>NC_132908.1:18352713-23805213 GCF_047675955.1 Chlorocebus sabaeus
AAGGGTACCCATTTGGGGGCCGTCAATGTCATTGTCTACAACCATCATTTGAATCTCTCTTGCAGTCATGTCAGAGTCGATAGAGCTGGGCTTGAATCCTACCTCTGCCACATACCAGCTTGTTAGGGGTTGAACTGTAACCCTTCTGCTGTGGTTTGGATATTTCCCCCCTCCAAAACTCATGTTGAAACTTAATCCCCAACATGACAGTATCGAGAGGTGGCGCCTTTAAGAGGTGATCAGATCACGGAGGCTCTGCCCTCATGAATGGGTTAATCCACTTATGGATTAATGGGTTAATGGATTATCACGGGAGTGGAACTAGTGGCTTTATAAGAAGAGGAAGAGAGACCTGAACTAGTGAGTAGCTCAGCCCCCTCATTATGGGATGCCCTGCACTGCCTGGGGACTCTGCAAAGGGTCCCCCACCAGCAGGAAGGCCCTCAGCACATGCGCCCCCTTGACCTATGGGCTCCCAGACACCATAACTGTAAGGAACAAATTCTTTTTGTTTATAAATTATCCAGTTTCACGTCTTCTGTTACAAGCAACAGAAAATGGACTGAGACACATTCTTCCCAAATGTATATGCTGACATTCTAACCCCTGGTACCTCAGAATGTGACCTTATTTGGAGAGAGGGTCTTTACAGAGGTCATAAGGGTGGCCCTAATCCAATATGACTGAAAGTTCATATTCCGAGTGCCTGGCCTGGAAGTTTGGGTTTTATTCCGAGTGAGGGGAAGGCCTTGGAGGGTGACTGGGGTCCTTATAATAAGGGGAAATTCAAACACAGACAGACACAGAGGGAAGACGATGAGAGAGAGAGACAGAGAGAGAGAGAGATGACCATCTACAGTCCAAGGAGAGAGGCCTTGAATGTGATTTTCCTTTAGAGCCCACAGAAGGAACCAACTCCGCCAATATCTTGATTTTGGACACCTGGCCTCCAGCACTGTAAGCCAATAAATGTCTGTTTAAGGCCTACGGTCTGTGGTACTTTGTTTGTTATAGCAGCTCTGGAATGCTAATCCATAGCTATAGGAGGTGAACAAGTCATCAACTTCTCTGTACCCCAGTTTTCTCCTCTGTACCCCCAGGGCTAATAATAATACCTATATGACTTGATACAGCAACTTACAAGCACTTGTTACTTATCAGGCACTGTCCTAGGCCCTTGGGATACAGGAAACAGATGACATTTCTGGTCTCATGGAGCTTACCTTCATGACATACAGAAAATAGGCAAGTAAATACAATACTTGAGATAATTTGAGATAGTGATAAATGCTAGGAAGAAAATAAAATGGGCTGGATGTAGTGGCTCATGCCTGTAATCTCAGGACTTTGGGAGGCCAAGGCAGGAGGATCACTTGAGGCCAGGAGTTTGAGATCAGCCTGGGCAACATAGCGAGACCCTGTCTCTACTAAAAATAAAAAAATTAGCCAGGCGTGGTGGTGCACGCCTTTAGTCCCAGTTACTCGGGAGCCTGAGGTGGGAGGATCACTTGAATCCAGGAATTTGGGACTGCAGTGAACTGTGATTGTACCACTATATTCCAGCCTGTGTGACAGAGCAAGACCCTGTCTAAAATAAAGTAAAATAAAATAAATAAAATAGTGTGATGTGCTAGAAAGTAACAGGTGTAAAAGGGACTCCTTTGGATAAGGCGATCCAGGCAGGGCTCTGTGAGCAGGGACCTGCAGTATGAGAAGCTGCTACAAGTGGAAGATGAGCGGGAGGTGTGGTTCAGACAGCAGAAAAGGCAGGTGCAAAGGGCCTGGAGTGGGAAGGAGCATTGCGTGTTGGAGGAACGGGAAGAAAGATGGAGTGGCTGGAGCATGGTGAACAAGAGTGAAGAGGGTGTTGGGCCATGGGGTCATGGGAGATGATGCTGGACAACCTTGTAGCTGGAAGGTTTTTTTTTTTTTTTTTTTTTTTTTTTTGAGATGGAGTCTTGCTCTGTTGCCCAGGCTGGAGGTGCAGTGGCAAAATCTCTGCTTACTGCAACCTCCGCCTCTTGGGTTCAAGCGATTCTCCTGCCTCAGCCTCCCCAGTAGCTGAGATTACAGGCATGTGACACCATGTCTGGCTAATTTTTTTTTTTTTGTATTTTTTAGTAGAGATGGGGTTTCACCATGTTGGTCAGGCTGGTCTCAAATTCCTGACCTCAAATGATCTGCCCACCTTGGCCTCCCAAAGTGCTGGGATTACAGGCATGAGCCACCGCGCCCGGCCTGGAAGTTGGGGTTTTATTCTGAGCGAGGGGAAGGCCTTGGAGGGTGGAGAGCAGAGCAGCAGCCAGATCTGACCTTTGGATTAAGAAAGTCACTGCAGCTGCTGGGTGGAGACTGGTCCGGGAGCACCAAAGCAGAAACGGGAGATCAGTGGGAGGCAACGCAGATATCAGCGGACTTCCACCCAACCTGAGCTGCTGGCTGACCTTGACTTTCTCTGTCCCTTCCCTTTGAGAGGCAGAAGAATGTACTTCCCTTCTCCCACCTCCAAGGATGTCCATCTCTTGGTCCTGTGATCCTGTGACTATGTCACAGGGCAAAAGGGACTTTGCAGATACGATTAAGGACGTTGGGATGGGGAGATGTCTCGGGCTGATCTGGGTGGTCCAATATAATCACCAGTATCCTTATGAGGGCAAGAGAGGAGACAGGAGAGTCCAGGTCTGAGAAGGAGACGTGAGGATGGAAGCAGAGATTTTCTAGCACCTCGCGTTATTTTATTTTATTTTAGACAGGTCTTGTTCCATCACGCAGGCTTGAGTGCAGCAGTGCAATCATAGTTCACTGCAGCCTCAAATTCCTGGATTCAAGTGATCCTCCTGTCTCAGTCCCCTGAGTAACTGGGACTACAGGTGTGCACCACCATGCCTGGCTAGTTTTTAAAAGTTTTGACTGCTCAGTGGAAGGGAATTTACGGGGTTCAGGATGTACTACCTCAACATATGGTACCTTGTATTGGAGAAAACAGCAGAAGCACGAAGGCTACTCTCACCTTCCCTTCACCCTGCTCCCCTGAAGCCGGTCATAAAACCTTCATTTGAGGGGTGCCCACCTAGAGGAAAGGAATATCTTATCCTTTTTTGTTTTGTTTTGTTTTGAGACAGGGTCTTGCTCCATTGCCGAGGTGGAGTGCAGAGGTGCGATCATAGCTCACTGCAGCCTCAAAATCCTGGGCTCAAGCAATTCTCTTGCCTCAGCTTCCCCAGTAGTAGCTTAGACCACAGACATGAACTATAATACCTGACTAAGGTTTATTTATGGGGTCTTGCCATGTTGCCCAGGCTGACATCCTTATCCCCAAAGACACAGAGATGCTAAGAATCTAAACAAACAGGCCATGCTAAATTTCCCCCAGTTTACTACCGTTAGATCATGCCCCTTGTGTCTAATCATACTTCTTCACAATGGTACACCCTTCATCAAATTTATCATAAAAACACGCAGGTTTCCTATGCACAATAGCAAAGACATAGAATTAACGTAGGTGCCCATCAGTGGCGGATTGGATAAAGAAAATGTGGTACAGATACACCATGGAATACTACATGGCCAAAAGAAGAACAAAGCCATGTCCTTTGCAGCAACACGGATGGAGTTGGAGGCCATTATCCTAAGCAAACCAATCAGAAACAGAAAACCAAATACTGCATGTTCTTACTTATAAGTGGAAGCTAAACATTGGGTACACGTGACATAAAAAAGGGAACAACAGGCCGGGCGCGGTGGCTCACGCCTGTAATCCCAGCACTTTGGGAGGCCGAGGCGGGCGGATCACAAGGTCAGGAGATCGAGACCATGGTGAAACCCCGTCTCTACTAAAAAAATAGAAAAAAAATTAGCCGGGCGCAGTGGCGGGCGCCTGTAGTCCCAGCTACTCGGGAGGCTGAGGTAGGAGAATGGCGTGAACCCGGGAGGCGGAGCTTGCAGTGAGCCGAGATTGCGCCACTGCACTCCAGCCTGGGCGACAGAGCCAGACTCCGTCTCAAAAAAAAAAAAAAAAAAAAAAAAAAAAAAGGGAACAACAGACCGGGTGCGATGGCTCACGCCTGTAATCCCAGCACTTTGGGAGGCCAAGGCGGGTGTATCACTTGAGGTCAGGAGTTCGACTCCAGCCCGGCCAACATACTGAAACCCCATCTCTACTAAAAATACAAAAAATTGGCCAGGCGTAGTGGTGGGCATCTGTAATCCCAGCTACTCAGGAGGCTGAGGCAGGAGAATCAAATCGCTTGAACCTGGGAGGCTGAGGTTACAGTGAACTGAGATCATGCCACTGCACTCCAGCCTGGGTGACAGAGTGAGATTCGTCTCAAAAAAAAAAAAAAAAAAAAAAAGGAACAATAAACACTGAGAAATACAAGAGTACCAGAGGGAGGCAAGGATTGAAAAACTACCTCCTGGGTACTATGCTCGCTACGTGGGTGACGGGTTCAATCATAATCGTACCCCAAATCTCAGCATCACGCAATACACCTTTGTAGCAAACCTGTGCTTGTATCTTCAAATCTAAAATACAAGTCGCAAAAATAAAAATAAGTTATAAACGGTTTAAACACACACACACGTTTCCCCGTTTCCTTGGGTTTTCATTCTAAATGTTCCCATGTCACATAAAACTTGTGTTAAATAAATTGCTATGCTCTTCTCTGATTCATGAGTCTTTTATTATGGGTGCCTCTGCCATGAACCTAAGATGAGTGGGGAAATAAATCTTCCCTCCTCTACAGGACTATGAGCCAAGGTGTGCGGCAGCCTTTAGAATCCGGAGAAGACAAGGACACAGATTCTCCCCTCCAGCTCTACCGACACATTGACTTTCAGGCCAGTATAACCTGTTACAGAATTTTGACCTCCAGAACTGTACAATAATACATACGTATTGTTTTAAGTCATGACGTTTTGTTAATTTTTAAAAGTCCCAGCAAGAAAGGAATACAAGGATCTCCTTAAAGGAGCCTAGACCAGCTGGGATACCTTGACTTCACCACCCGGCAGGCCTGGTCTCCTTAGTGTCACACCTCTGATCCTCTGTTAGGGGTGAAAATTGTCCACCAAACCCAAGGGAAGCAGAAGAAAGACAGGTGGGCTCAGTGAGCGACACCCAGTGGCTGAGAGTGGAGCCTGCCTGCTGATACTCACATGCTCCTGCAATGTCTGTTCGATAGTGTCCAGCACAGGGTGAGGCATTTATTTTTACAAACCATTTCAGGGAAAAATAGCATTAGAAAGAATCTGCTGACCGGGACTGCATTGAACAAGATATGCAATTTTTTTTTTTTGAGACATGGTCTCGCTCTGTCACCCAGGTTAGAGTACAGGGGTTGCAATCATACTGCAGCCTCAACCCTCCGGGCTCAAGAGATGCTTCCACCTGAGTCTCCTGAGCAGCTGAGACTCCAGGCACCACCACACCTGGCTTATTAAACAAAAATGAGGGGATGCCATGTTGTCCAAGCGGTCTCGAACTCCTCGGCTCAAGCGAGCCTCTTGCCTCAGCCTCCCAAAGTCCCAGGATTACATGTGTGAGCCATTGCACCTGGCCATATATGTATCACTCAACCACAAATACCTGCTTCACGCTTTCCAATGTGTTAAGTAGGTACCTGTATTAGTTTTGTGGAGCTGCCATAACCAACTACCACAAACTATGTGGCTTAAAACAATGGAGATGTATTCTCTCACAGTTCTGGAGGCCAGAAGTCCACAATTAAGGTGTCTGCAGGGCTGTGGTCTCTTTGAAGTTTCTAAGGCAGAATCCCTCTTTGCCTCTTCCAGCTGCTGGGAGCCCCAGGTGTTCCTTGACTTGTGGCTGCATGGGTCCTCTCTTCGTCTTTTTGTTTTTGAAATGGAGTTTTGCTCTTTTTGCCCAGGCTGGAGTGCAATGGCGTGATCTTGACTCACTGTAACTCTGCCTCCCAGGTTCAAATGATTCTCCTGCCTCAGCCTCCCGAATAGCTGGGATTACAGGCACCCGCCACTATGCCCAGCTAATTTTTTGCATTTTTAGTACAGGTGATGTTTCACCATGCTGGCCAGGCTGGTTTCGAACTCCTGACCTCAGGTGACCCACCCTCCTTGGCCTCCCAAAGTGCTAGTAAGGGAGGAGACCACCCCTCATATTGTCTTATGACCAATTTCTGCCTCAAAGAAAAATTAGGAGTTAAAGAAAAAACAGAAGTGAAATTAGTAATCAGATAGCCCAGCGCTGCATTCTAGACCTGGTAATTAAAGCCTGACCCCTGACTTAACTGGTTATCTACAGATTCCAGACATTGGATGGAAAAGCACTGCGAAAATCCCTGTCCTGTTCTGTTCCGTTCTGATTACCGGTGCATGCAGTCCCCAGTCACGTAGCCACTGCTTGCTCAATCAATCACGATCCTCTCACATGGACTCCCTTAGAGTTTTAAGTCCTTAAAAGGGACAGGAATTGCTCACTTGGGAAGCTTGGTTTTTGGAGACATGAGTCTGCCGATGCTCCCAGCTAAATAAAACCCTTTCCTTCCACAGCTCGGTGTCTGAGGGGTTCCTGTCTGTAACTCATCCTGCTACACTAGGATTACAGGTGTGAGCCACTGCGCCCAGCCCTCTCTTCATCTTATATCAGTTACTAGACTTACAGCCTATCCTTACCCAATATGACTTCATCTTTTTTTTTGGAGACAGGGTCTGGCTGTTTCCCATGCTGGCGTGCAGCAGCATGATTGTGGCTCACCGTAGCCTCGACTTTGAGCTTAAGCAATACTCCCAACTCAGTCTCTGAGTAGCTGGGACTACAGGAACGTGCCACCCTGCTCAGCTAATTTTTTTTTTTTTTGGTTGTGTAGAGATGGGGTCTCACTATGTTGCCCAGGCTGATGTCAAACTCCTGGGGTCCAGCAATCCTCCTGCCTCAGCCTCTTAAAGTGCTTGGATTACCAGGGTGAGCCATAGCACCCAGCCATGGCATTATCTAATTCCATCTACGAAGCCCTTATTTCCAAAAAAGATCACATTCTGAGATTCTGAGTGGACACGAATTTTTGGGGAAAATAATTCCACTCATGACAGAGGCCCTTAACAATTCATGTGATTTCACTGCAATCATGTGGGGCAGATAAGGAAGGGATTGTTTTCATCTTTATTTTACAGTTGAGAAAACTAAGGCTTAGAGAGCCTTAGAGGCTTCCAAGTCACTGCACCATTCACTCATTTATTGAATCAATAAATAAGATATTCCAGCCTGGGCAACATGGCAAAACCTTGTCTCCAAAAAACTACAAAAATTAGCCTGACTGGTGGTGTATGCCTGTAGTTCCAGCTACTCAGGAGGCTGAGGTGTGAGAACGGCTTGAGCCAGGGAGGTTGAGTCTGCAATGACCGATGATTAGGCCACTGCACTCCAGCCTGGGCAACAGAGACAGTGTCTCAAAAAATAAAAATAAATAAAAATGATATGAGCCAGGTACTGTTGCAGACACAGTAAGGAAGAAGACAAGAATCCTTGTCCTATCAGAACTGGCATTCTAGTGGGGGAAGAGATGACAAGCAAGGGACATGTAGTCTAAGGTATCATATTGTGTTGCATCTTAGATGGGGATGAACGCTGTAATATACAGTGCTGGGGGGTGGGGAGTGGCGGTGTCGCCATTTTAAATAGGGTCTGGAGAGAAGGGCACTGCTGAGCAGAGGCTTGGAGGAGTGAGAGATGGAGCCATGGGGATATATGGGGAAGAGTGTTCCGGGTAGGGGAACAGCCTATGCAATGGCCGGTGGTGACCGAGAACCAGGCTTTTGTGCTTTCTGGCATGCCATGCTGCCCTCTCTCTCTTCTAGAGCTTGTTATATTTTGTCAGCCTCCAAGGCTCACAGCCTGAGAGGCTCCCCACCTCCCCCGTGCTCGCCACTTTTTTTTTTTTTTTTTTTTCTGAGACGGCGTCTCGCTCTGTCTCCCAGGCTGGAGTGCAGTGGCCCGATCTCAGCTCACTGCAAGCTCCGCCTCCCGGATTCACACCATTCTCCTGCCTCAGCCTCCCGAGTAGCTGGGAGTACAGGCGCCCGCCACCACGCCCGGCTAATTTTTTCTATTTTTAATAGAGACGGGGTTTCACCGTGTTTGCCAGGATGGCCTCGATCTCCTGACCTCGTGATCCGCCCGCCTCGGCCTCCCAAACTGCTGGGATTACAGACATGAGCTCGCCACTTTTGAATCCCACAAGGGGATAGCCTCTGAGCCAGTGCCGAGCTTCCAGCAGGGCCCGGGAAGTGGCCTGCAGTGAAGCATAGGGGCCACAGGGTGGCAGTGTTTCCTGCGGATGTGACTCCCACCCAGCTCTGGGCCGCTCAGGGCGTAATTGGTTAATGCAGGTCTGTTTCTCTTTGTCCTTGAAAGGACAGCAACTTTGAGCTCCGAGGAGCAGTCTTCTTTGTATTTTACGGCGTTTTGAGTCTTTCCTTTCTGCCTTCCCAGGATGAGGAATGGTGTGTGAGGAGAGTAGGACTCTCTCCCGTGGGGGACTGCTGAGAGGATCACGGTTTTAGGGTATGGGGTGTGAAAAGGAACTTGAGACTCAGAGAGGGGATGTGATCCAAAGTCACACAGCTGAGTGGTACCTGAACTGCACTTTCTGATCCTTGCATCCGTTCCTGTCCACTATGCCACTTGGTCAGCTTTCACAGGCCAGGATGCAAATGGAGACGTTGGGGTTGGGATGGAGGATGGGGAAGGGAAAGATGCTGAATGAGGACTGGGTCAAGAGTCCAGAGCTCTCTGGATCTCTCCCAGCGCATGAGAAGTGGAATTGGAAAGGTGGTCAGTCCTTGCTGCTGGGGTAGACCCTGGGACTCAGTTTTCTTATCTGTAAAATGGAAGTAAATGGGCCAGCCACGGTGGCTCATGTCCTTAATCCCAGCACTTTGGGAGGTCATGGTGGGCAGATTGCCTGAGCTCAGGAGTTCAAGACCAGGGTGGCCAACATGGTGAAGCCCTGTCTCTACCAAAAAAATAAAAAAATTAGGTGGGCATGGTGGCATGTGCCTGTAGTCTCAGCTATTCAGGAGGCTGAGATGCGAGGATGGATTGAGACCAGGAGGTGGAGGTTGCAGTGAGCTATGATCGTACCACTGCACTCCAGCCTAGGTGACAAAGTGAGACCTTGTCTCCAAAAAAAAAAAAAAAAAGAAAGAAAAAGAAAAAAGAAAAAAAAAGATAAATGAATGGGTAATAATACATGTATGTAGATCCCAAATGTTGGCTAGTGTTGTAGGTAAGGCTTTTATTCCGACCTCTCAAGATCTATGTTGGTGGAAAAAAATGACCTGAACTTTGAGGAATTAGGTACACTTGGTCTCAGAGCCCACTTCATAGCTGTATGATCTTAACCTCTCTGAACCTCAGTTTCTTCCTCTGTAAAATGGGTCTAATAACATCAAGGATTAAGTGAGATAATCCAGGTAAATCCAGGTAAACATCCAGCTCAGTTCTTGGCATATAATGAATATTTGCTATATGTTAATACTGGTTGGGATAGGGAGGAGAGGGTAGCTAAGGTCAGAATGGTGGGGGGGTTGGGGCTCAGCAATATAGAAATGAGGGCAAACACTCACTTCTCAGGGTGGCAAGGGAAGGCTGAGAATATGGTTTTATTATTATTACTGTTATTTATTTTTTTGAGACGGAGTCTCGCTCTGTCACCCAAGCTGGAGTGCAGTGATGTGATCTTGGCTCATTGCAACCTCTGCCTCCTGGGTTCAAGTGATTCTTCTGCCTCAGCCTCCCCAGTCACTGGGATTACAGGCGTGTGCCACCATGCCTGGCTAATTTTTTGTATTTTTAGTAGAGATAGGGTTTCACCATGTTGGCCAGGCTGGTCCCGAACTCCTGACTTCAAGTGATCCACCCACCTCAGCCTCCCAAAGTGCTGTGATTACGGACGTGAGCCACCACGCCCAGCCTGGATTGATTTATTTAATTTAGAAATGGAGTCTTCCTGTGTTGGCTAGGGTGGTCTCAAACACCTTGCCTCAAACAGTCCTCTAAAAGTGCTGGGATTACAGGTATGAGCCACCACTTCCGGCCAACTCTTGACTTTATAAGTAAAGATAAAATAATAACCATAGCAGCTACTATTTCTTAAATACATACATTATTTCCATTCTTTCTCGCAATTGTCTAAGAGGTGAGAATCTTTATTATCCCCATTCACCGCAGGGGTGACTGAGGCTCAGAAAGGTCAGCCATTTGCCTAAGGTCACATAGCTGATAAGTGGCAGAACCTGAACTTGAACTTCTGGAAGCCAAAGCCATCATTCAGTGCTGCCACTGTGCCATAATGTTCTCTAGTTTTCCTGCTAATCAGTTTCCCTAATCGGCACTGATGAGGACTCTCAAGATGATGAGATCTACAGGGACTCATTTTGTAATGCAGATTTCTTGTCCTCAACTCTCAGTGATAGTCTCCAATTCTTCCAGTTCCCCTGCCTCCAGGGGAGAAGTGAGCTGGTCTTTTTTTGTTTTTGTTTTTGGAGACAGGGTCTCCCTCTGTGGCCCAGGCTGGAGTGCAGTGGTATGATCTTGGCTCACTACAACCTCTGCTTTCCGGATTCAAGCGATTCTCCCACCTAAGCCTCCTGAGTAGCTGGGATTATAGGCATGGGCCACCACAGGCCGGCTAATTTTTGTAATTTTACCAGAGACAGGGTTTCACCATATTGGTCAGGCTGGTTTTGAACTCCCAACCTTAAGTGATCTGCCCACCTTGGTATCACAAAGTGCTGGGATTACAGGTGTGAGCTGCCACGCCCAGACATTTTTTTTTTTAAACAGTTAATCTTTTAAAATTGTTTTTACTTTTTATGATAGTAGTTTCCACAATCATATGTAGTATGTGTAGATTCAACATCGCCCAGATTGAGTAGATATCAATCTTTGCAATCTCATTTCATCTATCCCCATAGCCCAAATTCAAAATTTTTCTTAAGAGGGATTTCTCAAAATTTAACTCAAATATTTTTTAAAGTTAAAATTGACCCCACTCCTCCCTCCACAGTCTGTTTGGTTTTTTCCTGAGAATATTGAAAGTAAAATTTTAGGTATTATATCTATGTCCTGGATTTTCTTTTTTCTTTTTTTTCTTTTTGAGAGGGTTTTGCTCTGTCACCTGGGCTGGAGCACCGTGGCGTGATCATGGCCCACTGCAACCTTGACCTCCTGGGCCCAAGCAATCCTCCCACTTCAGCTTCTCGAGTAGCTGGGACTATAAGCACGTGCCACCACACCCAGTTAATTTTGTTTTAATTTTTGTAGAGATGGGGTTCTCACTGTGTTACCCAGGCTGGTCTCAAATTCCTAGGCTCAAGTGATCCTCCTGACCTCCCAAAGTGCTGGTGTTATAAGCACGAGTCACCACACCCAGCCTATGGCAGGGATCTTTTAAAGTTGTTCTATGCACTCGTACTGTGTTGGGCATACTTATACCAGTAAAAAATGTGTTCCACTGCAAGTAAGAGAAGACTCAAATAATAGGAGCTTACACAAGGCATTTAGGTAATGGGAAGTTTGGAAGTAGGGGGTCAGAGGTTGGGGCAGTGACTCAGTGACTGCGAGGCACTGGGGTGGCATCTCTGCGAAGCCTTGGTTTTTACCTCATGTTTGTAAGATGGCTGCCAAAGCTCCAAGCTTCACATCAAGACACAACAGTGTTCAAAAGAGAAAGGGTGGGAAAAAGGAGCAATAACAAACCTCTTCCCCAAGTGGTTCTTATCAGCATGCAATCTGGGGGATGCCAGGCCTTATAGCAGGAGTTCTTAAACTTAAGTGTGTGTCAGAATCACCCAGGAAGCCAGGCATTGGTGGCTTATGCCTGTAATCCCAGCACTTTAGGATGCTCTGGCTGGGGGAATTGCTTGAACCCAGGAGTTTAAGACCAGCCTAGGCAACATATGGAGATCCTGTCTCTACAAAAAAAAAAAAAAAAACAAAAAAACCAAAAATTAGCCAGTCATGGTGGTTCAAGTCCGTAGTCCCAGCTACTCAGGAGGCTGAGGTGGGAGGATCATTTGAACCCAGGAGGTCGAGGCTGCAGTGAGCTATGATTGCACCACTACATTCCAGCCTGGGTGACAGAGCCAGACCTTGTATCCAAAAAAAAAAAAAAAAAAGAATTCCTTTGAGAGCTTTATAAATCAGTGCTAAGCCCCACCCAAGAGTCGCTGAATCAGCAGGTTGAGGTAGGACAGACGGAGAATGTGCATTTCTAACATGTTCGCAGTGAGCCTGATGCCGATGCCTGGGTCCCTGGACCACGCTCTGAGAACCACTGGCTGATAGCAGCAGGTCTCAGCCCTGGTTGCACATTAGAATCATCTGGGGAGGTTTAAAAACAAAAAAATTCCTGATATCCCAGCCACACAAGGGCCCCAGTACATCAGAATTTCTGCAGTTAGGATCCAGGCATTACAAAACAAAACCAAAAACTAAACCTCTTCCCCCCATCTCCCCCACTTCCTTTCTCCCCTTCCCTGTGATCGCAATGTGTAGGCAGGGCTGAGAACCGCTGTCTGGAAGCCTTAAACCCCGAGGTGGTTATCAAACACGCGGTCTTTAGCTCCACTCTGGAATCAGAATGGCTGGGGGCTTCAGATCCTTGTATTTTCAACAAGCATCCCGGTGCACTGAAATTTGACAATCACTCTCCAGTCACATGATAGCTACCATTCCATAAACCCCAATGCGCTGGGGGAAATGATGTGAAAGTGATCCAAGCCATCTAATGATACAATTAATAACAACAGCTACCATGCGCTGAGCCTTGCTACAAGCTGAAACATTTAGATATCACATCTTCTACCTCCCACTATGAACATGAAAGAGACGTGGAAGTGCTTAGCCCCATTTGACAGATGGGATAACTGAGGCCCGGAGACATGAAATGACCTGCCTGAGGTCACTCTGTTGGTCAGTGGCAGAGCCAGGATTCGACCGAATCTCTCAAGCTTTGAAGCCCATGTCTTTTGTGCCAGGCATGCTGCCTTTCGCTTGGGGTCTTCTTTGGGAAAGGATGGGGTGGAAATTGGAGAGACTTGCAGGGGAAGTACAAATAATTTGATAACAATGAAGATGTAACCTGGGTGGCCAGGCCATGGTGGTTGTGGAATCTGCAATGAGCAAGATTCATGAGTGCGAGTCATCTTGCCTCTGCCTTCTGGAGCTGCCTCATTGGTATTAATGGATGAATGAGCCTCATTTGGGCAGTTGTAATTAACACGCTGACTACTGAGATGTTCCCAGCCCGAGTCACTCCCGAGTGGCATAAAGCATTGCTCAACTCGCGGCTCATCCATTACATTGTTCTGGATCCCAGGCTCAGGAGTGAGCTGGCCCCAGGCTCAGGGTGGTCAGCAGAAATGAAGGACTATTGGCATTTTCAAATCATCAGCTTAGTTTGAGCACTTAGCATTTCCCTGTCTGGCTTGGCATTGACGGCAGAAGCTTAATTAGTGGGGGCTGAACGAAGGAAGGCAGTTAGGAAGTGAGATGAAGTTTCGGACGAGTTACTCAGAACTCAGTAATCGGGGCTTTGGATTGGACAGCCTTGAGGTCAAATCCCTGTTCTGCCCCTTTTTGGGGAGAAATGACAAATGACCTCATCCCTCTGAGTCTCAGTTTCCTCTCCTGTAAAATGCGGATCATTATGGTGCCAGTTTCATTAGGTCATCATGATGCTGAAATAAAGTCACAGGCAAAACCCCTCAGCACCATCCCTGGCACCACACCAAGCACTTAATAAATGCTAGCTCTTATTAGTATTTACCTACACATTTATTTATTTATGAGAGGAACACAGTCCAAAAATATACATAACACTCACTGGGAAGAGGAATCATAAAAATAGGCTTAGAGGATCGATGGGGATATAAAAGACGGTGGTTCCTGGAGTCTGAGTGTGAGCTTTATTCGCGTTCAGAGCAGTAAGTGTTTCTGCATCACAGCCGGAGCTGATTCACTCCGAGAGCCTGAGCAAAGTAGAGAGAGTGTTTGAGGCTCTCGCCGGGCACCCAGGGTGCCTGTTAGCAATTTAGGGTGGCACTTTCCATCCTGGGACCCGGCTTTCTAGTTTGCAGTTGGTAATCCGAAGATTGGATGTATCCGTGGTTGCCTGGCATGGTGGGGAGGCCAAGAGAGGCACTGGAAGAAATTCTGATGAGCCATCTGTTGTCCTCACCAAGAGCCACAATAGTAACACCTATCATTTTAAAAGATGTTTTATTTTGCGTTATTCTTTTACTTCTTATTTTTTTGTGATGGGGTCTTGCTATGTTGCCCAGGATGAACTCAAGCTCCTGGGCTCCACCAAGCCTTCAGCTTCAGTCTTCTGAGCAGCTGGGACTACTGGCATGCCCCACCGCACCCAGCTATTGTTTTTTTGTTTTGAGATGGAATCTCGCTCTGTTGCCCAGGCTGGAGTACAGTGGCGAGATCGTGGCTCACTGCAACCTCTGCCTCCTGGGTTCAAGTGAGTCTTGTGCCTCAGCCTCCTAAGTAGCTGGAATTACAGGTATGCACCACCACACCTGGCTAATTTTCTTTTTTTTGTGTGTGTGATTTTAGTAGAGATAGGGTTTCACCATGCAAGCAGGTCTCGAACTCGTGACCTCAAATGATCTGCCTGCCTCAGCCTCCCAAAGTGCTGGGATTACAGGCTTGAGCCACTGTGCCTGTCCCATACCAAACTTTTGAGCACTAACTATGTGCCAGTGTACTTGCTGGAGCCTGGAGTTACAACCTTGACTGTTGACAAGGCCATAATCACATAAGTCTTCATGGTCAAAGTG
This sequence comes from Chlorocebus sabaeus, assembly GCF_047675955.1. Lineage (NCBI taxonomy): Eukaryota > Metazoa > Chordata > Mammalia > Primates > Cercopithecidae > Chlorocebus > Chlorocebus sabaeus. The sequence goes on from NC_132908.1 coordinate 18,367,543, forward strand.
TAGTGAATCAATAATAATGTGTGCTCAATGTGTGTTAGGCGCTGTGCTAACCTCCTTATATGTGTTATCTCATTTAATTCACATAAGAAATCTATTATTCCAATTCTTATTCAAATAAGAAATTATACAGGTATAATTCTTGTTTTACAAGTAAGGAAGTGGAGGCTCAGGTAAGTTAAAAGACTTACCTGAGGGTTCTCGGTTTTTAAGAGGAGATGTTGGAATATGAACATGGGTCCGTTTGATGCCAGGGCTTTGCCCAGAGTGGAAGGTATGCAGCTAGGTTTGGGGAGGTGCCTGAGAGCCTGGGTATTTCTCCTTCCCCTGGTTCCTCATCTTCTCACATTGAATGTGCTCCAACCATGCCAGCCTCCTTTCAGTTCTGAGAACAGACAAACCTCCTCCTTTTTATTCCTTTATTTTTATTTTTGAATAAAAATTATTTTTTATTTTATTAAAATATAAAGTTTTGAATATTTTAAATATTCAAATTTGAGACAGAACCTGACTCCTTAAATATATATGTTTATTTATTTTTTATTTTATTTTTTTGAGACGGAGTTTTGCCCTTGTTGCTCAAGGTGGAGTGCAGTGGCGCAATCTTGGCTCTGCAACCTCCGCCTCCTGGGTTCAAGTGATTCTCCTGCCTCAGCCTCCTGAGCAGCTGGGATTACAGGAGTGCGGCGCCACGTCCAGCTAAGTTTTTATATTTTTAGCAGAGACGGGGTTTCATCATGTTGGCCAGCCTGGTCTTGAACTGACTTCAGGTGATGCACCTGCCTCAGCCTCCCAAAGTTCAGGGATTACAGGCATGAGCCACCATGCCCGGCCCACTATATTTAAAATATTCAAAAATATTTTTAAATTTTATTTTTAGTTTTGAATATTTTAAAATTTATTTTATTTTAAAATATTTTTATTTTTATTTTTGAAAAATTAGCCAGCCATGGTGGTATGTGCCTGTAGTCCCAGCTACTCAGGAAGCTGAGATGGGAGGATTACCTGAGCCCGGGAGGTCGAGGCTGCAGTGAGCCAAGATTGTGCCACTGCACTCCAGCCTGGGCAAGAGTATTTTTAAAATTTATTTTTATTCACATACCACCACGGCTGGCGATTATTTATTTATTTTTGGTATTTTTTTTTTTTTTTTGTAGAGATGGGATCTCTCTATGTTGCCCAGGCTGGTCTCAAATTCCTGGGCGCAAGTGATCCTTCTGCCTTGGCCTCCCGAAGTGCTGGGATTACAGGCGTGAACCACTGTGCCCCGGCCCAACCTCATTCTGTTGGATCCTTTGTATTTGCTGTTCCCTCTGCCTGGAACCTGCTCCCCACAACACTTTCACTTAAGTATCTCCTGTTTATTCTCCCAGTCCATAACAGAGGCTATGTATTAACTCTCAATCATAATTTCCCCTTTTAGGTAATAACCCTGGGCAACTCTTTAGAGCTCACATGCCCCAGCCTCTCTTGCAGTGTGCTATATTCGCATAACTAGTTTTGGGCCAATGAGATGGACGTGGAATATTTTGTGAAACTTATGGTCAGCTCCTTAAGTGGACTGGGGAGGCGTCCCTTATGTCTGTAATGTCCTTGCCCCATATTGTTGTCTGTGATGCAGATGTAGTGGCTGGAGCTCTGGCAACCATCTTGGGCCATGAGACAATCTTGAGGATGAAAACCGCATGCTAAGGGGTATGGAGCAGAAAGACAGAAGGAGGCTGGGGTCCTGATAACCGCTTGAACTCCCAAATCAGTCTTGGGCTGCCTATTTTCTGATTTCCTGTAGGATGAGGAAAAATGAAGCTCTGTTTTACTAAAGCTACTAAGTCCAGCCTCTGTTACTATCAACTAAATAAAATTCCTGATGAATACAAGGTCTTGGTTTAAATATAACTTTCTGGCTGGGTGTGGTGTCTCACACCTGTAATCCCAGTACTTTGGCCGACCGAGGAGGGTGGATCACTTGAGTCCAGGAGTTCAAGACCAGCCTGAGCAACATGGCGAAACCCTGTCTCTGCAAAAGGCACAAAAATTAGCTGGGCGTGGTGGTGTGTGCCTGTGGTCCCAGTGACTTGAGGGGCTGAGGCGGGATTGCTTGAGCCTGGGAGGTCAAGGCTGCAGTGAGCTGTGATCACACTGCTGCCCTGGATCCTGGGCAATAGAGTGAGACCCCGTATCAAATAAACAAATAAATAAATAAATGACTATTACTATAACTATAAATATCACTTTCTCAGAACGACTTTTGTGAAACTCAAAACAAGATCCCTCCGTTTTTTCTCTGTCTTAGCAACATGCTCTTTTTTTTGTTGTTGTTGCCTTAATTCCAATGAAAAGAAATATATGCTGCTTTGTTTAATTTATCTTCCCCATTGAACTACTGGAAATATGGGCAGGGAAACTGTACATAGTTAACACAGGTTGTGCACTGCACAAATCCAGAGAACATGAGTTAAATAGTAGCATATGTGAATGGCACGTCCTGAAATTGTGTAGTGTGCCTCCTGTGGGCTAGGTACTGAAGCACAGAGATGGACAAGGCATGAGAATGTTGGCAACAACATGTGGTCAATGCTCCAATCCAGAGAAGAACAAAGGGCTCTGGGAGCTCTTGGGGAGGGGTCCCCGCTGCCATGACAGCCAGAGGCTTTGTGCCCAGAGGGAGCTTTCTCTTATTTGGTCTAAGTTTTCCATCTGTAAAGTAAGGACATTGGTGCAGAAAAGTGGTTTTGTGTAGCCTTTATTTTTTATTTTGCATCTTGTTTGTTTTGAGGAAGGCAATGTTTGCATGGTAAAAGAATTAAACAGTGGCCAGGTGCAGTGGCTCACGTCTGTAATCCCAGCACTTTGGGAGGCCGAAGCAGGTGGATCACCTGACGTCAGGGGTTTGACTAGCCTGGCCAACACGGCGAAACCCCATCTTTACTAAAATATAAAAAAGTTAGCCCGCTGTGGTGGTGCGCACCTTTAATCCTAGCTACTTGGGAGGCTGAGGCAAGAGAATCATTTAAACCCGGGAGGCAGAGGTTGCAGTGAGCTGAGATCATGCTACCCAGCCTGGGTAGCACAGTGAGACTCTGTCTCAAAAAAAACCTTAAAAATAAATAAATAAATAAATAAAAATCAAACAGTATAAAAAGGCATAAAGGCATAAGGAGAAAAGTGAGTTTGCTTTTCATTTCTAACTCCCGGAACCTCACTCTCCTAATGCCCCCAGAAGGACCAAAACTACTGATTACCTCTGTATTCAGTTTTTATTTTGTGTGTGTGCATCTTTCCAGAGTTATCTGTAAAATACAAGTATATATCTGCTACATACTGAGTTAGAAAATCCCTAAAATAGAAATTTTGGAGGCCGGGCGCGGTGGCTCAAGCCTGTAATCCCAGCACTTTGGGAGGCCGAGACGGGCGGATCACGAGGTCAGGAGATCGAGACCATCCTGGCTAACATGGTGAAACCCCGTCTCTACTAAAAATACAAAAAACTAGCCGGGCGAGGTGGCAGGCGCCTGTGGTCCCAGCTACTCGGGAGGCTGAGGCAGGAGAATGGCGTGAACCTGGGAGGCGGAGCTTGCAGTGAGCTGAGATCCGGCCACTGCACTCCAGCCTGGGCGACAGAGCGAGACTCCGTCTCAAAAAAAAAAAAAAAAAAAAAAAGAAATTTTGGAAATTTATTCTTTAAAATTTTTTAATTATTTATTTTAGACTTGAACTTTGAACCAAGAAAATAATGACAGCACTTTAGGAGGCCGAGGTGGGTGGATCGCCTGAGGTGAGGAATTTGAGACCAGTCTGGCCAAAATGGTGAAACCCCATCTCTACTAAAAAGACAAAAAATTTAGATGGGCGTGGTGGCACATGCCTGTAATCCTGGGGCTATTGGGGAAGCTGAGGCCGGAGAATTGCTTGAACCTGGGAGTCGGAGGTTGCAGTGAGCCGAAATCATGCTACTGCACTCCAGCCTGGGCAACAGAGCGAGACTCCATCTCAAGAAAAAAAAAAAAAGTAACAAAGATTATTTCCAATTATTAAATGATCATTACTAACATGACTTTGTCATTAATCATACATACAGTTTCACACTTTATTATTATTTTTTCATTTAATAAAATGTCCTGGTATTGTTTCATTGATCCGACTTCTTGTTTTATTTAAATGGTTGTGTATTATTCCACTGTGTGACTGTAGGTCTCCCGTTAGGAAGTGGGTTGTTTCTGAATTTTTGCTACATCAGACAATGCTGCAGTGAATATCCTTGTACTTAAATATTTTCACACATGTGCAATCGTATCAGATGGTTACATTCCTAGGAGTAGCATCGGTGGCTCAAACATTAAAAGTGCTTGTAATTTATAGATACTGTCTAATTCCTGCAAGGAGTTGTTTCAATTTACCTTCTCACCAGCCTGTTTTCCCAAACCTTATCAGTGCATTACCAAACTTTCAGAGGGGTTGGGTGTGGTGACTCATACCTGTAATCCCAGTGCTCTGGGAGGCCAAGGCAGGAGGACTTTTTGAACCTAGGAGTTTGAGACGAGGTAGGACACATAGAGATACCCTCATTTCTACCAAAAAATTACAAAATTATCTGGATGCACGCATGCAGTCCCAGTTACTCAGGAGGCTAAGGTAAAAAGATCTCTTGAGCCCAGGAGCTGGAGGTGGCAATGAGCTATGATTGTGCTATTGCACTCCAGCCTGGGCAACAGAGAAAGACACTGACTCTGAAAAAAAAAAAAAGAAAAAAGAAAAAAATTAAATTAAGAATGAAATGATCACCTTTTCATATGTTTAAGAATCATTTCTACAGTTGTCCCTTGGTATCTGTAGGGCATTGGTTTCAGGACCCCTTTGGTTACCAAAACCTATGCATGCTAAAGTGTCTTATGTAAAATGGTGCAGTATTTGCATAACTTATGTAACCCTTCTGGATACTTTGAATCAGCTCTAAATTATTTATATTACCTAATACAAAGCAAATGCTATGTAAATAGTTGTTATTCTGTATTGTCTTTTATTTGTATTTTTATTGCTTTTTCCCCTGAACAGTTTTTTTTAATTTAAATTTTTAATTTTTGTGGGCACATAGTAACTCTATATATTTATGTGGCACACAAGATATTTTGATACAGGCAGACAATGCGTAATAAGCACATCAGGGTAAACAGGATATCCATCACCTCAAGCATTTGTCCTTTCTTTGTGTCACAAACAATCCAATTATACTCTTAGTTATTTAAAAATATACGTTATTGTTGACCGTAGTCATCTTGTTGTTCTATCAAATACTAGATCTTATTCAGTCCATTTAACTATATTTTTGTACCCATTAACCAACCCCCTACTACCCTTCCCCCCCTCTGGTAACTATCATTCTGTTCTCTGTCTCCATGAGTTCAACTGTTTTAATTTTTAGCTCCTACAAATAAGTGAGAACATGTTAAATTTGCCTTTCTGTGCCTGGCTTATTTCACTTAACATAATGACCTCCAGTTCCATCCATGTTGCTGCAAATGACAGGATATCATTCTTTTATATGGTCGTATAGTCCTTCACTACATATAGGTACTACACTTTCTTTATCCATTCATCTGTTAATGGACACTCAGGTTGCTTCCAAATGTTGGTTATTGTGAACAGTGCTGCAACAAACATGGGAGTGCAGATATCTCTTCAATGTACTGATTTCCTTTATTTTGCATATATACCTAGTAGTGGGTTGCTAGATCATATGGTAGTTTTATTTTTAGTTTTTTGAGGAACCTCCAAACTGTTCACCATACTGATTGTACTAATTTACATTTTCACCAACAGTGTACTAGAGTTACGTTTCTTCCATCTCCTTGACAGCATTTGTTATTGCCTGTCTCGATAAAAGCCATCTTAACTGGGGTGAGATGATATGTCATTGTAGTTTTGATTTGCTTTTCTCTGATGACCAGTGATGTTGAGCACTTTTTCATATATCTATTTGCCATTTGCATATCTTCTTTTGAGAACTGTCTATTTGGATCTTTTGCCCATTTTTAAACTGGATAATTAGATTTTTTTTCTATAGTTGTTTGAGCTCCTTATATATTCTGGTTATTAATTCCTTGTCAGATGGATAGTTTGCAAACATTTTTTTCCAATTTTGGGGTTGTCGCTTCACTTAGTTGACTGTTTTCTTTGCTATGCAGAAGATTTTTAAATTGATGTGATTCAATTTGTTCATTTTTGCTGCAGTTGCCTGTGCTTGAATAGTATTACTCAAGAGATCTTCATCTAGTCCAATGTCCTGAAGAGTTTCCCCAATGTTTTCTTGTGGTAGTTTCATAGTTTGAGGTATTAGATTTAAGTCTTTAACCCACTTTGGGTTTTGTATATGGTGAGAGATAGGAGTATAGTTTCATTCTTCTTTATATGGATATCTAGTTTTCCCAGCACCATTTATTGAAGAGACTATCTTTTCCCACAACAAAACCATGCCATGTATGTTCTTGGCACCTTTGTCAAAAATGAGTTCACTGTAGATGTATGGTTTTGTTTCTCGGTTCTCTGTTCTGTTCCATTGGTCTATCTTTATGCCAGTACCATGCTGTTTTGGTTACTATAGCTCTAAAGTATAATTTGAAATCTGATAATGTGATTCTTCCAGTTTTGTTCTTTTTGCTCAGGATAGCGTTGTGTATTCTGGGTCTTCTGTAGTTCCACATAAGTTTTAGGATTGTATTTTTTTTTATTTTTATGAAGAATGTCATTGGTATTTTGATAGGATTGCATTGAATCTGTAGATTGCTTTGGATAGTATGGACATTTTAACAATATTGAGTCTGCCAATTCATGAACATGGGATATCTTTTTTTTGTGTGTGTCATTTTAAATTTCTTTTCATCAATGCTTTGTAGTTTTAATTGTAGAAATCTTTCACTTCTTTGGTTAATGCCTAGATATTTTATTTTATTTGTAACTATTATAAATGGAATTACTTTCTTGATTTCTTTTTCAGATTGTTGGCTGTTGACATACAGAAGTGCTACTAATTTTTGTATGTTGATTTTGTATCCTGCAACTTTACTTATAAACGATTTATTAGTTTTAGTAGTTTTTTGATGGAGTTTTCATTTTTCCAAATTATTGTCTGCAAACAAGGATAATTTGACTCCTTCATTTCCTATTTGGATGCCCTTTATTTCCTTCTCTTATCTGATTGCTCTAGCAAGGACTTTCAGTACTATGTTGAATAACAGTGGTGAAAATGGGCATCTTTGTCGTGTTCCCAATCTTAGAGGAAAGGCTCTAAGTTTTTCCCCATCCACAATTATACTAGCTGTTGGTATGTCATATATGGCTCTTACTGTGTTGAGGTATGCCCCTTCTATACCCAGTTTTTTGAGGGTTTTTATCACGAGGACATATTGAATTTTATCAAATGCTTTTTCAGCATCAATTGAAACGATCATAGGGTTTTTGTTCTTCATTCTGTTGATATGATATATCACACTGATTGCTTTGCATATGTTGAAGCATCCTTGTATCTCTGGGAAAAAGCTCACTTGGTCATGGTGAATGATCTTTTTAATGTGTTGTTGAATTCAGTTTGCTAGTATTTTGTCGAGGATATTTGCATCAGTGTTCATCAGGGATATTGATCTGTAGTTTTGTTTTTGTTTATGCTTCTTTGTCTGATTTTGGTATCAGGGAAATACTGGCCTTTGTAATTAGTTTGGAAGTATTCCCCCTTCTTCTATTCTTTCAGAATAGTTTAAACAGAATTGATATTAGCTCATCTTTAAATGTTTGTAATATTCATCAATGAAGCCATGAGGTTCAGGGCTTTTCTTTGTTAGAATACTTTTTATTATGGCTTTGATCTCATTACTTGTTATTGGTCTGTTCAGGTTTTGGATTTCTTCATGGTTCTATCTTGGTAGGTTGCATGTATCTAGGAATTTATTAATTTATTCTAGGTTTTCCAATTTATTGGCATGAAGTTGCACATAGTAGCCTCTGATGATCCTTTGAATTTCTGCAGTATCAGTTCTAATGTCCCCTTTTTATCTCCAATTTTATTTGAATCTTCTCTCTTTGTTTCTTACTCTGGCTAGAGGCTTGTCAGTTTTTAAAAAAGACCCCAACTTTTCATTTCACTGATCTTCTGTATTGTTTTCTTTGTTTTAATTTCATTTATTTCTGCTCTGATCTTTATTATTTCTTTTCTCTACTAATTTTGGGTTTGGTTTACTTTTGCTCTTCTAGTTCTTTAAGATGCATTGTCAGGTTATTTATTTGAAGTTTTTCTACTGTTCTGATGTAGGTGCTTATAGCTATAAACTTCCCTTTTAGTACTGCTTTTACTGTATCCCATTGGTTTTGTATATTGTGTTTCCACTGTCATTTGTTTCAAGAACTTTTCCAGTTTCCCTCTTAATTTCTTCATTGGCCCATTGGTCATTCAGCAGCATATTGTTTCATTTCCATGTGTTTTGTATAGTTTCCAAAATTCCTCTTATTACAGCTTTCTAGATTTGTTCCACTGTGGTTAGAGAAGATATTTGATATAATTTTATTTTTTTGAATTTTTAAAGACATGTTTTGTTGCCTAGCATATGGTTAATCCTTGAGAATGATCCACATGCTGAGAAGAAGAATGTGTATTGCAACCACTGGATGAAATGTTCTATAAATATCTGTTAGGTCCATTTGGTCTATAGTGCAGATAAATTAGATATTTCTTTATTGATTTTCTATCTGGAAGATCTATCCAATGCTGAAAGTGGGGTGTTGAAGTCTCCAACTGTTATTGTATTGGGGTCTCTTTCTTTAGTGCTAACATTTGCTTTATATATCTGGGTGCTCTAGTGTTGGGTGCATATATACTTACAATTATCCTCTTGTTGAATTCACCCTTTATCATTATACAATAATTTTTTTGTCTCTTTTTATAGGTGTTGTCTTGAAATCTGTTTTTGTCTGATACAAGTATAGCTGCTCCTGCTCTTTTTTGGTTTCCATTTGCATGGAATATCTTCTGCTATTCCTTTATTTTCAGTCTATGTGTGTCTTACAGGTGAAGCGTGCTTCTTGTAGGCAACAGATAATTGAGTCTTTTTTTTTTTTTTTTTTTTTTTTTTTTAAATCCATTCAGCCACTCTATGTCATTTGACTGGAGAGTTTAGTCCATTTACATTCAAGGTTATTATTGATAAGCAATGACTTCCTCTTGCCATTTTGTTATTAATTTTCTGGTTGTTTTGTTGTTGTCTCTTCCTTCTTTCTTTCCTTCCTGTCATCCTTTCAGTAAAGGTGATTTTTTTCTGGTGGTATGTTTTAATTTTTGATTTTTATTTTTTGTGTATCCACTGTATATCTCCTGATTTAACGTTATCATTAGGCTTGCAAATAATATCTTATAACCCATTATTTTAATCTGATGACAACACTGATTGCATAAACAAGCAAGCAGAGAAAAGTAATAAAAACTCTACGCTTTGACTTCATTGCCCTGCCTTTAAATGTTTTGTTGCTTCTATTTATATCTTATTGTATTGCCTCTGTCTTGAAAAGTTGTAGTTATTATTTTTCATCAGTTCATAGTTTAGTCTTTCTACTCAAGATCTGAATAGTTTACACACCACAATTACAGTGTTATAATATTGTATGTTTTTCTGTGTAGCTACTATTAGCAGTTAGTTTCATATCTTCATATTATTTCTTACTGCTAATTAACATTTTTCCTTTCAGATTGAAAAAATTTTTGTAACTTTTTTTATAAGACTGGTCTTATGTTGGTAAAATTTCTTAGCTTTTGTTTGTCTGGGCAAGTCTTTATTTCTCCTTTATGTTTGATTTATATTTTAATTGGATATACTATTCTAAGACAAAAGTTTTCTTTCTTTAGCATTTTAAATATGTTATGTTGCTCTCTCCTTTTCAGTTTCTACTGAAAAGTCTGCCACCAGATGTATTGGATCTCCATTGTATGTTATTTGTTTCTTTTCTCTTGCTGCTTTTAGGATCTTTTTTTTTTTTTTTTTGAGACGGAGTCTCGCTCTGTTGCCCAGGCTGGAGTGCAGTGGCATGATCTCAGCTCACTGAAGGCTCCAGCTCCTGGGTTCATGCCATTCTCCTGCCTCAGCCTCCCAAGTAGCTGGGACTACAGGTGCCCGCCATCACACCTGGCTAATTTTTTGTATTTTTAGTAGAGATGGAGTTTCACTGTGTTAGCCAAGATTGTCTCGATCTCCTGACCTCATGATCCATCCGCCTTGGTCTCCCAAAGTGCTGGGATCACAGGCGTGAGCCACTGCACCCCACCAGGATCCTTTCTTTATCCTTGATCTTTGGGAATTTAAATGCCTTGAATATAAAATGCCTTGTCTTATTTGGATTACATCTACCTGGTGTTCTATGATCTTCTTATACTTGAATGTTGATATCTTTCTCTAGGTTTGGGAAGTTCTCTGTTGTTATCCCTTTGAATAAAATTTCTACCCCATCTCTCTCTCTGTCTACCTCCTGTTTAAGGCCAACACATCTTAGGTTTGCCCTTTTGAAGCTATTTTTTAGATCTTGTAAGTGTGATTTTTTTTTTTTTTTATTCATGTTTCTTTTGTCTCCTCCAAATGGGTATTTTCAAATAGCCTGTCTTCAAACTCATTATTCTTTCTTCTGCTTGATCAATTTTGCTGTTAAGAGACTCTGATGCATTCTTCAATATGTCAATTGCATTTTCAGCTCTAGAGTTTCTGTCTGATTCTTTTAAATCATTTCAATTTCTTTGTTAAATTTACCTAATAGGATTCTGAATTATTTCTCTGTGTTACCTTGAATTTCATTAGTTTCCTCAAAACACCTATTTTGAATTATCTGTCTGAAATGTCACATAGCTGTGTCTCTCCAGAATTGATCCCTGATGGCTTATTTAGTTCATTTGGTGAGATCATGTTTTACTGGGTAGTCTTGATGCTTGTGGATATTTGTCAGTGTCTGGGCATTGAAGAATTAGATATTTACTATCATCTTCACAGTATGGACTCATTTGTACCTGTCCTTCTTGGGAAGGCTTTCCAGGTATTTGAATGGACTTTGGTATTGTGATCTGAATTTTAGTCACTGCCAGATTACATGCATTAGCGGATACCCTAACTCTAGTAATTGTTCTTGGATAAGATCTGGAAGAATTTTCTGGTTTACCAGGTGGAGACTCTTGTTCTCTTCCCTTGCTTTCTCCCAAACAAATGGAGTCTCTATCTCTGCGTGTGTGTGCTGAGCTGCCTGGAGCTGGGGTGACACAAGTAGCCCTGTGGCCACCACCAATGGGACTGTGAGGGGTCAGACCTGAAGCCAGGACAGCACTGGGTCTCACCCAAGGCCCGCAGTAACCACTGCCTAGCTACCACCTATGTTTGTTCAAGGCCTTAGGGCTCTACAATACAACCAGCAGGTGGTGAAGCTAGTCAGGCTTGTGTCCTTCCCTTCAGGGAAACACATTTCTCATGGACCCTGGTGGGTTCAGAGGTGCCGTCTGGGAGCCACGACCTACAGTTGGAAACCTTAGGAATCTACCCAGCACTCTGTTCTACTGTGGCTGAGGTGGCACCCAAGCCACAAGATGAAGTCCTTCCCTCTTCCCTCCCCTTTTCATAAGCAGGGGAGTCTCTCCTCATGGCCATCACTGCCTCAGGCCCATGGCTAGTACTGCCTGGTTACCACCAATGTTCACTCAAGGCCCACAGTCTCTTCAGTTAGCTTGTGGTGAATTCTGCCAGGCCCAGAACTCACCCTTCAGGGCGGTGGGTCCCCTCTGGTCCACGGCAGGTCCAGAAATGCCATCCAAGAGCCAAGGCCTTGAGGCTAGCTCCTCTCAGAGTCTCACTCAAGGCTCACAATGTGTACTACCTGGCTACCACTGTTGATTATTCAGGGTTCAAGGGGTCTTTAGTTAGCAGGTGATGAGTCCTATCAGGACTGGGTTCTTCCCTTCAAGGCAGCAGTTTCCCTTCTCGCCCAGGGTATGTCTAGAAATGTCAGCTGGGAGCTAGGCCTGGGATGTAGGCTGCAGGACTCTGCCTGGTGCCCTATCCTACTGTGGCTGAGCTGATATCCAAGTTGCAAGACAAAGTGCTCTTTACTCTTCCCTATCCTCTCCTCAAGTAGAAGGAAGGAGTCTTTCCCAGAGCTGTGAGCTGTGCTGTCTGGGGTTGGGGTAGAGGTGGCACAAGCATTCCCTTGGCCACCCCAGCTGGTGTCTAACTAGATCATGTGCACCCCACATCCACTGGCTCTGAGCCCAGCACAACATGAGAGCTTGCACAAGAATTGGAGTCCTTGTGGACTAGACAGTCCTTCAAGTTTATTTAGAACCCCAGAACACTTTAGCCCACAGTGTGAAGGCTTGCAGCAACTTGGTTTCTGACTGCTGGGAGAGATGATTTCCCTCTGCCTTGGGCTGGTTTAAATGCTCCCTCCGTGAGCATCAGCTGAGTTTTGCCTGGTGCTTTCTGCTGCGAAAGGGAAGCACTGAGTTCCAATGCAAAGTCCCACAATCACTGCGCTCTCCCTCTCCCAAGTGCAGATTCTTTTTCTGCCTCACGTGACTGCTTCTGGCCTTGTGGGGAGGATAGTGTCGGTGAATCAAGACTATCTTTCCATCTTTCCGACCTTCTCTCGTGTCTCTTTCAGTAATATTAAGATAAAATCTAGTACTGTGATTGCTCAGCCAATTTTTGGTTCTTATGAAGGTGTGTGTGTGCGTGCGTGCGTATGTAGTTGTTCAATTAGGTGTTCCTGTGGGAAGGTGATCAGTGGAAGCTTCCATTTGGCTGGCCATTTTGCTCCCTCTACTTCCCCTAAATATCTTTGTTCTGTGGTTGATTGAATTCATGGATAGGAACCTCTAGATATGCAAGGCCAGGGCCAACTGTACTTTCTTTTCTTCTCAACACTCTGTTAATCTCCTCTGCCATTTTTCTATTGGATTGGATTATTGATCTTTTCATTATTCATTTGTAGGGAAACTTTATAAACCAGGAAGATTAGTCCTTTGTCTATGATTATCAAACTTTTGATATTTGCCATGTGACAGGTGAAAAACAGTATCACATTGTAGTGTCCTTGTCCATGGGTGAGGCTGGGCATCTTGTCTCTTTGATACTCAACAGTATTTTCTTTGGTGATCTCCCTGCACATGCTCTATAATGCTGTTGTCCTTTACTGGGCCTGGCTTGAGGGTGGCCTGGTGGGATATCTTTGAAATACTTAAACACAGGCCCCAGTCTTAGAGATTCTAGTTCAGTGGGTCAGGACGCTCTAAAGAGCACCGAAACTGAATCTGATGCACTCTCTTGGTTATAAGTTTGGGGCATCCATGACCCAGGAGCCCTTTTCTGTTCAGAATTCCTGTGGAGTAAACATGCAGCAGTGGTAGGAAGGGGGAGGGTTCTGCAGGGAGAGGAGTGACAGTCCTCCATGCTGTGGGGTCCAGTGGAGTTCACAGGTGGAGCAGCTTAGGGTCCAATAGGGCTCAGGTCTCGTTGCCATGGTAGTCAGTCAACATGTGAGTACTTAGTTTGTGAATCTTGCTCTAGGGTTCATGTGTGCCTGCCCTAGGAGTTTATGGCCTGATACGGCAAGGGGTTGGGGAACAGCTGGGTCTTCAGATAGGCACAGAGAGGAGGTGGAGGGGCATTTGAGAGAAACCAGTCATTTCTCAAAGGGACTGTGGCTAGAAACTGTGTATGAAGAAGGCTCTCTACTCTTCCATCACTTTCTTTCTGGGGAAATTAAGTTCTTTCATTTTATTTTAGAAGAAGCAGACAAGAGGAGAAGGGTTTAGGTGCCTGAAAACTCCAGGGCTGCTGTTTTGTCTGAAGAGCAAAGCTTGAAACGAAGTACCTTCACAGAAGAGCTGAAAGAAATTAAGTTAGAAAGGACACCATTAGAGAAGGGGATTTAGAAGTTAGAATTAGACCTATTCTATATGTCTTTGTGCTATCTGATTTAAAATTATTTTAATATATTGAATAAAGACAAAGCAATATTTATAACAATACAGTGAGTACAAATCTAACATTGTTGTTATTGGGTGTACCTACACCCAGTGGTAATTTGAAACTCAGAGTAGATGATTTTTTAACACCTCCCTCCTTTATGTGACAAAATTATTTACTGTAAGGATCATAATCAGTAGTACTCATTACTGTTAATTTATACTCATCTAAAATGAACAATTAATTTTAAAAAGTACAAATTACTCTTTTAAAAGTATGAAATATGAATTACTATATTACTCAAATTCAATAAAATATTAATATGTGACTTAAAATTTAGATTTACCAAAAAATAACTGCATTTCTTAGTTTATGCCATTTCATTGTTTTAAATTTTGAACACAAATAACAATTCCAAGTAATCTAATAGAAAGATGGAAATGATACAACTCAGGGTTTCTTTCTCTTTCTTCCTTTGTTCTTTTTTTTTTGTAAATCCAGATAAAACTTGAATTTTACTCACTGTACGACAAAATCTCTTTTCTTTAGAATACTGTGATATCCTTATTTTCAATATACTATTTAAACATACGAATACTGAAAATCACAGAGGTTAGATCTCTCAATTACACCCCCCCCAAACACCCAAACAAATGAAAACTGTTGTGAACTTACAATTGAAAATGAGTGGATGTTGCTGAGGTAGTGGTATATGTCAGGGCTGTGTAACCAGTTCTCTAAATTAACTTCCATGTAGAACACAGTGTTTTTTTAAAGACTGCATCAGTTAGGTACCAGTCAGGAGACACAAATTATGCCAGTAATTTGAATAGGGAAAATTTCATAAAGGATAATTAACTCGTAGAGGGGATTTACTAACAGAGGTAAAGTGAAATAATATTGGAATAGTGGATGTATGAAGCAGTTACTACCTCTAGGGCTAAGAGTACCAAAGGGTATTGTTTGTGTGGTTTTTTTTAATTGTCGCATAACAAATTAGCACCGATTAAGGAGTTTAAAGCAACACCTATTCAGCTGCTGTGAAAAACAGTATGGTAGTTCCTAAAAAAATAAAAATAAAAATTATAAAATCCAGCAATTCCAGTTCTGGGTGTATTCCCAAAAGAATTGAAGGCAGAGACTGAAACAGGTATCTGCACAGCCACATTCAAACAGCATTACTTACAATAGCCAACAGGTGGAAGTGAGAGGTGACAACGTGCTGGGGAGCTTGCTCGCTCTGAGCGCCGCCTCAGCCTCAGCATCTGGTCTGGCCACGCCTGAGGAACCCTTCAGCCCGCGGCTGCACTGTGGGAGCCCCTCTCTGGGCTGGCCGATGCCTGAGCCAGCTCCCTCTGCTTGTCGGGAGGTGAGGAGGGAGAGGCGCCTGCGGGAACTGGGGCTGCGGGCAAGAGCAAGTTCAGGGTGGGTGCGGCTTCGGCGGGCCATGCACTTAGAACGGCTGGTCGGCCCCGCCGGCCCCTGGGCAGTGAAAGGCTTAGTACCCCGGCCAGCAGCTGCTGAGGGTGCACTGGTTCCCCCAGCACTGCCGGCCTTCCGGGGCCACACTCAAATTCTCCCGGCCTCAGCCGCCTCCCTGGTGGGGCAAGGATCGGGACCTGCGGCCCACCATGCCCAAGCCCCCGGGGGCTGGGCTCTCAGGCAACCCAAGCCTCCCAGACGGCTGCTGCCCTGTGCTCCGCCGCGCCCAGTCCCATCTACCACCCAAGGGCTGAGGAGTGCGAGCTGAGGAGTGTGGGCTGAGAAGTGCAGGCTCAGGGCGCGGGACTGGCGGGTACCTCTGCCTGGGGCAATGGTGTGGGATCCACCAGACCAAGCCAGTTGGGCTTTTGAATCGGTGGGGACTTGGAAAACTTTTATGTCTAGCTACAGGATTGTAAATGCACCGATCAGCACTCTGTGTCTAGCTCAGGGATTGTAAATGCACCAGTCAGCACCCTGTCAAAATGGACCAATCAGCTCTCTGTAAAATGGACCAATCTGCAGGATGTGGGTGGGATCAGATAAGGGAATAAAAGCAGGCTGCCTGAGGCAGCAGTGGTAGTCCCCTTGGGTCCCCTTCCACTGTGAAAGACTTGTTTTTTTGCCCTTTACAGTAAATCTTGTTGCTGGTTACTGTTTGGGTACATGCCGCCTTTATGAGCTGTAACACTCACTGTGAAGATCTGCAGTTTCACTCCTGAAGTCAGTGAGACCACTAACCCACCAGAAGGAAGAAGGTCCAGACACATCTGATCATCTGAAGGAAGGAACTTAGGACACACCATCTTTAACAACTGTAACACTCACTATGAGGGTCTGTGGCTTCATTCTTGAAGTCAGCAAGACCAAGAACCCACGAATTCTGGACGCAGAAGTGACCCAAATGTTCACTGATAGGTGTACGTATAAAAAAAAATGTGTATAGATACAATAGAATATTAATTGAGCCTTAAAAAGGAAAAAAAATTCTGACACATGGTACAACATGGATTAACCTTGACAACATGTGAAGTAAGACCAGACACAAAAGGGCAAATACTGTAGGATTCTATTTATATGGGGTACCTAGAAAAGTTAAATTCAGAGAGACAGTAAAATGGTGGTTATAAGGAGCTGGGGAGAGAGGGAAATGGGAAAATATTGTTTAGTGGGGACAGAGTTTCAGTTTGGGGTAGTGAAAGAGTCCCAGAGATGGATGGTGGTGATGGTTGCACAACAATGTGAATGTAATTAATGACATTGAACTTTTACACTTGAAAATGGTTAAAGTGGTAAACTTTATGTTAGGTATGTTTTATCACAATAAAGACAAATTTTAAAACCCCACCTGTTTTGTTTACAGTTCTGTAGATCAGCTCAGGGCATGTTGGGACTGAAATCAAAGTGTCAGACTGAGTTGTCATTTGGAGACTCTGAAGAAAAATCCTCTTCCATGTTTATTGTTGTGTTGGCAGGACTTAGTTCCTTGTGGCTGTAGGACTGAAGTCTCCATTTCCCTGCTGGTTAGTATCTGGGGACTGCTCTGAGCTTCCAGCTGCCACCTGTATTCCTTACCATATGGTTCCGTCCATCTTCAAGGCAGCAATGGCAAGGCAAGTCTTTCTGTTTTGAATCTCTACCTTTTTCTGTCTCTGTCTTAGATTTAAAGGACTCAGATGATTAGGTCAGGATCACCCAGATAATATCTCTTTCTTAAAGTCAACTGTGCCATAAAACATAGTCTAATCACAGGATTATAATTCAACACATTCTGAGTCCTGGTTACATAGGGCATATACATCAGGGAGTGTCATTGGAGGCTGCTTTAGATTCAGACCTTGTGGGAGAGGGATGTAGTTCACTTATCAGTGGCAAAGTTCACTTAAGTTCTCCAAGTGAGGGCTGGTGAGTAGAAAGCAAACCACTGGGATGTTGGCAAAACTTGCTAGGAAGCCTCTCACTGGGATGCTGGTGAAATTCTTTAAGACACTACTTACTGGCTGCCATGCCAGTAAGAAGAAAAGGACTGGAACCAGGAAGAGTGGCCCCTTCCTTTTGCAAGGTTCCTCCAGTGCCCTCTACTGCCATCACCTATCATTATGCAAGCTGGCACAGGAGAAATATTTGTAGGGTCCAGCTCCAATATCACAAAGCTGGGTGGAGAAGAGTAGATTTGGAGCTGAGACACAAAAAAATTGAGAACTGGCACAAAGGATAAGGAATAGAATGTGAAAATTTGAAGTTTACCTGTATACATGTGTCTATAGCTATATCTCAATAGTAATTAAAGCAATTTTTGGAACTTCAACAATTTTTTTAGGGGAGTAGTGTTTTATTACTGATATTCTTTGGAATTGCTGGAGCATGGTAAGAGTAAAAGTAAAAAACAGACCAAATGAATTTTAATTTGCTTTCTTGTTTTTAAATTCTCTACAATAATAATCCTCACATTGCCTTTGCCCAGGGTGGACACATTGCCTCTCCCATGTTTGTTTCTCTTCCCTTAGAAGTCACTACAGTTATGAATTTTGTGTTTTTTATTCTGTTGGTTTTCTTTAGTTTTGCCTAATATGTTTGTAGCTGTAAATAATGTACCATTTAGTTTTACGGATTCCTGAATTTATGTCAATACATTTAAATTGTGTTGTTGTTTAGGTGTGGTCTATTCATGTTCAAATTAGATCACCAGTGTGGCAGTGTTAGGAGGTGGGGCCTAGTGGGAGGTGTTTGGGTCATGGGGATGGGTGGATTCTTTATGAATAGGTTTATGTCCCCCTCAGGGGTAAGTTCTTGCACTGGGGGGATGTTTTAGTCTCCATGACAGCACATGACTAAAAGAGTCTGGCCTTCTTTGTTTCCTCTCTTGTGACCTCTTTGCATAGACCCACTCCCCTTCCACTTTCTGCCACAAGTGAAAGCAGCATGAAGCCCTCACCAGAAACCGAGCAGATGCTGGTACCATACTCCTTAAACTTCCCAGTCTGCAGAACTATGAGTTAAATCAACCTCTTTATAAATTACTCAGTCTCAGATATTCTGCGATAGCATCACTAAATGGACTAAGTTTGTATTTCTCTACAGCTTGTTTTTTCATCTCACTGCAGAGCAGTCACATTTGAGCACTACACTAACTAGAACTCAACATTTTGGGCTGTCCCTTCACCTTTTCCTGTCACTGGATGTCAGAGACTTCCCCAATTTTTGTGTCCTTCATGTGGACACCTGTGGTTTTTGCCTTTCTGTAATCTCTTATGAGAATTTCCCCCATGATTTTCCTTTGGGAAACCAATTCTCTCTCGTGCCCAGTTCCAAGCAGAGAGAATTGTTCTAAAACTCTAAGGAAGTGATTAACTTGGTGTGCTTGAAATCTAGGTACTGCATTGCCCAATGTAGTAGCCACAAGCCACTTATGGCTACTTAAGTTTAAATGAGAAATTGTGTAAAATTAAAAATCCTGTTTCTTACTTGCATTACCCACATTTCAAGTGCTCCATGGGCACATGTGGCTAAAGATTATCTTGTTAGAAGTGCAGACCAAGAAGGTTTCCATAATCACAGAGTTCTATTGGGTAGGGCTGGTCTAAGATGACTGGAGCGTAGTAATCAAGGGGGAAGGTGAGCCAGTGAGGCTGCAGAGGAGGCAGGTATTAGATCATGTAGACCGTTGACGGTCTTGGCAAGGAGTTGGATTTTTAAGTCCACTGGGAAGTCGTCATTTTTTTAAGCAAGGGCATGACATTGCCCAATTTAAGTTTTAAAAGGATCACTCTGGCAGGTGTTATGGCGATGCATTACAGAGGCAGAAAGGGAAGGAGGAGCAGGGTGAGGGAAACAGTGGGAGGTCTTCACTGTAGCTGGGCAAGTGATGTTATGATGGTGGTTTGTGCTGAGCCATGGCAATGAAGCTGGATTGAAGTGGAGAGATAACTAGAGATCTTTAGTAGGAAGATGTATTAGTCTGTTTTCATATTGCTATAAGTAACTGCTCAAGACTGGGTAATTTATAAAGGAAAGAGGTTTAATTGACTCATAGTTCAGCATGGCTGGGGAGGCCTCAGGAAACTTACAATCATGGAAGGAGAAGGGGAAGCAAGGCACATTCTTCACAAGGTGGCAGGAAGGAAAAGTCCTGAGCAAAGGGGGAAGAGTCCCTTATAAAACCATAAGGTCTCGTGAGAACTCACTCGCTATCATGGGAACAGCATGGGGGAACCACCCCCATGATTCAATTACCTCCATCTGGTCTCTCTCTTGACACATAGGGATTATGGGGACTACAAGATGAGATTTGGGTGGGGACACAAAGCTTAACTATATCAGTAGAATAGATAGAACTTGCTGTTGGTGAAGACAGGGAAGGAACTGTGATCGCCATGAGGGTGGCCTCGGGACCTTCAGGGAGTGTGATTGATTCAGGGGCAGACCTCACCAAACCAGTGGCTTCAATGCTGGCTGTAACTCTGGAATCTTATGTGAAGGCTTTAAAAAATACAAGTGCTCAGGCCTCACCCCTTGAGAATCTAATATATCTGGCTTGGCTACGACCTTGATTAGATTGTTTCTAAAGTCTCCCCAGGTAATTGTAATGAGCATCCAAGGTTGAGACCACTTTTTTTTTGTCTTTAGAGACAGGGTCTTGCTCTGTTGCCTAGACTGGAGTGCAGTGATATGATCATAGCTCATTGCAGCCTCTAACTCCTGGATTCATGTGATCCCCCTGCCTCAGTCTCCCAAGTAGCTTGGACTACAGTCATGTGCCACCATACCTGGCTAATTTTTAAAATTTCTGTTGAGACAGGGTCTTGCTATGTTTCCCAGGCTGGTCTTGAACTCCTGCCCTCAAGTAATCATCCCATCTTGTCCCAAAGTGTTGGGATTACAGTAGTGAGCCACCACAACCCATCTGAGGACCGCTTTTCTAAGTAAACAGGGGAACTGGGGAGCATGTGTTTGGTTCAAACACCATAACTGGAGCAGAAGTTGAGTGATTTGGTGGTACAGCCCAGTGTCTGTCAGACATCTCATTGAGAATGATACGTGATTTCTAAGGCCAGGAGTAAAATCGAGTAAAGTAAAATAACCATAAAAGAAAAGTAACAATGTAGCTCGAAGGTTCCAGCTTCCATGGAACACTGGCCTTGGTGTTAGAAGTTCTAGCACAGCTATCTGTGGGAACCAGCAGTGGAGATATCTTCAATCATAATGGGTTAACAGTTTTGGCATCAGCAGAAGACATTACCACAGCTATTAGGAGCAGGAAAGATAGGAGTAGGAGATGGCCAAACAATGAGGTCATTGTACTTGATATTGTTTTTGTCTGCCAGCATTGTTCTCTCGGGAGAACCCCTTTCTCTTTCTCTTGCAGGTGAAGCTATCAATTATAGTGTCCCACTTTGGCCATTGGCTGGGCCAATCATAGTATAGACTTCCCTTGAATCCAGTGATTGGTTCAGAGATGGTTACACACATTAAACAGTACTCATCACAGTCCTTCTGTAAATATTGTATCTGGATGCTGCATGAGATGGCATCATTAAGTTCTTTATGTATTAGTTATCAATAGCTGCATAACCAATTATCTCAGAACATAGTGGCTTAAATAATGATAATATATTGTCTGCCACAGTTTCTGCAGACCACGACTTCAGACATGGCACAATGAAATGGATTGTCTCTGTTTTATGATGTCTAGGTCCTCAGCTGGAAGATTTGAAGGCTGGAGACTGGAATCATCCAAAGACTCCTCCACCCATAAGTTAGGCTGCTGATGCTGACTGTCAGCTGAACCAAGTGGAGATGCTGTTGTGCATCTCCAGCCTCAGTAGGTGATTGAGCCACAGACCAGAATCTAATCACCCTCTCGCCACTTGGAAACCAGCCCTTACTGGACAGCCCTGGGCCAAGTTCACCAGACCATTCCCATAAGGTGACTTTCACATGGACTCTAGAGTCGTTGAACACAAAATAAGACTATGTTTTCGATCGCTAAAGAGGCAGGATATCATTCAACCACTTGGAGAAAAAAGTTCAGTCCAAAGATAATTGGAACCCAAATTTGTCTGCCTTTCATCTAAGACCCAAGGTTGGGGAAAGTTCCGGAGGGTGGGGCTGGTTTATGACCTCAAACAGGTTGTTAATTACTTTGAATGAGTCTCACGTGATGCTTTTAAGCACACAGGTTTTGCCCAGGGAGGATGGAGTGGGCAGTTTGGTTTGTGACTGGAGCAGGACGTGAGTGAGGTTTTATAGATCCACATGCCTGGCTGTTCTGAGCTTATCATCCCCATGCTGATGAGGCCATTGCGGTCAGTGGGGCAGAGTGGGTGAGTGTGGTGAGAACCAAAGACGGTGGGATTTCTTGCTTTTGTTTATTTTGCTATAACTCAAGCATTGAGGTACAGTGTAGTAGAGGCAGTGATTTCTTTCTCAGGGTACATTCACCCCAAGTGCTACTTTTTCAACAATTTATTCAAGGTGAGTGGTTGTGTAATTTGTCATTCAAACCGGGACACACTGTTAATAGTTATACTGGGACAACAGGTGCAAATAAGGATTTTGTTGGGCAAACAAAATTGTATAGTCATCCTCGGTAATCCTGGAAACATGGTTTAGAAAGATGTTAGAGGAATTTGTAGGAAAACAAGAAGTGAGAGGCATACAGAGAGGGGAGCTGGAGGGTGGAGGCTGGCTTCTGCCCCAAGCCTGTAAACCTCCTGATGAACTTGGCCACCCGCTGCTGTAAGCGGCACCTTGTTCACTTCTGCTAGGTTGAACACTTGGGGTGTGTTGTCTGAAAAGGTATAATTGTGATATTCATAATGGTTTTTGTTTTTTTGTTTTTTTTTTTTTTAAAGATGGAGTCTTGCTCTGTTGCCTAGGCTGGAGTGCAGTGGCATGATCTCAGCTCACTACAACCTTCGCCTCCCAGATTCCAGCAATTCTCTTGCCTCAGCCTCTCGAGTAGCTGGAATTACAGGCGTGCATCACCACACCCAGCTAATTTAGTATTTTTAGTAGAGATGGGATTTCACCATGTTGGGTAGGTTGGTCATGAACTCCTGACCTTAAGTGATCCACCCACCTTGGCCTCCCAAAGTTCTGGGATTACAGGTTTAAGCCACTATGTCCAGCTCATAATGGCATTTTTTTTTTTTTTTTTAAATTTTACTTTAAGTGCTGGAATACATGTGGAGAATATGCAGGTTTGTTACGTAGGTATACATGTGCCATGGTGGTTTGCTGCCCCTATCATCTAGGTTTTAAGCCATGCATGCATTAGGTATTTGTCCTAATGCTCTCCCTCCCCTTTGCCCCTCACCCCCCAATAGGCCCTGGTGTGTGATGTTCCCCTCCCTGTGTCCATGTGTTCTTATTGTTCAACTCCCACTTATGAGTGAGAACATGCAGTGTTTGGTTTTCTGTTCCTGTGGTAGTTTGCTGAGAATGATGGTTTCCAGCTTCATCCATGTCCCTGCAAAAGACATGATCTCATTCTTTTTTATGGCTACATAGTATTCCATGGTGTATATGTGCCACATTTTCTTTATCCAGTCTATTATTGATGGACATTTGGGTTGGTTCCAAGTCTTTGCTATCGTAAATAGTGCTGTAATAAACATACATGTGCATATGTCTTTATAGTAGCATGATTTATAATCCTTTGGATATATACCTAGTAATGGGATTGCTGGGTCAAATGGTATTTCTGGTTCTAGATCCTTGAGGAATCACCACACTGTCTTTCACAATGGTTGAACTAATTTACACTCCCACCAACAGTGTAAAAGCGTTCCTATTTCTCAATAGCCTCAGCAGCACCTATTGTTTCCTGACTTTTTAATAATTGTTGTTCTGACTGAGGCTTGCTCTGTTGCCCAGGCTGGAGTGCAGTGGCGTGATATCCACTCACTGCAACCTCCGTCTGCTGATTCAAGTGATTCTTCCACCTCAGCCTCCCGAGTAGCTGGGACTACAGGTGTGCACCACCACACCTGGCTAAGTTTTGTATTTTTAATAGAGACGGGGTTTCACCATGTTGGCCAGGCAGGTCTTGTTGGCCTCTTGATCTTAAGTGATCCGCCCACCTCAACTTCCCAAAGTGCTGGGATTACAGGCTTGAGCTATGCTGCCCAGCTCATAATGGCTTTTTAACTTTTTAACTGATATGTAATAATACAGCTATAGTAAAGAAAGAAAATCTACATATATGTACACCTGTGTTCACCATAGCTTTTAAACTTTTAAATTGATATGTAATAATACATTTACATATGTATATGCCTGTGTAATCACTAGCTAGAGGAAGATTTAGAATGTCTTTCTGGCTGGAATATTTTAACTTTTTTCATCCTTCTGGGAAAAGATTTGTTTTGTTGTGTTTCCTTCAGCCTCCAAATCATGTTGCATTAATTTCTTACGTCTGCTGTGACAGTGACCACAAACTCAGTGGGTTAAAACAACACAAATGTGTTATCTGACAGTTCTGAAGGTCAGAAATCTGAAACAGTTCCCCCTGAGCTATAATCCAAGAGTCAGCAGGGCTGTGTTCTTTGTGGAGCGTCTAGGAGATAATCCGTTTTCTTGCCTTTCCCAGCTTCTAGAGGCTACCTGCATTCCTCAGCTTGTGTCTTCTTGCCTCTACAATGCCAGCACTGCCCAGTTGATTCTTTATGATGTTGCATCACTTTGAAATCACTGTTCTGCCTCCCTCCTTCACATTTATGAACCATTGTGATATAGACACTGGATCCTCCCCCTGGATAGTCAAGGAAAGTTCCCTCCATCTCAAGGTCAGCTGATTAATAACCTTAATTTCCATCTATATTCTTTTGTTTTGTTTTTGAGATGAAGTTTTGCTCTTGTTGCCCAGGCTGGAATGCAATGGCACCATCTTGCCTCACTGCAACCTCCACCTCCTGGATTCAAGTGATTTTCCTGCTTCAGCTTCCCAGGTAGCTGGGATTACAGGTGCCTGCAACCATGCCCAACTAATATTTGTGTTTTTAGTAGAGACAGAGTTTCACCATGTTGGCCAGGCTGGTCTCAAGCTCCTGACCTCACCTGCTTTGGCATCCCAAAGTGCTAGGATTATAGGCATGAGCCACAGGGCCTGGCCCCATCTGTATTCTTAATTCTCCCTTACCATGAAACAAAATATATTCATAGATTCTGGGGATTAGGATATAGACATCTTTGGGGACATAATTCGGGCTGTACACATGCTACATTATCTGTGCACTAATTAAAAACCCACCTCTACTCATTATGTTTTTGCTGTTGAATAGTCCATATTTTTGTATGGAGGGGGTGTTTGGAGGAGAGAACTTACATGTATTCAACACCTAATGTGTGCCTGGCACATGGTTTTTGAATTTTTCAAAGATGATATCATTCACACCTCCTGGAAGTCCTTGGTGGTAGGTAGTAAGGGATGCTTTCAAGCGATTCTCCTGCCTCAGCCTCCTGAGTATCTGGGATTACAGGTGCACACCACTACACCTAGATAATTTTTGTATTTTTGTAGAGATGGGGTTTCACCATGTTGGCCAGGCTGATCTCAAACTCCTGACCTCAAGTGTTCCACCCACCTCAGCCTCCCTAAGTGCTGGGATTACAGGCATGAGCCACTGCGCCCAACCATGTCTATTTTCAATGCAAGAAGTGGAGAGAGGGAAGTATGGCACAAGCTTCAACTGTTCCTTTTATTTATTTTCAATCAGAAATGCAAAATGTCTCTCAGAACTGTCCCTGTCCTGTAGAGGTCTGTCTACATATTATAATATTTGGGCATATGGTCACTCCTAGCTGCAAGGGAGGCTGGAAAAGTGAGTATTTGTTTTCATTTCTCTTCAGTCAGAGACAACAAAGGAGAAAGGGGGTTGGGAATGGATTTAGGTAGCTAAGTAATTGTGTTTACCACAGTGATGTTATTCCCATTTTTTCAGGCTTGACTCTTTGCCTCCCTTGCCTGAAGTCTCACAGGTTGAAAGTGAGAATCAAGACTCAAATTCCTAAACTCACACACATTCCACTACCCCACTGTATCTCTTGACACTTATAACAAATTAGTGGTAAAATTTGTTCCTTTGTTGAATATAACTTACATGGAGTAAAATACACAGACCTTAAGAGTACAGTTTGATGAGTTTTGACAATTGTATACACTCATGTCATCATCACCCAGATCAATATATAGCACATTTATATCACTCCAGAAAGTTCTCTCAAGACCCTTTCCAGTTAAACCTCTGCTTTTCCACCTCAGAGGCAACTACTACTGATTTCTATCACCATACCTTTGTTTTGCATTTTAAAATAATTTCGTATAAACGAAGTCACATAACACATATGCTTTGGTGTTTGGCTACTTTCCCCCCAACATTAGGTTTTTGAGATTCCTTCATGTTTTTGCTTGGCTGGATGGTTGGTTTCCTTGCTGAGATGTATTTTACTGAATGGATATACCACAGTTTGTTTATCCTTTCTTCTGTTGATTGTCATTCAGATCATTTCCAGTTTGGGCTCTTATAAGTCAAGCTGCTATGAATGTTCTTGTTCAAGTCTTCTTGTGGTCATGTGTATTCATTTGCTCTTGGATGTCAGCCTTGGAGTGGAATTGCTGAGTCATAGGCTTGGTGCCTATTTGCTTGGTTATGTAGAGTCCAAGGGGGAAAGATTCCCTTTGGCTTTCTGAAGTTTTGCTGAAAAATCCACTTGCAAAAGCAGATTACAAAAAAGGCATGCAAATTTATTTAACGTGTATGCACAGGAAACTTCACAATGAAGATCCAAAGGAACAGGGGAGTTGTCCATTTTTATGCCTCAGTTCAATAAAATATAGATAGCCATGTAGAAATACAATATGACTTGACAAAAAGGATATGATCGAATTGTAATAGACTGAGAGGGGACACCTAGGAAGGCCTGTCTAGATTCATCTTGGCCTCCCGAGAATCATTCCTTCCTTCTGGGCGTGGGGCAGGATCTTCTCTGGAATGGGAGTCTTATGACCTATAGTCAAACAAGGTAGATCAGAGAATTTTTTTATGCCAGTTTTTACACAGAAAGGTGGAAGGCAAGTTAGAATAATATTTTTAGGGTTATGGGTGGCTTTGGGGAAAAGACTTGCTTGAGGAAGAGGGATTCTAGTTTCTCTGGCTAGCCTTGGAGGAGAATGAGGCTGAGAGACAGGAGGGCAGGAGAAGTTCAGAAAAAACCTTTGCTTCTGAGGCCTTTATTTTGGAATGTTATTTTCTGAGCCCCAGTAGTCAGAAACTGCAAATTGCCTCTTGCTAATGGTCCTCCTAAAAGGAGGGGAGATGGGGAACGTAGGGAGAGGGGCCAATAGGAAGAAGAGCTTCAGGGACTTCAAGCATATAAATTCAGCAGGGATCATAGGCATGTGGCATCCGGCAGGTTATGAAAATGCATGAAGGGAGGTGAAATTGAAGCCCAGTTCCTCAGCTCTGGCCGCTTTTATCACATGGAAATAGGAACCCAGGGTTGCCAGATATTCTAATTTTTTAATATTATTATTTTTTGGGACAGAGTCTTGCTTTGTTACCCAGATTGGAGTGCAGTGGCACCATCTCGGCTCACTGCAGCCTTGACCTCCTGGGCTCATGTGATCCTCCCACCTCAGCCTCTGGAATAGCTGGGACCACAAGTGTGCATCACTACACCAGGCTAATTTTGTTTACTTATTTATTTATTTATTTATTATTATTATTATTTTTTTGTAGAGGTGAGGGTCTCGCTGTGTTTCTCAGGCTTGTCTCAAATTCCTGGGCTCAAGTGATCCTCCTGCCTCAGCATCCCAAAGTCCTGGGATTATAGGCATGAGTCACCACACCTGGCCTAGATTTTCTGATTTTAATCTATTGATTTTCTTTCTTTCTTTTTTTGAGATGGAGTCTCACTCTGTTGCCTAAGCTGGAGGGCAGTTGCGTGATCTCAGCTTACTGTAACCTCCGCCCCTCTAGTTCAAGCAATTCTCCTGCCTCAGCCTCCTGAGTAGCTGGGATTACAGGCGCCTGCCACTGCGTCTGGCTAATTTTTTTTGTATTTTTAGTAGAGACGGGGTTTCGCCATCTTGGCCAGACTGGTGTTGAACTCCTGACCTTGTGATCCACCCGCCTTGGGCTCACAAAGTGCTGGGATTACAGGTGTGAGCCACCGCGCCCAGCCCAATCTATTGATTTTCAACTTTGGCTTCCCATTGGAATAACCTGGGAGTTTGAGTTCCAGCCTCAGAGATTCTCAATTCAAGGACGGCATGTGAGCTTAGCACCTGGATTTTTAAAAGCTCTTCATGTGATTCCCATATGCACACAGTGGGTGAGAACCACTGCTTTAAAGCAAACCCTTCAAACTTCAATGTTAAAATGCAAATTGTGGTTCAGAACCTCTAGGATGGGCCCCAAGGTTCTTGCATTTCTGACAAGCTCGCAGTTGGTAGCAATGCTACTGGTCTGTGGACCTTACTTTGAATAGCAAGATTTAAAGAGAAGTCGCAAATATGGATTTTACAATGAGAAATCTCCTAATTAGGAAACAAACAAAACACTGTGTCCACTAGACAAGTCTGCAGGCTGGACTTCCCTGCAGGTCGTTGGTTTAATGGGTGTGTGTGTCTCTTTTTCAATCTCTCTCTCTCTTTTAGATCTCTTTTGTAGGGTTCCTGTTATGGCCAGGATACAGGGGTTTTGTGAGGTCTAAGGCAAGATCCCTCAGTTTCAGAGGCTGAGAATTGGGTTTGTCGGGAGACGGAGATGGAACAGTAAGGTAGGCAAGCTGTCAGCCTGTTTTGGGACATGATGATCTGGAAAATGCCTCAGAACAGTCTTCCCCACACCACCCCAGGGCAATCTCACCCATAATTGGCATAACTGATTTTCCTGCAGATGAGAAGGGCTAGACAAGGTCCAGACAGCTCCTCATCACACCCCGGAATTAGGAGCACGCCTTTCTCCTCTCCCTTTATCGGATCAAAGTCTTCCATCAAGCTGTCTGGTTCTGTCTTATTCAATTAAACTTTTTAATCCAATTCGACCCATGCATTCATCTTCTTTGAAATCTGAGAGACGACAGCATCCGATACAAATTGAGAGTAAATGGCCGAATTAGCTTTCAGAGAGGATCCAACGAGACTGTTTCTTCCCAGCGACCAACAGGCTCTTCGGAGCAGCTGGATCATAGAGGAACGTGGCTGGGGGCATGGACGGAGGAGAGTGGGGTCATCATCACCCTTCACCTTGAGACCCTTGGGAGAGATGGCATGGCACAGCCACTGGGAGCACAGACTCTGGAGCCAGAGGGTCTGGGGTCAGATCCAGCTGGGTCATGCCAGGCAAGTGTGTGAAATTCCATGCCTCGGTTTCCCCATCTGTAAGATGAGGGTGATAACAACAATACCGACCTCTGAGGGCTACTGACAGGATTAAATTCATCCACTCATCTATGTAAAACACACAAAATAGCCCTTGACACGTGATAGCAGCTATACTTAAGTGTTCGTTGGTACTGTAATTCCTCTGGAGAGTTAGTTCAGCATTTCTGCACGGTGTGGTGGAGACACATCACATGCCCATTTAACTCAGTATGGATTATACCACGCATGCTTGGCTAATATATCATCACCCAGCCAAGCAATCAAACCACACAACCCTCCAATAGGTATTTTTTAGGTTGTTTAACTGAAGGATCGACATTTTGTTTTGATGCTGGAGAAAAAACCTGACTGGCAGAGGTAGTTACAGTAATATTCAGTACCATGCTTACTTTATTAATGAAATAAGGGATTTTTCAAGGTGAATTTTGGACCGTTTTGGGGGTTTACCTGAATTATTATTATTACTAGTTTTGAGACAGGGTCTCACTCTTGCCCAGGCTGACGTGTGGTGGCACAACCTCGACTCACTACCACCTCCGCCTCCTGGGGTTAAGCAATTCACATGCCTCAACCCCCCAAATAGCTGGGACTACAGGCGTGTGCCACCACGCCTGGCTAATTTTTGTATTTTTAGTAGAGATGGGGTTTCACCATGTTGCCAGACTGCTCTCAAACTCCTGAGCTCAGGCAATCCACTCGCCTCTGCCTCCCAAAGTGCTAGCATTACAGGCATGAGCCACTGCGCACAGCCTGAATTATTGATTTTGCAATTTTTCTACAGATTTTGGACTCTACCATGTCCTATTTGATCCTTGTCCAACCTGGTGAGACAGGCAAAATGTGTTAAAATAACCAGATAGCAGAGCATGCTAGTTCAGACTGGGAGCTTGGGAGTCAGACTGCCTGGGTTCAGATCCCGACTCTGCCACTTACTGTTGGACCTGCTATAGACAAATCAACCTCTATGTGTCTTAATTTTCATATCTGTAAGTAGAGATGATGATTAGCACAATGATAAAATAATAGTACCACCTAGGGGTATCGCAAGATTAAATGGGTTAATACACATGGAGCGCTTGGAACAATGCCTAATAAATGTTAGTCAAAAGTGATAGCAACAGTCATAGAACAATGACTAGTACCAAGCCCTGGGCGATGCATTTGGTATGTATTACTGCATTTGAACCTGGTAAGAGCCCTTTTCGAAGAGGTGACAGGATTTGCCAAAGTCCCACAATCACGACCTCGGCTCTGCAGCTCATGTGTGCCTTTGGCCCTTGGTGGGACCCTATGAAAGAGTATAAATGGTGCAAAGCTTTAAGGTTGTACACCAGAACTTCAGTTTATTGAGTACCTACTATGTGCAGGACATTGTGTTAGGTGCATTATCTCATTTAATCTTCACAGTGACTCTGTGGGGTAGGTGCTCTCACTAGCCCCATTTTCTTTTCTTTCTTTTTCTTTCTTCCTTTGTTTTTTCTTTTTCTTTTTAAGACAGGGTCTCGCTCTGTCACCCAGGCTGGAGTGCAGTGGGGCTATCAGAGCTCACTGCAGCCTCTACCTCCTGGGCCCAGGAACTAGTCCTGCCTCAGCCTTGTGAGTAGCTAGGACTATAGGCAAGTGCTACTATGCCCAGCTAATTATTATTATTATTATTATTTTTGTAGAGATGAGGTCTTGCTCTGTTGCCCAGGCTGGTCTCAAACTCCTGGACTCAAGTGGTCCTCCTGCCTCAGCCTCCCAACGTGCTGGGATTAAAGTGTGAGCCACTGCACTTGGTGCCACTTTCATAGAGAGAAACTGAGGCACAGGGGCCTGTGTCTTTTTCATTTCTGAGGTCCTAGTACCCATGCTGGGTCGGCTGGGTGTAACCGTTTGCTGAATGAGAGGTTGACTTCAGCTTCTGGGATTCACTTGTGGTCTGTTTCATCCGTCATAAGAAATGGGGAAGGGAGCAAGAGCTGAGTGGGGTTTTGAGAGGAATGCACAGTGAGGGCCCAGGGGCAAAGGGCCCTCTGGAAATGCCTGCTGGGAACACTGGGATGCCTTGTCTTGCTGCCTGTGAGCGTTTAGAGGGAATTGTCTGACAAATCTAGCCGGGCAGCCACTGTGGTGACTTACAAAGCTCAACCAAAGGTGTCTGATCAACTCTGAGCACAGTTGGAGAAGGTCTGGGGTGTCTTTTCTGACCTGGGGAGGTTTGGCTTCATGTAGGGTCATGTGTGTGCACGTGCATGGGGAGGAGGGGTATCAGCAGGTGATAGTTTGTGTGGTCACAGATAAAGGTGCTTATGACCTTCGGGTGACTTTCACCTTGGCTTAGGGAAGAGATTCTCTGTGAAGCATCTGTTGAGTTTAAATGTCACTCTGGTGTGGGGGGATACGGAAAAGGCAGAATCTGAACTGGGTGCAAAATCTGGCCAAGTCACGTTGGGCAAGTTACTTAACCTCTCTGCTTCAATTTTCTCATCTACACAAGGGGAATAATAATCTCGCTCTCACTATCATAATGCCTAGAACAAGTGGGTGCCCCGTAACTTGCTGCTCCCTGCCCCTCTGAAGTGGATTATTTCTGCGGGAATCAGGAGAACCCACATATGCCTTGGAGACAGATAGTCTGGGCTTGCTTATTTTCTTTTTTTCTTGAGACGGAGTCTCTGTCGCCCAGGCTGGTGTGCAGTGGCACGATCTCGGCTCACTGCAACCTCTGCCTTGTGGGTACAAGCGATTCTCCTGCCTCGGCTTCCTGAGTAGCTGGGATTCCAGGCACCTGCCACCATGTCTAATTGTCATTTTTTTTTTTTGAGGTGGAGTCTCACTCTGTTGCCTCGACTGGAACGCAGTGGTACAATCTCAGCTCACTGCAACCTCTCTCTCCTGGATTCAAGCAATCCTCCTGCCTCAGCCTCCTGAGATTACAGGTGTGTGCCATCACACCCGGCTAATTTTTGTATTTTCAGTAGAGACAGGGTTTCACCATGTTGGTCAGGCTGGTCTCTAACTCTTGACCTCAAGTGATCTGCCCACCTCGGCCTCCCAAAGTGCTGGAATTACAAACGTGAGCCACTGTGCCCATCTGGCTTGCTCATTTTCAAACCTTTTTAGGTCTCAGTTGCATCACCTGTAAAATGGGAATGATAGCAACCAGTCTGGTAGTGTTGTGATTACCAAGGGAAAGAATGAATGTAACATGTTTGTTTAGCCATGGTAACCATTCGTGTTAATTTTCTTTTCTTGTTCCTTTTCTCCATTCACTTCTTTGAAGCTGGGTTTCCTGACCCAGGAGAATATGGGCAGGATTTGTGGGGATGGGACTGGGAGACCCCAGAGCTTTCTTCTTTTTTTTTTTTTTTTTTTTTTTTTTTTGAGATGGAGTCTCGCTCTGTCACCCAGGCTGGAGTGCAGTGGCCGGATCTCAGCTCACTGCAAGCTCCACCTCCCAGGTTTACGCCATTCTCCTGCCTCAGCCTCCCGAGTAGCTGGGACTACAGGTGCCCGCCACGTCGCCCGGCTAGTTTTTTGTATGTTTTAGTAGAGACGGGGTTTCACCGTGTTAGCCAGGATGGTCTCGATCTCCTGACCTCGTGATCCACCCGTCTCGGCCTCCCAAAGTGCTGGGATTACAGACTTGAGCCACCGCGCCCGGCCGAGACCCCAGAGCTTTCTGTGGTACCTTTTGTATCCTTTGTTAGGTTTAACTCTTGTAACAGCCCCAGTAGGTAGGGTAGGTGTCATCTCCATGTAATGAATAAGAAAAGCAAGGCCCAGAGGGGTCAAGAAACTTACCAAGGAGTATCCAGCAATGAGGGTGGAGCCGTGCCTAGGCCCCAAGCCTCCTACCTCCCACCTATTGTTCTTTATGTAGCAGTGGTTCTTGACTGTGAATAATTTCACCCAAGGGGACATTTGGCCATGTCTGGAGACATTTTTGGTTGCCACTATTTGGGGTAGGTGTGCTACCAACATCTAGTGGGTGGAGGACAGAGGTGCCGCTAAATGCACTACAGTGCACGAAACAGCTCCTAAAACAAAAAATGGTCCAGCCCTAAGTGTCAACGATGCCGCGGTTGAGAGATCCTGTTCCATACTCTCTTCTTAACGTCATACTGATTATTCTAAAATAATAATGACGTTTTAAAATCATTTACCATGTTCCAGCCGCTGTTTGAACATTTACACCTGTACTTGTATAAACCTGTTTAATCCTCAAACAATCTCAGAAGAAGGTCATAGACTATCCCTATTTGATAGTTGAGGAAACTGTCGTACAGAGAAGTTAAGTACCTTGTCCAAGGTCGCACAGTTAGTAAGAGTTCGTATCTGGACCCAGGCGTCTTGCTCCGGAACCCAAACCTTAATCTCTCTGTTTTGCTGATAACAGAGAAGGGAGGGAATTGGTTATGAATGAATTCAGAAACAGGCCCATCTCCTTTCTCAGAGGATCAGAAAATATAGTGCAGGCAGTATTTGCTGTTTTGTCTGCCCAGGACTCCTCCCTTCTTCTGGGAATGCTTCATTTTTCTCCCACCTCCAGTCCCTGCCAACCTTCCCTTGTTGAACTGCATTTGCTATTCTTCCCTATTCCATTCCCACCTGAGGATTCTTATGGGTATTGTCAATTTCAGGTTTCACCCTCATAGCCATAGTTGATTGGCCCAAGGATGAGCACATGGCCTCCCACTGAACCAATCAGAAGCTTTCCCTGGGATTCTTTTTGAAGGAGAAGTGGGAATACAGCAGCAGTCTCTTTTTGTGATTGATAGTGCAGAGTGTGTGTTAGAAACAGGCCCAGAGAAGCAGGAATGTGAAAGTTAGAGAGGACAGAGAGCCCAGAAAGTATTAAAATGTCCAAGTTCGGTTGTCCCCAGGTACTACCCTACCTTTCCCAAGATTGATGAAAACTTCCATTACATCCTATTTTGATACATCATCTGTAATTTCTTCCTGTTTGCTTTTGAGATCTTCTCTGTATTTAGCACAATGTGTCTGGGTATAAATTTAATTTTTTTATCCTGCTCAGGACTTGACTTTCTTTGTGACAAGTATTTCAAGGATTTAGAAAATTCTCAGCCATTTTCTCTCCAAAAAACTGGTTCTTTTCAACTGTTTTCTGTAGTCTCTCCTCTTTTGAATTCCTGTTAGATTTTGAAGTATCTCATCTGTCTACCTACCTACCTACGTACCTATTTATCCATCCACCTGTCACATTTCCATCTCTTTATCTCCCTGAGCAGAAGGCTCTCAAGTGAAGAGATGGATACAGATATTGGATGTAATATCTCACTTGGCTCATTTTCTTTCACAATATTGTGGCAGCTACTCTCTTTTTAGCTATGAGTTTTCTGTAATGGAAGATTTATTGCTTTCACTTGGTATTGACCTCAGGGCCTGGTTATGGTGGGTGATGCGGCAGGTCACCATCTTGTGGAGGGTTTGGGATGATGGAGGGCTTGGGATAATGGAGCCTCTCAAAGGCTTTGATTGGAGATACCATTTTCCAACTTTGCTGAACACTTATACCTCCTGTTGTCTAGTGAATTTCCCCCATATGGTTTGCTGCCTTATATGTTTGTATGTGTATATTCTGCCCATAATTACTTTGCAAGGTTTTTGGTTCTTCTCCCTTTGGTTTCCTCCATAGTGCCTGGGTGCTGAGAAGCATTTAGGATATAGCCAGGACATGTCCTTTCCTCATCATGAAGGTTGTGGGGAGGTGGTTGATCCAGCTGGTGTGGGATTTTGAGGGGCCACTCTCGTTTTTGAGAGGCTAACCAGAACACAACTTGCAAGGCTTCCATGGCATTTAGCAAACTTGAGGTTATTGGCAATCCTCACGAAGAGCTGTTTTAGAGACTGCAGCAGGATTGCAGGGACTGGGAAGTGAAAAAGAAAGAGAAAGTACAAATACATTAGACTCCTTTCTCTGAGAAGCTTGGTTGCAAAGGGGCAGTGCGTTTTGTGGTTTTAAGTTGCATTTCTCTAACCGTGAATGAAGTCAACCCTTTCCACATTTTGTTAGTCATTTGGATATTCCAGATGTTGTAGTTTAAAATAGAATGTGCAGCAAGAGCCTTACTGAGAAAGGGGCATTTGAGCAAAACTTTGAAGGAGGTGAGGGAGATGATTCAGGACAAAGGAAGGGTAGTGTGGGGGGCGTCAGGATCTGGGGCACACAGGGGACTCTGTCCTGTATGGGAGGAGGCTCTGGGCACAACATATGGATCAGCTTGTTAAATTCTTACAAACGCCGGACTGAGAGGAACATGGAACTTGGAGAGTTTAATTGACTTGACTGAGATCACACAGCTAGCAGGTGATGGAGCTGGGATTTGAACCCAGTGCTATGACCATTGAGCCTTGGCTTTTTACTCCAGGAAGTGTGGTGTGGGGGAGACCACTCAGTCCATTTCACAAGAGCCCCATTCCTAGCAAGAGCAATGCTCATGAATGTGCTCCAACTGAGAGCTGTGCTGAATGGAATTCTAAGGACAATAAGAGCAGGAGCCCAAAGGACCATTTGTGCTAATAAATTGATTTCTTTATGTCCTCATGCTGCTAGCTTACAAGAAATGAGCCAGGCCTGCTGCTGCCCAGGGAGTCCCTGGGGAGCTTTTTTGGAAGCCCCTGTTGCCAAGGCAACCCAGGATCCCTCTAGAAGTATGTTGTCCTGCACGTGTTCCTGTCTGCCCTCTCCCAGCTGGTTGTCTGGACCTCAGCCAGCCTTTCCTGGTCACTGTCCAGCAAGAGCAGGAGGTGGGTTGCAGCAGGAGAATTCAGGGGATACCCTGCCCCCACCCTGTGACAGTTGCTCATTTCTCTATTCCGGATTCTCCAGACTTAAGGATGGAGTCCTTGCAGAGCCCCCCGAGGCCTGCATGATCTTATCACCCTTCTGTCACTCCAGCCAGCCTCCTTGCTGGTCTTCATCACTCCAACTCTACTTCTACCCCAGGGCTTTTGCACTTGCTGTTCCTTCTGCTTGGAAGGCTCTGTCTCCAGATTTTGGCTAGGTGCGTGCCATTACGTCCTTCTACCATTTGCTGAAATGCTACCTTCTCAGTCAGGACTCCACTGACTGCTTTATTCAGAATTATATCCCCATATTCCCTGTCTTTATTTCTTGCTGTGTCTTTTTCCTTATATATACCGTAATATACAACATGGTTTGCTTTTTTGCTTGTGTACTGTCTTGCTCCCTATGGCAGGTAGCCTCTGTCATGGCCCATGGTAATTTCCACCTCCTCTTATTCATGCTGTTATGAAATCCCCTCTCACTGAGTAAATTGCTTCTAGCCAACAGAATATGACAACATTGAGGGGAGGTCACTTCTGTGGTTAGATTGTGCCTCTGTCTTGCAAGACAGCTCTCTCTGTTGCCTTCCTGGCCGGCACACTTTAATGAAGCAAGCAGCCTTATGGAGAGGTTCATGTGGCAAGGAATTGAGAGGGGCCTCTGGCTCATACCCAGGAAAGGACTTAGGTTCTGAGTTCAACAACCTTTGAGGCACTGAATCCTGCCAATAACCAGTGAGGTTAGAAGTGGAGCCCTCTTTTTTTTTTTTTCTTTTTTTGTGAGACGGAGTCTCGCTCTGTCACCCAGACTGGAGTGCAGTGGAGTAATCTCAGATCACTGCAACCTCTGCTTCCCAGGTTCAAGCGATTTTCCTGCCTCAGCCTCCTGAGTAGCTGGGATTATAGGAACACACTATCACGCCTGGCTAATTTTTGTATT
This sequence comes from Chlorocebus sabaeus, assembly GCF_047675955.1. Lineage (NCBI taxonomy): Eukaryota > Metazoa > Chordata > Mammalia > Primates > Cercopithecidae > Chlorocebus > Chlorocebus sabaeus. The sequence continues at coordinate 18,404,117 of NC_132908.1, forward strand.
TTTGGTAGAGAAGGGGTTTCGCTATTTTGGCCAGGTTGGTCTTGAACTCCTGACTTCATGATCTTCCCGCTTCGGCCTCCCAAAGCACTGGGATTACAGGCATGAGCCACCGTGTCCAGCCGGAGCCTTCCTTTTTATGGCTGCATAGTATTCCATGGTATATATATACCACATTTTCTTTATCCAACCTATCATTGATGGACATTTGGATTGACTTCATGTCTTTGCTATTGTGAATAGTGCTGCAGTGAACATATGTGTGCATATGTCTTTATAATAGAATTGTTTATATTCCTTGGAGTATATACCCAGTGATGGGATTGCTGGATCAAATGGTATTTCTGCTTTTAGATCTTTGAGGAATCACCACACTGTCTTCCACAATGGCTGAACTAATTTACACTCCCACCGACAGTGTAAAAGTATTCCTTTTTTCCTGCAACCTCGCCAGTATCTATTGTTTCTTGACATGGATGGAGCTGGGAGCTGTTATCCTCAGCGAACTAATGCAGGAACAGAAAACCGAACAGTGCGTGTTCTCACTTATAAGTGGGAGCTGAATGATGAGAACACATGTACACATGGTGGGAGCAACACACACTGGGGCCTGTCAGCAGGGTGTGGGGAGAAAGAGTATCAGGAAGAACAGCTAATGGATTCTGGGCTTAATACCTAGGTGATGGGTTAATCTGTGCAGCAGACCAGCATGGCACACATTTACCTGTGTAACAAACCTGCACATCCTGCACGTGTACCCCGGAACTTAAAATAAAAGTTGAAAAACAAAAAAGAGAAGTGGAGCCTTCCCTGATCGAGCCTTCAGATGCAACCCCAGCTTCAACTGGCACCTTGATTGTAGCTTGGGAGAGACCTATGAGCAGAGTACCTAGCTAAGCCAGGCCCAGATCCCTAAGTCACAGAAACTATGAGATAATAATATGGGATGTTTGAAGCTGCTGAGTTTAGAGGTAATCTGTTGCATGGTGATGGATAACAAATACATTCCCCTCCTAGGATGTAAGCTCCACACTCTTGTTAAGGTTGCCAGTGATCCCAGTTGCTGAAATGCAGCAGACACTTTTCATTCTATATTCTGCTTGATCTTGCATGAAAAACCTGCTGCACCAGCTCTGGGCCCTTGGGTGTCCACCTGCCTGGTTGGTCACCTGCCTTCAGTGGGCAGAAAAACATCTAGACATATACTGTAAGCACTTGCTGGGACCTTGCTTCCTGAGAGACCAACCGATTCATTTGGAGGAAGACTTTGAAGACGTTGCTCAGTTGGGCCATTGGGGACTGCCCGAGGGAGGGGGAAAGGGAACCAGAGAAGGAAGGAGAACATGTTACCTTCCTTAAGAAAATAAAGTCCAGACCCCCTCACTGGAGAAAGTGTCTCTATGTGGAAAGAATCAGCCTTTGCTATCTCTAATGCTTGTCCTTAGAGGTTCATCTTCCTCTTGGTGGCTTCTGGAGGCATTGCTGGATTCAAGGGTGACAGCTTCCCTTTAGTCTTAGATACTATTCTTTTGTTTTGCTTTTTAAAACAGTAGCTTTATTGAGGCATCAATTTATATGCCATAAAGTTCACCATTGTAAGTATACAATTCAGTGATTTTTAATACATTTACAGAGTTGAAAATCATCATCACCTTTCAGTTTTAGATTATTTTCAGCATTCCGAAAAGGTTCCTCATGCCCATTTACAGTTATTCCTGGGATAATAATCCCTGGCTCCTGGGGTTACTGTGAGGATCGAGGTATATGAAAGGAATATGGCTTGCCAGATGGCTGATAAACTGGACATGTACTCTGGTCTTTGGAGCCAAACAGATTTGGATTTGAATCAAACTCTGCCGTTTTCTAGCTCTGTGGCCTTTCTGAAGCCTCTTTGCCTCTCTGTGCTTTCGTTTTCTCATCTATAAAATGAGAATAAGAGGATCTACTAGATCACAAGTAAGATGTGAGATAAAACTAGATGACACAGTTTGCCCCCAAGTGGCATCACTTGGCTCTTTATCCAAATGCAGTTTCTCAGCTTCATCTCTGAGTTAGTAAAACTGAGGTGGGGGTCCAGGAATCAGTAATTTTAATTGGCAAATTTGGGAAATACCAAGATAAATATCCAAACCACTCAGTTCTCTGTATGTTTATTTTTACCTTATTAATTATAGTGTGTGAGATATAGTATTATCATAGTTGTCATTTATTCATTTAATTACTTACTCAATTTATTTATTTATTTATTTTTGAGATGAAGTCTTGCCGTGTTGCCCAGGCTGGAGTGCGGTGGTGCGATCTCTGCTCACTGCAACCTCTGCCTTCTGGGTTCAAGTGATTCTCGTGCCTCAGCCTCCCAAGTAGCTGGGATTACAGGTGTGTGCCACCGCGCCTGGCTAATTTTTTGTATTTTTAGTAGCAATGGGGTTTCACCATGTTGGTCAAGCTAGTTTCGAACTCCAGACCTCAAATGATCTGCCTGCCTCAGCCTCCCAAAGTGCTGGGATTACAGGTGTGAGCCACTGTGCCTGGCCATATATATATATATATATATATATATATATATATATATATATATATATGTGTGTGTGTATATATATAAAATTATTATTATTATTATTATTTTTTGCATTGCACAGAACCTGGCTGTGGTGGGGCCCCCACACCATCACCTGTGGACAAGGTGCCCTTGCCACTGGCTCCTCTCATGTTCCTACCTTCTTTCTGCCTCCTTCCATAGCAGCTGAGCAGAGGAGCAGCCTTCCATGCCAGGCCATCCATCAGCTCAGGTCGAGTGCTGCTGAAAGGTTCACTCTCAAAGCAAAGTGCTTTCTCTGCTAAACGCATTATTTCTTCCAATAGAGCCAGGAAAGGATATCATCTTTAAAACCCACTCAGGCCCAGCCAGCAATGTTTCATAGCACTGTTGCTTTTGGAGAGCAAAGGCATAATCAGTGCCTCCTGGATCAGCCAGGGTCCAAGAAAAAAAAAAGACTCTAAGTTTTAAAAACCGAGGGAATGCAGATACTCAGGGGATAGGTAATGCAGAGGAGGGAAGAGCTGGGGTAGCCAAGCAGGAAGCCACCACCATCAGTAGGGCTAGAAGGGTAGTAGAGGCAGACCCCAGGACTTGGTATCTTCCAGAAGAAGCTGGTATCATGAGTTGTCTGATGGGGACTGGAGGCTCAGAGAAGACAGACGAACTGGTGGAGAAGCTGCCCAAGCTTCAGGTGTGGGAGAAGGAAATGTCCTTGCTTTATTCTTTTTCCTGTCTGTGATCTGCCAACAATTTCCAGACACACACTGACTCAGGACCCTGGGAAACACAGGCTGCAGGGGTAGCACTCCCTGTGAGCAGGGGTAGGGGTAGGAGTCTCTGAGAGCAAACAGGCCTAGAGCCAGCACACCTCATCCCCAAAATATCCTAGCACAGGAGTAGGTAAACTACAGCCCAAGGGCCAAATCCAGCCCACTACCTGTTTTTGTAAATAAAGTTTTATTGGCACCCAGCCACTGTGTATGTATTGTCCATCACTGGCTGCATGTGCATGCCGACAGCAGAGTTGAGTAGTTGCAATAGATACCATGTGGTCTGCAAAGTCTAAAATATTTACTGTCTGGTTGTATTAGTCCATTCTCCCGCTGCTGTAAGGACATATCCGAGACTGGGTAATTTATAAAGGAAATAGGTTTAATTGACCCACAGTTTCACAGCGTTGAGGAGGCTTCAGGAAACTTACAATCATGGCAGAAGGGGAAGCAAACAAATCCTTCTTCACATGGTGGCAGGAAGGAGAAGAATGAGTGAAGGTGGGGAAAGCCCCTTATAAAACCATCAGATCTCATGAGTACTCACTATGAGGACAACAGCATGGAGGTAACTGCCTCCATGATTCAGTTACCTCCCCCCGGGTCCCTTCCATGATACATGTGGATTATGGGAACTACAATTCAAGATGAGATTTGGGTGGGGACACAGCCAAACCACATCACTGGTCCTTTTACAGAAAACGTTTGCCAACCCCTGCTCTAGAGAAAGGTATCTATGGGGGAAAAATACCTCTCATGGAGAGTGTCTTCTAGGAGCTATCAGGTCTTTCTGCCTGGGGTTCTTTGGCGAGGGCAGAGAGGGGATAAATTACACAGTGGGAGTTCTGGGAGAATCTCTCCTTCTTTTGCCAGCCCTGGCTGTAGAAATGAGTTGATTGGAAGGGGTTTGATTCTTCTAGCTAGACTGAGAGCTCCATGAGGGTAGGAGAATCAGCAGTGGTCGAATTCTCCATTTGTGATCCCAGGGAAGCAGCACAAAATATTCCCCTCATGAACCATCTGGGAGCTGCTGATTTTAATTATAGGAGGTCCATGTTATCCAAAGACAATTTATGTTAGGGTCAGCTCACTAAAGGTGAATCTTGTTTAAAAGGAGACCAACATTTCATTGTAGACAATGGGGAAAAATAAGGAAAAATGTAAAAGGGAGAGTTATGAAATTGGAAAAGCTAAGTTTTATATTACATTTGATTTACTTAACATAATTTTGGTTATACTAACAACTCTGCACTAAATCTTAGGACAAACAAAAAATGAGTCACTTTTTTTGACACGTAGTTTTCTACCAAAGTTAAGTGACAGCATGATGTGACAGCCTTCACTTCATGTTTGACTGACAACACCATCATAAATAGCTTTCCTTTGTGTACTAAGTTTGAGAGCTTCACCACATGTCCCAAGGCGCTCTCAATCCATAAATATTAAAATCTAAATTTTGGTGCCCTGGAGCAAGTCTCAATCACCTCATCCAAGTTATAGCTCAGTCTGACACATGCTTAGTACTAAACAGATATTTCAGAACAGAGTCAAATCTAGAAGGAACAGGAGAAGCCAAGATTGGTACTAATTGATCAATCTTTTTGGAAACTAAGAAGCATGAATATATTGTTTGGTTGAAAGTAACAGAAAGCCAACTCAAAGTTGCCTAGGTCAATAGGGGATTTATTGGCACTTAGAATTCAGGTAAGGGTTGAACAGCAACATTGCAGGAAGGGCTGTGAGGCAGCTGGACCTGATGAATCACAGGAAGCAGGACCATTCTTCTCTTGTTTTTGCCCCTTTCCAAGTGTTAACTTCTCTCATGATGGATGAGTAACTCTCCATGGTAGAAAACATGGTGGCCACTGGTGTTGACTTTTTCAAATCATGGTCCTACCAATCAGATGGAGGCCACTTATTGCTCTCTGTGGCCCAAAATAAATAAAAAATCTTGATCTGTGATTGGCCTGGTTTGGGTCAAGTACCCATCCAAGAACCAATCAATTGTGTCTTAAGGTCAAAGAAGAACTTGGCAGCTCTTAGAGAAGTCTTATGGATATATCTGAGAGAGGATAAATTCCCAGAAGAAGCAGGGAGACAACATTAGATACCTATACAATGGGTTTATCAGCCATGCTTTGTCCTGCTCCTCCTACCCAGATGTTGCAACACAGAGAGATGCTTGGACTCTTGTGAGGCACAGATTTTGGTGTAGTTGAACACCAGATGCAGTTTGTGCTCTACCCAGAACTCACTGTCTCATATTTGAAGCATCTTCTCCTCCAAGAAGCTGTCTCAGTGACCTCTAATCCAGAGAGAATTGTCTGCTCTCTTCTTTGTGCATCAACATTTACATGTCATTTCCTCTACCCTGTGTACACTTCGAGGGGTGGAGGTTATGCACCCACAGTTGGGGTTGTGCACAGCTTATAGCAAACACTCAGTAATTGTTATCTTTGCTGATTGAAGGGGAGGTTTCCAGAGAGTGATCATCACATGAGGACAGCGCTCGGTGTTGCCGGTTCTATGAGCTTTGGAAAAAGGAGGCAGCATAAAATAGAGGTTAGACATTCAAACTTTGGAATCAGCAAATATGGATTCCAGTTTTAGCTCTATCTCTTAGATGGCTGCATGACCTTGGGCAAGTTACTTAACCCCTCTGAGCCTCAGAGGTTAAAATGGGGGCATAATAATAGTACATTCTTTTTTTTTTCCTTTGAGACGGAGTCTCGCTCTGTTGCCCAGGCTGGAGTGCCGTGGCGCGATCTCCACCTCCTGGGTTCAAGCGATTTTCCTGCCTCAGCCTCCTGAGTAGCTGGGATTACAGGTGTGTATCACCACACCCTGCTAATTTTTGTATTTTTTTAGTAGAGATGGGGTTTCACCATATTGGTCAGGCTGGTCTTGAACTCCTGAGTTCAACTGATTGGCCTGTCTCGGCCTCCCAAAGTGCTGGGATTACAGGTATGAGTCACCGTGCCTGGCCGAATAGTACATTCTTTATGCAACATTTAGCACAATGGCAGGCACTCAATGGTAGCTGTAAGATGGTTAGCCTGTCCTCGTTTTTCTATTCTGTGAAATGCGGAATGCTACTGTCCAGTGAAATTGAGGCAATAAACCAGGAAAGGACATTTTTCAGAGGAGTCATTCTTCATAACCCCAAGGCTTACCTGTTGGGAATCTTAATGTTCTTTGGTATAGCAGCAGTTGAACGCTGTTTCAGACAGTGGCTTAGTTGGATTTTACTTTATCCTCTTAAATTATTCTGATCTAAATAGCAGGTGTATCTGGGGAGATCCCACTCATCCAATTAGAGCAAATGTACAACACATACTCACTGATCCAGCCCACTAAACAATAGACCCCGGTTCAAACTTCTAAAGCTGAAGGTTCCCTGGTGAATAATTTATTCAATTTTCCTTTCAAGCCCTTACTTGTTATTTCATTATGTTTAAGAGAGGGCAGATGCTTTACATAAAACTTGTTTCATATCCATTTTAAGTTGTATTAATCAATGATTATAAGAGAAAACCATTCTCTTTGGAAGTGACGGTAATCGTTGAAGTGAATGCTGTGGTTCCAGGGAGATTGGGAGCCTTGACCTACCTGCAATTAATACTGAGGTTAGAGTGTCCATGCCTTGTCATCCTCTCCTACTTCATAATCTTGGGCTGTACCAGGTGAGTGCACAAGATGGAAGGTGGTTGTTACCATCTGGCTTAATATTTTCCTTTTTGCACCTGCCCCAGGTAAGTGCACAGGTAGGAAGGTGGTTGTTACCTGTCTGGCTTGTTACTTTCCTTTTTGCACCTGTGTCCGTAGACTTACCGTTATGAAAAAAAAGGAAGAAGCTTTACAATTGATAGAACCCACTTAGTGCAGCAGTTCCCAACTTGCCTGATCTGAGAATCGCCTGAGTCTCTTATAAAAACACAGAGTCCCAGGCCCTGCTACAGTAGGTTCTGATGCAGTAGGCCTGAAGTGGGAGCGGAGATGTAAATTTGTTCATGCATCCCAGGTGAGTCTTATAATCAGGGAACCTTGGGAAATGATCTCTTAGATCGCTACTTGTCCAACTTTAGTATGCACGGGATTCACCTGATGATCTTATTCAAATGGAGATTCTAATTCAGCAGGTCTGGGGAGGGACTTTATTTTTATTTTTAAATTTTATTCATTTATTTTTTTTGAGATGGAGTTTTGCTCTTGTCACCCAGGCTGGAGTGCCATGGCGCGATCTCAGCTCACTGCAACTTCTGCCCCCTGGGTTCAAGCAATTCTCCTGTCTCAGCCTCCTGAGTAGCTGGGATTACCAGTGCCTGGCACCATGCCTGGCTAATTTTTGTATTTTTAATAGAGATGGGGTTTCACCATGTTGGCCAGGCTGGTCTCCAGCTCCTGACCTCAGGTGATCTGCCTGCCTCCCAAAGTGCTGGGATTACAGGCATGAGTCACCGTGCCTGGCCTGGGGCAGGACTTTAGATTCCGCACATTCCTTCAACTGCCCTCTTACGGGATGCAGATGCTGTGGTCCATGACCACACTTAGGTTACCTCAGCTACTAAACTACTGGATAAATATACTAGTTGGCATAAGTTGGTTTATTGGGGGTTAGAGACTTAAGATACTGACTTGCATAGGTTGTTTATTGGGGGTTAGGTAATTAAGAATCACTGTAAGGAATATTGTTTTGAAAATGACATCTATTCAGTTTGTATTTAGGGGAACGTCACTGTTTAGAGCAGTGGACTTCTAAGTAGAGACATTCTTTAGGATGTGGGGAGAAAAATTAGACATTTCTTTCTCTTTATTTTTTATTTCGTCCTTAAAAAAATCCCCTCCTGTGCGTGTTTTTTAAATTATCCAATATATCAACACAGTTGGACATGCATCTATTTTGTATATAAGTGTATGTGTGTACCGGGGTGCATAGTCCAAGGCTTATTAACACAGTGTGCAATAAGGACATCTGGAGACTGTGGCTTTAGGTTCTCATGAAAGGAATGCATTTTATGGGGAGCTTCATGTAGTTTCTCAAAAGATAAAGTGATTGTTTCTGAAGGAAGATGAGGGGCTGAGCAGACAGCAATCAGTGCTTATTTCCATCTGGCACATAGACCAGAGCAGTAGAGGTCAGACATCCATCCAAAGGGCAGAGGTGAAATAGGAGTGTATTTCCTGGGCCTTTATTACAAGGATCTCTGTCTCTCTCTATCTCTCTCTCTGTCTGTCTCTATCTCTCTCTTTCTCTCGTTCCTCCAGTTCAGGCCCCTCCCTGGGAAGATGTTTGTGCCCAGGTGGCACGAAGACAAAACTTGGCAGGATAAGCTCATAGCCCTTTAGCCCTTACCTGGAACACAGGACAAATAACTCTGTGGACAGGCCCTGTACTTTCATCTTTCCTTGATTCACTGGTGTCTCTGGTTCCTATCCAATTTTTCGCCTTCTCTCCTTTTTGAGTGGGTGCTGAAAGGTTTGACAAACATCAGTGTGATGAATATACTCAGAAGAGTCAGAGAAGGTGGTGAATTCTAGCCCCTGATTTATGTCTCATGAAAGCTGAGGGTAGAGGTGTGGTGATCGGAACAGCCTAGTAATTCAAAGGCTTGTGATCACTCAGCTGGGTGTGTGATCTTTGGCTACCAGGTCAGTCCGCATTCCCAAGGATGCTTTGTCTTCCAGTGTGTCCTTCAGCATCCTCAGGGTAGAGTACTAAGTTAATACAAAGGCCACTGGCTGGCAGAGCCATAGAATATTTTACTGGGTGAAAGGCATGTCCTATAGGAGTCAAGCAAAGCCCAGGATCAACTTGCATCATGGCACAGTGTTGGCCTGTGCCACCTAAGGTGGGTGGTATCTAGTGTGAACCAAATATATGCTGACTGTGTACATAAGTGATTTTGGTTTTGTTGCTTTCAGATGTTCTAGTTCTAGATAACTAAATTACCTAGTTCCTTGGACCCTTCAGCCCCATTCATTCATTTGACATTCAGCAAATCATTTCTAAGGGCCAAGTATTATGCTAGAGGCTGGAGGTACAGCATTGAACAAAATGGACAAAGTCCCTGCCCTCTTGAAGCTCACATTCTTGGAGTCAAGGTAATAATCAGATAAGCAAATAAATAAAGGACATACTTTCAGATATTGATGAGTTATGAGCAAAATAAAATATAGTGGGCTAGAAATTGGCTACAGAAGTGGTTATAGAGACTTCTTTTAATTAAAAAAATTTTTTTGAGACAAGGTCTCACTCTGTAACTTAGGCTGGAGTACAGTGGCGCAGTCATGGCCCACTGCATCTTTGAACTCTCAGGGTCAAGCAGATCTCCCACCTCGGCCTCCAAGTAGCTGGAACTATAGGTGTGTGCTACTACACAAGGCTAATTTATTTATTTATTTTTTGTAGCGATGGGGCTCTCACTGTGTTACCCAGGTTCCTTTCAAACTGCTGGCCTCAAGTGATCCTCCTTCCTCAGCCTCCCAAAGTGTTGGGATTACAGGTGTGAGCCACTGCGCTCGGTCCTAGTTTTCATTTTTAAAGGATCACGCTGGCTGAATATTTGGGGAATAAAGGGCAAGAGTGAAGGCAGAAAGACCAATAATGAAGCTGTGGCATTAGCCCAAGTGAGAGGGGGTAGCAAACTGGACCAGGGAGATGAAGACCTTGGCAGAATTCTCACAGCTAGTATGTGACCCAGGGCTCAAATCAATGGTGACAGAGTAGACAGACTGTTAGCCAAAGGAACAAGCTTCTGCCGAGACATTGAGTGACTTGGATCTAGACAAAGAGACCGAGAAGCATGACTGGGACACTAATAATAAGAATTGATCTTAAGACTGCTCTTCAGTGCTGGAGGCTCCTAATCAATTTCCTGATTAGGGCCACAACTGGACACAAAAAGGACATTTTGATCTGAACCATTTAAGTGACACAAGAAAGTACGCCAGGTGACAGTGGAGATGTGATACAGCAGCCATCTGGTTGACCCTGATGGTAAATCTCCCTTGGATCCCAACAAAACTCCAGACAGAACCCAAGCACCCAAGCTATGTTAGTCCTGAAGCACCTCCTAGTGGCTGACTTGAGATAGTCTGATTTATTCTCTCTCTTTTTGCTTTTACAGTGGGTCTCACTGTCGCCCAGGCTGGAGTGCAGTGGCACAATCAGAGCTTACTGCAGCCTTGACCTCTTGGGCTCAAGAGATTCTCCCGCTTCAGCCTCCACAGTAGCTGTGACTACAGACGTACCACTACGTCCAGCTATTTGTTTTAAATTATTATTTGTAGAGATGAGGTCTCACTATGTTGCCTGGGCTGGTCTCAAAATCCTGGGCTCAAGTGATCCTGCCACGTTGGCCTCTCAAAGTGCTGGGATTACAGGTGTGAGCCACCGTGGATGGCCTCATTTTCTTTCTTACTATCTCCTTTTTCCCTCTGCAAGGGGACTGAGTGCACATGCTACTTCCCTTGTTCACTGAACACAAATCTTGGTTCTATTTCAGGAATCTCACTGGTGCACACACTACATACATGTGCTCCCTTAACTTTCACCCTCTCTTCCGTCTCTTACACAACTCTTCTCCTTTAGGCAAATCTTTCTCTTCCTTTCCTTTTATTCTGTTTCACATAAAAGCCTCAGATGTCAGCCGGGCACACTGGCTCACGACTGTAATCCCAGCACTTTGGGAGGCTGTGGTGGGCAGATCACCTGAGGAGTTCGAGACCAGCCTGGTCCAACATGGTGAAACCCTGCCTCTACTAAATATACAAAATTAGCCAGGTGTGGTGGCAGGTGCCTGTAATCCCAGCTACTCAGGAGGCTGAGGCAGAAGAATCACTTGAACCCGGGAACTGGAGGTTGCAGTGAGCTGAGATTGCGCTACTGCACTCCAGCGTGGGTGACAGACGTGAGATTCTGTCTCAAAAAAAAAAAAAAAAATACACCTCAGATGTCATAACAAGGCCTGTCAAGTGGTAGAGCGGTTTGGGTGATATATCTGAATTAAGGTGAAGGAAAAACTCTAGTTTCAATCTGGCACACCAATGTCAAAGAAAACCATCATGTTAACCCCAAAAGCAATGCATTGAAAGAATCCAGGGTTGCGCTCGGAATCCACATGAATGACTCCCTGGGTCTCCCTGTTGTCTTGTTAATGAAACCTGCTTTTTATCCTCCTCAGTTGTGCAGATACAAATCCTACCGTGTGAAGGGCATCTGTTTTCAGCTTAAGATTGTCTTTTATTTATTTTATACTTTCGTTGCCAGAATTCATCAGGATTGCTTTTTACCCCTGAAAAAAAATTACCAAAATATGGAGGACTTCAGTTACTTTAGTGCCAAGCTATTGAGGATGACTCTGGGAACTCCATCACCAGATATTCCTACAGGAAGTACTTCGTTTAATTCAAGAGATATTTATGGAGCACTTAGTGAGACACGGTAGAGATGGGGCTTGGTTTCAGCTCACCCCTTCTAGAGCATTCTTTCATGCATTCCCGCCCATCACAAAACCATACCATGACCTCACTGCTAAAAATTCCAGGAACTGGCTCTAGGAGAAAACTAAGGTTCTAGAGTGTCCCACCTGGGGAAGGAATGCTGAACAATTTGTTTGCAGCCTTGTCGCTGCAGTCTGGACGACCAGGTGGGCCATGACTCAGGATAACCATTGCAACCAGATCTGTTGACCTGCATACCCTACCTTCACGTGCTTTGCCCAGCCCAGCCTCCATACTCGACCCCGATGTCAATTCCTGTGCTTTGATTAGTAAAAAAGCCCTACCCACTCTTTTCAAGGCATTAGTTCAGGGAATTCTCTCTCTTATGCTGCCTCCCTTATGCCCAAGCATAAGCTCCAATGAAGCCTTGTTTGGGAAAACTCTTTCAGTACCATGTCAATTTCTATTGCATTGAGAGCCCAAGAACCTGCGGTTGCTAACATATTCTTTGCGGGCTTGTCTGGGATTACAGGACATGGGGAGCCTTTCTCTCTCTGAGGGGGAGACTTCTGAGCTGATGGGACTGCTGGACAAGATCCCTTTGCGGCTGACAAGTGGCCACCTGAACTTTTGATTCAGTGTCATTGTGATGGGTGAGTCTTTCTCAAGCCTCCCCAACTTCCTCACCTCCCTTCAACTAGCAATGCTTTTCTCCCTCCCCTTCTTTCTCTTTCTCTCCTTTCCCTTTTCTGTCTTTTCTGTCACTCAGGGTGCTTTACTTCTCGTCTCCTACTTCTTACTGCTTTGGGTAGCCTAAAGCAGTGGTCCCTAACCTTTTTGGCACCAGGGACCAGTTTTGTGGAAGAATATTATTCCATGGACCAGGGTCGGGGGGATGGTTTTGGGATGATTCAAGTGCATTACACTTACTGTGCACTTTATTTCTATTACTATTACATTGTAATATATAATGAAATAATTATAAAACTCACAATAATGTAGAATCAGTGGGAGGACTGAGCTTGTTTTTCTGCAACTAGATGGTCCCATCTGAGAGTAATGGGAGACAGAGACAGATCATCAGGCGTTAGATTCTCATGAGAAGTGCACAACCTAGCCAGGCGCGGTGGCTCACGCCTGTAATCCCAGCATTTTGGGAGGCCAAGGCAGGTGGATCACGAGGTCAGGAGTTTGAGACCAGCCTGACCAACATGGTGAAACCCCATCTCTACTAAAAATTCAAAAAAATTAGCTGGGTGTGGTGGCATGCGCCCGTAATCCCAGCTACTCAGAAGGCTGAGGCAGGAGAATCGCTTGAACCCAGGAGGCAGAGGTTGCAGTGAGCCGAGATCTGGCCACTACACTCCAGCCTGGGTGACACAGCGAGACTCTGTCTCAAAAAAACAAAACAAAAAAAACTGCACACCCTAGATCCCTCACATGTGCAGTTCACAATGCGGTTCCGCTCCTATGAGAATCTGATGCTGTTACTGATCTGATGGTAATGCCAGCAATGGAGCAATGCGGAGCAGCTAGAAACACAGGTGAAGCCTCACTTGCTTGTCCACTGCTCAATTCCTGCTGTGTGGCCCAGTTCCTAACAGGCTATGGACTGGGGGTTGGGGACCCCTGGCCTAAAGAGACATCCTTGAGAAACAGGTTGAAATGGCTTCCCTGTTTTAGTTATAGACATCCCTGAAGGATGGATTGAAACAGGTGATATCTGGGTCTGATCAACCCAGCAGGCAGTGAGAGGGGCTGCATCCCTCCCCTGGCCTAAGCTGGTTTGGAGTTGAGTCCTAAAAAAATCTCTCTCTCTCTTGTCCCTCTCCCTACCTGGCACCTTGGCCCTTGATCCTGTAACTGTATTCAAAACCCCTCATTACTTCACTTCCCTTTGTCACCTCTGATGGGGAAGAGAGGCCTATCATCCTTCTGGGCCTCTGTCTCACGTGTGGCCCTTTAAGTGTGGGGAGAATGTCTGAGACAGGGTGCTAGGATGCCTGGCTGTTCTTCAGGAAGGCACCAGGGATGCCTAGGGGTGACTGTCAGTATGGGTTTTCTGCACAATAAGAAGAGTTCAGGCCGGCTGTGGTGGTTTACGCCCGTAATCCTAGCACTTTGGGAGGCTGAGGCGGGTGGATCACCTGAGGTCAGGAGTTCAAGACCAGCCTGGCCAACATGGTGAAACCCTGTCTCTACTAAAAATACAAAAATTTGCCAGGCATGGTGGTGCATGCCTGTAATCCCAACTACCTGGGAGGCTGAGGAAGGAGAATCGCTTGAACCCGGGAGGTCAAGGTTGCAGTGAGCCAAGATCGTGCCACTGCACTCCAGCCTGCACAACAGGAGTGAGATTCCACCTCAAAAAAAAGGAAAAAGAAAAAAAAGAAAAGTTCAGAGATCAAATGGTTCACCTGCACCTATAGAGTTCAGTAGAGTAATTTGAAAGGCTCTTGCCTGTGGTTCCATGAAATGGAAATAGATGATTTTCTTTTGTAATGTGACTTGGCCCCCCATAGCTATGGTGCAGTGAGCAAGCTCAGCAAAAGCAGCTCTGCTCTTCTGGAAGCTGCAGAGAAATGGAATCCAAAAGCCTGGCATGCCAGCAAGAGGGTAAGCATTTCTTACCATCCAGGTTCCTGGCTTCTCTCTCTCTGTGCAAACCGGTTGAGCGAATGGTAAAAATCACTGTTTGTTTTCTCTGTAAGGTTTTGATTAATGGGAAAAAGGATTTGTCTGTGTTGTTCTGTCGTGGAGAGGAGCACCACAAGACAGAACCTGGAAACAGAACTTGTGTAGGCTTGCTGTTCGAGACAGCCCAGCAGGCTGGTCAGTTACAAACCTTACTGCGGGTCCCTGAAATAAAAACTGGGTGAGGATTCCCCTCGTTTTGTTTTATGTCCTTGAGAGCTTGACTTTGTGACCATGTAGGCATACTTTCTTCTGGTCTTTGCCATCTGGAGGGTGAGAATTTTCGGGTTCATGTCAGGCATTTGGTCTGAAAGGAACATGATCATGTCACAACTAGTCTTTGGCACTATTCACAATAGCAAAGACTTGGAACCAACCCAAATGTCCATCAGTGACAGACTGGATTAAGAACATGTGACACATATACACCATGGAATACTGTGCAGCCATAAAAATGGATGAGTTCATGTCCTCTGTAGGGACATGAATGCAACTGGAAACCATCATTCTCAGCAAACTATTGCAAGAACAGAAAACCAAACATCTCATGTTCTCACTCATAGGTGGGAATTGAACAATGAGAACACTTGGACATAGGAAGGGGAACATCATATACCAGGACCTGTTGTGGGGTGGGGGAAGGGGGGAGGGATAGCATTAGGAGATATACCTAATGTAAATGACGAGTTAATGGGTGCAGCACACCAGCATGGCACATGTATACATACGTAACAAACCTGCACGTTGTGCACATGTACCCTAGAACATAAAGTATAAGAAAAAAAAATAATTCTCTTGAGCAGTTAAAAATGTTTTGCAAGTTCAACAATGACTGCTCTAGATACCTTCTGGGAGAAACAGCAGTGGCTGCCTCATGCTGTGGTTCAGTAGCTAAGGGTTTGTCGTTTGATGAAGGTGGCTAGGGTTCAATTCCTGGCTTAGGGAATGAGTTCTTTCTGGTTTGATAACATGTGGGACTTTTGCCATTTATTAATTCTTTTCCCCTCCATGGACAGCTTCTGATTTCCTGTCTTGAATTTTTAATTTTTTTTTCTGAGCTACCTCTGGGGCGATTCTAGATCTTCTAAAAACTGCTTGTCATCTCTTTGGAAACACTTTGTGCATCCATGATTAAGTCATAATCTTAGTTAAGGCTTATTGTTTCATTTGGAAAATACCTTTGGGGAGAAAACGCTTAAAAGTCAGAGGTATTGGCTGTTTGTCCTGGCTAAAGTCTGGTAATAAAATATTTTAAAATATATATTTTTCTTTTTGAAAAAGAGCTCTATGGTTAAAAGCCAGATTAATTTTAAAAGTCTTTTATGCTTTTGTTTTTCTTCTTGGATTGTGGTTTTTGAAATTTACTTTTTCTTCTTAGTTGACTAAATTGCTTCTCCATTTACTTCTGTCTGTCTCCTTGCCACCCACAATGCCTGCAAGAGAGGACCTAAGGTCATTTCTAACAGCCTAGGACTCCTGGAAAAACAGAGGAGGCATCACAGACCCTGTTTGGGGAGAAACCTCTGTTTTCCTCATAGAACCCCATGAATTGTAAACAGACAGATTCCTCTCACAATCTAATGCTTTGCTTTGTTTTGTATTACGTTACCTAAACATTTTGACTTTTGGGGGTATCACATATTAGTTTACATTATGAGAAAACTTTTAGCCTTGGTGTGTAACAGCTAGATGAGAAATACACATTTAGGGATGGCTAATGATGGTTGCTTACAGTGAATGTGTATTACTAGAGGGCGATACTTCTTTCTTTGAACATTTAGATAAGAAAAGTGTGCTCTTGGGTACCTAGAAGGTATGGAATGGGGGGATGGGCTGATTACCAAATGCTCTGATTGGTACTGGGCTGCCCACCAGCATGGGAGGAATGTCCTTGCAGTGAGATGCGCTATGGAAGCATTGCACTGTCCTGTCTTGTAGCATTTCCCTCTTTTTGGGGAACCAGGACTTGGAATAAAAATGGGATCCTCAATCCCTGGGAATCTGTTTTGCCATCCAGCTGTGCCTGCTTATTAGGCCTTAGAAATGGACTTTTCTGGCCTTGTTCCTTAAAAGTCTCCACCCCAAAGCCAATAATCCAATTAAAAAATTTACATCTTTAAGGAAATCTCCATGAGTAAGAGTGTCTGCTTTTCCTAGCTATTTTTTTTTTTTTTTTTTTTTTGAGATGGAGTGGCCTGTTCTGTGGCTTAGGCTGGAGTGCAGTGGCTCAGTCTTCTTGGCTCACTGCAACCTCCGCCTCCCAGGTTCAAGTGATTCTCGTGCCTAAGTCTTCTGAGTAGCTGGGATTACAGGCGTGTGCCACCATGCCCAGCTAATTTTTGTAATTTTTAGTACAGACGGGTTTCACCATCTTGGTCAGGCTGGTCTTGAACTCCTGACCTCAAGCAATCTATCTGCCTTGGCCTCCCAAAGTGCTGGGATTACAGGCCTGAGCCACCGCACCTGGTCCGTGTCCTGGCCATCTTAATTGAACTTTTGCTCACACCATTGTCCCTTGGTTTGAGTAAAATATCAGTCCTCTATCTTGTTTCACCTGAGTTGTTCCTTTACAAATGCAAATTTAGAGTTTCCTAGCTGACCATTATTTAGGCAGGAAACAGGTAATCAAAAGACGCGTGGTCTAAAATTGTCAAGAGAGAAACTGGCAAATGAAAAATGTATTACTGTACCAGATCTGCTTCTGTCTGTGTGTTTATGTGTTGTGTGTGATGTTTGTAAAAAAGAGCTCTAATTAACTGGCTTAAAGAAAAATAAGTGCTTAAATAATATACTTTGTCAAAAAATGAAAACTTGAATGCCTTTTAGTTCACATGACTTTAGTAATCTTTGGTGCTACTAATAATAATTTAAAGATTATGAATAAAATAAAAACAACTTCAAAATTTAAGCATTTAATCTACATGAGACAGCTCAGATACTGTCTTTACTAGATGGCTTTGAAGTAATAAACTGCTTTTATGACTTTTGATAATTATTCGACTTGCTGGCTTTAGAGCTATTATTAGGTTGGTGTGAAAGTAATTGCAGTTTTTATTATTAACAATAATAGATTCGGCTGGCCGCGATGTCTCATGCCTGTAATCCTAGCACTTTGGGAGGCTGAGGTGGGCAGATCTCTTGAGGCCAAGAGTTCAAGACCAGCCTGGCCAACATGGTGAAACCCCGTCGTCTCTACTAAAAATACAAAAATTAGCCAGGCGTGGTGGTGCACACCTGTAATCCCAGCTACTCGGGAGACTGAGGCATGAGAATTATTTGAACCTGGAGGCAGAGGTTGCAGTTAGCCGAGATCACGCCATTGCATTCCAGCCTGGGCGACAGAGTGAGACTCTGCCCCCCCCGCCAAAAAAGTAATAGATTCTAGGTAAGGTTTGGGTACATATGGTGTTAGACATGAGCCCTAGCCATGCTAGAAAGTTAGACATTATCTGCTGTTCTGTCCTATATCCTAGACTCTGCACCTGATACATAATTATAATTGCTTATGTTAAAAATAAAAATTAAATGTTTTTGGTAAAAAGGCATGGGAATGTGGTTTTTTAAGAAAAACTAATTTTGTCTAATATAAAGGGTTGGTAAAAGGAAAATAAGTCTTGGAAATCTTGGGACCCCAAAACCGTTAAGCTAAAGGGAAAAGTCAAGCTGGGAACTGCTTAGGGCAAACCTGCTTCCCATTCTATTCAAAGTCATTCCTCTGCTCACTGAGATAAATGCACATCTGTTTGCCTCCTTTGGAAAGGCTAATCAGAAACTCAAAAGACACCATTTAGGACATAGGCATGGGCAAAGACTTCATGACTAAAACACCAAAAGCAATGGCAACAAAAGCCAAAATTGACAAATGGGACCTAATTAAACTAAAGAGCTTAAAGATTATCTTAGGTTAAAAGAAAGATAGAATACAACTGATGGTTTAAGCAACTTGAAGAAGGTTGGTGAAAAATTAATATGATTAAGAAAATTGTGTGAGAAAGTTGGCTAAAATGAAGATTATTTAGTTTTCCCATAAATTATACATTAAAATAAAATCATATTGATGCAGGGCCAGAATTTGGGCCCACGTGTCAGAGTAACAGGGTTTTCTTGGAGTATTGATCTGTTCTTGAATAAAAAATTATAAAGGGTTATAAAAGGTTTATAAAAATCTTACCTTATGGTCAAATTGGTTACAGTTCGATAGATTTGTTTATAACATTTTATTAAAATGAACTTTAGCATTAATACACTAATGCAGAGGTAACATTTGGTTTTCTCTTTTAAACAAGATTTTCATTTGCCTGCAGGAAAAAGGGAGAGAGAAGAGACAGATTCAGTTGGCTTTAAGCTGTCTTTTTTGGGTTTTGTTGTTTGGAAAGCTGTTTCCTCTCTAGAAAAGACTCATGGATTTTTGCTTTTTTGCAATCTTTGAGTTCATCACTTTGACTAAAATAAACTGTGGTTCTATGTTGTGATGAAAAGTGTTTTAAACCTTTGATATTTGATTCACTTTTCAAAATCATACTCTAAACTTTTTTTTTGACTTGGTTGACCTTTTTAGATATTAGGTTCCGTGAAGTTCAAAAGAGACGTATGTAGTTTATTTGGTGCATAAAAACCATGCAGGAAACATTGTCAAATATAAAATGGTGTTGAACTTTCTTTGGGTTATATTTATATGTTATTTGTATGTATCACAAAATTATATAAAATTCCTATCATTCTAATATATCTCAGTATTATGTTGTTAATTATCATTGTTATGTTAAATTACTGTGTGCCACACGGATGACTAGATTTCCTTGTCAATTGTGTCTTTCACTGTGGCTGCCCTAAGACTTTTGTCCTCTACAGACAATCATCTTGTTTTGATCTTATTCAAAAGACAGTTTATAATCAGCTAGAGGACTCTGACAGGTACTCTTGAATGCAGGTCTCTGATAACTTTGAGGATTGAGTCATTAGAATAGAGGCAAAAATTTCCAAGACTTTCTTGGGGAGGTAATGTGTTCATAAATATTGAACAGACCAGAAGTTAATTGCGTGGACCAAACTAATAAAAGATTTTGCTTGAAACGCTGCTGGTCCTTTTTATTTTGTTTTTCAGAGTCAAGAACACTTTTTTTTTTCTTTTGAGCTACTTACAGGTTTTAACAATTGAGTCAAGTATGCTCCTGTGAACAAAATTTCTCTGTCTGATTTCTCTGTTTTCAAATAGAATTTGAAAACTATGAGTATTCTTAACTTATAGCAATATAGTTATTTGCATAAGTGTAATAAGAATCTGTTTTCTTTTATGATAGGACACACTTGGAGATATTGGTTATTTACCAAGGCTTTCACTGAAATGACATGCTTTCACATATAAGCAGACTGCTTTAGGGAATCAAAGTTGACTTATAGAGCTGATAAAAGCTCCTTGGGAGAACTGGCCTCATACCTTGTCTACCCAGTCCCTGCATAGGGTTCCTAACCTATGGTAAGTAAAGAATATAACTTTCTTTTTGCTTTCTTTTCTTTTCTTTTCTTTCTTTTTTTTTTTTTTTTTGAGACAGAGTCTCACTCTGTCACCCAGGCAATGGCGTGATCTTGGCTCAGTGCAACCTCTGCCTCCCGAGTTCAAAGAATTGTCCTGCCTCAGCCTCTCGAGTAGCTGAGCCTACTGGTGCATGCCACCACACATGGCTAATTTTTGTAATTTTAGTAGAGACGAGGTTTCACCATGTTGGCCAGGTTGTCTCAAACTCCCAACCTCAGGTGATTTGCCTGCCTTGGCCTTCCAAAGTGCTGGGATTACAGGCATGAGCCACCATGCCCGGCAAGAACATCACTTTCTAACAGGCCCAAAAGCCCCAGTTTATCTTGGGACCTTTAGAAGAGAGGCATTCACCCAACTCATATAGGTATTTGCAGGCACAGATAAATGTGCGACTGGGCTTGAGGCTTTAAAAAGTCAAATCTGGTATTCCTTATGGAAAAAGTTCTAGGAAAGCCAATTTAAAAGAGAGCCTGTATGGGAAATAATTATTTTTGTTGTGCTTTATGCAAATAATCAGGCCAAGTGTAATAAGACCAAAACTTATTTTGCAAATTGGTCCTGCTGTGATTTGTCATTGACAAAAATGAAAGACTGGATGGAGAAAGCTTATAATATACCTGCTGTTAGATTCTGTTCTTGTTCATTGTTTTTGCTCATTGTTTTTGAGTTGAAAAATTATTTGCCACTATTTGGATTGAATCTTAAGTCCTTTCTGGACTACAAGTCTCCAAACTAATGTTTTCAAATTTTTCTTCCATTTTCTGATTTAATAGGATTCCTACTGTCTTTTTCCTGATTCCCTGCAAGCTAAAGCTTATTCTTTATGATACAGGTGAGAACATGTCACATTGCCACTGCCTTCCTCTGTAACTAAAGATGCTTTGAGTCTAACATCTGGATAGATTATGCCCACCATTAATGCTTGTTTTTCTTCTGTTTCCATAGAAATGCATCTATTAAAAGTCTGTTTGCTTTATATTTCAGACAACAGGAGACTGGTTTTCCAGCCTGCTAACTTAAATTTCAAATGGCATTCAATCCCTTCTTACAAGCATTGTTAAACTGAGCTTAAGCATTTTGTTAATTATTACTGTGTGCTATTTGATTTTAAAAATAATTATCTGTTATATTCAACAGGGGTGCAGATGGTTGAAGTTTGTCTTCCAGGCTTCAACAGTTCATGTCAAACTCATAGTGGTGCAAGGATCCCAACCCCTACCATCCCAGGAGGAGCCAAGCTCCTATAAAACACTAAATCAAGAGGTTTTTATGACCTCATAAATTAGACAGAAACAATGACCCTGGCCAGCAGGAAGTAGCTCCAAAAGATGAAACCACTGCTCTTTCTCCTTAAGAAGAGGGAGAATAAATTCTCTCAGTGGGGAATGAGACACAGTAGAGATGGGGTTGATTCAGCTCACATGCTCTAGAGCATTCTTTCATGCAGTCTCATTGATCACAAACCCACCCCACTACCTCAATGCTAAAAATTCCAGGAACTGGCTCTAGGAGATAACCAAGGTTGCAGAGTATCCCACCTTGGGAGGGAATGCTGAACAGTGGATTTATAGCCTTGTTGCTATAAATCCTTGGCCAGACCACCAGGTGACCCATGACTCCAAACAGCCATTGCAACCTGATATACTGAACTGCACACCCTACCCTTCACATACCTTGCTCAGTACAGCCTGCATACCCTCCCCCTGATGTCAATCCCTATGTTTTGCCTAATAAAAAAGCCCTGCTCACTCTTTTCAGGGAATTGGTTTAAGGAATTCCCTCTCTCTCTTGTGCCGCCTCCCTTATGCCCAAGCATAAGCTCCAATGAAGCCTCATTGGATATCCCATGATCCCACCATTGCACTCCAGCCTGAGTGACAGAGATACTGTTTCAAAAGAAAATATTTCGATGACTCTCCCTGGGACATAATCAGAGAAACACAGGAATTCAAGGGACTTGTGTGGGCTTAGACCCAGAGTCAGCAAACTATGGCTGCCACTTGTTTGTGTAAATGAAGTTTTATTGCAACACAGACGAGACCATTCATTTACAGATTTGCCTGTGGCTGCTTTTGCAATACAAGGCGGAACTGAGTAGTTGCAACATAGACTGTATGGCCTGCAAAGTTGGAAATACTGACTATCTAACCCTTTAGCAAAAAAACTTTGCTGACTGGCTTGGACAATGTACATCTCAGCAGAGACTACCTGGGGCAAAACCTGTGAGTATTGCCTTGAAAGAATAGGGCTAAGACCTGAGAACTTTTGTTCACCCCTTGTGGGTAGGGAGTGGTGCTCAGAAAAGGTGTTCTGATAATCACTGAAGTCCCGTTTTCCACCAGGACAGTGGATGGCCTCCCAGAGTTGGATTGAAGTTGATTTAAATAAAATGAAGGAACAGGATAACCTTGCACACTGGAGATTTGTATCTGCTTGGGTAAAAATAGCATGATAGTATTATATTACCCAGTGCATCCCACCACTTCTGGAAATTTCGTATATCATTCACCCTCCCACCTGAGACTGCAGTATTCCATACTCATCACCATCCAGGGATGGCTGTTATGGCAGGAATGCACAGAGGAAGAAAAAAAAAAGCCAACGCTCAGCTTTTGAGTTTCAAAACAGGTTTTTGAAATGCTTGGCACCTGACAATAAGTTTGAAAACAAGGATTTTGCTTTATAAAAGCCAGGTTTTTTTAATGGTTTCAAAAGCTTAAGTCCTAAAGAGCTTAGGGTGTATGGTTTATATCATAATAAAAAACTTGGAAAGGGTAGATGAAGAGGCAATTTTATCACTATAGAAATGATAACATCTCCCTGGGAAGAGACAGAAACAAGGAGACACAAGAGAATTAGGTGTGGATAAGTATGGAATCAGTTATTTATTGCTCTGTAAAAACCACCCCAAAACTGAGTGGCTTAAAACGACAATTCTTATTTATTTTGCTCACTGTTCTGCAATTTGGGCAGGGCCTTCTCTGCTCCAGTGACATCAGCTGGGATGGCTTGATGGAGTGGGGTTGGGAGGTGGTTAGGAGATCTGTTTTCCGGATGGCTCATTCATATGGCTGGTAAGCTGGTGCTGACTGTTGGAAAACTCAGCTGGGGCTAGGGTCAGGGATCTCAGTCCTCTCCACAAGTCTCTCCATGGCTACTTGGACTTTTCTGCAGCATGGGATTTGGGTGCTAAGAGCAAGTATCCCAAGAGAGGAGGATAGAAATGCATAGCTTTAAAATGATCTAACCTTGGAAGTCATATAGTATCTCTTCCACTGTCCTCTATTGATGGAGGCAGTCATAAAGTTCTGCTCAGGTTCAAGGGAAGGTGCTATGGTTTGAATGTTTATCCCCTCCAAAACTTATGTTGAAACTTAAAACCCTAATGTGGCACTATTGAAATGTGAAGCCTTTAAGAGGTGATTGGACCATGGATGCTCTGCCCTCATGAATAGATTAATCCATTCATGGATTGATGGGTTAATGAATTAATGGGTTATTATGGGAGTGGCATTGCTAACTTTATAAGAAAGAGACACCTGAGTTAGCACACTCAGCCCCCTTCCCATGTAGTGCCCTCCTCAGAACTCTGCAGAGAGTCCCTACCAGCAAGAAGGCCCTCACCAGATTCACCCGCCTTGACCTTGGACTTCTCAGCCTCCAGAACTGTACGAAATACATTTTGTTTCTTTATAAATTTCCCAGTTTAAGGTATTCTGTTATATGCAATAGAAAATGGACTAAAACAGAAGGAGATACAGACTCCACCACTCCATGGATGGAGTATCTAGGTTACATTATAAGAAGAGCAAGTTGGACAAGAGACGTTATTGCCCCCATCTTTGGGAAATCCAATCTGCCACAAGTCTATTTTAGAAAGGGCTTTGGCTCTTGTTCCCTCACCTGACTCTCAAGTGGGGGAGGGGTTGCATAAGTAAACTCTAGTGAGGTTGGGAGGTCAAGAGCATTGGGGACTGGTGCCTCAGCTGTCAGGCCTTTCAGAGAAGCTTCCACCCAGCTCAGCTTGAAATGGTAGATAAGAGGTGGCTGTGAGTGTTGTCTGAGCAGACTGGTCAGGGGCAGGCTCACTACGTTGTCAACATCCCCAGCATCTCCTAGGAGAAGAGAACATGCTTCTGTGGCAAGGTTAACATGGTGGGGGTGGTGAGAGCCTTGTACAGGGAATGATGGAAAATGGCCATCACTGACTAGTGAGACCAGAAAGCATGAAGTCCCCATGAAGTCAAGAGGAGTAACGACGTTGATTGAAGAGAAGCAACTTCTCAGTGGCTACCAAAGGGATATCCAAGGGCCAAAGAATGCCCCCCACCAATGCCATGATGCTATGAACACCTCCCAGAAATGCGACGCAACTGGAAAGAGAAGGCAGAAGGAAGTAGACCATGAAATGACCAATGAAACCTTGAATTTGCTGAGTTCTTCCTGAATTGTCCGAGTTTATCCTCAATTGAACAGGATTAGGTTTACTGCAGTCACATAGAGTGGGGGCCCTGAAAAATGATAAAATTCAGTTATAAGGAAGTAAAAGAGATTATATTTTTGCTCACCTGGGTTTGCGGCTTTTAAAATGTTATATCTGCTGCAAAGAGATATGCATTGGCTACAAAAAGCAGCAGAGAACCAAACAGTTTTGAAAAAAACACTTAGGAGGTGAGGTCGGGGCTTGGTGGTGAATGAGTCAGTAGGAGATGCAGACAATGATCTTTTGGAATACCTGCATTGTAAGGTACTTATCTTCTCTGAATCTCTGTGGAACTGAGGGGTAGCCTGGCGACAGACACAGTCTTAATCCTCCTTCTTCTGAAATGCAAGACGGAGTCACAAAATTGAACAGAAAAAAAAAAAAAGATGGACATTTTTGCATCATTCTCCAATTTGGCCAAGGCTATATCAACTCCACAAGCAAACAAGCACTTGGCATCCCTCGGCAGGTTTTTCCTCGAGTCTCATTAGTTCCCCAAATGAAACAGCTGCTGCCAAAGCAGTTTGCTCCACCAGCCCAGCGCTCGCTCCTCTGCCTGCCCAGGCTCCCTCAGCTCTGGAGGAATTAATTTCATCTGTAGCAGAGCTCAGAGGCACTACGGTGACTTCAGTTGGCGGCCAAGGGGCTCCAAGCAGCCAAGCTAAACATGGTGGGGGAAGCAAGCCCTGTTGTCCCAGCTGATGGCTGGCACGCCAAGACTCCATTAGTCAAGAGCACTTCCTGGTGCAGGGTGGGAAAGGGAGGAGGCTGGAGTGCAATTGCATCCTAAGCATGGAGCACACCTGCAAAGGGGAACCTGTGTTCAGAGCTGCTCCCCCTTGTTTTCTGCATTTATGCTACCTTGTACTCTTTCCTGTAAACCGCCATCCCTATAAGGGCGGCCTGATAGTCTAGTCAGTGGTAATGCTCCTCAAGTGTTAATGTGCACAGGATACCTGAGGATCTTATCATAAAGGCAAGTCTTGGCTGTGTACAGTGGCTCACACCTATAATCTCAGCACTTTGGATGGCCAAGGCAGGAGAATCACTTGAGGCCAGGAGTTCAAGACCAGCCTGGGCAACAAAATGAGACCTCCATTTCTAAAAAACTAAAAAAATTAGCTGGGCATGGTGGCATGCCCCTGTACTTTTAGGAACTCAGAAGGCTGAGACAGGAGGATCTCTTTAGCCCAGGAGCTTGAGGCTACAGTGAGCCACGATTGCACCACTGCGCTCTATGTACTCTAGCCTGGGCAACAGCGCAAGACCCTGTCTTTAAAAAAAAAAAAAAAAAAAACTTGGCATGTCCTGAGACTCTGCCTTTTTTGAATTAATTAATTAATTAATTTTAGAGACAGAGTCTTGCTCTGTCGCCCAGGCAGGAGTGCAGTGGAGCAATCATGACTCACTCCAACCTCCACCTCCTGGGTTCAAGCGATTCTCATGCCTCAGCCTCCTGAGTAGCTGGGATTACAGGTGCAGGCCACCATGCCTGGCTAATTTTTGTATTTTTAGTAGAGACGGGGTTTCACCATGTTGGCCAGACTGGTCTCGAACTCCTGACCTCAGGCAATCCGCCTGCCTCGGCCTCCCAAAGTGCTGGGATTACAGGCGTGAGCCATCATGCCCGGCCTGAAATCATTTTTATTGTGATAAAATATACATAATACAAAGCTTACCATTTTAACTATTTTTAAGTATACAGTTTTGTGGCATTAAGTATATCACATTGTTGTATAACCAGTCTCAACTGTTTTTATCTTCAGTTTTCAGCTGAAACTCTACCCATTAAACAACTCCCCATTCTTCCCTCTCCCCAACTCCCAGCAACCTCCGTTCTACTTTTTGTCTCTATGAATTTGACTACTCTAGGGACCTCATATAAGTGGAATCACACAGTATTTGTGTTTTTATGACTGGCTTATTTTACCTAGCACAATGTCCTCAAGGTGCATCATATGTCAGTATTTTCTTCCTTTTTAAGACTGGATAATATACTGTTGTATATACTACATTTATCCATTTTATCCATTCATCAGTCAGCGTGCTGACGTTTGGGTTGTTTCCATCTTTTGCTTATTGTGAATAATGCTGCCGTGATCATGGATGTGCAAATAAGACTTTGCATTTCAAACAAGCTCCCAGGAAAGGCTTGCTGCTGTTGATCCTTGGAACCCCCGTTGAGCAGCCAGAGCCCTGTAGTGAAAGGTTTGGGCCCCAGATTCTCAGCCTCTGGGTTGTATCTTAGGTCTGTAATTTATTAGCCATGTGACATTGGGCAAATAAGTTTTTTTTTGTTTGTTTGTTTTTGAGACAGTCTTGCTCTGTCAACAGGCTGGAGTGCAGTGGCATGATCTCAGCTCACTGCAACCTCCGCCTCTCAGGTTCAAGCAATTCTCCTGTCTTAGCCTTCCAAGTTGCTGGGACCACAGGCATGCACCACCATACCCAGCTAAGTTTTTGTATTTTTTTTTTTTTTTTTTTTTTTTTTTTGAGACGGAGTCTTGCTCTGTAGCCCGGACTGGAGTGCAGTGGCCGGATCTCAGCTCACTGCAAGCTCCGCCTCCCGGGTTCCCGCCATTCTCCTGCCTCAGCCTCCCGAGTAGCTGGGACTACAGGCGCCCGCCACCTCGCCCGGCTATTTTTTTTTTTTGTATTTTTAGTAGAGACGGGGTTTCACCATCTTGGCTAGGATGGTCTCGATCTTCTGACCTCATGATCCGCCCACGTTGGCCTCCCAAAGTGTTGGGATTACAGGTATGAGCTACTGCGCCTGGCTGGGCAAATATTTTTTTTTAATTTATTTTTTATTTTTATCTTAGAGGCTGGAATGCAGTGGTGTGATCATGGCTCTCTACAGCCTTGACCTCCTCGGCTCAAGTGATCCTCCTGCCTCAGCCTCCTGAGTAGCTGGGTTTATAGGCATGTGCCACCATGCCCAGCTCAGGCAAATAATTTAACCGTAGTCTCCTCCTCTGTTAAATGGAGATAGTAATGGAATCTGCCTTGGAGGATGATAGGGCTTGGCTGTGTCTCCACCCAAATCTCATCTTAAATTGTAGCTCCCACACTTCCCACGTGTTGTGGGAGGGACCCGGTGGAAGGTAATTGAATCATGGAGGTAGGTCCTTCCTGTGCTATTCTTGTGATAGTGAATAAGTCTCATGAGATCTTATGGTTTTATAAAGGGTAGTTTCCCTGCATAAGTTCTCTTCTCTTATCTGCCACCATGTGAGATGTGCCTTTCACCTTCCACCAGGATTGTGAGGCCTCCCCAGCCACGTGGAACTATCAGTCCATTAAATCTCTTTCTTTTGTAAATTGTCCAGTCTCAGGTATGTCTTTATCAGCAGCATGAAGATGGACTAATACTGAGGGCTAGATGGGTATTGAATAAAATGATGTGTTAACTGCCTAGCACAATGTCTGGCGTATGTTAGGTTGCCCCCTGTGAAACTGTGCTTTATGAAATCGCCCAGGTCAGAACTGGTAAAATATCAATTCATATGAGTCTGGTCATGTGAGAGTTGGTCAAATACCAATTTCATATGAGGCAACCTAATTATAAGCTTTAAAAATATTTTTAATAATAATTATTGAATAATGTTAATATTAACCCTCATTTCCAACCCATAGTTACTCATCTCCTTCCAGAATATAGTCTGCATCTTGGGGACTTCCAGAAGGGAACATCACCACCTCTTTGCTGCTTTCCCATCCCATCTTGACACCAGC
This sequence comes from Chlorocebus sabaeus, assembly GCF_047675955.1. Classification (NCBI taxonomy): domain Eukaryota; kingdom Metazoa; phylum Chordata; class Mammalia; order Primates; family Cercopithecidae; genus Chlorocebus; species Chlorocebus sabaeus. The sequence goes on from NC_132908.1 coordinate 18,432,313, forward strand.
TGGCAGTCACAGCTGCCACCTTGGCCTGCCTTTGGCAGCATACCCCTTTCCCCCAGCCTGTCGAGGTGAGAAAAAGCCTTTTGAATGTTCAGTGGTGCTGTCTGCATTTTTCTGCCTAGAGATAATTTTTGGGTGTGTGTACATCTTGCCCTTGTGTGCGTACAGTTTTACTAGTGACCTGATTTTGCAAAGCTCAGCAACCTGTGAGGACCAAAAGGGACTTGTTGACTAGGACGGTTCAGCGTTTACTGGTTCATGCATTTGACTGTGTAACATATGATGCCCCTGGACCCAGCCCTGAGTCTTCCCTCATCATCCCTGTAGTCCCACGGGTTTCTCACGTGTCCCCTGACCAGTCCTCTCAGCTCCCACTCTGCATCCTCTGGCTGACCTTGGGCTGTCTAATAAGACGTGAGAAGCTGATAACTCACTGTGGCTGCTGAGTTGGTGCCTCTGAAAATGCCAAGCCCTTGGTCAGGGAGTTCTGTTCTCCACCCTCCAAAAATGACAATCCCTGGAGATGATGTAAAACACTGCATCTGAGTCCATTTCTTGCTGCATCCGAGTCCCAGGGTGGAGAGAAGGCCTTTCTCGGCTACTCTGGCTCTGGGTCATATTTTATCCTGTGGACCTAGGACCTAAGACAGTCCTTGTGTTTTTTTTTTTTTTAATGGAATCTTGCTTTGTCATTCAGGCTGAAGTGCAGTGGCACGATCTCAGCTCACTGCAACCTCTGCCTCCCAGGTTCAAATGATTCTCGTGCCTCAGCCTCCTGAGTAGCTGGGATAACAGGTGAGCAACACCACACCTGGCTAAGTTTTGTATTTTTAGTAGAGATAGGGTTTCACCATGTTGACCAGGCTGGTCTTGAACTCCTAACCTCAAGTGAGCCTCCTGCCGTGGCCTCCCAAAGTGCTGGGATTGCAGGTGTGAGCCACCACGCCCAGCCTGTGTTTGGGTTTTATGTTGAAACTAGCTCCTTTGGCTGTGTCTCCCAACCATGATATCCAAGAGGCCAAATGAAAGGACAAACTCCCAGTCATCCTCTTCATCTTCCCCTATATCTTTGTACTTCAGAGCCCAAACTTTTCCTTGCCGACTCCTTTTACCATGTGTGAAAAGCATAATCACTAACTTTTACTGAGGGGTATTTTAGATTTTATAATTTCCCCCCAGTTATTTGCCTCCTGATAAAAGGATTATACGTTCCTGCTCATTGCTGTGTGATTGACATGCCTCCCAGTGAGAGGAGCAACATTCTTGTCCCACTGATATTAGACTTGGTCCTGTGACTTGCTTTGGCCAAAGGTGTCTGGAGGATGTGATGGATGTCTGAGCAACTTTTCTGCCAGCTCCCTTGTTCCTTTCCTCTGTCACAAGAATGGTACATCTTAGGGCTTATCCCAGAGAGGGGCTGCCCTTCACCATGAAACCAGGAAGTAAACTTTTGTGGTTGTAAGCCACTGAAATGTTGGAATTATTTGACATTATAACAAAGCCAATAATTAGAAGGGCTTACCATGTCTAGGCACTGTTCTGTGTTTCATGTATATTTAATAATTCATTTAACTCTTAGAACAATGTTATGAGATATTTGGTTGGTGCAAAAGTAATTGTGGTTTTTGCAATTAAAAGTAATTGCAAAATGTACTAATTTTGTCATTTTGCAGTTTTTGCAATGAAAAGTAATTGCAAAATTCACTGATTTTGTAATTTTTTGTTGCTGCAGCAAGCCTACCCCATCCTACATACCAGTCAGGATGGGGTAGGCTTTGCTGCAGTAACAAAAGAAAAAAAAATTCCAGATACTCTATGGCTTAGCTAGAATAGAACTTACTTTTTCCACATGCTGTGTGTCTGCTGAAGGTCAGGAGGGGAATCTTTTCCTCATTGTTACTGAGGAACCCAGGATGATGGAGGCTCCAAATTGTGACATGTGGTCACAGTACAAGAAGGGGCACATAGCACATAGTGCATTGGCTCTTCCTAGTACAAATACACATCATTGTGCTCATGTTTCACTGGGTCAAAGCAAGCCTTAATTCCACGTAGCAACCCTACAAAGCAGGTGGACTTCTCTCTGGTTCTCAGGTGAGGGACCTGAGGTTCAGCAGGTGAAGGACTTGCCCAAGGTCACACAAGTGGGGTGGAGCCTGCATTTGAATTCAGATCTGTTTGACTCTAAAGCCTGTTCTCTTAAGCAGCACATCCTTCTGCCTTGGAACAGTTGGTCTCTTTCAGGTCAGACGACCTGTGGTTTCTCCCAGGAAAGGGTGTTCTTGTCTTCAGATTTTTCAGCTTCCTTGAGCTCAGAGATGGTGAACAGAAATCCAAGGGTTGGATTTGACCTCCAGAAGTAATTTGTTCGACTTCTATGTTAAAACATCCTTAAAAATTAATTGCAGGTATTTGAACTGGAAAGATACCAGAAATGCACACACAAATCCCCTTTTCCCAAATTCTTGGAAAATTGAAGATCCTCTCACAATGGGGATCATTTGCATATGGGCAGGCAACAATGGCCAGGAACCGAGTAGGGCCATCCCTTTTAGGTGACGTCTGTGCTCTCTGGTTTGTCTCTTCCCCTCGTCTCCCAGCCCAATTCACTAATTTGTCATGCCCGCCTGGTCCTGGCAGGCACATGAATTTGGACTCCTGCCCTAATTCTCCCCTACTTGGCTTAGAGAGTTGCCAGGTGGAAAACCAGCCTGTACCCAGTCAGTGGAGATGGGAGGGGGTGTGACTTCCTGTACAAAGAAATGAGCAAATGGGTCACCCATCAATAAAACTGTAACACAATAATCCAGAGTGGTCCCAGCTTCTAGGACAAGCAGGCTACACACGCAGAAGTAGGCTCAGGGACAATCAGATTCAATAAATATAAATTTTATATCAGCAAGTTTTGCCACCAGCTCATTAAACTGGAGTAATAAGTATGGGGCTGAGTACCCTCTTAACACACGGCAGCCAGAAGGAGGGCTGATGGGGAACCAGGCAAGGGACTCACGGGGGAATGGTTACCGGCAATAAGAAAACATTCATCACAGCTGCTGAGGAGGCCTGAGAATGCCCCATGATGCACAAACTGCTGGCCATGGAGGAAAAGGTAGAGGGAGAACACAGAACAGGAAGCATTTAAGGCAGGGCAATTTGTTCACAGTCCTGGTGAAATTAAGGGACTGCTAACTGTTACCTGGTGCCTTGTTCCCTTCTTCAGGAATGCTTTTTCTCCCCACTGCAGCACAGCGTTGCTAGAGACAGTTGTACAACTGCACAACCCTAGGGGGTGCCATTCCCACTGTGTTCACGTGAATGTGCCTGCTGGAGTTGAGCAGTGCACAGTCTGTACAACTGCATGTGGCAGGCTGGTGCCTGCACTTCCACGTCCCACTCATCTTTCCAAGTCGAGTTCAAATGGCGTGGCCTTCCAGAAGCCTCTTCTAACCTTACTTCCTTTGAACTGCCTCTACCTTTTGCTGTCTCAGTTTTCTAGCATTTACCATTTCTCCAGAGAGTTCTTCCCTGACCAGCCCTCTCCCCGACAACCTAAATGAATTTTCTCTTGTTATTCTCTCTCATAGCATCATGTTATTTCCTTCATGGCATTTATCCAAATTTGTAATGAAATATTTATCTGTGTGATTATTATTTCATGTCCTTTTCTGCAGCTGGGCTGTAACCTCCCTAAGAACAGAGACCAAGCCTTGATTTGTTCACAGCTGTAGTCTCATTTGCAGCACACAGTAGGTGCTGGGTAAATATATAATGACGGAAATAACGTGCGTAATTATCATTTCATTTACTATTCTGAATGATATGGTTTGGTTCTGTGTCCCCACCCAAATTTCATGTGGAATCGTAATCCCCATGTGTCGAGGGAGGAACCTGGTCAGAGGTGATTAGATCCTGGAGGTGGTTTCTCCCATGCTGTTCTCGCGATAGTGAGTAAGTCTCAAAAGATCCGGTTGTTGGATAAGTGTGGGGCTCTTTCCCCTTCATGCTCACTCTCTCCCTCTCCTGCTATCTTGTGAAGGAGGTGCCTGCTTTTCCTTTGCCTTCTGCTATGATTGTAAGTTTCCTGAGGTCTCCCCAGCCATTTGGAACTGTGAGTCAATTAAACCTTTTTCCTTTATAAATTACCCAGTCTCAGGCATTTCTTTATAGCAGTATGAAAACAGTCTAATACACTATAGGTTAAGAGAGGGCAGGAACTGGTCTTACTCATGGTTGGGTCCCCCAAACACTTGGCAAAGTCCTAGCGCACAGTAGTTGATCAATCAATGTTTTATAGAAAAGTAAAGGATACGAGCTCTCATGATGAGATGGACTGTATTTGCTTTGGTCTTTCTCATAGCAAACACCCCTTCCTGGATCTTCACTGTTTTTTCTATGAATCTGTCTTCCTCCAGCTTCTTGTATGAGAGGCTTTCATACCTAATGGATAAACATGGGTTCCATGTTTCTTAGATGACTGTCTAACTCAGGGTTCAGCAACTACAGCCCATGGGTCAAATCCTGCCCCTTGCCCATTTTGTACATAAAATCTTATTAGAACTGAGCCCAACCCATTTGTTTATGTATTGTCTATGACTGCTTTTGTGCTACACAGACAGAGTTGAATAGCTATGACACAGACCATGTGACTCACAAAGCCTAAAAAGTATTTGCTACCTGTCCCTTTACAGAAAAACTTTGCTGACCTCTGTTCTACCTCAGTGGCCTCGAACAAACCATTTAACTTCTCCGAGACTCAGTTTTCTTATAAAGGGGCTTATAGGCGCTGTGGCTCATGCCTGTAATCCTAGCATTTTGGGAGGCCGAGGCGGGTGGATTGCCTGAGCTCAGGAGTTCGAGACCAGCCTGAGCAACATGGTGAAACCCCATCTATACTAAAATACAAAAAAAGTTGGCTGGGCGTGGTGGCATGCGCCTGCAATCCCAGCTACTTGGGAGGCTGAGGCAGGAGAATTGCTTGAACCTGGGAGGCAGAGGTTGCAGTGGGCCAAGATCGAGCCATTGCAGTATAGCCTGGGCAACAGAGCGAGACTCCTCCTCAAAAAAGATAAAACAAACAAACAAAAAAACAACAACAAAAAACAGCTTATAACAGCTACTTCATAAGATTATTGTGAAACTTTGTGTATAGTAGGTGTTCAGTAAATGCTTGTCTTGTCTCTTTCTTGCTTGCTTTTGTAAACAGAATTCTGGTCCCTTTTCCTGTACCTGAACAGAAACTCTGTGTTATCCATCCATTCAACACATGTTTATTGGGTGTCAACTATGTGCTAAGTATTCTGTTAGGTACTGAGCATTCAAGGGTGAACAAGGCAAAGACTCCGTCTTCATGAATCTACTGGTCTATAAGGGGAGAGACAATTAACATGTAACCAAAACCCAATGTGATAAGTGCAGGTGAGTAGGAAATGTGGGGGACTGAAGGAGTACACAGTGGGCCAGCTCATTCAGCCTCTGCAGGCCAAGTAAGTGTTCTAGAAGAACTAACATTTCAGCTGAGACTAGAGTGCACAAGAGTAAGTTAGCCAGGGGAACACATCTTAGAAGGACTATCCCTGGAACTCTTTCTGAGTTCATACTTCACGGGATGGCAAGATACTACTGCTAAGTAATTGCAGTGATCCAACTGGAGTTGAAGTTGGAGGGGGAGAGAGGTGAGCGACAAGGCTGGGCAGGAAAGCAAGAGTTTGAGGGGGCTTGGGAGCCTCTTGCTCCAGGTCTATCACCAGAATGTGGGTGTGGAGTCCCAGGGCAGCCCCACGGCTGGTGCTATGAAATGAGTGCTGAAATTCGTGGCTCCGGGGGAGGAGCAATGATGGACATGTGATTTCAACGAAGCCCATAGGGTCACCAATGCAAAGGCCTGCAGGACTGGCTGCAGCAACGCCCATGCCCATGGGGGATGGCCAGGTGACTAAGTGCGGTGGGTGATCCAACAGCCTTCCTCACCACCGAAAGTGGGCAGACACCACCTGGATCCAGGTAAGTGTGGTGGTGAGAAAATCAAGAAAATCTAGAAATTTACATTTTATTCTATTTTCTTTTCTTTTGAGACTGAGTCTCACTCTGTCGCCCAGGCTGTAGTGCGCTGCCACGATCTCGGCTCACTGCAACCTCTGCCTCCTGGGTTCAAGCAGTTCTCCTGCCTCAGTAGCTAGGACTAAAGGTGCCCAGCACCACGCCCGGCTGATTTTATTTTTAGTAGAGATGGGGTTTCACCATATTGGCCAGGCTGGTCTTGAATTTCTGACCTCAAGCAATCCACCCACCTTGGCCTCCCAAAGTTCTGGGATTACAGGTACGAGTCAATGCGCCCGGCAGAAATCTACATTTTAATGTTGATAGCTAACCTTTATTGAGCATTTACTCTATTCCAGACACTCTTTTATAAGCTTTCTATCAACGAACATACTTAAGTCTCTCATATAACTAGGAGGCGAGAACTACTATTACCCCATTTGGCAGCTGAGAAAATTGAGGTCAGCATGTATGAGCAGCACAGGTGGAAGCTGGGGGAGCTGGGATGTGAACCAAGGTGGTCTCTGTTTAGGACCATGACTAGATTCTTTCAGAACACTGGTCCAAGAGCCTAAACAGCTGGCCAAATAAATTCTCAAGTCTGCCAGCTTTAGATCTCTGATTAAGAGGATGAAAATGAACTTCATCAATGTAAAATGATGATGGATTTAACAGTTTGGCTCATCGTATTAAACAGCGCTCTTGCAAAAGCTGTCTTGTTCTTCATGGATCAAGATGTACCAAGCATGAGAGAGGGATGCCTGGGCTGTAGTTCCCAAGCTCCAGCATGCTTGACACTCTTTCTGGGGTATTTATTTAAGATACAGACTCCAGATCTTTTGGTGAGAGTGTCTGTTTCAAAGACTGGGGTCAGGACCAGCGAATCTGCATTTTAACATGTGCCCTGGTTTGATTCTGCTGGGGGTGAACCTAGGACCACCTTTAGAGGATCAGAAAAAGTCTGATCCAGCCTCCAGGTGGGTGATGAAGAAGGTCAGATGCTCTTTCTGTCTCTGGGCATCAAATCAACTCTGCACTTGAGTTCAGAAATAATGACCACATCAGCTGGGCATAGTGACTCACGCCTATAATCCCAGCACTTTGGGAGGCCAAGGTGGGTAGATCACCTGAGGTCAGGAGTTTGAGACCAGCCTGGTCAACATGGTGAAACCCCATCTGTACTAAAAACACAAAATTCAGCCAGTCACGGTGGTGCGTGCCTGTAATCCCAGCTACTTGTGAGGCTGAGGCAGGAGAATCGTTTGAACCCAGGAGGCGGAGGTTTCAGTGAGTTGCTATCACACCACTGCACTCCAGTCTGGGCAACAGAGTGAGACTTCACCTCAAAAAAAAAAAAAAAAAAAAAAAAAAAAAAAAAACACTACATCACTTCCCAACCATATGGTCCTCCCTCAGAAAGTCACCTGATCTCCCAAGCCTCAGTTTTCTTATCTGTGAAATGGACATAAACAATGTGATGAGGACCAAATTTATTTACTACTGCTTTTTTTTGTCTTTTGAGATGTGGTCTTGCTCTGTCTCTCAGGCTGGAGTGCAGTGGTGCCATCATAGCTCACTGCAGCCTTCAACTCCTGGGCTCAAGTGATCCTCCTGCCTCAGCCTCCTGAGTAGCTGGGATGCATGCCACCACACCCAGCTAATCTTTGCAAAAAAAAATTTTGTACAGATGGGACCTTGCTTTGTTGCCCACACTGGTCTTGAACTCCTGGCTTCAAGCAATCCTCCCTCCTTGGCCTCCCAAAGTGCTGGGGTTACGAGGCTTGAGCCACCGCGCCTGGCCCATTTGCTTCTTAGCTGTGTACTATTGAATAAGTCAGAACCTCTCCAAGCCTCAGTTTTCTCATCCATAAAATGGGCGATAATAATAGTGAAGACATTAAAAGACTATTGGATGATTAAAATAAAATAATTACAGATAAGCAGAGACTGACCAAAAAAATTTAAAATAATTAGGAAAAAGTTTATTGGGTAAATTAAATGAGGAAAAATGGACAAGCAATGAGGAGATTGTTGATAAATTTTTCTTCTCTGCTCCCTCCTACTCTTATTGGTTCGGTTAATTCTTCCTCTGGGTGAATTTATTGCTTCAAAAGGAGATGCTCATTCATGGTGGGCACTTAGTTAGAGCTTGGAGTTAATGAGATCCCAACTGTGGTTTGAGCCCCAAGGTGCTGGGAGATTTAGTTGCTTCCATTCAGAAGCCTCTCCTGTGGGTTTCCTCACTTCAGTCTGCAGCCCCCACCAGCCCAGTGACCTGGCAGATCAAGGCAGATGAGGGAGGGCAGGCAGAGGAAGGGCCATCCATCACCATTACCAGCCGAAGCTCTTCACAAGACACAGGTATCCTTCAGCAGCACTCAGCAGCGCAGCCTGGAATGGGAAGACAGCTCGTTATGAGTTTATTAATGCACAGTTTGGCGGGGCTGGAAGAGTCTGCTGGGTATCCTGGGGGGTCCCTCCAGGTCATGCTGGCAGCTGGCCCAGCCGTGTCCTCCTGGGTTTCTGCGAAAATTTGGGAACAGCCTTTGCCTCCCAATCCCCCAATTCCCCGGTTCTCAGCAGGACTCTCATCAATCTGTAGGGAACTCTGGAAGGCCTCACAGCATGTCTTCAGGCAAAGACGACAAAGAGGAAAATTTGTACTTGGAGAAAATATCAGTGGGACGGGTGACTTCTGGGTGAATCACATTTTCCATGGAGCCTGCCTTGACACCCTCTCCATTTTCAGAGAAAACGGGGTACTTTCCTGCTTTGTGCGCCATGATACCTGAGCACCTGTACTACTATTTGACTATGTGTTGGTTTCAATTGACTATTTATTTGAGTATCTATTTCTTGATTTTGGTTGTTAGTTACACAATACCTGAACTGTTGTCCCTGTAGAAAAATGGAAATTACAGATATGTCTAAAGACCCTTTTGTTCTCCATTCTCATTCCAATACCCCTGTTGTTTATATTATTATAATTATTTTTCTCTTTTATTTTCATTATTTTCATTTTGTATGTATCTTTCCAGATCATGAGTGGTCATAGAAGTAATAATAACCATTGTACTAGTATTGATAATAGCAAACATTCATTGAGCACTTACTTTGCATCAGCTTTATGTTAGCTCATTTGATCCTCACAATAACCCTATGATATATAAACCATTTGTATTAGTTTGTTTTCATACTGCTGTAAAGAACTGCTTGAGACTGGGAAATGTATAACGAAAAGAGGTTTAATTGATTCACAGGTCAGCATGTCTGGGGAGGCCGCAGGAAACTTACAATCATGGCAGAAGGTAAAGGGGAAGCAAGACATTTTCTTCACAAGGCAGCAGGAAGGCGAAGTGCTGAGAAAAGGGGGAAGAGCCTCTTATAAAACCATCAGATCTCGTGAGAACTCACCCACTATCAAGAACAGCATAGGGAAACCACCCCCATGATTCAAATACCTCCACCTGGTCTCTCCCTTGACACATGGGGATTACGGGATTACAAATTGTACAAATGTACAATTCAAGATGAGATTTTGGATGGGGATACAGCCAAACCATACCACTATTATCATTTCCATTTTACAGATAAAGAAACTAAGCCTCAAAGCATTTCAGAAACGTTTTCAAGGTCACATAATCAGTAAATGGCATAACTGGAAGTTGGGTCCCTGAAGTCTGAGTCCATAGTTTGTGTCCTTAATCCTCATTGTACTGTTCTCTACCTAATGTATATGTTTATATGTCATTGGAGGTAAATGCTATTTATGTGTGTATGTTCATGCATATGTGTGTACACAATGGATTATTTTACTTTTTTTTTTTTTTTTTTTTTTAAGACAAAGTCTCGCTCTGTGGCCCAGACTGGAGTCCAGTGGGTGATCGTGGCTCATTGCAATCTCCGCCCCCCAGGTTCAAACAATTCTCCTGCCTCAGCCTCCCAAGTAGCCGGGATTACAGGTGAGTACCACCATGACTGGCTAATTTTTTTATATTTTTAGTAGAGATGGAGTTTCACTATGTTGGCCAGCCTGGTCTCAAACTCCTGTCCTCAAGTGATACACCCATCTCGGCTTCCCAAAGAGTTGGGATTATAGGCATGGGCCGCTGCGCCCAGCCAAAATGGATTATTTTTAAATTGTAAATAGTATCTTATTGAATAGTTGTGTGAGAAACAACTATTAAGCTATTTTTTTTTTCTTAACAAATTCAACCAGCAATGTGTCTTGGAATTTTTTTCCATGTTGACATATATAGACTTATATAGACTTACTTCATTATTTTAAATGGCTGCTAGATACTTCATGGGACTGCAAATATAACTGTGTTTTGGTTTTCTTTTTTGGGGTCGTTCTCCTGTTGATGGACACATTTGTGTTTCTTTTCTTCTTTATTTTAAACTAATGTTTCCCTTTAAATTATAACTAAAAAAAATGTACATTTCCTAGTACTTAGGACTTACATTTTGAGGAAGGAGATTGCTGTGCATACATTAACCCTGCATCCTTGTGCACGGATTCTGCATTATTTCCTGTGGGCTGTGTACCTTGCTCTCATTTATATGCTAGTCAGATCCTGCACTAGAATGAACAACCTGAGGATACAGACCATGCCCCAATTATTTCTATGTCCCCTCCCCTAGTATTGTGCCTGGTGTGTCATAGGGGCTCAGTGAATGTTTGGATGAATCAGTGATTGAATGGTATATTAGTTATTGTTGGTTAATAAATTTCCATGAGACTCAGTGGCTTAGAAGAACACACATTTATTATTTGACAGTTTCTGTGGCTCAGGGATTCAGGCAGATCTCATCTGGGTTCTGTGGCACAGGCTGCAGTGAAGGTGATAGCTGAGAATTTGGTCATCTCAAGGCTCCACTGGGCAAGGATTTGCTTTCCAACTTACGTGGTCTTTGGCTGGATTTAGTTGCTTGTGGTTGTTGGAGTGAGGACCTCATTTCCTCTTGTTTATTGCCACATGGGCCCTCCAACATGGCAGCTTGCCTTATCAGAATGTGCAAGTAATAGAGTCTGCTAGCAAGACAGGAGTCACATTCTTTTGTAACCCAATGTGGAAACCACATCCCATCACGTTGGTTGTGTTTTGTTGATTAAAAGCAAGTCACAGGTCCCTTGCACACTCAAGGGGTGGGAGTTATACTGGGACTTGAATACCAGGGAGCAGGGATCACTGGGTGCTTTCTTAGAATTCTGCCTACCACAGAAGAATAATTTAAATAATAACATCAAAAAATAATACAGTTGACCCTTAAAGAACATGGGCTTGAACTGTGAAGATTCAAATATGCAGATTTCCTTCTGCCTCTGCTCCCCTAAGACAGCAAGAACAGTCCCTCCTCAGCCTACTCAAGGTGAAGATGACAAGGATGAAGACCTTTAAGATGATCCACTTCTATTTAATGAATAGTAAATATTTCTTCTTTTTTCTTAGAAACATTTTATTTTCCCTAGCTTACTATATTCTAAGACTAGAGTGTATAATACAGATAACACACAAAATATGTGTTAATTGACTATGTTATTGGTAAGGCTTCCAGTGGAGAGTAGGTTATTAGTAGTTAAGTTTTAGGGGAGTCAAAAGTGATATGTGAATTTTCAACTGTGTTGGGGATTGGCATTCCTGACCCCTATGTTGTTCAAGAGTCAAATGTAATTTGTATATTTCTTACAGATTACAGAGCACTTTAATGTCCATCACTGTACTTTAATGCTCGCAGCTACCCCAAAAAGTAATCACCATAAAATAACCACGGCAAGATTATTATTCCTGTCTTCATGTTGAGGAAATTGGGACTCAGGTTGTTCAAGTAATTAGCCCAGGATCACACAGCTAGTGAGAGGAAGAGCCAGGATTTCAATCTAGGAATTATTCTGAGAGTATAAGCAGTAAGATAGGCTATTCAGTCCTGGAGTGTGGCTGATATAATCTCAAATACAAGGGGATACATGATGAGAGGGTTACAAGGAGGCATCATGGTGTGGTGGAAGAAGATAAGGACTTTTTTTTTTTTTTTTTTTTTTTTTTTTAATGGAATCTCTCTCTGTCGCTCAGGCTGGAGTGCAGTGGTGCTATCGTGACTCACTGCAACCTCCTTCTCCCAGGTTCAAGCAATTCTCCCTGCCTCAGCCTCCCGAGTAGCTGGGATTACAGGTGCCCACCATCACGCCCGGCTAATTTTTGTGTTTTTTAGTAGAGACGGGGTTTCGCCATGTTGGCCAGGCTGGTCTTGAACTCCCGACCTCAGGTGATCCAACTGCCTAGGCCTCCCAAGTGTGACTTCTGGCTGTGTGAATTTGGGCACTGTCTTCTGTTATCCTCTCTGAGCTCAGACTTGTCCTCTGCAAATGGAGTTGTTGTGAGGATTACATACCATAATTAAGGTATGTAAAGTGCCACTCAGTGTGCTTGGCACATAGCCTGCACGCATTGGGTGTTGCTGCTGTTTTTACGGGAGCTGGTTGGGCAGTGGTATTGTTTATAAACGCGTATTACGTGCTTTTGAAAGTTCCTTCAAAACTCAATGATTAATTGTTAATGGACTGAGCCCAGGGCTTCTCTTTTTGAGGTATCGTTTACGTGGACATTCTGTTTGTTGCTTTTGCACATATAAACCCACTTGATTAAGAATTGATGAAAGAAAGTCATAATTCAAGCAAATAAAGGATGCTCCATGAGGGGAAGTTCTGGCAGCCTTGAAATTAGTGCAGGAGTGTGGTTGCCATGATTAATCGGGACCGAATAATTGGCCTCAGGGAGAACCTGCCAAGTGAGGCAATGGATATCAAGGGAACTTACCCACTGGGCATGAGATCAGGCACCCAGAAGGCACACACTGGGTGGTGAGGTTTTAGCCAGATGGTCACCTCTTTGCTCTATGGGTTTTCGACTGATGGAGAAATTAACAGACACAGGAGTCAGGGATCAAAGTATCAGGCCTGTTGCTGGCTAATGTGGGTGGGAGGACATGGCTTGGACCTGTGGACCTAATCATCCTCCTGAATTCTCCTCTCCTGGTCTAGAACTTGAGAACTTCTTAAGATAAGAAGTGAGATAAGAGAAAGGGGAAGAGAAGGTCAAAAACGACAACAACAACAACAACAACAAAACACCAAAAACCAAAACCAAAAAACGGACAAACAAAAAACAAAAACACCCCAAAAAACCGCGGGGAGGAAAAGAAAGGGAGAAAAGGGAAGAGGGAGGTGGTAACACTGTAACTCTTCCCCCAAACAATGGACCAATGAAGCTCAGATTCTTGCCAATCTGCCAATCAGATGCATTGCTCCACCTCCCGGGGAAGGAGGAAAAAGCTTATTCACTGATCAATGGCACTAGTCAGTATTTTATGAGGCAGCCTGGCTTCTGGGTGAGGGAGACTCTGGTTTCCCCTTTCATCAGGGAATGATCATCATAATAATACCAAATATTTATGGAGTTTTTACTGTGTCAGGCATTGTGCCAACTCCTTTAAAGGAATTATCTAATTTAGTTATTGAGAGTCAAATGTATTTGTATATTTCTGGTTATCACAGCAACCCTTTGAGAGGGAGAATAAAATTAGCTGCAGTTTACAAATGAGCATGGTGGTACCATGTCACCTTTTGACAATCCAAGTCCACACAGCTAGTAAATGTCATGCTGAGATTCAAATTCAAGTCTGTCTGCTCTCAAATTCTGTGTTTTTTACATACTAGTTTTCTCTAAAGGTGGTCCATGGACTTCCTGATCAAGAATCATCTGGGATGTGTTTGAAAAAATGCAGATTTCCAGCATGGCTGACTCTCACACCCAAATGCTGACAGGAGGTCTCAGGAGGGACACAACGAAGTGTACTTTAAATAAGGACCCTGGTTGTGTGATTCAAACACACACCAAAGTTCATGAGTGATTGCACTTGGAAGGATAGATGTCCAATTCATCTTTCACTAACATATCTATGGGACAAGAAAACAGTCACTTGTTTGCAAGCAGGATTTTTCTTTACTGATTTTTGCTAATGTATTGAATCTGACAGTTTGTTGAGAGCCAGGCAATCCAGGCCTCAGGTAAGCTCAGGGTCTCAGGTATCTGAACTCCTGCAAAGATCTGGATGTCACCTCTGGTACAACTTTTCTTAAAATTTTCAATCTAGAGACTTTGACTTTTTGCCCAGTGGTGACTCCTACACTAAGAGAAGCCAAGACCAGGGGAAACTGCCTTCTGAAAAGCTGATCCTCCTTTTTGCTTTTCAGGGCATGGTCATTTACATAGATTAGCATGGCTACTTACATTCATTTGCATATATCTGCATATATTTGCATGCATAGGGTATGTGCATGGCTTTCCCTTATTCATTTGGCTCCATTCTGGAGTATGCTCTGTATATTGCAACTTTCCACCTTCCCATACTCTGATTTGGACCTTCTTGAACTTTGATTTCAATGTTTTATTTTAAATTTTCCACACGGTGGGCAGTTGGCTTTGGGGACCTGACCTGGTTGCTGGGACAGGTGGAGTTACCTTTACTGGCAGATGGGAGGCAGTGGAAGATTGGTAGCTAACAGCATAGACTGCAGTTATCTGGTTTATGCACTTACTAACTGTTTAACATTGAATAAGTCACTTAACAGCCCCAGGGCTTTGTTTCCTCAACCCTTAATGGGAATAATAATAGCACCTACTTAATAGTATTGTTGTGAGAATTAAGTGTCTGTAAAGCAGTGAGCATACTGCCTGGCATGGCCCTGAAAATGGTACAACTAATATGGTAATTTTCTTGTGATGATGATGATGATGACGACGATGATGATGAAGATAATGATGCAGCGCTCATCATAATGCCTTCTAAATTGTGACTCTCTTAATCCCAGAAGATAAGCACTCAGTGGAAGACAGAAAGGATTCAGTGATAGTGTGGTTTTAAAAAATGTGTCCACAAGAAATAGGAACACTTTTACACTGTTGGTGGTACTGTAAACTAGTTCAACCACCGGGGAAAACAGTGTGGCGATTCCTCAAGGATCTAGAACCAGAAATACCATTTGACCCAGCCATCCCATTACTGGGGATATACCCAAAGGATTATAAATCATGCTGCTATAAAGACACATGCACACGTATGTTTATTGTGGCACTATTCACAATAGCAAAGACTTGGAATCAACCCAAATGTCCATCAGTGACAGACTGGATTAAGAAAATGTGACACATATACACCATGGAATACTATGCAGCCATAAAAAAGGATGAGTTCATGTCCTTTGTAGGGACATGGATGCAGCTGGAAACCATCATTCTCAGCAAACTATCGCAAGAACAGAAAACCAAACACCACATGTTCTCACTCATAGGTGGGAATTGAACAATGAGATCACTTGGACATAGGAAGGGGAACACCACACACTGGGGCCTATTGTGGGGAGGGGGGAGGGGGGAGGGATGGCATTAGGAGATATACCTAATGTAAATGACAAGTTAATGGGTGCAGCACACCAACATGGCACATATATACATATGTAACAAACCTGCACGTTGTGCACATGTACCCTAGGACTTAAAGTATATATATATAAAAAAATATGTCCACAAATTCTTTGATATTCTTCCCTTCAAGAAATGTAACTTAAGGCTGCTCTTTCTGAGTGTGAGTTGGACTTAGTGCTTAACTACTTCTCTTCCTCCTCCTCCTTCTTTCTTTTTAGAATTAGTCTGAAAAATATTTAAAAAAAAATTTTTAAAAAATACATTTACTTGTCTATTTTTAAATTGATAGAGAACACTGTATGTTTTAATCATGTAAGAAATGATGTTTTGAAGTACAGCTACATGGTGAAATGGTTAAGTCCAGCTAGTTAACAAATGCAATACTCACACAGTTATCATTTTTTGTAGTGAGAGCACATAACAACCACCCTCTACATTTTTCAAGAATACAATATGTCATCATTAACTCTAGTCACCTTGCCATATAATAGATCTCTTGAAATTTATTCCTTGGTGCCTGACTTCTAATTAACAACATATGGCAGAGGTGATAGGTTTTCATTTCCAAGATTAGGTTATAAAAAGGCTCAGCTTCTGCCTTGAGTGCATACATTTTCTCTTTCCTGATTCACTCTCTTTATGAGCAGCCCTAATAGAGAGACCCACATGGTGAGGGACTGAAGCCTCCTGCCAACAGCCATGTAATTGAACTTGGAAGCAGATCCTCCAGCTCTTTTAGAAGCAGCTGGAACTCATGGCGATCTCATGAGAGAACTTCAACCAGAACCATGAACCTAAGCCTCTTCACATTCCTGACCCTCTGAAATGATGAAATAATAAGTGTTTGCTGATTAATATTTTAGGATAATTTTTGCTAAGTTTGAGGGCAATTGGTTACACAGCAATATATAACTAGAACAGTTGGGAAGAGGGTATTCCAATTGTGGATATCCAGTTCTGGGGACTGAGGTGTTATGCCTCTTGGTCTGAAGGCAGAATACTCAAGGTGGTGCCAGGAGAGGTCTGGGCAGAAATGCATTGAGGAATAACTGGAATAATGGTGAATGTTAACTTGTTGTTGACTGCCACCCGCATAATTGATTCCTTTACTTGCATGACACACTCACATATATGTTTCTAGATTTCAGATAACTTAAACAATTCACGAATACATGAAACATGAGTAGGGGAGAAGAGATTTCTTTTCTCACCGACTGCTAGGTTCATGGCTGAGGCCCCTATAAGAAGAGACAGATTAACAAGAGAAAAGCGTGCAAGGTTATTTAATATAAATTTTTCACTACATAGGAACCTTCAGAAATGAAGACCCAAAGAAACAGGGAAACTTATGTATTTTTATACATAGGTTTGATGGTGTGGACAATCATGCAGAAGTATGATTGGGCAAAGGTGGTATCATCTAATGGTAATAAACTGGGTGGAACTTAGCAAGGCCTGTTTGTTCAGGTTATTCACTGCATCCCTGTGTCATCGGAGATAAAGGCATTCCTTTTTTCTGGGTATTGGGAGGGCACCTCTGGAATGACGGTCTTGTGACCTGCTTCAAGGGAATGTCAGAGAATTCTTTTATGGCCTGATTCAGAGGAGAAGGGTGAGGGGAAAGTGACAGTGACCTTCCTGCTTCTGCTGTTTTCTCAAATGTCAGGGTGTTATATCTTGGGGTAGCATGTCGTGAACCTCATCACATGACTACAGTTTGCAAAAGCTATGAAGATACATTAGTACTATTAGTATTCAATAGAGGCCGAAGCACAGTTGAGCTAGGTGAGGGTTACATCCCAATTTTAGTTGGAAGCCCACTCCGTTATCTTCCATTCATAAAGCCTAGAGGATGTTATCCATTTATATACAAATATTTGTTGCATACCTACTGTATTAGTCCATTTTCACACTGCTGATAAAAACATACCCGAGGCTGGGCAATTTACAAAAGAAAGAGGTTTTATGGACTTACAGTTCTAAGTGCCTGAGGAGGCCTTACAATCATGGTGGAAGGTGAACGGCACCGCATTACATAGGGGCAGACAAGAGAAAAGAGTTTGTGCGGGGAAACTCCCCTTTTTATACCATCAGATCTCATGAGGCTTAGTCACCATCACGAGAACAGCATGAAAAAGACCTGTCCCCATCATTTAATTACCTCCCACTGGGTCCCTCCCACAGCATGTGGGAGTTCAAGATAAGATTTGGGTGCGGACACAGCCAAACCACACCATCCTGCTTCTGCTGCTTTCTCCAATGCCGAGGTGTTATATTTGGGGGTAGCATGTCTTGAACCTCATCACATGACTATAGTTTGCAACAGCTGTGAAGGTACATTAGTACTATTAGTATTCTATAGAGGCTGAAGCACAGTTGAGCTATGCAAGTGTTACATCCCAATTTTAGTTGGACACCCACTCCCTTCTCTTCCATTTATAAAGCATAGATGATGTTATCCATTTATTTACAAATATTTGTTGCATACCTGCTATGAGCTATTTACTCTGGTAGGTCCTGGGGAGTCTATGGTAAATAAGACATTCTCTGCGATCACAGAGAACATAGTGAAAAAAAATCTGCAGGCAGCAGGTAATTAAACAAACAAAAATAACAGTGTGTTGAAAATTATGATAGATGCACTTATGAGAATGTTTTTAGCTATAATGGCAGAAAATCTTCATTAAAACTTGTTTAGGAATAAACTATTTAATCACACAGATAGAGCAGTTCACATACAGGGTAGGATCTAAGTAAGAAATGATCAGCAACTCAGTGATGTCAAGAGGACCCAGATTCTCTCCATCTCTCTACTTTGTCCTCCTGGAGCTGGCCTCATCCTGGTTCTCCTTGTAGGTAAAAAATGGCTCTCAGAGGCAACTGAGGCTCCACCACTTCATCACTCACTTCTACCAGGAGAGAGGCTAAAATCTCCCTACTTTGCCCAGGCTGTCTCTTCCCTTCAATGTGATTGGCCAGTTTAGACCATGTGAGCTATCCTGAACCAATAACAGTTGCCAGGAGCATGCCTAATTCTGATGGGTTAAGACGAATTAGGACCCGCTAGAGCTGGGAACGGGTTACCATTGCCCTAAAACAGGTGGCAGGTGTGAATGCCTCATAGAATCAGACTCAGTTAGGGAGGGATAAAAGGGAGGGTTTTGAATTCTGGGCAGGCAGCCAGATGTATCTTTTTATAATATGGGGAGACTGGGTAGGTGTGGGAATATATGGCTGGGAGTCTGGGAGGACTTCACTGGGGAAGTAATATTGACATTGAGATCTGAAGGATGAAGACATGGAGTCAGATGAAGGGACTAGTGTGTGTTGTGTACATATTTTGAACAGTGTGGCATCACAAGATGGAATGGGCCAGGAACCTTGAGCATTACTACAGTGCCAACATTGAATCGATCCCAATTTATAAGAAGAAATATGCAATTCATAAAATTCTGCCCTTAAACAGCACCAATGTTAATATATAATATTATACACAGCACCTTTTATCATTGATGGAATTCACAGCACCATTTCACCATGATCTCCTTGACTTTACCATTTTAGGGTACAAGGGCCTGAATTCCAACTTTTAGCATTTATTTATATATATATATATTTAAAGCTGGACCCATTTTATCACCATTGTGGCAGCCTGAAGTGCTAGAGAATGAACACCTGCTCCCAACATCCTCCACGCAGCTGAAGGAACACAGATGTGGGGCACATAAACATTCAGTCCGTAACAGGTATGACTAAAAGGTGTGGTTCATGGGAGCCACCATGGAATAGTCTATAGCCCTCTCATTTTGCAGTAGGGGAGGCAGAGGCCATGTGCGCCCCTAAGGCCAGATAATCTGGTTAGTTGGGCCCTGGGCCAAAGTCCTTCTCACACACCTGTCAGCTTCTGTATTTGGAGCCCTACTAGCTAATCTACGCACAGGAATTTGTTTTGTTTTTGTTTTTGTTTTTTTATTTTTTGAGACAGGATCTCCGTCTGCCACCCAGACTGCAGTACAGTGGCGTGATCACAGCTCACTGCAGCCATAAAATCCTGGGCTCAAGCGGTCCTTCCACCTCATCTTCCTGAGTAGCTGAGACTATAGATGTGCAATGCCACACCTAGCCAATCATTTTTGTTTTCTATTTCTGTAGAGACAGGTTTTCACTATGTTGCCCAGGCTAGTTTCGAACTCCTGGCTGCAAATAATCCTCCCACCTCCATCTACGTTAGTAATTTCTTTTTTGTTTTTGAGACAGGGTCTCACTCTGCCACCCAGGCTGGAGTGTAGTGGCAAAATCACGGCTTACTGCAGCCTCAATCTCCTTGGCTGAAGCCACCTCAGCCTCTCGAGTAGCTGGGACTACAGGCGTGCACCGCCATGCCTGGCTAATTTTTTGTAGAGACGGGGCTAATTTTGTAGTGGAGACAGGGCTTTGCCATATTGCCCAGCCTGGTCTGGAACTCCTGTGTTCAAGCGATCCTCCCATCTTGGCCTCCCAAAGTGCTAGGATTACAGGCATGAGCCACTGTGCCCAACCTATGTGCAGTACTTTGAACTAATATTTACACCCAAGCTCTCTGGGACAGTGTGAGTTATTTGTTGTCTGAGAAAGACACAATCCTCTGCCTTTGGACTCTTGTGCTATTTTTTGGGTCTTGTTCACCTCAACAGTCAGAGCCAAACTTTTCTTTGTGGTTGAAGAATCATGACTTCTTTTCTTTGAATAGCTTTTTTCCTTGCGACACAGTGAGATGCATTAATTGAAGAACATATAAACAAAGAAAAGGAAGAAATTTAAAATCACCCGTGGGGATCATGATGCTGCACATCTCAGATGCCCCTTTGAGAAAGGACCTTATGTTGCATGTGCTGACTGTGTCCAGGCTCCAGCTGTTGGCCCTTCAGGGATTGCCTCATGTATTAGTAAGGGTTCTCCAGAGAAACAGAACCAGTGAACATAAACATATAGATATACAGAAAGAGATTTGTTAAGAGAAATTGGCTTATGTGATTATGGGGGCTGAGAAGTTCCATGATCTGCTGTCTGCAAGCTGGAGGCCCAGAAAAGCTGGTTGTGGAATTCATTTCAAGTCCAAAGGTCTGAGAACCAAGGAAGCCGATGGTGTATATCCCAGGTGAGCCAATGGTGTATGTCCCAGGCTGAGTTCCAGTGCCTGAGATCCAGAGATGCTGATGTCTGAGGGCAGGAGAAGATGAATGTTTCAGCTCAAGAAGAGAGAGTGAATTCACTCTTTTTTTGTTGTTGTTATCCTATTTGGACTCTCAATGGATTGGATGATGCCCACCATATTGGCAAGGGTGTTCCTTTTTTACTCAGTCTACTGATTCAAAAGTGGATATCTTCTGGATAGACACATCTCATAGACACATCCAGAGTTAATGTTTTACCATATATCTGGGCATCCTTTAGCCCAGTCAAGTTGTCATATAAAATTCGTCATCACATCTTGGCTGCAGAGAGCTACCTCATTCAATGTCACACCCTTCAAGGGATGGCTCACATCCAATGACTGAGGAATCAGGAAGCATCAAGGTCTGGGCACTTTGGGCCAACTTGGGACACTCTAAAGGATTGTTCTAGATCTAGAGCTTCCTGCATCAAAGCTCAAGCTCTCCCTCTGCTCTGCCTCCTGTATCCTTCTTCCCATAGCCCTCTTTAATCAACATGCCTCATGCTATCCTCCACCTCAGGGATTGCTTCCTGGGGAACCAAACTGTGTTATCACCTGTCATCAATCTCATTCTCCACAGATAACCACTCTGAAGATTTTGGTCCATGTCATGGCCATGCCTTAAAGTGCTCTGCCTCTTTCTACATATAATACTTTTTGCTTTTACAAAAATAAGATCACACTGCACAAACTCTGCTCGACACAGTGCTATGTGGGGGTTAAGAATGCAGACACTGAAGACAAATTGCCTGGGTTCAAATTTCAACTCTGCCACTAACTAGGCTTGTAATTTCAGACATGTCAGATGTCTCCATCTGAGCATCTGTTTCCTCATCTCTGATATGGTGGGTAACAGCAGTACCTTCTTTCTAAGGTCGTTTTGAGGATTCAATGAGCAGTATACAGAGTAAATCCTCAATAAACATTAGCTGCTAGTGTTATTTCATAACTGGGTTTTCTCAAAGGTTATTGTAACATTCTCCCGTGACATGAGATATTTTTCTCTATCATCAGTTTTAATGGCTTCACAATATTCTGTTGTAAGAGTGTGCCATCTTTTATTTAACTAGTCTTCTTTCATGGGAAGGCATTCTTTTTCTTTTCTTTTCTTCTTCTTTTTTTTTCTTTTGATAGAATCTTGCTCTGTCGCCATGCTGGAGTGTGGTGGCACGATCTCCGTTCACTGCAACCTCTGCCTCCCGGGTTCAGCAGTTCTCCTGCCTCAGCCTCCTGAGTAGCTGGGACTACAGGGGAGGCATTCTTGAAACAGGAATCAGTCTGTGCAAAACCCACGAAGCAAGAGAGCATGTAGACCTGCAAATGATCCAGTGTCGGGGGCACTGGTGAGGAGAAAGCAGGATCAGGTCACCCTGAACCTTGTAACCTCTGAAGTTTGGGTTTTACCCAGTTTGGGACTGGTGGCTGCCAGTGAACAATGGCGTTCTAATGGTAGAGTTGCAGACACTGTGACATCTGGAAGAAAAAGGAATCTTCCCAGGAACATATTAGGGGTCTTGCTGAACCTGGTTGGTGAGGCTTTAATGCTGGGAGCAGGATACAGGGCAGCAGCGTGATGTGCTGTTTGCTCGTTTGCCTCTGGAGAGGCAGCTGTTGTCTCACCCCCTGACAATAACCTCACATCCTGAGCGGTCAGGATGCTGCAAGCTCCCTTAGCCTGAATACACTCCTCAAATTGAATTCCCGGGGCAGGCAAACAAACCCTCAGATCATCATGGGCTGTTGTGGGCAGAGTCAATTCACTTGTGGTGAGGAATTGTTTGCCAGGGCGAGGAACTCAAGTGCAGGGCCAGAGGGAAGGTGAGCTCATCGGGAGGAAGCCCTGCTTGCCTTCTCCACATATGAAAACCTATAAACAAATAACACTCAGAAATTCCCTCCTGGATGAAAGAAAAGAAGCTCCTGGTTTATGAATTTTATGATCCTTTCATGCCCTCAAAAAGGCGAGGCTGTGGAAAGAGAAAAGTGTCACCAGGAGGTTGAGCAGGCTAGACACTGAAGAACCTGTTCACATTATAGCTGATGAGCTTGGCAGCTCCTAGGGCTGCGCAGTGTCCAGTTGGAATGGCTACACGCAGCTGCCCTTAGGTAGGTGCCTGGGAGAGGACCAAACTCTTAGTCAATCACTTCCAGGGCTGGGAAGGAGGCAAACATTGACCTTCTGGTTCTTTTCAAGGGAAGAAAATAGAATTTCCCAAGTATTGGCAAAGGAGGAAATACGTTTCTGCTTTGAAATCTCTTCCCTATTTATCAACCTGGCCACTTTTCTAAAATAATGTATATTTTTATATTTGAATAGGTAATAATTCCACATGGTTCAAAATTCAAAAAGCATGAGAAGGTTTTCAGTGACAAGCCTCCCTTTCATTCTCTGCCTTAGATGCTGGATTGCTTTCCTCAGAAACAGACAGTGGTCCCAGCTTGTCTTTTTCTTGGCCACGTCTTAATTCTACTTCAGTACTTTGAAAAGCTTTCTTGGCCAGACGCGGTGGCTCACGCCTGTAATCCCAGCACTTTGGGAGACTGAGGTGGGTGGATCACAAGCTCAGGAGTTTGAGACCAGCTGATCAACATGGTGAAACCCTGTCTCTCCTGAAAATACAAAAAAATTTGCCGGGCATGGTGGTGCATGCCTGTAATCTCAGCTACTCAGGAGGCTGAGGCAGGAGAATCGCTTGAACCCGGGAGGTGGAGGTTGCAGTGAGCCGAGATCACACAACTGCACTCCACCCTGGGCAACAGAGTAAGACTCCATCTTGAAAGAAAGAAAGAAAGAAAGAAGAAAGAAAGAAAGAAAGGAAGAAAGGAAAGAAAGGAAAGAAAGAAAGAAAGAGAGAGAGAGAGAAAGAGAGAGAGGAAGGAAGGAAGGAAGGAAGGAAGGAAGGAAGGAAGGAAGGAAGAAAGGAAGGAAAGCTTTCTCAACCCACTTCCTCCCTGCAGCCAACCAACATTCCAGTATTCTTGGTGGAATCTGTTATTCACTCTTTAATCAATTAGCCTCTCTCCCTTCCTCCCTTTCTCCTTCCTTCTCTCTTTCTTCTCTCCTCTCTCCCTCTTTTCTTTTCTTCCTCCCTTTGTAGTTTCTGGGTCCCAGGGGGTAAGGTTGAACTAGTCATACCTCTTCTTGCCTAGTAAATTACCACCAAGTATGTGGACAAAGCTCCCTGTTGTGTTATTACTAATTAATTAATTAATTCCCTTTTATTTCATCCCTCTCCAGCTCCCAATAGACAGCATTTCTAATATGTCTAGTGTATATCCTTTTGTTTATATGAGTTCTTGTAAATGGGGAGGCATGCATTTTTGTAAAAATTTCAAGTAAACATTAAATATCCACTCTGGGATAGGCTTTGCACTGGGGATTCAGGGAAGCACAAGACAGGCTAGTTCAGCTCTAAAGTCTCCAGGATGGAGGCCATTTGGGAGTTTTCCTTGGCTCTGTGTTCCTACACAAATAACTCACTGCTCTTTTTGTTCCTCCATCTCCTCTCTGCCTCTATATTTCTCTGTGTCTGCCTGTTTCTGTTTTCCTATCTCTGTTTCTCTTTCTTACTTAATAATTACTCTTGGTCAGTCACTTTACATGGTTAATCTCATGAATCTGTACTCCAGTGCTGTAAATCAGGGAACCCAGGCTTGCTGGTTTTTCCAGAGAGGCTGCTGTTCTTCACACTCCCCCCTAATAGACCCATTACTTCAGTACATTAACAAAATGTCTTTTTTTTTTCCTGAAGATTTTATGGATGTGGGGAGGGTGGTTCACATTGCACAGCATTCAGCAGAAACCCAATCAGAGTCTCCATGAAACATCTGCAGTTCAGCCCACCAAGTTTTCTTCCCCCTCTGTTGGGGAGCTCATCTTTTCCCATTTGTCTTCTCTTCTTCCTTTCTCTCCCTCCCTTTCCTTTCGCATCTTGCAGCCTCTAAAAACCTCTCTAGTGTCCTGAAAAATTCAACATGCACCCTCAGTTAACATCTCTCTTTAAGCAAGAAAAAAGCTGGAGATTAACGGTAAAAACCATCTCTTGGCAGGGATAAGGGGCAAGATGGGAGTAGAAGTGGAAATGATTTGTGGGATGGGAGCAGTCTGACCTGGACCAGGAGACAGGGGGTGTGGGGGAAAGGGTGTCATTGTCTGCAAAAAATTCAAAGCAATAACAAAACTGAGAGTAGGCATACCTTTCCTTATCACCAAACATTGACCAGAAGTTCTAAACCATGTCTATGATAAAGTACTTCCTTTGACCACCATATGCAACTGTCACTACACATTGGGTGCAGGATGGCAGAATGTGTAAGCCTGGAGTTGAACAGTCAGGCTTGAATGCCAGCTCTGATGTGTACTAGCTGTGTGACCTTGGACGAGTTACTCTACCTCTCTGTACCTTAGTTTCCCACTTGTAAATTTGGGACTATACAACATTGTGGCCTTGTTGGTAGGTTTACATGGGTTAATGCCTAGGATTAGCTTGGAGCGGTTAGTCATTAATGAATGATGGCAGTTATGAGTGTCAGGAAAATTGTGAAAAACTTACAGTGAGCAGCAAGGATGACTGGATGTCCTCTCTGGTGCACCTTTCTGGGTTATTACCACTTTGCATTGTCTTTGAGCTATTGTACAACTCTCTAAGTTGCAGAAAACTGATAATGCAAATGAATTTTGTCCGTAGAAATGCAAATAAATTATGTCTAGTAGAAGGCAATTGATTATTGCACTGCGGATATTGAGCAGTTTTGCATCTATTAAGCAAATTTATTTCAGGAATCCTCATTACCTATGTATGTGTCTATTCTTCGGCTTCTTTGAATCAGTCGTAAGCATATTTCTGGTTTTCTTTTTAATGAAGGAGTTAAGTAAAATATCTGACATGTATTTATGAGAGTCATTGTTTTACCTGTTTTAAACATTTCTGTAACTGTTTGTACAATTTTTCTTCAATTTCTTAAAGAAAAACCACAGCAATGGCGGGCGCCTGTAGTTTCAGCTAATCGGGAGGCTGAGGCAGGAGAATGGCCTGAACCCGGGAGGCGGAGCTTGCAGTGAGCCGAGATCGTGCCACTGCACTCCAGCCTGGGCAACAGAGCGAGACTCCATCTCAAAAAAAAAAAAAAAAAAGAAAAAGAAAAAAAGAAAAACCACAGTAAAACTTCTCTGCCCTCATCCAAACTCCCCAAACGGAAGAAACCTCTTTAAGTGCTGTGGTGGCTTGGTAATGGTTCAGTGGTCTGAGCTGAACTACATTTCCCAGAATCCTCTTCCCTTCACATTTCCAGGTAGAGTGGGCTATGAAAGATTCCTGTGGGAGATTGGAGCGCAGGAGTAAAACTGCCACCATTATGCAGCTCATGCACATTGCTTGCCTCCTGGCTCTCCTCGTTGGTGTGAGGTGGTGCCTGGGTCTGCAACTGCTTCCCTCCTCTAGATTCTCGTGTCTCCCTCTCCTGGGCAGCTGTGAGTGTTCACCTCCATAGTAGGGTTACCAAGGTGAGAGGCTACAAGAACCTCAGCTCTTGCTTGTGGTCTCCAGTCTGGTCTCAAGCCCCACTTTCTTTACCCTCCTGAACTTCCTGCCCTGAACTTTCTGCTCTGTAGACTTGAAGCCCCAGCATCAGAACAAAGAAAACAGCCTTCCAGAGGCTACTTAATCTATTTCCATAGTTGTGTAAGGTCAAGTGTGCAACCAGTCCCTTAAAAAACCCTAAATTTAAATCTATATCCATATCTGCTATCTGCTAAATGTTTGTGCCCCCCGCACATTCGTATGTTGGAACTGAATCCCCAATTCGATGGTGTTTGGAGGTAGGGCCTTTGGGAGGTAATTAGGTTTAGATGAGGTCAGGAGGGTGGTGCTCTCAAAAGGAGATTAGTGAGGCTTCAAAGAACTCCCTTGCCCTTTCGGTTATGTGGAGATAATGAGAAGGCAGCTGTCTATGAACCAGGAAGGGGGCCCTCACCAGACACTGAATCTGCCAGTGCCTTGATCGTGGACTTCCCTGTCTCCAGAACTGCAAGAAATAAATTTCTAATGTTATAAGCCAACCCATCAATGACATTCTGTTGTAACTGCCCATCCAAACTAAGATAATATCCATATTCACATTCACATTCACATGTACATCTTCTCAGTATCTGTGTATCTCTTAGTGGCTCTGCTTCCCTGATTGAACTCTAACTGCCCAGCTTAAGGACACAGCTGGCCAGTGGTGGAACCCAGATCTGTGTGAC
The DNA here is from genome assembly GCF_047675955.1 of Chlorocebus sabaeus. NCBI lineage: Eukaryota > Metazoa > Chordata > Mammalia > Primates > Cercopithecidae > Chlorocebus > Chlorocebus sabaeus. Next base: position 18,459,269 of record NC_132908.1, read on the forward strand.
CTCAAAGCCCCCAGTCCTTGTTCTTGACTCCTTCTCCACCCTCCTGGTGTGTCAGCTCTACCTGGGCTGTCTCTTTCTTCTCTGGTAGCTCCTCTGTGCTCTGCCCCAGTCTGCTGTTTTTTTCTTTTTCAGCTTTCCTTTCCTTTCTCTATTTTAACTCTTTTTCCCATACAAAGAAGAGATGCTCAACCATAATGATTATGATTATGTTGACTGTGAATGACTTAAAAAATCTGTAGGTGATTTAGAAATCAGGTGACTTAAGAAAAAAATAAACGAGGTAAAATGATTTTTAACTGGGATGTGGCTCATAATTGTAAGTTTGTTTTTCTCCCCCCAATAAGGTTCTCAATAGGGAAAAGTTCTGTACTCTGGTGAAGATGATCTTCTGGATCCAAATGGCCCAAGCTCTGTTTTAAGTGTCTTTCATCTCAGGCCTGGTGCCATCTGGATTTCCACATGCAATGTGATTGTGCTCCCATGAGGGATCAGCTGCTTTCTTTTCCAACTCCCTACCTCTCAATCCATCTTTTGCCCAAAGAATGACCAAATCTCTTTCCCGCAGTGGTTAGTTTTATAACCCAGATATAGGTCTTCTATGATGGTCATACATATCCCTGAGTCCCATTCGAGAGAGCCTTCCCCACTAGGTGCTGAGGGAAGATGGACCTGTTACTGAAGATGTTGTAGGGAGATGAAGAGGTATGTTTATATTGCACAGCACACACCAGGAACTTATCGATATGGTTTGACTCTGTCCCCTCCCAAATCTTATCTTGAATTGTAGCTCCCATAATTCCCATGTGTCATGGGAGGGACCCGGTGGGAGGTAATTGAATCATGGGGTTGGGTCTTTCCCATGCTCTTCTTGTTATAGTGAATAAGTCTCATGAGAGGTGATGGTTTTATAAAGGGCAGTTCCCCTGCACAAGTCCTCTTGCCTGCTGCCATGTAAAATGTACCTTTGCTCTTTCTTTGTCTTCTGCCATGATTGTGAGGCTTCCCCAGCCACATGGAACTGTGAGTCCATTAAACCTCTTTCCTTTTTATATTACCCAGTCTCGGATATGTCTTTATTAGTAGCATGAGAACAGGCTAATACACTTATATTCCCTCCTAGTCTTCTCCCCAAAGCTTCTTACCCCTGGTAGCCACCTCATTTACTCTCCTCTTCCCCTACACAGACTCCTGGGTTTCATTCTGATTTATGGAATCAGAATCCAAGAAGGCAAGGCCTGGGAACATGAATTTTAACAAATATCCCAGATGGTTGTCATGCACAGGAAAGTTTGAGAGTCACGGCAGGAGACGTACTCCAGATTCTCAGTTTTTAGGATATGTGCTTTTTAAGAAACCCAAGCCTTGAATGACAAACTGCCTGAATTTGAATTGCAGCTCAGGTGTTTGTTACCTCTGTGATTTCTGCAAGTCATTTTATCACTGTGAGCCTCAGTATCCTTATCAGTAAAATGGGGTTGATGATAATATCTATTTCATTGAGTGATAATAAAAATTCATAATTCATTTGCTCATTCATTCATTAATTCACTTGATATTTATTGAGCACCTATGATGTGCCAAGACCTCTTCTAGGCATTGAGGAATATAGAAGTGGAACACACACACACACACATGCACAAACATGTGCACACACATATATATCTTGTCCTAATTGAACCAGTGCAAGGGTTTTGGCATACTTTTCCTGTAATGAGCTAGATAGTAAATATTTTAGGCTTTACAGGCCACAAATGACTTCTGTTACCTATTTTTCATTGTTTTCTTCTAAAACTCTTTAAAAATGTAAAACCATTCTTAGCTCATGGGCTGTGCAAAGACAAGCCACAAGCTGATCTGTGTTGTAGTGGATTAAATGGAATAATAGCTATAAAGTATTCTAGCAGACGTGATGATGATGATGTAAAGTGCTTAGCACAGCTCCTGGCCTGGAGCCTGGGCTCCATAAGTAGTGAGCTGTTTCATTTGCCAACCTTAACCCCCAGTGATGCTCCCTTGAACTTTATGCTCCTGCCCTGGTCACCGTTCTATGGTATCTTGTGTCAGACCCAGACCCGTTGGCCACTCAGCCTTGCAGAAGTGAGCAAGGTCCTTCCTGCTGCTGTCTTTCTTTCCACAAGGTCAGAGGGGTAGATGTGGGCATCTATCCTCCCTTCGGTCACGGCTGGCAGCCCCTGGCAGTCTTGCTGGTGGTCTCTCGCTTGGCCAGGGCACACTTCCGTCCAACTCCTCTGCCTCCTGGGGAAAATAGTTGGAACCAGCTGGGATGACTCACGATGCGGCGGCCACGCGGCTTGGCTCTCTGCAGGGCCACAGCCTCTTTGTGTGTCAGCTCAGGGGGTGGCGGAAATGGATGGGCCGCTGCTCAAGATGTCCTCTTGCCAGGATGGGGCAACCCGAGGACATATCACTGCTGCCTGATGCTTTCTGGACGTGAAATGAAATGGTCCAGGGCTAAATCAGGTTCCCCACTGGGCAGTCAGCCATGGGCTCTCATATCCTGGGGAAAATTGGGGACTGAGTTGGCCTTTGGCATTTCGAGGGGCTCCAGAGCTCCTGGTGTCAGTGGATTGGCGTGTCCCATTTTTGAGGCCTGGTACCACCCTGCTGTCTTTAATTACATGGCAAATGTTGTCCCTGAAAAGGAAACTTCCCCAAGTGTGGCTGAGAGGACAGTCCTCATCCATCTCCTTGCCCCCTTCTGACCCTCTCTGTAATCCATCTTCCACGCTACAGTCAGCATGATCTTTTAAAAATGCAACTTTGATCTTGACTTTCCTGCTTTAAAACACTTCAATGGCTCTTCATAACTTTCAGAATAAAGTCAAGAGTCTTTTGAAAAAATAATTTCAACTTTTCGATTTGGGGTTGCATTTACAGGTTTGTTACATGGGTATATTGTGTGATACTGAGATTTAGAGTACAGATCCTGCCACCCAGGTGGTGAGCATAGGATCCACTATGTAGCGTTTCAACCCATGCCCACCCCTCTTGTGTTTCTCAGTGTCTACTGTTCCCTTCTTTGTGTCCACATGTACTCAATGTTTAGCTCCCACATATAAGGGAGAACATGTGGTACTTGCCTTTCTCTTCCTGTGTTAATTGACTTTGGACAATGGCCTCCAGCTGCATCCATGTTGCCGCAAAGGACATGACTTCATTCTTTTTTATGTATGGGTAGTATTATATCGTGTGTATGTACTACATTTTCTTTATCCAGTCCACTGTTGATGGGCACCTGGTCGATCCCATGTCTTTGCTATTATGAATAGTGCTGCCATGAACCCATGAGTGCATGTGTCTTTTTGGCAGAATAATTTATTTTCCTTTGTGTATATATCCAGTAATGGGATGGCTGGGTTGAATGGTAACTCCATTTTAAGTTCTTTGAGAAATCTCCACACTGCTTTGCACAGTGGCTGAAGTTCAGAGTCTTCAGCTAAGATGAGGCACCATCCATGACCCTGTGGTACCTCTATCTCTCGCCTCATCTCCTTCCCTCTGCATCCTAGCCATGCTGAATCACAGGAGCTGGTTTCCAGAAGTCCCGTGCCTTCACAGTCCCATGGCTTTGTGCCCACTTTGCCTGATATTCCCTCTCCCTCCTTGTCACTGGAGTCCTTCTTCCCTCTTTTGAGCTCCTACTTGCAATTGACTCCCAAGTGTAGATAGCGTGCTCAGGAACCTGGGTTTGAATTCCAGTTTGATCTATTGCTAGCTGTGTAACATCGGGTAAGTGACTTAATCTCTCTGAGCTTTAGTTTCATCTGTAAAGCTGGGCTGATAATGGGACTTGCCTCATAAGGTGCTTTTGTTGTGAAGATTGGGTGAGATGATGCATGTAAATATCACTGCACTGTGGGTGGCCTGTAGTAAATGCTCAGTAAATTCATCAGCATTACCACTGGCTGACACTATGAGCAATTTAAGGGCAGAGCAGTGGCTTCATCTCTGGATCCCTCCAGCACCCAACACAATGCTTGGATTATATCAGCCATTAACTGAGCTTTTATCTAAATGCTTTTGAATAAAGGTCATGGAGAAAACTAATCTAGCCTGTGTATCAAAATTTGTCTATACGAGGATGTCCATTGCAACATTCATTTGGAGAATAAAATATTGAAAAACCACTGAAAGCCCTGCAATAAATCATGGTACATCCTTACTATGGAATATTTTGCAGCAATCAAAGAATGATGTCACCCCATAAGTGCTGACATAGAAAAATGTCTAAGACATATTCTGTGAAAAGTTTGAGTTTGTGCCAGCAGATATAGTGTGATACCATTTATATGTGTGTGTTTAAAGGACATTTACATGTAGAAAATGATTAGACGAATACTGAAGAGACTGTTAACTGTAATTATCTCTGAGAGGGGAAGAGGGAGGGAAAAGAAGGAGTTTTGCTGTTTACTTTATGCCAGGGGCAAGTAAACTACAGCCCTTGGGCCAAACTCAGCGGGCTGCCTGTTTTTGTAAACACAGTTTTATTGGCACACAGCCAAGTCCATTTGTTTACATATTGTTTGTGGCTGCATTTGAGCTTCAAAGACAGAATGGAGTAGCTACAACAGCCTGCATGGCACAGACCATATGTCCCACAAAGTCTAAAATATTTACTATTTGACCATTTACAGAAAAGGTTTGATGATCTCTCTTTATCCCTTTCTGTACTGTTTAATTAAAAAAATGGGATATAGTATCTACATTGTTTTATTTGCAAGTTAATGTGACCTTATTTTGTAGTAATGGGATGCTGAAGCCGCGGACTACCATATCCATTATCTGTTGCCACTATAATGCTGTAAAAAATATATTACTCCAAAACTCAGTGGCTTGAAACAACCACCATTTATGGATCATTAGGGTGGTACTTCTGGCCTCTGCTGGGCTTATTTACATATCTGTGGGTCGTGCTGATTTTGCCTGGGCTCTCTCACATGTTGGCCTTGGCTGGGACAACCGGGCTGCTGTCCATTGGTCTCTCATCCTCCTGCATGGTGGCTGGGACTGTCCTCAAGGTGATGGCAGTGTTCTGACAGTGAATGAGAGCAGGTCTCTTTAGGCGCAACCTTGAGACTGACACACCCTCGCTTTTACACTCGTTGGCCAGCACAAGTCATAAACCCAGGCCAGATCGAAGGATGGGGAAAGAGTCTACCTTTTGATGGCAGTGGTTGCAAAGCCAGATCATAAAAGAGAGTGTATTAGTCTGTTTTCATGCTGCTGATAAAGACACACCCGGACTGGGTAATTTATAAAGAAAAAGCGATTTAATGGACTCACTGGGGAGGCCTCACAATCATGGCGGAAGACAAAAGGGACCTCTTACATGGCAGCAGGCAAGAGAGAGTGAGAACCAAGTGAGAGGGGAAACGTCTTATAAAACCATCAGATCTTGAGAGACTTACTCACTACTAGGAGAACAGTATGGGTGACACCGCCCCCATGATTCAATTATCTCCCACCAGGCCCCTCCCACAACATATGGGAATTACGGGAGCTATAATTCAAGATGAGATTTGGGTGGGGACACATCCAAATCATATCGAATAGGAACACAAGAAGGGGTGGATAATTGAGGACAGTTTTACAACCAATCTACTGCAATGACTCCCTTACCCTGACCGAGCACTGCCCCCTACAGGCTGCCTAGTGAGCTTCCAAATCACCCTTTAATGGTAGGTAGTCCAGTGCCCTTACCCCTATTATAGAGGTAGCTGAGGAAGTTAAGACCTAAAGAGACTTGCTCCAAATTGCTCCGTGGGGCAGGCTTAGACTGGAATGTGAACTCAAATTTCCTGACTCCTAGCAAAGGGCTCTTGCCCAGGCTCCTGGTTGCTGAGCTTTCTTGGTCCATTTTTTTTTTTTTTTTCCTGTTTCACATGGGCTCTGGGAGAACAGTGAGCTTCTCTTGTTCATTTTTGTATTCCTAGTGCCTGGCACTGACCATGTGTTCAGTTGACATATGGGACAGTCTGGGACTGGTTTTCCAAACAGCACAATGAATGGCAGTATACTGAATATGAAACACTTCCATTTTTGGCCACTCACCAAGCAAACTACTTCCTGTATCTGAGGAATTTCCCATCTTATGGGGCCCAGGTGGGTGATTAAGGCTTCACCAGTCACAAAACAAAACTCTCTCGGACCCCCACCCAAAAAGACAGGGTCTGGAGGGTCCTCTGTTGGGGTGGGGGCCTCACTGGTCCAATCCTGTGGTGTGAGTTTTGGGATGGTTCCTGTCCCCAAATCTTTAGACTTGGTTCTCCAGCCTTTCTGCCAACCACTAATATCCTTTAGTTAATTCCTTTTTCATGGAAATTACCCAGAGTTGGTATCTTAGTCTGTTCATGCTGCTCTAACAAAAGACTGGAGACTAGGTGATTTATACAGAACAGAAATTTATTGCTCACAGTTCTGCAGGCTGGGGAAGCTCAAGGTCAGAGTGCTGGCAGGTTTAGTATCTGGGTAGGGCTTCATGGGTGGCATCTTCTCACAACCCCACCTCTTTTTATTTATTTATTGTTTTTGAGACGGAGTCTCACTCTGTTGCCCAGGCTGGAGTGCAGTGGCGTGATCCCGGCTTACTGCAAGCTCCACGTCCCAGGTTCACGCCAGTCTCCTGCCTCAGCCTCCCTAGTAGCTGGGACTACAGGTGCCCCCCACCACACCTGGCTAATTTTTTGTATTTTTAGTAGAGACGGGGTTTCACCGTGTTAGCCAGGATGGTCTTGATCTCCTGACCTCATGATCTGCCCGCCTTGGCCTCCCAAAGTGCTGGGATTACAGGCGTGAGCCACCGCGCCGGGCCTGGCAACCCCACCTCTTAATACCACATCATTGGTGATTAAGTTTCAACACAAGGACTTTGGGGAACATTCACACCATGCCAGTTGATTTCTGTTGTTTGCATTTTAAAACTCTGACTCTTATGTGTAGCAACTATTATGCTGTTATGCTACAAGTAACTGTCTTAAAAGATCTTTTTGGCTAGGTGCGGTGGCTCACGCCTGTAATCCCAGCACTTTGGGAGGCTGAGGCAGGCGGATCACCTGAGGTCGGGAGTTTGAGACCAGCCTGACCAACATGGAGAAACCCCGTCTCTACTAAAAATACAAAATTAGCCAGGCATGGTGGCACATGCCTGTAATCCCAGCTACTTGGGAGGCTGAGGCAGTAGAATCACTTGAACCCTGGAGGTGGAGGTTGTGGTGAGCCGAGATTGCACCATTGCATTCCAGCCTGGGCAACAAGAGAAAACTCTGTCTAAAAAAAAAAAAAAAAAATCTTTTCTCTGTCTCAGTTTCTTTATATTTAAGATGTAGAAAAAGGAATGCCTCTCCTAAGCTTTGGAGGATAAAAGGGAAATCCACAGACAAAGAGAGCTGAAAAGGCTGCAAAATTAGCTTCAGAGAAAGACAGTTCAGCTGGAGCTATTTAGAATTGAATCTCACACCATACAAGACTTGCCTAATTATTCAGAAGAGTTCACACCCATATGTGGAGTGAATTGCTGCTTTGACCTTAAACATCAGAATCCTGCAACTGTTCAAACTGAATTAAGCTGCAACCAGCATCAGCAGGTAGAAGCGAGTGTCTTTTGTCCTCTCAGCTGTTTGGCTGTTGCAAAGGTGTACTAGTTTCCTAGGGCAGCTGTAACAAATTGCCGCAAACCCAGTGGCATAAAACAACAGAAATGTATCCCCTCACAGTTCTGGAAGTCTGAAATCAAGGTATCAGCAGAGCTAGGCTCCCTGTGAAGGCTCTAGGGAAGCATCCTTCCTTGGCTCTTCTAGTTCCTGGTGGCTGCTTGCAATCCTTGGTATTCCTTGGCTTACAAATAAATGCATTTCTGCCTTTGTAGTCACATGGAATTCTCTGTGACTGTGTCTCTTCTTATGAGGACACCAATGATTGGACTTACAGCCCTCCCTAATCCCAGCCATGCTGGTAGTTAAGAGCATTGACTATAGAGCCAGGTTGCTAAGGGTCTGAATCCTGGCTCTGCCATTTATTAGCTGTGTAATCCTGGGCAAGTTACTTGATGTCTCTGAGCATCAGTTTCCTTTTCTGTAAAATGGGAATAATAATAATAACATACCTAATGCAAGAGTTGCCACGAGGGTTAAATAAGCTGATATGTCAATGGTGTAGAAGAGCTGAATAAGGGTTTAACAAATGTTACTGTTCTTGTTATTTCTACCAATAAACATTCACTGAGCACTTTCTGTCTTCCAGACCCCGGCCTTGGAGCTTGAATACAGGGTGGTCACAGGCATAGAAAGCAACAGTCATCCTGATTTACTTGGTATCTCATAGTATCCAGCCCATTGCCTGGTTTATGGAGGATGCCCAGTAAATATTTGTTTATTAATGGAGCGTTGGTGCTGATCTCCCCACTATACTTTGGGCTTCAGAACCTTGGAGCATGTACATAGAAGCTTCTGTATTGACCCTCTTGTGAATCTGGGTGAATAATGGTAGCTGTAGTTGATGACACTTTCCTTGTCATCTCTCCACATAATGACTGAGAGCCCATCCCTGGGCCTTTGCACTCGCTGTTTCCTCTGGAACATATCACTCTTCAACTTCCTTAGTTACCCACATATTCTCCATCAAGTGTCTCACAGAGGACTTCCCTAACCAGCCTGGCTAACGCAGGGCTCTCCATTCTCAGTCGTTCTTCTATCCCATCATCTCATTTCCTTCAGAGCACCATCCTGTGCTAGATTTATCTAATTGGTTTGCATGCTTACTTTCTCTCTCCTCCACCAAAATATAAGCTTTACAAGGGCAAAGACTTAGGCTAAGTCTTTGGTTCATCCATGTTTTCTGAGCAGGAACTGTACCTGACACATGGTAATTGCTCAATATGCGTTTGTCCAGTAAATGAATTATCCTAATAATAACGGCTAAAATTTATTAAGCACCCACTACGTGAGAGGTGTTGGAAGAGCACATTAGATACGTCATGTCACCTGATCCTGCAAATGTTATCGCCTTGAGCCTTACAGCTGAGGAAACTTAAAGAGCACACGGGACCTGCCCCAAGTTGCACAGCCGATGATGTTACCAGTTTCATTCTGAGCCCTGGCTCCTGCCTTTCAAAACCCCCTGCTCTCAACCGCCATGCTATGTATCCTGCCTCTTAGGACATCAGGAAAATGTCTGGACTCTTCTCTTCCCACCCTCAGCCCTTGGGGGCTCTTGAGGAGATTAATTACAAAACTCCAGACTGTATTCAGCCTTGTGCAGGAAGCTCTGTTTCCACAGCGGGAGCAGCACTTGGGAGGGGCACCCAGGGATCTGCCAGGACTGGCTATATCTCGAGCCCCAGAGCCCCCGAATGTGCACGCTGCTTGTGCCTCTGCTGCCTGCATGACAGCCTCGCCGTCACGTAGCGCTGGACCGCAGGTGTTCTGCACCAGACCCTCTTTCAGAAAGGAAATGCAATTAGGGCTGCACAGTTGGCAGACTTCATCTCCATTCCGGCCTTGGGAGAGGGATCAAAGGGCAGCAGGCAGGGCTGTGTGTGCATGTGCATGTACGTGTGAATGACTGTGTGTCTTCGGTTAACCCCTGCAGGCCTGAAAACAGCTTTCAGGACTCACAAGGCATTGTTAGGAAGGGGATACTGAACACTTCATTCCTGCCAGTGACTGTTGCCTCATTCTTTACCAATCATAGTTATATTTCTTGAGAACATACGGTGTGCCATTTACTATGTTGAGGACTTCGTGTATATAATCTCATTTAAAGCTCATAACCACTGTATGACTTAGTGTTGGTGTTAATCTCATGTTACAGATGAGAAAATGGGCTCAGGGAGGCTAAGAGTTAGTTGGTGAAAGTCCAAGACAGGAATTAAACCCAGGTTGTTCAGACTCCACTTACCCACCACATTGTACTGCCTTTCCAATAGCCTTGACATTGCTTTTTCATTTTTAAAGCAGACTGAAAAACCTCTTTCTTTGATGTGACACTCACAGGTAGTTTCCTCTATGCAAACGTTGTGTCCTACATTTCATTTTGTATAGGTGCCACTGCTTTGTAACTCTTTCATAGTCATTATTGTATGAGGCAGGGTAGGTATTTATTGAGGGTTCTTCATGTGCCATGTATTGTCTTGGCTCACGCCTGTAATCCCAGCACTTTGGGAGGCCGAGGCGGGCGGATCACAAAGGTCAGGAGATCGAGATCATGGTGAAACCCCGTCTCTACTAAAAATAGAAAAAATTAGCCGGGCGCAGTGGCGGGCGCCTGTAGTCCCAGCTACTCGGGAGGCTGAGGCAGGAGAATGGCGTGAACCCGGGAGGCGGAGCTTGCAGTGAGCCGAGATTGCGCCACTGCACTCCAGCCTGGGCGACAGAGCGAGACTCCGTCTCAAAACAAAACAAAACAAAACAAAAAAAAAAAGTTGGAGAAATATTAGGGAAGAGTTAGACAGTTTCTACCTGCATGAAGATTTCTTTCTTCTTTCCTTTCCCCTTTGTGTTTTTCTCTTTCTTGCTCTCTCTCTCTCTTCCTTTTTCTCTGACTCAAGGTTCACCCTCATTAGACATGTAACAGAGTTTCACTGAGTGTCTAAGTGTCTACTATGAGCCAGGACGATGGGAAAATGTAGCAAACAAAGCAAGCGTCATTCATGTTCAATAGCACAGCAGCAATTTTCACTCAGGAAATGGACAGTGTGGGCAATGCCTGTAGGTTCTGACTGGGCCTGATCCCTTGGCCTCCAGAGGCTCCCACTATCTGTCTTAAGCCCCTGCTTCCCCGACCCTCAGCATCTTCCCCTAAGCTCTCTTATGCATTCTCACCAGAGCCAGCGGCTGCTGGGGCTGTCTGATTCTGCAGAAGCCTTTGAGGATGGAGCAGGCACACAGCTCTTTGAGCCTCAGCCCCTGACCAGCTACTTTCTCAGGCGTGTCAGGGCTCTGCTCCACTTGCCTGCATGAAAGGCCAGAGCTGATGGACAAGGCTGTTATGTCCACAATGCTGACAGGTGACTGTGCACCTTGCAAGGTGCACCTCTGAGAAGAGAGACGAAAAGGGTCACCGATGGGGTTTAACTTTGGGCTATATGGTGCAAATAAATGGAAACTTCTGAGTCAGAGCAAGGCGTGGTTTACATCAGAAAGACTAAAGGGCTGCGATTGGAGAGAACTGGGATTGGATTCCAGCTCAGCCTCTAGCGCTGCTTGAGTTGGGAGCAATTTGTGTCCTCTTCTGGTATCACTTCCCCTATCTGTAATGCCTGATTCCTAAAACAACTTCACCATTTGGCTTTGTCCATGTACTGCCTGGAGATTATACACTGTCTTTCTTTTAAAATGCCTCGCTTTAAATTTACCTTAAAAATGTGCATTTTTTCATTTGTATAGATTTAAAGGGTTCAAGTGCAATTTTGTTATGTTGATATATTACGTAGTGGTGAAGTCTGGGCTTTTAATGTATCCGTCACCTGAATAATGTATGCTGTACCCATTAAATAATTTCTTGGCTGGGTGTGGTGGCTCACGCCTGTACTCCCAGCACTTTGGGAGGCCGAGGTGGGTGGACTGCCTGAGCTCAGGAGTTCGTGACCAGCCTGGGCAACACAGTGAAACCCTGTCTCTACTGAAATACAAAAAAATTAGCTGGGCATGGTGGTGTGCGCCTGTAGTCCCGGCTATTTGGGAGGCTGAGGCAGGAGAATTGCTTGAACCTGGGAGGTGGAGGTTGCAGTGAGCTGAGATCATGCCACTGCACTCCAGCTGAGAGACAGAGCAGCAAGACTCCGTCTCAAAAAAACAAAACAAAACAAAACAAAAACCTCATTATCCACTTCCCTCTTATCCCCCACCTTTCACAGTCTCCAGTGTCTGTCCTACTCCCCATGTCCATGTGTACACATTATTTAACTCCCACTTGCAAGTGAGAACATGTGGTGTGTGTTTGTTTTTGAGTTGTTTCACTTAAGATAATGGCCCCTGGTTCCCTTCTTGTTGCTGCAAAAGACATGATTTCATTCTTTTTTATGGCTAAATAGTATTCCATTCTGCCTATATACCATATTTTATCTACTCATTGGTCAATGGGCACTTAGGTGTCCATTAATGGACATGTAGGTTGAGTCCAAATCTTTGCTATTGTGAATAGTGCTGTAACAAACATAAATGCAGGTATCTTTTTGATGTAATGATTTCTTTCCCTTTGGGTAGGTAAAATGTTTTCTCACATATTTCTATTATGAACAAAAAGCCTAAATGGCTATAAATAGAAAACAACCATGAAAATAAATAGAAGGAAAACAAACCCATGACATTAAATTCTATGCAGAGACTCTTCCCTGTTGGAAGGTCTGTCTGATTTGTTACATGGGAAAATGGTACGTTTTAGAGAGGTGTTATAGACCTACCTGTGCCAGATGGAGACTTTTATGTGAGGCAATCAGAAAGATAAATGGAGAAGAAAGCACTGCACCTTTATGTGAATTGATATTATTTAATGTCATGTCTGAGCACCACATAAAAACCAATCTCAACTCTCATCAGTGATAGTCATTCCTTATTTTTGGAAGCCTTGATGATTCTAGGGTTTCTTCCTGCTCATGCATTTCAGGGTTCTTAAATACCCTGGTGAACTGGTTTTATTTTCTCAACACCACTGCCTGGTGAGCAGGTGGCTTTGTTTCCTTTTTAAAATGAGTTAATTAAAGCCTCAGTGAGGTTGGTCCCCATGCCTTCTATTGCTCAGCTTTCTTGCCTATTGTCCAAAAAGGCAATTTCAAACCTTTTCCATTCTCATGCCTCCTGATATTTACCATTGTCTCAGCAGATGGTAACGGACACTATCAGTCAAATGTGTGCCGTCTTTTCCAACCCAGCCTCTCATCATTCTCCTTCTATGTCCCAAGAGACCTCTCACTTGTTCTTTGGAATCCCCCTCTTGGGTTCTCAGGGTCTTCACTCCACCAATCATCCGCAATCTCTCCAGCATTTTCAACTTCTCTCCCGTATTGTATCATTCCCACCTACATTTATTAGGGTCTATAAAATTTTTTCACTATAAATGTATGATTTATTGGGCAATAAACAAGACTCCAAAGAACTAAGGTTATTTGGCAAACTACCTCCTACTTCTTTCTTGAGGACAGTTACCTATGTTTTGACAAATAGTTCAATCTGCTAGAGCAGGGGTCAGCAAACTATAGTCTATGGCCCAAATCTGGCCCACTGTCTGTTTTGGCAAATAAAGTTTTGTTGGAACACAGCCAGGCTCATTCAATTTATGCAGCATCCATGACTGCTTTTGTGCTACAATGACAGGGATTGAGTAGTTGCAACAGAAACAGTACAGCTTGCAAAGCCAAAATTATTTGTGGCTCTCTGCAGAAAGAATTTGCAGATCCTCATGCTAGAGAAGAACCAGTTGTGTATGTCAAGGTGAAGAATCCTGCTTCAAATTTGTCACATGTCTAGAACTATCACCTCAATAGAAATGTGGCCACAGGTCAGAACAAACCATAGCTTGATGGTTCAAGAGCAGAACTGCACACAGGTTGTGACAACATATGACCCATTCAACTCTTAGATTTTTGCCTGTGTTGAAGCAGTTTGGTGAGCTGAGCATTGTTATATTGGAGTAACATGTGTTTTTGGAGGAGTAAAACTGGGTAGTGATGATGATATTTCATAAGAGCATACATCCACTCAACGTGGCAACCACAGCACAGTTATGTGAAATGACATCCAAGTGAAAGCCCCTCGAAATTTTACACACCATCACCTTCTCCCCCAGGAAATGCCTTCCTGCTATCATTCCCTAGCTTGAGCTCACCTGTCCCTTCCATGTGACACATCCATCTACTCATGCCTTTTTCCTGGAAGAAACACACACATTTAAATTGCAATTTGGTTATCATGCATTCGGGATGCTGTATTTAGTCAACACAAGATGAAACAGGTATTTTAGGATGTTAAAACTAGAGTATTCTTGTCTTCGAATTTTGGATAAGTCCCCAGACCTGTGAGTAATAGAGGCCAAGCTTTCCCATATTCTAAAGGGAGGTGCTAGACTGTTTTGGTAACTTTTGTAGGCCCCCAAATTGGATTTTTCAGCATTAGCCCATCCCCAGTCTCCAGACTATGGGGGGAAGGCTGAAGATTCATTTGTGGGTAAAAGTGTCTTTACAAGTGTGTGTGTGTGTGTGTGTGTTTGTTGGACTTAAAGATATCTGCTTGGAAAGGTTGAATTCTATCCCTTGAAACTCGAACAGAGTAACTGTTACCTGTTGCACACCTAAACATCCAAAGCTAAGATGCTGGCTAGAAGTAGATGATGAGACAAGGTTGCCTGAAAGCAGTTTGCATTTGGCAAGGTTGCCTCGGAGTTACCCATGGGAGGGGGGTGGCTGCGGTTAATCCTCAAACGTGTGCCACACACGAGGATCATCTAGAGGATTAAGGCTATCCTAGGGTGAACTGCCAGGAGCCAGGACCAAGGGACAAATGAGTTGACAAAAGTTTGTTTCATGGAGCAATGGTGAAAAAAAAAAAGTTTTCCATTAATCCCTGTTCCCACCTTCAATCCCAGGTAACCATTAATCTACTTGCTGTTTCTATGGAATTGCTTTCTAAAAAATATTTCATATAAATGGAACAACATAGTGGTGGGCTTTTGCACCTGGTTTCTTTCACTGAGCATAATATTTTTGGGGCTTACCCATGTGGTAGCATGCGTTGGTATTTTTGTTTTTGTTTTTTTTCTAGAGCATGATAGTTTTATTTATTTCTAAAATTTTTTGAAGTTTTAATTTTTGTGGGTACATAGTAGATGCATACATTTACGGAGTACATGAGGTGTTTTTTTATAGGCATGCAATGTGAAATAATCAGATCATGGAGAATGGGGTATCCATCCCTTCAAGCATTTATCCTTCGAGTTAAAATCAATCCAAATATACTCTTTTGGTTATTTCGAAATGTACCCTTAAGTTATTATTGACTATAGTCACTTTGTTGGGCTATCAAGTAGTAGGTCTTATTCATTCTTTCTAACTGTTTTTTGCACCCCTTAACTATCCCCACATCCCTGTCAGCTCCCCCAGCTACCCTTCCCAGCCTCTGGTAACCATCCTTCTGCTCTTGATGTCCATGAGTTCAATTGTTTTAATTTTTAGATCCCACAAATAAGTGAGAACATATGATGTGTGTTTTTCTTTGTCTGGCTTATTTCACCTGACATAATGATCTCTAGTTCCATCCCTGTTTTTGTGAAAGTACTACATTTGTGTTGTATTTTGTTCCTTTTTATTGCCGAAGAGTTTTCAGTTGTATGGATATGCTGTGTTTGGGGACTATTTGAAAGTTCCTCAGGTGATTATAATGTGCAGATTGGGTTTAGAGCCATTGAATTAAACCATTCTGTTATGAATAAGTACACTCGAAACACCCAAGCAAACATGTTTAAGTTTCTCCTGATTTATAAAAAATCAGTGAAACTCCCCCAACCTTATACTTCCATGCAGTGAGTGGCTTTTTCCTTGAACGTTCCTTCTTGATAAACTTCTTGGCCAGTGTCCCCAGTTCCTCTCTCCTACTTACTTCTCAACCTTCTGGCACCGAGCTTCTGATATGCCTACTGCTTGAAAACTGCTAAAGCCGAAGGAGACATCTCTCTGTCAACCTTGGTCTTAGCCTTGGGAGCATTTATTCCAGGAGTTGCTTCCTTGTTCTTAAAACTTGGACACCATATCATCAAAATTTTATGTTTTTCCTCTGAACTCCTGTTTCTTTTCATAAATATTTTATTTGTCTTAGTTTTCTACTGTTGTGTAACAAATTACCACACAGTGACTTAAAACAACACACATTTATGATCTCAGTTTCTGTGGATCAGGAGTGCAGGCACAGCTTACCTGGGTCTTCTGCTAGCATCTGTGAAGGCTGCAGTTAAAGGGTTTCCGTACTTGGGCTGTGTTCTCATCTGGAGTCTTAACTGGGGAAAAATTCCATCCCATATTCAGTCAGGTTGCTGCCAGAATTCATTTCCTTGTAGCTGTATGACTGAGGGTCATGCTTCTTGTTGAGTGTCAGCTGGGGGTGGCTCTTAGGTCTTAGAGGGTCACTCATGGTTTTCTGCCATCTGGCTTTTTCACAACAAGGCAGTTTATTTCTCCAAGCCTGCAAGAGTCTCTCACTCTAGTCAGTTAAGGCAGAAAATTATATAATGTAAAGTCATCACAAGAGTGGCGTCCATCGCCTTTGCCACATTCTATTGGTTTGAATCAAGTTACAGGTTCTACCTGCCCTCAAGGGGAGGGAATTACGTAAGAACATGGCTTACTTTGCGGTTACTTTATGGTGTATCTGCCACATCATTTTAAAATATTTTAAGGCCCAGAAACCCATAGGAGATAACAGGAAGGGTACTCATCTGTAAAATATCTTGACACTTTGCCTTGTGTGTTTCAGAATTTTTCTAAAGTAATAAAACCCATCAAATAGAGTTGCAGTCCCTTGTGTTTGTCGCCTTCTTATTTCTCCCTCTTGTCCAAGAAGTAACCACTATAAAAAATTTGGAAGTGTACACTTTTGTTCATGTTTTTATACTATTTCTATAAATGTATATATGCGTGAATGGAAACTATATAAGTGGAATCATACTGTACATGGGCTTCAACTTTCAGTATTCCCTTTTTGAGGTTCATCCATGGTGACACCTGTGGCTTTAGTCTATTCATTTGCTTTGTGTTCTAGTATTCTCTCTCTCTCTCTCTCTTTTTGAGACAGAGTCTTGCTCTGTCACCCAGGCAGGAGTGATACAATGTTGGCTCACTGCAGCCTCTGCCTCCTGGTTCAAATGATTCTCCTGCCTCAGCCTCCCGAGTAACTGGGACTACAGGCATGTGCCACCACATCCTTCTAATTTTTTTTTTTTTTAATATTTTTAGTAGAAATGGCATTTCACCATGTTGGCCAGGCTGGTCTCCTACTCCTGACCTCAAGTGATCCGCTGCCTTGGCCTCCCAAAGTGCTGGGATTACAAGCATAAGCCACCATGCCCAGCCATATTCCATTAATTTATTCATTCTCCTATTGGTGGACATATAGATTACTTCCAATTTCTCTTTGCTGATGCATCAATCATGCAAGAAACATTGTCATATCCATCTCTTTGAGCATGCGTGTGAGAATTTTTTTTCCTAGAGGACACACCTGGAAATAGAATCGTTTGGTTGTGAGGTAATGCATCAGCAATTTTAAAATATATTTCCCAGTTTCTCTTCATAGTGGGTGTAACCATTTTCACTCCCACCAAACGCCCTTGTCTTTTTCATATCCACCCAAGACCTGAGGTTGTCTGTTTCTTTTAATGATTATAAATCTGATAGGTGTAAAAATTGCTGATATGTTCAGTCAGATTCCTGATGTTTAGTGAACTGGAACATGCTTTTTATTTTTATTCACCATCCAGGTTTCCTCTTCTAGGAACTGCCTATTCATAGACATAAATTTTATCTTTTTATCCAAATATGTGTCAAGGTGACCCAACCTGGAAGAGGGACCTGTTTCTACCTGTGGTTAGGATGTGGCACTGCTTTAGCCCCTCAGTGACCTTTTCATGGTGGCTTTTGTCAGGAATGGCAGCAACGAGATCCTCTGAAGTTCTTCATAATCAGGAGATGTCAACAGGGAAAACCTGGGACAAGAGGGGAAGAACGGGGAGGACTCCACGTGGAGATGATAGCTGGTCAGATGAGGATGCCTGAAATGCAGGCAGATACTCCCAGAAATATTGAACAGGGGACCTGCGTGAACACATGGAAGCAAGCCATGGAAAATTTAAGACACTGGGATGAATGGAATATTTTCTTTTTTTTTTAATTTATTTTTATTGTTTTTTTTTTTTTTTTTTTTTTTTTTGAGACGGAGTCTCGCTCTGTGGCCCAGGCTGGAGTGCAGTGGCGCGATCTCGGCTCACTGCAAGCTCCACCTCCCGGGTTCACCCAGGCCATTCTCCTGCCTCAGCCTCCCTAGTAGCTGGGACCACAGGGGCCCGCCACCACGCCTGGCTAATTTTTTTGTATTTTTAGTAGAGGTGGGGTTTTACTGTTTTAGCCAGGATGGTCTCAATCTCCTGACTTCGTGGTCCGCCCACCTAGGCCTCCCAAAGTACTGGGATTACAAGCGTGAGCCGACACACCCGGCCTGAATTGAACATTTTCAAAGTAGCTCTTTCTGTGTTCACAGGATGGTGAGACAGAGGTGTATTTGGATTATTACACAGTTTAGCCTTTTCTGGACTTGGGGATAACATTGTCATCAGTTAATTCCTTTTATAGCTCTAGCAGCATATGTGTAAACAAAAAAGAAAAGTTAATCTTCCAAAAACAATGTTGCTTCCCCAGGCATGATATCTCATATCATAAGGTCTCCTTCTGTCTCCTTGTTTCATTTCTGCATTTCCTTTATATCTACAGGAATAAGTCACAGAAGACTGGCTCTGGGATCATCAAATACTGCACTTAGGGATTATTTGGAACCCATGTATGGGAGAGTTTTGTCTTAAGCTAAGCAGAGCTCCTGTAAGCCTTGTCCGTCCACGTCATCTGGATCCCTCATCAGGTCTTTGTGTGTAAGGACCAGACTCCAAAAGCTATGGTAGCCAATAATCTTGACATTTTTGGAGGACCAGCTACTTCAGAGTGATTTTCTTTGATTGTTTAGGTCACTAAATAAAACAACCACAACAACAACCAACTGCCTTTGTGACCTCAATATCCATCCATCCATCTATCCATCCATCCATTGATTTATTTATCTATTCATCCCCAAACTGTTTAATTAGTACAACTACTAAGTACTGGGCTTAAGGTTTGCAGAAGAAAATATTTTGTATTCTCCTGAGTAATGTGAACTTATTCCAGGATTCAATAGCCTCCTTTTCATACTTAGGCATAAATCATCTAGAAGAAAACCCTTTTGTTTTATTTTATGAAGTGTAAATGCTGTTTTCTGATAATAAAATTGATGTATAATTGTATTAGTCCATCCTTGCACTGCTGTAAAGAAATACCTGAGACTGGGCAATTTATAAATAAAAGAGGTTTAATTGGCTCACGGTATAGGAAGCACAGTGGCTTCTGCTTCTGGGGTGGCCTCAGGAAACTTACAATCGCAGCAGAAGATGAAGTGGAAGCAGGCATGTCTTACGTTGCTGGATGAAGCAGGAGGAAGAGAGTGGGGAGGTGCCACATACTCTTAAACAGATCTTGTATTAACTCACTCATTCACTCTCATGAGAACAGCACCAAGGGGATAGTGCTAAACCATTCACGAAAGTTCCAATCAGCTCCCACCAGGCCTCATCTTTAACACTGAGGATTGCAATTGACCCTGATATTTGAGTGGGAACACAGATCCCAACCATATCAGTAATCATTGAAAAACCTTCATTGAATCAGATATTTACAATTCAGATAGTGAAAATTCTTTTAAAACAAGATGGAATTATACTATACATACTATTTTCACTTAAAAATCTAAGGTAGATATCTTGGCCAAGAGTACATACAGATCTAACTCATTATTTTCAAATAGCTTCATTATATTCCGTTTTATGGAGGTACAATAACTTATTTAACACATTTCTTATTGATGAGCATTTAGAACAGTTCCAATAATGTACTATTATCAGACAAGGCTGCAATACCTTTGTTCAAATTTATGTGTATGGTTTGTCAACAATTGAAAACATGATAATGCCTAGAACTAGGATTGCTGAGTCAAATGGTAGGTGTATGAATAGCTATTGCTAACTTCCCTTCTAAAAAGTTGATATGAATTTAAACTGCTACTAGTGGTATGTATGAGTGTACACATTTCCACACATGCTCACTCACACTGTGTGTCAGTGACATCTGGCAAGATAGAGCAACCTTATGTTGTTTTAGTTTGCATCTCTTTAAGTAATAATAAGCGTTAGTGTGTTTTCAGGTGTTTATTATCATTGGTGGTTCTTATTTTATAAATTGCCTCTTTGTATTCTTTGCAAATTTTTACAGGGATGTTCTTCTTTTTTTTTTTTCTTTTTAACTACTCTTTACAGATTGAGTATGGATATGGTTTGGCTGTGTCCCCACCCAAATCTCATCTTGAGTTGTAGTTCCCATAATCCCCACGTATCATGGGAGGGTCCCGGGGGGAGGTAATTGAATCATGGGGGCAACGACAAGTTTCCCTCTTGTTCTTGGGATAGTGAGTTCTCATGAGATCTGATAGGTTTATAAGGGGCTTTCCCCCCATTTTGCTTGCACTTCTTTTTGCTGCCGCCATGTGAATAAGGACGTATTTGCTTCCCTTCCACCATGCTTGTAAGTTGCCTGAGGTATCCCCAGCCATGCTGAACTGTGAGTCAGTTAAACCTCTTTCCTTTACAAATTACCCACTGTTGGGTATTTCTTGATAGCAGCATGAGAATGGGCTAACACAGGTATGAACTCAGTATTTTGTATATGTGTTCATGTTTTTTATGGTATGCTTGCTTTAAATATATTGACAATGTCTTTTATCATGAAGGAATTTAAACTATTTATATGATTAGGTCTGTTAGTCTTTTCATTCCTTTTCCTCCCTGGTTTTTGGTGTTGTGCTAAGGAAAGCTACTGTTAAAGTAAATTAAAATGAAAACCAGGTGGGAAGAATCACTGAGCAAACAAAGCCAGTTTGGTCTTAATAAGTGACCTTAACCTTGTTTGATTTGCAAAACTAAGTGAAACTTAACTTGAACTATTTCTTATAAAAGACTGTATTAAAGAATAACAGAACTGATGCTCGACCAAGCAGAAGCAGCCAAAAAACTTATAATTATATAACTAGAGACTTTTCAACAGTATAGACCAAATAAGACAACTGCATACTATAACCAAATATTTCTTTGCTTTACTTCTATGTTTGCCCTATGAAACTTTCCCCCTTCCATTCCCTTGGCAGAGCTCTCAAACATCTTCCGGTTTGGAGTTGTGCAATTCATGAACTGCTGTTTGCTCAAATAAACTGTTTTAAAAAATTTGATTGTTAGTCAGTTTACCATACCTACACTCAAGATAATAAACAGTGTCCCTTCTACTTTTCTACAAAAGTAGTATTTATGTTTAAATAAATTTATCACGGATTTGTAATTCATTTTGATCACATCCTAAATTCCTACATATACATGGGTCTATCTAGATTCAACCTCTTTTTATAAATGGAGGAACTCAACAGAGGAAGGATTTAGTGACTTCACTCAAGCAGTTAATGGCAGGGCTACAGTTAGAACCCAGGGATTTCCCTTTCTTAACCAGGGCTTTTTTCAACTTTTCCCCTTTGCTGTTAACTGATTTATATCATAAATGCTTTCTAATTTCTAGGACATTTATAGCAATATCTAACCCAGTGGTTTTCAGCTGGTATGCCAAAGAAAACTTCTTAGATCTTCCCTCAAATTGGAAGCAATGAATATAATTTTATTTCAGCCACAGCTGAAGACATATACTGTAAACCAGTGTCTATCAGGCTGGGCACAGTGGCTCATGCCTGTAATCCCAGCTCTTTGGGAGGCCAAGACAGGTGGATCACTTGAGGTCAGGAGTTTGAGACCAGCCTGGTCAACATGGTGAAACCCCATCTCTATTAAAAATACAAAAATTAGCCAGGCATGGTGGCATACACCTGTAGTCCCAGCTACTGGGGAGGCTGAGGCAGGAGAATCATTTGTATCTAGGAGGTGGAGGTTGCACTGAGCTGAGATTGTGCCACTGCACTGCAGCCTGGGTGACAGAGCGAGACTCAGTCTCAAAATAATAATAATAATAATAATAAAAATCAGTGTCTATCAGATGAGTGTGCATGGGACTTACTGTGGAGTGGGCATAACTTCCTGGAAGAAAGAAGTATATTGTAACATCATGGTGGTGACAAAGACAATGCTTACAATGGTGTTGTATTTTACACCATCTGGAATCACTTTATTACAAATTCAACTAGAAGATCATTAAGCGAATTGTTCACATTAAAACTCTCAAATAAGTAAAGGTTTTATCTGTTATGAATACAATATATCTTTAAGAAGAACTTAGTTTACTGTGGAGTCATTTACGTCAAATGGTAAAACTTAAAAAATATCATTGATTTCCCACACTAGTCATTATTTTCTGAGTGGAGTAATTATCTGAACAATCTTTGAAAAGCTTTTTAAACAATCAGAGAAAAGGTGTTTAATGTCCATAATATAAAAGTAAAATGTGAAATCTATTAGTGTCAGGATAATTGCTATTTTCATCAAGAAAACTGTTAGTAGCTCAATCAACAATGCCTACTCTATCATGATGTTGGGAACACGTAAACATTTGAACTTGTTTACCATCCTTAAAGGAGAAATTAGTGTTTCTGATCTAAATTCTGCATGACTTAAGAAGGACTTTAAAAATCTTCCCTTGATAGAGATAAGGTTCTAAAATTAGCAAGTTAAGGTGGAACTGAGTATAACAAAAATTGCCGTTGAAAGTCCATCAAATCATTAATGAAATAGAGTGCGGTATACAGCAGAAGTATACTCTGGTATTGAAATGTCAATCTAAATAACAGAGAGAAGCCCTTTAAAAGAAAATGATATTTAATCGGGGCATTGCCATGAGAATACACATGCCACAGTAAACTAGGTGTGTATTCAGGGAGGTAAAGGAAGGCAAAGATTTTTAAAGGAAAACTGCAGGAGAACAATGTAATTGTTTTGAGATAATTATCCTTGGCTACAAGGGTCAATAACAAGGGTGATATTGTTCTGAGATTCGACAGACAGTTGAGACGTCCTCGCAAAAGTATTTTTCTGTGTAAGGCTGCAACGGCCTTTGTACAAGATTGCAGATTTTGTGGGGTCTTTTGTCCTAGTTTTGTTGTCAGGAATTCAAGTGTGAGAACCCTTTCTTCATAGCCTACCCTGCTCTATTCATCAGGATTTTTGTTTGTTTTTTTAAACACAAATGACTCCATTTTGATTCTTACAACCTTCACAAGAACAAATATTTACTCAATTGAGGACCAATGGAAGTAGTTGGCTTGTATTTAGGGGTCAATTACATGAAAAAAATCCATGTTTTCAGGCACGAGATCACTCCAGGTCAACTGAGATGCTCACACTCTGAGAGACATGGAAACAGAGACTTAATCAGGTGTAGATTTATGTGTCCCATTTCAAACTCATTCTCATGTTGCAGAATGCAGAGGATGACTCTTAGTATGTATATCGTTATGATTATCATTGCTGTGTCTCATTTTATTTATTCCTTTGGCTCAGTTAAATGTTGGTTTGTTGAAATTCTACTAACACAGATTTTACAAGAATTTTACTTTGGGAGTAGGTAAAAAGGCACAGGTAGGCCAGTGAATGTTTCTAGTAAAACAGCTAGTGCTGAAGGGCCACTAAATAATGAGTTCAATAAATGCAAATGCTTTTTAAATTTTTGTTTTGAGATGGAATCTCACTCTACTGCCCAGGCTGGTGTTCAGTTGCACCATGATAATTCACTGCAGCCTAGAACTCTTGTGCTAAAGCGATCCTCTCACTTCAGCCTCCTGAGTAGCTGGGACTACAAGCATGCACCAGCACACTCTGCTATTTAAAAAAAACCTTTTTTTTGTAGAGATGGGGTCTCACTATGTTGTCCAGGCTGGTTTTAAACTCCTGACCTTAAACAATCTTTCTGCTTCAGCCTCCCAAAGTGCTGGAATTGTAGGTATGAGCCACCACAACCAGCTAGATGCTTTTGTAAAAGGACCAAAATATGACTGCTTTGTAGCAGCAATTGCATTGCAATTACCATTGACTTTTAAAGACTTGGTTTGATTTTGTTAATCCCTTCAAGCATGTTCCTGAAAGTTTTGGTATTTCAAAATTGGCTGTAAACAAAAAGAACCTGAAGAATCTCTGCTTTAGATTTATTTTAATTAGTTTAAAATTATCTAAGTTAATCTGAAATTTTTTCCCCTGATTAAGTTGTCTTCCTTACTCAGGAAGAATAGATAGAAGAAATAGAGTACTAGCAATAAAATTATCTGTGGGTGGTGGAGACAGTATTGGTGCTTGCAGTATATTTGGAAAGAGGCACAATTCTCCTGGAGAAAAAAAATGCTAGAGGAAATGTAAGAGTTACTGAAGTCATTTGGATTAGAGAAGAAAATTGTGCAATTTAAGAACTCCCTGCAAGTTTAAGCCAGACACGGTGGCTCACACCTGTAATCCCAGCACTGTGGGAGTCTGAGGCGGGCAGATCACTTGAGGTCAGGAGTTCGAGACCAGCCTGGCCAACATGGTAAAACCCTGCCTCTACTAAAAAAATAAAAATTAGCCTGGTGTACATCAGAGTGAACAGGCAACCTACAGAGTGGGAGAAAATTTTTACAATCTACCCTTTTGACAAAGAGCTAATATCCAGAATCTACAAAGAACTTAAACAAATTTACAAGAAAAAAAACAAACAACCCCATCAAAAAGTGGGCAAAGGATATGAACAGACACTTCTCAAAAGAAGACATTTATGCAGCCAACAGACACATGAAAAAATGCTCATCATCACTGGTTCTCAGAGAAATGCAAATCAAAACCACAATGAGATGCCATCTCACACCAGTTAGAATGGCGATTTTTAAAAAGTCAGGAAACAACAGATACTGGAGAGGATGTGGAGAAATAGGAACGATTTTACACTGTTGGTGGGAGTGTAAACTAGTTCAACCATTGTAGAAGACAGTGTGGCGATTCCTCAAAGATCTAGAACTAGAAATACCATTTGACCCAGCGATCCCATCACTGGGTATATACCCAAAGGATTATAAATCATGCTACTATAAAGACACATGCACACATATATTTATTGCAGCACTATTCACAATATTAAAGACTTGGAACCAACCCAAATGTCCATCAATGACAGACTGGATTAAGAAAATGTGGCACATATACATCATGGGATACTATGCAGCCATAAAAAAGGATGAGTTCATGTCCTTTGCAGGGACATGGATGAAGCTGGAAACCATCATTCTGAGCTATCACAACTATCACAAGGACAGAAAACCAGACACCAATTGTTCTCACTCATAGGTGGGAATTGAACAATGAGAACACTTGGACACAGGGCAGGGAACATCACACCCCAGGGCCTGTTGTAGGGTGGAGGACATGGGGAGGGATAGCATTAGGAGCAATACCTAATGTAAATGACTAGTTGATCGGTGCAGCAAACAACATGGCACATGTATACCTATGTAACAAACCTGCACATTGTGCACAGATACCCTAGAACTTGAAGTATAATAATTAAAATTAGCCTGGTGTGGTGGTGTGCACCTGTAATTGCAGCTACTTGGGAGGCTGAGGCACAAGAATCGCTTGAACCTGAGAGGCAGAGGTTGTAGTGAGCCAAGATTGCACCACTGCTGGTGTTTGCACTCCAGCCTGGCCAACAGAGCAAGACTCCGTCTCAAACAAACAAACAAACAACAAAAAACCAAAAGAATGCCCTGGAAGTTTAAAGAGGATTCTGAAATAAAGAGCAAGACTGTTTGTTATTCTGTAGAAGAAGAAATAGGGAAGAAACAACTGGATGTTAATGGGTGAAGGTTGGTCTTGCTACTTGGAAGAATTTTTGAGTTCTCATCCTATTCTCCTACTTTCTTTCCCAATACCATTCATTAGTCATAGCATTGTTAAGTTTTCATGGGTATTTGTAAGCTAAAATATTGTTCCACAAATTTTGGGAGAGAATTGACATTGGTTCTGAAGGATGTGTTCACATGTGGTTAGTTAGGGAAGGGCAATGGGAGGAGGGACATTTCTTTGGGGTCTTTTCCAGCCACTTAGGAAAGTGACACATGGCTAGTCAATCTTGAAATCCAATGACCAAGAGTCACTGGATAAATTTGGTAAAGCTTGTCTATCTCAGAAGTATTTAAAAACTCTGTAAGATAATTCTCTCACTATTGAGAAAGATAAGCCATTACATCTAAGGGTGCTCACAGATAGAACCTTTTGAGGAAAGAGTGATGGCACCATGGGGTCTAACTGTGCTGGATTCACTTTCCCTTTTGGGGGGTTCCCACTCCAAGGTTGTTTTGGCTTTGGTTGGGGATACCCTCTTATTTAATATTTCAGTTCAACCAGTAGAAGACGGATTTTTTTTTTTTTTTTTTTTTTTTTTTTTTTTTTTTTTTTTTTTGAGACAGGGTCTTGCTCAGTCACCCAAGCTGGAGTACAGTGGAGCAATCACAGCTCATTGTGGCCTAGACTTCCTGGGCTCAGAGATCCTCCTGCCTCTGCCTCTCGAGTATCTGGGACTACAGGCATGCAACACCATGCCCAGCCATTTTTTAAAAATTTTAATTTCTTTCTGTAGAGACAGGGTCTTGCTATGTTTCCCAGGCTGGTCTTGAACTCCTTACCTTGAGCAATCCTCTTGCCTCTGCCTCCCAAAATACTGGGACTACAGATGTGAGTCACCACACCTGGCCCAAGATGGAATGTTTAAATAGGACTTTACTAAAGCTCTGGGTCTATGGCAGAAAACCAACAAAGAGAACCTTAAGGAGGCGGTCAAATTTAAAGTAGGGTTACCTCATCAGTAGGGTTACCTCATCAGTAGGGTTTCAAGAAAAACAGTCAGTTTTCTTTCAGCCCCACCTTTGTCTTATCCTCCCTAGGAAAACTGAAAGAAGCAGAGCCCTCTCTCCTACCTTCCAAGGCTCATTTTCCTTTCACTGTTTGATGACCTGCCTTTTCTCTTGATGACAGATGCTATGATGACCTCATTCTCTGGAAAAGACCCTGTACTTTCCCTCAGGGAGATGGCCTTTCCCTTGCAGACCTGGCTGGGACAGCCATGTCAGAGCATATCACCATGCCCCAGACAATCAAATACGCTGAGGCACACACATTTAGCAACAGGGGGTCATTTCCTTACAGCTTCTTAGAAATCAGATATTTACAAGATTAATTTACAATAACGAGAAGCCCTTGTCTGCAGCTGCAGAATATTTGTGGCCTCTCTCAGAGCCCTAGAGACACACTTGACATAGTGAGGACAGGTCACCTGTATCAACCCTCCCCCACCATTAGGTTGCTATTAGTTGACTCCAGGGATATCACTTAGGTCTATCTGATGAGATGGGCAAGTGGCCTTTATTCTGCTGCCATCACATCACCCTGAAGGCTGAAGTTTAGCTCCAGAGACTAGCAGTGGATGGAAATGGAGAGAGAGAACTAAGGTAAAATGGGGAACCACATTTCATCGTATTGAAATTGAATATGGAGTGACTGATGGTCTGCCTTCTTTATTCCAAATTCTTGATGTTCTGTCTTTTTCAGGGACTCTTACTAGATGACTGAAATGAGTGATATGCTTTCTCTACTTTGGAAAAGAGAGACAGCTGGGAGCATGACATTGCTAAACTCTTTCTTTCTGGGAGTGGTCTCACCATCTCAAAGTGGATGCAGTTTCTCAGAGAAATCCCAGAAGAGGCAAAGTTCTTCTTGCCCCTATTACAGAGAACCAAATAGTAAGAGAGTTTATTAATGTTTCAGATACTTAAAATTATTATAAATAATTCCCACCACCCTGTTTTGAAGTCAGTACTATTGTTATCTCCATTTTACAGATGATGCAATAGTAGCTCAGAGACTGGAAGTGACTTGTCCAGCATCACTCAGGTGAAGAGTGGTGGCGTCAGGATTTGAACTCAGACCTGCATGACCCACATCCTTTTCACACCAGGAGCCTGGTTTCAGGAGCTGCAGTGCTTTGAATGTGTAACTACTTTGATTTTGGCCCCAATTTTTTCACTTTTGGAGGTGCTATTTGGTGTCTGTATTTAGTCAGTTACAATTATTATTATTATTTTTTATTTCAGAGCCTTTAGAGAACTGTGTGACAGCTGGAAGAGATGGGTAGGTCAGGGCTGAAAATCTCTGACCCTGAAGATAGAAATACGCTTTTACAGGCACTCAGCACCCCTACTTTGAGGACAGTGAGGTGCTGAGAGGACCAGGAGGATCTTTTCTTGCCTTGCTTCTTTAAGTATTTTAGTCGCACAGCACACCTGACTGTTTGCCTCCATGCAGGTTATGGAATTCCCTGAACTACTTTTATAAATTCCCTAGGTCATGAGGAGGTGAATGTAGGGGGAACCATATTCTTTCTAGTAGTTCTATGTTAGTCCATTACTTAGGAATTCTTGTTCTTAATATTTAAGAAGCATTTGGAAGGTAACTTCTCTCAACTTTCCTCTTTTACTGCACTCCCAATGGAGAATGAAGGTCTTGACTGATTTGTAGAATTGGGAGAAGGTACAGAATATATGTGAATAAGCCTCCCTCCCTCCCTGTTTCTCAAGCCAGCCTGACCCTAGGAGGCCGGAATTCTTCCTATGCTCCCATCTTCCCTGTAGGACCCCCTAAGTGGGTTGTGGTCCATGCCTGGCTTCCAAAGGAAGGTCTAGATGCCCATTGCTAACTGCCTTCACCAACAAGTCTTGACTTGGAGGTAGAAAATCTGCTTGCAACAGTCTGCACAACTTCTTTCTGTGAAGTCCCAGACTATCTCATGGGTGCCTGGCCGAAGACTGAAACTCATTGGGTGGGAAATCCGTTGGCCCTGGGTCAAGTTGAAGTTCTCCAATCCACCCTTACAGTAATAGAGCTTATAACTGATATTAATTAGCCAATTCCTTCATTTTATTCCTCAACTTGTTCCAAAGCCAGAGTGGGGGATAGATGGGTAGGATTTATCAGCACCCTGAAACCTCAACAGTGAGATGTGCACACACTGTGGACTCTCAAGCAATTGTGAAGAGTCTGAATTTGTGAAATGGCCAAATGACGATTATTTTGGAGAGCTGTATTGTATTTTCCCAGTTAACCAAGTGTTACCAAGTAGCCAAGTGGTTCTCAATCCTGGCTGTGTGTCAGAATCACCTGGGAATGTTTTTAAAAATTCTGATGACTTGGGTTCATTCCTGGAGGTTCTGACTTCCTTCAGATGAGAATAGTGTCTGAATATAGGTTTTGATAAAAACTCCAGGTGAGTCTAAAGTGCAGATAAGAGCTTCTGAAGCCTCCTTATTTAACAGATCAGTGTTTCCCAAAGTATAACGCTTGTAACACTGAGTGTGTGAGTCAGCTTAGATAGCACAAAGTTTGACTTTGATAACACTAAAATATGTTGTGAAAAAGTTTGCCTTTCTAATTTTCTATTAATTCTTCTGATTAGATTAAAAATAATGTCTCAATATGGTGGTAGTAGATGCCTAACACCTATCTTTTAGAAGAGAGTAGATATCAAGTTCACATAATAGTATGTATTGAGAATTATTAATAGTCTTTAATCTTTTTGTACAATTTCTGTCTATTTATGGTAGGTGATACTGGCTTTCCATTTATGGTAAGGATGTGAAGTTTTCTTTAAAAAAAATCAGTGGCTCTCCATCTTGGCTTCACATTGAAATCATTTTAGGAGCTTTAAAACATAACAATACCTAGATTTCATCTTGGGCATTGGGATTTTCAAAAGCTCCCGAAAGGTGTAAAACTACAATTTTAAAGTGCATCAGTTTAGTGCTCCTCAAACTTTAATATGTGTATGAATCACCTGAAGATCTTGTTAAAATTCAGATTCTGGTTCAGCAGGCTGGGGTGGGCACTGTGATTCTACATTTCTTGCAAGCTCCCAGGTGATGCTGATGCTGCTGATAGGTGGGCCATGATTTGAGGAGCAAGGCCCTCGTGGAACTTGCTTCTGTACCTTAAATATTTTCATGAAGCAAACAGTGCTGTCGCAATTTATTTTTTGTGGGAGGAGTGCAAATCTTCTTAAAATGGGTGTTAGTCTTCTTGTTCAAAAGTCATGGTCAAATAGTTTCAGCACCTTGGACAGAAGCACAGGCAATTATTTTAAAGAGCCAGTGCCTAAGCTGGAGAAGGAACAAGAGTTAAAAATCTCTTGTGTATTAAAAGCATTTGTAAAATAATGATGTTGAAAATATTATTGAAGATTGTGAAAGAAAGTTAAAAAATAATTATGCATCTTTTTAAATGTCAACGCTGCTGGTAGACCCTGTATTATTTTATCTGCCATCTTGTAGGGCTAATGCTCTGCCAGATATCATCAGACACATGAGTTGGGTTATGAAATAGAACCATACAGTATTATGCACTGATGATTTCTGACTCCTCATTAATGGAACTAGAAGATGACTTTAGCCTAAATATCAAGCTTGGATGATGAAAAGGCTAATGGGGCCAAATTGCAAATTCAGGAGAGAGAGTGTGGAATGTCAACAACAGCATGTCAAAGTAGCCTGAACTGAAGTGGCTCTTGGAGTCAGACAGAACTGAACCTGAATACCAACTCATGAATTACTCACTGTGACCTTGAGTATATTTAATTTAATCCCCATGAGATTCAGTTTTCTCATCTGGATAATGGAGGTAACAACACTGTCTTTCAAGAATTGTGAAGATTAAGTGATGTAAGAAGATCACATCAGTTTCTTACTTCACACTTTTCAATGGCTTCCCACCAAATTCCTTTTTAGAGACCACAAAGCTCTACATGTGATATGGTTTGGCTCTGTGTCCCCATTCGAATCTCATCTTGTAGCTCCCATAATTCTCGTATGTTGTGGGAGGAACCCAGTGGGAGATGACTGAATTATGAGGCAGGTCTTTCCCATGGTGTTCTCATGATAGTGAATGGGTCCCACGAGACACAATGGTTTTAAAAACAGGAGTTGCCCTGCATAAGCTCTCTTTTTGCCTGCCACCATCCATGTAAGGTGTGACTTGCTCCTCCTTGCCTTCTGCCATGATTGTGAGGCTTCCTCAGCCATGTGGAACTGTGAGTTCTCCATTAAACTTCTTTCCTTTGTAAATTGCCTAGTGTCAGGTATGTCTTTATCAGTAGCATGAAAACTGACTAACACAACATGATTCAGCTCCTCCCTATCCCTTCCTTCTTTTGTTCCATACCACTCTATCCCTGGATCACTAGGTTTCAGCAATATTAATCTTCTAATTGTTCCATGGGCACCCAAGTTTATTCCAATCTGAAGGCTTTTGTACTCTCTGACCCCCTTGCCTAGCATGCTCTTTTTATGACTGTCTCCTTTTAATTTGGATTCCAGTTCTGTCATCACCTTCTCAAATAAACCTTCCTTGACGCATGTATCTAGGGTCATTTCTGCCTGACCTTAGTCACTTACAATTATTTATTTCCAGCACTTATCACTCCCTGAAATTATCTTATTTGCTTTCTTATGTACTATCTTTCTCATTACAATGTAAGTGCCAAAAGGTCAGGGGTCTTATCTGTCTTGTTCATTAATGAATCACTATGCCTAGAATAGATCTTGACACATAGTGTATTTCAATAAATATTAGTCAAATAAATAAATGACTAGAGAAGTGCCTGGGACTTGTTAAATGAGTGCCTACTCTCTTAACTCTTTTCATCTCCACCCCTAAAGATGTTCAAGGTGACAGCCTGGTCATTGGAGATGCTAAGGAATAATATAAGAAACTTCTGGCCAGGTGCAGCGGCTCATGCCTGTAACCCTAGCACTTTGGGAGCTGAGATGGGTGGGTCACTTGAGGTCAGGAGCTGGAGACCAGCCTGGCCAATATGGTGAAACCCTGTCTCTACTTTAAAAAAAAAAAAAAAAAATCAGCCGGGCGTGATGACACGTGTCTGTAGTCCCAGCTACTTGGGAAGCTGAGGCAGGAGAATTGCTTGAACCTGGGAGGTGGAGGTTGCAGTGAGCTGTGAGCTGAGATCATGCCACTGCCCTCTAGCCTAGGCAACAGAGCAAGACTCTGTCTCAAAAATAATAATAATAAAAAAGAATAATATAAGAAGTTTCTAACCATGAAGGTTTAGAGCAAGCTTGCAGAGGTATATAATCTATTCTGTATTTCTGGAAACTGTACAGAAAGATCATTGGAAAGAGGATCTACTAACGACTAGGTTGTGTAGCTTTGGATGAGGGGTTCTTTCGGGCCTTAGCTTTCTTTTTTGATCTTTGAGTGAAATACTCTCTAAGATCCTCTGTGGCTTTCTAATGGTTCTGTGATAGTAAAAGAAGAATTTAACCTTTGTGGTTATTCTGCGATTGCTTCCTGTCTCACTTTATTATTCTTCACTGGCTTGTGCCCTGGGGTCTTCCCACTGTGGACTGCACCACCTGCTGTCTTTTACCGACTGGCTTCTGTTTGAACTTGACCAGTGGGCAGCATCAGCATGATATCAGAGGTAAGGAAGAGAGAGGCATTCCTTCCACTCTGGCATCGTATCTCTGACTGTAGTGTGGCCCCTTCTTGCTGGAAGGTCCCTCCTCCAAGGCTCTAGACCTCACTGAGGTCCACTAACATCCTTTCCTCTCATTGCTTCATTAGGAGAGGTAAAGCTTCCTGTTATTTTTAGTTCCAAGGTACATCAACAGCTAATGGAAAGCTTCCTCACAGGAAGCTTCACCTCTCACAAGTTCCCCTAATCTTGCTCAAGCCATTGTTAGCAGATTTTTTGTTAAAGTCAGTTCATGAAACCATCTGATTGAGATTTGGTTCCATGTAAGATTCTGATCGACAACCCATTTTGAAATATGTCCAGAAAAGCAGATTCTAAGAACTTCCACTGAAAATCATTTGTGGTGTTAATAGACATTTCTATAATGATTTCTTCTTTGGGTTTAATCTGGAACTCTCATACTGCAGTTGAAGTCTCACATTCTCTTGTTCCATCTCCAGTGGAGAGAAATGTCATTCTGCCATTCTCTCAGTAACAAAGCTCCAAAGGCATGGCAACTCCTCATGCAGAGTTGATGAGAAGACATCTCTCTTCCCTGTGGTCCTATTTACTCATTTTAAATCAGAACATTCCCCTCCTCTGCTTTTTTTTTTTTTTTTTTTTTTTTGGCATGACAGTGGCACATTCTGCCAATAAGCCCAGGAAATTCACAGTATCTATTTATCCCAGTAGACACGAGCCTCTTATCCACCTTGTTGTGTCTGGCAAGTACATGGGATTAATTGCACAGTCTCCAAAGAGGCCGGACTATCACATTTAGCTGAGTGCACTAATAAAAGGATTATTATTTAATAGTTCAACCTCCTTCAACTCTCCTTTATCCTGCCTCCCTGAATTGGAGGACAAAATTAATGAGGCTGCTGTGATCATGCCCAACAGCTTCTGTTTGCCACCCTTTCAGCAAATTCTTTGCTTTTCTGCACTTCCCCCTCAACTCCGAAGTCACTTTTATTCTCCAAGTTGATGCAAAGATGGATTGTGACAATAGTTTGTGGGTGGCTGTCAGAATTGATGGTGGTTTGTGTGGGAAAATGCATAGCAGGTTTGAGAGCTATGGTTAGGATTCCACATAGAGTCAATTAAAAAAAAGTTCTACTCACAAGGAAAGGTCAAGCTGAGAGTTTTAATTATGAGGCTGTTATAATATATATATCATGCTTGGATGATCTGGGTTTGAAGAGTTGCAAAATTATGCAATATACTCAACTCTCAAATGGGCATAAAAACAATGTGATGTTTTGAGGGAATGACCTAGAATTTTGCAAAGAAGGTAATGAGGTGAAGTGAAAAGGATGGAGTGTTGAGTGACCTGGGTTCCACTCAGGCCCAGCTCATTCACCTCTTTGGGCCTAGCATCCTCACCTGTAAAATAATGTACAATTGGAGGCTTTTAAAAAACTCTGCTACTAGTAATCACTTTATAAGTTACCTACTGGAATTGTAATTAGCTCCATTTTATGGAGAGAAAATTGAGACTCAGAGAGAGATTGAGAACATTGCTTAAGTTCACACAGCCAGCAAAGTTATAGCCTGTAATAACTGACTCCAAATCTTGGGTTCCAGACTATCAGAGTTTCTACATACCTTGAAGACAACTGGAAAAAATTTAAATTGTGCACCATTTTCTAGATGAGGATAGTCCTTAGGAAATCTCCAAGGACTTGCTCAAGGCCATTCATCTAGTAAATGGTGGAATGGGACATGAACTCGTGACTGTCTGACATCAAAGCCTAAGCTCTTAGACATGATGCTGGATTTCCAGTTATGATTATTAATACATCCATCACTGTCTCAAAGATGTACGGAGGATATGATCAGAAGAGAATTCAGATTTATACCCAGTAAACTACCTAATTTAGAATTATAGGGAACAGCGTTCAGTGGTCTTAAATTCTGAAGTATATCTGCTAACCAGGAGGCAGGTGGAACTCTGGTTTTATTCTAGCACCCAGCACAATGTATAAGAAAGATGTCCACTTAAATGTTTTAACCAGCATTGTGCAATTTGGAGGATATCATGCTTAGTGAAAGGAACCAGGCACAGAAAGAAAAAATACTATATGATTTCACTTATATGTGGAATCCAAAAGAGTCAAACTCATAGAAGTAGAGAGTAAAATGATGGTTGCCAGAGGCTGGAAGTAGGTGAGAAGCAGGGAATGGGAGATGTTTGTCAAACGGCACAAAGTCTGTTAGATGGAAGAAATAAATTTTGAGATCTATTGCATAGCAGGGTGAGTGAGTCAGTAACAATGTGTATTTCAAAATAACTAAGGTAATAAATTTCAAATTTCTCACCACAAAAAAATGATAAGTGAAGTGACAGATGTGTCAATTTAGCCTGATTTAATTATTCCACATTGTGTACATATATCAAAACATCACATTGTATCCCATAAATGTATACAATTATGATTTATCAATTAAAAATAATAGTAATAAAAATCAGCATACTGCAATTGCTTGAACATAGATGCAAATACCAAACACCAAGTGCGCACCATATTAGAATTTATTATAATACAAACAAGTCCAAACACAATATATAATCTAATTAAGAAAATATGAACATTTGCTTTTTTTCTATGGTAACTTTCTATTCCATTCTTTGAACTGGAATAGCCAACATTAGAGTCTTTTATTCACGTCTGGTAGGCTCCCCATGTTGAACCAGGAGGTACCAACTGTGCAAAGTGATCTTTTCCAATAGCAGGGTGTTCGCAACACACAAGTTCATGCCCACTCCGGTCTGTCTTGTATGGTTTGTCTGTCATTCCCCTCATTTCCTTCCCCATGAGACATTTCAGCCATCAAGTTGTTCAATAAGAAGACACAGCATGGTGGTGCATATCATCATTGCAATGTCCAACCAAGGACACAAATCAAGTAGCAAGAGAGAAGCTAGTTAACCGTCTTTGAAAGAGGCACCACAAAAACCCAGGATAAGGCAATTGCTTTAGTGCCACCAGCAGCAGCCGTTTACATGACAGGCT
The DNA here is from genome assembly GCF_047675955.1 of Chlorocebus sabaeus. Classification (NCBI taxonomy): domain Eukaryota; kingdom Metazoa; phylum Chordata; class Mammalia; order Primates; family Cercopithecidae; genus Chlorocebus; species Chlorocebus sabaeus. Next base: position 18,494,657 of record NC_132908.1, read on the forward strand.
TCAAAATTCAAGGCTTTATTGTTAAAACTGGCCTGAAAGAAAAGGCTTACAGGTTTTTAAAGTTTTAAAGTCCAAAAAAACCCATTTCATGATGTCCAAAATTATTACTATAAATAATAATAAATTAAAAGTCCTTAGATAATTTGAAATAAATTTTAAGAGATATGTATCAACCTAACCCAATGGGCATTCACTTGCATTTTAAGCAGAAGACAGCAATTCACTAGAGTGCCTTCGAGAATTGGACCTCTTTTAAATATCATTTAGCAAAATATAAAACATATTCAGAGGAAAAGAGATCACAATACTACGTGGTAGAGCCTCTCTCGTCAAGAGAAGTAATAAATTAAAGTGTCAGAGGAAAATGTTCCCAATGCACACCCAGTTTCTACACATCAACAATTAATTGTTACATACAATTAAAAACATGGAGCAGAGAGCATGGAGAGTCACATACATAAATTCCATTTTATGTACGTTCTCAGAAAGGAATTGCTTAACCTTTGTAGATATTGCACTTTGACTCATTCATGTATAGCTCAGACTAGCATTTTTCAGAGCTAGATGTTTAAAAAATAAATAAATAAATATATTTATATATATCTATATATATTCAGTATAGGTAGCCTTTGGTCAATGTCCATTCATGAGGGGATGTGGTGGAATTGCATCATACACACATTTAATGAACACATGTTCAATTACACGTGCTTGGCAAAAAAGAGACAGAGAGAAATGCAATTTAAGGGAGGTGAGAGAATCTGCTTACCATTCCACTCAATGAGCATACGCCCTGGGGAGCGTGGGAGATGGGAGATCTGTCCCTCAGTCAGACGACTTCCATGAACTTCTTTCAGTAGAAGCATCTTGATGCACCAGGGTGGTCCTAATGTTCTCAGATACATTAGAATCACACAATATGGTCCCTAAATGAGAGCCAATTTTGCCTTGTCATCAACCAGATAAACAACAACTTGTTCCAGTGCTAGAGAAAAACTTAGCTGTGTTAGGTTTTGAAAGCAATGGAATATAATCTCCAACATGGCTGTTTTTTGAGGATCTTTTGCAAAGGTAACTTTGGCTCTGTAAGGTTTTATCTTTTGCACTGACTTTAGAATCTAATCCTTGGCTCTGATGAGATTCTATTGCAATCCTTTAAAAGGGGTAAGAATTAGGATCATCAGGACTAATATAACCTAAGTTTATATTGAGCTAGTATTGACAGCATTGGCTGAAGTTTAGGGTTTGTGTTGCTGTGGGGCCTTTTCTTACCCCATTCATTTATTGCAAATTCCCTTAAAAAAGATAGACATGTCTTTCAACTTAGGGACAAAATGCAGCAAAAATCCAGCCTGAGGAACTAAGTATTCCAGGTGGACTGTCTGCTGTTTGTTTGGTCACCAAAAATATCATGTAATTTCAAAGTCATTTTGGCAGATTTATTCCAAAACAGGGATGAATTCGAATACTGGGAGTCAGAGAGAAGTTAAAAAAAAAAAAAAAAGAAAAGCTAAATAAGAGGAATATAATCGTGTGTGTGTGCGTGTGTGTGTGTGTGTGTGTGTGTGTGGTGCACACATAAGTAGCAATTTCCAGGGATGCCCCTATTTATTACATCCTAGAAGTGTTCTTGCCTTGGACAGGCAAGGGTAGAATAAATAAACACACTTATATTTTATCATTTTACAAAGGATCTGGGTTAAATAGCTTTACCAAGAACTGGCACCACCCTTTTAAGCCATGTGCGTCAAAGGGCAGACAAGGCGTCAGCATGGGCACCTTTTGTGTCTGTATTTGTGGCGAAATGGCAATGCCAGCTGGGCTGTGAGGCAGAGCTGAGAACACCTCCTCTCATACCCGCAGAGCTGCAGTTCCTGACCCTTGAATATTAAATTCAGTTCGGAAGTCACTTCAAATAAAACAATTTGGTGAGGGCCTCAGCAAGCAAGGAGGCAGGGTTGGCAACTCGACAGGCTTGAGCTTCTCTAGGAAGCTTGAGTGATACCATAACAAGAAGCAATTTTGAGTAACGGGATCGTATGCAGCTGACACAGGAATGGGTTGAAACAATGGCAAGTGTGGGCTTATTTTTTTGTTTTTCTGGGCTCAAGAATTCCTCCTTTCCCCCTGCGCACCAGGCAGGGTCTTTGTTTTGGAGGAGATAGAGAAAATCTATACATAATGATAAATAGAAAACTGCCTCTTAGACCCCAAGTTTGAGGTCACAGCTATGTGGGTTTGGAGATTTCCTGAAGAAGCTCTGGCCAGAGTTTGGGTGGGATCCAATACTCTTCTCTTCCCACAGTGTCATTCTGAAGCTAGGAGTGCCAGGGCCACTTCAAGACCACAACCCTCTCTAGGACAAAGGGCACCTTGAAAAAAATCCTGAAACGGTCATTATTGTTAGCTCCTGGGAACAGCACAGGGAAGTGATGAATGACCTCAGCTCTTGGAAGAAGAGTGCAGGCTCAGCTACGTGCTACTGGGATTTGGTAAGTCACATAAATGAAGGATTCCCAGTGACTGTGGATGGTACTAGGGTGAAATCACAGACTATTTCTCTACGTTGTGTCCTAACTGGTCACAGGATGATGACACAAGCTCCAATGGCATCTTCAAACTGGTAGGAACTTCCGCTGTCAATGCGACTCTGTGGAAATAAATGCATAAGTAAAAACAAGCTTCATGCTCTCCTTTCTTCTCTTGCATCTCTTCTCATCTACCAGTCTGAGAATTGCCCAGTCTGCTGGAGACAGGAAATCGGATTAGCACTCTTAAGGAGAGCTGCTCAGCCATAGGATGGGACACCTTCCCATCTGGAGATGGATTAGACAGAGGCAGTAGTTGCCACACCTAGGGAATCACGGGGATACTTTTATAGGTTTTCCATTTTTGTCATACTGGTACACCAGCATCTTGATGCAGTGTGAGTTTGCCGGCGAGATCCAGGGGCTACTTGTTATGGAAAAGTTATGATTGGTGTAGAACTGTACAGGCTGCTTCTGGCACTTGAAGAAGGCCTTGAGCGTGGCGGCTGCCATGGTGCGGAACCGCTTGCTGATGAAGCAATAGAGGAAGAAGTTGATGGCTGTGTTCAGAAGGGCTAGCATGTTGGCAATGTCGGACATGATGTGCACCAGCCAGCGGTTCTGGATGGGCGCCCCATAGAGGTGGTAAAGAATCATGATGATGCGGGGGGCCCAAAGTGTGGCAAAGATGGAGGTAATGGTGAACAAGATGGCGGTGGTCTTCCCCGTGGAGTAGCCACGGAGACGAAAATTGCTCTTCCTCCTGAGCTTGTACACAATGATTGAGTTCAAGATGAAGAAGATGGAGCAGGGCACCAGGTAGACGGTGAAGCAGTGGATCCAGATGAGGACGTGATGCACAGAGGTGCTGATGTAGTCTTCAGTCCAGATGTTGGGCCACCAGTAATAGGGGATGCTGGTCAGGAAGCAGGTGATGTAAACACTTACAATGACTTTCCGGGTGCGTGCTGGGTATGAGACCGTGTGGTACTTGAGTGGGTGGCAGACAGCGATATACCTGTCAATGGTTAATGGAACAGTAATCCATATGGAGGTGTGGATGGATGAGAATTCCAGCACTTCTATGATCTTGTCGGGGACCTGAGGCATCTGCATGTTCAAGATGAAATCTTCCAATAGGAAGTCCACAAACACTATGAAAAAGAGGACCAAGATGTCGGCAGCAGCGAGTGCCAAGAGATAGTTGTAGGAGGATTTCTGCCTTCTTGCCACCAGCTGGGAGAGGATGATCACTGTCAAGATATTTGCTGTGGAGAGAAGAAAAACTGGTTTAGCTCTGAAGCAAAGATGACTTCATTGGCTCCTATGGGGGCCCTAGGCATATGTTTATTGTTTACTCCTATGGAAGTCAAAATGATTGAATCAATGCTTTTGAGGGACAACCTCGGCATTACAAATAGTACCTCATACAAACACGTGGATACTATTTTAAAGTTGTGCTTATATTCTAACACAACCATGAGAGGAGGTGCCTCCATTCCCCTCATCTTAGAAATGAAACTGGGGCTCTGAGAGCCTCACACAGCCATGAGAGGAGGTGCCGCCATTCTCCTCACACAGCCATGAGTGGTGTTGCCGCTATTTTCCTCACACAACAATGTGAGGTGGTGCCACCATTCTCTTCACACGACTGTGAGAGGTGGTGCTGCCATTATCCTCATCTTAGGAATGAAGCTGGGGCTCTGAGAGACTCACACAACCATGAGAGGTGGTGTTGCCATTCTCCTCACACAACCATGAGAAGTGGAGTCGGCATTCTCCTCACACAACCATGAGAGGTGATGCGGAGTTCTCTTCACACAACCGTGAGAGGTGAAGCCCACAACCGTGAGAGGTGGTGCCGCCATTCTCCTCACACAACTGTGAGAGGTGATGCTGCCATTATCCTCATCTTAGGAATGAAACTGGGGCTCTGAGAGTTTAAGCAACTTGCTTAGAGCCACACAGTTGATAACTCATGGTGATAGGATCTCCTGATCCCAAATCTCATACTCTTTCTTTTGTTCAGTTGCATGAAGAATTTGGGGCCGAGGTGGCATTTCCTGCTATATGTGTTCAGGAAACAGACGGGACCATATAACCTCTTAAGAACCTCTTCAGAGCTTGGATTTTAGGATCTTTCCTTTTTAAGTAGATTTAAAATTGGAGGTGCAGAGAAGATTGTGACCTTCAGATTAATTTAAAAATAAATTGCATTTATTTTTGGAATAGGTAATCTACATACACATACATAATCAAAAATAATAACAAGGAAAAGTACATTTTCCTTCTACTCTTGTTCTCCAATCATCAAAATTCCCCTCCCTCAGGGAAACTACAGTTAATAAACAACCTATGCTTATATATGTCCATATAGTGTGCATGTATCAGGTTGGTGCAAAAGTAATTGGCAAAACCGCAATTACTTTTGTGCCAACCTCATATATAGTTTTTGCATAAACAGCAGCAATGTATTATTTTTTGTGGGGTCCTATTTGTTTTGAAAATACATCTATATAATTTCTGATCCGTTTTTTAAAAAAGTCTCCCTGAATTAAGCATGTTTAGAAAGTCATTAGGGACTCACTCCAAAATGATATTCCAATGCATAATATCTAGAAGTCATTCTACACGTTTATTTTCATTCATTCTCACAATCAACCCTGAAATTTGAACAACTGATAATGCTATTTTGCAAACTAAGTTCTCAGAAAGCTTATATTCCTTGTCTGAAGTCCAATGGCAGAGCTAGAATCCAGATCTCTCTCTCAGTCGCTCTCTGTCTCTCTTCCTTTCTTGGTAGCCGTTTAAAATGTTATACAATAGTTACCATGTAAAAATGTCTTATAATAAACACACCTGAAAAACCTGGTGTACTCATCACTCAGATTTAACACATTTTAACATTTTGCCATATTTACTTCAGCTTTCTTTAAAGAAAGAAATGACACTGTAGATAGAGTCGAAGTCTCTTCTGAAGAAGCTCTGTTCTCATTCTTTCCCATCTTCTTTCTCTAGATGCAACCACCATGCTGCAGGCTGTGTGCAGTGACCAGTGCCACGTCTACATAGTCTTTCTTTCTTTCTTTTTTAGATACAGGGTCTTGCTATGTTGCCCAGATTGGAGTGCAGTGGCTATTCACAGGTGCAATCATGGTGCTTTACAGCTTTGAACTCCAGGGCTCAAGTGACCCTCGCACCTTAGCCTCCTAAGTAGCTGGGACTACAGGTGCCCATCACTGTGCCCAGCCTTTTGCTTTCTTGTATACTGAAACTGCCATTCTATACACTGATTTTGTCATTCAACATTGTATTTCTGAGACCCATTTTTGTTGCTACATGAAGATCTAGTTCACCCATTTGAATGCCTACATAGCATTCTGCTGTAGGAACTTACTGATTTATTTATTTATTTATAATTTATTATATTAAATATGTTCATTCTTTTAAATTGGTTCCAGAATTTTGCTGTTATAAACCAAAGTTAATGTCTTGACATGACTTTCCATGAGAAGTACTTATATATGAAAGCTTATCTGGGGGAATGTATACGTGGAAGTGTATTTATTATGTTTTAGAGTATGTACCTCCTCATCTTTAACAGATACTCCTGAATTGCTTTGTAAAATTTTACTAATTTAGATTCCCAACAGCAGAATATGAGAATTCCAGTTGCTCCATATCTTCTCAGTATTACCAGTTTTGTTTTTTTTTTTTTTTTAAGTCTATGCTGTTCTCATTCTTGTCCAAAGCACTTTGAAACAACATTTTGAAGTGGTAGAGAGTTAAGATACTGATTATATTAATTAGCCAGGATTCAAACCCAGGACCAACATCCATGCTCAAAATCAATCTGCAGTATTGGTACTTATTCCCAGTGGGGTGGGGGTACCATGAAGATATGCTGTACTGCACACAATGTAGAGAAAAATGGTGAATATGTCCTACTTAAGTCACTACTTAAGAAAAAATGCCCACTAAAGCAAAGGTCCTTATATTTGTAAACTTGATATTTCAAAACTGCATTCATGCATTATGTACCTATTCTGAGCTGTGTCCTGGAAGGGGATGGTGAACAAAATAGACATGGTCTGTTTAGCCTGCATGGAGCTTAAATTCTGTTAGGCAAGAAGAACATCAGCTGAAGAACCATGGAAGAAAATGCATTAACTGCAAGCTCTAGTGAATGCTATGAAGGAATGTTTTGGAGTAGGAATCAGAAAAATCTTTACTGAGATTTGGAATACCAGGAAGAGGTTAAAAGGCAGAAAGCTTGGAAGGAGCAAGTGTTTCAAGCAAAGGAAACAGCAAATGCAAAGGTTCTAAGGGGGAGAAATATGAAGAGTTCGGTTTATTAAGACAAAGAATATTTATGTTGAATTCTGCTTGCTTTGTAAGCATTCTTGCATTTTATAGCTCTCTTTTATTAAACAGCCTTGCTGTGCTGTGTTGAAAAGCACTTCAAAATGTTTTATTCATCCAGAAATTTTTCCAAAAAGTAGTTAGCATCTACTTTCTGTGGGCAAATGCCTGTACATAGGCCTAAGTGGATATACATTAGGTACTCTGGTGGATACCCATAAAGTCTCTACTCAGAGAGTGGAGAAACATCATATAAGTGGTAAGTATTAAAGAGATAAATGAGAACACAGTATACAGGAGCTGCTGGTGAATAGATAAAGAAAGGACAAAAGCTTTGGTGAAGGGTTCTGATTAAAGACTTGGCTTGCAATCCCTGCTCCTCTGACCTAATCATATATAGTCAGAGCTTCATGGAACCCAAGCTGTAAAGAGGTTGAGGTCTAAAGGTCTATTGTATCAAGGGTATGGGAATCCAGTAGCTAAGAGTGTGGGATCTGGGGCTGGGCTGCATGGGTGTTATTACCACCTTGTCTTTAGACAAGTTTATTCAATATTTCTGTGCCTCAGTTCCCTTCTTTATGAAATGGAGTGTATTAGTCCGTTCTTACACTGCCAATAAAGACATTTCCAAGACTGGATAATTTACAAAGGAAAGGGGTTTAATTGACTCACAGTTCCACCTGGCTGGGGAGGCTTCACAATCATGGCAGAAGGCTCATGAGGAGCAAAGTCACGTCTGACATGGTGGCCGGCAAGAGCTTGTGCAGGGGAACTCCCCATTATAAAACCATCAGATCTCATGAGACTTATTCACTCTCATGAGAACAGCATGGCAAAGACACAGCCCCATGATTCAACTACCTCCCACTGGGTCTCTCCTATGATACATGGGGATTATGGGAGCTACATTTCAAGATGAGATTTGGGTGGGAACACAGTCAAATCATATCATGGGGTTAATAAGACTATACACCTCATAGGGTTATTCTGAGGGTTAAGTGAGATAATTTCAATAAAGTGATTAAAACAGTGTCTGGCATGTGGGAAGTGCTTAATGGATGGTAGCTATTGCCTGAGAGTCCATTCATGCAGCAAATATCAACTGGGCATTGACTATGCCAGGCATTGGATGAGGCATTGGAGATACAGGTATTAACAATGTGGACAGATTCCCTTTTGCCATGGAGTTTATAGTATAATGAGGGAGACAGACAATAAATAAACACACACACAAATGCACAACAGAATGTCAGATGTGATACTAGGAAGGATAACACCAAGGGATGAGACAGATTCATGGGGTAGTAACTTTTAGATTAAAAGCAACATTTCAGTCCAATCAAGGATGAAGAGAAGGGAGGCCAGATGCGGTGGCTCATGCCTGTAATCCTAGCACTTTGGGAGGCCGAGGGTGGTGGATCGCTTGAGGTCAGGAGTTCCAGACCAGCCTGGCCAACATGGTGAAAACCCATCTCTACTAAAAATACAAAAATTAGCCAGATGTGGTGGTGGGTGCCTATAATCGCAGCTACTTGGGAGGCTGAGGCAGGAGAATCACTTGAATTCGGGAGGCGGAGGTTACAGTGAGCCGAGATTGCACCACTGCACTCCAGCCTGGATTACAGAGTGACATTCTGTCTCAGGAAAAAAAAAAAAAAAAAAGGAAAAAAGAAGGGATCTAGGGATCTGTCATGCAAATACTTGTGGGAAAAAGATTCTAGGCAGTGGGATTGGCAAGTGCAACAGCCTTGTGATGAGAATCAGCTTGTTCTATTCATAGAACAGAGAGACATGAAAATGATTTCCCATTTTAGAGATGAGGAAACCAAGGCCGGCATTTTTAGATAATTTGATCAAAGTCATAAACAGAACAAGTAAGGGAGGCAGAGAAAAATGAAAATGGATACCCCAGCTCTGTCTGACTTTCTGGCTTATGAAATTCTGCTTTGTTTATTTTTGGTCATAGAAAAGGGTTCTCAACATAAATAATGCGATTCCTGTTCCTTAGGTTGCCCCTGACTTAGAAAAGTGCGATAATTTCTTGCAACCTCTTTTTTTCTTTTTGTTGAGACTGAGTTTCGCTCTTGTCGGCCAGGCTAGAGTGCAGTGATGCGATCTCGGCTCACTGCAACCTCCACCTCCCAGGTTCAAGCGATTCTCCTGCCTCAGCCTCCCGAGTAGCTGGGATTAGAGGCATGTGCCACCATGCCCAGCTATTTTTTTTTTTTTTTTTAAGTAGAGATGGGGTTTCACCATGTTGGCCAGGCTGGTCTTGAACTCCTGACCCCACGTGATCCACCAGCTTCAGCCTCCCAAAGTGCTGTACTTACAGGCGTGAGTCATCATGCTCAGCCACAACCTCTTTTTTTTCCCCCCTATCCATTAAACAATGCCTGCTTTCCCTTTCACATCCCTGCTTCCCAAGGAGGCAGGATGTATAAATGGCAGGGTGTCCCCAGAAAAAGTGCTATATATATATAATCTATATATATATATTCTATATATATGTAAAAGTGCTATATATATATATTCTATAGAGAGTGACTCTCCCACTTTTTCTTCCTTCCCAGCTGAACCCTGTTTGAAGTGTGGTGCTAAAAATTCTCCATATTGAAGCTCTTTAAAAGTATTCCAGCCCCATCTAATTAATGCTTTAAGTCAGGCAAGTCATCAACTCCAAGTGAAATTGCTAGGTATTCATATTTGACATTTCCTTAAGTTTCTAGTGATTGCCTCTCTTGAGAAACTAACCCGCAGACACTGAGTTTCCCATTTCTTTTGTACAGATTTTCCCCCAAGGCAACATCAAGAACATGTAGGAGATCTTTGGGGTGGGAGAAAGAAGTGTGAGCGGAGGAGACCCAGAGGGGAATGGTGCGGTGCCTGTGTATTGATTTTCTGAAAAAGAAATGAAAAGGTAGAGTCTTCAACTCTTAAAAGCTTGACATTTGCTGTAACTCTCCATATTTAAAAATTCTTTCATTTCTACAGTGGCACATTTTCCCCAAAGGGAAAGAGTGGTGTCGACAGGGTCTGTGTGTATTTATAAGGGGTGAGTAAATGAAGAAACCGAAGTTCTCACTGCCTGAAATTCCATTTCTGAGCTTTCCTGTCAAACTGAGCCAGTGATTCCATTGTTGAGGAAACCCAACCAATCCCATCCAAGCAAGCCCTGCTGAACTTCACCACCAAAATGTCAATGCTTCTAAAAAGCAAATCCTTTCTGTCAATGGTGTCGTCGGACAGGTTTAAGTTCCTGGATAATAAAAAGCCCATGTTTTGTGACTGCAAAGCTTCTTGGTTGTATTCTTGAGGGAATTCATTTCCCATATTTTGCAGCTTACTGTGCTCAAGCTTGGGAGGATTGGGGGAGTGGCTGAGAGAACAACGCAGGTTTTGTCGTCAGACCACACCACTGAACTGTCTGCTGGCCCAGAGAGAAAGGGTCAAGGTCTTCTAGAGGTATTTTCTGTGTCTGTGATGACTAAGGGGTCTCTGCAGGTTCCTTGGAAGAAGCAGCTCAATCGGGAGTTCTGAGTTTATATCTTTTAGTTCTGCTACATTGCCTTTTTCTTGTCTTTAGAAACTATTTTTTCAATTACAAAAGTAATATGCACCTGTCAAAAATTAAACATTATATCAGTGTCTAATAATAATAGTAATAGAATTTGGCTACTTTTATTGTGTATCCACTGTGCTCAGGGCACTTCTAAGCATCTTACATACAATATCTCGCTTAATCTTCACAACTACCTTGTGTAGTGTAGTGGGTACCATGATTTAAAAGCCCTGAGGTTCAGAGAGGTTAAGTAACTTGTTTGAGATCACACAGCTAGGTGGTGAGCCAGGACATTAAACCCAACTGTTAAATGTATAAACTCAGGAGAGTTTATACATTTAATGACTACATTAGAAATTAGAAGGGGAAAGTCTGTCAAAACCCCATCTTGCATGGATAATGTGTCAGCTAGCCTCATAGGCGGACCCTTGTGTACCATGCCCCCGGTAGACATTCCTCTATGTAGTCTCCATGCCTTGAGTTGGAGCTGGCACTGTAATTTACTTTTGACCAATACATTATGTCAGGACTGACACTGCGTGACTTCTGAGGCTAGGTCATAAGTGGGTCTTTTGAACACATGCTCTTGGTATGCTCCTTCTTGGAACCCAGTTGCCTTTCTGTGAGAGGCACATGCCACTTAGGCCATGTGTAGGGCCTCTGGTTGAAAGCCTCAGTAAAGCTCATGGCCAATATTGAGCATCCACTGTCATCCATGGGAATGAGCCATCATGGATATCCAGCTCAATAAAGTTCCCAAGTGAGTATAGTCCCACTGCTCACTGGCTGCAAATGCATGAGAGGCCAGAAGCAAGAACCACCCAGCAGAGCCCAGTAAGCCCAGGAAGCATGACAAATAATCATAAATTGTTGCTTCTAGCCTCTTAAGTTTTGGGGTTTGCCATGCTGCAATAGATAACCAGAAGTTTGTTGGACGCTTGGTGTTTATATCTCCAGGATGCTTATATGCCCACAATAATAGCACAACTAGTAATAATAATTATCCCCACAAAATCAGATTTTACAATAATGTTGTGCAACTTGATTTTTTCACTTAGACATAAATAATAGATTTTTCCATATGTCAATGATATTCATGAAATATTCACCTATTGCTGGACATTACTTATTATGACTATTTTTGTTACTATAAGCATTAAGTTCATGAAACATTTTTGTGCATTTCTTTTGGATAAATTCCCAAAAGTAGAAATGCTGGTTTAAAGGGTAACACACTTTTCTTCCCTCTTTCCCTCCTTTCTTCCACTTTCCTCGTATTCTCACTCCCTCTCTCCCTCCCTCCTAAAGGCAGCTAAAAGAATTTGCAAGATGCAAAAGAGCTCAAGTTGGAGGCTACAAAAGGATTTAAGTTGGATATCAAGAAGAACTTTTTTGATTGCAATGGCAGTTATGTGAAGAAGAGCAGGCCACTCTTGAGCACAGTTGCTCAGTCCACAGGGGTCTTAAGAATAGGAAAGAGAATTGCCTATTTGGGATCATTAGATTCCTGGAGTGACCTTTTACAAATCCTAGTTCTCTGCATCCTAAATTTCCAAAAAAAGAAGCCACTCACCCCTTTCAGTCACCATCCCCTGTGACTTAAAAGCATCTCTTCCTTTGCTTGAACCAGGGAGGCAGAGGTTGCAGTGAGCCGAGATCATGCCCCTGCACTCCAGCCTGGGCGACAGAGTGAGACTCTGACTCGAAAAGAAAAGAAAGAAAAGAGGAAAGAGAAGAAAAGAAAAGCATCTCTCTCTGACAAAGTTGCCATCTTTTGCATCAGAAGAGTCAGCACTCATGTTAGGCAGACTCCTGGCATTGTGGACAATTGCAGTGGTGTTATTTTACCTGCTTCTGGGAGGTGCTCCAAGGATGGATTTTTAGGAAGATCAATTTCTAAGACTCCTACATAAGAAGTCAGCAATGCCCTTATTTAGATCAGCTGAGGGGTAGAGACCGAATCGTATGATGGGGCACTGCCTCTGGTGGCTGCCACCTCCCTCACTGTTACCTGTCCCACTCTGGACCTTGGGATGGAAGAAGGGTAAATAAAAAGATGATGCTGACAAGACTTGGTAGTCAGTCTTTTAGCTTCTGAAAAAGGTGCTGGGAGGTCTCCAGGAGGTTCGGTGTTGAGTGGTCCCCTAGGAGAGAAGCAGGAAAAAGTTCCCCAGGGCTGCTGTCCCACCATATGTCTCCAGTATCAGGCACTGACAGCTGGCCAGTGGCCATCCTTGTTTCCTGTTGTTCCTCTTGCCCCAAGGCAGAAAACTGGGAATGTGGAGCTTTCTTCCCGCAGTTGGTTAGTAGAGGCACGAAACTGGTTGTAGACTAGGGAGGTGGAGGTTAGGCAGTGGCACCCTCCTACCATAGGAAAGACAACCCCTTGGGGGGATGGCTTTCTGGTTCCCCAAAGGGCTATTTTTACTTTTTTGCAGGCTGACTCTTACCCAAAATATTTGGGTACCAAAGAACCTATCCTAGTTGGGAGCATAGTGGTTAAGAGTAGACTCTCTGGAGGCAGCCAGCCCAGGTTCAAATCCCAAGACAGCCATTTACTAACTGTGTGATGGTGAGCAAGTGAGCTAATGTCTCTGAGCCTCAGTGCTTACATCTGTGAAATGGGCATCGTAATAAATAGTACCCACATAGGATATTATGAGAATATATAAAATAATATAGGCACAATACTTAGCACAGTTCCTGGCCCATAGCACTCAGAAAACATTAGCTATTTTTACTTGTTAACATTTGGCTAGTTCAGCTCCGCAGACAATTACTGAGCATCTTCTGGAGGTGGGAACCTGCACTAGAAGCAAAGATGAGTGAGAGAGAGTCAAGCTCTCAAGGAATGCCAGCAAAGATTCTAGCTTCTCCCCATGAATCATCCCAGGCACTAACAACCCTGTTAACCTATCAGGAAATGCTTCATTGCTTCTACCGTAAGCCCTCTAGTTGCAGTTGTATTCCAAACCTTACCCTCAACTTTGTTTCTCTGCTTGGTGGAGAATAACATTGGTCATTATCTGTAGAATCAAACCCTTAAAAGCCATTATTGCATGATGATTCAGTTGTCTCTTGCATCCTCTGAAATAGCCTTGGTTCTCTTAAAATTTTAGTTCCCATTTTGATAGCTCTTTAATTTTCTTTGTAGCTTCACTATCATCTCCTATTATTTTTCTTGTGAAGACCTCTTTTTTGTGTTTTTCTTTTTCTTTTTTTAAAACTACATTTTAGCACTTGAATGGATTCTTTTCAAAGCTAGAATCAGCATTTTCTGTTTTTTTTTTTTTTTTTTTTAATCTCCCTTTATAAGGGATCATGTTTCATCTTCTAAACTAAAAGTGAAAGAATGAAATTCCATCAACTCTGATGGGAAGGGGTTGTTGGAAAAGCAAATCTGGGCATAAGACTGGAAGTTCAATTTTGGACATGTTGAATTTAAGATATTTTTTAGACTTCTTCATGAAAATGTTGAACAAGCAGTCTGGAGTTTCAGGGTAAGATCTACAGTGAAGAATAAATGTGGGATTCATCACAAGATGGTATTTAAAGGCACTATAGTGGAATGCCAGAGGAGCAAGCTGAAGAGGTCAACAGGATCAAATCATAAATGATCATGTGTGGCATGCAAGGAGTTTGAACTTTATCCTGTAGGAAACTGGGAACCTATTGGAACCTATTGGAACCAAGTCTATTGGTAATGGCTGTCTGGGTGCCATGTTGAAAAGTATTCTAACACCATCCCTGGGCTTAGTGGTGCTTTGATGGATTGGTGATGTCTGCCAAGGTGGAACATATGTTGTGAATTTGTCCTTGGGGTCTTGGGCCCTGGATCCATGGTGCAGCCTCCCTGGCTTCTCCTAGAAATTAGCAAAGCGATGGTTTCCAATGTAGACCAGAACAGTTGAGACCTAGCAAGTCTCCTCCTTGCTGATGAGTAGGCAGCAAGAGATAAGATGGCTGCTATCCCAGGACAGTCTGACTCAGGGCAATGGAGAAAAGGTGAGTCAGCAGCCAGGCTGCAGGGCTGGAGTCAGCCTTGCCAACCAATTGACTTCCTCTTGACAGCAGAATTGGTTCTGGCTTTTTGACCAGGGACAGCTTCATTGGGTAACCATAATAACTGCTAGACCTCAATCATGAAGCCACATCCAAGCCAGCCAATAGACCCAATGGTTTTCAAACTATTTATCTCAGTACCAAAGTTCATTTTCTAATGACTGTCCTATGTTGAGCAGCACCTACTATTCTATGTTGAGCAGCACCTACTATGTGCTGGGTGGCTTTGCATAGATGAGATGATTTTATATGATTCACTGATGAACATATTTATTTTTAAAATTATGCATTTAGTTTTAATGGTATTAGAGGAATGTTATTTCTCTGTGTAAGGTAGTGATAAAGACCTGCTTATATAATAAGGTCGGTTTATTTAAAAAGTGAATTGATTAAAAAAAAAAAAAACTACAAGGAGATGGCAGTGCAGGTAAAATATAGGCTTCTGGTCTTCATTTTACAAATGAGGAAACTGGTATTCAGAGAGGGTAAGCCGCCTGCTGAAGATGGCACAGCTGGTAAGATGAAGTATCTTGAAAGGACTCGATGGCACGATCTTGGGTCAAGTTTCATACCAAGTGATGAACGCAGTGGTGTTTTCTCAGTTCCAGGAGTTTGTCACAAAGATAGATGGGGTCAGGGCTTTACAAGAACAAGTCCTGAACCTGCAGGTGGCTCTCCGGCAAACAATGAGCAGAGGAGTTACCAGAGAGGAAAGGATGCTTAAAACCAGAGACATGCATTTTGGAGCATGTCTGGCATGCAGACATGCTGATCCAGATGAGCCTTCTAGATCTGCACGTTTCTAGCTGGTGCTTTGGGACAAGTTGTGTAAACACAATGAACTTCGGATTCCTTACCAATAAAATGGTAGTAAAAATGGTACCTGTTTCAAAGGGATGCTGTGAGGATTAGAGAGAATTGTGCACACAGACCTCTTAGCACGGAGCCTGGCCTAAAGAAACCACTCAATAGTTATTAAGGACACATAACAATCAGTCCTGCTAAGGTGACAAATTGAACCAGGCAAAGGCTCAATGAGAGGGAAGAAGCACTGGCAATTCTAGGAACAGTCTTCTGGTATATTTCTTGATTTGTGGGAACTAGCTCTAGAAAGGACCCTATTTCTCAGACTCAATCGATGAAAATGTCCTTAGACTTCCCAAGTTTGTCAGGAGTATCTACACTCTTAGGTTGGGCTCTGATATAGATCCCTATCTGCTAATGGACAAGCCACCTTCCTTCTTTAAGGCCTCAGTTTCCATATCTGTAAAATGAACGAGTTCATAATAGGCAATAATAATGATAATGACAGCATCGTGGCTCACATCTAGGGCAGATGAGTAGGAGTTTAACTGGCAGATAAGACACAAGAGGGCTCTCCAGGGAGAGTGAACGGCAATGTGCAAAGGTAAAGAGGCATGAAAGAAGAGATCCCCACTGTTCCCTCAGAGCAGCTAATAACTATTGAGTGCTTATCTCGTGTTAGGCACTGAGCTCACATCTTCATATACGCCAAGTATACTGCATATCTATAATATGATATGTTACCTAACATTATAATATCAGGCAATACCTAATACCTACTGTTAAATATTTAGTACTTAATCCTTACTAGTAAGGTAGGCACTATTTTCATCCTCTTATGGATAAAAAAGACTCAGGCTTGAAAGGGTTAGGAAGTTGACTAAAGTTGTATGCAATGGTATCAAATGCCTCTTCCAGCTTTCCCACTCTCCAACACCTGAGCAAGGCTGGTACATTTAACAATAACAGTTCCCTTTATTGAGCACTGACTGTGTTTGGCTCACTTGCCAGAGGTTTCACTTGCACTCATTTTTTTTTTTTTTTAAACTGAGTCTTGCTCTGTCACTCAGGCTGAAGAGCCATGGTGCAATCTCGGCTCACTGCAACCTCCGCCTCCCGGGGTCAAGCAATTCTCCTGCCACAGCCTCCCGAGTAGCTGGGATTACAGGCATCTGCCACCACACCCAGCTAATTTTTGTATTTTTAGTAGAGACGGGGTTTCACCATGTTGGCCAGGCTGGTCTCGAACTCCTGACCTCAAGTGATCCACCAGCCTCGGCCTCCCAAGTGCTGGGATTACAGGTGTGAGACACTGCGCCTGGCTACTTGCACTAAATTTTATCCTCATACATCATGAGATAGCTACTACTAATATCCCTGTTTTAAAGACAAGAACACTGTGGCTCAGTGAGGTTAAGGAATTTGCCCAGATCACACAGTAAGTGTGTGCTAGACCCAGGATTCAAAAACAATTTGTTAAGACTCTAGAGTGCATTTGGTGCACTTACTTGTCCAGATACCTCCATAATCAGCTCAGGGAACTGACTGTTAACTAGAAATGGGCCAGTTGTTTTCTTTTGTAACATTAGTATTTTTAAACAGTGTCCATCAGCTGGCACATATGAGGCATGAGGGAAGTTGAGAGAAGAATCAGTTTCAGAGCAGTCGTATGGCCTTTGAAAATGCTTGCCACTCCCTGCCCCTGGGAATCAGTGGGGATAAGCTAATCACCTGCTCGAAATCCAGGGCATACAACTGAGCTGCTGCCCATCACCCCTTTTCAAAAGCAAATAATGCTCCCCACTGGCTGATTCTCCATTGTTTTGGCCCCATGTGCTGAGCTTCTGCCAGTCCTGCCCATCTACTGACTTCCAGCTAGTGACTGCCTTGGCCAGGGGATGCTGGTTAGTTTTTGCTGTTTTGTGGACACACGGGTGATGGTTATTGGGTGCGAGGGGACCAAGAGGAAATCAGAGGCATCTGTGCTCTTCATCTGGAGTTCACTGGGGTGTCAGAGGCTAATTGAGGCTCTGCCTGGGTTGTCGCTGTTTGATTAAACATCTTGTGCTAAGCATCATCCATCTGCTTCTCCCAATGGCTGCCAGGGGTAGGTATTTTTAGCTGTGGGCAAATAGCTTATCAATTGTGCATACAAAATACAGCCAACACAAAGCCATCATTTTCCATTACCCTGCCTCATTCTCCCATGAAGACAAGGACAAAGGAAGAATTAAATAAGATGGGCATTCACTTATTTATTCAACAAATGTTTACTGAGCTGCCCACTGTGAATCAGGCACTGTTCCAGACACAGGGATGCAGCGATACACAAACACACAAGTGGTTTGCATCCACAGGGAGCTTACAGTCCATTCTGACCCAGTAGAAATCTGCTCTGCCACCAACCAACTCTGTGGCTTGGGTAAGTCGCTCATCTCTCTGAGACTTCTTTTATTCCCATAGCATGTGCTGAGCATGTATTACGTGTCATTTTCTGCGCTGGGGCTGCAGGTGAGGGATGGCAGATCTATTTCACCCTCTAGTGAGGGAGGCAGAGAGGGAAAGAGGCTACATGACCATTTGGTATGCGTAAGCCAGGAGACCGAGGCATTTTCTTGGGCACTTGGAGAGGAAGCAGCAATGAGTTCTTGGTTCTGAGTTTATGGCAAGGGAAGGCTTCAGAGAAACATGCAGGGGGAGATTGAGGAGAATGGCACTCGAGGATCTGGAAATGGTAGGGACTGTGAGTGAGAGTGAAGAAAGAGAAGCAGTAAAAAAAAAAAAAAAATGGCCAGGCTCAGTGGCTCACACCTGTAATCCCAACACTTTGGGAGGCCAAAGTGGGAGAATTTCTTGAGGCCAAGGGTTTGAGACCAGCCTGGGCAACATTGTGAGACCCCATATCTCTTTTAAAAAGTTAAAAAATCAGTTGAGGGTGGTGGTGCAAGCCTGTAGTCTCAGCTACTTGGGAGACTGAAGCAGGAGGATCGCTTGAGCTCAGGAATTGGAGGCTGCAGTGAGCTATGATCATGCAAAACAAAAACAAAAACAAAACAAACTTTAGTCAGCGACTCAAGCTGTCTTTCTAGTCTTAAAGTTTCTCTTCTTAGGGATTTTTTTTTTTTTTTTTTTTTTTTTTTTTTGAGGTTGAGTCTCACTTTGTCGCCCAGGCTGGATTGCAGTGGCGCCATCTCGGCTCACTGCAGGCTCCATCTCCCAGGTCCAAGCGATTCTCCTGCCTCAGCCTCCCACGTAGTTGGGGTTACAGGCACCCACCACCATGCCGGGCTAAATTTTGTATTTTTAATAGAGATAGGGTTTCACCATGTTGGCCAGGCTGGTCTCAAACTCCTGACCTGGGAGGCCTGGCTTGGCTTTCCAAAGTGCTGAGATTACAGGTGTGAGCCACTGCACCCAGGCTTTAGGGATCATTTTTAAGGGATGGCTGACCTGCATGCCCTGCAGCTAACGCATATATAAACTGCAACCAGCAACTATTGACTTTGCATCCTCTAGCTCCTTCCTCGTATTAGGTCTGCGTCCAGTGTCTCCAACTTAAAAGAAGAAAAAGCAATAACACGTGACATCGGGGGAAAAGTGAAGTAGCCTATACCAAGGTTCTAGAGCATGATTTATGGTTCATTTACATACCCAGGGTTCCATGGCAGCAGGTGTCATGAAAGCTGACCACAATTATAATGACCACCACTTTAAGGATTCAGAAGGTGTGTGAGGGGCTCCTAGCATCATCTCAGAAAGACAGGTGGTGGAGTACAGATTCCGGAGCCAGATTGCTGGGATTCAAACTTGCCCCTGCAGCCTTCAAGCTGTGTGACCTTGGGCAATTTACTTAACCTCTCTGGGCCTTCAGTTTGCTCATCTATGAAAAGTATGCTGACACAGCACCTATCACAGGCTTTTATGAGGATTAAATAAATTAATACGGGGAAATTGCCTGGTACTAGGCGCGCTATACACTTTTTATCATCATCACTATTAAACAGGGTAAAAGTTTGGAAGGGCAGGAAGTGCGCTTGCTTTGCTGATTATTATTAATATATTGCCAAGTTCTTACACAGTTCCTGGCATACAGTAGGTTCTCAATAAACACCTGTTGAATGAATAAATGAAGGAATAACTATGAATATAGATTAACCTAACATTGCAGACAAGCAAAAGGCTGGTTAACAGTTTTGAATGTACTTAGGGTTTACTGCAGAAAATGAATCAGGTGATGTAATCCAGGGTAAATGGAAATTAATTGGAAATTAATTTGGTGTTCAGTGTGTGGGAGAGATCTTTTGGGGACCATTAGCTCCCTGAGAAGAGGGTTTGTGCCAGAATTTTCCACATGAATCCAATTCAGTTCAACATAAATTTAGTGATGCCCAACAGTGCGCCAGAGCCTGAGTCAGGCTCCCAGAGTACAAGATCCGTTCCTTAGGCTCAAGGTGCTGAGAACTTACTAAATAGTTCATCCCAAGGCAGCACGAGGTGTCATTTCAAACTCCCTGCTTCCTTCAATGGCACCACGTTAGGTCTTGCAAACTCAAATGATGACAGGGCCTGGGCAGAAAATATAAATGTGTGGAGTGGGCATGCCATGTGGGCACCTCCGGTGAGCAGGATATTGCATGCCCCATTGCAGGAGGGTGGTCACCGTTTAGCTCCACTTGGTAGCTTCCCATGAGGGAATGACAGCCAACTGTGGTCAGGTCTTCCAATGTTTCCAGAGAGGCTTGCAAGCAACACACTTACACACCCCATCCCAATACACAGTGTGGTCCATGGGTTGCTGGTTTGAGACCTCTGCTTTATCAGCCAACATCAAAAATCTTTGCACAACCCACAAGGTACCTAAGCTCCCTTCTGCAACCCCTGCAAATGCACCTTGCCACTTCATTTTAGCAGCCATTGCCTGAACGTGCAACACACTTTCTTACCTCCATAGCATCGCATGGGCTATTTCTTCTGCCTGAAATACCTTCCCCATCCACAACCCTTTGCCTAGAAGACTATTTTTAAAACCTTCTCTGATCTCAATGCATTGAGTTAAGCACCTCACTGGCCAGAGTATTTAACACATTTTTGTGATGATATCCTTCAAGATCTTTATCACCCATTCACTGGGTGCCTCTGGAAAGCAGGGACTGTATCTCTTTACTCTAAACCTTGAGTACTTATCACAGGGCTGTCAAAGAGTATGCACTCCATCAATGTTTGTGGGATGAAAGAATGATGGATGGATGGATGGATGGATGAACGGATGGTTAGACGAATGGATGGACTCCCCAAGGTTCTGTCTGTGTGACATCCATCTGTTTGCTGTCATTTTCATGGTATTCCCTTATATGTGTGATGACTGATCTCACTACTTGCCTCTACTTTTTTCTCTCTAAATCCAGTGTCTATGTAGCTTCTTGGGCACTTCTTTCTGTTACCTTCTATAATAGCTATTGAATCAAGTTCCCCATTAACTGACTTGGGCATAACACTTAACTCAGTTTTCTCATCTGTGCAATGGTGACATCTTTCCAAAGGGCTGCTAAGAAGACTGAATAACTTAATGTGCAAAATCATCTGTACCATGCTTGGCATGGAGTAGATGCTCAGAAATAGAATTAATTTCCCTATTGAATGTGATTGACAGTTTCGCTCTTAGAACACTTTTCCCTGGTTGAAACAAGGAAAGGTTAAGAGCCCCGAGAGTGAAACTGACTTCATGGGGTTGAATTCCAGGTTTGCCGATTCCTAGTCTTGTGATTGTGACTGAGTTACTTAAACACTCCATGCCTCCATGTTCTTCATTTGTAAAGTGGGGATAGTCATGCCTACTTCATATGATTCTTGTGGGAATTAAATACATTAACACAAATAAGGTGCTTAGAAGCACACCTGGCACATGGTGATGGTCAATAAATGTTATTTTGGTTGTTCACTGACCCAACCCAAGTGAGGAGGATTTTGCATTTTCATCAAGCCCACTCAGGCCAGTTTCC
The DNA here is from genome assembly GCF_047675955.1 of Chlorocebus sabaeus. Classification (NCBI taxonomy): domain Eukaryota; kingdom Metazoa; phylum Chordata; class Mammalia; order Primates; family Cercopithecidae; genus Chlorocebus; species Chlorocebus sabaeus. The sequence continues at coordinate 18,515,971 of NC_132908.1, forward strand.
TTCGCTTTCCTTCCGTCGCAAATAGTGACTTCCTAATGTGTTCAGTCAGGCACCCTGCCACAGGTTGCAGATGTCAGTAAACCTGAAGAACCAGTTTCTGCCCTCCTGGAGGCTACAGCCTGGCAGAGAAGCCAGATAGATACTCAGAGAGAAGCTCCATGATGGAAGAAGACAGTATGCTATGGGAGCACTTAGGAAGAGGGAAGAAATCTAATATAGAGGATCATGGAAGGCTTCCTGGAGGAAGCAGCATGTGTGCAGTGTTGGGAGTGGGAAATAGGAGCCAGTCAAGTGACTGGGAAGCAAAGCATGCCAATAGGAGGGAATGAAATGTGCAAAGGCCAAGAAGCAAGAGACAGGATGGCTGTTGAGCAGGTAGAAGTTCAGCATAGAATAGAGGTCACAGACTGACAGCTCGTGGGGTGGATTCTTGGCAGCGGTGGGTGGGGGTGGGGGACAGATGCATCTATAAGGTTTCTGAATTAGTTGCTGTATATATAAACTGGAGTATTTCATGTCCAATCCTGGATTTGAGCTTCTTTTGAAAATCAGAAGGGAAGGCCATGCTAGACTCACATTTCCACATATGGCTTCCCTCCAGTTCACATTCCCATGAGGCTTCTCTCTTTTACGTCATCTGCTCACCCTCACCCAAGAGAGAGTAGGGAGGGAGGTCTGGCTGGAGACAAGGTAGAGAAGTAACAGTCCTCGATTTCAATGGCTTTGCAGCACTATTTGAGTTGGATCTGTTGGGAGGCAATAGGGAGTCATCAAGGGGCATTAAACGTTAAAAGGTTTTACTAATAAGAAACTTATTATTTGCCAAGCTCAGTGGCTCACGCCTGTAATCCCAGCACTTTGGGAGGCTGAGGTGGGCAGATAGCTTGAGTCCAGGAGTTCAAGACCAGCCTGGGCAACATGGGGAGACTCCATCTCTACAAAAATACAAAAAACTTAGCCAGGTGCTGTGGCACGTGCCTGTTGTCCCAGCTACCTGGGAGTCTGAGGTGGGTGTATTGTTTGAGCCCAAGAGGTCAAGGCTGCAGTGAGTGGAGATTGTGCCACTGCTCTCCAGCCTGGGCAACAGAGCAAGATCCTGTTTCAAAAAAAAAAAAAAAGAAAGAAAGAAAAAGAAAGAAAGAAAGGAAGGAAGGAAAGAAGGAAGGAAGGAAGGAAGGAAGGAAGGAAGGAAGGAAGGAAGGAAGGAAGGAAGGAAGGAAGGAAAGAAGGAACTTAGTATGTTTTGCCCCAAACCACAGACATCCCTGAAGGTACAAGAGGTGGGAGGTGAAGAACAGAGGGTCCTGTATACCTCAGTGAAACTCTCAAATAGGGATTGGTATTGGAGCTTTTTCATTTATACAATTTGACAAGAGACAGCAGAAATGCTGAGAGGTAACAACCTCCCACACAATGCACACCCTCCTCCGCATCGTGGGTTAGCAGAGGGAAGGTCCCACGGGATCTGGATGTCCAAGAACATTAGAAAATTCTTTGGTGCAAATGGCTCAGCTGCCCGTTCCCCAAGGCCACCTCTCTAATGGACATTCTGTTCCACCATGGGACCCGCGTTCTCTCGGCAGATGCAGTGTTGAAGTGGCAGCATCTGTACCAGAAGATGTGGACAGGCAGGGAACAGGCCATGCCCAGAGGACAATGTCTAATTACCCAGGGGCCTCGGGAAGCAATTTTCTGTGGTTGGAGAAATTGTTTTTTGTACCTCCAGCCCAAGCACACAGCCAAATGACATGTAGGTCAAGGAGGCGTAATTATATGGAAATGGAAATGGTTTTATGTTTGGGAACTTCTGAAAACCCACCTCTGCACCCTGGGAGGAGGCACAGAGAAAGCGGCTTCCAACCTGCTCCACCTGAGTTCAGCGGGTGAAGGTAGTTTGCTTCCTCATGACTCTGGAGGAGTTTGCTTCTTTTCTGGTTTCAGGACACGTGCTTGCGTGTCACAGAGAAAAAGAAGCAATGCCTTCTCTGCTCAGTGGTAATGAACGTGGGTGCTGGATCCAGAGCTGATACACACTTGCTGTGTGATGTTGGGCAAGTTACCGACCTTCTCTGTGCCTCTGTTTCCTCACCTCTAAAATGAGACTAGTATTGGGGTACATAACAAGCGCCACTGGAATATTGGCCCCTGTGCTAGTCTCCATCCCATTTTACTCGCCCCTCCAGCCCACCATATGTGGGCTGAAAGAAACCAGTGTCTTTCAAGTTCCCTAAACAAACCACACTCACTCCAGCCTCTGGGCCTTTGCCTGTGCAGTTCTCTCCTCTTCTAACACTTCCGCCATCTACTCTGTCTGGGTGATTCTTGTCCTTCATTCATGAACCAGCTTGTCCAGCCACCAGTGATGATAGGTTGATGCCCCCAGCCTTTGCCTGTAATCTTGTCTGTGACAAAACACACTAACTTCCTTTTTCCTCTGGAATACCGTTTCCAAGACAGGACAGAGAAAGTGTCAGTAGAAAAAGCCAGCAGTTCTCTGCCCCACCTTAGAAATAAGAGAACATGGAAATCCTAATAGCAGAGGCAGCAGTGAGGATGCTGCTGCTGCTGCTGATGATACACAATTCTATAACTTTTTCTTCCAGAAGGGAAGTAATCTTTATAATAAAAAATAATAGCTTCCATTTAACAATCTCTTATTATAAGCTAGAAATGGGAATAAGTGTTTTTAAGAATTATTAATTTTAAGTTCCAGAGTACATGAGCAGGATGTGCAGGTTTGTTGCACAGATAAATGGTGCGTCATGGTGCTTTGCTGCACCTATCAGTCCATCACCTAGGTATTAAGCCCAGTATGCATTAACTATTTTTCCCAATGCTCTCTCTCCTGCAGGTGTTTTATAAGTAATAGTCATGGCAGCTCTCCTCACTTTGAAGGTAGGTGTTAATGGACTCTATTTAGGAGGGTTAGGATTGGGTTTAGAGACTTGCCCAAGGTTATATAGCTGGTAAGGTGAAGAGGTGAAATTTGAAGCCAGGTCTGCTCAACTCTAATGGGTCACTTGTTAGACTTCTTTAAGAGAAGACATGGGGACCATTGTTTTCACTGACACCCAAATCAGATGCAGAACAGAACTTATGCCCGTCGGCCTGCAGGTCTACCCGTGACATGGGCATCATTGTTGGGTGTTCCCTACTCCAAGGTGCCCGGACCTTCCTAGCTGCCCCAGGAGGAAGAGAATCTTCCCTGCCTGCCTAGGGTTTCCTTGAATGAATAGGACACTCCTTGGATGGGCAAGGATGGGTTTCTTTCTTGGCAGAGGGAGCCGCAAGTGCAAAATCAAGGAAGTGTGAAAGTATGCTGTGTTTGCAGAACTGTAAAACGACAGGCTTGGCTGGCGGGTGGACCGCAGGGAAATGAGGGATGAGAATTCAAGAATCCAATGTGATAACCTCAGTGAAATTGCTTTGCAAACTCCCAAGGTTGTTGTGGGGACCTAAGGAGATAACACATGTGAAGCGGTTTTGCAGAGTGGATAAGCATTAGACAAATGTTAATTATCACGAGATATTTCAGAGGTAGCCTGATTGGTATTGAAAGCGAGATAGCAGAAAATTAAAATATCTGCTAATTTCTCTTCAATCTGCATTCTCAAAAGCATTCATAGATGAAGAATTCTAATTTCATTGCTCTCATCTTTTTTTTTCAGATGAATAGATTGTAATAGATTTCAGAAGCTAATAAAAATTCAGCCAATTTCCTGGTCATCATCAATTACACAACCAGGTTTTGAGACGTGGAGTAATATTTTGTTGCCTGCCTGTAAGATCACATCCAGAAAATTCTTCATCAAATTACCTCTCAGACCCATTTTGTCTTATTTTTTTCTGTGGTCATCCTGACACTGGGGGCTTTGGGAGGGCAGATATGTGTCTGTCTTGTTTAGGGCCACATTCTTAGTCCCTAGCACGGTACCTGACACACAGTAGGAACTGGACAAATATTTGTTTAATGCAGCACCTGAGTCTAGATGTCATCATTTTATACTTGAGTCACTGCAGGGACTTCTTAGCTCTGTGTTACCAAAGTCATTCTGTTTGTGCTGAAAAACTCAGTATGTGTTCCTTATTCTAGTAAAATACTATCGGTGAAATTAACTAATCCCAAATACTAATGCTACTAGTAAAGAATCCAAACCTGCAGGTTAGCCAAAGTCATCAGGTAGGAAACTAAAATAAGAGGTGTAACAATTGGAGAAGGCACGATTGTTCTTATCAATTTTTTTTTCCAGGCAATATAATCACATGCTTAGAAAACCCAAGAGAATTAACTGAAAAGTTATTAGAGCCAGCAAGAGCATCATCAAGAGGACCAAAGTGCAAACGTATCAGTAATAGCTAGTTAGAAAATAGAATGGGAAAAAGATTCCATTTAACAATGTTCTTTTTTTTTTTTTTAACTTTTATTTTAAGTTCAGGGGTACATCATGTGCGGGTTTGTTACATAGGTAAACTTGTCATGGAGGGTTTGTTGTACAGATTTCCTTCCTTCCTTCCTTCCTTCCTTCCTTCCTTCCTTCCTTCCTTCCTTCCTTCCTTCCTTCCTTCCTTCCTTCCTTCCTTCCTCTCTTTCTTTACTTTCCTTCTTTATTTTTTGACAGAGTCTTGCTCTGTTGCCCAGGCTGGAGTGCAGTACTGTGATCTTGGCTCACTGTAGCCTTGACCTCCCAGGTTCCAGTGATTCTTGTGCCTCTGCTTCCCAAGTAGCTGGGACTACAGGTTCACACCACTATGCCTGGCTAATTTTTTTTTATTTTTAGTAGAGATGGGGTTTTGCCATGTTGGCCAGGCTGGTCTTGAACTCCTGGCCTCAAGCGATCCACCCACCTGAATTTCCCAAAGTGCTGGGATTACAGGTGTGAACCACTGTGCCCAGCCCCAGATTATTTTATCATCCAGGTATTAAGCCTAGTACCTATTAGTTATTTTTTCTGATCCCCTACATCCTCCCACCCTCCACCCTCTGATAGGCCCCAATGTGTGTTGTTCCGTTCTATGTGTCAATGTGTTCTCATCATTTAGCTCCCACTTAGAAGCGCGAACATGCAGTATTTGGTTTTCTGTTCCTGTGTTAGTTTGCTAAGGATGATGGTCTCTTCTTTGCAGGGACATGGATAGAGCTGAAGGCCATTATCCTTAGCAAACTAACACAGGAAGATTTACAACATTATTCATGCCCATAACCAAGGCGGGCTACACTTGGAGCAGAGGTGGGGAGAATTGCCTCCTTTCCAGCTCTGCGCTGTGCAGTCTGTCTCCTGGGTCCCCAAAAGGCTCTACATGTGTCCAGAGTCTCACAAGACCTCCCACATAACTGTTCTGCCAATTTCTGGCTCTTTCCAATGTACAAAACAGAGCTCGAACCTAGTCCACCCGATGGGAGAATTAGATGCCACCCTCATTAACAATTTCAACCTCCTCTCAGAAAAAAAAACTACCTGGTTTGTGGAGATGTACCTTTGTCTCCAACATGGACAGCCTTTATCATTCTATCTCCCAGAAGTGGGTGTCTCAACCCCATGTCTCCATTTCCAAAGACAGGGATGACTGTTTCATGAAAATACTCACTTGACTGAGCTTAGAACCAGACAACTTCCTTCCCAAAAACACTATTAAAATTCTCACCTCTTGCTGCTGTTCAGCAGATGGGAGCACAGGCTCTAGCACCTGCTCCCTGGGTCTGAAGCTTGGCTTTGAGCCATTTAGCAATTTGTCATGTGCCTCAGTTTTCTCATCTGTAGAATGGGGTAATAGCATCTACTTCGTAGGGTTAGAAGGATTAAATTAGTTAATTCGGGTAATGTGTTTAAAACAGTATCTAACATGTAGTAGGAACTCAATGTTAATTCTAATTGTGGTGAATGACTATTAGTGTCCACCATTAAGAAGTCAGCAATCTTACTATCCATGTTTCAGCCATGGATACTGTGAAATGAGGGGATGTGCTGGTGGAAAGGCATGAATGCAGTATTTGGCCACCGATCTGAGGCTATGCCATCATGCTGTCAACCCCACACTTTCCCTAGCACTGCTTCCCAACCCAAGACTGGGGTTAATACGCTTCCATTTTTGTTCCATGGTACACTGGGCTTTCTTTTTGCACATCACACATCAGTCTTCACAGTAATGTGATTTACTTCTGCATCTCTCCAACTGGATTCTGCCCTTCCTAAGGGTAGGAACCCAGATTTGTTTGCCTTTGTGGCACCAGTAGCTATCACACAATTTACAAATGAATGAACAATGGAAGGTCCTAGTAGAATTCAGAGGGGTGACTTCATTTTGGAGGTCATTCCCGCCTTCGACAGCTTTGTGTCTATATGGGAATGATGAGCTCTGGGTGTGAGATCCAAGAATGTAGCTTTGGTTTTCAGTCCTGCCTACTAGCAGTAGCTTAGGAGAGTCTCTTAACTCTTCTGAGCTTTCAGTTTCATAATGGATGAGCTCTTTGTAAATTTTAATTCACTTTGCACATTGGTCGGCACTTTATTAACATTAATGGTTATAATTGATGACTCTTTTTAAGCATTAGGAATAGAGTCTGGCACATACTAGGTGGTCAATAAACATTCACTACGCGAACTGGATTTGGAATTCTAAGTACTTGACTGAAATTGAGCCCACTTGAGGTTGAGAAAGCAAACCTTAGAAGGAAGGATCTGGAAGAGGAGAAATTGTTTTCAGGGGGATTGTTTTATCACAATATTCTTTTTAAGGAAGAGGGAACTCAATTTCCATTTTGTAGGTTAGGTGTGGGGTGTAGAGGAAATTCACCTACCTGTCCTTGCTTAAAAATAATCTCAAGTAATTAAAACATCTGCTTGGGAAGAGGGTAATGGGGATGATGTCGGGAGAATCTTCAATCGGGAAGGAAGACACAGTTCCTCAAAACAGCTGCAAAGTCCATGCTGGGAGGACGAACCAAGACAGAGAGGTCTGTAGACACAGCATTTTTCTTGTCCTGTGCCCTGAGTACCAGTGTCTGCAGTGGGCCCAATGGCAAGCACAGAACGTAAGCAGTGACATGCAGGCTGGTCGCATCTCAGCTCTGCTGCTCACTGGCTGAATTACCTTGGGCAGGCCACTTTACTTCTCAGAGCCAAATGGGCATGATGGAAGTACCAGTCTCACAGGCACTGCTGTAAAGATTGAATACGGCAACATGGAGCAACATTTTGGTCTAGTGCGTGGCTCGGAGTAAGTACTCAAATGGTAATGGTGGTGATAATGATGATGAAGATAGTTATGATCAAGACATTGTTTTCGGTATTCTTGGAGGCTAGTATGAAGATTACATTGATGGGATTAAGAAGGTAGTCATCTATCCATCTATTCCATCCATCCCTCCTTCCCTCCCTCCCTTCATCCATCCCTCCATCCATCTGTAAGTCCACCCACCCATCCATCCAATACCTACCAGGCCCCTTACCCTGTGCCAAGGCCCACCAGAGGACACTGGAGCCAAGGGTTGACTTAGACTCCATGCCTACTGTCAAGAGTACACAGTCTAATTCAGCATCTTTTCAATGTTCCTATGCAGAGATAAGCCCTTCCCCCAGTCCCCACAGGAATTTAAATGCCCTCATCCCTCACCATCCTCACCCCATTGTAGAACTACTCTCATTTTATTATGATGATCAATTTTCCCTTCTACCTAACTAGAGCGTGACTTGTTTTAGGACAAAGGCCATTTCATGTGCATCTCTGTCTTTCCCTGCATCATTATCCCCTGTCGTCCCCAGCACAAAGTAGGGCCTCATGAAATGAAACCTGGTCCTTGATAATGCAGCCTAAAGAGTCCCGGTGAGGATCCACTAGGAAATTCTTGTCAGTTTTTATAAAAGGGACTCTTCTATTGGTTAAATGCCTACTGTGTGCCAAGCACTCTATGTATATTATATTACATATTCCCTTCAATAAGATGGGCACTCATCCTTATTTTACAGGTATGTAGAGGTTAAGAGAATTTATACCCAGCAAGAAAGTCCAGACGAAACTCAAATGCAGGTGGTACAGCCCTTCTTTCTTGCAGGAAAGGCATTTAGAATGGCTGGAGAGGAGATAAGGCAAATAATGTGATGTTGTAAATGGATGTGGAGTGTGTGTGTGTGTGTGTGTGTGTGTGTGTGTGTGTGTGTGTGTATCGTATACATAGTCAAATCCGAGGAAGGCATGAACATAGTAAACTCAAATTCCTACAGGGGCAAGGCAGGGGACAGACGTGAGAGAAACAGATTAGGTGTAAGAAAAATCTTTGTGTTGGGGGAGGGAATAGGGAGAGGCAGAGCCACCCTTCTCTGGCCTGAAGGTCTATTTTGAGAAGATCCAAGAAGCAACCACCTCTTTCTTCCCTCTTCCACGAGCTATGTCTGCCGTTTTCAAGATGTCCTTGGAATCTCCACCTTGGTCTTGGGGTCATTATTCCCTTTTCCCTGCTGGACACTATGTTATGAGCACTGAATGCAGTCCCAGGGACAATATCCCTCCATCACATTGGCCAGAACTCAATCCCTTTTATTTGTCAAATGACAGTGCTGAAGGTGACCTTTTGCTTCTTGTTCACCTCTGTCAGACAGCAGCCCAGCCCAGGACCTTGTTTTCTCTCTGTTCAGGATTCTTACAGCTGACAGCTGGGTCATTAGCAGGATTCGCCCACTGCCACGGCCGGGAGGATTGCTCTCCACTGAGCCGCGGGCGCTTCCCACAGCCCTCGAGAGCCGGGCACAGACGTCCTTGGTGTCTGAGGACATCATTATCCTGCTCATTTCTCTGGGCTGTCTGTATTTTGTGTGGAGACTGAAAGTGATGGTGGCTGGGGTGGGAGGAGGATGAGAGAGGGTGGATGTGAACATGACCTCTGAGCTGCACTCCTATTGGGTGCCAGGCCCTGTGCTGGGCACCCTGGTGATGCTCCTCTCTCTGCCCAGTACCCGTTAGAGCCTTCCTCCTGCCACAGCCACCTCCCTCTCTTTGCTAAGCCCCTCTCACCTCTACCCATTTACTCTTTTCATAGCGGCCAGAGAGACTTTTGGAAAACCTAAATTAGATCACATCAACCCTTCAAAGGGCTCCTGTGCCTTCTTGCAGCATGTAAGAAGTCAAATCTCAATTCCCCACCATCACCCACCTAGACCAGCCTGTGCCTCTCTCTTCCCTGTCATCTCCTGCCCCTTCTCCCACTTTTTCATTGTACTCTAGCCCCACTGGTCTTTTGTACCAGCTCATTCTCACCTCTGGGTTACCCTGGCTGTTCCCTCTGCCTGGTATGTCCTTCCCCTTACACCTCCCCTGGCTGATTCCACCTCATTATACAGGTCTCTGCTCGAACATCACCCCTTTGGAACACCCTTTCTTGACAACCCAACCTAATGGAGCTCCCTATCACCTTACTCCGTATGATCTCCATGGCACATGTCAGTATCTGAAATGGTTTTGTGTGTGCATTGACTTCCCTGCCTGCTGCTTGTTTCCCTGTTTACGCAGAGACTTCTTCATATTTTCCTTTGCTTTTCTCCCACTGCCTAGAAGAGTGCTTGGCACATGACGGGCTCATGCATATGAGCTAAGTGAACACAGTTGATCTTATCACCCTCATTCCCAGATGAGGAAACTGAGGCTCGAAGAAAGGGAAATTACCGGCTCACAGTCTTGCAGCTAATAAAGTTGCAGCACTGAACTCAAGCCCAGGTGTGTCCTATCCCTAAACCATTGTTGTCTCCATGATGTCCTCTGCCAGGAAGAAGGGGTGTTCTGGAAGGGTTGTGGGTGTGGAGGGAGGACACAAGGCAGAACCACAGTCTGTGAGGGCCAGGAGTGTGGGTCCCTGATTTCTTTAAGGGATGCCCACCCCGACCCTCCTTATGACACCACCCATCTTGTGCTCTCTCTCCAACCACTGCCCCTTCCACCGCATTCCAGGGAAGACATTGCTTCCTTTCAGGAGGCAGATGATGGATCTTGTCAGCAGCTCTGTGGAGCTGAACTGTGGTGAGGCTGGAATGCTAAAAGTTAAAAGCTGCAGCTAGAACAGAACCATGGGCATTCTACACCTTTGGCTGCAGGGTGTGTGTGTGTGTGTGGTGTATGTGTGCATCTGTGTGTCTATATGTTTGCATATCTCTGTGTGTGGTGTGTATCTGCACGTATGTCTCTGTGTGTGCATCTCTATGTGTGCCTGTTGATGTGTGCTTCTGTGTGTCTATATGTGCGTGTGTCTCTGCATGTGGTGTGTGTCTGCATGTGTGTCTGTGTGGGTCTGCATCTGTGTGTCTGGGTGTGCATGCTTGTGTGTGTGTCTGTGAGTCTGGGTAGAGTCCCATCGCTGAAATGATGAGGCTGATCGCTTGCTTTGCACTTAGCTGAAAATAAGAAATGTCTGTGGCTGAAAAGCAGTTCCCCCAGCTGTATCCGTGGTTGCCAAACAAGCGGGGAAAGAAAAGAAGTCACAAGTGGACATGTCAGTTCATACTCTGCAGAATGTGTTGTCCTAACTCAGGGTCAATTTACCTGCTTCTGTAAGGTGCTGACCTCCTGTTTCACTCTGCTTGCATCTGACACCATGCATCCCCCTTCTCCTTTTTTGGTCACTCCAGACACTCTGGCCTTCTTGCTGTCCTGATATGTATGTACCAGTCCCCTCCTGCCTCAGGGTCATGGCACAGCCTGCTCCCTTTGCTCCCTCCATTCCACTCTTCCCTTCTGTGTCCTTCAGATTTTGATCACTTCTTCTTGAGGGGAGTTTTCCTTGAGTTCTCTTGTCTGGGTCAAGTTCTTCAGTGATAAGCTCTCATAGCACCAAGTAGCTCTCTTTCATGACATTTTCTCTGTTGCACTTTTATATTTATTTGGGTTTCTGATCATGCCGGTCTTTCCCGGGTGTGTGTGTGTGTGTGTGTTGTGCGTAAATGCTACAAGGGCAAAAAATGGGTCTTTTTTGGCTCACCATGTACCTCACATGGTGCCTGGTATCTAGCAATACCAGGCCTAGAATGGATGGATGGATATGTGGATGGATGGATGGATGAATGGATGTGTGGATGGATGGATGGATGGATGGATGTGTGGACAGATGGATGGATAGATGCATGGACATATGGATGGATAGATGCGTGGATGGATAGATGAATCGATGGGTGGGTAGATGGATGGATGTGTGGGCGGATGTATGTATGTATGAATGTATGAATGGATGGATGTGTGGGCGGATGTATCTATGCATGAATGGATGGCTGGATAAATGAATCAATGAATGCAGGTGCATTGTCTGATTGTGCTCTCTGGTTTATCTTCGCATCCCTCTTTGCCATGGGGCAAAATGAAAACACACATTCGAGGTTAAAATTCCTAGCTTCCTCTCAATGCAGTACAGCAGGTCATGACCATCACTTAAGGAAAGCACAAGCCATTCTGCTTCCACTTTACAGAAAAGCAATGGTCTTGGGTCACTCATACAGTAAAATTCCCTCCCTTTGAATTGTACTAGGATCTAAGGTAGTCACCTCCTCACATGCCTGACCCTACCATCTTTATATTTCCCTTGGTAGAGGTGGAGGCAGGAGGGTTATTCATGCTGCTGCAATGGCCAAAGCACACTGGATTTGGAATCCCAGAGATTTGGGGTCAAGGCCCAGTTCTGCTGCTAATTAGCTATGTATGCATCCCTGGGGAACTTCCTTTCCCTCTCAGCCTCAGTTTTTCCATCAAGGGCATTGTAGGCCAGGTGCAGGGTCTTGTGCCTATAATCCCAGAGCTTTGGGAGACTGAGGCAGGAGGATTACTTAAGGCCAGGAGTTCGAGACCAGCCTGGGCAACATAGTGAGACCCCCCCATCTCTAAATTAAATATACTTTTTAAAAAGGACATTATATTAGAACAGTGTTCCCCAGACTTTAGTGATTGTCCTACTGCAAAGGATTGAATGTGTTCCCCACTGAACTTGTATTTTGAAGTCCTAACCCCCAATGTGATGAGATTAGGAAATGGGGCTTTTGGGAATTGATTAGATCCTGAGATGGAGCCTTTATGAATGGAATTAGTGCCTTTATAAAAGGGACTCCAGAGGGCTCTCTTCCTCTCTTTCCCCCGTAAGAGGATACAAGAAGTCAGGAATCTGCAACCTGGAAGAGGGTCTTTCCCAGAGCCTGACTGCTGTGGCACCCTGATCTCAGACTTTGAGCTTTCAGAACTGCAAGATGTAAATTTCTGTGGTATATAAGCACCCTAGTCTATGGTACTTTGTTACAGCAGCCGAAACAGATGAAGACACCCATCAACTTTGTGATTTTTGCTGCGTTCTTGTGTCACCAGTACTATCATTTTATTTAGCATTTTGTTTGAAAGTGATTTGCCTTTTTTCCCTTAAATTTACACTTTATATAATTTTGCTTCCCAATATAAATATGAGTCACATATGCAATTAAAATTTTCCTAGTAGCCACATTAATAAAGTAAAAAGAAGCAGAAGGTAATTTTAACAATATATTTTATTTAACTATGTACATCCAAAATGTAATTTATGTAAATTATCGATGAGATATTTCACTTTTTTTCATGCTAAATTTTAAAAATCTAGTGTGCATTTCACGCTTCCAGCACATATCTCTATGGATGATAAATTTTCATTGGAAGTCTCTGACTTCTATTTAGATGTCATAAAATGTATGATTGAAAGAGTAGATTCACATACTCAAATTGTTCCAAGTATACAGTCATTTTCTGCTAACTGAATTGAGTATGCGATTTTAGTTGTAAATTAACTGAAATGAAATGAAATAAAAAATAAAAAATTCAGTTCCACAGTTGCACTAGTGAAATGTCAAATGCTCACTAGCTACATGCAGCTAGTGGTTATTCTATTGGATGGTACATGTATATAACCACCCCAGATCAAAAATCAGCCTCCTTTCCCCGTTGTAAACAGGAGGTAGCCTTAAACAGAAATACAATGACAATACAAGAGTCACATTAAACTCCAGCTAGGTGCTGCTGCCTGCCAAGGTCTGAGCCCAAGGCTTGCTCTGTGTCTATTCAAAAGAGAGATTTAAACTGAGTGCAGTGGCATGTGCCTGTAGTCCTAGCTACTCAGGAGGTTGAGATGGGAGGATCACTTGAGCCCAGGAGTTCAAGGCTGCAGTGAGCTATGAGTGAGCCACTGCACTGCCGGCCTGGGCAACAGAGCGAGCCCCTGTCTGAAAAAAAAGAAAAAGAGGGAGATTTAGCACACATTTAAAAAGGTGTTAAACATACACTAGCACCAAGCTGAAACTTTCCCTTTCATGGAATCAGAAGGATTAAGACAGCTGAAAAGAGATTCAATGCTACAGACTTGTACCACCTAAAATAATCCTATATACCAACAAAACAAACCAAAAATATCTAGACAATCATTCTGAGCTCTCAAATCTCCCAGCCTCTTTTTCCTTTACTCCTATTCTTTTGCTTCCTCCTAAGAGACTGCTAGCAGTGTGATTTCATGAAAAGTGAACTGAGACTTGGGAAAAGTAAGTTCTGGTTAAGACTCTGCTATTCTGTATTAGTCCATTCTCACACTGCTACAAAGACATACCTGAGACTAGGTAATTTATAAAGGAAAGAGATTTAATTGACTCACAGTTCCACATGGCTGGGGAGGCCTCAGGAAACTTACAATCATGGTGGAAGGCGAAGGGGAAGCAAAGACCTACTTCACATGGTGGCAGGAAAGAGAGAGCTAGCAAGAGCAGGGAAAACTGTGTTATAAAACCGACGGATCTTGTGATAACTCACTTTCTATCATGAGAAAAGCATGAGGGAAACCACCCCTTAATCTAATAATTTTCCGTCAGGTCTCTCCCTAAATACCTGGAGATTACAATTCAAGATGAGATTTGGGTGGGGACACAAACTTCAACCATACCACATTCCTAGCTCAGCAGATTCCTCATTTTATAAAATGGGGATGTTTGGGCTCATAGAAAACATGGCAACCATTACTGCTCACAGCTGTAATTCCAGTGCGTTGGGAAGCCGAGGTGGGTGGATCACTTGAGACCGGGAGTTCAAGACCAGCCTGGCCAACATGGTGAAACCCTGTCTCTACCAAAAACACAAAAAATTAGCTGGGGATGGTGGCTGTAATTCCAGCTACTTGAGAGACTGAGGCAGGAGAATCACTTGAACCTGGGAGGTGGAACTTGCAGTGAACTGAAATGGCACCACTGCACTCCACACTCCAGCCTAGGCGACACACTGGGACTCTGTCTCAAAGAACAACAAAAAAGTTAAATAAGTTAATGCATTTGAAGTGTTTTGAAGAATTCTTAGCACATGGTAATGGCTAGTACCAGACACTGTGCCCCATGCAACCCTGAATTTTCTCATTTCAGCCACACCATGAATCCTGTGAGAAAGGAACTGCAGATAGGAACACTGAGGCTCAGAAAGGGTGAAGCCACTTGCCAGAGCCCCATTAATAGGAAACGATGAGGCTGGAATTTGAACGCAGGTCTGGGGACCACGGAGCCTACATCCTGATCCACCACGCTGGCAGGTTGTAAGGACACTTCCTGTTCCCCCCGCAAAATGGTGGATTTGTGTTTCAAGGTGTTGTTAGCATGCAATTTGTGGTATATTTTGGAGTTCTTTATTCCAGGTTATCCCAAATCCCTGGTTTCATGGGTTGGCATGCTTTTCCACTTTAGCCACATATTTCCCTGTGTCTCCATCCCTGTTTTTCCTCAATCCTCCCTCTAGATTCTTCTTCTTTTTTTTCTCCACCCCTGTAACTCCATTGGTGTTTTTTGGTGCTTCTTGCAGCTTTTCCAACCCCTTAGTTTGTGAATTGGCAGTGTGGTGGGCCATATCAAGTCTGCAGATATGTTTGGTTTGGCTCACAAAGTGTTGGCTCACATAGTGTTTTTGAAATTTTTGAATTAGTTGCCAACATGTGAAACAACGGACATTTCATATGAAAATCTAGATTTCTAGATTTTTTGAACAACTTGGCAACACCGAACCACTGGCTGGAAAGTGGAGTGACAGTGGCACTTTCTAGCTCCCTCAGTCCCTAGCTTTTCTGTTGTGGTCACTCCCACCTCCCTCGACCTGGTCTGAATGTTGGTTATCATTGAGGAGCATTTGCTGCTGCTTTCTGATATGAAAGCTGAGAAGCAGTACTGAATACTGCCCTGTCATTTCTTCACTGTGTGACCTTGGGGAAGTGTCTCAAAGTTCTCACCTGAAAAATGGGTGTAATGTATACATGCCTCAAAGAATCGTCAAAGAATCATTATAAGTTAAATGAGGCCAGGCGCAGCGGCTCACACCTGTAATCCCAGCACTGTGGGAAGCCGGGGTGGGCGGATCACTTGAGGCCAGGAGTTTGAGATCAGCCTGGCCAAAATGGTGAAACCCCATCTCTACTAAAAACACAAAAAATAAGCCGGGCATGGTGGCGCACGGCTGTAATTCCGGCTGCTCGGGAGGCTGAGACAGGGGAATCGCTTGAACCTGAGAAATGGAGCTTGCAGTGAGCTGAAATCGTGCCACTGCACTCCACACTCCAGTATGGGCGACACAGTGAGACGGTCTCAAAAAAAAGTTAAATAAGTTAATGCATTTGAAGTGTTTTGAAGAATACTTAGTACATAGTAAGCACTGTAAGTGTGTTAGCAATTATTAAGAGGAATAGTTTGGGGGTTTCTTGTTTGTTTTGTACATCTCTTTCTATAACTGAGAGAAAATAAGAGATGAGGAGAGCCACAAGCTCTCAGAAAAACTGCAGAGAAGCATGATTCTTTGGGTAAGTGAAGCATTTCTTAAAAACTAGACTACTTTGTTCATTTACATTATCTGATTGCTCCGTTTAAATATTTGAATTCAAGACACCTGGCCACTATCATTTCATGGTGCCCTCTGCGGGTCTGGCACTGGCTATCAGCATTTGCCAATACGTTTCAGATCCACATGGAGGTTCAGAGGCAGGACCCTTTCTGTTCATGATTCTGACTGCAGTATCCAGGACAACCTTGCTGGTGGTGCTCATTGGTCTCTGCCAGCTGCAGCTGAAGGCCATTTCATGTTCTGCACTGATATTATTTCTGGGCGTTTCACTGAATCACAGGCAACTCTTTTAGGGGGACAAATTCCCTAGGCTTATGATGGAATTGATTGCTTAATCCATTGGATCATTCTCTTCTAGTTTGTCAGGGCATGTTATTTCATTTCCACTTTGAGTGAAATCGTGGATTCATGGAAAAGACCTATGTACAGAGTGATGTGTGGCTACAGGGCATTTACAAGGCTCGAGCACGTGGACATGTTAGACAATAAAACAATGCGAGTTACTATTCGCCGAGCTCCTACAATGTGGAAGGCACTGTGAGAAGCCTTTTCATATTTTATTTCTAATCGCCACAGCAACCAATCCAGGGCACAGAAGGTTAATAGCATTTACTGAACTCTTACTTTATGTGAGAGTGAACACGTGCCAAGAATAGTGCTAAGCATTTTATAATTTCATTTAATCCCCAAAACAGCACAATGAGAGAAGTATTGTTATTCCATCTCACAGCCAAAGAAACTGAGGCTCAGAGAGGGTGAAAAATGTGCCCAAGGTCACAGATTTGTAGTCAGGGGAGCAGGATTCAAAGCCAGTCAGTTTGACTTCAGAGACCACTGCTTAACTGCTAAACTCAACTGCCCACTTTCTTGCGGATGGGAAAACTGGGGCTCAGAGAGGTGAAGTGTTATACCTGTGATCACATAGCAAACACGGTTAAGATACAGGATTTAAATCCACGACCAGTTCCGAAGCAATATATTTTACACTCAACCTCACAAAACAAAACTAACATGATCGTTACAAAAACTAAGCAGGAGCGAAAACTACAAAAGTGCTGTACTGAACCCCAGACCAAAGCCAGCCCAGGCAGCCTCCAGCATAGCTACATCATTGGTCTATGCTCATGTCCTGTCCATAGGGCCATGTCTCCAACTACGGCAACACAGCAGAACCTGGTTCCCCTGGGCCTTTGAGAGACCCATTAAGAATAACTTGGCCAAGGTCACATAGTGAATTATTGCCAGAGCAAACCTGGAATAATGAAGTGCTCTTTTTCTCACTGCTATAATAGGATTCCTATAGTCAAATGTGCCTAAGGATGAGTCATACAGGTTACAGAGGTCAATTAGGCACACCATTAGGGACTATTCAGAATTGGAGTGCCGGCCAGGCACAGTGGCTCTTGCCTGTAATCCCAGCACTTTGGGAGGCCAAGGCGGGTGGATCACCTGAGGTCGGGAGTTCGAGACCAGCCTGACCAACATGGAGAAACCTCGTCTCTACTAAAAATACAAAATTAGCCAGGCATGGTGGTGCATGCCTGTAATCTCAGCTACTCGGGAGGCTGAGGAAGAAGAATTGCTTGAACCCAGGAGGTAGGGGTTGCGGTGAGCCAAGATTATGCCATTGCACTCCAGCCTGGGCAACTAAAGCAAAACTCCATCTCAAAAAAAAAAAAAAAAAAAAAAAAAAAAGGAATTGGAGTGCCTATGTGCTTTTGAAAGGGGGGCAGCCAACCAAGAAACTATGATTCAAATACACAATGGAATACAATACAGCTGTGTAAAAGAATGTGAAAGCTTTATATAGACCATCATAGATGATTAATATATTAAGAGGAAAAAGAGTAAATGTAGGACAATGTGTATAATGTGCTCATTTTGGGGACAGTGAAAAAAAGGGAGAGTTGAAGTCCATAATTCATATTTTCTTGGATATGCATGAAGATACCCTGAAAGAATACATAAGAAACTAAAACACTAATAACAGTGGTTACCTCTGTGGTGGTGGATTTGAGAAGTGGTGAACAGGAGAAAGTGATGGAAGGGAGACTTTCCAATGTGTACCTTTTTATATTTTTAGGTTTTGAGTCACATGAATATCATTATCTATTTAATGCCAAAAAAAAAAAAAAAAAAGAAGAAGAAGAAAGGAAAAATAAAATAAAGCAAGCAGCTATTTCTTAGCTTCAGAAAATTGCTGCCTTCCGGGCATGTGAATCTAATGTCAATTCTTCTGGTGTTTTTAAGGGAACTTGGAAATCTATTTTATAAAATTTCCAATTTTTGATTTCAAATTGTTCACTGGTAGTATATAAACATACAATAGGTTTTTACATACTAACCATGTATCCTGCAAACATGCTGAACTCACTTATTAGTTCTTAGGAGTTTTTTTGGTGTGGAGTCTTTGTGATTTTCTAGGAAGGCCATTGTATCATCTGTGAACCAGAAGTAGTTAATTCCTTTCTTTCTGTATAAATTTTATTTCTTTTTCTTGCCTTATTGCACTGGCTAGGACTTCTTCCAGTATGATGTTTAATAGTAGTGGTGAGAGCAGTCATCCTTGCCTTGTTCTAGATCTTAGGGAAAAAGCATTCAGTTTTTTTTATCTTTAAATGTGTTGTAACATGTAAATTATTTATAGATGCCCTTTATCAAGTTAAATAGGTTGTTTTTCTCTTCCTAGTTTGATGAGTTTTTATCACAAATGGATGTTAAATTTTGTCAAATGCTTTTTCTGCATTTATTGAGATGGATCATATGGCTTTAAATTTTTTTTTAGTTTGTTAATATGATTAGTTATACTGAGTGATTTTCACATGTCGAGCCAGTGTTGTATTCCTGGGATAAACTCAAGTTGATTCTGATTTGTTATTCCTCTTATATATTGCTGGATTCAAATTGCTAATATGTTGTTGATGATTTTTGTGTCTATGTTCATGAGGAACATTTGGTTGTAGTTTTCTTTTTTTGTAATGTCTTTGTCCGGTTTTGATAAAGCTGGTGTCACAAAGTGAGTTGGCACTTTTTCCTAATTTTTAAATGATGAAAAGATAACTTATAGAGTACTTACCATATTCCAGGCATTGCGCTCAGTGCTCAGCCCGTTTAATCTTCACAGCAACCCTATGAAGTGTAGACTATTATTATAATCACCCCCAGTTTAAACAGAGAAACTGAGGCACAAACTGGTTAAAGTCACTAGCCCAAGGTCACATAACTTGTAAGCAGCACAGCCAGGACTCAGACCCCAGAGGTTCAGCTCCAGAGTGTGTCCCTTTAACCTGTTTATTCCATTTTCTCTCATTAAAAATGTTTACATGGTAAAAAAAAACATATCTGCAGGCCTCAGTCCAGCTGACAGGTCACCAGTTTTCTACTTCTAGTGAACAACAATGGTAACTACCATGCGTCAGGCTTATTTACTATCTGCCAGGCTACAGACTCATCATCTGCCTTCATCTTGCACCAACCCTCAAAGGCATATGTTACAGATGTTATCATCCTCACTTGGCAGTGGCGGAAATGCATCCTTCTGCTGGGCAGCATTCAGTTTCAAACCATCATCTCTTTCATCACTTTGTCTTTCTGCACATCCATGGCCCTCTTTAGAAGGTAATTTTTAAAAAATCTCTCGAGTCTCAGTTTAATTTCACTCTGCTCCTTCCTTATCAAGCTGGTTCACCTATCCTCCCTCTCACTCTCTTCCCCCAGGGGCTCAAGTTCATCATTTTCTCCTGCATTGCTGTCTCTTTTGCACTGTCTCATTCCAGTTGGCCCAATGAGTGTCCCAATCCTTCCTTTTAGGCTCTGCTGACTTATTTTGTGTGTCTCAAGAAGTGAGAAACATCTTGCTTACTTAAAAAGGAGGAGGAAAGAGGGAAAGAGGTGGAGTTTTAGGAACAGGTGGGACACCGATTTTCTCCACGGAGCACAGAAATGAGGGACCGAGGTTAGTTCAAACAACTGCCTGGCAGTAATGAAGGCAAAGCCATACAATGAAATTGCACTGCTTGCTTTATTGCACTGTTTAATAAGGCAGTATGTTTGCATGCCGACCTGACAGTGCAACCATAGATAAGACGCTCCGTTTTTCTGAGTCTCAGTTTGTTCATTGTAAAATGAGTTCGAAGACAGGCATGGGTCGCAGAGGTGTGGCAGGGATTAAGTGCAATAATATAGGTGACAGAGATCCGGTATGGAGAAGTCACTGAGTGAGGAATAAGTGCTTTTCTCAGACAAGGCACTGTGCTAAGCCATTTTTACGTAGATGATCTTATTTAATATATACCACCTGTGTGGGTAACAGGTACTGCTGTTAGCCCCATTTTGCAGATGGGGAAAATTATGGTGGAGAGAGGTGGAGAGTTCTTAAGTGGTAAAGCTGTACCCATATTTTGCATTAGAATTCCTTCGATCCTACACCAACCAGTTAAAAATTAGACTGTCTGGGGCAATCCCCTAGCTCTTCCTCCCAACCTAGAGACTGAAGGTAGTCAGAGACATCCACCATGTTCCTGTGATACTAGCTCTGCTGTTGCTAAACATTCAGGCACTCCCCATCCATCCCTCAGTTCCCACCCACGTCTCCAACCACTACTGCGAGAATTTGGGAAACTTGGGGTGAGTCCACTGCCAGGAATAGTGATTCATTTAAAATCTCAGTTTCCAACAATGTGAGCAAGGCCTGCGGTCTGTTACTCCACACCCAGCAAAGCTGCGTCTCCCAGTCAGTGGTGGAGTAATGAGAGTTTGCTAATTGCTGGTGGCTGGGGAGGGGAGGTGATGGGTGGGGACCACTGTGGCGAGCTCAACACGTGGAGTTACATGCTGACCTGAATGCTTTACTCTGTGTATCTCAGTCCCTCCTCTGGTCACTGGTGGGGCTGATCAAGCAGACCCCCCTCCTTATGACTTGATCGGCTTCATAATAACTATGACTGCAGCAGTGCAGTGTCAATCAATGAATGTCAGGCACCAAGGCGAGCGTTTCACTTGTGCCATCATCTCCAGCAACATCCTTACTTCTCAGCACCACTCCAGGGGATAGCTATTCTCATGATTCCCATTTTATAGTTGTGGAAACTGAGGCACAGAGACATGAAAAGCCTGCAACCTAACCCCAGCAGAACCCGGATTAACACTCACTCTTCATTGCCAGGACATACTTGTCTCCCCTTATGGTTTTAAGAGAATGACTTAAAGAATTCACCTTTGAACCAGCCTTGTGGGCTGTTAAGGAAACTTGCTAACAGACCAAGACTTTTGGATAAGCCTGGCCTCCCCAACCATTCTTCTCTAGGTTGCTAGGTCCTTCTGCCTCCGGAATCATGCACTTCCATCTGGGAGCTCCTGGAACTCAGAGACTGCATCCTAGGAGTCTTTGAGTCCTTTTGACACCCAGTTAATACTTGGCATACCACAGTGGCCAAAACTATTAGTCGAGGATATGAAGACGTCAACAACAGCCAAATCCTAACCCTAGCTTCATGCTTTTAAGTTCTCAAGCTCTGGGCTAAGCCTGTGGCTAGCACAGTGCCTGGCATACGGTAGATGTCAATGCTGTGTGTTAGGAAGGCCCTAACTGGCATAGGAGTTGGGACGTGAAGGTGTGAGGTACCTTGGCTTCCACCTTGAGGTCTTTGAAGGTCTAAGCTTTTCCTCATTTTCTTCATCCTCTTGTCCCTGCTTTGAACTCTTGAAGGGTCAACCTCTGCTTGTCTTTGTCTCTGTCCCTTAAATGGTTTCATTAGAAAAGCCTGGGATAGTGAGTGAGTGGCTACCTCACTCGGTAGAGGAGGTGCAAGGGTGGGTGGATTGTGGGGTGGGGGGCATTCTGATGGGAATACTGAGGGGGAAAGAGGTTCTGACACTTTTCCGGTTCAGCAAGCATCACCAAATAACCAACCTTCTCAAAAACTCATTTCCCAAAGCAGTGCTCTGGGGAGAGAAGCTCCAAAGGGCTGAAGAGGGGAGGTAGAACCTGGACTGAAATCAATCCCAGCTCAAGGTAATTACAGGACATGTGCTACCACCCCGGCAGGGCAAATCAGAGGCTGAGCTGCTCTCCTAGGGCAGTCGGGGCGATTAGTTAGAAATAGAAGCCTCATCACGGACTGGGGGAGAGAGGCTCACACATTAGTAAACTTGCGCTTTCTCATGCCTGCCAAATTTGAGAGGGGGGATTTATTGAAGCAATCTCATCAGGGGCCCTGACTGCCAAGTTGAATGTTTTGGAAAGGAAATCTCAGCCAGGCTCTCAGAAATCCAGCTCCCAAGTTCCCAGGATAGCAAGATGCTAAGGTTCGCAGACTAAGAGATGACTAGCGAGATGATGCTAAGATTTTAGGGTGTACACTGGATTTTTTTCCTCTCTTTATCTCCGCTTCTCTCAGTCCCTCTCTCCTCTCTGCAGGCAAGTAATCTTTCGGAATCTATCTGCCACCAAGACTGCCTGTGAGGAGGGTCCACCCCAAGCTGGAGCCCCAGGAAAAAACCTGTCTCTCTCTCTTCCTCTCTCTTGCACACAGCCCAGGCAAGCACTCCCTCCTTCTCGGCAGCTCAGCTCTCTTCAGGAATTCAGCACAAGTCTCAGCCACACTTTGAAAAGGACATTAAGATGTGAGACCAGCCAGACATCCGCAGCAGCGTGAGCTGCCCAGGGTGGGTAAACCTGGAGGCCAAGCCAGGGGGCCAGCCATGTCCTCAAGGAGACTGTGACCCCCTGAGGTGGCAGTCACCGCAGGCTGCCCTGTGTGTCTCTGCACCCTTGCCCTGGCCAGGGCACGGTCCCAGAGCCAACCCCTGATTCTCCTTAGCCAGCTGGGAGACCCTTTTCTTGCTAGGCATCCTTTCTCCATCCCAGTGCCCCCCCACCTCCCCGAGCAAGAGAGTGCTCAGTGTCAGGGTCTCCAGCTTCATTTCGTGTCAGGCAGAGAGGCAGAGCTGCCCCAAGTGGGGTGGACGTGCCGGGGCCACGGGAGAAGGGAAGCCTCCGCGAAGCCTTCTGTCCAGAACATACAGTTAAGCCAAACACATACACAGCCCTCTACGCCCCGACCCCATGAAAGCCGCCCCCTCCAGACGCGCGCACAAATGCACCTTCGAATCTGCGCTCACACGCCAAGCTCATCGCCCGCCGTCACAGTCATGAAACACACACACACACACACACACACACACACACACACACACACACACGGTCCCCAGCCAGGGCACAGCAACTTCCTCCCCCCATGTGGAAATCTCCGCAGTTGACCTTAAAGCTTAAACTTTTTCCGAGTGGGTGCCAGGGAACGCACGGGGGAGGACGGGGGATTCTGGGCAGGGTTACCCGGCACTGGGGGTTCCTGACTTCCCTCCCTCTCCCCCACGCCCCTCACCTGGTAAACCGAGGCACAGCAAGAGGCTGTAGTAGACCACGGGCACGAAGCCCAAGCCGCAGGCCGAGCCGGGGGACCACCAAGACAGCGAGCTGTTGGCTGCGAGGTGGGCGTGCGTGTGCTCCATGAGCGCGCCCCTCGCTCCTCTCGCCGCTTCGCGCCCGGCCTGCCAGCCCGACTCTGGTCGCCGGCTCAGTGGCGGCGGCGGCGGAGGCAGCAGCTGGAGCAGCAGCGCCTCTCTCACCGCAGGACTGGCTCCTACCCTTGGCTGTGATCCCCTCTCCTCGCTCCGCACCTGCCCGCCTGGAGTCCCGGCTCAGCCCTCCCGCAGGGCGCGGGGCGCAGGGTGCGGGGCGCGCGGCGCGGAGCCTCGGGAGGGGCTCCCGGAGCCCGTCTGTGCACCTCCCACCTCGGACCCGCTCCACTCCCGCCTCAAAGCCGGGGGGCTGGGACGCCGCTCCCCGCAGCCAATCAGCGGCTGCCTGGACGCGGAGTCTGTGTGGGGTGGGAGGGATGCGGGAGAGGAGGGGGTCCAGCCGCCTCGCTTGGCTCCAGTTTCAGGGGAGAAGATGCAGTTAGACCTGGGAACCCCGAAGGAAGACCGGGGTGGAAAACAGGCTACCCCCATCTCCAACCCCGAGGGAGGGGAGTGGTGTGGGTGGGATCTGCCTCTCCCGCAGCGGCTCTTCACTCCTCCAGCGTGTCCTCAGTTTGCCTTTCTCCACTCTCCTCGCAGCCACCTCTCTTGCCCCTTGCCAATGCTTCCAGTCCATCTCCAGAGAGAGGATTCTACACCTAGGGCAAAGAACGGGGGAAGGGGTGGGGCTGTTGGAGCAGCGAGGATGCTAAAAGGTTGACGGTTTTCCTGGACCAGTGGAGCTGAGCTTGCTGGCTCTGGAAAGAGGGGTGCGTGCATCCCTGTGCGTGTGTGTGGCGACACTGGGGGTGGCCGCCGGTGGACTGTCCCCTAACTGGAGTGCGTTTGAAGAGGATACAGACTGGCTAAGAGAAGCCCCTCCTGCATGCCGCCCTTCAGTCAGGGATAAGGATGTTGCAGCCACTCAAACACGCACTCGCCCACGCTCACACAAAGACACACAATACCCAGGCATGCGGTGTACTCACACTCTCACTCATGCACGCAGATGCCCTCCCATCCCACACCCAGATCCTTGAAAACGCTCAGGCATCCTCATCACTGTGCACAAGACCACACTCACAGGGCACTCCAAACTTGCACAAACGCACGTGGGAGACATGGGGGCTTGTCTAGAGTGCTTGAAGGTTGTGTGAAGGGTAGCATTGGTAAAGCAGGTGGGATCCAAGCAATGTGTGGGTGGGTGGTCCTTTCTCCTCAGGGCAGGCAGGTGGAGGGTTCCCGGTGTGGCCACCACAGACTTTGGGGGGGGGGGGTGGAGAGAGAGAGAGAGAGAGAGAAAGAGAAAGAGAGAGAGATCTGTCTGGGGCTCAAGACAGTGAGTGTGAGAGAGTTAAAGATTCTGCAGGAGTACCCAGGCCAGGCATCCCCAGGAGCAGACTGTAGCAGCTGCCTGTGCAAAGAGCTGTGATGGGTCTGAGAAGCCTAAGACCCCGCCCCCACTGCTTCCCAACGCCCCTCACCCCTCTATCACATCCATTCCTGGAGAGAAGTAACTGGCTGAGCTTTCCCCAGCCTCTTCCAGGTCTCCCAACGTGGAGCGGACCCCTGGCCCTCAAGACTAGCAAAGAGCATGTATCTAGTTCTTGTCTTTGTTAGGGGTTACCCTAGGCAAGGATGGAGGACACTCTAGGGCAGAGTGGAAATCTCAAAGCATACAGAGCCAGACAGTCTGCATAAGGGGGGCATCTACTGGATCTAGCTGGGTCTGTAGTAAGCAAGGAGGCACGTGGCCCCACAAAAGGGCAGATTACAGAGTCACATGGACCCAGCCCAGTGAGGCCAGGGCTGAGATTTCAGACCCCATTAGATGCTGAAATTTTATTGTGACCTCTCTCGATTAAATATGACTACTGCAAACACAAAGAAAACAAGAACACCGCTGCAATGATGAATAAAGCAGTGGCTGGCCATTGTAGAAGCTCAATAAATAATTGTTCAAAAACCTATAGATTGGATTGGTCTCAGGCGGTTAGACTGAGATGAGAAGCTGGGGCTAGCCAGGGGTGGGGGGAAATGTATGGGATCTGGCAAAGCCCTCCTAGTCTCTTCAGAGATGCCCTCTGCATTGTGAATGATGGATAAGGCTTCCCGGCTTTTGCACTGGCCATTCCCTTTGCCTGGAATGCTCTTCCTCTGCACAGCTGCAGGAAGCTGTTTCCTCACCTTCTTAGGGTCTTTGCTTATGTGTCCTTTTCTCTTTGAAGCTTTCCCTTATAATCCTATTTACCATTGAAATCTCTACTCTCCTCCCTGTTGAAATCTCCATTCCTCTCCCACCTCAAAGTATTCACATCCTCTGTCCCTCCCTGCTTAATTTTTCTGCATAGTGTATAGCACCATCAGCAGACCATACACATTGTATTTATTTATTTTACTTTCCCTTAGAAAGGCAGGGCCTTTTGTCTGTTGTGTTCCTGGTTGCATCTCAGCTTCACACGGTGCCTGCATGCTGCAGACTCTCAATAGACGTTGAAAGAATGAAAGGACTCAGCACTCAGGGCCTGCAGGGAGATGAGTTTACCTTTGCTTGTCCTTGCAGGCCAGGGTCTCAGAATGCTGTTGGGGTTAGGGGGATTTAGCATATAATGATCACATATGACTAGTCACTCCAAAAATGATTTGAGTGGTTTGAATTCTGGGGCTCTAGTTAGAAACTCTTCGCAGAACTACAAACTTAACTAGGCAGAGGGACTGGGCTGCATGGAAAATGTTGATGGACCTTATTGTGTCCGAGCCTTTATTTCTCCATCTGTAAAATGGGGATGAAAGAAACCAGGTATGCCTTTGTCCCAGGAATGATGAGCTGCAAGAAAAAGAGGGGTGTAGTGTGAACGGTGCAGACTGCGGTTCTGGAGAATGGGGAATTGGATTGGGTCCTCTGCTGGCTCCATCAGGAACACTGGCAGTTTGTCAAGGTCCAAGCTTCCTGGAAAATGGATAGTTTGGATGAGTTTTTTTTTTTTTTTTTTTTAAGAGATGGGTATCACTACATGGCACGGACTTGTTTCAAACTCCTGCCTCAGCCTCTTAAAGTGCTGGGATTATGGTCATGAGCCAATGCACCTGGCCTGGATGAGATCTTCAAAGACTTAGGTCAAGCTTTAAGTGTTCCTAAGTCCCAGGGAATGGGCAGGATGAGTTAACAACAAAAGTCTTTTAATTTTGCTCAAGGGGCTGATCCACTTGATTGGTTCTGTATGACAATGGCAGACTCAGTTCAACAACAGTGGTTGGCTGAATTCATTCACTTACTCATTCTTTCAACAGAATTTTACTGGACACATGACATGCGCTGGTCAGGACCAGCCACATAATTTGCAAGTCCCAGTGCAAAATAAAAATGCAGGGTCTCTTGTTCAAAAATTATTAAGAATTTCAAGACACCAAGAGTAGAGCATTAAACCAAGCATGGAGCCCTTCCAAGCATAGGACCTTCAGTGACTACATAGGTCACACATCCAGGAAGCCAGTTCTGCTGAGGAGACAGAGGTGAGTGACAAGAGTTAACATTTACTGAGGGTTTGTTAAGAGACAGCCACGACTTAACTCATTGCATTATCACAATGGAAGGAAGGTACAATTATTAGCCCCATTTCACAGATGAGAAAACCAAAGCAGAGAAGTTTAGTAATTTGCCCAAGACCACCCGGTTGGAATTGAATCCAAGGCAGTTGGCTCCAGAGCCTGTGCTGAAACCACCAGGAGCTCAGACTAGTGGAAGGATAGGTAAGTGATAGGAAACGTTACACACTGTCATGTAGGCGCTTTGTAACATGAAGGCAGGATCTTCATCTGTCTTACCCTTCACTGTATCCCAAGTACAAAGAGCAGTGCCAGGTCGGTGTCCAGAAATAAATCTTAGATGAATTAATAAATAAACATAATAGAAATATATACAGAATTTTAGAGGAGGAGTTTCACACTTGAATACCTGTGAGCCTGGGCACGTAATAAATATTCTTCACTTTCTTTTTCTTCTTTTTTTTTTTTTTGAGACATAGTCTTGCTCTTGTCATCCAGGCTGGAATGCAGTGTGCCATTTTGGCTCACTGCAACCTCTGCTTCCCGGGTTGAAGAGATTCTCCTGCCTCAGCCTCCCAAGTAGCTGGGATTGCAGTCACCCGCCACCACGCCTGGCTAATTTTTGTATTTTTAGTAGACATGAGGTTTCACCATATTGGTCAGGATGGTCTCAAACTCTTGACCTCAAGTGATCCACCCACCTCGGCCTCCCAAAGTGCTGGGATTACAGGTGTGAGCCACCACACCCGTCTGCATTATTCACTTTCATGGGAAATATGCTATTCCCATTTTTCCTGGAAACTCTTGGTCCTCTTGGTCTAGATTCTGTTTCTCCACCCTTTGATAGAGGCAGCGGTATGAAGGGATAATTCTTTAAGATAAACAGCAACATAAACATAACTTAAATTGCAACTAACACTTTACTCAGAGTTGGGAACGCAATAGGGAGTAGTGGGGACTGTAACAAACCAGAAGTGTTTATGCTAGTCACTGTATGAGATTCTGGGTATACAATTGTTTTTAAAAATTGATATGGTCTCTGCTTTCCTGGATCTTTAAGCAAGATATAGGCATGAATTAATTCATACACACACACTCACACACACACACAGATAATTTGCTCAAGGGGCTGATCCACTTGATTGGTTGTGTATGACAATGGTGCACTCAAGCCAACTGTGGTTGGGGCTTGGATAAGGGTTATAAAAAAAGTGAAAGGAATGAGCCAGCATGCACCAGGGAGTCAAGGAAAATTCTATGTAGTCTGGCAGTCAGGGAAGGCTTCTCTGAGGAAGTGATATTTGAGCTGAATGTGAAGGATAAGTAAGGATTAAGGGATGAAGGATAAGTAGGTGAAGGGATGTTGGTCTAGGGGTGAGGGGAGCATCCCAGGTAGAAGAAAGAGGCAGTGCAGAGGCCCTGGGGTGGGAGTGAGAAGAACTCTTTGAGGAGGTGGGAGACCAGGGAGAGAGAGAGAGAGAGAGAGAGAGAGAGAGAGTGTGTGTGTGTGTGTGTAGGTGCAGTACAAGGAGATCTATGCAGTTAGAGAGTGGGTGAGGTCTTGTAGGCTATGGGGAGAAGTTTGGTCTTTATCCGCGGTCTTAAGCAGGGGAGTGCTCTGATTATATTTGCATTTTCAAATACTTGCTATGTCAGGGAGGTGGAGAATTGATGGAAAAGAGGCAAGAATAGAAGTGGGAAGTCGAGTTTTGAGGTTGTCATGTTGGATATGTGAGAAATGATAGTGGCTTGGACGAGGGTGGTGGTGATGACGGAGAGGGCTGCATTCCAGAAGTTAGGAGAGTATATGTACAAAGAAAGAGGGAGAGGGAAAGGCAAAGTGAGAAAGGGAGTTAGGAGGGAAGGAGAGTAAAGGGTCAGCTAGAGAAACAGGGAGAGACAGAGATGTGAAGAGAGACACAGAGAGATGGAGACAGACGAATAGACAGATAGATTGATAGGAAGTGAAATGCAAACACACAGTGATTATGATTAAGGTTGTTCTAGATGGAAGGGCTGATGAAATGGGGCTTGTAGCACACTGGGTTCACTTGGCTGAATCCTCTGTCCTCCACAGACTGTAGTTTGCCCTCTGGTTTCTCCCTGCTTTTCAGGACTCCTTAAAGGATAACCTTGACCTCAAAGTCTTTCCTGACCTGCACATCCCCGT
This sequence comes from Chlorocebus sabaeus, assembly GCF_047675955.1. Lineage (NCBI taxonomy): Eukaryota > Metazoa > Chordata > Mammalia > Primates > Cercopithecidae > Chlorocebus > Chlorocebus sabaeus. The sequence continues at coordinate 18,545,045 of NC_132908.1, forward strand.
TTACCTCCCACATGGACAGTCTTTCTCCTGAAACATCCTCTTACCTCATTGTGTTGACACTCAAAGGTTATCTGTTATCTGCCTTTCCTGCATTTAGATCACCTCCTGGCAGGGGAACTGTCCATCCTGGAATGTTCAATGCAGAACCTAATTGCAGTGCAAGTAGTGTAACTGTCAATTGTTGAGGCTTAAATCCAGACCTGGGTTTGAATCCCAGCTCAGCTCCTTTAGTAACCGTGTATTCCCCGGGACTCTTTTTATTGAAATTGTTGAAGAAAAACTTAAACTAGTTTTATTTTTAAAAAGGAATGTATTGGCTCTTATAACTGAAAATATAGAAGTTTGCCGGACTGCAGGCCTGGCTGATCCAGGAGCAAAAGCATACCTGGCTGTTTCCATCAATGGCTTCTGCTTTGCCTTGATTAGCTGCATTCTTAAGCAGATTTTTGCAACATAATAAAAAGATGGACACCATCATCCCTAGATGTATCCTATCAGCTTAATAACCAGAACGAAAAGAGAATTGGAACAAAAGTCCTGGGAACGACCCCTGGTGAACCAACCTGAGTCAGGGGCTCATCTCAACTAAACTCACAAGTTTGAGTTAAATTTCTGTAGCCAACAAAAAATATATGTACTGATTGCAACGTGTGTCTCATGTGTCCAGTGACAAAGCCAAGAGAAGGGGTAAGTTCTTCCCAAACCACATTGACTGTGAGAGGAGGTGGACCATTTATTGAAAGAAAAGCTGGGATTCCATAATGGGAGGAATGGACATCAAGGACAGGCAGGATGCATGTTTGCGAGCTGAATTCAGCCCAAGGGATACCAGTTTACTAGTCCTGTCAGATTTACGTTGTGTGTTTTATTTTAAAAAATTAAATAGATTTTGGTTTTTAGAGTTGTTTTAGATTCACTGCAATATTGAGTTGAAGGTACAGAGATTTTCCAAATGCCCTCCGTCCCCACACAGGCATAGCGTTCCCTCTTATCAACATCCTGCACAAGAGCAGTCCATTTGTTACAACCGATGAGCTTACGTGAACACATCACTATCACCTAAAGTCCATAGTTTATATCAGCGTTAGTTTTCGGTGTTGTACATTCTATGGGTTTGGACAAATGTATAATGACATGTACCCGCCATTATAGTATCATCCAGAGTAGTTTCACTGTCCTAAAAATCCTCCATGCTTCACCTGTAGATCTCTTTCTCTGTCCCCCAACCCATGTGTTTTATTTCTGGGGGTCAAAAATATCTCCTGCGTGAACTGTAAACAAATCTAGTTCATGCTGAGGTTCTGGGTTGAAGTGTATGAATGCCTGCCACTTTAAAATGCAACAAAAAATAGGCTGGGCGCAGTGGCTTATGCCTGTAATCCCGGCACTTTGGGAGGCCGAGGTGGGTGGATCACGAGGTCAGGAGTTCAAGACCAGCCTGGCCAACATAGTGAAACCCCATCTCTACAAAAATTAGCTGGGCATGGTGGTGCGTGCCTGTAATCCCAGCTACTCAGGAGGCTGAGGCAGGAGAATTGCTTGAACTGGGACCCAGGAGGTAGAGGTTGCAGTGAACTCAGATCATGCCACTGCACTCTAGCCTGGGCTACAGAGCGAGACTCTGTCTCAAAAAAAAAAAAAAAAAAAAAAATCAAAAAATTAAAAGGATTGATGGGCAGCTAGAAGAATGGATAGAGGGGTAGATATACCTTAAAGCAAGGAGATGTTAGTGGTAAAATCTAGGTCATGGGTAGATGGGTTTTCGGTGGAAACATTATGTCTGCTTGAAAATTATCATAATAAAATGTAGGAAAACGTGTCTTGTGCAGTGTGTCTTGGCCAAGTATGTTATTACAAGCAATTGTTGAAACTAACATCTCCTGGTGGTGTTGCAATTCTTTAGAAGCTCAGCCTTTGGAGTTGGCGCGGAAGACAATTGCTTCCCTGCGATTAGGCTGTCAAAGTGGCACCTGATATTTTCCTCTGATGCTCCCAGCTCTCCACTGACCTTGGCCTGCTCTGCTAGAGCTTTTACCAGTTTGTCTTTGACGGCGGACTCTTGTTTGCTTTCCAATAAGAACTATAGTGTCGTGTTTTACTGCTGTTTGTTTTACTCCACATGTGTGGCTTCTTGTTGAGGATGTCTTGGTGAACAGCTGAGCATCTCTTGTAGCAATCGCTCACAACAGTTCTTTGAGGTGCACGTCAATTCTTACCGAGTTTGGATAGAGCCTTTTGTTGCTTGTCACTGACTTTTCAAGGTGGTCAGCGGCAGCCACAGAGCAGGGTGGGAATACTTCCACAATTGCTTGCCTGCCTGCCTCCTAAAGCCCGGCAAGAGGGAAAGGACAAAGATCCAAGCTGCACCTGGGTAAATGTCATCAGGATATGAAGAATGATCGCAGATGAAGTGAAGGAAATGGGGTCCTGAGAGGAAGGGGAAGGCAAGAGTTAGGGGTATGTGTGTATGTATATGTTCATGTGCATGTATGTATATGTATATGTATGAATATGTTTGCACACTTGTGCATGCATGTGTGTGCATGTGTGTATGTATGGTAGAATAAAATAGGATTGTGACGACCAGGATGTTGATGTAACAGGAAAAGCCTTTTCTTTCTGGTTCAGAGAGATGTGAGAGGCCTCTGTGTATCCCTTAAAACTCACTTTGCTCTGGAAAGTAACAGGAGTTGGGTGGGGAAAAAAGAAAAAAGGGGAGGGTAATAAGGGGAGAAGAGAGGAGGGAAAAGAAGGGAAAGAAAGGAGAGAAGGGAGAATAAGAAAGGAGAAGGGGAGAAGGGGGATAGAAGAGGAAGAAGAAGAGGAAATAAAAGACATAGCAATATGTGTCACCAAATTACCTGCTTCTTGTTGGGTGGGGAAACAGTAATGATGAAGAGAAAAACAAACAAAAACCTTGTCTGAGGGTGACACATTATGATTATTTAGCATTTAATAGGTCTCTGGGTAGTAGTTATTTTGCTTGTAGGGATTGCCCAGAATCTTCTTCTCCTCCCTAACAGATTGTGGTTTCCCTTTGGAGAGGGATTCTTCCCCACTGGGTATGGTTTTGGACAAAGAGTATATTCAGGTGCCTGCCACCCCATTACAGAAGCCAAAGGGGAGAGATCCCTTGGCCCAGGGCAGTCAGAGGTGGATGAGCAAGTGTCCTCAGCTTGGTCAATTACAGGCTTTTCTTTTCTTTTCTTTCTTTCTTCTTTTTTTTTTTTTGAGACGGAGTTTCATACTTTTTGCCCAGGTTGGAGCACAATGGCGCAATCTCAGCTCACCACAACCTCTGCTTCCTGGGTTCAAGCGATTCTTCTGCCTCCGCCTCCTCCCAAGTAGCTGGGAGTACAGGCATGTGCCACTGCGCCTGGCTAATTTTGTATTTTTAGTAGAGACAGGGTTTCTCCATGTTGCTCAGGCTGCTCTTGAACTCCTGACCTCAGGTGATCCAACCACATCAGCCTCCCAAAGTGCTGGAATTACAGGCGTGAGCCACTGCGCCTGGCCCAGGCTGTCATTTTGAACTTAGAACCTTGAGTGAGGGACAAGGGCAGCAGAAGAGTTTGGATTTCCTTCATCTTGGTGGGGATGGCTGCACAGGACTCATTTGCTCCGGGGCTATCGCTATGGTTCTTGCTTCCTGAGGATTTCCAAATCCATGGCTTCCTGTTCCTCTGTGAGCTCCATGTCCTCACTCCACATTCACTGCAGCACGATGCACAATAGCCAAGACCCAGAAACAACCTAAATGTCCAGCAGTGGAAGAATGCATAAGGGAAATGTGGTATAGACATACTGTGGAAAATTATTCACCTTTCAAGAAAAAATAAATCCTGCTGTGTGCAACAATGTGGGTGAATCTGGAGGACATCACGCCATGTGAAACAAGACAGTCACATAAAGATGAATATTGTATGATTCCACTTATATGAGGTATCTAACATATCCAAACTCATAGAAGCAGAGAGTGGAATGGTGGTTGCCACGGGTTAGTGGGAGAAGGAAATGAATGGGTGGTTGCTAGTCAACAGGCATACAATTTCAGTTATGCAAGATAAATAAGTTCTAGGAATATGTTGTACAACATTGTATCCAAAGTCAATAATACTGTATTGTACACTAAAAAATTTGTTCAAAAGATATATCTCAAGTTAAACGTCCTTACTACAATTTTTAAAAATCCATAAAATGAAAGCACATAAGGACTGTCCAGAAAAGGATCTATGGAGATTTGAAGGTTACTTAAAAAACAATCCATTTGTTTACATCAGTCAGGTCAGAGAAGGTTTCTGTTACTAGCAATCAAGGACATGCATTGATCAGCCAGTGATCCTTGCTCCATAGTAATACGTCACGATTGATAGAACTTTACTCTGAACGAAGTGTAGCCATGTACACCATTTAATTTTAATCCTCATTGTTACCCATGTGAAGTGGCCAGGGCTGGCATCATAAGCCTGTTTTATAGATGAGAAATTTACAGCACAGAAAAAGCAAGCCATGTGTCCATTATTTGCTAGTGTTGAAGAAATGGGGACTCACAGAGATTCCATTCAATCCCCCCGTTTTACAGGTAAGATAATTGAGTCCAAGAACTTGAAGTGAAAAGTCTAAGGTCACACACAGTGTCAAACTGGAATACAAATGCAGCTTTTTATAACTCAAAGTCTAATGCCATCCATTACATACATGAGAATTGGCCCCAAAAGAGATAATAACAGTAACTTGTAGTTGACATCAGATCCGTGTTTGAATAAATAGTTATCAGATGTCATTTTTCCCTTAATTTGTACAGCATCAGAGGCCAAGATTCTCACATTCTGTGTATTACACCTTAGAGCATTCCAGGTACTAAAGTTGTCAAGCTAGAAAAAGAGAGAAGGTTTGAATATTCTTTCCAACTAGATAATCATGAGAACATTTCCCCCATCCCTGAGCATTTTTTTTTTTCCAACCACTGTACTCCAACTGCCCAAAAGTTCAATTTTCTTTAAGAGCCTCAGAAATAGTCCTAAGAGGGCGGCATGAGGAATTAAGACCGATGAGAGTGAAGATACTTACCAGAATCCTCCCTGCAGGGATAAAACATTGAAATGTACAGAAAGCATGACTCATCAATGTACAGATAAGGCTGGTTCCGCCAAGCAGCAACGATGACAAAAGCAGAATATCCAGGAAGACCAGCAGGTAGGCAATCCAGTGGCTGAGCCAGGCTAAGTGAGGCAGAGCAATGAGCTGTCCTGCTCAGGAAAGTTCCGGAGTGTCCCTAATACCTGAGCACTGAAGGCTTCACTCTCTTTGACAGCCCTGTGTTCCTGGGACTGTGTATCACTGGTCTAAGAGACCAATTTACTGTACAACGTGGGGTTATAGTACCACTCTGCCTCTCTCTGAAGCCAGCACTGTCAGGGGAGAAGCTGTAGGAAACTTAGAAAGAGGCTTTAGGGCTTTGCTCAATGTTTGCAGGTGAAGGTTAACCATACACGTGGCAGCAAGTTCCTAAAGCCAGCAGGTCATTGGAGCCTTCTTAAGTGAGGCACATAAAGATTTTTAAAGTTGGATATTTTCACATCTGGAAACAAACATGATGATTTGTCAGCATAAGATTCTGAACTCTGGAGCCTTGGGTTAAGAGGCCCGTGTGACCTTGATCAAGTCTTTTCTTGTCTCTGTGTCAATATTTCCTACCCATAAACTAGAGATAAAAGTGGCTTCTACCTCTTAGGGTTGCTATTAGAATAAAAAAATGAACGGTTCCTGAAGTTTAGCCATTTTGGTACCATATGCAGGATTTTTGTCACTTGTACTGTTATTTAGTACTATTTAAACTACCTCGCGTAAAAATCCCTCTATTTAAAAAATTGCATATTTAACATTTGTTTAAAAATTAAAATTTACCATATGTATGCAAACTAGTGTCTCTTGCTATATAAAGAAGGAAACCATTTTAAAAATCAGAGGGGAGGTCAGGCATGGTGGCTCATGCCTGTAATCCCAGCACTTTGGGAGGTTAAAGTGGGCGGATCACCTGAGGTTGGGAGTTCGAGACCAGCCTGACCAACACAGAGAAACCCCGTCTCTACTAAAAATACAAAATTAGCCAGGCATAGTGGCACATGCCTGTAATCCCAGCTACTCGGGAGGTTGAGGCAGGACAATCACTTGAACCTGGGAGGCGGAGGTTGTGGTAAGCCAAGATCGTGCCATTGCACTCCAACCTGGGCAACAAGAGTGAAACGCTGTCTCAAAAAAAAAAAAAAAAAATCGGGGGCGGCGGAAGCCAATGCCATTAAAATTCTAGCTGGTGCTATTGCCTGCCAAGGCTTTGAGAGTGAGGCAGGTTCATTCTTTGCTGAAAAGAGGAATTAGACAGTGTTAGAGAGGCGTTAACCACATGCTAGCACCCCCCTGAGACTTTCCCTTGATGTTTTTAGAGTGATGGGAAGGAGATGAACTCTTTCACCAACTGCTTCAATATTATTTCATAGAGGGTCTGAGAACTCTAAAAACAATCTTCTCTATGTTCTCATTTGGAGAGACATTGCATTATTGTATTACATAGTACTTGGCCCATTGAACACAATCAACATGTATTTTTTTTTTCCTCTTCTCTTTTTTGCTGCTTTTTGAGGGACAGCTGGAGGTTTAAACCTGGTAGCAACATCTCCACTGGGGACTACATTTGTTTTTAATCAACTGCCAAGGCTGGTTTGGTTTGTGGACGGTGTATGGGAAATTTGTTCTCAGTTTAAAATGCAGGTCAACACCCATCTGTTATAGTGTGTTTTGTGGTCCAAATGTGGCTTTAGAGGTCAAAATGTGTTGGAGCAGAAATGAGAAAGAATTAACACTTTTGAGAATTTCCTACATTTTCTATCCTTTCCGCATATGGTATAATTTATTTCTCACAACTCTTCATAATAGACAGCATTGCCCTCATCTTAGAGGTAATAGATATCAATTATGCAGAGCTTGTTTTGTGATATAGACACTCTGGTAAGAACTGCCCTGTTGAAAAACAATACCTTCCCTTCTGAAGTAGAGAAAAATAAAAATACCAACAAGGGTGACAAGGCCTCCCAGGATCTAGTCCCTGATTGGCTCTGGGACTATCCCTCCCTTTGTTTAGTATGTCCAGACACACTGGCCTTTTAGTTGCTCCATGAACACACAAAACTCTGGGTTTTTTTTTCTTTTTCCTCAGGGCCTTTGCACTTGCCATTTTCCCTGCTCAACCATAATGCCGGTCTCTGCTCAAACTTCACCATCTGCCTCCAAAGCAGCTCTAGTTTGATCCCTGCTTGACATTATTTTGTGATGTTAATAATCTGTCTTTCCTCTGTTTCTTCCCACTTTACTGCGAGGTCCATGACAACAGGGACCTTGTCTGTCTTGTCACCATCAGAACATGCCTGGCTTATAGAAGGTTCTTAGTAAGGATCCATTGAATGTATAACCTATATCATTTCATTTCCACCATCCTAACAGGTAGGTAAAACTGCCTTCTGCATGTTACAGATGTTACAGACAGAGCCTCAGAGAGCTTATAAGTAGCTTACGTTAGGTTACACAGCTAATAAGTGGCAGACCCAAGATTTAAACCTGGGTCGTCTGACTCCAGAGCCATTATACTGAGGTCCCAATATTGAAGTTGTATGCTAAGGTCACCTAGAAACTAAGCATTCTGGGCCAGCCCTGTCTGATCCCGAATTTCCTACTGTAGCCACTAGATCGTGTTGTTTCCTGGAATAAGAGAATCTGGGATTTCAGAACGTCGATTGCTCAAATGCTTGAGGTCAGTTGGTGCCCATGTTGGTTGATGAGGAGGTGATTGAACTGCAAACCCCTAGTCACACCTCATAGATTTTTGGTGACAAATGTGCACAAGACAAGCCCTATTAGTTATCATTAATGAGACTACCTAGATTGGCAATCCCATAGCTAACCTCTGAGGGTTTGTCCCCAGAACCTAGTTGCATTTTTGTCCATTGAGTTTCACCCCCCTTGCAATCTCACCTTCTCTTGTTCCCTACTGCCAACTCTAGACCATGCTGTAGCGTCAACCTACCGATGTTCGTTTTTTTTCTTCCACTCTATTACATATCCATAAACTAGCATTAATAATAGTATCTACCTTATGGGTTTGTTGTAGGAATAAATTATCAAATAAATTTCACTTTGACTGACATGTCCCTCATGTTTCTTGGCAAAGCACAAAGAGCTCTTTATAATTTGGCCTTAATTCATTCTTCCATATCTCTGTCCCAGCCCCTGACCCAAACGGCCTAATTCTTTGCCAACTCTTTGAAACTCAAAGAAACATAGTTAGATTTGAATCCCAGAACCCCTGCTTACTAACTGCAAGGAGTTTGGCAAGTAGTTTAACCTCTTTACACCTTAGTTTCCTCCTTTATAAAAAATGGCGGCAATATTTCCTAACTTTGCAAAATTATGAGTGTTATATTAAATCATGCACACAATATGTATTGATTGAATGATCTAATTTCATCTCAATGAGATGGGTGGATGCAGTTATCATGTCTATTTTAAAGATAAGGAAATGCCAAAAATTAAATCAATTGAGCTCATGAGCATAGAGCGTAGAAGGATGGTTACTCAAGGCTGGGAAAGGTAGTGGGGAGTTGTCGGGGAAGTGGGATGGTTAATAGGTACAAAAACTTAGAGAGAATCAATAAGACCTACTATCTGATAGCACAATAAGGTGACTATAATCAATAATAACTATATATTTTAAAATAGCTGAAAAAATGTAATTGGAGTCCAGACACAGTGGCTTATGCCTGTAATCCCAGTACTTTGGGAGGCTGAGGTGGGCAGATCACCTGAGGTTGGGAGTTCAAGACCAGCCTGGCCAACATGGTGAAACCCCGTATCTACCAAAAAATACAAAAATTAGCTGGGCGTGGTGGCACATGCCTGTAATCCCAGTTGCTCGGGAGGCTAAGGCAGGAGAATCGCTTGAACCCAGGAGGTGGAGGTTGCAGTGAGCCGAGATCAGTGCTACTGCACTCCAGACTGGGCAACAGAGGGAGACTCTGGATTATTTATAACACAAACAATAAATGCTTGAGGAGAGGGATACCCCATTCTTTATGATGTGATTATTTCACATTGCATGCCTGTTTCAAAACATCTCATGTATCCCATAAATACATAAGCCTACGTACCCCCCAAAATTTTAAAAATTAAAAAATGAGGAAATGGAGGCTCAAAGAGAATGTCTTTAAGTACTTGCTTGAGGTTGCATGGACCATGGCAAAACTGGATTTGAGCATAGACAGTCTGACTCAAGAGGCTGCACTCTGAACCATTTCACTGATGTGCCAAGAAGTTAAATATTAGTTATTTTAACTAACTTAAAAAAATTAAGTTAAATGTTAGCTTTCTTTCTTCTACTCTATCATTCATCTGTAAAATGGAATTAATAATAGTGTCTACCATAGGGGTTTATTGTAGGGATAAAATATGAAATGAAACATCAAATCTAAAGAGCTTAGTAAGTTATTTGGAATGTAGTAATTATACAATGAGTCCTATTAGTAGTAGCAATGGTATTACCATGCTTGACTGAATCAAGATGTATTTGACTGCAAGTAACAGAAAATCTGATTCAGACGGATGAAACAAAAAGGAAATTTATTTTTCACGTGACAAGAAGTCCTGAGGTTGAGCTGCTTAGGGTGTTCAATCAGTGATTGTGTGTTAAAGGCCCAGATTTTTTTTTTTTCTGTCTTCTGCTCTGTTATCTTTGCTGTTTCAGTTTTCCTTTCTACCTTGTTTTTCTCATGGTTGCAAGATTGTGGCAGCTACTTTGTGCATACTGCATAGAAAAAAGGCCATTTCTTCTCTTGTTCATCTTTATTTATTTATTTTTCACTGAAGAGAAGTTTTCCCCAAAGCTCCCCTATTACCTAAGGCTTCTTAGATTTTTACGGCCAGAGTTATGTCACCATCCCACACCTCAACCAGTCACTAGAATTGCACAAGAATGAGTGGTAGAATTTCACGACACAAAACCAATAGTCCAACTCTATTCTCAATCTGAGTGATGGTGGGCGAGTGACTCGCTAAGTCTCAGATTTTTTTATCGGTGAATTGGAGATACCATTGACTAATTCTCAATATTACAGTGAGATTAAGTAAGACAGTGGCAAGTACCAGACATCTTAGTTGGTAATCCTCTTTGTCACTCTCAGTCCTCACAGAATGGTTAAATGGTACTGAATATTCAAATGTCGAATTTAAAGACCTGCCTCATCATTTACTCGCTGTGAGTTTGTGATTACATTGCTTAATTTTAATTTTTTTCTTAGAATTTAAGTGATAACGGGGATTACTATAACAATACTTGTTGCCTTTTACTGTGTGCTTGCTAAGTGATAAGTATCATAATAGTTAATTTACATGCATTCGTCAATGTAATTCTTGTGAAAACTTATATTACTTAAGCATTGACTCTATTTTACAGGTAAAGGGTTAAGTAACATGATAAGATCAAATAACCAGTAAGTGGCAAAGCCAAGAATTGAAGCATGATTTATCTGTATTAAAATCCCCACACTTTTAATGCCTATATGATAGTGTCTCTATTTCCTATTATGGATCTCAGTTTCTTCATCTGTAAGTGGGCATAGTAAGATCTTTTCTTGCCCCCTTCACAAGATTTGGAAGACAATCAGATAATATTGAGTCTGCGAAATCCCAGAAAAATACTGTATAACTAGAGATCTCTCTCGTTAGTGTGGATAACAACTGGTGTTTTACCAAAGAAGCACAGTCCAGCACCCTCAGGTTATAGCCACTAATGCTGAATTACCACCATCCACCTTCTCTCTTAAAGAGTCTGAATTCTTAGTCTCTCCTTCCCTTTCCACACTCTGAGGTATCCATATGTCTCATTCTGTTTCATATGCCCTGGGGCTCTAGCTCTTCTTCCAAGGTGAAAACGAGATAATATGGTAAATTAATCAGTGCCAAGGAGCTAATGGGAGGATGATATAGGAGGTGTTGGAGAAACTATTAATACCATCTCTACCCCTCTCTCCCTCCCTCTCTTCCTCTATGTTTTTCTGCTTATTCCTGGCACTCCTCAAGATGTCTACTTTGGTAATAGTTTCTGGATAAATGCCTTCTGTTCTCCCATCTCATCTTCCTCCACTGCAGTGGCTCTCAATCACGATCAATTTTGCTCCCCAGGTGACAATGTCTGGAGATATTTTTGATCATTATAGCTGGGAGATGGAGCACTGCTACTGGCATCTAGTGGACAGAGACTGGGGTGCTGCTCAACACCCTACGATGCACAGGACACACCCTTATGACAAAGAATTATCTGATCTATAATGTCAGTAGTGCTGAAGTTGAGAAATCCTATTATTAGATTCCTTAAGGATTCTGTGTTATAAAGATTAAGTCATTGGAAGGAGATCAGTCAAGGCTTATTTTGGTTTTATGTTTTAAAAGCAGATTCGTGGGCATAAAGCATTGTTTTCCCAGGATCCAAGACTCTTTTTTGCTAATAGATTCCACCCCTGATCATAGGAATGAATATATAGTATCTCACTCATACACCTGGTTTCAGAAATTGGTCAAAGGAGAAGAAAAGACCCACATGTGACCAATCAGAGTTCTTCCTGGGGACTTTTTTCAAATGGGAGGTAGAGGAGAACATTTGTTTTCTATTCTGCACCCAGGGCTGTTAGAATGGAAACTCAGGGATACATGTAGCAGAAAAAGCCTAGATAGGAGACTATAAAATTGGTGTTCAGAAAGAGGCAGCACTGATGAGATAGAGATGTTGTCTTAGTTTGTTTTGTGTTGCTATAACAGAATACCACAGAGTGGGTAATTTATAAAGAAAAGAAATTTAATTCTCATAGTTCTAGAGGCTGAGAAGTTCAATATTAATGTGCTAGCATCTGGTGAGGGCATTCTTGCTGTGTCATCCTGTGGCAGAAGGTGAGAGGGTGGAAGAACATGTGAGAGAGCAAGAAAGCAACAAGGAGCTGAACTCACTTTTATAACAAGCCCACTGTCCTGATAACTAAACCACTACCGCAATAATAAGCCCACTCCCATGATAAGAACATTAATGCATTCATGAGGGAAGAGCTCTCATTACCTAATCACCTCCTAATACTATTGCATTAGGGATTAAGTTTTCAACACATAAACTTGGGGGACACATTCAAACCACAGCAGATGTAGACAAACTGATGGCATTGGAGACCCTGATTGTAGCCATTTCTTAGCACCAGCTCTGATCCTTTTTATATCCATTCTCTTTCTCTGCTTGTTTTGGGGCTCCAACAACATGAATGTTAGATCTTCTGTTATAGTCCCCCAGAGGATCTGTTCACTTTTCTTTTTTTCAGTCTCCGTCTCCTTTCTCTGTGTTGTTCAGATTGGGTAATTTCTATTGTCCTATCTTCCAGTTCATTGATTGTTTCCTCTCTCCCATTCATTTTGCTGCTGAGCCTCTTGGCTGAGTTTTTAAAATTTTGGTTATTGTATTTTTAAGTTTTAAAATTTTCATTTGGTTCTTCTTCATGTCTCCTGTTTGCTGACACTTTCAATTTATTTACTAAGGTTTTCTACATTTTCATTTGTTTCAAGTATGTTTGTATTTACTCATTGAAGCATTTTTTTTTTTTTTTTTTTTTTTTAACAATGGTTAATTTAAATTCCTTGGGAGATTATTCCAGTATCTCTGGCTTCTTGATGTTGGCATCTATTGATTGTCTTTTTAAAAAATTCAGTTTGAAATATTCCTGGCTATTGGTATAAGGAGTGATTTTCTACTGAAGCCTAGACATTTTTGTATGTTAGGAGACTCTGGATCTCATGTAAGCCTTCTATTTTAGCTGGCATTCTCTAACACTGCTCTGGCATGGGAAAGCATGGTGGTGCTACCTGTTACTGTCAGATGGAGGTAGAAGTTGTATGTATGTTTTCTTTACATGTAGTATGCAGGACTTCTAGTTGGACTTAGCAAAAGGTAAAAGTACATCTACTTAACTTTCTTGAAAATCAATTTCTTTCATTTATAAACACCTACTAAGTGGTAGAATGTAGTTCAAAGTTCATACATATTGCAATCAGATCCAGCCAAGTCAGAATCCCAAATCTTCTACTGATAGAATGTTCTGAGAAGCAAAGACAAAATACAGCACTTCTTAAAGTACTTTCTGTACCTTCTCACTTAACTTTCACATCAAATTGGTGAGGTTGGTCTTATCAGCATAGTTTTACAGATAAGAAAACAGACTTGGTTTTCAAAGGGAATGCTTCTATTTCCAGTTTTTGCTCATTCAGTATGATATTGGCTGTGGGTTTGTCATAAATAGCTCTTATTATTTTGAGATACGTTCCATCAATACCAAGTTTATTGAGAGTTTTTAGCATGAAGGGCTGTTGAATTTTGTCAAAGGCCTTTTCAGCATCTATTGAGATAATCATGTGGTTTTTGTCTTTGGTTCTGTTTATATGCTGGATTACATTTATTGATTTGTGCATGTTGAACCTTTGAAAACTGGCACAAGACAGGGATGCCCTCTCTCACCACTTTTATTCAACATAGTGTTGGACGTGTTGGCCAGGGCAATCAGGCAGGAGAAAGAAATAAAAGGTATTCAATTAGGAAAAGAGGAAGTCAAATTGTCCCGTTTGCAGATGACATGATTGTATATTTAGAAAACCCCATTGTCTCAGCCCAAAATCTCCTTAAGCTGATAAGCAACTTCAGCAAAGTGTCAGGATAAAAAATCAATGTGCAAAAATCACAAGCATTCTCATACACCAATAACAGACAAACAGAAAGCCAAATCATGAGTGAACTCCCATTCACAATTGCTTCAAAGAGAATAAAATACCTAGGAATCCAACTTACAAGGGATGTGAAGGACCTTTTCAAGGAGAACTACAAACCACTGCTCAATGAAATAAAAGAGGACACAAACAAATGGAAGAACATTCCATGCTCATAGATAGGAAGAATCGATATTGTGAAAATGGCCATACTGCCCAAGATAGTGTATAGATTCAATGCCATCCCCATTAAGCTACCAATGACTTTCTTCACAGAATTGGAAAAAACTACTTTAAAGTTCATATGGAACCAAAAAAGAGCCCACATTGCCAAGACAATCCTAAGCCAAAAGAACAAAGCTGGAGGCATCATACTACCTGACTTCAAACTATACTACAAGGCTACAGTAACCAAAACAGCATGGTACTGGTACCAAAACAGAGATATAGACCAATGGAACAGAACAGAGCCCTCAGAAATAATACCACACATCTACAACCATCTGATCTTTGACAAACCTGACAAAAACAAGAAATGGGGAAAGGATTCCCTATTTAATAAATGGTGCTGGGAAACTGGCTAGCCATATGTAGAAAGCTGAAAGTGGATCCCTTCCTTACACCTTGTACAAAAATTAATTCAAGATGGATTAGAGACTTAAATGTTAGACCGAAAACCATAAAAACTCTAGAAGAAAACCTAGGCAATACCATTCAGGACATAAGCATGGGCAAGGATTTCATGTCTAAAACACCAAAAGCAATGGCAACAAAAGCCAAAATTGACAAATGGGATCTAATTAAACTAAAGAGCTTCTGCACAGCAAAAGAAACTACCATCAGAGTGAACAGGCAATATACAGAATGGGAGAAAATTTTTGCAATCTACTCATCTGACAAAGGGCTAATATCCAGAACCTACAAAGAACTCAAACAAATTTACAAGAAAAAAACAAACAACCCCATCAAAAAGTGAGTGAAGGATATAAACAGACACTTCTCAAAAGAAGACATTTATGTAGCCAACAGACACATGAAAAAATGCTCATCATCACTCACCATCAGAGAAATGCAAATCAAAACCACAATGAGATACCATCTCACACCAGTGAGAATGGCAATCATTAAAAAGTCAGGAAACAACAGGTGCTGGAGAGGATGTGGAGAAATAAGAACACTTTTACACTGTTGGTGGTACTGCAAACTAGTTCAACCATTGTGGAAGACAGTGTGGCAATTCCTCAAGGATCTAGAACTAGAAATACCATTTGACCCAGCCATTCCATTACTGGGTATATACCCGAAGGATTATAAATCATGCTGCTATAAAGACACAAGCACACACATGTTTATTGTGGCATTCACAATAGCAAAGACTTGGAACCAACCCAAATGTCCATCAATGACAGACTGGATTAAGAAAATGTGGCATATATATGCTGTGGAATACTATGCAGCGATAAAAATGGATGAGTTCATGTCCTTTGTAGGGACATGGATGCAGTTGGAAACCATCATTCTCAGCAAACTATCGCAAGAACAGAAAATCATTTTTTTTTTTTTTTTGGTGTCAAGAAATAGACTTTATTTTTTATTATTTATTTTTTATTATACTTTAAGTTCTAGGGTACATGTGCACAACGTGCAGGTTTGTTACATATGTATACATGTGCCATGTTGGTGTGCTGCACCCACTAACTCGTCATTTACATTAGGTGTATCTGCTAATGCTATCCATCCTCCCTCCCCCAACCCCATGACAGGCCCCGGTGTGTGATGTTCCCCTTCCTGTGTCCAATTACTTGGTGAGGGAAAGTAATTTTTTCAAGAATATTTTGTTCTGAACTTTCCACCACATCGTGGATGAAATGTGGATAAAGAGAAACCTGAAGAAGACTATTAGTGGCAGCTTAGTGTAAAGTAGCATGGAAAACAGAAAAGTGGGTAGCATGGTAGGCTGGAAGGAAGTTTGGAATAGGCACCACAAGACCTTGAATCTAGTTCCAACTTGGTCACCAGGTTAGTTGAGTAATCTTGGACAAGTCACTTAATCCATCTAGATCTTGCCTTCTGGCAAATGAGGAAGCATAGGGTTGCATGGTATCTAAGACATTTTTCGTTGTTATAATTTTATGATAAATCTAAGAGATATGAAGTGCCAAGGACATTCTAGATGCACCATGTAGGAGAATGAAGATCTATGAAACGCAGAAAGAGAGACACAGAACATTAGCACATAACAAGAATGCTGAAAAATACTTTAGCAAAGACCTTGGTCAAGGGGAGAAAAAGGGTTATTATCCATGAAGTCATTTAAAATGCCTCAAGGTCATCAAGTAATTCAGGCCGACTCTTCTTTTTTTTTTTTTTTTGTTTTTTGTTTTTTGTTTTTGTGAAAAGGAGCTGGAAACTACCTCTTTCTTGAGATTTGCCTTCATGCCCCAGGCTGACTTCAGCCGCCTCCCACTGCTTTGGCCCTTATCAGATGTCTTACTTTATTATAGTGTGCCTCCCAAATACATTCTGAGTTCCTCTAGGGCAGGAACTGGTTTTATAATGGCAATGCTAACTAAGGGAGTTTAAGCACTCACTAAAGGCTTGATCTTATCTTCACTTCACAACCATATGAGTTATGCACTACACTCTCCTCATTTTATGTAGAAAGAAACAGGCTTAGAAAAGCCCAGGAATGTGTCCATCCTCTACGTGGCAGAGCCCAGATGTTAACTTTGTTCTCTACGCTCACTGACCCTTATTCTTGACCCCGTCTTATTCATCTTTTAACCCTAAAACCCACTAGTGTTGGGAAGAAAGTAGTTGATCAATAAATGTTTGTTGAATACATGGGCACAAAGAAAGATTGACAGAGGAAGGAAAGACGGGTAGATTAGTAAAAGGGTAGATAAAAGAAAGAGTGCCAAGTGACTAGATTGATTGATAGATTAAAAAGAATGGGTGGATAGACAGATGCATGGATAGAACACCCTGGAATACACAGTGGGGGCATAAGATATGTGAGGGAGCCCAAGTCATACTTAGTAGAGAACTAATAGTCTTCAGTGTGTCCCTTTTTTCCTTCTCCCAACCACTTACGTGGCTAGAGAGCAGCAGAGCATTGGAGTCTGTTCTGCCTGACTCAGCAGCTCACGCTCAGCCTCTCTGGTAGAATTCTGGAGAGTATCCCCCACATCCAAGAGGCCTTCTCTAAAAGTGGAGCTTCCTTGAAAAAATCTTTGAGCAATGGGATTCTCGTAGTCAGATTGGGGAGGGTCATGGTTTGGGATATGTGGAGAACAGGATTCAGTCAGCTTGGGATGGATACAGAGACTGGGTCTCGTTCTCAGGGGGGGAAGCTGACAAGTGTTGAGTAACTCAGAGATGACAAACTGAGCATTTGAGAGTGAATAGCTAGGTGACCTTAGGCAAGTGATTTTATCTAATTGAGCCTCTATTTCAAAATGAGGGTATTATTGCAACCAGCTTACAAAGGTATTTCAAGAATTAAATGAAATAGTATATATATAAAAGAGCCTGACATGAATTCTCAACATACAGTGCTGGTATTGTTATTATCCCCATTGACAGGTCCTTGGATTTGGAACAGAAATTAAATGGCCTATCCACAGCCACAGAACTAGATAGTAACTCAAACACCAGTTGAATCTTAAGTCAGGGAATTACTAGCTTGTCATGTGGTTGTGGATAGACCATTTAACTTCTCATTCTGCTTTCTCCCTCTTTTTTTTGTTCATTCATCACATAGGTACTAAGTGTGAGGCTCTCTACTAGCTGGGGAGAGTGTTATGAATATGCCTTGGCCTTTTCCAGGAGGAATTCACAATCCAGTAGAGGAGACAGACATAACAAATGCAACGTACTGAGAGAGAAAAAGCTAATGAGTATAATAGCAAACCAGTTAGCACCTTGGAGTCGGACAGACAGGAGTTCGCTTCCTGGCTCCATCTCTTACTCCCTTACTGGCCTAAGCAAATCATTTAAAGTTTAGGTCTCAGAGTCTGTCTTCCTTAGTAAAATGGGCACGATGATGATAGAACATACCTCATAGGGCTGTTGTGAACTTTTCCTGAAACAAATACACGTCAAGTCCTAAACACTGTGCTTGGCACGTGTAAAGCACAGTTCTAAAGCTTTTTGGATCTTATGGTATAATGAGGACATTAATCCCCATCCTGCCTGCATATGTCCCATGGATGTTTAAGAATGAAATGATACAAGTGAATGAGACTTTTAAGACGTGATATAAAATACTAGTTTTACCATTCTAAATTTCTATATAAGAAGACATGGCATAGAAATTGCTCTGCATCCACTGTTATGCCTAAGCTGGACATGTAATAAATATTTGATGATGTACAATTATGAAAAGATAGATTCTGTCCTATTCTTCCTCTTGTCCAGCGGAGCTCTGTTTCTAGAGAATTCTGCAGCCAAGAGAAAAGAGAGCAGAAGCAGGCACTGGGAGAGCAGCTTCCAGCAGATGAGATTAGAATGGAAATAGCAGGTGACTGCATGTAATTTATTTTCTAGACAGCTGCTTCAACTTCATGCCTGTCTCCTTATGCCAATTCCACCAGCCACTGTCTGCTGTCCTAAGCACAGGTGTGGGGAATGAGAGTGAAGGCGAGAAGGGAAATCTGAAGCCACGTGGGGAGGACCTTCAGAAGATGAAGCTCTGCTGCGAAGGCTAGAGGCTGGTGATGGGTAGGAGCAATGCCGGAATCAAGCAGGGTAGAGCTGTCATTACCTGCCTTGGCTCTGCTTGCAGCTTGCGTGGATTCCATCTGTTCCTGCATTTCTTTCATTCAATAAACATCTTTAGGGGGATCCATTATGGGCTCAGCACTGTGCTAGGCACTGCACATAAACGGGTGAATGAGGCATCATCTCTGCCTTCCGAGAGCTTGTGCAGGGGTCCCAAGTTTAAATGCCTATAGAGACTATGTTAGAGTAAAATTAATTGCTATAATAAACAAAACCCAATATTTCAATGGTTTTAACACAGCACAAATGTTTTACTCGACAGTGAAACAGTCCAGTATTGTTCCTGGTTGGCAGAGGGTAGGTGGGGGAATCTCTACTCCATGCAAATCATTCAGGAACCCAGCCTCAAGAAGGTTTTTCTACGTTCTAGGGTTGCCCTGGGCATCAGTATTCAGCTGACAGACAAGGGAAGAGAGGAAGGACCTTGCATGGAAGTGTTTTTTTATTGTTTCGTTTTGTTTTTTTGAGACGAAGTCTCACTCTATCACTCAGGCTGGAGTGCAGTGGAGGGATCTCAGCTCACGCAACCTCCGTCTCCCAGGTTAAAGCGATTCTCCTGCCTCAGCCTCCTGAGTAGCTGGGACTACAGGCCCTTGCCACCATGCCCAGCTAATTTTTTGTATTTTTAGTAGAGATGGAGTTTCACCGTGTTAGCCAGGATGATCTCAATCTCCTGACCTCGTGATCTGCCCACCTTGGCCTTCCAAAGTGCTAGGATTATAGGCGTGAACCACTGCACCCAGCCACATGGAAGTTTTTTAATGAGACTTCTTTTCTTTTCTACCCAAAGATGAGGTCTCACTCAGTCACCTAGGCTACAGTGGCATGACCATAGCTCACAGTAGCCTTGAACTCCTGGGCTCAAGCGATCGTCCTACCTCAGCTTCCCTAGTAGCTGGAACTACATGTGCACATCATCATGCCTGGCTAATATTTTAATTTTGCTTTTTAGAGCTGAAGTCTTGCCACATTGCTCAGACTGGTCTGAAACCCCTGGGCTCAAGTGATCCTCCCGCTTCAGCCTCCTGAGTAGCTGGGATTACAGGTGTGAACCACCATGCCCAGCCCCACGGTTCTTCCTTTTAAAAAAAATCGGCATACAGCATCGTATCTTTATTTTTTCTTTTTTATCTTCTATTTTAGATTCAGGGGGTGCATGGGTAAATTTGTTACCTGGGTGTATTGCATGGTGCTGAGGTTTGGGGCATGAATGATTCGGTCACCTAGGTACTGAGCTTGGTACACAACAGTTTTTCAAACCTTGCCCTCCTCTCTCCCCCCTCCCTCTAGTAGTCCCCAGTGTCTATTGTTGCCATCTTTATGTCCACGAATACCTGATATTTAGCTCTCACTTATAAGTGAGAACGTGAAGTATTTGGTTTTCTGTCCCTGCATTGATTTGCTTAAGATAATGGCCTCGGGCTACATCCATGGTGCTGCAACGGACATGCTTTCGTTTTTTTTTTAATGGCTACGTAGCATTCCATGGTGTATAGGTGTCACATTTTCTTTATCCAGTCCACTATGATGGCCACCTAGGTTGATTCCAATCTTTGCTATTGTGAATGATGCTGCCACGAACATGGCCACACTTGTTTTTCAGAGTTTGTTGGCTAGACCTTGGTTGCATGACTGAATATTAGTTACTGCTGTGGGAGTCCCATGAAAGTGCATGATACAGGGTAAATCAGGACTGCGGTGGTCGGGACAATCAGCTTATTAAAAGGAGCACGTGTGTCTCAGTTTAGGTGATTGTTGTCACATGGGAAGTGTTGCCAACTGGCCTTTTCAAGAGAAATTGCAAATCTTGATTTTTAAGTGTCATTTCCAAGTTCTTAAATATTGGCAGTTAATTTAAAAATAAAAAAATATAAAATTAAAAAAAAATACATGATATAGGCAATATTCTGCTGGCCAAACTAACCAAACTACAGTCCACATGTGGCCCATGGGTGCCAGCTTTTGGTCTTTGACTCCGGGTCCATCTAGAGAGACTCACACAGGTAATTACAATTCAGCGTAATCAGAGCTGGCACTCTGAACTCTAGCATTTATGAAGTCACCTGGTATTTATTGAGCATCTACTATAAACTTGGTCTGTTCCAGGTGCTGGAGAAAAATGTGTGAACAAGGCAGACATAGTCCCTGACTTCAAGGAGGTTACAGTCTACTGAGGAAGGGAGATATTGTACAAATACATACGAAAGAGAAAAACAGGGGCAATGAATGTGCATGATAAGGGATCCTAACCTGGCCAGGGGAATGAAGGAAGGCTTCCTAAAGGATAAGAAGTTCAAGGTAAGACATGAGGTATGGGGAGGAGTATCCAGGTGAAGGGTGCTGAGTATGTCCCAGGTGAGGAAGCAGCATGTGCAAAGGCTCTGGGGTAAGAAAGAGGATGGTGCATTTGAGGAACTGGAGGAATTTCAACAAGATTGGAAGTGTAGAGCTGTCCTAATACTGATATTTCCACAGCCCAATAGCGCAAAGGGAGACCCACATACCTCATGCCTAAATATTTCTGATTATCTATTGAATTTAAAAAAAGCAAAATGCAAATAATAATAAATATCCAAATCCAAATTAAAGAAAACTGAAATTTATTTCAGTTTTAAGGACTTGATTTCAAACTCATTAAATAATTTTAGCAAAGTTCAGCTAGTTGTCAATGTGAAGAATAGGTAGCAGCCAGGCTCAGTGTCTCACATCTTTTTTTTTTTTTAAGACAGTCTTGCTCTGTCACCCAGGCTGGTGTGCAGTGGCATAATCTTGGCTCACTGCAACCTCTGCCTCCTGGGCTCAAGTGATTCTTGTGCCTCAGCCTTCCAAGTAGCTGGGATTACAGGTGCACACCATCAGGCCCAGCTAATTTTTGTATTATTATTAGAGATGAGGTTTTGCCATGTTGACTAGGCTGGTCTTGAACTCCTGACCTCAACTGTTCCGCCCACCTCGGCCTTCCAGAGTGCTGGGATTACAGGTGTGAGCCACCATGTCGGGCCTGTGTCTAACATCTTTAATCCCAGCCTTTGGGAGGCTGAGGCGGGAGGACTGCATGAGGCCAGGAGTCGGAGACCATCCTGCACAACATAGCAAGACCTTGTCTCTACTACTGATAATAACAAAAATTAGCTGGGCATGGTGGCATACACTTGTAGTCCCAGCTACTCAGGACACTGAGGAGGGAGGATCACTTGAGCCTAGATCAAGGCTCCAGTGAGCTATGATCACACCACTGCACTCCAGCATGGGTGGCAGAGACCCTGTCTCTCTCTCTCTCTCTGCCTCTCTCTCTCTCTCACACACCCACCCCCCCCCAACACACATTATGCTTCACATTTGCCATGAATGGAATCTAAACTTAAATACAAGCTTCAGAATAATATAAATCATTTAATATTGTAAAGTATTTCTCAACTGCCATGTCCAACCACTGCAAATACTGTGCCAATTCGCGTGAGCCTCCTGACCTGTGAATTGAAACACGAAGGGAAGCAAGTAGATGGTTGCCTGGCATTACTAGAAAACAATGCTTCCTTTTGTAAGAATATATTGCATTAATATGATCCAAGGGGAAGGATGTGACAAGTTAATTAATTTGTATTTTTCTTTATCAAAGTGTTTACAATGGTGAAATTTTCTCTGCCTTCAAAGGCAGTGTCTGTTTCCTAAATCAGTGGGGCACCACAGGGAATCCTTCATGGCATTTGAATGCCATTGCCTTTTGCTTTAAAGGCACAGAGCAAAGGATGCAGAGAAGAATTTCCCTGGAGCTGGCCAGGCACCGGTGGCTCATGCCTGTAATCCCAGCACTTTGGGAGACTGAGGCAGGTGAATCACCTGAGGTCAGGAGTTCGAGACCAGGCTGGCCAACATGGTGAAACCCTGTCTCTACTAAAAATACAAAAGTCAGCCAGGTGTGGTGGTGCATGCCTGTAATCCCAGCTACTTGGGATACTGAGACAGGAGAATCGCTTGAACCTTTGAGGCAGAGCTCGCAGTGAACCGACATTGCACCACTCTACTCCAGTATGGGCAACATAGCGAGATTCTGTCTCAAAAAAAAAAAAAAAAAAAGGAATTTCCCTGGAGCTAATGGTGTCAGTCATGACAATGGATGTTCAGGGTGCAGAGCACACTGTACTGGCACTGAATGCCAGATCTCAAGAGTTTTCCTTACATTCTTTAATACATTGATTTATGTGTGTGTTCGTGATACGTGGGGCTGTCTAAATTGTGGAAGACCCAGTATGGGGACCCCTCTTGCCCGGATCTAAGTGTGGCACTGACTTACAGAGTAAGGAGAGAGACGCTTGAGAGAATCTGCAAGATGTAGGCCGGAATCCAATCATGTAGATCATCATAGACCTTATACAAGGGATTGGATTTTATCCTAAGTGCAATGGGAAGCCATCGTCCTAAGTGCAAGAAGCCATCAAAAGGTTTTAAGCAAGAGAATGACATAACAAGGTTTGGATTTAAAAAATAGCACCCTGATAGTTGCATGGAGGATATTGAATGAGGCAATAGTGGATGTGAAGAGAACAATTATTAGGCCATCACCGTAACTTTGTACATCCAAGATTCCTTGTTTCTGTGGAGGCATAGCCTTAACTGGGGTCCCTTACATGGGAAAAATGTAGCATTCATTGTGAATTTGTTTTGAGTTGGAGATCAGGCTTAGCAAATACCTTCATGTGCTTAGGGAGAAGCTCTTCTTTAAATATCTTTCTTTGAAACCCTTTGAGATAGGGGTTTGTCTTAGTCCATTCAGACTGCTATAACAAGGCACCATACTGTAGACTGAGTGGCTTATAAACAACAGAAATTTATTTCTCATAGTTCTGGGGGCTGGAAGTTTGAGATCCGGGTACCACTATGGTTGGGTTCTGGTGAAGACCCTCTTGCAGGTTGTGAATAGCCGACATCTTGTTGTATCCTTACATGGTGGAAATACGGTGAGAGAGCTCTCTGGGGACTCTTTTATAAGGGTACTAATCCCATTTATGAAGCTTCAATCTCATGACCTAATTACCTCCCAAAGTCCCCACCTCCTAATACTGTCACCCTAGGGGGTAGGATTTCAACAAATAAACTTTGGAAAAACACACACATTCAGTCCGTAACAGGATTCTTCAAATTTCCATAGGATAGAAGGCTCCATAGAACCACAATTTGGTCACCAGTTGGAGTGTTGGAAGGACATGCAAAAATATTTGGGCCAAAGGATTCTCTGACTTTGGAGGGGACGGGAGGTAAGGTGGAAGGAGTTGCCCTCCCTTCCACTAAGTCCTCAGATGAATGGGCAGTTCCATGGGAGGGTGTGGACATAGAGAGGTGATAGAGAAAGAGGAAGGTGGGTGTAGATGTCATGTGAGTACTGACATCAGCTGGGAGGCATTCCAGGCCTCTCCAATGGGTAAGGATGTTGCAGGTTCTTATGAACACCCCTTCCTGATAGACAAGGGGTGTCTATTTTATTTGAGAGTCATAAACTCTGACTTCACCTCTTTCCCTTCTAGAAATGACTGCAAGCCTTAGTGAGAAGGCCCGGAGGACTAGGCTGCTATGATTAAACAGGTCAACATCTTATTTATTTATTTATTTATTTATTTATTTATTTATTTATATTATACTTTAAGTTCTAGGGTACATGTGCGCAACGTGCAGGTTTGTTACATATGTATACATGTGCCATGTTGGTGTGCTGCACCCAGTAACTCGTCATTTACATTAGGTATATCTCATAATGCTATCCCTTCCCCCACCCCCAACCCCATGACAGGCCCCGGTGTGTGATGTTCCCCTTCCTGTGTCCAAAGGTTCTCATTGTTTAATTCCCACCTATGAGTGAGAACATGTGGTGTTTGGTTTTTTGTCCTTGCGATAGTTTGCTGAGAATGACGGTTTCCAGCTTCATCCATGTCCCTACAAAGGACATTAACTCATCCTTTTTTATGGCTGCATAGTATTCCATGGTATATATGTGCCACATTTTCTTAATCTAGTCTGTCATCGATGGACATTTGGGTTGGTTCCAAGTCTTTGCTATTGTGAACAGTGCTGCAATAAACATACGTGTGCATGTGTCTTTATAGCAGCATGATTTATAATCCTTTGGGTATATACCCAGTAATGGGATGGCTGGGTCAAATAGTATTTCTAGTTCTAGATCCTTGAGGAATCGCCACACTGTCTTCCACAATGGTTGAACTAGTTTACAGTCCCACCAACAGTGTAAAAGTGTTCTATTTCTCCACATCCTCTCCAGCACCTAAACAGGTCAACATCTTTACCATGGATCATTCTTTGAGTAGCAAGGTCTATAAAGAATATGACACGTAGATATCCTGTTGATGGAAGGGAGAGAAAGAGAGGTGAGATCCAGTCTTCTTGGGTTTTGCTTCTCATTCAGGCTTCTGTGGTATCTAATCCTACTGCATGGGGTCTCTGTTGAGCAGCAGAAGTTGTGGTTAGACTCCAAATCTGGGAGGTTTCACCCATCAAGGTCACACAATCCAGCCAGAGCAACACAGGAGCCATGGGTTGGGTGATGGCCTAATTCTTCGAGGCCGGTCACTGCATTTCTGAGTGATGGCTCCTTATGAGTAGCAAATTGTTCTCCAAATTTGGGTTTCTGCTCAACTGCTTCAGGCAAGCCTAACCTTTCAAACACAAGCAGTGTCTGTCTGGGTGTGCAGAGGCACTTAGGGTATGGAGAGGAGGTTACTCTGTTTAGGGGAACTGCATTTACAGTGCAGGTTCTGACTGGTCTCTACAAATAACATTGTTGCCAAAATGGATGTGTCTGGGGAATGTGACTGAAAATTCAATCTTGTGGTGATTTGAGGGAGGCACATGCCATCTGATGTCTTGGGGTGATGTCAGGTGGTGGTCTTCCTATTGCTGCCTGACAACAGAGACCAGCAGTTCGAGTCCCTCCAGCCATTTTCCAGCAAGCCTGAGTTTACAGCCCAGGTGACTTCAGATGAATTTACTCCATGGCATTCAGGTTCAAGAAATAGATCACTTTTCTTTTTTTTCTGAAACAAATTAAATTGATCTCTGAGGCTCACCTGCTTGGTTCATGGGGTTCGATTCTACTCCCTGTGGGCATCTTATAAGAACTCCATGGTCCAGGAAGGGCCCATTCGGGTCCCTTGAGGTCTCCATCCTAGCAGTTGTTTTTGTTGCCATCCCTGCGGAGCATTGGTCCTCCGTTGTCTAGGGGGCGCTCTAGTCTGCTGGGGAATTAGTGATTCACTTCCCACCCCAGGCTTGCCCACAGAAATGCACTCTGGAAGTCATTCTTGCTGGGCGGGGTCTTGACCTTGTGGGTTTGGGTGGTGACAACATCCAATGCTGTTTCTGTCTGGAGGCTCCCAGGCTTAGGGTATTCTCACTCTGCCCCTGCTTCCCTAGCCTCTGTGAGGTTGCTAGCTGGATTCCTTAATGAGCCTGACTTCTTTCTAGCAAGACTCCTTCCTCCACGAATGGTGGGAGGCAGGGAAAGAGCCGTTTTGTTTCTTATGACAGTGCAAATGCGACAGACGTTGACATACAAATAGAGCACCCCAGTCCATTGTAAACATGACACAAATTATGTTGTGTAGCTTTGGCCTCTCTGTGCATCTTATGTTCTCTCCCAGAAAATCAGCTCTCAGTTGTAGACAGAAGAGTTCTAACTATTCTAGACCAGGTATCAGATATTTTGCACGCATCATCTCACTGAACCCTCAAAACAATGTTGTCACATAGGAATGACTTTCATTTTCCTAATGAGGCAATCGAAGCTCAGGAGAGTTAGGAAAACTGACTGTCCTGTCTAGGTTCACCCAGCTAGAAAGGGGCAGAGCTGGGTTTTGCATCCAAGGCTGTCTGCTCAATGTCCACGCACTGTCCACTACACTTCCTGCTCTTCCATGTCTCTTATTTCGTTTGTGATCCCTACAGTATCTAGTGCGGTGAATGATAATAAATGCTGATGAAAAGAAACTCTTCACAAGCTAAGGAAGTTCAAAACCAACTGTGTTGAAGTCCTGCATTCCCTAAAGTAAACAGGCTGTGAAACAACCTCCTTTATAGACACCTTAAACACAGTGCATGAATTTCTCACCCTTCTCTTTGATGACTTAACACTTTATGTGCAGAATGGCATTTTCAATTACAGAACCACACTGAAGTTTAAAAACTGCTAAAGGATTATTCATTTACATTCCAGAGCCTAACAACTGGGAACCCTGGACACAGTGTTAAAACTTCACATATATCTTCTCATACCATTCTTTTCTAGGAATAGGTACTATTATCATTCTCAGTGTATAGACTATAATGCAGAGGTTCAGAGAAGCCAAAAAATTGTCTCAGGCTTATCAACGATAAAGTGACAGTGATAGGATGTGAACCCAGGTGTCTCTGACCTCAAAGACTGAGCTTGGAGTAATTTTGTTATGCCTACCCTCAGGGCTGGGCTGGAAAGAGCTTTAAGATCCCTTCTAGTTTAAAACCATCCACCTCAACTAAAATTTCTGATACTCAGTGGCATAGGTTAGGAATTCCTTCACTCACTTGGGTATCCTAATATTAAAAAGCCAGGAGTTTTGAGATCAGAGGATATTTCTCCATATTCATTTTAAAAGGTGTAATGTAAAGCCTCAGATTACCAGATTATTGCTGGACACTTGGAATATGGGGGAGATGGCTACTGTGATGGTTAATTTTATGTATAATTTTTTTCTTTCTTTTCTTTTCTTTTTTTTTTTTTTTTTGAGACAGAGTCTCGTTCTATTTCCCAGGCTGGAGTGCAGTGGTGTGATTTTGGCTCACTACAATCTCCACCACCCTGGTTCACGCAATTCCCCTGGCTTAACCTCCTGAGTAGCTAGTAGCTACGATTACAGGCACACGCCACCAAGCCTGGCTAATTTTTTTGTATTTTTAGTAGAGATGGGGATGTGTCAATTTGATTGGTCTATGGGGTGCCCAGATATTTAGTTAGACATTATTCCCGGTTGTGTCTGTGAAGGTGATTTTAGGTGAGATTAACACTGAGTTGGTAGACGGAGTGAAGCAGATCATCCTCTCCAATGTGCATGGGCCTCATCCAATCTATTGAACACCAGAAGAGAATGAAAGGTTGAGTGAGAAAGCATTCTTTCACTGTGTCTGACTATCTTTGAGCTGGGACATCAGTCTTCTCTTGCCTTCGGACTTTGAATTGAACTTGACCTTACCCATTTGGCTTTCCTGATTCTCGGGCCTTCTGACTCAGACTGAAATTTGCACCATTGGCTCTCCAGGTTCTGAAGCTTTCAGACTTGGACTGGAACTATATCATTAATTCTCCTGGATGTCCTGCTTGCTGACTGCAAATCTTGAACTTTTCAGCCTCCATAATTGTGTGAGCCAATTCCTTGCAGTAAGTATATATTTATATCCCCTATTGGTCCTATTTCTCTAAGAATCCAGCTGAACACAGCTACCTCCATGTTTACAATATTCATCTCAGTTCCTGGAATTCCTAGTTGCTATGGTGAATCTTCATTTGCTTGTACATTTAAGGAAACATCCCAGTTTATTACAAGTTATTTAGAAGAACTTGGCTATGGTGTCTGTTTGCAGTTAATATTGGGCAAGATAGAAAATGGCTTCACTCTAAGTGTTCTAATCAGTGACAACAGATGTTCATGGGAGGCAGAATTTTTTGTGAATCAGTGTTTTGATAATAACGTTAAACACAAATTCTAAGGTAGAAAGAGAAACTGTAGTTTGGACCATATGTGCTTTTGATGAGAGATTTTGGGTAAATGGATGACAGAGCTTTCTACGGTAGTTCAAATATTGGAGCGGGCTACCCTGAGGTCACTGGGGTTGTCTCCTGCTTCTCCGCTAGCTCTGGGGATAAGAAGATATCTTAGGAGCTGGAATTATAAGGGACTTAGCTTTCCACTTAATGAAATCAAAATATAAAGGGGGAAAAACTATTTCTTCTTGTAAATACCTCCTGTCTGCTATAGTTCTCCTTCCTTTGGAGGATCCAGTAGTGTGCTGAAGCTAGCTCCCACTGGCCCATGAGAACAGATTGTTACATATTCAGGAATTTTGGAAACGGTTGTTAAACTGTCGGTAGCTCAAAATTAGCCATAGTGGGATCATTCACATCACTGATGACTTGAAACATTACAAACCAGAGTTTGTTTGCTTTCCTGAGAGCCGGTTTACCTGTTTACCATTCGTTATAAGGACTGCAGTTAATGTTTGTGTTTTTGCCCGTCCAACATACATTTCTTAGCGTCTTCTGGTAACGGCAAATTTCCTTTGGGGAAATACCGGCATTTAACTCAGGCCATGGTTTGAAGGGCCATATTCCTTAGGTCCAAGAGTGAGCATATGACCTGGGCTTGGCCAATCAGAGCATTCTATCTCCCTGACCACAGTTATTGGCTCATAGGTTGTCATGTGACACATATAAACCAATCAGAGCTAATTAAGCAGCTTTTGTGGTACTCCAGGAAAGATCTTGCCCATGTGAAGGAGAGAGGTTGTAAGAGCTTAGAAGTTCACTGGACAGCAAACAGTCTGAAGAAATGGACTCATGCCAGGTCCAATGAGGTAGGTTGAGCACCTGCAAGCTATGCATGAAGACAAATATCTCTGAACTTTGAAATTGCCGAGCAAGTAAGCGTGACCCTGCCCTCATCTCTGATTGGCTTAAGCATGTTTGTATTGGGTTTTCTGTCCCTTGTAAGTTACAAGTTATAGCTGAGATAGTCCCAACTGTTACAAGATTCTTCAAGTTTTGTATTATAGATTAAATTCCAAGCAAACCATGCAAGAAAATCTAATAGAGAGCTTGGTAGAGTTGAGAGGAAAAAGAGCTTCTGAAGTCTACAATTCTACCTAAGCTTAATGAAATATACCATGGTTTTCTTTTTTGCCCCCCTTCTCCACACCTACACAAGCACCAATATTTGTTCAAATACCAGTTTTAGCATTTTTTTTAAAGCTGTGTGAACTCGGGAAATTCCTAAACCTCTCTGAACCTCATCTCCTTCATCTGAAAAGCAAATATATTAATATCTGACTCTTATGACTGATATGAAAATAAAAGGATACAATTCCTAAAAATGCAGGTTTTTGTACAGAGTAGATAATGTATTGTTATAACTACTGGTTAAATAAATGGGTATGGGGTAGTCTAGGAGCTTATATTACACATCTTATAATGGAGTTTCTATGGAGAAATGCTTTTCAATTTCCAAGACTCTGACTTCCTTAAGCTCCAAACCTAGGGGAGCAGAGGAATTCCTAGGTTGAACCACTGAAAATTAGGAACTTGAGGTGAGGGGAATGTTTTGGAGATGGAAAAATCATAAATCTCCTCTTGACCCACCCCCGAGGATGTGTCCTATGCCATTTTGTTCTCCCCTGTATCCTCCGTGTCTGTGGCATACAGGGCTCTGGAACTGCTTATCAAATAAACACCTCCCCCCTCATTTTATTGCCGTGGAAACAGAACTAAGAGAAGATTAAATTCTGTGCTATAGTGCCTTCATCTTACAGTGTATGAAGAGGAGACAGACAATAAACATCGTCTTAAAACCCAGCACTGGAATTTCTTTAGGGGAAATAACCACCGTTGGTGAACTCAAAGGTTTAGACAAATGTCCAATACTCATATAATATGAGCCACACAGAAATTTTTGAATTTTCTAGTAGCCATATGAGAAAAAGAAAAAAACAAGTGAAATTATTTTAATAATTTAACTCAATAAACCTAAGATACATTAAAATTATTAATGAGACATCTTACATTATTTTTTTCACACTAAGTCTTCAAGATTCAGTGTGTATTTATGGCTGACCTCAATAAAGAGTAACCACATTTCAAGTGCTCAGTAGCTCTATGTGGCTGGAGGCTGCCATATTAGTCTAGCAAAGGAGACCCTGAAGATTGGCTAAGGTGCTTTGCAGGAAATAAGAGGGAGAGTGGCAGGAACATCAAAACGGAAATGTTCCAGCTCTAGGAATCTCCAAGCACTGTAGGAAAGTCAAACAATCCCCAGCCCTCCACCCCTGCGATGTTTATGAGAGTGATTCTTTAGTTTGAAAACAGAAGAAGAGCTTGAATTTCTGGTTGGGCATCATGTGGTCACAGGTGCCTGCAAAGAAGTTTCTCTGTTGCCCTGGACTTCACAGAGTCTTTGGGAGGACTTTGGATAGGAGTGGAAGTCATTGAAAATGATGGCTCAGTGCAGTCTTCTTGTGATCTCACAGCTGATAATGGGATCTCACAAATCACGTGTAATAGTAAAGGTAAAGGTAAACAGGGTATTGGAAGAACAAGGGAGAATTCCTGAACTGTGATGTTCAGGCCAAGTCTTGATAAGAGAAGGGTATGGGAGGTGGGTCTTCCAGAGGAGGGAACAATGTGTGTGAAGGTTCAGAGGCCAGGGAGAGCAGGGGCACCCCAGAAATTGCAAGGACTTCCCTCTGTGGGAATGTGACTATGAGGGGGTGGTGGTCAGATGGGAAGCCGGAAGGGAAGATGGCAAAGCAGATCTGAAGGGTCTGGAGGGTCACGGTAAAGAACTTGAATTCTATCCTAAGACTATGGAGGAGAATTTATATGTTTCAAACATCACTCGGGCTGTGGGAATGGTCAGAGGGGCCAGAGGTAGAGGACAAGTAGAGGTCTATCAGGGGTATTGAAGTCATGTAGTGGAGAGGTGATGGCGGCTGGTCTACTGTAGAAGTAATTAGGTAAGAAGGTGCTGGAGATGTTTTAGAGGGGAAATGGAGAAAATTTGGCTGCTGGGCATGTGTGTGCCTGGATGGGCTAGTGTATGGGGTATGGAATGGAGGGGCATTAAAGACAGGCAGGAACCCAGCATAATTTTCCTATTTGTAGAATGGACAACTGCGTAGACAATGCTGCCATTTAGGGAGTATAGCAAATGTTCGACTTGCAGGGATCTCTGAGGGATGCTGAAAATGAAGGCATGTTTCCAAGCCCCTACGTGAAGACACCCAGATTCTGAGGAGGGAAAGAATAATTGAAATCAAATTCCTCCCAGAAATTTTGAAGAGGTCCTTGGGTTGCAGAGTTGGGAAAATTGTATTTCTTCTCTTGGCCTCAAATTTTTTTTCCATTTGCAAAATGAAATAGTAATTCTTACTTTTATAAGGGTGCTGACAATAAAATGCGATGATAGATGCAAAGACATTTTGCAAGTAAGGCATTCAATTATTGTTATTGTGATGCTTATCGGAATGGGTTTGGAAAATTCTCATCATTGTTATCGAAAATCAAGCTCGAGGCCCTGGGCTAGTGGGTTACGTAATTATTCCAAAACTCTTTGCACCAGAAACAAAAAATCCTGAGTCCTGGAAGCTTATGGCAGTCCTAGGTACATTCAACCCATTCATTCATACATTTGTTCATTCACTCAGTTGTTCAACATTTATTGAGCGCCTACTATGTGCCAGGTATTGTGTTCGATGCTGGCAGACTACAGAAACAAAATCTATTTTCTGTTAACAAGACGTAGGAAGGACATGTCCCTGAATAACTCCAATCACATATATTTTATTACATTTAAAATTGTTTGTAAAGACAAGGTCTCACTCTGTCACCTAGGCTAGAGTGCTGTGATGCAGTCATGGCTCACTGCAGCCTAGAACTCCGGTGCTCAAACAATCCTCCCACCTCAGCCTCCCAAGTAGCTGGGACTACAGGCATGTGCCACCATGCTGGCTATTTTTAAAATTAATTTTAACCGAATTTTTTTTTTTTTTTTTAGAGACAGGATGTCACTGTGTTAATCCCAGTCCAATGCCAATAGTGGGTGGCTTAAAATAATAACACCCACTAAGGAATAGGAACACCCACGTGGGAATGTTTCCTATGTGCAAGGTACTGTGCTGACTGGGAATACATTATTTTAGTCAATTCTCCTGATACTAAAAAGATTAATATTATCTCTAGAAGCAGAGAAACAGAAAATATATGCATACACACACACACACAAACAATTGATTGAGCACTTATGACATGCCAAGTACTTTACATGAATTACATCATTTAATCTTCACAACAGCTCAAGGAAGTTGGCACTGTTATCATCTCTCTACTGTGGTTGGGAGCCCTGATGTTCAGAGAGGTTAAGTAACTTGCCTGAGGTCACACAGAGAGATATACAAATGAAGTGCACAGAGAGTTCAGAAGCGAGTCATTCAATGATTGACCTGGAAGGGTAGGGGAAAGCTTCCAAAACCACAGAAGTGAATGTGCCTCTGGTGGTTGCTAGTAAGAGAAAAATGAAATATCTATATCAAGTGTGTGACTTTCCATGTTCCTCCCTCTGTATCTAGTTTGTATCTATTTATGTCCTAATTTCCACTTTTAACAAGTGTGTGACCCTGGGCAGGACTGACGTGGAGTCAGTTTCAAAGGGTTGGAGTAAATGTTGGGGTAAATGTTTCAAAGTCCTTGTGTCTTTCCATGTTCCTCCCTCTGTATCTAGTTTGTATCTATTTATGTCCTAATTTCTACTTTTAACAAGGAACAAATAATATTGGATTAGGGCCCACCCTAATGAACTCGTTTTAACTTAATTACTCTTTTTTTTTTGAGACAGAGTCTCACTCTGTTACCTAGGTTGGAGTACAGTGGCACTATCTTGGCTCACTGCAGATTCGACCTCCCAGGTTCAGGCTATCCTCCCACCTCAGCCTCCTGAGTTGGGACCACAGGTGCATCACCATGCCTGGGTATTTTATTATTATTATTATTATTTGTCGTAGAGATGGGGTTTCCCTGTGTTGTCCAGGCTGGTCTTGAACTCCTGGGCTCAAGCGATCTTCCTGCCTCGGCTTCCCAATACGCTGGGATTATAGGAGTAAACCACCATGCCCAGCCTAATTATCTCTTTAAAGGGCTATCCCTAAATACAGTTGCATTTTGAGGTAGTTGGAATTAAGGCTTCAACATATAGATTTTGGGGAGACACAATTCAGTCTGTGACAGTATTTCTTCATTACATTACACGGCGAAGTTTATGATTTGTCTCTTTATAAGGGTAGCACTGTACGATTATTTCACTGTGGATTTAATATAGATATGTAGATTTTTTTCTTTAGAATCAATACAGTTGTCAACACACATATTTCAAAGTCCAGACTTTGGTCTTTCCCCAGCATCTGAAAATGGCAGCATTCTCCTTTCCCCACATGCAGTAACCCAAGAACTCTCCTGTTCCCCAATGGTTTCCAGAGTACCTCGGGGCAGCCGCAGTCCTCTCCTAACAAAATGGAACTGTCAGTGTTTCATGCACAGAGCCAGTTCTCTGTTGTGAAAGTGAGAAAGTTATTTAATTTCATCAACACTCCATTCCCTCCTTGGTAAAATGGGCTTAATAATATTTATGATTATTATATTAATCATATAAATACGATTATTATGAGGAATAACTGAGATCAAGCCTATGCAGGCCTTATCCCAATGCCTGGAACGCACAGCAAGCACTCAGAAATGGTGGATATTATTATGGGCTGGACCTCATAGGTTCACACCCCATATGATATCCTTTATGGCAGTTTTAAAGCTAAAAGCATTCACGTGGAATATCTGACTTCCAAATCTCTGGAGTGGCCACGTCCATTTTATGAGTGGGAATTTGGAATTGGATTTCCCAGAAGCTGACTGTAATGCTAGCTGCTGTAACAAACAAACCCCTGAATCCATCCAGTAGCTTCACACTACAAAAGCTTGTTTCTTGCTTATGTAATGGTTTGATGTGGGTGTTCCTGGTCACTGGGGTAGTTGTTCACAGGATGAGTACGAGACCCAGATTCTTTCCAGTCTTTGGCCTTTCTCTCTTCTCTGGGGCCTTGGAATTTTCTTCATCTATCCAGAGGGAGAAAACATGGAGAAGTAGTGAGGGAGGTCTTCATGGGCAAGGCATAGAAGCAGCTTGTATCCAAATATGGAATGTCTAATTATTATTAGGCAAATAATAATAATAATGCCTATTAGTCAACAAGTGGATAAAGAAAATGTGGTATATATATACATACATGCAGATAGATAGATAGATAGATAGATAGATAGATAGATAGATAATGGAACACTATTCAGCCATATAAAGGAAAAAAATAATAGCATTCACAGCAACCCGGATGGAATTGGAGACCATTATTCTAAGTGAAGTAACTCAGAAATGAAAAACCAAACATCGTATTTTCTCACTCATAAGTGGGAGCTAAGCTATGAGGATGCAAAGGCATAAGAATGATACAGTGGACTTTGGGGACCCGGAGGGGAAAGGGTAGGAGGGGCTGAGGGATAAAGGGATAAAGGACCACACATCGGTTATAGTGTACACTGCTCCGGTGATGGGTGCACCAAAATCTCAGAAATCATCAATAAAGAACTTATTCATGTAACCAAACACCAACTGTTCCCCAAAAATCTATTGAAATAATAATAATAAAAATAAATAAATAATAAATTACGAATAATAAGGCAAAGTAAGAGAGAAGT
Source organism: Chlorocebus sabaeus (assembly GCF_047675955.1). NCBI lineage: Eukaryota > Metazoa > Chordata > Mammalia > Primates > Cercopithecidae > Chlorocebus > Chlorocebus sabaeus. Next base: position 18,580,206 of record NC_132908.1, read on the forward strand.
GGCTTGCATCACCTCTCTCCACATCCATTGCCTGGATTTCACTTACGTGGGCACATATAACCGCAAGGGAGGCTGGGAAATGTGGTCCAACCATGTGCCCAAGGAGAGGGAACAGGTTGGGTAAGCAACTAGCCAGTATCTGCCTCACTGATCACGTCAATGGGTTTTCAAATTTGGTAAAGAAGCCCTGAAAAAATCTACCATTCCTTTTCTGACTGGTTTGGAAAGAAGATCTGGAGAAAGAGAAATTTTAGGAACTTCTATAAAGAATGGAAATAATCTTGTTGAGAACCTAATACATGCGGAGGCTGCCTGATTCTCTACTTCTGTTATCTTGTTTAATCTTCATATCAACTACACGACAGCAGTCTTATTATTTCCGTGGAGCAAACCTTGAGTATCTAGGTACCATTTATTGAAGGCCCACTGTGTGCTAGAAACCTTGCTTTACATGTGTGATCTCGTTTTGGCCTCACAAAACCCTGCCATATGGGTATCACCTTGCACATTTTGCAGCAAGGAAATTGAGGCCCAGATGTGTAAAGTGACTTACCCAAGGACACACGGTTAGTATGTGGCTGAACAAGGTCTTGGGATTGACCTTGGATTGGTCCTAAAGTACTAGTTCTTTCCACTGGGGTTTGGGAAGAAGTCCTAAGCTAGGATTCCTTTAAACACAGAACGAATTTCATCTCAAATTCCCCCATCTCCTGTCTGCCCTCTGCGGAAGTGGGGACTTCTCTGCAGCAGACAGTCATTTCCAGTGGCCAGGGAGGGATGGAATGGTTGAGATCTTTCTCTACAAGCCTCTGCTTCTCCATTCATGCTTTTTCCTAACTCAACTTCTGCTACAGGCCAAGCAGTGACTAAGCCATTGACTCACTTCTTTTATGGGCCTGAGCAGTCCAGCTCAGATGAAATGCGCAGGTCTTGGAAGTCAGCCATCCACTGGCACCTGGGCCTGATGCTCAGCGTACACCTTTGAGCGTTTGAGGTGCAAACGTTGAGAAGCTCCACTTTGGAGTGATTTTCCATGCCTGACACAGTTGGTCCTTGCTGGTGCCCTTTGCAGGCCATTGTATTGGCAAATGTCCTCATTTCAAACCTCTGTTTAGTCTCTAAACAGATACTTTAGGCAACAGAGATTCTTAGGCTGTTTTGGGTTTTATTTGTTTTGCAGTATTTATGCAGCCTGAATATTACTAATTCTAATAATAATGCAAATACGGCAATAGCTAATGTTTATTAAGTAGTTACCAAGTGTCAGGCTTATATATGCTTGTACTAGTCATTCTTGCATTTATCTGCACAGCAGCTCTCTGAGTTGGTACTAATGTTATCCACATTTTAAAGAGGAGGAGGCTGAGTGTCAGAGGATGTAAATAATGTGTCCAAGGTTATTCAGTTCCACAGTCCACTCTTTTTTTTTTTTTTTTTTTTTTTGAGACAGAGTCTCGCTCTGTCGCCCAGGCTGGAGTGCAGTGGTGGGATCTCAGCTCACTGCAAACTCCGCCTCCCGGGTTTACACCATTCTCCTGCCTCAGCCTCCCGAGTAGCTGGGACTACAGGCGCCCGCCACCTCGCCCGGCTAGTTTTTTGTATTTTTTTTAGTAGAGACGGGGTTTCACTGTGTTTGCCAGGATGGTCTCGATCTCCTGACCTCGTGATCCGCCCGTCTCGGCCTCCCAAAGTGCTGGGATTACAGGCTTGAGCCACCACGCCCGGCCCACAGTCCACTCTTAATTAAAAGACCTAAACTGAAGGACATTTGGAGTTTTAATGATATGTTCTTTTATTGTCTGCTTCTTGAAAGACAATTCATGGGGAAACACAGTCAGGGAGCCTTGGAGATGAGGTTGACTTGAATGCTACGAATAGTTACCAGATGTATTTGTTATCAACGCCTGCATAACAAATTATCCCCAAACTTTGCAGCTTAAAACAATAAGCATTTATTATTTGGCAGTTTCTGTGGGTTGGGAAACTGGAATCCTTTAGCTGGTGATTCTGGCTTAAGGTCACTTAAGACTTTAAGACTCCAAAGCTTTCTAGTTGTGTGACTTTCATGCCTGGGACTGCAGTCCACTGAAGGCTTGAGTGGGGAAGATCTGCTTCCGTGCTCACTTCCGTGCTTGCTGGTGGGCTCAGTTCCGCACAGCTATTCACTGGAGGCCCCAGTTCTTTACCATGTGGGCCTCTCTGTAGGGTGCCCAGTGTCCTAATGCTGGGCACTGGACACCCCCAGAGTGAGTGATCCAAGAGAGAGAGCAAGCCCAAGACCAAAGCCACAAGTGTCTTTTATAACCCAATCCCAGTGTAACTTGCCATCACTTCTGCCAAATTCTATTGGTTACCCGGACCAACCCTAGCACAATATGAGAGAGGACTGTAGAACGATGTGAATATGAGAAGGCAGAGCTCACTGGGGGCCACCCAGAAGCAACTCTTACCTGGATCTCATCCCCTCTCCTTAGGGACTTGACTCTGTCAATTACTCTTCAACCCCAACCCTCTGGGAATGTCGTGGTCATTTTGCACCCCGTGCAGAGGATGTGATAGTGCTTTGGGAATGACCTTTATCCTGGACAGCGCATCCTGAAGCTTCCCTTTGTGGAGGCCCTGAGTTTAGAGGCAGGGAGATCAGGCAGGATAATGGTCTAGGAGTGTGGTGATCCCATTTTACAGAATAAAGACATGCTCACTCAGCAGGGTCCCCAGAGTTGGAGGGGAGGAGGACCCAGAGTTTCAGAGATTTCCTTTTAAACAAGATGCAAACGGGGCTTTCATCTCCTCTTTTTGTGCCCCTGGGCAGAAAGCTGCACCTCCAATGAGAAATGAGTTCTGCCAGGTGGAGGGAAGCACTCCTTGGTTCTTTATTGAATCCAATCATTTACATCTCATTGAACCCAATCAAATTAGCCACTTATCACATTAAAATGGCAAAAGAGCGATTGTGTCAAGCAGGGCTAATTCAATAGGAAAGAAGAGCTGACTGGGAGCACTATGTCATAGCATTCTGACACCCATTTTCAAGAGGTGGAAGTCTGATGTCCTCCTCTGCCCGTGATGGCCACAATGACCCTCCTTAGACAGCTTTGCTGGAAGGCATTGCCAAGGAAGGGAAAATGGGAGTCCTGGGCCCTGCAGAGGCTTAGGGTGGGAAGGGGAGGACAAAGGGAAGGGTAGCACGGCAGCCTGGGGTAGAACTGTGATTTCAAGATACAGTGATGTTTAAAGGCTTGAGATTTGGAGTCAGGGAGGCTCCAGAGCTTTCTACCTGTGTGACTTTGGGCAAGTTTACTTGACCTATCTGATTCTTAGTTTTCTCAGCCACGAAATGAAAGAGGGTGTTATTTGCCACAGCACGGTTACATGGTTGGTATTCCAGAGAAAGCCTTTCCTTTTTCTTTTTACTTTTCTTTCTTTTCTTTTTTCTTTTTTTTTCTTCTGAGACAGAGTCCCGCTCTGTAGCCCCGGCTAGAGTGCAATGGTGCAGTCTCCGCTCACTGCAACTTCCTCCTCCCAGGTTCAAGCGATTCTTCTGCCTTAGCCTCCCGAGTAGGTGGAATTACAGGCATCCACCACCATGCCCAGTTAATTTTTGTATATTTAGTAGAGACGGGGTTTCTCCATGTCGGCCAGGCTGGTCTCAAACTCCTGACCTCAGGTGATCCACCCATGTCGGCCTCCCAAGGTGTTGGGATTACAGGCATGAGCCACCGCACCCGGCCTTTTTTCTAATCCCCTTTTAATCTTCTCATTACATCCAGGAACGAGGTTCCATTTCATACGAGGCTGTTTGTAACACTTGTTTAATACTTGCAAATGCTCTCTGATCCTTTTGTGGGTGCCAGGGTGTTAAGGTTGGATAAGCTGGAATTATCCAGGCTTGCACTTGAGTCCCTCTCGCCTTTCTTACTATCTGTGTGATCTTGGATAACATCGCCCCACACTCTGAATATCAGTTTCCTCATATGTAAAATGGGAATAATAATGATACCCTCTCATTGGTTTGTCACTGAGCATAAATGAGTTCATGAATCTGAAATGCTTAGTAGAGGGCCTGGCTCATAGCAAACAATACATGCTAGTTCATATGATTAGGACTCATTTCAGCCTCTTCTCTGCCATCTTCTCTTCCACACCCTCATGCCCTCCACACTGCAGCCATTAGAACAGTGTTCCCATCCTGACTGTGCCACGCTTTCCCTTGCCTCAGGGCCTGGGCGCACTTTCCTTCTGATTGGAAGGTTCTTCTCTCAGACTCTTTCCTGATTGATCCTGCTCATCTTCCAGGCCTCAGCTGATGTAGTTTTTCTTCCAGGAAGTCTGCACTGACTTATATTCCCCTTCCCTGTGGTTCTTCTCTATTAGGATGTTTTGGAATCTGTTTCTCCTCTCTCATGGAAAGCCTAAGAGCTTCACGAGGGGCAGAGTTCCGTCCCTAATCTGTCTTGTTTATTCTTGTCCCCCTCCGCACCTAGTACAGGCTCTGACACTTGCTGATGGCTGCCTGGGAGCTCAGCAGGGGCCTGATATCATTCTATGCATTTTACATATATGGACTCATTTAATCCTCACAGCTGAAGCTGTCCTCACAGGGTTAACAAGAATTCTGGACAGAAGTATAGTCGTAATTAAGCATTAATCAGGCGGCTGCAGTCTGCCTCACTTCCTTGTAACTGAAAGTCACATAGCACTGGAAACTGAGCATTGCATTCCCATTGCTCCTACAGATAAGATTTCTGACATTAGAATCATAGGCTTTTGTTTAAGGATTGCTTACGACGTTTTTCACATCTCAGATTCCAGGGAAACAGCTGACACTAAGCAGTATGAAGACCCCCACAGAGAAACAGAGCAGTTTCTTCATCTCCCAGCCCTGTGACTTCACTGTGCCCTCTTTGACTAATTCAGTGATCTCCACTCTTTGGCCCACTTCAAAATCCTTACAAACCCTAACCCCAAACACATCAGGGAGATGGATTTGAGATTTCCTCCCACCTCCTTGTTTGGTAGCCCTGTGGTTAAACTTCTTTCTCTGTTGCAACCCGGTGGCTCTGTGAATTGACTTGCCATGCACATTGGGTAATGGACTTATTACGATTCCACAACTTACTAAGTTTTGTTTTATTTTTAATGGCTTTATTGAAATATGATTGAGATACAGTACAACTTTTTTTTGTTTGTTTTGAGACGAAATCTCACTCTGTCGCCAGGCTGGAGTACAGTGGCATGATCTCGGCTCACTGCATCCTCTGCCTCCCAGGTTCAAGCAATTCTCCTGCCTCAGCCTACAGAGTAGCTGGGACTACAGGTGCCCGCCACCACACCCAGCTAATCTTTGTATTTTTAGTAGAGACGGGGTTTCACCATGTTGGCCAGGATGGTCTCGATCTCTTGACCTCGTGATCCACCCACCTTGGCCTCCCAGAGTGCTTGGATTACAGGTGTGAGCCACCACACCCAGCCACAGTCAACTATTTTTAAGTGTACAATTTTAAGTGTAGAATTTGGTAAATTTTAACATGTATACATGTATAAAAACAAAACTATGATCAAGATAATGAACGTATCCATCAACTAAACATCCCTTGTGCCCTTTTGTAATCCTTCCATGTCATCCCTCCGTGCCAACCTCCTCCTCAGGCAACTACTGGTATGCTTTCTACCACTATAGATATGTTTGCATTTTCTAAAATTGCATGTAAGGGGAATCATACAATATCTACTTTTTCCTGGCTGATTTCACACAGCATAATGACTTTGAGATTCATCTGTTTTCTTGCTTATGTTAGTGTTCTTTCCTTTTTATTTCTCAGTAGTATCAGTTGCATGGATATACTACCATTTGTTTATTCATTTACTTATTGATGGACATTTGGTTGCTATTGATGGACATTTGGTTGTTTCCAATAGGTAAGTTGATAAACAAATGGTAGTATATCCATACAACAGATACTACACAGAAAACTGCTATGGATACTGATTTTATTTTTATCCCATTTTACAGATGAGGAAATTGAGGCAGTGAGTATATCAATTGCTTAAGGCCAAAAAGCTACTAAATGACAGAGTTCTATGTCGATCAAGATTCCGTAGTTTCAGAGTCCAAGCAATATTTTCAGTCCTCTCTGTTAAGGAAAGTTTCAAATAGAAATGAAATTAGCAAGAATAGAATAATAGAATAATACACACTCATGGATTTTCATCACTCAGCTCCAGCAATGACCAAGATTATTCTATCCTTTTTCTACAATTTAAACATTTGTGATGGAATATTTTAAAGCAAACCATAGACATCTTGTCATCTCACTTATAAATATGTCAATTTGTATCTCTCACTTATGCGAACATTAAAAAAATTACCACAGGAGTTTCAAACTTCAGCAAAGGTAGAAAAAGTAATATAACAATTCCCCCTCATACCTCTCATCAGCTTCAACAGTTATTGGTTCATAGTTTGTCTTATTGCATTAAACTCTCATCTGTATTCTCCTTCTTCTCCCCTGCCAATCATTTTGAAGCAAATCTCAGGCATTTTTGTCATTTTATCTGTCAATATTTCAGCATGTATTGGTAAAAGTTAAGGAGTCTTGTAAAACAACATAACCATAACACCATTATTACACTTAAACATTTTATAGTCATTTCCTTTTCTATCATTAAATATTCAGTTGACATTCACATTTCCCCAGTTTTCTCATATTGCTTTATAGTTTCTACTTCTCTCTCTGTCTCATTCTTTCTCCGTCTCTCTCTGACTCTCTCTCTCTCTCTGTCTGTCTTCCTTCCTCCCTCTCCCTCCCTCCCCCACCTCTTTCTCTCTCTCTCCCTCCTCTTTCCCTTTTTTATTTTACAGTCTGTTTGAATCAGCACACAAACGACAAGCATATGCTGCAATTGGTTGAGACATCTATAACGTGTTTTAATCCACAGATTCTCTGTCTGTCTCTCTCTTCTTTTCTCTTGCAATTTATCTGTTAGAGAAATCAAGCCATCAAGGCCATATTTTACATAATTTCCATGCCATTATGATCTTACAAAATTAACAGTAATCCTTAGCATCATCTAATTCCCGTTTGTATTCACATTTCCTTGGTTGTCTTGAGCGTATCTTTGGATTTTTTTTTTTTGTTTGTTTTTTTCCAGTCAAGATCCATGTGAGTGCCCCATTGTGTTCAGTGGCTGCGTGATGGTTCTGAGGTCTCTTCTGCCCCATGTCAGGTCCTCTTCTCCATTTGTCAGGCTATTGCTATGCTCTGCAGAATGCTCCACAGCCTGGGTCCTAAAGCCCATGTGGTAAATCACTGGGCTCTGCTTTGTTTCCTGGTTAGTAATCTATAAATAATTGTTGCAGGAATGAATGAATACGTAGAAAGAAGCAGTTGAGAGGGTAAGGGGTCCTAATGCTCTTGGAACATTGCCTGAAGTAATTTCTTTGCTCTAGACTAGATGAATGATTTGTGTGTGTGTGTGTGTGTGTGTGTGCATAGTAAAACGGATTCTTACACAGAAACGTGCACAAATAAAGACAATGAAAAAACAAATGTTTAAGGCTAGGTACAGTGGCCTATGCCTATAATCCCAGTCCTTTGGGAGGCTGATGTGGGAAGATCACTTGAGCCCAGGAGTTGGAGACCAGCCTGGCAGCATAGTGAAATCATGTCTCCACCAAAAAAAAAAAATTACTGGTCATGGTGGCACGTGCCCGTAGTCCCAGCTACTTGGGAGGCTGAGGCAAGAGGATTGCTTGAACTCAGGTGTTCGAGGCAGCAGTGAACCATGATCACACCAAAACACCTAAGTGTTTAAGACCCCGAGTTCTGACTCTGCCTGGGTTAGAATCCTGGCCTTGCTTCTGACAAGCTGGGTGGCTTTGGACATGTTACCTAACTTCTCTGTGCCTTGGTTCCCTTTTCTGTGAAGGGGAATTTATAACAGTACCTACCTCTTGGGAGTGTCATAGGATGTAATGTGTTGATTCATGCGAAGTACTTAGAACTGTGCCTGGCATGTCGTAAGTCCTCAACAAACGTTGGCTCCCCTAACAATAATTAATATTAAGAGAAAGCCTGGGGGACACCTGATAGGGCCTGTGGATCTTCTTCCAGAGCTCTACAGAGCACAGTTTGACAACCTGTGGCCTAGATGATACCTAAAGACTTGTCCCTTTGCTTTCACTTTATTTTGGGCTCATTCCAGCTACTAGATCCATTCATCCCCCATCCTATAGTTATCTTTATTTAGGAGGTCACTAGGTGGGCAGGAAACCGACAAGTCCCATTCCTTGGCCTGGCCTGATTAAGTCAGAGAGTACCTGCAACCTCCTTTTGTGTTGTTCTCTACACCCCAGTCCCACCCCAGCCTTGCTCATGTTACTCCAGGGACCGTCTCACAAACATGAAACAACCTGGTGCCAATATCGTGTTTTGAAACCCAAACCCTGAAACCGATCGCCTGCAACTTGGCTGGCAAAACTAAGTACATCTGCTTTAGAGCAATTAAGAAATTGCAGCCCAGCAAAGGAAAACATGCCGTTGAAACAGGCTTCTGTGTGCCATTCAATATTCCCAGCCCACTGATGAAGTGTCACAACAGACCGGGAGGGAATCTTGGTTCATGAATCTGGAGGCTCAAAGCAAAAGGAGGCATCAGATACCCTGAGGCTTTTTTATTAATAGCGTAGTGGTAATGATCAACGGCTTTTGAAGTCGTACTCTGTGCCGGGTACGGTGCTGCACTGAAGTTCATACTTTCTGCTATTTGATCTTCACACCTCCTCTAGGAGACAGGTTGAGTCGTTCCCATTTTGCACATGAGGGAAGTGAGGCTTAGAGAGGTTAAATCATTTGTGCAAGATTTTCTACAGGCGCAGAGCTAGGATTGAAACCCACTTCTGTTCAGAGCTTTTAACCCTGCCGCTAAGCATCCTCTTGGTCAGGAAACATGTCATTTGATAGGATGCCTTAGACATCAAACTCAGAGCTCTTGGTCAGCTGTGATTAGAAACTGTTAGTTCTCTTCCTGTGATAGGACATGCCTGTGTCTTGTAAACCGCTTGAGTTCCAAAGATGAATTCAATATGCTGCAAAACAGCATTGCAGATTTATAGAGGGAAAAATCGATGCCAATTTGATGGTTAATGTCTCAAGATGTTTCTATAGAGACAAGTTATATATATATGTATACATATGTATAGACACATACACATACATACACATTAGCAGCCTTGAACTATGTTTTTGTTTTAAATTCCTTTTTCAGTACCCAGCTTCTTGTTGGTTTGCTATCCTAAATGTACAGGTCTGACCTTCTTCACCCCAGCCATGATTTCTTCTCTCACAGCCAATGTTTTTCTCATACCAGAGTTTTCTCCTGATTTCAGCATGTTCTGGAAAGTAGTGTGTATTCAACACACTCTCTTTGTCTCTCTCTCTCTCTCTCTCTGTCTCTCTTTCTCTCTCTCACACACAAATACACACACACACACACACACAGACATACACATGCTTGAACACTCCAAGCCTGTAGTACCAGGGTAAGCTTACACATCGTTGACTAATTGGTTGGCAGAATTTAAGCAGTGTGCTGGAATTTTGCCTGGAATAGTAAGCCAGAATAATACATTTTTGCTTGAACTTGGCGCTTAGGAAAATAATTTCTTTGTGTGCCTGGGACAGAGGCTGGGCAGGCAGTGAGAGATCTGAAAATGCAGTGGGCATCTGTTAGATAGGAGGTGCAATCTTTTTACCTGCAGAGATCCTTTGGGGTTTTAAAGTTATAAACAAATTGGTTCCAGGCTGGCCTTGTTAAAGAAAAAGAAAATCTATAATGAGAAAAAAAGAAACACCTTGGCCAAGCGCGGTGGCTCATGCCTGTAATCCCAGCACTTTGGGAGGCCGAGGAGGGTGGGTCACCTGAGGTTGGGAGTTCAAGACCAGCCTGACCAACATGGAGAAACCCTGTCGCTAATAAAAATACAAAAAAAATTTAGCTGAGCGTGGTGGCGCTTGCCTGTAATCCCAGCTACTGAGGAGGCTGAGGCAGGAGAATTGCTTGAACACAGGAGGTGGAGGTTGTGGTGAGCTGAGATTGCACTATTGCACTCCAGCCTGGGCAACAAGAGTGAAACTTCATTAAAAAAAAAAAGGAAGGAAGGAAGGAAGGAAGGAAGGAAGGAAGGAAGGAAAGGAGGGAAAGAAAGAAGGAAGGAAGGAAGGAAAGAAAGAAAGAGAAAGAGAGAGAGAGAAAGAAAGAGAAAGAAAGAGAGAAAGAAAGAAAGAAAGAAAGAAAGAAAGAAAGAAAGAAAGAAAGAAAGAAAGAAAGAAAGAAAGAAAGAAAGAAAGAAAGAAAGAAAGAAAAAGAAAGAGAGAGAGAAAGAAAGAAAGAAAGGGAAACACCTTTAGGTTGCTGGAAACTGCAGTGACATTCTGACTTACCTGGAAGGTGTAAAGGTTGAACGACTCACTCAGCCCAAACTTTGAAGTCTGCTGGATTCCTCTATTTCTCCCATACCCCACATCCATCTTGTCATCTCTACTTGTGTAAGGAAGGTAGATATATATACACACCTTCACGGCCACCACCCAGGTTCATATCACATCAGCTGTTACTTGGATTATTGCAAGAGCCTCCTAAATGGTTTCCTAGCTTCCTCACTGGGAGTTTGTTTGCTGCTGATGCTGTGATGGGTGGTGATATGATGCTGTGAAGGCCCCGGTCAGAGCTCACTGTTCCTGTTCTGGCTCCCAGCTCACCCAGAGAAAAAGCCAAAGTCCTCACTGTGACTCTCAAGGCCCCCATAGGACCTGCCTCCAAGTTCCTTAAAACTCAAAGGTGAGGCCAGGCACAGTGGCTCACACCTGTAATCCCAGCAGTTTGGGAGGCCGAGGTGGGTAGATCATTTGAGGTCAGCAGTTTGAGACCAGCCTGGCCAGCATGGTGAAACCCCATCTCTATTAAAAATACAAAAACTAGTTGGGTGTGGTGGCACAAACCTATAATCCCAGCTACTGGAGAGACTGAGGCAGGAGGAGAATTGCTTGAACCTGGCAAGTGGAGGCTGCAGTGAACCGAGATTGCATTACTGCACTCCAGCCTGGGCAACAGAGTAACACTTCGTCAAAACAAACAAACAACCCTCATAGGTGAGTTTTAAGGCTTACTTCTGCTGCCCTGCCACGTCTTTTCTTTCCTTCCATCACATTGGCCTTCTCTGCTCCTGGGACACAGCTGTAGGCAGGCTCCTACCTCAGGGCCTTTGCACGTGCTGTTCCTTCTCCTGGCAGTGCAGTTTCCCCAGACAGATACACACTCTTTTGCTTCTTTTTGCACTTTATTCAATTGGCCCTTCCACGGACCTCCTTCTCCTCACAATCTAAAATTTTAATCATTCTCTGCCTTCAACACTTCATGGTTAGCTTCCCTCCTTTATTATTTTCTGCTTAGCACTTATCATTAATCTCACATACCATGTACTTTACCTACTTTTCTCACTTATTGCTTGTCTTCCTGCCCTCCCCCAACTCAGCATTAAAAGGTAAGCTTCACGAAAGCAGGCATGTTTATCTGTTCTGTTAGCTGCTCTATCCCCATACCTAAAACAGTGCTTAACAAATATTTCTACAGGATCAAATGAGTTTGTATTTTTTGGATAGTCCATACAAACCCACATTCTCTACACTAATGGGTACAAGTTTTACAACAAAGCTTTCTTTTTTGGTTATGATAATTAGGCTCCCTTGCACGAGGACAACAACAGACACTCTGGCTACAGAATTCTATTTGTGTCTGGTCCATGGGTACCAACTTTAAAAGCAGGTGGCTCCGTGGGAGATAATGGCAGAAGGAAGACAGTCAGATGAAATTAGAAAAATAGAGTGTTACCTTTATGAGACACCATGGTGATAGGGCAGGGCAAGACTTGAGTGCTCCCAAATGCTGGTGACACAAAAAGATGGTGTCAAGTTGAAGAACACAGGCTCTTGATTCAGACCGCCTGGCTTCAAATCCTAGCTCTGTCTCTTACCAAGCAGGATGATGAAATCTGGGCATATTAATGGCTCCAAGCCTTAGTTTCTCCACCAAAAAAAACTAGGATGCTGACAATAGTGCCTACCACAAGGAGGCTTCAAAGATTCAGAGAAATAAGGCATGTGATCTACTGGATAACAGAGTGATTGGCACACATGAGGGCTCTGGAAAATGTGAACGATGGTTGCTAGTTGAAGAAAGAGGGGTCGGTCACTGATGTCCCTGAGACAAGAGGCCAGGTATGATTGTAGAGGGCTTAGGGTGGAATGCTGGGAGTTTCACATATTGGGAACTGCAGAAGGGGGTCTATTAATTTCCTAGTGTGTGAAGTCTTCAAGGTTTGAATCATCCAGCCCTCAACTCTAGTTGTGGGCAGAGGATGTCTTTTGGGGTGTGAGTTCAGGCAGGTCTCCCTTTCTTTTAGACTTGTTATTTTCTATTTTTGATGGGGATCCTCTGTGCCAGGTTTGTATGATCCTGCCCTTAAAGTAAAGCTGATTACACTTGATCCAGATTGGAACAACTAGATTATATCTCCTGGGGATTTATAATTGGGACTTGGTTTCCATTGACACTGGAGCTGGGAGGATGTGTAAATTCAGGAGCTGTGGGACAGCCATGTTTGGCCATGTGCACTGAGAAAGTCTATTTTAGAAAGAGAGAGATACAGAAAGCATCAGTCATTTGGTGGTGGTGGTGGTGTGGTGGGTCATCCATTGTCCCACCCTCCTCTTCATGTTTGGGGAATTTCCCTTTCTGTCATCTTGTTGGAAGCAAAGTTACTTCTGATCACAGAAACCCAAAAGGCCACATTCTTGTTTTTCAGCACTTGGGGTGCTAGTGCAGTGGTGCAGGCTTGGTCAGAGTTGCAAAGTGTCCACCAGGTTTGTAGGCCTGCTGTGCAGCAACCAATACACCGAGACAGCAGGGTTTGCAGAAGAGAAAAAAAAATTAACAATTGCAGGGCAGTTGAGAGAGGAGACAGGAAGGACACTCAAATCTGCCTCCTTGGGCAGATCTGGGCTGGGATTTTTTAGGGGATCATGGAAGGTAAATAGCTGGAAAATTGGGGTTATTTGTCGGGGCATAGGGATGAAATTGTCAGGATGTAAGAACTGCATTCTTTTGTGAGTCAGCTTCTCATGGAGTCTTTCAGACCAGTTGGTGTCAGTAGCTTCACTGGTGTGCAGAATCTGAAAGAATATCTCAAGTAGAAAACTTAGTATTTCAGAATGATTAAATTGTTATCTACAGAGAAGCTAAGGGGAGTTATAGTCTTATGACAGGGTCTATCTGATTCTGAAGGAATAGGCACCAAAAAACTATGAGGAAGCAGGTCAGAGAGCAAGGTAACTTCATGATTAATGCTGGATGTGCTGCAGACCTGGTTTATTTTTATTTCTCCCCCTCCTTCTTCCGTGATTAATTGTATAAAGTTTATAGATACAGTTCCAGTCTGGGACAGGAAATGTATACCTGGAAATGAACCTGGGAGATGTTGTCATGTCAGAAAGCCAAGAAGTTACCCAAGCCCAATGGGGTTCATCAGAAGAACTCATGAACCGTCTTAAAGGGGATTCTGTCAGTCAACAATGGAATGAGTTGAGTATCAGTAGGGACATAACTGCAGCAGACTGAAAACAATTCTAATGTGTTGAAATGCAGGAGTTCATGAGGATACCACCACCACCATCAACAACCACAAAACTCACAGGTCCCCCTCGGAAGAGGCTAGCATACCGTGGCATTATTTTCAAAACAGATAAGGAAAGGGAGAGAATCAAGCATGCATTCTACTTTTCCCTGTGCGGTTTGTCAGGGTAGCCAAACAATTGAAGGGCATGTTTATCTTTGTAAGTATTCTAGCTAATAAATGAGTAAGGGTTGATAGAATTTCATCGTTTTTAATACCTAATGATATAAAGGATTTAGAAAGTGATTGCCAACTGATATCTAAACAAAAGAGGCAAACAGACATCGTGGCTTTTTGATGGAAGTATGCTCCCTAATCATGAAGCAGTTAACAAAGAACTAGAATGAAATCATACCTCTAGATCTAACTACTAACTTCTAGGAAACACAGGAGAAACAGGAGTATGCTCAATTCAATCATGGAGATAGAATCAGTAATTCAGACTGTGGGTGAACTCTACAGGAACTAATTTCTTTTTCCCAGTTTATTTTTTTAAATTTTTTTGTATGTATTTAAGGTGTATAACATGATGTTTTGATATACATATAGGTAGCGAAAACATTACTATAGTCAAGCAAGTGAACACATCCATCGTCTCACGTAGTATTTACTCTTTGAGCAAAAAATCCCAAGTACAACCCAATGTTATTAAGGACAGCTCTCATGCTATACATTACATCTCTAGACTTGTTCATTCTATATACCTGTTACTTTGTATCCTTTGACCTCCATCTCCCCATTTCCTTCCCCTCTCTGTGGCTCATGGTAACACACACACACACACACACACACACACACACACACACACACACACACACAGAATATCCTCCCTCCCTCCCTCCCTCCCTCCCTTCCTTCCTTCCTTCCTTCCTTCCTTCCTTCCTTCCTTCCTTCCTTCCTCCCTTCCTTCCTTCCTTCCTTCCTTCCTTCCTTCCTTCCTTCCTTTCTTCCTTCTTATTAAAAGAGACATGAGACATACCAACCAATGGCAAGGTATGGTTCTTATTTTCACCTAGAATCTAGCAAATAAATATGAGAGAAATACCTTGAGATAATCCAGCAAATTTCAACACCAACTCAGCATTTTATAGTTTTGAGGAATTATTTTTAAAGTGTGATGATAGTTTTGTGATTATCCACCATCTAGCTGTCTATGTGTTTTTATGTTGATACATTTATCTTTTTTGTTTATTGAGGCAGGGTCTCACTCTGTCCCCCAGGCTGGAGTGCAGTGGTGCGATCATGGCCATGGCTCAGTGAAGCCTCAACCTCCTGGGCTCAGGCGATTCTCCCATCTCAGCCTTCCTGGTAGCTGGGACTGCTGGCATGCCACCACACCAGGCTACTTTTTTGTAGAGAAAGGGTTTCACCATGTTCCCCAGGCTGTTCTCAAACTCCTGGGCTCAAGCAATCTTCCCACCTTGGACTCCCAGAGTTCTTTTTTTTTTTTCTTTTTTTTGAGACAGAGTCTCGCTGTGTCACCCAGGCTGGAGTGCAGTGGCGCGATCTCGGCTCACTGCAAGCTCCGCCTCCCGGGTTTACGCCATTCTCCTGCCTCAGCCTCCGAGTAGCTGGGACTACAGGCGCCCGCCACCACGCCCGGCTAGTTTTTTGTATTCTTAGTAGAGACGGGGTTTCACCATGTTAGCCAGGATGGTCTCGATCTCCTGACCTCGTGATCCACCCGCCTCGGCCTCCCAAAGTGCTGGGATTACAGGCTTGAGCCACCGTGCCCGGCCGACTCCCAGAGTCCTTAATCAGGATCAATGTTTCTCCCTAGGAGACATTTGGCAGCATGTAGATGTAGTTTCGGTTGTCACAACTGAGAGGGAGGAGGGTGCTACTGGCATCTGGTGGGTAGAGACCAGGGATGCTGCTTAACATTCTGCAATGCATAGGACAGCCCCCGACAACAAAGAATTATCTGGTCCAAGATGTTAGTAGTGCCAAGATTCAGAAACACCATTCTAGGCATACATGTTGAAATTGTTATGGATAAAATTACAGGATAAATGGTATTTGCTTCAAAATATTATGGGGATGGGGACAAGTGGGTAGGGAGACAAATGAAACAAAATTGACCGTGAGCTGATAATTATTTAAGTTGGCATTATATGGTGCTATTTGTGTGTATGTATATATGAAAATATCGATAACAAAAGCTTACAAACACGACACAGGTGTAGTGGAGATTGTATCCCAGCAGCAATGCCTCAGCAGGACTCTGTGCCTGGTGTCAGCAGTGGAGCGGGTACAAGCTGGGATGTTTGGTTCTTAGTGGCAGCAACAGTGGTATCCTCACCAGGTTTGGTCTGTCGTGGGATTTTGGCTGCGGTTCTGGCTGTCTAGCCTCTCCTTGTTCCTGCTTGTTTTTATCTTGCTCCCTGAGCTTCCTGGAGATTGTGAGTCTTCTGATACCCTTTCAACAAATTCCTTTTCTGTTAACATCAGTCAGAGTTAGTTTCTGTGCAGCCAAGGATTCTGATTGATAGAAGAAAAGAATGAAACAGATGTATAGAGTGAAGCTGATGTGACAGACCATGGGGGTGGGGGGGGGGAGAGAGAATTCTATTCTATGGTTTCTCCCTTTGTCTCCTTCCTTCCTTCCTTCCTTCCTTCTTTCCTTCCTTCCTTTTCTCCTTCTCCTCTTTCCCTCCCTCCCTCCCTCCCTCCCTCCCTCCCTCCCTTCCTTCCTTCCTTCCTTCCTTCCTTCCTTCCTTCCTTCCTTCCTTCCTTCCTTCCTTCCTTCCTTCTTTCCTTCCTTCCTTCCCTCCCTCCTTCCTTCTTTCATTCCTCTCTTCCTCCCTCCTTCCCTCCCCTCATTCCCCCTTCCCTTCCCTTCCCTTGCCTTCCCTTCCCTTCCCTACCTTTCTTTTTCTTCTCTCACTATGTTGCACAGGCTGGTCTCAAACTTCTTACCAAACCACCACCCTACTATGTCTTCTTTTGTTCACCCCAGTGCAAATGTTCCATCAACATTTGTTTAATGAATAAATGATTGCAATGTAGCTGCAGACAAAGAATAAGCATGGTGTTCATGCCATCAGAGGCATTCTGGTCCTCTTGGCATAATCCTTGTAGATGAATATTTTGTATTTATTCTTGTATATACATTTGTCTCTTGTGAGTTTTGCTGGCGTGTGTCATACTCTCTATATGCCACTGACATTAGGATCCTGAGTCCTTGTGCTTGTGTTCCTGGATAGGGATGCATCCACCAAGGTCAGGCCCCTTGAGAGGCAGAGCTTGCCTTCTTATACTGGGAGATAGCCCTGTATTGATAGACACAGCCCATCAAATTTCATTAACCATGTGGCAAATAGAAAAAAAGTTATAAGGAGGGTAACCTAGGGTTTAAGAGAACAAACTTTGAACCAAACAGCCTTGGGTTATGATCCTAACTCTGCCATTTGCTAATATGTTATCTCAAGCAAATATTAATAATTTCACTTCTCTGTGCCTCAGTTTTCTCATCTGTAAAATGAACTGTTTTAAGGATTAAATAAATAAAAAGTATACATGCAGGAGCTGACACATAGGGAGCATTGTATAAGTGATACCACGATTACTAAACATTTTGGTTATTACTATGGTTGGGAGGTTCTTTTAGTGTAATGACCACCAGCCGGAAGATGCCCAAAGTAGAAGATGGTCAACCTTAGGCCCACTTAAGGCTCCATGGCTCACATTTTGCCATTTACTCATCACCACAGTGATCTCAGACGTGGTTGATTCCTTTTGAGCCACAACATTAATTATGCAGCGTTGGTCACTCCCAAGGGCCTTGTCTGGTGGAGGGAATTTGTGTGTGTTGGGGGTTGGGGTTTCAGGGTCCTGCTGACCTGGGATCTACTACGTATTAGTCTGTTTTCATGCTGCTGATAAAGACATATTCAAGACTGGGTAATTTATAAAGAAAAAGAGGTTTAATGGACTCACAGTTCCATGTGGCTGAGGAGGCCTCAAAATCATGATGGAAGGTGAAAGGCATGTCTTACATGGTGGCAGGCAAGAGAGAATAGGAGCCAAGGAACAGGGGAAACCCCTTATAAAACCATCAGATCTCGTGAGACTTATTCACTACCGCAAGAATAGTGTGGAGGGAAACTCCTACCCCATGATTCAATTAGGTCCCACCAGGTCCCTCCCACAGCATGTGGGGATGATGGGAGCTACAATTCAAGATGAAATTTGGGTGGGGACACAGCCAAGCCATATCATACTATCTTCTACCTGTATGATCCAGCACAGGACCTAACATAGTTTACTCACCTGTGATAGGAAGGTAATTATCCTATCCCAGGTAGTTGTCAGTGAGAATTGGTGCAATAATGCATAAAAAATTCATGGTGCACGATGTGGAGGTGAACAAATGTTTCACTTCATTCCATTTACTTTTCCTTCTAGCTCTCAAGATTGGTAGCCACTCATTTCTACCAAAGAGGTCTTTTGGCTGGTTTGCATTATTTCCTGTTTTGGGGAGAGGGTACTTAAAAGTGCCTTCAAGTTCACATGGTCTTGTACTCCTGGCTTCAAGCTATTCTCCCACCTCGGCCATCCAAAGTGCTGGGACCACAGGCAAGAAACACCACGTCTGTCATCACGCAGCTGAACAAACATGTGGCAGGCCTCTCACTCTGTTACCACAAAGCACTATTACTTCAGATCATTTACCTTAGCTGCCAACAATTGGAAACCTGTGGGTCTTCAAACCTATTCTCTTCGGCTCACATGGAGTTTTTTAAATTGGGAAATTCCACTGACATTTTCACAGCTTCACTTGAACAATCAAAGGACTTGGCAACCCTGGGCCCATATTTCCACAGGAAAAAAAAACTGGTGGTTGCTGAGCTATGGATGATACCTCCAGCCAGGGAAAAAGGCTCCATTTCTCCATATTCCCCCCTGGCCCCACCCTCTGTAGTCTCACTCATCTACACCTATTTCACTTACTTCTTATACCTGGCTAGTCCCCAGAGGTATGTGAGATCATGTCTGTGGAGGTTTTAAATCATGACCCCAATTTCTTTTCTTTTCTTTTTTTTTTTTTTTTGAGACGGAGTCTCGCTCTGCTGCCCAGGCTGGAGTGCAGTGGCCGGATCTCAGCTCACTGCAAGCTCCGCCTCCCGGGTTCACGCCATTCTCCTGCCTCAGCCTCCCGAGTAGTTGGGGCTACAGGCGCCCGCCACCGCATCCGGCTAGTTTTTTATATTTTTTAGTAGAGACGGGGTTTCACCGTGTTAGCCAGGATGGTCTCGATCTCCTGAACTCGTGATCCGCCCGTCTCGGCCTCCCAAAGTGCTGGGATTACAGGCTTGAGCCACCGCGCCCGGCCGACCCCAAATTCTTTAACACTTCTCTCATCAAGAGGTGGGGTCTATGTCCCCTTCCACTGCACCTGGCTGGGCTTGTGACAGCTTTGACAAATAGAGTATGGCAGAAGTGACACTATGTGACCTCTGAGGCTAGGTCAATAAAGGGCCAAAACGTCTGCCTTATTGTCTTGGGACACTTGCTGTGGGGAAAGTCAGGTATTATGTAAGAAATACAACTACTCTGAGACTGCTGTGCTGAAGAGACTATGTGTAGGTGCTCCTGGTGACAGCCCTGACTGAGCTTCCAGGTGACAGTCAGCATCAACTGCCAACCATGTGGGTGACCCACCTTGAAGCTGGATCCTCCACCACAGTTGAGTCTTCAGATGATTGCAGCCCAGCCAACATCGAACTGCAACCGCATGTGAAACCTGGATTTGTAGCCTGAGTGTCACGCACAAAATCATGAGCAAAGTAGAGTGCTTATGCTTTTATGGCATTAAGCTTGGAGTGTTTGTTACAAAAGTTTGGTCTATTTAACAGGCATCCAACTTCCACAGGGTGCACTGGAAGATGATGTGAGTTCTTTCTTTTTCCAGCGGTTATCATGAGAAGTAGGGATCAGAGTATAGTAGTGGGTTCATTCATTCATTTATTCATCCAACAGATATTTATTGGACATATACTATGTGCCAGACATTTAAATAAGTGCTGGAATTTTGGCAGTGGAACAAAGCGGACTAAGATCTCTGCCCTCAAGGAGTTAACATTCACTAACAGGAAAACAAATAATTACAAATAAGAAAATACATATTGTGTATGAGGGGTTGAGAAGGGCTATGAAGAAAAATGATGCAAGGGAGGACAATTAGGAATCTGGAAGCAGGGAAAGGTGTGCTTGGACTCTCATTGGTGACCACTGAAGTATCTTAAATATCCTATTCAAGTATAATAACAACAACAACGATAGTAATAACAACAGCCATTTATTGAGTCCCTACTACTTACTGCCTTTTATATGTGTACTTCCATGTAAATTTCACAGTGACCCTTAGGGTTAGGAATGATTATCTCCATTTTATAGAAGAGAAAAAAGTGGCTTGGAGAGGTTAAGCACACGACAGGAAGACTTAACACTGGCAAGTGACAGATCGGGAATGAACACTCAAGACCGTCTGATTGCAACACTTTTTCCTTTTCCCCTAAGCTAGTCCTTCTTTCCCAGAGCTCCATTGTGTGGTGAATCAGAAATCCAACTGATGACTTCTGACTCCTCTCTGCAATGGCAAAGGAAAAGGAAAAAGAGAAAGAAAAGAGAAAACAATTCTCTTTGGAGAAGAAACAGCCGGGAAGTGAAGGCACACACTTGAAAGATTATGTATTTAACGTTTATGCCTCTTCCTCTTATCCCTCAAGTTTGGTTTAACATCTGACTAGCAAAGCTGACAATTTATGAGGATCTTGGGCAAGTAATCGTGTGAAACTTCCCTGTGGCTGTAGCCATGGCAGGCAATTTATCTACAGACTGTGGGGCTTTTCGGGTAAAATACTTTTCTAATATTTGTTTCCCTTCTGCTCGTGCTTTTCCCAGAGGGCGACAAATGGCAGTAGTTTGCCAAGAAAACGCTGTATGTGATCTTGAGTGAGACTGTCCTTCTGCCTCAAGTCACTCTTTAAGAGAAAAGGAAGTGATTAATCCCTCACCTCATCCGTAAGCCTGCATCTAAGTCTTTAGAATTCCAGTGGCCATTCCAAAGCTGTCTCTTTCTTCAGCAATCCAACCCTCCCTTCCTTTTCTCCCTAGGCCACTGGAGAGAAAAAAGAAGTACCACTTTTCTTTATTTTCTGTTAATCATCCAGATTTAGGTCTTCTGGAGAAAATAAAACCTTAGGTAGGGGTCAAGATAGTGTGGGAAGCTTCCTTGGAAAAGTGTAAAATTGACTAAAATGATACTGGCAAGGAAGATTCTGGGTCAAGGAATAGACTCCCTCTCCACCAGAGCCAGGAGGGACACTAATGTTGGCCAGGTCCTGTTCTGGGCGTTTTGCACATCTTGACTTCCTTAATCCTCCAGTCACCTGTGAGGGAGGCCTAATCATTAGCCTCATTGTAACGATGGGCCAGTTGAATCTCAGAGGGGTGAGGTGACTTGCTGGAGGCCATATTACTAGACTAGTGAGTTGGGGAAAGGACATTCCAGGCATAGGAAACAGCAGCAGTAAAGTGGGGAAGTGAGAACCAGCTCGTGATGCTAGCTAGAGGTGGCGGGGCATGGCTGGAGGGCTTGGTGTGGGCAAGGAAGTGTCAGGAGATGAGCTTGGGAAAGACTGGATACTCTGACTCAAAAGGGAGAATCCCCGAGGGATTTTTAAGCTGGGGAGTGACATCATTTAACTTGCATTTTCAAAAATCATTTCAGAGAATGAGCTGGACGAAGACCCAAGTAGAGAAAGGGTGACTGCAGAGGAGGATCTTATTTCAGTGACCATGGTGGGAAGTGCAGGGGGTTTGAAGCAGAAGGCAATGTCTGTGTCTTTAAGGAAAACACAGTCCAGAGAGGAAGAGAAGGCCTAACATATGAAGGAAGATGATGTGGTCACCAGGTGGTACAGCGCCAAGTCTCGTATCTGTGGAGCAGCAGATCACGACTGGATCAACAGACTCTTCCAGTTCTGCTTTGATCAAGAGAACCAAGAGTTGGTTCCTAAACTCCCGCTTTACCCTTAGGGCTCTCCTCTTCCCAGGTGTGTGTGCGTGTGTGTGTGTGTGCATGTGCGTGTGTGTGTGTATGTGTGTACAGGGGAACAACACCATGGTCACTGAACTAGGATAGAAACATTTTTAACTGTGAGATGTTGTGAGAGGCTACTCCCCTCCCACCCCAGCCAAATTTCATCAGCGCTCAAAAATCATCTCAGCACAGTCTGATGTTAGCTAGACCTGAATTCAAGTCCAAGCTTGCCACTTCACTGTGTGACTTCCAGTAGGTCATTTCATCTCTGTGTACCTCCGTTTCCTTATCTGAAAAATGGGGATTCTTAAGCTCTCTTCTTTGTAGGGTTGTTGTGAGGATGAGACAATGTATGTTGATACAGTTATCTCAGATCCTAGCACGGAGTAAGTGCAAAATGAACATGAACCATTGCTTCTTGCCTTGTTGTTTGTGGCCTCATTCCCAGGTATGATAGCTTGACATAATCTCAATGTTGGAGAGCCGTTTTGGATTCTACACAGATCTCAGTGAATATAAGAAAGCCCAAATAAAAGACTAAATAAACCTGGACTGTCTCCAGTGGGTCCAGAACATCTGATTCCCAAGGGTGGCCTAAAGATCCTGGCGGGGGCACAACGCACGTGGTACTAGATGGGAATGTCTGGGGACTCAGGGCCTCATAACTGTCCTCCATCATCAGAAGCTCACAGCTGCATTTCCCAGCAGGGATCATTAATCATGCCGGCCACTGATACCACAAACAATAGGGCTGAGGCTATTTGCCAGACATCTAGGACAAATATGGTTATTGGTTATTATGCTTGGTTCCAACCCAGTAGGGAGAGAAGGAGGAGCTAATTCTCACTTTTCTGTGGTCACAGGGTGTCATTGTTAGAGGCAAACCATGGATTAGATTTGAATCTTACTTAACTCAGAAGCTCAGTCCTTGTTTCTTTCTACCCTGTCCTTCTGCAAAACATCAGCAAATGCTGACCTGCTGGGAAATATTTGATGGGCTGAAGTGGATGAAAAGGAAAGGAAAACCAGTGTGTATCCCATGTCCTGTCAATACCCTCTACTAATTCTGGGTTTCACTGCATGCTCACAACCACCCTGTGAGGTTGCTACTTTCATTCCCATTCTCACTTTAATTTTAAGTGGAGAGATTAAAGCTCAGAGAGAGGAAGTTAAATGCCCCAAGAAACACTGCTAGTTAGAGACTCAACCGGTATTCATTGTACTTCTTCTATGGTTGTTCTACTTTTGCATTTTAACAGATGAAGACACAGTGACTAGATAACTTACTCAAAGACTCACAGCAACAACAACAAAAAAAAAAAAAAAAAAGAAAGAAAGAAAAGAAAAGTGACAGAGATGGGTTTTGGACTGAAGTCTTGTGATTCTAAACCCCAGGTGACTTCCATCATCTAATCTACATCCCTGTTACTCAAAGCATGGTCTGTGCTTTCAAGCCATTGTTTCTTCATCCGTAAAATGGAGATAATCATTCCTAACCCTCAGGGTCATTGTGAAATTTACGTGGAAGTACACATATGAAAGCATAGTGGACTTCCACTATCTAATCTACATCCTTGCTACTCAAACCAGCAGCATCAGCATCACCTGAAACTTATTAAAAATATGGTTTCTCACCTAGATATACTGAATCAGAGTGTGCATTTTAATGCATTTAATGTAACTCCCAGGGGACTGTGGGTACACAAGTTTGAGGAGCAGTAGTCTACATGGGCCTATTTTTGCAACAAAAACATATTCACTGAGGACAGAGGCATTGTAGCAGCACATCTACAGAGGTAACACCAACAGTCCATTCCTTCACTCTAGGTACATGCCACTCCTCACACGAAGAGGTGGAAGTTGTCTCCCCTGCCTTGAGTCTGGGTTGTCATGTGGCTGGCTTTAACCACTAGAATGTACAAGAAGTGATGTTCTAAGATTTCCAAGAAGTTTGTACTTCTTGCCTTTGGGAACCCAGCTGCTGTGCTGTGGCAAGTCCAAACTATGTAGAGAAGACACATAGGTAATAATTGAGGCACTCTGGGTGGTAGCCCTATCTCAGCATCCAGCCAACCCTGACTGCTAGCCAGTGGGTAATCCATCTTGAATGTTTCATCCCAGTTGAGCCTCCTCATGACTGTATCCCCAGCCAACATCGCATAGAGCAGAAGAGTCACCAAGCTGAACCCAGTCAACCCAAAGACTCAGTGATAATAACATGGCTGTTGTTTCAAGGCACTAAGTCTTGAGTGGTTTGCTATGCAGCAATAAATAATCAAAAGGGAAGTTGGTATCTAAAAGTAGAATGCTGCCATATCATAAACCCAAAACATGTGGCAGTGGCCTTGGAACTGGGCAGTGGGTAGAGACCTGAAATGCCTCAAGGAGGCTGTTAATGGATGCTGGAAGGTCAATGAGGAAATTGCTATTGGAGACAGAAGAAAATGAAACTTGAATGATGAACTGCCAGAACAATTAGCAAAACTGTCCCCTGCAGTAACATGAAGATAAAAATGGTGCGTAATGAACCTGTCAATTGGTTAAGGAGGTTTCCAGGTAGACTATTGAAAGTGCCAGCTGACCCTTAGTAGCTCAGAGCTAATTACTTTTATTAATCAAAATTCAATATAATTAAAAACCCAGTACGTTAATTGCACTAGCCACATTTCAAGTACTCAGGAGACACCCGTGGCTCCTCTGTTGGGAAGTATAGAATTTTATAGAGCATTTTCACCATTGCAGAAACTTGCACTGGACTGCCTCATCGAGAATTGGTCATGGAACTTCCAGAAAGTAGATGACACACCCAAAGGGTTTCACTCAAGCATTGCTACTCAAAGTATGGTCTCTGGACTAACAACATAAGCATCATCTGAGCGCTCCTTAGAAATAAGACTTCTCAGGACCTGCCCAGACTTACTGAAGCAGAATGGAATGGGGCAAGAATCTATGTTTTAACCAGCTCCACTTCCTGGTGATTCTTATGTACTTTAAGAAATACTAAACAAAAAAAGAGTTGAATAAAGGGACTATTATATAGGCGAGGGCAGGGCTAAGGAAGACAGCAACGGACAGTGAAACAGGAATTAGCAGAGGGGAACAGTATTCATGGACCCCAAGGAGAACTGGAGCCCTGAAATAGAGGCTTGTGGGCAGCCAAGGGTCACAGCCATTCTAGAGCTGGGATGGTGGAGGAAGGGTTGGGGGAAAAAGGTGACCAATATCCTCACGCCTCCCTTCTCTGCCCTCTGATGTATATATTTTTTTACTACAATTCCTATTGGCCTAAACCAAGCCAGAGGGCAAAGGAGTCTCCTCTGTAGAGAGCAGGGCAGAAATGGATGAAGAATGGATCTGGAAGGGCAGTGAAATCTCACCAGACACGTGGATTTGATGTGTTAGCCATATTTTTTAGAATCCACATTTAATATACGAATGCATAACTATTAATATTAGAAAAGACGTTAGAGTGATGTTGAAAATAATTTTATTTACGACATTTGGGGGACCTGTGCTGTGAGCAATGAGGTCTCACCATACAATTTTAACAAAGGAAATAACCACTATTGATGTTTCTTCCCCTCCCCTCCCTTCCCTCTCCCTTTCTTTCCCTTCCCTTCCCGTTCTCTTTTCCCCCTTCTCACTCTCCCTCTCTTCCCTCTCCTTATCCATCTTCATAATATGTAACAATATTATAGTAAATACAGTATTGTGTCCTGTCATTTTCATTAAAAGTTATGTTTTGTACATTTCCTTGTGCCATTAAGGATTCTCTGAAAACATGTTTTTTGGTGGCTGTGCAGATGGTTTAAAGACGGTTGTTATTGTAAGCTGTCTCAAATCCTTTTGGGAAGTAGGTGGTGTATAAATTATAAATGAAAAGCAAGTTGTTCTTAATTATACCCTCAACCTCTAAAGTGCAGTAGCTCTTTGTGGATCTGTTTGTCCAAAGCCACAGAGATGGAAGGGACAGTCACAATGACCAAAAAGAAGCCACCAGGTGGAAGGGCTTTGAACTGGGAAGGAGATTCAGGCCCAAGCTCTGTCCAGTCTCTGACCATGTGACCTTGGAGAAATCTCATTGGTCAACTGAGGGTGCTTGGACCAGCTGAGGGTCAAGGTCTCCTTTAGTTCTGATTATGATTCCTTGTTTTTTTTTTTTTTTGAGATGGAGTCTCGCTCTGTTGCCCAGGCTGGAGTAAAGTGGTGTGATCTCAGCTCACTGTAACCTCCACCTCCCGGGTACAAGCAAGTTCTTGGGCCTCAGCCTCCCAACTAGCTGGGATTATAGTCATGTACCACCACACCCAGCTAATTTTTGTATTTTTAGTAGGGATGAGGTTTCAGGGTCTGGAACTCCTGACCTCAAGTGATCCTCCCACTTCAGTCTCCCAGAGTGCTGAGTTTACACTGTGCCTGGCGTAGTTCTGATTATGATTTCTAATGCAAATCCAATTCACCTATAGATAAAGAAAAGCTTCATTGCAGAGACCGCCCACCTCCTCCATTGCTTCCTGGTTCTAGCCACCATCATTGCCCATCTGGACAGCAGCAACCTCCTCCCCGCAGTGATCTCCCTCTTCCACCCTTGCCCTCTACACTCTGTTTTTCACAGGCAGCTAGTGATCTATTAAAGACTAAGACATGTAATGGCATTCTTTTCGTTAGCCTTCATCATGGCCAATAAAGGCCACGTGATCAGGAGCCTGGCTGCGTTCTGATCTCATCTCTTTTCACTTCTCCCTTGCTCACTCTGCTCCAGCCAAAACCACCATGGTGCCGTTCCTTGAATCCACCGAGCACACTCTTGTAATAGCAATAGGTCCATGGCCCAATGGTTGCAGCAGAGAAAGAGGCTTAATCATAGGGTCGCTGAAATAGACAGAGGAATCCTCAAATCCATCTCCCCAAGGAACTTGGGGCTAGGGTTTTTAAGGGTTTTGGAGTGGGCTAAAGCCTGGAGATTGTTGCTTGGTCAAAGAGTGTAGGATGAAGCCAGGACACAGGGAGATGAAGAAGCCTCATTCTCATGCTGGCTCAGTTCCTCTGTGGGGGTCTTTAAACTGGTCAGCGTCAGGTGTTCCTCTGGAATCCAGGATCTGCTTGAGCAATTCGTAAATGAAAACTTTGTAATTCTAACATCAGAGATCCTATCTATAGGAACAAAGAGGATGTAAGTGGTCAGCATCTAGTGTTATGGATTACTTTCCATTACAAGGAAGTGAGCCAAGGTGCAGCCTGATTAATGCTTAATTACAACTGTATTTCTGTCCAGAATTCTCATTAACCCTGTAAGGATGGTTTCACTTCCAGCTGAGGGCCTTTATACCTGCAGTTCCCTCTCCTTAGAATGCTGTTCCCTCAGATTTCCTTATGGCTCCTACATCTGCTTCCTTCAGGTTGCTGCTGAAATGGATCTTATCAGGGAAGCTTTCTCGAGTCTCTTCTGTAAAATAGTCCTGACTTGCACCATTCCCATCCCCTCTGTGGCTTTATTTTCCTTCATGACACTTATGCCTGTAGTGGCTAATTTACTTATTTCTTTATCTCCACTAGGATATAAGTTTCATGAGAGGAGGGACTTGGTCTGGTTTATTCATTGCTATATCCCCTGCACCTCAAAGTGAACTTAGTAAGTGCTTAATAAAGTGCATTTAGTAGGAAATCAATAAATATCACATGAATGAATGCATAAATAAAAGTCTTCTGGGGAAAGTCAGACCTCAGGAGGAAAAGGTGCATAAACGTCTCAGTCTTATGGTTGACACCGGTGGACTGATGCTTAGCCCATGCTCAGGGCCTGGATATTTTATGCAAAAGCAGTGTTGTTATTCGCTTCATCACTGTCTTTCATTGCCTCAGGCCACCCTCTAACAATTCCTCCCCACAACTTCTCCAGCCCTTCCCGTATTCTAATTCTCTTTCACTTCCCTGCCATGAATGTCCTTCCTTCTGCCCCACCCAGTGGCCTGTCAGTCCTTCTGTGCCTCACAGATGATGCAATAACCACCTTTCCTGTTCTCGCGGCATTTAGTGGCCTGTAGTGCACTCAACTGCACACAATCTCCTTTACTTCCGCAAGAGATCCTGGAGACAGGTGCTAATGTCTTCATTTTAGTCATTTGCTCAAGCCACACAATTCATTGCATATCTTGTCTGGTGGGGACTTGGAGACAGGGGTGAAACAGGCAGAGATGGTTCATTTTCTCTTTGAGTTCAAAATCTGGCAGGGGAGATAGACGTGGAATATATAATAGGATGAACACTTTCTAACATATTAATGATTCTGAGTGTTCTAGAGGGGAAACAGGTATCTCTTATCCAGTGTCTGTGTATCTTCCATAGTTCATTTCATTTAATCCTCACATCAGTCCTCTGATGTGAATCTAATATGAGTCCTGCTTTACAGATTAGGTAACAGGGTCTCAGACAAGGCTTTTCCCAAGGTCACATGAGCCAGTGACTGTCAGGTCCAGATTTGAACCCACGTATGCCAACTGCAGTTCCTGTGTTCCAACCACCAGGCTCTGTGGCCTTCAGGCTGCTCAGCTGAGACCCTGTCAGGAGCAAGAGGCAGTGCAGAGAGGTTCTTGGGAGAAGTGCTATTTAAGGTGAGACATGGAGTTGGTCAGAGAAAGAGGGTGAGAAAGTCTTGCAGGCAGAAGGAAGAAAAGGTATGAAGAGAGTGGAGGTGGGAGTGAGCTTGGTCCTTTGAGAGAGGCAAGAAGACGAGAGGCTGGAGTCAACTGGACTTAGGGTGGAGGGTGATAGGAGCGGAGGATGAAAGATGATGGGCAGGGACTGGAACATACAGACCCTTGCCCAGGTTAGGAGTTTGTGCTTTTACATATACATACATAGATAGATTGTATATGTATATTATTGGTAGACATATAATTTATATGCACGTGAGGATGGGAAATCTGTGCTCCAGGAAAACGAGGTGATTTGTCCCAGGTCCTGCAGCTCAAGGGATGGTGTGTTTCTCCCCCTCTGTATATAAACAAAGCTGGAATCAGAGTCCAGGTTTCCAAGTCCAAAGCTGGTGGTTTTTTTTCTCTGGTGGAACTGCCTCTAGCTCTGGCTCCCACAAGCTCTTGCCACCATGACGAGAAGATTAAAAAATCCTTTCCAGGATGAATAGCGAAAGAGCGCTGCCCTGCTCTCTCATCAGGCACTGAGGCACCTGTGCTGAACCTGTGTTACAAGCATTAAGTCATTAATTGAGAAAATTTCAACCCCAGAGCACCTGGCAGTCCAGGCGGCATCACTTCTCTCATTCCCGAACACCCACTCAACACCCGCCTCCTCCCAGACCCCTGCCTGAAAGCTAGGCAGGAGGAGCGAGCTCCAGCTGCCCGGTCTAGTGCAAACCGCAGTTACCATCTGTGTCAGTCGGGTCTGCATCCAACTCTACTGCCTTCTGTCCACACTCTGGGTGTTGCACGCGTCTTTTTGTCATGCCTAGCTGATTGGAACTACCAGCAGAGTCTATTATCCTCAACTCAGTGGAGCCTCCATCCAGAGACTGCTGTGTGTGTGGAGGGGGGAAATTCTGCTCTAATGAGAACATAGCTCAGAGCCTGACTGCCAGACTGAGGAAGGAGAGAGGATGCAGAGCTGGTGTTTTGAGAGTCTACTGTGAATTAGGAAGGAGAGAAGCAGCTCTGAGTCCAATAAGTCTAAGTGGTAGATAACATGATTTGATTTTCACATATTCCTCCAAGCACCTAGACATTGGATGGGGGAATTATATAATTTTATTTTATATTGTATACATGTTGTATATTTTCTTTTGCATATTGCAAATCTTATTTTACATGCATATATGTATTTAATACATATTATATATATACAAAAAAATTTGTTTTTTGTGGAGTGATTCAGTTATTAAAAGAGAGAGTAATAAATGTGGATAAGAAGCAGTGGGTGAACTGGGAAGATGATTTAGAACATGAAGGCCAGTCATAGAATCCAGGCTGTGCCACCTACTCTCTATAGCATAGCCCCTTTAAGTTTCTCTGGGCCTCTGTTTTCCCATCTGCAAAATGGGAGTGGTAGCCTGCTGCTGTTTGGGTGGGTGCATACAGTTAGATGCGAAGGAATCTGAGGGTCTGGATCCCGACCTCTGCTTTCCTACATGCACTAAGGATTTCATACATGCAATGGACAAGAACACAAGAACGACTGGGAGGGAGAGAGGTGGAGAGGAATAGGTCATGCTGTGCTCCTGGGCGGGAATTGTGGGTGGGTGGGGATCTGACACATGGGTGCAGGCAGAGCTGAGACAGGATTGGAGGCTGGCTTTGACTTTTGCCTGCTACCCCTGGGGCAAAGGGAAATGAAAAAGGAATAAGAGATGTCTGTGCTTCTTTCCACCAAGGCAAGAGTATAACTCACCCTTCCCGGAGAATTAAGACTCTTTATACCCTTTCCAGAGGGAGTGGGGGAAAGTGGAAGGAAGGCACTGCTAGGGCCAGTCTTGCAGAGCCTATCACACATGGCAGAAGGAAGCAAGTTTGCCTTTCAATGTAGTAACCTTCAGTAAAGCTGGGCCCAGTGAATATTAGGTGATCAATTTCTCCCCCTCTAGAATTGGGTGGCACAGTGATGATGAAGATACAGAATGGCAGAAATTCTCTCTTCTCTTGGGGAAGAGGCCAGAAATGTGCACGGAGGGGGAGAAACACACCATCCCTTGAAACGTCGTCTAGGTTTTGTCCTCTCCATCAGTGTGTTAAATGTCTAAGCCAAGGGTGAGGTGGAGTGTGGCTCTTCTCCCTGGCGGAGGAGCAGAAGCATAACTGGGCATTTCTGCTTCTACTTTTGGAAGAAGACTCTCCTGGCACATCCTTGGGTGTTTTCCTGGAACCAGTAGGATGGATGGTTCAGATCTTCCCCACCAGAATTCTCTGAAATGGATCATGACAACTCATTCATTAAGCGAAGGCTCTCTGCACTCCAGCGGGTGAAAATTGCTGTTTCAATACCCATCTTGCATTATGCCCAGAGACGCTATCCAGCATAGCTTTCTGTTGATCACACCCTGTCCTAAATGGAAACAATATAACCTCTCGCCAGGTGACTTCTTATAAATTAGAGTTCAAAGAAGTTAAAGGCTGAAATTCTTGTCTTTCCAATTTTTTACTATGTTTTGCCTTAGTCTAAGTATTTTCATTCAACCAAGTGAATAATAGTATTAGTAGGAGTAGCAGTAGCAGTACTAGTAGGAACAATTGCTGTGATGTGTTGATCACTTACAATGAGCCAAGGACTATTCTAACTTTACTGCATTAATTTATTTAACCCTTATAACTACCTTATAAAGCTGGTACTCTTATTACCTTCATTTCCATTTTGCAGATGAGGAAACTGTGGCACAGGTAAGTGGAAGTGGTTTGCCCAAGGTCACATGGTGGATTGTCCCCCAAGTCCACATTGCTAACCATTAAGCTACATGTCTCTGTGTGGGGTCAGGGGAATCAACAAATAGACTTAATACTATCTGGGGAAGGTGGAGACACAGAAAACAGGAGAGGAAAAAAAAGACAATCTCCCTACTTTATGCCTCACCAGGATGCTAATCACTTTGTGCAGGCTGTGTGGAATTTAAGAATTCTAAACTTAAGCTCAGCTGGGAAGGATCAGCCACGTAAAGATTGTTACCTCCTAATTCCTTCATTCTGGGGAAGAATCCACCTTTGTTATTTATTCATTTATTTTTGAGGTGGAGTCTTGCTCTGTCACCCAGGCTGGAGTGCATTGGCGCGATCTCGGCTCACTGCAACCTCCGCCTCCCAGGTTCAAGCGATTCTGGTGCCTCAGACTCCCAGGTAGCTGGGATTACAGGCATGGGCCACTACACCTGGCTAATTTTTGTATTTTGAGTAGAGACGGGGTTTTACCATGTTGGCCAGGCTGGTCTTGAACTCCTGACCTCAGGTGACCTGCCTGCGTTGGCCTCCCAAAGTACTGGGATTACAGACGTGAGCCACTGTGCCCGGCCTCCACCTCTATGATTGCATCTTGCCTCCTCTCTCACGAAACTGAATTTGCTCTAGGAAATTCATGCTGAACCGGGTGCAGTGACTCACACCTGTAATCCCAGCACTTTGGGAGGCCGAGGTGGGTGGATCACTTGAGGTCAGGAGTTCAAGACTAGCTTGACCAACATGGCAAAACCCCGTCTCTACTAAAAATACAAAAATTAGCTGGGCATGGTGGCGCATGCCTGTAATCCCAGCTACTCAGGAGGCTGAGGCAGGAGAATGGCCTGAACTTGGGAGGTGAGGGTTGCAGTGAGTCAAGATTGTGCCACTGCACTCCAGCCTGAGCAACAGAGCGAAACTCCATCTCAAAAAACCAAAACCAAAAACAAAAACAAAAACAAAAATTACTGCTGGTTTTCCTCCTTCATCTGGATGTTTTCTGAAGAGGCATCCAGTCTCCAGGTCTAGATTGAGGCATTCTTCTTTCTGCAAGAGTCCTTCCTAAATACTTCCAGCCCCCATTGTCCATTTCCCCTATGAGCCCAGTGCTTCTGGTCCCTTAGAGCTGAATTGAGTATGGATTCTGTTGAGGACAAATCTTCCACCTCCCTTTGGGAACAGGTACCTTAGGATGGGCAGCTCTCCAAGCAGGCCTCAGTGCAGCGTGCTCTCCAAGAGCCCCATTTCCTGCTCTTGTCTCCGTCTTTCCATCTTCAGTGATATCCCGGGAACTTAGGTCAACTCAAGGAAAGTCGATTGCTGAATGGCGTTCTTAGCAAACTGGCTTTTTAGGGAATTGATTTTTGTTGTACTGATTTGTCCATATATTGGCCTGATCCATATCTCATAGTTCATGAACCCCCTTATCTTTTCTTCTTGGGAAGAAGGAAAGAAGGTATGGAAGGGGAGGGGGGAGGGAGAAGTGAAGGACCATCTGTCCCAAGTTAAAACTAAGTAACTCATTGACTGACTAACCAATGTCTAGCTCCAATTAAACACACACACACACACACACACACACACACCCACATAGTGTGAGCAATTGTATGGGCATATCTAATTCCCTGAAACATCTAAAATCTCAGCTCTTGTCCTCAGGAAAACCTTTTCTCCTTGTTCATTTTTCTTTTCTCCTCTGCCATGTCATATCTATCAGAAAGACCGAAGTCGTCTTCTAAAAGTGATCTCTGAGTTTCTGAGCAAAATTGGTGCCTGACATATGTCCTTAGATTTTTGTTTTTCCTGTATCCCTGTGTAAGAAACTCTAGTGTCTAAATGGCTTTGCAAAGAGCTGGACGCTATAAGAGCTCAATAACTATGATAATGATCATGATGACATCAAATTATATTAAGCAGCCCTTTATTGAACTCCTAACATGTGGTGAGCTGTACACTCAGCTCTGTGGATGCAGTTAGATACTAATAATTACAGTTAATTTTTACTGAGTCCTTAGTGCATACCAAGCACGGTCTCTATGATTTATAGCAATTAACTCACTTCATTTGACAGTCACCCTACGAGGAGCCACTATGATCATCACTATAGGTTACGAGGCACAGGGCAGCCCCAGGAACTTGCCCACAGTCACATAGTTAGTAGGTGGGAGAGCAGCTTCTCACATTTAGCAGGCTGCAGAACAGGTTCCCTAACTGTTGGTCTCCACTGCCTCTCTCTCTAGCTCCTCCACAGCCTATACGATAGCCTGAGGCAGCAGTTTGGGTGTCTGGGCTGAGTGATGTGGGAAGCCCATGGGGAAGGGGACTGTCTAATTCCTCTTCTCAGAACCACGTTGTCTAAGTGAGTTTTTGAGACATCGCCAGACTGAATTGTTCCTCCATGGACTCCCCTTGCCCAGCCTCCGTCAGTAATTTTACAACCCAAACAGCTGAGCCATGAAGGAGGTGGCTTGTTTTTGTTGCTGCACCATCTGTTTTCCTCCATCCGGCTTAATGTGTCTGCCTGGGATTCTCAGGCAGAAGCACTCTGCGCTGCCCACCCCTGTGCCCACACTCTGGGCGGTGCGGAAAACGGAGCCCTGGAAACCTTGTCCAGTGGTCGTTGAGGACACTGACAGTCCCAGCCACATGTCAAGCTCGCGCCTCCCTCCGAACCTTTGCTTGTGTGGTTGCCAGGATGTTATCTGCCCTGCATCCTTGTGTCTTCCCCATCTTTCAATGCTGAATTCAAAGCCCACCAGGACCCTGGCTTCTTTAGATGACCCCAGGCATGAGGATCCCCTGCAGGCATGGGCATTTTGGCTCCAGGATTTCTATAGACCACCCCTGCTTATCCTCTCTGACCCTGTTCTTCACCTAGCCTGATTTCCAACCTTGACGTAGGACTCCATCAATTTATGTGCCTCCAGTAAGTGAAGGGACCTGTTCTTTTTCTTTCCTCTACCCTGCCAGGTGAGACTTCACTGTCCTACAGTCTTCTTCATTGCAGTTAAAGGCAGCCCCCTATTGGTTGATGCTCAGGCCAAGCACCTTGGGGCTCTCTTTCTCTCATAGCCGCATCCAATCTGTCAGCGATTCCTCCTGGCTTCACCTTGAGAATACATCCAGAACCCGCCTGCCTTTCATCCTCTTCTGTGGTTATCTCCTGGTCCAACCCACCATCGTGAATCCCTGGATGGTTGCAACAGCCTCCTAAAGGGTCTGCCTGCTTCCACCCTCACTCCCTAAAGGCAGCATGAGCCTTTTAAAAAATGGTGTATCCTGGCCGGGCGCGGTAGCTCATGCCTGTAATCCCAGCACTCTGGGAGGCCCAGGTGGAGGGATGGTTTGAAGGCAGGAATTCGAGACCAGCCTGACCAACATGGTGAAATGCTGTCTCTACTAAAAATACAAAAATTAGCCTGGCATGATCGCACATGCCTGTAATCCCAGCTATTCGGGAGGCTGAGACACAAAAATCATTTGAACCCAGGAGGCAGGGGTTGCAGTGAACTGAGATCATGCTACTGCACTCCAGCTTGGGTGACAGAGCTAGGCTCTGTCTAAAAAAAAAAAAAAAAGATGTATTCTCTCTCTCATTTGCTCATGACCCTGAGGGTTCCTCTTCTATTCACAGTGGAATCTGCAGTTCCTAAACTGACCTGCAAGGCTGTACGTGCATCATCTGATTTCTGACATCACCTCTTAACACGCCCACCTCACGAGACCCTCTGTCATTTTCTAATTTTTCCATTGATGATTGTCCTACGTGACACTTATAGCCTTCTGGCATATTATATATTTAGGTGTTTCTAATTGTCCCTCTCCCCCAGAAAGCTCCATGAGAGCAGGGACTTTATTATCTGCTTTATCCCAGGGCTGAGAATAGAGCTTGGCATATGGTAGATACTCCAAAATTATGTAATAGTGGCCTTGATCTAAGAGGCTGGACAGCAGAGTGGTTACGAGGTGAGGCTCTGCAGCAAATCTGGGGTTCTAGTCATGGCTCCACTTGTTAATACCTGATAATCTTGAACAAGTTACTTATCCTCTCTGTGCCTCAGTTTCTTCACCTGTAGAAGGCATATGAGTTGTTGGAAGGATTAAATGAGTGACTACTTGTGGAACATTTATACCAATGTCCAGCACATCCTTACTGTGGTCTGTAAAAGTTCCCACAGGCTCATGCCTGTAATCCCAGCACTCTGGGAGGCCAAGGCAGGTGGATCACCTGAGGTCGGGAGTTCGAGATCAGCCTGACTAACATGGTGAAATCTCATCTCTACTAAAAATACAAAATTAGCCAGGTGTGGTGGCGCATGCCTGTAATCCCAGCTCTCGGGAGGCTAAGACAGGAGAATCACTTGAACCCAGGAGGCGGAGGTTGCAGTGAGCCGAGATCATGCTGTTGCACTCCAGCCTGGGCAACAAGAGCAAAATTCCATCTCAAAAAAAAAAAAAAAAAAAAAAAATCCCACTTACCAGAAGGTTGTTAATTGCTTTAATGTGTGCTTACATGTTGAGGATGCCTGCGTTTCCAGCTAGACTGTAAGTCTCATGAAAGTAATCCTCAGCCAGGCGCAGTGGCTCATGCCTGTAATCTCAGCACTTTGGGAGGCCGAGGCGAGTGGATCACGAGGTCAGGAGTTCAAGACCAGCCTGACCAAAATGGTGAAACCCCATCTCTACTAAAAACACAAAAATTAGCGGGGCATAGTGGCAGGCACCTGTAATCCCAGCTACTTCAGAGGCTGAGGCAGGAGACTCGCTTGAACCTGGGGGGTGGCAGAGGTTGCGCTTGCAATGAGCCAAGATCCTGCCATTGCACTCCAGCCTGGGCAACAGAGTGAGAACCAGTCTAAAAAAAAAAAAAGCAATGCAATGCTCTTCTCTATGTTGTCTACCACCATATAACCTTTAGGCCTGGCATAGTGCTAGTGATACAGCAGATACTGAACAAATATGTAGTGACTGGATGTTGAAGGCATTTATAAGTCTGGGTTCAATTATTTTAAAATTCTTCTGCATCACGAAATGCTCTTTTTGGAAACAGTTGGGAAGGAAGTCAAATAACTTTCTCAATGAGACGGTAGAAGATTGTTGAGAGCAGTGATTTTTAGAGAGCGTTGCCTTTTACATGGGAACTCTGCATCCTTTCGTCTAAGTCGCTGGTCACACTTGAAATCAGTCAATACCACTTGAAGCTCACTGTCACCTCTTTCTCTACTCTGGCCCCAGCAGTCATTTCTCTAGGCTCAGGCAACAGTTAATTTAAGGTAGAAATTAAATGGAACCAAATTGCTCTTTAAGTACCATAAACCATTTAACAGAATGACTTTCGTCTGCCAAACAGAATTAATCCCTAAAGCTGGAAAAATGCTCCAAGTGTATATATGTGTGCTTATGTGTATTTTTTCCGTTCCGAAAATAAATGGGAAAATTTTAACTTTTTATTATGAAAACTTTGCAGCACACTCAGTAGTGGAGAGAAGTATCTAATGAACTCTTGTGCACCCAACACAACTCCAACAATCATAAAAATGTTGCCAAGCTTGTTTCATCAAAACCTCTGACTTTCTTTCTTTGTTTTTTTTTTTTTTCTGGCTGAAGTTTGCCAAAGTAAATCCCAGATATCATATTATTCTACTGCACACATAAAGGAGAAAGCCTTTTTTTTTTTTTTTTTTCCTCTACAGTGCTGCATTGCCATTATCACACCCAGAAGAACAACAGTAATTCTCCAATAGCTTTCAATACTCAGTCCACACTGAATTCTCTGAAATGGGAAATGATGAAGGATGGGCCACTGATCTTACTGAAATAAAACTTGACACTCTCTGACATCCATCTCCTTGTTGAACACATCCTCTTTTCATCTCTCTGGTGTCTGGTTTCTATCTCTTGGCACTGTTCACTTCTCCCACTACACTTTCCCTTGGCATCACCTCTACCCTCTGCTTGAAAGAGCCTATTGATTTTTTGGAAGATTTGGAGAAGAGGCCTGGCACAGATTTACATAGGTTCTCTCCTAAGGGAAGACCAGGTCTTCCAACTTGCCTTCAAAGATGCAGAGGATTTTGCAAGGATGCCTGTGGCCCAGCGAGGGAGAAACTAATACCTATCTTGCTAGCCAGAAGTGCAAGATCAAAAGTCAGTCATTCTAGCAGCAGATGCTGTTGTCAGGGCACCTTGAGATACCATTTGTGTCAATCTGTTTAGGTCTGTCTGCCTGACTCTGTAATTCATCCATCTGTTGCTCTGTTTGTCTATCTACCACTAATCTATTCAAGCATGTGCCTATCTAGCTAGTGATGATTCTCTTAAATCTATTCAAGTGATTGCTCTAAGCTGCTCATTGGTACAAGTAATTCATCCCATTACCAATAATTACTCAAAGCCCATTGTTTTTCACCCTATCTATTCATGCAGAATCTGAGTCTCCTGAAAATTCAGGTCATCTTCAAACACACTCTATATTTTACTTACTTGATTTTTTGCCTGTCATTCTCTCTGGATTGTAAACTCCATGAGGGCAGGCCTTTTGGTCTGTTTTCTCACTGTTGTATCCCAGAGCCCACTTCCAGGCCTGGCATGTGGTAGGTGTTCAATACATATTTAATAGGTAAATGAATGAATGAATGAATAATTATCATCCCCATTTTACAGATGAGCAATAGGAGCTCAGGGAGGTGAAAGAACTTGCCCAAGGTCATGTCTAGAAAGGAGAAAAGCTGGCCTTTGAACACAGGGCTGTCCAATTTGTAGATGTCATGCTCCTAACAGATCGCCATGTTGCTTCCAGCAAATTAAATATTCCATGGCAAGAGTTATATTCTGGTTGCAGTCTACTGTCTCTTCTAGAAGTTCCTGTTATTGTCAAACCTGAAATTCTCTATGTTGGTTTTCATTCTAGTCACATAGAAGACATGATTTAGAAAAATTTGAATTTGTGATATACCTTTTCTATTTGGGTACTAGAAGTTTTCGAAGCAAGAAAGTTGATTTGGATGTAATGTGAACATGGGAAAAATGCGATGAAAATTATCTGGGGGCTTCCTTTATAGGCAAAAGATGTTGAGATATATGTTTTGGGGATGTAATGGTTCATCTGACAAAAAGTCCGTCTTATTTGTTCATTTTAGCAGATATTTCTTGAGCATCTGCTGTATTTCAGGCACTCTGCTGGGTGCTAAGAATGTAACAATGAATGAGACACAGAGGCTAATCTCAGTTGTTGCAAGATGACCTCCAGCAAAATATTGGGCCACCATGAGCATATGTATATAAACTATATTTAGTTAAAATCTTTTACATACTTGACTCATCTTTTCAAACAATTATTTAACTAATTATTATTGTTTAAATTTAATGTAATTATTTAACTACTTATATAGCAGCTCGTTTTAAAATCATTCAGCTAATCATTTGTGCTTATTTATTAAATTTTTCTAATTTTAAAAGAAATAGTCATCTTACGCTGGATTACTTGTTGAGAATGTTGAGAAAAATGTCAGATTATTAAATTTTTAATAATTGAATTCAATTTTTAGTAATGCCCCAGGCGCGGTGGTTCATGCCTGTAATCCCAGCACTTTGGAAGGCCGAGGCAGGCGGGTCACGAGGTCAGGAGTTTGAGACCAGTCTGGCCAATATGGTGAAACCCTATCTCGACTAAAAATACAAAAATGAGCTGGGCATGGTGGCGGGTGCCACCACCTCCAGCTCCTCTGGAGGCTGAGGTGGGAGAATCGTTTGAACCCGGGAGGCAGAGGTTGCAGCAAGCTGAGATCACGGCATTGCATTCCAGCCTGGGCGACAGGACGAGACTCTGTCTCAAAAAAAAAAAAAAAAAATTACTTTTTGAGGCATATGTAATTCACATTTGTTGAAAATAAGAGAAACCTTGGCAATTTCGTATGCTTCAACTTAATCATGTTATCTGACCGTAAACTAACATATTGGACCATCTTGTTTAGTTCTAGGGCTCATCTACTGAAAGTAATATAATATTCTAGCATTGGGGCTATCGTGAAGTATATGCTTAAAACTTGATCATTATGGTAGGGCTGACTTTGGGAGGTTAGGTGAAGAAGTCATATAACCTCATAAAGAGTCAGAAAGGTGACGTGAAAAATCACCTTAGGAAGACTGAATATGTATCAACCCTGTAAAATGTTAATGTAACCTGATTTAATATATTAGCAGCCTCAAATAAGGAAAGTGTCAATCAAAAAGAGACAGGCAGGAGATTGTGCAGCCATGGAGATGAGAGAAAGGAGAGGGACCATTGGGATACTCAGGTTAGTACTGTCCATCTAGAAAGAAATTTCGACCAAGAGAATTGTTCTGTATCTTTGAGGTATAATTTACATATGATAAAACCTTCAGTGTTAAATTAAATGAATTTTGGCAATTATGTACAACCATGAAATCCAAAATATAGTATATTTTCTTCACCTCAGAAAATTCCAAGCCCTTTCTAATCAAAACCAACCCCCTTCCAGGCAATCACTTTCTCATATTTTTCACTTTGAATAATGTAGCCTATTCTAGAACTTGGTATAAGTGGAATCATCTGTATATATCCCTTTTTGTAAGGCTTCTCTTGCTAAATATAATGTTTCTGAGATTCATCCATGTTTTTGGGCACATCAGTAGCTTTAAAAAATATTGCTGAGTAGTATTTTATTGTATGACTATACTACAATTTGTTTATCCATTCTCCTGCTTAGGATTGACCAGCATATACCTTTTACTGTGATTAAAGCATATATATAACATAAAAGTTACCATTTTAACCACTTTTAAGTGTGTGCCATTTTCACTGGCATTAAGCACATTTATAATTTGTGCGCCTATCACCTATCCAGAACTTTTGATCATTCCAAACAGAAGCTCTGTAGTTATAAAATGGTAATTCCCCATTCTTTCCCCAGCCCCTACGCCCCTGGTGACCCCCATACAACTTTATGTCCCTATGAATTTGACAATTCTAGGCACCTCATATAAATGAAATCATACAGTATTTGTCTTTCAAAGGCTGGGTTATTTCAGTTAGCATAATATTCTCAAAGTTCATCCGTGTTGTAGCGTGTGTCAGAATTTCATTCTTTTTTAGCGCTGAATAATATTCCATTATATGTATATACCATATTTGATTTATTTGTTCATTTAACGATAGACACTTGCACTGTTTTTCACCTTTTGGCTACTGTGAATGCTGCTGCTATGAACAACGGTACACAAATACCTGTCTGAGTCCCTGCTTTCAATTCTCTTGGGTATATACCCAGAAACTGAATTGTTGAATCGTGTGGTAATTCTATGTTTAATTTTTTGAGGAGCTGCCATACTGTTTTCTGTAGTGGCCGCACCTTTTACATCCTCACTAGCAATGCACAAATGTTCCAATTTCTCCACGTCTTTGCCAACACTTGTTATTTTCAGGTTTTAATTTTTTTAAATAAGTTATCCTAATGGATGTGAAGTGGTATCTCACTGTGGGTTTGATTTGCATTTTCCTCACACCACGTCGAGGCACAAGCTGGCAAAACCCCAGCACATCAACTAGGAGGAGGACCAGGGTGAGCAGCAGCCAGAGATGCTGACCCTAGCATTTGCAGATGTGGCCCCAGTGGCTCTGGTGGCCTGGGAGCCAGGGCTGCTGTAACAAACAACCACAAATGCGATGGCTTAAAACAACAGAAAT
Source organism: Chlorocebus sabaeus (assembly GCF_047675955.1). Taxonomy (NCBI): domain Eukaryota; kingdom Metazoa; phylum Chordata; class Mammalia; order Primates; family Cercopithecidae; genus Chlorocebus; species Chlorocebus sabaeus. The sequence goes on from NC_132908.1 coordinate 18,621,116, forward strand.
TTATTCTCTCATCGTTCTGGAAGCCAGACATCCAAACTTTAGGTGCTCCAGCGAACCGCCCAGGGAATCACGATGATAAAGTGACTTCATTGGGAGGAAACACACAAATGTGAGAAATGTTGTGCAGAGTTCTTTAGCATCTTTGAGTTCTTAGAACATAAGAAAAATTGCACTAAAAATCCACCAGTTGTGTTGTCATCATGAATGACAGCGAGGGGCCAGTGCCTTCAGGAGACTTCTCTGGAGCTGTGCTGAGCCACCAGCCACTTTGTTCAAACAGTAAGGATGGTCACAGGGAGAATGGTGGCCGCTTAGGGAACATGAAGAAGGAGCTGGGTGTGGAGTTTGTGGTGTACCTAAAAACCAGAGATGGCCTGCCACCCACACTCCAGGAGATAAGCTATTTACTCAAAGGCAAAGTAGCCAACACTATGTGAGCCTGCAGGCACTACAGGGGACCAAAGTGGTAATAAATCAGTGGAGCTAAGATGCATTGCCAGCCTCTGTGCCCAGTATCAACAGCATCCCGTGGGTCCTTGAGAAGATCCTGTGCCGCAGCAGCTATGGTAGATTCAGTTCACCAATCAGATCCACATCCAGGTGGATAAGTGGGCCTGCACGCCTGGCACTCAGGTGGGGAAGGGGCCAACACCCTGAAGACCTTGTGCAGTCACCTGTCCCAGCAGGTTCCTGCAGCTGTGGCTTTGCTCAGCCTGAAAGCTGGAAGACAAGGTCTGTCTCTGGACACCTTGAAACAAGCCATACTAACTCACACCAACATCCTTTTCACCACCAGTTCTCCATCCCCAGGGCTGATGCCCTTTGCTGTGAAGCTGGATGGGACCAGGGTGCTTCAAATGTAATGTTCCCCCTCTTGAGTGCTTTGCTTCCTAAGGCCCCGGGCTTGGTGCACTTCCAAAGTCCTTTCTCCACTGGGGCACTAGACCCATCCAAGAAAGGGAAGGGGAAGCCACTGAACCTCAGTGGATGTCAAACCTGAAGACGAGGTGATCCTCTACAAGGACAAGTGTAAGTATTGTAGCAAGGTTTTTTGAGACTGATAGCTCCTTGCAGATCCACCTCCACTTTCACATGGGAAGAGAGACCCTTTGTGTGCTCTGTCTGTGATAACTGCTTCGCCACCAAGGGCAACCTCAAGATGCACGTTCACCAACATCTTCAGGTGAAGGCAAACCTTCAGCTGTTTGCTGAGCTCTAGGACAAAATGGTGGTAGGAATCACATCCCCTATGCATTCTTTGTATATCAGTAGATGAACTGAGTCTCTCTTTAGACACAAAACCTGTTCTTGTAATCCCCTCTGTAGGGCTACTTCAAAAGCTCTCTTTGGGACCTAACCCCAAGGACCTCACAGGTGACCCATTGCCCAGTGACCTGTAGCCCACACTTCCTGGCATGGGGCCAAACCATCATTCCTCAAGGGTTGGTGGCTTCCAAGAAAGTGGGACCCCCGAACCAGGATCAGAGACTCTGAAATTGCAGCAGCTGGTGGAGTACATCGACATGACCACCATGGACCTCAACAAATGCCTCATTTGCCACCAAGTATTAAGCTGCTAAAGTTCCCTCTAAATGCTTTGCTGCATCCGTACTCCAGAGACACCGTTCCAGTGTAAGATCTGCTAAAGCTCCCTCTAAATGCATTGCTGCATCCGCACTCTGGAGACACCATTCCAGTGTAAGATCTGTGACTGAGCTTTTTCTACCAAAGGCATCCCTTAAGACACATTGGGGTTCACCAACCCAACACGTCCATAAAGGTGCAGCATCTGTGCCTTTTCTATCAGAAGAAGTTCACCAGTGCTGTGATGTTGCAGCAGCATATTCAGATGGACATGGACAGTCAGAATCCCAACCTTCCCCTGCCAGAGAATTCCTGTGACTTTATGGGTCCTGAACCAATGACGGTGGAGGAGAATGGCAGCACCAGTGCCATGTGCCATAATGATGTTTTTGAAAGCACCAGTGTAGATGAAGTCAGCTCCCAGGAGGCCTCTAGTAGCTCCTCAAAGGTCCCTGTGCCTCCTCCCAGCATGCAGTAGGCATCACCTACACTAGGGTTCACCATGATGTCTTCTTCAGATGCCCTGGGAAACGTGGGTCCTGCCCCTTTTGGCCTGCAGCACCAGAGCAGCAGAGAAAACAGTTCCATGAAGAGAAACAGCTTGACCAACGACTGGTCCTCACCGATGGGAGCCCGGGAGTATCAGAGCTGAAGTCCAGACATCATGGAAATCACAGCCTTCCAGGTACTCTCCCCAGCCAATGGCCAAGTAGGAAGGATCAGTCAGTCTCCTGATGCCAGAGACAAAGCAGAAAGCTCTGAAAACAGCCAGATTAAGATAGAAGGTTGGAGCCATCTCCCTTCAATGTTTATCCGAGCTCAGCCAATCTATGTCAAAGTTGAAGTCCCTGGCACATTTGTTGAACCCTCCACATTGTCCCTGGGGATGACTCCTTTGTCAGTGGCCTAACCATGCCGACAGGCCAAGCAACACAGCTGCACACGGTGTGGGAAGAACTTCTCACCCATTAGCCTTCTTCAGATTCATGAGCAGACGCACACTGGAGAGAAACCTTTTGCATGCAACATTTGTGGGTGAGCTTTTACCACCAAATGCAACTGGAAGGTCCACTATATGACTCAGCACGCCATGGTAGGAAGCTGGCTATTAAGAACACCATAACTCTGTTAGGTACAGATGGAAAGAGTCTCAAATATTTCCCAGGGAAATCCTGTCCACTTCAGTGAACTTGGGCCCTGTTGTGTGGAACCAGGACACCAGCACACTCAGTGGTGGTATAGCCATGAAGACCAATGAGATCTCTGATCCAGAGTGGCAGTGTTCCTACCCTCCTGGTTTCCTTGGGAATCAACGTCAATATAAATAACGCCACTGTCTCCAACGTGGATGGCTTCCACTTGGGTATCAGTGCAGATATGGCAAAAACAGGTGCTACTGGGAGCATTCCCAAACACCAGTTTCCTCACTTCCTGGAAGAAGACGAGATTGTGGTCAGCCAAACTCAAGGAGAACTTGCATGGAAAGAGAAATGCAAGCAGATTGAAATCTCTAGAATCTGCTCTTTTTAATAAGAACTCATCTCCTAGCCAGATGCGGTGGCTCCAGCCTATAATTGCAGCACTTTGGGAGACCGAGGCAGGCAGATCACAAAGTCAAGAGATCAAGACCATCGTAGCCAACATGGTGAAATGCTGTCTCTACTAAAAATACAAAAATTAGCTGGGTGTGGTGGCGAGTGCCTGTAATACCAGCTACTCGGGAGGCTGAGGCAGGAGAATCATTTGAACCCGGGAGATGGATGATGCAGTGAGCCGAGATCATGCCACTGCACTCCGCCCTGGTGATAGAGCCAGACTCCGTCTTAAAAAGAAAAGAAAAAAAAAAAAAAAAAAAAGAACTCATCTCCTCCTGTTTTCTTTTTCTTACTGGTATGCAAATGATGTTTACAAGGGTTATGACCACAATCTCAGGCAAGTTCTACAATCATGATTGTTGCTATGCTGCTTTGCAAAAAGTGAACAACAACAAAAAAAATCACACCCAAACAAGTACAGACTAAAATTCTTTTTTGAATTTTGGAAAGAAGTGGGTCTTGCAAAGTAGCTTTGTTACTTGTGACAAACTGTATACATAGAATCTTTGTACAACCTAGAGTGACTTTTTCCAAAGACTGTTATCTATTTCAAGGTAGAACCCTTGGACCTTACTGAACCACAGTGGAAAAGACAAGTAACTACTTAGCCTGTTGAAAAGAGAGGTACTAGATACTCCATAGTAACTGATGTGGGTAAAAGGACAAGGCCCTTCATCTATTTAGGTACCTGTTTTATATGTCCGCAACCCTGTCTCCATCTTTTTGTTTGTTTGTTTGTTTGAATGTACTTAAAAAACAACAGAGAAACCTAAGGCTGTGGAATTATAAAATTGCTTCAGCCTTAGAACCTTAAGTGGGATGCCCTCATATCGACTTATATTAGTCCTTAGGGAGTCAATGTCTCTGTTGCTGCTTATTTAGATACAGCTCAGTTGGCCTCAGAGTGCCCGTGTCCTGTCCACATCTCTCAGATGTCTTTGTCTTCCTGAACCCCAGAAGAGGTGGGCACTTGAGCGGGGGAAGCTCAGCTGACTTAATTTAGCTTGCCAGTGGCTACTCTATTGGAGAACTAGGTTTTCATTCTTAAGAAGAAACTTATGGAAGGGCATTTTCTATTACAAACTCACATACTATATTTTTTTGTTTAATTTCCTTAGTGTGACTTACGCCAAGTAATTAAGAAGATTTTTTTCCTTAAATATTTCATGAAGGCTACAAAGTTGGGACAGGCAAGTCCTGGGTGTGAAAGCTTTAATTTATCTACCTCATTTATTTTTCATTTTTTTGTAGCCATAGTGTTTGTTTTCCTATTTTAAGACCACTGAAGAATTCCCAGGCCCTGTCATAAACCTAAAAGTTGATGTTTTGGTGAGAAAAATGGGACGTTCAAGATGTTTTTGTGACTCCTTTTTTTGTAATCTTTTGTACATGTAACAATATTGAGCAAATGAAACACTGTTGTAGACTGGGTGTGGTGGCTCACATATGTAATCCCAGTGCTTTGGGAGACCAAAGCGGGAGGATCACTTAAGCTCAGGAGTTCAAGACCAGCCTGGGCAGCATGGTGAGACCTTGTTTCTACAAATAATAAAAAATTAGGTGGGGGTGGTGTGCATCTATGGCCCCAGCGAGTCAGGAGGCTGAGGTGGAAGGATCACTAGAGCCTGGGAAGTCGAGGCTGCAGTGAGCCATGATTGCACCACTGCACTCCAGCCTAGGCAGCAGAGTGAGACTCTGTCTCCATAAAACAAAACAAAACAAAGTAAAGCAAAGCAAAGAAACGTTGCTCTGATGATTTAATGAGAAGAAGAATGATAAATTCTAACCCCTGGGAAGGAAGTCTTTCCCTTTTCTGTGGAAGGCCCTGATTGAAATGTGGATCCAAGACTGTCGGCCAAAATCTTGTCTGTCAGTTATTGCGCCTGACTTGAGGATTCCTCACCACTTTTTCTTTTTCTTTTTTCTTTTTTTTGCCAAGTTGCATTTTCCTTCTGGAATTGTAAATGAGCACAGTGATAGTACCTATTTATGCTGTGAAGTGGATACTGTTACAGAGAACACAGCAGGGTTTTCTCACTATTGAGCTAATAATGCCTTTGTGAATATATGATCTACAGAGAAACCCCTATAGTTGTACCTGCTGATGCTGTCTGTCTGTTGGAAAATAAATTTTGAATGTTTGTTCTCTCCCCCGAAAAATGCTTCTAGGATTTTTGTAAGGATTGCATTCAATCTGTAGATTGCTTTGGGTAGGATTGTCACCTTAACAATATTTAACTCTTCCAATCCATGAACATAGGATCTCTTTGCACTTATTTATGCCTTTTTAAATTTCTTTTAGCAGTGTTTTGTAATTTTCAGCATAGAAGTCTCTCTATTCTTTGGTTAAGTTTATTCCTAAACATTTATTCTTTTTTTGATGCTATTTTAAGTGGAATTGCTTTCTTAATTTCATTTTTAGATTGTTCATTGCTAGTGTATAGAGATGCAAACTGATTTTCGTGTTTTGATTGGATATCTCACAACTTTGCCGAATTTATTTATTACTTTCAATTTTTGTGTGTGGAATATTTAGGGTTTTCTACATATGAGATCATGTTATATGTGAACAGTTACTTCTTCTTTTCCAATTTGGATGCCTTTTATTTTGCTTTCCTAATTGCTCTGGCTAGAACTTCCAATACTATGTTGAATACAAGTGGTGAAATCTGGCATCCTTGTCTGTTTCTAACCTTAGGGGAAAAGCTTTCAGTCTCTCACTATTAAGTGTACTGTTGCCCATTGGTTTTTTATATATGACCTTTATCACATTGAAGTGACCAGTGGATTTTGTATTGGCAAGACCATCACTAATATGGAGTTGGATTCAGAAATTTACAGCCAATGCTGTTTGAGTATTTTATTTCCATTGGCACAATAAATGTTCCTGAAGGTTGGAACATGTTTACTGATGATATGTGAGATGATTTTATGAGGCACAATAAAACAGTATCAAAAAACATTGGGTCTTATTTTCCCATTAGCAGAATTTAATTTCTCACACGAAATTCTTTTTTTAACCTGTCTGATTATATCATTGAGAAGTCTCAGTCTGATGAGTCTACATCTTTAACACTTCTCTAACACTAGGTAACTTTTCACAATGAGAGAGTAAATTTCAGTTGTAGTACCTTTAGCAAACCACAGTATCTCATTAGATTTTGATGGTATTGTCTTATTTTGTTTGCATTTATTTTTCCTTTTATTTCTGACAAATGATGTAGATTTTTCACTTATTTATAGCTGCAAAATAATTATAGAGTAGAAATGCAAAGCTTTATTTTAAAAATTCAGTATTTTAAATATTCAAGTAATATACAAGAGAGCTGGCCTTTATAAAGCTATGCAAATGCATCCATTTGACTAAGGGGTAACTTCCTAATACCAGGAAGGAGATATAAACAACTTACTTTCTCATCAAATGAATGGCGCTTTGCATGGGGAATACAGATATGCAAGGTTCAATGAAATCGATGTGAAATTTGATGATGCCCTACTTTCCCTAAACCCAGGGAGGAAGAAAGAGGAAAGTCCTGGAGTAAAAATCTATGATTTTTTGACCTTCAGACCAACAGTTCCTACAACCCCTAAGGAAACTTGTGTTACGCGTATCCAGGGTTGAAGGTCAGCATTTCTATCAGCGTGCCTCAGCACAGCAATACCAGTGACGTGGACTAAGTGGGCATCTTATTATGTCCGGCTAACCTGGAGTGTTGGCCACATCTGAGCATAACCCAAACTTTAGTGGCGGCCGAGGTTTCCAGAGAGAGGCTTCCCAGGCACATAAAAACACTGATCCTTAAAATTTTAGCATTCTGAAATGCAAGCGCATTCTCACATTTTAACAAATAATTTGTATCTCCTCTTAATTGCCATATGATTTTTTAAAGGTTGCAAAGACAGTTTTACATTTAAGGGAGACCTACAGGCTTCAACTCTATTAGGAAGTATCTGGTGACAAAGGAAAAAAAAAAAAAACTTCTCCATATAAAGATGTATTTGTTTGGGGGCTTTAAGCCCCTCCCCACAAAGGGCTGGTCCAGGAGTCCCTTAATGAGATAGTAAATAACAGTAGCAGTGAATACAGCAAACAGTCATGTAGGTGGCACCTGAATGACCAAAGTTGAAAAAATACGAAGCAGGACCATCTGTTACTATGAGATGAATGCATCAGTCCATCTTATCTTGATGCTGCTGAACATTTGATGCATCTAACTCCTCTAGCTCGGAGTATCTAATCATCAGATGACCTTTGAATATTACTTGGCTGTTGACAGGGAGAGAAAATACTGGTCACATGGAGTTAGAGAAATCCAATCTGTGTGATAATGATTTTGCATTGAAAACAATTCAATTAACTTTTTGGTTTTAAACATTAATCTTGAGAACTTGGGTAATGTGAATCTGCAACTGAAAACGGATCCATTGTGAGTGTGCTGGCAAAATTGAGGATTCAATTTGCAGAGCTGAGGCTTGTATGTGGGACTGCAGAACAAGCACCCAGGTAATTACTGGCTTTACCCAGACTTTCATGAGCACTGGCTGGGAGTGAGATGTATCCAGACGGGGGAATCTCTGAGGGACCAGCTGGAAACTGGTCCAATGTAGAAAGCCATTTATGCCATTCAATGCATTTTTGTTTGTTTGTTTTTGTTTTTGAGACAGAGCCTTGCTCTGTGGTCCAGCAGGAGTGCAGTGGCACGATCTCTGCTCAGTGCAACCTCTACCTCTTGGGTTCAAGCCATTCTCTTGCTTCAGTCTCTCAGGTAGCTGGGATTACAGGCGTGCGCCACCATGCCCGGCTATTTTTTTGTGTTTTGGTAGAGATGGGGTTTCACCATGTTAGTCAGGCTGGTCTCAAACTCCTGGCCTCAAGCAATCTGCCTGCCCCGGCCTCCTAAAATGTTGGGATTACAGGCACGATCCACTGTGCCTGGTCCATTCAATCCATTTTTCAAGTAGCTGCTAATGTCTCCTAATCCTGCCTCCCCAAAATAACAAATAATAAACTCACTACACGAAATTCTGGGCTGGGCGTGGTGGCTCAGGCCTGTAATCCCAGCACTTTGAGAGGACAAGACGGGTGGATCACCTGAGGTCAGGAGTTCGATACCAGCCTGGCTAACATGGTGAAACTCTGTCTGTACTAAAAATACAAAAAATATTAGCCATGCCTGGTGGCACACACCTGTAATCCCAGCTACTCAGGAGGCTGAGGCAGGATAATTGCTGGAACCTGGGAGGCAGAGGTTGCAGTGAACCAAGACTGCGCCACTGCACTCCAGCCTGGGTGACAGTGAGACTCTGTCTCTAAAATAAAATAAAATTCTGATGTATTTACTGGTTCAGGATAGTTACATGATTTGGAGAAGCTAAGACAGAGTGATCAATTCCACTTGGGTGGAAATTTATCTGGTTTTCTTTAATTCTAGGTACATTTCTCTATTTACCATATTGGTGGGGTTACAAGTGAACAAGCTTCAAGATTTTTCCCCTTCCCTTTCCTCCCCTCTTCTCTCCTCCCCTCCCCATCTTTCATCTCCTCTCTCTTCCCTTTCTCGCCTTCTCTCTCCTTCCTTTCCTTCCCTCCTCTTTCTTCCATCCTTTCCTTTCTTCTTCTCTCTATCTTTTCTTTCCCTCCACAAATGAATATCTGCTTTGTATTAGATCCTGTGCTAGTGGCAAGGGATAAACAATCAGATAGCCACTAATTTCTTAGACCGTACAACCCAGTGAGGGGCGAGGAGGGAGATACAGATGAGCAGTAGTACTGATTATTGCTGATGTTTATTGAGCAAGTTCTGTGTACCAGGTATTATTCCAAGAGTTTTACATGTTTTGATTCATGTAGTCCTTACAACACCCCATGAGAAAGGTACTAGTTTTATTTAGTTTACAAAGAAACTGAAGCACAGAGAGGTTAAGTAACTTACCTGAGGTCACACAGCTAGGAAACAGATGCTCTTGGACCGGAACTCTAGCAGTCTGGTTCTTGAATCCACACTCTTAAACCCTAACCATATACAGCATGAAAAGGACCAGAAGAGGAGAAATGCAGGGTTTTGTGGGATCTTGGAAGACAAGCACTTTTGTGGGTGCCTTTTAGGGTGATGTGGTGCTATTGAGGATAATGACAACATGATTGGAGGAAAGAGTGCCAGAAGTCACAGGCAAAAGAAGCAAGAACTTACTGGACAAGAGAAAACCTTGTAGGATGGAGGCTTCCAAGTCTTCAGAAGATTAAGTGCTTACTCAGCTACTGATAATAACCCCTGAGAGGAGAGAGGATCCCATCTGATCCTCAGAGAAGCTTCCTGTGGCTATCATCATGGGCATCCTGGCCCCTCCTGATGGTTTGAGAGATGCTGCCCCTTTGTTTGACTTTCTACCAAAGGCAAGTACCAGCTGACACCCAGCACATTCTTGTGTGTTTACATAGGGCAAGGTGAATTGAAGGACAGTTTCCCTGGAGCGATCTCCACTCCTGCACCCCAGCAGAACCAAGCCTCATGCTGTGTGAGGAACCTTCCTGCAACCTCTAATGCAACCTTCCTGCCTGGTGGGGAGGTGGGAGGAGGTGTCTAGAGGACGTGATCTCTGAAGGGTGATGTATTAGTCCCTTCTCACGCTGCTATAAAGATATTACCCAAGACTGGGTAACTTATAAACAAAGGAGGTTTAATTGACTCACAGTTCCACATGGCTGGAGAAGCCTCAGGAAATTTATAATCATGGTGGAAGGGGAAGCAGGCACCTTCTTCACAAGCCAGCAGGAGAGAGTGTGAGCACGTAGGAAAAAAACTACTGTTTATGAAACCAACAGGTCTCATGAGAATTCACTCACTATCCCAAGAACAGCATGGGGAAAACCACCCCCATAATCCAATCACTTCCGTTCCTCAACACGTGGAGATTGCAGGTCCCTCCCTTGACACATGGGGATTAAAATTTGAGATGAGATTTGGGTGTGGACACAGCGAAACCATATCAGGTGAGTAGGAGTTTATTTGTGACAGCAGTGGCAGGGAAGGGAAGAGAAAGTGGGGACCATCCGGACTACTGCAAGTCGTTGAGCAGGGATGACGGTGAAATGAAGCCGAGAAGCAAGATGTGAGGCTTGAGGGATAGTCGGAGGCCAGGTGTGCAGGGCCTTGCAAGCATGACCCTGAGTTTGGCCTCTCTCCTAGGAGCAGTAGACCATTCTGAACACTCTTAGAAAGACCATACATGATTATTGTGACTCACAGTATTAAGCATTTCTTATATATCATGGACTGTACTAATGATATGCAATAGTTCACTTATTCCCCACAACAGCTAGTGGTATGGGTTCTATTATTTACTCCATTTTATAGATGAAGAAATTGAGGAACTGAGAAATTAAGAAACTTGCTCAAGGTCACTCATCTAGCAAGTGGTGAAGCTCTGTTTGAACCTGGAGGTTCTGAATCCAGGGTCTGCACATTTACGCCTTATGCGACGTGTCCACATTGGTTAGGGTCCACCAGGCTATCGGCAGTTAGAAGGCCCTCTCTTCCAATGAGCAGTTTTCTGCATGTTTGCCCAGGTCTCCCTTGTCTTCATCTTGAATGAACTGAGCAGCTGCAAATTCCATTCTTCACAATTCAGTTTCAGAGCGCGTATGACTGAGCCGAGATGAATTCGAGCTTAATCTTGCATGCCTAACGAAGTTGCAGAGGTATTTCAGAAATTCTCCTGCTTCTATTAGTGAGATAGTGTGTGAGGCTTATTTCCACCGACAGGCAGTTTTATCATTATTTTTTAAGCAGGGACTTGTCTCAAATAGTTCAGGCGGTGTCAAAAGGAGAGATAACAAACCTCCTAGAATAAAACGTCAGTGCAAGAAAAAAGCTAAATGTCAGTTAGTCCAGCCCCCTCAATGCACAGGAAGGACAGGAATGGTTCCTGGGGTTCTTCCTCTATACCCTTAGCCATCTGTGGGCAGACGGCTCCTCTGGCTAACTAGGGAGCAGTATGGCATGGGAGAGTGGGTTGGAGTTTTGGTGACAGGGGGATCTGAGTTTGAATTCCACCTCTGCCAAAGTTTTGCTAGTTGTGGGACCTTAGGCAAGGGACTTTACCTTCTTGGAATTCAGAATCCCCATCTGTAAAATGGGGTAGGAGAATTGCCTTGCCGGAGGAACTGTGAGGATTAAGTGCTAATTGCAATGCCTGATACGGAGCAGGCACTCAATAAATAGTAGTGTTCTGTCCTCAAATGCAAGTGAGGAGTAGGGAGTAAAACTCTCTGACCTTGGGGAGCTTATCATCTAGCAGGGAGACAGGACTGCAGACAAATTCACTCATTGCTGGAAAAGAGAAAGATACAAAGTGTTATGGGAACAGACAGAAAGGAGAGTCTGAGTCTCCTTGAGAAGTGGCAGAAAGATCTGAATAGGTAACATTTGTCTAAGGATTTGAAGGATGGGTAGGAGTTCACCATGCAGGTATCAGAAAAGATTTCCAAGTAAGGGAGGCAGGAAGACAATGATGATAACCAAAATTAGTGACAAAGAAGAAAAGCAGGAGTTGCAGACTTCTCAGCAGGTAGCTTAGCTGGTCGAGCCCTGTCCACAGATGTGTTTTCTTTGGCTAGTTTGAAAACTTAAATTTGAATGTATGTTCTTTTTATTTCCTTGCAAGCTCCATCATTCTTTTAACCTTATGCCTGACCTGGTTCACACCTTTCTGTTACCTGTCCAATGTGAGAGGCATTTGAGTTTCAAACCCCTAAGAACATAGTGGTGAAAAGCACTATCTTTGGTAAAAAGAGACCTAGATTCGAGTTCCAACTTCTAAATATATTTATGTAAAACACACGATATCATGGTAGCATTTGTACCTATCCAGTGTGCATTATGGTAAGATGGAAAAGGAAGTACCTGGCTTTAAATTTTACACCAAAATGCTTTATGCTCTATGGCGGTTTTGGTGAATTCCAGGCTTTTAGGCTAATTTTTTGTCTCACTCCTAAATTCTCAACATGGCATGTGTGTTAGTTCAGGTCTTCTGAGAAGTAGATGCTGAGCTGGGATAAGAGGTATATTATGGACCGAATGTTTATGTCCCTGCAAAATTCATGTGTTAAAATCCTAACCTCTATCTAGGAAGTGGGGTTTTTGGGAGGTAATTAGGTCATAAAAATGGAACCCTTATGAATGGATGGGATTAGTGCCTTTTTTTTTTTTTTTTTTTTTGAGACTGAGTCTTGCTCTGTCACCCATACTGGAGTGCAGTGGTGTGATCTAGGCTCACTGCAAGCTCCGCCTCCTGGGTTCAGGCCATTCTCCTGTCTCAGCCTCCCGAGTAGCTGGGACTAAAGGTGCCCGCCACCATGCCTGGCTAATTTTTTGTATTTTTAGTAGAGAGGGGGTTTCACCATGTTAGCCAGGATGGTCTCGATCTCCTGACCTTGAGATCCACCCACATCAGCCTCCCAAAGTGCTGGGATTACAAGCGTGAGCCACTGCACCCAGCCAGTGCTCTTTTAAAAGGGATTTCAGAAAGCTCACTCATCCTCTTTCTTTCACATAAAGGTTCAACCAGGAAGAGGCTGGAAGCCTTCAGAACTGTGAGGAATAAATGTAGGTTGTTTAAGCTCCCCAGGGTAAGGTACTCTGTGATAGCAACCTGAAATAAGATGAGATATGAAAGGTTTATTTTAGGAAATGCCTGTGATGAATAAAGAGGAGAGAGTAAAAGTGATCAGGGAGAGACTTCAACTGTGATGCAGGTCTGACACCTGTGAAAGAAGAGAGGGAAGGATAGATTGGATAAGAAGAGCCTCAGATCGTAGTGCAACTCTGGAGTCTCTACCAGACTAATGGGGACACCCAGAGCAGACACTGTCCATTAGAGAAATCCTGCAGCTGCAGGAATGGCTCTGATCCAGGATGCCCTTCACCCTCCCTTCTCCCAGTCCTCAGTCGTTGGCAAGGAACAGCCCAGCAGAAGCATGACCCAGCATGAATGCAGTCATAGATAGATCTGACCAGGACATTTCCATGGTTGCTGCAGCAAACTCAGTAAATCCTTGTTCAATATTATTAAATCATCATTGCAAGCTGTAGGCTCAATGTGCTGATGTTTCAGCACAGAAAGCATTTATCAGCACTGTTACAGCCTGAGCTGTGTCTCTCCAAAATTCATATGTTGAAGTCCAAACCCCTGTTTCTCAGAATGTGACTGTGTTTAAAGATGGTCTTTAAAGAGGTAATTAAGATAAAATGAGACCACTAGGGTGGTGGGCCCCAACCCTTATAAGGATGGGTGTCCTTATAAGAAGAGAACATTTGGGGACAGACATGTACAGAGGAAAGACAATGGGAAGATCGAGGGAGAAGATGGCTATTTTCAAGTCAAGGAAAGAGGTCTGAGAAGAAGAACTGTGCTGTCACCTTGATCTTGGACTTGCAGCCTTCCAAACTGTAAGGAAATAAAGTCTTTTACGTTGTTTGATGAAGGACGGAATCCAAACAGGGTCACCCTCCACTTCTGCTCAAGAAACCACTGATCTTGATTTCTATCATCTTAGCTTAGTTTTGCCTCTACTAGAAGTTCATATAAATGGAACCAGATAATATGTAGTCTTGTGTCTGGGCTTCCTTTACTCAATGTAATATTTTTCTGTTTGTCTGGCTTTTTTTTTCTTTTTTTTTTTTGACAGAGTTTCACTCTTGTTGTACAGGCTGGAGTGCAATGGCATGATCTTGGCTCGCCTCAACCTCTGCCTCCCAGGTTGAAGCAATTCTCCTGCCTCAGTCTACCGAGTAGCTGGGATTGCAGGCATGCACCACCATGCCCAGCTAATTTTGTATTTTTAGTAGAGATGGGGTTTTTCCATACTTAACATAATGTTTTTAAGTGGAGGGTAGGTGGAGGGAAGGATCAGGAAAAATAACTAATGGGTACTAGACTTAATGCCTGAGTGATCTAATAATCTGTACAACAAATTCCCATGACACAAAGTTTACCTATGTAACAAACCCACACATGTACCCTTGAACTTAAAATACAAGTTTAAAAAAAAGATTAATCAGTATGGTTTGGCTCTGTGTCCCCACCCACATCTTACATTGAAGTTTAATAATCCCCATGTGTCATGGGAGGGACCTGGTGGGAGGTAATTAGAATCATGAGGGTAGGTTTTTCCCATGCTGTTCTTGTGATAGTCTCATGAGATCTGATGGTTTTGTAAAGGGGAGTTGCCCTGCGCATGCACTCTTGCCTGCTGCCATGTAAAACGTGTCTTGCTTCGCCTTCGCCTTCCCCCATGATTGTGCAGGCTAAGACCTGCTGGGCATCATTCCCAGAAAGTTAAGACATTCTTAATCACAGAATGCGATAGGAGGTCGGCACAAGATACGGGTCATAAAGACCTTGCTGATAAAACAGGTTGCAGTAAAGAAGTCGGCCAAAACCCGCCAAGGCCAAGATGGCGACAATAGCAACCTCTGGTCATCCTCACTCCTGCATTCCCACCAGCTCCATGACAGTTTACAAATGCCATCACAATGTCAGGAAGTTACCCTACAAGGTCTAAAAAGGGGAGGCATGAATAAGCCACCCCTTGTTTAACATGTGATCGATAAATAACCATAAAAATGGACAACCTGCAGCCCTCAAGGGTGCTCTGCCTATGGAGATCCAAGAACCCTCTCTTGGGATCTAGATCAGGACCCTTTTCTGGTAACAATAGCTTACTGCAGCCTCTGCCTCCCAGGATCCTCCCACTGTCAGAGGCATTAGAAACAGAGCAACTCCATCTTAAATAGGAGCTGGGTAAAATGAGGCTGAAACCTACTGGGCTGCATTTCCAGATGGTTAAGGCATTCTAAGTCACAGGATGAGAAAGGAGGTCAGCACAAGATACAGGTCATAAAGACCCTGCTGATAAAACAGCTTGCAGTAAAGAAGCCGGTCAAAGTGCACCAAAACTGAGATGGTGATGAGAAAGATCTCTGGTCATCCTCACTGCTACACTTCCACCAGGGTATGGCAGTTTACAAATGCCATGGTAATGTTAGGAAGTCACCCTATATGGTCTAAAAAGGGGAGGCATGAATAATTCACCCCTTGTTCATCATATCATCAAGAAATAACCGTAAAAATGGGCACCCAGCAGCCCTTGGGGCTGCTTTGTCTGTGGAGTAGCCATTCTTTTTGTTTTTATTTTCCTGATAAACTTGTTTTTGCTTTGCACTGTGGACTCACCCTGGATTCTTTTTTGCATGAGATCCAAGAACCCTCTCTTAGGGTCTGGATTGGGACCCCTTTTCTGTAACACCACCACACTCTCTCAAGTAGCTGGGACCACAGGCGTGTGCCACCACACCTGGTTAATTTTTAATTTTTATGTAGAGATAAGGTCTGTGTTGCTCAGGCTTGTCTCGAGCTCCGGGGCTCAAGTGATCCTCCTGCCTCAGCCTCCCATAGGGCTGGGATTACAGGTAAGCTACTGCTCCTGACCAAATTTTATTGATTTTTTTAAAACAGTGGCTTCTAAAATGACTTGTGATGGGATGCTATCATCTTTTAGTTTGCAGCCAATGCTCTAGAAGTCCTGGAGGAAACTCTGTCATTAGGTTAGCAAGTTTCAAGTTTAGTTTCTATTTTCCCAGCCCACCCTCTTATTCTCCATTTAAAACTGCTGAGCTATTGATAGGCCATTGTAAAGCAGTGATTCAGAGCTCTGGAATCAGATATAACCAGTGTCTACTTTCATATTTTACTAGCTGTGTGACTTTGGGCAAGCTATTTGACCTCTCCGAGGCTTAATTTCTTCACCTGGAAAAGGGAGAAAATAATAGTATTGCCTTTTAGGATGGTTGTGAGAGGGAAATGAGGTAATACACGTGAAAAATTAGAATGAGGGTTGAGACCTAAAAATATCAACTGTTATTACTGGAGAGTTAGACAACAGTGAATTCAAGTCATTCCACAGGAAAGAATCCAGACTCATCACAATAAATGTTCTTTTGAAATGTCTTTAAATTATAGACCCCAAGAGAGTTACAAGGTGTCAACCTCCCATTATCTCTTCTAAGCTCTGTCCAGTGGGCGCTATATGCAACCATCGGTAGACAAATGAAAAATAATGCTTTGATGACACAGAAGAGCAGCCTGCTACCTCCCAAATCCAGGGTTCTCAGAAAAAAGCTGGAATGAGAATACAACTTAGATCCAAGCCCAAATTGGGATCCCTTTCTCCCTAAATTTCTAACTAGAAGGGAGCTAGTTTGTTAGTGAAAGGTTGGTGGGACCACCACAAGAAAACACAGAGCTAGGCGTGGTGGCTCACAGCTGTAATCCCAGCACTTTGGGAGGTCAAGGTGGGCAGATCACAAGGTCAGGAGTTCAAGACCAGCCTGACCAACATGGTGAAACCTCGTCTCTATTTAAATATACAAAAATTAGCTGGGTGTGGGGGTGTGCACCTGTAGTCCCAGCTACTCAGGAGGCTGAGGCAGGAGAATTGTTTGAACCCAGGAGGTGGAGGTTGCAGTGAGCCAAGATCATGCCACTGCACTTCAGCCTGGGTGACAGGCCTAGACTCCGTCTCAAAAAATATAATAATAATAATAATGATAATAATAATAAAAGGAAAACACAAACAAGAGTTCTGGCTGGTGGGGAGGGGTGCTTTCTGCATGCAAATAGAAGAGAAATGGACCTGCAGTGCTGGAATGCAGATAATGAAAATGCAAGTAAGAGGGAAAGAGGCAATGAGGATGTGCCATGCATTAGCAGAAGCTGTTAACATGATAATCTGCTATCCTGATTAAACAGGCTCTCCCCTATCAGAGGAGGAGCAAGAAACGAAACTGAGAAAGGGTCAGAAGCTCTCTACCCAGAATCTCCTTACAAAGAGTGAAGGCGAAAAGGGAAAACAACTCTTTCTCTAAAAAACCTTTTCATTCAAAGCAGTTTTGTGACCTTAGAAAGCCAAACTTAAATTAACATAGTGTTGCTAAGTAGAGACTTTCCTGCTGGGTCTTCTCTAATGAGTAAATACCATTCATTTGTACTTAGCATCACGCAGCTGCATAAGGGCAATTAATATGCTAACTCGAGTTAAAACAGTAGGTCTTCTTAAGAAGGCAAAGCATCAAGGCTTTCTTGGGTTGCTTGTGTTTGCTTATGTGATTCTGAAGTAGCAGAAGCTTTTTATTTGGCTCTTTTGTTTGTTATCTTAGGAATGCTGGTATGTGAAATTTCTTTTTTTCTTTCTTTCTTTCTTTCTTTCTGTCTCCCTTCCTTTCTTTCTTTCTTTCTTTCTTTCTGTCTCCTTCTTTCTTTCTTTCTTTCTTTCTTTCTTTCTTTCTTTCTTTCTTTCTTTCTTTCTTTCTTTCTTTGTTTCTTTTCTTTCTTTCCTCCCTCCCTCCCTCCGTCCCTCCCTCCCTCCCTCCCTTCTTCCTTCCTTCCTTCCTTTTCTTTTCTTTTCTTTTCTTTTCTTTTCTTTTCTTTTCTTTTCTTTTCTTTTCTTTCTTTCTTTCTTTCTGTTTACTTTTTGAGATGGAATCTGGCTCTGTCACCTAGACTGGAGTGTAGTGCTGTGATCTCGGCTCACTGCAACCTCTGCCTCCCGGGTTCAAGTGAATCTCATGCCTCAGCCTCCCAAGTAGCTGGGATTACAGGTGCCCACCACCATGCCTGCCTAGTTTTTGTATTTTGGGTAGAGACAGGGTTTTGCCATGATGGCCAGGCTGGTCTCGAACTCCTGACCTCAAGTGATCTGCCCACCTCCGCCTCCCAAAGTGCTGGGATTACAGGCATGAGTGGTGTGTGGAATTTCAAGGGGCTTTGCCAGGGAGTGTAATGCCACAGGTGACCCCAGCAAACATCTTCCCTTCTGTACTCACGTTGGGGGTTTCTTTCTCCACCCCAGAAGTGTTAATGGCTCATGTAATCAGGAGGTTCAGGAAAAGAATTTATCTGACTGTAAATGTTGCTCTTGCTTCATTATCTGTTTGTAATTTGTCCTTTTTTTTTTTTTTTTTTTTTTCAGAAAGGGCTCTAGTAATCTATTTTGTGGGAAAGCTCTGATTCCCAAAAGTCCTTTAAAGCCCTCAGTCAGACTGGGAGGAACTGCTCTCTCCCAGGGCAGCAGATGAAGGCTAATTGGGAGTGAGCTTTGCCATCCTTCCAAGGTGGACAGAGTAGGACCATCTGTGGGGCAGAGTGGGACAGTTCTTCCAGCTCCAAATGTCATCAGCTGATGGACAATTAATCAGTTGCCAAAACTAGCACTCTTAAGTCCTATGTCAATGGTTTTAAGGATCATTTGTTTTTGTTTTTGAGACAGAGTCTCGCTTTGTTGCCCAGGCTGGAGTGCAGTGGCGCGATCTTGGCTCGCTGCAACCTCCGCCTCCTCGGTTCAAGCGAGTCTCATGCCTCAGTCCCCCAAGTAGCTGGGATTACAGGCATACACCACTACACCCAGTTGATTTTTTGTATTTTTAGTAGAGATGGGCTTTCTCCATGTTGGCCAGGCTGGTCTGGACCTCTTGGCCTCATGTGATCCATCTGCTCAGCCCCGCAAAGTGTTGGGATTGCAGGCGTGAGCCACTGCGTCCAGCCTTAGGGGACCATTTCTTCAAAAGAATGCAATTTCAGATGCTTGAGCTTTTCAAAGAGCACATGCCTTGCATATGTCAAGAAGAGCAGATAATCTTATTTTCACCTCTCATTTGCTAGGCCATTTTTTTCTTTATGACATGCAGATAAACTTCAGTTTTGGCCAAAATATCATGAATTCTGAATTACCATAAAAGCATCCAAATCAATGAACTGCTATGGCACAGCCACGATGTGACCCTGAGGTGATGGGAGGAATCTTGTCACTACGGGAGGTCTTTGGGTTTTGCAGCTTGATGTCAGGCAAGAACAAATGCTGTGGAGACACAGATTTGAGCTCCAGTCCCTCCTCTGCTCCTTAAGAGTTATGTTCACTTGGGGTGATACATTCGACTCCCTGAGCCTCAGTTTCCTTGATGAAGACAACACCAAAGCTGCCCCATGTGAAGATACATCAGCTTCAAAGACCTTTCTGTCCTAAGCTACATTACGTTCCAAATGCCCATAGCCCCAGCTCTGACAACATGACAGCTTGATAGCCTTGCTGAGAAGCCCAGGGAATCCCATGTCTGCTTCCCAGCCCAGCACATTCATCCCCAGTGAAGGAAGCCAGCATATGGTGTTCTTTTAATTAAGCCCCACATCAGTGCTGAGCTCTCGCAAAGACAGAGTGTAGGAGGAGTCTCTGAAGTATGAGGCAGGTTGACAAGATAGGGGTCATGATGGATCTTTCCACACCAGACCCAATTTGCTTCTAACCACTTGGCACCCAGCCAGCATCAATGCAGGCTAACAGGGGTCCCCAGGATGCATTTGTTTTCTCTGCAAACCACAACCAACTTTTCACTCAAGGGAAGTCGATTCCTAAGGATGCCTGAGGCATTGATCTGCACAACAGGAATTGCAACCTTAAATGTTTACAGGGACCATGTAAGAAACATAAGTGAGTGAAGCATGCCAGGATGGGAGGTAATAGGGAATAGAGGGGACTGAAGCAAAATGGAAAGCAAATGCCTAAGGAAGGAGATGGCTGATACTGAGGTCCCGGCACCTGTTGCTCTGGGGGAAATGGGACCCAGTGCAGCCCAGTGATACGGTTTGGCTGTGTCCCCACTCAAATCTCATCTTGAATTGTAGCTTTCATAATTCTCACATGTTGTGGGAGGGACCCAGTGGGAGATAATTGAATCGTGGGGGTGGTTCCCCCATACTGTTCTCGTGGTCGTGAATAAGTCTCGCAAGATCTGATGAGTTTTCCCCTTTTGCTTGGTTCTCATTCTGTCTTGTCTGCCATTGTGTAAGACATGCCTTTCACCTTCTTCCATGATTGTGAGGCCTCCCTAGCCACGTGGAACCATGAGTCCATTAAATCTCTTTTTGTTTATAAATTACCCAGTCTCGGGTATGTCTTCATCAACAGTGTGAAAATGGACTAATATACCCAGTTTTCTGATATGTTAGGAAAGCAGGCTTATTGTTTTACTTAGAGTAAATGCCGAAGTCCTGACAACAGCTTATAAGAGCCTTCATAGTCTGTTCCCGCCCCCAACCCCAACTCCCAGTAGCTCTACGACCACGTTTTCTACCACTCCTGTTCCACTTGCTCTTCTCCAGCCACTCTGGCATTGCTGCTGAAGGATCATTTACACTCCCATCTCAGGGCCTTTGCAAGAACTGTTCCTTCTGCCTGGCAAGCTCTTGCCCTACGCACGCTCATGGCCCATTCTTTCACCACCTTCTAATCTTTGCCCTAATCTCTACCTTCTGGAGGAGACTCACTCTAACTACCTCCCCCTCACCCTCGCCCTCCAGAGCCCCTTTCTCTACTGCAACTTTTATGCCCCATGTCATCTCTAGTGTGTACCTGTCCTCAGCTGCGTGAGCCATATAGTTAGGGAAAACACTGAGAATGCATGTACTTGGCACCCTGATAAGAGGCATTTCCTTCTTTTTCTTCTTTCCTTTCTCTCCCCCTTCTTCTTGTCTTTTCTTTATTCTTCTTTCATCTTCTTTGTCTTAGGTTTCATCCCCTTCCTTGCCTCCCTTATCCCTTGTCTTCCTCAAATTTCACAGAATCTTTTATAACAAGAGCCTGCACCTTCCTTTCCATCCCTTCCTGGGGCCTCAGTCCCTCCCTTCCTGTGCCTCTGCCCACATTACACCCCACCCCCTCAGCATCGATCTGAGCAGGCTCTCTTCTGCTCCAAGACCCCAGTGACTCCCAACTTGCTGGTAGCTCAGTCTAATGGTCTCAGCCTAGTGCTTGCGCCTCTCTTACCAACCTTCTCTTCCAGGACTCTCCCCACTGGCCTGTGAAGCTGGGCGGCACCCTGCCTGCTTACTAAGCCCACAAGGTATTCCATCTTCATCCATTTATTCATGGTTTCATCTGTCTGAATGCTCGTCCTCCTCCTTCCCCTTCTGTCCAAATCCTCCCTGTCCTGCAAGCCCCCATGGGTATATTGGATCTGGGAAGCCTTCCCTGGGTCCCTTTGTAAACTACGGTGAGCACTTTATTTGGACAGCCTTATGGCCTTACCACATTCTGCCCTATGTGGATGGAGGACAGGAGCCAAGGGAGGCTCTGTGGCTACATGCCTTATTCCCATTTCTGCCTCTGCCACTTGCTAACTGTAGTCCTGAGCAAATTACTAAAGTTTTGTATCTCACTTTTGTCATTTGTGGAATGGGGCTAATAACTGCACCTACTTCCTAAGGTGGTGGTGCCCATGAAGTAAATTAGTGCATGATGACTACTATGTTATGACATAATAATGCATGTGTCTAGTCCTTCCGACTGTTCTTTCTGTACAGGATCCTGATCCAATTCATCTCCATGAGATGTGTGCCCAGCCCAGCGCCAGGCACATCACAGGTACTTAGAACATGTTTGCTGAAGGAGCAGGCACATAAAAATGCATGTTTGCCTTCCAGACAGGGTCTTAGTACTTAAGGGAACTTGGACTCCATGGATGTGTAATTGCCCGATGGGTTCCTTCTGCTCACTGCACTAACAAAATCAGTTCACTGAAACTGTGCCATTGTAGCAGAGAGAGAGTTTTATTAACACGAGGCCAGCCACATGGATGGAAGATGGTGTTATTACTGAAATCAGTCCTTTTGAAGGCCTGGAGGTTAGAGTTTTTATGGACAGTTTGATGGGCAGGGTGCTAGGGAATGGGTGCCACTGATTGGTTGGGGATGAAGTCATAAGGATATGGAAAATGGTCCTCATGTGCTGAGTCTGCCTCTGGGTGGGACTACAGGACCAGCTGAGTCATGAATCTGTATGGGATCAGTCTGAAAAGCATCTTAAAAAACCAGTCTTAGGTTCTGCAATAGTGATGTTATCCATAGGATAAATTGAGAAAGTCACACATTTTGTGACCTCGGACCACATGACTCGCAGAGATGCCTACATTTTAGCAGAGCTCATGGTCCTCTCATGATCCTAATCTTGTGGCCTTTCATGAGTCTTGCAAAGACAGTTTCAGCCCCAGAAAAAAGAGAGGATTAGTTTGGTGGGGGGATACTATTATCATCCTTGTTTCAAAGTTTAACTATAAACTAAATTCCTTCCGAAGTTGGCTTGGCCTATGCCCAGGAATGACCAACGATGGTTTGGTGGTTAGAAGCTAGATAGAGTCAACTATGTCAGCTTTCTCTTACTGTCATAATTTTGCAAAGGTGATTTCAGATTGACCCTGGAAGTCATTCTCTTGATTTGTTTGTTTGTTTGTTTCTTTTGAGAAAGAGTCTTGCTCTGTCACCCAGGCTGGAGTGCATTGGCACAATCTCAGCTCACTGCAACCTCCGCCTCCCAGGTTCAAGCGATTATCCTGCCTCAGCCTCCCGAATAGCTAGCATTACAGGTGCACGCCACCATACCCAGATAATTTTTTAGTAGAGATGGGATTTCACCATGTTGGCCAGGTTGGTCTTGAACTCCTGACTTCAGGTGATCCACCCGCCTCAGCCTCCCAAAGTGCTGGGATTACAGGCATGAGCTACTGTGCCTGGTGGAAGTCATACTCTTGAGCTGTGAGATTGAACAATCATTGAGAGTATGAGCTCTACAGCCAGATGTTCATGGTCCAAATGCAGGTTCTGCCACTTCTCAGCTCTGTGCCCTGGGTGCCGGGGCTTCTTGTGCCTCAGTTTCTACATCTGTAAATGGGTGGGTTAAAATACCTATCTCATAGGGCTGTTGTGAGGATTATAAGAGTTAGTTCTTGCAAAGGCCTTTTGGACAATGCTTGGCAATCTAGTGAGCAGTCAGAAAATATGACCCATGATTGTCTGTTTCTCTTGTGTATAAAATAAATGTGTTGAGCTCAGGGCTTCACACCTCATCTCCCATCCTTCTTACACACATACACACACACACACACACAGACACACACTCCAGAATGGGAAACCCAAGGAGGAAGCATGAGACTCCAACCCCTTTGGCAGTAGTAAAGGCAGATATGACAGCTAATTACCTCCTGCCATTATGGATTCTGCCCCAGCTGCCTGGCTCAGAGATTCTTTTCACAAGATGACGGAGATGTCGTGAGGACATCCGGGCATTACTATTCAGATGGTACAGCGGACTAGTAAATCATCGTACTGGCCCTGAAAAGCCTCTTCTCAAGTGACACTTTTCCAGGAATCTCAGTGACTCATATTTCTCCATGATGCCAGCTGGATGATGGAGCTACGGGTGTCCCCCCTTTCCCCTGGGCCAAGGGTGTGGGGCAGGAGTTTGCAGTCCATTCATCCAGGGCTTCAAATCTTTCTTCGTCTCAGCTGGCTAAGGGAGCAATTTATATCTCTGAGGATGTCTGCCTAAAGCAAGAGCCAGCCTACTCTCTCTCCTTGGTTGTTTGGAGATAAATAAATAATAAGGAGAGAGTTGTCACACAGCAGACAAACTGAAGCCAACTTCTTGGAGCCTGGTGGGAAGGAGAGAATGATAAACCCAGGAGTGAGAACTGGCTGGGAAAATCTGCATCCTAAGGAAAATACTTGTGGATTTCATGTGAATTGAAGCTGTCAGCTTTCACTTTGAGTTCCCAAGCCTGGGCGATAGGAAGGGAAGATGATTCCTTATGTATGCTTCCCTGGGTGGCACGTTTCATCTTTCATCTCATTTGATTCTCACAACATAAGTTAGAAGACACTCTCCACATTTAAGAAAGCAGAAATGGAAGCTCAGAGAGGTTAAGTGACTTGCCCAGGGTCACACAGCTAATAAATAGCATTCGAATTCAAATCTACGTTTTGAAACCATTTTATGCTGCCAGAGGAGCCAAAGAAAAGAAGGAATTACCACATCTAGATCCAGAAAACTAGGATATGTTGATGCTTCCTCCTCTACTGGTGCCACTATCTGACTTCTATTGAGTAGTTTTTATGTGCACCACACACAGAGCACTTCACATACATCATTTCATTTCATCCTCACATCACTCCTATGAAGTGGACATTAGTATGCCCATTGCACATCTGAAGAAACAGAAGCCCAAAATGGTGAGGCAACAAAGCCCAGTTCTGTTTGGATTCTTTTTATTGTGTCATACCCACTTCTTTTCCCCCTGTTGGTTAGAAGCTTTTGGGGAATGTAGTATCATCTCTGCTGAAGTAGGATGGAAGGCTGCTTAGCACAGGGCCAGGAAGAGCCCTGGAGTCGCCTACAGAGCAGTGGTTTTCCACATTGTTTCATGTCACGCTTCATGGAAGTCTAGTGGTCCATAGAGGTGTCTTTGGAAACAAACAGAGAATGACGGGGATACAGCAGAGCTCTGAAGTCCGGGCATTACTATTCAGATGGTACAGTGGACTAGTAAATCATTGTACTGGCCCTGAAAAGCCTCTTCTCAAGTGACACTTTTCCAGGAATCTCAGTGACTCATATTTCAGAACAGCCAAAGCTGCCTCTCCCTCATCTGTTACACAAACTGGGTTTCCACACCCCACTGCAATTGAGAAAAGCATTCTATAGTATTGCATCATTGCAAGATGGAGACAGACAGCCCTGGTTCAAATCCCTGCTCTGCATTTACTAGCTTGAGCAAGTGACCTTGGGCGAGTCACTTAATCTTTTTGTGCCTCAGTTTTATCGACTGTGTATTAATCAGAGTTCTCCATAGAAATGGAACCAATAGGATATACATATATAAACAGACAGAGATTTATTGTGAAAGATTGGCTCACATGATTATGGAAACTGAAGATTCCACAATCTGCCATCTGCAGGCTGGAGATGTAAGAAAGCCAGTGCTATGGTTTCAGACCCAGCTTGAAGGCCAATGGTATAAGCCCCAGTCTGAGTCCCAAAATCCAATAAGTAAGAGCTGTGTTGTTTGAGGGCAGGAAAAGATAGATGTCCCAGCTCAAGAAGAGAGCAAATTCACACGTCCTCCTTCTTTTTATTCTATTAGACTGTAAATAGATTGGATAATACCCACCCACTTTGGGGGAAGCTGTCTTCTTTACTCAGCCCATTGATCCACATGCTAATCTCTACTGGAAACACCTTCACAGACACAGCCAAAAGTAATGTTTACCAGCTACCTGGGCATCTCTTAGTCCAGTCAGGTTGACACATTAATTTTAACCATCACAAATTGTAAGATGGGGAAGATGATAAAAGAGCCTACTTATAGGCTTTTGAGAATTCAATCTCATGTCCATGTAACTGTTCAGCCTGGAACATACAAATTGTCAGTAAATGCTAGTTCCTCTCCTCCCCTGTAATTTGCTTTACTTAATCCAAAATGTTGCTTGGGACAAACACTCATTTTCCAAGAAGGATGGAAAAGGTTATGAATTATTTATCCATCCATCCCATCAACCAGCCAGTTGGCTTAACTAGTATTTGAGTACCTACTGTGTGCCTGGTACTGTGCCAGGGGATTGAGTTGTAGAAGTGAAGTCGGGGTGGAGTGCAGAATGTTCTATGCTGTCTGTTAATGCATCTATCCGTTTATCCATCCATCTATCCATCCATCCATCCATCCATCCATCCATCCATCCATCCATCCAACAGATATTACAGGTCAGGCAATGTGCAGTGACCCAGAATATTTCACATTATCCTCGGCTTACTTTTAATTCTGCCTCCTTTCCCATAGTAGTTGGTCTTAGAAGTCTCAGAGGTCTTCTATACTAGTTGGTGCTAGTATATTACATGTCCTTCTGAAGAGCAAGGCAGGCCCAAACATGCAGTGGACAGACTGCCAATAGACAGGGTGAGGTATCAGCTACCTTAGGGGTTATGGATGTGGACCTCCATGATACATCATTTTGTTTTACATTCTGTTGTGCTGCTTTAATGTTGTTCTAAATGTCCTTCTAAATATATTAATAGTGAAAAAAAAGAATGTATCCTAAACACAGAACACAGGGCATTTCCAATGAATGGAGACATATGAAGACTGGGATGTGATCCCCACTACATTGCAGAGTAGAATTGTAGGTTTTGCAGGGTCTCTGTCTCCCTCTCTTTCCATGTATATACGCGCGTGTGTGTGTGTGTGTGTGTGTGTGTGCGTTAGAGGCACCATCTCATTGGTGGATGTGTATGCCTATGAATCAATGTATACATGGATATACAAGTGTGCAAAGGACCGCAGTGTGTGTATATTTGAATGTGAGTGCATATACATGAGTGTGCGTCTCATGTGCATGGATTGCTGTGTAAGTGTGTGTTTCTATTTGAGCACGTGTGTTTATGTGTGGGTGTGGGTCCTTGAGCAGCTGCATACTCTTTTACATACAAGAGTATGTGAAAAAGACCACTCGTTGTCTCCCACATCCATCATTTTATTCTTCTATAGCAAGAAACTTTTTCTTAAATGCTTGGCTTCTTGGAATAAAGGTGACTTTCTGGTCTCCCTTGCAGTGAGGTATGTCCATGTGAATACGTTCTGCTCCATGGGTGTGAGCAAAAGTGATCTGAGCAACTTCGGGGTCATGTCTTTAAAGGGCGGGGATACCCTGTCCACATTTCTTCCTTTTCCTCCACTCCCACTGCGGGGAATGGCGGCATGAGGATGGGCTGTCTTGGCCCAGAGGGTCAAGGGCAATACCCTGTGTGTGGAAGAACAACAAGATGGAAAGGTCCTTGGCCACAAGCACTCTGGAGCCTCCTTACTAACCCTGAATTGCTTATTACAGATAGTTTCATGAGACAATAATACACTTCATATTTAAAACACCTTCTTCTGGTTCTCAGTGATAGCAGCTACAGCAGCTGTACTAAGTTATATCTTAATACAATATGTGTACATGTGCATAATTCTTACAAAGTTAATTTCCTCCTTGTAGAGTTTCAACATCTCAAATTAGATATCTGCGTGTTATATGGCTAGAAGGGCTCTGCCTGGAATCTTACAAACTGACTTCTTTGGAAAGGGAAAGATCTGAGATTGCACTGTTGAGGACAGGGCTATAGGAACATTTGAGATGCTCAGGTGAATATAAAAAGGGTTGTCTTCTAATTAGAGGTCTGATTATTGCCTCATGTCCTCGAGCAAGCCCTCCCTCCCTCTCATCCAGACTTCGATTTCTTCACAGTAAAAGAAGGGAGTTTTGGGCTATATTATCCCTAAGGACCTTTCTTAGTTCAGAGGTTTCAGGATGGTGGCTTCCTTCTGCATTAGTAGGGATTCTCTTGGCTTCTAGCTCCTTTAATTTCTGAGCGTATTCCTAAGAAGATGTATCTACCTGGAAAGCAGGGATCCTAATGCTTCAGGCTGGAGGCTATGGGAAAGAAGTCCTGCAGTCAGTCAGATGCATAGAGGCCCAGGGGCCTTTGGCCTCAGATGCCCTGAATAAATTTTTGAAGACTTGCAGGTGCATAGCTGCCTTAGCCAAAGATTATTTGTGAAACAGACATGACTTTGCTCCACAGTGCCAGGATACAGAAAACTTTACATTTCTTCATTTATCTAAATCAAATTAAATCTGGCTCTGAGCCCCCACCCACATGACTGATGAGAGGTGCAGAATCTGTCATCACTGGGCTGTTTCTCCCACCCCATGGGATTGTACCAAATCCTGAAGGTCATTTTGGTTCCAGGAGGGGTTTTGTCCTCAGCTGTTTGTTTTAGAGATACTCCCTACAGTGGCCAAGCTGAGTGAGCTGTGGCTTAGATTCAGAGACCTTCGTAGAGCCTGTAGGTCATGGTTCTTGGTGATCAACCCTAGGATCCAAGCATTACCCCATCAGAGGTTTACTTCCTTCAGGGCACCACAAGGGAGAAGAACACATGTCTCCAGCACTCATAGAATCTGTCTCCCTCCACCCTCTCAGTCCTAAGAACTCCAGTTCTTTCCCAGGGTGGCACAATTTCTTCCTCCACTCACAGTACCAGCCCTTCCCTCCTCTCTCCTCTGTAGCAACTTCAGCTTAATTCCATGGTCAGTCTGACCTGCTGACTGTAGACCTGGCTTTGATCAGAAGAGCTCATGCAATTCAAAGACACTGTGACATCATTACTCTTCCCTAATAACTAGTCTAGGCCTGTGATTGGCACTGTCCCAGAGATACATATAACTTGGGCCACATAAATTTAAAATTTTCTAGTAGTCATTTTTAAAAAGTAGATACAATTCATATTGATAATGTATTTTCTTTAACCCACTATATTCAAAATATAACCATTTTAGCATGCAATCAGTGTAACATTATTAGTGAGATATTTTACATCAATTTTTAGTGTTAAGTCACTGAAATCCAATGTGTATTTTGCACTTAAGCCACATTTCAATTTGAATGGATCACATATCCAGCACTCAATGGCCACATGTGGGTAGTGGCTACCGTATTGGAAGTGTGATCTCAGAACAATAAAACAGAAACAAAAATGTAGCTCTTCTTCCAGCAGGTGAGGAGAAACAGAACACTACTTTTTCATCTTTCCTTCCCCTAGCTGAGAAAGAAGCCAGAAATTAATATCTCAATAGATTATCTTGACACACTGGGTTACAGAGAAGAGAAGTCACTCAAAATACCTTAAGCAAATCAGGAACTGTTTTGGAAGGGCACATATGCTCTCATGGAACCCTGGAATGGGAAATACAGTCTTTCAGGATCAGGAAAGTCAGTGGCATCAGAGGCAGATTCCTTCTATTTGAGTCTCTGTTCCTTTCTCTGGGGGTATAACTTTCTCGGATTTTCTCAGGCCAGAGAATGTCTCTTTTCTTTCTCTCTGTATAGGGCTTTACCCTTCTCTCGTAGATGGGTTTTCTCCATTTTCCACCTTGGAGGGCTGGTGGAGTGACTGCTCCAAGCATGGTCCCCTGGCTCTGAATTTACATACTGTATAAGTCTGATCCTCAAAACTAAATAACCCAGCCTCTCAGTGAGTTCAGTTCCAGATTACTGAGGGAAATAGCTTAATTGGCTCATCTCAGCCAATGATTTGACTTCCCCTGGTCAGGGATTTTTTTCTTATCCAACCTCCTGTGTCCGGGGGGGGCGAGTGGGTGGAGTCCCTTACAATGGAAAGAGCTGCAGCATCTCAACCTATGGATGAGGAGGCAGTTCTTAGAGAACAGAGATACGGGTTATTGAGTGCCCACAAAGAATCCACTTCAATCAAACTCTTCAAACAAAGAGTTCGAACACTCAATGTTTATGGCTGCCATTTTTCTACCCAACAAAAATACAGCAGGAACAAAATGGACTCCAGACTTCTGTGTTGGACAAAAAAAAAATGGTGACTTAAGTACTCCCATGTTCATATTATAGCAGCATTATTTTCAATAGCTAAGAGATGGAAGCCATCCAAGTGTCCATCAACTGATGAACAGCTAAACAAAAAGTGATTGATACATACAATGGAATATTACTCGGCCTTAAAAAGTAAGGAAATTCTTTCTTTCTTTCTTCTTTTGTTGATATGGGGTCTCACTATGTTGCCCAGGCTGGTCTCGAGCTCTGGGCCTCAAGTGATCCTCCCACCTGGGCCTCCCAAAGGGCTAGCTAGGATTATCGGATTAAGGGAATTCTGATACATGCTATAACGCAGATGAATCTTGAGGACATTATATGCCAAGGGAAATAAGCCAACCACAAAAGAATAAATACTGGATGATTCCACTTACACGAGCAATCTAGGGTATTCAAATTCATAGGGAAAGAAAGGAGAAAGGTGTTTTCCAGAGGCTGGGGGAAGGAATGAATGGGGAGTGATTGACTAATGAGCATAGAGTTACAGTTGGACGTGATGGAAATGTTCTGGAGATGGTTGGTGGTGATGGTTGTACAACAGTATGAATACACTTGGCGCCACTGAACTGTGCACTTAAAAATGGTTACGATGGTAAGTTTTATGTCATATGTATTTTAGCACAGTTTTAAAAAATGTTAGCTGGACTCCTAGCTTTATTTGAATGAACTGGTCGTTGGCTAAGGGAATTAGGAAAAAGCAGGCCTATTTATTTTGAGGATTTTTCACCACTGTCACAGAGAAAGAGGTGTCATTGGATCACATTTGAGGTCATTAAATCTTTGCTCATGGTAAATTAAACACAGGTGTTTTCTTTGCCTTTTTTTTTTCTTTCCAATTCTAAGGCTTCTTTTTGTTTTTGAGATGGACTTTCACTCTTGCTGCCCAGGCTGGAGTACAATGGCACAATCTCAGCTCACCACAGCCTCTGTCTCCTGGGTTCAAGTGATTCTCCTGCCTCAGCCTCCCGAGTAGCTGGGATTACAGGGGCCCACCACCACGCCAGGTTAATTATTTTTAGTAGAGGCGGGATTTCTCTATGTTGGTCAGGCTGGTCTTGAACTCCCAACCTCAGGTAATCTGCCAGCCTTGGCCTCCCAAAGTGCTGGGATTACAGACCTGAGCCACTATGCCCGGCCCAAAGTCTTCTTTATAAGCAGACAGGAAGTCTTGGTGATAACATAATATTTTACACTCTAGGTTTAACCAAAACATAACTGTGCTTTGAATGGGCACTCTTAGAAGGGAGAAAATATATTAAATTATAAATCTTTGCAATTTTTTTCTGCCTTAGGCTCACTTACTCACTCTCTTTTCTTGTATCTAGGTGACGGTAGAAAAGGAAGACTTGAGGAAGCCAGAAGGTTGAGCCTGAGTACGGAGAAAAGAGAAAACAGAAAGATTGCAGGGACTTGATTTATGAGGGGACGTTAGGGAGCACAGAATGAGGAGGGAGAGAGGCTGGAGAAAGGATTTTGGAGTTTTGCTATGCATTATGAAAGTCTTTTCCCCTTTGTTATTTTCAGCAGAAACTGCAGCAAAGATGTAAATTGCCTTTCCTTTACTATTTATTTGAACGTCATAAGGAGATGAGATAAGGCACAAGGTGACAAGGCTGTATGTGGCTCACGTCTGCACTCCCAACATCTACAATACTGTCTGCCCGACAGTTTTAGCTGAGCCTGTTGAATGTGATAGAGGAGACAATTCTAGGCACTGTCTTTAGGGTCTTGTCCTCATCAGCTCCTTTTTTTCCCCATTGTACCACTCAGCACCTTGTAAAAGGCCCTTCTGAAGTGATCAACCGTAAAAAGCAAAAGTGATCCCCTTCGTGAGGGGAAATACGGCAGCAATGATCACTTTATGTCATTTTGGAGCTCTGCAAAAGAGCTGGAGCAAGGAAAGGTAATGGTGGTGACAGAAATTATGTCGAGAATAGCTGTATATCACTTCATTTAGTGCAGGGGGGAAGTCAAAATGTTCGTAAAAGTCCATTTGGTCTGAAAGCAAATAACTTAAGTCATTCAAACTCGGTCTTGTTGGACTGTAAAGCCGCTGGCACTATTTCGTAGAAAGGACTCTATAGAAAAATAAATTATATTTATTGAATTGAACTTCAAGTAATAACCCTACCACCTACTATTTTTTTTTTCTGGCCTTCCACATCCTATGAATTTTGATGAATTACAAAAAGTTCTATGGCAACATAATCACTTAAACAAAAAGCTATCCAGATAATAACACAAGCACCTTTAAACCGGAGAAAAACTCATTTGCCTCATAGGCGTGATCATTATTTATTCTCTCACTGCTCTGGTTGCTTTTCCCCAAATAAAGTTCAAAGTAACAGCTTTTTGTTTAAGGCTCCAGATGTTCTTTAGAACCTACCATTCTTGGTCAGGTGCGGTGGCTCATGCCGGTAATCTCAGCACTTTGGGAAGCCAAGGTGGGCAGAGTTTGAGACCAGCCTAGGCAACATAGTGAGACCCCATCGCTACAAAAAAAATTAGCCAGGCATGGTAAAAGCCTGTCTCTACTAAAAATACAAAAATTAGCCAGGTATCGTGGCACATGCCTGTAGTCCCAGCTGCTTGGGAGGCTGAGGCAGGAGAATGGCTTGAACCCGGGAGGCAGAAGTTGCAGTGAGCCAAGATTGCACCACTGCACTCCATTGCACACCAGCCTGGGCAACAGAGCAAGACTCCATCTCAAAAAAAAAAAAAAGGAACCTACAGTTCTAGTCTACAAGGGACTACCCTAGCCCACCAGTGCAACTCTTGGATGTTGTGGGTTAGATTCCATTGACCTTTAAGCTCTGAATCTTGGCCTCTTACAGTCAAGTTTGCAGCTGTACTGGTCCAAGCCTATGCCTCCCTCATACACAAAAGATGCAGGAGCTTGACAGAGAAGCATCCTGGAACCATGCCAAACCATGAAACAACACATTCTTGGAATCCCATATAATTGCTTAAATCTTGCTCTCCTGATCTTGAGCTGTCTGCAATGCTTTTTCTGAAGAGTCAGCTCAGGTATCACTTCCTCCAGGGAGCTCTCTCTGATTTCACTCCCAGGCTAAGTTATCATACGCATCTTTCCCATAGGCTCTTTGTAGTGAGCATTTGTTGAAATTCTGGATTCTCAGGATCTTCGATCTCCCCATGTTTGGAGAATTCATTCACTCACTCATTTGTTTGACAATATTTATTGAGGGTCTGCTATGTTCCAAGCACTAAAGATGCAGCGGTGAAAAAACCAGACACGAATTCCTTCCCTCTGGAACTTGAATTTGACAAAGAAGAGACAAACACATAAATAAATAGACATATAGCATTTGACATGGTGATAAGAGTCATGGGAAAAATCTATCATGGGTAATAAAGATTCCAGGGGAGGGAAATATCAGAGTTTTAAACAGACTGGTCTCACTGAGAAGGTGACATTTCATCAAGGCCTGGAAGGAAGACTTCCCCTTTCCAGAAGTTTTTTTTGGTGGTGGGTGATGCAGTCTGCCTCTGACTGTAGAAACTCAACAGGTTAGATGCTTACCATCCCAGCATGCCTTGCAGCTGGAGTGAGGATGAGTCACCTAGCATAACTGAATCCAAAGATTGCTTTGGTATCCGGAAAGCTAAAAAAGGCTGAGACAGTGGAGAAGCCATTCTGGCACAACTGTGACAGCAACATGTGGGTTCCGCGGGCATGGGGTCAGGAGTTCAGTGCAACTTAACATGTTTAGTGCTGGAATAATGTTGTTAGACTCCAATAGCTACTGTACCCCAGTTCTGGCTGTAGGGTCTTTACCACTGGTAGTTTTGAGACTGAGGTACTAGTTGCTGCCGCATTTCTTCTCCTGCTGTTTTATGAGCCTTCATCTTCAGGCTGTCTGGTGCTTCTGTGAGTTCCCTGTATCTTTCCTGTACCTTCATTTTTTTGGGTCGACTAAGCTAAAATCGATTTTTGTTGCTTGCAACCAATAACCCTGACTAGCATACCCCCATTCCATCCTGTATTTGCCTCTGTCTGTGCTTCTATGTCAATGTGTGATGATGCCTGAATTACTTGTGTGTCTCTTGTTTATTTGTGAGCTCTTGAAGGTGGGGACTACACATTTATTACTCATCATGATGCCTCCAGTTTCTAGCCTTGTGCTCAGCACACATAGGGGC
The DNA here is from genome assembly GCF_047675955.1 of Chlorocebus sabaeus. NCBI lineage: Eukaryota > Metazoa > Chordata > Mammalia > Primates > Cercopithecidae > Chlorocebus > Chlorocebus sabaeus. Next base: position 18,654,779 of record NC_132908.1, read on the forward strand.
TCAGTGTGCTTTTGTTGAATCTGTGAATGAACAAGAAAAGGAAGGAATGCTAGCAAGACCCCAACTTTAAGAAAAAAAGATAAATTAGCCAGTATGGTGGCACATTCTTGTAGTCCCAGCTAAGGCGAAAGGATAACTTAAGTCCAGGAATTTGAGGTTCCAGTGAGCTATAATCATGCCACTCCAATCGTGCCACTCCAGTGCTGCAGTCCAGCCCTCCAGCCTGGGCAATAGAATGAGCACTGTCTCAAAAAAAAAAAAAAAAAAAAAAAAAAAGAATGTATAAATGAAACTTCTAAGTCCATGTTTGTTTGTTTTTTTATTTTTTATTTTTTATGGCATCTTTACTTTCAGACAAAGTCTAGAGGCCACAGCTAACCTTGCCAAGGCAGCTCTGTCACTCATGTCTAGTGCCCATTTCTAGTGGCACACGCACAGATTGAATATGAGTGCTTTTCTATTGCTGGTGAAAGCAGTTTTCCATTAAGGCGCTGCTGCAGAGCTTATTGCTTTTAGAGAGCAGAAAACATATCAAAATGAGCCTTGAATCTCGGTTCAAAAAGGGAAACTGGAAACCTACCGAATGCAGAATGAAACCAGGACATCTGGATGCTTGATGATCTTGGGCCCGTCATTACATGGGCCTCAATTTCTTCTGTAAAATGGGGAGACTGAGATTGATCAAGTTTCTTAATCAGGATATTATTGAAATTATGGGTTAGATAGTTGTTTGTTGTTGAAGGCTGTCCTGTGCATTGCAGAATGTTTAGAAGCATCACTGCCTTCTACTCAGTAGATGCCAGTAGCAGTTCCCTAATTGTGACCAACAGTGTCCCCAGATATTGCCAAATGCCCCCTGGGATATAAAATTGCCCCTTGTTGAGAACCGCCAAATTAGATGATATTTAAGTTAGATTACAAATTCTAGGGTTGGAGCAAGAATTGAGGCTTGTTCTTTGCCTTATCTTCAGTATCTAGCAAACACTCAATATATGTTGAGTGAATGAGAAGACATACGTAGTTCCTTCCAGCTAGGTAACTTCTTTAGCCCCAAGAAAACCATTCTGATGGTAAGAATACTCATTATCCATGTGACCACTCCTACTTGGATAATGCTTATCATTCCTGCATTGAAATGAGCTAAAGCATTATTCGAAAGTGGTTCTATCAGCCATCTTTGGCAACAAAGAACTGATTTTGTTTGTCAGGGAGGGTCCACTCAATCATGATAGCTATCTCAGACCATACCCCCAAAAGATTAACTCTGTATTTCATGGATATGGCAAAGAGGGTTAGTTGAGAAAACTGAGTCCAAATTTTGGAATGAGGATTGTACAGAGTTTATTGTTCAGTTAGCGTGAGATTATGGTTATGATTATTAATTTACAAATTCCTAAATTGTTCATTAGCTTTTGCTGTGTGTGGTTAAGAAAGTGGTTCTTCTTCCAGTCTATCTAAGACTTCTCTTATGTTTCAGATTCTACTTATCTGTTTCTTGGCATCCTACACTGTCTCATAGGAATTGCATTGACTATGTATATTAATTTAGAGTGTATTGCCCTCTTAACCATATTAAGTCTTTTGATCCAGGAACATGGGATGTCTTTCCATTTATTGAGGTCTTCTTTAATTTCCTCCAAAGAAATATGTTTTGCACTTCTTTTCGTAAATTTATCCCTCAATACTTTATTGATGCTGCTGTAAGTGGAATTATTTTCTTAATTTTATTTTCAGATTGTTGCCAGTGTTTCAAAATACAATAGGCTTTTGTATATTGAGCTCATATCCTGCAACCTTGCTGAACTTGTTTATTAGTTTTATTTTTTAATGGATTTCTTGAGATTTCCTTTATCAAGATCATGTCATCTCCAAATAGAGATAGTATTATTTCATTTTTTTTTCCCCAATGTGGATGCCTTTTATTTTATATTTCTTACGTAATTGACTTGGCTAGAATAGAGTTAGGATAGAATAGAAGACATGAGGGTAGACATCCTTGTCCTGTTCATAATCTTAGGAGGAAAACATTCGGTCTTTCAATATTAAGTATGAATTTAGTTGTGACTTTTTGTAGATGCCCTTTATCAGGGTAAGGAAGTTCCCTTCCATTCCTAGTTTGTTTAAATATATTTCTTTTGACCATTATTATTTTTCGTAGACAGGGTCTCACTCTGTCACCCAGGCTGGAGTGAAGTGGTGTGATCATAGCTCCTGGGTCCAAGGAATCCTCCCACCTCAGCCTCCTGAGTAGCTGAGACTACAAGCATGCCACCATGCCCAGCTAATTTATTTATTTATTTATTTTGCTTTCAGAGACGGGGTCTTGCTATGTTGCCCAGACTGGTTTCAATCTCCTGGCCTTAAGCAATCCTTCTGCCTCAGCCTTCCAAATTGTTGGGGTGACCAGTGTGAACCACTATGCCTGACCCTTATATTGCTGAGTGCTTTTATTATACAGAGGTGTTGAATTTTGTTAAATGCTTTTTCTGTATCTATTCAGTTGATCATGTGGTTTTTGTCCTTTTTTCTGTTATTAAGGTGTATTTACATTGAATTTCAGATGCTAAACCAACCTTGCATTTCTGGGATAAATCCTTCTTCTTTTTTTTTTTTTTTTTTTTTTTTTGAGATGGAGTCTCACTCTGTCACCCCGACTGGAGTGCAGAGTGGTGCTATCTCCACTCACTGCAAGCTCTGCCTCCAGGGTTCATGCCATTCTCCAGCCGCCTCCCCAGGTAGCTGGGACTACAGGCACCCGCCACCACACCAGGCTAATTTTTTGTATTTTCAGTAGAGATGGGGTTTCACCGTGTTAGCCAGAATGGCTTCGATCTTCTGACCTCGTGATCCGCCCACCTTGGCCTCCCAAAGGGGATAAATCCTTCTTGGTCATTGCACATACTCCCGTTTATATATTTCTGGATTCGATTTGCTAGTTTTGTTTGTTTGTGTGTTTGTTTTTTAGGAGTTCTACCTCTATATTCTTAAAAGACATTAGTCTGTAGAATTTTTTGTGATGCCCTTTTTTTTGTATTAGGGTAACATTAGCTTCATAAAATGAGTTAGGAATTGTTCCTTCCTCTTTTATTTTCTGGAAGTGTTGGTAAATAAATGGTATTAGTTATTCTTTAAATACTTGGTAGAGTTCATCAGGGTACCATCTGATTTTGAGCTTTTCTTTGTAAGAAGCTTTTTTGATTGCTAATTCAATCTCTTTACTTGTTATAGGTCTATGCAGATTTTCTGTTTTTTTCTTGAGTCTACTTTGTTTTTATAGATGTGGTTTTATTGGAATGCAGCCATCCTCATTTATTTACTGATTTTTTCATGGCTGCTTTCTTGTGACAATGGTGAAAAAGAATAGTTGGGTCAGGGACTCTATGGCATATAAAGTCTAAAATAGTTCTTGTGTGGCTTTTTTCAGAAATATCTGGCTGACTCTTCTTGTAGAACATGAGCTTTTCCAGGAGTGGGTATGTTGCACAACAGCAAGTATGGTTATATTTAATGAGCATCTTATAAGTTGAAACATGTGAAATTGCCATTTGTGTAGGTCAAAGATGATAAAATATCATCCCTTACATATGGTCAGCCTAATATAATTTACTGAGGATATGAAGGAATAAAATGGAGACTGTGTCCTGGAGGAACTTCTAGTGACACTCACATACACTCCTAATGTCAGTGAATGCTGTTATACAGGCATGAACCGAGTATCGCAGCACGACGGAGCAGCGAGTGAGTAATTCTTACCAGTAATGATAAGAGAAAGAGGCTGTGTGCTGGAGAGGTCTTCAGAGACGTGGCTGTGCTTCTAGCTGCTATGCATTCGGGCTGCATCTTGTAGAACACGTAGAGTTTTATCAGGTAAAGAGATGCATTTTTCAGCGTTTTCCTTAAAGGGTGGTGTAGTGTGGACTGACATTGAGCCTTAAGAAACCCTTGTCTCTTTTCTTCAAACAGCCTTGCTGCAGACAATTCAGTATAGGAAAACAGTGGCCCAGAATTACAGGATATCAAAGCTCGAATGAGTCTGATTCCCTAATTTTTCAAGTGAAGCATGGAGGTAAAGTGATTTGCCCAAGGTCACCCAGCAGTTGACTGATTATTCTGTTTACTGCTAACCATCAACTCAAAGCTATTTCTATTAGATTACTTGGATGTGCAAGAGAGCAGGTCAGAAAAATCTGCTGGGGGCTCTGGAGGCAGACAGACCTGGGTTTCAGTCCTGGTTCTGGCACTTCCTCACTGTTACCTGTTAGAGGGTTCATAAGCTTTAATTGCCTTATATGTAGTCACCATAGAATAGAGGTTCAGAGCTCAGAGTCTGAGACCTGTCTCTCTGGGTTCTATACCAGCACCACTACTTACTAGGTGTGTGAGCTTGGTCATACTACTTAACCTCTCTGGGTCAGTAATACGGGGATAATAATAGTACTTACCTCACAGAGCTATATGACTAAGTGAATTTAGGACTACAGCACATAAGACACAATAAATAGTGCCTGGGACATATAAAGTACTATCTGTTAACATTATTATTATTATTATTGTCTTATTTTTTTTTTGAGGTGGAGTCTTGCTCTGTTGCCCAGGCTGGAGTGCAGTGGCACAATCTCGGATGACTGCAACCTCCGCCTCCCGGTTTCATGCTATTCTTCTGCCTCAGCCTCCCGAGTAGTGGGACTATAGGCGCCCACCACCACGCCCGGCTAATTTTTTTGTATTTTTAGTAGAGATGGGGTTTCACTGTGTTAGCCAGGATGATCTTGATCTTCTGACCTTGTGATCTGCCCACCTCGGCCTCCCAAAGGGCTGGGATTACAGAACATTATTGTTTTTGGAAAGATGATAGGACTGTTATAAGGATGAACTGGAGTCATTTAGGTAAAAGCATTTTCTAAGCTTATAAAACAACACAAGTATAATTTATTTATGTGAAGTAAAAGAGTGGAAGCCCAGATAATGAAGTTGATGACTATTATTTCTTTTAAAAAATTTTTAAGAAATGTTTATATATTTGGGAGGTACAAGTGTAGATTTCTTACATGCCTGTATTGTGTTGTGGTGAAGTCTAGGCTTTTAATACCCATCACCCCAATAGTGAACATTGAACCTGATAGGTCATTTTTCAGCCCTCATCCCCCTCTTGCCCTTTGACCTTTTTGGGTCACCAGTGTCTATTATTCCAGTCTGTATGCCCACGTGTACCCATTGTTTGGCCCCTACTTATAAGTGAGAACATGCAGTATCAGTATTTGACTTTTAGTTTCTGAGTTATTTTACTCAGGATAATGGCCTCCAGTTCCATTCATGCTGCTGCTAAAGAGATGATTTCACTCTTTTTTATGGCTGAGTAGTATTCCATGGTAAGACATATATATATATACACACACACACACACACACTATAAAATTTTATATATATTATATATCATTTATATTTAATTATAAATTTTATATGTATAAAAAATAAAATTTTATATATAATATGAAATATATAATAGTATATATACACCATATATACCATATAAATATATGTATTATATTTATACGTTTTACAATAAAATATGTATTATATGAAATTACTGTATTTTCTTTATCCACTCCTCTGTTGATGGACACTTAGGTTGATTCTATATCTTTACTCTTGTGAATAGTGCTGCAATCAACATATGAGTGCAGTATCTTTTTGATATGATGACGTTTTTTCCTTTGGGAAAATGAAAAAAAAATTTCTGGGATTTCTGGATTGAATGGTGGCTCTATATTTAGTTCTTTGAGGAATATCCACACTGCTTTTCCATAAAGGTTTTACTAACTTACACTCCCACCAACAGCATATAAGTATTTCTTTTTCTCTGCATCTTTGCCAACATCTGTTGTTTTTGACTTTTTCATAATAGCCATTCTGACTGGTGTAAGAGAGTATCTCACTGGGATTTTTTGCATTTTTCTGATGATTAGTGACGTTGAGCATTTTTTTTTTTTTCATACGTTTGTTGGTCTCTTATATTTCTTCTTTTGAAAAATGTCTGTTCATGTCCTTTGCCCACTTTTTAATGGGTTTTTTTTTTCTTGTTGAGTTGTTTGAGTTCCCTGTAGATTCTGGATATTAGCCCTTTGTTGAATGCGTAGTTTGCAAATATTTTTTTCCCATTCTGCAGGTTGTCTGTTTACTCTATTGATTGTTTCTTTTGCTGTGCAGAAGCTTTTCAGTTTAATTAAGTCCCATTTGTCTATTTTTGTTTTTATTGCATTTGCTTTTGAGGACTTGGTCATAAATTCTTTGCCTAGGCCAATGTCCAGAAGAGTTTTTCCTAGGTTTTCTTTTAGAATTTTTATAGTTTTAGGTCTTCTGTTTAGCTCTTTAATCCAACTTGAGTTAATTTTTGTATATGCTGAGAGATATGGGTCCAGTTTCATTCTTCTGCATATGGCTATCCAATTTTTCCAGCACCACTTATTAAAGAGTGTGTCTTCCCCAGAGTATATTTTTGTTAACTTGGATAACTATCATTTCTTCAAGCCTTACTGTGTGGCAGGGACTTTATATACATAATTTAAGTGCCAGAATAACCTAGAAAATGTTATTATTTTTTGCTGACAAGAGAGGCAGCAAGGCAGAGGATAGTAGGGAAATTCATAACCCTGGGCCCAGGCTGTCTGCAACTGAAGCCTCACTTGGTTGCTTACTGGCTACGTGAACACAGGTGAATAACTTAAACCCGCATGCCTCAGTTTCCTGGACTGTAAACAAGGATGTTAAAAATAGTAACGTCTACTTCATAGGCTGTTCTGAGAATTGAAAAAAATAATTTTTTGAAGTGTTTAGGATGGTATATGACACATAGTAAGTGTTATATGAGTGTAAGTGAAAGAAAAAGAAAGAAAAGAAAGAAGGAAGGAAAGAAATAAAAAGAGAGAAAGGAAGAAAGAAAGAGAAAGAAAAAAAGAAAAAGAAAGAAAGAGAAAGAAAGAAAGAAAGAAAAAGAAAGAAAGAAAGAAAGAAAGAAAGAAAGAAAGAAAGAAAGAAAGAAAGAAAGAAAGAAAGAAAGAAGAGAGAGAGAGAGAGAGAGAGGGAGGGAGGGAGGGAGGGAGGGAGGGAGGGAGAAAGAAAGGAGGGAGGGAGGAAGGAAGGAAAGAAGGAAGGAAGGAAGGAAGGAAGGAAGGAAGGAAGGAAGGAAGGAAGGAAGGAAGGAGAAAGAAACGAAATAACCTAGCACCGAAGAGATTAATTAGTTTGTTTACAACACCTACTATCTGCAGGGGTTGGGATGTAAAAGCAGGTCTGTTTGGTTCCCTCTGAAACCTATATCTCTTCTGCTGAACCAGGCTTAGAAGAGGCAGGCATAGGAGATGTGTTTTAGGAGGTCAGGCAGAGCCAATCCCCCAGGCTTTCAAAGGCAGCATCTTGTTCCAAATGAATGATCAGGAAAGCCATAAGGCATACGTGGTGTTCAGAAAGGATAATTGTCAACTTGAAGCTAATCCACTTCACATCCAGCCAGGGTCTCTAAAGCCACTTGGTGGACAGGTCCTTCCTCCACTCCATTCCAGTCAAAGACTTGCTGTGCGAGAGCTCGAAGCTCTTTTTCCTCTCCATTTGGCAATACTTGGGGAGCTCATCCAGGGGCTCAGGGACCTCAGGGCCTGTGTCTAGAAATTACAAACCACAGACAGATATCGGAATTCTTCCTTCACTGACACTGTCATGTTTTCTCAGGGACATTTCAATTTTCCAGCCTTTAGCTGCTCCCCGTGAGCTGTGAGGGTTCTATCTTGGCAGTGTGGGGCTGGATCGCCTATTAAAGTCTTCATTTGTGCTTTGTTCTCCTGGTCCCTATCTCATTGAATTTAAGATGCTATTGATTTTTAAAAGGCACCACTGTTTCATGTTTCACTAAGAAAAAACAAAACATACTACCAATTAACCTATGACACAAAGGAAATGCACATCGCAGAATAAATAAAAGGAGGTGTTTTCTGAGAAGGTAGCCAGTTCTTTGTATGTTTTGTCTAGAAGGTGAACCTCCTTCCTAACATTTGGTTCTGAAAATCAAAGCTTATTAAGGAAATAATGTTAGATGGGTCTTGAAAAAGTGAGGATGAGGGAGACAAGTTCTTCTGGGAGCTGGAGCAGATGTAAGAAGCACAGAGAGAAGAGAAAAGTGAATCCTTCGTCTAGGAAGATAGACAAACCCTGCGAGGGGTTGGATTCTGTGGTTGGCTTCCTCATAAGGGTGTTAACTCACCTCCGTGAAGGTGTACTTAGGTGCTGGCTTCCAGCCTCCACTGAGGCTCCCACGGGCAAGCAAAACTCATCAGCAGTAGAGCTGCCTGACTCCAGAGGGCTCAGTGGCTTGAGATCACTCAGAATATTCGGCACTTTCTAAGAACTTTGAGGCTCTTTCCCAGTCCTTGAGAGTGGGAAGAAGCTCTGATAATAACTAGGATTGAATTTCCTGACTGACCAATGGGATGAGGATTAAAGGCTGGGATTAAAATTTAATTCAGAGAAATAAAGTACTGTGACGCTTTTGTCCATTTAGTTTATAGAACAAGAGCTAAATTGACATCTGTGTCTGTTACAGGTCTGTTACATATGTTTAAGAATTCTTTTACAGACAGGGTCTTTCTCTGTTGCCCAGACTGGAGTGCGATGGCGCCATCATAGCTCACTGCAGCCTCAGCCTCCTGGGCTCAAGAGACCCTCCCACCTCAGGCCCCTGAGTACCTGGGTCTACAGGCATGCACCACCATGCCCAGCTAGTGATTTATCATTTTAGGGGTGCGGTCTTGCTATATTGCCCAGGCTGCTCTCAGATTCCTGGCCTCAAGCCATCCTCCCACCTTGGCCTCCCAAAGTGCTTTAATTACAGGCATGAGCCACCACACTTGGTCCTAATTTTTTTTTTTAATTGAAAACCTGCTCTAGGTGGAAATAATCCTTGATGCCAGCCCCAGTTCCCCCAGAATTTTCTGTGTGGCTTCATTGGGTTTCACCTGGTATTTCTCATCATGACACTATAGGTATCAGGGCTGGGTGAATCCTGCACACTGAAGATGGTTTTGCATATTGTTTATCCTCCCATGGTCAGTGGTGTACCCTCGGTCACTATGAAAACATAAAATGCTCCCCACATTTCCAAATGACTCTTATGGTGAGGGGTGCTATTTCTGAGGGAAAGCCACTATAATGGCCTACAGCCATGGCTTTGCTGAATGATGTGAGCCACTCAAACTCTCTGGGCTTACATTTCATTCATCATTGCCATTGCCATAATTTAAGGATAAGTTCTTTTCTTCTTAGGATAAGTTTTCTTCTTCTCCCCCTCCCCCTCCCCCTCCCCCACCCTCTCCCTCTCCTTCTCCTTTTCCTTTTCCTTCTCCTTCTCCTTCTTTCTTTCTTCTTCTCCTCCTCTGTAGCCCAGGCTGGAGTACAGTGGCACGATCTCGGCTCACTGCAACCTCCACCTCACAGGTTCAAGCGATGCTCCTGCCTCAGCCACCTGTGTAGCTGGGATTACAGGTGCCTGCCACCATGCACGCCTGGCTAATTTTTGCATTTTTGGTAGAGATGGGGTTTTGCCATGTTGGCCAGGCTGGTCTCGAACTCCTGGGCTCAAGCAATCCACCTGCCTTGACCCCACAAAGTGCTGGGATTACAGGCGTGAGCCACTGCTCCCGGCAAGGATAACTTCTTAATAGGGCAGCGAAGAAGTGTATAAAACAAAGAAACAAACCCCAAAACAACCAGCTGCATAAAAATGTACTCTCTGAGGGTAAGCAGGGGAGAAATCAAATATATGTTATTATTAGTGCTGCAATGGTTATTCTTAGAATTACTAAAAATGCAAGAAATTCTAAACAAGTGCTACTTATCTGGTTTCTGTTCAACATAATCAAGAGAACTGGGAAAAATAAACCATGATCATCATAATAAGTACTTAATTTCAGACTAGGGATCATGAGAAAACCATGCCCTTTGGTAAGGGCAAAGGGAATGAAAGGAAGTTTTCCTGATGTAGCATTTCTCTATGCCAGATACTACAGTAAATCAGGGATCTCCCATTTGATCTTCATTGCCATGCTGAGATGGGTGGTGGTGTTCCCATTTCAAAGATGAGCCAACTGAGGCTCAGGGAGACTATATCACTTGCCCAAGGTCATGCTGCTAGGAATGAGCAAAGACAGTCTTCAAAGCAAGGCTCCAAGACCTATAATCTTTTCATACAACACACTCCGCATGTCAAACAGAGGAGGACATTTATTGAAGCAGCTTTCAAGGCAGCCTAGTTGGGAGGAAAATTCAAATTGTGGCTGTGGGGCCATCAAGGCAAAGAAGGGCTGAGCATAGAAGGTCAGGTGAGCTGAAAACAGGAGAGCTGGCCTAGGGTCAGAAGCCAGGAGGACTGAGCTCAGGGTGGAGCTCAGTGGGAGGAATGGGTCAGAACCAGGCATTCATACTGAGCTTGTGTGTGTGTGTGTGTGTGTGTGTGTGTGTGTGTACGAGCATCCCTGCGCCTACCTCTTCCATGTCACTTGCTTGGCCTGGATGCAAGAACGTGAATGGAGACTGAAAGGGGCCATGCAATGTCGATGGATAATTGACTGTGTCCTCAATGTGCTTGCCTCTAAATGGAGATCCTCCTGTAAAGGGAATCCTGTTTGGGCTTGCCTTGCAAGCCCATTGAAAGCGTTTCAGATTCAATGCTTCTTTACATTCTCCTCTAGAATGAATCTGAAAGGGCCATTTCACTGCAGCCCTATCAGATTTACTATTTCCTCCTGTGTAGCCAGTTAGCAGGATGCAGACAGTGCTGCGTTCTGGGCACCAGCAAGTCACAGCTCCATACTTGGGACTGTCTGGGTTCGGTCTCTCTGCCCTTCCAAGGTTTCTTCTGAGGCTGTCTCCTTGAAAGGTCTAGTCTCCCTTTTGCACAGAACCTCTGCTTTCTGAAATCAGTGGCTCTACTGTCTGTGCTCCAGCCATGCTGAACGCGTTTCAGATATCCAGATGTGCTGGGTTCTCTCAGGACTCCAGGCCTTTGCACTCCTGGGTCCCTCATCTTGGAGCACTCTTGAATCTCTGCAGCCCTATGCCTGGCAGACTCGTCCTTCAGATCTTAGCCAAGGTATTGCTTCCCTCAAGAAGACTTTCTGATGCTGCAGGCTGAGTAGGGATCCATGTTTATGCTCCCCTATCACCTTGTGCCCCATTTTATACAGCATTTTTCCATCACTCCCAAGTGGCAATTATGGTTGTCTGGTTACCTATCAGTGGACTCTGTTAGGTGGTCAGCATTTTGAGGCTAGGAACTCTATTTCTTTTATTTGCCATGGGTCTAATTTTGCAGCTACCCAGTTTTTTGCAGCTACCCAGTTAGTTACTGACAGTACTGGCACTCCCTATTTAAATGCAGGGGAAAGTTCCAAAAACCTCTCATGGGAAGAAGACTTGACTGAGACTGTCAAGGTGAAATGAATGGCGGCCACCTGGTTTAGTCTGATAAAACTAGAGGGCTCACCTTTTCTAACTAAGTGTTCTTCTGATGTTAGACTGACCATCTGCCCTTTTGAGTTATAAGAAATTGACTTCTGTTGAAATTACATGTATTCCTGGGAGGTTTAACCAAGTAATTTGGTGTGAGTTTTTCTCAGTCATCCCAAATTGGGCTGATCAGAGGGAGTACCAGAGAAGGTTTTAAAAAATACAAATGCCAGTTGGGCACGGTGGCTCATGCCTGTAATCTCAGCACTTTGGGAGGCCGAGGCTGGTGGATCATGAGGTCAAGAGATGTAGACCATCCTGGCCAACATGGTGAAACCCTGTCTCTACTAAAAAATACAAAAAATTAGCTGGGCATGGTGGTGCATGCCTGTAGTCCCAGCTACTTAGGAGGCTGAAGCAGGAGAATCACTTGAACTCAGGAGGCGGAGGTTACACTGAGCCAAGATTGCGCCACTGCACTCCAGCCTGGCGACAGAGCAAGACTCCATCCAAAAAAAAAAAAAAAAAAAAAAAAAATCCAAAATGCTTGTCGCCAGTAACAGAAAGTAGGATTTAGTTGGACTCCAGAATGAATGGATCATTAGCATACTGAGTACTCAGCCAGCCTTTTAAAGGAAAAGTTTATACCACCTGTAGAACTGTATATTCTGATGGTAGTTTACAGGATTGGATTTAGTTACAGAGTCCAGTTTGTCACAGATATACAACCTAATGTTATCTGAGGAAAAGTATGGATTGACTTAATCCACCTTCATTCCAGCTCCCTTCTAAAATGCAGTTCTCCCTAGAAAGATATAAACTACATCTCTCAAAGAGGGTTTCAGACTATCAGATGCACCTGAAACTGAAATTCGGCACTGAGTTAAGTAAGGAGGGAAGCACCCTTTTTGCCGGTGCAGCCCACAGCAGAGGCAACTTGAACTTACAGTTTGCAGATTCTTAGTTTGGCTAGCAGCTTCTTTGTTATGTTGGGAACAGAAATTCTTTTGGGGCTCAGTCTTGTGTTGATTTGAGATTCATTACTAGAAGTTCAATCTAGAAGCCGTTTCTTCTGTTCTTTCAATGTTTCGAAAATCCATCAATGTATAAAGCAATATGCAAAACACAGAAATCTGTGCCTTGACTGACTGAAATGGATTCTGTTCTCTGCAACCAAACCCTTGACAATCATCTGTGCATTCTAATTCAAACCAATCATTCAATCTATATCACTCATAACTTATGGCTCTTGGAGAAGTTTAGTTCTTTCCTACAGAATCTTCTCTCCATAAAGTTTTTGTTGTTGTTGTTGTTGTCACTTTAGCTATTTCCTACAGAAAGGATCTCTCCACAGAGTCTTGACCTAATTGTACCATCCTCTCATAAAACCTAGAGTATTTGCTTCCCCTGTTTCCCATTCTAGATGAACATCCATCAGTTACTGATCGCTTCCCTTCCTACAGCTTTTACTCTTTTATCAGCAGTTAACCTAATGTCTGGCACAGCAGAGGTTCTTACAAACAACTCTTTAATGAATTAATTAAATAATGAATTAGTGACTGAGTGGATGAATGAATGAGTAGGGGAGGGGGTGATGCATGTCAAATGGCACCACAGTATCTGGTTCAGAGTAGGTGTTCAATGAATACCTAGAATAAAGACCTGAACAAATCAATGAGGTGAGTGTAGTGTCCATCATGGTGCTTCAGTACATAGTAGATGCTCACTAATTTTTATTGAATGAATGAATGAATGATGTCTATATAATGGCTCACATAAAGCCTGGCCTATACAATTTTTAAATAAATGAATGATAATTTTCTATATCAGTGTAGGTTCTTTTCTCCATGACCTCCATTACTTCCCATTCACCTTGGCCAAGTTCTCATCTCTTGTCTTGGTGCCTTATTTGGTCCTAAACCACCCATCAATATCCATTCATCTGTCTTCCATCAGCCAACTTCCAGCTCACTCCCAGCCAACATTTTCAAGTATCCACATTTGCCCACCTTACAGAAATGGGGTGAATTATAATTCATACTCACCAGCGATCTGCCTATTATTTCTTAGGCACCTACTAGTTGCAACTAGAGAAGTGCCATGTCCAAGGCCACACAGCTAGTAAGTGGCAGAGCCAGAATTTGAACATTGGTCTCTTTAATGCCAAAGCTGCTGTTTTCTCTACAATATGCTGATTATGTAGCTATAGAACGTATGTGAAACAGATCACATTTGCATCTTAATGCACATTTGCATCTTATTGCTACATCAGGGTCTTTTAGCACAGTGACATTCTAGACTGGATAATTCTTTGTTGTAGGGAGCTGTCCTGTGCATTGTAAGACATTTAGCAACATCCTTCGCCTCTACCCACCAGATGCTAGTAGCATTCCCTCCATCTCAATTGTGACAACTAAAAATGTCTTCGGATATCCCCACATTTCTCTTGGGGGAAGAATCTGCCCTGGTTGAGAGCCATTGATATACATAATAGAATAAGAAGTAATTCAGCATGTTTGCAAGGAGAGAAGGGGCTCAGAGATGGTGAGCCCCTAAGCTAACCAAGACCTGGGTTTGGCCAATGAACAGATTGGCTGGGAAGTCCTCTCCAGGGATTAAGGTTAGCCTACATCTCGTCAAGATGTGGCAACACCATGTAAATTCTGTATCCTAGAAGCTAAAATGAGGAATATCTGATCTCATCAGAAGCAGTGGGATGCGAGCTTCGGTCCTGCTACTAAGCGGTTGTGCGGTCTTGGTTCAGTCTCCATCATGATGATAACAGGTTATTAATGGTTTTTATGTGCCAGACATTGGTCTTAATGCTTCATATGTATTTACTCATTTAATCCCTATGGCAATCCAATAAAATAGTTACCAAGATTACCACATTTTATAGGTAAGGGAACTTGGCAAGAAAGGCTATGTTACAGCTAAAATTATACACGGTAGAGTCAAAATGAAAACACAGGCTCTGAAGTACTCATTTTATCTCTGAGCCTATTTCTACTGTGTGTAAAATGAGAGGTTGGATTGGCTGATTTCACAAATATTTCCCTGTCTGAAAATTTCAGGATTCCAGGCAGTCATGAATGCAACATGTATTTACTGGGCATCAATATATGCTGGACAGTAAGGGGCACGAAAATTCTCCAGGATTTTATAGTTCTAGAACAGGGAAGGTAAGATAAGCACGTTTTTATTTTTAAAAAGTAATTGTAATGGCCACTATTAACTGAGTGACTGTTAGATGTCGCTCATACATTATACATTTGACCCGAGTTAGCTTTAGTCCTCACAAGAACCCTGTAGGGTCAGGAATGCCTTTTCTCAAATAAGTAACTGGGGCTCAGAGAGGTGAAGTGACTTGCCACACAAAATTAGAGAGGTTTACAAAAAGTGCAAAGTGGGAGGCGAGTTTCTCATCTCAGGCTCAGATGGGCCACCTTTCCTCTCTGTCATTTAGCAAAGTGGTAGGAGGACAGTGTAAGCCCCAAATGCAGAAGGCTTGACTTATTTAGCTCTAAGACTGTTGACAACCCAGTGTCTTTCTTTCTTTCCTAAGAAAGTCCATGGAGGGACAGAAAGACTCTGGGTGGCTGTTGAATGACTGGAGAAGTTGGTAGCTCCATCAGTAACAACAGCAAAGCAATTAGGTTCCAGGTATGGAAGAGATGATGCTGCCCCCACCTGGAGTCCTTGGCCTTGGTGTCACCATAGCCACTCCATGTTCTATCCACAAACCTAGCATGATCCTTTTTCCATGCCTTGTTCATGTTCTTTCTTCAATATGGACACCTCTTTCCAATTCCTCCACCTCACTATCACCCCTTGACAAACTCCTACTCATCTTTTGTGACTACACTCAAAGTCACCTCATCCCAGAAATCTTCCACAATTTTTCCAGTTTAAATGGCAACTCCCTCTGTGCTTCCTTAGCTCTTAGTTTCTTATTTTCATAGTCATTATTTATATTTATGTCTTCTCCAGTCCCAGAGAAGTTCTTAAAAGGCAGGGACTTGTGTTTTACTTACAAGTAAACTTATAAACACAAGTGCCTGGTTGATAATAATTTGTGCCCAGTTGATAATAATATTCCCTCATTCTTTTGTAATAGTCACACAATATTTGTTGTGTACCACGCAAGCACTGTGCTAGGCTTCGTAGTAGATAAGTTTGTTCTGGAAGCTTTCCTGGAACCCACAGCCGACTTCAAGAAAAAGACCATCTAACAAAACTTGTGACACAGTGTTCTGAGTGGTCCCCACAGGGCAAGAGGAGGGAGACTGTCTCTGCAGGAGCTCAGGAAGAATTTTCCAAAGGAAATGCTCCAGGTGGGCTTTGAAATGTCAATATAAGAGGGGACTTTTCAGGCAGACAAGTGGGTGCACAGGAGCAGCTTTCTAGGTGGAGAAAAAAGCCTGCACAAAGGCTGAGGATGAGAAACAGTGAGGTGAGGTTTGCGTAGCATGAATGCAGGGTAGAATTTGTGCAGGGTGGCAGGGGGTGTGGCCAAGGGGTGGGTACTGAGGGGACAGGGTGTGAGAGATTCTGTATGTCCTACTGAAGGGTTTGAGTTTATTCTGTTAGGTGAGATGGAATGTCTGCCCAGACCGGTAACCAGTCACTACCATCCCGGGGTAGAGCCTTGGCAGCCGTCTTTGTTGTAGGTTAGTCCACGTCCCTTGGGCATGGCTGGTAGGACCAGGGATAAACATCTGCCCCAAACTGGACCAACCTCAAGTCTTCTCCCCCATGACTTGTAATTGAAGTTGAGGAAGAGTCAAGACATTCTCTTCTTGTGGCCAAGACGACATGAACCCCTTTTGGGCTTCTTATTGTGCGTGTTATAGGCTGAATTGTATCTCTGCAAAACTCACATGTTGAAATCTTATTCCCTAGTCTTAACCTCAGGACATCTTTGGAGATGGGATCTGTCTTTAAGGCAGTAATTAGATTAAACTGGATCATTAGGGTGGGTCCTTACTGAATATGACTGATGTCCTGATAAGAAGAGATTAGGACACAGGAGCACACAAAGGGAAGACCTTGTGAAGACACAGCGAGAAGGTGATCACTTACAAGCCAAAGAGGAAGGTCTTAGAAGGAACCAACCCTGCAGACACCTTGACCTTGGACCTCTTTTTTGTGAGAAAATAAATTTCTGGTGTTTAAGCCTCCTAGTTTGCAGTACTTTGTATGACAGCCCTAGCAAACTAATTCAGTGGGTCTCTGGCTAACATATTAACTATGTGGCTGTCTTGCTTGTGTCTCTGCTTGGCAGCCCCCAGAGGACAGCCCCTCCTGCCACCTCACATTCACAGTGATGATGTTCAGGCACCTGGTGGTGGGAAGTGGGGGCTACTTTCCTCCCTAGTCTGGGTACAAATTGCCTGCTGTTCCCAAGCTAATACATGCACACTGGACTCTGAGAAAAGTTTGAGCAATTCTATGCTCAGGGTTAAGCCAGGTGTGGTGGCTCACATCTATAATCCCAGCATTTTGGGAGGCCGAGGTGGGAGAATCATTTGAGTCCAGGAGTTGGAGACCAGCCTGGGTGACATGGCAAGACTCCATCGCTACAAAAAAAAAGAAAAAAGAAAAAATTCAGGGTTTAGTTGTTAAGTACTGAACTATAAAGTGCTGCATACAGCTGGATCTTAGTTTGGTCATGTCCCATGTGGATGCTTTCTCCTTGCCTAATGTTCTCCGTTTTCTCCTACCCTTCCCAAGCCCTCTCCATTCTACCCCTCCCTTCAGAGTACTCTTGCTCTCCCACCTTCCCACCCATTTAGGCATCTGTATCCCACTCCAACAAAATCGTAAAGTCTCCATACCCACCAGTCCTTTCTGGTATCTGGCAGATTTGCCGACCTCAGGACCTGACAGTCAAGAACTCTTCTCTTGCCCCTTGGTTACCAATGCCTGTTGAGGGCAGTTCCAACTCAGGACCAGCTGGCTAGGCTGTTGGGACTGCCTTTGTCCTGTGGATAGATTGAAGCTTCTCCTTCTTCTCTGCATTTCTGTGGCTGATGTTTCCCCAGAGTATTCAAAATGAAACTGATCTCATCCCATCACCCCAAGAATTAATTTATTTCAAAAACACATCCCTGCCACACACTCATCCTTCTGATCTGCGTGAGAAGTTAATATTCCTCTTAGTAAGATGACTTTGCATTTATTTCTTGTAAGTTAATACCCTGGCCCCATTATGTTCTCATTTGCCCCTTTCTTGATGAGAGTTAAATCATAAATCCACTTAACTTGGCAGAGAATGTGCACGCCAAGTTCCGTTTGTATTGGAGGGCTAACTGGTCTTGTTTTACTTCAGACTGTATGTATAAGCCTAGAAATGGTGACATGGACATAGTTGACCTGTCCTGGGCATGAAGGGGCACAGAACACTGAGAAGAAAAAGAATAATGAAGTAGACATCCAAGAGAAACAGAAAAGAGTGATGGAGAGATGGATGATGTCCTGAGTTCCAGGCAGTATTCTCTTTTGTTGCTGTTATTTCTTTCTGCAGCTTTCTTGTCCTTGGGTGGCTGTGATAGATATTCCAGTAATCCCAGATGTACACTCCTCTTCCTATAGTAGTAGTTGAACCCCCAGTCTTCAGTGGGGTACATGGATGCCCAGATGAAAGATGACATTTTCCACTTCCCTTGCAGTTACGTGTGGCCATGAGGATGAATTGATGAGTGGCACTGATGTGTATGACTCCTGAGTTGTGCTCTTAAAGTGAAGCATTGCTTCCTTCACTCGCCTTTCCCTCTTTCCTTGGGCTGCATGGCAGATGTGTTAGTATTTCTTAGGCCACTCAGGTGAGAACAATCTCTAGGCGTAGCAGAGCAAGAAGATGGAAGGATCCTGGGTCCTGGACAAAAGGGACTCACCTCACCAGCCCTGGCCTGCTTACATCTGAACTATTATATGGGTGAGAAATAGCTAACTTGTTTAAGCCACTATATATTTGGACTCTGTTACATCACAGGGGTGCATATCCATCCTGATTTCTACAGGTATTTTGTTTTGTTTTGTTTTGTTTTGTTTTTGAAAAGCGGATCTGACCACCATCTGTTTATCTCTTTCTTTCCTGAACTTAATCTAAAATCTAAAGTAAGAGAGCTCACCACTCCTCTCTTGGTCACTCACTCCATAAAAGCATTATAGCTGGAGCTACTACAGCCATTCTCCCACTGGGTGAAGGCCAATGGGAATGGGGAAGAAGAGGGCAACACTCAGTGGTAAGCAGAATGAGAGCTAGAGGCACCTGACAGGTTCCAGTGGTACCTGAAGTAAATTGTACCTCACGCTTTCTGCAGTTTCCTGAAGTGGCTCACTAAATTGCACCCTTTTGGGATGAGGCTCATGGAGTTCCATTTCTTTTTTTCTCCATGCTACCAGGAGTCCTTACTAACTCCCATAAGCTATCATAAATTCTCTCTGCCCTTATCTCTTCCTCCTGCTAAAGTTTGCTGTATTTCATTTTTATTGCTGGCTTCCAATGAGTTCTAGAGTCCAAAGAAAGTTAGTGGCGACTTTTAACAGGATGAGAGATGGGGTCAGTTTTCGTTTTACGATGCTCGCTTGAGGGTTCATGAAAGTTTTCATCTAATGCGGAGCTTAATTCCCTGCAACCAGGCATGAACAAAGAGGTCTCTGCAGGACCTTGTGTAGTTACCTAAGTTTCAAGCCTTCATCACTTCCAGAGTGGGATAATGCTTCTTGCACTCCCAAGATTCTTAAAGGCTCAGACCACAGCTGCTTCCCATTCCAAGAGTAACCTAAGAGTTCCTCTGAGGTTGATTAGGAGACGTGGGATAAAAATTGGGTACATATTTTAGAGGAAGACTTTGCACACATTTTCATTTAATAAAAGTTAATAAAGCAGGATGGTTCAGTAAAGTAACTTACTCAACCTCCCATGGCTTATAAATGCGAAGTAGTACCAGACTTGAAAGCAGATCTAAGCCTTGGCTTCCTCATCTGTCAAATGGTGTCAAATAATCTCCATTTCACCAGATTACTGTGAGATTTAATTGAAATAGTGTCCATTAAGTGATTGCCTTGGTAAGTTCTCAGTAAATGGTAGCTGTAATTATTTTTGTAATTATGATTATCACTAGACAACTCAATGGATGCTCTGGTCCTGGACTTGGGAAGTTGGATCAGAGAGATGGGAGGCAGGGTTTTCACACTACACAAGTCCATGCCTCTAATGTGAAGAGCATCCTCTATACACTGAGCTCTACTTTAGGGATCATCAGGACTGAGAGGAGATCACAGAAAAGGAATCTTAAGGGAAATTGCACTTTATAGACTTTTCCCCAGGATACAACCATTTCTCTTTCCTATGGGAAGCAGATATTTGAATTTTAGCTTTAGCGATGCCTTCTCCCTAAGGGGACCTTGGCTCTGCTTCTAGAGCAGAGGAGATGGGGAGAGGTCTGATGTGTTTAGAGCTGCCTGCAGATTCCTTGAAGCTATAGCTGCTCCCCCTCTGTGTTGCACCCCACGGTCTTCTCTGCAGCTGGGCCCACAGCAAAGCTTTAATTAATGCTAGAAGGACACCCACAGCTTCATTTAGATTCTTCCTAGAAGCTGAGGCAAAATCTCAAGTGCAGTGGGGGAGAATCTGCCCAGGGGTCATTCCTGTGCTGAAAACCTCTTGTGTTTCACATGGCCTTTAGGGAAAAGGCAAAATCCTTAGCATGAAGGACCTGGCACTATATAACAGAAACTCCCACACAGTGGGCCATGGCACACTGGTAAATTCAAACCCTTCATAAAATGTCCCCCAAATTTGATCCATGTTTATATGGCAGCAGAAGTGAAGGCCCTCAAGGGGCATGTTTGAGAAATGGTTGATGGTCACTGTTAGGCAAATTTACAAGCTGAAGATGAATACTGAATTGTTTAGGAGAGGAAGAATTTTCAGAGGCAGTATAAGAGAGAGAGAGAAGATAGATGAAAGGGCTGGTAGGAATGAGGAACTGGAGAAAAGGGACAGAGGTGTTTAATGGAGCAAATCGAGGACATTTCATTGTATGGTATGCAACTTAATCTTCCTATCTATCCTATCGCCGAATCTGGTGGAAACCATCCACTTTTTATCAATAGGATGTGGAGGAGTGAATTTATTCTGGGGGTCTGTTGAAGTGTTTACTTTGGCTTCCCCAAGGGTGAAGGCCTAGCTTGAATGTTGCCCATGGGAGACCCCTTACACCTAGTTAGGTTTGCAATTTATTTTTGCTGCAATTTAGAATAACATGACAGCTGTAGATATTCCAAGAGGAATAGTCCTCTGTAGGTATACTGCAACATCAGAAGGCAATAGCCTCAGATTTAAGCTCCATAAAAGCAAAGCATGTTGTCTGCTTTATTCACTGCTGTATTCCTAATGCCTAGAACTGTGCCTGGCCTACAGCAGGTGCTGAATGAATAATGATTGTTCTGTGATCTGTTCTGTCTACCGCTCTTGCCTCTTTTCCCGTCCTGCTGCACATCTTCTCTGCTTTAATACCACTGAAGTGCTTCCAGCTCTTGGGATATGCCCCACTTTATAACTCATTGATTCATACATCCATTCAGCAAAAATATACTGATTTCCTGTTCTGTGCCAGGCATTGTGCTAGAAACTGGAGATACTTGGAGAGCAAAATGTAGAGTTATCTGACAGTCAGTGGAGACAGCATCATTCCAATAATTTTACACACACACACACACACACACACACTTTATACAAATATAAATCTGCAGGCTAGGAGAGATGCCAAGAAGAACAATTGTGCTGCAAGATTAGATTGTAGTCGGATTTGTTCTGGATTGAGAAGGTGATATTTGATCTGAGTTCTAGAGGTCCACTAGCAACTAAAAGATTATCAGTGTGGCCAGAGTAGTTGAAAACATATTTGCGTGTGTCAGGGTCATGTTCAGATATGAGATCAGATGAGTGGGCTCGGGCCAGGCCCCGCACAATCTTGCAAGCCATATTAAATGTTTTGGTCTTTATTCTAGAAGCAATGGGGAGCCATTGAAGAGTTTTAAGTGTGATAAAGGTGTTTGACATGATCAAATTTGCTTTATAAAAAGATCTTTCTGGCTGCAGAGCTCTGTTTAGCTCCCTGCCACTCGTCCCTACCCCACAAGCCTTTCCTACCCAGTCTGGGGCCATGCAATTACTTAGTCGGTGGTGGGGACAGCCACAGTAGGTGACTGAAATCTCAGTCATGTATTTATTGACTCTTGGCTGCTGTTCATAATGAACTCTCAGCTTCCCTAGGGGGGCTGAGTAGATTTGCCAAGAAGAGGAGGAAAGGGTGGGGAAACTGCAAGGGGATGGATGTGGGGCTTGGTGTTCTGTTCTCGCATCTATCTCCCTCTATTGATGCCTGCTGCCATGATGATGTATTAGAATTCAATAAGCTTTGCTTGTCTTTTCCTAGAAAAGGAAGGGCTGGCAGGGGGAGAGCAGGCCCCATGCCACAGTGAAGGGGGAAGCAATTCAAATGAATCATTTTATTAACTAGCAGGGGGAATCCACGGCCAGTGTGAGGCCATTGCTATGTTATTAATCCCAGTTCTTACCCAGAATGTTTAACCTTGGTGATTCTAGTGGCCGTGAGACATAAAAACCCTAAGTTTAATAAGGCAGCTGGGCATCACAATCTCTTTGACTCCAGGAACAACGATGGAAAGTCTTTTGCTTCCTCTGCTTGGGATGTTGACTCCAGGGTGGAAACAAAGTCTCAGGAAAATGAGAGGGACTGGCAATGCACATATCGATCTTACCGCCCTCCTGCTCAGGAACGCCTGTAAGGATAATGATCTCTGCTGATGCAGGCCTTACCTTACACTTGACTTATGCCCTTATACAGAGGACATTCAGTTCAACCAGAATTGCTCTTCCAAAGAGAAAACTCCTATTGTTGGGAACTCTTTTGGTTGGTGTTGAGGCTGAAGATTATTTTGGGAAATACCTGCATGGATTTCCAGGGTTGTTCTGGGGAGGAGGGGAGCACAGGAGGGAAAGACAGTAAGTTATAGCATGGAGACAGCAATACAGTGGAAAGCTACTTGCTTTGTGATGTGACTCCTTCCCAAGATCCAGTGGCAAATTTCCAAGGGTTCTCAAAAATCACAAAAGGGTGAGTGGGACTTGATTTCTCATAGATACTGGAGAGGAAGGAATGCTGGGTATTGCAGGGTGAAATCCAGGCAGCGTGGGCAGGCTGATTTTGGTCATGTGTCCACCTCTGGACCAATCATAATGGCTGGGAGAATGTTACGCTCTGATTGGCTTGGGCCTGAGTCACATGCACCATGGCTGGAAAAGGAGGTGGAGCCCCATCAGAGCACGTGTGCCCACCTCTGGACCAATCACAATGGCTGGGAGAATGTGACGCTCTGATTCACTTGGGCCTGTGGCTAGAAAGGTGACTGGCTAGAAGGGGTGACTGCCTCTGATTGGCTTGGGTCTATGTCACATGCACTATGGCTGGAAAAGGAGGTGAGTCCTCATAAAAGCACATGGACTGAGAACTGGGAAGGGTGCTTCACCCAGAGACAACAATTCTTTTGATTTATCTTTTCTTTTCTGTTCCTCTTCTGCTTCTGTGTACTGTTTCTGTCTCCTGTTTCTTCATCCACTGCTTTTAATAGTAATCACAGCTACCCAAAACAGGGGTGTATGCATCAGGCATTAATCCTCAGAATGAGCCTATGAAGAAAGGACTTAGTAACTTATTTATGTATAAGCAAACTGAGACACAGAGAGGGTACACAGTATGTCCAAAGTCATGTAGTTGGTACATGGCAAGGAGGTACCAGGAGGATTTGAAACCCAGGTTTGTGTGACTTTCATGCCCACATTGCAGCCATGGCTCAACCGTTCCTGCTTCTCCTCCCCCCTGCTTGGGGAGAAGCACATGTAAAACTCCCCCAGGAGACAGGATCTGATTGGGTTGGCTGGAGAATTCTCCCATCCACCATGGAGAATTCCTGAGCCAACACTCCTCATTGGCCCCCTTAGTTGAACTTGGATGGCTGCCTGGGACCCAGACCCTGATCCCTGGTCCAGGCTCTTGTGGTCAGAGGGCAGCTTACATGACCCAAAAGAGGGACTTGAGTGGAAGAAACTGCCTGTGCTTATTTTCTTAGGACAGTGACATAGGCTCAAGAATTCCTCAATTTGGCCCAATTCAAGGACTGGACGACTTGATGTTTTCAGACCACAGAACATTAAAGCTGGTCTGGCACCCCCATTTTAAAACTGAGACCCAAAAGAGGGGGTCTCACACAGCAAGTTTGTGGCGGGAGGTCTCTACATGTCGACTCCAGGGTTCTTTTCGCTATAAAGAATTGGCCTCCAGCCCCAGACCAGTGGAGAGAATTAGAAATCCCACCCTCAAACACTTGGCAACAAAAACAAGGAGTTTGTTAACTTTCTTCTTTCCTACCTGGGCTCACTCTGTCCACTTTCTCGGAGTTTTTAAGAAAGGTTGTTTAAAAAAAAAATCCAGTCTCATTCTGATGTTTTATTAATGGAGATGGCTGCTGTTTCAACAATTTTAATTAGGGCTGAATGTTACTGTATTCAAACCCCAGGGAGTGTCAAGGAAAGGGAGCCACTAAGCAAATCTAAGGATCAAATGAATAGATTAATTAAATATCACTGCGTAGGCAGCTCAAGGCACGCGGACCTGCAGCCCCTACCTCCTCCCCGACATGTGGATGAGAAGGGGAGAGAAGCGAGGCAGGAACTGGTGGTGGGTTCCTGTAGGCGAGTGGCTCGAGGCGTATGTGTAAGTTTCAGTGTGACACCAGCCACCAGTTTTGTTTTGTTTTCAGCCAAGGATTTGGTTTCCATTGTTAAAGGCAAAACAAGCATGGAAATCCCCAGTTGGGTCACTGCTTCCCCAACTTCCCGCTAAGACACAAAAAGTTGCAGCTCTTATTTCTGATGGATTCATTTTATTTAGCATTCACTTTATGCCGGTTCTGTACTCAATGCTTTATGAAAACAGACTCATGTAATCATCGCAGCAACTCTACGAGATAAGTGGTAGTATATCCCCATTTTATACAGGAGGAAATTGAGGCAGAAGGGGATGAAATAATTTGCCCAAGGTTTCATGACTGCTGGGTGGCAAAGCTACAATCCAAGCCCTGGCTTCCAGTTCAGTCTGTGTTACTAACCACTGCCTTCTCTGCGTCTTGGCATTGGTCACTGAATCTTCCACTTGTGAGTCCAGAGCTGTAAGGTCCAGGCTTGATCTGTATCCTTAAGCCTCAACCTCCAGTGGGCCCCTCATGTCATCTGGCCAGCAATTGGCCCTCAGCAGGACCAGAGTCGTAAATCCAGATGAACTTCCTACCTTGTATAGTTAAGAGGTCAGTCTAGTTCTTGATCATCTACCATGGAATCCAGGTTCTTTCACTTGCTAGCTGTGTGACCCTGGGCAAGTCACTTGACTTCCCTGTGCCTTAGTTTCTTTATCTGTAAAATAGAGGCAATGATGATAATAATAAAAAAGAATAAATGAGTTACTGTATGAAAATCCTTGAAGCAGTATCTGGCATGTGGAAAGCACCAAGAGTTTGATTTACTATTATTGTTATTTTGTTTTATTTTTATTTTTTTTTGAGACGGAGTTTCACTCTGTCATCGAGGCTGGAGCGCAGTGGCATGATCTTGTCTCACTGCAAACTCCACCTCCTGGGTTCAAGTGATTCTCCTGCCTCAACGTCTCAAGTAGCTAGGATTACAGGCATGCATCACCACATTCGGCTAATTTTTGTATTTTTAGTAGAGATGAGGTTTTGCTATGTTAGCCAAGCTAGTCTCGAACTCCTGATCACAAGTGATCCACCCGCCTCGACCTCCCAAATTGCTGGGATTACACGTGTGAGCCACCATGCTCAGCCTATTATTGTTATTTTTATGATATTATTATTACATTCTGCTTTCCAAAAGGCTTGAGATTCTTTCAGTCGCTGACCCTGACATTGATTTCTGTTTGCATGCCTGATTTGCACCTCAAACGTCGAGCTTGAGTTACTCTTCTGGCTCTGAACTTTGCCCTCTCAACTCTGTCTTGATGTAAACTTGCCCTTTTGCATCCTTGCTTCTTGGAAAGCACCTTTCCTGCTCTAGCCCAGCTCCTAACACCAAACACTTCACTGGAACAAAACACCTGTCCCCTCAGCCTCAGAATCAGCCCTGTCTGTGGCTCCAATTGCTCTTACATGGATGAGGATCTTCTGGGTACCTAAAAGGACTCCGTTTTTCATAATCGTGAGAGTGATAATGATAAAAATAAAGCAAGTTCCATTTCTAACACCACTGGCAATCAGTAAACCGACCAAGAAATGTTAGCTGGAAACTTTAAAGATTCAGAAATGATGGGGTTATGAAGTTATAAGACAACCCTGAACTTCAGGATTAAAAAATACCATTTTGGCTGGGCGCAGTGGCTCATGCCTGTAATCCCAGCACTTTGGGAGGCCGAGGTGGGCAGATCCCAAGGTCAAGAGATCGAGACCATCCTGGCCAACATGGTGAAACCCCATCTCTACTAAAAATACAAAAATTAGCTGTACATGGTGGTATGCCTGTAGTCCCAGCTACTTGGGAGACTGAGGCAGGAGAATCACTTGAACCTGGGAGGCGGAGGTTGCAGTGAGCCAAGATTGCACCACTGCACTCCAACCTGGTGGCAGAGCAAGACTCCGTCTCAAAAAACACAAACAAACAAAGTTATTTTAAACATTTTGAAGTGTACAACTCATGGCATTAAGTGCACTCATAATGTTTTGAAATCATCACCATCTAGTTCTAGAACTTTTGGATCACTTCAGACAGAAACTCCATATAAATAAGTAGTCATTCCGACTCCCCCTCTTCTTAGCCCCCAACATCCTTTAATAGTTGTCTGCCTCTATGGAGTTTAAGAAATTTAAATCTACTTGCAGAAACCAACAAAAGTTTGCTAACAGAAAGAGCAGTGTGTACCAAAGGCAAGAGCATAGCTTGGTGGTTAGTTTTGTGAACCCTAAAGCCAAACAGCCTGGGTTTAAATCCTGGCATTTCTGCTTATTATGGAGTGACCTTGGGCAGATTAATCTACCTATGTGGGCCTCAATCTCTGCATATATTGATATGGTTTGGCTGTGTCCTCACCCAAATCTCATTGAATTGTAGTTCCCATGTTCCCATAGTCCCAAATTATTAACCACTGCCTTCTTTACCTCTTGGCGTTGGTAAGTGACTTCTTCCCCTTGAGAGTCCAGGGCCATAAGGCCCAGGCTTGATCTGAATCCTTAAGCCTCAACCTCCAGTAGGACCCTCATGTCATCGGGCCAGCAATTGGCCCTCAACAACATGTGGTAGGAGGGACCCGGTGGGAAATAATTGAATTATGGGGGCGGTTATCCCCATGCTGTTCTCATAATAGTGAGTGAGTTCTCATGAGATCTGATGATTTTATAAGGGGCTTCTTCCTTTTTGGTTGGCACTTCTCCTTCCTGCCACCCTGTGAAGAAGGTTCCTTTCTTCTCCTTTGCCTTCTGCCATGATTGTAAGTTTCCTGAGGCCTTCCCAGCCAAGTGGAACTGCAAGTCAACGAAACCTTTTTTTTTGTTTAACAAATTATCCAGTCTTGGGTATTTCTTCATAGCAGTATGATAATAGACTAAAACAAATATACAACAAAAAATGAGAGTTACAGAGTTCTGTCCCTCATAGGCTAGTTGGGAAGTATGTAAAGAGCTGAGAACCACATCTGGCTGTAGTAAGTGCTATGTAAGGATTTGCTGTTGTTACAGGCATGGATAGTAAGTCCTGTGGCCTAGCTTATTGTAATTTTTTAAAGGGCAAGAACCATTTCTATCATGCCTATCTGAGAATCCCCAGCATCTAGCATGATATTTGGCATTCAGTAGGTGCCTGGTAAATGTTTGTTGAATGACTGAATAGGAGTTTAGGAAAGATGGGAGATTACTGTGGGACACGACATATTATTTGGGAAACCCTACACTCAATGTCAAAAACATTCTGCAGCTATTTGGCAAACTTTGTTAAGAACCACCTGAGAGCTGGAGGTTGTGTGACCCACTACAGATAGAATGGAAAACCAAGCGTGTCACCAACGAAGATATGATGAAAATGATTATAATTTATCAAAACACCCAATGTTTGTCGAGCACTTAACAGGTGCCTGGCACTGTGTTGAAAACCTTACGTGCACGAATTCATTTAATTTTATTTATGACTCAACCTATGAGACAAAACCACTAGCACAATGCAATAATAGCAATGAAAAAGCTATTTTTTTAAACAGAGCAAAATGTCAACAAGTGCAAATGAATCCTCTGACAATTAAGTCCATATGGGAGGTGGAGATGATGAGAATAGTTAAGTGAGGACAACCATGGACTTCTGATGAAACATCTGTATTTGCGATCCAGCCAGCCTGTTAATCATCTGGATATTTGCAGCCTGAGCTGTCAGTTGCTTTTGGTTTGCATTTTTCTTTTTCTTGTCCTTTAAAATTCACCTTCTACTCTGTTGTAGAACAGATCTTATCCTGCATGCTACCTTTTCCTGGCAATACAGGGGGATGGCAAACAGAATGTTTGCAGATGCCTCAGCAAACCAGGTCCCTGATCTCTGAGAATAGGTGCTCTTGTCTGTATCTTCTTGTCTGTATCTTCTGCTCACAGCTGGTTAATTGGATCCAGGACAGGGTGATGGAGGCAGGCGTCAAAGTACAATGACCTAAATCAAACCCAAGATTAATTAAAAAGTGTCCAAGTGGATTGAATATTTCATGACCTGAAGGCTGAAGTCAGGTCTCTTTGGAATAGAAATCAGACGAGAATGTGTCGTAGGGGTGGGGGTCGATTGGAAAGAGAAGAAAAGTAAGGCAGGAGGAGGGAGAAGAATGGGGAGAGGAGGAGTAGAGAGGAGGGAGAGAAAGGGCAGGCAGGAGGCAGGGAGGAAGGGAAGAATGAGAATGAATATATGACTTCACGGAAATCAAACTATCTTCTCACCTTCATCATTAGATGTTCTCAGAGGGTGATGTACCTTTCATGGGGTTATTTTGAAAAGCTGATCTTTTCAATTATTCCGTGAGGGTAGGTAGAGTTCATTGCTGGTTCACAACTTCCCACGCAAGGACCCTGGAGCCCAGAAAGGAACAACCTCCCCCAGCCCCCGAAGCTTGCTGGGATTCAGATGCAAGCCCCGGTCTTCAACGTCATTGCAGAATTGGCAGGGAGCCAGGAGACAGAGGGCATTTCCCACCTTTTGAGCAACAGGTTCCCGGAATCTCGGGAGGCATTTCTTCCAGAAAGACATTTTTTTTCCTGTTTCATTTCTCTACCAAGGAATTAGTTGGAAACGTGGATTCCCTTGGGAAACTGGGAAATTCTCTGGTCCCCCGAGTCTATCCTTGGGCTTCAGCTATATTATCTCTTGTTTCTGTGTCCCTGTGTCCAGATGGATGGGTCTGATCACTGCTGTGTCCATCTGTCTTGATGGGTATCTGTCCTGTGTGGTGGTGATCTTTGCCTATCTCAATACCTACTGTCAGCCCACCCCTCTCTTGGTCATTTCCGTCTGTATCTTCCCATCTCTCTGGCAGGTCTACTCTGTTCACGGTCCACCCATGTTCACCACCTCTTTGCTTTTCTTTCTCACTGACTTCCCTCTCTCTTTTCCTCCTTTACTGCTATTTGCTGAAGTTCACACACATTTTAAGCATCTTTGTGCCTTTCTTTGCCCTTCTCCTTCCTCTGACTTTTCTCCCCTCCCTTCTCCTGCTCCTGCCTCTTTCCTCGTTCCTTTCTCTCTTTCCTATTCCATTATGGATGTTGTGTTGGTGGCTCCAGTCAATTCCAATCGATAAGCATCTCTAGATTCCCTGCTGCAAACCAGCAGGTGAGCTGAGGGCCCCCTGGGAATACAGACCCAGCGGGTCCCTCTCTGCACGTGGCTTTTAGTCAGTCAGGTTTTAGCAACTTGATATAAACTTTTATTTTCGAATCAGCTTCAACTTGCAGGTGGCCTTGAGTGTGGCCATTGCCAGAAGGAATGGTAAGGATGACTGAGCTGCAAAGTGAGAGGGGAGGCAGGGGGTTGCTTGTCTCCATGGGCAGAGTGGGTAGGGTGCAGATGACTGTAGTGGGCAGGTAGTGCCACAAAGGAGGTAGCACCTGCTCTTACCCCCCTGGGACGTGACTCTTAGCTGTTTAGTGGCTCTGCCATTCACCCTCATGGGTACAGTCCCATCATCTGTCTGTCCTTTCTAGGCTCTTTTCAGGGACCGCTCCGTTACATAATCAGTGTGCTCTGGAAGCCATAATTCCACAATTGGTGACTTCTCCGATGAAACACAAGACTGAGAAAGCCTCACGGCTCTAATTATTTTGCCAACTCTTTCTTCTGCATATCAATTTCCCTCCCCTGCACAATTCATATTCTATACATCTGGATGGCAAGGAGGATGCCTGGGGAAATTACATGGCTTTGCACATGAGATTTGTTAGAAGTTGGAGGAGAGACTATCTTATTTCACTTGATAATCTCTTATTTATGGGTTTGTTCTTTTCTTAATATTGACGAGAGTTACTATCTCCGTCTTGCTGTGACAGCTTTATCAACACCTCTGTGGCTGCATTTCCATCTAGGTGGTGGAACTGTGTTATAATTGAATTGGCATAAATAACAGGAAAACCCACTGACTGGGAATGTCTGCAAGCCCAAAGGCCTGGATTTTACACAATCTGCCTCTTCTTGTGGGCAGTGAATTTGCTAGATATTCTAATATCTAAAGCCTACCATTCTGTCCACTGCTGACAAGATGGGGTTTTATCAAACTCTTTTAATTTCTCTGGGTTCAGATTCTCTAGGTAGTAGCTCCTTTTTAGGCAGCAGGTGCTGTAGGAGAGGCACAGGTTATGGAGTCACAATGACCTTGTTGGCTTCCTGGCTTTGTGGATTAATTACTATGAACTTCCTCATAAGTTAGAGAAAACACAATTTTTTAAAGAGCTATAGCATTTTTTAAGTCTTTGCAAATGCTGTATGTATAGCACTTCATTAATTCTCATAAACACAAACATAGTTTTATTTTTTTAACAAATCTCAGAAGGAGAAATGGATTCATGGACATATATTCATGTGTTCACTTTGATTCAGTAACGCATACTTTTGAAATATTTTAGGATGCGTATTATAGTTCAAAACTGAAGGTTGAAAACTAAAGCTGGGAAGGACTATGAAATTTATTTTAAGTTGTGTCCGCGAAGGTAAAGAGCCAGACAGGGCGACGATAAAGGGCCATACGTGTTGTGCACTTCTCAACTCCCAGGAGAGGACTCTTCACCTAAGACAGGGCTCAGCAAACTACAGCCCATGGGACAAATCCAACCTGTTCCTTTACCTTTCCTTTTTTTTTTTTTTTTTTTTTTTTTGAGACAACATCTTGCTCTGTCACTCAGGCTGTAGTGCAGTGGCGCGATCTGCAACCTCCGCCTTCCCGGTTCAAGCGATTCTTCTGCCTCAGTCTCCCAAGTAGCTGGGACTACAGGCATGTGCCACCACGCCCGGCTAATTTTTTGTGATTTTAGTAGAGACAGAGTTTCACTGTGTTAGCCAGGATGGTCTCGATCTCCTGACCTCGTGATCCCTCCGCCTCAGCCTATCAAAATGCTAGGATTACAGGCCTGAGTCACTGCACTCAGCTCCAGCCTGTTTCTGTAATAAGGTTTTATTGCAACAACTTCATTCATTACTTTTTTGTCTATGGTTGCTTTTATGCAGCAGAGTTGAGTCGTTGCAACAGAGATAGTATAGCCCACAAAGATGGAAATATTGATGATCTAGCTCTTTTCAGAAAAAAAGTTTGCTACTCCTGATCTAGACGACAGTTTGAACTCTCTTAAGTTGTTCAACATGTCAGCCATGGAACCATGAGTTGAATATGTACCTAGTTGAGCTCTGAGTGAGTGACTGATTTCTACCCTACAGGGTAGCTATGAGAATTAATGACATAGGAATCTCTCTTTCACAAATGTTTACACACGGGACCAAAGATTTAGGGACAAGAATGGTCACTGCAGCATTATTTCTACTGGGAAAAATCTAGAAAGAATCCAAAAGTCCATCTCTAATGGATATGACTAAATAAACGAAGCTACAGTTATACAATGACAGATCATGTAGCTGTTAAAATGAATGAGGCAGACCCAAGTATGCTGAAAGCTGTCTATAGCAATCCACACAATCATACATCTATATAATCATGTAAGCTCCATATCTACTGTATTTTGTTACTCTAAAATGCCACTTATCACAGGAGTCACCATTATTTTGTATGTCTATAAGAAAGGAAGAAAGTGGACCATGTATAATGTCTTTAACTGTAAAATGCAGTGTTATTTTGATATTTTAAATTTTAAAAAAGTTGCATCCTAGAATAGGTGAAAACATAGTTTGCTAGCATATTAATTTAAGAATATGTGTATTTCTGACAATGTGCAGAAAATATATATCTGTATGGATATATATTAAAGAATATAGAGATTATTGTCAAGGAATAAGTGGAATTGGGCTTGGGGATGAAGGGGAGCTTTCACTTTTTAATTTTTGTGCCTCTGAATTGTTTAAAAATTTTGCAGTAGGCATGTATTTATATAATTTTAAAAACATTTTTAAAATAAAATTACTTAGATAATAGCTATGACATGACTTAGCGAGAACCTGGCACACAATTATCTATCTAGAGGATATCTAGTTTCATTCTCTTCTATCCTCTCTGTTTGACCACCAAGAAGTCATTTGAAAGAAGAGAGACAAAATATTGGGAACATTTCCTAAACAAAAGGGGTATTACACATTTAAAGTGTCATTGGCTTCTTATTAAAGGTTTCTGTTCGGTCAACTTTTAAATTCTCCGTTTTCTGTGTTTCCCCAATGATAATTCCTTTGTTAATACAGACTGTAACGAACTCTACAAATACCACACTCTGCAAGAAGGTTTTGGATTCTAAGCTTCTTTTAACAGGGTATTGATCAGAATTTTTCCATGTGTCTTTACTGCATACAGAAAATGGAAACAAATGACTTATTAGCCATAACCACAGGAAATGCTTTATTAATATGATTTCAATATGAAAGAAACATTTACACATGGTCTTTTTTTTCCCATATGCATTCTTCATACAGTGGAAGGAGAATGAGGATAGACCTGTTCAGAATAGCAAATAACCCCCAAGTCATCTGCAAAGTGAAAATTTAGCTTGGAAATTCCCCATGTTACAAACAGAATAGGAACATTTGCACAAATTGCATGCTTGCATTGCTTTTCCCTATTTTGAATCACAAATTGGTGATTTGCCATGACATCATGCGTGTAAAAAGACAAAAATTCTCATAGCTACCCTCCGTGGTAGGAAAATCCTGGTCAATTAGACTCATGTTCAAGTCCTGGCTCCCAGGCTGCCATGTTGAACCACTCCAGGAAATTCAAACTCGTCTAGGTTGAGTCAGAAAACTTCTTTTCTGTTTATACATGGAAAGGGGACATTCATATTAAAAGAATTGGGGTTATAGATTTCAAAGCTGTAAGAAGCTTTGGGGACCATTTAATCCAGCCCACTGCCCTGTGTAGGAATCCTGCACCACAGTCTTCGTGGCTGTGCCCAGCCTTGGCCTGCACGTATATACTTCAAAGGACTCTCTATTTAACCAAGCAATGAAAATGTAGAGCAACAATGGCCATAATAACGGTAAGCCTTGGGTGTCAGAGGAAAGGGATAGCTAATATCATCTGTACTTCCTGGAAATGGCTGACACTGTTGGCTGCTTCATCAGTTACAAGGGCTTTTAGCTGCATGTAATATAATACTTAAATGATAATGACTAAATAAGAAAAACAATTATCAAGTATAACTAAAAAATATAGCATAAAACAATCCCAGGGCTACTTTAGTGGCTCAAGGATGTAATTAAGTAGACAGGTTTGCTTCATCTTTCTACTCCACCCTTATCAGCTTATTGGTCTTTCATACTTAGGAAGAGAGAGAGCATGCTCTTATGTCACTATCCTTTTAACAAGAAGGAAAAGCCCCCAGAGAACTTCCCCTTACATGCAAAGGTCTAGAAATCGATCACATGGCTACCCCTAGCTGCAAGGGAAGCTGGAAAGTGAATATCTTGCTTGTTTAGTCTCCATAGTGGAAAATAGGAAAAGGTGAAGGAATATTGAAAATGACTCCAACTGTGCCAGCAGTTCCTATTAATTCTTCACTTCTTTCTTTGTAACAGAATTTTGTTGTTGTTGTTGTTTAAGAATGTGATTCAGGGTACGATGAATCATTTCCAGTCCCAAAGGATGAATTATGATTGGACTAAGAAATGTAATTCCTCTTGACAGCTTGGGAATGGGGTGCAGTTCTGTTCAATGAGATGTGAGATGTCTCTCAGAAGTCTGGAGAGTTTCTGAGTGACTTATCCTCTATCTTAGGAAGGATGCTTACTTCTTCTTTTTCAGAATTTGAACAGTTTTGTTTGAAGTTCTAATGCTTGGAGTTACTATTGCCTTGTTCAACTCTGAAAGGATAAATGTGAAGGCAAACTGCAACACAAGGAAGATGGAAAACTGGAAAGATAAAAACAGCACATATCCATCTGAACTCTGGAATTTCCTACCTCCATACCTTTTGTTATGCATTACTATTATATTTGGTTTACAAAAAGAAAAGAAAAGAAAAGAAAAAAGCAGATCCTGAGGCAAAGAACAAATATTCCCTTTGTCAAAGGGTGCAATATTAGGGAACAGGTATGAGAGACAGAGAGAACAAAGCAGGGAAGGGGGAAAGAGTCAGTATGAGAAAACATTATTAAGTTTGCTGTTCCTTAGTGTGACTGTCCTCCAAGAATGGATATAAACTGAATCTTGAGTCAGTGCATTATAGGAGAAAGGAGGATGATTTATCCATCAACTTCCATCTCCCATTAAGCCAAGATTTGCCTATAGTTTGTTAATTGCCTCTATTTCTGGAGTTTGCATGGATGGGTAGCAACTCAGTTCCCATACTGTCCAACAGCTTGGTGTTAACAGGGAAACCCTGGGAGGGAGATGAGAAACATGTGATGCAGGTGGAGCAATAAATTGAGGTACAGTCAGATTATGCTTAATTCTGATGGAATCTCAGTGGTGGCTAGAATGAGTTGGATGATACAGTGTCTGATACAGTCTACCCACTGCATCACCAGATCCTCTCTTTACTTCTACTTTTGAAAACAAGATGCCCTTATTTCTTCCTTGAGAAGAAGAGCACAAGCCTGATCCAATTACAGAGTCCCTATCAAGATGGTAATTGGCAAAACTCTCTGAGATGACTCAAGGCAAGAAGGCTAGTGAAACAAGCTGCACTACGTTGGGAGCTCATAATTCATATCCATCCTCTTCATCCTCCACTACTATGCTGGGTTTCTCTCATCCCGACCAGCACTCTGGCTGAATGGGAGGAACCTGGACATTCATGCCTGAGAAGACTGAGCCCTCGTTACCTTGCCCGTGTTGGGGCCACAGTTCCTGAAACTAACAGATTTCTGTGCTCACAGGCATGGAAACACCAAAAGATTCCCCAGTGAATTCTTCCTGCCCCAGCTTTGCAGTGGCATCCCTAGTCTTTTATGTACTCAGAATCAACTAACTTCATCAGTGCTGTAACTAACTCCTTTCTTTGGCTGCTGATCCAGCAGCATGAAGAAGCTAACACACTGAGAAGATCAGAAGTGGCACATAAGAAGTATCTAATTATATATATATATATATATACACACACACACACACACATACACATGTTGGCAAGGCTATGCAGAAAAGAGAACACTTATACACTGTTGGTGGGAATGCAAATGAGTTCAGCCACTTCAGCAATTTGCAGATTTCTCAAAGAACTTAAAACAGAATTACTGGCCGGGCACGGTGGCTCACACCTGTAATCCCAGCACTTTGGGAGGCCGAGGCGGGTGGATCACGAGGTCAGGAGATCGAGACCATCCTGGCGAACATGGTGAAACCCCGTCTCTACTGAAAAAAAAAAAAAAATTAGCCGAGTGTGATGGCAGGCACCTGTAGTCCCAGCTACTCAGAAGGTTGAGGCAGGAGAATGGCGTGAACCAGGGAGGCAGAGCTTGCAGTGAGCAGAGATTGCACCACTGCACTCCCACCTGGGCAACAGAGCAAGACTCCATCTCAAAACAAAAACAAAAACGAAAACAAAATAAAACCAGAATTACCATTCTACCTAGCAATCCCATTAGTGGGCACGTACCCAAAGGAAAATAAATTGTTCTACCAAAAAGATACATGCATGTGTATGTTCATCACAGCACTATACACAATAGCAAAGACATAGAATCAACCTACGTGCCCATTAATGTTGGACTGGATAAAGAAAATGTAGTACACGTACACCATGGAATATTATGCAGCCATAAGAAGGAATGAAATCATGTCCTTTGCAGAAACATGGATGCAGCTGGAGGCCATTATCCTAAGCAAATTAATGCAGAGGCAGAAAACAAAATATGGCATGTTCTTACTTATAAGTGGAAGGTAAACATTGGATGCTCCTGGACATAAAGATGGCAACAATAGACACTGGGGGAAGGGCGGGAGGGGAGCAAGGGCTGAGAAACTACCTACTGGGTACTATGCTCAGTATCTGAGTGATGGGACCACTCGTACCCCAAACCTCTGCACTGTGCAATGTACCCATGTAACCAACCTGCACATCTATCTCCTGAATCTAAAATGAAAAGCTGAAATTATAAAAAGAAGTTTCTAATACAATAGCAAATACCTATTTTTATGCCATTTTGAGTTGGATTTTATTTTTACTAGCAATCTAAAGCATCCTCACTAATACGTCAGAAGAAGTAACTGCTAAGGCTAAGATCTGGCAGACTAGTAGAAATTAAAACGGACAAAGATGATGGGCAAACGTGTTTCAGGCAAAAGGGAAAACATGTACAAAAGTCTGTAATGGAATAAAAACGTGAAGCATTTGGGGAACTTAAAATGGTTCCGAATGGCCAATATTAAGACTATTTTTAAAATTTCTTGTTAAATCTTTCTGCAAAATGCTACAAACATGCACAGGAGAGGTTAGTGCCTTTGAGAAACCATCATTAAAAGAAACAGTGTGTCACTCAAAGAATGGCTGGAATTGCCTTGCCTTTGAAGAATGAAATAACATCGGCTTATATCCCCAACTGTATCTCATGCTATTGAACTAAGACTTCCTCAAGATTTTCTTATATCCTGTGGTGGCTTATGTTCATATCTACAGCTCTCATTTCCATTACTGTTAGGTATATTTGTCTCTTGTTTTCTGTGATGTGCTCTTCACTCTTCTCTCCATCATTCAAAATATGCAACAGCTTGGCATGGTGGCTCAGGCCTGTAATCTCAGCAATTTGGGAGGCCGAGGTGAGTGGATCACTTGAGGCCAAGAGCTTGAGACCAGCCTGGCCAACATGGCAAAACTCATTCTCTACTAAAAATACAAAAATTTACTGGGCTTGGTGGTGCACACCTGTAGTCTCAGTTCTTTGGGAGGCTGAGGCATGCGAATCACTTGAACCTGGGAGGTGGAGGTTGCAGTGACCTGAGATTCTGCCACTGCACTCCAGCCTGGGTAACAGGGTGAGACAGTCTCCAAAGAAAAAAAAAAAAGAAGCAACAAAGCTACTTTATCTTGTCTCTCCAAATGCCAGTCGGCCAAGTCAAAGTCTATTGAATGTATTTATTTTTGTGGGTAGAGATAATAAAAGAGGTTAAGTTGTAGCACATACAATGGCTTAAGATGAACTCGTAGGTATTTTTATTCTAAGGTTCTTTTGCCAGACCTGCCAGGATGTGGGGAGGACGGCATTGACTAACATTACTCCTCAACTTTCTGATAGTTATGATGTTATCGCTCACCTCCAAGAATCTCCACACATGTTCACTACCTCTCTTGCCAAGTAGCTTCCAAATTCTTCCTGCATTGTTATGCAGAGACATTCAGTTTTCCATCTATGTCTCCTGAGCCTTCCAAACATTCGGGATCATCCTTCCACAACCAGAATTGCTCCTCAAGGTGGCTTTGCTAAACAAATGCATCCCACTCCCCTAAGAATCTCAACTTTTAATTTAAGAATTGTTTTCTCTACACTTCATTTGGAAGAGAAGGTGAGAAGTTTCTCGGAGGAGATGGTGATCTTGAGCTATGTCTCTTGAAGGTGAAGTTGCGGTTGACCAGAGAGAGAGGTTAAGAGAGAATATTCTTCTTGAACGTAGATTTTGGTGCATGAGAGTGGTGAATATCCATCCCCTCTGTCTCACTCCTCCTCCCTCAGAGCATCTTTTAACCTTCACCAAATCATTTGAGCCAGCGGATGAAAGCAGGAGCCCTGTGGACCTAGTCTGAAAGGTTACCAGCCCAGAGGCCACCAGCCACTGTCTCTGATGAGAACACAAAGGAAAATTCCTTCAAGCTGTGTATGTACTCACTCTAGGATGTCAATAAAGTGAGATGCATTGAACATTTCTTTTCACTTCTGGCCAGCCTCCTACAGTGTAGAGGTTAAGTGTGCAGGCCTTGGAGCTGAGCTGCTTAAATATTGACTCGCCCCATTTAGTCACCATGGGATCTTGGGCCAGTCACTGAACTCCTCTGTGCCTAGGTTTCCTAATCAGTAACACGTGGATAATGATAACATGTATGGTTGTCCTGAAGATTAAATAAGTCATGTGTATATCAACTGCTTAGAACCATGTTTGGCACAAGCTAAGCCCTTATTAAATACTAGCTCTGGATATAAATCCTGTCCTCGGCTCATTGACAATACGGGTGGCTCGTGGTATCTCATGTGTCAACCATGAAAATCAACTCTGACTCAGGCCACTTCTTTTATGGCATAAGTTTTCATAATGGAACGTGGTTCTGATGCCATCAATTCAGTTAGTGGACATAGCTTACTCAACTTAAACATCAATTGCCTGTAATAGAAATAAAACTGGGAACAAAAATGTGGCTATGAGAAGAAAAGTGACCTCACACATTGCAGAGGAACACCCAGCTGCCTTATGGAGCTGTTGTCTGGCTGCTAGGGACATGTTCTTTTGCTTCCCTTTGGTTGCCACTAATTGTTCTGCTCATGGAAGCTTCAACATATACTGATGCCTGGGTCTTACCTCCATGAATTCTGATGCAACTGGTTTGCATTGTAGCCTGGACTTTGGGATTTTTAAAAAGTCTCCAGGTGATTCTAATTGCAGCCAAAGTTAAGAACCACTGATTTTTTTGTTTTTGTTTTTGTTTTTTAATACCCACATCCAGATCACACTTCAAACAAATTAAATCAGAATCACTGTGGTTGAGGCCTGAGCATCAGCATGTTAAAGAGTTCTCCTGGAGATTTAATGTGCAGCCAGGGTTGACAGCCACCACTCTCAACGCTCATTTATTTGGATCTAATCCTAAGTGCTGTTAAGGATTTGCTCAGTGAGTTCTACATTCACTTTTGTTTATTTTATAGCTTGCAGTGACAAAATAAACACATCTACTTAAAAAAAAGAAATCTTTGTGCTTGAAATTTTTGCCAAAACCCTTCAAAATTTTGGCTTTGCAAATCTGACATTCTTCAGTTCCCTGAAATAATTTTATTTATGTATTTATGTATTTATTTATTTATTTGAGACAGGGTCTCACTCTGTCAACCAGGCTGGAGTGCAGTGGCACAGTCTTGGCTGACTGCAACCTCTGCCTCCCCTAAAACCATTTGTATGTATTTATAATGTGATTTTTAATAATGTGAGATTTCTGAAGATCACAAAGCTTATGTTGGTAAGAGTGGACTGGTGTACCTTTTTTTTTTTTTTTTTTTTTTTTCAGAATTTACTGTTTTCCTAGCAAAATTATTCCTGGAATTGCATTTGAAGAACCACGCTTCTTTAACTCTTTGCTTACATTTTTTTGCTTGGCCAGGCCAGAGAAGGAAGGGTCCTGATTAGTTTAAGTCATTTAGCTTATCCTGTCCTTATGCGTCCAGGGATTAGTTCTAAGATGAGTGCACAGACACTTTCTGGCCAATGAAAATTGAACTCAAGTTCAACTGTTGGGGAAGAGAATCTTTTATCTCAGTGCGATGTGAAGCTGAGAAGGTGTGAGATCTGGGACTGTTGAAAGACAACAGTCTGTGGGAGAGTGAAACTACACACACAGGAGGACTGGAGAGTTGTTCATCCCATCTTGATGACTTGGAAAAATTCTGGAACCAACAAGGTCAGATAGTTCTCCAATTTTTCTCTTACCTGAGTCAATGAATTCTTCTGTAAAAGCCATGTCAATTTGAACTGGAGCTTTTACTTAATTATTATGAAGAGTCTAACAGATAGAGCAGAACAGAGGAGAGCATTTAAATTGTAATTTGAGCTTTTCAAAGTAATTTCTTGCCTACTTCTTCATGTGGTCCTTGCAGCAAAGAGTGAGTGTGGCAGAGCCCTGCACAGTATGCTTCCTGAGGACAGGACGTGAGGATGCTTTGGTCCATGTCCTCCTCACCTGGCAGGCACTCAGTTCATAACTGTTGAGAGGATGAGTGAATTCATTTTTATGATATGAATTCAGCCTTTCTCAGGACTTTATCTTTATGATTCACAAGCCATTCTGTGAATCAATCTGCCATTTCCTGCTATTTCTGGGCCTTTGCCTGAGTTATTCCTTCCACCTAGAATACTTTCTCTGCTTCCTCTGCCTCCCATATTCTCATCCCTTCTTAAAACCCAGGATAAATGCATCTCCTTTATGAAGCTTACTTTGATTTCCACCGGTCTCATAGAATGGCTTTTCTCCCTCTCTAAACTCCTGTGGGGAAGGAGATAAAGACTCAGACAGACCTGGGTTGGAATCTCTCCATTGTGTCACTTCCATGCTGTGTGACCTTGGGCAAGTCATTTAACTACTCTAAGCCCAACTATACAATGTTGGGATAAAAAATACTCCCAACTTCATACACACATTGTGGAGAACAGATGAAATACAGAGTACAAATTTTCTGTGGGTTGAGGCACAAAGAAGATAGCAATTCTAAGAGGTACTACTGTTAGCCCTGTTTCACAGATGAGGCATTCTGTGATTAAATAACCCATGCCTAAGGTCAAAGGACTCTTCATTCACTTGTTCCTTTACAAGCCAATATTTATTGAGCCCCTACTATGTGCCAAGCACTGCAAGTGCTAGGAGACAGTGGTGAACAAGACAGATGAAATTCCTGCACTCATATTCATGAGGGAAAGTGGTTCTGACATAAAGAGATAAGAGATAATGTGTGGTGACTGTTACAAGGGGGAAGTTTAGGGTATTATGGAGAGGGAATATCAAGATGTTGGAACTTGGCTACAAGACTTCTCTGAGTTATGATAATTAAGTTGATATGAGAAGAACACGAGCCCTCTTTGCCCTGTCACATAGAAGTCAGGTTTGGCCAGGTGTGGAGGTTCATGCCTGTAATTCCAAGACTTTGGGAGGCTGAGGCAGAAGAATTTCTTGTGCCCAGGAGTCAAGAGCAGCCTGGGCAACATAGCGAGACCCCCGTCTCTACAAACATAAAAATGAAAACATCAGCCTGGAGTGGTGGTGCACATATGTTGTCTTAACTACTTGGGATGCTGAGGTGGGAGTTCATTTGAGCCTACGAATTTGAGGCTGCAGTGAGCTAAGATTACCCCACTGCACTCTAGCATGGAGACATCTGGGGCCTCTGACTTGGGCAGCCTGGCACCCTCTCTTTGCAGATCTCCAGGGACATGTAGCCCCCTTCCCACCAAGCTGGGGACCAGGGGAAGAGGGTGATTTTCTTCATGACTCTGGCTGATCTATCCTAACCCTCCTTATCAGCACCGCCAGTCATTCCATCATTCTCCTTCATGTGCCTCTCCTCTCCAGCCAGACTTCCGATGATATTTCATTGTTCTCTGAAATTACCTCCATGAAATTTTAAATAAAAATGAGAAATGAGCTCTTACAGCTTCTACATTGGCTCCATGCAATTTTTCCTTCCCTTCCCCCCGCCCACAATCAACAAAGTGAACACAGCCCCTGCTCACAGACCGGTTTTCCTCAGAGGTTTTTGATAGACGATGTGAGATGGAGGCTTGCACGCAGGCAGCACACAGGCTGTTGGCAGACAGCAGTTAAAACTCTGGGAATTTTGCATTAAAATCCATATTTCTGACTTCTGAAAAAAGATCAGAAATGGCAGCACCATTCCCTCATCTCCTCACGGCAATGTTTGGCTTTAGCTGAGGAGCAGCTGTCTTCTGTAGATGAGGAATGCAATCTGCCATTCACCACAGACCCCACTCCTCCCTATTGATCCCCAGCCCAGTCTGCTTAAGTCATTTTCCAAGCTTGCTTGGTCTCGGAAGGCACTCAAGCTTGCACTGAATTTTAATTTGGATTTAAAGTGGATCTGGCACATTGTAAGTGGTGGATTGAGTAGCTATTATTAATAGTAATAATGGTAATAATATTCAAAGAGTACAGT
This sequence comes from Chlorocebus sabaeus, assembly GCF_047675955.1. Lineage (NCBI taxonomy): Eukaryota > Metazoa > Chordata > Mammalia > Primates > Cercopithecidae > Chlorocebus > Chlorocebus sabaeus. The sequence goes on from NC_132908.1 coordinate 18,696,888, forward strand.
TCCAAGGCTGGATAAACAGGATATAGGACTTTCTTGCACACAGTTGCATAAGAATAGTGATAGCCAAGCATTCATAACGACGCCCTCCCTCCTTTCTAATCAGCACTCCTACATTAGAATGTTTCTTAGTAAATTGCACAAAATTCCTATCCATAATAGAAACAGTGCATGTTGCAGCTAGGTGATTATTATTATTTACTATCACCACGTAATTACACGTAATTTCAATAATTGCCCAAACACAGACTACATAAATAAATATTCCTTAGGAAAACACAAATTAATGAAAAGAGAATCAAAGCTGGCAGTGAGAGCTGTAAGATCCTGCGGGCACTTTCTCTTTTAAATGAGGCCAAAGTGACAAGCACGGAGGGGATCACCGGGAACACGGGCTTGCCAGGCACTTGGATCTTCTTGGGAACGGATTCAGGGCAGTGAGTATCTCTGGCTCGGTCTGTAGCAATTTCTTTGTCCATCGATGACAAAGAATAATAGTTTAGCTGATCTGAATTTGCATTCTACTAAACTGGTGAGTGTCTTTCTGTTCCAGTGATCTTTCTTTCTTTCCTTTCTTCATTCATTCAACAGTGATTGAGTAGCTATCAGGTACTGTGGACATTGTCCTGGGTGCTAGTGATACTGCAGGGTGCAAGACAGCCATGGAAAGTGACTTGTTGGAGTTTACAGTGTAGCATCCTCCTCTTGGCTCTTGGAGTATGTGATCCAGTCTGTTATTCCACACATACTTGCTCGTCACCTACTATATGCCAGAGGGATCCAGATGTTGAGTAGTCTGCAGTAATCAAGCCAGATAAAGTCTTCCTCTCTTGGAGTTCACATAATAGAGGGAGAAGACTCATAAATACAGAATTAAAGCAAAAGAATTACAGCCAGTAACAAGTGCTATGATGAAAACCTGGGTTTGGGATTGGGTGCCGTGGTTCACGCCTGTAATCCCAGCACTTTGGGAGGCCGAGGCAGGTGGATTACCTGACGTCAGGAGTTTGAGACTAGCCCGGCCAACATGGTGAAACCCTATCTCTACCAAAAATACAAAAGTTAGCTGGGCATGGTGGCATACACCTGTAATCCTAGCTACTCAGGAGGCTGAGGCAGGAGAATCACTTGAACCTGGGAGGTGGAGTTTGCAATGAGCCAATATTGTGCCACTGCACTTCAGCCTGGGTGACAGAGTGAGCGGGATTCCATCTCAAAAAAAAAAAAAAAAAAAAAAAAAAAAAAAGAAAACCTGGATTTAAATCCAAGCTTTGCCACTGTTACATGTTCTTGAACAGTTCGCTGCTTTATATCTCAGAGTCTTAGTTTTCTCATCTGTAACGTAGGGGCAAAGACAGCACCTGCATGTCGGATTGAAGAAAGGAGTAAATGAAGTATTGCATATAAAATACTTAAACAATGCCCAACATATATTAGGCACTCAGTAAATATATATTTTTAAAGGAGTGAGAGATCTGCATTGTACTGGTGCTTCCAAGGTCAACTCAAGGCTTACCTCCTCTGTGAAGCATTCGGTTGCCTCCCCCACTTCCTTCATGTCCTCCACCACACACAGTGCCTTCACTCTTCTAGAACCAAACTGAGTACTGCTGATTTATTTTACCTGCTAATTATCTGTCTCGCCAAACCTGATTAAGCTCCTTTAACTCTTTTGCAACCCCACTCTCATGCACCTAACACCCTACTGAGCCCTTGGTAGGCACTCAATACAGGTTTATTGATTGACGACGTGTACCTGAGTTGGTTTCCTTTGTCTTGATGCCTAGTCATCTTCTGTAGGTAAGGTGAAGGGGAGATGTGTGTGTTGTGGTGTTGGGATAAAATTAGGAACCTCCTCACTCCTACAGTGAGGTTGGCACTCATGTGAGTAAGGCTATTAAGACTATAGTCCCCAGATTTTCAAAGGCTGAATGCAGTAGATAACCCCCTCCTTTCTTGCATGAAGGAGAAATAAAGGATAATCGCAGGGCTTTCTTCAGCTCCATTTGTGTGTGTGAGGAGCGTTACACTGGCAGTAATTACAGAAAGGAAAGGAAATGGAATAAGTACCAAAGGAAGAATTAGTTGTACTCGACCTAATTAAAATCCTGTAGAAAGAATTCTTCTCTTATTTGCAAAGGTGATCTAACATAACCTTGAAGCCATTGTATTAACCACTGTACTTTTCATTTTAAGGGGAATAAATGGCAGAAAGATCACTTGGGAAAGGCAACCTTTCACTCACCTTTCAGAAATTAAATGACCTTGATTTCTGAACCACTTCCTCTCAATGAAATTAAATTGCATTGAACCCGGTCAGTTAACAAGGGGAAGTCAGTCAAGCCAGAGGAGGAGTTCACCCAACTGATTCTCTGGCAAAAGGACTTTGGGAAGCTTTTGGAAAAGGAAAAAAACAAACAAATAGAGAGGTGAGAGGCTTGGACCTTTGGTCAAAGTGGGCTGAATTTGATTTTTTGCTTTGTTTGAACACACACACACACACACACACAGAGAGAGAGAGAGAGAGAGAGAGAGAGAAAGAGAGAGAGAAGAGAAAGAAGACATAGTTGCTCCAGCAGTCTGGATATAATAGAGAAGAGAAAGAAGATATAGTTGCTCCAGCAGTCTGGATATAACAGCCACCACCATGATAATGATCCATAGTGTGTTCCTGATTGTACTAAGCCCTTTGTACAGGTTATCTCATTCATTCTTACAACTGTTCACAAGCTGCTATTGTTCTCCCCATTTTGCATATAAGAGAATTGAGGCTCAGAGACGTCAAGTACTGGCATCTCATATCTTAACCAAATGGCAGAGCTGGAGCCAGAATCCAGATTTGCCAGATTCTGAAAACATTGTGGTATATTTTCAACCAAATTGGGTGGGTGCTTGCCCACAGTCTCATTCATCACAATTCTATGAATCTTTTGTTCTAACTAGGCTATGTCACTGATAGGAATGTTTTTCTCAGGATGCCAGTGGCCCTTTGATCAATGTGGGAGGTGCCTTTGTGGCATATAGGGTTATGGTTTCATAATGGTGAAACTTTTGTAACTTGCACTTGGTGGCTGTTCATTATGATTGTTGTTCAGTATAAATTGGTAGGTGCATGAGAAATGCCATAGGTAAGGTCTTAACAGATAATGTGACTTTAGTCCTCATGGACTGATAATAGATTTTCCATCCAAATACGGGGACTGGAGCTACCAGTTGAGATAACTAAGGAGAGAAAAAGTTTAGCATAGTCATTATGAGTGCACACCTTGGGTTCTGATCGCCTGAGCAATCCTGGGATGTACCATTTTGTAGTTTTGCAACTTTGAGTAAATTATGCAAGCTCTCTGTGACTCTATTTCTTCATTTTCAGAATGGAGAGGATTGCAGTACCTACCGTATAAGTGTGTTGTGAAGACTAAATGACAGAATTATATGATTAGCATACAGTAAGTGCCTAGTGAATGTTAGTTCTTAAGATACAAAATTTGGTCCCTGGCCATCAAAAAGTCTGAGCTTCTGGAAGAAGATAGAAGTGGTCAATTCCCTGGAAGCTGTTTACCAAGAGAGACTTGTTCAGAGATGAACTAGATTTGTGCTGATGGAGGAAAAGGAAACTAGGAAATGGAAGGGTCCATAGGATTTGCTACATTCTTAGCAAATGTCTCAGCTAGGTGTCCAGGGACAGAGCCCTTGCCAGATAAACCTAGGTAAGACAGAGGGAGTGAATGCAACTTAGGAGAATCCCTCCATATTTTCATCCTTCAGTCCATTTATTCTTCTCTTTCTGTTCCTCTATCCTTCCACCTTTCCATTCGTCCATCCACCCATCCTTTCCTCGTAGAGTCTGCCATCCTTCTAGACTTCCACTCATGCTTCTATCCTTCTGTATTTCTGTCCCTTTTGTAATTTTATCTGTTCACCCATCCATACCTTGTGATCACCTATTCTTTTATCCTTGGTATCTCTTAGTGGTGAAAAAGGCAGAATGTGGACATGGAAAGTCTGGATTCAAATCCTATGTCATTTACTACTTGTGTGGCCTTGGGCAAATGTTTTAACTTCTTCAAACTCCAGTTTCCCCATTTATAAATTGGGACTGTCTCCTGAAGGCAAAGGAGAATCACTGGAAAGTTCTGAGCAAGGGAGTAACACAATTGTGTTTGTGCTTGACACCCCCCACCCTGGCTACTTTCATTTTTTTTAATACAAACAATCCCATAGCATTTATTCCCATCTTGTAGTAACATAAGGGTAATCAAAACAATATGAATAAATGTTCATATTGGGACGAAGGATGTCTAAGAACAAACTGTATCCTTCTCAACAATTTCTCACTTCATTGATCATTTCTAGTTGGAGACACTTTGTAGCAGAGTAATATTATCTCCTTTTAGTATGATCCGACCTAGTTGTTTTCTTGACTTTGTTTTAGAATGAATCTCTTCTGCATCATCTAACACAAGGTTCATATGCTTATCAAAGCCAATGATACAGCCTTCTATCCTCATATTCACTTGCTTATACAGCCACACCTGAATCTGCGATCTATTTTGTAAGTATCTGAAGATGAGGTTGAAGGGCTGTACCATAACCCTCTGCACTTTCTGGCCCTGGCCGTAGTACGCCATGGTGGAATTGTACAAAGAGCACATCCACATGCTGACTCTGAGAGCAACTTCTGGAATGTTTTCCTCCCATTTTCTCTGTCGGCTGTGGAGAGGATAGAGTGAAAGGGGCAAGACCAACAAGAGGAAGGTCCGTTGGAAGGTTTTGCAAATAAATCAGACAAAAGATGATGTGAACATGAACCAAGTCTTGAGAGCTGTCACCTATCATGTGCTTAGGAGGTGTCAGGCTCAGTGCTACATGCTTTGCTAAGTCATTTCACTGAATCTTCCTAACGACCCTAAGAGTTAGATACTACTTTGTTATGTCCATTTCACAGATGGGGAGAAGGAGGCTTAGAGAGTTGAAGGAACTTGCTAGGATCATGCAACTGCTAAGTAGCTGAGCTTGGAATCAACCACAGATCATTTGACTCTGACATGCACCCTGCAACTCTAGGCTGCTCCCTGCGCAAGGATGCTGAGGATGTCCTTGTGAGGTTGTGGAATAGGGAACATTTGCAAGAGGTACTGCTGATATCAAAGGAGTAAGGGGACTTGACCCCAGCTGATTGTGGGAAGCATGAATACTGGTAAACTGACTCTCTGTGAGGGGATGGGAAGTGGGGAAGCCTTGGTTTGTAGTCTTTTCCAATTTAGGTATGAGTACTTCCCCCATGGCTGATTTCAAGTTACTAGCATGATATTACCAAATGGGAGTTGGGAAGAGACAGTGGGAAGTACAGAAGAGCTGAGGATGAGTCGGGAGTCTACAGCTTGTGGCTGAGTACAGGTAGGTGTGGTTAACAGTTACAGGGACTTTCTGATTTCCCTTGGGTCAGACGCAGCTTTAAGAATTCCCTGAAAACTGGAAAACTGTTTCCTCAGAAAATTTCTTATTGTCACGAAATTCTGAAAACACTTCAAGGTTTTCATGGTTATATCAGAGCCCTTATGCTTCGTAAAAAAAATCTTATGATATTTAATAAGTAAGTCAACAATAAGGATACATTTAGCTCATACATCTGCAGCTTGGCTGGGGATTGGCTGATCAGGCTAGGCTAGTTGCAGGGGCTCCACTCCAGGTGTCGGTCATTCTCTGCCTGGGATCAGCAGGCTAGCTGAAGCTTGGGCACATAGCAGTGGCAGAAACACAAGATGGTAAATGGAAATATTCAAGGCCTCTTAAACCCAGCCCTTGACTTTGGGTTTGGACGTGTGACTTCCTTTGGCTGATGGAATTAGGTGAAAGCAGCATGGTACAGAAACACAAGATAGTAAGTGGAAACATTCAAAGCTTGTAGGTGGTACCATGCTGCTTCCACCTAATTCCATTAGCTAAGGGAAATCATATGTTCAAACCTGAAGTCAAAAGGTGGGGAAATCCATTCTGTCCTTTTAGTGAAAAGGACTGAAAGTCACATGGCAAAGAACATGGATGCAAGGAGGTGTGGGGGAAATGGAGGCCAGTGAAACAGTCTCTCCCAGGGATATCTGTCCAGGTGAGCAGAACATACCCTTTCTCTGAGGGAAATAGGCCTCACGATTTTCAGTCCAAGTTTTGCCTTTAACCTTTACCCAACGTCTTTTGATCCTTTACCTTGGTGAGGACCTACAGGCTTGAGCCTCCTTCCTTTCCTCCTCTGCAATTGGGAAGACTGGCTTTGTCCCACCATTTAGAGACCCAAGCATTACATCATCTCTCCTTTGCCACTTTGACAAGCCAAGCGACTTTCTCCCTACCAGTGTTTTGAGAAAGCAAGCAAACCCTTCAAAAAGGTGCTGCAAATGCAACTTTCCCTGATACATCTTCAAATTAGTGCCTTTTTTATTTTTACAAGTAGGCCTTATTTATACCACACACGACAACAACAAAGAAGAAGATAATCAGACATACACACTGCAATCAAGCATACTGGGTTCGTTGGAATCATTAAACTTAATTACTTTCACTTGTTATTCCTGGGGCCATAATATCAGTATTAAACGCCAATGGAATCTGCAGTATGTTTGATTTAGCTAAAACAAGGACTTGGTAATTTACTGCCTCTTTGAGAGATTTTTTATCAAAGTGAGGAATATGCTGAGTACCTCCACTTGCTTCTCATGGGGACTGCTGCAAAACTCCTTTGCTGAAAGACTGGAGTGTTGTCTTTTATGCAACCTGTCTCGTGCTCTGAGAGAGGCTCTTCTTAAGATTCCTGCCTGTCTCCGGGCAGAATTAACCACAAGTGCTAACCACAGGCACTAAGCCCTTACATTGGGCATAGCTTCCTTAATCCTCACAATTATCTCATTTTTGCAGAAAAGGAAACTGAGGTTCCCAGAGGTTAAGTAACTTGCCTGAGGTCACATAGCGTGTAAGAGGCAGGTCCAGGATCTTTGCCAATGGAGAAGTTTTCTGAGTCCAGCATGGGTGCTATCCCTCTGTTTGCGGTTCCCCAAATCTTGGTGTTACCTTCTCCTTTCTACCTTTGTTTCATTTCTTCTTAATTCGTCTTATGAACGAACTCTCTCAACCTCAAATTCTGATAAGAGCCAAGATTCATTACTGTTTTCATTGTGCCTGCCATTGTACTGGGGTTCTAAATAATTCATCTCACAAAATGCTCCCAATAACCCTATGCTACAGCACATATTCATTATATGTGGTTGTTATTATTACTATGATTACATATTGACATATCTAAGTGTCATCCAGCCTGGGCAACAGAGCAAGACTCCACCTCAATATATATACATATATATGTGTGTGTGTGTGTGTGACTAATGTTAGCACCTGTGTCAGTTAGGCAGTTAGGAGTGTGTTCCTCTGCAGGTAATAGCTGATCACAGCAGTTTCGTCCAATCCTTATTTGCTTATTTATTTATTTATTTATTTATTTATTTATTTTCTTATATCATGTCAAATCTAGAGTGGCAGCATGAGCTTTTATGGCTGTTTATGATGATGTTATAAATGCAGGTTCCTTCCATTTTCAGCTCAGTCATCTTCAGAGGTTGGCTTTTATTTTTATGGTTGCAAAAAGGCTGCTTCACCTCCAGGCATTGCATGTGTCTTCAAGAGAGGAAAAAGGAGAAAGGTGGAGGGCAGGAGGCAAACTCCTCTTCTGTACTGTTATTTGTACAGCGTCTCCCTCCCTGAAGTCTATTACCAACATCTGACTGCACAGAAGTGCCTCGTGGCCACTCATTGCTCAAGGGAGTCTGGGAAGGACATTTTATTTCAGCTGCATACGTGAGTGCCATGAACAAAAAGAAAGCTCTTATGGTAAAGAAAAGAGGAGAATGAATATGGCAGAGAGAACTAGCCTTGTCTGGCAGAGCATCTGTGGGGGACTACATCAACAAGCCTTGCTAATTGAAGGCAGGTCAAAGGATTTGAGGTATTTCCCCTTGAAAAGCTTCATTTCACTTTGTATTATTTCCTTTAACACCCACACAACCTTTTGAGGAAATTGGTCCACTTTCATTCTCAGATGCTCTTAAAAAACATTTCCCCAGCCAGTTTCAGCCAGAATGAGGAGCGGGAAGAGGTAGGGGCTGTCTCTGCCCGGGAAAGAACCTGAACAGGATTCATGTCTTCTCCCCAGCTAACAGGGATGGCAGGCTGGGGAGAGCCATTTGGACTGGGAATTGGGATGGAGGATGGGTGGAGATTTAATTATGCAATTATCTAGGCTTGGAGTCAAACCTCTCAACATGCTCCTAATTAATTGATCAGATGCACCACCTGCCGACCCCCTCTCCTCTACAGGCTCCCAGAATGCACCAGGATGGAGGAGGTAGCACAAAGTCTGCTCCTGCTTGGGGAATTGGGGAGTTCCCCATTAAGTGAGTGTGTAGTCAATTAACATATGAGCCCCGGGACCCTCTGAGCATGCCCAGTAATGATCATTTAGAGCTAGTGGATGAGGGCTGTGAGGAAGAGGGACTTGTCTTAGCTTATTGATTATATGTGTTAGAAGGGCAGTGGGTAGGCAGTGGTAATTTCCAATAGCCATTTCCAGCACAGACAAATTCTGTGTTCCAGGGAGGAATGGAGTAGGAAAACAACAGTAGCAAGTGTCCTGTCCTGCCAGCTCAATAGTGATAACTGACATGTGACTGTGAGGATTTTTTTAATGTTTAGAGAATGTTTAATTATAAGTATTATGCACAATAATAATGTGCCGTTGCATTTCATGAGTGATTGCCGCGAATGGGACACGGTGCTCTGCTTACATATCTCACCGATGCTGACGATAGCTTTTAAGGAAGTTAACACCCTGTAGTTCAGGTAAGGCTTGGAAAGGTGAAGGGATTTGCTCAAGTCACACAACTAGGAAGTAGAGGAGCAAGAATTTGAACTTAGTTTTGTCTGGATCCAGAGCCTGTCCCTTTAAACACTAATCATTCTATCCCCAACTCGTATCATTTTAGGAAAATTGGATAATGCTAAAACGTATAAAGAAAGTAATCAACCATAATCCCAGTGCTGAGGGACAGTGTGTACAAGATATACTAATCTTTACCTCCCACGATCTTCTTAGCTTCCAGACCCATTTTCATTTCCTTTCATCCACCTCACTGCCTTTCACTTTTACCAGAGCTGTTTAAACCAAGGGTAAATAGCTGACTCATGGTGGGCCAGTTACATCTGTCTCTCTCCAATTTAAAATAGGGTGACAGACACTGAGTCAGTTAGGTGGGGGAAGGTAGGGTTGCTGAACTGCAAAGGAGCACGACCCATTGAGACGGGTCCCAATGTGGAGTTGCCAGTGGAGTTTCCATGATAGATATTGTGTAAGTGGATGTGTGAGCAAGGAAGCTGGTCTGCAAGGAGAGGAAGAGGAAGCAGGTAGGATGAGAGGCAGATTTAACAGAACACGTGGTTCTGAAAAAGAGTAAAGTGAGAGAACACCCAAAAGATTATAGGTCCTTGAGATCAGCTTGTGCTGTCCACAATTGTGTCCATAGAACCAATCCTCTTTTAATTTAAGCTTCCTTGAGTGAGTTTAACTTCTTGGTAACCAAATGATCCCTGATCAAAGTACAACTACTGTTAACATACTGGAATGTCTTATTCTAGGCTTTTTTCCTTCTCCCCTCTTTCCTTCCTTCCATTCTTATTTATAATCTTGGATGCAGAGAGCTGAATTTCTCACACTTCCCATCACAGCACACCATCACCGTTGGTCTACGCAATGCCTTCTCATTTTGTCTATCTCTACCCCATTCACTCTTAGTCCCTATTCCTAAACCCCTTCCCCATAGGCATCCACTCAAATGTTTTTGATGTGTATCCCTAATGCATGTTTACTTATAAAATATGCAGTACCGTTTTCTACATGTATGTGATTTTGATACACTTAAATGGTGGCATGTGATCAGTATCATTCATTTCCTTCCTTTTTTTTTTTTTTTTATAATTAACACTGTATTTTAAAGTTCTATTTTACTTTTTTTTAACTTAGTACTATCGAGACAGGTAGGATGGCTGGTTTCCTATTTTGATGTGGTTTAGTCAAAAAGAACAAAAGCCCCTTACTCAAGCTGTAGCTTACCTAACATTCATCGGCAACAAAAGACCCAAGAAGCTGTTAACCACAAGTTCCTGCTTTCTGGGCCTAGGGACTTCCCTGGGGCCCTGGATGTGCAGTTAGACTTAAACTTCAATTTGTAATTACCCCACCCTCATTTTAATGATAAAACTCACATGAAGGGGTGGAGATGTAAAATGCTAATGTCACATATGGTGTATGAAGAAGCACGTAAAGCCACTGTGCTGGTGCTAGAGAAAGCCTCCTACGTATGCCCTGACAAAACCCTTCCCTATAGAAATAGAAAGGCCCTATAAAACTCACCCATATACTACCCTTGGGGGAAAAGCTCACCTTTTCCCTTTTGCAGTGCTGACTCCCCTTGTGCACAAGCTAAAATAAAGCTTATCTTTCTCTTTGCTGCTCTATCTGGTGACCTCCCTTGATTTCTATCCTGGAAGATTGCAAGGACCCAGGATGCTGATAACACTATATAATGAGAGGAAATTTTGTTTATTTCAAGTCCAGATACCTAGCTTTCCAACACATACACCTTTCTTTTAAAAACTCATATTGGAGAATAGCTTTAAAAATACCCAACGTTGTGAGGTAGTCTTTTCCTTGAGCCGTAAAAGAGACTTCTCTTAACTTTTTCTTGCCAGTTTTACTGAAGATGATGATGGATTGAATTGACAGGATTCTGAGTCTGAGACTGAATTCTCCTTCGCTCTGCTGCTCAGATAGAGAACTGGCTATTTGGTGGGGATTTTAGGAGTTAAGTGACATGGCAGACTTTACCCAAGTATAGGAGTTCAGAGACAAGATTGGTGGATACATTAATTATGACTTTTGATTGAAATAATAGAAACCTAAATGAAGTTAACTTAACCCCCCCCCCGCCAAAAAAAAGACATTTACTGACTCATGTACCTTGATAGTCCATGGTGGAACAAGTTTCAAGAGTGGTGGCATCCAAGGCTGAAAATGAACTGAAAGGGAATTGGGTACCTGTTTCTCTCCATCTCTTGGCTCTACTTTCTCTGTGTTGATCGCATTCTACAGTTAATTCCCCCCAAAGAGAAGCAGGAAAGACCATGGGAAGCTTCAGGCTTACACTCTGTCTCCTTAGCAACCCCAGCAAACAGAGAGCACGTCTTTCCCAATTCCAGCCACAGCCCCAAATTTGTTTCGATTAAGTTGGTATGGATCCCATGCCTTTCACTGAACCAGTCAGTATCATGGGCTTGCCTACGCCTGGGTCGTGTGAATAGGCCTGGCTCCATCTGAGCGTGTGGAGAGAGAGTGAAAAGGATACAAGGGTTCCATTACAAGGTAAAAAATAGAGACAAGAAGTAACAGGCTCAAGCAGGTAAGCAGGGGGACCTCAACGGGTATTAGTCACCATCCAGTATTGAGCCTGCCTGGGGAGTCCAAAGCCATCTTAAAGGTCAGGGTAAAAAGGAACTAGAAACTAGAGAATAAAGTGCAGTCTTTAGAATCAAACAGTGCTGGATTCCAATCCCAACACCACTGCTTCCTCGCCGTTGGACTCAGGAAAACTCCTTTATCTTGAAAGCTTCATTTTCCCCAATTGTAAAGTGGAGATTTCTATGTAAATACAAAACAGAGGTATCGAAACATGTAGTGCCTAGACCACATGGACCCTCATGGTGATTTGCCTTTCCAATCACACCATTTATCACAATGTGTCAAAACTGTATATTTGTACATGTATGCCCCTCATTCTATTGTGAGTACTTTAAGAGCTATAGATAATTCATCTCTGTCCTGTTCATACTTAAAACATAGTACATGTTCAAGAAATACTAATTAGATCAATGAATTTTGTTCATTAGAGGTCTGGCTCAGCATGAATTCAATGAGTGGCTAATGATGGAAATGACCCAGAGAACACAGTTCCTTGAGAAATTCCGTCTTAATCTTGACCAGAGTGTCATATCTTCACGGTAATCCAAATCTAAATCCTACCCTGAACACACCTAAATGCCGAGTCCCTGAGGGCATTAACCAGTCCTTGAGGTGTACATACAGAAAGATCAGCTAATAGTGAAACCAGGGAGGGTGTAGATGTGAGTAACAGCATAAGCGGTATTTTATGAGCACACATAGAGAGAGGAGGACTCTTTGTAAATTTAGCATGGCAAGATTTTAATAAATGAGGCCACTGGGATGTGTGGGCTTTATATATCATGCCCCGTATTTATATTCCTGTCAACTTTCTTTGCTGAAGCAATATATTTATTACAGTCCATTTCACCATTTCTCACGAGATAGATGCTGTATCATGTCAAACAAAAATAAGGGAGGTGGGGGTGGGTCTGAAATAATGAAAAGGCTAGCGGAATATTTGGAGCAGAGGGCATGGAGGTGATTTGTGCTTTGCAAAACAATTCTCCTATTTTGCTTGAGCAAGTGAAAAAAAAATGTGAGGCTGAGAGTCCCGCTCTGTGTTGCTAGAAAAATCACCCCAACCCCCACCTTCCAGTGTGGACCCAGAAAATGAGGGTGTAGTTTAATGTGTCAACTTGACCACGTTAAGGAATATCCAGATAACTAGTAGAACATTATTTCTGGGTGTGTCTGTGAGGTTACATTTGAATCAGTAGACAGAGTGAAGGAGATCACCCTTATTAATGTGGATGGGCCTTATCCCATCTGTGGAGGGCCTAAGAAAACAAACAGGTAGAAGAAAGGCAAATTCATTCTCTCTTTTTGAGCTGGGGGATCCATCTTCTGTTGCTTTTGGACATCAGAACCTTTGGTCCACAGGTTTTCAGACTCCAAGACTTACACCAGTGGGCTCCCAGGTTCTCAGGCCTTTGAACTTAGACTGAATTATACTCCCAGCTTGCCTGTTTCTCCAGTTTGCAGATGGCAGGTCGTGGAACTTATTGGACTCCATGATTGTGTGAACCAATCCCATAATAAATTCTTTCTTATGTTATCTGTCTATAAGATACATATTTATTATATATCCATTGGTTCTGTTTCTCTGGAGAGTCCTGACTAATGCACCCTCTGATAAGCTAAGAAAGTTAAGGGTGCTCTCACTCACCCTTAATGTAAGCACTCACATGCTTACAACATTTTGCACCCAATTTCAGGACATTCCTGAAGAGCCTCACTGGTCCAGCTTGAATCAGATGATTGTCCTCCATACCATCAACAGTGGCCAATGGGCAAAGTCAGATTATAACTTGGTTTATCTGATTACAGCCATATTAAGATGGTGGAGATTGGAGTGATGGTGGGAAAGTTTTTAGGATTAAAGGAAAGGGCTTTTGCTGGGAGGATAATACCCTAGGCATCAAATGTAAAGTGGTTTTGGTCAATGTCCTTCTTCACCTATTACTCTCTCTCTTTTCCTGGCTCTTAAAAATGTCTTCTTATCATGGTTTCCAACGTGTGTTGTGATCTGACCTCCCCATCAACTTCTGCACCAATACAGATATGCCTGCCCCACTTCTCAATTTGTTCTCTTAAGTTCTAAACGACCTGCAGGTCCCTAGACTTGTCATTGTCTCTCACGCCTCTGGGCCTTCATACATTATTGTCTCCCAGCCAGAAACACCTTTCTTCCTGTCTTTACCTGCTGATTCTCAAAATAGCTAATGATTATCTCATTCAGAAAACTTTTCCTGACTTTCCTCTCCCATCTCTACTTTCTCTACCAAGCTGAGAAGCTGTTAGCTTTTCCCAAAGCATCTTGCATCTTGCTCATATTCTGTCTCTCCTCTCTCCTCTCTCTCGCTCTCTCTCTCTCTCTCACACACACACACACACAAACTGTACTTCCTTTGCATTGCAATTGCCTGTCTGCTTGTCTGTCCTTCCTATTAGACTGTGAGCTTTTTGAGGTCAAAAACTGTCTTATGTCTCTGTATCTTCAACACCTAACCCAGTACTCAACACTAAGAGCTCAGCAATTGTGAGATGAAGGAAGGGTCTCCAGAGCAGAGCCCTTCACAGATCATAGGGGAAGGTTTGAAATGAGAATTCAGAAGCATGCACCTAATGATGCAGGAATTATGGCCTTGTAATATTTAGCGGAAAATTTTCAACAAGAGCTTCTTTGGTTTCTAATTAGGGGAATTATGTTAATGAACCACCTTGCAAAATCCCTGATAATCATGTTCCAAATTTACCCCACTGGGTCTCATTTAGATGTAAAGGATAACAGAAACACTCTGGTAATAAAGATAATTTCTGGCCTCAATTAGCACGTGCTGCCCTTATTGCACCCTGAGGATCTCCTATCAGCTGGACACAAAGAGCCAAGTCAGCAAACCGCAGCCGTGGGGCTTTTCCAAGTTCACTGTTACCTTCCATTGCACATTGGCTAAGTCTTCCCACTCAGCCTCACTATGTATTTAGCGATCATCTTTATGGTACTGACATGAAAATCAAATATTGATTCTTTGACTCCATCTCAACAAATGTTCACTGAATGATCCTAGTGTCTGGGAAGATAGGAATAGAGTCGTATAGAGGTGTCAGACATGGGCTTTGGCCTGCAAGGAGTTGACACATGAAATATTAGCCAGAAATGAATGATGATAGGTACTGATGTTCAAATGTATTTATTCATTCATTCTGTCTGTCATGTAGGAGGCATCTATGTTAATCTGCTTTGTTTTAGTAAAATGCTCTTATTGTCTCCCAACCACGGTTACTTAATTCACAGTGGGCATTGTACTTTCTCAGGAAATGATGAAGAAGGCCAGTCTGTCTCTCCAGATGTGGCATTGTAAGATGTATAACTCAGGAGCTGTCACATTGAGAAAGAGGGGACAGATAAAAAGAAGCTGAGATGAAGATGGAGGGAGAGTCTGTCCTAGTTCTTCTTGTTCTTGAGGCCAGAATGTCTCTGCCCCTTATGAGGTCTGATTGTTAACCACGTTTTAGGGACTACATGAAGCAATAAATTGCCTAACTTTGTTCAAGGTGGTGATAACTTTTTCCTACTGTTCTTTTTTTTTTTTTTTTTTTTTGCTTTTATATACCTCTGAGTTTTAGCTGTCTACATGGCTGCTCAATATAAAGTTCATATTTCTTTTCTTTTTTGGGGGGGGGTGGTATGAAGTCTCACTCTGTCATCCAGGCTGGAGTGCAGTGGTGTGATCTTGGCTCACTGCAACCTCTGCTTCCCAGGTTCAAGCGATTCTCCTGCCTCAGCCTCCTGAGTAGCTGGGATTATAGGTGCACACCACTGCACCCAGCTAATTTTTTTTTTTTTTTTTTGTATTTTTTTAAAATACAGACAGTGTTTCACTGTGTTGGCAAGGCTGGTCTTGAACTCCTGACCTCAGGTAATCCATCTGTGTCAGCCTTGCAAAGTGCTGGGATTACAGGCATGAGCCATTGCACTTGGCCATGTTTATATTTCTCACCTATCCCCTTACAGCTGGGTAACTGTATAAGTTCTGGCCAATGAGATGTAAGCAGAAAGCTATATGTAATTTCTGAGTTGTATTCTTGAACAAAAGGAGTGGCCCTTCCTCTGCCCATTTTTTCTTCCTTTCTGCTGACAGAAATATTGATATGGTTATAAACTATTAGGTTGGTGCAAAAGCAATTATCGTTTTGCCATTGCTTATATGACAAAAACTGCAATGACTTTTGCACCAACCTAACACCTTGCATCATAAAGATGAGGGTAGCACACCCAAGGGGTGGTGAAACAAAAAGCTCAAAAAAATCTGGGTTCCTAACGTCACAGAGCTACTTTTTCAGTCCAAGAATGTTTACACCAAGACCATTACATGCCAGAGGAAAAAAACTTCTATTTCTTCTATTTTGTTAAGCTTCTGTTGCTGTGGGTCCTGGTATAGCAGCGGAAATTATAATCTAAATAATATAGTGAGTTTCTGTCACTTGCAACCCCAAAAGTCCTGAGTAATTTCACGATTTATTGAGTATGAGTACTTACTTCGTAACAGGTTCTGGGGGATACAGTAAGAAGAAAAGCAACACAGCCCCTGTTCTCATGGTGGTTACAATTTAGCAAGAATATAAGTGTGTGTGTGTGTTTGTGTGTGTGTGTGTGCGTGTATATATATATACATACATATATATACACGCACACACACACACAGAGATGGTTTTATTTTTTATTTTTTATTTTAAGATGAAGTCTTGTTCTGTCACCCCAGGCTGCAGTGCAGTGGCACAATATCAGCTCACTGCAACCTCCGCCTCTTGGGTTCAAGCGATTGTCCTGCCTTAGCCTCCCAAGTAGCTGAGACTACAGGTGCACACGCCACACCCGGCTGATTTTTATATTTTTAATAGAGGCAGGGTATCACCATGTTGACCAGGTTGGTCTCAAACGGATGACCTCAGGTGATCCGCCCGCCTCAGGCTCCCAAAGTGCTGGGATTATAGGTGTGAACCACAGAGCCTGGCAGAATATATGCATAGTAATTAATTACAAAAAGTTTTGTAATTATAATTGTGATAAATGTGATGAAGGAGTGAGTGCTCTGAGAACAAATATTGAAAGAAGCCGACTAACTCCGGACATAAAAAAGTTTCTTTCAGTGTGAAGGCATTTGTTAAGCAAAGACAGTGGGGTGGGAGAGGAAACAGCCTATTGTAAAAGGCCTCAATAAGAGAAAGAGTTTCTTCAACTTCAAGGCAGTTGAAGGAACAAAATCAAGGCATAAATATCAGGCTGGTGAGGGAGGGAAGGAGGTGGCCCCAGGTGATGTTGGAGGAGCTGGCAGAGTCCAGA
Source organism: Chlorocebus sabaeus (assembly GCF_047675955.1). Lineage (NCBI taxonomy): Eukaryota > Metazoa > Chordata > Mammalia > Primates > Cercopithecidae > Chlorocebus > Chlorocebus sabaeus. The sequence continues at coordinate 18,713,765 of NC_132908.1, forward strand.
TGATGCAGGGCCACTTAAACCAATGTGAGGTTTGGGCTTTATCATAAGAGCAGTGAGAAGCCATGGGAGGACACCGGACATGATCAGATGTACATTTTAAAAATGTGACTCCAAATGTGTGGAAAAAAATAAATGGTGGGGGAGTGGTCAAGAGAGGATGTGGGGAAAACGGGGGATGCTGTGGCAGTGGCTCTGTCAAGAGATCGTTGTGCCTTAGATTATGGTGGAAGTGGGGTACTTTAGCCTGAAAGGCTCAGAATTTTTCAGCCGTCAAATCCAAAGCTGGGCCTTTAATCCTTCTATGTTTGTCGTTGTCTGCCCCAACCCCCACCCCCACCCCAGCATCCACTCGCTCCTCCCTTCCCCACCCCTGCTATCAACAGCTTCCACTCCCTGACACAGCCAAGAGTCTCCAGGAAGCTGGACCCACTCCCAGTACAAGAAGCAAATCTGATTGGTCTGTGCCTATCATCACTCCCCAATCAAAAAATGGTTCCCAAGGAGCATGTGACCTCAAGGTAGACAATAGGATATTATGGGAAATCTGCAAGGGACTTATGGGAAAAGCTTAGGGCTCCTGAAGGTGAGAGGAAGTGATTTTTCTTATCCCCCCAGATGTCTGTTATCTGAAAGTAAAGTAACACCAAACTGAGGATGACACCAGCCATAAGGATGACTGAGGGGAGAACCAAAAAGAACATGGGTCCTTCATAGCACTGCTGAGGGGATAAACCACCCACACCCCCAGCCCACTTTCACTGGGACAAACTGTAGATGAGATGACCCGTTTCCCAGTTGTTGAAGACAGTTCAAGTTCGGAATTATGTTAGCCACAGCTGAAGTAGTCATAACTGACGCACCAAGAGAAACAACTGGGCACCCCTGGGGCTTTTCTTGGCCAAAGACCTGGATTCTTGCACCCAGGGCATTCGTTTTGCCTGCTCAGCTTGTCTGGAGGGGAGATGAAATAGAGAAAAAAGCTAAGAAAGATACAGATTTGATAAATATTTTGTCTCTTTCTTCTTCCCCTACAGAAGCCTTGGATTTTCTCAGGGTCTCAGAATGCTCGGACCTGAGCTGTGTTCAGAGACTTCTGGAGAGTTAGTCAATATCAGTACTCCAACCTCTTGGCGATCCTCCTGTGGATCATTTGTGTATTATTAATTTAACAATTTTTTTTTGAGAATCCTTATGGGAAGTACAAATACATAGTCCTCCTGCTCATGTGTTTTGTTTCCTTACCCACAGCAGGCATCACCAATCAATTGTTCTCTAAGTTCTGAGGATCCAGACTTAGTACTTTCAACCCCTCCTCCAGGCATTACCAATTGATCTGAGTTTAGTTTGGTGAAATCAACATGGCCCCCTTGACTACTACATGCCTCACCTTGTGCAAAGCACTTGCTTTAGTTTCCTGTGATTTCTGTAACAAATTGCCACAACCGGGTGACTTAAAACAACGGAAATTTATTTTCTCACAGTGCTGGAGGCTAGAAGTCTGAAATGAAAATATCAGCAGGGCTTCATTCCCTCTGGAGGCTCCAGGAGTGAAATCATTCTTTGTTTCTTTCTGCTTATGGTATTTGCTGGCATTCCTTGACTTGCGACTACATTACATGATGTCCTCTTCTGTGTCTCTCTCCTCTGTGTCTACCTTATAAGGATACATGTGATTGTATTTAGAGCCCACCTAGATATTCCAGGATTAACTTTTCCTCTAAAGATCCTTAACTTCATCATATATTTTGCACATATGAAAAATCACCTCATTACATATGAGGTAATACCCACAGATTCTGGGGATTAGGACATAAACATATCTTTTGGGGAGCCATTGTTCAGCCATTATAGCACTAGAGATAAAAAGGTGAATAAGAAATGACCTGTTTGTAGGTCGGGTGTGGTAACTCATGCCTGTAATCCTAGCACTTCAGGAGGCCGAGGCGGGCAGATCACGAGGTCAGGAGAACGAGACCATCCTGGCTAACACAGTGAAACCTCATCTCTACCAAAAATACAAAAAATAAAAAAATTAAAAAAAATTAGCCAGGCATGGCGGTGGGCACCTGTAGTCACAGCCTACTCGTGTAGGCTGAGGCAGGAGAATGGCATGAACCCAGGAGGTGAAGCTTGCAGTGAGCCGACATTGTGCCACTGCACTCCAGCCTGGGCAACAGAGCCAGACTCCATCTCAAAAAAAAAAAAAAAGGAAATGACCTGTTTGTAAAGAGTTTGTGGACTGATGGGCAACTGGCAACCACAAGACTGCTAAGAAAGAGGAAGATAAAAGTAATGTGGAAGCACCAAGGTACAACACCTATCCTAGCCTTGGTGGCTGGCAGGTGGTCATGGAAGGCTTCCTGAAAGAGTCAGCAGCTTTGTTATAGTAGTTCACCCCTCATATTGTTTGTGTATTTATAAAGCTTAGTATTCTCTATCTCTTTTTTTTTTTTTTTTTTTTTAAAAACAGAATTTCGCTCTTGTTGTCCAGGCTGGAATGCAGTGGCATAATCTCAGCTCACTGCAAGCTCCACCTCCCAGATGCAAGCAATTCTCCTGCCTCAGCCTCCCAAGTAGCTGGGATTACAGGTGCCCACCACCACACCTGGCTAATTCTTGTATTTTTAGTAGAAATGGGGTTTCACCACACTGGCCAGGCTGGTCTTGAACTCCTGACCTTAGGTGATCCGCCCGCCTTAGCCTCCCAAAATGCTGGGATTTACAGGCGTGAGCCACTGAGCCTGGCCTATAAAGCTTAGTATTCTCTAAGCAGCCAATGAACATTTGACTTCCACTGTTGTGATTTGAAGATAATGTCTTAGTCCTTGGGGGCCATGATAATAATACCATAGACTTGGTGGCTTATAAACAAATGAAATTTATTTCTCACAGTTCTCTGGAGGCTGGGAATTCCAAGATCAAGGCACCAGCAGATTTAGTGTCTGGTAAGGGCCTACTTTCTGGTTCATAGATGAAGATCCTCTCCTTGTAACCTCACATGACAGAAGAGGCAAGGGAGCTCTCTAGGGGTTTTTTTATAAGGGCACTAATCTTATTCAGTCACAGTTTTAAAAAACGTGATTCCAGATGTCAATAAAGATTGGACTGGGGGAGAGGGGTCAAGAGAGTTTGTGGGGAAAACAGAAGAGGCTATGGCTCTGCCCTTATGACTTAATCCCCTCCCAGAAGCCCTACATACTAATACCATCTCCTTGGGGGTTAGGATTTCAACATAAGAATTTTGGGGGGACATAAACATTCATACTATACAAGATATTATAGCAGCACTTAATGAGCAAATATAAATATACTCCCCTCTCACAATTAAAGGAGTAGGCTAGTTAATGGGGCCAAGGGAATATGCATGCTGTTCAGAAATGCTGAGCTTTGCAGAAGGCAGCTAAAGTCCTTATTATAAACCCTTTCTGACATGAGTTCCAAGTGCCTGGCTCTGTTTCTGCATAGCTATCTAAGCATCATTCCCTGCATAGAGGCTTGCTGCTGCCTGCCTTGGTCCAAGTGCCATGGACTTGACCTCAGCTCCCTCATCACCCACAGAACATGCGGAGCAAGCAAAGGCAAAGGTGAAGTCTACACACCCTCAAAGATGTAGGAAAAAGATGAATTGGAAGAGACCAAGAGAAAGTGACTCAAAAGAGAAGAGGCGGTGAAAGGTGATAAAGCGATGGAAAGGAAGAAAGAAAAGAGAACTGGCATTTGATGGAAAGTTGCAAAGAGAAGTCTTGAATACTGTGGGCTCATTTGTCTCTTAGAGATGCCTACTTGAGAAGATATATCAATCAAGACTCTTTGGGAAAGAAAACAATCCCTTTTCAAACTGGGTGAAGCAGAAGGGAGAATTTATTGGCCCCTGTAAATGAAAGGTCTAAGTTTTCCCTTCAGGCCTGCCTAGATTCAGGGATCTAAATAATGTCATTTAGATGTCAATCTCGTCCTTCCCTTCCTGTCTGGGATATGATTTTTCAATGTGTTGCTTTATTCTGGTGGGCTTCTGCAGATCCGAATTTATAATCTCCCAGTTTAGCAACCTCAATCAGAAGAAAAGCATTTCTTGCCCAGTATTTCAATCAAAAGCCTCAAGTCTGAAACTTGTTGGTCCAATATGGGTTATGTGCCCAGATCTGAAACTTGAGGATGTCATGGGGATGTAGTATTGCCCTTGATCATATCTGGAGAAAGTGGATGTCAGTTAAAAGTGAAGCTCTCTTCTTTATACCTCCCTCCATCCCCAAACCATCTAAAAGTGGGAGAACATGGATCCTCAAGGAAAAAATAAAGAACTATTTATTGCCAGGAAGGGAAAGAGGTACCAGTAATGCAAACAAGCAAACAAACAAACAAACAAAAAAATGGTATCTAAACAAAAAGCAATAATAATTACTAATATTACTCTAAATCCGATTGCAACCATTATATTAGACTTCACAGGTGTTATTTCACTAAATACTCAGAATAACTAAATGAAATAGACATAAATTGTGCCCATTTTATAGGCAGGGAAATTGAGGTTAAGTGAAATGAAATTGTTTTCAAAGTCACATGGATTTATATCCATATCAGCCTGACCTCAGGGCTTGTGTTCCTCCAGAGCACACCTCCTCTTTTGCCAATGACTTATATCTTCTATCTTTCTGTGCCTCAGTGTCCTCACTTGTAAAATGGACATCATAGTACCTTTCTCATTGGGTTATAGTGAGTGTTAAATGGTAAGTGCTGAATAAACATTAGCTATTCCTATTGGTGGTGGCTGGGCTCCTGACTGTGCCCCGCTGGGAAGCTATTCAGGGAAGCCAGTCTGATAAAGCACCCCCAATTGTGTCTCACCCTGGGGGTTCCCACAAGGAACGGGGGATGGCTCTTGCAGGCAGATTCCAGGTCTTCTTGTCCTCTGCAGGGCTTCCATTATTAAAGGATTCCGTGGAAGCGATCAGCTCATGGGATTCTGAGAACTCCACCTCTCTGTTCTAAAAGACCCACTGTCCAACTCAGAGGGGGGACCACTTGGACACTAAGGAAGGCCAAAGAGGCAAGCAGGCGCCCAGTTATCCATTCCTGGATTCCATTCCTATTCTCCCAGTCTTCTCTTCCTTCTCCTCCTCCTTGCCCACCAGGGAGGCAGCTGACTGTGCTAGAGATTGGCGTATTCTCTTTGCATCTGGCAAGCTGAAGCGGCATACTGATGATGGCCTGCAAATGTGAAATAGATGGGCACTGTTTTGCACTTCAATGGAATAACAGGTGTTATTTCTCCTTGGACGGTGGAGGACGGAGCTGACACTTCTTTTGGGATGCAGGGGAGGTGCCTGTGACATTGGTGATTTCTGGGCACTGTTGTGCCCCTACTGTTTGCCTTGCACCTTATTTATGACATCTCATCTAATCCTCTCTACGCACAACTCGCTGGGAAAGATATGGTTACCCCTAAGTTTACAGATGAAGAACTCAAGGTGCTGCAGAGGGCTGATACATCAGAGCAGAGACTTCAGCACAGATGTATCTGAGGCCACGAACTTGGTGTTCTCCATCTCTCCACCTGGGCCTTGAGAAGCCATCCTGAAAGAGGGGACATTTGGCTTTCTGAGAGCCTCAGCTCTGGAGCTAGACCAGAGGTTGGCAAACTCTATCTGTAATTGGCCAGATAGTAAATATTTTAGGTTTTGTGGGCCATGGGGTCTCTATTCCAACTACTCAACTCTGCTGTTGCAGCATGAAAGTAGCCAAAGATGTTAAGTCAACACATGGTCGTGGCAGTGTTTCAATAAACTTCATTTACGAAAACAGTCAGCCAGCTGGTATGCAATAATTAGTTGATCCCTGAAGTAAATCAGCGATCCCTGAGTTTGACTCCTGCCTTCTCCAATTACCAGCTATGTGACCTTATTTAACTCCCCTGGTGCTCAGTTTTCTTATCTGTAAAATGGGAATCATAATACCTCATAATACTATTATAATTGTAATAGCCCATGATATGATTGTGAGAATTAAATGATTTAATGCTTGAAGAGTCAGTGCTTGTAACAGTGTCTGCAACAGTGCCAGTTGGCGTGATGATTAGCATAATCAGCATCATTTCCAGCATCATTGAAAGGGCCTGGAGCTGTAAGATGGGGATAATGGTAAAACCTACTTCACAGAGTTGTTGTGAGAAAGAAGTGAGAAAATGTATGCACAATGCCAACCTGCCAACCCCCACAGGTGACTCCCCACTCTTATCAGCTTGCCTCTTCTAAATACTTCTACAAGCCTCCTCCTGGTAAAAAGAAGAGGAGAAACAACCCAGTCATACTCCCTTAGGCTGCCCAGGTTTTCAGTTGGGCAGTCACTGAGCAGAAATTCAGGACTGCATAGAAGAGACGCCTTAAGCCTCAAGTTCAGGGAAGACAGTCTCCTGGTGGTTTGGAAGGGCTTCCTATAGGAGTTGGGCTTAGGGGCCTCAGAGAGACTGCAGTGACCATTTCTTATGGAGACAGTCACCGCTAACTGAGTCTGATTACAACAGACAGGAAGGAAGCTTTGCCAGCCTGCACTGCCCTACCCCAGAAGGAACCATCCCTACTCCTTACTACAAATCCTCTCCTGGTTTTCCAGCAGATGACATATCCCCTGTGTGACATACCCCCACCCCAGCATCCACTCGCTCCTCCCTTGCCCATCCCTGCTTTCAGCAGCTTTCACTCCCGGACCCAGCCAAGAGTCTCCAGGAAGCTGGACCCACCCCCAGTACAAGGAGCAAATCTGATTGGTCTGTGCCTGTTCTCATTCCCTAATCAAAAAATGGTTCCCAAGGAGCATGTGACCCCAATGTAGCCAATAGGCTGTATGGGAAATAACATTTTGAGGAGTTAGTTAATATCACTGTACATTAGAAATATTCTAGGTACACCCAGGTGTATGACTTCCTACTAGTCAGGCTCCTCGGAGTTTGATGGAAGAAGGCAGGTAGAAAGTGAATTTAGTGTTCTCTGTGACTGGCAGATGTCTGCACAGGAGTCTAAACCACAATGGAGCTGGAAGATTCCAGGCAGAGGCGGAACTTGGGCTCTAGAACCAGAGATCGGAGTTCAAGTCCTGGCTCAGCTGTTGGCCCTCTCTCTGGGAGTCTTTGGGCAGCTCACTCCATTAGCACATCAGTTTCCTCACCTGCAATATACACAATCAAGCAGGACTCTGGGAGAGACAACATGGAAGACCCCAGCAAGGTGCCTGCCACATAGAATGCTGCCATCATGATGAAGAAGATTGCTGGACCTAAAGGTGTGGGTCAGATGGACCTGAGTTTGGATTTCTTTTGAGCTTGGGCATGCCACTCAACCCACCTGAACCTCATAGCCCTCATCTGTAAAATAGGTACAATATTAAAGATAGTAAGATATCTAAGGTGCTTACTTCAAAATCTGGCACACTGTAAGTAAAATTTGTAAATGACAGTCATTGTTATTTTTATTATTATTATGGCTGGGACTGAGGCAGGCCTCGGATGTAACCAGTGAATGGTCAGACGCTAGTCATCTGAGAAGAGGGAAACGTCCCTACCTTAGGTCTGACTGACAGGTGTGGGTGGACAATTGACCCAGGAGCAGGAGATTGGAGCTGTGCTCCATGTGCCTGATTTTCAGCCCAGGCTGTGAGTGTGACCATGTGGTTTGAGTCTGACCCTTGGCTTTTGGAACCTCCCTTCTTAGAAGGGCTTGTGAGATATGGCAGAGGCCAGCCCATCAGGCTGCTTCTGTTGGAATTAGGAATCTCTCTTGGGTTCAGATAAGAGAAACAGTGTTGTGTCATGTTGGCATTAGGGCTGGGGTTGGGGTTTAGCTTTCGTGTTGCACGGGCTTCCCTGTGACTCTGTTTCTTCCTCTGTTTAAAAGCAGTGGTGCTTTCTGGGTGTGGTGGATCATGTCTGTAATTCCAGCACTTTGGGAGCCCAATTGTTTGAGTCCAGGAGTTGGAGACCAGCCTGGGCAAGATGGCAAAACCCCATCTCTACAAAAATAAAATGAAAGTTAACTAGGCATGGCATTGTGCACCTATGATCCCAGTTACTTGGGAGTCTGAGGTGGGAGAATCACCTGAGCCCTGGAGGTTGAGGCTGTAGTGAGCCGAGATTTTGCCACTGCACTCCAGCCAGGGTGACAGAGTGAGACCCTGTCTCAAAAAACAAAACAAAGCAATGGTGCCAGTACCTATTTGGTAAAGACTTTTGCTAGCACTTACCTTATGCCAGGCACTGTTGCAAAAGCTTTAAACAAACTAAATCGTTTAATTCTTCAAATAGTCCTAGGAAATAGGAAATATTATAACTTCCACATATTAGTTTCCAGTGAGAGGTAAAACAAATTACCACAAACTTGGTGGCTTAAAATTACAGGGACCAGAGGTCTGAACTCCAGGACTGTGCTCCCTCCAGAGGCCCCAGGCCAGAATCCCTTATATGCCTCTTCTGTCTTCTGGTGGCTGCTGGCATCCCTTGGCTTGTGGCTGCATCACTCCAGTCTCTTCTTCAATGATCGCCATGCCTCCTCCTCTTTGCTCTGTGTCTGTCTCAAATATTTCTCTGCCCCTCTCTTGGAAGGACACTGATGGTGGCCTTTAGGGCTCACTCAGATAATCCAGGATAATCTCCTCATCTCAAGATCCTTAATTTAACCACATCTGCAGAAACTTTACTATAGGAGATATAAACCATGAAGTGATCGAGGCAGGTCTTTATCAAGGTGTTTTTTGTTTGTTTGTTTGTTTTTGCCAGGGTTGAGGATGTACCCGGGAAAATAATACAAATCACAAGAGCATCTGTGACCTGTGTTTTTTCCAAAGGGGGCTATGGGAACTTCAGCCTTTCAAAGGGAAAGAGCAAGCCAGAGGGTAAAAAGGGAGGGAGGCAGTGAGGCAAAGGGTTACATTCTGGAGATACTCTGATTAGCCTCGGTGAATCTACATTTTACATGTGCAAGAGAGTGGAGGAAAAAGTCAATTATGCATTGTCTCACAGTAAGTCTACATCTTACGTTAGACAAGGTAAACATGTGAAAAGAGAGAGGAGAGGAAGTCAGGCTATGACACAGAGTTGTGAAATCACGGCTGTTTGGGAACAAAAGGAAGGCAGTTTTTGTGTGACTCACTTCCTAGACTTAACTTTCCCTTTGGCATAGTGAGTTTGAGGTCCTGGGATTCTATTTTGTTTCACAGAGGCAATATTCAAAGGTTCTAGGGATGAGATCCTGCTGCCTTTGGGAACCACCACTCAAGCCCCACCTCCCTCTTTTACAGATCACATGGAAAGTGGGTGGCAGAGGGACCCCGTTCAGAGTCTGTGCCCTTAACCACCATACTATGTTGCTTGTTCTGGGTTGCCACTGATGGATGGTTTTAAGGATTTAATGAGGCAGTGCAGGGAAAGCACAAAGAATGATGAGAAGAAGGCTGGGAGAGCCGGGGTTGGATAAGGGTCTGGGATAAGGCTCAGAGATGCTTGTTGTGCGCAGTGACCTGGTAATGAAGAAAGGAGTGCTTTTGAGGCTTTGCCAGGAAATCCCCATGGTCAAGTCCAAGCCACATCTACATGACGTACACTGCTGATGTGCACTTCCTTGCTCTCTGGCACTGTCAGAGCAGATAGATTTTTACTCTTCAGAACGCCAAACCAGCAAAGTCGCAAGATGTAACTCACCCCTTCTCCTGACATCTTGCCCTGGTTGGTCCCTGCTCTGGTCTCTGGGTCTCCTCAGCCTTTGACTAAGAGGAAATGACTTCAGTCATAGGTGCTAATGTATGTAAATGAGCCTGGTGCCTTGGCACAGGAAATCCCTTTTGCCCTCTTAATCCATTTCACCATATGCTCTGCAGCCTCTGTGACCTAGTGTCCTTAGCAGAGAGCAGTGTCCTTTTTGATGTGATTTTGTGGCAATATCTGTGATGAGTAAGATGCATCCTGGGCAGCCTCGGGCTTCCTGAGGTCACACGCAAACCAAAGACTTTGGGGTCCTTGGCCTCCAGGCCAGATGTTTTTCTCCCATTAATGCATAATATTTCAGAAGAGGGATTTTCTGTTTCTGCTCACTCCCAAATGCTGCTCCTCCGCCCCCCGGGGAAGATGATGTGCTCCACACCAGTAGGGGCAGCAGATTCACACCTGGGATGTGGAGCTCCATGAGCCTGGCATTTGGGAATATCTGGAACCGGAACGACTCTCTGGGCCTCACTGACTCCTACAAATGATGGGTATAAGCAGACAGACTGAAGTGGCGCTGAGCTAGCCGGGGAATATAGCTGTTTGAATAAAAGGGCCCCACCTCAGCCCCAGTGAACATCCACTGGCCTAAATAAGAACATAGAACACTCAGTTATAGATTGTACGCCAACATGTTTCTGCACAAGTATGGATCCCCCCTCCACTGGTCAATGCGTATGTGTGTCTCCTCTCAGTTATTTTATAGGGAATGTATGGGTGGGAGGATTTTATTTACAGAATTGATTGTGTTGGACATTGTTGGATATGTCCTTAAAACCAACAGACACTCTTTTTTTTTTTTTTTTTTTTTTTGAGATTTTGAGACGGAGTCTCACTCTGTTGCCCAGGCTGGAGTGCCATGGCATGATCTCAGCTCACTGCCACTTCTGCCTCCCAGGTTCAAGTGATCTCCTGCCTCAGCCTCCCAAGTAGCTGGGATTACAGGCCTCCACCACCATGCCCGGCTAATTTTTATATTTTTAGTAGAGACAGGGTTTCACCATGTTGGCCAGGCTGGTCTCGAACTCCTGCCCACCTTGGCCTCCCAAAGTGCCAGGATTACAGGCGTGAGCCACCAGCGCCCGGCCAGATTTTTTAAAAATAAATTTTATTATGTATATTTAAAGTATGGTGGAAAGTAAACTCTCACTAAGTGATAGGTGTGTATAAAGGAGAAGAGCCTACATAGGCACTCTCTTCTGTGTGCATATCACAAGAGCTGAGGGGAGGCTGTGGGTTCTTGGAGCTGCTTATGAATCACAGAGCGGGCATTTTCATCCAAGCAACTACTTGCTGTGCTCTCTTGCTTGTTGAAGATGACTACTGGTGTGTCCTGTGAGGCACTGGGTATGCAAAGCACGTCCTGGCTTCAGAATAGCCCCACCTCAATTAATAAGAAGGCAGCTTACCAGGACTCTAGATGAATAGGAATGGTAGGCTTCAGCTAGGAAACCTCTGTGCCTTTGCACCTTTTTGTCTACATCTTAGCTTCTAGACTTAGACCTGGATGATGGTAACAGGGACTCAGAATGGTGGCTGGGCCCTGCAGGACCCTCGCATATCACTCAGGTGGGTTTAAATTCTAGTTCAGCCACCTACCAACTGGGTGCACTTCAGCAAGTCATTCCGTTTCTCAGAACCTCTGCCTCGCAGAAGAAAAGAGAGCATCAGAGAAGTTGAGATACTGTTCTAAAGTCACACAGCTAGCAAGCCAAGCAGTTTAATTGATCCTCAGGACTGTCTGACTCCAAAGCTCAGCCTCTTGCTCCTATATCAGGCTGTCTGTTCCTGATGTTCTATTAAAACTATGGTTTTAAGAGCCAGGCATGCATGCAGTGATCTCAGCAACTCAGGGGACTGAGATTAGAGGATGGCTTGAGGCCAGAAGTTTGAGACCAGCCTGGGTAATATGACAAGAAACTTTTTTTTTTTTTTAATTAGCCAGGTGTGGTGCCCCGTGCCTGTAGTCACAGCTATTCAGGAGGCTAAGACCAGAGGATCACTTGAGCCCAGGAATTTGAGGCTGCAATAAGCTGTGGTCGTACCACTGTACTCCAGCCTGAACCACAGAGCAAGATACGGTTCTAAAAAATAAAATAAAATATATCCGGGCTGGCACGGTGGCTCACGCCTGTAATCCCAGCACTTAGGAAGGCCAAGGTGGGCAGATAACCTGAGATCAGGAGTTTGAGACCAGACTGGCCAACATGGTGAAACCTTATCTCTACTGAAAACAAAAAAAATTAGCCAGGAGTCACGGGCATGCCTGTAGTCGCAGCTACTCAGGAGGCTGAGGCAGAATTGCTTGAACCTGGGAGGCAGAGGTTGCAGTGAGTGGAGACTGCCCTACTACACTCCAGCCTGGGTGACAGAGTGAGACTCCAGCTATATATATATACCCACTGTCGTTTTAAAATGTAAGCTTTTTTATTATTATTCAGGTATGGTGAGGCCAAGAGAACAGGAATGACCGCCATTGAAAAGATAGTTTGTTGCTCACAGTTCCCAAGAGGAGGGGGTGCGTCATTCTATATGAGGAAGCTGCCTGGTTGTCAGGAGACAGGAGACAGGAGCGGCAGGAAAAGAGGGGCAGGAGGCTTTATTGTGGTTTCTGTGGAAAGGAATGTGTGAGGCAGAGTAAGAGGGTTTGAGATTGGCTGATTTTATAATTTCTAGCAGACTCTGGGGTGTAGAGGCTGTCCCAGGTTGTCTGGTACCTGGCTCTAGGGGTATTAGGACAGAGAAAAATTGGCCTGGGGCGTAAGAGCCTGGGAAAGAAGGCATCTGAGGGGTATCGGCTCTGGGTTGGTTGGTTTGCATAGGAAAGGCATGCTTGCAGGGGAATAGTTTGCTATCTCTAGGAATTAGCTAGCCTTTGGAAGGGGAGTCTCTCTCACGTCAGCAAGGCCACAAGATGTCAACACATCATAGAATACAGAAAATAAAACACATAATTAATACGACTGTCCTTGGTGAACTTTCTGAGCCATGCAGCCATTCATAAGAAACCCATGGGATTTCCAGATAAGCTTGCATAATTTATGCCTATTTGTAATATAACCAGATAACTATGATGTACAATGAGATGGCTTTAGCTGCCAAATGATCATGTTGAAAAATTATTGCAAGTACAAAATAAACACACACACAAAAACCCCAATAGCTTTCCTACAGATCAATAAAATTAAATAATAAAATAAAACGAGAATAAAATTCTGATCACAATAAAAATGTAAGCTATCTAGAAATAAACTTAATAAGAAATCTACATATGCTATGCTACTGTATGAAATTGCAAACCTTTATTGAAGTATATAAGAGATCCATATTGGGTACATGCCAATTTATCCCAAATTAAATAAATATTATGCAATGTTAATTAAAATATTAGAAATTTTTATAATTACTGAATGAGATACTACAATTTATCTAGAAGAATTGATATCAGAAAATATCCAGGGATTTTTCTGAAAAAGAACATACCTTACAAAGAAGATATGTTTACCTAACACAAATATAAAAATAGTTTTTGTAAGTGGCATTTCAAATCTATGAGAAGAGTGAATTATATATTAAAAGATATTGGATAAATGAACTAACAACACAGAAAAAATTAAGTGAGAGCCGTACTTCATATTGTTGAAATACTTACATAAAAAGTAAATAAATAAATACAAAATTACTGTAAAAATATGTGAGTTTCATTCTCTTGGAATGAAGGGAAGGCCTTGGGAAGTTTGAGATCAAAGTCAGAAATCACCAAAGGAAAACATCGATAGATTTTATTGTATAAAATTAAAAACCTTCACACAATGGAAAACAAAGTTAAAGGACAAATGGCGATTGAGAAGAATATTTGCAGATTATATTTCTTTATTTAAAATCACAGCATAAGGCCGGGCACGGTGGCTCATGCCTGTAATCCCAGCACTTTTGGAAGCTGAGGCAGGTGGATCACCTGAGGTTGTGAGTTCGAAACCAGCCTGACCAACATGGAGAAACCCTGTCTCTAACTAAAAATACAACATTAGCCAGGTGTGGTGATGCACGCCTGTAATCCCAGCTACTTGGGAGGCTGAGGCAGGAGAATCACTTGAATCCAGGAGGTGGAGGTTGTGATGAGCCGAGATGGCGCCACTGCACTCCAGCCTGGGCAACAAGTTGGAAACTCTGTCTCATTTAAAAAAAAAAAAAAATTAATTAAGAAAAATACCCAGCATCTTGGATTACTTCAGTGGAAAAACATGAGCATGATATCTAAATACGCAATTTCGCAAAAGAGAAATATAAATGTGCAGATTATTTCATCATCTAGGTTTTAAGTTTTAAGCCTCGTAGCAATTAGTTTTCTTTCCTGATCCTCTCCCTCCTCCCTGTCTCCACCCTCCAGTAGGCCCCAGTGTGTGTTGTTTCTCTCTATGTGTCCATGTGTTCTCAGCATTTAGTTCCCACTTACACGTGAGAACATGCAACATTTGGTTTTCTGTTCCCATGTTAGTTTGCCAAGGGTAATGCAAACCCCAATGACACAAGTTTGCCTATGAAACAAACATGCACCTGCACCCCTGAACTTAAAAACATCTAACCAGATTAATAAAAAATAATAAAAAAAGAGAGAAAGCAAAAAAAAATAAATAGTCTAATATTAGTGAGATATATTGAATTGAGATAACAATGTAATAACCTTATTTTGCTATCAGATCGTCAAAAATTTAAAGATTACTAATATTCAGAACCGGTGAGGTTGCAAGGACACAGACATTGTCACACACTGCTTGTGAAATCAAACTGGTGATTTGTTTTTGGTAAAATGAGCCAGAAGCCTTTAAAAGGTTCATATCCTTTGGCCCAGCAATTTGCCATTAGGAAATTTAAATAAAAGAAGCTGGGTGCGGGTAATCCCAGCACTTTGGGAGGCTGAAGCGGGTGGATCACTTGAGGTCAGGAGTTCAAGACCCGCCTGGCCAACATGGTGAAACCCCGTCTCCACTAAAAATACAAAAATTAGCTGGGCATGGTGGTGGGTACCTATAATCCCAGCTACTCAGGAGGCTGGGGCAGGAGAAGCACTTGAACCTGGGAGGTGAAGTTTGCAGTGAGCCGAGATTGCGCCATTGTACTCCACCCTGGGTAACAGAGCAAGATTCCATCATGAAAAAAAGATAGAAGAAGAAAATGAAAGAAATACAAAAAGAAGAGCATCTGTGTGTAGAGTGATAGTCACCACATCTTTAAATAATTATTTAAAATAATAATGAACAAGTAGAAATAACTTAAATGTCCAGTGATAGGGAACTGATTAATTATCTGTTGTACTTACATACAACAAAATTTTCTGTGACTGTTAAAAGTTGTCATGTGAGTTATACACATGCATTCGCATACACATAAGAAAGCTCTCCACAATATAATTAAAATTAGAAAAAAAAACGGTTGCAAAAGAGGATGCATAATATGATCCCGTTTTAGTAAGAAATAATATAATCCCTTTTTAGAAGAAAGATCTAAAAGATTAGACACCGAATTGTTAATGATCATTACTTCTGGGTGGTAGAAGAATGGTGATTATCTTCTTCTGTATACTTGTATATATATTCTGAACTTATTGCAGAGGACATGTATTTTTTATAAGCAGAAAAATACTATAAATCTGTTCGAAA
This sequence comes from Chlorocebus sabaeus, assembly GCF_047675955.1. Taxonomy (NCBI): domain Eukaryota; kingdom Metazoa; phylum Chordata; class Mammalia; order Primates; family Cercopithecidae; genus Chlorocebus; species Chlorocebus sabaeus. The sequence continues at coordinate 18,729,170 of NC_132908.1, forward strand.
GTAATTTCTCAGCTGTTTTTCCCCTTAACGGGGTACATTCAGATGATTAGCAGCGGGAGGTATGGAGGATGAAGCTGGGTAAAAGAATTGTCAGTTTCCTGTCCTCAATTCTGGCTATCATAGACTGAAAATCAGTAGAGACGTGTTTCTACAGAACATTCACGGCTCTGACCTTCACTGTTAAATGAAATTAGAATGCCTCTTGAAAAGAGAATGTTTTCTCTCCAAGTTTGCTATAAATATTTAAAGTGGAAAATATGGATTATGTCAAATGTGGTTGAGGAAACCAACACAGAAAGTCCAGTTTCTGTGCGGACACAAAGCATGGGAAGGAGGTAACTGATGGAGGAGGTGGTTATCAGAAGGCTCAGTTGATTTGAGGTTACTTTGACAGATGGATGGTGCTGATGTTTTTGGATAAATGACAGAGCTTATTGGATAGCCTGTACCTTATTATGCTCCCACCATCGGGATCCAAGCTTTGGGCTAAGGAGGGTATGTAGGATTTGTTACATTTGAGATGCAACCAGAAAAAGAGGACATCCCGCTGGCATAATGATGTTCTGGGGCCCTCTAAGAGAGCGTAATTCCCACTCATTAGGTGGCATTTGCTCACCTCAGCAAGCCACTCTTGGTGACCGTCTGTCATGCAGACATACTAGTACATCCATGGGGTCTCTGCTTCTCCTGTGCCAGGCAGGCACAGAGATAAACAGCTCCCTATTTGTGCCAACTCACCCCAAGTATGTTTGTAGACTTAACACTACCCAAACATCTGGCTCATCCAGGTTTCTGGGACTGTGCCGGGAAATAGGTTAAGAAAATTGAAGCATAGAGTGTTGGTGGGAGAGGGTATGAAATTTGGAGAACTGCATCTGAATAGGAAGCTTAGGGTCAAGTTTGAAAGGGATTTGAATACTTTCCTGATGAATTTGACTTATCCTTGTTTCATAGCTTTGTCAACTCTTTTTAAAAATTATTTTTAAGAGACAGGGTCTCACTCTGTCACCCAAGCTGGAATGCAGTGGTACAATCATACCTCACTGTAGCCTCGAACTCCTGAGCTCAAGCTGTCAACTCTTGGTCTAAGCAAAACTATAGATGGGAAATCTGTGATGTTAAAGCAACTGCATTTTTCCGATTATCTCCTGACCCAAATATTCCAGATCAGCTAACAAAAATAATTGAAAGCTTTTCAAATCATCTTAACTGGGAGGCTCTGGAATTGGAGGTCGTATGGATTAGGATGAGTTAGGCTATGTGTGGTAACGAACAACCCTGACTCAGTACTTAAAATGACGGACTTATTTCTTGCTCACATTCCATGTCACTTTTGTATCACTGTCCTCGTTTAGCGATGCAGGTAAATGGAGTCTTCACCATCTGGAGGTGGGAAGAACATGATGAGTTGTGCACCAGCTATTAAAGACTTCCACGTGGGAGAGGCGCGGCTCCCTTCCACCCACCGTTCACTGGCTGCAAAACATCACTTGGCTTTATGGAGGCAGAGAAGGGTGATCCTAGTTTGTGTCCAGGAATAAGAGAACCAAAGTGTTGGTGAACAACACCAATGACCACTCCAGAAACAGAGGAGTGTTTCTCCCTTATTGGCTGTGTTATTTTAAGCAAGTCATTAAACCTTTCTGAGCTTTTTTTAAAAAACTATATTTTCATTTAAAAAAAAAGTAGAAAAGCCTAGAGCCTAGAATTCTATTTTTGTAACCCTTGCCCTCTTCCTCCCTCCCTAAATATAAAGGTAGGGTGGGACATGATACGACTGGGTACAAAAGGGTCAAGTTCTTTCTTAGAGCACAAGCAGATACCCAGTGAGCCTGGGAGCAAGGGAGATGAAATTTAACCTCAGAGTCTATAAAAAATTTACAGAATTGCAAAGTGCCAAGCAAAAATACAAAAGAGTTCTCTGCACTCCGGGAAATTATTGAAGCCATAAAGATTCCTGCTCTTGCAGATGAGGCAGTTGGTGAGTGGAGCAGAGCAAATCAATAATGTCATACTTCTCGCCCGGATCAAAATACTCAAGGAAATAGCTGCAAAGTAAGAGGGGACAAGGTCCATCTCGGTCAATCACTGCACTGGGTAATGCCATAGCAGAGCACAGTCTAATAGTCTGGCCTGGAATTTTAAAAGCCAGGAAAGTGTTTAATCAAAATTTGGAGCCATTGTAGATTCTAAAGGATAATTACTCAGCACTTTGGCAGAGGAGAGTCCTAGAGAAAGGATCTGATGGAGGTTGCGCATATTTAAATGAATGCTGGTTTTGTAAGAATTCTCAGGTAAGACCAGGCAAGAAAAATTCCCCTTTGGAGGACTAGAAGCTGGGTACCACAAGGTGATGATCATAAAAGACTGTATGTGCCTTGCTAACTGACATATCCTCTGCTTTAGCACAGTGCCAGGTACATCCGTTTGTCCATCCATCCATCCAACCATCCATCCATCCATCCATCCATCCATCCATCCATCCATCCATTCTTCTGACAAATATTTCTTAAACACACACTATGTGACAAGCACAGTTTTAAGCACTGAGGTACAGCAATAAACTAGACAGTCTAGGTCCCTGCTGTCATGGAGGTTGCATTGTAATAGGGAAGATATAATAAGCAAGAATATAAATTTCATCATATCCAATAGTAGTAGATGCTAAGAAGACAATAAAGTGAGCAGTGAAGAGGAGACTTAGGATGCCCTTGGATACTCAGGGCCTTTATGAGAGGACATATTCAGGCTGAGATCTCAAAGACATATCCAGTCTTGGCGTCCAGAAGTAAGAAAATACACGCAGAAAATACAAGAGCAAAGGCCCTGAGATGGGAACAAACTTGGCATGTTTGAGGGGCTTCAAGAAGACCAATGTTGGGAGGGAGACAGCAGGAAGAGAGGGTAGGGAGGTAGGGAGGGACCAGAAGGTATAGAGCTTTATAGGCTATGATAAGTCACATAGTAGGTGCTCATCATCATTTATTGAATGACTTACTAACCAACTGACTGAAGCGGCTGCATGCGGTGACTTACACTGGGTTGTACAGATACTTAGTGGCTGTACTGAGACTAGAACTTCAATGCATCCTCCAGTAAGACCATAATACTCCCTGCTAGTTTAGGTGGAGTAGAAACGGTAGATTTTGGTGTAACAAATATAATAGCTTACATTTGTTAAGCCCTTATATTTATGCAACTTCATGCATATGTTTGACCCGCCTACGTCTCTGTTTACTGCTGTTACCCTTTTAGAAAAAATTGTTTTTTAGTTGACAAGTAAAAATTTTATATATTTATGGTGTACAACATGATGTTTTGATATATGTATACATTGTGAAGTGACTAAATCAAGCTATTTAATATATGCATTATGTCACATACTGATCCATTTTTGTGGTGCGAATACTTGAAATCCACACTCTGAGAAATTTTCTAGTATACAATATATTATTATTAACTGTAGTCACCATGATGTACTTCTTTTTCTTTTTTTCTTTTCTTTTCTTTTTTTTTTTTTTTTTTTTTGAGATGGAGTCTCGCTCTCTCACCCAAGCTGGAGTGCAATGGGGCGATCTTGGCTCACTGCAACCTTCACCTCCCAGGTTCAAGCAATTATCCTGCCTCAGCCTGCCGAGTAGCTGGGATTACAGGCGTGTGCCACCAAAGTCGGCTAATTTTTGTATTTTTTTTAGTAGAGACTGGGTTTCGCCATGTGGCCCAGCCTGGTCTCGAAATCCTGACCTCAGGTAATTCACCTGCTTCGGCCTGCCAAAGTGCTGGGATTACAGGCATGGGTCAGCGCACCCAGCCCTTTTTCTTTAATAGATGAGGAAACCAAAGCTCAGAGAGTTTGAGCCACTGACCTAAGTGATCACTAACAGAAAATGGTCAATGGATTGGTAATCCCCCGATACTTCTTTGTTCATTGCTATATTCTCAACTCTTAGCATAGCACCTTATAAATAACCGTTTAATATATTTTGTCAAATAAATAAATCTGCATTTCAACAGAAATGAAATTATATTATACAACTTGCTTCTGAACCTACTTTTTCTGACTGTGAACATTTTTTATCATCAATAAAAGTCTACATTGTTATCTTTAGCAATGGCATTGTATATCATCACATAGATATATCTCTACTTATTTCACCAATTTCCTGTTATTGGATATTTGGTTGTTTTCATTTTTTTCACTATTACAAACATTTCTTCCAACAGAAAATTCTGTTTTGTTTTGTTTTGTTTTGTTTTGAGACAGGGCCTCACTCTGTTGCCCAGGCTGAAGTGTAATGGAGTGATCATGGCTCACTGCAACCTCCACCTCCTGGGCTCAAGCAATCCTCCCACCTCAGTCTCCAGAGTAGCTGGGACCACAAGTGCATGCTACCATGTGCAGCTAATTTTTTTTGTATATTTTATAGAAACAGGGTCTCATCTTATTGCCCAGACTGGTCTCCAACTCCTTGGCCAAAGTGATTCACGCGTCTCGGCCTCCCAAAGTGCTGGGATTACAGGCGTGAGCTACCACACCCAGCCTTGGCAATTCTTCATCTGACATCGGTGCACATCTGTCTAATGATGTTCTTGAGCTAACCTCCCCCATCAGTAGAAATACTAGATGAAATAGGTATACATTTTAGAAACTTGGGAAAGCGTAAACCCAAACTATTTTTTGGAAAGACTGGGTCTTTCTCAGCATGTTCCATTTGGACGCCACCCTTGAGGAACATAAATACACTGCTGTGTTTTCATAGAACAGGATCAGGAGAGCATGCTTGTTACATGAGTAAGAAGAGAGGGAAAAGATCCCGCTGAGGCTGAGAGAGAGGCAGCTAAGGGGAGCCCCAACAGCAGTTTTCACAGATGGAGAAAACTGAGAGTCTGATTGCAGAAGCCGAAGAGCGTAGCTGAAAACAAACTTTATGAAAAGTAGTCAGTGTCAAGTTTAAATGGTAGAGGCTTTCGGAAAATGGGCTGGGAGAACTCAGCCGGAGAGGTGTTCATGCGGAAGAAAAGTGCTCATGGAGCAGCCACCAGCTGGAAACTGGAAACATGTGTTGTCCAAGTCATTTCAGTGAGGGTTTCACCATTTCTTTTTGTTTTTCTGGGAGGCAAACTGGGTATATAGAATCAGGGCAGTTTTTAGAGATCTACAGAGCTGGCTTTTAATCTAGACTCCATTGACTTGCTGTGTGACCTTGAGTGATTTTCAGATATTTTTGAACCTCAGTTTTCACATCTGTTAATCGGGAATAAAAACACCTGCCCCACTGGGTGGATAGAAAATTAGATGAGATCATTTTCGTGTGTATAATCTAGATGAAGACAGGACAGCCCATCAGGTTAAGTTCCTTATCCCCCGATATCTCGCCTCAATATTTCTGGGAGGCTCTTAGGTGACCCTTTTAAACTGGCAGGGTTTCCATTCCTGACTCATTATGTCTGTGCAGTGCTGTCTCCTTTCCAATGCCCCTCCACTCTAATGGCCGGAGCTGTCCTCTGTTGATGACCCCCATGCTGCTATGGCCTCAGCAGGGGGCTACTATTTGCATTCATTTATTCCACAAATATTGACTGAGCATCTACTACATCTACTACTAGGTGCTGGGCATTCAGGTTGGATATGGCTCTTGCCCTTGTGGTACTTATAGTCTAATAGGGGAGAAGGATACTGATTAGACAATCTCACAAATATATGTCATGACAAAGCATAAATATGATAATTAAGGAGTTATGAAAGAGTTTCAGGAAAAATTGAGTGACTTTGGGAGGCAAGGGTTATGGAAATCTGGGAGGGTTTTCTTGAGAAAGTGACATTCTAGATGACAGCTCAGAGTAAGCAGGAGTGAGCAGACAAAGGTGGTGGGGGAAGGTGTTCCAGGCAGAGAGACGGTGTGTGCAAAGACCCCGAGGCACAGGAAATGGAACATATTTGAGGAACTGAAGGAAGACCAAAGTGGCATGTCTACTTCATTCTAAGTGCAGGGCGGGCAGTTTGCCTTAATGCCCCACATGAGAACAGAGAGCAAGATGCAGCTTTTAACAAGTTTTTACTGGCAATTTGGGACTAGTTTAAAAGGAAGCCAAACAAAATCATTTACAATGATCGGATAGGCCCAGAGGTATCATCAGATTCCCTTAACTGCCTGGCTTCATGTCTGTCTCAGTTTCTCCATGGCTGGGCCTCAGTTTCTCCCTCCTCTCACCAGAAACACTTCAGGCATCTCTATTCTATGGAGCCAGGCTAAACTGGCTCCCAGTCAAGAAGGAGGAGACAATTTCTGATCACCTCCATTTAAGGTCAGTTTTCAGAATCCTTGTCTCCTGCTTCAAGACTGAGCACACGCCAGAAGATCTGACTATGAGAACATCGCTCCTCTTCAGGGGAAACCCCATATCCACCCACAGAGGTATTATTGCTCACTCCCACACAGATAGAACAAGCCACATCCAATATTTTGGGTTATTTCATGTTAAGTAAAGCCATAAATGAGGCAATGACATCCCAGTCCAGGTAAGGCTGAGCTGCCCTCAGAGCATTTTATTTTCAATCTCTTCTTACTTAGGGCCTCGTCTCAGGATCAACTTGCACGGCTCATATTGCTGGTGGTGCCCCAACATTCATTATCCTCTTCTTCTTTGTAATAGAACCCCTGATTTCTAACAGGGTCCATGCCATCTGGATCAAAGACTACATTTCCCAGCCTTCTTTGCAGCTGGGAAAATTCATATGACTAAGTTCTGGCTCATGGAAAATGTATAATTACGCAGTCTGTACTTGCACATCCTTAAAGGAAAGAAGCATTTCTTTTCTCAGCTGGCTGGAAGGTAGAAATGCACCATCTTGGACAAGGTGAATGAATGCAATACCTAAGACAGCAGAACAACAGTATAGAAAAAGCCTGAGATTTCTGAAATCATGGAACCTTCATACCAGCCCTGGACAACTTACTTCTAGACTACTAAATGACAGCAAAATAAAATTCAGTATTATTTAACCATTATTACTTGCGGGTTTCTGTTTTAGCAACCAAACTTGTTTTCTAAATCATATAGTTTATCATTGTGTAAGATACATGGCACATAGTAGGTGCTCACTAAATTGTAGCTGTTGTTCATTTCTAGGGTTCTCTACCTAACAGTGGGAATGAAATTGTAGGCACTTATGGAGTGTTCTTGCAGGGATAGCCTTAATGGATAAGGATAACCTTAATGGAGATGAAGCAATATTGGATTAAGATAGATATTTATGGAAAAAAATAAATGAAAATGACGGTAACACATTTGGTAAATCTGTGCAGATGCTTAAGACGTATTTTATGATGTAATGGGGACTTAAATGTGAATTTCGGCTCCAGAAAAAGGAATGCATTGATTCTTTTGAAGGGGTCTGGGGCTAGAAGAGAGGAAACTGTGACTCTCTGGAGACTTTCTAACCTGACGATAGCCAGCATCTTTTCTGCTGTATCTGATGTCATAGCCAAGGGCATGCCCTGTTGTTCGCCAGTGATTATAAGCTATAAAGCTATGCTTTTGTTTCACCTTTGTTTATCAGCCTGGGCAATGGGCATGGTGAGAGTCTAGGTTTATCTTACAGGCCTATTGCTCCTTAGAGAAAGAAAGAGGAAGAGAAGTAAGGAGGAGTTTCAGATTCTTATTGGTTTAGCCAAGCACACCAAGATGGTATCAAGCCTCCAGAACAGCTGAGCCATCACCCCAGACCATAGCCATTGAGAGCACAATTGGCACCCTCGACTTCCCATAGAACCCTTGTATTCTCGGCAAAGCTTCTTACGTACCCATAATCCACTTCAATAGAGAATGTGAAGTTCAGCTACCCAGCAACATCCATCGTTGATCTGCCCTGTGAGAAATCAGGTGGAAACGGTACACTGGACTTAGCAGAAAAAATAGATGCTTGCACGGGTTTTGGATTCAGGAAGACCTGAGTTCGGATCTGAACTCTGTAACTTTCTTACCAGGTGTGTGAACTCTGACAACTAAATTTACCTGTTTGGAGGCTCAGTTTCTTCATTTATGATATGGGATTAACATATATTTTTATATCAGAGATGTAAGTTTTTATTATTAACCACCACGCTGGTTTGAAAAAGTCAAGACTTGAGATGAATTGGCTAGCTCATTGAAAATAAATATGCAAGCTTGATAGAGGATGTGAAGTTCAACTATCCAGCAAAATTCATCATTGATCTGCCCTGTGAGAAATCAGATGGGAACGGCACACTGAACTGAGCAGGGAAAAAAAAAAAAAATGGTTTTGAGCCCTGACTCTTGCTAACTTAATGTTTGATGTTAACCGTGTCCTTCCCATCCTCTGGACCTCCATTTCCTCATCTCTAAAATCGTTTCTGTGATCTCTATTGTTCCAGCAAAATCTGGGCACCAATGGCATGACTCAGCCAAGGTCCCAGGGTGAATCAGCAAAGGCCAAGGCAGGACCAGTACCCCAATCTGGAGCTTTTTCCAGAGCTTTTAACAATGCCCTGCCAAAACCAACTTAGCACTCATTTCGTGCTGGGCATGATGGAATGTGCTATGGTACAGAGATTTAAAAACAAAAAACATAAAACAAGGTCGCTGGGCTTGGTGGCTCATGTCTGTAATCCCAGCACTTTGGGAGGTTAAGGCAGGCAGATCACAAGGTCAGGAGTTCGAGACTAACCTGACCAACATGGTGGAATCCTGTCTCTACTAAAAATACAAAAATTAACCAGGCTTGGTGGTGCACACCTGTAATCACAACTACTCAGGAGGCCTAGGCAGAATTGCTTGAACTCGGGAGGTGGAGGTTGCAGTGAGTCAAGATCGTGCCACTGCACTCCAGTCTGGGCAACAGAGTGAGACTCTGTCTCAAAAACAAACAAACAAACAAAAAACAAAACAACGTCCCTGCCCATGAAGGGCTTACAATTGAGCTGATGAAACACAAACAGAAATCAGGTCATTTACCAGTTTCCCCCAAATCCTCTTCCTGCACATCTCATCACTCTGTTTGTAGAAAGAAGCCCTGTGAGCTCAGAACAGGCCTGAGATTGAGCAGCGTCCACTCTGCCGCCCTGTTGATTCCTGTAGCTCTGCTCTGTCTCCTACTCTGGGCCTTGCAAATGCTGTTCCTACCACCCTCTTCTAATGTGCTTGCTTGGCTCATTCTTTTCAGAACTTAGGTCAGACCTCCCCACCTCCAAGAAGTCTTCCTTGATTCCCCAGAGTTGGGGTAGGGACTGCTTTTCAGTGCTCCCAGGGCCCCAGGATGCTCCTAGTGTAGCCCTTACTGGGAAGTGTTGTGGTTACTTGATTTCTAATCTGTCTTCCACTCTGCACTGAAATTCCGTGAGAAGAAAGAAGTTCAATACCTGGGACATTGTTGGAGCTTCTTAAAATTGTGTTTATTCGCTACATTGAAGGGTTGAGCTTTGAAGAATGGGTAGAAATCAAATGGGAAGGGGGAAATGAACAGGATCCTTTAGGCGTTGGGATGGAAACACATGCTTAAGTGTGTGGGGGGGGTGGGGGGTAACAAGTGACAGGGCATGTACAGTGTGGGGGCTGGGGCTGTCTTTGGCTGAGCAGACCTTCTAGCCCACTGGCTTGATCTTAGTCCCCAGGGGTCTTCATATTCTCCATGAGATGCACAATGGAAAAGCCTCTATCCCTGCCACATTTCCCTCAAGCATTTCCCAAGAATTGTTCTGGGTACCCACCTGTCTAGCAGCTGCTGTTAGTGTTCAGACATTCCTGGGGCTTCATCCTTTAGGACAGGGGTCAGCGAACTTTTCTGCAAAAGGACAGAGAGTAAATATTTTCAGTTTTGTAGGCCACACAATCTCTGTAGTGACTATGCCAATCTTATTAAAGCATGAAAGCGACTATAGACAAAGTACAGACAAATGGGTGTGGCTGTATTCAATATAACTTTATTTACACAAACAGGCAGTGGGCCCTTTTCCACCACACCTGAGTTTACAGTAATGAGGTGATTCAGAGTGGAGCCCCTAGATAGCTGGGGGCTGGGCACCCGAAAGACCACATGTGATTGTGGAGGGGGAACTTTCATCCCTGTCCACTGACATCTGGAGGTCGGAAGAGGGACTGAAGATTGAGTTACAAAAACTCTTAATCATTGAGATTCAGGGAGCCTCTGGGTTGATGGACACATTGATGTGCTGAGAGGGTGGTGCAGTTGGGGAGGACAGGGAAGCCCTATGCCACCCCGTCACTTCCATAGCTTGCCCTGTGCAATCTTTCATCTGGTTATTCCTGAGATGTACCCTTTATAATAAACCTGCAAATGTAAGTAAAGTGCCCTTCTGAATTCTGTGTCATTCTAGTGATCATTGAACCTGATGGGAGGTTGTGGGAACCCCTGAATTTGTAGTTGTCTGGGCAGCAGTGTAGGTAACTTGGACACCCCATTTGTGGCTGGTGTCTGTACTGGGGGCACTCTTGAGGAACTAAGCTCTTGAGCTGTGGGGTCTGCACTAATTCTGAATAGTTAATAGTGCATGTCAAAATATAATTGAATTGTTGGACACTGTGTTGGTGTCAGAGAATTGGTTGGGTTGGAAAAAAACATTTGATTTATAGGCCGGAATTTACCAACCTCTGCTTTATGGAAATGGTAGCATCATCGAGAACAGGAGGCCCCTTCCCCTTCCCAAAACCTCCAGATGTGCAGGAGTGGTTGGGAGCTCCTAGCTCATTCATGTTTGATAATTATTTATTGAGCATCTACTATGTGGCAAGCACTGTGCAAACTGCTGGGGGTGTCATGATAATCAAGACAGAAGAGATTCCTGTCCAGATGGAGGGCAAATTCTAGCAAACAAGGCCCACAGTAAGTAAGAAAACTAAAGAACATTTCAGATCATGATGGATTCCAGGGAGGGCATTTGTGGGGGATGTGGTAGCACATAGGGCATGTATGTGGGTGGGGTTGGGGGTGCTGCTGTAGACACCTGTATTAGTCTGTTTTCACACTGCCGATAAAGACATGCCTAAGATTGGGCAATTTACAAAAGAAAGAGGTTTAATTGACTTACAGCTTCACATGTCTGGAGAGGCCTCACGATCATGGTGGAAGATGAGGAGCAAGTCACATCTTATGTGGATGATGACAGGCAGAGAGAGCTTGTGCAGGGAAACTCCCATTTTTAAAACCATCAGATCTCGTGAGACTTATTTACTATCACAAGATCAGCATGGGAAAAACCTGCCCCCATGATTCAATTACCTCCCACCGGGACCCTCCCACAACACGTAGGAATTCAGGATGAGATTTGGATGGGGACACAGCCAAACCATATCAACACCCATGGGCAGGGAAGATGGTCTGTGGAGTTGACATTGAACAGAGCCTCCAATAGTGAGAAGGAGCCGGCCATAGGAGGAGCAGGAGGAAGAGAATTCTTGGAAGATGGAACAGCATATGCAAGATCACCCAAACTGGTAATAACCTGGCAGGTTCCAGGAGCTGAAAAGAGACCAGTGTGGGTAGAGCGAGTTTGTGAAATTTGTCTTTGGTTGAATGAGAGGACTCTCTACTCCATTGGCAGGACACTGCTATTTCCTTTAACAAGAAGGCATTGTGGCTGTATCTGTCATTCTCCCCTTTGGGTTGCATGAGAAAAATGATGATTGCTAATATTCGTTGACTACTGTGCCATGTTAAGTGCTTTATTTTAATGATGTCTTTAAAGCCCAACAACTTTATGAAATATGGACTATGATTTTTATTTCTATTTTGTAGTAGGGGAAACTGAGGCACAGAGGAATTTTAATTAACTTGCTCCAAACACAGTTAGGCAGATCTGGGATTTGAACTGGCAGAGTTGGGATTTGAATCCAGGGAGTACAGGTGACTATGCTCTCAGCTGATAAACTATTCAACTATTTTCTTTGATTATGTTTCCCTCAGCCTCTTTGGGGGTAATGTATTTTCTCAAGTCCCCCGAAACTGAGAGTCTGAGGAGGTTATACTAATAGTGGCAATACCTGTTTCACTGACTGGCATCTCATCTGTGTAATGAAGATCTTTGGGCTCTCCCTGTGCTAGGCAAATTCTCACCCATAGAGTTTCACATAAACTCCCAGATAGTCCTTTCAGAGTGTGTTTACTCCAAGTCCCTCTTCTGTGGCTGTTTCTCACCAGCTCGCGCTGGAACCATCTTGACAAATGCATAAGTCAAGGGTGATGTCAATGGGTACTCCTCAAAGCTGGCAATCCGCAACACAGCAAAAACATCAAAACGAGCCAGCACTCAGTAGATCCTTTCTCTATACCCATAAAAGCACCCTCCATGTAATAATTCATTTATCACTCATAGTAAGCTTAGGAGGTAATCACTATTAATATACCCATTTTACGGATGAGAAAACCAAGGGGGTAGACACATGAAGAAACTTGCCCAAAGTTGATTAGAAGAAACAGGGCTGGGATTTGAATCCAGGTCATCTAGCCTAGAGCCTGAAGTCTGGTCCTACTAGATAATGCTGCATTCCCACAGTCATCCCTGAGCAGAAGCCACACTGTGGGCTGTGCCAAAATGATTCAAATGCTGCTCTCTGCCTGCATGTGCCCCAGTTTGTCCCAGAGCCCCCAGAGTTGCATTGTCAGAGCCCCTGAAGTCTCACAGACACTCCTCAGTATCCCTCTCCTCAGGGCTCAGACCCCAGCCATGAAGCCTTTTTCTCAGATAGAACCCTTGTTACCTCAAACAAACAAACAACAAAAACTCCTGCAAAATCTGCCCACTTGACCGATCATTTTCTCGGTGTCCTTTTTCTTTGCAGAGAGGCTGGAGCCTATCAGAGAGAATATTTATTTACCCAAATCTCTGAGAAGCCCGCATTCAGTCTGCCTTTTTTTTTTTTTTTTTCCTCCTTCACATGAGCATTGTTCAATTGCAAACATCAGAGATTGGCTTTTGAAGCCAAAATTATATCCTAGGACCAATACTGATTTTATGCTACAAAAGATTTCTAGGAGAGCTGCAGTAAGCATTTCATTTTCTCATGGGTTAGGATAGGAAAAGGACCCGGGAGAGTCCATCCCCTGAGGTTTTCACCTGAAGGTCAGATCTCTCGCTGGGTGAAGTCCTTGAAATCAATGCAAAGTGGAGTGTGGGTGGCAAGGCAGGAGATGAAAGCCTGGAAGCTTTCTTCAAATACTACCTGTAGCCCAAGCAGGCACCAACTCCTGATAATCTTTATCACTGTAATGAAGTTTAAAACTTGAAGGAAGGATTTGTTAGGATGCACCCAGCAGGATCTGAGATCTTGGCTGCTGAAGGCCAGGTTTCAAGGCCTCTGCTGTTGGGAAGGTGACAGGAGGCAGAGAATACTTAAAGGGGCCCAAATCTCCCAGGGGCCAGCAAATTTCCTCATGATTCTGTTCGCTTCCTGATGGCTACTCACCTTTTATGTGCATCTTTCGGTAGTAAAGAATGTGTTCCCTCTTCTCACATCATCTTGCCACAGTCAATTTCATCAACTGTGCCTTGCTCAAGCCTCTGCCAAGAAGAAACTTCTTTAGAATCATTGGGTGAAAAATTAGGCTCAGTTGTTTGTCTGAAGGCTGGCAAATTTCACTGTCTCCCTGCAGACAATACATCAAACACAGCTACAAACGGACTTCAAACACAAGCATAATGAATTGGCCACGCACTTAGGACTTGGAGCTGAGCTTGCAGCTCAAACTGAGTTTCACAGGCATTTTCCTCTACCGTGTTTGGAGCATTGCAGGCCTCGGCGGAGGCACCAAAAGAAAGCTGTGCCTTAGGGCATCAAAATCCTCATGCACATGTGGTATGACTCAGCATTTCCACTCCTACGTGTCTACCCCAGAGATTTGAGAACATACGTCCACACCAAAACTTGTACATAAAATCATGGCAAAATTCTTCATAATAGCCAAAGAAAAGCTGGAAACAGTAGAAACACCCATCAAATGGCAAATGAATAAACAAAATGTGGTATATCCACACAATGGAATTCTACTCAGCAATTCAAAGGAACAAGTTACTGATACATGACATGAACGAACCTTGAAACAAAACAAAACAAAACAAACAACAAACCATATGAAATATCATGGGAAAAGCAAGCTAGAAAAGACACGATGTATGGTTCTATTTATGTGAAATTTCTAGAAAAGGGAAAATTAGAGTCAGGACGCTGATCAGAGGACATTGGGATTAGAGCTATGAATTAACAGCAGATTGGCAAGAAGAAATTTGGGAGATGATAGAAGAGTTCTAAAACTGGATTGTGGTGATGGTTGCACAACTGTAGAGATTTGCTAAAACTCACTGAACCATACAATTACAACAGGCACATTTTATAGTGTGTAAGTTATAACTTAATAAAAAGACATGATAACTAAAACGTCTCTCAATTTCCTTCTCTCCTCCTTTCCCTTCTTTCCTTCCTTTGTTCTTCTCTCCCTCCCTCTTTCCAATCTTCTCCAAACATTTAGTAAACCTCACAAATGTACCCAGCCCTGTGCTTGGCACTGCAGTCATTCATTTCTCCATGCAGCAAATATTTATTGAGCACCTACTATGTGCTAGGCACAGGCTTCGGGACTGGGGATACAGTCGTGAATAAAGTCCCTGTCCTAATGGAGCATACATTTTAATGGAGCAGAGAGACAGATATAAACATCGTATTAGGAATCCATGTGTGTTTTGAATAGAGAAGGACTAGAGAGTGATAGCGATGGTCATTTGGGATGGAGTGGGGAGGGCCTAAGGAGGTGGCCCTTGTGAAGCAGCCTGAAGGAACTGAGAAATCTGTGTAAGTATTTGGGAGAAGAGCAGACAGAGGGAATGGCCAGTGCAAAGCTGTGAGATGGGGACTTGCTCCGTGTGTCTGAGGAATAGCAGGGAGGCCAGTGTGGCTGGAGGAGAGGAAGCCTGAGGGCAGAGAGGGAGGCAGGGGTCAGATCGCAAGGCCTTGTATGTCATTGTAAGGACTTTGGGCTTTATTTGAAGAATGACGAGAAAACACTGGAAGTTCACAGCAAGATGAGACCTAAGCTGACTTCTGTTTGAAAGGATCACTCTGAACGCAGAAAACACAGATCAAAGGGGATTGAGATGGTGCATGTAGGCTGTTAGGAGGCTGATGTATGGGTGGGACAAGATGGTGGCTCGCACTAGACTGGTGCTAACGGACAAAGGGAGATGTGCTCAGAAATGACATCTATTTTGGAGATAAGACCGACAGGATTTGTAAATAAAGAGCTGAAAAGCTCAAAAGAATTAATAGCCCGGTGGAGGAAACAGAGCTGTCAGGATAGTGGCTATAATGAACATGTATTAATCATTTGCTCCGTGCCAGGCATTCTGCTAAACACGTTTTGATTCTTATAGTAGCTATAAGGTAGAAGTTATCCATTTTTCCATCATTTTACAGATGGGAGAATTGAGGCCCCAAGAGATTAAACAATTAGGCCAGTGTTAGGCAGCTGGTAAGTAGTAGAGTAGGGATTTGAACCTAGGCAACCCAATTTCAGATGCTGCTCTCTTAACCACTCTGCCACACTAGCTATATGTACTAATTGCTATGGTAGAAGCAGGTACTCATGTGTGGATGCGCGGTCTTGATGAAGATGGCAGAGAGGGCTTCCTGGAGAGGGAGAACTTGAACTGTGACTTGAAGAGAGTACAAGGGTTCTACAGGAGACAGGCACAGGAACAGCGTGTGCAAAGTCATTGGCAATGATCAAGTTTGGCATGAAGTTAACACTGTATATGATCAACAAGGCTGGAGTATAGAATATCTGAGAAATAAGTTTGGAGAGGGAGGTAAGGGAAAGACCCCGAAGGACCTTGTGTGCCTGGTCAAGGAGTTTGGAACACATCCAGGAAGCCAGTGTTTCTCTAAATAGTAGATGCAGGACCCGGGGGCTAAGTAAACTGATCATAGGTGATACACAGGCAGGCACTCTTATTTAGATAGTTATGGGTTACTTATCGATTTATCTTAACATGAATTAGAAAAATATATAATTAGTCCACCTAACCTGTGATTTCATAGATACTGCCTAGGATGAGAGAATTTTTTTTCAAAACAGTTGAAAGAAAGATGTTATAACATTCATGTTACAATTGGGAGATTATTCATACTGCATGGTTTGTGACATTCAACAAATTGGTTACCACCTCAATGTCTATCAGTTGGGGACTGGTTGAAGAATGGGACAAGTGAATTCAAAGCAGCTTTAAAAAAATGAAGAAGCTTTTTATATTCTAATATAGAACAAGCTCTAAGGTATAATGTTAAGTTATAAAAGCAATTGGTGAACATTATATCTGTTACGTTCCCATTTGTGTTTGAAAAGAGAGTGTCTCAGCCAGGCGCTGGCTCACATCTATAATTTCAGCACTTTAGGAGACCAAGGTGGGAGAATTGCTTGAGGCCAGGAATTTAAGACCAGCCTGGGCAACATATCAAGACCCTATTTCTACATTTTTTTAATTAGTTGGGCATGGTGGTATGCACCTGTAGTCCTAGCTACTCAGGAGGCTGAGGTGGGAGGATTGCCTGAGCCCAGGAAGCCAGGGTGCAATGAGTTAGGATTGCACCACTGCACTCCAGCCTGGGTAACAGAGAGAGACTCTGTCTCAAAAAAAAAAAAAAAAAAAAAAAAAAGGTGTGTGTGTGAGTTTGTGTTTGCTTACATATAAATAGACTTTCTCCGAATTGACAAGCAAGACATGGACATTGGTGGTTGTCTCTGGAAAGGGGACCTGGTGGACAGGGTGGATGGGAGAGCTTTTGCTCTGTATTTCTTTATAACTTTTGCATTTGGAATCATATAAATGCATCAAAATAAAGTCCAATTGTGTAATATTAATAAGAGTACAGGTAGTACAGATGGTGACGATCATCGTGGTGGTGCATGCAAGTTGAGCGTCTTAGACCCATGTGGCAGGCAATGGGGTGTTGCAAAAGACCTCACAGTGGAGGCATGCTTTCTAATGGACTTGGCTGAGGCTGTCTGGGTGCTTGGCATTATGTCTTTCTTTTCCCCCCCTTTTCATACCTATGCTCTCATTTCATTTTCATTAGAATCCTATAGGATGAAACCCTTCTGTAAATGTGGGCACTGTTGATTAGAATAAATGCCTATGATTATTTAAAAAATCAAATCAAAGCGGATTAAATACTTCAATCTAAGACCTCAAACTATGAAACGCCCCCAAAAAAAATCATTGGGGAAACTCTCCAGGACTGCGCTCTAGGCAAAAATTTCTTGAGCAATATACCCCATGAGCACAGCCAACCAAAGCAAAAAAATGGACAAATGGGATCACATCACGGTGAAGGAAACAATTAACAAAGTGAAGAGATGACCCACATTGAGAGAAAATATTTGCAAACTATCCATCTAACAAGAGATTAATAACCAGACTATATCAGGAGCTCAAAGAACCCTATAGGAAAAAAATCTAATAATCTGATTTTTTAAAATGCCAGAATAATTGAATAGACATTTCTCAGAAGAAAACATACAAATGGCAAATAGGCTTATGAAAAGATGCTCAACATCACTGATCACCATAGAAATGCAAATCAAACCTGCAATAGGATATTATCTCACTCCAGTTAAAATGGCTTATAACCAAAAGACAGGCAATGGCAAATGCTGGCGAGGATGTGCAGAAAGGGAACGCTTGTACACTGTGGGTGAGAATATAATTAGTACAACCACTATAGAGAACACTTTGGAGGTTCCTCAAAAAGCTAAAAACAGAGCTACCATATGATCCAGCAATCCCACTGCTGGGTATACACCCAAAAGAAAGAAACTCAGTATGTCAAAGAGATATCTGCACTCCCATGTTTATTGCAGCACTATTCACAATAGCCAACATTTGGAAGCAACCTAAGTGTCCATCAACAGATGAATGGATAAAGAAAATGTGGTACATGTACACAATGGAGTACTATTCAGCTGTAAAAAAAGAATAGGATCCTGTCATTTGCAGCAACATAGATGGAACCGGAAATCATCATGTGAAGTGAAATAAGCCAAGGACTGAAAGACAAACTTCGTATGTTCTCACTTATTTGTGGTATCTAAAAATCAAAACAACTGAACTCACGGACATAGAGAGAGGAAAGATGTAACCAGAGGGGAAGGATAGTGAACAGGGCAGGTGAGAGGGAAGGGAGAGGGTTAATGGGTACAAAAACAGAAAGCATGTATAAGACCTACTATTTGATAGCAAAACAGAGTGACTATAGTCAATAATAACTTAATTGTACATTTAAAAATACCTACAAGAGTGTAATCGGATTGTTTGTAACTCAAAGGATAAGTGCTTGAGGAGGTGAACACCCCATTCTCCATGATGTGCTTACTTTGCATTGCTGCCTGTGTCAAAACACTTTATGTACCCGACAAGTTCACCTACTATGTACCTGCAAAAATTAAAAAAAATTTTAAAGTCTATGTTTCAGGCCTGAATAAGCTCCTCCGTGTCCACGCGATCAGATTAACTGGCTTCAGTGAGCATGAGCATTTCAGGGCAGGATCTGGATTCCAGGCTCAGCCCTGCCTCTACTTCCTGCACAACCTTAAGGTTATCTTTTTCCCTGCCTCTCTTGAACCTCAGTTTCTTCTTCTGCAGAACTGAAATGATAATACCATGTCTGACTCCAGTGTTATTGTGGTGAGAATGGAATGAAGAAACACGTGTAAGGCATTTAGCACAGTTCGCGGAAGAGATTAAAGACTCAACAAATCTCAGCACTTGTGGGTCGTGGCAAGTCAAAACAATTTCCTCTTAAACAAGAAACATTTGATGCTTGCTGTGGGTGCTGTGGGTGTGGGGTATGTAAGGGAACTTTTGTCCTTGAGGATTTTACACTTTTGTTAGAGAGCCCGGACATTCTCTTGAAAACAAAATAAAACATGAAACATACACGCAACAACAAAAAATACAATGCTGTGTACCATGAGTGGAACAGGAAGTTATTTTGGGAGCTCCATGGACAAATCACAGCCAATCAGAGTGACAACACCTTCCCCTCTCATATTTTCTTCAGTCTTTGTAATGTGTCAAGGAGAAAGTCTCAGTAAGTGCTGATGTGCCTTTAAAACCCTTGGAACTCTTGCCTGTCTTCCTTTATAAAAAGAGAGTCACTTATTTTAATAGTTACCTTTTATCTATGGCATATTTATGGCATTACTTATTGATGGCTTCCCTATAATGTTGAATAGAAGTTTCCTTTAAAATGCATTTCTATAAATAAAAATGGAAGAACATGATTAAGTCAACTTTAGTGTTGCTGTTATCTAGATAGGAAACATCACAGAGGTAGAACTCAAATGCCAGGAATTAAGTAGGTGCTGGAAGAACGAACCACGGAAATTCAGAGGATGGAGAGGTGAGAGTGGGCAGTGCAGGTCAGGAAATGTTTCCTGGAGGGGGCTAGGGCTGATGTGGGCCCTCGGGAGGGGCTAAATAGATTTAGGAGAAAGAGAATTTCCAGGTGTTCCAGGCACAAAAGCCAGAGTGAGCCAAGACTTGGCTGCCAGCTTCAGATGCCCACCCCTGGAACAGCGCTTCTGTTTCGTGTCTTCATGGAAGTGAAGTGTGCATGTGTCTTGAGGTCAGAGTTCAGATGTCACTTCCTCGAGAAGCCTGTCCTGACCTCACTCTAGGTGTAGTCCCCTATCGCATGTTCTTAGACCTCCCTTTGTCTGTAGTTCAGAATGCTTATCACAGTTTGTAATTATGTAGCTATTTGTGGGACAATTGGATTAATGTTTGGGCTCTATTACACTCTAAGCTTGTCCGGTGCAGAAACTCTGCCTATTTTTGTTAGTGGTATATCCGTGTTGTCCAGTATAGCATTTGGTACAAGGTAGAGACTCAACCATTTGTCTAACCAATCAATCGATGAATCAGTGAATCCATTAATTCATTCATTAATGGTTGCATTTTCCACTGAGGTTGTCCAAAGGGCAAGGAAGAGAGAACTGGCCTGCCCTGGGGTCTGAGGCTTCCGTTCAAAACTCCCAACTACAAATATCGAATATCTTTGAGGCTTTTCTTTTATTTTCTCAGTGTATAAGCAGGTGGTATTCTGTGTCATAATATATCTGTTTGCTTTCATCTAACGGTCATGTTTTCTATTACGCATTGATGAAATCATCTAACTTTTTTCCCCCTAAAACATTTTCCAGTAAATTGTCTTTCCAGGAAGATGCACCATCCTTTTTCTGTGGCTTCAACCACTCCCGCTGCGTGCCCCACTTTGAGAAGCATGTCCTTGGGGACCTTTGAAATTTTTCAGCTGATTTCATAGCCTGCAGTGCCAGTCTACCAAGGGACAAGCCTGAGGTCATCTCTTGATTTTGGGGGTCTCTTCTCCCATCCCACTTTGTTTTCTAAATTTCATCCACACTTTCTCCTACTCTTCCCTGATTCTTTCATCTTGCTCCTGTGATGCACTTTAAAAGTGTAAGATCTTGGTCTGGCAAGGTGACTCATGCCTGTAATCCCAGCACTTTGCTGAGGTGGGCAGATCACCTGAGGTCAGCAGTTCGAGACCAGTCTGACCAACATGGAGAAACCCCGTCTCTACAAAAATACAAAAGTACCGGTGTGGTGGTGCATACCTGTAATCCCAGCTACTCAGGAGGCTGGAGGCAGGAGAATCACTTGAACCTAGGAGGCAGAGGCTGTGGTGAGCGAGATTGTGCCATTGCACTCCAGCCTGGACCACAAGAGCGAAAGTCTCTCTCAAAAAAAAAAAAAAAAAAAAAGGTAGGATCTTATGGCTGAATCCTGCAACTCACCGGCCCTCAAACTTGAAGGCACATCAGAATCACGTGAGGGCCAGGTGTGGTGGCTCACGCCTGTAATCTCAGCACTTTGGGAGGCTGAGGCAGGTGGATCACCTGAGGTCAGAAGTTTGAGACCAGCCTGGCCAACATGGCAAAACCCTGTCTCTACTAAAAATACAAACATTAGCTGGGTATGGTGGCGCATATCTGTAGCTACTCGGGAGGCTCAGGCAAGAGAATGGCTTCAACATGGAAGGCAGAGGTTGTAGTGAGCCGAGATCATGCCACTGCACTCCAGCCTGGGCAACAGAGCAAGACTGTCTGGAAAAAAAAGAAGAATCACGTGGGGAGCTTGTAAAAACAGATTACTGGGTCCATCCACCCCCTAAATTTCTAATTCTGTAGGTCCATGCAGAGGGCTGGGTGGGGGCTAAAATTTTGAATTTCTCACAAGTGTCCAGGTGATGCCATGTTGCTGATTCAGGGATCACTCAGAATCACTGTTGTCATCTCAATTGGTGGCATAATCGAAGCACCTGGAGGACTTAAAAGAATCCAATGTATAGGCCTAGTCTCAGATCAACTAAATCAGAATCTCCAGAACACACATTTGTGTGTTTCATTTCCCTGAGAATTCTAATGGTCTAAATCCCAGAGAAGCTGTGACTTGGCTAGGGTCACACAGCAAAGTAAGGCAGAGGCAAGACTGGAGCCGGCATTTCAGGTTCTCAGAACAGCGTCTTCCCAAAACACCCTTGTACACCTGAAATTACTAGGCTCTCTTCTGTATATGAGCTTACAGAATCCTCACTTTACAGATGAGGAAACTGAGGCTCAGGGAGATGAAATCCCTTGCCTTAGGTAGCAAAGGCGGAACTGGCACCCAGGGCCACCTGCCTTCAAGTACTGCTATCTCTGAGGACAGGGTGGAAAAGGCCTGGGCTTGGGAAGCAGAAACACTTGGACCTGTGTTCTGGTTCTACAACTTGGTGGAACTTTGTGACCAGGTAAACTTGGCTAAGTATGGACTTTACGGGTTTCTCTCTAAGTGTTAGTCCCCTCATCTATAAAATGGGGCCAATGGTATGCCACCCTGTGGAAAGGAAATGCTCTGTTCTGTTCTTGCAGGACATCACATCCTACCCCATTGCCTTGCAGTCTCTTCCCCACAACCTCAGCGATGTCCTTCTTTTTCTTTTTTTGAGACAGGATCTCGCTCTGTCATCCAGGCTGGAGTGCAGTGGTATGACCGTAGGTCACTGCAACCTCACACTCCTGGGCTCAAGGCTCAAGGGATCCTCCTGCCTCGGCCTTCTACGCAGCTGGGTCTACAGGTATACACCACCATACCCAGCTAATTTTTTTTTTTAGAGATGGGGTCTTGCTATGTTGCCTAGGCTGGTTTTAAACTCCTGGGCTCAAGCAATCCTGGTGTGTCCTGCTGCTTAGGCTCCTCAGAAACTTCTTCTTCTTTTTCTTCTTCTTCTTCTTATTATTCTTATTATTATTATTATTTTGAGACGGAGTCTTGCTCTATCACCCAGACTGTAGTGCAGTAGCATGATCTTGGCTCACTGCAACCTCTGCCTCCTGGGTTCCAGGTTCGAGTGATTCTCGTGCTTCTGCTTCCCAAGCAGTTGTGATTACAGGAACACAACACCAGAACCAGCTAATTCTTGTATTTTTTTTAGAGACGGGGTTTTGCCATGTTGGCCAGGCTGGTCTCGAACTCCTGACCTCTGGTGATCTGGCCACCTTCGCCTCCAAAAGTGCTGGTTTCATGGGTGTGAGCCACCATGCCTGGCTGGACCCAGGGGTTCTAAGAGAAATCCTATGTAGCCCCTTTGCACATCACAGTTGTAAAACAGACTTTGCTTTAAGCTATTGTTCACACATCATCTCATTTAATCCCTGCAACCATCCTTTAACGTAGATATCCCCATGCCCAGTTTTCCAATGGAGACACTAATACTTGGGGGGCGTCGAACAGCTAACAAGGGTCTGGACCCAAAGAAGAACCCAAGATTTCTCTTAACAGGCAAGTTTGCCACCATGTGCAGGCAAATTTCATTTTCAAAATAGACGAAAATATACTCCTTTTTAAAAAACTTACTCAATTTCAAACTAAAGCAGACAGCAGAAGGCTGGCATCCACAGCACTGTTACCCGAGCTCGTTGCCTTCTTCTTGGTGCCAGTCCTCTCTCAAAGCCCTTTCTTCCTCTCTGCAGGGCCAGCTTGCACCCACAGCCTCCCACACACTGTGCTGGCTCCAGGCTGGAAGCTCAGGGGCTGCTGCCAGGCATTTAGCAGCTTTGAGTTTCTTGGAATCTCTGGGGTGCTTGGGGCACCTGTGTGGTTCATTCTGGTCTCTCCCTCCTTTTTTTCAGAGTGAGGATACTTTCTTTCTCCCCTCTAGAAAAGCCCCACTCTCTGTTTCAACTTCTTGCTTTGATCTGAAATGCATGCCCCTTCCACCCTGCACTCCCCAAGGAGGCCAGACTTTAAGGGAAGTTGGGGTTGACTGGGTGGGGCGTCTCTAGATTGTCAAGGTAGGGCCTTTGGGGGAAATCCTGTGACCCTTGCACTAGAGAAAGGGGAGAGTCATCACAGTGGAGCCAGGATTTCTTTCATTTATTTATTTATTTATTTATTTTAATGAGACGGAGTCTCGCCCTGTCGCCAGGCTGGAGTGCAGTGGCAGGATCTCAGTTCACTGCAAACTCTGCCTCCCAGGTTCAAGCGATTCTTCTGCCTCAGCCTCCCAAGTAGTTGGGACTATAGGTGCGTCCCACCACGCCCAGCTAATTTTTGAATTTTTAGTAGAGATGGGCTTCACTATGTTGGCCAGGATGGTCTCGATCTCTTGACCTCGTGATCCGCCCACCTCGGCCTCCCAAAGTGCTGGGATTACAGGAGTAAGCCACCGCACCTGGCTTCAGGATTTCTTGCTCACTGTTTTCCCTTCCTCCCTTCTTCCCTTCCTTCCTTCTTTCCTTTCTTCCCTCCTTAGCCGAAATCAATGGCTCACGGCTCACATCTATTTACCCCGATGTGTCTGCTTGAAATTGGACTCATTGAGAAATTCTCCTTCTGGGACTCCCAAAGTGGAGGTGGACAAAATTGATTCTCCATTTCTCACCAGTCTGCTCCCCACTGCTCCCTCACCCAGACCTCTCACATCTCATGCCAAGATGGTCCCACACCTGGCCCTCCTTGGACTTGGAGACTGCTCTACAACTGCACTTGCAATGAGGATTCTGGAGTCAGAGACACCTGAGTTTGAATACTAGCCTGGTTCCCAACATTTACTGTGACCTTGGAAATATATTTAACCTCTCTGAGACTTTGTTTCTTTATCTGGAATTTGGGGATGCTATGCCTGCCAGCGTTATTGAGGAGATCAGAAGGGGTACATTAGTAAAGTGCCAGGCACCCAGTAGGTGCTCAGGGCTTGTTCCCATCTCTTTGTGATCAGGAAAACCCCTTCCCTATCAGAGCTGATGCTCAGATTCACTCAGGTATGACTAATGATAATTTATAATATTTACATAATGATTTATGCTTTTAAATATATATGTTTTTATTATCTCATTTAATACCCCAATGTCCCCTTGTATTAATATTCTTCCAATCCCTACCTTTCAAAGGAGGAAACTAAGGCCCAGACGAGTTGCATAGCTTGCTAGGATCAAAGAGTGAGTCAGTAGAGGGCTCAACATTTCAACCTTGGTCTCAGAAGTCCAGAACCTCAGGCCTGTCACCTGGGTATTATGTTAAGACATTGTCCTGCCCCTAGGGTATTTTCGTTTTTATAGGAAGCTCAAAGAAATGACTCTCGAATAGAATTCTGGGCTTTTCGACTGGCCAGTGGGGAGAGCTGTATTGAGGCAGGAAGAGATTTCATGGGGTCATGGCCCTGCAGTCATTCCGGAAGAGTAGTCCCCATCATAAGGCTAACAGGAAAAAAAAAAAAAGAAAAAAAAATCATTGCTTTTAGAGCTGGAAGGAATCTCAGAGAAAATCTATTCCCTGCTGCAGTTTTTCACGTCATGAAGAGGGGACATAGAAAGGAATGAATTCACGCCTTGCACTCCCTTTGCAGATCTCTGCATGATGGGGGGGGGAGAGAGGTGACACCTGGCTCCTGTGCCTTTGAGCCCTAGTGACAATAGCTGAGAGGTTTCCTGGGGTCTCCAGGGATCCCTATTCTCCCTCCTTGTACCATTTCTTCCAAGTCAAAGGGTCTGGAGGTGGCGGAAGGCTCCCCTCTTCCCCCTGCCAAGGCCCATGATCTGGGAGGATGGGGACACCCCTGTCATCACTCCAGGAGGCTCTGGGGAGAGAGGAATGACCCCTTCCCAGCCTCCCCCACACTCATACACTCCTCACGTCAGGGGAGAGAGGAGGGGGAGGGAGTTGGCAGTGACTGAGAGCTTCATCCAACGCCAAGCATCGATCTGGCTCTCCGCGTCACCATGGCAACAGCTCTTCTGCATGGAACTCAGCACCACGAGGCCTTCTTCAGCCCCCTAGCTCCCTGCCCCCCACTGTCCCAGACACCTTTCCATCTGCTCTTGATGATTGTCCTGTGCTGTCACCACCGGTTCCCCCCATCCTGCTGCCCGCTTTTCCCCTCCAAGTGTCCCTGCCTCCGTCCTCTCCCTGCACTTGACCCCAAACTCCCTTGCCTACTTCTTCCTGCCCCAGCCAGCCATCAGGTCATCACCCCTCCGGGACTTGGGGTCTCAAGCCAGCTCTCTCTTGGCATCCCACAGAGAAGCAGCAAATGGGAGAGGATAGGATTTCTTTCTGAGCCAAGAGGCTGGAGGCAGCTTTTTCCTTCCAGCAAGCCGTTCTCTCCCCTGCTCCCCAGTTTGAACCCTCCCCTGTGGGAGGAATAAAAACCACTGAACTGTTTTGTCTGCCTGAGAGAACCTGGAGAGAAAGGAACTCAGACCCTAAGGTCAGATGGACCTGGGCAGGGGGTTCTAGCTCCTGCCTTGCCACTGATGAGCCTTGTGACTTCCTGTGAATGGCAACTTCTGAGAATCAGTTTCCTCTGCTAAAAACAAACAAACAAACAAACAAAATACAAGCCTGGGCAACATGGTGAAAACCCATCTCCACTAAAAATACAAAAATTAACTGGGCATGGTGTTGGGTGCCTGTAGTCCCAGCTACTTGGGAGGCTGAAGCAAAAGAATCACTTGAACCCAGGAGGCAGAGGCTGCAGTGAGCTGAGATTGGGTGACAGAGTGAGACCCTGTTTAAAAAATAAATAAATATAAAAATAATAATTTTTTTAAAAGGCTGAATGTAGTGGCTGACGCCTGTAATTCCAGCACTTTGGGAGGCCAACGGAGGTGGATCACGTGAGGTCAGGAGTTCAAAACCAGCCTGATCAACATGGTGAAACCCCGTCTCTACTAAAAATACAAAAATTAACTGGGCATAGTGGCAGGTGCCTATAATCTCAACTACTCGGGGGGCTGAGGCAGGACAATCGCTTGAACCCAGGAGGCAGAGGTTGCGGTGAGCAGAGATCGTGCCATTAAACTCCAGCCTGGGTGACAGAGTGTGACTCCGTCTCAAAAACAAACAAAACAAAACAAAACAAACAAAAAAAACCCCAACAAATACAAGTATGGTAATAGCATCCACCTCACTGAGTAACTGTGAGGATAAAATGAGATGACAATAGTGGGCCCCATTTATGGAGCCCTCGTTATGTTCCACGCACTGTGCTGAGTGTCTTGGTGCACAACTCAGTCCTGTGAAGTCACCGCATGCATTGTGCCATTTGCAGCTGAGGAGCTGACTCTTGAGACAGGCTGCGTGCTTGCCTGAGGCCGCCAGTACTGGAGCCATTCGGATGGTCTTTAATCCTAGGGAGACTGCTTCCAGGATTCTTGGTTCCAAACTCTACATTTTCTTGTCTCCAGCATTGGGAAAGTGGTAAGTCAATTGCCTGGCACACAGTAGGTGGCGAATATAGAGCACACCTACCCTGCCAGGTAATTAATTAAATCATGGTTATGTGCCTAATATGTCCCAGGTATTAGGAATAGAATGATAAATTATACACAATCCTTGTCCTTGAAAATTGTAATGTACTTTAGCAGGAGACAGATCTGCAGACAGGTTAAGAGTAGTGTGGTTTAGCGGGGAGATTCTGGAGCAGCTGGGGCTGAGTGCAAATATCACCTCCCCAACTTACCAGCTGGGACATCTTAAGCACGTTACTGTGCCTTCACGAACCCTCATCTCCTCCTCGTCTGTATACAACGGAGCATTCAATGCTCTCTGCCTTATGAAGTGGTTCTCTGGAGTACAAAAGAAAATGGACTGAGAGCGACTGTTCATGCCTGTAGTCCCAGCACTTTGGGAGGTCAAGGTAGGAGGATCTCTTGAGGCCAATAGTTTGAGACCAGCCTGGGCAACATAGCAAGACTCTGTCTCTAAAAAAATAAAAAGTAAAAGCTTAGCTGGGTGTGACAGTGGAGCACCTGTAGTCTTAGTTATTAATACTTGGGAGACTGAGGCAGGAGGATTTCTTAGACCCAGGAGTTTGAGGCTGCAGTGAGCTATGATCACATCACTGCACTCTAGCCTGGGCAACAGACCCTGTCTAGGAAGGAAGGAAGGAAGGAAGGAAGGAAGGAAGGAAGGAGGGAAGGAAGGAAGGAAGGAAGGAAGGAAGGAAGGAAGGAAGGAAGGAAGGAAGGGAGGGAGGGAGGGAGGGAGGGAGGGAGGGAGGGAGGGAGGGAGGGGAAAACAAGGAAAGAGAAAGAAAGAAAGAAAGAAAGAAAGAAAGAAAGAAAGAAAGAAAGAAAGAAAGAAAGAAAGAAAGAAAGAAAGAAAGAAAGAAAAAGAAAGAAAGGAAAGAGAGAAAATATACAGCATTATACCCAGAAAAGATTAATACTTTGCAACAGGGTAAAGTCAGTATTTGTATTATCAGTTCAGTTACACTGGAACCTGGAGGAGAAACCTGGTCAGTTCTGTTTGGAGGAATCAGGGAAGGCATCATGAGGGTGGTAAGTTTCATACAGAATCTAGGAAAAATGGCTGTTTGCCAGGCTGTCTGGGAGAGCCGGGTCATTTAAGGCAATCTCCAGGACTGGAGCAAAGGCCTGAGACAGTCTGGTGTGTGCATGAGGAAGGGTACACCGTGTGCATAGCAATAGCTAGCATTTATGGGGCATTTACTATGTGTCTGGCATTGCTTTAGGTCAGTGGCTCTCTGTCCTGGCTGCATGTTAGAAAAATCTACAGAGGTTTGTGCTTGATCTGTTTGAATATGAATGCTAGGCTCCATCCCTAGAGAGTCTTATGTAATTGGTTTGGGATAGCCCAGTCATCAGTACTTTTTAAAAGCCCCTCAGGTGATGCTAATACAGATCCAGAATTTAGTAGCTCCAGGCTGGGTGTTTTAGAAGTATTAACTCATTTAATCTCCATGACAACTCTATGAAGTCACTGCCGAGGCTCAGACTCAAAGATCCCACAGCAAGGAGTTAGAAGGTTGAATCAAGGCAAATCAAACTCCAGAATGCTCTCTCTTAACCACTAGGCTGAAGATGGAGAGGAGGGTGTTTGGGGGCAAAAAGAAGACAGCAAAACGGGGAAGGTGCAAGGAATAGGTGCCAGATGGCAGCTGCTCTGATTGTTGGTTTTGTGTCCACATCTTTGTCTGGCACCAGGTTTGGGTGCAATAGTCTCACAAGCATACAAGGACCTCAAGCATGTCCTTGTAAGCATCAGGACCTAGACCATCTTGTTCCTATCCCCAGCTTCACTGAGTCGGGCACTCAAATTTCAATGTATATACGAATCATCAGGGGATTGTATCAAAATGCAGATTCCGATTCAGTAGGTCCGGAATGGGAACTTAGATTATGCATTTCCAAGAAACTCCTGGGTGAAGTCAGTGCTGCTAATCTGCAGACCACACTCAGTAGAAGTGAATAAAAATGCAAGTATAATGCGCCTATTCTGTCTGTGGGAGCCTGTGCGTTCTTAAACCTGGAGAGAGCTCCCTTCTTTCTGACCCGGGAGTGACTTCTGCACCTTCTGCATTTCGTAGAAGCCTCACCAGGCTGCAGAAATAACCTGCTTTATTTGTGCTTCCCTTAGGGGATACTACAATGTTATCTCAGTAGTGGTTTGCAAATTTTAGCTTGCATGGAATCATCTGGAAAGCTTCTGAAAAATGGAGATTGCTGGACCCCATCCCAGAGTTTCTGATTCGGTAGGTCTGCATGAGGCCCGCAAATTTGCATGTCTACCAAGTTCCCAGGTAATGCTGATGCTCCTGTTCTGGGGACCACAATTTAAGAACACTCGTATTATAGGAATGTCTCCAGGACAGCATTTCCTTAACCATGTCCATTGTGGGTAGACACACTAGCTTTCTCACCATCCCAACAAAAGGTATGGAGTCCCTGGCTTCAAGTCCTGGCTGTGCCACTAATTCTATTAGTGACCATAACAGCTATGGATTGAGTTGGCTGCATATAAGCAGAAAACCCAAATAACAATGACATATTCAAGAGGTTTATTTTTGTTTCATGTGACGTAAAATGCGGAGGTAGGTGATCCAGGGTAATTGTGGTAGATCCAAGATGTCAGCAATATTCTAGATTGTTAACTTTCTGGTCTACTGCCTTTAGTTGGTGGCTTTCATCATCAAGATTGCCTCACAAGCATAGAATGGACACCTCTGGCCTTTGTGTTTGAATTCTAGAAGAAGAAAGGAGGAAAAAGCAAAGGTTTAGACCAAGCTTGTCTAACCCACGGGCTACATGCAGCCTGACAGCTTTGAATGTGGCCCAACACAAATTCACAAACTTTCTTAAAACATTATGAGATTTTTTTTTTTAGGATTTTCTTTTTTTTTAGCTCACCAGTTATCGTTAGTGTCAATGTATTTTATGTGTGGCCCAAGGCAATTCTTCTTCCACTGTGGCCCAGGGAAGCCAAAAGATTGGACACTCTGGCTTAGACCTTCTTTTAAGGGAATTTTTCTGGAAGCCACACTCATATCTCCACTCTTACTTAAATCTCATTGGCCAGAACTTAGTCCATGACCACCTTTCTCTGAAAGGGAGGCTGGGAAATGTAGTTTTTCTAATTGAGCATATGACCACCACCAACAAAATCTGGGTTCTGATTATAAGTATCTACTCTTTACTACTAGTTAAAATGAAGAAGAGAATGGCTGTTGCTAATTCTAACTAATAGTAACGAGTAGTTCCTACCACAATAACCCTGGGCAAGTGTCTTCCACTCTTGGGTTCTATCTCGCCCAATGTAAAATAAAGTTGGTCTTAATGATCAAACTTTATTTGATCCTATCAAATAAAGAGATCCTATCCAACTATAAGGCAGTTAGATTCCATGGTTCTGTCCCTAAACGTGTTTATCAGTAATGCTCCGTGGAAAGGAAGGTGGCCTGTGGCCTGGGTATTGTCCTCATGCAGAACCCCTAGTGTGCTCAGCCTGATGACATGTCAGAGCATATCCTGTGCTTGTCTGTCTATTCATCCAACTACCTGTTCAAAATATTTTTTTTTTTGAGATGGAGTTTTGCTTTTGTTGCCCAGGCTGGAATGCAATGGCACGATCTCGGCTCACTGTAACCTCCGTTTCCCGGGTTCAAGCAACTCTCTTGTCTCAGCTCCCAGGTAGCTGGGATTACAGGTGCCCACCACCACGCCTGGCTCATTTTTGTATTTTTAGTAGAGACAGGGTTTCACCATGTTGGCCAGGCTGGTCTCGAACTCCTGACCTCAGGTGATCTGCCCACCTCCACCTCCCAAAGTACTGGGATTATAGGCGTGAGCCACTGCACCAAGCCCCTGTTAAAAATATTTCTGAGTACTACTACCTGATAAGTAATAAGGATACAGCTGTGAGTTTAAGCAGACATGGTCCCTGCTCTCCTTGTCCTCTTAGCAGTTTAGCAGGGAAAACAGATAAAAACAAATAATGATTCAAATGTTCAACAAAATGCTATAATGAATGTGAATGTACTACACAAGCATTATAAAGAAAATGTGGGGGGATGTAATTTAGGGGAGTGGACAAGAAGATTTTCCCAAGAATTTATTTTGAAGCTGACACCCAAAGAAGGGGTCAGACATGCAAAGAGTCAGAGAGAGCGCACTCTAGGCAGAGAGAACAGCAAGTTCAGACACAGGCCCTGAGGCAGGAAAGAACTGGGCTCATTCTAGGAAATGAAGGATGGCCAGGGTGTCCAGACATCATCAGTGAGGAGGAGGCTGATGTGTAATGAGGCTGGAGTAGTCAGTGGATACCACAGCTTGCAGGGCCATGTAAGCTCTGAGAGTGAAACTGGATTTTATTCTAAGGGTAGTGGGAAGGCACTGGCATGTTTCAGACAGAGGTGGGGGCAAGGGTGACATGATGAGATGTGCATCTTCACAGAGATTTCTCTAGATGCTGAATAGGACCTGAACAGGTTTGGATGGAGGTGGTAGTGAGCAGTGCTCACATTGAGAGTTATATGGGTTTCATCCATCTAGCCACTCATCCATCAACCTATTCATCCACCCATCCATCTTTTCATCCATCTGTCTTTTCTCCCATCCACCCATCCATCCATCCACTCACTCATCCATCCACTGAACCATCCACCTATCCATCCATCATCCATCCATCCATCCGTCTGTCCATCTGTTCATCCATCATCCACCAATCTACCCATTCATTCATTCAACCATTCACCTATCCATCCATCCATCCATCCATCCATCCGTCTGTCCATCTGTCCATCCATCATCCATCAATCTACCCATTCACTCATTCATTCAACCATTCACCTATCCATCCATCTATCTACCCATTCATCCTTTCATCCATCTATCTATCTATCTTTCTATCCATCCATCCATCCATCCATCATCCACCCACCCATTCAACAAACATTCATAAAGCATCTTTAACTGCCAGCTTCTCCATTACATGTGTTGGGTGAATAAGGTGGTTCATTTTCTCAACGAGTTTACCAGTTAGAAAGGTAGAGAGACACACATAAACAAACCATCATGGCTGAGTGCAGGTCCTAACAGCAGTAAGCTCCAAGAAGGGTGGGAATAGATTCCTGCAGTGGTGATCTGTTTGCCTAGTGCCAATGGCAGGTAAAAAGTCACCATGTGATTCACCACTCTGGCTGCCAAGAGTGAGGACTTTTCTGAGTCACAGGGAAATAAACACATTTTAGGGCAACAGCAAGACAAGGGGAAATAACAGCCTTGGAATTTAGCTTGAGGTTAAACAAAAAGTCTTGGGAGATGCTAGGATATAGACACATCCAGAATAGATGGAATTATTCCATGAATCTGTTCTATGGTGTCCTCAGCATGAGTCTGAAGACTCCTTGTTGGCATCTCATTGATTTATTGGCTGGATTCTGGCAGCTGTTGGTGAGAGCAAGACTGGCTGCTCCAGGCATGAAACAAACCATAGAGGAACAAGTTCAAACTCTGTTCAGCTGTATGCAAGTAACTTAACCTCTCTGAGCCTTAGCTGCTTCAACTCTAAACCGGTAAATAGCACTGAGCTTGAGAAACCCTGGAATAAGATGGCTGAAGCCTAAGTTCAGTGACCGGTTCATTGTTAGTGGACCTGAGAAACTGATAGGATGGACGCAACTAGGGTTGAAAAGGCACCTATTATAATGGTTAACGGTGTGGACAATGGAACCTTGCCTCCTAGATTCAAATCTTCCAATTTTCTCTTCTTTCTGTTCCGCTTGCATCTATAAACCATGTGCCCAGTCATGACCCCAGAGCTGGGCAATGCCATTATGTTCTCCTTTGACCACGGCTCCAAGACTTTCAGGGCATCTTGTGAGACTCTTCTCTCCAGCAGATGAAGGGTTATTATCCTCCCTTAGATTTGGTAACTGAGGCCCAAAAGAATCAAGAACTTTGGCCAAGCATGAGTCCCCATTTTACAAAGGGAGAAACAGCCTCAGAGAGTTTCAGTAATGAATGCAAGCCCATAATGCTAGTAAGTGAATGAGCTGGGATTTGAACCCAGGCCTATCTAGCTCCGGAATCCTTCTTTCATGGAGTTCAAGTCTACCAGAAGGAGGGGAGGAAATGAAGCAGATGATAGATAAGTAGATGAGTCAGTCAGTCTTACGATTATAAAAATAATTATAAGAGCTGCGAAGGAAGTAAACTGGCTGGTGTGATAGGAAATGGGAGAAGAGCAATCTTTTTCAATGGGGAGATCAGGGAAAGACTCCCAGAAGGGAGGTAATAAACCCTAAAACCATTCCTGGTAATGCATGTAATGCATGCAGTATAAAATTTGGCACGTAGAAAGTTCCAATAATTGGCAGTCATTATTAAGGAAAGTGAAACGCTTTCTCAAAGATAATTGTAAAATCAAAGGGATAGTGTGTGTTTTGTCCTACTTCCAACATCCAGAGCCTTTCTCTCACGGAATAGTGGGGAGGGAGGAGAAAACTGAGGACAGTGATAGGCTTGGCAAACAGAGGCCTTGGCTGGCTCAAAGCTTCAGCACCTGGGGCCAGCTGCCTCATTCAGTTCTTGGCAACGCCCCCGCAGAGTGGAGAACGCCAAGGGGGTAAGAGTCATCTCCGCTCTCCACGCAGTAGCTGTGTGACCTTGGGCAAGTCACATCTCCTGTCTGGGCATCTGTTTGTTCATCTGTAAAATGAAAGTTTGGGTCTAGATGGGTTTTTAAGATCCCTTCCGGCTCTAATTCTGTGTCATCTGAGCCCTGACCAACGCCTCCCTCCTTCCGCGGACGTGTTCCCACAGTGCCCTCTATTGGCTGTTTAGTAGAGAGCAGGTACAATACAGATGCAGCCCCGGGGACTGGGAGAAATAGCAACTGCCAGCTGCCCTTCTTCTGTAAGGGATTTAGAACCCTTGGGGCACATCTGGATCCGCACACAGGATAAGAGTTGGGCAGTCTGACTTCCTAGAGTCACAGAATTTTGGAAAGGGAAACTTAAAGACTATTTATTGCAACAACAGCGGCATTAGCTAACATTTGTTTAGGGCTAACCATTTACAGAACGTGGGCTTGATGCTGTGCATGGAGTCATGAGTATAACAGGCACAGGGCCGTCCCGAGGGTGGTAACGTGTACACGGGGGCCTAAAGAGTGAGGTTTGCCCATGTGAAGATCAGCTGGGAAGACTGTAACAGCCAAGAGAACAGCATGTGCAAAGGTCCTGGAGGAGAAAAAGACAAGGGTGTCTTCGGAAGCAAAGGAAGTAGAGTCAATTGTTACTAGATACTGGAGGCTAAAGAATCGTGGAATGTTAAACCCATGATGACTGTGGAGTTAACAATCACTTTGTAAAACTGCTTAGCAGTAGTCACCAAAGCTGAATATATACACTTCAAGAAGATGAGCTTCTGCGCTCACCAAAAAGGCATGAAGAAGAAAGCAGCATGCTTACCAGTAGCTGAAATCTGGAAACAGCCCACATGTCCATCAACAGTAGAATGGATCAATAAATTAGGCTTTATTCTTCCAACAGAATCATGTCAGCAATCAGAATGAGATCCAAGTATAATTAAACACAACAATATGGATCAGGTTCACAAAGAGAATGTTGCACACATTAATAAGAAACTGAGTTCAACAATGAGAACACTTGGACACAGGGTGGGGAACATCACACACCAGGGCCTGTAGTGGGGTGGGGGGAGAGGGGAGGGATATTATTAGGAGATATACCTAATGTAAATGACAAGTTAATGGGTGCAGCACACCAACATGGCACAGGTATACATATGTAACAAACCTGCACGTTGCGCACATGTACCCCAGAACTTAGAGTATGATTAAGAAAAGGTAAAAAAAGGAAATTGAGTTCAAATGATATATATTCCTT
Organism: Chlorocebus sabaeus; assembly: GCF_047675955.1. Classification (NCBI taxonomy): domain Eukaryota; kingdom Metazoa; phylum Chordata; class Mammalia; order Primates; family Cercopithecidae; genus Chlorocebus; species Chlorocebus sabaeus. The sequence continues at coordinate 18,763,907 of NC_132908.1, forward strand.
TTATATAAAGTTCAAAACCAGACAAAATCCTTCTATGGTGCTAGAAGTCAGGATAGCGGTTGCCCTTGGGAGATGTAGGAACTGGGGAGGCAAGAGGGGGTTTCTGGGAGCAGCCACTGTTGTATTTCATGAATGGGATGCTGGTTACACAGGAGTGTTCATTTTGTTAAAATTCATGAAGCTGTACTTGTGATGTATGTGCATGATCTGTGTATTATAGGCCAATAAAACATAGTAAAAACACTATGTGGCTACCAGGTGACATCCACTTGTTCATCACACTCACACTTACTGTCACCACCAGTAGGAGCAACACAGACAGGAATATGTTGAGAACAAGATTCTAAGTGCTACTTTTCCACCTGAGGAGCTCCAAGTAGAGAGGAACTCTTGACAAGATAGGCCAGTTCCTCGGAGTCCCTGAAGAGTGGAGAATGACTGGACAAGGAGCTGGTTCACTGGGGTCTTTAGAAAAAGCCAGAAAGAATCAAGGAAGGGAACGTTTTCTCTCCCAAGGCATCTCAGAGTTCTGAATCAGCTTCCTGCTTAGCATCAGTACCAGAAAGGCACTCTCCCAGGTTCTGAATTTACTGGCGGGTTCTGAGGCCCCAGTGGGGATTTGTCTTGAGACAGCCTTAGGCTGGGTAAAAGAGGGCGGTTTTCGGGCCAGAAGGTTTGATATCCATACCTTGTCAACAGTGAAGTCACAGGTCATCAAGTATAACAGAGGAGGTATCATTACCTTCATTTACAGATGACCTGAGGGAAGTTAAGTGCAGTTCTTGAACTGCTCACATCAGCAGAAGTCAGGCTGAAATAGGAATTTCTTGATTCCTGGTTCAGTGCACTCTGGGTGTCAGTTTTCTCGTGGACGCAAAGGAGTTGAATTAGATCATCTGTAAAGCTCCTCCGTGTGTCCCACGTCCAGTGACTCTTCTGAGTTCTTGCTGAGGATAAAAGGGCCTTAGCAATTTCTCAGGAAGAATGGATGCAGTGTCATTTACCCTTGCCTGCGTTAACTAGCAGCGGTCAGCACACGCATACACAAAAATGTGCATGTATGGGCACACATGTACACACATGCAGAAATGCACACTCATGCACACATGCATACACACATACACACTATGCACGTTTATATGCTCGCATGCACATGCACACCTATGTACACACACATCTTGCCACAGTTCTAAGGTAGGTTTTTTGTTGTTGTTTTTCTTCTTCTTTTTTGTTTTTTTTTTTTTGAGACATAGTCTCACTCTGTCTCCCAGGGTGGAGTGCAGTGGTGCAATCTCAGCTCACTGCAACCTCCACCTCCTGGGTTCGAGCAATTCTCCTGCCTCAGGCTCCCTAGTAGCTGAGATTACAGGCGCCCGCCACCTCACCTGGCTCATTTTTGTATTTTAGTACAGACAGAGTTTCACCATATTGGTCAGGCTGGTCTCGAGCTCCTGACCTCAAGCAATCCACCTGCCTCGGCCTCCCAAGGTGCTGGGATTACAGATGTGAGCCACCGCACCCAGCCTGAGGTAGATTTTATATTTGTCATTGCCCAGCATCGAGGATCAGGCAGGGAGGTAGAAAGAGCACCTGTATTACATTTAAGCAAATCCAAGTTTGAATCTTGCATTCTGTCACTTTCTAACTGTGCAACCTGGAGCAAGTTCCCTAATATTTGTCCCTTCCTTCCTCATCTGGGATTTGAAGTGCTGACCCTTCTGTAGGCACTAAATACATGGCAGGCAGGTGTTATCTGTATGATGTCAAGGAGTTCCTTAAACCTCTCTGTGTCTGTTTATTCCTCTGTAAAATAGAATAACAGCCCACATCAAAGGAAGAGGCGGAAGCACAGTATATGATGTAAAGAGTTTACTTGAGCTAGGATAAGGAAGATTCAGACACCAGTCACCTGGGATATGAGCTCCACTTGGCCTTTATTACAGGCAGATTTTTAAAGGCAAAAAAGGAGGGGAACAAGGATTGGACTGATACAAAGTCCTGCCACGGATTCCCACTGAATTGCAGAAATAACATTGATTAGTGATTGGCTACCCATGGTTAAGCCTTCGAGTGTGGGATGTCGTGTCCAGTGAGGCGTTATTAGGTTAATTCATGGCTACTTGTGGCAATAGCAGGCAGTTTCAACAGATGAATACATAGCTCTAAAGGGGGAGAATAAGATGTGATTGTTATATCATTTGACTGCTTCTCTGGGCCTAATAATTTGAAAGAGCTCACATTCCTCGATAAAAGTTCTTTCCTTTCCTTGAGATTAAATTAGATGATAAATTTAAAATGTTTAGCATGCCGATTTATATGTATTAAGTATTCATAAAGTGTTATTCCATGTGCTGAGGGAGGGGGGCACCCTCCCACATGCTCCCATGAACCCTATTTCTGGCAGATGTAAAGTTTTTTTAAATGGCTTTTTTGGGCCACATCTAGGAAGAGGGAAAATAAAGAGAAGTGAGAAGCAGCTTAGTCCATTAAAATGGGAATAATAGTAGTAATGATGGTGATGAGAATGCTGCAGTTTTCGTCTGTATGAGTTTTTTTTTTTCTTCTTTTTTTTTGAGACGGAGTCTCACTCTTGTCACCCAGGCTGGAGTGCAATGGTGCGATCTCGGCTCACTGCAACCTCTGTCTCCCGGGTTCAAGTGATTCTCCTGCCTTAGCCTCCTGGGTAGCTGGGATTTCAGGCGCGCACCACCACTCCTGGCTAATTTTTATATTTTTAGTAGAGACGGGGATTCACCATGTTGACCAGGCTCATCTCGAACTCCTAACCAGGTGTCAGGTGATCCACCCATCTTGGCTTCCCAAAGTGTTGGGATTACAGGCATGAGCCCATATGCAGGCTCTGCCCGTATGATGTTTTTTTATGCATTGCAAAGTGACTACACACCCTATCCCTTGTCTCCTTTCCCTCTCTAGCAACCGTCCAGTTATTAGGGCAGCTACTACTCTCATCTTCCATGTAAGAAGTGGGAACAGTTTCACGGATGTTCTGGGGCCCACAGTCCAAGTCCTGGTTCTTAGAGAGTTGGATCCAGATCCTGTGTCTTGTAGGTATATAGGTATATGTTTATGCATTGAAATGAAATATGTACAACTAGGTCCTTCCCCATCTCCCTACCCACCCAGCCTATAAAGTCTTCTATGAAACAAAGTTAATTCCACTCTCAGACAGAGGCTCCCAGAATCCAGTGTTTTGGTTGGTCTTCGCTACAAATGCTTTTTCTGATATTTGTGTGTTTGCAAGTCCCTCTTTAAGACTTTCTAAGATTTGATTGCTAATTGGATGCTGTATGCATGAAGTTCTGGACTTGGTGTTCCAAGCTCTTTATAGACTTGCCATACACACACACACACACACACACACACACATATTTATACTTTAAGTTCTAGGGTACATGTGCACAATGTGCAGGTTTGTTACATATGTATACATGTCTCATGTTGGTGTGCTGCACCCATTAACTCGTCATTTACATTAGGTATATCTCCTAATACTATCCCTCCCCTCCCCCCACAATACTTGCTTTCTTTTTCTCCCCCTCCTGCCATTAAATAATCACCCTTCAGCTTCTCTCAACTTACTGTCCATCAATAACCATTGTATTGGTTACATTACAGCCCTCCTTAATACAAAACAACGACAACAACAACAAACCATTCAAACTTCCAACCAACTTCCCCTGAAGGCACAGAAAGTGAGACCTAAGGGAAAAGAAATCCATCCTCTTTAACATCAGCTAACAGCATGGGAGTCAGTGTCTGGTGCAGAGCTCAGAATTCCTATTTCACATTCTGATTTGGCACTTTCACCATAATTATTCAAGTGGGAAAATCTCCACTACTTTTCCTGTGAAGCTATTTCCTCTCCTTCTGGAAGATAACAGCAGGATGATTGAGGAGGTAAAAGGATAAAGAGAAAGGATGCAGCCTGTTTCTTCATTTATTCAACCAATAATGTTTGAATGCGACAAAGTCCTTGTCCTCAAGGAACTAACAGTCTGGGGTGAAGGGTGCAGGTGGGACAGATGTAGAAACATAATTTCAGATGCAACTGCTACATGTGATTATAAAATCTGTAGAGTGGCTTATGCCTGTAATCCAAGCACTTTAGGAGACTAAGACAGGCAGATCACTTGAGGTCAAGAGTTCGAGACCAGACTTGCCAACATGGTAAAACCCCGTCTCTACTAAAAATACAAAAAGTAGCCAGGCGTGGTGGCAGCCACCTGTAATCCCAGCTACTCGGGAGGCTGAGGCAGGAGAATCACTTGAATCAGAGAGGCAGAGGTTGTGGTGAGCTGAGATCACGCCACTGCATTCCATTCTGGGCAACAAGAGTGAGACTTCATCTCAAAAAAAAAAAAAAAAAGTTTGTAAAGAAGAGGTCATAAAGTAGGGTAATAGTTTTTGTAAATATATATCTTCCTTTTCTCTCCTTATCATGCTCATGCTTTTCTCTACTTTCTTGAAAAAAAAAAAAGGAATGTATTTATTAAACTGTGTTGCCTTTCTGGTCTGCTGATTCTATTATTTGTCATTTCTGGGTCTATTTTCTATTGACTGATTTGCCTACTTTACACCGGACAGGGGGAGCCAGGAAGCCTTCATAGGAGAAATAACCCCAGTGAGGGGAAGGGCCCTCCAGGCAGCAGAAACAGCACATAAAAGTGGGGTAGAGCACAATAGAACAGCTCAGAGAGCCTGAGAAATTCCGTGGCACTGGAAGCTGGGTTATGAAGGGGATACGTTTAAGGACTAAGGCTGGAGAGGCCTTATCTCTCAGGTAAGCAGGTAGAACTCATCCTATAGAAGGTAAAGAACCTCTGGAGTGATCTAAAGGAGAAAGTGACTTCTGTTTTAAATGCTCGCTAGCTGCGGAGTAGAGAATGGATTGAGAGAGGTGAGCCTGGAGAAAGGCCACTTCAGAAGCTATTATGGCGGTTATGGTGAGAGATGACAGTAGCCTGGAAAAGATCAGATTCAATGGGGTTGAAGAAAGGTGGATGAATTTGATAGAGTTTTAGAAGGGAGAATCTAATATCATAGAAAACATGAGAGTGATTTCTGGCCCTTCACAGGAGAAAGAGGCTGAAAGAGAGGAACAGAGTGGGAAGAGATTATGGAATGAGTTAGGATGGGTAGGGTTTATCCTCTGGGGTTCCCATGCCAAATTTCCTTCAGGTGACCAGCTTTACCTTTCTCCCTACCCCCTTCATCCCCGCCTGGTCATTAAGGATGGATATGTCATTTGTCTTTGCTGGACCTCAATTTCCATCCATGAAATGAAGGGACTGGGATTGAGTCCTTCCCTCTTCTCTCAGGCTGGACTGAGGTCTCCCTTCTCTGAGTCCTGCAATGTCTGTCAGTCTTACACTACTAAGCTTTTGCTGCCCGGTATCCTCATTCTGTTTCCCCAAGAAGAGTTGAAGTTCTTTAATTAAGCCACTTGGCATCCTCTACCAGCTGCTTGCAAAGGCTTCTTCAGGCCTGAGAGACCGGTATTCCTCGGTATGGAAGACTAGTCTTCCGGTTGCTTCTTGCTATCCTCAACATCCTTATTCTCCAGAATTTTCAGGTGCTGGGTCCAGGCCCTATTTCACTGAACCCTCTGCAGCTGGAATTTATCTTGCCCCAGAGCCCAGCTGAACAGCACTGGGGATGGGAGATGTAAGCTGATGGGGGAGAAACGTGGCAGGAATCCTGGTTCTTGGAAAGTTGGATCCAGATCCTGTGTCTTATAGGTACGTATGTGTGTGTTCATGTATACATACATATGCATGCATGTGCAGCCATATGTATGTGTGTGTGAGTATTGGAGTATCTCTATGGTTTTTTTCTGTAGTAAGTTATATGTGAAGTTCCATGTATGTGTCTGCATCTAAATCATGACGCATAAGTCAGTGCACACATGTCAACATCGATATGCCCATGAGTATTAATGCCTGTGTATGTGTGAGGGCCTTTGCTGGCAAATGCATGTGTCTGTCCACATACCTGTTTGCAAGTGGGTGCATATATGTTATAAACATGTACATATGTATATATGGGTGCCACACTGTGTGTGTGTGTGTGTGTGTGTGTGTGTTAAGTGTTGTCTATAAATGGAGGCAAGATACAGTGTCTAGTGAAGAGCATTTGCTTTAAAGTCTGGCTACCTGGGTTCAAGCCCTGAAATCAGCATTTAAAAGCTATAGGCCTTGAGTAATTATCTTTTTAAAGCATTGGTTTACTCATCACTAAATTGAAGGTAATAGTAGTGGCTAACTTCCATGTCTAATGTGAGGATGGAATGATAATGCCCAACATGTACTTAAAATAATGCCTTATACATAGGGGGTGTTAAAAAATATTGGTTGTCACAAAGTAATTCATGACAATAAATATGGAAGTGGCTGGCTTGAGGGTCTCTGAGGCTTTCTGCATGTGCAGCTGTGCCTTCGGGCACATGAGGTTGATGTGTGTGTTTGTTAGAACGTGTGTGTTGGTGTGGATAGACGCCTCTGGGTATACAGGCCTGTGTTTGGGAGTAAGTGGGTATGTGTGTTGGTGGTTTGTCTGTGAGTGTCTCTATGTGAGTTTGGGTTCTGCCAGGATTGTGAATCTTCCAAGGGAAGGGATTACATCTAATTAATCATTGTACCCAGGTCCCTGGACCTGGGACATACAAATTGCTAAGCCAATTTGTGTTGACTGAATGAATGAAGTGGACTGGACATTCAGAGATTGTTATTCAGACAACATGCTCATTTGTAGAAAAGAAAAAGGTGTAACTAGCTAGCTAGCTAGATGATAATTGAGTAGGTAGGTATGTAGATAATAGGTAGATAGGAGGTAGATGATAGATAGATAGATGATTGATAGATAGATAGATAGATAGATGATAGATAGATAGATAGATGATAGGTAGACAGCCAGACAGATAGATAACTGAGATTGGCTCTAAGTAGAATCTTATGTACTTTCTCCTGGACATTATGCTAGAGTTCATATGTCCCAGGGTGCTCCAAAACATTGGCTTTGGCAGCTCTGTGAGTGTTTATGGAGTTGCTTTGAGGGCCTGCAGAGGAAGGAATCACAGAATGGAGAGCTAAGTTCCCCACCTGACATCATCAAGAATCTATTTGCTTTTAATCTCTGGATGTCCATGTCAAATTGTAAAGTTCCACTACTATACATTTTTGAAAATCTTGTTACAGACCAACCCGTTTTATTCTACAGAAGGCAGCAGCTGAGCCTCAGAGAGAGGAAAAGGTTAGAACCTGACCTCTCTTTCAGGCCTATTTCTACCATGCCACCTGCCTTGGGATGTAGTAGGTAGGCCTCCTCTAACTCACTGGGAAACAGAATGCAATTCCTCTCAGGAACTCCTCTTTTAGAGAAGCCACTATCCTAGTGGCCCTTGGGATATCTGTCCAAGAAACGACCCCATTCGTGTGAGACCTGCCCCATCAGGTCAGCCACTTTGGCTGTGTGCTAGATAGTCCCAGTCCCATGGCCCAGACTATTGAACCCTGACCCAAGCAGCGAAACCAAATTCCCTGTTGCAATTTGGAGGTGGGATGGCAACAGGTTAACCAGTCTCTGTTGGTCCCTGAATTAGAAAGTGATATGAAGCTGGAATGTCCATATTTAATCAAGCGATGAGTGAACAGGAAAAGCTGACTTCAGAGACAGAAAAAGAAAACAAAGGCGATGCAAAGATACACCATCATAAAAGGCTATGTGGCTTCAGAAAGAGGGACAGAAGGCAAGACAAACTTTGGCTTCTTTTGGCTTGCCAGGCCCCACTCCCAGAGCTTGTACAGCCTGGAGGGATCACTTGCACTTGAACTTTGTGCTCCTACGTCCTTATAATTAACTCCCCTTTTGCCTGAGAAATTGTAGTGGGTTTCTGTTTCTCGCAACCACACCATCTCTGAACAAGGTAGCACGTTGGAACGTCTCCTCCAAGTAGATACACAGGCTCGGCACCTGCTGATCTACCTTGGTTCCTGATGTGTCTCTGAGGCCAGCTTTGCGAAGCCTTATCTGTAGCTGTGGGAAGGATGTAAGTCAGTGTACACATTTCAGTATCTATATATATGCCTGTGAGTATTAATGCCTGGGTATGTGTGATGCCCTATTTGTTGCATCTTTGTGGAGTGCTTTGAAGTACTCATTAAAGGTCTCCAGAAAGGGACTTCACCCATCTCCTAGGCTTTGCAGTTACATTCCCATAGCAGGACTGGTGCGTTGCTTCTGCTGGGACTTCTTGCTTAATCCTTCAGAGCAAGCACAGCACCGTTTACAGTGAGAGGTACTGCCTTGGGTGATGAAGTTTCTGCATCAAAATCGAGTCATTCCTCCAGCATCTAGGTCCCAAGGATGTTTGTGTAGTTCTCTAAGTCACAGCGTGTCTGTGGTATGGTGGGGGATAGGGGAGCTATGGGGACTCGTTTTTCCTGGAGCAGAGTCTCCAAAAGTGGCCCTTTGATATGTTCCCATGGGGATTTTTGGAAACCATGATACAAACAATCAGAGGAAGCAGAGTGAATGCAAGGGTCAGTCTCTTCAATTCACGAGCAGTCAGAACAGGAGATGCTTAGGAAGGAATCATGGCCGGTGCCTCTTCTCCATGCTTATCCCATACCCTAGTGACAGGATACCTCTTCCCTGGAGTTAAAAACATGCGCCACACTTCCGGTAAAGGCTAAAGCCACAGAAGGCACTTAGCAAGCTTGCTTTCAAGGTCCCATTAACAAATGAGGAGGGCAGCCCAGGACAGACTGACAGGAACCCCACTATGTTGCCTTTTTTTTTTTTTTTTTTTTTTTTTTTTGAGACAGAGTCTTGCCCTGTCACCCAGGCTGGAGTGCAATGGCACAATCTCAGCTCACTGCAACCTCCACCTCCCGGGTTCGAGTGATTCTCCTGCCTCAGCCTCCCAAGTAACTGGGATTACAGGTGCCTGCCACCATGCCCGGCTAATTTTTGTATTTTTAGTAGAGACGGGGTTTCACCACTTTGGCCAGGCTGGTTTTGAACTGCTGACCTCAGGTGAGCCACCTGCCTCAGCCTCCCAAAGTGCTGGAATTACAGGCATGAGCCACGGCACCCAGCCGAGAGTTTTAAAGAAGGTGAAAGTTCTTCCCTTTCCCGAAACCTAGCCTGGCCTTGAGTCTGTTAATACCAAGACTGTGTGAATTGGAGTGGAAAGCAGAAGTGGTGAAGGGAGCCATTGCCAGAGGGAAGAACACAACTTCAAGGCCAGATGCTCAGTGGAGCTCTCAGAACAGCCAAGCCAGGAGGACAGTCAGGAGGACCATGGGCCAGGCCACCAGGAACCCTGAAATACAAGAAAGATGACTGTCAAGTGTTGGGCTTTGGGAGTCAGGAGTAAACGTAAGTTGGCCTCTTTGTCTTTTGCAACACCAGGATGAGAAAGGCAAAGCATCTTTAATATCTGGCCTGGTTATAGTCTCTGAGACTCACATGGTAGAGGCAAAGCTGTCTAATCACCAAAATTTTTTTTCCATTTTCCTCTAGATGCACAGTAAGGCAATTTTTCTCAGTGTCCTTTGCAAGTAGGTGGGGCCATGTGACTGAATCTGGCCAATAAAATGTACATAGAAGTCATCGGTGCCATTTCTATGTCTGATCCTTAAATCCTCTTATATATCCTGTTGCTCTCTCATCTACCATCTAAGGCAGCAGATGCAGAGTATCCAAGATAGGACTTGCAGGGGATAGTGGAGTTGCCAGAAGTTACCAGAAGGTAGTAGAAGCCCGAGCTCCTAATGACTACATGGAGTAGAACTACATCCCCTCCCCCAGTGATTTAGTGGGAAACAATGCTGTTGTGTAAAGACACGGAAGATTGGGGACTGTTTGTTATAGCAGCTAGCATTACTTATGCTGACTAATATTGAAGGGGCAGAAAGACACAGAGGTTAAAAAGCACTGCCTCTGAGGCCTGATTACTTAGCTTAGAATCTCTGCTCTATATCTAGCTGGGCAGTCCCAGAAAAGTTATTAAACCTCTCTGCCTTTATTTTCCTGTATGCCAAAGAGAAATATTAATAACTCCTGTGACTTCACTGGATTTTTGTATGGCTTAAATGAGTGAGTTCATATTAAGCATTGAGATCAGCGCCTGGCACATGGTAAACACTATATAAATGTTGGTTTTAAAAGTTAGACTCTAAGATCTAGTTCTGCTGAGATTGTATCTCTTTGGCACATCACTGTGTACTCAGTTTCGGTGAAGGACATGGATCCCCGATGATAACTGTTTTGTATCTGAGGGCCTAGGAGAAACATGCGAGCCTTCCTGCCATACTACCAAATTATAAAATCTCCCCATTAACCCAATTTCAAAGTAATTGGCTGACGTCCTAGAAGTGAGGAGAGAAATATAAATTTCAGACACAATTCATGACAAAAAGTTATAATTATAAAACAGGTTGATGTTCAATTAATTCTAAAACATCAAAGATGATTGTGATAGCAGACAATGAAAACCACAAGTGCCCTCTTGTAGTGGGTAGGCTGCTTCAGCATCAGACTGATCCCCTCCTTGTGCAGAAGCGTCTAAAATCTACCACTCATCCTAGAAATTAGTCAATTTGGCAAACTGTACTGGGAAACCACAGTGTTCCAGGCACTGGGCTAACCAGAAGGACTGGCAGAAAGGAATGAGACTTGAGGTTCCTGACTTCAAGCTGCTTTTTTTTTTTTAATGGAGTTTCACTTTTGTTGCCCAGGCTGGAGTGCAATGGTGCAATCTCAGCTCACCGAAACCTCCTCCTCCTGGGTTCAAGCGATTCTCCTGCTTCAGTCTCCCAAGCAGCTGGGATTACAGGCACACGCCACCATGCCCAACTAATTTTGTATTTTTAGTAGAGACAGGGTTTCTCCATGTTGGTCAGGCTGGTCTCAAACTCCCGACATCAAGTGATCTGCCTGTCTCGGCCTCCCAAAGTGCTGGGATTACAGGTATGAGCCACTCGCACTTGGCCTAACCTGCTTTTAGAATGAGTTCTAACCACTCCTCTCAATGAGCGTGACTTTTCTTAGCATTGTCTGAATACTGGCACTGAACATAGAGAGTCCATCTTGGACTTACTTGGGCAATTTAAAAACTGCCATCTAAGTTTGGGCTTTAAGGATAGAAAGAACCTTTTCATATCTGGGTTCACCAATATAGGTCATTTTGTGGGAAAGCAAATCTTAATAGTATGTGCTTTCCATTTTGTCCAAAACACATTTCTATTACCCTATAAATATGTAAAAAATGTAAAAATGTTCTCTCTCTCTCTCTCTGTCTCGCTCTGTGTGTGTGTGTGTGTGTGTGTGATATTTCTTTTATTAGTCATCTTGTTTAGCTCCAAGTCATTAATCAAAAACCCATTCAGATATTACTACCTGGTGAAATTCTTTCCAGACCTTATCCAATACAGTTAATTAGCCTTTTATGTACTCTTTCTGTAGCATCTACCTACTTGTCATTTATTTGCTCAAGTGCCTGTCTCACTTGTGCAAGGAATTGTTGGTGTTCCCATGCATATAGGGCTCATTCCCCTAACATTTGCACCTCTGACTCATTTTTCTCATTTGGCTTAAACATCACTTATTCTGAAAGTTTTTCTGACCACTTATCCATTCTGACAGTCTTTCTTCCTTTCTACCTTGATAATAAAGCCATCAAACATCGGTTAGGCACATGGCCCACCCAGAGTAAAGATTGCATTTCCTAGCTTCCTTTGCAGCAAGGTGTGGCATGTGACTAAGCACCAGCCAATGAGATGTAAGTGGAGGTATAAGGTGCTAGCTTTCAGGAATGTCTTTTAACACTCATTGGCTTCTTCCTTGTTCCCTCCATCCTGCTGCCTGGATACAAAGGTTGGAGCTCTGGCTGCCATCTTGGAACATGAAGATGATGGCCACACCTCAAAGATGGTGGAGGCATGAGTTGGAAGGAGTCTGGATCTTTGACAGCTTTATGGTACTACCCCACTAGCCTTGGATAGTTTGCCTCTAAGCTTCATTTATGTGTGACAGAAATGAACATCTATACAATGAGAACACACAGACACAGGGAAGGGAACATCACATACCAGGGCCTGCCAGGGGATGGGGGGCAAGGGGAGGGAGAGCATTAGGAAAAATACCTAATGCGTGTGGGACTTAAAACCTAGATGACGGGTTGATGGGTGCAGCAAACCACCATGGCACATGTATACCTATGTAACAGACTTGCACGTTCTGCACATGTATCCCAGAACTTAAAGTAAAATGAATTTAAAAAAAAGAAATAAAAACTTCCTGAGTTTGAAAAAAAAAGAAATGAATGTCTATTTTAAGGCATTATTACTCTTCTATCACATCACTTTTATTTCCAAAGTACCATGTTTACTTTTTATTTTCTACTTTCCACACTGGTGCATAAGCTCTATGAGGGTAGACACCTGGGCTGTTTTGTTTGCCATCACATCTTCAGTGCCTAGAAAAAGACTTGGCACACAGTATATATTTCTTGTCAAAGGACTGTCTCCTCCACTAGACTGTGGGCATCTCAAAGGCCAATCTTGGGTCTGATTAATGTCAGTGTCCCTAGCATAGGGTCTGGGCCGTAAAAGGGGCAGAATTGAAAAGAGAAAGAATTGCAAAAGCTATGGGAAAGGCATGAGAAAATTATATACCTGCAGTGCTGGGGGTTCCATTCATGACACCAGGAGACTGCGCACCTGTGAACAAGAACAGAAGGGGAGGGTTTCCTCAGTCATGCTCCAGTGACTACAGCACTGTGGCCATAACTGCTTCACATCCTCCTAGACCTGGCCGTCACAACCACTGGCCATCCACATTGTGGGGACATCTATGATCTGGCACAGGCACCTTTCTAGACACATTGCATGCATCTTAGACTTAATCCTCCTAACAGATTTGTGAGGAAAGTATTCTCATCCCCATTTGACAGATGAGAAGACTGGAGCTCAGTGATGTTAAGGGACTTGCCAAATTGACCTTTCCAGTCAGTAGCAGAGCTGGGATTCAAACCCCAGTATGTCTGATTCAAAAGTGAAAGTTCTTAACCTCCACCAAGTTACCCTGTGATGCCACTTGAGGCTTCAAGTTGAGAGCTCAGTAAAATGGTAGGAAAACTCAGGGCAGAGCCTTCTTCATGAGACAGCCTGTGTTTGTTGTGGAAAACGGAAATGGTGATAATGCTTTACCTCCCTCACCTGCTGTGAGTATTCAAAGTGATCATGCATATAAAGGCATTTGACAAAGTGCCAGGCACAAGGAAAGTATTATTAGTACCAACATTACTGCATCTTAATTTCTTTAGGGGGAAAAAAAAGGCTTTCATTCTTCCACTTCTCCATCCTGGTGGAAATAAAAACACTAAATAAACACTACTGTAAATCCATGAGTAGGATGGATGAAAATATGAGGAGCCATTCAAAAGCCTCCCCTATATTATACTCCAAAATACCATAAATGAATTTTGGAAAACACAGTCATTCACCAGAAAACAAAGTTGCATTTAAACGGGATTTAGGACTTACACTTCACCTGTAACGAACTGAATTATGGGGACCTGGAAACAGGTGGAATAAGGAAAAGGCCACATGTTTTGGCATCAGACTGAGCTGGGTTCAGTCCTAACTCTAGCCACTCATGGGTAGGGGGATCCTTGGCGAGTCACTTAATCTCTCTGAGTCTTAGTTTCTCACCTGTAAAGTGGACACAGGCATGGGAGGATTAAGTGAATTGATGGATGCAAGAGCTTGGCCTGGTCTCTAAGCACACAGGAGGTCCAAATGACAATATTGTTATTATTACCCAAAGCATCTCAAAGAGTAGGTTTTTCAGTAAGGGTCAGACTGAGGTGGCAGCAAAGCCCTGAGAAGTTGGGCTGGTGACCCCAGGCAACTGTGGTTAACTGTCAACACTCAGCCAGCAGGTCTTGTCACTGGGATCTGGCCACTTACCTCTCCGAGTGATGGGCCCCAAATCTAGAACCCGGGATAGGTCAATGGCCGGTACTTCACTGCGGACTTGACTTCTTGAGCAAGACTGTAGGGATGATGAACTTTTATTATATCAAAATTTAAATGCCTGGATTCTATCTAGACTGCTCCTGCAATGCGCAACTCTGGACCAAGAACTGGGTCCAGAACTGGTTCATGCTATGGCGCTAATTCCGATGCTCTGGTTATCTCAATCTAGAAAATTATCACTGTCATGCCAAACAAATCTGGGTTTGAATCTCATCAAGTAGAGAATTTCTTTTAGCTATATAATTTGGGGCCAATGACTTTGCCTCTCTACAATAACTAAATAATACCCACCTGGTTGTGAAGATGAAAATGAGATGTGCCTGCAACACGTGGGCACAAAGTAAGCACTTGGAAAGTACCAACTATTCACAGGCAGTGCCAAATGCAGGCAAGAGCAGGGGCACTGGAGTCACCTCTCGGCTGGGGCACACCCTGGCTCTGATATTTTCTAACTGTGTGTGGCCCTGTGGGCAAGGACTTCTCTGACCCTCACAGTGGGGTAGATAAAATAATCTACTTACAGGGTTGTTCTGAGAGTTACATGAGAAAACGTATGCAGAAGTTTTAGCATGGTGCTTGACAAAGAGCAAGCACTAAAAACGTCATCTATGATTATAATCATTTAAGAGATGCCAATGGAATCTAGTAGACAGATTTCTTTATCAAATCTGCCTCCTGGGGACACAAAAATTGCTTAGATTTGGCCCTTTAGGAGACCTAGAGTATATCTATTTATCCTTCGTTCTTCCCTCCCTCCCATCCACACACCTACCCATCTCTTTCCGTCTCTTCATCCTGCTCGCTTCCTTCTCTCCTTTCCTGTTCCTCCTTTCCTTCTCCATCCCTCCTGTATTCCTTTCCCCCCTCTCTTCCCTTCTGACTCCCTTCCCTTCCTTCCCTCGTTCCCCTTCTTCATCCCCTTCCCTAACCTTCCCTTCCCCTTCCTCTTCCCCTTCCTCTTCCCCTTCCCATTCCCTTCCCTTCTCTCCTTCCTTCAGTTCCCTTCCCCTTCTCTTTCCCCTTCCTCTTTCCCTTCCCTTCCCTCCCTTTCCCCTCCCTCCCACCCTCCCTTCATTCATAATTGCAATAAATATATATGGAGAGTCTATCAGGTACCAGGCTCCATGCCGGGCTCTGAAGAGTTCAGTTCAAAGAGAAACTCACAGGCTGGCACTGTTCATTAAGAGAATCACAGAGATGAATCTCACAATGCAGGAAAACTAGGTCATAATGTCCAGCAAACATAAACATCTGAACTGAGAACCGGCTTTCCGAGGATCTCCCATTCTCCTCCACATGGATGGTGGAATCACGTTGATTTGAGCAGCTGGAAGAGTGACAGGGGCAAAGGTGTAACTTCTTAAAATAGCAGTGGAGAAAATTAAAAAGTCCCTCGGGTTCCCTCCATCATGGTAAAGTGGACTTTTTCTATTCCTCTGTTTCCTCCAAGATATATCCATAAACTCACATGGCTTAAATTATTTGGGGGCACAGTCTCTGGAGTGAAACAGACTGATTTTATATTCTAGCCCGACCCATGTTCTAGCTAAGTGATTATGGGCAGGTTACTCATCCTTACTGAACCTTACTTTTCTTATCTGTAAGGTGGAGACAGTAATATACACTTTATGAGACTGATGTGAGCATTTAATCAGATAACCTACATATATTTCTTGGCACATAGCTAAGCTCAATGACAAATATTAGCTAGGATTATTACTATAATTTAAATCATGATCTATAGAAATGCATTTTTCCCTTGTTTTTGTCAGCCGGGCATGTTCAATAATATTTCATCCCACAGCACTTATCATATTGTTTTCATATTGACCAGTGTTCACTTCGGTGTAATAATCCATTACTACCAAATTGATTCACTAGTTTTGAACAATAAGCCTGTTGCCAAAGTTATCAAGAATATTGAAATGAAAAATATTGGCATTTATTCACCCTACCCAACTATTTGGTATTAATATTTTAGGCTAAAATCTCAGGAGTGATATTTCTGAGTCAAAGAGTGTGGTTATGCTATGTAATACAACTTACACATCTGCTAGGGATGGATGAGACGAACATTTTCCCGTAAACGTTAGTAAGGCCAAATGATAATTCTAGAATTGCTCGTTACCTGTTTCTGATGATGAAATACTTCACAGGGTCAGCCTTGTCTTCAGTGGGGGTGGCATAGCAGTTCCTCAACACCAGGTTAAACCGGGAGGTGTCCCCTTGCTCCAAGATGGCGCCCACATAGAGCATGGACTCAACAGACAGTTCAGCTACATCCCCTTCATAAGGATTCGTGTAGTTCTGGTCTTGGAAGAGGGCCATCCTAACAATGAACTCTCCATCCCCGCCCACACTGACGTTCAGGAAGCTGAGAAAAGGAAAGTCACAAGAGTGGGAACCTCAGAGAGAACAACATAAATCAAGCCCTGCTACTTACTTAACACACTTACGAAGGCAAAGACACATGTCTTGGATCCTTAAGTGAACTATTCAATCATTCATTTAAACGGAGCATTTATTAGTTTCTAGGCACCAAACTTGACAGACAAGTCTGTCTCCAGGATTTCCACTGATCCTCCCTGCAGGACAAGTTACACATATATCTCTCACTGAAGGAATAACTGAGTGTACACCTCCATCTTCTCACCTGGAGAGTGGGGCTGAGAACCAGTTCTGTGTGTTTACATTTTTTTAGCAGCAGATCGCTTCCCTCCATTCCACAGTCTTCAGTGAAACCCAATTTTAACAACAGAAATGGCTTTCCTTTTGATTTTTTGTGAACCAGGAGCCCCAGCACCAAACCATCTGGAAACCACTGAATTAGAAAATTGCTAATCCTTCTGATCCTGTTGCTTTGTAATACCAGGGGGCAATAAGGAATGAGATGGGCACTCTGGATTTTTGACTTCCCAGAAAGTCCCCTGGTAAATCTAGGGATGCTAAGGAACTGATTCAACAGGACCCCATTTCAGGCACAGAAACACAACAAAACAGAGAAAAGCCCCTGCCCAAATTGCTATCTGATGCTATTCCTGCTGGGGATGGGGTGCCTGTTTATTCGATAAAAACTGGTCTCTGCTTCAATCTCATGTCTGCAGGGAAGTTGTTCTGTCCCCATCAAATCCACCACCAACAGGGGTCTGGAACCCCTGTTCCCTGCTCCCAAAGCACCCCATGTTTTTTTTTACATTGCACTCATCTTGCTTATAAGTAATTATTGATTTAATTAGTTGCTTAATACCTTTGTTCCTCAAGGTGAATGAACTTGTCCTGCGTTTTTGTTTTCTAGCACATTTAGTAAGCACTGTTTCATGTTGCTGCATTGCCTAGTTATAACAATCTTGAATATCCACAGAATAATCTATGTCTGTCTTCTTCATGCTGAACATCTTTAATATACAATCAGTGAGTACTTGTGGAATGAATGATTGAATGACTGGAGGCTCCTGGAGGAGGTTGGTAATATGGTGTGGACATCATAGTCTACACTTGAAGTAAGTGTGATGTGACGATTGCTAAGGTTATAGGTCAAAGGGCAAGGGTCAATGCCATACCTTACAATGGGCTTCAAGGCAGCTTGGAGGCTGACTTTCATGTCCAGTGGGTAGGCACATTGGAAGTTGATGTTGAGGACGGTGTCTCTGATGATGAAATCACTGACCAAGGAGAGGGTGTTTTTGTAGATGGCATGGGTTTGATTTCTCTTTGGCATAAAAACAAAACCACACAGATGTTTATGTGTAAGTGTATGTAGGTGTATCTCAAATCCAGATCTGATTTCCAGAGTCAATGTGCTTAACCGTGCAGCCACCCTACCTTCCGAGCTCATGGAGGTAAAGGGACCTCCTCCTTCAGTGTTACTGACACTTTGTGGGAAGGGGAATGAGGACACCAGACAAAAAACTAGACCAATAAATTATTGATCCTTGGGAAGAGTCAGGAATCAACAAGCTTGCTTCTCTGTGCATCCCTCCCCCACCATCCCTAATTAAAATTATCATAATTGTAGCTTACGTTTATGAAACTCACGTGTCAGATTTACACTAAGCTCTTTATGTAAACCAACATGTGCACTCTCACATAACCCTGGGGCTCAGGGAAGCTAAGTGGCTTGTCCAAGATCTCAGAGCTACTATGATAGGTCCCATCAGCCCAACACATACCTTCTGGCAGCAGTAGTGTGAAAGCCACTTACCTCCAGAATGTTCTTGCAGGCACTAGCCTGGACGGGGCTGGTCACAGATACCCAGTTCGTCTCCTCTGTCTGCAAGATGCTGCTGCAGTTTGGGTCTCGCAGGTAGGCAATGACCTCCTCCCCCAAACCCAGGCCTCCCAGCAAACATTTGTCCACCTTCACCTTGATCTCCTTGGCCCCACAGTCTAGCTGAGGCTGCAAACTGTGGAGATCTGCAAAGCAGAGATGAAGGCAAGTGGAATGGACATGAGTCTGGAAGCCCACTTTCCCTACTCTTTGGTAAGGTCTCCATGACCCAGAAGATTATGTAAACTAGAAGGTCCCTGGGATCCAGACGGAATTCATGCCTAGACTGGCAGTAGGTGAGGCTGGCAAAGGGGGCCCCTCATTCGAGATTTCCAAGTGTCCTATGTGCAGGCTTAGCTAAGGTTTTTTGGTCTAGTTCCTCTTGGGGATTGTGTTATTTGGGGAGGCAGGATGGACTTGCATTCCATACTAGAATCAAAGTTAGATATATGTTACCTTGTTGAGTCAGCACATCTGACCAAGTTCAGAGCTATCATGTTTTAACTCAACACTTATTCAACACACAACTTCTTGAGCATCTACTATCTGCCAGGCACTGGGGCTACAACACTTATCAAAACTGACAAAATTCCCGCTCTTACAGAGCTAACATTTGAATAGGGTAGACAAATAGTAAACTAATAGGAAGACAGTTTCTATTGCATTCATGAATGCATTAATTCAATATATATTTACCAACCACCTTCTCTCTCTCTCTCTCTCTCCTTTTTTTTTTTTTTAGACAGAGTTTTGCTGTGTTGCCCAGGTTGGAGTGCAGTGGTGCAATCTCAGGTCACTGCAGCCTCTGCCTCCTGGATTCAAGTGATTATCCTGCCTCAGCCTCCCGAGGCTGGGATTACAGGCATGGGATTACAGGCATGTGCCACCACACCGGCTAATTTTTGTATTTTTATAGAGATGGGGTTTTGCCATATTGGCCAGGCTGGTCTCAAACCCCTGACCTCAGGTGATCTGCCCACTTCAGCCTCCCACAGTGCTGGGATTACAGGCATGAGCCACTTTACCAGCCACCTTCTCAAATGCTAGGTGCATTCAACACAAAGTAAATAAGGCATGGACTTGGCCTATGAGGATTTCTTGGTCTTGTGTAAACACCAACATACCCACAGCTTATTATACTTCAATATGATAAAGATACAGACGGAAGTATGTACAGATGCAGGGGGAGCAGAGAAGAAGGTCTAAGTCTCTTGGCGAAGCCAGGGAAGGATTCACAGTGGGGTGAAACTTGAAAGAAGGGCAGGAGTTTTGCAAGTGAGTAAAGCAAGTGAAAGCATCTCAGGCTAAGGGAACAGGATAGGCAAAAGCATGGAGATGAGATAGAGGGGATGGTGCATTTGTGGAATTTCAAAGTTCAGAGGTGCAGAAACCTAAAATGAGAGTGGGGTATGAGATGGAGAAGGAAGTGAAAGTCAGACCACAGAGGGATGTGTCTGCAAGCAATGGGGCCCACTGGACAGCCATCATTCTGCTGTCCACTGATGAAGACGTGAGGCAGGCCACCTGCTCACTCAGACAGCTGAGGCTGTCCTTGGAGCCCATCCAGGTACAGGGAGGGCCTCCTTAAAGCCCAAGTTCTGACTCTGTGATGGGCCCAAACCCCAGAAAACCACACTGACTCTCTGGGGCCTCATCCACTCAATGAGCAGAAAGAGGCTTTAAGGAGATCAAGGTTGTTGGTTTTTCCCTACCCCTCATTTCCCAGGGTGCTCCTGCTGGGCACATCTAAGCATCACCCTGTTCACACTGCAGCTCCATTTTCCAAATGTGTCATGCTCCTTCTTGTCCTGCTGCCTAGAACACTCTCTCTTCCATAGGGACTTGGAGTGTGCTCAGAGGAAGGCATGCTTGTGCCAAGGGCAAGATCAAAGGTCCTTGTTAGAGTTCAGTGATGGAGGGAAATAATCTCAGTGGGAGGCTCATCCATCCCCTGTCCAGGGCTTAGTGTTTGTTTGTCTATGACATCCCTACCCATGGGCCATCTCACTCTGCTTGCTCACCTCCTGGGACGAGAAATTCATCACCTCCTGAGCCTTCCCAATTGGACTGCTCTGATTTCGTTCTCACAATAGCCCTGTATGGTGGGTATTATTATCATCTTAACCTCATTTTACAGATGAGGACATTCAGGCTCAGAGACAATAGTGACTTGTCCCCAGAAGTCTGCCCATGTCCCTGACATGAAGACCCTGTGACTATGAAAACATAGCTCCTATATTTGCAGAATTACCGTCTTCAGTACCTTCAGCCTCAGGGGTCAAGCCTGTGCATGTCAGAACCATTTCCTGAGGCCGTGGCCCAGCAGTTGACCTGGAAATTTGCTCCAACCCTGCCCTCCTATCCTTGCAAACCCACTGGCTTTACAGCAAATGGATTGGAGAGCCCACATTCCCTTGACCTCAGGTCCATGCCCCCGACTCTGCTTTATACTTTATCCTGACTCTCTAAAGCTCCCTCCCTCCTGCCCTGCCCACTCAGGATGGTAGTTACTGGCCCAGTGAGCCACTCACCAGAGCTATTGAGGTCCTGTCTGCAGAAACAGCCCCAGGTGCTGTTGCGGGCAAGGCACTCCTCCTCGGGGCGGCAGGCCTTCTCACACTTGTCCTCCACAGTGGAGGGATCTAGGTGATGGGGCATGGAGAGAGAAGATCAGGATGCAGTGTGGGCTGGACTTGAGGCCCCCAAGTCCAACCTTCTCATTCCACCGGGGCACAAGAATCTTGCCAAGGTTGTGTGATAATTAGTGGAAGCGTTAAGCCTCAAACTCAGATTTCCTGACTCCCAGTCCAGTGGGATAAGTGAGAGCCCTAAAGCTGCCACCTGAACACTTACCACAGACAAGACTCTATTCTAAGGACAATGAATGTATTAGCCCATTTAATCAAAATGAGAAAGGACAGCATGGCGGTTAAGCCCATGGATGCTGGAGCTAGAATGCCAAGTTCAAATCCCAGCTCTACCACGCTCCAGCTCTGTGATACTAGGACAGCCCCTTAATTTCTCTGTGCCCCTCATTGTGGTAATTAGGTAGCACTTATCTCATGGAACTGGGGAGAGGATCAAATGAGTTAATACATTTGAAGTACTTAGGATAGCAACAAGGACATTGTGAGCATTATGTGTTAGCTGTTATTTTTGCCGTTACCCTCTTTTTTTCAGATGTGAACACCGAGGCTCAGGGAGGCAAATTTAACTTGCCAAATGGAGCCAAAATCTGAATGAGCATGAGTTCTGGATTTTATGCTACAGACATTTATAAACTGGGAAATTTCACCCTTAAATGAGAATTTCTGACTTGAAATGTTGGAAGGTCTGACAACCCCTGTGTTGTGTTCTCACTGGGCAGGAGCTGAGTCAAGGCTGCTCTGCCTCCTCTCCTGACTCCTCTTGACTTGCTCCACTCACTTTACTGAGCCTGGGGGGCAGCTCGCTGACTGTGTAGCTGCCTCCTCCAGGGCTCTGCTGCTCACCTGTGCAGTATCTCAGACGACACCCGGGAGTGCCTTCCAACTGGTACACGTGATACCCGCCTGGGCAGGCCTTCACTAGCACCTCCGTCTTCCAGAGACAGCAGTTGCCACTCCAGTGGGCACAGGCAGTGCGGTTGACGATGCCATCCCCAAGGGCAGGGTGGGTCCCGTTCAACCACATGGGAGCGTCTGTCTGGCATCGGTGCACCTGGACACAGGTCTCCGGCATCCTCACTCCTCCTTCCCCTACAAAGCGGTACCAGCCACTCATGTTGTCATCACACCCCCGTTCCTCTTCTGAGTTCTCTGTGCTTCGGAAGGGTTCATCCAGTAGGGTGTAATTCTGACAGGGGTCAAAACAGATGTGAGCCTCTGGGGTGCCAGGAGCTCCGCAGTCCAAGTCCAGCCCATAGGAACTGGCTTCACTGGGGTTTCCATAACCTGGGAAAGTGACAGAGTGCAGTTGGGTTTAATGTTTAATCCATTAATTAAACATCAACTTCATCACCTTGGGGGCAGAATAACCAGTGAGGATCTTCTGTGGTATTTTATAGGCATTGAGGACATCAGGGCCACCATCCTGCCCAGTCTCCCTCCCCGCCTTAGAGTAACAAAGTTCTTTCCTGTGCATTCATGCACAGCAGCCTTGTTTGACTAATATTTGTTTTTCTCATTATAAATGTAATACAGGCTCACTGAAAAAGAACCTCAAACATCATTAAAATGAATAAAGCAAAAATGAAAGTTGCCATAAGCCCATCTCATCCCCAGAAGTAACACTAAATTTGTTATGTAGCCTTCAGATTCTTCTTAGGCATGTTTAAAATATATTGCTTTCTTAAAAATAAAAATAAGTTTAATTCTGTACAGCATCTTTTTTTCCACTTGCATTTTTTACTTAACATAACATAGACATTTTTCCATACCAGTAGCACAATCTAATGTAAGAAATCCAAACCTTGGCACTATTGACATTTTGGCTGGGTCATTGTTTATTGGAGGAACCATCCTGTGCATTATAGAATGTTTAGGAGTATCTTTGGTCTCTACCTACCAGATCCCAGCGGCATGCCCCAAAGTGGTCTCCAGGCATTGCCAAATGTCCCCTGCGGGATATCGCCTCCAATTGAGAACCACTGATCTAACAAGACCATTTCTGATTGTTGATCTATCATTTTTCAAAACAGTTTTAGAAACTGTGATGTATGAAGAGGCAGAGGAGTAAAGGAGAAAGACCACAGGCTGGTCGGGGTGACTTTAAATCCAATTCCACACTTGCTGGCTGGGTGACCTTGGCAGGTGACTTCAGTCCCCTGAGACTCATTGGCAAAACGATGTCTGTAAACTAGTGGTTCTCAAACTTTATCCATTCCTATGCCTTGGGTCATGACCTTTGCCATACATGTGTTTGCCTGTCCTATTATTGACTTAAAATGTTTCTTTCAATGATTATCTCTAAGAATTAGTTTCATCTTAAAGAATAATATCTGTGATAACATAGATATCATGTGCTAGTTATATTTTTTAGATATGCATAAAAAATAAACATAAAACCATTAAAAACTTGTTAAGAGTTTGCCAGGCATCCCCCGAATCATCTTGGAATATATACATCTCATTTGGAGAAAGAAAGCCTTAAATGATTGTTAGAGGATTAAGTGAGATAATATGTGTAAAATGCCAAGCAGAGCACCAGGGTCAAGTGAATTCTCTTCTCTAGTTCTGATTTGTCGAATGCTGTAGATGCCTGAAGAAGGAGCTAAGTGCACACACAGGATCATGTGCTTATAATACACGTTAAAGGGACTTTCTAAAAAAAGAGACTTTCAAGTTTTGCACATGCTTATAATACACATCAGAAGGGCCTTTCAGAAAAAGAGATTTTCAAATTTTTCTCATGCATGTACTTAAGATAAGGAATCCCTGCATTTGTTGTTCTTAGATTACTTCTTGCACACCCTGCGTTTTTCCACTGGAGGCCTCCAATGAGTTCAATTCCCTCACCCACCCTCCTCCACAGGGCTGAAATTTGCACTCTAATTCTAAGTCTGAGACTCCTTTCTGCAAGTATCTGAATTGCCCAATTCATAAAGAGATCATTTAATCTAGCCCTTTCAGGAAAAGAAGAAGGTGCTTTCCAGTACAAGGTGACTAAGTTGTGTATTTCTTGATCTTCTTTAATCTGGGCTCTCTGATCTCCCAAAGATATGGGCATGGGAAGTTATGTTAACTGGCTCCCACTGCCGTTTCAAGGGAATTTCTGATTAGATTCTTTGAGAGATGATTGTGACTTGATTTCCATTGTGTCTCACTATGTTTCCCTTGATTTCTAGCTCTAAGTTTTTGCTTTAGAACCGCCAATTCCTCTTCCTTACCTGAGCCACCTTCTCTGCACTTCTATCCTCACTTGCTAGGTCTTCCTTGACATCTGAGATGCCAGGTGAGCAGAATACTTACCTTGCTGCACTGCAGATGCCTGGGCCAGAATGCAGGAGACCAAGGCCAGCCACAGGAGGCCAGAACCCACCATCCTTTCCATAAGGTGAGGCATGCAGGTCACTTTGCTGTATGCAGACTTGCCGTGCAGCTACGGGAAACGAAAGACCCAAATAAGATCAGGGCATAAGACTATGTTCTTAGAAACAGATCCGTTGACTTCCTTCATGAAGAGCTGCATTGTTTCAAAGTAGGTGTGACTTGTGGACAGATGAAGCAAGATAATGGGAGATAAAGTTGACAGTAAGCAAACCAAAGGCAAGCTCAGAGCTGGCTAGTACTGCAGAATGTCCTAGAAAGGTCTCAGGATGGTCCCTCCTCAGGTGGAGGTAGAGGTTCTCTGGAGATTGGACAGAGAAAGAGGGATACGGTGCCTGTGAATATCTGCACACAAAAGTAATGGCTGCCCTTTCTTAGTTTGATGCATTGGGTGCTGTTAAGAGCCCCCTGAAATGTCCTCTATGCATGTAGATTTCTGTGAGTGTGGAACCATGCCAAACCGAGCCCCATGTTCCTTGCTCCTAGTACAGAATCTGGCACACAAGGGGTACTCATTAGAGGATTAAGGGATGAATAAATAAATCAATGGGGATTGGGAGCAGTGGCGAGGCAGAAAGAAAGAGCTGCAAAAAGCCTGCCAGCATTTGGATGGTGTTTACTTTTCTGGGAAATCCTTTCCCTGAATGGCCAAATCTTTGGATAACTACCTACAACCTCTGGAAGACTTCAGTGGAAAATAGAGATCGGTTTCTGGCAGGGATATCGTGAGTATGCTATGAGGCAGCAGGGAGCACCCAGGATTGGTGATTCTTAGAGATGAGATCCCAACAGAGACCTAGTTCCCTGGTGGGAGTATCTGGGGCCAAGGGAAAGTGTGACAACTATAGGCCTGGAACATCGCAGGTGACTGGAAGCATGGCTGAGTTGGATATAGAGTGGTACCTGGAGCACTTGACAATGGCCAGGATCCAAACTCCTTGCTGGGTTCTAAAAATTTCCAGAAAAAAAGAACCCTAGCAAGTCCAGTGGATCAAGATTTCCCAGGATTAGGAGAAAGCCTCCTGAGGCTTAAAGCAGGACTTACCTCCGATGAGAACACAAAGCGTTCCTTCTCCTCTGCCAGCCATGGGAATGCAGCCTGCTGTGGGCTGTCTTTTTATTGCAATTTCCTACCCATGTGTCTCTCCTCAATTGGTGCACAGGTATGATGGGAGTTCTAGGCCATACACTGGGCTTGTTAAGTGGAGGTGAGATAAGCCATTTACGCAAAGGATGGTGAAAGAAGGGCCCTCCCCTCACAATGTAAACCCTTCCAGCTGTCTCAGCATCGTGCAAATGCTTCCTACAAACAATAGTGCTGTGTGCTGAATGCTGAACATGCTGGGCACTACTTTGCGTCCATGACTTCTCACATTTAATCTTCCTAATCAATCAATGAAACTGGTGCCATATTTATTACCAGAAACCAAACACGAATTGAAAGGAAGCTTAATACCCAAAGGGAAGTGAAGAGAAAATCAAACAGGCACTTGTTTGCACAATGGATTTTCAACTGTACCTTGTGTTCCTAGCTAATCATCTTGGAACGTTTCTGTTTCTGTCTGAAGGCCACTGAGCTTGGGGCCAGTTAGACTAAGAGGATAAATAGGAAAAGAAGGAAGGGAGTGTGGATGTTTCCACAAAATTCCATTTCTTGGTCCATAGACTCTACCCAACTCCAGATTTCTAATGCTAAGGAGTTTTGGAATGGCTAATTTGGTGATGATGGATTTTGGAATGCCAAAGGACAGACAAAGGTTCCTGGACAAAAGCAGCATCAGAGCAGCCCCTGTAAATCCCTTTTGATATGTAGGCTGCCCTAGAGATTGGAAGGCATGAGACTGAGAAGACGCTGTAGAGGATCTTGGACTTACTAACTCCAGGCTTGGACTGGGCTTTCATGGCATGGTAGAAATCATGGACTTCATAAAAGAGCCAAAGCTTTTGCAGAAAAAAATGGCCACTGTTTCTTCTCTGTCACTCTGGGACTCCTTAAGGAGCCAAGGCAACTGGGGACAAGGGAACAGGAGAGTCTTGGCATTGGTAACACCTTCTACAAAACCTCAACCTGGAAAAATGAAAGGTGCTACAAGCCACCTTCTCTACTCCCAAAGCAACTGGAGAAAAGTCTCTATAATGTGGAACTTATGACAACTGGGTCCACTAAATAGCCCACTGATCCATTCAATCTGGCCAGGTGTCCATCCCAGTCTCCCCAGTGGCCACTCTTAACCTTCCCATTCCTCTTAAATGGTCTCTACGGCTATCATCACCCACTCACACCACCTTTCTCAGCAGATATCTTGTACCCCACTTCAAAAACAATTTAGGCCACAACACCTGACCTTGCTCCTTTCCCTATAAACATATAAATACTGGTCTCTGTCCTCCACTTCTTCCCCCTTCAACTTTTAATAAGGCGATCTTCCTCCTTTTCAAAGTCAGTTCCTCCATCCTTCTTCTGGCCTCTCCATTCCAATCTGAACCACGCAACTACAACTTTATAGCCAAATCCACTGGGTAGTTTGTTTCTGCTCCTTTGTGATTGGATTTGCCTACTGCTTTTTCCGGGTACCTTGCATTTCCTTGACTCCGCATGATAGTATTTTCTTGAGTCTCCTATTTCTACTTGGAGATTTCTGTTCTGTTGCTACAAGATCCTGTCCCTAAGAATGCTGGTTAGGTCCCATTTTTCTTGTCACTTCATAAACTCTCCCTGGGAGGTATCAAGGTATCTCATGGTTTCACATACCATCTCCAGGCTGCTGAGTTCTGAATCTGTATCCCCAGCTTTCGCTACTCCCTTGAACTTCAGTTCCATCTACCTGTTGATTGCTGGACCTCTCACTGCCGCTGAGATGCTTGAGACACCTCAAACTCAGCAAGTGCAACACTGAGCTCATCAAGTCCCCTAAATCTCCTCCTCCTCATTGTATAATCTATTTTAGTCAAAGGTGCCACTCCCCTCCCAGTCATCCAAGCTAGAAACTTGGCCTCTTCCTTTCTAAGCTCCTTCCTTTCTCCCTCTGCCCCCATTTCCAATAATCCTTTCTTCTCCATCTCCACCTCACCAATCCAAATTCGGGCCACCATTCCTTATGAAGGTAATTTTTTTTTTTGAGCAAGGGTCTTGCTCTGTTGCCCAGGCTACAGTGTAGTCATGTGATCATAGGCTCACTGCAGCCTTGATCTCCTGGGCTCAAATAATCCTCCCACCTCAGCCTCCTGAGTAGCTGGGACTATAGTTATTGGCCACCACATCTGGCTAATTTTTAAATTGTTTTGTAGAGGCAGCATCTTCTATAATTTGTGGTTGTCTGGCCTCTTCCTCATCTTCAAGCCTTTGCATACGCTATTCCCTCAGCCTCCATCACTCTTCACTCAGCCTCCTCCTACGTTATCACCTCTTCCAGGAAGCCTTTCCTAACTCCACCGGTACTCCTCTTCTCTGCTCCTAGGCCTCGCAGGGCTGATTCCAATTACACTCACCTGCCAACTTATCTGTCTACCTCTGAAGGCTGTTAAGATCTTTGTGGACAGAGGCCAGGTGTGATGGCTCATGCCTGTAATCCCAGCACTTTGGGAGGCCAAGGTGGGTGGATCACTTGAGGTCAGGAGTTCGAGGCCAGCCTGGGCAACATGGTGAAACACCATCTCTACTAAAAATACAAAAATTACCCGGGCATGGTGGTGCATGCCTATAGTCCCAGCTACTCAGGAGGCTGAGGCAGAAGAATCACTTGAACCCAGGAGGTGGAGGTTACAGTGAGCTGAGATCACACCACTGCACTCCAGACTGGACAACAGAGTGAGACTCTGTCAAATAAATAAATAAATAAATAAATAAAAGATATCTGTGGACAGAGAGCCTGTCTCTACAGTCCTAATCAGTACCTAGTAAGTACTTCTTGAGTAAACACATGGACAAATTCATAAAAAGCACTCCCAGACCCTCTGCAGTGAGCAACTCCTCAAACTTATGGCTGTCCAAGTGTAAGCAGTGAGCCTTGCAGGAAAGACACAAGATCCTACCTCAGGACCTTTGCACCTGCTATTCCGACTGCCTGCAATGCTCTTCAGATATGCCCCTGGTTCACTCCTTTACTTCTTTTAGCCTCTGCTCAGCAGAGGGACTTTCTCTGGTCATTTTATGTCAAATAACACCCACATTGCTCTATCCCTCATCCTTGTTTCTTCATCCCCCTCAGGACTTGTCACCATCTATCACGTTGCACACAGTTGCTGTTTAAATGTATCTGCCTTTTAAATGTAAGCTCTCTACCAGCAAATGCTCTCGTTTGATTATTTGCTGTTTCCATGGTACATATAAAATTGCCTGGCATTGAACTTATGCCCAAAATACCTGTTGAATATATTGAGCTGGATAATCGATAGAAAACAAGAAAGGCAAAGAAAAAGTACTGAGGGACTGAAGGAGTAATTCTGATGTGCTTTCTTTTTATCCCAGCTCTTGTCTTTGGTCTTTGTCTTTATTGATCTTGGCCCAGATTTTTCCTTTATATTCTGTTGTATTGGAGTGCAAGCACAGATGGATGCGTACACCATCAGCCACCAACTGACCATGGCCTGACAGTGGACAGGGGCTGGGGTCAGCCCATAGTCTTCCTCCGCAAAGTTCTTATGTCAAGGTTTTCTGTGCATGTCTGCGTGATAACAGGCCCCTTGACTCAAGACACACTGCCCTAGCAGCCCCCATTTGCTGATACACACGTGTGGATTTCCCTGGGATCAGAAAGTTCTGATAATGTACCAAGGAGGGCCTTGGCCTCTCCTGAAAAGCCACAGCTGGAGTCCAGGGAAGCAGCTGGTAGCAGAGCAGAGAGTTCCCATTGAAACTGGCTTTCTTCTATCCACTTGGCACAGAAGCCCAGAGACTCGTGGGGTATCTGGGTCTGCTGAAACCAGCCGCCCCATCCTGGAGGACCCCATACCCCACAAAGCATTCCCTACTAATGGGGATCATTGATCTCTTTTCTACTCTTGGTGTGTCCCTGGGAGTTGGTTTTCCAGGGAATCTTCTGGATTGGGAGGGAGATGTCCAGTGATTGGAGGGAGTCCTGAGAACATTCCGGGTACCTGACCTTGACTTGCTTACTCCTTATTACCCCTAAGGACTGGGAGACTCCTGGAAGCAGGGACTTACTCATCAATATGTAATTGTCTGTCTTATTCATCAGTGTTTCCTAGCACCTAGAACAGTGCCTGGCACATATAACATTCTCAGATAAATGTTTCTGGAAAACTGAACTAACCCTCTGAGGACATCACTATTGTCTCCATGATACAGAACCAGCAGGCCCTGGCATACAATCATTTATTTTTCCTTTTTTTTTTATTAATGACAGAGTCTTGCTCTGTCACTCAAGCTAAGGTGCATTGGCATAATCTCAGCTCACTGCAGCCTCAATCTCCCAGGGTCAAGAGATTCTCCCTCCTCGGCCTCCTGAGTAGCTGGGACTACAGGCACGTGACACCATACCCAGCTAATTTTTAAATTTTTTTTTGTAGGGGTGGGGTCTTGCCATGTTGTCCAGGCTGATCTCAAACTCCTGGGCTCAAGCAATCACCACCGCCGCCTGGGCCTCCCAAAGTGCCAGGATTACAGGTGCGAGCCACCGTGCCTGGCCTATGCTCTCATTTCTGAAATGTCTGACCTACTTAGAATTACTTGTTCAAGTTCTCTCTTCTACCAGACAGGAAATTCCAGCGGGGGGCAGGGATTGTGTCTGGCTTGTTCACTGCTATATCCCTGGCATCCAGCACATAGTGCCTGGCACATAGTACATGCTCAGCAAATACGAATGACTAAATGGATGAAGCTCAGAGACACTGTGTAAAGTCACACAGCAGAACCTGGTCTCACTGAGCAGACTGTGAACTCCATGAGGACAGGGTGGGGGGCTATGTTTTCCTACCATGGGATCCTTAGCACCATACATCGTGCCTACATGGTAGAGTTCAGTAAATACTTGTTGAATGAATGGATGACTTCAAAGACTGAGATTTAAAAGTCATTATTTTGCCACACTCTTTAAGGAGATGGGGGACTCAGGTACACCGTCACAAGTCCCATTTTGAGAACAAGCAGCATTTAAAGACACAGGCTGTTCTCGACAGCCAGGATGAAAGGGGAGAAAAGAAGGCAGGCTGACCAAAGCATGAACTTTCTTTTCTGTGGCTGGAGCACTGGCCTACATCGTGCCCCCTGCCCAGCAGGAAGTGAGACGGCAGCCACGGAGCACTGGGCTTTCTGCTGTCAGTCACTGAAAAGTCAGGGTCAAGGTGGCCGAGAGAAGCAGAGGCAGCCAGACTTTCAGGAGTCCTGAAAAGAAAACAGTTATAGGGCAACTGCTAGTACTACTGTACTTTTGTGCAAATTAACATAAGCTGCCTCCTCTAGACTGACCAATCAGAAGAGGACCCCCTCTCTAGGCTGGTCTCCTAGAAAAAGGAAGCTTCCTCTTTATCTGCCCTGAGAAAGGTGGACTGATCTGAAAAAGGTAGTCGTTCCTCTGGCACTAGGCTTGGTACCTCCTCAAAAGGGCACTCTTGTGCAGTGCCCAACCTACTCAACCATCCTTAGAGACCTTGGGGGATAGTCACAGAGGGCAAACCTCTTAGGAGTGCTGTGACTCTCCATCTCTGAGCTCACCAGTACTGGGCTGAACTAGTTCAGGTCAAATGCCCAGTTAGCTGGGTGGGGTGGCTCACACCTTTAATCCCAGAATTTTGGGAGGCCGAGGCAGGCGGATCACCTGAGGTCAGGAGTTCAAGACCAGCCTGGCCACACAGAGAAACCCCATCTCTACTAGAAAATACAAAAATTAGTCGGGCATGGTGGTACAAGCCTGTAGTTCCAGCTACTGGGGAGGCTGAGGCAGAAGAATTGCTTGAACCCAGGAGGTGGAGGTTACAGTGAGCCGAGATTGTGCCACTGCACTCCAGCCTGGGTGACAGAGCAGACTCCACTTCAAAAAAAAAAAAAAAAAAAAGCCAGGTTAGTGTAAGAACCTCCTTAGATCCAGGTACCAGTAGCTGTTGCATAGATTTGCTTTTCACCTAGATTTTTAGACAATTCAGTAGCCATAAAAATGGTGGCCATAAAAATGCATTTTTTTCTTTGCTTTTCTGACCACAAAGTCCAGGGATAGGTGGCCATAAAAATGCCACCTGTCCCTGGCCTTTGTGGTCAGAAAAGCAAAGAAGCAGAGAAGTAGGGTTTCTTGTTTGGTCGTTGTATTCACCCCAGTACTAAGCATGGTTCTTGGCACATAGTATTACTCAATGAATATTCGTCATCTATTGAACGAATCTAGGAAAAGGTGTCAGAGAGGAGCCTTGGAGCTTCAGGAAGTGCCCAAGATACAGATCTGGGGTATGTTCATATCCTTTGGGTACAGGTTTCCAATAAGTGTATGTACATCTGGACACACAAATATGCATGCAGACAGTTGCAGCTTTCTGTGCATCTGTACATGCAAATATGAATGCATGTATGTGACCTTGTGTGTGTGGGCAAACATGTCTGGATGACCTGCATTCTCAAGTGCTTATCTGGGTATGCCTGTGTCTGTGTGCACATATGTACTATTGGGATGCAGCATAGATATGTGTGCACGTGTACAGCCCTAGGTCCAGGCACCCCAGGCATTTCCATAGATACAGTTGCCTCTTCAGAACTCAAGTCCAGCCCTTCAGCACACCCTGGGACCCCAGGCAGTCAGAAGAGCAAAGAAGAAGCAGAGAAGTAGGATTTCTTGTTTGTTGTGTTCACCCCAGAACTAAATATGGTTCTTGGCACATAGTAGCACTCAAGAAATATTTGTCACCAATTTTTTTTTTTTTTTTTTTGAGATGGAGTCTTTCTTTGTTGCTAGACTGGAGTGCAGTGGTGCGATCTTGGCTCACGGCAACCTCTGCCTCCCAGGTTCAAGCAATTCTCCTGCGTCAGCCTCCCAAGTAGCTGGGACTACAGGCATGCACCACCACACCCAGCTAACTTTTGTATTTTTAGTAGAGACGGGGTTTCGCCATGTTGGCCAGGATGGTCTCAATCTCTTAACCTCATGATCCACCCACTTTGGCCTCCCCAAGTGCTGGGATTACAGGCATGAGCCACTGCACCCGGCCTATTTGTTACCTATTGAATGAATCTAGAAAAAAGTGTTAGGAGCCTTGGAGCTTCAGTAAGTGCCCAAGATGCAGATCTGGAGTATGTGCATATCCTTTGGGTACAAGTTTGTAATAAGTGTGTGTATAAAATAAGTGATCTGTATACTGGAGTACACGTCCCAGCTCTAGCAATTAATAGATAGATGTATGATCTCAGTAGAACCACTCAGGTTCTCTGAGCCACTCTCCTCATTTAGAAAATGGAACTAGTAACACCTCCCTTATAGAGGTGCTATGAAGCATTAACAGTTAACAGATAGAAGCCCCCCAGGAGAGTTCTGGAACAGGTCCCACTGCAGAGAGAACCTGAACTTACCCAAGCTGCTAAAAGCAGCTCTTGAGACTGTGGCCTGGACACCTTTGGAGAAAAACAGAAGAATCAGTGAAAAAAGAATGCATGAGATTGGCAAGCAGCCTGGGAGAAACCCCTTCAATCTACTTTTCACTTTGCAGCCAGAGTTACCTCTTCAAAACCCAAATCTGATCATGTTACTCCCCTACTTCAGACCCACCAGAGGCTCTCATTGCTTTCAGGAGAAAGGTCCCAACTCTTAGCAAGAACTGCAAGGCCCTACAAGGTCTGCAGCAGCTCATCCCACACAACTCCCCTGGCCTTCTCTGAGTTCCTTTAACAGGCCAGGCTCCCTCCTGCCACAGGCCCTTTGCCCAAGCTGTACTCTTGAAACCACCTTTGCAAAACTATGACTGAGACAGTGAAAGAGAGCCAACCTAGCCGACCCCATCTTGGTTCTAACTTTTAAGTTGTCCTTGTTCCTTTCTTGGTATAAGCTGAACTAACTTTGGAAGGAACTCAGTTTATAGTTTAAAACAAAGACGATAACAGCCCTTTCCAAAAACAAACCTTCTTCTTGTCTGGGGGCTAGACTGCCTTTGTATAACTAAGAACTTAGCTACAAGATTAGAAATTATGGTTTAGGAGTCATGCAGCTGGAGGTTACAAGATTCTGACCCTTCCTAAACCACTCTTAAGATCGGTGCTTGAGACATTGCAGACCCTGCACTTGATGGATCAACTGGCACCACCCAGATCCCACACATCTACATGGGATTATTCAAATGGCATCTTCCTCACTGATTCACAAGCTCCATGGGAGCAGGGCCATCTACTTCTGCTCATCACAAGACCCCCAGACACAGAGTAGGCACACATCTACCACAATTATGAATGTATGTATGTGGCCTCATGTGTGTGCAAACATACCTGCATGATCTACATTCCTACCTGCCTGTCTGGCCTCCCCTGTGTCCTGTGTCACATTCATCCACAAATCATATTTGTGCAATGAATGGGAATAGTAAAAGGAAGGCAGTCTGTATTCCACCTTGCCCCAGAGGATCCACTTGCTCCCAGTTCTTCAGAGCTCAGTAAGGTGCCCAGGTGCCAGGCTCTGTTATCCCTCTTCCTCTCCAGAGATCATTCCCAGCCAGGAATGTTGAGGAGGGAGTGGTTCTCTTACCTTTCCGTGTGATGGGACCCAAGTTCAGGACACGGGATTGATCTATGACACTCTCACTTCGGAATCTGGTCCCAGAGCAGGTCTAGAGGGAGAGGGCAATAGAAAAACACCCTCCGTGAAGGAGCTTGAATGTGGTTCTGCCACATGGAGTGGACTGCCCACCTCACAGGTGCCTCCTTCTGCCCCAGGCGGAAGTTGTTAGGAGACCTGTATACTGGGGTTCATGTCTCAGCTCTGCTGTTTGTTAGATAGATGCAAAATCGCAGGCAAGCCACTGAAGTTCTCTGAGCCCCTCTCCTCATGAGGAAAGGGAACTAGTACTACCTCCCTTATAAAGTTGCTGTGAAGCATTAAAAGCTAACACAAATAAAGTGGACACGGTGCTTAAAAATGTCAGCTCCTGTTATTTGAACACAAGCTTGCAGATAAGCCAGAGCTTTTACCAGCCTGCCGCACTTCACAGATCCCACCTGATTTTCCCGGCAGCTTAGGTTTCCTGCCTAGCCACACCCACCTCATCTTATTGCTCATTCTATCCCTGTGGTAAAAGGGGGAAACAGGGAAGAAATATTGATTTGCTTTCTTTGTGGCCAAATGTCTTTGGTTATAAGAGATGGGTTGGGGGAGGGGAGGCGACTCACAGGCTTGCATTTTTCATTCATGGTGTCACAGAGATAGACTTCACAGTGCAGATAGACTAGGTCATAGTTTCCAGCAAACCGGAACATCTGGACGGAAAATCGGCCTTGGGCGGACTCCCCGTTCTCCACCACTTGGACAGTTGAGTCTTTAGTCTGTGGGCATCTGGGAGGGTTACACATCATTTAATGTGGTTGGTTTAACAAAGATTCTGGAGTCAGACTTCCTGGGTTCAAATATTGCTCTGTCACCTTTTAGCTGTATGACCTTGGGCAACTTACTTAATCTCGTGTGCCTCAATTTCTCCACCTGTACATAGGAAATAATTGCAGCCCATGTGATAAAATAGCTGTAAGGATTAAACTAGTTAATTTCTCAAAGTGTGTAGAACTGTGTGTAGCATGCCATAGGTGCTTTATATATTTGATACTAAAGTGAAACTGTCATCAGTGCAGAGCTGAAACTCTCCAAAAGTCAGCACTTTCTGATTTCCCAGGAATTACATTCAAAAATTATTAGCTGCTATGTGCTATCTACAATATGCGTGGTATAATTATAACAATGGAAACCTCTGGGTACCGAGAGCCACTGATGAAATTGGAGTATGTGCACCTATCTGCGCATATGCACCATTGCGCCCAAACACAGTTACAAAGAGAAACCTGAAATAGAGCATGCAGAGACTCCCACGTGTGCTGGGCTGGGTCAGGATACCCGTGGGCATTCTGGGGAGGCAAACTGGGCACTCTCTCTGTCATTCACACTCTTTCCTCAAAGTTGATTTACGAGGGAGGCTGAACACTGACTGCAAAACTGAGAAGGGACCTTCTGGGAGTGTTTTTCACTCTTAGCTCTGTGTCTCCCATAATTCACATCTGGCCCCAAAAGTGCAGACTCCACCTGGCAAAAGAAAAGCCCTAAGGTTAAGTGGACCCAACTCCTGAAAGGCAGACAGTATGGCCTGTGAGGGCTCCATGTGCTCAAGCCAACCTGGACATTCATGTGTCCCCTCCAGGCACTTTCACTGTCTCCTGACTTATCTCCTCTTCGTGCCTTGTGATATTCTGACACCCATCCTAGACTGGCAGTTCTCATCCCAGCTCCCACACACACCCAGATGGAAACATATAGACACACCCTACATTTTTTCCTGCTTCTTTTTCAAAACTTTCCAAGTTTTCCACAATGTCCCTGCTGTACTTCTATTTTATTTTTGGAGGGAGTCTTGTTCTGCCACCCAGGCTGGAGTGCAGTGGTACGATCTTGGCTCACTGCAACCTCTGCCTCCCAGTTTAAGCAATTCTCCTGTCTCAGCCTCTTGAGTAGCTGGGATTATAGGCCACCATGCCTGGCTAATTCTTGTATTTTTAGTAGAGACGGGGTTTCACCATGTTGACCAGGTTGGTCTTGAACTCCTGACCTCGTGATCCACCTGCCTCAGCTTCCCTGGTGTACTTTTTTTTTTTTCTTTGAGGCGGAGTTTTGCTCTTGTGGCCCAGGCTGTAGTGCAATGGTGTGATCTCAGCTCACTGCAACCTCTGCCTTCCGGGTTCAAGCCATTACCCTGCCTCAGCCTCCCAAGTAGCTGGGATTACAGGTGCGCACCACCATGCCTGGCTAATTTTTTTTGTATTTTTAGTAGAGATGGGCTTCACCATATTGGCCAGGCTAGTCTTGAACTTTTGATCTCAGGTGATCCGCCTGCCTCAGCCTCCCAAAGTGCTGGAATTACAGGCGTGAGCCACCGTGCCTGACCCCCTGCTGTACTTTTATACTCATGAAAAACAAGTTTTAAAATCCCAGCATAGCAGGTGTTATTTTTCCCCATTTATGTCTGAGAACAGAAAAACCCAGAGAGATAAGCTGACCTGTTTCTTAAAACTAAGAAATGACAAAGGCAAGATTTGAACCCAAATCTCCATGATACTCCAATCAAGGTCATGCCAACAGTTTCCAAATTTCAGTTCTTTTTTTCTTTATTGAGATACCACCTTTATGAGCATTTTCCTGTGTGTCTCAACATCTCTATTATTATTTACTTACTAATTTTCTTGAAATCCACTTGTATTTTTTATTGAAATACATTTATTTTCTAGAAGAATCTTTAGGTCATGACTTCAAATGGCAGACAAGTATCACTTGCCATAAATAGAACAGGACCATACAATGAGGACAAGATCAACAAAAGAGTTGTATTAAGTTTGAGTTAGACACTGTTAATTGTCAAATGCTCTGAAACAGACTTCTGCTTTATTTTTATTGCAAAGGGAGATTCCAGATAACAAAGAGGTATGAACATCACATTAGCACTCACCTGAAAATATTCCCTTGATATAACCTGGCAGACTCTAAGATACCCTAATGGAAACAGACCACTCTCTCTCAGGAATGCTTTTTCTGACAATGCAATTAAAATTGCAAATGTCTCTCTCCTTCTCCTGCTTTGTTTCTTCTATAACCTCTTTGTCATTAACATACTACATATTTCACTTTCATTTAATCGTTTGTCCTCCCTCTTTAGACTATAAGATGTATGAGGGCAGAGGTTTCTGTTCCTTCTATTTACTGTGAAGTCCACAGAAGCCAACACATAGCAAGCTTCCAAAATATCTTTTCAACTTATGAATGAGAAAGTGAACCACCTTCTCATGGTAAGATTCATAGTCATCGAGTGCCTCTTGAGTAAAAGGTAGCACACTTGTGTCCTAGTTTCAACTGGCCCTTGGCTAACCATGCCCACACCCTACTCCTCCCCCAGGTGCTGGGCTACCTGCTCCCCTGGGCAAGCCTTTCCATCTGGTTTCTTACCATTTTTTGAATTGTAAACCCTACTCAGCTCTCTGGTGAAGCTTGTACATCTCTCTTCAGAAATAATATTTTTAAATGCATACAATATATAACACATAAATATATATATTTGCAAATACATATGTATTTGATAATTCATTAATAAGGTCTAGTGAAAATTCTAATGCTATAGTAACTAAAAAGTACTGATAACCATAAATGACTTCACATGACCTGCTAATATTTCTGTAGTTTGTTGCCTGTATTTATAATGTATGGGAATGCTAAGGTTCCGCTACAGGGTAATGAAGATAAAGATGCGATTTTCCAGCTGGGCGCAGTGGCTCACGCCTGTAATCCCAACACTTTGGGAGGCCAAGGCAGGTGGATCATTTGAGGTCAGGAGTTCGAGACCAGCCTGGGCAATATGGTGAAACCCCATCTCTACTAAAAATACAAAAAGTAGCCAGATGTGCTGGCCTGTGCCTGTAATCCCAGCTACTTGGGAGGCTGAGGCAGAAGAATCACTTGAACCCAGGAGGCAGAGGTTGCAGTGAGCCGAGGTCACGTCATTGCTCTCCAGCCTTGGCAACAGAGCGAGACTCTGTCTCAAAAAAAAAAAAAAAAAAGAGTGCAATTTTCCTTCTTCCAAGTCCAAAGACCCCCTCTGAATTCTACCCGTGGGTTCCCATTTCCCATGTAGGAACTTTTGCCTTACCTGTCCTGGATGATGAAGTATTTCAGGGGGTCCGTGGCATTGCCACTGGGCGTGGCATAGCAGTTGGTCATGAGCAGTGCAAATCGGGACAGGTCACCCCCATCCAACATGGTGCCCACATAGAGAAAAGCCTCAGTGGACAGCGTCACGGAGGAGCCTTCATAGGGCTGCGTGTAGGAAGGGCTCTGGAAGAGGGCCATCCGCACGGTGAACATGCCGGTCCCGCCCACTCTGATGTTTAGGACACTGCCGGGGGAGAAGGGTTGGTGAGAGGACCAGGCTGAGAACATCCGCAGATGAGCCACCTTCTCTGGTTTGCATTCCTGGGCATTCCCTTGCAGTTATTTGCATTTTTATCCAGCAATAAGACTGGAACCCACCAACCGTTGTTTTGCAAACCGCAATAAGTACACACAGGTCAACTTGGGATCGAGATAAAATGCAGGCTCTGATTTAGTGAGTTTGGGGTGGGGCTCAAGGTCCTGCATTTCTCACAAGTGCCTGGATGCTGCTGATGCTGCTGGTCTATGGATCAATCACATCTCAAGTAACACGTCCAGTCCCTCACTTGCTACCGCTGTAGCCTTTGCTACCCCTGTAGCCTTCAAGATGGCAAAAAGCAAATTATTGAGAGAAACACCTGGATTCCTTCTTTAGTCTCAATCTAGAACAGGTTAAAAGCAGCAGCTATGATGAGTCCTACAACTTGCATCCTGGTCTCCATCGTGAGGTACTAACATCTACAGCAGAAGACTGAGCTTTATAAATGATTTGTTTTTAACCACACTGAAAACAGCCACACTGATGTGAACTTCACTGGATGATCCGACAA
This sequence comes from Chlorocebus sabaeus, assembly GCF_047675955.1. Classification (NCBI taxonomy): domain Eukaryota; kingdom Metazoa; phylum Chordata; class Mammalia; order Primates; family Cercopithecidae; genus Chlorocebus; species Chlorocebus sabaeus. The sequence goes on from NC_132908.1 coordinate 18,802,910, forward strand.
AGGACATTGTAAGGCTGATACCTCACGAAATAAGGCACATGAGAAATACTCCAAAATGTGGAAGTCCATTTTACAGATGTGAACTGAGTTATCGGTGAAGACTGGGGTGAGATGTCTAACTCAAGACAGAGAGAGGGACCAGGTGCTGTGGCTCACGCCTATAATCCCAATACTTTAGGAGGCATAGGCAGGAGGATCATTTGAGGCCAGGAGTTTAAGACTAGCCTGGTCCACATAACAAAACCCTGTGTCTACAAAAATATTTTTAAAAATAGCCCAGGGTGGTGGCATGTGTCTGTAGTCTTAGCTACCTGGGAGACTGAGGTGGGAGGATAGCTTGAGCCCAGGAATTCGAGGTTGCATTGAGCTATGATTGTGCCACTGTACTCCAGCCTGGGTGACAGAGTGAGACTCAGATTCTTAACAAAACAAAACAAAACAAAAAAAAACCCATAAAACAGAGAGATGTGGGCAAACTTGTTGTTCCCCAGAGCCTACCACGCTGAGGACAGGGCCACATTGCTCCAGGACAGTGCTTGGCCAGGTGAGGCTCCAGCCACCAGCTTGCAATGAGCACCCTTCTTCCTCCAAGTCAGCTGTGCACTCTCATCAGTGCCCAGCATCCTTTCCTGAGTCTGGCTGGCCAAGAGAGCAGAAAACTATAGGCAAGCTTCGAAGGGAAGGTCATGGTCAAGTGGAGGCTCTGGACCTGATGTCTGAATCCCAGCTCTATCACCTGTTAGACTTTACAGCTTTGGGTAAGTCACTCAAATTTCTGTAACCCTCAATTTCCACATCAGTATAATGGAAATAATAATAATAATAATACCTTTGTCACCTAGGGCTGCTGTAGGAGTTTGATGAGATGTTCCAGGCAGAACACCAGATACAATGCCTGAGATATAGTAAGCTTTCAATAAATCTTAGTTCTTGGCAGGGTGTGGTGGCTCACGCCTGTAATCCCAACACTTTGGGAGGCAGAGGTGGCTGGATTGCCTGAGGACAGGAGTTTGAGACCAGCCTGGCCAACATAGTGAAACCCTGTCTCTGCTAAAAATACAAAACTTAGCTGGGTGTGGTGGTGGGCACTGTAATCCCAGCTACTTGGGAGGCTGAGGCAGGAGAATTGCTGGAACCTGGGAGGCGGAAGTTGCAGCAAGCCGAGATCATGCCATTGAACTCCAGCCTGGGCAACAGTGCGAGACTCCGTCTCAATAAATAAATAAATAAATAAATAAATAATCAATAAATCTTATTTCTTATTATGACTATTATTTTTCCATCATTGGCTTGTGATTCATCCTATTTGAAGATTTTCAATTTTATTTAGCAACAGGTTCCTTTTTAAAAAAATATAATAAAATCTTAGGTGGCACCCAGTATGAATAGTTTACCCCTGCAGGTACTCTGCCAGGGCACCTCCCTTGGCCCCTACCAAGACACTTGCAAAGAGCATAATTTTAAAAACCCTCTATAATCAAATTTCTTTCATTCACAGAGAAGGAAGGAAGTTGAGGTCCAAATGTGAAATACGATTTGCCCAGAGTTCCACAACAGTCTGGACTCAGACCCTTCCTGCTCTCTGGCACAACCATCCTGCCCCTTTGAAAAGTAGAGACTCTAATATTTGATTCACATCGGAATCATCTACATCGGTTTAATGGTTGAATCTGATTCACATCACAATCATAGCTCAATGCAGCCTCAAATTCCTGGACTCCAGAAATCCTCCCATATCATTTGATTCTTAGAGTACTGCTATACCCTAAGAAAGGCGGTACAAGTATGGCTAAACCTATTTCATAGATGAAAATATTGACACCCAGAGAGGGGCTGTCAACTTCCCAAAGCCAGGCTCAACAACTCACTCAAGCTCATACAACTAGTAAGTGACAGAGCTGGGGCTTGAATCAGGCAGTGCTCTGACTCTGTCCCCCCCTGGCCAGGGCATAACCATCACTTATGACAAAGTCTAGATTTGAACTTGGGCTCCAGAATTCCTGGCTCTTCCACTGGGCAACCCTGATTCCCAGCCCTCACTCCCAGCTCCCTGTGGGTGGCAGTTGACAGAGAAGCTCATGGTTAAGGGATTTGGGGGTAGAATCGTCTAGGGGCCTCAGGGACCCTCTCTGGCGGCACCTGACCACTGGCTGCAGGGAGGTCTTCAGGCTGACTTTCATGTCCAGAGGGTAGGAACATGCAAAGTTGATTTTGATGTTGCGGTCACGGATGATGATCTCATCTGCCAGGTAGAGGGTGTTGCTGTAAGTGGCGTGGGTTTCATTCCTCTGTATTGTAGGGAATAGGGGAGTAGGGGTGGGATGAGAGAAAGGGGCATGAGAATCCGAGCAGGATTTCAAAGCCAAATCTTCTGGTCTCTGGCTACTTGGGAGCTGCTCTCCTAGTCTCCTTGATAAAAAGCTGCCTATGGCCGGGCGCGGTAGCTCATGCCTGTAATCCCAGCACTTTGGGAGGCCAAAGCAGGTAGATCACCTGAGGTCAGGAGTTTGAAACCAGCCTGACCAATATGGTGAACTAAAAATACAAAAAAAAGTAGCCAGGCATGGTGACGGGTGACTATAATCCCAGCTATTCAGGAGGCTGAGACAGGAGAATTGCTTGAACCCTGGAGGCAGAGCTTGCAATGAGCCAAGATCGCGCCACTGCACTCCAGCCTGGGCAACAGAGGGAGATTCCATCTCAAAAAAAAAAAAAATCCCACAACAGTTAAAAACTCCCTGTACAGCCTGAACTATGAACCACTTAATCATCTTTTCTTTATAAATTAGAAAAAAAAGTTACAACAGCAATGACCATTCATGCGCACATGTCATGTGCCAGACCCTGAGTGGAATACCCCTCTTGAGTCATTGCATTAGTCCCTTCAGTGACCCTAAGAGGTGGCGCTGCCACATCCCTGCTTCCTGGACAAGAAGACAGAGGTTCATAGTAAGAGAGTCACTGAGGGATTGCCCACAGTACATGACATCTCACAAGCCTAGGCCCTTTTCAGCACCCCATGCTTCCTCTCTTGAAAACTAAAAACCATATGCCAAGTCATCATTAATGGAATTTCAAATACCATTCGTGGAAAATGACATTAATTATTTCTGTTTGTTTGTTTGTTTGGGGACAGAGTCTCACTCTGTTATCCAGGCTGGAGTGCAGTAGTGCAAATCTTGGCTCATCACAACCTCCACTTTCTGGGTTCAAGTGATTCTTCTGCCTTAGACTCCCGAGTAGCTGGGATTACAGGCGTCCACCACCACACCCAGCTAATTTTTGCATTTTTAGTAGAGATGGGGTTTCTCTGTGCTGGCCAGGCTGGTCTCAAACCCCTGACCTCAAGATATCCACCCGCCTCAGCCTCCCAAAGTGTTAGGATTACAGGCGTGAGCCACCATGTCCGGCCAACATTAAATCTTTCTTTCTCTCCCTTTTTTCTTTTCCCTTTCTCTCTCTCTCTCTTTCTTTCTTTCTTTCTTTCTTTCCTTCTTTCTTTCTTTCTTTCTTTCTTTCTTTCTTTCTTTCTTTCTTTCTTTCTTTCTTTCTTTCTTTTTCTTTCTCTCTTTCTCTCTCTCTCTTTCTCTCTCTCTCTCTCTTTCTCTCTCTCTCTCTCTTTCTCTCTCTCTCTCTCTCTTTCTCTCTTTCTCTTTCTCTCCTTCTTTCTCTCTCTCTCTCTTTCTTTCTTTCTTCTGGTAATGAGAGAGGTGGCAGGAGATACTGCTCCACTCACACAAACATTTACCTCTGGGTTTCATTTGAGGAGACCTCTGTAGGTGAGGTCCTGGTTCTCTGTACATTAAGGATACAGACCTTGCCTTCCAGGACCACTGGAGACAAACAGATAAGTTTCTGAACCCAATGCTGATGCCTACTGGCTGGGACAATCACTATTATCGCCCTACTTTTCCCATCTGTAAAATGGAGAACTATCACCATGAATTGCTCTCTTTAGTTGAAGCTGATGTTTATTGAGCACTTACTGTGTGCAGTCACTGTCCTAGTCACTTTAACACATTAACTCATTCAGTCCTCTCAATACACCTGTGGAGTAGGTACTATTATTTCTCCACTTTACAGTTGATGAAACTGAGGCATAGCCTGGCTAAATAACTCCCCAAAGCTACTATAACTAGGAAGTGATAGAGCTGAAGCTCGAACCAGGCAGTGCTCTGGTTCTGTCCCCCACTGGCCAGGACGTACCGTCAACACTGTTCCACAGGGGCCATCCCGGGTTGGGGTCACTACAGACACCCAGTCCCGGTTGTCTCTGTCATTGAAGCCCGAGCACCGGCTGTCACTCAGGTACATGAAGACCTTCTCGAAGCCCAGACTCTTCAGCTGGCACTTGCCCAGGGACACCTTCATGTCATTGGCCCCACATTCCAGCCTGTGCTCCAGGAGGGAGATATCTGAAACAGGTTAGGCGGGATTGAGGGCCTGTGTCTGTAGCTTGGGGGCCCAGCACATCCCCAGGGGCCAGGTCCAGCTGGCTGGGCCAATCACCACCTGGAGGTGCTCAAGATTGGACCTCTGACATCAATGGATATATCCTGGGTTCCCCTAAATGTGGGTTATATACCAAATGCAAGAGGGTTTGGGGGAGGGGGGTGGTTGATGTCCCAGCATTAAATAACAATGAATACTAGTTTAAAAAAAAAAAAAAAAAAAAAAAGGCCAGATGTGGTGGCTTATGCCTATAATCTCAGCACTTTGGGAGGCTGAGGCAGGCAGATCACTTGAGGTCAGGAGCTCAAGACCAGCCTGACATGGTGAAATCCCATCTTTACTAAAAATTAAAAAAAAAAAAATGTAGCCAGGCGAGGTGGTGGGCACCTGTAATCCCAGCTACTTGGGGGTGCTGAGGCAAGAGAATTGCTTGAACCTGGAAGGCAGACATTGCAGTGAGCTGAGATCGCACCATTGCACTCCAGCCTGGGTGACAGAGAGAGACTCGTAAAAGAAGGAAGGAAGGAAGGAAGGAAGGAAGGAAGGAAGGAAGGAAGGAAGGAAGGAAGGAAAAGGAGGGAGGGAGGAAGGGAGGGAGGAAGGAAGGAAAAGAGAGAGAGAAGAAAAGAAAATGAAAGAAAAAGAAAGAAAGAAAGAAAGAAAGAAAGAAAGAAAGAAAGAAAGAAAGAAAGAAAGAAAGAAAGAAAGAAAGAAAGAAAGAAAGGAAAGAAAGGAGGGAGGAAGGAAGGAAAAGAGAGAGAGAAAGAGAAGAAAAGGAAAGAAAAAGAAAGAGAGAGAGAGAGAAAGAAAGAAAGAAAGAAAGAAAGAAAGAAAGAAAGAAAGAAAGAAAGAAAGAAAGAAAGAAAGAAGGAAGGAAAGAAAGAAAGGGGGAAAGAAAGAGAAAGCAAGCAAGCTGCAATTGCTTTCTACCCTTTTCACATCAAGGAGACAGTCCCAGCTTGCCACTAATGTCTTTAATGCCATATACACACTAACTTCCCCCCCCCCTCTTTTTTTGAGACGGAGTTTCTCTCTTGTCACCCAGGCTGGAATGCAGTGGTGCCATCTTGGATTACTGCAACCTCCCCCTCCAGGATTCAGGTGATTCTACTGCCTCTGCCTCCCGAGTAGCTGGAATTACAGGCACCTGCCATCAGACTCGGCTAATTTTTGTGTTTTTAGTAGAGATGGGATTTTGCCATGTTGGCCAGCCTGGTCTTGAACTCCTGCCCTCAGGTGATCCGCCCGCCGCGGCCTCCCAAAGTGCTGGGATTACAGGCATGAGCCACTGCGCCCGGACCACTAACTTCCGTCTCAAACAGGGCAGGCCTCGGGCTCAGAGTTTGGGGCAGGAAACAACACTCAGCTAGAATTCTTTTTTAATTTTTTAAAAATTAAAGTGTTTTTCTAATTTTTAGTATTTATTTTTAAAAATTTGTTTTATTGAAGTATTACACAACTGCTGGAATTTCGTAGCTTTCTTTTCTTTTTAGTAACTTTTATTTTTACAGTTAACTTTCTATCTAAGGTAAGCATAACTTACCACAGGCAGATGAAGTGACCATCAACATTCCAAATTTGCTTAAGAGATTCAATCCATTAGAAGAAAAACAACTTAATAATAAAAGTCATGGCACAGGTAACACTGGGATAAAGCAAGTGAACCAGGGTGCCAGTTGTAAAGTTGGCACTTGGATGTAACTAACATCATGACTAAAGTCTGGAAAACACTATTGTCATCTTCAATAATTGTACCTATGAGAAATCTGAGGCTTGTGCCTGGCCCAGAGTCCTGAGCTGATTGGTGGTCTGTCACCAGGCCTGAGCTGATTGGTGGACTGGTCACTGGGCCTGTGTTCTGGTTGGCTCCCAGATGGCAGCAACCCGTGTGCCCACTGCAGTGTGGGACCTCAGAAAGAAGGTTGGGAGTTCCCCAAACCTCTGAGAGCTTTGAAGTCAACTAAAGGGAGACTCAGGGAGCCCCAGAGAGCCTCTTGCCAGCTTTAGTGGGTATTAGTGGATCTTCTCTTTTCACTCAGGTTGGATAGGTAGCCCCTGCGTCACACCCATATGGCCCCAATCTCACAGGGGAGGAATACGTCCCTTCCCCAGTCAATGACAGGTTTCTCAACAACCCGCTTCCTCCCCACTGGCCTCACCAGTGATGTTGAAGTCCTGTTTGCACTGGCAGTGCCATCTGCCATTATTCGATTTGCAGTCTTCGTCTAAACTGCACTCCTCACACGTCCCCTCCACGGAGCTGGGGTCTGCAGGGTCACAGGGACAGACAGACAATCAATAAGGACGCACCCCCGTCTTCTGCAGTGCCTATCCAGGCCTGGGATGAGGACTGCGGGGAGACGCCCAGCTGACCTGTGCAGTACGCCAGGTGACACTCGGGGGGCGCCGTCAGGTTGTAGACGTAGTAGCCGCCGGCACAGGCCTTCACCTGGATGGACGCATCCCACAGGCAGCAGTGGCCGCTCCAGTGCGCGCAGGCCTTGCGGCTCACAATGCCCTGGTCGCTGGACGGATGCGAGCCGTTGAGCCACATGGGGGCGGCCGTGTTGCAGCGCAGGACTGGCACGCAGGTCTCGGCCAGGCGCACACCGCCCTGGCCCACGAAGCGGTACCAGCCGCGCAGGTCCGTGTCGCAGTAGTAGCCCTCCCCGTACTCGGTGCTACGCCAGTACTCGTCCAGGATGCGGTGCGCCTGGCACGGATCCGCGCACACAAGCGTGTCGCCCTCGGGCACGCAGTCCAGCCCCGGCCCGCAGGAGCCCGGAGAACACTCACAGTGCCATCCATCCCCCCAGTAGCCCTCGGGGCATATGCACGAGTAGTTGCCCACCACATTGACACACGTGGCCAGGGCGTGGCAGTGGCTAAGCCCAGGCTCTGCGCACTCATCCACGTCTGTGCAGCCGAGGCCGGGTGACAGGCGGAAGCCTTCGTGGCAGACGCAGGAGAAGGAGCCTGGCGTGTTTACGCAGCGGCTGTTGGCGGAGCAGTTGTGAGCCCCAGGAGTGGCGCATTCATCCACGTCCACGCAGGTCAGACCGTCGCCGGCGAAGCCCTCCTTACAGGTGCATGTCGTGGCGGCCTCATCCTCCTTGCAGGTGGCATTGCTGTGACATTCAGAGCACCATCCTGTGGACAGAAGAGCCCAGCCTCCGAGTGTTGGGCAGCTGGGCCCATGGCCACCCAGAGATCCTTCCCTCGTTCTCCAGGGAACTCTATTATAATTTAAGACTTATTCCCTAGCAGATTCCCTCCAAAACAAGGAAAGAAGGAAAGAAACAAAACTCCCCTGATGATGTCAAGCTTCCACCATTCATTCTGTGTTTATTTCACTGTATTTTTAAACTTTATTTATTTTTTTTTAGAGAGGGGATCTAGCTCTGTCGCCCAGGCTGGAGTGCAGTGGTGCGATCACAGCTCATTGTAGCCTCCACTTCCTGGGCTCAAGCGCTCCACTCCCTCTGCCACCAGGCACCCTGCCTCAGCTTCCCAAAAAGACAGAACCACAGGCACGTGCCATCAGGCCCAGCTCCACCACTGATTTTTGTGTTAAGCATTGCTTTCAAGCTGTCTTCTTTTAAAATAGCCACATTCTCACATTCAGAAAAGTAATGCACAGAATTCCTGTACTCTGGTAGGATCTACAATGAACCTGTTGCCCCTCCCTGCCTTTGCACATTTTATGTTTTCTGCCAGATCTGCTTCCCTGACTGGCAAAACCTTCATCAGGACCCTGCTCAGTGTCGCCTCCTCTCTGAGGAGTCCTCCAACCCCACCAGGCAGGGCAGTTGTACTTTGCTCCTCCATAAGAAAAATAACTGTTAAAAAAAAATAAGCTGTTGTTTATTAAGCAGTTACTATACGCCAGGCAATAGGATGTGCACTTTTCATTCACTATCTTGTTGAATACTTCCCAACGGCCTTGTAAGGTCAGTTTTTTATTTATCCTTATTTTAAAGACAAGGAAACTGCGGTTCAGAGGAATTAAGCCCCTTGCTCCTTTGGTAAGAAGTAGAACCAGGATACAGACGCAGATGGCAGGACCACAAAATATGTGCTTTTAACCAGGACACCACAATAGTGTTCATCGTGCCCCAATGTACTCCAGGGAGAAAATGAAAGTGGGGTGAGAGCAAATATCAGCCCAATGGAGTGACCTCTTAAGGTTGAAAGGGAAGGTGTTTGGAGCCTCCTGCATGGGTTCAAATCTCCTATGTGATATAGTATGTTTTTGACTTCCAATACAGGGCCTTCAGGCCTTAGAGATGTTGTAGCCCCTTGCTTTTCAATGTGTGCTCCAAGGACCCCAATACCAGCATCACCTGGAAGCTTGTTAAAAATTCAGCATCTCAGGTCCCACTGCAGATCTGCTGAACCAGAATCTGCATTTCAGCAAAATTTCTAAGTCAGTCCTATGCATACTGAGGTCTAAGAAATGAACTTAGAATGAAGACAATGCAAGTCCCAAGTGCAATAGGAGGATTGAGATCGCCTCTGACATGGGCTACATTGCTTCGCTCCCCCCCACATTCACACACGCACGTGCATACACACACATACAATGCACACACACTTCTCACTTACTTGCTTCTGAGGAGTCAGTGGCTGCAGTTGTGATTAACCAAGAGGCCACCAACAACAACAGCACCCAAGTCAGAGATGGCTGTCCCATCCTTTCTGCTCTTCCCAGCTACTTCTGGTCTAGAGAACACCTGCCCAAAGGCAAGACGGGTTGGCCCTTTGAGTTTTTCTCTATGTCTCTGATGTCTGGTGTCCTGTGAACAGAGATGGATGGGACAAATGCATGATCTAACTCTCCTCCCCACAGCTGGGAGGAGTGTTTTGATTGTATAGTATACAACTCCAGGAGGTGTCACTTATATGGACTAAAAAAATCGCGTAACATTGCAGCCCTTGTTTTGCTGGGACTTTCCCCCTTGTACTCCCCATCCTTACCTCACCAACGTCCCAGTCTTGGCTCCCCAAGTCTCAGCACATTGCACATTTTGAAGAACTGAGTCATTTGGAGCAGGAAGTAGCAAGATGGAATAGTGTTCTGTTCTGAACTCACCACTTTATTGAAGGCAGCTTTGGATTTTAACTGATCCTCTGCCTGCAGACTTTCAATTTGCCCAGATCACTTATTCATTCAACAAACATCTACTGAGTAGCTACATTGTGCCAAACAGGGAGCTAGTCACCATGGAGAACAATGAATACAACAAAATCTGCTCCTTCATGCAACTCACATATTGTAAAGAAGTGGCTTGAGACAAGCAACTTGAGAGGTAATTAACCTTCACAATGCATTTTAATGTTTCTGAAGTGGTCACTTATTATTTCTTTTAACTGGAAAAATAGTCCAAGGTGAATGCCAGTATTACCCCAGCGTTTACAGCAGCAAAATAGCGTGGCATGTTGGCTAAATATGGAGGAGCTGCAGCCTGCAACTGGGATTCAAATCCCTGTTTTACTGATCACTAACACTGTGACGTTGGGTATTTCAGTTCACTAAGTCTCCGTTTTTGTCTGTGAAATGGAGATTGTTCCTTTCGCAAACTGGATATCTATGATGGGCCAGGCTCAGTTCAAAGATGTCCATGTGCTCAAAGACATTGGGTCCTAGAGCAACGTTTTCCAGATCTTTGTGACCATGATGTGCTACAAGAAAAACATTTTATGTCGCCAGGCGCGGTGGCTCACACCTGTAATCCCAGAACTTTGGGAGGCCGAGGCGGGTGGATCACGAGGTCAGAAGTTTGAGACCAACCTGGCCAACATGGTGAAACCCTATCCCAATAAAAATACAAAAATTAGCCGGGCGTGGTGGTGGGCACCTGTAATCCCAGCTACTCGGGAGGCTGAGGCAGGAGAATTGCTTGAACCTGGGAGGCAGAGGTGGTGAGCTGAGACTGTGCCACTGTCCTCCTGCCTGGGTGACAATGCGAGACTCCATCTCAAAAAAAAAAAAAAAAAAAAGGAAAGAAAAACATTTTATGTCACGATCTAGTGCAGTCGCTTCTGTGTGTATGTACGCACACACATAAAATAAAAGTTTTATAAGACAACTGATATCCTTACTATCCTGACTATATTAAGTCATTTAATTCGTACCACAACCCTACGAGATAAGTATTACCCTAGTTTGCAGATGAGAAAACAGGGGAACAAAGATGCTGCTTGCCTCAAATGTGTATTGCTTACTGACATATTCTATTATACTTAATTAAAAGAAGTCTCTGGATATAACCCAAAAATGGAATGATTTTATGACCCACTAATGAGTTGCGACCTAAATAAAACACTGCATTTTGTCACTGGGATTAACTAAGATGACATATGTCAAGCAGGGCCCAGCACATAGCAAATGTTCTTGTTCATTGTCGTATCCCTGGTACCTGGCGCATAATAGGTGCATAACTAATATTCATGGAATAAGTCAAAAAATAGTAGTCACTGTTACTAGGACAGAGAGGATCAAAGAGAGGAAAACTAACTTACCAAAGATTATGAAGCCAATAATGATAATTATTGAATAATGACTCAAATCCAGGTCTGACCCCAATGTCCAAGGTCTTAATTTCCTCTCCTACCTCCCTCAAATAGAATGGGGAGAAGCTGGGCTAGGAGAAGACAGCTACAGATAGCCTTACCTGAAGCCGGAAAGGTAGAGTTAGTCTGGTCACGATGTGCCTCATACTTATATATACACATTTGCCCCAGGCTGGCAATCTTTCCTCCAATTATTTTCTAGTTCTGTTTTTTGATATTGTTTTCTTGGGGGTGGAATATTTTTTTCTCCTGGCATAATGTTTGCCTTGTCCAAGCTGTGAGGTTGTTGTTGTTCTTTTTCCTAATAGCTAGAGACCCCAAATGATTGACATTGGGGGGGGTCACCCCTGTGCCCGGAAGTACAAGGTCACTGTTTCACACCTTCTCACAGCAAAAGATTCCTTAGTTAGAAATTAACTGGGAAAGCAGTGCCAAGGTGCTGGGCTTCTTCCTGGTCACTGACAAGGGCAGGGTGGGCCCAAGGAGCCAGGCAACTGCCAGTATCTGAAGACAGACTCCATAAAGACAAAAGGGGTGTTCATTGCCCCTGCTGGGAGGTGCACCTGTCCTGGAGAGGGCACCCTTTTGAAACACTCATTCTCATGAGATCAGCCTTAGAATCCGGACACAAGAAAGAGGAGCTGAGAATGACTGAAAGTCAGAGCCAGAAGATAGTTCAGACATCACTGGACCCGACCCACTCTGTGAAACAAATAATCAGGTCTAATGACTGGGAGGTCCCTTTGGAGGCGAAATAACTTTGCAATTAAATAGACTGACTTTGGAGTCAGTCTGACTCATTTATCTGGTGTTTATTATGTGGCAGTGGGCTCATTTCTTAACCTTCGTGAGGTCCAGAGGTCAATTTCTTTGTCTACACAATCAGAATACCCATCTCCCACAGCAGTAATAGCAGCCAAAGGAGATGATGCAAGTAAAGGTGCACAGTAATGATTACATTCATGGAAGTCCTGAAAATTCTGCTTTGCTGTTGTGCAGTCACTGAGGTAGAAAATGACAGAGCCTGAGTTAAAACCATGTCTTCAGACCCAGTTCCACATACATGGCATTCCAAAAATCAACGTGAGAGTGGCTGTCATCATGTTAAGAAAAATAAAATATGTGTGAACTTGGGCTGAACAGGAAAGTATCACCATGATCACTGCATTGATCTTTTCAGGACATTTCTCCATCCTGTCTCACTCAGTGGTAGGGTAACCCCTGGCACTGGTGCAATCATCTCCTCAGGATTATGTCCAAGGAGTGGAAATTCTGAGTCAAAGAGTTAGCACAGCTGTAGGGATATTGACTCCTCTTCCCAAACAGCATCCCAGAGAGATTATTAAAAATTGGTTTACAATCCCACCAACACTACTCACCAGTTGTGAGCATTGTTAACTTGCTTTCATCTTTGCCAAAAGATAAGTGGAAACGATCTCATTGTTGTTCATTTTTGCAATTGTTTGATGAAAAGGGAAGTTATCTCTTCATTTATTTACTGTTCTTCTTTTCCTGAACTAATTATTTTTATCCTATACTTTTTCATGAGGCCTTGTCTAAACCTTAGTATGGATGTCTTCAAAGGATTAAAGATAGTGACCCCAGGTGGCTTCTGGAGTTGTCTTGACAAAGACTTGGGCAGAAAAATGGGGAGTTTGGGTTGGAATCTATTCATAAGTGTAATCACCATGCTTTCTAGTTTCTGTATTTCATGCTTTTACATCTTGGGGCCTTACCGATCATGGAGGGACTGCCCCTTCCAGGGCTCAATAATTACTAGAGATCAAAAACGACTTATCTGTGAATGTGCCTTTACGACTGCAAATCAATCAATCCAGAGCACATACCCCCAACCCTTGGCCTCCTTTATGGGGCTTTTACACTCAGGGTCACTACTCGCTGCTTTAAATCACCCCAAGGGACCAGGTACCAGACAACTAGAGACAACTCCTATGGCCCAGAGGTCTCTGAAATTATTCAAACGAAGCCAATCCTAAATCTGCTTACCCTGCCTCTCCCATTCCTTCCTGCAGAAACTACAATAAAGGCTCTTTCCTGCCTTTTCCCTTGCTCTCTTTACTTCCTGACCAACCCTGGTGCTTCCCAGCAGCTCTTCCTCTACTTTCAGCCCCTCTACCCAGTGTGGTGTGTTTCCTTCTCTTGGGATCTGTGAGTATAAAAAATTATCAATGGCCATAGTTTCTTGCTCTGTTGCTCATCAAGTTCACCAAAGACATCTACATTACCAAATTCAGTCAATATTTTTCTCTTTATCTTACCTCTAGGACAGTGCGCAATAAATATTTGTTTTTGAACGAAACTTAATCTCTCAGCACTTCCTTCCTTCTTGAAACACTCTTCTTTTTCTTTTTCTTTTTATTTATTTATTTTTTTTGATACAGAGTCTTGCTGTGTTGCCCAGGCTGGAGTGCAGTGGTTCAGTCTTGGCTCACTGCAACCTCCACCTCCCAAGTCCAAGTGATTCTCCTGCCTCAGCCTCCCGAGTAGCTGGGATTACAGGTGCACACCACTAGGCCCAACTAATTTTTGTATTTTTAGTAGAGACAGAGTTTCACCACATTGGCCAGACTGGTCTCGAACTCCTGACCTCAGGTGATCTGCCTGCCTCGGCCTCCAAAAGTGCTGGGATTGCAGGTGTGAGCCACCACGCCCAGCCTGAAACACTCTTCTCTCTTAACTTTCAAACATGGGTAGGAGACTCGATCTTAGTAATGCTGAAAACAGTCACCTGCTGAGCACTTCTCTTAGTATTGCTGAGAACAGTCACCTGCTGAGCACTTCTCTTGGGTCAGACACTGTGCTCGGCGCTTTTGCCTCCATTGTCTCAAACTACGAAACACAGCAACCCACATCACAGGGAAGAAGACAGGTTCAGAGAGGCAGAGTAACTCCCCCAAGATTACACAGCTAGCCATGCTAAATCCAGACGAAAAGTCAAATCTCACTTGGATTTACCTGCATTCCTGAGTAAAGAACATTCCTTGCTCAGTCATGACAGGTCTCAGAGGGATAAGTGGTTTTAGGTAGTTTTGGAAAGAGTGAAACTAAGGGGTGGAGAGTTTTGAAAAATTGATCAAACAGAACATAAAGAATTAGAATGAGAGGTTGGTGTGTTTCAGAAAGGGTCAAAAAATGAGCCAAGGGAGAAGATCCTCCGACAGAGGGGTATCACCTGTCCTACCTACCTCTCTGAGCACACACCTCCTGAGGCTCCAGTTATGCCTGGGGGACCTGCAGGTGGCATACACATTCTCTGGCTCGTGGCCTGTCAGGGGCTCTATGCCACATGATCTGGTCTAGGCAGCCCCCCTGTAACTCTCCTTCAACTGGCAGCCACATGGCCTCAAGGCCGAGGCAGGTGAGCCTCACACCGTGTCCTGAATACTAACATCTGCTCCTGTTGGGGAATTTGGCTCAGGTGAGTTCCAGAGCCGCAGGCTGTTCCCTGCTTCCTCTGGTTGTGGACAGGCCAGGTTCGGGGTGAGGGGTATGGGAGCTGGCTCTGGAGGTATGAAAAAGCACAAACAGCCCTTTTCCTTACATGACGGGTGAGGAGTGGAGGCACCCAGGTGGTTCCTAGAGACCTCAATTTCTGAAAGAATGCTGCCCTTCTTTTCTCAAGAGAAGGCCTGGCTGAAATGAATGACACAAATCAGTGAGGTAACCCTGTGGTAAGCTGAATAATGACCCCCAAATACGTCTACCTCTGAATCCCCAAACCTGTGAGTGTTGCCTTATATAGCAAAAGGGACTGTGCAGGTGTGATTATGATCCTGAGATGGAGAGGTTGTCTGGGCAGGCTGGATGCAGTCACAGTGGTGCTTATAAAAGTGATGCAGGAGGAGTCAGGAAGTAGGTGTGAGGATGAAACCAAAAGTCAGAGTGATTCTAGGACAGAACCATGAACCAAGGAATGCAGGGGCCTCCCAGAAGCTAGAAAGGGCATAGCAGGGAATTCATCCAAAAGGGACTAAGTCTGATGACACCGTGAATTTAGTCCAGTGGAATTGATTTCTAATTTCTAGTCTCTAGAACTCTAAGAGAGTTTGTGTTGTTTTAAGCCACTAAGTGTTAATTTGTAAGAGCAACAACAGGGAACTAATACAGATTCCAATTTGGATCTGGGGACGACACTGTCAGCACCTCTGCCTTTTGGGATGACTATGAAATTATGTATCTCTCCCCTAAAATGGAATTTTTGATTGATCCATGAGCACTTATTGAGCATCTACTATGTGCCAAGCAGAGTTCTAGGCAAAGGGAATATAGCAAGAAAACAAAAACCAGGTATATCTGCTTTCACGGGGCTTACATATTAATTGGAGAATCAGGCAATATATCGTTGCACAACAAAATAAGATTCTTTCAATTACTGGTCTCCAGGAATGCCTTTTGGAGGTGGTGACAGGTGAGCTGACATTTGAACCATTAAAAAGACACAGCTGTGTGAGGACCTGGCGGGGGGGGCGGGAATGTGTTTTGAAGCAAGTACACTTAGGCAGAGGGAACATGAAGACAGAGAGAGTGAATTTGGCTTGTTCAAAGAGTAGACAGCAAGTATGGCTGGAGCCAAAAATGTGAGGGGGAGAGGGAGAGGAGATCTGTGGGGCCAGACCTTTCAAAGTGTTGAAGGCGTGGTAGGCAGGGTAGATTTTATTCTAAAAGCAATAAAGATGCCATTATAGCAGCGGTCCCCAATCTTTTTGGCATCAGGGACGGGTTTCCTGGAAGACAATTTTTCCAAGGATGGGAGTGGGAAGGTGGGTGGGGGGAAGTGGGAGAGTGTGGTGGGGGGGTCAGGAGGGAAATGTTGTGAAACTAGGAAATAAGAAGTGAGATGAAACCATTGAACAGCACAGATCTAAAGCCAGATCATCAGGCATTAGATTCTCATAAGGAGCCAGCAACCTAGATTCCTCGTATGCCCAGTTCACAATAGGGTTCAGGCTCCTATAAGAGTCTAATACCCAGGCGGAGCTCAGGCGGTAAAGCTCACTCACCCGGCGCTCACCTCCTGCTGTGCTGCTGGGCTCCTAACAGGACACCTACCCATACCGGTCAGCGATCAAGGGGCTGGGGACCCCTGCATTACAGAATTAAACAACGTGCTATTGTAAGTGCTTACGGTTCTGGCTTTTTAAAAGATAGCCTCAGTGGCTGTATGGAATATGGAGGGGTTTAGGGTGGGTGCTGGGAGGGAGGTACAGAGGGGAGGCAAAAAGACCAGTTAGGAGACTTCAGCTGAGAAATGGTGGGTGACAGTCAGTGGAGAGATGAAGGGAAGTGGGTGGAATCACATGGATGGATAAGCTACTTTTATGATAGTAAAAGAAGGCAGTTGAGCCCAGCACTTTCGGAGGTCAAGGCAGGTGCGTTGCCTGAGCTCAGGAGTTCAAGACCAGCCTGGGCAACAAGGTGAAACCCCATCTGTCCAAAAATATACAGAAAGTAGCCAGGCATGGTGGCGCATGCCTGTAGTCCCAGCTACTTGTGGGGCTGAGACAGGAGGATCATTTGAGCCCAGGAGGTTGATGCTGCAGTGAGCCTTGTTCGCGCCACTGCACTGGGTAGATTGATTCCAATAAAAGCATATATCATTGTGGTAGGGTAGGTGGGGGGCTGGATAGGGTAGCTTGGGTGACAGAACGAGACCCCGTGTCCAAAAACAGAAAAAAAAAAAAAGGAGGAAGAAAGAAAAAGGCAGTTGTTGATGATAATGGAGTGATTGCTGGAGTGAATGGGCCACTTACTGAGATGTGGAAGTCTGGGGACAGGTTTGGGATTCGATCATTTTTTTACTGTGCCCAAATGAAGTGTAAGACAATCAATCCACCTCATTTGAAAGACTGAGCCAAACTCTTGGGACACCTAACCTGGTAGGAGATGGTAGCATAGTATGTTAAGTGCACAGTCTTCGGAGTGCAATTGCCTGGGATTGGTTGCATCTCAACAGCTTTCCACCTGTGTGATCCTGACTGGTTGCTTAACCTCTCTGTCCCTCAGTTTTTCCCATCTATAAAATGGGGCTAAGGAACCCCAGTTCAGTGATGGTGTGAGAACTAGATGAATGCCAAGCATGTTGCACACACTCATTGAATGTTGCTACTGTGGCTTCCCTTGCAGTCCTGTCTGAATTCCAGGTCACACAGTTCTTCTAAGACAGCACCAACCAGGAAAAAGAGGTCATGAGTAAAACAGAGCCAACGACCTTCAGAGGTTTTATTATCCAGCCCCACCCCTGCCCCACCTACCCTACCACAATATATATGCTTTTATTGGAATCAATCCACTCAGAAAATGATGCCAGGATCTGGAAGATGAGCATCTTTTTTCCTGGTATTGGAGAAGCTACAGTTCTTCCCTGACTTTTGGTTTCTTCTTTTGCGTTGGAGGTCCCTTTGGTTTGGCCACCACCACCACCTCCTCAGATGTTTTCTTCTCCCCAGTGGACTCTTCCAGCTTGGATACATGCTTGGTCACGTTCTTCAGCTCAGGCGACTGCTGTTCAGGTAACTCTTTCTTCGTCATAGGCACTTCCTTTTCCTTAGCTCGCACTTCCTCTTCTATCACTTCGTTTTGCTCAACAGACAATAGCTATGAAAGAAAAGGTGGAAAGAAGAAGGGAGGGAGGGAAGAAAGGGAGAAAGAAATAGACAAGAAATATGTGATCATTGTGGTTGTAGTAGTCAAGGCTACTTCTTCTGAAAGTGCCCAGAGAGAATCAGTCTTTGGACTGCAGGGTTTTCATAGATGCTAAAGATCCATTTGGTTTGGGTGGTAAAATGCTCAACTGTGGTTTCACCCTTCAGGTAAGAGGACCTTGGGAGGAACCAAAGGTTCTAAGTCTATAGATGTGGCTCCTGCACCACTAGCTCCAGGACTAGACAAGTGACCAGTCTTAGCTAATGAGATCTCTGTCCAGGACATTTTCTGGGGCATCTGAGAAGTAGTTGCTTGCTTTCTAAACTGGGAGGATGTTACTTTGGAGCTGTAGTGTAATCTTTGAACTTCTATGGGGAAATGACTACTTGAGAATGAAACCAACATAGAGGAAAACAGAGATGGGAAGACAGAAAGCAAGCCTGGGTTCTGGATCCACCCACACCTGATGTTCTACCAGTTATATGGGATAAATTCCCATTGTTGCTTAAAGCAAAGAGTAGTGTCTAGAATTTCCAGCAGAAAGTCTTAATTAATACAGATGGCACCGTCCAGCAGAGGGCCTCACTGAGGCATGGGTAGGGGAGAAAGCAGGCTGTGGTCTCATGCATCAGGAGAGTAATGCTAGAGGGCAGAATCCCACCAAGACATCTGGTCAGTCCCAGGGGAGCTGCCCAAGGCAAGGAGCTGTGTGTTACCTCAGAGCCTCGGTCTTTCTAGATGTTTCTAAACTCTGCCCTTTCTGCTTCCCATAGTAAGTGCCTTTGAAATAAAGGTGACTAGTAGAGTCACCCAAACTGGATGGCTCTCCATCCATCCTCAACCATCTCCCGAGATTATGTAACTCTAAGCACACTCTTTTGTCATCCATTGAGTTCCTAGGGATTCTGTGTGGGACAGAATAATCCAAAGTGTTTCTGTTGCCCCTTACCTCATCCTCATCCTCATCCTCAATCCTAGGTTTGATGTGGCTTTCCAGGAAGTCAGAGAAGCCCTTCAGCGTATGTTCTCCCTTATACAGGACAGCCTAGGAAGAAAATGGAACAGGGTCAGGATGTGATCCTCTTCCCGAAGAGATGCTCGAGGATTGCTACCTAGGTAAACCCAGAGTCAAATTCCTAACAACCCCGAGTATGTTATGTAGGTTCCTTAACTTGTCTTAGCCTCCAGTGCCATGGCTCCAAGGGAAGGATAATAAAAATGCCTCTGTCATAGGATTGTTATAGTGGATGAAAGCATGGACTGTAAAACCACACAGCGAAGCCTTAAACTTTGGCTGCATTACTGCAGTGTGGTCTGGTTATTTAATTTCTCTGACTCAGTTTTCCCATCTCTAATATGGAGACAAAATAGTACCTACCTTGTAGGGTTGTTATAAGGATAAAATAAAGTGATGTATGTGAAGTATGGAAAACAGCACCTGGTTCGTGATGAGCACTATAGGCGTTTGTTATTATTATTATTGCTATCATAGTGACAATAATAAGAGGAACAATAGTTACTTTCAAAAGCATCTGGCATATGGTCAGTGCTCCGTTATTATATGTTCTCTTTCCCTTTTTTTTTTTTTTTTTTTTTTTTTTGAGACGGAATCTTGCTCTGTCACCAGGCTGGAGTGCAGTAGCGCGATCCCAGCTCACTGCAACCTCTGCCTCCTGGGTTCAAGCAATTCCCCTGCCTCAGCCTCCTGGGTACTTGGGACTACAGGCATGCGCCACCATGCCCGGCTAATTTTATATTTTTAGTAGAGATGGGGTTCACCATGTTGACCAGGATGGTCTGGATCTCTTGACCTCATGATCCAACTGCCTCAGCCTCCTAATGTAATGAGATTATAGGTATGAGGCACCGCGCCCGACCCCCTTTCCTCTTTAGGAAAGTTCAGAAGCTTCTTCATGTCCACGGGTCACCCAAACTTCTTCAGATAATTTGAGATTATGACCTTAGCCTCATCCTCTCAGCCCAGCCTCAGTTGCACAACTTCCTGACATGCATCCTCTGCAGTGCAGACTGAGCAAAGAGTGGGTCACAATGGAACCTTGCCACAGTGCTGGGGTCACCCTTCTGCCCACCTCTTTGTTCAGACTACACTTCCCACCTGTAGCACATAGTCCCCACCATTCTCCGGAGTACTGGGTCTGCGTGGAGACTTGCAGCCATATCTGCCCTCCAGAATCTCTTGCTCCCCCTCGATTTCAATTGCATTCATCCATACTCTTCTAAGGAGCAGAAACCTGGGCTTACATTTCTTTGACTGATGCTCTTTCCCATGCATGGACATGGCATGGAGAGTGGGTTCTATCAACACTGGTTATGGCTGATGACTGTAATCCCAAGGTGGAAATGACATTGTTTGTCTCTAGCATGTATTGTTTCCTTCATCTAGTAATACCCCACATCCAATATTCTCATGGAGATTCCTCCCACCTTATTTCATATAGTTAGGGTAGAGCTCAGCCCCGATACTAGTAGGAACCGTATAAACCAGGCTTGCCCATCAAAACATCCACATCCACTTGGCCACAGTGACTGGGTCAGGGATATGCAAGCTACACCCAATGATAGTGAGTCTCAGGACTTTGATGCAAACTACTGGAAAATATTCTTTGAACTTGAATGTGAGAGGATGAATAGTGGCCGCAG
Organism: Chlorocebus sabaeus; assembly: GCF_047675955.1. Lineage (NCBI taxonomy): Eukaryota > Metazoa > Chordata > Mammalia > Primates > Cercopithecidae > Chlorocebus > Chlorocebus sabaeus. The sequence continues at coordinate 18,823,259 of NC_132908.1, forward strand.
CTGAGAATAAAACTGGTTTGGTAGAAAGTGCAGCTGGAGGTAGGGAGAAACTGAGTCCCTGATAATAACATAACATTGTTTTCAGCCATGTGTGTCCCAAGAGCCCCTCACTTGTTGAGAGTTGGTGGGAAACAGCCTGAAGAATGGGTACCGGTCCAGGTACATCAGCTGAATGTCATTTGCTGTGATGTCGATCTTGGCAATGATGATCGTGGAGTGGTTTTGATACTTTCTGCCCAATTCCTCCAACAGCGGGAACAGCATCTTGCACTTTTTAGACCAGGGTGCATCTGGAAGAGAAGGACCATGGCTCAGACTCACATTGATGAAGATCCAGAAAGCTGGCGCCACCCAACACAGGGCATTGCTGTGTTCCACTTGTGGTCCTGTTGTTTTGCCAATTGCACTCCCTCTTTCTTTTAATCATATATCAGGTTATGTTTACATTTCAGCCATAGTACCTGATTGTTATTCGATAAATTAGAAAAAGATAGCTTTGGCCGGGTGTGGTGGCTCACGCCTGTAATCCCAGCACTTTGGGAGGCTGAGGCTGGTGGAACACAAGGTCAGGAGTTCAAGACCAGCCTGACCAACGTGGTGAAACCACATCTACTAAAAATGCAAAAATTAGCCTAGCATGGTGGCATGCACCTGTAATCCCAGCTTCTTAGGAGGCTGAGGCAGGAGAATCACTTGAACCTGGGAGGCAGAGGTTGCAATGAGCTGAGATTGCGCCACCACACTCCAGCCTGGGTGACAGAGAAAGACTCCACCTCAAAAACAAAACAAAACAAAACAAAACAAAAAAAAAGAAAAAGAAAAAGAAAAAAATAGCTTAGCTCTCTTCTACCTAAATACTAACACTTTTGGTGTGTTCATGTTTTCTTTTATTTTTTTGTTTTGCTTTTTAGAGGCAAGGTTTTGCTATGTTGCCCAGGTTGGGCTCAAACTCAAACTCCTGGGCTCAAGAAATCCTTCCATCTCAGCTTCCTGAGTTGCTGGGGCTATAGGCTTGTGCCACTGTGCCTAGCTTGCTTTTTTCTTTTTTTCAAATTCCTTTCTTTTAACATAGTGTTCCACTCTAGTAGAAGAAGAAAGCCAAGAACAATATTTATGCTAGATGACTTTTTATGTTATGCCGAAAAGTGTGTGTGTGTGTGTGCGCATATGCATTATAGCACAGGGGTTTTTCACAATAGAAGTTTGGGAACTTGCCCAAAGTTATGCAGTAATTTCACTTTTCAGATCAGAGTAGTTAAGCAGAAGAAGTGGGGTTTAAAGACAGGCTGCTTTGACTAGTGACACTATACCACAGGTAGAGATTAATATAACATAACATATATATGTTATGTTATGTTATGTCATGTCATGTATATGCAATTACATGTCATGTCATTATACATATAAAATTCAGTGGAGCAGAATATCCCCAAGAAGTGTGACAGGTATAGTAACTACTCGTGAGTAACTACTCTTGGACAGGGGACACTGAACTTTCTTGTGGACAGTTCTTTGGTCTTTGAATGTGGTCGAGGCTCCTGGGCCTCTGGAAACCGGAGACCTGCTCCAATCCAAGGGAAAGCAAACCTTACCTGCTTGTCCTTCTATTAGAGCTCAAAGCTCAGTTTCTGCCTCTGTAAGAGAAATGGCCTCAAAAGCCCCCGGACACGCCACCTTCGGATGATCATCCCCCATTTACGAGCCAAGTGTCTCCATGGCCATCCCCGCTGCCTGCAGCATCTCTGGCAGCCCCACTAGCACTCAGCGGGTCCTGGCTCAGAACAGGAGGGGGCATAATGGTTGCAGCCCCAGGAGGCCAATCCTGTAGCACTACTTCCAAGAAAATGAAGCTGATTTTGCCTTTTATCAAAATGAAATAAGACAGTCTCATAACTCTGGGTGTGACGTAAGTACAGAATGGCTGCACCTAGCCTCTCAATAAAAGGTAGCGGATCTTGGTGATTCAGCCACAGACCTTAAGCACCTTGCTCTGTGAATAAGAGTCCCTTTCAGAGTGATTGTAAAAGGACTGCATGATGCAGTGTAGCCCTTGCCTTACCCTCAAGAAAGTAATAGCATCAGAGCTTGCGTTAAACTTCTTGTCTTGCTACTTACTGTGTGACCTAGGGTAAGGTCATTAACCTCTCTGAGGTGGGGTTCCCTGATCTGTGACATGGGGAAAACCAGCATACCTTCCTCACAAACTTGTCACACAGCTCCTTAGAGCAGGTGTGTCAATAGCAAACTCATGCTTGACTCATTGTAAGGGCTCATTAAATGTTAAAATAAAGAGATGTCTGAAGGAACTTCAGTATCACCTTTCTCTGTGTCTCAGTGTGGGAGAGAACATCTCTGGCTTTTTCTCTCACGTGCAAATCAGAAACAATGGGAAAAGGGCAATAGTTCTTAGGCGAGCCCTGGAAGTAATTATAATAATAGAAATAACAACAGCAGTAGCAATTTTCACTTATCAAGTGCTTACAAAATGTCAGACAGGCTAAGTACTGTACATGAAGGATTGGGGTCCCCACCTCCTATGGGCCATTTGACAAGTAATCTAAAGCCAGAAGCAAAGAAATCCTGTACAGCAGTTAGGAGTGTAGGTGCTAGAATCAGATGCCTAAATTGAAATCCCAGTTCCAGCACTTATTGGCTGCAAGATACTGGAAAAAAATGTCTTCACCTTCCTGAGACTCTATTTAATCATCTGCAAAGTCAGAGCAATAAAAGTAGCTACTTTCAAAAGGATGTTGTAAGGAATAAATGAGATAATGTATGCAATGACTTAGAATAAAGCCCAATATACTACAGCATCCAATCAAACATTGTTAGCCATCAGCATTATTGTTTTTAGAAATAGCCACAGGCCTGGGTTATATGGAAGGCATTGCATACATTCCAAGAATTACATTTCTGGGGGACAGAGTTGCATTGTTCCTGATAGCATCTTGAGTCAATCTCTTTGGGTATCTGAAGACCATCCTTGGCATGGTGCATTGATGGGTTTTAGAGATTTCAGTGCCGAAGAATTCAGGAGAAACAATTGAAACATAATTTTGGCACCCGTTGCCTCCCAACCCCTCTTGAAGGTACTTACAGAACATCACAAACACATCCTTTTCTTTGTCAAAGACGACTATGTTGAAGTTCTTCCCCACGAGCTGCTTAACCAGTCCCTGGTCCCAGTGCTTTGGAATCTCTTCACTGGATTGATGTTTCTAGGAAGCACATTTGAAAGGTCTAAGAATCTTCAGAAAGGGTTTCGAAGTTGTGGGCCTCCCCACCCTGACTGGAAACAGCTAAAGGTTTTCTTGTGTCTTTTCACAAGAGCCTTAGAAAAGAGTTTGAAATACTGAGATGGATCATGAGCTTGATGTCAACCCTGGATGGTTTAGGGCAATTTGCGGTCAGGGGACTAAGGAGCAGACAAAGCTTCAAACTGGGATAGATTCTCAGATTTTATAAAAAGAAGCTTTAAACCGGGTGCAGTGGCTCACGCCTGTAATCACAGCACTTTGGGAGGCCAAGGCGGGCGGATCATGAAGTCAGGAGTTCGAGACCAGCCTGGCCAACATGGTAAAACCTTGTCTCTACTAAAAAAAGAAAAAATACAAATATTAGCTGGGTATAGTGGCATGCACCTGTAATCCCAGCTACTTGGGAGGCTGAGGCAGGAGAATTGCTTGAACCCAGGAGGTGGAAGTTGCAGTGAGCAAAGATTGTGCTACTGCACGCCAGGCTGGTTGACAGAGCAAGACTTCATCGCAAAAAAAAAAAGAAAAAAAAAAAAATTAGTTGTCCTCAATTACTCTAAGAATCAAGATCAAGACCACTTACATGACTTATGAAACCTTGATCACACTTTGATTGGTCCCTGCAATAAAGGAAGTCTTCTCTTTTCTTTCCTCAGCCATGTTGGTCTTCACTTTATCCAAATGGCCAACCTTCCTCCCAGCTCAGGCCTTTGTTAATGCTGTTCCTTCCGGCTGACAGGCCTCCCCACTTCTGATTCCTACCCTCCCTTCTTCATCTGGGTAACTCAAAATGTATGCCTCCGAATGACCCAAGGGAGGACTTCCTTGACCCTCCCCTGGTCTAGATGAGGACTTGCTGCCATGAATTCTCATAATACTCAGCACTTTTTCTTGTATCACTTATTCACGTTTACTATTTATATTTATTTTTCTAGTTATTTGATTAATGTGTCTCTACCATACTAGATGGAATGTCAGAAGAGATTTTTCTTTCCTCACCATTGAGTATCCACTGCCTGGTACATAGTAGATCCTCAACAAATGTTTTGCAAATGAATGAACAAAAAATGAGCTCAGCTTTTGCTTCTCTTTGAAGTAAGTGTTGGAAAACTCAAAACAAATTTTTTATCTACATCCATTGCCTCCTGAATCCACATCCTTTTCTCCATCTGCGCAGTTACTGACCAAATCCAGGTTGCCTCCGTCTCTCATCTCGATTGCCAGAAGAACCTCTAGATGTTCTCCCTGAATCTCCTCCCAATCCTCCCACACCTTTATTCTTTATAAGCAGGGCTCTATTTTCACCAAATCTGGCTTCTATCATTGCTCTTAGGAAACCAAAATCTTCTTCTTCTTCTTTTTTTTTTTTTTTTTTTTTTTTGAGACAGAGTCTTACTCTGTCACCCAGGCTGGAGTGCAGTGGTGGGATCTGGGCTCACTGCAACCTCCACCTCCCGGGTTCAAGCGATTCTCCTGCCTCAGGCTCCTGAGTAACTGGGACTACAGGTGTGTACCACCATGCCCGGCTAGTGTTTTGTATTTTTTGTAGAGACGGGGTTTCACCATGTTGGTTCTTACTATGCAGCCTCTGTCTGGCTCACAGCCTCTTCTTCCACAGGGTCCTCCCTCACTGCACCCCCTCCAGCCTCTGGAAAGCACTTAAAGATTCTATCAGTGGGAGCACAAATGGGACGGCCATGGGGCATGGGAGATAGAAGATGGTGACAATTGTGGGGAATGGCTCAGATCAGGTGGATCTCATAGGTCTTGTAGAGGATGCCCATCTCTGCTCTAACAGCATAAGAAGACATGTTGGCCTTTGAGAGGGAGACAGACACCACCTCAGATCTAACTGCAAGGGAGAGAGAGAGAGGATGGGTAGTATTCCAGGTAGGATTTTAGACATGGTGATGGAAAGTGAGGAGGACCCAATGCGAAGACATCTATTTTCTTAGTGATCTAGGGGTAGAGTGCTCGGCCGAGAGTGGGTGGGAATGGGATATGAGGAGAGAGAGATTCTGAGATTTAAAAATGAACACACTAACAGAAATTTCCATGTGGATGCCAGGACTTTTCTCAAAGTCCATGGGAGGCTAGTTTGCAATGCCATGAAGCCAGCCACCCTCGTGGTGATGTTGGTCTGGAAGCAGGGAAGTTAAGGGGGTTCAGCCAGAGTTGGAACTTTGCCTAGTGAGTACTATGGGGTGTAGAGGAGGTGGAAGATGGAGGGGATAAAAGAGTTAAGGGAATCATCATCAGAGCAATGAATGATGGAATGCAAGTTTGCAGACGGGGCACTAAAGAGAAATGGGATCAGGAGGTTGGGGGCAATGAGAAGGATGAGAAATCGTAGCCATGTGTGTCCTGGAGGGAAAGTCAGGCATTGGGAGGTGCTGCAATCTCCAGGTTGTGGGCAGGGGAGCAGGGAGCCGACATGGCATGGACACATCAGCTGCTGGAGGAGACCAGGGTTGTGGACACTGACATCTCTGGAAATGATGGCAGAGTTGGGGCTTAGGGAAGGGCTGCCATCAGGAGCTTAAGTCCTCAGAGAGTGAAGGGAGATAGTCAGAGGACAGCAACAAGCGGGTGAGAGCACAGAGTCAAAAAGCATGAGATCCAAGGGATCTGGGGTTTCTAAAGGTGAAAGAACGAGAATGGGTTGGAAGTGGAAAGAAGGACAGCAGCCTCACCACTTGGCCCATGAAAATGCTGTGCACACAAGACAGCTTCTGTAGAGACGGCTGCAGGGGCAGCTGTGTCTCTGGGGGAATGGACAAAAGGTAGTAGAGGACTCAGGTAAGGGCACCATCATTTGGGTTTGTCTGGAGAGTCTCAATTTACTTCTATTGTTCCAGATTTTTTTGGGGGTGGGGGAAGAGGTCTTCCTCTGTGGCCCAGGCTGGAGTGCAGTGGTGTGATCGTAGCTCACTGTAGCCTTGATATCTAGGCTCACGCGATGCTCCTGCCTCAGCCTCCTAAGTATCTGAGACTACAGATGCACACCACCACACCTGGCTAAGTTTTAAATTTTTTGTCAAGACGGGATCTTGCTGTGTTGGCCAGGCTGGTCTTGAACTCCTGGGCTCAAGGGATCCTCTTGCCTCAGGCTTGCAAAGTTCTGGGATTACAGGCATGAGCCACCACAGCTGGCCCATTCCAGAATCCTTTACTCCCATAATGTCCCAATTTGGAAAATAAATAATATGGTTACCTTACTCAGCAGAGTAGCTGTGGAGACATAGACAGTGGGTGACTAGACTACGTGTTCCATGTGTTTCTGCAGCCTCTCCTTCCTGCCAGCAAAATAGACGAGCCCCCTTCTAACCCCATCCAACTGAAAGGTCCCTAAAGCTTTTGAGGCTAAGTCCTGATTGCCCTGTGGCTCCATCCCCCTTCTCCTCCTCAAAGCAAGCATATACTCTTAGACCAAGTAGATCTTTCACATTGGAGGTGATAGGAGAAGAAGAACCTCCTTTCAGAGGGCGAGTTAACCCTACTGAGTGCCTGCATTTCTATTGTGAATTCCTGCAAAGGAAATGCCTCCACTTTACAACTAAGAATGAGTGGAGGAACTAAAGGCTTGGGATAGGTCAGAAGTTGGATAGATTTGAGGTGGGGAGATGGGGGATTTCCCCACATTGAGCCACAAAGTTGATCTTTATTCTGCCTCCACATACAGGTGAGGAGAATGATCAAAGCCAGCAGAATTATGAGAAGGAGATGATTTTGAGGTTCTAGATAAACCTTGTCCAAGAACAAACCTACCTTGGCATTTTTACTCAGGAAGCTACGGCCAAATTTCTTGAGGTTTTCATAAGTTATGTCATCCGAAGGCATTTTGTACCTGGCGTCAGAACTCAAGTTTAGGATTTGGACAGATGGTATATCGACCTCTGTGACCCGGAAGTACTCAAAGACACGTCTATTTCTGGGTTCGTCTGCATTCACAAGGATGAAAAGGATCTGCCAAAGAAAATGAAACCCTTGTCTCTCTGGATCCTTTGCCAATGGAGAAAAACTGTTGGAAGGCTATGGACTAAGGGGATGCACATGGTGGGGTCTGTGGAGCACCTCTGCAAAATGTAACGAAGGCAGGTGCAGCTCTGCACCGAAATGCATGGCAGGCAGTAGCCACCAGCCTGGCTTTAGCCTCCTTGCACTGTGCTCCATCCACACAATTTCAGGAGGTCAGGAAGCCCTGCGCTTTCATTCTGTTTCATTCTGTTTCAAACTGTTTCATCAGTTTCCTGATCTGTAAAATGATTATCACAGTGCCTATCTTCTAGGCAGTGAGAATTCTGTGAGAATTAAACAGGACAATGTATGGAAAGGCTTAGTTCAGGGACTGGCAGGTAGAAAGTGTTCAATATGTGACAGTTATTATTATTCAAAATTATTCTATCAAGGAAATTCATGACTTCATTCATTTATTCATTCATTCAACAAACATGCATGGAGTGCCTGCTATGTGTGAACCATTTTACTAAGCACTGAGGGCACAACCATGCCCAAAGCAGAAAAAATCCTGCCCTCAGGGAGCTTATGTTCTAGTGGAGAAGACAGACAACAAATGAGTGAATGAACTTATAAAGTCAAACAGCAATGAGTACCAATTAGACAATAAAACAGGGCAATGTGATAGAGAGTAACTGCCCAGATGGGGTAAGGTAGGGGCTCAGGATTAGGTAGGGTGGTCAAGAGGAGAACCTGAGGAGGTCACATTTCAACTGGGATACAGTAGATAGTAACAAGTCACAGAACAGTATTCCGGGTGGTGGAAACTGCCAGTGCAAAGGCCCGAAGACAAAACAAACACCTAGAGAGCTTACCGTGTTCTGGGAGTAGAAAAGAAACGTCAGTGTGGCTTCATCAGAGGTGTTTAAACCAGAGCAACTTCATCTTGAATACAGGCTGGGTAAAATGAGGCTGAGACCTATGGGGCTGCTTTTCCAGATGGTTAAGGCATTCTTAGTCACAGAACGAGATAGGAGGTCGGCACAAGATACAGGTCATAAAGACCTTGCTGATAAAACAGGTTGCAGTAAAGAAGCCGGCCAAAACCCACCAAAACCGAGATAGTGACGAGAGTGATCTCTGGTTGTCCTCACCGCAACACTCCCACCAGCGCCATGACAGTTTACAAACGCCATGCCAATGTCAGGAAGTTACCCCATATGGTCTAAAAAAGGGAAGCATGAATAACCCACTCCTTGTTTAGCATATCATCAAGAAATAACCATAAAAATGGGCAACAAGCTGCCCTCGGGGCTGCTCTGTCTATGGAACAGCCATTCTTTATTCCTTTACTTTCCTAACAAACTTGCTTTCACTTTACTCTACGAACTGGCCCTGAATTCTTTCTGGTACGAGATCCGAGAATCCTCTCTTAGGGTCTGGATCAGGACCCGTTTCCAGTAACAGCTTCATCACCATGAGGGAGAGAGACAAAAGAGACAAGGTCAGAGCCTGTCGAAGATGAGGTCAGAGATCCAGTAAGGAGCCTGGGTTTAGTCTGAACATAATGGTGGGCCACTGAAGGATGGTAAGCTAGAAAGTGACATGCTAAAATTTTTGAGAAGGTCATTCTGGTTGCAGAGAAGAAGCAAAAGTGGAGTAGGGAGATGAGTTGGAGGCAACTGCTGCAACCACCTAGGGTCAGATACTTTCAGTTCGTTCATTCATCAGATTAAAGGCCCCACTGCGTGCTCCTCTTCTAGGTGCCAGGGAAATTGAAAAACACAGCAAACATATTAAAACCATCCTTGTCTACTTTCAACAAATATTTGCTGCCTTCTGTTGGCGCTGGAGCACAGAGGTGAGCAAGATAAGAGGTGCAATCTGTTGAAACAGTATCCATTCAACTGTTCATCATTGGCTGTGAAATGGATCGCAATCTATAAACGGCATTTGGGAAACTCACTAAGGTGACTGCAATTTAGAACTTCGTCTTCTGATGTAAGCCAAAGTAAATACCAGGAAGATTAAAGAGTTAAAAAGAATGGAAGAAAATAATGGCTAAGCATTGACTACTGTAAAATTGGAGAAATAGAGAAAAAGCAATTGGGTTGCAATCAATTTAACTATATCCAAAAACTTGCAGTAAAATTGGAAAAAAACAGCCCCCAAGAAATATATTTAACAAGAGGAATTCTTTCTGTGATTCGAACTGTCTTTTTTGAAAATAATGTGGTGGGATGTAGCATGAACATTATATATGTTATACTCTAGTGGCTTTATTTTAGGTTACAAAGTTCTCAATTGTTTTATTTAATTTCAGATTAATTTCTTTTTCAAAAGAGAATAAAAACCCCGCCGTGATTATACTTCCTATAAAGATGAAGAGAAAAATTAATCAAACAGTTTCCATAGTTCAGGTACTGCTAACTACCTTAAATACAGGAATAGCTTAGGGAAAACATTTGTTTCTAATGGTGATGATGACGATAATAAAAAGCATCCCTGATTGTAAAGCTTATTGCTTTACATATATATTTTCTAATTCTTACTACAACTGTCCATTTCATACATGAGGAGACCTCAGTATGGGGTTAAGAAACTCACCTGAGTGTAGTTTGCCAGAGAAAGAGAATTTGAACTTGGGTCTGCACAATGTTAAAGCCCAGAATCTTAGCAATTACTTGCCAGATAATCTGAAAGCCCCACCTTCAGGCTTTCATGTTCCCTGACCTCAGACAGCAGTGGTCTTTCCTCCCCCCACCTCCCGGCCAAATGATAATACTCTTAGTGTATGGAGTCCTCTTAGTGATCCATCAAAAAAGCAGGCACACCTTCATGTTCTCAGAGTAGACTTATTAGAAAGACGAGCGAAGGAGTGTAGATTTGGCATGAAGAGACACTGGGCAGGAAGAATGGAGGAGGCATATTTAAAATTAAATAGTAAATGATATGAGGCGTTGACATGCGAATCAGAAAACTGGCAGGCAGTTGCACATGCCGATCTTTCCTGGTTCAATTTATAATAAGCAGGGCAGGCAAACGCCCTCAGGGTCTGTAGGCCTTGAATCCTCATCCTGGAGTCCCAAAGAGCAATGGCGCACTCTACAAACCTTGTTTTGGAATTCCTTTGACGCCAGCTTATAATGCTGAATTATGATTCCAAATGACTCCGAGCTTTTGGAGACGAAGAGCAGCATGTGACTCATGATGTACAACTCGTAAATCAGATCCTTATTCTGAAATGACCGGGAAAATAGGTCATCCCAAGCACGCACAGTGGCCCCAGCTCCCTTTCCTCTGGGGACGCTTTACTCACTGACCTCAGCGTTGTATTCGATCACAAAATCTGTAAGGTGCTGTTTTATGACACGATTGAGTTCCTGTTTGTTGGTACTGTCATTAATAAGTTCTTGGCGGTTCACGATTTTTCCCTTGGACCAAAGGAGAAACACATTGGAGGACGGTAGCTTTCGTGATATAGCCATGTAATAAATATAAATAGCACCATTTTCTCCTTGGATGAAAAGAAAGCACCGAGGAATGGTGTCAGGTGTAGTCTGTAATGTAGGTAGTGAATAACTAGGAAGGGCTGCCCAGATTAGTCTGTGGGTGGAATCTGGGTAGGTGACAGTCATGAAAATCTCAGATCTATGGCAGGCCACAAGGAGTGTAATTGACTTAATGGCCCCAGCCATTGTCATGCTCTGTAATCCATCAAATATTAAAATATCTGTGCCAGGGCTGAGCAATTTCTCACATACTATTCCAACTAATGACTGACGGCTCGTTCCTATTAAGACAAGCCCGGTCCCAGGAGATTCAGGACTTCACTGATAGGTGTTAAATCAAGCTTAGCCTAAAGCTGCCTCCTTACATGTTTTAAGTTTGGCCTAAACGTTTCTCTATACATAGTGAACTATAACCTAAATGGAGGTGTAAATAGACCATCATAGCCTATACTTGTGCCAATCACTGAGTTTTGGCCAATCAAAGGTGGCCAACTGTTCAATCATTGTTAAACTAAGGCGAACACTGAGCTGTAACCAATCCTGCCTGCTGTTTCTGAACCTCACTTCTGTTTTTTGTACATCACTTTGCTTTTTCTGTCCATAAATCTTCTTCCGCCATGTGGCTTTGCTGGAGTCTGTCTGAGCCTACTCTGGCTTGGGAGGCTGCCTGGTTCATGAATTGTTCTTTGCTCAATTAAGTGCTTCAATTTCACTTGTCTAAAGTTTTTCTTTTATCATTATTATTCTTTTTATTTCTTGTTTTTCTTTTTGAGACAAGGTCTCATTCTGTTGCCCAGGCTGGAGTGCAGTGGTTTAATCAACTCACTGCAGCCTCAACCTCCCAGATTCGATCAATCCTCCTGCCTCAGCCTGCTAAGGAGCTAGCACTACAAGCACTTGCCACCATGCCTGAATAACTTTTTTTTTTTTTTTGTAAAGATGTAGTCTCACTATACCGCCCAGGCTGGTTTCGAACCCTGGGCATAAGGCTTCTTCCCTCATTTTATACTCTTGATCTAGGATGGTATCAATAAAGATAGAAATTAATGATTAAAGAGATATTTTGGTTATAAAATCAGTAGGGTTGTGGTGATGGATTGCCTATGAGAGGTGAAGGAGAGGGAAGTGTTAGAATGTTGGCTGGGTTTTCTGACTTGTTTAACTGGATGGGAGAAGTGGTTGCATCATTCCTTGAGCAAGAGAAAACACTGGGAGAGGACCTGGAGAGGAGATTATGACTTTGGGCTTAGCGGTGTTGAGACATCTGGTTGCACATAAAGATCTGCAGATTAGAGAAATCTCACTGGAGATGGATATTTATAAGACATGTGCGCGTAGCATAGATGGTAACTGCTGATGAAGGGTAGAAGGGGAAGCATGGAGTAGAAGAAAAGAGGGCATAGGATTGAGCCTTGATGAACTGCATTTACTGGTTAAATAAAGAGAAGAAGCTTAAACGGCTAGAAAGGCTGGAGTCACACTGGGAGACTGTGACTTCACAGAAGTCAGCTAGTCCAATGCCACTGAGCTCACAAGTGGCAGAACCGGAATTTGTAACCAAAGCTCATACGATTCCACTACTTTGAACTAGGGACCCCCTCACTAGCAATAGGATCAAAATCCTACCTTTTTGAACACCAGGACGCTGTCAAGGGTGACGTGGAAACGCCCAATGGCATTGCCAATCGTTATGACTCCAAACGTGAGCTCTGGAAAGTCTTTGATCACATCATAGAACAACTCTGCTACTTCTTCCTCTAAATCCTGTTTGGGAAAGGACGTTTGGAAAGGCTTCGGTAGAAATCAAGGTGCCTGCCTTATATAAGGTAAAGACGGCAGTGGTGGCTGATTCGTCTCTTCACTTTTTCAGGTACTGGGGTTTGGTTGGGTCACCCAAATCCTCTTTCGTGAGTATTTCATACTCAAAACGCTTCTCTGGCTATAACTAAAGCCAAAATAGGCAAGCCCTCAGAGATCAACGAAGAGAATTGATAAATGTGACCTTTTCCAGTCGCTAGAGTAAAGGCTGTTCTAGCCCAGTGATTGAGACTTTTAACATTTATTCCTTAGTTACTTTCAGAAGAGACAATTGATTTTACCACATGTAATACAAAATGTGAACTTAATATCAAGAATTTCAGCCTTCATTCTTTAGCTTGAAGGAAAATTAAGGCCAAATACCTCTCAAAGAAGTGGCAAAGGGTGAGGGAGAGAGGCAGATATTCTCTCTGTATTAAATATAATGCCCAAATTCTGCCTTCTACTGGGAGAAGGAGAGGAGTCACCAGTTTATAGCAAATGAATCAAGACACATGAGAAACTCATTCTCCAACAGCAAGAACAATTTGCAAGTTATTTATAAATACGAAAAACATCTATATGTAAGGCTATTATGAGACATTTCATGATTATATCTAAGTTACTTACGTTCTTCCCCAAACATCTCCTCCTACTGCACCTCTAAGGGTTGGCGTATTTTCGAATGAGTGCACGTTTATCCTGTGCTATTGATTTTAATATATGAGAATGCTTGGAAAGAGGTTAGGGAGAGAAACTGGCCTGGCCCAAGCACAGCTGGTGGCCTTCAGACTCACAGAGAACAATGTCTGAAACCAGAAACTAAGATATCCCTTTATTCAGTGATGTTCTAAATGGACCCCTAAGAAGATTAGCCACACTGTTAAAACCCATTAAGTACAGATGCCATTCTTCTCTCTTTTCTCTCCATTCCCGTTCATTTGAACCCTTGGAGCTTCCCCTAAAAACCAGCTCATTGGATGGAGAAAATTGGGCAACCAAAACAGAAGAGTCTCATCACCCATTCCCTCCCAGACACAGCACTTTCACCAGTTGAAAGCCTCCTCCCACCTCTTGGCCCCAGTACCTGGAAGAAGCCAACGATGACCAAGGGCCTGGATGTCACAAACTCTGCCACCTGCTGGCTGCTGTTGAACAAAAATGCTTTCTGGCTAATTTGTCGTCTCAACCAAACGACTAAGGCAGTAGATTCAACCACTCCTGGAGAAAGACACAGTCAAATGGATACCAGAGAAGTTTCCTCTTGAACCAAAGCAAGAAGCTGGTCCTTCTCCAGTTTAATGCATAGAAGCTTCTTGTCTCAGGCTCCCATCCCCTGAAGGCCAAGGTCAGTTCCTCCATTCCCCTCTTCCCCAAGCTCCAAGCATGGACATTAACAACAGCAGCTAAATGTTACTGAGCACTTACCGAGGCCCAGACACTGTACTGAATGTTTTGCATGTATTAAATCTTCACAATAATCTGCGAAATAGATACTTTTACTCTCCCCATTTTGCAGATGAGGAAACCAAGTTTCAACTGCCAACAGGCACCCAACTAGCAAACCTGAAGATCAAATTTAGGAGGAGGCATTTCCAGACTTCTTTTCCTATGCATTCTCCAAGGTGACAGGAAGATTGATTTATTTTTTAAAATCTCAATAAAATATAGCTGGAAAGACCACCTAGCTCTGTAACCTTGGGAAAATCCTATTATCCTTCTGTGTCCCCCATCCCTCAGCTGAGATTCAAACGCCCTCTCAGGTCATCCACTCCTGACTTCCATTTCTCAGCTATCGCATGGGTGGTGTCAAGCACACAAAAGTCTTAGCTTCTAAAATTAAGACACATCTATCATATCTGGAAAGACAAATTGGTGAGCCAGAGGTACGGAGGGCTACATACAGGTGAACATGTGTTTTTCTAGGATTATCAGTTTCACATGATGGAAAGTAATGTAAAATATTACATATTTGTATCTGCTACAGAACATTAAAAGTGAACATTTTAAATGAGTTTATGAGCTAAGCATGGCAGCCCATGCCCATGCCTATTTTCTAGCACTTCGGGAGACCAACGCAGGAAAATCACTTGAGGCCAGGAGTTTGGGACCAGTCTGGGCAACAGAGTCAGACATTCAGCTCTACAAAAAAAAAAAAAAAAAAAAAAAAAATTAGCCAGGCATTGTGGCATGTGCCTGCAGTCCCAGCTATTTGGGAGACTGAGGCAGAAGGATTGATTGAGCCCAGGAGTTCAAGGATGCAGTGAGCTATAATTGGCCTGGGAGACAGAGTGAGACCTTGTCTCTAAAATAAATAAATAAATTTATGAGATAAAGCAACATTCGTTGTGAGTAGCTTTGAACTACATCCACAGACTGTTATTCATTAACTCATTATTTATTTCTTCCCTCATTTATTTACTTGGCAAATATGTATCGAGTGCTTACTATCAAGTGCTGTACTCAGCCCTGGAGATATAAGGTTTAACAGAAACAAACACATTTACCACCTTTCACAGCTCTCATTCTGTTGAGGAAGACAACAATCAAATAAATACACAAACAAGGGCATCATTATACCCAAAGGAAATACTTGAAATCAAAATTCTGCCAGTCTGTAGCAAAGATGCCTGATGTAGACTGTAAAGTTAAGGAGGACTTCCTGGAGGAAATTGCGGATGAGCTGTAAACTAAAGAATGCACTGGGCCAGACAGAGTGGCTCACGCCTGTAATCCCAGCACTTTAAGAGGCCAAGGCAGGCAGATCACAAGGTCAGGAGATGGAGACCATCCTGGCTAACACAGTGAAACCCTGTATCTACTAAAAATACAAAAAATTAACCGGGTATGGTGGCACACGCCTATAATCCCAGCTACTCGGGAAGCTGAGGCGGGAGAATCGCTTGAACCCAGGAGATGGAGATTGCAGTGAGCTGACATCGTACCACTGCCCTCTAGCCTGGACAACAGAGCAAGACTCTGTCTCAAAAAAAAAAAAAAAGAAAAGAAAAAAAAAAAGAAAAGAAAAAGAAAAGAAAAGAAAAGAAAGAAAAGAATGCACTGGAGTTAACTAGGAGGCATTAAGGAGAGGGCAAGTCTTCTAGGAGAAGCAAACAGCCTATACAAAGTCCTGCAGCAGGACAAATTGCTACCTGAGGCTTGATGAATGCACCCTGAGCTACTAAATCAACTGCAAAGGCTCTACCTTCGGTATATTTGCTTTATTTCATGAGAACATGAAGCCTTTTCAAAAACTTATAATAAAGTAAATTTACATGCAGAAAGGTGCATAAATGATAATGTATGGTTAGATGGATTTTCACAAAATGAACACACCTGTGTAACTACAACCCAAATCAAGAACTAGAACATCATCAGATCCTCAGCAGTCGCTGCTGTGCTCACTCCCAGCCTCTACTCCCTCCACATCCAAGAGTAACCACCACCCTAACTACTACTACTACTTCTTCTTCTTCTTCTTCTCCTTCTCCTCCTCCTCCTCCTCCTCCTCCTCCTCCTCCTCCTCCTCCTCCTCCTCCTCCTCCTCCTCCTCCTCCTCCTCCTCCTCCTCCTCCTTCTTCTTCTTCTTCTTCTTCTTCTTCTTCTTCTTCTTCTTCTTCTTCTTCTTCTTCTTCTTCTTCTTCTTCCTCTTCTTCTTCTTCCTCTTCTTCCTCTTCCTCCTCCTACTCTTCCTACTCTTCTCCTTCTCCTTCTTCCTCTTCCTCTTCCTCTTCCTCTTCCTCTTCCTCTCCTTCTCCTTCTTCTTCTTCTTTTTATTTTGCTTTAAGTTCTGGGATACATGTGCAGAACATGCAGGTTTGTTACATAGGTATACATGTGCCATGGTGCTTTGCTTCACCTATCAACCTGTCACCTAGGCTTTAAGCCCCGCATGCATTAGGTGTTTGTCTTAATGCTCTCCCTTCCCTCGCCCTCCACCCCAACAGGCCCCAATGTGTGATGTTCCCCTCCCTGTGTCCAATGTGTTCTCATTGTTTAACTCCCATTTATGAGTGAAAATATGCGGTGTTTGGTTTTCTGTTCCTGTGCTAATTTGCTGAGGATGATGAATTCCAGCTTCATCCATGTCCCTGCAAAGGACATGATCTCATTCCTTTTTATGGCTGTATAGTATTCCAGCACTGCCCTAACTTCTAACAGCATACATTAGTCTGCCCTGTTCCTGAACTTCATATAAACGATCTTGGCTCTGGTTTCATTATGTTTGTGAGATTCAGCCACAGTTTTTCATGTACTTGAAGATTCATTTCCACTGCTGTGAATATTCCACAACTTATTTGTCCATTCTCTGCTGATGGGCATTAAGTTGCTCTCATTTTAGGGCCTTTTTTTTTTTTTTTTTTTTGAGACAGTTTATCTTTCTGTCACCCAGGCTAGAATGCAGTGGTGTGGTTGTGGCTCATTGCAGCCCCAATCTCCCAGGCTCAAGCCCTCCTCCCACCTCAGCCCCCTGAGTAGCTTGGACTATAGGCATGTACCACCACACCTGGCTAATTTTTTTTTTTTTTTTTTTTGAGACAGAGTCTTACTCTGTTGCCCAGGCTAGAGTGTAGTGGCTCAATCTTGGCTCACTGCACCTCCGCCTCCCAGGTTCCAGTGATTCTCCTGGCTCAGCCTCTCGAGTAAGTGAGACTACAGGCGTGTGCCACAATGCCCGGCTACTTTTTTAGTATTAGTTGAGACAGGGTTTCACCATGTTGGCCAGGCTGGTCTTGAACTCCAGGCGATCTTCCTGCCTCGGCCTCCCAAAGGGCTGGCATTATAGGCTTGAGCCACCATGCCCAGCCCACACCTAGCTAATTTTTAAGCAATTTTTAGTAGGACAAGGTTTTCTCTGTGCTGGGATTACAGGCATGAGCCACAGCACCCGGCCGAAACTGCTCTATTTTCTTCACGGAGTCTATCCGTTCTTGAAATTATTATGATGATTTTTTGCTAGCTTGTTCAGTGTGAGCTCCCAGTAAGCTCCTATAATGCTTGGCACATAGTAGGTGCTTAAGGAATCTTTCTAGAATGAATGAAGGGGCTGAATGAGTCATTAGGGAAGCTGGTTTGAGGAAACTTGATCTTGGGCCACCTTCTTGGGGATGTGTGAGCTCCATTTGCCCCTCTGGCCCCTGTGGGACCAAAGTAGCTATGAACTCTGCAAGCTGTTGATTCCTTTGTGCCTGCAGATCAGGCACTGCCCTTGTCGGGGACCTCCTTTGGTACTTGGCTCTGTGCCAGAGGACACGGTGACAACTGAAGTGTGAATGCAATGTCAATGATTGACTAGGGCCGGCGCTGGGCTGCATATTTCCAGGCACAAGTTGTGGCTGCATCATTAATAGAGGCCTAGAGGCAACCTGAGTCTCCCTCCTTCCAGGGTGGTGGTCATCAATCCTTGGAGATTAGACGAGAACGGGACTGGGGCTTTGACCCCACAAGGACTAAATCCCACCTGCGTCCTAAGAGGGGTTTTTATCAAAGTCACATTGCAGAAGATGCGTAAAGCACTGTCTCCTCTCAGGTCAGAGGAGCCCTGGCAAGTAGGCAGAACTGGCATTACTCATCCTGTTTAGAAAAAGAGAAATTGGGCCAGGTGCGGTGACTCACACCTGTAATCCCAGCACTTTGGGAGGCCCAGGCAGGTGGATCACGAAGTCAAGAGATTGAGACCATTCTGGCCAACATGGTGAAACCTCATCTCTACTAAAAATACTAAAAATTAGCTGGGAGTGGTGGCACATGCCTGTAGACCCAACTACTCGGGAGGCTAACGCAGGAGAATCGCTTGAACCCGGGAGGTGGATGTTGCAGTGAGCTGAGATCGCACCACTGCACTCCAGCCTGGCAAAAGAGCAAGACTCCATCTCAAAAAAAAAAAAGAAAGAAAGAAAGAAAGAAAGAAAGAAAGAAAGAAAGAAAGAAAGAAAGAAAGAAAGAAAAGAAAAGAAAAGAAAAGAAAAGAAAAAGAAAAAGAAAAAAGAGAGAAATTGGAATCCTGGTTGTAAAAGGCTCGTTGAAGTTCTCATGGCTACTGCTCATCCTAAAATCGAGGCATCCTCAGTCCTTGTCTCGGCTTCATCCTGACGTCCCCCTTCCCCTTTCCCTGGCTGGAAGTAATACTGAGGAAGTAAGCCCAGCAGAAATATGGTAGGTATTTTACCCTATGCCTGCCTGCAGTGGGTGCTTCCAATTCCATGTATTCAAACTCAAAAACTATTATTATTATTTTAAAATTTAGAGACAGGATCTCACTCTGTCACCCAGGCTGAAGTGCAGTGGTGCAATCATGGCTCACTGTAACCACAAATTCCTGGGTTCAAGCGATTCTCCCATCTCAGCCTCCTGAGTAGCTGAGAATACAGGTATCCGCCACCACACCTGGCTACGTTTTAAGGTTTTTGTAGAGACAGGTCTTGTTATGTTGACCAGGCTGGTCTCAAACTTCTGGGCGCAAGTGATCTTCCCATCTAAGCCTCCCAGACTGCTGGGATTACAGGTGTGAGCCACTGCACCTGGCTCAAAAACTATTTGTTAAGAGCTTAATTGTTCCAGGCATTGGACTAGAATCAGAAAACTAATAGTCCGATGATAATAACGAACACATCTGCCACTTGCTTAGAGTATAGTGCAATGTAAAGCAGATTTCAACATACTACAGCCTGTAGTCCAAATCAGGTCTGCTGTTTGAATGTATTAATAAAACTTTATTGGAACACAGTCATTCCCATTTGTTAACACGTGGCTGCCTTCACATTGCATCAGCAGATCTGAGTAGTTACAACAGAGACTGCCTGGCCTGTAGGACCTGAAATATTAATGATCTGGGCCTTTGCAGAAAACTTTTGCTGACTCCACCACTACTCGCTGGGGAGCTTTGAAGAAGTTATTCTGCCTTTGTGTGCCTCAGTTTCTCCATATGTAAAAGCACCTCTTATATTGGGGTGTTATGACATAGGAGAAGGGTCTAGAACAATGCCTGGAACACAGTATATGCTACAGGTATGTGTCAGGCCGTGTGCCTTGCAAACATCATTTTATCTTCCCAACAATGTAGAGGGATCGATCTTTTCACCATCCCCATTTAACAGATGAAAAAAACTGAGATTCGACGAGAGGCAGTGATTGTTTCTTAAGCCTGCAGTAAGGATTTGGATGCGGAGGGGAGTGCTGTCAATTCTGGCAATCTCTTTAGAGGACTCAGGAGTGCAAGTGAGATCAGCCACTGCCCTTGTGATGCTCTCTGTAGAGAACACGCAATAAGTAGCAGATGTAATTCTTTGAGGCCAGGGCCTTGACGGGGAAAACACAGATGCTGTGAGGCCACAGACGTGGAGCAGGCACTCTGGCCTGGGCAGTCAGGGGAGACTTCCTAGAGGGGGTGATGATGAAGCTTCCTGTATGGCAGAAGAGGTCCCAGGCACTGGTTTCCCTGACGAAGGGGGCTCAGAGGTCAAATGCCTTGGGGACCTTCTCTGCTAGTTTCACCCACAGTCTGGAAGTTGCCATATTGTTACTTTGTCGCCTCTAAGTGGAGTCAGGTCTCTCCTGCCCTTCAGGAAGGAAGGTCATCGCAGCACCTGGGCCACTCCATTAGCAGTCATGGGCTCCGATGACCTAGGGCCTCTCATTTCCTCATAGCTCTCCCCAGAGCAAACACATCACAAAGGGCTCCTTGCTGGTGTCAGTGAGTCCCCCTTGTTGAGGGTCATCCCCTGGTATCCATAGGAAACGGCACCCTCTGTTGCTTCTCTCACTGCTCCTGCCCTCCCTCCCCATGTCTTCTCTCGCCCACACAGCCACCACCTTCCCACAAGCCTACTGGGAGCTGCAACCCTGCCCTTAGGTGACTGCTCTGAGGTTCTCTTGCGGTGCCTTGCTCTGGGTCTATCCTGTGTCTTTTATGCCCTCTTGTGTCCGTTCTGAGAACTGCAAAGCATCCTGCAGTTCCCTGGATGTGTGTTTCTTGCAAATAACACTGAATCTGGCTTATTGGATGCTGGCTATACACCAGATCCAGTGGAAGGCAGTTTTTGTTACTCAAGACTCAATAATTTAAAATATATAATGGGAACATTCTACTGGCACAACTGTTACAGGCGCTTCTGTGTTCATCAGTTTTGTTACTTCCATCCTTCCATCCATTTATCCATCCTGCATCCATGAATATCTTCATACATGTAACTTTCTAAAAGTGGGACTACCATATGTGCCATACTAGTACCTTATTCTCTATACATCCTCAACATCAAGAGAGGGCTTGGCACATGGTAGCTTGTAATAAATGGATGTTGAATAAATGAATGAATGAGTTAATCAATGAATGAAAAATATGATGATAGAACTTAAAGTGTTTGGTAGACACTGCATCCCAAACCTGTCTTGTTCCATCATCTCCCAATTTCCCTTTTGGCTAACTAGTGCTTCCCTAGTCCTAGGACTCTGTCAAAATCATTCTAAAGTCGAATATTAGGAGTGGGAAGTGAAGTTAGAACTTAATCTCTGATGTCTGGTTTCTAAGCCATGCACCCCACCCTCCCACCTCTTGGTGTTTCTAGGGCCCATCAGCTGAGCTGCAAGCTGTAGTAGAGGCAGCTACATATTCACTGAACCCGTTTTCTTTCTAAAGACAGAGCTGAACTGTATTTCTCAGCCTTTCTTGCAGTTGGTTCGGGCCATGTAGCCAGAATTCTGGTCAACGGGGTGTGAATAGAAGTGATACTTCCCACTGTTCATGGCCAGGGCCGTGAGCAGTACTCATGGTGAACTTCTACCCCTTACCCAAACTGCTGTTTGGATACAGAGGAAAGAGCAAGTGGTTCCAAGACCCTAGAAAAGGGCAGAGTCACAAGCTGGAGGGGCCTGGGTCCCTGAGAGGCTGCATGGAGCAGAGCCTCCCACCTTTACCCTATGGCTGTTAAGTGGACTTTCCATGAACATGAAACAAATGTGACACACAAGCACCATTACCTTTGCAGTTGATGGGCTCCAACCTGTTGCCCTCAAAAAACAGCTTCAACTGCGGGGCCTTGGTAATCCCAAACTCCTGCTGAAGCTCTTTCTCTACAGTAATGTCCACTTTGCCAAAGCCGATCCCATTCTTGCCTTTGCCCATGATCTCCACAGCTTTGCCCAGCTCTTCCGCCAAGTTCCTGGATTGCTTTGAGGATGGGTTGTCTGAAAGAGAATGAAGACAAAATTCAAGAGAGCCTTTCCTCGCTCCCCGTCTCCAACAGTGGATTATTTGTTGGACCTGCTTAGCTCCCGGAACCTTTCTTGTGCTCAGCTGCTAATGGCTGAATTTTCATAAATGTGACAGGATGTGAGACACAATGATTCATGAAATTGGACAATCTGGGAGATGTCTATCAAGGTTCTTTGGATTCAGTAGCATTGGAAACAATACAACCGTGGTCAACTTTACTCAATCTCTCTGAGCTCCAATTTTCTCTTGTGTAAAGTGGGGGAAAATAATAGTGGTTACTTCAAGGAATTGTCAGAGTTAAATGAGATTTATGTCACAATTGGCTATAATTGCTTATTGTTTTCTAAGAGCTCTATGTGCCTTAAGCCATTTACTTCCCTCTATAACTCTGTGGGATAGGTATTATATCAATTTTATACCTGAGGAGACTGAGGCACAACAAATGACTTACTTGCCCAAGGCCCTATGACAATGGAGGTATGGCCAGGGTAAGAGCCCACTCCGTCTGGCTGTCGAGTTCTTCTTTTCTAACCTCCACTAGGCACGTAAACACTTGGCATAATGCCTGGCACAAGTTAAGTACATGATGCATTCTTACTACTGCTTCCATTATTATGGTAAAATTTCTGTGGTCAAAGCAGGACCCAAGCAATGATTACACAAAAGCATGCAGAGTGGTATAATGGACATTGGAGACTCAGATTCGGGGAGGCTGAGTGCAGGACGAGGGTTTAAAAAAAAAAAAAAAAAAACTGCCTATTGGGTAGAATGAACATGACTCAGGTGATGGGTGCACTAAAATCTCAGACCTCACCACTATACAATTCATCCATGTAACCAAAAGCCACTTGTACCCCCAAAGCTATTAAAATAAACAAAAACAAACCACTCAATAGCATAGACACGATGATCACATTTATGGAATTTTTAAGAAGTGTATGCACAGGGAAAAAGAAGTCTAGAGGGAAATTTTCCAAACTATTAAAATTTTTTGTTTTTAAAAAATTCTGTGGTCAGAAATTATGGCGAGACAGAGAGGAAACCTGAGAGCTCATGAACGCCATCTGGTGGAACTTCCTGGAGCTAACAGGCCAAATTGGGCCTCTGCCGTTGCCCAGCATATAACTGGACAGGGGACTTTCGTAGGTAAGGAAGGCCAGGTGTGGGAAGGGCAGGGAGAGGGGAGGTTATGGTGTTCCACTGAGCCCACCTTCTTGCATGGGGGAAATCGAAGAGACCTGAAACTCTCCATTAAGCGGTCTGATCTGGACGCCTTGGCCCCTCACGTTGCTGGACAGTGGGGAGGGAGTGGGGAAGCCCTCTTCTGGAAGCAGTATCAGGGAGCTGGCACGTGACCTTGGCAGTGGAAGAGGCTTTTCTGGCTAAACGGAGGGGACTAAAAGGCGCCCAAGTTTGCCTTTCTTCCTCCTGATAACATTGTGAGGCTGCAGGTCCCTCGCTACCCCATGACTGAGGAAGGGGGCTGAGCCAGGGCAGCGGGTCATTGATTGCCTTTCAGACCGAAACATTTTATCTTTTTTACTGCCCCCCACCCCCTCGGTCCATCTGGAGCACTTGGAGAAAGTGCAAATCACCTCTGCCGCGGAGGGCAAGTTCCAAGTCCAACGGAGAGGTGTTTTGTAAAGTGCAGCTCAGAAAGCACGGCCCCGGGACAGCTGGCGCAGGCCCGGTTGCTGGTCAGCACGCCTGCTCCTGCAATGGGATCTGAAAGTGAATGATCGCTTTCATTAAACTCCCGGTCAATGGACGGGAAGTGGGGACTTTGAGCCTCCCTCCTGGATCGATGCCCCTCCACTGCCTGCTTTGTCACCGCCATCGCCTTCGATACTCCCCATCCATCATCACCAGCATGCACTGGCCAATTGCTGGCTGCTCTGGTCCCTGAGGCTCTCCCCGGCTTCCTCCTGGATGTGGCCATGCTGGACTCAGGATTGCTGATTGACATAGAATCCGAATCTGAGCTTCTAAGGGCGGAAGCTCAGGGCAAGAGAAACACTTGGAATGATTGTCCAGATGGTAGAGCAAATTTCAGAGGTTTCACACACAACCCAGTGCCCCTCGGTGTCTGGAATGCTGGGTTCTGAGAGCTAGATTGATGGGGCCTATGATAACAGCAATGGAGAGTCATTCATTCATTTTATGCGTTCATTCATTTCTTCATTCATACAATGAATCTTTTAGGATATGCCATGTGCCAGGCACTGTCCTGGGGATTGGGGATGTAACAGTGAACAGATAAAAACCCCTGCTGTCACTGGAAAAGGCAGGAAATAAGCAAAATAACAAAGGAAAATACGTGCTGAGTTAGATAATATGTGTTTTGGAAAAGAACAGGAGAGTTGGAGGTTGGCAGTATTAGGGAAATTGCAAAGTTAAGTAGGAGGCTAAAGATGGCTCACTGAGAAGCAATGTTTTAATAAAGATGGAGAGAAATGAGAGAGGAAGCCATGTAGACATCTAACAGGAGATAGTAATTCCTGGTAAAGGGTCAGTATATGCAAAGGCCCTGAGGTGGGGCATGTGTGACATGTTCAAGGTATGACAAGAAGTCCATTGCGTCTGGAGCAGAGTGAGCTGGGGCCAGGGGACAGGTGACGTAGGGTCTTGCAGGCCACTGAATGGACTTTGACTCTTCCCAGAATATGGAATGGTACCAGAGGGTTTGGAGCAGAGGTGGATGTGATCTGAGTTACTTTTCTTTTTTTTAAACGGATTTCGTTCTGTGGCCCAGGCTGGAGTGCAGTGGCACCATCCTGGCTTACTGCAACCTCCACCTCCTGGGTTCAAGCGATTCTCCTGCCTGGGCCTCCTGAGTAGCCGGCACAGGCACGCACCACTAGGCCCTGCTAATTTTTGTATTTTAGTAGAGACGGGGTTTTACCATGCTGGCCAGGCTGGTCTCGAACTCCTGACCTCAGTGGTGATCTGAGCTACTTTTTAACTGGATTTCTCTGAATATTATATGGAGATTAGATGAAAGGGGGGAAAATGGATGCAGGTAGACCAGTCAGAGGCTACTACAGTAATCCAGGCAAGAGATGGTGATGGCTTTGGGCCAGGAGAGTGGTAATGGAGGGGCTGAGACGTGATTCCATTCTAGAGAAATTTGAGAGGAGGAGTTTGGATATGGAAGATGGTGAAAGAGCAGAGTCCAGGGTGACTCTGAGGTTTTGATCTGAGTGACTTACGATTATGTAGGATCTTTTCCTATGGAAAGATGATCATGATGATGTCACTATCATCACCATAATGATGATGATATTGATGGTGATGTTGATAATAAGAATAGTAATAATAATAACACGTATTGATGCTTTACTATGCTAAATACTTTGCTTAGTGTTCCATGCATTTTCC
The DNA here is from genome assembly GCF_047675955.1 of Chlorocebus sabaeus. Classification (NCBI taxonomy): domain Eukaryota; kingdom Metazoa; phylum Chordata; class Mammalia; order Primates; family Cercopithecidae; genus Chlorocebus; species Chlorocebus sabaeus. The sequence continues at coordinate 18,848,368 of NC_132908.1, forward strand.
TGGTTAATCTTCAGAACAACCCTGTGAGTTATCTATGATTGCAAGCAGGAATATCACCGATAAGGAAATGGAAGCTCAGAGGTCTTACAGCTAGTATGCGGTTAGGCTGAGCGTCAACTTGAAGGCAGACTAGCTGCAAAGTTCATGCTCTAAATGACCAAATTAGCCAGCTGGTCTGAAAAATCTTTCTTTTTCTCGGAGCAGATTGATAGGGGCACGTTTTTCATTTCTTCTGTTCCAGGTGGTTCCCATCAGAGCAGAGACAACCTATAGAGCCAATGCCACTCTTTAAAATTTAGAGTCCGATTTTCCAGCTTCTTTCTTTAAAAATTTTGCAAATTGGGCCAGGTGTGGTGACTACACGCCTGTAATCCCAGCACTTTGGGAGGCTCAGGCAGGCAGACCACCTGAGGTCAGGAGTTCGAGACCAACCTGACCAATATAGAGAAACCCCATCTCTACTAAAAATACAAAATTATCCTGGTGTGGTGGCACATGCCTGTAATCCCAGCTACTTGGGAGGCTGAGGCAGGAGAATCGCTTGAACCCGGGAGATGGAGGTTGTGGTGAGCTGAGATTGCGCCATTGTACTCCAGCCTGGGCAACAAGAGTGAAACTCCATCTCAAAAAAAAAAAAAAAAAAAAAAAAAAAATTGCAAATTGGTTTTCCTGTGGGTTCTGGAACCTTGAATTCCAAGTTTGTAGGTGTGAAATGAATGCATACACCCCTCAGGTCTCAGCATCTACATTCTGCCCTGGTCAACTGGAAATGCCAGTTTGGCCAGGTGTGGAGATAATTCACATGTGTATTGGCACTTAGGCTGAGCAGTGCCCAGTAGGCTGTAGATGGACAGAGACCCCTTTGCTGTGAGGCCAAGAGCGCCCATGGGCCCAACTTCCGTCAGGCCCTGAGCTCTCAGGTCCTAGCTCATTGTCTGCCATATACTAGATGCTCAATTAACATAAATTCCTTAGGTTATCTTATCAGAGGCAGTTATGGTGGTTTACAGTGCTTGTAGCCCAGGAAAGTTGTTTTTATTTTTTTAAGTCTCTGTGACTCAGTTTCCTCATTCATAAAGTGGGGTTATTAATAGATCCTACATCTTAGAGTGATCCTACAAAATAAGACAAGGTGTGCAAAACTTTGGTACAAATAAACATTAGCTATTTTGATGACATAGGAGAAGACTCTTTGGTATTGCTCTGACCAGATTCTCTCTGGGAAGGGGGGGTCCCATGGCGATGTCAGGAACCCCAAAAGATCTTCTGGCTACTGATGAAAGGGAACAACAGTGACCATCACCAAACCATCCATTACAAGTTCTAGGCCTATATGGGGCTCTCATGTGGGTTTCAGGGTAAGCACATGGGACTCAGGGCCGTGTTAGAATAGGCAGTGGCTCCCTGACTGTCTGCTTGGTGTGTAGATGTGCTAATGGCTAATGGACCTAGAATTAATGTTTGCCTGGTCTTTAGTAGAAAACCCCAGGTTCCCTTCTCTGAGCAGTGAATGTGAGTCAGAGGAGGGGCTGATAGGTGATGGGGAGGTGATGAGCATGGGAACTGGAGTTTGATCCCAGCACAAGGAACTTAAGTTTGCCTTTCTTTAGACCAGTGGTTCTCAGTGGGGGACATTTTGCAAGGTCTGGAGGCATTTTGGTTGTCACAACTGGAAAATGAGATGCTACTGGCATCTAGTGGATAGAGGCCAGGGATGCTGCTAAACATTCTACAATGCACAGGACAGCCCCAGCCCTACAAGCAAAGAATTATCTAGTCAAATGTCCATAGGGCTTAGGATGAGAAACCCTACTTTAGATCCAACTTCTGATCGAGCATGAAAAAAATATTCTGAGAATAACCCTCTCCCCATTGCATAGGGCCATGCGCAGTATACAGAGGTGCTCACAGTCGATAGGGACTTCAGGATTGTCATCAATCTCTTCTTGTTTCTCGGAGGTCAGCCGCCAATTTGTTCTGACCATTGCAATGGCCTTTAAGTTTTTAAAAGATCTGTACCTCCCTATTTTTCTGGCCTCATTTTCTACTTCTCTTCTCTTCAGAAACCCTATATCTTTAGTCACATGGGTACAATCTCCCTCACCCCAGGGTATTTTTACTTGCTGTTCCTTCTGCCCTAAATCTGCATAGATCACTCCTTCACCATCTTAAGATCTTTGCTAAAGTGTTACCTTTCTAGGGAAGCTGTCCCTGACCATCCTATTTAATACTACAGCCTCATCTCCGTCTACCTCATGCATTCCCTATCGCTCTTCTCTATTTTTCTCCACAGTACTTTTAACCATAGGAAATACTATGTATTTTACTTATTTATTTGTTTATCTTTTGTCTTCTGTCACCAGGATGTCAGTTCCAGGAGGGCAAGGATGATCATCTGTTTTGTTCACCACCATATCCTCAGTGCCTACAATATATCTGGCAAATAACCAGTATTCAATAAATACTGAAGGAATGAAGTTTCCAATGATCAGCACAGTGTAAGAGGATGAATTTAGCACCAGTTTTGGTGTCAAGCTTGGTCTCAAACCCAGGCTTCACTACTTACCAGTTGTGTGACCTTGGGCAAATGATCTAACCTTTCTGACATTTACATGCTTCATATACAAGATGGGGACAAGGTTATCAAGTGCAGTGCCTGAAACACAGGTGCTTGATAAATGGCCTTTGTCATCATCATCACCACTGTTGTCATTATCATCACCATAACCATCATCACCAGCACTATCATCACCACTGTCATCACCCTCATCATGACAGTCATCATCACCAGCACTATCATCACCACTGTCATCACCCTCATCATGACAGTCATCATCACCAGCACTATCATCGTAGTTTTCATCATAATCACCATAACGATCATGGTCATCAGCACCATCATCACCATTGTCATTATCATCAGCATAGTTAGTAATCATTATTACCAGTACCATCATTGCCATTGTCATCACCATCATAACAATCATTATCACCAGCACCATCATCGCCCTTGTCATCATCATCACCATAGTTAATAATCATGATCACTAATACCATCATCGCCATTATCATCATCATCATAATCATTATCACCAGCACCATCATCGCCCTTGTCATCATCACCACCATAATTAATAGCCATTATCATCACCATCATCACCATTGTCACCATCATCGCCATTGTCATCATCACCACCATAATTAATAGCCATTATCATCACCATCATCGCCATTGTCATCATCATCATCTTCATCATTATTCCATCCACATTACCATCTCCACATCATGCTCGCCATCATCATCTAACCTACTCCCAGGACAGAATCTTATCACCTCTGCCTTAGAGACAAGCGATAAAGGACCCTAGACAGCTCCTAATCTTATCTTGACCTCTCCCCACTAATGGTAGTTAATCCCCTCTCCTTGATTCATTCAAGTTAATGTAGATGAAGAAAACTGTGGGTCAAAGGAAATCTCATTCACCCATCTATTCATTCGTTTAACATCTATGGAAGCCTACCATGCTCCAAGCACAATGCTGAATGTTAGGAATCAGGAGATGAGTAAGATTTGGCCCCCAACATCATGCAATGTACACGATGAAAAGCAGTTTTGATACCATATGGCAACTGCTATGAGAGAGAGGGTAAAAAGGCGGTGGGAGCATAGGAAGGCCTCCCAGCCAGACTAAGTGGGAGTGAAGGTGGACACAGCCTACCAATGAGGGGCATGAACTTCACAATCCAGGTGAAGGAGTGTAGGAAGGATACTACGGAAGCTGCAAGTGCAAAGCCCCAGAGACTGTAGCCATGGGCTAGATCAAGCAGAAGACCTTAGCTACTGAGTGACCTGATCAGATTTGCATTTTAGAAGAAGTCTCTCTGGGTGCATTGCAGGACAGCATTGGAGAAGGCAGGGAGGCCATCTCAGAGGCTGTTGCAGTGGTTCAGGTGAGGTATAATGAGGCCAGAACCAAGGCTGTGGTGGCAGGATGGGGATAACAGAGATTGAAGGAATTTAGAAAGTGGCATCCACAGGACGTGATGATGGATTGCATGTGAGAGTAGAGGAATCAAGAACAACCTTGAGGTTTCTGACTTTGACACTGAGTGGATGGTAGTACCGTCAGTGAAGCCAGGACATACAAAGCAGCAGATTATTGGGACCAAATCAAAGATGTTGAGGTCTGTTGTGGACATGTGGCATTTGGGACCGTGAGGAACATTGAGAGGAAAGCTCCCTCAACCCCTGGCTCTTGGCCTGGAGTTCTCAGAGAGAAGAGAAAGCTGGTCATCCATTAAGGATTTGAGCGACTCAGGCGGTCCCTGGGGGGCAGTGTCTGAAAATAATCTCTTTTTCGAAGAGTCCATTTACCCTTAAAGAAAGCTTTTATAGTGCTTTCCCCAAGTGATTTGTTTTTCCAAAGGCCACTTTAGAAAGCCTGCTAATTTTTTTGAGAACTCATTTTGAATTTAATTGTGTATTGGCAGGAATCAAAGATTCAAATGTAATGAGATTAATTGAGTGTCCCTTTTAGATAAGAAAATTTTTGCTGCTGTCGAGTTCACTGCTCTGGAATACCTGCTAGTGGAAAGGCTTTAGCTTTGAAGTATGCACATTGGTTGTTGTCGAATGCAATTGAAGAATGTGAAATTGATTGGCTCCCTCTGTAGCCCCAGATTTAGTGTCAGTTCTTATGTCATAAGAACTAAAGAACCATGAACTCACCCTTCTGCCCTGATTAAAACAGGGCAGAGCCTACTATTCTCGTGCGGACTGGACAGGTTTCCCAGCCTTATCCATCCACTACACCGTTTTTGGAAGGGGAATGTGTTGAGGTGTGTTTTGTGGTTGTGTAAATGTATGGCTCTAAGCCTTTCAACACCTCCATTGAGGGTCCCAGATTAGAAATTAGGGCTACAGCAAAAGAGATGGTTTGGATGTTTTATCTGTGCAAACCATTAGTTTATCAGTTCCACAGCAAGTGGAGTAAGACTGCAAGGTTCTCTGCTCTTCCCTGTAAAAGTAACCATGAAACAGATGCGCAAGTGCTGGCCTGAATTCTAGTGTGGATGAGGGATGTGCAGATCTAGCTGGAGGAGTCTTTCAGCAAAGTGGAAATGCCTGCCCTGCTCACAAGCTCATGTAAAGAAAATGGTCCAGGGTGAATTTCTCTTACAAGGTATTGCTCAAAGGGCTTTGAAGTAAAATCAAACTGGCATCCTGATGAACAGCCTGAGCTAGGGGGAGGTCACAAGGTTGGAACTACGTTGATGAAACTTCAAGCAACAGGCATGTTTAGTATTGGATGGAGGCAAAAATGACCCAATTGGACATTCCTTGTGGGAACCATAAGTGTTAAGGGTACAAAAAGAAGGCGATTCATGCTTCCATGAAGTGGCAGCATAACCTAGCTGGGGAGGCACCGGGACTCAGGGGGACTGACTTATTGATGCTCCCACATCCCCAAATTTCCTCATGTAAGTGGCACCACTCACAGAGTATACCTCAAATGAGAAGGACAAGGATTGAGGAAGGAGATTGGAAGACCGAATTTCCAGCAAGGAAATAGACTCAAATGTCATGGGGGTAAAGCAGAGAGTGTGACAGTGTGAGGTTGGCAGGACAGGAATATGGCAAATAGATAAGCATGTTCTCTGACCACAAGGAAAAATCACAACTCAGCTTCAGCCAGTTGTCACCGTGTAAGACTGTGGGTCAGTGCTTCCAGATCTTCTGATTTTTTGAAGAGCTGATGCAAATTCAGTTTTAATTGTGACATGCTTCATTTCTTTTTTATTTTATTTTATGTATTTATTTTTCTGTCAAACACATTTTTTTTAATTCTTATTATACTTTAAGTTCTAGGGTACATGTGCATAATGTGCAGGTTTGTTACATGTGTATACATTTCATTTCTTTTAAACACCGCATGGGCCAGCTGCCAACTCATGGGCTCAGTTCCTGGGCTTCCTGTTGTATCCTTAGTTTCAATGTTATGGGAAAGAGTAGGAGTCATAGAAAAGAACTGTGAAAAAGGAGCCAGAGAGGTACATAGGAACCAGAAGAGACTGAGTTCACGGAAACCAGGCATTAGGGGGTCTTGGCATGAATATGCAAAGAAGGTCAAGGAAGGTGAGAGCTGTCAAGTGTCCACTGGATTTGAGAAACAGCTGTCCCTTGAAAGCTAGCCTGAGCCACAGTCAATAAAGGCAGTCTCTTGGAGAAAATAGTTTTTGACATTCCTGCCCAGAAGAGAAATCTTTTCCTGGTGGTTCACTGTCTTAAAGAGCTTATTCCACCAGGCTGCCTCTCAGCCCGCCCAGCCTTGAGTTGCCTCTGAACAAAGGTCATTTCAAGGCTTTTATAGCAAAAAGCAGGTGCAATGTGACTAAAGGAAGGCAATGTTGTGGGTTCCCTGGTTTCTTTATCCTCTTGGGGTACACAGTCATACTACATTTCCCAACCTCTCTTACAGATAAGCATGGCTATAGGGCAGTGATCTGGCCAATGAAATGTAGTATGTACACCAGTGCTTCCCACACTTTAATGTATGTGAATCACCTGAGAATCTTGTTAAAATGCAGATTCTGATTCAGTACATCTAGGATGAAACCTGAGAGTCTGTATTTCTTTTTTTTCTTTCCTTTTTTTTTTTTTTTTTTTTTTTTTTTGAGACGGAGTCTCGCTCTGTCACCCAGGCTGGAGTGCAGTGGTGATCTCGGCTCACTGCAAGCTCCGTCTCCTGGGTTCATGCCATTCTCATGCCTCAGCCTCCTGAGTAGCTGGGACTACAGGCGCCCGCCACCACGCCCAGATAATTTTTTGTATTTTTAGTAGAGACGCGGTTTCACTGTGTTAGCCAGGCTGGTCTCAATCTCCTGAGCTCATGATCCACCAGCCTTGGCCTCCCAAAGTTCTGGGATTACAGGCGTGATCCACCGCGCCCGGCGGGAGTCTGAATTTCTATGAGCTCCTGAGTGAAGCTGACATTGCTGGCTTATGGCCTATACATTGAGTAGCACAGATGGGTATCATTTCCAGGCCTAGCCTGACCCAGAGGCACATCCTGGCCTCCCTCTCCCTTTGCTGGCTGGAGGCAGAGGTTTCTGTGGAGTACTCTAGGCCCTAAGGAATGGCTCAGGCCCTAGGAGCCTGGGTGCCTGAATGATTGTATGGAGCAGAGCTTCTCTGCAGATCCACCTGGAACTAAGGTGACATGGACCTTTATGAACCTAGGGTGTTATAGCAGTTAGCTTTCCCAGTAAACATAGTGATTTTTAAGATAACTAGTCAAAATTAGAGCAAAGAAGAAGTTTGAGTATTAAGGTGGGCAATACATTCTAGAATTTATTTCTTTAAGGGATTTCAATATGCAAAGAACTAATAAGACGCTTGGCACATTGAAGTTAGCCTATAACCTTGCATCTTGTGGCAAATACTGAGAATCAGCCATTTATAACCTCCTTTTGTTTTGCTTCCTCAACTAAAGAGGTTGGAAACCTAAAATATTCACCATTCCAGACTTCTCAGTTAGAAACATCCATGGGCCCAAGTTCTAGCCATTAAGATGTTACCAAAGTGATTGGATGCAGCTCTGGGAAAGTTTTATTTTTTAAAGGGACATAGGTGGCTGATGTATTTTATCCCTTTGTTGTTTGCCCATTCCTTTTTGTTTCTAGCTGGAACGTGTAGTGCAATGCAAGAAGCACAGCAGTCATCTTGTGACCATGAGTTGTAATGTGTCAAGGATGAGGGAGTAAGAAAATAGAAGGAGGCTTGTCCCTGAAGCTGTGGAGCTGCTATACCAGGCATTGACTGCCTATCCCACCTCACACAGTGTGTGAGATCAGCTCTTGGATTAAGCCAACTGCTATATTTGGTTAGTTTGACTTTTTTTAAATGTCATGTTGAAATTTGTTCCCCAGTGTTGGAGGAGGGGCCTAATAGGAGGTGTTTGGATCATAGCGGTGGATCCCTCACGAATGTTTTGATGCTGTCATCAAGGTAACGAGTGAGTTCGCACTCTATTAGTTTCTGTAAGAGCTGGTTGTTAAAAAGAGCCTGACATCTGCTGCCCCTCTCTCTTGTTCCCCTCTCATATGTGATCACTGCCCACACCAGCTCCCCCTTCACGTTCCACCATGAGTAGAAGCAACTTGAACCTTTTGCCAGATGCCCAACTTCCAATCAGCAAAGTTGTGAACCAAATAAACCTTCACTGTTTATAAATTACCCAGCCTCAGGTATTCCTTTGTAGCAACACAAACAGATGAAGACATCACCATCAGCAGATTCTTAATTAGTTGCAGTTGAACTCTGTCCTAACTGACACAGGGTTGATGAACTGCATTTGCCTCAGTGCCACAGGGCAAGGGAGAATGGGAGCTCATGTTTATTGAGCAACTTCCACATGTCAGGTAATAGACAGCCTCTCAGTTCATCCCTATAATGACTATACCACTTTCAATATTCTTCATGAGACATGAAGAAACTCACCCAAGGCCATATATGCAGTTTACGGAAGAACTCGGCTTTACACTCAGACTTGCCTGGATCCCAATGTACATTACACCAAACCTTGATGTTGCATAAGAACCAAGACGCACAAGTGATTTAGGCTAAGAGAGATTCTTTAGAATTTACCAGGGCTTGGCATGAGGTCTTTGATTAAATATTGACGTCAACAACCATAAATTTTAATGACTTCTACTAACTCTTTGGCTTTGATTATCTATCTCTGGGCATGACAGGGAAGCCTAACAGACTATGTATCTCACTTCAAGGCAAACTTCAAGCGTCCAGATGCATTTGCATTGGCCTGGGAATCCCTCACGCACTCCAGGACATGAGGGAGCAGGAACCAAGCCAGAGAAGGTCACTCAGCTGCTGCAGTTGGAAGAACCACTTCTGAGGACGAGTTCAAACCATTACTTCTCCACTTCAGAGCACCCAAAGTGTACAATTTAGACTATTTTAATTGCATGACTTTATCACACTTTGTTTTAAAGGGTTTCTCATGCCTTGTGACATTCCTGGCTTAAACTGTAAAGTCCTTGAGAGCAGAAACCAAGACACCCATGGAGTCCACCCATGACCTGGCATTGAGCTGCATAAATGTGGGGTGAATAAGAACCCAGTGGTGATAGCTTCTGCCTGTGGAGTGCCCACTATGACAAGGGACTGCATATCTGAACCCACTTTCATCACCACAACAACCTGCGAGAGAGGAATTGTTAACCTTGTACAGATGAGAAAACGGGTGAGGACGATGAGAGCGGAAGCCAACATCTTCTTAAGTTCTTATTACGCATCAGTCACTGTGCTAAGCACATGATTTCACTTAATCCCCACAATAACCCTAGGAGTTATAAATTTTATGTATGTACGTATTTATTTATTTATTTATTTATTTATTTATTTATTTATTTTGAGACAGGGCCTCGCTCTGTCAGCCAGGCTGGAGTGCAGTGGTGTGATCACGGGTCACTGCAGCCTTGACCTCCTGGGCTCAAGCGATTCTCGCACCGCAGCCTCCCAGGTAGCTGGGATTTCAGGTGTGTGCTACCATTCCTAGCTGATTTTGTATTTTTCTTTTTGGTAAAGGTGGGGTTTTGCCATGTTGCTCAGGCTGGTCTTGAACACTTGAGCTCAAGAGAGCCTCCCACCTCGGCCTCCCAAAGTGCTGGGATCACAGGCATGAGCCACCACGCCTGGCCTATAAATGTTATTAAATTCCCCATTTTACAGTCAAGTAAACAGAAGTTCAGAATGCTCAAGGTCACCAGCCCAAGGCCGCCAGGCTAGTAAGTGGCAGAACTCAGCCTTTGAACGTAGGACTGTGAACCTCTGAAGCTGACCTTATCTCACTACATTGCACTCATTGGAGTAGAAATAAAAGGGAGTCTGTAAATGGTTGTGGTCAGAGGGCAGCACACAGAGAAGGGAGATAGGGCTATCTCAGAACAACAGCCGAAAGGAGGAGCAAAGGCGAGTGTGGTGGAGGGGCAGCTTGGGAAGCAGGTGAAAACCAAGAAGGCAAAGGCACCCTGCCTCCCCTGCCCTGATCTGCCTTGGAACCTTAGGCTCTGCCGAGCCTCTGGGAACCTAGTGCTGGGCAGGCACGTCCTGGAAGCAGGCCTTGGGGACTGACACAGAGCCAGCCATTTTCCAGGAGCGGCTCTGAACACAGGATTCCAATCCAGTGTTCACACCTGCAGTCTAATTCTCTAAATCCTGCCATATAAAGCATGGTACAACATGGGGTCTGTGGTCTCTACTTGTGCTGTGTGACCTTGGGAAAATTCCTGATCCTTTCTGAGTTTCTGTTTCCTCAACTATCAGATAGGGAGATGAATCGTACCCACCACACGGGGTCGTGAGGATCGAATGATGTCACATTTAATGAAGCGCTTAGGACAGTGCCTGGCACGCCATGAATGCTCACTATGGGGAAGTTGTTATGAAAATCCCTGACATTCTGTCCCAGGGCGTGGCTCGGTCCCAATGCCTCAGGAAGAAGCAGCCTGCTCTGTCCCCCAAAATGTCTGCTGATGAAAAATGTCCAAAGAACAAAAGCAGGCCTGCAAATCTGATAGCAAAAGTGATGGTCTCAGCCGGGTGCAGTAGCTCATGCCTGTAATCCCAGCACTTTGGGAGGCCAAGGTGGGCAGATCACTTGAGGTCAGGAGTTCGAGACCAGCTGGGCCTACACGGTAAAACCCTGTCTCTACTGAAAATATAGAAATTACAACAATTAGCCGGGTGTGGTGGGGGGCACCTGTGGTCCCACCTACTCGGGTGCATGATGCAGGAGAATTGCTTGAATCCAGGAGGCGGAGGTTGCAGTGAGCTTGGATTGTGCCACTGCACTCCAGCCTGGGTGACAGAGCAAGGCCCTGTCTCAAAACAAACAAAAAAGTGACGGTCTAAAAATTCCTGTCTCAAGAGCTTGCCCCAGGCTGCCATCCTTTATTTCTCTCTGGTGGTATTCCAGGAACTTACCACATCTCATTTAATCTTCACTATAATCCAGTGTGTCATTAGGTTCACACCCATTTTATGGAGGAGAAAGACTGAGGCTCAGAATAATATAGACACCTGGGGTTAAAGCCTGGCTCCTCTTCAGTGGGACAGAGGAGCCACATACAAATCCAAGACTGGAGGGATGGCATAATATATTGCAATTTGCTTAATCTCCCTGGAGTATTCTCGTCTGGAGATTGGAGATGATGCTGTCTATATATATTAAATGTCTGTTTTAAATAATATGTGTTCTTATGTGTTTAGCAATATATAAAACTCTTCTGGCCCCCAGGCACAAGGAGGCAGGCCTCATCCCATCTATCATCCCTCACCCAGGATGGGGACACTCACGGAATAGCACCATGAGGAAGCGGGTCTGGTTCAGCATCTGGGTCAGGCCAGCGGGCGTTAGCACTAGGAGATTGCGTTCCTCCAGGATGTGCACAGGTTTGGTTATGTGGATGCTGGAAACACCGGCGTTAACCTCCAGTGAGCCGTGGACAGCAGAGACACAAGCGGCCACCAGCAGCAGGGGCATCCAGAGCAGGTCCATGGCTGTCCTGCAGGGGCCGGAGAAGGAACAGAGACCTTATCAACACAGGTGGTGGAGCCCCACGTCATCAATCCCCTGTCCTTGTCCAGCCGGTCCACGTAGGGTGAATGTGGCCTGGGCATTGTCTCCCAGCAATGCCTGCAGCTTGGCAGCAGCCCTGGAGAAGAAGCAAAGTATTAGGTCAACCTCAGGCCCAGTGGTGACTGTATGGGGAACCTTAGAGCAGCAAGAACCCACTGGCAGCAGCTGGATGCGAAGCAAACGCAGACCGCTCAAGCCCGCTGACTTCCCAGCCAGGAGGTGAGACTTGTGCAGAGATGAGGTCCCATTTCAGAGTCCTCGGGTGAGCCTCTGGATCTCAGAGATAACTCGTTCAATCCCCCATCACAACCCCCCAGGAATCCTTCTGCCCACAATGTCCCCGCTTCACCTTCCTCCAGCTCCTGCTTGAATGCCCCTGTGAAGGGAAGCTCACTACCTTGCAGTGTACGCTGTTTAATTTTTGAACACATTTTATCAAGTGTAAATATTTAAAAAGTCATCACTATAATACACACTTGTAAAAGTTTCAAGCAATACAATACAAATGTCAAGAGGAAAGTAAAAATCTCTTCCATTCTCTCACTGCTGAGAAAGTGACTCTTAGAAGTATGGAATGAATCCTTACAGATATTGAAAATACCTATATAAACATACCTTTGAATATATCTATATCTATAGAGAGAGATATATATAGAAAGATATATATATATATATATATATATTTTTTTTTTTTTTTTTTGAGATGGAGTTTTGCTCTTGTCACCCAGGCTGGAGTGCAGTGGCACAGTCTCAGCTCACTGCAACCTCCACATCCTGGGTTCCAGAGGCTCACTCTAGTGATCCTCCCACCTCAGTCTTCCAAGTAGTTGAGATTACAGATGCCCACCACCACACCCAGCTAATTTTTGTATTTTTAGTAGAGATGGGGTTCCACCGTGTTGGCCAGGTTGGTCTTGAACTCCTGACCTCAAGTGATCTGCCAGCCTCGGCCTCCTAAAGTGCTAGGATTACAGGCATGATCCACCACTCCCGGCCTGAATGTATATTTTTAAATATAAATGGAATCAGATTATCTTTTTTTTTTCTTTTTTGCTTGATTAGCTCTTTTTAACCCTGGATACACATGAAAATCCTCTGGGGAGCTTTTAGGAGAACACTGACACTCAATCTCACTCCAGACCAATTAATTCAGAATTGCCCAGGATGGGGTCTAGATACCTACATGTTTCAAAAGCTCCCCAGATGACTCTTTTGCTTTATTTCAACTTCTATTTGGGAAATTTGAACGTGTACAAAAACAGAGAGATGGTGTAATGTACCCCCAAGGTACCCATCACTCAACTTCACTTATAGTCATGACCAATGTTATTTTATTTATATTCTTAACTCTCTGCCCTGGATTATTTTGAATCCAGTTCTGGGAATCATGTCATTTCACCCATAAATATTTTATTATAAACATTTAAAAGATAAGGATTTTTCAAAACAACACAATAACCACAATACTATTATCATACTTAATGAAATGCACAATAATGTCATCATATCCTCAAATATCTAGACAGTGTGCGAATTACCCTGATGGCCTCATAAATTTTAAGTCTGTTTAAATCAGGACCTGAATGAAATCCATGAATTGTCATTGATTGTTTTGTCTCATAAGCCTTTCCCAGGTAAATCTATCATTCAGTTTGTAGCTTGAGAAGCATATGGTCAAATGAAACCAACAAAGGGCAAGTGGAGAAAAGGAAGAGAGGCAGGTGGATAACCTGGTTTTCTGGACAGCTGAATGATACAGACCATTTAAATCTGTGTCTCAGTCTAAAGGCTCATCAGCGTCAGCTCAGCCTTGAGTCCCTAATGATCTCAGGGTCCCAGGATTCACCAGGTGACATGCCACTTACCAGCCCGGACTGAGCCTGGTACAGCCATGATGACTATCAGGTGGAACCCTTGTTCTTAGAAATAATTTACTTGCTTGTTTATTTGTTCATTGATACACTTACTTGTGAGAGAAATGGCTGCCTAAGAATTCTTTGCCTAGCTGGAGACATCAAAGTACTAGAGAGTTAGTTTTTATTCTACAGAAAAGCACTTGAATAACCCCTTCATTGTGATATAAACGTAAGGGTCACCCAGAACCATTCTAGGCCTGATAGTCCCTTCAAACCTTCCAAACCTCCTCAGTGCCCAGTATCCCTTGGCTGGCAGGAGGGAGCCAGATTGCAAAAGCCCCAAGGGACCTTCAGAGAAGAAACCTTGAAATTCAAGGTTGTGAGACCCTCTCTGAGGAGTCTGGATGGCACTTGCTGGAGGACAGAGGAGACTGGAGGACAGAGGAGACCTTGAGTCAGCTGGACTCCTTCAGGGTACAGAGCTGAACCACGGGCCCAGCTCAACCACTGTGGAGGGCTGAGCCTCTGAGCAAAAGCTAGGCAGGAGGGGCTACAGCGGGCTCGTCCTCACGCCCTCGCCTCCCAGGCCTTTGACAGAGTGTTTCGCTGGGTTCCTGATCAAGGAAGGGGTAGTGGGAGGTGTCAGGTTTCCCGCTAACCTGGGCGGGCTGGGTTATGAGCCTCAAATGTTTCCAGTGCTTCAGGTGGAACAGGACGGAGACCAAGCCCCACTGCCTGGCAAAGAGAGCCCTCCACGGTCAGACTCTGGCCACCAGACTTCCCTCTGGCTCCACGGAGCCAGTCACAGCTCCTGTTCACTCACTCACTCACTCACTCACTCACTCACTCATTCATTCATCAAACATTTTTGAAGTCTTAAAACATGTTAAGTACCATTCTAGGTGCCAGGAATACAAACAATATTCCTTGCATCTTAGTGGTGGGAAACACAGTGAGATAAATAGATGTGATCAACAGTGTGTCAGATGATGGTAATGCAAAGGAGAAAAGGTGGATAACAGAAGATTCAAAAGTGATAGAGTTGGGGAGGAGTGTTGATATTTTCTTTTCTTTTCTTTTTCTTTTTTTCTTTTTTTTTTTTTTTTTTTTTTTTTTTGAGACAAGATCTCACTCTGTCACCCAGGCTGTAATGCAGTGGTGTGATCTCGGTTCTCTGCAACCTACGCCTCCCTGGTTCAAAGGATTCTCCTGCCTCAGCCTCAGGAGTAGCTGGGATTACAGGCACATGCCCCCATGCCCGGCTAATTTTTGTATTTTCAGTAGAGACAAGGTTTCGCCCTGTTGGCCAGGGTGGTCTGGAACTCCTGACCTCAGGTGATCCACCCACCTCGGCCTCCCAAAGTGCTGCGATGACAGGCATAAGACACCGTGCCCAGCCGATATTTTAAATAGGGTGACCACGGGAAAGCTTCATTTAGAAGTTGACATTTGACTAAGGGAAGCAAAGAAGTGAACTATTGCATTTGCATTTCTGGGAGTGTGGGAGAAATAGTCTCTCTCTGCCCTGCTCCTGTTTTTTCTCCCAATCTCTCCCACAATACCTGGCTCAGCTCTGCAATACCCCAGGGCTCCCCAGAGACTGTAGCGCCCACCCTGGTCCAGCCCTGGGACTGTGCTCTCAGCCATCCTACCTCCAGCCTGCCCTGACCTGCCCCTTTATTCTCTCAGCCTTGGCCCTTGGTTCTCCGGGCACCTGCTTCTCTAGCCTGACACCGCTGTGGGTCTGCTGTGTCCCCCAGCACAATCTCCCCAGCCTCACAAAGTCCAAGCTCAGCTCCAACATCGGCTCCCTACCCGCTACTCAGAGGAGAGTGACTGTGATGGGAAACTTTTATTAATGAGAATAGCCAAAATCGAGGGGCCGGTCACCAGCCATATTGTGCTAAGTGCCAACTGTGTGCATTCCCTCCACCAGTATGCCGTGGAGAGACCCCGTGTCTCAGTCACCCTGGTTTCCTGCCAGGAGGGTGTGGCAACCTCTTCATTGATCCCGCCTCTGCTTCTACTCTTTGCGCTTCACCTCAACCCATTGCCCACACAACAATCAGATATTTCCTTTATTTTTATTTTTATTCTTTGAGACGGAGTTTTGCTCTTGTTGCCCAGGCGGGAGTGCAATCGCATGATCTTGGCTCACTGCAACCTCCACCTCCTGGGTTCAAGCGATTCTCCTGCTTCAGCCTCCCTGGTAGCTGGGATTATAGGCACCCGCCACCATGCCCAGCTAATTTTTGTATTTTTAGTAGAAACGAGATTTCAGCATGTTGGCCAGGCTGGTCTTGAACTCCTGACCTCAGGTGATCCATCTGCCTGGGCCTCCCAAAGTGCTGAGATTACAGCTGTGAGCCACTGCGCCCGGCTGAGATTTCCTTTTGACACAGGAATTCCATCACACCACTCTGCCTATTAAAAGGTGCTCACTTTTATATATTGTGCAAAAAAAGTTTCTGTCTCTTTTTTTTAACAATCCATTCACGAAACCACACACCAGCCAAACCGTTCTCTGTGGTCTACCAGGCCCCACTGGCTCTGGACCCATCTGGCCTTATCGCCCTCCTCTCTCTCTCTCCTCCTGCACTCTGGGGAGCCACACTGGCCTCTTCCCTTTTCCAGGCACATCCTACCTGGGGCCTTTGCCTCTCCCTGGGGCACCCTTCCCTCACATCGCCAGCCTTTTCTGGTTCTTTGGGTCCTGGCTTAAATCCAAGCTATCAGAAGGGTCTTCCCGGGCTGCTCTGTCTCACCCCATCTCAGCTTTCAGCACGCTCTGCCATACCACCACTGTTTGCATCGTATTTTGTATTATTATTTCTGAGTGTACTTTGTTGTCGTCGTTTTGAACTTTATAATGTAAATACCGTTGTTCACAGCTGTTTTCTCGCCTCCAGAACAGTGCCTGCACCAGATTTAGAGCTCAATGAATGTTTGTTGAATGAATGAACGAGTGGCCTAATTTAATTCTTACACAGCAAACCCCATCCATGGTTCATTTCAGTGGTTCTCAACCATGACTATGCTGAGAATCTCTTGGAGGGTTTAATAGAAAATGCTGATGTTCAAGCTCAAACCCAATCGGTTCTAATTTAATTAGTCTGGGGTTGGGTGAGTCTGGGCATTATTACTATTTTTTTAAAGTCCTCAAGTTGATCCTAATGTGTAGCCATCTGTACCAAAACCCACACTTAAACCTTAAACTGGTGACACCTGGCAGAGAAAAGCCTCCCAAGGCAGGGCCCATCAGTCAGACTTCCCATTTTCACTGAAGCTCCTACCTGCAGGAAGCCAAGGCCATTCCCAGGGTTACTGGGGCGGAGCTGGGGCTGTGCTGGGGGCAGGGCCACAAACTGCGGCCCTTAAGAAGGGAGGTTGTAGCCTGAAGAGGAGGCTCCTGGCTTCTCCTTGTGATCAGGGCAGGACCCGCAGATGGCTGGGCATTCTAAAGAAATCCACAGGCAGAAATGAAGTCCCTTCGTGGGCACACAGAGGCCACAGCAGCCTCAGCAGCAGTTCTGAGTTCTGGGGTTCTAGAGCACCAGGGGTGACCCTGGAGAAGAATGGGTCATTGTTGAGTAAGAGGGTGCCCTGCCTGGCAGCCCTGGCTGAGTTCACTTGAAGGGCCATAAACAAAACTCACTGTGGGGTGCTGGATATGGCCCAGGAGGGCTCTGAACTCAGTGCCTATAGATTGGAATTTGAATCCCAGCTCTGTCTTGAACAGCTGTAGGGTCTTGAGAATGTGACTTACTCTTTCTGAGGTTCAGTTTCCATGCCTGTAACATGGCATCTAACTCAGAGGGGTGTTGTTAGCAAAGTAAATTGTGTGGAATTTAGAAGATAATGAAGGCTATGAAGAAAAATAAAACCTGAAAGGATGATGAGGAACGCCTGAGAGGGGGA
Organism: Chlorocebus sabaeus; assembly: GCF_047675955.1. Lineage (NCBI taxonomy): Eukaryota > Metazoa > Chordata > Mammalia > Primates > Cercopithecidae > Chlorocebus > Chlorocebus sabaeus. The sequence continues at coordinate 18,865,802 of NC_132908.1, forward strand.
TGGGATAAAACAAGATGATTTATGCAAAATGAGCAGCTCGGTACCTAGAAGGCAGCAGCCCCCTCACCCATCACCACCCTGGCCTCATCTCCTCGGGGAGAAAGATCTCTACTCACCCTGCTCCAGCCACACTGGTGTGTCCCTGCCAGTCCTTCAATACAATGTCAGGGCCTCTGCACTTGTGGTTTTCCCTGCTAGGGAGGCTCTTTACCCAGGTAAACTCAAGGTTCACCCTCTTAGCTTGTTCCAGTCTTTGCCCAAATCTCACTCCCACAGTTGGGCCTTTCCTGGCCACTTCATTTAAACTTGTAAGGGCCCCATCCCCGTCTCAGGCGTTCCTCATCATCCTTCTAGGTTTTATTTTTCTTCATAGTATTAATTATCTTCTAAATTGCACATAATTTACTTACCAGGTGATAGGTGCTCAATAAATATTTGTAGAATGAATAAAGAAAAGGCTGTTGATATTATTAGCATCGTTACTATTGTCAGAGTTTGCAACTTGGCTATCTGCTGCCCAACTCTTATTAAATACTAATGGAGATGATTAACATTCATTTCACTAAATTTCAACATCTGTGGGTTTTAGTCCTAGAGCTTTGCTCTTCTCTCTCTTTTCTTTTTCTTTGAGACAGTGTAGTGGCGCCATCTCCGCTCACTGTAGCCTTCACCTCCAGGGTTCAAGTGATCCTCCTGCCTCAGCCTCCTGAGTAGCTGGGACTACAGGCACGTGCCACCACGTCTGGCTAATTTTTGTGTTTTTAGTAGATACGGGGTTTCACCGTGTTGGCCAGGTTGGTCTCAGACTCCTGACCTCATTGATCCGCCCGCCTCGGCCTCCCAAAGTGCTGGGATTACAGGTGTGAGCCACGGCACGTGGTCCCGCTCTTCTCTTTCCATACTCAACTTCTATACTTTTGTTGGCTTGTTTAAATGCATGAGTTCAAATATTCCCCTTTATAAGTTACTCCCTCATTTACTCCCCTGGATTTCATCAACTGATTGCATTTACTATTAAGACTGTTTTCCATCTGCCTGTTAGAAAAGCTCTTTTTGGTTGAACCACACTCATTGAATACCCGAATGTCTTAATCTGAACTCATCATGTCCCTTTCAACTTTTCTTGCCAATTATTCCTTTTCTGGATGCTGTGTTTGTACATAATTCCTGGGGTATGTTTGACTCTTTTTTCTCCCCTGTCCAAATCAACCATCTACTCTGGCATGTATTATTTTGACATCTTTCACGCTTGTCAACTTTTCGTCACAAACTAAAACACTTGGGTTATTATCTCAAATGGCCTTTATTCACTTTCCTTCACTCTTGCACACAGTTAGTTGTTTCTTGGCATAACATAGACACTTTCATGGTGATACTCATTTACCGATAAAGCTGCTGCTTCTTTATTTTTTTATTTTATTTTTTGAGACAGAGTCTGGCTCTCTTGCCTAGGCTGGAGTGCAGTGGTGCAATCTTGGCTCACTGCAACCTCCACCTCCTGAGTTCAAGTAATTCTCCTGCCTCAGCCTCCTGAGTAACTCGGATTACAGGCATGCACCACCACGGCCGGCTAATTTTTGTATTTTTAGTAGAGACGAGGTTTCACCATGTTGGCCAAACTGGTCTCAAACTCCTGACTTCAGGTGATCCACCCGCCTCGGCCTCCCAAAGTGCTGAGATTACAGGCGTGAACCACTGTGCCCCACTTAAAGTTTCTTTTTATAAAATAACATTAATTTCTTTCTGATTAGAAAAGAACAGGATTTCATTTATAAAACATAGAATATACAGAAAAAAATGAGTTAATTAAAATCATACATCATCTTACTTAGAGAAACATTCATAGTTTGTTATGTATGGGCTTAATATATACTTTTTAAAAATAAAATTGTGATTATATTATCTATAAAGTGCATCCAGTTCTTTCATTGAACATTTACGAAACATTTGCCGTGTCTTATGATTATATATCCTTTTAAAAAGTACTGATGGAGAGTAGTGATACTGAGATTAGACTGCCGGAAAAATAGATAGTATCCAACAGTCCGTACACCCTACTGAGGGTAGAGATTGTATCTTTAGATCTGGCTGGAGATTCAGGATGAGCTTGTATCCTGGGCTGCAGTAGAGGACTGAATGCTGAGCAAGTGGACACTGAAGGCCCAGAAGATGGTTCCCTGTGGCCAAGCTTGGCAGCAAGGGAGAGGAGCTGCCTGCGTGGAAATGAGCCAAACTGGCCAGGCCAGGAAATAAGACAGAGTCACAGGGGAACAACACACAGTGACGGATAAAAATCCGGTGTGATGTTTGAATCACTGCAAAGAAGGGCAGTTAATGGTTCCGCGTCCTCTCCATAGGACACCCATAACCCTGTCATTGCAACAACATGGATGGAACTGGAAGTCACTACGTTAAGGGAAGCAAGTCAGGCATAGAAAGCAAACATTCTGTTCTCACTTACTTGTGGGAGCTAAACAGGAAAACAAATGAACTCATGGAGACAATAGAAGGATGGTGGCCAGAGTCTGGAAAGTGTTGCAGGGAGTTGGAGGAGAAGGGGGATGGTGAACGGGTACAAAAAAGTAGTAAGAATGAATAAATAAGGCCTAGTATTTGCTAGCACAATAGGATGACTATCATCAAGAGTAATTTAACCATACACTTGAAATAACTACAATAGTATAATTGGATTGTTTGTAACACAAAGGATAAATGTTTGAGGTGATGGACACCCCATTTACCCTGGTGTAGTTCTAACGCAGTGCATGCCTGTATCAAAATATCTCATGTAACCCATGAATGTATATACCTACTATGTACCCACAAAAATTAAAAATAATTTAAAAGGAACTTCAGAGAACAAACAACAAAAAGACCAGTATGGCTGGAGCAGAGTGAGATGGGGCTTTGAGGAGAAAAACTCGCGGGAATTCCTGTGGGGCCCTGTAGGCAACTGACAGGACTTTTTGTTTGTTTGTTTGTTTTTGTTTTTTTGAGACGGAGTCTTGCTGTGTCTCTGGCTGGAATGCAGTGGCGTGATCTCGGCTCACTGCAACCTCCGCCTCCCGGGTTCACACCATTCTCCTGCCTCAGCTTCCCCAGTAGCTGGGACTACAGGTGCCCGCAAGAGTAGCTGGGACTACAGGCGCCCACTACCACGCCCGGCTAATTTTTGTATTTTTAGTAGAGACAGGGTTTCACCGTATTAGCCAGGATGGTCTCGATCTTCTGACCTCGTGATCCACCCACCTCGGCCTCCCAAAGTGCTGGGATTACAGGCGTGAGCCACCGCACCCGGCAATTGTCAGGACTTTGGCTTGGACTGTGAGTGAGACAGGGAACTGTAGGAAGCTTTTTCAAAAAAACACCTTTGTGCCAGGTGCAGTGGCTCACACCTACAATCCCAGCACTTTGGGAGGCCACAGTGGTCAGATCACTTAAGGTCAAGAATTGAGACCAACCTGGTCAACATGTTGAAACCCCATCTGTACCAAAAAAATACAAAAATTAGCCAGGCGTGGTAGTGCGTGCCTATCGTCCCAGCTACTCAGGAGGCTGAGGTGGGAGGATCGCTTGAACCCAGGAGGTGGAGGTTGCAGTGAGTCAAGACTGCACCACCGCACTCCAGCCTGGGCAACAGAGCAAGAGCCTGTCTCAAAAAACAAACAAACAAACAAACAAACACCCAAAAAACTTCTTTTGGCAGTGTACAATTATTATTACTATTTTTTGCGGTAAATTTACAGAGTCGTGCAGTCATGACCACAATCCAAATTTAGAGCAATTCTGTGACTTCAAAGGGATGCCTTAGAGCCATTCCCTGGGACCACTCCTCTGTTCTCTCTGTATCTATTGGAGGGTTTAAGCAGAAAAGAAACAGAGTCTGACTTATATTATTATCACTCTTGTACCTTTTCTGTTAAAACATCATAATCTTCCTGTTGCTTTTTCTGATTAGACGGCAACTTGAATTTTTAGGGAATCTATCCACCAGTTTCGGTGCACCCACCAGGCATGACAGTTGAGGTCTGATCTTCCAGCCACTGTGAGTACTGAGCAAACTTGGCAGGAGGCCATTTTCACTGGCTCAGCGCACCCTGACCAGTTAAAGCCACTGTGTCAGCTGCTGGGTTCTGGCTCTGCCCACTCTTGGCTGCATTTGGGGCCGAAGTTCCCTGTGGGAGGCTGTTTTCTGAGGGAGCCCAGTGTTTACAGGCATTCAGGTCTGCTCCGCTCAGCTGAAGCAGAAAACAGAGACCTTTTGCATTACTTTGGTTCAAGAGCAAGGTAATTTGGAAAGAAAGTTTTCAGCCGAAGGTGTCAGCTGCCTCTGAGGCCTTTGCCGATTAAACCAGGAAGTGACATTCGAAATGGTGTCCGGGAATGGGAAGGAGGCCTGGGGATTCTAAATTATCAGCTGTTTAGGTGCCTGAGGAATCCAGGGGTGGGAGACTGAGGAAAGGATTGGGGCAGAGTTCAGGGGAGGTGAGGGGCAGGAGAGGTGTGTCAGAGAAAGGAAGTCTCTGAGGCGCAGGCCTAGGCCTGGTGGCCAAAGCAGAGGCTGGGGCCTATGTTTTTCCAGGAGGTGAAACCTGAAAGTCACTTTTCCCCTTAAGCCTCACTTTCTTTATCTGTAAATGGAGAAAATAACATTCACAGCATAGAGCTGTTATAAAGATTTAATGAAATAATGCCTATAAGCACTTTTAAAATGCTTGGTACACAGTAGGCCTTCGATAGACTGTAGCTGTTACGGTTTTTCTTGTTGTGCCACATTATTCTTGTTGGTTGTTATTACCACATTTTGTTATTACCATATTTTGTTATTATTATTACTAAGAGGAATTTAATGCAAGGAAACTGAAACTGAGGTCACATGCAGCTCCCGGGCCAGTGTCTCTCAAACTTTAACATGTTAACTTTAACATCTGAACATCCTGTTAACTTGCAGATTCTAATTCTACAGGTGTAGGGTGGGGCCCCATCTGCTGGTCCCCAGATCACACTTTGAATAGCAAGACACTAAAACTGGGCTGGGCACAGTGGCTCACATCTGTAATCCCAGCACTTGGGAGGCTGAGTTGGAAGGATCACTTGAGGCCAGGAGTTCAAGCCCTGCCTGGGCAACACAGTGAGATCCTGTTTCTACAAAAAAACCTTTAAAACATTTAGCCATACGTGGTGGCTAGTGCCCAGTTCCAGCTGTAGGAAGGCTGGGGTGGCAGGACTGCTTCAGTTCGAGGCTGCATTGAGCTGTGATGGCACCACTGTACTCTAGACTGGACAACAGAGTGAGACTGTCTCAAAAATAACAATAATAAAAATTTTGAAAATAAAATTAATTTTTAAAAATTTAAAAAATTAAAAAGACACTAAAAGCACATCATGCCATGCAGCAGCCACTTGTGGCTTTTGAGCCTTTGAAGTGTGGCTAGTCCAGATTGACACGTGTTTGTAAGGGTAAAATCTATATCAGATTTTGAGGACTTAGTACCAAAAAAAACAAAAAATAAGTAAACGTATGTAAAATATCTCTTTACCAATTTATTCGTCTATTGACTATGCATTGAAATGGTCATACTTTGGCTCTATCTGGTTAAATAAAATGTATTATTATAATAAATCTCACCTGTTTCTACTTTTCTTTTTTTTTCTTTTTTTTTTTTTTTTGAGACGGAGTCTCGCTCTGTCGCCCAGGCTGGAGTGCAGTGGCCGGATCTCAGCTCACTGCAAGCTCCGCCTCCCAGGTTCATGCCATTCTCCTGCCTCAGCCTCCCGAGCAGCTGGGACTACAGGCGCCCGCCACTTCACCCAGCTAGTTTTTTTTTTTTTTTTTTTTTTTTTTTTTTGAATTTTTTAGTAGAGACGCGGTTTCACTGGGTTAACCAGGATGGTCTCGATCTCCTGACCTCGTGATCCACCCGCCTCGGCCTCCCAAAGTGCTGGGATTCTGTTTCTACTTTTTTTAATGGAAGTAGTAGAGCATTGTAAATTGCACAGGTGACTAACATTCTATCTCTATTGGACAGTGCTGCCCTAGAGCTGTCTTCAACTTTGTAAGGTCAGTTCAGGATTGGCCAAAGGCTTTTTGAGGGATTCCCTTTGAAGTACTGAACCTTGAGAAGTGGGCTCTGATTTCTGACCCAGAGGCCCACAGTCAGTGAGAGGTCAAAAGGACGGATCTCGGGGTCAGAGGAGAGAAATGACCATCACATAGAAGAACTGAGACTGAAGGTGGAGAGTTTGTTCTACAAGTCAGTAGGGACCACAGTCACTGTCAGCACTGACCACAGGTTTCTCCTAACCTCGTGTTGTCCCCAAAGTCCAAAATATATGACAATGCCCTCTTTCCTTTCTTTGGTGACAGACAGGAGGCGCCCACATGAGACCATGGTTGAGACACCTGGTCCTCCAGGTACTGAGGAACTCCAGGGGATTCTGTGGGTCTCGTGGGCAGCCAACACCTCTACCTGTTCCTCAGAAGATCGTGGCCACCTGGGAAGCCATCAGCCTGGGAAGGCAGCCGGTGCCTGAGTACTTCAACTTTGCCCATGATGTGCTGGATGTGTGGAGTCGGCTGGAAGAGGTGAAGCCTGTTCTGTCCTAGAGTCCATCTGGGGCATCTGAGGCTGCCCTCAGGTACCACAATGAGACTCAAGACTCCAAGACATGTTGATGAAAAAATTTGGACCTGGGAATTTTGCTAGTTCTAAAATGTAAACTGTTAGCATTTGAGACTTAGGAAAAAAAATCTGAGTCAGTGTTGTGAGCCTTAGACATGCTTGTTCCTTCTCTGAAGTGTCCTGCATTCTTGAGCCCAAATCACACAGTGAGACAGTTATGTCCCTTCCGATTCCCTTCTAGTTGTTCATCAACTGAAGGAGGAAGTTTTGTTTTGTTGCTACTCTTTGATGTCTCTTGTTCAGTGTCTTGCGGTTCTCTTCTAAATAAGGAAAGAAGGTCGGGCACGGTGGCTCACGTCCGTAATTCCAGCACTTTGGGGTGCCAGGAAGGGCAGATCACCTGAGGTCAGGAGTTCAAGACCAGCCTCACCAACATGGTGAAACTCTGGCTCTACTAAAAATAAAAAAAATAAAATAAATAAATAAAAATTAGCCAGGCATGGTGACACACACCTGTAGTCCCAGCTACTTTGGAGGCTGAGGCATGAGAATTGCTTGAACTCAGGAGGCAGAGGTTGCAGTGAGCTGAGATCATGCCACTGCACTCCAGCCTAGACAACAGAGCGAGACTCCATCTCAAAAAATAAAATAAAATAAGACAAAACAAAATAAAATAAGGAAAGAATAGGGCTCAGGTTCAAAGCTTTTTGCAGATCATAACAGATACATAGAATTGAATTAGAGAACCCTGATTTATTTGTGTGTCTCTGTGCATCTGCTTTCTTCTTTATTTTCCCTTATATCTGTGTCTGTTGAGTCTCTCTATTTCATGGTTACTTTTTATTTGTGTTACATGATACTAACTTTTCATTTATAAGAGGAAGACCTACTTATAAAACTGTATTTCAACCAATGTGAAGCTTAACTGATGAGAAAAGCCTTTTCCCTGGGGTTTTTGTCCAAAACAATTACAGACAAATGTTTAACTTCATTGTTGCCTAAGGTGATGGATAACAGTAGGGACAAACAATAGACTCACCAAAAAGTGAAAAAAGAAAAGCTGGAGAATACAAAACTGGACATATAAAATTTAATTCAAAGAATTGTATTCATGTTAATTATAACATGAGATTGTTTAAAGAAAAAATATGATGTAAATGGCATTGTTAGTAGATACAGTAAAATTAACTGTCAGCAGATATAGTGAAACTTATAAAGGTGGTATGAGGATGACTGAGACTTAAAAGCAGGCTTTGCAGTTGGATAGACACTGTTCATCCATGTACTTGAAGTGTGACCTTGGACAAGTGCCCTAAGTTCTTTAGATCTCAACTTTCTCATCTGTACAATGATAGTCATACCATATGCTACTTAGAGTAATAGTGAGAATTAAATGAGAAGTGCATGTAAGAGATGAAGCCAGGATGCTCCATTCCTGATGGCCTACAAAAATCTAAGTTCTTTTTGCAATACTAGGGGCATCCTTGGAAGACTTCTCCTAATGATAAAAACAAGCAAGCAGGATTAGGTGAGGAACAAATGGTAGAATAAGGACTTTCCAGCTATGCGGTAGCCTTGAAAAATAACAGCCTCCATTTCTTGTGCATCATGGCAACCATTAGAGGGGACAGAATGGAGTTGGAGTTTTTTCAAAGCTTCACTTAGGAAGAACTGTTATTATTTGAGCTGCCCATTGGTTCTTTAGAAGACCCTACTTGTAAAACTGTATTTGAATCAACATGAAGCTCAACCAATGAGAAAAGCCTTTTCCCTGGGGGTTTTTGTCCAAAACAATTACAGACAAATATTATAGCTTCATTGTTCCCTAAGGTGATGGATACCAGCGGGACAAACAATAGACTCACCAAAGAGTGAAAAAAGAAAAGCTGGAGAATCTAATGTCTATGGGAGCTTTAAAAATTATATTGTATTCCTGGAAATCTAGAAATCAACACACCTAAGTAAGGCTGTGTTCTTTCCCAGGGCTTTGCACATGCTTAGGAAAGATCTGAGGAAACTCTAAGCTCTCACTTCTGGCAGACTGAGAGTTTGAGCATGCAGGAGATTAAGACTGAGGCAGGATTGTTAATTGCCTGGCTGAATGCTAAAGGTGTGCCTCAACACCCACCCAAAGACTGGAAGATTTATTGGTTTCAGGCATTTAAAGAAATTTCTGTCTAATCATAAGATGACTACTAAGCTAACCAAGTAGAGATCTCAGTGGCCACACAGAACAAATAATGCACACTTCACAGAAAAGGTTCACAAAAGTCACTAAACAAACAACAACAATCAGCAACAACAAACCAAACTCTGGGGAGTTGCAGGGAATGGATGGGGGGGAGGGATCTGATTTCCTGAGTAATCAAATGATGTAATTTTAAATGTATAGTTTTTAACAAAAATTTACAAGATGCTCACAGAAACTTGAAATAGCATGGCTATGGTTATCAAAATAATGCACCCCTTCCCCAAGATTTTTACATCTTAATCCCTGAAACCTGTGAGTATGTTACCTTACACGGCAAAAGAGACCTTGCAAACATTATTATAACTGAAGATATTCATATGATGAGATTATTCTGGATTATCTGGATGAGCCCAATATAATCATAAGGTACCCTATGAGAAGGAAGGAGGGTCAGAGTCAGAGAAGGAGATGTGACAATGAAAACAGAGGTGGGAGTGATGTGGGGCCATGATCCAAGGGATGTGAATTGCCTCTAAAAACTAGAAAATGCAAGGACACAGGCTCTCCACTAAAGCATCCAGTAGGAAAACAATTCTTCTGATACCTTGATGTTAGTCCACCAAGACTGATTTGGAACTTTTTATCTCCAGAACTATAAGGCTGTATATTTGTGTTGCTTTATGCAACTAAGTTTTTGGTAATTTATTACAGCAGCAATAGATAGGATTATTCGAAACCAATACAGATTTTGGCACCAAGAGTAGCAATGAGAGCTGTAATAAATACCAAAGGATGTGCAAGTAGGTTTGGAATTAGGTGATGGGTAGAGGCTTGAAGAATTTTGAGGAGCACAGAAAAAAGCCTGGATTGCCTTGAGCAGACTGTTAGTAGAAATGCAGATATTAATGATTAATGAACAAGACCTCAAAAAGGAAGGAGGAACATGATAGATGAGACTTGTATTGTTTTAAAGAATCATGAACCATGAATCATGAACAGACTGTTGGTAGAAATATGAACATTAAAGGCACAGATGATAAAAACTCAGAAGGAAATGAAAAATGTAATACCAGAAACTGAAGGAAAGTGGATCCTTATTACATAGTGGCAGAAATTTTGGCTGACTAGCGTCCTAGAGCTATATAAATAGAAGAACTTATAAGGGATAACCTTGGATATTTAGCTAAGAAGATTTCCCAGCCAAGTGTCGAAGATGTGGCCTGATTTCTTCTTGCTGGTTATATTACAACGCTAAAGGAAAGAAAGAGATAGAGGAAAGAATTGTTAAGCAAAAACAGAGCCAGAACTTGGTGGTTTGAACAATTCTCAGCCTTCTTATATTATAAAAGACATTAAAGTTAGGATATTCACTGTCAGAAAAGTATGCTGCAAAGGGAAATCCAAGAGTGTGGTTGGACAGTCTTTTGCCAGCAATTCAAGTATCAAAAAGTCACAGAGAACTTTTTAAAGAGATTAGACATGGGGCTCCTGAGTTCCTTCAGTCATGGAGGCAGAAACCAGCAATAGAGATGGGATTATGTGGAAAAGATCCGTGGAGGAGCTACTTCTCTAATGGGATGAATCACTGAGACATACATGAGAGAACCATTAGTTTCTTGAGAATGTTATATCAGCAGAAACACTGCCATCTTGTACTGGACAGAGAGAGGAAAATATAAAAGAAGGCTGTTGGACTCCCCAAATTCTACAGGCAGGAAGCAGGTGGTTAAAGCTACTTAGCTGCAAACATGTGTCACCCTTCTTGAAAAAGAAAAGATTGTTTAGGGCAGAGTTGTTAGCCAAGAATGTGGAATTGGGAGCCCAGAGGGTGGAGCTGAGCAACTAGAAAGCAAAGCCACAACCACAGAGGATTAAGGGCTTTGAAACATAATAGAGTTTTCTCAGTTGGATTCAGAGTTGCTTGGGATTGGTGACTCATTGTTTTCCTTTTATTTTAATCCATTGTTTGAATGGATATCTCTGTGACTATTATGGAATCCCTGCTTCATCATTGTATTTTAAGAACAGATAACTTAATATTCAATACTTGAGTAAGGAGCAATAAAAAATGAAGTTAAATAATTTTATTTACTAATAGCATCAAAAAGAATGAAATACATATAAGTAAATTTAACCAAAGAAGTATAAGGCTTGTACACGGAATATGATAAAATATTACTGAAATAAACTGGAAAAGATACAAACAAATAGAAATACACCCCATGCTCATGGATTAAAGGAATTAATATTGTTAAAATGAAAATGCACCCCAAATGGAGCTGCACATTTAATGCAAACTTTATCAAAATCCTAGGAGACTTGTTTACAGAAATAGACAATCTGATTCAAAAACTCCTATGGAAATGCAAGGGACCCACAGGGACCAAAACAATCTTGGAAAAAAAAAAAAAGAAGACTAACACTTTTCTATTTCAAATCTACTGAAAAGTTACAGTAACCAAGACAGTGTGGCACTAGCATAAAGATAGACTTGGATAAATAGGTATGAATTCAGAGTCTAGAAATAAATCCACAAATCTATGATCAATTGATTTTCAACAAGGGTACCAAGACAATTAAATGGATGAAATAATTGTCTTTCCAACTAATGATGCTGGCACAACTGGGTATTCACATGCAAAAGAATTAATTGAGTCTCTTACCTGACATTAAATACAAAAATTAGCTCAAAATGTATCAAAGACCTAAATGAAGAAACAAAAAGTGTAAGAAAATTTTTAGAAGAAAACATAGGAGTATATCTTTGTGACCTCTGATTAGGCAATGGTTTCTAAAGCAAAAGCAACAAAAGAAAAAATAGATTAATTGGACTTCATGAAAATTAATAGTATTTGTATATGAAAGTAAAGAGACAGCTCACAGAATAGGAGAAAATATCTGAAAAATCACATATTGGGTAAGGGTCTAGTATCTACCACACTTAAAGAACTCAAACTCAACAGTGAAAAAGACAAATAATGCAATTAAAGTATGGGCTAAGCATCTGAATAGACATTTCCTTAAGGAATATAAACAAATGGCCAATAGACACATGAAAAGATGCTTGACATCTTTATTCACTAGGGAAATGCAAATTCTAGCTACAAGGAGATACCACTTCATAACCAGTGGCATGGCAAAAAAAAAAAAAAGGCGCAATAACAAGTGTTGGAGATGATGCAGAGAATTAGAACCCTCCAACATGCCCGGATGGAAATGTAAAATGGTGCAGTGCTATGGAAAACAGTTTGGCAGTTCCTCCAAAAGTTAACATAGAGTTATTACAGTACTGACCCAGGAATTGTACTCCTAGGTACATATCCAAGACAATAGAAAACATGTGCTCACACAAAAACTTGTACATAAATCCTCATAGCAATGTTATTTAAAATAGCCAAAAAGTGGAACCAACCCTAATGTCTGTCAACTGATGAATGGATAAACAAAATGTGGTCTATCTATACAGTGGAATATTATTCAGCCATCAAAAGAATGTAATACCAATTCATGATATGACATAGATAAATCTTGAAAGCATTGTACAAAGTGAAAGAAACCAGACATAAAGCTACATATCGTATGATACCATTCATATGAAATATCCAGAAGATGCAAATCCATAGAGACAGAAAGCAGATAAGTGGTAGCCAGGAGCTAGAGGAGGAGGGAATGGGGAGGGACTGCTAATTTGTACAGTGTTTCTTTTTAGGGCAACAAAAATGTTCTGGAATTAGAGAATGGTGATAGTTACACAACCTTGTGAATGCATTAAGAAACAGTGAGTTGTGTGCTTTAAAATGGTGATTTTTATGGTACCTGAATTATATTTCAATAAAAAAGGGAAAAACAGAAAACAGTGTAAATCATGTGCTACCTTTTGCATTAAAAAGATAGTAGAAAAAATATATATGCTTGTGTTTGCCTAAAGAAACTATGGAAGGATATGCAAAAAACTAATACAATTGGTTACTTAGTGAGGCAGAGGAAGTGGAAAACAGGGCAGATAGGTACAAGGAAGGGAGCAAGCCTTTTCATTGCGTGCCTTTCCATATTGCTTTGCTTTTGGAACCCTGTGAATTTTACATGAACTATTATAAAACATTAAACAACAGCAACAAGCAAACAAAAATTCTCAATAAATTACTTCTATTTTTTTTTCTGCCTGCACCACCATCTAGGCTGGACACCGCCCCCCAAATCCTGCCTTCTGGTGGGTCAATGGCACAGGAGAGGAGATCAAGTGGAGCTTTAAGGAGCTGGGGAAGCAGTCCAGGAAGGCAGCCAATGTGCTGGGGGGTGCATGTGGCCTGCAGCCTGGGGACAGAATGATGCTGGTACTCCCACGGCTCCCGGAGTGGTGGCTGGTCAGTGTGGCTTGCATGCGGACAGGTCAGTAAGCAGGGCGGCTGGGAATTTTAGCTGGGATCAGACACAACCTGCCAGAGCTTTGCGGTGTCCACAGAGTCTTGAAGATGGAGCAAAAATAAACCCTATGTGGAGTTGTGCTTACTTCCTATTTGCCCAGCAGTCACAGACTTGATTGTGTAATAGGGGCCAGACAGTGATGTAATTGATAAAAGCAGGTCAGTGCAAGGCAGTAGGGAGTGGTGAGGACTGCGGCAAACGGGAGATCACATGCTTTATCAAATGGGGTCGCCACTTCTCAACTCGAACCAAATGTTCCCACGACAGGATGAATACCGGTGTTATCAGAACTTCTGATTTGTAATGGAAAACTCTGGATTTTTATGAAAAATCCTCCTGTCTTTTAATGTTGGCATCTATCAGTTTAAAAAGTCCTGGGACAAATCAAGCTTATTTTCTGCTGGTCGTGGTTTGGGAGCCTTGCTTTAGTTGCTAGAATTTTACCTGAACAATGCAGTTATAGATGAGGGACTCCTATAACCAATCTATGTTAGTTTCACTCTTAGACTTTATGATTCTCATTATCACAGCATCATTCAGCTGCCAAAGGAAGGCAGATAAAGAGGAAATAAAAGAACTAGTGATATTATCCCTTGCAGGAGGTTAGGGGGACAGCTCCTCCTGTTGTCACGAATGTCCAGGGCAGTGAAACATTACCTTCTTAGAATGGTTCCTTCAGCGGAGAAACAGAGGAGGAAAGAGGCCACAGTGAGCCTAGCAAGCCTCCACTGATGCTGAGTGAATAAGTGATCATGCACTTATTCAGAAGGCTATGGTTTTTAGGCTGTTATTATTATTGTTACCTCTTCCAGCTCAGGCATTCCAACCCTCCCCAGCCCCTTCCTGCCCTCATCTCTTACCTCTATACCCAAGACCTTCCCTGCTATCCAGTCAACATCCCCTTCTGTTTTATGCCAGGGGTTGTCATGATTCCGGGTGTCACTCAGCTGACGGAGAAGGACCTCAAGTACCGGCTGCAGGCGTCCAGGGCCAAGTCCATTATCACCAGTGACTCCCTAGCTCCAAGGGTGGATGCCATCAGCGCTGAATGCCCCTCCCTCCAGACCAAGCTGCTGGTGTCAGACAGCGACAGTCGGCCGGGCTGGTTGAACTTCAGGGAACTCCTCCGGTGAATTGGGGTTCTCCAGGAGAACAGCAGAAAAATGAAGTCATTCCCCCTTTAAGCAACAAAAGATGAAATGCGTTGCTGATTTCACACACACAGAGTGAATCAGAGAGGAACACTCCCCTTGGCAGCCAGACTGACCTGAGCATAATCCTGGTCACCACCTTAATGTTCAAGGTCGCTCATTCAGTCAGTGCTGGATTTGTCAGCAGCTTTTCTGTGCTTCATTTGCTTCTATAATGGTGGTAGTGGTTATTAGAGCTACCGTTCAGAGTACATGAAATAACCTATATGGTGCATTTAGTACATAGCAGGTGGTCAATTAATAATCAACTTATGGCCATGTATTGGGTACTTAGTGTATTCCTAGATACTGTGCTATGTAAGCCTTCACCTTCATTCATTCATCTAGCAAAGGTTTAATGAACGTCTATTTCGTGACAAGCATTGTGTTTGGTGTTCAGAACACCATAATGGATAAGACATCATCTTATTTAATCCCTGAAAAGGACATTATGATGTGCCCTTCAACCCAGTTTTACAGATGAGGAAACTGAGACTTGGAAAACTAAAGTGACTTGCCCAAGGTGCTAAAAAGTAGTTAAGTCAGGATTGGGCAGAGCCAAGACCATATTTGCCTTAGAGCAAGGACCTGGTGGAAACCCTTCTCAGAATTTGAGACTTTGTCCTGATTGGAAGCCAGAACCCAAAAGGGGCCTCTCAGGGGCCTGAACAATTGAGTCACGAATGCTCACCCCACAGACCAGCTGCATCAGATTCACCTGGGTGCTGTTTTGAATACAGATGACAAGGCCTCACATCTGACCTACTTAACCAGACATAGATGAGCAAGAGCCCTGGGGATCTTTTTTTTAAAAAATCAGCCCATAGGCCTGGGTGCCGTGGCTCACACCCATAATCCCAGCACTTTTGGAGGCCGGGGCAGGCGGATCAACTGAGGTCAGGAGTTTGAGACCAGCCTGACCAACATGGAGAAACCCCTTCTCTACTAAAAATACAAAATTAGCTGGGCGTGGTGGCGCATGCCTATAATCCCAGCTACTCGGGAGGCTGAGGCAGGAGAATCACTTGAACCCAGGAGACAGACGGAGGTTGCAGTGAGCCAAGATTGCGCCATTGCACTCTAGCCTGGGCAACAAGAGCGAAACACTGTTTCAAAAAAAAAAAAAAATTCAGCCCATATGGTTTTGAAGAGCTGTCAGGTGGGCCTAGATCAGTGGTTCTCAATTTTGGTTGTTACTAGAATTACTGAGAAGCATTTAAGAAAACATCAAAGATTCCGATTTTATTTTGTTCAGAGTGGATAGACAAGTTTCTTCCAAAAATTTACCAGGGGACTTCACGTTGCAGCCAGGGATGAGAGCCAGTGGATTAGCTGGTCATCCAGATCTCAGAACTTTGGGAATTACCCAGATCTCAAAACCTCATACTGGGGGAAACCTTTAGAAAACAGTTCTAAATTATTAGAAATTGGGGTGGGGGTGGAAGCTGTGCCTAAATGTGCAGAATTATAGACACGAACATGTGTGTGTTCTACCAGAAAGTCCTCATACCTTGGTAAGAAAGCATGGGCTCTTTTGAGTGAGTTATTTAACCATTTGAGCCTCAGTTTCCTTGTCTGCAAAAGGGTTATAATGCTAGTACCTACCCTATGAGGTGATTGCAGGTTACCCAAGCCAGAGCTTTCAGCACAGCACCTCACACGTGATGTTTATGAAACGGTAGTCGTATTGTTGTTATACATGTTACCGGTGCTAACTGTTTTTACTATGGTAGCGCCACCTAGTGTTTTTACGTTTTACAGGGAGGCACCTACAGAGCACAACTGCCTGAGGACAAAGAGTCGAGACCCGCTGGCCATCTACTTCACCAGCGGAACCACCGGGGCCCCCAAGATGGTCGAGCACTCCCAGAGCAGCTACGGACTGGGTTTTGTGGCCAGCGGAAGGTACCAGAGCAGCTTGTCTAGAGGATCCAAGAACAGAAAGTGGCGAGTGGTCTGGAGGGAGTGGTGTGAGGGGAAAGATGTCAGGAGCTGAGGTCAAAGAGCCAATAGGAGCAGCTCAGGAAGGATCTTGATGATTCTGGATTTTACTATGAAGTGAAAAGCCACTGGAGGTTTCTTTTTAAATCGTAGCCATATATATACACATACACACACACATATATATACACATACATACATAAACATATACATACATATATCATAAATGTACCCTTTTAACCATTTTAAGTGTATAGTTTAATGTCATTAAATACATTCACACTGTTGTGCAGCCATGATCACCATCCATTTCCAGAATTTACTTTATCTTTCCAAATGAGAACTATGCCCCCATTACCCAATAACGCCGCATTACCCTCTCCCCTCACCCCGGTAACCTCTATTTTACTTTTCATCTCCGTGAATTTGATACTCCAGGTATTTCATGTGATTGGCATCATGCAGTCTGTCCTTTTGTTTTGCAATTTGGCTTCTTTCACTTAGCATAATGTCCTCAAGTTTCATCCATGTCGTGGCATGTGTCAAAATTTCCCTCCCTTTTAAGACTGAAAAATATTCCATTGTATGGATAGACCACATTTTATTTGTTTTTGTTTTTTATTTTTTATTTATTTTTTTATTTTTTTTTGAGACAGAGTTTTTCTCTTTTGCCTAGGCTGGAGTGCAGTGGTGCAATCTCCGCTCACTGCAACCTCTGCCTTCCGGTTTCAAGCGATTCTCCTGCCTCAGCCTCCCAGGTAGCTGGGATTACAGGTGCCCGCCATCACACCCGTCTAAATTTTGTATTTTTAGTAGAGATGGGGTTTCACCATGTTGGCCAGCCTGGTCTCGAACTCCTGACTTCGTGATCCTCCCGCCTCAGCCTCTCAAAGTGCTGGGATTATAGGCATGAGCCACTGCGCCTGGCCTCGACCACATTTTAAATAATCCATTCACCTGTTGATAGACACTTGGGTAGCTTCCACATTTTGGCTGTTGTCCATAATGTTGCTATAAACACTGGCATACGAGTATCTGTTAGAGTCTCTGCTTTTCTTTCTTTTGGGTGTACATGCAGAAATGAAATTGCTGGATCACATGGTAATTCTATGTTTAATTTTTTTTTGAGAAGCATTGGATATTTTGAGCAGAGGAGTGACGTAATCTAATATGTTTTTTAAAAGCTCACTTGGGATGTTGGGTTCACAATGAAACTGTAGAGGAAACAGCTAAAGAAGATGACTAGTACATTAAGAGGCAAGCATGGTAACTTGCCTGGGGAGAATTGGGAGAAGAGATGAGATTCTGAATGTATTTTCAACCTAGACCCAATAAGACTTGCTGACAGAGTCAGTGTGGAATGAGAAGGAGGAGTCAAGGACGGCTCTAAGAAGAATGGCCTGAACAACCGGATGCACTAAATGATGGGGGAAGAACTGTGGGATGAGCTGTCTAGTGGGAAGAAAACAGAGTTTGCTTATAGAGTTGTCAATTTGAGAGTCTTCTTAGACATCTCCATCCCCTTGTTAAAAGTGGAGATGTTGAGTGGGCATTTGGATATACATGTCTGAAGTTAGAGAGAAAGATTCATGCTGAACTTATCAGTGTAAAGATGGTATTTCATACCATGAGATGGGATGAGATCAGCAAAGTGTAATATAAACTGAAAAGAGAATGGGTCTCAGGACTGAGTGCCTGAGGCATTTCTGCACTGAAGGGGAGACCAGGAGGACTCCGCAGAGGAGACTGAGAAGGGAACAGCCAACGAAAGGGGGAGAACCAGGAGTGCCTGTGTCCCAGGATTCAAGTGCATGACTGCTTTTCTGTCTTCCATGTTTGCAGACACTGTTTCCCATTCCTGGAATGCTCCTGCTTCTCTGCCTCACCTATATAATCCCTATGCATTGTTTATGTCTAACTCAAGTGTCATCTCCTCCACCAGAGCATTTCTCAGAAACTCATCTCCAACATTGCTCTGGATTAGGTGCCTATTCTCTGTAATTGCACAAGGCTTTGTGTTTAGCTCTATTAAAACATGCTCTCCAGTGGCTTCCTAGATATTTATACTTCCTAAACTCTAAGGCCCTAAAGCAAGACAAATTGTTCATTTCTATATCCCTAGTGCTAACCCAGACTAAGTGCTAAATGTTGGCTAAATAAAGTGACCTTAGCACAGAGTACTGAGGTTAACTTTTTCCCTTATATATCACATCCACTGGACTGTGAACTTTCTGGAAACTCTTTTTGCTTCTGTATTCTTAGTCTAGGGCATAGGTACATGGAAGATGCTCAACAAATGCCTGTTGAGACAATAGTTGACTTGATGGTTCTTGTTCAGGTTTCACAAGTATAAGTGAGTACCTACTGAGCAGGGCTCCAAATGTGGTGATATAGATAATACAATCCTTCTTAAAGGTAGAGTCATCGCCAAGGGTGCTGACGTTCTCTAATTTTTGGCAGACGGTGGGTGGCCTTGACCGAATCGGACATCTTCTGGAACACGACTGACACTGGCTGGGTGAAAGCAGCCTGGACTCTCTTCTCTGCCTGGCCTAATGGAGCCTGCATTTTTGTGCATGAGCTGCCCCGAGTTGATGCCAAAGTTATCCTGAATGTAAGAGGAAAAACCAACAACACCCCATATGTGTTGGGTATAAATCAGATGAGTGGGATCTAGATTTCAGGCTGCAGGAGAAAACACATGAATCAGTGACTTTAAGGCTTCTTTGGTGTGGCTCCCAGGCCTTCCATAATCTGGTTCCTGACCACCTGGTTCCCTTCCATCACTGCCTATGCTCTAGCTAGATTCCTAGATTAAGACCATTTCATTGCTATTTCTCCTGCATGGGGTGCCCTTGTCTCCATCACTTTCTTCCTTATGCCTCTGCCAAAACCCTAGGTATTTGTCAAACCCTTAGGCAAAATCAGTCTGTGCCTCAACTCCAAATGCTACTGTCCATGGTGTTTAACATGAGTAGTTGGCCCAACTAGAGAGTCCTGGTGACTCCTGCTCAGCCTCCCAGGGTCTTCTTATAGGGAGGGAGGAGATTGGTGCCCCCAGTCAAGACACAGGTCACCTTTCTCCAGCCCCCCACATCCTAAGTGTCATTCCTTAAAATGTCAGAGGGCTCTACTGTTCATATTATTTGTACTGAGATAAGCTGTATCACCTGGTAGCTAACTGCACAGGTTATGCCATCAGTCAAAGAGTCAGACCTGGACTCTGATCCTACACCTTTGATTCACTAGTTGTGTGTGGCCTTGGGGAAGTTGCCTAACCTCCCTGAACTGCAGTTTCAGCCTCACCTATAAGAAAGGGATAACGTATCTCTCTATAGAGTTGCTGTGAGAATGAAATGATACAAGGCAAAGGGGCCAGCACATCGTAAGTTCTTTTTTGAAATAATTTTTAATTTTTGTGGGTACATAGTAGGTGTATATATTTACGGGGTACATTAGATGTTTTGATGTAGGCATGCCATGCATGAAAATCACATCATAGAGAATGAGGTATACATCCCCTGAAAGCATTTATCTTTTGTGTTACAATCTAATTTTACTCTTTCAGTTATTTTAAAATATACAATTAAGTTTTTATTGACTATAGTCACCCTGTTGGGCTTTAAAATAATAGGTCTTATTCATTCATTCTATTATTTTGGTACCAACTAACCATCCCCACCTTTCTCTCAGCCTCCAACTACCCTTCCCAGCCTCTGGTAATCATCCTTCTAATCTCTATTTCCATGAGGTCAATTGTTTTGACTTTTAAATCTCACCAATAAGTGAGAACATGTGAAGTTAGTCTTTCTGTGCCTGACTTATTTCACTTAACATAATGATCTCCAGTTCCACCCATGTTATTGCAAATGACAGGACCTCATTCTTTTTTATGGATCCATTGTGTATATGTACATTTTCTTTATCCATTCATCTGTTGACGGACACTTAGGTTGTTTCAAAACATAGTAGATTCTTTTTAAAAAAACAATTATTTTCATAGGTTATGGGGGAACAGTAACTAAAAGGTGGTGTTTGGTTACATTAGTAAATTCTTTAGTGGTGATTTGTAAGATTTTGGTGCACCCATCACCTAAGCAGTATACACTGCAT
Source organism: Chlorocebus sabaeus (assembly GCF_047675955.1). Classification (NCBI taxonomy): domain Eukaryota; kingdom Metazoa; phylum Chordata; class Mammalia; order Primates; family Cercopithecidae; genus Chlorocebus; species Chlorocebus sabaeus. Next base: position 18,886,285 of record NC_132908.1, read on the forward strand.
CCAATTTGTAGTCTTTTATCCCTCACTCCCTTCCCACCCTTTCCCCCAAGTCCCTAAAGTCCATTATGTCATTCTTATGCCTTTGCATCTTCATAGCTTAACTCCCACTTATGAGGGAGAACATAAAATGTTTGGTTTTCCATTTCTGAGTTACTTTACTTAGAATAATAGTTTCCAGTCTCATCAAGGTCCCTGTGAATGCCATTAATTCATTCCTTTTTATGGTTGAATTGTATTCCATTATATATATTTATATACCACACTTTCTTTGTCCACTTGATTTATGGGCATTTGGATTGGTTCCATATTTTTGCAATTGCAAACTCTGCTGCTATAAACATGTATGTGCAAGTATCTTTTTCATATAATGACTTCTTTTCCTCTGGGTAGATATCCAGTAGTAGGATTGCTGGATCAAATGGTAGTTCTACTTTTAGTTCTTTAAGGAATCTCCACACTGTTTTCCATAGTGGTTGTACTAGTTTACATTCCTACCAGCAATGTAGAAGTGTTCCTTGTTCACTGCATCCATGCCAACATCTATTTTGATTTTTTGATTATGACCATTCTTGCAGGAGTAAGCTGGTACCACATGGTGGACCAAATATAGTAGATTCTTAACCCATATTGATTGTTATCATCATGATCAAACTCATCACCATCATTATCCATGTAATGCTTGATCAGCCAGTGTATGGACCTTCTCCTCACACTGCCCCTAGCTCTGACATAGTGTTTTCATTATCTATTGCTATGTAATAAATTATACCCAAACATAGAACTTTAAAACACAAGCATTTATCTCACAGTTTCTGAAGGTCAGGAAGCTGGAGGCAGCTTAGTGAGGGGATTTGGGAATAGAGTCTCTCATGAGGTTGCAATCAAGAGGTCAGCAAAGTACACTCGTGTTCATAGCAGCATTAACAATAACTAAAAGGTGAAAGCAACACAAGTGTCCATCCACAGATGAATGAACAAACAAAATGTGGTGGGTACATGCAAGGGAATATTACCCAGCCTTAAAAAGGAAGGATATCTTGTTATATGATATAATGTGGATAACCCTTGAGGACATTATACTAAGTGAAACATGACAGTCATACAAGGACTAATATTGTATGATTCCACTTACATGAGATACCAAGAGTAGTCAAATTCATAGAGACAGAAAGTACAACGGTGTTTACAAGGAGTTAGCGGAGAGAGTAATGGGAAATTATTGTGTAATGGGTACGGAGTTTAAGTTTGAGAGGATAAAAATAGTCCTGGAGGTGGATGGTAGTGATGGTTTCACAACATTGTGGAAATATTTAATCCCACTGGACTATACACTTAAAAACCTTTCCAATGGGCAAATTCTATGTTGTGTGTATGTTACCACAATAATTTAAAAAAAGATATTAGCTAGGACTGCAATCATCTTAAGGATTGACTGAAGCTGAAAAATTGCTTACAAACTCATGGTGGCTGGGTGCAGTGGCTCATGCCTGTAATCCCAGCACTTTGGGAGGCCAAGGCGTGTGGATCATGAGGTCAGGAGTTCACGACCAGCCTGGCCAAGATGGCGAAATCCCGTGTCCACTAAATATACAAAAATTAGCCAGGCATGGTGGAGGGTGCCTGCAATCCCAGCTACTCGTGAGTCTGAAGCAGAGAATTGCTTGAACCCGGGAGATGGAGGTTGCAGTGAGCTGAGATCTTGCCTCCGTACTGCAGCCTGGGTGAGAGAGCGAGACTTCATCTCAAAAAACAAAACAAAACAAAACAAAACAAAAAAAATTCACTGGTGGTTTTTAGTAGACTTCAGTTTCTCACTGGGTGTTTGCTGGAGTCTCCAGTTTCTCACTGTGCGCACCTGTCCATAGGATGGCTTGAGCATACTCAAAACATGGTGGCTTGCTTCCCCCAGGACAAGGGATCCAAGAAAGGGAGAGAGAAAGAACATCCAAGACAGAAACCGTAGTCTTTGTACAACTGAATCTTGACAGTGATATTCATCACCTTGACAGTATGCCTTTGCTGTCACAGACCCACTTTGGTATGAGGTGAGAGGGGATTCCTCCAAAGGTGCAAATGCTAGGAAGTAGGGGTCACTGGGCACCATCTTGGATGCTGGATTCCACACATAGTTTTCAACTTCTCTGCTTTGGTAGTGAGAATATAAAGATGCAGTGCATTTGGCTCCATCTTCATGGTCCCACCCCAGTGATTCTAAGGACATCTTTCACCCTTTGCTTTTGTTTAGACTCTCTCCACATTCCCGATAACCACCCTCTGCTGTGTCCCAACCATCTTTCGGCTGCTTGTGCAGGAGGATCTGACCAGGTACAGCCCATCTGTTTGGTGCTTTGAGGGTCTAAGTATGTGAATATATAGCATGGGTATCCACACATACAACTATCCTCTCATTCCAACTCTATCTATCTTTCTCTGTCTCTATATATTTTTCTGCCTCTCTCTTTGTCTCTCTCTCACACACACATTTATACACATACACAATGACAAGTCAACATACCTGTAAACCTCACAGATGCCCCTCAAGAACAAGCTTTTGGCCCCCAAAAATTTTCATCCAGATGGAACTAAATAGATTTAGGGCAGTCTGAAATTTTAGCACCTGAGATAGGCTTCTCCCCACACCATACACCCATGGGCTATTCTCTCAGCAGTGTGTCTGCTGCTTCTGTGAGGCGAGATAAATGATTGGACAATTGTTAGCCACCTATGGAGTGGGGTTTGTGGCCAGGGCCCTCAGGTCTGGTGAAACTAACAAGCTCACACCACAGTAGATGCCCCAACTCTCAGCCTCAGACTCACCCCAGCCAACTGTTCTCTGACCACATGCCACTGGGCACCCAAGAGAAAGGGACAAGGCACTGATGATGGCTCCATCCTGGGTGAAGCCAAAGCAACATCTTCTGGCAGAACAGGGCTAGTTGCTGGGGTATATGGAGAAAGGCCCACCGTCCTTCAGTACCCACCAACCCTGACCTGTTCTCCCTCTTTTGTCCTCCCCCAAGTCATGAGGAGTCATCCTCTCATCTTTCCTAATCACATGAATCTACCCACCAAGTGCCCAGAGGAGGGAGTTCTTACATGCTTCTAAAAGTGAATTCTTCTCCAATGTAAGAAGTTCATCCCATTCGGTGATCTGATGTGTGCATCTCCGGATGATGATTTTGGCTGAAAGCAAGCTCCAAGTACCTTGTTAAGAACAATGTCGTTAAATGCCATTTGGTAGTACTAAGTAATTTTGTCAAGCCAATTTGATCTCCTCTCTCCTCCAAGACCGAAAATGTACTTGCAATCACTGATTTTTTTTTTCTTTTAGTTTGGATGATTTGTTGAACAGAAAGGGCGTTTTGCAACATAATTAATCTGTAGGAATTTGTGGGATTCTTAGAGGACTAATTTTTATCTTTTCAATTTTTTTTCTCTCCTTTCCTCTCCTTTCTTTTCCTCTTTCTTATTTATTTATTTATTTATTTAAGAGACAGAGTCTTGCTCTGTCGCCTAGGTTGGAGTGCAGTGGCATGATCTTGGCTCACTGCAACCTCCACCTCCTGGTTTCCAGCTTTCTTCCCACCTCAGCCTTCCAAGTAGTTGGGACTACAGGCATGTGCCACCATACCCGGCTAATTTTTTGTATTTTTTGATAGAGACGGGATTTTACCACATTGACCAGTCTGGTCTTCAACTCCTGAGCTCAAGCAATCTGCCCACCTTGGCCTCCCAAAGTGCTGGGACTACAGGTGTGAGCCATGGTGCCTGGCCTATCTTTTCAATTTCTAATTGATTTATCTATCGTTTTCAATCAGATTATTGTCCTAACCAATTTATGATCAATCAGTTTTTTTCCAACTAAATTATTTTGGCCAAGTTACCTGGAACTCACCATATTATGCCAAAACCTATTATATGAGCTTCTGATTTTATCCCAAACTCAGATAGGGTGAATCTTTTAAAAATTATCTGTCCATGAGGAGAATGGTTGCAAAGCCAGAGGATGGATTCACTTAGAGCAGGTTAAAAAGCAGGGCCGTCTACCCTCTAGTGCCTGTGGGTGTTTACGTCTGGGCAGTGGCACCAGAAGGCGGGTGGTATGAAGATCCAGACATAGGTGACCTTGTTTTCCTGCCTGAGAAAGGTACCAGTTTCAGAGCCTGAGGCACTGTCTGACCGGAGGAGAGGCCCTCAACCCTGACGTGAGGGAGAAGTGGAAACGCCAGACCGGTGTGGAGCTGTACGAAGGCTATGGCCAGTCTGAAACGGTGAGTACTGGAGGGGCCAGGTCCCCTCCAGGGCTTCCTGCCTCTCCAGCTGTCACCTCCCTGAAGCTTCTCAGGGACCACCCCACCTCTCCTCCACCCAGGGGAGAAGCTGATAACAAAACTCCATCAGCTTTCCTTCCCTTTTGATTTCCATATGTTCTCACTTATAAGCGGGAGCTAAGCTATGAGGATGCAAAGACATACAAAGTGGTATAAAAGACTTTGGAGACTCAGAAGGAGGAAGGTGGGAGGAGGGGTGTGAGGGTAAAGAAACTACATATTGGGTATAATGTACACTACTCAAGTGACAGATGCACTAAAATCTCAGAATTCACCACTGTAGAATTCATCCATGTTACAAAAAAACGCTCATACCCAAAAACCTATTGAAATACACACACACACACACACACACACACACACACACACTTCTTAAAAATTAAAAAATGGTACTTTAAAGTGCTTTTACAATTATACCATGACCAGCAAACCAGCCCTCACGGTTGAAGGCATTGTTTGTCTCTACCAAGACAGCCTACATGTGCCGCTGTTCAGAGTTCCAGATTCTAAGCAGCGTCCTCTACAGTCATCTAGGAAGAGATCTGGGGATCAACTGAGTCTTTTGGCTCAGAGATGCATTAAGTTCTTTATGTTTGAGTGCCCCCTGGAGTGCCCCATAACTGTTTGTTGACTATGGAAAGAAAAGAAGAAAGGCAAGAAGGAAGGAAGAAAATAGGAAGAAAATGAAGAAGGAAGGGAGAGAGGAAATAAAGAAAAGAGAAAGGAAAGGAAGGAAGAAAGGAAGAGGAAAAAGATGAAAGGAAGGAAGGAAATAGTGAAGAAAGAAGAAGGGAGGACAGAGGAACATGGAGAATGCAGTAACGGGGAAAGGAATGAAATAAAGGAGGAAATAAAATGAAGGAGGGAAGGAAAAAACAGGAAAGGAGAAAGGAAAGAAAGAGGAAAGGAAAGAAGGAAAGGAAGGAGTGAGGGAGGAAGAAAAAAGAAAAAAGGGAGAAAGAGAGGAGAGAAATGGAGAGAGGAGAAGGGAAAGAAAGAAGCAAATGAGGGAGGAGAAAAAAGAGGATGAGAGAAAGAGTTATCAGGCAGGGCGAGAGAAAGGCATGGCCCGGGAAAGAAGCTAAGTGGAAAGGCTCTTCTTTATCCGTACTGCTTTCTCCCCAGGTTGTCATCTGTGCCAATCCAAAAGGCATGAAAATCAAGTCTGGATCCATGGGGAAGGCGTTCCCACCCTACGATGTGCAGGTAGCAGCCTCCCCCCACTTCTGGCGAGGCCTGGCGTGGAGAGGAGAAAGACACACAGGCCTGGCTGGCAGGGGCCTCTGGGCTGCTGCAGTGGCCCAGGGTGTAGACACTCATACATGCACCTCTGTGACCTCCCTGCCAGATTGTGGATGATGGGGGCAATGTCCTGCCTCCTGGAGAAGAGGGGAATGTTGCCATCCGTATCAGACCCACCCGGCCCTTCTGTTTCTTCAATTGCTATTTGGTAAGAGATGGGAACAGCCGTTATCATGATAGTGACTGTCTGCTAAGCATTGTGCACCACACTTTGTAAATATCTATTTGTTTAACCCTTACAATGACTGCATGAGGTAGGTTGCTACTGTTATTAGTAAAGTTCTGTTATTGATAAGGAAGACTACTATTGATAAGGAAGCTGCTACAAAGGGGAAGTGACTTATCCAGCATCATGCAACTAGCATAGGCAAGACATGGGATTTAAATGGGGGTGTGTCTGAAAGCGCAAACATACGACATGAGGGCAGCATCGTTGTTTTAATGAGGAGAAAATCGAGGTGCAGTAAAGGAAAGGAGCTTCTGAAGGTCAAACTGCAGCCGGGTGTGGTGGCTCATACTTGTAATCCCAGCACTTTGGGAGGCCAAGGCAGGTGGATCACCTGAGGTCAGGAGTTCAACAGCAGCCTGGTCAACATAGTGAAACCCCGTCTCTACCAAAAATATAAAAATTAGCCAGACTTGGTGGTACGTGCCTCTAATCTCAGCTACTTGGGAGTCTGAGGCAGCAGAATCGCTTGAACCGGGGAGGAGGAGGTTGCAGTGAGCCAAGATCGCAGCACCACACTCCAGCCTGGACGAGGGAGCGAGACTCCATCTCAAAAAATAATAATAATAGTAAATTAATAAATACATAAAGGTCAAACTGCACTATTGTGTCAGAGCTGTCTTCAGGTTTCTCTTTGTGGTTTGCTAGCAGGGCACAAACCTGGAATTTCAGTCCAGGTTTCTGGGATAATTTAGTAATTGCTTCTCTTTTGTATTCACCTTGGCTGGTGTTTATGTTGGGCTTTCTTTTCTTCACAGCTTTCTCTATAAAACCCTCAGACCTGACTGTGCTCTAGAAACTCCTGGCAAGTGTCAGTTATTGCTGATGCTTGAGCCCCACCTCAGGCTAATTAAAATCAACATTTCTGGTGTGGATCAGTTTCCCAGGTGATTCGAATGTGCGGCCAAGCCTGAGAGCCACTGCTTAATAGAAATGCCATCTCATGTGTCTACTAAGCTGTCAATCAGCTACAGAATTAGAAGGAGCAGAAACAAACCAGTCCATTTGTTTTTGGAATGTTGCATTTTAATGGTTTTTCTGTGACTACACGAGAAATAATCTTTTACTTTATTTTGTTTAAAATCACAGAAACTTACAAAAACCCACAACATAGTAATCATGCCAAGCTGAGATCATGTTAACATTTTAATGTATTTTTCTGCTCATCAGTCTTGGAAACAACAGTAAATCTTTGACCCCACTGAAAAATGTATTCATTCATTATTTATTGTCTACTTCATGCCACTCGGTGTGGAGCAGGACTCTGGTACTTACTGCACTTGTACACATTCTTCCTGGTTGTGAGATCATTCCACTGAGTGTACTAAAGTAATTTGAAAAGTTATTTGCTAGACAAGAATCTTTAATTTTTTTTGACTGATTCTTTCCATCACCTGTACCAACAGTTAGTTTTCTTTCCAGATCTTTTTTGTTTTGTTTTGTTTTGTTTTGCAACACTGTCTTCTCACTCTGTTGCCCAGGCGGGAGTACAGTGGTGTGATCTTGGCTCACTGCACTTCCGCCTCCTAGGCTCAAGCAACTCTCGTGTTCCAGTCTCCCGAGTAAACTGGGACTACAGGCGCACACCACTTCACCGGGGTAATTTTGGTATTTTTAGTAGAGGCGGGATTTCGCACCTTGGTCAGACTGGTCTGGAATTTCTGGCCTCAAGTGATCTGCCTGCCTCAGCCTCCCAAAGTGCTGGGATTACAGGCATGAGCCACAGTGCCCGGCCCAGCTCATTCTTAATTAAGAGAAAAATATTAAATCTCTTCTGTGAGAATCATGAAACATGTGAAAATTATTCCAGAGAATCTCAAACCAAAATTGTTCTGTGATTTTTGATAAGCTAAGCTCATTCTCCCCCCACAATAAACAGAAACATTTCAAATTCATGTTGGTCATTCCCATTTAGTGGAATTGCACATGTCAGTTACATGAATAGGCCCATGTCAACTTTATAACCCATATAAGGAATGTGCTTATTTTCCTAGGGAAACAAATTGTCAAATGCACAAATGTTTGTTATAGTGCTGGCTGTTTATAACAGATAAAAATGGTGGAGGGACTATCTAAATTTCTGATACCAGAAATTAGTTATGTAAAGGATTATATTATATTATATTATATTATATTATATTATAGCAAAAAAAAAAAAAAAAAGAAGGCAAAAAAAAGAAAGTAAGAAAAAGAACAAAAAGGAGAAAAAGAAGAGAGAAAAAATTTTTTAAAAAGAACCCAAATTTCTAACACAAGAATTTGCTCAAATAGCTAATATCACCACCACACAGAAATATTATGCAACTATTTAATACAGTTTTTCTGGAAGCAGGGTCACATTCTGTCACCAAGGCTGGAGTGCAGTGGCACAATCATGGCCACTGCAACTTCAACTTCTTGGGCTCAGGTGATCCTCACACCTCAGCCTCCCGAGTAGCTGGAACTACAGGCACACGCCACCACACCCGGCTAATTTTTTTTTTTTTTTTTTTGGTAAAGATGGGGTTCCACCATGTTGCCCAGGCTGGTCTTGAATTCCTGGGCCCAAGTGATCCACCTGCCTCAGCCTGCCAAAATGCTAGAATTACAGGCATGAGCCACCACGCCCAGCCTGTAGGAGTTCTTAATATATTCTTTATATTGGTCATTTGTTATAAGAGTTGCTAAAATCTTCCTCCCTGGTGGTAGCTTATCTTTTCACTTTCTTTCACTTTCTTTAAGCTATTTTTATTGAACAGAAGCGTTTATTTCCATGTCATCAAATCATTAAGTTTTTAAATGTTACGGATAGTGCTTTTTGTGTCTTATAAAATCATTTTCAACTTTGGGGTAGGAAATACACATATTCACCTATAGTTTCTTCCAATAGTTTTATAGTTCGGCTTTTGACATTTAAGTTTATAATCCATCTGTGGTTGATGTATACATGGTATGAGATAGGGGTCTATTTTATTTTTTTCTATATGAAAAACCAATTTGTTGAATAAATCCTCCTTTTCCCAGTTATCTGTCATGATAATTTTGTCAGATATAAAAGTGTAATACAGGCCAGGTGTGGTGGCTCACACCTGTAATCCCAGGACTTTGGGAGGCCAAGGCAGGCGGATCACCTGAGGTCAGGAGTTAGAGACCAACCTGACCAATATGGAGAAACCCCATCTCTACTAAAAATATAAAAATTAGCTGGGTGTGGTGGCGGGCAACTGTAGTCCCAGCTACTTGGGAGGCTGAGACAGGAGAATTGCTCGAATCCGGGAGGCAGAGGTTGCAGTGAGCTGAGATCACACCACTGCACTCCAGCCTGGGCAATAGAGTGGGACTCCATCTCAAATAAATAAATAAATTTTTGAAAGTTTGATATAGTCATAGTTAGGTTTTGGCACTTTCTTGTATTTCGTTGATCACTTACTCTGTCTCCGTACTGATACCATAAAGTCTTATCCACAAAAGCATTACCGTAAGTCTTCATATGTGGGAGAATGACTCTATCCTTGTTTTTCAACTTATTTAGAAGTGTTTTACCTATTCTTAGCCCTTTGCTCATTCATTTACATTTTAGAATCAACTGTCAAGTTCCTTGGAAAATGTTTGCTAGCATTTTGACTAGAATTGTATTGTCTATAAAACAACTTAGGGATAATTGACATCTCTATTAATTAAGTCTATCTTGTTTTGTTTTGAGACAGAGTCTTGCTCTGTCACCCAGGCTGGAGTACAGTGGTATGATCTTGGCTCACTGCAGCCTCCGCCTCCTGGGTTCAAGTGATTCTCCTGCCTCAGCCTCCCGAGTAGCTGGGATTACAGCCACCCACCACCACACCCGGCTAACTTTTGTATTTTTAGTAGAGATGGGGTTTCTCCATGTTGGCCAGGCTGGTCTTGAACTCCTGACCTCAGGTGATCCACCTGCCTTGGCCTCCCAAAGTGCTGGGATTACAGGCATGAGCCACTGCACCAGGTCGATTAAGTCTTTCTTTCATTTATTTATATCTTCTTTAATGTTTCGAGTTTTAAGTTTTCTCCATACACATCTTAGAGATTTTGTGCTAGATGTATTTTTAGGTATTGGTAGCTTATATTTTTTCTTTTTTCTCGGAAGGTACTTGTTGACTTGAGATATAATTTACCTACAATGAAATTCACCCATGTTACGTGTGCGGGTTGATGACTTTTAACACACATACGCCCCTGTGTAACTACCACCACAGTCGAATATGGAACATTTTTCACCCCCAAATCCTCTCTTATTCCCCTTGACAGCCAATCCTCTCCACTCCAGACCCAGCAATTGATAAATTGTTTGTTGTCACTGTGTAATAATTTTGCATTTTAAAAAAAGAACTTCATATAAATGGAATCACTAACTATTCAAATTTGTCTGTCAGGTTTCTTTTACTCAGTATGATGTTTCTGCAAGTCATCTGTGTGTTTTCATGTATTTTTATTGCTGAGTAGTAGCTTTTTCTTTAAAACTTTGAGAATCGGAGTTTGACTGCTTTTCTCTTTCCTCTACTCTTGCCCCACACCAATGGGCTTTTTGGTGAGCCCTTCTCCCTCCCTTCCGTCCTTCCTTCCATCTTTCCTTCCTTCCTTCCCTTCTTTCTTTCTTTCTCTCTCTCTTTCTTTCTTTTCCTTCCTTCCTTCCCTCCTTCCCTCGCTCCTTCCTTCCTTCCTCCCTCCCTCCTTCCCACCTTTCATTCCTTCCTTTTCTTCTCTCTTTCTTTTCTCCCTTCTCTTCCCTTCTTTTCCCTTCCCTTCCCTCCCTTTCTCTTCCATCCCTCCCCTTCCCTCACCTCCCCTCCCCTTCCTTTCCCTTCCTTTTTTTCCCACTTGGAGTAGCCCAGGCTGGAGTGCAATGGCACAATCTCGCAACCTCGCCCTATAGCCCAGGCTGGAGTGCAGTGGTAGAATCTCAGCTCACTGCAACCTCTGCCTCATGGGCTTAAGCAATTCTCCTGCCTCAGCCTCTCGAGTAGCTGGCATTACAGACATGCACCACCACACCCAGTTAATTTTTTCTATTTTTAGTAGAGATGGGGTTTCACTATGTTGGCCAGGCTTGTCTTGAATTCCTGACCTCAAGTGATGCACCCACCTCAGCCTTCCACAGTGCTGGGATTACAGGCATGAACCACCACATCCGGCCTAGCCCTTCACTTTCTACCCTCAGTGATTCCCGAGCGCAAAGAGTATTTGTGTGTTCTTTTGTCCTAAAAAACATAGCCAGTGGCCCTGTGGGGCCCTTCTAAGGATGGTGGTGGGTGGTTGCCCTTAACCATTCGCTGGCAGTTGATTCCAATCAAAAGAGGGAAATCCCATAACTAAAAACTAAACAGGGCCATAGCTCCCTGTCCATTGGGGAACTCTGGGCAGCCTGGACTTCAGGAACTGCTGAACTTTCGGTTGAGTGATCTCCAGCTTCCTACAGGGGGCTACTGGCGCAGTAACTGGCCTTAGCAGCTGTTCCCAGAGGGTCCTTCACGGGCTTTCTTTGTCTTTCAGGACAATCCTGAGAAGACAGCTGCATCAGAACAAGGGGACTTTTACATCACAGGGGACCGAGCTCGCATGGACAAGGATGGCTACTTTTGGTTCATGGGAAGAAATGATGATGTGATCAATTCTTCAAGGTCAAGTTGTCTGCACTTTCCTCCTCCCTTTGAAGTTTCATGGGGGTTGAGGGAAGTCCACTTGGAAGAGTTTGTTTTTCCCTTCCAGCTACCGGATCGGGCCTGTTGAAGTGGAAAGCGCCCTGGCAGAGCATCCTGCTGTCCTGGAGTCGGCCGTGGTCAGCAGCCCAGACCCCATCAGGGGAGAGGTAACCAGTGCACCCAAGAACACAGCCTCCTGCTTCTGTACCTATTAGCACCCAGCAGAACAAGCAGGAAGGCTCAGATTGTCCTGTATTTCACCTCCATCCATGTGCCACAAAGTTGAAATGCCACCATCAGACACACATTGCCTTCATGTCTTTAGAGATACAATTACTCTCTAAAGGGATATAACGGGAAAACACCAACACTTTGCTCTTTAGCAGACACAACTGGGTCCCAGAGAGGCTGGCTATGGGGCAGGAGATCTTAGGGGGAGGTGCAGGCTCTGTTATCCATCCTGTCTAATAAAAAGTCATTTTCTATTTGCAGATGAGGACATAGCGAGCACACCAGCTACAGTTTGCTGATGGCTGTAACCTGAGAGGGATAGAATATGTATCCAAAATGACCCTGATATACCAGAAAGATGGGCCAAATTTAATAAGCTGGGCTTTCATCGGAGAAATCTTTTTTTTTTTTTTTGAGATGGAGTCTTGCTCTGTTGCCCAGGCTGAAGTTCAGTGGCACAATCTCGGCTCACTGCAACCTCCGCCTCCCAAGTTCAAGCGACCTTCCTGCCTCAGCCCCCCTCCCAGTAGCTGGGATAACAGGCATGTGTCACCACGCCTGGCTAATTTTTGTATTTTTAGTAGAGACAGGGTTTCACTATGTTGGTCAGGCTGGAGTCTTAAACTCCTGACCTCACGTGATCACTGGCTCCGGCCTCCCAAAGTGCTGGGATTACAGGCATGAGTCACTGCGCCCAGTCAGGAGAAATCTTCCTGTGGGTCCCAGAGGAACACATAGTATGTGAAAGATCAGCTTACAGGCAGACTTAGCTACTTTTCACTGGCTTACATCCAACATAATCCTAAAGCACAAGTTACGTTTTGAAAGTTAGTGCAACATCAGCCTGCATTCTCAGAAGCACCAGGACCGCAGGAGAGATTCTCAAAGTCTGGTTCTTGGACTGCTTGCAACTGTATCATCTGAGATTCTTGTTTAAAATACAGATTTGTAGACCTAATGCAGCCCAGAGAATCTGCATTTTAGCCAGCCACGCCTGACCAAGTGATTCTCCACTAAAATCAGAGGCCGTTAATATAGAATAAGGGAGGTGTGGAGTCCCATTGATGTGCTGAAGAAATCACACCTGAAACGTATGACTAGTTCTGTATGCCATGAGTTAACTGGGATTGTGACGAATGGTTGTGTGCTCAAACTTAATCCATGTACAGTGCTTAGAACTGAGTCTGGTGCGCAGAAAGCGCCCAACAAATGGTTAGTAGTTACAGTAGTCAGAGGAAGCTCTTCCTAAAAGCGTATCTGTCTGAACATGAAATGATAGTGGCCTTCCTCCCTGCGAGAAGTAAGCAAGGACAGTGAGCTACCCCTTAATAGAATACTGTTAACAGATAGGAATGCTGGAATTAATAAGCATCCAAGTGACCTTCCATTGCTAACAGAAACTGTGCTCTCTTTGTTGTGCTTGAGTCTGGGACACTTCCTCCTCCCTGGCATACGACAGCCTGCAGGAAAGATGTGGACAGAGAGACCCAAGGTGTAGAATGTCCTTTGGGATGTCTGGAACAGAAGTGGTGCAGTTCAGGGTCTGCTGATTGCAAATGTTCATCCATGCAAACTCCCAAATACCTAGTCCCCCTTGAAATTGACTGCATTTTCCTCAGTCCCACCTGTTCAAACCCATACCTACCTACCTTGTTAGGAAAATCTGGAAGTAAATGGCCATAGGAGTTTATGAACCTCTTTTCTCCAAAATATTTGCTTCTTAAGAGAAGCAATGTTGGCTTCCAATGGTGTCATTCCAAGTATGGGGAGTAATTTGAGAAATAGGTAGGAGTTTGAAATCAACCCACAAAGGTCAATGCTCCTAGTAGTCACACCTGGAAAGGCCAGCAAAAGAAAAATTGATGTTGTTTGTGTCACTGACTGTGCCCAAAAAACTAGTAGAACTTTCATGGTGCAAAGATAAATGTAGGCACTTATTCAAGGGCCACTTAAGGAGAAAAGAGTTGTTATACAAGGTCTGATCTTTTCTGGGTATTTGTTTTGCTGCAGGTGGTAAAGGCATTTATAGTCCTTACTCCAGACTACTACTCTCATGACCCAGAGGCACTAACGCGGGAACTCCAGGAGCATGTGAAAAGGGTGACTGCACCATACAAATACCCCAGGAAGGTAAACGTCAGGGTTTCCAGGGTAATGGGCACGCTCTGCCTGGGCCCCAACTCAGGGCCAGGCCCTGTGACAGGCTGTGGGGATATGGAGAAACTTGTAACCCTGGCTGCTGCTTCAGTTTTTTCTGTATTTCTTCACTTGGGTTCTCCTCAGAGCACATTTTGTTCTTGCCCTAAGAACAGCCTGATCCCTACCATAAATCAGATACAAGAGGTGGTGCTCAAATGCTGTCAAAAAGATCCTGTGCTCCAGGCTCCAGCTGTTTTGCTCCTGGCAGTTTAGGGGGAAACCCTGAATCAAGGACAGGCAGACAGTAATGGCTCTTTCAAAACAAAAGTCTTTTTGAGGAATGATGATTTCCAAGTGTTTTTTGTTTTGTTTTGTTTTGTGTTTGGTCACTAGGTGGCCTTTGTTTCAGAACTGCCAAAGACTGTTTCTGGAAAGATCCAAAGGAGTAAATTGCGAAGTCAGGAGTGGCGGAAATGAGGTGCAACCCCAGGAAGGCCCCGTAGACCTCCGAAGGCTCCATGAGAAACTAATGGATCACTGGTCAGCCCCCATGGGGAGCATCATCTCTTCAACCCTAAAGATGTCAAAGGCGTGCAGCTTCCAAACGGCATCCCCAGGATCACTGTGCAATGCTGGAACGAGCAAAAGAATATCATTGGCCCCGACCACATAGATGCTGCTCAGCCTAGCAAATGCTTGGTGGTTTGACTTCTCCCTCTGTCTCGGGGGAGGCTCAGCATCTGCCCACTAGTCTCACTAAGAGCTTCAGATTTCCCTCTGTAGGACAGGTTACCGGAGCCGTGGGGCACTTGTGGGTACTCATTCTCTGCCAGTGGGAATGTAAAGGCTTCATCCTTTGTATGCAACCATTTGGTAAAAGTATGCAGGACCATAAAATTGGCAATATCCTTTAGCTCAGAAATTCTACCTTCCTAAGTCACCATAAAAGAAAAACTCAAAATGCAGAAAATGTGTGGTGCACTAAGATGATCATACAACATTGTTTAAAACTAAAAAAAAAAAAAACAAAAAAAAAAACAAAAACAAAAAAACTAACATCCAAACAACAAGGAAATGATTAACAAAATTGTAGTACATTAACTCAATAACATATAATGTGGCCATTAAAATATTTAAGAGCAGTTTAGTATGTCTTGGGAAAAGTGTAAGCTATATTAATTTTAAAAATCAGAATCAAAATATTTGCATACTGGAGAATCCCAACTCTGAAAAATAAAGGGGAAACTAGTTAATTGTAATTTTCGTGATGTTAGAGTGTCAATTTTAGATCTTTCCTGCTTTCTCTTGTGGTCATTTAGTGCTATAAATTTCCCTCTACACACTGCTTTAAATGTGTCCCAGAGATTCTGGTATGTTGTGTCTTTGTTCTTATTGGTTTCAAAGAACATCTTTATTTCTGCCATTATTTCGTTATGTTCCCAGTAATCATTCAGGAGCAGGTTGTTCAGTTTCCACGTAGTTGAGCGGTTTTGATTTTCTTAGTCCTGAGTTCTAGTTTGGTTGCACTGTGGTCTAAGAGACAGTTTGTTATAATTTCTGTTCTTTTACATTTGCTGAGGAGTGCTTTACTTCCAACTATGTGGTCAATTTTGGAATAAGTGCGATGTGGTGCTGAGAAGAATGTATATTCTGTTGATTTGGGGTGGAGGGTTCTGTAGATGTCTATTAGGTCTGCTTGGTGCAGAGTTGAGTTCAATTCCTGGATATCCTTGTTAACTTTCTGTCTTGTTGATCTGTCTAATATTGACAATGGAGTGGTAAAGTCTCCCATTATTATTGTGTGGGAGTCTAAGTCTCTTTGTAAGTCTCTAAGGACTTGCTTTATGAATCTGGGTGCTCCTGTATTGGGTGCATATATATTTAGGATAGTTAGCTCTTCCTGATGAATTGATCCCTTTACCATTATGTAATGGCCTTCTTTGTCTCTTTTGATCTTTGATGGTTTAAAGTCTGTTTTATCAGAGACTAGGAGTGGAACCCTTGCTTTTTTTGTTTTCCATTTGCTTGGTAGATCTTCCTCCATCCCTTTATTTTGAGCCTATGACACACATGTCTTTACACACATAACCGCATACACATAACAGCTATATATACATCCCACACAGTCACATGCACACACACGAAAACATACATGCACTTAGGCTGTCTCACATACACAGCTACGTACCTCACACAGGCACACACATTATTATAACAACATGTTTTCTTTTCTTTACATCCCTTATTCGTTCTCTCAGCTATTTACTGAGTACTTACTGTGTGCTAGCTACTGTTAAAAGTCCTTGAGCTAAATCATTGAACAAAATGGGGAAACATATCTGCCCTCATGAAGCTTAGATTCTAATGGAAGGAGAGAGAGGCAAAAATAGTAAGTAGATATGTTAGCAGGTAGTGAGTATTAGGGAAAATAGTGCCTAGTAATGAGGAGGAGGAAGAACTAACTTGGAGGTGGGTTGCCAATTTGAGAAGGTGATCAAGGTAAGCTTCATTGAGAAGTTGACAAAAATATTTAGCAAGGAAATAAAGTAGGAGAGAGAGTTATCCATGTAGATATCTATGAAAAATCAGTCTGAGAAGAGAAAACAGCAAGTGTAGATACCCTAAGGCAGAGTGTGCCTTCAAGAAACAGGAAGAAAGACCATGTAGTTGATGTGCAGTGAATAAGGGGGTAAAGGAACAGGACATAAAGCCAGAGATGAAGAGAGCATGTGAAAATCATACCGGACCTTGAATAATGAGGTAAAAACTCTGAATTTAATTTTGCATGAAATTGAGATTCACTGGTGGGTTCTGAGGAGAGGTGTGACATGATCTGACCTCTGACTTATCCTTTATGGTATATAAGATGAACTTAATTATTTTACACGTTATTATCTGTCTCACTTCCGAACAGGAATGAATCTGTCATGCTCATCTCTGTCTATCTGAGAGTAGCACTCAGTCAATATTTGTTGACTAATTGATAAGGACAGATATTTCCGAGAAGAAAGGTGTTCTGAGGTGCTCCAGTTTAGATGTTTACTCCCAATAAACCTCATATTGAAATTTGAGATGGAGCCTAACAGGTGTTTGAGTCATGAAGGAGAATCCCTCATGAATAGATTAATGCCCTCCCTCAGGAGTGAGTGAGTCCTAATCCTATTATTCCCCACAAGAGCTGGTTGTTGAAAAGAGCCTGGCATCTCCCCACTATCTCTCTTGCTTCCTCTCTCACCATGTCATCCATGCCCACGCCAGCTCCCTTTTACCTTCTACCATGAATAGAAGCATCCCGAGACCCTTGCCAGCTGCAGATGCCCAATCTTGAAATTTCCAGCTATCAGAATCATGGGCCTAATAAACATTTCTGAAATAAATTACCCAGCCTCAGATATTTCTTTATAGCAACAAAAAATGGACTACAACAGGAAATTGTTGCCAGGGAGTAGGGTGTTGCTATAAAGATACCTGAAAATGTGAAAGAAGCTTTGGGACTGGGCAATGGAAAGAGGTTAGAAGAGTTTGGAGGGCTCAGAAGAAGACAAAGAATTGAGAGAAAGTTTGAAACTTCTTAGAGAGTGGTTAAACGGTTGTGACCAAAATGCTGTCAACCTAAAATAGTCAAAAGACTCAGCATCTAGTTAAAAGAGCTCATTGAAGCACAAAGTATGAGTGCAGCCATGCAGGGAGCACAGCTACTCCAAAGAATGGTGAGCAGTTCTCCTGGTGTAGGGGAAAATGAGGATTGCTTATACCGGCAAAATGAAGTTGATGAACAAAATTACATTTTCCATTAAAAAAGGCTAACATATAGATATAAGATTTCATTGGCTACTTTTGATGACACTCTAAGGGCATAGTTTAACATTCTATTAAAAGGAGACAGTCCACAACGGTCTCTATCTTCATGTTGTTTAGTTCAGATTTGAATAAAGAAGAGTCTAGTTAATGTATAACATCTCAACACAAAGGTCAGAAAGCAAGGGTCATGCACCAGTGTCGGGGGAAGTTGTGTTACCTCAGTCAGCTTTCAGGGCTTAGGTTTTCCCTTTTGCATGATAAATTTGGAAGGTCCTAAATTTAAATTTTTTACAATGCTGATAGAAATATGGACAGTACAGGCCATGCTGAAAAGTCTCAGATAGAAATGAGAAACGTATTGGGCGCGGGGCAAAATTGACCCATGTTACTCTGTAGCAAAGAACTCGGGTGTACTGTGTCCATGCCCTAAGGCTTTGTGGAAGGCTGAACCAAGAGTGATGACCTACGGTGTCAGGTGCAAGAGATATCTGAGCAGCAAAGTGTTCAAGAAGTGGTGTGGTTACTTTTAATAGCTTATGCTAAATCGTGACAGCAAAGGAATGACCTAAAGACTGTGTTTATAATTAAAGGGGAAGAATAGCATTAAATTTGGAAAATTCTCAGCCTGGACATAGTGGTAGAGAAGACAAGACAATTTTCAGGAGAGGAATCCAAGGATGTGTCAGAATAACTCTTTGCTAAAGCATGACTAAAAGGGGGCCTGGTGCTAATAGGATAATTAGGAAGAAGGTTCCAAAGGCATTTCAGAAATCTTTGAGGCTGCTCCTCCCATCACAGGCCCAGAGACTAAGAAAGACAGAATGGTATTAATTCTGCAGGCACCCAGAATGTAGGAGCCATAGATGCTTTGTGGTAAGATCCTCTACAAAGAATTCCCACTAGGGAAATCCTCATGAAGCCATGGAAGTGGGGCCACCCCCAAGACACAGAACTGTAGGATCACCAATTTGCAACTCCAGCCTGAGAGAGCTGAAGCATGGGCTGAGACCAGCTTTAAGTCAATGTTGGCCAGGCATGGTGGCTCATGCCCGTAATCTCTGGGAGGCCATGATGGAAGGGTCACTTAAGTTCTGGAGTTCAAGACCAGCCTGGAGAACATAGTGAGACCCCGTCTCTACAAAACATTAAAAAATTATCTGGGCATAATGGCATGTGCCTGTAATCCCAGCTGCTCAGGAGGCTGAGGTGGGATGGTTCCTTGAGCACGATAGACTGAGGTTGCAATAAGCTGTGATCACACTACTGCACTCCAGCCTGGGCAAATAGAGTGAGACCCTATTTCCAAATAAAATAAATATAAAGAGATATAAAGACTTTTTTTCCCTGTTGAGTTTTGGACTTACTTGGACAGTGTTGGGTTGGAACAGGGAAGAGAACATGTCAGACTCTGAGTGTAGCCTGCAGGTGGACCCGATGGCTTTTTCACATCCTTGTGTGAAAGAAAAGAGTCAGGAAAGTCTCTAAGATTTGATGTTGTAAGAGCTGGAGGAATAGGGGTGTCATTTGCTGAGATGGATAAAACCATACCTGGAATGGGAGAGGACAGGGAAGGATATGATCAACCTCTTAGCTTTGGACAAAGTATGTTTGAGATGCCTGTTCGATATCCAGGTGGGGAAGTCAGGCAGGTGAGGATGCAGGAGAGAAAACCAGGCTGGATACACACATGTGTGGGCCATTGGCAAGCCACATGGTATCCAAGCTATGACATTTGATGAGGTAATGTACAGAGTGAGTATGGATAAAGATGAGGAGGAATCAGCCAAAGAGAAGGAAAAAGCAAGAGGAAAACCAGACAAAAGTGGTATGCTGGAACCAAGCAAAGCAAAGAATTAAAAGAGCGTTCATCAAGCCCATGTGAGCTCCATTTCTCTCTCTTTGGTTGAAGCAATAATTTTCTGTCAGTCCTGGGCATAAATCTGCTTCATGCCCCTTGGGTTGAAAGTGCAAGTCCAGTTGGCCTCAAATGCGCTAATTTTGTAATGTCCATGAACTTGGCTAGGAGGACTGCTGTTACTCTTTGAAAGACTCCAAAGTTATCCACTGTCAATGATTAGCTGTGCTGTCTTTCCAAGAGTGCAGGGATTGTGAAGTTGTTTTCTTGAGTTACCGTGCTCTCTTCCAAGGCTGTAGGAATTCTGGAGCTGCTGGCTGGAGAGGAGGGTGGTCCAAGCTGTCCCCAGAAAGACCTCCAGAGAGGACTTGGCAGGTGAGCACTGTTTCAAGGAATGGACTGATGGGGTCATAATCCATGATAATCTCACCAATCTTTTAGAGTCATGGCTGGTGAGAAGAGCAAAAATCCTCACAGAAAAGCAGAAATTCCTAGGGACCATGAAAGACAGTACCTGTCAAGTCTTAGTGAGGAGGAAACACTGGGCAGAGGAAAAGGTACCTTTATCACAGCAACAGGGAGAGACGAGGGCAGCTGGAAAAGAGTGGTAACAGGGCCTGGGAGTGGGGTGGTTGTCAGAGAAGGATGAATCTCAGAGGAGGTGAGGCCAGAAGAATGAGGAAGAGCCTATCATGGAAAAAGAAAGGGACCAGCAGGTACAAAGGCAATGCGTAGTTCTGCTCAGGAGCAGGTACAGAAATCTTCAATTCTTATTCTGTAGGAAAAAAGGAGACAGAAATGTCAGACACTGTGATGGTTAATACTGAGTGTCAATTGATTGAATTGAAGGATACAAAATATTGACCCTGGGTGTGTCTGTGAGGGTGTTGCCAAAAGAGATTAACATTTGAGTTGGTGGGCTGGGAAAGGTAGACCCACCCTTTATCTGGGTGGGCACCATCTAATCAGCTGCCAGCATGGCTAGAATATAAGCAGGCAGAAAAATACGAAAAGAGAGACTGGCCTAGCTTCCCAGTCTACATCTTTCTTCTGTGCTGGATGCTTCCTGCCCTTGAACATCAGAATCTAGGTTCTTCAGTTTTGGAACTCAAACTGGCTCTCCTTGCACCTCATATATATACTTACATATATGAGTTTATTAAGTATACATATTCCATTAGTTCTGTTTCTCTAGAGAACCCTGACTAATACATATTTTGGTACCAGAAGTGGTTCTAGAGGAATAGTATATTAAGGATGGAGTTGTTTTGTTGGTTTTGGGGTTTATGGAGTTGGCTCCTTAATATGATTAGATCCCAAAATACTAAGGACTTTACTTCTAATAGTATGGAGACCACTGATAGTCCTTGATGTGAACTATTTAAAGATTTAAAAAAATAAATGCATTTGATACTCCTGATTCATTGCTCATGAGAGGCAAGGAGTTTAGTGACCCTACACGTAATACCTTTGACCATACATGGAGAACCAAGGAACATAATGAAGCTGGTTGGTTGCTCCTAAGTTCAGTGGATAAAGTGATGAAAGAAAATGATGAACTCAGGGATTCTATCTCCCAGCTTCAGAAGCAGATATTGAGCCTCAAATCTGCCAAGATTGCCCTGAGTGAGAGTCTAATCTCCTGTAGAGAAAGAGCTGAAATTGTGGAAAAACAGACATAAGTTCTTATCATGTGAGTGGCTGACCTGCAATGAAAGATGCAGGCCCAGCCTCACCAAGTGTCTACTGTTAAAGTGAGGGCATTGATTGTGTTGCAGGAAGTCAGGGACCCCGAACAGAGGGACTGGCTGGAGCTGAGGCAGAACATAAATTGTGAAGATTTCATGGACATTTATCAGTTCCCAAAATTAATACTTTTATAATTTCTTACGCCTGTTTTTACTGCAATCTCTGAACATAAATTGTAAGATTTCATGAACATTTATCACTTCCCCAATTAACAGTCTTATAATTCCTTATGCCTGTCTTTACTTTAATGTCTTAATCCTGTTATCTTCATAAGCTGAGAATGTATATCACCTCAGGACCACTATTGTACAAATGGATTGTAAAACGTGTGTTTGAACAATATGAAATCAGTGCATCCTGAAAAAGAACAGAATATCAGTGATTTTCAGCGAACCAGGGAAGATAATTATAACGTCTGACTGCCTGCAGGGTCAGGCAGAATAGAGCCATATTTTTCTTCTTGCAGAAAGCCTATAGACAGATGTGCAAGTAGGAGAAATATCACTCAATTCTTTTCCCAGCAAGGAACAACCCTGGGGAAGGAATGCATTCATGGGGGTAGGTCTATAGACGGCCACTCTGGGAGTGTCTATCTTATGTGGTTGAGATAAGGACTGAAATGTGTCCTGGTCTCCTGCAGTACCCTCAGGCTTACTAGGATTGGGAAGTTCCAGACTGGTAAATTCTAGTCAGACCGGTTGTCTGCTCTCGAACCCTGTTTCCTGTTAAGATGTTTATCAAGACAATGTGTGCACAGTGGGACATAGACCCTCATCAGTAATTCTAATTTTGCATTTGCCTTGTGACCTTTATCGCCCTTTGAAGCACATGATCCTTGTGACCTACTCCCTGTTCGTACACCCTCTCCCCTTTTAAAATCCCTAATAAAAACTTGCTGGTTTTATGGCTTGAGGTTGCCATCATGGTCCTACCAATATGTGATGACACCCCCGGAGGCCCAGCTGTAAAATTTCTCTCTTTGTACTCTTTCTCTTTATTTCTCAGACCATCTGACACTTAGGGAAAATAGAAAGAACCTATGTTGAAATATTGGGGGCTGTTTCCCCTGATAAATTGGAAAAGAATAAGACCCTGCAATTTGGAATGGGAATGTGTGGGAGGACCCTGGTGAAGCTGGGGACACTGAGTTTGTAAACTCTGGTGAACTTTTTTTGCCAGAAGAAACAGCTTCCCACCCACCCAGTAATGGCAGCATTCCCTCCCTAACCCATGCTGCCATCAGCCTTTCCACCTTTGTCTGTGGGGATAAATTCTGCACTGCCTGAGGCAACAGTGATGGCCTCCCCTGAGGTGGTTGCCAAGCAAGACAATGTTGATTCCCCTCAGGAGCCCCCCTAACACTCCTGTTTGCTCCTAGACTTATAACTAAAGTCCCTGTGGGCCCCTAGAGGTGAGGTTGAGAGTGTGACACATCAGGAGGTTCACTACACTAGATAATAACTGCTTGAGTTTTTAATTTATATAAACGAAATCTGGAGAACAGACATGGGAATGGATATTAAGGGTGTGGGATAATAGTGGAAGGAACATAGAGTTGAATCAGTCTGAATTTATGGATTTGGGCCCATTAAGTAGGGATTCTTCATTTAATGTTGCAGCTTGGGGAGTTAGAAAATGTTATAATAATTTATTTGCTTGGTTAACTGAAATATGGATTAATAGATGGCCCACCATGAGTGAGCTAGAAATGCCTGATCTCCCCTGGTTTAATGTAGAGGAAGGGATCCAAAGACTTAGGGAGATTTGGATGGTGGAGTGGATTAGTCACTTTAGACCTACTCTTCCCAGCTGGAAGCATCCAGAAGATGTACCCTTGACCAATGCCTTACAAAATACATTTGTGAGGGCAACACCTGCCTCTTTGAAGGACCCTGTAATTGTTCTTCTCTGTATGTCAGATCTAACAGTGGGAACTGCAGTCATTCAACTACAAAATTTAAATACAATGGGAATAATTGGATCCTGAGGTGGCAGGAGCCAAGTGGCAGCACCCACCCATCAAAGGCAAGGTGGACATCGCTACTGTAATGGACAGCAGAGGCAAAGCGGCAATCAGCGTAGTCTGACTCATGTAGAGCTCTGGCGTTGGCTAATTAATCACAGTGTTCCCAGAAATGAAATTGATAGGAAGCCTAATTTATGCAAGCAGAAAACTTCTAGGTCAAATGGACAAAAGACTAATTAATTTGAATTATAAAAACAGAATCATGACTCCTCAATCATTTTCCAGACTTGAGCCAGTTTACAGACCCAGAACCCCTTGAATAAAGGGGAGGCCAGGTCCCCTTGAGGAAGGACCCCACTACATTACCAACAATTTATGCAGTGAATCTTTATCCCATCCTTCCCCAAGGAGACCTCTGGCCTTTTACTAGGGTAACTATGCATTGGAGAAAGGGAAATTATGAGACATTTAAGGGACTACTGGACAGTGGCTCTGAGTTGGTGTTGATTCCAGGGGACCCAAAACGTCATTGTGGTACTCCAGTTAAAGTAGGGGCTTAGGGAGGTCAGGTGATTCATGGAGTTTTAGCTCAGGTCCAACTTAAAGTGTGTCTAGTGGGTCCCTGGACTCATCCTCTGGTCATATACAAAACACTGCTGAAAGAAATCATAGATGACACAAACATGTGGAAACACATCCTATGCTCATGGATGGGTAGAATAAATATTGTAAAAATGACTATATTGCCAAAAGCAATATACAAAATCAGTGCAATTCCCATTAAAATACCACCATCATTCTTCACAGAACTAGAAAAAATAATCCTAAAATTTATATGGAACCAAAAAAAGAGTCCTCATAGCCAAAGCAAGACTATCCAAATAGAACAAATCTGGAGACATCACATTACCTGATTTCAAAATTTACTATGAGGCCATAGTCACCAAAACAGTATGGTCCTGGTATAAAAATAGGCACATAGAACCATGGAATGGAAGGAACGGAATAGAGAACCCAGAAATAAACCCAAATACTTACAGTCAACTGATCTTTGACAAAGCAAACAAAACCATACAGTGGGGAAAGGATACCCCATTCAACCAATGGTTCTGGGATAATTGGCAAGCCACATGTAGAAAAATGAAACTGGATCTTTATATGTCACTTTATAGAAAAACCAATTCAAGATGGAGCAAGGACTTAAATCTAAGACCTGAAAGTATAAAAATTCTAGAAGATAACATCAGAAAAATCCTTCTAGATATTCGTTTAGGCAAAGATTTTATGACCAAGAAGCCAAAAGCAAATGCAACAAAAACAAAGATAAATAGATGGGACTTAATTAAACTAAAGAGCTTTTGCATGGCAAAAGGAATAGTCAGCAGAGTAAACAGACAACTCACAGAGTGAGAGAAAATCTTCACAATCTATACATCCAACAAAGCACTAATATTCAGAATCTAGAAGTAACTCAAACAAGAAAAAAAAAATCCCATAAAATGTGGGCTAAGGACATGAATAGACAATTCTCAAAAGAAGATCCAACATACATATGAAAAAATGCTCAACGTCACTAATGATCAGGGAAATGCAAACCAAAACCACAATGCAATACCACGTTACTCTTGCAGAAATGGCCGTAATAAAAAAATAAAAAAATTATGGATGTTGGTGTGGATGTGGTGAAAAGGGAACACTTCTACACTGCTGGTGGGAATGTAAGCTAGTACAACCACTATGGAAAACAGTGTGGAAATTTGTCAAAGAACTAAAAGTAGAACTACCATTTGATCCAGCAATCCCACTACTGGGTATCTACCAAGAGAAAAATAAGTCATTATATGAAAGAAGTCACTGCACATGCACATTTATAGTAGCACAATTCACAATTACAGGAATATGGAACCAGCCCAAATGCCTGTCAATCAACAAGTAAAGAAACTTGTGTGTATATATATATAATATATAATATTTATATATTTTTATAAATTTTTTAATATTTCTATATAAATATATAACATATTTTTATATATAGTAGTATAGTGTATATATAATTATATGATATATGATATATATGAAATATATCATATATACATTTTATAATTATATAATATATAATATAATATATAATACTATGCATATATTTTATATATCTATATATACTATATATTACATAGTGTGGCTATATATAGTATATATAAAACATAAAATATATAAAATATATTTATATATTTTTATATATATTTATATTGTATATAATATATATTTTGCCACACTCCTGTGCCTTTCTTCCTTCCAAACTCATGAACATATAACATATATATTTTATATATATATATATAAAAATATATATATATAAAATCTTCCATGAAGGCAGTATGGTATGGGAGAGAGACACCATGAGCTTGGAAGGAAGAAAGACACAGGAGTGTGGCAATACATATTATGTAAAATATAAATATATATAAAATATGTAAATATAAGTATATATAAAATATAAGTATATATAAAATATTTTAAAATATATAAAATATATAAAAACATATATTTTTATAACATTTTATATATAAAAATATAAATTTTTATATATTTTTATATATTTTATATATATACTATATATGGCCACACTATATAATAGTATACTATGTACCTCTCTATATAATATTGTATATATTATATAATAGTATAGTGTTATATATCTATACATAACATACTATTATATATTATATCTTATTATATATCATATATTATATATCTATATATACACTATACTATTTTATATATAAATTCACTCTAATAACTAGAACAAGACATGAATGCTCACTCTCACCACTTATAGATATATAATAGTATAGTATATATAGATATAGATATAATATATAGTATATATTATATTACATATAACATATTTATAATATAACATGGATATATTACATATTATATTATGTTTGTATTACATTATATTTTATATAATATATTATATATAACATATATAATATCCATATATTGTATATAATATATCTATATATTATATATAACATAGTATGCATATTATATATATATCTGTATTGTCACACTCCTGTGCCTTTCTTCATTCCAAGCTTATGGATTTTTTTTATATATATATATAAAAAATATATATCATCTTCCATGAAGGCAGCATGGTATGGGAGAGAGACAGCATGAGCTTAGAAGGAAGAAAGGCACAGGCATGTGGCAATATATATAATATCCATATGATATATATTATATAAAATGTAAATATATATAAAATAGAATTTTTCATATTTCACATATACTATATATAATGCATACATAGTATATATAATATATAGTATCATATATAGTGTATATATACACAATGAAATACTACTCAGCCATAAAAAGGAATGACTTAATGGCATTTGCAGCAATCTGGATGGGATTGGAGACCATTGTTCAAAATGAAGTAATTCAGGAATGGAAAACTAAACATCATATGTCCTCACCCATAAGTGGGAGCTAAGCTATAGATTGCAAAGGCATGAGAATGATACAATGAACTTTGGTGACTTGGGGGAAATGATGGGAAGGAGGTAAGGGATAAAAGGGTACAAAGTGGGTTAAATGTATACTGTTAAGTGTCTACTGTAAGTGTTAAGTGTATGCTCCTCAGGTGATGGGTGCACAAAAATGTCCCAAGTCACCAATAAAGAATTTATGTAGAAACAAAAATCATGACAGCTATAATTTCCAAAGTGATTGTATTAGGTCCTGCACACTAGATGCATAGGATCTGGGATTTAGGATGTATCAGTCCAGATTCAATTTAAAGAAAAGAATGCTACTTGTATTAGATAGCATTTGCTACAGTAACAAACACCCTATACATCTTAGTAGCTTTTGGTCATACATATTTTCCCCCTATGGGTCTGTGTATTGCTAGTAGCCATTCTAGGCTCAGCTCAACTCCACATTTCTTGTTGTTCTGAGTCCCAGTCTGAAAGTACAGCATGAGCTGGGTTATGCAAGTCTCAGGCAGAGGGGAGAAATGTGAGAGTTTCTGATGAACCATATAATCCCAGACACTCACATCTCATTGACCAAAGCATATTTCATGAGCAAGCCAAAGTCAATGAGAGGTGGATACATATTCTTCCTCCTGAATGCACTGGGAAGTCACATAAAAATGAATGGGGATTTATAATCCTAGAATAGGAAGGGAGTGAATTTCTGGGAACAACAATCCAATCTACGACCCACTGTATTTTAGCACAAGGGGATTTATTATATGAAATTGGGTGTTCACAAAACTGTCAGAAGTGTTGAAGACATAGGATCTAAGATTGGGTCTGTATCATCTTGTGCCTTTAGAAAACAGCACCCCACAAGGAGACTGAAACAGATGCTGAGTGCCAGTTTACTCATAACCACAACAAATTAATTCCTGGAAAGAATCCTATAAGGTTGGGATGAATCTCCTGAAGCTGCTGATGATCAGTAGAGCAATCTGTTAAAGAAGCTCTCACCTGTGTCTCTTCTTTCTTTTACAGGTCTGAACATGCATTGGCTGCGAAAAGTTCAGGGACTTTGCACCCTGTGGGGTACTCAGATGTCCAGCCGCACTCTCTACATTAATACTAGGCAACTGGTGTCCGTGCAGTGGGGCCACCAGGAAGTGCCGGCCAAGTTTAACTTTGCTAGTGATGTGTTGGATCACTGGGCTGACATGGAGAAGGTAATGGGGTGGAAAAGAGGCACAAAGTGAGACAATTCGGTTGACTTTTAAAATTCATCCATTAATTCAGTAAATATTTGTTAAGTACTTATTACATGTAAGGCACTGTAATATGCTATGGACAAAACACTCATCTTCCATGAAGGCAGTATAGTATGGGAGAGAGACTGCATGAGCTTGGAAGGAAGAAAGGCATAGGAGCGTGGCAACCTGGTAACTCCCCGACAGCCAACACACAGTTTGTTTACACTGTATGTAGACTGCACATGCTCTGTTGTGACCTCCCAGGGTGAAATGAGGACTAGTGGTCTGGGGTCGTAGAAGAGGTAGGTTTGAATCTAATAACAGCAAATCAAGCCTGGGCAACACAGGAAGACTCTGTCTCTACCAAAAATTTTAAAACAAAATTAGCCAGGCATGGTGGTGAATACCTGCAGTCCTAGCTACTCAGGAGGTTGAGGTGGGAAGATTGCTTGAGCCCAGGAGTTGGAGGCTGCAGTGAACTGTGATCACACCACCACACTCCACAGAGTGAGATCCTGTCTCTCAAAAAAGTGGGGGGCGAATCAGCACTGATCAAAGAGTGAGTCTTCCCAGAAAGTTAGGTCACGTGTCCCTGTCAATACAGGTGTGCAAGTAAGATAGTTATGAGGCAACAATTATCAAAAGGGCTTCAATATGAGACATCCAAGAAATAAAAAGTTGAAGAAATTTCTGATTTTCCTTCCCAGCCCTGAGCTTCTAGAATTTTAATCCATTCACTGCTGATCCATCAATTGCCTTCACCTGAAGTCCTGTGACTCTTTCTGTTGGATAGAAGGATTCATTCTGGCTAGGGGTAGGGGAAGGGGTGGAGATACCAGCATGGGCTTAATACATTGGTGCTCAAAAAGAGTCATGATTATGACGTGATGTCCTAAGTTCCCAACACTATGAAACGGTCTTAGTGTGGAGATTGCAAATGCCTTGCCTCTAGACTGAAGACGGCCCTAGGTGTGAGTACTCTTAAAAAAAAAAAAAACATAAGGTTAACATTTTAAAATTGAAAATTTTCAAACAAAAATTTAGATTTCTGGATTTTTTTTAAGTTATACTTCCTTTAAATATAAGGAAGGCCCTTTAAATATTGAGGAAGGCCCTTACTACCATGACTCACCATTCTGAATCCGTAAAAGTAAACTTGCTATATAAACATAAAAAAATTTATCCATTCACAGATAACACCATTAGCAAAATAAATGACTAATGACAACTGTGGGGAAAATATTCAACTCATATGACAGCAAAAAGTTAATAATATGAAATGAGCTTATAGGAACCAAGAATAAAAGGGTGCAACTCATTATAAAACTGGGCAAAATATATGAACAGATAGTTCACAAAAAAGTGAACTCAAATGGCCATTAAACATAAAAAAATTATCACCCTCCCTCATAATAAGAGTAAAGCAACTGAAAATTTTACTGAAATAACATTTTTGCACCTATCTTGTTAGTGAAATACAAAAGTTTTTTTTTCTTTCAGAAAAATAGTTTAATTATCACAAGGCCTCTTAGTAGAAGGATGGGAGATATTTCTCAAATCTGCCCCCTTGAGAGCTCAGAGACTAGGGTTATCAAAAGACAATTTGGTGGGCAGGGGGCTAAGGAATGGGTGCTACTGATTGGTTGGGAATGAAATTATAGAGATGTGAGAAATGTCTTCAAGTGCTGAGTCTGTTTCTGGGTAAGGCAGTCACAGGACAGGTAAAGTCAGTTCCTTGCTATAGAGTCATGAGTCTAGGTAGTGTCACTACATTTTCCAGAATGCAAATGTCTGAAAAATATCTCAAAGGCCAGTCTTAGATTTTACAATAGTGATGTTATCTACAGGAGCCATTGGTGAAGTTACAAAGTGTGGCTTCTGGTTACATGACTCCTAAGCAGTAAGCAAGCTAGGGAACAACAGCTGGTTACTGCTTAACTATGCTTATAGCTTAGCAGAATTGAGGTCCCTATCATCTGCCATAATTCTAATGCCATGGAATTGCATTAATTTCACAAAGGGGTTTAGGTCCCTGAACAAGAAGGGAGTTGGTTTCGGGAAGAGACTATTGTCATCGTTGCTTTAAAGGTAAATTATAAACTAAATTCCTCCCATAGTTAGTTTGATCTATGCCCAGGAATGAGCAAGAACAAAATACAAAGGTTTAACAACTCTATTGGCAAGGCTGTGAAGAAACAGACACTCTCATGTGTTACCACAAGGTGGTATAACTCTGATGGAGCCAAATTTTGAAATATCTAATAAAATTGCCAACATGTTTTCTCTTTGATTTTGCATCATTACTCTCAAACTATGATCTGAGAACCCCTGAGGATCCATGAGACTCTTTTAGGGGATATGCGAAGAGTCTATTTTACAATAAAACAGAGAAAATAGAACCCTTGTGCATCATGATGGGTATGTAAAATGTTACAGCTATTATGGAAAGCAATATGACATTTTCCCAAAAAATTAAAAAATAGGATTACCATTCAGCAATTCCAACTCTGGGCATACACCAAAAAAATGTAAAATCAGGGTCTCCGAGAAATATGTGTACACTCATGTTCACAGTAGCTTTATTCACAGTAGTTGGAAGGTTAAACAGCTTATTATTTATTTATTACAGCTTATTTATTAATAAGTTAATAACTTATTAACAAATAGACAAAAAATCTCTTTAAAATATATTATTGTATTTTTCAATGTGAGAAGGACACGAGAATTGGAAGGGCAGGAGCAAAGTGATATAGTTTGGATATTTGTTTTCTCCAAATCTCATGTTGAAATGTAATCCACAGAGTTGGAGGTAGGGCCTGGTGGAAGATATATGGATCATAGGGGCAGGTCTAGCACCAATGACTTAGCACCATCCCCTTGGCTATGCATGAGTTCATGAGAGATCTTGTTGTTTAAACAAACGTGGTACTTCCCTATGCTCTCTCTCTCTTGCTCCTGATCTTGCCGTGTGATGCACCTGCTCCCCGTTCACCTTGTTCCATGATTGTAATCTTCCTGAGGCCCTCACCAGAAGCAGATGTCAGCACCATGCTTCCTGTACACCCTGCATAACTGTGAGCCAATTAAACTTTTTTCTTTATAAATTACCCAGTGTCAGATATTCCTTTATAGCAATGCAAGAACAGCCTAATACAGTACCTTATATAAATGAAATCATACAGTATTTGTTCTTTTGTATCTGACTTATTTCCCTTAGCATGTCTTCAAGGTTTATCCATGTTGTAACATAAGTCAGAATTTCCTTCATTTTTAAGGCTGAAATAATATTCCATTGTTACGTATATTCAAAATTATTTATCTATTCATCAAACATTCGGGTCAAATCTTGAATGCTTTGTTGCTTAAAAATCTCTTCTGTCAGATTTCCTAAGTCATTACTCTTAAGTTATAACTTCCACAGATCACTAGGCTATGAATACAATGCAGACAAGTTCTTTGCTAAAGTATAGGAAGGGGGACCTTTGCTTCAGTTCCCTAAAAGTTTCTTATTTCCATCTGAAATCCGGTCAGCCTGGATTTCACTGTCCATAATTCTATCAGCATTTTGGTCACAACTATTTAACTGGTGTCTAAGATGTTCCAAACTTTTCCTCATCTTTCTGTCTTCTTCTAAGCCCTCCAAACTCTTCAATTTCTTCCCATGACCAGTTCCAGAGTTATTTCTACATCATCAGGTATCTTTATAGCAATACCCCACTTCTGGTACCAGTTTTCTGTATCAGGCTGTTCTTGTGTTGTTGTAAAGGACTACCTGAGACTAGGTAATTTATAAAGAAAAGAAGTTTAATTGGCCCAAAGTTCTGCACGGTGTACAGGAAGCATGGTGCTGGCATCTGCTTCTGATGAGGGCCTCAAGAAATTTACAATCATAGTGGAAGATGAAGAAAGAGCAGGCACAACAAAGGGCAAGATCAGGAGCAAGACAGAGCGTGAGAAGGTGCCACTCACTTTTAAACAACCAGGTCTTATGTAAACTCATTTATCACCAAGGGGATGGTGCTAAGCCATTCATGAGGGACCTGTCCCCATGATCCAATCACCTCCCACCAAGCCCCACCTCTGACATTGGGGATTGCATTTCAACATGAGACTTGGAGAGGACAAATATTCAAACAATATCATGTATGTAGAATAGTCAGATTCATAGAGACGGAAAGTAGAATAGTGTTTATCAGGGCCTAAGGGGAGAGAGGATGAGGGGTGATTGTGTAATGGGGACAGAGTTTTCACTTTGGATGATGAAAAAGTTCTGGAGATGGATGGTGGTGATTGCTGCATAACAATGAGAATGTACTTAATGCCACTGAACCATACACTTAAAAATAGTTAAAATTGGAAATGTTATGTTATATGTATTTTTACCACAAAATTTTTAAAAATAAGTAAATAGAGATATAAATAAACCTAAAGCGATATTTGCCTTTTTATTCTAATTATTTCATGAGTATTCAATAGCATTTTCCAGAAGGTACATGTTGGTACTCACAACAGAGTGAATGCAGAAGCAGATGAGAGGATCCAATGTTATTCTCCTAAAACATTAAAGGAAATTGCAGAATAAATAGATGCAATAAATAAATAAAATAATGCCACTTTCCTCATTATTTTTTCATTTTGAAAAGTATACCTTATCATTATAAAAAGTTATGCATGCCAACATATAATGGGTTTATTACTATTATTTCTGAAAGCATGCATTTATAAAACTTCTGTTTTAATATCTACTATGGTAGATATTGATAGATATAACTCACATACATAACAACTCTTTAGGGTTTTCAATACTTTTTAAGACTGTATGGAGGTGCTGAGATAAAAAAGCTTACTAAGCACCAACTTGGCAATCCCAAGACTTGGAATTTATCCTACCTACTTGTGTACCAGTGCCCCCTAATCAACAGGGCTTCTCTTTCTTCAGGCTGGCAAGCGACCCCCGAGCCCAGCCCTGTGGTGGGTGAATGGGAAGGGGAAGGAATTGATATGGAATTTCAGAGAATTGAATGAAATCAGCCAACAGGCAGCCAACGTCCTCTCGGAAGCCTGTGGCTTGCAGCGTGGGGACCGTGTGGCAGTGGTGCTGCCCCGAGTGCCTGAGTGGTGGCTGGTGATCTTGGGCTGCATTCGAGCAGGTTGGTAACTGACTACCTTGACAGAGAACTGTCTTCCTTGTGAAGAAAACTGATAGCAGAGAAATGCAGTCACCTCTTCCAAAAGAAGTCCCCTCCTTGGAGCATGCTGTCCTCTCTCATATGAAGAAAGGCATCTCCCTTCTTCCATTTATTTAAGCAAACTATGTGCCAAGCACTTATGCAGAGTGAACAACTACAACGACATAATTTACATATTCATTACAGACCTTTGGAGAAAGCTCTTGAACTATTAATTGCACATATAAGTATTTAATCAGAATTATGATAAGTGGCATGAGAATTCTATTAAAATCTATTAAAACAAATTTGGCAGACTGTGACCTGCAGGCCAAATCCTGCCCACAGCTTGTTTTTGTAAATGAAGTTTTATTGTAACACAGCTATGCCCACTTGTTTCCATATTAAATGTGGCTGCATTTGCACTATAGTGGCAACTTGAGTAGTTGGAACAAGAGAGTGTCTGATCCATAAAACCTAAAATATTTACTATTTGGCCCTTTGCAGAAAAAGTTTGCCAATGCTGGTCTAAAAGAAGACTTGAATTAACCAATATGAGGAGTAACAAAGTCTCCATGGAAGTGATATTTGAGCTGAGATCTGCAGGATGAGTAGGTTTTTGCCAAGAGATAGAGAGGGTTGTGCCAAGCAAAGGGAACAGCATATGTGAAGATGTAATCATCTGATGATTTCTGCCCAGAAAAGCCAAACACTGAAAACAGTAGGAGTTGCAGTAGAGAAGAGTTTAATAATTGCATAGACAGCCAAGATGAAGGATGGAGGATGTTTCTCAAATCCACCTCCCCAGGAAATCAGAGACCAGAGTTTTTCAGGGATGCTTTGGCATGCAGGAGGCTAGGGAATAGGAAATGCTGATAGGTTTGGCTGGGAATGAAAACATGGGTTCGAGCTGTCTTCTTGTACTGAGTCAACTCCTCAGAGATCACAGAACTGGTTGAGTTAGTTTCTTGGTATCAGTTACTGGTCTGGGTAGTGCAAGCTGGTCCATCAGAATGCAAGGTCTGAAGAACACCTCAAACATCAGTCTTAGGTTTTACCATAGTGATGTAATCTACAGGAGAAATTGGGGAGGTTACAAATCTTGTGACCTCTGGCTCCATGACTCCTGAACTATAATTCTAGCCTTGTGACCAATTTGTTATTTTTCCAAAGGCAGTTTCAGTCTCCAAGCATGGAGGTAGTTAGTTTCAGGAAGGAGCTATTATCATTTTTATTTTAAAGTTAGACTATAAGCTGGATTCCTCCCATAGTTAGCTTGGACTATGTCCAGGAATGAGCAAAGACAGATAGCTTATGAGGTTGGAAACAAGATGAAGTCAGCTATGTCAGATTTCCCTCAGTGTCATAATTTTTGCAAAGGCATTTTCAAAGTCACAAGGGAGGGAAGCTTGGAAATTACAAAAGAACCTAAAAGGATATCTGTGTGCCTAAAGTCCAGGCCATAAAAAGAAAGTAGTGGCAATAGAATGAACATGTAAAGGTGGCCAGGTGCTAAATTGGCAGTGCCTTGTGGGCCATGGTAAGAGTTGTAGACATTTATCCAGTGGTGAATGGGAAATGATTGATGGATTGAGTGACACTCAACCATTGATGCATTGAGTGACATGATCATCCTCTGGATGGTCATACTGGATGCTCAATAGGGAATGGGATGAAGAAGGCAATAGTGGGATTGGAAATCTCCAATAAGAGGTGAAGGAATGGTGATGGCTTCAATTTGGTTGAGGTAGTAGAGATGGAGATAAGTGGATTTAACAGGCAATTGAGGGGAATTAATAACAGCGTTTTTCAAGGAAGACGTGAGGGAGAGAGAGAGAAGTCACAGACATTTCAGCAAGTGGGTGGATGGTGCTGTTTTTCACTGGAGTGAAGAACACAGATATAGAAAGAGATATGGATGTGTTAGGAAAAGATGAAAAGTTCAATTTGGGCATGTTGAGTCCGGGATGTCCATGTGATGTTCCAGAAGTGATGACAAGTTGAATTTAAGGGTCTAAAATCTGAGGTGGAGACAGAAATTTGAGAATCATCAACTTTTACATTAAAAGGATGAGAAGTACAGTGGCATAAAAAAGAACCTCAAGAAACTCCAGCAACCTCCTTCACAAACTGCCCTTTCCACCTCTGTTTGCACACAGCCTAACCCCAACTGAAAATTCCCAACCACCCCATATTCTGGGGACAATGGGCTGAGCATGAAAGTGGGTAAAGAGAAAGACATAAATGCAGCCAGGAATTAGAAACTATCAGAGGCAACCAAACCAATTGCAGGAACTTGGAAGCCCATGGAAAGAGAGAACAAGTCAGAAAGAAAGGTGACATACTGAAATTATAGCCAGACGGAAAGGAGAACCCAGAGGAAAAGTTGTGTCTATTGTTCTGTGTCTGACTCAATATGACCACCATGGTAGAGAAACATTCGAGGATATTTACAGGTGTGCAGTGAGAATCCCAAAGTGTTGAGAGTGGGAAGAAAGTGAGCTAAGATTAAAAGCTATTTAACAGGAGGGGCATATGGTTTAAGCTTCATAAAAAATGAAACCTGTGTAGTTTTTCTTTTTTTTCTTTTCTTTTCTTTCTTCCTTTCTTTCTTTTTCTTTCTTTCTTTTCTTTCTTTTTTTTTTTTTTTGATGGAGTCTCCCTCTGTAGTCCAGCCTGGGGTGCAGTGGTGCGATTTTGGCTCACTGCAACCTTTGCCTCCCAGGTTCAAGCAATCCTCCTGCCTCAGCCTCCAGAGTAGCTGGGATTACAAGCATGTGCCACCAAGTCCAGACAATTTTTGTATTTTTTGTAAAGCTGGGGTTTTGCCACGTTGGCCAGGCTGATCTTGAACTCTTGACCTCTAATAATTCGCCTTCCTTGGCCTCCCAAAGTGCTAGGATTACAGGCATGAACCACCATGCCTGGCCCTAAGTCTAGTTATTCTACAGAAGATTTTAAAAATCAAAGGAGTCTCATTAAGATAGTAATGAAGAACAAGAATTTAGGAAGGTGATAATCATGGGGTATAAAACCTCAGTTATGTGCAAGGAATAAGTCTAATTTTTAAAGATAAATTGTACAGCATGCTAAATATAGCTAATAATTGAGTACTGTAAATTTCAGTATCATTAAGAGCAAAAATTTCTAATGTTCTCATCACAAAAAAATGTTAAATACTTGAGGTGATGGATATGTTAATTTGCTTAATTTAATCATCTCACATTGTCTTCAAAAATTATAATACCACTTTGTACCCAATAAATATATACAACTATACTTTGTGTGTGCATGTATATGTAAAACTGAAGGCACTCTCATCTAAGAAAAATGCGTTTAGTGTCCCAGGGTTGAAAGAAATAGCCAGGACCTAGAGCTATTGGTGTTTCAAGACCATGGATAATTCCAAGTGCCTTTCTTCATGATTCTTTAGTTATCATATAAGAGTTTTGAATACAGCAAACTCCTGTAGAAATTTTTTTTTTGAGGGGTGAGAATGGGTGAGGAGAATTGTATGTGTCTTACACTGTCAAGAGCGTGACATTAGCATTTCAATTTCTTTTCTTTGTCTCAGTAGGGCCCTTAAGACTCTGACAACCCAGGGAATCCTAGGTTAAATTCACTCCCTATTCCTTAGTCCTCTTTTTTGTTGACACTCTCCATTGGTCATTACTTCCCCATCCTCTCCTTCCACACTTTCTCCCTGCTTGATGTTTATATCGGGCTTCTCTACAGACAAAGAAAACCATCCTTTCCAATTCTCTAAACTGTTGGCTTCTTTAGGTCTCGTCTTTATGCCTGGAACCATCCAGATGAAATCCACCGACATACTGTATAGGTTGCAGATGTCTAAGGCCAAGGCTATCGTTGCGGGGGATGAAGTCATCCAAGAAGTGGACACAGTGGCATCTAAATGCCCTTCTCTGAGAACTAAGTTACTGGTGTCT
The DNA here is from genome assembly GCF_047675955.1 of Chlorocebus sabaeus. NCBI lineage: Eukaryota > Metazoa > Chordata > Mammalia > Primates > Cercopithecidae > Chlorocebus > Chlorocebus sabaeus. The sequence goes on from NC_132908.1 coordinate 18,923,392, forward strand.
GAGAAAAGCTGGGATGGGTGGCTGAACTTCAAGAAACTATTAAAGTGAGTATCTACATGTCTCAGCCTGGGTTTTAACTAAAACTGGAAACAGAGCCAAGCACTTAGGTGCAGGTGCTTTATTGAGGAGGTGCAGGAAGCAGAGCGTGGGACTAGGAAGAGTGAAGCTGGGAAGAAATAAAAGCTAATGCAAGGGTTTTTTGTTTTTTGTTTTTTTTTTCTTCAAGTCATTGCAAGGACTAAATAGGGCTTGATCTCCCTGGACCTTCTGAGCAGCACATATAATGCCTCCCAGGACTGTCCTCTAAAGGACTGAAAAGCACTGACCCATCAGCATCTGACCCCCACAGGTTGAGGGTTGCCCTGGGAGTGTTATTGCCTCCACACGCTGGGCTGCACACTCATGCATGAAGAGTGGCTCGGAGTTCCATGCTATGGTAAAACAGAGAAACTATGGGAATAGTGAATCACTTGTGGTGCACACTGGAAACAACATGGTGTTAACAACAAGTGGGTTGAAACTCAGCCAGAACTATTCACTGGAACTATGACTCAAATCAGGGGTGAGGCCAAGGTCATGAGGGAAAACCCAAGAGATGGCTGACCCACCGAGTTTCTAGACTCTTCTTCCCACCTTCTGTATCTCTAAGAGAGGTTGATGAAGGGCAGAGTCTCTCCATGTATCCTTCCAAAAGTTGATAGCATGATTGGCTGGATTAATGATTTTCTCTGTCACATGTCTGAAATCTGAAATCCCTCTATTAGGGGCACATATGATTGGAAACTTGAAGGGATAACTTCAACTTTTCCTTTCTAATGCCATAGTCTTTAAGGTAGATGTCATAGAAATAAATAACATGATGCCTGCTTTTTCTTTTTAGATGGACTCTCACTCTGTTGCCCAGGCTAGAGTGCAGTAGCACGATCTCAGCTCACTGCAAGCTCCGCCTCCCGGGTTCATGCCATTCTCCTGCCTCAGTCTCCTGAGTAGCTGGGACTACAGGCGCCCACCACCACGCCCGGCTAATTTTTTGTATTTTTAGTAGAGACGGGGTTTCACCATGTTAGCCAGGATGGTCTCGATCTCCTGACCTCGTGATCTGCCTGTCTCGGCCTCCCAAAGTGCTAGGATTACAGGCATTAGCCTCCATGCCCGGCCAATGCCTGCTTTCAAAGGCTCAAAATCAGGACACTGGAGATGTTCAAGAGATGTGTAGGTGCTTCCAGGGAATAGAAGAGAGTGCCAAGAAAGTACTTGGAAAACTCATATTAATTCCACACCTCCGTCCACTTGGTGTCATGCCAGGGCTCTTCACAACAATTAGATTAGCATTTATTGAGTTCTTGCTAAGCAAGTTGCTCATTTCTTTGGTGGTAGAGTTAACTTTCTCAGTAACTCTATTAGACTTGATCTCACTTTTTGCAGATATAAAGTGAGACACAGGGAAGTTAAATAACTAGTTTAGGGTTGCATTGATAACAAAGTGCCAAATTTGAGTGGTTTTCAAACCCAACTCTGATTGACCCAGACTCCCATGATATTAATCACTCAGCAGCCTCTCTTCTGAGGTGGTTCGATCAACTTGCCTTTTTCAGCACAGTGGGTGGTGGGAAAAGATGGGTCACTGTGATATCTGGTGTCCAGGCTAGATCTGAGAAAATGACAATCTCTGTCGCTGTCAGCGAGGCATCCACCACTCATCGATGTGTGGAGACTGGAAGCCATGAAACAGCTGCCATCTACTTCACTAGTGGGACCAGTGGTCTTCCCAAGATGGCAGAACATTCCCACTCAAGCCTGGGCCTCAAGGCCAAGATGGATGCTGGGTAAGCTGAGCTCTTTCTCTCTACAGAGAATTGTATGACGAGGCATGAAGACTTTTCTGAGTTCAAATCCAGTGCTCCTAGGCTGGGCTACCACCTTGTGGTTCTGAGAAAGAAAATTCAGAAGGAAAGCTAAAGAGGACTTGGCTTCACGTGCCGGGTATCCAGTGATCTCCAATGGGACACATCTTTTAGACAACACAGGGTCTCAAAACTTCTTCCACGTGTTGAGCCAAATGCCTAGCAGTGTGAATAATTAGCAAAAAGCTTATGTGCATTTCCCCAGACTGATCTCTATGTTGTTGTTTGGGGTGCTGGCAGTTTGCTTTGATACTGTCCACGTTCCAAGAGGGCAGTTTTTGTCAGCGGCAAATTACTTTGCAAATTCATTGAAGTGGAAGATATAATTGGATAAATTTGCGAACAAAGATCTCAGGATTTCTGGGTCACAGACCTCATAGTTGGGCTTTTTTTTTCCACTGTTACATTAATCCCATTTTTGGAATCATGAAACACTGCGCCAAGGTCTTCACACAATGATATCTATAAATCATCAGAATTTTTTTAGTAGATCCCTCCTTCCATGTTAATTTTATTATTAGAATGGGAAAATATACTAATGCAAAAAATGGAAAGTGTAAATGTTCCATCTATGAGACCATAGTGACAGCAAATTAAATAAGTTAATAAAAATTATACAATAGAAGAGCTGCAGTAAAACGCAGTTTCTAAAAGATAGGGGATAAATTACTTAAATGTAACTAAAATATGAAATTCCCCTTCCCCCCAAAAATTTGGTAGTGATCTCGTTTTTCACAGATATAAAGTGAGACTTAGAGAAGTCTTATACTATGACCTAATTTCCCTGCAGAGCTGAAAGCATTAATCATCTTCAGGAAAGAAAATACACTATGGCAGTCCCCAGTCACAAGGAAGTTGTTCATGTCTAGCCTAAATCATTCTTGCTTTAAGAAAGGTCTAAACCTTTTATTCTGCCCTAAAGAGAGAAAACTGATAAGTTTACTTAGTGCAAGACCATCAGCTGTACGGGCAATTTGCAGTACCTGAAGAAAAGAGAAGCAAAGTTCTATTCAGCCAAACTTGAACTTGGCAAGGCATCTGTTAGAATATTTGTCATGCAGATGCCTTGTGTTAGTAAAATTTTCCTGGGTGGTTACCACATGCATGCCACAAACTGTACTAAGTTTTAGAGGTAAAATGAGAATGAGACCCAATTATATATTAAGTCATGTCAACTGGGGTCCCACCTTCTGAACATGCATCTCCTGTTGATGCAGGATGTGTGGGTAGAACAACTTTTCTTCCCCCTTCCTACTTATACTTAGACATATGCCTATAAACCTGCAGGCAGATACACACAGACCTCTGAGCACACACCTCTCTTTCCTCCCCTACACCTTAGTGTCCCACACATCCTAAGGTCAGCATGCACCCACCTATCTGTACATGTGTTTTGTCTGTGTTTTCAGTTGGACAGGCCTGCAAGGCTCTGATATAATGTGGACCATATCAGACACAGGTTGGATACTGAACATTATAACCTCACTTTTGGAAACTTGGACAGTAGGAGCATGCACATTTGTTCATCTCTTGCCAACATTTGACCCACTGATTATTCTAAAGGTAAGAGAGGATCCTGTTTGCACCAGTTATTCGGAGTGAGCCCGAGGTTTGCACACTTCAATTTATTGTAGTTTGCTTCAACTTATTTAATTTTTGCTAAACCCCTGCCATGTGGTGAACAGTGTTCAGTAAGCAAGATGGAAATGATCCCTGATCTCATGGAGCTCATGTTCTGGGGAAGGAGACAGACACATATATAGATGAAAGCAGTATGTTCAGGAGAAAGATGTTGTAGGTCATTTGTTCACTCAACAACCGCAATGGGCTCGTCCACTGGTGTCACCTATCAGATAGATGCTGATGAACCACATGTAAAAGGGAAAGCTGGAATATTGGAGGGGGATGCCATCTCCCTCTCTCTGTGTGTGTGTGTGTGTGTGTGTGTGCGCGCGCATATTTCATTTCCTTTTTTATTTGCAGCATAAAACACAAACTGAAAGTAAAGTACATAGACTGCCACCATCCCAAGTGTACAGTTTGAAAATAATTTACCTATGTTAACATACTGTCTCAGTCAGCTTGGACTACTACAATAAAATACCATAGTCTAGGTGGCTTAAATAACAGACATTTACTTATTATAGCTCTGGAGGCTATAAGTCTGAGATCAGGATGCCAGCATAATTGGATTCCTGGGGAGGCCCTCTTTCTGGCTTGCTATGGTTGCCTTATTGCTGTATTCTCACATGGTTGAGAAAGACAGTGCTGGTATCTCTTCCTTTTTAAAAATAAAGACATTCATGCTCTCATTGGGGCACCTGTTTCATTACCTTGTATAATTACCCCTAAAAGCCCCGCCTCCAAATACCATCAAGTTGAGAGTTAGAGCTTTAATATAGGGATTTAGGTGGGGATACAGCATCCAATTCATATCAGACACCCATGTAAACACCACTAGATCAAGACATGAAATATTCCCACCACTGCAGGTGTTCATACTCCTTCTCTGACAGTGTCCACACCCCATAACTTAATCATTCGTTTGATCTCTATCACCATAGATTAATTTTATCTCTTCTTGCATTTCATGTAAATGGAACCACATTACATATAATCTTTTGCATTTGGCTTCTTTTACTCAAAATATTCTCTGTGAGGTTAGTCCACGTGTTGTGTGTATCAGATGTTTGTTCTTTAACTGGCTGCGTAGTATTCCATTCTGTGAATCTATCAAAATTTTCCCCCATCCTATTGTTAATGAACATTGAGTTATTTCCAATTTAAGATGATTTTTCTAGAAGCAACTCAGAAGAATAAATGGAATTTTTTCCTATAGAACTTGATGGTACAGCCATTAGGTAAGACCCACAAACTGCAGGTATGCATTATCCTGTAGCAACAAAGCAATAAAAATGACCTCACTTTGCTTACAAAGATACACCCTATGTTGGACTCTTTGATAGAGGGGTTGGGTTATTTCCCTGCCATGCCCCCAGATCTCTGATGGCCCATCCGGACATCTATTTGGCTGCAACAAAGGTTCAAGCTAAGGCATAGATGACGTCTTCAAAAGTCAAAAAGTCAGGTGTGGTCTGAATTTTCTTAGGAAATTATCTTCAAATGATACTGTCATTCTCTGTTTTAAACAAATTCTTACTCTGTGTCCTTCCCAAAAGGATTTGAACTGGCTCTTATTAAGTTCCACCATTTAAAAAAAAATGAAAACAGAAGCAAAATTATAAAGTCCATTAGGAAAATATAGGTTGGAGGTGTAGGGGGGAAAGACTAAGGAAATTAAGGAGAAATATAGCAAATGAGTATGTAGTTGCAAGTTGAGCTTCTAGTAAGGCAAAGTAATAAGGAATATGGCATCATTTTCGTAGCTTATATCTGTTTACCAAGAGCATCTGAAGGAAATGATTTCATGATATTCACATTTGTCATTTTTTCTAGACATTTTGCTTAAACCATTGCCATGGTTTGAATATTTGTGCCCTCCAAAACTCATGATGAAACTTGTAAACCAAAAATAAAATCCTAAGGCCCCGCCACCCGCAACCATCTGAATGACCTTCCTCCTCAGCCAGGGTTCTTTTAAAAATTTAACCTAAGAGACTGTTTCAGGCCATGACAGGAAGTGAGAGTGGGACATGCTTCATTATACCTCTCTGGTATTAACAGCAATACAGATTTCAAGTCTGATTTAAAAAAAAAAAAAAAACCCATTTTACAACCTATTCTCTCTAACGCCTAGTGCCAGTACCTAAAAGCTTCCTCTGCAAATAAGAACTTAGGTCTCCATAATTCTTTATTTTAACCAAGGCATTCCTTTCTATTGATCCCAGGTCTTTAGATAAACTCAACCAATTGTCAATCAGAAAAAATTTAAATCTACCTATAAGCTGGAAGACCCCGCTTCAAGTTGTCCCACCCTTCTGGGCCAAACCAATGTATTTTTTAAATGTGCTTGATTGAAGTCTCATGTCTCCCTAAAATGTATAAAACCAAGGTGCACCCTGACCACCTTGGGCACGTGTTCTCAGAACCTCCTGAGGGCTGTGTCACGGCCATGGTCACTCATGTTTGGCTCAGAATAAATCTCTTCAAATATTTTACAGAGTCTGGCACCTTTCATCAACAAACTCAATCCCCAGTGGCACAGTATTAAGAGGTGGGGCCTTTAAGAGATGATTGGGTCTCATGAGGGATTAATGGATTAATGGGTTATCAAGTTAGTGGGTTAGTTTTGAAGAGTAGGTCTGTTATATAAAAAGCCAGTTTTGCTCTGTCTCATGAGCCCCTTTGCCATGTGATGCCCTGAGTCCCCATCAGCAAGAAGGCTCTCACCAGATGCAGCTTCTTGACCTTGGACTCTCCAGCCCCTAGAATTGCAAGAAATAAATTTCTTTTCTTCATAAATTACTCAGTCTTGGGTACTCAGTTATAGCAACAGAAAACAGACTAAGACAATACTCTATTACATTCTTCATAAAGAAAAGCATGGGATGGAGATGGTATTATATTACAGGAATACATGCTGCAAATAATGATCCCACTACTTGCTGACTAGGTGACCTTGGAGCAGCTACTTAACCTTGTACATCATGGTTTCCCCTCTGAATCATGAGGATGATAGTACACACTCTGTGAGGTTATTGTGAAAATTAAATGAGATAACACAGAACATGGCAAGTATTCAGTACTAGGTCTTTTTGTAGCACTTGTTTTGAAATGTCTATAGATATAAATGCACAATGTCTTTAGCTTTTCAAAGACCTTTTATAGCTAAAATATAACCCAAAAGTATTTTCGGGAAAATAAGGTTGGAAACAAACTATTATAAAGTTGGCTACAGAAGGTTAAGGGACTTAACCAAGACAGCTGCTGTGCTCAGGCAGCTGATCTTCCCTTAGTTGCTAGGGGGTGATATACTCCTAGGGTTGTGTTAATGAGGGCAAGTCTTAAACTGGCAGGAACAGACATCCAAGATTTGACAAAAAGGTTTCAAAATAGTCTTAGGCTTTTTCACTACCATAATATGTATTCATTTCCCTGTTATTTGTGTTTTCAGGGTGCATAAGAATTGTGGGGCTCATTTGACCTGAAACAGACATAGTAAACAAGCTAGCATTTTAATCCAGACCTCTACAACTCCATAGCTCACAACTGTAACCACTGTGCATAGCCATAAGTTGGCATCTGACCTGGTGACCAATGTCTCACCTGGCTCTCTTCTTCTAGACGCTCTCCAGCTACCCAATCAAGAGCATGATTGGTGCCCCCCTTGTTTACCGGATGTTGCTACAGCAGGATCTTTCCAGGTGATGGGGCTGTGAGGATTGGTAAGAGAGTCTGGCCCCGTCCCCCTGACTCCCTCACATACATGCATGCCTATCTATCTGAATCTCTTGCACACAGATAACCCCATGAAGCCATTTGCATCATCAAAGCACCCAGAAACCAGGTCTAGGCCTGGGTGGACTTTGGTTCCAGGGAGGCTGAGGGGAAACTCTTATTTCTCTTCTTCAGTTACAAGTTCCCCCATCTACAGAACTGCCTCAGTGGAGGGGATTCCCTTCTTCCAGAAATTCTGGAGAACTGGAGGGCCCAGACTGGACTGGACATCCGAGAATTCTATGGCCAGACAGAAACGGTACCTGTTCCCAGGGGAACCATGGGCTGGATGCACTTTTTGGGCTTCAAAATCCTCTTTGACAATAAAAAAATGTTAGCCACCATTTATCATTCATTTATTTGAGAAATATTTATTGAGCCTCCATGAAGGGACAGGTACTGGGTATTGAAAATTCAGCACAGAACGAAACAGGCAAAGCTCCTGTTTTCTGAGAGATTACATTCCAGTGAGATTTGGGGAGAGAGACAATAAAGTAAGAACTATCTAGCATGGCAGGTGGTGAGAAATGCGATGGAAAAAGTAAAGTAGATGAGATGGGGTGAGAAGTTGGTAAATCAGATATGGTAGTCAGAAAGGTCCTCTGTGATAGGGAAACATTTTAGCAGAGACCAAAGTTTATCAAACATGTCAAGCACTGTACAAAGCTGCTTAGACCGAAGTGAAGAATGGGAAGAAGAACCCACCATGGCTTTACTGCACTTCCTGAGATATCTTCTTGGAACTCTTGAGGTCTCATGTGCACAATATGAACTTATGCTATTCTATACTGTTTTACTTATCCAAACTACATGGGGACTACTTTCCCTCAACTCTTTCTCTCCTTTTTCCGGTGCCTCTTACTTGTAACTCTCAGCACTTCTTGCCTTTTCCTCTCCACTCTCTTACCCTGCATCCTTCTTTGGCTAATGAGTACCCTTGGAAGAACTTCGCAGAGGGTTGATGGCAGCTCTGTGGTATGAAAGAGCCAGGAAGAGTTCTGCAAATATGAATAAGGACAATGGAGTTGTGGCAAGCATACCCTGGCAGGGGCCTCCAACCATTCAGAGGAGGACATGTTTAGGATATGCTTACAAGGACACTCAGACTCCCATGATCTTGATCACTCAGCAGCCTCTCTTCTGAGGTGGGTCGATCAACTTGCCCTTTTCAGCACAGTGGGTGGTGGGAAAAGATGGATCACTGTGATATCTGGTGTCCAAGCTAGATCTGAGAAAATGACAATCTGTGTCTCTGTCAATGAGGCATCTACCACTCATCTCTTATTCTGTTGGGAATGTTCATTTCAGGGTTCAAGCAGAACTGGTGCTGCCATGGGAGATCATTTAAAAAGTATATTTTACTGCTTGAGGAAATGGATACCTCATTCTTCATGATGTGATTATTTCAAATTGCATGCCTGTATTAAACCATCTCATATATCCCATAAATATATACACCTATGCACCCATGAAAATTCAAAATAAAAACAAAAGTCAGTATATTTCAGGCCTTACAGATTGCATATTGGTGATTCCATATAGTTTGAAAGGACTTTGGGTATCCATAGTGTCATATAAAAATGTGGCTTCCCCTAAAAGGGAGTATAATGTGACTGTTAGGTCCTCTTCCTGGGGAGTGGTAGTTGGGTTGCTTACTGAACAAACAATTTGGCAAAGCCCCTAGGATTGTGGTTCCAGTAATGGGGAGACAGCCAGGGAATGAGTAGCGGGACGAGCCCCCAAGTGTAGGCAAAGTTCAGGGCCTGCTCTACAGAAACTTTTTCTTTTTGTATGACCTTGTACCTCCTCCTGAAGTTTGCTGATCTCTCTGCTTCTTTCCACAGGGATTAACTTGCGTAGTTTCCAAGACGATGAAAATCAAACCAGGATACATGGGAATAGCTGCTCCCCATTATGATGTACAGGTTTGCCCGGGACACTAAGGAGGGAGGAAGTTAGGGGAAACACTGATTTTCAGTAATTTATGTATTCCATTGTTTACTGAGTCAAAATAATAGAAAGTACCGATATTAAGATAACATAAGGAAAAAGAGAGGGAGGGGGGGAGGTTAGGGGGAAGGAGAGAGTGAGGGAAGGAAGGAGGAAAAGGGGAAATGATTTATATTGTTACCATCCAGAAGGACCCACTTTGAATATCTAGCAAATTAGCTAGACAGTACGCAAGTATATATGCTTTAAAAACAAAACTAGGGGTGAATCCTGACATAACATTTTGTAACTTGCTTTAATCATTTAACAATTTAGGTAAAGATCTTTTCCATTCAATTAATGCCAATCTACAGCATGATTTTTAATGATGATATAGTAGTAAATAGTAGGTATCCACCCCTATTTATGCCTTTTATTGGACCAAGGGATGATGTCCCAGTTTTCACTAGTAAAAATACACTATAATGAATGCGTTGTAGTTAAAGTTTTATTGTTTTTGGAGAACTAGAATTTGTGTTTGTGTACCTGTGTTATGTGTATAGTTTTGTATATCTAAAGTGTAACTTAGACTCTATTCAGTGTCATATCCAGTTACTTGCCATGATATTAACTATCATAACCATTTGCTAAGCCCCTTTCTTAGTATCTTATTTCATTCCTATAAAAATCCTGTGAAATAAGCTGTCAGTATCTGTTTTATGGGTGAAAACACTGAAGCACAGAGTTTAAGTAGTTCAAAGTCAGCTAGTAAGGTAGCAGAGTAAATGTAAGTTTTGATCTGCCTGATTTCTAAGTCCACAGGTGAGGTAGGTCTCAAAGATAAGGGGAGGCTATTATTTTATCTGAGCTCCTAAAGCCAAAAGCATCTCCCCAGACTCATCTGGGCCAGTCTCAATAAAAGGATTCACCTAAACTATTCCAGGCAGATGGATCAGAGATCTGAGTTTAAGGCTCTTGGGTTCCCTTGGTTTCTGGTTGTTGTTTTCAGTCTCCACTAGAGCAAGAGGGTCTTTCATTTGACCAACTCAGTAATCTCATGCTACCACTGAAGCCATCTCCTGCTCTGTGCATCATTCTTCCAACCTGCTTCTTTCTCCAGGTCATAGATGATAAGGGCAACGTCCTGCCCCCCGGCACAGAAGGAGACATTGGCGTCAGGGTCAAACCCATCAAGCCTGTAGGCGTCTTCTCTGGCTATGTGGTGAGAAACTGTGCTCCTCCTCCTCTGTTCCTCAGTGAGGATGGGGAGCACTAAATGGGGTGAGGGAAGCCAAATGTTCTGAAACTTCAAGAGGCTAATTAATCACAGTGTTCCCAGAAATGAAATTGATAGGAAGCCTAATTTATGCAAGCAGAAAACTTCTAGGTCAAATAGACAAAAGACTAATTTGAATTAGTGTGAAGACAAATATCTGTGAAGACAAAGAGTGTCCAGTTTTCAAGAATGTATGCTTTGCCAGTGGAAGAAAAGACTGTCTATTCAGCCTTGCCTTCCTCAGCCTATCACTGTGACCTCATTGGAAGACTTATTTTTCTTCAATTAGCCCTCAGACTTCTCAAGAACTCTCTGTTTCATGCCCAAAATATTATTGACCCTGAACTATACACAGCACCATTCCCCCAAGGGCAGCCTTGCCCCCTCCCATAGGTATCATCCCCATGCTCTATGCCACTGATCTTCTTTAGAGCCTGCCAGGCACTTTACATTGAGACTTTGCCATCCAGTTGGAGGAATCCCTATCTTCAGATCTTGGGAAGGTAAAGACAGATAATCCTTGAATCCGGCCACCTCACTTGACAGGTGAGGATGTTGGAGCCAGAGATTACAAGACTTGCTCAAGCTCACAACCATTAGAAAGTGGACAGAGAAGACCCCAAGGGCATGCCTTCTGATCCCTGAGATAATTCATTAATAAAATAAATAAATAATAAATCAAATAATAGTAGTTTCCACCACTTATTGAATGCATACCATGAGGCAAGCATTGTCCTATAAACACATTTAATCTGTAAACTTTAAACTCATTTAAACTTTAAACTCGTTTAACCCTCCCAGCCACCCTATAAAGTTTTTGGACTCAGCTTACTCAAGTTCAAAACCCTGTACTGCGTGATCTTAGGCAAGTTACTTATCTGTCATGTCTCAGTTTCCTCATCTGTAAGTTTTGTGTTGTGAGTGTGTTCAATAAAATAATTGTTGTAGATGTGAATGATTATTCCTATTTTACGGATGAGGAAAACTGAGCCTCAGAGATCAGGGCAGAGCCACACTGTTCCCTTCTCCAAGCATTTCCTGTGTGCAGTCCCACTCTATTCTCAAAAGCCAGTGAAGTACCAAGTCATGGGCTTCTCCCCATTTGACAGGAAAGGAAACAGACTCAGAAGTGTCTGTTGGGCAGACTTCTGAGGCCACAGAGGCTCCATGTGGCCATGAGAAAGTCAAGCCAGTGGCCAAGAAACCTGGCTTCTGGTCTCAATTCTACCTTCTGTCATGGCTGTTTAGCTTCAGACGAGCCTCTTGGTGTCTCTGATCATTAGCATCCCTCTATTCCCAATGATGGAGTGAGGCTAAGAATTCTTTATGCCACCATATCATCTAGTAACTGAATCTCCAGTCTGGAGCCCATGCCCCAATACCAGAGTCATATAGGAAGATGCCCTGACAAGGGATAAAGCTTAAGCCTTTTCGTTACTCATAAGCAAGTGCCTCAGCTTAATAGAGGGATCCAGCCATTGTAGAAACATGCACATTAGCCAGGGTCCCAGGGGGCTTCCTGGCTAATGTCCCTAGAACTTTCAAATTTAACAAAGAAGCCAAGAAAAGTACCTAATCAAAACGATAGTTTTGAGTGGTGCCATGGAGTGAGCAGAGATTAGGATATCTGTGAAAGGGGAGATGGAAACAACTGGGGGAAATGCCCTAAGCCTGGATGAAAAGATACATCAATAATATCCATCAGACGGGACCTAGAGGAGTAGCTGAGAGACCCTGAGTGGAATAACTTCAATAAATGGGAAAGATCCAGTTCCACCTGCAGTCTAGGGTTGGCTGGTTCAGGGCACGTCTGCCATGGTCCAGTTATACACTGCACACCTGCAGTTTTAATAAGACTTATGACATCCGTTCATGGCAGCCCCAGGGTAGGGGATTTAGGCTTTGCAGGCACAATCACTCTGTCTTTCTGTGGTCACCAGGACAATCCCGAGAAGACAGCAGCCAACATTCGAGGGGACTTTTGGCTCCTTGGAGATCGGGGAATCAAAGATGAAGATGGGTATTTCCAGTTTATGGGACGGGCCGATGATATCATTAACTCCAGCGGGTGAGCTTGGTTTCTGGATTGGGAGGGGAAATTTGGGTCTTTACTCTGGCTGGTTCCAGACTTCTGGGATGGCCTAGAGGTTGGGTGTCCAGTCTTCTCTGAAGGACAGGTTCTTCTGCAGGTACCGGATTGGACCCTCAGAGGTAGAGAACGCGCTGATGGAGCACCCTGCTGTGGCTGAGACGGCTGTGATCAGCAGCCCAGACCCCGTCCGAGGAGAGGTGATGGGGAAGCAGCAGTCTGGGGGTGAACAGATATCAACACAAGGGCAGTGTAGTATGATGGTTTAAGAACAGGGACTGTGGGGCTAAACACTCTGAGACCCAATCTTGGCCCTGCCACTTACTAGCTATGTGACCTTGGGCAAGCTACTTGGCCTCTCTGTTTCTCAGTTTCCCCATTTGTAAGATGAGGGATTGTTATGAGGGTTAAATGTGCTAATATTTGTAAAGTATGGTGATTTCTCAAAAAACTAAACAGAACTACCGTATGATCCAGCAATCCCACTACTGGGTATTTATCCAAAGGAAAAGAAATCAGCATATCAAAAAGATGTCTACACTCCCATGTTAATTGCAGTACTATTCACAATACAAAGATATGAGATAAACCTAAGTATCCAATGAATGAATGGATAAATAATACGTGGTATATATACACAATGGAATGCTATTTGTCATTAAAAAAGGATGAAGTCATGTCATCTGCAGCAACATGGAGAGAACTGGAGGTCATTATGTTAAGTGAAGTAAGCCAGGCACCGAAAGATAAATATCACATGTTTGCACTCATAAGTGAGAGCTAAAATAGTTGATCTCATGGAGATAAAGAGTAGAGTGATAGATACCAGAGGCTGAGAAGGGTGTGTGGGTGGCAAAGCGGGGGATGAAGAGAGGTGGGTGAATGGGTATAAACATACAGTTAGGGCCGGGCGCGGTGGCTCAAGCCTGTAATCCCAGCACTTTGGGAGGCCGAGATGGGCGGATCACGAGGTCAGGAGATCGAGACCATCCTGGCTAACACGGTGAAACCCCGTCTCTACTTAAAACACAAAAAACTAGCCGGGCGAAGTGGCGGGCGCCTGTAGTCCCCGCTACTCGGGAGGCTGAGGCAGGAGAATGGCGTAAACCCGGGAGGCGGAGCTTGCAGTGAGCTGAGATCCGGCCACTGCACTCCAGCCCAGGCGACAGAGCAAGACTCCGTCTCAAAAAAAAAAAAAACATACAGTTAGATGGAAGCAATAAGTTCGAATGTTCAATAGCAGAGTAGAGTGACTATAGTTAACAACCATGTACTGTATATTTCAAAATAGCTAGAAGAGAGGACTTGAAATGTTCTCAACACATACAAATTATAAATACTCAAGGTGATGGACACCCCAAGTATCCTAATTTGATAATTACAATATATGCGTGTAACAAAATATCACTTGTACCCAATACATATGTACAAATATGAATCGATAAAAATTTTTAGAAAGTAAAGTGCTCGGTTGGGAGGCCGAGGCGGATGGATCACGAGGTCAGGAGTCCAAGACCAGGCTGGCCAAGATGGTGAAATCCCGTCTCTACTAAAAATACAAAAATTAGCGTGGCACGGTGGCAGGCACCTGTAAATCCAGCTACTTAGGAGGCTGAGGCAGGAGAGTAGCATGAACCCGGGAGGCGGAGCTTGCAGTGAGCCGAGATCGTGCCATTGCACTCCAGCCGTGGCGACAGAGTGAGACTGTCTCAAAAAAAAAAAAAAAAACTTGAAGTGCTTGGAACAAGGCCTAGCACATAGTAAGTACCATATAATGTCTATTTTGATGAGGCTGGAAGGAGTCTATCCTGCTGTTTGGTGTTTGAATCAGACTCTGATTCCTGACCAGAAGAACAGAGGAGGGATTTGAGCCAAAGGATAGAGCCCCCGTGCCACAGGGTTCGCAGTGAAAACAAAGGGAAAAAGAAAGACCCCTATAAAGCCAGGGTTATAGAAATAGGCTCAGATGGGGTCTAGTGGACTTCGATGTGTGTGTAGGAAAATATTAAGGTGGGATGTGTGGATCAGTGTCCTCGTACATTTCCACAGGGTGTAAGCCTGGCACTATCACACCTCCGGTACGTACAGAACACATCGCACAGAAAATGATGGGAACCACTGAGCAGTGAGGCCAAGGGGGGATCCTCTGCTGAGAAAACCCTGTGTGTCCAGCTCTGAGCCAGCCCTGCTGTACATGATTTCATTTTATTTACCATAAGTTAAATATGGCAGTTTTATCCCCATTTTATAGATGGGAACACTGAAGTTTGGAGAAGTTAACACGTTGTTTAGGGTTATGGTTTTCAGTCTATTTTTCTCTTTTCTCCCCCTGTATCTTCTTTCTCCTCATCTGTCTCTATTGTCCTTGGAGTGTGAGGCGAGCCTGGTCTCAATCTATTGTCCACCTGCTCCTCCAATAAACAACTTCAGAGAGAGCTGGAACCTCATTCTTGTCCCCAGTTTCTCCCTTTCCCTTGACCTGGATCACTGGGGATGCAAATGAGGAGATACAAGGGTGATGGAAGTCTTAATGCCAATTTCACATTACTCCAGGAGATGACTACACACTCTAATCCCTTCTCTCTTGGCCCTTATCTTTTTTGCAGGTGGTGAAAGCATTTGTGGTCCTGGCCTCGCAGTTCCTGTCCCATGACCCAGAACAGCTCACCAAGGAGCTGCAGCAGCATGTGAAGTCAGTGACAGCCCCATACAAGTACCCAAGAAAGGTAAGGCCTTTGAGATCCCAAGTCACTCAAACTTGAGAAATAGATTGTTTTCCTGTTATATTTACCTTCAGGAGGAGGACAGCCCTCTAATTTTAAAAAGTCTTCCTGGGCCAGGTGCAGTGGCTCACGCCTGTAATCCCAGCACTTGGGGAGACCGAGGCGGGTGGATCACTTGAGGTCAGGAGTTTAAGACTAGCCTGGCCAACATGGTGAAACCCTGTCTCTACTCAAAATACAAAAATTAGCCAGGCGTAGCAGCATGCGCCTATAATCCCAGCTACTCAGGAGGCTGAGGCACGAGAATCGCTTGAATCTGGGAGGTGGAGGTTACAGTGAGCCGAGATTGTGCCATTGCACTCTAGCCTGGGTGACAGAGTGAGACTCTGTCTCAGAAAAAAAAAGTATTTCTGACTATGATCAAGAAAGCCCAGGAAGACAATCTAGCAACTATCTTGATGCTTGAAAAATGACCTCAGCTTTTGACTCACTCTGAATTAAAAGCAGAGGGTGAAGTTGCACTGTGACTTAGTCTCAATGGGAACCCCAGCCAATCCCATGGGAGTTCTGAAGCTTGCATAACCTTTCAGTGTTGTCCTAAGGCAAGGTGAGGAAGGGAAGGGGGTCTCTACAGTCACAGGTGGATCAAGTATGGATGTAGGCTGCCCTGGGAAGGAGCGTGACCTTGGACAAGACAGCTGTCTTTGGCTGAGGCAATTCCCACAGGGGTCTGGCAGTGGGGTGGGAGTTCTTTGTCCCTGGAGGGGGATCTCAGCTGCATATCAGAGTCCACTAGGTGGACTTGCAGCCTCTGAGAGTGAGGCAGCACAGCACAGTCTCAGGAATCAGACTGCTGGATTCAACATTCACCTCCACCACTTACTCAATAACCTCTGTGTTCCTCAGTTTCCTTATTTGCAAAATGAGAATTATGCTGTTACCCCTTCACAAGTTGTTAAGGATGAGTTCATTTAAGAAAGCATCACTTAGAAGAGTGACTAGCACATAATAAGCATTTAATAAGTATTTACAAAGGAGGTTAGAAATCCAGGCACACCAAAATTATTATGAACGTTTAAGTATAACTGAATATTGTAGAAGGCTGAGTCAAGGAGTCCTATCACACAGTGTGCGGTGTCTTACTCAAATATCTCACTAGATGTGTCTCTTTCCGCAAGTATCTCCTCTAGAATTCTCAAGGCAACAGGTTATTTCCACCTTCCCCCTCCTTCCACCAACTACATCCTGTCCCTTCTGCTTCTCTCTTCATGACAAGCAGAGTAGCTTACTTCTTAGCATTAGATCCGGATACCTCCTGTGGCTTTCATCCGCTCTCTATCTACCCTTCGGGGCACAAATAGTAAATATTTTAGGCTATATGTTCTTTGTTGCAACTACTCAACTTTGCCCATGCAGTACTAAAGGTTGACAGTTTCTAAATGAATGGGTATGACTATTTCAATTAAACTTTATTGATAAAAACAGGACATGGGCTGTATTTTGCCTGCAGGTCATAGTTTGCTGACCTCTGCTCCATTTCTTTGTGGTTTGAACAAACCCTTCTCAACAAAGTCAGTCTTGACTTATAGAAGAATTCTTATATCAGCCACTAAGAAGATATTTTTTCCATGTCAGTATCCCTATTATTAAATCAAAGTTAAAAATGGTTAATTTTTATTAAATCCAAGACCATCTGATGCTTAAACCAATGCCAAGGTAACTGAGTCACATCATTGGAAGCCTCAATGAGGCGTCTTCATCATCCATGTCTTCAGATTTGGGAATATTAGAGATAGAGGATCCTCAACTTCAAACATTCCTTTTAACAAGAGCAAATTGTGAAATTGGAGAGATTTTATAATTTTGCTTAGGGCACACCGATAGGAAATGATTGATATGGAATTCAAAATGAGGCATCCTAATTCTTAGATGTCTTAGATATCTAAAGACCTCAGATTAATCCAGATTAATAACAACAGCTAATATTTTTCAGTGCTGACTCCATGCCAGTAACTTAGCCTGCATAATTTCCTTTTGTCCACACAATCACCCAATGAAGTTGCTATTATCCTCCAGCTTACTTAGTAGGGAAACTAGTCTTAGCAAAGCCAAGGACCTAGTTAAAGCCAGGTGATTGGTAGAGGAGGAGCTGGGGTCCAGAGAGTCTGATGTCAAGGCTCAACTGGCTGACTGCTGTGCCATGTTGTGTCTGTTATGCTGCTCCTCCTCTGTCTGAAAATATGTCAAAGACCTTTATGCCCAATTCTAGCCAACCTCTTATTGTCCTCATCCCAGAGCACTTTCTGAAGCTTCTTATTGCACAGAGGGGCTGCCCTGAAGTGGCTCCAGCCTGAAGGACTTCCCCTCACCCTGCGGCAGTACTGAAAAATGCAACCCACTGTGGTCACAGACCACCCACCCTGGACCAATTTTTTTTTTCAACAGATAGAGTTTGTCTTGAACCTGCCCAAGACTTCCACAGGGAAAATTCAACGAACCAAGCTTCGAGACAAGGAGTGGAAGATGTCCGGGAAAGCCCGTGCGCAGTAATACATCTAGGAGGCATTCATTTGGATTCCCCTCTTCTTTCTCTTTCTTTTCCCTTTGGGCCCTTGGCCTTACTGTGAAGATATGGTATTCTTTATGAAAGAACATGAATGTAATTTTTGTCTTGCCTTGATTATTAACACAAAACATTACCATGTTAGATGTTGAAAGAAGAAACGGAAGGAATGAGAGAGAGTGAAAAGGAGAGGGTAACAGAAAAAGAGGAAAGAAAAGTAAGTCAGGGAAATAAATATTAAAGCTGCCAGGGAAAGCAATTGAAAAAGAAATAAAGTATGGAGGAAGGGAGAGAGGAAGCAAGGGAAGGAGGAAGAAAGGAAAGAGAAGATGGAAGGGGGAGAAAAGATAGAAGAAAAATAATTGGAGGGAGAATCAGAAAAATAAAGAGAAGAAAGGAAAGAAATAGAGAGAAAGAAGAAAGCAAAAGAACACAAGAAAGAGAGGGAGAAAGGAAGAGGAAAAAATTAAAAAATAAAAATAGTAAAAGAAACTGATAAAGAAAAGTAATGGAAGACAGGAAGAATGGAAGAGAGGGAAGAAAAGAGGAAAACATAAATACTCCCACAGATAGACAAAGTCAAGCATAAAACTGGAGCTTGAGAAGGAAATGAAAGGCTGTGGCACCTTCTTTTACCCTAGGAGAAGACCTCCATACAGGAAGACTTGTGTGTGGGGTTGGGACATTAGAATCATCCCCAAGTCACCCCAAACCTTGGAACTCTCAGGGTCAGAGGGGAACCACCATTTATTAAGCATTTGGTATATGCCAGGCACTGACCCAGATGCATGATAAATACCACATTGTTTCACCTCTGTATGGCATCTACAGACCTCAGATCATAGCTGTGAGAACAACGTAAGCACTGCCAAAGTTATCAGCTACCCATACCTTGTTTTTGGTGTTATCTACTCTTCCTAGACTCAAATATTAAATAGTTTTAAAACCAAGATCCTGACAGTAGTCTTTGGGAAAAACAAAGAAAGGCAGGGATGAGGTAAGTGTATGCTTCCAACAGCTTGTGAGTTGGGGAATCCATGGAGAGAGAATGGAGAGGTGGTTTTATTGAAGGAACAACAAGCACCTCAATTCCTGGGGCTTCTGGGACACCAGATCTATGGTCCAGGAGATCAAGAGAGGTGAGCACTATGAGGACTTCACCTACAACCCAGAGATGGAGGATGAATGCTCCTAGCAAGTTCAAGTAAGTAGGAGAAGAAAGCAAAGGTTATCTGAGAGCCCATGACTCTTCTTAAGAAGACTTGGTAATAATAACAGCAATAGTAATAATAATATTGATCGTTCATCAAGCACTTGCCAAGAGTTAGGCACTATCCCAAGTAAATGCACATATTAATCCTACTTAAGGTTCACAATTACCCTTTGGTTCAGGCACTATTATTTTTTCCATTTTACAAAGGAGGAAATTAAGACTTAGAGAGATTAAATGACAGAGCCAGATTCTAATACAGGCCAAGCTGCATACAACACCTGTGCTTTCAATTTCTATACTCACTCCATCAATTTGCTTGTTTTGGCTTCTGGATCTTGGCAAAGCCGCTCTCTCAATCTGTACTTGTTAGGGTAGACATGCAGTTTATGTAGACATGCAGTTTATACCTGAAATAATTCAAATATTAGGCCTGCTAAATGGTTTAAGGTCATAAACTGCTTCTTTGGCTTTTGAAAACTGTTCAACTTGCCTGCTTTACAGTTTGGTAAGGCCTGGGGACATATGGAGTTAACCACGCCCCTAACTATGCTGGAGAGAGTCAGATCTTATCCACACCTAATACATCATTAAAATAACTTATCAGGTTTTAAACCAAAATTAAAATGGCTGAGAGTTAACTTTGTAATATGTAATTGAGACTACTGAGGATAGATTTACATGCAAAGTGTGTAAGGAGAGTAAAATGTGGTTTTGGTAAAAGATTATAAGAAGGCATGGTAATGTAAATTTCTGCCTAAGTTTAGAGGGTTAAAGAATTCCTTAAAAGTTAAAGGTTTGAACAAATTGTGGAAGGTGTAAAGGGTTATAAAAGGTTTATAAGAATCTCACTTCATGGTCAAACTCAGATTGGATGGATTTGTCTGTAAGGTTACATTACAAAAAATTGAGGTTGACATTAACAGTTGACTAATGCAAGGGTGAAATTTGGCTTTCTCTCACTTGAACAAGATTTTAGTGTAATGAAAGATTTTTGTTTGCCTTGTGAATAAACTTCCAAAAAAAAAGGGAAGGACAAGAGTCAGATGGCTTTGAAAACTTGGTCTTCTCTCTTAATGAGTAAAGATTTTTGTTTTTCAAAATTTAAATTATCTATTTTAGCTAAATGGATGACTTATGGTAACCTGAAATTCTGTTAAGTGTTTTAAGCTTTCAACGTATTTGGTAGGTTTCCCAATATCAAATTTCAGCTTCGAAATTGTCTTTTCTAACCCTTAACTTTTGGATGCTACAGAGGGCCCCTGGAGCATCCAAAAGAGAAGTAAACAGGGTTATTTGACATGTTTAGTTATATAGGATTGTTGAAATAAGGTGGTGTTTAATTTTCAGGTTATATTTTAGTGAAAAATGTTAATACGTATTCTAAAATAGTATGGGATCTCATGGACACTATTGAGAGCAAAGAATCAGAAGAGGCAGGCACAATGACAAAAGGATGAAAGACAGCAATTCAAGAAGAGTTGATTAGCACTGCTGTATTAGTCCAGTTTTATACTTCTATAAAGAAATGCCCAAGACTTGGTAATTTATAAAGAAAAAGAGATTTAATAGACTCACAGTTCCACATGGCTGGGGAGGCCTCACAATCATGGCAGAAGGTAAATGAAGAGCAAAGGTACATCTTACATGGTGGCAGGCAAGAGAGTGTGTGCAGGGGATCTGCCCTTTATAAAACCGTAAGATCTCATGAGGTTTATTTACTATCATGAGAACATCATAGGAAAAATCCACCTCCATGATTCAATTACCTCCAACTGGGTCCCTCTCGTGACACACGGGGATTATGCAAGCTAGAATTCAAGATGAGATTTGGGTGGGGACACAGCCAAACCATATCAACTGCCAAGAACAGCCACGAGGAAGAGTCAAAAGGGATCTATTGCACTTGGCAGCAAGAATATTAGATAAGTTATTACCAAAACCCAAACAAAAAATAGTTCAATGGAGTAATTATGGGTAGGAGACTGATAGTTGTGAGCTTATCAGTGAGAAGTGAAAAGAAATAGAAATCGCTAATGTAGTTCACTCTTTTAATAAACATGAAGGGGAAAGAACAAAAGAAAAGATACAGAATTAGAGAAGCAACTTGCAAAAGAGGGAGGAAACTGAAAAATTGCTGCAAACTCATTTTTCTCCTACCCAACAGCCACTCCCCACAACCACCTACCTGTACTACACCTTGTTTCTTGCTAAAAGGACTCTAATTTTGGTCAGAATAGCAGGGAGCTCACCACTAGGACATAAATTGTGATTGGTCTAAAGCAGTTCTTTTCCAGTTCTTTTCAATTACACCAGAAAGTTTGTTTTGCTATTTCTACACCTTTTCATCCTTTGTGGTAGAGTATATTTGTTATTCAGCAAATATTTAATCTCCATTTACTGCACACCCCACCCCATGGGAAGAAAATCGTTCTCTGTTCCACTGAGGTTGAGCTGGTTTGACAGCTTTTTGGCTACTGGAATGTTTGTGAGCATAACACAAGGGGGCTTTTTAAACATGTGTACATGGTTTGTATTTATTTGTGAGGCATCTGCCATCTTCACGAGAGGAGCATGCCTTGGAGAGTCAGAAGTCTCCCAAAGAAAGCCTTCTAGAAAAGACTTAAACCTGACCCTTAGCCTAAAGCAGAGCCTCCCCAGACAACCTGCAGATCCGTGAGAGAAAAAATAAGTTGGCCACTGAGATTTGAGAGTTGTTTGTTATCCAACAATATGATAGTGATAAGTAACTGATAAAACCTTAGTTTTTTCTTTAACAAAAAGAGAACAAGACTCATCTCAAATCATTGGCAGGCAACTATACCCAAATGAGACATAATAACATTAGCATTTGTGATTTTATTGTATTCACTTTTCATTTTATTTGTTTGTGGCATGTAAAACTTATGTTTTAACTGTAGTAGGAATTCAGAGTATTTTCATTAATGTATTTTTTCTTTGAAAATATTTTTAAGAAAAGCAATGTAAAAAACATTGAGTAAATAAAAAGAGAGGTAACAGTGTATGATTGTAGCAAAAAAAAAAAGTCAATGCAGGTAGGGAATCGATGGCTGAAGTTTGATAAACATTTGAATAGGAGGAGAAGCGAAGGATGGAACCATAAGGAAAACCCAAAGGGCAGGGCAAGTAGTGTCATTTTACCTAAAAGGAAGTAGTCAAGGATCCATGGGAAACGTAGCTTATCTTAGAATTGAAGGCTACGAGTCTGAGTTCTAGTTCTGTTACTGATGGGAAGTGCCTGCCCATACTGAACTTCAGTTACCTCATCCAGTCAGTAAGAATGATCCGGCATCACCACCAAGATGCAGTAGAGATTGCAGCAGACCATGTCTGTGGAAGCACCTATCAGGGTTCAGGTAAACAAGTAGAAAGAAATGAATATTTAAGACGTGCTAGTGTGAAGGATGGGTTGGGGCAAGTGAAGGAATCTGCCTCTGCAATCTGGGGGCCATGAACAGAAATAACCCCTTGCTTCATTTTATATACCTTTGATCAGTCAATCAAGAGAGGTTGCCTGCCCACAGAAGAGGATGTGAAGGGGAGAAATTAGCAGACATTGGAGGTTGGGCAGGGAGAGGAGGGTATGCACAGATATGAAGATCCAGCTTTTTGACGGAGTCAAGATTTTGTTCTGGTCATTTTTTTTAATCCAGTCTTGGGTGACCTCCCATCTCCTATGTCCGTACAGGAGCTGGATACTCTAAAAAGAAGAGAGTCCTGGAATAAGAGAAACAGAGATTATGGGACTGTGAGCTGGATGAAGAGCCCATCCAATCAAATGACCCACAATTTATTTGGGTCAGAGGGAGGATTAGACACCCCAGCAAGCTAAGCAGAAGAATTTATGAGAGAACATGATATCTGAAACTTGTAATTCAGAAAGAGGCCTACTAAGTGATAGAACCATCCTCAAAGAACCATCATTGTCTTCTCTTGTCATTTTGTTTACCTTTCATATACCTAATACCAAAGGATGCTCAGAAGCTGTTAAAGAATTTTAGTAAAAACACTCACCCACCACTATCACAGTTCTCCTCCCCAGCAGTAAATAACGCTGGCTATTTGTGAATCTTTCCAGTGATATCTGAGGGAGAATATGGAGGGAGCCAGATGGTGGAGAGCTTAGTTATCGTCTCTCTTCTTACTTATGTGTGCTATGGTTAACACTCTGTTGGAGCTCCCTCTGGCCTCTGCTGCAAGAGAGAACTCGCTAGCTGTCAGGTCCTTTCTTCATCTCTCCAGCAGTCTGAGCAGAACAGGAAAAGCCTCAGGAATGTCTGCCACTATGATTCTGACCTGGGCACATAGATCAGCATTTCAGCTGGTATTACCCTAGAAGCCAGATGCTGTCTTGGTGTCCAGGGGCTCTCTGCCAGGGCATGATCACCTTGGAAAGAGATAGGCCCAGGGACTCTCACCTCTCAATAATTGGCTTTTGTAACAGACTTGGGTTTCCTGAATCACAGTATGGGGTACAGAACAGTCCAGACAGTGAGCTGGTTCTTGGCGACTCCAGGGCCAATCTAGTAATAATGTGATTAAATGGCATGAGGAAAGATCTCAGCTTTAGCAACTTTATTATTTTCTGAAAATGAAATCTTCATCTCAATGCCGTTAGCTACCTTAGTACATAGTGCCTTAACACTGTAGAGTTTCTCGTTTGCAGCGGTCCAGCAGATTTCCAAGTTAACTATTTCCTTCTAAGGATGGTACTAGCCAAAGATTGAGCTTCTTTGGCAGAGCCAGACCTGATAAATATAGCTCAACTAGCCAAAGGTGGTGACAAGGACACACCTGGCCGAAGGTGTCCTGGTCACTACCCCCACCACTCCTCCAAGATTCCCCAGACACACCCAACCAATATAGCTACAAAAGAAAAACAGGCAAAACCCAATTACTAATAGCTGCTTTTTCCACCAGGTGGCACCCAAAGTCTTGCTTTCATTTATCTGACAAGCAACTGCTAGTGCCTGATATTACCCTATGCCGTGGGACACAGCCTTTTAAACAACAACAAACAACAACAAACAACAGTTTCCGGCCAAGCATAGTGGCTCACCTCTAATCCCAGCAGTTTGGGAGGTAGAGGCAGGAGGATCACTTGAGTTTAGGAGTTGGAGACAAGCCTAGGCAACACAGGGGGCTCCATCTCTATGAAAAATAAAAAATAAATGAAATTAGCCTTGCATGGTGGTATACATTTGAGCCCAGGGGGTATAGGCCACAGTGCCACTGAACTCAAGCAAGACCTGTATCTCCATTTAAAAAAAAAAAGTTTTCTACCTCACAGAACTCAGTCTACTTGTAGGGAATGTGGGAGGCAGAGGCAGAGGCACACAATAATTAAGATTTATAAGCAAAATATAAAATAGAATAGGCTGTGATAAGTAGCATGGAGAAAATTAAGCAAGTAAGAATCAGTAATTGCTATTTTTTTCTATTTTGAGGGATAGAATATTTCTGGGATATAATAAAATAGAGTACTGTCTTTTGTTTTCCAATTGAGAAACTGGATTCATGTACCTTTAACAGTTTTTTTGTGTTTGTTTGTTTTAAACAGGATCTTACTTTGTCACCTGGGCTGGAGTGCAGCGGGGCAATCACAACTTAATGTGTGACTCCTAGCCTCAAACAATCCACTTGCCTCAACCTCCCAAGTAGCTGGGACTACAGGCACACATCATCACTCCCAAATAATTTTTAAATTAGCTACACACTTTCCACCCATCAGATCTCATGAGAACTTACTCACTGTTAAGAGAACAGCAAGGGGAAAATCCACCTCCATGATCAAATCGCCTCCCAGCAGATCCTTTCCCCAACATTGGGAATTATAATTCAGCATGAGATTTGGGTGGGGACACAGAGCCAAACCATATCAGGGCCCTTCATGGGTAGTCTGGCTTCTTTTATGGTGGCCCAGACTCCCTGAGACCATGGCATAGATTGCCAGTCTTGTTCAATGTTAAGCCTAAACCAGTATAGCTAGGTCTACGACATTCTCTTGGAGAAAAGAAATCACAAGCCAGCAAAGATTCAAGGGTGACCACCAGAAATAGCCCCATCTTTTAATCGGAAAGTTGCCAAAGAATTTGCAGCCATCCTTAAATCCACCACAAGGACTTACTAAGCATGAAGGTCTGTGGTAGGAGGTGGGGCACAGCTGTAATGAAAAGAGTCCAACTCCCTGTCTTCATGAAACTTACATTCTATACAGGAACACGTGCAACATCAAGTAGGCAAATTTTAAAAGACTATTTCAGATGATGGACAATGTGACAAAGAAAATCAAACAGGAAAAATAGATAGCTTGATGGAGCAGAAGGAGGGACTGTCTTGGGTAGGTTGGCCAGAGAAGACCTCTCTGAGAGATAAGAGTGAAGAGAAGGAACCTTCCTATGGAGATCTGGGGAATGCTCCAGGCAGAGAGAACAGGTTAGAGTGAGCCCCAGGAAAATAGATGGTGGTGAATAGTGACGCCTGAAAAAAATGTCAAAAGACTGGAGGAGAGAGAGTAAGAAAAGATGGAGACAGGGAGTGAGAGAGAAAGAAAGAATATGCTGTACTTTTTATGGGTTGAATTGTACGCCCCCTCCCCAAATTCATATTTTGAGGTCCAAATCCCCAATACCTTAGAATGTGACCTTATTTGGAAATAGGGTCTTTACAAGGATAATTATGTTAACATGAGGTCATTGGGATGGGCCCTAACTCAGTAAGACTGGTGCACTTACAAAAAGAAGAAATCTGGACACAGAGATGCACATTAACAAGGCTGACATTACGTGAACATGAAGATAGGCATCCACAAACCAAGGAGAGAGGCCTGGAACAGATCCTTTCTTTCTCCTCAGCCCTCAGAAGAAACAAACCCTGCCAGTATCTTGATTGTGGACTTCCAGCCTCCAGCACTGTGAGACAATCAATCATGTTGTTTAAGCCACCTATCCTGTGTTACTTTGTTAGGGCAGCCTTAAAGCAGGACATGAAGGCTTTCTTTCTCCCTAGGATATAATGGCAGGACAGTTAGTCAGAGGGCAGAGTAGACTGCATTACAGAGTTCAAAATTTGCTCCAAGGGCATTTGGAAGCACTGTAGGGTTTTGTTTTGTTTTTTATTTTAGCTTGGGGAATACAGGTGCGGGTTCGTTACATAAGTAAATTGGATGTTGTGGGGGTTTGGTGTACTGACTGTTTTATCACCCAGGTAATAAGCATAGTACCTGATAGGTAGTTTTTTGATCCCGCCTTGGGCTCCCAAAGTGCTGGAATAGGTAGTGATCTACCCGCCTGGGCCTCCCAAAGTGCCGAAATTACAGGCATGAGCCACCATGCCCTGCAAGAAAAACTTTTATGCGTTGTTGTTTTTTCAAATTTCATTTAGTTGTTTAGGTGTGTTTTCTTGCATCTCATTGACCTTCTTTAAAATAATTATTTTGAATTTTTTTCAGACAATTCATAGATATCCAATTTTTTGTGGTAGGTTGCTAGGGCTTTGTTAATTTTTTTGGTGGTTTCATGTTTGTCTGATTTCTTGTTATTCATGTAACCTTTCCATCTGTGCATTTGAAAGAGCAAATGCTTCTTCCAGGCCTTAGAAACTGGTTTTGGCCGGTTTGTGTTCTGTTAGATTCCCAGGCGGATGAGTTTGCCTATGGGATTGTAGCCAAATGCTTTTGGAGCCAGGTAACACGACTGCTGCTGGGTCCACATGGAGTTCACAGTTGTTGAGCCTACTCTAGCAGGTGTGGATCCTGTCTGGGCCCAGGGTGGTCTCTACTGTCTCCAGGACCTCAGTCCAAAGGGCTGGTACTGGGCTGATGGACTACTTCAAATGCACAGGAGCAGGCCTGTTACCTGGTTTGTGAATGGCTATGACTCCTCCAGGTCCCCAGGGGGGCTTTTACTGAACCACTGGGTGAGACCTTGGACAGGCGGTACTGCTCCAGTCTGCAGCTGAGAGGGGCGGAAACCAAGTTTCAGGGCTGCTTCAAGGTCTACAACTGAGACTGAAATCTTCAGGCCTGTCTCTGGTGTCACTGATGGGCGTGTCTCACAGTGGGTCCCTGGGCAGGCAGCCATGCTCTCGATCTGTAGCTAAGTGAAGTTGGAGCTGAGATTCAGGGCCTTTCAAGATCTGCTATGGGGACTGAGGTTGGCAAGTATGACCCTGGGGACTCACATGGGCTTGTCTCCCACCTATTCCCTGATTGGGCAGAACTGCTCTTAGATCTCAGCTGAGGGAGCCTTGGGCTGAAATTCAGGGTCATTTCAGGATTTGCGATGTGACTGAAGTTGGCAAGGCTGTCCCAGTGGCACAGACGGGCAAGCCTCTCAGCAGCTCCATGTGCAGGCAAAATTGCTCTTGGGCTGCTGCTGAGAGGGTTTGGAGGCAAGATTGAAGGCCCTTTCTGGTCTGCTTGGGGACTAAAATCCAAAATCCTGCCCTAGGGACTCATATGGACATGTCTTTCTCTGGGTCCTTATGCAAGCAGGACTGATTGCATACTGCAGCTGAGATAGGCTGGAGTTGAGTTAGAGGGTTGTTTCAAGGCCTCAGTTGAGGCCAAGTTCAGTGGGCCTGTTTTCTGATGTACTGCTGTGCATGACTCCCTCCTGTCAGACCCCCAGGCAGATGGTTTTGGTAGCAGGATCAAGTCTAAATAGGGCTTTCCCCAAACATGAGGCAGATGGGGCCATTTCCAAATCCAGAGTTAGGACCACAGTCAATGAGTTTGTCACCCATGTGTGGGTCTACCCTCTCAAAACAACTCTCCTAGGTCTTGGGCTCCACTGGGGTTTCAAAACTCCTGCGTAAATCCTCAGGTTCTCACAAAGGCAATTTTGCCTGTGAATGGATGAGCAATTACTGTTGCTATTGGGGAATGTGAGTGGGGAACTAACTACTCTGCCATCTTGCTGACATCACTTCCTAGCTTCCTTTGTTTCTGTGGAGAAGTCAGTGGTAATTTGAACAATTGTCCCACATGTGTAACGTATGATTTTCTTCTGTCTTCTTTCAAAATGTTATCTTCTTTTTGATTTTAAGAAGTTTGATTATGACATGCCTAAGTATTGTTCTTTTTTGTGTTTCTCCCATTTTAGATTTTTCTAATATTCTTGGATCTGTAAATTTATATCTTTCACCAAAATCTGGAAAACTTTTAGTCATTATTTTTTTAAATATTTTTTCTGTCTTTTTCTGGAACTCTATACACACACACACACACACACACACACACACACATTGTTCCACGATTCACTGAGGCTCCACTTTTTATAAAAATATTTTTCTCTCTGTTCTTCAGACTGTTAATTTCTTTTGAACTAATTTCAAGTATGCTAAATTTCTTAGATCTCCAATATGCTATAAGGTCCATTAAGTTCATTTTTAATTTAGAGTAATACATTCTTAAACAGACTCAATTTTAAAATCATTTCTATTTGTCCACTAACTTTTTTATTGTTCATACTGAACGTATTTTTTTTAGTCCTTGAGCATAATCATTACAGCTATAGCACTGTTATTGAGATCCTTCTCTACTAATTCCAACATCTGAGTCTTTAGTTT
Source organism: Chlorocebus sabaeus (assembly GCF_047675955.1). Taxonomy (NCBI): domain Eukaryota; kingdom Metazoa; phylum Chordata; class Mammalia; order Primates; family Cercopithecidae; genus Chlorocebus; species Chlorocebus sabaeus. Next base: position 18,952,074 of record NC_132908.1, read on the forward strand.
TCTCCATTGATGTTCTTTCTCTCTTGCAAATGAGTCGTATTCCTGTGTCTTTGTGTATCTAGTAATTTTAGATTTTATATTGAACATTGTCATTAATATACTGTAGAGATTCTGGATTTTGTTTTGTTTATTCATTTCTTTTGGCAGGTGGTTAACTTGACTATACTCAAACTCCAAACTCTTTTCCCTCTGTAGTACCCAGCATCTGAAAATTCCGTGCATTTCTGTTGGCCTGAGGCTGCATGGATTCTGTGTATTTCAGGGATCAACCATGGATTTGGGCAGAATTTATACACAAAATTTAAAGCTCCTCTACTCTGACTCTCTCTCTTGAAATTTTTCCATAAAAATTGAAAACTCATTCAATGCCATTTATTTATTCAAAGGTAGACTTTTCCTAATTTATTTTTGTGTTGCCTGATCTCTAATGCATTCTGAAGTTGTTATTTATATTTTGTCCAGGGCTTATAGTTGGTACGTATCAAAAAGTTGATCCTATGTAAAATACTACATAGTACATTTCACTTCAAGATACTTGAAGATCATGATACCTGAAGCGAAAGTCCTACAATTATAATTCCAGTTGTGAATTATTTGATTTATCTGTGCCACCAATACTCATTGTGAGCATGTGAATTTTAGCTTACCTAGAAAAATCAACTCCAAAATCATCCTCTTTTATGATAACTCGTCTATACTTTTATGATAACTTGGCTTTAGTTGGCTATACTTTCATATTCTATACTTTTATACTCCAAAATCATCCTCTTTTATGAAGACATCCTGTTTTATGACTTGGCTATACTTTTATACTCTCCTACATTGTCTTAGGAACTCCTAATATGTCTTTTATATGCCTCTTCTTTTTTTGACTTTAATAAGACATTTTAAGAGTTCTCAGGACAATGTAGGAGAGCATTTTTTATTGGAATCAGTGTTCAAGATTCAAGCTAAGCTTTATTCTTCCTCAGAGCATTTTCACTTCCTGGAATTCTGACATGTTGACTCTAGACATCAAAACAAAATATGATTTATAAGAGCCTGGGTGTTCTTTTGAAACAGATTTATAAGAATAAAAACAACCCCATCATAAAGTAGGCAAAGGATATGAACAAACAGTTCTCAAAAGGAGACATTTATTCAGCCAACAAACATATGAAGAAAAAAGCTTATCATCACTGGTCATTAGAGAAACGCAAATCAAAATCACACTGAGATACCATCTCACGTCAGTCAGAATGGTGATTATTAGAAAGTCAGGAAACATTCGGGAGGCCAAGGTGGGCACATCACGAGGTCAGGAGTTTGAGACCAGCCTGGCTAACATGGTGAAACCCCTACAAAAAATTAGCTGGGCGTGGTGGCGCATGCCTGTAATCCCAGCTACTTGAGAAGCTGAGGCAGGAGAATCGTTTGAACCTGGGAGGTAGAGGTTGCAGTGAGTCGAGATTGCACCATTGCGCTCCAGCCTGGGCAACAGGGCAAGACTCTGTCTTATAAAAAAAGAAAAGTCAGGAAACAATAAATGCTCGCAAAGCTGTGGAGAAATGGGAACACTTTTACAATATTGGTGGGAGTGTAAATTAGTTCATTTATTGTGGAAGACGGTGTAGGGATTCCTCAAGGACCTAGAACCAGAAATACTATTTGACCCAGCAATCCCATTACTGGGTATATACCTAAAGAATTATAAATCTTTCTACTATAAAGATACATGCACATGTATGTTTATTGCAGCACTATTTACAATAGCAAAGACTTGGAACCAACCCAAATGCCCATCCATGATAGACTGGATGAAGAAAATGTGGCACATATACACCATGCAATACAATGCAGCCATAAAAAAGAATGAGTTCATGTCCTTTGCAGGAACATAGATGAAGCTGGAAGCCATCATTGTCAGCAAACTAACACAAGAACAGAAAACCAAACACCGCATGTTCTCACTGATAAGTGGGAGTTAAACAATGAGAACACATGGACACAGGGAAGGGAACATCATACACCAGTGCCTGTCAAGGGGTTGAGGGAAAGGGTAGGGAGAGCATTAGGACAAATACTTAATGCATGTGTGGCTTGAAACCTAGATGATGGGTTGATAGGTGCAGCAAGCCACCGTGGCACATGTATACCTATGTAACAAGCCTGTACATTCTGCATATGTATCCCAGACTTAAAGTAAAATTTTTTTAAAAAAGATTCTAGTTGGGTCTATCTGGCTCTGAAGTTTCTTTTTAAAAAATTATAACAGCCACCCTTTGAAAAGCACTTGCTGTATGGTAGACATTGTCAAGTGTCTTGCGAACATTATTTCAAATCACTCCTTCCACAGTATATAAGTCCCTGCAAAACTCAATCTGAGATGAGTGGGGAAGTCATTGGTCAATTTACATAGCATGGTTGAACAAAAATAAAACCACACTGGAATTTTCTATTGTCATCAATTCCAGAGTGTGGAGAAGCATGGCAGAAGGATAGAGACAGTCTATAATCAGGAAAAACTAGCTTAAATAAAATCAGGATTCAAGTCCTATTCCTGCCTTCCACAGCATCTGTGACTTTGTACATGCTATATAATCTTTTCAGCTTTTGTTTTTTTCATATATAAATTAGGACCTACCATTTATATGATTGAAGAAGTCAAAGGCTGAGATTCATCCTTGATTCTTTTTATTCATTCCCTATCAAAACCATCAACAAGTCCTCCTAAGGTTATCTTAAAGATCTATCCTACATCCATCTGCTTACCTCCATCTCCAGTGCCATAACTTTTGTCTGAGCCACCATCATTACTTGTTTAGTCTATTGCAGTGCCTCCCAACTGGCATCCCCACATCCATTCTTGCCTCCTTAAAATATCTTCTCCACAGAATTGCCACAGCGGGCTTTCTAAATGCAAATCTGACCTCTTTTTCTGAATGTTTTACTTTTCTGTATTACTTTATTTCAAAATCAAGTCACCAAGAAAATGAGTTACTTAATAGGATCATGTCTCTTTTCTCTTATGTCTTCAAAAGACTCCCATGCACTCACCGGCTGCACTTAGAATAGAATCCAAACTCCTTATTACGCCCATAAAGATTCTTACTGGCATGTGTCCTGTTTGTGTCTCTGACCTCACACTTTATCACACTTCTCCTCACTCAGTAATCTGCCATTCCAGCCTCCCACCTATGCCTTGAAAATGTCAGCCTCAGGCTTTGCACTTCCTGTGCCTTCTACGTGGAGTTCTTTTTCCCTAGCTGGCTGCTTCTCCTTCAGGTCTCAAAATGTCACCTCTTAAGGGAGAACATCCTTAGCCACCTCCCTACACTTGCTCCATCATATTGCCCTGTTCTGTTTTCTTTTTGGCAGTATCACCATTTGAAATCATCTTGCTTAATTAATTGACTTTTTGCTTATTGGTTTTTGTCTTTCTATCATAGGCATGTAAATGTCTTAAGAGCCCCAACCTTGTCTTATATGTTCAAAGCACACCTAGAAAATGTTCCTTAAATATCCGCTGAATGAATGAATGTATCATAGGTTTTCTATAATAACCAGAGGATAGCAAGTGCAAAAAGCTGAAGTTGGTAGGATATTTAGCTACATGAAGTCACTCAGAGAACAAGGCTGATAGAGACTTTGCCATTTTACGATGTCACTATCTCCATATATGGTTTCCAGGAGCATTGAATAGGGGAAGAGAGTACAGAAAACTCATACTTGCTCTTAAATAAATGCCCTAGACCAGAAGTGATTTGTATCACCTCCACATGGAATTTATTGTTTAGAACTAGAGTTTAATGGCCTCACTCTAGCTTTAAGAGAGGTTGGGAAATGAAAGAGAAGCATGCATAGAATGTTTGGAGAGTTCTCCTTTGTCTGCTGTATACCGCTTGCTAAAGATGAGAAAATTGAGGAAAAGAGGGATAAGAAATTTGCTCAATGCCACAGAGCTGATAACTAGTAAAAGCTGGACTCAAACCCAGGCTGCCTGGTGCCAGAGCCTGTCTTCTTGTCCATACCCTCATGTTGCAGTTCCACAGGGGAGACCTACTGAGATGCAGACAGTGTGTCAAGGGCTTTTCCTCCTGTCTCCATTCTTTTCTGAAAAGTGACTGCCCTTTTGCTTCAGTAACAGAGGTTTTTTGTTTGTTTGTTTCTTTGTTTTTTGTTTTTGTTTTTGTTTTTGTTTCGGTACTTTGATGCTTTGGGTGTTTAAAGTTTAGCTTACCACAGCCAGTCAACTAGCCCTGCCTTCTCCCCTCTCCAGTGACTGGCCACAGAAAGCTAAACATTAAACACCTGAAGTATCATAGCTTGCCACACAGTCCTGTCAGGGATGTCCTGGGTGTCTCCAGAAATCTTTAGCCATGACTTTGATCAGAAATAATTTCTTCCCAGATTCAATGAAAATACTGGAGATCCCTCATTCTCCAACAATACCCCAAAAATGACTCCAGTAGAAAAGTCATAGTACAAGCCACTACCTATTACTACCTCGGTTTATCCAGTGCAATATCACTATCAACCCTCCATCTAAATGCCTGCTCCAGGTGCTTTATAGGCTTGGTGTCACATAATCCTTTCAATGATCCTATGCAACAAATCTTATCGACAAATCCCGCTTCATTTTACAAATGACAAGACCAAACTTTGAAAGGAAAATGGTTCACCCAAGAGCTTTCTTGTAAGTGCCTGAGGTTGGACTTCAGCTCAAGACTTTGGGATTCTAAAGACCCTGCATTTTACCAGGATACCAAATTGTTCCTCTGAGAATCCCAAGTGAACAAAAAGAGCCAACATCGATTATGCCCAGCACCGTGTGCTACATGCTTTTTATAAATTATTTCATCTAGTTCTTTCACCTAGTTCAAACAAATGAAGAAGTAAAGAAAACACCCTGGAGGTAGGCATTGTTGTTAGCGTTCCTATTTTACAAATAAGGTAGGTGCTGGGTGCTGTGGCTCATGCCTGTAATCCCAGCACTTTGGGAGGCTGAGGGGGGCAGATCACCTGAGGTCAAGAGTTTGAGACCACCCTGGCCAACACGATTTGGAAGGCACAACTGATTGATTTTGGTGGGGATTTATCTTCCCAGCTGAGGAACCACAGGGCAGAAAGAGAGAGACAAACTGTCCTTCACCTCTGTCTTACCTGGTACTGTTTAGGACATAGCTGAGCTAGGTTTCTAGTTTTAATAGAAACCCAGTCTCTACTAAAAATACAAAAATTAACTGGGTGTGGTGGCAGGCACCTATAATCCCAGCTACTTGGGAGGCTGAGGCAACAGAATCACTTAAAACCAGGAGGCAGAGGTTGCAGTGACCCAAGACCATGCCATTACACTCCAGCCTGGGTGACAACAATAGATTCTGTCTCAAAAGCAACCAAAAACCAATTAAGGAAGGTGAGGCCAAGAGCAAGGAGGTCTACAAAGATCACACGGAGGTTAAGTGGCAGACCTAAGCTCAAACTCAGACTTTTCTGTCTCCAGACCTCCAGAGCCCAGGCTCTTATCTATTAGGCTACGCTGCCTCTCAGTTGTCATTTAAGGGAGACTATGGGGATGTAGGGCTGGGAAGGGGGAGCAGGTTAGCCATAGAGAACTAGTGAAAATGCACCATAGGACCTGGTTCATTCACACCCCTAGCCATGCCACGGGAATCGGAGGTGACTTCATATACATGGTTTGTTTTTCTTTTTCTTTTCTTTTTTTTTTTTTTTTTTTTGAGGTGGAGTCTCATCTGTCACTCAGACTGGAGTACCGTGGCATGATCTTGGCTCACTGCAAGCTCCACCTCCCGGGTTCACACCATTCTCCCGCCTCAGCCTCCAGAGTAGCTGGGACTACAGGCGCCCGCCACCACGCCTGGTTAATTTTTTGTATTTTTAGTAGAGGCGGGGTTTCACCATGTTAGCCAGGATGGTCTTGATCTCCTGACCTCATGATCCGCCCGCCTCGGCCTCACAAAGTGCTGGGATTACAGGCATGAGCCACCGCACCTGGCCAACATGGTTTGTTTTTCTAACTGATTATCTCTCCGTGGAGGCCTGTAATTGTTTCTGTCATATTTTACTGAGCATCTCCTCCCCCTACTGAATTACCCAATTCCTGACAAGTTCTCTGTTCAAGGTCCCCCTCCGCTGTGGCCAGAAGCCAAGTTCTGCTGGGTGCACATTTCTGTGGATCACCTGATCAGAGAGAACTGAACTTACAAAAGAGAGCTCAACCTCCTTTTCCATACGTACCCGGGACCTAGCTCAGCTGTGTCCTAAACAGTACCAGGTAAGACAGAGGTGAAGGACCGCTTCTCTCTCTGTTTCTGCCGTGTGGTTCCTCAGTTGGGAAGATAAATCCCCACCAAAATCAATCAGTTGCCTTCCAAATTCTGGCGGCCTGAAACAAAGCTATAATTCTAGCAATTAACCAAAAACATGCATCCGTTTCAGGGAGAAAGTTTTGGATACACAACCAATCTATTAGCTATCTCTTCCCAAGGCAGGTGGTGACTTGAGAACTCTGTGCCCGGTTTCTGAGGACTGTTTCACCATGCAGTGGCTGATGAGGTTCCGGATCCTCTGGGGCATCCATAAATCCTTCCACAACATCCACCCTGCCCCTTCACAGCTGCGCTGCCGGTCTTTATCAGAAGTTGGAGCCCCGAGATGGAATGACTATGAAGTACCGGAGGAATTTAATTTTGCAAGCTGTGTTCTGGACTACTGGGCTCAAATGGAGAAGGTAAGAGGACCGCCGTGATGGTGATATAAGAACAAGGGTGACCTCACTTTCCTTATCTTGCTCCTGCTAGGTTGAAAGGTACAGAAGCAAATTGCTTCTGCCTCAACTTATCAATGTCGTGGAAGAAGCTTATATTTCAAGTTTCTATTCCCAGCATGGCCATTTCCTTACTTCACTGGGCCTCAGTGGTTTCATCTATGAAAAGGGGAATTAACTCCTTTAAAAACAAAAAAATAGGTAAATGTATCTTTTGTTCAATCAGGGTATTAAAATTGTGACCTATTGTGGGATCCGGCCAGCAGCCCACAATGCAACGGGGCTCTCTCTTTGTTCCTAGGTGAATCGGCAGGTAGAGAAATAATAGACACACACAAGATAGTGAAAGCTGGGTCCAGGGGGGTCACCACCTTCTGGTCCCACGGTGCCAACAATGCACTGGATATGCCAGCATTTATTATTAAGTTTAGTGAGGTCAGGGGTAGGTTAGTGAGGGATTTAGGGTCATTTGATTATGAGGTGAGATGTTCACATGGGGATGAAGTAATTCTTTAACATAACATCTGTATGCAGAAGTACAGTGTACAGAGATAAGAATTTACAATATAGTGTGTGCATCAGTAATTTCTAACATAGCCTTAAAACAGGAACAGCAGTAACAGTTACAGCAAAAGCTGGTTACAAACAATTCATAGGAACAGGACGTGAAGTTAGACCAGAAATTCTCAGAAGGGAGCATGCCTTAACCCTAAAGAGGCCTAGAAGAGCCGTGGCAAGATGAGGGCATTTATAGCCCTATCTTCCATATGGACAGGCGCCCCCCATGCGTCCATTTATAGGCTCTCCACGAGGGTCGCGTTCCATTCCCAGAGCTATGAACATCTGCTTTTCTGGGATAGGAATCTTGGTGATGTGAAACCTCCCTGACTGCACGTCCATTCATAGGCTCTCTGCAGGGGGAAGCACATCACGCGCTGTTGGCTCATTCTGGCAGTCCAACCTGGCATTGTCTTTACACAATCCTGCTGCAATTTTGTATTTAAAATAATCAGGAGCATTTCATCTTTTATTCCGTAGCAATAGTTTCAAGGGGTCTCCCTATAGTGACCAAGTGCAAAGTTCTGATCACAAGGTCAACAAATTCATATTAGTCTGAGTTCTCATCTTCAGTGAATGGGACAGTGTGTCTTAACTGGTATTCATGTCATCACACTTGGGCTTGACTTGAGACTGCACCCAGAGGAGGAGATAGACCACCTGAATGTGCACATGAGTGTCTGACACATTTACCTATATTAGGCCATCCATCTTCCCATGAGCATGGCAAGTCCAATTAGATTCCTCTTTGTCAACTACCTACTTGACTGTGGCTTTAAGGTATGTCAAGAAAAACCAAGCTCTGTGTCTTCCAGAAAACCCCAAGTGCTTCGTTTGTTTTCTCACAGGACACAGACCAAGAGAGAAGCTGTAGTGACATGAGGAGTCAGGGTAGACGATGGATGGTGTTTCCAGCTACTAACTCCCAGCTGCCAATATGGTAGTGTAAAAAGTCACCCAGCACTGTCTTTGAACCAAAGAGAGAATCCCCCTGAAATGGAATTGGAGAGTTTATGAAATTTTTAAGTGTTCCATGAACATGTATTCATGTATTACTCTCCAAAGCCTATATGTCTTTATGACATCTTCCTCCCCACTCCCTTCTTTTTCTTTCTCTGAATTTGCATAGTAACCTCAAGAAAAATAAAACCCTCAGTTACAGAGAGCATTTTTATGTGCCTTGACAATCACCTTGCATTTAGTCATCTGATTCGATGGATACTGTTATTGTCTCTATTTCCTTGATGAAGAAACTGAAGATCCAAGGATGTAACTAACATGCTGAAATCACATGTCTAATAAGTGGGACAACAGGGTTTGGGTCCAGGCTGTCTGATTTCACAATCCATTATTTAACCCAGTCTCACAGTCTAATGATGCCAAAATATCTCCGCCTTAAAAGTATAAATTGATTTTTTTCATTGCCCAGACTGGAAATCTGGTTGAGAATTTTTGAAACATGACATGGGTTGGAGAGGAAGGAAGTAAAAGGAAGAGGTGAATGGGTGAACATTACTATATAAATGTGAATAATATAAACACAATTTTGCTTTTTAAAATTAATATTATGCTATAAGCATTTTATTGTAGAAACAATTCTAAAAGTTTTTTCATTTATTTTATCATGTTAAATCACATAGAAGTAGCTTAATTTTTGCAGACAGCATGTAGTTGGATTTTATTTTTTTATCCATTCTGCCAATCTATGTCTTCTGGTTGGGGAGTTTAGTCCACTTACATTGAAAGTAATTACTGATAGACAAGGATTTACTATTACCATTTTGTTAACTGTCTTCTGGATGTCTCATAGCTTTTTTGTCTGTCATTTCCTCTCTTACTGATATCCTTTGTGTTTAGTTGAGTTTTTGTAGTGATACACTTTGATTTTCTTCTCATTTCCTTTTGTGTATGTTCAATAAATATTTGCCTTGTGGTTACCACGGGAATTAAATATGATATCTTGTAGTTCTAGCAATCTATTTAATACTGATAACAACTTAATTTTAATCACATACAAACACCCTACTCCTGTGACATTATAAGGCCAATAATGAAAATTAAATGTAAAAATCCTTCTCCTTTACAGTTCTATCCCAGCCAGCCCCCACACACACTTTATGTTATTGATATCATCAATAACATTTTTGTATATTGCTTAAGTAACATTTATTTAATATATATTACAAATATATGTTAGTAAATTAACATATTTATAATTTTATGATTTATTTTTTAAATACTATAACAAATAACAAGTGGAGTTACAAACCAAACTTACAATAATGTTGATTTTTATATTTGTTCATGAATTTATATTTACAAGAGAACTTTATATTTTCATATTTGAGTTCCTCTCCAACATCATTTTATTTCACCTTGAGGACATCCTTTAGCATTTCCTGTAGGGCAAGTCTAGTGACAGTTAACTTTGACTTTTGTTTATCTGGGAATGCCCTATTTTCCCCCTCACTTTTGAAGAACAGTCTTTCTGAATGTAAAATTCTTGGTTGGCTTCTTTTTTTCTTTAAGCACTTTAAATGTTTTAAAATGGGATCTCAGTCCTTAAGTTGTGTTCACATCGGAACGTGACTATGGCTGTGGATTAGTTTAATAAGTGCTCTTTTTCTCTGAAGCAGAAAGTAACACATAATGTATGGTCTTGACCAGGAGGGCAAGAGAGGTCCAAATCCAGCCTTTTGGTGGGTGAATGGCCAAGGGGATGAAGTAAAGTGGAGCTTCAGAGAGATTGCAGACCTAACCCGCCGCACAGCCAACATCCTCACACAGACCTGTGGCCTGCAACAGGGAGACCTTCTGGCCTTGATTCTGCCTCGAGTGCCTGAGTGGTGGCTGGTGGCTGTGGGCTGCATGCGAACAGGTCAGTGATGCAAGAGGGACCCGGTGGACCTCAGGGCTGTTCAAGAGCCAATGTTTCCTGAGATATTAGGTGCTGTGCACCCAGCCTGGCACTGACACAGCTTTGAAGTCCTAGCCCCAGTTTCTGTGCTGGGACCACAAAACAAGGCTTCCTGCCCTCTGGGAATTAACAGTTCAGTTGGAGATAAAACAGTTTCTCTTCTCTGTACCTCCTTTCTTCTTCACAGTCTTTGTCTTTCTCGTACTCCCTCACAAATTCTCTTATTCTTTCTCATTCTTTCCCTCACACTCTCACATTCATACACTCTCAAGTGCAGTGCCAAACTTTCTGTCATACACACACACACAAACACACATACACTTTCTCTTGCACAATCTCAGGTACTCTTACCTTTTTAAAGATTCATTGATTGTTAACATTTTCCCCATATTTGAGCACTCTCCCTCTCTCTTTCTCTCCCTTTCTCACTGAATTATTTAAGAATCACTTGTGGGCATTGTGACACCTATGAACACCGGGTAAACACTCATAAACACAAAAGCAGGCATCTGATAAGATCCAGAATATTCCACAGCCTTTTCTGCATGACAGTGACATTTTTGAAGAATACAAGTTATATTGTAGAATATATCTCCAAATTTGTATTTCTGACTCTTTCTTTGTGATTATATTCAGATTAGACACGTTAGGCAGGAGAATTACAAGGACAAAGTTGTGTTTTCCTCTGTGCATCACATCAGGGGGTATATTCTGAAGTCAGTTTGTTCCCTCTTCAGTTATACTGTTTCATCACTTGAGTAAGGTGGTTTTCACAGAAAACCTTTATCCTTTACAAAGGCACACATTTTCCTTGTAATTAATAAATAATTCATGGTGTGATCCTTAAACGATTGTGTGAATATTCCTGTTCCCTAACAGTATTCCACATTATGGTTTGGGTATCTAGTGATGATTCTTTACTGAATTGAATATTACCATGTTGGTTTTACCTGGAAATTTTCAATTTCTGTCAGTCTCTCTACATTTATTCGTTAGAATTCTTATGTGGTGATTTCCCTTCCCCTTTTAATGACCTATTTTTTATCTGTATAAATTAGAGTCAGCGACTCACAGATTCTTTCTTGAATCACTTCTCTCATTTTATCATGTGTACAGCACTCTGCCACACTCTTGATCATATTTTCTCTCTCTCCATCTCATATTCTCTCACAAATAAAATAGGTGATTCATTCAGCCAGATCATGTGAAATCAAGAAGTAATAAAACTGGTGGAAGGAGTCTACAGATGAAAAGCCATGTCATCTGTGGACCTATAAGATGGTCCATGGGAAATCTAAGACTTGGCCAGGGGTGGTGCCTTAGGCCTATAATCCCAGCACTTTGGGAGGCCAAGGTGGGCGGATCACGAGGTCAGCAGATCAAGACCATCCTGGCCAACATTGTGAAACCCCATGTCTACTAAAATAAAAAAAAAAAAAAAAAAAAAAAAAAAAAAAAAAAAAAAAAAAAATTAGCCGGGAGTGGTGGCAAGACTCCATCAAAAATAAAATAAAATAAAATAAAATACTTGAGCTGAGCCCTCTGGGATAACAAAAATTAAAGAGGATTAGAAACAAAAGAAGGGCATTCCAAGCACTGGGTGAGGAGTGGCCATTTTGAAATAGAAAATAAGTTGTGGGAGAGAAAGATGGAAAGAAAGCAGCATATTCAAAGTCAGGATGAGAAGTGTGGTGTTTTCCTGGAGAGAGGGCACAGGTGTTAGTGCAGAGGAGAAATGTAGAGAGGCCAGGCATGGTGGCTCACACATGTAATCCAGCACATTGGGAGGCTAAAGCAGACAGATCACTTGTGGTCAGGAGTTCGAGACCAGCCTGGCCAACCTGGTGAAACCCCATGTCTACAAAAAATAAAAATTAAAAAAATTAGCTGGGTGTGGTGGTGGACACCTATAATCCCAGCTACTGGAGAGGCTGAGACAGGAGAATTGCTTGAACCCAGGAGGCTGAGGTTGCAGTGAGCTGAGATTGCACCACTGCACTCCAGCCTAAGTGACAGAGGGAGACTCCATCGAAAAAAAAAGAAAGAAAGAAAGAAAGAAAGAAAGAAAGAAAGAAAGAAAGAAAGAAAGAAAGAAAGAAAGAGATAAAAAAGAAAGGAAGAAAGAAAAAAAGAAAGAAAGAAGGAAAGAAAGAAAGAAGGAAGGAAGGAAGGAAGGAAGGAAAGAAAGAAAGAAAGAAAGAAAGAAAGAAAGAAAGAAAGAAAGAAAGAAAGAAAGAAAGAAAGAAAGAAAGAAAGAAAGAAAGAAAGAAAGAAAGAAAGAGAAAGAAAGAAAGAAAGAAAGAGAAAGGAAGGAAGGAAGGAAGGAAGGAAGGAAGGAAGGAAGGAAGGAAGGAAGGAAGGAAGGAAGGGAGGGAGGGAGGGAGGGAGGGAGGGAGGGAGGGAGGGAGGGAGGGAAAGAGAGAGAGAAAGAAAGAGAAAGAAAAATTTAGAGGGGAAAAAAGTCAATGTTTATGGAACTAAGCAAGTAATAATATAGAAGATGGGTAGCAGAAAGATTCAAAACTGCTGGAGGGATGAGAATCCAAAAGGAAACACAAAGACTTGAGCTCACTGTTGGCGATGTAGATAGAAGGGAACACAAAAAAATTCAAAGGACAATGTGGTGAAATGCAGAATGAAGGAAAGGGGACATTCAAGATGACATCCAAGGAATGACAGAAAGGGGAATAAGAAGGGAAAGACTGGGGAGAGATGCAGCTATTCTTAATGTCAGAGGCATTGTCCTGTTTACATCTATACTTCCAGATCCTGTGTAAACATGTGTAAAGCAGTGTCCACCCATTTTTTGGCTAGATCCATTTACAGTAGAAAAGGTTAGGGCAGAACTTTCAAATTTTAATGTGCAAAAGAATCACTTGGAAAACTTGTTAAGATACAGATTCTGATTCTGTAGGTTTGAAACAGGGTATGAGATTCTGCACCTGGATAGTGCTGCTGCCGTTGTTCTGTGGTCCATACTTTGCATAACAAGAGGTTAGGGGATTTCAGTGCAGACAAGCCAAGCCTAAAGCCCATGATTGTGAAAAAGAAACCAAAACTATCAGTTTGTTTCTCATCCCCAGGGATCATTTTCATGCCTGCGACCATCATGTTGAAGGCCAAAGACATTCTCTATTGACTACAAATGTCTAAAGCCAAGGGCATTGTGACCACAGATACCCTTGCCTCAGATGTGGACTCCATGGCTTCTGAGTGCCCTTCTCTGAAAACCAAGCTCCTGGTATCTGATCACAGCCGTGAAGGGTGGCTGGACTTCCGATCGCTGGTTAAGTGAGTTTCCGGTCTGATGAATATGGTCTCTGAGTACAGGTGTTGTGGGATAATTTAGGAATCAGAGAGACTGATGGGTTGAGGAGGATATATTCATTTAGGTGCACCGGCCCAGTCAGATTAACATCCAAAGGACTGAGCCCCAAATGAAGAGTCAGGTTACCTTTTAAGCACTTCATGGCAGAGGGGGGGGAGATCTGTGCAGGGGGAAGCATATTACAGAAGCAAGAATCAAAGACAGTTATTCAATTGAGACATGCATTACCTCATTTCTTACTTTTCAAGGAAAAACATGTTTTACAACTTGAGTTTATCTGTCTAGTGACCTTACAGCTGCACAGCTAGAGAAAGAGGTTCTTCACAATGCCTGGGAAAGGGAGAGAGAAGGCTCACTAGCTACAGACAGAAAAACAGGCAGTTAATTTTTAAAGGACTCCACCTCTTTCTCTTCCTCAGGGGGAATTGGGTTTTCTTACATATAACTGAGTTTTTACTTACACATTCTTTAATTTCTTTAAATTCCTGTTCCATTTCCACCCTTTGGTGCTTTTTATAACAAAGATGTTAATAGAAAGCACCACTATTTGCCACCTCTTTGCTGAACTGAGCTTCTACTGGCAGTGGCTGATATTTCGTTAATGCCACGAACTGTGCGATAATGTGTTGAGTTATTACTGCCTCTATAGTTGACCGAATGCCCCTAATAAACAGGGATAAAAGACAAGGGAGGATGAGGCAGATGCCAAGAATAAACAAAAACCCATCAATGAGGGTTTTGAATCCTCCAAAGGTTGGGAACCATCCTCCAAACAAAGAATCCAGGGACCATCCGGACCAAGTCTGAACTGGAACATAGGCCAACTTGTTCATTCTAGCTCTGATTTCCATGACAGCCCAGCCATTATTATCAATTGCTGGGCAGCGGTTGGTTAAATTAAATTTTCCACATACTCCTCCTTCTGAGACTAAGCAATAATCTAAAGCCAATCTATTTTGATATATAGTATTTCTCATTTGTGTTGCTTGTATTGCCAGTAAATCTAGTGCCCTTGATGTTTCATTGGTTATAATTTCAAGGACTGCCTGCAACCTTATGATGCAGTTGAGCATGTAGATTGGGGTGCGGTACCCTCATGACCCATCTTGCACCCAGGTAGCTGGCCTATAATATGTAATGATTCTTTCAGGAGACCATTCATTTATCTTTCCAGTCTCCTATGTCCACATCTTTTTTGACATTTGTGTCTATTTTTGTGATTATGCTCTTCTAGTTCTTCTTTTATTTTCTTCATTGACTGGATACCCTAAGAGTTCCCCTTGCTTTAGAGGAATTAAAAAGAAGGATGGCTTGATTGTTCCTACACACGTGCCCCTGTCCATTTAGCTGGCAGTTGCCAACATGCCCATGCTCCACAGATCCAATATAGGCCAGAGGGTGCTTTACAAGCGTTTGGAGCCTGGGCCGGGCGCGGTGGCTCAAGCCTGTAATCCCAGCACTTTGGGAGGCCGAGGTGGGTGGATCACGAGATCAGGAGATCAAGACCATCCTGGCTAACACGGTGAAACCCCGTCTCTACTAAAAATACAAAAAACTAGCCGGGCCTGGTGGCGGGCGCCTGTAGTCCCAGCTACTCGGAGGCTGAGGTGGGAGAATGGCGTGAACCCGGGAGGTGGAGCTTGCAGTGAGCCGAGATCGGGCCACTGCACTCCAGCCTGGACCACACAGCAAGACTCCGTCTCAAAAAAAAAAAAATACAAGCGTTTGGAGCCTGTAGCTGATGCCGAGTGTTGGTTAGGGAAGAGAATCGAGAGAAAGGATTTGGATCTGGTAAGCAGGAGTTGTTCTGGGCGTTTCTCCATAGAGTTTTGTTTTTAGTCTCATCATAATACTGTTGCCCTAGGCAGGTTGCTTCTCCTACTGCCTCTGCGAAAGCCTTTCCCCATTGGGCAATACAGTACTTTCCAATTTTGGAGGTTTTTAACAACCAAACACTGGCTGAGGCTGTTGGTTCACTGGCAGGGTTAGGTGAAGTGAAATTATCTTGTGGCATTAATTCCTTTGCTTCCCATGGCCACTGCTTCCCCATATTAGTTCCTCCACATACATAGCATGAGGAAATTCCTAAGCTGCCTGCTATGTTTTCAGCTAGTTGAGCAAATAAGTTTTGGTTGGTGGGGGAAGCTCAGGCACTGACTGATCCAAATGCTTATGGAATGACTTATAGACCTGGAATTGTGGGGTTGGATGCATTTGAGTCCTTCTAGTCTTTTTGACAAGTAGTATGTAGCAGGACGAGCCACAGACAAAACCTCTCAGACACCGAGTTGTAGAAGGAAGGGCTCTATTCAGCTGGGAGCAACATCAAGCTACTGCCTTAAAATCTGAGCCCCCTGAGTGCACAATTTCTGTCCCTTTTAAGGGCTCACAACACTAAAGATTTCACATGAAAGGGTCATGATTGATTTGAGCAAGCAGTGGGTACGTGACAGGGGCTACACGCACCAGTGGTCAGAGTGAAACAGAACAGGACAGGGAGTTTCACAATGTTCTTCTGTACAATGTCAGGAACATCGGTTTCTAAGTCATGAGTTGATTTTTAACTACTAGGTTTAGGCCAGGCAGACCTGGGCCTGGTTCTGGGCCTGGCGCCGGGCTGCCTGTCTTTGGTTTTACTTCATTGTTTTTTCTTAAAACAGATACTGAGTATAAAACAATACAAAACAATATGAGAGGGTCTCTCTCTTTCCTCATTCCCCCCGTTTGAGACTCTCACTTTTTATTAGTGGGAGTTCTCACTCTTATTTTTGCTATTTATGTCTTTTTGTGCAATAGATTGATAGTGATTCATATAGTACACTTGTGCTGAAGCATTTTGGTGAACTAAGGTAGTGATAAAGATTTTTATCATTTGAAGAAGTACAGGTAGCAAACAAGGGAGCAGTAAGTAGGTTTTTATTACAATTGTAACTTTTATTATAAGAGTTTTAAATCCTCCTAGTGCTAGGAACTAATTTTTAAACATGGCTTCAGGGTCAAATTTGTGCTACACTTGTACCGGCACATGTGACTATGTCTTTAACTACTTGCCTTTGATTATTTATGTGTAGACAGTAATTAGTAAGGTTAAATTTCTTATAGACCTCTCTTTCTGCTGCTAGCATGTAGTTGAGAGACAATCTATTTTGATAGATAGCATTTCTTATCTGAGTTTCTTGCCAGGCCAGAATAGTCAAGGCATGACCGATTTTATTAGTGATGATTTTTAAAACAGCTTGCAACTGTGTGATTCAGTTGAGCATATAAATGGGGGTCCAGTATTCTCATGAGCTGTCTTGTGTCTAAGTGGCAGGCCTATAGTATTATATAATTTTTTAGGAGGTCATTTATCATTTTTTTAATTACCTATGGCTATGCTTCATTTTCCATGGGAAGCATAGACAGGGAAGCCCAGAAGTTCACCTGTTTTTATGGGCAGTAAGAAGAAAGATGGTTTAATAGTGCCAATAACACAACCACCTGTCTACTGGTCAAGCAGCTTAGCGTAGGCTCTATGTCTACATATGCAGTATAACCCGGTGGGGGCAGTCTAGTCCTGGTGGAATTCTGGGTAGGACTGTTTTTGCGGTACTATTATACAGCTTTTGCCTAAGACAACTAAGCCGCCCTACAGGATGAGTGAATCCTTTTTCTTTTCTAGCTATGCAATACTGTCTAATAATTGAGACTTTTAGAACCTAGAGATGATCAGGATGATTCTTTTGGGCCAGGAATTCATCAGGAACTGGGTCTGTAGGCACTAATTCTCGGGCTTCTTATGGCCATTGATCTCGTATTACAGTGTTTTAATAACCATAACATGAAGTAACATTTAGAGATGGGCCACCTGCTCCGCTAATTGCAAAAACAAATTTCTGTTTTTTCCTGCAGTCTCTGGTACTGGCACATTTAGTTTATCATAGAAAGTCTGAAATACTCAGTCTGGAGAGTGTCTTTGAACCTCTCTTTTTATCAGGATGCTTACGCTAGGATCTAGTCTTTTTAAATCAATGCCTACGTTGGTTTTTTTAATTATTATTATTCTGAGGGTTTTGTGATTACTAATTTGAAAGGGTTGCAGCTCCCACTCATTCAGGAGGGGCTGACTTTTTCTTCTTGGAGCTAAACAGGATCTTTGTTTTATTTAATTTTTTTTTAAGTAGCCCAAGTGACACAAGACCAGTATTGACACATTTCACATAAATACGATTCTTGACAGATATACTTACTTTCTGCTGTGTAACTTTTTTTTTCAACCTAGAGAACCGCATCCCATCCCATGCTGCTTACTATTAATAGTGGCACAGGTGTCAAATTTTAAGGTTACATTTTAGGGGACCCCTCTTTCTTCTGTTCTAGCTATTACTTTACTTGTGTCACTTAGAAAAGGACCAGAACTTAATTTTATTTTAAACACTGTGATCATGAGAGGCTTAAAATGGGTCATAACACGCATCAGGTTGGTTATTTCCTAGGTTACATACTTTGGATAGAATAGTATTATACAAACAAGTTTCTTTTAGAGTCCTGGGACACTTATAACAACTATAAAATAATAGGACTGTAGCAATCTTTTGTCCTACCTCAGTAACTTGACGTATATACTGGGAACAGCCCTCAGTCTGAGGAAGGTCAGTTGAAGTCCTTACTGTACAAGTCCAAATTTTAAGGAAAATGAGTCCCACGATGAGTTTCCTCATGCTTCGGCCATGCGTGGACCAGTCAGCTTCCAGGTGTGACTGGAGCAGGGCTTGTCATCTTTTTCAGAGTCACTTTGCAGGGGTTAGCGTAGCTGTTCCCATCCATGTACAGCTCCTAGTCTACAGATGTTTAAGGATGGTCTCAGAGGTTAGGCCCACTAGAATAAACTGAGTCCAATGCTTTTACACAGTTATGTTTAACTGGAATCTTTGATACCAGGAGCAAGGTGGCAGGTTTAGGGTGTTGCAAACTTTAATGGTTATGCGGGGATTTTTTACAGAGCAAGCTTTGGTATCTAGTTAGTCTAGCATTGATTAGCTAATGGTGTCCTTTGGTATTTATTAAAATCACCACAGCATGGGGGTCCTTTATATTTAGGTTTTGCCTAAGAGTTAGCTTATCTGCTTCTTGTGCTAACAGGGCCATTGCTGCTGGGGCTCTTGGACATGGGGGCCAGGCTGTGGAAACCCCATTTAGTTGTTTTAAGATGGGCCACTGGCCTTGGCCAGGGCCCTACAGTCTGGGTTAAAACTCCAACTGCCATTTTTTTTTTTTTGACACATAGAGTGTAAAGAGTTTTATCAGGTCAGGTAGCCTCAGGGCTGGGACTGATGTGAGTTTTTCTTTTTAACTTATGAGAAGCTCATTGCTGTTGGTTGTAATAGATGTAGTTTATTTAATATATATTTTTATTGACTGTCATTTACCAAAATATTGATTTAAATTCTGTAACTATTTGATCTCAAGCTTTAGATTGATCTGGTATTTCTTGTGGTTAATTTCAAGGTAAAATTGATCTGGTATTTCTCCAATTGCATCTAAATAGATGTCAGAGTTGAAAGACCTATAAGGGGCTTCTCTCACTTTACGATGTCTTATTATTATTATTATTATTTCTGATTGACAAAATGCCAGGGTGAAAGGCATAGCCAAATGGACTAAAGTGCAAGTGCCACTCCAGTTATTCGGCAGAGTGTCCAGTAAAGGTCCACCATGATACCACCACACATCCGCTCAGGGATGAGCAAGGGCTGACTGATTGACAAGCTCTTGAAAATTCTTAAGCTCACTGCAACTCTTCAGGTCTCCAAGGAATACTAAGTTTCCTCCTTGCCGTGAGAGACACAAAGTGAACTTAGCGTTGGGAGACGGAAGCTGGATGGCCCTCGGGGGCTGACCCGCAGGGTGCCAGACTTCCGGATATAGCAGAAAGAGCTTGACATGACTTATTACTCCAGGCTGTAGAATCCTGGAAAAGAGCTACCATGCAGCCCACCCCTGGTCGACTGGAGGACCACTTTAGTGGAAGGGGGACAATTAGGGCCTCTGGCCTGCCATGTGCACAAGCATAACAATTACTTTCGTTTAACGTACAGATGGAATATTTGATCCATTTCAACCAGGCATTTGCATCTTGGTATGCTGTCTTAATTGCCAAAGTTTGTTTTAAGTCTTTAACTTCTATGATCTTCTAGTAAAATGAACGTTTTCTTTAGCACCTATTTTTATTAGTTTTTAGACCAAAAAAAAGCTAAACACCATTTTATATTTAATAATGCTGTTTGTATGATTTTTATACCAGCTAAGCTAAATTTTACCTTTATATTAGTGTGTTATTAATTTTAATAAAACCTTGTAAACATATTTATCCAATTTTTCATGTTTGATCATAAGGTAAGATTTTATAGAATCTTTTTAATGTTTTATAATTTTTGACACACAGAATTTTCTTTACAATTAACGTTTTAAAACTTGCTAAAACTTTCAAAACAATGATTTTTTAACCTTTTAATGTAGGTAAAAATCTACATTCTTATGCCTCCTTATAATCTTTTTACCAAAGGTACATTTTACTTTTCTTATACACCTTGCACATAAACTGTTTCTTCAATAGTACTCAGGAGGCCTTATTACTTTTAAATTACATATAAATTACATGATATTTTTGGCATGAAGTTTTTTTATAACATTTTTTTCTTTTATGACTTTCACAGACAGTTTTTTTTGACATGTCTCAACTTTCTGACTTATTACGAACATTTTTTTTTTTAAAAAAAAAAAACAAGTTAATTTATTTCAGGACAAGAATTTACTATATAACATTTTTTTTTCTTTTTTTTTTTTTTTTGAGACAGAGTCTCACTCTGTCGCCCAGGCTGGAGTGCGGTGGCGCGATCTCTGCTCACTGCAAGCTCCATTGCCTCCCAGGTTAACGCCATTCTCCTGCCTCAGCCTCCCGAGTAGCTGGGACTGTAAGCGCCCACCACCATGCCGGGCTAAATATAATTTTTTTACTCTCACCCTTTCTCTCTTTCTCTTCCCCACCCCTCATCACCAAGGTCACAGAGTTTAGTTTTAAAAAACAAGCTTAGCAGTCTGGTTAAGGGCACAGACTAGGGTGCAGACTGAGTTTGAATCCTGGCTCTGCCACTTGCTAGCTGTATATTACCAAGCAAATTACCTAACCCCTCTAAGCTTCAGTTTCCTTACCCGCAAAATGGACATGATTAGAGTAGTACTCACCTCCTAGGGTTGCTCTGAGTACTGAATGATTCATATTTGTAAATCACTGAGAGCATTGCCTGGAACACAGCAAGTGCTATTTAAATGTTCATTAAATTACTTAAAGATTCGTTGTATTTTACCAATTTTTCAAATAAAAAAATGCTGGTCCACATGTCCAAATCACCCATCAAGTCCCTGTGATGCCTAACACCGCGAGAGCCAGTTTTCCTCTAGTGTCGCAAACTCCCAGTTTCCTGTCCATGCCTTATGTTTCTTTTGCTTTCCCAGAAGATGAAGAAACAGCAATAATGACTTTTTTTCCTTTTGTCTTGAACCCTTTTGCAGATCAGCATCTCCAGAACACACCTGTATTAAGTCAAAGACCATGGACCCAATGGTCATCTTCTTCACCAGTGGGACCACAGGCTTCCCCAAGATGGCAAAACACTCTCATGGGTTGGCCTTACAACCCTCCTTCCCTACAAGGTAGGAAAGAGGGCACCGACATAGAGGCTGGATCCCAGATGTGGGATAAGAGTGTGTGTGTGTGTGTGTGTGTGTGTGTGTGTCTTGGAAAAGGAGCTGTAAGTAGAAGTGACTCCATCCTCCTTTTCCCTTTTACTCTCTTTGGTTCAGACCTTTCAGGGTCTGAGAGGTGAAGTCTGGGAGTCCTAAATGTTTGCTGACAGAGGCCTCAGAGCGACAAAGGAGGCACATTTAGGTTCTATCAGAGCATCTTCATAGGAAGTGTGAGGAAATGTGGGTAGAGACAGCACACATTCCACAAGCCACACACATGACAAACCTGACAAGGCTTGCAGACCTTGTAGTAGATTTTGGACTTTATTAGGAAAATAGTGGGAAGATACTGAAGGTTTTTTGGGAAGGAAGAGATCTGATCAAATCTGTATTTTGATAAGATCACCATGGCTACAGGATGGAGGATGGATTGGAGAAAGTTAGAATAGAGTTAGGGAAAAGCAGTTAAAGGCTCCTAGTCTAATCCAGGTGCAAGCTAGTAGGGCATGGACCAGGTGCCAGAGATATGATGGAAATTAACACAGTTGAGATTTCAGGAAGTAGAGTGGACCAGATCTGCTGGCTAAACATAGGAGATGGGAGGAGGTCAAGGACGATGCCAAAGTTTGGGGCTCGGACAACTCCATGGACAGGGCTGACATGTCTGGATACAGAGAACACTGGAGGAGAATCAGTTCAAGAGAGGTAGTATGATTGAACCAGTTTCAGTTGTACGTAATCAGGAAATATTCGGCAGTACACCTTTGAGACCTGGCCTGAGGGTGGTATGGAGCCCCACACAAATCACATGAACTGAGAGTGAGAGGGGTGGGTTCATAGCTAAAAACCAGAGTGCAGAACGCCCTTCATCACATCGGCCATGATCACACAGCTGAAGCCGCTGCATTTTGGAGTTAGCAGGAAAATACGGAGCCTGAAGACATCTGATGTCTCCTGGTGTCTGTCAGACTCAGGATGGATTCTGGCTACCATGGGGACCCTGGTGGAGCCATGGACAGCGGGGTGTACAGTCTTTATCCACCATCTGCCACAGTTTGACACCAAGGTCATCATACAGGTAAGAAGACTCAACTTCCACTATCAGCAAAATTCCAGAAAAAAATCCATGTTTCCAGGCCAAGTCTATGAGCCTAAGATGATCCTGTGCCTGGGCTTCTCAAAGTGTGAAGCACTGAATCTGAGTCACTATACCCGAGTGACATCAAATCATGACCTTGAAGAAAATGCATATTACCGGGCCATCCACCAGACCTGTAGATCAGCCTTTGTGGACTTGGGACCCAGGATGTGCATTCTGAAAAATTAAAACAAGCACAAGTCCAAGTCTCCCAGATCCTGGACCCTGATGCTGCCAGAGACAAGCAGCTGGTGTGTGTGTGTGTGTGTGTGTGCGTGCGCGCGTTCTTACTCAATATGATGAAATGTTTAAAAACAGCCCTTGGAATATGACAGATCTAGCTTCTTATCCCACCTTTGAAATTAACTAGCAGGTTACATACCACTCTGAGCATCAGTTTCCTTATCTGCAAAATAGGACTTTTAATAATTACTACCTCATTGGTTGAACTAGTTTACAGTCCCACCAACAGTGTAAAAATGTTGCTATTGCTCCACATCCTCTCCAGCACCTGTTGTTTCCCGACTTTTTAATGATCGCCATTCTAACTGGTGTGAGATGGTATCTCATTGTGGTTTTGATTTGCATTTCTCTGATGGTCAGTGACGATGAGCATTTCTTCATGTGTCTGTTGACTGCATACATGTCTTCTTTTGAGAAGTGTCTGTTAATATCCTGGTGATTCCTCAAGGATCTAGAACTAGAAATACCATTTGACCCAGCCATCCCATTACTGGGTATATACCCAAAGGATTATAAATCATGCCACTATAAAGACACATGCACATGTATGTTTATTGTGGCACTATTCACAATAGCACAGACTTGGAACCAACCCAAATGTCCATCAATGATAGACTGGATTAAGAAATGTGGCACATATACACCATAGAATACTATGCAGCCATAAAAAAGGATGAGTTCATGTCCTTTGTAGGGACATGGATGAAGCTGGAAACCATCATTCTGAGCAAACTATCTCAAGGACAGAAAACCAAACACCACATGTTCTCACTCATAGGTGGGAATTGAACAGTGAGAACACTTGGACACAGGAAGGGGAACGTCACACACTGGGGCCTGTCATGGGGTGGGGGGAGCGGGGAGGGATAGCATTAGGAGATATACCTAATGTAAATGACCAGTTAATGGGTGCAGCACACCAATATGGCACATATACATATGTAACAAACCTGCACGTTGTGCACATGTACCCTAGAACTTAAAGTATAATTTTAAAAAAATTAAATAAATTAAATAACAAAAAAATGATTACTACCTCATAAAATCTTAGGTAATATTAATGAGATGATAGAGGCAATATGTGTAAAGTACTTAACCCTGACATCAGCACATAGAAAACACTCTATCAGTGGGAGCTGCTGCTGCTGTTTTTAAGATGAGTACATCATGATGACAATTTAAGTCACCTGCATGAACTCCTCTATGTGTCCCTTCACCCCAAAATTTTCTTTATGTCTCCACTCACATCCTTGCTTTCCCTCTCAGAGGCAGACCTTGCCCTCCACCTCTCAAAATCCACCCGTTCTGCACAACCACTGCAGAGTTCTATCTCCTGGCCTTGGAGAAACAGCATTTCTTTATTAATCTTTAATCTACTACGCATTTTCTCCTGTATTTTCAGTCTCTCACTTTTCGCTAGTTTTACACCCTCAGTCCATAAATATATTCAGTGTACTTATCCTAAAATTCCTCCCTTTGAACCTGTTATACACTGGATCAACCCACCTTTTCCAGCATAATACTAAACTTCACCAAAGAACATTCTCCATTTGCTGCAGCCACCTCTGCTTCACCTAGCCTGCTCCTGAATACTGCAGTCCTCCAATGGTCTGCCCTTACTGTTCCTCTTCTTTCTAAGCAGTTTCCTTCACCTCCGTTTTCCTCAGCAAGCACATCAGTGCAGGTGGCTGTCAGGACTGTACCTAGGGTCTAGTCTCCCCGGTTCAAGCTGATTCTCTCAGGCTAGCAAAACATTTCCAACCTGCTAGTGGGTAAAGCCCATCTGATCATTCCTCCAGATCGTCAAACTGTACTTCCCATATCTCATTCCCTACCTCTATATCGATGCCTCCTCCTGTGTCACCATCATTATTTTCTGTACCACATTGTGCATCTGAGACTTAAAGCACCACAAAGACTGACCACCCTTCCCACCCTCATGCCTAATTCTCCTGCTACTGTAGAGAGTGTCTCAAAAGGTCTTTATGTATTTTAAGCCTTAGTAAATGCTTAAAGTTTAAAATGCTACAAATTTACCAAAAAAAGCATTTGCATTACTATTTCCCGCTTACTATTTTTATGAACTATTCCTAATAATTTTTAATTTATATATTGTATTAGTCCATCTTATTGAAGACTAAGACAAAAAGTTTTTTAAATTTTTGATTCAGAGGGTGCATGTGCAGATTCATTACTTTGGTATATTGCATGATTCTGAGGTTTGGAGTAAGAATATTCTCATGACCCAGGTAGTGCATATAGTACCCAATAAGTTTTTCAGCCCGTGACCCCCTCCCTCTCCCTCCCTTCTCATAGTGCCTATTGTTATCTCCAGCATCTGTTGTTTCCAACTTTATGTCCATGTGTACTTAACGTTTAGCTCCCACTTATAAGTGAGAAAAAGTGATGTTTGGTTTTTTACTCCTGCATAAATTTACTTAGGATACAGCCTCCAGCTTCATCCATGTTGCTACCAAGGACATGATTTCATTCTTCTTTACGGCTGCACAGTATTCCATGGTGCATATGTAGCACATTTTCTTTATACCAATCCACTATTGATGGGCACCTAGGTCAGTTCAATGTCTTTGCTATTGTGAATACCACTGCCAATAACATATGAGCCTATGTGTCTTTTTGGGAGAACCACTTATTTTCCTTTGGATATATACCCAGTAATGGGATTGCTGGGTCAAATGGTAGTTCTAAGTTTCTTGAGGAATTTTCAAATTACTTTCCACAGTGCCTAAACTAATTTGCATTTCTATCAACAGTATATAAGCATTCCATTTTCTCCAAAGCCTCGCCAGCATTTATTTTTCACCTTTTAATAATCACCATTCTGATAGGTGTGAGATAGTATCTCACTATGGTTTTAATTTGCATTTATCTGATTAATGACGTTGAGCATTTCTTCATATGTTTGTTGGATGCTTGCATGTCTTCTTTTGAGAAGTGTCTGTTTATGTCCTTTGCCCATTTTTTAAATTGGATTATTTGGGTTTTACTTGTTGATTTATGTTCTTTGAAGATACTAGATATTAATTCTAATTAGACATTACATATTGGAATCTACAAAGAACTTAAATTCTTTGTAGAATCTGGATATTTGATTCTGGATATTGTCAGATGCATAGTTTGAAAATATTTTCTCCCACTCTGTAAGCTATTTACTCTCTTGATAGTTTCTTTTGTTGTGCTGAAGCTCTTTAGTTTAATTGGGTCCCACTTGTTAATTTTTGATTTTGGTGCAATTGCTTCTGGGGACTTAGCCATAAATTCTTTGCCAAAGCTAATATCCAGAAGAGTATTTCCTAGATTTTCTTCTAGGATATTTACAGTGTAAGGTTTTATATTTAAATCCTTACTCCATCTTGAGTTGATTTTTGTATATGGTGAAAGGTAGGAGCCAAGGTTTATTCTGCTACATACAGCTAGCCAGTTTTCCCAGCACCATTTATTGAATAGGAAGTCCTTTCTCCATTGCTTATTTTTTTTCACTTTGCTGAAGACCACATGACTAAGAGCTGTGAGTTCTCTATTGTGTTCCATTGGTCTATGTGTCTGTTTTTGTACCAGTAATGTTGCTTTGGTTACTGTAGCCTTATGGTATAGTTTGAAGTTGGGCAACATGGTGCCTCTGGCTTTGTTCTTTTCACTATTCAAGCTCTTTTTGGTTCTATATGAGTTTTAGAGTAGTTTTTTTCTAATTCTGTGAAAAATGACATTGGTATTTTAATAAGGATAGCATTGAATCTGTACATTGCTTTAGGCAATATGGTCATGTTAACAATATTGATTTTTCCAATATATGAGCATGGAATATTTTTCCGTTTATTTGTGTCATCTCTGATTTCTTTCAGCAGTGGTTTGTAGTTCTCCTTGTAGCCATCTTTCACCTCCTTGGTTAGATGTATTCTTAGGTATTTCATTTTTAGTAGTTGTTGTAAATTGGATTGTATTCTTGATTTGGCTGTTAGTTAGAACATTGTTGGTGTATGGAAATGCTAATTTTTGTACATTGATTTTATATCCTGGAACTTTACTGAAGTGGTTTATCAGTTCCAGGAGCCTTTTGGTAGAGTTTTTAGGGTTTTTTATGTATATAATCATATCGTCAGCAAAAATAGTTTGACTTCTTTTCTATTTGAATATCTTTTATTTCTTTCTCTTGCCTGATTACTTTAGCTAGGACTTCCAATTCTATGTTGAATAGGAGTGGTGAGAGTGAGTATCCTACTCTTTTCCAGTTCTCAAGGGGAATGATTCCAGCTTTTGCCTGGTCAGTGTGATGTTGGCTGTGGGCTTGTCATAGATGGCTATTATGTAGAGGTATGTTCCTTCAATGCCTCATTTATTGAGGGGTTTTATCATGAAGAGATATTGGATTTTTTGAAAGCTTTTTCTGCACCTACTAAGAGGATCATATGGCTTTTGTTTTTACTTCTATTTATGAGGTGAATCATATTTATTGATCTGTATATGTTGATCCAACCTTGCATCCTAGGAATAAAGCCTACTTGATCATGGTGAATTAACTTTTTGATATGTTGTGGGATTCAGTTTACTAGTATTTTGTTGAGGATTTTTGCATTTATGTTCATCAGGAATATTGACTTGGAGTTTTCTTTTGTCATTGTACGTCTGCCAGATTTTGGTTCCACAATGATTCTGGCTTCATAGAATGAGTTAGAGAGGAGCCCCTTCTCGTCAATCTTTTGGATTAGTTATGAAGGGATTGGTACCAGTTCTTTGTATATCTGTTAGAATTCAGCTGTGAATCTATCTTGTCCAGGGTTTTGGGGGGTTAGTAGTTAGTGATTCAATTTCAGAACTTGTTATTTGTCTGTTCAGGTTTTCACTTTCTTTCTGGTTCAATCTTGAGAGGTTGTGTGTTTCCAAGAATTTATCCATTTCCTGTAGATTTTCTAATTTATGTGCATCGATGTGTTCATAATAGTCTCTGAAGATCTTTCATATTTGTGTGGGACCATTTATAGCATCATCTATGTCATTTCTGATTGGGCTTATTTTGATCTTCTCATTTTTTTTCTTTGTTAATCTAGCTATTGTCTATCAATATTGTTTATTCTTTTGAAAAACAAGCTCTCAGTTTCATTGATATTTTGTATAAACTTTTGCATCTTAATTTCAATCAGTTCTTTAATTTTAATTATTTATTTTATTCTGATAGCTTTAGTGTTTGTTGGTTGTTCTTTTTTTCCCTAGTTCCTCTAGAAGTGATATTAGGTTCTTAATTTGAGATCTCTCTAACTTCTTAATGAAGGCATTTCGTGCTATAGACTTTCCTCATAACATTGCTTCAGGTGCGTCTCAAAGATTTTGGTAGATGGTATCTCTATTTTCATTTTCATTCATTTCAGGTACTTTTTTGATTTCTTGTTCACCCAAGAGTTATTCAGGAAAAATTGTTTAATTTCCATGTTTTTGTATAGTTTTCAGTGATCTTCTTGGCATTGATTTCTGTTTTTATTGCACTATGGTCTAAGAATGTACTTGGTATGATTTTGATTTTTTTAATTTATTGAGAATTGCTTTATAACTCAACATGCAGTGGATTTTAGAATATGTTCCATGTGGGAGCAAGAAGAATGTATATTCTGTGGTTGTTAGGTAAATTAGTCTGTAGATGTCTATTAGGTCCAGTTGGTCAAATGTTGAGTTTAAGTCCATAATTTCTTTGTTAGTTTTGTGCCTCAATTATGTGTCTAACATTTTCAGTGTGTTGTTGAAGTCCTCCACTATTTTTGTTTAGCAAAGTCTTTTTATAGGTCAAGAAGAACTCATCTTATGAATCTAGGTGTTCCAATGTTTGGTGTGCATATATTCAGGATAGTTAAGTCTTCTTGTTGAATTGAACCCTTTATCATTATATAATGCCCTTCTTTGTCCTTCCTAATCATTGCTGGCTTAAAGTCTGTTTTATCTGATATAAGAATAATGACTTCTGCTCTTTTTTGTTTTTCATTTGCGTGGCAGGTGTTTCTCCATTTCTTTGCTTTGAGCCTATGGATGTCATTACATGTGAGATGGGCCTCTTGAAGACAGAAGACAGTTCGGTCTTTTATTTTTATCCATCTTGCCACTCTGACTTTTAAAGGGGGCATTTAGACCAAAAATAAATAAGTAAATACTATTCAAATTAGTAAAACAAAGCATTCCTTCTATTTCCTCTCTGCCCACCCCTGTCAACTTAGTCCTTCTTGCCAAATCTATTGCAGGAGTCTCCTGCTGTCTGTTCCACACCCCTACTGAAAACTGCAAAGCACCAAGAGGAGCCATAGATTATGACTTACATGATAATAGTCAGAGCCCACATTTAGTGAACACCTACTTAGTGCCAAGTTCTGGGAAAGACCCCAGACACCTATGATGTCTAATTCTTACCTACTAAGCAGAGCTCCCTTGGCTGCCAATAACAGAAGCCTATCAGAGTAGCTTAGTGGAAAAAAAAATACATGGAAGGGGGAATTAGAATAGCTCATTATTCTGTAGAAGAGCAATATGAGCTTGATAAAGATCTAAAACAGAAACTAGAAAGATACTAAGAATCAAGGCAGCTTCAGTGTCTCCTCTGCTTTTCTCTATAGGTTTGCTTCCTTCTTTCTGTTTGTAGAACTACTTTTGCTACTTTAGATGCACATAGTCAAACATAGCAATCACAGCATTTCAGGGCTGACATTCCCCCTTTCCAGATAACCAGTCCAGGTCAACTAGAGGCTGAGTGGTCCGAATGTTGGGGTGATCAGACCCAACATGAGGCTGTGGGTGCTACAAAGTCTGGTAGAGTCAAAGGAATGAGAAAAGACAAGAGTGCATAAGGTGGGTCCAGGGGGCCAACACTGATATGGAGGCTGTAAAGGCCAAGCTCTGGGAGCCCACACTATTTATTGGTGATCAAACAAAGAAGCAGGTGGTGAGGACATGCAGATGTGGTGGTAAAGAGGTGAGGATGTGAGGATGTGGGGGTAGAAAGGTAGCGGTGCATCAAGCGTAACTGTGACAGTTTAGCATTTTCTTTGATGCATATGTAAGATGCTCTGCTACCTGAGATAATGGAGAATATGTTTACAAGCCTGGGAGAGCAACCAACAAATCTGTGCATGAGGGGTTTTATGCCCTGAGCCCTGGATTCCATCCAAGCCATGAGGGGTTTTATGCCCTGGGCTTAGATTATGGTGCAGCAGGGCAGCCTTCCACCCTTTGGCACAGAGTTTGGTGTTCCAAAGGCCATGAGGGGGTTTAGGCCCTGGACCCAGGACATGTTCCAAGACTCTTTTACATCATGACAGACAAGCCAGTCCTGCCTCAGCTCTTCTACCAACACAGTCTAAGGCAATTGTCTGTCACCAAGTCACCAATCCAACTCTCTGTGCCTGGAGTGAGGTTACTGACACAGACATTGCTGGCATGGGCCTGAGACCTTTACAGACATGGAAAGACACCTATTGGGGTAGGAGAAGTGGGCCAAGGGTGAGAGTAGGACAAAAATTTTAAAAGCATATATAAATGTGAGCTATTAAAGAGGTAGAGGCTAGAGATTGAAAGCTGATTGGGTCTATGAAGGGAGGGACTGGAAGTAGAGCCAGATTTGTCCACAAATGACAATTATATTTAATCATGATTCTACATGGAATATATGGACATTCCCATGTTACAGATAAGGAAATAGAATTATGGACAAATTAAGGAAGAGGATTTAAATTAAGACACCCAAACCCACTTTCTCTTCTCTTTACTGTTCTTCACTCTCTTAGTGTATCTCCACGCTGATCTGAAACTTGAAAAGAGAATACATCCAACTAATTAATCATGAATACCAAACATTTTGTAGTCTAAATAATCTGACTCCAACTTACCTTATCTTCCTAAATTTAATTATTGCTCCTCTCCAGTGGATCTAAATAAATCATATTATTTGACTTGACTTAAATATCTCTTTAGCTCCCGAGACCCTATTTCTTGTTATTTCATCTATCTCCAAGATAGTCCCTGTTTCTCTGCCTGTAGACACCATATCTATTTGCTAATGTCCTGACTAAATACTACCTCTTCCATCAAGCCCCCTGGGACACACAACTAGGAGTATTTCCCTCTCCTGTGTTCTTACAGAACTTTTGTACTTCAAATATTTCTTATGACATCTACCAACTTCTGCCTTATCATTCAAGTCCTGTTTTATCCTATTAGCACCTACTCACCATAGGAGTTGGAACATTATCTCCCTTTTTGTATTTCCCCAACAGTACCTGATGCATACCATGTATGAAATCCATGCTCAATATATGTGTATTTAAATGATTAAGAAATGAATAAGTGGGCTCTTCTAGAGGGAAGGTCAGAACTAGACTGCTAATAATTGGCTGTTAGTTTAATCTTAACTGTAAAAATAAAATTTCTTCTCTCTTCCCTTTCCAGGCATTGTTGAAATACCCCATCAACCAGTTTTTTGGGGCACCATCTATATTTCGAATGATTCTGCAGCAAGATTTCACCAGGTATGGTAGAAGTGGCTTGTAACAACATCTTTGCGTAGGATTTTAAGTAATCTGATACATTATGGTCTGTTTTTCCTCTGGTTCTTTGGGGAGTGTGTATGTGTGTTTGTGTTAAGTGTTGGTGGCGATAATGATCGAAAGTTAATTAGTTAAATTAAAGCAGATCCAGAGATCCAAAGGAAACTCAGTGACCCTTGCATGATTGTGGGTTGATTCCTTTTTAAATATTTGAATTGTGAAATAGCAATTATACAGAAAATGCATAAGACAGAAATTTACAGATTAATGAATTATTAAAAAGAAAATACCTGTGTAACCATTCACCCAAGTCAAAAAAACATAACATTGCCAGCACCTCAGAGATTTCCATCTCCCTTAAAGGAAACAACTATCTTGACTTTTATGTTGTTAATTCCTTACTTGCCTTTATAATTTACCTCCTAAGGAACTCTCCCTAACCAAAATTTTATTTTACATGTGTTTGAACTTCACACATGTAATGCTACATTATTACATAATAATTATGTTTCTAAGATGTGTCCCGGTTGTTGCATATTACTGTAGTTTATCTTCATTTTGTGCAGCATCCTATTTTATGAAAATACCACAATTTCTTATACCAGTCCTACTATTAATGGACATTTCTGTAGTTTTCACTTTGAGGCTATTGATGATTAATGCTGCATAGAATCCTAGGACACACACACTGGTGTGTCCTAGGATTTGTTTTATGCATGCATTTCTGTAGAGTTTTTCAAGGAAAGGAATTGCAGGTCACACTGATACAACACAATACCACACGATCTTCCAATTTATGCTTCCTTATATAAGCAGGGCAGGAGAATTTCCATTGTTCCACGTTCTTGCCAACATTTGGTATTGTAAGACTTATTAATTTTTGCCAGGCTGTTGGGTGTGTGGTGTTATCTTAATACAACTTTATTTTTGCATCTTCCTATGTGTGAGAGTTAATTTTAAGCTACACCAAAATACACTCTTTGAAACTTATGGGAATTTATGTATCTTTTAGGGACTCTGAAATTGAAATGGCTGCTTCAAAAATCAGAGCTAACACGTTTTAGACATAAAAGTTAAAATATCAGAGTTTAATGATTGCCCTTACAGAGCTAACTCTGAATTATAATTTGATTTTACTCATGAAGCTTCAGTCTGGCTGTATTCTGTTTCCATCTGTATTTCAAAGCTCTTATGACAGCCAAGTTTTGCAACATTCCTCAGATGATGGCCTTGGTCCAAATTCGGTACACATCTTATCAGGGCATAACTAATGACTCCATCTGAGACTCTGCCCACTTTGTGTACTTTGGTCCTCTGATTTGATGGTAATAGTTTTAAATATTAGCTTTTTGGATAATGGGGGGAAGACATGGAGTTTAAGGGACGAGATGGAGTCAGGCTTAGGGTTTAGTCTTTTTGAAAAAAATCCCAGATCAGATCTATGTTCTGAGCTATCATGATCCGGGTCTTTAATTGTGCCTTTCCCTTTTGCTGTATCTGGCATAACATTTACAAGAAAATATCTATCATAAAGATAGTGAAGATTTGGGCATCCAAGGTTATAGGTGGCATCAGAGAGAAGTAAACGAATCAATCAGCCAGAATAAACACTGCATGAATCATCATATTCTTTCATCAGACTCACAGTGTGGTTACCTTACTTATTAAGAGTTATTTGAACCCTATGATAAATCTTATTTGGAAATTGGGGACCAACATTAACTCAGAATTTAATAAATTGCATATCTTTTCTGGTCAATGTGTTTCCATAGATAAAGCATCCTGAGGAGGGTGTAAATTAAATGCAAGAAACATCTGTCCCTCGGTATCTAAATTGTTATAGACTTGTTAACAGTAGACGAATCTATTTTTACCACCACTTTTGAATTGGACCATATACTGGTGTCTGGGAGAGAAAAGGTTTTGTCACAGGAGAAGTCATAATTCTGCACTGTCATTTTTTCCTTGGCAGGACTGCCCATGGCTGAGGACCTTAGGAGTCGAAAGACTTATAACCAATTAATTGTTCTAGGCCAGATAGGAATGGATGTGGACAGGCATTCCTTACTTCTTAAAATTATTTTAAGTTAAAAAAAAAAAGTTGGGCGTGGTGGTTGACACCTGTAATCCCAGCACTTTGGGAGGCCAAGGTGTGTGGATCACCTGAGGTTGGGAGTTCAAGACCAGCCTGGCCAACATGGTGAAACCCTTTCTCTACCAAAAGTACAAAAATTAGCTGAGCATGGTGGTGGGCTCCTGTAATCCCAGATACTCAGGAGGCTGAGGCAGGAGAATTGCTTGAACCCAGGAGGCAGAAGTTGCAGTGAGCCGAGATCGTGCCACTGCACTCCAGCCTGGGTGAAAAGAGAGAGACTCTGTCTGAAAAAACAAACAAACAAACAAACAAAAAACCCGACAATAGAACCAAAAGACAAAGTTACAAGACTGGCTTCTTTTTAACTTTTATGTGTTGAGTTACTGTAAGCTTGGTTTCTGTTACAGACTTATAGCAATTAGCTATTCAAAATATAAGCATTGTTCTGAAAAATAATTTAAAATATGTATATATGTATAGACGTATTTATCTTCACAACTTATAACTGGCAGTATTATACCCAGGGGGGGTTGTTACAGGGTGGTTTATCCTGTTAGTAAATATATATATATTTAAATTTTACAGTAAGCAGAAAAGTTTTGTGGTTGGGATGTATGCAAAAGTGACACATAAGAGTTTAGAAGACAACTAAACTTGTTTTACCAGCTGTGTAGGCATTTTTTTTGGTACCCTCTTCTTGATTTGGAGGGTTTGGTCTTGTCCTAATTGTATCCCTCAAAGCTGGCCCTTACAATCTTACATTCCCACCTCTTCCATGATGGTTCCTGGGCCCAGAGGAAGGCAACTTGTGTATAATTTTGGAAGCAGAGCATTAGCAGTGAAATAGATCCAGGCCCAATGGGATATCAAATGAGAGAGATTCATATGGTCTTCAGAATACTGTGATATTGGCTTCCTTGAAGTAAATAAGGAGAGATAAATAACATTTATAGTTTGACAGTTACGAGAGTTACTATCCTTCATTATAAAGCAACTCTTAAATGTTTCTTAACCAAAAAGAAACTTTTTTTTTGAGAATTGACATCTTTGTGTTTATAAAATGTTAACAAATGCATATTTTGTGCTTCTAGTATTTTAACTTTTTAGTCACCCAAATTTTCAGTTTGGGGGGTTGCGGGGGGCAAAACCTGAGGGTTAAAACATGACTTTAAGATTTTTAAATTACTGGAGAGTTTTGAGATTAAATTTACCAAATTAAATTTTTAGCACAGATTATCAAGGTTATGTAAATTAAAAGGGCATCTGAGCTAGCTTTTGCCAATCTGTTAGGCACTTACATTTTTAAAGTTAGTTGATCAGAACTCTTTCATGTTGTTTTGAAGTGAAATATCACTTCCACATGACACATACAAATATGGAGATATAACAGGCATGCAGAATAAAAGACATGCTCAAAAGTTACTTTATTTGCCTGTTTTCAAAAACAATTTTTCTCCCTTACTTTACATAACTAGTAAAAGTTACAGGAGCCAAGAAAAGGTGAAGGAGAGAGCCATCCTTCAAGGCCTTTTCAAAAGAGAAAGAATAGCACTTTTAAGATATCAGTCTGAAGAATGTTAAAGAAACAATTAAAAATTGAAAAACTTCTTACATTAAAAATAAGTCAGCCAAGCACAGTGACTCACACCTGTAATCCCAGCACTTTGGGAGGCTGAGGTGGGCAGATCACAAGGTCAGGAGTTCGAGACCAGCCTGGCCAATAAGGTGAAACTCTATCTCTACTAAAAATAGAAAAATTAGCCAAGGGTGGTGATGCACACCTATAGTCCCAGCTACTCAGAGGCTGAGGCAGGAGAATTGCTAGAACCCAGGAGGTGAAGGCTGCAGTGAGCTCAGATCATGCCACTGCACTTCAACCTGGGTGACAGAGTGAGACTCCGTCTCAAAAAAAAAAAAAAAAATCCTCAATATTGCTAATAAAATCTTGTTTTAACAAATTACTTAGTTTTGTACTAGTGTGTTTTTTAAAATATTAAAGACCCATCTCTAGAAAGATTATTATGATTATTTTTAGTTATAGACAACTGAATTACATAACTCCTTTAAAAATTTATTTT
Organism: Chlorocebus sabaeus; assembly: GCF_047675955.1. Classification (NCBI taxonomy): domain Eukaryota; kingdom Metazoa; phylum Chordata; class Mammalia; order Primates; family Cercopithecidae; genus Chlorocebus; species Chlorocebus sabaeus. The sequence goes on from NC_132908.1 coordinate 18,987,459, forward strand.
ATTGATGTTATTATGACTTACATAGTACATTCACAAGTGTTCAGACTGTTTTATATTAAATACACCTCTTTCTTATACAATCCCATCATTTTTATTTTGGACAAAAACTTACCACACAAGATTCTTTCTTATATAAAATATCTTTTCTTTAAGCCTTTTTAAATTTTTTTGTCAAAAACACCTGTTTATTTTTATAACTTTCTTTATATTGCCCTTATTGCCTGGTTTACCTTGTTTCATATATAACCCTTAAATAAGGTTTGAATTAGACAAAGATATTTTAGCTTTAATAAAAACATGAAAAAATTCTTAAATTGGAAATTACCCAGATACTTAATATCAAATAATAACCTTAGATCCTAAATGATGACAAGTTTGTTTACAAGCATTTATTCCATTACATTTACCTGATTAATTTAGTAGTTTACCTAGATTATTTGCAAAAAAGTGATAGCCAATATTTTTTAAGTTACTTTTCTATTAACCATTTTTATAGCTGTGAATTTCAGGTGTTTACCTAAGTAATAAAACTTATGGTTACTTTTAAGGATATTTATACCAATAACTCAGTATTTAGCTGTTTTCATTTAAGCCAACAATATTTCATAAGCATATACAATCAAAGATCACTCTGTCTTGGGCTGGGTTTTATAGTTTATAACATGGCAAATCTTATAGTATTCTGCGGGAATAAACATGAAATGACTTGATCAATAGGTGCAAACAAAATTCTAACAGTTCTAAAGACATTGCTGATATTTGGCCAATAATTTTAAAGCCAGCTAAATCTTTACTAAAATAAAATCTTATTTAAGTAAAGATTTTACTTAAGTCACGTGAACTTGAAAAAGCATTTAACTAGTCTTTTTTGTTTTTAGTATCTGATTTAAGCACTTTTTAAAAGCCAGTTAATCAGAGCTCTTCATATATGTGTGTATGTGTATATATTATTTTATTTTATTATGATTTTTTTTTTTTGAGACAGAATCTTGCTTAGTCAGCCAGGCTGGAGTGGCACAATCTCAGCTCACTGCAACCCCCATCTCCCGGGTTCAAGCAATTCTCCTGCCTCAGCCTCCCGAGTAGCTGGAATTACAGGCATGTGCCACCATGCCCAGCTAATTTTTGTACTTTTAGTAGAGACGGGGTTTCACCACGTTGACCAGACTGGTCTCGAACTCCTGACCTCAGGTAATTCGCCCACCTCAGCCTCCCAAAGTGCTGGGATTACAGGCATGAGCCACTGGGCCCAGCCTCTTCATATATTTTTAGTCGTGAAAATATTGTATACACACACATAAATATATGATGTGTTAGGCATGCTGGTAGAAGCACATTGTATAGACTCATAAAGACCTTTTTCTTTTTGCCATTTAAAAAAATCTTACCCTAGGCAGTTGTCAGCTAAATAGCCTTAAATTTGCATATTAAAGGCAACTCAGGTGAAATCAGATAGTAAAATTTACATCATAAGGTACAAAGAGAAAGTCTGGTATGCTAGAGGGAAATTAAAATGGATTCAATTGCCAGTTGAACAAAAAATTATAGAAGCCTATGATAAAGGCCTTTAAATGCAAACACACACACACACACACACACACACACACACACACACACACACAAAGTTCCCATAGCTATTACTTCAGTACTTTAGCCATGGGATAAATACAACTTTGCCAGCTTGCAAAACACAGTTAGATCCAAATGGTGGTTTTTATCTCAGTAGAAAAGTAACAGCACATTTAAAGCAGGCAGAAAAGAAAATAGAACCTAGGTACTCTATAGTTTGCAGGTCAACCTTAGGAATCTTTTTCCTTAATGTAAATGTGCACAAAGACCATATTACTTCTATTTTATATAAACTCTGGCAAGTAGAGATGCCATAAAACCTACAGAGTGCCCAGAAAAGGATCATTCTCCTTGTTTTCTCCTTATTCTTAGATTTGTTTCTCACTTTTTTTTTTTTTTTCTTAAAAGGAGGAACTGAGCTGTAGCCTAGGGTTTTTGTGTGATGGATCAATATGTGCTGCTTGTGGGCAGGACTCCACAGTGTATCACCACTGAATCATTCCCACCCTCCCAGGTGTCTGGGTTTCTCTCTCCAGAGGTCTATGACCTCTGAGAGGGCTCAAAACCCTGGGTGATCAGCCCTTATATGCATTTGCTGGATGAGCAATTTTAAATTAATTTTTGTTGGTGATTTCCCTGTAGGGCTGCTGCACATTGGAGAGGGTCAACCCCCCAGACACTCCCACGAGGCCCTTGGTCACCCAGGGTACATTTTTGACTAGGAGGAGCAAATGCCCTTTCTCTTTGGAGCTAAAAAATTCAGTCTCTCATTTATCTATGAAAACAACAGTTCAGTTCCTTAAGCAAATGCGCACGGATGAACCAAATCAAGATAAATTTTAGGAGAAAAAGCAAGAGAGAATTCCATGTAGAATGCAGCTCTGAACTAGAATAAGGATCCTGAAACAACAACTTCCTAGGAGAAAACCAACTCAGAATAAATCAAGGACCATCAACCAAAGGGAGGTCTGGGGTTCAGGAGGATTTACCAGTTCCACCGGAGGAGAAGCTCAAAGTCAGGTAGGCTTCAGTGGGCCCTGCTGGTACCTTAGCTCTGAGTTTGGGCAACTCCTTCGGGGTCCTGAGTCTTATCTGAGGCCCCACGTGTTTGGGCACCAAACTATTGTTGACAAAGAGTGAAACTCTGTAAAATATGGTTAGAGATTTATTCTGAGCTAAATGTGGGCAACCATGGCCTGTGACGCAGCCCTCAGGAAGTCCTAAGAACATGTGTCCAAGGTGGTCAGGGTGTAACTTGGTTTTATATATCTGTGGGATACATGAGACATCAATCAAATACATTTTAAAAATACATTGATTTGGTTCAGAAAGGCAAGACAACTCAAAGTGGAAGCTTCCAGGCTATAGGTAAATTTAAACATTTTCTCACCGACAATTGATTAAGTTTATCTGAAGACCTGGGATCAAAGGAAATGTTCAGGTTAAGATAGAGGATTGTGGAGACCAAGTTTTATTGTGCAGAGGAATCTCTCAGATAGCAGACTTCAGAGAGAGAGAGAGAGCAGGTTGTAAAATGCTTCTTACTGGACTTAAAAGGGTGCCTGTCTCTTAGTTGATTATCTCCTGGATATGGAAAGGAAAGAAAGAAAACAAAGGGGAAAGGGGATTTCCTATAGAATGTGGACTTTTCCCACAGAACACTTTGCTGGGCAATTTCAAGATATGGCAGAGAAATATGTTCTGGGGTAAAATATTTTCATTTTCTTCCTTGTCTCGTAATGCTATGCCAGAGTCAGATTGGAAAGTAAGTCATGATATAAAGGGTTAAATAAAACCCATCTGATGAGAATTTATGGTTTGTAGGGCATGACTCCCCAGACCCTTTAGGTAGGAATTTGGCCAAGATTTAAAAAAACAAACAAACAAACAAACAAACAAACAAAAAACAAAAACAGAGCTTAGTCCTCACTACCAACATTCTGTGAGGGCCATAGGCTCTTGGACCCCTAAAGTTTCACTATAAAATCACTGACATGAGCCAGATTGACTAACAGGAGAAAAATATTGCAAATTTATTTAACATGTATGCATGGAAGCCTTCAGAATGAAAACCCAGCCTCTCAATGATTTACAGAAATTTTTATACTGTAAACCAATACTAAGATAGGCCTCAATCAATGTAGAGGTAATTTTGCCATGGTTAAGGACATGCCTGTGACACAGCCTCAGGAGATCTTGAGAACATGTACCCAAGGTGATTGGTTTACAGCTTGGTTTTATATGTTTTAGGGAAACATAAGACATCAGTTAATATACATAAGGTGTCTATTGGTTTGGTCCAGAAAGGTGGAACAACTCAAAGCAGGGGCTTCCAGGTCATAGAAGGATTTTCTGATTGGCAATTGGTTGAGTTTATCTAAAGACCTGGGATCAATACAAGAGAGGGTTAGGATAAGGGATTGTAGAGATAAAAGTTTTTATTATGCAGATGAAACTTCCAGGTAGCAGACTTCAGAGAGAATAAATTATCTTAAGGTCTCTGTTTTAATGTTAATGCTGGTTAGTTGTGCCTGAATTCCAAAGGGAGGACCGTATAATGAGGTACATCCAATCACCCAATTCCGTCATGGCCTGACCTCCCATCTCAGGTTAACTTTAGAATGCCATTGACTGAGAGGAGGGGTCCATTCAGTTGGCTGGGGTGCTTAAAATTTCATTTTTGGTTTACAGTACCATCCTGAGGCTACAGAAAAGAATGCAGACTGAGAGCATGGCCAGAAACAGGTTATATTGGTAAATCAGGTTGAGTGGCAAGAAAGGTTAAGAGAGAGAGAAAAGAAGAACATTAGCTAGCAAAGCTGGCTTTGTTAGATACATGAAGACTTCTTCAGAGAGAATAGATGGTAAATGTTTCTTTTCAGACTTTTAAAGGTATCAGATTCTCAGTCTCTCCTGGATGTGAGAAAGGCATAGAAATGTTGGGGTTATCAGACCCAACACCAGGTGGTGGGGGCAATGAAGTCTGGCAGAGTCAAAGAATTGAGAAAAAGACAGTTTGAGAAGTCAAATGGGACCAGGGGGCCATCGTGACTGTGGAGGATGCAAAGGCCCTGAGCTCAGGAAGCCCATGCTATTTATTGGTAATCCAACAAAGAAACAGGTGGTGAGAATGAGGAGGTCAAAAGGGCAGGCACATGATCTACAGCTGTGATGGTTTAGCATTTATAAGGAACATGCTCTGCTACTTGAGATAATGGGAATACAATCAATCTAGGAGCCTAGGAAGGCTAGAAGCAAGGAGTCAGCAAGTCTAGACACATTCCAGAGGACATTATGTTGGACATGCAAGCCTTGCCTTAGCTTTCTTCCCAACACTCAGCTTTTTCCCAACATGCCCCCTTTCTCTTTTTTGTAAAAGAGAAGGTATAATTATTACTATCATTATTACTAGCATAAAAGGTGACCTCTTTTAATTGAGCAAGGCAATTATAGGCTGTGAAGCCTTTAATTGCCAGTTGGTGATCCAGCTTCATTTTTCTTAGCCCTTATTCAAACTGGAGTTACTCTGGTTTGAATGCTTCCCACGTATCTCCCCTTTCCCTTTTACAAGAGGACCCTTAATCCTAGGGGTTGCAGAAGGATGAAGGTCCATCTTCTGTAACTTCATGCTGAATAGAGGTGATGATATTCCTGCCTAACTATTAGGGTCTCTTGTGTTCAGGGTAGAAAGGAACTGAGTCAGAAAGCATTGGTCCATTAAGCATCCGTGACTCTGGTCGGTCTTTGTTCCTTCTTCACATTCAGATTCAACTGGCTCATGGCTTGTACTGGGGGAACCCGGTCCATGGTTGGAATCCATGGGTCCCTCCAGTCTCCCATTCCATGGTCGCACACATCTTGAGGGCATCCACATGGTTCATTCATCTACTGCAAAAACACAAGCATACCCTCACCCCCGTGTTAGTAAATCTACTGAAACAGAAGCAAAAACTTTTGTGGCTGTAGCCGGGAGGCCACTGATAATGAGAAACAGGCCCCTTGTAACAGAAGGCACAGGGAAAGCAAATCGAGGCTTTTCAAACCTTCAATTTGCACTGTACAGGTGGGTCCACTAGATGCTGTGGCTTATGATAGATCTTCAGATGTTTGGTGGGCACCCATACAGGCACCCGATTGTCACCTGGAGAGACACAAGCAAATTCTCTTCCCCATAAAATTATCTTTAGGCAGGGATCGGAGGAAGTAGATTCAGAGGTAAGGAGAATTTGGGGGCCTAATTGCTCCCTGATGTTTGATAGGTGTTCCCTTGGAAGTTAGGAATTCCCTTTCGTTCCATATTGCTGTGTGGGCATAGAGGACTAGGTAAGCATACCTATATACGTATATATATTTACCCTTTTTCCTTCTCCTAATTCTAGTGTATAATGGCACCTGCTTTTGCTAGGATGTCTCTCCCTAACAAAGGAGTGGGGCCTTCAGGTATAATTAGAAAAGCATGTGAAAAGAGTAAAGTTCCCCAGTCACAATTTAGGGGCTGGGAGAAGTATCTAGTGACTTCCTGTCCTAGGACTCCTTGGATAGTGACAGATCTGGAGGACAGTTGTCTGGGACAGGAGGGTAAGACTGAGAAGGCCCCGCCAGTGTCCAGGAAACAGTTAACCTCCTGGCCCTCAATGGTCAAGCATACCTGGGGAGGGTGATGGCATGGGCTGGCGCTTGCCCCAGGCACCCTCAGTCCTGCTGCTGGATCATCTGGTCAGTGGCTTCTGACTCAGAGGACCTTCGTCCCCTAGAGCAGTGGGCCTTCCAGTGATTCCCTTGACATAAGGGGCATGGACAAGGGGGCAGTTTATTTCTAGTCAGACAATCTTTTTTAAAGTGCCCTTGTAGACCTCACTGGAAACAAGCCCTATTAGGCATTCGATTTGCCCAGTCTTTCCCTTTCTCAGAGCCTCTAAAGTCCACTTGCCTGAAGGCCATGACTTAAAGTGGCCTTATCTTTTTTTTTTTAATCCCGTTTGTCCCATTCCACCACTCCTGATCTCTATTATAAAAAACCAAAGTTGCCAAGTTCAATAGGGTTTCTAAGTTTTGCTCTGGGCCTAAGGCAGACTTTTGAAGTTTTTTCTAATGTCTGCAGCTGACTGAGTGATAAACTTATCCTTTAAGATTAGTTGGCCTTTAATAGAGTCAGGTGACAGAGAGGTATGCCTCCTCAATGCCTCCCTTTGTCGCTCCAGAAAAGCAGTAGGATTTTCTTCCTTTCCTTGTATTATAGTGGACATCATTGAATATTTCATAGGCTTCTTCCTAGCTTTCCTTAGTCCTTCCAGCATGCAAGTTAGCAAATGTCTGTGGCACCAATCTCCATGTTCTGATTCTGCGTACCAGTGAGGGTCTACACTGGGAACTGCCTGCTGGCCTGTGGGGAATTTTTCTCTTTCCTCTGTTGTCATCCTATCATTGACCTGACTGAGATACCAGAGATATCAAACTCTCAGGCTGCAGTTATGGAGGCACTTCTCTCATTTGGAGTTAGTGTCTCATTTAGCAGTAACATTATATCTCTCCATGTCAGATCAAAAGATTGTCCTAACCCTTGTAAAACATCAATATAGCTATCAGGGTTATCTGATAATTTACCTCGGTCTATTTTAATTTGTTTCAAGTCTGAGAGGGAAAAAGGTACATACACTCTGACTGGCCCGAATTCTCCAGAATGCATCTTAGGGGTGTTTTTGCCTTGTGGGACAGTTTCCCATCTGAATAAAGAACATAGGGATAACAGCACCTCTAGTCATTTTCTGATGAACATTAGTCCTAGAGCATCCTCTATGGCCATAATACTTATTCCTTTCCAAGATGCATAACCACCCATGGACCTCTGCTTATCAGATTAGTTATGCTCACCGATGTAGCAGTCCTGCACCTGTTTTCCTGCCTTTCTTGACAAAGAAAGGGATCCAGGCTGCTGGATTCTAGTGGTCCTTTACCAGCATGCCCAACATTGCCTTTGCACTCAGAGGTGAGTTCTAGAGCTGGGCTAGGTTCCTGAGTATTTCATAACAACCCAGCTACCCCATCAAGATGCACTCCCATAAACAACCGTTCTTATGCAAATTCATTTCAGAGAGGGTGTAGGTAACCTTTTGAGTCAGGATTGAGATAGATTTTTTTTTTTTTTAAGATAACTACTTTTCCAAAGTGAAATTCCTTTATGTCTGTGGACTAAACTAAGGCCACAAGACTAGAAGCTAAGATAATACATGTTACACTGTTAACTTTTAGCAAACTTTACTTCTGTTTAAACCCTTGTAAGTTTGGAATTTCAATTATTCTTTGCTGTCTATAAGACCTTGTTTAGTCTAAATTAACTTAGAATTGGTATAGATGGTTCCTTCCTGGTTCTGTACTTTAAGGCTTGGCGGAGTGCAAACAGCTCGCATGTTTGAGCAGACCAATTATTAGGCAATTTTTCTAACTCTGCTTCTACAAGAGTTTCCCTATCAATAACTGAATACCCATTGTGTGTGTGTGTGTGTCTGTGTGTGTGTGTGTGTTTCCTCAATCACATGGGAGGAGCCATCTATTGGCCTGTCCTGAATGGAGTTCCTGCTAGGTCTGGTCGGCCCTCTGTATGGTAATTAAGATTTAATTCCCTCGTTAGGAAATTTGCTGGGTTAAGGGAATTTTCAGTGGTTAATGTTAAATCACCTTTTCCTCACAGAATATCCCCAGACTTTAAGATTTTTGAGTTAGTAAGCTACATTTTTGCTTTTTTTTCTTAGGATAGCTCTGAACTGGTGAGGTGTGCTCACAGTGAGGTTTCTTCTAAAAGAAAGTTATTTGTCTACTACTTCTGCTAGGAAAGCAGTTGCTGCTACAGACTGAATGCAATTGGGCCATCCGTGGGTTACTGGGTTAGGATTTTTGATAGGAAGGCTACTGGTTGTCAATGGTCTTGAGAGGTGAACCCAGCTGGACTTCTGGGTTGGGTGGGGACTTGGAGAACTTTTGTGTCTAAAGGATTTTGTGTCTAAAGGATTGTAAATGCACCAATTAGTGCTCTGTGTCTAGCTAAAGGATTGTAAATGCACCAATCAGCACTCTATAAAATGGACAAATCAGTGCTCTGTAAAATGAACCAATCAGCAGGATATGGGCAGGGCCAAATAAGGGAATAAAAGCTACCGGAGCCAGCCAGGCAACCCACTCAGGTCCCCTTCCATGCTGTGGAAGCTTTGGGCTTTCGCTCCTCACAGTAAATCTTACTGCTGCTCACTCTTTGGGTCCACACTACCTTTATGAGCTGTAACACTCACCACGAGGGTCTGTGGCTTCATTCCTGAAGTCAGTGAGACCATGAACCCACCAGGAGGAACAAACAACTCCAGATGCACCACCTTTAAGAGCTGTAACACTCACTACAAAGGTCTGCAGCTTCACTCCTGAAGTCCTCAAGACCACAAACCCACTGGAAGGAAGAAACTCTGGACACATCTGAACATCTGAAGGAACAAACTCCAGACACACCATCTTTAAGAGCTGTAACACTCACTGCAAGGGTCCGCAGCTTCATTCTTGAAGTCAGCAAGACCAAGAACCCACTGGAAGGAATAAATTCCAGACACATTTTGGTGACTACGATACTACGATAGGTGCTCACCTATAGCCAAGTGGTGAGCCCCATTGAACCCCTTTTACTTGCTGTTCTGTCCTATATTTCTTTAGAATTTGGGGGCTAAATATCAGGCACCTGCCAGTCAGTTAAAAGCAACTGGCGTGGCTGCTGGACTAAAGACACAGGTGTCAGGCTTTCTGGGAAAGGGCTCTCTAACAACCCCCAACTCTTCAGAGTTGGGAACGTTAGTTTGCCTGGAACCAGCTTCCACTTTTCCTGTACTTCTGGGCTGAGCCAAGTGTCGACAGAGAGGAAAGCTATTCAGCTCTGGGGTTCCAACAACAGGTTGGTTGACCCTGGGGCCATGAGCAGAACTCTCAAAGTCATGTGCTTTTGGACTACACCCTGTTTACACTGACAACAAGGTAGTATTGGAGTGTTATAGGGTCATGGAGAAGATCTTCAATTATCAATTATAGGTCTTAAATTTATCCTGGTTTTAAAGGAATAGGGTACACTGCTTTTTCTTTAATTACTCATATATCTCTTTCTCTTTCTCTTTCCTTTGTAGGTGGATTTTGGAAACACAGTGGAAGGATAGTCACTCGTTGCCCCCATTTCCACTATAGGAATATGTGCCTCCCTTTAACTTACTCAATTCGTTTTCATCCTGATCTGTTATGTTGTCATAGACCCAGTTCCAGTTGTTAAAGTACTGGGTTATCAGTTCTAAGGCCCTGGACAAGGATCCAAGGCTTGGAGATTGTATTGCAGTGGGGTTAAGCTGGGTAGAAATTGGAGAGGAGAAATCTTAAAAGGAAAGGTGGTCCAATTAGCTATATTCTGTCCTCCCTGCTGAATTATAGTTATAGGAAATTGCCATGCTTCAAGGTCTCCCTTGGCTCTAGCCTTCTGAATGAATTTTGTATAGCACCACCAATTGCTCCAGGTTTTAATGTTGCAACTACAGGAGCAGTAAGTTTTGTAGCTACTTCATCTTCTCACCCATTAAGAGGAGAGAGAGGAGGTGGCTCTTCACTTAATTCAGCAGGTGGAGCTGATGGGCTAGTAAAACATACTTTTTTCAGTTTCCGTTTCTTTTCTTTAATTTCCTCCATTTCCTGTTTCTCACATTCAGAATCTGAGGTTAGTTTTTTACACTTGTCCTCCTCTTCCTCATCTGAATCTGCCTTATCATCTGTTTGAAATGGTTCAAGAGCTGTTTTTATTAGCGCCTACAATGACTAAACCGAGACTGGAATTTTTGCTCCATCTTTATATATTTTTTAAAAATCTCTGCCAATTCTCTCCCATTCATCCAACTCCATAGTCCCTCATTCTGGGAACCATGGGCAAAACTGCTTTACTGCACTAAAGAGTGATAACAAATTCTGAGTACTGACTTTCACTCCCCCTCTTTGTAATAAATCCCTTGAGAAATTTAAATAAGCAGAATGTCTGCTTTCACTTTGTCCCATTGTTACACTGGTTCTTCTGAGCCCTCAGCTTTCCTGCCGAGTTTCTTTTAGACGTCCTTGGGTGTCCTTTGATGATGCATCCTCCTATTTCACATGCTCTAGCATTTCTTCACCAGGGTCTTCATTGCCCCATGTTGGGCAGCCAGGAATGTTGGGGTGATGAGGCCCAACACCAGGTTGTGGGGGCAACAAAGTCTGACAGTGTCAAAGGACTGAGAAAAAGACAGTTTGAGAAGTAAAGTGGGACCAGGGGGCCATTGTGACTGTGGAGGCTGTGAAGGCCCCAAGCCCTGGAAGCCCATGCTATTTAGTGGTAATTCAACAAAGAAATAGGTGGTGAGAATGTGGAAGTCAAAGGGCAGGTGCATGATCTACAGTTGTGATGGTTTAGAATTTATAAGGAACATGCTCTGCTACTTGAGATAATGGGAATACAATCAATCTAGGAGCCTAGGAAGGCTAGAAGCAAGGAGCCAGCAAGTCTAGACACATTCCAGAGGACATTATGTCAGATATGCAAGTCCTGCCTCTGCTTTCTTCCCAACACAGCTTTTTCCCAACAGAAAGAGGGCAAGGCATTGCTGCATTAATAGATATTCTCTACAGATGTACATTTTCCCCCATAAAAGATGGCTTTGCAAGGGCACCTCTATTTGCTAGCCAAGTGGCAGCCATTTCAAAATATGTCAAAGAAATATATTTTGGGGTAAAATATTTTAATTTTTTCTGTTCACATCAGCCTTTTCTCTTTTTTTCTGAAATTTCTTCTGTCAGGGCTGTTCTCTGTAACACTTCTCTCTGTCTCTTTCCCTACACTCAGCTCAATCTGCTCTGATGTCCTGAGCAATTCATTTCCAACCCCTAACATGCATTCCCCATTCAGAAATACAAAAACCCTTTAGTTAGCAGAGTGTAGGCTCCATAAAAGAATATATGGTTCTATTTTCACCCTAGCATGTCCTTAAGATCTCATCCTTTACCCCATTATGATTATAAAAATGTCCGTCTTAGCTATACAGAATGCTTCCCCAAGATGAGTTCTGATAAACACACAGTTCTCCCTCTTGTTACATTAATATTCAAATTTAATCCAAACATTCCAAATTGAACACAACAGCCTCACCACCACCCAACCCCCCACTGCCAGAATAGTTCACAGGGACTGCAGGAAGTGAGTGACGTCCATTTGGCGATGGTCATCTGTAAAATGACCAAAAGGCAAATAAGAAAGTGAGGAACTAGAAGGATGAATGATCTGAGTGACAGACCTAAGAGCTCTGAATGCACAGAGCTGGGGTGGCTCACCAATGCCTGGCACCTTGTCTTCCTCTAAGTATCAGGTTCCCTGCCCTGGAGCACTGCTGTACTGGTGGGGAGGTCCTGTGGCCCAAGGATCAGGAGGAGTGGAAAAGACGGACAGGCCTTCTGCTCTACAATGTCTATGGGCAGTCAGAAACGGTAGGTGGTGCAAACCAGGAAGTATCTGAGACAGGTCTCAATTAATTTAAAAGTTTATTTTGCTAAGGTTAAGGACACGCACCTGGGAAACAGGTTTGTGCCTTTCTCCAACGATGATTTTGAGGGCTTCAATATTTAAAGGGGAAAGGGCAGATACTGGAGGAAAAGGAAGAAATTTTTTAAAGGTGTCGGTAGATACGAGGCAAATGGTTGCGTTCTGGTGAGTCTTTGATCAGCTGTTTACATGTGAGAGAAGGGTAGAGGAAGAGTCACTTGTGCATTCACCTAGATCAGTGAATCTGCATTTTTACATAAGATAAACATAAGTCAGAGAAAGCAATTGGGTATGCATTTGTCTCAGGAGAGCAGAGGGATGATTTTGAGTTCTGTTCTTTGTCCGATACCTGTGAAGATGAGCTATCAATGTCAGGGTGAAATTTAACAGAACTGTTTTACAGTAATGATCTTTGGGGCCCACAAGGAATTTCTTAGTGGGAAAATTGCAGGGGAGGCATGTGGTTTTGTTTTGTTTTTTTATCTTTTTAGCTCTTATTTAGGAATAAAATGGGAGGCAGTTTCAACTGATGCAGTTCCCAACTTGAGTTTCCCTTTGGCTTAGTGATTTGGGGGTCCTGGGATTCGTTTTCCTTTCAAAGTGGACACATGCCTTCTGGATAGTCATGATATGCTCAGCGACTGAGCCCAGCAGATGTGCTGAATTATGCCACATGTGCGGGACACAGCCCCATCGCATGCACAGCATTATTTGATGCCAACCGGAGGTTCTAGAGTTCCAGGCTAATTTGTCCCAAATCTATCTGGAGAAAGAAAATGTACAACTCATCATCTTACCACGGGACCAATGTGCTGAAAACTCTTGGACAAAACCTTAAAAAGGGGTCTAAGGCTGTTTTAACACTGTCCCTGTGGTCATCAGCTCAGAGGAGCCCCAGAAGGTGGGTGGGATAGGAGACTCTCCCCAGCAACATGGAGACCACTTCCTCCAGCAAGTACTGTCAGCTCCACTAACCCTCCCTAGGGCTGCAAAGACAAGTGAAAGCTGGCTCCAAAAGTTCATTGCTTGGTGTTTAGGAGGACAACTCACAGGTTTGACTGTGGAATACTAGCCGGGTGGATAAGGGAGCAGATACTTTCTGTATATACCAAACACATATACACACAAACAGTGTCATTCCAGAGTATCACTGAGCTGCCAGGTGGGTGGGACATTTAGAGTATTATGCGTGTCTGGAAGTTCAAGAACCTCATCAGTTACAGCGTGGGTGAGCATCTCTCCCAACACATTTGCAATCCATTTCCAATGTTGGACAGTGCCTCCATTATCTTTCCCCCTTTGCCTCCATTATCCCTCTAGCACAAAGAGGATGACTGCTATCCCAGGCCCTGTGCAAAATTATTATTTTAGTGCCAACTCACATACTCAACTGACATTATTTTGCAAAAAAGTATAATAGCAATTCAGTTAATTTGTCTGCTTCCAGACCTCAAAAATGGTGACACTTTGGGCCTATGTTTGAATGGCTCACGGGTCATATTTGGACAAGGAGGATGGTGGGCCAGGACAACACACTACATCCATGACTCCAATATTTGCAGCACTAGATGGTGCTTAATTTCTCAAAACACTTTCACATCTGTTCACTCATGTGTGCAACGTTTTTCACATGCCTACAGTGTGAGCAGTGATGTGGCAGTGGGCAAAGATCTTCCTATCCCAGGAGCACAGACCTGGGTCCAAGTCTCAGCTCTGCCAATTATAGCTTTAAGACCATCGGGATACTATGTATGCTTTCTCACCTCAGCTCCCCCACCTTTAAATGGAAATTATAGTGCCAATCTTAACAGATTGTGATAAGGTAAATAAAAAGAAGTGTATAATGCTCTGGCTGGTGTCTAACCTGTAGTATATGCTCACATTGCAGCTGCTGTGGTCCTTGCTATTTTTGATGGGTATTGTTCCAGATGTTGCAAGCTCAGGGATGAATAGGGCAATCTCTATTCTTGGGATGCTCATTATCTACTGAAGGAAACAGACAAGCAAAAATAATTATAATGCCCTGTGGGCTGCAATGGAAGTATGGGAGAAATGCTTCAGAAAGAGAATCTTTCCCTTGACTCCTCTTGGAGCTTGAGTAATAGCCAGTAGTCATCATTCATTGAACACATGGTGTGTGCCTTGTATTATGCAGAATTTTCCATATGCTTACAAGCACTCTGGGAGGTAAGTGTTATCATTATTGCCCTTTGATGGAGGAGATCAAGAGGAGATCAAGAGGGATTAATTGGCATGCAGTTAGTGTGTGGTGGAGTCAAGATTCAAACCCCTATTGGTCTGAATGTAAAGCATGCAGCTATAGAAATAAATATATTTGTGAGAACAATAAAGGAGGAATCAAGTTCATCAGGAAGACAGATGAAGATAGGGCAGTGCTAACAGAACAGCACAAGCAATCCAGACAACCTCCACACACACTGAGGCATCCTGCAGGGTGAGATTCACAGGCCTCTTCCTACAGGTCACTGACGACAAAGGCAACATCCTGCCACCCAGCACAGAAGGAAAAGTTGGCATCAGGATCAGTCAAGAAGTTGTGGCAGAATCCCTATCACTACTTAACAGCCCCACGTAAATGTTTGTTACATAGACTAGTGGCCTTCCCATAGCAAACTGACACATGCCTGTTCAGTGGTGGGCATGCCCCACATTATACGCCCACAGCCAGGGGAATACCCTGTTTCTTCTTTCTTTGCTTCCCCATTGGATTCTGTAGACTCTGCACTTTGTACAGAGCCAGACCACACTGGTTGCAGAAAATGACTGTGGAATAGAGTTGGGTCAATACCTTGAGCCTAGACCCAGGCCTTCCAGCTTCCCTACAAGGGCTCTTTGTGCAGCGTCCATTGAGCGGAATACTACATCTCTGAGCAGGGGATGCTGTGTATGATTCTGGCTGCTTTGTGATCAGCCTGACCTTTCTGATCAACCCCAATCTTCTTTCTTTTGTGAACAGGGAATAATTTGCGCCACCCTCCGGGAAATGAAGATCAAGCCGGGTTTCCTGGGGAAGGCCAGTCCACCCTACGACGTCCAGGTCTGGTCCTAAGGGCATTGGCAGGGAGCAGTTAGGGCTCAGTGGGGGTTGGACAATTTGACACCAGGTGACAACACCAGCCACACTTCTCTGCCCCAGTCATCCTTCCTCCTGTCTTCTCATTTTTCCCTTCAGTTTCCTATGGAGGTCTCAGTTGATAACTGCATTATTGTGGGCATGAACACCACTCACCCTAGCAGCTAGGGCATCACACACAGTGGGTAGGAAAGAATACCTAGAAGCTGCCCTGGCAGCCCTCTCTAGCAACTGGTGCGTTTCATTTTTCTTGATCAGTGTTTTCCAACTTGAAGACACATTGGTGACATCTACTAACCCATAAAACATAGACCCTTGGCTTGAGTTTCACATTTGCTTATTTTAAAGGCTTTTGACAGTTTTATTCCATTTTCTGATGTTTCTTCCATTATTTTATCCACACTGGTGTTCCATGTATAAGCCAGAGAGTGCTTGGGTGGGACAGAAGGGCTGGGGTCTCCTGCAGGGTACGATTCACAGGCCTCTTGCTACAGGTCATTGATGACAAGGGCAGCATCCTGCCACCCAACACAGAAGGAAACATTGGCATCAGAATCAAACCTGCCAGGCCTGTAACCCTCTTCATGTGCTATGAGGTAATGACCCCCCCATCTGCCACCATCATGATCCCAAGGATCCCGACAGGGAGCTCTGCATCGTGAGGCTTCTTCAAGTCTTCTTTTATTTGCTCCAACTCAATGAAATGAATGAGTTTTCATTCAACTCGAAGCTCACTGTGCATTTCCCCAACCTTTCCTGTCCTAACCCACCTGGGACTTTTGGGCTGACGGGGTAGAATGAAGACTGGCTTCAGAACCATCAGACTTGCGTTCCAATGATCTACTGTAGTCAAGAATATAGGCTTTGACTGGATTCAAATAATATCATCTCACTTACCAACAACATAGTGTAAACAAATCACTTATCCTCGCTGAGCCTCCAGGGAACTCTATTATCCAATTTTACAGAGAGAAAAGCTGTAGATAAAAAGCATCGCACTTCCTCTGCACATCAAATACATAGTAGGTTTAGGATTTTTAAAAATTAGTAAGCCAGAGATTATAGAAAACTGAGATGGATTATAAGGAAACCTGCTGAAAGTCCTGATCAAATAAGCAATGACCCTCCCAGGATAGGAATGGCCACAAAGAGGAAAATCTTAGCTTCCAATATTGGCCATGGAAGGATGACCAGACCCTGAAATTGATTTCAGACTTCATCTCCTTCCTCCAAAGACACTTCACTGGCAGCTGTCCTGGTGTCACTGCCATCCTCACACTGTGGTTTCAAGGCAGCGATGGTTCCTTTGTGATACTGTTGACCAAAGGGGAACATACAGGCCTTAATTAGCCTTAATTCTCAGCAGCATAACTTAAAGGTTGGATAAAAGAAAAATTAGGCCAGGCGGGATGGCTCACGCTTGTAATCCCAGCACTTTGGGAGGCCTAGGTGGGTGGATCACAAGGTCAGGAGTTTGAGACCAGCCTGGGTGACACAGTGAAACTCCATCTCTACTAAAAATACAAAAGATTAGCTAGGCATGGTGGCACGCACCTGTACTCCCAGTTACTTGGGAGGCTGAGGCAGGAGAATCACTTGAACCTGGGAGGCAGAGGTTGCAGTGAGTCAAGATTGCACCACTGCACTCCAGCCTGAGCGACAGAGCTAGACACCAGGAAGGGAGGGACGGAGGGAGGGAGGGAGGAAGGAAGGAAGGAAGGAAGGAAGGAAGGAAGGAAGGAAGGAAGGAAGGAAGGAAAAAGAAAAGAAAAGAAAAGAAAGATGGGGTAACACATATATATTATACAATGTCCAGGCAACCTTGAGAACCACAGATATATATCTGCATATTACAATCATTCCAGGAGATTTTTTTAAATAGTAGTACTTGGATCCAACCAGAGATTATGGTTGAACTGAAATGAGGATAATCCAAAGCAATATTTAGGGAAAAAAAAAAAAAACAAAACAAGGTCTTGCTCTGTCACCCGAGCTGGAGTGCAGGAGTATGATTAAAGTTCGCTGTAGCCTGGACCTCCTGAACTCAAGTGATATTCCGAGCTTAGCCTCCCAATTAGCTGGGACCACGGGCAGGTACCACTATGTCCAGTTAATTTTTTGATTTTTTGTAGAGATAAGATCTCACTATGTTGCCCAGACTAGTTTCAAACTCCTGGGCACAAGTAAACCCCCTGCCTCAGCCTCCCAAAGTTCTGGGATTACAAGCCTGAGCTACTGCACCCAGCTAATTTTTTTTTTTTTATTGAGCATGACATATTTTATTTTCCAAAGGTGTCCTAACATATACCCACACCTACATGTCCATGAAATGTTAGGGTTCCTCCATTGAGACTTCTTTGGGTTTTTATCCCTTGTTATTTATATAAAAGTATTACAGAATTACTATGAGACCCAGCAATTCTACTTCTAAGGCTATATACTCCCAAGAAGTGGAAGCAGGAACTTGAACAGATACTTTATTTTTTACTTTATATTTTATTTACATAAAATATAACATAAAATTACTCTTTTCACCATTTTTGAGTGTACAATTCAGTAGTATCAAATAAAGTCACAGTGTTGTACAGCCATCACGATTACCCATCTTCAGAAAATGTTTACCATCCTAAACAGAAATTCTGCTCAATAAATAGCATCTCACTGCCACAGTCTCCAGTATGTGATAACCTCTAACCTACTTTTTAAAATATATGAATTTGCTTATTTTAGGTTCCTCATATAAGTGAAATTATACATCATTTGCCCTTTTGCGTCTGGCTTATTTCACTTAGCATAACGTTTTCAAGTTTCATCTATGTCTTAGCATGTAACAAAATATCATTCCCCTATAAGTCTGAATAAATGTCCACTGTATGTATACAATACATTTTGTGTACCCCGTCGTCTCCTAATGGGCATTTTGGTTATTTCCATATTTTGCTTATTGAGAGTATTGCTGCTATGAACGCTATTGTTTAAGTATCTGTTCAAGTTCCTTCTTCCATTTCTTGGGAGTATAGACCTAGATGTGGAATTGCTGGGTTCCATGGTAATTCTATGCTGAACTTTTTGAAAAAAATTACCAAACCACTTTCACAATGGCTCCACCATTTTACATTCCCACCAGAAAATTTTTTATCCATTTTGAGTTAACTTTTGTATGTGTTGTAAGGTAACTTCATTATTTTGCAAGTGGACATTGAAGTTTCCCAACACTATTTGTTGACGACTGACTTTTCTCCATGGACTAGTTTTGGCACGTATACTTAAATCAATTGACGATATATGGGAGAGTTTCTTTCAGGACTCTCTATTCTATTGCAATGGTCTGTCTGTCTTTATGCCAATATCACACAGTTTTTATTATTGTAGTTTTGTAGTAAGTTTTGAGATCAGTGTGAGTTTTCCAACTTTATTATCCTTTTTTAAAATTTTTTATTTACTTATTTTTTTGAGACCAGATTATGAGACTGGCTAATTTTGTATTTTTAGCAGAGACAGGTTTCTCCATATTGCCCAGGCTGGTCTTGAACTCCTGGCCTCCAGCAATTCACCTGCCTTAGGCTTCCCAAAGTGCTGGAATTATAGATGTGAGTCACCACGCCTGGCCTTTATTCACCTTTTTAAAGATTGTTTTGACTGTTTGGGGTCCTTTGAGATTCTCTACGCATTTTAGGATAGGTATTTCTAGTTTTGCAACAACAACAAAAAAGCCATTGGGATTTTGATAGGAACTGTGTTGAATCTGTAGATAGCTTTAGGCAGTATTGTCATCTTAATATTAAGTCTCCAATAAATGAGTATCATATATCTTTTCATTTGCTTATCTGTTCTTTAATTTTCTGTAGCAACGTTTTGTAGTTTTCAGGGTACAAGTCTTTTGCCTCCCTGATTAAATTTATTACTAGCACTACTGTCTTGTATTCTTTTTGATGCTACTGTAAATAGAATTGCTTTCTTAGTTTCCTTTTTGGAGTTTTAATTTTTAGTGCACAGAAACACAGTTGAGTTTTTGTGTGTATGGATTCTGTTTTTTACAACTTTACTGAATTTATTTATTAGCTTTAACCTTTTTTTTGATTGTGTAAAATTCTTAGCGTTTTCTATATATGGTCATGCCATCTGCATACAGAGATAATTTTACTTCATCTTTCCAATTCAGATGCCTCTTATTTCTCTTTCTTGCCTAATTGATTTGGCTAGAACTTCCAGGACTATGTAGAACAGAAGTGGTGAAAGCAGGCATCCTTGTATTTTTGGTCTTAGAAGAAAATCTTTCCAATTTTCACCATTGAGAATAATATTAGCTGCCGATTTTTTATATGTGGCCTCATCATGTTGAGGAAGTTTCCTAGTTTATTTAGTGTTTTTACCATCAAAGTGTATTGAGTTTTCTCAAGTGCTTTCTCTGCCTCAATTGAGAGAAAACCATGTGGTTATTTTCTTTTCATCCTATTAATGTGGTTTATTATATTTATTGAGTTTTGTATGTTGAAACAGGAATAAATCCCACTTGGTTATTATGTATAATCCTTTTAATATGTTTCTGGATTTGGTTTGCTAGTGTTTTGCTGAAATTTTTGCATCAATATTCATAAGAGTTATTGGTCTATAGTTCTCTTGTAGTGCTTGTCTGGCTTTGGTGTCAGGGTAATGCTGGCCTCATAGATTGACTTATAAAATTTTTCCTTTTCTTTAATTTTTTAAAAGAGTTGGAAGAGGATTGGTCTTAATTCTTCTTTAAATACTTGTCGGAACTCATCAGTGAAGCCATCTGGCCTAGGCCTTTTCTCTGTTGGAGGGTTTTGTTTACTAATTTTACCTCCTTATGAGTTACAGATATATTCAGAGTTCCATTTCTTTGTGATTCATGTTTTTGGTAGATTGTGTGTTTCCACCAGTTTCTCCATTTTATCTAGGTTATCAAACTTTTTAAGCATACAATTGTTCATAGTATTCTCTTATAATTCTTTTCATTTCTGGAAAATCTTAGTAATTTTAATCTTCACTTTTTTATTAATCAGTCTAGCTGAAGACTTGTCATCTCTTCAAAAGAAGTAACTTTTGATTAAGTTTTCTTTGTTGTTTTTCTATTTGCCATTTTATTTATATGAACTCTAATCTTTATTTCCTGCTTCTGCTGTGCTTGGGTTTAGTTTGTTGTCCTTGTTCTGGTTCCTTAAAGTGTAAGGTTTTCGGTTTGAGATCTTCTTTTTTAACATATGTGCTAAAGACTGATTGTTTGTGTCTCCCCTAAATTCATATGTTGAAATCCTAACCCCCAATGTAATATTTGGAGATGATTATATCATGAGCATGGAGTCCTCATGAATGGTGTTAGTTCCCTTTTTATTTTTTATTCAGTAGTTTTGGTGGTACAAGTGGTTGTTGGCTACATGGATAAGTTCTTTAGTGGTGATTTCTGAAATTTTAGTGCATCCATCACCTGAACAGTGTGGTCTTTTATCCCTTACCTCCCTGCCAACCTTCCCCTCTAGTTCCCAAAGTCCATTATATCATTCTTTGCCTTTGTGCCTTCATAGCTTAGCTCCCACTTACAAGTGAGAACATACGATATTTTGTTTTCCATTCCTGAGTTACTTCACTTAGAATAATGGTCTCCAGCTCCTTCCAAGTTGCCACAAAAGACATTATTTCACTGCTTTTTATGGCTGAGTAGTATCCCATGGTGTATATATACAACATTTTCTGTATCCACTTCTTGGTTGATGGGCACTTTGGTTGGTTCCATATCTTTGCAATTGCAAATTGTGCTATAAACATGCATGTGCATGGGTCTTTTTCATATAATGACTTTTTCTTTGGGTAGACACCCAATAGTGGGATTGTTGGATTGAATGGTAGTTCTCTTTTTAGTTCTTGAAGGAATCTCTATACTGTTTTCCATATCAGCTATAATTTACGTTCCCACCAGCAGTGTTAAAGTGTTCCCATAACCATGCCAAAATCTATTGTTTTCTGATTTTTCAACTATGGCAATTTTTGCAGGAGTAAGGTAATATCTCATTGTGGTTTTAACTTGCATTTCCTTGATGATTAGTGATATTAGTGCTCTTTAAAAAGCAACTCCAGTAGGGTTCTCCAGAAGAGTCCCATTCTCCATGTGAGGCCACATCAAGAAGGCAGCCATCTATGAACCCTCACCAGACACCAAGTTGGTTGGTGACTGGATCTTGGATTCCCAGCCTCCAGAGCTCTAAGAGATAATATCTATTGTTTATAAACCATCCAGTGTATGGCATTTTGTTATAGCAGCCTGAATAGGCTAAGACAGTATGTGTGTAAATTACCTTCTTAGCACTGTGTTTGCTACAATCTGTAAGTTTTAATATGTTGTTTTTTATTTCATTTGTCTCAAGATAATTTCTAAATTTCCTTGTGATGTCTTCTTTGATTTATTTGTTAGTTAAGAGTATGTTGTTTGATTTTTCAAACATTGGAAAAATTTGTGATTTTTTAAAAGTTTTCCTTCTGTTAATTCCTTTCACGTGACTTGATAAGATGCTTTGTATAATTTCTGTCTTTTAAAGTTAGTTAATACTTATCTTCTGGTCCATCCTTGAGAATGTTCCATGTGCACTTGAGAAAAATGTGTGTTGTTCTGCCATTGGATGGAGTTTCCTGTATATGTCTGCTAGGTCCAATTAATTTATGGTGTTGTTCAAGTCCTCTATTCTCTTATTGATCTTCTGTCTGGTTTTTCTACTCATTATTGAAAGTGGTATATTAAATTCTCCAGCTATTGTTGTAGAACTGGACACTTCTTCTTTAAATTCTGTCAATGTTTGCTTCATGTATTTTGGGGCTCTGAGGTTTATTGCCTATATGTTTATGATTATCACATATTCTTGGTGAATTGATCCTTCCATTAATATATAGTATCATTTTTTATCTTTTGCAATTGTTTTTGACTTAAACTTTATTTTGGCTAGGCATGGTGCCTCACGCCTGTAATCCCGGCACTTTGGGAGGCCGAGGCAGGTGGATCACTTGAGGTCAGGAGTTCGCGACCAGCCTGATCAACATGGAGAAATCCTGTCTCTACTAAAAATACAAAAGATTAGCCAGGCATGGTTGTAGGCACCTGTAATCCCAGCAACTGGAGGCAGAGGATGCGGTGATCTGAGATCGTGCCTTTGCACTCCAGCCTGGTCAACAAGAGTGAAACTCTGACTTAAAAAAAAAAGAAAAGTTTTTTCTGTCGAATATTGGTATAACAACCCACAACCCAAGCTCTCTTTTGGTTACTATTCACAGGGAATATATTTTTTTCCATCCTTTAACTTTCAATGTATTTTGGTCTTTTTTTTTTTTTTTTTTTTTTTTTTTTGATGGAGTCTCCGTCTGTTGCCAGGCTGGAGTGCGGTGGCACGATCTCAGCTCACTGCAACCTCCAACTCTGGTTCTGGTTCAAGTGATTCTCCTGCCTCAGCCTCCCCAGTAGCTGGGATTACAGGCAGGCACCACCATGCCCAGCTAATTTTTGTATTTTTAGCAGAGACGGGGTTTCACCATGTTGGCCAGGATGGTCTCCATCTCCCATCTCCTGACCTCGTGATCCACCTGCCTCAGCTTCCCCAAATGCTGAGATTACAGTTGTGAGCCACCGCACCCAGTGGAATTCATGTCTTTAAATCTAAAATGAGTCTCTTGTAGATAGTGTATATTTGGATCGTGTTTTATTATCCATTTAGCCAGTTCCTTCCTTTGGATTGGAAAGTTTACTCCACTTACATTTAAAGTAATTACTGATAAGGAAGGACTTCTACCATTTTGCTATTTGTCTTCTGTGTGGTTTAATATTTTCTGGCCCTCATTTCCTTTATAACTGCCTTCTTTTACATTTAGTTTCCTTTTTGTAGTGACACATTTTTTTCCCTTCTGATTTTCTTTTGTTTATATTCTATAGATATTTTCTTTATGATTACTATATTACATACAACATCCTAAGGTTGTAACGATCTAATTTGAATTAACACCTGCTTAACTTCAATTGCATAAAAAAAAAAACTCTACTCCTATACGGTTCTGTCTTCCATTTATGTTGTTGATGCCACCTTGTACCTCTCAACTCAGTCCACAGAGGCACTCACATTGATCTAATATCACAAGTGGAAAACAGTACTACTTGTCATAAACAGAAGGCATTTATAACCATAGCTATAGGCTTTAAAAAAACAATTTTCTCATAGTCTACCTAAATCCTATTCTCATTGAAAGCTCTGATCCTGAAGCATGGCTTCCTCTTGAGACTTCCAGAGAGTTCAAAGCATATCAGCACTAAAGTAAGAATCAACTTGATATACTCAGAACAATCAGAAGTGAATCCAAAAAGGGATGTAATTTGATGTTTTTAAAATGTTTTTTTCAGGTAGCTCTTAAAACCATTTCATGTTCCACAAGAGGTATTGCTTAGGGATCAAGTGAATCGGTCATGAAGCAAGAATGAAATTCAAATATCAACCCTCTCAGTGAGCAGCTGAGTGACTTTGAGCAGGCAAAGGTGCCTCCCTCAAGCCTAGGTTTTTTTCTTATTTAAAATGGGCTACAAAAAAAGTGCCAGCTTCACACAAAAACAGGTATGTAAATGTACATAGCAGCTTTACTCAAAATCGTCAAAACCTGAAGACAACAACCCAGATGCCTTTCAACAGGTAAATGGTTAAACAAAAACTGAGCTACATCCACAACATGGAATACTATTCAGCAATAAAAAGGATCAAACCATCTGTGCACACAACTTGGATGAATCTCTAGGGAATTATGCTGAGGAGAAAAAAAAAAACAGTCCCAAACAGTTATATACTGTATGAGTCTATTTATATAACATGCTTGAAACAACAAAATTATAAAAATGGAGAACAAATTAGTTGTTAGCAAGGGGTCAGGGACGTGGAGAGGAGAGGAAGGGGGAACGAGAGGGAGGTGGGTGTGGTTTTAAAAGAGCAACATCAGAGACCTTCCTGATGAGGTAGGGAAGGCACAGTCCTACATATGCGATAAAGCTGCATAAAACTAAATACACACACACACAAGTGAAATGGGAGATCTGAAGGCTGGTGGATTGCATCAAGGTCAGTATTCTGCCTGAGATACTCATCTATAGTTTTGCAAGATGGTACCACTGCGGAAAACTAGTGACGAGTACCAAGCATCAATCCATATGATTTTTTATAACTACATGCCAGTCCACATTTATCTTAAAACAAAAAGTTAACTTAAAAATACACTAGATGCATAGGCTTTCTGCAAGGATCAAATGAGATAGTATTTAGGGAAGAAAATTCACTCAGCAAATGTTTATTGACCCCTCTCATCTGTCCAGACTCTATGTGAATGCTGAGCTTATAGCAGCAAACAAGGTTCACACTATAATGGGAATTTCATTCTAGTGTAGTGTCACATAAAATGAATATATATATATATATATATATGGAGAGAGAGAGAGAGAGATGAAGTCTCACTCTGTTGCCCGAGCTGGATTGCAGTGGTGTGATCTTGGCTCACTGCAACCTCCACCTCCCAGGTTCAAGTGATTCTCCTGCCTCAGCCTCCTGAGTAGCCGGGATTACAGGCACGCGCCACCATACCCGGCTGATTTTTGTATTTTTAGTAGAGATGGGGTTTCACTATGTTGGCCAGACTGGCTTTGAACTCCTGACCTCATGATCTACCCACCTCGGCCTCCCAAAGTGTTGGGATTACAGGCGTGAGCCACCGCGCCAGGCTGAATTGATGTTTTTAAACATTGTCATTGAAAGTGGTTTCATCGCAACCACTCATAGAGCAGTGGCATGCATCATGCACTACGTGTAATGAAAACAGACTCAGAGAGATGGCAAAACTTGCCCAGGTACCAAGTAGAAACAGAAGCAGAATTCAAACCCAGATTGGAACCCGAAGTTGTGACTCATCACCTCTAAATTCACTGCCTTCAACAAAGGAGCTCTGTTCTTTTTGCAGGGTAACCCAGAGAAGACAGCTGAAGTGGAATGTGGGGACTTCTTCAACACTGGAGACAGAGGAATGATGGATGAAGAGGGCTACATTTGTTTCCTGGGGAGGAGTGATGACATCATTAATGCCTCTGGGTAGGTGTGGCTGACGCTGGGCTGGTGGTTGTTGCTATCACATGCCTCATGGAATCTTGCTTACCTAGACATTTTTTATTGCATTGGTGATGGGACCCTCAGCCTAAATCTGAATAGAGCCATGTCTATGGTGCCCTGATTGCAAAATGAAATTCAAGAGGGTCTGGACGAGGAGCCATAATAAGACATTGTGCAATTTAAAGTGGGGTGTGGGGAATGGAATTGAGAAGGGAGACTATCTTGATCTCCATAGGTTCAGGGAGCCTATTTCATGTTTGTGCCCCTCTAATGCAGCACCAAATGTCACAGGGCAAACATAGTAATAATAATAGCTAACCTTTAGTTATTGTTCATTATTGTTATTATGAATATATTTGCCATTAATCTATGAGCACAATAAATCTATTAGGAATAGATTAATAAATCTGTTATTATAAAATTATTTATTAGTATAAATATATTATTCATTGTAACTAGCTAACCTAGAGTACTTACTATGTGAAAACACTGTCCTTAATGCTTTATATAACCCACCTCTCAACGCTGGATGGGAGATGTGATTATTATCCCTGTTTTACTAACGAGGAAAGTGGGTCACTGACCAGCGAGAAAATTTGCCTACAGACTCAAAGATAGCACAGGATGCAATCCAGATTTGAACTGAGGTAGTCTGGCTCTGATCCCCTGTCCCTAACCCCTACATGATTTTTTAAAAGGCGCATTACACTACAGTAACAATTTTTCTTGGATATTTTAGAGAAATTGATGGGATTTTTTCTTTTCTTTTCTTTTTTCAAGACAGAGTCTCACACTGTCACCCAGGCTGGAGTGCAGTGGCCTAATCTTGGCTCAATGCAACCTCTGCCTCCTGGCTTCAAGCGAGCATGTCCAACTAATTTTTATACTTTTAGTAGAGATGGGGTTTCACCATCTTGGCCAGGCTGGTCTCGAACTCCTGACCTCAAGTGATCCTCCTGTTTCAGCCTCCCACAGTGGTAAAATTACAGGTGTGAGCCACCACGCCCAGCCTGGATGGGATTTTTTTTTTTTTAATTTCTAAAACATGATGTACTGGAAATTTACACAGGGAGTAGATTTTAAATGCTCTTACCACAAAAGAAAAAAAGAAGGCAATTGTGTGAGATGATGGATATGCTAGTGTGCTTGAGTGTTTTAGTCGCGTTACTATGTATATGTACATCAAAACATCATGTTGTAAGCCTTATATGTAATAAAAGACGAAAATCCTGCTGATGCAATGGGAAATAGTATGCAGAATTTGCATGAATGTTTAAGACCAAGTTTGAGGCTTCCAAGAGATTTCGTGTTGGGGGAAGTTGCTTGGGCCAAGCCCGGAGGAGACAAAACATTCTCCCTCCTCCATCAATACAGGCAGTGAGGCAAGAAGCCGGGAGCACCAGAGTCTTGTATTTCTCAGCCTATAATGTCCAGCTCTTTACACTTTGGGCCCCATGACACAGACAAGTCAGGGGTCTCTCTTGCTTCCTATGACCTCCACCCTCTGTGCCAAAGGAAGCTGCGACTCCAAAGCAGGAGATCTGGGGACTTGGTTCACCCCAGCCCCGGCATCTGCCTCAGAACCCTTCATCCTTCAGGTATCGCATCGGGCCCGCAGAGGTTGAGAGCGCTTTGATGGAGCACCCAGCGGTGGCAGAGTCAGCCGTGGTGAGCAGCCCAGACCCGATTCGAGGAGAGGTGAGGAGAACATAGAGATCATCATGTCTGCGCGTGGGCACTAGGAAAGCAGGTGCAGGGGAAACATCCAGGCTTTACCTGTGCCGCCTTGGTGGAAGGGCATAGTGTGCATGTGCACTTACATGATATGGTCACCAGGGGGCACTGTGGACTCTCTGTGGCTCTGAATAAAAGGATGCTAGATACTATTTAATGAGCTCTTATATATACCAAATCACTTAACTCTCACACAATGTAGTACTCTAAGAACACTTATGCTTTTTATAGATGAGAAAAGAGAAGCAGAAGGAGGTTAAGTAACCTGTCCACATCACGCAGCTAGTAAGTGGTGGAGGCAGAATGGCATCTCAGCAATGTGGCTCCAGAACATACATGCATTTGTATATTGAAAAGTATTATTAGGCCAGGCACGGTGGCTCATGCCTGTAATCCCAACATTTTGGGAGGCCGAGGCGGACCGATCACCTAAGGTGAGAAGTTCAAGACCGGGCTGGCCAACATGGTGAAACTCCGTCTTTACTAAAAATACCAAAAACTTAGCCAGGCGTGTTGGGGGCGGATGGGTGGAACCGGGGGTGGGCACCTGTAGTCCCAGCTACTTGGGAGACTAGGGCAGGAGAATCGCTTGAACCTGGGAGGCCAAGGTTGCAGTGAACCAAGATCGCACCATTGCACTCCAGTCTGGGCAATAAGAATGAAACTCCATCTCCAAAAAAGAAAAAAAAAGTCTTTATTGATCACCTTCTATATGTGAGGCCTTGTGCAATAAAATATGGATAACACTGCTAATATAAAAATAATAAATTGCCAGTAATTATGAAATGCCTATTGGGTTTCTGGTGCAGAATTACATATATAACAACAGTAAAAATGATGATGAAAATATTGATGACAGGAGTAATAATAAATGTAAACTAGTTGGATGTTTTATATGTATTATCTCCTGGAAGCTTTAAAGAAACCAAATGAAGAATGGAGCCTTTATTGTCCCCATTTCACAGGAAAGGAAACTGAGGTTCAGGAGAGGTCAAATAACTTTTCAAGGCATGGAGTGGGAATTGGAAGTACAGGGATTTACACCTGGTCCTCTCCTTTTCCAAAACCACTGTAGGGTTCAGTGTCACCTTGTTTTACCACTCATTCAATAAACATTGACTTTTTAAGCTATGGAGTAGGTTGGCACTCACTGTAAGCCCATGCCTTCATTCTGCAGGTGGTGAAGGCCTTTATTGTCCTGACCTCACAGTTCCTGTCTCATGACAAGGATCAGTTGACCAAGGAACTGCAGGATCATGTCAAGTCAGTGACAGCCCCATACAAATACCCAAGGAAGGTGAGTGAGGGCAGATGGAAGGGATCTGGTGCCCCTGAAGAGTTCTCTGCTAGGATGGGCTAGGTATCACTGTAGGTAACAAACAGCCCCAAACAATGAAGGTTTACAACACTGAAGGCTCTTTTTCTGCTCATGCCTCATGTCCTCCATGGCTCTTCTGGGACCTGTCCTCCACATCCCCTCATTCTGCCACCAGAATAAAGGAGCAGCCTCCATATGGGACCTGCCAGCTGCTCTAAGAGATGAAGGAGAGGGTGGTCAGTCTCGATGGCTCCCAACTCTTTTGCCTCAAGGTTATATGCTTCACTTCCACTCACATCTCCTGGGTGAAAGCAAATCCCATGGCCACATCCACCTTCTAGGGGTCAGGGGAGAACCTGAAATACTTGGGGACTCCATTAAGGCCACCACATGGTGTCAGCCTGCATGGGAGACTGCAGAGGGACAGAGGAGGAGAGTGGAGAATTGGTAGGAAATGGCAGCAGGACTGAGTCACTGTGGATTTGCTTTATCCTCAACCAGGTGGAGTTTGTCCCAGATTTGCCAAAAACCATCACTGGCAAGATTAAACGGAAAGAACTTCAGAAAAAGGAGATGGGTCAGATGTAATCGGCAGTGAACTCACAACCCACTGTGCACCTAAGGCAAATCCCTGGCCACTCTAGTCTCCCCACTATGGTGAAGACGAGGGTGGGGCATTGAGAGTGTTGATTTGGGAAAGTATCAGGAGTGCCATAATTCCAATGTTTTTGTTCTTTTAAGTTAAATTCAGTTACTCTGCTTCCTCCAAGTCCTCTGTATCTTTAGAATTTCCCAGGTGAGCACTCAGATTGCAAGTAATAAAATACTGATATCAACAATACCCTGTGTTGAGCATTTATTCTGGGAATTAACTTATGTTAAATGCCCTCCCTCTATAATTCTCCCTAATCTCCAACCTGAGATATCTTGGGACCAGATTCTCCCTCCTGGCACCAGCATCTCAAGGTAGCCCTAAGCACCCTTCAACAGCCAGGACACACGGGTCCAGGAGGGA
This sequence comes from Chlorocebus sabaeus, assembly GCF_047675955.1. Lineage (NCBI taxonomy): Eukaryota > Metazoa > Chordata > Mammalia > Primates > Cercopithecidae > Chlorocebus > Chlorocebus sabaeus. Next base: position 19,016,892 of record NC_132908.1, read on the forward strand.
TGCCCATGTGGCTCCAGGCACCTGCCCGTGGCCTGGGTGAGGCCCCAGCAAGTGACTGGCTGAGAGGCTTATGGACAGGTTGGCTGGAAGGCTGGCTGGCTGAGAGGCCAGTTAAGGGGGTCTTGGAAGCTGGCCAAGAAGCCAGCCGCCTGGATAGCCAAGAGGACACTTGAGAGGCTGGCCGAAAGGCTGACTTGGAGGCTGTTTGAGAGGCTTGTTGCCTGAGAGGCTGGCTCAGAAGCTGCCCGGTTGAGAGGCTGGCTTAGAGGCTTGCTAAGAGGCTAGCTGGCTTAGAGCCTTGCTCAGATGCTGGCTGGCAGGTTGACTGGCTGAGAGGTCAGCCGGGAGACTCCCTGAAAGGCTAGCAGTCTTGCTGACTGAGCAGCTGGCTGATAGGCTGGTCCAGAGGATGGCGGCATCAGAAGCTTCCAAAGAGGCAGGCTGGGAGGACGGCCTAGAGGGCTGTATGGGAGGCTGTGTGACAGGCTGGATGGCTGAATGAGCTAGCCACTGGCTGAGAGAATGGCTGACTGAGAATCTGTCTGGATGAGAGAGGCTGGCTGCCTGAGAGGCTTGTTCAGAGGCTGCCTGGCTGAGAGGCTGACTTAGAGATTGACTGAGAGGCTGGCTGAGAGGCTGGGTGAGAAGATGACTGTTTCAAAGGCTGTCTGACTGACTGACTGAGTTAGAGGCTTACTGAGAGGCTGGCTGGCTGAGAGGCTGGCTGCCCAGAAGGTCAGTTGAGAGGCTACCTGAGAGGCTTGCTTGCTGAGAGGCCGGCTGGCAGGCTGGCTGGCCGAGAGGCTGGCAAAAAGGGCAGCTGTGATTCTGGCCAAGAGGATGGCAGTCTGTCTGGCCGAGAGGTTGACTGGAAGGCTAAATGAAAGACTGGCTGCATGGCCAAACGGCTGGCTGGGAGGCAGGCAGAGTGGCAGGCTGAGTGGATGGCTTGCTGAGAGCCTGGCTGTGAGGTTGCCAGGCTGAGAGGCTTGCTGAGAGTGTGGCTGGCTTAGAACCTGGGAGAAAGTCGGGATGGGAGGGTGGTTGGCTGGAGAACTGGCCAAGGGGCCACCTGGGAGGCTGGCCAACCAGAGGCTGACTGAGAAGGTGGCAGAGAGCTGCCTGAGAGGCTTGCTTGCTGAGAGTCTGGCTGACTAGCTGTATTAAAGGCTGGCCATGTGGCTTGCTGGGAGTCTGGTAGAGGCGCTGGTTGTGAGGCTGCATGACAGGTCTTCTAGCTGATACGCTGGCAGGCTGGCAGGCTGGCCAGGAGACTTGCTGGGTGGCTGGCCGAGTAGATGGCTAAGAGGCTGGTTGAGAGGCTGGCTGCCTTGCCAGCGTAGAGGTAGGCTGAAGGGCTGGTCCAGAGGAGGCTGGCTGGGAGGCTGTTTGAGAGACTGGCTGGGGAGGCCGGCAGAGAGGCCAGCTGGCTAAGTGGCTGAGAAGCTGCCTGGCTTACAGGCTGGGCTAGAATCTTGTTGAGAGGCTGGCTGGCTGAGAAGCTTGCTAAGAAGTTGGCTGGTTGGTTAGTTGACTGGCCGAGAGGTCGGCCAGTGCCAGGCCAGGATCCTGGCCTAGAGGACACCTGGGAGGTTGACCGACAGTCCAGCTGGGAGGCTTGCCGAGAGGCTGGTTGGAAAGTCGGGTGACAGGCTACCTGGAAGCCTGGGTGAGAGGACAGATGGGAGGCTGGCTCTGAATCTGCATGGCTGAGGGACCGGCTTAGAGGCTTTATGAGAGGCTGGCTGTCTGAGAGGCTGGCTCTGAGACCTCCTTGCTGAGAGACTAGCTTAGTGGCTTGCTGAGGGGCTTGCTGGCTTTTCGAGAGCCTGACTAGCAGGCTAGCTGGCTGAGGCAAGTCAAGGGGGCGACTTGAAGGATGGTTGAAGGGCCAGCTGACTCACTGGTCAAGAGGCTCGCTGGGAGGTTGGTTGCGAGGCTGGCTCTCTTGGTGGTTGAGAGGCTGATTGATAGGTTGGTCCAGAGGATGGCTGCATGGGAGGCTGGTGAAGAGGCAGGCTGGGGGGCTGGATGTCAGGCTGTTTAGAGGTTTTAGAGGCCGTCTGGGGAGTCTGGCTGAGTGCAGGCTTTGTGGTTAGCCGAGAGGATGGAGGTGAGAATGGTGACTGAGAATCTGCCTGGCTGAGAGGCTGGGTTAGAGGCTTGTAGAGATACTGGCTGGCTGAGAGCCTTGTTGGGAGGTTGAGAGGCTGCCTGCCTGAGAGGCTAGCTCAGAGACCACGTTGTTGAGAGGCTGGCTTAGTGGCTTGCTGAGATGCTGGTTTGCTGAGAGGCTTGCCGAAGGGCTGGTAAGCAGGCTAGCTGGCTGAGACACTGGTCAAGGGGGCGTCTTGGAGGCTGGCCAAGAGGATGGCTGAGAGGACGGCTGGCTGCATTTCTGCCTGGCTGAGAGGCTGGCTTAGAGGTTTGCTGAGAGGCTGGCTGGCTGAGAGGCTTTCCGAGAGCCTGGTGGTATGTTACAGAGGATGGCTGCTTGACAGGCTGGCTCACAGGCTGCCTGGCGGAAAGGCTCACTTAAAGGCCAGCTGAGAGATGGGTTGAGAGGTTTACTTGCTTAGAAGCTAGCTGGCAGGCTGGTTGGCTGGCTGAGAGTTTGGTTGGTTGGCTCTCTTAAAGGCAGGCCAAGTAGCTTGTGAGGCTGGATGACAGGCTCTCTGGCTGAGAGGTAGTCTGTCTGACTGGGTGTCTGCCTGAGAGGCTGCCTGGTTGAGAGGCTGCCTGGCTGAGACGCTGCCTGGTTGAGAGGCTGGCTTAGAGGCTTGCTGTGAGGCTTGCTGTGTGAATGGCTGGCGAGGCTTGCTGAGGTGCTGACTGGCAGGTTGGCTGGCTGAGATGCCAGCCAATGGTGCGGCTGGGAGGCTTGCCAAGAGGCTAGCTGACTCACTGGTATAGAGGCCACTTAGGAGGCCAGTCAAGAGGCCAGCTGAGAGATGGGCTCAGAAGCTGGCTGTCCTGCTGGCTGAGATAGTGACTCATAGCCTTGTCCAGATGTAGCCGCAAGGGAGGCTGGGGAATAAGCAGGCTGGGAGTCTGGCCTAGAGGCTGTCTGGGAGGCTGTTTAACAGGCTGGCTGGGGAAACCAGCTGAGAGGCTGGTTGGCTGGTTGGCTGAGAAGCAGGCTGAGAAAATGGCAGGCTGAGAAAATGGCAGGCTGAGAATCTGCCTGACTGAGAGGCTGGCTGAGATGTTTGCTGAGACAATGGCTGGCTAACTGTCTTGCTGAGAGGCTGGCTATGAAGCTGTTTGGGAGGCTGGCTGAGGAGGCTGACCAAGAAGCCAGCAGGCAGGCTGACTGAGAGGCTGGCTACCTGGCTGTTCCAGAGACTGGTTGAGCAGAAGTCTGGCTGAGAATCTACCTGGCTGAGAGACCAGTTTAGAGGCCTGTTGAGAGGCTGCCTGGCTGAGAGACTTCTAAGAATCTGTTTGAGAGGGTGGCTGCCTGAGAGGATGGCTGAGAGGCTGCCTGGCTGAGAGGCTGTCTTAGAGGCTTGCTGAGAGGTTGGTTATCAGGCTGGCTGACTGAGAGGCTGGCCAAGGTGGCACATAGAGGCTGGCCAAGAGGACATCTGGGAGGCTGGGCAAGAGGTTAAATGCATGGAAGCCTGCATGAGAGACTGGCTGGGAGGCGGTTTGACAAGCTGGCTGCCTAAAAGGCTGGCTCAAAGGCTGCCTGGTTGAGAGGTTGGCTTAGAGGCTTTGCTGAGAAACTGGCTGTATTAGAGGATTGCCTGGAGCATGGTTGGCAGGCTGGCTGGATGAGAGGCTGAGCAAGGGTTTAGCTGGAAGGCTGGTCAAGATGCAGTCTGGGTGGCTGCCTGCCTGAGAGGCTGGTTGCCTGGGAAGCTGGCTGAGAGGCTGCCTGCCTGCAAGTCTGGCTTAGAGGGTTACTGAGAGGCTGACTGGATTAGAGTCTTGCCTGGAGGCTAGCTAGTAGGCCAGCTGAATGAGAGGCTAGCTGCTTGAGAGGGCAGTTGAGAGGCTGGCCAAGAGGCTGGCTGGGAGGCTGTTTGAGAGGCTGGCTCAGAGGCTGCCTGATTGAGAGGCTGGCTTAGAAGTTTCCTGAGAGCCTGGCTGATCGAGAAGCTTGCCGAGAGCCTGGCTGGTCGAGAAGCTTGCCGAGAGCCTGGCTGGTCGAGAAGCTTGCCGAGAGCCTGGCTGGTCGAGAAGCTTGCCGAGAGACGGGCTGGTCGAGAAGCTTGCCGAGAGACGGGCTGGTCGAGAAGCTTGCCGAGAGACGGGCTGGTCGAGAAGCTTGCCGAGAGACGGGCTGGTCGAGAAGCTTGCTGAGAGACTGGCTGGCAGGTTGGCTGGCTGAGAGATCTGCCAAGGGGGTGGCTTGGAATCTTGCCAAGAGGTGGGCTAGTTCCCTGGTTTAGAGGTCACCTCGAAGGCTCACTAATGGATCGCCTGGGAGGCTGGCCGAGAGACCCACAGGCTAGCTGTCTCAAAGGCCAGCTGGGAGGCTGGCCAAATGGCTGGGTGAGAGGCTGAGCCAGAAAAGGGCTGGGAGGCTGGGCTGGCTGAGGTGCTGGCTGGCTGAGAGGCTGGATTAGAAGCTGAGTGGTTGGCTGGCTCAGACACCTCAGAGCCCTGGTCTATGAATTTTCTTAACTATCAACTGACTCTGGATAGGTAGGGCTCTGAGAATCTATAAATGAGTTCTAAATCAGGGGTTCCCAGTACACATCAGAAAAAAAGTCACTCATCCCGTAAACACAGACTAAAATTGAAAATAGAAACAGTCATGGATTGGAGGAATATCAATAAACCCTGAAAAGAAACAGCACTGCTCCTTTTCTTCAAGTTGTATGGACATTTAAAGTTCTGTAAATTTATAGCTACTTTAACTTTCATATCTGCCCAAGTACTATCAATATGTATGAAGAGAAATGGGCATAAAATGACCAGAAGTACTGAGAAAAGGTGAAAGTATCAGAAATTAACTGAAAAGTGTTAGGGTTACACCTAGAATGTCAGAAGAGTACGATTACATGGAAATTTAATTTACTAATGGAGTTATATTATATAGTCCACAATAAACAATTTAAACAAACAAAAAAACAGAGCTCCAAAAAATGTAAATAAATGTTGCTTTTCTTAAAGCAGATCTCATGGTACAATATTGATTAATGAAGACATAGCCAGAAAATGTCTGCTCTCATCAGCAGATATAGCTCCCATTCTAAAATGTTATTAGTGTTTTCCCAAATGAAAGAAAGATGAAGCCTTTGTGCTGACTTAAGGTGGGAAGGGGAGTTGGCCCATTTGCTTTCTAGGCTTACCTTTTCAGTTAAAAGTAACCAAGATGTCAGCGCGGGGCAATGTTCACAGTCAGTGGAGGAGACTGAGCTCCACCATTCTCAGGGGAGCATCTAAAAGACATTCAGCTGTGACATCTGAGAAAAATAGGGTCCTGCCACCAAACGAGACACATGCTTTCTGTAGTAAGTACTTAGAATTGTTTCCAGGAAACATAATTGTCACCCCACCTGAGCTCTCAACCCCAAAAGGAGAAGCAGGCTGTGTGGATTGTGCAGCAGAAGTAGCTACCTTCACAGTGAGCTCTCCAGAAAGTTCTCTCTAGGCCCAGTTGTCTCTGGGCTGGCTCCTGACTCTTGTGTGTCTCCATGACTCTGCTTCTCCATCATTTCCCATCTAGAAGACACACAAAGAATTCACTTGAAGAAGAATTAAAACACCAAGTTCTTTACTAGACACTCAAAGCTTCATCTTAAAACAAAAACATCCTTAAAAATGTCCACCACAATTACCTACCTGTGCTGCTTGTAGACAGCCTTCCTCTCGGCCATCTCCCTCTGCAAGGTTTGAGCACAGAACTGTGGGGAGAAAAATACATCCACGTCCTGACCTGGCAGACTAAGCCCAAAAGCAAGGGGGAAAAAACTGCTCAGTTGTCAAGGACCTTTCTTACAGAAGGGACGATCTGAAAAAAACCAACACATGAGAAATCGTATGTGAGAGAGTCTAAATGGCATGGCATTATCCACATCAGCACTGAAGGAGCCTGCAGCCGCGGGGAGGAGAGTTTCCTACTCTCCACCAAAGCTCTTGGGTGTCTTGAATTATTTTCCTATGGTTTAGAATCACTTTCATCAAATAAGCACCATTTCAGTATGTTTTTAAATAATCTGCCATGTTTCTGTTATCCTCACAACTACACCCTTACACTAGCCGTACACAGAAAATGTATTTCACAGGGTTTTCAAAGTACAGTATGATCAAAACTGTTGCTATAATGATGCCTCCTCTTTTACTTCATGCCTGCTGGATTCTGAGTTGACAATGTCCTTACCCACTGGGCACCATTGGGTACCTCATCCTTCACTGGGCATCTTTGATTATAAAGCTCTAGTCTCCTTGTATTAATATCCTTGCCATATTTCAAGAGTAGAAACAGCTGGGCACAGTCCGTTTGAAAAAATGTGGTTGATCCTACAACACGCTTTTCTAAGAATGACGGCGATGGATACCAGCCCTAGGATGGCAGAAATGAACTGACTTTCTACACAATCTGACCCGACTGGGGTCTAGAGATGTTTTGCTACTTCACATGTTTTGGTCACTGGTAAATCTTAAGGTATTTTGTTTTCTCTTGTGTGAATTCTCTCTCTCTCTAAATACGTCTTCTGACCACTTGTTTGTATTTCTGTCTTAACTGGGTCTAAACATTGTACAAAAGTTAAAAGCAAAACACTCCGATGGAAGTTTCCCATGTGGCTGGTGTTCAGTTTCTGAACTCACTTGAAGGTGTGTATTTTTTCCATAACCAATTTCCCTTTTTCCTCCACCTCTGATAGCTGCCTCTCTTTTTCTGCTCACTCACATTCTTTCATTCTCAGCTTCCTGAGATGAAAACGGAGGGAAATACACACACATGATCCTCTTGCCCATGTGGGATTCTTTCTGCCATTCTGGCATCTGAAGGCCATGATTCAAAGGCCCCCCGCAGCCTTCCCATACATGAAACAACTGATATTCAACAATAGGGAGGAAGAATTGACACCTCCCATTGACAGACAGAAAAAAAAACCACTCTGGCCTGCTAGCAAGTCACCTGTCATTCTTGTCATTTCCAGCTTGTCTCTGTGGCTCCATAGTCCTATTCTTAACTAAATGAGCACTATTAGAAGCTTCTATGAGATGCACTATGTGTACTTCCGGGGTCAGTCTTGTGCTTGACACACTGAAAGCTCATTTTAGTTCAGTGTGGAAAATCAGATCTCACCAACTCATCACAACTAACTCCATCAAGATGGAGCAGGGGACGGCTCCTCATCTGACTCCTCCCATACGAAGACCTGATTCTCATTTAGAGGCTGATGCCGGAACCCAGACAGTTAGCCTTTGAGAGATCCTTCCAGGACATGATGTCATTAACCCTGCAGTTCACTACTGCATGTTTCCATGATTCAGGACTGGAACTCTTGTCATCGACCTGAGGGCAAGAAGCTGTTCTTCCCCTTTCCAGGGCAAACTCATTTCCATACTGTGGGGATTCCAATAGATAGCATAACTTCCTGGCTATGCCTGTTGGACCGCCAGGCTCTCTGCTGCAGATCTGTGGATCCCTCATTTACATTTCATGGCTTTGAGATAGACTTGAGAAAAGACATCTATGAAATAATAGCTGAAAAATGACGTGAGTATACTTCACACCTGAATTGTACACTTCAACGTTGTTAAGATGGCAATGATCATGTTATGAATGTTTTCTTATGAATATTTTACCACAGGTTAAAATGTTTAACAATCTGAAAAGGAAGTAATATCTTCAGTTCTCTGAGTTCTAGAATTTGTAACATTTCACCTCCTGCTCCTTCCTGATCTGTAGCAGAGCATCTTATTCTTTTCCTGCTCTAATCAGGGTTCATGTTCCCTTCTGTGACAAAAACATTGCAAATATTTTAAAAAATAATTACGGAACTTAGAAATTTATAATTCAGTTAAAATGTGGATAAAAAATACAAACTCACAATGGGTCGGGAAGCCAAGATCTTTTTAAAAATATTTATAAATTTGCATTACACTATTTGTAATATATCCAAAAATATGTCCACACTGTATGGAAGAATGAGAAAAATATAAGAAAAAAGTCTTAAGGTTATAGATGAAAATATGACATAAAGACACGTTTATATATACACAAAACTGAGAGAGGACAGCTGCTGTAATAATAACACCTGGGTTATATTTCAACAAAAATAAACATAGACTGTTGTTTAGCCCAAGTTTATAAAAATGTTAACTTTTGAAAATTAATGTTCACTTTGTTGCTGAAACAGAGCACTTTATGTCAGATTTTCAAAGTCCATAAATATTTGCATAATATAGTCTTCCTGGAATTATAATTCAAACTGAGAGAACTGAAGTTAGTTAAAAACGCAATACCAAGACACCAATAACAAGAGTTCCCCCTCACATTTTAGAGCACTGCACCTAAAGCAATCAGTAGGAACCTTGGAAATCCATATGGAAAGCAATAAAAACTTTTGGGAATGTATAACCACTGCCACAAAAGGCACACATATTATTTTATAAACATTAAATTTACAAGTATTGGGGGAGAAAATGAATACAAAATGTAATTCAGACCAATTCACATGCCAAGACTGTTTTGTGCAAACAAAACCTCTCTAAAAAGCAGCCTCTGAGTTCTGTAGCACTTCCATCTTCAACCTCACAGTGGAGGTGAGTTCAGCCTGGGCTCCTGGGAGGGACACACTCTTTCTGGGTAGCCTGTGTCTGAAAGGGACCAGAAGCTCTGGGCACAATGGTTAAATATGTGGATCCAATGCACAAGAAGGACAAAGGCCATCTTGTCACTGACCAGGAAAACCTCCCCCATCTTGGGCACTCTTGTCACATCTGACAACTATCTGGAAGCAGCTTATCAGTATTGGGCTCCTACCTACATTAGATCCAATGGGGCTGGTAAAGCTTGGGTTCTGACAGTCAATGGCCATGAGCAAGGGTGAAGGTGGAAAATGCAATGAAGGAAATGTATAAAGTCTTCAAAGGTGAGGTAGGCAAAGAGAGTTTAACTGATCTATGAAAATGCAGCCAAGTAAAGGGAAAAAAAAATCCAACAAAGATTATCAAGTCATTTCCTCCTTCATAAGCTCAAAAGAAAGAATAGATTCTTCTTTGATTGGAGGTACTCATGTGAGGTGATTCTGCCTCAAGGCAGTGGCTGCTCCCCATTACTAGACTTTTCCAGATCCCTCCCTAAGAATCTGGTGGATTCTGGTCAGAAGAAATACTCTCATCTCTATAAGGTCACCTTTCTTGAGGGTAGCAGTGAGGTTTTATAATGTGAGAGTGAACACTTTCAAAGTGAAAACCTGTCATTTCTTTATATTTGGACAACCATAAGGACTTTTAAAACATTTCTGATTTGAGTAAATCAATGATCAGCACTTGACACATTTACAAAACAAAGGACAATAGAGTTCTCATTCACATCCTGCTCATGTCCCTCCTGGTGACTCCCATACTGCAAACATACCCAAAGAATACAGCCCTTTATTCTGTCACCTGATGGGCTTCTGAGTTTCCCATCACACTAATTTCACACAGACTCTCTGGAGGCAGCTCCCAAGAGCAGAAAACATGGACGAATCAGAAGTTCCTAAAAAGTTATCAAACTGGATGACACAGAACTCAAGTGACATTTCACTTTGTTTTTGTTTTGTCTGAGACAAGGGCTCACCCTGTCGCCCAGACTGGAGTGCAATAGGGTGATCGTGGCTCACTGCAACCTCCATCTCCTGGGCCCAAGCAATCCTCCCACCTCAGCCTCTCCAGTAGCTGGGACTACAGGCATGCATCACCAGGCCCAACTGATTTTCTTTTGGAATATTTTTGTAGATACAGGGTTTTGCTGTGATGCCCAGACTGGTCTTGAACCCCTGGACTCAAGCGTTCTGCACACCTTTCGGGCCTTAAAGTGCTGGGATTATAGGTATGAGCTGTGTAATTTCATGCCTCATGACACAGCCCAACGAAAAAGAAGAAACCCTGTGGGTCCAGTATCTATTCACATGGGTGGACTGATGGCTGGAAAACCCCAGCAAGAGAAGCCAAAACAGCACCCACTACACCCGCATGTCTTGGTCCTCTCAGGGCACCCTGAGGTGGCCAGGACAAAGGTGGGGGTGGCTTAGGGCTGGGGAAGGGAAAGGAATGGGGATAAGAGTGGGATCGCAGTTGAGGTGGAAGAGAGAAGTGAAGGGAAAAGGAGGGAAGGGAAGGGTGGCCGTTGGGCACCTGGAGGAGGAGGAGGAGAAGGGGCTCTGAGAAAGTATCCAGTTCAAACTAAGCCCTCAAGCACTGGTTGGAGGACCAGCTACAAGTCAGTGAGAAGGTCGATCAGCAAGGCAATGGGACACGCGGGGCAGGAGAGCGGGAGGCTTAGGAGCAGTTGGAGGAAGACCAGGGCTCTGGGTTCCACCAAACCTTCTCCTGTCTGGTGCTGCCTTAGCAACCCTGGGGCATTATACCTCCTCTCCATCAATCCCTGGCCCCAGAATGTGGTGCCTTACAGTGGACATTCCATGTGGTGCCTGAATTCTTCCACACCCCCTCCCCAACCTGAGAACCCAAGCACCATTCCAAGGACAGATCCTCTCTGGAACCTTCTCAGACCTTCAGATTTCTGGTCCTCCCCAACCCAGCTCCCTATTCCTACTTCTGGTCCACTCCTTCTTTCCTGAGCTTGGCTGCAAAACATAAAAAACAAATGATGGCAGGATGGCAGGAAGAACCTCATGTACAAGCAGAGCACGAGACTCCATAGCCCCCTCTCAGCTATTTACAAGCAACAAAACATCAGTAGGATGCAGAACGTCTGAATAGCGAACCCTCTCCAGCACATACATGTACCATCCATCCATCATCCTTGTATCTTGGGAACAAATGTTGGAGATACATTCATTTTAAGCAAATGTGGTACATTTACAAAAATTAACCGGACTTGTTTTGTTAATCAAGCAAATCTCAATATATTTAAGAGAAATCAAATCACATAGCATATTTCTGATCATATAATTGTGCGAGAAACAATGATAAAAAGCTAAGCAAAAACTTTTATATGCTCGGAAATTAAAGTGCCCTTATAAGTAAGATATAAACATGAGAAAGAATCCAAAATGAAACAAAACTGCCTTTGCACTCAATGATAGGATCATAATATGGCAATAGAATGTTTCTCTCTGGCCTGGGTAATCCACTTTGTGGCACAAGGTTGTGTGATCTCAAATCACCCCAACCCACCTAGGTATTTTAACATCTGAAATGGAGTGATGATGTCACTAATCTGTGTCACCTTACTGCCTGTGAGTGTGGACTTTAAATTTTGAACCCTAATAAGGGGAAGAAAACCAAATTGATTTCCATGGCTGACCTCCCAGGGATGTCCAAGGATTCTGTACTTTTCAAGAGACAAAGATCTTCAGCTTCTCTCCTGGGCCATTTGGCCACAATACCCAGAGGGTTTGGCTGCCTCATGAGTGATGAGTGGGGAGTGTCAGACAGGTAGACAGAAGCCAGGGGCCCGGTGATGAGAACAGACCCCCACTGTCCATCACCTTTTCTGGCCCTGTCCTCAGCTAAATTTCCCAAAGGCCGCCTTCTACCTGATCGCACAGAATGTGCTTAAACTTACTCAGGCCTCTGGCAGCTTAAAACCACTGCTTGAAATCCCTTTACCATTTACTAGAACATAAAGTTATTGTAAACAGGAAATATTCTTTTGATGCTACAAATAGTCAATGCCTTTACCAAAAATAGAAAGAAACCCTAAGAAACAAGCAAAACAAAAACAAAACAGGTATAACAAAACACTGGAATGAAATTCTACCTATATGCTGTTGCCTGCATAAAGAGCTCCAGATTTGGGTTGTCTTAGTTGTAAAAGAAGAGATCAAGTGAAGGGGGGGTTGAAGTCAGATTAGCCCAAAAGTGAATGGTACAGAGTACCATGATGTCCATGAAAGTTTGCCAGGGTCGTCTTGATTATAGCCCAAGCAGAGACAGGGAAAGAAAGGAGATGTGAGCAGAGTTTGAGGCCTCAAACAGGGGAGGTTATTCATGTAGCCTAGGAAAGGTTCCCAAAAGCAGGGTCAACCTCCTTTGCAGGCAGGTCCCTTATGGAAGCAGAGCCAGGCATCCTGGATTTGAGACCAGCTGTGTGACCCTGGACTGATTTCCTTCCATACAATGAGAGTGCCAGTGGCTGTATGCAAAGACTGTCTGAGGATAGGAGGAAGCAATCTGTTGAGCACCTGTGCACCTGAGTATCGTCACCTCCCAAGGGCATCTTTCCTTCCAGAACTCGTGCCTTGGAAGGTCCTCGGACACTAAAGGCAGTGATGATGATAACAGCAGTAAATCATCATTTACTGCTGAAGAGGGAGAGCCAAGGGGTAGGGCTTCTATGTCCTGGATAGGAATGAGTGTCTGGATACTCCTGGGAACAGCTGAGTGAGTCCTGTAGGGCTCATAGGTGTCCTGGGGCAGGTCCATCTTCAGTGGCATTGGGCCTAGGCCGGGATGTTGAGGCAGCCACTGGAGCATCAGCAGTACAGGCAGGCACAGAGGCAGTGGATCCAACAGAGGTGGCAGGTTTGGAATGGTCTGGTAAGCAAGTAGTGTCCCCAAGCCTGGCTGACCACTACCTCCCACAGAAGATGCTCTGTCCCTTGCCTCACACTCTAGCAGGGCAGAGGCTGGCACCTGGAGCCTCATGGAGCATCCCTGAGACCTCTGTGTCATTAAATGGGCACTTGAGTCACTCAGGGCTATTGGAACAAGGAGGGAAAATCAGACCCCAAGATGTTTTGGGAAAGTGTTTAGCAAAGCACAGAATACACACACAACACAGGGGCACTGATATTGTGGGAGCTAATATTTTATGAACTCCAGCCCTAATCTGAGCACTCTCACCTGTGCAATCTGAAAGAAACGGGAGACTTTCAGGAAAGATAGTGTCTGAGTTTAACTTAAAGGAACTAAAACGTTGGAATTTTTACACTCCTTCCACCCTTCCAAGTCAACTCTTTCAATGCTCCCATCCTTATCACTATCATGTGAGTAACTGGGGCAGTCAGGGATTTACTGACTTAATGTCACTCATTCGATTCTAAGTTCACTGCTGATTACGTCTGACCAATCTCCTTTTTCCAGACTTCACTCTGTTTAATCTTGCTGGTGATAATTTTGTGCAGCTCTGGGACAAACTACACCTGGATAAAGCAGATCCACGGTGACTTAGTCCTACTATCATTTCCCATCAATTCCCCACTCTTCTCCTCTGCCCCTCCACAGTCTCCCACATAGGCTGACACCATATGTTGGCCTTAATTGAGTCCCCAAGTATTTCAGGCTCTCCCCTGGACCCTTTGAAGGTGGATGTAGCCATGGGATTTGCTTTCACCCAGGAGATGTGAGTGGAAGTGAAGCATATAACCTTGAGGCAAAAGAGTTGGGAGCCATTGAGACTGACCATCCTCTCCTTCATCTCTTAGAGCAGCTGGCAGGTCCCACATGGAGGCTGCTCCTTTATTCTCATGCAGAATGAGGGGATATAGAGCACAGGGGCCAGGAGAGCCATGGAGGACATGCAGCATGAGCGGGAAAGAGCTTTCAGTGTTGTACATTTCCATTGTTTGGGCTGTTTGTTACCTACAGTGATACCTAGCCCATCCTAGCAGACACGCACCATCTACTCCACACTCTGTGAAGCGGGCTATACTATCTCAGGTTGTACAGGGCATTAAGTGAAGTAAAAATGCATGTAGAACATTGAGCCCATGGCCTGGCACGCACAGTGAGTACTCAATGTCAGCCATGTAGCTTCATAATGTGTACTGTCAGTACTCAAATAATGTAGCCAAGTATTACAAGGAAGGAAATGTAAACTTTTTTGCATATGTATTTCTTCAAACTTTATTTTCAAACAGATAGGATAAAACTATGTATTTTTTGCATAGCCAGTGTTTTTCTCTTAATAGTATATTGTTAAAATATTTTTATCTCAAAAATAAAAGATTTTTTGAGATTATCACTTTAAATTATATGATAATGTTCAATTTAGTGAATAATTTAATTATTATTATTGGATTTTTGTAGGTTGCACACAGCATTTAAAACAACTGAAGAAAAATAAAAAATAAGAATGTATTACATATTGTAAAATTAATATGATTTTATTAATTCTTTTATTCATATGTATAGGACATATATATAATACAGAATGCATTTCTTATTATAAGTTATGTTAAAAAATAGTTTAGAAGCTGCTGATTTGGATTTCCTTTTCAAATTTTGCAAGATTATAAATAACCTTTTTAAGTATTGCTGGGCCCTTATCTGGTTGTTTTTGTTTTTAGGTGAGCATGTCAGCAATAATTCCTTTTGGGTTTCTGACACAAGATAGCAGTTTTCATCCAAATAAGTCAACTACTTCACCCCATCCCTAAGCCACTCAGATAGAAGAAAAAGCCAGTACTGTGACTGCCAAAGCTTCCCCAAGCATGGCCATGCTATGAGACGTGGGACAGCCAAGAACTGGGAACTGCTCAAGGGCACTAGGTCCCATCTGTCTGCACTCACTCACCTTCCTCATGTACTCGCATGGGGGATGTCACTGACTGTTCAAGGGCACCGGACCCCATCTGTCTGTGCTCACTCACCTTCCTCAGGTACTCGCATGGGTGTGTCACTGACTTTACATGCTGCTGCAGCTCCTTGGTGAGCCGGCCCTGGTCATGGGACAAGAACTGTGGAGTCAGGACAATGAAGAGCTTCACCACCTGCAGAATGAGAACAGGGGCTCATGACGAGTGCCAATCCAGTATATAGTTTTAAGAGAAAACGTTTGTCAAATTAGTGGGAAAAAAAGGTGATGTTTGAGTCTATAGTGGTCATAGAGCATGAGGGCTTCAGAAAAAAACAGGACCAAGTTCAAATCCCTGTACTTTGAATTTGTGCTTCATGCCATGCAAAATTACTTTACCCCTCTTAACCTCAGTTTCCTTCTGTGTGAAATGGAACAATGAAGTTTCATTCCTCATTCAGTTTCTGTCAAGATTTCATGAGATAGTACATATAAAACATCCAACTCATTTAAATGTATAATCATTCCTCTCATAATTAGTAGTGGTGAGGTGGGAAATTAAAGAAAAATAAAATGAAAAAGAAAGAGAAATAAGCTTCCTTATATTAGGCTGACTTTTCCCAGAGGCAGCAACAAGCACAGCCCAGACCCAGAAAAAGCCTTGATAATACTATCTAATGTGCTCTGAAGACTCTCCCAGCACTCCCTCAACATAGCGAGAAAAAAAACCAAATTTTCCTTTGTTTTATGGTATAAGTTTATAGATTCCTGTTCTCTGTTAGTGACTTCAAGTATTCTGTTTTATCTAAGCGGCACAGCGAAGGTCATGAGCCATCTGAGCAGACCTGAGCTATGGCCACCTGGGCACCATAGTGAAGGTTATAGGATAAGACTGTGCCTAGGCAAACCTAGATAACAGACATCTGGGTTGCATAGCAACGGTCATGGCCATGTGTAATCCTGAGTTATGAACCTGTTACAATTTAAATAACTGCCTTTGTTCTGCCTCTGCATCCTTGCTGTTATGCCACTATGCTTTGTGCCACTGTAAGCTTGTTTCAGGCTAGCCCACTCCCCTTTTTGAAGTGTGTATAAAAGTCAAGTGCTGTCTTTGTTCATCTTCGTTCTGGGCCCAGATTTTGGATGCTGAGTCCGCTGGGTCTGAGTGCACTCAATAAAGATTCTCCTGTATAAACCCCAAGGTCTCTCTTGCTTCCCGATTTTCCGCAACAGTGGTATCAATTTCACTATTACTGTATATACAGTTCTGTGCTTCAAGCCTACAAAGAAAGAAAATGTTGGCCAGGCACGATGACTCACACCTGTAATCCCAGCACATTGGGAGGCTGAGGTGGGTGGATCAGCTAAGGTCAGGAGTTTGAGACGAGCCTGGCCAACATGGTGAAATCCATCTCTACTAAAAATATAAAAATTAGGCGGATGTGGTGGCAGGCACCTGTAATCCCAGCTACTCTGGAGACTGAGGTAGGAGAATCACTTGAACCTGGAAGATGGAGGTTACAGTGAGCCAAGATCATGCCACTGCACTCCAGCCTGGGTGACAGAGTGAGACTCTGTCTCAATTTAAAAAAAAAGAAAAGAAAAAAAAAGTTAACTCAGCCAGGCGCGGTAGCTCACTCCTGTAATCCCAACACTTTGGGAGGCCGAGGCAGGTGGATCACAAGGTCAGGAGATTGAGACCATCCTGGCTAACACAGTGAAACCCCATCTCTACAAAAAATACAAAAAAGTTAGCTGAATGTGGTGGCGGGCACCTGTAGTCCCAGCTACTCTGGAGGCTGAGGCAGTAGAATGGCGTGAACCCAGGAGGTGGAGCTTGCAATGAGCCGAGATCGCACCACTGCACTCCAGCCTGGGTGACAGAGTGAGACTCTGTCTCAATTTAAAAAAAAAAAAAGGAAAAAAAGTTAACTCAGCCAGGCGCGGTGGCTCACGCCTGTAATCCCAACACTTTGGGAGGCCAAGGCGGGCAGATCACAAGGTCAGGAGATTGACACCATCCTGGCTAACACAGTGAAACCCCATCTCTACTAAAAATACAGAAAATTAGCTGGGCGTGGTGGCCGGCACCTGCAGTCCCAGCTACTCTGGAGGCTGAGGCAGGAGAATGGCATGAACCCAGGAGGCGGAGCTTGCAATGAGCCCAGATCACGTCACTGCGCTCCAGCCTGGGCAACAGAACAAGACTCCGTCTGGGGGAAAAAAAAAAAAGTTAACTCTAAAAAGTGCTAGTGATTTGTCATTTTTATTAATTATAACCCTTTTTAGTCACACAAGGCTTTGTACATGGCAGGCGCTCAATAAACACTTGTCAAATCAATGCATGTGCACTCCGGAGCCACACTGTTTAGATTCTATTCTGCCTCCACCACTTATTAACTATGTAATCTGGGCAAGATAATTAACCTCTTTATGTCTGCATTTCCTTCTCTATAAAATATATATAAGAATCCCTAGCTTATTAGGTTGTTGCGAGGGGGGAATGATTTGGCACACAACAGGGGCTTGTTAAATATTAACTGTGATGATCTCCTTCCAAATCTCTATTTTCAGAGCCACAGACGAGTGCCACCTGCTGACCCTAGTGTGTAAGTGCACATGATCACCAACTATGCTCTTTTCTCCACCCAAGGTCCAAGAATTGGGTAGTTAAGGCCTGGAGGTTTCTTCTGCATCTGACTTCTCAGTGTCCATATAAAGACTTTTGTATTCTCTTTCTCATATTCCTGCAGATGGGGTCCAGGTTGCCCAACACAGTTGGGTGATCCTCAGGGCAGTGACCACCTATGCCAGCCCTATGAGGTAGCTGGAGGATCATCGTTCCCTCCTTCTCAGGCTCTGGGTAGATGCCAAGTCTGGGGTGACCCATGCCCTCAAGTTTCTCACTTTGGAGGGTCGCATTTTCCCTTGGCAAGGAGGGTAAAGGTCACAGGAAGCCAACGACCCGTGACCTGCCTGTGCCATGGGCCCAAACTCCTGAAAGTATGCATTACAGGATATTGAGCAGCATCTCAAGACTCTACTCGATGCCAGCAGCACCTCCTCCCCACCATTTGTGACAATCAAAAATGTCCCTAGGCTGGGCGCAGTGGTTCACACCTGTAATCCCGACACTTTGGAAGACTGGGGCGGGCAGAGCACCTGAGGTCAGGAGTTCAAGACCAGCCTGGCCAACATGGCAAAACTCTGTCTCTACTAAAAATACAAAAATTAGCCAGGCATGGTGGCACACGCCTGTAATCCCAGTTACTTCGCAGGTTGAGGCAGGAGAATCGCCTGAACCCAGGAGGTGGAGGTTGCAGTGAGCCAAGATCGTGCCACTGTACTCCAGCCTGGGCAACAGAGCAAGACTCCATTTCAAAAAAAAAAAAAAAAAGTCCCAAGATACTGCCTAATGTCTCCTGGGGGACAAAATTGCGCCCTAGTCTATAAACTACTGGTATATCCTCTAGGACAACTGGACACTTTTCCAGGGACAACCAGAGCTTGACAATCCCAGAACTCCCACTCAAAAAATTTATCCTCTAGTACTACTTTTTTAGAAACACTGTCATTTAGAACCAGCCCTCAAAAAAGAAAGAAAAGCATATTTATACTGCCTTGAAGAGAAGCTAACAAAGTTTGACTTGAAGGTTATATTCAGTTTAGCCACACCACCTGAGCATCCAGTAGAGTTACAATGTATATTTGTTTCATTCAAACTCAATACATGAGGAGAGAAAGGAAGAGAGGAGCAATTTAAGAAGTGCAGGCTTGTCCACCCTCTTTTGCCACCAAAGTGCGGATGCCCAAGAGGGAAAGTGCTACGCAAGACAGAATAATGCAAATACAAATTTTCTCTTTTCCTAGTCAGTGCCAATGCCTTTGGTCCTATGTGAGCATCTTGCTCATGTTTCAATAGTAATTCAGAGACTGTTCAATGATTATTCTGAATGCATATGGTTTGGTTTGTGTTCTACCCACACCCTCTGGTTCATTTGGGGCCTCAGTGTTTGAGAAGCAAGCTGTTCTAGGCTTTCTCACCTGTCTTCAGCAAGGCCAGTGGTTAAAAGCTAAGCTCCAAATCAAACAGGCAGGGCCCTGCTACTTACTAATAGTGTGGCCTCGGACACTCAAGATAACCTTCCTAAACCTCCATCAACTCCATCTATAAGAGAAGATTAAGAGCCACCTCGCAAGGCTGTGGTGAGAATTTAATGTAAGTGACTTGCTTGGTGAGATCACCCTGACGAGTGGGAGATGCCTGGTACACAATATCATGAGTGTCAACTCAGCCTTTTATTATTTGGAAGGCCTTGGGCAAGTTCTTTAAACTCTCTGAGCCTCAGTGTCCTCATGTGTAAAGCAGGGGTTGAGAGGAGTCTAAGAATGCTTCTAAAGCCCTTACAACCTGCTCAATCAATATTAGCTGTTATATCATGTGGCTTGTAATAAACACTTAGTATCATTAATAGCATTTTGTCTCACCTTCTAACATCTTTAATAGCTAAGTTCTCCTCCATCTGTTAAAACGTAAGCTGTCAGAAATTTTTGTTATAATCACTAATGTGCCCCATATGCCTAGAATAATGTCAGGCAATACAGTAGGTGTTCAACAAGTATTTGTCGAAGGAACTTTCCTAAGACTTGCCTCTCCTAGCTTCTATGCTTGCTGCTTGAATGTCCTAATTATCTTGCAGGGAAAGCACTCAGGTTCCTCTCAAAAAGGCACCATGCAACTCTGTCTCTCCAGATATGAATTCAAGAGGCTGTGGCACTGCTTGACAGGAGGGGAGGCACTCACCCCAGAGGTGCTGGAGCAGTGGAGGGCGCAAACTGGGCTGGAGCTACATGAGGGCTATGGACAGGCAGAAGTGATATATTTAAAGAGCAACATTTATGTTTATTATATGTGGGGGCCTTTCTGCCCCAGGATTTTCAACCTGAGCCCCTGAAGTGCCTCCATCCCACTCTAAATTTTTACAGAGTTTCCCAGTACACCTCATCTTGCCAGTAGTTACCAAAACCGGCAAACTGCTCAGTTAGATTTTGCTAAAGGGGTGATGATGATTATTCCATCATACTCGCCTCCCCTTCATGCAGGAGAAATCTTAGGGGCTTTAGTAGGTGGGTGAGGCTCAGAACTGAGCAGCTCATCTTTCCAACTGTGCTGGGAAGAATCATCTGAGAGCCTCTGTGGGGAATTTATTCCAAGGTGCACTTAATGGAGTCTAAGGAGAAGTTTTCAAAGTGTGGTCCTCAAACCAGCAACACCAGCATCATTTGGAAATTTGGTAGAAATGCAAATTCTTGGACCCCACTCCACACCTAACGCATTAGAAACTCTGGGATGAGGCCCATAAATCTGTGTTTCAACAATGCTCCAGAATCTCCAATTTGATTCTAAAGCACACCCATGTTTGAGAACTCCTGGTCTCAAATAGCATATTTCAGTAGGTGTGCTTAAATACTGGGAAAATTAGTCCAAATTGAATCTTAAGTTTCATTGTCATGATATCATTTCAGAAAATAAATTTTTGTCTACTTATGCAAAGTTTGTCCTCTCAATAGGGAATAATTTGTGCTGATTAGAAAGGAAAAAAAATTAAACCAGGCTCAATGGGGAAAAGAATGCTGCACTGTGATGTCCAGGAGGTTGAGAAAATATCTGACTGCTTCGATAAAGCAGAAAGAACGTTTTACAGTTTTCTGCTATTCACTGTACAACTCTTCACAACCTGCTGTCATTTTGTGAAAAGAAAATTTTAAGACTATCAATTGTCTTTCATTCTAGATTGTAGATGAAAATGGCAATGTTCTACCACCTGGCAAAGAAGGGGAAATTGCCCTCAGACTAAAGTCTACACTGCCCTTCTGTTTCTTCTCTGAATATGTGGTATGAGGATAGAAAGTGCTAGTCATGCCTTAATACAGACCTCGGTCCAAATTTCATTTCCACCATGTCTTGCTTGTAACCTTGGGCAAACAACAAAATCTATTTCATCAGCAGTAAAATGCGGAGACTATCATCTATCATCTGAGTATTGTAAAGATGAAATTCCAAATGTAACAAACCAGTTGCAGTGGTCAGAAAGGACAACTGGACAGGGTAGGATGGGGGTGCAGTTGGGGGGTGCTAGAGGCAGAAGAGCAGCTTTTTATTATACTCTTTGGGACCTTTTGTATTTTACACTAGGAACTACCTTTATTAAAAAATTAATTTCCAGCCATGGACAGTGGCTCATGCCTGTAATCACAACATTTTGGGAGGCCGAGGTGGGAGGGTGACTTGAGCCCAAGAATTCAAGACCAGCCTGGGAAATATAGCGAGACCCTGTCTCTACAAAAACATAAAACAATTAGCCAGGTGTGGTGGCACATGCCTGTGGTCCCAGCTACTCAGAAGGCTGAGACGACAGGATTGCTACAGCCTGGGAGGTCAAGGCTGCAGTGAGCTATGATCAAGCCACTGCAGTCCAGGATGGGCAACAGACTCTGTCTCAAAATATAAAATAATTTCCTTTAGAGGTACAATTTGTCACTTAATGAGTGCCATGTCTGTCTCTGTTCTGACCAAACTAATCCCCAAATGTCATCTTTGATTCCTAGGACAGTCCAGAGAAAACTGCTGCCATGGTAAAGGGAGATTTTTATGTCACTGGAGACAGAGGAATGATGGACAGCGATGGGGATTTCTGGTTTGCCGGCAGAGTTGATGATGTCATTATTTCCTCTGAGCTTGTAGATTTGCCACTCTTAAGAGGCAAGGATTGACAGGAAGGGAGATCTCCTACTGGAGGATGTGGTGGTCAAAGGCCTCTTTTCCTTTTCAGGTAACATATTGGGCCATTTGAAGTGGAGAGTGCGCTTGCTGAGCACCCAGCAGTTGTCGAATCGGCTGTTGTCAGTAGTCCAGATCCAATTTGCGGAGAGGTAGATGAATGTCATTAATTAAAGTAGCAACTTTATATTTTCGAGTTCTGTCCATTTGACTACGGTAAAGGCTGAACCAAAAGTGGTCATTTAATTTTCACTATGAGGCATGCATTTGGCCAAAATATAAACCAGGCAACCAACTTTACAGTAAGTTGTGTCCCAAAGGGGAGCTATTAGGATTCTTTTGAAGGCAAGTGACAGAAACAACTCAAACTGTCCTAAGTTAAAAAAAAAAAAAAAAGACATTTGGCTCATGGTAAGTGACAAGTATTCAAGTACAGCCACATCCAAGGGTTCATGTAAGGTTGGCAAGACTTAGTCTCTCTCCATTTTTGGCTCTTCTGTTCTTTATGCTGGCTCTATTTGAGCGGGTTCTTCCTATTTGATAGCAATCAACTCCAGACTTACACAGGTTAGCAACCCTCCATCCCTCCAGGAAAGGACAGAGCTCTGTTTTCAATCGTTTCAAGTCTCAGGACTGCATTTGCCTACCTTAGATCACATCTCTTACCAGTGTGGTTCAGGGTAATCGTATATGCTGATCGGCCAGACTTGGATCATATTGTGTCCGGAATTGGTGGGTTCTTGGTCTTGCTAATTTCAAGAATGAAGCCATGGACAGTCGTGGTGAATGTTACAGCTCTTAAAGGCGGTAGCATCTGGAGTTGTTCATTCCTCCCGGTGGGTTCATGGTCTCACTGGTTTCAGGAGTGAAGCTGCAGACCTTTGTGGTGAGTATTACAACTCATGAATGAGGTGTGGACACAAAAAGCGAGCAGCAGCAAGATTTATTGAAAAGAGTGAAAGAACAAACCTTACACAGCGTGAAAAGGGATGACAGCGGCCGCCACTGCTGGCTCAGGCATCCTGCTTTTATTCCCTTATCTGACCCCACCCACATCCTGCTGATTGGTCCATTTTACAGAGAGCTGATTGGTCCATTTTGACAGGCTGCTGATTGGTGTGTATACAATCCTCTAGCTAGACAAAAAAGTTCTCCAAGTCCTCACCAGCTTAACCAGACACAGAGCACTGACTGGTGTATTTACAAACCTTGAGCTAGACACAGGGTACAGACTGGTGTTTACACAAACCTTGAATTAGACACAGAGTGCTGATTGGTGTATTTACAATCCTTTAGCTAGACATAAAGGTTCTCCAGGTCCCCACCGGATTAGCTAGATACAGAGTGCTGACTGGTGCAACCATGAACCCCAAGCTAGACACATACAATGCATATACAATCCTCTGGCTAGACATAAAAGTTATCCAAGTCCCCACCCGACTAAGGAGCCCAGCTGGCTAGCCTAGTGGACCCCGCACCAGGGCCTTGGGTGGAGCTGCCCGCCAGTCCTGCCCGGCACCTGCACTCCTCAGTCGTTGGGTGGTTGATGGGACCTGGTTCCGCGGAGCAGGGGGTGGCACCTCTAGGGGAGGCTCCAGCATGGGCATGGCGGGCTGCAGTGCTGGGGGACCGGCGAGAATTCGAGCCCGGCAGGCCGGCAGTGCTGGGTGACCCGGCGCACCCTCCACAGCTGCTGGCCCAGGTGCTAAGCCTCCTGCCCGCGCCTCTCCCTCCATACCTCCCTGCAAGCAGAGGGAGCCAGCTCTGGCCTTGGCCAGCCCAGAGACGGGCTCCCACAGTGCAGTGGTGGGCTGAAGGGCTCCTCAAGCGTGGCCAAAGCAGACGCCAAGGCCGAGGAAGTACTGAGAGTGAGCCAGGGCTGCCAGCACGCTGTCACCTCTCAATATGTCTGTCATTGGAGATAGGGGTTGGTGTCAATCCCACCAGAGAGAAGTTAGGGTAATACTCTATAGGAAAAACTACAGTAGCTACTAAAAAGGGGAAACAGATACTGTATAAGCATATGCAGATTTCACTGGATAGGCAGCAGATTTCACTGAATGGACAACTGCCATGGAACTCAGAATACATTTTCTCACAGAAACAAGGCAAACAGAAAATTGTGGCCAGTTTCCCAAACAAGTCTCATGAGACTGTTTAGGATCAATGGAAAGGAAACTCTCGCAATGACAATAATAGTCTTACTTCTAGGAAGAAGCCCTATTTTCCTAATTTCCTTTCCTCATGGACGTTTCCTACAGACACAGCAAGTGACAAAATTTCAAAAGTTTGTCAGAATCCTCCCACATCTGTACCTCTCCCTCTCACACACCAGTGAACCTCTGCAGTGACACTATGGGTCCCCTACTCTTACCATTTATACCCCCTCCACTCCCCATTTATTCCATTCTCAGAAATAGTTTCCTTTTGCTGCCATGTTCTCATTCTCTCAATATAAATGATTTCAGCTGAACAGAAGTAACCACCAATTAGAATCAATGTATGAACAATGAATAATATAAATTATGCTTACTAACCTCAGTAATTTTCTAATTGGTAGGTTTTAAACAGTATTACAAAGAGAAGCAAACAATATGAAGCAAGAAACGACCTTGTAGAGATAGATCAATCTTTCCTGAGAGTTTTTTGCTTCATTTTGTTTTGTTTTGAGACGGAGACTTGCTGTGTTACTCAGGCAAAAGCAGTTCAGTCGTGCAGTTATAGCTCAATGCAACCTCAAACTGCTGGGTTCAAGCGATCCTCCCGCCTCAGCCTCCTGAGTCGCTAGGACTACACGTGTGCACCATTGTGCCCTGCCTAAATTTTTCTTTTTAGTCTTTGTAGAGATGGGGTCTCACTATGTTGACCATATAGTAGCTCATTACATAGGTAGAAGGCACCTTTTTTTGTTTAGCCCTAAGAATCTGAAAATGTTTTGTTAGAACAGTATAAATGCATGATGAACTAGAGCCTTTAATCAACTCTGCAATACTGAATCGCTACTAAGAATCTTTCTAGAAATCTTTCGTCTCATTCTGTATGAGAAAAGAACAGTGGCCAAGAATGACCAACTGCCTTGTTTTTAGGGACAGCACTTGACATCTATCCTAGGACTCTTGGCCCTAATACCCCTATAAATTCAAAGAACATGACTGTACATATCAAGGGGCCCCATTTAATATTCAGAAAGAATACCCAAAGAAACCAGAAACTTTCATCGAATGATTTAAGAACTATACTATATAAAGACATGAAGATGGCCCTGTAGTTTCCTTCTAACCATGGAATTGGTTGATATTGACTGATCATCTGCATGAAATTTCTATTTCAGTTAGCATCATTTCAGTCAAAAGGTAGTTAATTTCAACCTAAGAACTACTCACATTTTCTCCATTACATTCACTAAATTAATGAACTTTGACTTTCAGAAAGGCTATTTGAGGGCATTTTAAAATACAGTAGTAGTCTTATTTTGAGAGAACAGAATAAAAAGAGGATTTTTATGGTCAAGCCAGGGCAGAAAACTGTATATATTCCAAATTATCCCTAAAAGATCTTCAATCTCCAGGATCCAGCTCTGAAAAGACAAGAACTAAGTGTTCTTTTTGCATTTAGGTGTAGTCTCCATTTTCCAGGAACAGTAGAGACCTAGGACTAGTTTGAACTAGGGGAGAGCAATGGGGTAAAGGGATTATTACTTTCTTGTGGCAAAGCATTTAAGTGAATTTGC
Source organism: Chlorocebus sabaeus (assembly GCF_047675955.1). Taxonomy (NCBI): domain Eukaryota; kingdom Metazoa; phylum Chordata; class Mammalia; order Primates; family Cercopithecidae; genus Chlorocebus; species Chlorocebus sabaeus. The sequence goes on from NC_132908.1 coordinate 19,042,059, forward strand.
ACTAAAAACCCCTAAGATGGAGCTACACTGTCACCCTTCTTATATAAACAGAACGGTTTCTAGTGTCCATGAGATTCAATAAGCTTAGGCTTATTATCAAGATAATCTAGACTTTAAAATTCAGTCTCAGAGTTTCATGCAAGCTCCCTCCTATTGCACTAACTGGAAGAATGGAATCAAATGTCTCATAATGTTTTTCTGTATATTAGGTGGAATTTGTTCAAGAACTCCCAAAGACAATCACTGGGAAAATCAAACACAATGTTTTAAGAGACCAAGAATGGGGTCGATAGCTTGATAAAAAAAAAACTGAAGGGTTAAGTAGTAATATGATTGCTTTCTCTCATTATTTGTTCCTGATAATTCCGTGACTACTCTCTTAAAATGTTTAAGATCCTTCCTGGTTGAAGTTTTTGTTTACTACTTAGCTAAAAAATTAAAAAAGAAAAGTCTAAAAATATATGGATGAAAATTGTTTTAATAACCAAACTGACAAAGGTAATAATGGTTTCTAGTGTTTAAAATAGGAGTCAAATGATTACTTAGAAAAAGAAAGTGCACAATGAATCTGTATTTTGTGCCTGATTAATTCAAAATAAAGATATACCCTAAATGTTCAAGACAATTTCTTCTGCTTTCAAGACAATTTCTTCTGCTTAACAACTTTATGAGATCAAACTTTAAGACATTTAAAATACTGTTAAAATGAGGAGTATAATTCAAAAATTAGTAAGTGAGTTTAATGAAAGTAAGTACTGTATTACTGTGGCTCATTTTGAAGCAAATTAACTGTAAAATATCTGAAACTTGGATTTAAGGATCAAGGGTAATTAATAGATTTTCTATACTTTTTAGGTTCATGTCCATGACTTTTTATAATTTGACATATAAACATCTTTTATGATATATATATACTATAAAGCAACAGATTTACTAAGAGTCAGAAAGAAAGAAAAAGTACAGAACACCAATTTTAGGGAACAAATTTATTTTGATTTTTCTGAAAATATCAGAACTATGAAAAACAAGCTTGATATTTGGCTGTACCAAAAGCAAAATACAAGTAAAAATAACATTTGAAAACCATGTTTAACCTTAGAGAATCATGTTTTAAAATACAAAGTTTAACATTCTTTCCTCTATGGAACTAAACATTTTCTAAACGACAAGACTGCAGTTTTTTTTTTAACTGATGTAATTTTTTAAAAGAAAAAACAAAAGGGGAATAAAAAGCACTTACTTCCTACTCTGGAATCTCGTCATTTATAAAATAACATGCTCAAATGTCAGTGAAAATGAACAGTTGATAAACCTGAAAACAAGTATTTTAATGAGTTCAGGTTACAACCGAACACAGGATTCTGTAACTGGGAAAGAATAGTTTGTATAACAACTGAGTCTTATCAAATACAAATAAATATAAAAGGCAATTAAAAACAAAACTATAAAATCAAAATCTTTCCGTAAAGTAGCAGCTTTTACAAAGTAAAAACAATTTAGTTCCACAGAGTTGTATGTTCTGTAGGCATATGGCCAGTTTTTTTCCGAGTCCTTTTGTCTTGCACTATCAAAATAGAATCTTTGTCTTGGAGCAAGTCTGCTGAAGAAGGCACCAAAATCCTATCCTCCCTATTCCCCTAAATGATATTAACAATCCTCTTATCAATCATTTCAAAGTAACTTCAATGTCATTAAGAATTAACATTCGAAATATGTAAGCTACAGAAGGAAGGTCCTGCCTATTCTCTTTACCCCTCTCAAATCATTCTAGTCTAGTTTGCCAAATAGAACCACTAGCTAGGATAAAAATATATTCCCATGTTCACTAGCCATTAAATAAACATAGCCACTTGTGCGGGAACCCTAACATTTTTAGCAATTCCTAACTTTAAAACTTAAGGATAAGCCCATTTCTACAAGCTAACTTTACAGCTTCTTAATATTCTTAATCTGGACAGTTTACTTTGCAGACTTTGTTGCTGTCTGCCTTTTCAATTGTTTTATCCAAAAATAGGCCTTGAAAAAACTTTCAAATTCAGGAAACCCCTACAGAGAACCCTCATGGTATGTGAATGTGAGCATTAACTTGAAGAATATTCTCATTTCACAGAAATTTAGGACTGTCAGACTAGGGCTGAGTTCATTCTCTTCCTTCAGAGACAAAATTTCAAGCTGAGCAGATTCATAGACAAGGGTTCCTCATACGGTTATATACTAGTGCTGGGAAAAGGACAGAAAATGCTATTTCATGGGGTCTTGTGGTTCCTCCAGTTGGGTTAGAGAGGATTTGAGAGTTGTACCCTTCATTTTCAAGTCCAAGTGGCTGCAGAAACATTTCAAGCATTCCTCTGGCAAGGTGGCAAGTCAGTTTCCTTTTAGATCTAGCACTCTTGTCACTTTAAGAAAAAAAATTTTCCCCTGAACCTTTCAGAGACTTGTCCATGTGTTCATGTGATGAAAAACGTCTGCAAAATAGGCTAGTTCCTGTAGCCATTTTTCATTTCCAAAGTACTCAGCAAAAGCTGGCTGTTTTCTTGTAAGTACTCTGGTAATTCACCTTTCAATTCAAATATCCTGTAGAGAACTCTTCCTCTGATAAGCCAATGGATGTCTGTATGGTGCAGGAGGTTTATGTGCTGTTTGTCCAGGTTTTTCTTTTGGGTGTTTTTTTTTTTTTTTTTTTTTTAAACATTTTTGCATAAATAGGTCTTTGACATAGGTAACCAGTTTTGTAACATTATTCAAAACATCACTGTATCTTCAAGTTTTTGATATCAGCATCTCTGTGAAGAAAGCAGTGTGCTATAATGTCAACATCAGGATTTCTTTTTTAATAATGCAAAATGACTTATGGAGACAACCACTGATGGGGCACCAGAAGTATAGATAACAAACCTCTGGTTATCAGGTAAGATGTCACAACATTATATATTGGCCTTTGTTTTGGCAGGCTCCTAGCAAAAGAAAAAGTTTTCTTTGAATTTCATCATTTATAAATCTTACAAATGCTACAGCATGACAAGTATTAGTGAAACCTGTTGACTCATCATCCTGCATAGAGAAGCTGCCACTTTTCAGTTAACGACACAAAACCTTTTTTGCATCATATGAGATATCATCAGTAAATCAACTTACTGAGAAAATAAAGTCTTTTCAATTTTGTACTGCATCTTGCCCCAGCATTTTAATGTTATTAGATTCTCACCAACTATGCATATTTTCCTTTCCTGAGATAAGTTCTGCTACTAAATAATCTGCTTCTTAAACCTTTTGACTAAATGTGATTTCTGAACAAAAGCCTTACTGTTTTTGTTTTGACAGTCTAAAAGCCATTTGAAAATAATGAATATCCTTTCTTGTCAAGTGGCTGTGATTTAGTTACAATTACTAGTTTTATAAGTTGCAGGCCACAGACAGTGCACAATAGGATAGGACAGCTTGGACTGAGTCCATATAAAACCCTTGAGAAGTAGCTTTCATTATAAAGACAGAATTTCTTTGTGTCCCTTGTTGCACTAGTATACTGAAGTATACTCAGAAGACTGAAATTCTTCATCACCAACCTTTTCAGAAATGTCTGTAGCTCTATGCCTAAATGGTTCTCCTCTCTCATATCTTGCCTTCCAAAATTGCGGCACTGGACTGTCAACTTTGTTACACACAAATGTTAAAAAATAAAAATAAAAAAATAAAAACAGACATAAACAAGAAAATCACAAAAGTACAAAAACGTCACTAAACAATTCACTTCTAACCTACATGATCCACATTTTTGCAATGTTTACAACAAAGTGGCAGCGGGACAGCTGAGCTGTGGCATGTAAAAACGCCTTCCTTAGAATGAAAACTTCCCTCTGATTTTCTACTTCACAGTCAGTTCACTCCCATAAGTCAGCTGGCACTGCAGAAGAGGAGCCTGGGAGAGGTCAACATCCGCCTCCTCCTATCCTCCCCTCTTTGCAATAGCAGCACATGGATCTGCCTCTACATAATACCATAAGGGCTGAAAGATCCCTAACAAAACTTAACAGGGCTGCGCAATCATTGTTCACTACTGTGAGAACAGCATAATGCAGCACACAAATAAAAAACTGTTTTTAAGTCACAATTTAAGGTAAAACCCCAGCAACATCTCAGAGAGCCCCAGGTAAGAAACCCACCTCCAACACCGAATGACTTCCTATGGGAGGTCATTTTCATTTGACTTGGATCCTTCTGTGGCTTGACTTGCAAGTTCAGGTTTGGCTCCTCCCTCATTTACCACCTGCGGATTAGACGTTGGTTTTGTCTGCCCCAGCTCCTCAGTATTCTCCGGTACCTGCTGGTTATTTTTTCCTTCTGCTGTGTTGTTTTGGTCTGATTTGTCAGCAGATTCCAATTTAGCTTCTTTCCCATTTCCTTGCTTTGAGTTAAGCTGTGATGGATCCTTAGGGCTCTTCACCACCTCCTGGAGATTGTATTTTCTAAACAACATGTAATCTTTCACAACACTCAGGCAACAGACAGCTTTGATGATTTCTACTACCACCGTATACTGTGGATTGGTGAGATCCACTTTATTTTCTGAATTGAGGGTGCACACTATTCCTGTAACAAAAACAGAAAAACACATAGCTGGGGATACCATTATGTTTGACAGATACAAAAAATCTTTTGTCTCTGTTTCTTGTTAAAATAAGACATACAGTAATCCACTCCTCTATGTGGACTTCAAATACTCTGAACCCTTACAATAAATAAATACAAACGAAACCCTACAACATTTAGTAAGAATATTTTTTTCCAAACAAAATTCAATTTTGAGTTAAAAAAGACTTTATCTAACTACCAGAAAATCTCATATCCAACATATTGAAATCAGTTGATTTAATATTATTTTAAGAACATTTTAATATATTTGTTCTACACTCAAAAATGTAAGCCTTAAATCTTTAAAAAGAAAAAAAAATCCTTTAAAAACAAGTATTTACTATTGAACGCCTATGGAAAATCACTAAGAGAAACACACCTGCCAATTCTCTGATAACTTCTTCTCTATTCACGTGACTGTTATTTCGAGATTTGTACACAATTTGAAATGTCCCTTTGTTAGGAGTTTTAAACCAGGGTTCCAAAAATGTTTGTGCATATTTTTTCATATCTTCTAAAAAAGCCTTGCATGTGCCTGAGATCGGTAACATTCGTAGAATAACTCGAGTCTTCTTCTTCTTGGTTTTGTACATATCCTGGAGAATATGATGCACCAATTTCTCAGGTTCTTAAGAAAAAAGAAAACAACAGAAAAAAAAAAGTTAAGAAGGTAATTTCTCAGACATCCTAAAGACTGAACTCTAAAATGAATTTTCACTGGCAATGACATAAGTTGACAGAAGAAATTCTGATAATGAATTTAAATGAATCTACCTAGTCGTTTTTCCAACTAGTATTTCTTCAGTGCCTAATATGTATTATAATGTATCTAATATTTTAACTTTTCATTATTACTGTTTGCACTAGAAATGACTGTTTAGACACTGTTGTTAACATTTTTGTGACGTCCTGCGTTATCCAACCTTAACATCATGCTGTTGTTTTCCTGTAACAACTATCAGAGTACATTAAACAGTACATACTTTTTTACCAAAAAAAAAAAAAAAAAAAATCTGTGAGTCACTTTAAAGGATGTAATTAATCCATTAGCTAAGTTAGCACAGAAGTCTATATCTCAGACCCAGGAGGAATCCCAGAACCATGTTGGGCATGAGATCATGAAAGGGAGGTCCTCAGGCTGCAACCTACCTACATACAAGTCTACTTGGGGCTGCTCTGAAAATTTTTAAATTAGTTGACTACATTGAAAAATTTAAAAACTCCAGATTTCCAACTTATTTTGAGAAATTCGAACACCTGGTCCTGCATTCCCAAAGAGCAACAACTGGCTGGAGCTGAGTAGCAGCTGCCCCTTTTAGACAGAACAGGCACTCTAGTTCTGCTTTAAGTTATATATGAAGGAAGCAGCAAAGCCAGGTTTCCACTCTTAAGCCAATGCTACATTCACCACCCCATACTACCTCTCCACAGGCCAACTGCTAATATAGTGTACAGAAGCTGCCATCAAATGATTGAGTCATGCCCAAGAAGCCATTTTGTAAGCAGTATTCCCTGAGAGAGGAATATACCCAGATGTTATAAGATCAATAATCTTAACAAGTATTCGTCACACCTATCCCAAGTGTCCTGATGAAGACGACGTTATTTGCTCCACTTTCCACTGACTGGAATCTTCTTAGCCTCAACTCTGTAGATGCCTTAATGTCACCAACTTCTTTCTTCAAGGCAGCCTCCACATCATCATCCTCTCCCTCACTTCCAGAGGGCTGCTGATCCTTGTCTGTAAACTGTTTGCATAAAACTAATGAGCAGAAATGACACAACAGCTCACATTTAAACACTGTAAGTAATCATTTATGTGAAATTCCTTGTGGCAGGCAGCTCAGTATTGATTTTTTTTTTTAAGATGGAGTCTCACTTTGTCTCCCAGGCTGGAGTGTAGTGGTGCAATCTTGGCTCGCTGCAACCTCCGCCTCCTGGGTTCAATCAATTCTCCTGCCTCAGCCTCCCAAATAACTGTGATTACAGGCGCATGCCACCACGCCCAGCTAATTTTTGTATTTTTAGTAGAGATGGGCTTTTGCCATGTCAGTCAGGCTGGTCTTGAACTCCTCAGGTGATCCACTCGCCTCAGCCTCCCAAAGTGCTGGGATTATAGGCATGAGACACCATGCCCAGCTGGCTCAGTATTGATAATAAAGCTTTTTATTATGAAACTGGGACACCACACCCTTCAAAACATGGAGCAAGGCCGGAAGAGGTTGCTCACGCCTGTAATCCCAGCATTTTTGGAGGCTGAGGCAAGCAGATCACCTGAGGTCAGGAGTTCGAGACCAGCCTAGCCAACATGGTGAAACCCTGTCTCTACTAAAAATACAAGAACTAGCCCGGTGTGGTGGCAGGCGCCTGTAATCCCAGCTACTTGGAAGGCTGAGGCAGGAGAATTGTTTGAACCTAGAAGGCAATGTTGCAGTGAGCTGAGATTGCACCACTGCACTCCAGCCTGGGTGACAGAGCAAGACTCTGTCTCAAAAAAATTAAAAAAAAAAAAATGTGGAGGAAGAGGGAATTCCCACAGATATAGTATGTAAAATTTGAAAATGTTTTCAAAAGCATCCTGACAGTTTGAGACAGAGAGAAATGTGCTGACCAGATCAATCATTTCAGGGTGGACCTTAACACCTTGACCAGGTATCTGTGTGACTGACATGATACTTTCCTTTTGGTGAGATTAGACCAAATACTTGTGGAATTAAAAAGCCTTACTCTTGTTCTATTAAGGAACAAAGCACAGAAATACTTGTTCAATAATTTTGGCCAAGCATGGTGGCTCACGCCTGTAATCCCAGTACTTTGGGGGTCAGAGATGGGCAGATCCCTTGAGCCTAGGAATTGAGACCAGCCTGGACAACATGGCCTGAGAACCCCTTTCTACAAAAAATGCAAAAAATTAGTCGGGTGTGATGGCACCTTCCTGCAGTCCCTGCTACTCGGGGGCTGAGACACGAGGATTGCTTGAGCCTCGGAGGTGGAGGTTACAGTGAGCAAGATCATGTCACTGTACTCCAGCCTCCACCTTGGGTGACAGAGCAAGACTGCTTCCAAAAAAAGAATTTGCTCAAAGTACAGGAGTAGACAGGATATGTACTTGTTGCCCATTTCTCTGCCCCCCAGTGCCCAATGAAATCGCCAATCAGGCACAATAATTGTATACATTTACTGAAACTTTATTACATACCAGTATGTACTTTATGTACATAAGCAACTCACTAGCCAGTCTTAAAGTATTCTCCTTTTTATCTAGCTCAGCAGCATCAAATAATGTGCCCATGTCCGAGTCCCCAGCTGGTAAAGTACGAGCCGTGAATTTAAATTCCTTCTGTATTATTACCCTTCTTCATTTAATCCCTCACAGTGTTGGTCCAGATTCTAAGACAGTAATATGATTTCCAAACAGTAAGACTTTAGGTGATAATGGTAAAAAAGATTTACTTTCTAAAATGTATTGTAAGTGCAATAACTGGCATTAATAGTAAACCTATTATTTCAAAAATATTATTGCTTCAGGTAAACACATTATTACTCCAACTTCACAAGGCTGTCATGAGAAATGTGCTTCTGAAAGAGCTTCAGCACACCGCGTGGCCCTCAGTGAGCTGTCCATAAGTGGGAGCTAGGCCGGGCTCAGTGGCTCACGCCTGTAATCTCAGCACTTTGAGAGGCAGAGACGGGAGAATCGCTGGAGCGTAGGGTTTAGGACTACCTTGACCAAAACAGTGAGACCCCTTATCTACAAATTAGAAAAATTAGCCGAGAGTGGTGGCGCGCACCTGTAGTCCCAGCTACTCGGGAGGCTGAGGCAGGAGAATCGCTGGAGCCCGGGAAGTCGAGGCTCCCCTGAACTATGATCCCGCCACTGCACTCCAGCCTGGGAAATAGAGCGAGACCCTGTCTCACAAAAATAAACATAAAAGTAATGGGAGCTACCGTGGTTAATGATGGAAAGAAAAGGTGCAAGCACTACAAGCACAAAAGACGACAGCGCCGAAGTCTGCGAACGTCTCAGGGCTAGTGACGGAAACGCCGGAGAGACCACGCCCCTACAGCCGTCACGCCGACGACCCAAAGCGCGCATGCCCATACCGACAGCCAACCCTCCAGCCTTCCCTCCTCCCGCAAGGCCTAGCAGCCCGCCCGCCCCGGTACCGGTACCTTTTCTGGCCCATACATGTCGTCGCCGTATTCGTTGAGCAGGCTGTAGGCCTCTTCCACGCACTTGCGCTCGTTCATGTTGCAGGTGATGAGGATGCCCTGTAGCCCGGGCTCTAGCTGACGGGGCCCGCCAGCGTCGCAGCGCCGAGCGCGCTTGGCCAGCACATACTGAGCCTTGCCTTTGCGCTTCCCGCCGCCAGGCTGCGTAGTCGACTGGGCGGGGGCCGCCATCGTGTGCGCAAGCTGAGAGGAAAGAGAAACGTTTCTCGGCTGCTGTTGGCGTCCTCACCTACCGCCGGCGCGAGCTGGTGACGTCAGATATGAGCGACGGCCTCCCCTAGCCCGCTTCCAAGCTTCATGCCGTGCTGCGCCGGGTCCTAAGGCCGGTCTGTATCCGTCAAAGGGGTGGAGTGACACCCGCCCAAACCCCTCCTCCTTCCCCGACTCCCAATTGCAACCTGAATCCAGTAGAGGCAGCATGGCAGCCATTCTGGACGTGGTGTCAGTGGCTCCCCACCCTTGAAGCTGGCTCCAGCCTCGTAGCTTCCTCCACCCAACCTTGGTACGTGTTCCTCCAGCCTTCCCTATAATTCTGCCAGTTACTGTGGAGGAAAAGTAAAATGTTAAATTTGAACTCAATTGAACGTAGACACAATGGTCATCAAGTCCGGAACAGGTTGCATGAGCCCCTTGAGGCATTCATTCATCCAGCACTGTTACAGATAACTCTGTGCCTGTATTTGAGTTATTGGAAAACAGACAATCGCAAAAACAAGTTGACCTTTATATGTTCCTTGAGCCCAGTCGCGAAGGGCCCTCGTGACTGGGCGTCATGCCAATCGACGCATTACAAAAAGAGCCAGGGTGGCCGGGCGTAGTGGCTCACGCCTGTAATCACAGCACTTTGGGAGGCCAAGGCGGGCAGATCACGAGGTCAGAAGATGAAGACCAGCCTGACCAACATGGTGAAACCCCATCTCTACTAAAATGCAAAAAATTAGCCAGGCGTGGTGGCATGCACCTGTAGTCCCAACTACTCCGGAGGCTGAGTCGGGGGAATCACTCCAACTCTGGCGGCGGAGGTTGCAGTGAGCGGAGATCGTGCCGTTGCACTCCAGCCTGGTGACAGAGAGAGGCTCTGTCTCAAAAAAAAAAAAAAAAAAAAAAAAAAATGAGCCAGGGTCCCAGGCCACGCCAAAGCTTCATGAGACCTCTCCTCCTCTGTGCACAGACAAGTGGCTGACTCTGGAGCCCAGGCTGTTGCTTTCCGGTATGGTGATGCATCCTCCATAGTCTGGTGCATATATATATATATATATATATATATATATATATATATATATATATATTTATTTATATTTTTTTTTCCCCCTTCTCCCCTTCCCATTGCAATTTGCTTATTATATCTGCATTGCCATTTACGTGGGATAAAGGTTGTTTACCCTCAAAGGTATTGTATGTTTGTCTTTTTTTTTTTTTTTTTTGAGGGAATCTTGCTCTGTCACCCAGGCTGGAGTTCAGTGGCATGATCTCGGCTCACTGCAAGCTCTGTCTCCCGGGTTCATGCCATTCTCCTGCCTCAGCCTCCCGAGTAGCTGGGACTATAGGCGCCCGCCACCATGCCCGGCTAATTTTTTTTGTATTTTTAGTAGAGACGGGGTTTCACCGTGTTAGCCAGGATGGTCTCGATCTCCTGACCTCGTGATCCGCCCGCCTTGGCCTCCCAAAGTGCTGGGATTACAGGCGTGAGCCACCGCACCCGGCCGTATGTTTGTCTTTTCCCCTCGCACATTTCCCACACAGAACAGTTACTCAAAAGGCTTCCAGTAAATTCCATTTCAGGCTATGTTTCTATTTCACTTACAACCAAGGATGTTGGCTAGTGTTAAGTGTTTCATGCTGCTTTCTCTGCAGCCTTTTATCCATAGTTTTGGCAACTATCATGTTACTGTCTTTTTAAAAATCATTGAAAAGATGCCACTTTTGAAGAATGTGTTTAAAAAACAAATGTTTCTCATATTACTCTTCAGGTACAAACCTATTAGCAGATTTGAGTTCCTACAAAGCCCTAAAAGGTGTAATCTGATATTTTGAAAGGGACGCTGAATTCACAGTCAATAACCCTAGGTTCTAACCCCAGATCTACCACTATGTCCAAAAATTTTATCATCTTACTATTTGCTTTTACCTGTGTATTCAATACGGTATTCAATTTTCAGAATTTCTGTGGCGAAGACTGCACAGCAGAGATTTCTAGAACTCCTCAGTTGTTTCTGAAGAGCAGTGTCATGACACTGGCATTGGTGTTCCCCCAAATCTCTCTCTGTTCTGCTGGCTGGATTTCAGTTGCCCACACCCTGCCACCTGTCCTTAGGATATTAAATATTAGCATACAGATAACAAGTTAAAATATATATATTTCAAGTCCCAAGCATATCTGAGTACTACATGGAGGCAAACTTGAAAAACCAAAACTCAGTTTTGTTGAAATACGTGAGGAGGCAGCTTTAGGCTAAATTTAAGTTTGGTGTAAATCAAGCTTGTCCAACCTGTTGGCCCGCAGTTCACATGTGACCCAGGACGGCTTTGAAATTCAACCAACCCAACACAAATTCATAAATTTTCTTAAAACATTATAAGATTTATCTGCAATTTTAAAAAATGCATCTGCTATTGTTAGCATTAGTGTATTTTATGGGTGGTCCAAGAGGATTATTCTTCCAAGGAAGCCAAAAGATTGGACATCCCTGGCCTACAGATTTCTCCATACATAGTGAACTATAACCTAATTGGATGTGTAAACAGACTGTAACTGCTCTTGTAACAAGCAGCCAAATCTCAGTCAATCATAGAAGCCATGCTCAACTACTCACAGGTGGCTGATTGTTCAAATCATGTTTTTTATTTTTATGTTCTTTGAGACAGAGTCTCACCGTCACCCAGGATGGAGTGCACTGGCACAATCTCGACTCACTGCAACCTGGGTTCAAGCGATTCTCTTGCCTCAGCCTCCCAAGTAGCTGGGATTACAGGTGCATGCCACCATGGCCAACTAACTTTTGTATTTTAGTAGATATGGAGGTTTCACCACATTGACCAGGCTGATCTCGAACTCCTGACCTCAAGTGATCTGCCCACTTCGGCCTCCCAAAGCACTGGGATTACAGGCATGAGCCACCGTGCGTGGCCAAACCATGTTTAAATAAGGCAAATACTGAGTTGTAACCTATTGGGCTGCTTCTGTACCTTACTTCCGTTTCCTGCACCTCACTTTTCTTTTTATGTCCGTAAGTCATCTCTGACCACGTGGCAGCACCTGGATGTCTCTAAACCTAATCTGGTTGGTGGGTCAGGGGCCTGCCTGATTTGAGAATTGTTTCTTGTGCAATTTAATTCTGTTAAATTTAATTCATCTGAAGTTTTTTTTTTAACAGTTTATTGTATTTCATGGTTGCTGACTGTGCTGAGAATATCCAATGAAGTGAGAATAATATGCAACCCTGTAGCTCTCAGTCTAGATGTCAGAATTATCTAAATCACACCCTCATCCTGTGGCAGCTGCATCCACTTACTTCCTCTTCTGAACCAGGCCCTTGCCCAGCTCTAAATAACTCAACCTTCATTTATTCCTTATTATTCTTCTTTGTTCTTTTTTGCTTATTCTTTATGACTACATCTATTATTTCATGGCTGTGTGAATTTTCACCTCCTCAGGTTACCTCCCAGACGTGGACAATGGCCTGATGTCTATCCTTAGACACCAAGGACTTTGTCACTTGAAAACCTCTCTTAGAAGGGACCACTTGGGGCCAGGTGCGGTGACTAACACTTGTAATCCCAGCACTTTGGGAGGCCAAGGAGGGTAGATCACTTGAGACCAGTTCAAGACCAGCCTGGGTAACATGGCAAAACCGCATCTCTACTAAAAATACAAAAATTAGCCGGGGATGGTGGTGCATGCCTGTAGTCCCAGCTATTTGAGAGGCTGTACATGAGAGTTGCTTGAACCTGGGGGGCAGAAGTTGCCCTGAGCTGAAATCGTGCCACTGCACTCCAGCCTGGGCGAAATAGCGAGACTCTGTCTCTAAATAAATAAATAAATAAATAAGAAGAGACCACTTGGCACCTTGTGGCACCATGTAGAGTAGATGAAGGTGATCTGAGGAAGTTACATTTTGTTTTAATTAACCTATTTGCTTCAGATATTCAGAAGGCCTCATAGCCAAGCAAGGGGGGAATGGTGTGACACATTCTAGATTCCCTTTCCCTTTCTCTTCCTAACCTTTAAAGTTACTGTCCCTGAAGTTCAGTACAGAATCCAGGTAGGAGATGCTCTTAGACACTCCTCCTGTTCTGACCTTGCTCCCCATCCACACTTCCTGCCTTATTCTCTTGTTACCCAGCATCTTTAGGGAATGGATATCCTGGCACTGAATCCCAGTCTCCTTCTGACTTGATTCCCAATATCTGCTGCCTTCAGAGTAGGTATCATGTATGATTAAGAGCCCAGGTTCTAAAGTCAAACCAAGTTCAAATTCTGCTTTGGCCATGACCTGGCTGTGAAACTCTGAGTAAGTTACCCAAGCCAAGTTTTAGGTTCCCTGTTAGATTTAAAAATAATAACAATAATGGAAATAATAATACTCACATCATGGGTTATTAGGAAAATCCAGTAAGATCAGGCACGCCAAGTGCTTAGCTCTCAGCCACTGTTCAGTCAACGTGTGCTTAAAAATAGCTGCTTTCAGACTCAGTCATGACTCATGGAAGCCTGTTTTTTTTTTTTCGGTGTAAGTGTCCATCCTTCAGTCTGATCAGCTAACCTCATTATTTGTCTATTATTCTCTAATTTAATGGTTCTTTTATATTTTTGGCTTACTAAAAGCTGTTGAATCCTTTTACTTAGGAGACTAAAAGGGACTTTATTTTATTTTTCTATAGACTTCCTCTGTGGAAAAGGGAATTTAAAAATGTACATACTGTAGATGACCGAATAGGAACAGCTCCAGTCTACAGCTCCCAGCGTGAGCGACGCAGAAGATGGGTGATTTCTGCATTTCCAACTGAGGTACCGTGTTCATCTCACTGGGGCTTGTCGGACAGTGGGTGCAGGACAGTAGGTGCAGCCCACCAAGTGTGAGCCAAAGCAGGGCAAGGCATCACCACACCCGGGAAGTGCAAGGGGTCAGGGAATTCCCTTTCCTAGCCAAGGGAAGTTGTGACAGATGGCAACTGGAAAATTGGGTCACTCCCACCCTAATACTGTGCTTTTTCAATGGTCTTAGCAAATGACACACCAGGAGATTATATCCCACACCTGGATCAGAGGGTCCAACATCCACGGAGCCTCACTCATTGCTAGCACAGCAGTCTGAGATAGAACTGCAAGATGGCAGCAAGGCTGGGAGAGGGGCACCCGCCATTGCTGAGACTTGAGTAGGTAAACAAAGCAGCCTGGAAGCTCCAACTGGGTGGAGCCCATTGCAGCTCAAGGAGGCCTGCCTGCCTCTGTAGCCTCCACCTCTGGGGGCAGGGCATAGCCAAACAAAAGGCAGCAGAAACCTCTGCAGACTTAAATGTCCCTGTCTGACAGCTTTGAAGAGAGTTGTGGTTCTCTCAGCATGGAGTTTGAGATCTGAGAATGGACAGACTGACTCCTGAAGTGGGTCCCTAACCCCCAAATAGCCTAACTGGTAGGCACCCCCCAGCATGGGCAGACTGACACCTCACATGGCCAGGTACCCCTCTGAGACGAAGCTTCCAGAGGAATGATCAGGCAGCAACATTTGCTGTTCAGCAATATTCGCTGTTCTGGAGCCTCTGCTGCTGATACCCAGGCAAACAGGGTCTGGAGTGGACCTCCAGCAAACTCCAACAGACCTGCAGCTGAAGGTCCTGACTGTTAGAAGGAAAACTAACAAACAGAAAGGACATCCACACCAAAACCCCATCTGTACATCACCATCATCAAAGACCAAAGGTAGATAAAACCACAAAGATGGGGAAAAAACAGAGCAGAAAATCTGAAAATTCTAAAAATCAGAGCGCCTCTCCCCCTCCAAAGGAACACAGCTCCTCGCCAGCAATGGAACAAAGAATTTGATGATGCAAGAGAGAGGAAGGATAACTGAGGGAGTAATATCCTGGAGTAAGGGAGAGGAAATGGTGTCAAGTCCACAGTGGAAAGGGTGGCCCAAGCTAGGACCTTGGACAATTTTTCCATGGTCATTGGAAGGAATGCAGAAAGTATGGGCAGAGTTGTAGGAGTACTGGTTGATTATCTGGTTAGGGGGAATAAGGACATTGTCTTCTGGCTTTTCTCACTTACAAATCTCAGTGAAATAAGAGAGGAGAAGGAGAGGTACTAGTTTAAAGAAATGGGGGAAGGAGTGAAATGGTTATCTCCAACTGTAGAAATGTAGTAGGGCTGTCAGACAGTGAGAAGGGCCCACGTGAATATTTTGCAGTCAGGAAGTTAAAGTGTGCTAAAATAATTAAACAGGAGGCCATTAGACTGAGGTGGCTCCAATACTTAGGGTTCCCACATAAGCAAACTGAAGCCTAACTCAGAACTTAAAAGAAAATGAAATATAAGCTCAGCCAGTCACAGGCAGCCAACTGGGCATTAGTATATTGTCTTGAACTTCCCACCAGAACAGTCCAAATAAGGCAATTGTTCAAACTTTTACCAATCAAGTAACTTCTTTGCTCAGCTTCCACATTCACCCTATAAACACCCTCCCTTTGTGCCCTGCAATAGAGTCCTGAATTACTTCCCATTTGGAACTGCCTGATTCATGAATCAGTTGCTCACCTGTATGCTTTAAATTTTTAATGTGCCTTAGTCTATCTTGTAACAAGTGTAACCATTAAGTTTAGGACCACCAACAAATACCATGTGCACTTCTCCAGAGCCATGTTAAGCTTCTCAAGTGTCACAAAATAAGTAAGAGTTATCTGGAGTTTTGCATAGAGCTGGGTTTTCCCACATGAGTATGGTGGAGGGAGAGCAGTACAAAGGATTTGAATGGCACAGATAATCCAAGCTGGGCAGAAGGTAAGTAAAGGTATGAAGGAGATGTGTTTAAGTCAGTGGACTTAAGATTTTAGAGGAGCAGAGGAATTACTGTGATGAAGGTCCTAACAGGCTGGGGATGGTGTGAGAGAAGGCCAAGCAGGGAACAGGCCAGTGTCTGTGGAGACCATGTGGGGAGCTGGAACTCTAGTCCCCGCCCAACAACAGCAGGAAGCTCCTTGCAACTCAGGTGTCATCCAAAGCTGGGTAAAGAAGCTAGACATCTGTATTCACCTGGCAGTAATGAGGTGGTGCCCCTCCCCTCTCCCCTACCTGGGCAATGTCAAAGCCAGCTAAAACATAAGGTTTAAATAAGGTGCAGAGTCTTATTACAAGAATGTTCATGTTTGAATTGAAAATCACTCCTCATACCAAAACCAGGAAGGTTTCAAATGAATGAAGAAAGATGATGAATGGATGCTAACACTGAGATGACAGAAACGTTAGAATTATCTGACAAAGATTTTAAAGTAGCCTTGACAAAAAGGCTTCAGTGAACAATTAGGTATGCTTGAAATAAATGAAAAAAAAAAATCAGCAAAAAATAGAAGATATCAAGAACAACTAAATGAAAATATTAGAACTAAAAAATTCAATGAGAAATCAAAAGCTTGGTGGATGGTATGATACTGTAAAATATATATTTCATCTTCATTCCAGTTTCCTGGTACATAGCTGCTAAAACCCTTGGAATTTCTGAAGTGGTAAGTGCCTTTTTGTATGCTAGTGAGATGACCAGGGGTTAGGGGTTCAGGATGGGGGCTGGTTGCCAGGAGAACCAACCTTGTGATTTGAGGGTTAGGACTTTCTCCCCCACCCCACAACCACACCACTCCCCATCCCCCTACCTCATAGGAGAAAAGAGGAGCAGAAAGTTGAGTTGATTACCAATGACCAATGATTTAATCAATCAGGCCTGTGTAATGAAGCCTCTAAGAAACCCAAAAGGGGCTGGGTGTGGTGGCTCATGCCTGTAATCCCAGCACTTTGGGAGGCTGAGGCAGGCGGATCATTAGGTCAGGAGATCGAGACCATCTTGGCTAACACACGGTGAAACCCTGTCTCTACTAAAAATACAACAATTAGCCAGGTGTGGTGGCAGGCACCTGTAGTCCCAGCTTCTCAGGAGGCTAAGCCAGGAGAATGGTGTAAACCTGGGAGATGGAGCTTGCAGTGAGCCGAGATTGTGCCACTGCACTCCAGCCTGGGCGACAGAGTGAGAGTCCATCTCAAAAATAAAATAAAATAAAATAAAAAGGCTGGGTTCAGGGAGCTTCTGGGTAGATGAACATGAGGAAGTTCTGGGAGGGTAGAACATCTGGAGGACATGGAAGCTTTGTGCCCCTTCTCCCACACCTCACCCTATGCATCTCTTTAATCTGGCTGTTTATCTGTATCCTTTGTAATATCCTTTATAATAAATGGGTTGATGTAAGTGTTGCCCTTTGTTCTATAAGTAGTTCTAACAAATGAATTGAACTCAAGGAGAGGGGTTAGAAGTACAGATTACAACCTCAGATCTTATGGCACTTGAAGTGGGGGGCAGTCTTGCCTGAGACTTGTAAATCAAAAATAAAATTCTAAGCGCCTAGACTGACTGAATTGACCCTCCTTTTGACCAAGAGGACCCAAGAAAATCTGAAAAATTAGTCAGGCCATGATGGAAAGCCAGCAGGGGCAGCTACGGGAGTGTGGGGGACAGACATGCCTCATTATACTCTCTTCCCTTTTGGAGTTCAAGCACAACTGACCAATATTAACATTAAAACAGAGATCTTAAAACTGACAAAAGAGACTCTTTATAGCAATAGGATCCAAATTCTAAAATGACTCCAGTACAGCATCACATAACAGATAGCAGGCCCTGAAGAAAATCAAAGTCTTTTACCCCAAAATATATTTCTGTGACACATTTTGAAATAGCCCTGCAAAGCTATCTCTTGTGGGGAAAAGTTGCATTCTGTAGGAAAATCTTCTTCCTTGGTTGCAGGACAATCCAAGACTGGAGAGACCGAAAAAGGTTCAGGAGAGTTTATTAAGGTGAATACTGGCTCAGCCGGACATACGTCCAGAAAGTTGGAGCCCTGAACTAAGGGCTTTCCCTACTTTTAAACATCTTAAGGCAGGAACCATGTGAGGCGGGAAGTAAGTTACAGAAGAGAGAAATGAAGGCAGTTAATTAAGCATTACAACATTTCTTACATCTTGAGAAAAATATGTCTTGCAACCTAAACTTATCAGTCTTGTGACCCTGCAGCCATGCTAGGGAGGTAAGCAGGAACTCAATGGGCCTATAATAAACTTTGAAGAATGTGGAGTTGGAGAGTATAGATAAAGTCCACTGACCACAGAGAGAAGACAGGCCGTTAATACTCTCTTTTAACTTGAGTGTGTAAGGTGGGGGTCACACTTCACAGCAACTTTAAGAGGATTTAAAAATTTCTATTACTACTAGTATTAGGTTATAGTTGATTTCATTAATTCCTTCTTCATTTCCCCCCTTTGGTGCTCAACACAAATGTAGATTAGTAAAGAGCACCACAGTTAGCTATTTCTTGAGTGGGTATATACTCATCTTGGGATACCAGTTGGTACTTTTGCAGAGCCATTATTCAGGTGGTGGTATGTCTGTCTACTATTGCTTCTATGGTAGATTGGATGCTTCTGATGAGAAGTGGTAGGAGACAGGGAAGTGGTAGGTATCCACCTATTATGGCCACAAAGCCTATTATTAAAGTTTTAATGTCTCCAAACCATGAAAAACATCCTCCAAAGAGCGAACTCGGGTTCCAACCAGACCATGTCTGGACAGGAACATGAGCTAACTTCTGCATCCTGGTAGTGATTTCCATGATAGCTTTTCCATTGTCATCAATTTGTAAGCAGCAATTTGTTAAATTCAGTTTTCCACAAACTCCTCCTTCTGCAGCTAAAAGACAATCCAGTGCTAACCTGTTCTGATAAATGGCATCTCTCATCTGGGTCGCCTGTATGGCTAGCAAGTCTAAGGCTTGGGCTA
The DNA here is from genome assembly GCF_047675955.1 of Chlorocebus sabaeus. Classification (NCBI taxonomy): domain Eukaryota; kingdom Metazoa; phylum Chordata; class Mammalia; order Primates; family Cercopithecidae; genus Chlorocebus; species Chlorocebus sabaeus. The sequence continues at coordinate 19,060,955 of NC_132908.1, forward strand.
TTTCATTGACTATAATTTCCAGAACTTCTTGCAACCTTATGATGCGGTTTAACATATAAATAGGAGTACTGTATCCCCATGACCCATCTTGTGCCTAGGTGGCCGGCCCATAGTATTTGATAATTCTTTCAGGGGGCCATTCATTATCTTTCCAGCTCCCTATTTCAATGTCCTTTTTAATGTTAGTATTTATTTTTTCCACAGTACTTATTTTTATAAACACATTTCTTCTGACTCTTTTTCTGCCTTCATCATAGACTGAATAGCTTAGATCTTCCCCTTGCTGTGGTGGGAGTAGGAAAAAGGATGGCCTCATTGTTCCTAATACACATGCCCCTGTCCATTTATTGAGTAGTAACTGATAAGCCTTTGTTCCACAGATCCAGTATAACCAATCCTGCAGGTGCTCTCCAAATAGCTGGAGCATCTAATTGGTACCATGAGTGATTTAGTGTTGGGAACTGCAAAAAGGGATTAAAGTCTGACACAGAGGAATTGTCTATAAAGCTTCTCCACTGTCTTCTGTTCTTAGATTTTTCAAAATATTGTTGACCCAAGCAAGTTGTTTCCCCTACCTGGTTCTGAAAGGCCTTGCCCCAATGGGCGATACAGTATTTTCTGTTGATGGGATTCCTTATTAGCCAAACACTTGGATTTCCATTGAATTTTATAACAAATTCAGGCAAGGTAAAATTGTGGCATCAATTATCTGGCTTCCCAGGGCCACTGATCTCCCATATTAGTACCTCCACATACATAACATGAAGTAACTCCTAAATTGTTAGCAATACTTTTGGCTAGCTGGGCAAACAGATTTTCAGCTGATATAGGAGGAATTTGAATTTTTGATACTTCAGGATTAAAGTGTTTATTGAAAGATTTATGAAACCTAAACTGTTGCATCGGGCTAACTTGAACTTGGGTCCTTTGGGTTTTCTTGATGATGACCAGAGGAATTCCAAGTCCCAGGAGAGCATCTGCTTGATTAAAGGTTAGTAGCCCTTTAAGCCCTTTAGTCCACAAAGGCATATTTGGCTTTAGTATTGTCAGATTGAGTGGGTTCCATGTTCCTGTTTTGCACCCTATCTTTACCTCTCGGCTGGCAAACAGAGCAACCTTTCCTGTCTATAGGTGGTGATTAAATTGATATGTGGTCCACTGATTATCAAAATCAGGGCTGTCCTTTTTGGACTCTCCTATTATGGCCTTGGCAGCTCTGCTGCTGACTCTTTCTTGTCCTAGATTTTTACAGATCATCCCAATATTATTTAGTTTACTGAGATGTGCAGCTTGGCAGGCATCAAAATATATGGAGACAGGCCCTTTATGCAAGTAAGGGAATACTTCTGTTTTGTTTTCAAGTTTACTGACCCCGGTTTCTGTGGGGTTTGTATATGATGGCATTAGGGGTTCGCCAGTTTGGACTTCATACCAGAAGTCATAGGGCAAGAACTCTGGGTCATAACATACTTGGGGCTGCCCATTTCCAGGATCCCAGACTGAATAACTAGTCTGGTTATAGACACAAGTTCCTGTATGAGTCCCTGTACACTCATAGTAGGTCTGGTATAACAGAGTTTTAGTCACACCTTTTCCAGACCAGGCTTCTATCATACAGTGATGACAGTCATCCTGGTCCCCTTTTATAACCATAGGTGAAAGTGTCAGTGGCTTCAGTATTACTCCTATGATTAAACTTGTACTATGCATGGGCACTCTTCTGGGCAACAAGCTTGGGAGCATTTGCAAAGATAACATGACAGTAAAATGATCAGTACAAGTAAGAGTATAACTGTGCTTGTAAATTCAATCCACACTTATCTATTGTTGACTTCCTCAGGCTTCAGCCATTCGTAGGCTAGTCAGTTTCTGGTTGTGTGACTAGAGCAGGGCTTGATGTTTCCTTAAGCTTCAGCTGTCGGACTGACCAGCCTCTGGTGTGGTCAGAGCAGGGCAGTTGTTCTTGTCAGCAGTGGCTTGATTTCGCTGTAGGATCAACTGTGTCGGGTGGCTAGGTTTTGTTGACTGGTCCACTGGTCCTGAGTTGTGGTCACTGCTGGTTTCAGCCAGCTATAATGAACCCAAGGTGTGATACCTGCAACTTTAACAGCAGTGGGGGTAGACAAGATCACAACATGGGGACCATCGCATAAAGGCCCTAAGGTAGTTGGATTCCGTCGTTTGACCCAGACAGAGTCTCCAGGTTGGAAGGGATGTACTGCATGTGTGAGGCTAATGGGTATTCTTACTCTTACCCACCCTTGTATTTCCTGCATGGTCTCACCTAAGGCTTGCATTTGCCTTCTTAAGGTCAATTCCCCAATTTATTTTAAATGCCCTTTTATCTGAGTTAAGATTGGGGGTGGTCGGTTGAACACTAGCTCATAGTGTTAATTTAGTAGGGGTGCACCTGACTCGGAGAAGGACCATGGGCAGCACCTTAGATGAACTTAGATCCCACCTTAGATGAATTTCTTGGCAAAACTTCTTTAACAGCTGTTGAGTGTCTGGTTCATTCTTTCAGCTTTTCCAGAACTCTGTGGGCAATAAGCTGTATGCAGTTTCCATTTGATTTTTAACATCTGCATTAGCGTTGTACTACCTCTGCCACAAATGCTAGGCCATTGTCTTATCCTAAAGTTAGAGACAGCCCAAATCTAGGAATAATGTCCTTTAGTAAGATGCTGGTTACTTCCTGAGCTTTCTCTGTCCTGGTGGGAAATGCCTCAACCCACTCTGAGAAAGTGCAGACAAACACTAGCATGTACCGGTAGCCTCCGGCTCAAGGCAGCTCAGTAAAGTCCACAGGCAGGTTTTCACAGGCTGTAGCTCCAGTTTCTTGAATTCCTAGGGGCCATGTTTGCCCCTGACATGAATTGTTTTGGGCACAAGTTAAACATTGCTCACAAACAGCTCGAGTGATGGCAGTTAGACACGGCACATAGAAATGCCATCCTACAAGAATCTCTAATGCAGTTTTTCCCACATGCATTCCTTGATGAAACTGCTTTATGAACTGGGGGGCTACTGCTTCTGGGATAGTGAGCCTCCCATCTGAGAACTTCCACCAACCTCCTTTCTGGCAACTTCCACTCTCCTGCTTAAACCAAGCTTTTTCATTAGAGGATTAGTTAGGGGGTTCTGTAAGGGAAAGCTCCAGTAAGGACATGGTAAGTGTTTCCTCTCCCTTCTTAGTTACCTCTGTCATTGCAACTCTTTTGGCTTCTCTGTCCACCTTTCTGTTTTCTCTAGCCTTGTCACCTCCTCCTGTTTGATGCCCTTTGCGATGGATAACTGCTAGTTCTTTTGGAGCCCACACAGCTTCTAAGAGCTGCTCTATTTCCTTTTTGTTTTTGATTCCTGTCCTTCAGTAGTTAATAATCCTCTTTCCTTATATGTGGCTCCATGGGCATGCAAAGTGGCAAAAGCATACCTGGAGTCAGTATAGATGTTTACTGACTTTCCTTTGGCCAAGAGCAATGCTCTAGTGAGAGCTATTAGCTCAGCTCTTTGGGCTGAAGTTCCGACTGGAAGAGGGCGGGCTTCCGCTACTGAATTCAGTGTTACCACTGCATATCCAGCCCATCTGACACCTTCAGATATGAAGCTGCTTCCATCAGTAAAGTATTCAACATCTGGGTTTTTTAAGGGCTGGTTCTTTAAGTCTTTTTGGCTTGAGAAAACCTCACCCACCATTTCCACACAACACCGATACCCTGGGCCACACAATGGGGGCTTTCCATGCTCCACCCATTCTATTGGCAGCAGTGTGGCTGAATTTAGAGTATTCACAGTCTCCAAGGTTATTAGGGGTTTTCACACAAAAGTCCTTGATATCTTAACATCCTAGGGTTAGAAAGCCAGTGATGCCCCCTCTGCTCCATCAGGGTGACGACCATGTGGGGCACCCAAATTATCAACCTTTGTCCAAATGTGAGCTTGTGAGCATCTTCCACTAACAGGGCAGTGGCTACCAATGCCTTGAAACAGGGTGGCCATCCCATAGTCAACAGGTCTAGTCACTTGGACAAATATGCCACAGGCTGATACCATGACCCTAGTGTTTGAACCAAGACTCCTGTAGTTCTTGCTTTTCTTTCACGGACATAAAAAGGCTTTGTCATGTCTGGCAGTCCTAATGCCGGGGCCTGAATCAAAACCTTCTTGATTTCTTTGAAGGCCATGTCCTGCTCTTTTCCCCACAGGAGGGGTTCCTTTTCCTCCCTCTTTGGTAGCCTTATACAATGGTTATGCCAAGAGTGAGAAATTTGCAATCCGAAGGCAACAGAAACCAGCTGCCCCTAAAAACTCCTGCACTTGTCATCTAGTGTCAGGTCGAGGAATGCCACACACAGTCTCTTTTTGCTCACATCCAAGCTCATGCTGCCCTGGAGAGATGTTAAAGCCAAGATACCTTGCTCTTTGGCCACAGATTTGTGCCTTTTCCTTAGATACCTTATAGCCAGCCTCCCACAGAACACGAAGGAGGCTTTCTGTGCCTTGAAAGCCTCTTCTTTTGTGGGTACAGCCAACAATAAATCATCTATGTACTGCAACAGGACACAGTGGTCGCTTGTTGGTATGAAAGCCTTCAGGTCTGAGGCTAGTGCTTTCTTGAAAATGGTTGGGGAGTTTTTAAATCCTTAGGGGAGTCTGGTCCAAGTATACTGTGATGAGCCCCACTCAAAGGCAAAGATGCTCTGGTTTTCAGGAGCTAGTCAGACGCAGAAGAATCCATCCTTTATGTCTTGAGCACATAAACCAAGCAGTATCAACAGGAATTCACCCAAGCATTCTATATGGGTTGGGCACAATGGCATATAATGTAGCTGCAACATTATTTACGGCCCACAAATCCTGTACTGGCTGGTAACCTCCGGAGGGTTTTAATACGGGTAGCAATGGAGTTTTCCAAGAAGAGGCACATCTTTTTATTATCCCAAATTTAAAGAGCCAGTCTATATGCTTTGTAATCCAGGGTGGCTTCTGCTGGGATGGGATACTGATGGATTCGCACTGGGTAAGTGTCCTACAGCAGTTCCACCACTACGGGTGCCTGATTTATGGCTAGCCCCGGGGGATTGTCTTCTGCTCAGAACCCTGGCAGCTTGAGAAATAATTCCTTATATATTGCCTCATTTTCCTGCTGGCAAAATGTATCTTTACAAATTTTGCATCTCTCATAGAGTCTCCATTCCTCTGTTGTTGGGACAGTAAGGGTCATTATCGTGGCTTTTCTTTGACCTAGGTTTAGAGTCATGTTCCCTTCTGGTGTAAAGATTTGTGCTTGCAATTTCTGGAGCAAGTCTCTTCCTAAGAAGGGCACCAGACAATTTGGCAAATATAAAAATTCATGTTGGACTTCCTGTCCTCCAATCACACATCTTTTAGGTTTGAAGTGAGGCCTCTTTTTTGTTACTCTTGTAGCTCAAATTATATTGACATAATTTTTAGACAATGGCCCAATTGCTTGAGTTACTACTGAGTGCTCCACACCAGTATTAACCATAAAGTCCATTTTCCAGCCCCCTATCTCCATTGAGACCATAGGCTCCTTGGGGCCTAATGAAATGGAGCCCAGTCTGTCTCAGTCCTCATAAAAATCATTTATTCCTGCCAGACTGGTGGCAAGGGGTTCTGGCCAGTGGTTTTGTCCCTGATTGTTGCCTTTATCCTTTTCGCTTTCTGTGCATTCATTCATTCCCTGATTGTTGTCTTTATCCTTTTCTCTTTCTGGGCGTTCATTCTTCCAGTGTCCCATCTGCTTGCATCTCACACATTGATCTCTCTCAAGCCTAGGTCGGCCCTCTTGTCCTGGCTTAGCTTCCCGGTTTGCCTAGCTTGTCCTCTACCACAACTGCGACCACAACCACGTCCTCTCACAAAACCAGTTTCTCTTCCAACTAAGGCCACCACCACCAAGTCTGCCTTTTCCTTAGCCCTGCATCTAGCTTCTCTCTTGACCTCCACATCCCGATTTACAGACACCTTAGTAGCCACCTGGATAAGCTGGGTAATATTCATGCCTTCGAAACCTTCTAACTTCTGAAGATCTCACTTTATGTCTCCTTGTGCCTGGCTTACAAATGCCACATTAACCATACACTGACTACCCGCAGCCTCTGGGTCAAATGGCGTGTAAAGCTATTAAGCCTTGCAGAGCCTCTCATAAAATTCACTGGGACTTTCATCTGGCTTCTGGCAGACCTCTGAGACCTTTCCAATATTGGTGGCCTTTTTCCCTCCAGCCTTTATTCCATTTAGGAGTGCCTCTTGATAACACTGCAAACTTTGTAGCCCTTGAGCCTGGTTAGGGTCCCAGCCTGGGTCAGCCTCTATTGGGAGTGCTTGTTGTGCATTCTGCCTCATTATCTCCTATGCCCGCAGGTGCATTGTTCTCCAGCCACTGGAGAGTGGCTTGTATAACTCTACAGTGCTCTTCCATGTTAAATAATGACAGAAGAAGTTTTTTGCAATCAGCCCAGGATTGTGACTTAGGAAAAATACTGCATTAGATCTATAGGAGCCTGAGGCTTCTCTGTATAGAAGGGACTATGTTGTTTCCAATTTAAGAGATCAGTAGTAGAGAAGGGCTGATAAATGAAGAGCCATCCTCCCCCTTGGACTTAATTCTGTGCATTTAAATACATTTGTCCCCTTGTTTCTCAGAGGGGCATCTGCATTACTCGGGCATGGCCCGACCTAAGGGGGCCAATCTCATCCCCCTGGAGTTCCTCCCTTGGCTTTTCAGGCAAGGGCTCTGGCTCCTCTCTGCGTGGTGTTGCCTGAGGGATGCTTTCTTCTGAGTCTGAGCCTCTGGAGGCAGCCGGGGCAGCCTCCTGTCTAAGCCTTGCCAGGGATGGATAAATTGGTGTATGGGGGGTGGACTTTCTAACTCTTCAGGTGTGACCTGTAGGACAGGTATTTTTCTGCTTTTCCTGTGACTCCTTTTCTTTTTCTGATGCCTTGCAGTCTTTTTCTATGGTTCCTGGTTTTATCTGGGCCATCAGAGTCTTACAGTAGGTCTCAAAGCAGGCCTGCAGCCACTTAAGGTGAGTTTGAATTACTCTTAGCCAGAAGTCGATATACGGAAACTGATCTAGGTGCCCAAGCTGTTCTCCAACCCCAGTGACTACCCAGAACACTCGGCCAATTATTTCCCTGTCTATTGTCCCTTCAGCTGGCCACCCTACATTAAAAGATAGCCAGTCTATCTCACAAAGGCTTCTCAGTTTCTGTGGAGTTAGCTTAACCCCATAATCACCATTAAAACCTTTTTTAAAGTTTCTCAGCATACAGGCCAGTGGAGTAGGCTTTGACGTTTTTCCTCCCATTTCTTCCCTCATGGCACGCTTTCACTCTTGGATCCACCAGATCAGGTCCTATTACGGGAGGTGCAGACACTGCTTAGCCAGGAGCATGCCTTAATTCCTGTCCCAGCTAGCTGCAGCCGTAGAGCTGGTCCTGTGGGTTGTATGCAGCATCCTAGGTCTGGTTTTTCCCACATTCGCCTCGGAGCACACAGTTCACACTAAGAGAGCTGTGCCTCCCCATGTCACGCCCCACATTGGTCTTTTCTGAGACCATCTCTTTCACACACTTTCACACACATTCCCCGTCCCCGAAACGGTTTTCCTTTCTGACTGACTCTCAAGCCCCACCCGTGTCTGGTGTCAGTTAGGGCATGAGTTTTGTCCGAGTCAATGGACTTCTCCCAGTGTTCCCAACCCCCTTGGGTCAGACTAATTGTCACGCCCTGGGAGGTGATCAGGCTCCCCTTCCGTCCTTATGGGACGGGTCTTGCCTTAGGGCCCAAATCTTACCACGGTTCAGCTGTCTGTGCACTACTCCTGTGACTGTCCTGCAACCCTTTCTACTGGTTCCATTTGCACTTTCAGGGGAAGGCTCCAGAACACAGGAGGGCCAGGCTGTTCTCCTTCCGGGCTGAGACTCTCCTGGTGGTGCCAAGGACCCCAGGTCTCCCATGTCCTGGGGCTCTAGCCCACAGGCAAAGGAGACAGAAAATCTGCCATTTCCAATCCTGGACGAGGCCCCTAGAAATGTTACAGGACAATCAAAGACTGCAGAGACTGAAAACGGTTCAGGAGAGTTTATTAAGGTGATCACCGGCTCAGCCAGACGTATGTCCAGAAAGTCTGGGTCCCAAACAAAGTGCTGTCCCTAGTTTTAAACATCTTAAGGTGGGAACTACGTGAGGTGGGAAGCAAGTTACAGAAGTGAGAAACAAAGGCAATTAATCAAGCATTACAACATTTCTTACATCTTGAGAAAAACATGTCTTGCAACTTAAACTGACCGCTCTTGTGACCCTGCAGCCATGCTAGGGAGGTAAGCAGGCACTCACTGGGCCTGTAATAAACTTTGAGGAATGTGGAGTTGGGAAGTACAGGTAAGGTCCACTGACCACAGAGAGAAGACAGGCTGTTAATATTCTCTTTTAACTTGAGTGTAACTCAAGTTACAGTTGCAGCAACTTTAAGAGGATTTAAAAATTTCTATTACTGCTACAATTAGGTTATAGTTGATTTCATTAATTCCTTCTTCATCTTTACTATGTCTTTCCAGAGAGTGTGATGCCTTTTGAGGTCTAATAAGAGACATTCACAAGTGTTCTCTTTGAGGCCTGCTACCTGGAGGCTTCATCTACTTGAAAAGAACCTTGGTTTCTGCAACACCCCACCCTTCACCTTAACTCAAGCTGATTTCAACTCTTCAGCCAGAGCTTAGCCCTTTCAACCAATTGCCAATCAGGAGATCTTTAAATCCACCTATGACCTGAAAACCCAGCCCCTCCTCCTTTGAGATGTCCCAACTTTCCAGGCTGAACCAACATATAAACATTTTTTTTTTTTTTTGAGACGGAGTCTCGCTCTGTCACCCAGGCTGGAGTGCCCAGGCTGGAGTGCAGTAGCATGATCTCAGCTCACTGCAACCTCCATCTCTTAGGTTCAAGCAATTTTTCTGACTGAGCCTCCTGAGCACGTATTGATTTATGTCTTTGCCTATAATGTCTTTGTCCCTAGAATGTATCAAATCAAACTGTAACCCAATCACCTTGGGCACATGTTCTTAGGACCTCCTGAAGCTGTGTCATGGGTCATGATCCTTAACCATGGCAAAATAAAACTCTAAATTAATTGAAACCTGTCTCAGATACTTTTTAGTTTACAGATTGAGATCTTAACCTGTAGGATTTGACACCATTTCCAGGTAGACAGTGTTGAACTGAAGTAGGACATGACACCCACGCTGGTGTACACTGGAGAATTGCTTGGTGTAGTGAAAATCCCCCACACATCTAGTGTCAGAAGTGTTATTGTTAGAGTAGGTAGTCAGGCAGATATGGGCAAGCCAGGAAAGGCAAGAATGTCAGGCGACAATCAGGTGATAGCCAGGCAGTTATTAAACAGTCACTCTAAAATAATAATTGGTTGCAGTAGATGCCAGGGAAAGGCAATCTCCTAAGAGATAGAAAACACCTAAGGGTGGTGATCAGCTGCTTTCCACTAAGATCTCAGGAGTTGGGCAAGTGTGCTTAAGCATGCATACTAAGTGGCAAAGTGGCAGAGTTTAACTGGTATACAACTTTCCTCTAGGAACACTTGACTGGTAAGGGAAAAATGCCTCAAATGAGCATGTGCACAACGTCAGTAAAAGACACTGCACATACAGCCCCTCCCAAGTGCTGACAGGCCACTGCGCATGCAGACAGCCCACACCAAGGAAAAATCAAAGGAGACATAAAAAACCTTGGCAGCATGCCAATGTATACAACCCCAAGTCAAAAGTCAAACAGGGCACCTGGATCTCTCAAGTTGCCTGCTTGCCCCTCTTCCTTTGGTTCCTGCTCTAAAACTTTCTAATAAACTGTCACTCCTGCTCAAAAACTTGCCTCAGTCTCTCACTCTGCCTTCTGATGCCTCTTGGATGAATTATTTCCTTTGAAGAGGCAAGAATCAAGTTACTGTAGATCCGTATGGATTCACCACTGCTAACATTATGTTGAGTGCTATGTGAGAGAAAAAAAACCCTTTTTTTCCTTATCTCTAATAATGAGCTTAACATCAGAATAGAAATAACAGAAGAAAAAAATCAAAGAACTGGAAGCCAGAATTTACTCAACCTGAACAACAGAAAGAAACTAGAATTGGAAAAAAAGAAAAAAAAAGAACAGAGCCTCAGGGACCTGTGGAACTATCATAAAAGATCTACATGGGGACTAAAAATTTACTCCAAGAGATAATGGCTGAAAACTTCTAAAATTTGTCAAGAGACATAACTATAGAATTCAGCAATACAGAAAAAGAAATATACACTAGGACCAAGCGAGGTTTATTCCAGGGAGGCAAGGCTGGTTCAATATTAGAAGATCAGTGTCATCTATCTTATTAACAGGCTAAAGAAGAAACACATCAGATGCTTATAGTAACTGATGCAGAAAAAACACTTGCCAAAATTCAACACCTATTAATGATAAAAATTCTCAGAAAAAAATAGAAATAGAGGAGAATTTCCTCAACTTGATAAAGGGCATCGACACAAAACCTATAGCTAATATTGTACCTAACCATGAAAGACTGAATGTTTTCCCTCTAAGATCAAAAGCAAGGCAAGGATGTCTGCTCTCATCACTCTTATTCAACGTAGAGCTAGACATTCTAGCTTGTGTAATAAAGCAAGAAAAGGAAATAAAAGGTATATAGATCTAAAAGAAATAAGTAAAATCTGTTTACTTATTTACATGTATTGTGATTACACAGAAAATCCCAAGGAATCAACAACGAAAGATTCCTAGAACTCAAAAGTGACCAACAAATTCCTCTTTAATTTAAGTTGGGTCTCTATCACGTGTAATTGAAAGAGTCCTTTATTTATCCACATATCCATCAACTATTTATTGAATGTCTAAAATTTGCCAGTAGCTATACCAGGCAATAGATACACCATCAAACAAAAGAGTTCTTACCCTCAAGGGTGATAGTAAGAGATGTAAAAAGTTAAAAAAAAAAAAAAAAAAAAAAGTGAAAGAGAGAAAATGAAGAGTGGTACTTTAGAAAAATGTGGTAAGGGAAGAGTTATTTAATAGGACACCTCATAAAATGAGGAATTTGGCCAGGGGGATATCTGAGGGAAGAGTTTCAGTCAGCGGGAACTGTGAATTCAGAAAGCCTGAGGCTGAAACAGGCAAGTGTGTTTGAGAAAAAGCAAGGAGGCTGGTGGCTGTCCTGAGTGAGGCAGAGGAAGGGGAATGGGCTGCGGATCAGAAGACCTTGTGCCAGATCATGCAACTCCTTGCAATTCATGTAAGGACTCGGATTTTGACTGGAAAGGAAAGAGAAGCACTGAAAGATCTGAGCAGGGGAGTAACCTGATAGCGTTTATGTTTAGTCCTGCCACTTCAACAGATAAACACATCAACGTGTTTGCTGAGATTTAAGCCAACCCATAACCACCCCTCAACTTCTTTCCTTTCAATTTCAAAACTTCTCTATGGCTTCCTCCATCTGTTCTTTCCTCCTTCTGAAAAGTGCTTTCTTTGCCCCTTTACAGAACTAACCACTTAGGCAACTCCTTGGACACTTTCCTTCTTGTGAATAATTTGCTTTCTCGCCCCTCAAAAGCTTGCCGTGTATGTAAATCATTACCTGTAAGAGGAACCGCTGGGAGTCGTGCAAACTTCCGTTGTAAACTTTAGCCCAGAACTTGGCTCCTCCTCCAGAATGTCTCCACCAATCAAGGAAAGTGCTTTGGGCCAGTCTTGCTCCTCTGGGTTGTCAGACTGCTCCTCCCTCTTGTTTTGACTGCTACGAGGAAAAAGCAGATGTGAGAACTCAAGATTCAGGGCTGCTCTTCTAGGAAACAAGTCTGCCATAATCTCCAGCTGTGTTGGAATCTGTTAACTAGTGAGTACCTCATCTCCTCTCCTGTGTAAGATTTCCTGAACTGGCACGTCTGATTTTTGCAAAGATAACAAACAGATGAACAAAACCAACAATCAAAAATGCTGTCATTAAAGTCTTGGGCAGCCAAAGTTTCTCTCAGAATTTCTCAGTTGTGTGATACTATCTATTAAGTGATGAGGAGTATGCACATACAAAAGGCTATAAATGTAGCAGCTGAGTTTTCATATTGAGCCTTTTGGTGCTATTTGATTTTTTGAAAAAGTATGTACATGTGTTAACTTGATTTTTTAAAATTTTAATTTTAATTGAACCGGATGTGGTGGCTCACGCCTGTAATCCCAGCACTTTGGGAGGCTATGGTGGGCAGATGAAGATCACTTAAGGCCAGGAGTTCAAGACCAGCCTGGTCAACATGGTGAAACCCTATCTCTACTGAAAATAAAAAATTAGCCAGGTGTGGTGGCAGGTGCCTGTAACCCCAGCTACTTGGGAGCCTGAGGCAGGAGACTCACTTGAACCTGGGAGGTGGAGGTTGCAGTAAGCTGAGATTGCACTACTGCACTCGAACCTGGGCGAGAGAGCAAGACTCCATCTCAAAAAAAAAAAAAAAGACCAGGTAGTGGCTGAGTTTTTCACTGTACTGTCTGCTTAGCTCCCCACCTCTCTGGGTGACAGATCTTCTGCATCATCCAGAAAGTGTGTGAATTACTTCTAGGAAACTTTGAGAAACACAGATGCAAACCTAAGAGCAGCCAGTTTTCTCCTTTAGGTGGTCAAGGGCAGCTGCAAAAGTTCTGTATAGGAGGGGTTTCAGGCAGGGTCTGGTTGGGGTTGGAGAGAACAGCAGTGGCTTTACCTTGCGTTGAGGCTGTATATGTTAAACTACTGTTGTTACTCTTATACTTAGAGGGAGGATGTTTATGGAGATGTGGGGAGGCTAAAGCCCCCTTGGCTGTAGGGACAAAGAACTTGCATTTCAGATGAGACCTTAAATACTTTCAGAGCCCATCTGACCAGGGGTGGTACTGTCTTTCTTAGAAGAGTTTTCCTTATCAGTGTGGCTCACTATAAAAATCTGGAGTCACCCTGGAAAAGTTATCTCAGCTCTTTTACCTACAAATAATTTTATAAACCTGGGAAATAGAAGTTGTAAAATGCTAAGATCAATGAAAAGGGAGGAAAAGAATTTGTTGAGGAGAAGGCAATCTTATGGTTTTGATGAAGAGGATGTTGATACTTGCTTTTTGGTAGAACAGAATGGTTAGGTTCATTTTAAGCTCCAAATGACTGATCAATATTCTTTTCAACATACGTTTGAAGGATTCTGAATGTGGTATAGAGTATTGTATGGAAGCTAGGGAAGAAATCATACTAAACTCTGATTCTGTTTAGAATCAGCAAACTAAGTATGGTATGTTTATCCCCAGTCATATTGACATTTACGTAATTATATAATGTCTTCCTTAATAGTCTGTAAGCTTCATGGGAGCAAGACCAGCTGTGTCTTGTTCACAGCTATATTTTCAGCATTTAGTACAGGTCTGGCATATAGCAAGTGTTCAATAAATATATGGGTAATGAATAAATGCATTGTCCAATTTAAATATTAGACTTGCCAGCTAATTCTGTTAAGAGGAGAGCACCCAAGAGCACAGGCTGTGACTTGCCAGCATACAACAGGGTCCAGTTTGTGTCTGTTTGTGTATACTTCCTTGTCTGTAAAATGAAAATAATAATAATTAACTGCAAAGTGCTTAACAGTACAACCACCTGCCAGATCTCTGCAAAAATGTTACCTCCCTAGAGAGACCTTCTAAAAGGTCCCTTTTCTCCCATTACTCTCTTTGTTTTCTTGTGTAACATCACATTTATTTATTCCCTTGTTTACTGTATGTGTCCTTCCATGAGAGCAGGGAAGACCTTGTCTCTTTCATTCCCTCCTATATCCTCTATGTCTGAAATAATTCATGGCAAGTGATTAATAATTGTTGAATAAATAAATGAATCATGCTAACCTACCAAGAATGAAGCTCAAGACCTTATGATATTTGTCCAAATTCCTGCCTCTTATTTAATAGACTCAGAAATTTTTTCTAATACCTCACAACCATTTAAAAATACTATTCATTTTCACATCCAAGTAATGAAAGAATCAGGACATTCCTTTTGGAAGAAATAGTTTCAACATTTTATCTAAATTACAAAATTATACAAAAACTCAAGTGATCATTGATAGGGGACCAGTTTAAGAAATTACAGTGCAGTTCTTCACTAGAATGTCATGCAACTGTTAAAAGAAAAAAACATGGCCAAGTGTGTTGGCTCCCACCTATAATCCTAGCACTTTGTGAGGCTGTGTGCATGTTTGTGTATATTTCCTTGTCTGTAAAATGGAAATAATAATAAATAACTGCAAAGTGCTTAGCACAGGAGGATTGCTTGAGGTCAGGAGTTTGAGACCAGCCTGGTCAACATAGCGAGACCCCATCTCAAAAAAAAATTTTTTTAAACACTTAGCTGGGTGTGGTGGCACACACTTATAATCCCAGGTACTCTGGAGGCTGAGGCAGGAGGATCTCTTCATCCCGGAAGTTCAAGGCTGCAGTGAGGTATGGTCGTGCCACTACAGTCCAGTCTGGGTGACAGAGTGAGATCCTGTCTTTAGGGGAGGGAAAAAAAGGAAAGAGTAAATAAATAAATACTTATTTTAAAAAATAGAATGAAGATCTCTGTGCACTAGTATGGAAAGCCCTCAAAAGGTAGGTTGTTAAAAATGTTTTTAGTGGGCAGAATAGTGTGTATTCTGGGCTATCTGTTGTGTAAAATTGGTGGAGAAATAAGAATCTATACTCATAATTTGCTTGAATGCACATAAAGAAATCCTGAAAAGATAAGTAGAAGGAATAATAGTGGTTTCCTGGGGGTGAGAGCAAACCAGGCAGCTTTGAGACTAGAGGTGGGAGGCAGATATTTTTTTTCTCTGTGTACCTTTTATGGTTTTTTTGAGCCATTTGAAGATATTATGCGAAAAAAAATTAAAAACAGAAAGAGACAAGTAGTGTTGGTTCCTTCTTCTTTCAGTTGAAGGAAACCTGATGCTAATTCTGTTAAGAGGAGAGCACCCAAGAGCACAGGCTGTGACTTGCCAGCATACAACAGGGTCCAATAGTTTCCTCTCTACCCAATCCCCAATGCCAAACAGAATGACGTTGTTGGACTTAAGGTCTTAACCCGCAGGGCAACTGGGATTCAGAGTGATTTTAGTTCTGTTCTTAAGAGCAGCCTTTTCTCCTAAAGCCTGCCAAACAATTTTTGCTAATGCTTCCCAGGAACATAACAGACAAGGCCCCTGCTCTAGTAGAGCTTACATCACAGTGCAAAGATAAGCAAACTGCAGCCCATGGGCCAAATCCAGCCCTCCGCCTGTTTTTGTATAGCCTTTGTACTAAGAATGGGTTTTAAATTTTTTAATGGTTGAAAAAATAACTAAAAGAGGAACACCAATTCATGACACATGAAAATTAAATGAAATTCTGGTGTCAGTATCCATAAATAAGGTTTTATTAGAACACAGCCATGCCAAAACGTATTTATGTATTGTCAATGACTGCTCTGTCAATGGCAGAGTTAAATACCTGCAGCAGAACCATATGGCCCACAAAGCCTCAAGTATTTAGTGTCTGGCCCTTCACAGAAAAAGTTTGCTGACCCCTATTCTAGTAATATGCTTGGCACCATGATAAGCATTTCGCATGTAGTATCCCATTCGGTCTTCAGGAGAAATTTCTGATGGAGGTTCTATTAGTCGCTCCATTGGTAAAATGTGAAACTGAGGTTCAGAGTGATTAATAATTCAAATAAGGTCACACAGTTCGTAAGTGGCAAAACTGGGAGACCATATCACATGACTATATGACTCAGTAGCCAACGTATTTAACCATCATGCTATAGACCAGTGCTTTTCACACTTGAATGTACATACCAGTCACCTGGGATCTTGTCAACATCTACCAATACAGCAGATCTAGAGTGGGGCCTGAGAATGTGCATTTCTAACAAGCTTCTAGGTGATAATAATGATGATGCTGGTTCACAAATCACAGCCTCTAAATGAATGATTCTCAACCATGGCTGCTGCACATTAAAATCTGAGGACATTTTAAAAAATATAAATGATCCCAGAGCCCACTCTCAAATATTCTGATTTAGTTGATCCAAGACCTAGGCATCAGAGTTTTTTTTTTTTTTTAATGCTTTCTTGGTGATTCAAATGTACAGCGGGACTGCGAACCACTGCTCTGTTGAAATCCTGTTGAATGATAGTAGAAACATTCAAATGGGAATCCAAAGACCAGAGTTCTAGTCCTAACTCTGGTATGACAGAATGAAGCAAGCTGTTTCCCCTGTCTGGGTCTCCAGTTTTCTTTGCAGGTGAAAAAGGAAAAAGCTGAAACCAGATGGTCTCAGACGGCTCAAGATCACTGAGTTGTCAGGTCTTCACACAAATAAATGGGAAGGACAGAAGTCCCCAAGTTTCCTGATGCATTGGGTATATCAACATGATGCCCAAACACCAGCTCTGTTTAGGGTAAAACCGCAATAATTGTAGATGTCAGCTAAACTCTCCATTTAGCTGACATCCGCAATTATGTATTGTTTTGGCAATGTATCAATACAGAAATGCTTCCACATAGCCAGACTGCCTTACATGGCACACAGCTAGAATTGTAGTTAGAATGATGATTTAATGATTATGAGAGTAATATATATTGCAGTGTAGGAAATTTGGAAAATTACAGGAAGTATAATGAGAACTTCAAACACTCATAATCCCTAGAACTGCATTTTTAACAGCCTCAACCAAGTAAATGACATTGTGATCCAATGATTTCCCACAGAAGCAGGCAATGGCCGAGAGGGGCCTCCCCCACAAAAGTCCTAAATATTAAAGCCCCATTATTACATCTCTAGTAAATGCAGCTCCAAGCCTGGACTTGAAAGTAGCATGGGCCCCTATTGAGAGCATGGGAACTGCATCCTATCAACTAGACAGTTTATAAACTGTGACAGTGCTTTCATGTCTAATTTTTATTGGGCTACTCTCAATTTCTTCATCTACAGATTATCCACTGTGAAAAACGCTCCTTAACATTTCTGCCCTACTTTAAAATCTGCAGGTGAAAGATATTAGACAAGAAGGCTTAGCCCTTTGCTTTCAGTGAGATTAAGTGGGTGACCCAGATCTTTACTTCTTTAGAAATGCATGTGGGAGTCAATAGTGCACAGTATTCTGGAGAATGGACTAGGACCTGAAAGTTCTGGGTTCAAATCCAGCCAATGCCTCTTACTAGTCATTTTCTCAATCTGTAAACAGAGATGATAATAGTACCTACTTCACAGGGTTTCTCTGAGGATTTAATAAGAAAGTGTATATAAAATGAGCACAGTGTTTGGAACACAGAGTATATGCAGAAAATGGTACCATCATGATGATTATCAATAATAATAACGAAACTCAGCCACTTTGGGGTATGGCTACCTTCAGGACAGAAACAAATATATGTCCTTTTTGCTCGTCTTTTAGATGAATTGGTCTCTGTGCAAATCCTGAGTGCTAAAGTTTCCAACAAGACTGATGCTAGCTTGTGTCACCATGAAGATGCTACATCATGCCAAGTGTTTTCAGCGCCTAACAATTTTTGGTTCTGTGAGGGCATTGCATAAAGATAATAGAAGAGCAACCCCTCAGAATTTTTCCAACTATGAATCCATGAAACAGGACTTCAAACTGGAGATTCCAGAGTATTTCAACTTTGCTAAAGATGTCCTGGACCAATGGACTAATATGGAAAAGGTATGGGGGAAGGGCCAGTCAGACCACAATTTCTCAACTGGGAGTGATTTTACCCCTAGGTAACATCTCTAATGTCTGGAAATATTTTTGTTGCCATGATAGGGGCAGAGGCAGTTGCTACTGGCATCTAACAGGTAAAAGCCAGGGATTCTGCTAAATATCCCATAATGCACAGGGCAGCCTCCAGAACAAAGAATTATTTGACCCGAAATGTCAGTAGTTCCATGGTTAGTTGAGAGACCCTGGATTACATAAACGTAGAATTCTAGGTTGACTTAAAAAAAAAAAAAAAAGGAGAAGAGTGAAAAGTAATTCCGAGAGTCAGAAATGGTAGAAAAGGAGGCACAGAAAAATCTTTGGGGGAAATATAAAGGATGCAAGAATTCTCACTTATTGGAAAGAAAAATGATCAGGCTAAATGGGAAATGATTTGGGCCAAAAGAAATGACATGGCTTCCAATGTCTAGAAATAAGGACCCCAAGTTATTATTTTTCCTGTTATTTTTAGTTATGTAATAATTATACATAGTTATGGGGTACAGAGATATTTTTTGATACATGTATAAAATGTGTAGTGATCAAATCAGGGTAATTAGACTACCCATCATCTCAAACATGCATCATTTCTTTGTGCTGAGAGCATTCAAAATCCTCTCTCCTAGCTTTTTGAACATATACAATAAATTATTCTTAACTGTTTTCACTCTACAGTGCTATAGAACACTAGAACTCATTCCTCCCATCTAGCTATAATTTTGCATCCATTACCCAACCTCTTTCTATCCTCCTCTCTCTACTACCCTTCTCAGCCTCTAATAGCCACAATTCCACTCTCTACTTCTATGAGCTCTTTTCAGGCTGGAGTGCGGTGGTGTGATCTCAGCCCCCTACAACCTCCGCCTCAGGGGTTCAAGCGATTCTCGTGCCTCAGCCTTCGGAGTAGCTGAGACTACAGGCGCCTGCCACCATGCCAGCTAATTTTTGTATTTTTAGTAGAGACAGGGTTTTGCCATGTTAGCCAGGCTGACCTTGAACTCCTGGTCTCAAGTGATCTGCCCACCTTGGCCTCCCAAAGCGCTGGTATTACAGGTGTGAGCCACCCATCGCACTGGGCCGAGCTCCTTTTTTTTTTTAATTTTTTTTATTTTTTATTTTTTTAAGAGACAGTGTCTTACTCTGTTGCCCAGGCTGAAGTTCAGTGAAGCTCATTTTTTTAAGCCCCACATATGAGTAAGAACATGTGGCATTTATCTTTCCGTGTCTGACTTATTTCACTTAACATAACGTCCTGCAACTTCATACATGTTGCCACAAATAACCGAAATTCGTTCTTTTTTATGGCTGAATAGTATTGCACTGTGTATATATACCACATTTTCTTTATCTATTCATCTGCTGATGGACACTTCAGTTGATTCCATATCTTGGCTATTATGTACAGTGCTACAATAAACATGGTAGTGCAGATATCTCTTCGATAGACTGATTTCCTTTCCTTTGAAAAAATACCCAGTGGTGAGATTGCTAAATCATATGGTCGTTCTATTTTTAGGTTTTTTAGAAGTCTTTGTATTGTTTTCTGCAATGGTGTACTAACTTATATTCTCACCAATAGTGTTTAAGAGTTCCCTTTTCCCCACATCCTCTCAAGCATTTGTTATCTTTTGTCTTTTTGATAATAGCCATTCTAACTGGGTTAAGATCATATCTCATTGTGGTTTTGATTTGAACTACCCTGATGATTAATGATGTTGAGCATTTTTGCATATACTTGCTGCCAGTTAGTATGTCTTTTGAGAAATGTCTATTCAGATTCTATGTCCATTTTTTAATTGAATTGTTTAGTTTTTTGTTTGGTTGTTGGTGGTGGTTGTTTTTGGTGTTGGTTTATTTGCATTCCCTGTATATCCTGAATATTAATTCCTTGTCAGGTAAATAGTTCACAAATATTTTATCCCATTCTACATCCTGTCTCTTCTCTCTGTTGATTGTTTCCTTTACTGTTCAGAAGCATTTTACGTCTGTATAGTCCCATTTGTCTGTTTTTGTTTTTGTTGCCTGTGTTTTCATATCCTTATCGCTAAAATATTTGCTTAGAGGCGTCTCAGAGCCTACTCTGGCTCAGGAAGCTGCCTGAGTTTATTAAATGTATTATAAAATTTGTAAAAATTAAACAATTAAAATTAAAATTAAAATTAAAACATTTGCCTAGATCAATGACTTGAAGCATTTGCGCTGTTTTCTTCAGTTGTTTTATAGTTTTGAGTCTTACATTTAAGTCTATAATCCAGTTGGAGTTGATTTTTGTATATGGTGAAAGATAGGGCTCTAGTCTTAGTCTACTGCATATGGATACCACTTTTCCTCGGACCACGTACTGAAGAGGATATCCTTTCCTCAGTGTATGTTCTTGGCACCTTTGTTGAAAATCTGTTATTTCTGGGTTCTCTATTCTGTTTCATTGGTCTCTGCATCTGTTTTTAAGCCAGTACCGTGCTGTTTTGGTTACTATAGCTCTGTAGTGTGATTTGAAGTTAGGAAGTGTGGTGTCTTTGTCTAGTTTTGGTATTAGGGTAATGCTGACTGGTAGAATGCACTAGGAAGAATTCCTTCTTCTTCAATTTTTAAACATATTTTCAGAAAAAAATAATGTTAGGACTGGAAGTGGTGGCTCACGCTTGTAATCCCAGCACTTTAGGAGGCCGAGGAGGGTGGATCACCTGAGGTCAGGAGTTCGAGACCAGCCTGGCCAACATGGTTAAACCACGTCTCTACTAAAAATACAAAAATTAGCCGGGCATGGTGGTGCATGCCTGTAATCCCAGCTACTAGGGAGGCTGAGGCAGGAGAATCGTTTTAACCTGGGAGGCAGAGGTTGCAGTGAACCGAGATCACACCATTGCACTCCAGCCTAGACGACAAGAATGAGACTCCATCTTGGTGTGAACCTGGGAGGCGGAGCTTGCAGTGAGCCGAGATCGTGCCACTGCACTTCAGCCTGGGCGACAGAGCGAGACTCCGTCTCAAAAAAAAAAAAAAAAAAAAGGTTTAGTGTTAGTTCTTTTTTAAAAGTTTGGTAGAATTCAGCAGTAAAGCCATCCAATTCTGGGCTTTTTATTACTGGTTCAATCTCATTACACATTATTGGTCTGTTCAGGTTTTCTATCATGGTAGGTTATGTGTGTCCAGGACTATATCCATTTCCTCTACGTTTTCCAATTTGTTGGCATATAGTTGTTCATAACAGTCTTTAATGATCCTTTGTATTTCTGTGGTACAGTTGTAATGTCTCCTTTTTCATTTCTGATTTTATTTATTTGGGTCTTCTCTCTTTTTTTCTTAATCTAACTAAAGATTTGTCTATTTTGTTTTTCTTCAAAAAAAATTTTTGTTGATCTTTTGTAATTTTTGCCTCAATTTCATTTATTTCTGCTCTGATCTTTATTATTTCTTTCTTTCTACTAATTTTGGGTTTAGTTTGTCGTTACTTTTCTTGTTCCTTGAGGTGCATTCTTAGATTGTTTATTTGAAATCTTTCTGCTTTTTTGATATAGGTGTTTATGGCTATAAACTTCCCTCTTAACACTGTGTTTGCTTTATCTCATTGATTTTGATATGTTTCCATTTTCATTAGTTTCAAGAAATTTTTTGCTTTCCTTCTCAATTTCATCATCGACTCACTGGTCATTCAGGAGCATGTTGTTTAATTTCCATGTATGTGTACACTTTCCAAAGTTCCTCATTACTGATATCTAGTTTTATTCCATTGTGGTCTAAGAACATACTTGGTATGATTTCAATTTTTAAAAATTTGTTGAAATTTGTTTTGTGCCCTAACATATGGTCTATTCTGGAGAATATGCCATGTGCTGATGAGAAGAAGAATGTGTATTCTGTAGCTGTTGGATAAAATGTTGTGTAAATATCTGTTAGGTCCATTTGGTCCAAAGTGCAGTGTAAAACCAATGTTTCTTTGTTAATTTTCTGTCTAGATGATCCGTCTAATGCCGAGGGTGGAGTGTTAAAGTCCCAAACATTGTTGTATTGGAGTCTATCTGTTTACATCTAATGATATTTGCTTTACATATCTGGGTGCACTGATATTGGGTGCATATATATTTATAATTGTTATATCCTCTTGCTGAATTGATCTATTTATCATTATATAATGACCTTCTTTGCCTCTTTTTGTGTTTACTGACTTAAAGTCTATTTCACGTGATATAAGTGTAGCTATTCCTGCACACTTTTGGTTTCTATTTGTTTGAAATATTGTTTTCCATCTCTTCATTTTCTATGTATATCTTCTTTTTTTTTTTTTTTTTTTGACAGAGTCTCACTCTGTCGCCAGGCTGGAGTGCAGTGGCGTGATCTCAGCTCACTGCAACCTCCGCCTCCTGGATTCAAGTGATTCTACTGCCTCAGCCTCCCAATTAGCTGGGACTACAGGTGCATGCCATCATGCCCAGCTAATTTTTGTATTTTTAGTAGAGACAGGTTTCACCATGTTGGCCAGTATAGTCTCAGTCTCTTGACTTCGTGTTCCCCCCTCCTCGGCCTCCCAAAGTGCTGGGATTACAGGCATGAGCCACCGCGCCTGGCCCTATCTATGTGTATCTTTACAGGTGAAGTGAGTTTCTTGTAGGCAGCCTATAGTTGGGTCTTGTTTTTTATCCATTCAGTCAGTCCATACAGTCCATATCTTTTAACTGGGGAATTTAAACTGTTTACATTCAAGATTGTTATTGATAGGTGTTATTTTGTTCATCATGAGGGTGCCAGCAGTGGCTCCAGTGGGTCCCAGGCAGGCTGATTCTCAGGCTCCCAGGTGGTGGTCATGGGCACTGGCAGTAGCGGTGGTAAGCCTCAAGTGAGTCAGACCTCAGGTCCTTTGGCAGTGCACATGGATACTTGTAGTAGTGGTGGCCTGAATGGGCCAGTCCTTGGGTACCCAGATGGCAATGCAGGCACAAAGCGGCTCTGCCACGAGAGGGGTCAAGATCATGTTCATGGCAGCAGGCTCAGGAAGGTAGCTCTCAGGCTCTGGGGAGTGTGCTTTAGTGCCTTATGTCCTGGGGCAGCCTCCCTGATGTGCTGGACTGCCTGTTCCCTGTGGTGTCGAGTGCTGTGTGTAGGCTCGGGTGCCAGTGGCCTGGCTATATCACTGGATCCACCTGGTGTTGGAATGCTGCAGCCCTCTAGGGGAATGTGTGGGAATGTCAGCAAGGCCCCAGGGGTGTGGAGATGCAGGGGCTATTGGCCCCAGGGCAAGATGTAGTATGGTGGTAGCTCTGTTCCTAAAATGATGCCATGCTGTAGCAGCTCGGATCCTGGGGTTTCTTGCAGGGGGACCTGGTATGAACTTCCTCGCTGGAACAATGTTATACTATACTGGTGTACTATACTCTACAGCGTTTACTAGGCTCAGGGCCTGTGAGGGCTGAGGGGCTCTCCTGTAGGTGGGATTTCAGACATCTGTGATGGGAATGTGGACTGCTGAGGATCTTCCACTTACATTTTCCCCAAAACAGGGAGTCCCTCTGGGCTCTGTGCTGATCCTGGCCAGCTGCTGTTCTTCCCTCTCTATACTTTCATCTCTAGTTTTCAGGTCTCAGAGAGTTTTGTCACTTCCTTGTTAAATTCCAGTGTTATCCCTTTGACATTCTATTTGTCATGTGGTTATCTGCTCACTGTCTTGGTCCTTCTGGTAGGAGGTTAGTACTGGGCATCTCTAGTCATCCATCTGGATGGTGTCTCCCCCAGAGTTATTTCCAAATACTCTATCCGTGTTCTAACTAATGACTTGTGAATTTTCTTCAACTAATCTATTTTGAGTCAGTTGGCCCAGAATTTAGCCATATAACAACCTTTAAATCCGTGACTGGTTTGTCTTTCCTCAGACTGGAAAGAAACCTTCAAATCCAGCCTTCTGGTGGATCAATGGAAAAGGAGAAGAGGTGCGATGGAGTTTTGAGGAACTGGGATCTCTGTCCAGAAAATTTGCTAATATACTTTCAGAAGCCTGTTCCCTACAAAGAGGAGATCGGGTAATTCTGATTCTGCCCAGGGTCCCAGAGTGGTGGCTTGCAAATGTGGCCTGTCTACGAACAGGTTAGTAATGTTTGCTTTCTGATCATATTTAATACTAAGCTGGATGGGAGATTTTCCAGAACACCTAAGTAATCATGATACATTGATTCTGGTGTGGGCTTATTGTCACAGAGTGCCTTTAAATTATATGAAAGTGTTAGGCCATAGTAGGCTAATTCCTTAACCCTAGATGGAACATCTTTAAAAGATAACCTTAGAGTTACAGCCTCACAAAAATTGTTGTGTTGCCCTGATTAGAAAAAAAAAAAGATATTCTAAAGAACCTGTTTTCTAGTCCTGGTTGTCGGTTTCTTGAAGAACCCTGCTGGAGAGGCCTGGTCCTTCCCAAAGTGAAATGATGAGCCAGTGTCAAGAGTCCAGGAATGGCAGACATGTGTTCCCCGATCTTCTTGCCTCCTGAGTCACCTAGGAAGAGCAAAACCTATTGTGAAGTGAATGCTTTCCATCCCTCTCTTAAGGGTCTGGGACTTAAGGGTGGTGGGGCCCAGGAGGAAGATCTATATATTTTTGAGAATCCATTTATCCTTTGAGAAAATAATACCCAAAGCTTACTGAGCACAGTTCTAAGTTCTTTACATGTTTTAACTCATTTAATCCCCTAATTATCCTGTAAGAGAAGTACTATTATTGTCATATCGTTTTACAGATGCAGAACCTGAAGCTCACAGAGGTGAAGTGGCTTGTCCCAAGTCCCAGCTATAAGAGTGTCTGGTTCTAGGACACTCTTAATCCTTATACTTCATCTTACAGTATAATATACAACCAGCAGGAATAGAACCACAGAAAAGATGAATGCCCCCACCCGTCCTTTTGGAAAGAAATCATAAAGCAATCATACACATTTTAAGAGGCACTAAGCTGAAGTGGTGAAGTGTACAGTTCTGGAGTCAGGCTACAGGGTTCAGTCCCTGCACTGTCACTTACTACTTAGGTGATATCTTGGGCAAGTTATTCATAGCTTTTATGTTTGGGGATTTTTTTTGGTGGGGACTGAAAGAGTTAAAACATATAATTAAATAATAAATATTGGTTAATATTACTTCTCAATCAAAACCTTTTTCAAGCTCAATGTTATGGATGGTCTTCAAATAAAGAATAATTATCCAGTATTTAACATGCTTTCATGTTAGGCCAAAAGGGTCATAGACTCTGAAATCCCTTGAAAGGCAAAAGCAGATAAGTGGAAGTAAGATAAATAGATACCTTCCTGGTAAACTGACTAACTCATTCTGAGAAATACAGAATGTATAGATGGTATCTACACTACTCTAACATAATGAAGCCTCTCTTCTAAACACTGTTTCTTTTCTGCCCCTTTAGGGACAGTTTTAATTCCAGGAACCACTCAGCTGACCCAGAAAGACATTCTCTACAGACTACAATCTTCAAAAGCAAACTGCATCATCACCAATGATGTTTTAGCCCCAGCAGTAGATGCTATTGCACCCCAATGTGAAAATCTGCACTCCAAGCTGATTGTATCAGAGAACTCCAGAGAGGGGTGGGGGAACCTTAAGGAGATGATGAAGTGAGTAGCCATGCTTATTGTAGAACAGCTTCCCAAAAGGAAAGGCAACAATAAAAAAATATTAAACCCAGTAGTGATTAGAAAAATGCAAATTAAAACAACAGGCAAAGAGAACAGTTGGTAGTTGTTGCTGCATTAATAGTACTAAACTCTGAAGCAGGAAGGAGCTTGGAGTGCTTTTTGTAGGTAAGGATCCCCTGAGATGGAGATTGGTGTATAGGAAGTTTATTAAGGAGTTCTTTTGGGATTAACAGCTGTGAAGGATGGGTAAGAATGTAGGATTGGGCAGAGAAAGAAATTTATTTGCGATGGATTCCATACAAAGCCTTCAGTCAACCCCCTGGGACCTCTGAAGGTTGAACAGCTCCTCAAAGCTGTTCCCAGCTAAAACAAGAAGTCCTGGAGTTTATACACCCAGATTGATCAGTAATTGAATGTGGGTTGTCCCTAGGAGTCAAGACCTTTAACAAAGCAGCTCTTCATTCAAGGCAATCTCTAAAGAGGGCTCCCAGCACCTGTGGGGATTAAGACCTTCATTCCTGCAGAGGGCTTTTGGAAGTGCAACACAGCATCAATCACAGAGCTGTTATGATCTCCCAGGGAAATTGATCACAGTCAGTCCTTCAGTGTTGGCTATCCCATTCCCTTGCTGACAGCAACACTGGTATCAGGTTAAAATAAGAAAAATGCTTAATGTTAATGGATGCAATTATAAAACTGAATTTCACTGATGCTGAAGCCTAGCATGGAGTGCTTCCATGGGTTACTTGGAACTCTTGCCAGGTACTGGTTAATTCTTAGAATTGGGCTGGCAGCAAAGTCCTTCTCTAGAATGAGCTTCCTACCTTTACTCAAGGATTTGGGAGCATGGTTGCCACTATGGACTTTTTCCTGCCGCATTTAAAATTGCTAATACCGAGTTCTTGCCAAAGGCCAAGTACTGTTCTAATAAGAATAATATAATTGCAATCATAGCTTATATTGATATGGTTATGTGCCAGAAACTATTCTAAGGACTTCAGATATATTACCTCATTTAAACCTCACAGCAACCTAGGTACGACAATTATACGCTGAATAAGGTCAAATGCTTGTACCTGGCAGAGCTAACTTTCAAACCCAGGCAGTATGGGTGCTGAGCCTACACTCCTCACTTCTGTATGTACTGCCTCTAGTAAGAGATCAGTACGATAACCCTGCCTTAGGTTTTGAGGGCAACAGTATCGGTGATGGAAGTGATAGGAACACAGCTATAGATACCATTTTTTTTTTTTTTTTTAGACGGAGTCTCGCTCTGTTGCCCAGGCTGGAGTGCGGTGGCGCAATCTTGGCTTACTGCAACCTCCGCCTCCTGAGTTCAAGCAATTCTCCTGCCTCAGCCTTCCAAGTAGCTGGGATTACAGGCATGTCCCACTATGCCCAGCTAATCTTTTGTATTTTTAGTGGAGACAGGGTTTCACCGTGTTAGCCGGGATGGTCTCAATCTCCTGACCTCATGATCCGCCCGCCTCGGCCTTCCAAAGTGCTGGGATTACAGGTGTAGGCCACTTCGCCTGGCCTATAGACACTGTTTTTAATTAACTAAGATAATTATGAAATCATAGACTGAACACTTGGTGTAGCTTTGTCAGGTTTTGAAAACAGCTTTTCAGCCAGGCACGGTGGCTGATGCTCGTAAATCATCACTTTAGGAGGCTGAGGTGGGATGATAGTTTGAGTCCAGGAGTTCAAGACCAGTTTGAAAAACATAGTGAAACCTCTTCTCTACATAAATAAAAATAATTAGCCAGGCATGATGATGCACGTCTGTAGTCCCAGCCTACTTGGGAGGCTGAGGTAGGAAGATTGCTTGAACCCAGGAGGTCAAGGCTGCAATGAGCCGTAAGTGAGCCACTGTACTCTAGCCTGGGTGAGAGAGACCCTGTCTTTAAAAAAAAAAAAAAAAAAAAAAAGGAAGGAGAGAAGGAAGAAACGAAAAGGAAAGAAAATAGCTTTTCTATATTTCTCATGAATGGCCTGGAATGGCCTTGTTGTTTCTACTCACTCTCATCCCCACATGCCTGGATAAATCTGTGTTCATCTTAGACACTTGATATGTATGCGTGCAGCTGCCCTAATGTGTGACTTGTGTAGAAGTCTGATTATCCTTTGGAACTAAAAGGTTTTCTTTCTCTTTAACTGGAATTCTTTCTTCCCTGGATGGATGGTTAGATCTTGTTCAATGTTATCGTCTACTATATCCAGAGAGTCTATATATGTAGACTCCCTTGTGGGAAACAGAAAAACCATCCTTTCATAGTTGGCAAACCCTTTTTTTTTTTTTTTTTTTTGAGCCAGAGTCTTGCTCTGTCACCCAGGCTGGAGTACAGTGGCTCGATCATGGCTCACTGCAACCTCCACCTCCCAGGTTCAAGCAATTCTCAGCCTCCTGAATAGCTGGGATTACAGGTACGTGTCACTGTTCCTGGCTAATTTTTGTATTTTCAGTAGAGACAGGGTTTCGCCATTTTGGCCAGACTGGTCTCGAACTCCTGACCTCAGGTGATTCACCCGCCTCAGCCTCCCAAAGTGCTGGGATTACAGGCGTGAGCCACCATGCCCACCCTCAGCAAACATTTTCTGTAAAAGGGACAGAGAATAAATACGTAAGGCCTTGCAGTTCATTTAGTCAGTCTCATCACAACTACTCGACTCTGCCATTGCAGTGTGAAAGCAACCACAGATAATACATCAATGAATAGGCAATAACATTTTACTTACAGAAACAAGAGGCAGGTCAGATTTTGCCAGTAGGCTGTAGTTCGTTGGCCCATCAGTACCCATGACTTTTACTAACATGTATTGTATTAACATGCCCATTTTTAAAAATCACATTTTAAAGCATCCATAGGGGAGGGAAAGGGAAAATCCTTCCTTATCCATGATTGCAAGATCACAGACTCCTCACTCTGCTGAAGGTATGATAAAAATCTCAAGTTTTAAAAATGCTTCAATCCTTCTTGATCGTAGAATAAAAAGCTAGGAAAGCAGCTATTACAAATGGGCTTTTGATGACAAAGTTGAGTTTTGATTCTAGAAAGCCCCAAAAGGATAGAGAAAGTGATGGCTTTTACCCTGTAATTCAGGCTAACCCACTGGCACCTGATTCACGACATGAAGAGGTTCAAGTGGATAGCTTCTCAAAATGTTTCAGTGGTAACAGTCTATGATGCTGTGTTTAACATGCAGTCACTGTAGTTTCTCCTTTGCAGATGTGCCAGTGACAGCCACACCTGTGTGAAGACAAAACACAATGAGATCATGGCCATGTTCTTTACCAGTGGAACAACTGGATATCCGAAAATGACTGCACACACCCACAGCAGTTTTGGCTTAGGATTATCTGTAAATGGAAGGTATACTTCCACAGAAGTGCAGCTTAAAGTGTCAAAACTGCAAAGATGATGACTTATGTACTGGTCTTTTATATTTACTTTCCTATGTACATCAGGGCTACTCTTTGTTTTCCCAGGTTCTGGCTAGATTTAACACCCTCAGATGTGATGTGGAATACCTCAGATACGGGCTGGGCAAAGTCTGCCTGGAGTAGTGTTTTTTCTCCATGGATCCAGGGAGCATGTGTATTCACACACCATTTACCCCGTTTTGAGCCAACTTCTGTCTTGCAAGTAAGCCAAAGCACAGGGAAGTCAATATTTAGAAATGCATTAAGCAGTATGGCTGACAGAACTGGTGAATAAAGCAACTTGCAGAGATCAGAGTAGACAATATGATTTAAGATGTGTCACATCCAGAAAGTCAATAAGCCTGAAAAGATACAGTCGGCCCCCTCTGTATCTACAGGTTCTGCAGCCTCTGATTCTGCCAGCCACCTATTGAAAATATTTGGGGAGAAAAACAAAAAAACAAAATACAACAATTAAAAAGATGCAAATAAAAAATACCATGTAACAAATATATACATAGCATTTACATTGTTTTAGGCAGTATAAATAATCTAGAGATTTACAGTTTATGGGAGGATATGCACAGGTTATATGCAAATACCACACAATTTTATATAAGGAACTTAAGCATTCCTGGAACCAATCCTGCAGACACTGAGGGATGATTCTACAAGAAAAGGTAAGAATGCATTTACATTAACATAAACAATGTTTAAATTGTGCTGCGCCAACCAAAGACATTTAAGCACTTATTAAAGTTGTAGTAAGACCAAGAGTTTGCTTTTTCTAAATTGCAGACACTCTCCGAGTACCCCATTACAGTCTTCTGTTCAGCAGCAACTGTATACCGAATGCTTGTACAGAATGATATGGCCAGGTAAGAAATGTTAGTAAATAGGCATTTAGTGGGCGGAGGAGAGAAGAGGAAGCTATAAAATAAAAGATCTTTCTGCCTGAAACACAGTTCCAAGCCAGCAGACACAGGATTTAGCAATCTCTCCTCTTCCTCTTTCTCCTTCTTGCCTGCATTCTGTAAATGATAATTACTGTGTCCAGGGCAGGCTCCCCCAAACAAGAAGAAAATGAGGGTTCAGCTACATCTATAGCTCTAAGCCCAGTGGTTATGG
Source organism: Chlorocebus sabaeus (assembly GCF_047675955.1). Classification (NCBI taxonomy): domain Eukaryota; kingdom Metazoa; phylum Chordata; class Mammalia; order Primates; family Cercopithecidae; genus Chlorocebus; species Chlorocebus sabaeus. The sequence continues at coordinate 19,090,945 of NC_132908.1, forward strand.
GTAAGAAGATGGTAAATTTTTTGGATGATGGCTTTCTTTGGGCTGAGAAAATAGAGAACTTGCTTCTATTTGGAACCTTATCCCAGCAGATAGAAAAGAGGATTCAAATGCTGATTCCATTTGAAATGGTGCATTGGTAATCTGAAAAGAAAAACAACCCCTGTTTCTCTTTGTTTTGTTTATGTGTTTGTTTTTTGTTTTATTTCAGTAGGGTTTTGGGGAACAGGTAGCGTTTGGTTACATAAATAAGTTCTTTAGTGGTGATTTCTGAGATTTTGGTGCACCCATCATGCAAGCAGTACACACTGTACCCAATGTGTAGTCTTTTATCCCTCACCCACCTCCCACCCTTTTCCCAGAGTCCCCACAGTCCATTATATCATTCTTATGCTTTTGCATCCTCATAACTCAGCTCCCAGCAACCACTGTTTTACTATATTCACAACACTCAATACTCCTGGTCTCCAGATGTAAGGGATCTTTTCCCACACATTGACCAATGCTCCAACATCAATATGACATTATCTCCCTGGAGGCAGCATCATATCCCACAGGTTAATGACTCAGTCCCACAAGACTGTTTCCCATTTCAAATGGTAATCACAAGTCCAGGCTGTCAGCTGCGCATGTGACCAAATGGCTATAAATCGGAGGTTCCCATGACCCTTCCTTGGGTTTAGTAATTTGTCATGATGGCTCACAGAATGCAGGAACACACTTACTTACATTTCCCGGCTTATTATAAAAGATATGATAAAAGTTACAGATGAATAGCTAGCCAGATGAAAAGGTACATAGGGTGAGGTCCACAAGGTCCCAAGTGCAGCAGCTTCTATCCCTGCGGAGTGGGGGTGCACTACCTTTCCGGCACGTGGTGCTCTCCAAACCTCATATTTCAGGGATTTTTTTTGGAGGCTCCATTATGTAGGCATGATTGATTATTAAGTCAATCTCCAGCTCCTCTCCTTTCCCTGAAGAATGGGGGTGAGGCTGAAAGTGCCAAGCTTCTATTCCTGGCTTGGCCTTTCTGGTGACCAACCCCTATATGGGAGCCCCATTGAGAGTCACCTCATGAGAACAAAAGACAATTCTATCACCCAGGAAATTCCATGGAATTTAGAAGCTCTGTGTCAGGAACTCCAGTCAAAGGCAAAATATTAGAACAAAACATACTCCTAGCACACCCATCACTTGGGAAATTACAAAGGTTTTAGACGCTCTGGGCCAGGAACCCAGGAGGAAGACCCAGTACAGGTTGAGTATCCCTTATCCAAAATGCTTGAGACCAGAAGTCTTGGATTTCAGATTGTTTTGGATTTTGGAATATTTGCATTACACTGGTTGGGCTGCCCTAATCCAAAAACATGAAACCTGAAATCCTCCAATGAGTATTTCCTTTGAGCATCATGTCGGTGCTAAAAAAGTTTCAGATGTTGGAGCACTTTGGATTTAGAATTTTTAGATTAAAGATACTCAACATCTATGTATTTCTTGTTATAGCACATATCACGGGTAAATATATTTAAATTGATGTTATTTAATTATCGAATAGGAAATAATTCACCTGCCTTAAAAGTCAAAAGGTATAAAAAAAATACACAGTGAAAGGGCTTGCTTCAAACCTTGTCCCCAGTGACCCAGTCCTCTTCCATGGAGGCAAACTGAGTTTCCAGTTTCTTGTCTATGCTCCCTGAAAATACACAAATACACATGTGTTCTCCCCTTCTCTATTTTTCTTTTTTCTTTCTTTTTTTTTTTTTTTTGAGACAGAGTCTTGCTCTGTCGCCCAGGCTGGAGTGCAGTGGCACAATCTCAGCTCACTGCAACCTCTGCCTCCTGTTCAAGCAATTCTCCTGCCTCAGCCTCCTGAGCATCTAGGATTACAGGTGTGCACAACCATGCCTGGCTACTTTTTGTATTTTTGGTGGAGATGGGGTTCTGCCATGTTGACCAGGCAGGTCTCGAACTCCTGACATCAGGTGATCCACCCACCTCTGCCTCCCAAAGTGCTGGGATTACAGATGTGAGCCACCACACCTGGCCTCCCCTTCTCTGTTATAAACATAAATGGGATCACAAGATTCACACAGTTCTGCACCTTGCTTTTTTCCCCTAACAATACATTCTGGCACTGTGTTGTACAATATGGTAGCCACTAACCACAGATAGTTATTTCAATATAAATATTAATTAAATAAAATTAAAAATTCAATTCCTCAGTTATACTAGTCCTGTTTCAAGTGTTCAATATTCATATAGGGCTAGCATATACTGTAGTGGGTACAGTAGATTACAGAGTACTTCCATCATGACAGAAAGTTCTATTGGACAGCACTGTCCAAGAGCTTCCTCATTTTTTATAACTGCATAGTATTCCATTGTATAACTATCCCACCATCAGTTTAACCAAACAACTGGTAACCTTTTCATTGCTGATTTAAAGTGTTATCACGGTGCTCACTTCAGCAGCACATACTCTAAGATTGGAATGATACAGAGCAGATTACCATGGCCTCTGCATAAGGATGACATGCAAATTTTTGAAGCAGTCCATGAAAACATAAAAATGAAAACAAAATAAAAGAGAATGTTATTATGGGGTACCTTCCCTAAGAACAGAATGACTTTCTTTGTAATAAATTATACCTCCACTCCAAAAAGGGGGGTGAAGAAAAACTAGTATTTGGGATGTTCTAATATCATTCTATGATATTAGAATGATTTATCTTTTAATATTTTTATTTTTAATTTGTGTAGGTGCATAGTAGATGTATATATTTATGGGGTAAAATGGTTTGTTTTGTGCTAGGGAGAGGAATTAAAAAGCAACTAAAACATTTTATATTGAAGTTCGTAAGAAATAATCCTAATTTTCACTTCTCTCCATTTTTCCTCCTAAATCTAACTTATCTGGTTTTCTGAGAAGCCGTAAGTTTAAAAGCTTAAAGCACTGTGTAAGTGCTGGGGAACCAATCACCCCTGACGTGACTGAAAAATGGAGAAACAAGACGGGCCTAGATATCTACGAAGGATATGGACAGACTGAAACGGTACCTGACCTCACTGAAAAGACATAGCTGGACTCCATTTAGTCGGATGAATAAAAACCAAAGTGTCCACTGTCTCCTTACGATTATTTGAGGGATAAGAGTTGAGTGGTTAGAAAATGTTTAAAAAACAATGCTTGCAAGAACCTAATTGCAAAAAAGCTCTGTTAACAGATAGCTGTTTAAATAGCCATTCACTGACAAACACCACTGTTAATGGATCAGAGTAAGGGCAATTACAATTTTTTTTAAATGAAATAATACTGGATCTACTGAAAGAAAGAATTCCTCCCAATGTGATAGGGAAGTATCTTATTTAGAGCTGCCTCGAAACAGAAAATGCTGAGCTCCTTGCTGCCTGAAATATTAAGAGTTTGCTGGACAACAACTTAGCAACAATACTCTAAAAAGGATTTTTTTTTTTTTTTTTTTTTTGAGACGGAGTCTCGCTCTGTCGCCCAGGCTGGAGTGCAGTGGCCGGATCTCAGCTCACTGCAAGCTGCGCCTCCCGGGTTTACGCCATTTTCCTGCCTCAGCCTCCCGAGTAGCTGGGACTACAGGCGCCCACCACCTCACCCGGCTAGTTTTTTGTATTTTTTTTTAGTAGAGAAGGGGTTTCACCATGTTAGCCAGGATGGTCTCAATCTCCTGACCTCGTGATCCTTCCGTCTCGGCCTCCCAAAGTGCTGGGATTACAGCCTTGAGCCACCGCGCCCGGCCTAAAAAGGAATTTTTAAAGAGCTCATAGAGATAAGGAATAAGAAATTCTAGAGGAAATGAATGAAATAAGAACAAAAAAATGAAATAATAAATAATGAAATGAGAAAAAAGAACAACAGTGGTTATTTTGTGCAAGAGGGAGGAGTAAGATGAAATAGATAAGAGAAAGGTTGAAAAAACTTTTCACAATGTGTCTTTATAATGCTTCAATTTATGAACCATGATAATGTATCACCTGGTAAAAAATGAAAATATCAAAAATAAACAAAAATTGAAAAATTCATGAACTAGAAATAGCATAGCAAGTATCATGCTAATACAAATGCAAATGTTAGCATACTCATGTTTTGATAAATATGGATATATGAGTAATTATTGTGATAACTATATTTTATACATATGCATGTATTTATATGTTGTTTATCACTACATTCCATGAGAGTATAGTGTTCATTTTGAGCTTAGTTCATAGTAAGTGTTCAATAAATAATTTGTTGAATGAATGCATGGTAGATGAATAAATTTTAAGTGACTTGTAATGTTATCTTACTTTTTCTTCTTCTTAACTAGGTGCTAATCTGTGGAAATTTTAAGGGAATGAAAATTAAACCTGGCTCAATGGGAAAACCTTCTCCTGCTTTTGATGTTAAGGTTTGCACATCCCCTTCCAGAAGAATGCTTAACAACCCAATCTGTACACTATCTACCTACCGCTTACCCCCCATATAAACTCTCTTCGTTATGGTGGTGATTCCATTTTACTTCCATGATACTTTAATTTTTATTAATAGATGAAAATGAGTTAGAAATGTTAGCTTATTGGTCTCCATTATTTTGCAAATACCTATATTGTACTATACAGTTCTAAGCATTTAATTAATGTTAACCCATTAGGCTGGACGCAGTGGCTCACGCCTTTAATCCCAACACTTTGGGAGGCCAAGGCAGGAGCATCGCTTGAGCCCAGGAGTTCAAGAACAGCCTGGGCAACAATGTGAGACTTTGTCTCTACAAAAAAAATATAAAAAACTAGCCAGGTGTGGTAGTATGTGCCTGTGGTCCCAGCTACTCAGAAGGCTGAGACGGGAGGATTGCTTGAGTCTGGGAGCTTGGGGCTGCAGTGAGCCATGATCACACTACTGCACTCCAACCTGGGCCACAGAGCAAGACTTTGTCTCTAAATAAATAAATATTAACCCATTGAATTTCCAGAAGAAACCCTATGAGAAGCATACTAATATTAGAACCATTTTACAAATGAGGCACAAAGAGGTAAAAGAACTTACCAGAGGTCACACCGCTAATAGCTGCTAGAGTGGAGCTTCAATCCCAAAGAGTCTGGTTCCAATATCTGCACTCTAAACCACAACACAACACTGTCCTCTCAGGCGAGGTAGGTCAAGACTTTCTGAGGAGGTCAACTAGGCCCAAAGAGGCTTCAGTTTACAGTGGCTGCAGCACTTTCCCTCTCTGCTCCCAAGCCTGCCTGGCCATTTCCAGTCTTTCTGTATCCACTGCCATTGCTACCACCCGATGCCTAGGAGGCATTCCAATTCCCCATCAGCAAACTTTATATAGGATTAAAATTGTTCTCTGATCAACCCAGCTTCAAAGCTGGGTGTAGCCAAAGGAACTTACACTAATTTAGATACTCCTCAACTTATGGTAGGGTTATGTCCCAAAATAAAGTCATCATAAGTTGAAAACATCCTAAGTCACAAATGCATGGCTGACTGGGAACTGTGACTTACTGTTGCTGCCCAGCATCTAGAGAGAAGGACGGTTTCAACTGAATGGTTATCTCTTTCACACCATTGTAAAGTTGGGAAATAGTAGGTTCAACCCATCTTAATTCAGAGACCCATCTGTATGTTAAGAGAGAGCAAAAGCAGCAAAAATATGGATGAATTAACAGAGTACAGCTCTTAAATAGATGTTCCCCAAGCTTATTTGATCATAAACGTCATATGGATATGTATTAAAAATACTAATTATCAGGCCCCTGGAGAGACCAATTCAATAGATTTGGAGTGGGACTCTGGAATCTGAAATCTTGTGATTTTAACAAGCACCTCCAGGTCGTTTTTAGGATCAAGTAAGTTTGAGAGAGTTTAGATGAACTTCATTGCTGTTGTAACTCTTTATAGAATAAACCCGATCCTGGGTCCTTTCTCTCACTTTAACCTTGCTATGGGAACCTTGTCTCAAGATAGGATAGCCTAGTGGTTCAGCTGTATCTCTGCTATTCACTAGCTGAGTGTCTGTGGGTACATTGTTAAAGCTCTCTAAGTTCCAGTTTCCTAATTTGTAAAGTTGGGACTAGAGGGACCAACCTGTCTGTTTGCCTGGGACTTATCTGGTTTTAGCACTTAAGGCAATACATCATGAAGAACCAATCCCCCACAACCCCTCAGTACTTCAGTCCCCAGATGGTTGGTAACCCAAATAATAACAGAACTGATTTCATAGGTTTCTTGTGATGATTAAAGGAGACAATATGTTTAAAGAGCATATCAGAATGCTTAGTATGTAATGAAGATCCAAAAGATGGGTGCTGTTATTTACCTCTCCCTCACATTCCTCTTTGAAAAGCTTCTCTAAGAAAAATTGGTAGGAGAGCCCTAGTTGCATTCCATAAACAGGCTTAACAATAGTTTGTTGGTTAACAGGCTACCTTAGGTTGAAGAAAGAAATATTGATAATTAAGTTACAGGGAAGTTGATATGTAACACAGCAATGTTCTTTTTCTTCCTCCCTTAATAGCAATTCCCAATACGCATGGCTATCAGGGTCTTACAGGCACAGCTGTACTCACAGTGATCCCAACTGCAAGGTACCCCCACCTGTTCCACATTAAGTTGAGCCCAGTGGTTTTCTAGAGCAGCTATCTTTGAATGCAAATATGATGAGGCTGAAAGGAAAACAGAACTCTGCCTGCATCCCCACTCATTTTTAACTCTTTCCATGGGCCATTATTACTGGGCTTCTTGTTCCTTAGCTAAGAGCATCTGCAGTAACATTCTGGCATCTGGGGATGTGTTCCAACAAGGTGAATATTCCTACAGCTTCAAAGCCCAACCTTTATGCTCTTCTTTGTTTGCTTTTAAATATGCATAATTTTCATGTTTAAACATTTTAAGACCCTATGAACAATGAGAAACATGATTCTCCCCAGACACAGAAGATTTTTTTCTATATTCCCATCTATTAAAATCTGTGATAAGTAACTGGAACTTTTAAAATACTTTCTTTCCGTCAATAATTCCTTCATACCTGGAACCACATATTTCTTTAGATCACTGGGTGAGAATTTATATTTTTATTTACAAGAGCTTAAAGAGAAGTTTTTACACTTAGAATTCCTTTGCCATTTAAGTTTCTCATTCAGCACATAAGCCCCTTTCCTTTTGGAAAGTGCTAGATAAGTATTATACTTATTCTCCATGCAGGCCACACCTCAGGTTTGAAGGTATCTGGAGAACATATATAAAAGCAGAATTTTGATACTTAGAAACAGCTAAAAGTCATTTAGAGCAAATTCTGATATATAAAATCAGCAATCAACTTGAGAAATGCTAATCTGATTTTTAAAAATTGGATTAAACTCTCTAGAGGCATTGCACAGAGGAATGTAATGATTAAAAGCATATGACCTGGAGTGTAAGTGGTGAGATTTGGATTCCAGCTCAATCATGCACAGTGTTAAACTCTCTGCACCTCAGTTTCCTCATGTGTAAAATGGGCATAAAAGTTCTAACCATATAGGGCTACAGTAAGGAATAGGTACATGTAAAGTACTTAAAGTTTTAGCATTGATTACTGAGCATGTAGTAAGTACTTAATAAATGCTAGTTACTGTTAGACACTTCAGGGAATGATGAGGATTGGAGAGAGGGTAAGAGAGCAAGGCTGTGGCTTACTCAGCATTGTCAACCAGATAATATTCCCCTTTTCCTGTTTACTTGTATTGGGCTTCTGAAGTAAGGTTCTGTAGGTTCCACAGCTAAACAAAGTTTGAAAACCAGTAATGAAGATATTTATTTATCAAGAGGAAAAGATAATCAAGACCTAGTACTAAATGATAAAAACAGGTTGACAAAACTGTATATTACAAAGCAATCCTGTTTTTCTTTTTTTTTTTTTTTGAAATGGAGTTTCACTCGTTGCCCAGGCTGGAGTGCAATGGCATGATCTTGGCTCACTGCAACCTCCCCCTCCCGGGTTCAAGCAGTTCTCCTGCTCAGCCTCCCAAGTGGCTGGGATTACAGGTGCCCGCTACCACGCCTGGCTAATTTTTCTATTTTTAGTAGAGATGAGGTTTCACCATGTTGGTCAGGCTGGTCTTGAACTCCTGATCTCAGGCAATCCACTCACCTCAGCCTTCCAAAATGCTGGGATTACAGGTATGAGCCACCGCTCCTAGCCAGCAATCCTATTTTTGTATTTGTCTATATTGTCTCAAAGGATATTACCAAAATGAGATTATTGCTGGATGGCAAAATTAAAAAAAAAATTTATCCTTCTTTCACATGTTCGTAACCTGTATTTAATATTTTATGCAATAAGAATTTAAATAAATATATTTCTCTTAGGAATTTAAAGTATATTTAAAATGTTTTTTGGGCCAGGTACAGTGGCTCATGCCTATAATCCCAGCACTTTGGGAGGCCAAGGCTGGAGTATCACTTGAAACTGGGAACCAGCCTGGGAAACATAACAAGACCCTCATCCCTACAAAAAATAAAAATAAACATTAGCTGAACATAATGGCATGTGCTTATAGCCCCAGCTACTTGAGAAGCTGAGGTGTGAGGACTGTTTGAGACCAGGAGTTTGACGCTGCAGTGAGTTATAAGCTATGATTGCACCACTGCACTCCAGCCTGGGTAACAAAGTGAGACCTTGTCTCATACACACAAAAATTTTTTTTTAAGGCTTCATTTTTAAATGGCAAAAGCCAAAACAAACCTTGCAAAGTTAATATTTAAGCTGTGACATTAAACAAAAATTTCCTTGAATAAATCGTTCTATTTTATCCTAGATTGTAGATGTAAATGGCAATGTTCTACCTCCTGGACAAGAAGGAGATATTGGCATTCAAGTTCTACCTAACCGACCATTTGGCCTTTTTGCTCATTATGTAGTAAGTGACTTACTAAATAATCTCTTATTTTCTATTTTATTTCTCAAGTGCTTGGTAACGATCCCTGTTTGCCACAAAACATACCTAGGATAGATACTTGACCCTTTCTTGACAGATTGGTTGTCCTGAATAGTAATCCCAAAGACAAGAAATTGAAGAAATACCCAAATTCTTGCTGAAGAAAAGCATGCTGGTCTCCTGAGGCTAGATCACTGTTCCAGGTCCATGAAGGCAAGAGGAAGGGACCCTAGAAAGAAGATGGCCTCTTATCATCCCATGATCCTCTCAATTATCAAACAAAAGCCGCTCATTTTCCTGAAATCCAAGTAGTGCTCTTTCTTTTCAGGAAGAGTGAGAGGGACAGGGGATGTGGGGGTGGTGGGATTAAGCAAATGTCTTTCACGAGAGGCTTTCTAAGCTCCTTACTGTTTGCAAGAATATTTTCATCTCTAATCACGGCATACAAATTAGAGCAAAGTCTCTATCATATAATAAAAGATCCAGATGCTACTTGCCCATGTATTTTATATAATTTAACAGTATCTTGTTCATTTTTCTTATGTCAGACTTGCAGAACCAGTTCTATTATTGTGTAAAACAAAACAAAACACAAAAACAAAACAAACCTGTCTGCTCTTTATTAGGTGTCAGTGCTTTCTTTTGACTCTGAGTATTTACTTCTGTCTTTTCCTTCCAGCATTATATATTAATCAGTTAGCAAAAGACTTAATTTAGTTTACTCCTCTGACTCCTGCAATATTTATTTTGTAATCTGTCTAAGAAAAATCTTAAAATGGAAACATGCCTAATCTTTGTAACTGTAGTTTACCTTTCTTCTGTTGGACTAGCTCCATGCTGGAATTTCATCCTTATTTTCACACTCTATCTCTTCCTAACTCTAATGCTTCTCAAAGGAGCCAAACTTTTCTGCTTCCTTGAACATTTAAAAATCCAACTGAGGGCCGGTGGCTCATGCCTGTAGTCTCAGCACTTTGGGAGGCCGAGGTGGGCGGATCACTTGAGGTAAGGAGTTTAACACCAGCCTGGTCAACATGGGGAAACTCCATCTCTACGAAAATATACAAACATTAGCCAGGCGTGGTGGTGCACGTCTATAGTCCCAGCTACTTGGGAGGCTGAGGCAGGAGAATCGCTTGAACCCGGGAGGCAGAGGTTGCAGTGAGCCAAGATCGTACTACTGCACTCCAACCTGGGTGATAGAATGAGACTCTGTCTCGGGGAGAAAAAAAAAAAAAAAATTCCAGTTGACCAGAGGAGTTGGATTCACAATAATAACAAAATGCTATTTGCTTTGCAGGATGATCCTTCAAAAACAGCTTCAACTCTACGAGGCAATTTCTATATCACTGGGGACAGAGGGTATATGGATGAAGATGGGTATTTTTGGTTTGTTGCAAGATCAGATGATATCATATTATCCTCTGGGTAATTTTCTTTTCCATATGTGCATATTGTCTGTGTTAACTGGTGATCAGTGTTCTAGAGTGAACCTGTCACTCACCTGTATATATTCCTGCCATGTGTGTTTCTAGTTATCGAATTGGACCATTTGAGGTAGAAAATGCCCTGAATGAACACCCTTCAGTTGCAGAGTCAGCTGTTGTCAGCAGCCCAGACCCCATCAGAGGAGAGGTAAAAGAACTGATTCATGTCAACTTTATAATTTGTTGGCAATTTAACACATACTTACGAACAGTAGCTCAATGAAACAGAATTAACCAAATGATTCATTCACTAAGTATGCAAGTCAGATAGAAATATGCTAGTCAGAAAGAACTGCAACAAAATAAGATTGAATTATGAGTTGTAGCTCTGATCCTAACAGACAAACAAACAAAATAAGGCTGAAAAGATGTACTAGAAAGAATTTGAATTCCTTCCATGGTGGACTAGGGCAAAGATGGTGTGAATGTCAGGCTCACACCAGGATGGGTTGACCGAAGTCAGCTGGATGGGATCAAGTTGTTACCCAGAAGGTCTGGAAACCAACAAGGTCCTGGTGTAGTGAGGGAGAATGGGCTGGCATCAGATGTTCGAAGTGGGAACCAGAGGCCAGAACTGAGGTGACCACAAGCAGTCTGGGTAGGTAAATAAGTCTCTACTTATTTCAGGAAATAAACTGTGAATAACACAAGAGTCCTGAAAGCCCATTCCTACTGGGGCTGACCACACAGTATTTTGGCTTAAAAGTACCATGCCAGGCAACCTCCTGTGTTTTGCCTGTGTGTCTACAACATGCCCCTAGGGTTTCTCTAGGCGAGTTACAAGTTCCCACAAGTATTTCTTCAATCCATGTCACTTCTAACACTGAACCCAAGTTTTAAAGATGATATTCATGTCAATACAAATCCAGAACTTTCTGTACCATATATTCAAGCTCCTTATCTCAAATCCTAGGTATAGGGCTTCAAGCACAGGGCACAGGGCAGAGTTAGAAGGTATCCAATCTCAGGGGATGAAATAGGTCCTCAAGTTTAAGGCAGGCTGGGCATGGTGGCTCACACCTGTAATCCTAGCACTTTGGGAGGCTGAGGTGGGTGGATCACCTGAGGTCAGGAGTTTGAGACTAGCCTGGTCAACATGGTGAAACCCTGTCTCCACTAAAAATACAAAAATTACCCAGGCATGGTGGCACATGCCTGTAATCCCTGCTACTTGGGAGGCTGAGGCAGGAGAATCACTTGGACCCAGGATGGGGAGGTTGCAGTGAGCCAAGATTGTGCCACTGCACTCCAGCCTGGGTAACAGAACGAGACTCCGTCTCAAAAAAAATAAAAATAAAAAATAAAAAAGTTTAAGGTAAAAATGGGAGATGTGCATGTTACAGTGGAGGGTGGATCTCCCCCAGGAATGATTCCCCTAACTGATCTTTGATGCCAGAAGATACCCTGTAAGTCCTCCTGGATGGCCCAAAGTTGTTCCAGATATAGCCCAGTGGCTGGGAATTGGTAGTTTGTCAAGGTGCTAGGATAACAATCGCTATTTACTGTGAAAGGATATATTCCAGGCAGCTAAGGACAGGGGAAACAGTCAGTGATTACTGGCTTGTCTCTTTGCTCTGAACACCACCGGCAAGGTTTCATGAGTCTTAGCTCTTCCTGTACGTCTCCCCTACCATCAGTCATCATCAGTTTTACCCACCTCAACAGGTGCTTACTTGGGACAGGATGGTAGCTGAGCCTTTCGGAACAGGGTTGGCTTGGCAGCCACCTGATGTCCTAGAATACAGTATAGGAAAGATCTGTAAGTGGGTTGTGGTCCCCTCACAGCTCTGGGGTCTTGGCATAGGGCTTGGAGTAGTCAGAGTGAGGGGGAAAGTGTGGCCAGTTTCCCAACAGTGGTGGGCTGCAGCATTTCCTGGTAGAAGATGTGAGTGGGTATCTCAAATGAGGTGTGCATGAACAAAACGGCCTTGTGCTCCATGCCTCCCTTTCTGCTGCCAGGCCTATTCTAGCTGGGTTAGGTCCTTCTCCAGGCTGGGTCTTGCCAGGCAGGGTAATTGGGTAGCAAGTTCCAGAATTGATTAAAAAGAATATTTGGATCTGAAATACCATTTTAACATTGGAATGTGAAATAAAGACTTGAGGAATATTTGTGTAGATCACTAGGTTCTTAAATTTTTGGGATCACATACCTCTTTGAGAATTTGAAGAAAACCACAGGCCACTGTTAAGACTTATGCGATGATGGAAATGTTCTATATTTGCACCATCCAATGTGATAGCCATGCAAGGCTATCAATCACTTGAAATGTGGCTGGTATGACTGAGAGTATTTAATCTTATTTAATTTTAATTGATTTAAATTGAAATAGCCACACGTGGCTAGTGGCTATCATATTGAATGGCAAAGCCATAGACTTTTCTCAGAAAAATACAAGATTTTGCATAGAATTTCAGAGAGATTTGAAGCCCACTTATGCATTCTGGGTTAAAAAATAAGACCCAAACTTCTTGTAATTCTACGACTACAACTAAGAGCTAATGTTTTTGATGACTATGTGCCAGGCATTATACATCTATGCTAATTCATTTAATCATCATAATCTCTTTTACAGAGAAGGAAACTGAGGCACAAAGAGATTACCTAACTTGTCCAACATTACATAACAAACTGTGACTTGAACCCAGCTGTTCTGACTTCAGAGTTCATACTCTTACCCATATTAGGTTGTTCCTTGTTAATTTAACATTTTCTGTAGTAATTTACAAAGATAAAGGAGACTTTATCCAAGTTGTAGGAATCGTCAATATGTGAACCAGTATTGCAGTTTTTAAAATAATTTGCCTTTGAATGACTCACTTATAACAAGCGTAATTTTTTAATTTGTAGAAATGTTAATGCAGCATTATAGAATTTTGACATTTTATAAAATGTCAAAAAATGAATGGAACAAAATTATATCCATAGACACAGACACAAGGGTTCACAACTGCCCCATGATACATGTAAATTAAAAATGTTCAAGTGTTGTTGTTATTTTTTCCTTTTTTTTTTCTTAGAGACAAAGTCTCACTCTGTTGCCCAGGCTGCTCTCGAACTCCTGGGCTCAAGCAGTCCTCCCACCTCTGCCTCCCAAATGTTAGGAGTACAGGCGTGACCCACTGCGCCTGGCCACAAGGGTTTCGGGTAAAGACAAAAATGGTTAATTGCTCATAAAATGTCAAATTGCCCACTAGTGAACAGTTTTCCATATGTGAAAAAATTATAACTTCAAGTCTGTTTCTCACCAAATGGCTGCCCTAATTTGTTTCACATAATTCCTTTTCAATCAAACCTTTACTCCTAGATCAAAGTGGATAGGAAATGTTGCCAGCTTATCTTTAAATAAGATTTCAGGCACTTTAAGTGCAGGATATTTAATTATAAAAACGCTTCAGGGGACTCTCCCAGAACTGTGCCTACAGGGAAGCATCATTCCATAGCCAGCTGTGAGCTGGTAATCTGGCTTTGGAGGTACCTACTGGTCGATGCACCTAGACTCATGCCTCTAGGGAAGGCAGTAAATGGCAGTCCTGGTAGTGCCCCAGGAGAAAAAAAGGACAAGACTCCAAATTTACCTTAAAGGGGGCTATAAGGGATGGCCTATCTTTCTGTCTTCTCCATTACAGGTCCAAAAACTAGGCAGAGTTTTCAAAACATTTCTAGGAAGGATAAAATTTGGAAAACAGGATTTGTAAGCATAAAGTAATAACGTCTTTCTTGGCTTCTACCAGTTAAAGGCCACCATGATTTCTACTCTTGTTCCTAAGGGCCATGGAAATGGATCAGAGCAACAAAAAAGTGGCTGCTGGAATCTTCACAGCCTTGTATAAAGACTGCATGTTCTCTGTGAACTGTTACCTTCAACAAAGACATGGCAAACTCGGCGTGACTACTGTTTATAAGTAATCCCCATGCTGAGGGCTAGGCTGGACCAGGCTGGGTTGTTATAGGGGTCCCAGAGGCTCTCCTGTATTAGGTACAGACCAGGAAATGTGTGAATTAACTGGTTGGCTTAAGAGCACAGATCTGGGATCAAACTTTATTAAAACACACTGGCCCACCCCACCAGGCATGTAGATTCTCAGAGCAAGCACACAAGACATACTAAAACATACAAATGCATAACTCATTTTCCTGGTGTTTCAAATATTTATTTTAGGTAGTAAAGGCTTTTATTGTTCTAAATCCTGATTACAAGTCACATGATCAAGAACAACTAATAAAGGAGATTCAGGAGCATGTTAAAAAAACTACAGCACCTTACAAATATCCCAGAAAGGTAGGCATCCTAATTATAACAAATATTTGCTCAGTGTTATGGAAAATTTCAACTGTTTATTTTTACATTTTAATGAATATTTTCTTCACACATGCTACACCACATGTCCCAAACTGAACTGATGACATATGGGTAAGAATCAGAATCTTTGAGATTAAAATGAAACCCTGAACCTATTTTGTTTGATCCTTTGGCTTACTGGACTTGCAGTAAATACTTAATATCAAGACAAGTTTCCTAACAATACCCTTTTCCCTATTTTGGTTGTTACCCAAAACCCATTCCAAAGACTATTCTAATTCTTCCACCTAGAATTCATAATCAAACTGCTATATAATTGGCTTTATGTAAATATAAAAATTTCCAGGCTAATTTTCTTCCTCTTGATGCCAACAGGTAGAATTTATTCAAGAGCTGCCAAAGACTATCAGTGGGAAAACAAAAAGAAATGAACTGAGGAAGAAAGAATGGAAGACAATTTAAATTTGTTTCATTAATTACCATATCTATAAAACAAACATAGTATCTGTCAATCTCTAGAAACCACAGGATGATGGAGACGTGATAAAAACTGTGGTAGTATGCTTAGAAACTGTTGATTTAAAATATCTTGTGGTTATGATATCAGAGGCTAAATTTTGAAATAAAATATTTGGCAAATTCCTCTACATTAGTGTCAATGTTCCTATCATTTCTTAATATAAAAATGTCATCAATTGCTGATTTTTAAATGTATAGTATAGAAGCAGTTTCTGAACCAAATCTCTGCTACATAGGTTTTCAAACTTTAGTTGACTAATTATTCTGATATGTTGATATACAAATCAGAACCAATATTCAAGCCGTGAAATAAAACTAAAGAACTTATAAAAGTGTTTAGAAAAATATAAAATATCAGAAGATTATGATAATTCTCAAAGTACAAGAATCTACCTGAAAATAGACTAGGGATTTTTATTAGTCACATTTTTTGCAAATAATTTAAAAATAGTTTAAGACTTGTTTCAAGGTCTAACTATAAAAGAAGGATCATATACTATTGTTGCTTATTATATGTAATAAATACTGTTTACAAAAGATTACATTTGTGGTTCCTGAAGAAAGTATGATAAATTCAGTAAACATTAATATATAAAATAAAAATAAAATAGTGTAAGATGTTATCAGAATACTCATGTTTGGAAATTCAAGGAACAATTAGGATTCATACATGAAAGGTTATCAATTCCTCATTGAAGGCCTGAGTCTCAAAGAATTTTTGGTGGAAATATTTAAATTTCTGTCACAAATATGGCTCGTTTCTGGTGAATTAAATGTGACTCCCCCTGTGGAATGAGATGGAACCATGCTGTTGGCTCTTTCCTTTTGAAGTGTTTGTTCCCATTTGAAATAACCACAACATTTTCTGTTTTCTTGGTATTTCCCAATAGGGCAACAATAGAAGACTTTCCCGTGGTTTGGTCCATTATTAGAAACAACAAGTCTCTTAGATCTTCGACCACACTTGCATAAGGGAGGTGTCATTTTCCCACTCTTCCAAGGCTCTTGTAGGTTAACTGTAGAAGTCAATATAGATGGGAGACGCTTCCAGGAAGAACTTCTTACTGGGGAGCAATCAGATGATGTAGGCTTTTCTTTATGAATAGTGAAGGGTTGTTTTTTTGCTGGTGGGAAAGCTTGGGGACTGCATGGATTCCTTTTGGTACCACCTAAAAGAACAGAATGTTTCCCCAAAACTAAAGGATGAGACATATTGGCATTAACTCTGTTGAAGGTACCTGATTTGTGTTCAGGTAACTTAAAGGCAGAAATATCTGAACCTGGATCTTTGGCTTCTTTTACATTATAAATAGTAGTGTGGGGACTCTTGTACACAATAGAGTTAGAAGTCTCAGATTTTTTAGGAGTTTCCTCTATGTCTCCAAAGTTTTCATGACTTGGCATTTCTAATTCTTTCAAAACTATTAATCCTTCTCCAGAATTAAATGAAATCTCTAAGTCTGAGTCACTAATGGGAACTGTACAGTCTATGTTTTTCTCAGGCTGAGACGCTGGCAGTAAAACCACATCCTCCCAATCAGCCAACATAGGTAAACAGTCCAGAGTAGAGCTCATTTCCAAATCAGAAACATGATGAACAGTTGGAATGGTGGTAGAAACAAGTACCAATTCTGAACCAACTGTTGAAGACTTAGATTTGGTATTAAATGCAATATGTTCATTTTTTCCTTGCTTTTGCATATAGATAGGTGAATTCAAGGTAGGAGACTGCAACTGCCCCAGAGAAGTAGAGGACTTAGTATTAAAAACAGATAAGCAACTTTTGACATTGTGAAGACTTGCTTTTACATTGTTCTTTACTTGTAATTGATCCTGTTGTGCCTTTATAGGAGAATTTGCACAAATTGACTTCATTTGAACTTTTTCATGAGGATTTATTGTATTTTTAGGCTCATTATTATATATGCTGGGACCCTGGATGCTAATGGTACAGGCAGACATTTCTTCAACTTGATTTATATTCAAATTTCTGGCCAGAATGCTGGAATTCTTCTTAGTGGGAACCTATGATTCCACAGACAAATGCAACAGCTTTAGAAACTGTGCATTCATAATTTCTTCAGTATACAGTTTATGACAAAAAAAGGAAATGTCATTGATTTATAAATGACTGCACACATTAAATCTACATTTCAAAGAACGTATGACTTTATGAAGTTTGAGAGGATAGAATAAAGAGGCAAGACACTACTAACCTTGTTCAATGATCTTGTAATTTTCATGACACAACCATCTCTGATCATTTTCCAAGCAAGAAGGGCAGTATTCCGAGAATCGTCCAACCCTGACGATATAGATATCAAACACTGAATTTAGTGGTACTAGTACTATTTCCTTAGTACTAAATAAGTAACATTAAAAAAAAAACACCACTTGTGCAGAAACTGGAACATAGTTTTAGTTTTATGACCCTCTACTAATTTTAATAATGATAAACTGGTCTTGGAAGTGGAAGGCTATGGCAGCATTACCAATGAAAGACAAGCTCATCCACATTTATAGAGGATATGAAAATGTATTAGACAATCTCCCAAAATGTGGCCAAACATTCGTAGGAACCAGGATTTGTGAATAATCTAATAGTCTTGTTCAGCTTTTTCACTAGTCCATTCTATTATTTGAGCACTTGTTCAATCTCCATTTGATTTGGCTCTTTCTTTTCATTCTTTTTAGCAACTAGAAAGCCACTAGATGGCAGTGTATCTTACAGTAGTTTATGAAAGTGGTAATTTGAAAGTCTTAGAAAACACAATGTGAATTGTTTAGGAGCTTTTTTTTTAGGCTGAAGATCTCCTTTACTAATGACATTACCAAAAAATGAAATTCATATGAAATATTTTTCAAAAGTCAAATGGCTTACATAATTTTAAATTTATACTAACCAGAATGTTCTCGTCCTGAGAATTCTATTCCTACTTCCTGCAAGGCACCACTTAGTCCTTTTGGTTTTCTCCTATAGAAAAGCTAATCAAATAAAAAAAGATATATCTAAAAATATATTACTATTTTAAAGGCTATGTATTAACCACTTTTCATAATTTTCAGTTCTATTAGATTTAGAGTGTGCTCATTATTTTGTGTGTTGTTTTTAAATACTTTAAGAAATGCACTTATGTGACCAGTGCAAAAGAAAATATCTTATTTGTAGAAACCCATGCCCATGTGTAGGATAAAAGTTAATCATTTTTCAATAGAAAAAAGTAAATATGCTCTGATTTTTGACCGTTACCTTGTAAGTTGCTCTGAGATCAATCCAAGAATTTAAAAACACAGGTTTTAACAGCTGTTTTCTTTTACACTCATACTCCAGGCAAACCCCCAAGTCCCAGTCTGCATTAGGTACATTAAAATAGAACAAAGTCAACGATGCCAGCATTTTTTACCTATGCTGCCACCATTTACAAATAGAATGCTGTAAGATCATATAAAATAGAACAGTAAGATTTCATTGCTCTGCTAATATCTAAAAATTATTCACTTTATATAACTTACTATTAACAAGTTAGGATTGATGACTAAATTTCAAAATGATTTCTTAAACACCCAGTAAAACCTTATTTCAGAAAGAAAAGATGTTAAATTACAAGGACTACATTTTCTATATTCCAGGAAAATATTAATGTTATTGAGAAACAAAACATTTTGTAGTAACTGAAAACCAAATATGACTATCAATGCTATGCTATCAATAACACAGTATTGCTATCAATGACTATTAACAGCAATGCTCTAACACAGTCATACAAAAAACCTACTTTAAATGGCTCATTTTTTTTTCTTTTAAGTGTCAAAGCATAAAAGCAAAGGATGTTGAGCTGATGAAGACTCTGTAGAAAAGAGCATGATAAGAGTGTTCACTAAATCATCTGCTTAATTCATAATAGTGGAACTCTAGAAAGATTTTTTATTTTAAGTTCAGGCTTAATATTTTAAGGTATTCCAAAAGGTTAATTTAAAAAAATATGTATGAATTTACTTTTCTTGGCTAATATCTGCTAGGCATTTAAACTTTTCTTCCTAGCCCAGAAGACTAACAAATATAATTCTAGGTTAGCAAGTATAAAACTAGAAAGACGGAATTACATAGTGGTAATGCTACCCATTTGTGATTAATAGGTATAACTTATTTTTTACCTGACCAAGTAACAAATGCACATAATTTTACTTCAGAAGTAGAAGGCTCTGAAACCCCAGTAGCAAAAATAATGTTCTTCTGTTGCTGAATCTTATGAATCCATTTACAGAACTGAGATAAGCAAATCTTCAGAGGGACTCCTTCATCAACTTGAGCCTGAGTAGAGTCACAAAAGCTGAATTCAACAATCAAATTCCATGATTATTTAGCATGTTTTATAACTGTGGAGAAAGATTAATGGTTTTAAAAGATTCAGAAATGCCAAGTCATGAAAACACAGTATACTGTGGGAAGATATAACAAAGTGGTTCTAACTGGAGAAGAGTTTATTTAGTGGAAAGAGGTAAAAACACATGGGAAAGAAATTATATTTAGAACCCACCAAGGTAAGAAAGATTAGATTGATAAAAACTAAAATCACAGAGAAATATGATCATTAAGCCCAGACTGACAGAAATGAAAGACAAATTTGAGTCCCTTAATTTCCATAAAATCAATTTGATCCTCATTTTTATAACACTATTCTTCCTTTGCTTTTTATTTATTTAATTAAAAAAAAATTTTTTTTTTGAGACAAGGTCTTGCTTTGTTGCCCAGGGTGGAGTACAGTGGCAAGATCTCAGCTCACTGCAACCTCCACCTCCTGGGTTCAAGTGAGTCTCCTGCCTCAGCCTCCCAAGTAGTTGGAATCACAGGTATGTAACACCATGCCTGGCTAATTTTTGTATTATTAGTAGAGACGGGGTTTTGCCAAGTTGGTCAGGCTGGTCTGGAACTCCTGACCTCAGGTGATCCACCCACCTTGGCCTCCCAAAGTGCTGGGATTACAGGCATGTTCGTTTGCTTTTTAAATCGAGTCCTGAGGTGGCTCACGCCTGTAATCCCAGCACCTTGGGAGGCGAAGGTGGGCAGATCACTTGAGGTCAGGAGTTCGAGACCAGCCTGGCCAACATGGCAAAACCCTGTCTCTACTAAAAATATAAAAATTAGCCAGGTGTGGTGGCATGTACCTATAGTCCCAGTTACTCAGGAAGCTGAGGCATGAGAATTGCTGGAACCCAGGAAGCAGAGGTTGCAATGAGCTCAGCCACCTTACTCCAGCTCCAGCCTGGCCGACAGAGCATGACTTTGTCTGAAAAATAAATAAATAAATACACAAATCGAGTCTTGAATCTAGAATAACACTAATCTTATTTATTTATTTACTTATTTATTTATTTATTTTCAGAGACCAGGTCTGTCACCCAGGATAGACTGAGATTATACCTCCCTGCAGCCTCAAACTCCTGGACTCAAGTGGTCCTCCCACCTCAGCCTCAGCCTCCCAAGTAGCTGGGACCACAGGCACATGCCACGAAGTCAGGCTAAATTTTCTTTCTTTTTTTTTTTTTTGTAGAGATGGAGTTCTCACTATGTTGTCTAGGTTGGTCTCAAACTCCTGGCCTCAAGCAATTCTCGAACAGCAGCCTGCAAAGTGCTGGGATTACAGGCATTAGCCATCATGCCTAACATTAAATAAATCTAATTCCAAATGGTATAATAGCTTTTATTTTCTTTTTGAAACTGACCTCTGAATTTGAAGATTTGCATCATACCTGCTTTATGCCTGTCAATTCCATGCAAAATTCTGAAAGAATTGGATGTTCCTGAGGTTGAACATAAGCCTGGAACTCAGATTCAATCTGTCCAGTTGATGTGTTCAGCAACACTGCTGGAAATTCAACTAAATGAAAGAATAATCAATTGACAGTTGAATAAATAATTTTTAAATTAATCCTGTAATCATCGTAAATTAAACATGTTACCATTTTAATTAAACAACCAGTTTTCAGTAAAAGCATACTAAAATGACCAAAGCAGTGTGACATAAAGGTTATAATAAAGTTATGCTACAGAATAAATCAAAATATTGAAGTCATAAGCATGTTGTCTTAAAAGAAAACTCAATATAATTAAATATAAAAACCATATGGAATATAAAATTTACTTTTTTTGCAAAGGTTTTTTTTTTCAGTTTCTATGCCATTGAGGTGTTGTATGTAATATAAAACAACTATTTTATATAATAACACATTTAGGTATTTGGGATTTTGCTCTTCTTTATTCAACACAGGTTTTACATTAAATTACCAATGCACAGACCATCCTGTTTTCTTAAACTCTTGGCTGATTTATATCTATAAACTTTAAAGTGACTCATCTAGTGCCAGCTTTGGCCATTCGTAGCCCAGACTTACTTATTTCCTGGCTATGGTGGCGCTTCCCATCATTCCAGCATGTCGATTCAAAATCAATGACAATTAAGTAGTCAAACAACTGCTCTGCAAAAGATCAAGTTGTTCTTATGCTTTACCAGTGGTGAAAATGCAAAGCTACAAAACGCAAAGAAACTAAGCATACTACTCACTGGATTTGCTTCTTCCTAGATTTCCATTTGCTGGAGCAATTGACTTTCTCCTAATTAATCCAAGCTGCCTAAAAATGTGAAGCAATCCAAATATGATCAACAAACTCATTCACACTCCTATTTGAATAGGCTACCAGACTAATGGTACTGGGCAAGAATGTCATTATTTATTGCGACTGAGGGGAAATTGAACTGGACTTTGGGATTACCTGCATAGGCCTCGAAAGTATATATTTGCAAATTAGGCTAATTTGTTGGTTTTGTTTTTGAGACAGGGTCTCGCTCTGTCACCTAGGTTGCAGTGCAGTGGTATGATCACTGCTCACTGCAGCCTCAGTCTCCTGGGCTCAAGCAATCCTCCCACCACAGTCTCCTGACTAAGACTATAGGTGCGTGCCACCATGGCCCACTAGCTTTAATTTTTTTTCTTCTTTTTTTTTCTTTTTTTGTAAAGACAGGGTCTAACTGTATTGCTCAGGCTCATCTCAAACTCCTGGGCTTCAGCGATCCTCCCACCTCAGCCTCTCAAAGTGCTGGGATTACAGGCCTAAGCCACTGTGTCCAGCCAATTTACACTAATTTTATGTTACCCTTATTTTATAGTAATACTGAGGAACTTATTTGAGTTCCTACAATCATTTGATTGTACAGGTAAAAATGCACTGAAAATCTTATTTTTCCCCCTGCATTTTTTAAGCTCTTGCTATGTGTACGGTGCAGTTTTAAGAAGACAAGACAATGTAGGACATGGTTCAGTCTTGCAGCTTAAAAATCTGGGTAAAGAAACAAAAGATAGGGCCAGATAAAGTGGTTCATGCCTGTAATCCCAGCACTTTGGGAGGCCAAGGCACGTGGATTGCTTGAGCTCCAGAGTTCGAGACCAGCCTGAGCAACATGGTGAAACCCCGTCTCTATAAAAATTATAAAACCTAGCTGGGGCATGATGGTGCACACCTGTAGTGCCAACTACTCAGGAGGCTAAGGTGGGAGGATTGCTTGAGCCCGGGAAGTGGAGACTGCAGTGAGCCGAGATCATGCCACTGCACTCCAGCATGGGCAACAGAGTGAGATCCTGTCTCAAAAAAATTAATTAAATAAATAAAATAAAGAAGAAAAAAAGAGACGAGATTACTGAGGTCTTAAGTGCAAGTAAAACAAACTATTTGGTATTAGTAGGTAGAGTTTTAACTAGGCAGACACCTCCTATAGTTTTCTGTGTTTAAGAGAGGGAAGTGCCAGGATTTGGGAACAATAAATATCATTTATTAATTGCTTACTACGTAGCAGGTACTAAACTAAGATGACAGCCTCCTTCAATCCTCAGCAAGTGTAGTAGCTAGAAACTTTTCCTACCTATATTTTATGGATGAGAAAACTGATTCTTAATTTGCCAAGGAACACAGCTTTGGTATGTGAACCCAAGACTGTCCAATTCTGAAGCTCATGCTATTTGCTAATATATTACATCCTTCTAGTAATCAGAAATATGCACAGCACGTCCAGGAATCAGGGAGGACACAATGATTCATATTGTGAATTAAAAGGATCACTAGGCCAGGCACGGTGGCTCACGCCTATAACCCCAGCACTTTGGGAGGCCTAGGCGAGTGGATCACCTGAGGTCGGGAGTTCAAGACCAGCCTGACCAACATGAAGAAACCCCGTGTCTACCAAAAATACAAAATTAGCCGGGCGTAGTGGCACAAGCCTGTAATCCCAGCTACTTGGGAGGCTGAGGCAGGAGAATCACTTGAACCCGGGAGGCGGAGGTTGTGGGGAGCTGAGATAGCACCAGGGCACTCCAGCGTAGGCAACAAGAGCAAAACTCCGTGTCAAAAAAAAAAATAAAGATAGATCACTAGAAAATAGGTTTGTAAAAAGTAAAGTAGAGGTTCCTCTTCAAAGACTTCCTTCCCCATCTAATTAGGAATAAATAGTAACTTCTCTTAGAGCAAAATTTATTGAAAGACCTGTGCTAACATTCTTAAATATCTGATAGCCATAATAAAGAAATCAATGTATTTTATGTGCTTAGCTCCCACAATTTAGCCTAAATATTTGCCCTGGCATGCTTATACTGGTCCAATCAAACATTAGATCATAGCCTGTTCCTCTTCCTTATTTAAAAGTGTTTTTATCTTTCTCAGCATTCCAACAAGTTACTTCCTCCTTCCTTTGTTCTCCTCTACCTTTGCCTCTTCTAAAAAGTTCTAAGTTGCTAGTCAATCCGGACAAACACAGAATGTGAGGTCCCTTTCCAGCCAATGGAAACCGGACACAGCAGTAGGGTGGACGCGCCACGTTATAAATGACCCTGTCTCCTTTATTCAGTGCAGTCTCCTGGCAAAACTGCTGGCAAGTGTACCCTTTCTGCAGGAAGTAAAAATGACCTTACTAAATAAATTAAATTTAAGTTCAAGTTCTATTTCTTTACAGCACCGAGGAACGAGCATTTCAAACAGGCTGAACACCTTGATGGGTTCAGTGTGGCCTGCCTGAGACCTCCAACTAGTCTGCAGGGCACTGTCACGTCCAGTCGTTTCCCGAGGCCTAAAATGGACAGGCACTGGCTCAAGGCCACACAGTCAAGACCTCAGGGTTTGTAGGCCTCCTCCTGTCACCCTCGGGTAGAAGGCGGCCCAAGGCTGAAGACCGAGGTCCAGGGAGGCGCCTTTCCAACCATGCCAGGGAGGGCAGGTCGCAGACGCCGGGGCTGCAGGTAATGGAGGCCGTCACCGCAGATGCCACCTGCCGTGCCCTGCTCTGCCGCCCACGCCAGCGCCGAACCCGGAGCTACCCGCCCCCCACCCGTAACCCCCTCGAGTACCGCGCGAGCCGCTTCGTCGCCATTCCCAACACTCCCTGCTGTTCCAAGTCCAGCTGCCGGAAGTCGCTCGACTTCTACTTCCGGTCCGTTCAAACCGCCCGCGAGGCTGAGAGGGCGGTTGTTGTTGGCGGCTGTGGCTAAGGTGGGGACAGCCTCTGCTCCCCGCCCGGCTTCTCTTCTGCGTTTCCCGGGCTGGGAGGTGGGGGGAGTGGTTTTAGGAGGGGAAGCCGCTCGGCAGCACCTCCTTCTTTCTTTACCAGGCAGACGCCCGTTTTAGCCGTTGGGGAACCGTTGGGAATCCGGTATCCGATGCGGACGGTAAAGCCGTTTGGGTTAGAGCGGCGCGGGTGTCCAGTCTGCGGAACGGGGAGATCGTTGGCACCTTTGCTTTTTTAGGGGGACGGGGATAGTCCGGTAAACTGAAAGCCGTCAAGCCCGTGCAGCTCTCTCGCTAGGAGGCGGCACGCGGGGGATAGGGGCGCTGGAGTTTCCCCAGCTCTAGCTGATCTTTCTCCACAGCCATGGAGCCAGAGAGGGAAGGGACCGAGAGACACCCCAGGAAGGTCAGGAAAAGGAGGCAGGCCCCAAACAAGCTCGTCGGGGCGGCTGAGGCGATGAAAGCCAGTTGGGATCTCGAGGAGAGTCAGCCCGAGGCCAAGGTGAGCAACGTGGAGCCCAAGCAGGCGGCCCGAGGCGGTTTGGAGCTCCCGGACCCTCGCCCAACCACCGTCGGGTGCCCTGGATGCGTGCTGGGTCTCCGCCCTGGCCTCTCCGAACCTGATCCCTGATCATTAAAATAGGAATGAGTGTACAACCACCTTCCTGCCACAAGGCTGTCATTGGCGGTTTAAAACTGGGATAGTGAGTCGGCCGGGCGCCGTGGCTCATCCCTGTAATCCCAGCACTTTGGGAGGTCAGGAGTTTGAGACCAGCCTGGCCAACATGGAGAAACCCCTGTCCCTACCACACACACACACACACACACACACACACACACCCCTAGCCGGGCGTGGTGGTGGGTGCCTGTAATCCCACCTACTTGGGAGGCTGAGGCAGGAGAATCACTTGAATTCAGGAGCAGGAGGTTGCAATGAGCCGACACCACACCATTGCACTCCAGCCTGGGCAACAAGAACGAAATTCCGTCTCAAAAATAAATAAATAAATTGGCCGGGCGCGGTGGCTCAAGCCTGTAATCCCAGCACTTTGGGAGGCCGAGATGGGTGGATCACAAGGTCAGGAGATCGAGACCATCCTGGCTAACACGGTGAAACCCCATCTCTACTAAAAATACAAAAAAAATTAGCCGGGCATGGTGGCAGGCGCCTGTAGTCCCAGCTACTCGGGAGGCTGAGGCAGGAGAATGGCGTGAACCCAGGAGGCGGAGCTTGCAGTGAGCCGAGATAGTACCACTGCACTCCAGGCTGGGCGACAGAGCAAGACTCTGCCTCAAAAAAAATAATAATATAAATAAATAAATAAATAAATAAACTAGGATAGTGGGCTGGGTGCAGTGGCTCATGCCTATAATCCCAGCAATTTGGGAGGCCAAGGCGGGAGCATCATTAGAGGCCAGGAATTCGAGACCAGCTTGGGCAATATAACAAGGACCCCATCTCTTAAAAAAAAAATAAAATAACACAGTGCCTGGCGCATAATAGGAATGTTCGTCCAACAAATATTTATTGCCATCTTCTCAGTGCCAAGAATTGTTCTATATTCTAGCAATATCCTGGGACACAAAAATACAATTCCTTGCCCTCCTGCAGTTTACATTCCAGTAGGGCAGGGGTCCCCAACCCCCTGTGCACAGACTGGTACCTGCCTGTCCATGGGGTCCCCAACCCACTGTCCACAGCTGGCCTGTTAGGAACCGGGCCACAAAGCAACAGGTGGTGAGCGGTGGGCGAGCAAATATTACCGACTTAGCTCCACCTAGGCATTAGATCTCAGGAATGCCAACCCTATTGTGAGCCTTATTGTGAACTTTGCATACGAGGGTTCTAGGACTAATGATAAATGTGATGCACTTGAATCATCCCGAAACCATCCCCCCAGCCGTTCTCCCCGTGGGTGGAAAGATTGTCTTAACACAAAACCGGTCCCTCGTGCCAACGGTTGGGGACCACTGCAGTAGAGGAATAAAAAGGCTGATTATCGGCTGGGCGCAGTGGCTCACGCCTGTAATCCCACCACTTTGGGAGGCCGAGGCGGGCGGATCACGAGGTCAGGAGATCGAGATCATCCTGGCGAACACGGTGAAACCCCGTCTCTACTAAAAATACAAAAAAAAAAAAAAAAAAAAAGCCGGGCGTGGTGGCAGAGGCCTGTAGTCCCAGCTTTTCGGGAGGCTGAAGCAGGAGAATGGCATGAACCCGGGAGGCGGCGGAGCTAGCAGTGAGCGGAGATCGGGCCACTGCACTCCAGCCCTGGCGACAGAGCGAGACTCCGTCTCAAAAAAAAAAAAAAAAAAAAAAAGCGTGATTATCGCTATCATCCCCTACCATTTATTGAGAACTAAATATACTTCATCCCTTTAGTCGTTCATTGGGCTTTTTTGTTTTTGTGTTTGAGACAGGGTCTTTGCTCTGCTGGACTCAGGCTGGACTACAGTGGTGCGACAAGGATCCTCCTGTCTTTGCCTTTTACAGGCATGAGCCACTGCACCCAGCCATTCATTGGTTTTTATTGTCTGCCATGTGCTGGGGCACTGACCTAGGTGCTTGGGGTACATCAGGGAATAAAGTTCACTGCCCTAGTAGGTCTTATATTCTAGTGGGCAGAGACAAGTGATAAAAATAAGTTATATAATATGTAAGAGCGGGATTAGGGATGTGAATTTTTTTTTTTTTTTTTTTTTTTTGAGGTGGTCTCACTGTTGCCCAGGCTGGACTTAGCTCACTGCAACTTCCGCCTACCAGGTTGAAGTGATCCTCTCACCTCAGTTCCACCAATTAGATAGGATTACAGACATGTGCCACTGCGCCAGCTAATTTTTCTTTTTTTTGTACAGACAGGGTTTTGCCATGTTGCCCAGGCTGGTCTTGAACTCTTGGACTTAAGCGATCTGTCCACCATGGCCTCTGCAAGTTCTGGGATTATAGACATGAGCAACTGTGCCTGGCCTTTTTTTTTTTTTTAAAGAGTGACAGGGTCTCCAACTCCTGGGATCAAAAGATTCACCTGCCTCAGCCTCCCATAGTGCTGGGATTACAGGCATGAGCCACCGCACCCAGCTGAAAAATTTTTTTTATTAAAGTGGGATTCCAGTTTTTTTGCCTATCGAATTTGCAAAAAAAGTTTAATGTTCATGTGGTAAGAAGTGTAAGGAGACTGACAATCACATATTTTGTTATGTTGAAACAATCTCAAACTTACAGAAAAATTGTAAGAACAGTATCAAAACCTCCCCTCAACCAACATTTGAAAGTAGTTGCTGACACAATGGTCTTTTTCCATCCACCGCCAAGATATTTTATTATATATTTTCTATAAACCTACATAATCACAGTGCAACCATCAAAATCAGGAAATTAACATGGATATATTACAACCATCTGCTCCTCAGATGCCATCCAAGTTGTCTGTAGGTTGTTTGAATAAGATTGTTTTTAGCAATAAGATCCAGTCTAGAATTGTGTTAAATTTGTCATGTCTCCCTCAAACAGTTCCTTAGTCTTCTCTTGATATTCATGACTTTATTGCTTTTGAATAATCCTGGGCCAATTATTTTGTTGAATGTCCCTTAAATTAGATTTGTCTGTTTCTTCATTGATTAGATTCAGGTTATACACATCTTTAGCAGGAATATCACAAGAGTGATACTCTGCTCCCTTGCAGATTGTACACAATTTGATTTGTTACTGGTGATATTGACCTTGATAACTCGATTAAGGTAGTTTCTACTAAACTTCTCTAAAGTTATCTTTTTCTTTTTGTAATTTTCATTCTTATTTATTTTTTTGAGACAGGATCATGCTATATTGCCCAGGCTAGTCTGGAATTCCTGGGCTCAAACAGTCCTCCCACTTCAGCCTCAGTGTAGCTGAGATTACAGGCCCAAGCCACTGTTCCCAGCTCTCTTTGTAATGTGCTTCCTCAAACATTTTGGGCTTATGCATTTACTTTTTTATCAGTATGAACTCAATGGTACCTATTTTGTTCAGTGTGTTACTATCTTTTACTGGATTGTGATGCTTTAAATATCCAAGATTTTGTCATTAAGCTAGCTTCTGTGGACTTTTGACATGACACCACCATTCTTTGAGCACATCATTACTTTCTGGCACAAAAAGATATTCCAGGCCCATATGTGCTTTCCCTGGTACCAGGTCATCTTCCTTTGTGAGCACCCTCATCCTATGACAGGTAGCTGCCACTATCCTCTCATGTTTATACCCTCATCCTGTTCAGGCTTTAAATCCTGCAACAGACCACTACTGTCCCTCAGCATTGATGCCCTCCTTACCCTAAATAGTTTCTGACATCTGATATCTGGCCTCACTGCCCTCCCTTCCTTCCTGTATGGGTGACCTCCTTGTGCTGCTGAGGCTTTGACACCCCACACCTGAGCACCCTCCTGCATGAATGTCCTGGTCTTCTGCTCCTAGTCCTGGACTGTCTCCTCTGCAGGACACCCTCACCCAACTCCGGCTCTTGACATCCCATGCCTGGTAACCAGGGTTACTCACCACCGTATAGACTCCATCTTGCTCAGTCTCACCTTTTTAATTTCATGTTTTTATTTGGTAAAAACAAACTGGCATATTCTTTCAAGAGTTCATTTGAACTGGCAATTGATCCTAAGAAAGTAATTAGATAGATGTACAAAGGTGTCTGTACAAGGATGTTCATCATAATGTTGTTTGTAATTTAAAAAACAAAACAGTGTTATCAATAAGGAATTTTTTTCAGATATATTATAAATTTTCAGGTAAATTTAGAAAATGGACTGTTATTCAAGTATTAAAATTGATGTGTTATTTTTTTTTTAACTGATATGGAAAGATACTCACAGATTAAGTTCGGGAGTAGGGAGTTGGTTTCAAAAAAGAATGATTGATAAAATCCACTGGGGGCTATATAGTATAGAGATAAGCCTGCATTCCAGTCTTGGTTCTGTCATCTGTCTGTTTCTCCAATTTATCCGTGAAATGGGGATAATAGTAGTACACACTTAAAAAGTTGTGAGAATTAAATTATTTAATGCATGTAAAGTGATCAGAACTGTGTCTGGCTAATATAAGAGTTTAATATTAACTTAAGACCATGGGAAGAAATTAGCAATAATATCTGATGTTTATTAAGTACTTGTATCAGGCACTAGCCTCAGTACATTGTACTTGAACTATTTCATTCGTCCTCCCAATTATTTAATGAAATAAAATTATAATTACTCTCTAGATGAAGAAACTGAGTCCTAGAAAGGCTATGGCACTGGTCCAAGATGATAGAGCCTGGTGTTTGAACTCAGGTAGTATGACTCTAGGGCTTGAGCTTCTAATCGCTATACTCTGCTGCTTCGCAGACCAAAAGGAAACTGGTGATTACCTTTGAGTTGTACTTTTATTTTAATTATCTCTGAGGTGACTTTTATTTTTATTTCTCTATTGTGTATCATTTATTTTACACTTCTCTATTATTGAATCTTTTATAACAAACACGAATTACTTTAATAAACAAATATAGGCTGGGTGTGGTGACTGTAGGTTGGGCGTGGGGGCTCATGCCAGCACTTTGGGAGGCTGAGGAGAACAGATGGCTTAAGCTCAGGACCAGCCTGGGTGACATGGTGAAAACCCATCTCTACCAGAAATACAAAAAAAATTAGCCAGGTGTGGTGGCACACATCTGTGGTCCCAGCTAATGTGTGGTCCCAGCTACTCAGGACACTGAGGTAGGAGGATCACTTGAACCTGGGAGACAGAGGTTGTAGTGAGCCAAGATAGTGCCACTGCACTCCATCCTGGGTGACAGAGTGAGACTCTATCTCAGAAAAGAAAAAACAAAAACAAGTATAAGTTCAAAGCCTTTTTAAAGGGATTGGGAGCTTGACTGAACTCTTGTTGCCCAGGGATAAATTCTCATTCATTAGCTTAGGCTGCATTGATCTATGATCTGACTCCTGCTTCCCTCTCCTTGTACCTCCACTACTATGCAACATGCAATCTTGGCTCCTTGCCAAGCTATACTACATGTTGAATGTGATGTTCCCGCCAACAGGGTAGACTCATTTTCAAGGCTTAGCCTCAGTATTTTCATCTCAGTAGCCTTCCCCAAACTCTCTGACCCCTAAAGCAGTTAGACTCCTTGTTCTCATACCTTTGTATTAGCACTTACCCACACTATGTTGGAATTAGCTATTGCTTTTTCCTCCTAGTAGAATGGACTCTTTGAGAGCATGAATTATGTTTTATTTATCCTATTCCTGGCATGTAACCAAGTATCTATAGTTCAGATTTTGTGTCAATGATAGTTCAATATTTTATTAATAATGTCATACCTACCACATATTGTTATTTTATACCATCATTTTCAATTAATTAGAACTTCCTTATGTTAGAATATACCTGGATGTTAAAGTAATCAGAAGCTAGAATAATTTAATAACTCACTTTGTTGGTATTCTTGATAACCAATAATTGTTTGCTATGCCCTGATTAATCTTTGCAGAAAGCCCGCTTATCTACCATTTTATTTACTGACAACTGTGAAGTAACCCATGACCAGCTGTGTGAATTGCTGAAGTATGCAGTTCTGGGCAAATCCAGTGTTCCAAAACCCAGGTATGAAATGAACTTAAATGGTGGGTATTGACCACAGGTTTCTTTTTTCTTTTTCTTTTTTTTTTTTTTTTTTTTTTACCTCTCCCAAGGCTCTATCATTCAAACCAGAGGTTTCAAACTGGCTTATCAACATTATTTTTTTGCTCTACAGCACGTCCTAAATTTTTTCATGATGTCTGCCAAGTGTTAATTCTGGAAATTCCTATATAAAAATCTACCTTTTCTTCTTCCCAAAACTCAAAAATGGCAGCTATCCCTATATTCCCACATGGCAACAATTTGTCAAAGCTGAGTGGTGGTCTCCCCCATTATATGGGACATGTATACTCCAATGTCCTACCTGGCCTGCTTCCCGTATTTACAGTATCTGTCTGGCTACTATAGGTATTTTAGTTTGTTTCACCTGATGCAGACTCAGTTGAAATAACAATGATTTGTGAAGAATTCTAGTTAATCTTTTTTCTTTCTTTTACAAATAAAGGACAAAGAGAGCCCAGGCAAGTGGCTCACACCTGTAATCCCCAGCACTTTGGGAGGCCAAGGTGGGAGGATTGCTTGAGTTCTGGAGTCTGAGACCAGCCTGGGCAACATAGCGAGACCCAGTCCCTACAAAAAAAAAAAAGAGAATCTTACTATTTTGATATTGTTGGTGCCATTATTAAGTGTCTTATGAAAAATATTTTGTATACAAATAATACACACATCTTTCAGGGAGAGGTTGTTATGAATTGGCTAGCTACTTTGAGAACTATCTTCTCCATCAACAATTACAGCCATCAGTCTGTCAGTTTATCTAAAACTTTTTTTTTTTGGTAGGTTTTATGTCTCTATTGCAACTACCCAACTTGGCCATTGTAGCCCACACAGACAAATAAGCACGACTGTAGTTCAATAGTCTTATTTACAAAAACGGGTGGAGCAGGATTTAACCTTTTTTTTTTTTTTGAGATGCAGTCTCGCTCTGTCACCCAGGCTGGAATGCAGCAGCACAATCTCCGCTCAGTGCAACCTCCACCTCCCAGGTTCAAGTGATTCTCTTGCCTCAGCCTCCAGAGTAACTAGGATTATAGGCACACACCACCACTCCCAGCTAATTTTTTGTATTTTTTTTTAGTAGAGATGGAGTTTCACCATGTTGCCCAGGTTGGTCTTGAACTCCTGACCTCAAGTCATCCGCCTGCCTTGGCCTCCCAAAGTGCTGGGATTACAGGCGTGAGCCACCGTGCCCGGCCAAAACTGAAATTCTTAAAGCCAGCCATTTGATTACCTGGCTTAGGAAGGACTGCAGAGTAGGTTGGGATCTTAGGGATGACTTTGTTTGATTCCAAACAAATCTTAATCAATAGGACAGTGAATTTAAATGCATTGTGTTTTGCTTGGTATTTTACTTGATTTGAATGCAATAAGTATTTATCTCTATGGATCTTTATTTGAATTCTGTGCAATAATGGCTGTCTTCCAGTTTCAGGCAGATAGTGAATGATGATAAATTCTATTAACTCTCACGCACTGCTTTTCCTGCTCCTTCTTCCCTATTTCCCCTCTATATGCCTGTAACTGACTTAAGGCCATCTCTCTTAACTGTGTTGGTTTGATTTCTCGGCAGCTGGTGCCAGCTTTTTCATCAAAACCACCTAAACAACGTAGTGGTTTTTGTTCTGCAGGGAATGAGTCAGCTACACTTTTACAGGTTCTATTTGGAATTTGGATGTCTTCGAAAAGCATTCAGACATGTAAGTTAAGAAAACTTTGCACTAGGGGCTGAGTCTGTCCTCCCATTCTGAGACTAATACATGTGTCAGGGACCATGCTCCTTGGAAACCTAACTGAACAAACAGTAGGGGATATATAAAGCAAAAGGACCTTAGAAGCCTCATGTAGATTTGTCTCTGATTTTCTTTGGAAATCTAGGCAAACACTTATTCCCAGGTTATAATCTGTAGCTCCTAGGTTGATATTGTTCTATTTTATTTGGGCTATGATGTTTTCAAAAATTATAAAATATATATACAAGCTGTGTTTTCTGCCTCTCTTTAAAAAAATCACAAGATTGGGCACCCTTAAAACAGTATATGGAACTGAATAGCAGTTGTCATCTTTAAAAAGAGGCACCTGCTTTCCATTTTCCCATAGCCTCTTCCATTTCCTAGTGA
This sequence comes from Chlorocebus sabaeus, assembly GCF_047675955.1. Classification (NCBI taxonomy): domain Eukaryota; kingdom Metazoa; phylum Chordata; class Mammalia; order Primates; family Cercopithecidae; genus Chlorocebus; species Chlorocebus sabaeus. The sequence goes on from NC_132908.1 coordinate 19,124,508, forward strand.
CCCATTTCATCCATTTATTCCTGAAGGCATTTGAGTTGGTGAGACCTAATTTAACGTCCCTGGGTCACCATTTTCTTTTTTTGCTTTCATTTATTGAGCACTCCCTGTGTGTCAGGCTCTCTATTAACCATGGACCACATGCTACACATACCATCTTCAGTTATCACAATAGTCTTATAAATAGATACTTTTTAATTTCCATTTTGTATGTGAGAAACTGAGTAACTTGCCCAAGTTCTGGCCTGTAAGTGGTAGCGCTGAAATTTAAGCCCAGGTGAACCTGAAGCTGAAGCTCTCAACCTTTTTGCCCTGTGGTACCATCTGTTCTGATGGCAATGGCATGCTTTCCAATGAAATAATAGATTTGGAAGAACTTTGAAAATACAAAGGGACTTTTCTTGTCTAAGTTGTACGTTTCTTTAAAGTTTGTCTTTTTTACGATGTATAATCACAGGGATCGGTTAGCGTTGTGTGGCTTCATTTACTTAGTCACTTTTCTATATTAAGGAAACAGTTCTCATTTTAAAATGCTAACAATTACTGTCTATAAAAGCACTGAGCTGACAATAAAAGTCCAGGCCTTTCACAGTATTTTAGCTGTTCAACCATTTTTTTAAAACCTGTTAATATATTTTCAGAAATTCCGCTTGCCTCCACCATCATCTGATTTTCTAGCTGATATTGTTGGGCTACAAACAAAACAAAGAGCTGGAGATCTGCCCAAGACAATGGAAGGTATAGCTATGATGCTGGTTTGATGATTTGCTCACTCTAAAAGATGTGGATATGATTGTAAGTAGGTTTAGCACAACAGAACTCAATTCTAACTAACTTAAGCACAAAAACAATTTTTGTTTTTTTGAGATGGGGTCTCACTCTTGTCACCCAGGCATAAGTGCAGTGCTATGATCACACAGCTCACTGCAGCCTTGACCTCCCAAACTCAAGCAGTCCTCCCACCTCAGCCTCCTGAGTAGCTGGGGAACTACAGGCACATGCCACATTCCCAGCTAATTTTTTTTTTTTTTTTTTTTAAGAAATGGGGCTCCACTGTGCTGCCCAGGCTGGTCTCAAACTCCTAAGCTCAAGTGATCTACCCACCTTGTCTTCCCAAAGTGCTGGGATTATAGGCATGAGCCACCATACCTGGGCCACAAGAATAGTTTTTTTAAGGAAAACTGGGCAGGTACCCAGGGAGGTTAGATAGCAGGAACCACAGCCAGGGTTCATGCCTCAGAAACCATCTGGTTAGATAGCTAAGGATACCTGGGTATCACTAACATTGGACTGTTATGAATTACTCTGAATAATTTCTAAACTGTCACTGGGTCTTTGTACCCACCAGTGTACAGGTGGGAAGGAAGATCATGCCTTTGACTAATATAAGGGATACTTGCTGATACTACTCACAGTGAAGAATAAATAGGCAGGAGGTTTAGATACTAGCCAGCTGCAAGATTCATGATAGCAGTGTTTTTCAAACTATGGGTTGTGTCCGATGAGCAAGTTTTAGCTAACCTTTTTGGTTTTGCCAGGAGGTGAGTGATAGAATAGTATAGGACTTATCAGAGTTCATTGCATATAGTAAGGTTAGGTATTGTTCGATGATACTGTATTTTGTGTTCAGAAATTAATTGAATAATATCAACCAGTGTTGAAAAAGTAGTGAGGAGTAACTTGATTTCTTATCTCCTCTAGAAATGTGCTTGTATTATCCTCTGTCCTAATCCCCACTTCTAATTTTCTATCCTTCCATTGTTCTCTTCTTCTCATGGATGCCCATTTTTGATCTGCAGTTGTATTTGATTTGATCTGCATTGTATTTTAAACATCTGTGATTAAATCACAGAGTAATCATTATGAGATTCTAGGTTCAAGCAAAAACATCACGTTGTGAAAGAAAAGATGTAATCAGGAAAAAGAAATTTGACATGTTTGAAGAGTACAGCTTGTTGGGCATGCTGAGAATAGGAGGAGGCAGTGATGAGAGACAAAGCTGGAAAGGCAGATTAAAGCCACACCCTGCAGGCTTTATTTTTATTTCATTTTTTATTTTTATATTCTGTACCAGCCACAGAGAGACAACCTGCAGGCTTTGAATGCCATGCCAAAAGAATTTGGATTTTATTCTGTAGGCCTTGAGGAGCCAGAGAGGTTATGGCAACTTGTCTATCCTCTTAAGTATTTCACTTCATCTTCCCATGCTAAATATCACAGTCCCCAAGGCATAGTCCCTCGCACTCTGATCTTTGTTAATCAGTCTTTCCTTTGGAGTATTCGTCTGTTTTTGCCAAGTTCACCTATTAGTTTTCTTTGAATGACTCCTATATCATTATCTCTAGGTCTGATGCCCTAGCTTGCAGGCCTGCATTCTCAACTGCCTGCTGAATATTCCAATTGCTATTTGGATATTCTACTGTCCTCAGTCACAACATAGCTAAAAGCATTTTTCTCATCCTCAAGTAATGGGCTCTTCATATTCCCTCTTGTTGGTGTCATTTTTCTCTAAGACACCAGTGTTGAATTTTACGATTTTCTTTTGGCTCCCTATCCCCAATCTGTCTGCATGCCTAATTCCCTTTGCTCCTATAAATCTCTATTCAGATGTCAATTTAACAGAGACCTTCTCAGATCATCCTATAAAAAACATAAGACAATAACCCTTTTCCTGCCCCAACATTTCCTATCCTTTTCTCTTCCTTTTCTTCAAAGCCCTTATCTTACCTGATATATTACATATTTATTTGTTTATTATCCATATTTCCAACTAGAAGTTAAATTTCATGAGGAATTTTATTGGTTTTGTGCATTGGGAAATTCCTAGTGGCCAAAACAGTGCCGGGTATATAATAAAGTTATAGATAAATATTTAAATATTTTGCTGGCTGAATTGAGTTTTTTTTCACCATGTTCTACCAGTTTTTTGTGTATGTTTTATATATATCCCTTTTCCTCCATCCCTTTCACTATCTTAATTCGGATGCTGGTAACAACTTTTTTTTGAGACAGAGTCTTGCTCTGTTGCCTAGGCTGGAGTGCAGTGGGATGATCCTGGCTCACTGCAACCTCTGCCACCTGGGTTCAAGTGATTTTTGTGCCTCAGTCTCCTCAGTAGCTGGAACTACAGGCAGGCACCACCACACCAGCTAATTTTTGTATTTTTAGTAGTGACAGAATTTCACCATGTTTGACCAGGCTGGTCTTGAGCTCCTGACTTCAAGTGATCACCCGCCTCAGCCTCTCATAGTGCTGAGATTACAGGCATGAGCCACTGCACTTGGCCTTCTTTCTTCAACATTTAGTTCCGGGGTACATGCGCATGATGCGTAGGTTTGTTACATAGGTAAATGTGTGATGTGGTGGTTTAGTACACAGATCAACCAATCACCTAGGTATTAAGCTCAGCCTCCATCAACTATTCTTCCTGATGCTCTACCTCCACCAACCCCTCTGACAACCCGAAATGTGTGTTGTTTACTCCCCATGTGTCCATGTGTTTTCACCATTCAGCTCCCTCTTATAAGTGAGAATATGTGGTATTTGGTTTTCTGTTTCTGTGTTTGCTGAGAATAACGGCTTCCAGTTCCATCCATGTCTCTGCAAAGGACGTGATCTCATTCCTTTTTGTGGCTGCGTAGTATTCATGGTGTATATGTACCACATTTTCTTTATCCGATCTATCATTGATGGGCATTTGGGTTGATTCCATGTCTTTTCCACCTGCATGTATCTTCATAACAGAACGATTTATATTCCTTTAGAATATACCCAGCAACAGAATTGCTGGGTCAAATGGTATTTCTGCCTCTAGCAGATGCTCATAATTTTTTGGCCAGAATTACTGTAAAGCCCTTTCTAGCCTCTTTCTACTTCATTGTCTTTCTTTCTTTCTTTCTTTATGTATATTAAAAAATTTAGGCCAGGTGCAGTTGCTCATGCCTATAATCCAAGCACTTTGGGAGGCTCAGGTGGGTGGATTACCTGAGGTCGGGAGTTCGAGACCAGCCTGACCAACATGGAACAATCCCATCTCTACTAAAAATACAAAATTAGCTGGGTGTGGTGGTGCATGCCTGTAATCCCAGCTACTCAGGAGGCTGAGGCAGGAGAATCACTTGAACCTGGGAGGCAGAGGTTACGGTGAACCGAGATTGCGCCGTTGCACTCCAGCCTGGGCAACAAGAGCAAAACTCCGTCTCCAAAAAAAAAAAAAATCTAGAGACAGGATCTCCCTCTGTTGCCCAGGCTGAAGTGCAGTGGCACAATCTAAGCTCACTGCAGTCTCAAACTCCTACATTCAAGCCATCCTCCTGCCTCAGCCTCCTGAGTAGCTAAGACTTGCAGTCATGCACTACCATGCCTGACCAGTTTTTGTTTTGGTAGAGACTGGGTCTTGCTCTGTTGCCTAGGGTGGTCTCAATCTCCTGGACTCAAGCAATCCTCTTGCCTTGGCCTCCCAAAGTGCTGGGATTACAGGCATGCCATGCACCCAGCCTCTACTCCATTTTTTACAAATCTTTGAGGTTGATGTTTCTTAAAACACTGCTTTAATTATGTCACTTCCACTTTCAGGAACTTTTTGTGGCTTCCCATTATGTATTGAATGGTGGATGAAAATTATCCTCTTCTCTCAACTTTGTTTCCTATACTTGTCTCTTGCACAGACTTTTTTTTCTTCATCACTGGTCTACTGCCAAACCAAGTTTACTCTACGTTTCTGTCTTACCTGGAATGCCCTCTTCTACTTATGATACTTTGGCTCTTTTCCTCACAAGGACCAACTACTCACTTAGGCCATCTTGAGCAAGTATTGTTTGAAGAAGGATATATGTGGGTAGAAAGCCAGCAGGAACCTAAGTGCCCCTAGTGAAGAGATTTTCTCCAACCCTCTCATAGCATCTACTTACCTGTGTGTGTATTTTCCTCTTCTGACTAGTCAGTTCTCGCTGTCTCTCTCTCTCTCTCTATATATATATATATAATATATATATATATATATTTTTGAGACAGAGCCTTGCTCTGTTGCCCAAGCTGGAGTGCAATGACACAATCTCTGCTCACTGCAACCTCCACCTCCCAAGTTCAAGCAATTCTTGTGCCTCAGCCTCCTGAATAGCTGGAATTACAGGTGCATGCCACCACACCTGGCTAATTTTCGTGTTTTTAGTAGATATTGGGTTTCACCATGTTGGTTAGGCTGGTCTTGAACTCCTGACCTCAAGTGTTCTGCCTATCTCAGCCTCCCAAAGTGCTGGAATTACAGGTGTGAACCACTGTAACTAGCCCAGTTCTTTATATTTTTTAGTGAAAATTCTTAAAGCAGGCAGTCTGATCAACTGATTTTTCCTTTTAAGAGCATGTCTTGATAAGGAATATCAAGTCATTGGTCAATCTATAGATGACCTCTCTTGAGCCGGGTCATACCCTTAATCCAATCAGTAATGGTCCCTGGTTAAAGAACAAGCTTTTGCTGCTTAAATAGGTGGCTGAGGGTGGAGTATATTTAGCTAGAATGAACCGTAAGGGAGTGACAGGCACTGTAAAGAACAGGTTGAATATACCAACTATCTGAATTCTGTGTTTTTTTAAGACTCAGTTAATCTTTTCCTTTCTTGATCTCTGACACTCCAGTGTAAAGTATATTCTTCCTCCTATCCCTTTATTGTTTTAGCTCGTTTGGGACTTCATTTTCTCAGTGTTTTTTTTTTTTTTGTTTTGTTTAGTTTTGAGACAGAGTCTTGCTCTGTCACCCAGGCTGGAGTGCAGTGGCGCGATCTTGGCTCACTGCAAGCTCTGCCTCTTGGGTTCACGCCATTCTCCCACCTCAGCCTCCTAAGTAGCTGGGACTACAGACGCCCACCACCATGCCCGGCTAATTTTGTTTTTGTATTTTTAGTAGAGACAGGGTTTCACCATGTTAACCAGGATGGTCTCGATCTCCTGACCTCGTAATCCACCTGCCTCCGCCTCCCAAAGTGCTGGGATTACAGGCATGAGCCACCATGCCCTGCCTCTCTGTGTTCCTATAATTGTAATAGATTGCAAGCCCCTAAATGGTTGGGGCTGAGTTTTATACATCTTTTGATCTTCCCTGTGCTTAGCCTATGCAACCTCAGGAGACATGTCTTCTAGGGTTCTTAAATACACATTCTAATATACGTTCAATTGTTTTTCTTTTAGGGCCTTTACCTTCTAATGCAAAAGCCACCATCAACCTTCAGAATGACCCCATCATTCAAAAGTATGGCTCTAAGAAAGTGGGCTTGACCAGATGCCTTCTGACAAAGGAGGAAATGAGAACGTTTCACTTTCCATTACAAGGTTGGCTTAGGCCTAATCTGATATTGCCAACAATGTAAAAATATCTAACAGCTTATTTAAATACTACTGTTGGAGATTGATTTATCTGGCTGTTTTCTGAATGGCTTATTCTTATTTCATCTTCTATTAATGAGGAAATATCTTAAGCACAGTGTATCCCAAAGTGTGTGATGTATATTGTGATTGGCAAAGTGATGATTTTAGGTAGTACATGAATGTGACATTGAAGAGCATTGAAATAATATTTAATGAGAAAGTTATTCCCTTTCCTTTTCATTCAGTTTTCTTTCATTTCTTTATATTAAAAACAGTTAGTATGTCTTTAATATTTTAACACTTTTCCAATACTTCTAATTCTCCTCCCACACTGCCCCCACATTTCTTTAACAAATAGAGCAGGTCTAGGCTCAGAGCCTTGGTCAATTATATAGCAAGAATTTAATAAAAGTACTTTGATTTCATTTTATTTTCTTTGTTACCTCCTAATTATAGCAATGATAATTAAATTTCCTTTTTTTAAAATGAGATATAATTTAACATACCACACATTTCACCCACTTAAGGTTACAATTAAGTATTTTTTACTATCTTCATAGAGTTGTACAGCCATCACCACAATTTTAGAACACTTCTATCATCCCAAAAGAAACCCTATAGTATAATTTCCCTCCAACTCCTGAGCCTTTGACAACCGTTAATCTGTTTTCTATATATAGATTTACCCATTCTGGATATTTCCTGTAAGTGGATGTGCAATATGTGGTCTTTGTGACTGGCTTCTTTAACTTAGCATAATGTTCTCAAGGTTCATCCATATTGTAGCATGCATCAGTACTACATTTATTTTCACTGCTTAATGATACTGCCATTGGATAGACTGTTCATTGGGTGATGGACATTTGAGTTGTTTCCACTTTTTAGTTATTATGAATAATGCTGCTATGAACATTCAAGTACAAGTTTTTTGTGTGGACACATGCTTTCATTTCTGTTGGGTATATACCTAGGAGTATAATTGCTGGGTCACATGATAACTCTGTGTTTAACCTTTTGAGGCACTGTCAGTCTGTGAAAGCAGCCATACCATTTTACATTCCCACCAGCAACATACGAAGTTTCCAGTTCCTGCACATTCTTGCCAACATTTGTTATTATCTTGTTTGAATATATCCATCCTAGTGGCTATGAAGTGGTGTCTCATTGTGATTTTGATTTGCATGTGTCTGTTGGCTGATGATTTTGAGCAACTTTTCATGTGCTTATTAGTCATTTGTATAGCTTCAGAGAAATGTCTATTCGGATCCTTTGTCCATTTTTAAATTGGGCTGTATTTTATCATGGAATTATTGGAGTTCTTATATTCTGGATGCATAAATTTTATTTTTTTAATTTATTTTTTTAAGTTGGTGTGGATGTGTTTTATAGGTCCCAGGCACCATACTAAGTGTTTTTTTGTACATTAACTGGCAATCCTATGATATATGAACTAAATTTTAACTCCATTTTATAGATGGCTTTTTCTCTATTTATTTTAACATATTTATAACCATCTTTTTCTTGAGGTTGCACTACTGTCTCATGAGCACGTAGTAAGGGCAGTACTGCTGACACCTATAAAACACCACTGATAATATAGATAAGGTAGGCTGCAAGTATAGTGTCTCTGAGATTTGGGGCTGCCTTTCTTCTCTGGGATAGACCATATTTTGATTCTTTTAATTGCGATTAGTTGGAAATTTCACAGTACTGGGAATCAGAAATCAGTCAAAGGTTTGCCTAGCCCCCTTTGTTCCTTGTCAAACAAGATTTAGATGTTACCTTTACTGCTCCAGCCTCTGCCTGAAGGTAGAAGTCTTCAACAATTCAGATGCTTTTGGGTCTCTGAGCTAAATATGCATGGTTATTGACTCAGGGTACACAAATAGAGGGAGTACCTTAAGTCTGTAGCTGAGCCTCTGTAGGAAACATGTGATTCCAGAAAATGCAGGCAAGGCTCTGAATAGATGTTTCAGAGGAATCTTGAGGGTTGAGTTGGGTGGAGGGACATGTATGGTGAATGTTACTTAAACTTGCTTCCTGCTGTGAAATCTTTTAGATCTCTATTATGATGGAATCTCATTCCTATTTTCTCTTCCTGTATTTAGGAAAGAAAGATTTCACATACAGTTATTTGCATACTTTATTCATTCTTTCTTAGCGCTGACATGGAAAGGGCCTAATGACTTTGAGTTTAGCCATGATTTAGTTATCTCTTTTCTCATGAGGAGGAAAAATTGTTACTTGGCAACTGCCAGGAAGTTCAAGCCCCAGAATCTCCTCCTAACAGCAAGCCTAAGTTATTCTTTCAATATAAAAATGAGTAGATGGAGAAAAACTTGAGGACAGAGATTGTATCTTATTTAGTCTTTGTATTTCAAGTGTCTAACATACTGACATATCTGACTAAAATATCTAGTATTTTAGTTTTACCTGCTTGAATCTAAGGGTGATGTTTACCATCTCTATTCTAAAGGCAAATATTTTCTTCCTTTTTTCCTAGGTTTTCCTGAGTGTGAAAACTTTTTACTTACCAAATGTAATGGTTCTATAGCAGACAATAGTCCTCTCTTTGGACTTGACTGTGAAATGGCACGTACTACTTTTGATTTTTCAATTGGAGTGTTACAAGCTGAGGTCTAGTAGAAAATGATTTCTTGAGTCTATTGCACCAATGAACGAATACATTCATTTCTAGTATTCTGTTTTAATAGCTGAAAGTAGGTCCTTTTACTCATACTTTAGAAAACTTAGATCTGTATTCCAGGATAAAGAATAAATATCCCATAAGTGGCTGGGTGCAGTGGCTCACACCTGTAATCCCAGCACTTTGGGAGGCCGAGGTGGGTGGATCATGAGGTCAGGAGATCAAGACCATCCTGGCCAACATGGTGAAACCCCATCTCTACTAAAAATACAAAAAATTACCTGGGCATGCTGGTGCGCACCTGTAGTCCCAGGTACTCGGGAGGCTGAGGCAGGAGAATCGTTTGAACCCAGGAGGCAGAGATTGCAGTGTGCCAAGATTGCGCCACTGTACTCCAGCCTGGTGACAGAGCGAGACTCCATCTCAGGAAAAAAAAAAAAAATCACATAAGTTTTCCAACTAGTTACTATGTTTAATCAAGTCTTTGCACATTACTATAAGTTGATTCCTTGTGTTTGAACAAGTATTTTGTTGTTGGTTCTATGAGGACTTTGCCTTAATTGTTGGTTTGGCTTAGTTTTACACCTTGAAGACCAGAAGTAGGATTTCTCTCCTTAAGTTCCCCTCATGCTTTGCTTTATCTAATTGTAGTAAGCCTCTTTTCAAAGACAGTGCATCCTCTTTCAGTACTCAGGAAACAGTTTCTCAATTCTTAATAGAGTAACTAAGACCTAAAACTTGAGAATCTGACATATCAGGGTGTATATCCTGTCCTTGCCTGTTAGTGGCTATGTCACCTTGGACAAATTCCCCTAACATATCAGCCTGGGCTTCTCCCTCTGTGAAGTGGGGGTAATAATAAAGACTACCTCAAAAGGTAATTATGAGAGTGACATATATAAAATGCTTAGTACAGCACTAGCTGATAATAGAATGGGCTTAATAAAAATTACCTATTAGTGGTATTTAGCATAATACTGGATATAGTACACACTCCATAAATGGTAGATACAATTATTAATACTATTTGCATTCATCTTCCTTGTGCAAATTACACTGTGTTGATCCTCTTAAGTGTAACATTCAGCAGCCTGCCCAGCTTTAATTTCACTCACACTAGATCCTCTAGTAAGCAAGTTTGTGCCATTGCTGCAGGGACCCTGGTAGATTAGAGTAGATGGCAGTTGACATAGTGCAAATAGTAAGAGGAAGCAATACCTTCCACAGTTCAGCAGACTGACTACATCTTGGTCTTTCAGTGCCTCACATCTAAGGGGAGAGAGCTAACACGCATCTCACTGGTTGCTGAAGGAGGCTGCTGTGTTATGGATGAACTGGTCAAACCTGAAAATAAGATTCTGGACTACCTCACCAGGTATTTTTCACCTTGTCTTCAGCTCTTCTGAGAGCTATCAGACTAGAATGGAATAATTCTTAAGAAGAATGGCCCACAGCTTCAGTTTAGTTGGGTTTTATCTACTTAAGTATTATCAAAGATTAGGGCATCACATAGGTATATTTTAATGCTGAAATTGCACAATGTCAGTGTATAATGCTCTTGCCCTTCTTGATCTTCAATCTTCTTGTGACCTAAGTCAGCAGAATATTATCTTCCTTATTCCAGAATCTCCCAATTATAATCAGTATCTACAACTGCCAAACAGCTGGAGCTTTGCTTTCTGATAAGACCTCATCTGAAAATCTGCAAATCATCATTTGGCAGTCAAGTGATGTTAGAGCTTAATGTGCCTTGACCCCCAAAACACAAACAAAACTATTATTTTTCATAACAGAAATTCGAAGCTCAAAATGTTAGTCTACTTTTCCAAAGATTAGCATGTAATTTCAGAATGTACACACAGTGACTAGGCAAGAAGCCAGTGAAACATTACTGTTCCCATCCATTGAAGTGGCACTGGTGGATTCATGACTACTTAGGGACAGAGAGGCAATGATAGTGATAAATAACTGTCCTATTAGCAGACTTGACAATTAGATTCTTAGGGAACAGTCACGTGTGGCAAAGTTGTATGCACAAGCATGTTTGTCACAGTATTGCAAAAATGTAGGTATATAAATGTCTGAAAGTAAGGGATTAGTTAAAATATGTTGCATCTGTATGATGGAATACTCACTCTGTAACCATTTAAAAGGATGTGCTAAAATAGATTTATTGATATGAAAATGTGTTTATGACATATTACAAAGGATAGATTTGTTAAAAAGCAGCTCATGCATTATGATTACATTTTTATAAAAATTAAATATATACCTGAATCTATATCAAAAGTATGGAAGGACATTTAATAAAAATGTAAAAAGCGATCATCTCTGAGTGATAGGATTATGACTAATTTTTAATTCTTATTTGTCACTTTAGACACTAAGCATATATATATAAACTATAATTTTTTAAAATGTTATTTTTAAAATGTCTTTCCAGAGAGGAAAACTTGTTAATATCCTCGCCTGTCCATTTCTCTTTTTTTATTGAAAGCTTTTCAGGAATCACGAAGAAGATTCTTAACCCAGTGACGACCAAACTCAAAGATGTACAGAGGCAGTTAAAAGCACTGCTTCCTCCTGATGCTGTGTTAGTGGGCCACTCCTTAGATTTGGATCTCAGAGCACTGAAAGTGAGTATCTGATTTAGGACTTTGTATTTTCAGTATAAATGCCTGTTCCATTTATCTCAAATCTAAAGTCTTGGGCTCTTCTCCCCCACCCTGCTAGCCCAGTTGTTTTTTCCTTTAGCATAAGACATTACTCATTTTATTCTCTTTTCTTCCTCAGATGATACATCCATATGTTATTGATACATCATTGCTTTATGTCAGAGAGCAGGGCAGAAGATTTAAGCTGAAGTTCTTAGCCAAAGCTATTTTGGGGTAGGTTTGCTTATATACTGTAATATTGTTCTGACAAACTGCATGCAAGTTAGCATATAGTATCTAATTTAATGCATATTGCAAAATTCAGGATTTCTGCTCTCTTTGTTTATAAACATTATTTTTTTGCATTTCTTATGAAATGAAGAAATTGTAGCAATAGAGACAGGGGTTTACATTCATAGTTGAGGCTTAATGGATAGAACTGAACCATGAAGGCAGAAGAGGTAACCAAAATTTCAAAACATACCTATATGCCTATACAAGATAGTGTAACATACTTATACTGTCCTATTGTATTAAGACACATATGTACAAAGGTGTTCATTATAACATGGTTTAAAATAGCAAAATAGAAAAACCTCAAATATTCTAGAAGTCTGAGTAAATTATGGTTATCTATATTATTGAATATTTTGTTGTTCAAAAGAATATGATAAATCTGTATGTTATATGGAAACCTCTCTAAGACACTCCTGAGAATAAGAGATGCAGAGCAAGATTTATATATGCCTCAATATTTATATGATATAGATTAGATTTAGTTCTATCTATAGACATAGGCATATACATATATTAAGCTTTTTAAAAACACCTAAGAAAGTATTTAAGTATGTATAGACACTTATATACAAATAAAAAAGTTTCAGGAAGGCAATTTTAAACAATGGTTAGATCTAAGAAATGGGCCTGCCCCATTTCTTAGAGAGGGGACTGGCCGGGGAGTCAGCTAGATGCTTTTTGTTGGGTAGCCTTTTGTCCACATGCTATGCTTGCTGTGAACAAAGCCATTCCTGATTGTTCTGCACCCCCAGTGCCTCTTGCAGGGCCTGGCAATTAGCTGGAATAAAGGAACCTTGATTGTTGTGATGCAAATCTAATTACCAGAATTCTAACATTTTATATGTAATCACAACACTTGAGATGGTTGAAAGAGCCTATCATTAAAAGTGCTGTGAGTATGTCAATTTTATACTGACTTTCCAGGAAGGATATACAGTGTCCAGACAGACTTGGTCATGATGCCACAGAAGATGCTAGAATAATCCTTGAATTGGCTCAGTATTTCCTTAAGTATGGCCCAAAAAAGGTTAGTATCTTTGACCAGTGTGTTCACCTTTCTTAAAAATCATAGGACTAGATCAGTCTATCATAGACTACCAACTCCTGTTACCTATTTTTATGAAAATGGCAGTGTGGGCCGGGTGCAGTGGCTCACGCCTATAATCCCAGCACTTTGGGAGGCTGGGGCGGGCAGATCACCAGGTCAGGAGTTCAAGACCAGCCTGGCCAATATGGTGAAACCCCGTCTCTACTAAAAATACAAAAATTAGCCGGGTATGGTGGTACATGCCTGTGGTCCCAGCTACTCGGGAGGCTGAGGCAAGGAGAATCGCTTGAACCAGGAAGGTGGAGGTTGTAGTGAGCTGAGATCGTGCCACTGCACTCTAGCTGGGCAACAGAGCAAGACTTCATCTCAAAAAAAAAAAAAGAAAATGGCAATGTGATTGAAGCCTAGCATATATTTTGAATTAAGACCCATATCACTAGCATAATGTAGTGGTTAAGTATATAGTCTCTGCAGTTGGGCTTATCTGTTTTAAAATATATGTTTTACTATGCTGTATAATCTAGGGCAGTTTCTCTGAACAACATCAGTTTTTGGATGTATAATAGGGGAATACACACTTTTCTAGGATATTGTTGAGAGTAAATGAGATACTGTGTATAAAGTTCTTAGCACAGTGCCTTAAATATATTAAGCACTATACTGGTGGCATGGTGATTATTGTAGTTAATACTAATAGTTGTAATAATTATAAAAATTCTGCATAGATTTTAGTTTTCTTGGAGTAGGGGGAGCATATAATTGTTTCACCAGCAGTTCAGTGGGTACAGATTAGAACAGCACATAAGGGAGACATGGAAGAGGACACAGTCTCTGACAAACTTTATTATAATGCATTCTAACCTATTAGATTGTCCCATTGCATAATACATTCCATCATGACTCCATTATAAAATAAATTGTACTCCACATAGAATAATAAGCAACAGCCAGACTTTGTGTCAGATGGTAAAAAGATATTCTAACAGATCTTCTTTGAGCATATAGATAATAATAGCCACCACTCACTGAGGTCTTAAGTGTATTATTCTAAAATGCCATATATACATTATCTTATTTAATCCTCACAACAGCCCTGTGAGTTAACCATTATCATTCCAATTTTATACATGAGGCTTTTGAGGTTATCAAAGGTTAGATAACTTATCTGAGGTCCCACAGCCAGTCAGAGATGGAACCAGAATTGAAACTCATGTCTGTCACATTCTGTCTTTTATCTATACCAGGGGTTAGCAAACTTTTTCTGTAAAGGCCAGTTAGTAAATATTGTAGGCTTTGCAGTTTTGCAACTACTCAACTTGCTGTGGTACTGCAAGAGCAGCCATAGACATTATGTCAACGCAGGTGGGCACAGCTGAAATAAAACTTTATTTATTTACAAAAAAATATGTATTAGTGTTTGCTAATCTCTGCTCTCACTACAGCAGGTTCTAAAACCCTTTTGGTCTCATGACTCTTTTGTTAATGTGGGTTATATTGTTACCCACACAGTGGTGAGTTCAATCAGTTGGTGGGTGTTAACCCAATGACCACTACCAAAGAAGATTTACTTTTTTATTTTTATTTTTTTTGAGACAGAGTCTCACTCTGTCTCCCAGGCTGGAGTGCAATGGTGCAATCTCTCTTCACTACAGCCTCTGCCTCCCTGGTTCAAGAGATTTTCCTGCCTCACCCTCCCAAGCAGCTGGGATTACAGGTGCCTGCCACCACACCTGGCTAATTTTTTTTTTTTTTTTTTTAAATTAGAGTTGGGGTTTTACCATGTTGGCCAGGCTGGTCTCAAACTCCTAACCTCAGGTGATCCACCCATCTCGGCCTCCCAAAGTGCTTGGATTATAGGCGTGAGTCACCATGCCTGGCCCAAGGAGGATTTAACAAGGGGATTTTATTACTTTGCAACAAGTAAGAACACCAGGGATAGTTTCCAAAGCACTATCTCCCCAAATGAAGGCAAAAGCAGGGCTTTTATTTTGCTAGTTGGCTGAGTCACTGCATGTGTAAAGGCAGGGTTTGTTCCTTGACACATACATGTATAGAAAATGGAGAATAAGTTCCTCCCTAAGTGAGATTTTTAGCATGGTAATGCAGAGAGTTTGCCAAGTTCATCTCTAACTTCAGCCATCTCTGGTTCCAGCTGGTTTTTGTCTTGCTGTAGCTGGTCTTCTTCCTGTACCCTTTTGAAACAACAAGGTGCAACAGGGGTTACACTTTTATAGTGTGCACCTGAAGACCCAGGGACTCTGGGTTACAATATCTATCAACATTTACTATATTAGAAATTGCATAAATTTTAATATTAGTTTGAGATAAAGTTTGAGATAATATTAGTTTGAGATTAGTTTGAGATTTGTGTTTATATATTAACACAAATCACTTTTTTTTTGAGATGGGGTCTCACTGTGTTGCCTAAGCTAGACTGGAACTCCTGGGCTCAAGGGATCCTCCTACTTCAGCCTCCTGACTAGCTGGAACTTCAGCATATACAGCCACTCTGTCCAGCTACAAATAACTTGCTTTTATGAAAAAAAGAATTTTCCATAAACATCAGTGGAAAGAGCATCATTGTTTTAGGTATTTTTGTGAAACCTTTTAACATCTAGCGTAATAGAAAACAAGTTACTTTTCATATCTGCTTTACATTCAGTCTCTTATGTCATATAGTTGGAGAAGGAAGGATCTCACCCCTTGTGAGACCTCTGGAAACCCCAGGATTCCCAAACCACACTTGGGGAGCTTAATTATGCTTGATTTCCAGTGAAAATTGTATCTCACTTGGATAAAAACTAACCAAATCTGAATTAAGCATGAGCTTTAGTTAATAATGATGCATTACTATTGTTTGATTAATTGTGACAAATGCACCCTACAAATCTATTACTAATAGGTAAAAATGGGGGCAAGCTGTATGGGAACTCTGTACTATTTTCATAATTTTTCTGTAAATCCAAATTGATTCTTTAAAAATAAGTTTATTTTTAAAAATTTGTAACTTTAAAAATTATTCTCTCTACATCACAACTCCCTGGTGGGCTCCCACTTTATGGAAGGAGAAGAAATATCAACTAGAATAGACTTCTCATGATTTTGTGTTAAGCTAATAAATAGTCTTTTTAAAAAATTTTCTTGTAAAGCCATTCTTTTATCATTTCCAAAATTGCATGTGTGCAGAGAGGTAAATTTTAAGTGACTGACTATTGGATGAGTGATGAACCAAAATTGTCATCTTTTTTCAATCAGCCCTACTTGGCCCTTCCCCACATTCATGTAACAACATTTGTAGCTGGTAACAGATTGCCGTTCTTGGCTAAGCAGCCATAAACCATCTGGTAACTGTTGAAGCCATCCCAGGGCTGTGGCAATGGCAAAGCCACTGCCTAAGAAAAGAGAGAAAATTATTCAAGTGGATTTTTTGCTTTTCGTTATTGTTGCTTTTTGTTTGTATTTCTTTGAGCATCAAATGCTTTGCAAGAAATTATATTTTTACCACTTTATTTTCTTCAAGATTGCAGAACTAAATCTAGAAGCACTAGCTAATCACCAAGAAATAAAAGCAGCAGGCCAAGAGCCTAGAAACACAACAGAAGTACTTCAGCATCCAAACACAAGGTAATATTTTCAGTTTGAAACAAGAGCAAAGACAAATGGAGTATCTAGTTTCTTGTTTAACAACACCTGAGAATGTTTTTATCCTCTTTTGAGTCTATTGAAAACTATTTACCAAAAAGTAAATAACATTTATCACAAAAACCACAGAAAAAATAGCACCTTCTAGCCTTAATATACAGTATTTAATTTCTAATTTTCTGAATCTAGTGGCTGGTCTAAAATGATATCCTTGACCAAAAGAAAAAAAAAAAAATGATTGGAATATGTTGAACCTAGGTAGCACTGGGAAAGATGATAGACTAGTTGGTATTTTGGCTAGAAGAGTCAATCTGTAGCCTTGTTGTATTGCCCAGACTATGAAAGACACACACACAGACTCAAAAGGGCTTTGTCTCCAGACTATGGCAAATGTATCAGATCTTTAGCATTTTGCCTACACTTTGATAGAGAGCTTTGGGTATATTTCTTGTTTATCCTTCCTCTCTCTATTGAAGCCACACTGTCTAAAACAATTTTCTATGATGATGGAAGTGCTCTACATCTGTGCTATCTGGTTTGGTAGCCGCTAGTCACATTTGACTAGTGCAGTTGAGGAACTGAATTTTTAATTTTATTTAATTTTAATAGCTATATATTGCTAGTGGCTACCATGTTGTATAATGCAGGTATAGAGAAATAACTGTCAGGTTCTGGAAAACTGTTGTTCTTACCTTAACTCTTCTACTTCTTTATAGTGTTTTAGAATGCTTGGATTCAGTGGGTCAGAAGCTTCTTTTTTTGACCCGGGAGATAGATGCTGGTGAACTTGCATCTTCCAGAAACTGTCAAACTATAAAGTGTCTTTCAAATAAAGAGGTGAGTGTCCTGCTGAACCTTTGCAGGTTATATTCAAAGCAGAGGGGAATGTAGCCCTTTGCACCCCATGCAAGTGTCAAACTTTTTTAAATCAGCAACCCTGGCTACAGTTAGTAAGTCTGGCTTCTGTCTCACATCTTTTATGGAGTACCTAAGTCCTCATAGGAGCAGAACTGTCAGCTGCCAATGCCTGCTTCCAGAGCCTAGCAGGCCTCTGGGTTTGGGCTTGCCTATGTATTTGAGTTTCTGTTGTGTTTCTGGTTCATGGAAATGTTTATCTTGGTTTTGAGCCTAGCTATATCTTTTCAATTTTTTTTCTTTTTATATTTTATCTATCATTGCTGTATGTTAAGTCAGAGAGGCTGCATCAAACATGAGCTTACTGTGTTATATTCAGAAGATCTGTGTTGTTGTTTTTTTTAACATTTTGTTTGGAAATAATTTCAACCTTACGGAAGCGTGCATGAATGGTAGAACACCTGTATACCTTCTATCTAGATTCACCTTTTTTAGCACTCTGCCCCAGTTGCTTTATTATTTTATGTGTACCCACATGCGTATGCTCTCTTATGTACACACTCTCTTCCTTCCTCTCTCTGTATGACATTTCCTGAACCAATTGAGAGTAAGCTGCATATATCATGGCCCTAAATACTTCAGAGTGTATTTCATGAGAATATTATTTTACATAACCACATCTTACATAGTTACCAATTTTAGTAAATCTAATATTGTCCTGGTACCTTTATCTACTTTTCATCTGTATTCTAATTTTCTTAGCTGACCAAATAATGTCTTTATAGCACGTCTTTTCCCTTTGGAACAGTATCATTTTTAGGGTCATGTATTACAATTACTTGTCGTATCTTTTTAGTCTCCTTTAAAGCTGGAACAGTTCCTCCACCTTTCTTTGTCTTTAATAACCTTGATACATTTCGAGTAATGCATGCCCCCCTCCCTTTTTTAACAGAGTTTTGCTTATTTTAGGTTTGTGTGGTGGTTGCTCATGATTAAATTCAGATTATGCATTCTTAGCCAAATTTCTTGGGGTCTTGCATCCAGAGGCAGTTATTATTCATCTGCCCCTCTTTTATGCTGTTTATTTTGATCACCTGGTCAAGGTGTTGTCTGCTTTTCTATTGCAGAGTTCTTGTTTTTTCACTTAATTCTAATAAATATGTGGGGAGATATTTTAAGAACATGCCAGTATTGCTTGAGCGCAGGAGGTCAAGGCTGCAGTGAACTATGATCGTTACCACTACACTCCAGCCTGGGATTACAGGTGTGAGCCACTAGGCTCGGCCAAGTGTTCCTTTTTTATATGTCTTTTGCTTGAGCTTGTTGAGCTTTTGGAATTTGTGGGATTATCATTTTCATCAAATTAGAAAAAGTGTTGACCATTATTTCTTCTTTCACCACCCTCCCCTCCTTTGGGCACTCCCACTACATATGTATTAGGCTGTTTAAAGTTGTTCCATAGCTCACTGATGTGCTGTTCATGTTTTTTCCAGTCTTTTTTCCTCTCTGTTTTATTTTAGATTGTTTCCATTGCTATGTCTTTAGGTTTCTTATTGTGCTGCAGTATCTAATCTACTGATAATCCAATCCAGTGTACTTTCACCTCACACATTGTATTTTTTACCTCCAGAAGTTAACTTTTGTTCTATTTTATATCATCCATGTTTCTAGTTAACATTCAGACTTTCCTCTAGCTTCTAAATTCCAGAATATAGTTACAATAACTATTTTAACATCCTTCTCTATTAATTTGATAATCTGTGTCATTTTTAGATTAACTTAAATTGATTGGTTTTTTCTCCTTATTATGGACTGTATTTCATTCTTCTTTGCAGTCTGGTAGTTTTTTGTATTGGATACTGGACACAGTGAATTTTAATTTGTTGGGTGCTATATATTTTTATATTTCTATAAATATTTGTGAGCTTTGGTCTGGGATGTGGAAAAGTTACTTGGAAACACTTTGGTCCTTTTGGATCTTCTTTCTTTCTTTGCTTCCTTCCTTCTTTTCTTTCTGGTGTTTTTTTTTTTTGAGACGAAGTCTCGGGCTGTCCAGGCTGGAGTGCAGTGGCGCCATCTCAGCTCCCTGCAAGCTCCGCCTCCTGGGTTCATGCCATTCTCCTGCCTCAGCCTCCCAAGTGGCTGGGACTACAGGCGCCCGTCACTGCGCCAGGCTAATTTTTTGTATTTTTAGTAGAGATGGGATTTCACTGTGTTAGCCAGGATGGTCTCGATCTCCTGACCTCGTGATCCGCCCGCCTCGGGCTCCCAAAGTGCTGGGATTACAGGCATGAGCCACTGCGCCTGGCCTTCTTTTCTTTCTTATGTTGCCCATGCTGATCTCAAACTCCTGGCCTCAAGTAATCCACTCATTTCAGCATTCCAAAGTGCTCGGATTACAGGGGTGAGCCACTATGCCTGGCCAGATCCTTTTGAATTCTTGCTTTTAAGGTTGGTTAGGTGGAACCAGAGTAAATTTTGTCCCACTACTAAAGCAAAACCATACTAAGTACTTGATCTCCATAAATTATGAGATTTTACACTCTAGCTTTTGGGAATCTAAACTATTCCTGGCCTTGTGTTAGCCCGTGTGATTGTTTCCTCTAATCCTTTTGGGCGTCCTTTCCTTGACCTCGCATAGTTTACTTACATGGATACACTAATCCCTACTCAACTGAATATTTGAGGGAGATTGTTTATAGATCTATCGGTTTCCTAGCTTTTAAGGATCACTGTCCTTCATTTTCCGATATCCTGAGAACTGCTATTCTTAGGATTTTTTTTTTTTTTTTTTTTTTCTTCTGCGCACTTACATGGGCCTCAAGGGCTCTTTGGGCATTATTATTGTTATTGTAATAGACTTTAATTTTTAGAGCAGTTTTAGGTTCACAACAATATTAAATGGAAAGTATAAGCTGGGTGCTGTAGCTTACACCTGTAATCTCAGGACTTTGGGAGGCCAAGGTAGGTGGATCTCTTGAGTCCAGGAGTTTGAGACTGACCTGGGCAACATGGTGAAACACTGTCCCTACAAAATATCAGCCAGGCTTGGCGGCATATGCCTATTATCCCAGCAGCTTAGGAGGCTGAGATGGAAGGATTGCTTGAGCCCGGGAGGTGGAAGTTGCAGTGACTGACGTATAATCGCACTACTGCACTCCAGCCTGGCGACAGAGTGAGACCCTGTCTCAAAAAAAGGAAAGTACAGAGAGTTCCCATTTACCCGCACACCCACCCACACAAACAACTTCCACCACTATCAACAACCTGTACCTGAGTAGTACATTTGTTAAAATCAATGAACCCACTATGACATATAATTACCAAAGTCCATAGTTTACATTAGGGTTCTGTCTTGGTGTTGACAAATGTATAGTGACATATATCCACCATTATATATCATATATATCATACAGAATAGTTTCATTGACCTAAAAATCTGTGATGAATGTGCTCTGCCTGTTGGAAACCACTGATTTTTTTTTTTTTTTTTTTTTTTTTTTTTTTACTGTCTCCATAATGTTGCCTTTTTAAGAACATCACATAGTTGGAATCACATAGTATGTAGCTTTTTCAGACTGACTTCTTTCACTTAGTATATGCATTTAAGTTTTCTCCATGTCTTTTCACTGCTTTATGGTTTTTTCTTTTTAACACTGAATAACTATATATTTCCTGGATTTACCATAATTTATCCATTCACCTGCTGATAGACATTTTGGCTGCTTCCAAGTTTTGGCAATTATGGACAAAGTTGCTATAAATGTCTGTGTGCAGGTTTTCATATGTACATAAGTTTCCAACACATTTGGGCAAATACCAAAGAGTGCAGTTGCTAGATTGTATAGTAAGAGTATGTTTAGTCTTGTAAGAAACTGCTGAACTTCCAAAGTGTCTACGATTTTGCATTCCCACCAGCAGTGAATGAGAGTTCCTGTTGCTCCACATTCTTTTCAGCATTTGATGGTGTCAGTGTTTTGGATTTTGGCTATTCTGATGGATATGTATTAGTGTCTCATTGTTTTAATTTGCAGTCCCCTAATGACATGTAATGTGAAGCATCTTTTCGTATGCTTATTTGCTATATATATGTCTTCTTTGGTCAAGTGTCTGTTCAACTCTTTTGCCCATTTTAAAAATTGCATTGTTCATTTTCTTATTGGTGAGTTTTAATAGTTCTTTGTATATTTGAATAACAGTCTTTTAACAGATAAGTCTTTTGCAAATATTTTCTCCCAGTCTGGCTTGTCTTCTCATTCTCTTTAATCATATATTTTTTATAGTTTCTTAGTTGTTGGAGGAGAGAGGGTAACTCTAGTCTTCTGTTATTCAATCTTGGCTGGGGATGGAAATCCTTGTAAATTGTATTTGAGAAATTTAATGGTAGTCTAATTTTCTTGGCTTTGTAAGTTATTTTTACCGAGGATTTACTTTTCCCTTTTTGTTTATAAAGTCTAATTGTTTTACTAAGCTATGTCTCAGAGTTGATCATTCCAAGTCACTTTTTCTTGGTACCTGAGGCGCCCTTCAATATATAGGTTATAGTTTCTTTTATTTCCAGAGGTTTTCTTGGATTGTATTTTCAAGTATTTGGTTCCATTGCTTTAATTTTCTTCCTCATAGACTTCACTTATGCATGTATGTTGTGCCCCCTTGGCCTATCTTTCATTCATCTACTTTCTCTCTGATGCTTTTGATTTCATTTGTACACTCCTAATTCTTTCCATGCTTTTCATTAATGCCTTTTATTAAAATTTCACTTGAATCTATTCTTTCTTGACAACTTGTAGTTGCTTTTTCATATCCTCAAGTGCTTGGCTGCTAATATTCAATTCAGTTTATACTGTAATGTTAACTGTATCCTTTAGCTCCATGGTTGATTTTTTTTTTTTTTTTTAGGGGGAATAATTTTCATCAGCTGAAATGCTTCGATTCTCACTTTATTTCTTGGTTTTTGTTTTTGAGACAGAGTGTCACTCTGTTGCCCAGGCTGGAGTGCAGTGGCATGAGCAGAGCTCACTGCAGCCTTGACTTCGGGGCTCAAGCAATCCTCCTGCCTCAGCTACCCGAGTAGCTGGGACTACAGGCATGTGCCACCATGCCCGGCTAATTTTTAAATTTTTTATAGAGATGAGGTCTCATTATGTTGCCCAGGCTCATCTCAAACTCCTGAGCTCAAATTATCTTCCCACCTTGGCTTCCCAAAGTGCTAGGATCACAAGCATGAGCCACCGCGCCCAGCTGTTGCTGTTTTTTTAACAGTAGTTTAGATTAATATGGTCTACTATTTTCTAATTTTACTGATTTGTTTTTGAATAAGGTTTTCATTCAAGAGCGTCTCTTTTACTCTGCCTTCCTCAATGCAGTTTTTTGTTCTTCTTCTGTGCTTTTCCTCTACTTATCAAAGAATTCTCTCTCCCTTTCCTCTTCTCCTCTCTTCTTATTGTAGCAAAAAACATAAAATTTACCATCTTAACTGTTTTTAAGTATACAGTTCAGCAGTATTAAGTATATTTATGTTCTTGTGAAAGAGATCTTAGAACTTTTTTATTTTGCAGAAGTGAAACTTGGGCTAAGTTTCTTTGTATGCCTTGTGACTTATTGTTGTTGGTATTGTTGAGGCTTGGGCATTTGAATAAATAGCCAGTTGTCTTTACAGACTGCTTCGTGCAGGGGGAGACCTTCACCATTCAGCCTAGTTAGAAATTTCATGACCTCCCAAACCTGTTCTGGAGATTTGTCTTCTCTGGAGTTGTGCATGTGCCTTTAGTTGTTTCCTGAGCCCCTTGTCCCTGCTTCTTTTCAGAGCCCATAATCTCTTTCTTCCCCTGGTTTCTTACTGCGGCTCTAACATGCCATGGTGATCACATCTGTTTTCAGTGGCTTCCAAACAAGGCTGTCAGTCCTGTCAGCCTTCTGAGTCATGCAAGACAGAAAATAGTCCCTCAGACAGCCCCCACACTACTCAGAACATTGGACACATGGTCCACTCTTTTGTTTCCATCCCAAGAGAGGATCTGTGGTGTGGGAGAAGCCCTATTATGTCAGATAGGGAAGGATGTAAATGAGACCACAAAACATCACAAAGTTTCCTTTCCCATTTACTGGAAACCCTTCTTGGTTTCATGCTGGTCTAGGTACTATATAGCTTTTCATCTGGTCTGTACAGTTCTCTCAAAGGTGTTCTGGTCCATATATTGTTGTTAACTCATTGTCTCTGTGGGAGAGTAAGAAGCTAAAGTGAAGCTTTCTAGTTCTCCATTTCCAGAATGATGGTGTGGTGTTGACGGAAGGGAGGAATTTATAATATTGTTTGGAAGGGTTGGCATTCTTCACAGCAGTGTCTCCAAGGAGTACCACCTTTTCTCTATATATCTGATTCTTCTCCAGAAGCACAGCTTCTCTGAGGCTGCCAAGCCTCTTGCTTGTAGTCAAGTGCTGAGAAATGTCAAAATCATGACCCATGTTCCTTATTTGGCATTTAATTAGAGTTTTTATTTTGGGGGTGATTTTTTTGTGCTTCATCTAATTCTTCCATGTCCCTTGATTATTATTATTATTATTTTAACCAAATCTATTAAGCCTCCTCTCCCTTGCTTTCCCTACTCACAGGCTTACAACAGTTTACAATACTGGAAGTTATAGTTATTTATTTAATTACAGGTCATTGGAAAATTTTTGTAATAACCCTTGTCTCTTAGTAATGCTGAAGGTCTGACTTATATGTATTTTATTTTTATTCTTTTTATTGGTTCTGTGGTTCTTTGGGGAAGCTGTGTGGTTTCACCATTTTCCTCCAGACCTGGAAGTCAGCCCCATATTACCTCAGTATGGGTAAAAAGGCAACTACTATTTATATTATTGTGGCTCATATCCAGGAGCCGCAATAGAGTATGAGGTTCCTACCTTATCCAGGCTGTGCTGTTCTCTACAGGTTCTTGAGCAGGCCAGAGTGGAAATCCCCCTGTTTCCCTTCAGCATTGTTCAGTTCTCTTTTAAGGCCTTTTCACCTATCCTCACCGAGGAGATGAACAAAAGGGTAAGTGGATGGGTTCTGCTGAATGATTTATTTAGTGACTTTTTGTAACCTCTTATCATTATGGAAAGTAATACATGCTTTATTTAATTTGTTGTATCTTTCTCTAGAGTTTTACTATCTGCATATTAACATCTAAAAATATTTTTATAAAAATGGGAATCAAACTATGCATACTGTTTTGCAACTTTATTTTTTCATTTAACAGTATATCTTGTACATCTTTCTGTATCACTACTTATCTTATTTCCCTTGTTTTTAATGGCTACATAATATTCTGCTATATGATATACCTATTAACAGCATTTGTACTTTATACACTTTTGCTATTGCAAATAATACTTCAGTGAACATCCTTGGACATTTGGCAAGTATTTATGTCAAAAAAATCTTTGATGAATAATCCCATGCGTTGACTCATGATTTCATTTCTCTTTTCACATTCATTCCCATACTATATTCTGTTGTTTTTCCTACAGATGAGGATCAAGTGGACAGAGATATCAACTGTCTATGCTGGGCCATTTAGCAAAAATTGCAATCTCAGGGCTCTGAAGAGGCTATTTAAGAGCTTTGGCCCAGTCCAGTCAATGACTTTTGTTCTTGAAACCCATCAGGTAAGACTGGAAAATTCGGCCGGGCATGGTGGCTCACGCCTGTAATCCCAGCACTTTGGGAGGCCGAGGCGGGCGGATCACGAGGTCAGGAGATCGAGACCATCCTGGCTAACACGGTGAAACCCCGTCTCTACTAAAAATACAAAAAATTAGCCGGGCGTGGTGGCGGGCGCCTGTAGTCCAGCTACTCAGGAGGCTGAGCCAGGAGAATGGCGTGAACCTGGGAGGCGGAGCTTGCAGTGAGCCGAAATTGCGCCGCTGCACTCCAGCCTGGGGCACAGCGTGAGACTCCGTCTCAAAAAAAAAAAAAAAAAAAAAAGACTGGAAAATTCAGATTTCAATTTTCTAGATTAGTGTTTCACATTCAGGTGACTGCTTGGGCCATGCAGATAGCAATATTCCTGAAGTAAGCTTGATTGCTACCAACTGGAGCGCGAGACATACGCTAATGAGAGCAATTGTTGACCCACGAGAATGTATACCCAGTATTGTGAGATCTTTTGTTGTGTGTGTTTAAAGAATTGAGACATCTGGCTGGGCGTGGTGGCCTATACCTGTAATCCCAGCACTTTGGGAGTTTGAGGAGGGAGGATTGCTTGAGTCCAGGAGTTTAAGACCAGCCTGGGCTATATAGTGGGACCACATTGCTACAAAAAATTTAAAACCAAGAATTGAGAACTCTGTCAATTTTCACATGCTGGCTCCCATTTTCTCAAATATCAGGCCATGCGAAAAAATATGTCTGCTGGTTGAATATAACCTATGGTCCTTATGATTGTACCCGGCTTTAAAAGATAAAATGCCCTTTCAAAAGGAGAAGTAACTTTCATATCTTAGAAAGTTACTTCTTTTTTTACGGAGTAGGCTCATGGCTTGGTTAAGATACAGGAGGAAGATTATGGGAGGGCTTTTGTTGTTATTGTTATTAGTTCTCTTATCTCTTAGGGTAAGTTTTTGGTATTATAGGTTTGTATTTACATAAAAGCCCTTTAAAGAGATTAGTTTTACTTTAACAAAAATAATGCTTGCATATGGTTTTAAAAATTTATATAGTTCAAAAGGACTTCACAAGTTAAGTCTCCATCTTCATAGTCATAACAATACCATATCAATAAAGTTTCTATATGAAGCAATAGCATCATAAGCATATAGAGACATAGAAGAAATCATGAAAAGAATTTAGAAAGAATTAAAAATGGAAACAGTGTAATAGGATGTTTGTGGAATGATATACAATAAAGGTAACAATGGAGGCCTCCCGGGGGAAGAATTAGGCAGCTAGCTAATGGGATTAGGGGAGATTTTACTGTAAATATATTGTTCCTTTAGAATTCGGAACTAGGTAACTATTAACTGGTGTATTACCATGTATGAAAGTGAAGTAAAAATACTTCTAAAGTGATGTAAGTGCAGGATCCTAGATATTTTTAAATGTGCTGTCTCTAAATTTTTTTTTTTTTTTTTTGACACAGAGGCCCAGGCTGGAGTGCAGTGGTGCCATTTTGGCTCACCACAGCCTCTGCCTCCCCAGTTCAAATGATTTCTCGTGCCTCCCAAGTAGCTGGGACTACAGGTTTGCACCCCCACGCCTGGCTAATTTTTGTATTTTTAGTAGAGACGGGGTTTCACCATATTGGCCAGGCTGGTCACAAACTCCTGACCTCAAGTGATCCACCTCCCAAAGTGCTGGGATTACAGGTGTGAGCCACTGCACACAGCTTCTAAATCTTTTATTAATGGCTTTTCTATGACTACAAATACAAATACAAAGATTATCCCTGAGAAGATGGATTGGGGGATGAGAATATAGCAAGGGGCTATAACATCTTCCTAAGTCTTTCTCTTCGTCCCTTTTTTTGGTTGTGGGGGTGGCGGGTAAAATACATATAACATAAAATGTACCTTTTTAACCATTTTTAAGTGGCGTTCAGTACATTGACATTGTGTAGCTATCACCACCATCTATCTCCAGAACCTTTTCATCATCCCAAACCGAAATTTCCTATTAAGCAATGATTTCCTGTTACCCTTCCCCCAGCCATTGTTTTACTTTCTGTCTGTATGAATTTGACTACTCTGTATACCTCACATAAGTGAAATCATATAGTATTTGTCCTGTTGTGTCTGTTTTATTTCATTTAGCATGTCTTCAAGGTTCATTCATGTTGTAGCATGTATCAGAATTTCATTTTCAAGGCAAAATAATATTCCATTTCATGTATGTACCACATTTTGGTTATCTATTTGTTGATGGACATTTGGATTGTTTCTACCTTTTTTTTTTTTTTTTGAGATAGGATCTTGCTCACCCAGGCTGGAGTTCAGTGGTGTGATCACAGCTTACTACAGCCTCGACTTCCTGGGCTTAAGCAATCCTCCCACCTCCCAGCCTCCTGAGTAGCTGGGACCACAGGCTTGCACCACCATGCCCGGCTAGTTTTTTGTAAGACAGGGTCTCTCTGTGTTGCCCAGGCCGATCTTGAACTCCTGACTCAAGAGATCTGCCCACCTCGGCCTCCCAAAGTCCTGGGATTACAGGCGTGCCTGACTGTGGGTTGTTTCTACCTTTGACTATCATGAATAATGCTGCTATGAACATGGTTGTACATAATATCTGTTCAAGTCCCTGCTTGCAGTTCTTCTGGGCATATACCCAGAAGTGGAACTGATGGATCAAATAGTAATTCTGTGTTTACTTTTTTGAGGAATCATTATACTGTTTTCCACAGTGGCTATACCATTTTACATTCCTACCAGCAAAGAACAAAGGTTCCAACTTATCTGCATCTTCACTGACACTTGTTTTCTATTTTATTTAATAATAGCCTTCCTAATGGATGTGAAATGGTATCTCATTTGGGTTTGATTTGCATTTCCCTAATGATTAGTGATGTTGAGTGTCGTAGGCAATTTGTACATCTTTTACAGCAATGTCTATTCATTTGTTTGCCCTTTTTTTTTTCTTATTTATTTTTTTCAGTTCCAGCTACTCTGCAATGTTTGCCCATTTTTAAATCAGGTTATTTGGGTTTTTTATTGTTGAATTGTAAGAGTTCTCTGTACATTCTGGATATTAATCTTTTATTAGATAGGTGATTGCAACTATTTCTCCATTCTGTGGGTTGCTTTTTGACACTGCTGTTAGTGTCCTTTGATATACAAAAGGTTTTAATTTTTATGAAGTCTAATTTGTCTATTTTTAGCTTTGTTGCCTGCCTTTGATGTCATGTTCAAGAAACCCTTGCCAAGCCCAGTGTCATGAAACTTTCCTATGGGAAGGCTTTTATCTCCATATTGATGCTGTGGCTCAGATAATCACAAAGATTTACTTACTCCGAGTTACCAGACAGAAAAGCAGACCATTTGAAGATGTAGCCTATCCAGTGGAAGAACTTATCCTTCCCAAGCTTACAAAGTTTAGCTAAAAGACAGACAAATGGGAATCTCTGCCCGTGACTTGCAGTGATGACTTTAGTGATGCATAATAAATATTATGAAAAGCCTGTTGGGTAGTTGCATTTTAAATGACAAAAGTTAGTTATTGTCTGAAAGCTAGTTCCTGAACTTTAATGATCCCATTTAAAGTTGACAGTTTACAATCAATACCTGTGTAACACAGCACAGCAAAGGCATCCATTCTGGTGGCTTTGGCCACTGTAGTTTGAATCCTTTCCCCAGCCCCTTCTTTAGCAGTTTGAGCTGGAAAGCAATGGTGAGGAAATCTTGGTCTTTCTGCAGCCTCATCTCTGTATACAGTATGAAGTCCTAGAAGCAGCCCAGCTGGCCATAGAGTCCTTGGATGGTATTCTGGTAGATGGTACCTGCATCAAGGTAGGGTGATAAGAGAAAGCTCCCTTTGCTCGGGTCTAGCCTACCACAGCCTATATGTATAGTGCCCCAGGACATGTAGCAAACACCCTCAAGAGGCCCAGGCATAAGACTTTGTTATGGAAAGTCTTCAGCCAAGTCTGACATTCTCCTGCTGGCAGTGACTGAAGATATAACAGCTTTCATTTGTGTCAGAAATCATCCTGTGATAGATTTGGGGCTTCCTTGCATTCTTTATTACTACTTAAGTCCCCAATGGTTTATTCTGGTTGGTTCTTTGCGGTTGCCCTTTTCTTCACCTTTCAGGGAGATCAAATGATGGTATTTTGAAGTTTCTTGTGCACATAAACAGAATTTCATTAAGGGTGGGAGGCAGGAAACTGAAGAGAATATGTTTACATGAAAATATGTATGTATTTATCAATTAAGTCTCTAACATAATTCTGTGAGACAGTTATCTTTAGTTTCCTTTTACAGAAAAGGAAATAAACTGAAAAAGTATAGGAAACTGAAAAATGAAGTTATTAGTAATGGCAAAAACTTGCTAGTATCCAACAGGCCTGAGGATTAAATTGATTTTCTACCACTAACATCAACTTTCCTTGGTTAGGTGCAGAGGCCTGTGACAGAGCTCACGCTTGATTGTGAGACCCTCGTGAATGAGCTGGAAGGAGATTCTGAAAACCAAGGCTCTATATATCTGTTTGGAGTGAGTGAAACCTTCAAAGAACAGCTGTTGCAGGAGCCCCGCCTCTTTCTTGGCCTGGAAGCTGTGATCTTGCCTAAAGATCTTAAAAATGGAAAGCAGAAAAAATACTGTTTCCTAAGTAAGTCTATGCTGTCGAATGTAGCTTTGGGGAAGGAAACTGGGGATGGTAATAACATGAGGTCAGAGAAGGGAAGATTCACCTCCTGGGCTGGACCAGGGCAGCAGTTCCTGATTCTGTCCTCCTCCTATGGCCCTAGCCAGGCAGCTTGGATGGGATCAACTTTCTCGGCCCTTAATAACAAGGTGGGGGTTCTTGCTTTCAGAATTCAAAAGTTTTGGCAGTGCCCAGCGGGCCCTCAACATTCTCACAGGCAAGGACTGGAAGCTGAAAGGCAGGCATGCTCTAACCCCCAGGCACCTCCATGCCTGGCTCAGAGGCTTACCACCTGAATCAAGAAGGCCCGCAGGGCTTCGTGTTGTACCTCCCCCTTTTGAACAGGAGGCCTTGCAGGTGAGTGAGTGAAGGTTTCTTGGAGAAGATGTCAGGAGGGTCCTGCTCAGTGACACTTAATCCTTTAATCTTTTTTTTTTTTCCTACCCTGGCCCTCAGTCTTATTTCACTCTCCAGCTTCTTCCAGTCCTGGCCACATCTCCTTTTCTCCCAGATCTCTCATACTTTAGCCCCCTCCATACCTGCTAAACTTAGGTTTTTAGTCTTCCAGATCTCCAAGGGACTTTGAGGGACCAAGGCAGGAAGTCAGAGAGCTGGATAATTATTCAGTGATCTAGTCTAGGGTTTCCCAAAGTGTGGTACATACACAAGATAAATTGTGGTTGTCATAGATGGTCTTTTTTTTGTTTTGTTTTCACTTTTATGATTATGGATTTGTCTGTTTATTATAGCTAAGACATCTGAATGGACTTGTTTTGCTAATACTTGTTAAAGTATACAACAACTACATTGAGACTATGATTTTGTGGATGGTATTAGTTAATTTCTAACTCACTTTATGGAAAAATGTTAGAGGGATATACAAGCAGAAGAGTGGAGGTAGAAGGTGAATGGCTGAAGCTTGGGAAACCCTGTCTTAGTCTAATCTCTCATACTTAGCAGATGAAATGTAGGGGCTAGAGTTGGTAAGTCACTTGCCCAAGGTCACAAAGAGACTTAATGGCAGAAGCCAGACTAGACCCCTCATTAGCAATGTGGCTCCCCTAGCTTGGGGTCTTAGAAGACCCATCTGGAGGAAAGGATAGTAGCCGTCCTCCCCTGAGGAAGTCTTAAACCAACTTGGAGGCCTGGGGATGCTGGGTCAGCAGAGAACCTGCAGTGTGGGCTCCAGTGTTAGACAAGGGATTTGTCTGGAACCTTTACTGGAATCCCATAGCTTTAGACCCGGAGGAAGAGTGTTGCAGCCCTTCCATAGGTAACGAGAGAGTGTTCTGGCTGAGTATTGACACGTGGCTTTGATCCCAGACTCTGAAACTGGACCACCCAAAGATAGCAGCCTGGCGCTGGGGCCGGAAGATTGGAAAGCTCTACAACAGCTTGTGCCCAGGCACTCTCTGCCTCATCCTGCTGCCAGGAACCAAGAGGTATGGACTGGAAAGGGTATCCCTTCAGGACTCTGTCCCCTGGATTTCAGCTGTTCTTAGAGAAAAAGCCTTTTGCTGATGTTTAGGTCCATAATGAGGACTTACATGAATCACCTCTTTAATTCTCACAGTTCTAAAAGATAGGCATTGTATTCCCATTTCACATTTATATGCTCTTGTATAACTACATATATTGGTCCCTCAGGGAGATAACTTATCCCCAGTTAAAACCAGGGGTCTTATGTCCTTCTTACTCCTCTCTGGAGAAAGAAGTAGCTGCTAACCCCACTTGAGTAAAAAAAGTAAAGTCTCAGAACAAGCCCTAGGCTTAGGTGTAACCTCCCCGCATATGAGGAATGTGTTCCTGCCTTCTGTACCTTTTTCTCCATTGACACCTCTGTTTTAAGAGATAACAGGGCCTGGTTTGCTGATTCTAAGCCTGAGGAATACTGGAGCAGGACTCTGAGTCTAGTTCCAACTTTATCACCTGTCTCCTCTGACAAGTGGCCAAGCTACTTCCCCGCTATAGATCTCAATTTCCTTTCAGTAACATGAGGGATTTGGAATAAATCAATTGATTTTCAAACCCTTTTAATTGTAAACCCTTTCTTTAAAGAAAAACCAATATTAAATCTTAAAGCATAGAGACGGGCAGTTTTGGAATGAGTAAGTGGGCAGCTAAATGAATGAGTGTATATTGGGGGAGGGAGGGAAAGATGGTAGCTTTTTTGAACAGTCTGAAAACCTTGGATTGTGTTAATTTTAAAAAGTTCCTTGAGATTCTGACATCTAGCTAGGTACAGTGGCTCGTGCCTATAATCCTAGCACTTTGGGAGGCCAAGGCGAGCAGATCACTTGAGCTCAGGAGTTCAAGACCAGACTAGGCAACATGACAAGACCCCATCTCTACCAAAAATACAAAAAAGCAAAAAAAAAACCAAACAGCCAGGTTTGGTGTTGTGTGCCTGTGATCCCAACTACTTGGGAGGCTGAGGCACGAGAATCACTTGAACCCAGGAGGCAGAGGTTGCAGTGAGCTGAAATTGCGCCACTGCACTCCAGCCTGGGCTACAGACTGAGACTCTTGTCTCAAAAAAAGAAAAAAAAAATTCTGACATTCTAGGAGTTGATAAGAGCATGAATACCTCTGGCCTTGAAGCTGGATCAGAAATTCATTTCCTAGCATAAAGTTATTGTAACATGCATCTGAGGGCCATTAGGGAGATGGTCTACCTACTGGGTAGGTTGAAAGAACTGCTTTCTCTGAAAAGCAGAAACAAGTATTAGGTGTTTACATTGAGAGGGAAAAAAACATCTTAGACCAACATACTTTAAACAGGCTTGTGGGTAAGCTAATAGGAACAGGGTAAAAAGTGCCCACAAGTTGCCAGTAAAAGCTTTTTGGTAAAGATGTGTGCTCTGGGGAACAGAGAGACTTGTCCTTAGGTAGCTCCTCAGGGGCAGTGTTATGGTGGTAGGTGGACTGGGTTTTCATGTTCCCACGTAGAATACTTAAATTGCAGTCCACCATTGTTTAGGTAAACTAAGTCAAGAGTAGCCCAAATCATTGTTCTTCCTGGATGTTCCACAGAGGGTGAAGCCAGAGGAGGAAGTGCTGGGGTCAGGGAGCAAAAACACTTAAGTTGTGACTGAGACAAAGATCCTCAGTCTTTGTCTGAGTTTGTTTGACAAGTTAGGAGAATTAAGCCCCTCTGGAAGCAGCAAATCCTGTGGTGAAGAACCTAAACTACTCCTATCCTTTAAAAGTCGTATTCTGATTTCTGTGGACATACTGATCAAACTCAGCAGCAGTAGCATGCATTTCCCCAAGCTGTGGAAGCTTGCTGTGTGACTGACTTCTCTGGGCCTTGTTTGTGCAGCTCTGTCCGTGATGGCAGCAGATACTCTTGGGAAACATTGGGAAAAAAGGAATAGCAAAAACAATAGAAGGTTTCCTTAGGCTGGGGTCTTGATGCAGCTTTTAATCCTTACATTTTTGGTAGCTTCTTAAATTAATATTGAAAACAACAGTAATTTATCAAACCCAGGTACTGTGCTAAATATCTTTATATGCATTTTTGGTTGAGGTTGTTAGAATCTTTATTTAACAAGTGGAGAAAGTCTCAGATTAAGCAATTTTCCTAGGGTTACACAGCTAGTAAGTGCATAGTCAGGACTTGTACCCTGATGGTGTGTCTGACTCCAAAGCAACTCTCCTGCCCTCAAAGCTCTAGTTCTCCATACACAAAAGTCTAGTGTTTGAATGTTTAAGTTCAGACATCAGGTGGAGACAGATTCTGTGTTTGTCTTTCCTCATTTCTACCTGCTTTGCCTCAGAGAGCTCCTCAGCTCTAACCCAGTTCCATGAATATGAATTACAAGGTGGCAGGGAACTAATAAATGGCTCCTAAATTCAAAGCACCATGCCAGGTTTTTTACAACAAACATTATTAAATAAGTTAATGTTTTGTAATGTTTTTTAAACAGCCCCCGGCAGCTAGCAGGTGCTACAAAAGTATGGAATGAACAAAGACTAAGATGCTTTAACAGCAACTTGTAAGGGCTCTAATGACAGATTGCTATTATTGATATCCTGGTTCTGTCACTTAACAGTTGTGTGACTTGAGCAAGTCATATAATGTCTATGAGCTTGTTTATTTTTTAAATGAGGATAACACTTGTACCTACATCAGTGAGCTGTTTTGAGGATTAAATGAGACAAGTGCTTAGAACAATTCTTGGCATGTAGTAAGTGCTCAGTGTATGTTTGCTATTGCCGATAGTCTTCACCAAAATCCCTGTGAGATAGTAATTTAAATATTTCATAGTTTTATAGATGTGCCTCATATCTCCTAATTGGTAAAGGTAGGATTTGAATCTAGACCTCTGAGACTCATCAGTGCTTTTTCCATTAAACTATCTTCAGCAGGCAGCTTTCCATAAACCTTCCTGCCCTTGCCTCATGGCACACACACACGTACTTGGAAAAACATCTTCTCTAACTAGGCATTTATAACCATTCATTCAACCTTATGGATAAAAACCTACCTTTGTTTCTTATTTATTGCAGCACTCATGGTTCACTCTCTGGCCTAGGACTGATGGGAATAAAAGAGGAAGAAGAAAGCACCATCTCAGGCCTGTGATCATGAGTCGGCCTACCATGTTTCCATGTGCCATTTCTTACCCCTTGTAGGCAATGGCAAAGAATGTGGTCAGGCTGTAGTCTCTCCAACCAGCAGACAGCTTTTGTGGAAACTTGGTGTAGCAGCTAAAAGAGTTTAGTTTGTTTATATGGCATGTATACGTTTTCAATAAATGCCTAAAGTTCAAGCATAGTATGGGGGTGTCCACAGATTGTTTCTTTGTGTCATTGAGTTTATGTGCATAGGCGTGGTAGCAGGTACTCACTCCACGTAGCACCCCTATTACGTGGTATATTCTGGTAAGGAAACCAAGAGGACTGACTGCTCTGCAGAAAACCAGCCAATTAGACAATATGTCAAAGTTGTAATGTCTGTGAAGCAAATTTCTTTAAACTGTTTTCTTATTGACAGCTCTTATAAAATTGAAGGGCAATGATAGGCTGAACTGAAAAATCTGGCAAGTCCACCAGGCAGTGGAGTGGAAGATTCTTTTAGTTTTTTTAAGCAGCCCTGGAAACCCCTTCCATTCCACGTTTAGGAATCCTTCCCTTCAGAACATGACTGCAGTGCCACCCTTCACCAGTAGGTGCCTCCATCACACCATCTCTCCCCCTAGGAACTGGAAACTTGAAATTCAGTAAAAGCCGTTTTAATCAACTCTCAAACTGGTAACAATCTGTGTTGGAAAGGACATGGGGCATAGGCACCCAATTCCAAAACTAGTAGAGATATTAACTGCCCTCCAGAAAAGATGAATCTGGCATACAGTATGTATCATACCCAAAAACCTCATAAATTGCTCCATACACTGAGACCCTGTAATTCTACAGCATTGTCCTAGGGTACTAGGATCGTTACACAAAAACATGTAATGAAGGAGATATCACAGGGTTATTACAATGGAGTTATAGATAGCCAGTTCTAAAGTGTGTGTGTGTGAGAGAGTAAAATCTTCAGTGAAAGAGATCTTCAAGAAGAGGCAGTAGACCTCTAGATCCAGAATGCTTGACTTTGAATCCCAGCTTTTTAAATCATTAGCTGTGTGAACTTGAATATTACTTAACATTCCTGTGTCTGGAATAATGGCATGTATCCAGAGGATTACAGATTAGTGAGATTATGTATTCACAGTACTGTATATTATTTGTTGTATGAAGTCTGGAGGGATACAGAATAGCATGTAGTTTGAGTCCACTTTTGAGGGATACAGAATAGCATGTAGTTTGAGTCCACTTTTGTAGGAGAAAATATACAAGTTATACATAGGCTTCTAACAAAACCTGCAAGGCTATATGCCAAAATGTTAACAGTATATATCTACGGCTAGTGGCATTGACAAATTAGGTTTTAACAAATGCTTTTCTGTTGTAGACTCGACTTTTTTCTTAAACATTCAATATACATTGCTTTTATAATTGGAAAATAATTCTTAACAGCTGCTGTCAGGAGAAGAAAAGAAGAAAAAGATAATTCTACTTAAAATTAACTCTTAGGGTTGGGCAGTTGGAGCAGTGTTTCCTGTAAATGTAGCTTCATAATATCTGGTCCTATATGAAAGTTTAAATGTAGCTTCTGTAAGATCTGGCCCTATATGGAACCAGAACTGAAGAGCTTGACTTGGGGTCAGACACTGCAACTTGATTCAAGTCCCTTCATCAGAAGGAAAGTTCCCTAGGTGAACTGCCAACTTCTGCTGCAAGGCCCTGAGAACTTGAAGCTGACAAGTGTTGTTGGGTTCCTTCCTGCCCAGCTGAGCTCCAAAGCTGTGAGAGCTTAGCTGCTGTTTACCTCTTGAGGCTGAAGTCTTCAGAGACAAATTAAGTGCCTGCCTTGAATATGAACAGGCCTGGGTTGGAGCTTCACCTCCCACACACACCTGAGTATTTGGGGGCAAGTCACTTAACCTCATTTGAGGCTATTTCCACAGCTGTGTAAAATGAGGAAATAACTACTTTTGATTATTGAGACATTTGTGGAAAATGACACAGTAATGCACTATGTGTGAATTATTTTCCCTCTCTGGGCCTGTTTCCTCACCTTTAAAATGGGGGAAATTAGTACTTCATAAGGTTATGAGGATTAAACTAGGAAAAGTCAAGATTGAGTGCTGAATGACATACTATTTTACTAAGGATCATCTCCCTGTACCAAGAGCACTCCACTTGCTCCCAAGAATAGCCAAGGCCATCTTTTTCTTAGGAGAAAGGGTAGGGCTGGAGGTTTCCCCAGGGATCCAACTCCAGAACTCTGCAGAGATGGGCCTGCACGACAAGGCCTCTGAGACTTCAGTCTGCACACTCTGTTCTTTCGCCTGATGCTCCACCTTTTGGAAGCCAAAGCTGCCAACTTGGCCTCTTGCAAAACACACATTCCATTCATAAGTGCGTTTGTGCATTTTTCCTCCCACACCCTTCTAGGCAGCCAGTGCAGAGCTGCCAAGGCAGCTGCTGGAGAAGCAGCTTCTTATGGAGGAAAAGCAACTCCAAGGGCTTTTACAGAACTCATGGTTTAGGCTTTGAACACATTACTCCCATTTTCTGGTCTCCTTGCCCATAGTGGGGTTGTTCATTTCCTTTTGCCCCCCTTTCTGTAAATAACCTCTTCCCTATTATAAAGGAAACCTATTAATGAAAATTTGAAAAATACAGAAAAATTTAAATCACAACTGATCCCACCATCAATGGTCAATGACTGCCAATATTTTATAATCGATCAACTTTTTCCATGATGATAGAAATTCTATTATTCAAAAGCAGAGTATAACATTCTAGCATTGATGTATGCCATAATTTCTAAAGCAGTCCCTTTTGTTGACATTGAAGTTGTTTCCAAATGATGCTGCTGGTGATATCCTTGCACATACATCCTTGGAGATTTTTTAGGAAGAAATCTCACATGCTTTTAACTCCAGAAAGGCTTTTACTGTTTACTAGCATAGATTTGCTTCAAATTTTTGCCAATATGTTTTTCATTGTATATTTAATTCTACTTATTTGAATACCCTTTAGAGTGGCATCCTGCTTTTTTCCCCAGAAGCTTTTTGGTAAATTATTTTTCCTAAGTGAGTTGTTCATATCCTTTGCCATTTTTCTGTTGGGAAGCCAGGTCCTTTTCCATACTGAATTAAGAGCACCTTATGGATTCACTATAGTGTCCATTTATAAACTATTACAAAATTTTAGTTTGCTTTTTAAGGTACATCATTTTATGTTTAGTCTTTTGTGATTTCTTCTATTTGCTTTTCTGCTTAGAAAGCCCTGACTGATCTCTGGATCCAATGACAAGTTTATATATTTCAATGATTTAATGTCTATACTTCATAGCCTTATTTTTCTTGGAATTTATTTTGGCATGTAATAACTTACTCCCAAATATTTAGATAATTTTACCCAATTATCTAGTTTTACTTACCCAATGAAGGACGAGGCTCCTTTATAAGTCCACGTGTATACTAGGGCCAGTATTCATGTTTTCTGCTGTCTTGTCATGTAGCAGTACCACACTATTGTACAGCTCTATAATGTACTAGCAGTTTTAGCAGCAGCACCCCAGATAAGCACAGGGCCCATGGAGAGTACCCATCAGCATGGATTACAAAACACTGTAGAGTTCAGATGCTTTGCTGCTGACTGCACTGGTGCTGCTACATTCCACCAGGACTTTTTCAGCACCCCTGAGTCAAGAGATGGGATAAGGGTCAGAACACTGGACAGAAGATTAAACTCAGGTAGGAGCCTTATATTTTTAAGACAGGGCATCCTCAGAAGTTGACATAAAGGAAAGGAAATGGAAAGGTTAGGCAAGCTCCCTAATCTTATCAGGCAGACTAACCCTTTTTGACCTACGTCAAAACTGAGAGCTAGAAGGATGACTCCCAGAGCCAATCCAGCCATGTGCTTCAGCAACTGGATTTGAAAGGAGGAAAGAAGCCAGTGTTGCAACTTTCATACTCCTCCGACCCTGAGCACTACCTTCAGTGCACCTTTCTTGCTAGAAAGCATTCCATGTGCAGTTAAGCTCATCTGGTAACTAAGTGAAGTTGTTTGCCCATCATCTAATTGAAAATTGGATTTTAGCTGTAATCTATACAGCCTGTGACGGCAGCACTTTGAATAGCCCAGGCTCTATACAAGCCCCCAAGTCAGTATCCTTCCACTTTATTCCCCAAACTTATTTGTAAGGCTCTGGCTGGGCTCCGTCACGCAGAAGTGCCAAAGCACAGAAGAAACAAGCCCACGAGCCAACTGGGGAATGCTTTAGAGGCATACTTTTTAAGTGAGGAAAACATCACCCCTTAGATTTCCTTCCAGCCCCCACCGGGTCCTGTCCTTAGTAATGACAGAGGAAGAGAAAGAGTTCCAGTTCATTGAGGAAATCTCAGAAACCTCTCCATAATCAGAGAATGTAGACATGACTTCCAGAGCCTTTGCGACTGAAAAGTACACCTACTCCCACCACCATACTTATTTATTTTTACAAAATACCAACATGAGGCTGGGAATCTTTGGGGAGGCCATCAGGGCCTCCATGAAAGAAATGTGTAAGATGACCACTCAAGAGCTTTCCTGAATGTAAACAAGTAGGCAGAAAATACAATGGAAGGAAGCTAAGGGTCTTAAGTGGTCTAATCATCATACATCTAGAGTGTTAAGAGGCAGATGGGAATCACGGATCACGTTAGTCTGAGCTTCTTCCCCCATCCCCAATTTGGCACAGAGGAAAATTAAGCCCCTAAGAGGGGCTGTGACTTGTGAAAGGTCATGTATGACCATGCCAACCCCCCTCTCTTATTCTCTGGTTTCCCTGCATTACTCACCTAACATTCCTTTGGACAACCTTAAAAGAGCTTGTAATGTTTGAGCACTTATGTGTCATTGGGACTTTATCAAGACTTTTAAAATTCTAGCACTCTGATGGAAGCAAAAGCCTTTTAATTTTGCAGATGAGTAAAAGGAAACTTAGAGGTTCACTAACTTGCCAAAGGTCACACAGCAGTGGCACTTGAGTTTAAGCCAGATACAGCTCGTTTCCTTTGCCTTAATCACTGCCATACTGTTAAATCTAGGGGTCATGCATTTAACACAGTGCTCAACTTCGCTTTTTATTCCTCATGAGAATTCACATTAGTTGCTAAGGTAAGACTATTTAGGCAGTGGCCCTGTGAAGACTTATTTGCTCTTTGCCTCTCAGCACTAAGACCCCCAAAAGCCACTCTATTAATATTAAGCTTGGTATGTGGGAGGTTAACACCCATGTTTGGAGTCTGAGGATCCTGTACTTATCTGGATTGTTTTTCAAAGAATAAAAATTGTCACTCAATATTATGTTGGTAGAAGCTCCCAGTAGGTAAATTTTGCCCCAGAATAAAGTCACTGTTTTGTTTTTGTTTTTGTTTTTGTTTTTTTTGTAGAAATATCAATAATCAAGTAAACAAATTTATTAAATCCAACAGCAGGTAACCGTCCAAATAAAAAACATTAAAGGAAAAAATGTAGACATCAAAGACAAAAATGTGTGTAACAAGTCAATAAAAATACTCAAGGGGCCATTTGGAGAGTGCAACAGTGCAGAGAATACAAACAAAAGTATTAACTTTTGTCAAGTTTGTACAACCTCAACAAACAGACACACTGGTCACAAACCAAGAGGGATCCACAAAGGTGGAGGGTCACATGAGCAGTGGACTCATCACCTCAGCGGCTTAAGGCAGGGTATATCTGTGGGACCAATTCATCCAAGCCCCATTTGCCTATTGCTTCACATTCCCCCTTTAAAACCTAGAGTCATATTCATTAGTGCAACAGGTAAGAGCAATTAATCACAGACGGAGCTGGGGACCAGGGTCAGAGGGAAGACACTTCTCCCAGAGCAAATGTATGCGTGTCGGGGGAATGAAAAACCCCAGCAGCTGCTGAATGGCTTCCTTTGGCAATATCCAAGATTTGTGTTGAAAGGAGCAGGGAAGTTGGATGGGTGGCAGAAGTAGGTATCTATGAGATAGGCTGGGTTTCCAAGAAGAGAAGAATAGGGAGGACATGATGCCCAGCACCTGAATCAGAAGCAGAACCCAATGGTTATGCAAAGCTATTTGAACTATTTTGGCTTCTGCAACCAGTGCTCAAGAATCTATTTCGTCTTTCGAAAAGGGAGAAAACCCCTGCTGAACTTCACCAACATGCAGTCCCAGTCCAGTTTAAACTGGATACGCAATTACAGCTTATCATAGGAATAAACTCTGAAGGGGGGTGGATGGGAACCTTTATATGATCTGAAAACACACTGTGGAGTAAGAGGAGGATCAATGTCGCATTTCATCAATGAGTCCCAATTAACACAATTCAACAACCTTCGTAGTTCTTTCAGTCATTTAAACAAGATACTGCTGTAGTCCTCTTCCAAGGAAGACCCATCATTTACCAAGATGTTCAAGTCCCCTAAGGAAGACCTTTGTCAGTTACCAAGATGCTCAAGTCATAGCTAACCAAACATGAGAGACAAGAAAAATAGCAAAGCAGTCAAGTAAAAGGCAACAAAAACCTAGCAGCAGCTTTCTTCCATGCCTTAACCTTATAATTGCATAACTGAGTCTACCTTTTGGGCTTCACTGCACTGAAGACCTCATTTGGAATCTGGCAAACCAAACACTCCTAAATATATAGGTTGGTGTAAAAGTAATTGTGGTTTTTGCCATACTTAATGGCAAAAACATACATAAAGTATGGCAAAAACTTACTTTTGCACCGACCTAACAGATCTGTTTTGGTTTGTAAACTTTTAGACAAGTTCTTATCCCAGTAACTTCCCACCACTGTTCAATACAATTTGGCATAGTATGTAGCACATGAGGCCATCAAGTGTACTATGGGGTCCCACACCCTGCAGCCTCCAGCATTCGGCACCAGTCCCTGGAGACCAGTACTGCTTCAAAGACTAATACTGTGTGGCTTAATCCTTTCTCCCTTTCCAAAAAGACTAGTTTGTGCCTTCCTTGGGGAAGCTTAATACTGAAAACACTGCCTTGTATGTTTTCAATTGTTATTTTCCTGGGCCCAGGGTTTGGTTAAAATTTAGATCTTTACCCAGCTCTAGATTCATCTTCCCTTATCAGAGGGGCAGACATGGGTTCCTGGACCCAACTCACACAGGTAGGCAGCACTTCAGCTGCTGAGACGACGAGCTGAAGCATAGCAAAGCCGCTTACAGGAGGTAGGGTTAAGAATGATACATTGAGATTTGGCAAAGATGGGGGAAAGAGCAATTCAATGAAGCAGCACGTTATCTCACACCATCTTTCTAATAAATTGCTAAAGAAACATCACAAAAGCTTACAAAGCCATTTGTCAAAACCAAGTTGTTTCTTATTTCCCAACACACAGCTTGTTGTCGTCCTCAGCTGTTGCCAATTTCCAAAGTGGCATCCATATCCTGCCCCTCTCCACATCACCCTGATGTTCTATTGCTAAGCAAGGAGTGTACTGGCTTACCTGAGGGGCACACATTCAGCCTCTCACACAGACTTACCACTCATTAAGTGGCAAACCTATTTCTACGTTGAAGGGAACAAGGCTTTTCATTTCCCAGAAGTATAACTTCAAACCCTACACACACCTCACCTTGGATCCCTTTGCAGAAAAACTGCATTTCTTGTGGTCATGAAAGAGTCAAGCATTGGCCCAGAGCGACTGCAGAAGCTTGAAATCTTTGCTGGACATCAAATACTCAAACTTGGAAGGAACTTGTAAGTTCCTCCCTGACTGCTCCCTTTTCTGGCTTCTCATTTGCAAATGGATCAATATAACCAAAAAATAACTAAATGGCTTTTTTGGTGGGGGATGAGGAGGCTAAATAGTTAATTTAAAAAACAACAAAATCCACCCACTCTAGTACACGTAATGCACGGAATGTCTTCTTAAAGGGTGGGGAAGGAACCTAGTTTCTCTACTCAGGGTCCTGGGCTGCCTCCCTCTTTTGCACACTTCTCTCTGATACACCCTGATCTGGGATGGAAAGGGCCTTACCTGGCCAAGTGCAGCCTGCCTTTTCCCTCAGTCAACCACTACCCAATCCAGAACCGAGGAAAATGAGTTGCAAACGGCTTAATGAAACAGCAGTCTTTTTAAAACCTCAGTCTGGGTACCCAGCTACAGCTGATCCCACAGAAACTGCTGGGACCTCTGGAGACTTACTCCAGAGCCTTATTTAGCTAGAACAGAAGCCAGGCATCTGGCCCAAGACCCCCTCCAGCTTTCTAGCAATACTATATCATGAATGATCTTAAAGTTTCCCATTTGCCCCTCTGAAGGAGGAACTGTCAGGTTTAGGATTTAAAAAAAAAAAAAAAAATTCCAAGTATGTTCCTTATAGCCAATATCAATTTTAGAAAAATACTGACTGCCAAAACTATTTAATAACCCTTAAGGTGGGAGCCCAGAGCTATAAGGCTGCTCACAATGGAACATGCAATTCCTGCCCAGGCTGAGAAACATACCTGGGACACAGCGGGGTATTAGGTTAGGGGAAAAACCTCCAAATGTTTAATAGACAAAGTCTCATTACCTCAAGAGTATAAATATTTTTATAAGTTTTTATTTAAAAGATTCCCTTTTTAATCTGTTCCAAAGTGTTG
This sequence comes from Chlorocebus sabaeus, assembly GCF_047675955.1. NCBI lineage: Eukaryota > Metazoa > Chordata > Mammalia > Primates > Cercopithecidae > Chlorocebus > Chlorocebus sabaeus. The sequence goes on from NC_132908.1 coordinate 19,167,566, forward strand.
GTAGCTGAACTATACAAGTTCCTGCCACCCATCCTTCCAGTACAGTTTTGTGAGGACATACTTTTTAAATGGAAAAATAACAGGAGGACCCTCTAACTGAAACCAGGTAGGACCAGAGTCAGTTCCTCAGGCCCCTGCGGCAGTCTGGCCAAAGCTGGCCTTACGAAGCGAGCGCGTGGAGAAGTCTGGGGAACCAGGCCCTCCCTCTTGTGAGGGAAGGGCTGAGCAAAACTCATGTTCTCTTTAGTGAAAATGGTCCAAATTCAGATCCAAAAGCCTCCATTATGGCATTCCCTGGCACTCTTCTTATACTTTATACATTGAAGGCAGCTCCCTCTTTTATGGCCAGTATAAGCAGGCAAAGAAACAAAGGAATATAGATACATATATGTGTATATATATATATTTTATATAGGTAAAATATATACATATTTTATATATGTATATATACATATTTGGGGGTAGGGAAAGGAGAGGAGGGTCATGTAAACCTAAACAGTCATCACATTACCCCAAATGAGCCTGACTTTAACAAAAAGATAATAAATAACTCCTGGGGGTTAAGTGACAACATGGGTGCAGCAAGAAGGGAAAGGGCACAAATTTAACTATTAAATACACTTTGATATTTGTTTGGCAGAGTTCAGGCCAACCCCAGGCTTCTGCCCTTGCCAGACAAGTAAGCTGATGATATTCAAAGAAAAAAATAAAAATATTAAAAAAAAAAATTCAAGCAGAGCTCCATACCACAGTTTTCCTTCAAGTCAGTTGGCCGGCAGGCAGTTTCCCGACCACCAGGAACAGAAACTTTGGCTCCAAGGTAAATGAAACAAACAAACAAAAAAAAGTATTTCCACTTACAACATGAAAATACAGAAACTTCATCAAAGAAAGAAAACTATCAAAGAAGTCTACTTCCAGCAAAACTGAGGTAGCACTGCTTTCTCTGCATTCAATGCTTAAGTGGTTCTCAGTACAACATGTTCTTAAAAAATGCTCACTTGACTGACAGGTGCAGCATGTTGATGGAAAAACTCAACATGAAATGCAATAGGTCAAAGAAGGAATGAGCAAGAAGTGAGGGAGATCAGGGAGATCAGGGTTCTGGATAAATTAGCTTAAAAGGGGGTTGTCACCAGACTACACATGCTCTTGGCTGGCCTTGGCTCTCCAAGAGTCTAAATCGCCTGGGAATTAATGCAATGTGGTTAACAGTTAACACTGCTATTCAAATCTGTGTAAATCTTTAAAAATAATTATTACAACCTAAATTCAACCATGTAAACAGCACTACACACAGTACAGACCTGCCCTGAAAAACAATATGCAAAACTGAGATCTGGCACTGCATCATTTTGTAATGTTAATTCAACCTAACAGTCCCATCCCCCTCCCTGCTCTATGCCCTCCCCTACTGGAAAAAAAAAAAAACAAAAAAAAAAAAACTAATTTGTGCAAGAAATGGCAGGCTTATTCTATCTGAAGGCTTCAAAAAAAAAAATACACAACATGTAACCAGGTTCAAATATTCTGGGAGATCCCCCCCAAAAAGGAAATAACCAAAATAACCAAAAAAATGAAGAAAGTGCCTAAAACATGATACAGCATTTTAGAGCCCTTTCAGATACAAGGCAGAGAAAGGTGTAAAGTAGAAAATATCCGGATCTTCAGTAATTTCCAAAATGGTCCAATTCCTCTCTTGGCTGCAGGGCAGCTGGCAGATCCTTGCTGCTGCTCCTGGGACAGAGCCATTAAGTCTGCTCCTCGGGACACAAGCCCTCGGGCCCTGAGCTGAGTGCACCTCTCCCTTCCCCTTCTCTTTTCCTTCGCTCCATTTCCCACTCCACAAAGGTATCAAAGAGACTTGGCCAGGCCTCATCTTCACTGTAGTTGCTGAGGTCAGGGCCAATCACCTGAGTGAAGTTAAGGAACATGTTCCAAGTGTCCCGGGAGATGCCCTTGATCCCCGAGGGGTTCTCTGTTAGGAAGTTTAGCCATTGGTCCAATACCGGAGGATTGTTCTGGGTAAAGACTAGTTTCCACAGGGCAATGGCTATTTCCCGATGCAGTGACCGCTGCCCTTCTTCAGAGTCCAGGCCAAACTGAAATGTAAACCGGTAGAGATCCTTGAATTTATCCTCTTGTTTGGCTTCTGTTAAGAGGCTAGGGAACCGTGCACAGATTCCGTCAATGCTGTCTGCACTTATTGCTTTGCAGCCATCAAAAAACTCCTTCCTGCAACAGAAAGGAAAAGGACAATTAATAATTATAAACTGTATTATTTACAGGCAATATACATAGTGATTAAGAGCAGGGCTTTCAGGCCAGATGGTCTGGATTTGAATTCTAACTCCTTCAACTAATTAGTCCTATTTCCTTATTTGTCAAATGGTAAAAATAACACCTTACTTCAAAGGGTTTTGGTGAGGACTAAACAAATTACTATTCTGCTTCTAACAGTGCCTGGCACACAGTTGGCAGCTGATAATGGTTCATTTATTCATTCATTCATCTTCCCAAAGCTAAACTCAAGTCTCCTGCTCCCTGCCCTGTTTCCCGCTCTGCAATAGTGATTAAGCTGCGGATTCTTTCCTTCCAGAGGATTCTTTCCTTCCTGCTTCCCTTCTGATTCTCTATGGATTGTTTGTTTGGGGTACACTTTTAGTGATTGCAAAAGGAGACTTCTGGAGCCAAGGATTCTGAACCTGGGTAATTCTATCACCAGAGATCAAAATTCTATCATTAAAAAACAAAAATTATGTATTTTTAACATCTATACAATGCTTTCAGCTTACAGCATGGTCTCGCATTGATCATCTTCTCAGGGACAGTAGCATCTGCTGAAGAGGTGAGGCCTCTGAGGTCTGGAGGGTAACCTTCCTGGGGTGGGGGCATGCAAACTACAAATTGTATGGCTGGGTCTCAAAGTCAGTTCTTATTCATAACCCCGTGTTCTACAAACCACATTCTATAGGGACACATGACCAGAACAATATGCACAGCTACTGCTTAGTAACTGAGGCCAACTGACCTTGTTACACACAGGCCTGGCCACGGGCGGGCAATACGCTAAGTACTAGAAACGGCAAGTGGCTTCTTGGAGGGAGAGAGGCATATCCCCTCCCCAGAGGCACTTACTGTATTGGTACTCACAGCGCCTGGCACATGCTGGGCATACAATAAATACTGAGTGACACGTAAAGGAGTAAAAGAAAAGAAAGGTCCAAGGCAGCAGTGGGGCTGAGCAGCAACTTGGCGACCTGGTTCACCCTGGCTTATTCCTCATTTAAGGCAAAGATGAGCAGTGACCAGTTACTGAGAAGCTGCCAAATAATGCTAGGATAGGCCTGAAATTTGACCTATGAATTAGGCAAAGGCATTATTCTGCACAAAAAAAAAAAAAAAAAAGGGGTACACATTAGAACCAGACATGAATCTTTATCAAAATCCAAATCCAAATGCCCGGGTCTTCCCCCCTGAGATTCCTATTTAGTGGGTCTGCTGCAGAGCCAGGGAGATACATTTTAAACCTGTAGAGTCCAGAGGGGCTTCTCAGCATCATAACCACAACTTGGCTCAAAACATTTAAGCTTTAGAGAACCTGATCAGAAAAATAGAAACGTAAAAACTTACCCAAAACCCTATGAAGCCAACCCAGTCCTATCCTAGCTGGGTGCCACTGCTCACCTGGTGACACCAAGTGTTTGTGACTGACCTGGTGAATTTGCACATGGTTGCAGCCTGGAACTTCCAAGCCAAGAGCAGCACTCGAAATTCTGTGGGGTCGACACATAGGTCATTGCAAAAGCGCTCCATGCCTTCCTCCAAAATTGCATCTTCCCGCTCATCCTTGTAGCGCCTGAACAGTTCTTCCAACCTCTGCAAGGAAGACTCCTCGGCATTGGACTTGGACTCCCTCCCAGCATCTCCCGAGGACGTCGGCAGCTGGCAGGCCTCAGTGGCAGCCTCAGCCTTCTTGGTCCCGTTGACAAGGATATCTCCACCTGGCTTGCCACAGGGTGGTACCTGCTCCTCACGGTGGCCTGCACCCCGCCTGCTGTGTGACTTGTTGCTGGGGTCACGGTCTCCATTCTTGCTGCCCAAGGTCGATGAGGGATTCTTACACTTGGTGACACACTGGCCCATGGTGCTGGTGGCCCGGCCTCTAGAGTGGCCCCCTCTGGATCGGATGCCCTCGCTGCCACTGGCCCATGTACCTCAACATGCCATCAGCCAGAGGAGCCAGCCAACCTGGAAGGAAGTTAGAAAGCCATCACCTCTGGGCAGGGGAAATGGGGTATGGACCCTACCTTCTAGGGTGCGCAGTGGTTCACCACTCTATTTCCATAAGCCAACAACAAACCATGGGAGAGACCCCGAGTTCATCATCTCCTTCATAGGCCAGTTCTGTAACTTCACCTTGGCGACACAGTGGTTGGGGCATATATGGAGAACCAATGAGGAAAATTCCTAAAATTCTTAAGGTAACATAGATTTCAAAGAGGCTGATTCATATGTAGAATGCATCAAAGACTACAGTTTGACAGAAATATTCCAGAGGAAATCTGTCTTGCCAACTTGCCATCACATAAGAAAAGTTATTTGGACCTGGATTAAGCCAGAAGGCACAAAGGAAGGGTTCATCTTCTAATTCCTAATGCCAGCGTCCTCAGATTTTCTTTTTCAGTAGGATGAGTAGGGAGGAGGGGTGGCCATATTCGGAACAATAGTCTCATAATGCCCTAACGATGAGGTTGTCAAGACTACAAGCAGGGGCCTAAGCCAAGCAGCAAAATGAAATTTGCCTCTGATCTCTCCAGATGCCTTTCTGGGCCTATCCCACATAGTAGGTGAAATGCCCTTTCTCTGCCCTACTCCATCCACCTGTAGAAACCATCCACCAAGCCTGTACTCCACACCAAGTTTCCCAACCGAGGAGCTTCTTTTTCTCCCCCAGGTCCTCAGCAAGGCTGTACTTAGAATGCAAGCCAAGTTCACAATAAATGTGATTGTCCTATAGGGCCTATAGGCTGAGTCTTCCAAAGAAGTGTGTCTCCACTTTAAAAGAAGGACTGGGACCAGTTGCAGTGGTTCACATCTGTAATCTCAACATTTTGGGAGGCCAAGGTGGGTAGGCAGATAGCTTGAGTCCAGGAGTTTGTGACCAGCCTGGGAGACATAGCAAGACCCTGACTCTACAAAAAAATAGAAAAAATTAGTCAGGTGTGGTGATGCACACCTGTACTCCCAGCTGCAAGGGAGGCTCAGGTGGGAGGATCAACTGAGCCCAGGTCAAGGCTGCAGTGAGCTGGGATAGCACCACCCCACTGCAGCCTGGGTGACAAAGTAAGACCCTGTGTAAAAAAATTGAAAAAATTACTGGTATAAAAACAAGCACACAGAATGGAACCGAATGGAGAGTTCAAAAATAAGGCCACACATCTACAACCATCTGATCTTCAACAAAGCTGACAAAAACGAGCAATGGGGAAAAGACTCCCTATTCAATAAATGGTACTGGGATAACCGGCTAGCCATATGCAGAAGACTAAGGCTGGACTCCTTTACACCATATACAAAATTCAACTCAAGATGGATTAAAGACTTAAATGTAAAACCCCAAACTATAAAAACCTTAGAAGACAACCTAGGCAATACCATCCTGGACATAAAACCAAGCAAAGATTTCATAACAAAGACATCAAAAGCAATCAAAACGAAAGCAAAAATTGACAAGTGGGATCTATAATAATTAAACTTCAGAGCTTCTGCACAGCAAAAAAAACTATCAAGAGATAGCAAAAGAAACTACGAAGAGATTCCTACAGAATGGAAGAAGAAATCTGCAAACTATGCATCTGACAAAGGTCTAATATCCAGCATCTATAAGGAACTTAAATTTACAAGAGAAACACAACCCCATTAAAAAGTGGGCAAAGTACATGAATAGACACTTCTCAAAAGAAGACATACATGTGGCCAACAAGCATATGAAAAAAGTTAAACATCACTGATCATTAGAGAAATACAAATCAAAACCACAATGAGATACCATCTCACACCAGTCAAAATGGCTGTTATTAAAAAGTCAAAAAAATAACAGGTGCTGGTAAGGTTGTAGAGAAAAGGGAACACTTATACACTGTTGGTGGGAGTGTAAATTACTTCAACCACTGTGGAAAGCAGTATGATGATTCCTCAAAGAGCTAAAAGCAGAACTACATTCGAACTAGCAACCCCACTACTGGGTATATACCAGATGAATAAAAACCATTCTGCCACAAAGACACACGAATGCGAATGTTCACTGCAGCATTTATTCACAATAGCAAACATGTGGAATCAACCTAAGTGCCCATCAGTGATAGACTGGATAAAGAAAATGCGGTCCATATACACCATGGAATGCTATGCAGCCATAAAAAAAAAAACGAGATCATGTCTTTTGTGGGAACACAGGTGGAGCTGGAGGCTATGATCCTCAGCAAACTAATGCAGGGACAGAAAACCAAATACCACATGTTCTCGCTTATAAAGTGGGAGCTAAATGATGAGAACTTACGAAGACAAAAGGAAACAACAGACACTGAGGTCTACTTGAGGGTGGAGGGTAGAGGGTGGGAGAACAGAGAGGAGCAGAAAAGATAATTACTGGGCTCTGGACTTAATACCTGGGTGATGAAATAATATGTACAACAAACCCCCATGACACTTTACCTGTGTAACAAACCTTGACATTACCCCCAAACCTAAAATAAAAACTAAAAAAAAAAGTTACCAAAAATAAATAAATAAAAATGCTCAGAATATTCAGGAAAAAAAAAAGAAAAAACTGAAAAAATTGGGAAAAAATAGAAAAATAAAAGAAGGACAGATTTACCCAAATGCAATCTCTAAATGGTAGGATAATTGCTAAATGAAAAAGAAAAGTTTGTACTGATACATTACAAACTCATCATGGTGGTTTATTAATTATTTATGTAATTTAAACTTTTTTTTTTAAACAAATTGCCAGACGTTTCTAAGCCAGAAGCTAGGTGATTTCTCTAAGACGACTCTGGCTACTCAGGACTCTTATTCCTATCTTCAACCAGTTTGTTGGAAAACCCATGTACAATTTAGTATTTATAAAGCTTTGCCAACTGCTATAATGGCAGTCACTGAAATCACGTCGTTAATGAAATGTGGACCAGGAGCCAGAAGTGTAGCAGGAAACAGACACTAAACAGAAGTCAAAGTCAGTCACCCGGGCCTCTCCAGGTCTAGGGAGCTTTCATGGACGTCTATGATCCAAACTGAAAGATCTTAGAGAACGTACAGTGGGACAGAAGGGTGTTTTTTACGAAAGGCTGGAGCTTTAAACTTCGCCTAAAATACTTGGCTTCCTCTAAATAGTGCCTGGATAAATTGGGGGTCGTCTTCAAGAGAAATTCTCTGAGGATAAGCTCTGAGTATACAATAAGTTTAAAATGAAGAGCACAATCATTCCTGTAGTTATTAGAGATTAGTCATATCAAGGCCTGTCCCCTTCTCCACCAGCAAAGAGAACAATGACAAAAATACATGTCCAAACATGTCCTCAAAGACTTGTAGTTTTACTTGGGCTTCAGAAATACACTGAAGCTCTTATAAGGGCTTTTGGTATGGAAAATAACCATCCTAAGTTTTTTAAAAGACTTTTTATGCTTTAAGACTACAGCTAGTAAGCCAAAGTACAACTCATTACAATTTCAAATGGCAAGGGGTTAATTCTTGGAAGACCATGGTACAAGGGAAGCAACTGTGTGAGCTGAATTATTTCAAAACAAGGACTGTACCATGTGGAGGGCCTGGTTTCCAGATTTGTGTTTCTAAAGACTAGAATGCTGAAAGAAACAAAAGGCCCAAACTTACACAAACCCCACATGATCACAGACTGGCAACTCTAATTCCCAGGCACGCTGACTCACCAGGGTTTGCTGCTCAGCTCCTGCTGCTGAGGGAGGCATGGGCACCCAGTGAGATAAGAGGATTTCCTGGCCTCCATCTGACCCACCTACCCCAGGCCACTCACCCCGCCCCCACTGGACAGATGCTTCATCCTAGCAGCTTCCTCCAAATCCTGGCGCCAAGGCCTTCAGGTAGGGACAGAACAGATGGGACTCCCAAAGAGGCCCTAATCCCATTTAGCCAACCAGCCCTCCATGTAAGAGCATCTTTTGATTACCTGACACAGCAGAACCAGCTGAAACCTGAAAGCTTTTAACATGCCCAGCAGATGAAAATAGGGAGAAGAATATCAGTTTCAACAGATGATCAATCAGCAAATGCCTGAAGGTTGGATCCTTCTTCCATTCTGGTCCCTTTCTTTGAAATGCCCCCATTCCACTGAGTGTTGAGGCGAGTGGTGGTCTAAAGCCAGAAGAAAATATCTCCAGATCTGGTGCGTATGGTCCCCTGATTACTCCGATTACTGCCCAACAGTACCTTCTTCTGTGTCTGCCCCCTTCTCTGGGAAGATACTTTTGCTCTCCCAGAGCTTTCCCCAGGCTCAATCACAGTGCCCAGCCCCGTGGCCCAGGCTGGCAGCACTTCAAGTGTTTTAAAGTTGAAGGTCTCCCCTAGACTCACTAGCTGATGGCTAACGGCTAATAATAGCAGTCATCAATTATTGGGCACTTGATGCGGTGCCAGGCGCTATGCTAAGCACTTCTAGGGACATGAACTCACACATACTCATCACAGCCCCCTTTAAAAACAAGGAAACTGAGGCTGAGGAAACTAAATTACCCAAGATCACACATCTGGATCAAGATACCATGACATTTACCCCTAGGCTAGATTGCAGAGCCCACCCACAAAAGCAGAGCACCTAGAGAGAACGCACGACGGACCGGCCCCAAGTTCAGGAGTGACACCATAGCAACCCCAGAGCAGCAAATCTCACCATCAGTCACTGGAGAGAGAACACATCGTCTGCGCTCGGCGCTCAAGAAGGATCTCCTCCTCACTGCCCTCTTCCCAGGCCAGCCCTGCTGCAATGAACCAGGCAGACACCATGCACCCAGGCTCAGCCCCACCAGACGTGGAAACTAGAATTAGTCCAGATGCCCTAAACCTGTGACGTTTTTGTCCACCAGCAGAGTTAAAAGCTTCAGCTCTGAAAAGGATGCCCAACTGTGCCACTGGCTAATTGTCTGACCCTAATAGAAGCCTGAATTTCCTCAGTCTGCAAAATGGTATCTGCCTGACAGAGCTCTTGAAAGGATTCAGTGAGGGAATGCAGATAAAAGGTACATGGCTTCAGAGAAAACACTTGATACGACAGCTGTTACTGTATTAGTAGTAGTAGTAGCTCAGTAGTATCTGGTTAGCCTGTTGGAAGTCCCAGCTTACTCCATCTGAACAATGGGCTCCCAGCCTCAGATTCCACAGGCCCAGCTGGCCAGGACTTCCTACCCCCTGCACTGAGTCACTGGCCCAGGGCTTGTTCCAAAACCAATTATCTTGCCACAGCACTGATCCTACTCAAATACACCACTACCCAGTAATGCTTGGAGGACCAGACTCTCTACAGCACAGGATTTCCTTGTGATGGATCCTGAATAAAATCAAGCTGAGTATCTGCTGTGCCCAATGGATACTGAATTGCTATGCCCAGTCCCTAACCTGGAGCAGGCTTTCAGCCAGTTCCAAACTCCTTCCCCTCTCCACTTAGTCTCAACTCTGCAGATCTGCAAAAGAAAGGATGTCTAGCTCTCCACTCAGTTACTAATTGAATGGAACTGCCTTCCCAGTTGGTCCTCCTCCCCATCACTGCCACTTCTGAAGTGGACAGCCTAAGCACAATCTGGACATCCCGGCACTAAATTTTCAACAACAGAACATTATTAGTCATAAATATAATTTTGTATTTGTTAGGACATTACGAAAGCTATATATAAATGTAGCTCTGTGAAGCAATTACCCCATTTTACAGGAAGCTAAACGGAGACACACCAAGGTCAAGGAGCCTATCTAGGAATGGAGGAAACAGAAGCGCAGTGATGAAGAGGATGAGCTCAGACAAACCAAGACAAACCATTGCCATTGCCATGGCAATCTCACCAAATAAGTGGAACTGTCCATATGGAACTTTAAAACAGGGCAGCTGTACCTCAAAGCACTATTGGGTAGAATAAATGAGATAACACATGTAAATGCTCTGCTCAATACCTGACTCACAGAAAGCCTTTGGTTGGTAAGTGTTAGCCTCTATAATAGTTATAATTATTGTCACAACATTGGTGACAGAATCGTTTCGCTTCTCCTAGAACAGTGCTCTTTTTAGGAGCCAGCCCGTATCTCCCGTGGCGATTCAGGTCTGCTCACAATAAGTGACCATTCTCCTGCATCAGCAAGGGGCACAAATGGGTTGAATGGAGCCAGAGACAAGGAGGGATGTGGAGAAAGAAAGGGCAGGAGAAAGAAGGAAAAAAAAAAAACCCACAAACTGGGGAAACCTATTTCTAGGCTTTTTTTTTTTTTCTTTTCTACTTAGAGCTTTGAATGTTTACCTGAAAGACCAAAGAGAGCAGCTCTGCTCAGCTTCTGCTGGACCAAGATCAGCCTCCAGCTTCTCTCCCTCAGTCTCAGCCCAGCTGCTCTGCCTCTCCCTCCCTCCTCTGCACATCAGTCTCCAGACTCTTTCCTCCCCTGTGCCAGCGCTGGCCGCTGTTCCTGGGGATGGGCTTGGCTGGCTGCCTGGTCCTAGGCCTGGAGCAGCCACTGCCGGGCCCAAAGGGCAATCCCAGAGGCCGCAGTCCCTGGGTTGCTCTAGCTCCAAAGAGGGATTAGAAAGTTGCTCCTATCTCCTAGGTAGACCATGAAATGACAACCAGGCAAGTCCCTATCTTCTAGGGGCTTACTCTCAACTGCGTCTTACAGAACAGAACCACCACAGAGGACAAACCCACACTGAGACTCCGTACAAATGTAGACAGGAGAAGGAGAGAGAAGTGTGAACCACTATTACAGAAAGAAAGGTAGAGAGGGACGGGGGACGTGAAATCAGTATCTGTGGAGCCTGGGGCTACATGCTTCATATTCATCATCACCTTCAGGACTCCCAACAACCTCAAGAAATGAGTTGTTGCAGCTTTCCTAGATTAGGAAACAGGTCTCTTAACTACTAAGCAGTAAGACTGGAAAATAAAACCAGTCTGCCAGACTTTCTATGGGGAAGTTTCAGAGAGAAGGCAGGTCTTATTCTGGTCCTTAAATGTCTATAAGCATGAAATGGAAGGGAGGAGGGAGAGGGTTGATATGGTTAGCTCATGTTATTAAAGTACATTAATAACAATATTGTAAAAATAATTACATACATTTATTGATTATGAATTATCACATTTTATCCATGACTCTATAAGGAAGATAATATAATCTTCATTTTACAGAGGGAGGAAGTGAATAGAGCTTGAGAGAGGTGGCCTGAGATCACACAGCCAATCTGTGGAGGAGAAGGATTCAAATTCAGGCAGTCTGACTCTAAACTTGCCACTTTGCATCACTGGTCTCACTACTGTTCTCTGCTATGATGTGTGCATGCCAGGATATTCCCCTACCCCTAAGGAGGTACTGATGCCCCAAGAAGAAAATGTCCAACATCCTATCAACGCCTATGTATATTCCTGAAGAACCAAGTCAATATGAACAGAGTACACCCCCTTTGGTTCTGCTGTGAAATCCTCCTGAGCAATGTGTACTCTCGAGCAAGCCACTTAACCTCTCTGAGTTTCTGTGACCCCAACATTAAAGTTAGGGGTCTGGGTTAGTCTTTCCAAGGTCCAATATTCTGGGGCTACCTTCACCTTTTTTGGCATTCAATGAGGCCAAAGTTCTAAATGTGCAACCCTCCTGAGGACAGGCACTTTGCCTCCTTGGTGAACGGATCTCACAGTTCTCTTTGCCCAAGACTATCAGAGTCAAAGAAAAAGCATAAGTCCAAAAGCAGAGGGAAAGCAGGGCTACTCCAATCTGAACAAGGGTGGGATAGGAAACACTGGTTTTGCAGGCTTCCCGCTCCTTAATCATCTTAGTTTGATCTCTGGAGGGTCAGTAATAGGCCCAGACATGGAAAACAGACCCAAGCAAACTGACTGCTGAGGCTCGCTGGGTCAGGAAGCCCACTCAGAGGAATGTCTGTTGGCTACTGATGGACAGCCTGTCACCCAAGGAACAGACTTGTGAAATGAGGAGCTAAAAAACAGGAGGCAAATGCTGGCACCAAAAGTCAGTGTCAGCAAGACACTTGAGATCTGCTCTGAGGCTTCCTTGACAGAAGGGACCAATCCATTCCACTCCTCCATTCTGTTCCCATCTAGAATCTATTCAGCAACAAGAAACCACTGCCAGATGCTGGTGCTCCTACATATTAGCAATATAAAAAGCCCATCTTTTCAACTTTCATCTAAATAGTTTGTAGAGCTAGCTGGGTGCAGGTTTTTATTTCTTCCTACATATGCCAGATACCCAAAGGCCAGAGAACATGAGTACATGAATTCCTCAGACAGCTTTTCTACAGCTGCCAGGGGCTGAGGCGGCTGTACTGGCACAGCCATCCTCCGGAGAGTCTCACAGCAAGACCACAGGAGCCCCTTGATCCTACCTGGCAGCCACAGACTCTGAATGACCTGAGAAAAAGATGGAATATGGATGGTGTCCATTTGTAAACTACTTCCTAGAAAGTAAATGTGCAAAAATAACAAGGAAAGATTGAGGGAACACTTTAAATGCAGAGTTGCTGCTGCCACTTCCAACTTAAGACTTCAAAGATCACCTTTGGAGATTAGGTCTTACCCAGAGCTACTTGGGAGGGAAAGCCGATCCCTCTGCCAAAGCAAGCAAGACCCGTCTGCTTCTATTTTCCAGCTTTTAAAAGACTTTTTGTCCTAAAATGTACTGCAGCAACAAGCTAAGACAGCAGTTCCAGTTAGGGTTGGGGAGGAACCCATGACTTTTTACATCAACCAGTCTCAAAAGTGTAAAAGAAAAGAGGGAGGAAGTAAGGGAGAAAGAGGGTAGGGAGGACAGAGAAAACTTTTAAAAAAGAAAACTGGCTATATTTCTATAAAATCATCTTAGGTCACATGACTAAGACCAGCCAGTTTAGCACAGTCATTTCTTTTTGAAATTGTTCTCACTGTTCCTCACATTGCACCCTTTGAATACACTACTAAGAATATATATACGTCCAGCTGAGGCCTCAGGACTGAAGCCAGTGTGGGCTGGCTAGAACAAATGCCTACTTGCCAAGTACAGCCAAGTCAACAAACACACACATACTATAAAGTTTCCAAATACCAAATAATGAACCATTTTTTTGGTCTCTGGGCTTCCAAACTGAGCTACATGTTTAATCTCACATAACTCAAAATAACCAAAAAAGGGCCATATCATTTCACTGACCCACACTTGAAATATTACATGGGCATTTCTAACTACCCACTTATGTGCAAGGGGGGTATCAAGAAGGGGCACCAAATTTCTAGGTCACTCTTTGTTTTCACACCAGCTTTTCCAGTGACTTTCCCTGTTTAAAACAAGAAGGCCATCTTGGATTTGTGCTGCACTTCACTCTAATAAAAATGGCATGCCTGCTGCACTCTTCATCTCCAGTTATAAGCTTACAGCTTGTTTTATTCCTTAGGATGGAGCCTCAGTAGAGCCCACTGAAAGTAAACCACTGATTAGCACTAATACCCTCCTTCCAGTCAGCATATGGATATCAGCCACCCTGGAGGTTTACCTGATTGTAGCTGATTAGTCCTCAAAACACCCAATTACCACATCAACTGCTCATTTTTCAATCACCTTCTCAGGAACTTGGGAGTCAGCAACGGACTGAAAATTAGTGAGCTGGAGATAAGGTTAGATTTTTGCATCTAAGTAAAAGGCAAGAAAGGAAATTGTGAAATGAGTCCAAAGACGACGAAGGAACACAATATACAGATGATAAATGACTGCATCCAAATGTCTTAAAGGGCACCTGGATGACCACAAATGTAGAGATGTGGTTTCGGAAGCCAATGGCCTCTAAGCAGGCCTCAGGTTCACCACGTGGTAACCAATCAATCTCTTAATGCTTGCTAATTCTTAAAAAAAAAAAAAAACAAAACAAACACCTAAATCCATTAAGACCACATTTATCAGCTTTTTCCCCACGATGGAGGCTGACTGCTAATGCATAGTAGACAGGAAGAGGCAGAGGGACAGAAAAGACCCATACAATAAAAGAATTCCTGCTTCCAACCACATCAGTCACCTGGTAGAAAAGTGAGGTCACTAGGATCTCTTTCCTGCTGGCAAATCCAAAAGTATTACATAATTATCTTGTGAAGTTTAGAAAGTACAGAGAGGCATAAAGGAAAAGAAAAGCCAATCACTAATTTCACCACCTACGGTTAATATTTTGGAGTATATCCTTTCAGTCTTGCTTCACCGTGAATCACAATCAAAAAGGCTAACCAGGCCAGGTGCGGTGGCTCACGCCTGCAATCCCAGCACTTTGGGAGGCCAAGGCGGGTGGATCACGAGGTCAGGAGTTCAAGACTAGCCTGGCCAACATGGTGAAACCCCGTCTCTACTAAAAATACAAAAATTAGCTGGGCGTGGTGGCACATGCCTGTAATCCCAGCTACTCGGGAGCATGAGGCAGGAGAACTGCTTGAACTAGGACCCGGGAGGCAGAGGTAGCAGTGAGGGAGATTGCGCCACTATACTCCAGCCTGGGCTACGGAGCAAGACTCTGACTCAAAAAAAAAACAAAAAAAAAAAACAAAAAAACCTAGTCAATCCACTGATTCTGGCTCTAGGGATTTTAAGAAAGTGTTTTTAAATGACGGGGGAATGGGGAGAAAACCAGCGTAATCCTAAGGACATCTTTCACTTACATCTAAATTTCCTCAATTTATTCTTTCAAAAGAAGATCAACTTCCCCCTCACACTCCCTCCAAGGAAAAGAAGAGGACAATGATGACCATCTTAAGGTCTAATGAGTAACAGTCCCCTTATCAAAGGTTTAACATCAGGGGTAAAAGGGTCTGGCCCATGGATTGAGTGATTCACATTCCCAGGGAGCAAGAGGCTCATTCAAAAGAGAAATGTGGAATGCCTGGAAATGGTCAATGGGCTGGATTTAGTGTGAAGACTAACATGGGCTTTCAAGCCACAGACTGGGTCAAAGAACAGATTTGTAGCAGACGTGTCTGTCTTCCCAGTATCCAGGCTCTTCATCAGGTGATTACCCAATTTTCACCAGCAGATCCTTTTCCCTCACGCATCCATATGGCTGAGTGGGGTTCATAAAGAACTATGGGACTCAGGCCCACCAAGGCCTAACATGACCCTGGCTTTAATGACTGGATCCAGGATATGCCCATGACAAGCCAGGCAGAGAGAATCTCAACACTGAAAATACAGGAGGCTGGAGATGCTACCAGAAAGAGCCACCAGTGAAAATAAGAATGCCTATTCAAGGGTCACTGTGAGGATTAAATGGTCCCTGTTTATCACATGGGGCTCAGCTCAAATGCAAGTAGAACCCAAAAATGAAATCACCAAGTGGAAAGCAGCTCTGAGAGACAAAGAGAAACTGAATTTTGAAGGCATTATTTACACCCTGAATCCAACTGTTCCTAGAGTCAAGATCAAACCCTGAACTTCACAGGTATGAGCCAACAAACTCTCCTTTGCATACGTCAGATGTCAGGTTTTTCTATCACAACTGAAAGAGTCCCTACCAAGACAGAGCTATGTCACTCAGATCTCTTCTATTCAGAGAGCAAAGACAGAGATGATCTAATAGCTAGATGTTCTGATTCAGATCTAACTGACTAGGCCACAATTTCTAGTCGAATGTATCATAGGACCCTTAGCTGAACAACAGGACCAATGATCCCAAGTTCACGAAAGCTGTCAAATTCCGTTATAACTATGTGGACCAGTAGGATGCTATTTAAAAGATGGTATGACTAACTGGCTAAAAGAATCTTTCCTATTGAAATTTTTACACCATTAGACCTCCTTCAAGTAGATTACGCCACAGAGTACTTCAGGAGCTTTATTCTTTTGTGTACATATTTGCTGTCGTCATCTTGTTCCCAAGGAGGAACCCCATCCCTGCATTCAGACACCACGTGAAAGGCTGTAAAGCAAAAGCTCTCAGAAGTCTTTCTCTGTACAACAACATGATCAACCTTCCAGCTGAAACAGGTATTTGATCTAAACCATATCCCATGAAACTGAAAGCCCAAATCTAACCTGAACTTGGCTACCCTCTCGGTTTCAATTCCTATCACTCAGACAATTTCTCTTTGATTTTACGAAGTGAAGAGCCTGTTTAGAAAGTGTTTAAGTTTCGAAGGCTGACAGGAAATGCTCATGTTCGCACATCTTTATTGAAATACGTTCTCTGCAGGTTGAAACTTGAGGCCCCAAGGTTTAGGCTTTGATTTTTTTTTTTTTTTTAACAGTTACTTATTTTCACAAATGCTCATGTGGCATGAGTCCCCAGAGTACATTAACATGTGTGAAGATAAGCAGATAATTAAAAATAGAGCTCTATACCTGTTGGAAGGCATTGTGGTACTGCAAGCTTTGCAAAGTAAGACATCTGATGATTCCTGCTCAGTTCCTGCCCACTTCCCACCCACATGACCTGCCAAAATTGCTGCCACCTAATGGCCATCACAATTCTATTAAAATCCTGCCCTAGCAGCTAGGCCCTATTTTAAGAAAGAACATGAAAAAATTATAAAGTAGAGCAGCAGCACCGTAAGTTCTTTCAGTCATCAATAAGTTTGAAAATTCAAAGACAACTATGGCCCCAGAATAAACTGCGTGCGCTCAAGCACGCCCGTGCGTGCCCACACACACATACACATACACAAATATTGCATCCAACAATAGGGGGTCCATGAAATCACATGCAACTTTTCTGAATTGCGTTCAGTGTCTTGACTGTTCTGCAACCAACATTCAATTCTCTCACTCAAACACCAGTTGCACAGATATTGCAGCTCCTTCAGCTGCTTCAGTATAGTCATGTGCCTTCCAGGAGGGACACTACATGCATTGGATACAAAATGACTAAGTTTGTACAGCCCAGCTCTACCAACTCTCTAGCACACACTTAACCATCTTCCATCTCAGTTTTCTCAGTTGAAAATGGGAACTAAAACAAATCACTGTGAACTAAATGACTATATGCAGAAGAATAAAACTAGATCCCCTGACTATATGCAGAAGAATAAAACTAGATCCCCTTTCTCTCACTATATACAAAAATCAAATCAAAGTGGATAGAAGACTTAAATGTAAGACAAGAAACTATGAAACTACTAAAAGAAAACACTGGGGAAATGATCCAGGACACTGGTCTGGGCAAAGATTTTTTGTGTAAGACCTTAAAAGCACAGGCAACCAAAGCAAAAACAGACAAATGGGGTTACATCAAGCTACAAAGCTTCTACACAGCAAAGGAAACAATCGACAATGTGAAGAGACAATCCACAGAATGGAAAAAACAAATCTGCGAACTATCCATCTGACAAGGGATTAACAGCCAGAATATATAAGGAACTCAAACAACTTAATAGCAAAATAATAATAATAATCTGATTTTTTTTTTTTTTTTTTGAGACAGTGTCTCAATTTGTCGCCCAGGCTGGAGTGCAGTGGCACGATCTCAGCTCACTGTAAGTGCCACCTCCCAGGTTCAAGTGATTCTCTTGCCTCAGCCTCCCGAGTAGCTGGGATTACAGGCGCATGCCACCAGGCCCAGCTCATTTTTGTATTTTCAGTAGAGACCGTATTTTACCATGTTGGCCAGGCTGGTCTCAAACTCCTCACCTCAGGTGATCCACCCACCTCAGCCTCCCAAAGTGCTGGGATTACAGGCGTGAGCCACTGTGCCAGACCCTCAGCTGATTTTTAAATGGGCAAAAGATCTGAATAGATGTTTCTCAAAAGGAGACATGAAAATAGCCAGCAGGTATATGAAAAAATGCTCAACATCACTAATCATCAGAGAAATGTAAATCAAAACCACAATGAGATATTATCTCACCCCAGTTAAAATGGTTATTTAAAAAAAAATAGAATAATGAATGGCAAAGATGTGGAAAAATGGGAACGCTCATATACTGTTGGTGGAAATGTTAATGAATATAGCCACTATGGAAAAACGTATAAAGAGCCCTCAAAAAACTGAAAATAGAACTACCGTATGATCCAGCAACTGCACTACTAGGTATATGTGCAAAGGAAAGAAAATCAATATACTGGAGAGATCTGCCCTCCCATGTTTATTGCAGACTTATTCACAATAGCCAAAATATGAAATCCACCTGAGTGCCCATCCATGGATGAATGGATAAAGAAAATGTGGTACATACACACAATGGAATATTATTCAGTCACAAAAAAGAATGAAACCCTGTCATATGCAACAACATGTATGGAACTGGAGGTCATTATGTTAAATGAAATAAGCCAAGCACAGAAAGACAAATAGCACATGTTCTCACTCATGTGAGAGCTAAAAAAGTGGATCTCAGGAAGAGAGAGATGGTTATCTAGGTGGTTACCAGAGGCAGGGAAGGGGAGGGGAGGGGGAGATGAAAAGAAGTGGGTTAGTGGGTACAAACAGAAGACCTAGTATTGGAAAAATCAGTAGAGTGACTCCAGTCAACAATAATCTAATGTACATTTCAAAATAGGTAGAAGAGTATAATTTAAATGATCCTGGCATAAAGAAAAGATAAATATTTAAGGTGATATAATATCCCAATTACCCTGATTTGATTGTTACACATAATATGAACGTATCAAATTATCACATGTACCAAAACTACATACATTATTTATGAATTAACAAAAAAATGAGACTGAGTTCTGCGATGAAAAAAAAAAGAAAAAAGGTCACTGTGAAGAATAAATGGCTGCTTCATATGAGATGGATCTCAGTTCATGTGCTGATATGTGTTCCATGTTCAACCAATCCAAATGCCACTTCCCTGTAATTCAGCACAACACTGTTTTACTTCTTCATGGCACATACAACTCTGTGAAATTCTAATCTGCTGACTTACTTATTGCCTGCTCCCTCTAACAGCAGTCATTTTATCTGTCTTATTCGCCACTTTACCCTGTGCACCTAGGCTACGTGGCACACGGCACATAAATAAGTATCTGTAGAAGGAATAACAGTCACTGATACTGAGCACGTGCTCTGTACAAGGCTTTATTGCTTTAAATGTATTAACTCGTGATTCAATAAATGCTGAATCTGAGATGTTTAGCACTTTCTCACACACAATTAGTACTCAATAAATGGTAGCTATTTATACCAATTCAAATTATATGATGATGTTAACAAACATTCAACAGGAAAGCGTAAAGGGAGTTGAGTCCTAAGGATGCAGAACTCAATTTCAGTTCTCAAGAGCTCATTTTTTCATTTTAGAGACAGGATCTGGCTCTGTTGCCTACCCAGAGTACGGTGGTGCAATCATAGCTCACTGTTAACTTCAAACTTCTGGGCTTAAACGATCCTCCCACCTCAGTGTCCCAAAGCAGCTAGGACTACAGGCATACGGCACCACACCCAGCTACTTTTTTCATTTTTATTTTTGTACAGACAGGGTCTTGCTATGTTGCCCAGGCTGCTCTCGAACTCCTAGACTCAAGCAATCCTTCCACCTCAGTCTCCCAAAGCGCTGGGTTTATGGGTGTGAGGACTGTGCCCAGCCCTGATTCTTAAGGTCTATCTTTTCTTGGACTCTCCCACTCAAAGCACCCTCTACCTTCAGAGAGGAAAGAGAGGAGACAATTATTACTCCAATTATTCCTTACCTTATGAGTTTCTCAGATAATGTGATACAAACACAGCTTCTCAGCCAGCAGTACACGGTCCCATCTCTCCTCACTTCACAAGCTAATTTTCACCTCAAATACAGCAAAAGCTAGAATATGAAGCTGACATAGGGAGATGTTCAACCTGTCATGTCTCTTTTTGACCTGTACCTCAGGACCTTAGAAAAAATTCACATTAATGGAAATCACTTCTGCCTTTCTTTTCAGCCAGGGTGTTATGTCCAAGGGTTTACTGAAGCCACAGCCATGCACTGTACTCTAGGAAGACCAAGGGGCTCACCAATTGGGAACACTCCAGTGAAAAGCCTCAGGCTGCTGGTCTGAAATGCATCCTCCCCCACCTCGACAAATAAAGGCATCATATTTAAGGTGTCTAGAGATGCAGGAGCAACAGCCAGCAGATTTTTTTAACACTGCATACTGCTTGCTTTAAATAGGAATTTGATTGCTTAAAACACAAGGACTCATGGCCAGTGTTACACCTCTTGAGATGTTATACCACCATTCGCTTGATGACAGAGTGACTTTTAACTTGGAGGGCTGAAGCACATACCTTGTCAAAGAGGGTAAGAGACACAAACAGTAAAGGTCCTCCATCTCTTTAGAGCCACCAGAGACAATGAACTTTGTTTCACATGACAGCGAGAAAGGCCAACAACTAAAGTCCTCAACGGGCCCCCAAAGCCAGAGGTACTTGCTGAGAAAGCAAAGGGCAGATTCCACCTCCGCCCGCTGGCAGGCCTACACATTCTGCTTAACCATGTGAAACAGCCAGCTCTTACTCTGCCCACCCCCAGGCCCAGTTATGATATTTGGGGTACAGAGAGAATAGCAACACCGGTGACTTTTCTAGGAGGCTGTTTTATAAAAACAGAGCTTCCAATTTTAGGCTTAAAAGTGAAAAGAAAAATAGCCAGAATTAGAAGTCTGTTTTAACACAATATATTGAAAATTACAAGTTTAAACACTGGTAGCTGGAGACTGGGTATCACACTACCACATGACTTCTCAGTGAGTCATAAAAAATAGTACAGGCTGGTTTAACAGTGATCGTCCACCAGTGACAGAATTAAGAAGTTCGCTTGTGTCAAATGATGGAAAACCAAACTGACACCCCTCTTGTGTTTGCTTCAGCAGTGGCAAGACTGACACAAATGAATTACAGCAGCAATCTACAAGACAGAAACATTGATAAACCTTTTTCGAGGCTGGTCAAAGAGGAAATGTTTGAAACCCTGAATATGACTCATTTTTCAGAAGTGAGTTTAACAGGAGAAAAAAAAAATCTCTAAACTATTAATAAGTCACCGAAATATTTCTGGATTTCTAACATCCAATCTTGATTAGCATACCTTTGTGTCAAAGCAAAAGCCAAATGCAGGCATTTAACAAGTTACTACCCTTTCAGTTAGGAGAATCACTCTGGTGGAACTAGACGAGAACAACAAAAATTAATCTTCAGGCCTAGATGGATACTGTCATGATAATAAAATAATAAAGACCTCCCCAAAGGACTTTTGGGTATCATAAATTATATAACAAATCTACTTCTGCCAGCCAGCCAGGATTAACTCCTATTCACCCAGGTTACAACTTGGTATTGCCAATGGGCTTATTGAAGTGGAAGTCTCATTATCCACCACTGCTCAGCAAAAGGCACAGTCATCTCTCTCATTGCAAATCAGTTTGCTGACACCAACTACTCACTGTAAGAGAAATCAACCTAATAATCTTAAAAAAACAACTTTGACACTTGTTTCTTTCAGGCCAAAGTGCCTAAGATGATATTTTATTATAATATACTTTATTATGCCTATTGTGCATCCAAGGCTTAAATGCATTTTACATTATTTATTCCCTTGGGACAAAAACATTCATGGCTCCCAAGCAAAGAGTCAAATATAAAAAGTACATAGAAGAGAAAGGCTGTTGTTATTCTAGTGACAGCATCTTAGACTGCAAGCTCCAAGAAGACAGGGAATGTGTATGATGACACAAAAAGGGTCACCTTGGCATAATGCAAAGGCTCACACCTCCAGTCCCAGGACTTTGGGAACCAAGGAAGGAGGATTGCTTGAGTGCAGTAGCTCGAGACCAGCTTGGGCAACATAGGGAGACCCAGTCTCTACAAAAACACACAGTTTTTATTAGCCAGCCTTGGTGGTACATGTCTGTGGTCCCAGCTACTTGGGAGACTGAGTTAGAAGGATCCCTTGGGCCTAGGGGGCTAAGACTGTAGTGAGAAGTGATCATGCCACTATACTCTAGCCTGGATGACAGAGTGAAGACCCTGTCTCAAAAAAAAAGAAAAGAAAAAGAAAGAACAGAAAATGGCTAACTGGCACCTAAGAGATACTTTCAAAAGAATCAAATGAAAAATAAGCACCTACTATGCCCCTAGCGTACTGCACAAATCTACCTAAATGAAGAGTACTACCACTTTTACATAACAATGTCCATAAATAGTTTCCCAAGGTTTACTAGGCATCATTCTCAAAACATTTTTACACATATCAACTAATAAAACAATCCAACACTCCAATAATACCCTAGGAGGTAGTAAGCAGTAGAGCCAAAATTCAAACTCTTAAATTAAGGATAATGCTTTTCAACACTATTTTTTTTTAGGCCTGAAGGTTTAAATCGCATCCTTCAAAACAGCATACTCTGATAGAGTGGTTTTTTGTTTGCTTTGGTGTGCTAAGTCTTTGAGTCACTGAGAAATGAGAGTTTGGACTATACAAGTAGTTTCAAACTTTAACGGCAACCTTCAGTAAGAAATGTATTTTATATCCTTACCCAATGCACACATATAAATCCATGTATAACTCAAAGAAAAGTTCCATGAATATTTAACCTTCTAAATATTTACCCAAGCCCGGGCAACACAGCGACACTCTGTCTCTACAAAAAATTTTAAAAAATTAAGCCTGTGTGGTGATGCACACCTCTAGTCCCAGCTACTCAGGGGGCTGACAGAGAGAATTTCTTGAGCCCAGGACTTTGAGGTTACAGTGAGCGATGAGTGTGCCACTGCACTCCAGCCTGGGTGACAGAGCAAGACCCTGTCTCAAAAATAAATAATGTACTCAATATTTACCCTTACTTCTATGATGCACTGATTTGTACTATTTCTTTTTTTTTTTTTTTTTCCATTTTAATTGTTGGTTATAACCCACCAATGAGATATGACCCATAGCTTGGAAATCTCAACCAAGCTTGATGAAGGTTCCCTCCAATACCTTTATTGTACCTGACACAACGTTAGGCATTTTACAGTCATGATAGCATTTACTCTCCACAGCTGCTCTCAGAGGTTCCTCTATGGCTATCCCTATTTTACAGATGAGGAAATAAGCTCAGAACTAAAGCAGCTTACACAAGTCCCTACCCCTGTGACAGAGACAGAGGAAACTCACCAAACATTTCGTCTGCTCCCCTAATTTCCAAGCATCCTTTCAGTTAGGTGGGGAAATGTGTTTACATTTTTTTTTTTTGAGACGGAATCTCACTCTGTCACATGTGCTGGAATGCAGTGGTGCAATCTCGGCTCAGCAACCTCCGCCTCCTGGGTTCAAGCGATTCTCCTGCCTCAGCCTCCCAAGTAGACAGGATTACAGGCGCATGCTACCACGCCCAGCTAATTTTTGTATTTTTGGTAGAGATGGGGTTTTGCCATGTTGGTCAGGCTGGTCTCGAACTCCTGACCTTGTGATCCACTCACCTCGGCCTCCCAAAGTACTGGGATTACAGGCGTGAGCCACCGTGCCCGGCCTAGTCTTATGCGCACTGTTACCACTGCTCAGAATCCCTCCCCATTCCTTTCTCTAGTCTTGCTCTTTCATGCCTTGTGCTGGGATTTTACTTTCCACAGGACTCCTTCCTGACTGAGAGCCTCTCTGCCCCTCAACACCTTCGTTTATAACACTGCATTTTTTTTTTTTTTTTGAGATGGAGTTTCACTTTTGTTGCCCAGGCTGGAGTGCAATGGCGCAATCTCGGCTCACCGAAACCTCCGCGTCCTGGGTTCAAGCAATTCTCCTGCCTCAGCCTCCCGAGTAGCTGGGATTGTAGGTATGTGTCACCACAATCTGCTAATTTTTTTTTTTTTTTTTTTTTAGTATAGATGGGTTTTCTCAATGTTGGTCAAGCTGGTCTCAAACTCCTGACCTCAAGTGATCCACCCACCTCAGCCTCCCAAAGTGCTGGGATTATAGGCGTGAGCCACCGCGCTCAGCCAGCACTGCTATTTTTATAGCACTGGTTTTACAACATTTTCTAATTGTCGCTATCTAATGTTCTAACCAGAGGATGAGGTCCTTAAGAGCAAGATCTACAATAGGCACTAAAAATTACTGGAACAAGTAGCTGGCAACATATAAACACATTTCTTCTTCCTGAAATACGATTTATCCAATCCTAGAGTCAGTCTTTCAGAAAAATTCAGAATACATATGGTTCACTTTGAATACAACCATGAAAGCATTACATTTTGAACGCCAAAATTTTTTAGCTTACAAAACTGGTTTTTAGTTTCAGAAGTACCCTATGAATGATCCACATTCTATCTGAGAACACCAGTCTTTTGCTCATAGATTTCTAACTTGAAAATTACAGTCTGGCTCTTCTTAGCGAGAAAATATCTTGTACAGGTTGAGTATCCCTTATCCCAAATGCTTGGGACCAGAAGTGTTCTGGATTCTGAACTTCAGATTTTAGAATATTAACATTGTACTTACCAGTAGAGCATCCCTAATACAAAAATCTGAAATCTGAAATTCTTCAATGAACATTTCCTTTGGGCCTCATGTCAGGAATCAAAAGTTCTGAATTTTAGAGCATTTCAGATTTTAGAGTTTCAGTAACTTCAGTACGTTAAAAGTGTGTTTTTAAAAGTTTTGTTCTGTTAAACTGCTATCATAATTGAAAATTCTTTTGCTTAAGCAGGTTGTATCAGAAGTATTAAATACTGGAGATCTTTAGAACCTTCCGTTGAGTGAATCAATTGAAGTACTGTATGCAAATAGTAAATATGCAAATCAGAAAGGGGAGGAGCTTAGGCCAAACTGCTCAGAGGGAAGGAAAAACAGGTTTCCTTCCAAATGGGGAAAAGGCAACTGGAAAGATTTTTACCTGTTGCATAACTTTTTATTATCTCTTTCTGCTAGGCCAATCAACAGTTGAGAGCTGTAAACTTGGAAAAGCAAATGCTCTGATAAATTAAGCAATTCCAGCTCTCTGACTAGAAACGTTTTAAAGTCAGAGTTAAAGATTAAGTCTTCAATTAAACATTTTTATTTTTTTACTTCAAGTTACCATGAATGTTCAAGTTTCTACCATCCTAAAAGGGCTTTATTTTAGGAGTGAAAAGATTCTGGATAAACTAAAAAGGTTATTCTACCATGAGAAGACCTCTGCCACAATGTTGTACATCTTTCCTTCTGACTCTGTTATATGTTAAGTTTTTAAATGTGTGGTCTCAAATGCTCACACTTCTTATGGAGATTATACGACCATGGAGATAATTATTTGTATGACTGGGAAAGAACAGTCTTCTTTCATGTGGCTCTCATCTTTAAAAGCCCAACTGCTCAGCTACCCACAAAAGATCTTACTTAACCAAGACAAACTGATCCAATGGCAATTTCCCAAGAAGAGAAGAAAACAAACAGCCCCACTCTAGCTTTGCAAAACCTGGTCTGCAGACCAAGGGCGAATGTCACAACTCGGCCCCTCCCCTTTCAGAATATATCCAGACTCATCAGCCATTGCCTACATATAATGACTAACTTCAGCACCACAGGAAATGGGATGTTCTAGAAACCTGACATCTACAAGTAGGTGGTCTTGTAATTTTATATCCAAGGAGTTCTTGGTTTGAATTCAAGATCTGCTCAAAGGATGCTTGCTGCGCGTGTCATCAATTAGATCTTAGTGGGAAGGCAGACTTGTAATCCTGCAAAACACAGCCTTCAGTAAAAGGCTTTTTCCTCCTTGCCAATGTGCCCAATGACAGGTCACAACATCTCTAGAGACAAGACAGAATGACAAAATCAAAATTTACAAAGTATGAGGAATTGAAGCACAGATCCCACCTCAGTTGGGAAACATCTGAGAGTTTCTCATTACGAAGTCATGTAGAAACCTTGTATTAAATAAATGAAGTAAGTTTGAGGTTGCAGTGAATCATGATTAGGCTACTGCACTCAGCCTGGGCAACAGAGTGAGACCCGATCTCAAAATAAATAAATAAAACAAAGTAGGAGAATAATCTTGGGCTATATCACTGCCACCATTTTGCGCCTTTTTTTTTTTTTTTTTGAGACAGAGTCTCACTCTGTCACCAGGCTGGAGTGCAATGGCATGATCTCAGCTCTCTGCAACCTCTGCCTCCTGGGTTCAAGCGAATCAATTCTCCTGTCTCAGCCTCCTGAGTAGCTGGGACTATAGGCACCCGCCACCATGCCTGGTTAATTTTTGTATTTTTAGTAGAGACGTGGTTTCACAATGTTGGCCAGGATGGCCTCCATCTCTTGACCTCATGATTCCGCCTGCCTCAGCCTCCCAAAAGTGCTGGGATTACCGGCGTGAACCACTGCACCCGGCATTTTGCTCTATTTTAACCTAATCTTCACTAGTAACACTTGACACAGGGAGCTATCACACTTGGAACCATCTTTACAGCAATTTTTTAAAACTAAAATTTGAAACACTAAATAACTTATTACAAGGAGCTATACCAGATCCATGGCCCTTTACAAGGTGTTAATTCAACAAGATCACTTGCAAACACAGACCAACACCCAACTGTAGATAATGAAGGATGACAGTGTTAAGATACAGAGAAAATGTCTAGGGACTACAGGTAATTAAGGCTTAAAAAAAAAAAAAAAAACCATAAACTACATCTGAAAGCAGCTTTCTCGGCTTCTATTGCTTAACAGAGATTTCCGTTTTATTCTGGGTTTTACTAAAAAAGCAAGTGCCTCCCACAGTAGTCTGTATCATTTCTACATTTCTATCGTTTTCCTTCTCAAGACCCCACTATGTTGAATTATGAGCAATATGACAAAGTGAAACGAGATTTTAAGTACTGTCTGCCTCAATGTTTAATGTCATTTTAGGGCACATGTCCCACTGTCACAAGGAAGAAGTAATGTACAGGTCAGCTCTTGAGATGGGACAAAGCCTTGAATCCATGCACTGGCTTGGGTTCAAGAAGCGATTAGGGTTTTTCTCCCACAAGAAAAGAACAAGCCAGACCCTAACTTTACTTTACTTCTAACATGGAAAGTCCCAACAGCAAACAATGAGGAACCGCGGAGCAATCCAGGTAGCTGGGAAACTGCTAAAGGTGAAAGAGGAAACAATATTATTCATTTTTCCACTGGAAAAAAAATAAAAAAGGCCACCAACACTAATGTCTATGATATTTTACATTCTACAAAACCTACTTGTGGGTATTTTTGCCATGAATGCAAAAAAAGAAATTTGTCAATTTGCTTGAGATAGTCAAGTCTTTATTTTTTTGCCTGAGACTTCTGAAGGCAAGTCGTTGAGTCCTGAAATCTGGACCTGCTCAGCTGTGGCCATCACCACAAAGACTTCATTAAATAAGGTGTGGCACTGCACTAGAGTTACTGAGTCCTGAAACCTACAAACTTCAGCCATTCGTATCCCATCTTTACCATCCCATCTACTGTTTACCTAATATTTGTCTTAAAAGCTTTTTTAAAATATATATTTACTGTTAAATAAAAATGATAGAAGGCCATGGTTCTGGACCAAGCTCCTGCACTAGGCTCCAAGAGACCAGACTAAAAATCAAACTGGAGTCATTCATGCCCAAACTAAGTTTGTTATCTGACCTTCCCAGAAACCAAGAAAAAGAGATAACATCCAACTTCCCAAACTCCATGTTTAAATCTTAATTGGCATGATAATGAAGTTCCCTAATCCTTACACACACACACAAAAGTTTGAAGTAATCTAATACTAACTATTCAGTTATTTCTCTATTGTTCTGTCTCCCTGTCCTGCCTTACAAGAAAAGCAGCTTTGCAAAGACTGATACACTCTTTGTTCTTTGCTTCTGCTTTCTTCAGCCCTTCTGTCTATAAAGCCAACTCCTGCTTAGCTCATCTAAACAGTAATTCTATATTATGGAATGAAACATTGCCCAATTCTAGAATTGCAATACAGCCAATTGAGATCTGGAAACTAAACTGGCTGCAGTTTTGTCTTTGACATGACTTTAGTATCATCCTAAGCACTACTGTCCATGAATTCATAGGTGTGATATGATAGTTACGTTTTCATTCATACACATTAAAAAACAGAACTAGGCCAGGCGCGGTGGCTCATGCTGTAATCCCAGCACTTTGAGAGGAGGGTGAATCGCCTGAGGTCAGGAGTTCAAGACCAGCCTGGCCAACATGGTGAAACCGTCTCTATTAAAAATACAAAAATGAGCCGGGCGTGGTGGCAGGCGCCTGTAATCCCAGCTACTCGGGAGGCTGAGGAAGGAGAATTGCTTGAACCCAGGAGGCGGAGGTTGCAGTGAGCCAAGATCGCGCCACTGCACTCCAGCCTGGGAGATACAGCAAGACTCCATCTCAAAAAATAAGTAAATACAATAAAAAACAGAACTAGTAAACGAAAAGTATTCATCATGTACCACCAAAAATCATCTTACGCACCATCAGCAGTAAAAACAACACGTGACTATTCATTTCAGCAACACAAAAATTACAAGTGTAACCAAAGCCACACCTTGAGAAAGAGTGATTTAGTCCTAAATCCTTTATGTTTTAGTTAAAGAAATAGACTGAGAGGGGATGTGATCTGCCCAAGGAAAAACAGCAATGGTGGCAGAGTCTAGACTGGAACTAAGGACTTAGTCCAGTGGTAGTCCCACTACAGTAGACTCTCTTGGTTGTTGAGCCACAGGAAGAATTAGAGACCTGGACTCACAGGAGTTCACCAACAAGTAAACTCTGAGCAGTCAGGAAGCCCTTTTGCATGTGGATCTGGGCTTTTCACTTTATCTGAGACTCTGTCAAACATTATCTAGACTGGCTGAAATAAATCTATTTCTTTTCCCAGAGTCTAATGTGGTTTTGCCCAACTAGCTGAACCTCAAAGCATACAATCAAAGACAAAAAGTCTCCTGGATCAGTTTCCAATTTTTGATCCAAGTATTGACAAATGCTCCTTCTAACAACCCCACAATATCACCCCTTACCCCAAAATCTTTCTTCAGTTTAATCTCTCCCACTCTAGGTTCCCACGCCACCCCTAATCCTGCTCGAAGCAGCCCTGAGAAAAATCGCCCATTATCTCTCCATATCACCCCCAAAAATTTTTGCCACCCCAACACTTCACCATTATTTTGTTTTATTTTTCTTATTAATATAAGAAGATAGCAATGTCAGGCCTCTGAGCCCAAGCTAAGCCATCATGTCACCAGTAAAGTGCACGTATACATCCTGATGGCCTGAAGCAACTGAAGATCCACAGAAGTGAAAATAGCCTTAACTGATGACATTCCACCATTGTGATTTGTTTCTGCCCCACCCTAACTGATCAATGTTCTTTATAATCTCCCCCACCCTTAAGAAGTGTCTTTGTAATTCTCCCCACCCTTGAGAATGTACTTTGTGAGATCCACCCCTTGCCCCCAAAACATTGCTCTTAACTCCACCACCTATCCCAAAACCTGTAAGAACTCATGATAATCCCACCACCTTTGCTGACTCCTTTTTCGGACTCAGTCCACCTGCACCCAGGTGAAATAAACAGCCATGTTGCTCACACAGAGTCTGTTTGGTGATCTCTTCACACGGACACATGAAACAAGTATCCTAGCCCCTGTCCCTACTGCTGGACTCATACAGGCTCTCTAGGGTTTCAGGAGGAAGATTTTCCATCTCTGCGTTTTAGGCCAGCTTTGGAAGCACGCTGGAAGTTTCCATTACAGAGTCACTAGTGTATTTCCCAGATACCCAGAGGACAGGTTTTATTTTCAAATGATAGATAACTTGTATCTACTGTGTGCCTAGCAATCTTTTACACACTGTCCCATAAACTGACTATAAGAGGAGGTAAAATGATACACATGATTCTTGACTCCGTGGGAGTCAGCTGCCATTCCAGGTGGGCATAGCAATGGATGCCATACAGCCAATAATAGCTAAAGTGATTAAATGTTTGTTTTTATGCCCAGCACTGTGCCTTGTCCTTCGAATGCACTATCTAATTGAATCCTCACAACTATTTACTGTGATTACCCTCACTCCATACATGAGGAAGCTGAGGCTTAGAGAGAGAAGTGGCTCATCCAAGGTCAAGTGGCAAGCTGGTGATAAAGTTCAGACTCAAACCCAGACTGACTCTAGAGCCTGTGCTCCCTTAACCAATGCACTATGTACATCTATTTTTTGTTTGTTTGTTTTGAGACAGGGTCTCACTTTGTCACCCCGAATGGAGTGCAGTGACACAATCACAGCTCACTACAGCCTCAACTTTCCAGGCTAGGGTGATTTTCCTCAGTCTCCCAAATAGCTGAGACCCCAGGTAGGCACCACCATGCCTAGCTAACTTTTGTATTTTCTGTAGAGACAGGGTTTCACCATGTTGCCCAGGCTGGTCTTGAACTGGTGGGCTTAAGTGATCCTCCCTGGCTAGGCCTCTCAAAGTGCTAGGACTACAGGCATGAGCCACCATGCCTGGCCCACTATGTATATCTAAACCTTTTAAAAAGTCGTATTAAAAAGTAACATGGGCCGGGCACGGTGGCTCACGCCTGTAATCCCAGCACTTTGGGAGGCTGCGGCAGGTGGATCACTTGAGGTCAGGAGTTCGAGACCAGCCTGGCCAACATAATGAAACCCCATTTCTTCTAAAATAGCCAAGGCCAGGCACAGTGGCTCACATCTGTAATCCCAGCACTTTGGGAGGCCGTGGTGGGCAGATCACTTTAGGTCAGGAGTTCGAGACCAGTTCGGTCAATATAGTGACACCCCATCTCTACTAAAAACACAAAAATTAGCCAGGCATGGTGGCACATGCCTATAATCCCAGCTACTCAGGAGGCTGAGGCAGAGCTGCTTGAGCCCAGGAGGCGAAGGCTGCAGTGAGCTGAGATCACACCACTGCACACTCCAGCCTAGGTGACAAAGCGAGACTCCGTCTCAAAAAAAAAAAAAAAAAAAAAAAAAAAAAAAATTAGCC
The DNA here is from genome assembly GCF_047675955.1 of Chlorocebus sabaeus. Lineage (NCBI taxonomy): Eukaryota > Metazoa > Chordata > Mammalia > Primates > Cercopithecidae > Chlorocebus > Chlorocebus sabaeus. The sequence goes on from NC_132908.1 coordinate 19,198,691, forward strand.
AGGCATGGTGTAATTACATTCCTGTAATCCCAACTACTTGGGAAGCTGAGGTGGGAGAATCGCTTAAACCTGGGAGGGAGAGGTTGCAGTGAGCCAAGATTACGCCACTGTACTCCAGGCTGGGCGACAGAGTGAAAAAATAATAATAATAATAAAGGTAACATGAAATCTGTATTATAAAGTAAGCTTGTTTCTTGAGTGAGACCCTGTCTCAAAAAAAAAAAAAGTAACATGAAATCTGTATTATAAAGTAAGCTTGTTTCTTGCATTAGGGAAGAATAGACCTAATGCACCTCTGAAGTTCAAGAACACTGAATATTCTGGGAATGCCATTTCATACTGATTGAAGGAGGAATTTGCTGCTTATAATCTAAAGCTAATCAATTTGCAGTATCTGGTGTGTCAAGAAATGCCAATTGTTAACTATCAGTTAAATCAACTTTAGGTACCCTTATTCCATTACTACTTACAAGATACAAAACTGGAGTACTAATGGAGTATAAGAAAAATATATTTAGTCTTTGTCCCTGGTTCCTGCCAGAGCTCCTAAAACCCTTGGAATTTTCTGACTGTCTTTTGTTATTCATGAAGAGCCCTCTGGACCACATGCCAGAGTTTATGCTAACAAGGTGATTTCACATGGGCCCTTATAGTTTCCAGTGAAGGGCTAGCCAAGCCAGAAAGACCAAGCACATGATTAGACTTCAAAGCCCTACTTTCTGAGCTCTGGGGAGGGGAGGGCTAGCTAGAGACAGAGTTCAATCACCAATGGTCAATGACCATGCCTACGTAATGAATCCTCAATCAGAACTCCAAAACAATGAGGCTGGGAGAGCTTCCGGATTGGTAAATGCATTTATGAGCCAGGAGTGGCACACCAGAAGGGGCATGGAAGCTCTGCACCCCCCAATTCATACCTTGCCCTATGCGTCTCTTCCATTCAGCTGTTCCTGAGTTATAAATAAGTCCTTTATAACAAAACTGTAATCCTAAATATCATGCTTTCCTGAGCTCTGTGACTCATGCTAGCAAATTATCAAACCTGGGACGGGAAATCATGGGAACCTCCAAATTTATAGTCTGCTGGGCAGAAGTTCAGGTAACGTAGAAATATCCAATACCTGCAGCTGGCATCTGAAGTGGGGCAATTTTGAGAGAATGAGTAAGTAATATGTGGGATGTGAGGGTCTAGGGGCCCACACCTGTAATCCCAGCACTTTGAGAGGCCAAGGCAAGAGGATCACTTGAGGCAGGAATTTGAGACCAGCCTGGTCAACAAGACCCCATCTCCACAAAAAAAAATTTTTTTTAACTAGCCAGCCATGGTGGCGTGTGCCTCTGGTCCTAGCTACTTGGGAGGCTGAGGTGGGGAGATCACTTGAGGCCCGGAGTTTGAAATAACAGTGAGCTACGACAGTACCACTGCACTCCAGCCTGGGCGACAGGACGAGACCCTGTCTCTCAAAACAAAAAATGAAATAAACAGGTGGGGTCTGTGCTAACTACACACAGTAACAGAAATGCACTACTGGACACTCAATTGCTGCCCAAGAACTGCTGGAATGATATAATTAATAACCTCATTAAGAGGTTCACACTAAAACTAACCATTCTGATGCTCAGAAGCCACGTCTCTGCTTGATCTATTCATTAAATCTACACCTGTCACCAATTCAGAGCACGCTTGCAGGCTGGCACTAGTAGGAAATCAGGTCCTATGGACAGATCACAGTACCTGGTTGAATTTTTTTTTTTTTTTAAAGGAGAAAGACTAAACTAAATTGGCCTGCCAAAGAGAATGTGGATGTTGTAGAAATGTGAAGTAAAAAATGATTTTTTTTCTTTTTTTTTTTGAGATGGAGTCACTCTATCGCCCAGGCTGAACTGCTGTGGCGCGATCTCAGCTCACTGCAATGTCTTGCCACCCGGGTTCAAGCAATTCTCCTGCCTCAGCCTCCTGAATAGCTAGGATTAGAGGCGCCTGCCACCAAGCCCAGCTAATTTTTGTATTTTTAGTAGAGACGGGGTTTCACCATCTTGGCCAGGCTGGTCTTGAACTCCTGACCTCGTGATCCACCCACCTCGGCCTCCCAAAGTGCTGGGATTACTGGCGTGAGCTACCACACCCGGCCGATTTTCTTTAATTAGTAGTTTTTTCACATTACAGTTCCCATAAGAGAATCATTAATTACCTCAGTAATTGACATGTAACTGTTCTGTCTGGATAGCAAACATTGTTAAATGTCAAGAGCCACCACCCAGGGTTCTCTAACCCCACACTCTAACGGATACAAACAATTACAATCCCTCCTTTACCAACTTCTGATTTGTCAGAATAAAGCCCTAAGAGACAGGGATCTCGGGGAGCAGGGAATTGGCCAGCAGTCCGTAAAGATGATCGGTCTCCAAGATGGGAAGTTAAGTTGTCAGAGAGGAGTACGTGTAGGGTAGCTGGCCTTCAAGGGGGCACGGTGGTGATGATGGTGGTATTGTGGGCTGGGTGTGGAGAGAGGAGAAATGCCCATCAGTAGTCTACCTGGGAACAGGGATAACTCCGGATTATGGCTGATTAGTCCATCTTGGAGACCAGTTTGGCCAAAGCAGCCATTGTGTCCCTGTACTCATCCCTCTTAGGCAGAAATATCCTTTCCAGTTGGGGAAGAGAGGACTTGTGGTCAGAGACCTGCCAGCTCCAGAGGACCCTGTCCCCTTCTTGTGAATGGCGTTCCCTGGAGTTGGGCAATTTTGTGAGCCTGCTCCTTCCCTACCGTCTGTCCACAGTAAGTACGCTGTTAGTATTTTCCACCCTCTCCCAGCTAGACCACTGATGGGCATTTCTCCCCAGTCCACAATACCACCAGCCACTGTGCCCTCTCATAAGGCCAGCTACCCTACACAAGCTCATCTCCGACCACTGAACCTCCCATCTTAATTCTCTGGAAGTCTTTCGGCTTTTATCTTTCATAAAAAGTTAGGAAATTCTCAAGCAGAATGCTCCTCACCATGGGCATGAGATACACCAATTGTTTTGAGTAAATGACTGAACAAGTGACTATATCAAAAAAACAACTACATTTCTAAGAGAAAAAGAACCTGACAACATTCTCAAAAGTAGACACAGAGCATTCACTCTATCACTCCTCACTCTCTAATTCCACTTACTGAGAAGGAAGAAAATGTCATAACTGGGAAAAACACCTCCTCAAAGGGCTGGAGACTTCAGTGTGTCCCTGGATGCCGGCTTGTAGGACCCACACTGCTAGAGTCCCGGCACCCTCACTGTAAGGGTATTATTCACCTCCCCCTCCTGTTTAAAGAGCACTTACTAGGCAAGTCATTAAGTAGACACAAAGCAACTATTTAACTGAAAGCCAATTTGCTTTACAGATATTTAAAAAAAATAAGGAATGCATGTCCATGTTGGTTATTTCCACAGAGCTGTTCAAAAGCTGTTCTGTCCATGGATCCACCTGGATTTTCCTCCTCAGATTCCAGGGCAGGTCACAGGAAACTGAAGTCTGGTTCAGCACTTTGCACAGGTGTTTGAGAGCAGGCCCACTTGCTTATCTGAAAAACTTACAGTGCACTGGCCATTTTGGGGTTTGGTTTGGGGGAAAAAAGAAAACTTACAGGAATAATGTCTCAACTCCTATTTGAATGTAATATGGTCACTTTCAGAACTATTCTGAAGAAAAAAAGCCAACTCTCTATTAAGTATCCACAACCACTACTAAAACTAAGGAGACTCCCACCCCATTACCCATTAATAACTTCGCTTCACATATGCTTCACTATAAGGAGTCTTCTCTGAAAGATGAAGAGTTTGTGACAAAATGTTTGAGTACAGAACCCAAGAATACAGAGTCCAAACACCAAGGATTCAATTAAACTCAACTTTATCGGGTGCCTACACCGACTTGTTTGAGAGATACAGTGCAACAGAGAGAACAAGAATTAGTGCAGAGAAGGCCTGATTCTAGCCCTGCTGCTGCCTAGAGCTTGCTCTGTGACTTTAAGCATTTACTCATCTTTTTTTTTTTCTTTAAATGAGACAGGGTCTCACTCTGTCACCAAGGCTAGAGTGCAGTGGTGCGATCTCAGCTCACCGCAGCCAGACCTTTCTGGCTCAAGCAATCCTTCTGCCTCAGCCTCCCGAGCAGCTGACACTACAGGTGCACACCACCATGCCCAGCTCCTTTTTCTTATTTCTTGTAAAATGGGGTCTCACTGTGTTGCCCAGACTGGTCTCAAACTCCTGGGCTCAAGAGATTCTCCCGTTTCAGCCTCCCAAAGTACTGGGATTACAGGCATGCAGTGCACTACCACGCCCGGCCTACTCATTTTTCTTGATTTCTGTTTTCCCACTAAAAATCACCACGTTTCAACCTGTTTTCAGCCTCAGAACATTTTATTCAACTAGAATCTTATAGGGTAGCCCACCATAACAGAATATTACAGTTACTTTTCACAGACTGAAGTAGTAACATGAAACAGAAGGAAAACAGCAAAACCCCCTCATCCCTGCCACAAGCACACTTCAACGATGGCTGGAGAGGGCTCCTCCAAGCCCAGCTTGAAATAAACACCAGATATGCTAGGATTCTGCAAGGGTTTGACTTTTTCCTACTTTTCCTAAACTTCAGGAAGAGGAATTAACAGAATTCAATGTAGTAAAGCTATGACTTGAGACTCGTTCAGAATCAAAATTAAAGGACACATACTAATCCACTCTAAGCAAACACTGCATAGAGTTCAAACTCATCATGAATGATAGACAACTAAAAGCTGTCACCCAACTCTGCTGCTTGTGTGGAAACAATCTGCTACTAAAATAAAGGGGCAGGCCAGGTGTGGTGGCTCACGCCTGTAATCTCAGCACTTTGGGAGGCCGAGGCGGGCAGATCACTTGAGGTGAGGAGTTCAAGACCAGCCTGGGCAACACAGCAAAATCCCATCTCTATTAAAAATACAATAAATTAGTGGTGCGTGGTGGTGCAGGCCTGTAGTCCCAGCTACTCAGGAGGGCTGAGAGAGGAGGATCGCTTGAGCCTGGGAGGTCAAGGCTGCCGTGAGCCTTGATCGTGCCACTGCATTCCAGCCTGGGCCACAGAGAGACTCTGTCTCAAAAAATAAATGAATACATAATAGATAAAAAAGGGGCAGGTTTTTACAACACTTTCTCTTGGACCAACAGGCAGAAAGAGGGGCAGTGGCTCCGAGATGCTAAGCAGTCTCAAAAATGAAGAGTCCCACACTACACACTGCTGCTATCCGAGATCCTTAGTCATTCATCAGACCTGGTGTGAATCTGCAGGCCCAAGTGACAGAATTATTTCTAGTCACCAGGTCTTGCGGTTGAGCCCTCCAGCAGAGCAGGGCACAAAAGGATCAGGGATGATGCTTCCCAACACTATGCAATCCAAGCTTCTGTGTGGCAATTCAACAACATAGTATAGTTCAAAGGACACTCTTGAACAAGGTCAAGCCCTCAGGAAGGTAAGAGGAGTCATCGACATGTCTGCCTCTGCATGCAACCAGGCTGGTATCCAGGCACTGGGCACAGGTGACTTATTTTGCCACAAGAGCTAATCACTACCTCAAGACTGATTGACTAAGATTCCCTATTCTAATGTATGGTATTTAAAGAAGGTCTCATTTGCATACATCCTAAAGAGAATGATTTCCCTATCTGCCATTCTCTTCTTTCAACATATCACAACTTCAAAGAATAAGAGTTTGAGCCACTTCCAACCTTTTCTCTCATTTTCAGTGCAATTGGCCATCTGTATCAACAAGTTCTACATCGGCAGATTTGACCAACCATGGGTCAAAAATAATTGGAAAAAATACATAACAACAACACAATAATAAAAAATAATATGAATTTTTAAAAATACAGTACAGCAACTATTTACATACCACTTACATTGTATTTGGCTGTTGTTTTTGAGATGGAGTCTTGCTCTGTCACCTAGGTCGGGGGGCAGCAGCTCCATCATGGCTCACTACAGCCTCCACTTCCTGGGTTCAAGCAATTCTCCTGCCTTAGTCACCCCAGTAGCTGGGACTACAGGCACGCATCACCTTGCCTGGCTAAGTTTCTTAAATTTTTTGTAGAGATAGGGCCTGAAACGTTGCATAGGCTGGACTTGAACTCCTGGTCTCCAAGCAATTCTCCCACATAATGAAAAAAAAAGGGGGCAGGTATTTGTAGTAGCCTCCTAACGTGCTGGGATTACAGGAATGAGCCATCACACCCAACCTGTATTAGGTATAATAAGTAATCTGGAAATGCCTCCTAAGTCGCTGGGACTACAGATGTGCATCACCGCCACCACTCCCTGCACCTTCCCATATACGACCCACTTTATATAAGAGTCTTGATCATCTGAGAAATTTGGTATCCAAGGGGTCCAAAATTAATCCCCCAGGATACCAAGGGGATGTAGATATGTTCAGCTCTAGTTTATAATTATTCACTAATTAAACAGTCAAGTTCTGTGGTAATCTCTTCCCGACACCCAAAAGAATAGGATTCACCATCATCTAGAAAAATGGACATAAGAACTAGTGAAACTAGATTTGAACTGAAAGACACTAATTCAATTAACCCGACTCCATTGTGCAAAGAGCTTCAGAACAGTCTCAACATTTAGAGAGAACCGATTCTGGTTCACTGGTATCAACATCTATAAACAGACACAAAGAGATAATTTTACGTTATCAAGACCCGGGAAAACAGGAGTCACCACGTCATTACCATTGTTTCAATCTAAGTTACCACTTCTTCACCTCAAAACAACCGGCAGATAGTGCACAATTAAATCTCCTTACTACAGCACATAGAGACAGTCCCAGACTACTTCAAGTACTTACACAACCATTCTGTTTTTCACTTCCAGTATTTATTCAATAAATTACATGAGATATTCAATACTTCATTATAAAATAGGCTTGTTAGATGCATTTGCCCAACTGCAGGTTAATGTTCTTGGCATGTTTAAGGTAGGCTAGGCTATGACGTTCGGCAGGTGAGGTATATTAAATGCGTTTTTTACTTACAATATTTTCAACTTACGATAGGGTTATCAAAGGTAACCCCACTGTAATTCAAAGAGCATCAGTATACCAAAACAGTAGCAAAATCAGATCACCTTTAAGTCGTGTAATGCAATGTAAAACCACTTACCCACAACTCCAATAGCAAGTGGCATCAACTGGCTTTCTAGGTTGCCCACCTTTCAGAAGAGTTTGTCCAAAAGCCTGCAAAGTGTAAGAAACAAATCTACTGGTACCCTAAATTAAAAGGCCAGCTCAGCTCTGAAAATCCAATTTACCTAAATTTTCGGATTCTTTCCCCAAACACAGTTAGTAGCCAATGTAGGAGTCAATGGCTTCTCCTTGTGTTCAAGTCCCCTCCTACCCACCCGCCCCCTTTCAAAAATTAGAAAAGAGCCACCAGTCTCCAAACTGGCTGATGAAACTTCAGCCTACAGGATATTTTCATACTTCAGTTACAATAAACCATTGAAATGAAAATGAAGTGGAGAGAGCTTAGTAACCCAAGGGATAGAGCATTTTATACCCAGCAACAGCATATAAATTAAGTCCAAAATCTTTAACCTGGGCCAAAGCCAAATAATTAAGTTAATAAATCTCACTACCAATTATCTATTCCTTTGAGATACTCTAGTATGAAGAGTAGAAGTTGTTTGCCTGTTCCTAGCTGTTTACTTTAGTCATTTGCTTGCTAACTAAAAGACATTCTGTTTGCAGTCAAATCAGAATTAGTAATTCAGTACCAGGATCTACCTCGTCCCCTTCACTCCCCCCAGAACTGCCCAGAAAGCTCTGTTCAAGTTTTCGATAATCCTTCTACAGGTGCCACTAGAATACTGGAACCTAAAACAGGTGACAAGTCCTCAAATTCTGATTCGTTTTCCCCAAACACTAAAAGGTTTTATTTAGCATTTCTAATACTGAGTTTACTACAAATAGCCCAAGCAACATTTAAGTCTCTCAACCGCCTGGCTCAAAGAGCCAATTCACTCAAAGAACACACTAGTCACTGTTGTGGGGTTCAAAAGTAGAAAAAAGCATATTCTGTTTCGGCCCAGTGTGACATGGCTCAAGAGGGCCAAATCAAGGAGTCTTGATTGGGCCTCTCAAGTGGACAATCTGGTCAAGGTGAGGCTGAAAAGCAGCACACCATTAGAGATGAATGCCCCCAGCAGAAGGCAAAAGTAGGTTACATCCCTTGGTTACATGCCAGCCCAAAGATGCTGACACAGTGGTATTGAGCCCCACAATGGTCATTTATCTAATGTAATCCACTGAGTGAACTTTTAGCACCAACCTACACCTCAGCTGAGTGTTATTAGTCATCAGAAGGCCAAGACAAGAGTGCAACTATTGCAACATAAACTGCCTCCCTACAAAAGACAACTTGAAACTTAGATCCTGATGGTCATCTTGGTAGATGGACAAGGGTATATTATTAACACTTGCCCAATCCTTAAATTCAGGCAGAGCTGGAAACAAAGGAGGATTCGTACACTAGAACACATTCAGAGAACTTATTATGCAGTTTTAAATAGTAGCATATAAGCCAAAATAAGGAAAGAGGTGGGCCCTCAACTGAACATCCTGCTGAAAATCTGAACACTCAGCTTGAGATTTATTTGCCAGAAAAGACCCAGGTGACCACTGCCTCTTCCTCTCCCACTCAGCAGAGTGACTTTAATATGACAGTCCAACAGTACCTGCAAAAACAGTAACTGATAAGACCCTAGTTAAGGCAATAGAATTAATCAATAAGCAGCATCATTTTCTACTTCCTACTCCTTCTTGCTCTTAATTTGTTTGCCTACCTATTCTGAGCCCCACATCCACCTCTCTCACCTTATCGCCAACTCTCCCCTGTGGTCACTAAGCTCTGGCTATTACTCACCCAACCCATCCTCTTTCCACTACCTCCCACCTACCCTGACCCTTTCTTCCCATTCCCTGGAACTTGATAAACGCATTCCAGCCAGTTTCTGCACCAGCTGTTCCCTGAACCTGGAAGGATCTTCCCCTCATCTCTGGATGGCTGGCTCCTTATTTATACTTAAAGCTCAACTTAAGTGTCACCTCCTCAGAAAGGTCCTCTTTGACTGCATCTACAGTTAAGACACTTTCAATCACATCACTCTTTATTTTCTTCAGCGCTTAATCAAAATCTGGTTTACTGGGGTATATATTATGTCTCTCTCTGTCCCCAGCTCCCGCTCTGATGTAAGCTCCATGAAAAGGTGAACCTTTTGCTTGTGTTCACCTGCGTACACTCAGTGCCTCAAACACTGGCTGGCACTTAGGAGTCAATAAATGTTGTTGAATTAATGAACTTTTTATTCAATGGTAAACTAGGTTCCAAATCAGTCAAAGTGAGAACAGTAGTCATTCTTCTGTTGTATTTTTGTGAAACATCTAAACACGCTGTTACTGGTCCAATCAAGGCATTAAATATTCTGTTTTGTAGGGCCCGAAAGCCCTGAACAGGACTTCCTAGCATCAGATCTTCCTAGCGCTGTGCATATCAAGCTCCGTTACAGAAGGACACGGCTTACGGGCACTTTCTAATCAAAGGACTCGGAAAATGTAGGCACTATCTCTTAAAGTTCTTCAGAAAACAGTTTCAGAGTCTACAAAAGATTTCCGAAGAATAAATCAACACCCAAAGGAAAATCGTAACATTTCACTCTGAAATCTGTCTGAGAGGCTAGAGGAGTGGTCCTTGATTTTTTTTTTTTTTTAAACCAAGAGCATATCAACAAAGGTAAACAAATTTACCTTCTTTGCTTCAAACAATCTTTTCGCATCCGTTATTGGTTTGTATCCGCCCTTAAACGAAAACTAAACAGATCACATTGTCTCATTTAGGACCCCCTATACACAAAGAATCAGCTACATAAAGATGAAAATCAGCACAAGCTGAATGTGTCACTGAAGATTTGTGTGTCACACACAAATGGAGAAAGAGATAAGAGAGCTATTGTCCAATTGTAGAAATAAAAAAGTAATATGGGGTTTTCTGTTCTCTAAAGTGCATCATGAAAAGGGGGTGGAGAGAAACACAGAAATCCAGAATTAGCCTAGCAAATCATTTTGGGAAGAGCTGACAACATGTAAATTCCTCACAAAGTATTTCGAGCAAGAGACCTTGATTCCTGGGCTATGATGCCATTCAGGATTCCTTGCAAAGGCTCTGGAATTCCAGTATTCATAAAAGAAAATGCTCATTATAATCGGAGCGTAGAACCCAGCGTAAGAGGTACTCCCAACGTGACAGCCTGTATGAAGTATTACAAAGCTTACAGTTAAGATCTGGGATAGAGGCTGAACACCAAATTCAAAAGAGGTAACCAAGGCACTAAGTGCCATAAAGGAGGAAAGGGAAAGGAAAAAAAAAAAAAACCCACGATTGCCACTCAGCCACAGAGAATTAAAGTGGAAACCAGAGGTGTGCATGGGGGAGGATGAGGGGTGAGAAGTGCGGGGCGGGGGGGAAGAACAAACAATACATTTGTCACCCCGTCCCACTTCCTATAGAGGATACAGGCAAAGCCTCCAGCCCCATAACCTCGGACACAGATGGTTATCGTTTATAGCAAAGGTGCACAGAAAGGCCTTCAGGTCTGAGCCCTTAATTCCAGGGCTGTAAATGATTAAAGAGAAGGATGGGGGTGGGGAGGGAAATGAGGGCGGAGGGAGCTGGGAGATTCACCCACCACCTCCCCCTAGGGCTCCTACCTCACAGCGCTCACCCAGGACAGAGCACCAGAGTCTGCACCCCCTCCAGGGCAGCTCCGACCCCATATCCCCAGGCCCTGGATTGAGGGGTGCTGGCGGTGGGGAGGCAGGGACAGTAGGTAAGTTTTCTGAGCCCTGCGGCTGACACGCCACAGGCTCCCCTCACAGCCTCTTCTTTCAGAGGGACCAGTACAGACAACGCGCTGACTTCCACTCCTCCCTTTCCACCCCCCTTTCTCGAAGGTACCCAACCCCCGCCCCTTCATCTCTCAATGCCCCCCCGCCTTTTCCTCAACTCCCCGCCTCCCCAAAACTCACAGCTGCTCCAGAGGTTCCTCCAGTCAAACCCTTTCTGGAAACGACGGCGGCCCGGCGGGTCCAAACCACCTACCATCCCCGCTCGCGTTTCCAGGCTCCCTACCCCCGCCGCCGCCGCCTCTTCTTCCACCACTGCCACCGCCTCCTCTTCATCTGCGGCCCACCGGCGGCGGCCGCCCCGAAGCCCCGCCCCCTCCATCGCCTCCTGCATCATCACTTCCGGTAACCCCGCCGGCCGCCAGCTCCAGGAGGGAGAATGGGAGAGGGGCGATGAGGGAACGAGTGGAAGATTGCGTCACGACGCACGTAAAGACGTACGAAGCCGTCGCCAAGTAAGGGCAAAGACCTAGCAACCCGGAGGGAGATGGGCTGGACCATTTTTTCCTTGTTTTAGGGGAATGGAGCGGGGAGGATACTGAAAGCGTAAAGGAAAAATAGGGAGAGGAGAAGCTCAGCTTATTGTTGGATGCGGCGGGAGATGGGTAGAGTCAGGTTCGGGGAGGCTGGAGACTCCCCCAGACCTGGAACTGGTGCTCCCACAGAGGTGGGCCCGGTGGTTTGGTCCGGCCTGGCCTACTGGACCCGCCTCTGCTCGGTCCGCCGCGGCTCTGCTGGGCTCCTGGCGCCGCCTCTTCCCAGCCTACCGCGGGCTGCGAGCTTCTGTGGGTGGGGGAAGGCAGGACTGACACAGAGTGAGTGTAGGGGATGGAGGCGCCGACTCCAGGCGCGGGAGACTGGCGGGGAAGGGGTTGGCTCCCCACGGGCAGGGATGGGTTGGAGGTTGGGCTGCGGCGTTGCCGGGAGACGGGCCTGTGTGACCCCAGCTTCGCAGGGGGCGGCTCGGTGTCATCGCCACCGGCCTCGGGGACCTGCCTCACGGAAGTGGCTCGCGCGTCCAAGAGGGGAGGCCTGGTGTGGGGACGCTCAGGTGCCGGCGTGGGGCCCCCTTGGCGGCTGTGAATCTTTTGGACCCCCGAATGTAAATGGGAGATGTAGAGTCCGCTCCGAGGGCGAGAGGTGTCTGGCTGAGGAAGGTTGACCCAAACCAGGTCCCGTACAGGAACGGAGACTCCCTAGGACCGTGAGAGCCAGTTTCATAATTCCCTTGCTCTTCAAACCTGAGAGCAGGGTGTTGCTCCGTTACCTTTCATTCATGTGCAGGAAAGAGTTAAGTAAATCAATAAAGAAGGTATCAGCAAGTGAGAAATGCCCCCCCAAAGACCGGATGAGGTGACAGAAGATGGGGGGAGGGCCCCTCGAAATCGGGTAAGGCCGTTCAAAGGAGGCCACGGTTTTGCAGGGATCCTAGACAATGGTTTTTCTGGTGGAGCCAATGAGAAGGATTTTTAGGTTGGAAACAGCCGGAAGGCCATGTGGCTGAAGCAGACAGAGCCAGGGCCGGAGTACTCTGTGATGTAGTCGGGCAAGTGGCATGACTGTAGCAGCACCTTTTAGCCCAAGGCAGGGGTTTGGCTATTGTGTACTTCAAGGGTTTTAAGAAGGGAAGTGACCTGACCTGATTTACATTTTTAAAAATCCGCTCTGCGTGCTGGATAGAGAAGGGTGGAAGTAGTTAGACCTGTTAGGAGACTATTGCACTGTACAACAAAGGAGAGGTGACAATAGTGTTGAAAGGGCCGGCCAGGCGCGGTGGCTCACGCCTATAATCCCAGTACTTTGGGAGGCCGAGGCGGCCGGATCACAAGGTCAGGAGATCGAGATCATCCTGGCCAGCATGGTGAAACCCTGTCTCTACTAAAATTACAAAAATTAGCCTGGCGTGGTGGCACACGCCTGTAATCCCAGCGACTCTGGAGGCTGAGACTGGAGAATCGCTTGAACACGGGAGGCGGAGGTTGCAGTGAGCCAAGATTGCGCCACTTCACTCCAGCCTGGGCAACAGAGTGAGACTCTGTCTTAAAAAAGAAAGAAAGAAGGAAAGAAAAGGCCCTCAGTCACAATGGAAATGGAGAGAATTCCATTCAGCGTATATTTGGGAGGTAGTGCTTGCAGGACTTGCTGGGGAATTGGATGTGAAGTGTGTAGGAGAGGGAGGAACCAAGGTTAACTCCCTACGGGAAAACAGTTTAGCGAGGAATATCGAAAGTTCTCTTTTGAACATACTAAGTTTGATAAGTCTATTAACAAGTCAAATGAAGTTGTCAAGAAGTTAGATATACAAGTCGGATGAAAAATCATAGTTGGAGATAATAAATAAGGAAGGCAGGGAAGAGCTCCCAGATCACCTAAGAAGAGGGTGTAAATAAAAGAGGAAGACCCCTAAATCCCTTGGGTTCTTACCATTTAGAGAGTACCCAGAGAAGGAGAAGCCAGCAAAGGCGACGACACAGACAAGACCTCAGAGATCAAATAGGAGGCCCCTTAATATCCTGGAATAATGTGACCCATCCCCGTCATCAGTGAGTCTCATCCACCCACTTGCCAGCTTCTACTGGCAGCAAGTAGAAGCTAAGTCCTGGCTCAAATCTCTTCCCTCCCTCCCTCTCCCAGCTGTCAGTGCTTTTGGACTTGTGCTCAGGTAATTTGTGTCCGTTATAGAAAACCTGACTTTTTCGATAAATTGTCTATTTATATGGCTGTCTCCCCCAGGGACTGTTCCTTCTTTGTGTCTTCCTGGCTCCTGGTACAGAGCCTTGTCCGTATGGTGGCTGTAGCTGGGCAGGAACACCGTGTTCATAAGGTATCAGCCCTACAATCCTGCAGCTTCTCACGAAAAGGGGCTTTTGTCCCTGCCGCTGCTGCCAAGCCCACCACAATTATGGTCAGTTCCACAATATAGTGTAAAGGGTATCAGAAGACGAATAAGAAGGCCTGGGTTTCAATCCTGGATCTGCTACTGGCCAGCTGAGTGGCCATGGATAAAGCTCTTCTCTCTGAGCTGAAGGGTTGGCCTAGATTTGAAGTTGCATACTGACAAGACAGATATTGCCTGCAAACATATTGTTCAGCCCACACAGTGATTTAAATTCTTTTTTAAATTTACTTGCCAACATTTAAAAATTGGACATCAAAATCCAGACTTTGGGCTTCATTTGAAAAATCCAACAATCTGACAACGCCAGCCTGAAGTTCCTAGAGGTTCCTACACAGCAACTGTCAGCCAGAGCTGAAGAGCTGCTTCCCCGTCTATGCAGCTCATGCTCAGGGTTTGCCAAAAAGGCCTCTCCTCTACCACTACCTGGCTGACCCCTGTGGGCATTTGATTTGCAATTCTTGGTCTAGGGATATGCTGTCCCTGTGTGGCCACTGACTATTTTAAAATCTTAAATTTTATTTAAAAATTCAGTCCCTGCAACACATATTTCAAGTGCCAGTAGCTACCTGTGACAGGTGTGTATCCTACTGGACAGAGCAGATAGAACATTTCCTTCACAGAAAGTTATCTTGGTGAGCACTGGACTGGAGGAACTCGAGGGTACTATGTAGGCTAGTCATTCTCCACATGTGAAACTCAAGGGACTTAGCCTAGTGAGGAGCTCTGGTGCCTCTGCAGATGGAAAAGTTGCGCATTCGATAGTTATTTGATGGTGGAGGAAGCTGTCCTGAAGGCGTGGACCCCTGCACAGAATGCGGTTATTTATCAGAGAGTTGGATCAAGAGTCTGGTGCTGGAAAGCCCCAAATGTATCTAATGTGGCATCCAAAGCTCTTTGGTCAGTTTCCTAATCCAGTTCCTCGGAAAACTGTCACAAAGCAAGAACTTAAGCCAGTGTCTTGTGTTCTCAGAATTCTCGATTTGATATGCAGGGTGAAAGATCCTGGCTGGCGAGTTACCAATGAATGAATGAATGGTTGATCTTTAGCATTGGCCTTCAATTCTAGCCCCTCCCCTACATCTCTTCCACTGCTTTCTACTACTAGTAACTGGTAATTGCTTTTCACCACTTCTGACTGACCCGTACCTTTTCTTTGCCTATTAAAATATGCTGATAAGGAAACATACTTCCATTTCTTTTGAATTGAGGGGCCCATAACTTTTCATTTAGAACTTCTATCCCTGATGGGGAAAATAGCTGTATATCTATTGGTTGTTATCTTGGGTACAGTAGCCTGATTGGAGTTCCCCCCTACAAATATAATCTTGTGTGTGCTCCAGTGCTGGTATGATATATTTAGAATGGGTGTGCTTGCCTCCAGTGATCTTGTTTGGGATAGACATTTTAGAAGTCTTTCAGACATTAGTATTTTGTTTTGGCCCTGCATTCTAAAAATTTCCCATATTACAGGGCCTAAACTAAATTATTTTCCCTTAGGTAAAATAAAAATACTATCCACCCTCTCCTCCCTGCCCCCTATTGCTGACAGACCGTATGCTTGTCATTTTCTGTGTAAAAAGATGCTGTTTCATAAAATAGCTGTGGTATGATTAAGTATACCACACAAGCATATCCTGAAGTTTGCAAAACAGTGTGTGGCATGTGTGGCATTACACTTCCCTTTTTGGATTCTAGTAACCAAAAACTGAATCTGAAACAGGAAATAAGTCTGTGGTTTGTGTGTGTGTGTGTGTGTGTGTGTGTATGGTTGATTGATGGAGGGGAGGATATGGTACCAGAAATGTATTGGAGAACAATTTCACTTAAAGGTTATCTGATTGGGGTAGGAATATGGGTGTACCAAAAAGGAGGGAGTATAACAGATCTAAGAGAAAAGTGCACTGAGGGATAAACAAGGAGTAAGAGATAAAGGAAGAAAAATAGGAAGGGAAGCCTGGTCATGCCTTTGGTGTTGGCACCTGCATTGTATTTCCAGTAATAAGTATGCACTGTGGTCTGAAGATAAGCGGTGCTTCCAACAGGGTTATTTACTCATACCAAAGAACAATAGGCCTTTGCTGTACAGGGATTATTAATGATCAGAGGGAAACAGCTTTAGGAAAATCCATTACTACCACAAAGCAGTAAATTCACCAACAGGCCACACATTTCTCTCCTCTGCAGCAAAGCTTAGCATAGATAAAAGAGGCCTCATTGTTCTTCCTCTGTTTCCTCCTATTCAGGTAACATTTGCCTTTGTTAACTGTCAGTGCTAAGTGATGTACATGGATTATTTCATGAATAATCCTTACGACTCTGAAACGGGTTCTGCTATTACCCCATTTTCCATTCTAAGAAACCAAGTCTCAGGCAGGTTAATAATTTGCCCAATGGGGTAAAATCAAGATTCAAACCAAGCTTTGTCCACCAAGAGCCCAAAATAAATGTTCATTTTTTTCGTATTATATCTGCTATTCCTTACAAATGGGACAGACATTCCCTACTCTGCTATACAGGGCAAGAACGTCTGGTTGCTTTGACATTGTCAAGAGCATTTCAATTCCGTAGAGGCTTTCCAAATGACAGTTTTAAGTCACAGTTTTCTAGATTGATTTTAATCCATGGTCATTGAGTATAGTGGACCTTATTCCCCAAAAGGATTTTGTTTTTCAGGAAAAAAAGTGTCAGAACCTAATTTTTCTATGTTTGGTTCTAAACTTCATGGAAATATTATAAAGTATTTCAGTCCAGTGAACAAACCCTAACCAGCCTTAAGAAAACTTAAGAGTGAGGGTTACATCATAGCTGTGTCTCTTAAACGCCGTTCTGGATGAGACTGATGAGGATTCCTCCCCAAATAACACTGAGTCTCCTGTTCTTTATCCTAACACACAATGCTCTTAAAAGCATCCTAGTAAGGGTTAATTAGTATTTAACCCTTCGATGCTCTGGGATCATCAGTTGGGAAGCTTGTTCAGATACCACCCTGTGTATCTCAGGATGAGACCCTGGGTTATTAATGACCATTCTGTGTGTGTAAATTTATTCTTCTAATAAATATTTGTCATGTTCCAACTATGTGCCAGCCTAGGCATGTAATGTGCAAGACAGTCCCTAATCTCTCCCTACTCCCCCACCTCCTATTCCCTGCAACACACACATGGTGGAAAAAGAAAGGTAAGTCATGCAAAATTATGATAGAGTAGGATGAACATTATGGTGGGTATGCTTGAGGTGCCAGGAGTGCACACAGCCGGGATACTGACCCAGCCCCAGTGTGAAAAGGGCACCCGTCCAGAAGTGATGGAAGTCAAAAGGTGGAAGCAGCAGATAGGCAAAGAAAGAATATTTCAGTTGTCTGAACTAGAGAGGCTTCCTGTGGCAAAAAGAAGGACATATCACATAACGAGCACAGAAGACCATGATTTCATTTGGGTGGAGTTCATGATTCCCCCTCCCTGCTAAAAAATCATAAAGTATTTGGGAGAGAAATTTGACTATACTACAGTCATTAGTTCTGACGAGGGAAAAAATTCCACCTAGGGGTAGGTCTTTCCTGAAATAAATGGAAAGGGGTGTTTAACTTCCTGGGGCTTGAAAATCAGGGTAAATTCCTCTTGCCTTTGTCCCTTTTCTTATTTGTACTGCAGCACATTTTCTTTAGAAGGCAAAGCCTCATGAGAGTCCAGCATTTGGAATTTGGACATTCCTGAGACCAGAGTCATACTTCTATAAATCTCATCTGGGGAAAGGGAATTTTCATCTCTGCTCTTAAACTCCTAAGTGTTCATGCTACAATGGTCTCTCCAAAGGCAGGGGAACCGTTCCAGAGGTGGGGAAAAAGGGCATAGTGGATGAGGCCCCTCATACCAGCAGATCTTCCCATAGTCCTGTAGAACTAGATCTAGACAGACCAAGTGTCTAGGCATGCCTTGTACAGTAAGTTCTTGGAACCTCCCCAGACCCTCTCACTACACGTTGGACAGTGAATGGCAGAGTGGGTGAGTGTTTGGTGTTTGGTTTTTGTTTTTGTTTTTGTTTTTTAGATTGATCACTGCCCATTATGAGTCCCTATTACTGACTCTAAAATGAAAACAGAAAAGCTTGTGGACAGTCAGGAAAATAATCATCCAGCTTTTTTGGCTCTTGACCCTGACTCCTGTCAACTAATTAGGGGCATTAGGCAAGATCTTGTTTCGCCATCTGTACAAGTGTTGGAATTGTAAGTAGTTATGATATACAGTAGTTTGATATCCAGTGTATTTAAAAAGATATAAATCAGGCCATATTACTCCAGCTTGCATAAAATTTACCAGTGTCTTTTGCCTTAAGACCAGAAACAAAGTGCCTTTCCAAGGCCTACACCCAACCTGTGCTGGATTCTGTGGACTTGTGGCCCCTTTCCCAAAGGCTCTTGTTGCGTTCATGTTCATCTTTTTTATTTTTATTTTTTGAGACAGAATCTGACTCTGTTGCCCAGGCTTGAGTGCAGTGGTGTGATCATAGCTCACTGCTGCCTTGATCTCCTGGGCTCAAGGGATCCTCCCGCCTCAGCCTCCCGAAGTGTTGGGCTTATAGGCATGAGCCACCATGCCTGGCTAATTTTTTTTATTTTTCAGTGGAGTTGGAGTGTCCCCGTGTTGCCCAGGCTGGTCTCAAACTCTTGGGTTCAAGCAGTCGTCCCACCTCAGCCTCCCAAAGTGCTGGGATTACAGGCATGAGCCACCATGCCCTGCCTCATGTTCATCTGTGAAGTTGATTCCCATCTCACAGCCTTTGCTGCTGTTGTTTGCCCTTCTTGCACTAGCTTCCCCTGATGTGAGTCCATTATTGGGTTCCATCACACCATTCAGGACTCAGCTCAAATGTCACTGACCACCCAGAAAATAACCCCCATCTCTGCTCATTTGTATCTTACTACTCCTCAGAGCACATATGACTATCTGAAATTCTTTTTCTTGTATATCATCTGCCTCTGCCACTAGAATATAACCTCAAGGAGGGTAGGGACCGTGGCTGCTTATTTATCACTGTATCCCCAGAAACTGCAGGTGTCTGGCACATGGCGGAGCTTCAATAAATGTTGAGTGAGTGGATGGATGGATGGGTCCTTGGAAGGGAAGAGTAAGGCCTACCAGGTAGTAGCACTGTAGTGAGCCCCTGCACTGGTGCCTTTTATGTCGGCTCCCACTGGAGTCG
Source organism: Chlorocebus sabaeus (assembly GCF_047675955.1). Classification (NCBI taxonomy): domain Eukaryota; kingdom Metazoa; phylum Chordata; class Mammalia; order Primates; family Cercopithecidae; genus Chlorocebus; species Chlorocebus sabaeus. Next base: position 19,217,775 of record NC_132908.1, read on the forward strand.
GAGGGGACAGGGTTGCCACAGGGAATGGAAAAGCAAAGCGGTGCAGCCATGTGGCCAGCCTGCTTAGAGCATGCTGGTGTGTAACTTAATTAAAAAGGGCAGTTGCAGGATAGGAACAGGGGCAGATGGCAAATGGGGAAGACTATTGCAATTCACATCAATGTGCAAAAAAATTGCTTCCTTTGCTGTTTGTGTAGAAAGAGACTAGAATTATTTAGTTCCCTTTGTCACAACTAGCTAAGCTCTTTAAAGCAATCAAGACATTCAACATTTATTGACATTGAACAGTCTATTTCATGATTAAAAGCATGGGCTCTGACTTCAGACCAGCTGAGTTTGCATCCTGGCCCTGCCTATTGTTAGCTGTGTGACCCTGGACAAGTTACTTAACCTCTGCTTCAGGTTCCTCCTTTGTAAAATGGGGATATTGGTAGTATTTGCATATATAGAGTACCTAGCAAATTATCTGGCACACAGTAAATGCAAAGCAAATGTAACTTTTAATATTTATATTACTGTAATGAACAAGATACAATCCCTGCCCTCCAGGAATTCAGACTCAGAGAAGAAAAAAACATAAAGTGAAAGAAATGCAGAACTATCTCCTGGCCATGATAGAAGCAAGGAAAAAGTTGCTTTGAAAAAGCTTAATAGCAAGTAGGTGTCTGTTTGATAGATGGGGTGGCTAGCAGAAAAGAGGCATTGTAAGCAGAAGAAGACTCAGCCGAGACACAGAAGTATGACATGACAAGGCACCTTAGAGCAGTAGCTCCCAAACTTCAGAGACAACATCACAGTTTTTGCTGTTTACCTATATTTTAAACCAGCTGAAAAAGTTTTGTAATTCATTTCTTTAAAGGAAGCTCTATATCACATACAATCTAAATCACTCAAAATTATGGGTTTGATGGGCTATTCTAATACACAGTTTGTATTGTGTATCTAAGATCACCTCCCCAACCAATCTTTGGGACACTTGCATTAGGGGACACATTTCTCAACTATGACCAGAGGCCAAAACATACTGGCAGCAACATCTGTCAGCCTTTTGTTAGTGGCACAGGCCTGCACATCGTAGAGGCTTGGAAATGATCCTCACCTCCACACGTGTATAACCCTGTGTTATAACAGACAGGGTGTGATTTTTAAAAAGACCAGCTTCTAGTGCCATTTCCTTCCAGGCACACCTCATATCTTCTGTCTGTCTTCATTCTGGGATTTGGGGGTTAGGGAGATGAAAAGGAGTAAAGAATTGCAAGAAATGTCCGTCTCAGAATAAAGATTATAGCAGGTTAACTTTTAAAAATCTACATGGATAGACTTCATGACCAGCTGAGACCACAGTTGAACTGTGGTCCTCTAAACTACTGAATAGTCCTGATGTATTACCCGTAGGAAAATGTATTGCCCGTAGGAAAAGCAGACCCTGTTGTATCAGATCAATCCCTGATACAGTGAAGAAGGAAAAGGGCTTCCTTAGTCTTGTATTAATTGTGAGAGATAATTGATAGTTATAGAGGAATAAATGTTGGTTTCAAGCCGTTAAATCCATATTCGGGAAAAGCTGGTTTTTCTAAATGAGTTGCTTTCTAGGAACAAAGACAAGAATAAAAAGGAAAAGAGCTTTTTAAACTTTTTTTAAAATATATGGCTGATTCTGTTTCCAGAATCACAAACTTTCTATAGCAGAGAATACTCCCAATTATTCAGCAAACATTTATTGAATACTGATTATGCACCTTTCTAGGTGCTGAGAATTCAGCAGTAAATAAGATAAATGTGATCATTGTCCCCCGTAAAGGTGACAGTCTACTGGGGGAAGACATTAACAAACCATTACTTAAGTGAGGAGTGCTATACAAGGAAGAATATTAGGACCTGTGAGAAGTTTCAACAGAGAGCCCCAACCCAATGGGTGTGGGGGAAGCAGGAGGATTTTCTGAGACATCCATATTTTCACTGGGAACTGCAGGATGAATAGGGTTGGTCAGATAAAAGGGAGGGGGTCAGGAGGAAGCCTTCTAGAAAGAAAACGGCATGGATATGTGCCCCTAAGGCAAGAAAGAACATGGTTCCCTCAAAGGCCTGAAACAAACGCAGCAAGAAAAGAACAAAAGAAGTGTTTTTCTTTTCTTGCCTTTTCTATCAAGACTTGGAAGGAAATGGTAGACTAGGTTTGTTAATGGTACACAGTGGTGAATACAGTTTTAGACCCTTCTCTCGGGAAATCTTTGGAACTTGGGTTTTCTGGGTCACCTGATGTTGCAGAGTGAGACATCACATAAATCCCTTTCAGGATTAGTTTTCAAAACACTTAAACATTAATTAAAGTGTTTTGAAAATAGTCCTATTAAGTACCAATTGTAAGCACTGCTCATTACCTTGAGGGTATTAACCTAATTGCAGGGCTTTTGTATCAGATTATGGTATATGATCAGTTAGAATTTGAAGCTGTGGTTCTTAGAGTCTTGGAAGGAAACCAACTAAAGTTAGATTTTAGAGAAGGTTGCTTCAGCCAGTTGTGGTGGCGCACGCCTGAGGTACCAGCTGTTCTGGAGGCTGAGGCGGGAGGCTCACTCGAGCCTGGGAGATCAAGGCTGCAGTGAGCCGTGATCATGCCACTGTACTCCAGCCTGGGTGACAGCGAGACCCTGCCTCAAACAAACAAACAAACAAACAAAAAAACCTTGCTGCTGTTTGAATATGCCTGACCTTCATCACTTTTCTCCAGTGTCTTGCAGTCAAGGAAGTTCCGTCTGTTAATGACAGGGAAGTGAAGCAATCATTAAGAGATGTTAGTTACAGACTCCCTGTACCTCACAGGAACTGACTCACGTATTTTCATATGAAACCATGGAGTTTTAGGGAGAGCCAGAAACTCAGAAACCTGTTTCCTTACCAGGAAAAATGTCATCATCTCATCTGGGTTTTTATTACAATAAACCGCAAAGCATGATGTTCTCTCTCTTGGTTTTTATGAATTCCTTGTAAGCATTTTTTCTGTGCAGCCTCATAGACTCAGAATTGGTATTGAATATAACTTTGGTCCTTTTAACATTTGAATTAGGTGAAGTAGTCTTTGAAGCTTTTCGTCATTTGGCTCATTCTTTACTTAAGAATAAACCTCAAAAAACGTCATCAGGGTCAGGGTAAGTGCTCACATTAGAAAGAGAAATTCTCTGTAAGGTGAATTCCTTGCAAGTACTTTGAATTTTGAGGTAAACATGCCCACTTCCAGCTCCACTCTGCATTCTTCGGCTGCTCAAATTCTCATAATTTCAGGACTACCCTAAAGCATATTATCTCCACCTCTTATGCCTTTCCCTCCGTAAGGTGAAAATGGATCATGTTCCCAAAAGCAGGCAGTTGAGCAGCTTACTTCCCGATCCCGATGAGCCTGTTAGAGGAAAACCCAGAACTCAGAATGAGGTGTCCAATTGCCTGGCCTTCTGCCCTCCTTGTCTTCCCACCCTGTCTTCTGGTTCAAGGCTGTACAATATTCATTGTTCTAATTCTGACTAATCAGAATCTTCCAGTAGTGGGACTTTTTTTTTTTTCTAGCTTCCCGAATATAGTTATGAAAATAGGGGAGTTGGGGGCTGAAATGTTTTGTTTTGTGTTTTCATTTTTATAGAGATAGGGTCTCTTTATATTGCCCAGGCTGGTCTCAAACTCCTGGCCTCAAATGATCCTTCCATCTCAGCCTTCCAAAGTACTGGGGTTATAGGAATGAGCCACTGGAGCCAGCCTGAGTTTTTAAATAAGTTGTTGGGGTTTGCTTGTTTGTTTTTGAGATGGGGTCTCACTCTGTCACCCAAGCTGGAGTGCAGGGGCTCAGTCTTGGCTCATAGTGCAATCTTAGCTCACTTCAGCCTCCCGGGCTCATACGATCCTCCCACCTAAGCCTCCCAAGTAGCTAGGCCTACAGGCACGTGCCATCACGCCTGGCCAATTTTTGTATTTTTTACAAAATGAATGTTTTGTAAAATACATGTTACCCAGGTAGGTCTCAAATTCCTGAGCTTAAGTGACCTGCCTGTCCTAGCCTCCCAAAGTGCTGGGATTACAGGCATGAGCCACTGCACATGACCTTAAATTTTTTTAAAAAGGAAACACCTAATATCCATCAGCAAAATAGATGGTACATTGGGATATCTTCATACAGCGGGCTGAATTGCAGCAGTGAGAATATATGAACTAGAGCCATGTGTAACAACATGGATGAATCTTATTGAATGTTATGGGCAAATAAATTGCAGAACTTACCTATAAACTTTTTAAACTTGCAGAGCAGGCAGGGTGCCGTGGCTCATGCCTGTAATCCCAGCACTTTGGGAGGTCGAAGCAGGTGGATCACCTGAGGTCAGGAGTTCGAGACCAGCCTGACCAACATGGTGAAACCCCATCTCTACTGAAAATACAAAATTAGCCAGGCATGATGGTGCGCCTCCCATCACGTAATTAGCGTAATTCCTGCTACTTGGGAGGCTGAGTCAGGAGAATCACTTGCACCCGGGAGGCGGAGGTTGCATTGAGCTGAGATTGCGCCACGCACTCCAGCCTGGGCAACAAGAGTGAAACTCTGTCTCAAAAACAGTAATAATAAATAAATAAATAAATCTTGCAAAACAATACTATAAATGTTACGTGTAAAGATATGCACGATAACAAAATCAGCATAGTGATTCCTTCTAGGAGAGAGGAAGGGGAATGTGATTTGGAAGGGGTACAGTGGGGGTTTCTACTATATAAATAATTTATTTTTTAAGGTCTGTTGTAACTATATGGCTATTATATTGGTCTCAATATCTTTTCTTTCCTTTTTTTTTTTTTTTTTTTTTTTTTTTTTGGGAGACAGAGTCACTGTTGCCCAGGCTGGAATACAGTGCATGATCTCGGCTCACTGCAACCTTCACCTCCCGGGTTCAGGTGATTCATGCCTTAGCCTCTCAAATAGCTGGGATTATAGGTGGTTGCTACCATGCCTGGCTAATTTTTGTATTTTTAGTAGAGACTGGGTTTCACCATGTTGCCCAGGATGGTCTTGAACTCCTTACCTCAAGTGATCCACCTGCCTCGGCCTCCCAAACTGCTGGGATTGCAGGCATGAGCCACTGTGCCTGACCTCTATATCTTTTTGTATCTGAAATATTTTGTAATAAGATTTTAAAGATACACCATCTTGGCTAACATGGTGAAACCCTGTCTCTACTAAAAATACAAAAAAATTAGCTGGGCATGGTGGCGGGCGCCTATAGTCCCAGCTGCTCGGGAGGCTGAGGCAGGAGAATGGTGTGAATCCGGGAGGCAGAGCTTGCGGTGAGCCGAGATATCGCGCCACTGCACTCCAGCCTGGGCGACAGAGTGAGACTCCGTCTCCAAAAAAAAAAAGAGAAATTAAAGATATTCGGAATTGTGCTTTTAAAAAATACAGTCAGCTTCATGGAATATACCTAGGTCAGTTCTCTCTGGGCCATGTCTTCTGAAATTAAAACTGATGTTTGAGACTAAAAACCCAGAGGGGCCTTGAGATCTTCAGTCATCAGAAAGTTTTTTGTTTTTGTTTTTGTTTTTGAGATGGAGTCTTGCCCTGTTGCCCAGGCTGGAATGCAGTGGTGGGATCTCAGCTCACTGCAAGCTCAGCCTCCTGGGTTCATGCCATTCTCCTGCCTCAGCCTCCTGAGTAGCTGGGACTACAGGCGCCTGCCACAATGCCTGGCTAATTTTTTGTATTTTTAGTAGAGACGGGGTTTCACCGTGTTAGCCAGGATGGTCTTGATCTCCTGACCTTGTGATTCACCTGCCTCGGCCTCCCAAAGTGCTGGGATTACAGGTATGAGCCGCCACGCCTGGCCAGTCATCAGAAAGATTTTTAATTATACTTATTGGACAAGAAAGTAGACCAATGATTTTGAGAAATATTTCCAAAAAGGTTGAGAGGTTGCAACCTGACAACCTCTGGGTGGAACTGGGCTTACAGACTCATTTTGTTTGGCCTGTACAGTCCTCACTCTTTTTTTTTTTTTCTTTTTGGAGACGGAGTCTCACTCTGTCGCCCAGGCTGGGGTGCAATGGCACAATCTTGGCTCACTGCAGCCTCTGCCTCTGGGGTTCAAGCGATTCTCCTGACTCAGCCTCCCAAGTAGCTGGGCCTACAGGCACACACTGCCACACCCGGCTAATATTTTTTTGTATTTTAGTAGAGACAGGGTTTCACCATGTTGCCCAGGCTGATCTCGAACTCCTGAGGTCACCCAATCCACCTGCCTCAGCTTTCCAGAGTGCTAGGATCACAGGCGTGAGCCACCATGCCTGGCCTCACATTTTCAAAAATAATGACTTACTGTGTTTTTTTTGAGATGTCATATTTTAAAAATCTGAATTGCCACCTATTTTTAAGCTATCAGGAAATCTGGCATTCCTAGGGACTTCTTTCTACATGGCAGATGCTGGCTGGAGCTGAATAGCAACTGTTCCCTTTCAAGGGGGCAGTTCCTGTCCAGGTGGCCACTGTCCCCATTCAGCAGGTCCTCTCATTTATATTACCTGCCAGGCTGCAGAGGCACTTGAGTTTGTAACCAGTGGATTAAATTCCATTTCTCACTTAACAAGAATATTCAGTTATCCAAAACATGCCTTCTCTTAGGCATTCAGGTGAGTCATATAATTTTACTGGACTGGCTTAAAGAATAATAACTGTGAGTTTTGGTTTTGCCGTGTTCATAAATGTGACCACCATGGCAAACTGTGTGGTTGAGCAACCCTTAACCTCGGGATGAGTTGCAAAGCCAGTTGAGAGATACGGTGTTTCTATTACATGGTTTCAGCAATGCTACCCAACAGATTTGCTGAGAAAGAGCAACTGTTTCTAGACCCATTAAAGGTCTTGATTAAAAAGCTGTACATCTGCCTGGCTGCCTCCTGTCAAGTTGCATTTTTATGCAAATTTTCCCTCTTCTATTTCGGTGGGTCTGAAGATGACAACGGCAACACGACAAGAAGTCCTTGGCCTCTACCGCAGCATTTTCAGGCTTGCGAGGAAATGGCAGGCGACATCAGGACAGATGGAAGACACCATCAAAGAAAAACAGTACATACTAAATGAAGCCAGAATGCTGTTCCGGAAAAACAAAAATGTAAGTAGGCCCCACTTGGAGGTTGCGCGGGGAGAATTGTTCCTTATGATACATGTTTATTTCTTGTCGGTCCTTAATTGAAAGGGCTGAGCCGCACAGTCACAGTGGCACAACGTGGGGCAGGAAGGGGCCAGTGCACAGCTTGGCTAGCTTGCCTGACCACTGGGAAGCCTGTGTTTCTTTCTTCACTTGTTCCAGGTCTCAAGCCAGCCAGTAAGTGGCTCAGTGTCCTCAGAAGACCCCATGAGCCAGGTGACATGAGTCAGGCCAATGAGTTTTCAGAGGAGGAGCCAGTCCTCACACTGTACCCGTTGCTGGCCACTCCCGTAAGAGGTGTACAGGAAAGTGGTTTGGTTTTGTTTTTTTTTCAATTCATAAACTATTCAAAGCCTCTAAATATAAACCCATTTAGAAGGAAGAGAATAGGATTAAGACACAGGGTTCCCTTCATAACAGCTTTGAACTCAAGCCTCTTTGGCTAGCAGAGTGAGGTTGCCCTTTGGGACCACGGAACTGGGTAAAATAGTATCTCCATTAGCTGATTTACGGGAACTGCACATGCAGACAGCAGGGAGCCAGATTGGACCCGCCCCTAGGAACCCTAAAACATTAGCTGTCAGCTCTGGGGAAGACCGCCTGGCACTAAGCATGGAAGAGGCTTTCACGCCTGACTTCTCTTCCGCCTTCTCACTGATCTAATGGATTCAGCGCTGTCACTGCTCCCCTCATGAAACCTCCTAACAGTCTACTCTAACCACTTTTCCCTTCCTGACCTCTGACTGTCTCTGTTCGGCCCTGGCATCACACACCTTCCTGCCAGCTACAGGGGTCCTCTGAAGGTCGGCCCTCTGTGCTGAGCCTGTGCAACATGCAGCCACCTTGTGATTTAAGCCGTCACATCTGAATCCCCGGCTTGGCTGCTGCCTGCCCTCACCACAGTTTAATGGTCCAAAGCAGAATCATCTTTCTACAGGAGTGCCTCCCCTTCCCCACTGGTCCATTGGTGTCACAGCTCCTGTCACCACTTTGCAACTCTTTGTTCTCATTCCTCAACAAATACTTGATTGCCCACTGTGTGCCAAACACAAGACTAGATGTTGAGGACAAACATAAGCCAAACCAAGACAGAGCTGTCAAACTTTTATTCCTTTAATTGAAAGTGGATTACCATGATTTGACTATTTTGGAATTTCAAAAGCCCTTTGTTCCCCTTACTAAAGTTAGATGGAGTTAGATGGAAAGACATATAAAATTACAGTTGAGAAAGTCCACGAAGGCTGGGCATGGTGGCTCACGCCTGTAATCCTACCACTTTGGGAGGCCAAGGCTGGAGGATCGGTTGAGCCCAGGAGTTTGAGACCAACCTGGGCAACATAGCAAGTCCCTGTCTCTTAAAAAAGAAAAAAGAAAAGCATTACCAAAGAAACTCTCCTAATCTGCAGCAACTTCCCCTTCTCTGAATCCCTGATGGCCCTAGCTTTTCAAGGCTGACTTTCTTAGGAAGTTTCTCTCTACCCTTCTGACCTTCCTCCAAACCCAGCTTCCCCAAGCTTTTTCTGCTCTTAGCATAGACCATGCTTGCCAAACCAGAGTATATGTACCCCATGGAGTCCCTAAACAATCCTCTGAGGAATGGAAATAAAATACAACTGCTATTTCTGTTTATTCCTTCATCTTTCTAAAAAGTCTGTCTGGTACATAGTTACAATGAACTTGTTAGTACATATCTATAATTTATAAATTAATACATTTATAAATTAATATAAATACAAATATGGGGGCTATGGGCTCAGAAATTTTTTAATGAAAAGAGTAGGTGATCAGCCAGGTGTGGTGGCTCACGCCTGTAAGCCTTACACTTTGGGAGGCTGAGGCCAGAGGATCATTTGAGGTCAGAAGTTCAAGGCCAGCCTGGCCAACGTGGTGAAACCCTGTCTACTGAAAATACAAAAATTAGCTGGGTGTGGTTGCGCACGCCTGTAATCCCAGCTACTCAGGAGGCTGAGCCACAAGAATTACTTGAATCCAGGAGGCGGAGGTTACAGTGAGCCAAGATCACGCCACTGCACCCCAGCCTGGACAACAGAGCAAGACTGTCTCCAAAAAAAAACAAAAAAAGAGTAGATGATCAAAAGGCTTGGAGATCTCTAAATAGTTGTTTATATTCTCCTTTTTCTTCTTTATTTTATTTATGTTGGCATGGTTTTCCCAACCAGATCATCAGTTCCTTGAACATATAGACAAGGTCTTGTACTTTTCTAGTCTATCCCAAGGGACCTCCTTGTGGTTGTCACTAAATGAATGAGCAGCTGTAAATACTTTGATTTAACTGACCTCCTCCAGGAAATCTTCCTCAGTTTCTCTGCTTCCCCCTCAACCCCATGCTGGCTGCCTGTTCTGAATTCCTATAGCTGTCCGTAGCAGTCACTGCATCCATTGATTATATACCACTGTGCCTTTTCTGTAGCTTTAGGTATCAGAGTTGTTCTGCCCAAGTAATAACTTTGATAGTTGAAGGCACTGTCCAGCCTGCGGTGTTGGGGATATCATAGTACATGCCCAATAAACCTTTGCACGCTCACTCACCTGAAGACTACTCAAGACTTTTCGGTTTTCAGTTATTGCAATAACCCTTCCTTTGCCTAGGCTTGGATTGGCTCAAGCGGGGTGAGCCAGAGGGAGGTGTATGTGCCACTGACGGTACATGAGATTATTTGGGAGTGGGTGGAAGAGGTACATGGGTTTTTAATTTTAAGATATGTACTTGCTTTAGCATGTGTTATAAAGGAAAGAGAATATTAGATCACAGTTTCACAAATACTGTTACTTAAGAGAGAGTCCATTTAATGAAAAATTCTAACATTAGTATGTATGTGGATATGGCAGAATCATGCAGCCAGCCTGTGAATGACTGAATTTGGAGTACTCTAGCCCAAGCTTGTTCAGATGGACAGCTGAAGCCCCAGAAGCCCCAACCCCCTTAACTATATGTTTGTCAAGCGCTTTTTCTTTCTTCCTAGTCCCTCATGCAGACATAAGGAGTTTCTTGTAACTTTGATTGCTCTAAGAGTTTAATAATCCAAAGGTATCCCATGAACTGCTGTGAATCTCAGTGGGCAAACGGGAACATGGAACTCTTTTCCAACACAGACAGCAAATCAGTGACTTCTGAGAAGCACAGAGGTCAGAAAGTTGGGCCTCTGCCACAAGGGACTCACAGCTGTGGTTCTCTGCATTGCTGTTCCTGGAACTCTTCTCTGCTCTGTTCCATAGGACAGGAACGCCCTTGAAATTTCCAAGCCCCATGGACCCAGACTTTGCTGTGTGGGTGTCATCTGGTGGTGATGCAATCCTAGCTCTGCTTTGAAGTCCGCTTGCAAACTCCCAGCAGAACCACGTCTTGATTCATTTTCCTTCCTCAGAATGAAAGAGTTTCTCCCCTTTTCCTACTTGGCTGTTTTTCAGAATGAACTTTTTATTCCTTTAATTGAAAGTGGATTACCATGATTTGACTGTTTTGGAATTTCAAAAGCCCTTTCTTCCCCTTACTAATGAGCCAAGGCAGTTGACAGTTTAAGAGGTATAGATCATTCTCCAGTGTCCTACTCTAGGGGTTTCAGGACAGCACTTGCGGAAACCATCGGGTTACTTTAAAGTTTAATCAACATGAGGGGGGTGTGAAGAAGCACTCTCAGTCAGTGTCGGTGGGAATATAATTTATGGATTGTTGGTAGGAATGTAAATTGTTGCAAACTCTAGAGAGTAATCTGGGAATATCTGTGAGATTTAAAAATGCATGTGTCTATGGCCTTTGTCCTAGCAGTCCTCTCTTTCTAGGAATTTATCTTTTAGATACCTATGCATGTAAGCAAAGTAATTTTAGAGGGATCCATAGCAGAATCATTTATAATAGCAAAAAATTGGAAATAACTTAAGTATCCATGGGTAGGAGATTGGTTAAATTATAATAAAGCCTTCTGTTGGAATTTTGTATAGCTGTTAAAAAGAAGGGGGCAGCTTTATAGATGGAATATAGAAGGAACTTCAAGTTATGTTAATGAAAAAGCAAGGTTCAGAACAAAGGGAGCTATTGTTTGTGTGAGAAAAATAATCAGCTTCTATATACATGTGCATTTTCACATATACATAGAATACCCCTGCAAGAACACACAAGAAACTGCTAATTGTTGTCTCTGAGATGAAGAACTGGAAGAGAGGAGTAAGAGGGAAGTGTAGTTTTTATGTTATATCCTTTTGTATTGTTTATTTTTACCTTCTTTACTGATTTTAAAAGTTTATCGTAAGCTTTAATATTAAATTGCTTTTGATTTTCCAAATTAGCACCATTTAATTTACTGGCTAGTGAACTGAAAAAGTGTGAGAAAATGTATACCTATACTCTGTGTACCATTAGAAATATCCTATCAGCCTCATTTCTTTTTCCCTTTAAACAGCTCACAGACACAGACCTAATTAAACAATGTATAGATGAATGCACAGCCAGGATTGAAATTGGACTGCATTACAAGATTCCTTATCCAAGGCCAGTAAGTGTGACTCCTGGTTAACAGGTGGTGGGTACTTACCCTCATCGACCCGGTTATTTCCAAGAATGTGTTACAAGAGGGCAGGTGCTTGCTGAGAAGCCCAGAGCTGCTGTGAGAGGCGTGTTGGAAATAAGCTATCGTTGCACGCTGCCAGCCCATCACAACAAAGTAAAATGTCAGTGAATGCCTGACGTATCCTACTTATACAGCTTTCCACGTGTGGAAGGGAAAACCAGCTCACACTGTAGAGCTTTTCTCTTTTCACTTTCATCTTTTTTATGGAAATGTGTTTTTTGTAGGTAGGTTGTTACTAAAAGAATAAAGTTCAAACATGAAAGGAATGCATAAAGTAGAAAGTAAAAATGGTCAAAAATTCTCATCCAGGCTAGGTGCTGTGGCTCATGCCTGTAATCCTAGCAGTTTGGGAGGCCAAAGCGGGAGGATCACTTGAGGTTAGGAGTTCGAGACCAGCCTGAGCAACACAGTGAGACCCCATTGCTACACAAAATTCAAAAATTAGCCGGGCATAGTGACACACTCCTGTATTCCCAGCTGCTTGGGGGACTGAGGTGAGAGAATTGCTTCAGCCCAGGAGGTTGAGGCTGCAGTGACCCATGATCACACCACTGCACTCCAGCCTGGGTGACAGAGCAAGACCCTGTCTCAAAAAATAAATAAATAAAACTTAAATTTATAGAAATAAATTTAAAATAAAAAATAAAATTATATAAATAAATTTAATATATTCAGAATGTCAAGAAACAAATAATTTTCAAATTTATATGAATTTAAAATAACAAATGTGTACAAATTTTTTCTTCCTCAAATTCTTTCATACCATAAATTTAAAACAATAATTTAATTTAAAATAAGTTTTATTTATTCATTTATTTATCTGTGGAGACTGAGTCTTGCTCCATCACCCAGGCTGGGTACAGTGGTGTAGTCATGGCCCACTGCAGTCTTGACCTCCCGGGCTGAAGCGATTCTCCCACCTCACTTCCCCAAGTAGCTGGGACTACAAGCATGTGCCACCACTAATGTTTTAATTTGTTGTAGAAATGGGGGTCTCACTACGTTGCCCAGGCTGGTCTTGAACTCCTAGACTCAAGCAATCCTCCCGCCTCAGCCTCCCTAAGCTCTGGGATAACAGGCATGAGCCACTGGGCCTGGCCAAAATTCTTTTTTGTTTGTTTGTTTTTTGGAGACAGAGTCTTACTTTGTCGCCCAGGCTGGAGTGCCGCATGATTTCTGCTCACTGCAGCCTCTGCCTTCCCAGTTTGAGTGATTCTCATGCCTCAACCTCTCGAATAGGTGGAACTACAGTCATGCGCCACCACACCCAGCTAATTTTTTGTGTTTTAATAGAAACAGGGTTTCACCATGTTGCCCAGGCTGATCTTGAACTCCTAAGCTTAGGCAGTCTGCCCACCGTGGCCTCCAAAGTGCTAAGATGACAGGCATGAGCCACTGCACCCAGCCCAAAATTCTTAAAAAAAAAAAAAAACTCATTGTGTAGAGGGTGACCACTTTAACTGTTAAATGGAAAATTGCCAGTATTCAACTCTTTTAGCTACAAAAACAGCAATTTTATATTGTAGTGGGTCAACCTAGTTTGGTAGTACACCCTTTTAGTCTTTTTTTCTATATTCATGTACCTATATATTTTTTTACATATGTAGGATTCTGGATATGTTTTATTGCTTACTTATTTTACTTCATGTCTTCCACACATCTTTGTATGTAGCTCTCCTTCAATTTTTTTTTTTTTTTTTTTTTTTTTTTTTTTTTTTTGAGACAGAGTCGCACTCTGTCACCTAGTCTGGAGTGCAGTGGCACAATCTTGGCTCACTGCAGCCTCCTGGGTTCAAGGGATTCGCCTGCCTCAGCCTCCTGAGTAGCTGGGATTACAGATTACAGGTGCACCACCACAGCCAGCTAATTTTTGTATTTTTAGTAGTAACAGGATTTCACTATGTTGGCCAGGCTGGTCTCGAACTCCTGGCCTCAAGTGGTCCGCCTGCCTTGGCCTCCCAAAGTGCTGGGATTATAGGCGTGAGTCACCGCACCCAGCCCAATCTTTTTTAAATGATTGCATTGTATGCTATTGTAAGACTGTGCCATTGTATTAGGGTTCTTCAAAGAAACAGAACCAGTAGAATGAAGATATGTAGATATAGAGACAGCTAGATGTATATGTGAAGAGATTCATTATGAGGAATTGACTCTCTATATATCTAGACAGAGATATATCTAGATATGCCTGAAAGGACTTTTTTTTTTTTTTTTTTTTTTGAGACTGAGTCTCGCACTGTCACCCGGGCTGGAGTGCAGTGGCACGATCTCAGCTCACTACAACCTCCACCTCCCGGGTTCAAGCGGTTCTCCTGCCTCACCCTCCCAAGTAGCTGGGATTACAGGCCCCCACCACCATGCCCAGCTAATTTTGTGTACTTTTAGTAGATACAGGGTTTCACTATGTTGGCCAGGTTGGTTTCAAACTCCTGACTTCGTGATCCACCTGCCTCGGCTTCCCAAAGTGCTGGGATTACAGGCGTGAGCCACTGTGCCCGGCCGAAAGGAGATTTATTATAAGGAATTGGTGCATGTGATTATAGAGGCTGAGAAGTCCTAGCATTTGCCATCTTCAAGCTGGAGACCCAGAAGAAAGCTGGTGGTATTACTCAGTTTGAGTCCACACGCCTGAGAACCCAAGGGGCCCATGGTAGAAATCCTGAGTCTGAGGCCCAGAGAAGATGAGGTGTCCCAGCTCAAACAGGCAGGAAGCAAAAGGAGCTGCTTCCCCTTCTTCTGCCTCTTTGTTCTGTTCAGGCCTTCCATGGTTTGCATGATGCCCATTCACATTGGGGAGGGCCATCTGCTTTACTGAGTCCACTGATTCAAATGCTAATCTCATCCAGAAACACCCTCACAGATACACCTAGAAATGATGTTTAATCTGAGCACTCATTGCCCATCAGATTGACACAAAAAATTAAGCATCCTAGGCCAGGCACTGTGGCTCATGCCTGTAATCCCAGCACTATGGGAGGCCAAGGCAGGTGGATCACTTGAGGTCAGGAATTCAAGTCCAGCCCGACCAGCATGACAAAACCCCATATCTATTAAAAATACAAAAATTAGCCGGGCGTGGTGGCGAGCACCTGTAATCTCAGCTAATAGGAAGGCTGAGGCACAAGAATCACTTGAACCTGGGAGGTGGAGGTTGCAGTGAGCTGAGATCATGCCACTGCACTCCAGCCTGGGTGACAGAGTGAAACAGTGTCTGAAAAAGAAAAAAAGAAAGAAACAAAGAAGGAAAAATTAACCATCCCAGCCATAATTTAACCAACCCCTCTATTGGTAGGCATTTAGTTTGATCCCAGTTTTCCACTATGCACAGAACATCTTTGTATACACACACTTTTCTCCCCTTCTTTGGATTCTCAACTTGCTCTGTGATCCATGCTTGTTTTTTCTCCTCTATGTAGGCAATATAGCAAAGAGCACAGGCTGTGGAATCTGACAGATCTGGGTTCAAATCCTGGCTTCCCTTCTTAATGTATAACCTTAAGCAAGTTATTTAACTTCTCTGAGGTTTCATTTCCTCATCTGTAAATATTAGAATAATAATCTCTTATGAGGTTATTGTAGGATTAATGTGTGTAAAGAAATGAATCAATGTAGATGTAGCACTTAGCAGAGGATATGGTACTTTCTGAGTAGATCCTTAGTGAATACGAGCTGCTGCAATGATTATGAGTATGATTCTTCATATTATTGTTCTTATTATTCAGATTCATCTGCCTCCAATGGGCCTTACCCCACTCCGAGGCCGGGGACTTCGAAGCCAAGAGAAACTGAGGAAACTTTCCAAACCAGTATATCTCAGATCTCATGATGAAGTTTCCTAATCTAGAGGAAAGTTTATTTCTGCAAATGATGAGCCAACTTGTTCTTGAATGTAAACCAGATGGCAAAACACTTCTTGATTAGGGGCAAAAATTCAAATGTCTTCTTAAAACCTCCACAATTGATTCTCACCCATGATGTGCAGTTCGGCATCCCTAGAGTTTCTCAGCGTCTTTCTTCCTGAGTGGATGGCATTATCCATAGAGGTCATGGACCTTACATCCTCACTGCAGTCACCTTTGGAAACAAGACTAAGGCCTGTACAAGGGAGGTGGAAGGGTGCAAGAGCTGTTGATGGGAATTCCATTCACCACACACGCCAGCTGATGCAAAGAAATTTGCCAGTCACTGGAAGTTACTGTGGCTACTGTAAAACTATGTGCCACTCTCAGAATATTCTTAGGCTTTTTATTTTTTTAAGCTATAGATTTGCTTAGAAGTGAGGTTTTTGTGTGTGTGCTTTTTTGTTGTCTTTTGACCCTTCCAGTTTCCAGATAAACTTATCTTAAAAAGTTTGGTTTTTCATGGAAATTTTATGAGATTTCTGCCTTAACTAAATGCATATATTCCTTATCTTAAAGCCTGTCACTACTTAAGATGCACTTATAGGATCTGAAAAGCTCACTTTAAACTCATACTGCATTCTTTACGAGTATTTTACATTAACATAACTGAAAAGTACAAGGCCCAAGCTGGCTTTCAAATTATGTTTAAACAGAAATGGGACAAATAGACTTGAAAATAGAACGGATTTATTCTACCCCTGCAAGGGTAGACTCAGGTGAGAGTCCCTTGGTGAGTCATTTGTACATCAGTGTCTTTTCTTCTTACCTCCGAAGAAGATGGGCATCACCAATAAAGACAAAGCACTATCAATTTTTGTCTATTCATTTTCAAAATGGACTCCTGACCCTAACGGTTGGAACCTACTCCTATGAGGAGGAGCACACGTTTTCACACTCAAGGTAACTTATCATAGGGTTTGGCAATGACATAGAGAACAGATATGATGCTGTATCAGTGGAGTAATAGTATATGCATACATATATATATGCATATATATGCATACATACACACATATATATTATTTTTATTTTTATTTATTTTTTGAGACGGAGTTTTGCTCACGTTGCCCAGGCTGGAATGCAATGGTGCAATCTCAGCTCACCACAACCTCTGCCTCTCGGGTTTAAGCGATTCTCCTGCCTCAGCCTCCTGAGTAGCTGGTATTACAGGCATGCGTCACCATGCCTGGCTAATTTTGTATTTTTAGTAGAAATGGGGTTTCTCCAGTTGGTCAGGCTGGTTTCGAACTCCCGACCTCAGGTGATCCACCTGCCTCGACCTCCCCAAGTGCTGGGATTACAGGCGTGAACCACCACGCCCAGCCTCAGTATGTGCATATTTAACACAAATGCAACTAGTACACTTTGTGCTGCTATAATAGAATATCTAACACTAGGTACTTCATAAAGAACAGAGGTTTATTTATTAACAGTGCTGGAGGCCAGGAACTACAAGGTCAAGGGGTCTGTACCTGGTGAGGGCCATCTTGCTGTGTCGTTATATGACAGAAGGCATCCAATGGTGAGCGAGAGCAAGAGAGGGCCAAACTCACTTTTATAACAAACCCAGTCTCATGATAATGAACGCACACCTGCCATTATGACATCAATTCACTCCTGAGGGCAGCATTTTCATGATCTAATCCTCTCTTAAAAGCCTACTTCTCAACACTCTTGCATTGGGGGTTAAGTTCCCAATGCATGAACTTCAGACGACACGTTAAAATCATAGCATTCTATCCTGGCCCCCAAAGCTCATGTCCTTCTCACATGCAAAATAACATTCATTCTATCCCAGTAGCCCAGAAGTTTCAACTTCTTTCAGTGTGAACTCAAAAGTCCGAATTCTAGATTCATCTAAATCAGATATGGGTGAGGCTCAAGGCACAGTTCATCCTGAGGTAAATTTCCCTCCAACTGTGGGCCTGTTTTATCTACTTCCAGGATACAGTTGCAGGACAGGCATCAAATAGACATTCCTGTCCCGAAAGGAAGAAACAGGCAAGAAGAAAGGAGTAACTGGTCCCAAGTGAGTATAAAACCCAAGAGAGGAAACAATATTAAATCTTAAGATAGGCCAGATGTGGTGGCTCACACCTGTAATCCCAGCACTTGGGGAGGCTAAGGCAGGCGGATCACGATGTCAAGACATCCAGACCATCCTGGCCAACATGACGAAACCATGTCTTTACTAAAAGTACAAAAATTAGCTGGGTGTGGTGGCACACGCCTGTAACCCCAGCTACTCAGGAGGCTGAGTCAGGAGAATCTCTTGAACCCAGGAGGCGGAGGTTGCAGTGAGCCAAGATCATGCCACTGCACTCCAGCCTGGGCAACAGAGCGAGACTCCATCTCAAAAAAAAAAAAAAAAAAACCATCAGATATCAGAATAATCATCTTTGACTGCATGTCCCACATCCTGGGCACACTGGGTTGGGAATTGACCCCCCAAGGCCTTAGGCAGCTGGGCTCAGTCTACCCAGCATCTCTCATGGGTTGGAATCTCATCCCTGTAGCTTTCCCAGGCTGGAGTTACACACTGGCAGCCTTACAGTCTGGGGCCTCAAGAACTGCCCCACTCTCATGGCTCCACTAGCCTTTGCCCTAGTGGGGACTCTGAAATGGCCCTGCCCCTGTGATACATCTCTTCCTGAGTCCCCCGACTGTCTGCAACATCCTTTGAGATGGAGGTGGAGCCTGCCAAGGCACCACAGCACTTGTGTTCTGTGCACCTGTAGAATGAGCATCACATGGATGCTGCAAAGGTTCACGGCTTGTACTTTTTAAAAATTATCTTTTTAATTGACACATTGTATCTAAACAGAAATGGGACAAATTGTACATTATAATTGTACCTATTTATAGGGTGCAATTTGATGTTGCAATACATACATATATTGTATACTGATCTACAGCTTGTACTTTCTGGAGTGGCAGGTCAAGCCCCACGTGGGTCCACTTGAGCTATGGCTGGGGCAGCTGAGCTTGGAATTTAACTGCACCTCTCTGGAAACCTCGCCCTCAAGGTCCTAGCTTGCCTCAAAGATCTCTGAAATGCCTTTGGGGTTATTTTCCTGTCATCTTGATGAATAAAACCTGGCTTCCTTCTACTCATATTAATCTCTTTTAAAAGGGCTGCTTGGCCAAACCCTTAATTTTCTCTACTGAACATGCTTTTTAAAAATTATTTACGGCTGGGCATGGTGGCTCATGCCTGTAATCCCAGCACTTTGGGAGGCTGAGGTGGGTGGATCACCTGAGATCAGGCCAACATGGCAAAACCCCATCTCTACTAAAAATACAAAAATTAGCCGGGCGTGGTGGCGGGCACCTGTAATCCCAGATACTTGAGAGGCTGAGGCAGAAGAATTGCTTGAACCCAGGAGGCAGTGGTTGCAGTGAACAGAGATCACGCCACTTCATTCCAGCCTGGACAACAGGCTGAGAATTTTCCAAATCTTATTCTGCTTCCCTTTTCATTACACATTCCATCTTTAAGTCATTTCTTTCTTCTCTCATTTTACTATAAGCCACCAAAAGAAGCCATTCAATGCCTTGAATGCTTTACTGCTTAGATTTTTCTCTTTTTTTTTTTTTTTTTTTTTGCCAGATATGTTCATCACTCTTAAGTTCTGCCTTCCACAAAGTCCTAGGACACAGACACAGTTCCAGCAAGTTCTGTGCAACTGTGTAACAAAGATGGACTTTACTCCAGTTTCTAATACCTTGTTCCTCATTCCCATCTGAGACCTCATCACAATGGTCTTTTTTTTCTACCAACATTTTGATCACAACCACTTAAGTAGTCTCTAGAAGATTTAGGCTCCAATACAGCTCCTGTCTTCTGAACCCTCACCAGAATTGCCCTTTATGCTCCATTCACAACAATCTAGGCTTTTTCTAGCCTGCTCCTCCAAATTCTTCCAGCCTCTACCCATTACCCCGTTCCAAAGCTGCCTCCACATTTTCAGATTCTTGTTATTGCAGAAGCCCTACTTCTTGGTACCAATTTTCTGTCTTAGTTCATTTCATGCTGCTATCACAGAATACCTGAGACTGGGTAATTGATAAAGAACAGAGATTTCTCTCTTACAGTTCTAGAGGCTAGGAAGTCCACATTTGAGGAGCCCACATCTGGCGAGGGCCTTCTTTCTGTGTCATAATATGGCAGAAGTCATCACATGGTGAAAGACAGAGCTGACTTTTATTTTTTAATTTTTATTTATTTATTTCCTCTGATATGGAGTTTTGCCTTTGTTGCCCAGGCTAGAGTGTAATGGCACGATCTCGGCTCACTGCAGCCTCTGCCTCCGGGGTTCAAGCGATTCTCTTGCCTCGGCCTCCCGAACAGCTGGGATTACAGGCATCTGCCACCACTCTCGGCTAATTTTTTGGGTTTTTGTTGTTGTTGTTGTTTTGAGACGGAGTCTCACTCTGTCACCCAGGCTAGAAGGCTAGAGTGCAGTGGCACAATCTCGGCTCACTGCAAGCTCCACCTCCCGGGTTCACGCCATCCTCCTGCCTTAGCCTCCCAAGTAGCTGGGACTACAGGCACCAGCCACCACTCCCAGCTAATTTACTTGTTTATTTATTTATTTGTATTTTTAGTAGAGACGGGGTTTCACTATGCTGGCCAGGCTGGTCTCAGACTCCTGAGCTCAGATGATCCGCCCGCCTCGGCCTCCTGAAGTGCTGGGATTACAGGAGTGAGCCACTGCGCCCAGCCTGAACTGACTTTTATAACAAACCCACTCTGGCAATAACATTAATCTGTGCCCTCCTGACCTAGTCACCTCCTAATGGTTGCACTTCTCAACACTTTTGCTTGGGGATTTTCTAATACCTAAACTTTGGGGGACACATTCAAACCACAGCAAAGCCTTTGGCGAAGAGAGACAGAGAAACGTAAATATGCTGGCAGGTGTTCTGGCCTTCCCATGGCCATTCAGTGAGCACATAGCCCAGCCTAGCTTGAATTGAGAGACATGAATCTGCCGTTCCTTCAGCCACTCTCCTTCCAACTGGTCTCATTGTGGAGGCATTTCCCTGTCCAGAGGTGGTTGTAATGTCTAAAGTTAATTTTCTCCCATGCAACATAGGGCTTACGAAATCAAGCCAACTACTTCATCTGGTGGTCAGCCAGTGAAACCAATCTGTTTCTGCAGTGGAGGAAAAACTGGCTGTGTTGAACCGAGTGAGACATGTCTCTCATCTCCATCATGGGAGATGGGAAAGTTCCTTTCTAAGTAACTCAAGGTGATTTTGATTATTTGCATTTTTGCCTTACTCTACTGAGTGTAGAAATCAGCCTTCTCACCCAGCCTTTTCAGGATGGAAGTCCATCTCATTGCTAGACAGCCTTTGGGCATCTTCCATTTTCCTTAATGTGAGTATTACATGCCTAGCCCCTTTGCAAACATGCATATACTGTTACATAAAAGCATAATTGTCGATTTACTCTCAAACCTTCCATGTAACCTGTGCTCTGTTCTTAATAGCATTTTCCCCACTCTCTCCCCAAAACAATAAAATCCCCATCTTGAGTCTCTCAAAGGCAGAACCCACCTTCCCTACATCCCCACCTTCAATGTAATTATCTTCCAACACTGATAAGGACTGAACATAACTGCTTACCCAAGAGCTAGATTTTTTTTTTTTTTTTTTTTTTTTTGAGACAATTTCGCTCTTGTCACCCAGGCTGGAGTACAATGGCACAATCTCGGCTCACTGCAACCTCCGCCTCCTGGGTTCAAGCGATTCTCGTGCCTCAGTCTCCTGAGTAGCTGGGATTACAGGCGCCCGCCACCACATCCAGCTAATTTTTGTATTTTTAGTGGAGATGACATTTCACCATGTTGGCCAGTCTAGTCTTGAACTCTTGACCTCAGGTGATCCGCCTGCCTTGGCCTCTCAAAGTGCTGGGATTACAGGGGTGAGCCACTGCACCCAGTCCCCAAGAGCTAGATTTTTAAAGAACAAGGACTAGCTTGGTAACAAGGTTTGTCTGATGTCATCTGCTGAGCTATTTATAGGCAGGGCCTTCTGCTGCTCACTGAGCTGATCTCTGGCCATCTCTTCCCCAGGACTCCAGCCTCTAACTCACCATGATTTCTGAAGAGCATATTGCTCTTTCACAGGAGGAGACATTAACTACCACATTGGCCCGAAGAGAAAATGACCTCAAATTTCAGGCAGTCTTTCTCTTCAAAGTGGAGAACATTTTTTAAATTACAAAAATGTAATCCATCATATGAAAACAGTCTGTCCCTTGACCCTTGAGGAATGAGACCAGTCCCTGCCTCCCTCAGCTTTTTGTTGCTGAAGCTGTGGAGAACTATAATTAAAATTCAGTTGTTCTCTTAGCAACCCCCTCACTGACAGCTCCTTTACAGCTTGCGTTGTGACTTACCTACCAGTCCAAGATTCAGGGATTTGAGATCCTGACCATCCTTCTATCCAAAATGACTAACAATCTTATTTGGAACAATAGGGTAGTTCCAGCTATCTGTTCATTCTGATTTCTCCCCCACTGGAAAAATTTTCTTGAAAAAATAGCTATTGGCTGGGCACAGTGACTCATGCCTGTAATCCCAGCACTTTGGGAGGCCGAGACGGGTGGATCACTTGAGGTCAGGAGTTTGAGACCACCCTGGCCAACATGGTGAAACCCTGTCTCTACTAAAAATATAAAAATTAACCAGGCATGGTGGCAGGCACCTGTAATCCCAGCTACATGGGAGGCTGAGGCAGGAGAATCACCTAAACCTGGGAGGCGAAGGTTCCAGTGAGCCGAAATCGTGCCACTGCACTCCAACCTAGGTGAGAGAGCAAGACTCTGTCTCAAAAAAAAAAAAAAAATCAGAGACCCTGATTCAAAACATTTCTTCTAGTGAAGAGGCAGAGAAGCCAAGGCCAGACACGTGAAGACCTCCCAAACAGTCTCATGTCTCTGCTCAACTACGAAGTGACCAAGACAGGGCCCTGAAATAAGCCACTTAGTGGCAAAAGGCTACATGAGAGAGTTAGTGAAGAAGTAATGCATCAAGAATGTGATTTTTATCTCCCTCAAGAGTCTCTTCCAGCTGGCCCTGGGGAGAAGCAAGTGATTGAAATTTCTTGGACACAGTTGTATAGTTGGAGCTACACATCTCTTCTAAGATTCTATAGCAAAACAGAGCCAAGTCCTTGGCAGGGAGGCAGCATGTGGCAGTGAAAAATGCATGGGTTCAAGAGCCAGACCAGCACAAACCAGGCTTTGCAGTGTGAAAAAGCAGGGCAATTTTAGGGAAGATAATCTCTCCGAACCTCCAAGGGAGAGGACAGTCATTCCCACCACAGGGGATCAAGTGAGAAATCGAAAGGCCTGGGCACAAAGCATGGCATATAGTAGGCATGCAATAAATATTGCTTCTCTTACCTCCCCTTTCCTCCAGAAATTTCCATCCATCTGTGCAGGCTCGTAGAGAAGCGATTGCATCCCAGTTCTATCACTGACTAGCTGTGGAACTTTGGGCTAGTTATTTTTCTAAATCTCTGCCTTTTCCTCTGTAAAGTAGAAATAATGATAATACCTCCCATCTAAGATTGTTGTGAAAAGTGCATTTTATTGTTTACCCCTAAATACCAAAAAGAGTCCATTTTAAATATATCAAGGGCCTTAGCAAATAAAAGTGGCCCAAACCTCTGTCAGCCTTTGAGAGGCCTTGGTGGTAGCCCTTATGGATATACTAGGAAAGAAGTGACTGAAATTCAATGACAGTTACAGCAAAATAAGAAGAAAAAAATAAGGCCGGGTGCGATGGCTCACAACTGTAATCCCAGCACTTTGGGAGGCCGAGGCGGGTAGATCACTTGAGGCCAGGAGTTCAAGACCAGTCTGGCCAATATGACAAAACCCCGTCTCTACTAAAAATGCAAAAATTAGCCGGGCATGGTGGTGCATGCCTGTAATTCCAGCTATTTGGGAGGCTGAGGCATGAGAATCACTTGAACCTGGGAGGCAGAAGTTGCAGTGAGCCGAGATTGTGCCACTGCACTCCAGCCGGGGCTGCAGAGCGAGAAACTGTCTCAGAAGAAGAAGAAAATCACCCTAAGGGAGCTTAGCCAACTAACCAAGAGTCTATGTTGAAGAGTCCCACTGCCTTTGTTCAAATACTACTTGAGTAGCTATCTGATTTGGGGGAGATTACTTATCTTCTCTGTATCATGGTTTCTGCAGCCATAAAATGAGGATAATAATAAGAATGTACTTTATAGAGTTGCTGTGAAATACCTAGCTCATCGCAATTGCTCTGTTAATATAATTGTTGTCATCAACATGATCACCACCACTATCATCAAGAATGAAATGCCTTTTGGCCAGGCGTGGTGGCACCTATAATCCCAGCACTTTGGGAGGCCGAGTGGGGGCGGATTGCCTGAGCTCAAGAGTTCGAGACTAGCCTGGGCAACAGGGTGAAAGCCCTGTCTCTGTTAAAAATACAAAAAAAAAGTAGCCTGGCATGGTGGTGCGTGCCTGTAATCCCAGCTTCTCAGGAGGCTGAGGCACGAGAATCACTTGAACCCGGAAGGCAGAAGGTGCAGTGAGCTGAGATCACGCCACTGCACTCCAGCCTGGGTGACAGAGCAAGACTGTCTCAAAACAAAACAAAGCAAAACCAAACAAAAAGACATGCTTTTTATTTTCTGTCTTGAGACAATGCCATCAGTTATCCAGCTGGCACAGTGAGGCCACCCCTCGGTTTATCCAGTGCTTCTGGGGCCTGTCTGTTGGAAGCTCAATGGAGAGGACGTAGTTGGTAGAGTGACCTGTGGTGGAGAGGGTTCCTCTGCGGGCACTTGTTTTGTAGACTGGACACACATACACGTCCTGATGCAGAAACATTGTACTCTCCCCAGGTTTCAGCCAAATGATGGGCAGTGGGTCATAGAGGATTTTGGGGAGAGATTCCCCAATCTGCATCGTTTTCCTGTCCCAACGGGCACCTTCTAAGAAGAGCCCTTTGATGTAGGCCCCATCTTCAGGGTTATCCTCCATCACTGTTTCTTGTGTGGTTACCTGGAAGAATAAAAAGCTATGAGTTCCACTGCCTGCCATTTTCCTACATGCGCAGCTTTAAGAGCCTGGAATTTTCTGATACTCAAAGTGCCACCTGGCTGCAATATCTACCTCTCCCAGGATCCAGGGACAATGGGGCTTCTGTGATAATATTCCTGCCCACCATACATGGGCCAGACCTGACTCCTAGTCAGTATGCTCCCTTCCCAATGGTGGGCTAGAGAATGCACTCAAGTAGGAGTCACATTACTCTAACACATTACCTCTAACTAGCTTAGTGACTTTGCATAATCCCTTCCCTTTCTGGATCTGGATTTATAAAGTGAGGGGTTGGGGTTAGATTCAGATTCAGAGACAGACTGGGTAAGCAGTTCTGGAGATGAGTGTGGGGAGAATAAAGCCTTCATTTCCAGTTTCTGTGGTATAAAGACTTCCAGTATGGTCGATTTCAGTCTACCAACTATTTAACAAAATGCCTAAAAATGTAACCGATGGCCCTGGTGAGCTGATATGAGTGAGCTCCAACACACCACTGCTTAGATTCAGGGGTGGTAAACTCAAATTCCTTTAGGTAATTGCAGAAAATGGACAAAGTATAGGAGAATAGGGAGGGGTGGGGATTATGGTGAACCAGAGAGCACAAGCTCCACTTAAAATCATTCAAATTATACTTTTACAAAATTGTATGGTGAATGGAATGTTTTTCCCATTTCTAATTCTAAGTATCTATTGGAAGAATAGGAAAAAGCTGTTGATTTTTACAAATTTAACCAATATCCAGTGACTTTGTGAATTCTTCTACAGATGCTCGTCAACTTACAATGGGGTTATGTCCTGATAAACCCAACATAAGTTGGACATATTGTAAGTCAAAACTGCATTTAATATACCTAATGTACAACAAATATCATAGCTTAGCCTAGCCTCCCCTAAATATGCTTGGAACACTTACAATAGCCTGTAGCTGGGCAGAAATCATCTAACACAAAGTCTATTTTATAGTAAAGTGTTGAGTATCTTATGTAATTTATTGAATACTGTACTAAAAGTGAAAAATGGAATGGTTGTATGGGTACTCAAAGTGTGGTTTCTACTGAACGTATATTTATTTCACACCATGAAATCAAAAAATTATAAGTTGAATCATTGCAAGTAAAGTACTCTATGTTTTTAATCACTTTGGATTTCTAGATATACAATCATTTCAACATCAAGGAAGATGGTTTTATCTTTTTTTCAATGTTTATCCTAGTCATTTTTCTTCTTGTTGTATTTATTTTGGATTAACATTGTCTTCAAAGACTAATCAAGTTAAGTTCATTCATAAACTGACTTAAGACAGGGCAACCGGTTTGTGACCTCTGAACTAGATGATTACAAAGGATCTTTCCACATAATTTAAAATTCTACAATGCTCTGTAACAGTCAATCTTAGCCATTCTACTCTCTATATATGACAGGGTGATGCTTGACTATCGGCCATTCTTTTAACTTTACTCCAAGCCAAGGACTACCCAAGGGCATTAACGTTCTTCCAAATGAAGAGTCCACCACGTTGAACAAACAGAGTGGGAGAGTGCCTTCATTTTTCTTGGTATTCTGATGGAATCTGGAAAGATTCCCTTTTTGTACAGAGACAAAGCATTGGGAATCCTCTATTTTAGGAGTAGCTTTTAGAGCTGCTGTAAATTATGCTAAATACTTCATATGTACCACTTCAGAAGCATTTGGGTCTTAACACATCCACATTTTTTGACTCATAAGGAAATTGGCAACATTGCTTTCTCTGGTCAGCCCCTTGAGTGAGCCTAACCCAAAGCACCCCTACCTCAAACTCAAATCCAATGTGGTCAATGGGGATGGTATATTTCCGGGCATAATTCTGAGAGACGCCAGTCAAAAAAGACTGTGTGAAGTAGAATCCAGAGATCCAAAATACCACAGGGGGCCCCTTGTCAATCCATTCCTGGAGAGCCACAGAAATCAAGATTCGAAATCAACAACACATCAAAGATAGTTCAAACGCAAGTCATGTAAACAAGTCCCATATAAAACATGTTTTTTCTTATTTTTCTTGAAACAGTCAGCCCTCTTGGTTTAGCTTCTCTCTTCCCACTTTTGAAATAAGGGTACAAAAAATATATTTATACTTTAAGAAAAGCCCAGGTACTACAAAAATTAGCTGGGCGTGGTGATGGGCGCCTGTAGTCCCAGCCACTTGGGAGGCTGAGGCAGGAGAATCGCTTGAACCCAGGAGGCAGAAGTTGCAGTGAGCCGAGATCATGCCATTGCACTCCAGCCTGAGCGACAAGAGTGAAACTTCATCTCAAAGAAAAGCAAAGCCCAGGTGCAAGCTGATATCAGGGATACAACAGAGAGCGGTGGGGACTGTAGCAGTGGAGAATATGTACCTTGCCTAAACTGAGCAGCTGCCACTCATCTCCAGCAATAGTTGCTATGCCATGCGAGAATGCAGGCCCGCTGTTTCAGGTCTTCTATTTTTTGCAGTACAAACATCTGGATTTTTATATGTAAAAATCCAATGTTTACATGCTGGCTCAAAAATGTTTAAATTACCAGGCAGCCAAACCAAACATAATTATTGTCCAAATCTATCCCATGAGCCACCAGTTTGTGATATTTATTCTAGTTCCTGTTCCTGGCTCCACAATCTTTTTTTTTTTTTTTTTTTTTTCAGACGGAGTCTTGCTCTGTCGCCCAGGCTGGAGTGCAATGGCATGATCTCAGCTCACTGCAACCTCTGCCTCCCAGGTTCAAGTCATTTTCCTGCCTCAGCCTCCCAGGTAGCTGAGGCTACAGGCATGAGCCACCACTCCCAGCTAATTTTTTTGGTATTTTTAGTAGAGATGGGGTTTCACCATGCTGGCCAGGCTGGTGTCGAACTCCTGACCTCAAGTGATCCGCCCGCCTCAACCTCCCAAAGTGCTGGGAATACAGATGTGAGCCACTGTGCCCGGGCATCTATAATCTTTTCAAGAACTTTCAAGTCTCCCTCCTCCTTCTAACTCCGGGAAGACTGTTTCCAGAGGCTCAATCTAGGATGCTCTGTGGCTGCCTGCCCTCCTCCTCCTGCCTCTAGTCTGTCATTGCACAATGTCCTCTCCACCTAAGTGAGCATGCCAGGTTCCCGGTTACCCCTGACTCCCAGGTACCTGGAAGAAGGTCAGGCGGGCCAGCAGGTCAGCCACGTAGCCCCCCAGAGGCTTCAGTGATGGGTAAGACTTGGCTGCCCACATGGCTGGCACTTTACCCACAAGCATGCTGTTAAAGACTTCCTCTAGCTCCGAGGACATCAGGACCTGTCCTTTGATGGCTCGGCCAAGATTGATGAGGCTCCTCCGAACCACTTTGGTCAGCCTGCAAGAACAGAGGAGCTGGCTGAGTTGGACTCTCCAGTGGCCACATTCTACCCGAGTCCACTGACTCCTGTCTCCTCATACTTATCCCCCCTTTAAAACGTCAGTTAATTAATGCACAGTCATTAATTGAGAAAAAATTAAATCACCCATTACCTTGCTACCTAAAGATAACGTTGATGTATATCTTTCCAGATTTTTCTCTATGTAAACACAAATTATTTTTAATGAGATCATACTATATTATATTTCTGCAATCTGTTTTTCTTTCTTAGCATATAGGAAACATCTTTCCAATTCAATAAATAGAGACCTAAATTGTCCTTTTTTCTTTTTTTTTTTAGAGATGGGGTTTCCACTCTGTCATCCAGGCTGAAGTGCAGTAGTGCAGTCATAGCTCACTGCAGCCTCGAACTCCTGGGCTCAAGTGATCCTCCTGCCTCAGTCTCTGGAGTAGCTGGGACTACAGGTATACGTCACCATGCCTGTCCTTTTTAATGACTGCAAAGTGTTCCATTTTGTTTAACTATTCCTCTATTGTTGACGTGTTATTTCTAGATTGTTGTCACTATCAACAACATTGCTAGCAAAATTCATCCATCTCAATCTTTTTGCAAATTTTAAATTATTACTAAAAATATTTCTAGGTCAGAGAGCACGCACAGTTTTAAGGCTTTCGATTCCTATTGTCAAAGTTGTTCTTTTTTTTTTTTTTTTGAGACAGAGTCTTGCCCTGTCACCCAGGGGAGTGCAGTGGTGCAGTCATGGCTCACTGCAGCCTCGATCTCCCAGGCTCAAGGAATCCTCCCACCTTGAGTCTCCTGAGTAGCTGGGACTACAGGCACATGCCACCATGCCTACCTGATTTTTTTTTTTAAGTAGACACAAGGTCTCCCTATGTTGCCCAAGCTGGTCTCAAACTCCTAAACTCAAGTAATCCTCCCATCTCAGCCTCCCAAAGTGCTGGGATTACAGATGAGCTACCACGCCTGGCCCAAGGTCCTTTTTTATCAACTATAAGGTGCACGCCTGAGAAAAGGCAACTGAAGGGCAGCCTGGGAGATGTCAAATTCACCTGCCTCTCCCTCTGACCTCTATGTTACAAGGCCCAGCCAAGCCCGGGGGGAATTCACCTGAGGAGACCAAAGAATCTGCCACTACAAAGAGCTTTTCATCTCCAAAGATTTATGGAATCTCAACTGAATGGACATGAGAATGACACATGCAGGAAAAGGATTTCTGGATGTGTAACCACCAAACCATTGTATCAAGAGGAATGTGGCCGGGTGCGGGGGCTCATGCCTGTAATCCCAGCACTTTGGGAGGCCGAGGTGGGTGGATCACTTGAGGTCAGGAGTTTGAGACCGACCTAACCAACATGGTGAAACCCCATCTCTACTAAAAATACAAAATTAGCTGAGCGTGGTGGCGCACCACCTGTAATTCCAGCTACTCGGGAGGCTGAGGCAGGAGAATCACTTGAACCCAGAAGGTGGAGGTTGCAGTGAGCTGAGCTGAGATCGTGCCATTGCACTCCAGCCTGGGTGACAAGAGCGAAACTCTGTCTCAAAAACAAACAAACAAAAAAAGGAATGTAAAATTCAGACATGTGTTAGATAAGCAGTCAAGGGTAAAAGCTACCATCTGAGGGATTACACCACAGACCTCTATTATACCTAAAGACCTACTTGCAAAGATTCTCTTTCTATTCTTGCAACTATGAGCTCTGCTAGTCTTAAGGTTTTAGTACCCAAGGAAAGAACATTTGCCCAGAAGACACAATCACAGTTCCCCTGAATTGGAAGCTGAACTGTTGCTGAATCATTCTGGGCTTCCTATACCACTGGGTGAAAAGGCAGAAAAGAAAGAAAGAAAAAAAAAGATAGTGGGGAGATGATTAATCCTGACCATCGTTGGAAAATAAGATTGGTTTCCCTTTTTGTTTTCTTTTGAGACAGCATCTCACTCTATTGCCCAGGCTGGAGTGCAGTGGTGCAATCTTGGCTCACTGAAACCTCCACCTCCCAGGCCCAAGCAATCCTCCCTCCTCAGTCTCCTGAGTAGCTGGTTCTACAATGCCCAGATAATTTTTTATATTTTTGGTAGAGACGGGGGTTTTGCCATGTTGCCCAAGCTGGTTTCCAACTCCTGAGCAATCTGCCCCCTCAGCCTCCTAAAGTGCTGGGATTACACTGCTGGGTGGCCTGAGCCACCGCGCCTGGCTTGCTCTCCTTTATAGAATGCCCAGTGGTAAAGGCCAGTGAAAGCCCCTGCAACCACCAACAAAGAGCTCCAGTGGCCTTAGAGGAGAATCACAGCAGAGGAGGGAAGCCATTAGTTTTGGTGTCCAGTTGGACTGTCCAGGACTACAGCCCATCATGCCAAGGTGTCTGACTCACAACAGAGGTGGCCTCGTCCTAGGCTCACACCCCATACCTTGCTTGGTCCCTGCTACGGCCAACTGCCTGTTGACTCTAAAGAGTAACCCTAGGCCAGGTGCAGTGGCTCATGCCTGTAATCCCAGCACTTTGGGAGGCTGAGGTGGGCGTATCACCTGAGATCAGGAGTTCGAGACCAGCCTGGCCAACATGGCGAAACCCCATCTCTACTAAAAGTACAGAAATTAGCCGGGCATGGTGGCGTGTGCCTGTAATCCCAGCTACTCCGGAGGCTGAGGCAGGAGAATCTCTTGAACCTGGGAGGTGGAGGTTGCAGTGAGCTGAGATGGCGCCACTGCACTCCAGTCTGCGACAAGAGCGAGACTCTGTCTCAAAAAAAAAAAAAAAAAGAGTAACCCTAAAACTCAGGAAGTCAAGCAACTCTCAAATAACATTCCTCCAGTACCCTAGTCCTCTGGAATCAGGGCTGTCCTTAAAATGGAGCAATGACCCAATGAGACAGAATAGAGGCAGTAACACATGGAGTGTCTGGAGCAAGACCTTGCTCTTGGAAGCAGAAGTGGTAAGTTTTAGCCCACTTGGCTCTGAGTCACTTGAGACCTACATTAAATCACAGTCATATCTGGACCTCAGTTTCCTCATCTCGCCTAGATGGTCTTTGGTAACCCTTTCAGTTTTGACTATTTAGAAATCAAATCCAGGTGATCCCACTGGGCTCCATGCTGTAATAACTGGAGGAGAAGAGGACTAGAATACGTGGCCAGAGATCCTGGCCCCATGGCCAGCCTATAGCACCCCTAACTGTGTGGTAGAGGCACTGGGATGAGCGTCTACCACCCCTTTCTAGATTTACCCAGATTTCACATATTGGCCAAGTACATGGGCTCTGGAATCAGACTTAGTTCTGGGTTTAAACTGAGTTTTCCCATTGAATTACTGAATACTGAGCAATCTTGGGCAAGTCTTAACCCTTCTGAATCTCAGTGTGGTTTTTTTTTTTTTTTTTCTTTAAGAGATGGGGTCTTGCCATATTGCCCAGGCTGGTCTTAAACCCCTGGGCTCAAGCAATCCTCCCGGCTTGCCTCCCAAAGTGCTGGGATTATAGGCGTGAGTGATCACACTCTGCCTCAGTTTTCTTATTTGTAAAATGCTGGTAGCAGGATTAATAACTGGACATATTTCAAAAGACTATTTTGTGTGTGTGTGTGTTTTGTTAAGGAATAGGGTCTTTCTCTGTCACCCAGGCTGGAGTGCAGTGGCAAGATCATAGCTCACTGCCACCTTGAGCTCCTGGCCTCCAAGAGATCTTCCCACCTCACCCTCCCAAGTAGCTGGGACTGTAGCCGTGCACCACCATGCCTGCCTTTTTTTTTTTTTTTTTTTTTTGGATAGATGGGGTCTTTCTTTGTTGCCCAGGCTGATCTTGGACTCTTGGCCTCAGGTGATCCTCCCTACTCTGCTTCCCAAAGTGTTGTAATTATGGGCATTAGCCGTTGTGCCCAGCCCTGTTGCATACTTTTAATAAGACCCATGCATAGTGTTTAGAACCATATCTGTCACTAAAGGCTCAACACAAATGGCTCCAGGCCAGGTGCAGTGGCTCCCACCTGTAATCCCAGCACTTTAGGAGGCCACGGCTGGAGGCTTACTTGAGGCCAGGAGTTCGAGACCAGCCTGGCCAACATGTCAAAACTCCATCTCTATAAAAAATAAAAAATAAAAAAATTAGCCGGGTGATGGCGGCCTGTGTCTGTAGACTCAGCTACTCAGGAGGCTGAGGTGGGAGGATTGCTTGAGCCCAGGAGTTCGAGGCTGCAATGAGTCGTGATCATACTACTGCACTCCAACTTGGGCGACAGAGAGACCTCAACCCAGGAAAGAGAAAGAAAAGTGGCTCTCATGACTACTTTTACTATTAGCCTGTGCTTGATACTGGCTTTTGCCTAACTTTATAGATGTCAGATGAATGAATGGGAATGAATGAACAGAAGGAATGATTCAACCCAGGGTCAGCATGTGCTGGGGATGGCCCTGTTCACAGGCCCTATTCACACCCCTAATATGGGCGAGGCAAACCACTTCCTCTGCATAGCAACCCCTTCTCAGCTACTGCCTATTAGATCCTACTCCTCACGTTCCAACTCCCAGGATTCAAGCTACATCATCCGGCCCACCTGTTGAATCTGATGAGCTCCTGCCTTAGGACGGTGTTCATGGATTCCTCATAGACCACGGGGTACAACTTCATGACCTCTTCCAGGTCGAAGTCTTTCGGAAGCTTGGAGAGAATGTCTTGCGCCAACTCCTCAACCACTTCCTTAAAGTGCAGGCAGAAGAGAGGTGAGTGAGAAGCAAGCCCTACAGGCTGTGGCTTTGGATACACTTGAAGTACTGAGCATGTGGCTTTTCAAATGTATTCTGTGGGACTTTCCTGAGAACTCTCCAACCGAAGCCATTTCTGCCTCCGGTGGGGAAAGGAGTCCCTCATCACCCCAGCAACCTTGGAGAGGACCTCGCCTCTTGGCCCAGAAGAGTAGAGTGCTGTCCTTGGCAGGGCACGGTGGCTCACGTCTGTGATCCCAGCACTTTAGGAGGCTGAAGTGGGTGGATCGCTTGAGTCCAGGACTTTGAGACCAGCCTGGGCAACATAGCAAAAGCCAGTCTCTACAAAAAATACAAAAATTAGCTGTGCCTGGTGCTGCATGCCTCTGGTCCCAGCTATTTGGGAGGCTGAAGCAGGAGAATCACTTGAACCCAGGAGGCAGATGTTGCAGTGAGCTGAGATCTGGCTGCTGTACTCCAGCCTGGGTGACAGAGGGGGACCTTGTCTAAAAGTAAAAAAAAAAAAAAAGAGTCCTGTCCTGACACCTCAGGCAAGAGCCGAAGGGCCAGGTAGCTTCAGGGCAGCACCGAGCCTCTGTCTTCAATGTCACACCTGGGTGAGAATCTCCCACAGCCTCAGGCCCCTGAGGATTAGCTCCTGATGCTATGGGACCTTTTCTCAGTGCCCATGACACCTGGGAAGGCAGCAGGCCACTCTTCAGCATTGAGCAAAAAAGCACAGAACGCTGAGCTTAGCCAAGTAGGGAGGGGAAAGGCCTGGAGGCTCAAGGAGGAACAAGACCCAGGTGTGGGAGAGACAGACACCCTGAGGTGCTGTGGCTGAGGGAGGCTGGGATGTGCACTTCTTTCCCTCTTCCCACTGTGCGGGGAATTTCCACTCCTACATTGGGACACACCAACCAGGCTGGTGTACCTTCATACCAGTGATACTTAATGGCACTAGGAACCAAATCATGAAACCAAATTAGCAAGTTCTACAGTTGGGAGGGGTTGAGCAGGAGGTAGTTTGGAAGGTGGAGAAGGAAAGGGATGGGAGAGGAAGCAGGTGGAGTCAGGAGACGGTGGCTCTGGCTCTGGCTCTGTCCTTGATTTTATGAAGGCCTGGAAGCTGCTCACTTTCTCTCTCAGGATTTGTTTCTCTCTCTGTTTGTAGACTAAGGAAGGTGGCCTGGGTCAGTGAATCACAAAGAGTGGACTGGGACTACTAGATGTACCCAGGATTTTAGGTTGTTTCCAGGACACAGAAAAATCATGTTGAGTCACGTGGTGAGAAAGGTACTCTTTCAGGTTTTGGAGTCTTTTTCATTGTTGTTGTTGTTATTGTTTTGAGATAGTATCTCACTCTGTCATCCAGGTGGGAGTGCAAAGGCACGATCACAGCTCACGGCAGTCCTGACCTCCTGAGCTCAAGTGATCCTTCCACCTCAGCCCCCTTAGTAGCTGGGACTACAGGCATGCACCACCACACCCAGTTAACTTTTTTTTTTTTTTTGAGACGGAGTCTCGCTCTGTCGCCCAGGCTGGAGTGCAGTGGCCGGATCTCAGCTCACTGCAAGCTCCGCCTCCCGGGTTCACCCCATTCTTCTTCCTCAGCCTCCCGAGTACCTGGGACTACAGGTGCCCGCCACCACGCCCAACTAATTTTTTGTATTTTTAGTAGAGACAGGGTTTCATCATGTTAGCCAGGATGGTCTCAATCTCCTGACCTCGTGATCCGCCCACCTCGGCCTCCCAAAGTGCTGGGATTACAGGCGTGAGCCACCGCGCCCGGCCCCAGTTAACTTTTTTTAAGACAGGGTCTCTCACTGTCACCCAGGCTGGAGTGCAGTGGTGCAAGCTCAGCTCACTGCAGCCTCTACAGCCTGGAATCAACTCATCCTCCCACCTCAGCTTCCTGAGTAGCTGGGATTACAGGTGCGCGCCACTGAGCTCGACTAATTTTTTTTTTTTTGACGGTCGGTGTTTTGCCATGCTGCTCAGGCTGGTCTCGAACTCCTTGGCTCAAGCAATCCACCTGCCTCGGTCTCCCAAAGTGCTAGGGTTACAGGACGAGCCATGGTGCCCAGCCCTTGGTTAACTTAAAAAAACTTTTTTTTTTGTAGAGATGTGGTCTCCCTCTGTTGCCCAGGCCGGCCTCGAACTCCTGGCCTCAAGTGATCTCCTGCTTCAGCCTCCCAAAGTGCTGAGACCACTGGTGTGATCCACCACACCTGGCCTCTTGTCAAGTTCTGACCATCTTTCTCTTTTCATTCCTTTCAAAAATAAAGTTTCGGGTCAGTGCCAATCCTTAGACACTCACACATCATTCTCCTTTTAACAAGAAGCCAGCAAAGCCTCAGCTCAGGGGCTTTGGCCAGCAACATTATCCGGGAAGAACTTAACAACTGTTCAGGCTGGGAGCGGTGGCTCATGCCTGTAATCCCAGCGCTTTGGGAAGCCAACATGAACAGATTGCTTGAGCCCAGGAGTTTGAGACGATCCTGGACAATATGGTGAAACATTGCCTCTACAAAAAATACGAAAAAATTTAGCTGGGCATGGTGACATGTGCTTGTAGTCCCAGCTACTCAGGAGGCTCAGGCAGGAGAATTGCTTGAGCCTGGGAGGCCAGGTTGCAGTGAGACAAGATCACACCACTGCACTCCAGCCTAGGTGACCGAGCCAGACTGTGTCTCAAAAAAAAAAATAAAATAAAATAAAAAAATAATTAAAAAGAAAAGAAAAACAACAACAACAACAAACAGAAACCAAAAAACACCAACTGTTCAGCTTTCATTTTCTTTTTATGCCTATCATGACTTTATGGAAATGATACTGGGTTTCCACTTATGGTTCTGATGTGCAATCTTTTAAATTAAAAAAAAAAGAAGAGAGTTAGTTTTAAAACATTATGTAGGGAAAAAAAAGAAAAAGAAAAAGAAAAAAAGCAAAAAACCCATTATGTAATTGGAGTATAGGTGATAGGTGGATATAGCAGAAAATGTAAAGGTTATACAGGAATAGCTGACATTCTGGACATGCTGGTTCCCTTGCAGCTCTGGATATAACGACTCCTGGCAGTAAGGCCACCGTGCTCCTTCCCTGTCACTGGCCAGGAGGCTGCCAGGCCCCCGCTCTCTGCCTTCTTGGTCATCCTCCAATCCTGCGTGCCCACTAGATGGAGAACTGCCTGGGAAATAGGATTGAGCCCCCTTTCCCCAGCCCAGTTACCTGAGGAGACTTGCCACTTCCTCCTGACTGTCTAGGGAGGGTCAGCAGGACCCCCTCAAACAGCTGGTTGGTTTCCTGGTTGTCTTTGGTGATGTCTGCGTTCTCATGGAGGCCGAACACTTCTGGGTGGGCTGTGATGGGGAGGCTCCTGAGATAGTCGATATAGGACTGGAAGGGAAATCTTCAGTTGAAATAAACGAGGGACCCCGGGATCCCACAGATGACTCCAGGCTTAGCAGAACCCAATCAGAACAGGAATCACACTGCATCAGTAGCACAGGTCACACACACACACACACACACACACACACACACACACACACACACACACACAGGCTGGGCGAACACATCCCTAGCCCTCCCTCATACAGTTTTCTGGGGAGTATGCATGAAAGCAGATGGGGCTGAATTCTCTCTCAGCCCACCCTGGCTTCCTCTCTGCTCCTCCAGTGGGCCTGGCTTTGGACCCAGACAGAACTGAGTTTGGATCCTAGCTCTATCCCAAACTGTCAGAGGCATTCAAACCAGAGCGACTCCATCTTGTATAGGAGCTGAGTAAAATAAGGCTGAGACCTACTGGGCTGCATTGTTAGGAGCTGAAGGCATTCTAAGTCACAGGATGAGATAGGAGTCAGCACAAGATACAGGTCACAAAGACCTTGCTGATAAAACAGGTTGTGGTAAAGAAGCCAGTCAAATACCCCCAAACCAAGATGGCCACGGAAGTGACCTCTAGTTGTCCTCACTGCTCATTACACACTCATTATAATATATTAGCATGTTATGAGACACTCCCACCAGCGCCATGACTGTTTACAGATGTCATGACAATGCCAGGAAGTTGCCCTATATGGTCTAGAAAGGGGAGGAATCCTCACTTCTTGGAATTGCCCACCCCTTTCCCGGAAAACTTATAAATAATACACCCCTTGTTTAGCATATAATCAAGAAATAACTGTAAGTATAAACAGTTGAGCAGCAACCCATGCCATTGCTCTGTCTATGAAGCAGCCATTCTTTATTCCTTTACTTCCTTTTTTTTTTTGAGACAGAATCTTGCTATCTCCCAGGCTGGAGTGTAGTGGCACTATCTTGGCTCACTGTAACCTTCGCCTCCTAGGTTCAAGGGATTCTACTGCCTCAGCCTGGGATTACAGGCGCATGCCACCACACCCAGCTAATTTTTTGTATTTTTAGTAGAGACGGGGTTTCACGTGTTAGCGGGGATGGTCTTGATCTCTTGACCTGGTGATCCGCCCTCCTTGGCCTCCCAACATGCTGGGATTACAGGCGTGAGCCACTGCGCCTGGCCTCCTTTACTTTCTTAATAAACTTGCTTTCGTTTTACTCTATAGACTTGCCCCGAATTCTTTCTTGTGCAAGATCCAAGAACCATCCCTTTGGTCTGGATCTGGACCCCCTTCCGATAACAAAACTATGTACCCTTGAGTTTGTCATCTGAAACCCCAGTTTCCTTATCCGTAAATGGAAAAACAAGTGTAGTTATGAAGTATAAACCAAAAGTAAAATCCTAAGACCCTCCACTGTAAAATTTAACCTGAAAGCCTAGTTCCAGCCATGAGGGGAAGTGGGGGTCAGACGTGCCTCATTATACCCCTGCAGCATTACCATCAACATACAGACCCTAAGTCTGATAAGAAACATTTACAATCTAGTGTCTCTGAAGCCTGCTACCTGGAGGTTTCATCTGCATGATAAAACTTGGGTCTCCACAACCTCTTATCATAACCCAGGCATTCCTTTCTATTGATAATAACTCTTTCAACCAACTGCCAAACAGAAAATGTTTAAATCTACCTATCACCTGCTAGCCTCCACTTTGAATTGTCCTGCCTTTCTGGACTGAACCAATGGGTATCTTAAATGTATTTGACTGATGCCTCATGTGCTCCCTAAAATGTATAAAATCAAGCTGCGCCCCGACCACCTGGAGCACATGTTCTCAGGATCTCCTGGGGGCTGTGTCACAGTCCATGGTCACTCATATTTGGCTCAGAATAAATCTCTTCAAATATTTTACAAAGTAAGAAAGAGACTCTTTTCATCCACAGAAGGAATCAGGCCTTGGCATGTGACAGGTTGTGCTGTTATATATATATCTACTGGTTTTCATCCATGGTTCCTGGCTTCTAACTCCCCTAGCCCTTGTTACAGTCACCTGTTATAATGTTGGGTGTGTTAGGCCTTAGGGGCAGGCCGTAGGAAAAAGAATCTCTCTCACCTTCTCTTGCCCTCCTTTTACCTGCCCCCAAGCAAGACTCAAATCTTCCCCTATCTTTCTGACTGTGAGTCTTTTTTTTTTTTTTTAGACAGGGTCACTCTGTGGCCCAGGCTGGAGTGCAGTGGTGGGATCTTGGTTCACTGCAACCTCTGTCTCCTGGGCTCAAGCGATCTTCCCACCTTAGCCTCCTGAGT
Source organism: Chlorocebus sabaeus (assembly GCF_047675955.1). Lineage (NCBI taxonomy): Eukaryota > Metazoa > Chordata > Mammalia > Primates > Cercopithecidae > Chlorocebus > Chlorocebus sabaeus. The sequence continues at coordinate 19,256,258 of NC_132908.1, forward strand.
AACTGGGACTACAAGTGCATGCCATCACACCCGGCTAATTTGTGTATTTTTAGTAGAGACAGAATTTCACCACATTGACCAGGCTGATCTCAAACTCCTGACCTCAAGCCATCCACCGGCCTCAGCCTTCCAAAATGCTGGGATTATAGGCATGAGCCACTGCGCCTGGCCTGATTGTGAGTCTTAAGACTCCACCTAGAGAGAGAGGGTCCTGCCCTATACTCTGGGGGATGTCATGCAACTTCCATAAAAACCCAAGAGGACTGGGTGCAGGGAGCTTCTGGAGAGCTGACCACATGGAGGTTCCTGGAGGGTATTTCACCCAGGGAGGGCATGGAAGTTCCCACTCCTTCCGCCATACTTCACCCTATGCATCTCTTCATCTATATCTTTTGTAATATTCCTTTAATAAACCGATAAACCGAAGTGTTTCTCTGAGTTCTGTGAGCCGCTCCAGCAAATTAATTGAATTAATTTCAATTAAAGGGGGAGCAGTGGGAACCCCAACATGAAGCTGGTTGGTCAGTTCTTGAGGCCGGGACTTGTGACTGATGTCTGGGGTGGGGGAAAGAACTGGGGACTGAGCCCTCAGCCCGTGGGATCTGACACTATCACCAGGTAGATGGTATTGGAATTGAATTAGAGGACACCCAGTGAGTGTCCACTGCTTAGTATGTGGGGAAGGGGGAACCTCCACACATTTGGTCACAGACGTCGTCTTCTGTGTTGATGGTGGTGGTGGTTGTGGTGCAAGAGTAGCGGAAAAATACGATTTGAGAGTTTTTCTGTTCCACGGGTGATCAATAAAAGTAAGCTCTTTTTTTTTTTTTGAGACAGTCTCACTTTGTCACTCAGGCTGGAGTGTAGTGGCATGGTCTCAGTTCACCACAACCTCCACCTCCCAGTTCAAGCAGTTCCCCTGCCTCAGCCTCCCAAGTAGCTGGGATTACAGGCAGGTGCCACCACACCTGGCTAATTTTTATATTTTTAGAAGAGACTGCGTATCACCATGTTGGTCAGGCTGGTCTCAAACTCCTGAGCTCAAGTGATCCACCCGCCTCGGCCTCTCAAAGTGCTGGGATTATAGGCATGAGCCACCACGCCCAACCTGTAAACTCTTTTCTATCCCTCAGATTTATTGTTTTCATCTTCCTTTTCTCATTCCCTGTCCAGTTTTTCTGTTCCTCCCTTTTGCCGCCTTCTGAATGTTTGTCTTCAAGTAGCAATGTCCATCTTGCTCACTACCAAGGCTCCATCTTAATTATCTTTCTCTCTCCCTCCTCCACCCAGATGGATCCAATATTTTGAAACATCTTGTCTACCAAATACCAAGCCCTCCTTAAACAGTAGCCATGTCTCTCTTGCAGGTTTTTGGGAATATTGGGAATAACTTTTGGATTCAACTCAGGAAGCCCAAGGTGACCCCTGGGCTCCTTGGCTACACTGCAGCCCTGTAGCCACATAGAGATGATGGAGCCCTGTTGGGTAAGAGGTGGGCCTCCCTGCCTACCCCTTACCTGGTAGGAGCCATGAGGAGGGATGTAGTAAGTGTCTCCAGGAGCGAGGGAGTAATAGTCCTCCTCAATTTCCTTACAGTAGAACATGGACAGAAGTGATAGCAGGAGACGCCGGTCTTTGTCATCAGTCACTCTGCCTCCATAATTACATTCCCCTGGGGACAACCAACAGAAAGAGAGGTTGAGCCCAGGGAAGGTCATCATGAGCTTGGTGGTTAACATAAAACACGGCATTCTTCCGGCCAAAGATCTCTGCTGGGACACAGTGATAGGGACAGCAAGCAGGGAAATTCCGGGCAGAAGATGGCAGGTCCCCTGCAAGGGCCCCACCCTCAAGCTGAAAAGCCTGAAACCATGGCCCAAAGTGAGAACTTACATCCCTGTTTTCCCACTTGAATGTTGCCTTTTCCAAAACAACCCATGACCTGCCCCGCCCCCACAATCCATGCCCATCAAAACCCCTGGCTCGGCCAGCAGAGAGAGAGAAGCAGCTGGACATCAAAGAGAAGTGGCTTGACTTCAGGGGACCAGCTTGACAGTATAACTTTGGAGAAGAATCTGGTCAGAGATGGCTGGACTTCCTGAGAAGACTACCTTCCTGCTCCATCCCCTTTTCAGCTCCCTTTCCCACTGAGAGCCATTTTCATCGGCAATAAAATCCCCCGCATTTACCATCTTCAATTCATTTATGCGACCTCATTCCTCCTGGACACCTCCTGGACAAGAGCTCGGGTGCCACGAGTGCAGGTGCAAAAGGCTGTCACACTGACCCGCCACTGGGCGGTTAACATTTAAGCTGTTTGTGGAAGGCAGAGCTAAAAGAGTACTGTAACCCTTCCTCTGGGTGACAGAGGGAGACTCTGTCTCAAAAAAAAAAAAAAGACATTTCGAGAGAGAGAGAGAGACCACATTCATATAACTTTTATTACAATACATTGTAATTGTTCTATTTTATTACTGTTGTTAATCTCTCACTGTGTCTAATTTATAAATTAAACTTTATCATAGGTATGTATGTATAGGATAAAACATAGTGTATATGGGGTGCAGTAAAATCCACAGTTTCAGACATCCACTGGGGGTCTTGAAACATAGCCCTGATGGATAAAGGGGGACTAATGTATATGTTGAGATGGTGGCAGTAACTGTGGGTGGAGCCTTTGCTAACTGTGCCCCCGATAGAGAATTACAAGGAGCAAAGACCCTTGCCGATTCATGCTGGAAATGTAGAGTGGGCAAGAAACAGATCTATGATGTCTTTTATACCCTTGAGGTTTGAGGATTGTTAGTGATCTCAGCCTAACTAGCCTATCCCAACTGGAACAGTTGGAAGGTGACTACTCTCAAGCTGGCTGGTTTATGACCAGCAGGCAGTTGGTTTATGGCTTGCAGGCAGTTCCCTACGCAGACCATATCCCAGGGCAATCATGCACTCATGCTATGGTCTGAAGAGGAACCCTAGGATGTGCTTCTGTGTGGCCTGGAACTGTGGGAATATGGCTCACTTCTATTTATTATTAGTATTAGTATTAGAGTCGGGGATCTCGCTGTTTTGCCTAGGCTGGTCTAGAACCCCTGGGTCCAAGTAATCCTTCGGCATCAGCCTCCTGAGTAGCTGGGACTACAGGTGCAAGTCACTGTGTCCAGTTCCAGGCGCACTTCTTTGGAGACGTTCTTTCACCAAACTGAGATCCGCTGTGTGCATGCTGTGTGTGTCATTTGGGGCTTTGTTCTAGGGAACACTATACTGAGTTAAGGTCAGTGTGACCTTCTGGCATGGAACTTAATCATTGTAAAGCACAGTCTCTCCACCTTGGCACTCTTAACATGTTGGATCGGGTAGTTCTGTGTTGTGGGGACCACCTTGTACATCGTAGACTGCTCAGAAGCATCCCTCGCCTCCACTACTATAACTGCCAGTAGCACACGCTATGACAACCAAAAGCATCTCCAGACATTGCCAAACAGCCACTGGGGGCCGAAATCACCCACAGTTGAGAACCATTCCTTTAAGCCTCTGTCTTCCCAGCTGTAAAATGGGGTTATTAACATGGAGCTCATAAGATTAACGTGAAGACTCAATGCATTAATCACAGGTATACAGTGCCTGCCGCATGCCTGGGGAAGGGATTCTAACAAACTCCTCAACATATGGAGCTGAAGAGGAAATTGTGTGTGATCTTGATGCCCCAGTTTTTTAATTAAGCTGCATTTTGACCTTCAGCCATGATCTTCCATTCATTTAGCACGTGTCTATTTTTATTCCTATCTCTGGGACTGTGCGGCATGTTCCTTGAAGTTAGCGGTCACGTTTTTTTGGTTGTGTGTGTGTATGTTTTTTAAGAGATGGGGTCTTGCTCTGTCACCCAGGCTGGAGTGCAGTGGTGTGATCATGGCTCACTACAGCCCTGACCTCCTGTGCTCATGTGATCCTCCTGCCTCAGCCTCCTGATAACTGGGGCTACACGTGCACACCACCACACCCAGCTCATTTTTATTTTATTTTTTTGTAGAGATGTTGCCTAGACTGGTCTCAGACTCCTGGGCTCAAGCAATCTTCCCACTTTGGCCTCCAAAAGTGCTGGGATTACAGATGTGACCCACCTCACAGAACCTATGATTAAGTTTTATACATTTACATTCTTCCATATGATGTACTTGTACATATCGTGGACTAATAAAAGGTTGCCGATTGATTGCTTTAATACAAAACAGCTAGGGTCATTTCTACCTCAGGGTCACTCTGCTGCGAATGTTCTCCTTCCTCTATGTCCCACCCAGTTCCTTCTTTTCCACTCATAAAATTCCTACTCACCCGAAAACCCATCTCTTACGCCTTCAAGAAGTTTGCCATGATCATCTCCTCCTCTTACCCCAAGATTTAATCATTATGTGCCCTTCTACTTTATAAATGTTTCTCTTGTTGACCTTATTACTATGTTATCTTCTTTTTTTCTTCTTTTGAGACAGGATCTCACTTTGTCATCCAGGCTGGAGTGAGGTGGCACGATCAGAGCTCACTGCACCTCCACATCCTGGGCTCAAGCAATCCTCCCACCTTAGCCCCCTGAGTAGCTGGGACTACACGCATGTACCACCATGCCTGACTAATTTTTGTATTTTTTATAGAGATGGAATTTTTCCCCGGCCAGTCTTAAACTCCTGCCCTCAAGCAATCCCTCCACCTCGGTCTCCCAAAGTGCTGGGATCACAGGCATGTTCCACTGCTCCTGGCCTGTATTTTTTTATTATTATTTTTGAGATGGAGTCTCTCTCTGTCACCCAGGCTAGAGTGCAGTGGCGCAATTTCAGTTCACTGCAACCTCCACCTCCCCACTTCAAGCAATTCTCCTGTCTCAGCCTCCCAAGGAATAGTAGGACTATAGGCACGTACCACCATGCCCGGCTAATTTTTTAATTTTTAGTAGACACTGGGTTTCTATATGTTGGTCAGGCTGGGCTCAAACTCCTGACCTCAGGTGATCCACCTGCTGTGGACTTCCAAAGTGCTGAGATTACAGGCATGAGCCACTGTGCCCCGCCAGCCTGTATCATTTTTTTAAAATATTTTTCTTCTTTTGGAGACTGTGAGTCACTCAAGGGTAAAGATTCTATCTTAATTTTTTGTTTGTTTGTTTCCTTACAATATCTAGCATGATGACCAGCATTAGTAAGAGCTCGATGTTTATGGTGAGTGAGGGAGGGAGGGAGTAAATAAATGAATGGAAATGGGAGCAGAACAGCAGGAGGGTGGAACATGATACTGGAGGTTTACAGTGGAAAAACCCCTCCCATAAATACCTGTCAGGTAGGTCAGAGCATCAAAGGGCACCTCCTTGTAGTCATTGAGAAACATCTGGATCTGCCACATACTAATCCTCAGGTCAGATTCATTGAATTCATAGGGAATATTCCACCCTGTGTGCGGGAGAGCAGAGAGAGGCTTCAGTGCTGACAGCTCTTAATTTCCACTCAAAGACCAAGCTGAGGGAGTTAAGCATCATTATGGATCAAAAGCCTCTTCCAGGCCCATGAATATCAAGCACCGGGGCCAACTATTAGCCTGGACATTTACCGCCAACGTGGGAGCCATTCTGCCTGAGAAAACATCCAGTCTAAAATCAATTTTCTTATGTACCTCCCCATTTGTTAAGGAAGATGTTAATGTCCTGGGATTTGTGGAATGAGAATTATTCAGCCTGGCAGGAATACGGCGGTAATGCATGGAGCTCCAAAAATAACACCGCGGCATGGCTAGACAGCAGGAGCTACGACTGGGCAACAGAGCCATGTTGGTTCTGAGAATTCCCCTCCTCGAGCTCATGGGAAAACTGAATGGCCAACCTTAAAGAAAAGACCACTCATATTTCCAAGGGTATAATAATAAATGCCCATTGGGGGCTGAACAAGTGACATACATGTGTAAACCAGGCATGGTGCAGGATACAAGAAAGAGTATGGGGAAGCCTGTGCTCAATAGAGAAGTTGTTTGTTTGTTTAGTTTTGTTTGTTTGTTTTGAGACAGAGTCTCGCTCTGTCCCCCAAGCTGGAATGCAGTGTCGTGATCTCAGCTCACCGCAACCTCCGCCTCCTGGGTTCAAGAGATTCTCCTATCTTAGCCTCCTGAGTGGCTGGGATTACAGGCACGTGCCACCATGCCCAGCTAGTTTACGTATTTTTAGTAGAGACAGGGATTCGCCACGTTGGCCAGGTTGGTCTTGAACTCCTGACCTCAAGTGATCCACCTGCCTCAGCCTTCTAAGGTGCTGGGATTACAGGCGTGAACCACCGCGCCCAGGCTCAATACAGAAGTTTAATTTTCTCCCAAACACTCGCTTTCAAATTAGAAGTATAACAAAATAATAAAATTCGTGTGCCAGCAAATGAAGCATGACTGGCAGTTAGTTGCAAGCCAAACAGTTGCATGGCTTTTTGTTTTTTAGAGGCAGGATCTCGTTCTGTTGCCCATTCTGGAGTAGCCTCGAACTCCCAGGTTCAAGTGATCCTCCCATCTCAGCCTCCCAAGCAGCTGGGACTACAGGAATGTGCTACCATGTCAGGCTAATTTATTTATTTTAATTAATTAATTAATTAATTTTTTTTTTTTTGAGACAATGTCTCACTTTATCATCCAGTTTGGAGCGCAGTGGCACAATCTTGGCTCACTGCAGCCTCCACCTTCTCACCTCAAGTGATCCTCCCACCTCAGCCTCCCAGAGCACTGGGGTTACAGGCTTGAGCCACTGTGCCCGGCATGACTGGTTGGTTTCACTTAGCATAATGTCCTCAGGGTCATCCACGTTGTAGTGTATGTCAGAATGTTCTTCCTCTTTAAGGTTGATTAATATTCAGGACTTCTAGACCAGCCCGGCCAACACGATGAAACCCCATCTCTACTAAAAATACAAAAATTAGCCGGGTGTGGTGGTATGCTTGTAGTTCCAGCTACTCAGGAGGCTGAAGTGGGAGGATCGCTTGAACCTGAAAGGTGGAGGCTGCAATGAGCCAAGATCACACCACTGTACTCCAGCCTGGGTGACAGAGCGAGACACTGTCTCAAAAAAAGAAAAAAAAAAAAAGTCTATAGGTAGATTAATATGTAAGCAAAATGTTATATATTCATACAAAGGAATTTGTTGTTGTTGTTGTTGAGACAGGGTCTCGCTCTGTCACCCAGGCTGGAGTGCGATGGTGTGATATGGGCTCACTACAAACTCCACCTCCTGGTTGAAGCAATTGTCATGCCTCAGCTTCCCAAATAGCTGGGATTATAGGTGGGCACCACCACACCTGGCTAATTTTTGTGTTTTTACCATGGGGTTTTACCATGTTACCCAGGCTGGTCTCAAACTCCTGGCTTCAAGGTTTCTGCCTGCCTCGGCCTCCCTAAGTGCTGGGATTAAAGGCACAAGCCATCATGCCCAGCTAGGTTGTCAGATTTAGCAAATAAAAATACAGTGAGAGTTTAATCTTAAATAATAAATCATTTAGTATAAGTATGTTCCAAATATTGCCTGGAAAATACTTATACTGTATTTTACTGGCGACCCTATCTGAGCGCAAGCTTAAACATGCACCTGGAAACACACCTATATGTGTCTGGTATCCTTTCCCCCAGGCCACCCAGGTGCACTGTCATCACTTACCTAGGGGGCCGAAGTTTCTCCTCTCTTGAACAATGGCGTGGAAGAAGCAAAGGCCAAATAACATCTTTTGCCACATCACTGCCTTCGCACAGCTTTGGAAGAACACAGGATCTGAGATGGGGTCATTGAGGTAGGAGCGCAAAAGGTTGGCCCGGAGCCCTTTGGGGGGCTCATTGGTCATTTTGATTCCATTCTGGAGAATGCTGACCGGAAACTTCTCTGATGGATAGCTGGTTAGCCAGAGTCTGGAAGAACAATGGACCCAACCTTTTAGAGCAATACAGTAAGTTATAGTGAAAAACAATAACAAAAACAAAACAATAACAGTAACGAAACAGTCCAGCCTGGGTAACACGGTAAAACCCCATCTCTACTAAAAACATTGTTTTATTTATAAATAAAAACAAAAAAACAAAAAACAAAAAATAATAGCTATGATTTATTAAATACTACCAGAGCCAAAGCCATGCTAAGCATTTAACATACGTCCTTTTATTTCCCTTAAGCCTCACAGTCACCTGATGAGGAGGGATTCACTACTCCTTTCACCAGTGAGGAAACGGAGGCATGGCAAGGTCAGGTGGGTTTTTCAAGGACACATCGTTTGGCAGTAGTTGAACCAAGATGTGAACGAACTCAGGATTCTCTGACTCCAAAGCTCCTACCTTTTTTTTTTTTTTTTAATGTAGAGATGGAGTCCCTCTGTGTTGCCCAGGCTTGTCTCGAACTCCAGGGCTCAAGTGATCCTCCTACCTCACCGTCCCAAAGTGCTGGGATTACAGGTGTGAGTCCCTGTGCCTGGCCCTAAGGCTGCTTTCTCTCTACAACGAGAGTTGAATAGTTGCAACAGAGACAATATGGCCACAAATCCTAAAATATTTACTATTGGCCCTTTACGGAAAAAGTTTGTGGATGCCTGTCATATAGGAAATGGCATTTGAAACGGGCCTTGAAAAATAGGGAGAAATTCTTTTTTAAAATGCAAGTTTATCTATGCCTACAAAAAATGGGAACATATGTAAAAGTGTTTAGAAGAAACCAGAATTGATCATTTTACCACCTATAGGTTAACATCTTGGCACACTGCATCTGAGGCTCTTTTTTAAAATTTTTATTTTTATTTTATTTTATTTTATTTTATTTTTATTTTTATTTTTTTGAGACAAGGTCTCACTCTGTCACCTAGGCTGCAGTGCACTGGTGCATCTCGGCTCATTGCAACCTCCACCTCCCAGGTTCAAGTGATTCTCCTGCCTCAGCCTCCTAGTAGCTGGGATCACAGATGCACACCACCCCGCCTAGCTAGTTTTTGTATTTTTAGTAGAGACGGGTTTCAAAAAGTTGGCCAGGCTAGTCTCGAACTCCTGGCCTCATGTGATCCACCTGACTCAGCCTCCCAAAATGCTGGGATTACAGGCATGAAACACTGCTCCTGGCCAGTTCTTCTTCTTCTTCTTTTTTAATCTAATTTTATTTTTAAAGATATCTCACTCTATTGCCCAGGCTGGTTTCAGGCTCCTGAGCTCAAGTGATCCTCCCACCTCAGCCTCCTGAGAAGCTGGGACTACAGATGCACACAACCATGCTAAGCTCCCAGACTTTTATTAATTTGTTTTTCCTACCCAAGGTCAAATTACATATACATCATGGTCTCTTGGTTTTCATTGGTTTACTAGATTTGTAATAGGTAGGTTTGGGGTTGAAAGGTCATTAGAGACACAGGACACAGGCTGAGCCTCCCTGTGGAGGAGGGAGAGCTGGTGATCTAGTCAGACTCAGTGGGCTTTGGGCTGTGGTCCAGGCACAGGGCTGGGAGGGGTAGAAGAGTAAACCGGGGGCCTAAGGGCTGACTTCAGTCTGCAGATGGGTGATGTTTTTGGCTTATGTCATTTGAACCCATACAATGCTGTGACATATTTTTGAAGTAGTTGATACTTTTTTTTTTTGAGATGGAGTCTCACTCTGTCGCCCAGGCTGGAGTGCAGTGGTGCAATATCAGTTCACTGCAACTTCCACCTCCTGGGTTCAAGGGATTCTTGTGCCTCAGCCTCCCAAGTAGCTGGGATTACAGACATGCACACCACGCCTGGCTAATTTTTGTATTTTTAGTAGAGACGGGGTTTCACCATGTTGCCAGGCTGGTCTTGAATTCCTGGCCTCATGTGATCCACCTGCCTCGGCCTCCCAAAGTGCTGGGATTATAGGTGTGAGCCACCTCGCTTGGTGCCAAACAGCATTCTTGAAACTAATGGACTTCTCTTAAACTCTCTCTCTTTCGGAAGTTTTATATGAAGACAAATCAACTGTGGCTAATCTGACTTTGTAAATAAGCACCAAACACTTTCCCTCTTTTCCGGCAGACAACTAAGATGAAAATAACCAGCTAGCTTTATTGGACAGAGCAGGGGTTGACACATTTTTCCTGTAAAGGACCAAATAGTAAGTATTTTAGACTTTGTGAGCCCATATGATCTCTATGCAACTACTTGTCATACAGAAGTAGCCATAGACAATATGTGAATAAGCATGGATGTTTTTCAATAAAACTTTATTTATGGACACTAAAATTTGAACTTCATAGAAGTTTCATGTATTATGAAACATGATTCTTTAGGGTTTTTTCCACACTGTTTAGTTAGCTTGCAAGCTATACAAAAATAACTGGCAGCAGGGTGCATTTGGCCATCGGGACATAGGTTGCTGCTCTCTGGCCTGGTATAAGAGAATCCCTGGTCCGGGTGTGGTGGCTCACGCCTGTAATCCCAGTACTTTGGGAGGCTGAGGTGGGCGGATCACCTGAGATTGGGAGTTCAAGACCAGCCTAACCAACATGGAGAAACCCCATCTCTACTAAAAATACAAAATTAGCCATGTGTGGTGGCACATACCTGTAGTCCCATCTACTCGGGAGGCTGAGGCAGGAGAATCGCTTGAACCCAGGAGGCGGAGGTCGCCGTGAGTGGAGATCACACCACTGCGCTCCAGCCTGGGCAACAAGAGCAAAACTCTGTCTCAAAAAAAAAAAGAGAATCCCTGAACATTTGAGTTAAAATGGACGTTAAAGTCTGTTTGGTTCATCTTATTATTCTATGAATGCAAAAACTGAGGCTTAGCTTTGCTGGGCTTTAACAAAAAACAAATAGCTGTTTCCAATGTTGATTAAAATTCCAAAGAACCCCAGAAATGTAGGATAGAGGTAGGCAGGTGGCAGGAGGCAGGACAAATGATACCTGGAAAATGGTAGAATTTTTTTTTTTTTATTATTATTTTAAACAGGGTCTCACTCTGTGCCCCAGGCTGGAGTGCAGTGGTGTGATCACTGCTCACTGCAGGCTCATCTTCTCGGGCTCAGGTGATTCTCCCAGTTCAGCCTCCCAAGTTGCTGGGACTACAAATGTGCGCCACCATGCCCAGCTTATTTTTTGTATTTTTAGTAGAGACGGGGTTTTGCCGTGTTGCCCAAGCTGACCTTGAACTCCTGAGTTCAAGCAATCCACCTATCTCAGCCTCTCAAAATGCTGATATTACAGGCGTGAGCCACCACGCCTGGACAGGATTTTTTTTTGACAAATAATAATTTTTAAAAATCAGACTTGCTCACATTGAGTCTACCTTTCCAGCTACATTTCCTATTACCTTCTCCAACAACTTCTCATGGCATATACCAGAGTTGTAAGATAACTTCTCAGTATTTCCTTAATACCTCTCTTTGCTTTTCCAAATGCTGTCTCTTCTGCCTAGAATATCCTTCCTGGCAAACTCCTATTCATTTTTCAAAATCCCGGGCCATTGTCAGGCCTCCAGGACTTCCCCAACCTTCCCATCCCTTTTCTATATTCCATGGCTCTTCTTCAAATAGCGAGTAAATCAGATATGACATGGTATCAACATTATTCATCTACGGGCTGCCTTCTGCTAGACTGAAGAGCTTCTTTCTTTCTTTTTTTCTTTTTTTGAGAGGAAGTCTCACTCTGTCACCCAGGCTGGAGTGCAGTGATATGATCTCTGCTCACCACAACCTCTGCCTCCTGGGTTCAAGCAATTCTCCCACCTCAGCCTCCTGAGTAGCTGAGATTACAGGTGTACACCACTGCGCCCTGCTAATTTTTGTATTTTTAGTAGAGACAGCATTTTGCCATGTTGGCCAGGCTAGTCTCGAACTCCTGACCTCAGGGGATCCACCCGCCTCAGCTTCCCAAAGTGCTGGGATTATAGGCATGAGCCACCCTGCCCGGCCTAGACTGAGAGTTTCTAAGGGGCAGGACTGTGTCTTGATTATCTTCCCAGCCACCAGCCTGATGTCTGGAGGTTGGGTCCCAGAGAAGGCAGTGGTGGGACAGCATCTCACCTGAATCTGGCATTGGTGCTCTCAGGAACAATCACCTCCTCACAAATCTTCTCCAGTGTAGGCATCCAGCTTGTGGCCAGATGGCAGTTCTGTAAGACCACCCAGGTCCCGTCTTTGATGGCATTGTTGATCATTTTGGCAGCAATAGGGCCTTGGCCTTGGCCAAGGGAGATGGTCTGTGTTCTGGTACCTCCCATACCAAGATCGTCAGCAAACTTCAGCAGGCCTGAGACCAGGAAGAAAGGAGGCTTTTGAAAGATGACAGGCTAGCTAACAGTAACAGAACAGCCACATCACAATAAACATGGCTCAGTGTGGTGGCTCACACCTGTAATCCCAACACTTTGGGCGGCCGAGGTGGGAGGATCACTTGAGCTCAGGAGTTGGAGACCAGCCTGGGCAACACAGTGAGACTCTGTCTCTATTTAAACACACACACACACACATATACACACACACACACGCCAATACCAACACAAAAGGTGGGGTTCACATTAAAATTTTAGACTCAGAAAAAAACTCATTGGCTTCTGTTAATTACAAAATAAACATCTCTCTGGGGAAGTTCAAGACATCAGGTCAGATGGCAGATGAAGCTACAATCAACTTCTCTTTTGCTTTAAACACATAGACATTCTTGATAAAAAAGGAATTATCTGAACTGAAAAGAAAAAAAAAAATCAAGTTTGAAAGAAAGGGATATTCCCAGGTGCCAAAAATGGGGAACTCAAAAATAAAGAGGTGAGCACATAATCAAATAACTAGGAAACTGATTTTTGCAAATTTATTTTAACGAGAAATATAAGCATTTGTAAAGTGAAATAAGTCTCTCACTTCTCTCTTCCCAGTGGTAGCCAATGTTACTAGATTTGTGAATCCTTCCAGAAATATTTTATGTATTTAAATAAATGCATATATATGATTAAATTTATATGAATTGTAGAATACTGCATTTTTTCCCACTTAACAATGTACGTATCTTATAGGTCTCTTCTACATTAGTACATGTATTAAGGCTTTTTTCTTTCATGGATACATAGTATATCACCATTGGAAAATACCACACTTTATTTCATTACTCTAGATGTTAAAGTTTTAATGTCCATGGGAGATACAGCTTTGTACTCATAAGAGGTGGGGAGCTGGAACTGAGACATTTGCATAAGGTTAGGATTCTCAAAGTGCCATACCTTCATGTTATGAAGACCAGACATTTGGCCAGATGCGGTGGCTCACGCCTGTAATCCCAGCACTTTGGGAGGCCGAGATGAGAGGATCACTTGAGGTTAAGAATTCGAGACAAGCATGGCCAACATGGTGAAACCCCATCTCCACTAAAAATACAAATATTAGCTGGGTTTGGTGGTGCATGCCTGTAGTCTGAGCTACCTGGGAGGCTGAAGCAGGAAAATTGCTTGAACCCGGGGAGAGGCGGAGGTTGCAGTGAGCTGAGATCGTGCCACTGCACTCCAGCCTGGGTTACACAGTGAGACTCCATCTCAAAAAACAAACAAACAAAAAGAAGGCCATTTGACTACTGACCTAAGGAAAAGACATGGAAGCTCATAACTGGTCTGGAGCCTGGATGAAAAAAACAAACAACTCTCCAGTGAAAAATCAAAACACTGTTTATGCCACATGAATTTGAGGAGTGTGAGTTCACGGTACTCTCTGGTGTGGGATTCCTAAGCTGAGAAATTTCCCATAAAATTTGATTCAGAATGGCGACCCCCACTTCGCCCCATGGGGTACCACTGTTTGCACAGGCAAAGTTGTTCTGTAGGGACACCCCTAAAACCCAAAGTATATGAGACTCCTGCAAAACAACACAAATCTGCTGATGGTGAACTCACAATAAAAAAAAATACACGAGGAAGTATATCACCATGAGGGGCAGGCAGCACATAAAAAAAATCAGGGTTAATATTCTAAGGATTACATATGGTCTCTGTTACGAGATGCATCGTGTCCCTAGCAAAATTCATACGTTGAAGTCCTAATTTCAGGTACCTCAGAATGTAACTGTTCAGTAGCTGGAGATAGGGTCTTTGCAGAGGCAAAGTTAAAATGAGTTCATTAGAATGGGCCTTAATCCAATATGACTGATATCCTTATGAGAAGAGGAGATGAGGACAGACACAGAGAGAAGGCCCTGTGCAGACATAGGGAGAAGATGACCATCAGCAAGCCAAGCAGAGAGGCCTCAGAAGAAACCATCCCTGCCAAAAGCTTGATTTCAAACTTCTTTCTTTGAGAATTGTGAGAAAATAAATTGCTGTTTGTTTGTTTTTTGAGATGGAGTTTCGCTCTTGTTGCCCAGGCTGGAGTGCAATGGCGCAATCTTGGCTCACCACAACCTCCACCTCCCAGATTCAAGCGATTCTCCTGCCTCTGCCTCCCGAGTAGCTCATGCCAGTAATCCCAGCACTTTGGGAGGCCAAGATGGGTGGATCACTTGAGGTCAGGAGTTCAAGACCAGCCTGGCCAGCATCGTGAAACCCTATCTCTACTAAAAATACAAAAATTAGCCAGACGTAGTGGCATGTGCCTGTAATCCCAGCTACTCGGGAGGCTGAGGCACGAGAATTGCTTGAACCCGAGAGGTGGAGGTTGCAGTGAACCAATATCACGCCACTGCACTACAGCCTGGGCGACAGAGCAAGACTCTGTCTCAAAATAAATAAATAAATAAAATAAAATAATAAAAAATAAAACAATAATCATCATCATTGTGCACTGGCTAGTGAAATAATGGATCTCGGTAATGATTGTCATAAGCCACTAAAACTATTAAAGTCAGTGATTCCCAGCACTGGTTGCACATTGGAATGACTGGAAAGGCTTCATAAAACACAATTCATAAAAAATCCCAAAGGTTTTAATTTAATTGGCCAAGGCTGTGGCCTATGCATTGAGATGCTTCTTTAAACTCCCCAGGTGATTCCAATGTGCAGCCAAGATTGAGAACCGTCACATTAGGTGAAATCTGGTGGGAAACTTTATAAGGGAAGGAACGGGGGAACGGACAACCAGCTCACGCTGACAATGCCTGAGTCCCCAGACCTGTCTTTATCAGAAAAGACAGCCAGACAGTATGGATCTCGTGATGTGCGGCACTAGAAGGAACACAGTGTGAAGTTTCCTGTGGAATCATCCGAGCTGAATCTCACCAAGCTTCTATTTTGTTCTTTTTTTCTTTGGGAGGGGGCAGGGTCTGTCCCCTGGACTGGAGTGGTGTGATCATAGCTCATTGCGGCCTTGATCTCCCCAGGCTGAAGGGATCCTCCTACCTCAGCCTCCCAAGTAGCTGGAACTACAGGCATGTGCCACCGTTTCCAGCTAATTTTTTAATGTTTTATAGCAATGGAGGTCTCACTATGTTGCCCAGGCTGGTCTCAAACTCCTGGGCTCAAGCAATCCTCCCAACTCATTCTCCCAAAGTGCTGGGATTACAGGCGTAAGCCACCTCTCCTGAACCCTCACAAGGTTTTTAAGGAAAAAACTTTGACTGAATTATCAAGATACAACAGTGGGAAATTTCTGCATTTCTGGTTTCTCTGGAAAAATCAGATGATCTAGCAATTCTGGGCTTACATTCCCAAATGGCCCAATTTGTGGGTGCCGAGTAGCAGCTGAGCTCTTTAGGTGGAAAAATTAGAGTTCCGTGGCTCCACCTCAGCGTATGAACCACTTGGCCTTCAAAGTCATCTGAACTTGAGATCCCTGCTGTGAGGGACCGGCTACTGATATCCACCCACACATTCTGGGCTTTCCACCTCTCTTCCACAACACTCTGTTCTTACCTGCCATTGGGTCTGCACTTGGAGACAACACAAAAATCAAAGGCGCACAGCAGCTGGAATCATTGTAGGATCCCTGGAGATCGAAGGTAGGGGCTTCGATGTACAGCTTTCCCATGTGTTCAGCAATGAACTCCCGGATCGCTGGCACTATTTTGTCAGGCCGCAAACATCGGAGGATCACCATCTTCTCCAGTCCTTGACAGAACTTCCAAGATCCAGGGAGTTGCTCCTCGTGGGGCCAGGCTGAGTCATAGATCAGCTTCCATTCATCCAGGTTCTGTTCCAAATGGTCCTTCAGGCCGTGCAATCTGGGTAAAGCAGATGCACGGACAATCTCCGCCCACGCCTTCTCAGACAGCCACTGGGGAGCTGGGTTGGGGTAGGGGTTATCCAGTGCGACGCCTCCAGTGAGAAGGAAGTACCACACCTCCTCCGTGATTTCCTCCTTCTGTTTCATGATGCCGATGGTCAGGAGGAGAGAGAAGAGTAGCTTGTCCTTCTCAAACAGAGAACGGCACACGTTGTTGTAGATACTGAGGGTGAAATGGTCAATGATGTACTCGATGCGCAGATTCAGTTCTTCGCTCTTCGTGCTATGGGCCAGGGAATGCATGTAGAGATGTATGAACCAAGTCAGGGAGTACTGGTACATCGGCTCGATGTTGGCCAGGTCCGAGATACAAAAGAAGATGGTGGCAGAATGCACAGCCACTGGCTTATAGCCCATCCGAGTCTCGTCAATCTGCGTTTCTGTCATGGAGGCAACTTTCTGTTTCTCTGAGATCTCTTCAGATAGCACTTTGGAGGAGGACAGAACTTTGATGGCGGTTTCATCCTCCAGGATGTTACCCTTGGACATGGAAAGAACCTCCAAGATCTTATCTTCAATTTCCTTGAGATGCTTCTTGTTCTCGGCGCTTTCCACAATCAACTGGTTCTTTTTCTCTTCCAGCTCTGGCTTCTCCTTGGCAGCCACGATGCCAAGGAGTTGATCTTGGAGACCCAAGGGGGTGATCATGAAGTTGAGGAGACAGACTTTCACGGCAACTTCTGGGAGGTAATGTGGATTCCTCAAACGGGTTGTGATGTATAACTTAAAATCCCTGGAATATTCGATGATGTTTTCACCCAGCCTCATGTACTCAACTCCTTGCTGTTTGAATGTTGCCTTGAGCAAGATAGGTTCGATAGAAGCATCCAGCTCTTCACCAATGTTTTCTATCAAGACAGGGGTGCCTAACTGCAGCGCATTTTCCAGCATCCTCATGTAGTTGCTATCAGAGAACTTGATGACAGCCAGTTTATTCGCCTTCTCCATGTTCTTAATCCATTTATTGGCCTGCCCCTGAGGGTCAATCATTAAGGCCCAGCGTCTGGAATTGGACACAATGATGCCATTGTCGATAGAGAAGGAGTCAACGGGAAGCCCAGCAATCTGCCAGGCACGGATTTTTATGGGATCCCCTAATGTGTGGCTGAGACTGAAGTCACTAGAGCTGGGGATGACCTTGTCCTTACATTCAGCCAACCACTGATTTTGGCACTGGATCCGATAATCCACTGTAAAAGCGCCCAGGTAAGCCACAGTTCCTGAGGACAGCAACACGTCACCCGTCAGATTAGTGTAGCGGATCCCCAGGTGCCGGGCAGCTTCGGTCCATCTGTCCTTCTCTCCCCCAAGACCACTGATCAGTTTCTCTGCCCTGACCAGCTTTTGGGAGCAGATTTCAATGTTTTCCTCCAAGTCCTTTTTCTTGGTGTTCATCTCTTCAAAGTCGTCATTCAGGGCCTGGAGCCGGTCTACCACCAGCTTCAGCTCTGCTCGTTTCTGATTCAGCTTCTGCATCTGTGCATCCAGCTTCCCCTCTGCTTCCCTCAGTCGCTCCCGTTTGGGAGCCACCACCTTGGCCACGCGATCGTACACCTCCATGGCCCTCACCCACTTGCACAGACCCTCGCAGGCCGAAGACACATTTTTAATGACAGTCGGCTGGAATTCCGGGTGATTGATAAACCTTTCCCGGATCCGCTTCATGGTCAGTGGGGGGATGTTGTCTTTGTCATACGTCTTAAGACTCTCCAAGAATTTCAGATCCCCAAGAATCTTTTTGGATACCCCCCAGTAGTCTTCTATCATCTTACCTATTCGGAACAAGAAACAGATAATGTATTAAGACATTCTGGTCGAGACTTAAAATTTTGCAGTGGTTACTGCTGGTATTTGAGAAAAAACAAAAACAAAAACATGGTCTGGGAGGCCCAGTCGACCTCACCAACCCCATCTCTGCCTCATTCCCTAAACTCGGGTTACAAAGGACCTTCCTTCAATTCCTTCATGACCCCAAGTGCTTATTACCATGAGCCCTTCGCCGATACTGTAAATGGCATCTAGCTGGCTCCTGACCAGACCTCAGTTCTCATTTTATTTTGTTTTATTTATTTATTTATTTTGAGACAGAGTCTTGCGCTGTTGGCCAGGCTTGAGTGCAGTGGTGCAATCTCGGCTCACTGCAACCTTCGCCTCCTGGGTTCAAGTGATCCTCCTGCCTCAGCCTCCCAAAAAGCTGGGACTATAGACATGTGCCACCACGCCTGGCTAATTTTTGTATTTTTAGTAGAGACGGGGTTTTACCATGTTGACCAGGCTGGTCTTAAACTCTTGACCTCATATGATCCACCCACCTCGGCCTCCCAAAGTGCTAAGATTCCAGGCCTGAGCCACCGCACCCAGCTAATTTTCTTTTTTTTTTTTTTTTTTGAGATGAAGTCTCACTCTTGTTGTCCAGGCTGGAGTGCAATGATGCGACCTCGGCTCATCGCAACCTCTGCCTCCCGGGCTCAAGCGATTCTCCTACCTCAGCCTCCAGAGTAGCTAGGATTATAGGCACCTGCCACCACGCCCAGCTAATTTTTTTGTACTTTTAGTAGAGATGGGGTTTCACCATGTTGGATAGGCTGGTCTTGAACTCCTGACCTCAGGTGATCCACCTACCTCAGCCTCCCAAAGTGCTGGGATTACAGGCATGGGCCACCACGCCCAGCTGTGCCCAGCCAATCTTTGCATTTTTTATGGAGATGAGGCTTCGCCATGTTGCCCAGGTCAGAGGCCTCATTTTAAAAGCCATCGCCATAGAGGTTTCCCTTCAATTATTTTCTACCATCTACCTCTCCCTCAAAGTGGTAACCTTCTGCTGTTTCCTAGAACCTGGCACACTGCCTGGTACTTAGTTATCAATAAATATGGGTTGAATGAATAGTACCCCATTATCTTATTCATGGATGGAAAAGGCAGGAGGAGCCACAGCCCGTGGGGATGTTTCGAATATTCTTCCCTAGTCTGGGAGGTTGGTTGGATGGAGCCCAATCAGTCCTTCCTGTGATGAACCGTGTGAGTGAGGCCAAGGTCTTGTGAGAATGGAGGCTGGAAGAAGCAGCTTGCAGGTTCCACCCATACAGAAGACTACCCGTGACCTGCCCAGACACAAAGCCAGGCCCTTATTCCCCTTAGCACCCATCATGCTGACTAACGACTAATCAAGTGAGTCTCAATTCCATCCCGGAACAATGCTCCTTCTGTTGACACGTTGGAAAAAATTCAGGAAGCTTTTTTGCCAAGCTCAGGCTCATCAAAAAAGTTACACTCTGAGACATCACACTGAGTACAGCAGGTCAAATGTGTCCCATTCCTAATTACAAGAGCAGAAATCGGCCAAATATTTCCCATGAAGGTTTTTGTTGGCATTCTAGAAAATGATCTGCTTCATTTAAATTCAAGGTACCCCTAACTAACTCAATTGCTCTTTTGCTCCATCTCAATATACTCACTCAATTCCACGGTTTGGGTGAATAATAGGCATAATTTGCTTTAATTTTAATTTAATGATAGGTTCTGTGCTGATTATCAGTGATCCAAGATGAGAAATAGCATTCATGACCTGGCTGTGCTTTGTGTATCTCAGCAGGTCTCAACCCCAGCTGCAGGCAGAGCTGGAAAAAAAAATTCTAATGCTCAGGCTGCATCCCAGACCAATGGAATGAGACTCTCTAGGAGTGGGGCATGGACTTCTGTTTTTTGTTTTTTTGGTTTTTTTTTTGAGACAGAGTTTCATTCTTGTTGCCCAGGCTGGAGTGCAATGGCATGGTCTCAGCTCACTGCAACTTCTGCCTCCCGGATTCAAGCAATTCTCCTGCCTCAGCCTTCCAAGTAGCTAGGATTACAGGCACACACCACCATGCCCAGCTAATTTTTTTTTTTTTTTTTTTTTTTTTGTATTTTTAGTAGAGACGGGATTTCACCATGTTGGCCAGGTTGGTCTCAAACTCCTGACCTCAGGTGATCGCCCATCTTGGCCTCCCAAAGTGCTGGGATGACAGGAGTGACCTACTGCACCTGGCCGACTTCTGCATTCTTTAAGCTCTCCAGGTGATTCCAGGGTGCAGCCAGGGTGCAGAAGTACTATCTAGCTCATCTTTGCTCAAGGCTAACTTATTATACCTCAGCTGCTTCCCTAAAGGATGCTCTTGTAAAGTCCGCTCCTTGCTTGGCTCTTCCTGATGAGCTTTGCATCTGTTTTATGTGATTGTAGGCCTGACAGCCGCCAGAGAAGAGGGAATACTAAGCAATGGGAAGCAGGAGCCAGAAGGTCTCAAATGAGGGATCAGGGATTTCTTTTTTGAGACAGGATCTCACTCTGTCATACAGGCTAAAGAGCAGTGGCAGGATCACGGCTCACTGCAGCCTCAACCTCCCAGGCTCAAGCGTTCCTCTCTTCTCAGCCTCCTGAGCAGCTGGGACTACAGACATGCACCAGCACGCCTGGCTAAATTTCGTTTTTGTAGAGATGGGGTTTTGTCATGTTGTCCAGGCTGGTCTCAAACTCCTGGGCTCAAGTGATCCCCCCACCTCAGCCTCCCAAATTGCTGGGATTACAGGTGTGAGCCACTGTGCCTGGATGGGATTAAAGTAGAGATTTCTAACATTATAGAAAGAATGAAGGAATAGCCAGACTGTTCTCAGGATGGGAGGACTCAAAAGGCAGGAAATAGAACTGGAGGTGATTTTTAAAGTCATGGTTCAGCTCTAAGGCACTGGTCTTAATGCAAAGTCCTACATCTACTTTAAATTTGAAGGAGAGTGAATATTCACCTGTTCATGTTTCTAGGCTCAACTGTAGAAGGGGCTTTCCTTCCTCCTTCCCCATTCCTTTCTCCCCATTTCTAATTCTCTGTATCCTCCTCTTTCTCTTTCTTCGTCTGTCCCCCCCTCTCTCTTTCTCCCCCTCCAGTTGCCGTCTCTGCCTCTTTGCCCTTGTCTCCTGTCCAAGTCTCTCTCCCTCTAATTTTCCATTCCTCACTTCTGCTCCACCCCACCCCCTCCCCCAACTCTTCCTCTCTGTCTTCCTGTGTTTTTTGTCTCCGTGACTGTCTCTCTTCTCTCCAGTCTCTTTTCTTCCCACTCTGTGTCTCTGTTTCTGTGTCTCTCTTTGTATCTCTGGCACTCCCTGTGTCTCTGCGTCTCTCTGTCTCCATTTCTCTGTCGCTCTCCACATATTTGTCTCTCAGTCTCTATTTCTACCTGTTTCTCTCCCCTCATGACTCACTCCCTCCTGTATGTCTGCAACTCACTTGTGCGTGCAAGTCTCTCCCCATCTCCTCTCTCTCTCTTTTTCTTTCTCTTTATCTGTGTGTGTGTGTGTTTCCCAGTCTTTCTCCTGATGTCCTTCTCTCCTGGTCCCCCTGTCCCTTTGGGTGCATATGCACATGCATGCCTGTGTGTATGCATGTCTGCATGTGTGTGCATGTATGTGCGTGCACATCTGTGTATGTTTGTGTATGCATGCATGTGTGTTCATGCATGGCTCTGTGTATGCATGTGTGTGCATGTCTCTGCGTGTGTGCGCATGCGTGTGCATGTCTGTGCATGCGTGCATGCATGCATGTGTGTAGAGGTGTCTGGGTCTCCATTTATTTCTCAGTCTCCTCTCTGTTCCTTTGTCTCTGTCTCATTCTTTTCCTTTCCCTGACTCTCTTTCTCTGCTTCTCTCTCTGTTTCTCTCTATATATAGCTCTCTTGGTCACCCACACATGACTGTGTTTGTTCCACACCAGGCCTTTTGTCTACCTGACCTTCATTTTTGTAATGACTTGCAGGGAGAGGCCTTGACTAAGCTCAGCTCCACCTACAGATACCTGCATTTTCCCAACTGACTGAGAGGGCGGAGGCTGCTGGAGAAGCGTGAGAGAGGCCTTGGGTGCACACACAGCCTGGTTCCTTTCTTTAATTCCTCCAAACTCAGTGATCTTGCCTGAATGCTTGGAGTCAACTTGGGGATGCAGTGGGGTGCTGGCACCCCACTAACCAGGAAAGAGCAGCCTGTGCAGGCATCTGGGTGGGGTGGGGTGGGGTGGGGGTTACCGGAGCCACTGGGGTCTGGCTTCCTCTCTGGCTTCATCCCTTTCATGACACAGATGCTCTCCATGACCAGCTTGACAGGGCCTGGTGGGTTCTGCATCGACTTCACCAGTGAGATGTCGGCCGGGTTCAGGGTGTCCAGAGCAGCTAGTGCAGCCTCGAGCGCAGGCATTGCCTCAGCTAGATCGCCCTCACATTCGTTCTGTGGGCAGCACAAGGACAAAGGAGATGAGTGCCCAGGGCCTGGCACACTGGGGGCAAAGCAGAGCTTCACTCCTACATGAGGAATCAGGAAGAGGTGCTTCCTCTTCCTCTTCCAGATCCCCTTTAACACAGTGCCTGCCCCTGAAGCTGGACAATGGCTCTGAGCGTTAACCAGCAGCCGGAACACATGCATGGCTTTTTGGGGCTGTGGTCTGGATGTCCCAAACATCTGAGTATTCAACTTATTTGCTTTTTTGGCTGGGCGCGGTGGCTCATGCCTATAATCCCAGCACTTTGGGAGGCCGAGGCGGGTGGATCACTTGAGGTCAGGAATTCAAGACCAGCCTGGTCAACATGGCAAAACCCTGTCTCTACTAAAAATATAAAAATTAGCCGGGTGTGGTGGCGGGCGCTTGTAATCCCAGCTACTCAGGAAGCTGAGGCAGAAGAATCGCTTGAACCCGGAAGGCGGAGGTTGCAGTGAGCTGAGATTTCGCCATTGCACTCCAGCCTGGCCAACAAGAGCAAAACGCTGTCTAAAAACAAAAACAAAAACAAAAGACAAAAACAAAAAAACTCACATAGGCGTTGTTACCGCATTTGTTTCTACACTAAAAACGTAATAATTTAAAGTTGACCCTGAGTCTTAGCATGAAAAGAGCAATTGGATTGTTTGAGAGGTATGGAGTTCAGTGCAATGTGGCGAAATGTAATCAGATCGCAGTAGTTTTGGTATCACTCATCAGCGTCATTAGGGGGGAAAGAAATAATTGGAAAGAATTGACCAACGTAAGCAAATCATTGTGCTCGTGAATCAAGTGTTGGTGACCTGATTCTTGCTTTTGCAGTCTCTTTGTCTTCCCAGTATGGATTTCTTTTCCTTTTTTTTTTCTTTTCTTTTCTTTCTTTTTTTTTTTTTTTTTGACAGAGTCTTGCTCTATCATCCAGGCTGGACTGCAGAAGCGGTGTGATCTCAGCTCACTGCAACCTCTGCTTCCTGGGTTCAAGCAATTCTCACACTTCAGGCTCCCGAGTAGCTGAGACTGCAGGCGCCCGTCACCAGGTCTAACTTTTGTATTTTTAGTATAGATGAGTTTTCACCATGTTGGCCAGGCTGGTCTCAAACTCCTGACCTCAGGTGATCCACTCGTCTCGGCCTCCCAAAGTGCTGGGATTACAGGCATGAGCCTCTGTGCCCAGCCATACTTTTGAGTTTCTAACAAATCACCTTTTTTTTTTCTTTTTTGGTAAAGAGCAGGGAACTAGCTTTTTCTCCATATAAAGAAACACTAAAATTTATGTTTCTTAAAGGCAAATTAGTATCAAACAGAAACTCCTAATATGGATTTCATTTGCATTCCTGCTGTGCATTCGGTACCCTACTGGGCACTATTCCATGTTGTGTCATTTCTGGAAGTGTGAGGAGATTAGAGAAAATTAGCAACTCCTCCCAGGCAGGAGGACCACAGCCCTGAAAGGTCCAGGAAGGGATTCCAGTCCACACAAAAGCCTTAGGGAAGCTACACATCAGACACTGGTTTCTTCTCCTCCCTGGGTAGTTTCTTCCACTTCCTGACTCATCCCAGGATGTCACTCCCTGGAAGAGGGATGGGATGGCAGAGTATTGAGCCTCACCCTTTGCACTGAAACCTGATGTGGCAGTTTTTGCCTGGGAGTGGGTGTGGTGGGGTGTCCTGGGTCACCGCCTTACAAACCTTGTGCCATCACTCACCTCCCTCCTGCTCCAGCAAGTCACTGTTTGGCATGACATTACAGAGCAGACTCCTGGCTGTGCTGTTCTCCTTCCCTCTGTGACCCACATGTGGAGAGGGGCTAGCCTTGGTCCCATAGGCAAGTCCCCTTGGTATAGAGCAAAGAACAGCAGTTTTGGAGAATCGCTAACATAGACCCTTACGCTCTGGCACAGGCTATAAATGTTACATGTTTTCCTCTTAGTACCCCCACTTCGTAGATGAAGAAACTGAAGCGAGGAAAGGACAGAGCAAAAACTGAGCCCTGATGTACCTTCTTCTAGCACAGAACCATGGAAGAGTTGCCAATTCATGCGCCTCAGGGGGCCAGGCCAGTGAGTGTGAGTGGGTGGGGCTGGGGCTTTGGTGAATTGAAACACAGGAGCAGCATCTATTTAATACCGATGATGAGTGCAACCCGGGAGGGCAGCTCCGATGTTGCCAGGTTGCCTGATGTTTTCCAAAGAAAAGCTGAAAATTCAGAATTGTTACTTGAAATCTCCTGATTTTTTTTTTTTTTTTTTTTTTTTTTTTTTGAGATAAGATCTGACTCCGTTGTCCAGGCTGGAGTGCAGTGGTGTGACCACAGCTTACTGCAGCTCCTGGACTCAAGTGATCCTCCTGACTCAGTCTCCTGAGTAGCTAAGACTACAGGTGTGCTCCACTGCACCTGGCCAATGTTTTTCTTTTTAGTTTTTTGTAGAGAAGAGTTTTCACTATTGTTACCCGGGCTGCTCTGAAATTCCTCCTGGCCTCAAGCCATCCTCCTGACTCAGCCTCCCAAAGCACTGGGATTAAAGGCATGACCCACATTGCCTGGTCTATTATTACTGATGGTTTCCATTCATCTCCTGTCTGTTCTATTAGGACTCTAAGTGAAAAAGCATCTGTAATTCAGGGTATTCATTATGTGACTCTGACAGGGATCAGACCCACCCAGGGGATCTCCCACAGGCCAGGCCTCTGGACTCAGTGGAGAAAAGCCAATCAAAAAGGCCTGCCCTTCTGAGACAATGCCCCATGACTTTTTTTTTTTTTTTTTTTTTTTGGTCACTCAGGCTGGAGTGCAGTGGCATGATGTTGGCTCACTGCAACCTCTACCTCCCAGGTTCAAGTGATTCTTGTGCTTCAGCCTCCTGAATAGCTGGGATTACAGGTGCCCCACCACCAGACTCGGCTAATTTTTATATTTTTAGTAGAGACAGGGTTTCACCATATTGGCCAGGCTGGTCTCCAATTCTTGACCTCAAGTGATCCTCCTGCCTCAGCCTCCTAAAGTGCTGGGATTACAGGCGTGAGCCACAGTGCCTGGCCGCCATGACCTATTTATGACAGAAGACAGACATAGGCTGCTTTTTGATCAAGCCCTTGTTTGAAGAATGGTTGTTAAGTGGGGGCATAGGTTCAAGTATGTTAAGGTAAGTGCCATGAACCTTGGCTTCTAATCCCACTAACTAACCATGCAGCTCTGGAAAGTCAAGTTACCACTGAACCTCAATGTTGTTAACTCTCATATGCCCATGTCTGTCATTCTTTCTTTTTTTTTTCTTTTCTTTTTTTTTTGAGATAAGGTCTCACTCTGTTGCTGAGGCTGGAGTGCATTGGTGAGATCTCGACTTACTGTAACCTCTACCTCTTAGATTCAAGAAATTCTCCCACCTCAACCTCCTGAGTAGCTGGTATTACAAGCACGTGCCACCATGCCCAGCTAATTTTTGTATTTTTAGTAGAGGTAAGGTTTTATCATGTTGACCAGGCTGTTCTCGAACACCTGACCTCAAGTGATCTGCCCACCTTGGCCTCCTGAAGTGCTGAGGTTATAGGCATGAGCCACCTCTCCTGGCCCCATCTGTCATTCTGAAGTCTCAAAGTAGTTTTAATGCTCAAATGTAACCATGTACTTCAAAGTGCTTTGTGAAATATACAACATCACATCAGTGCTAATAGAATAAATAGATTTTCTTTTACTACCTGAATGTAGGTCAAGCCCTTACCAGGACTATTTCCTCTCTGGCACAAGAATCACCTTCAAGTGGGTTTCCTCTAGGTTCAACATTCTGTCATTCAACAAATATTTATTCCATGCCTACAACACGCCAGGCATAATTGAGCAAATATACGATGGAGGCGAAAGAAACAGCCATGTGGATATCAAAAGGAAGGGCATTCTGTGTAGAGGGAACAGCCAGTTCAAAGGCTCTGGGGTGGGAGTGCGGGTTATGATTATTGAACAAATAGCTAGGAGATCAACGTGGCCAGAGTACAGGGAATGAAGGAAAAGTGGTAAGAGATGAGGTCAAAACAGATTGGGTCTTTTTGTTTGTTTGTTTTTGAGACTGGGTCTTGCTCTGTCACCCAGGCTGGAGTGCAGTGGTGCGATCTGGACCCACTGTAGCCTCGACCTCCTGGGCTCAGGACTCTCCCACCTCAGCCTCCTGAATAGCTGGGACCATACGCGCACGCCACCACAGCCGGCGAATTTTTTTACGTTTTTTGTAGAGATGGGGTTCTCCATGTTGCCCAGGCTGGTCTTGAACTTGGCTGGTCGTGAACTCCAGCACTGAAGCAATCCACCCACCTCAGCCTCCCAAAGTACTGGGATTACAGGCATGAGCCACTGCACCTGGCCACTTTTTTGTTTTGTTTTTTAGACAACACAAGGTCTTGGTCAGCTACTCTGGAGGCTAAGGCGTGAGGATCACTTGAGTCCAAGTGTTCAAGGCTGCAGTGAGCTATGGATTGCAGTGGTATGATCCTAGTTCACTATAGCCTCAAACTCCCGGGCTCAAGCAAACCTCCCACATCAGCCTCCTGAGTAGCTGGGACTACATGGGTGTGCCAGTACACCTGGCTGAGTTTTTTAGTTTTATTTTTGTAGAGACAGGATCTTGCTATGTTGCCCAGGCTGGTCTTAAACTCCTAGGCTCAGGTGATCCTCCCGCCTTTGTCTCCCAAAGCTCTGGGATCACAGGTGTGAGCCACCACACCTGTCCATATGTTGGGTCTTAATGCTTCCTGGATTCAACCATGGTTCAGAGCAACTTGCTTCATCACTTATCAGCTATGTGATGCTGGGAGAGTCGCCTACCCCTTATTATTATTATTATTATTTTTAGATGGAGTTTCACTCTTGTCGCCCAGGCTGGAGTGCAGTGGTGCAATCTCGGCTCACTGCGACCTCTGCCTCCCAGGTTCAAGCAATTCCCCTGCCTTAGCTTCCTGAGTAGCTGGGATAACAGACACACGCCACCATGCCTGGCTAATTTTTTTTTTTTTTTTTGTATTTTAATAGAGACGAGGTTTCACCATGTTGGTCAGGCTGGTCTTGAACTCCTAACCTCAGGTGATCCACCTCCCTTGGTCTCCCAAAGTGCTGGGATTACAGCTGTGAGCCACCATGCCCAGCCTTGCCTCACTTTTCTCATCTGTGAGATGGACATAACCATGCTTATTCAGCAGCACTAGTTCCCTCCCTTTCTTCTTGGTCTTTCTACCTTGATTCCTTGGGCAATGGCAGCAGCAACATTGGCTTCTTTTTCATCTGCCTGCACCAGAAGTTTCTTTGCATCAGCTTCTCTCGTCTCTGCTTCAATTTTCACCATCATCTTGGCAGTTTCCTCAGAGGTGAGGATGAGTTGAGGTTGAAGAGCGGTCAGTTCTCTTTGCATGACCGCTACCTAGCAAGGAGAGAGGTGGGAGGAATCCGGGGTCAGCACTGAAAATGGCAAAGTAGACAAGAGTTGAAAGGATTCTTCAACCTATGGCATAAGCAGAAAATATGTACTAATGATTTTGACATGGTCCTGGGTACAGATTTGTTTCCTAGTGATTATCTCACAGGTTTTTCAACACAGTTATTGAGTTTACACTCTGTGTTGTGGTTATCAAGCACTGTGCTAGGCACTAGACATGTACTTGTAAACTAAAAATTTTTTTAAAAACTATGTCCTCCCTCACCGAGTCTATATTGTAGTGTTGGGGGTAACGGGAGAGAAAGAAAAGCAAGTTAAGAATTTATTTATTTATTTATTTGACAGAGTCTCGCTCTGTCGCCCACGCTGGAGTGCAGTGGCACAATCTTGGCTCACTGCAGCCTCCGACTCCTGGGTTCAAGCAATTCTCCCGTATCAGCCTCCCGAGTAGCTGGGACTACAGTCACACGCCACCACGCCTGGCTAATTTTTGTATTTTTAGTAGAGATGGAGTTTCACCATGTTGGTCAAGCTGGTCTCAAACTCCTGAACTCAGGTGATCCATCCGTCTCAGCCTCTCAAAATGCTGGGGTTACAGGCGTGAGCCACTGCACCCAGCCAAGAAATTTTTTTTAACTACATTTTTTTGGCTTGTAATCCCAGCAATTTGGGAGGTAGAGGTGGGAGAATCACTTGAGCCCAGAAGTTCAAGACCAGCCTGGGAAACATAGTGAGACCCAGTCTCTACAAACTTTTTTTTTAAGTTAAAATATACTTTTTTCTTTTTTTGAGATGGAGTCTCACTCTATCACCCAGGCTGGAGTCCAGTGGTGAGATCTCAGCTTACTGCAACCTCTGCCTCCTGGGTTCAAGCAATTCTCCTGCCTCAGCCTCCCAAGTAGCTGGGATTACAGACATATGCCACCACACCTGGCTAATTTTTGTATTATTA
This sequence comes from Chlorocebus sabaeus, assembly GCF_047675955.1. Lineage (NCBI taxonomy): Eukaryota > Metazoa > Chordata > Mammalia > Primates > Cercopithecidae > Chlorocebus > Chlorocebus sabaeus. The sequence continues at coordinate 19,285,083 of NC_132908.1, forward strand.
GTAGAGACGGGGTTTCACCATGTTGGTCTTGAACTCCTGACCTCAGATGATCCACCTGCCTTGGCCTTCCAAAGTTCTGGGATTACAGGCATGAGCCACTGTGCCCAGCCAAAATTATTTTTTAAAGCTACATTTTTTTAAAGGTTGTGAATTAAAAACACAGCTGAGATAGAAGTTACTTTCAAAGATACTTTTTCCAATAGTACTGTGGACTAAATAGCACTGTGGACTAAATGTTTGTTTCCTCCTCAGATTTATATGTTGAAGCCTAATCGCCACTTCGATGGTAATTATAGGTGAGGCCTTTGGAGGGAATTAGAGTTAGAAGAGGTCATAAGGGTGAGGCCCACATGATGGGGTAAATGCCCTTATATAATAAAAACAGGAAGCCACATGAGATCTGTCTCTTCCCACTATGTGAGGACACAGCAAGAAGGCAGCCATCTGCAAACCAGGAAAAGAGCCCCCACCAGACACTGGATCTGCTAGTGCCTTGGTCTTGAACTTCCCAGCCTCCAGAACTACGAGAAATAAGTAAATGTTTGTTGTTGAAGCCACGGCAGCCCAAGCTGACTAAGACAAACAGTCTGATGCTCTATAAAACATTCCTGCCAAGTAGTTTTCTGGTCTCTGAACTCCTCTAATAATGGGGAGCTCACCACCTCTCATGGGGCTTGTGCCATTTTTCAGACAATTAAACCCATTAGGCTGGGCTCAGTGGCTCATGCCTGTAATCCCAGTACTTTGGGAGGCCGAGGTGGGCAGATCACTTGAGGTCAGGAGTTTGTGACCAGCCTGACCAACATGGTGAAACCCCATCTCTACTAAAAATACAAAAATTAGCCAGGCGTGGTGGCACGTGCCTGTAATCCCAGCTACTCGGGAGGCTGAGGCAGGAGAATTGCCGGAATGTGGGAGGTGGAGGTTGCAGTGAGCTGAGATTGCACCACTGCACTCCATCCTGGGTGATCGAATGAGACTCTGTCCAAAAAAAAAAAAAAAACTGACATTAGATTTTCTTGGTGCAGAGCTAGAATTTACCCCCCTGAAGTTTTCACTCACTGGTCCTGATTCTGCCTTTTAAGGCAGCTCAGACAAACAGGGTTGGGTTTCATGTATTTGGAGAGCGTTTTCTTGACCTTGTACCCAATGCCCCCAGTGAGTCTGTGTGAGACCAGAAGCATGGCAGGCTGACCTGGTTAGGAACACAGGTTTTGGAGTCATGCAGATCTAAGTTTCGGTTCTGGCCTGACCACTCGCCAGGCTGTGTGATCATGGGCGAGTCACCTGGCCTCTCTGTGTCCTGGTTTCTTTGTGTGTCACATGGAGATGATAACAAGACTTTCTTTACACACAGCACTAGGGATGTGGTAGGACCTAAGAAATGTTAAGTGGCACAATCATTTTATTTTCTGGTCTAGACTGTCTTGGGTCCTTTTGCTGCTCCTCTGACATGACCAACCTCACCCTTGTCTGGACAGACTTCAGTTTCAACATCTCTAAAAACCAACGACTTACATCCCCAGGAACAGAGCAACAGAGGCCATTTCCAATGTTCTCTCCCATCCCTGTGTTGCAGTGTTTGTGGGTTTGCTGTACACAGAGCCAAGCTCTGTAAATCAATCAACAGTCTCAGGTCTGTATTGGGGCTGAAAATCCATCTCCTAGTACAGCTTTCATTTTAGACAATTTTTCAAGTGGCTCTAAGAACAAATTAATTAATAACTCATGTGCCAGGCATTTTGCTAAGGGCTGCACTGTGTCAGCTTACTTCATCTTCATAATAACCCTATGCTGTGAAAACTGCTACCACTTTTTTTTTTCTTCTTCTTTTTTAAAGAGACTATGTGACCAGGCTCTGTGGCTTATGCCTGTAATCCCAGCACTTTGGGAGGCCGAGATGGGCAGATCACCTGAGGTCAGAGTTTGAGACTAGCCTGGCCAACATGGCAAAACCTCGCTTCTACTAAAAATACACAAATTAGCTGGGCATGGTAGCACGCACCTGTAGTACCAGCTATCTGGGATGCTGAGACAGGAGGATCACTTGAACTCAGGAGGTGGAGGTTGCAGAGAGCTGAGATTGCGCCACTGTATTCCAGCCTCGGTGACAGAGCAAGACTTCGTCTCAAAAGAAATAATAAAATAAAGAGACAAGGTCTCACTCTGTTACCCCGGTTGGAGTGCAGTGGTATGATCATAGCTCACTGTAGCCTTGAACTCCTGAGCTCAAGTGATCCTCCCACCTCAGCCTCCCAAGTAGCTGGGACTACAGGCACATGCCACTATACTTGGCTAATTTTATTTTATTTTATTTTTTTAGAGATGGGGTCTTGCTATGTTTCCCAGGCTGGTCTCAAGCAATCTCCTGGCCTCAAGTGATCCTCCCACTTTGACCTCCCAAATGCTGGGAGGCGTGAGCCACTGCACTGGGCCTTCACCTTTTTATAGAAGAGGAATCTGAGGCTCGAGGCAGTGAAATAACATGCCCCTGGCTCTACAGCTGGTATGCTGTAGAGATACATTTGGGCCCAGATCTGACTCCATAAAGATATCTTGAACTATTCACTGCCTTATCCTGCCTATGTCCTCACAAGGTGAGACAAGGGAAGCACTTACCTTGAGTACAAAACTTAAGGGGGCATTAAAAAGAAAGTACTCAAGATAAATAATACATTATTGCAATAGGTTAAGAAACCAAAATTAATGCAAAAACCCATGATGAACAAAAGATCAAAATCTTTTTATTTTTATTTATTTATTTATTTATTTTTTTTTGAGACGGAGTCTCGCTCTGTCGCCCAGGCTGGAGTGCAGTGGCGCAATCTCGGCTCACTGCAAGCTCCGCCTCCCGGGTTCAGGCCATTCTCCTACCTCAGCCTCCCGAGTAGCTGGGACTACAGGCGCCCGCCACTGCGCCCGGCTAATTTTTTTCTATTTTTTAGTAGAGACGGGGTTTCACCATGGTCTCGATCTCCTGACCTTGTGATCCGCCCGCCTCGGCCTCCCAAAGTGCTGGGATTACAGGCGTGAGCCACCGCGCCCGGCCTAAGATCAAAATCTTAAAGACAGGATCCCACAGGGCAGGAATTACAGTGATGTAGGTAAGGTAAGCTCTGCAAATGCAGAGTCACATTCTGCTTGATTTGGTGTCCTCTTAATTCTGCAGCTGAACACATGCCTCAGCACATCCACCTCGTCCCTGGCCTCTTCATCTCTGTTCTATTTTGGCAGTGCTCACCTGTGAAGCTGCAAAGTCAAGTTTCTGCAAGCCTGTCAGGTAGCGGTTCCTCATCATAGCCACCTCTTGCCTCTTGCTATTCAGGAGTGTCTTGAAGGTTAGAATCAATTCGAGGTAGGAGGTGGGGGTAACATAGTTGTGTCTTCGAAGTGTGTTGTAATAATCGAGTGACAGCTTCTTGACGCTCTCTTGGAAATATTTGCACATGGAGACGACCCTGCCGAGGACACCAAGGTGGTTAGGCGGGACCCAATGTCCTCCAGGGAGATCCAGTACAGCTTTGGTTATAGACATGAGGGTGTGAGAAGACACATACACTGACGATGATCCACTAGAATCCAAACTCTTTGAAGACACGTCAACAGAGCTGAGGCAGAGAAGGATGGGGCAGGTGCACAGGTGCATACTCTCACACAAATGATTTTATATTTATTTATTTATTTATTTTTTGAGACAGTGTCTCTCTCTGACACCCAGGTTGGAGTGCAGTGGCGCGATCTCAGCTCACTGCAACCTCTGCCTCCCACGCTCAAGTGATTTTCCTGCTTCAGCCTCCCGAGTAACTGGGATTACAGGTGTGCGCCACCACACCCAACTAATTTTTATATTTTTAGTAGAGATGGGGTTTCACCATGTTGGGCAGGCTGGTCTCGAACTCCTGACTTCAGATGATCCACCTGCCTCGGCCTCCCAAAGTGCTGGGATTACAGGTGTGAGCCACTGTGCCCTGATCAAGTCATTTCTATCACTGATCCCTTTGATGAATCATCAGGGCTTACGCAGGAGTTCCTAAACTTTAGTAGTTTGGAGAAATACCCTGACTTTGTAGAAAAAAAAAAAAAAAAAATATATATATATATATATATATATATATATATATAGAGAGAGAGAGAGAGAGAGAGAGAGAGAGAGAGAGAGAGAGAGACAAGATTGCACTCTGTCATCCAGGCTGGAGTACAGTGGCACAATCATGGCTCACTGCAGCCTTAACCTTCCTGGCTCAAGCGATCCTCCCACCTCAGCCTCCCGAGTAGCTGAAGTCTTAGGTGCACACCACTACACCCAGATAATCTTCTGCATTTTTAGTAGACACAGTTGGGGGAGGGGGTGGGGGTTGCTATGTTGCTCAGGTTGGTCTCGAACTCCTGACCTCAAGTGATCCGCCCGCCTTGGCCTCCCAAAGTGCTGGGATTACAGGTGTGAACCACCATGCCCAGTCAATTTTTAAAAATGCATAAAATAAAACACAGAATTACCATGGAAACCAAATATATTGAAATAGACTTTTTGAAATGTTTTAAAATATTTTAGAATTTATAATATAGTAATATATGTGCTGCTTTACTGAGGCATTAAATCAGGGAGTAGTAAACTTTTTCTGGAAGGGGTCAGATAGTAAATATTTTAGCCTTTGTGGACCATGTGATATCTGTCACAGCTACTCAACTCTGCCATTATAGTACAAAAACAGCCACAGATGATGTATAAGCCAATGGACACGGCAGGGTTCCAATAAAGCTTTATTTACAAAAGCAGGGTGAATTGAACTAGGCCCATGAACCATAGTTTGTCAGCTTCTGCATTAAATAACAAGAGTGGGCAGCAGGTCTAAAAAGCACCATCAATTTGAAGAAAATTATACGCTGAGTTAACTGTAATGAAGGAATGAGTTCTGCAAAGAACTATGATTCCTACTGGTAACAAAGTCAGGCCCTGCTCATCCCACTGCGGTTTACTGCCTACATTCATCACTGGAGGAAATGCAAAGTACCAGTTGGATGTCACTGGAAATGAAGATGTAATGTTTCCCATTCATATTCATCGACCCACTGAGTTCTACCCACAAGCACGTGGACCCAGGTTAAGGGTCTTCTGGTCTAGATAACAAAGTTCAAAATACCCCAGATGGAATTGAAGGCCACTGACACTCTTACCCCTGCCTACTTCCTCATTTTTCATTCATTCATTTAAACAGTGATTGAGGGTGGGTGGGGTGGCACACGCCTGTAATCCCAGCACTTTGGGAGGCTGAGGCGGGCAGATCACTTAAGGTCAGTTGAGACCAGCCTGGCCAACATGGTGAAACCCAGTGTCCACTAAAAATCCAAAAATTAGCTGGGTGTGGAGGCTGACACCTGTAATTTCAGCTACTCGGGAGGCTGAGTCACAAGAATCGCTTTAACCCGGGAGGCAGAGGTTGCAGTGAGCCGAGATCTCACCACTGCACTCCAGCCTGGGCGACAGAGCGAGACTCCATCTCAAAATAAACAGATAAATAAATAAATAAATAAATAAATAAAATAAACAGTGATTGAACCTACTATGTGCCAAGCACCTTCTAGAAACTAAGGATACAGAGGTAGACAAGGTTGACTGATCTCTAGCCTTCATGGAACATCCAGAATGATAGATAGTCTCATCTCTTCCCCTACTCTAGGCAAATAAAATGCTTTATATATATACACACATATATATACACACACACATATAAAGTATATAAAGCACATATATATAATATATATGATAAAGCACACATATATATATGCCTTATACATAAACAAGTGAGTTTTCACCCTTATAGGAACTAATTTTTGCCGGGCACAGTAGCTCACACCTATATTCCCAGCACTTTGGAAGGCCAAGGCGGGTGGATCACCTGAGGTCAGGAGTTCAAGACTACCCTGGCCAACATGGCAAAACCCCATATCTAGTAAAAATATAAAAATTAGCTGGGTGTGGTGGCAGGTGCCCTGTAATCCCAGCTGCTTGGGGGAGGCTGAGGCGTGAGAAACACTTGAATCCGGGAGGCAGAAGTTGCAGTGAGCTGAGATTGCGCCACTGCAGTCCAGCCTGGGGGATAGAGCAAGACTCCATCTCAAAAACAAACAAACAAACCATCTTTTTTTGTGGTCTCAGCAGCAATGTTCTTCCTGTTGAGAATGCAAATTCTAGGACTACTGAAATAGCTATATCATTATTTCCAGGTTCTCATAGCTAGGACAACAGTGCATATCTCCAGGACAATTCTGAACAATGAAATTTTCTTCTTTTTCAGAGAAGATGTTTTATTAAATATCTAACTGTGATTCAATATAAAAGCATAAGACATTTTCTATACACAAATTGAGAAATCTTCAAAACAACGACAAAAATAGAGCCAGCATCTGGCCTTCCAATTTGGAATATCTGGAGTCCTAAAATGCAGTCAACACTTACTCTATCCGAATGTTGTCATCAAGCTCCACATCCTCTAGAAATTTGTTAGCCACCAACTCTAGGGCATCTCTGGGCCAGGACTGGAACCAATCGATCGTACAGCAATTGATCAGCGAAGGGAACATCCGCAGGCGGTTCCTGAAGGCATCCCCAATTGGACTCATGGCTAATGAAAAGGAAATTTTGTTAATTACCTCCCTCCGAGGCAGGTAGACCCAAGGAGGCAGGCTGGTATTCCCCAGGATTCTGGTGGGGTAAGTGGGGGCATGCATCCTCTTCGCGCTCCAGGGATGTGACTGTGAATGCTCATAATAACTGCCTCGGAAGTGCGGGCTGATTAGTGGGATATTTTCACTTAACTTTGTGAGGAGCTATCAGCCCATTACAATAGCCTTTTTTTTAAAAAAAAAAATTGTTCTTATTTTTTATTAAGACAGATTCTTGCTCTGTCACCCAGACTGGAGTGCAGTGGCGTGATCTCGGCTCACTGCAACCTCCGCCTCCTGGGTTCAAGCTATTCTCCTGCCTCAGCCTCTTGAGTAGCTGGGACTATAGGCACCCACCATCACTTCCAGCTAATTTTTGTATTTTTAGTAGAGACAGGGTTTCACCATGTTGGCCAGGCTGGTCTCAAACTCCTGACCTCAAGTGATCTGCCTGGCTCAGCCTCCCAAAGTGCTGGGATTACAGGCGTGAGCCACCATGCCTGAGTCTATTACCTTCTAACTGGTCTCCTATACACCCTATTGTTCCTTCTGCATCCTTTGGGTTGCGTAGCCAGAGTGGCCGGAGCCCTTTGACCCACTTGCTGTATTTGTGCTGACATACGGAAGCCATACACTGTTACCTATAGAAGTTGCTGTGAGGTCATCTGCTTGTTTCTGATCCCATCTCCAGCCAATCACAAATTTTGGGTTCCACACTTACAATTCCATTCATTGTTTATTTAGACGATGTGTGGCTGAAGGGAGCATGATGTCTAGGTGAAGTGAAAGGTCAGTGTGGGTAAAGAAGGGAGGCCTGGCACAGTGGCTCACGCCTGTAATCTCAACACTTTGGGAGGCTGAGGCAGGACGATCATTTGAGCCCAGGAGTTTGAGACCAGCCTGGGCAACAAAGTGAACCCCACACCCCCGTCTCTACAAAAATGGAAAAAATTAGCTGGGCTTGGTGGTGTGTGCCTGTAGTCCCAGGTACTCAGGAGGCTGAGGTGAGAGGATCACTTGAACCCAGGAAGTTGAGGCTGCAGTGAGCTAGAACCATATCACTGCACTCCAGCCTGGGTGACAGAGCAAGACCCTATCTCAAAAAAAAAAAAAAAAAAAAAAAAAAAAAAAAGAACAAAGAGAAAGGGGGATGGTTTGAAATGATGAAGGTGGAGAGGATACAGAGGACAGTCTGGCAGGTGGCCTTATGGCCTTATGAGACTGCAGGACTGCAGGTTAGTAATTTTGGTCCTTATCCCAATGTGTGTGTGTGTATGTGTGTGTATGCATGCATGAACACAATGATATTTGCAGCATATGAAAAAAATCAGCCTGGCTTCATGGAACAGACAAGAATGGAGCTAGAATGATTAGAAAGTTGCAGAGGTGAGCCTGGGTAAGAGGACGGCAGCCTAGCTAATGTGAAGGTGATGGAGATAGAGATAAGAGAGTAGATATGAGAGACAACGGGAGGTAAAATAAACAGGACTTGGTAAAGAAAGGGAAGTACTAAACACCATTGCTAGGTTTCTAGATAGATTGCGAATGTCATTCACAGAGAAAACCCCCGATGTCATTCTGTGCAAGGGTAATTCTCAGAGAATTCAGGGAATTGAAGAGAGAGGGATGGGTTTGAAATTGTTCAGGGTCCGGCATGGTGGCTTATGCCTGTAATCCCAGCACTTCGGGAGGCTGAGGCAGGCAGATCACTTGAGGCCAGGAGTTTGAGACCAGCCTGGCCAACATGGTGAAACCCTCTCTCTACTAAAAATACAAAAATTAGCAGGTGTGGCATGCGCCTGTAACAGCAGCTACTCTGGAGGCTTAGGCACCAGAATCGCTTGAAACTGGGAGGCAGAGCTTACAGCGAGCTGAGATCTCACCACTGCACTCCAGGCTGGGCGACAGAGCAAGACTGTCTCTAAAAAAAAAATGCTGTTTAGAAGAGTGGAAAAAGTTGCCAGAGGAACTCCAGGCCCTGACCCCGAGCTGGTGCATTGGCTGGATCAACCCTGGGACCATTGTAAGAGATTGCGTTGCTCAGGGCACTCGGAAGACCCCAAAACACCCAGAGGAACAAGGGCAAATGGAGTTTTCTTCTTCTTACCAAGGACAATGTGAAGGTTCTTTCTCACCCTCTCAATAAAGAAGTTATACATAGAAAGAGGAGTGGCTTCAACCTTCTCTCCTTGGGTCCTGGCTGCCGTCTGCATCTTCTCCACGATGTCAGCCTTCTCATCAGCAGGGAAGATGTTAGGCACATCGCCTGTGTTCAGAAGCATGTTGATGTCCTCCACAAATGACTCGTCCTTGATCTGATTGTCGGCAAAGAGGAACACGGTGCTTTTGGTGGCCACGCCAACCTGCAGCATGATCTTCTTAAGGTCTTCTCGCCAGTCATTGCCTGTGTAGTTCTTGGTGATCTCGATCTGGTATAGCTCGTATGTGTTCATGAATGTGGACAGTTTGGTGGCACTCTGCCGCCCGCTGCCCCCTATGCCCACCAGGAGCAGGTGGCCTTTGTCCTGCTTCAGGACGCGGCAGATCCTGGAGATGTGCTCAATGGCAAACCTGAACATGACCAGGGACATGGGGGCCTTGCTGATGTTGTTGAATTCTTCCAGATAGTGCTCCATGACCACAGTCAGCTGTTTCAGGTCAGTGATCTCATCATAGATTTTTTTATCACTTTCTGGCTTGAAATAATCTCCAAAGAAGAGGCTTCGAATGTTATCATCGACAATCTTTCCAGTGGGTGACAAATGGATAAGCACCTGTGAGAAAAGTAAATCTCAGCTGGGCATTCAGCAAATGGCACAGCCAGGCTGGTAGGGAGAGCATGGAGGGAGGGCATGGGAGATGTGCTTATTTCCTCTGCGCACATCCTTCAAAGCCATGGATCATCAGTCTTTTTTTGCTTTGTTTTGTTTTGTTTTGTTTTGTTTTGTTTTGAGACGGAGTCTCACACTGTCGTCCAATGGTGCAATCTCGGCTCACTGCAACCTCTGCCTCCTGGGTTCAAGCGATTCTCCTGCCTCAGCCTCCCAAGCAGCTGGGATTACAGGCACCCACCATCATGCCTGGCTAATTTTTGTATTTTTGTAGAGATGGGGTTTCATCATGTTGGCCAGGCTGGTCTTGAACTCCTGAGCTCAGGTGATCTGCCCAGCTCGTCCTCCCAAAGTGCTAGGATTATAGGCATGAGACAGCATGCCCAGCCCAGTCTTTTTGTGTTTTAAACATAATGTGTGGATTTCATGCTTGTAAAGACTATAATGAAAGAACATTGCTGCGCATGGTGGCTCATGCCTGAGCACTTTGGGAGGCCGAGGCAGAAGGATCATTTGAGCTCAGGACTTCAAGACCAGCCTGGGCAACATAGTGAGATCCAGTCTCTACAATAAAGTAAGAAAAAATTAGCGGGGCATCATGGTGCACACCTGTAATCCCTGCTACTCAGGAGGCTGAGGTGGAGGACTGCTTGAGCCCAGGAGTTTGAGGCTGCAGTGAGCTATGATCATACCATTGCACTCCAGCCTGGGTGACAGAATGAGGTCCTACCTCTAAAAATAAATAATTATTTGTTAAAAGAAAGGACATTACAGTATAAATGCTTGAATCAGTCTATTTACCAAGTGATTAAAACATTGGTGGTCAGTTTGTACGGTACCCAGAAAAGACAGTTGAAGGATGGCATCATTTCTTATGTGCTTGTTCCTCCACCAACTAGAGGTATAGACACTACCCCTGTTCCCCACTCTGTGCCTGAAGTAGGAATGTTTTAGATGCCTCCTCTTCCTAGGTTAGAACCCAGTGACGCTTTTGCACTTGGCCTCTAAACGCAAGATGAAACACTTGAAATTTTTCTATGGAGAAATCACAGCTTCTTAGCAGTGGAAGAATAACCAGATGATGCAAATATAGATGTTTAAAACAACTTTTCTTATATGAAAATGGAAAAGAGAAAATATTCACACCTGGAAGACCATAACAATCTTTCACTTGGGCTTTACAGGACCTCAGTCAAATCATGACAATGTACAATACAGTTCATTTCTCAAGTCACCAATTAATTGATCCTAAAAATGCGTTTAAGGTCATTATAAACAAATAATGTTATTGTAAATGTTAAGCCATTTTGACTGGATTCAAACTTATATGTTACAACAGAAGGGAAGCAAAGTTGGACCAAGTGAAATGTCACCAAATCAAAAAAGCAGTTGACTCAATACTGTTTCCTGAGATTCAGAGTACAGAGCTGGGAGTCTCCAACAGCAAGGGAACCTGAAATCTGAGAGTAACATAGTTAAACACTTGGAACCATTTCTGAGGCCAAATGATCACAGAATCTGATTTACCTTCTCTACGGACTGCTTGAAGCAATTGGAGGTGGTTTCCTTCACCATGTTGAAGAAGACCTGTCTGTCCTCCTTGTCAATCAGACGGTCATAGAAGACCCGATAAACCTCATGGATCCAAAGTCGGATACATTTTTCTACATCCTAAAAATCCAGAGTTAATTATTCAAACGAGTGGAAGATGGTCCCTGAGGTTGTAGTTCTCAAGTAGTAGCTAAGTCCTGGGGTTGATGTGAGGATTGAACTAGATAATGTTTACAAAATGCTTAGCACAATGCCTAGCGTAGATGAAGTGCTTAATAAAAGTTAGCTATTACTGCTATTACTACATGTTCCATGTAGCCAAGGACATGCTGAATGATTTTGGTAGTAAAATGATAGTGACTGACCTGCAGGTGTGTGTGAGGGCACAGCAGGACCCCTTGAATCACTCGTGAGAAGTCCCGCAGGTTAAAGACGTAATGTGACTTAGAGGGAGTTGGCAAGAAGTTCTCCACTGCCTCTCTATAAATTGTCTTAGTAGCTTGGACCAGCATCTTTCCATACCTTGGGAGGAAAGGGATGGCACAGTATTCAAGGAGGGGCCAGAAACTGAGAACCCCCAGCCTAATATCCGGGAAGACGTGGGAACCTCTTACCTTAAAAACATCACATCAAACCCTTTCCCGAAGTGCCAGTCAACAATCGAACTGAAAATCTTGGTTAAAATGTCATCCTCAAAGGCATTGATGGAAACGATATTCATATGGCGAGTGAATCGTCCTGGGGGACACAACGCACAAGTGAATCATCCTGGAAAACACATATTCTCACACAGTCTGTGACCCTAGGATGCAGGAGAGTTGGCTTAGCCTTCTGGCTTCATGTTCTAGAGCTGTGCTGTGCAATATGGCAGCTTCTAGTCACCTGCAGCAATTTAAACTTAAATTAATTAATACTAAATAACATTAAAAATGCTCTTCCTTAGTCTTGCCACACTTCAAGTGCTCAAGAGCCACATGTGCCTAGTGGCTACTGTATTGCTCAGTTCAGATATAGAGCATCGCCATACTGCAGAAGTTCTACTGACTGTGCTAGTTTAGCATTCAAGATTATTATATTATATTACGTTACATTACATTACATTATATTATATGATATATTATTTTTAGGGATGGAGTCTCACTTTGTTGCCCTGGCTGGAGTGCAGTGGTGCCATCTCAGCTCACTGAAACCTCTGCCTCCCGGGCTCAAGTGATTCTCCAGCCTTAGCCTCCAGAGTAGCTGGGACTATAGGCACGCGCCACCATGCCTATCTAATTTTTGTATTTGTAGTAGAGACGAGGTTTCATCATGTTGGCCAGGCTGGTCTCAAACTCCTGACCTCAGGTGATCTGCTGGCCTCGGCCTCCCAAAGTGCTGGGATTGCAGGCATGAGACACTGCACCCGGCCTCAAGATTGTTTTTAAAAGATAAAGGCAATACATGATCATTGTAAAAGAGTCACGATTCAGGAATACTTTTGTTGAAAGTGAAAATCTCCTTCTTTCACTTAGTTTATATGCGCCAAATCCATTCTCCCCTGCCCAAGGTAACTACTATTAACTTGGTATCCTTATATCATCTATCTATCTAATCTATCTATCATCTTTCTATGTATCTACATATCTATGCATCTATTTGTCTAATCTATCATTGTTAGATATCTATATTTACGTACTTATTTATATCGATATATACCAGCTTTATTGATATCCCAATAATAACTCACATATTGTACAATTCGCCCATTTAAAGTACAATTATTCAATGATTTTTAATATATTCAGGGTTGTGCAACCATCATCACAATTTTAGAACATTTTAATTGCGCTAAAAAGAAACCTTATACCCATTAGCAGTTACTCCCCATTTTCCCATGGTTCTCAGCAACTAATAATCTACTTTCTGTCTCTATAGGTTTGCCTGTATATCTTTAAAACATTTTTTTTTGTTACAAGTAAAAGATAGATACAGAAAACCACACAAAACAAATGTATAGTTTAGCAGGTCATTATAAGGTTAATACTCTTAGCATCTACTGTCAAGATTAAGAAATAGAATTTTGCCAGCCGGGCGTGGTGGCTCACTCCTGAAATCCCAGCACTTTGGGAGGCCAAGGCGGGTAGATCACGAGGTCAAGAGACTGAGACCAGCCTGGCCAACATAGCGAAACCCTGTCTCTACTAAAAATACAAAAATTAGCCGGGCGTGGTGGCACATGCCCGTAGTCCCAACTACTCGGGAGGTTGAGGCAGGAGAATTGCTTGAACCCAGGAGGCGGAGGTTGCAGTGAGCCGAGATTGTGCCACTGCACTCCAGTCTGAGCGACAGAGCAAGACTCCGTCTCAAAACAAACAGACAAACAAAACAAAAACGAAATAGAATTTTGCCAGCCCTCCACAAAAGCCTCTCAACAGAGCCCATGCCAATCAAATTCTCTCCTTTTCTTCCTCCAAAAGTTATCACTCTTCTGACTTTTATAGTAATTGCTGTCTTGCATTTCTTCATGGTTTTTACCATCTAAGCATTTCAAGCATTTATTTGTAGACACCAGGGTTTAATTGTTTAATTCTGCCAGTTAACCATATGCTTTTTTTTTTTTTTTCCTGAGATGGAGTCTCACTCCTATTGCACAGTCTAGAGTGTAGTGGCGCAATCTCGGCTCACTGCAACCTCCATCTCCCTGGTTCAAGCAATTCTCCTTCCTCAACCCCAAGTAGCTGGGATTACAGGCATGCACCACCACGCCCAGCTAATTTTTGTATTTTTAGTAGAGATGGGGTTTTGCCATATTGGCCAGGCTGGTCTCAAACTCCTGACCTCAGGTGATTCACCCGCCTCAGCCTCCCAAAGTGCTAGGATTACAGATGTGAGCCTCTGCGCCCGGCCTCATATGTATTTTTTAAGGTCTCTTTTTAATTTATAGGTTTTTCCCTCCATTCCTTTCTTATGTGTCTTATCTGTTGAAGATCTGGGCTATTTGACTTAGAGTTTTCATAGTCAGGATTTTGTTGATTACACACTTATGACGCAGTTCATCACATTCCTCTGTCCTCTGTATTTCCTACAAATTCGTAGCTGGATCCAGAGACTTGTTGGGTTTCAGATTTCATCCCTTTGGCCAGACCATAGGTGGGTGGTGTGTTCTTTCATCAGAAAGTTCTCGATAATGTTTCTCCTTTTGTAATGTTGGTAGCCACTGATGCTCAATGGCTAGATCTATTAATTCACTGGGGTTTGCAAAATGGTAATATTCTGAGTCACTTCTTTTTCATCTATTAGTTGCAATATTTTCATGAGATACTTCCCCTCATCAACCACTATTTGGTTATACAGTGGCACATTTCATACAAGAAAGTCAGGGTGTCAGGGTCAATGCCTGTTTCTTTCCCATTTACTTATCAGTTTCCAAGATAATGAGTTGGTTCCTTATCATTTTCTGTAGGTGACCAGCTATTATTATTGCTATAGACTCATGGATTAAAATATACTTAGACAAATTTCAATCCATTGAAATCACTACCATTGTTGAAGCTTACATTTTCTCATCTTTGGTCAGTGAAAACCTCTTTATGTTGACAACCAAGTCCTTTTGATGTGAGTCTGGTAATATTTGATAGCTTTCTCATTATCTGGTATATGAAGAATTTACAGGCTTATTTCACATATTTCTTACCCCAGCAGACATGCAATCAGCCATTTTTTTAAGATGTCTTGGTTTCTTTCAGCAGGAAATTGTATTTCAAGACTACAATCTGAGTAGTAGACATGCCCATTGTTAATAAAGTGGTCATTATTTCTTTAGATCTTTTCAGTGGACATTAAACATCAAGTTCAAATTTAGGACTATAAAACTTTTGCCTAACTTCTTTTTTTTCAGTTTTTGTTGTTGTTGTTGATTCATTTGTTGAGACAGATTCTCACTTTGTCACCCAGGCTGGAGTGTAGTGGTGTGATCTCAGCTCACTGCAACCTTTGTCCCCTAGGTTCAAGCAATTCTCATGTTTCAGCCTCCCGAGTAGCTGGGACTACAGGTGTGCACCACCATGCCTGGCTAATTTTTGTATTTTTAGTAGAGACAGGGTTTCACCATGTTGACCAGGCTGGTCTCAAACTCCTGGCCTCAAGCGATCCACCCTCCTCAGCCTCCCAAAGTGCTGGGTTTATAGGTGTGAGCCACAGCCCCTGGCCCTAAATTCTTATGTATTACATCTTGACTTCCTTTTTTCCACCCTGAGACTCCTGGTTCTCAAAAAACTAAGGGATAAGATAAATAGAAAATTCTACGTTTTCAATTGTTCTATATCTACATCATCAAATAATACAGTCTTTACATAACATCATCTCTCCATTTAGTCTTAGTTCAACAAATAACCATTTATTTAATGCTTACTACTAGTTATATCAATCTTTCCATAGTCATTTTGTTTTGTTTTTTTTTTTTTTTTGGAGACGGAGTCTCGCTCTGTCGCCCAGGCTGGAGTGCAGTGGCGCGATCTCGGCTCACTGCAAGCTCCGCCCCCCGGGTTCACGCCATTCTCCTGCCTCAGCCTCCCGAGTAGCTGGGACTACAGGCGCCGCCACCTCGCCCGGCTAGTTTTTTGTATTTTTTTAGTAGAGACGGGGTTTCACCGTGTTAGTTAGCCAGGATGGTCTCAATCTCCTGACCTCGTGATCCACCCGTCTCGGCCTCCCAAAGTGCTGGGATTACAGGCTTGCGCCACCGCGCCCGGCCTCCATAGTCATTTTGATTACCTGAAATCCATTTTCTAGAAGATTCCTGAGAAATGGCTTAAAAAAAAAAAAAAGTCTCTGAGTTTGTGCATGTTGATAACAATTTTCCTTTAATACTTAAAGATTAATTTTTCTGGCTATAAAATCCTCAACTCTCATTTTATTTCCTTAAGTATCTTAAATGTGTTATTCCATTTTCTTCTGGTATTAAGCACTGCTATTGAAAACACTCAAAGTTGATCTAACTTTATTTCCCTTATAAGTTATGTGCTATGATGCTATGATGCCCAAAAGATTTTTTTCTTTTTTAAAATTTTTGAGACAGGGTCTTGCTCTGTTGCCCTGGTTGCAGTGGTGAAATCACAGCTCACTGCAGCCTTGACCTCCCTGCTTCAAGCAATACTCCCACCTCAGCCTGCTGAAGAGCTGGGACTACAGGCATATGCCACCACACCTGGCTAATTTATTTTTCTTGAAAGCCCACTATTTTATGCTATTTATTAGTGTATGACTTGGTAGTGATCATTTTGAGTCAATATTCTTAGGTATTCAATGTGCTCTTCCAGTATGTAATTCTCAAAATGTTTTTTCTTGCGTATTTTGTTGGATTATATATTTTGTATTATTTCTTCTGTTTCTTTATTTTGATTTTCTTCTTCAGACACTTCAGACACTTCATGTTGGATTTTCTTTGTAACTTCAATATTTGTCATTTTCTCTCAAATCCTTTTAATCCTTTTCCTCGTTTCTTTTTTAAAAAATGGCCTGGCGCAGTGGCTAATGCCTGTAATCCCAGTACTTTGGGAGGCCGAGGTGGGTGGATCACCTGAGGTCCAGAGTTCGAGACTAGCCTGGCCAACAGGATGAAATTTCATCTCTACTAAAAATACACAAAATTAGTCGGGCATGGTGGCGGATGCCTGTAATCCCAGCTACTTAGGGAACTGAGGTAGGAGAATCACTCGAACCCGGAGGCAAAGGTTGCAGTGAGCCGGGATCATGCCATTGCACTCCAGCCTGGGTGACAAGAGCAAGACTCTGTCTCAAAAAATAAATTAATTAATTAAATTTAAAAAAAAAGTTTTTATTGTGATAAAATATATACAACATAAAATTGGCCATTTTAACCATTTGTAAGTGTACAGTTCAGAGGCATCAAGCATATTCACGTTGTTATGCAACCATCTCCACCATTCATCTACAGAAGCTTCATATTCCCAAATGAAAATTCATTCATTCATTCATTCATTCATTCATTCACTCCTCAATCTCCCCTCCCTCCAGACCTTGACAACCACTATTCTGCTTCTTGTCTCTATCAATTTAACTACTTTGAGTACCTCATATAAGTGGAATCACACAATATTTGTCTTTTTGTGAATGGTTTATTTCACTTAATGATATGGTTTATTTCACTTAAAGACAATAGTGTCTTTAAGTTTCATCCATGTTGTAACATGTCTTTATTTTTGTATTTTAAAAATCTCAGCCTCCCGAGTAGCTGGGACTACAGGTGCAAGCCACCAAGCCAGCTAATTTTTTTATTTTTAGTAGAGATGGGGTTTTACTATGTTGGCCAGGGTGGTCTCGAACTCCTGGCCTCAAGCGATCTACCCGCTTCAGCCTCCCAAAGTGCTGAGATTACAGGCACGAGCCACTGCGCCCACTCGGTATGAAGGTTCTTAAACAATAATGTATATCAGAATAGAAGTACAGATCTATAGGACGAGGTGGATCAAGTTACATGTGAAGCAATATATCCATTGATTCATTTATTTGCTATTTTTTATTGTTATTAATTTTGCTTAGGGCACTTTGGGTTAGGTGTTCTGTCTCTGGCAACCTAAAGAATTATAACGAATACAATGGATGACTGTCGTGCACCCCTAGTTGAGGCTTCTGGATCAAGCCTCCCTCCCAGAATACATGCTGGCCACACTGAACTCTACTTTTCGTATGAGATTCTGTTTCTCTAGGGCCTAGCCAAACACTCCTCACATCTTCTTGTCATCATCCCCTCCTATTTCACACCATTTCCAACATGAAGCCTGTAGCCTAAACACGCTTCTGCTCCACGCTCCTGCCATGTGGTTTGGCAGGAGACTGTGGCACACCGACCCTCCTTTCATAAAGGTGGCCCAGCTCTGCTGGGGATGGAGGGAAAGAGGAATGAGCTCTTTCCTTCACATACCAGTAATGTCATTTCTTCCTCCCCCGGGGGGCCCCATGGCTGTCACGAGCAGCATGTCCACGATGTCCAGCCTGGTTGTGTCTTTCTTGTCAAACCAGTAACCGTGGTCAATCCACTGCCTCAAGAGCTCGATGGGGGGCTGGGCCCCATACACCTCTTTGGCTGGCATGTTGAGGTCATCTGGGGAAAGAAGCCATAGACATAGTCATTGCAAGTTCATGGCATCCTCTGCTCTCACAGCAGGTAAGAGATGGCAGTTCCCCTGTAGGGGAATCTGTTCCCAGGTTTCCATTCCCCATTCCAGTGAGGGCTTAGTCAATGGATGCCCTTGACCAGATTGGGAGGGGTTCTCCTGAGTTCTGGCCTCTCCTGCCTCATTGAAATCTGTGTCCACTGTGACTATAAGGATGCATAGACTGACATTAACAAACTGGCTTGGCCGGGCGTGGTGGCTCATGCCTATAATCCCAGCATTGTGGGAGGCTGAGGCAGGCAGATTGCTTGAGCTCAGGAGTTTGAGACCAGCCTGGGCAACATGGCGAAACCCTGTCTCTACAAAAAAAAAAAATTAGCCAGGCATGGTGGCTCATGCCTGTGGTCCCATACTCAGGAGGCTAAGGTGGGAGGATTGTTTGAGTCTTGGAGGCAGAGGTTGTAGTGAGCCAAGATTGTGCTACTGCACACCAGCCTGGGCAACAGAGTGAGATCCTGCCTCAAAAAGAAAAAAGAAAAGAAAAACAAAAAGAAAACAGGCATTTAATTTTTTTCCCATTTCTCTTAAGCAAAATAGATTGTCTACTAAGTGCTAGACATTTTGTTAATTGCTCCCCATATGATGGCAACAGTCAAGCTCCCACAAGCTCATAGCCAATAGAGTATTTAATTTGACCAACAGGTAATAGTTGAACTTCAAGGGGAACAACAGATGATGAGACCCTAGGCTTTGAGCTGGGTTTGTTCGTTTGTTTATTTTGTTTTTGTTTTTGAGATAGAGTCTTGCTCTGTCACCTAGGCTGGAGTGCAGTGGTGCGATCTTGGCTCACTGCAAACTCCGTCTCCCGAGTTCAAGTGATTCTCCTGCCTCAGCCTCCCAAGTAGCTGGGATCACAGGCACACACCACTACGCCCAGCTAATTTTTGTATTTTTAGTAGAGATGGGGTTTCACTATGTTGGCCAGGCTGGTCTCAAAATCCTGACCTCAAGTGATCCACCTGCCTCAGCCTCCCAAAATGCTGGGATTACAGGCATGAGCCACCGTGCCCAGCCTGAGCGGGGGTTTTTGATGAGAAAACCAAAATGGCAAGAATATATTAAGACTTCCCCAAGGGCAGGGACTGCATTTTCCCCAATAGCATATTACTCAGTCCTGGCACATCAGAGGTACTCAATAAAATAGGGGGTCTTTAAGTTTTTCTTCAACAAACATTGTTTGAATACCCAGTTTGTGTAGGGTAACATTTTAGGAGCTTTATATATATTATCTCATCTAATCCAATACTAACTTTATAAGGAAGATAGTATAACTCTATGATAAAGGTGAGGAACTTAGGGTCAGGGACATTAAGTCACAATATACCTAGGGTTAAAAAGTAAGCTTTGAAGTTGGGCATGGTGGTTCATGCCTGTAATCCAAACACTTTGGGAGGCCGAGCGGGGAGGATCACTTGAGGCCAGGAGTTCAACCAGCCTGGGTAACAAAGCGAGACCCCCGTCTCTACAAAGAATAGAAAAATTAGCCAAGATTGATGGCATGTGCCTGTAGTCCTAGCTACTTGGGAGGCTGAGGTAGGATCACTTGGGCCCAGGAGTTGGAGGCTGCAGTGAACTGGGATTGCGCCACTGCACTCCAGTCTGGATGACAGAATGAGACCTTCTCTCTCTCAAAAAAGTAAGATTTGAAACCAGATCTGTTTGGCTGCAATGCTTACCCTGTTTTTGAATATACCATAAAAATAGGGAGGGAGAGCAAGATGGAGAAAAGGAGAAAAAGAAAAGGAATGTAAAATAAAATAGGACCCCTGCCTCTGAGGAGCTGTTAGCTGGCAAGGATATGAACTCAGGCAATATTTCCTCTGAATACATGAGTTTTAAAGGCAGATCATGAAATAATCCAGAAGTGTGGGGCATTACTATTGCTAAATGAGAACTCTATGTGTCAACAGTAAGATAGTGGAAAATAAATGTATTTGGCACTAAAAAGCCTGGGTTTGGGTCACAGCTCTAGAATGTTCTAGATATTTGATCCCAAACAGGAAGTTTAACCTTCTGGAGCCTCAACACACTGACTCCTAAAATGACAATGATGGTTAATAAGCCCACAGGGCTGTGGGGCTCAAGTGACCTAAATGAGGAAATGCTTTGTAAAACAGTTAAAGTCCTGGGAAAATTCACTGTGCTCATTTCGCAAATGTTTATTTAGCAAGTATTAAGTTTCTCCATTTAGTGATAGGACATTTATCTGACATAAAATGGAACAAGGGGTTTATCACAAGGTGTGTGTTGCTTTTGGAAATGCCAGCAGGCAAACAGCACAGTCCCCTTCTGAAATTACTACTCACTATGAGGAAGAAAGGAAGAAAGGAAGGAAAGGAAGAAACGAAGGTAAGAAAGAAGGAAGGAAGGAAGGAGGGAAGGAGGGAAGAAGGAAAGGAGGGAGGGAAGGAGGAAAAAGAAAAGGAAGAGGAGGGAATGAATACTAAACTACATTAACCAGAAATATTTGATCTCCCAGGAAGAGTAAGGCATTTACAGTGGCACTACAAGTGGAAGCTGTAGTTTGTTGCAGCTTATGGTGGAAGAATCTGGTTGTGTCCAGACCCAGCTCAATGCCTTACCCACAAACACCACTGCTTTCTTCCCTATGGGAGGCCCGAAAAGGCCCTTCCGTCGTCGATCCAGCTTGGACATGATGATATCCTGGGTCTGATTGGCTGAGGTTCTGGCAGAGAAATTGAGGCAGTTGGGCAGGTACATATTCTTGGGAAGGTGGAGAAGGAAGTTGTTGGTGATGGCTGACTTGCCAGTGCCTGTGGGGCCCACAAACAGCGTTGGAATCTCATGGTCTAAGTAGGTTTTCAAGAAGAAGGACTGCCGGGCTGTCTCCATTGTGGGGATGATGAGTTCTGAGACCTGTACCACACAGACATGGGAGAGTCTTGGTCCTGGGCCCAGGAAGCTGGGGGTCTTGGCGTTTAAGAGACCTGGGTTTACATTCTAGCTCCATCCCTTACTATCTTTATGACCTCAGGCGAGTCTTTAACCTCTCCACAGGCCTCAGTTTCTTCATCTGTAAAATGGGGATAATAATGGCACCTAATTCACAGAGGTGGCTTGAGGATTAAACAAGATCATGCATGTAAAGTTAGGCATTACCGTCTGTGTGTTGTAGATGAGAAGACTGAGGTCGAGAGCCTTTCTGCAACTTGCCCAAGTAACACAGTAAGTAAGTGAAAATGCAGGGAGTTGAATCCCAGCTTGTGTGATTCCAAAGTCTACAGTCTTCACTACTGAATGGTCATATTACAAACAGTTGTGGTAAGGATAGGTCGATAGCTGCTATGCTCCTAGAGCATTGCTCTGAACCAGCTTGTCTCCCTTGTCCCAGGCGAGGTCGACTTCCCCTATGCCATCGTCACTGCCTGGCTCAGAGGGTGTAAGTGTGATCCTGAATCCCCATGATCTGTGCTTGTTTCTGATTTGTTTTTTACAACACTTACATCCTTGGTTAAAAGACCCACCCCTACTAATCCCATGCCTTTTCCAATATGGGGATTGTATTAATACATACTCTTCCTGGAATTCAGGTCCCAGTTGGACTCTTAAGGCCTGGTCTCAGGCTCCTGGAATCCCTATTTGGACAGGACACCTGACCTTGGTTTGGATTCTCTGAGCTTGAACCCTTTCATCAGCCATTTGGCTATATTTGGTCCCTCTGTGGGTGAAGGGGAAGAGGCAGGAAAATTATATCATATACTGAAGTCTCCTTCTGTGTCTAGGCTGAAAGGGACTAGAACTTGGGGCCACTGTGTTGTACAACCACAACACAGTACCATTCACACTATGGATCATGTCAATGGCACCTCCTAAAGCAAAACTGGACCATGATGCAAATGGCATCACCTAGGTCTGTGCAACATGGCGGCCCCATATATACTGGTAGACAAAGGCTCAGCTTCTTTCTGCAAGTAATTTGATCAAAGGAAAAGAAACAGATGAGACAAGGGAATTAAAGTTGAGAAGAAGAGAAGTAACAGGTGCTTAACTAGGGTGTTTTGCCTGTATTACCCCCTACAGTCTTCCCAGTAACCTTCTAAGGCAGGTATGTAATAACACAGATGAAATAATAGAAGCTCAAAGAAACTGGCTAACTTACCCAAAGCCATATAGCCAGCAAGTGATGTTGAATGCAGATCTAGATTCAAGATACCCATTTTGCTACCAAGACTGGGAAGTTAAAGCAAGTTGGGTTTCATAGATGTTTATTTTCAGGAACTAGGACAATTGTTTGACAAGGGAAAAATCTCCAGAACTGAAGATATTTTCTTCATTGGACTCTTTTACTTGAATTAATTCAGCAAGATTGTAAATCCCTGGAGCTCAAGTGACTAAGTTCTTTTTGGAGAATTAAAGTTTAGGACCTCAGTGCTGGGGGTTGCTTTACAACACTCAGCCCCCAAGGTGTGTCCTGAAGTCAGCACCCATCCACCCTGCCTGACACATCCTTACACATACAGCTGTGGTCCTGCTTGGTGTCTGATTTGGCTGTCAATATCTGTACTTTGTCCACCACCTACCACTCCACCCAGGGCCTGAACAATCTCCAGTCACTTCAGAAAGATAAACTATGCCCACTAGATTCTACTAACAGGGACATAAAAGCTCTCTAAAAAGATATTCCACAAGGATTGAAAAGAGCAGGAGTTGTAGGTGAATCATTTTCCAATCAGAAAACTTATTAATCAGAACCTACTTTTCAGAGAATTCTGATCAAGAAAATCTTTCTCTGAGGATTCGAAGAATCCTTTTCTGCTGAGATCACTGAGAAGCACACTGATGACTCTCTGGTATTATTATTACTATTATTATTATTATTTGAGATAGAGTTTCGCTCTTGTCCCCCAGGCTGAAGTGCAATGGCGCAATCTCGGCTCCCTGAAACCTCTGCCTCTGGAGTTCAAGCGATTCTCCTACCTCAGCCTCCCAGGTAGCTGGGATTATAGGCATGTGCCACCATGCCCAGCTAATTTTGTATTTTTAGTAGAGATGGGGTTTCACCATGTTGGTCAGGCTGGTCTTGCACTCCTGACTTCAGGTGACCCTCCCGCCCCGGCCTCCCAAAGTGCTGGGATTACAGGTGTGAGCCACCACGCCCGGCCAGTACCTGGTATTATTATTGATAATGACAATAATCAGAATAGCAACAAACACTGATGTAGCCCCTAGTGTGTGCCATGTGTTCTTGTATAACACCTCCAACCTCTGCAACCATAAATGTTCCCCCCACCGCTATTTTTTGGGTGAGTAAATTGAAGCCGAGAAAGGATGCTGTGTCCCTCTGATTCTAAAGCCCATATTTTTGAAGGTCCAATTGCAGCTCATGTTTAAATATTTTTCTAAAGAAAGCTCTTAAAACTCCCTGCAAAGACTGTTAATTCTTCCACCTGAGAGAATATTTGGATAATTCTGGAAACCAAAGTTCCATGGCCAATGCTTCTCTTTATACCTTTGCACCAGCTGGAATTTTTTCCTCCTCTTTGGTGATATACTGTGTCCACATTTCCCAATGTCCACCAGCTTGTTTGATGAAATAAAAATCATAGATGCTTCCTGGATCCAAAGAAACAAAACACATCATTAGCACATGAAGGCTTTACTTGTCTCCCATATTTGAGGATTTTAAGTCCCTCAGTTATCAGCATCTGAAAATGTGTAACTACCAGTACTGGCATAATTGTGGTGAAACTTATACATTGTGGAAAATGTATAAACTGAAACAACACTTTTTAAAGGGTAGTGACTTTGTTATTTGTGTAAAAATGATAGGTGCTAATTATGCAAATTATTAAATTAGTTTTCATAATGTAAACAGCAAGTATTAAAAGAGAACAAAGCCAGGCACAGTGGCTCATGCCTGTAATCCCAGCACTTTGGGAGGCTGAGGTGGGTGAATCACCTGAAGTCAGGGGTTCAAGACCAGCCTGGCCAACTTGGTGAAACCCCATCTCTACTAAAAATGCAAAAAAATTTGCTGGGCATGGTGATGTGCCTGTAGTCCCAGCTACTTGGGAGGCTGAGGCAGGAGATCATTCAAACCCAAGAGGCAGAGGTTGCAGTGAGCCGAGATTGTGTCACTGCACTCCAGCCTGGGCTATAGAGCAAGACTCTGTCTCAAAAATAAATAAATATATATATATATATACACACACACATAATTTAAAAACAGAACAGAAAAAGAAGACAATAAGTTAGTCAAAATCCCATATCCAGAGATAACTTTTGATGGCAATCCTTCTAGCCCTCTTTCTAGACACACAAACAAACTAAAGATGGAAGGACAGATAGATGAAAGAAAGGATTTTATAATAAGGGGACTCATTGGACATATACTATTTAAAAATAACTATGTTAAAGTTAATTTTACTTAAATCTAGCAAAAGAAAAGGAGATTGAAGTGTAACTGAAGGACCTGCTGACTTTCAGATACAGTTTTTTCCACTACAAGAGACACTGGGTCCTAAAAGGTATTTCACAATTTTAAGTCATAAAGGGATTAAAGTCATTATGCTTTAAAAATCATTTAATGTCATTTTGTTATTGTATTTTAACTTTTTATTGTGAAAAAAATAAAAAAAGAAAGGAGAATAGTATAATACACCATCATGTATGTATTATCCAGCCTCAACATGATCATTTTGCCGTTCTTGTCTCATCCATTTCACTACCTCCAACCAACACCATACTCATTTTCCTTTATTCTCTCTTCCTTCCTTCTGTCTTTCTTTTTTCTCTTTTTCTTTTTTGAGATGGAGTCTCACTCTGTTGCCAGGCTAGAGTGCAGTGACGTGAGAGTGCAGTGACGTGATCTCGGCTCACTGCAACCTCCGCCTCCCGAGTTCAAGCAATTCTCCTGCCTCAAGTTCCCCAGTAGCTGGGATTACAGGCA
Source organism: Chlorocebus sabaeus (assembly GCF_047675955.1). NCBI lineage: Eukaryota > Metazoa > Chordata > Mammalia > Primates > Cercopithecidae > Chlorocebus > Chlorocebus sabaeus. Next base: position 19,310,213 of record NC_132908.1, read on the forward strand.
CTCGCCATCACGCCCTGCTAATTTTTGTATTATTAGTAGACACAGGGTTTTGACATGTTGGCCAGGCTGGTCTCAAACTCCTGACCTCAGGTGATCCACCCGACTCAGCCTCCCAAAGTGCTAGGATTATAGATGTGAGCCACCGTACCCAGCCCTTCCCGTCTCTTTCCTTCTCTCTCTCTCTCCCTCCATCCTTCCTTTCTCCTCTTCCCTCATCTCTCTCCCCTCCCCTTCCCTTCCCTTCTTCCTTCTTCGGAGTGTTTTAAGGCAGATCCTGATATCACACCATTTCAATTGTGAATACACACGATTTAAGTTTAGACCAATTTCATTGATTCCTTTGTGAACTGTGAGGTGATTAACTCTTTCTTCCACCTCCCCTTCTCTGGTTCCTTTTGTTGTCATTGACACTATAACTTTCACTTTGTCAGGGTTCATATTCATTTATATTTTATTCTGCAACCATAATTTCCCCATTCCTTAGTCTTATATGTTTGTATTTCAATAGATTCACTGCTCAAACTTTTAAGTAGATTCAATGCTCAGGACTTTTAACACAGACTACTTAAGAGTTCTTTGTTTTAATTCATCTCTTAGTTGACTAATTTTCTTCCTCTTTCTTTCTCTCTTGCCTTTCTTTCTTTCTTCCTTCTTTCTTTCTTTTCTTTGTTTCTTCTTTCTTTTTTCTCTCTCCCTCCCTCCCTCTCTCCCTCTTTCTCCTTCTGTATTTCCTTCCTTCCTTCCCTCCTTCCTTCCCTCCCCTCCCTCCCTCCCTCCCTTCATTCCTTCCTTCCTTCCTTCCTTCTTTCCTCTCTTTTTCTTTCATTCTTTCTCTCTTTTTCTCTTTTTTTCTTTCTTTTTTGAGACAGGGTCTCACTCGTTGCTCAGGTCAAAGTGGTGCAGTGGTGCAATCACAGTTTACTACAGCCTCAACCTCCCGGGCTCAAGCAATCTTCTCACAGCCTCCTGAGTAGGTGGGACCACAGGCACACGCCACCACACCCAGCAAATTATTTTATTTCTTGTAGAGATAGGGTCTTGCTATGTTGCCCAGGCTGGTCCCAAACTCCTGAGCGCAAGCAATCTGCCTGCCTTGGTCCCCTAAGGTGCTGGTATTACAGGCATAAGCCACTATGCCCAGCCTAATTTTTTTTTTTTTTTCCCGAGAAGGGGCTTATAGGTGCTCAACTCTCTCAGCTTGTATGTGTTTGAGAATGGCCACCTGCTGCTTTTGTATTTTTAACAGTGACTTAGCTGAGAGTAATATGTCATATTTTCTTGCCTTCAAAGGCGTGCAGACATTGCTCTATTCTGTTGTGTGTGTGTGTGTGTGTGTGTGTGTTTTAAATTGCTGTGCAGAAACTGAGGCCCATCAGATATTTACCCTGGAAGTCCAATAACTTAATTATGTTATATTTTCTGGTCAATTATTATGTATCAGTTTTTCTTGGAGCATAGCATACTCTTACAACTGGTAGAAACAACTGTTCATTTTAGGAGAAGTTTCTGCATCTGTATCTTCGTATATATTATTCATACTATTGATTGGAGTTCTTGAGGAACTAGCATTATTTGGTCTCCATATCAATTGTATTGTCTCTAATTGCGTCAATGTTTTTCTCTTTTCTTCTGTTGTAAGTGTAATTATCTCAAACCTTATTTCTAAGCCATATATTTGATGTCTAGCCTTGTATACTTTAGTTCTTGCTGGTTCTAATTCACTTATTAGATCATTAACGGCATTACTTTATTCCCAATCTGTTTCTCTGACTCTTCAGTTCCTCTATTTCTCTAATTTAGTAGTTGTATCACTTCATCTACAAACTTTCTACAGCTTTATTGAAAAGTAATTTACATATCATATAATCCAACTAGTTCAAGTGTACAATTCAATTATACTTTTAGCGTACCAAAACCACACATATATGTAAATATATTAATATTCACAGAGTTGTGAAACCATTACCACAATCAATTTTAGAACTTTTCATTACATTGGATAGAAACCCCACACCTCTTAGCTGTCACCTGCCAAATCCCTCCCCTACCCACTTCGTACCCTGGCAACCACTAATCTACTTTCTGTCTCTATAAATTTGCCTATTCTGCCTATATAAAGGGAATCATATAATACGTGTTCTTTTGCAACTGGCTTCTGTCACTTAAAAAAGTGTGTGAGTGTGTGCGTGCATGTATTTGAGACCAGGCCTAGCTGTCACCCAGGCTGGAGAGTCTGTGGCACCATCTTGCTCACTGCAACCTCAACCTCCTAGATTCAAGTGATCTTCCCGCCCCAGCCTCTCAAGTAGCTGGGACAACAGGCATGCACCACCACGTCTGGCTAATTTTTGTATTTTTTTGTAGAGACGGGTTTTTGCTGTGTTGCCCAGGCTGGTCTTGAACTTAGCTCAAGTGATCTGCCCACAACTATATTGTTTAACTTCTGAGTTAAATTAAATTGGATTGTGTTTAACTTTGGAGGAATGGTCACAGGCTCTTTTTCAAAGCTACTGCACCATTTTACATTCCCATTATGGTAGATGAGAGTTCTGATTTTCCTGCATCCTCACCAATACTTGTTGCTTTTCATCTTTTTAATTATACCCATCCTAGTTGTTGTAAAGTAGTATCTCATTGTGGTTTTAATTTGCATTTCCCTGATGGCTAATAACATTGAGCATCTTGTCATGGGCTTATTGGCCCTTTGTATATCTTTTTTTTTTTTTTTTTTTTTTTTTTTTTTTGAGACAGGGTCTCACTTTGTCACTCAGGCTGGAGTGCAGTGGTACAATCTTGGCCACTGCAACCCCTGCCTTCTGGGCTCAGGTGATCCTCCTGCCTCAGTCTCCCAAGTAGCTGGGACTACAGGCAGGCACACACCATCATGCTTAGCTAATTTTTGTATTTTTTGTAGAGATGGGGTTTAGTCATGTTGCCCAGGCTGGTATCAAACTCCCGGGCTCAAGTGATTTCCCCACCTCAACTTCCCAAAGGCATGAGCCCCAACGTGCCTGGCCTATATGTCTTCTGTAAATAACTGTCTATTCAGATATTTTGCTCATTTTTAATTGGGTTGTCTTTTTATTATTGAATTATGATAACTCTTTATATATTCTAAATTTGAGTCCTTTATAAGATATTTAATTTGTAAGAAATTTCACCCATTCTGTGGGATTTTTCATTTGATGTTGTCCTTTGAAGCACGAAAGTTTTTAATTTTAATGATGTTGTTTATCTATTTTTTCTTTTGTCACTTGTGCTTTTGTTGTCTTAAGACATCATCGCCTACTCCAAAATCATAAAAATGTGCATCTATGTTTTCTTCTAAGAGTTTTATAGTTTTAGCTTTTACATTTAAGTCTTTGATCTATTTTGAGTTAGTTTTTCACTATAGTGTGAGGCAGAACTACAAATTCACTCTTTTACATGTATAATTCAGTTGTTCCAGTACAATTTGTTGAAAAGATCATTCTTTTCCTATTTAATCATCTTGGCACCATTGTCAAAAATCAAGTCACCATAAATGCAAGAGTCTTCCTTCTGGACTCTCAATTATATTCAATTAATCTATATTTCTGTTCTTTTGCCAGTATAACATACTATTCATTTATGAACTTTAAAAAGTTAAACTTCTATTATTACAAAATTCTTTCAACAGAAATATTTTCTGGCTCTTGGTTCATGTTTTCTGTTAAACGTTCTCTCTCTCTCTCTCTCTGATGTGTGCATGATTGCCTTACCATTCTGCTCTGATATAATTGGGTAAATTCTTCTTGACATTTTTCCCAACATTATCTGGGGACAGTTTATCTTATCTACAGTGTTGGCCACTATTCAAGGAATGGTGTGTGGCTTTCTTTCCTATAGCCTTAATCTATAGGGTTGGGTAAAAGGAAAGGCTCAGTTACCCTTGCTGGAAAATCTGAGCACTGTACCCTCTCTCTGAAATCTGTCTACATTTCCTGAACCATGGATCCATCTCACTCCTATCCTAGCTAGTGATTTGCCCCACTCCTGTAGGATTCAGCTCATGTCCCCACACAGCACAGGGTTCTGGAAGATGCAAAACCTGGTGGTTTTTCCCATCCCTACTAAGGTCCTCCAGCATCACACAGGGGCTTTCATGATGGAGAGTTTCTCTCAGACCTTTTGTGCAGCTGCCCAGCCATCATCATAGTCCTCTTTCCTCTCCATTGGTGATTTCCAACGAGAACTCTTAGAATGTTGTCAACTGACCTGCTTTCCTCTCCCTGTCACTCTTAGCAAGAGAGCGGGGTGGCAGGTTCTGGGTTGGGAGATACACCAGACCAGAATCTTGTTTTCTCTCCTTATTCACTACTTCACAATGTTTGTAGAATTAAGTTGTAATTCATTCTTTGGTTATTGCTGAGGACTTTTTAGGATTAAAAAATGTTTGTTGTTGCTGATTTCATTAGGTATTTTAAAAGTGAGCTTCTGTTGTTCTACGTCACTCTGCAGCCTTACCTAGAAGTCAATCTGGTGCAACACTTTTAGAAAGCAATCTGGCACAATGCTTACAGAGCTACAAGAATGTTCTCTAAGTCAGAAATCCCATTTCTGGGAATTTATCATAAGGAAATAATTCACAATGAAAATAATCTGTATACATGAGTATGCAACACCATCTGTGATAGCAAAGAAATAACTTACATATCTTACATTAGGAGACAAGTAAAATTAGCTCTTATAAGATGGATGGAATATTCTTCGGTCATTAAAATGATAGTTGCAAAAGCTAAGTATTAGCATAGAAAATGCTTTTAAGAAACAATGCTAGATAAAAATAGACTATAGAGTGAAATATATACCATTATGGTAACTCTGTAAAGAGATGAAATCAGGTAGAGAAGCAAGGCAACAGATTTTTTGAAAACTGAAATGACTGCGATAAGGTGGTATGAACAAAGAGATACTTATTGATAATTTTTATTTAATAGAATAGAATTGCTTTTACAATAAAAAGGAGACACTAAAAGACTGAATAAGTAAAATATTTTTCCCTCTTCCTTTGCTGATGTTGAGCTAGAGCTAATTTGTGGCTTGATTTGGGAACATTTAGGCTAATGAGAAAAGATTTGGCCGGGCATGGTGGCTTATGTCTATAATTCCAGCACTTTGGGAGGCCGAGGTGGATGAATCACTTGAGTTTGGGAGTTGGCGAACAGGCTGAGTAACATGGCAAAATCCTGTCTCTACAAAAAATACAAAAATTAGCCAGGCATCGTGGCATGTGCCTATAGTCCTGGCTACTTGGGAGGCTGAGGTGGGATCACCCAGGCCTGGGGCACCAAGACTGCAGTGAGCCATGATGAGCCATGACCACGCCACTGCACTCCAACCTGGACAACAGAATGAGGCTCTGTCTCAAAAGAAAAGAAAAGAAAGAAAAGAAAAAAAAAGAAAAGAAAAGAGAGGAGAGGAGAGGAGAGGAGAGGAGAGGAGAGGAGAAGAGAGAGAAGAGAAGAGAAGAGAAGAGAAGAGAAGAGAAGAGAAGAGAAGAGAAGAGAAAAGAGAAGGGGAAGAGAAGAGAGAGAAGAGACGGGGAAGAGAAGAGAGAGAAGAGAAGAAGAGAAGAGGAAGAGAAGAGAGAGAAAAGAAGAGAAGAGAAGAGGAGGAGAAGAGGAAGAGAAGAGAAGAAGAGAAGTGAAGAGAGAAGAGAGAAAAGAAGAGAAGAGAAGAAGAGAAGAGGAAGAGAAGAGAGAGAAGAGACAGGGAAGAGAAGAGAGAGAAGAGAAGAGAACAGAGAGAAGAAGAGAAGAGAAAGAAGAGAAGAGAAGAGGAGAAGTGAAGAGAAGAAAAGAGAAAATATTTCACTAGTAAAAGTAGATTTACCAGCTGTGTGACCTTGGCTAAGTTTACCATTTGCACATCTGTAAAATGGGCCTGATTTTATGTAAAGCTCAGAAAAGCACTAGGGAGAGTGAGTGAGATATGCGTGTCAAACATCTAGCATAGCTCTGGGCACACAGAAGGCACTTGGTAATATTTAGCTCTAGCTCTCCTTGATTTTCATCAGAGTAATGGCTCCTGTTCTCTTTGTGTTGTGATTTTAACTTAAACTCTGATCTGGGTGCAAGAGTAGAAAGAGGAGAATAGCAGAAATTCAGGAATGGATTGGTAATGAATTGGTAAATGGCTTCTATCCCCCCTACCCCAGCTCTGCTTTCCTCTCCTGCACTTGGAAAAATAAACTTTTCAACTGGGCAGTGAGTGACTTTTCAAAGGTCACACAATGAATGAGTGAATAAAGAGAAATTCAGCACTTTCTGGACAAACGGTTCCCTGGGTTGACATACAAAGATCCATGTCAGACCATATGAGCCCAACATTGACAGAACCCCACAAGGGTCTGCTTGCTTTCCTTAGTGTATGCTTCCCAGTGTAGTTCCTCCAGCACTTATTTGAGAGATCCATTTATGCCATGCCTTGTATATCATGAAAATCCTAGAAAACAATATTCCCATGAAGTTAGAGAAGGCCTTCCTGGAGCACTCAGCATTCGAACTTTAATCGTAGGTCCTCATGCATAGGCTAGAAAGGCATTTTAAGCTTTTGAATATGGTTATAAGAAAGGACAGGGTCTTCCTATGTTGCCCAGGCTAGTCTCAAACTCCTAGGCTCAAGCAATCCTTCCAACTCAGCCTCCTGTGTAGATGGGATTACAGGCATGAACCACCCTCCTTGGTAAAAACCTGGTTTTTTTTTTGAGTTTTTTTTTTTTTTTTTTTTAAATAAGCTGCTGCAAAAGAAGATATACACAAAGGAAGTCAGTTTGCAGGACATGATGAAAATTATGTTTGTTTTATGCTGCATCTGCTGGGTAGGGCATAGAGGTAGGAGATGAGGCCATGGTTGTGGACAGGAGATATTATAAGGCAAAATTATCTAGAAACTGAGTGGGAGCTGTGCACATCACATCATTGGCTCTCTAGCTGCAGAAGGAAAGGAAAGAGGTCATCACAAAATGATCTGAAAGTGAGGTCAAGGGCAATTCATCTACCATCTCTGCAGACACAGCATAAACAGATTGATCTTGAAGGATAAGGAAGGCAGAAAACAACATGTGGAGCCTGTGAAAAAAAATTGTAAAATGTAAAAAAAAAAAATGCAAAGGAACGTCATATGGAGATTAACCTGAAGAATTTATCTCTGAACTCTTTTTTTTGGCGGGGGGACAGGATCTCACCGTATCACCCAGTCTGGAGTGCAGTGGTCATGCATGGCTGTAGGTGCATCACAGCTCACTGCAGCCTCAAACTCCTGGGCTCAAGTGATCCTCCTGCCTCAGCCTCCCAAGTAGCTGAGAATAAGGTATGTGTGCCATCATACCTGGCTAATTTGTTTTGTATTTTTTGTAGAGACAGGGTTTTACAATGTTGCCCAGGATGGTCTCAAACTCCTGGGCTCAAGCAATCCACCTGCCTCAGCTTCCCAAAGTACTGGGATTACAGGGGTGAGCCACTGTGCCAGGCTGAAACTTGTTTTTTGCAGCACTTGAAGCCAAATTTCAAGAAAACTCTTTGGTATCTTCCATAAGGTGCAGAAAGACCTAACTTTAAGTGAAGCAGGAACCAAAAGCAATAAAGGAGAAACAAGCTAAGATGAAAAGGCAAGATGAGATAAAAAGTGAGATGGACGCCCTAAGAGATGATGATGATAACAGCAACAAAATTGCTCACGTTTATTTAACATTTCCTATATATCGTGCTTTATTCAAAGTATTTTTACATGTATTAGCTCATTTAATCCTTACTATTATTATTGCCCCCATTTTATAATTGAGGGAACTAAGGACGATAAATAAGTTGCCCAAAGTCACCCCAGCAGTAAGTGTTAGAGTCAGGGTCTGAACTCTGACAGTTTCACTCTGTGGCCTGTACTTTCCCATCCTTGCACTAACAAAGCCTGGCACAGGAACAAAAGATACAAAGGCAGAATTAAAATCATTCAAGGCTGTAAAAAGAATAATTGAAGTTGTGGGTGGCTGATATCACAATGAAAAGTGCACCTCGGAAGACCAAAACCCCAAGACAAGAAAAAAGGAGATGATGGTTATGGGAGCCAGAGCATAAAATTTTTCCTTGCTGACGGAAAGGATGCATCACATTCCAGGCAAAATAAACAAAAGGGGACACAGTCTGTTAAAAACAAAACAGAAACAAAACCTACCAAAACATTAAATAAAGAACATATGAAAAACAAACTACCACTTTATATATAATTCAACCTCACTTCTAATTTAAAAAAGAAGAAATTTAAATTAGATACTATTTTCACTTTTCAAATGTAAACAGAATGCCAAAATACATAAGGCAAAACTGATAGAACTTCAAGGAGAAATAGACAAATCCAATATCATAGCTGGATACTTCAACCACCCCTGTCAATCAGTAATTGGCAGATAACAGTTAGAAAATAAGTAGGAATATAGTGAAACCGAAGAGTACCCTCATCAATTAACAGGATCGAATTGACATTTATTACTGTATCCAACAACAGAAAACTACATATTTTCTTAAGCTCACATGAAACATTCACCAAGATAGAACACATCCTGGGCAATAAAATACTTTTTAATTTTTTTTAGGCAGGGTTTCACTCTCTTACTCTGTCACCCAGGCTGGAGTGCAGTGGGATGATCATAGCTCACTGCAGCCTCCAACTCCTAGGCTCAGGCAATTATCCCGCCTCAGCCTCCTGAGTAGCTGGGACCACAGGTGTTCGCTACCACACCTACCTAATTTTCGTTGTTTGTTCTTGTAAAGACAGGATTTTGACAAGTTGCCCAGGCTGGTCTCAAACTCCTGGGCTTAAGTGATCCTCCATCTTGGCCTCCTAAAGTGCTGGGATTACAGGTGTGAGCCACTGTGCACAGCCAAAAAGAAAGATCTAAAATCAATAATCTAAGCATTCATCTTAGGAAACTAGAAAGAGTAAATTAAATAAAAGGAACCAGAACAGAAGAAATAAAAATAATTGCAGAAATCATGAAACTGACAATAGGAAATTAATAGATAAAATTAACAAAAGCTGCATCTTTGAAGGATTAATAAAATTGACAGGCTGGGCACAGTAGGTCATGCCTGTAATCCCAGAACTTTAGAAAGCTGAGACAGGTAGATCACTTGAGTCCAGGAGTTTGAGACCAGCCTGGGCAGATCCCATCTGTTTAAAAAAAAAAAAAAATTGACAAACCTTTAGACAGGTTAACCAAGAGAAAAAGAGAAGACAGCACTAATATCAAGAATGAGGCTGGGCACAGTGGCTCACGCCTGTAATCCCAGCACTTTGGGAGGCCAAGGCGGGTGGATCACCTGAGGTCAGGAGTTTGAGACTAGCCTGACCAACATGGAGAAACCCCATCTCTACTAAAAATACAAAATTAGCCAGGTGTGGTGGCACATGACTTTAATACCAGCTACTTGGGAGGATGAGGCAGGAGAATCACTTGAACCTGGGAGAATGAGGTTACGGTGAGCCAAGATCGTGCCATTGTACTCCAGCCTGGGCAACAAGAGCAAAACTCCATCTCAAAAAAAAAAAAAAAAAAAAAGAGAAAGAGAAAGAAAGGCCATCAGTACTGATTCTATGGACATTAAGAAGATAATAAAGGAATATTATGAACAACTTTACACCAACAAATTTGATAAATAAAATAAACATTCCTTGAAAGACATGATTTACATGATTCACATAAGGAGAAATAGATAATTTGAACAGGCTTTTATACATTAAAGAAATTTAATCAACAATTAACAACCTTCCAAGAGAGAAAGTACAAGGCCAAGATGGGTTCACTGGTGAATTCTATCAAACATTTAATGAAGAAATGATACAAATTCTCTACAATCTCTTACAGAAAATAGAAGCAGAGGACACACTTTATAACTCATGCTATGAGGCCAGCATTACACTAATACCAAAGCCAGATAAAGACATTATAAGAGAGGAAATTATAGACAAGTATCTCTCATCAACATAGACGTAAAAATCTTCAACAAAGTATTAGCAAATCAAATCCAACAACATATGAAAAGTATTACACACCATAATCAAGTGGTATTTATTCCACTTGATTATTCCAGGTATATAAGGCTAACTCAACATTTTAAAATCAAGTAATGTAATTCACTGCATTAACAGGCTAAAGAAGAAAAATCATATCATCACATTAATAGATTCAGAAAAAGCATTTGACAAAATCCAACATCAACTCATGACAAAGACTCTCAGTAAACTAGGAACAGAGAGAACTCTTCAACTTAATAAAGAATATCAACAAAAAACCTTCAGCCAAACATCACACTTAATGGCCAAGAACTAGAAGCTTTTCTCCTAAGACTGGGAACAAGATAAGGAAGCCCTTTTTAATTAATTCTGTTCAGTATCATACTGGAAGTCCTAGCTAATGGAATAAGACAAGAAAAGGAAATAAAATATTGGGAGAGAAGAAATAAAACTGTCTGTCAATGGCATAATTATGTAAAAAAAATCCCAAAGAATCCACAAAAACACTTTTGGAGCTTATAAGTGATTGTAGCAAGATGGCTGGATATGAGATTAATATACAAAAGTCAATTGCTTTTCTATATACCGGCAATGAACAAGTGGGATTTGAAATGAAAACACAATACCATGTATATTAACTCCGAAAAAGAAGGAACTACTTAGGTATAAATTTAACAAAAATTATACAAGATCTATATGAGGAAAACTATAAAACTCTAGCCAAAGAAATAAAAAACAGTCTAAATAAATAGATAAACCATGTTTATGAATATAAAGACCCCAAATTATGAAAAAATCTGTTCTTCTTGACTTGGTCTAGGTAAACACAGGCTTAACATTATCCAGCAATAGCATGTCTATGTGTTTACTAAATGAATTAATGGAAAAGTTATGTTCACAAAAGGCCTTTACATAAATGTTTATAACTGCTTTATTTATAAGTACCAAAAATTGTAATAAACCAAAATGTCCTTTAATGGGTGGATGGATAAACATACGTACAATGAAATATTATTAAGTAATAAAGAAGCAATCTAATAAAGAACAAAAATCCATTTAGGAACCTCAACTGCATATTGCTAAGTGAAATAAGGCAGTCTAAAAATTTCACATACTGTATAATTCCAAGAATATCATGTCTTGGAAAAGTCAAAACTATAGAGACAGTAAAAAGATCAGTGGTTGCCTGGGGATCAGGGAAGGAAGGGAGGATGAAGAGGTGGAGCACAGGATTTTTTGGGTTGTGTGAAACTATCCTGCATGATTCTGTAATGGTGAATACGTGACATTTACATCTTTGTCAAAACCCATAGGACATACAACACAAGAGTGAACCTTAATGTAGACTATGAACTTTGTTCATAATAATTTAGCAATATTGGTTCATCAATTATAACTATAATACCACAGTACTGCAAGATGTTAATGAGAGAACTGTGTTTGCGTGGGTGAAGAGAAGTGGCATATGGAAACTCTGTATTTTCTGCAACATTTTTCTATAAATTTAAGACTAAAGTCTATTAAAACTTTTTTTAAAGGAGAAGAAAGTTAAAATGCGATATGATTTTCATATTTCAAATTGCTTGAGTTTTTATTTTGTTTTGTTTTGTTTTTTGAGATGGAGTCTTGCTCTGTCACCCAGGCTGGATTGCAGTGGTGTGATATCTCAGCTCACTGCAACCTCTGCCTCCCAGGTTCAAGCAAATCTCCTGCCTCAGCCTCCCAAGTAGCTGGGACTACAGGCACCCACGACCAAGTCCAGCTAATTTTTGTATTTTTAGTAGAGACGGTGTTTCACCATGTTGGCCAGGCTGGTCTTAAAATCCTGGCCTCAAGAGATCCACCTGCCTCAGCTTCCCAGAAGTGCTGAGATTACAGATGTGAGCCACTGTGCCTGGCCAAGATATGATTTTCATATTTCAAATTGTTTGAGATTTTGAAAAGACAATACTCAGTGAGGCATAAGGGAAGTTTAGCAACCAAAAGCTTTAAAATGTTACCGACCTCTTGACTCAGCAATTCTATTTTAGGAAATCATCATGAGGAAATAAAATGAATTAAGCAAATATGTAGCCACTAGAATGTTGTTAATGATAGGAAAAACTAGGAGATAAAAGTACAGAATGATTTTATATTTTAAAAACAAACCTGGAGATACATACATGCATAAGAAAATGTCTAATTGTCATCAAAATGTTAATCATGGTTGTCTTTTTATCACATATTTTTATTGTACATTTTTTTCTGAAAAAATAAGAATGAACTTCATACCCACCACGATGGCTATTATCAGTAAAACATACAGAGAAAATACAAGTACTGGTGAGGATGTGGAGGAATCAGAACTTCTGTGTATCGCTGGTGGGCATGTACAATATTGCAGCCTCTATGGAAAACATTACAGCAGTTCCTCAAAAAATTAAACATGGCATTAACATATGATCCAAATTTTCACTTCTTAGTATAAACACCAAAGATAGCAGAGACTCAAAAGACAGTATTCGTACACCCATGTTCATAGCAGTTTTACTTGCCATAGCCAAAAGATGGAAGCAACTCAAGGGTCCACTGACAGATGAATGGATAAACAAAACGTGGTGTGTACATGAAACGGAATATACTCAGCCTTAAAAAGAAAGGAAATTCTCACACATGCTACAACATGGATGAACGCCGAAGACATTATGCTAAGTAAAATAAGCCAGTCACAGGAAGACAAATACCGTATGATTCCTCTTACATGCAGTACCCCGGGCAGTCAAATTTATGGTGACAGAAAGTAGAATGATTATTTCCGGGGTAGGGGTGGAGAAGGAGCATTGGGGCAGGTACTGTTTAATGAGAACAGTTATGGTTAGGGAAGGTGAAAAACGTCTTGGAGATGGAGGGAGGTGATGGTTGCCCAACAATGTGAATGTATTTAATGCCACTGATTTGAACAATTAAAAATGGTCAAAATGGTAAATTTGGTGTTATGTGTATTTTACTATGACAATAAAATAAGCAAAATCATCCAAACCAAAAACTCAATGAATGCACGACAATCTGATTAATGGATTGGTACAGAGACAGAGCCTCCAGGGGGTTCATCTTGCGAAAGGAGCATGTCTTGGGCCCCCAAAATCATTAAGCTAAAAGGAAAAGTCAAGGAGGGAATCGCTTAGGGCAAACCTGCCTCCCATTCTATTCAAAATCACCCTTCTGCTCACTGAGATAAAAGCTTATCTGATTGCCTCTTTTGGAGAGGCTAATCAGAAACTCAAAAGAATGCAACCATTTCTCTCTTATCTACCTATGTCTTGGAAGTCTCCACCCCCGCTTCAAGTTGTCCCGCCTTTCCAGATGGCACCAATGTTCACTTTACATACGTTGATAGACGTCTCATGTCTCCCTAAAATGTATAAAACTGTGCTCTGACCACCTTGGGCGCATGTTGTTAGGGCCTCGTGAGCTGTGTTAAAGGTGTGCATCCTCAACCTTGGCAAAATAAACTTTCTGAATTAACTGAGACCTGTCTCAGAATTTTGGGGTTCACAATCTGACAGATGGCCATGTGTCACATGAAGCATGCAAGCTGTGCAGAGAAAGAGTATATGGCAGGTGGTAATAGTATCTACTTGCTCGTTCATTATTTCATTATTATGAAAAAAATTCAAACATAAAGAAACATGGAAGACATTGTACAGTGAACGTTTGTATACTCACCTTCTAGATTTTACCATTAGCTTTTTATTTGTTTTAGTACATACCTGGTCATCCCTCTATCCTTCCTTTAATCTATCTTTTTTACAAAAAAAAATTCAAAATTAATTGTTAAGCATCTACACACTTTCTCATAAATACTTCAGCATGCTTATCACTACCCAGTGTTCAGTATTTATTTATATACTTTTTCCTTTGACATAAATCTTACAATGACATGCACACATCCTAAGCCCACATTTACTAAGTTTTGGCAAATATACATATTTGTGTAATCCAGGTCACTCTTAAGATATGCAACATTAGTGTCTCCCCTGGAAGCTCTCTCGTGGCCCTTGATACACGTTTTTTTTTTTTTTTTTACAATCGCAAAAAGTAAAGCTATTTGGGAAGTATTTATAGTATGATCTTTTTGTTCTAGGAATACAGAAAAAACTGAAAGAAAACATAGTGATATTTCTGGAGCGTGGGATTACCATTGATCTTAATTTTGTTCTATTCCTTTCTCTGTATTTTCTAAATTTTATATAATGTCTTACTTGGGTGGTAGAAAAACAAAACAAAAGCTACTTAGAAGAAGGATCTTCCTTATAAGAAATGATGCCACACACAGAAGAATATTTATAGTCACTAAATGATCAGTTTGAAGATAGTGTATGTAGCAAAATTGGAAACATTTCAATATGATATTAAAATGTAACTGCAGGCCGGGTGCAGTGGCTCATGCCTGTAATCCCATCACTTTGGGAGGCCGAGGCAGGTGGATCACTTAAGGTCAAGAGTTTGAGACCAGCCTGGCCAATGTGGCGAAACCCCATCTCTACTAAAAACACAAAAATTAGCCCGGCATGGTGGTGCATGCCTGTGATCCCAGCTACTTGGGAGGCTGAGACAGGAGAATCTCTTGAACCTGGGTGGCGGAAGTTGCAGCGAGCCAAGATCATACCACTACACTCCAGCAGGGGCAAGAGAGTGAGACTCTATCTCAAAAACAAACAAACAAACAAAAAACTATAATGACAAAATTAAAAGAAATATTAATACCATAAGTACCCTATATGAAGGCATGTCAACACACAACAGAAATAGAAAGGAATAAGAAAAACACAAGGGTCTATATTTCTCATTTTGTTTTGGTGATGGAATTATAGGTAATTTTTGCAAAAATAAAACAGTCATATCATCTTTTTCTAAATTAAAAAAGTGGTTAAGTATCCCATAAAACCCTGACTTCAGGACCACCCATGGGCCAACTCCTTTTTTTTTTTTTTTTTTGAGACAGAGTCCAGTTGTGTTGCTCAGGCTGGAGTGCAGTGGCATGCTCTCAGCTCACTGCAACCTCTACCTCCCTGACTCAAGCAATCCTCCTGTCTCAGTCTCCTGAATAGCTGGGATTACAGGCACATGCCACCATGCCTGACTAATTTTGTTTGTATTTTTAATAGAGACGGGGTTTCACGATGTTGGCCAGGCTGGCCTTGAACTGCTGACCTCAAGCGATCTGCCTACCTCGGCCTCCCAAAGTGCTGTGATTGCCAGTGTGAGCCACCATGCCCAGCCAATGATGATATTTTAATTCTGTCATTCCTTACACATTTATTAGCCACCGTGCCTGGCCTTCCTTGGCTTTTGTAAAGGGCTCACCTGTCTGCACATTCTGGTTGCGTTTAGAACACGTAATTCAAACTATTATACTAGAACATAACAAACGGGTTCTAAATTACCTCTTTCTGGAAAGGTGTTGTTTTTGGTGAGTTTGACGCTTTTGGGCCTTGGGTGGTTATCATCCATGCCCATGATCAGGTTGCGGAAAAACACATCAAATTTCTTTCTGCTGTCTGCATTGATGGTGCCAGCCACGGTCCACACCAAGGAAAAGAGAAACAGTCCTTGGAGCCAGAGAAAGATTTGTTGACTTGACAGGCCTTCACCTAATTCCATTTCCTCCTCTTCTACTGCCCTGATTTCATCTGTAAGTGAGAAAAGCGAATCTCAGGACAGAGTGCAGAATGCCACAGATATAAGGGCTGTGAACTGGTTGGTTTTGCCTTTGAAGGGTCTGGGCCAGAGGGGCGACTGATATTGGCAGAGTGCCTATCACCTACCAGATCATTTATCACATGCATTTTTTTTTTTTTTTGGAAACAGGGTCTCACTCTGTCTCCCAGGTTGGAGTGCAGCAGTATAGTCACAGCTCACTGTAGTCTCGACCTCCCGGGCTCAAGTGATCCTCCCTCCTCAGCCTCCTGAGTAGCTGGGACCACAGGCACTAGCCACCACATCTGGCTAATTTTTGTATTTTTTTGTAGAGATGCGGTTTCGCCAGGTTGCCCAGGCTGGTCTCGAGCTCCTGAGCTCAAGCAATCCACCCACCTCGGCCTCTCAAAACGCTGGGATTACAGGCATGACCAATATTTTTATTTATATATATAATTTTTTAATATATATATACCACTATATAAAAAATATATAATATATAAAAATATATATCATATACATAAATATATAGAATACATATAAATATATATATATATATTTTTTGAGCTGGAATCTAGCTCTGTCGCCCATACTTGAGTGCAGTGGCACGATCTCGGCTCACTGCAACCTCCGCCTCCCGGGTACAAGTGATTCTCCTGCCTCAGCCTCGTGAGTAGCTGGGATTACAGGTGCCCACCACCATGCCCAACTAATGTTTGTATTTTTAGTAGAGACGGGGTTTCACTGTGTTGTTGGCCAGGCTGGTCTCGAACTCCTGACCTCGTGATCCACCCACCTCAACTTCCCAAAGTGCTGGAATTACAAGCGTGAGCCACTGTGCCCAGCCTTTGCTGCAATATTTTTATTGCAGTAAAATACATGATGTATAATTTACCATCTAACCATTTTTTAGTGTATAGTTCAGTGGTATTAAGTGCATTCATATTGCTGTGCAACCATCACCACCATCTATATTCAGAACTGGATAGAGAAGCTCTTTGCCCATTAAACAATAACTTCCCCTTCCATCCTCCCTCATCCCCCTTGCAATCAGAACTCTCCTTTCTGTCTTTATAAATTTGGCTACTCTACGAACATTATAGAGGTAGAATTGCACAGTCATTTTGTGACTGGCTTATTTTCTTAGTATAATGGCTTTAGTGTTCATCCAAGCTATAGCATGCATCAGAATTTATTTCCTTTTTAAGGCTAAATAGTATTTCATTGCAAAATTACAACACATTTTGCTTATTTGTTCATCCATCAGTAGACACATGGGTTGTTTTCACCATTTGACTATTGTGAACAAAAGTTCCACGAACATGGTTATACAAACATCTGATCGAGTCTCTGCTTTCAATTCTTTTGGGTTTATATCCAGAGGTGAAAGTGCTGGATCAATAAGTCTACATTTACTTGGTTTTTTTGGATATTAATCTGTTATCAGAGAGGAGGTAAGATGGGGGTCCCACTATGTTCATCTCCCTCTAGGATATCCCTGTGAGGTAAAAAGGGCAGGAATTACTACTCTCATTATGTGAACGAGGAGCCTTAGACTGAGGAATGATGGGGTAATTTGCACTAGAATACCCCCCAAATTCAATCTCAGACAAAGACTAAACACATGGATTTTCCCTAGCAAACTCTACTATCTGCACTCCAAAGGCTTGCTTGTTCTAGACCAAACAGCCAGTCTTGTTGTAATTCAATGGGGGCCAAAGACAGGTGGGAGCAGAAAAAATAGTCAAGGTAGGCCAGGCGCTGTGGCTCATGCCTGTAATCCCAGCACTTTGGGAGGCAGAGGCAGGTGGACCACTTGAGGTCACGAGTTCAAGACCAGCCTGGTCAAAATGGTGAAATCCCATCTCTACTAAAAACACACAAAAAATAGAGTGGTGTATGCCTTAATCTCAGCTACTCAGGAGGCCAAGGCAGGAGAATCACTTGAACCTCGGAGGCAGAGGCTGCAGTGAGCCAAGATCATGCCACTGTACTCTAGCCTTGGTGACAGAGTAAGACTTCATTTCAAAAAAAAAAAAAAAAGAAAGGAATAGCCAAGGTAGACCCATCCCCCATGTGGCTGAAGAATCATAGCTAGCACTTACCAAGTAGAGAGGAGTACAGTCTCATCATTGAGAAGGCAAGGTGGATGGGAGACGTTTGGACAACAAATTTACAATGAAGGCGACCAAATTCCAGGCAGGGCTGGACAAGCCACATGAACATGTCATTGACCTGAAAGTAGAAAGCTCCATGAGACTTGGAGACGTGATCAACAAGTGAGTTGAAGACCAAGAGCTTGGCCTACCTCCTGAGGCTAGAGATGCTGGTTAGACTGCTGATTTTACATGTAGGTGCTTTGGGGGAAAACTTACAGGCAACAAAACTCCTATCTCAGCGTCCTCCTTCAGGGTCCTAAGACTGTTGCCCACAGGCCATGTTAACTCAGTTTCCATCCACATTCCACTGCCCAGAGCTGATACTCAGAGAGGCTTGGAAACACTCTGGGTCAGCTGCAGGACACATAAAATGTGTTTAGAACCCAACTACTGTATCTGCCTTTGTTTCTGTAAAAAGTATTAGGAATTCTAAACAACTAATTTACAAATGACTGATAGACACTGGTGAGGTGGGACTCCTGTATAAATTAGTCAAAGAGAGTACAGAGCTAATTTGGGGGGTTCATTTTCAGTAATTCACCACATGTATGGGTAGGTAGGTTTATATGTTCTTATTTGGGGGTATCATGATTCTAATATCTGTTCTCCGGTCCATTTACTCTTTTAAAAAGTTATCCGGCTTGCTTTTCTTGTAATGCTTTTTTAAACTTTTAACCTTTGTTATACTTTTTAAAAAAAGATTTATTGATTTACTTAATTTTTTTGTTGTTGTTGAGACAGAGTTTTGTTCTGTTGCCAAGGTTGCAGTGCAATGGTGCGATCTCAGCTCACTACAACCTCCCCACCCCTGGGTTCCAGCTCCCCCAAGGTGGGAGGTGCAGAGTCCAGGTTACAGGGATGGGAATTGGCAGGACAAAAAGGAACACCTGGTCCATCTCTAGAGAAGCTTCTACAGACATTTCTGTTAGTGGAGCAATGAAGAAAGAGGTGACATTTCAGCTTCCATAGAGAACATTCCTCAGCACTGGGATTCTCCACTGGGGAGCCAGGGAGTGATGGGGAAGGAGGAAGAGGAAGGAGAAATTGACTGCACCACCCCATGCCTACTATATGGAGAAGAAAGTTGGAAAAATGGCAGGCAGCCAGGAAACAAGATAACTGGGGACAACAAGGGAATTCCTTGCCCCTTCTTGCCTCTGGGGACTATGAAGGTGAAGATGTACCTAGAAGACCCTCGAGATGAAAAGCAGGGAGACAGGAGGAGGGGAAGGAAAGGGTCTGAGAGGCTCACCAATTCCTTGTGCTCCTCAGTGAGACTGGAGGGCAGGGTGTCCATGTAGGAATCCTTCAGGGGCTTCCAGCCTAGCTGATGGGGCTCCATGTAGATCATTCCACACCTGGGAAGCACAGAAGACCCGTCTAGGTGCTCGCTTGTTTGTTACTAATACGGGTTTACGTTTATTGAGCATCTACTGCATGTCAGGCACCATGCTAGGCATTAATGGATCTTGACAATAACCTAGTCCCCTGGGTTTACCCACCTTGAATCCTGTGTTCATCTTCCTTGATTTCTTTCCTTCATATACAGTTTTATGGCATTTCTATATGTTCCTAAAATGTTTGTTTGTCTGGAGACAGTGTCTTGCTCTGTTGCCCAGGCTGGAAATACAGTGGTGCAATCTTGGCTCACTGCAACCTCCGCCTCCCTGGTTCAAGTGATTCTCATTTCTCAGCCTCCTGAGTAGCTGGGATTACAAGTGCGTCCCACCACACCTGGCTAACTTTTTGTATTTTTAGTAGAGATGGGGTTTTGTCTTTAGTACAGACAGGGTTGGCCAGGCTGGTCTAGAACTCCTGGCCTCAAGCGATTTACCACCTGGGCCTCCCAAAGCGCTGGGATTACAGGTGTGAGCCACCGGTCTGTTCCTAAAGTGTTTATATTTTTACTTTAGTTGTTTTTAACAATTTAGAAGGGGTACCATGCTATAGATAATATTTTGATCTTACTTTTATTACTATATAATAATATAGTATATAATAGCATATAATATAACCATACAGTATATATAATTATATTATATATTAGTATATAATAATATGGTATATATTAGTATATAGTATAACATTATAATATATAATATATTATAATTATATTTATAGATATATTATTACATTATCTGTATTATATATAATATTGCTAAGATTTTGTCCTTAATAGAGTTACTAAGATTTATTTATATAGTTGCATGTCAGTGCAGTTCTTTTCAGTACTTTATTACACATATTATAATTTCTGACTCTCTTATACTTTATTAATTTACTCTTTTTTTGTTGTTGTTGTTTGTTTTTAGATGGAGTCTTGTTCTGTCACCAGGCTGGAGTGCAGTGGCGTGATCTTGGCTCACTGCAACTTTTGCCCCCTGGTTTCAAGCAATTCTCCTGCCTCAGCCTCCTGAGTAGCTAGGATTACGGGCACCCACCACCATGCCTGGCTTTTTTTTGTATTTTTTTTTTTTAGTAGAGATGAGGTTTTACCACGTTGGACCAGGCTGGTCTCAAAACTCCTGACTTCAGGTGATCTGCCCGCCTCGGCCTCCCAAAGTGCTGGGATTACAGCATAAGTCATCGCACCTGGCCACCAGTAAACTTGATTAATAGGCATTTGGGCTGTTTCCAAGTGTTTGTTACTGTGAGTTCTGCCACTGTATTTTTTGTACAGATCTCCTATTGCACATGCCAAAAGTTTCCCTTGGGTCTGTACTTAGGAGAATGGCCAGTCTTGGGCATACAGAGATTCAACTTTAGAAGATAATATCAAACTGCTTCCAAAGTACTAGCTGGGTTTTAGACTCCCGCCAGTAGTGTGGATTGAGGGCTGATTTTATGACAAATCTAAATGAATGAGAAATAACACAATGCTAAGCAAATTAACACAGGAACAGAAAACTAAATCCCATATGTTCTTACTTATAAATGGGAGCTAAACATTGAGTACACATGGACACAAAGAAGGGAACGATCCCTGGGCACGGTGGCTCACGCCTGTAATCCCAGCACTTTGGGAGGCTGAGGCAGGCAGATCACGACATCAGGAGTCTGAGACCAGCCGGGCCAACATGGTGAAACCCCATCTCTGCTAATAATACAGAAATTAGCCGAGCGTGGTGGCACGCACTTGTAGTCCCAGCTACTGGGGAGGCTGAGGCAGGAGAATCGCTTGAACCTGGGAGGCAGAAGTTGCAGCAAGTTGAGATCACCCCACTGCACTCCAGCCTAGGTGACAGAGTGAGACTCGGTCTCAAAAAAAAAAAAAAAAAAAGAAGGGAATGATAGATATGGGAGCCTACCTGAGGGTGGAGGGTAGAGGAGGGTGAGGATGGAAAAACTACCTGATTAACTGGGTGACAAAACAATCTGTACCCCAAACCCCCATGCCATACAATTTACTTATGTAGCAAAGCTGTGCATATACCCTCTGGAACCTAAAATTAAAAATGGAAAGAAAAATAATAATAATATAGATGATCTGTGAGGGCTTCATCACATTTGTGAAATCTGAGAGCTTTCTCTTCTGCTTAGGGTGAGTGGCGCCACACTGTCCCCTGGAGTGCCAGTGAAGGCTGCCTCACCTGCTCACTGTGGCTGGAGAGGCTTGCTCGAGGTCGGCTGGCTCGAAGATCAGGCTCATCTTGGAGTTCATCTGGATAATTTCTCCACTCATGAGACACAGCTAAAAGTGCAAAGCAGAGGGTAATGGACAAGGGAAGAGCTTAAATTCCATCTGAAAGTAAAAGGTCTACAGTCAGACAAAGATGGTTTGATTCATTCCATAAATATTTCTTGAGCACTTACTATGTCCCAGGCACTGTTCTAGGCGCATAAAATAAACCAGACAAAATTTCCTATCCTCTTGGGGTTTACATTCTTCTAGGAGATGACAGACAATAAGCAAAATAATAGTGTTCAAAATGGAGAAAAATTAAGTAGAAGAGGGGGTTGGAGAACCCTCAGTCAGGGTTGAGTGAGCTGCAATTTTTGTTTTTTTTTTGAGACAGAGTCTCGCTCTGTCGCGCAGGCTGGACCACAGTGGCCGGATCTCAGCTCACTGCAAGCTCCGCCTCCCAGGTTCACGCCATTCTCCTGCCTCAGCCTCCCGAGTAGCTGGAACTACAGGCGCCCACCACCTCGCCGGGCTAAGTTTTTTTGTGTGTTTTTTAGTAGTGATGGGATTTCACCGTGTTAGCCAGGATGGTCTCTATGTCCTGACCTCGTGATCCGCCCGTCTCGGCCTCCCAAAGTGCTGGGATTACAGGCTTGAACCACCGCACCCCGCCTGTGAGCTGCAATTTTAATGGGAAGGCCAGGAAATCACTGACCTTAGATGCAATCTCAGATGAAGAATCAAGAAGTTATCAGACCTCACCAAGTTTCCTGGTCCCTTTCTCAATTTTTAACATCGAACTTAACTGCACAGCCACATCCTATTTTTATTTGCTCAAGTCTTTCACAAAAGACCCGAATTTGAACACCCGCACGGACTAATCCATAGCAGGAGGGGCAAAAGCCTTTCCATAAATCCTTTTTATTTTTAATTTTTGTTTTTGAGACAGGGTATCGCTCTGTTACCCAGACTGAAATACAATGACACAATCACAGTCACTCCATCCTCAACCTTCGGGGCTCAAGCGATCCTCCCACCTCAGCCTCCTGAGTAGCTGGGATTACAGGTGTGTACCTCTACACGTGGCTAGTTTTTTATTTTTTGTTTTTCATTTTTAGATTAAATCAGTGATACCATAATATATTTTTAAAATTTTTTGTAGAGACAGGATCTCCCTATGTTGCCCAAGCTGATCTCAAACTCCTGGGCTCAAGCAATCCTCCTGTCTCCACTTCCCAAAGTGCTAGGATCACAAGCATAAGCCTGGCCCATAAATCTTTTTTAGAATAGAATGAAAGAGGCCAGGCACGGTGGCTCACGCCTGTGTTCCCAGCACAGCACTTTGGGAGGTCGAGGAAGGCAGATCACTTGAGGTCAGGAGTTGGAGACCAGCCTGGCCAACATGGTGAAACCCCATTTCAAAATACAAAAAAAAAAAAAAAAAAAAAAAAAAAAAAAGCCAGGCATGGTGGCACGCATCTGTAATCCCAGCTACTCCAGAGGCAGGAGAATTGAGGGAGGCTGAGGTTGCAGTGAACTGAGATCGTGCCACTGCACTTCATCCTGGACAACAGAGGGAGGCTTTGTCTCAAAAAAAAAAAAAAAAGAAAAGAAAAGAAAAAGAAAAATCATCAGAATTTCTAGTGTGTAGCAGGTAAAACCCTGTAGGAAGTAGTGCAATTACACAGGAAAGCCTTGGAATATATACTAAGTCAATGGCACTGTTTTCCACTCACCAAAATGGATTCCAGTGAGATGTTTAAGTTATAAGAAAAGGCCTGAGGCCCTCTTCTCCCGGGGGAGAAGAGGAAATACCACTGATTAATTGTGCTCATTCTAATTTGTGATTAAAAACTTCCCTGCACTTACTTGGCCTGCATCAAACACAGCTTGAAACAGGTCACTGCCTGCATCCCCAGGAAGATCACAGCTGACACCACAAACCGCATCATCTCTGAATATCAAGAAAACGAAAACGGACCCACACCTGTGACTGTAGTTTCATTTACACCCAGAGCAGAGGAAAACCATTAGGAAATTCACTGATTGTGACTGTCTTGATACCTCTAATCTCAAGACCAACTGATACATCTGTACAATTAGTTTATATAATATAGTCCATATCATGTAATAAAACATTTCCATTTTTGAATGTTATATAATCAAAATTATGCACATGCTATAATTAGTGGATGTGTATAATTTGGATAATTAGCCCTTTCGTTGTTGAACATGACTCACTCTTAGTCTTGTGACATTTAAACACAGTTAGAAAATATATTTTGATTTGATAATGATGTATATCCAGTGAAGGAATTCTTCCTTGAAATGATGATAAATTTTATTTTGAACAGTTATATAGCACTTGCTATATGCCAGGCACTATCAGAAGAGGTGTATAAATAGTAACTTATCTCATCTTCTACCTTATCCTAAACAGTATAAGGTAGACACTATTGTCCCTACTTTACAGATGATGAAATTGGGGCCTCAACAGACTAAATAGTTTGTCTGAGGTTACATAGTGGGAAAGTGGCAAGGCCAGGATTTGAACCCAGGCTATCTGGCTCTAGAGTCCAAGCTCTTTTAGCCACCATACATACCGTGGTGCTATACTTATTGTGGTACCACTCTGCCTATTTTTCCAAAGATTGGTGGTATTTTTCCAAAGATTGCTGTATTTCCCAAAGGTGCAGGCATCCGTTTGGACTCCTAACTCTACTATTGAGCTGTGTTGTAATGGGCAAGTTACATAAATTCCATCCCATATGCTCCTTATTTATTTATTTATTTTTTGAGACAGGGTCTTTCTCTGTTGCTCAGGTTAGAGCACAGTGGCACAATGAAGGCTTACAGTAGCATTGACTTCCAGACTCAAGTGATCCTCCCACCTCAGCCTCCTGAGTAGCTGGGACTACATGAACTCACCACCATGCCCAGTTAATTAAAAAAAAATTTTTTTTTTTGTAGAGATGGCTTACTATGTTGCTTATACTGGTCTCAAACTCCTGGGCTCAAGCAATCTCCTGTCTCAGCCTCTGGGATTACAGGTGTGAGCCTACAGGGCCTAGTCCATATGCACTTTTGCAATGTGACTTGTCTGCCTCCATCAAGAAGTGAAGTCTATTTTTCCACTTCCTGGTCAGGACTTGCGACTTCCTTGACCAACAGAATGCAGAGAAAGTGATGCTTATCAGTTTCAAGCATAGCCCTTAATATCTTGGAAACTTCCACTTTCTGACTCTTGGAAATCACCCACCACATAATTAGTGCCACTACCAAGACACCACCAAGTGAAAAGCCTAAGCCATGAGAAGTGGCCTGGAAGAGGAGGTATTATTTTTAGAGAGAAAGAAAAAGAGAGAGAGAAAGAGGGGCCGAATGTGATTTTGCCACCAGGCACTGAGTGAAGATGCCATCTTGAATGCAGATTTTCTAACCTGAGCTGTCTGAACTGACATCAAACGAGAGACCAACCGGCCAGCTGAGCCCTTTCAAAATTCCCAGCCCACAAAATCACGAGGAAAAGAAATGGTTGTTTTAAGCCATTAAGTATTAGGGTGGTTTGTTATATAGCAATAGGTAACTAAAACATATCCCGCAGGTACTATGTATGTGCAATCTCATTTAAGTATCAACAACCTCATTTTATTACTACCTTTCTACAAATGAGAAAACTGAGATTCAGAGAAGTTATGCGACTTGCTCAGTAAAACGCAGCTCAGTTGCAGAGCTAGGGGTCCAAAACGATGCCAGCACTAAGGCTTACTATTCAACATGGTCTCTAAACATGTTTAGCTTACCAACTACAAGTACAAACACAGCATAATTCATGAACTCATTACTATTATTCCCCTGTGGGGCATTTACTCTTAGTGCAATACATGTATGTCTCTATATAGTTTTGATCAGTCGCTTACTTCAATATAAGTTAATGTCTCACTCATGGAAAAGTTATATCAGGCTCAATACTTACCTTTTTATTGTCATCCAGAACAGTGTTCATATTTTCAATCCAGACAGCATCCACTGGCCCATCAAATATAATCCACTTGCGATCATCGGAGAGTGAAGACGCTTGCTCCCGGAAAGCATTGGCAAGGACACCATCTGTCCACTCGTGGCTCACTTGGTCAAAGCACCCATACAGCTGCCCCATCGTGATAGCCTTGGGGTTGATGATCTTGTACTCCACAGCAAACTCCTCCATCTGATTGGCTGGGCAAGAAGGTTCAACACCAGTTATAAAGGCTCTGGTGAGACCAGAACATTAAACAAAACATGATGTCATCTCAACAACCAATCAACTTTTATAAATATGCTATATGAGGGAAACCCTTCTTATAAAGCATGTGCTTAGTTTTTATAGAGATTGGGATCCAGGGCCAGGAGCAGTAGTAGCTCACACCCATAATCCCAACACTCAGGGAGGCCAAGATGGGAGGATCACTTGAACCTGGGAAATGGAGGCTGCAGTGAGCTCTGATTGTGCCACTGCACTTCAGCCTGGGCAACAGAATGAAGCCCTGTCTCAAAAAAAAAAAAAAAAAAGGGACATCTGGATAGGCAATGTGTCACATTATTGGGTTATTATAGCCTTTGGTTTCTCACCATACTTTCTTCCAATCCTCATTTCAAACAGGGCAAATGTGCTAGTCAGACCCAGGACTACTTGCTGGGCACAGTGGCTCACACCTGTAATCCCAGAACTTTGGCAGGCCAAGGCAGGTGGATAACTTGAGGCCAGGAGTTTGAGACCAGCCTGGCCAGTATGGTGAAACCCTGTCTCTACTAAAAATACAAAAATTAGCTGGGGGTGGTGGTGCATGCCTGTAAACCCAGCTACTCGGGAGGCTGAGGCAGGAGGTGGAGGTTGCAGTGAGCTGAGACCATGCCACTGCACTCCAGCCTGGGCGATAGAGTGAGACTCTGTCTCAAAAAAAAAAAAAAAAAAAAAAAAAAAAAAATCCAGGACTAAAGAAATCTGACTGCCCTCACAGAACTCAAGCAGGAAGGGAAAGTGATACCTATTTATCAGCCCTCTATGTACCTGCTCTCACAGCCACACTTAGAACCTTGGCTTTTCAAACTCAAACAGGCTAAAGAAAGAAATTAAAAATGAAAAGAACGGATCAGAACCTTGGCTTTGATTTGAGATAAGGAAACAGGAAACAGCTGACGGGTAAAAAGGTTCTGAAAAATGATGGTTACTTTTCTGTCTCTGAAGGGCTAGTTTGGCGCCGAAATCTTTCTTGACTGCTCAGGAAATGTCATTTGTTCCCAAGAAATACACTCTGGAGTATTAAAACTCAACTGGAACGTACAGGCTGATGGATGGCACAGCATATGTATTTAATAACAGACAAACAAAAAATGACACTTTCGTGGAATCCTTCAAAGTAGGGAGAGGTTGAAGTGCTTGAGCCATGAACTAAATAAAGAATCTCAGCACTTCTGGGCCAGGTGTGGTGGCTCATGCCTGTAATCTCAGCACTTTGGAACGCTGAGGCAGGAGGATTGCTTGAGCTCTGGAGTTCGAGACCAGCCTGTGCAACATGGCAAAACCCTGTCTCTACAAAAAATACAAAAATTAGGCGGGCATGGTGGCACAGGCCTATGATCCCAGCTACCCGGGAGCCTGAGATAGGAGGCTCTCTTGAGCCCAGGCGGCAGAGTTTGCAGTGAGCCGGGACCGTGCCACTGCCCTATCTCTAAAAAACATTTTAAAAAATTAAATAAATAAAAAAGAACTATTCTGCAGAATCCTGAGGCAAACACAGTGGTAGCCTCCTTTTTCTTCACTCAGTTTCTTAAAGCATATTAAAATGCTAAAAATAGTTTATATTTTATTATATTCTATTATTTGAGACTGGGTCTCACTCGCCCAGGCTGGAATTGCAGTGCAGTGGGCAGTCAGAGCTCACTGCAGCCGCAAACTGATGAGCTGAAGTGATCCGCCCGCCTCGGCACCTCAAAGTGTCGGGATTATAGGTGTGAGCCTCCGTACTCTGCCTTAAAATTTTTACTTAAATTTGAGACGCCCAAATTAGTTATTAAGGCTTGGATAACCCCCAAAACATAACCTCAAAAACCAATCATCAAATGTTATTAGAAAAAAAATTTTTAATGAAAAACTTGAAGCAATGCGTGCACAAAAAGGAAATGCTTTTATAAAACTACAGATTTGCGTTTCATAAAAACAAAACAAAACAAACAGACACTCACACAGACAAAAGCCACAATTGTTTCTCTGGCAATAAACATAGCTTCTGTTTGTTGAGTATGCACTGTGCTGTTATTTACCTGCATACTGTCACTTAATTCTCACAACAATCCCATTTTACAGCTGGGAAAACAGAGGATAAGACAGGTTTAGTCATTTGCCCAAGTCTGAGTCTGATTCAAAAGTAGGAGCTCCTATCCTTGACTTTAAAAGGAAGGAAAGAAGGGAGGGAGGGAGGGAAAAAACTAAAAGGAAGGGAACAGGGAAAGAAGAATAGAAGCAGCAAAACCATGCAATGATTTGCTTTGAGACTAATTTTAAGGCCAATGACAAGAGTTTCTCTTTCACTGGGGGACCTTCGGAGAAACCACTGCTCGGCATTTGAGAAAATTCTTCCAGGCCTTAATGATATGCACACGAAATCCCTTATTATTATAGAAGCACCCCACCCCCACCCTTTATTTTCTGCTTGCAGACATCTGTGTGTCGTGTTCTATTTCTAGCTCTGACGTCACGATCGAGACCTGATAAGACTAGCAGCCTGGCATTATCTCCATGGAGCCAGCCAACCGAGCGAGGGGTTCTGTCCTCCCTGGAAGCCAGGGATGTGAGCTTCACCTGCGTGTAAATCGCCGAGAGCTGCAGCCAACACTTTATAAGCAGAGGTCTTGCCGCCCATGGGGTCTCCCACAATCATGTAACCATGTCTCACCAGCATCATTTCGTAGATCTGGGAGGAGACATCATTCATAAAAGAAGTTAATCATTGCAACGCTCCCCTATTATGAGTTAGTCAGAAGTCAATGAGGAATGAGGAGTCAGAAGAGGATTCTACCTCTCTTCTACCTCTGGAGAACTACGGTTCTTTTCATAATCTACGGTTCACATATCTTTCAGATGAATAAATCTATGTATGCATCTCAGATTATTTAAAGGCCGGGAACTACCATTTGCTCTGTACCTTGTCTATGTTAAGAATCAACCGATAACCCAAATTATTTAATCTACTCCGATATCATTGACCACCTTTTACAAATGGTAAGACTGAGCCCAAGAGAGGTTAAATACTTGCCCAAGTTCATCAGTGATGGAGCCAGAATTTGCAGACAGAGCTATTTGACTTTAATGCCTCTAATATTTTCATGACACTATTGCCATTTACTTTTAAAGAGAAAAAGAAAATGGCGGTCATTTTAGCAAACCGTGTTTCTCCTGGAAACTTTCTTTCTTGAGATCTGCTTTGGTCATTTGCATTTATGTGAATTTTATGGCTTAAAAAAATTTCCTCCTTTAGACTATGACTCCCTCAGAGAAAGGGAACACAAGCAGCTTTTTATTTTAAAGATAAATTCTTATTATTTTTCACGTTGGAGGTAAGCAATAAGAAGTGTCTAAATGAAGGTAGTGACAATGGGAATGGTAGAGAGAGGAACACATGTCATTCAGCAAATATTTGTTGAGCATCTACTATGTGCCAGACACCGTTCTGGGTGCTGTAGACAGAGCAGACAACAAAACAAACAAAATCTCTAACCGTTAAGTAGGGTTGACATTCAGGTAGGTTTGAAAGCTTGACTGGGCATCAGAAATAAGAGAGGAGGGCTGGGCTTGGTAGCGCACGTCTGTAATCCTAGCATTTTGGGAGGTCAAGGTGGGTGGATCATTTGATGTCAGGAGTTTGAGACCAGCCTGGCCAACGTGGTGAAACCCCATGTCTTCTAAAAATACAAAAATTAGCTGGGCATAGTGGCGCATGCCTGTAATTCCAGCTACTCGAGAGGCTGAGGCAGCAGAATCTCTTAAGCCTGGCAGGTGGAGGTTGCAGTGAGCTGAGATGAAGTCACTGCACTCCAGCCTGGGTAATGGAGGGAGACTCTAAAATAAAAAACAAAGGAATAAGAGAGGAAGACATTAATCACTCATAGCCTCTCACATTCCTTCTCACATTGTGACGTCAATATGCAAAAGGGCAGGTAGCTCCAGAAACCTTGTTTTTGAAAATATTACCTTGTTTTTGTAAATTGGTACTAAGCTATATGAAAGTTATCTGTAGGTCTTCAAATTACTTTGAAATACATCAACAAGTAAGATGGATGGATGGATGGATGGATAAATAATAAAGCAAATAGTATACAATATTTATTGTAAAATCTGAGTGGTGAGTACATGAGTGTTCTCTGTACATTTCTTTCCATTTTTCTGCATGTTTAAAATGTTTCGTAATAAAATATTGAAAATTAAAGCTCATGCCTAGTTAAAGAATGGTCCTTCTGCAAAATCTCAATCATAAATTAGGGTTCAAAATTGGGTTAAATGAGTTGTGTCAAAAACTAGCTCACTTGCTAATACAGTAGGGAAAAAGTGATTATTTTTACCACAAGGCAGTGTGATCTCAGAATCTGGAGACCTGGTTCCTAACGTGAACTTCACTTGTAACTTGCATTGTGACTTTGGGAAGTGCTGATGCCAATGGTGCTGACGGTGATGGCGGAGATGGTGGAGTTGATAATGATATAGCATCAGGTACTATGTGTAGCACTTTACACACCTCTTCTCTCAAAATTACTCCAGTTTACAGATGACTGAGGGTAAAAGAGGTGAACTAATTTGCCTAAAATCTCACAGCACAAAACTGATGGGATTTGGGAGGCTGAGGTGGGAGGATCACCTGAGGTCGGGAGTTTGAGAGCAGTCTGGCCAACATGGTGAAACCCCGTCTCTACAAAAAAAGTAAAAAAATTAGCTGGGCGTGGTGGCATGCACCTGTAATCCCAGCTACCCAGGAAGTTGAGGCAAGAGAATCACTGGAATCTGGGAAGCACAGGTTGCAGTGAGCCGAGGTTGCGCCACTGCACTCCAGCCTGGGCAACAGAGCAAGACTCCGTCTCAAAAACAAACACGCACACACAAAAACTGATAGAGTGAGTAAGTGGATTTTTTGGTTTTGGTTGTTTGTTTTACCTCCATTTCTTTCTTCTTCTTCTTTTTTTTTTTTTTTTTTTTTTGAAACGGAGTCTTGCTCTGTTGCCTAGGCTGGAGTGCAGTGGCGCAATCTCGGCTCACTGCAAGCTCCGCCTCCTGGGTTCACGCCATTCTCCTGCCTCAGCCTCCCGAGTAGCTGGGACTACAGGCGCCCGCCACCAAACCCAGCTAATTTTTTGTATTTTTAGTAGAGATGGAGTTTCACTGTGCTAGCCAGGATGGTCTCAATCTCCTGACCTTGTGATCCGCCCGCCTCGGCTTCCCAAAGTGCTGGGATTACAGGTGTGAGCTGCCGCGCCCGGCCCTCTTTCTTCTTTTTTTTTTTTTTTTTAAGAGTTGGGGTCTCACTCTGTCACCCAGGCTGGAATGCAGTGGCATGATCATAGCCCACTGCAGCCTCAAACTCCTGGGCTCAAGCCATCCGCCCACCTCAGCCTCCCAAGTAGCTGGGACTACAGGCATGGGCCATTACGCCCAGCTAATGTTTTACTTGCCTTTCTACACAGGCACCTCTGATTGCTGTCACTTCAGTTCCAGTCTCCTATAAGTCTTTACTGTTTGCTGACTCCAGCAAACAGTAAAACAGGCACATTTACATGGGTTAAGGAACCAACCTGGATAATTTTCCCTATAAACCAAGGTACTGGCTGGAGTTTCATCTTTATGATGTTATCATTCAGCACTTTCAGAAAAACTTCATAGTCTGGCTTTGGAAGAACAACTCCAGGAAATAAATCAGATATAATTCCCTGTTAAAAAGAATTTAAAAGAAAGTGGAAAGGATTAAGTATCAGATATGTGACTTCAACATTTTCCTAAAATGAGATGTATCAACAACAGAAATCTTTGAAAAATTCCAGACCTCATTTTTCTTACACCAAAACTTGTCTAAAATTACAAATGAAAACACTATACAACATAATTTCTGGCCAGGTGCCACGGCTCATGCTTGTAATCCCAGCACTTTGTGTGACTGAGGTGGGTGGAGTACCTGAGTTCAGGAGTTCGAGACCAGCCTGGCCAACATGGCGAAAACCCGTCTTGACTAAAAATACAAAAATTAGCTGGGTGTGGTGGTGCGTGCCTGTAATCCCAGCTATTTGGGAGGCTGAGGCAGGAGAATCACTTGAATCCAGGAGGCAGAGGTTGCAATGAGTCGAGATCGTGCCATTGCACTCCAGCCTGGGCAATAGAACAGAACTCCATCTCAAAAAACAAAACAAAACAAAAAAGACCCTATAATTTGTCCCCCAAATAATTTTAAAAGTCAGCAAATATTTAGTGAGTCTGGATTATCTTCCAGTCGTTTTACTAGGATGAACAAGATAGTCATGACTTCTGTCTTTATGAAGCTCAGAGCCTGGCAAGTAAGATTAAATTAATTACAAAAGGAAACTAATTAAATTGGATAAAAACACTTATGTATACCCAAGAGCAAATATTATCCTATCAGTGAAACCATTTTTATTAAAAATCAGGCAGAGATGTTTGCTATCTATTGCTCATTATTTAACATTTGTAGGGAGGGTATCAGGTGGCAGAGATGCTGGCCAAAGAAGGGAAGACGTCAGGAGATGGAAGAGGATATGGGGAAAGCACCAAAGACAATGTTTCATCTTCCAACATTGAGCCTTGGTCCTTAGCCAAGGTTCCGAACCGCTACATACCTGAAACAGAGGGACATCTTGCGCTAAGAACTTGGCCAGGTTGACATCAAGCAATGCCCGGAGCAACAGGACACTTTCGTTCTCCTCTGGATACCTGAGCTTCAGGTTTCCTGCAGCAGTAAGCACAGACTTGACAGCACGCATGCCGTAGTCATAGTGATGCTGAGAGGACAGTTGTTCCGAGCACAGGCGGTAGGTCGCAACGATCTTCTGGGCAAGACTAGGAGTGCAAAGACATGTATGCAGACACCCAGAGAGGACCACATCCTGCCCAGCAGACATTCCCAATATCCTTGTTCTTGCCCCACCAGCAACCAGGCTTGCCCACGGGCTTGATGGAGAAACCCTGTCCTTTAAGGGTCTTTTAACAGAGTTACCATAATAAGGTATGGAAGCATGAAAAAAAGTATGTGCACATATATGTATAACATGTATATGAAATCATATGTTTTTGGCCAGGTGCAGTGACTCATGCCTGTGATCTCAGCACTTTGGGAGGCTGAGGCGGGAGGAACGCTTGAGGCCAGGAGTCCAAGACCAGCTTGGGCAACACAGTGAGGCTCTGTCTCTACAGAAAAATTTAAAAATGAGCTGGGCACGGTAGCATGGCACCTGTCATCCCAGCTACTCGGAAGGCTAAGGGTGGGATGAGTGAGTTTGTATTTTTAGTAGAGATGGAGTTTCACTGTGCTAGCCAGGATGGTCTCAATCTCCTGACCTTGTGATCCGCCCACCTCGGCCTCCCAAAGTGCTGGGATTACAGGCGTGAGCCGCTAGTGAGTTGTGCAGTGAGCTGTGTGAGCTGTGATTGCATCACTACACTCCAGCCTGAGTGACAGAGACTCTGTCTTTACAAAAATAAAAATTAAATTAAAATAAATTGTATGGTGAGGCTGGTGTCGAATTCCTGACCCCAAGTGATCTGCACACCTCAGCCTCCCAAAGTGAAGGGATTACAGGTGTGAGCCACCATGCCCGGAAGAAATTGTATGTTTTATACCTCTGTATGTATATATAAATGTATGCACACACATATACACACACACAAGTTAGGGAAGAACATATCAAATTATCAGGGATATTAATTCCTGGAGAGTGGAACTATGGGTTACTGAGGGGAAACTCACTTTTTTCATTTCTGTTGCATTATAATTTTTTCAATGTCCATTTTACTTTTTAAATTTAAGAAGGCCAGTGCAAATTATAATAGACTCAGCCCACAACACACAGATGCGTACGTGCACTGCATACTTACGCACACACTGCAGTGCACATAAGTGTACATGTGTTTTGTGCCGAGTATATTAAATTTTGAATTGGGTTTCTTATTCTTCCTGGATACACGGGTGGAACACATTTCCCAGCCTGCTGAGCAGTCAGGCGAGGCCACATGCTACTGAGTTCCAGCCAGTGCAATGTGAATGATAGTGACTGACGTATGTCAATGGCAGGGCAGGCCCACGAAAACCTCCTCCGTGACAGCCTCTGTGCCATTCATGGGCTGTAGCCATGAACTATAAGCAACCTGGGTAACCATGGTAACTATAAGTAACCATGAACTACAAGCAACCATCCCTTGGGGAAGAAGTGCCCTTGATCACAAGCACCCACTTTGGATTTTCAGACGAGATTGGCTGCGTTCAATGTGGTATGGCCGTAGACTCATTTGGGATTTTCAGCGAGTGAAAAATAAACTTTGCTATGCTAAGCCATTGCGATTCAGGGGTCAGTATTACCCTGACTAATATACTTATGCAATTTTCTCTCAAAGAGATCCTCTTTACAAAACTGATTTCCTTTAAAAACAAAGACTTTGTGTTGTTCACCAGCACCCAGCACAGGGCTGGGCCTAAGGTTGCTGGCTCAATAAAGGTTTGCTAATTAAATAAATAAATGAATCGAGTGAGCAAATCAATGCAATCCTGGTTACTATAGAAAACAAATGAGGCCGGGCGCGGTGGCTCAAGCCTGTAATCCCAGTACTTTGGGAGGCCAAGACGGGCGGATCACGAGGTCAGGAGATCAAGACCATCCTGGCTAACCCGGTGAAACCCCGTCTCTACTAAAAAATACAAAAAACTAGCCGGGCGAGGTGGCGGGCGCCTGTAGTCCCAGCTACTCGGGAGGCTGAGGCAGGAGAATGGTGTAAACCCGGGAGGCAGAGCTTGCAGTGAGCTGAGATCTGGCCACTGCACTCCAGCCTGGGCGACAGAGCGAGATTCCGTCTCAAAAAAAAAAAAAAAAAAAAGAAAACAAATGAGTTAAATGTCATATGACTGAGGCAGCCTCTTGGCCTAGGAAGGGTGACATTCTATTGAGAATTTCTGCAGCCCCTTGGATTATAAACAAAGACACCCAGGCCATAAAGACATTCATTGTAACAGAAAGTCAATTGACCTGATAAAATCTAGAGCAACACAAGCCATTTTGCAATGATTATTCATAACTCTTGGTACATGTATTACATGTATGTGTGTACATACACACATACATGAAGACACTGATCTGCGTATAAGTGTGTGTCTTGGAAACTGGACAATACTTGAATGAGAGATAACCCAGTTAATTGGAGGCAATAAATGTTATATTAATAATTTTTCCTCTTCAATTCTGGAATAATTGCATATGTTTTATAGTGTTGCCTTTTTTTTTTTTTTTTGAGACAGGGTCTCACTCTGTCACCCAGGCTGGAGTGCACTGGTGAGATCTCGGCTCACTGCAGCCTCTGCCTCCACGGTTCAAGCGATTCTCCTGCCTCAGCCTCCCAAGTAGCTGGGATTACAGGTGCGTGCCACCAAGTCCGGCTAATTTTTGAATTTTTTGGTAGAGATGGGGTTTCCCCATGTTGGCCAGGCTGGTCTCAAACTCTTGGCCTTAAGTGATCCCCTGCCTTGGCCTGCCAAAGTGCTGAGATTACAGACGTGAGCCACGGCACCCGGCCTTGTTTGTTTGTTGCCTTAAGCCATTGAGTAATGTGGGTATGGATGTGTCAGAGTGAGGCGTAGGGAAGATATGAGTAGCTACTTTCTCTAATAGAACTCAGGTGTATGTAAAGACAGAGCAGGGCCCTGCCCTGGGAATCTGGGCCATTTCCCCGTCAGAAATGGGGCAAGACCAAGGCCAGGGCTATGTGCTCTCAGACCACCCAGTAAGCTGAAGCAAGTTTCTCAAGCTTCTCTCTTTTATTGCAAACCTTGAATCCGCCACGCATGCAAAAAGCCACTATTTAAAGCCCTTTAGAATGCACTGGAAACCCCATGTAACACACCTTCTGGAGTCCAGAAACCCCATGGAGTAGAGGGAGATTTCTCCAATGAGGGCGTAATCTGGCACCATCATGGCTACCGTCCGGAACAAGGCCTGGAAGAGAAACAATGAATCAGAATCGGAACATGTGCAGTGAATACTGAGGGAAGGCACATCCACAGAAGCAAAGGGAAGTAGCACGGTCCTTCAGGCCACTCCAGTGACAATCAAGGCAAGCAGGACTGGGGGACAAGTGAGTGCAGATAGACCATCCTCAGTTGGCCAATGCATGGCTCAGCTGACCTCCCTACTGGCCCTGTGCGGGTACATGTCGTTACTTACATTCGGTCCCTCAGTGGTTCTGTGGAAGGCCCTAGGTGCTGGTACACCTCATTCTCCTATGCCAAATGAGGACACCTCATAGCATCACTCAACTGTTGGAGCTTCCCAGTGTTCAACATGGACATCAGAAGTCATTTAGGAATGCAGAACCAATATGTAGCAGAAGAAGTCAGACAGATCTTTTTTGAGACAGAGTCTCTGTCGCCCAGGCTGGAGTGCAGTGGCATGATCTTGGCTCACTGCAACCTCCACCTCCTGGATTCAAGCGATTCTCGTGCCTTAGCCTCCCAAACACCCGAGGATTACAGGTGCCCAACACCAGGCCCAGCTAATTTTTGTATTTCTAGTAGAGATGGGGTTTCATCATGTTGGCCAGGCGGATCTTGAACTCCTGACCTCAGATGATCCAACTGCCTCAGCCTCCCAAAGTGTTGGGATTAAGGCATGAGTCACCGTGCCTAGCCAGACAGACCTTGATTTGAGTTTCTGTTTTGCTACGGACTAGCATGGGCAAGTTATACAACCCTTATAGATCTCAGTTCTTTCATCTCAAAACAGACTAACTTTACTCTCTTCATAGAGTTATCATGAGAATAAATGATAGAATGCAAGTGAAGTGCTTACAAGAGTATGTGGCACATAGTAAGTGTTCAATATATACCAGCTATTGCATTATTACCTTCGATCTTAGAGGAGAAGTAACTTGCCTGAGTCACCCAGTTAGTTAGAGCTAATGCCAGGGCTAGAATCCAGGCTTCCTGATACCATGCCCGGGTGCTTTCTACTATACCACGGCATCATGAAAGCTGCTTGTGATGATCTAATATGGCTGTTGGCTGGGATGGGTGCAGGGGGTGCTTACAACTACTGGGCAGTAAAAAATGAGAAATGTGGCCGGGACTGGTAGCTCACACATGTAATCCCAGTACTTTGGGAGGCCAAGGCAGGTGGATCACTTGAGGTCAGGAATTTGAGACCAGTCTGGCCAACATGGTGAAAACCTGTCTCTACTAAAAATATGAAAATTAGCAGGGTGTGGTGGAGCATGCCTGTAGTCCCAGCTACTCAGGAAGCTGAAGCAGGAGAATTGCTTGAACCCGGGAGGCAGAGGTTGAGGTAAGCCAAGATCGTGCCACTGCACTCCAGCCTGGGGGACAGAATGAGACTCCATCTCAAAAAAAAAAAAAAAAGAGAGATTGAGAGAAATGTGGATCCAAATTCTATCTTGGCCTTCACTGGCGTATGTTGACCTAGAGGGGGGGAGCCACTTGAAGCATCACCCTGACTATTTTCTCTTCTCAGAGAGAAGTGGTCCATCTGAATAAGATTCCAGGGCTCCAATCAGAATGCATTAGTAGCAGGGGATAGATCATGTCCTAAAGTCAGTGGATATGGGTGTGGCTGGGTCTCTCTTACCACTTCCACCCAAGGGGATGGGGGAATAAATTTACCCCCAGGTAGGTACCTCCAGAGGTTTCTCTTTCTTTTTCTTTTTTTTTGAGGTAGAGTTTCACTCTTGCCTCCCAGGCTGGAGTGCAATGGCGCTGTCTCCAGTCACTGCAGCCTCCGCCTCCCATGTTCAAGCGATTCTTCTGCCTCAGCCTCCTGAATAGCTGAATGGGATTACAGGCACTGGCCACCATGTCTGGCTAATTTTTGTATTTTTAGTAGAGATGGGGTTTCACCACGTTGGCCAGGCTGGTCTCGAACTCTTGACCTCAGGTGATCTGCCTGCCTCAGCCTCCCAAAGTGCTGGCATTACAGGCATGAGTCACAGTGCCCGGCCCAGAGGTTTCTATTCTAAAAAGCACACCCTACATGTATATCTGCTGGCATTTACCTTGAGGTTGTCAGGCAGTTCAGCCCTGCCAGCATAGCCGGGGTTCATGGTGATGAACACAGCGCACGTTGGGTTTAGAGAGAGCTCAGTGCCTTCAAAGATGAACATCTTTAGCTTCCGAATGATGGCTTGTTGGATGCTGAGGATCTGCTGAGCGACCACAGACAGCACTTCCACCTGGGGTGAGAATGCCCGGCTGATAGGAGCTCCTGCTTCTGTCTGACAACCACCCTACTCTACCAGAGTCCTCCCACATAGCAAAGAAAGAACCCAATCACCCGGAAACCAACCACACCTGCACATTCAAAATTAGGAGCATGATTTGGGGTTTTGGTAAGAAAAAAGAACGTAGGTTTGCGCGTGTGTGCATGTGCGTGTGCGTAAATAGTTTCCATAGTATTTTATCTTTGTTTCAACACCTAGCATAGTACTTGACATACAGTAGGTATTCTGTGTTTATTGATTCATATTGGTTCAAAGATCAGGGATTTTTATATTTCCTGATCTTCATTCATCATCCAAACAGAATTATACACTCTTGGGATGCATCTTTTGTACTTCTGCTATAGACTTTTATCATGTTGGTATTTGTTTCATTAAATTTTTATTTCCCTTTACTAGATTGAACAGTCTAGACAGCAAGACCCTTTTTTTTTTTTTTTTTTTTTTTTTGAAACAGAGTTTCACTTCCAGGTTGGTATGCAATGGTGAAATCTCAGCTCACTGCAACCTCCGTCTCCTGGGTTCAAGCCATTCTCCTGCTTCAGCCTCCCGAGTAGCTGGGATTACAGGCACTCATCACCACACTCAGCTGATTTTTATAGTTTTAGTAGAGACAGGGTTTCACCATGTTGGCCAGGCTGGTCTTGAACTCCTGACCTCAGGTGATGCACCCGCCTTGGCCTCCCAAAGTGCTGGGATAACAGGTGTGAGCCACCGTGCCCGGCCAAGACCTTTTTTTTTTTTTTAGAGACAAAGTCTCACTGTCACCCAGGCTGGAATGCAGTGGCTGCATCAAAGCTCACTTCAGCCTCGAACTCCTGAGCTCAAGCAATCCTCCTGCCTCAGCCTCCTGAATAGCTGAGGCTATTTTATTTTTGTAGAGACAGGGTCTCAACTGTGTTGCCCAGACTGGTCTCAGACTCCTGGGCTCAAGTGATCCTCCCACCTTGGCCTCCCAAAGTGTTGGGATTACAGATGTGAGCCTCTGTGCCTTGCTATACAACCATTTCATGCTCATCTTTGTAGTATGAACTTATGCGGAATATCTGATGTATAGTAGCTGCTCAATAGTTTGGAATGGGCAAGTGAATGAATTAATATGATGGAGAGATGGGGACATGTGTATAAAACATGCATCTGTCTCCTTGAGACTCCTTCTGTTTAATTCACTGAGTACCTGCTTTGGAGGTTCTCATGTCTACCATACAAGAGACATAAGGCCCTGTTATTAAGGGGTGCAGAGTCAAGTAAAAGGCCCCTCCATGCACAGCTTCTTTGTTTTGTAGCCTAGAGGCAGAGTTACCTCGATCCTGTTGAACTCATCAAAGCACGCCCATGCTCCAGCCTGTGCCAGCCCCTTGAAGAACTTCCCCATAGCTTTGTAATCCAAACCATCAGAGCAGTTGAAGACCACACACTAGAAAGAGGGAGGATGTGGGTATCATTCAGGGTGGATTGCATCCCATCTGAATTACCCTGCACCATTCAACAGCAGTGGGCTCCTCTCTCCTTGCTCTGCTTGAAGGAGCTGGGGTCCATGCTGCCTGTTAATGCTAAACTATCTTAAAGTTCATGCTTACTTCCCAGAATAGGGGTGCAGAGAGGGCCTGGAAGAGAGGGAGGGGATAGATGGCATTTCCTTACCTGCTTAGCCAAGGCTTTGGCCAAATCTTTGGTGGTTTCTGTCTTGCCAGTCCCAGCTGGACCCTCTGGGGCACCCCCAAGGTTCAGCTTCAAAGCTCCCATCAGTGTCCTATGGGAAGAAAATAGGACTTCAGTGCTTGACATCTAAGACCCAGGAAAGAAACTGACTTTTTATTTATTTTCACTCATACAAATATTTAGGTTAGTGCAAAAGTGACTGCAGTTTTTGCCATTGAAAGTAATGCTAAAAGCTGCAATGACTTTTTCACCAACCAAATAGTTAAGAATTTTCCCGATTATATGAGCAATACAACTTCACTGTAAAAATTTCTATTTTACTCGGCATTGTAACCTCAGAGACCAGCACAAAAATGGCACCCATAAAATATGTGTTTGAATGAATAAATGAATACATGCATATATACATATATCTCAAATAAAAGTGAAAATACTCATAACCTCCACATTCCAAAGATCACCAGTGCTAATGGAATGGTGAAAATAAATATATTTATCCAACTAGATTACAAATTCTTTTTTTCTTTTGAGACAGGTTCTCACTCTGTCGGCCAGGCTGGAGTGCAGAGGCATGGTCACAGTTCACTGCAGCCTTGACCTCCTGGACCCAAGTGATCCTCCCAGCTCAGCCTCCCAAGTAGCTGGGACTTACAGGCACACACCACCATACCTGGTTGATTTTCGTATTTTTTGTAGAGATGGGATTTTGCCATGTTGCCCAGGCGGGTTGGTCTCAAGCTTCTGGGATCAAGTGATCCACCCACTTTGGCCTCCCAAAGTGCTGAGATTACAGGTGTGAGCCACCATGCCCAGCTAGATTATGAACTCTTAAGTTCAGGAATCATATTTGATTGCATTTCATAACCTTAGTAAATTAATACAGTTCCTGGCATGTAATAGGTGCCAGACATATGTTAGAAATGAGTGGTGTAATAACTGTGGTTCCATGGCCCTTGGTATGAGTCTCTATGTTTTCATTTAGCACTCTATCTTGTAATCATTTGAATATGTCTCTCCTGAACCCCCAGTTAGATTTAGGGTTTCTTGAGGTCATGCATGGTGCACAGGAAACTTCAAAAAACGGTTGTTGAACAATGAGTGGAATAAATACATGAATGAAGAGCAAAAATCATGACCATAAAAAAACAAGTGGTTGAGGATTTTGAAGGGAGAAAACATTCCCAAGCATTATTTTTGCAATCTAAAAAACTCCCACTGTAAGGAAATATATAAAAGCAAAGAACATCTAAACATCACAAAACCGACAAGTTCACAAAATCCCGATCTCAAAGGCTGAGTTCCACAGAAAATGTCAGAGCACTTTGCTGAGCACAGAATGGCCAGATCTTTTCATGAGACTGGCTGGCAGAGCATACAGACCCCTTGGCTGCGTTCTTGACCTCACTTCTTGTCTATCTTATGGCCATAGGATCTCCAGGCACCATCTTGATTCCTGCCATTGGAGAGCCGTCTACATCAAGTCCTGTGTCATGTTCATGGACGTGCACCAATATTCCACTTGTTGGTTCAAATATATTGATTCGCACTAGAACTATTACTGGGTTCTCATTTCTAGCCTGAAGACCTAGTTTGCATGCCCATCTTTGGGACTATGGAGAATCTAATAATCTGAAGTGTGAAGGGTAAAGGTAACCCAAGACATCCCTAACTTTCCTCCCCAGAGTCTTCTTCCCCTGGAGTTCTCCATTCACCCGTCAGATCTAGGAGCTCCAGAGTGTACCTGTAGCAGCGGTCTGTGAGAGGTGTGATCACCAGCCGAGGGGAGTTTCCCAGGTACTCATAGCCATACAAGGCTTCTGTGGTGATAATCTGCACCTGTACATCCTCGGCCACCCAGTAGTAGCGCAGCTGTGAGATCCACTGGAAATCAGTCAGATCAGAGACCCTGTCCTCAATTAACTTGGCCACCACGTCGCGGGCTGTTGGGACACAGATGCAGAAACACGCACACAGAGCCATCAGACCTCTCCATCTTCGTAAGCTCCTCAGTTAGAAGTGGATGTTATCAAGGTCCCCCATTCTTCAAACAATTTTATTTTATTTATTTATTTTTTGAGATGGAGCCTTGCTCTGTCCCCATTCTGGAGTGCAACGGCGTCATCTCAGCTCATTGCAACCTCTGCCTCCTGGGTTCAAGTGATTCTCCTGCCTCAGCCTCCCAAATAGTTGGGATTATAGGTGCACGCCACCACACCTGGCTAATTTTTTGTATTTTTAGTAGAGATGGGGTTTCAACATGTTGGCCAGGCTGGTCTCCAACTTCTGACCTCAAGTGATCTGCCCACCTCGGCCTCCCAAAGTGCTGAGATTACAGGCATGAGCCACCGCACCCGGCCCAGACAATTTTAGATTTCACAAGCCTCCTTGCCCACCCCCACCCTGCAGGCAGCAATATCTGTTAGAAGCTGGTATTTGCTTTCTCCCAAAACCAGGCAGAGAATCTGCTTCACTATCTTCTCTCAGACAGCACAGCAGAGGTATTAAAGGTGCGTGCTCTGAAATCAGACTGCCTGGGTTCAAATTCTGGTTCCACCACAACCCAGCTGTGTGACTTTGGGTAAGTTCCTTGACCTCTCTGTTCTTCAGTTGTGTAATCTGTAAAATAGGGATAATATAGTACCTACATTATAGGGTTATCATGAGTATTAAATGAATATATATGCACATACATACATGCCTACATCTAGACACAATAGAGACAGAGAGCTGTTCTTGGCGTATGAAAATGTTATACAGGTATTAGCTACTGTTATCATCCCCAAATTCTTGGAAGTCTGAGCCAGAGGGCTTTGCAATGCATACTGACTCCAAATGCCATCCTATTTCCAATACAACCCTTTTGGTCCCGTTTCAGGCCCCTAGGATATCCTAGGAGAATGCAATCAGCATGGCCTTATATAGCAGGGGAAGGAAGCCCGAGAATCCATGGTTAGATATATCCTTTCCATCTGGAGGCCTG
Organism: Chlorocebus sabaeus; assembly: GCF_047675955.1. NCBI lineage: Eukaryota > Metazoa > Chordata > Mammalia > Primates > Cercopithecidae > Chlorocebus > Chlorocebus sabaeus. The sequence goes on from NC_132908.1 coordinate 19,352,866, forward strand.
AGAAACCAGCTGGAAGATATACATTTCTAGCTTTTCTCTTTTCTCTCATGGGACTGTAAGCCCTGATTTAATTTTATCCAAGTGACAGGGGCCTTGAAGTTGAAGAGTGGATCTAGGCTGATGAGAATCATTCATTATGTTTTTGGTAACTCAGGTGGAGAGCTATAGAGATCTCAGAGCTAGTACAGCAGACTCAAAGATTCAGAACCTGGGGCTTAGAGAGGTAACTAACTTGCTGAGAGGCACACAGCTATGATAGCAAGCAACAGAAGCGCCTGTGTCTGTCTGCTTCCAAGCCTAAGGGACTTTTCAAAGGGTTGCTTCTATTGAACCTTTCCTGCCTCTCTGTGACAGTCTTCTTTATTACAGTAAAATCCAAAACCCTGCAGGGAAGAGTCCTTGAAGACAATTATATCCACAGCTTTTTCTTCCTTCCCAAGGAATTTAATTCTCCTCCTGGCTCTTGGGGAAAATACACAGGGGAACCACCTGATACGTTCTCCCAAGGAAGAGGGTATAGGGCAGGAGTATGGTATGCCTGAGGGATCCAAGAGGAAAGCGAATTTCAAGGGATTGAGTTGGGGATGCCTTCACCATGCAGTGTGTGTATGTGCGCTTGCGTGTGTGTGTGTGTATGTGTGTGGGTACGTGCGTGTGTGCATACATGCATGCTTGTGTTTGTGAACCCAACCACACTCGGGTACCCTGGGCAGTATAACCACATCTGCACCAATTATTCCTAACAGCTGAGTATGTAGCTGTATGAAGAGCACATTTTCCCTTCTCTCTCCTTGATGTTATGCTGGTCTACCTAATGAAATCAGATTGAAGTAAGCATTAACCTGAGGGGAATGAGATGCCATGAAATGCCAGTAGGAAGCAGGGTGTGTGAGCAAGAGACTCTGTTCCCAAGCAACCAGCCTGGTCCAGCCCTAGTTTCCTTGGTGATGGAGAGAGGGTGTGGGGGTGGTTTGTTTTATATAAAGACCCCAGTTTTTCCTCCTCCTCCTCCTCTTCCTCCTCCTCTTTTTTTTTTAAGGAGGAGCTGGAAGGCATCCTCTCTCACCACCCACTGCTTGCAACATTGCCCATTTCCAGTCCCTTAGGCTTGGAAGCAGACAGACATAGGCGCTTCTCTTGCTTACTATTATAGCTGTGTGCCTCTCAGCAAGTTAGTTACCTCTCTAAGCCCCAGGTTCTGAATCTGTGAAATGTCTATGAAAATGAGATAATGTATGTCAAGCACTTAGCACAAAGCCTGGCACCTAGCAAGGATGCAAAAATATTAGCTACAGTTAGCCAAGGAAATGATTCCACGTTAGGGAAGCTCAGAAATGACTTTGGCCATCATTGTCTCAGTACAGGCCCTGCTTGGAGGGCTCCTGGAAATCAGTTTGGGGGTGGGAGAGGAAACACAGGTGGTGGAGAGCCCTTCGGCGTTGGCTTCTCTCCTTCCTCCTCCATCTTACTCTCAGTTGGAGAAAGCTCTCCCTAATGAGGAAGGAAACCCTGAATTATTCCATCCAGGAGAACTGAGATGAGCAAGACTAGACTGCTTCTCCTGGACAGTCAGTAATGATAGGGGAAGCCCACTGGCTTACCGTGGACATCGATGACCGTGAGGGCCCCGAGCGTGAGTCGAGCTCCACTGCTCAGCTTCCCTCGCACCAGCTGGACGATCTGTGCAATCTGATCATTGCTCTTTTTCAGAAAATTCTGGCAGGGGCAGAGGAGGGGACAACTGGTTACATTTGACTCTCCTCTGGTAATCCCTGTGTCAAGAAATGGTACCATGGACCACCGGATGGCTCAAGCCAGACTCCTGGGTGTCATCCCTCAAGTCCACCTTTTCCTTACCTCAGTCCTTAATCTCTGAATGAATTCCTAATGCATTGTGCTGAAAGAGGCAAGATTTGGAAAGTTTCATACTCCATAGTTTTATTTTTATACTATTGTGGAAAAGGCAAAATTACAGGAGTGAGCAGAAAATACCTTGGTAGTTACTGGAGACTTGGAGTAGAGAATGCAACTGACTACAAAGGGCCTGAGGACATTTTTTTGGATGGTGTGGAACTGTCCTATATACTGATTGTGATGGTGCCTACACAAATGCATGTGTTTATCAAAACTGAGAACCGTATGCTAAAAAAGGTGAATTTCACTGTATATACCGTAAATCAGAATTAACCTCCCAAATTGGAAACTTTTTCACATTAAAGAGACAAAGGAGCTATAAAAACAAAATGCAACATGTAATCCTAGATTGCATCCCGGACCAGGAAAAAAAAAAAAAAAAAGATAGTAGGGCAATTGGCTAATTTTATTTATTTATTTGAGACAGAGCCTGACTCAGCCTACCAAATAGCTAGGACTACAGGTGTGCACAACCACACCCAGCTAATCTTTGTATTTTTAGTAGAGATGGGGTTTCGCCATGTTGGCCAGGCTGGTCTCGAACTCCTGACTCAAGTGATTCACCCACCTTGTCCTCCCAAAATGCTGGGATTACAGACACGAGCCACCACACCCGGCCTGTTATTTCTTTTTCAAGATGACAAAATTTAAAATAGCCAATTTAGAAAGGTCTATAGATTAGAGAATAAAATCATATCAATGTTGATTTCCTGATTTGGATAACTGTACAATGGTTGTCTAAGATGTTAATATATGAGGATTCTGGATGAAAGATATATGAAAATTCTTTGTATTATATTTTCAGCATTATTTGTAAGTTTCACGTTATTTCAAATTAAAGAGGCAAAAAATAAAAGAAAAAGAAAACTTAAAAAGGAAAAAAAGTAAGACCACCCTAGGTTCAAACCCTGCCTTTCCTACTTTCTAGCTATGTGGCTCTGGGCAAATGATTTTAAGCTTCCGAGTCTCAGTCTCCTGGTGTGTCAAATGCAGATTTTTTTTTTGAGATGGGGTCTTGGTCTGTCACCTAGGCAGGAGTGCACAGGCACAAACATGGCTCACTGAAACCCTGACCTCCTGAGCTCAAGCAATCCTCCCACCTCAGCCACCAGAGTAGCTGGGACCACAGGCACGCACCATCACTCCTGGCTAACTATTTGTAGTGAGGGGGTCTCACTATGTTGCCCGGGCTGGTCTTGAACTACTGGCCTCAAGCAATCCTCCCGCCTTGGCCTCCCAAACTATTGGGATTACAGGCATGAGCCACCATATCCTGGCCTAAATCTAGATGATTATAGCTGCCTCTTCAAGCTGTGTTGAGGATTAAATGAGGTAGTGTATGTGCTGTTGGGGCTTCTCCCCACATCTCTCCTAACACCTATTCCACAGCTATTCTAGACCAAAGTGTCTTCCTGCTGGCATACACCATGCTTTTCATCTTCAGGCTTTTGCATACTCCAGGTCTTCTCTCTGGAACACTCTCCCTCCTATTTTCTGCTCAGCTAATCCCTACTTATATTTCAGGTCTCCTCCTAGACACCACTTTTCTGGGAAATCTTCCCCAATCCTAACTTCCCTCCCCTCACTCTCTTACTCTTTCCTTCCTTCCTATTTTCCTCCTTTCCTTCCTTACTTCCTTTTTCCTCCCTCCCTTCCTCCCTCCCTCCCTCCCTTCCCTTCCTTCCTTCCTTCCTTCCTTCCTTCAATCCTCCCTCCCTCCCTGCCTCCCTCCCTTCCCATACTTACTGGATGTCTGTTCTTTCCTTATCACAGTTCTATAAAAGAGGCTTTTTCTCTCCCCCACTAGACCATAAATCCTTGAGGACAGGGACTATGTCTGTCTCATTCACATCTAATTACCTTTGTTAGCAGCAGTACCAGCACAGAGCAGATGCCAAACCAATATTTGTTAAATGAATAATAAATGGTTGGAGGGAGGGAGGGATGATTATTCTGTGTCAACACCTGCTTCCTTTAGGGCCTTGGTATATGATGGGAAACATTCTCCCTATCTATGGGTGGGAAAACTGGGGCACATGAGTCCACCTCCATCACAAAAAGTCAGAGATACTGTCACAAAAGTCAGAGGATTTTAGAGTTTCTAAACTTGGAAATGATGTATGTGAAAGCAGTTTGCATGTGTACAGTGCAATATGTCTATTAGGATTTATCAATATGGAATCTGTATAAGTTTAAACAGTGGCCAAATTTTATGTTCTAATTTCAGTTTATATGGCAAAATATAGGAAATTAAAACATATTCTAATACACAGCCAATCCTCTAAGAGCAGTAAAGGAGATCTGGTGAGATATTCATGGGGAGTAAGACCATGGAAGAAAGGCTGAATATGAAGTTTTCATTCATCCATTTAACAAATATTTGGTCAAGCATGGTGGTTCCCAGCACTTCGGTGGCCCCTTGGCTTAGGAAGAATATGGGAGGTCTCCTTTGGTGGAAATTCTGCCAGGTTGGCCCCTAGAAGCCCAGGGTATAAGACTTAGAATCCTGTAGTCCAGAATTTCTGTCTGGGAAGGACTAGGAGAGGTATCGTACCATAGAATTGCAGGACAGCTCGAATCCCAAATTCTCCATCCCACTGTCCTCATGGGAACCCTGACGTCTGTGATGCTATGAGCCCAAATGATTTTTGTTTAGACAACAAAACATGGCTACTCTAATTATACATCATTCAAATCCTAATTGATGCTTAGATCTCTTCTGTAAGCTTCGCAGCAAGCTCACCTACCGGTAAGGTATTTTCCACCAGGGCTTGGGACACCTCCTGGGTCCAAAAGATGGAGGAGACACAGATAACCACCTGTCCAGGCCACTGTAAGACCCAGTGATTTCGAGCGACCTGGAAAAGTGCAGTGGGCATGTTGTAGGATCAGTTCACGTGTGGTTTAAACTGAGTTTACAAAAACATGCCCCAACCACCTCATCGCTGCAACAAAAACAAAATCTTCCCCCACGTTCAGATGCTACAAGGCTTGACATCTCTGGGATTACCGATTTATGTCTTCCTTTCTGAGTTTTATGAAAAAGAAAAGAAAAAAAAAACAGCAATCATCTCATCAACTTTGCATTTTTTCCATGCTCCCATTCATCAAATTTTTCCATAGTTATAATCAAGGTGATGTTCAGAGAATTCTCATAACTACTGTTTTTTAATGGCTACCTAATATTGCAGTGCTGAGTCACAATTGTCTGAGCTGTTTCCCTACCCTACAATTTTTTTCCCTCAAACTACAGATCAGGAGCGGGCAAACTATGTATATAAATTTTTTCATAAATAAAGTTGTATTGAAATACAGCCGCGGCATAAAAAAGAATGAGTTCATGTCCTTTGCAGGGACATGGAAGAAGCTGGAAACCATCATTCTCAGCAGTCTAACACAGGAACAGAAAACCAAACACCGCATGTTCTCACTCATAAGTGGGAGTTGAACAATGAGAACACATGGACACAGGGAGGGGAACATCACACATCAGGCCTGTCAGGAGGTGGGGGGCAAGGAGAGGGAGAGCGTTAGGATGAATACCTAATGCATGCGGGGCTTAAAACCTAGATGATGGATTGATAGGTGCAGCAAACCACCATGGCACATGTATACCTATGTAACAGACCTGCATGTTCTGCACATGTATCCCAGAACTTACAGCAAAATAAAATAAAATTTTAAAAAAATTTAAAAAAAGAAATACAGCCATGCCCATCATTTGGATATTATCTGATGCTTTTGTGCTACAAGGGAAAAGCTACAGTACCCATTTACTATACATATGTATCTTATAACATTATGTTATATACCTTAAACATACGTAATAAAATTTATTTTTAAAAATAGTTGCTTTGGGAATGTGGCCTGCAGAGTTGAAAATATTTACCATCTGGCTCTTTACAGAAAAAGTTTGATCTGAGGATGAAACTTGATAGTTTTGATTTGGATGAAATAATTTCATACCGGTAACTGCTTTTCTTTAATTTTTGATTCAGAGCATGTCATAGGAAAAGGGATTGGTCTTTCATTTTACAATGCAAATACTATTTCAAGGGACAGCAGGGTCAGTCCCCAGGACTTTAGTGTGAGGGTGTTGAGTATTGCTTTGTTCCATGGGTCCTGGGAATGAGAAAGTAAAAGTTAGTCGGTTGGCTGGGAGCAGTGGCTCATGCCTGTAATCCCAGCACTTTGGAAGACCAAGGCAGGTAGATCATTTGAGGTCAGGAGTTCGAGACAAGCCTGGCCAACATGGTGAAACCACATCTCTACTGAAAATACAAAAATTAGCTGGGCATGGCGGTGGGTACCTGTAGTCCCAGTTACTTGGGAGGCTGAGGCAGGAGAATTGCTTGAACCCAGGAGGCGGAGGTTGCAGTGAGCCAAGATTGCACCACTGCACGCCAGCCTGGGAGACAGAGTGAGACCCCATCTCAGAAAACAAAAAAAGAAAGAAAGAGAGCTAGAGTCAACATGAATGTTACTACAGGCTGGGTATCAAGTTATTCTGATAGGTTCTTTTGTCTTAAGCCTTACATCATACCTGTTTCCCTTAAAGCTTTGGGAACATGAGTTATGCCATTCAGGGCATCTGTAAGGTAAATGAATTATTAAGGGACTCTAAATAGACCTTGTGCCATTAATTCCATTTGACAAAAAGGACTGGTCCGTGGCAACCAGAGGGTTCCAGCTAACCCTCTTCTCTCACATCACTTGCTTCTAACTGCCAACATCTCACCAGGAGTAGGTTCATTGCCCCAGGGTTCACAGGTAAAGGAAAGAGGTGCAGAGGGACAGCTTTTGGTAGAAGGCAGAGCATCCAACTGAACTACTGATACATGAACCTTCTCCCCAATGTTCTCTTTAGTGCACTAGTGTCCCGGCACATGTACCCCGATTCTTGTTTACCTTGACATATGCTTCAATCCCAAGTCCAATGACTTCTCGCATACTGGCAAGCATCATCTGCTCCACCTGCTGGAGCCACTTTTCCACCATGCCCTATGGAGCAAGACAGAGAGAGGGTGCAACAGTCAACCAAAGCCCAGAGGGAGGGACAGTGGGCAGAACACAGCTTTCTCTCTGGATACGCCTGGCGGGAGGCCAAAGGCTTGGCACCTTTTCAAGTCAATATTCTCTCCCTCCCAGTTCTCCTTTTGTTTTGACATGGAGTCTTGCTCTGTTGCCAGGCTGGAGTGCAGTGTCACGATCTTGGCTCACTGCAACCTCCAACTCCCTGGTGCAAGCGATTCTCTTGCCTCAGCCTCCCGAGTAGCTGGGATTACAGGTGTGCACCACCACACCCGGCTGATTTTGTACTTTTAGTAGAGATGGGGTTTCACCATGTTGGCCAGGATAGTCTTGACCTCCTGACCTCATGATCTGCCCGCCTCGGCCTCCAAAGTGCTGGGATTACAGACATGAGCCACTGTGCCTGGTCTCTCTCTCTCTTTTTTTTTTTAAAGAGAGAAACAGGGCCTTGCTCTGTCATCCAGACTGCAGTGCAGTGGCACGATCCTGGCTCACTGCAGCCTTGAACTCCTGCCCAAGTGACTCTCCTGCCTCAGCCTCCTGAGTAACTGGGACTATAGGCACATGCCACCATGCCTGGCTAACTTTTAAATATTTCTGTAGAGCCGGGGTCTCTCTATGTTGCCCAGGCTGGTCTTGAATTCCTGGCCTCAAGAGATCCTCCTGCCTCAGCCTCCCAAAGTGCTGGGATTACAGGTGTGAGCCATGGCACCTGGCCCCAGCCAATATTCTTTATCTGTTTTACACTTATTTTCTGTATTCTCAGAAGCATATGCCTTCCAAAGGGGCAATAGATTTTTTTTTTTTTTCAAGACGGAGTTTCACTCTTGTCACCCAGGCTGGAATGCAATGGCGCAATCTCGGCTCATCTCAACTTCTGCCTCCTGGGTTCAAGCGATTCTCCTGCCTCAGCCTCCCAAGTAGCTGGGATTACAGGCATGTGCCACACCTGGCTTTTTAGTAGAGACAGGGTTTCACCATGTTGGCCAGGCTGGTCTCGAACTCCTGACCTTAGGTGATCCACCTGCCTCGGCCTCCCAAAGTGCTGGGATTACAGTGTGAGCCACCATGCCCTGCACATTTTTAACATGCATTACTTTCATGTCATTTTCTGAAACAGACAACTTCTCGGAAGGCAAATGAAACATCTGTCAGTTCATAAAATAAATTGCATCTTTTAAATGAACAGCTCTGATTCATGCATTATTCCAGTGGGTCTCAAACTTTGCTGTTCCTTGAAATCACTTGGAGATCTTTTAAAAATACTGATGACTGACTCCCATCCCTAGACTTCCTGATTTAATTGGTATGGGATGCAACCTGGTCATTTGGATTTTGATTAAAGCTCCATAGGGAAATTCAAATATGCAGCAAATTATTCAGTGTTAGAATTTCAGGTAACTGTAGCTGTTGACTTCAGGTGCTTGTAAGCTAGCTGGTGTCTGCACTGGTAATGTGACTCCTGGTTGCTGCAGTTTATATGTGTGGGTGGCAAAAACAGTCAACAAAGCAGGGCTAAGCTTGCTTGTCTATTTCCACTTGAGGATGCTGTCACTGAGCAGAAATGGAAGTAATTTATACTTTACTCATTACATAAGGACATATGTATGAAAACCTGAGTTAAGTAGCATTATAGCTCTCATTGATTCTATGATGTTTTATTATCTTTAAAATGAGTGCCCCGGGAAGCTACCTGTCTAACTGAATCGCTTTCAACTGAACTCTGCACATGGAAATCTAAACAGCATCGGCTGTTTTGATCTGATTCCTGCAATTGACTCCACATCGAGTTGGGTTAAAATCCACAAATTTAATATATCATGTGGGTTGCAGTATCATCTCCGTCTTAGAGATGGGTACACTGAGACTCAGAAAGACTGAGTCACTTCCCCAAATCTTCAGTCGTTACATTGTGGAACCTGAGTGTTCCATACCCCAGGCAGTCTGGAACTAGAGTCCCAATGCTTAGCCAGTATGCTCTCTGGTTTACTTTGTTATGGAGAAAAGAACCAAAAATGGGTAAGAGGAGTTACCTTGGCATTAGCTGGGTAGATTTTCTGGATGAATGGAACAGTTTCTTTTTCTGAGCTGATCATACCTACAATTTCCAGATTGTCTATAAACTCGAGCTTGGCAATTCCTTCAAAGCACTTCTTCAAGTGCGGCTGCACTCGGAGAGGGTCCTTTGTCTCAGACAAGATTTCCAGTAGCTCATCATTTGATAGAAAGAAGAACCTATTTCAAAGCAAAGAAAGATGGTAACTGCGACCTCTTCCAAGAACTTTTTCTAGCAAGGTGATTCTCTCTGCCACACCTAGGTGAATACCAGCTATGTCCTGCGGTCTTCACAAAGGCCCACCACTCTCTTTTATCACTTTTCATCTGGGGCATGGAAGGTGGAGTTTTGCTTTTCTTAAGAGATGAGGTCTTGCCATATTGCCCAGGCTAGACTTGAATTTCTGGGCTCAAGCAATCCTCTCTCCTCAGCCTCCTGAGTAGCTGGGATTACAGGCATGAGTCATTATATCCAGCTTGGAGATGGTTTTGATCAAGTGATACCACACTTGATCTTAGCTAAAAAGCCAAGAAGCGATGGTTTTGACTCTGAGAGCAAGAGAAAGAATAAAAGCTGGCATATGTGGGTTTAATAGGGCTGGGGAGTGGGTGCTATCAGCTGAAAAGAGCCCAGGTAGAACAGCAATTCTCAACTTTGGCTGCACTTTAGAATCACCTGGGGAGCTCATACGAAATGCCAGTGCCACAGTCCCACTGACCAGAGATTCTAATAGAATTGATCTGGGGGTGCGGCTGATGAAATTTATATTTTTTTAAATTTCAGGTCAGTTCTAATGTGCAGTCAGTGTTGAGAACCACTGGGTAGGGGCAGGAGAGAGACTTCCTTGTCTTTCCTTCTCTCCATCCATGCAAGAACATTGTACAGGCATGATACAAGAAAGCAAATGTTAATAATGAGCCTATCTACATGCAGAGGCCTCTACCATCTTTCATTTTATTTATGGGATTTATTTATTTATTTATTTATTTATTTATTTTGCTGGGATGGATTTATTTATTTATTTATTTATTTATTTATTTATTTAGAGACAGGGTCTTGCTCTGTCACCTGGGCTGGAGTGCAATGGTGCAATCATAGCTCACTACAGCCTCGGCCTCCAGGGCTCAAGCAATTCTCCCGCCTCAGCCTCCCGGGTAGCTGGGACTACAGGCACATGCCACCACGCCCGTCTAATTTTTGTATACTTTGTAGAGACGGGGTCTTGCCATGTTGCCAAGGCTAGTCTCGAACTCCTGGGCTCAAGTGATCCATCCACCTCGCCTTCCAAAGTGCTGGGACTATAAGGGTGAGCCACTGCACTCGGCCCTCTACTATCTTTTAAAGATAATAAGACAATTTCATCTCTTATTCAGGCCTAAAAGCAGCAACAATAAACCTTCAGAAAATGTCCAATGTTCAAACCTGTACTGTGACCATCAGGCTGAAAGTTCTATGATGGAGGGATTTTGTGATTATGGTCTTTACCAAATATGGTGGATTACAAAAATGGCCACAATATTTACAGTTCCTCTCATCAAGGAGTGGAGTCTGTTTTCACATTTCTCAAACTTGAGCTGGTTCTGTGTCTTGTTTTGGCTAAGAGAATGTAAGAGAACACGAGCCTGTGCAAGTTCTAAGCCTAGGCATCAAGAGGCCATGATGCTTTCACTCTTGCTGCTCTTAGGAACCCTGTGACCACCACCTTATAAATAAGCCCAGGCTAGTCTTCTACAGGATAAAAGACATGTGGCCCAACTACCTGTTGCCCAGCCAGTAGGAAGCCAATGACCAGACAAGCAATTAAGGATGCTGACTGATGGCTAACTGCAGTCATGAGTGAGCCCCAATGAGACCAGAAGAACCACCCAGTCAAGCCCAGCTCAATCTGCCAACCTACAGAATTATGAGCTAAGCACATGATTGTTGTTTCATACTTCTAACTTTTGGGGTCATTTGTTATTCAGCAAAGCAAACGAATACACTGTATCTACAGTGTTGAGCAAGTAGAAAGAGTAATATTTGTTGATGACCAACTAACCAATATCCAATGAGATGTCAATTTCTCCCACTCCCAAGTGAAATTCAAATGGGTGATCTCTATGGATATGCACTCCCTCCATCTCCATCATGTGCTATAATGAATAAGGCCATAAGAGTAATAATAATACATTTGTATAATTTAAAATTAAAATCTTTTTTTAGCAATCTGTATTTTCAAGATGAAATTAAATTATGTGGCTATCAAAAACATTCTCAAAGTGTTTGCTGAGAGTATTTAATTTTATTTCATAAAAATGCATAGAGAAATATCGAGGTATTTGTGTGTGTGTGTGTGTGTGTGTGTGTGTGTGTGTGTGTGCATTTAACTTAGGGAAAAAGTGTGGCTCAGAGAAGTTAAATGGTTGAATATCTTATCCAGACTTCCTGGGTATCAATTCTAGCTTGATCATTTTATCAGTCTTATATCTTTGGGCAAATCATTATTTTCTCATTTATAAAACAGGGACAATAATAATGTTCCCAAACTCAGAAGAGTATTACAAAGATTAAATTAGTTAATAAGTGTAAAGCACTTAGAGCAGGGTCCTTGTGTAAGGTAAATGCTTTATTAGTGCTATTATTCATATTTTTTTTTTTTGAGAGAGAGTCTCACTCTGTCACCCAGGCTGGAGTGCAGTGGCGCCATCTCGGCTCACCGCAATCTCTGCCTCCCAGGTTCAAGCGATTCTCCTGCCTCAGTCTCCCAAATAGCTGGGATTACAGACGCCCACCACCATACCCAGCTAATTTTTGTATTTTTAGTAGAGACAGGGTTTCACCATGTTGGCCAGGCTGGTCTTGAACTCCTGACCTCAGGTGATCTGCTCCCTTGGCCTCCCAAAGTGCTGGGATTATAGGCATGAGCCCCCATGCCCAGCCATACTCTGAGTTTCTAACAAATCACTTTTTTTTTTTTTTTTTTTTTGGTAAGCAGCAGGGAACTAACTTTGTGTTCACATAAAGAAACACTAAAATTTATGTTTCTTAAAGGTAAATTAGGATCAAACATCCTAATCGGGGTCAAATGACATGCAGTGACCGTCAATGGTGAACTAGTCATGGATAGATTATCAGGAATGTCAGGAGTGAGAACTCACCTTTCTGAAACTAACCTTCTCCTTTTTTTTTTTTTTTTTGGAGACAGGGTCTGACTCTGTTGCCCAGGCTGGAGTGCACTGATGCAATCTTGGCTCACTACAACCTCTGCCTCCCAGGCTCAAGTGATCCTCCTACCTCAGTCTCCTGAGTAGCTGGGACCATGGGCACACACAACTAGGCTGGCTTATTTTTTGTATTTCTTTTGTACAGGTGGAATTTCCCCATCTTGTCCAGGCTGGTCTCAAATTCTTGAGCTCAATCAATCCTCCCACCTTGGTCTCCCAAAATGTTGAGATTACAGGCATGAGCCACCATGCCTGGCCTGGAACTAACCTAAAACTTCCTTGACTTTTATGCAGAAGATTGGTTTTTGTGGGGGAAGAAAAGAGTCAAATATGTATAAGCATACCTACCAGAAACTACAAAATTTGATGGTATAAAAAATTGACTGATGTTTCTTAAACACATAGTCTAGGTGCTAATGTTTTTACATGTGTTAGCTCATTAATCTGTACAACAAATACATAGAGTAGGGGCCATTACTATATCCCAGATTTACGGTGGGGAACCTGAGGCTTGGATAGATTTGCTGGAGGCCTCAAGACTACTAGGTAGAAAAGCTGGGATGCCAAAGGAGGTCTGTTTAACTCCAAAATCCAGGCTCATAGTCATGAATACTCTACCCCCGTAATTCGGAAAAATAACAGTGTTGGTTTGGACAACGTGTGCATTTGACACCCATTGGTGTCCATTCAACCTCACACTAAGTAAAGACCGTGAAGTCATGCACCATTCCTGAAAGCTGTCTCGGAGAATGGAAAACCAGGAAAGAGTATAGACTAGATTGGTTGAAGTCAACTCTTGGTATGAAAAATGGAATTCTACCTACATACGGGGCAAGAATGTAATTCCAAGTAAAAGAACAATGCTGGATACCTGGGGAAGAATAGTCTCTTCTTCTCCAAGTAATTATTCAGCCCTTTCTGGATGTCCTCCAAGAGAAAGTTGGCTTCTTGAAGCTTCTCGGCCATCCGTGGCTGGTCGGCTGCCACCAGAACCCTGTTATCTTTCACCTGGGTTCCATTAAAAAAGGTGAGACTCATCATGAGGTTCCCAAGTTCTGACACTGGTCATTGTAATGAATGTGTGACCTATCAACTGACAGCACTCCTTGTCCAGCTAACTGCCTCCTGATCCCCTTCCTAACTGCACAGGGGAGAATGCTCATGGAACATGACCTTGTTCCTCTGATCACGGTTGACTGGGCAGGGATTGGGTACCTGAAACTGATCAAGCCCAATTATATTTTAACCCAGGGAGTTTAGAATCCAAACCATGGCATTCTATACTAGTCTTGGCTGAGTGAGGATTATGTCTCTCTGTGTGATGGAATGGTAGAGCAAGCTAGTCTTGAGAGAGAGACGGGGGGGGGGGGGGAGAGAGAGAGAGAGAGAGAGAGAGAGAGAGAGAGAGAGAGAGAGACTAATGCAGGGCCAGGAAAGAGGAGCTGAGATCAGAGAGATGGAAGGAGTTCCTAAGAGAAGAGGCTTTCTGGGTTCTAGATCCAACTTTTGTGAGGCTTGGCTGCGCTATCTGGCCTTGGGTTCCATGAGACACCAGTTTGGTCTTCTCGTTTCAGCTATCCTGAGTTGGTTTTTGTCACTTGTACCCAAAGAACCTTAACTAATAAAGAATTGGCTTATGCTGGCTGGACAATCTAAATTCCCATTTATCTCACCCTCACAAACAAAGCAGGGAAGATAAATTCCCTTGCGGCAAAATCTTTTTAAGTGCACCCCAATTTGATCACACTTGACTTAAAAAAGGAAAATGATTTGATCTCATAAAAGATGCCTCTAGGTGCCTTGTACACCCGATGAACTTACCATCCTTCAAGGCTTGATCCCAATGTTCCTGTTTTAGAGGCCTTCCTTGACACCCTAAGACAACCAAATCACTCTTCTGTATTCTAATAACTATTTGTATATTACTTTTTTTGGGGTGTGGGGGACAGAGTCTCGCTCTGTTGCCCAGGCTAGAGTGCAGTGGCGCAATCTGGGCTCACTGCAACCTCCGCCTCCCAGGCTCAAGGGATCCTCCTGCCTCAGCCTCGGAATAGCCAGGATTACAGGTGCATGCCACCATATCCAGCTAATTTTTTATATTTTTAGTAGAGACAGGGTTTCACCATGTTACCAAGACTGGTCTCCAGCTCCTGAGCTCAAGCGATCCACCTGCCTTGGCCTCCCAGAGTGCTGGATTATAGGCGTGAGCCACTGCACTCAGCCAAGGCGGCAAATTCTATGAAGACAGAAATCATATTCTTGCCACCTTCAAGTATTTTCTGATTCCTAGTATAACACCTGGGTCATTGTAGATACTGAATAAACATTTGTTAAATAACTGAGTAGCCAAATGTGGATAATTGTTGGAATTCTAAAAGGATTCTCAAGCTATAAAAGTGTTATTGCATTATCCTGCAACAAATAAAACCTCATAAGAAATGATAGTTAAATAATACAAACTGCCTATAGTTACTGCTTGGGAAGTGGGATTTCAAAAGGCTTCTACTTTCTATCTTATGTATTTGTATTTGCTTTTTTTTTTTTTTTAATTTTTTTTTGAGACAGAATCTCGCTCTCCCAGCCTGGAGTGTAGTGGCACGATCCCAGCTCACTGCAACCGCCACCTCCTGAGTTCAAGCGATCCTCCCACCTCAGCCCTCCGGGTAGCTGGGATTTCAGGCATGCACCACCATGCCTGGCTTATATATATATATACACACACACACACACACGTATATATACACACACACATATGTATATATAGTATGTACATGTATATATACGTGTATATATATACACATGTATATATACGTATATATATACACATGTATATATACGTATATATACACATATACACACACACATATATATACATACACACATACACACACACACACACACACACACATATATATACTTTTTTTTTTTGTATTTTTAGTAGAGATGGGGTGTTTCACCACGTTGGCCAGGCTGTTCTGGCACTCCTGACCTCAAGTGATCCACCTGCCTCGGCCTCCCAAAGTGATGGGATTACAGGCATGAGCCACCGCACCAGTCATATGTTTGCATTTTTAATAATAACAACTTTTGAAATTAGAAGAAGATACAAAAAGATTGATTTTCCAAAACTCCAGTTCATTTATAAGTTTCAAGGAGGGTGACTAGAATGCATAATGAGGAAACATTTGTATTTCTGCTGGTAAGAGTTATTAGGGTATAAAAACTTACCGCTTGAGACATAAGTGATTTCCAGTAACTATCAACAATGCCAAATTTCCTCCCCTCTTCTGGCATCTGGGCTATGATGTCCTCTGAACTGAAGATTGGTTCCAGGTACAGCCAGGTGGCTTGGCATTTCAACCAGGCATCCAAATTGTCTTGTATGCGAATTAGTTTTTCTTCCCATTTCTGTGAATTTAGCATTTCATACCTGAATCATTAACCTGCCACTCTGCATCACAGGCCCATGGACCAAGCAAATGGATGGAGTCATACATTTATTCATTCAGTCAGTCACTTGTTTAACAAATAATTATTGACATCCCCCTGTTCTCTGGTCACTGCTCCAGGTGATGTGAACATAGCAATGAATGAAACACACAAGAACTTTGCCCACTGTGGAGCTCACGTTCTAGCGGAATAATTATAATAGTTATATACATAATCTGTGACAAGCAATGGTCTCAGTGCTTTAAGTATATGGAACCAATTTAATCCCACAGCCTTACCAGGTAGATGTGATTACAAACCGCATTTTCCAGATGTAGAAACTGAAACACAACAGTTTCGTATGTGCCCAAGGTCACACCACTAATAAGGAGCAGAGCCAGAATTCAAACCCAGGTCATCTGGCTTCAGAGTTTGTGTCATTAGCCCATGTCACTGCTACAAACAATGAGCACAGGAGGCCAAACCCCTACCTTCAGGTAGCTTACATTCTAGAGTACCACAGCCCATAAGATGCTTCCCAAATGCACATGTATTTGGTGCATTCAAATCTTATCTTCTCTTTTGGCAGACAGTTGCAAAGGCTCAGCATGCCATATGCTTACTTGGATGGTTATTGCTTTCAGTCTTTTGTCATTAATTAATCAATGTATTTATTTTTGAGACGGAGTTTCACTCTTGTCGCCCAGGCTGGAGTGCAATGGTGTGATCTCGGCTCATTGCAACCTCCGCCTACCGGGTTCAAGTGATTGTTCTGTCTCAGCCTCCCAAGAAGCTAGGATTACAGGCGCCTGCCACCACGCCTGGCTAATTTTTGTATTTTTAGTAGAGACAGAGTTTCACCATGTTGGCCAAGTTGGTCTTGAACTCCTGACCTCAGGTGATCTGCCCACCTCGGCCTCCCAAAGTACTGGGGTTACAGGTGTGAGTCACTGTGTCATTTATTTATTTATTTTTTCCAATTAGGACAAAGCGACTTTCTTTGTTAACTGAACTTGAAAACCTTTCCCCTCCTCTGAGAAACGCAGGGCTAATGAAACATTTCAAAGCATTCAACTTCATTTCCTCTTACCCGGCATTCTGCTTCTATTGGTTTGATGAATGGGGAGCCACACATGGTCTGGGTCTTTATCACGTGATCATCGAGTAGCATTTGAATGTCATCAATTGCACACAAGATGCTTGTATCCTGTAAACAAAGACGCCCCACCATGTCAAAATTGTGAAACCTCCCCATTTTTCTTTTCCTTTTTAAAAAATATATTTATTAGAGACAGGGTCTCTTCACTCAGGCCTGAGTGCAATGGCTCGATCCTAGCTCACTGTAGCCTCAAACTCCTGGGCTTAAGGGATCCTCCTGCCTCAGCCTCCCAAGTAGGTAGGACTACAGGCATATGCCGCCATGCCTGGATTTTTTTTTTTTTAGACAGAGTTTCACTCCTATTGCCTGGGCTGGAGGGCAGCAGCGGAATCTCAGCTCAATGCAAGGCCCGCCTCCTGGGTTCAAGTGATTCTCCTGCCTCAGCCTCCCGAATAGGTGGGATTATAGGCAAATGCCACCACACCCAGTTAATTTTGTGTTTTTAGTAGAGACAGGATTTCACTATGTTAGCCAGGCTGGTCTCAAACTCCTGACCTCAGGTGATCTACCCGCCTCGGGCTCCCAAAGTGCTGGGATTACAGGCATGAGCCACCATGCCCAGCCTGGATTTTTTTTTTAAGAGATGGGGTCTCACTATGTTGCCCAGACTGGTCTCGAACTCCTGGCCTCAAGTGATCCTCTTGCCTCAGCCTCCCAAAGTGTTGGGATTACAGGCTTGAGCCACTGCATCCAGCCACCTCCCCATTTTTCATGCTGATCCCTTAGGACCTCATAGCTCAGAACTCCACTCTCATGGGGTAGGAATCTATGTCTTGCAGGGGATAGGATTTCTACTTTCTTCCTTGAAAATGTTATTAAAGATATTTAGGCTGGACAAGGTGGCTCATGCCCGTAATCTCAGCACTTTGGGAGGCTGAGGTAGGAGGATTGCTTGAGCCCAGTAATTCAAGACCAGCCTGGGCAACATAGCAAGACCCCATCTCTAAAAAATTTTTTTAAAAGACATTTATTGTCCACCTCCTTTGCAGAATTCAAATACAGTCTAATCCAAGACTCACAGATAGAATTTGCTGGGGAGGAAGATTTCTGCCCCTTTCCCTGTGTTCCTGCTTCTCCACTTGCTTTCCTGGCTCTCCTTTCCCTCGGGTAGGAAGATCAGCTGCTAATCTCACTAGTTAGGCCTAGACCTGCGGTTTCCAGCCTGTGAACTGAAGTGCCCTGGGGCACCGCAGCCAACTCAAAGTAAATGATTGTGGTTATTTAAAAATAAAATACAACCATTATTTTTTCTTTTAATGTAGGTGTATTTTTTTCAAACAGTGGCTAAGTTGTTATAGCATAAATCCTTATTAAATTGTTTGGACTTAATTACTGCATAAACAAAGCTGTTAGGTATTTCTTTTGGCCTAAGGGCACTGTGAAAAAAGTAGTTAGACACAAAGGCATTGTGAACCAAGAAAGTTTGGGGCCTCTGTTTCATTCATTCATCCATCCATCCATTCATTCATTCATTCATTCATTTATTTTTGAGACAGTCTTGCTCTGTTGCCTAGGCTGGAGTGCAGTGGCATGATCTCAGCTCACTGTAACCTCCGCCTCCTGGATTCAACTGGTTCTCCTGCTTCAGCTTCCCGAGTAGCTGGGATTTCAAGCAAGCACCACCACGCTGGGCTAATTTTTGTACTTTTAGCAGAGATGGGGTTTCACCACCTTGGCAAGGTTAGTCTCAAACTCCTCACCTCAGCCTCAGCCTCCCAAAATGCTGGGATTACAACCATGACAGGCATAAGCCACCATGCCTGGCTTGTTTTATACATTTATTGGGTCTTTTTTGAGACAGGGTCTCTGTCACCCAGGCTGGAGTGTAATGTGTAATGTTGCAATCATAGCTTACTGCAGCCTCAAATTCCTGGGCTCAAGCAATCTCCCTGCCTCAGCTTCTCAAATAGCTTCCCAAGTAGCTGGCACACATCACCATACTCAGCTAATTTTTTTTTTTTTTTTTTTTTTTTGTAGAGATGGGGTGTTGCTATGTTACCCAGGCTGTTCTCGAGCTCCTGGGCTCAAGTGATCCTCTCACTTGTACCTCCCAAAGTGCTGGGATTGTAGGTGTGAGCCACCAAGCCTGACCAAGTGGTCCTGTTTTACTAGTAGGTAAGGTCTAAGGTATGCCTTAAAGGCCAGGCCCTGTGGGTGGCACTTTTTCTCCTGGGCCATTGTGGCAAGCAAGCTGACAAGGGTCTGACCCCTGGGGCAGGTTTGGTCTTTCTCGCTCTGTTCTCACTTCTTTCAAGTCTAATCTAGGAGGCTAAATTGGGCCTAGCATGTATTCTCTTATCTATGTTTTACCAGTAGCTCAGCACTGGGAGGTGTGTTGGGCTATTAATAAAGTGGTTTCTTGATCCCCATTTAGCTACTGATCCTTGTCTACAGTTACTCTAGGCAAAAACTCTGCAGACTGGCCGGGTATAAGTGAGCTGTTCCCCAGGTTCCTAGCTTACACTCCTCTTGTCACCCCAACAGCCTCTACAGCAGTGTCTAATCCAAGCTGATCATGTAGCCATGCTTCTGAGACCCATGGTGGCTGGGTCGCCCTTGCTGGGAGAGGCTCAGTAATGAGGCCCTGTGCCCTCAGCTCTCTTCCCTCTCATCGGCTCATGTATAGTTCTGTTGAGGCTCAGAACACGATACCCTGAAGCACTGCACCTTGATTTGCTGAGTATTTTGCACTGAAGGACATTGGAAGGCCTTGGAAGCAAGATCTTTCTGTCCATCTTTTTCTTCCTTTCTCCTGCTCCTTTATCTTTCCCCTAAGGCAGTCCATAGAAACTAAACTCCTCTTTCCCAAAGCAAGCCATAAAACCCAGAAATATTACTCTGACCAAGACAGCAGGCCATAAGGAAATTCTCTGAGCAACCTTGTCCCATAGTGGGTCACAAGACCCTTGTTCCTGAGGAGTCTTGTCCTATGCCTGGGAGGAAGGACTGCTACACAGAAAGACCAAGAAGAATCTGAATAGGCAGGTCTCGCTAGGCTTCCACCCAGTCTAGACCATTATACCACACTCTTTTGTTCAATTTCATTTCCATACAGCTGTCCATTCCTCATCAAACCTAAGCCCAAAAATACAGTTTTCCTTGTGTCTTCAGTTTTGAGGGTTCCAGTGTCATGTAAAACTTTGAATAAATAAAATTTTAATGCTTTTCTCTTGTTAATCTGTCTTTATATTTATAGGAATATTGGCCGTGAATGACCTTCATGCTAGGTGAAGAAAGGGATCACACCTTTTTACCCCTACAGCTCTTCCTTGAGTGAAATCAAGGCACTCCAACCATTTAAGCTGAATAGGGAAAGAAGTCACAAGCAGATAACATGCAGCCTGGGGGAGGAGGGAGGCTTGGGAGCTTTTGGTTCTCAATCCACATTGCACATGAGAAAAACCAGGGGTGCCTTAAAACTACAGATGCCTAGGCATTCTGGGAGGGGAGGAGCCAGGAAGAATCCATTGGGAGATTTTAAAGCATCCCAGATGATTCTACAATGCAGGTTTGGAAATGCTGCTTTAAGAATCAATGGTTGGGCCTGACGTGGTGACTCACACCTGTAATCCCAGCACTTTGGGAGGCCGAGGTGGGTGGATCACTTGAAGTCAGGAGTTCAAGACCAGCCTGGCCAACATGGTGAAACCCCATCTCTACTGAAAATACAAAAATACAAAAATTAGTGGTTGCAGGCACCTATAATCCCAGCTACTCAGGAGGCTGAGGTATGAGAATCGCTTGAGCCCGGGAGGTAGAGGTTGCAACGAGCTAAGATCACACAGTTGCACTCCAGCTTGGGTGACAGAGCGAGACTCCATCTCAAAAAAATAAAAAAGAAAGAAAGAAAAAAAGAACCAATGGTCTGCAGGATGTGTGTATTAACCTGTTGCCTCCATGATTTACAGCTCCCCCAGAGCTGCAGCTCTCATCCCTACCACACACTCTATCCCCAAAGCAAGCCAGACCCTAAAGACAGCTGAGCAAATGCTTCAGGCCTATGCACCTTCGCATGCACTGTACAAACTCCTGTGTTTTCTACAAGTGCAAGTGAAAAGAAAGAAACCTACACCTTTACTATTCAAAATTGATCAATATTATCTGGGAGCTTGTTAGAGCTGCAGAATCTTAGGTCCCATCCCGGACCTGCTGAATCAGAACCAGCATTTCAACAAAATCTCCAGTGATTCCTGCAAGCATCGACATCTGAGAAACACTAGTCATTGTCTGCCACTGTGCTTCTGAGGGGACTGGGAAGCTTTGGAATTGTGTGCAAGCCTGCACCTTCACTGGGAGGTGCTGATTTAGGAGGCTTGCTTGGTTCCTTTGCACTGAGAAAACTTCTTGCTCTGAATCAAAAGGCCTTTCTGATTTGAAGAATGTGTCTCTTTGGTGGTGCTGAGAGGAAAGATGAGCAACACAGAAAGGCAGACAGGAGGAAACAATCAAGACGTGAGTGATTATTCCTCTGTGAGTTCTGTCGCCGTTCTGAATGAATCGTTTCTGTAATCTACTGCATAATAAATGGGGCTGCTTTCAAGGGGGGGGGGGCTGCAGTTGGAGTGAGACTCACAGTGTCTCTGTATTTCACGAAGCTGAATGTCACGTTAACCCAATCTAACTTCATTTTATCCAAGTTTTTCTCCAGAGAGTATTCCTTGCTGGCGGCTGCACCAATGGGCTCCAATCTAAAGAGAGAACACAGCAACAGCAACAGCAACATCAACAGGAGGCAGAGAAGACACATCAAAGGAGAAACTTCAGGCCAGGTTGGGACTTCAGGACTCATGCCTGTAGTCCCAGCACTTTGGGAGGCCAAGGAGGGAGGATTACTTGAGGTCAGGAGCTCGAGACCAGTCTGGGCAACATAGCAAAACCCCATCTCCACTAAAAACACAAAAATTAGCCAGGTGTGGTATGTGCCTGTAGTCCCAGCTACTCAGGAGGCTGAGGTGGGAGGCTGAGGCCTGAGCCTGGGAGGTAGAGGTTGCAGTGAGCCGAGATCGTGATTGCACCACTGTACATCACTCTGGAAAACAGAGTAAAACTCTGTCTCAAAAAAAAAAAAAAAAAAAAAAAAAGAGGAGGAATTTCAGCTCAGTCTTAGGAGAATCTCCAAAAGCCCTTAATTTGACCAAAAAGTTTACTATCCTGCTCTAAGATCTGCCAGCTACCACCGGTGTTTTGCAGGGTTTCTCACCTGTGGCACCTCTGACGTTTTTGGGCCATGTTACAGGTTAAATATTGTCTCCCCAAAAATTCATATATTGAAATTCCAACCCCTAATATCTCGGAATGTAACTCTATTTGGAGAAAGGATCTTTAAAGAGGTAATTAAATTAAAATAAGTCATGAGGGTGGGCCCTAATCCATTATAATTCGTGGCCTTATAAGAAGAGATTAGGACCCAGACACACAGAGGGAAGACCATGACAATTCATAGGGGAAGTCAGCCATCTGCATGCCAAGGAGAGAGGCCTCAGAAGGAACCAACTCTGTCTACATCTTGGCCTTGGACTTTAAGCCTCCAGAATTATGAGACAATAAATTTCTGTGGTGTAAGCCACTCAGTCTGTGGTATGTTGTAAGAGCAGCCTGTTCAACAAAAATTACGGCAGGTCATTATTCTGAACTGAGCTCCTGCACTAGACCCCAACAGACCAGACGAAACCAAAATGGAGTCACTCACGCTAAATGGCATGTAATCAAACTGAATCTTTAAGGAAGGAGATAGATCCCAGAACAGGACAGTTTTTCCTGAAAACAGGAGATTCCAGTCTACCTGAGTCACAGAATAAGGAAGTTCCCTCTGCTTGAACCCTTATTAAAAAAATAACCTGACGTTAATTAATCTTTTTTTTTTTCGTATTGTTCTGTTTCCTTATAAAACTTACCATTGTGCTACTGCCCAGTGGGAACTCTCGTTCTGTTTTGGAAAACGGAGGCTGCCCTGATTCATGAATCTTGATTAAAAGCCAATTAGACTATAACTAAATTTATTGCTTTGTCTTTTGAAGAGCCCTGGCAAACTAACATAGGCTGAATAATTGTCATGGGGAGCTGTACCATACCTTCTAGGGTGTTTAGCAGCATCCCTGGTCTCTACCCACTAGGCGCCAGCAGCAGACTCCCCAGCCCTGTCCCCATCTTTTGCCAGTTGTGACAACCAAAAATGTCTCCAGATATTTCCAAGCATCCCTTAGGGGTGGGAAATGGCCCCCAGTTGAGAACCACTGTTGTAAGGTCACTAAAATAAGACCTCTTCTTTCCATCTTTGTTTATGCCTAATTTGCCCATATTCTGATTTCTTTTTTTTTTTTTTTTTTTTCCCGACGGAGTCTCATTGCGATGCCCAGGCTGGTGTGCAGTGGCACGATCTTGGCTCACTGCAACCTCTGCCTCCTGGATTCAAGCGATTCTCCTGCCTCAGCCTCTCGAGCAGCTGGGATTACAGGTGCCCCCCACCATACCTGGCTAATTTTTGTATTTTTAGTAGAGACGGGGTTTCACCATATTGGCCAGGTTGGTCTTGAACTCCTGACCGCAAGTGATCCACCTGCCTCGGCCTCCCAAAGTGCTGGAATTACAGGCGTGAGCCACCGTGCCCAGCCACTATTCTGATTTCTTATTCAGATTTTGAACCTCTGTTAATTTATGTGATGGGTCTTGCTCCACTTCCCATCCCTTCCCCTTTCAAAAACACCTACTGTTTTCCTGATACTGGGTCCACCCGTCCATGGCCTCTCTGTTCTACAGAAAGGGGCATAGAGGGAGAGAGAGAAGGGGCAAACAAATTCCTTTCTTCTTGTGTCTACATGGAGATCTGGGTCCTAAAACCCAGGTGTGGCAAAGAATTAGAAAGCCAAGTTCTTGGAAGTGGAAAAAGGGACCGTTCTCTCTGCCTCAGCCCTGTCTTTCATTGTATCCTTCAGTGTAGAAGAGACCATCTGATATTTACTCATAGGTCAGGAAACCAACACTCAGAGGAAGCAAGTGATGTCTCCAAAATCACATAGCCAGGGAGTCCTGGAACTGGGTATTGACACCAATTCCTCCTAATTGGACTCCTGATGTTTCTTCTTTCACCCTTATAATGTGCCTTCTCCCTTCTCTTTCTTAGCAAGAGCAATAGAACTAGGCCAGGCATGGTGGCTGAATCCTGTAATCCCAGCACTATGGGAAGCCAAGGTGGGTGAATCACCTAACGTCAGGAGTTTGAGACCAGCCTGACCAACATGGTGAAACCCTATCTCTACTAAAAATACAAAATTAGCCTGGTGTGGTGGCACATGCCCGTAATCCCAGCTACTTGGGAGGCTGAGGCAGGAAAATCGCTTGAACCTGGGAGGCAAAGGTTGCACTGAGCCAAGATCATGCCATTGCACTCCAGCCTGGGCAACAAGAATAAAATTCCATCTAAAAAAAAAAAAAAAGAGTAACAGAACTAACAGAACTGTTCACATGTGTTCAATCAAATAGGACCAATTAAATAGAGCTGAGAACCCTCATTTAGCCTCGAGAAGGCAGGAAGATTAGGAGCAGAAAATTACAAACAAGGACTGATCAGGACCTCAGCAGTGTGGTCATTGACTTAAATATGGCCTGTGAGAGGCGACCAAAATGAGTGTGCATATGGGAATAATTAATAAAGGCAGGTGCCAGCCCAGATGAGTATGAGACAAGCAGTCACAAGGCCCAGCCTCCAGTGCTCACTGGCTGTGTGGCTGTGGCCAAGTCTCTCGACAGGCCTCAGGTCCCCATATGCCCGTATCACAGGCTTTTGGGTTCAATTAAATAAGGCCAAATGCTGGCACCAGGCCTCATGAATTACCCTAGGTTATGACTTAGAATGCAAATGATTGCACAGATGAGGGATTAATCAGTTTGGGAATTCATGAAATATATCAAGAGTTGACTTCACCCAAAATGTGCTGGAGAAGCTCATTAAATATGAGCTGTGATGAAGCTGCATTAACTGTGGTGTGGGTGGAATACATGCAATATCACACCTCCCTAAACGGTGGTGGCTGAGTCTCCAGACATGGAATCAGTTCAGGTGACATGCCTTTTCTCCTAATCCTAACTCTAATCACCTAGCTGTTTCCCATGTTACAAATGGAACCACAGAAGTAAACAACTTAGCCAAGTGCTTCCACTTCTGAATTGGTCACAGTTGAACATGAGTGCATGGAAAGTATAAGAACAGCTGTATGTTTTTTTGTTCACTCGCTGTCTCCAGAGAGGGGTTTACTTTTTTGGCAGTGAAGGGTCATGGTTAAGGCCCGCCTGGTAATGGAAGTCTGCTGATGTTCAAATCTTGATTCTTTCCTAAGTGAAATGTTTGTTATTTCAGTTACTAGCTGTGATCAACAGCTAATAATCTGAAGTCTATTTCCTCATCCATAAAATGAGAATAATATTAGGACGGTAGGACCTATGACACTAGGTTTTTGTGATGGATAAATGTGTTAAGGTCGGGTGTGGTGGCTCACGCCTGTAATCCCAGCACTTTGGCAGGCCAAGGCAGATGGATCACCTGAGGTCAGGAGTTCAAGACCAGCCTGGCCAATATGATGAAACCCCATCTCTACAAAAATGCAAAAATTAGCCAGGCATGATGGCAGGTGTCTGTAATCCCAGCCACTCAGGAGGCTGAGGCAGAAGAACTGCTTGAACCCAGGAGGCAGAGGTTGCAGTGAGCCGAGATTGCACCATTGTACTCCAGCCTGGGAGACAGAGTGACACTCTGTCTCAAAAGATAAAAAATAAATAAATAAATAAAAAGTGTTAAGGTATATAAAATGCTGAGTGCAGCATCAGCGTTGAATAGCTAGTGTCTCTTGTAAAAAATCTTATTGAGGGAAACTGAGGCCCTTTGGCCAAAATACCTGAGTTTTTATCCTAAGCCTGATAAAAATGCATGCTTCTTTAGGCCTGCTCCTTAATAAGGAACATAGTGGTGGTATTGGAGAGGCATCAAAGTATTCAGGTGGCAGAGAGATTCAAGAGCTGGGAAGTGCCTTAAATTAGACCTGCTGTGGTGCAGTATGAGTGGGGAATTCTCAGCCTTTCATGTATCAGAATCACCTGGAGCAGTGCTGTCCATTGGAAATATAAAGTGAGCCACACATATAATTTTAAAGTTTCTCGCCTGTTATCACAGCACTTTGGGAGGCCGAGGTGGGCAGATCACCTGAGGTCAGGAGTTCAAGACCAGCCTGGCCAACATGGTAAAACCCCGTCTCTACCAAAAATACAAAAATTAGCTAGGCATGGTGGCGGTAGCCTGTAATCCCAGCTACTTGGGAGGCTGAGGCAGGAGAATCGCTT
Source organism: Chlorocebus sabaeus (assembly GCF_047675955.1). Lineage (NCBI taxonomy): Eukaryota > Metazoa > Chordata > Mammalia > Primates > Cercopithecidae > Chlorocebus > Chlorocebus sabaeus. Next base: position 19,378,988 of record NC_132908.1, read on the forward strand.
GAACCTGGGAGGCGGAGGTTGCAGTGAGCTGAGATTGCGCCATTGCACTCCAGCCTGGGTGACAGAGTAAGACTCCATCTCCAAAATAAAATAAAATAAAATAAAATAAAATAAAATAAAGTTTCTAGAAGCCACATTTTAAAAATATTAAAAGACATAGGTGAAATTAGTTCCAATAATGTATTTGATTCAATATATCCAAAATATTTTCATTTCAATATTAATCGATATTAAAAATTGTGAGGTATTTTGCATTCCTTTTTCTTGTAGTATGTCTTCGAAATCAAGCCTGTATTTTATACTTACAGCACATCTAATTCAGACTAGCTGCACTGTAGGGGCTCAGTGGCCACACATGGCCAGTGGATGCTGCCTTGGACAGTGCTGACCTGGAGGATTTGTTAAAATGCAGATTGCAGGGCCCATCCACAGAATTTGATTATGTGGGTTGGGTGGGGCCTGAAAATGTGCCTTCTAGCTAGTTCCTAGCTGATGCTGATGCAGCGGGTCTGGGTGCCACACCTGCCTAACAGGGTCTCCAGTCCAGGCAGTGCAACATCTCCCCACCCATCACCCTGAAGGAAGTGTGGAAAAGCAAGCAGGGTCCTGAGCAGCTCTGTTCTAGAAATAGCATTCAAATAGCAAAACTCTTACACACACAAACTCCAGGGGAATTCGGAGAAGGGAAGAAAGCAAGAGAAGAGACTTTTTTTTTTTTTAATTAAGATGGAGTCTCACTCTGTCGCCCAAGCTGGAGTGCAATGGTACTATCTTGGCTCACTGCAACCTCTGCCTCCTGGGTACAAGCCATCCTCTGGCCTTAGCTTCCTGAGTAGCTGGGACTACAGGTGTGTGCCACCGTGCCTGGCTAACTTTTATATTTTTAGTAGAAACGGGTGTTTCACCATGTTGGCCAGGCTGGTCTTGAACTCCTGACCTCAACTGATCTGCCTGCCTTGGCCCCCCAGAGTGCTGAAATTACAGACATGAGCCACGATGCCCAGGCGAGAACAGACTTTTTCTTGGACCAGGTTTCATACAGTCTTAAAGCTCAGAGAGCGTTGTTGCTTTGGTTGTTTAAAGAAGAGGAAACTGAGGTACAGAAAGGTTGAATGGTTTTGCCCCCAATCACTGAGAGCTGGGCTTGAAGCTCAGATTCAAAAAACATTAAAACAAAAATTCCCTTTGAAATAAAATCCATGACTCAATTTTCTAGTCATAACCCATCAGCAGTTCTGCAGCTAAAAACAGAAGCTTCACCACTACGAGTTGGGAGTTGGAGGTAATTAAGTAGCCTTAAGCCACCCTACACCACAAGGAAAAGAATAAAATAAACAGCCCTATATGGGGCCAATCAGATCACTGTGGGAACTTACAGATCCTTTGACCAAAACCCTTCCTGAAGGAGGGGATAAGCCCTTACTTTTCAACGAATTTGCTGAATCCAAATTCGAGCATATTTGAGAGGCAGGTCGTTTCGGTGGGCTTTATCTCATAGCCAACAATCTCACTGATCTGCAAAGAAAAGAGGAAAGCAAGTGTTTATTGTTCAAGGCAGTGCTGTCCGTAGAACCTTCTGTGATGATGGAGATGTTTTTCTTCTGCACTGCTCAGCATAATAGCCACAAGCGGCAGGTGGCTGTTGAGCACCGGAGGTGTGGCTAGTGTGACTGAGGAACTTATTTTTAAATTCAATTAAAAAATATTTTTGAGACAGAGTCTCACCCTGTCTCCCAAGCTGGAGTGCAATAGTGCCATCATAGCTCACTGCTGCTTTGACCTCCCAGGCCCAAGCAATCCTCCCATCTCAGCCTCCCCAGTAGCTGGGGCCATGGGCACACATCGCCATGCCTGGCTAATTTTTAAATTTATTGTAGAGATAGGGTCTTGCTGTGTTGCTCAGAGTGGTCTCAAACTCCTGGCCTCAAGCAATCCTCCCACCTCAGCCTCCCAAAGTAGTCGTATTACAGGAGTCAGCCACCACACCCAGCTGATTTTAATTAGACAGGGTCTTGCTCTGTTGCGCAGGCTGAAATGCAGTGGTGTGATCATGACTCCCTGCAGCCTTGATCTCCCAGGCTCAAGTGGTCCTCCTGCCCTCGACCTCCTGAGCAGCTGGGACCACCAGCATACAGCACCATGCCTGGCTAATTTTTTTCTTTTTTAAAATTTTTTTGTAGAGATGGGGTCTCACTATGTTTTCCAGGCTGGTCTTGAACTGCTGGCCTCAAGCTATCCTCCCACCTTGATCTCCCAAAATGCTGGGATTACAGGTGTGAGCTATCATGCCCAGACCCTTTTACCTTTTAAAATGTGGCTACTAGAAACTTTAAAATTATTGGCTGGGTGCGGTGGCTCACTCATGTAATCCCAGCACTTTGGGAAGCTGAGGCAGGCGGATCACATGAGATCAGGAGTTCAAGATCGGCCTGTCAAACATTGTGAAACTCTGTCTCTTCTAAAAATACAAAAATTAGCCAGGCATGGTGGCGGGTGCCTGCAATCCTAGCTACTTGGGAGGCTGAGGCAAAAGAACAGCTTGAACCTGGGAGGCAGAGGCAGGAATCAGCCAAGATTGCACCACTGCACTCCAGCCTGGGCAACAGAGTGAGACTCCATCTCAAAAAAAAAAAAAAAAATATATATATATATATATATATACACAAATGGCTCACGTTATATTTCTACTACTCACAGTGGGCCAGTTTTGGCATCTATCAGTGCAGTTTCCCCCTAAGATCAAATGTTACCTTGCTCCATCTTGCTTTTTTTTTTTTAACAGTTAAATTTTTATTATTTTTAAAATTTTTCTTTTTCCATACTTTTTTTATTTTTTTGAGACAGAGTCTTGCTCTGTTGCCCAGGTTGGAGTGCAATGGCGCAATCTTGGCTCACTGCAACCTCCGTCTCCTGGGTCCAATGATTTTCCTGCCTCAGCCTCCCAAGTAGCTGGGATTACAGGCGCGCGCGACCATGCCTGGCTAATTTTTGAATTTTTAGTAGAAATGGGGTTTCACTATGTTGGCCAGACTGGTCTCAAACTCCTGACCTCAGGTGATCCGTCTGCCTCAGCCTCCCAAACTGTTGGGATTACAGGCCTGAGCCACCGTGCCTGGCCAGACCAGGAGACTTTTTTAGACAGACAAAGCACAAAAGCAAGGAACCCAGAAGTAGTTACCATTGAAATAATGGTCTTGGAAGACCAACAGTGTTATAGGCACATGATGAAAAAATAACCAAAATAACACTAATTGCAAACAGGACATCAGAAATGTACCTTAGTGTGGTGATCCAAAAAGCCTTTTAGATTTCTGGCTTCCATTTTGCTTTAAACCGCAGTAGCGACCCCTTTGCTGTTATCTGTAAAGTCTGTGCCCCAAACATAAGGCTCTAACTTTTTCTGCCTATGTTCTGTAAATGACCAGAACCCCCAGCCTGGCTTCAGAAGACCCAGCTTCTAGACTTGAGTGCTACGGGTGGTTCATCCTTCAGATCCCCCTACCAGAGCCGGCATCCATGGCAGTTGGTCTCCTGAGTTAGGCATCAGGGCAGAGAATGACATCCTCAGGCATGGGGCTGTCCCCGGGGTGGCCTGTGCTGTGACCTACATACACTGCAGGGAGGAATGGGCTCTGCATAGGGGCAGCCCGGAGAGTATCTGGGGGCCTTTGTCCTTTCTGAAATTGCCTCTTAACTGCTCAGCCCACTGGGCTTCCATTTAGGTGCTCACTCCTTGGGAGCCACTGTCCTGGGGCCGAGCTCCCTGGCCCCTCTTACTGTGGTTTACTGCCCCCTACTGCCTGCTCCCTTCCTCTGACCGGAACTTTTTTGCCTTCTTGACTTCCAGGCTGAGTCAAACAGCATAGAAAAATTCCAATCCCCTTCCCCCCCCACCAACTAGCCATCTGAAACACCTCATCTCTCCAAGTCTCAGTTTTCCTATCCGTGAAATGGAGATGATAATAATCTCCACTTCAAAGGCCGGTTTTAAGGATGAAATGTGAGAATCCAAATAAAGTATGCAACACCAAACCCAGCACCATAGCTGGTACTCAGTACATTTTCAATATTATCATTATTATTTTATTATCATTGTAAGAAATATTTTTCCAATCATTTAAGTGGCCCATAAATGAGAATTATGAATGTCTAGGAATGGTTAGAATGTACTTATTTATTTATTTATTTCTTGAGACAGGGTCTTGCTCTGTCGCCCAGGCTGGACTGCAGTGGCACAATCACAGCTCACTGCAGACTCAACCTCCCAGGCTTAAGTGATCCTCCCACCTTAGCCTCCTTAGTAGCTGGGACTACAGGCATGCTGCCACCATGCCTGGCTAATTTTTTTGTATTTCTTGATGGGGATTTTGCAGTGTTGCCCGGACTGGTTCTCAGACTCCTGGGCTCAAGCGACCCACTTGCCTCAGCCTCTCAAAGTCCTGGGATTACAGGTGTGAGCCACCACACCTGGCTGGAATTTTTTAAATTTAAATTTAATTTTAAATTAATTAATTTTTTAAATAGACGGGGTCACGCTACGTTGCCCAGGTTGGCCTCAAGCTCCTGGCCTCAAGTGATCCTCCTGCTTCAGCCTCCTAAAGTGCTGAGATTAGTGGCGTGATAAGCTACCACGCTTGGCCTGGTTGGGATTTTTTGAGTGCCCACGTACAAGAATAGCATCATAGAGGAAGCACCAGGCAGAGCAGATGGCTTTCCCAGCCCTGCGGCATGTTCTCCAAACACCATTGACAAAGACACTATTGATAGTGCCATCTCATAGAGAAACCTGGCACTACCAGAGGCTACTGCCCCACCTAAGCTCCCTAACCCCCGCTTACCCCCCGATGCAGGTCAAAGTCCTAGTTAGGCTGGGTCCGTAGGGAAAGGCACCCCATGATCACCAACTGACAGCAACTCCCACTCTGCAGATCCCTCTGCTGGGGCGTTTTGAAACCAGAAGTCATGACCAGGCACCGTGGCTCATGCCTGCAATCCCAGCACTTTAGGAGGCCAAGGTAGGAGTATCACTTGAGGCCAGGAGTTTGAGACCAGCCTGGGCAACATAGTGAGACCCTCCCCCCATCTCTATTTTAAAAATTAATTAATTAAAATTACAATTAAAAAATATCCCAGTCAGGCACAGTGGCTCATCCCTATAATCCCAGCACTTTGGGAGGTTGAGGCAGGTGGATCACCTGAGGTCAGGAGTTCAAGACCAGCCTGGCCAACACAGTGAAATCCCATCTCTAGTAAAAATACAGAAATTAGCAGGGCATGGTGGCATGTGCCTGCAGTCCCAGCTACTCAGGAGATGGAGGCAGGAGAACTGCTTGAATGCAGTGAGCTGATATCACATCACTGCACTCCAGCCTGGGGGACACAGTGAGATTCCATCTCAAAAAAAAAAAAAAAAGAAAGAAAAAACAGAAGTCTACTCAGACAGCCTGTACAGCACTTGTCTGTACAGCACTCCACCCTTTGCTTAGGTCTCAAGTCTCAAGACTTTTTGGGCAACTGAAAGTAGCTCCTCCCTACAAAAAACCCTGACTCTCTCACGTATTAAGAGTCTTCCTCTGTCTTCCTAGGGAGAGCAAAGTGCTCCCTGTCACTGTGTTGTCACTGGGTCCTTTCAGAGAGAATTTCCTCAGTCTTATATGTGTTTTTTTTTTTCCCCCTCTGTTTCCCAGGCTGGAGTGCAGTGACACGATCACAGCTCAATGCAGTTTTGACATCCCTGGCCCAAGCAATCCTCTCACCTCAGCTTCCCAAGTAGCTGGGACCACAAATGTACACCACCACGCTTAGCTAATTAATTCATTAATTAGGGAGAGATGGGGGTCTCACTATATTGCCCAGGCTGGGCTCAAACTATCCCCCTGCCTCAGCTTCTCAAAGTGTTGGGATTGTGGTCTTGAGCCACCATGCCTGGTCTTGAATGTGGTTCTGAGAGGGGGAATTATAGGCCAAGTCAGAGAAGAATCTGCCCAAAGAAAGCCATTTTCACTCCCAATTCCATACAGAGTGACTCTCTGGTAGAGGATGTTTCAAGGCCATTGCTAGCCCTTAGTTGTGACGATTATTTTAGAAACACAGTGAGTTTTCTTTTTTCTGCTTAGTGTTCACACCACACTTATCACCCTCACACTTGGTTCCTTATAAAAATCCCAGCTATTTTTAAGGAGAAATTTATTATTCTAATTTGTAGCCCCAAAGGGCTAAGAGAAGAGTGCAAAATTATTTCTGAACCTGTTTGACAATGAAATGCCACACCAAAGTCATCCTAAGTGGGAATCATCTGGTATTATTAGCAACCCCCAGGGAGGGATGTGACTTTCTTTTTTGCGCATCCTAGGTCAAGGAGCAAATCAAGATTCTCTCACTATATTTACATCCTTGTTGCACTTTGGAGGCTCTTGACCTCCAAAAGCCCATCTGCTTAGGAAGCAGGAAGGAGACCCTTTGTGACCATTGGCTGGAACAACACTCAGTGAACCACGAGCAATGGGGGTTCCAAGGAAAGGGCCAACCTGTTCAGGGGGCGAGGAGTTCATTCTCTTCCTTCAGAAGCCTTGCCATTCTCATTTGCTATCCCTTTGCCCTTAAGTAGATTATCCTTTCGGAAAGGAGAAGCTTGACCTAGTAATATTTCCTGTCTTCCCAAGGACAGCCAGGGCCAGGCCTGGGTTGGGCTGCTTGGGGGCGGGCAGTGATTGATAGAAACCTGCTGCCAGTGCCGGTCTTTCATTCCTGGGTTGCAGGAAATACTGAGGATGGGAATGTACTGCTTGAACTTATCGATCTTGATCTTCAAATTCTCTGCTAAGCGCCTGGGTGCAGGCACATCAGATAAGGTCTTGATCAGTTTATACGTTGTCCTCCACATATTCCCTATCTCCTCCGCAATTTGCTCAGCATTCAGTAAGAAGAGGGGTCCTGAAATAGAAGAGCGAGGGAAGGGTCAGACCATCATGTGGATGTTAGTCATGCATACCTTTAATTCCCTGAACTTAGAGCTGTGCCTCCTGTCGTTTAGAGACTGGAACACATATAGGCTTTGAGGATCTGAAACCTGCACTTAGCCAGTGGAACCTTAGGTATGATATAGGACTTTTCTAAGCCTCAACAGTAACTCCTGTGACACACGGGTAATAATGGATACCCTGGAGGGTAATTGTGGAAATTCAGTGAGATAATGTATAGTGGCTAACATAATGCCTGGCACATAATGGATGTACAATTAGCATATCAATAGTTTTTTGTTTTGTTTTGTTTTGTTTTCGGCCAGTTGCAGTGGCTTACACTTGTAATCCCAGCATTTGGGGAGGCCACGGTGGGAGGACTGCTTGAGCCTAGGGGTTTGAGACCAGGCTGGGCAACATAGTAAGACCCTGTCTCTACAAAAATAAGAAGAAAAATAAAAAAGAAAAAAAAATTGTTATTGCTTTTAGAAGCTGCTATAATAGTAATAAAAAGTGCTTCACAAAAGCCGTGAAATATTAAACATTGGGGAAAGGTGAATGAAGATATGAGAGGTCTCCGTTTTGTTCCGGCAATTTTTATGTAAGTTTGAAATTATTTTAAAAACAGGGCAGGGCACAGTAGCTCACGTCTATAACCCCAGTACTTTGGGAGGCTGAGGCAGGCAGATTGCTTGGGGTCAGGAGTTCAAGATCAGCCTGGACAACATGGTTAAACCTCATTTCTACTGAAAATGCAAAAAATTAGCCAGGCGTGGTGGCACGCTCTGTAGTCCCACCTATTTGGAAGGCTAGGGTAGAAGGATCACGTGAGCCCAGGAGGTGGAGGTTGCAGTGAGCCAGGATAGTGCCACTGCCCTCCAGCCTCAACAGAGTGAGACTCTGTCAAAAAATATATATATTTTAAAAACAAAGAGTAACACCTCATTGTTTAAACTTGCTCCAAAACACTAATTTCCTTCCCCTTCCTTTATTTTGCTAAGAACCTTTAGCATTTGGGTTTCATATCTGGCCAAGACCTTTCCATGCTACTGCCCCTGCTTGGATATTTCAAATTGGTATTAACTCTTGCTATGTGATGTTGCTAACTTACTCAAAGACACTTTTCTTTCAGGAGTGCTGAAACTAAATATAACTTCGTTAATTTCACATGCTTCATCAACCCAACATTTTTGTTAAGTAATCAAAAATTTAAATTAAAAAAAAAAAAGTATCTTTCATGCACCAGGAAATATTGTAGGTGCTGGGCTAGAATAGAAAGGCACCTACGCGACAAGTGAGTAGCCTCTACTTGGGAGGGTTTGGCTGAATTATCACAGTGACTTTCCCAGTAGGATGAATAAATTAGGTAAGGCTAACACTTCATTGTTCCCACTCTATAGTTGTAAGAGTGAAGCACAAACAGAGTGACTTGCCTGGGTTATTTGCAATCACTCAGGCAAAAAGGAGTAGTAGAATTTCTGTTAGAAGAAATTTCCCTCTGGTTATGATTATCTAGAGACAGCCTGAACTGACAAATCTATATCTACAACAAGAGAGAAGAATATAAAACAATCCAGGGATTTTAGACACTGCTATTTGAAGAGCAGTTATGGATCCCTTTATCCACATGCCTCGGTAGCTTCTCACCTCATAGCTTATGGCAAGGCTATATTCTGAAATTCTAACTCTGATCTTAAAGGATGAGACAGCAGGTGGAAATGTTTGTAGCCCTGTGGATACAGTCAACTCAGTCGAGATTCAAATATGGAGGTTGCAGGAAATATTAATAACTTCTAGGGTCCTATCCAGTCCGGACATTCCAGAGTTCTAAGAAACATTGCTGAAGTCATTCTTCAAGGTTAATGATCTTCAGCCCCATGAATGTAAACAGATAACTTTTAGGCAAAGCAGCAATGTGAGGCCATGCAGCTAACCACGTCTGCCTATTCTAACTCCCACTAAATGATCAAAGGCAGATAATAAAGGAAAAACATGTGTCTCTACTGGAAACTAAAGAAGGTGCCATCCAAATGTGAGCTACAGGGAGAGATTTCTGTAGGATATTCACAGTAGTTTTCCAAGTTTAGCAGGCATCAGAACTGCCAGGAGGGCTTGTTAAAACACAGATTTCTGGGCCCCATTCCCAGAGTTTCTGAGTCAGGTCTGGAGCGAGGCCCCAAGATTTTGCATTTTTAACACATTCTCAGTTAATGAGAATGCTGCTTTGTCCTGGAACCATACTTTGAAAGCCATTGCAGGGGAAAAGTGGAAGCAACACTCACTAGGAATCCCATTGCAGAACTTGCTGCTTACCCATGAAGAGGGATATGTCTAGCAAAGTAACAGCCCTGCCAAAGCTGACTTTTAACAAAGGCAACTTGATCCCTTGATAAAATGTTCCATTCAATAACAGCAGAGTACACATTCTTTTTTACTGCAAATAGAACACTTACCAAGGTGAATCTTATTCTGAGTCATAAAACAAACCTCAATAAATTGAAAAGAAGCAAAATCATGCAAAGTGCCTTTTATGACCATAATGGAATTAAATTAGAAATAACAATAAAAACATAACAAGAAAATTTCCAGTGACTAGAACATTAAACAACACACTTATAAATAATCCATGGGTCCTAGAGGAGTCTCAAAGCAATTATAAAGTACTTTAAATTGAACAAAATTTGTGAGGTACAACTATAAAGGAGAAATTTGTAGCATTAAAAAAGGAGAATGTTCTAAAATAAATCATCCAAGTTTCTACCGTAAGTAACTAGAAAAAGAAGAGCAAGATAAACCAAAGCTAGCAGAAGGAAGGAAATGATAAAAATAAGAACAGAAATACGTTGAAAACAAAAATAATAAAAAAGATTATTGACACTAAAAGCTGTTTCCTTAGAAAAATAAAATTGATAGGCCTAAAAAAAGACGAACTTCTAACAAGACTGGTAAAGAAAAAAGAAAGAAGATGCAAATTACCAATATCAAAAATAAAAGATGGGATATCACTACTGACCCCTCAGACATTAAAAGGGTAATAAGGGAATGCTATAAACAACTCAATGTATATAAATTAGACCACTTTTTTTTTTAATGAAGCCATTCCTCAAAAAATACAAACTTCCAAAAACTTACTCAAGATAAACTAGAATACCTGAATAGTTTTATAACTATTGAAAACATTGAATTTATAGATTAAAAATTTCCAAAATATAAAAACTTCAGAATCAGATGGTTTCACTGGAAAATTCTGCCAAACATTAAAAGAAAAAAAAAAACCACACAAATAAGAAAAGCTGTATAATCTCATCTAAAAAATAGAAGAGGAGAATACATTTCCTAACTTATTTTAACAGGTCAGCAATACCCTGATATAAAAACCACACAGATATATTACAAACAAAACAAAACAAAAACCAAAACCCTACAGACCAGTATATCTCATAGACACTAAAATTCTCAACAAAATATTAGGCATGGAAACTGAATCCAGCAACACATGAAAAGAATAATAGACCATGTCCAAGTAGGGTGTATCATTGGAGTGTAAGGCTGGTTTAATATTTGAAAATCAAACAATGTAATATACAGTATTAACAGTCTCAAAATTTTCTGTAATTTGCAACAACATGGATGGAACTGGAGGACATTATGTTAAGCGAAATAAGCCAGGCACAGAAAGCCAAATACTGTGTGATCTCACTATCTGTGGAATTCAAAAATGTCAATTTCACAGAAACAGAGTGTAGAAAGGCAGTTACCAGAGGCTTGGATGAGGGGGAGAGATGGGGAAGGAAAGGAAAGATGTTGATCAAGGGTACAAAGTTTCAGTTACACTGGAGAAATAAATTTTAGTAATCTATTGTAGTGCATGGTGACTGCAGTTAATAATTATTGTATATTTCAGTTGGGTGAGGTGGCTCACACCTGTAATCCTAGCACTTTGGGAGGCAGAGGCAGGTGGATTGCTTGAGCTCAGGAGTTCAAGACTGGCCTGGGCAGCATGGCAAAATCCTATCTCTACCAAAAATACAAAAAATTAGCTGGGTGTGGTGGTGAGCATCTGTAGTCCCAGCTACTCAGGAGGTTGAGGTGGGAGGATCACTTGAGCCTAGGAGGCGGAGATTGCAGTGAGCCAAGGTTACGTCACTGTGCTCCAGCCTGGGTGGCAGAGCAAGACCCCATCTCAAATAACAGTAATAATAATAATAATAATAATAATGTCTTGTATATTTCAAAGTTCTAAAAGAATAGATTTTAAATATTATCACCAGAAAAAAAATGATAAATTGGTGAGGTCATGGATATGTTAATTAGCTTGATTTAATCTTTCTATGATGTATACATAGATCAGAATATCACATTGAACTCCATAAATATACGTAACTACTTGTCAACTAAAAATAAATAAATAAAAATTAGAAAAAAAAAAAAGAGAAAGAAAATCCACCAGAATCAACAAAACAAACTCCTGGAACTAATAAGTGATTGCAGCAGGAGCACACGATACAATATTAACATTAAAAAAAAAAAATAAAAAAAATTTTTTTTAACATTAAAATATTAACATTAATATTAATACAATATTAACCAAAAAAAGCACAGGATACTATATTAACATTAACATTTCCAAGATAGCATCAATGAACAGTGGAATTTGAAAGTAAAAGCATAGCCCAGGCGCGGTGGCTCATGCCTGTAATCCCAGCACTTTGGGAGGCCGAGGCGGGTGGATCATGAGGTCAGGAGTTGGAGACCAGCCTGACCTAACATGATGAAACCCTGTCTCTACCAAAATTACAAAAATTAGCCAGGTGTGGTGGCAAGTGCCTGTAATCCCAGCTACTCAGGAGGCTAAGACAGAAGAATCACTTGAACCCAGTAGGCAGAGGTTGCAGTGAGCTGAGATCACGTGATTACACTTCAGTCTGGGCAACAGAATGAGACTCCGTCTCAAAAAAGAAAAAAAAAAAGAAATTAAAAGCATAATACTATTTACATTGGCACCCTAAAAAGTAAATTTGTACTTGGGCACAAATCTACCAAAATATTTGCAAGATCTATATGAGGAAAACCACAAAAAACTCTGATGAAATAAATCAAAGAAGATGTAAATAATAGAGAGATATTCCATAATCATGGATAGGAAGACTCAGTATTGTTAAGATGCCAGTTCTTCCCAACTTGATCTATATATTCAACACAATCCCAGTAAAAATTCCAGCAAGTTATTTTGTGGATATTGACAAACCGATTCTAAAATTTATACAGAGAAGTAAAAGATCCAGAATAGCCTACACAATATTGAAGGAGAAGAATAAAGTCAGAGGATTGATACTACCCAGCCTCAAGAGTTACTATAAAACTATAGTAATCAAGAAAGTGTGGTATTGGCAAAAGAAAGTCACACAGATCAATGGAACAGAATACATAACCCACTCAGAAATAGAACCACACAAATATAGTCAACTGGTCTTTGATAAAAGAGCAAAGGCAATATAATAGAGAAAAGATAGCCTTTTCAACAAATAATGATGAAAAAATTGGACATCCATATACACACACACAAAAAAGAATCTAGACACAGATCTTATACCCTTCACAAAAATTAACTCAAAATGGATCACAGACTTAAATCTAAAATGGAAAACTATAAAATTCCTAGAAGATAACATAGGAGAAAATCTGGATGACCTTGGATTTGAGAATTATTTTTTAGTTACAACACAAAAGGCACAACACAAGGGAAAAAAATGATAAACTAGGAATGAAAAGATTCTCCCCTGTAAAAGACACTGTCAAGAGAATAAAAAAAAGCCACAGTCTGGAAGAAAATATTTGCCAAAAATAAAATCTGTTAAAGGACTATTATTTAAATATGCAAGGAATTTTTAAAAATTCAACAATAAGAAAACAAAACACTGAGACTTAAAAATAGGCAAAAGCTCTGAACAAACGCCTAACCTAAGAAGATATACAGGAGGCAAATAAGTATATGAAAAGATGTTCAACATCATTGCCATTAAGGAACTAGAAATTAAAACACAATGAGGGGTTGGGTGTGGTGGCTCATACCTGTAATCCCAACACTTTGGGAGGCCAGGGTGGGAGGATTGCTTGAGCTCAGTAATCTGAGGCCAGCTGGGGCAACACAGTGAGACCTTCATCTCAATTTAAAAACAATAACAACAACAACAGCCAACAATGAGATACCACTACACACCTATTAAAATGGTCAACACTCAAAACACAGACAACACTAAATGCGGGCATGGATGTGGAGCAACAGGAATTCTCATTTATACTGGTGGAAATGCAAAATGGTACAGCAACTTTGAAAGACAGTTTGGCAGCTTCTTACAAAACTACACATGTTCTTACCATATAATCCAGCAATTGTGCTTCATAGTATTTACCTCAAAAAGTGAAATTCAAAAACATACATCATTTACAATTGCTCCAAAAAAGGAAATACCTATGTACAAATTTAACAAAACATGCACAGGATCTGTATGCTGAAACCTGCAAAACACTGATAAAAAGAAGTAAAAGGAGACCTGATTGAAGAGATTTAAAGTGTCCATTGATTGGAAGACTCAATGTAATGAAATGTGAATTCTTTCCAAATTGATCTATAGATTTAAAACATTTCCAACAAAATCCCAGCAGGATTTTTTGGTAGGTACAAACAAACTGATTCTCAAATTTATGTGGAAAAATAAAGGGATGAAAATAGTGAAAATAAAATTTGAAAAAGAAGAATTAAGTTAGAAGAATCACACTATGTGATTTTAAGACTTTCTATAAAAATACAGTTGTCAAGTTGATGTGGTATCAGTGAAAGGCTTGACATATAGATTGACAGAACAGAGTCAAGAAATCAACCCACAAAGATATGGACAATTGATTTTTGACAAAGATACAATTAAGTGGACAAAACAAATTAATTTTTTCCAATTACTGGAACCATTGGACATTTATATCTAAGACAATGAACTTGAACTAAGCCTCATATTTAAAAAAATTAACTCAAAATGGACCATAGGTCTAAATGTAAAACCTAAAACCATAACAATTCTAGAAGAAAATACAGGAGAATATCTTCATTACCAGGGTTAGGCTAAGAGTCCTTAGAGATGATACCAAGAGCACAATCCATAAAAGAAAGATTGATATGTTGGACATCATCAAAATTAAAACCTTTTTGTCTGTGAAAGACACTATAAAGAGAATTAAAAAACAAGCCACGGACTTGGAGAAAATATTTGTAAATCACATATCTCACAAAGGGCTTGTATCTAAAATACGTAAAGACCCCACAAAACTCAACAGTAAGAAATCAAACAACCAATTAAACAAATTGGGTAAAAGACTTGAACAGACACTTCACCAAAGAGGATATACAAATGACAGGTATGCACATAAAGAAATGTTCAAGATCATTAGGCATTGGGGAAATGCAAATTAAAATCATAATGAGACACCACAACTACTTATGAGAATGGCTAAAATAAAAAATACAGGCCAAGCACAGTGGCTCACACCTGTAATCCCAGCACTTTGGGAGGTTGAGGCAGGTGGATCACGTGAGGTCAGGAGTTTGAGACCAGCCTGGCCAACATGGTGAAACCCCGGCTCTACTAAAAATGCAAAAATTAGCCAGGTGTGGTGGCATGCTCCTGTAATCCCAGCTAAACGGGAGGCTGAGGTGGGAGAATTGCTTGAACCCAGGAGGCAGAGGCTGCAGTGAGCCGAGATCACACCACTGTACTCCAGCCTGGGTGACAAAGCGAGATCCCCATCTCAAAAAAAAAAAAAAAAAAAAAAAATACGGACAATACCCAGTGGCTGGTTGATAATGGTTTGGCTGTGTCCCCATTCAAATATCATCTTGAATTATAGTTCCCATAATCCCCACGTCGTAGGAGGGATCTGGTGGGAGGTAACTGAATCACGGGGTTACGTTTTCCCATGCCGTTCTCATGATAGTGAATAAGTCTCACGAGAACTGATGGTTTTATAAAGGGCAGTTCCCCTGCACATGCTCTCTTGCCTGCTGCCATGTAAGATGTGCCTTTGCTACTCCTTCACCTTCCACCATGATTGTGAGGCCTCCCCATCCATGTGGAACTGTGAGTTCATTAAACCTCTTTTTCTTTATAAATTACCCAGTCTCAGGTATTTCTTCATAGCAGTATGAAAATGGACTAATACACTGGTGAAGAGGTGGAACAACTGGAATTATCACACGTTGGTGAGGGATGCACAATGGCACAGCCACTGTGGAAAACAAAAGTTGGGCATTTTCTTATAAAGTTACACATAGACTTTAAATACAATTCAGCAATCCACTCCTGGGCATTTACCCTAGAGAAATAAAAGCTTATATTGACACAAAAACGTTGACATAAATATTCACAGCATCTCTATTTATAATAGTCTGAGAGTGAAAACAGTGGGTAAATGGTTAAGCTGGTGTATCCATAGAATGGGATACTACTCGCAATAAAAGGAAATGACCTACTGCTACATCCAACAACTTGGATGAATCTTAAAGGCAGTATGCTGAGTGAGGGAAGCAGTCTTGAAAGATTGCATACCGTATCATTCCATTTATAGGAGGAGCCTCAAAAGGACAAAATTATAGGAACAATGAAGAGATCAATAGTTGCCAGGGGTTACAACTTGGGGGAGGATTTGACTACAAGGAGACAGTCCAAAGAAATTTATTGAGTTGACGAAATTGCTCTGTTTTCTGATTGTAGTAGTGTTTATATGAATGTAAACATCTGTTAAAATTCATAGAAATGTATGCCAAAAATGTCCATTTTAATGTATATAAATTTAAAAATAAAATGTAAAATATTTTAAAAATACAATACCTATTTCTAATAAAAACACTTGGTAATTTACAAAATTTTTTTTTTGAGACAGGGTCTCACTCTGTCTCCCAGATTGGAGTGCAGTAGTGCCATCACAACTGACTGCAGCCTCAACCTCCCAGGTTCAAGCAATCCTCCTGCCTCAGCCTCCTGAGTAGCTGGGACTACAGGTGCACACCACCATGCCCAGCTAACTTTTCCATTTTGTTTTTAGTAGAAATAAGGTCTTGCTATGTTGCCCAGGCTGGTCTTAAACTCCTGAGCTCAAGTAATCCTTCCACCTTGGCCTCCCAAAGTGCTGGCATTACAGGAATGAGCCACCATGACCGGCCTTGTTGTGTTTACAAATACTGAAGCACTAGAAATTTGCTAAAGGCTCAAACCTAAGGGTCTCTGATTTTTTATTTTTTTGAGACAAGGTTTTGCTCTGACACCCAAGCTGGGGTGTAGTAAGCAGATCACAGCTTACTGCAGCCTTGATCTCCTGGGCTCAAGCGTTCCTCCCATCTCAGCTTCTTGAGTAATTGAGACTACACATGCACCACCACACTTGGCTAATTTTTTATTTTTTGTAGAGACAGGGTTCTCACTATGTTACTGAGGGTGGTCTCGAACTCCTGGGCTCATGCAATCCTCCTGCATCAGCCTCTCAAAGTGCTGGGACTACAGGTGTGAGTCACTACACCCAGACAAGGATCTCTGATTTTGTCCTCTGTTCTTAAACACCCGCCACAGGTGATATCATTCACGGCTTTGATTGTAATCTACACATCAATAATTCCCCAACATAAATCCCACCTTCCAAATCTCTCTCCTAAAATCCACCGACATACTCAATGGCTAGTTAATATTCCCATTTGATTGTTTCCAGATGCCTCAATGTATTCAAGTTGATGGGTTGTTTTTTTGTTTGTTTTCTTTTGTTTTGTTTTTTTCCCCAACAAATCTGTCACTTCTCTTGTTCAGTGATGGTAATACCTACCAAATTCCCTGAGCCAGTCATCTGGAAGTTGGTTCTTTGCTGTTAGTATCCTCACTCATCCCTGAAGTAAGAGAACCAAGTCTTGGAGAAGCTAAGTAACTTTTCCCAAAGGTCAGTAAGTTCTTTAAGCATTAAAATTCTTACCTTTGAGGCAATAAAATTCTTACCTTTGAGAGGATAGTAACTCTCTTCCTCCCTGCCCCTTAACCTATATCGGATCAATCATTAAGTCCTGTTGATTCCAACTCCTCAATACCTTTCTGGACCCCAGATCCTAGAGTAAAAGGGTAGTTTACAGATGTCTATGGCACGCTGGCCTTTCCTGAAGCAGCACCATCGTGAAACTGCCATCTGTTCTCCCACCATCTGCAACTCTAAATCGTGACTCTGGGTGGCTGCCTATTGTGTTTTACCCTGGAAATAGATCTGGCTCTTTCTCCACCTTCCATTTTTATTATCACATCAGATACTTTTGACTGTGGCTGCCTTAATCTGGAGTGTCAGAATCTGATTAAAAGTCCAGCCAGATTCTTAAGTGCAAACCATATTTCAGAAGCGGCTGGGTGGATCCTCCACCCCATCCCCATCTGTCCCAGCAGAGTGAGATCACCACATACCATTCATCCATTCCTCCGACTTGGTGCTGAACTCATAGGCTGTTGACCACAGTTGCTCATAAGGCACTTTGTTCGTCAGCATGGCCTGCAGAAGAGGGTAGGTACTCTTCTCCTTTTCCAATAGCTCTTCCTCCTTATTGATCAACTGCAAGGCAAAAGGAGATGCTGTTTATTGGATGGGTTGTTCTCCTAAACCCTAGAAGGCACCACGGCAAACTCCTCAGTGCCTTTAAAACCAAGTGGAGGGAGATGCTTATTCATCTGGAGAGCAAGAGAGGAAACTAAGGCATGAACTCAAGCAAGAATGTCCCTCTGCCACCTCCAAGGACCTTGGCAGCTGAGGTCTGTCTGGTTAAAACTGTAGAATAATCAGCTACTTGCCCTGTCATCTCTGTTTCCACTTTACGACAGCCATATCTCCACTTTCATAATTTTCATATGTACTTTAGCTACATATATGATGTTACCTCCTTGTACTGACTTGCCTTGGAGGTAAGAATTTTAATGGTTAAAGAACTTACCAGCTAATCTTTGGGGACAGTCACTTAGCTTCTCCAAGACTTAGTTCTCTTACTTCAGGGTAAGTGAGGATAATAACAGTACCTAATCCAAAGATGCGTTAGAGGCATTAAGTGAAATATTGTATATGAAGCTCTTGACCATTGCTGAGCACATAATGCTCAATATATGTGAACAATTACCTTACTATACTTTCTTCTTTGGGTGCTCAGAAACTAACAAAGGGAAAGGTCTGGCGTCATGAAGGGATGTGGGAAAAGTTAGTTGAAAGTACCAGTGAGCCAGGTGTGGTGGCTCATGCCTGTAATCCCAGCACTTTGGGAGATTGAGGCAGGTGGATCACTTGGGGTCAGGAGTTCAAGGCCAGCTTGGCCAACATGGCGAAACTCTATCTCTTTGTATGGCACTAAAAATACAAAAAATGAGCTGGGCATGGTGGCGCATGCCTGTAATCCCAGCTACTTGGAAGGCTGAGGCAGGAGAATCACTTGAACCCAAGAGGTGGAGGTTGCAATGATATGAGATCACTCTATTGCACTCCAGCCTGGGCAACAGAGCAAGATCTTGTCTCAAACAAAAAGACAAAACAAACAAAACAAACAAACAAACAAACAAAAAAAGAAAATACCAACGAAAGAACTGGCTAATGAGTTCATCAATACTATCCACCTAGTAGATGCTCTTAGGAAATTCACAACCAAGTATCAGAACTGATAGATCAGTACAGCGTCATAAGTCCCCATCTCAAGATCCCAAACCTCAAACTCTGCCAACGCCTGATTTAGGTTCTTTGAAAGCTCATTCAGCTTTTCAACATTGTGCTTCATTTCTTCCGTAGTCATCACTTCGCGCTTCCTAAAACCTTCCAGTTCTCTGTGGTAGCCCTCAAGTCTCGACTCAAATTCTGAGCATCTGAAAGTAAAGACAGCCTGGTCACATTTGAACTTTGCATTCTGTGCACTTTCAAAACATCAGCACTGCTTGCCCATATTTAAGCCTGCAGAGATTTGATCAGGTACCTGCAGATTTCCTACCCCAATCCTCCCCCACTCCATCTTTCTTTCTCTCTCTCAAGATAAATGAAGATGAAAAAATAAGTTAAACTATCTATAAGACCACCTCCCAGAAATGGAGCTGTTGTGAGCCTGTTGGTGGTTAAACATTTCCAGGTATTTTCCTGTACATGTAAATATGTATATGATATACGTACACATATACATACTGTTTATTCATTCGGCCATTAGACATTTATTACTGAGTGCCTAATATATTTTATAACCGCCCTAGGCATCAAGAATAGATTTGTGAAGTATGCTATTAAGTTCTCTACCTTCATGGAGCTTGTATTTTAACTGAAGGAGATCTAGACAATAGACATGGATGGATGGATGGATGGATGGATGGATGGATGGACGGACGGATGGATGCTGGATGAATGGATGGATGGATGGATGATGGATGGATGGATGGATGGATGGATGGATGGATGGATAGATGAATGGATGGATGGATGGATGGATGGATGGATGGACGGACGGATGGATGCTGGATGAATGGATGGATGGATGATGGATGGATGGATGGATGGATGGATGATGGATGGATAGATGGATGGATAGATGAATGGATGGATGGATGGATGGATGGATGGATGGATGGATAGATGGATGGATGGATGGATGGATGGTTGGATGAATGGATGAATAAATCCACAGACAGGACAAACAATAAAATATTTCTGTTAGTAATAAAAGCTCTGAAGAAAATAAAACAGGGCAGAGTGACTAGCGGACGGAAGTGGAGGGCTACTGTAGCTAGAATGATCAGGAGAGACCTTTCCAGAGATTTATCAACTTCATCCATATTATCAACAAAGCAGGTCTCAATGAGAACTGCTCCCTTTTTCTAATGAGGTAGAATAATATAGTGTGAAGTGGACAGGGTCTTGAGACAAACAAGCTAGCTTCAAATTCCCACCTTGCCACTTAGTAGCTACGTAGTCTTCGGAAAGTCGCTTAAACTGTCTGTGCCTCGGGTAGATAAAACAAGGATAGAAAAAGTACCAGCTTAACAGTTAAAGTCAACGAGAACAACAACAACAAGAAAAGCTCAGAATTGAGCCTTGTATACATTAGTCAATACATAAGTGTTTGCTCACATTCACTAAATGGAAACTCTATACATACAGTTGATTTTTACTTATTTATTTATTTTTACCCAGCCCTGTTTAAGGAAATAAATATCTGTCTTGTCTCCTTAATTCCTTGTTGTATCTTCAGCAGTTAGACCATCTGATACACAGCAAATAATCAATACTCTTTGAACAAATAAGGGAACATGTCACTGAGATCAGCTATAGTGACATTTCATAAATTTGGTTATCCTAAGAATGCTCAATTCTGTTATGGCAGTTTTAATGTTGCTTTTTTCTTAAACACAATTTAGAGAATTTTCAAGTGGTTTGAGTCTCTCTCTCTCTCTCTCTCTCTCTCTCTCTCTCTCTCTCTCTCTTTCTTTCTTTCTGAAGTGCAGTGGCACAATCTTGGCTCACTGCAACCTCCACCTCCCGGGTTCAAGTGATTCTCCAGCCTCAGCCTCCCAAGAAGCTGAGATTATAGGTGCCCACCACCACACCCAGCTAATTTTTGTATTTTTCATAGAGACAGGATTTCACCATGTTGGCCAGGCTAGTCTCAAACTCCTGACCTTAGGTGATTCACCCGCCTTGGCCTCCCAAAGTGCTGGGATTACAGGCATGAGCCACATATTCCAGCCTCCATTCCTTTTCTCAGCTTCTTATTTTTGTTTTGTAATAAGATATAATTTTAGATTCAGGTCTGTGTTCATTTTCAGGAATATCCTTAGTGTAAAAACGTTTCATTCATTCACTCATTAAAATGGTGAACATCCACTATAAGCAAGGAACCATGTTCTATCCGAATCCTTAGGCTTTGGTGAAACACAATGTCGGGTGCTCTCCCTAAGTAAGACATCTTCTCTTCTTCCTCCAGGGTGCCAAAGCGTTTTCCTTTGCCCTTTTGTGGCAGAGAGCAGCAGTTCACATCCCTGAGTCATCCATCGTGTAAATTTCATATAACTTCCAGAACCATGGAACCTACCACTGAAATGACGGGGGAGGAAATGACGGGGGAGAGGGTCAATGCTTATTATTCTTCTGCTGTCCACGCAGTTAGGTGCTGCTAAGTGCCTTTTCACATCATTAAATTATTTTTGAAGCTCCAAATACCATACTCACCTAGAAATCTCTGATGAAAGCAGTTTTGAATTCCTTCCATAGGGCAACGGCATGTAAGCTCAGTGATTACCTTAAATTATTACTATTATTATTGCTTCTAATTTCTTTTTTTTTTTTTTTAATTTTGAGACAGAGTCTCACTGTATCGCCCAGGCTGGAGTGCAGTGGCGCAATCTCGGCTCACTGCAAACTCCGCCTCGTGGGTTCACACCATTTTCCTGCCTCAGCCGCCCGAGTAGCTGGGACTACAGGTGCCCGCCACCATGCCCAGCTAATTTTTTGTATTTTTAGTAGAGACGGGGTTTCACCGTGTTAGCCAGGATGGTCTTGATCCCCTGACCCTGTGATCCGCCCGCCTCGGCCTCCCAAAGTGCTGGGATTACAGGCGTGAGCTACTGCGCCCAGCCTATTGTTTCTAATTTTTTATAATTGCTAAGTACCTTATAGTTTCCAAAGTACTTTCATGTCCCCGGAACACACACACATACAAACAAATGTTCCTTTACTTACAATGGGGTTACATCCCTATAAACCTATTGTAATTTGAAAATACTGGAAATTGAAAATTCATGTAATACACCTAACCTACTGAACATCATAGCTTAGCCTAGCCTACCTTAAATGTACTCAGAACACTCACATTAGTCCACAGTTATCATCTAAGACAAAGCCTGTTTTATAATAAAATATTGACTATCCCATGTAACTTACTATATACTGTACTGAAAGTGAAAAACAGAATGGTTGTATGGGTACTCAAAACATCACTTTCACACCATCAGAGAGTCAAAGAATCGTAAGTTGAACCATCGTAAGTCAGTGACTAGCTGTGCGTATGTATGTGTAGGTACGTAAATTTCATACATATTTCATATAAATAAATTCCAATATATTATAGTCCATAGAATAATACAATCATTAGCAAACAGTAGGCACTCAGGAAGTTAGGTTAAATAAGAGTTGTATTTGTGGGACAATTTAGAGCATACGGGGAGGATTCTAGCAGGAAATAGAATTCATTCCCATGTTCAAAGAAAGACACTTTAAGGGTTACTTGCAGGGGTGAGATATGGATAGGATTAAAGGAACAAATAGCAGACAGTGAGGCACCCAGAGACTAGCATCAGAGGGAAGCCATTAGGACTCCCAGGCTGGGGACAATGGAAAACTGGAACCATGGAGGAGGCATTGACATCAGAGGGATGCAGGTACTGCCTCTGAGCCAGGCAGGGAGGGAGAGGAGGAAAAGCCCGATAGCTACTCTCCAACCTCCTGCGGGGCTCCATTGACAGGGCCTAGCCTGGACCGAACAGACAAGAGAATCCAACACTGCAGATTGGGCATCACCTTCCAGGTGCAGAGCCAGAGGGTAGGGTCGGGACAGCGAATGGAGAATAATCGGCAAGGAACCCCAAAATCATTAATGTGGGCTGGGAAAATAAAGCCAGGTTTCCTGCAGAGGAAGCAAGATTGTTTTCTCACGAGATGGATGGATGCATGAATATAGCTTAATCCATCTCACAGGCTATTCTCAGGATTAATGCAAAATGATGAACATAAGGATTTAAAGGTTCACCGAAGAGAGGGCTAAGCCCAGGGCTGCCCTGCTGAGCCTCTTCTAGAGCTGCCCTCTGCTGGCCTCTGCTGTTAAGAGCTGGGGAACTGGTGGATGAGATCAAGCTGAGAGTCGCCCCTCAGAAGGAGAAACGGACACTCTCCTTCTCTCGTCATAAATGACAATCGTTCCCATTCCTCACAGAGCCACCCCTCACTCCTCCTAACTTCAACAGCATTTACTGTCTCTAATTGGTCTTGCGGTAATATTCTAAAATCACGCATTAGAAGTTGATAGGTTGGAAGTTGAGCAGCAGTTTTCTCCCCCACAGAGGTCACTGTTCAAAGGGAGAAGGAAGCTGACAGTTTTGGGATTCCTACCACATGCTGGTTACCACCTAAGTGCAATCTCAGATCATCTCATTGCATCCTTCAGCACCATAAGATAGGATCTGATTCTATCCCATTCTCCCGATGAGGGGCACAGAGGCTCAAAAAGATGAAGGAACTTGCTTCTGTTCACTTATCCAACAAAAAAATGATTTTGCCACCCAAGTCGTAAGTTTACCTATATAACAAACCTGCACATGTACTCCTGAACCTAAAATAAAAGCTAAAATATATTAAAAAGCAAATAAAGTAATTGCTGGGGAAACATGATTTTACTTTCTGGTTGGACATAAAAAAAATGGTAGATATATACAGTGGAATACTACTCAGCCATAAAAAGAATGAATTAACGGCATTTGCAGCAATCTGGATGGGAATGGAGACTTTATTTTATTTTATCTTATTTTATTTTATTTTATTTTATTTTATTTTATTTTATTTTAATTTATTTTATTTTTTGAGATGGAGTCTCGCTCTCTTGCCAGGCTGGAGTGCAGTGGCGCCATCTTGGCTCACTGCAACCTCTGCCTCCCGGGTTCAAGCGATTCTCCTGCCTCAGCCTCTCGAGTAGCTGGGACTACAGGCCCGCATCACCACACCCAGCTAATTTTTGTATTTTTAGTAGACACAGGGTTTCACCATGTTGGCCAGGATGGTCTCAATCTCTTGACCTCATGATCCATGCACCTTGGCCTCCCAAAGTTCTGGGATTACAGGCATGAGCTACTGTGCCCGGCCAAGAAACTATTATTCTAAGTGAAGTAACTCAGGAATGGAAAACCAAACATTGTATGTTCTGACTCATAAGTGAGAGCTAAACTATGAGGATACAAAGGCATAAGAATGACACAATGGACTTTGGGGACTCCGGGGAAAGGGTGGGAAGGGGGTGAGGGATAAAAGACTACAAATTGGGTTCAGTGTATACTGGCCAGGTGATGGGTGCACCAAGATCTCAGAAATCACCATTAAAGAACTTACTCATGTAACCAAATACCACTTGTTCCTCAAAAACCTATGGGAAAAAAAAATCAGTTCCACAGAAGAGGGTGTAGAGGGTGTGTTTGGGGGGCTGGGGGGCAGGGTGGGGGAGCTGGGACGTATATGGGAATTCTTTGTACTTTCTGCTGAATTTTGCTGTGAATCTAAAACGGCTCTAAAACATAGTCTATTAATTTAAAAAGAAATCAATTTCTTCCATCAGGCTAAGTTCTGGGCTCCAGGGCCAGTATCCACTCAGGTGGAGGGAGGAAAATACACACATACACTCACAAACACACACATACATGCACACACACACAGATTTTTTGCACTCCCTGGGGAGCACACTTAGGCCATATTTTCCAGGTAGCAACTATACAGGTTGACCCTTCAGCCCAAACTCTCCCATTCGGTGTAGAAATCCCTGCTTTTATCTTGTAAGTATTTGCAGGAATTATGGCAGCTCAAGTTGGGAGTGGGAGCTTCTTATGTGAAGGGGACAGGGTAATTGATACGAATCTGCAGGTCATAATCCAAATGTGAACCTGGAATGGGTGTGTGTGTGTGTGTGTGTGTGTGTGTGTGTGTGTTTGTAAAACCACGTGCATGGCACTTGGCCTGCTTCCCTTGACATTATTGGATTTGTCAGTATGTCTATATTTTCTATGTCGCTGGATTAAAATCTTTATTTAGCAGGCAAACACACATATATGTCTAGAATACAGCATAGCACATCATGAAAATCCGCAATAAATACCAACTGAATTGACAAATAATGAAAGAATAAGTGATTACAGCCACATTAGCTCTGAACAAGTCCAGCTGCAAAATAGGCAATTTCTCAGCCCCCTGCCATGCCTTTATTATCTCTGTCTTGATATCCTACAGATCTGTGGTCTCCAGTGCAAGGCTGACAACTTCACTGTTATTATTGGGGAGGCCATTATAACATGCCACTAGTTTCGCCTTTTTCTCTCTGCACTGCCAAATTGCAATTATTCGAGGCAGGAAGGGAAGACATTAGCAGAGGTTACTACAGTGAAGCAGTCTTAAAGAAAACATCCCTCAGTGGGAAACCAAAGGAAATTCCTTCTCCACCAATTGTTTTCAGACTTCGCCCACACATTGCTGTGGAGTGGGGTGGGGGATGGTTTAGACAGAACCAGGAACCTGCGGCATGGGTGAAGAAGTCAGGCCTCATTTCCAAAACAATCCCAGACTCTCCCGGTACCTTTTAATCAGATCCATTTCTGCCTGATCCCTCTTGTGAAGGAGCAAGTTCCGGCTGTTTTCAAAGATATCTTCAATCTGGTCTGGCCAGAGGAACAGAGTGCTGTTCAATTTGATGTCCTCATCTGCAAAACACATACTGTCTGCTCCAGGACACTGTTCAGCATAGGTCAGGTCAGCATGTGGTGAATTAATTAGGCAAAAGAAGAGGTCATCAGGAGTGGTGTGGGGGTGGCAATGAATACATGGATGAGTGACAGCGACATTTGTTGACATTTGGCCAAGCTAGAAGGTAGATATTATCATCCTCGTTTGCACAGATGGCAAACACAGCCATTGAGCCTACTGGTCAAGGTTACACTGCTAGAAGGCAGCAGAGAGGAATTCAAATCCAGGTCCAACTAATTCCAAAGCCTACGTTCTAACCTCTCTGCTTGATTGCCTTCCTAGGCTAGGTCTGAGTCAAGTCAGAAATCCAGGATGATGCTCTGGTTCCACAATTCAAACTATTTCACTTCATCTGCATGTCGGTTTCCCTTTTGGTTAAATGGCAGCCATGGTAGCAAAGTCAAAGGCCCCACCCATTTTATGACTCTG
Source organism: Chlorocebus sabaeus (assembly GCF_047675955.1). Taxonomy (NCBI): domain Eukaryota; kingdom Metazoa; phylum Chordata; class Mammalia; order Primates; family Cercopithecidae; genus Chlorocebus; species Chlorocebus sabaeus. Next base: position 19,404,952 of record NC_132908.1, read on the forward strand.
GTCAATTAAAATGTCCACGCTGGGTTTCCTTTGTGAATTTCAGGAGGCAGAGCCCACAGTGAGAGACCACAGTCTATCCAGGGGTCAAGGGCACAGTTCATGAACATGCAAGTGGATGGTTAGGGAACCACTTTTCACTCCCAGTCCCCATCTCTCCCTCCCGTCAACCTCCCCCTGACATCCATACATTGTGAACACCAAGTAATTCACAGGTATTTTCAGATAGAAAATGGCTTGTTGAGAGCTTGTCAACTTTTCCTTCAGAATCTGCTTCTCACTTCAAAACTCTAACTTGGCCCAACAAGCTTTCAAGGAGCCCTGACTATTTATTTCCTTTTATAGTATGCAGGAGCATGAAGGAAAGTGCCTCAGCCTCTTCAAAAGTGGGATTGATGAAGATTACAGATGGGTAGCTGGGGGCTGTGGCTCATGCCTATAATCCCAGCATGTTGGTAAGTCCAGGCAGGCAGATCACTTGAGACCTGGAGTTCACTTGAGACCAGCCTGGCCAACATGGAAAAACCCTGTCTCTACTAAAAATAAAAAAATTAGTTGGGCATGGTGGCACAAGCCTGTAATCCCAACCACTCGGGAGGCTGAGGCATGAGAATTGATGGAACTCAAGAGGCAGAGAGGTTGCAGTGAGCCGAGGTGGTGGCACTGCACTACAGCCTAGGTGACAGAGCAAGACCCTGTCTCAAAAAAAAAAAAAAAAAAAAAAAAAAAAAAAGATTACAGATGAGTAAAATCTACTCATTTAAAAAAAATGATTCTGCATTTGGAAGTGACTTTTCCAGGAATACCAGACACAGATGCCAAGACAGGGATCTAAGAACTGCAGGTCGGCCAGGCACTGTGGCTCATGCCTGTAATCCCAGAACTTTGGGAGGCTGAGGTGGGCGGATCACGAGGTCAAGAGATCATGACCATCCTGGCCAACATAGTGAAACCCCATCTCTACTAAAAATACAAAAATTAGCTGGGCATGGTGGCATGCACCTGTAGTCCCAGCTACTCTGGAGGCTGAGGCAGGAGAATTGCTTGAACCCGTGAGGCAGAAGTTGCAGTGAGCTGAGATCACGCCACTGCACTCCAGTCTGGTGACAGAGCGAGACTGGAAAAAAAAAAAAAGAACTGGAGGCCAAGTATCTATCTATGTCTCCTTTGTGTCTAACCAGATTCCTTTTGTATGATTCAAATTATTGTGGATATGAGTATAAAATTAGTGCCTCTAACATATGGGGACACTTGAAAGGCAGCTCTCCTGATATTTAGTGGTAGAATTCATATAACTACCCTTTTGCTCAACACTTTACCCCCAAATATATAAATACATATGGACTACTTGAAATGTTATATATACAAATATAAAATATACATATAGGTATGCATTTCGATATACACACATGGCATTGGACTTACGCGGCAGGTCTGCATAGTCCATCAGGAACTCCAGCCGTTCACTTGCGTCTCTAAGTTGCCTCCTGAGTTTGAACACAGTGACATCACTGGATTTCTTTAGGAATTCAATGAGGAATACCAGCTCCTTAGTGTTGGCAGGAACCTCACTGACTTTGTCTGCGATGTGGCTGTACTGATTACAAATGCTACAGAAAAGAAATAGCCATTGTCATCATTGTCATCATCATCATCATCACCATCATCACCATCTAAAATGACTTTCTTGTAAGACTCCATGCTCAAAAGATATAATTCCTACTAGGAAAAAAGAACAATTTCTTTTTTTATTTTTTTCCCTGCCTGCAAATCCTTGATGGATAATATTCACACGCACACTAAACTCCAGAAATAATAACAGTCGTAATGATAACAATATCTGTTATGTATTAAGCCATTATGAAGTGCCATGCCCCATTCTAATCATTTCCATATATTAACTCATTTAATCCTCACAACAATTCTAAGAGGTAGATACTACTATTATCTACACTTCGGAATGGAAGAAAGTAACATTATTGAAAGCAACATGGTATGTAGGTGTCAGAGCCAAGATCTGAACCTGGGTTAATTGACTCCAAAGCTCATACTCTTAACAAATACACCATACTACCTTTCATACACAGAACCTAGATTTAGACCAAAACACCACCACCACCACCAACAGCAATCCCTCACATTTTGTGTTGAAATAGAGCACTAAATTAATTTTTAATCTTTTTTTTTTTTTTTTTTTTTTTGAGACAGAGTCTCACTCTGTCAACCAGGCTGGATTACAGTGGTGTGATATCTCAGCTCACTGCAACCTCTGCTTCCCAGGCTCAAGTGATTCTCCTGCCTTAGCCTCCCAAGTAGCTGGGATTACAGGTGCCTGCCACCACACCTGGCTAATTTTTGTATTTTTAGTAGAGATGGGGTTTTGCCATGTTGGTCAGGCTGGCCTTTAACTCCTGACCTCAGGTGATCTGCCCACTTTGGCCTCCTAAAGTGCTGGGATTACAGGCATGAGTCACCACGCCTGGCCTTAATCACTGTTTTTAACAGTACACCAGTCAGTTTATCCTCATGGGCTGCAGGTAATCCCTGATGGCAGAGAAAATGTGCCATTACTGGGACCACCAGGTCTAACTGGCCACTTTTCAAACACAAGACTGAAACATGATGTTATTATACAGATAATTTGAATATGCTCTAATTTATGCAAAAGCAAATGACTGACGGTCTTCAGCATCTTAACTACAATGAGAAGCAAATTATCCACAATATGTCCACTCCTAGCACAGAGTGGTCCTCAACAGATGTTAACAATGATATCATAGTTTTGTTATTATTACTTGATTGTGACATGTTGATTTTTTTTTTTCTTTTTTGAGACAGATTCTTGCTTTGTCACCCAGGCTTGAGTGCAATGGCATGATCTCAGCTTACCGCAACCTCTGCCTCCCGGGTTCAAGAAATTCTCTGCCTCAGCCTCCCTAGTAGCTGGGATTACAGGTATCCCCTCAACACCACCACCACACCTGGCTAATCTTTGTATTTTTAGTAAAGACGGGTTTTCACCATCTTGACCAGGCTGGTCTTGAACTCCTGACCTCATGATCCACCTGCCTCAGTCTCCCAAAGTGCTGGGATTACAGGCGTGAGTCACCGGTGCCAGCCCTGTTGATGTTATTTTTAAGGCAGACAGAAACTTGAGAAGTCAGCAACCAACTTAGAGTTCAGCTGCTAACCTGGGGTGTCTGCATTCTTAGATATCCCTGGGTTCAGAATGAGGCTCTTATTTTCACTTACATTAAAAAGACCTAAGGACACTATAAATTTATTTAGATACGGATGAATACACTGATCAACTAAGGCACCATGTTGCTTTGATTTGACAGGAACAAATGGATGATTGCTTAAGGGAAAAAAATCCATGGCTCAAACTTTCCCGAGAAAGTCTTCAAGTAGGCCGGGTATAGTGGCTTATGCCTGTAATCCCAGCAGTTTGGGAAGCTGAAGTTGGAGGATCGCTTGAGCCCAGGAGTTTGAGACCAGCCTGGGCAACATGGCAAAACTCCATCACTACAAAAAATGCAAAAATTAGCCAGGTGTAGTGGTGTGCGTTTGTAGTCCCAGCTACTTCAGGGACTGAGCAGGAGGATGGCTTGAGGCCAGGAGGTCAAGGCTACAGTAAGCTTTGATCATGCCACTGCACTCCAGTCTGGGCAACAGAGTAAGACGCTGTCTCAACTTTTAAAAAAGTGTCCAAGTAGTGTGAAGGCTGAAAACCTTTTGCTATCCTCATCCCAATCCCAAACCCATATCCTATAAGCAAAGCAACTGAAGATCCAGGCTGGGCGCGGTGGCTCACGCCTGTAATCTTAGCACTTTGGGAGGCCAAGGTGGGCAGATCACCTGAGGTCAGGAGTTTGAGACTAGGCTGGCCAACATGATGAAACCCCGTCTCTACTAAAAATGCAAAAAATTAGCCAGGTGTGGTGGTATGCGCCTGTAATCCCAGCTACTCGGGAGCTGAGGCTGATGATCGCTTGAACCTGGGAGGCGGAGGTTGCAGTAAGCCAACATAACGCCACTGCACTCCAGCCTGAACAACAGAGTGAGACTCAGTCTCAAAAAAAAAAGAAAAGAAAGAAAGAAAAAAAGAAACTGAAGATCCAAGCGGCGAGGCTGGGGTTGCACAGCTCATAAATAGCAGGTCTTGGATTCAAAAGTAGCTATTCTGGCTCCAAAACCAGGAATCAGACCTCTTCATCAATGAGTGAGAAAGCTGCTTGCACATTGACTTTGAGGTCAAAATGAACTGGGTTAATTCCCAGATATGCCACTGCCTAACGTGTCAGAGTCTCAGTGTCTTCATCAACATGATGGAGAAAATAATGAACAACTTCTTAGGGTTGTCGTGAGTTCTTGAACAGATCTATTCTTTGCAGAGTACTTATTCGTGCCTAGACTATCCAATGTGCTGGGAGGATGCCACTAGTATTGTGATTAATTTGCTGACGATTTTCTTATATGTATTTTGTAAAACTTAAAGTACTATAAAATGCTAAAATTATACATATATGAATAATGTAGTATATAATATAATATTAATAGTGGTAATTATTACTAAATCATTTTGTATTTGTTTATTTTGAGGTAGGGTCTTGCTCTGTGGCTCAGTCTGGAGTGCAGCGGCTCAGTCATAACTCACTGCAGCCTTGAACTCCTGAACTCAAGTGATCCTCCTGCCTCAACTTGCATATCTCTCCTCTTTTTTATTTATTTTTTAAATTTTTTTGAGACAGTCTCATCCTGATGCACAGGTTGGAGCGCAGTGGTGTGAACATCGCTCATTGCAGCCTCCACTTCAGGGGCTCAAGTGATCCTCCCGCCTCAGCCTCTTGAGTAGCTGGGACCACAGGCACATGCCACCATGCCTGGCTAATTTTTTAATTTTTATTTTTGTATGGACGGCATCTTCCCATGTTGCCCAGGCGGGTCTTGAACTCCTGGGCTCAAGCCATCCTCCTGCCTCCACCTCCCAGAGTAAACCTAATCTCATGTTGGGACTATAGATGTGAGCCACGGCACCTGGCCACTAAATCATTTTAGTCTATAAAGTGCTTTGAGGAAGACAGCTAGCATAACATGGAATAACCATTTTCTAACCTCCAGATAGAGACACAGTAAAAGGCAGTTGTCGTCTCAGCTGAACATCCGTTACCTCTTTCTGTAACAACACCTATGTCTTCTCAGGAACCCCCACCCCTTTCAGTTCATGTGGTTTAGGTGGGGTTGACCCCACCCCTGGGATGGGAACACCAGCCAGATCTAAGCCATCCTCTTGGCCAGTGTTTGATTCCATGTTGTACAAATGACCCAAGTCAGGCCAACCTCACATGGGCCAGGACTTTTCCAAGGATGACGGAAAAATAAACTTTTTGCCTCCTCTGGATAGGAACCAGGGAGGATGGAAGCCTGGAGCTGCAGAAGTCCATAAATTGGAGAGAACCTATTAGAGAATGGAGCCAACGTGGAGGAAAGCCAAGCAGAGACAGGGGAAGTGCGTCCTAATTGCAGTGTGGAGGGCCTGAAGCTAGAAACCCTAAACTTTTCAACGTGTGAGCCGCAAATTCCCTTTTTAACCCAAGCTAGTCTGCTTGAGCTTCTATCCATTACGACCAAAAACGTCTAGTCTAACACATAGTTATCAGTAAAGGCATAATATAGAGTTTAAGATTGAACAATCGAACCAAACATGGTGGCTCACACCTGTAGTCCCAAGAGACTTAGGAGGCTGAGGCAGGAGGATCACTTGCGCCCAGGAGGTCAAGGCTGTCGTGAGCTATGATCACGACACTACTGCACTCCAGCCTAGGGGACAGAACAAGACCATGTCTCTAAAAAAAAGAAAAAAAAAATTATATGCAAATAGAGGCAGGAGGATCGCTTGAGTCTAGGAATTTGAGGCTACAGTGCACTGTGACTGTACCTGTGAATAGCCACTACAATCCAGCTTGGACAACATAGCGAGACCCTGTCTCTGAAAACAATTAAAAAATTAGCCAGCCATGATGGTGGATGCCTATAGTCCTAGCTACGCAGGAGGCTGAGGCAAGAGGATTACTTGAGCCCAGGAGTTCGAGGCTACGGTGAGCTATGATCAGGCCACTGCACTCCAGACAGAGTGAAACTTCATTTCGAAAAAGAAAAAGATTGAACAACAGAATTTCCAGACCTATACAGCAGAATTCTGCCTAGGAGTGATTCTAAGGAAAATGCGCCTGTAAGCACTTTGTGTTTTAAAATATGTGCTAGATGGACAGTGAGAAGGGCCCATGACCTCAGACAGACAAGCCCAGGAAGCAGTCCGCATTCTCCTGAATTTGCCTGCAAGAAGGCACAAGCTTCAGGATCAGAGACGAACTGCTAACAAATGCCCTCCATCTGCCTACGCCAACCCCCACGTCGCTTTCTCTTGACTGTTCACCTCCTAGCCTGAACCTGAATTCCTCACTACCCTTAACTAGGGGCACAAAAAACTTGAACTAGAAAATAATTCATTGCTGGAAGGTACAAGTTCTGATCACTTTTTCATCTCCAGTTGGTGCCAAATACCATTGCTATTTGTCTGCACAGAATTACGATACCTGGTATTGGTGTCTCGGTTTACACCCACTTGGAATTGAATCAGATGTTCTTTAAGATTTTGAGCTCGCTCACAGAGATCGTAATTTAGGGCCGTAGCATCAAGGCAGAACATGGCTAAAGGCACGGTGATGTGCATGGATGCAATTTCATTTCTCCGTTTCTTTATGGCATTGATCTTCTGCAGAAAGGAGCACATTCAGTAGCTTGATTTGCCCTTGAGCCTCTCCCATTTGCCCCCAGCCTCACCCCTGGCCCACCCTAGTCCAATGCTGAGCACGGTCTATGCACCAAAGAGACACTAACTGCTCATTGGATTGTCTACAACACATGTCGCCAAGGTATAAAATTTCAAGTGACATTTCCTACCATCACAAAATCATCAATGTCGTGATTTTCTTTCAGGAACGCAGCGATGTTTTGTTCTGCTGTGTTATCCAGTAAGTCATCATACATTTTGTAGACATTTAAATATCTTCCATATTGAAGAGTGTGAAATCAAACACACAAATACAAGTCAATCAAATCAGATGAGTCAGAGTGGCAAATGAAGACACAGTAGCATTTTAAAAAATTTAGCCCAATTCAGGAAAGAGAACTATAATGTAGCAAAAAGTTGCATTACAGAACTCAGAATTTTGGCTCTGAATTTCAATTTCACCACTTCCTAGCAGTGTTAACTTAGACAAGATATTTCACTGTTGCCAGGATCAGTGTTGTATTAGTCCATTTTCACACTGCTGATAAAGATATACCCAAGACTGGGAAGAAAAAGAGGTTTAATTGGACTTACAGCTCCACATGGCTGGGGAGGCCTCAGAATCATGGCGGGAGGCAAAAGGCACTTCTTACGTGGCAGTGGCAAGAGAAAATGAGGAAGAAGCAAAGGTGGAAGCCCCTGATAAACCCATCAGATCTCGTGAGACTTATTCACTATCATGAGACTAGCACGGGACAAAACGGCCCCCATGGCTCAATGACCTCCCCCTGCGTCTTTCCCACAACACGTGGTAATTCTGGGAGATAGAATTGAAGTTGACATTTGGTGGGGACACAGCCAAACCATATCATTCTGCCCCTGGCCCCTCCAAATCCCATGTCCTCACATTTCAAAACCAACCACATCTTCCCATTCTGCCCAAGACCATGGGAACCCAACTCCTGCATCAATGTAACATGGATGTGAGACCTGGAGTCAAAGGAGATTATTTTGGAGCTTTAAAGTTTGACTGCTCCACTGGATTTTGGACCTGTAGCCCTCCGTTTGGGCCAATTTCTCCCATTTGGAATGACTGTATTTACCTAATACCTGTACCCGCACTGTATCTAGGAAGTAACTAGCTTGCTTTTGATTTTACAGGCTCATAGGCAGAAAGGACTTGCCTTGTCTCAGATGAGACTTTGGACTGTGAACTTTTGGGTTGGTGCTGAAATGAGTTGAGAATTTGGGGGACTAATGGGAAGGCATGGTTGGAGGGGCCAGGGGCAGAATGATATGGCTTGGCTGTGTCTCCACCAAATCTCAACTTGAATTGTATCTCCCAGAATTCCCACGTGCTGTGGGAGGGACCCAGGAGGAGGTAATTGAATCATGGGGCTGGTTTTTCCCGTGTTATTCTTGTGACAGTGAATAAGTCTCGTGAGATCTGATGGGTTTATCAGGGGTTTCTGCTTTTGCTTCTTCCTCGTTTTCTCTTCTGGCAACACCTACACAAACATATGCAGGATTAATACTTTGTATCCCTCAATCCAATCAAGCTCACACTCAGTATTAACCATCACGGGTGTCTTTAATTTTATTTTATTATTATTATTTTTTTTTGAGACAGACTCTCACTGTCACCCAGGCTGGAGTGCAGGGGTGTGATCTCAGCTCACTGCAATCTCCTCCTCCCAGGAGGAGGAGAATCAAGTGATTCTCCTGCCTCAGCCTCTGGAGTAGCGGGGATTACAGGATGTGCCACCACACCCAGCTAATTTTGGTATTTTTAGTAGAGACAGAATTTTGTCATGTTGGCCAGGCTGCTCTCAAATTCCTGGCCTCAAATCATTTGCCCACCTTGGCCTCCCAAAGTGCTAGGACTACAGGCATGCATCACCACACCAGGCCCAGTGTCTTTAATTTTAAGTGGAAATGATCATTAACACCTGATAGGATTATTGTAATGCTTAACTGTAATAAAGTATACACAAATGAATTAACGCTGTGCCTGACATACAGTGAATACGCAACAAATATTACAATAGTCCCTTCTTATCCTTGGAGATATGTTCCAAGACCCCTAGTGAATGCCTGAAACCACAGATAGTACTGAACTCTTTATATACTGTTTTTTCCTATACACACATATATATTTATGATAAAGTTTAATTTATAAATTAGGCATAGCAAAAGATTAACAATAACTGATAATAAATAGAACACACAACAATATACTGTAAAATTTATATGAATGTGGTCTCTTTCTCTCTTTCTCACAAAATATCTTAATATTATCCAACCTTAGTTGACCTTGTGTAGCTGTAACTGCAGAAAGCAAAACCACAGACAACGCGGATGCCTGTGATTCCTATTCCTTCTTCAAGCTCCAAAATTCTACGCCTAAATCTTAAGATAAAAATCTTGGACTAATTAACCTAAAATCTATTAAATAAAATCAAATTTTTCTCTGCCTGTTATCAAATGATACAAAACTGGCTGGACAGGTTTCCCCAAAATTGGAGGATGTGTTTGGAATGGTCTGGCTTAAAATAAGTTTGAATTAAAATAAAGATGATAGTGAGTAAGCAGAATTAACTTTGTGGGACTCAGTGGCATGCTTCTGAGAGTTGACCAACACTTTAGAGACTCTGAAAGTGAGATGCAATGAGAAACCCGTGGAACTGTTGATCCAGAAAGACAAAACGGGCCAGGCATGGTGGCTCACATCTATAATCCCAGCACTTTGGGAGGCTGAGGTGAGTGGATCACTTGAGGTCAGGAGTTTGAAACCAGCCTGGCGAACATGGTGAAACCTCGTGTCTACTAAAAATACAAAAATTAGCTGGACGTGGTGGCACATGCCTGTGGTCCCAACTACTTGGGAGGCTGAGGCAGGAGAATTGCCTGAACCCAGGAGATGGAGGTTGCAGTGAGCTGAGATTGCGCCACTGTACTCCAGCCTGGGTGACAGCAAGATGCCATCTCAAAAAATAATAAAATAAAATAAAATAAAATAAAATAAAATAAAATAAAATAACTGTGTGTCTAAGATTCCAAGAATAGGGAAAACAGAGGTTTCAAATAGACTCTCCCAAATCAAATTCACAAGGGCAGGGCTTCCAAATATGAGGCCATGATTTTTTGACTAGGTTAGCAGTTGTTCCCAACCGGTAGAGACTTCTGGCCATGCCTGAAGACATTCTTGGCTGTCACAACCAGGGGATTCCTGCTGGCATGCATAATTCCTACAAGGATTCTGCTAAACAGCCCACCATGCACAGGACAGCCCCCACAACAGAATTTTCCAGTCAAAAATGTCAATAGAGCTGCAGTACAAAAACTCTGGGTTGGCGTGACCATATCTCTTAGTTTGCCTGGGACAGTCCAGGTTTATACCTGTTGTCCCACGGTAATAGTTAACAACACTCTTTTTCAACTGTAAAGTGTCTCACTTTGGAAGCTACTTACAGGATCACCCTAAACTAGTGTGATATGGTTTGGTTGTGTCCTCACCCAAATTTCATCTTGAATTGTAGTTCCCATAATTCCCACGTGTTGTGAGAAGGACTCGGTTGGAGGTAATTCAATCATGAGGGCAGTTACCCTCATGCTGTTCTCATGATAGTGAGTTCTCACGAGATCTGATGGTTTATAAGAGGCTTTTCCCTCCCCCTTTTGCTCAGCACTTCCCCTTCCTGCTGCCATGAGAAGAAGGACGAGTTTGCTTCCTCTTCTGCCATGACTGTAAGTTTCCTGAGGCCACCCCAGACCTGCAGAATTGTGAGTCAATTAAGCCTCTTTCTTTTGTAAATTACTCAATCTCAAGCATGTCTTCATTAGCAGCGTGAGAATGGACTATACATAGTGACTGGTCACATGTGCAACTGTGAGATGTTTTACAGTGTGATGATTAAAGGGCATGGCCTGTGGGTTCAGATAACTGATTCTCAATCCCCAAATCCAAAAAGCTCTGAAAACAGAAAGTTGCCTCAAAATTCACTTGGTAGCAAAAGTTGGCCTAAATGGATATGAGGCTATTTACGTGAGTACTTACAGGTTTCCCTGCAGAAATATCAACATGTTGCCTCAGACCTCACAGAAACTGCAGGATAATATATGATATATGCATTATGTTACTTTTATATAACCCAGAAATTTTGAAGTGTCAAAACCCATCTGGCTTCACAACTATCAGATAATGGAGGTGGACTTGTAACTGAATTTGAATCCTGGCTCTCCTAACTATTTGCTATGTAACACTGGGACAGTTAGAGTTTTCTCATCTGTAAAGTGGGGACAAATAGTAACGCTCAGGTAAGTATTGGCTATTCTTACCATGTATGTGTTCAGGTGTGTGGGAACAGGAATAGCTTATGGATGAGAGTTAAGAATGCCAAATCAATGCCAAAAAGCTATGTAGCTAATAAAGTTATAACTCAACTTACTTGCGGGGGCCAACTTGGTTTTTCTGAAATACCTTGAAAGTTTGACTCAAAAAATCAGAAAAAAGTTTTTCTTCTGCATTAACAGTTCCAAGGATCAGATTATATCCTTTCAGCTCTGGGAACAGGACAGATTCCACCTAAAGAGTAAACACCACTTTTACACGTTGCGAGACTTAAGAAGGGAGATACCAAAATGCAAAGCCTCCTGTAATGCGCTCATTTCCAGGGATGCCAGCGCATGTTTACTCTATTTCCTCTTAGATAGTGCTGGAATCACCCTGCTGTTTCCTCCTCTGTTCTCTTTCCTTTCCTTCTTGCCTGGATTACTCATCTTTCAAATCCCTGACCTTTCAGGTGTCTTGCCCTTTGAGAGTCCCCCTTGCTCCTGCTCCCTGCCCCACCACCCTCCAGTGGATGTTGGTTTCCCTGTTTCAGGCTCACCTTCTGAACTTTTCCTGCTTAGCACTCATCACAATTGCAATTAGATGAGTGTGTAATGAGATGTTCTAGGTGTGTCATGGAATACAAATACCCTGAAGGCCTGGATCATATTTGACTTCTTCACTGTTATATCCCCAGGGCCTAGCACAAGTTTGGCACTTAGTAAGTGCTCAAAAAATACTGTGTGAGTCAATGAATATTATTGTAGTGCTCCCCTCCTCCCCTACTACCCAGTTTTCCTCTCTAATGAAAAGTCCAGGTTGGTCTTGAACAGCTGCTTGCACACATTGCCAATCAGCAGCAGCAGCAGTGAAGGAGAGTTTAAAGCAGTAAGTATTTCAGCTGTCTCCCATGCATAGTCATCCAAATTACAGAGTCTTCTCTTCCATTTCCTTCCTAGGGATACTGGTCATAGGAGAGCTTCCCACTGTTTCTTCCCCTCCCACACACCCAGTTTTAATAGAGCATTTAGAACCCTATAAGTAGCGATTTGCAAAGAGAAGAGTGCTTGGGCCTCCTTGCACTGCAATCTTGAACTCCTGGGCATTCGTTTCACATAAGCAAGGTCCCTGTAAAGCATACATAATGTATGGAGACAGTGAGAAGGTGGGAGCGTGAAGGAGCTAGCCAGCAAGACCCCACAGATCCCTTCCCTGTATGGAACTGGACAATGGCCCTTTGACCATACCAACCAATCAGAGGGAGTTAAGAAAAGATGAAGCTAAAAGGAGTTACATCCATGTGCATGATCCTGTCTAGCAATAAAAGTTTGTTAATAAGTGTCTGGAATTTAATTAGTAACTCTACCCTGGTAAGCAAACTGGAAAGGGCTTGGGCCAGGAAGGGAATGGTTCTTCTCTCTAGAAGCCTACAGTGGCTAAAACATAACAAACCAACAAACCAACATGCACACAGACAAGTGAAACTTCAAACGGAAATTTTAAAAAATTCTTGGCAAGTTAATGACAGTTGATTCATGATGGATTATTAACCCAGGGATATGGCTTGGGACCTATCTGTTTCATTGAAGTTGACATCATGGAGGACGCTATCCTCTCTCACAAAGTAGCTCTTTTTTTTTTTTTTTCCTATTTTTTTTGGAGACGGAGTTTCGCTCTGTCGCCCAGGCTGGAGTGCAGTGGTGCCCTCTCGGCTCACTGAAACCTCTGCCTCCCGCGTTCGAGCAATTCTCCTACAAAGCAGCTCTTCATGCCCTTGTTAGAAGCACGATTCTGGGCTGCGTGAATATTTCTTTATGGTCCAAATCATCTGTCTGGGGTCAAGCGGGTATACTCAGGATATATCTCCAAAGTAAAGTTCCCTTAACTGAATATCACAGTGACCTGACTTGTACAACCTCTTTCAATACATTTTATTCACTAAGTGAATAAATCATGCAAATGAATGATTAAGTGACTACTATACCTTGGGGATCCCATTAGAGTTCTTAATAATTTCCAGGAAAGAGTCACGTATTAATTCCCAGCAGCCATCAAAAGATGGATTGAAGACAATAATGGGTTCACTGACTTCAAGTTTGATCATGATTAGCTGAGGTATGAAAAACTTCATCTCTTGGTAGGGCTCCTTAAAATCATTCCCATCCTTCAGGAGATATAAAGGTAGGGCAAGTATTACAAAATTGGGCCTTCCAAAATCAAGGGAGTGAATTTTATACATTCACAGAACTACATGAGGACCAGAAAAGGCAATGAAGGGCATCATACACTTTATATTTAAAATATAGGCTGGGGCCGGGCACTGTGGTTCACACCTGTAATCCCAGCACTTTGGAAGGCCGAGACAGGTGGATAACCCGAGATCAGGAGTTCAAGATCAGTCTGGCCAACATGGTGAAACCCCATCTCTAATAAAAAACACAAAAACTAGCCAGGCGTGGTGGTGGGTGCCTATAATCCTAGCTACTTGAGAGGCTGAGGCAGTAGAATCACTTGAAACCGGGAGGCAGAAGTTGCAGCGAGATCACGCCATTACATTCCAGCCTGGGCAACAAGAGTGAAACTCCATCTCAAAAAAATAATAAAATCAAATAAAATATGTGTTGGGTTTAGCTTAGCCCACCCTGACTCCATGCACTCTCCCTTTCCCAAAGCCTTTATTCTCTTTTGTTTATGTGGCTTCGTAATTCCTGCACCCAATTTCTAGATCCTTCCCATCCTTCAAAATTCAGCTAAAACATTTCTTCCTTTGGGAAGCCACCGTTTCTCAGCTGGATATAATCTCCTCCCACTTCTGAACTTGTGTGTTTCTACTTCCTCTGTTTTTTGTTTTTTTAAATTTATTTGTTTTCTTAGAGACAAGGTCTCACTATGTTGCCCAGGCTGGTCTTAAATTGCTGAGCTCAAGTGAGCCTCCTGCCTCAGCCTCCCAAAGTGCTGGGATTACAGGCATGAGACATCAGGCCTAGCATAGTATTTTTTTCTTTCTCTGCAGTAGGAATTTATATGCATATCTCAACTTCTCTATTCTAAAGTTGAGGGCAGGATCTATGTCTGATCACCTCTCTCCTCCAAAACACCTGAGACAGCGTATAGTACCTAATAGGTGCTCAATAAAAATTTATTGATTCAGTCCAAAAGTATTAATCGTAATCTGTATAACCCCGAATGGAGTTGCTAATGAGCATACAGTTTATTTTAGACACTCAAAATGTCAACCTTGCTACAACAGAAATATTGACATAGAGCTATTTCCAATTCCCTACAAAAGCTCTAACCCAGGATACCCTCATAAACCACAGCGCCTAATGAAATTGTCATAAGGCAGCTGTAAAGTACGTCTAACACAGAGGTTTCTAGATCCATTTAAAGATGACTGATGATATCTGGTGAATACCTACTGTATATCAAACACCTATAAATTCCCCCCTTTTTTCCAGACATAGGAAGATTTTACATTTCCCTTTGTGTGGAATTTTAGAGTGAGATTGGCTTCCACTCCTGGGTTTCTTCTGCTCAGCAAAGTAGACAATTACAATGACATTTATAGATTGGTCCTCTTTAGAGAGCTAACACTGCAATTCAGCACCATTGGTTTCTATATTTTTGAGCAAAAGGCCAATTGTTCATCTTTACTTCATTTGGAAAACTTAACCATTTATAACCAGGCAATTTTTAATTTTTATCAGTTTTTTAAGGTAAAACGTGCACATGGCATAAAATTCAAAAGAATATTTATCGATGTTTAGGCTATCTAAATTCAAGGAATGCTATGGTGCTTTCAAAACTAAAACTTACTGTTTTCAGTGTCTTTTTTTTTTTTGAGTCAGAGTCTTGCTCTGTCACCCAGGCTGGAGTACAGTGGCGTGATCTCGGCTCACTGCAACCTCTGCCTCCCGGGTTCAAGCAATTCTCCTGCCTCAGTCTCCTGAGTAGTTGGGACTACAGGCATGCACCACCATGCCCGGCTAATTTTTGTATTTTTAGTGAGACGGGGTTTCACCATGTTGACCAGGCTAGTCTCAAACTCCTGACCTCAGGTGATCTGCCTGCCTCGGCCTCCTAAAGTTCTGGGATTACAGGCATGAGCTACTGCGTCCAGCCAGTGTTTTTAGTTTTCATTTCGACTTCACTAAAACAGTTTCATGAAAAAAGTTCTTAATTAGGTCAACAAAGCCTTTTGTCTTTGGAGGTGCACCTTGCCAAGACCAAAGAACAAAAGCCCATATCTGCAATGAAACATATAACCCATTGTATGTTTCAAGCCAAAGATTGAAAACAAACTTTTTCCAACCCCTTCCTTGTAACAGAGAGGATGAAAAAAATGATTCCTTCTCCTCAAACTGTAAGCCATATGTATTTCATTTTATGCAATTTTTCTTTACATTTTCTTAACAACTTCTCTACTTCTGTACATTTTTACCAACTTAATACTGATTAATTATCTCGAGAAAGTTTGCTATGTATTTAAGGAAATTATTTTTAAAATTATTCCAATCCACTGCTGGACTGGACTTTATAAGATTTTATTTACAGTTTTATATCTCTCTTTAAAAATTAAAAAAAGATACCTATTAATTGTACATATTTATGGGATACATATAATATATAGTGAGATCATGGTAATTAGTATATCCATCATCTCAAACGTTTACTTTTTTTTTTTCTTTTTGAGACAGAGTTTCACTCTTGTCGCCCAGGCTGGAGTGCAATGGTGTGATCTGGTCAATGCAACCTCTGCCTCCTGGGTTCAAGCAGTTCTCTTGCCTCAGCCTCCCGAGTAGCTGGGACTACAGGCACCTGCCGCCACGCCAGGCAAATTTTTGTATTTTTAGTAGAGATGGGGTTTCACCATGTTGACCAGGCTGGTCTTGAACTCCTGACCTCAGGTGATCCGCCTGCCTTGGCCTCCCAAAGTGCTGAGATTATAGGCATGAGCCACTGCACCCAGCCACATTTACCATTTGTGCATGTGTGTTGGCAACATTCAATATCCTTCTTCCAGCTAAAAAAAGGCATTTTTATAAACTAACAACTGCCTGATGTGGGTGCAAGTCAGGCATTTCACTTTGTGCCCTGGCTCACAGCTGAGGACATACACGACAGAATCCTGGCTCTAACCAGGTAACCAGGTTATACCCCTCAAAAGGTCCAAGTGCAAGTCCGTGACATACTTTGTGTATCATGAAAAGGGAAACGAGGTCCTCAAGCGACTTAATGACCAGCTCCCTGAGCTGCAGCGACATGAATGATGCCACAGAAGCAAAATATTCCTCAATGTTTCGACAGGAGTCATAGTTGCTCTTAGGAGCGAAATGAACCCAGTACTCCTTCCGTGAGGTAAAAAGCTGGGCACAGGTGGGGATCCACCTGTAAAGACAGAAGGTGTCCACATGAGAAGCTCTTCTGGGCTCCGAGGAACCCTCTTGCCATGCCCCCTGAGCTCAGTGATGAGGCAGATGGGCTCATGTCCCACCAAGCAGCCTCGCAAATCAGTACTTTCAATTTCCGGTCAACTTACCTGCCATGCCTCTTTCTTGGGAAAAAAGTAATAAGATTTGAATTAACAGGTTATTCTTCCATTGAGAATACCCAAATGAAAAGGGGATATTGGTGGCACATCCTGCTGAAAGAGTCTACAGTTTCTTCATTATAATCAGAGATTGGGGTAAAGGGGCATAAGGAACTAGAATGTTCTGTCCAACCTCTCTCTCTAGCAGGTGCCTGGCCTCTGATTCAGACTTCGTAGCGGGAAAGAGAGAACAAAGAGCAAAGAAACAAAACATGAAAGGAGAAACTCCACTGTGGCCCTGGCTGCTCAGAAGTTGATGGTAGAAATCAGAAAACCAAAAGAAGAAATAGCCAAGTGTGGTGGCTCATGCCTGTAATCCCAGCACTTTGGGAGACCAAAGCGGGCAGATCACTTGAGGCCAGGAGTTTGAGACCAGCCTGGCCAACATGGCAAAACCCGTCTCTACAAAAAAAAAAAAAAAAAAAAAAAAATTAGCTGGGCATGGTGCATGGTGGCGCACACCTGTAGTCCCAGCCACTTGGGAGGCTGAGGCAGGAGAATCACTTGAACCTGGGAGACGGGAGGTTGCAGTGAGCTGAGATTGTGCCACTGCACTCTAACCTGAGTGACAGAGCGAGTGAAACTCTGTCTCAAACAAACAAACAACAACAAAGGAGAAGAAGAAATAGATGGTTCATTGTTTCTTTCCTCCCATGTCCCCCAGTTTCATTCCCAGTGGAAACCACTGGCCTTTTCATCCTATCACATCTTTTCTCTGATTGCTAAAAAGGTACTACTCTAGCAGTCAGAGAAGCACTACTACTGGTTGTAGTCACAGAGGTATGAGATTTATTGAGCAGTTATTATGTGCCAATGATTGCATTTACATTTTCTCTGCTAATAGAAAACCCATCTGCAGGTATTATTATCACCATTTTATACAAGGGAATTTCTCTGGCTGTGGAGGTAGTCTTGCAGGCATTCGCAAACGAAAAAGGAATTGTGTAAATGTAAGAAACCCTTTTGCCTTGAAATCTTGAGGCTGTTTATCTGGACCATGTGAATATAAGTCATTCAAATGCATTCCCCTGTAACACAGCAAGGTCTAAAGCAGGGGTCCCCAACCTCTGGGCCACAGACTGATTGTGTAGGAACCCGGCCGCACAGCAGGAGGTGAGCAGCAGGTGGGCGAGCGAAGCTTCATCTGTATTTACAGCCACTCCCCATGGCTTTTGTTACCGCCTGAACTCTGCCTCCTGTCAGATCAGCAGCGGCATTAGATTCTCACAGGAGCGTGAACCCTATTGTGAACGGCACATGCGAGGGCTCTAGGTTGCACACTCCATAGGAGAATCTAATGCCTGATGATCTGTCACTGTCTCCCATCACCTTCAGATGGGACCGTCTAATTGCAGGAAAACAAGCTCAGGGCTCCCTCTGTTTCTACATTATGGTGAGTCGTAGAATTATTTCATTATCGATTACAATGTAATCATAAAAATAAGGTACACAGTAAATGTTGTGTGTTTGAATCATCCCAAAATCATCCCCCTGCCCCAGTCTGTGGAAAAACTGTCTTCCACGAAACCAGTCCCTGTTGCCAAAACGGGCGGGGACAGCTGGTCTAAAGGATCCCAGGAAGAGGAAATGGGGGTGACAGCCTCCCAAGGAATGGTGATGGGGGAGTTTCAAGAAGGCAGAGGGAGACCAGGCGTGGGGCAGAAAGCAGCTGGACATGAAAAAAAAGAGGACACGAGGCCGGGCACGGTGGCTCATGCGTGTAATCCCAGCACTTTGGGAGGCTGAGGCGGGCGGATGACAAGGTCATGAGATTGAGACCAGCCTGGCTAACACAGTGAAACCGTCTCTACTAATAATACAAAAAAAATCAGCTGGGCGTGGTGGCACGCGCCTGTAGTCCCAGCTACTTGGGACGCTGAGACAGGAGAATTGCTTGACCCCGGGAGGTGGAGGTTGCAGTGAGCTGAAATTGCGCCATTGCACTCCAGCCTGGGCAACAGAAAGAAACTCTGTCTCAAAAAAAAAAAAAAAAAAAAAAAAAGACACAAAAGGATGCTGGTGGGACGACCCCCAGGCTGGGTACCAGCTTCATTTCAGAGGGTTTTCAGTCTTTAAGGTATCGTGGTGCAACCCCACTCGGAGGGCAGATACTGACTTGTTGAGAAGAGTCTGGTGCGCCTCCAGGCAGTGTTTCTGGATCACATCCCAATATTCCTGAGGCTGCAGAGGCAATTTTCCCGCTAGTATTTCTGCTGTTCGAACAAACCTGAGGTCTCTGAATCTGCCAAAAGAGAGGGAGAAATTTCCTAAGCTAAAGAATGCTTAATAACAAATCCCACAGGACAGGTTCCAAGGGTGTGTGTTCACGTTTCTCAATGAGAGAAAAGTTAAGCAGAATCAAAAGAATTCCAGGATATGGGAAAGATCCTGAGGAGGATATGGGAGGCTGAGGAGGGAGGAGCTAAGTCCTAAAGAACGCTTGCAGGGAGGGGACAAATGAGGTGACCCAAGAGTGATCCTGAGCCTTAGATGTGCCTCACTCTGCATAACCCATCAAGGGGCGGGGTTGTGGCACCAGCTGGAGACTCAGCTGGCTAAGAACTTGGGTATCAAATGGACGAATCAATGTTCTTTACAACAGTGAAGACCCAGAGGCCAGGACCCAGCAGATCACCATCTTCATCATCAAATGGGATTCACCCAAGCCTCTAGGTGAGCTCTTAAAGGCAACTTTGAGGACTGCTTTGATTTAAAACAAAGAGCTTATGGATCCCAGCACTTTGCAGGCTAAGGAGGGAGGATGGCTTTAAGCTCAGGAGTTTGAGACCAGCCTGGCAATATAGTGAGACATCATCTCTCCAAAAACAAAAAAGACACGCTGGGTGTGGTGGTGCACACCTGTAATCCCAGCTACTTAGGAGGCAGAGGCAGGAGGATTGCTTGAACCCAGGAGGTCAAGGCTACAGGGAGCCCTGATTGCATCATTGCACTCCAACCTGGGTGACAGAGCAATACCCTGTCTCCAAAAAGAAAAAGGAAAAAAAGCCTATGGAGCCAAAAAAGCCTCTATAAGCCCTCTAACTCCTGTCACTGTGAGGGTGAAGAAAGACCAACCAGTGAGAAGAAATGAGAGTTTTCTCCATTACGAGGGGTATCCTTTTAACACCTAAGTCAGATTCTATCTGCTCAAAACCCTCCAAAGACTTCCCATTTCAGAGTAAAAGCGTGCCTAGTGACTGGGGCCCACTGGGTGCTTTGCACCCTGTGCCATCTCTCTTGCTCCTGTCTTGCCGGTCACCTACCCCCACCTCCCCACTCCGACCTCCTCTCCTACCTGCCTCCCTGACTTACGATGCTCCACGCTCACCTCATACTGTTTCCAGGACACGCCCACCTGCTGCTGCTTGGGTCCATTGCACAGGCTGTTCCTGCTGCCTCCAGTACTCATACCCCTCGACTTCTACGGGGCTGACCTCTTCACCTTCCAGCCTTGGCTCAAATGTCACCTTCACAGTAAAGGCTACCATGGCTGGGTGTGTGGTTGTGCAGGTTCTGCCCCGTCCAAAGGGCCAGAATGGGTGACTGCTCTGCTTGTCAAGAAATGCACCCTGGGGCCAGGTGCGGTGGCTCAGGCCTGTAATCCCAGCACTTTGGGAGGCCAAGGTGGGTGGATCCCTTGGGGTCAGGAGTTAGAGACCAGCCTGGCCAACATGGTGAAACCCCATCTCTACTAAAAAAAAAAAAAAAATACAAAAATTAGCGGGGCCTGGTGGCAGGTGTCTGTAATCCCAGCTACTCAGGGGGCTGAGGCAGGAGAATTGCTTGAACCTGGGAGGCAGAGGTTGCAGTGAGCCGAGACCGCATCACTGCACTCCAGCCTGGGCAGCAGAGCAAGGCTCTTTCTCAAACACAAAAACAAATGCACCCTGGTGTTAAGCTGCATCCATCCCATCAGTGCAACAGGGGTGGCGGGGAGGTTTGTTAGATTCAAACAAGTATTTTATGGGCAAGCAGCCCCACCCCAGCCCCACACAAACCACACTCCCTATCCCCATTACTCTGGCTAATTTTTCTTTTCATAGTACCCATCACCTTCTAACATATTATCTAATTTATTTACCTAATATATTTATTGTTTGTTTTCCCCCTAGAAAAATGAACTCACTTCTGTTATCTATTGCACTGAATCAATGCTTAGCACATAACCAGGACCTGGCACCTATTTGTTAAACAAGTGAATGAATGAATGACTAAATGAATGAAAGAAACAAATGAACTCACAGTTTGGAAGCCAAGAGAGAAAAGAGCCTTTGGACCTAATATGTGTTTATTTTGTATCTTATGCCTGAGTGACACCTCCCAGAACTACTGATGCTAGAGTTGTCCAGAGTATATCAGTAGAATAGAGCGGCTGGATAACGAAAAGCAAAAACTAACAAAAAGCTCTCATCAAGCCCTCCATTTTTTTTTTTTTTTTTTTTTTTTTTTAGACAGGGTCTTACTGTGTCACTCAGGCTGGAGTAGAGTGGCGCAATCTTGGCTCACTGCACCCTCAACCTCCGGGGTTCAAGCAATTCTCCTGCCTCAGCCTCCCATGTAGCTGGGACCATAGATGCGCGCCACCATGCCCAGCTAATTTTTGTATTTTCAGTAGAGATGGGGTTTCACCATGTTGGCCAGGCTGGTGTCCAACTCCTGACCTCAGGTGATCCACCCACCTCAGCCTCCCAAGGTGCTGGGATTACAGGTGTGAGCCACCATGCCCGGTCAAGCTCTCCACTTTTTATTTTTTGTGTTTTTCCTCCTATTAACCCATCAGGCATAGCAGCTAAATGTCGGTCAATCAAGGATGTGGCTGTCTAGTCCTATTGCATCAGACAGTTGCAGAGGCCACCATTCATACTGTGTTCTACGTAAATGATGCCCCCTAGAGTTGTGCAACATGGCAGCCCTGTAGTAGGAAAGAGAACCAGAAAAGTGCTGGCTACATGTTCATATTCATGGACCACTTCTCCATGCCATGTTCATGCCACTCAACAGGGACCCCTAGGGCAGATCCCCACGGCCTCTATGAAAGCAGCTGTGATGAGGTTCCCATAGGTTTCTGTAATAAGTCCAGGCAGAATTTTACTTTGATCTACAATCACCGGGTGTTCCACTGCAGGAAACACCACCACTTCCCCTGGGGGCAGGTTCACCAAGACAGACACAACGCTCCTGGGCGTGGTGACTTATACAGTGCGGGCACTCAGTGAATATTTGTTGAATGAACAGATAAATCTCCTTCTGCCCGCTCCTATGACACGCTGACTTTCGCCTGTTTCTCCCAGGTCGATGGATGCCCTGTCCTTTGCCACACTTCCCAAGTCCTCTTTTTAGCTCAAAAATCCACCAATTCTCTTCCTGACGTCTATTCCATTCATTTATAAATCACTCCTTTAAATGATCCCTCCTTGTCACTACTTCCCAAACTGGATCTTCGCCCAATTTCTCAGCTCATCTAAATTCTTGCCTCTCATTTTCATCATTCATTTTAATGACCAGTTAGGCATTTCTCCTCATCCTCCCTAAATCCTGAAGGCTGCATTTCTAGTTCTTTTTGGTGGAGGTGATGAGCTTAGTTTTCACCTTATCTCACCAGGCATAAAGCACTGCTAGGCAAGGATAAGGCCGGAGGACCTCACTCACCACACATTGGATAGCCACCCCTAATGTGGCCATTGACCCCACTTGATAATTCTGTTACTCAGCTTTCATAGAATCCTAACAAACTTCCCACATTGGCCAGACCAGATTTCCCATTCTTTTCTTAGTCCACAATCCTCACTTTAGCCTTCAACCCCCACCCACCTTTCATTGATCACTAAGAACCTGAAGTTAAATAGTGCAGGTCACATAAGAAAATAGCTCTATATCATTTCCTTAACCAATCTTTCTCATTGCTGGGTTTTTGTTTTTTTTTTTCGAGATGAAGTCTCGCCCTGTCACCGAGGCTGGAGTACAGTGGCACGATCTTGGCTCACTGAAACCTCCACCTCCCAGGCTCAAGTGATTCTCCCGCCTCAGCCTCCCGAGTAGCTGGGATTATAGGCACATGCCACCACGCCCGGCTAATTTTTGTATTTTTAGTAGAGACAGGGTTTCACCATGTTGGCCAGGCTGGTCTCGAACTCCTGACCTCAAGTGATCCGCCCGCCTCGGCCTCCCAAAGTGCTGGGATTACACGCATGAGCTACCATGCCCAGGCTCTCATTGCTGATTTTTTTGGTTCAGTTCATAAAATTCTTCTAAATGATTTCAGTTCACTTTGGTGTTTCTGTTGCTGGCATAATCTTCCTCAGAGAATCATGAAAAACAAGTGGTAAAAAGCCTTTCTTCTCAGTGAAGCTATAGGCTCAACAATTTGCTGTCTTTGCTCCATGATCAGTGTAAACTCACATACGTGTGATTATCTGTTAGCTTCTTAGCATGAAGTTCCTGGCAATTCACCTAGCTCTAAGACTGACTTCCTCACGAGTTTCTATGTTATTTTTTGAGTTCATAAACACGCTTGCACTTAAAGCAATACGTTCATTTGTTGAGCAACTACTGTGGGCCAAGCAGTAGTCTAAGCACTTTCCTTACCTAACAGCTCCATGAGGGAGGTATTGCTATCATGATTCCCATTTCCATGTAGAAAATAGGGTCAGACTAGGTGGTGGCTCACGCCTGTAATCCCAGCACTTTGGGAGGCTGAGGTGGGAAATATTATTGAGGCCAGGAGTTCAAGACCAGTCTAAGCAACATAGAGAGACCCTGTTTCTACAAAAAGTTTAAAAATTAGTCAGGCATGGTGGCGTGCACCTGTAGTCCCAGCTACTTGGGAGACTAAAGTGAGAGAATCCCTTGAGCCCAGGAGTTTGAGGCTGCAGTGAGCTCTAATCATGCCACTGCACTGCACCCTGGGTGACAGAGCAAAACCCTGTCTAAAAGAAAGATAGAAAGAGAGAGAGAAACAAACAAACAAACAGGGTCACAGAGGGATTAATTTTCTTCAAATTATACTGTTAATTAGAGACACAACAAGAACCAGAATTCAGATCCTATGCTACAAATTATTATTTTATATGCTTCACCTAGTTAGAAAATTACTTATTCTTTCTCAATGTCCTGACTGCTGACGGGTACCTCCAAGGCTTTAGAAAATTGAATTCAGTTCAAAGAAGAAAATACAGGTATTTCTTTTCACTGGTGGGCTCTGTCTTAGGTTGACTTCACCCCCTCATTCCTTTTAAAAATAAAATAAAACTAAGGATTTGAAAAACAAGTAGGTTCTCCAAGTCACAGGGCTCCCTTAAGACTGAACATGTTCAAAGCTAGAGATCCTCTCAAAACAAAATACATGAGCTGCTAATAAGTTCGGCCAATCAAAGTTAAGTAAGCATATCTGCCTCTAATTTATCTAATAAAAAACTCAGATGGGGGCAGCTCATCATTTCATTAGCCTGGCCTTTCAGTGAACTCCGGTGTCTTCATTCTCTCACCAGGATTTGTACCCCTTCGTAAAGGGCTCACTAAAACAACCACAGTCTTCCACCTCCAGGGCCACTGCAATTGATACACAGATAAAACAAATGTGAGATAGCCATCCAATGGATTAGCATGCAGCCACAAAAAGGAAGCCATAAAAAACAAGCTTCAATGCGGATGAAGGATGATAACGTTGTTCACTGAAAGGCACCAGACATAAAAGATCATATATTGCATGATTCCATTTTTTTTTTTTTTTAGACAGAGTCTCGCCCTGTCACCCAGGCTGGAGTGCAGTGGCGCAATCTCCGCTCACTGCAAGCTCTGCTGCCTCCCAGGTTCACACCATTCTCCTGCCTCAGCCTCCCGAGAAGCTGGGACTACAGGCGCCCGCCACCACGCCCGGCTAATTTTTTTTATGTATTTTTAGTAGAGACGGGGTTTCACCGTGTTTGCCAGGATGGTCTCGATCTCCTGACCTCGTGATCCGCCCGCCTCAGCCTCCAAAAGTGCTGGGATTATAGGCGTGAGCCACCACGCCCAGCCGCATGATTCCATTTCTATGAAATGTCCAGAAAAAGCAAATCCATAGAGACAGAAAATCGAGTAGTGGTTGGGAGGAAATGGGGGAAGGCGAGAATGGGGAGTGACTGCTAATGGGTTTCTTTTGGGGATAATGATAATATTCTTGAATTAGACAGTGGTGAGGATTAAACAAACTTGTGAGTATATTAAAAACTATTGCATTGTGTACTTTTAAAGGGTGAATTTTATGGAATGTAGATATCTCGCTTTTTTAAAAAATGAAAGAGTGAAAAAAGATGGCTTCTGCCTCATCTGGACACCTACAATTTTTTTTTTTTTTTGAGACAGAGTTTTGCCAATTTAATCATTGATAAATAATACCTGAGAGATCACTGCCTGCCAGCCCTGCACTGGCACTGAGTTACATAAAGGAATAAGACCGTCTGGGCATGGTGGCTTGCACCTGTAATCCCAGAACTTTGGGGCACCGAGGTGGGCAGATTGCTTGAGCTCAGTAGTTTGAGACCAGCCTAAGCAACATGGTGAAACCCCGTCTCTATAAAAAAAAATACAGAAAATTAGCTGGGTGTGGTGGTGTATGTCTGTGGTCCCAGCTACTTGGGAGACTGTGGTGGGAGGATTGCTTGAGCCTGGGAGGAGGAGGTTGCAGTGAACCAAGATTGTGCTACTGCACTCCAGCCTGGGTGACAAGGTGAGATTTGTCTCAAAAACAAATAAACAAACAAAAAGAAATAAAACCCAAGCCCGCACACATCTCACAGGCTAGAGGGAGACAAATAAGTAAACATTCTATCATAACTGAGGGTGAGTTGGGCGCAGTGGCTCATGCCTATAATCCTAGCACTTTGGGAGGCCAAGGCGGGTGGATCACCTGGGATCGGGAGTTCGAGACCAGCCTGACCAACATGGAGAAACCCCGTCTCTACTAAAAATACAAAATTAGCCAGGCATGGTGGTGCAGGCCTGTAATTCCAGCTATTCGGAAGGCTGAGGCAGGAGGATCACTTGAACCGAGGAGGCAGAAGTTGCAGTGAGCCACAATCATGCCATTGCACTCTGGCCTGGGCAACAAGAGCAAAACTCTGTCTCAAAAACAAAAACAAAAACAAAAACAAAAACAAAAACAAAAACTGAGGATGATGTTGTAATGGAGGTAATGCCAAATTAACAATTACTGGTGCTTAGGTTATATTGGATACTGTTTTAAGTGCTTTGGATGTAGTAAGTTATTGATTCCTCTTATCAATCCTATGAAGTGGAAACTTATTAACATTATCACAAATTTAGAGATAAAGAAAGCATATATACACACATATATGCCTGTGAAGCAGCAGAGCTAGGAGTTAGACCTGAGCAGGCTGGCTCCAAGTCTGTGCAATTAAGCAGGACACTCCAGTGCTTACAGATAGGCACGGGGTGCCCTGGGGACACAAAGCAGGGCCACATAAGTCTGCAAGGAGAGGTGTCACTTATAGTTCACGTGCACGTTTGGGCTAGGATTTTTTTCTTTCATTTCTCTGCACTGTCAGGGCTCCTCCCACTGCGTACGGCAGAATAGGCTTGCTTATGCACGGATGTGGTAAAGAAAGGGAATGAAAAAGAAGGGAGGGACTTCTTACTCTGCAAACCACAGTTCCTTCAGCCTGAGCATCATGGGGTTCACCGTGTGCAGATGCTCCTCATTCCACTTCTTGGCGCTCCTGTAGACGCTGTGCCAGGGCACAGGGGCCCGAATCACTCTTTGAGGAAACAAGCGGGGAATGCTCTCAATAAAGAGCCGTTTTCTCTCCATTGGGTCCATGAGGATGTAATCAACTACAACCGGAAAGGGCAAACACCGCGTTACTAAGCTGTAAGGGTTGTGCTCTTGGCTTCAACTCGTTTTTTTGTTTTGTTTTTAATATAGAGACGGGGTCTCACTACGTTGGCCAGGCTGGTCTCAAACTCCTGGGCCCAAGTGATCCTCCCACCTCAGCCTCCCAAAGTGCTGGGATTACAGGCGTGAGTTACTATGCCTGACCTTAGCGTCAACTCTTTTTTTTTTTTTTTTGAGACGGAGTCTCGCTCTGTTGCCCAGGCTGGATCGCAATGGTTCAATCTCAGCTCACTGCAACCTCCACCTCCGCCTCCTGGGTTCAAGCGATTCTCCTGCCTCAGCCTCCCGAGTAGCTGGGATTACAGGTGCCTGCCACCACACCTGTCTAATTTTTTGTATTTTTAGTAGAGACAGGGTTTTGCCACGTTGGCCATGCTGGTGTTGAAATCCTGACCTCAGGTGATCCACCCGCCTCGGCCTCCCAAAGTGCTGGGATTATAGGCATGAGCTAGCACACCTGGCCTTAGCTTCAACTCTTAGAATGTAAATGAGCCTCTGTCCATTTGCAAGGTCATGGGTAATCCCCTGGGTATAATTCAACTGGGGAAGCTTCACTCTTGGTGTTTGTTTTCTTTCTGAGGGTATTTCACAGGAAGGAGGAGTGTGACTTCACGGAGTGGAGCACTTAGAATCTGGGGTTGAGCCCTGGTAGGATGTCTAGTATCATGCATGACAATGACATAGGATTTGCTGATACCTCATTAATCACTGATTGATTTCTCACACCAAAATAGATGCACACACAAGAAAACCCACCATGGATGATACCATCCATTACACTTAGAAATAGAAATTTAGAGACCAGATGTTTGACATACTAAGAAAGAGTGGTAGAAAGCTTCATAGAGGAAGTAACATTTGTGTTGGGTCATAAAAAACAAGTAGCAGGCCAGGTGCGGTGGCTCACACCTGTAATCCCAGCACTTCGAGAGGCTGAGGTGGGCGGATCACTTGAGGTCATGAATTAGAGACCAGCCTGGCCAACATGGCAAAATCTCGTCTCTACTGAAAATACAAAAATTAGCTGGGAATGGTGGTGGGTGCCTGTAATCCCAGCTACTCAGGAGGCTGAGGCAGGAGAATCGCTTGAACCCAGGGGTCCGCGCAGGTTGGTCTGGAAATCCTGACCAATCTCTGCAGTTGCAGTGAGCCGAGATCACACCACTGTACTTCAGCCTGGGCGACAGAGCAAGACTGTCTCAAAAAAAAAAAGAAAAAAGAAGAAGAAGAAGAAGTGTAGAATCTTGGACACATGTGACGGCTCATCCCTACAATCCCAGCACTTCGGGAGACCGCGGCAGGAGGATCTCTTAAGTCCAGGATGTTCAAGACAAGCCTGGGCAACATAGGGAGGTCCTGTCACTAAAAAAAAAAAAAAAAATGTTTAAACTTTACAAATGTAGAATCTCAGGCCCCAGGTTCAGATCTACTGAGTCAGAATCTGCATTTTAATAAGGTCTGCAGATTACAGGGATGCATGTGAATATGTGAAGTGCTGGTGTAGCCATCAGTGATGGTAGGGGGATGGGGGAATTTGAATTAACGGTTAAATGATGTTTTGGGTATTTCCAGTGGAACCAGGGTGGCAAATGACAAAGTGAGAAGAAAGAAGGTGCCTTCCAGGCCAGGCATGGTGCCTCATGCCTGTAATCCTAGCACTTTGGGAGGCTAAGGAAGGATTGCTTGAGCCCAGGAGTTCCAGACCAGCCTGAGCAACAAAGCAAGACCCTGTCTCTACAAAAATAAAAATAAAAAAGAAGGAGGTGCCCTCTACACCTACTACATAGAAGCTTCTACTACACAGAAGCTCCCCAGCCCCCTTTATGCCCACCAGCCTTACCGATGCCTTTCATGAGGCTACTGTAATAGTCATTCTCCTTCTCCTGCACCAGGACCGCCATCAGGGGCTCCAGGAAGGGACTTGTCAGCAGCGTGTTAGAAATCAGGTTTGAAATCCGAACCATCACTTCACCCTCCTCAGGGGCAATCATGTCTTTGCGAATTCCATTGGTCAGATAGTAATTATATCTCTTCCATAAACAAACCACCAGCAAGAAAATGGTCATGATTGGATCATGGGCTCACCTGTTCCGCCCATCAGCTGCCAAGGGACCCCATTCACACAGCATTTGTCCGCCCCCTTCGCTTGCCATCACCATGCATTCTGGGCCTGTCGCTTCACACTCATGGCAAGGAGATCACTGGCAAATTTTTCCCAAGACTTCAGAGGATTCAACCAAAACCAGAGCGATGTCAGTAGGGTATAAGGAAGGATTTGCCACATACCACCCAGATAGGAACAGTGGAGTGAGCGCAGAGTCCAGGGATGGAGGTGGCATATCTGGTGACCTTTAAGAAGAGGAATGACAGGCCAGGTGCGGTGGCTCACACCTATAATCCCAGCATTTTGGGAGGCGAAGGTGGGCAGATTACCAGGTCAAGAGTTCAAGACTAGCCTGGTCAATAGGGTGAAACTCTGTCTAGCTGGGCATGGTGGCCCACGCCTGTAGTCCCAGCTACTTGGGAGGCTGAGGCAGGAAAATTTCTGGAACCCGGGAGGCAAAGGTTGCAGTGAGCCGAGATTGTGCCACTGCACTCCAGCCTGGGCAACAGAGCAAGATTCCATCTCAAAAAAAAGAAGAGGAATGACAAGTTCCTAAAATGGCCTCAAATCGTTCACCCTCCTGAACAGCAATGATCCACTATAAAACACTTTGATCCTGTAGCTTGTAGCTGTCAGTGGGGAAAAATATCCCCAAAGTCCAAGATCTACGATAGTTCTTTTTGTTTGTTTGTTTTTTGAGACAGAATTTCACTTTTGTTACCCAGGCTGGAGTACAGTGGTGCAGTCTCAGCTCAATGCAACCTCTGCCTCCCGGGTTCAAGTGATTCTCCGGCCTCAGCCTCCCAAGTAGCTGGAATTACAGGTGTGCACCACCATACCCAGCTAATTTTTGTATTTTTAGTGGAGACAGGGTTTCACCATGTTGGCCAAGCTAGTCTCGAACTCCTGACCTCAGGTGATCCACCCACCTCAGCCTCCCAAAGTGCTGGAATTATAAGCATGAGCCACCGCACCCAGCTGATAGTTCTTATTCAAGCAAGGGCTTTTGAGTTTCGAAAGCAACCTAAACACACAAATGAAACAAAACTGGCCAGTAGAACCTAGTGACTTCAGGAAATTTTGTATATTTAGGGTTTGCCTCTGAGCTGCTGCATGGCTGAGTGGCTCTGGGAATGACTAATTTCAGACAGAGGAGAAGCACAGAGTGTCAGGAAAGGGCTTGATGTCTTTTTAAGTTTCAGATCAGAAGAGGTTGCTGGCAGGGCACGGGGGTTCCCGCCTGTAATCCCAGCACTTTGGGAGGCTGAGGTGGGTAGATCACCTGACGTCAGGAGTTCAAGACCAGCCTGACCAACATGGTGAAACCCTATCTCTACTAAAAATACAAAAATTAGCCAGGTGGGGTGGTACACAGTGTAATCCCAGCTACTCGGGAGGCTGAGGCAGGAGAATCACTTGAACCCAGGAGCCAGAGTTGTAGTGAGCCGAGATTGCGCCATTGCACTCCGGCCTGGGCAACAGAGCAAGACTCCCTCTCAAAAAAAAAAAAAAAAAAAAAAAAAAAAAAAAAAAAAAACTACAGAGACTTTAGTATCAGCCAGACATGCTTTAAGTCCTAGTTTTGTCTCCTGCACTGTAGCCCTTGGCACATTGCTTAAACAGTCTATACTCCATTTTCCACAACTGGACAATAGAGATAACCATAGAACCCAGGTCTCAAGTAGGGTCAAGTAGCTAGAGGGTTTAGCATGGAATTTTGCCAACAGCACATAGTCACTGTGAGTTTTTATTCATCATTTTATTATACACCCTAAACTCACAAGACATTTGCTCTAAAGTTTTGTTGTTCTTTTAAGACTGGTTGGAAACTCCAACATCTATCCAGAGCCAGGCAGGTAATGTTAATAAGTGAAAGTTGTTTAGACCGAAGAAAATAATAAGGAATGGTGGGAACTGTGATGAACTGAAGAGTGTATTTCTTATCTAAAGGAGATAGCTACTGCTTAGCACCAAATATTTTAGTTTTCTCAAAAGAAGTTGGAAAATGTAGCCTATGTGAGACTTTCCTCATTCTTTTTTTTTTTCAGATAGGGTCTTGACCTGTTGCCCAGGCTGGAGTATGGTGGCATGATCACAGCTGGGATGCCTGAGGTGTCAGAGAAGGGGACCAAGGGATAGGCTGTCTTGTCCCAGAAAGGGCTGCCCAGACTGGAGTGTAGTGGCACAATCATAGCTGACTGCAGCCTCAGCATCCCAGGCACAAGTGATCCTCCCACCTTAGCCTCCCAAGTAGCTGGGACCACAGATGCATGGCACCATGCCCAGCTAATTTTTGTAGAGATTGGGTTTCTCCATGTTGCCCAGGCTAGTCTTGAGATCCTGGGCTCAAGTGATCCTTGCCATTCCTCCTTCTAAAGTGCTAAGATTACAGGCATGAGCCACCACGCCCAGCCACCTCATTTTTTTTTTTTTTTTGAGATGGAGTCTCGCTCTGTTGCCCAGGCTGGAGTGCAGTGGCTCAATCTTGGCTTACTGCAACCTCCACCTCACAGATTCAAACGATTCTCCTGCCTCAGCCTCCTAAGTAGCTGAAATTATAGTGCCTGCCACCATGCCTGGCTTTTTATTATTATTATATTATTATTATTATTATTATTTCATTTTTAGTAGAGACGGGGTTTCAGTATGTTGGCCGGGCTGGTTTTGAACTCCTGACCTCAAGTGATCCACCTGCCTTGGTCTCCCAAAGTGCTGGGATTACAGGCATAAGCCACCATGCCCAGCCACCTCATTCTTAAAACACATCTACAGGCCAAATTCAGCCTATGATAGAGATCCCAGATAAAATATGGGATGCTTTGGGATATACTTATACTAAAAAGTTATTCATTACCTAAAATTTGAATTTAACTACGTGTTCCACTTTTTGTCTTGCAAAGTCTGGCACTCGTAGCCTATGGGAGTGCCATTTTTGCAACTTACATCCTAAAAGGACCCAAGGTATCAATTTCCATCACTTACTAGGGCAGAGAACATGCACACACACTCTCTTTCTCACTTGCACAAGCACACAAACACGCGCCCTCTCCAGTAGCCTGTCTTGCGTCTAGACTTTGGTGTTTTTCAAACATTTCCCAGGTGATTCTGCCGTTCTCCCTGAATTTAGAATCAACGAGATGCCGAGAGCAATCTTCAGCAAACTGAGGGAAAGGGGGCAACAAGAACGTACCTCCAGGTCCGATTCAGAGGGCTTCTTTTCTTTACTTTCCATTTCCATCTCCTGCTGTAACATGACATCGAGCTGCTGTTCTGGACTCATTGGTCTGCTTCCTGGGAACGTCAAAGATGGCTTTCCCTCCTTCTTCATGGGCGAGAAGATTGACGTCTTAAAGGCCAAGTTGATCCTGAAAAGTAGACACAGCTCAGCCCTTGGTGTTTGGTTCTCCAGAGAGGTGCTGTGGTGTTGCCTACATTCCCTAGCCTGATGAGTGTGGTTCTGCAACAGCCCTTCTCCTCTGTGTCATCTAATGTCATGTGTGTATACCTCAAAGATGACCGTAACGACTGAACACCTCATAGGTATTTCAGCATGGTTTTGTTCAGTTGGTTTATTTTGTTTACAATCTCAAAAAGCCTGGCCAACATGGTAAAACCACGTCTCTACTAAAAATACACAAATTAGCCAGGCCTGGTGGCACGTACCTGAAATCCCAGCTACTCGGGAGGCTGAGGCAGGAGCATCGCTTGAACCTAGGAGGTAGAGGTTGCAGCAAGCTGAGATCATGCCACTGCACTCCAGCCTGAACAACAGAGCAAGACTCTGTTTCAAAAAAAATTTTTTTTTGGATTAAGGTGATTGGTGGACAAAATGTGATTATCTGGGAATCCTTTGAAGCCAAGAAATAGAGTGTGGCTTCAGTGAGACCACATTCTTCTTCCGTTCAGCCCACTGTCCTGCCTTCTCTGGTGCCCACAGTGACATCTTACCTAGTGGAATTCTCTTTGTTTCTGGAGGAAAACTTCGTTTTCTTCCTCATGGGCTCTGATGAGCTTTTATTTGCTGGAAGAATGGAGAAGAAAGACATCAGTGATGGGCAATG
This sequence comes from Chlorocebus sabaeus, assembly GCF_047675955.1. Classification (NCBI taxonomy): domain Eukaryota; kingdom Metazoa; phylum Chordata; class Mammalia; order Primates; family Cercopithecidae; genus Chlorocebus; species Chlorocebus sabaeus. The sequence continues at coordinate 19,437,719 of NC_132908.1, forward strand.
GCGTTGGGCTGTTCTCCGTCCACAGGGGCATGACTCTTGGAACAGTCCAGGAGCACACTAAGGAAAGTGGACATGGTATGGTGCAACGAGGCAGGAGATGTGGGCTGAGGTCCCATGTGCATCACTGATTACCTGTGTGACCCTGAAGAACTGGCTTTGTCACTCCGGACCTCAGCTTCCTCAATTGTAGAGTGGGGATGTGCATATCTTCCATTCATCCATACATTTGGCAAGAATTAACAACTGCTCATTTCATGTATTCTCCAATATTGTATACTCTATTTTCTAAACACCTGTTATATTACTGTTTAATACTTATCTTTAAGTAGACTTGGGCATTTAAACTTAGTACATTTGGACAGCCACGGTGGTTCACGCCTGTAATCCCAGTACTTTGGGAGGCTGAGGTAGGCGGATCACCTGAGGTCAGGAGTTCAAGACCAGCCTGGCCAACATGGCAAAACCCCATCTCTACTAAAAAATATTAAAAATAGCCGGGCATCATGGCGACCGCCTGTAGTCCCAGCTACTTGGGAGGCTGAGGCAGGGAGAATTGCTTGAACCAGGAGGTGGAGGTTGCCATGAGCCATGATTGTGCCACTGCACTCCAGCCTGGGCGATAGAGTGAGATTCCATCTCAAAAAAAATAAATAAAATTAAAAATAAAATAGGCTGGGCACGGTGGCTCATGCCTGTAATCCCAGCACTTTGGGAGGCCAAGGCAGGCAGATCACGAGGTCAGGAGTTTGAGACCAGCCTGACCAACATGTGAAACCCCCCCGTCTCTACTAAAAATGCAAAAATTAGCCGGGTGTGGTGGCACGTGCCTATAATCCCAGCTACTCAGGAGGCTGAGGCAGGAGAATCGCTTGAACCCAGGGGACAGAGGTTGCAGTGAGCCGAGACAGCACCATTGTACTCCAGCCTGGGCAATGAGAGTGAAACTCCGTCTCAAAACATTTTAATATATAAATAAATAAATAAATAAAATAAACTTAGTACATTTATTTTTGAAAGAAATTTTATGATTATCAGAAATAAGAAACAATAAGTATATATTTATTGCAAGTGGAAAAAGCAATACCATTTGCAATAAATAGAAGGTAGCTACAATTAATTCAATAAGTGATATAAAAACTATATTATTAAACTTTAGTTAGATATTACTTGCTAAAGTGTCTATCTTTGAACTTCTCAAAATAGTCTAAATGTAACGATAATACAAAAAAATCCTTTTTTTTTTTTTTTTTTTTTTTGAGACAGGGTCTCACTCTGTTGCTTGTCCTGGAGTGCAGTGGCATGATTTCAGCTCACTGCAACCTCAACCACCCAGGCTCAGGTGATCCTCCCACCTCAGCCTCCTGAGTAGCTAGGAGTAATGGCGCATGCCACCACATCCGGCTAATTTTCCTATATTTTGTAGAGACAGGGTTTTGTCATGTTGCCCAGGTTGGTCTCCAACTCCTGGGCACAAGTGATCCTCTCAATAAACTCAACAATCGAGGTATAGATTCACAAAATGGAAATAATACGGCAATAACAATATTACGCCAAAGTAAATTTTTAAGATCCTCCAAGTACGAATGTATTTTAATGAATAATAAGCAGAAATCAACTCAAGCAAGGACATGAATAACAGACACCAGTGCCGCTCTGAAGAAAGCATCTTAGTACTTTATATTCAAAGACTCTAGATGGCCTGAGAATTTTGGGGACAATGAAACCTGGGAGGCATTACTACTAGTTCTTCATGGATATTAATAATTTTGGACTAAGAAAATCATTAAAGACTGCTACAGACTGAATGCTAATGTCTTGTGAAATTTTGTATATTGAAACTTAATCCCCAGCATGATAGTATTTGGAGGTGGGTGTTGGGAGCAAGCCCCCCAAAATCCGGCCATAAACTGGCCCCAAGACTGGCCATAAACAAAATCTCTGCAGCACTGTAACATGTTCATAATGGCTGTAACGCCAGCACTGGAAGGTTGTGGGTTTATGGGAATGAAGGCAAGGAACACCTGGCCTGCCCAGGGAGGAAAACCGCTTAAAGGCATTCTTAAGCGACCAACAATGGCATGAGCGATCTGTGCCTTAAGGACATGCTCCTGCTGCAGTTAACTAGCCCAACCTATTCCTTTAAGTCAGCCCATCCCTTCGTTTCCCATAAGGGATACTTTTAGTTAATTTAATATCTATAGAAACAATGCTAATGACTAGTTTGCTCTCAATAAATATGTGGGTAAATCTCTGTCTGGGGCTGTCAGCTCTGAAGGCTGTGAGACCCCTGATTTCCCACTTCACACCTCTATATTTCTGTGTGTGTGTCTTTAATTCCTCTAGTGCCGCGGGGTTAGGGTCTCCCTGACCGATCCGGTCTTGGCAGGTGGGACCCTTGGGAGATGATTAGGTCATGAGGGCTCCATCTTATGAATGAGATTGTGCCTTTATAAAAGAAACACCAAAAAGATCCCTCACCCCTTCTCCCATGTGAGCACACAGCAAGAAGATAGAGAAGACAGATGTCTATGAATCAGGAAGAGGACCCTCACCATACTCTGAATCTGTCGGTACCTTGATCTTGGACTTTACAGTCTCCAGAACCATAACATATTTATTTCTGTTGTTTACAAGCCACTAGGTTTATAATACTTTGTTATAGCAGCCCAAAACGAACTAAGATGATGACCATGAAATTAGCAATTAGAGCAGCAAACTTAAGGTTCTGTGTATCATGATCTTGAACATTTGGGTATTAATTATTTGCCACATGTCCTTAAAGCAGGAACATGCAAAAGCAGCATCCTAGAGACTGTGGGTGTACATGTAATACACAAATAACACTGGTAAGAACCACTTGGAAAAAAAATCATCCAAGTGATATTGAAAGGGCTACGACAATAAGAATGGAATCAGAATTTGGAGAAGGGAGGTAGAAAACCATAAGTAATTAGAAAATTTGAAATGGAAAGATAGTCATTTAAACAAAAAACACTCATTAGACATGAAAAACTCAAGACTGAATAGAGTTGAAGAGAAAATTAATAAATTGGAAGATGTCATTGAGAAACTTACCCAGACATAGCACAGAGAGAAAAATGAAAAATATAAAAATGAGTTTGAGACAGAGAGCAGATCAAGAGTGCCAACATACGTCCAACAAAAATTACTAAAGGATACCCTTATGTCGATATACCTATGCTTGGTGGGAATTAAATTAACACACACAAGGTGCTGTGGTAAGCAGCTTCCAAGATAGCCCCTAATGATCCCCATCTCCTGGTAATACCCCTTTGTAGTGTAATCCTCTCCCCTTGAGTATGGGCTAGAACTAGTGACTCCTAACAGACAGAATGTGGCAAAAGTGATAGGATGTCACTTCCAAGATTAAGTTCCAAAAAAAGCCTATGGGTTCTCTCTTGCTGTCTCTCTCTTTCTCTCTCCCTCCCTTGCTCTAAGGGAAGCCAGAAGCCATGTTGTGAGTTGTTCTAAGGGAGAGACCCATGTGGCAAGAAACTGGTGTCTATGGCTAACAGTCAGCAAGGACCTGATGCCATGAGTGAGTTTGGAAGAGGATCCTTCCCTAGTTGCCTTTAGATGATGGTGGCCTTGGTGTATGCTTTGATTGCTAGTGAGGGGCCCTGAGCCAGCACTACAAATTCAGTCATGCCCACGTTCTTGCCCCCACTGAAATTGTAAGATAATAAATACTGGTCCTTTTAAGCCACAGAGTTTTGGAATAACTTATCATGCAGCAAACAGTAACACAAGTACATAGAACAGTGCCTGGTATATGTAAACTGTCTATAAATGTTAGCCATTTGCATTCATTTCCTCTATAGATAAGGAGGAGAGTGAGGCTTTACAAAGTTCTCCAAAGTTAGCTTTAGCAAAAGCGGAGCCAGGATCAGAACCCAGGAGTAAAAATTTCACTCCAGGCCGGGTGCAGTGGCTTATGCCTGTAATCCCAGCACTTTGGGAGGCTGAAGCGGGTGGATCACCTTATGTCAGCAGTTTGAGACCAGCCTGGCCAACACAGTGAAATCCCGTCTCTACTAAAAATACAAAAAAAAAAAAAAATTAGCCAGGTGTGGCCTGTAGTCCCACCTACTCAGGAGTCAGGCAGGAGAATCACTTGGGCCCGGGAGGCGGAGGTTGCAGTGAGCCGAGATCATGCCACTGCACTCCAGCCTGGGCGACAGAGTGAGACTCCATCTAAAATAAATAAATAAATAAATAAATAAATAAATAATTCCCTCCAGAGCCCCAAGGGTATGACACTGCCACAAGTACCTGATGATGGCAGCCCCTGACCGGTCCTGTCCCTAGGGACATTGATGGTGGCCGGTTGGTACACCTTCAGCAGGTCTTTCAGCTTCAGGTCCTGGGCCATCAAGGAGTAGTTGTTGGCGATGGAATCACTGGGTCCACGGTGGTGATGCTGCTCTTTGAAGGGTGCAGCCAAGGTCCATGATGTGCGTTGCATCAAGGGCGGGTAAAAGCTGTGTGACATGATCGTCTACGAGGGAAGAAGTGCAGAGTGAGATGCAATGAGGAACATCTCCCCATGAGCCTGGGCTCTGCTCACGTTGAGGCTCATGAGAGTTGCAAGTGCCTTATGCTGTTTCTGCCTTCTGCACATTCAGTGGAAAGACTTTCTGAACAGACACCAACTGTACTTCTCTGACCATTTTGAGCATGAATTCTGATGTCAGGGATAATAGTTTGCATTCACCAGTAACTCTGAGGCAGGTAATTGACATCTCTGGTCTTTATTCCTTATGGACATGACTACAAGGTAGGAACAATTACCCTCATTTTACAATGAAACATGTAGAAGTTCAGAGAGTTTAAATAACACAGCAGATCAGTGGATGGCCAGATTCTAACTCACCTTTGAACAATGGCATAGCTCTCTCTCCCACACTTCTGCAGCCTCTTCTGGGGGCAAACGTGACCAAAGCTACTAATCCCACTTGTCAGGTCTGTTTAACCCCCCACCCGCAATGAGTACCTGCCAAATACTGAGAGAAGTGGGGAAAGCACTTCACCTCCTCACCCTCAACAGAAGAGCTGGCAGCCAGGTGTGCATACCTGATAGAGCTCAGATGGTTCCTCATTAGCAGAAGCAGGCAGAGGGGGCAGTTCTGGCTGCCCCTGGGAGTGGCTCATGTGATGTATGGAGTCACTTCTGGCGATCTGTGGGACATGGGAACAAAGCCACCCTTCAGAAATTAGGGAAGATTTGCAAGCCTCTGAGTTGGTTAGGACTAAAGAGGTCCCCAGGAAAGGTTTTAGGTCCAGAGCAAAACACCCCTATCACTCCCATCCATTATGTATGTTTCATTTATTTAAAAATTGACAGATAAGGGCCACGTGTGGTGGCTCACACCGGTAATCCCACCAGTTTGGCAGGCCAGGGAGGGTGGATGACCTGAGATCAGGAGTTCAAGACCAGCCTGACCAATACAGTGAAATTCTATCTCTACTAAAAAACAAAAATTAGCCAGGCATGGTGGCGTGTACCTGTACTCTCAGCTACTTGGGAGGCTGAGACAGGAGAATTGCTTGAACCTGCGAGGCGGAGGTTGCAGTGAGCTGAGGTTGCACTCTGAGATGTATTAAAGTGTATATACATTAAAGAGTGACTAAATCTAATTAGCATATGCATTACCTTGTATGGTTATTATCTTTGCAGTGAGAATACATCCACTCTCACAGCATTGTTCAAGAATAAAATATATTGGTAATTAGTCACCATGCTGTACAATAGATCTCTTGAAGTTATTCCTGCCATCTAACTGAAATTTTATATCCTGTGACCATCTCCCCAACCCTTCCACTCCTGTTTCTCTTTTTTTTTTTTTTTTTTTGAGATGGAGTCTTGCTCTGTCACCCAGGCTGGAGAGCAGTGGCACTATCTCGGCTCAATGCAACCTCTGCCTCCCGGGGTCAAGTGATTCTCCTCCCTCAGCCTCCCAAGTAGCTGGGATTACAGGTGCCTGCCACCACACCCAGCTAATTTTGTATTTTTAGTAGAGATGGGGTTTCACCATGTTGGCCAGGCTGGTCTTGAACTCCTGGCCTCAAGTGATCTGCCCGCCTCGGCCTCCCAAAGTGCTGGGATTACAGGCATGAGCCACCATGCCTGGCCCCTGCTTCATTTTTTAATCATTCAGTGTATCCTCCTCGGATTCCCTTCTATAAGCAAATGTGGATATTTTTCCCCCGTGGAAGAGTCCAAATTCTGAGGACATCCCCAGTACCCTACCCTCAGGTATGATTAAAGGCGGTGACTTTAAAAAAAATGGACTCTTGCATTTTTTTCTTTTTTCTTTCTTTCTTTTTTTTTTTTTTTGAGACTCACTCTGTCACCCAGGCTAGAGTGCAATGGTACAATCTTGGCTCACTGCAACCTCTGCTTCCTGGATTCAAGCAATCCTCCCACCTCAGCCTCCCAAGAAGCTGGATGGGTGCCCACTACCATGCTTGGCTAATTTTTATATTTTTAGTAGAGATGGGGTTTCACCATATTGGTCAGGCTGGTCTCGAACTCCTGACCTCAGGTGATCCACCCGCTTCGACCTCCCAAAGTGCTGCTGGGATTACAGGCGTGAGCCACCCCCCCAGGTGGACTCTTGCATTTTCACATGTGCAAAACTCCAAAGAGAAATTCACGCAGGCAGTGGCACTGAATTTTCTGTGTATTTAACACACACATAAGCAACTCTTTATGCTTCCTGCAAAAAGGAAAAGTGTTATTTCAACAGTGTGGGTGTTGAGTCCTCCATTCCAACCAGTGAGTGCATACTGTGGAGCAAGCCTCAGGTAAGGGTAAACTTGTGGCTCCCATGGTCACTCTCAGATTCCAAGTGCCCCTCCACCTCTCCTGAGCAGAGATGAAAGTGACTGCATTATTGAATGAGATGACATGTGGTTTTTGTCTGAAGACTCAGCCCCTATATGCAAAACAACCACTTCACCTGGGGCTAGTGATGGAGAAACTGCAATTTGTTCCAACACTGGAAGAAAAACTATTGGCCTGGACTTATTGAGAGGTGCTGCTGTTCAGCACTTTAAAGGTGGTTTGAGGGATTTTCAAGGGCAATTTTGGCTCTCTGTGATTTTCACCTTAGGCAATGACTTTGGACTTAACTCCTAGATAAGACGAGCCAACATTGTATCAATGTGATTTATTTGGTTGTGCAAATTATGACATGCAAGATCACTGATGAAGGGGGGATGAGGCAGGGGCATATGACTCAGCTATTAGCTGCCCCCCCCAGCCCCCAACCCCTTACAGATCGACTCAAATTAACCATCATTAACTCTCCTCGAGCACCTACCTCATTAAATAACAACAGAAAAACAAGAACTGCAGCAATAATATCTACCATTATTCCAAACTATTATGTGCCAGGTACTGTACAACCTTATGAGATTTTTTTTATACCCACATTCTAGCTGAAGAAAATGAGGCAGAGAAGATCGGTAACACGTCCCAGCCATGTAATTGGCTGGCTTGCCTTCTAAGTCAGTGACTTTTTAATTTTTTAATTTTTTATTTTTTTTTGAGACCAAGTTTTCGCTCTGTCGCCCAGGTTGGAGTGCAGTGACACGATCTCGGCACTGCAACTGCAACCTCCACCCCCTAGGTTTGAGCGATTCTCCTGCCTCAGCTTCCTTACTGCATTATGCAAATTGACAGATACGCTGTTCTTGGGATAATGAAGAAAGCAAACCGTGAGCATTTTGCAGAACACAATGAAAAGAAGGAGAACCTCTGTAGAAACTAATTAAACTGAGCTATGTCATAGGCTCGGACTAAAACAAATACACAAACAGTCATAAGTACGCTGGTAGCAGAAAGCATCCCAATCCGTGGATAAGGAGCACATGGGGCACACACAGCATCAGCAGATCTAGGCATCAATTGCGGAACGGAGCAAAGAGTTTTCTTGGCTATACCTGGCTAAGAATCCTCTGTGGCACCTTCAAGAGGAGATGGAGAGTCTCATAAGAACTAGCTGGTCGAGGCAAAATTGTTTGTTAAAAATATGAATGCTTGGCTAGGTGTGGTAGCTCATGTCTATAATCCCAGCACTTTGGGAGGCCGAGGCGGGTGGATCACTTGAGGCCAGGAGTTCGAGATCAGCCTGGCCAACATGGAGAAACCCCATCTCTACCAAAAATACAAAAATTAGCCAGGCGGTGGCACACACCTGTAGTTCCAGCTACTCAGGAGACTGAGGCAGGAGAAGCACTTGAACCCAGGAAACAGAGGCTTCAGTGAGTGAAGATCGTGCCACTGTACTCTAGCCTGGGTGACAGAGAGAGACTGTCTCAAAAAAAAAAAAAAAAAAAGAGAGAGAGAGAAAAGAAATTAATGCTTAAATCTTCTCTTTGGTAAATTTCAAGGAGCTTTTACTTCAGAGCATATTGGCTTAGTTATTATCTACAAATCCACTTTAGTTTTATTAAGTTTCAATTTAAAATGCTCCTCTGGGCACTTCACTGTATGGCAACGTGGTGATTCCACAGAGATACAACAGAGACTCAGGAACCTAGATTGGGTAGAACTGTCGCTCTGGGCAGCTTATTGCTGATGACACATGTTGTATGCATGTTCTTCATGAAGGCAGTTTCCAAATGCTTGTCTGAGGACCTGCTACACCAGAGTCACTCCAGTCTTAGACAAAAATATAGATTCCAGGGCCCCACTCCAAATCTTCTGGATCAGAATCTAAGAGTGGGGGACCAAGACTCTATGTTTTTAAGACGCTCCCCGGAATATTCGGATGTTCAGTCACAGTCCAAAGCTGATGGGTGGAATGTATGGTCTGATGGGCTTGGAAGGGAAGGAAAAGGAAGAACGGGTGTCTATTCCTGAATTTTTCACAGCAAAACTTGAAGATTTCCAAAAGTCTAATTCAGCAAAAATGATACTTCAAAGCAGACAACAAAAAATGTGATGAATACACTTGTTCAGTCAAGGGCATCTAACATGCCAATTGGCCTATGATCAAAATATCCCCCTTCCCACATATTCCCAACACATTAAAAATACAGGTAGATCGGCCAGGTGCGGTGGCTCATGCCTGTAATCCCAGCACTTTGGGAGGCTGAGGCGGGCAGATCACCTGAGGTCGGGAGTTTAAAACCAGCCTGACCAACATGGAGAAACCCCATCTCCACTAAAAATACAAAATTAGCCAGGTGTGGTGGCGTATGCCTGTAATCCCAGCTACTCGGGAGGCTGAGGCAGGAGAATCACTTGAACCCGGGAGGCGGAGGTTGCAGTGAGCTGAGATCACGCCATTGCACTCCAGCCTGAGCAACAAAGAATGAAACTGTCTCAAAAAAAAAAAAAAAAAAAAGGGTAAAACAAGAAAAGTCTTAAAATTCACACCTACCTTCTGACATGAGCAATCCATGTCACCCATGGTGTCCACTCTAATTGTAGCTATTTTTTAAAAATGAACGAAGAGCTCTCAGCTTCTCCAGGGATGTGCCTCTCCTATCCAGTTGCTCTGAAATTCACACTTCCTTATAGCATAATGGGGATGACACCAACAATGGAACTTTCCAGATGTTCTGAAAGCTCTGTTCATGAGGCTCCCTCTCTGAGGTCATAGACTTTGGCCCCCTGAGGAGTTCCCTGGTAGAAGAGGAGAGAAAGGGAAGTTAGAGATAAGGGGACAGCACTGGGTTTCTGCTGCGCTTTTAGCTCTGGTTCCTACTTCCCCAGCGGTGGCCACGCTTCCTTTCCCTCAAGTGCTTCTCTCTTGGAAATTTTGCAGAAACACATTGAGTTCACTGCAGAGGAAAGACTGAAGCAGAGTTACATATTAATACAGAGAAGAGGGAGACTCACCCCTCCAAACAACATCCTGGCAGCCCGAACTGTTCTCCCTCCTCCTGCCTGGACTCTTACGCTGGCAGTGCTTGTATGCAGGCACTGGGCACAGTAACCAAGTCTCGGCGTCTGTTGCTAAGGGAAGGAGGGGCCTCCACAGTGCCCACATACAAGACTGGGCATGATCTAGCTCTATGAGCTGGTGTCTCCCTTTGCTGGAGGCCCAGCTGGGCAGCAGGAAGTGTTGGTGACAGAAGGGAACATGGGAGGGTGTTTAGCAATGTTCCAGGAATAACAGAGGCAGCAGCAATAAAAGACCTTTGGAGACATCAAAAAGCACAGAGTATGGTGGTTAATTTCTTGGGATCTACAGTTGGACAGGTCAGACTTCAGATCCTACTCTTCTCATTAATTAGCTGTGTGGTTTGGCAAGTTGCTTAATCTCTCCAAGTGTCCTTTCTGTCTGTAAAATGGCAATTATGTGAGTCCCTACTTCATAGGGTTGCTTTGAAGGGTTAACGGGATAATGTGTACAGAGCGATTTGCATATAGTAGAAGGATAACGGATATTTTCCCGGTTTTGCCCCGTTTTAACACTAAGTCCTGCATCCTGCAAGCCATCTCAGTCCTGGGCAAACTGGGATAGTTCGATCACCCGACACAGTGGATGCTCTATAAATGTTGTGGCTAACACCAATATTGCGATAAACACAGAAATACATGTGCACATACTCAAAAGTAACAATACTAGCTGCCATCCAAATAGTAAAAGCACATGTTCCATGGTCACTGTGAAGTTCTCTCAAAACCAAGTTAGACTTAATGAGTTTTTTTGGGTGCCATGCTTGCATATCTTGGTTTTTTTTCATTCAATTTCCCCCCAGACACCATGATATTCCTATTTTAAGGATAAGGAATAAAAACTGAGAGATATGGGCCGGGTGTCACGGCTCATGCCTGTAGTCCCAGCACTCTGGGAGGCTGAGGCAGGTGGATCACTGGAGGTCAGGAGTTCGAGACCAGCCTGACCAACATGGTGAAATCCCATCTCTACTAAAAATACAAAATTAGCCAGGCATGGTGGTAGGCACCTGTAATCCCAGCTACTTGGGAGGCTGAGGCAGGAGAATCACTTGAACCTGGGAGGGAGGTTGCAGTGAGCACAGATCATGCCACTGCACCCCAGCCTGAGCAACGAGAGCGAAACTCTATCTCAAAAAAAAAAAAAAAAGAAAAGAAAAGAAAACAAAAGAAAAGAAAAACAAACAAAAAAACTGAGAGATACATAACTTTCCTAAGTCAACTTGACTCATAGGTAGCACTGACACAATTGAAACCTGTCCTGATGACTCTGAGTCCACTGCTCTTTCCGTAAACTACCTGTCCAGAACACAGACACTCCCGAATTCTTAGGAAGAGCATTGCATAGCACAAAGTACTTCAATTTTCCCCCTTTTCCCACTCCTTCCTCAAAGCTGGGCTTTCCAGCCTTTCAAACTAACCCTAAGCTTCTCCATCTCTTAGATTTGTGCTCTTTATCATAAAGTATACATATGGTTTCAAATAGCATTTAGAATCAATGAGACAGTGGGAGGGCTGGAGGTTCTGGTTTAGACAGAAATGGGGAGATGACCAGGTCTCCTATACAGGGTGTGAAACCTCATGTCCCACCAAAAACAGCAACTGTAATCCAATGAAGTGAAAAATTAGAATGGGGCTGGGTGCAGGGGCTCATGCCTTTAATCCCAGCACTTTGGGATGCCAAGGCGGGTGGATCGCCTGAGGTCAGGAGTTCGAGACTAACCTGGCCAACATGGCAAAACCCCGTCTCTACTAAAAATACAAAAAATCAGCCAGGCGTGGTGGCGGGCACCTGTAATCCCAGCTTCTTGGGATGCTGAGGCAGGAGAATTGCATGAACACAGGAGGCGGAGGTTGCAGTGAGCAGAGGTCACACCATTGCACTCCAGCCTGGACGACACAGCGAGACTCTGTCAAAAAAAAAAAATTAGAATGGACCTGATGTGGAGCCAATGGACCCTATGGCTCATGTTTGAGTAGGAGACATGCCACCATCTGAAATTTAGTGTGCTTTAAGTCTACTACTGTTTAAAACTATCAAAACAATAATAATGGCTTCCACTTACTGAGCATATACTATCCCCTGGGACCTCTGCTAAGCACTTAGTAGACATCATGTCTTTGAATCTTCTCAACAACCTAGAATATAAATATCAGTATTATCACAAGTTTTAGGATTGAGGAAACTGATACATGAAACTAACCTGACCACAGTCACACAGCTAGGTCAGCAGGAAAGTTTGAACCTGGTTATGAAATTTGTTCCATGGCTTCAACCAAAAACCTACATGTAATCTGAGGAAAGATAAAAAATAAATAAAGTATCTGCCGAAGAGAATGAAAGCGACTTCCCCCAGGCTGCCTCACCTGTACCAGAATAGTTTGTTGTTTGACAACTTCGTGTTGGATAACTTTTAAGAAGGGATATAGGCTTCCAGTTTCTCAATCTTCAATCTTCTTTGTCTTTCTTTCTTTCTTTTTTTTTTTTTTGAGATGGAGTCTCGCTCTGTCGCCCAGACTGGAGTGCAGTGGTACGATCTCGGCTCACTGTAACCTCCAATCTCCTGGGTTGAAGTGATTCTCTTGCCTCAGCCTCCCCAGGTGTGTGCCAACACACCCGGCTTATTTTTGTATTTTTAGTAGAGATGGGGTTTTGCCATGTTGGTCAGCCTGGTCTCGAACCCCTGACCTCAAGTGATCTGCCCGCCTTAGCCTCCCAAAGTGCTGGGATTTCAGGTATGAGCCACCATGCCCGGTCTTGTTTCTCAATCTTCTCAACTCCAAATGCACAGGGCTGCCAGACAAAACACAAGGTATCCAGTTAAATTAGAATTTCAAACAAACAATTTTTTAGGTAAAACAATGTTTTAGGGCCGGGAGCAGTGGTTCACGCCTGTAATCCCAACACTTTGGAAGTCTGAGGCAGGCAGATCGCAAGGTCAGGAGATCAAGACCAGCCTGACCAACATAATGAAACCCTTTCTCTACTAGAAATACAAAAATTAGCTGGGCATGGCAGCACACGCCTATGCTGGTTGCAGTGAGCTGAGATAGTGCCACACTGCACTCCAGCCTAGGAGACAGAACAAGACTTCGTCTCAACAAAAAAGAAAAAAAAAAAAAAGAATGTTTTAGTATAAGCATGTCCCATTCAATACATGGGCTGTACTTGTATACTAAAAAGTTACCCATATTTACCTGAAATTCAGATTTAATTGAGTGTCCTGTGTTTTTATTTGCCAAATCTGCCAACATGGGGAGGAGAGGTCAGTGAGGTTCCACGTTGTCCCCGTCTCTTGGTATCAACAGTTTAGGGTCTTAATCTGTCACTAGAAAATTTTCACACATTTCTTATTCAGAGGCTGGTGTTCCTGGCAGCTCATTCCTGACACCTAAAATAGTTGTTTAAGCAGAGCAACAGTTTCAATCCTTGGAGGCTACTATAGCAAAGTACCAAAGTCTGGGTGGCTTATAAACAACAGACATTTATTTCTCACTGCTCTGATGGCTGGAAGTTCACGACCAGGGTGCCAGGGTGGTCTGGTTCCAGTGAAGGCCCCCTTCCATGTTGCAGCTGCCAACTTCTCATTGTATCCTCACATAGGGGAAAGAGGGGAAGAGAGCTCTCTGGGATTTATTTTATATTTTATGTTATGTTATTTATTTTATTTTATTTTAATGAGCCAGGGTCTCACTTTGTTGCCCAGGCTGGAGTGCAGTGGTGCAATCTCAGCTCACTGCAGCCTCCACTGCCTGGGCTCAAGAAATCCTCCTGTCTCAGCCTCCCACGTAGCTGGGACTACAGGCATGTGCCACCGTGCCTGGCTAACTTTTGTATTTTTAGTAGAGAAGGGGTTTTGCCATGTTGCCCAGGCTGGTCTCGAAATCCTGGACTCAAGCAATCCATCCACCTCGGCCTCCTGAAGTGTTGGGATTATAAGTGTGAGCCACTGGGATCTCTTTTATAAGGGCACTAATCCCATTTAGGAGGGCTTCACCTTCATGACCTAATCACCTCCCAAAGGCCCCATGCCTAATCCCATCACACTATGGGTTAGGATTTCAACATCTGGATTTTAAAGGAACAAACATTGAGTCCATTGCAGCAAGTAATCGGGACAGCATAGGAGAGGCTGCACATGGATTTTTTTTCCCCAACCACTGTGCGTTCCTTGAGCGCTAAGTCCTGATGCTATGGAGAGATGCTGGGATCCCAGCCCTGGAGGAATGCATGATGTGGTGGAGGAAGCTGCTATCACACAAAGACAAGCAAAACTGCTGGCCCAGCCAAAACTGCCAGAGGTGGGAGGAATTCGAAGATTCACAGAGATGCCCCTAGATGGCACCCTTGAACAAAAATCCCAATGGAAACCCCAACTCAGCTTTCCAAAGCAACGTCTATTCAGGGAATCATGATTGCAGGGCTTTTTAATCTAAGGAAACACACAGACACCCTACAAAAAACTATATTTTCCTGGGTGGGAAACCCACCATTTTGCAGCTGAACAAAGTGCATGACGCCAGACAAGACTGGCCAAAACTTAAGAATTTAGGGACTCTTGTCTGTCCTATCCCCACTATTAGCTCTTCTTTTCTGCTATTGTGGAAGAATTACAGCAGGATTCTGTGGTTTATCATCATCATCATCAATCATCACCCCAAGCTATTTCTCTATCCATTAGCCTGATTATTTCCAGAAACATTAGGTGGTAGATGTAATAATACCAGCAAATATTTTTGAGCCCCTACTCTGTGCCTCAATAGGTGCTAAGTCCTCGACAGCCACTATTGCACCAGTCCTCACTACAACCCTGTGACTGCTTTTTTTTTTTTTTTTTTTTTTTGTGAGACAGGGTCTCACTCTGTTGCCCAGGCTGAAGTGCAGTGTCACTGCAAGTTCTACTTCCTGGGTTCAAGTGATTCTTCTGCCTCAGCCTCCCAAGTAGGTGGGATTACAGGTGCGCACCACCATGCCCGGGTAGTTTTTGTATTTTTAGTAGAGATGGGGTTTCACCATGTTGGCCAGGCTGGTCTGGAACTCCCGGCCTCAAGTGATCCACCCACCTCAGCCTCCCAAAGTGCTGGGATTACAGGCGTGAGCCATCGTGCCCTGCAGCTTTTTGTTATCTAAAGACATATTCTCCAGGTTGCTATGACCACAGGTCGGATAACACAGGTTTCCGTCTAGAAAGTGGCTGAGAACTGTGCAACAGCAGACCAAGGGTTGGGCTTATCCCTCTCCCTGAATTATGGTTGAAGCCATGACACAGTAAGTTGCCATCATGCTCTACGGCAGTGGTTCTCAACTCGGGATGATGGGACCTCCCAGGGGACATTTGGCAATATTTTGAGACACAGCTGGAGGTTGGGGGGGCGGGGGCCTTGTAACTGGCATCTAATGGGTAGAGGCCAGGATGTTGCTAAACATTCTACAATCCACAGCTCAGAAACACAGAATTATCCCGCCCCAAATGTCAATCGCATAATATTCAGAAACCTTACTCTATGGGGCAGAATTGGGGTCAGGGGAAACACGGGTTCCTGCTCCGACTTGGATCCCCGCAAACTGAGGAATTGGGGTTGATTTACCTTGTCTCTCTCAGCCTGGACTTTTTCATGTGTAAAATGGAGATCTAATCCATCTGAAAGGATCTCACTGGCTTATGACATTTGCATTTGAGAAGTCATGGTTAAAAACTTCCAGTCAGGGAAGATACTTCATCTCATGTGTCTTGGTTAAAAACTTCCAGTCAGGGTGATACTTCATCTCGTGTGTCTCGAGCTCCAGAGACGTTCCAGAGCAGCTGGTTTTAGGGATACCGGAGGGGAAACCCTGAGACCGCTGGAAAACTCGTTCTCGGCTGCCAGTCGGCCTGTCTTGAAGGTGGTCTGAACTTTCTCACTCCAAGCCAGTCGTGTGGGAAGGGACACTCCCTGAGCCTCAGTTTCCTCATCTGTCAACCTCTCCGGGCGTGTCTCCAGTGGCTCCGAAAGCCAGTGGGAGCGAGCGCGCCGGCAAAGGCCTGGGCGCGAGACCTTGGCGCGCTTTTGCCGGATCCTTCCGGCCACGGGCGGGGCGAGCCCAGCGGAGCAGAGCCGAGGGGCGGTGCCCGGGCCAAGGGGCGGAGGCAGGCGGCTGTGGCTTCACTCCCGGGACGCTCTTTCCTTCCTGCTCTTGCTCCTCCTCCTGCCTCTCTTCGCTCCGCCTGCAAACGCGGTGGGGGCTGCTCGGCCGCCAAGAGCAGGTGAGAGCTCGGAGCTTGGGGGTGGTGGTCCGGGTGCCCCGGGTGGCTAGACCCCCCTCGCCGGGCGGGGACAGTGGAGGAGCGCGGAGGCGACGGCGTGAGCGCGCAATCGGGGTCCCACGCCCCGTAGCTTTCTGCCCCGGGGTTAGTATAAGGGGCGTCTCCTGCCTGTGAGTCACCGGGACGGGGCTGGGAGCGCACGAGGAGACACGATTCCTCCCCACCCCTCAAAGCACACTCACCCCGCCACCCCCCAACACACACACACTACTAGATTAGGTAAAATGGTAGCTAGCACCACCACACACCGAGACTGTGCCCCTTTCTGGGGAACCTGGGGAAGACGTCGAGGCAAACCTCCCAAGGATTATTGAAAACAGGCGCCCTCCTCGCCATCCAGCCCCTCTTCTCCACCGAGGTCCCCTTCCCCGTCACTGCAGAGAGATCTGCAAGTATCAAAGGGGGCTTCTCTTTGTAGTAACAAAGTACTCGACGCCCCTCTGAGTTCCCATTATTCAGCCTCTGTGGGACGCGGAACCCCTCTCCACCTGCACTTCACTCCTTTCCTCCTCTCCTTGGGTCTCCCTGACTTTTGAAGGCTGAAAGGCTGGGCCCAGATGGGGAGGGGCGGCCAGCGTAAGCTCGAGGCGCCCTGCAGCTCCCATCCCCCAACCAGAGATATGACCCCTCCTCCCAGCTGGAACTTTCGAGGTAGCCGTTTGCTCCTGGAGATTCGGGGGTGGGAGAGCCAGGAGATTTATTTGGAGCCTTGGAAGGGGAGAGGGTTGGCTGGTGTTGGCCTGGCCCAGTCCCCCAGGCGTGAAGAAGGCGGGGCACTCCTTGGCCGCATCGGGTCCACGCTTTCCCTTCTCGGGAGACACCTCTGTGGCTGGGGAGGCCCCTCCGAGGAGTGAGTGACCGGGGGTCTGGGAATTGGTGGCCAGGTAGACGCATTTGAAGGCTGTGGCCGATGGCATTCTCCCCACGCACTCTCCCATCCGACTCCCCAAACCGGTCTGGGTGGCATTCGAGGCTCCCAGGCCAAAGGAGACCTGTAGGGAGAACTGGGCTTGTTTCAGCTTGCTGCAGAGATGAGATTACGGGAACTGAGTGCTGGGAACATCCCGAGTTCAAGATCTATGCCAGAGGCAGCTTCAGAGAGAGAATGTGGGGTGGTGGGATTAGTCCCCTCCTCAACTTCCACCTCCAAAGGGTTTCTTGTTTTACACAAGGAAAGTAGCAGAGAATGTCTAGCTGGGATGATTAAAATGCACTTTAATTTGCATAGGAGACCCTATACAGCTTAGTAGTAGATAAAATTACCCCCTGTAACTAATGCAATTAGCACGTGGGATATTCAATATGATAAATAACTGTGATGATCTCTCAGTTAATTTTGGCCACGCGGACAGAATCTTTTAAGCATTTGTACTGTAGGTCAGGAGGTCAGTTTAAAAGGAAAAATGGAAAACATATCTCTGTGTCCAGCCAGTTCTGGGAAATATAAAATAAGAATGATTGTTTTTTATATTTGAAAACTCAGCAAGGGTTAAAAAATATATCTAATTTAACCAATTGCCTTTATTAAAAATAAGTAAAAATTGTGTGAGATTGGGACACCCCTCAAAATTCCAAGCAGTTTAGTTAGAGTATAATTATTGTGGTGAGGTCTGCCCCCGAGGCGCAGCTCTCCTTACTGGGGATAGACTTACCTGCAAGTAAATAGATGATGATGTATGGAATGATGGAATTGGGAGCCAACCTGCACAGTAATAAAGAAGAGAAATAGGCCAAGGCTGCTGTTGTACAAGGAAAGCTTTCGAGGGAAAATAAAAGGAAATGAGATTTGAAATAGTGTATTCAGCTTTCTTGCTTTCTGTGTATTTTCAGCATTTTGTCAAGCTAAAAAATAAACATAAGCTGTCAGAGATAATACTGTTAACATTTTATCGGCCAGGCGCGGTGGCTCAAGCCTGTAATCCCAGCACTTTGGGAGGCCGAGACGGGCGGATCACGAGGTCAGGAGATCGAGACCATCCTGGCTAACCCGGTGAAACCCCGTCTCTACTAAAAAATACAAAAAATAAGCCGAGCGAGGTGGCGGGCGCCTGTAGTCCCAGCTACTCGGGAGGCTGAGGCAGGAGAATGGCGTAAACCCGGGAGGCGGAGCTTGCAGTGAGCTGAGATCCGGCCACTGCACTCCAGTCTGGGCGACAGAGCGAGACTCCGTCTCCAAAAAAAAAAAAAAAAATTATCTTTTTTTAAGTCTCATAAACATCTTTTCACATCACGAAACAGTCACGCTGTCCTTTTAATGACTGAATTTATAATTATTTAGCCCATTTTCTCCTAATGGAAATATAGTTAGCTCCTTTCCAATGTTTTGCTGGTCATTATATGTTATAAACAGGGAGGAAATGCATGGCCTTTTAGTACATTTTGAGATACCTGTTGGATTATTTCCATCATGTTCCTGGAAGATAAATTCCTGGCTTGAAGTGTGTGCAATCTGAAATTGTTGTGAATATTGCCAGGTTACCCTCCATCTACATGCCTGCCATCAAGGTATGAGGATGGTAGAAGCACTCGTCGAACCAGTTGGATGAAGACCACTAACGGCTGTTGTTTCCTCTGGTAACAGCAAGAGACAGGACGACATGAGAGATTGGACCGTGGGCTGCACTGGAGAATTTACTGGTAGGAGAATTCATCCCCAAAGAGATTGAAGTGAGCTTCAGAATGGCCAAAGAGGAGCTCCGGAGTATCTCAAGGAACTTGCAAGAACTGCAGAAGAAGCTGTCTCTGCTGATGGACTCCTTCCAGAATAATTCAAAGGTCAGTTTCCAATCACTGTGTATAATGGAAAATCCCAATATAACACTAGCGTAAACAAGATAGAAAGTTATTTCTTTCTCCAGTAGAAGAAATTTGGAGGTAAGTCAAGAATCTTTCTGGCTTACCACCCTGCCATGTCTATGCTGTGACCTTCAAACTCCTTGTCTGCGATGACTGCAAGAGCATCAGCCATTGTATCCATGTTCCAGGCAACAGGATTTGAGGAGAGGGGGAAAAGAGATGTACAAGCCACCTCCAATTTAAGGAGACTTCCTGGGAGTCACACACAACACTTCCAATTACATCTCTTAAGCCAAAATTGAGTCATTTGCCACTAATGGCAAATGCAGTTCTTTAGCTGGATAAAGAAGTCTGTGCCACAGATACTATCCTTTTTTGTTTTCGTTTGTTTGGTTTTGTTGTGATTTTTTGCCCTATCTGTTACCCTGAAAATGAGAGACAAAAGCCTGCTTCAAGATTTGAGTTCGGTGTTCCACTAGGAATCCAGGTCCAAAAGAAATATGACGTAAGCCACGTATGTAATTTAAAATTTTTCTAGTAGCCACATTTAAGAAGTAAAAAGAAATAGGTAAAATTAATTTTGGCTGGGCACGATGGCTCCTGCCTGTGATCCTCACACTTTGGGAGGCTGAGGTGGGCGGATGACTTGAGATCAGAAGTTCGAGACTAGCCTGGCCAACATGGTAAAACCCAGTCTCTATTAAAAATACAAAAATCAGCAGGAGTGATGGTGAGCGCCTGTAGTCCCAGCTACTCAGGAGGCTGAGGCAGGAGAATCACTTGAACCCGGGAGGTGGAGGTTGCAGTGAGCCAAGATTGTGCCACTGTACTCCAGCCTGGGTGACAGAGTGAGACTCCGTCTCCAAAAAAAAAAAAAAAAAAATTATTTTTAATAATGTTTTTATTTAACCTATCAAAAATATTTCAACATGTAATCATTTATACAAAATTATTAATGAAAAAAGGTTCTTGAGACATTGTACCTTCTTTTTCGTACTCCCTCTTTGAAACCCTGTGTGTATTTTACACTGCTAGTACATTTCAATTCAAGTTAGCCACTTTTTAGGTATTCGGTAGCCACTCAGTGGCAATGGGACTTCAGATAGTTTTCTTGCATATTTATCCTTATTGCTTTCTTCTATATGCCTTTCAGCATTTTGTCAGGGAAAAGAGCTTTCAGAGATAATACTGTTAACATTTTGTATGTCATTCTAGACCTTTTTTCTACATAATATACCTATAAAAATACATATGTATATGTAACAAAATGAACCGTTTTGTGATGTATTTTTGTTGTTTGTATTGGATAGCGCAGCGGAGCTACTTGAAGAGATGCTTCTTTGCAGTCTACAACAATAAATTCTGGACTTGCTCCAGAATTTTTCTGGCACTCTTTGTGGATTTACCAAGCTATTTTTAAATTGGACAAGCAGCTTTCTCGCCAGCTGGCGGGGACTCTTGTTATTAAAAGTTAGCTCAGTAAGAAGGGTCCTCCTGCCGTTCCACATTTACAGCTGATTCTCATTAACCATGGTCGTTACGTTCTATAAAGTTACTGCAGACATCGAATTAGCACATACCAAACCATTGCTCCTAGGGGAAGTCCAGGATTCAGTTGCTGTGGGCCTCTGCCACAACATTTTTGTCAACTGATCAGTACATAACCTCGTTTTCTGTGTATTTCTGTTTAAAGACATGTTAGTATATATCGTTGACCATTAACATTGAACTCGGGGCCAACAATGGTACTGTGACTCATGTCTTAAACCAAGCTAATCACACAACGTGTATTTTCTCCATAAGGCACATCACAGCCTTCTCATGCTTAGAAACGCTAGAGAACACTTCAGCACTACACTTGGGGACCATTTTCAACGATAAAATCACCAACTTAAAGCATAAACGTGGCACTAAATAGACCACAATGACACTCATTTAAAAGATGAAACAGGCAGGCTCAGTGTCAACTTGCTTGACCTCAGCTGGGGATGTGCATGGTAGGTGACTCCGTCTTTTGCTGTTGTGGACATGTCCACTAATGACCCCAAAAGCACTGTGGGCCAAATGTGGTTGTTCACGCCTGTAATCCCAGCACTTTGGGACACCGAGGCAGGTGGATCCCTTGAGCCAGAAGTTCAAGACGAGCCTGGCCAACATGATGAAACCCCTTCTCTACTAAAAATAAAAAAATTAGCTGGGTATGATGGCATGTGCCTGTAATCCTAGCCTCTTGGGAGGCTGAGGCACAAGAATCGCTTGAACCCAGAGGGTGAAGGTTGAAGGGAGCCAAGATCACACCACTGTACTCCAGCAGGGTGACAGCAAGACTCTGTCTCAATCAAAACAAAACAGGCTGGGTGCGGTGGCTCACGCCTGTAATCCCAGCACTTTGGGAGGCCAAGGTGGGTGGATCACGAGGTCAGGAGATCAAGACCATCCTGGCTAACATGGTGAAACCCCATCTCTACTAAAAATATAAAAAATTAACCCGGCATGATGGCGGATGCTTGTAGTCCCAGCTACTTGGGAGGCTGAGGCAGGAGAAGGGCGTGAACCTGGGAGGCGGAGCTTGCAGTGAGCCAAGATCGCGCCACTGCACTCCAGCCTGGGTGACAGAGCGAGACTCCGTCTCAAAAAACAAAACAAAAAACACTGCCAGTATTCATTTTGAGGTTACAAATAAATTTTAGTGAGGAGGCAAATTTACAAATATGGAATTGGGAGTAACAAGGATTGACTACATATTTCTTGGCACTGACTGTATGCCAAGCACTGCACTAGGCATTCGCCCTGGCCCTGCCTGAACTTAGTTAATAGTCATGTTCACCTGTTTTGTTTTTTTTTTTTTTCTTGTATTTTTAGTAGAGACAGGGTTTCTCACCATGTTGGCCAGGCTGGTCTCCAATTCCTGACCTCAGGCAATCCACCCACTTCGGCCTCCCAAAGTGCTGGGATTATAGGCGTGAGCCACTGCGCCTGGCCACCAGTGGTTTTAGATAGTCCTGACCCTTCGCCCTCCTCCTTGTAGGAAGAGATAATGAATCGTTGATTGTTTTTTGCATTCTCCTACCAGGGAATTTGCGTGGCTCCTGAATCATCCCAGGTGGAGCCTTCATGTTCTCAAATACTGGCCACATTGTCCCTACTTTAGAAGCCCACTGCCTTTGTCTGAAGCAAGTCACTTAGGCTCACTGAATTTCCATCTCCTTTTTAAAAATTATTTATTTTTTATTGAGACAGAGTCTTGCTCTGTTTTCCATGCTGGAGTACAGTGGTGCGATCATGGCTTACTGTAGCCTCGAACTCCTGGTCTCAAGCAACCCTCCAGCCTCAGTCTCCTGAGGAGCTGGGACTACAGGTACACACCAGCATACTCAGCTAATGTTTTATTTTATTTTTTGGAGAGACAAGGTCTCTCACTGGTCCTTGAGGCTGGTCTCAAACTCTTGGCCTCAAGCAGTCCTCCTGCCTTGGCCTCCTGAAATGCTGGGATTGCAGAAGTGAGCCACCACGCCCAGCTACCATCTCCTCTTTTCTAAAATGAGCACTGCCAGGCTCAGAGGTTTGTTATGAAGATTATCTGAGATGCTGTTTGAGGCTTTAGCACAGAGCTTGGCACGTAATTTTGTCAGTCTGTCTTGGCCTGGCCTTCCTGGGCTCTGCAGTGCTGCACTGTGCTTGTAGAGTCTAGATTGGATAACCTGTGTCTACCTCCAGGCTGGTGATGGAAAATCACAGTGCGTGTTACTGAATAATAACCTCTCCCACTTTTCATCTTTCCATCGCATCCCCCTCTGTTGCCATGAGAATGAAATGTTAATTGCTACGTTCTAGCCCCCTGAGTTTAAATAGTGTTAGGTCGTTCTTTTTTACCTACCTCGTAGCATTGTAGGAAGAAATAAATGAGGAAATAACACGGGAGGCACTTAAAGCAGCGCCTGGCACCTGAGTGTTTAATGAATGTTCTCTGTTATTATTAGGTGTGGTTGAACCGTGTCCTCCCCTCCTGGGACAGACTGGCTGGAGCTCAGCTGTACTTCTTGGGAAAAGACAATTGCTGGGTTTAATTGTCTGAATCTTGGTCTCTTTGCATATCCGAATGACTTTCTCTTTGATTATAGAGCCCAGGCTCAGAAAAGACTAAGAATGGCGGGGCGTGGTGGCTGATGCCTGTAATCCTAGCACTTCGGGAGGCCGAGATGGGCAGATCACTTGAGGTCAGGAGTTCGAGACCAGCCTGGCCAACATGGTGAAACCCCGTCTCTACTAAAAAATGCAAATATTAGCCAGAAATCGCCTGAACCTGGAAGTTCCCAAAGTGGAAGTTGCAGTGAGCCGAGATCGTGCCATTGCACCCAGCCTGGACAACAGAGCGAAACTCCATCTCAAAAAAAAAAAGGCTAAGAAAAAGGTGGATTCCTTAAGGACTGAAGTAGAACAGTCTTGCCTGTTTCCTTTTATATCCCTGTGCCAAACTGTCCCTAAGTCCTGTGTATTCCTTCTTTTGTCATTCCACTTTCAAACCCATCTCCTCCTCCCTCTCCGCTTCCCTCTGTGCCATCAGCCTGGACTTGACTATCAGTATATTTTACCTGATTTCCTGCAAATCTTTCTCCCTGCCTCTTGCACATGATTGCTAGGTTCATATTTCTTAAATCATTCCTTTAATCATGTCATAGTTGTGCTCAAATGACAGCAGTTTGTTCCCTGTTTTTTTTTCCCTAGATGAAATTTAAATGAGTGCTGTCTAGCAGAAATATTATGTAAGCCACATATATAATTTTAAGTTTTTTAATAGTTACATTAAAAAACATAAAAAGAAACAAATGAGATTAATTTATCTATCTATCTATCTTGAAATGGAGTCTCGCTCTGTCGCCCAGGCTGGAGTACAGTGGCGCAATCTCGGCTCACTGCAACCTCCAACTCCCGGGTTCAAGTGATTCTCCCGCCTCAGCCTCCCGAGTAGCTGGGATTACAGGCATGCATCACTCTGCCTAATTTTTTTTGTATTTTTACTGGAAACGGGGTTTCACCATGTTGACCAGGCTGGTCGTGAACTCCTGATCTCAAGTAATCTGCCCACCTCAGCCTCCCAAAGTGCTGGGATTACAGGTGTGAGCCACCGTTCCCGGCCAGAGATTAATTTTAATAATATATTCTTAATTTAACACCATATATCCAAAACACTATAATTTCAACAGGTAATATAAAAAGGTATTAATGAGATATTTTGCATTGTTTTTTTCATACACTTAGAGCACATCTCAATTCCAATGCCAAATTTTCACTGGAAGTATTTAATCTCTATTCAGATTTTATAAAACTTACAATTCAGTGAAATAGATTCGCATACCCAACCTATTTGAAACAGACTTAAAATTTTTCCAACAACTGAATCAAGTCTCAGCTTTAAAATTTTAATTAAATTAAATTGGAAATCCAGGCCATCAGTCACAGGAGGAGCATTCTAAGTGCTGAATGGCACAGGTGGCCTGTGATGGACAGCCCAGGGGTAAGCCAGCAAGTCTGGTGTCCTGGTGTCCCAGCCTCACAAGCTCCTTCCACTGCACAGCCCTTCCCTTGCCAGTGCAGCACACTCACTGGTGTACTGCTGCCTCCCTTTCCTGAAGAGCCCATCTGCTCCTCCCCACAGTGGTTCTTTTTATTGTAAGAGTCAGGTGACACAGGGAGCATGAAATAAGGATGCATATGGATTAGAACTGGAAAGAAGTCAGGACCTGAGACAGCGCAAGGGACCAGCCCACATTCTGTGTGGTGACTCCCACGGCCCCTCCACCTGTCTCTCACTTTCAGCTGCCCCAACACAGCAGGATCTCACTAGACTCTGATGATGGAGTGTCCAGGCTGGGCAGTGCCAGCTCCGAGGTGATTCCTGCTATAGTCATCTCTGGCTAGAGAAGTGGAATAGCACGCTCTTTGGGGGCTTTTGTCAGAATGGTGGGGTAGCAGGAGGCAGTGAGGTCAGTGGGCATTTTGCCGTCCTGTGGCCTGGCAGGAAGTGAAATTGGCCATGCCTCGAGAGTAATTCTTAGGAGACCATGCTAAAGCCCAAGACCTACGGCTATGGCTTCTTGGCATGGCCTCTTCTATTTAAGCAGGATGTGGCTTGTACTTTAGCTCTTTCAGCATGAACCACAAACCCTTCCTGCCTTCCAACTCGCCCTGAAAATCCCACTGTTTAAATCACTTGGGTAAACTCTTCTTCCTAGGCGGCACATGTGTCTTGGGGACCTGAATTATGTCTTCTTTTCATCTGCTGGCCTGCAAGGCCCTAGGGATGAGGCTCAGGAAGGACCAGTTATGATGGAAGGAGGTTCTGTACCTTTCACATGAACAGGATCTAGAATGCCAGTACTGAGGAGAAAGAAGGCATGGAGCCCAAGGAGGAGAAGGGGAAACCCATCTTTGTGGATTTGCCTATGGCCAGCTCTGTGTTAAAGCAGTCTCCCTCCATTTAGTTAGATCCAAAATTCCTTTTGCCTGGTGAAGGAAAATAAACTATTTATTAACACAGCATAAACTTGCATTAGTCACATTCTGTGGCCAACTATGGTAACCAGGTTGATGACATAAAAGTATTTAGTATTTTTACTTGATGTGGCAGCTATTGCAAGCATTGGCCATTTTGAGTCCAGAACCTTAGCCTTTTGGTTTTTTTCTTTCTTTTTTTTTCTTTTTGAAAAGGAGACTTGTAGCCAGGCGCAGTGGCTCACGCCTATAATCCCAGCACTTTGGGAGACCGAGGTAGGCAGATCACCTGAGGTCAGGAGTTCAAGAACAACCTGGCCAATACAGTGAAACCCTGTCTTTACTAAAAATACAAAAATTAGCTGGGCATGGTGGGGGTGCCCGTAATCCCAGCTACTCAGAAGGCTGAGGTGGGAGAATGTCTTGAACCCGGGATGCGGAGGTTGCGGTGAGCCAAGATCATGCCATTGCACTCCAGCCTGGGCGACAAGAGTGAAACTCCATCTCAAACAAAAAAAAGAAAAAGAGACTTGCTCTGTCACCTAGGCTGGAGTGCAATGGCACCATCTTGGCTCACTGCAACCTCCACCTCCCAGGCTCAAGCGATTCTCATGCCTCAGCCTCCCTAGTAGCTGGGACTATAGGCACAGGCTACTACGCCTGGCTGATTTTTGTGTTTTTAAAAGAGACTGGGTTTCACCATGTTAGCCAGGCTGTTCTTGAACTCCTGACCTCAGGTGATCCGCCTGCCTCTGCCTTGTGTGGAATTACAGGTGTGAGCCACCACGCCCGGCCAGGCCTTAGCTTTTAATGCTGAGATTTTGCCACTTGGAGGCTGTAGGACTCTAGACAAGTGATTAGCTTTTAACGCTTAATAATAGACAAGTGATTAGCTTTTAATGCTGAGCTTGGCTTTTAATAGACAAGTATAGACAAGGGATTAGCTTTTAATGCTTAATAATAGACAAGTAATTAGCTTTTAATGCTGAGCTTGGCTTTTAATAGACAAGTATAGACAAGTGATTAGCTTTTAATGCTTAATAATAGACAAGTGATTAGCTTTTAATGCTTAATAATGCTTTTAATAATTATAATATAATATAAATATAATACATATAATTTTATACAAATTATATATAATATATAATATAATATTTATATTATCATATTTAGAATGTAATATATAATTAATGCCATATTAATATTGATAACTAATACTAATATGTATAACTAATATAGTAATTATATAATAATAATTATAATAGAATAATGCTTTTAATAGTAATACTTTTAATGCTTAATAATAAGCCAGTGATTAGCTTTTAATGCTAATCACTTTAATAATGCTTTTAATAATGATAATGCTTTTAATGTTTAATAATAGACAAGTGATTAGCTTTTAATGGTGAGCTTTTGTCACTTGGAGGCTGTGCGACTCTAGACAAGTGATTTAGTTCATTGCTTCTCAAACTTTAATGTGTATGCACAACACCTGCAGAATCTTGTTTAAAAGGCAGAGTCTGATTCATCAGGGCTTGAGATTCTGCATTTCCTTTTTTTTCTTTTTTTTTGGAGACAAGATCTCCCTCTGTTGCCGAGGCTGGAATGCAGTGGTGCAATCCATAGTTCACTGCAGCCTCAAGGGGCTCTAGTGATCCTCCCGCCTCAGCCTCCCAAGTAGCTAGGACTGTGGGTGTGTGCCGCTCTGCCAAGCTAGTTTTTAAATTTTTTGTAGAGATGGAATGTTGCTCTGTTGCCCAGGCTGGTCTCAAACTCCTGGCTTCAAGCGATCTTCCCGCCTTGACTTCTCAAAATGCTGGGATTACAGGTGTGAGGCGCCACACCCAGCCAGATTCTGTATTTCTAACAAGCTCCTAGGTGATCCAAGTAGCTAAGCCTGTTTGTGTCTGAGTGGCTTCAACTATGAGAACCTCAGCTGTAAAGTTGGAGGCAGATGGTATGTACCTTACATCAATGCACCCGTATGCCGAAGAGGTCTTCCGAAGAGTGTGTGTTTGGCAGGAGAGCCATGACTGGGTCTTTCCTCCTTTCACAGGACTTGACCTTGGGTGGGGACCTCAGACTTGCCGCCTGCCCACAGCTACCTAAGATCGCCACCTGGGTGACTCATGTCTTGGGAGAAGTCTTGTTGTAGTGACTTTTTTTTTCTTTTTTTGAGACCGAGTTTTGCTCTTGTTGCCCAGGCTGTGCAATGGAGTGCAATGGCGTGACCTTGGCTCACCATAACCTCCGCCTCCCGGGTTTAAGCAATTCTCCTGCCTCAGTCTCCCGAGTAGCTAGGATTACAGGCATACACCACCATGCCTGACTAATTTTGTATTTTTAGTAGAGACAGGCTTTCACAATGTTGGTCAGGCTGGTCTCGAACTCCCGACCTCAGGTGATCCGCTCTCTTTGGCCTCCCAAAGTGTTGGGATTACAGGCGTGAGCCACTGCACCCGGCCTGTAGTGACTTCTTAATACATGAGCCTTCTGGCTTTACGACCTCTGGTTGTAATTCTCACAGCGTGGGCAGATCCATTCAACCTGGGGTTCCGATGTGGTGCTTAACCCTGGCTCTTCGTCCTTTGCCCACAGGTGGTGGCCTTTATGAAGTCTCCAGTGGGTCAGTACTTGGACAGGCATCCATTTCTCGCCTTCACCTTGCTCGTGTTCATTGTCATGTCAGCTGTTCCTGTTGGATTCTTCCTGCTCATCGTGATGCTTACGTCCCTGGCTGCTCTGCTGGGGGTCATCATACTGGAAGGTAGCCTGTTCTGTCATTCACCCCCTTGGAAAATAACTCAACTGGGAGAACAATACTTTTGGGGCATCTGCCATTTTTAATTTTTTTTGAAGAGGTGGGGTTTTGTTATGTTGCCCAGGCTGGTCTCAAACTCCTGGGCTCAAGTGATCCTCCCACCTCGGCCTGACAAAGTGCTGGGATTATGGGCATGAGCTACCACACCTGTCTGTCTGCCATTCTTGTCAAAATCACATCAAGCAAGGCAACTTATCAGGGTAGGTAAAACAGGGACTCTGGAGTCTGCATTCAAATTCCACCTCTACCACTGTGATTTGGGGCAAGTGGTTTACCTTTCTGGGCCTCAAATTCTTCATATGTAAAATAGAGATGTAATAATACAATCTCAAAAAGTTGTTGTGAAGATTGAAACGTATGGCTCCATAAAGTCCTTAGCACAATACACAATACATGGCACAGAGTAGCTTCTCAATGAATGCTAGCTATTATTGTTAAGCAGGGAGACTTTTCATTCCACAGTAAGTTACTGGGTACCTACTGCATGCCAGATGCCTCGCTAGGTAGTGGAGACCACCTTCACCCTTTTTCCTGAAGTTCCACTACCAACAGTCAACTTCTCCCTGTATTCCTAAGTTCAAATTACTGGGAAAGCAAATCTGATTGGCTCACTTTGCCTTTTCAAATCAGATCACACACCACAGGCAAGTGGCCAAAGAGATGGTGGCCAGTGGGTCAGGTGATCACTTCTGGTCCATTCCATGGCTTCCCAGAGCTAAGAGCACCCAGGGCTGTTTATTTGCCCCAGGGACAAAGCAGTTTACACTTGAAGGAAAAAGTAGGCATGGTCAGTGGATGAGTCTGGCAGAGTGGTTTTTGAGTAAATGTTGAAGGATAGATGGGTGAATGCATGAATGAATGGGTGGAGGAATGAATGAGTACCATAAGAATGGAAATTTACAGAGAAAGGAGAGAGCCATTACATTTTGATGGTACATGCAAAGCTTTACAGCAGACAAGACTTTAAAGATATATAACAACTTTGCCTCAGGGTGGACAAGGAAGGGCCTTTTGGACAGGAGAACAGCATGTGCAAAGCCTCTAGAATAGTGGTTCTTGAAGCTGAGTGTATTTAAATATTTTTGTTTTTCTAGATGGAGTCTCGCTCTGTCGCCCAGCCTGGAATGCAGTGGTATGATCTCAGCTCACTGCAACCTCTGCCTCCCCGGTTCAAGCAATTCTCCTGCCTCAGCCTCCCAAGTAGCTGGGATTACAGGCATGCCCCACCATGCCCGACTAATTTTTATAGTTTTAGTAGAGACGAGGTTTCGCCATGTTGGCCAGGATGGTCTTGAACTCCTAACCTCAAGTGATCTGCCCACGTCGGCCTCCCAGAGTGCTGGGATTACAGGTGTGAGCCACTGTACCCAGCTCTGAGTGTGTATAAATCTTACTTCCTTTATCAAAATACCAACTTTGGATCGCTTGAGACCAGGAGTTCAAGACCATCCTGGGCAACATAGCAAGATTCCCCTCTATCTCTTTAAAAAAAAAAAAAAGGAGGCCAGGCACGGTGGCTCACGCCTGTAATCCCAACACTTTGGGAGGCTGAGGAGGGCAGATCACCTGAGGTCAGAAGTTCGTGACCAGCCTGGCCAACGTGGTGAAACCCCGTGTCTACTAAAAATACAAAAAATTAGCTGGGCATGGTGGTGGGCACCTGTAATCCCAGCTACTCGGGAGGCTGAGACAGTAGAATCACTTGAGCCTGGGAGGTGGAGGTTGCAGTGAGCCGAGATTGCACCATTGCATTCCAGCCTGGGTGACAAGAGTGAGACCCTGTCTCAAGAAGGAAAGAAGGAAGGAAGGAGGGAGGGAGGGAGGGAGGGAAGGAAGGAAGGAAGGAAAGAAAGGGAAGCAGGGAAGGAAGGAAGGAAGAAAGAAAGAAAAGAAGAAAGGAAAGAAAGAAAGAAGTGGTGTGTGTCTGCAGTCCCAGCTACTCAGGAGGCTGAGGTGAGAGGATCGCTTGAGCCCAGGCAGCTGAGGCTGTAGTGAGCTATGATCATACCACTGCACTCCAGCCTGGGCAACAGAGCAAGACTCTGTGTCTTAAAAAAAAGAAAAAAGAGAAAGAAAATGCAGACTTCCAGGCCTCATCCAGAGAGTGCTATTTTAGTTGGTCTGGAGTGGGGTTTAGACATCTGAATTTTTTACAAGCTTCCTTGATGCACCTGATTCTGATGCAGGTGGTTGGCGCCACACTTTGAAAAACACTGATCTAAAACTTTCAAATCTTTATGAAAAGGCAGCACATCTGTTGATGTTCCCTTCCTTCCAGCCTTTTCAGGGTCCCTCCCTGAAACCATCATTGTGGCTGTGGAAGGAGTACTGGGCTAACTGGCCACTCGCAAAGCAAAGGGAAGGATGTCAGCCGTACGATACTTGCCATGTTATTTGTTCTTCATGATCTTTTCCTTGTACCTTTTATTCTTTTCCTCCCACAGGCCCCACATTATGAAAAAATGTATTTTCCTTGGACGTATTAGATTAATATTCCCATTCAGAATGGGAATGGTATATTAAAATGGCATTGAAAATGCGCCATAAAAATGACCAATCAGACCTTAAGATTAAAATGTGATAGTTGACAGGCTGGATTTTCAAGGATGCCATCAAAAGCTGCATTTAGATTTTGCTTTAGTCTGCATGACCTTTATACCTATAGCTTGTAAGTAAGTGTAAATAATGGCATTTATTATGCAATTTGAGACATTGGAGATAATTTACCTCCCCCAGTACTGCCTTGGCTGACTCCTTGGGGGGATCCCTTTGGAAGTCCATCTTTGACCTTGAGGATAAAGGGATCTCAAACTCTAACACCTACGGGCAAGACAAAATGAGCAGGCTGGTTGCGGTGGCTCACACCTGTAATCCCAGCACTTTGGGAAGTGGGAGGATCACTCGAGGTCAGGAGTTCGAGACCAGCCTGGCCAACATAGTGAAACCCCATCTCCTCTAAAAGTACAAAAATTAGCTGGGCATGGTGGTGGGCGCCTGTAATCCCAGCTCATCAGGAGGCTGAAGCCAGGAATCGCTTGAACCTGGCAGGCGGAGGTTGCAGTGAGCTGAAATCGCGCCACTGCACTCCAGCGTGGGAGGCAGAGCAAGACTCCATCTCAAAAAAGAAAATAAAAAAAAGACAAAATGAGCAAAGCGGCCCATGTGCGATGCAGTTTGGGAACTGTGGGGACTGGAGGCAATGGGAGGGCCAGCCAGTTGCTGTTATGGTTCGATGCCCACTCAGGTGCCATATCGCCTCCTTTTTTTAAGTGATGCCAAAAATCTGGGTTTTTGTGGGAAATCTCCTTACTTTAATAATCTGAGTTAGCTGTCGTTATTTTAAATGCACTGACCCCAGGGTCTGCCAGTTTTCAACCTGTTTGAGATGAACACTTCTCCTAACCACGTTCTCCTCCTAGGATTGGTCATCGCTATGGGTGGCCTCTCACTGCTCTGCATCCTCTGTGGTTTGGGCTTCGTGTCACTCATCATGTCAGGGATGATGATAGCATCCTATGTAGTGGTCTCCAGCCTCATCAACTACTGGTTTTCTCCCAGGTAAATAGATGTCCATGGAATAATTTATTTTTTTATTTTATTTTATTTATTTATTTATTTTTTGAGACGGAGTCTTGCTCTGTCGCCGGGGCTGGAGTGCAGTGGCTGGATCTCAGCTCACTGCAAGCTCCGCCTCCCGGGTTTACGCCATTCTCCTGCCTCAGCCTCCCGTGTAGCTGGGACTACAGGCGCCCACCACCTCGCCCGGCTAGTTTGTTGTATTTTTTTATAGAGACGGGGTTTCACCGTGTTAGCCAGGATGGTCTCGATCTCCTGACCTCGTGATCCGCCCGTCTCGGCCTCCCAAAGTGCTGGGATTACAGGCTTGAGCCACCGTGCCCGGCTGGAATAATTTATTTTTTTAATCTTTCTACTTTTTTTTTTTTTTTTTTGAGACAAGGCTTCACTCTGTCACTCAGGCTGGAGTGCAGTGGCATGAACATAGCTCACTGCAACCTCAACCTCCCAGGCTCAAGCAGTTCTTCTGCCTCAGCCTCCCAAGTAGCTGGGGCTACAGGTGCATGCCATCATGCCCGGCTAATTTTAATATTTTTTGTAGAGACAGGGTCTTGCTATGTTGCCTAGGCTGTTCTCTAACTCCTGGGCTCAAGCAGTCCTCCTGCCTCTGCCTCCCAAAGTGCAGGGACCACAGGCATGAGCCACCACACTCTGCTGAGTAATTTAATCTGCCACTTGAGGGGATTTTCACAAATAAAACTGTAATCCTAGTTGATGTCCAGAAGGAAACTTGTAAGACCCAGGTGTTTCTCGTAGTTCCCCATGTATGCCAAGCATCAGGTGGGAATTTACCATGGAATTTTAAACAAAGCAATAGCTGTCATTTTCCATCAGGTATACACATTTCATTGTCATAGCAACTCTATCAGTATTATTGATTCCTTTTAAAAGATGTCCATTTAATTTACAAATGTCAAATTAGGTGGTTTTCTTTGGTGGGGTGGGGCGGAGAGGCACAGGAGAAAAATGACCCACCAGACATGTCTGTCGCCCAAAGCAGTACAGTATGGGAGCTGTGAATCTTCTGTCCCCAAAGTCTGTCGATCCCCTCTGCTCTTGAGAATGTGAGTTTCTCACCAACTGAGTGTGAGCCTCATGTTTGAATATATAGATTTTTGTTACTACAATATGGCTCTTCAATGCCAGCTACTTCATCTGGGGCCTCGAGTGAAACAACAGCGATCTACTTAAATGCTTGAGGGAAACACCAGCTATGTTGGCCTTACTGGGAGACTCTGTGTTTGTCTATAATGTGCCACCCACCTAAGGGATTTTCAAAGGAGATTTATTTTAATGCTTTCTTTTTGTCCTGTATGTTGATTTTAGAATCTAAGTCCCAAGTTCATCATACTTCATTTAAGCTCCTGCTAAGTTGATGATAGTGTTAGTGAGCACTTGCTGTGTGCCAGGGACTCTCTTAAACACTTTCCAGGCCTTATCTTATGTCATCCTTACAATTTAGCCCCTTTCTATTATAAGGAAAATTAAGCCAAGTCCCTTAAGCTGAGAGTAGCACAGAAGGGACTTAAATCCAGGTCAGTTAATTCCAAAGCCCTCTTAATCAGGATACAGAGTGACTTTCTAAAACAGGAGTTGGCAATTTCTGGGAAGGGCCAGATAGCAAGTGTTTAGTAAGTAATATAGTCTCTATTGCAGTTAGTCAACTCTGTTGCTATAGCATGAAGGCAGCACAGACCAGGAAGTAAATGAATGGGCATGGCTGTGTTCCAATAAAAGTTTATTTACAAAGACAGGCAGCTTGCTGGATTTGGCCAACCATTGTTCCATAAGAACTGATATCCTGAGTTTTGTTTTTCTGCAAAACAGCCCTTGAACTCCTTACCAAAAGGTCATCCTGTTATTATTCCTATGTTGAAAAATAAAGGGTGAAGTGGGTGTAATATAAAACTGCTTAAGGATGGCTCTCATAGGATTGCTTAATTGATATCCCTGGAATCATGTTCACCTTTTCATAAACGCTTTGATTGCTCTTAGTCTTTTGTTCGTTCATTTGTATTTTACTTATAAAATGGGGTCTTGCTATGTTGCCCAGGCTGTTCTCAAACCCCTGGCTTCAAGCAATCCTTCCCCGCTGGCCTCTCAATGGACTGGGATTACAGGTGTGAGGCACTGACTCACTCCCAGTCTTAAAAGACGTGAAAGGAGAAATATTGGCCTATTTTGCATATTGAGGGTGATGTTTCTGAAATAAAATTCCTCCCTGCCTGTGAACCCTGCTATAATAGGGTAAGTTCTTAAAAATTATATCACAGGAAGTAGAAAAATCTGACTCCCTACTTATCAATGAAAAAATTGAAAAAGAAATCCAGGATTTGTACTTGATCTCCTTATCCTCCCCTATTGCTGCCAACCAATTGTCTCCACGTGGGCAGAGGTTCTTAAGCTTTTTGTTCTCAGGTCCCGTTTTACCTTCTTAAAAATTATTGAGGGCTCCGAAGAGATTTTATTTATGTAGTTAATTGCATTAATAGCACTTTGGGAGGCCAAGGAGGGAAGATCACTTGAGGCCAGGAGTTTAAGACCAACCTAGGCAACATGGCAAGATCACATCTCTACAAAAAAATACAAAACTTAGCCAGGTGTGGTGATGCGTGCCTGTAGTCCCAGCTACTCAGGAGGCTGAGATGGGAGGATCATTTGGGCCCAGGAGTTCAAGGCTGCAGTGAGCTGTGATCACACCACTGCACTCCAGCCTGGGCAACAAAGCAAGACTCTATCTCAAAAAACAAATGAAATGAGGTGAAATATAAAATAAAATAAATAAATAACATGACATAAAACTATATAAAATAAAATAAACATAACATAAATTACATTAAATCAAATTAAATATTAGCTGGGCATAGTGGTGCATGCCTGTGGTCCCAGCTACTCAAGAGGTTGAGGAGGGAGGATGGCCTGAGCCTGCGAAGTTGGGGGCGCAGTGAGCTATGATTGTACCACTGCACTCCAGCCTGGGTGACACAGCTAGACTCTGTCTGGAAAAAAAAAAAAAAAAGAGTATTAATAATTATTTCTTTTTTAAAAATTTTCTTCCTCAGTGTTCCTTGTTCTGAAATAATGATTCTATTAGAAATCATAACATAAGTTTTAAAAATATCTATTCATTTAAAAGGAGCAATATTACCTGTTGATATAAGTAACAAATTTTAATGAAAAGTAACTATATTTTCCAAAAGAAAATGAAAGTTGTGAGTGGTATGGTTTTACATTTTACAAATCTCTTTCATAGCTGCCTTAACAGTTGTCGGCTGGCTTCTCGTTTGTGTGGCTGCATTCGTTCTGTTGTTCTATGTTGTTCTGTTTGAAGTATCTGAAGAAGACTCAGCATCACTCAATGTGTGGTTGGGAAAGAGAGGCAAAGCTTTTTTAAACGATTGCGGATATTCTATGATAGTACACCAAAACTCCGTAAGTGGTAGTTTTTTAAAGGTTAGATGAAATGTGAAATTTTTATACTCTTATTTTATCGAAATCTGCAGGTCTATCTCACACTTCAAATTGATCTTTATCATGCGTGATTTTGTAACTTTACCCATTGGTCATTGGGAGAATATTGGTTCATTGAATCATGCAGATCTTCCAAATATACTTTGAAAAATTGCACTGTTCCCTCGTGAGAGAATGTGAGTGAAAAAGGCATGTAATTAGGTCATGTTATTGTGAACATGGTTTTCATCTGAGAACCCTTGCATTAGCGAATTCTTTTTTTTTTTTTTTGAGATGAGTCTCACTCTCACCCAGGCTGGAGTGCAGTGGCTTGATCTTGGCTCACTGCAACCTCTCCCTTCTGGGTTCAAGCAATTCTTCTGCCTCAGCCTCCCAAGTAGCTGGGATTATAGGTGTGCACCACCATGCATGGCTAATTTTTGTATTGTTAGTAGAGGTGGGGTTTCACCATGTTCGTCAGGCTGATCTCGAACTCCTGAGCTCAAGTGATCTACCCGCCTCAGCCTCCCAAGGTGCTGGGATTATAGGTGTGAGCCACTGTGCCCAGCCTGCATTAGTGAATTCTTTATAACTCAAAAAAAAGATAACTCCCTCATTAAATGATTGAAAGCATGGAGTGGGGGAAAGAGGAGCTATACAATTTATTTCATGATTTAATGGAATTTTGGCCCTAAAACATGAAAGATAATATATAGCTTAAATTTTTTAAAAAGAAAAGAAAAAGGAAACAAAAGTTTCCCTTACATATGAAAATCAACTAAACAATATGTAGATCAAATACACTGACCTGCGTCCTGTGTAGATCAGCTAGCCTCTGAGGGGCAAAACCACACTGCTTTGTTATGGAGACAGCGAGATCTCCCAGGGCCTGCAGCTTGGGAGAAGAAGGGGCCCTGGGCGGCTGTGTTTATTTGTAGAGCCACCAAACTCACTGCCCCATATCATAATCTTCCAAACCAACCTGAGCATAACTAGCTTTCTTATATCTTCACTAAGAAAAGGAAAAGCTTCTTAGTTTTTTGTTATGAGGGAGGAATGGTTTAGGTGGCAAATAACGAGAAAAACCAAAGTAGATACTAGTTTAAACACACAGGGAACTTTTTTTTTTATTGCTTAATGAAAAACTGGAGACAGCCCAGGGCTGGTGCAGCTGCTGTGTGGTATCAACATACCAGGCACCTTTTGCCTTACTGTGTTGCCATCCTTAGCTCATTGGTTTCCTACCTCATGGCCACAAGATAGCTACTGCAGCTCCAGGTACACCAGCTACCTTCAAGGCAGGATAAAAGGAGAAAAAAAAATGAGTCTGACCCTTTTTACAATGTGAGTAAAAGATTTCTCAGGACCTCTCATCACTATACTTTCAAAAGACTTCATTGACTAGAACTTTGTCAGATGGCCACTTGTGTTAGTCTGTTTTTGCATTGCTCTAAAGAAATATCTG
Source organism: Chlorocebus sabaeus (assembly GCF_047675955.1). Taxonomy (NCBI): domain Eukaryota; kingdom Metazoa; phylum Chordata; class Mammalia; order Primates; family Cercopithecidae; genus Chlorocebus; species Chlorocebus sabaeus. The sequence continues at coordinate 19,474,561 of NC_132908.1, forward strand.
AGATGGGGTAATTTACAAGGAAAAGAGGTTTATTTTGGCTCATGGTTCTGCAGGCCATACAGGGGAACATGGTGCTGACATTTGCTTCTGGTGAGGGCTCGGGAGGCTTCCTATCATGGTGGAAGGTGAAGGGGAGACAGTGTCACATGGCGAGAGCAGGACCAAGAGAGAGAGGAAGGAGGTGCCACACTCTTTTAAACAACCGGATCTTGCATGAACTCAGGGCAAGAACTCAGTCATTCCCCAAGGATGGCACCAAGCTATTCATGAGGGATCCACCCTCAAGACCCAAATACTCCCTACCAGGCCCCACCTCTAACACTGGTGATCACATTTCAACTTGAGATTTAGAGGGGACAAACATCCAAAGCATATCCCCACTCTAAGCTGGGAATGTTCAGCTGTGTCATCTTCTGTAGCATAAACTTATAAGGAGAAGGGTTTGGGAAATATCTCCTGGTCGGCCAAGCTCTGGTGTGTGCTGTGGTTTCCCACAGTGGGGTGTCAATGATGGCAAGGCTTTTTGAAATTCAAAGATAAACCATGGATCCAACTGAGTTAATATCAATAGCACTACTTCCTCTCTCACAGCGTTTTGACAGTCACAAGGACTGAAGAAGACTGGTTTCTCTTCCTTTCCCCCCAATATGGTTTGGTTATGTCCCCACCCAAATTTCATCTTGAATTGTAGCTCCTGTAATCCCTGCATGTCATGGGAAGGACCTGGTAGGAGGTAATTGAATCATGGGGTGAGTTTTTCCCATGGTTGCTATTCTCGTGCTAGTGAATAAGGCTCACGAAATGTGATGGTTTTATAAAGGGCATGTCCCTTGCACATGCTGTCTTGCCTGCCACCATCTAAGAAGTGCCCCTGATCTTCCTTTGCCTTCCACCATGATTGTGAGGCCTCCCCAGCCATGTGGAATTGTGAGTCCATGAAACCTCTTTTTCTTTATAAATTACCCAGTCTCAGGTCTTTATTAGCAACGTGAGAATTGACTAATACAATCCTGCCCCCGAACTCCTTTCCATGGAAGATGTCAGGAAACTAATTGAAATCAGAAGATATGGTCTGAATTCCCACCCTGGCATGTTTTTTAGCTGTGTGGTCTTGGAACAGGCTGCTTGACTTCTCTGATTTCAGTTTTTGTCCATTGGTTAAATAGACAAAATAGCTACTCTTAATCTACCATTCTCACTGGGTTGTTGTGAGGACACAGATAATTAAGAAAAACATAATAAATATCCAAATTAGAAGATGGAAAAGGGGCTGTAACCCTACTCCTAACCTGGTCATTTTAACTTCCTGTGCCCTCAGTTTCTTCATCTGTATAATGGGCATAGGCCTGGTGTGGTTGCAAGAAGCAGCTAAAAATAAATCAGGAAAAAGAACATCATGTATTCAGCTATGCACACTTCCAACGTTTCTCTTTACCGAGGACCTAGAGCTAACCATCTCTTCTTATTATCCGACAGACCACTGACACAGCAAAACACCAATGGTGACTTTCTGCCAGCCATGAAGTCTGCAGACTTCGAGGGGCTTTACCAGGAATGAGTGGCTGCTCAGAGGCTGGGCTTCTTTTCAAGTACTGCTGGATCATACTCACCCCTTGGGATTATGGCTCAGAAGAAGGGGGCTGGGTAGCAAGCACTCCTTGGCTGTGTCCTCTCGCTTTTTCACTTATTTGTAGGATCCTGCAGCAGCCAATTTAGGGATTGTGTTATTCTTGTGTTGGTTCCCATGTAAAGAAGCAGCAGAGAAATGCGATGGTTCAACAGCTCACCCTGCCCCAAATATGCAGACTTGACCTTGGCAGGGTCCTGGGCTTCTAGACTCTAGCCCATTGACCCCAAAGCCTCAGGGCTTATGTCGAACGGTCCCATTGGGAGCAACAGTGGTTGTTTATAGTTTTTTGTTTTCAGAAATGAGGGCAGCTGTTAATTTTTTCACTCACGTGAAACAACATGAAAAAAAAAAAAAATCCAAAACAGAGCAAGCCCTTCTGTGGTATTTGCTTTTTATCAGAAAGAACAGCAACATTTGGCCTCTACAAATTGGAAAATAGAGTCCAAATGTAACTTTGTGGCCAAGAGTATTTTCAAAAAAGTCTAAAGGTGTAGTTTCCACTGTTACTGTTGAGTACTGTTAAGTGCTGTTAATCTTTTACATATTTGCACTTGGTACTTTTGTATTGTTTTAAAGAGCTTGTCCTGTTAAGTCATTTCTTTCTTTTTTTGTTTTTGTTTTTTTTTTTTGAGACGGAGTTTCCCTCTTGTTGCCCAGGGTGCAGTGCAATGGTGTAGTCTCGGCTCACTGCAACCTCCGACTCCCAGGTTCAAGCAAGTCTCCTGCCTCAGCCTCCCAAGTGGCACCAGCCACTGTGCCCGGCTAGTTTTTTGTGTGTGTGGTTTTTTTTTTTAGTACAGATGGGGTTTCACCATGTTGGTCAGGCTGGTCTCGAACTCCTGACTTCAGGTGATCCACCCACCTTGGCCTCCCAAAGTGCTGGGATTACAGGCGTGAGCCACCATGCCCAATCTAAGCCAATGCTAAAGGACTAGAAAGTAAAAATAAAATTTCCTATTGGATTTCCTAGTGGAATTATCGAGTGGTTTATTTGCTGTGGCATTTCATTCAATATTTATTTGGGTGGGCATTTTTCCTTTACTCTTTTTCCCTTCTGCTCCATACATCAGACCTGCCTATTCCTCTGTCAATTTCATGACTGGTACTGGGTAATAGGGATTTTTTAAGTTGCTTGTGATAGACACCCAATTCCATGTTACTTTAAAAAGAGGGGTGGTGGGGAGAAGGATTAGTTTCACTCAACCAAAAAGCCAAGGGGTAGATCTTGAGGTGCTGCCAATTCCAGGGGCTCAGGTGGTGTCATTAGGCATCTCTCACCTCTTATCTCTCAGTACAGCTTTCCTCATTGTAAGCTGCTTTTGCAGGCAGTCCCGCTCCTTGTGGAGGTCTTAGGAGCTCCATCCTGTGCAAGAAAACTGCTTTTTCTCAACAGTATATACAAATATTCTGGGTTTGGCTCTGATTGGACAGACTTGGGTCATGTGAGTGACCCCAGACCAGTCACAGTGGCTAGGAGGATGGGATATGCAGATGGGACAGGGCTAGGATGGTCTCCATTCAAGAAACAGGGGAGGCAATAGATCAGCCCACTATTAATATAACTATCAATATTAAAATTTACTGTTTATTGGATGTTTCCTTTATTCATGCAAGTGTCTGATATTATCTCTCTATGCTGTCTACCCAGGTGAGTTCTGCAGCTTTAATAATGAAGAATGCAAGGGTCCCTGTTCTCCCTCCTGAAGTTTTCTTTCTAATGCAAGAGTGAGTGAGCAAGCATATTAGTTATCTGTTACTATGTAACAGTTTACCACCAACTATTGGCTTAAAAGAACACGCATTTCTTATCTCACATTCTTCATGTGTTAGGGTTCCAGGTATGGCTTGGCTAGATCTTTTATAAGCCTGTGATCACGGTGTCATCAGGGCTGTGTTCTCATTTGGCATCCAACTGGGGAAGGACCACATTCCAAGCTCGCATGGTTGTTGGCAGCATCCATCTGGCAACAGGACTTAAGCCCTCAGTTCCTTGATGCACATTCCTCTCCCCATGACAGCTCAGTGTGGCCAACGGCTTCTTCAGAGCCATCAAGGGAGAGCCTCTCAGCAAGATAGACATTACATTCTTAGGGAACGTAATTATGCATGCACAATCACGAATATTGGATCACTTTATCCATGTTCTACTGGTTAGAAACGAGTCCCGGGAACCACCACCCACTCTCATGAGGAGGGGATCACCCAAGGGCAGGTAAACCACAGAGGGGACCATGGGCCCTGCCTTCAGGGTTCTTACTAGGGTCCTTAGTAGTCCACCTTGCTACAACAAGTAAACAAAATATAAGACCAAGGGCACTGAAGAGAAGTAAAAGGGTGATAAGTAATTGGGAGAGCATGCTAAAGCATGCCACAGCAATCAAAGATTTCTTCTGTTTGAACCAAAGCATGAGTTGTCACCATGCCAAGCACACAGGGAGGGTGTTCCTGGCAGAAGGCACAGTATCCCAAAGGCCTAGAGATGGGAAGAAGCTTAATGTGTTTAAGAAAAAGAATGATGTCAGCATGGCTTGGCCTCATCATGCAGGACCTCATGGAGTGAGTTTACACCAGGGGTCCCCAACCAGTACCCGTCCTTGGCCTGTTAGGAACCAGCCGTACAGCAGGAGGTGAGCAGCAGGGAGTGAGCATTGCTGCCTGAGCTTCACCTGTCAGATCAGCAGCAACATTAGATTCTCATAGGAGCATGAACCCTCGTGTGAACTGTACATGCAAGGGATCTAGGTTGCACGATCCTTATGGGAATCTAATGCCTGATGATCTGTCACTGTCTCCCATCATCCGCAGTTGGGCCTGTCTAGTTGCAGGAAAACAAGCTCAGGGCTCCCACTGATTCTACATTATGGTAAGTTGTGTGATTATTTCATTATGTATTACGAAGTAATCATAATAGAAATAAAGTGCACAATAAATGGAATGAACTTGAATCATCCTGAAACCACCCCCACCCCCAACCCGCTGCCCCGTCCATGGAAAAATTGACTTCCACAAAACTTGTCCCTGGTGCCAAAAAGGTTGGGGACCACTGGTTTATGCCCGAGGGCAAAGGAAAGACAATGAAGAATCTTACGTGGGAGAGTGACATGATCAGACTTGGGTTTTTTAAAGATCATTCTGTGGCCAATGGATTTGAATCAGGAAGGCCAGTTGGGAGGTCTATGGATGCCCAAGAGCAGAGAGGATAATTGTGACTTAAAACTTACACTAGGCTGAGTGCGGTGGGTCATGCCTGTAATCTCAGCCCTTTGGGAGGCCGAGGAGGGCGAACCACTTGAGGTCAGGAGTTCGAGACCAACCTGGCCAACATGGTGAAACCCCATCTCTACTAAAAATACAAAGATTAGCTGGGTGTGATGGCAGGCACCTGTAATTCCAGCTACTCAGGAGGCTGAGGCAGGTGAATCATTTGAACCTGGCAGATGGAGATTGCAGTGATCCAAGATCCAGCCTGGGCAACAGAGCGAGACTCTGTCTCAAAAAACAAAACAAAAAAAACTTACACTGGGGCAAAGGTAATGGAGACCTTCCTCATTTAGAGGGCGAGCATCATTTGGTGATGTTGGAGAAGGAAAGGGGGACACAAGGTTGGCACCTAGGTTTTTAGCTTGAGCCAGTAGTGGATAGTGACACTATTGTAGGAGTGAAGGACAAGTTTTCTCTCTACCCTCTGAAGCATCCCTGAAATGAACTGGCAATAGACAGATGAATAAAAGAAAAGGCATATACAAATTTATTAATGTGCTCATGAACACAAGAATTCCAAAAATAGACTCAAACAAAGGCCAAATGATTGAAACTTACATAGAGGGAGATGGGGGAAATGTAGACAACTTGAAGGATTGTAAATGATTTTTAGGGGAATTGAATGGACCCAAAGAGCAAACCACAATGAGATACCATCTGACACTAGTCAGAATGGCTATTCTAAAAAGTCAAAAAATAATAGATGCTGGCGAGTTTGTGGAGAAAAGGGAATGCTTACACATTGCTGGTGGGAAAGTAAATTAGTTCAGTCACTGGAAAGCAATTTGGTGACATCTCAAAGAACTTAAAACAGAACTATCATTCAGTCCAGCAATCCCATTATTGGATATATACCCAAGGCAATATAAATTGTTCTCCCATAAAGACACATGCACATGTATGTTCATCACAGCACTATTCACAATAGCAAAAACAGAATCAAATGTCCATCAGTGGTGGATAAAGAAAATGTGGTGCCATATACATCATAGAATACTACACAGTTAATAAAAAAGAATGAGATTGTATCCTTTGCAGCAACATGGATGCAGCTAGAAGCCATTATCCTAAGTGAACTAATACAGGAACAGAAAACCCAACACCGTATGTCCTCACATATAAGTGGGAGCTAAACACTGGGTACATATGGAAATAAAGATGGGACCAACAGATATTGGGGCCTACATGGAGGTGGAGGGTGGGAGGAGGGTGAAGATTAAAAAACTATCAGGTACTATGCTTATTACCTGAGTGATAAAATAATCTGTACACCAAATGTGACATGCAATTTACCCAGGTAACAAACCTCCACATGTACTCCTGGAACTAAAATGAAAGAAAGAAAAAAAAAGCAGACAATAGTTTGTAAATTATTTTCTTTAGAAACTGAATGGGACAAGTTATGGGAAAGTGAGGGGCAGAACTGAACTGCAAACAAAGGTAGCCTTATTATGCAGATTAAGTCTTTTAGGTAATCTCTCAGAATTGCCCTCAGCAAAATAGATGAAAAGCATGAGCATGGTGACAACTTTTAGTCTCTTCTGTGGTGGTTAATTTTTTCTGGTTATTTTGGATGCTAATCCACCATGTTGACTTCTGATTAACCCCAGTCCCATGAATGCCTCCTGATTCCTGCTTTACTGTTCCTACTGTAAGAACATGTTGACCTTGATGTTATCACACAAATTTTAGGCTATGATGCATACAGCATTCTTGCCTGTCCTGAAGGGTTGCCTTTAATTGGCTTGCTGGAGCAAGCATACCCTTTCCCTATAGTATATGCATAGCCCTGGTGTGGGGAGTAACACTGCAGAGATCTACCCGTACTGCCAACACCTAAGACCACACTTACATCTGTAAGTTTCTTCAATAAATCACCCAAAGTCAACAAACTGGATCTGTCTGCCTCCTTCTTTGGTTCCTTGGCTTCCTCAGCATTTGGGAATCACTTTGCATATTCACAGAAATTAAGACAATTGCATTTCTTTTGGAAGAAATTTTCCTCGGTCAGATAAGGGAACTTCCAGAGAGAGCCTGATATGGTTAGGCTGTGTCCCCACTCAAATCTCATCTTGAATTATAGTTCCCATAATCACCACGTGTTGTGGGTGGGACCAGGTGGACACAATTGAATCATGGGGTTGGTTTCCCGCATCCTGTTCTCCTGATAGTTAGTTCTCATGAGATTTGATGGTTTTTATAAGGGACTTCCCCCTTCACTGGACACTCATTCTCCTGCCACCCTATGGAGAGGTACCTTCTGCCTTGATTGCAAGTTTCCTGAGGCCTCCCCAGCCATGTGGAACTGTAAGTCAGTTAAACCTCTTCCTTTCTCAATTACCCAGTCTCAGATATTTCTTCACAGCAGCCTGAGAACAGAGCGCCGCCCTGCACTCAAGAGGGCAGAAACAAGAGAAGATTAGAACATCCTTGGTTCTGAAGCAGTTTCTAAGGCCTTTCATTTCCGTTAACTCAGAAGTGCTCTGCATGCCAAAGTAACAGACTTTGGGGTATCCTTCTCTGTGCCTCAATGGGGGCTGTGTGAAAATTCAACCCCTGCTTTGCTCATATTAAGTCAGATATGCCTCTTGGATAGTAAGAGGATGTGTCAAGTAGACAGCTGGCTTAGAGGGTAGGTTTGGGCTGGGGAGTATTTTTAGTGCTGAGAGCTTTACACAGCCTTCTTGTGGGATGCTTTCCAGAGAGTAGCCAGGAGATCATTTCAAAACATAGTTCTGATCACATAAACACCTTGCTCCAAACTCTGCCAAGTACAAAGTGCTTTCCCACAGCACTTAGAAGTGCTAACTCTTTCCTCTCATGGATCAATCCATGATCAAAGACCAATCCCAGCTGGGCACAATGGCTCACACCTGTAATCCTAGCAGTTTGGGAGGCCGAGGCAGGCAGATCACCTGAGGTCAGGTGTTTGAGACCAGCCTGGCCAATATAGTGAATCCCTGTCTCTACTAAAAATACAAAAATTAGCTGGGCATGGTGGCACATGCCTATAATCCCAGCTACCCGGAAGGCTGAGGCAGGAGAATCACTGGAACCCGGGGAGGCGAAGGCTGCACTGAGCCGCGATCGCGCCACTGCACTCTAGCCTGGGTGACAGAGGGAGACTCCCTCTCAAAAAAAAAAACAAACAAAAAAAACCCCAACAAAAAAAAGAAACCAGTCCAAGCTTCTGCTGCCTGCTACTTCTTTACATGCCATCAGCCTCTGGATATGAGAGAGACAACTAAAGTTCAAAGGACTCACCCAATTCAGCTAAGAAATGTGACATCCAAGTCAAGGTGTGCAATGAGGTTATTCATTCAGGTTCTGTTCTTTACACGGTCTGGGCCTAACCTTCACGATCAAATGAAGTGAAATAAGGTGCAGAACCCAAAACAGTGGTTGACACCAAACAAGCCCATTAAGAATAATTGTTGGCCGGGCGCAGTGGCTCACGCCTGTAATCCCAGCACTTCGGGAGGCCGAGGCGGGCGGATCACGAGGTCAGGAAATCGAGACCATCCTGGCTAACACGGTGAAACCCCGTCTCTACTAAAAGTGCAAAAAATTAGCCGGGCGTGGCAGTGGGCGCCTGTAGTCCCAGCTACTTGGGAGGCTGAGGCAGGAGAATGGCGTGAACCCGGGAGGTGGAGCTTGCAGTGAGCTTAGATTGTGGCACTGTACTCCAGTCTGGTCGACAGAGTGAGACTCCGTCTCAAAAAAAAAGAATAATTGTCAAGGACGAGGCTCAGCGGCTCGTGCCTCTCATCTCAGCACTTTGGGAGGCCAAGGCGAGAGAATCACTTCAGCCCAGGAGTTCAAGAGCAGCCTGGGCAACAAAATGAAACCCCGCCTTTACAAAAATGAAAAAATTAGCCGGGGATAGTTGTACATGCCTGTGGTCCCAGCTACTGAGGAGGCTTAGGCAGGAGGATTGCTTGAGCCCAGGAGGTCAAGACTTCAGTGAGCTATGATAGGACCACTGCACTCCACACTGGACAACAATGAGATCTTGTCTCAAAAAAAAAAAAGAAAGAAAAGTTGTCAAAATGCATGGCTGCATGAATCATTTAAAACTGAGTGAAACAAGAACATGTAAAAGACCTGTTGTTAACAAGCTGTGGAGGACCATTAAGGACTTCAGGCTAAGGTCATTACAAAGATATCCTTGGCCTTTTAGACACACAGCTCAATGTGTGGTCGATTGGAAAGGTAATTAAACCCCAGAGCATAAAAACAATGACTTTTATACAGTTATAGTGTTAATTTATCAGTATGTCCAGGTTTCTTGTTTGTTTATTTTTGAGCATTCGCCATGTGCTGGGTGCTATTTTTTTTTTTTTTTTCTTGAGACAGGGTCTCACTCTGTCACCCAAGCTAGAGTGCAGTGACATGATCACAGCTCACTGCAGCCTCAACCTCCCAGGCTCAGATAATCTTCCCACCTTAGCTTCCTTGGTAGCTGGGACCACAGGTGGCCACCATCATACTCAACTGATTTTTGTATTTTTTGTAGAGACAGGGTTTCACCATGTTGCCCAGGTTGGTTTCGAGCTCCTGGGCTCAAGTGATCCTCCTGCCTCGGCCTCCTAAAGTGCTAGGATTACAGGCGTGAGCTACCACGCCTGGCTGCTGGGTGCTATTTTAAGCCCAATACACATCTATACATGTTTCCAGTGCATCCTCACTACCTCCTGTTTTAGAGATAAGGAAGCCGAAAGATTGAGAAGTTAAATTGCCTATGGGCACATAGAATTAGAAGTGGGAATCTTTTCTTTTTTTTGAGACGAGTCTCACTCTGTCGCCCAGGCTGGAATGCAGTGACACGATCTTGGCTCACCACACCCTCCGCCTCCCAGGTTCAAGCAATTCTTCTGCCTCAGCCTCCTGAGTAGCTGGGATTACAAGCATGCGCCACCACGCCCGGCTAATTTTTTTGTGTGTTTTTAGTAGAGACAGGGTTTCGCCATATTGGCCAGGCTGGTCTTGAACTCCTGACCTTGTGATCTGCCTGCTTTGGCCTCCCAGAGTGCTGGGATTACAGGCGTGAGCCACTGTGTCCTGCCTCATGGGATTCTAACCCAGTTTGCCTGACTGCAAAAGACATCCTAGGCCGGGTGCAGTGGCTCGCGCCTGTAATCCCAGCACTTTGGGAGGCTGAGGTGGGTGGATCACCTGAGGTCAGGAGTTCAAGATCAGCCTGGCCAACATAGCAAAACCCTGTCTCCACTAAAAATACAAATATCATTGGCTGGGTATACTGGCGGGCACCTGTAATCCCAGCTACTTGGGAGGCTGAGGTAGGAGGGTTCGCTTGAACCCAGGAGGCAGAGGTTGCAGTGAGTCAAGATCATGCCATTGCACTCCAGCCTGGGTGACAGAGTGAGACCCCGTCTCAAAAATAAAACTAAATAAATAAATAAATAAATAAATCTAGATCAGTAGTTCTCAGTTGGGGGTGATTGCCCGCCCCCCCCCAGGGGACATTTGGCAATGTCTGGAGGCTTTTTTTTTTTTTTTCCTACAGACAGGGTCTTGCTTGGTCACCCAAACTGGAGTACAGTGTCAATCACAGCTCTCTTGACCTCACAAGCTCAAGTGATGCTCCTGTCTCAGCCTCCTGCGTAGGAGGAACTACAGATGTGCAGTGCCATGCCCAGCTTTGTTTTTTTTTTTTTAGTAGAGATGGAGTCTCACTGTGTTGCCAGGTATCAAACTCCTGGGCTCAAGCGATTCTGCTACCTCGGCCTCCCAAAGCGCTAGAGGCATTTTTTGTTATCATAATGCGCGTGCCTGTGTCAGGTGCTGCTGGCATCTAATGGGTAGGGACCAAGGATGCTGCTCAACATCTTACCAAGCCCAGGACAGGCCTCCACAACCAACAGTTATCTGGGCCCAAATGTCAACAGTGCCAGGCTTGACAAACCCTAACCTCAACAAACAACGAGAATTAAGAGAATTAGGCCAAGCAAGAGCAGAGCTGGTCTAGGAGAGGGGGTCAAAATTGACCAGGTCTGCTCCAGAGCGGCCAGTGGCAATCGTGGTATCAGGGAAACACACGTTCCCAGTTGTGAAATAGTTCAGGTTTTAAAGAGTTTTCCTATCAGTTACTACCCTTACCTTTCATAACAGTCCAGACACGTTATTCTGCTCTCATCCTCATCCCCTACTCTTCAGCTGATGGAAGAGGAAAACGGAGCTAAGGGATAAGTCACCTGTGGAAGTTCTCAGAGTTAGCAAGTGACTAAGCCACAGAACCCGGTTATCGGCCTCCTAGCCCAAGTGCAGATCCTTTCCTCCCCCTTCTGCTGCCTTTTTTTGTTAAAGCAGAAGTGACAAGGACGAGACGTTGGGAAGATGGACTACAGTGCCCCACGCAATTGGGAGTCAGCCATCCAGGAGGTCCATACACTGGAGAGGGCACGTTCCGTGTATGGACCTCCAGGCTGGACAGGGCACACTCCGTGTATAGACCTCCAGGTTGGAGAGGGCGTGCTCCGTGTATGGGCCTCCAGCAGCACACACTGTTTGTTCGTGTTTGTAAAACTCAGGAGGAGACTCAAGCCCCAGTCACAGGCTCTAGGAGTCTGTATGCCCCTGTTTGGAGCTCCCGTGCTGGAGTTTCAATCCCCCGCTGGAAACCTTAGAAAAACTATCGGAAGGAAACGCAACCGTTTCCTAATGAAAGCGTTTCATCTCTGAGCCAGTAGAGGGAGCGCACATCCAGGCCATCCGAAGCTGGCTCAGCGGAGACTTCAATAGCAACGAGGGCCGGAAGCATTTAGCGCGCGATCCTTGAATTTGAATGTGCCTATGCATAGGAGCCTCTTAAAAGCCAAATTCGCGGGCGGATCACGGTCAGGAGATCGAGACCATCCTGCCTAACACGGTGAAACCCCGTCTCTACTGAAAAATACAAAAAAAAAAAAAAAAAAAAAAAAAATTAGCCGCGCCTGGTGGCGGGCGCCTGTCATCTCAGCTACTCCGGAGGCTGAGGCAGGAGAATGGCGTGAACCCGGGAAGTGGAGCTTGCAGTGAGCGGAGATCCCGCCAAGGCACTCCAGCCTGGGCGACAGGTGACAGAGCAAGACTCTGTCTCAAGACAAAAAAAAAAAAAAAAAAAAAAAAGCCAGATTCTGGCCCGGCGCTGTGGCTCATGCTTGTAATCCCAGCTGCTCAGGAGGCTGAGGCAGGAGAATCACTTGAACCTGGGAGGCGGAGGTTGCGGTGAGCCAAGATTGCGCCATTGCACTCCAGCCTGGGTGACAAGAGTGAGACTCTGCCAATAAATAAATAAATAAGGCAGATTCTGAGTCTGTAGGTCTGCATCGGGACCTGAGTTCCTGCATTGCTTATCAGCCACCAGGTGAAGCCTTCCACCGGCCACACCTTGAGTAGCAAGGTAATAGATAACGTATCCCACCCTCTCCCATAGATGGCGGACCCGAGGCCCAGAGAGGATAGACTGCTTGCTAGAGGCCAAACAGAAAGACTGCAGTGCCAGGGCTAGAACCCATGACTCCTCCACCTGGTGCTCACTTCATAGCATCCTCCCTGCCCCTCTGACCCTGGAACAGGATTCAGGGAAAAGGATCCCTAAGTGTGGGTGAGGAGCAAGAGTCTATACTATGTGCTTTGAATCAAGCTTCTTTATACTCTATTTTTGGTCAAATCACTTCCCTTGCAGAAGTACCAATGGAAATTCAAAGATGAACACAACTAGACTCCAATTCTTTTGGGCCTGGGGGAGTCAAAGTAAAACAGATTTGTTAGTGAAGTTCTTCTTATTTTTGGTTAGTACAAATTTGGCAAGTCATCCAAAGAAAAGCTTACATATAACTTGGTATGTTTTTATGAATGTAAATTATAGCCATAGACTTTCTCCTAAGAATGAAGGTCTTAGCTTGAATCAGCTTAGATGCTTTTACCTACAGGAAAAAAATGAATGCCTCCCTTAAAAAATAAGAGCTCCTAAACTCCACTAAACATGAAATGCAGAGGCAGGTGGTTCTAGGGTTGATTCACGGAACACAATGCAGTCATCAAGGATTTAGGCTTTCCACGTTTTTGCTCCATCGTTCTCAGGGTATCTTTAGTGTTATTTCCTCATAGTTACAACATGGCTGCCACAGCTCCGGGAGTCACATCACATAATTATATCCAAAAGCAGGTAGAAAAGGGTTAGCTGCACATACCTTCTTTTTTGAAATAAGGAAAAAGAAGCCCCCTCCCAACTTCCCCTTAAATCTCATTGAACAGAACTGTATCATATGCTCATCTCTAAACAGAAGGGAAATGGGATGTTACCTTGGTTGTCTCATGCCAAGCAGGATTGTCCCCCAGGGGTGTGCTGTGCAATGTTTGAACAAAGTCCAGGTTCTCTTAGCAAGGAAGAAGGGGATGAGGTGGGAAGGAAAAAGAAAAGGCAAGAAAATCCCTTTTAATTAAGCCGTACACTATCTGCCCCAGTACACTTGCGTTTTAGCTGTATTTATTCACAAAGTAAGGGTCTTCGTGTGCTGTGTGAGCAAAGGGCAGGACCCAGGAGGATTTAGTTAAATCTGGAACCTCAGTCAGGGGTTCATACTCTTGAGAGAAGGAACAGTAACCAATGCTGCCTAACAGTCCAGCCCCCACACTGGAGTCCCTGGACTTAGCAGATGGAATTTGCTATAACGAGTACCATATGTATTCATTTGCTAAGGCTGCCATAGAAAGTACCACAGACTGGGTGGCTTACACAACAGACATTTATTTTCTCACAATCCTGGAAGCTGGGAGTCTAAGATCAAGATGCCAGCAGGTTTGGTTTCTCCTTGGCCTGTAGAGAGCTGTCTTCTCCCTGTGTCTTCCACCTGTGTCTGAATTTCCTCTTCTTGTAAGGATAGCAATCCTGTTGCACTAAGGCCCATCCTAATAACCTCAAGTTAATGCAATTACCTCTTTTTTTTTTTTTTTTTTGAGGCGGAGTCTCGCTCTGTCACCCAGGCTGGAGTATAGTGGCATGATCTTGGCTCCCTGCAACCTCCGCCTCCCAGGTTCAAGCGATTCTCCTGCCTCAGTCTCCTGAGTAGCTGGGACTACAGGCATGCACCACCATGCCCGCCTCATTTTTTTTGTTTGTTTTTTTAGTAGAGACAGGGTTTCACCATGTTGGCTAGGCTAGTCTCGAACTCCTGACCTCAGGTGATCCACTCACAGCCTCCCAAAATGCTGGGATTACAGGCGTGAGCTGCTGCACCTGGCCACAATTACCTCTTTAAAGACTCTCTCCAGCCACATTTTGAGATTCTGATGTTGCTTCAACATATCAATTTGTGGGTCACACAATTCAGTCCTCCAATTCAGTGAGCATCCTTCTCTTTATTTCCTCTGCAAGTCTGATGTGCACCTTGCTTTAAAAGAGATGCGATTATCATGCTTCTCATCCTAATTTTCAAAGGGCTTTCTATCAGGAGTGAATCTCGGGTTCCGGTGAATGCCTTCTTGGTATCTATGGATGTCATCATATGAGGGTATTTTTTGACCTATTTCTGTGACATATTAATAGGTTTCCTGTAATCAAACAGCCCTGGATCAGCATGCAGAATATATAAAGAAATCCCAAAAATCATTAGGAAAAGGACTTTTAAAATCTAGTATAAATTAGACAAAGGCTATAAACAGACATTTCAGAGGAAGGGCCTGCTTCCTGCTATGCAAATGGTCATCTTACGGTATCCTTACATGGCCAAGAGCAGAGAGAGGAAACTCACTCTCCTTTCTCTTCCTTTAAGGGCACTTATCCCCTTTATGAGGGCACCATCCTCATGACCTAATTTTTTCCCAAAGCCCCACCTCCAAATATATCACATTGGGGATAAGGACTTCAAAAACATACACATCGAGGGTAAGAACTTTGTGTGAACTTGTTGTGGGGGGGACACAGTTGAGCCCACAATACCTGAGTATAAGCCTGAGCATACACTTTGTGCCAGGGGCTACATGTTCTACCTTCCCCCAACCCCTGTGCCGCCCATGATCAGATAGGTTCCCATCCAACACATCATCACTTTCAAACCAGAAGCATTGTAGTGGTGCTGTGGATTTTCTGCTTATTGACACAGTTGTGGCCACTATCAGAGGTAATTCACATCTTTGCACCCAATGAGAGACAAACTAAATTCCCTGTTGACTTAAAAGGGAGAAACTGAGGCAGAATTAAAAGTAGGGAGTTTTGGGGACCAAGTTTGAGAATTGCAACCCCGGAGCATAGATTTAAGTTGCCCTGAATTATAGACTCTTATTAGCAACAGTTACGAGTGGATTTCTAAAGGCAAAAAAAGGGGGCAGGGAGTGGGCTGATGCACAGTTGTTTGTCAGGAATTCCCATTGTTTTTCAGAAATAACATTGATGTATGATTGGCTATACACTATTAAGCTATAGGGTGTGGTTATATGTCTGGTGCAGCATTATTAGATTAACTTATAACTAGTTGTGGCAATAGCAAGCAGTTTCAAGAGATGGATACTTAGCTCAAGGGAGGAGTAGGATGTGATGACTGTCTTTTTTCTTTTTTCTTTTCTTTTCTTTTTTTTTTTTTTTGAGATGGAGTCTCACTCTCCTGCAAGGCTGGAGTGTAGTGATGCGATCTCAGCTCACTGCCACCTCTGCCTCCCGGGTTCAAGCGATTCTCCTGCCTCAGCCTCCGGAGTAGCTGGGACTGCAGGCGCATGCCACCACGCCCAGCTAATTTTTGTATTTTTAGTAGAGACACGGTTTCACCATGTTGGCCAGGATGGTCTCGATCTCTTGACCTCATGATCTGCCCGCCTCAGCCTCCCAAATTACAAGCGTGAGCCAGTGTGCCCAGCCGACTGTCTTATCTTAATATCTCTGGGCCTGATAGTTTAGAAGGACTTATATTTCTCAGATCAAAGTTCTTTTCTTTTCTCATCCCTGTCTCAGGACCTGTATTCTCAGCGATGCCTCTTCTTTCAACTACGATACCTCACTGTTTAGAAATGGAACTAGTTGAAACTTAAGTGCCGAGTTCTTGAAGCTACAAGCTGCTCCCCATGCTTTTAGATCCTATGTGCAAGCAACACTGCATGTTTGTAACATGTTGTCTGTGATGAAGTGTGGTAGCCTCTGCCTTCACTAGCACAGTGATTTCCATCCAGGGGTATGTGTCCGAGTCATCTGAGGAGCATGGATTAGTTTCCTTTTGCTGCTTAGACAAATTATTACAAGTTTAGTGGGTTAAAACATCATGCATTTATTCTGCTACAATTCTGAAGGTGAGAAGTTTGAACTCACTTTCACTGGACTAAAGCCGAGGTGTCAGTGGAGCTGGTTCCTTCTGGAGGATCTAGGAGAGGATCCATTTCCTTACATTTTCCAGCCTCTAGTGCTCACCTGTATCCCATGGCTTATAACCCTTTCTCCATCTCAAAGTGCATCACTCCAACCTCTGCTTCCATCATCGTACTGCCTTCTCCCCATAGTCAAAACTCCCTCTTACAAGCATACATGCAGTTATATTTACGGCCTACCTGGATAATTTAGATAATTTCCCCATGTCAACATTTTACCTTAATTACTGCAAAGTCCCTTTTGCCATATTAGGGAAAATTCACAAGTCCCGGAGGTTAGCACATGAATATCTTCGGGGCCATCATTTAGCCTCCTATAGAGCCTAAACATGTTTAGACTCCACCCCCTAAAGACTCTAGTTTAGTAGATGGTGTGTAAGTTTTTGTTTTTTGTTTTGTTTTGTTTTGAAATGGAGTTTAGCTCTGTCACCCAGGCTGGAGTGCAGTGGCATAATCTCAGCTCACTGCAACCTCCGCCTACCGGGTTCAAGCGGTTCTCCTGCCTCAGCCTCCCAAGTAGCTGGGATTACAGGCACCTGCCACCACGCCCACCGAAGTTTTTGTATTTTTAGTAGAAACGGTGTTTTACTATGTTTGGCCAGGCTGGTCTCAAACCCCTTACCTCAGGTGATCTGCCTGCCTCAGCCTCCCAAAGTGCTGGGACTACAGGAGTGAGCCACCATGCCTGGCTGATAGTGTCTAGTTTTGTAGGTGGTGTCTCCCTAAAGATTCTAGTTTGGTAGATGGTGTCTAGGCCAGAGGTCTGTATAATCAGGTGTACATTCTACTAGACATGCACTTGATTACATATGCCTTGGTCTAGCACACAGACTTATTCAAGCCACAGTTATTGTCCATAATGTTATCTGAGCTTTTATTTAGAGTTCTCCTATTTTCTTGATGTCGAGATGCTCCAATGCTGGCTGGGCAGAGCACACATCAATACAACGGTTATCTCGCTGAGCCCTCACATGCTTCCAAATTAGGTTGTATTCCATTTTTACAGATGTGGAAGCATGCTCAGAGATTGTTCTGTCTGCCCAAGGCCACGCAGCCAGAGGGATGTAGATCCAGAACCCAAACCCAACTCTTGCTCTAGAGCTCTATGCATCCCACAGAACTTCCTAATGCAAAATAGGGCAGGGGAAAGTAGTACATTACATTACAGGTGGCTTCCCAGGGCACACAAGTCTGTTTTCAACTCCTGCAACCTCCACCATCAATCAGAACTGTTCAAACTATTAGAACTCCAAAGCTCCATCATTCTACTCTTGACACCTGTATGACAATTACAGCCCATCACTACGTGATAAGGGAGATTGCAAGCACGCTAGCATGGTTGAAGCAGCAGTCTCTTGGGATTTAAGCTCGACTCTCTTCCCACACAGTTCCTGTCTGAGGAGGCTGCCTCCCCCATATATAGTAGGATGCATACTTTCAGAAGGCGAGAACACGACTTTAGTCAACTGCTCCCAGGCTACCATGGCAACAAGTGTTCATCCCGGCAGCTGCTCCACACCAGGTTGGCTTTTCACTCTCAAGGTTCTGCTTTAGCATTTTTGGCAAACGCATCAGAACCAAGTCACGCTGTGAACTGCCTTGAGACCCAGGGGACCTTGATCCCGACTTGTGACTCTACACAAGTGGACCGACTTGCAGCTGAGAGGCTCTAGCTCTGTAATCAAGGGGCTATGACACCCTGGACAAGCTTCTCTAGGGCTCAAGTTGCCCATCTGTAAAATGTGCATTTTTAAGCCATGTTTTTCAAGTTGTGGGTAGTGACTCAGTGTTTTAATTTCCTATTGTTGCTGTAACAAGTTAGCTGAATGGCACAAAACAATCTCACAATTCTGGAGGTCAGAAGTCTAAAGTGGTACAGCAGAGCTGCACTCTTTCTAGAGGCTGTATGGGAAGATATTTGCTTGTTTCCCCACTGGAGGCTGCCTGTGTTTTCTGTGACCCTGTATCATTCCAATTTCCACTTCCATTGATACATCCGATTCTGACCCTTGTTTTTATTTTTGAGATGGAGTTTCACTCTTCTTGCCCAGGCTAGAGTGCAATGTCACAATCTCGGCTCACTGCAACCTCCACCTCCTGAGTTCAAGCAATTCTCCTGCCTCAGCCTCCTGTGTGTCTGGGATTATAGGCGCCTGCCACCATGCCCAGCTAATTTTTTGTATTTTTAGTAGAGACGGTATTTCACCATGTTGGCCACGCTGGTCTTGAACTCCTGACCTCAGGTGATCCACATGCCTCAGCCTCCCACAGCGCTGGGATTACCGGCATGAGCCACCATGCTCTGCTGACCTTCCTGTTTTATAAAGACATTTGTGATTGGGCCCACCAGGATGATCTTAGCATGTCAAGAACCTTAGTCACAACTGCAGAGTCCATGTTGCCATGTAAAAGTAATATTCACAGGCTCTAGGAATTAGGATATAATTCCTAGACATGGAACAGGGGTAGGTGTCATTCAGGGTCAGGAAGCCATTTAAGTGGCCATTTTTTAAAAATGCCATTAGAAAGCATGGTACATGAGATTTAGTTATGATATACAATGCAACTTGATAAAGTCACACAATTTTGAATCTAAGACTATTTCTTGCTTTATCATTAGCAGAATGTCTTATATCCTTAAAAGCAAGGTCCAAACAAGGGTTTTGATGAGACAATTTGAGCTTTTGACCCTATTACTGTAGAAATGCCAGACCTTTTATATAAGGTATGTGTGGTTCTTTCCCCACATCAGAGTCTTACCTGTAAGACCTACCCAAAGGATTTAGAATGCTACCTTTTAAGTCTGTGTGGCAGAACTCTAGAACGGGTGCCGTGCACGGTGTCTCACGCCTGTAATCCCAACACTTTGGGAGGCCGAGGCCGAGGCAGGCAGATCACCTGAGGTCAGGAGCTCAAGACCAGCCCGGCCAACATGGTGAAACACCATCTCTACTAAAAATATAAAAATTAGCCAGGCTTGGTGGCAGGTGCCTGCAATCCCAGCTACTCAGGAGGCTGAGGCAGGAGAATCGCTTGGACCCAGGAGGCGGAGATCGTGCCTACAGAAAACCACAAGATGACCAGATAGACATCACAATATTCAACCTCAAGGTTAGATTTTGAGAAACCCAAGAGTATGACTGAGCTGACATTTAAATCCAGCCACTAGAAGCTTTCATCACTTTTATTCTTCCTGCCATATGTAGATTTGAAGTATTTCCTGGCAAAAATTTTAGACTCAAGTTTTCTAGAATACAAGTGAGTTTCCATATATCTTGAAGGTCTCTAACAGCTGCAGTATAAAGCAGACACTAGTCATGTTGATGACATAATTGCTTAGAATAAGACTGGCTACCCTCAGGAAGGAGGACTCAGGAGAGGGTCAAGATCAAATACAGGTAGTGGAAAACTCGCTCTAGGCTCAGTTGAATGGTGGAGTCCGATTCTTGGAATGTTATAATTGGGTCTTAGGACTCTGGCACTTTAGTATTCCTTTCCTTACCAAAGGAAGATTGCTTATCTTCAGTTTAAGTGGGAAGGTAACTAAGTCCTTTTAAGCTCAGGAAAGTTGTAAGCTTGAGTGGAACTTGAGTTAGGAATTACCTTGAAGTAGGTTCTTATATTACTTTCTTAGGAACATCTGGTTTCCCTTCCCTTAAAAAAGCAGGGTGGGATTTCTGCCTGTAATTGTGGGTAGCTTGCTGGCTTCTTATCCTATGTAAGATTGTAGACTCAAGTGTACCCCCAGAGGTGGGCTGTAGCTCAGCTCTACTGTTGACTGGGAGTGTCAGAGGACTCATGTATTAGGGTTAGAGAATCAGAAGGGGCCAAATGACAGGAAACAATTATACCATGAATTTCTCTATTTGTATCTATACACAAATCCTGCCCAGAGGATTGCTGAGGTACTGCCTCTACACTGAGGAACAAAAGAAATGATCCCTTGTCATCTAATCTTAATGAGAATGTAGAAGGCAAGAGACTTATTTTGACTGCTTTATTTAGAAGCCCATTTAGTGATTTGACACAGTCCTTTTCTTGTACAGGTAACAGATGAAGCCTAGAGTTGCCACCACACCTGCCAAGGCAGCCACAGCAGCCACAGCTTTGGAACCAACATCTCCAGCAGTCCGGTGCCCTTTGGTGTCCATAACATCTACAAAGGAAGACAACATTTGAGTCTTCAGTATTTTTAAGTAAGGGTAAGTTGAAGCCTTACATAAGGCTCCCCAGAGAAAGGGGTAAAACTAAGCCTTCAACAGGCTTATTTCAGAAATGTGCAACACTGAATAAACTTACCTCGTGAGCCAACCTCCTCCCCTGTTTCGCTCCTACTCTCCCCACTGCTCCCACTTGCTTTTAGATCAGATGAGCCAACACCTAGGGAAGAACCTGAGAGTTTAGTACAACATCTTCATGCTAGTCGATGTGGTTAGCTGTCCCCTGAGGGTGTGATCCCACACGTTGCTCATTAAGACTATCTCAGGTGAGGATATGTGATAATAGGAATATAAACTAATACAGACTTAAGTTTGGCCATAGCATGTTAAGATGTACATACTCTGACCTAATCCTACTAGAATTGTACCTTGAATTTCTTGTATAGTAGTTAGAGACTTAAGAGGATTTTTTTATGTGTATGTGGCCAGGTGTGGTGGCTCACGCCTGTAATCCCAGCACTTTGGGAGGCTGAGGCGGGCGGATCACCTGAGGTCAGGAGTTCAAGGACAGCATGGCCAACATGGTGAAACCCCATCTCTATTAAAAATACAAAAAAAAAAAAAGGTAGCTAGGCACAGTGGCAGGTGCCTGTAATCACTGATACTTGGAAGGCTGAGGCAGGAGAATCACTTGAACCCAGGAGGCAGAGGTTGCAATGAGCCAAGATCACACCATTGCACTCCAGCCTGGGCGACAAGAATGGAACTTCATCTCAAAAATTAAAAAAAGGATTCTAGTATGGACTGAGGACAAAACTAGAAATAAACCTATAGATATCCATGAATGAGGATCATGACTAAGGTAGAGCCACATGGAATCCTTTATGGTTCTTTGTACAGATATAAGGTAGATAAGACAGGTTAGAGACCAAGTTCTAGATCAGTAGGTAGAAGATCCTACTTGTGTTGAAGTGATTTCTAGAAGAGTACACAGGAGACTTAATAGAAGCCTACCTCTGGGAAGAGACTTAGCCTTTTATTCTTCTATTGTTTAGACTTACCATGGGTACATGGTATATGTAAACACTGACCGCTTGGCATAAAAAGCTAAGAACTTGAATCCAGGAAGTACTCCAAGCTTTAGGTCCATACCTCTGAATGAAGAGTCATCTGACAACAGCAGGATGGGTCCTGGGAGGCTGACTGTCATTTTCTCTGCTTCAGTGGCCCCTGTGGCTGGAGACAGGGGATCAAGTTTGTGTTTAGCTTCTGGAATAGTGGTTCGAGAGGTGTGTCAATGGAATGCTTAGAAGTAGAAGCTCTCTGGAATATTTTGTCCCTGTGGTTTGTCCTGCCTTTGCAGGATAGGTTATGCCCTTTCCTGTAAAAGTGGGATGGATTCTTGGGGTCAGGCGTGGTGGCTCATGCCTGTAATCCCAGCATTTTGGGAGGCTGAGGTGGGTGGATCACCTGAGGTCAGGAGATTGAGAACAGCCTGGCCAACATGGTGAAACCCCGTCTCTACTAAAAATACAAAAAACTAGCCAGGCATGGGGGCGGGCACCTGTAGTCCCAGCTACTTGGGAGGCTGAGGCAGGAGAATGGCATAAACCCAGAAGGCGGAGCTTGCAGTGAGCTGAGATCTGACCACTGCACTCCAGCCTGGGCGACACAGCAAGACTCCATCTCAAAAAAATAAAAATTAAAATTAAAATAAAAAATGTTAGCTGGGTGTGGTGGTGGGTGCCTGTAATCCCAGCTACTTGGGAGGCTGAGGCAGGAGAATCACTTCACTTGAACCCGGGAGGCAGAGGTTGCAGTGAGCCAAGATCACACCATCTTACTCTAGTCTGGGCAACAAGAGCAAAACTCTGTCAAAAAAAAAAAAAGGTTGATTCTTAAAGAACTCATCTATAGAACTAGACAAGAATCTGTTCATCTTAGACCTGTCACATGAATAAGCTAGACTGGGCCAAGAAGTTTTGACTGGGCCAACAAGAGCTCTTGGCACTAAGTGAAGAGTGAGTTATACCTGTCTTTAAGATCTTCTATTCTGAAAAGTTGATACTTGCTTTGAATTAGACTCACAGAAACAGGAATTTGAAGTTTTTACCTCGCCTGTGCCTAGATGACACAGGGCAGGTCACAGAACACAGAGGGGAGTCTGGAGATAGTCGATTGCAGATTAAGGCACTGCAGTGGAAGTAGACCTGGTGACAGAAGAGAGTTAAATGGAATCGATGCACTAACACTTAACCTGTCCCTAGTGACTTCTGAATCACTTACCAGGCTAGAGAGCACATGGGCTTCTGATACAAAGGCAAAAGCCTTCATGTCAAACCTCTGATAGTGATCAGGATGGGTCACAGAGGAGCCGACTGGATGGAAGGTGGTCTGGTAGTTGTCCAGCTCATATGCACAGCTAGGAGGTATGCACCAGGAAGGGATGTCAGTCACATGCATCTTGGAGTCAAATTCAATGTCTGCCCAGATTTAGTTATATGTAATGTCTTCAGGACTATTGCCACATTTACCTTCTACCAGCATCTTCGTTTTACTCAGCATTTCTTACCTGACCTATAATGCCTATGAAGTCATAAGTTGTATAGGCTAGTTATATTTTAACAATTTTAGCAGTACCTGTTTGCCAACTAAATGAGAAGTACAAGTTATATCATTTCAGAAGATACTGGTGTCTTGGCCAGGCACGGTGGCTCACCCCTGTAATCCCAGCACTTTGGGAGGCCAAGGTGGGCAGATCATCTGATGTCAGGAGTCTAAGGCCAGCCTGGCCAACATAGCGAAACCTTGTCTCTACTAGAAATACAAAAAGTAGCTGGATGTGGTGGTAGGTGCCTGTAATCCCAGCTACTTGGGAGGCTGGGGCCGGAGAATCGCTTGAACCTGGGAGGCGGAGGTTGCAGTGAACCGAAATCATGCCATTGCACTCCAGACTGGGGTACAAGAGCGAGACTTCGTCTCAAAACAAAAACAAAAACAAAAACAAAAACAAAAACAAAACCCAAAAAACAAAACAAAACCAAAAAGGCTTAGCAACTGAGCTACCACAGCTTCAAGAAAGCAAAAGTAGTTTTAGCCAAGTACACACTATTCTGTAAGAATGAGTAAGATCCAGCTGTAGGACAGGACACGGCAGGAGAGCTATGAGGATGAACACCTATGTGTACAAGTGTGTGGCTGCAACCTCAGAGTATCATAGTGCTCAGATTCTAGAGTCAGATGGATATTCTAATCCAAGCTCCACTGTGTAAGTACTGTTTTGGCCTGGTTATCTAGGCAGCAAGCTGGGGTTTCTTCATGCAATAAGATGACTAGTACAACTAGTGGATGTGGAATACATAGCACTGTGCCTGGCATACGGTAGGTGTTCAACAGATGGGAGGCTGGAGATCAGTCTTTCCAGATGATCAACACCCATAGTAGAGTCAGACTTTCTGGGGCTTTGGAACTCTTTCCTTAAGATTCAAAAGGTGATTGGAAGGCAGCACGTGGCCAAGCGTGGTGGTTCACACCTGTAATCCCAGCACTTTGGGAGGCCAAGGTGGGTGGATCACCTGAGGTCAGGAGTTCCAGACCAGCCTGGCCAACATGGTAAAACCCTGTCTCTATTAAGATTGCAAAAATTAGCCAGACTTGGTGGTGTGCCCCTGTAATCTCAGCCACCCGGAAGGCTGAGGTAGGAGAATTGCTTGAACCCAGGAGGCAGAGGCTACAGTGAGCTAAGATCATGCCGCAGCACCCCAGCTTGGGTGACAGAATGAGACCCCATCTCAAAACAAAAACAAAACATGGAAGGCAGCGTTGAGTCCTGATTAGAAAACAAGGACTAAATCCGGGTCTAACATGGCTGAATGCCCCTCTAAACCCCAAGAGGGTTTATTCCCATTACTGGCAAGTTCTGATGGATTAGCTGGGCAAACTGATGGTACAGGGAGTACCTACCCATCCACAACAATGTTCCACTGGGGGAAAGAGTCTGGATCCATGGTGGACGTCGCCCAGCAGTCATCTAAGACCAGCTTGATGTTGGGGTCATCCCTGTTTAGGACTCTCACTTCCATGTAAATTGGTTGACGGAGGAATCTCACTAGAGGGTACTCGTTTTCCCCATAAGGTTGTTGGTAGGAATTGTCTGAAATTGAATAGTATTCAAGTAGTTAATGGCTGCAACATGTATACATAGGTCACCACCGCTTCATTAGTCTGGCAGTATCAGGATGTTCATTTTAGGGGGAAGTTTGAAATTATTTAGGCAATTTCACAGACTACAATCTCTTACCTGGGTAGCTTTGCAGGATCAAGGTAAACGGACCCAACTTCACTGAGGCCACTGGAGGAGTAAGGCTTTCAACGTTGATGTTTAGTAGCATGTCATTCCTGCTGTAAGAACACTTCACTGTCATTCTATAAGAGTTTGGAGGGAGGGTAGGTACAGAGAACTTCAGGTTAAAAAATTGCTTGAGTTTAAACTAGAGCTTAAGAGTCAAATAGCAATTTTATCTCACCTGAACTCACTGTCTCTAGATATTTTGCTTGGAGGAAGATCCGTCCAGAGAGCATGTATTTCATTTTCATAGATGACTTTATCATCTTCGAACTTAAAGGTCAGAGATAGTGGGTTAGCAGCCAGTTATATCAAAGATGAGTCTTAACCTCGTGCCATCCGCCAGTACTAACCTTATATCTCGTTCCACATCCATTTAGGGGTATGTGGAACCGTACCAGCCCCTGAGACTGAGCCTCGAAGACAGGCTGGCAGGATGAGTTTCCCACCCTCAGAGTATCCAGGTCAAGAGCTGGTTGTGTTTGGTAGCTATAGACCTCGAAGTCCATAAACCCATCCTGGGTGCACAGCTCCCCTGTAACTAGATAGCGGTGAAAGTTTAAAGAAAATAAGGTTGTCTGTCCTGTGATACTGTCATCTCCCAACCTGATATGCTACGAGGGAGAAATTCTAACTTAGCAGGAGGCATCAGAATTTGTCTTAAGACTTTGTGAGGGAACCTTGATCTATAGCTTTAATTACAAAGGGAGCTGAAGTTAGTTGATTGTTATATATGAAATGAAGACTTTTCATCCAAAGGAAGGACCAGTAGACATAGGAAGAGGTGCTATATAGTATAAGACCAGTGAGAATCCTGATGAAGGGTAGAAGTTGACTTAAAATTAAACTTAATGTGGCTTTAGGTACAGCACCTATGTTATTGTATCCTTTCTTTGTATACTCACAAATCCTGAGTAGTTCAGGGAGAAACTGAGGCAGGAACTGATTTTTCTATTTGATCTGACCTGTGCAGATCAGATTAAACAGAAGCACATGGTGGAGGCAATACTAAACAAGAGATATTCACTCTGTATTTCTTTAAGAATTTGTAGGAATTTTGGGATCGGGGGGACTTAAACTTTTAATTCTAATTAGAAGTTTGAACATTCTTACCTAGATGGCAGGTTCAGATTCCTAAGCCAAAATATCTAGGTTACTTAACCATGGGGCAGTTACCATAAAATCTACCTATGTAAGGGATCTTAAAAATATTGTACTTAGGACCCCATCATAGCAGCTAGACTGTTTCTAATCTGACTAGTCTTTAGTTTCCTCGGTCTATAAGAAATACATCAGAATCTGACCTTCTATACATTTGCCCACATGTACAAGAAGAGCCAAGGGAGAGAAAAGGTAGAATATGGTTTTAATAAAAGGTCTTTACCTATGGAAACTGGTGACTCACAGACACACTCAGGATAGATCACCATGGATACTGTCTCCAACTGAAGGAGAAAGGTCAGCCTGAGTGAAGCTAAGTAGAACTGATGGAGTAGGCATTTTTCAGATAACTGAAATAAGAAAAGAATGTCAATTAGCAGCCACAGCCTGTTGGGGCCCGAAACTGTCACAGGGAAACAGCAAGGAAGTCCACTGAATACTTGCAGGACACACTCCAGACTTATCTGGGTTCCCTTTAAGCCAAAACAAGAGAGACCCTATCACTTCCTCAGATCTGGATGTATTCCCAGGCAGATTTATTGCTTTAAACTCATGCCCTGGAGTACCTAGCACTGTACTCTTTGCACGAGGTACTAAAGTTTGAATTAACAGATCAAATTCCAAAGAATAGTGGAATCCTCTGCCAAGCCAGGTCTGAGTCAAAAGGACTCTACAGATGTTATAAAATGGTATTGTATAACATGTACTCCCAACCTAAGGTTATCATCTGGCAGTATCCCTGGCAGTTCTAGTGAAGGCTAACCTCAGTAGCGACACTACGGGACCCTTTTGTTTAGATCAAGGTGTCCTGTTCGTTGGCCAGGGCAGATTCATCATTAGATATTTGACAAGTAGTTGCTACTACTCAGTTGGGGCCTTAGACGGTTTTCAGACTTAGAAACACTTAGATGATTTTTCATGGCAGAACTTAGAGGTTTTATGTTTAGAGAATGAACATCAGTTACTTGGTATTTCACTTATGCAAGATGATCAAATGAGGCCTTCCAGTGTTTGAATCTGTTATGTTGGCAATTAGAACTCACGGGCAAGTTACCAGCCGTATCAGGACTACCCACAAGAGTATACTTCAAGTAAGGACCCAGTGGAGTTCAGTGGTTGACAATTGAACATACTTTCGTTTTGAGCAGAGTTTTGCTGAAATGCAATTTCGTGCCATTTGTTGCTTCTAGATCAATTCCATTGTCATGCAGCTGGCTCACATCAATGTTCTGGTTTTCAAAGCTCACAGACTTAAGCTTCCCAGGAAACTCTGGTATGGTGAGAGTCATGTGTGTGGCATTGCAGGTCACGGGATCTAGAAGAAATGACAACAGAATGCCCATTACCAACCTTGATTAAGCTTCTAGGACAGTGTCTCCCACACTGAGGTTGCAGCTATCTGGGACCTTACCTGGTGCACAAATAGCTTGTGAGGAGAAGATCACCTTCTGTCCAGGAGATATAAAGGTAAGCTTCAGAGACACCATGTAGAGATGACTGTTACCTTGCTAGGGGGAGAAATAACATTGGTTACTTGAATCTCTAACCAGTAAGAATCCTCTCGGCAAGTATATATCCAAGTAATGGGCACTACTTTGACACAAGTAGGATTTAAGCATTTGTCTAATGACTGTTCTGGAGGTACACTAGTTTTAACCTTGTTCTAACATCTGGAAGAATGTTGTCTAGATCACCTATAGCCAATCACTTCTAGGCAGATAAGATCTGTCCTTACCCCATATGCCTGTTTTAAAGTATCAGCAGCCAGACAATGTTTTCAAGCTTCAATCGATTTGTGTTCTTACTGGGAAATAGGACCGTTCTTGAAGTGGTTGGCATTTGAGCACTTATGTGTCAGGACCTGTCCTAAGTACTTTAGGAGATTAATTTAGTGCAGTGTTCAGACTATTAGCCTGGAAAGCACCAATACTTGCTATAAAATATAGGACAATGACAACCCAAACAGAACCCCTTAACCTACAAAGATTTTAGGCATATGCTTGTTCTATGTTGTACTATAGATTTAAGACTATATGGGAAAGAGACTAGATTCAGGTAAGGATTATGTCTGTTTATTTTTGAGAAATGGTCTCTCTGTTGCCCAGGCTGGAGTGCAGTGGCACAATCTCTGCTCACTGCAACCTCTACCTCTCCTGGGTTCAAGAGATTCTCCCACCTCAGCTTCCTGAGTAGCTGGGATTATTAGGCACCACCTCACCCAGCTAAGTTTTTGTGTTTCATTATGTTGGCCAGGTTGGTCTTGAATTCCTGACCTCAAGCCATCTGCCCGCTTCAGCCTTCGAAAGTGCTGGGATTATAGTCGTGAATACCCAGCGAAGTGTTTGGCACTTAATAGGCATTAAAATGCTTATATGGGTTGTATTATCAGTTAATGTGAAGACATGGTTGAGATTATGCTTGGATTTAGGAATAATGGCCTGTGCTTTGGTGGTACAAAGAAAGACTTCCACACCTACCACATAGTGAGTCACTCCAGTGGCATTGAATGGCACGTGGAAGATCATCCTGTGGTTGTCAATCAAGAGACTAAAGCCTTCCTTCATGGCCTCTGGCAGGGTTAGAGTCTTGACTCTTGCACCATCACCAACCTCAATGCTCCATCCCATCTTAAGTTTGGTCACCTGAAGTCAAAAAGCTTTGTTTAGAGGGCTGGTGCTCCCTTAACCAAGTCTCTGGTAGCCTAATGATTTATCAGGTTGAAGGTAATATCACCTTTAACATAGAATTAAAGGTTATTAAGGTCTGATTTTTAAAATTTGCTTTCATACCTTATTGTCATCAGCCAAGCCAGAGAAGACCCGTGGCAAGGAAAACTGGAAGAAGAGAATTGTGATGTAAGACTCTGATTTGGAGGTAGATGTTTCTGAATTCATGTCACCTGCTAGAGAAATTGCTGTGTGGTTATCACACCAAAAGACCTGCTTGTGGGATGCAGCAGAAGCAGCACATGAACCCTGACTGTGCCCTTAGATGTCATAATACTTCTTTGAACTTCTGATCCCAAGAGGCAGCTGGAAGATCTAAGCTCCTTTCTAGTTGTAAGTTGGGACACCTTTTCCCCCTGCAAGTTGGAGTTTCACTCATCACCCAGGCTGGAGTACAATGGTGAAATCTCAGCTCACTGCAACCTCCGTCTCCCGGGTTCAAGCGATTCTCCTGCCTCAGCCTCCCAAGTAGCTGGGATTACAGGCAAGTACCATCACACCTGGCTAATTTTTTATATTTTGTAGAGATGGGATTTCACCATGTTGGTCGGGCTGGTCTCCAACTCCTAATATCAGGTGATCCACCTGCCTCAGCCTCCCAAAGTGCTGGGATTACAGGCGTGAGCCACTGCACCTGACTGGGACAATGTTCTTAAACATTCACCCGTTCGACCTATGTCCATATAAATTAGGTACTATGTAAAGCCATGCAATTCTATCATTGTTATGGAGTTGCTTTTATATCAGTGTTTTTTTTAGTTGTCCATGGTTGACATTAGCCACGTTAGACTCCAAATCCATGAAGATGTGATTGGGCCATTTGTTCACTTATTGTATCTTAGCATCTAGGGTAGGGCCTAGAATATGGCATATATTCCATTTGTCAGATGATTAACGTGAATGCAACTACCAGTAAAACCCTATTGCCGTGCATGATATGCCAAGTACCATGTATACACTCTCAGTCAATTCTTAGAGCCACCCTGAGGTGAGCATTATTGTCCCATCACTTTGGACTTGAAAACAAAGCCTCAGGGTGGTTAAAGTTAAACCATCATCACACAGAAAGTTAGCAAGTACAGGATTAAATCCTGGTCTGATTTCTAAGCCCAGCCCTGGTTAGATCATCATCATATTCCCCCTACAGTAGCCATATACCCCAAGCAGTCAGCCCATTTCACTCACAGACATGAAATCCTTCTTGCAGATTGTAGATGCTGAAAGCCCCTGGGTCTCTTCTACTTGCATAGCTGGACAGAAGAACTGATACATGACAGCTCCATGTCTTAGAGCAGCACTGTCATTCATGACTCTGATGGTCATCTGGTATCCACCATGCTGTGTAGAAATAGCATAGTGGGAACACTAAGTGCTGTGCCTCCATGGGATTCTAGAATACCATCTGACCCATCTGAGTGGCAAAACCCTTAAAGTTACCAATACCACAAGTGTTGGAAGGTACCTCATTCCTGTATCAGGAGACTAGCTAGCCCATTGCAATCTGTTAGTGAAGACTCACGCTGAGAGGCCAGTTTTAGCATCAGGAAATGGAGTTCAGTTTCTATTTCTCTTGTGTCTACCCTATGTCTCAGTACCATGGTCCTGGCTGAATGGAGTTGGTTTGGGGCTTCTACCAAGGTTATGTGAATACTTGTTAAGTACCTAAGTAGCTGCCATTGTGCTGGGTAGAGCCACCCTTCCTATTACCACTGACTTTAGGGAACTCAGTCTAGAAGTAGGTGTCAGCCAACCTTTTTCTGTTATGCATTAGCAACTGTTTTAGACTCATGTGAGCCACATGAAATCCATAGCATGTTTCCTTAAAAGAACTTTAAAAAGCTAAGAGCCAGCTGGGCATAGTGGCTCATTGCCTATAACCCAATCACTTTGGGAGACTGAGGCAGATGGATTGCCTGAGCTCAGGAGTTCAAGACCAGCCTATGCAACATGGTGAGACCCCGTCTCTCCAAAAAAAAAAAAAAAAAAAAAGCCACGAAAGTTAGCTGGGTGTGGTGGTGCATACCTGTTGTCCCAGCTACTGGGGAGGCTGAGGTGGTACTGAGAGATAGGGGATTGCTTGAGCCCGGGAGGTGGGGGTTGCAGTGAGCTGAGATTGCACCACTGCATTCCAGCCTGGACAACAGCAAGACCCTGTCTCAAGAAGATTAAGATAAAACCCATTCTTAGTTTGAAGACAAAAAAAAAAAAAAAAAGACATGAACTAGGCACAGTGGCAGAGTGGCTCATGCCTATAATCCCAGTGCTTTGGGAGGCTGAGGTGGGAAGATCCCTTGAGGCCAGAAGTTTGAGTCCAGCCTGGACAACATGGTGAAATCCCCATCTCGACAAGAAAAGATTAGATAGGCATAGTGTCGCATGCCTGTAGCCCCAGGTAGTTGGGAGGCTGAGACAGGAGAATCCCTTGAGCCCAGCAGTTCTAGGCTGGAGTGAGCCATGATTGCAGCCACTGCTTTCCAGCCTGGGCTACAGAGCAGGCCTGCCTCACAAAGAGGCCATGGACTGCATTTGGCAGTCCACAGGTTATGGTTTGCAGACCCTTGGTCTAAGGGAATGCAACTCTAAGCCCTCTAATGTTGAGAAGGTCTGTTTTAGAAGGAAATTATGAGATTTTTTCATGAAGGACATATGATTACTTCATTGGTTGATCATAGAGGGCTCTGGGGACCAGATGACTTATAGTTCAAGCCTGTTTACAGAGTAGGGTCTAAGAATGTATCTGCACAAAACTTATACTGCAGACCACCTGCATCATAATCAGATGGTGTAGACTGTTAGACATGCAGATTCCCAGAACTCACCCCAGGCCTATGTCCAACTAGTCAATTAAATCCAAACTTTCCAAATTGCAACTTGCTAGCTTCTGCTTAGACAGGTTGCTTTTATTGCTCCTAATATTCCTTATTGGGCAATACTGTTGCTTGGCAATAGAAAAAACCTTACTGCTTGGCTGCTGTTTGCCTTTTAACACCTGTTTCTATATGTCAGATTTCTATTTGCTGGCACCAAAATAGCCTTCCATCTCACGTGGGGGTTTACAGATCAAAATAGCTCATGTTTCATCATATGTTGTATCCAGGTGCTGCACCAGGTCTTAATCTGTAGACCATCATTAGTCTTTATTACCCCATGGAGCAGGCACCATTACTGTCATCTTCTAGTAGGCAAACAGGCTTGAAAGGACTAACTTGCTGGAAATAACACCTAATTGGTGGTAGAGCCAGGGCTCAAGGGCTCAAGTACTCGAATGCCAGGGTTTCTCATCCTCAACACTGACATCTCAGGCCTGGTAATTCTGTGTTATGGGGAGGAGACTTGGGTAATGTTTTTTTGTCTGCCAGCATCCTTGGCTTGTATCCATTAGATGCCAGTAGCAGCTGTTCTACCCCAGTTGTGATAACCAAAGATATTTCTAGATGTTGCCAAGTGTCCCCTGGACAGATTCTCCGCCACTACCCCCTACCCTGGACAGTTTTGCTCTTGTTGCCAAGACTGGAGCGCAATGGGGCAATCTCAGCTCACTGCTACCTCCGCCTCCACCCCCTGGGTTTAAGTGCTTCTGTCTCAGCCTCCCAAGTAGCTAGGATTACAGGTGTGTGCCACCACACCCAGCTAATTTTTTGTATTTTTAGTAGAGATGGGGTTTCACCATCTTGGCCAGGCTGGTCTGAAACTTCTGACCTCAGGTGATCCACCCACCTCAACCTCCCAAAGTGTAGAGATAACAGGTGTGAGCCACCACACCCGGCCTGGACAGATTATAATAGAAAAGAAGAACCACACATGAGACACCACCCCCTTGGTTGAAAGCCACTGCTTTACTCCAAAAAGTAAGTTCTTAGCCAAGTTTACTACCAGTAACTCTTAGGTTACTACGTACTTCCCCAAGAACTGCTCAAAGAAATGGACTTACCACTCTCCTGGTACAGTTATCATAGGTAACCCTCAGGGTGAACTTTTCTGGGTCCAGGGTGTAAGTGCAGTTCGGCACGTGGAGACCAAGGGGATCTGCCAAGACCAGAGCAGGATTAGACAGGATGGCTGAGTACATTTTAGTGACAGTCCAAAGCTACAGAGTTAAGACCACCAGTCCATTTCTAAGGCACTTCAGTCCCTTCACTTCCACCCCAACTCGGTGATAGGACTTGAGCTCTGAGATGGTATGACTTTCAGCCAGAAGCTTCCCAGAGATGCTGATGTAAGACACTTTCAAAGAAAGATAGGTCTTCCGTGCTGGGTGGCCTCATGCAAATCAAGTATCCCCATGGCATCATGGAAGTTGGATGCTGTTGCTGCAGGAATTTGGGTACTCTGCTCCCCAGACAAACAGGATTGGCCCAAGCCAAAGGCTGTCTGCTAATTAGGACTATGATGAGATAACACACGTTACTTACCCACCACAGATGCATGCCATTTCTTGGTGCCAGGACTGCTTGGGAACTCCACTGTTATTCCCCTTTCATCACAAATGACAGTGCCTAGGGAGCAAAGGAAGCATCTGGGGGCTTTGAGTCATGAATGATGCAACTCCCATAAAAATGTATAGACTCCTCTTGGATGGGAAGGATTCTAGATGAGGGAGGCAAGAATCGTCCCCTACCCTGGGAGAGCTCACAAACAAGTGAGCAAGATAACAACGATACAATATACCAAGAACTGTAAGGAAAATATCAGGCACCCAGAGCTTTTGAAGTATTCCAGGAAGAAGCCCAGGTTAGGGTTGACAAGCAGGTCTGTAGAAGCCAGGTCAACACCTTGACAGTGGAGCGGATGGAAGCAGGTCTGGAATACTGACAAAAGCTTTGTCAACCGGTTTTGCAAACTGACGTTAAACGAAGGCCTGGGTAAGTCTGAGGACACCTTTTTTTTTTTTTTTTTTTTTTTTGGAGATAGAGTCTCTCTGTTGCCCAGGCTGGAGTGCAGTGGCACGATCTCAGCTCACTGCAACCTCAGCCTCCCAGGTCCAAGTGATTCTCCTGCCTCAGCCTTCTGAGTAGCTGGGATTATATGTGCCTACCACCACACCCAGCTAGTTTTTGTATTTTTTGTAGAGACGGGGTTTCACCACATTGGCCAGGCTGGTCTCAAACTCCTGAACTCAGGTGATCCGCCTGCCTTGGCTTCCCAAAGTTCTGGGATTACAGGCGTGAGCCATGGCGCCTGGCTACATTTTTTTTTAAGATCAACTTTTGCCCATCTGCTACTCTGCAGCCTCTGGCTCAGGTGAACGTCAAGTGAGCAGCTCCAGTTTTGCCTGTTATGTTGATGTTTTCCTTAAGCGTGAGTTTGTGTTTGAAGTTAGTTGTGGTGGTTTGCTGTTCTGGGGATACCATAAAGCTTGAGGCAGTGAAGGATTGGAAGGCAGTGCAGGTGTTCTGAGTTTTTATTTAGCAGGTATAGTAAGTCTACAGGTTAGCAGAGGAAAGATCCAGTAACCTGACCAAGGTAATGAAGGGGGTGAATGGAGGTTGTCTGAGCCAGGCCTGTGTCTCTTGGCCGGCTAGGCCTTCCAGCTGCAACCTGTTTTTCTCTGCTAAGAAGACTTCCCTCACCCAAGAGGCATACCTGGAAAGGCAGGATTTACCAACTGAAAAACATCTATGGAGTTCACTGAAGTCACGAGGGCAAAGAAGAGAGAAATCGACCTGCAAGTGCTGGAAAAAAAGACAGGGAGATAGTCAAGAAGAATGGACTTCAACAAACAAAGCTATCATAGCCACTCCCTCCACTTCCAGAATTACTCACCTCCAGCCTGCATTGAACCAGCCTGAGGGACTCCAAGATCCTCCTCTCTGCCTGGACGCCATAGCAAAAGGCACTACCAGATCAACCGGGTAGAGAGTGGGCTGCTCTGTGTTTTTATAGCAGGAAGCCAGTCGCATCAACAAGCTCTCCCCATTGTGGGCAGCTGAATCTTCTCCCATTCTCCCAGCTGAAAGGGAAGGATTGGGGAAGGAAGTGGCCTCTCTGATTCCTGACAGATTGTGCCGGGTATTCTGCCAGCTGCCCCTGTGGGCCAGGCATGCAATCAGAGTTCGCTGAAATCAGCTGCAGGTGAGTAAATTGGTGTTTTCCCTATAACTTCGGGGGAAATTAGGATCTTTTGGGCAAATTATTTACAACTGCAATGTAGAGTGAAAGAGAATCATGGGCTTTATTGAGAAAAAAACAAGTCTTGTTCACATCACTAAACATTTTTTTGAGATACAGTTTCACTCTGTCACCCAGGCTAGAGTGCACTGGTGGAATCTTGGCTCACTACAACCTCCGCCTCCTGGGTTCAAGCAATTCTCCTGCCTCAGCCTCCTGAGTAGCAGGGATTACAGGTGCGTGCCACCACGCCTGGCTAATTTTTGTATTTTTAGTAGAGACAGGGTTTCACCATGTTGGTCAGGCTGGTCTCAAACTCCTGCCTTAGGTGATCTGCCCACCTCGGCCTCCTAAAGTGCTGGGATTACAGCCATGAGTCATTGCACCTAAACTAAAACCTTTTAAGTAACATCTAGTCTCCTGGCTACTGCAGAAGTCACCCTGATAATGCACATGAAGTATCTTTAAAAAAATGAATGAAGCCTTATTGACCCCCAAGTGTAAAAGCTTAAGCTTACAGCAAAAAAATACAGACAATTACAGAAGAATACAGAGAAAAGGCAAAAGTCACTCACAATAGTGCCACTGCTAATATTTAGGTGGGTAACTTTACAGACATGTTTCTACAAACACCACACACAAGTTTTTTAAAAAC
The DNA here is from genome assembly GCF_047675955.1 of Chlorocebus sabaeus. Taxonomy (NCBI): domain Eukaryota; kingdom Metazoa; phylum Chordata; class Mammalia; order Primates; family Cercopithecidae; genus Chlorocebus; species Chlorocebus sabaeus. Next base: position 19,509,962 of record NC_132908.1, read on the forward strand.
TGGGAAGAAAGTTTAAATACTGTTTTGTAATCTGCCACTGTCACTTTATAACCTATTAAACATAAAGCTCTCTGTTACCATTTTAGGGTGGCCTAGTATTCAATGTTGAGATACATCTGTGTTTATATAACTTCCGTAATTATGAGCATTAAGGTGGCTTGCAATTTTTCATTATAAGCAATAACATCATGAACATTCTGATACATTTCGTTGGTTAACCCTCAAGATAAATTCCTCAAAGTAAAACTTCTGGGTAAAAGGGAGTAGTGATCTAATAAGAATGTTTTGTTGTTGTAAAGCACTTGGAAGTTTCCCAGTGGGGAAACTGAGGTAAGGAAACTTGCCCCAACAGTGTCAGGGGCCAGGTGGAGAACTCAGATTTCCTGAGGCCTGATCAATGTATTTTTTTCAACATCTCTCATTGCTCTTTGAGATAACTAGATGTCTGCAGCCCATGTTCTAAAATAGGTGAATATAATGCCTAGACTCTATACAAGTGATGGGTGACATTTGCAATTATTAGGTTGGTGCAAAAGTGATTGTGGTTTTTGCCACTACTTTTATTTATTTATTTATTTGAGATGGAGTCTCGCTCTGTCACTCAGGCTGGAGTGCAGTGGCGCGATCACGGCTCACTGCAGCCTCCGCCTCCCGGGTTCAAGCGATTTTCCTGCCTCAGCTTCCCCAGTAGCAGGCGCCCACCACCACGCCCAGATAATTTTTGTGTTTTTAGTAGAGACAGGGTTCCACCATGTTGGCCAGTTTGGTCTCGAACTCCTGGTTTCAAGTGATCCACCTGCCTCGGCCTCCCAAAGTGCTGGGATTACAGGCATGAACCACTCGCCTGGCCCTTTGCCACTACTTTTAATGGCAAAAAACAATTATTTCTGCATCAACCTAAACAGTATTGATTCATGTGTTGCCTTTGAGGTGTAACCTGAGGCATCTGAAATAACACTGTAGATTAAAATGTTTTCCTGACTTCCTTGATCAAAAGGATCACATGGAGCTCTTATTAATGTCACAGATTCCTGAGTCCCACCCAAAAGCTACTGAATTGGACTCTCCAGAGGATGTGCCTGGGAAATAGTTGCTTAATGAGCACCACAGGTGATTCTTATAATCAGGAAAACCTGGAAAATACCTGGAGGGAGGGAGGGAGTCGAGAAAATCTGTGGTGGCCAGTGGTTAACCTCTTTACAGGAATTGGGTAGATTACATCCCAGTGGAATTGGGGAGAGGGAGCAAAATACAGATGAGTTTTTGGGGATAGAGATGGTAAAATGATTTCATTTTACAGCCAAAGCATGATAGCAATAGTTTCTCTTTCTATGCATATTTTCTGAAAAGTGGCACCATTTCTACAAATGTAATCCATTACCACAACGGTTAAGACTATGAGGAGAAGACATTAGAGGGAAAAGCATAGATGTGAGACTCAGAGCCCTGTTGAGAAGGTGGTCAGAGAAGTGATGGGTTAATGTGCTTATTCAGCCTCCCTCAGACCCCACCTCCCTCTCCACCCTGCTACGCGCTCCCCTCAAGATGGCGTCTTTTCTCCAGAGTGGGAAGTTTTTGTCTTGGAAAGGGAGACCTTGTTCAGAGCCCCCAAATTATGGGTTTCTAAAAGGTTAAGGGGCAGCACAGAGACCCCAAGCAGGAGATGCGGTGAGAAAGCCCACTGTGGGCTGGTGAAACTGGTATGTGCACCAGAGATTAATTTTGTTTGTCTCAGCTAACCCAGACCTGTGGTGTGCTAGGGACAGCCACCGAACAAATGGCTCCGGGCCCATGAGCATCAATGTCTAGGGTTCTGCTCTGGAAAAAGCAGGAAGCTACAGTGTGTTCAGCAGCTGACTTTGAACACAGGAAGAAATAGCTGCTCCGTAAAACAGTGTCTTCTATCAGGAGGTAGGAAAAACTAAAGTCTTTACAAAAATGATTCTTAATATTCTATTCTCACTTATAAGTGAGAGCTGAACAATGAGAACACAGGGACACAGGGAGGGGAACAACACACACTGGGTCCTGGTGGCAGGGGTTGGGGGGCCGGGGGATGGAGAGCATCAAAATAAATAGCTAATGCATGCGGGGCTCAATACTTAGGTGATGGGTTGATGGGTGCAGTAAACCACCATGGCACACATTTACCTATGTAACAAACCTGCACGTCCTGTACATGTATCTGGGAACTTTAAATTAAATTTTAAAAAATTGCACTAAATAGGCCTGGTGCGGTGGCTCACACCTGTAATCCCAGCACTTTGGGAGGTCAAGGCAGGCAGATCACCCGATGTCAGGAGTTTGAGACCAACCTGGCTAACATGGTGATACCCTGTCTCTACCCAAAATACAAATATTAGCTGGGCATGGCGGCACACCTGTAAATCCAGCTACTCGGGAGGCTGAGGTAGGAGAATCGCTTGAACCCACGAGGCGGAGGCCGCAGTGAGCCAAGATTGTGCTCACGCCATTCTCCTGCCTCAGCCTCCAGAGTAGCTGGGACTATAGGTGCCCGCCACTATGCCTGGCTAATTTTTTGTATTTTTAGTAGAGATGGGGTTTCACCATGTTAGCCAGGTTGGTCTCCTGACCTCGTGATCTGCCCGCCTCGGCCTCCCAAAGTGCTGGGATTAGTGGCTGATACAGTGTTTCTTGACTCGTTGATTTATAGAAATAACACTGATTAGCTGGGTACAGTGGCTCACACCTGTAGTCACAGCGACTCAGGAGGCTGAGGTGGGAGGATAGCTTGAGCCCAGGACTTTTAAGACCAGTCTGAGCAGCATAGCAAGACCCCATCTCAAAAAAAAAAAAAAAGAACACTGATTAGTGATTGGCTATACATTGTTGAACTATAGGGTACAAGTAATGGTGTCCAGCCTGGGCAACAAGAGTGAAACTCTGTCTCAAAAAAAAAAAAAAAAAAAAAAGACACTAAATAAACAGCAGACCTCATTCAAATATATGCTTTCCACACTCTTTTTAATGAACCTTTTAAAATTTGCTAATTTATTATTATAAGGTGTTCCCTCTCCTCTTCTCTGCCGTGGGCTCTATGTAAGTATCATGAAACCATTTCTCTCCTGCTAATCACCAGGCATTTCTTGAAGGGAGTCTCATGCATAAAAGAAAGACTGTAGTTTTGTTGCCTCATCTGGGCAGATGCCTTCTTTCTGAAGTGCAGTTCTTATAAATGACAGTTTATAACTCTTAAATTCTGAATCTGCTGTCCTTGTTTTCCACAACAATTATAAAAATATTTTTGAAAGACAATCTAAATATCACCATTTAGAGATGATTGGATAAACTATGGAATACTCTTCAGCTACTGCAAATGATTCTATGGGTTCATTCAGATCTATGAATACTGACGTGAAAGATACCTGCAATAAAACTTGAATTTCAGGGCTATATATCTACTATGCTTTCATGTTTTGCTTTAATAGGAAAACGAAAAACCTGTCGACCTAAAGGAAGAAGATAATATAATTTTAAAGAGTTTACTTGAGCTAAAGTGTGGACAGCTGCCCGGGAAACACTTCCCTTGCCTTGGTGAGTTCTCCCCTTACAAGTTACAAGTGGGTTCTTTGTTTTTTGTTTTGTTTTGTTTTTTGAGATGGAGTCTTGCTCTGTTACCCGGGCTGGAGTGCAGTGGTGCAATCTTGGCTCACTGCAAGCTCTGCCTCCCGGGTTCACGCCATTCTCCTGCCTCACCTCCCAAGTAGCTGGGACTACAGGTGCCCGCCACTACACCTGGCTAATTTTTTGTATTTTTAGTAGAGACGGAGTTTCACCATGTTAGCCAGGATGGTCTCCTGACCTCGTAATCTGCCTGCCTCGGCCTCCCAAAGTGCTGGGATTAGTGGCTGATATGGTGTTTCTTGACTCATTGATTTATAGAAATAACACTGATTAGCTGGGTACAGTGGCTCACACCTATAGTCACAGCGACTCAGGAGGCTGAGGTGGGAGGATAGCTTGAGCCCAGGACTTTTAAGACCAGTCTGAGCAGCATAGCAAGACCCCATCTCAAAAAAAAAAAAAAAAAAGAACACTGATTAGTGATTGGCTATACATTGTTGAACTATAGGGTACGAGTAATGGCATCTAGCATATGGTATGAGTTATGGTGTCCAGTGTATGGCATAGTTAGGTTAATTTTATGGCTCCTTGGTGTCAGTGTAGAGCCCATATAACAAGTAGCTCCAAGAGATAATTACTGAGCCCTAGGAGGAAGTAAGGTAGGATAGTTGTCACGTTTCAATGCCTCTCTGGGCCTGATAATTTAAAGGGGCTTTGCATTCTTCAGATACAAAGTTTATTTTCTTTCTCAAACCTATGTGCATATTTATACTTTATATGTCTGCATGTGGGTCTATACATAGGTATTTGGATTACAAATCAAGAAAGTTGTCCCAGAGAGTTGACAGCGTCATCCAGGAAAGGAGAGGGTTGCCAGGGTCTGGGGAGTCCACGTGACTGTGCTGGGCATTTGCAACCATTGTCTATTCTGATTTGTTCATGCTTTTGCTGTATGGGTTTTAAATACATTGAATATCATCCCCGGGAAAAGGATTAAGAAGATGCGAGGGTTGGAGTACAGAAAACATTTCCCCAGAATATGGTGCCTGGGCATGCCGAGTGCTTTGGAAAATCAAAAGGCTTTAGAAATAAGCCTCAGAATCAAGGTCTCTGTATCCTTGCCTTGTTCCCTTTCCACCCACAAAGTACAGAAAGGAACTCTCTCTGGAATTTCTTTATTTGACCTAGAAAGCTTTTTTTTTTTTTTTTTTTTTTTTTTTGGACAGGGCTTTGCTCTTGTTGCCCAGGCTGGAGTGCAATGGTATGATCTGGGCTCACTGCAACCTCCCCCGCCCAGGTTCAAGTGATTCTCCTAAGCCTGGCTAATTGTGGGCTTTTTGTTTTTGCTTTTGCTTTTTCTTTGTATTTTTAGTAGAGACAGGGTTTCACCATGATGGCCAGGTTGGTCTCAAACGCCTGACCTCAAATGATCCACCCGCCTCGGCATCCCAAAGTGTTAAGATTACAGGCGTGAGCCACCGGGCCCAGCCAAGGCAGCTTCTGAACAGAAGAAACACTATTGCCTTCTATCCCCTCCCTGAAATCTCATTATCTAGAGCTGGAAAGAAGACTAAGTAATGCAACCACACATAGACATACTTTTCCACAAGATGATGTCAGCCTCTGAAGCTCATTCAAATTCCAAAGATAATTATGTATAAGCTAATTTCTCTCTCCCTGGTCCATTCATTCTCCCTAATAATCATTACTGCCCCTCAAGAGAATTGTCTACAGTCCTCATCTCCTCCATCCCCTATGAAAAACCGTATATACAGCCAGGTGTGGTGGCTCACGCCTGTAATCCTAGCAGTTAGGGAAGCTGAGGCGGGTGGATCACCTGAGGTCAGGAGTTCGAGACCAGCCTGGCCAACATGGCGAAACCCCGTCTCTACTAAAACTATAAAAATTAGCCAGGCATAGTGGTGTGTGCCTGTAATCCTAGCTACGCAGGAGTCTGAGGCAGGAGAATTGCTTGAACCCGGCGGGCAGAGGCTGCAGTGAGCCAAGATTGCACCACTGCACTCCAGCCTGGGCGACAGAGCAAGACTCCATCTCAAAAACAAACAAACAAAAAACGGTATATATGCATCTGTGCCCCATTGAGAGCTTAGGAACAATCACTGTATGATTCCCACCTTCCCCTGCACATTAATAATTTTGTATGAATTTTTCTTCTATTTATCTGCCTTTGGTCAGTTTATTTTCTGTAAACCTTCAGAGTTAAAAGGTGGGGGTTTTCCTCCTTCAGCCCTTAAAAGAATAAGGAACTCCTGCCTTTCTGACTTTGAGGGAGAAGAAAAGAAAAAATCATTTGGGAAAAATAGGCTGCACCTGCACACAGATAAGCAACTTCGTCTAATTAGCGAGCTTCTAGGAAAAAAGTTTCCTCCCCTTTTCAGACATATCCATGGTGGAAATTTACACAGAGAGGAGGGGGGCTTGCCTAAAACAAACCCACAGCTATCAAAACAAGAGACCCAGGCTTTGTGCTTGCCTAGATACATGCCCACAGTGCTGTAAGATACTGGGAGTTGCACAGACAGCTTTACTGATGAGAAGTTATTCAAACTGCTAGAGATGAGAGAGGAGTTTCTTTAAAAAGCTTTTGAATTCAGCCGTAACCCAGCAATCCACTTGGACTCCTCTCTCTGCTGCAGATAATTTTTTTTTCACTTATTATTATTCTTTTTTGAGACAGAGTTTCACTCTTGTTGCCCAGGCTCGAGTGCAATGGTGTGATCTCGGGTCACTGCAAACTCCGCCTCCTGGATTCATTCTTCTGCCTTAGCCTCCCAAATAACTGGGATTACAGGCATGCCCCACCACACTTGGCTAATTTTGAATTTTTAGTAGAGATGGCGTTTCCCCATGTTGGCCAGGCTGGTCTCAAACTCCTGATGTCAGGTGATCCACCTGCCTCAGCCTCTCAAAGTGCTGGGATTACAGTTGTGAGCCACTGCACCCAGGCTCTTTCACTTACTAAACTTTCGTTCCAACCCACCTTTGTGTCCATCTTCCTTAATTTTCTAGGAGGTAGGACAAAGAACCCAGGGTACTAGTTCAGACAGTGAGAAATGTCTACATTAAGATGCGTTGGTGAGACTCCAACAACTGTATTCATCACCTCTATTTTCATTGAATTGTTTTAGTGATAAAATAACCAATTAAATAATTATAGACTGGGCATGGTGGCTCAGGCCTTTAATCCCAGCACTTTGGGAGACTGAGGCTAGAAGATAACTTGAGGCCAGGAATTCAAAACCACCTTGGACAGCATGGCAGGGCCCTGTCTCTTAAAATTTTATTTAGTTAGTTAGTTTTAGTTTTTTGAGACAGAGTCTCACTCTGTCGCCCATGCTGGAATCTAATGGCATGATCTCTGCTCACTGCAACCTCTGCTTCCCAGGTTCAAGCTATTCTTGTGACCCAGCCTCCCCAGTAGCTGGGGCTATAGGTGTGTGCCACCACACCTGGCTAATTTTTGTATTTTTAGTAGAGATGGGGTTTCATCATGTCGGCCAGGTTGGTCTTGAACTCTTGACCTCAGGTGATCCTCCTTGGCCTCCCAAAGTGCTGGGATTGCAGGTGTGAGCCACCATGCCTGGACAACAACAACAAAAAATGTAAAATAATAATTTTGACTGATTTCTGAGTGAGCTACCTAAGCTACAGAGTCTAAGGCTCAAGGATGAAAACTCAACAGTATAAAGGTAAAATGTTGAACGGATCCGGAGCTTGAGGCTTTGAAACAAAGTCCAACTCACTATGGTAAAATGAAGATATTAAGAGGTTTAATATCTAAAGAGGTTTAGTGACTTGCTCTAGGTCATTTACCCAGTTAGTAGCAGACAGAGCTCCAGTGAGAAACCAGGTCTCCTGATGCCTCTCTCTGCCCTTTCTAATTGATTTTGATTTTCTCTCTCTCGCTGTGTGTGTGTGTCTGTGCATGCGGGGGTGTTTTAAAACTCTGTGCTTCTCTTGCAGTTCACTTGTCTTCTAAAAGTACAAGATGACATTAATTAGAATTTTAGCAGTATAAGATAAATAATATAAAAACTTCTCCCGGTTATGCTAATACAGCTCAAAATAGCTTTCAAATATCAAATATGAATTTAACTTGGAAAAATAAAATAGACTATGTCAATGAGTATGTTCTTCAACATCATATGGTAGTTCCTTTACCAATCTAATATACAATGTTAATGTTGTTTCCCCCTTGGGTTCTTCAGACAGATCCAAGTTGAATGAGCCCTTCTGACAGTAATAAATTCAGGAAGAACTAGGATGAAAGCTTTATCGATCTATAAATATAAAGGTAGGGCGGCATCAATATATGGAAGACACAAGGCCCAGAAGTCCCTTTTTTTTTTTTTTTTTTTTGAGACGGAGTCTCACTCTGTCGCCCAGGCTGGAGGGCAATGGCGTGATCTTGGCTCACTGCAAGCTCCACCTCCCAGGTTCAAGAGATTCTCTGGTCTCAGCCTCCCGAGTAGCTGGGATTACAGGCATGTACCATCACGCCCAGTTAATGCTTTGTATTTTTAGTAGAGACTGGGGTTTCACCGTGTTGGCCAGGCGAGTCTCAAACTCCCAACCTCACATGATCCGCCTGCCTCGGTCTCCCAAAGTGCTGGGATTATAGGCGTGAGCCACTGCGCTCGGCCGAAAAGTTCTAAATAAAAACTCATTTACATATAATGTTAATAAAAACTCATTTTCATACAGATGTTAACACAAATGACCCTATGGCTAAGTAGCTAGGGCAATGGTTACTCTCAGCAATGTAGCATATTGCTTTCAGTTGACAGAATATAAGATATGTTCAGTATTGAAGTTCTTAGGAGGATGCAGTAGATTGAGTGTAAAAGTCCCAATCTTGTGCCCCTCTCTGTGCTCCTACCATTTGTAATGTGCCTCTACAGTCAGCCTATTATACCACCACCACTGTAACCATAATAAGTTAGTTGCTCAGTGCCCATGGCAAGTCAATACACTGAGACACTGGTTGCAGCGGAGAAAGAGGTTTAATCATAGGTTCACTGAATAAAGAGATGGGAGGAAACCTCAAATCCATCTCCCTAAGGAGTTTGGGGCTAGGGTTTTGGATGGGCCAAAGTATGGAGATAATTGATTGGTGGAGTGTGGGGGTGAAGTCATGAGACAGGGAGATAAACTGTTTTCATGGTGATCCCATTCCTCTGGGCAGGGGTGGTGAGGGGTCCTCCAAATGGTTGCTGGAAGGCAGAACATGGTGGCTCACACCTGTAATCCTAGCACTTTGGGAGGCCAAAGCAGATAGATCATTTGAGGTCAGGAGTTCGTGACCAGTTTGGCCAACATGGTGAGACCCCGTCTCTACTAAAAATACAAAAATTAGCTGGGCATGGTAGTGGGCACCTGTAATCCCAGCTACTGGAGAGGCTGAGGCAGGAGAATTGCTTGAACCCGGGTGGTGAAGGTTGCAGTGAGCCGAGATCATGCCACTGCACTCCAGCCTGGGTGACAGAACAAGACTCTTTCTCAATTTAAAAAAAGAAAAAAGAAAAACACAGGCCAGGTGCAGTGGCTCACGCCTGTAATCTCAACACTTTGGGAGGCTGAGGTGGGTGGATCACCTGAGGTCAAGAGTTCGAGATCAGTCTGGCCAACATGGTGAAACCCTGTTTCTACTAAAAATACAAAAATTAGCTGGGCATGGTGGTGGGCACCTGTAATCCCAGCTGCTTGGGAGACTTAGGCAGGAGAATTGCTTGAACCCAGGAGGTGGAGGTTGCAGTGAGCTAAGATTGCACCATTGCACTCCAGCCCAGGCAACAAGAACGAAATTCTGTCTCAAAAAAAAAATTGCTAGAATTTGGGGTCTGAAAAACATCTTAAGTGATCCTTAAGCAAAAAGCCTTATGATTCTAATGTCAGAGAGCCTGTCTACAGGAACAACAGAGGTACAAATCAATTCTTAAATAGTCTCATGTCCTTAATGTCAGGGATCCTATCTGCAGGAACAATGGGAATACAAACAGTCAATATCTAGTGCTATGTGACTTTCAGCCACAAGAAAGTGGGCCAAAGTGCAGCCTGATTAATGCTTAATTATAACTACATTTCTGTCCCCAGCCTGGCATGCCATTCTTGTCAACCTAGGTTTCACTACCCCAACCATCAAAATCTGGCTGGCTTTGTGACTTGCTCTGGCCCATAGAATGTGGTGGAAATGACCATGTGTCAGTTCTGTGACTAGGTCTCAAGAGGTCTTAGACACCCTGCTGTCTCCATGAGAACAGGCCCAGGATAACCTGCAGATAATGAGCAGTCTCAAAAGGCAGGGACAGGGCATCTAAGCTGAGGCTATCCTAGAGTGACCAGTCCTTAGCTGACTTGCTGGTTAACTGGTGATGAATGAATGAGCCCAGCCACTCAATCATCCCTGTACTCCTGGTACATAACCCATTTGATCCTGGTGGATTATCTTTTTGATATGCTGTAGGATTCACTTAGCTAGTATTTTGTTGAGGTTTTTTGCATCTATGCTCATCAGGAATATTGGCAGTTTTCTTTTTTTGTATGTCCTTTCTTGGTTTTGATATTAGCGTTTGTAGAATGATTTAGGGAGGTTTCCCTCTTCCACTGTCTTGTGGAATAGTGTCAGTCGGACTGGTACCAATTCTTTGCGTGTCTGATAGAATTCAGCTGTGAATCCATCTGGTCCTGGATTTTTTTTTTTCTTGGCCTTGTTTTTATTACCATTTCAATCTAGCTGCTTGTTATTGGTCTGTTCAGAGTTTCTATTTCTTCCTGGTTTAATATAGGAGGGTTGTATGTTACCACGAATTTATCCATCTCCTCTAGGTTTTCTAGTTTGTGCATGTAAAGGTGTTCATAGTAGCCTTGAATGATCTTTTGTATTTCTGTGGTGTCAGTTGTAATACCTCCTGTTTTATTTCTTTTTTCTTTTTTTAAGATGGAGTCTCGCTCTGTCTCCCAGGCTGGAGTGCAGTGGCGTGATCTCGGCTCACTGCAAACTCCACCTCCTGGGTTCACATCATTCTTCTGCCTCAGCCTCCTGAGTGTAGCTGGGATTACAGGAGCCTGCCACCATGCCCGGCTAATTTTTTGTATTTTTAGTAGAGACGGGGTTTCACCGTATTAGCCAGGATGGCCTCGGTCTCCTGACTTCGTGATCCACCTGCCTCGGCCTCCCAAAGTGCTGGGATTACAGGACGTGAGCCACTTTGCCCAGCCCGTTTCATTTCTAATTGAGCTTATTTGGATCTTCTCGATTCACTTCTTGGTTAATCTCACTAGCAGTCTTTCCATTTTATTTATCTTTTCAAAGAACCAGCTTTGTGTTTCATTTATCTTTTGTATTTTTTGTTTGTTTCAATTGCATTTAGTTCTTATTTCTTTTCTTCTGCTGGGTTTGGGCTTGGTTTATTACTGTTTCTCTAGTTCCTGAGATGTGACCATAGATTGTCTATTTATGCTCTTTCAGACTTTTTGACGTAGGTGTTTAAGGCTATGAGCTTTCCTCTTACCACCGCTTTTTCTGTATCCCAGAGGTTTGATAGGTTGTGTCACCATTATCGTTCAGTTTGAAGAATTTTTAAATTTCCATCTTGATTTCATTGTTGGCCCCAGAATCATTCAGGAGCAGGTTATTTAATTTCTATGTATTTGCGTGGTTTTGAGGGTTCCTTTTGGAGCTGATTTCCAATTTTACTCCACTGTGGTGTGACAGAGTACTTGCGTGATCTTGGCTCACTGCAACCTCTGCCTCCCAGGTTCCAGCGATTCTCCTACCTCAGCCTCACGAGTAGCTGGGATCACAGGCGTGTGCCACCATGCCTGGCTAATTTTTGTATTTTTAGTAAAGATGGGGTTTCACTATGTTGGCCAGGCTGGTCTCAAACCCCTGACCTCAGGTGACTCGCCCACCTCGGCCTTCCAAAGTACTGGGATTATAGGTGAGAGCCACCGTTCCCAGTCCTAAATTTGTTGAGATTTGTTTTGTGGCCTATTACGTGATCTATCTTGGAGAATGTTTCATGTGCTGATGAATAGAATGTATATTCTGCAGTTGTTGGATAAAATGCTCTGTAAATATCTGTTAAGTTCCATTTGTTCTAATGTATAATTTAAGATCATCATTTCTTTGTTGACTGTCTTGATCACCTGTCACTGGAGTATTGAAGTCCCCCACTATTATTGTGTTGTTGTCTATCTCATTTATTAGGTCTAACAGTAATTGTTTTATACATTTAGGGGTTGCAGTGTTAGGTACATATATATTTATGATATATATGTTTTCCTTTTGACTAGTCCTTTTATCATTATATAATGTACCTCTTTGTCTTTTTTTTTTTGAGAGGGAATCTTGCTCTGTCACCCAGGCTGGAGTGCAGTGGCATGATCTCCACTCACTGCAACCTCTACCTCCCGGGTTCAAGTGATTCTCCTGCCTCAGCCTCCCCCCAGTCTGTAGCTGGGACTACAGACACATGATACCACACCCAGCTAATTTTTGTATTTTTGGTAGAGATGGGGTTTCACCATCTCGGCCAGGCTGGTCTTGAACTTCTGACCTCAGGTGATCTGCCCATTCCAGTCTCCCAAAGTGCTGGGATTATAGGCATGAGCCACTGCGCCTTGCCTTTTTGTCTTTTTTAACTGTTGTTGCCTTAACGTCTGTTTTGACTGACACAAGAATAGCTACTCCTGCTCAGTTTTGATGTCCATTTGCATGGAATGTCCTTTTTCATCCCTTTACCTTAAGTTTATGTGAGTCCTTACATGTTAGATGAGTCTCTTGAAGATAGCAGATACTTGCTTGCTGAATTCTTATTCATTCTGCCATTCTATATCTTTTAAGTAGAGCATTTAGGCCATTTACATTCAGTATTAGTATTGAGAAGTGAAGTACTATTCTATTCATTGTGCTAATTGTTGCCTGAATACCTTGTGTGTTTTTTTCGTTGTGTTATTGTTTTATAAGTGCTGTGAGATTTATGCCTTAAAGAGTTTCTAGTTTGGTGTATTTTTGAGGATTTGTTTCAAGATTTAGAGCTCCTTTTAGCAGTTCTTGTAGTGCTGGCTTGGTAGTGGTGAATCCTCTCAGCATTTGTTTGTCTGAAAGAGACTGTGTTTTTCCTTCATTTATGAAGCTTAGTTTCACTGGATACCAGATTCTTGGCTGATAGTTGTTTTGTTTAAGGAGGCTAAAGACAGGACCCCAATCCCTTCTGACCTGTAGGGTTTCTGCCAAGAAATCTGCCGTTAATCTGATAATTTTTCCTTTATAAGTTACCTGATGCTTTTGCCTCACAGTTCTTAAGATTCTTTCCTTCATCTTGACTTTAGATAACCTGATAATTATGTGTCTACATGATAATCTTTTTATGATGAATTTCCTGGGTGTTCTTTGAGCTTCTTGTATTTGGATGTCTAGATCTCTAACATGGCTAGGGAAGTTTTCCTCAATTATTCCCTCAAATACGTTTTTCAGACTTTTAGATTTCTCTTCTTCCTCAGGAATGCCAATTATTCTTAGGTTTGGTTGTTTAACATACTCCCAAACTTCTTGGAGACTTTGCTCATTTTAAAAATCCTTTTTTCTTTGTCTTTGTTGGATTGGGTTAACTCGAAAGCCTTGTCTTCGAGCTCTGAAGTTTTCTTCTGCTTGTTTCAATCTTGCTTGAGAATACCTGGGTACTGATTTGGTTGTCTTTATCCTACGTGAGTATGTGGCTTTGCCTGTGCTCAGGTTGTTTCAAGAACCAAGAGAAGTCGATATTGTAAGAGATTAGTGATACGTATGTGTGTGTTTATGCATGCGTATAGATACATATATATATTTTTCTAGAGTAGCTTGCATATAAAAGGGCAGTGATATAGCAAGAAATAAGCTGCTGTTTTTAACTATGGCAGGACTCTACTTGTTCTGAGTGTGTAAGGTGCCCACATAGCAATGACACTATACAACCAGGATAAAGTGTTACTAAAACACATAGCAGCTCATTTTGCTCTGTGTAGCCACTTCTGTATCCTTAGCTAACCTGGGAAATTATCCTGCAAGTGTGTGTGTGTTCTTTCTACTGATCAGTAATTCACCTGCAATTGGGCAATATGTAAGTTTGCTTAAGTCTTATAACCCTGTGAGTGCAGGTGTAAATAGCCCCAAGAGAACAGCCTTTTTAATGCTTGAGAATTGGCCAGAAATGCTGGAAATGGGGACTAGGAGGGCTTTCACCCAGATGCACAAAATGCATTTTGTGACTGACTGGCACAGAAGGAAATGAGGGAGGGTTAAGATGTAACTGATGTGATAGGAAATGATAGGACATTGTCACACTCAAAAAGCCATTCGACATGGTTACTGGAGCAGGGCAAATATTGTACATGAGTGAAGTCAGTTGGGTGCAAGGAAATGGCTTTAGTGTGATGAGAATGGCAAGTGACTAACTATTGCCCTCAGGGTCAGGATTACAGCTCTGGGCAGCTGGGGGTGAGGTGAACTGTTGAGTCCAGGCTGCATCTAAAGAAATAACTGCTTTGACTGGGCACAGTGGCTCACGCCTGTAATCCCAGCACTTTGGGAGGCCGAGGTGGGTGGATCTCCTGAGGTTGGGCATTCAGGACCAACCTGACCAACCTGGAGAAAACTCATCTCTACTAAAAATACCAAAAAAGTATCCGGGTGTGGTGGCGCATGCCTGTAATCCCAGCTACTCAGGAGGCTGAGGCAGGAGAATTGCTTGAACCCGGGAGGCAGAGGTTGCAGTGAGTTGAGATCGTGTCATTGTACTCCAGCCTGGGCAACAAGAGCAAAACTGCGTCTTAAAAACAAAAACAAACCAAAAAAAACCCGCTTCTCAGCTTAGGCAGAGGTAATTGTCATGATCTTCAGTTTCGCATCTGGAAGCTAAAAATCCAGATTCCATTCAATTTCCTTAATTTTAATGTTGATATTTAATGTTAAAAATATTTTCAAAATCCTATGCCTGCCAAATAAGACATATCTCTGGCCATATTTATCCTATCCACCACCAGCCTGTAACTTCCAAAACCATGGAGAGACCATGTATGTTGTGGCTAAGCTGCTGCTCATCTTGTGGGCGTGGGGCAGGAGGCGAACCTGCGGCTCCTCCCACTCTATCCAGATCTCCCCCTTCAGCTTCTCTGAATCCTAGGCCAGGTGCCTTTGCAGCTCTGTCCATGGTGAAAGGTGGCAGCTTATCCTGTAGATACCTGTGTCGTCGAGGTTGGGGGTGGTAAGAGACAGGCATGGGTTTCGTTTTGTTCTCTGGGGTTCCAGTTTGTCCCTGCAGATTCTAATTTGTTCTTTTTCTTCACTTCCCCTCCATCTTTACTTCCCAATTGCTGGCCCTACGGACTTTGGGTCTAATATCTGGTGCAGAAGAAATAACCTTACTAGACAGCTTACCTGGCTTCCAGGTATAAGTTTAATCTCTGCAATAAACCCTTTATTCTGTATCACTCAGAATGGTTCTGCTTCTCTGGTGAAACTTGACTGATACAGAATTTGGTTGCTACCTCCTTATATGAAAGGCCAGGAACCTGGATTGCAGATAGGGACAATAACTCTAGGTCCTACAGTTACTTAGTGACAGTACTGGGAATTGAATCCAGGGCTCCCCTCGTCTCTGCTTTTTACTTTTTCCCCTATGTTTAAAAAAGTTGATTCTCACCTTTGTATAATCTTTTTTTTTTTTTTTTTTTTTTTGAGATGGAGTTTCGCTCTTGTTGCCCAGGCTGGAGTGCAGTGGCACAACCTTGGCTCACTGCAACCTCCATCTCCTGGGTTCAAGTGATTCTCCTGCCTCAGCCTCCCAAATAGCTAGGACTGCAGGTGCGTGCCACCATACCAAGCTAATTTTTGTATTTTTAGTAGAGACGGGGTTTCACCATTTTGGCCAGGCTGGTCTTGATCTCCTGACCTCAGGTGATACACCCACCTTGGCCTCCCAAAGTGCTGGCATTACAGGCGTGAGTCACCATGCCTGGCCACCTTTGTATAATCTTTAAAGCATCTTTTCCATAAAATGTCCCCCACCATTCAAATAACAGCTGAGTCCTGCTAAGTCTCCTTTGATCATAGCTCTATAAGCCACTCCTTCCTCATTTGGTCCTCTGCAGGTTTTGTAAGCCACATGTACAGCGTTCGTGTTTCATGCAGAGTTCTGGGAAAGAGTAGGTGGTTCCCAGAAACAATGTGAGTCCATGAGTCTTTCTAAGAAGAATGCCACAATGTATAGACCTTGTGCTAAGCACTGATTTATAAATAATCCAGATAGGAGTAAGAAAATAAAATGAAGTCTCCTTGAGGTGAATTTTCCTTCAGTTGCTAGTAGTAGAAAGTTATCATGGGCTGAAAATATATCTCCCCCACCATTTATGTTGAGGTCGTAATTTCTAGCACCTCAGAATGTTACTTTATTTGGAGATAGTCTTTGATACGTTTGGCTCTGTGTCCCCACCCAAATCTCATCTCAAATTGTAATTCTCACGTGTTGAGGGAGGGAGGTGATTGGATCATGGGGGTGGTTTCCCCCATGCTGTTCTCGGGATAGTGAGTTTGTTCTCATGAGATTTGATGGTTTTTATAAGTGTTCGGAAGTTCCTCCTTCATTCTTCTCTCTCCTGCCACCATGTGAAGAAGGTGTTTGCTTCCCCTTTGCCTTCGCCAGGATTGTGTTTCCTGAAGCCTCCCCAGCCATGTTGGAACTGTGAGTCAATTAAACCTCTTTCCTTGATAAATTACCCAGTCTCGGGTATTTCATTACAGCAGTGTGAAAACAGATGAACACCGCTTTGACAGAGGTGATGATGTTAAAGGAAGTTATTAGGGTGCCCTAATCAATATGACCATCTTATAAGGACCAAGTGGCCTTATAAGAAGAGAAAATTTGGACGCAGATATGTGAAGAGGAAGATGGCATGAAGACCAAGGAGAAGATGGCCATTTACAAGTCTTTCTCCAGGAGAGAGGCCTGGAACAGGTCCTTTTCTCACAGCCCTCAAAAGGAACCAACCACGCTCACACCTTGATATCAGATTTCTGGCTTCCAGAACTGTAAGAAAATAAATTTGTTTAAGCCACTCAGTCTGTGGTACTTGGTTATAGAAGTCCTAGTAAACTAGTACAAAACCCCAGATTGAAATTCAATTCTGTGTGACTATAAAATATATATTATTTTTATTATACCATGATAAGGGGTGGGAAAAAAAAACTAGGTCCCGGCTGTTGTTACTGAGAATGAAAATGCAGAGAAAAGAGAAGTTTTAAGAAAATGCTGTATTTATATAGGATTGACTTAAAGGAGAAACTTTCTTTCTCCTAGTGCTAGTACTAATACTAATTTACATTCGTTGAGTACTAGCTACACACCATAAACTGTACTTAAGTATTTTACAAATATTCAGTAATTACTTTCAACAACGCTGTGAATAATTCCCTTTTAAAGGGAAAAGTACTGTCTTTATTTTACTGATGAAGAAACTGAAGCTCAGGGAGAAGTAATTTGTCCAAGTTAAGGGCAAGATCCAATGTGGGGCTTAATATCTGTCAGTCTCTGACATTAGACCCTATGTTCTCAATCATTACTCCACTCTGGCTTTATTTCAACACAGTGCTTGGAGTTTACATTTGCTTGTCTTTCCAGTCCAACCATCAGCTTCGTAAGAGTTGAACGGTTTTGATGGTATTTGATGATCTGCTAATGGGTGCTGTAACATACCTCCTTGTGGTAAATTCTGCCATCTTGAAACAGAATGGCACCTAACATAGGTTTTTCCAATGATTGTTGTTCCTGCAGTTTTTCTAGAACTTGAGTTATAGAGGGGACCTGTTGGTAGAAGAATTACAAGGATTGAAATCTTCAAGTCACAGAACCAATAATTAGGAAGGAGGAAAGACATAAGAAAAAAGGGAAATTCGTTCAGCTAACAAAGCCAGTTTAATCAAGTGTAGAATTTAAATTCCTAGCCCCTGCTTAGACTATCCAGTATTCAAATTTGAAAGAATTTGTTTTTGGAAGCCTTTATAAAACTCTTCACTGTTACAATGTATGCCATCTGGGACTTAGCATTTATAAAATGTGCAGTTAAGAGATGCCAAGAGACTCCTCATGCAAACCAGATGGTACAATAACAGCTCTGTCTTTAGTTTTCTGCCAGAAAAATAGGCCTTTGAATGACTTGAAACTTATATGAATAAATTAAGCTCAACCAATGCTTCAGGGACATTACAATTTCAATAGGCAACTTATCCGCCTAAATATTTTAATAAATGTTTTCATTTAGAAAAGAAGAAACAAAAAGGCAGACAATGGTTCTTTCTGATTGTTAAAGAATACAGACATGATGCAATGCTTTTAAGGAAAACATCAGTGACTTTCAATGCGGGAAAGAAACTTTCTCCTTATTTTGATGGTGTTATATGTGTTTATTTATTTATTTTTTGAAACAGAGTTTCACTCTTGTCGCCAGGCTGGAGTGCAATGGCACGATCTTGGCTCACTGCAACCTCTGTCTCCCAGGTTCAAGCGATTCTCCTGCCTCAGCCTCCTGAGTAGCTGGGATTAGAGGCACCTGCCACCATGCCCAGCTAATTTTTGTATTTTTAGTAGACACAGGGTTTCACCATGTTGGCCAGGCTAGCTGATGTATGTGTTTAAGTTAGAAGTGAAGTTGTTGAAATTTCTTCCTAATAGGAGAAATCTAGATCAAATAGGTTGAACGGTTATATCATTGTGCTAAAGAGAAAAGAATACACATGTAAGTGACATTTTCTGGATAATATATTTGAACACGTCTTTACCTTAACAGATAGTCTCTCATAAACCCAAGGGCAGCACATACAGAAGTGTGTTACTGATGGCTTCTTTTGTCCTTGCATGGTTCCTGTAAATTTTCTGTGGAACAACAGGACTTTTGTAATACCCTCTAATTTCCCTTACTTTGTTACTGTTTTTATTTTCATTAAAATTCATAATAAGATCCTCATTAGATGAAGTAATCTTGTTAAAAGCAGTATTCTACTCTGATCTTTTCCCTTCTTATGTAAAAAAAAAATGTGCTTCCCCACCATACAAGTGAATTTCTTCTCTAATTAGACATGAATAGCTTTAGGGATCAAACACAGGCTGCTTTTGAAAACCAGATCTCTTAGGACACAGGGGCAATCTCATTAGTAAAAATATGTGTTTCTGGGTTGTACAAGCCATTGAATTTCTTCCCCAATTAGCAGCAAATGGTTTTTCAGAACAATGAGGAAGAAGTTTGGTTTGTACTTTGCAAGTGTTGTTTTTTTTCGTGGAGGTATACTGGAAGTATCAACTACCATCATCTCTGTCCCTTCTTTTCCTCTCCCTGAGCAAAGGGACATACACGACTCTGTTTTATAGATAGTCAGAGTCCCAGGTAAATTCTTCATCCAGATGCTGCTTCCTCTGGGCCAGGATCGGACTCCGTGGTAGAAGGAACACCTATTTAGACCACCTAGTTGTCAGCTACTGTCAGCTATTATGATGTTAGGGGAGACTGCAAAATCATAAACACAATGAGAAGCTGACAATGTCTTTGCTCTGGAGAGAGGAGAGGACCCATTCGTGGGAGAATCTCTCCAAGTGCTGCCCCTAGAAGCGGATTAACCATGTTTTCTCTGGGTCTTTGGCAGAAAAGAAGTAGTGTCTGTGGAGACGGGCTTCTTATTAAATAACCAAATGCTTGGAGTTCTAGATAATAGGTTGAGTTTCTAGAGTTTCAGCCAGTGCAAGAGGAAATAAAACCTGCCTGTCTAAACCTGTGTCAGTCACAGTCAAGGGAACACAGAGGCCATGGGCAGGACATTTCTCTAAGTTGAGATAGACTAGCAGTGCAGGAGTATGGGGAGATATGAGGAGCACGGCGAGGCTCCAACAGGAAGGTTGATTAGAGCCTTGACTTGGGGTCACTGCCAATCAAGTCTGAGCCTCAAAGTCTCTCCAGTGTGTGTCTGGCAAATACTCTTCTCCGGCCTTCCAAGAGCCCATCTGTACACTGCTGGAACATGCTCAAATACTAATTTCCACAAGATCAGTACAGTCAAAAAAATCCACAACTGCCCCCACAATTACCATGACTCCTCACAAGGAATTAATGTCTACATTATATGCAAATTCGTGTTAGCTCTTTTTATTAATTTCTGCCCTTACCATCTCCCACCAATTTTGTTTCATTTGGGCTTTGAGGAATTCAAAAATGATTACTGGGCTAAAACTTTCTCTGTTCCCTAAGCCACAATCACACTACTTCTTCTAGTTTGTAAAAACATACTTTATGGGTTGTAAGAAATTTTATTTCTTTCTTTTTACTACAGTAAAGTTAGTTGATGATGATGATATGATGATATGATCACTAGCAATATCCCCCAGTTTTATTCACAAGGATTTGGAGACTCAAATAGATGGAGTAACTTTCCCTGAATTATATGAACTCTAGGTTTTCAACCCTCTTTCCCAACCTCACTTTGAAGGGGTGGGATAAGGAGGATCTTCAAGTTCAGAAGAATGTTTTAAGTCCTTATCTCTGCCCCCACCTCCCTGCCCCACCCCCGTCACCCCATTCTTCTCCCAGGGAAGAAATTTTCCCAAGGGTTTGCCAGAGGATGCCAGGATATTTTCCATTTAAGAAAAGTTTGGTTATTTCACCATTTCACAGGAGACTTTAAGTTCAAGTCCTAAGTACTACTGGAACTGAGAAATTCTCTTTTTTGTCTTCTATCTCCAATCCTTCTTCCTCATCTCGATAATTATCCTGTCTTCTTTACCCTTTGTCTCCATCCTGTGAAAATCAATCACGCAAATTGCATCATTCTCGTCATACCCAACTAAATCAGGGTTGAGAAGCCAGGTGGCAGCACTCTGAGTACAAAAAAAAAAAAAAAGTTTGCTCCAAGAATGTAATTCTCTGTAAAACTGACTGCTGGGACTGCCTGCTGTAACCTGGGAGCAGTTTTATTTACAGCTGCTGAGATAACTTGCTGCAACTCTAAGACGAATTTTGCCCACTAATCAGAGCTTGCCAGCTCTCCAAACCCTTACTAGTGCCAATGAACTTTCTTGAAGAGCAATGTGTAACATTTCTCTCTTTAATAAAACCTCTAAACTTCTCTTCTTCAGACATACTGAAGACCACCTGGTCTATCTATATATCCCAAATTGCAAGTCTTTTTCCAAATAAAACATTAAATTTAGAGATTCAGCTCTAGATTTTTATTTTGACTTTGACAGTCCTCATCCTCATTTTGTTTATGACCATCATACAGTCCACCATTCTTCTCTTCCTCTTCCTCCTCATCTTCTTCTGAGAGCAGACCCTTTGGATGGAGTCTTAGGATTCTACTACAAATAATACATCTTTGAGAAGTTCTCTATCAGGTTATATATATATATATATATTTTTTTTTTTTTTTCGAGACAGTCTTTACTGTCACCCAGGCTGGAGTGCAGTGGTATGTTCTCAGTTCACTGCACCCTCAGCCTCCCAGGTTCAATCGATTCTCCTGCCTCAGCCTCATGAGTAGCTGGGCTTACAGGTGTACACCACCATGCCCAGATAATTTTTGTATTTTAGTAGAGATGAGGTTTTGCCATGTTGGCCAAGTGGGTCTTGAACTCCTGACCTCAAGTGATCCACCCACCTTGGCCTCCCAAAGTGCTGGGATTACAGGCGTGAGCCACCACGCCTGACCTATTTTAAATGGCAAAATGCATTAATTAATGCAGTTGTATCTAAATTAAAGTGGCTCATATAAAAATTGAGGAACAACCTTACCGTTTTCTCAAAGTTTTCACAATCATGTTTGGATATGTCACTTTCCCTGGGCTAAAAACAATGTTTAATAAAAGCTAAATAATTCTGCCCTCCAGGCTGCTTCTACTGCTGTTCACCTAGAAGCCAGAAAAAGGAACAAACAGTGACCCTTGGCGCTCATTATTATTGTGAAGAAATTGCAGATAAAAGCTTGGTACTTTTTCTGAGTGAGTAAATAATTTATCTTGGAATAAAAACTTAGACAAAAAGAGATAAGATGAATACACAGTTACAGGCTTCAAAAATAGATATTTCTCACATCAATTTAGTGGACAATTATCCAAATATATGAAAGATTGTGCAACAGTATGGGAATATATTTATGATGGATTAAAGAGTGGAAAAGACGTAATGTAAAATTATATGTATTTGATGAAAACAATGTAAAAAATACGCCACAGAAGAACATATGCATAGTTGATGAGTTATGTAAGGATGCTGGTTTCTAATTTAGTTGCAGTGTCTTCAGAGAACATGGTTTGCATGAACCCTGTTATTTGTTATTTGTTGAGAACTGCACTGCTTCTATTCAGTGGTCAGGTTTTATAAATATTCTATGTGTGCTTAGAAAAAACATGCATTTACTATTGGGCACAGGGTCCCTTCTCCATGTGACTGTTAGATCAAGCTTGTTAATTGTGTTCAAATCTTTTTTTTTTTTTTTTTTTTTTTTGATATGGAGTCTCACTCTGTCACCAGTCTGGAGTGCAGTAGTGCTCTCTTGGTTCACTGCAACCTCCACCTCCTGGGTTCAAGCGATTCTTCTGCCTCAGCCACCCAAGTAGCTGGGACTAGAGGCATGTGCCACCATGCCCAGCTAATTTTTGTATTTTTAGTAGAGACAGGGTTTCACCATGTTGGCCAGGATAGTCTCGATCTCTTGATCTCGTGATCCACACCCCCTCAGCCTCCCAAAGTGCTGGGATTACAGGCGTGAGCCACCGGGCCCGGCCAAAATATTTTATAGCTATACCAATTTTTAGTCTGATATAGAACATTATGATGATGTCTGGAATCTCCCCTTATGATTGTGGTTTTGTTTTATTTCTGTTTAAATTTTGCTTTCCCTTTTTGCAGCTATGTTATTCAATTTATACAAGTTTAAAACGATCATGGTTTCTTGATTAGTTGTTCCTTTCATTATCATGTATTATCTCTCTTTATGCCTAGTACATTTTTTGGCTTAAGCTATATTTTTCCTTGCTACCAGTACAGGTGCTCTTCAACTTGCAAGGCAAAACCACCATAAGTTGATACAACAACTCAGTTGTGAGCTGAGAAGCATACTAAATTCCTGTCATTTTTGCACCATCATGAAGTTGAAAAACTAGATCAAACTCTCATAAGTTGCAGACCATCTATATGGGTACACAAATGTTTTGTTAGTATTTGCTTGCTATAACTTTTCCATTTTTTGCCTTCAATCTTTCTGCAATTTTATATTTTAGATGTGTCTATTATAAACAAGACATGGCTGAGTCTTCCACACCATAAATTTAGTCTTTTGTCTTTTGTTTTTATTGCAGATAGATCTGGAAATGTTTTTGGTCTTATATTGTACTCCTTATGGTCATTTTTCTATACTTTTTCTCCTTCCCTTGAGTTATTGATAATAAGTTTAAGTTATTGATTTGAGATCTTTTTTCTTTCTCACATATGCATAAAAAACTACAAATTTTGCCCTAAGCTTTTCTTTAACTGCATCCTATAAATCTTGATATATGGTATTTTCATTTTCATTCTGTTCCAAATATATCTGATCTAGGACTTGTATCCAGAGTATGTAAATAATTCCTATAATTTATTAATAAGACAACCCAATTAAAAATTGGGCAAAATATTTGAATAGAAGACGTAAGAATGGCTGATAGGCACATGAAAAGATGCTCGATATCTTAGTCATTAGGGAATTTAAAATTAAAGCCATAATAAGACCATTTCATGTCCACTAGGATGGCCATAAACAAAAAGATAGGCAATAATAAGGCTGGTAAGGATGTGGAGAAATTGAAACCCTCATATGTTATTGGTGGAAATGTGAAGTAGTACAGCAACTTTGGAAAACAGTCTGGCAACTTCTGAAATTTAAATGTAAATTGCCATGCAACCCAGCAGTTTCGCTCCTTGATGTATACGCAAGACACATGAAAATATGTGTCCACACAGAGACTTGTATGTCAGTGTTCACAGCAGCATTATTCATCATTACTAAAAAATGGAAACAACCCAAATATTCATCATATTCATGAAACATTGAATGGATGAAGAACATTTGGTATGTTAGCACAGTGGAATATTATTCAGCAGTGAAAAGGAAGAAAGATACTACTGTTACATGCTATACATGACAAACCTCAAAAAAGTTGTGAATTGAAACAAGCTATACGCTAAAGACTATATATTGTAGGATTCCATTTATCTGAAATGCCCATAAAAAACAAATCTATAGAGACAGAAAGCAGACTGGCAGTTTCTTGGGGTTGGGAGTGGAAATGGGATTGACAGCACATGGCACCAGGGATCTTCAAGGGCTGATGGAAACTGGATTACGATAATGGGCATGCAACTTTATAAATGTCCTAAAATCATTGAATTGTATACATAAAATGGGTAAATTTAATGGTGTTATACCTCAATAAAGCTGTTCTTTTTGGAAAAAACACCTAGTGAACTAGACTAGCTCTGCATTTTTTTAGAAATGATTTCTTACATCCTGTGCCTAGATGGCCAATATTAACTCAAGAAACTAATGGACATAGAAAAATTAAATGTGCCTCAAAACACTCTAGATGAATACAGCAGTCTTCAATAGTCAACGTCATGTCTATTCCACAGAGAAAAGGTCCAAGTTCAGTGGCTTAAACCTTGTTGCCTTCCACGAAAGGAAGCAATTGGAATGAGCTTTGCCCCTGGTGACACTCTTCCTTGTCACTAATTAACCAGCTCTATAGGAAGGTTGCTCCGCCAACACCCTTCTCTGCCTGGAGAGACATCTGGCCAAGTTCCGGTGAGCAGGAAAAATGTCTACTCGTTACCACCAAGCTGCTAGTGATAGTTACCTGGAACTTCTAAAAGAGGCTACCAAGCGAGATCTAAATCTTTCAGATGAAGATGGCATGACTCCCACTCTCTTGGCAGCCTACCATGGGAACCTGGAAGCCCTAGAGATAATCTGCAGTAGAGGGTAAGTTCAACCCGATGGTTTCCGTTGGAAACAGTGTTCACAGTAGGTTTTTGCAGATAGCAGCAAGAGTCAGGGATGTCAATACAAATACTTTATCCTCTTTCTAGATTGTCTAAATGATTGGATTTTTAGAGAAAGCGAGAAAACTATGCCTAGAGATGCTCTCTTTTCTCACTGAGGACTGGCAATATGGGAGTGGCTCATCCCTTAGCCCCAATCAGAGGAGAGACTCTGAACTCTAAGGCATTATCTGCATGGGGAAGAGGGAAGATATTTTAATTCTATGCCTTTAAAAATGCTTTTCATGAAATTTAAATAGTTTTCTCTTTTAAAAGAGGCCATTCTTTTACTTGGTTTTAAGTTGTCAACCTTGGTTGGAACAAATGACAGTTTTTAGTTTTTTGTTTGTTTGTTTGTTTTATCTATACCATCAAAATCCCACAGTCTTTTATTAACTTTCAATCCCAGTGCGAGCTCATGATTTTTTTTATTTTTTATTTTTGACACAGGGTCTTGCTCTTTTGAGTGGAATTGCTGGCTCTACAAGGAATCTTTAGCCTGTCTTAGCTCTATCACTTGTTTGGCTAGTGGATAGACACACACACACACACACACACACACACACACACACGCACACCATCTCTTTGCCCAGATTTTAATGGAGGAGTCAGCCAGCTCCTCTGCTTGTTCTGCCTGTTATCAGAGGGCTAGGTTGTGTTGGCAACTGTAATGCAAGAGGGTAAAGAAAGAGAAAAGGACAAGGTAAATAAAGGAGCCAAGTGAATCCAATTCAATATACCCATTTATTCAGTATCTGTTATGTGCAATCTACTTATCTCTTAAGAGATATTTTGCTAGCCACTGGGCACACTGTGATCAACAAGACAGCCACAATCCCTGTCATAGTGATCAGATTTGAGAGAGGAAGACAAGATATCTATGATGTGTGTGTGTGTGTGTGTGTGTGTGTGTGTGTGTGTGTTTGCTTTAAGACAGGGTCTCACTCTGTCACCCAGGCTGGAGTACAGTGTCGAGATCATAGCTGACTACAGCCTTGAGCCCCAGGCTTAAGTGATCCTCCCACCTGAGCCTCCCAAGTAGCTGGGACTAGAGGTGTGCGCCACCATGCCCTGCAATTTTTGTATTTTTTGTAGTGATGGGGTTTTGCCATGTTGCCCAGGATGGTCTCAAGCGATCTGACAGCCTCGGGCTCCCAAAGTGCTGGGATTACAGATGTGAGCCACTGTGCTTGGTTCATCTATGATATTTGTTACAAAAGGGGAAACAGAGGGCACTAAACAGGCATTTGCCTCAATCTCAGGGGTGAGGGAAGGCTTCCTTAAGGGGAAAGCATTTAAGCTGGGATTAGGAAAATGAGAACAAGTTGGCCAGATGAAAGAGTGTTTTCCCTAAGACAGAAAATTGCATTCTGAGAACTAGAGAAGCTGAGTATGGCTGGACATGGCTCGAGTAGGAGTGGGGTAAGGGCAAGTGTGAGAGATAAGACCAGATCACAAACAGCCTTGTCAACTCTGGTAAGGACTTTATCCTAAGAGCCCAGGAAGTCATGTCTGAGGTTTATGCAGGGAAGCTTCCAGAGTAGATTTATGCTTACAAAACTCACTGAGGTAGATGGATAACAGTCGGAGAGAATGTTTGGGGACGTTTTAATGGTTGAGATGAGTTGGAGTAGGGTAGTGACATTGGGAATGGGAAGATACAGTTGGATTTGAGTGGCAGTTTGGATGTAGAATCAATAATGATTGACTGGACGTGGGCAGATAAAGAAAAAGGAGGGTTAAGGTCCCAGACATTTAGGGACCTGACATTTAGGAAGAGTCAGAAGAACCCAGGATTGGGAGAGTTCTTGAGTTGAAGATTGAATGAGGAAGTGGTGAAGCAGATCTTCCGCATCTCTCTTGTCTGATTAAAACTTTCTTTTCTCAGACACATCAATCCCCATCAACCAGCCTTCTCCAGTCATCTCATCTCTTCTATGCAGCCTAGGGTTCCTCAACTTTCTCCATCTACAGAAAGTCTACCTCCTTCCACAAACTGCAAGATGTCAGTTACTTTAAAATCAATGTTAGCCTATTCTTGCATTGCTATAAGGAAATGCCCGGGCCTGCGTAATTTATAAAGAAAAGAGGTTTCACTGGCTCATAGTTCTGCGGGCTGCACAGGAAGCATAGGAGCTTCTGCTTTTGGGGAGCCTTCAGGAAGCTTCCAATCATGGCAGAAGGAAAAGACATCTCACATGGCAGAAGCAAGAGCAAGAGAGCAAGGGGAGAGGTGCTAGAAACCAGATCTAATGAGAACTCACTATCATGAGGACAGTACCAAGGGGGATGGTGCTAAACCATTTGTGATCCAGTCACCTCCCACCTCCAACACTGTGGATTACAATTTGATTTGAGATTTGTTCCCCACGAAATCTCACAGATCCAAACTGTGTCAACCACTGAGTTTGTCCTCCTAGAAGAAGGTGTGGGGTTCTTCTCAGTCAGCAGAGAGCTCTTGTTCCATTTGAGGACCATTTTGAATAGTAATGCTTAGGTATTCTCTCTCTCTCACCTGTGAAAGCTTGAAATATTCTCTTACAATAACTGTTCTGCTGGTCTTTATTTATTTTTTATTTTTAATAGAGACAGGGTCTTGCTTTGTTGCCCAGGCTGGTCTCGAACTCCTAAGCTCAAATAATCCTCCTGCCTCAGCCTCCCAAATTGTTGAGATTACAGGTGTGAACCACAGCACTCAGTTTGGTTCTGCTAGTCTTTAATTACAAAAGTAACATGAGCTGAACCCAGAAAATTAAACCTTACATATGCACACAAAACATGAAGACAAAATGTCCTATAATGCCATGCTACTAAGATGTATATAGTTCTCTCTATATATAATATAGTGTGTATAAATACATTTTAATATTCTTCTATAAATTTCAGGGACTTTGTAGGACTCTAGTCAGCAAATACATTTCTTAGCCAACCCCTCTCCTGGACACACAGTTTGTTTTCCCTAGTTTGAAAAGTGCTGTGATGACTATCCTTGTACATAAATCTTTGCTGACATTGTCTTTTTTTTTTTTTTTTTTTTTTTTTTTTTTTTTTTTTTTTGAGATGGAGTCTCTCTGTCGCTAGGGCTGGAGTGCAGTAGCGTGATCCTGGCTCACTGCAACCTCCACCTCTCGGGTTCGAGCAATTTTCCTGCCTCAGCCTCCCAAGTAGCTGGGACTACAGGTATGCACCACCAAGCCCGGCTAATTTTGTATTTTTGTGTTTTTAGTAGGGACAGGGTTTCACCATGTTGGCCAGGCTAGTCTTGAACTCCTGACCTCAGGTGATCTGCCTGCCTCGGCCTCCCAAAGTGCTGGGATTACAGGTGTGAGCTACTGGGCCCGGCTACATTTTCTTGAGAATAAATTCTCCAAAGTGAAATTTCTGGATCAATTTGCATTTGTGTTTGTCCATTTGTACTGCTATAACAAAATACCTTAGATGAGGTAATTTATAAAAACTAGAAATTTGTTTCTTACCATTCTGGCAGCAGGGACATCCAAGATCAAAGCACCAGCAGGACTGGTGCCTGGTGAGAGCCCTGTCTCCGCTTCCAAGATGGTACCTTGTTGTTGCACCTTCTGGCTGTGTCCTCACATGGAGGAAGGGAAGGAAGGGGCAAAAAAAGAGGCAAATTCCCTGTGTCAAGCCCTTTTATAAGGGTGCCTAACCCCATTCATGAGGGCAGAGGCCTCATGACTCAATCATCTCCTAAAGGCCACACTGCTTAACGCTGTTACGTTGACGATTAAGTTTCAGCATGAATTCTGGAGGGGACACAAACATTCAAACCATAGCAGCGTATGTGCAATTTAAAGACTTTGTATATAAATGGACATGTTGTCCTTCAGAAAGTGAGTACCCATTTTGGCCAACATGATAGATCCAAAATGATATATCAGGCTGGGTGTGGTGGCTCACTCCTGTAATCCCAGCACTTTGGGAGGCCAAGGCGGGCGGATCACTTGAGGCCAGGAGTTCGAGGCCAGCCTGGCCAACATGGCGAGACTAAAAAGACAAAATTAGCGTGGTGTGGTGGTGCTTGCCTATAATCCCAGCTACTCAGGAGGCTGAGGCACAAATTGCTCCTGAATCCCTTGAACCCAGGTGGTGGAGGTTGCAGTGAGCCGAGATGAGGCCACTGCACTCCAGTCTGGGCAACAAAGTGAGACTCTGTCTCAAAAAACAAAACAAAGAGAAAATGATATATCACTGTGGCTTTAATGTTCTTTTGTTTGGTTACTGACATGGTCGAAAATTCTTTTTATGCTTAAAAAGAATTGGCCATTGGAATGCCACTTTTGTGAACTGTGTATTTATAACCTTATTCCACTTTTATATTGGGGTGTTCAACATTTCTCCTTGATTGATAAAAATGCTTTTGAAAGTTAACAATATCGGGCCGGGCGCAGTGGCTCAAGCCTGTAATCCCAGCACTTTGGGAGGCCGAGACGGGCGGATCACGAGGTTAGGAGATCGAGACCATCCTGGCTAACACGGTGAAACCCCGTCTCTACTAAAAAATACAAAAAAAAATTAGCCGGGCGAGGTGGCGGGCGCCTGTAGTCCCAGCTACTCGGGAGGCTGAGGCAGGAGAATGGCGTGAACCAGGGAGGCGGAGCTTACAGTGAGCTGAGATCCGGTCACTGCACTCCAGCCTGGGCGACAGAGAGAGACTCTGCCTCAAAAAAAAAAAAAAAAAAAAAAAAAGAAAGTTAACAATATCAACTCCTGTCATATAGGTTATAACTACTTTACAATACACAGTTTACATTTTTGACAACAGATTTTTAAATATAAATGTAAACATAAATGTATATATTTATATATGTCTATCAATCTTTGTTTTGTGATTCTAACTTTGAGGTCATGACTCAATATTGACTGATCCTTTAGTGCCATTTTTAGTTTCATTTGTTATTTTTAATACTTTATAGAATTTAAGATCTGAATTATGATCTAACTCTGCATTCTCCAAGTAGCTACTCATTTGTTCCAACACAATTAGTTGTTACAGTCTCTCTCTTTCTCCACTAAATTGACATGGTAACATCATTTCTTTCAATGTAATATCAATATCCAGCCCCCCGTTTGCTTATGTTAATATTTATTAAACACTGGCTATGGGTGCAAATATTCTTCTAACCTTGCTTTTCCTAGTCCTTCCTTTTCAACTCCTGTCTTGGATCTAGTAGATCTCAGATTTGTTTTCTTGCCCTCAAAAGCATCTCAGATCTGCTGTGTTAAGTAGACCTGGCGTAGGCTAAAAAAAAGAAAAAAAGTCTTGTGAGGTCCCTTTTTGACCATAGCTAATTCTGGGAACCAGTGTGAGGCCAAATTTCCAATTAGGTTTAAGGAAGTTGAAAATGGAAGAAAATTACCATCTCACATCAGTCAGAATGGCTACTATAACATCAAAAAATAACAGATGCTGGTCAGGTTGAGGAGAAAAGTGAACACTCATACACTGTTGGTGGGAGTGTAAATTAGTTCAACCATTGTGGAAAGCAGTGTGACAATTCCTCCCAGAGCTAAAAGCAGAACTACCATTCGAGCCAGCAATCTCATTACTGGGTATATACCCAAAGGAATATAAATCCTTCCACTATAAAGACACGTGCCCTTGATCACGCCTGTAATCCCAGCACTTTGGGAGGCCAAGGAGGGAGGGTCATTTGAGGTTAGGAGACCAGCCTGATCAACATGGTGAAACCTCATCTCTACTAAAATAAAAATACAAAAAATTAACTGGGTGTGGTGGCGCATGCCTGTAATTCCAGCTCCTCAGGAGGCTGAGACACAAAAATTGCTTGAACACACAAGGAGGAGGTTGCAGTGAGCCAAGATCGTGCCACTGCACTCCAGCCTTGGGAACAGCAAGACTCCATCTCAAAAAACAAACAAACTGACAAACGTGCACGTGAGTGTTCATTGCAGCACTATCACAATTGCAAAGACATGGAATCAGTCTAAATGTCCATCAGTGACAGATGGGATAAAGAAAATGTGGTACATATACAACATGGAATAGCATGCAGTCGAAAAAGAATGAGATCACATCTTTTGTGGGAACATGGATGGAACATGGATGGAGATGGAGGTCATTATTCTTAGCAAGCTAACGCAGGAACAGAAAACCAAATACCACATATTCTCACTGATAAGTGGGAGCTAAATGATGAGAACACGTTGGCTTAGTGCCTCAGTGACAAAATAATCTACAACAGACACTGGTGATAAGAGTTTACCAATATAACAAACCTGCACATGTACTCCTGAACCTAAAATTTAAAAAAAAGGAAATTAAAAATTGAATTTAGAAGCTAATCAGCTATTGAAGTCCATTCCAGTCTGATGATTTAAGAGTTTATCTGTCATTACCTGATAGACAATAAATCCTATAGCAACCATTTATATAAAATCTGTGGCTTTGTTAGAAAACTATTTTCCTTTCTTTCTTTTTAAAATTTAAAGATGGAAAGCCATCATTAACATGTATTTTCCTGCACTAGGAAGCATAATGGCCCAATTACAAAAAAAAAATTCATTTTACCTTTAAAGTGTATGAAATTTCTTGGTTTTATTTATTATTATTATTACTGTTTTTGGGACGGAGTCTTGTTCTGTCGCCCAGGCTGGAGTGCAGTGGCACAATCTTGGCTTACTGCAGCCTCCACCTCCCGGGTTTAAGTGATTCTCCTGCCTCAGCTTCCCAAGTAGCTGAAACTACAGGTGTGTACCACCATGCCCAGCTAATTTTTGTATTTTTTAGTAGAGGCAGGGTTTCACTATATGTTGGCCAGGCTGGTCTCAAACTCCTGACTTCAGGCGATCCACCTGCCTCGGCCTCCCAAAGTGTTGAGATTACAGGTGTGAGCCACCCTGCCAGGTCAATTTCAACTTTTAGATTTAGAGGGTACATGTGCAGGTTTGCTACGTGGGTACACTGCAGGATGCTGGTGTTTGGGGTGTGATCGATCTCATCACCCAGATAGTGAGCATGGTACCAAATAGTTTTTCAACTTTTGCCCTCCTCTCATAGTCCCCCATGTCTGTTGTTGCCATCTTTATGTCTGTGAGTACCCAATGTTTAGCTCTCACTCATAAGTAAGAATGTGCGGTATTGGGTTTTCTGTTCCTGTGTTAATTTGCTAGGGATAGGATAATGCATGCCACTATTTTAATGACTTCATGGTATTCTGTTCTTTTTTTTTTTTTGAGACAGAGTCTCGCTCTGTCGCCCAGGCTGGAGTGCAGTGGCCGGATCTCAGCTCACTGCAAGCTCTGCCTCCCGGGTTTACACCATTCTCCTGCCTCAGCCTCCCGAGTAGCTGGGACTACAGGCGCCCGCCACCTCGCCTGGCTAGTTTTTTGTATTTTTTAGTAGAGACGGGGTTTCACCATGTTAGCCAGGATGGTCTCGATCTCCTGACCTCGTGATCCACCTGTCTCGGCCTCCCAAAGTGCTGGGATTACAGGCTTGAGCCACCGCACCCGGCCTCATGATATTCTGTTCTATGGTTTTTGTTAGTTTGTTTTTGAGATGGATTCTCACTCTGTCATCCAGGCTGGAGCACAGTGGTGCGATCTCAGTTCACTGCACCCTCAGCCTCCCAGGTTCAAGCAATTCTCCTGCCTGTCTCCAGAGTAGCTGGGATTACAGGTGCATGCCACCACCCCCAGCTAATTTTTGTAGTTTTAGTAGAGACGAGGTTTCACCATGTTGGCCAGGCTGGCCTCAAACTCCTGGCCTCGAGTGATCAACCCACTTTGGCTTCCCAAAGTGCTAGGATTACAGGTGTGAGCTACTGTGCCTGGCCAGTTTCATTATTTTTATTAGTTAACAAAAATTATATATATTTATGGTGTACAACAGGATTTTTTAAAATATGTATACATTGTGGAATTAAATCTAGCTAATTAACATATGTGTTACCTTCTATACTTTTTGTGATGAGAACATTAAAATCTACTTGGTAGGCAATTTTCAGATATACAGTGTATTCTTATTAACTATAGCCACTGAGCTGAGTGGCTCATCATGATGGCTCAGGCCTGTAATCCCAGCACTTTGGGAGGTTGAGGCGGGAGGATTGCTTGAGGCCAGGAGTTTGAGACTAGCCTGGGCAACATAGCAAGACCCCATCTCTATAAAAAATAGATTAGCTAATTAAAAAACTATAGTCATAATGTGTTACGGTGGATGTCTTTTACTTATTCCTCCTGTCTCACTGAAATTTGTATCCTTTGACCAACATCTCCCCAGTCTGCCTCTCCCTAGTTATCACCATTCTACTTTCTGCTTCTAGGAGACTTTTTCTTTTAGACAGGGACTCACTCTGTCACCAGGCTGGAGTGCAGTGGTGTGATCTCAGCTCACTGCAACCTCCACCTCCCGGATTCAAGCAATTCTCCTGCCTCAGCCCTCCCAAGTAGCTGGGATACAGGCGCCTGCCACCACGTACAGCTAATTTTTATGTTTTTAGTAGAGACGGGGTTTCACCATGTTGGCCAGGATGGTCTCAATCTTTTGACCTCGTGATCTGCCCACCTCATACTCCCAAAGTGCTGGGATTACAGGCATAAGCCACCATACCCGGCCTCTAGGAGACTTTTTTAGATTACACATATAAGTGAGATCATGTGGTATTCATTTTTCTGTGCCTGTCTTATTTCAGTTAACACACTGCCCTCCAGGCTCATCCATGTTGTTGAAAATGACAGGATTTCTTTGTTTCTTAAGACTGGATAGTATTCCATTGTGTGGAGTGACCGTGTTTTCTTTATCCATTCTTCCACAGATGGACACAGGTTGATGCCATAATATATTTAATCAGTTGACTATTCATGATGCGTAATTTGAATCCAGTCTTTTTCCTGTTATAAGTAAGGTTGGGAGGAACATTCTTGCTCATTCATCTTTACACAAAGGTCTTCTATTTCCTTAGGACAAATTCCTAAAGGTAGAATTGTAGATTCAAAAGAGTGCCTCATTTTAAAGACGTTTTGTGTATATTGCGCCAGGAAATTTGAACCACTTTCTGCTTCTTCCAGCAGTATTTCTTTCCCCATACTCCTGCCAAAACCAAGTATTGCTATTCTTTTTAATCGTTGCCTATCTGATTGGCAAAGGGCAGAGTATTGTTTCAATTTGCATTTCTTTGATTATTAGTGAGTCCAAATATTTCTTCTTATGCAGAAAAACATTTTTGAAAGAATAGTTGTTTTCTGAGAACTTCACAAAAAAACAACTTCAGGAGGAGAAATTGGAATGGAACAGATGCTCAGAGTAATTTAAGCAAATTGCCTACTTAGTGACAATAGTGCTAAGCCAGCTTTAAAAATTATTGCCCAAATGCACTGATCTACCAAAAATCAAGGGATAAATGGGTTATTTGAAATATCTTCGGTGAGTTTCTCTTTTGGGGAAAAGGGGAATAGAAAAAAATCACACTAGACTGAGCTTAGCCCAAGAAAACCATAGAGCATCAATGTTGAACTCAGATGATCAAACGAGAGAGACCAGTTTGCCACCCCGGCAGTTATATGCAATGGTTCTATCAAGAAATGTGAACAATGACAAGTAAGGAATTTAAAAGGACTCCATGCAACTTGTCTGTAGAAAATATTTTCATTTAAATTGTACATCAATTCAGAAATGTGTCTGTAAATAGAAGTTTTGCAAGTTTTTTGTTGTTGTTGTTTTGTTTTTGAGATAGTCTCGCCCTGTTGCCCAGGCTGGAGTTCAGTGGCACAATCTCGGCTCACTGCAAGCTCCGCTTCCCGGGTTCACACCATTCTCCTGCCTCAGCCTGTCGAGTAGCTGCAACTACAGGCACACGCCACCCGTCCTGGCTAACTTTTTTGCATTTTCAGTAGAGACGGGGTTTCACTGTGTTAGCGAGGATGGTCTCGATCTCCTGACCTTGTGATCTGCCCACCTCGGCCTCCCAAAGTGCTAGGTTTACAGACATAAGCCACCATGCCCGGCTAAAGTTTTGCGAGTTTTAATAGCTTAAAACCACTAAGAAAACCCATGAATTGTCTTACTGACAGTTTCATCTGTAAATCTGGAATTTTGCATTTGAAATTTTCTCAAAAGAAGACCCACCTTTGGGGTCATCTCAGGTTTACTGTTCTTCCTTCTGGCTTGAAAGCCAGAATCATTCTTAAGATTCAGTGAAATGGGTGCAGCCGTAAGAAAAAAAACAATGAGATCATGTCCTTTGCAGTGACATAGACGAAACCAGAAGCCATCATTCTCAGCAAACTAACACAGGAACGGAAAACCAAAGACTGCATATTCCAACTCATAAATGGGAGTTAAACAATGAGAACACATGGACACAGGGAGGGGAAC
Organism: Chlorocebus sabaeus; assembly: GCF_047675955.1. Lineage (NCBI taxonomy): Eukaryota > Metazoa > Chordata > Mammalia > Primates > Cercopithecidae > Chlorocebus > Chlorocebus sabaeus. Next base: position 19,545,015 of record NC_132908.1, read on the forward strand.
ATCACACACTGGGGCCTGTTGGGGGGTGGGGGGCAAGGGGAGGGAGAGCATTAGGATAAATACCTAATGCATGAAGGGCTTAAAACCTAGATGATGGGTTGATGGGTGCAGCAAACCACCATGGCACATGTATACCTATGTAACAGACCTGCACGTTCTGCACATGTATCCCAGAACTTAAAGCAAAATAAAGATTCAGTGAAATGGGAAAATTCCACCACTCTATGGTCTTAAGCATATACATTTAGCCCAGACATCTTAGTGACCTTCTGCATCTCTCCTGCAGCTCACTCCTCCCAATAATTTTGTTTTCAACTTATCCAATCCAAGGATAACTTCAGGCAAATTTAATCAGTATGTTTCTGTTTCTGTTTATAGTAACGTCTTGGGTGTTTTACAATCCCTCTTTGATGTCTAGGATACTTCAGGAGTCTTTTGCATCTAGTGTTTATTTAAAATAAAAAGTGAAACCACGTGTTTAGCGGGGAGGCACAGCGGTCCCTTAAGATGCAGGTCTGTGCCAAGGTTGAAGGATCTCCTTTCATCCCAAACAATTAAATCAGGCTGACTGACCAGAGCCTTCTGGAAACTGGCTTCCCAGCAAAACTATGTTACTTAGTATTTGCTTTCCTTAGGTTTGATTTCATTTTCTTTCCTTTTCCACTCTTCTCCCTTACCCCCAACTCCACGTACTCTGGTCACGCTGATCTATACTCCTGGTTCTCCAAATATGCCTTGTAATATCAGCCATCTGTGCCTCTGCTCACACTGTTCTCTCTGCTCAGAAGGAGGTTACCAGTTGCCAGCTTATGGGCTGGAGCTGGTCCACAAATGTGTTTTATTTGGACTTTACTATATTTTTCCTTTAAATTGGAGCCAACACTTAAAAATCACAGAATTTCGCATGAAATTCTGGATTTGTGGCTTCGTTTGAAAAATGGGAGCTCTGGCAATATTGTTTCTGCTTTTATTCAAGGGAGCTGAGCTGTGGCTGTCCTTTCTAGGTGGAGTATGCTTTTAACTGTGACTTCGTTGAAAGAACAAACTTGGCCCCATTCAGTCACTTACGTGACTTGCTTGGCCTCTTTGGGTTGAGTTTGAGACTTCCGCTGGGACATGTGGGTGACCGAAAGGAGAAAGAGAAACAGGCTTTGCCCTTTGGGGCATATTATCCAATTAAGGAGACAAGACATAAATATTTGTCAAATTAAAACTGTAAGTGATTGATTGATTGATTTTGATTTTGATTTTTTTTGAGATGGAGTCTTGCTTTGTCACCCAGGCTGGAGTACAGTGGTGCAATCTCAGCTCACTGCAAGCTCCACCTCTCAGGTTCTCCTGCCTCAGTGTCCCGAGTAACTGGGACTACAGGTGTGCACCACCATGCCTGGCTAAGTTTTGTATTTTTAGTACAGATGGGGTTTCACCATGTTGAATAGGCTGGTCTCGAACTCCTGGCATCAAGTGATCCACCAGCCTCGGCCTCCCAAAGTGCTGGGATTACAGGTGTGAGCCACCTCACCTGGCCTATAAGTGATTTTTAAAAACCCACAAGAGTTATTGTGCTGCGGGAATTTACTAGTTGAATACAAGGAAAAATAAATACATGTAATTAAGGATTATGAGTTTGGGGGCAAGGGGAAGGATAATAAGTAATGTTTATTTAATATTTACTATGTGCCAAGCAGTTTTCTAATGCTTTATGTAGATTAACTTATTTAATTCACATAATTCTATGAATAGGTAACAGTATTATCTTCAATTTACAGATGAGTGTTAGGAATGTTTTCTTTTTGGTGTTGTAAAGAAATAGTATTTGAGCATAAATTTAATTCTTTTAGTAAGGCTATTTTTGTTTTTTGTAGAACGGGTTTATTTGTTAGTAGTTTTGTTATAAGAGTGTAGTGAACAAAGGAGACAGGGTTATTTATAACTTCACGTGTTTACTTTATTGTTGTGTTTGGTTTTTATTGGCTGGAATGGAACTTACATTTTGTATTTGTCTTGATAGGTTAGTAACTTAGAGCTTTTTAAAAGAGGCAAAGGTAGAGGAGAACAAAGGAAGGAGGAAGTAACTTGTGGAATGTTGAGAAAGGTAAAAACACTTTTAAATAAGGAAGAGGAACAGGCTATGACTTAATGTTTGTTTGGACTAGTATAAATATGTTAGGGTAAATAGGCTAAATTGTGGGAGTTAAGAGTATAAAGTATATTGATTTTTTTATCATGGCTAGTCGATATTTAAGAATGTTAGTGCAGGTTTTTGAATACATTTTGTTTTTAAGAGAAGTTACTATTTATTTTTAATTAGATGAGGAGGAAAGTTTTTGAAGATGAACCTTTATTTTACTTTTTACATGAGGAAACCAAGTCCTAGAAAAATTAAGCTTGAGGCCATGTAGCTGGAAAAGCCCAGTTGTGTTAATCTAGGATGCATTGTGTTGGAAACAATTTGACTTGGAGACCAGCCCGATCCAAAGCATGCTGCCTATTACCCTTGGGCAAATCAATTAAGCTCTTTGAGTTTTATTTTATTCCTGCGATAATGATTTTTGCCTGCCTTCTCTAAGAGGGAGATTGTGATGGTTGAAGGCAAAGAAGGTGAAAGTGCTTCTTTGTAACTAACACACACCAAAGAGCCAGGAATTCCCATGGAGCAACTACAAATCTGATTTATCATATTATTGGACCCTGGTTGGATCACATTAACCTGTAGCAGAATAAGCTGCAGACAAAACTCCTCAGACACCGAGTTAAAGAAGGAAGAGGCTTATTTGGCCGGGAGCATCAGCAGGACTCCTGTCTCAAGAGCCGAGCTCCCCGAGTGAGCAATTCCTGTCCCTTTTAAGGGCTCACAACTCTAAGAGGGTGTGTGTGAGAGGGTGGTGATCGATTGAGCAAGCAGGGGATATGTGACTGGGGGCTGTATGTACTGGTAATCAGAATGAAACAGAACAGGACAGGGATTTTTACAGTGCTCTTCCATACAACATCTGGAATCTATAGATAACCGGTTAGGTCAGGGGTCGATATTTACCAGGCCCAGGGTGCGGCACCGGACTGTCTGCTTGTGGATTTCATTTCTGCTTTCAGTTTTTACTTCTTCTTTCTTTGGAGGCAGAAATTGGGCATAAGACAATATGAGGGGTAGTATCCTCCCTTATTCTCCCACCTCTTTGAGACTCTCACTCATTTTATTAGTGGGAGCGCTGACCTTCATTTTTACTACCTATGTCTTTTTGCATGACAGATCGATAGTGATTTAGGTAGTACACTTGTGCTGAAACATTCTGGTGAACTAGAGTAGTGATGAAACCTTTTACTATTTGAATGAGTACAAGTAGTGAATAAGGGATCAGTAAGCAGGTTCCTATTACTACTATAATTTTTATTATAAGAGTTTTAAATCCTCATAGTGTTGGGAACCATTTTCAAACATGGCCTCAGGGTCAAATCCGTGCCACACTTGTACAGGCACATGTGCCAGTTTCGCCATGTCTTTATGTCTTCAACTGCTTGCTCCGATCATCTATGTGCAGGCAGCAATTGGTAAGGTTAAATTTTCTACAGACTTCTCTTTCAGCTGCTAGCAAGGAGTCGAGAGTCAATCTATTTTGATAGCATTTCTCATCTGAGTTTCTTGCCGGGCCAGAACAGTCAAGGTTTTACCAGTTTTATTAATGATGATCTCCAAGACAGCTTGCAACCGTATGATTCAGTTGAGCATGTAAATGGGTGTCCAGTATCCCCACGAGCCGTCTTCTGCCCAAGTGGCAGGCCCATAGTATTGTATAAGTTTTTCAGGAGGTTGTTTATCATCTTTTTAATTACCTATGGCTATGCTTTGCTTTTCGCGGGAAGCATAGTCAGGGAAGCCCAGGAGTTTGCCTGTTTTTATGGGCAGTAGGAAGAAAGATGGTTTAATAGTGCCAATAACACAATTACTCATCTGTTGGTCAGGCAGCTTAGCGTAGGCTCTATGTCCACAGTATAGCCCAGTGGGAACCGTCCAGTCCTGGTGGGACTCTGGGTGGGCCTAAACGGTCTGCAACTTTGGAAATTTACTGAATGGATTTTTCTCTGTGTGGTTTGAACTCCACCACATAGTCTTCCTACAGGATACCTCTTTAACGTTAGCTGATACGTTTACACACAGAATTTACACACAATTAACGTTTTAAAACTTGCTTAAAACTTTATAACAAAATATACATATTTTTAACTGTTTAATGTAGGTAAAAATCCACATTCTTATGCCTACTTATAATCCTTTTACCAAAGGTATACTTTACTTTCCTTATACACCTTGCACATAAACTGTCTCTTCAATAGTTTTACATTTAGGAGGCCTAATTACTTTTAAATTATACAACATTTCTTGCATAAATTCTTTTTTTAACACACTTTTTTTTTATAACTTTTTTTCTTTCACAACTTTTTCAGGCAATTTTTTGACATGCCTTAACTTTCTGACTTACTACAAACATTTCTTTCTTTAAACAACCAGGTAATTTATTTCAGGACAAGAATTTACCATATAACACTCTTTGTATAAATTCCGCCCCTCTTTCCCCCCCCCCCCCCTTTTTTTTTTAAATCTGTGGACTAGACTGTCTAAGGCCACAAGAGTAGAAGTTACTATAATACATGTTACACTATTAATTTTTAGCAAACTTTACTTTTGTTGAAAACCTTGTAAGTTTGGGATTTTAATTATCCTTTGCTATTAATAAGACCTTGTTTTGTCTAAATTAACTTAGAATTGGTATAGATGGCTTTTTTTTTTCTCTACTACTTGTATACCTCTTTCTCACTTTTTTTCTCTCTTTGACTTTATCTGTCTCTCTTTGACTTTCCTTTTGCCTCTCTCTTCCTCTCTCTCTCTCTGCCTTTTTCTTTCTTTTTTTCTCTCTCTCTCCTTGACTCCCTCTTTGTCTGTCTCGTCCTCTCTGTCTCTTTCTCTCTCTCTTTGCCTCTTTTCCTCTCTTTTTCTTTCTTTGCCTCTGCCAGCTGCTTATGTTGCTGTTCTCTCAACCACTGTGTGTTGGGGGTGGGGGGTGTAAAACCAGCTGTAACCAAGTGGCTGTATACGGGAGCTGGTCTGGGTGCCCTGGCTTACAGGTTACCTTGTGCCATACCTTTGAAACAAGGGACCTGTCCAGGCTTCCTGCTAATGGCCAACCAACTCTAATGCTGGCCAGTCTTACACAAAGTTTTAAGTTTTCCTGGTGTCATAGTACTCCATAGTCTCCCTTAAACCCTTTTTTGAAATTTTTCAACATAGTTCCTAGTAGAGTGGGCTTATTTGTGCCTGATCCATGCTTCTTCAAGACAAAACACCATGCTCACACTACACGCACACCGCAAAACAAAGAACGGGTAAAAAGGGCACACACACACTTTTGCAGTTTACACCAAACCAAAATCAAAACTAAAATCAGAGTGTCCAGAAATCCAAGCCAGGTCAAAACCAAAACCAAAGTATCAAGCAATCCAAGTCAAGTCAAAAACAAAAACCAAAGTGCCAGTACGGGCACACCATGGGTGATCAGACCATGCTTCCACTCAAATGGAATAGGCAAGTTCCCAAGACCAATCCTGTCAAGCAATTCAAACCAAGTCAAAACCAAAACCAAAGTGCCGATAAAGGCATGCCATGGGTGATGAGGCCACGCTTCCACTCAAATGGAGTGGGCAGGTTCCCAAGACTGGTCCTGTCAAGCAATTCAAACCAAGTCAAAACCAAAACCAAAACCAAAGTGCCAATAAAGGCACGCCATGGGTGATCAGGCCATGTTTCCACTCAAACAGAGTGAGCAAGTTCCAAAGACTAGTCTTACCAAGTTTTAGATGTCCAGATTCCAAGTGCCCGTTCCTTCCCAGTGTTCAGCCTCTGCATTGACCCTCCACCGGGGCCTGCCACACACTGCTCTGGTGAGGCATCCCACCAGGGCAAATGCCTACCAGGGAGCACTCTCAGGATCTGCGTTGCTCAACTGGTCAGAGTTCCCCACAGGGATGTTCCACAGGGCAGGCTTAAGCTGCCTAAGGAGCTGCCTCAACTATCCAGCAATCACCTCACTTCCTGGTCAGGGAATCAAGAAATGTAGCAGGACAAACTGCAGACAAAACTCCTCAGACACCGAGTTAAAGAAGGAAGAGGTTTATTCAGCCAGGAGCATTGGCAAGACTCCTGTCTCAAGAGCCGAGCTCCCTGAGTGAGCAATTCCTGTCCATTTTAAGGGCTCACAACACTAAGGGGGTGCATGTAAGGGCATCGTGATTGATTGAGCAAGCAGGGAGTATGTGACTGGGGCCGCATGCACCAGTAATTAGATCAGAACAAAACAGGATAGGAATTTTCACAGTGCATTTCTATACAATGTCTGTAATCTATGGATAACATAACTGATTAGGTCAGGGATAGATCTTTAACTACCAGGCCCAGGGTGTGGTGCCGGACTGTCTGCCTGTGGATTTCATTTCTGACTTTTAGTTTTTACATCTTCTTTCTTTGGAGGCAGAAGTTGGGCATAAGACAATATGAGGGGTGGTCTCCTCCCTTAAACTGGTGAAGTCTTTTTCAATCTTTAGTGAGCCTATGAATCACCTGCGGATCTTGCTAAAGTGTAGATTCTGATTCAATAAGTCTGGTTGGGAGTCTTCTGTACTTTTTTTTTGGGTGGGGGGAGATGGAGTCTCACTCTGTCACCCAGGCCAGAGTGTAGTGGTGTGATCTTGGCTCACTGCAACCTCCGCCTCCTGGGTTTAAGCAATTTTCTGCCTCAGCCTCCTGAGTAACTGGGATTATGAGTGCATGCCACCATGCCCAGCTAATTTTTGTATTTTTAATAGAGACAGGGTTTCACAGCATTGGCCAGGCTGATCTTGAACTCCTGGCCTTGTGATCCACCCGCCTCGACCTCCCAAAGTGCTGGGATTTCAGGCGTGAGAGTCTTCTGAACTTCTAACAAACTCACAGGTGATGCTTCTGGTCTGGAGACCAAACTTTGAGCAGCCAGGAACTAGTAGGAGGGTCATGGTGCACAAACAGGTCATTTGCAAGGGTGCAGATCTTCTCTTCTGTTTCTGCCCTCTACTTCCTGGGAACGTTAAAAGAACTTCTCAGACTCACTGTCCTCTTTCCATGGGGCCAGACTGGCCAGAGTTTAGTGAGATCCTGATTTTGGAGTCTAGACTAGGGCAAAGGAAGGACCCCTTAGTATCTGTATTAGAGTTCTCAGCAGTGGTGCATGACTCTGGCCATCATTAAAAAAAGTTACTCGACTTTTCATCTGTTCCTGTTTGTAATTCAAGTCCTCGTAGGAGAGGAGGATTTGCTGCCTTGAGCAGGATTCCAGTAGGTTTTCATTCATTCCACAAATGCTGGAGCACCTACTATGTCCCTGTTCTGTGCCAGGCATTGGGTTTCTGGCCTTAATACCATCTAATAGTATCTTCAATTCCTCCTTAAACTTTTGTAGAACGACACACTTATATGAACCTGTAGTCATATGGAAGTAAGTAGAGAAATAAATAGAGATGTAATGCCCTTTTAATGAATAATGTTTATAACAGGGACTGTTTGCTACCTCCCCAACATCCATTTCTTTCTTCTTTTCTGCTGATGGGGGACTGAGTTTGGTTCAGTTATTTATTTCCCCACATGTGACTCAATTTGGGGGGGTAGCAGTAGCATGCTGGAACCAGTTTGTCAGGAGTTATTTCTAAATTTTAGAAAGTTTGGCAGTTAAACATAGCCATTCTTTTTTACTTTTTATTATTTTTATTTAAAAAAATATTTAATGGAGACAGGTCTTGCTGTGTTTCCCGGGCTGGTCTTGAATGCCCAACCTCAAGCAAATCTCCCACCTCATCCTCCCAGTGCTGGGATTACAGGCATGAGCCACTGAGCCTAGCCTTTTTTTTTTTTTTTTTTAAAAGACAGGGTATTGCTGTGTTGCCCAGGCTGTAGTACAGTGGTTCAATCATAGGTTACTGTAAGCCTAAGCTTCTGAGAACATAGCCATTCTTAAAAATAAAATTACAGGCTGGGTGTGGTGGCTCACAATTGTACTCCCAGTACTTTGGCAGGCTGAGGCAGGTGGATCACCTGAGGTCAGGATTTAAGACCAGCCTGACCAATATGGTGAAACCTGTCTCTACTAAAAATACAAAAATTAGCTGAGGGCAGTGGCGGGTGCCTGTAGTCCCATCTACTCGGGAGGCTGAGGCAGGAGAATTGCTTGAACCTGGGAGGCAGTGAGCCAAGATCGCACCACTGTACTCCAGCCTGGGCGACAGAGCAAGACTTCATCTCAAAAACAAAACAAAAAAAAAAGTTTAACCTTTAATTTAACAAATTATATTAAAAAGGTTACACAAAAGTCTCACTTTCTACTTATTTTAATACCTTTCACTCTTACTTATCTCTTAAGGTAATTCATGTCCGTTATATCTACATGGTGGAAATAGTTGATAATGGTATGCTACTGTGGATCTCTTCCAAACTCTGTGTCCAGCGATGTCACATTGGTAGCTTGAAATCTGCCATGGTGGATGTATTTACACCGCAGAAATTGGCACATGCTACAAATTCGGATTTTGATTTTATTATTTTCTTGAGGAGCCATTGAACAATCCTTTGCCTAGTTTCAGGGCAAAATCCAATTGATCTAAGTTAAACACAGTACTATGTTTCACATCTCTTAGGCATGTGACCCAGTGCTGGCCAATGAGACAAGAAAGTTGTTTGGCTGGAGAATTTCTTAGAATGTTTTTCTTGCTTCTAAAAAGGAGACACAGCCTGGTGTGGTGGCTTACACCTGTGATCCCAACACTTTGGGATGCCAAGGTGAGCAGATGGCTTGAGTCCAGGAGTTTGCAACTAGCCTGGCAACATGGTGAAACCCTGTCTCTACAAAAAATTAGCCAGGTGTGATGGTGCATGCCTGTAGTCTCAGCTATTCAGGAGGCTGAGTGGGGAGAATAAACTGAGCCTTGGAGGTCAAGGCTGCCAATAAGCTGTGATCACACCACTCCACTCCAGCCTGGGAGATAGAGTGAGAACCTGTCTCAAAACAAAACAAAAGAAACAAACAAAAAGGAGACACAGGGTAGAGATGGACTCTGTTTCTGGCCATGTGGTTTTAAGATGGGATGGTTCTAAGATCTAGCTGGACTTGCAGCCAGTATCTTATAACAATGTCAAGTTGGGATGAACATGTTTGCATTAACATGCCTTTTGTTCTTTATTTTTGTTTTGAATTTTTGGAGCCCAATTTAGAAAAAAATGTCCAACGTGTTGTTTATTTACTTTTTTGTATTTTCTCTTCTAGAGGGGACCCTGATAGGTGTGACATCTGGGGAAACACTCCTCTACATTTTGCAGCCTCCAATGGCCATGCCCACTGTGTCTCATTCCTGGTCAACTTTGGTGCCAATATCTTTGCCCTGGATAATGACTTACAGACTCCGCTGGATGCTGCTGCCAGCAGGGAGCAGAATGAATGTGTTGCTCTCTTGGACAAGGCTGCCACTGCGCAGAATATCATGAACCCCAAGAAGGTCACCAGGTTGAAGGAGCAGGCTCAGAAGAATGCCAGGAGGCAGATCAAAGAGTGTGAGAGGCTCCAGGAGAAGCACCAAAATAAGATGGCCCGCACCTACAGCAAGGAGGAGTCTGGGACTCTCTCTTCTTCCAAGGGTACCTTCTCCAGGTCATTCCCTTCAAATGCTTCTGCTCCTGGCACATTCGGGTCACTATCTAAGGGCATTAAAGATACTTTCAAGATCAAGTTCAAGAAGAACAAAGATACAGCAGAACAGGTGGGGAAGGAAGGCAGAAGTGGGCAGAGGAACGTGATGGAAGTGTTCACAGAGGAAGAGGAAGACTCGTTCCCAGGGGACTTCAAAGAGAAGCTCCAGTTGTCAGCAGAGGAGGACAGCAGTGTGCACCATGAATCCATTCTCAATCGTCCAGGTCTAGGAAGTATTGTTTTTAGAAGGAACAGGATATTGAGTCCTGAAGACATCTCAGATAGCAAGAGGGAGTTGGGTTTTAAACTGCCCAGTGAATTGTTTCAAACACAAGGAACATCAGAGGCTGATGAGGGTGCAGCTGATGAAGAGGAAGAGGAAAATGGCCTCAAAGATGATCTGCCATGGGGTGAGGATGAAGTGGAGTGGGAGGAAGATATGGTCGACGCCACGCCCCTGGAAGTGTTCTTGCTGTCTCAGCACCTAGAAGAATTCCTGCCTATCTTTAAGAGAGAGCAGATTGATCTAGAAGCTCTGCTGCTCTGCTCTGATGAGGACCTTCAGAGCATACAAATGCAGCTGGGTCCCAGGAAGAAAGTTCTGAATGCTATAAACAGGAGGAAGCAGGTGCTACAACAGCCTGGGCAGCTGGTCGACACCAGCCTGTGATGGAGGGTTTTGGCCTGGAGCGCTGGGGTGATGTTGTGGTCTGCTGGCAGCACTCCAGGCAGTACTCCCTTTTTACCCAATGCCAGATCACTGGGAATGGATTCTAGGGCATCGGCGATGCCTACTTGAGAGAGAGGCCCAAAGTTTACTCTGGGAGGTAGGCTATGCCCATCCAAATAAATCTCCGTGAGAAACTTGAGGAGACTTCATAACAAGAAAATGGCATTTCTCTTCAGTTATCTTATATGTGTGTGTGTGTGTGTGTGTGTGTGTATATATATATATATATATATATATTTTTTTTTTTTTTTTTTTTTTTGGAGATGAGGGTCTCACTCTCTTACCCAGGCTGGGTTGCAGTGGTATGATCATAGTCCACTGTATTCTCAACCTCCTGGGCTCAAGTGATCTCCTCCCACCTCAGCCTTTCAAGTAGCTGGGACTACAGGTGCACACCCCCACACCTGGCTTATTTTGTAAGTTTTAGTAGAGGTAGGGTCTTACCACGTTGCCCAGCCTGGTCTCAAACTCCTGACCTCAAGCAGTCCTCCCACCTCAGCCTCCTAAAGCATTGGGATTGCAGGTGTGAACCACCGTACCCAGCCTATCTTTTTGATACTTTTCAATAAAGAAAGGGTCATATGCATGACAGGAAAATGAAAGAAACTTCCTTTCCTTTTCTATCTCTGGATTTAAAATTATAATCTCATCTCATTATCCTGCTGCTTGCTTTCTGATCCGTATAACCTGGGAATTCTAATTCTTTTTCTCTCCTGAGCTCTATGACTTTGCCTAGTGGTAGAGACTAAAGTTCTTTCCTGGCCTGAGGCTTGTTGCCCAACTTAAATGCATCTAACCCTTTAACAAATGTGTACATGTTTACAAGTAATGGAAATGCATCTATAATACTCCTGCCTGAGAATAGAGACAGAGTGGCGGTGGGGAGAGTGAAGAAAGAAATAGAATACAGATGGTACTTGTTGTTGACTGACTTGTGTCAAATTCATATGTTGGCGCTCTAACCCCTAATGTGACTGTATTTGGAAATAAGGCCTTTAAAGAAGTGATTAAGGTTAAATGAAGTCATAAGAATGGGACCCTAATCCTATAGGACTAGTGTCCTTTTTTCCTTTTTCTTTTTGAGATGGAGCCTTGCTCTGTCACCCATGCTGGAGTACAGTGGCATGATCTCAGCTCACTGCAACCTCTGCCTCCCAGGTTCAAGCAATTTTCATGCCTTAGCCTCCTGAGTAGCTGGGATTACAGGTATGTACCACCACGCCTGGCTAATTTTTTGTATTTTTAGTAGAGACAGGGTTTCACCATGTTGGCCAGGCTGGTCTTGAACTCCTGACCTCAGGTGATCCACCTGCCTCGGCCTCTCAGAGCGCTGGGATTACAGGCGTGAGCCACGGCACCCAGCCTAGGACTGGTGTCCTAAGAAGAGGAAGAGACACGTAGGTAGAAGGGACACAGTGAGGCCATGTGAGAACACAGTGAGAAGGCAGCCGTCTGCAAGCTGAGGAGAGGGGCCTCAGGAGAAACTAACCCTGCCAACACCTTGATCTTGGACTTCCAGCCTCCAAAGGTGTGAAAAAATAAACTTCTGTTGATAGACTTCTGTTGTTGAAGCCACCCAGTCTGTGGCATTTTGTTAGGCATTCCTAGCAGAATAATACAGTCCTAAGTAAGAGGGGTGGGGAGGAGACCAAGAAAAATACAGAAAAAAAGTCTGGCCAACTGCAACTGATGAGTTTTTTAAAGGTAAACACCTACTGAAACTTAAGGAAAAAAAAACCACAACTAAGTTCTTTGGAGGGAAGATTTGATCGTAAAAGGAAATTTCACATTTTCATACTTATTATATACACATGGTTTATTTACTGTTGTCTGTCACCATTGCTGCATATCTGAATACCTGTAGGTTCCACGATAGAAACTGACAACACTTGGCTGTCTCCTGTAATTCCAGCACTTTGGGAGGCCCAGGCAGGCAGATCACTTGAGGTCAGGAGTTCAAGACCAGCCTGGCCAAAATGGCGGAAACCCGTCTCTACTAAAAATACAAAAATTAGCCGGGCCTGGTGGCGTGTGCCTGTAATCCCAGCTACTCCAGAGGCTGAGGCAAGAGAATCGCTTGAACCCAAGAGGTGGAGGTTGCAGTGAGTTGAGATCACGCCACTGCACTCCAGCCTGGGTGACAAGAGTGAGACTCCATCTCAAAAAAAAAAAAAAAAAGAAGAAAGAAACGGACAACACTGCTGCTGACATTTTTTCAGTGGCAATCCCAAATTCAAACTGAAACCCCACTGAATAGCTAAGCTTCATTAGATCTCCACAGCCTGACTTACATCAAGTGGAATTTACTGTTGCTTCTGGATATAATATAGATACAGCTGTTTATCTTCAGTTTGCTTTCTGATGCACATCTGTTTGGGTTACTTCAAGAGGCATCATGGAGGATTCAAGTTTAGGGGAGGATACAGATGCTCAAATCTGATGAACAATTGGCTTATTCTTCCTCAATGAATATACTCAGAAAGCTTGTTAGCCATTGAATAAATATGTTGCATTAGGGGATGATTGTTTACAAATACCATATCTTGTGGAATAAACTGAAGTTGTGCTTGCCTTCATTAATGTGCACAGAAGCAGCTGGCAAATAGAAAGCACTCAGAAAAGTTTGTAGTCTGAACCTGCCACTATTATATTTCATCATCATAGATGCCACAATCCCCGCTTCACCTATTGTCTGGAATCTGCCTAATGAGATACTTGCTCCCCGTCCTGCCCTAACTACATCATAGCAAGAGAGCCACCACTCAGGTTAGTAGAAATGAACTTGAACATTGACTCTCATCCCTTTTTAGGAGATGTTTGTCCCTAGGGGTCTCATCAGGTACCTTTATGTTCTTCTTGGGGGTTCTTTTCTTTTATGATTGACAGAATTAATAGGTGAGGGTTCTCCAAAGTTTTCAGCATCAAGGATATAGTCTCTCCATCACAGAGTATTGTTATATAATAAAAAAGGTTTATACCATGTTATAAGAGGTTATCAATGTTCTAAGAATTCCAGATCTTTCAAACTAAATACCAACTACAGGGGCCTAAGAGAAGATGCCAGAGCAATATAAAGGCCTTGATGAGAAACAAAGACAAGAGGATTATGAACCAGGACGAGTTCAAGTACTCACTGATCTCAAACTTCCATCTCTTAAACTAGACGCTTAGAATAGATCAATCCAATAATATCTGATCACCCCGGCCACCTGGCCCCTCTTTTTCCCCTCTATGTAGCTTGACATAAAAGTCAACAAGAGGGAAAAGCAGTTGGGAGCGTTTCACTAAGAGGAGAGTTTGAGAAGTTATGGTGTGGTAAATGTGTATTATGCTTATATTCCAGGCCATTGTGTAATACAGGTCAGTTAAATGCTCATAATTCCTAAGTCCAAGTTACCAGCCCAGACCATTGCTTTGGGCACCGAATCCATAAGCCCAAGTCTTACCTGACATCTCTTCTCACACGTCTCACAAGTACCCCAGACTCAATGTGTCCAGGACTGAACCCATTTTCTTCCAAGTTGGCGGTTCTCAACTTGGATGGTTTTGCCCTGTGTCTCCTAGAGGACATCTGGCAATATCTGGAGATATTTTTGATGGCCATGGTAGGGGAACAGTGGTGCCACTGACATCCAGTCAGTAGAAACAATGGGGGCTAAACATCCTAGAATGTACAGGACAGATGATAACTATTGTTATCATCTGGATAACAATGAGTTATCCAGACCCAAATAGTGATCGTGCTCCGTTTCAGCTGCGTTGAAACACGCAGCTCTAAATCTCCATTTTTCATAAGTGGAAAATTTAACCCAATACTTTTTTTCATCACCCAATTGGTCACCAGGCCCTTTCAACCTTTCAATATGTCTCAGAGCTAAATCCTCTTTGATGTTTGCAAGATGACCTATTGGTTCCTGCCCCCAACCATCACTCACTAGATTGCTGTAAGTTTACTTATCTGTCTTATTTCATTCTCCACAAGGCTGGTTGAGTCATGTAATCTTTTTTTTTTTTTTTTTGAGATGGAGTCTTGCTCTGTCGTCTAAGCTGGAGTGCAGTGGCACGATCTCCACTCACTGCAAGGTCTGCCTCCTGGGTTCACACCATTCTCCTGCCTCAGCCTCCCGAGTAGCTGGGACTACAGGCATCTGCCACCACACCCAGCTAATTTTTTTTATTTTTAGTAGAGATGGGGTTTCACCGTGTTAGCCAGAATGGTCTTGATCTCCTGACCTTGTGATCCACCTTCCTCGGCCTCCCAAAGTGCTGGCATTGCAGGTGTCAGCCACTACGCTTGGCCGAGTCATGTAATTTTTTTAATATGCAAGTCTTGTCATTTTCTACCTTCCTATTGCTTTTCTTTTTTCTTTTTCTATTTTTCTTTATTTCTTTCTTTTTTCTTTTTCTTTTCTGTCTTTTTTTTTTTTTTGACAGTTTTGCTGCTGTTGCCCAGGCTGGAGTGCAATGGTGCCATCTCAGCTCACCACAACCTTGGCCTCCTGGGTTCAAGAGATTCTCCTGCCTCAGCCTCCTGAGTAGCTGGGACTACAGGCATGTGCCACCAAAGCCTGGTTAATGTTGTAGTTCTCCATGTTGGTCAGGCTGGTCTTGAACCCCCGACCTCAGGTGACCCGCCTTGGCCTCCCAAAGTCCTGAGATTACAGGCGTGAGCCACCGGGCTCAGCCCCCATTGCTTTCCAAACTCTCACCACCACACAGGAGGCCCACATGATTAAAGAGCCCTATTCTCTCCTCCAAACCTCTGGTCCCATCCTCACCATTCCTCTCCCTGTCCCCTAATTTCAGCTATACTAGATTTCCTGAATACACACCTCTCATATGCCTGTGCCTTAGCACACCATCACCCTTCTCCCTGGAAAAGTCTTCCTCCATATAGCCATCCTCATTGGTGGACATACCCTCTCTCTCTGCCTCTAGTCTGGGTTGAGTAACTTCCTAGCTATGCAAGCTGTCTTTGTTTGCCTCTCCAGAACTTCTCTCTACTATTTTCCACCCTACTTTGTGTCCCAGGTGGTTGGGCTCTGGACTGCCTCAAAGGACTCCTTTGCCCTTGGGATCCTGGTTGGGTTTGGCCAATGGGAGGTACTAACAAGAGACCAGAAGGTGGAAGAAAGATTGAGGCATTTATTCCACCTGTTTCTTCTTTTCAGGGCAGCAGCTGACTTCATCTAAGCTCACCTCTCCCATCTGGCAGCCCTCTGCTAGAGCTCTAGTTGTTTCTGGGTTTCACTAACCGCTCTTTCAAGCTTAGCAGTGGTAGTGATTTCCTACTATTGCTAACCCTGGGGTGCTTCTTCCTAAACAGTCTCTATTCTCTTCAATCACGTCTTTTGAGTGTGGCATCTACAGACGGTTCCTGACTTACAGTGGTTCCACTTAAGATTTTTTGACTTTACGATGGTGTGAAAGTGATATGCATTCAGTAGAAACTGGTAAGATATTCTCTCTGGATGCTGGGCGGAGGCAGCAAGCCACAACTCCCAGTCAGCCACGTGATCACCAGGATAATCAATTGCTAGTGAACGGTGTACTGTGTTACCGGATGATTTTGCCCAAATGTAGGCTAATGTAAGTGTTCTGAGCACATTTAAGGTAGGCAAGCCTAAGTTATCATGTTTGGTAGGTGTTTTAAATGCATTTTTGACACATTTCCAACTTTTTCTGAGACAGGGTCTTGCTCTGTCACCCAGGCTGGAGTGCACTGGCACAATCTCAGCTCACTGCAGCCTCTGCCTCCTGGGTTCAAGCAATTCTCCTGCCTAAGCCTCCCGAGTAGCTGGGACTACAGGCGCACACCACCACACCCAGCTAAGTTTTGTACTTTTAGTATAGACAGGGTTTCACCATGTTGCCCAGGCTGTTCTAGGACTCCTGACCTCAGGTGATCCGCCCGCCTCAGCCTCCCAAAGTGCTGGGATTACAGGCATGAGCCACCGTGCTAGGCCACATATTTCCAACTTTTGATGGATTTATTGGGACACGACTGTATCATAAGTCAAGGAACATCTGCATTTCCTGCAGGGACCCTGAACCATGTTCCTGTAACACCAAATTATTGTAATTTTTTTTTTTTAACATCTGTCTTCTCTTTGGGATTGTGTTCTCTGGGGTTGAGGACTACTTTTCTGTTGTATCTTAGTATCCTAGCACAGGGTTATGACAGGGGCTCTTGTGAAAAGAATGAAAGAAAAAAATATGAATATTCTTATCACTCCACGCTCTTCTCTATACATGCTTTAGGGTGGTGACCATTAGGATTCCCCAGAAAGACTCCATAGTCACTTGAGATGTGCAGAATCAGATCATGTGGCCATTTTGTTTCAGCACAAAGACCCCTGTCCAGACAGTCTGGCAAATATGATAAACTTTTGGCTAAGCCACCTGGAGCATGAGTCCTTCCCAGGAGGAGTATGGGCAGAAAAACAGAGACAAGCACGCTTTGCTGCTGACTTATCTGAAAACCAGCCTTGGAGTAGCAATAAGCAAAGGGGTGGGGTGAGGCTAGGGTCAGAGTTGGGTTTGGACAGGGCCTTTGGCAGGACAAGGACAACACAGTTCTAGTGATTCAGGGGGCCTGGAGAAAGCATCTCTGCACCTCAGTTTCCCCATCCATAAGTTGAAGATCAACTAGATGATCCTTAATGGCCCTTTCAACACAGATACTGTAGTGGATATCTGTAGATTTTGCCTTTCAACTATCCAGTCCTCTTTTTGGTAAGAGACACCTTCCCTCCATCAGCTCATGTGGGCAGATGTGCAGATTGCACTTCTGACTCAAGGGTGAGCATGTGATCCAGGCCTGGATAACCAGAGCATCCAATCCCCCTGGACAATGTGATGGTTTGAGGATAGGTACAAGGCTTGAGCCTGGCCAGAGTATTCCATCTCTTTTAAGAGATGAGGTCTTGCTATGTTGCCCAGGCTGGTCTCGAACTCCTGGGCTCAAGCGATCCTCCTGCCTTAGCCTCCCAAAGTGCTGGGATTACAGGCATGAGCCATCTCGCCCCATCTAGTCCATGTCTTTCAGCCACAATGTTAAGCTCAGGAATAGACATGTGACCTAGATGGTCCAGTAACTCTCAGTTCTGGAACATCTAACTGTAAAGGAAGAGAGTATTTATGCTTAGTTGCTCAAAAGGACAGGATGTAATTCAGGAGCTGCCACTACCAGGGAGAACTTGATAATGGAGCCAATGGGGAAGAAGACCAGGCCCTGGTGACAGTTGGAGCCCCTGAATACAGCTGTAGCTGAAACCAGTTACCTGTGTGTTCCTAATTACAAGAACCAATAAATCTCATTCTCCATTCATTCAGCGTAAGGTAATTTGAGTTGTAGTCTCTACCACTTATGACCAAAGGAGCCCTGATCTATACAGAAATTCCATTTTTCCTTTAAATGTTAAGAAGTCAGACACAAAAGACTACATACTGTAGAATTTCACTTATAAGAAATGACTAGGCTAGGTGGGGGGCTCATGCCTGTAATCCCAGCACTTTGGGAGGCCAAGGCAGGAGGATTGCTTGAGCCCAGGGGTTTGAGACCAGCCTAGGCCACATAGTGAGATCTCATCTCTCAAAAAAATAAAGAAGTTGGCTGAGGCCAGGTGCGTGGCTCATGCCAGTAATCCCAGCACTTTGGGAGGCTGAGGCAGGCAAATTACGAGGTCAGGAGTTTGAGACCAGCCTGACTAACATGGTGAAACCCATCTCTACTAAAATACAAAATATTAGCCAGGCGTAGTGGTGGACACCTGTAATCTCAGTTACTCAGGAGGCTGAGGCAGGAGAATCGCCGGAACTCAGGAGGCAGAGGTTGCAGTGAGCTGAGATCGTGCCATTGCACTCCAGCCCAGACGACAGAATGAGACTCCTTCTCAAAAAAAAAAAAAAAAAAAAGTTGAGCGTGGTGGTATGCGCCTGTCATTTCAGCTATATAGAAGGGTCATTTGAGCCCAGAAAGTCAAGGCTTTAGTGAGCCGTGATCACATCACTGCACTCCAGCCTGGCGACAGAGTAAGATCCTGTCTCAACAACAACAAAAAAAAGGCCGGGCACGGTGGCTCACGCCTGTAATCCCAACACTGTGGGAGGCCAATGTGGGCGGATCACCTGAGGTCAGGAATTCGAGACCAGCCTGGACAACATGCTGAAACCCTATCTTTACTAAAAATACAAAAATTAGCCAGGCATGGTGGCATGCGCCTGTAATCTCAGCTACTTGGGAGGCTAAGGCAGAAGAATCGCTTGAACCCGGGAAGCAGAGGTGGCAGTGAGCTGAGATTGTGCCATTGCACTCCAGCCTGGGCAACAAGAGTGAAACTCCATCTAAAGAAAACAAAAACAAAAACACTGAATTGTATACTTTGAAACAGGAGATCTTAGAGTATGAGTTGTATTTGCAAAAAAAAAAAAAAAAAAAAAAAAAAAAAAAGAGGCCAGGCACAGTGGCTCACACCTGTAATCTCAGCACTTTGGGAGGCCAAGGCAGGTGGATCATGAGGTCAAGAGATCGAGACCAGCCTGGCCAACATGGTGAAAACCCATCTCTACTAAAAATACAAAAATTAGCTGGGTGTGGTGGTGCACGCCTGTAGTCCCAGCTACTCGGGAGGCTGAGGCTGAGGCAGGAGAATCGCTTGAACCCGGGAGGCGGAGGTTGCAGTGAGTCAACATCACGCCACTGCACTCCAGCCTGGGTGACAGAGAGAGACTCTGTCTCAAAACAATAATAAATATAAAAGAAATTTCATTATAGCCAGTGGAGCTCCCCCAGGGAGTGAATAGAAGCATCTGATCCCTCTCAGTTTCCTTGTGATAGGAATAGAAGTTACCAAAGCAAACACTGCAGAATTGGAAAGTGCTTTATTTCAGGGAAATATAAAGGGAAATGAATGCTATTATAACTTGGTATAGCAGAAGACATGGCTAGTTTTGCTTTCCAACTACAAACATAAATGAGGATCTCAGCACTTAAGGTAAAACGCAATAAGCACAAAAGGAGAGTTCACTGGGGACTGGACTTCCTCATTTACTCTAGAAATTATGAGAACCAGCAGCAACATTCCTCGAGCATCCATCTCAACACCAAGTTCCTTTGTTCTATTTACCAGATGACCAGGAATCATAGATCAGTTTGGCTGCAACTGTGTCTTCCACTGCCATTCCTAGAATAGACAGAAATTTGGTTCACCTTTGGTCAGAACAACTTTTCCTGAAACAACCCAGGCCCCATGGCTGGCAGTTTCCTGATACGTGTCCATGTTGCCAGTGCCCATTGGAATAACAGGGACTGATACTCAGAGGTGAGTTCAGGCTTAGATGGTCTACAAAGGGGCAGAGAATATGACACTAAGAAACACCCACCAAAAAATTGTGTGTCCTTCTAAATCTAGCTCAGGGCTGAGCAAACTTATTTTTTTGAGACAGAGTCTCGCTGTCGCCCAGGCTGGAGTGCAGTGGCGTGATCTTGGCTCCCTGCAACCTCCACCTCCCAGGTTCAAGCGATTCTCCTGCCTCAGCCTTCTGAGTAGCTGGGATTATAGGCACATGCCACCAGGTCTGGCTAAATAGAGATATATGTTTGTATATTTAGTAGAGTTGGGCTTTCACCATGTTGGCTGGGCTAGTTTTGAACTCCTGACCTCAGGAGTCCGGAGATCCTGACTCCTGTCAGGTGATCCACCCGCCTCGGCCTCCCAAAGTGCTGAGCTTACAGGCATGAGCCACCGGGCCCAGCCTGAGCAAACTTTCTAAAAGGGTCAGACAGTAAATCTTTTAGGCTTTGTGGGCCACAGGGTCTCTACTACGATTATTCAACTCTGCCTTTAGAGTAGAAAGTACAGCCAACAGGTAGATAAAAGAGCCTGACTGCCGGGCGCGGTGGCTCAAGCCTGTAATCCCAGCACTTTGGGAGGCCGAGACGGGCGGATCACGAGGTCAGGAGATCGAGACCATCCTGACTAACACGGTGAAACCCCGTCTCTACTAAAAAATACAAAAAACTAGCCAGGCGAGGTGGCGGGTGCCTGTAGTCCCAGCTACTCGGGAGGCTGAGGCAGGAGAATGGCGTAAACCCGGGAGGCAGAGCTTGCAGTGAGCCGAGATCTGGTCACTGCACTCCAGCCTGGGCGACAAAGGGAGACTCTGTCTCAAAAAAAAAAAAAAAAAAAGAGCCTGACTGTGTATCAGTGAAATTATGTATGGAACTGAAGCTTGAATTCTGTATCATTTTCATACATCATGAAATATTTTCTCCCCCTGATCATTTGAAAATCTAAAAACCATTTCAAGCTCATAGGCCACACAAAAACAGGAAGCCGGATGGGTCTGGCCCACAGGCTGCAGTTTGCTGACCCTTGGTCCATTTCGAACGCTGCATCCTTTGGCAGCTCCCCTTTGTCTTGTAGTTTTGGTAGACACCTCAACCTCTGCACCCAGCGCAGATACATAATTAGGTACTTGATATGCATCCGTTAGGTGAAATGATGTGCCAATAAACTAATCCCCAAAAGTAAGAAAGCAAAAATTGCCAGAAAGAACAAGTTTCTGCAGCATTTTGGCTCCTTAAGTGGGGGCTGGCTGACCTCTGATCTGCCATGACCTCTGAAGCTTTCAGACAAAACTGGATCCATGTGATGTCTTTGGACCAGGCTCCAGATAAAGACCTTTGTCTTCCAGTGCATGAGAGATTTTAAAGACATTTACCAACCTGCAAGGCATGCATACTTAACCAATGGCATGGGCTCTGGGTGGCCAGAGCACTCTTGATGCTCTGCCAGGCATTAACTCTTTTGCTGCTTGATTATGAAGTATGGACGGTCATGAGAGGGGGACAGAGGACACTCTTTTTTTTTTTTTTGAGACAGAGTCTCGCTCTGTCGCCCAAGCTGGAGTGCAGTGGCGTGATCTTGGCTCACTGCAAGCTCCACCTCCCAGGTTCAAGTGATTCTCCTGCCTCAACCTCCCAAGTAGCTGGGATTGCAGATGTACACCACCATGCCTGGCTAATTTTTGTATTTTTAGTAGAGACAGAGTTTCATCATGCTGGCCAGGCTGGTCTCAAACTCCTTAGCTCAAGTGATCTGCCCACCTCGGCCTCCCAAAGTGCTGGGATTACAGGCCTAAGCCACAGAGCTCAGCCTGTTCCCATGTACTTCTGTTTCCTTCAGTCTCATAGGGTGGAAGAGGACCTGGGGCAAGGGACAGACTGGCCACCGGGACCCCACACTTTGTTGGGCTTCTATAAGGTACCCCATACAACTCAGGTGGTAGGGGGCTCCCCGTGGAAGCCCTCCTCGAAGCAGCAAGTGGGAGAGTAGGGAAGGAGGGAATGAACAGGGCTCAGGCTATACTTTTCATCTGACTCTCTTTCAGGTTGGGTCTCTGCCATTTCCCTTAAGGATCCTGTCTTTTAACATCTTTGTCCCCTGCTCCCTCCATCTCTGAAGGGTACCTTCTGAGTTTCATTAAGATCTGCACCTAACTGATTCATTTTATATGCACATCCCACCTAATCCTCACTGGTGACAGGTGGCGAGGAAACTGTGGCCAGAGAGGTCAGATCACTTGCCTCAGGACACATGCCTTTGAGTGGCAGGGAAGGGACTCTGACCCAGGACTGCTGAGTTCCAGAGTTCATGGGCTTCATCACTAGGCTAAGCCATGTAAATAATTGACCTGAATGATGGAGCGCAATGATTCAGCTGCAGAGTCTGGTGGTCATTGCTCTTCCCACCAATGGGCGAACCTGCCTTGTGCTCTCGTTGGATTTGTGCCCAGGGAGCAGTGGATCTTACCCAAAGACTTGAACACCGTGGTCTTCTCACAGTGGGCTGGCTTCACTCCCTTAATCACTTCTCCCAGCTCAGCAAAGATCTCAGCCTAGGAAACAAACATACGCTGACCCAGGCATGAAGCTAAAGTCTGTTCAGGGTTGGCTTTTGAAGCCAGCCCAGGGAGTTCCTGAACTGGATAAGAGAGAAATTTGATTCAAAAAAAAATTATTCTTTGTATACTGAATGATATTAGGGAAGAGGCTGGCCCCCGAAATCCTTTTGGGGTGACATTTGCTTTTGTGATACCATAAACACAGAGATTCAAGTTGGTGTCCAGGGAGCTGTCGTGCCGAGATCATTGTGTCAGTGAGGAAATAGACATGCTTTTATCTGAACATGCATGCCAGCAGCTCCCTTCTTGTTTTGAAGCTGATTATAACAGTAAAATGAGGCCAGAAGGTGGGCAACACAGTCTTATTGTGTTGGCCACATTGGGAAGGTTTCCAGGCTACAAGAAGCTTCCAATCCCACTGCTTTATAGGACAGCCCAGCAAAAAAATAAAATCCATTGAGCTTCTCCTTCCAGGAACACACATGTCACCACCCATAATGCCCACATTTTTCTGCAATGGAATTAAAGAGGGTTGCAAAATGTTTAAGAGCTCCCTCCCCTACAAGGAGATGGGGTGGCTGAGGTCTCGAGCAGACCTAACTGGAAGGGAAGTTAATGAAACCCTGGGATTCAGGTGAGGCCAGCCCGGTGGCAGCCCTGACCCGGGTCAGAAGAGCCTCACCCCTGACAAGAGGACATCTCCAGACTCCTTCAGGGCAGCCTCCTGGGAATCCACGTACAGCACAGCTTCCTTCATGAGCTCATCATCCAGTTCTCTCCAGTCAGGTCGGCTGGCTCCGACAGCTAAGACACAGCAAAACAGACCCTAAGCCCAGGATTAGTGCCAAAGGCTACTAACAAAGCCAAAGCATAGGAGACAGGTGAACAAAGGACCCGTGAGCACACTCAGATTCAAAATACCCCCTCATCCCCCAGGCCATGCATCTCCCAATCAGTAAGACCAAATACCTTATTAAGAAATAGGCCAGGTGTGATGGCTCACACCTGTAATCCCAGCACTTTGGGAGGCTGAGGCAGGCGGATCACTTGAGTCCAGGAGTTTGAGACTAGCCTGGCCAACATGGTAAAACCCCGTCTCTACTGAAAATACAAAAAATTACCCAGGTGTGGTGGCTCACGCCTGTAGCCTTAGCTGCTCTGGAGGCTGAGGCACGAGAATCGCTTGAACCTGGGAGGCAGAGGTTACAGTGAGCCAAGATCATGCCACTGCACTCCAGCCTGGGCAACAGCGTGAGGTTGCATCTCAAAGAAAAAAAAAAAATACTACCTACCATTTTGCCTTTCTATTCCATATCCCACGTCATTGCCAAAAGATTTTGAGACGACACAGCATTCATTTACAGGGTGTCTACTATCTTTGGGATGTTTTGCACATACTATTTATAGTTCTCACAAGTACATTTCAAAGTCTGGTTCTCACTTAACAGATGCACAAATGGAGGCTCAAAGAAGCGAAGGTGTTTGCCAAGGTAAAGGATCTGATGGGTGAATCTAGGTCTGAGAGAGCCCCTGGGCTTTCACACCTCTTCTGCTTAACGGGAGCAACAACTTCCTCACAAAAATCCCGAACCAGAGACATCACTTGGAGCTTATTCACACCCTACTTTCCTCTTGATCTCCATCATTCCTATTCCTCACCCCCAACCAGTTCTTTTAATATCTATTTTTTTCTTTTTGGAGAGAGGGTCTCACTCTGTTGTCCAGGCAGGAGTGTAGTGGTGCAATCAGAACTCACCATGGGCTGGGCGCAGTGGCTCATGCCTGTAATCCTAACACTTTGGAAGGCTGAGGTGGATGGATCACTTGAGGTCAGGGGTTCAAGACCAGCCTGGCCAACATGGTGAAACCCTGTCTCTACTAAAATACAAAAATTAGCGGGGCATGGTAGCACATGCCTGTAATCCCAGCTACCTGAGAGGCTGAGGCAGGAGAATCTCTTGAACCTGGGAGTCGGAGATTGCAGCAAGCCAAAATTGCGCCATTGTGCTCCAAACCAGGTGACAGAGCGAGACTCCATCTCAAAAAACAAACAAACAAAAACTCACCACAGCCTCAAACTCCTGAGCGCAAGTGATCCTCCCGCCCTCAGCCTCCCAAACTGTTGGGACCACAGGCACGTGCCACCGTGCCCCTTTCCCTCTCCTCACCCTGGGTTCTCTCTTAACTCATGACAAAAAAAAAAAAAAAAAAAAAAAAAAGCCCAGTGTCAGGGTCATGGGGAAGTCTTAGCAGAAAGAAAACTGACTTCATCCTGGCCCTGAACTATCTGCATCCTCTGTGGAGTCCAGGACCAGAATGATGAATCCAAGGTGTCGCACCCCCTGGCACTGGGACACAGGAGAATGCAGAGGCTGCCACCAAATGCCTACAAGGCCAGGGAGGTAATGAAAATGAGCAAAGCTGGTCAGAGGGACCGGATTAGATGTGGTGGAGACTGAGGGGTGGAGAAGCCAGCGGGCCCTTCCGAAGGGGACAGCCATTGTTCAGCTCCAGCTAATCATTACCATGTGTGAATGTAGATCCACTGTTACCAGATACGCCCCAGTTGTTTTCTTAAAAGAGAAACAGGAAATCTATTTGCATATGTCACTCCTTAAGTTTTAGATCACTCTATGGTCCAAACCAAACACATCTGCTGACTGGATCCGGCCCCTGGCCGGCTAGTCTTTGAAAACTGCTATAAAGCCTTATACAAATATAAGACAGCATTTATATGCCTTCTTCCACTGCCGCCCAGTTTTCTCCCTTTGTTCCCTCCCGTTCTGTTCTCCTTCATTCTAATTTCCAAAGACAGTTGTGTAAAAATGTCCATCTTGAAGGTTGTTTGTGCAGAGAGTTCTATAGAACAAAAGCACTAGCTAAGGAAGCTTGTAAATAAATCATAAGCTGGTGGGAACAAAATCCCTCTTTCTCAGGCCACTCCTTCTCACTGGACTCTTTCCCCCGCATAACCACCGCTTATGAGCGGGGCAAGTTCTCAAAGGGTCGTGTGAGGTCACTCAGGCGGAGGGAGGTAGGCCAGGCAGTGAAGAGAGAGAGGCCTGACTCAGACAAGGCTCTGGCTTGGCTATGATGAGGTTAAATGAGTGAGGGTCGAAGACAGGCTGACAGGGTGTCGGGGCAGGAGGAGGGAGGCGTGGGGGAGGTTGGAACTGGGCCTGTCACTCCGCCGAGCTGTAAACTAAGTAGAATCTGTTGGTGTTTCCCTGTTGTCTGCGCTTGTGACACATTTTTCTTAAATGTATGTGTTGCCTCTGTGAACACATAAACCAATCTTGTCCCTGGGCCAGGAAAGCAGAAGAGATGCCTTGACTCAAAATCAAGTCAGCCCTTCCTGGAGAATGATTCCAAGTGAGAGAGGGATCCAACATAAGGGAGATTCTCTGTGGATGGATGTGAGGGTAGAGAGTCCATATGACAGGGAATTTGGGTCTTCTCTGGGAGCTGAGAATGGCCCCAAGGAAAGGGGCTCCCCCATCCTCCAACGTAAGGAACTGAACCCTGCCACACCATGGGAGCCTGCAAGAGGACCCCTGAGCATGAGATGAGACTGCAGCCCGGGTGTCGCCCAATTTCTTTTATCGTGAGACTTTGCGCAGAGGATCCAGCTACCTACGCCCGGTCTCCTGAACCACAGGAACTGTGAGATGATAATAATGTGTTGTTTTAAGCTGGGGAAAAAAAAAATCAAGTCTGTTTTCCTGAAGATGCAGCTTTGGAAACCCATTTCACCATGAACTGGTTTCCCTTTGATTTCCCAAGTCCTTCCAGAAATGGTCTTATTGTCCATAAACTCAGCCCTGACTCACCTCTCTTACCCATTCCCTGGACCGAATCTGACCACGAGTCTCATGCTGGTGGAAATCTGAGACTTTCAAATTACTCTGATCCCTTCCTCAAACATGCCATGTTCGCTTCCACACTCAAGGCCTTTGCATCTGCTGTTCTCTCTTGGGGACAGCTTCAGCTGATCTGATCAGCTGTTGGCTTGGCTGGCTCTTCCTCTTCATTCAGCTCACAGCTCAAAACCCACATCTTAGAGAGCTTCTCAGATAACCCAATTGAAAACACCTCTCTCTGCTTCTACCTTCCACTTCCACCACCAGCCTCTATCACCCAGGGCCTTGTTCTTTCCGGTCTCGTCTTTAGCCAGAACTATCTAATTCCTCTATGTGTTCGTTTGTTGTCTATCTCTCCTCACTGAAATTAACCACCAGGAAACCAGCGACCTTGACTGTCTGGTTATTGTGGCATCCCCAGCATCTAGAAGAGTGCCTGGCACACAGTAGAGATTCAGTCACAATGTATGACTGAACACGTCATCATTTTACTTGGCTCTCGCCTGCTCATCTGCCCACGTGTGCAAAGCTCTTAGCTTCTGAGTTCACACCATGTGCTTGTCACTAAAACACAGGGCACCGAGACCATCTTTAAATCCTCTAGAATTTGCCTGCTGTGCTCACCAGAATTCAGTCTTCCTGTTGGAAGGCAATAATGAGTATTATTTAAAGCTTGGACTCTGAGGATAGAGTGCCTCAGTTCAAATCCCAGCTCTGCCATCAAGAACCTCTGATTTTGGGCTGGGCACAGTGGCTCACACCTGTAATCCCAGCACTTTGGGAGGCTGAGGCGGGCAGATCATTTGAAGTCAGGAGTTCGAGACCAGCCTGGACAACATGGTGAAACCCCATCTCTACTAAAAACACAAAAAAAGTAGCTGGGCGTGGTGGCGCATGTCTGTAATCTCAACTACTCGGGAGGCTGAGACAGGAGGAGTCACTTTACATGGGAGGCAGAGGTTGCGGTGAGCCGAGATCATGCCAGTGCACTCCAGCCTGGGTGACAGAGTGAGACTCCATCTCAAAAAAAAAAAAAAAAAAAAAAAAAAAGTGTGACTTTGGAAAAGTTATATAATTTCTCCATGCCTTGGTTTATCCCCCTGTAAGATGGAGTTTATTATAGTAGTTCCTGCCTTATAAGTTGGTTGTAAGTATTTAATGACATTATACGTAGAATAATGTCATTTAATATAAATAGAATAATGTCATTTAATATGGAAAGAATTATACAAAGAATTTGGGACAGCACCTGCAATAGTATTAGATATAGACCAGCCCTTGCTATAATACCCAGAGCCATCTGAAGGTCTACAGAGGCCCCAGGCACCCTCATGTCTAGAATCCCCTCTCCTGCCCCTTGTCCTATCACACATACTAAAAAGCATATACATGTCACATAAAAAATTACAGAACAAAAGAAATTTAAAGTTTTATAATTCTTAGTGTTAAGAACAAATGACTCATTTAGCCTTTGTGATTTAAACTCCATCATATTTCAGAATTGAGCTGTGAATTACCATTTACCATAATTTTACATGTTATGGCCAGGCGTAGTGGCTCATACTTGTAATCAATCCCAGCACTTTGGGAGGCTGAAGTGGGTAGATTGCTTGAGGTCAGGAGTTCGAGACCAGCCTGGCCAACATGGTGAAACCTCGTCTCTACCAAAACTTACAAAAAATTAGCTGGGCATGGTGGCACATGCCTGTAGTCCCAGCTACTCGGGAGGATGAGGTGGGAGAATCGCTTGAACCCAGGAAGCAGAGGTTGCAGTGAGCTGAGATCTCGCCACTGCATTTCAGCTTGAGTGACAGAGTGAGACCCTGTCTCAAAAAAAGAAAAAAAAATTTACATTTTATAGAACATTAAATATTCATTAGTTTCAGATTTGTAATTTCCCTTTTACATTTTTTGGAGCAAATATTGTTTGTTTTTTAAGATAGAGTCTCACTCTGTTGCCCAGGCTAAAGTACAGTGGCACAATCTTGGCTCACTGCAACCTCTGCCTCCTGGGTTCATGCCATTCTTGTGCCTCAGCCTCATGAGTAGCTAGGACGAGAGGTGCAAGCCACCAGGCCTCGCTAACTTTTGTATTTTTAGTAGAGACGGGGTTTTGCCATGTTGACCAGGCTGGTCTCAAACTCCTGGCCTCAAGCAATCCACCTGCCTCAGTCTCCCAAAGTGCTGGGATTACAGGCATGAGCCACTGCACCTGGCCAAATATTGTTGTTTTCAATCTCACACATTTTCAAGGCCCTTAAATAGCTTGGGCATTCTGCATGAATAAACTAGCTCTACAGATGTAGCCGACTGGTCCAGTCTAGAGAGTAGCCTGGCCACCACCCATCATGCCTTATGGAGCCACTCTACTTACCATTGATGTGAGCCCCTGGCTTCACCCATTCACCAAACAAAATGGGCTCTGTTGCCAGGGTGACTGTGATGATCACATCTGCACCTGCCACAGCCTCCTGGACCGAAGAACAGACCTGTACCTCTCCTTGCACTGTGTCTGCAAACTTCTCTGCATTTTCTTTGGTGCGGTTCCATATCCTCACCTTCATTGGGAGTAACAAGAAGGACACTAGTGCCATTTTTTTGCTGCTTATGTTACACTGAGCCCAGGGATGCGAAGGGAAAGTTGAACCACTCTGGGATAGGGGCTGATGGTTATCTAAATTACTCCTAAATCATTCCCCATGGAGAATGGACATTTGATCAGGGGTACAGCATTAACTTAGACATCTGGCCAGGTATTTGAAAATAAGCATTCTCTACCACTTTACCCGTTTAAAAAGGGTAGAAGTATTTCACTTCTAGGCCAAGATGCACAGCCTCAATAGCTTAATAGCTATTATATATTAATAGCATAATAATTAGCAAAACAAGTTCTGGAGCCAGATAGGCTTGGAACCAATCTCTCCTACTTCCTGAAATTGCTTCATGTCATTCAGCCTTAGTTTCCACGTCTGTAAAATGGAAGTGATAACTGGCAAAGTCTGTGTGGAACTCACACTTTATGTCTGAGACCCCGTAAAGGAGTTGTAATGGGTGGGAGATTCATACAAAAGATTATTTATGACAATGTTTTTCATGGAATAACTTGATTGGTGAAGGATACTTCGGAAATTCAAGATCAGAAGAGTTTGAAGGTAAATGGCACAGCCAATGAAAAGGCCAAGAATGGTAGCTACAGCTGGAAACCTGAAAGCTGCTGGGGTTAGGGGGTGGGACAGTGGCCTCGCCAGGAGCTGGGAACTTGCCGACTTGCTTGACAGGTTTCAATGTTTGGGTCAAGGGCTTGTCACCCGTCAACTGAAAATAAGGCCTACAGAATTTCTTATAAGGGAATATAATACATACAGAAACAAACTTTATGCCTAAGCATGTTCACCAAGCAAGGTGAAAAACAGAACATTTTGCCCAGCCAGAAGTGCATGGTTAACCTCTTCACCCTTCTTAATAGAAGACTATGCAAATTTTATGCAAAAATTAGATAACCTGAAAAGTGATGTTAGAACATTCAGTAAGAGAGGATATAAAATGGTGCGTATCTAACATGACTAAAACTATGTTATAAAAAGCTGAAGAGGAAAGATCAGAGAACATTAACTGCCTTTGAAAACAGATAAAAGGGAATTTTTCTTTTGTTTTCTTCCTTGTATTGAAAGTAATGGCTGGAATACTATGCAGCCATAAAAAAGGATGAGTTTGTGTCCTTTGTAGGGACATGGATGCAGCTGGAAACCATCATTCTTAGCAAACTATCACAAGAACAGAGAACCAAACACCGCATGTTCTCACTGATATGTGGGAACTGAACAAAGATCACTTGGACTCGGGAAGGGGAACATCACACACCGGGGCCTATCATGGGGAGTGGGGAGGGGGGAGGGATTGCACTGGGAGTTATACCTGATGTAAATGACGAGTTGATGGGTGCAGCACACCAACATGGCACAAGTATACATATGTAACAAACCTGCACGTTATGCACATGTACCCTACAACTTAAAGTATAATAATAATAAATAAATTAAAAAAAAGAAAAAAAGAAAAAAAGAAAGTAATGGCAACCGGGCACAGTGGCTCATGCCTGTAATCCCAGAACTCTGGGAGGACAAGGCAGGTGGATCACCTGAGGTCAGGAGTTCGAGACCAGCCTGGCCAACATGGTGAAACCCCGTCTCTACTAAAAAATACAAAAATTAGCCAGGCGTGGTGGTGGGCACCTATAATCCAAGCTACTGGGGAGGCTGAGGCCCAAGAATCACTTTAACCTGGGAGGTGGAGGTTGCAGTGAGCCGAGATGACGCTACTGCACTCTAGCCTGGGCGACGGAGCAAGACTCCATCTCAAAAACAAACAAACAAACAAACAAAAAACTGCAATTACTTTTGCACTCATCTAATTTTAAGTCTATATTTCCCAAGGCAGTGGTTTTATTTTCATCATTAAATCATACTTTAAATCTCCTCCATCCCTTTCATACACACACATAAAATAAAATAACATCAAACATTCCCAGGGGAAACATGAGCCACAGAGAAGGGAAGGTGGACCAGTATGGAGACTGCAAAAGAGACAGGCTGTGGCTTACTGGTCTCCAGGTCTCATCCCACCCAGTTTCTTGATCCATAACCTTGAATACTTAAAAACTCTGGATTCTCCTAAGAAAAACATAATAGACAGGGGCTAAAAGGACAACTGAATGTATACAAGAGATATAAAAGAATCCTTTAACCGAGTAAGCTTGCTGTATCCTCAGACAAATGCCCTGTGAACTGAGGACTGGAAACAGGTAACCAGATCTTCCCCTGACTCTTATCATGCATCCCCTTCTGGGAAGTCATGAAGATACAACAATGGTCTAGGTGGGGCTCACAACGTAATTATTTCAGAATAACCTGTGGTGCAGTGAAGGAGTATAGACAGCTCAAGGACCACCCGCTTCCCTCTTCTCTCCCACCCCCGCCCCGGGACTTACCTCCTTAAAGGAGAACTGCTCTGTGAAGATCTCATAGTGGCTGTAGGCCTGGACCCCAGCTCCAAGGATGCACAGCACTTCACTGCTGGGGGGTTTCAGAAACTGTGTGAGAGAAATGAAGTGGCAAAGGTCAAGGGAGACCCTAGCAGATAGGTACAAAACTAAGACGGTTTGAGTATCAGGTGACTTCTGCCCTCTCTTCTGCCTCCCTCAAGAGCTTGCAGGCAATCAAGGGAATTCCCTTTTGTGTCTTAGTTTCCCCTGTGTTGAGTGGGAAGAGAAGGAAGAAGGCTTCACTGAACAGCTAATGTATGCCAATGCTTTACCCCCATGATCTCATTTAGTCTAGACATTGGCCCTACGAGTTGGGGACTCCTATTATCTTCTTACAGATGAAGAGACTGAGGTCCAGAAAGATGAACTTGCTCTGGGTCTTACAACTATTTTAAAAATTTATTTATTTATTTATTATTTATTTGTTTATTTTGAGACGGAGTCTCGCTCTGTCGCCTAGGCTGGAGTGCGGTGGCACGATCTCGGCTCATTGTAACCTCTGCCTCCTGGGTTCCAGTGATTCTCTTGCCTCAGCCCCCCAGGAGCTGGGGTTACAGGTGTGCACCACCACGACCAGCTAATTTTGTATTTTTGATAGAGATGGGGCTTCACCATGTTGACCAGGCTGGTCTCAAACTCCTGACCTCAGGTGATCTGCCCATCTCGGCCTCCCAAAGTGCTGGGATTACAGGCGTGAGCCACCGTGCCCGGCTGGGCTTTACAGCTATTAAAGAGCACAGTGGGGATCTAAAGTCACATCTTCCATACCCCAAAGCCCATGTCCTTTCTTCTATGCCATTGTGTCTCAGGTGCATGCTCAGCCATACCCACTTCTCAGAGCTCTGAGCTGCTTCTAAGAGCTGCCTGGATGCTGTGAGCCCTTCCTTCCCAGGGTTCTAGCTATATTTGCTGAGCCTACTCTGTTGATGCTTTCACAGCCTCTGTCTTCCTCTAAAGACGAATATAGAATTAGCATCTGTGGCACCTCCTGAGGGTGTCTGTGTTTGAGAGCAGGGTTCTGTGATCAGCTCATGTCCAGTGCCACCTCTCCAATGAGGCCTTTGTGGCCTCCTTGATAGAATGCACGAGGCCATAGTCTTATTTGTTTGTAGATTTTCTTCTACAGGCCTTTAAGCCCCGTGAGGACAGAGGTAGTCTTATTTGCACAGAATTGGTACACACCTACTATGACCTACAAGAGGTAGCACTGGGCTTCTCAACCTTGTTACTACTAACATGTGGACTGGACAATTCTTTGTTGGGGAGGGGCGCCATCCTGGGTATTATAGGATGTGCAACAGTATCTCTGGTTTCTATCCATTAGATGTTAGTAGCATTTTCCACCCCTTCAAGTTGTGGGAACTAAAAATGTCTGCGCACTCCTAAATCTGTCTGGAGCAGGTAACAAACTCATGCTCAGTGGAGAAGCACTGGCATAGAGAAAAGATATCACTTGGCCCTCGACATCATATATATTAAATAAAACCCTCTTCTGCCTTTTCTCTATTTCATTTAGTAAACTTTGAGTTCCCTGGGATCTGTTCTTTCATACAGTGCTACTCACTGGAATTCTGGAGAATAATATGTAAAAAGTGAAAAATCTTCTTAACTGCTAATTACTAGCAAAATATCATCTCTGAAATATTAGGAATTAATTTTATCTCCTGCAGTTACCAAAGGAGAGATACCATTCTGTGCCATAAAATATAGTTCGACGTCTCTGATTTGAAAAGGTTTCAAAATTATAATATCCACAAGACTAGAAATCTTATGTTTCTGTCTGATAGGGATAATTAGATGATTTTTTTCCTTAATTGTTACCATTTTCTTCTGTTCTCAGTTAATATGAATCTATCCTTGCAAGTACAGCTGAGCTTCAGAAATTGTTACAGTATCCCATAAAAATAACCTTCAATTTCCTAAACTAAATGTGTAATTCTGATTGGTTGTCTTACTTGATAATTTGTTGCCCTGGTAATAGTGTGATAATTGATATTAAAAAAAAATTTTTTTTTTTGAGATAGTCTCGCTTTGTTGCCCAGGCTGGAATGTAGTGGTGTGATCTCAGCTCACTGCAACCTCTGCTTCCTGGGTTCAAGTGATTCTCGTGCCTCAGCCTCCTGAGTAGCTGGGATTACAGGCATGCACTACCACACCTGGCTAATTTTTTTTTTTTTTTTTTTGTAGAGATGGGGTTTCGCCATGTTGGCCAGGCTGGTCTCGAACTCCTGACCTCAAGTGATCCACCTGCCTCGGCCTCCCAAAGTGTTGGGATTACAGGTGTAAGCCACTGCACCCAGTCGACTTTTAATGATATGTTTATAAGATTTATTAAATAGCATTAGTGGCACTTCAATCTTTTCTCATAAGCATGTAGGTTAAGTACATGTATATGAATCTGCTAGGTTTCTCATTTAAAGAGTCTGAAAGTCTGTTTCATTTGCATTTTCCAAGGCCTTGCATGGTCTGGCCCTCCCATCTCTATAGTCCTCTCTCATACCATCATGCCATGTTCCCCTGTACTTCCTGTCTTCCAGCCATACTGGCTTCCTTGCAGCTTCCCAAGCTCATGTACTTCCTCCAACCACAGGGCCTTTGCATGAATTAATTCCTCGCCATAGGATGCTAGGCTGCTTTGTCCCCTCTGCCCCTCACAAGTAACTCCTATTATCCTTCAATCCTAGCTCAAATGCACAGCCACAGACTAGATCAAGACATAACTGCTTTACACTCTCATAGCACTTGTCAGCATTGTAGTTTCATATTTATTGGCGTAAATTTTTTTGTTTGTTTGTTTTGAGACTGAGTCTCACTCTGTCGTCCAGGCTAGAGTGCAGTGGTGTGATCTCGGCTCACTGCAACCTCCGCCTCCAGGATTCAAGTGACTCCCTTGCTTCAGCCTCCCCAGTAGCTGGGATTACAGGCACCCGCCACCATGCCCAGCTAATTTCTTTTTCTTTTTTTGGTCTATTTAGTAAAGATGGGGTTTTGCCATGTTGGCCAGGCTGGTTTTGAACTCCTGACCTCAGGTGATCTGCCTGTCTCAGTCTCCCAGAATGCTGGGATTACAGGCGTGAGCCACTGCACCCAGCCTGTTGGTGTGATCTTTGGACTATATCTTGTCTCCCCCACTGGACCCTGTACTACATGAGGGCAGGTATTGTATCTGGTTTTGCTTACTCCATGCTGAGCATAGAACCTTGCACTTGGTGGACACTCAAATATTTGTTGAATAAATGCATGTCAGTGCTAAACCCTGATACATACTGTCACCTTGAGAAAACATATCAGTCTTCAATGAAGCTTATGTGAGACCCAAGCACAAAAAATGTACTATGTTCATCAGACCCTAGAGCTCCCTATACTTATTCTCCCCCACAAAAGCCCTAAATAAAAGAGAAATGGTGGACAAGATTCAAGGTAACAAGTAAAATAGACCCTTTGTTCCTTATTGAAAGTGTTCATCTGAGCCCCTGGAAATAAAGCTGTGAAGTTTCAGCCTAAACTTTGAAGCGTCTAAACTTTGAAGTGTCAACCCGAGGCTTCTTGATTCTTCTGGGAGCACGGATTTTTATTAATGCAACAAAGCAGTGTTATTGCAGGCTGGGTCTACCAAAAGTGTGGTTTCCAGACCTGGTTGATCCTTACACTCTGTGTTTTGATTCAGTAGGCATGGGAATTTGAGTTTTTAAAAACTTCCCTAGCTAATGCTGCTGCATAGCTTGCTTATGTTGGAGACTTCTCATCTGGGACAAGACCATGTGACCTCAAAAGAACCCACAGGCATCTGGTTGTATGAGTTCAGGAAACCCAAATTTCTATTCTTCGCTGCATAAAATGAAGCCATTAATACTTTCCCTGCCTTCCTCACAGAAACTCATAGTCCAGACAGAGGGCTGGAAATGATTCTGAAAAAGACTAAAGCTCTTTATAAATGACAGGCAGTAATACGAGATTCATTCTGTTCCCAAATTACCAGCAAACATAGCAAGAAATCCTTGATTACTTCAATTAAGTCAGGTCTGGATATAACTAAAAACCAGTTCATTGAGGTGGGTGCTGTTGGTCTACTCCCTTCATATACAATTACCAGATTAATCCTCCCATTCTTCCCCCCACCCCTCCAGCAGGTACCTAGAAAACTTTGAGATACAACCTGAACACCTGGTCTTTGCTGCTACACCTTTCCCTGGGTTACCATGTTCCCTTTATAATAACTTAGGAAAACCAGTGTCCCAAGACCTTGTACTTCCACACTTAATGTGAAAGACTCCAGATTCCAATCGTTCCCACAAACATCCTGTTTTCTAAGCCTGATCCTCTTAACTCTAACTTCTAAAAATGCTGTTTTTCTTACAGGATGACTTGACATTGCTCGGGAGCATCATTACCCCCATTGCTTACCATTCCCTCTGCCTGGAGCGCCCGTCCGCGTTTCCACATGGTTCACTAACTCACTGCTTTCAGCTTTGACTCAAATGTCACCTTCTCAGCGAGGTCTTTCTTGGATAATGTAAAATGTGACACCTTCTCCCATACTCTCACTTCTGCTTTATCTTCATCTTTCTAACATGTTATGTGACTTTTTGGGTTGTTGTTGGTTTTATTTTTTAGCAAATTCTAAGCACACTATGAATCATTTATTAATATGTGCTAATTAATTACATATTATTTATTACTATTTAACACATTATTAAACTCAAAAGGTTTTTTTGTTGTTGTTTGTTTTGTTTTGTTTTTTAAGACAGAGACTCACTCTGTTGCCCAGGCTAGAGTGCAGTGGCTCTATCTCAGCTCATTGCAACCTCCACCTCCTGAGTTCAAACGATTCTCCTGCCTCAGCCTCCCGGGTAGCTGGGATTACAGGCACCTGCCACCAAGACCAGATAATTTTTGTGTTTTCATGAGAGATAAGGTTTCACCATGTTGACCAGGCTGGTCTCCAACTCCTGACCTCAAGTGATACTCCTGCCTCAGCCTCCCAAAGTGTTGGGATTACAGGCATGAGCCACTGAACCCGGCCTGTGTTTCCCTTTTTATTGGTATTGTCTACCTTCCCTATGTGTGCCCCTCTGTTTTGCTCACTGCCATTTTCCTAACATTTAGAACAGCGCCTGACACAGGATAGGAACTCACTCAGTACTTGTCGAATGAATACACGGATCTGGCTTGGCTCTGTTCAGTTCACTCTGCCTCTTGTGTAGTACCAGCTTTGATCTATGGGACAATCATACTGTCTTACCAGTGGCAATGTGGTACAGGGACAAGAAGACAGTCCTGGAAGCCAGAGAGGTCAGGTATTAAATTCTTACTCTAGCACTTATGAGCTGTGTGATCCTGGGCAATTCACAGAACCTCTCTGAGCCATATTCCTTGACCTGGAAGGTGGAGAGAATTTCTCATTTCTATTCTTCAAGACTGATGGGAAGATTGAGAATTATGCACGTATGGTACTTGGAATCTGGTCATGCACATTAAATGGTAGCTAATAATTTCATGAATTACTGTGCTCACCTGATATATCTGACATCTGGAGTTCCAGCTATGTCCAACAGGAAACCAAAATAAGTTCCCCACTTCTCCTTTAGTCTCTCAAGATTGAGATACCAGACCCCACCCAACAGCTCACCTTCATAGTACAGCCAGCCATTCATCTTACCTTGGTGGCAATGGCAGAAACCGCAGCTGTTCTCTTTGCAGTTATGACATTTCCATCCATGACCTTGGAGGAAAGGAGAGACAGTGAGCAAGGGGCACCCCTGTCCACTACTTAAATGAGAAGAAACAGTTCTAAAATATTAGCCTAGGAAGTTTTATAGCATCCTACAAACAGCATGGGTTTAGTGTCAGCCCTGGATCCGATTCCTCCACTTAAGAGATATGCAACTTTGAACAAACACTTTAATCTTTAAGCACTGGTTTCCTCACCTGTAAAAACAAAGATAATGCCAGCCATTCAGAGGGTTATCGTGAGGATTAAATGCACTGGCTTATCTGGAAACATCTAGCACATGCCGAGCCCTCAAGAACTGCCCGTTTTCTTTTCTTGCCTTAGGATTCTCAAAACACCAAATTAAGAAGGATCTTGAGAGAGAAGATTGCCATTTGACATTTGGACAAGGGTCATGAAACTCTTAGTGGCTCTCTGTTCCTGCTGCACATGTGGAAAGCTTCGTGAAGACGCTCAGATACCACCCTTAGATTAACCCAGTCTGTATCTCTTCTAGGAGTCAGACCCAGACAGCCCAGGTGATTCTGATACACAGCGAAGGTTGAAAATTATGCCTTGCTAGTAACAGCCACCCTCTGCACCCTTCTCTGTTTATAAGTTATTCATCTCAGCTGACCATCAAAAAAAAAAGGCATCACCAACCTCATTTTACAGGTGAGGAAGTGAATCACCAAGTTACTGAACAGATTCAGCTGTCATCTAGTTTCAAAGCCTCAGGTTCTACCCCCCTGGGGAACCGCTGTTGGCAGGTATATGAATGCCGTCTCCACTGGATGAGTTGGGAAGAGCTAGATATTCTCAAAGGAGTGTTGAACAGCCAGATTCTTTGGCGATCCAGAAATTCAGGGGAAAAGGAAAGACGTTGTAAGACCCAGCTTGGAGTGCACAGACCACAAGAGTTAACTATCAGACCTAGGATTGATTCTTGAGTCTTTCACTAACCAGCTATGTGACCTCAAGCAAAGTGACTATACTAACCTGAGGACCTCAACAGAAATTGAGGGGAAGGAGAGTTAATAAAAACACCCATAGAGGAATTTCTCAGAATTGAATGTGATCAGTGTCTCCTTCTTGGCACATAAGTGCCCAATATATGGCAGTTAAAATGGCAGTGGTCTTAGGAGAGTCTGGACCTATGGACCATTGACTTAGACTGAGCAGCTCTGAAGTCCAGCCATGCTAATTGTTGGTTACATAGACCTCAGTAAGTGGAACATGGTTGTTCTGACTCAGTTTCCTCATCTATAAAGTGGAAGTAATCATATTACGCATCTCATAGAATGGCTTTAAGTATTAAGAGGATTAACAAATGTGAAATGTTTAGAACAGTGCCTGACACTTTAAAAAGTACTCCATAAACGAGAGCTACTGCTACCTTTTGATACTATGATTAGATATTAAAACAGGTCACACCGTATACCCCTCTGAAAAGGCTTCCAAGGATTACAGAACACCCCTTCTTTTCCATGTCGACAAGGATTCAGTAAGTAAATCTTCCCTTGGCTAATGGGTTCCTTCAAGCTGTGTATTTGGGGTAACTGAGTATAGGACAAGGACATATGCAAGAATGACAAGATTATTATTTCCACACTGTCACATGCTTGAGGCAGCAGTGGGCGCTGGTGCTGTGTTATGCATCTTCAGGCAGTCCTAGAAATAGATACATGAACACAGATAACCTTCACTGTTGCTGGTATCCAGTCACTTGCAGAGGGGCACATGTAGTCACAATCAAGACTCCCCCTGCTTGTGGAGAACTCACTTTTGAACTTAAATCTGGGCCCAGGGGCCCCATTCCACCCCGGGACAGGAAGTTGCTCACCGCCAGCAGGGTGCCATTGCTGGGCTCAAAGAGTAGCACAGTAGCTTGGTGGGAGGGGACGACCGAGGTGATGCCGCGGTCCTCGTAGAAGGTGACCAACTTGGTGGTCAGGGCATCCTCTGCAGCACTGTAGGCGGGCATGACCCCCAGGTAGCTACAAGGAGAGAGGGAGCAGCTTCAGCCCGTTTCCATCAATGCTGGGGTGTCTTAGAAAGCACCCATATACCCTCCTTTCTCTTTCCTTCGTCACGGCCCCACTGGCCCTCTCCCAGCCCCCCCATCCCTCTGCTCTTCCCTTAGACACTATGCATAATATGTTCAGAAGTCTGACTCTGGATCAGAAAACCATTCCAGCTCTGCCACTTAGTAGCTGTGTAAGCCTAGGTAAGTCACTTAACCTCTCTGAGTCTCAGTTTTCCATCAATAAAACGGTGGCATCAATATCTCCCCAGGTGGAGAGTGCGCTGAAATAAACAAGGTAACACCCGTAAAGCTCCCACTTAGCACACCGGGTAGCGCCTATTAAAAGTGGCAGCTGTTAGCAACAATTAGTCAAGCCGTCTCTTCCGTTCTTCCACCGCTCCTCTTCCTGCTCCTCCTCTTCCCCCTTTCCAGTTTCTCCTGCCCCTGGCCCCGATCCTCCTCACTCACCCCCTGTGCTTGGTCACCGGCACCACGGTGCGCACGGGCTGCATGACCCCTCCTTCGGGACCGCTGGAGAAGTTGGCCAGGGCCGTCTCTAGAGGCGGGATGAGGAGGCTGGAGCTGCGGAGGTGTTCCTCCACCTCGGCCGCGCTCAGGAACGCTGGTACGCGGTTCATCTCGCCACCTGCCTTCTAACCTCAGTCTCCGCACCGCGATCCACGTACCCTCGGCTGTGCCCTATATGAGCGCGCCCGCTGCGCTGCGGAGCCGCCTGCTGGTCACAGCCCAGCCTCCGGGGGCGGAGCAACCCCACCCCGCCCCGCCAGCTCTCTCCTCCCCCTTCACCCACCTCGACCCCTAAGGGTGGGCGAGATGGGTCCCTTCCAGCGACGGATTCCCCAAGATGGGCATCGATGTGGCGTGCTGGGAGTCAATATTGTTTGGTCCACTTTCTCAGTTCCTATAATCAGCTGTAGCCACATTCCTTGACTTTTGCATCCTACCTAACCCCTGCCCATTAACTCGCTTTTTGCTGCTGTCTAGGTCACCGTGCCTGGGAAAGAATGGACAGGGAAAACGGTAATGGGGCTCCTTTATTTCTTAAATTACTGCCTACTGCTAGGAGATAAAAGGAGACGGAGGCTTATTTAATTTTTTTTTGTTTTCCTTTTAATTCTGTCCCAATCTGGAGTCTCTTATCCTAGTCTTCCACCCACCTGTACCCCCAGATGTCTGGTCTTTGATTGCTAAGAATGCACAATTTTCTCACAGGCTAACTAACCTAACAAACCTTCACCTTTAAAGGGGGAAGTTTGCAGGGCAGGGTGTAATCGTTTCCATCTCACGAAAAGCCAAATTGCAGGATCTTTTCTTCAAGGAGTTTTTACCTGAGATGGGGAAATAAAATCCGAAACAAATGATGTAAAGCTTAAGGCAATAAATCCAAGCCATCAAATCAGTAATAGGAAAAGTAAGTTAATTCAAAGAAAAGAGAGATTATTTTGACCTGGAGTGGTTAGATAAAGGCTTCATGAAAGAGTGGGGTCGAAACCAAGGTCTGAAATAATAATAGTGACGACAACAATGGTAACATCAGGTTATTGATCTTTACTATGTACCAGATACTGCACCATGCACTTTATGTATCTTATCTCATTTAATTATACAACAACCTCTAAGGTAGGGGGGTGTTGTTATTAGTTTTACTGTCCATTGGAGGCTCTGAGAAGGGAAGACATTTAGTTCAAGATCATCCACCAAGTCAGCAGAGGAGTTGGCTTTGCCCCTTGGTTGGACTTCAGAATTATATTCCTAATCATTAAGCTACCTTGGCAGAAAGAGAGGAAGAGGGCATTATGGGCCAAATAAAGCCCTGGGATGGAAGGCAAGTTGAAAAGCTCTAGGAACAGTGAGTTGCCAGACGTGTTAGGCTGGAATAAGTTGCTGAGGTCTAGGAGGATCAGGAGATAAAACTGAGAACAATGCTTGGAGTCAGGCAGCTAAGAATGGTGATTCCTAGGAAAGAAATTACATGCTTCAAGAGAATAAGCATTTAGAAAGATGGATCTTCTGCCAACGCGTAGGATGGAACAGATGAGCGAGAGCAGAGCCTGGGAGACAGGTCAAGAGTCAGGACTGCTTAAGTTGTGCTTTGTGGTATTTTGGTTGGAAGCTACACAGAACATTTTGTAGGAAATGGTCACATCATGATAAAAGACAGTGGATGAGTAAGTGTCAAAATCAGTACCAATGAAATGAGAAATTGTACATAATGTGTTTAGCAACAGTGCTTGGCGCAGAGTAGCCACATAATAAGTGAACACTTACATTAGAGAGAGAGAGAGAGAGAGAGAGAGAGAGAGAGAAAGACACTGGTGGTTGGGAAAAGCTGATTTCAATGCACAATTTTGTTTCTTCAGTTCACCATCCCTAGAAATTTATGCCCAGAGCCGCTGGGCTTATAGAAATGTTTCTGGCCCATTGCGTGTGTTATTAGCATCATTACTACATAACACTTACTGGGTTTAGAAAGCACAGAGATATAGCCCTGGCATGATAGCTCACACCTGTAATCCTAGCACTTTGGGAGGCCCAGGTGGGCGGATTACCTGAGGTCAGGAGTTCGAGACCAGTCTGGCCAACATGGTGAAATCCTGTCTCTACTAAAAATACAAAAATTAGCCAGGTGTGGTGGCGGGTGCCTGTAATCCCAGCTACCCGGGAGGCTGAGGCAGGAGGATCGCTGGAACCCAGGAGATGGAGGCTGCAGAGAGCCGAGATTGTGCCACTGCACTCCAGCCTGTGTGACACAGTAAGACTTTGGCCCTTTGTTTTTCTGAATGTAAACTAAAAACAATGTCCTATGACCCCCACCTCCTGAATGAACCCCCTCTGGGCCAAAGGGACCCCAGCAAAACCTTAAAGACTTAGTTTCCAGCCATGATGGGATGGCAAGTCAGACATGCTTCATTACATCCTCTCCCTTTTGGAGTTTAGACACAATTGAGCAGCCTTAATGTTAATACAGAGATCACAAGACTGACAGAACAGACTCTTTGTGGTAATACGATAACATATTATAAACAGGATCTAAGGCCATGCCAGGCAAAGGTTAAGTCACGCACCCTTACACTTTAAAGAAAAAGACTATGTTCTAACTGCCACAAAGTTTGTTTTCTCCAGCAGCCAAACAAGCACTGGCTTGAAGATAAGCAATATTTTTGTTTTTCTTTTCCCCAGCCCTGCTCAAAGAAGATAGGGAACATGGCTGGGTGCAGTGACTCACACCTGTAATCCCAGCACTTTGGGAGGCCAAGGTAGGCAGATCACTTGAGGCCAGGAGTTTGAGACCAGCCTGACCAACATGATGAAACCCCGTCTCCACAAAAAATACAAAAATTAGCCAGGCGTGGTAGCATGTGCCTGTAATCCCAGCTACTTAGGCGGCTGAGGCAGGAGAATTGCTTGAACCAGGGAGGTGGAGGTCGCAGTGAGCCGAGATCGTGCCACTGCACTCCAGTCTGGGTGATAGTGGTTCTCTCATTCTCTCTCTCTCTATGTATATATACACACACTCACGTATATGTATCCATATATATATATATACACACACACACTCTGTCACCCAGACTGGAGTGCAATGGCTCACTGGAACCTCCACCTCCCCGGTTCAAGCGATTCTCCTACCTCAGCCTCCCAAGTAGCTGGGATTACAGGTGCATACCACCACCCCCGGCTAATTTTTGTACTTTCAGTAGAGACGAGATTTTGCCACGTTGGCCAGGCTGGTCTCAAACTCCTGACCTGAGATGATCTGCCTGCTTTGGCCTACCAAAGTGCTGGGATTACAGGCGTGAGCCACTGTGCCCAGCTGAAGATAGGCAATATTAAGACAATTAAAACTCATCCAGATCACAGATATTGACTAACTGATTCCTTGTTCTACCAGCCATAACTACAGCTTGATTGGACAAGAGACTAATTTCAATACCTTTCTCCTGATAAGACTACCGACCATAGGATGGTTCTGGCTGACTTACAGAGGTTGCACACTTGCATGCCTTCATGTCCTGAAAAGACCTTTTGATGTATCAGGCTGAATTGTAATACATTTAAATGTTGCATCCACCCCAGAATGAACATGGGTTGTATGTAACATGCATGTTTGTTAAATACACATGCATCAGGACCACTTTCATGAATATTCATAGCTTCTCTCACCTGTTGAATATGTGTATTTAGCCAACCTGTTCTGCATAAAGCTCCTACCCCATCCCTCCTCCTTCAAAGTGCCTGTCTCTGATCTTGGCCAAGGCATGTGATATGGTTTGACTCTATGTCCACACCCAGATCTCTTCTTGTAGCTCCCATAATTCCCACGTCTTGTGGGAGGGACCCAGTGGGAGATGATGGAATTATGGAGGTGGGTCTTTCCCATGCTGTTCTGATGATAGTGAATGGGTCTCATGAGATCTGATGGTTTTAAAAATGGGAGTTGCCCTGCACAAGCTCTCTCTTTGCTGTTGCCATCCATGTAAGATGTGACTTGTTCCTCCTTGCCTTCCACCATGATTGTGAGGCCTCCCCAGCCATGTGGAACCGTAAATCCAATAAACCTCTTTCTTCTGTAAATTGTCCAGACTCAGGTATGTCTTTACAGACAGCATGAAAACGGAATAATACAGCATGCTTCCCAGCATACGATCCCACCTTGCAGGCTATAACTTCGTATAACAAAGTCTCTTCCTGTCCAAATTTATAAATTGTGTGGTTTTTTTTTTTTAAGTTAACAAGGAGAAAAAAAGCAAAACCAAATA
Source organism: Chlorocebus sabaeus (assembly GCF_047675955.1). Taxonomy (NCBI): domain Eukaryota; kingdom Metazoa; phylum Chordata; class Mammalia; order Primates; family Cercopithecidae; genus Chlorocebus; species Chlorocebus sabaeus. The sequence goes on from NC_132908.1 coordinate 19,588,825, forward strand.
CTCATCAACTAAAAGAGATATGAAATAAGAAAGCCAGATACGTATTTGTTTCCATAGTAAATTCAGGAATTTAGCCCTGATTAAATAGAAATCTTATTTCTGACTCCTGCATTACTAGAAAGTTTATTAATCTTCTTTCTGTTAAGTCATGATTATAATAGTAATTTCATTATTTTAACAATGACAAAATAAGAAACCTCAATAATTGGAATTCACTCCAGTGAATCCTGTAGAAATAGGACAACTCTGCAAATCATCTCAAACCGTCTTCCTTATAAAGCTTTGGTTCACATCACCCAGCTCCTCAGTAAAGTAGCACTGAGAAAACCAGTCTTGGTTGCATCAGTTCTGTTGAGACCAGAGGCACAGAGAACTAACTGTCCCAAGCCTCCAATAATAAGTATTATTAATAAGTAGCATATTAAATATTAGGTATTATTGAGGTGTCTTATTTTATTACTGTTAAAATAATGAAATTGCTATTATAATCATGACTTAACAGAAAGAATAATAATAAACTTTCTAGTAATGCAGGGGTCAGTATTGGGAAAGCTGGTGTAAATCTCTTCCCTGCTCTTCCCTGAGAACTTGTCCCAGGACAAGCCTGGGGGGCTTGTAAGCTCCTGTGCCTGAGCCTCTGGAAATTTCCTGCTAACCCCTAACAGACCCTGTGAAGGAGGGGGTTACTTGCATCCCCCTAGACTTCTGCCACTACCACAGGGAAGACGACAGCAGGGTAGAGCTGTACCACAGTGAGGCAAGTACAATAACTGAGGTACTCACCTATGGCACAAAATTTATAGGATTCACTCAGCAGTCATGGTAAATATTAAACTAAAACATCTAAGTGCAATATTTAAAATAAAAATCAATGCCAAAACATCCACAATAAACAGAGTATAAAAATCTTAAACAAAGACGGCTCAGGATTACTGATTTTTCCTTTCGCTGTAGAAGCCAACATAGCTCCTTCTGAAATTTTATATTTACATTTTATTTAAAAATTTAAAAATATTATATGAAAGTCTTTATTTTGACTATTGAGTTGGCTTCACCTTGAATGCTGCAGCCAAGGCCGGTGTCTCATTCCCCTTATCCCTAACCTCTGTCGTCCTAGAGTTGGGGGACTGAGCGGTGGGCCAGGAGAAGCAAGGGATTAAATATTTGGGAAGTCAGAGAAGGGTGGTCTGGGGCTCTTGGGAGCATGCGCGGGCTGGGGCGGTGGGTGGGGGACCGAGGTGGCGCTCTCGGCTCCTCCGCGCGCCCCCGGCTTCCCACGCTCCCACCCAGCTCTGCCCCGCGCGCCCTCAGCTCCCCGCCTCCTGGTGTGCCTCTGGCAGGTCCGCGCAGGATCAGGCCACAGACCTGCCCGCGGGCGGCTGCGCGGCGGGCCGCTGGGGAGGGCGTTGGGAGGAGGAGCCCCACCCGGGTGGATGCGCGCCCCGCAGCGGCGGAGGCGGCGGCGAGGCTTGAGCAGTGAGTTCCCGGGAGTCCCGGCCGGCCCTTCGTCCTCCTGTTCACTGCTTCTGCGCCTCCCGCTGCTTCAGACGCCGGGGGGCCCACCCGCTGCCGGTGGTCGGCGCGCAGAGCTGGAAAGCGCGCGCCTCCAACAAATGAAAACCCATAGGGACTTAGGGTTGAATTTTAACTTGTTTTGTTCGAGCGATGTAGTCAATTTTGGTGCTAGTCTGACTTGAGGCAACGTGACAGTGACCTACGCGTCTCATCAGTAATGCAGAAATAACATTTTATCCATTTCATCGGGTTTTTCTTTTTCTTTTTTAGAAGATTGAGGTAAAATTCAGGTAAATTTCAACATTTTTGCCCTTTCAAAGTGCACAGTTCAGTGACTTTTACTATATTCACGACGTTGTGCGACCACCACCACCATCTAATCCCATTTTCATCACCCCCCAATAAACCCTGTACTCGTTCAGTTACATCCCATTCTCCTCACCCCACTGCCTCTCCCAACTGCCAATCTACTTTTTTGTTTGTAGATTTGTAGGTTCTGGACATTTCTTTCTTTTCTTTCTTTCTGTTTTTTGTTTTTTGTTTTTTATTTTGCCTCCAGCTGCATCTACATTGCTGCAAAGAACATAATTCCATTCCTTTGTATGACTGTATGGTATTCCAAAGTGTATATGTACCACATTTTCTTTATCCATCCACCATTGATAGGCACCTAGGTTGATTTTATGTCTTTGCTGTTGTGAATGATGCTGCAATGAACATACAAATGCATGTGTCTTTTAGTATAATGATTTATTTTCCTTTGTGTATATACCTGGTAATGGGAATGCTGGGTCAAATGGTAGTTCTAAGTTCTTTGAGAAATCCCCAAACTGCTTTCCACAGTTGCTGAACAAATTTACATTCCCACCAAGTGTGTAAGTATTCCCTTTTCTCCACTGCCTCACCAGCATCTGTTTTTTGATTTTTTAATCAAATTGCCATTCTGACTGATGTGAGATGATATTCCATGTGGTTTTTAATTGTATTTCTCTGATGACTGGTGATATTGAGCATTTTTTCATATATTTTTTGGTTACTTGTATGTCTTCTTTTGAGAAATGTTTGTTTCTTTTGCCCATGTTTTATTTGGATTGTTTTTGGCTTGTTGAATTGTTTCAGTTCCTTGTAGATTTTGTGTATTAGACCCTTGTCAGATGCATAGTTGCAAAATAAATTTGGGGCTTATGATACTTGGCCTGGTTATTTACATAAAACGCAATGGGCATAGTGAATGGCCATGTAGGCTTTTAAAAGTTGACTTTGCTGGGACTTTTATAAGAAATTTTGGGTTAGACTTTGAAAAGTCTTGAGGCTAGGAAGCCAAGCCACGTATTTGCTTGGCTGTATCTGTAATACCTATATGAACTGGGTTCATTTCTCTCTTCTTGAGTTCCCAAAATATACTGAGGCTCGTGGCCCTGCCAGAAAGTGACATTCTTTACTTACTACAAGGACAGAAACCATGTAAGGGAACTGTGTAGACAAGGAATCATGCCAGACTTTCAAAAGGGCTTTTTATCAGCACTATAACATTGTAAAGTTAATCTCAATTCCTCCAAGCAGTCTGGTCATCTCTGAAAATACGCCATTCCAGCCAAAGCCTTGATAAAATAGCCGGTGTATCTAATTATGTCCTGTTATAAAATAAAACAGATCCTTATTGAACTTACGCAAATAACTGTTTTGCCATAAATTAAGAATACTCACAGTTTACAGAATTTGGAGAAATCCAGTAGTGAGAAAGGCAAATGCTTCACATTTGCCCACAAAGGTATGTTTACCCATTTTTTGTAAGCTATAAATAGCTCAAAAGAAAAAAGTTTTATTAACTCTGGAAAAAAAACATAAAAAGAATCAGCAATGTTTCAAGTAAAAAAGTTATTGAAAATCATCTTTGTCCTCTATCAGTTTAGTCCCATGTAGTTAATTATTATTCCAGTTGATGTTGGGTTAGCAACCCTCATGAATGCATCAGCTTTTTATTAGAGCCCTGGAAGTTTTTACACACTCCAATGGTGTGATCTCGAAAGTTATCAGAAAGCTGGATTAATGAGTACTTGTCATAGTTCTTTCCATGAAGTTCCTTAAAGAAGAAGCAAATTTTGGACTGTAGCTGATTATAAACCAATTTTTGAGAAGAATCAAAGTAAAATAATAATTCAGAATGAGAAATCTCTTAGAATAGACATGGTTAAAGACAATTTTTTTTCTTTTTTTTCTTTTTTTTTTTTTTTTTGAGACAGAGTCTCACTCCATCACCCAGGCTGGAATGCGATGGTGTGATCTCAGCTCCCTGGAACCTCCACCTCCTAGGTTCAAGCAATTCTCCTGCCCCAGCCTCCCAAGCAGCTGGGATTACAGGCGACTGCCACCATGCCCAGCTAATTTTTTTTTTTTTTTTTTTTTTTTTTTTTTGCATTTTTAGTAGAGGGTTTCGCCATGTTGGCCAGCCTGGTCTTGAACTCCTGACCTCAGGTGATCCACCCGCCTCGGCCTCCCAAAGTGCTGGAATTACAGGTGTGAGCCACCGTACCCAGCCTAAAGACACAATTGACAAGGAAATTTGATTATTTCTGTGGCATACAATTTAACATCATTATAATGATTACTGATAACATATACCAAGACAGATCAGAATTGTAGGAATTTTTTACAATTTTGGAACATACTTTAATAACACATTTATACAAAAATAACTCAAAGAAAGTCAAGCACCATTTCTTATTTGACAGTGCTTCCTATATAATTTTAACATATTAAATAAGCCTAATATGTCTCTCTTGGACATCTAGGAGTTTCTTTTGGAAAATATTTAATTTTAGAATTTGAAATTTGATTTTTGAAAGTATGTCAAATATTAAAGGCTTAAAACACTTCATCAAAATAGGATCACAGGTCACTGTAAAATAATAGTCATTCATTTAGTCAAAGTGATAATTCAAAGATTTCAAATAGAAAAGCCTGTACTCTTTGTTAGAGAGGAAATTGTTTTCCAAACAATCATAAGACCTATTTTTTGGTAGAGTCTGAGAAGGTATTATATAATAGAAATATGTATTTGGTCTTCATCCCTTGTTCCTGTCTCAGAGCTCCCACAGTCCTTGGAATTTCTGGAATGAATGGAATGTCTTTTCTTGTTCAAAAGTTGACCATACCTGAGTTTATGCTAATGAGGTGACTCCTGGAAGGCCCTTAGATAACTTGAGGATAGGTGCTGGTTGCCAGAGGAATCAACCATGTGACGAGGATTGAAATTTTCAGCCCATATCCTCACCCCTGATCTCCAGGAGGGAAGGAGACTGGAGACTGAGTTCAGTCACCAAAGGCCATTGCTTTAATCAATCATGATTACATAATGAAGTCTTGCTACAAACTCTTGAACAATGAGATTCGGAGAACTTCTGGGTTGGTGAACACATCCCAGTGTGCTGGGAAGGTGGCACACTGGAGAGGGCATAGAAACGCTTTGTCCCATGCCCCTTGCCCTGTGTACTTCTTCATTTGCCTGTTTATTTGTAATAAACTGTAATTGTAAGTGTAGCACTTTCCTTAGTTCTATGAGTTGTTTTTAGCACATTATCAAACCAGATGAACAATTGTGGGAATCCTAACATTTGTAGTTATCCAGGTAGAAGTGCAGGTACCCTGTATTCCCTATTTGTGGCTGTGTCTAAAGTGGGTGCAATCTTGTGGGATTGGTTCTTTAACCCATGGAGTCTGTGCTAACTCCAGATAAGTAGTGCTAGAATTGAATTCAATTGTAGGACACCCAGTTGGGGTGTCAGAGAATAGGACAATTGGTTGTTTATTTAAAAACCAAACAGGAGGACCAATGTAAACTATTCTTTAGATGTTTGGTGAAATTCACCATTGAAGTCATCTTATCCTAACCTTTTCTTTGCTGAGAGGTTTTTAATTACTAATTAAATATCTTATTATGGGTCTATTCAGATATTTTGCTTGTTCTTGAGTTAGTTTGGTAGTTTGTGTGTTTCTAGAAATGTGTCTTTTTCATCTAGGTTATGAATTGTGTCCTTTTCATCTAGGTTATCAGTTGCCCTACATTTGTTCATAGTAGTCTCTGGTAATTTTTTTTATTTTTGTAAGATTGGTAGTAATGTCTTCTCTTAGTTTCCTGATTTTAATAATTTGAGGCTTCTTTCTTCGTATTTTGGTCAGTCAATATAAAGGTCTTTGACTTGTGTTGATTCTTTAAAGGGATTGTGTAGTTTCCCTGGTCTATTGTTTTTACATTCTCTATTTATCTCTGTTTTAGTTTTTATTATTTCCTGCCTTCCACCGGCTTTGGGTTTGGTTTGCTCTTCTTTTTCTAGTTTTTAAGGTGGAAGACTAGATTATTTATCTGAAATAGTTTTACATATAAGAATAAATATGAAAAAGCTAAACTGCTTTCCTTATATCTCATAAGTTTTGGTATGCCATATTTTTGTTTTCATTCATGTCAAAGTATTTTCTAATTTCCCTTGTGATTTTTTATTTGACTCATTTGTTGCTTAAGCTTGTATTGTCTAATTTATACATATTTGTGTATTTTCAGATTTCCTTCTGTTACTGATTTCTAATTTTGTTCCATTGTAGTCATATAAGACACTTCATATTATTTCAGTTTTTAGAATTTATTAAGACTTCTTTTGTGGCCTAATTAATGGTCTAACCTGGATAATTTTTTTATGTGCACTTGAGGACAAAAAGTGTATTTTTTTATTGTTGGTTAGAGTATTTTATATATACCTTTAGGTCAGGTGGTTTATTTTGTTGTTCATATCTGATATTTGTTTGATCTGTGTAGTAGTTCTGTAATTATTTAAAGTGGGGTATTGATATCTCCAACTACTATTGTTGAAATGTTCATTTTTCCTTTAATTCTGTCCGTTTTTGCTTTATATATTTTAGGGCTGTGTTGTTAGGACCATATATGTTTGTTATTGTTATATGTTCTTCATGAATTAACACATTTAATAGTATATAATGTCCTTCATCTCTTGTAACAGTTTTTATCTTAAAGCCTATTTTGTCTGACATTAGTAGAATAATTCCAGCTGTCTTCCGGTTACCGTTTGCATCGAATATATTTTTCTGTCTTTTAAACTTTTAATTTATTTGTGCCTTTAAATTTAAATGGAATCTGTTGTAGGTAGCATATGATTGGACCATGCTTTTAAAAATCCATTCTGCCAATCTCTATCCTTTAATTGGAGCAGTAATTTATTTATATTTAATGTAATCACTGATAGGGAAAGACATACTTCTACCATTTTGTCATAAGAATGTCATAAGAATTTACACATTAGGTGCAAACTTATCCTCCACCTCCTCACTCAGGTGGCACCTGTCTTCTATCCAAGTGAGAGGTGAAGCCAGCTGGGCGCCTGGCTTGGGTGGCCAGCTTTTATTCCCTTATTTGGCCCTGCCCACATCCTTCTGATAGGTCCATTTTACAGAGCACTGATTGGTCCATTTTACAGTGCTGATTGGTCCATTTTACAGAGGGCTGATTGCCAGTTGGGCTTCTGGGTCGGGTGGGGACTTGGAGAACTTTTGTGTCTAATTATAGGATTGTAAATGCACCAATCAGCACTCTGTGTCTAGCTAAAGGATTGTAAACAGACCAATCAGCACAGCTGGACCAATCAGCACTCTGTAAAATGGACCAATCAGCACTCTGTAAAATGGATGAATCTGCGGTTTATAAAATGGACCAATCAGCAGGATGTGGGTGGGGCCAAATAAGGGAATAAAAGCTGGCCACCTGAGCCAGCAGCAGCAACCCACTGTGTAAGGGTGGTTCTTTTGCTCTTCACAATAAATGTGCTGCTCACTCTTTGGGTCCGCACTACCTTTATGAGCTGTGACACTCACCACGAAGGTTGTCGGCTTCGTTCCTGAAGTCAGGAAGACCATGAACCCACTGGAAGGAAAAAACAACTCTGGAAGCGCCACCTTTAAGAGCTGTAACACTCACCGCAAAGGTCTGCAGCATCACTCCTGAAGTCAGCAAGACCACAAACCCACCAGCAGGAAGAAACTCCAGACACACCTGAACATCTGAAGGAGCAAACTCTGGACACACTATCTTTAAGAACTGTAACACTGACCACAAGGGTCTGCCGCTTTATTCTTGAAGTCAGCAAGACCAAGAACCCACCGGAAGGAACCAATTCCGGACACAAAAGCATCTTACAAATATGCTTTTTACTCAGACTTATAATTTCATCTTTTTTTCCAGTAATCTGAACTCAGTCTTGAAGTCTTACAGTAACAGTTCAGAACCTTACCTCTTGAAACATGTTTCCTATTTTCTCATATGTATTCATAAACTATTATACGTATTTAGTATTTAGAGGAATCTCAGCATCAAGTTTGTTTCTCTGAAGATGTATGTCCTTTCAACTGATAATATATTCCTTATCCTTTTTCCACTGTCGAGTCCTAGGCTACATTTCCTATCACAACTTTGCTTTTTCACTGGTTATGTAGAATAAAGGGTAAGAGAAATAATCAGCATTAGTTTCTTGTTCACATCAGATGACAGGAAGACAGATGATATGGACATCAGCTTTCCCAAAAGGATTTTCCAAAGCTGTAATTATCAACACAAACTATGTTTCAAGAAATCAGGGGTAATATACTTTATGCTAAAAACAGAGGGTTTGTGAGAATAATGTTACAGCTTTCAATTTTCTCTGTTTAATTTTATCAACTTGGGAGACTTTTTGTTATCCTGGGACAGTTCATTTCATATAAAGCATGCTAACGTTATCTTTTTCATCGCGGATTGCAATAATGCTTTCAAAAACTTTCTCATTGATTCATTCCTGCTGTTACCTGTTTATAACCTTGGGATGAGCATTAGCAAATACTGATATCCAAGAGGTGAATATGTTGTGTTCCTGCTTGAAAAGTATTCTTAACTCCATAAATTACAGTAAAGAAAGTGAGTATCTGAGGCTCTACAAGTCTCATCAGAGCTACTGGTCATCAATTACTTATTACTTGTGAATAATTCTACATACATTACTGTGAATCTTGACAATAACTCAAGGTATATGTTATCCTCATTTTGAAAAATACTAAAGTTTACACAATGTAAAAACTTGCTCAGTATCACAAAATTTGTACAAGGTAGCACTAAGATTCAAAGCTTATATGCATAATGCGTTTTCTCTGTGGGAAACAATCTCTGTGATTAGTATCTATATTGATTATACATTAATCTCAATAGAGGGGAAAGTACTTGAAAAAATTTAACACCCTTTTATGATGAAACTTCTCAGCATCTTTTCATGTGCTTATTTGCCACATGTGTATCATCTTTGGTGAAGTGACCAGTGAACTTTTCTTTCGTTTATTGTTGAATTGGTCTTTTTTCTTACTATTGGGTTTTGAGAATTCTTTGTACCTTCTGAATATCAGTCCTTTGTCTAGTATGCCATTTGCAAATATTTTGTCCCAGACTATGGCTTGTTTTTTATTTTCTTCAAAGCATCTTTTAAGAACAAAACGTTTTTACTTGTGATGAAGTTTATCATTTTTTTGTGAATTGTGCTTTTAGTACTATATCTAAAAAACTTTGCCCAGTACAGAGTCACAAAAGCTTGATTGGATGTTTTCTTCTAGAAGTTTTAAGAGAAATGAAAGCATATGAGCATAGAAAGACTTGTATGCAAATATTCATAAATAGCTTTAATTGTAAAGCCCCAAAATTGAAAATAACCCAATGTCCATCAACATGTGAATAGGTAATCAAACTGTGAAGTATTCATGCAGTGGAATACCCTCAGCAATAAAAAGGAATGATCTACCAAAAAAGAGACTTTTGAGCAAAGGAGGACTAGAATGAAACATCTTCAGTTTGAGTAAGGAAATCTAGAAATATCTGTTGCTAATATCATTTTCAAGGCAATACCATTGCAGTAGCATGAAATACATAAAACATTTAGGGAAAATTTTAACAAAAGATGTGCAATACCTGTACACTGAAGACTGAAAACATTGCTGAGAAAAATTAAAGATGACTTGAGCTAATGGAGAAATATACCTCATTCATGGATCAGAAGACTCAATATTTTTAAACTGTCAATTGTCCCCAAATTGATTTATACACTCAAAACAATCTCAATCAACATCCTAGAGACTTTATTTTTGGTAGAAATTTAGCTGATTCTAAAATGTATATGGAAATTCAAAAGAACTTGATTATCCAAAAATATATATTTTCTTAATTGTAAGATTTTGTGCCAACTCATTTTAAAACTTATTTTAAAACTACAGTAATTAAGACAATGTGGTATTAACATAAGTAGAGACATAGATGACGGATGGATAGATGATAGATAGATAGATAGATAGATAGATAGATAGAATAAGATACAGAGTTCAAAAGATTCACATGTGTATGGCCAATTGATTTTGGATTCAAAAGAACTTGATTATCCAAAACTGTATATTTTTTTCACTGCAAGACTTTGCATCAACTTATTTGAAACCTTATTATAAAACTACGATAATTAAGACAGTGTGGTATTAGCATGAATAGAGACATAGAGAATAAATGCATGGATGGATAGATGGATGGATGGATGGATGGATGAATGGATGAATGGATGAATGAATGGATGGATAGGTAAGTAGATAGATAGATAGATAGATAGATAGATAGATAGATAGAATAAGATAGAGTCCAAAAATACATTCATACATGTACAGTCAATTGATTTTAGATTAGGTGCCAAAGTAATTCAAGGGAGAAAGGATAGTCATTTCAATTACTGGTCATGACCCTAACCTATAAAAGCTTGTGATTATTTACTACCTAGCAAACAGAAAAACAAACAAAATCCCTATAACCTCTTAACCCTGTCCCAGTAGGAAGAAGGTTGTGAAAACTGTGCATTCTGAAAGACAGCGTAGATTGAAACACCCACTTTAGATGCATCTAGGGAAAAGCAAATCTGAATGCTACAGGAGACAGTGAACAAGGGAATCTCTCATAGAGAGCAGGTGAGGATTCTGCAGAAAAGAGAATACGGAACACAGTGCCAATGGTGGTAGATCCATCATGAGCTGGGAAATACTGGAAAAAAAAAAAATCTCTGAGAACTAGACCTAGTCAATCAACATCCTGGTTATAGGGGGAAATAAAGAGACTTGAAAATGTGTAAAGCTATAAATGTTCATCTTGAGAGATATTACTTTGGAGGTAGAGAGAAGCAACTTAGAAAATAGAAGTGCCCATTAGAATAAGGGTAGCAAAGAGAAATAAGGACACGGCCAGCATAATTTAACTTCATACAGATATTAGCCAGAATCACAGAATCAAGTCTCTTCATTCCCTTGGAAAAAGTTCTATTTGTTAAAGAAACCGCACTTCACTGCATTAATAGAAGAGGATGAATAGGTACTAAGAAGCTTAGCAAACTAACCAAAATATTACCATTCATCCATTAAATCACTTGTTATTGTTGGTTCAGATAGTCAATTTAATATGCCATAAGAAGGAAACAGAAGAATATCAAAATACTTCAATTGATGAAAATTCCTGTCCCTCGCCTGCCAAAGAAAACTAACCACAAAGCAGAGGGAAATAGTAACTAAATATCAATATACAGGAAACGGGAGAACAATTTGTCAGCAAAATGGTAAAATAGGCATAACTTCTCATTCCCACCTCACAAAAACTTCAAAAATTAGCAGAAACTGTCCAAACCACTTTTGTCAGGACTATGGAAAACAACCAGAAGTTTATAGCCACCAAATGAATACTGAACCAATAAAAAAGTCACTTCAAAACAGTGGAGAGTTTTGTGATGATTTTACACGCCCTTGCCCCTCTCCCTCCCTGGCACTGGAGTGGTCATGGTCTTGAAGCAGGGGTAGTCTGCAGTCCCAGTGTGGGACCATTTTCCCTGGCTCTGGAGGGTGCAGAGCAGAACTTATTCGCAAATTATTTTCTTTTTTTAAAAAAAAATTTAAGTTCCGGGATACATGTGCAGAGCATGCAGGTTTGTTACATAGGTATACATGTGCCATGGTGGTTTGCTGCACCCATCAACCCATCATCTAGGTTTTGAGCCCCACGTGCATTAGGTATTTGTCCTAATGCTCTCCCTCTCCTTCCTCACCACCCACCGACAGGCCCCAGTGTGTGATGTTCCCCTCCCTGTGTCCATGTGTTCTCACTGTCAACTCCCACTTATGAGTACATGTAGTGTTTGGTTGTCTGGTCCTGTGTTAACTTTGCTGAGAATGATTGTTTCCAGCTTCATCCATGTCCCTGAAAAGGACATGATCTCATTCCTTTTTTTTTTTTTTGAGATGGAATCTTGCTCTGTCGCCCATGCAGAAGTGCAGTGGCGTGATCTCAGCTCACTACAATCTCCACCTCCCAGGTTAAAGGGATTCTTCTGCCTCAGCCTCCCAAGTAGCTGGGACTACAGGCACACGCCACCACACCCGGCTAATTTTTTTGTATTTTTTGTAGAGACAGGATTTCACCGTGTTGGTCAGGATGGTCTCAATCTCCTGACGTAGTGATCCACCCGCCTCAGCTTCCCAAAGTCCTGGGATTACAGGCGTGAGCCGCCACACCCGGCCGATTTCATTCCTTTTTATGGCTGCATAGTATTCCATGGTATATATGCACCACATTTTCTTTATCCAGTCTATCATTGATGGACATTTGGTTTGGTTCCATGTCTTTGCTATTGTAAAAAGTGCTGCGATGAACATACGTGTGCATGTGTCTTTATAGTAGAATGATGTGTATTCCTTTGGGTGTATGCCCAGTAATGGGAGTACAGGGTCAAATGGCATTTCTGATTCTAGATCCTTGAGGAATCACCAGTGTCTTCCACAGTGGTTGAACGAATTTACATTCCCACCAATAGTGTAAAAGCATTTTTTCCTATTTCTCCACAGCCTCGCCAGCATCTGTTGTTTCTTGACTTTTTAATAATCTCCATTCTGACTGGCATGAGATGGTAACTCATTATGGTTTCAATTTCCATTTCTCTAATGATCAGTGATGTTGAGCTTTTCTTCATGTATTTGTTGGCTGCATAAATGTCTTTTGAGAAGTGTCTGTCATATCCCTTGCCACTTTTTTATGGGGTTTTAGAATAGGTAGTTATTTTTATGTCAGTTTTATATGTTGTGCTTTTCAAGGAATTCATCCATTTCATTTAAATTGTTAACTATAGTAATACAATGGTATAAAGTTATTTGTATTATCAAAAAAAGAAAATTAGGCCAGGTGTGGTGGTTCACACCTGTAATCTCAGCACTTTGGGAGGCCAAGGTGGGCAGATCATCTGAAGTCAGGAGTTTGAGACCAGCCTGGCCAACCTGGTGAAACTCTGTCTTTACTAAAAATACAAAATTAGCTGGGTGTGGTGGCACACGCCTGTTGTCCCAGCTGCTTGAGAGGCTGAGGGAGGAGAATCGCTTGAACCCAGGAGGTGGAGGCTGCAGTGAGCCGAGATCATGCCACTGCACTCCAGCCTGGGTAAGACAGAGCAAGACTCCATCTAAAAAAAAAAAAAGAAAGAAAAAAAGAAAGTTATTTTGTTGCACCCAATCTCCTATTTATGAAACTCTTTCCAAAACCAGAAGAAAATTCATCTCACTAAAACATGAACAACTTGAAAGATTATAATTGAAGTCCATAGAAAAATATCATAAGTAAAAGACCATTTTCCACCATGCCCAGCTAATTTTTGTATTTTTAGTAGAGACGAGGTTTCACCATATTGGTCAATCTGCTCTCCAACTCCTGACCTCAAGTGATCCACCTGCCTCAGCCTCCCAAAGTGTTGGGATTAAAGGTGTGAGCCACTGCACCCAGCTGGATTTTTTAAAGTAAACATTTAAGAAACACTTACTTTTCAAGAGCTAATAGTGTGGAAAGTGTAAGGGAAATGGAGATTGGAAAAGAGAAAAATAGAAAAACAATCAAATGGAAATATAGATGAGAACTTGTCAGGGAGAAACAAGGGAATATCAATTCAAAACAATTATGAAAGCAGTCCACAAAGATAAAAAGCAAAACCACAGAAGAAATACTAAAAACTATCGTTCAAGAAAATTTCCTGAAATAAAAGAACACAAATCTACTCATTGAAAGCACCTGAAAAAACTGACCCCCTAATCACTAACACCAAGGAATACTCTAATAAACTACTTCACTTTAATAATAAAATGGGGCAAGGACATTTATATATGTAGATGAAAAAGACAAGTATTTCATAATAGAAAAAGTCTGATTGAGTGCAGACTTTGTAATAAGAAAGTCGTATGCTAGGAGAGCAAGTCAGATGTTTGAGATACTCATTGAAAGAAAAACACAAGCAAGGTTTTTACCTCCAGCCAAAATGACCTTCAAGATTAAAAGTCACAAAGGGCCAGGCGTGGTGGCTCACACCTGTAATCCCAGCACTTTGGGAGGCCGAGACAGGTGGATCACCTGAGGTCAGGAGTTTGAGACCAGCCTGGACAACATGGTGAAACCCCGTCTCTACTAATAGTACACAAAATTAGCCAGGCATGGTGGTGCATGCATGTAGTCCCAGCTACTCAGGAGGCTGAGGCAGGAGCATCACTTCAATCCGGGAGGCGGAGGTTACAGTGAGCCGAGATCATACCATTGCACTCCAGCCTGGGCAATGAGAGCAAAACTCTATTTAAAAAAAAAAAAAAGTCACAAAGACTCATGAACACAAGGAATATTGTTTCCATTAGCTCTTCCTGAAAAACATACAAATGAAAAAATTCCCATTAACTAAAAATTGATTGGCAGAGCTTGTGCGTAAGAATTAATGGTGGGCATCAACTATATGTGCCTCTAAAATTTGGGCTAAATGAAAGGTATCTGTGTGATAAAATATAACAATTGATACATATTTTAAAAATGCATAAATGTTTCTGTATCATGAATATAACAATAAATAGAATCAAGCAGAGTGGGGATATATCATGTGTGAGTCTTATGCTTGTATGTCGGTATGTGTATTTCCATTGACATGTAATTATAGAACAGTGTGGGAGAACTTCTGTAGCACATATTGGTCCTCTCAATAAACATAGAAAGGCTTAATTCTCTGACTAGGTGAAAAAAATGTTTTTCAGAGTGGCTAAAAAGCAAAATCCAACTCTCTGCCATACACAACTAAAGCAAACTGTATCACAGAGGTTAAAAATAAAAGAACGATCTTTATGTTCTCATGCTAGACCAATACTTGGCCTTTAGCAATGCGTTAAAAAATGTTTAAATCTTCTTACCAATTGATATGGCATTCAGCAGTGTCTGCCCGGTGTAAGTAGGTGCTCTTGTCCTGTTGCTCCCTGCAGGCACCTGTCTCTCCCCTGATGTTGGGTTAGGTGTTTGTCCAGTATTTGCCCAATCAGAGAACTGATAGGTTAAATAAAAGCTATTAATTTGCAGTTTGTCCAGGCTTTTCTTATGTGAAGAGGACACTCACCAGTTCTGTGTACCTCCGAGGGAAAGCTAAAGTTGGCATAACCAGTTTTACAAAAAGCAATGACCCAAAAATTCTACCTTTAGGTATATACCTGAGATACTTGCATCCACTTGTGCCAAGAGATACGTAAAATAATATTCAAATAAGTGATATTCACAAGAGTCAACAAACACTAAAAACAACCCATGTCTATTAGTAAACAAATGGAAAATATACAACATTCATATACCAGGTTATTGTGCACAAAGGAAAATGATGAATTGTAATTACATGCAACATGAGTGAAGTTTACAAACATAATATTGAGTGAAGCAGAAAGAAAAGAATGAATACTGGATAATTCCATTCATATAAAGTTCTAAAGTAGAAAAATCCAAATCACAATTTTAGAGGTGCATGTGTAGATAAAAAGATAAAAAAAGAACTTCTAGGGAACTGCTCAAATAACAATAAAAGCAATGGCTACTTTTTATAGAGGACAGAAGCTGGGAAGTAGCACATGGGAATGTATGGGTTATTATTACTTGACCTGGATAGGGTGATTTTGTGTGTATTTGCTTTAAATAATTCATTAAGCTCGACGTTTGAAATATTTCATATTTATTTGTGTGATCATGAAGGCAATACATGCTTTACGACTAACATTAAGAAAAATCCCACACCGTGACAAACGTGTTTTTTCTAACATTTATAATCCCAGTTAATTTCATTTGCTATAATCTACAAATATGCAATAAAAGTGTAAATACAAATGTTTATTCTAAATTAGGAATAGACACCACCCTCTTTCCTCCTACTCCACCTGTGGATCGTTACTCACCTGTATAAGAAGCTAGAACAAGTGTTCTGACTTTGGTGATTTATACGTGATTTCCTGTTTCACATGGCATGGGGTTGTATAATTACAAGAATAGTGTAAGGCTATTCATACTGTGATTATTCTTATTATGATTAATCCTTATTGTTATTAATCTTGTTCTTATTGTGATTATTCCTGTTGTCCTCCCCACCAAACACACTGTACGTGCCCACACACCGCCAGGACGAAAACATCCCGGTTCAGATTCTCAGCACTGCGTTTAAGAATAAAGTCTCGTAGTAACATTAGGCTTTTAGTTTTTTTTTTTTTTAATTTTATTTTTTACTTTTTGAGACAGTCTCACTCTGTCGCCCAGGCTGGAGTTCAGTGGCGTGATCTCAGCTCACTGCAACCTCCGCTTCCTGGGTTCAAGTGATTCTCCTGTCTCAGCCTCCCAAGTAGCTTGCATTACAAGCATGCACCACCACGCGCGGCTAATTGTTCTGTTTTTAGTAGAGACAGGGTTTCACCATGTTGGCGAGGCTGGTCCCAAACTCCTGACCTCAGGTGATCCGCTCGCCTTGGCCTCCCAAAGTGCTGGGATTACAGGCGTGAGCCACTGCACCTGACCACATTACACTTTTAAAAGGCTCAGGTGTTTTACATTGGGCAGGTGAACTGGCTAGTATTTGTACCCTCAATCATTGCTATGAACTCCACATAATAAGACTAGTTCATGAGGAATAAATCTGCCAAAACCATTAACTATATCATGGATACCAAAGAGATTGGGTTAGCAGGTCATATCTCCTTTTGTATTAACCTCCTTTATCCACCCCTCCAAGTATATAATTAAGTAAATAGAGCAATATTTTGGCGATTTCAAATGAAGTCTGTAAGATTATTCACTTGTCCTATTATCCTTTCTTAGGTAGTGTCTTAAAACACAAGAACCAAGGGATCCTTAACTGCTACATTCCCAGCAAGGACTGGGGAAAGGTGATGGTCGAAATCTTGCCCTTGTAACACTGCATGTTAAGAGAGCACTAAGGCTGGGGAGTATTTGGGATTCGGGCATTAGGAATGGGAGCCTGGCATTGTTGGGAGGAGCAGCAGCGTTCGGTTACTTTCCAAATACCCCTAGAGTTTAATTGCCTTGATTTCTTCCCCTAAATCCGACTATTAGTCCATGTCCATCAAGAGAATGGGAACAGAGAATGGACTCCTCTCACTTTCTCAATTCTCTGTTCTTCCGCCTTCTCACCTCCCCCTTCTGTGCCTTTTGTCCTCCAACACACACTTAATAGGAATGCGGGAGTGGAAGAGGCTCATCTGAGTTGGGGGCTGAAGGGGAGATTGCAATGGTAACTGCGTTTTTGTTGCTGTTGTTAACGCTGTTTGGCATTTTGGAGGAAGCTAAAGAGCAATTTGATTTAGAAGACTATTCCGTCAGTCAGATCACACCGGAACAAGTCTTCTCGACCTTTGCTAACCCAGAGAAAGTATCCAGTGACGATGAAAACGAGGTGCCATGAGATTCCCTCTCAAAAAAAAAAAAAAAAAAAGAGAAAGAGAAAAAAAGAAAAGAAAAAAAAGAAAGAAAGAAATGGCCTATACTGTGAGTCCTAATCAACTCATCTACTCGTCAAGCTGGACTGGTCTGAGTCATTCTTTGGTCTGCTGGCTCCTGCCCAGTTTGGGGCGGAGGATGTTCTATATAGTCCTGGATTTTTCCCCAACTAGGAAGAGAACTCTTTGTCCTGCAGTGTTCCTCTAGCGCCCTCTCCTGACAAAAGCTTAACTTCGGCGCTGGAGCAAGTCGTACCCGGCATCGCAGGGGACAGTGAATTTGGCCTGTGATCGAATCGAAACCTGCGATTCTAAACAGACACTGGACGCGAGAATTGGGGTTGGGCGGGCCAAGAGGAGCAAGCATTATAGAACTTGGGAGCATGAGAAATATACGGAGGTGGAAACGCCGGGGTGGTTAAGCGGGTAAAGGCAGCGGGCGCAGATGAAGCGGGCGGGCGGGGCGTCCCCCGCGCTGAACCGTCCGGGACAGAAGCCGCAGGGCGGCGCAAGCTGGAGAAGGGAACGCGAGGACAGCACGCGTGGCGCAGGGTCTGCCCCAGGACGGAATCTTTTGAGTGGCCTGTATGAGGTGTTTGCAGGACCCCGGGCCTTTTGGAAGTTGTCTGCTAAACCCCAGTAGACCCTGAGGAGCAGCGGCTCGTGAATCGTCTTAAACTTGTTATCAGCGGCTGAGCCTGCTGAAGGTGACCATGGCACACGAGGGAGAGAGGAGGCCGCGAGAGGCGGAGGACTGTGGGGTCGTCCAGGAGGGTCGATAGGCGAAGAACCTGAAGAGCATCCATAAAGGGTACCTAGGTGGGGCCCTTTCAGGGACTTGGGGCGTAAGGCAGGGCGCATGGGACGAGATGGGTGTGTGCATGGGTGTGTGCATGAACGAGGTGGGTGGGGCGGTGGGTCCCCTATCGGGCTGTAGGGGAAGCAGGGAAGAAGTAATGTTGGGCGGGTGGGGCAGCAGGTGGGCGCACTGGAGCTGCGGGATAACAGGTGGAACAAATTGGGGACTACACTCGTGGGCGCACGTGCGGCGGAGGGACTGAGGCGGCTCCTGCGTGCTCCCCTCGCGCACCGCCTACTGCTTCAACCGCACCTCTCGCTGCCCCCACCGCTAACTCCTACCGCTCCGCTTACTGCGCGCCCTCGGCCCTCGTGCAGCCAGCTCCCAGCCGAGTCCGCGCGAGGGCCAGGCTACAGACCTGCCCGCGGGCAGCTGGCGGTTGGGGAGGGCGTTGGGAGGAGGAGCCCCGCCCGAGTGGATGCGCGCTCTTCAGTGGCGGAGGCGGCGGCGAGGCCTGAGCGGTGAGTGCCCAGGAGTCCCGGCCAGTCCTCCTGCGGGCGTCCCCTGCGCTGGCCGCTGCTCCTTGACGCACTGGAGGCGGGCGCGCAGAGCCCAAAAGGGCGACCCCCCCCCCCAAACAAAACTCACGCATATAAATCTCCGGAGACTTTCTCATACCCCCCCCCCCCCCCCACCATACACACACACACACGCATAAATCAAATAGAAGCACTGTTTGGAATTTTATATTGGCTATGCAAAGTGCTTGAACGCACTGACTTTGGAGGCAAATGCCTTGTCCCTAGTCCTGACTAGTCCAGAATTTATTTGCTGTGACCTATGGCAAATTACTTGGTTTCTCTAAGCCTCCATTTCCTAAGGCTTGTATCTGAAAATAACTGTAAGAGGAAAGGATGCTATTGTATCCAACTCAGAGGGCGGTCCTGATACTTACATTGCAAGAACATGTTAAGTGTTGCATAAATGGCAGCAGGGGCTGTGGAAGTTCAGTGATGATAGGTGGTTTAATTTGTCTTAGTTTTCCTTTGTCGAAGCATAAATTCCACCAGAGAAAGTCACATATGCAAGGAATACTTTACGCAAAGATGTTGTCTTAGGGAAGGGGGACCAGAACTCAGTCTAAACTAACTCTGAAACAAAGTCGGGCAGGGTTTTTCAGCTTTAGGATGAGAGTAGAAAGGGGCTGGAGGGCTGTAGGAAGCATACTGAGTTGTTTGCTGAGTTTAAAAAGTTTTCCTCCGTGATTAGGCCAGCTGTGTTTGCTAATTGGCTCTCAGGGAGGTTATGCTCCTACCCTCCCATAGAAATTGGGAGATAGGGGGACTGTCTTCCTTGATGATTGCATTTCAAAGGAATGGCTCCCAGGTCCTTGACAAAGATTATTCTGGTTTGTAAAACTAGTAAGAGGCTATTAAAAGGAGTTACGTATATCTCAAGACAGAGAAATGATTTACAGTGAAAAGCTTTCTAAATAAAATGCTCCGTATTAGTCCATTTTCACGCTGCTGATAAAGACATACCCAAAACTGGGCAATTTACAAAAGAAAGAGGTTTATTGGACTTACAGTTCCACGTGGCTGGGGAGGCCTCAGAATCGTGGCGGAAGGCGAAAGGTAAATCTCACATGACAGCAGACAAGAGGGGAAAGCTTGTGCAGGGAAACTCCCCATTTTAAAACCATTGGATCTTATAAGACTTACTATCATGAGAACAGCACAGGAACGACCCATCTCCGTGATTCAGTCATCACCAACAGGGACCCTCCCATAACACGTGGGAATTATGGGAGCTACAAGATGAGATTTGGGTGTAGACACAGAGTCAAACCATGTCATGCTCTAAGAAAAGAGAGTTTTGGGCCTAGAGTCAGGAAAAAGCCTTTTCAAGTCAAGCCGAGGAGAACTTTAAGGCTGTCTTGGCTACCTCATTTTGTGCAAAGTAGGCAGAAAGTTTAAAAGGAAAGAAACATATATTTAAGTATAATTAAGAAAATTACAATGTCTCAGTTAAAGCAGTTCAGTGGTTTTTAGAAAAGGAGCTGAAATTAAATAGTATAAATTTAATTCTAATAATTCAGGGCTATGAACCATGTAATTGCTTAATTTTCAATAACTAATTGTTCTTTTGCAACTACAGTTTGGCAGGTTGCCCTAATAATTTTCAGGCATTTTAGGTTCATGCTCCTCCCAACCCTCCTTTCCCTAACAAGGGTTGCATCCAAGTTATCAGGGATAAGGGTGGAGGGTGTACATATTTAGGACCAGGATGTTGATGTGCATTTGTTCCTGGCCAGACTCTTTTGGAGTCAGAACTCTTCTGCTATAAATAAGATCCCCCAAATCTATTTTGGGAATAGTGAAAGGGATGGGATGATGCTGAGCAGCTGGACTTCGGCATTTCCTTATTGTGCATTATTTCCAATCCATTGTTTTACCCTGGAAAGGGTCAATTGAAAGAACTGGCCATTGTCTTTGTAGGTTTAAGTATTGCTCTGTCTTCCCTGAGACCAAAAAATAAAAGATTGAATGAGGGATGTTACTGAATCGAAAACTTATGGTTAATATTCCAAAACATTACCCACTAAAAGAGCAAGAGAAAAAAGTTAGTGGGAGAGTGTTTCGGATGATTCCTTCTTCACAGGTTTACCTGTTCCCCCATCTGAAGAGTTAATTAGAAAAACTATATAGGTACATTATATAAAGTTCAAACTCTATAGACATACAATTTGTAAAATGTGTAAGTCCCCCATTTTCCACCTCCTGAGGACATACTATCAACAGATCATCTACCGCTTTTCTTTTCTATACATGTACTACTTTTCTATGCATATATATTTTTCCAAACAATGTGTTTATATCATGTATAATGTTTTGCAATTTACTTTTTCTACCTTAACAATATATTATCCTCTCATGACAGTACATCTATATCTATCCCTTCTTTGTAATAGAGGAACAGGATTTTATTGAAGGTATTGGCATGATTTATGTAATCATTCTTTCTGTTTTCATTTGATCTTACTGTTTTCCAGTGTTATCATGAACATCTTTCTGCCTGAATCTTTGTTTTGCTATGGTTTTACTTTACGAATTTTGTTTCTAGGTTTGTTTGCTCTTTTTTTTTAATCTTTAAGACTTGGATCTGCTGCATAAATTCCTTTAAAGTTTGCAGACATGTATTGAATGTATTGATCAGCTGCGCTAAGGAGTAAGCACTTGATGTGAATCCCCTTTCTGTGAAAAATCCTTTAAGAATGGCATAATTGCAAAGTTGGAAGGCTGTGTGAATCATAAACTGATTTTACCCCATCACCACATCAGCCAAACACCTGCTCTGCCAGTTTGATTAAGATTAGTCATGTATTTCATGCCTGTAATCCCAGCACTTTGGGAGGCCAAGGCGGGTGAATCACCTGAGGTCAGGAGTTTGAGACCAGCCTCACCAACATGGTTAAACCCCATCTCTACTAAAAACACAAAAAATTAGCCAGGGGTGGTGGTGCACACCTGTAATCCCAGCTACTCGGGAGGTCGAGGCAGGAAAATCGCTTGAACCCGGGAGATGGTGGTTGCAGTGAGCCGAGATCATGCCATTGCACTCCAGCCTGGGTGACAAGAGCAAAACTTTGTCTCAAAAAAACCCAAAATTTACTCATGTATTCATTGAGATTTGCAGGGCCATGTCCTTTATATAAAACAATGCACAATGCACTAAGCTCCATGGTGTTTGAGACACAAAGGAGAACAAGATACCATCCCCACCATTGGGTAGTTTAAGATTATTGTCTGTATCCAGTATATAGCAATTGTAATGATTTCTAAATGTTTTTCTATTGAGATACAGTTCACATGAAATGAAGTGCTCAGATTTTGAGTGACAGTTTGATCAGTTTCAAAGAATGTGCACACCTAATCAAGACACAGAACATTTCTGTAACACCAGAAAATTCCCTCTTGCCCTTTCCTAATCAATCACAAACCCCTCTCCTATAACCATTGATGTAGTTTTTGCCTGTACCTTTATATGAATGGAATCATGCAGAAAATACTTTTTTGGGTATCTTACTTTGTCTTCCTTGTACCCCCTTGTGCAAATCCTCCCATCCCTAGACCTCGACAACTGCTGGTCTGTTTTCTGCCCTTGTAGTTTTGTATGAATTCTTTGTGTATTCTGTTTGCCTGGGCTGGAGTGCAGTAGCATGATCTTGGCTCACTGCAACCTCTGCCTCCCAGGTTCAAGCAATCCTCCCACCTTGGCCTCCTGAGTAGCTAGGATTATAGGCATGTGCCACCACACCTGGCTAATTTTTTTTTTTTTTTGTATTTTTTATCAGATATGTATTGTGAATACATATGTATTGTGAATAACATTCTTTATCAGATATGTATTATGAATATTTTCTTTCTCCACTTGCATTTCTGCTTCCTTAGCAGTGTCTTTACAAGAGTACATTTTTTATATTTTAATGGAATTTAATTTACCAATTTTTCCTTTATGGCCCATACCTTGGGTGTGCAAAGTAAGAAATCCCTAGCCACCTGAAGGTAACAGAGATTTTCTCCTATGTTTCTTCATTTCATTCATTGCTCCTGTTTTCTTTTAAATTTGTATACTTTTAGCTTTTTTCATTTAGGTCTGTGACCCATCTCGAGTTAATTTCTTGTGCCTAGTATGAGGTAAAGTTGGTGCTATTTTTTCCCCCCATAAAGATATTCAGTTATTTTTGGAAAGATAACTGAGTTTTGGAAAGACTTCCCTTTGTTCCTTTGGTACTTTTGTGGGGAAAAAAATTGACCATCTTAGTGTGGGTCTATTTCTGGATTCTGTTCAGTTTCACTGATATATGTATCTGTGTCTTCACCAATACCACACAGTTTTAATTACTGTAACTTTATATAATATATCTTGAAATCAGATAGTATAAGACCTCCAGTTTTGTTCTTTTCTAAAGTTGTTTTTGACTATTCTAGCACTAGAATTTCTATGCAGTTGCTTATTGGAACTTTGATGGGATTGTATTTATTTTCTTAAAGCCTCACCTACAATGTGTTGTAAAGCTTCTGAAATTTTGCCCATCTGAAAGTAAGTAATGACTTGTCGGTTTTAATTGACATTACTCTTGTTATGAGTGAATATGAAGATCTTTTGTTGTGTTTGAGGACTATTTTTCTTTGAACTGTTTTTTTTTTTTATTAACATTTTTTATTATACTTTAGTTCTGGGGTATATGTGCAGAACGTGCAGTTTTGTTACATAGGTATACACATGCCATGGTGGTTTGCTGCACCCATCAGCCCATCACCTACATTAGGTATTTCTCCTAATGCTGTCCCTCCCTTAGCGCCCCCCCTCCCCACCTCCTGACAGGCCCCAGTGTGTGATGTTCCCTTTGCTGTGTCCATGTGTTCTCCTTGTTCAGCTCCCACTTATGAGTGAGAACATGCGGTATTTGGTTTTCTGTTCTTGTGTTTGCTGAGAATAATGGTTTCCTGCTTCATCCATGTCCCTGCAAAGGACATGAACTCATCCTTTTTATGACTGCATAGTATTCCATGGTGTATATGTGCCACACTTTCTTTATCCAGTCTATCATTTGGGTTGGTTCCAAGTCTTTACTATTGTGAATGGTGCTGCAATTCCCATACATGTTCATGTATCTTTATAGTAGAATGATTTATGATCCTTTATGTATACACCCAGTAATGGGATTGCTGGGTCAAATGGTATTTCTAGTTCTAGATCCTTGAGGAATCACCACACTGTCTTCCACAATGGTTGAACTAATTTATACTTTCATCAGCAGTGTAAAAGCATCCCTATTTCTCCACATCCTCTCCAACATCTGTTGTTTCCAGACTTTTTAATGATCACCATTCTAACTGGTGTAAGATGGTATCTCATTGTGGTTTTGATTTGCATTTCTCTAATGACCAGTGATGAGCTTTTTTTTCATGTTTGTTGGCTACATAAATGTCTTCTTTTGAGAAGTGTCTGTTCATATCTGTCACCCACTTTTTGATGAGGAGAACATTTTTGCAATCTATCCATCTGACAAAGGGCTAATATCCAGAATCCACAAGGAACTTAAACAATTTTTTTTCATTTTTCTAATGGTTATCCCTCCCCCTTCAATGTATAGACATCTTCATATATATATATAGGAGAGATTAGCCCTTTATCTGTGATACATGTTATTTTCTCCCAGTTATTTATCTTTTGGCTTTGTGTTGACATTTACTTCACAAAACATATTTGTACATACTATGTTATCAGACTTATCTTGGTAATAGATTTTGATTCATGGAGACTTTTCCCACTCCCACATTTTATATTTTTCCAAATGACTGTTATAGCACCATTTACTATAAAGTAGAATTTTTTCCCAGTTAGTTGGGATGTTAACTATATAATAAGCTAAATTTCTATATGTAGTTTGGTTCATTTCTAGACTTTCTATTCTGTTCCATTTGTCTTTCAATTCACATACCATACAACACATTTTTAACTATAGAGACTTTGTAGTATGTTTTAATATTTGGTAGAGCTAGTTACACACAACACATTTTTAACTATAGAGA
The DNA here is from genome assembly GCF_047675955.1 of Chlorocebus sabaeus. Lineage (NCBI taxonomy): Eukaryota > Metazoa > Chordata > Mammalia > Primates > Cercopithecidae > Chlorocebus > Chlorocebus sabaeus. Next base: position 19,613,602 of record NC_132908.1, read on the forward strand.
CTTTGTAGTATGTTTTAATATTTGGTAGAGCTAGTTACACATTTTTTCCTATATGTTGTCTTCTAGTAGTTTTACAGTTTCAAGTATTACATTTAAGAATTTGATCTGAATGGCCAGGCACGGTGGCTCATGCCTGTAATCCCAGCACTTTGGGAGGCTGAGGCAGGCAGATCATGAGGTCAGGAGATCAAGACCATCCTGGCTAACACAGTGAAACCCTGTGTCTACTAAAAATACAAAAAATTAGCCAGGCGTGATGGTGGACGCCTATAGTCCCAGCTACTTGGGAGGCTGAGGCAGGAGAATGGTGTGAGACTGGGAGGCGGAGCTTGCAATGAGCAGAGATTGCGCCACTGCATTCCAGCCTGGGTGACAGAGCGAGACTGTCTCAAAAAAAAAAAAAAAAAAAATACATTTTGAGTTGATTTTGTACATGGTATAAAAGTCTAATTTCATTCTTTTGCATATATAATCCAGATTTCTAAACTCCATTCATTGAAGACACTGTCTTTTCTCCCATTGTGTGTTCTTGGCATCTTTGTCAAAAATCAATTGATGGTAAATGTGTGGGTTTATTTTGGGGCTATCTGTTATCTTCCTTTGGTCTATGTGTCTGTTTTTATAGCAGTACCATGCTGTTTTGATTACTGTAGATTTGTAATATATTTTGAAGTCAGGAAGTATGATGCCTCCATTTTGTTCATTTTCCTCAAAATTGTTTTAGATATTTGGGGTTTTGTGGTACAATAACAATTTTAGGATTTTTAATCTATTTCTTTGAAAAGTGTCATTGGAATTTTGATAGGGATTGCATTGAATCTGTAATCACTTTTGGTAGTATGGACATTTTAACAATATTGTTTCAATCCATGAACATGGTATATCTTTCTTTTTATTTGTGCCTTCGATATCTTTCATCAATGTTTTATGATTTTCAATATACAAGTCTTTCACTCCCTTGGCTATATTTGCTCATAAGTATTTTTCATAGCTATTGTAAATACAGTTGCCTTTTTTATTTCACTTCAGATGGTTTAATGCTAATGTATAGAAACTTTTTTTTTTTTTTTGAGACAGTTTCACTTTTGTTTCCCAGGCTGGAGTGCAATGGCAAAATCTTGGCTCACTGCAACCTCTGCCTCCTGAGTTCAAGCGATTCTCCTGTCTCAGCCTCCCAAGTAGCTAGGATTACAGATGTGTGCTACTATGCCCAGATAACTTTGTATTTTTAGTAGAGATGGGGTTTTACCATGTTGGTCAGGCTGGTCTTGAACTTCTGGTCAAGTGATCCACTTGCCTCAGCCCCCCAAAGTGCTGGGATTACAAGTGTGAGCCACCATGCCCGGCTGAAACTACTATTTTTGTAGGTTGACTTTATATCCTGTAACTTTATTGTATTTTATTAGTTCTAGCAGTGTTTTCACTGACATTTTAGGATTTTCTATACATAACATCATATTATCTGCAAACAGGAACCATTTGTCTTCTTTTTCAATTTGGATGACTTCTCTTTCTTTTTTTGCCTGATTCCTCTGGCTAGGTCTTCCATTACTATATTGAATAGGAGTGGTAAGAGCAGGCATCTTTGTATCTTTCCTGAGATGCTTTTGGAAAAAGCTTTCTTTTTCTTACTTTTGTGTGTGATATTAATGGTGAGCTTGTCATATATAGTCTTTATTGTGTTGAGTTACATTCTTTCAGTGCCTAATATGGTTAGAGTTTTTATCATGAAAGGATATTGAATTTTGTCAAATGCTTCTTCTGCATAACAAATATTATCTATTGAGATAATATATGGTCTTTGTCCTTTATTCTGTTAATGTGGTATATTGACATTTACTTGCATATGTTGAACCATCCTTGGATCTCAAGGATAAGTCTCACTTTATCGTAGTGAATGAATGATCCTTTTAATATGCTGTTGAATTCAGTTTGCTAGTGTTTTGTTGAGGATTTTTGCATCTACGTTCATCAGGGAATTAGCCTATAATTTTTTTTTTTTTTTTTTTTTTTTGAGATGGAGTCTCACTCTGTTGCCCAGGCTGGAGCACAGTGGTATGATCTCAGCTCACTGCAACCTCTGCTGCCTCCCAGGTTCAAACAATTCTCTTGCCTCAGCCTCCCGAGTAGCTGGGATCACAAGTATGTGCCACCATGCTCAGCTAATTTTTATATTTTTAGTAGAGATGGGGTTTCACCATGTTGGCCAGGCTGGTCTCAGACTCTTGCCCTGCTCATCTCGGCCTCCCAAAGTGCTGGGATTACAGTCATAAGCCACCGTGCCTGGCCAGCCTGTAATTTTCTTTTATGTCCTTGTCTGGCTTTGGTGTCAAGGTAGTGCTGGCTTCATAAGATGTGTTTGGAAATATTTTTTCTTAAACTTTTTGGAGTTTGATAAGGATTGGTCTTATTTCTTGTTTAAATGTTTTGTAGAATTCAGCCCAGAAGCCATCTGATTCTAGGCTTTTCTTTAATGGGAGACTTTTTATTACTGATTCAGTCTTTTTTTTTTTTTCATCAGTCTGTTTGTTATCAGTCTATTTTATCAGTCTGTTTGTTTGTTATCAGTCTGTTCAAATTTTCTTTTCTTTGTGATTAATACTTGGTAGGTTGTATGTGTCTAGGAATTTTTTCATTTCTTCTAGATTATCTAATTTGTTAACATGATCGTTCATCATAGTCTGTAGTGATAATTTGTATGTCCATAGTATCCATTATAATGTCTCCTTTTTTATTTCTGATTGTACTTAAAACTCCTCTTCTTTTTTTATTAGTTATTCTAGCTAAAAGTTTGTTTTATCTTTATCACAAGTTTTGTTGATTTTTTTCTATTGTTTCTCTAGTCTATTTCATTTATTTCTGCTCTGATCTTTATTTTATCCTTCCTTCTGTGAACTTCGTGCTTAGTTTTTCCTTGTTTTTCTAGTTCCTGGTTTTCTAGTTTCCAATTCCAATTCCTATACCTAGTTTCTAGGTATAATGTCAGGGTGTTTGAGATCTTTCTTCTTTTTTGATGTAGATGTTTATTGCTATAAACTTCACTCTTAGAACCACTTTTGCTGTATACTATATAACTTACATATTTTTGTATGTTGTGTTTCCATCTTCATTTGCCTCAAGATATTTTTAAATCTCTTTAATTTCTACATTGACTCATTGGTTGTTTGGGAGAATGTTGTTTAATTACCATATGCTTCTGCATTTTCTGAAATTCTTTCTATTTTTGATTGTTAGTATAATACCACTGTGGCTGGAAAAGGTATTTGAAATGGATTTCAGGCTTCATAAATTTACTAAAATTTATCTTGTGGCCTAACATATGAACTCTCCTGGAGAATGTTGTGTGTGTGCTTGAGAAAAATGTGTACAATTGACCCCCCATATCTGTGTGTTCTACATCCACAGATTCAACTGTGGGCCAAAAATAGTAAAAATAATAATAATAATTAACAATATGACAATGATGCAAATAGAAAGCAATGCAGTGTAACAAATATTTATATAGATTTTATATTAGGTATTATGAGTATCTAGAGAAAATCTGAGGCATAAGGAGTATTATGTAGATTATATGCAAATACTACACCATTTTATGTAAGACACTGAGCATCCATGGATTTTGTTATCCTCAGGGGTCCTAGAACTAGGCATTAGCATTGTGCCTAGTTGGGGCTTACCTGTAGCCTGTGTCCACTGTCCACTGCTGCCAGCCTGGAGGTTGGGTGTATGGTTGCTAGCCCAGAAGCTAGGTCTGTGAAAAACTGGGTCCTGGAGCCATCTTAGGACCTAGGTTCACAAGGCTGGGCACAGGGAAGGCCTGGACCCTGTGTTTGCAGGTGCCTGCCAGGTGTTTGAGCCCAGGTGTGCCATCCTTATTCTGGGATGGGGCTGAAGCCCAAGGCCACTGGGACATGCCTAATGCTTGGGTCAGCCTAGTGCAGGGGCAGGCCCAGAGACCAAGTCCACCAGGCTGGGCTGGAACCTGGGACTGCAGAATCTGGCCTGGCACTGGTTTGGGCTTGGAGGCTCAGTTTGCTGGTACTAGCCTGGCAATGGGTAAGCCTGGAGCCTGTATCTGCAGGGGCCAGCCTGGCAGCTGGGTCTACCAGGTAGGTCCAGAACCTGGAGCTGTGAGATCTAGCCTGGTGCTAGGGCAGACATGAAGGCTCAGTCCCCGACTTATTTTCTTGATGTTAGGTTAGATTTTGATGGGCAGAAATTTTAGATTTTGATAAAGCCCCTTTTTTATGATTTGTATCCTTAGTATCCATTTTAATAAATCTCTGCCTACCCCAAGCTCAGAAAGATATTCTGTAGTAATAATAGAAATTTTAAAGTATCTTATGTTCGTCTCATGTCATATTCAGAAAAAATTGCTTGTAGGAGTAGTTGACTATAGCATTTTGTTATTTGTTTCCAGAGAGGATTCATTTTTTATGTTAGGCAGCTGTCAGTACTTGCAATCTTGGGAGCACCCTCATCCTGTATCGAGGATTGAGATTATTTGAAGTTGGGGTTTGTAGAAGCTAAAAGGATTGAGATTATTGGCCGGGTGCGGTGGCTCAAGCCTGTAATCCCAGCACTTTGGGAGGCCGAGACGGGTGGATCATGAGGTCAGGAGATCGAGACCATCCTGGCTAACACGGTGAAACCCCGTCTCTACTAAAAAAATACAAAAAACTAGCCGGGCGAGGTGGCGGGCGCCTGTAGTCCCAGCTACTAGGGAGGCTGAGGCAGGAGAATGGCGTAAACCCGGGAGGCGGAGCTTGCAGTGACCTGAGATCCGGCCACTGCACTCCAGCCTGGGCGACAGAGGGAGACGCTGTCTCAAAAAAAAAAAAAAAAAAAAAAAAAAAAAAAAAGGATTGAGATTATTTGCAGTCCCAGGGAAGGTCAATCTTCTTTAGGTTCCTCCTTACTTACAAAGTCAAGTCCTAATCGAATCCTTTCCATTCCTGGCCCTGAATTCCAGCTCTCTTTCTTGTAGTCCCAAGAATTTAAGTCAGATATTGATGGTCACATAGTTCTGAAATCCCACATGGTAGTGGTGCGATTTCAACCTAGGCAGTCTAACTTCAGATCCTGGGTTATTAAAAGGAAACTTCCATGTCACCCTTACCATGAGGGATGAATTTCATTTGTTTTGCTTCCCATTGTATATCTACACCTCACATGACATGTAGTAGGTATTCAGAAAATATTCATTAAATATAAGAATGAATCTTCTCTTAGACCATTTGGGATACTATAGCAAAATACCACAGACTATGTGGCTTAAAAACAGCAGAAGTTTATTGCTCACAGTTCTGATGGCTGTGAAGTCCAAGATCAAGGTGGCAGCACATTCCATGTCTAGTGAGGACCCCTCTCCTGGTTGGCCTGTCTTGTCTTTGTGTCCTCAGATGGTGGAAGGAATGAGAGATCTCTGTGGGGCCTCTTTTATAAGGGAATTCATCCCATTCTAATCACCTCTCTAAATCCCCACTTCATTTTTATTTTCTTTTATTTCTTTAATTTTTTGAGATAGAGTTTCACTCTTGTTGCCCAGGCTGGAGTGCAGTGGTGCAATCTCAGCACACTGCAACCTCCCCCTCCCTGGTTCAAGTGATTCTCCTGCCTCAATTCTCCTGCCTCAGCCTCCCGAGTAGCTGGGATTACAGGCGCCTGCCACCAGGCCTGGCTAATGTTTTGTATTTTTAGTAGAGACAGGGCTTCACCATGTTGGCCAGGCTTGTCTTGAACTCCTGACCTCAGGTGATCCATCCACCTTGGCCTCCCAAAGTGTTGGGATTACAGGCATGAGCCACTGTGCCCGGCCCCGAAATCCCCACTTCTAAATACCTTGACTTTGGGTGTTAGGATTTAACATAAGAAGTTAGGGGAACATAAACATTCAGTTCATTGCAAATCTGTTCCCCTTAGCAATACTGTTAGTGGTAGTTACTTCCAATCTGATAGATTATTGAATAGCATTTTGGGCTTATAGTTGTGCTGTGATTTTATATACTGTTTTGTTGCTTTGCCATTGGTGGTGACTTACTTGTTTTTTGTTGTTTTTAAATTAGTATTTCCATGGGGATTGGGAAAACTACTGGCAAAATTTATCTGGAAACTTGCATCAACAACTTATTGACCTTTGTTTTGTGGTTGGTATTTTATCCATATTAGAAGCTCCATAGATGTTGACTAAATTAAAAATGTAGGTTGGGAGGCTGAGGTGGGCAGATCACTTGAGGTCAGCAGTTCGAGACCAGCCTGGCCAACATGGTGAACCCCATCTCTACTAAAAATACAACAGTTAGCTAGGCGTGGTGGCAGGTGCCTCTAATCCCAGCTATTCAGGAGGCTGAGGCAGAAGAATCACTTGTGGGAGGAAGAGGTTGCAGTGAGCTGAGATTGCACCACTGCAGTCCAGCCTGGGTGACAGAGTGAGACTCTGTCACAAAAAAATATATAGGGATAAACAATTTCTCAAATATTTTAAATCCTTATATTTCCTATTTTAAATATTAAATATTTCTTGTCTTTAAAGCTTGATTATAAAATTAAGTAGTTTAAATTTAAGTAATTTACTTGTCTAAAATTTACACATCATTACATACTCTTTTCTTTTTAAAAAATCTTTACTCCCTTCATAGAGTTGAACTTCCTCTCTTTGCAGAAGAATGGATTTCTCGGAGGCCAAAAAGTTTATGGTTCTTCTCTGGAAGAATTTTATTTTAAAGGTAAGTTGAACTACCTATAGGGTTATTACAACAGCTCAGAGGCCACAGGGGGAAATTCTGACAGCTTGATCATTGAATTTCAACTTTTACTGTTTTACTTTTTTCAGTACGAAGGCTGGGTTATCTCTGCCAAATATAGAGTCCTCACAGAGAGAGATAATAGCAGGCTGTTATGTAGAAAGCAGAAAAAAGACAGTCCAGGAAACTGCTGCTATTACAGAGTGAAGCTGTGTTTTTGGCAACCTATATATTCTTTTATGAAGTATCTTTTATCTTAATATAAAAGAATTATACACAATACAGGACTATTCAGCCATGAAAAAGAATGAGATCCTCTCATTTGCAACAATATAGATGGAATTGGAGGTCATTATGTAAAGTGAGATAAGCCAGGCACAGAAAGACAAACTTTGCATGTTCTCACTTATTGGTAGAAACTAAAAATTGAAACAATTGGACTCATGGAGATGGACAGTAGAAGGATGGTTAACAGAGGCCGGGAAGGGGTAGCTTGGGGTAGGTAAGGGGGAAGCGGAGATGGTTAATGGGTACAAAAAAATAGAAAGCATGGATAAGACATAGTATTTGCTAGCACAACAGAATGACTAGAGTCAAAAATAATTTGATCGTACATTTAAAACTATCTAAAAGAGTATAATTGGATTGTTTGTAACATAAGGGATAAATGCTTGAGGGAATGGATACCCAATTTACCTTGATGTGATGATTATGCATTGTGTGCCTGTATCAAAATATCTCATGTAACCCATAAATACATATATATACCTGCTATGTACCCATGAAAATTAAAAATTAAAAAAAAAATTCAAAAATGAACTTGCAAAGTTAATAACCTCTTAGGGCAATTAACATAATCTTTTTTCTTCTTCTTCTAGAGGCGGCGATGTATTGCTTTAGTTGTGGAAATGGTCCTCACATTTCTGTTTAGTGCCGCACTCTTGGCAGTACGCTCTGTTATTGTTATAAAGAAGAACGGACCTTTTGATTTTACTGCTCAGCCTGTTGATGAAGTGCCTTTCTACGTCACAGCTTCCTTAGCTTCTGCTTTCCCTTTGGAATTGGCTTATGTGCCTTCCAGAAGTACTGTGGTTCAGGGTATTGTCGAAAGGGTGAAAATGGATTTAAACCCCCAAATGAAAGGTTAGAACTTTACGTTTTCTGAAAAAACATACAGAATTACTAAGTTGATTTAGTGAAGACATACTTACAACCTTATTAACTGGTTCTTAACCTCCCAAGTGAAACATTGTTGGAATCCTCATACTAAGTGTAAATATTATGGACTTCGTTACACTTGAAAGTTAAATTTCCAGAAAATATTTTGTTCGTAGAGCCCAGAGCAAATAGTAATATTTCAAAATGAGATGACCAATTATGATGATGATTCTAAGTTGTTATCCAGTTTTGTGATACTGTTTTTTCCTGTCTGGTTGTGCTTCTTGAACCTGGGTAAGTATACCTCCAGGAGTGTGTGATTTTGTGCCACCGATCAGTGGTCAGTTATTTAAAACAATGTTTTATATTAAAATGTGGTGTGAGTAATATAGGAAGGCTTTAGAAAATGCTCAAGCTATGTAGAATTATTTTAAAAGCCTTCAATCCCTCACTTTCCTTCATATTCCCAGATCAGTTTCTTATCTCTTTCTCTCAGAGGTAAATACTGTCAGAAGTTTGGACTGGCCTGGCGCGGTGGCTCACGCCTGTAATCCCAGCATTTTGGGAGGCCGAGGCGGGCAGATCACCTGAGGTCAGGAGTTTGAGACTAGCCTGGCCAACATGGTGAAACTCCATCTCTACGAAAAATATAAAAATTAGCCAGGTGTGGTGGTGTGCACCTGTAGTCCCAGCTACTCGGGAGGCTGAGGCATGCGAATCGCTTGAACCCAGGAGGAGGAGGTTGTGGTGAGGCAAAATTGTGCCACTGCACTCCAGCCTGGGTGACAGAGCAAAACTCTGTCTCAAAAAAAAAAAAAAAAAAGAAGAAGAAGAAGTTTGTGGGCATCTTCCTAGCATACCTCTCTCTACACATGTGTATGCATGGGCGCACACACACACACTCATGCAACTTTTCCATCTTTTTTTGTCTTTCAAGAGATATGAGAGTCCTTGAGAGTAGATGCCATCTCAAAGCATTCTTTTTTGTTTTTTGCTTTTTTATCAAAACATTATTTTAAAATAAAGACTGAAACAAAAGAATATGAAGTTCCCAGTAATTTTTAAATTCTACAACAAAAATATCCCAACAAATTTAGAGTCTATTATGGGTTACTCCAACAGTCTGTTTGGGTTACTCAAAATATTTTCTGATTTCCACTCTGATGTCTTCTTTGATGCATGGAATTTTAAAATTTTTAGAAATGTGTTGCTGAACTTCCAAACACTGGGGGCTTCTTGCTATCTTTCTGTTGTTGATTTCTGTTTTAATTTCCTTTCATCAGAGAGTATACTCGATTCCAGTTCTTTGACATTTTGAGAATTGTTTATGACTAGTACATGGTATATTTTGACAGATGTTTTCTGTGCATTTGTAAAAACTGTGTGTGCTGTAGGTTTTGCTTCTGGTGTTCTATAAATGCCACCTAGGCAAAGCTGGCTAAGTGTCATGCTTTTCAAGTCATCTGTATTCTTTTTTTTTTTTTTTCTGCTTATTATATCAGTCATTGAAAGAAGTATTAAATTTCCAATCAGGTATTATTAGGATTAAATAAGTTATATACTATATGTATTAATTTTTTTTTTTTTTTTTTTTTTTTTTTGAGACGGAGTCTTGCTCTGTCACCAGGGTGGAGTGCAGTGGCACAGTCTCGGCTCACTGTAACCTCCCACCTCCCAGGTTCAAGCAATTCTCCTGCCTCAGCCTCCTGAGTAGCTGGTACTACAGGCACCCACTACCACACCTGGCTAATTTTTTGTATTTTTAGTAGAGATGGAGTTTCACCATGTTGGCCAGGATGGTCTCCATCTCCTGACGTTGTGATCTCCCGCCTCTGCCTCCCAAAGTGCTGGGATTACAGGTATGAGTCACCACACCCGGCCTCTATATATTCAAATTTATATATTTTTAAGATATTAAAATTTCCAACTGAGATTTAGCTATTTTTCTTTTTGCTTATTTATTTTGAATTAAAGTTCATGTGATCTTTCCATTGAATCTTTTTAAAAACAATATTTTTCAGTTCTGGAATTTCCATTTATCTCTATTTTAGATAGGTTCCAGGTCTCTTGGAAAATGTACCATTTGTAAGTTTATTAACTGTATCAACCATAGTTACTTTAAAATCCCTGCCAGGAAGTTCTGGTATCTGGATCATTTGTTTATCTTTCTTTTTTTCTTTTATGTGATTGAGTTCTATTTTGTAACATGCCTTGTATATTTTTATCAAATCCAAGATGTTGCAGATGAAAACTTTTGAAGGCTCTTGGGGATATTTCTTTACCCAAAGAATGTTAAATTTTCTTTTGGATCATTATTGTACTGGTAGCTTCCCCTGCCCCCACTGAAGGCTAGTTTTAGCTTCACTAAAGACCGCCCTATTTCTGTTTTCTTTTACTTCTGGGCATAACCCTGGTACTAGTGTGTAATTGATCCTTACTCCTAGGACATGACCATTCCGTGATTCAACTGAAAGTCGGGGGTTCAAGAAGGCTCCTTACCGTGTGGGGCTTGAGCTCCATCCTGTCTCCCCAGCCTGGTGCAGCTACTGAAATCACTGCTCAGCATTTTAGCCCTCCAGCCACTGTCATCTACCTGCCTGTACTCACTTGGAAGACTAGAAGTTCATACCCAGGCTTTCGCCCCTCTTCCTGGGTACACATGGTTAATTAAGGCAGCTGACAGTCAAAGATGAATACCCAGGCCAGACCCAGTGGTTCACATCTGTAATCCCAGCACTTTGGGAGGCAGAGGCGGGAGTTCACAAGGTGGGGAGATCGAGACCATCCTGGCCAACATGGTGAAACCCTGTCTATACTAAAAATACCAAAAATTAGCCAGGTGTGGTGGCGGGTGCCTGTAGTCCCAGCTACTCGGGAGACTGAGGCAGGAGAATCGCTTGAACCCAGGAGGTGGAGGTTGCAGTGAGCCAAGATCGCGCCACTGCACTCCAGTCTGGGTGACAGAGTGAGACTCCATCTCAAAAAAAAAAAAAAAAAAAAAAAAGAGAGCGAGCGAGAGACAGAAAGATGAATACCCGGGAAAACAATTTAGATATCTGAGGAGACCAGGAACAATGAAAGGAAGAAAGAAAATGGAACCTCCTATACCAGGAGAAGCAGAACTCGTGTAACTACTGGAGGGGTGAGGAGAAGAGCTGCTCAGGTGTCTGGAGTTTCAGCTGGGGTTCAGCTCTATCCCGTCATCCCATTATCATTGTCGTCATCCCAGGCTGCGGCATTTGCTTTCTTATGCATGACCACGATGGAAAGAACAGCTATCTCCAGTCTAGGCTTTCAGGACATGGTTACATGTTTGTGTGTGTTTAATGCTCTCCTTATTGGGGCTAAGCAAGTTGGGTATATGAAAAATGTTGGAATGAAAAAAGTTGAAAGATTCTTTTAGGGTTGGGTTTTTTGTTTGTTTTGTTTTGGCTAGGTCACTAGGATTGAAAGTGGGAGAGACAAACGAATTGAAGAACTGGAAGAGTTATTGAAGAGATGGGTCCTGGAATCTAAACTAGAAAGGAAATGAAGTTAGGAAAAGAATGATTTCAGATGTCAAGTGATGGGAATGTAAAATGGCTCTTGATCAAAGACCTCTGAAGCTACACATCATATGACCAGTGCACCACCAGCTCCACACATCAATATCTCTCTACAGCAGTTTCTCTAGGACAATGGTCCCCAACCTTTTTGGCACCAAGGACTGGTTGCATAGAAGACCGTTTTTCCGCAGACCAGTGGTGGGGGGATGGTTTCAGGGTGATTCAAGCACATCACATTTATTGTGTACTTTATTTCTCTTATTACATAGTAATATATAATGAAATAATTATACAACTCACCATAATGTAGAATCAGCAGGAGGCCTGAACTTGTTTGCCTGAAACTAGGCAGTCCTATCTGGGGGTGATGGGAGACAGTGGCAGATCATCAGGCATTAGATTCTCACAAGGAGCACGCAGCCTAGATCCCTCATATGCGCAGTTCACAATAGGGTTTGCGCTTCTATGAGAATCAAATGCCTCCGCTGATCGGACAGGAGGCAAAGCTCAGCTGGTAATACAAGTGACAGGGAGCAGCTGTAAATACAGATGAAGCTTCGTTCGCTCACCAGCTGCTCACCTCCTGCTGTGTGATGTGGTTCCAGTCCATGGCCTGGGGGTTGTGGACCCCTGCTCTAGCGGGTCTAGGACAAACCAAAATAAACAGTATACTTCCTCACTTGGAAAATGAAAATAATAATAGTGTCTTATTTATAGGGTAGTTGTGTATATGGGAAGTATTTAGACCAGTTCTCTGCACATAGTAAGTGCTCAGTAAAGACTAGATTTATTGGGCAGGCACAGTGGCTCATGCCTGTAATCCCAGCAATTTGGGAGGCCAAGGCGGGTGGATCATGAGGTCAGGAGATTGAGAACAGCCTGTTCAACATGGTGAAACCCCATTTCTACTAAAAACACAAAAATTAGCTGGACGTGTTGGTGGGCACCTGTAGTCCCAGCTACTCAGGAGGCTGAGACAGGAGAATCGCTTGAACCTGGGAGGTGGAGGTTGCAGCATGCCATGGCGATCCAGACTGGGTGGCAGAGTGAGACTGTCTAAAAAAAAAAAAAGACTGGATTTATTATGATTATAGGAAACACAGCTTTCTGCTCTGCCAGCATCTATGCTGAGTATCACCATAAGGCCAGCCTACCAGTGACTATTAGGAAAAGCTGTAGCATCTAGCAATACTTCCAGTGTGTCTTCTCTTTCACAAATAATGATACAAAATGTGAAACAAAATGAACAGTAGAGGAAACATTTTGAACAGGAAACCATGTCTATCTCTGTAAACGTGTCCATTTGAAATTTGGATTACTGCTTCTTGGATTCATTCAAGGCAATGGAAATAACCAAACTTTCTGCCTTTAACTACCTGGTCCAAGGAAATCAACCCTGTGTCTCCTCTCTAATCTTAATCTTAACCACCTGGATCTTGTGGTTTTAAGCCTGCCTAGTCATAAAGGACAACTGCAAATATTTCAGCTTTATTAGAACTCAAGAGCATTCTGGGTTTGTTCTTTGTGACTCTTCCCTTTTATTTCACTTCCACCTAACTTTTAACCTTTTTTTTTTTTTTTTTTTTTTCCTGAGATGGAGGAGTGGAGTGTCACCCAGGCTGGACTTCAGTGACACAATCTCGGCTCACTTGGCAACCTCCACTCCCCGAGTTCAAGCAATTCTCCTGCCTCAGCCTCCTGAGTGCCTGGGACTACAGGCACCTGCTACCACATCTGGCTAATTTTTTTTGTATTTTTGTTAGAGATGGGTTTTCACCATGTTGGTCAGGTTGGTCTTGAACTCCTGACCTCAAATGATCCACCCACCTCTGCCTCCCAAAGTGCTGGGAGCTATTGCATCTGGCCACTTTTAACTTTTGATGTTATATTCCATTTCCAGCATCTAGCTCTTAAATTTTGATATTACGTTCTATTTCCAGCTATGTCCCTTTTTCTTTCTTTCTTTCTTTTCTTTTTTTTTTTTTTTTTTTTTTTGAGATGGAGTTTCACTCTTGTTGCCTAGGCTGGAGTGCAATGGTATGATCTCGGCTCACCGCAACTTCCACCTCCCAGTTTCAAGTAATTCTTCTGCCTCAGCCTCTCGAGTAGCTGGAATTACAGGCATGCGCCACCACATTCGGCTAATTTTCTATTTTTAGTAGAGATGGGGTTTATCCATGTTGGTCAGGCTGGTCTCAAACTCCTGATCTTAGGAGATCCGCCTTCCTTGGCCTCCCAAACTGTTTGGATTATAGGCGTGAGCCACCGGACCCAACCTATTTTTTTTTTTCTTAAGAGTGGACTTAGTTTTACCAGCTTTGATGATTTGAATTCTCTGAGGCCCTTGTCTCCTCCTGCTCCTGACCAACCGTGTAGGTGCCCCCCTGATTCCAGGCCCCGAGAAGCTACTTTCAGCTTTGAAATGTATGTGCCAGCTTTGCCTACCCCCTGAGAAAGGGAGATTATTAGATGCACCTGGTATTTTGCAGTTTTATCAAAAGTGATGATTATGACCCCTTACCGTAATTTCATAGCCACCAACAATGTTCTCAGGTTTGGATGGCAGTCCAAATATACTTTAAGTATTAAGTATTTGGCAGTCCAAATATACTGCCAGATTAAACTATCTTGAGAAAGTAGAATTGACTGTCATTATTTGTAGATTCTGAATTTGTGAATTCAATGACTCACTAACATTTATGTGTAACTCAAAATCAGTAACCATTTCACGTTTCACTTTTGAGGTCATTTGCAGACATGCAGAGAGTGGCAAAAAATTTGAGTCCTCCAAGGGTGGTTCCCAGCCTTGGCCAGGTCAAACAAGATGACACCCTGTCCCCCTTGTTTCAACTCTCATACTACAAACAAGTATTCTTGACTTGATATAGTTGGTGCCTTTTTTTTTTTTTTTATGCATCTTTGTTCTTTATGTTGGTGATTTTGTTGTTTAATGTCACCCCCAGGCATAGTGCTGAAGTGCTGTCTCATGTTCCTAAGTGCAAAAGGGCTATGATTGTATCTTTCTTTTTTTACTTTTTAAATTTATTTATATTTATTTATTTATTTATTTATTTATTTATTTATTTATTTATTTATTGAGACAGGCTCTTAATCTGTTGCCCATGCTGGAGTGCAATGGCATGATCTCGGCTCACTGCAACCTCCGCCTCCCCCAGCTCAAGCCATTCTCCTGTCTCAGCCTCCTGAGTGGTTGAAACTACAGGCGCACATCACCACGCCCGGCTACAGTTTTATATTTTTAGTAGAGATGGGGTTTCACCAAGTTGGCCAGGCTGGTCTAGAACTCCTGATCTGAAGTGATCTGCCCACCTTGGCCTCCCAAAGTGCTGAGATTACAGGCGTGATCCACCGTGCCTGGCCCTGATTATGTCTTTTGGAGAAAGTACCTGTGTTAGAGAAGCTTAATTCAGGCATGAGTTATACTGCTGCTGGCCATAAGGTCAGTGTTAGTGAATCAACAATATGTATTAAATAAGGTGTCTTTAAACAGAAACACCCCAAAAAACGGCTTATGTATTGATCAATTGATGAAAATGTGACCAGAGGCTTGCAGGAACCTAATTTTGTATTTTCCCTAGGAGTAATCATTCAGTATTCCCTAACTCAAGTGACTGTGATGACTTTATAGATTATAACCGTGAATAATGAAAATGGATGGTGTCCAGGATGGGAACATAACATGTACAGCATCAGCACTTTCATATGAAAGTCTCCCGACAGCGCAGGTGCAGCTGTACGCTCCCCCAGTAGACAGGGCACATGCAATTCAAGAGCTGAGGTCGATACGGTGTAGACCCCGTAATTATAGGGAAGCCGCCACTTTTATTTGCCAGAATTTGTGCAAAGTCCTAGTTACTTTCTTCTCAAGCTAAGTTCAGTCTCTAGATGAGATGTACTGCAGCAAACAATGTTGATAATGGGTTCCAGGCACTGCTAACATTCTATATTTTTAGCTCAGCACATACCTAGGCACAGTGCTGCCAGAGAGTAAACTCATAGCTATCTTAGTGGGTACATCTGGGTCCAGGGAAATAGGATTTATGTTTGCTATTAACCCTTTCCTCACAATAATAAATCTGCAGTCTTTTTTTTTTTTTTTAATATGGAGTGTTACACTTGTTGCCCAGGCTAGAGTGCAGTGGCGCGATCTTGACTCACTGCAACCTCCAGCTCCCGGGTTCAAGGATTCTCCTGCCTCAGCCTCCCAAGTAGCTAGGATTACAAGCCACCACGCCCAGCTAATTTTTTGTATTTTTAGTAGAGACAGGGTTTCACCATGTTGGCCAGGCTGGTCTCGAACTCCTGGCCTCAAGTGATCCGCCTGCCTCTCCCTCCCAAAGTGCTGGGATTACAGGTATGAGCCACCACACCTGGCCAAAACCTGCAGTTTTATATCAAAATGTATCATCAGTGACAGTCCTTAAGGACAATCACATTTTTTTCTGACACCATAATTGTATTACAATATATCACAACTCTTAGCATTATGGACCAGAAAAGCAGTACATTTACTGCTTTTCAAAACTAATTGGGTTATCCTTGATACCTACCATCCCCAGCCTGTTTGAGATGCAGTAAAGGGCTCGGGTTGGTGCCAAAATCTTGGACACACCCTCAGCCATGAGTTACCATGATTAGCGGCAAGCACAGATCAAGCCTTGTCCTGGTCTGTGCCCTGGGGTTCTTTGAAGCTGATGAGTGATTTAGAAGAACATTGGCAGCCAAGTATAAGCTGGTCATATGGAGTCACACATGAGGCTGAGAGATGTCTGATTCATCTCATGATGAAAGCTGTTACTCTCATCAACATTTCGTCGACTTTGGGGAATGATTATGTTGCTGACTAGAGATCAACATGGAAATCTGGGTATAAAAAGCAGTCAGGGAGGCCGGGTCCTTTCTTCCAGTGGCTGCCTCAAATCTAGCAGGCCCTTGAATAACATCATTTTGTCCAACGCCATTTTGTTATAACTTTGATGGGAAAAAAGAAATTGATTCCCAGCCTGGGCTGTTGTCTGTGTGGAGCTTGCATGTTCTCTCCATATCTGTGTGGGTTTTCTCTGGGCATTCCAGTTTCCTCCTGCATCAAAGTAACTGTTTCACTTTTGAGGTCCTTTGCAGACATGCAGAGAGTGGCAAAAAATTTGAGTCCTCCAAGGGCGGTTCCCAGCCTTGGCCTGGGATGTGCACTTTAGGGCAATTGGCATGTCGACATTGTCCCAGTCTAAGTGAATGTGCGGTGTGCGTGACTGTGCCCGGTGATGGCATTCATCCAGTCTAGGGTTGGCTCTTACTTTGTGTCCTAAGCTGCAGGGACAGGCTCTGGCCCCCTGCGACCTTGAACTGGAATAACTAGCTAAATGATTATTTTACTTGTGTTTGTTAATCTCTCTTAAATGTATATATGGCTCACATTATTTATTTCAATGTTTAATATTAGAAGTGTTTTGGTATTTATTTAGATGTTTGGTGATGTTTTTTCTGATCATAACTATACCATAGGCACTCCAGCCTAGGAGTACAGAACAAAATCCCATCCCCCCGAAAAAAGAAAACAGTAATATGCAATAAAAACTTAACTCTTTTGTTTCCCAGAGACAAAGTCTTGCTCTGCTACCCAGGCTGGGGTGCAGTGGTGTAATCATAGCTCACTGTAATCTCAAACTCCTGGGCTCAAGCGTTCCTCCCACCTCAACTTCCTAAGTAACTGGGATGATAGATGTGGGCCACTACTCCTGGGCTAATTTTTTTTTTTTTAATTTTGTAGAAATAGAGTGTCACTATGTTGGTCAGGCTGGCCTCAAACTCCTGGCCTCAAGCAATCCTCCTGCCTCAACCTCCCAAGTGCTTGAGCCACGATGCTGGCCCTTAACTCTCGTTTATATCAATTAGATTATGGCAAAGTTAGTTTCGTTATACATCATTTCACTTAAAGTTAGTTTCCAAGAACCTATTGATGATGATAAGTGAGGGCTTACAGTACATGTCTTGGAGATAAATATTGTGAATGCACAATCACCCCTCAGGCTAAATAAATATTGACCCAGGAACACCAGAATCTGACCTCATTCTTCCCTCTTCCCTTTGGATAAACCTGTTTCTTTGTTTATGAGAACTATAGGAATGCCTCATTTTTATGCAAATATAAAGCAAGTGCCCAACCACCACATTTACCTAAATGCAGATGTTTTGGAGGCTCAAAACTCAAGGGTCTCCACCCAGGATCCATACATACAGAAAAGACACTTGTCCAGGATGGGGACTAAATCTTTGGAGTTGAGTGTTACGTTTTTATTTTGCTTTGTTTTTCATAGTTTTTTTGTGCAAAAAATGAGTGGAGCAAAGTAGCTGGGGGAACTGACTGTACGCTCGTCTTTTTGAGATTCAGAACTAGCGATATGTTGGAGTCCAGGTGACAAGTGTGGCAGGGAGTGGAAACCCTGTTGAGAAACGGGGACTTGAGAAGCATGGAATAGTACCTTTGGTGAGAATGTTGATGTTCTCTCAAGCTATTCCATCTACGTTGGCGATAATGAGGCTCCCGATGGAAGCTTTTGAGAATCAGATAGTTGGGGATTTGCTGCAGGAAGAGTTGTGACAATCAAGCCATTTAAATCTTAGTAATAAAACCACATGATATTTCATTTTCCCCTGCAGGTTTTTGAAGCCTTTGATATCCTGTTTACATCAAACATGTTACTCCTAAGAAAATCTTTAGTGTATACAATTCCACACACAGATATTTTAAATGACTACTTTGGCTCAGAAGAGTACAAATGACACCCCGGTCTTTTAAAATTTCAATTAGATTAAGTTTAATGTAGGCTAAAGCATTGATTGATCACCTCAAATATTGAAACGTAATTGCCTCAAATATTGAAACAATAAAGTAGTATCGTTCCTTAATTTCTTAGTGTTTTCTATAGTAGAGATTCTCTTAATGTGGATTTTGAATAAATTTTGTGGATTTTTTCTTTTCTTTTCTTTTGAGAGGGTGTTTTGCTCTTGTTGCCCAGGCTGGAGTACAGTGGCACGATCTCGGCTCACTGCAACCTCCACCTCCCAGGTTCAAGCGATTCTCCTGTCTCAGCCTCCTGAGTAGCTAGGATTACAGGAGCCCACCACTATGCCTGGCCAATTTTTGGTATTTTTAGTAGAGGAGGGATTTCGCCATGTTGGCAAGGCTGATCTTGAACTCCTGACCTCAGGTGATCTGCTTGCCTCAGCCTGCCAAAGTGCTGGGATTACAGGCGTGAGCCACCTCGCCCAGGCAGATCTGTTTTTTAATTTCCCTTTAAGATGGAACTTCCCTTTTATTTTCTTTTTTTTAAATTACACTTTAAGCTCTAGCATACATGTGAACAATGTGCAGGTTTGATACACAGGTAAACATGTGCCATGTTGGTTTGCTGCACCCATCAATTCGTCACTTACATTAGATATTTCTCCTAATGCTATCACTCCCCACTCCCCCAACCCCACGACAGGCACTGGTGTGTGATGTTCCCCACCCTGTGTCTAAGTTATCTCATTGTTCAGTTCCTACCTATGAGTGAGAACAGGTGGTGTTTGGTTTTCTGTTCTTGTGATAGTTTGCTCAGAAGATGGTTTCCAGCTTCATCCATGTCCCTGCAAATGACTTGAACTCATCCTTTTGTATGGCTGCATAGTATTCCATGGTGTTTATGTGCCACACTTTCTTTATCCAGTCTGTCACTGATGGACATTTGGGTTGGTTCCAAGTCTTTGCTATTGTGAATAGAGCCGCAATCAACATACGTGTGCATGTGTCTTTATAGTAGCATGATTTATAATCCTTTGGGTATATACCCAGTAATGGGATTGCTGGGTCAAATGGTATTTCTAGTTCTAGATCCTTGAGGAATCGCCACACTGTGTTCCACAGTGGTTGAACTAATTTACACTCCCACCAACAGTGTAAAAGCATTCCTGTTTCTCCACATCCTCTCCAGCATCTGTTATTTCCTGACTTTGTAATGATCACCATTCTAACTGGCCTGAGATGGTATCTCATTGTGGTTTTGATTTGCATTTCTCTGATGACCAGTGATGATGAGCATTTTGTCATGTGTTTGTTGGCTGCATAGATGTCTTCTTTTGAGAAGTGTCTGTTCATATCCTTTGCCCACTTTTTGATGGGGTTGTTTATTTTTTTCTTGTAAATATTTTTGAGTTCTTTGTAGATTCTGGATATTAGCCCTTTGTCAGATGGGTAGATTGCAAAATTTTTCTCCCATTCTATAGGTTGCCTGTTCACTCTGATGGTAGTTTCTTTTGCCATGCAGAAGCTTTTTAGTTTAGTTAGATCCCATTTGTCTATTTTGGCTTTTGTTGCCATTGCTTTTGGTGTTTTAGTCATGAAGTCCTTGCCCATGCCTATGTCCTGAATGGTATTGCCTAGGTTTTCATCTAGGGTTTTTGTAGTTTTAGGTCTAACATTTAAGTCTTTAATCCACCTTGAATTAATTTTTGTATAAAGTATAAGGAAGGGATTCTACATATGGCTAGTCAGTTTTCCCAGCACCATTTATTAAATAGGGAATCCTTTTCCCATTTCTTGTTTTTGTCAGGTTTGTCAAAGATCAGATGGTTATAGATGTGTGGTGTTATTTCTGAGGGCTCTGGTCTGTTCCATTAGTCTATATATCTGTTTTGGTACCAGTACCATTCTGTTTTGGTCACTGTAGCCTTGTAGTATAGTTTGAAGTCAGGTAGCATGATGCCTCCAGTTTTGTTCTTTTGGCTTAGGGTTGTCTTGGCAATGCAGGCTCATTTTTGGTTCCATATGAACTTTAGTTTTATCCAATTCTGTGAGGAAAGTCATTGGTAGCTTAATGGGGATGGCATTGAATCTATAAATTACCTTGGGCAGTATGGCCATTTTCATGATATTGATTCTTCCTATCCATGAGCATGGAATTTTCTTCCATTTGTTTGTGTCCTCTTTTATTTCATTGAGCAGTGGTTTGTAGTTCTCCTTGAAGAGGTCCTTCACATCCCTTGTAAGTTGGATTCTAGGTATTTTATTCTCTTTGTAGCAATGGCAAATGAGAGTTCACTAGGAATGCTTGTGATTTTTGCACATTGATTGTGTATCCTGATACTTTGCTGAAGTTGCTTATCAGCTTAAGGGGATTTGGGGCTGAGATGATGGAGTTTTCTAGATATACAATCATGTCATCTGCAAACAGGGACAATTTGACTTCCTCTTTTCCTAATCAAATACCCTTTATTTCTTTCTCTTGCCTGATTACCCTGGCGAGAACTTCCAACACTATGTTGAATAGGAGTGGTGAGAGAGGACATCCTTGTCTTGTACCAGTTTTCAAAGGGAATGCTTCCAGTTTTGGTCCATTCAGTATGATATTGGCTGTGGGCTTGTCATAAATAACTCTTATTATTTTGAGATACATTCAATCAATACTTAGTTTATTGAGAGTTTTTATTATGAAGGGCTGTTGAATTTTGTCAAAGGCCTTTTCTGCATCTACTGAGATAATCATGTGGTTTCTCTTACTGGTTCTGTTTATGTGATGGATTATGTTTATTGATTTGCATATGTTGAACCAGCCTTGCATCACAGGGATGAAGCCGACCTGATGTGGTGGATAAGCTTTTTGATGTGCTGCTGGATTCTGTTTGCCAGTATTTTATTGAGGAATTTTGCATCAATGTTCATCTTGGATATTGGTCTAAAATTCTCTTTTTTTGTCGTGTCTCTGCCAGGCTTTGGTATCAGGATGATGCTGGCCTCATAAAATGAGTTAGGGAGGATTCCCTCTTTTTCTATAGATTGGAATAGTTTCAGAAAGAATGGTACCAGCTCCTCTTTATACCTCTGGTAGAATTCGACTGTGAATCCTTCTGGTCCTGGACTTTTTTTGGTTGGTAGGCTATTAATTATTGCCTCAATTTAGAACCTGTTATTGATCTATTTAGGGATTCAGCTTCTTCCTGGTGTAGTCTTAGGAGGGTGTATGTGTCCAGGAATCTATTCATTTCTTCTAGATTTTCTAGTTTATTTGCATAGAGGTGTTCATATTATTCTCTGATGGTAGTTTGTATTTCTGTGGGATATGTGGTGATATCCCCTTTATCATTTTTTATTGCGTCTATTTTATTCTTCTCTTCTTTCTTCTTTATTAGTCTTGGTAGTGGTCTATCAATTTTGTTGATCTTTTCAAAAAACCAGCTCCTGGGTTCATTGATTTTTTGAAGGGTTTTTTGTGTCTCTAATGCCTTCGGTTCTGCTCTGATCTTAGTTATTTCTTGCCTTCTGCTAGCTTTTGAATGTGTTTACTCTTGCGTCTCTAGTTCTTTTAATTGTGATGTTAGGGTGTCAATTTTACATCTTTCCTGCTTTCTCTTGTGGGCATTTAATGCTATAAATTTCCCTCTACATTATGCTTTAAATGTGTCCCAGAGATTCTGGTACTTTGTGTCTTTGTTCTTATTGGTTTCAAAAAACATCTTTATTTCTGCCTTCATTTTGTTATATACCCAGTAGTCATTCAGGAGAAACTTGTTCAGTTTCCATATAGTTGTGCGGTTTTGAGTGAGTTTCTTAATCCTGAGTTCTAATTTGATTGCGCTGTGGTCTGAGAGACAGTTTGTTGTGATTTCTGTTCTTTTACATTTGCTGAGGAGTGCTTTACTTCCAATTATGTGGTCAACTTTGGAATAAGTGCAGTGTGGTATTGAGAATAACGTATATTCTGTTGATTTGGGGTGGAGAATTCTGTGGATGTCTATTAGATCTGCTTGGTGCAGAGCTGAGTTCAAGTCCTGGATATTCTTGTTAACCTTCTGTCTCATTGATCTGTCTAATATTGACAGTGGGATGTTAAAGTCTCCTATTATTATTGTGTGGGAGTCTAAGTCTCTTTGTAGGTCTCTAAGGACTTGCTTTATGAATCTGGGTGCTCCTGTATTGGGTGTGTATATATTTAGGATAGTTAGCTCTTCTTGTTGAATTGATCCCTTTACCATTATGTAATGGCCTTCTTTGTCTCTTTTGATCTTCGTTGGTTTAACGTCTGTTTTATCAGAGACTAGGATTGCAAACCCTGCTTTTTTTTTGCTTTCCATTTGCTTGATAGATCTTCCTCCATCCCTTTATTTTGAGCCTATGTGTGTCCTTGCATGTGAGAGTGGTCTCCTGAATACAACACACTGATGGGTCTTGACTCTTTATCCAGTTTGCCAGTCTGTGTCTTTCAATTGGGGCATTTAGCCCATTTACATTTAATGTTAATATTGTCGTGTGTGGATTTGATCCTGTCATTATGATGTTACCTGGTTGTTTTGCCCGTTTATGGATGCAGTTTCTTCCTAGCATTGATGGTCTTTACAATTTGGCATGTTTTTGCAGTGACTGGTACCAGTTGTTCCTTTGCATGTTTAGTGCTTCCTTCAGGAGCTCTTGTAAGGCAGGCCTGCTGGTGACAAAATCTCTCAGCATTTGCTTGTCAGTAAAGGATTTTATTTCTCCTTCACTTGTGAAACTTAGTTTTGCTGGATATGAAATTCGGGGTTGAAAATTCTTTTCTTTAAAAATGTTGAATATTGGCCCCCACTCTCTTCTGGCTTGTAGGGTTTCTGCCAAGAGATCTGCTGTTAGTCTGATGGGCTTCCCTTTGTGGGTAACCCGACCTTTCTCTCTGGCTGCCCTTAACATTTTTTCCTTCATTTCAACCTTGGTGAATCTGACAATTATGTGTTTTGGGGTTGCTTTTCTCAAGGAGTATCTTTGTGGTGTTCTCTGTATTTTCTGAATTTGAATGTTGGCCTGCCTTGCTAGGTTGGGGAAGTTCTCCTGGATAATATCCTGAAGAGTGTTTTCCAACTTGGTTCCATTCTCCCCATTACTTTCAGGTACACCAATCAAATACAGATTTGGTCTTTTCACATAGTCCCATATTTCTTGGAGGCTTTGTTCATTTCATTTTAGTCTTTTTTCTCTCACCTTGTCTTCTCACTTTATTTCATTAATTTGATCTTCAGTCACTGATACCCTTTCTTCCGCTTGATCACATCAGCTATTGAAGCTTGTGCATGCATCGTGAAGTACTCATGCCATGGTTTTCAGCTCCATCAGGTCGTTTAAGGTCTTCTCTACACTGTTTATTCTAGTTAGCCATTCGTCTAACCTTTCTTCAAGATTTTTAGCTTCCTTGTGATGGGCTCGAGCATGCTCCTTTATCTCAGAGAAGTTTGTTATTACTGACCTTTTGAAGCCTACTTCTGTCAACTCGTCAAAGTCATTCCCCATCCAGCTTTGTTCTGTTGCTGGCAAGAAGCTGCGATCCTTTGGAGGAGAAGAGGTGCTCTGATTTTTAGAATTTTCAGCTTTCTGCTCTGGTTTCTCCCCATCTTTGTGGTTTTATCTACCTTTGGTCTTTGATGTTGGTGACCTACAGATGGGGTTTCAGTGTAGAAGCCCTTTTTTGTTGATGCTGATGCTATTCCTTTCTGTTTGTTAGTTTTCCTTCTAACAGTCAGGTCCCTCAGCTGCAGGTCTATTGGAGTTTGCTGGAGTTCCACTCCAGACCCTGTTTGCCTGGGTATCACCAGCGGAGGCTGCAGCACAGCAAATATTGCAGAACAGCAAATATTGCTGCCTGATCCTTCCTCTGGAAGCTTCATCCCAGAGGGGCAGCCACCTATATGAGGTGTCTGTCAGCCCCTACAGGGCGGTGTCTCCCAGTTAGGCTACACAGCGGCCACGGACCTGCTTGAGGAGGCAGTCTGTCCATTTAGAGCTGTCAAACAGGGACATTTAAGTCTGCAGATGTTGTCTGCTGCCTTTTGTTCAGCTAAGCCCTTCCCACAGAGGTGGAGTCTAGAGGCAGTAGGCCTTGCTGAGCTGTAGTTTGAGCTTCCCAGCTGCTTTGTTTACCTACTCAAGCCTCAGCAATGGCAGACGCCCCTCCCCCAGCCAGGCTGCTGCCTCACCGTTCGATCTCAGAATGCTGCGCTGGCAGTGAGCAAGGCTGCATAGGCATGGGACCCACCCAGCCAGGCACAGGAGAAAATCTCCTCGTCTGCCGGTTGCTAAGACCTTGGGGAAAGTGCAGTATTTGGGTGGGAGTGTCCCGTTTTTCCAGGTACAGTCTGTCATGGCTTCCCTTGGCTAGGAAAGGGAAATCCCCTGATCACTTGCGCTTCCCGGGTAAGGTGACACCCCGTCCTGCTTCAGCTCACCCTCTGTGGGCTGCACCCACTGTCCAACCAGTGCCAATGAGATGAACCAGGTACCTCAGCTGGAATGCAGAAATCACCTGTCTTCTGCATGTGTCATGCTGGGAGCTGCAGACTGGAGCTGTTCCTATTCAGCCATCTTGGAATGGATCAGCTAAGATGGAACTTTCTTTTATTATTATTATTATTATTATTATTATTATTATTTTATGTTCTAGGGTACATGTGCACAACGTGCAGTTTTGTTACATATGTATATATGTGCCATGTTGGTGTGCTGCACCCATTAACTTGTCATTTACATTAGGTATATCTCCTAATGCTATCCCTCCCCCTCCCCCGACCCCCCAACAGTGCTGCAGTAAACATGTGTGAATGTGTCTTTATAGCAGCATGATTTATAATCCTTTGGGTATATACCCAGTAATGGGATTGCTGGGTCAAATGGTATTTCTAGTTCTAGATCCTTGAGGAATCACCACACTGTCTTCCACAATGATTAAACTAGTTTACAGTCCCACCGACAGTGTAAAAGCATTCCTATTTCTCCACATCCTCTCCAGAAACTGTTGTTTCCTGACTTTTTAATGATTGCCATTCTAACTGGTGTGAGATGGTATCTCATTGTGGTTTTGATTTGCATTTCTCTGATGGCTAGTGATGATGAGCATTTTTTCATGTGTCTTTTGGCTGCATAAATGTCTTCTTTTGAGAAGTGTCTGTTCATATCCTTTGCCCACTTTTTGATGGGGTTGTTTGTTTTTTTCTTGTAAATTTGTTTGAGCTCTTTGTAGGTTCTGAATATTAGCCCTTTGTCAGATGAGTAGATTGCAAAAATTTTCTCACGTTCTGTAGGTTGCCTGTTCACTCTGATGGTAGTTTCTTTTGCTGTGCAGAAGCTCTTTAGTTTAATTAGATCCCATTTGTCTATTTTGGCTTTTTTTTGCCGTTTCTTTTGGTATTTTAGACATTAAGTCTTTGCCCATGCCTATGTCCTGAATGGTATTGCTTAGGTTTTCTTCTAGGGTTTTTATGGTTTTAGGTCTAACATTTAATCTAATCCATCTTGAATTAATTTTTGTATAAGGAATAAGGAAGGGATTCTACATATGGCTAGCCAGTTTTCCCAGCACCATTTATTAAAAAGGGAGTCCTTTCCCCATTTGTTGATTTTGTCAGGTTTGTCAAAGATCAGGTGGTTGTAGATGTGTGGTATTATTTCTGAGGGCTCTGTTCTGTTCCATTGGTCTATATACCTGTTTTGGTACCAGTACCTGCTGTTTTGGTTACTGTAGCCTTGTAGTATAGTTTGAAGTCAGGTAGCGTGATGCCTCCAGTTTTGTTCTTTTGGCTTAGGATTGTCTTGGCAATGCAGGCTCTTTTTTGGTTCCATATGAACTTTAAAGTAGTTTTATCCAATTCTGTGAGGAAAGTCATTGGTAGCTTAATGGGGATGGCATTGAATCTGTAAATTACCTTGGGCAGTATGGCCATTTTCACGATATTGATTCTTCCTATCCATGAGCATGGGATGTTCTTCCATTTGTTTGTGTCCTCTTTTATTTCATCGAGCAGTGGTTTGTAGTTCTCCTTGAAGAGGTCCTTCACATCCCTTGTAAGTTGGATTCCTAGGTATTTTATTCTCTTTGAAGCAATTGTGAATGGGAGTTCACTCGTGATTTGGCTCTCTGTTTGTCTGTTATTGGCGTATAAGAATGCTTGTGATTTTCGCACATTGATTGTGTATCCTGAGACTTTGCTGAAGTCGCTTATCAGCTTAAGGAGATTTGGGGCTGAGACGATGGGGTTTTCTAGATATACAATCATGTCATCTGCAAACAGGGACAATTTGACTTCCTCTTTTCCTAATTGAATACCCTTTATTTCTTTCTCTTGCCTGATTACCCTGGCCAGAACTTCCAACACTATGTTGAATAGGAGTGGTGAGAGAGGGCATCCCTTTCTTGTGCCAGTTTTCAAGGGGAATGCTTCCAGTTTTTGCCCATTTAGTATGATATTGACTGTGGGTTTGTCATAAATAGCTCTTATTATTTTGAGATACGTTCCATCAATACCGAATTTATTGAGAGCTTTTAGCATGAAGGGCTGTTGAATTTTGTCAAAAGCCTTTTCTGCATCCATTGAGATAATCATATGGTTTTTGTCTTTGGTTCTGTTTGTATGCTGGATTACATTTATTGATTTGCATATGTTGAACCAGCCTTGCATCCCAGGGATGAAGCCCACTTGATCATGGTGGATAAGCTTTTTATATGCTGCTGGATTTGGTTTGCCAGTGTTTTATTGGGGATTTTTGCACAGCTAAGATGGAACTTTCAAAACACTGTTTGAAGCATCCTTTATTCCATGGTTTACTTAACTGTATTTATTATAACAATTTATTATGATTTTAAACTTGTGGTCAAAATTTTTAAAACCCCTAACATTTTTATGCACTCAAGGTATCCATTAGTTCATTATGTCAATGTTTCAGCAATAGTGTTTTGAAATTTAATAACAATATTTTGGTAGCCTTTTATCCATGTAAAATAGTCTCCCATCTTACATGTAGGAAGAGCTATCATATATTTTGCTCTTATATGGACAACTCACATATTAGACTTTTGTCTCTCTACAGTTCTAGGCTTTTCCACAGAAGAAGAATTTGAAGACTACGTTAAGGAAGTAAATAACTCTGAAAGGGTTATGGCTGCTATTGTTTTTGACCATGACTTCAAAAATAGCAATGATCCCCTGCCACTGAAGGTGAGAAAGTTTTATGCAAAAACCTCGTATTTCTACTTCCAGTTTCCAGAGATTTAATGAAGTAGAGGTATTTGTTCATTTTTCAATTTTATAAGTGGAGAGACCATAGCTTTCCCAAGATCGTAGTGCTTATGTGTGGTACAGCAGGGATTGGAATCCAGATCTAACTAACTTCAGTGTCCGTGCATTAATTTAGTCAGTGCCTCATGCTGATGTGGAAGGAATTGTATTAACTACCTGCCAGGCTTTATTCATAAACTGGACTCATAGGAAACGCTGACAATTGTGGACATTGCTTCTGCCATTGCATCTGATAGGGCAACTGTCTGTAGCCCTACAGATGATGGTAAAGAAAATGCACATTTCCTGTGACAAAACACCTGATGCAGTAAATAAAACATACGCATCTTCATTAGCAGGGAACACAACATGAAATTTTTCCTTTTTCTTTTGAGTGAGTCTCATAATTTCTCTTCTAATTATAAATAAAGAAAATAACTCAAGGAGTGAAGCAGGCTGAATCAAAATTAGAACATCTGCAAACACCAAGGAAGATTCTGATAACAACCCCCCAAGGAGGAGAAGCAAGGACAATGCTTTGAACTTGGGGTCTCTGGTGTTGAGTGAAATAAGCAAAGTACAACATATAGATATGCCCAGAGCCAAAATTCTGCGTTTAAGATACAGATGGTTGTCAATGGAACAAAAAAGGAAGGAAAACTGCCAGGTTTTAACTAGGGTAATAGGTATCCGTTCATTCCACCCCATAACTTCCTCCATATAGGTCAGTGTCCCTCAAGATGGTGACTCCTTGTAAACTGATGCTGATCTAGGCTCAATGGTATACATTGGGCTTGGCAATTTAAATTTAAATTGGTGCAATTGAAAACTTCACCTCTTCTGTCTGGCATGGTCTCCCTCTCCCTGCCCTATATTTGGCTTGCACATGCTTACCTTGTGCAACTGCTGCTGTGACTTTTTCTGTGTTGTCTCTTCTGACCACATGTACCCCTTCCCTCCTACATCCTTCCATGAATACCTTAACCATGTGTCTGTCACTGAGTTTATACTACAATGTAAGTAATGTTTCGTCAACTAGAATTTGAGCTCCTTGAGGAATAGGGGCTGCCTCCTTGAACATGGGATAAGTTCCTAAAACTTTTGTCTAGATAACTGAGTATATGAATATTCATCCAGACCTGTGGCCTCTGCCTGTCCCTCCTACTCTTCCTGATTTCTCTGGTCTGAGCCTTCTGACTTTTGACAACTCTTGGTCCATTTGCTGTCTTTTTTTTTTTTTTTTTTTTTGAGACAGAGTCTCACTTTGTTTCCCAGACTGGAATGCAGTAATGTGATCTTGGCTCACTGCAACCTCTACCTCCTGGGTTCAAGTGATTTTCCTGCCTCACCTCCAAAGTAGCTGGGATTACAGGTGCCCACCACCACACCTGGCTAATTTTGTAGTTTTAGTAGAGACAAGGTTTCACCATGTTGGCCAGGCTAGTCTCGAACTCATGACCTCAAGTGATCTACCCACCTCAGCCTCCTAAAGTGCTGGGATTGCAGGCAGGAGCCACCACTCCTGGCCCATTTTTTATCTTGTAAAGTTAGTTAACCTCAGCATGACATTTACTCAGTTCTCCAAAAGTAATACTACCTTTTCATTTAATAATTAGATTATGCAGCACTCCACACTTAGATCTTATCACATTCCTCCTCCATTCTCATATCGGAGTCTTCCTTATGCTATCATTGCTTTTAAGAGAGGAAGAGATTTTCCTCTTAGAACACTACACTTGACTGACATAAAGGGAAGGAAAATTAATAATGCCTTTTGGTACATTTCATTTTAGTATGCAGTCATCTGTCTGTTTAGGAAAAAAAACATTCATAATTATAGTTGCCACTATATTTGCTTACCACAAGCCTGCAGTATGCATCCAAGTGTTGCTGACACCTCAATAAGAAATTTCACAAAATTAACAAAGGATGGATTTAAAGGAGGTGGGCTTGAATTTAGATGTAGTCAGAGCATAGATGCCTTAGGACAAATTTGCTCTCGCTTCCTGATGTCCAGAATATACTTCAGCCTCATCAGGCAATCTACCTCAAAATCACATATTCCCAGTTGTAGTTTAACTTTCTTTTGTTTCTGATTATTCTTTAATTATTTTGGGATTAGGGGGAGTTCTTAGATATTGATTGTTTCTTATTGCTCCTTCTAGGTAAAATATTACCTGCGTTTTAGTAATGAAAAGAAGAGCAATATGCTGGAAAATATTTATGAAGAAGCAAGCTGGTTGACAGATTTTCTCTTTCCACCTATCCCTTCGGTGGGACCCAGAAACCAAGATGAAGATGGGGGGAGTCCTGGTAAGCAGATCTTTATTCTTAATATCTCAGTCATATAGGATGAGCCATTACATATTTAAATTTCTGTTTCTTTACTCTTGCAATGGAAGCTGCTTATTTTTAACTTACTATTTTGGTGATTTTTAAATATGTCCAAAACCCCATATGAAACATTCTATATCTTTGAACAACATATTTTTATTGCCTTTTATCCTTTCCTGGTCCTTACTATTGTGTATCTTTATATTTTCTTGTAGTTTAATTGTGCACTTTTGACTTACATGACGTAATGAACATTTGTAGGTACCAACACAACCTGATTAATTGTAACTGTGTGTTATCCTGTTGGATTGATGAGTGATTTTTAATATAACTATAGTAATTTAAAAACGTCAACTTATTATACAGCCTACCATTTATAAGGATTTAGTGTGGGGGCTTTGCTTTTACCAATAACTTTGCAAACTTACCTTGAGAAAACTATTCAACCAAAGAAATAAATTGATTGATTTAGCATAATTCTTAAAAATGTGAAATAACCTACATCTTAGGTATGGTAAGTTAATAGTACAAATATAAATATAATTTGACAGAGCATTGTGCAGTCATTAAAAGATTCATGAGATCTTTTTGTGGAAGCCAAGTTCAGAACTCTGTTATCAAATTATAGCTCTGTTAACTGCATATTCATCAACATAAAACCGGGACAGATACCCAAATTGAAAACAATTGCTCTGTTAGGGTGGCAGAATTGTGATGTATGTTTTTCTCTTTGAAAATAATTTCAGGCTGGGTGCGGTGGCTCACACCTGTAATCTCAGCAATTTGGGAGGCCGAAGTAGGTGGATCACTTGAGGTCGGGAGTTCAAGACCAGCCTGGCCAACATGATGAAACCCTGTCTCCACTAAAAGTACAAAAATTAGCTGGGTGTGGTGGCGGGCACCTGTAATGCCAGCTACTTGGGAGGCTAAGGCAGGAGAATCGCTTGAACCTGGGAGGTACAGGTTGCAGTGAGCCAAGATCATGCCACTGCACTCCAGCCTGGGCAACAGAGCAAGACTCTGTCTCCCAAAAAAAATTAATAATAATAATAATTTTCAAATATTATTTTTCCAGTCATAAAATTTGAAATGAAATCTTATGTTTCTTATGCATTATGTTACTGCATTATAACCTTAGTCTACTAGTAAGACAACATTAAACCCAAATTGTGGAACATTATCTGAGATCATGCCACTGCACTCCAGCCTGGGTGACAGAGGGAAATTGTCTCTAAATAAATAAATATTATATGTGTGTGTGTGTGTGTGTGTGTGTGTATAATCTTAGAAGAAAAATAGTCTTTGCAGAATAGTTGCAAAGGCAATACAGAGAATTCCCATATACCATGCATTCTCAATGGGGTCACAGTATATGAACACACCTATAGTGTATCTGTGGTATTAATACTTCATAGGGAAGCAGATATGGAAAAAATGTCTAAAGGTCTCCTTAGAAAGGCAATAATAAAAAAGATTGAGAAATACTATTATATATCCTGCATGAAACCTCCCTACCTCCCTAATATTACATTTTACATTACCATTATACATTTATCAAAACTAAAAACAAAACAAAACAAAAAAATTTGGTGCGTGCAACAGCATTTATATTTTACACAAACTTTATTGCATTTTACCAGTTTTTCCCGAATGTCTTTTTTTTTTTCTGTTCTAGGATCCCATTCAGAATATTGCATTGCATTTGGCTGTCACGTCTCCACACTCTCCTCTGAGCTGTTAAAGTTTTTCATTCTTTCCTTGTTTTTCATGACTGTGAGAGTTTTTAAGAATATTGGTCAGCCATTTTGACTCACTGCAACCATCGCCTCCCAGGCTCCAGCGATTCTCCTGCCTCAGCCTCCCCAGTAGCTGGGATTACAGGCATGTGCCACCATACCCAGCTTATTTTTGTATTCTTGATAGAGACAGGGTTTCACTATGTTGGCCAGGCTGGTCTCGAACCCCTGGTTTTAAGTGATCTACCCACCTCCACCTCCCAAAGTGCTGGGGTTACAGGCATGAGCCACCGTGCACAGCCAAAAAGTATATTTTTAAAAATTTTCCTACCCAAGGTACCAAAAACTGAATTTCTTCAATCTGATAAAGCACATTGCGAAAAGTTTGTAGCTTACTGATAAAATTGAACGTTTCCCTCTTGATACCAGGAATGTTTGCTCTCATCAGTTCTATTCAGCATATTCCTGGAAGTTCTCATCTGTACCAGAAAAAGAAAAAGAAATAAAAGGCATTAATTTTGGAAAAGAAGGAAAGAAATTATATTTCTTTGCAGGTGACAGAATCATGTATACAGATAAAACAAATTGAAAAAAAAAAAAAAAACCCTACTGCAACCAATGTGTTAACTTAGTAAAATCCCAAGATACAAGTACAATACATGAAAATAAATTATAATAAGCATACATCAAAAATAAGAAAGCAGTTCTAAAAGAAAAATTTAAAGAACCTCAACAAGTGGTAAAATATTTTAACTTCCTTGATTGGATGACTCAAAATTGTTACAACATAAATTCTCCCTAAACTGAGCTACAGGGAGAATCTTAGCACAGTCAGAATCTTAGCACAGGCTGGGCTGTGGTTGTTTATGCCCATAATCCCAGCACTTTCGGAGACCAAAGTGGGTAGATCACCTGAGCTCAGGAATTCAAGACCAGTCTGGGCAACATGATGAAACCCTGTTTCTACAAAAAATACCAAAAAAAAAAAAAAAAAAAATTAACCGGCACAGTGGTGTGTGCCTGTAGTCCCAGCTACTAGAGAGGATGAGGCGAGAGAATTGCTTGAGCCCAGGAAGTGGAGGTTGCAGTGAACCTAGATTGTACCACTGCACTCCAGCCTGGGCAACAGAGTGAGATGTTGTCTCCAAACAAAAACAAAAGCAAACACAAAAAACCTCAGCATGCTATTTTGGAGAAATTGACAAGTTTATTCTAAAATGTACATGGAAATGAAAAGGATCTGGTTTGGGAACAGGCACCCAAATCTAGCCATAAACTGATCCCAAAACTGGCCGTAAACAAAATCTCTGCAGCACTGTTACATGTTCATGACAGCCATGATGCCCACGCTGAAGGTTGTGGGTTTACCGGAATGAGGGCAAGGAACACCTGGCCCACCCAGGGCAAAAAACCGCTTAAGTCTTTCCTAAGCCACAAACAATAGCATGAGCAATCTGTGCCTTAAGGACATGTTCATGCTGCAGCTAACTAGCCAGACCCATCCCTTTATTTCGGCCCATCCCTTTATTTCCCGTAAGAAATGCTTTTAGTTAATCTCTAATCTATAGAAACAATGCTTATCACTGGCTTGCTGTCGATAAATATGTGGGTAAATCTCTGTTCGAGGCTCTCAGCTCTGAAGGCTATGAGACCCCTGATTTCCCACTCCACATGCTATATTTCTGTGTGTGTGTGTCTAATTCCGCTAGTGCTGCTGGGTTAGGGTCTCCACGACCGAGCTGGTCTCGGCAGATCTGAATTAGAAAAAGTAATCTTGGGAAAGAACAATGTCAGTGGACATATTCTGCCTGATTTCAAGATTTTCTGTAAAACTACAGTAATTAAGATGTTGTCATATAGGTGTGAGGATGAACAGATAGACCAACAGAAAGAATAGGATGTCCAGAAATATACACATATGGTTGTGGGGTTTTCTACGAAACTGCCAGTATGATTCACTGGGGAAAGAAAATCTTCTCAACAACTTTTGCTGGAGTAACTTGGTATTCCTATGGAAAGAATGAATCTTGATCACTTCCTTACAGCCTACACAAAATTAATCCAAGATGATCCTAAAGCTAAAATGATAAAGCTTCTATGGCAACATTGATGAGAATATCTTTATGATTTGAGGGTAGGCAGTGATTGGTTAGGGCACAAAAGGCACTTTTGAAAACAATTGGAAAAAGAAGAAATGGATAAATAGGACTTTATCGAAGTTAAATACTTCTCATATGTAAGACACTATTAAAAAGGCAAGATTGCTAGGGGAGAAAATACAATATGTGTATCTGACACAGGAATAACACTCAGAGTATATCAAGGACCTATGTAAATTAACATAAAAAATAGTTTTTAGATGTTATGGCAATGCTACATTTCTATGCAAGTTTTAAGTGCTTGTCCTTCATTTCTGTGCTCAATTCATGCACCACTAAGAAACTGTTTGCATACTGTCACCAGTCAAAGGACCACACTTGGTTTATCACTGACTATCAGACGTCAGCTCATGTATGTCACTCAGCTGTGGCACTTCAGCATCACTCACTGATGTCACTTAGTTGTATGAGCTTCATTTCTCTCTTCAAGTGTCCAGGATACAGAATCAAAGTCTTTACCTATCTGATAATTAATCCAATTCTCACTTATTTAAATTAATTGAGATTGCAGAAAGCAGCTCTCCAATTTCATGCAATATTTCACTTTTGGTAAGCTGGGGGTGAGGATCATTTTAGAAAGTATTATGTCTTTGTGTGGCAAAACCATGATAGCTGCTCTGAAATTTAGACTATCAGAAGAGCTTCCTTACACTTAGCTTTATCTCTGACATACATTAATTCCCTTTCTCTTCGTTCAGCTCAGCTGTTTTTTGGTCTATTGTACTTATCAATCTTTGTTTTCTCATTTAGGGTACATCAGTGAAGGGTTCCTGTTTGTGCAACACTCCCTGGATAAGGCCATCATGCAATATCATAGCGGCCAAGCTGCAGAAATGCTGTTTAGCAGTATCAGTGTTGATGTTCAGAGATTTCCCTACCCATCGTATTACCATGATTTCTTCTTTATGTTTTCTGGTGTTTTCATTCCTTTAGTACTTGTATGTATCTTCTCTCTGAATCATCTTACCCTTGTTCAATCCCTTGTGTGGGAAAAGGAACATCGACTGAAGGTAACTCCCCTTTTCTTGTAGTAGATGAAGCTTCTGTAGAAAATTCTGAGTGTGTGGGGCAAATTTATTTGGTGGAAGGTTCAATTATTTCTACATAGTCAACACTGATGGATGGTTGTGTTTCAGTAGCAGGCAAGAACTGAGCACTTAGGCTTCTTGGCAATATTCTATAACTTAGTTTTTAATTAGAATTCTAGGTATAGTTTTTCATTTTAGTTCTAGAAGTCTACTTCACAAGAATATTACAGTTAGAATTTAAATGCCAAATGCCCTAAAATCTCTCTGGAATAAAGTAATAATCAACTGGACTCTTGGAATTATATCTAAATGAATTCAGATACAACTCACTTCCAATATTCTATGATGCTGTGATTTTTATTTTTATTTATATTTATTTATTTATTTATTTAGAGACCGAATCTCACTTTGTCACCCAGGCTGGAGTGCAGTGGTGTGATGTCAGCTCACTGCAACCTCCACATCCCAGGTTCAGGCAATTCTCATGCCTCAGCCTCCCGAGTAGCTGGGATTACAGGTGTGAGCCACCATGCCCAGCTAACTTTTCTTTTGTATTTTTAGTAGAGACGGGGTTTCACCATGTTGGCCAGGCTGGTCTCAAACTTCGGACCTCAGGTGATCCATCCGCCTCGGCCTCCCAAAGGGCTGGGATTACAAGTGTGAGCCACCGCGCCCGGCCGATGCTGTGATTTTCTAAAATCACATTTCTGATCCCTGAATTATTTAAAATACATGACCTCTTATTGTCCCCTCCAGTATTATGTCTTAGCCCAGAATATGTTGTCTTCAAAATCCAGTCATCATCAGCCATTTAATCAATGATTCATTCAATGATTATTTATTTATTCGTTATTGATTTATTAAGTATCCACTTTGTTTCAGGGACTCTGATAAATCATAGGTTTGAATCCTTGGCTGTATTGCTTCTTATTTCTGTTACATGGCATATATAACTTTTCTAGCTCATTTTCTCAGATGTAAATTGACACCAATGATACCTGACATGCAGGGCCATCATGATATTGGTGAGATATTACCTGGAAAGTTATCACCCTCCAATTACCCAGACCTACTATTGCAAGGCAAAAAAGGGAAATTCACATACAGTGTTTTGTACGGTGCCTGGCACATAGCAGGGGCCCAATAACTTTGGGCCTCAGCCATTATATCACTGATCTCTCCATTTCACTGATCTCTTCCGTATCGTCAAAGGTCATGTCATTTTCTTTCTTTCCTTCATGAGTGGCAACACCACTTTACAGATCAGGTTCACGTTACTTCTCACTAGCTCTTCTCATCTCCTTACCCACTCGCTCACCCCCTAATCTACCTCACACGTTGTTGCCAGGGTAATTATCCTGTAATGCAGATGGCTAGAAATAATTTTAGAGATTGATTTATTCTATTGTCTGCTGAATGAAATCCATTTAAGCAAACAGATTTCCTAAGATTTAGCACCTAACTACTTCCCATTTTGTTGTTGTTGTTTAGCCCAGTAACTCCCTTTTCTTCTAGCGAAAATGACTGGCTGATTTTCAAGCTTCCTTATGTTGATTTCTTCCGACTGTAATGTCTTTCTTGAGTGTGTTCTCTGATTGGTGAACACAGTTAACTTTCTGCCTCATCCTTCACAGTTGCCATCTCCTTGTTGATGTTTCTCTTTAATTCTCAACTATTATTTAATCCTTTTTCCTTTGTGTCGCCCAGAGGATGTTATACAGACTTCATTCATATGGCTTATGCTATTTATTCTTTAATTTTTTTAAAATTTAAGCCTGTCATACACACACAGAAAAGTACACAAATCATAAGGTTATGGTTAAATCAATTTATCATGAAGAAAGCAACCCCATTTCATTATGGCTCTGTTAAGAAACAAAACGGGGCCAGGCGTGGTGGATCACGCCTGTAATCCCAACACTTTAGGAAACCAAGGCAGGTGGATCACGAGGTCAGGAGTTTGAGACCAGCCTGACCAACATGCTGAATCCACATGTCTACTAAAAATACAAAAATTAGCCAGGCGTGGTGGTGCACGCCTGTAATCCCAGCTACTTGGGAGGCTGAGGCAGGAGAATTGTTTGAACCCAGGAGGCGGAGGTTGCAGTGAGCCAAGATCACGCCACTGCACTTTAGCCTGGGTGACAGAGCAAGACTCTGTCTCAAAAATAATAATAATAATAACAACAATAATAACAACACTGCCAGCACCACAGGTGTCCCCTTGTGTACCCTCCAAATAACTTTTCCAAAAGTAGACACTAACATCAGTTAATTTTGTCTGTTTTTGAACTTAAAATAAATGGAATCATGCATTATATTATTTTGCATCTGCATGAGTCATTCAATTAAATATGTAGCTATAGTTCATTTATATTAGCTGACTTCTATGATTCCATGGTATGACTGTATCACAGTTTATCCATTTAATTTTGATATTTTCATTTGGATTGTTTGATTATTATAAGGAATGCTGCCACGAACATTTTATGGGTGTCTTTTTTGTTGAATGTTACATTGTGTATAGTTGCCATTAGTAGATAATGCCAAAGTTTGCCAATAAAGTTCTATCAATTTTCACACCCACTAGCAATGCCTAAAAATTGTTTGTTCCACATCTTCACCAACATTTGGCGTTACCAGTATATTCTAATTTTATCAGGTCTTGTGAGTGTGTCATAGAATCTCATTGCTCTGGATTGTTTAGGTGCCAACACATTTATCCTGAGAACTGTATTTCCTGGAAAATTCTTCCCCATGTGGTTCCTGTTTGAAGCTGGCCAGAAGCAAAGTGGCATGAGATTTGGGAGGCTGAAATGAAGCAGTAGGCATTACATTCTAAAAGTTGTGTTGATAAGAGTTGGAGAGAGACAGATTTAGGGTTGCAGGTACATTCCAGTTTGTCCTCACTCTTCTGGGCACTGTCGAGCTCTCCTTTGCACGGTGGTTTTAATTGTAATCTCCTTAATTATTAATAAAGCTGAGCATATTATGACATTTATTGGCTATTTGAATATTCTCTTCAGTGAATCGTCTGCTTGGACCCCTTGATTATTTTTCCCATTCATTACATTTCTTTTTTCTTTTTTTAAGAAATGAGGTCTTGGCCAGGCGCAGTGGTTCACGCCTGTAATCCCAGCACTTTGGGAGGTGGAGGCGGGTGGATCACTTGAGGTCAGGAGTTCAAGATCAGCCTGGCCAAAATACTGAAACTCCGTCTCTATTAAAAATACAAAACTTAGCCAGGCGTGGTGGTGCATGCCTATAATCCCAGCTACTCAGGAGGCTGAGGTAGGAGAATCGCTTGAACCCTGGAGGCAGAGGTTGCAGTGAGCCGAGATCACGCCACTTCACTCCAGCCTGGGCAACAGAGTGAGACTCTGTCAAAAAAAAAGAAAAGAAAAAGAAAGAAAAGAAATGGGTTCTTATTAGGCTGACTGAGACTTTTGGGCTCAAGCAATATTCCTACCTTAGTCTCCCAAGTAACTGGGACTACAGGCGTGTGCCATTGGGCCCACCTCTATTTTTCTGTTTGGTTTCATTTGGTATTCTTTTTTTCATTTGGAGGTGTAAGAACTTCTAGTATATTTGGAAGACAGTTATTTTGGTAGTTGATATGCATTGTGGATATCTTTTCCTAATGCCTTTTACTCTCACAATAGGACCCTTTAATAATTAGGAGTTCTTAATTTTAAAGCTGTTTATCCATCGTTTTCATTATTTTAGCACTTTTCAACCACCTAAATACTTACTTATTTCTCCTGTCTAATTGAAACCTTGCACCCTTTGACCAACATTTCCTCATTTCTTCCACCTCCCAGACTCTGGTACCCACCATTCTGCTCTCTATTTCTGTGAGTTTGATTGTTTTTGGTTCCACGTATAAGTGAGATTATGCAGTATTTGTGTTTCTGTGCCTGGTTTATTTCTCTTAGCATAATGTCCTCCAGGGTCATCCTGCTGCCCCAAGTGACAGATTTTCCCTCTTTTTAAAGCATGAATAATATACCATTTCATATATATACCACATTTTCTTTATGCCTTCATTTATTTTTTAAAATTTCCATTTTTAGTTTTGGGGTGCATGTGCAGGATGTGCAGAATTGTTACACAGGTAAACATGTGCCATGATGGTTTGCTGCACCTATCAACCCATCACCTAGGTATTAAGCCCAGCATGCATTAACTATGTTTCCTAATGCTCTCCCTTCCCCCATCCCACCCCCAAACAGGAGGGTGTGCCATTCCCCTCTCTGTGTCCATGTATCCACGTGTTCTCATTGTTCAGCTCCTACTTATAAGTGAGAACATGCAGTGTTTGGTTTCCTGATCCTGCATTGGTTTGATGAGGATAATGGCTTCCAGCTCCATCCATGTCCCTGCAAAGGACATGATCTCATTTTTTTTTAATAACTGCACAGTATTCCATGGTGTATATGTACCATATTTTCTTTATCCAATCTATCATTTCTATCATTGATGGGCATTTGGGTTGATTCCATGTCTTTGCTATTGTGAACAGTGCTGCAGTGAACATCCATGTGCATGCATCTTTAAAATAAAATGATTTCTATTCTTTTGGATATATACCCAGTAATGGGATTGCTGGGTCAAATGCTACTTTTGGTTCTAGATTTTTGAGAAATCACCACACCATCTTTCACAATGGTCAAACTAATTTATATTCCCACCAACGGTGTAAAAGTGTTCCTATTTCTTTGCAACATCACCAGCATCTTTGTTTCTTGACTTTTTAATAATGCCCATTCTGACTGGTGTGAGATGGTATTTCATTGTGGTTTTGATTTGCCTTTCTCTGATGATCAATGATGTTGAACTTTTTTTCATGTTTGTTGGCTGCATGAATGTCTTCTTTTGAAAAGTGTTCATGTCCTTTGCCCACTTTTTTAATGGGGTCATTTGTTTTTTTTCTTGTAAATCTGTTTGAGTTCCTTGTAGATTCTGGATATTAGACCTTTGTCAGATGGACAGATTGCAAAAGTTTTCTCCCACCCTGTAGGTTGCCTGTTCACGCTGACGATAGTTTTTTGTTTGTTTGTTTTTTGTTTTTTTGCTGTGCAGAAGCTCTTTAGTTTAATTAGATCCCATTTGTCAATTTTTGCTTTGGTTGCAATTGCTTTTTTATGCCTTCATTTATTGATGGACATCTAAGTTGACTAATATCTGGACTATTATGAATAATGCCTCAATGTGAGAGAGCAGATCTCTCCTAAACATATTAATTTTATTTCATTTGAATATATAACTGGATGGAAATACCGGATCATATGGTCATTCTATTTTAAGTTTTCTGGGGGAATCTGCATAAAGTGTTCCATAATAGCTGTACTAATTTACATTCCCACTAACAGTGTACAAGTATTCACTTTCCTCCACATCCTCACTAACACTTGTTACCTTTTGTCTTTTTGCCATTGTAACAAATGTGAGGTGATATGGTGGTTTTAGTTTGCAATTTTCTAATGATTAGTGATGTTGAGCATTTTTTTAATATATATGTTGGCCATTTATACGCCTTCTTTTGAGAAATGTGTATTCAGATCCTTTGCCCATTCTAAATTGGGTTATTTGTTTTATTGCTATTGAGTTGAGTTCCTTATATAACTTGGATGTTAACTTCTTATCAGGTGTATACATCTTACATTGTTTTCCTCCAATACAAGGTTGTCTCATCACTCTGTGGATTTTCATGTGTCTGTGTATGTGTGTGGGTTTCCTTTAAGAAACTTTTTAGTTGAATGTAATCCCATTTGTCTATTTTTGTTCTTGTTCTTGAGCTATTGGGGTCAAATAAAAAAAAAATTGTCCAGACCAATGTTACGTGGTTTTCCTTCTAGTAATTTTATAGTTTCAGGTCTTAAATTTAAATCTTTAATCAATTTTGAGTTGATTTTTGTATATGATGTGAGATGAGACCAACTTCATTCTTCTGCATATGGATAGCCATTTTTCCCAGCACCATTTATTAAAAAGACTATCCTTTCCCCATTGCGTATTATTGGTACCTTTGTCAAAAATCAATTGATGGCAAATACTTGGGTTTGTTTGGGGACTTTCTGTTCTCTTCTGTTGGTCAACATGTGCATTTTTATGGCAGTACCAAGCTGTTCACACTATTTCTTATTAGAAACACATTTTCACTTCTAGGTGTAGGACTTTCTTAAGCATTTCTTTTAAGTCCAGTCAGTGGTGAATTCCCTCAGTTTTGTTTATCGAGGAAATAATTTATTTCTCTATTACTTATGAAGATTAACTTTGCTGAGTATAGTATTCTTGCCTGGTACATTTGTTTTCGTTTTTTGTTTTTTCAGCACTTTGAATATATCATTCCATTCTCTCCTGGCATGTAAGGTTTCTGCTGAGAAGTCCACCACTAGTCTGTGGGGATTTCCTTATTTGTGACTAGATGTTTTTTCTTGTTCTTTTTGGAATTCTCTTTTTGTCTCTGACTTACCACAGTTGACTACAGTGTTCTGTAGAGCACACCTTCTGGGGACGTATCTACTCATGGATTTCTGAGCCTTCTGTATCAAGATACCTAAATGTCTTGCTAGACTTGAGATGTTTTGAGCTATTATATCATTAAATAGGTTTTATATGCC
Organism: Chlorocebus sabaeus; assembly: GCF_047675955.1. Classification (NCBI taxonomy): domain Eukaryota; kingdom Metazoa; phylum Chordata; class Mammalia; order Primates; family Cercopithecidae; genus Chlorocebus; species Chlorocebus sabaeus. Next base: position 19,654,996 of record NC_132908.1, read on the forward strand.
TTTTGGCTTCTCTTCACCTTCTAGAACTCTCAGAATTTGAATCTAGTCACTTTATGGTGTTACATATGACACATGGGCTTTGTTCATTCTTTTTATTGTATTTTCTTTCTTTGGTCTGACTGGGTAATTTCAGAAGACCTGTCTTCAAGTTCTGAAGTTATTTCTTCTGCTTGAGCTAGTCTTTTTTGTTTTTGTTTCTGTGTTTTCGAGACAGAGTTTCACTCTTGTTGTCCAGGCTGAAGTGCAATGGCACAGTCTTGGCTCACTGGAACCTCTGCCTCCTGGGTTCAAGTGATTCTCCTCCCTCAACCTTCCAAGTAGCTGGGATTACAGGTATGTGCCACAATGCCTGGCTAATTTTTTGTATTTATTAGTGATGGGGTTTCACCATGTTGGTCAGCCTGGTCTTGAACTCCTGACCTCAGGTGACCCACCTGCCTCGGCCTCCCAAAGTGCTGGGATTACAGGTGTAAGCCACTGCACCCAGTCTGATCTAGTCTTTTTTTGAAGCTCTTGAGTGAATTTTTTATTTTCTTAATTGAATCCTTAGTTCCATGATTTCAATCTGATTTTTTCTTTTTTAAAATGTTTTATTTTTATTTTTTTATTTTACTCTAAGTTCTAGGGTACATGTGCACAATGTGCAGGTTTGTTACATATGTATACATGTGCCATGTTGGTGTGCTGCACCCATTAACTCATTTACATTACGTATATCTGCTAATGCTATCCCTCCCCTAGCAGGCCCCGGTGTGTGATGCTCCCCTTCCTGTGTCCAAGTGTTCTCATTGTTCAATTCCCACCTGTGAGTGAGAACATGAGGTATTTGGTTTTTTTGTCCTTGTGATAGTTTGCTGAGAATGATGGTTTCCAGCTTCATCCATATCCCTACAAAGGACATGAACTCATCTATTTTTATGGCTGCATGGTATTCCATGGTGTATATTGCCATATTTTCTTAATCCAGTCTATCATTGATGGACATTTGGGTTGGTCACAAGTCTTTGCTATTGTGAATAGTGCCACAGTAAACATACATGTGCATGTGTCTTTATAGCAGCATGATTTATAATCCTTTGGGTATATACCCAGTAATGGGATTGCTGGGTCAAATGGTATTTCTAGTTCTAGATCCTTGAGGAATTGCCACACTGTTTTCCACAATGGTTAAACTAGTTTACGGTCCCACCAACGGTGTAAAAGTTTTCCTCTTTCTCTGCATCTTCTCTAGCACTTGTTGTTTCCTGACTTTTTAATGATCGCCATTCTAACTGGTGTGAGATGGTATCTCATTGTGGTTTTGATTCACATTTCTCTGATGGCCAGTGATGATGAACATTTTTTCATGTGTCTTTTGGCTGATTAAATGTCTTCTTTTGAGAAGTGTCTGTTCACATCCTTTGCCCACTTTTTGATGGGGTTGTTTTTTGTTGTTGCTGTTGTTGTAAATTTGTTTGAGTTCTTTGTAGGTTCTGGATATTAGCCCTTTGTCAGATGAGTAGATTGCAAATTTTTTTCCCATTCTGTAGGTTGCCTGTTCACTCTGATGGTAGTTTCTTTTGCTGTGCAGAAGCTCTTTAGTTTAATGAGATCCCATTTGTCAATTTTGGCTTTTGTTGCCATTGCTTTTGATGTTTTAGACATGAATTCTTGCCCATGCCTATGTCCTGAATGATATTGCCTAGGTTTTCTTCTAGGTTTTTTATGGTTTTAGGTCTAACATTTAAGTCTCTAATCCATCTTGAATTAATTTTCGTATAAGGTGTAAGGAAGGAATCCAGTTTCAGCTTTCTACATATGGCTAGTGAGTTTTCCCAGCACCATTTATTAAATAGAGAATCCTTTCCCCATTTCTTGTTTTTGTCAGGTTTGTCAAAGATCAGATGGTTGTAGATGTGTGGTATTATTTCTGAGGACTCTGTTCTGTTCCATTGGTCTATATCTCTGTTTTGGTACCAGTACCATGCTGTTTTGGTTACTGTAGCCTTGTAGTATAGTTTGAAGTCAGGTAGTGTGATGCCTCCAGTTTTGTTCTTTTGGCTTAGGATTGACTTGGCAATGTGGGCTCTTTTTTGGTTCCATATGAACTTTAAAGCAGTTTTTTCCAATTCTCTGAAGAAAGTCATTGGTAGCTTGAGTGGGATGGCATTGAATCTATAAATTACCTTGGGTAGTATGGCCATTTTCACAATATTGATTCTTCCTATCCATGAGCATGGAATGTTCTTCCATTTGTTTTTGTCCTCCTTTATTTCATTGAGTAGTGGTTTGTAGTTCTCCTGGAAGAGGTCCTTCACATCCCTTGTAAATTGAATTCCTAGGTATTTTATTCTCTTTGAAGCAATTGTGAATGGGAGTTCACTCATGATTTGGCTCTCTGTCTGTTATTGGTGTATAAGAATGCTTGTGATTTTTGCACATTGATTTTGTATCCTGAGACTTTGCTGAAGTTGCTTATCAGCTTAAGGAGATTTTGGGCTGAGATGATGAGGTTTTCTAAATATACAATCATGTCATCTGCAAACAGGGACAATTTGACTTCCTCTTTTCCTAATTGAATACCCTTTATTTCTTTATCCTGCTTCGTTGCCCTGACCAGAACTTCCAACATGATGTTGAATAGGAGTGGTGAGAGAGGGCATCCGTGTCTTGTGCCCGTTTTCAAAAGGAATGCTTCCAGTTTTTGCCCATTCAGTATTATATTGGCTGTGGGTTTGTGATAAGTAGCTCTTATTATTTTGAGATACATCCCTTCAATACCGAATTTATTGAGAGTTTTTATCATGAAGGGCTGTTGAATTTTGTCAAAGGCCTTTTCTGCATCTATTGAGAGAACCATGTCGTTTTGTCTTTGGTTCTGTTTATATACTGGATTACATTTATTGATTTGCATATGTTGAACCAGCCTTGCATCCCAGGGATGAAGCCCGCTTGATCATGGTGGATAAGCTTTTTGATGTACTGCTGGATTCCGTTTGCCAGTATTTTATAGAGGATTTTTGCATCGATGTTCATCTGGGATATTGGTCTAAAATTCTCTTTTTTTGCTATGTCTCTGCCAGGCTTTGATATCAGGATGATGCTGGCCTTATAAAATGTGTTAGGGAGGATTCCCTCTTTTTCTATTGATTGGAGTTCTTTCAGAAAGAATGGTACCATCTCCTTCTTCTACCTCTGGTAGAATTCAGCTGTGAATCCGTCTGGTCCTGGACTTTTTTTGGTTGGTAAGCTATTAATCATTGCCTCAATTTCAGAGCCTGTTATTGGTCTATTCAGAGTTTCAACTTCTTCCTGGTTTAGTCTTGGGAGGGTGTATGTGTCCAGGAATTTATCCATTTCTTCTAGATTTTCTAGTTTATTTGCTAGAGGTGTTCATATTATTCTCTGATGGTAGTTTGTATTTCTGTGGAATTGGTGGTGATATCACCTTTATCATTTTTTATTGTGTCTGTTTGATTCTTCTCTCTTTTCTTCTTTATTAGTCTTGCTAGCAGTCTGTCAATTTTGTTGATCTTTTAAAAAAAACCAGCTCCTGGATTAATTGAATTTTTTGAAGGGTTTTTTGTATCTCTGTATCCTTCAGTTCTGCTCTGATCTTAGTTTTTTCTTGCCTTCTGCTAGCAGAAAAGCAAATGCTGAGAGATTTTGTCACCACCAGGCCTGCCTTACAAGAGCTCCTGAAGGAAGCACTAAACATGGAAAGGAACAACTGGTACCAGCCACTGCAAAAACATGCCAAATTGTAAAGATCATTGATGCTAGGAAAAAACTGCTTCAACTAATGAGCAAAATAACCAGCTAACATCATAATGACAGGATCAAATTCACACATAACAATATTAACCTTAAATGTAAATGGGCTGAATGCTCCAATTAAAAGACACAGACTGGCAAATTGGATAAAGAGTCAAGACCCATCAGTGTGCTGTATTCAGGAGGCCCATCTCACATGCAGAGACACACAGAGGCTCAAAATAAAGGGATGGAGGAAGATCTACCAAGCATATGGAAAACAAAAAAAGGCAGGGTTGCAATCCTAATCTCTTATAAAACAGACTTTAAACCAACTAAGATCAAAAGAGACCAAGAACATCGCAATTAAAAGAATTAGAGAAGCAAGAGCAAACACATTCGAAAGCTAGCAGAAGGCAAGAAATGACTAAGATCAGAGCAGAACTGAAGGAGATAGAGACACAAAAAACCCTCCAAAAAATCAATGAATCCAGGAGTTGGTTTTTTGAAAAGATCAACAAAATTGACAGACCGCTAGCAAGACTAATGAAGAAAAGAGAGAAGAATCAAATCGACGCAATTAAAAATGATAAAGGGGATATCACCACCGACCTCACAGAAATACAAACTACCATCAGAGAATACTATAAACACCTCTACGCAAATAAACTGGAAAATCTAGAAGAAATGGATAATTTCCTGGACACTTACACTCTTCCAAGACTAAACCAGGAAGAAGTTGAATCCCTGAATAGACCAATAGCAGGCTCTGAAATTGAGGCAATAATTAATAGCCTACCAACCAAAAAAAGTCCAGGACCAGATGGATTCACAGCTGAATTCTACCAGAGGTACAAGGAGGAGTTGGTACCATTCCTTCTGAAACTATTCCAATCAATAGAAAAAGAGGGAATCCTCCCTAACTCATTTTATGAGGCCAACATCATCCTGATACCAAAGCCTGGCAGAGACACAACAAAAAAAGAGAATTTTAGACCAATATCCCTCATGAACATCGATGCAAAAATCCTCAATAAAATACTGGCAAACCGGATTCAGCAACACATCAAAAAGCTTATCCACCATGATCAAGCGGGCTTCATCCCTGGGATGCAAGGCTGGTTCAACATTCGCAAATCAATAAACATAATCCAGCATATAAACAGAACCAAAGACAAGAACCACATGATTATCTCAATAGATGCAGAAAAGGCTTTTGACAAAATTCAACAGCCCTTCATGCTAAAAACGCTCAAGAAATTCGGTATTGATGGAACGTACCTCAAAATAATAAGAGCTATTTATGACAAACCCACAGCCAATATCATACTGAATGGGCAAAAACTGGAAAAATTCCCTTTGAAAACTGGCACAAGACAGGGATGCCCTCTCTCAACACTCCTATTCAACATAGTGTTGGAAGTTCTGGCTAGGGCAATCAGGCAAGAGAAAGAAATCAAGGGTATTCAGTTAGGAAAAGAAGAAGTCAAATTGTCCCTGTTTGCAGATGACATGATTGTATATTTAGAAAATCCCATTGTCTCAGCCCAAAATCTCCTTAAGCTGATAAGCAACTTCAGCAAAGTCTCAGGATACAAAATTAATGTGCAAAAATCACAAGCATTCTTATACACCAGTGACAGTCAAACAGAGAGCCAAATCAGGAATGAACTTCCATTCACAATTGCTTCAAAGAGAATAAAATACCTAGGAATCCAACTTACAAGGGATGTAAAGGACCTCTTCAAGGAGAACTACAAACCACTGCTCAGTGAAATCAAAGAGGACACAAACAAATGGAAGAACATACCATGCTCATGGATAGGAAGAATCAATATCGTGAAAATGGCCATACTGCCCAAGGTAATTTATAGATTCAATGCCATCCCCATCAAGCTACCAATGAGCTTCTTCACAGAATTGGAAAAAACTGCTTTAAAGTTCATATGGAACCAAAAAAGAGCCCGCATCTCCAAGACAATCCTAAGTCAAAAGAACAAAGCTGGAGGCATCACGCTACCTGACTTCAAACTATACTACAAGGCTACAGTAACCAAAACAGCATGGTACTGGTACCAAAACAGAGATATAGACCAATGGAACAGAACAGAGTCCTCAGAAATAATACCACACATCTACAGCCATCTGATCTTTGACAAACCTGAGAGAAACAAGAAATGGGGAAAGGATTCCCTATTTAATAAATGGTGCTGGGAAAATTGGCTAGCCATAAGTAGAAAGCTGAAACTGGATCCTTTCCTTACTCCTTATACGAAAATTAATTCAAGATGGATTAGAGACTTAAATGTTAGACCTAATACCATAAAAATCCTAGAGGAAAACCTAGATAGTACCATTCAGGACATAGGCATGGGCAAAGACTTCATGTCTAAAACACCAAAAGCAACAACAGCAAAAGCCAAAATTGACAAATGGGATCTCATTAAACTAAAGAGCTTCTGCACAGCAAAAGAAACTACCATCAGAGTGAACAGGCAACCTACAGAATGGGAGAAAATTTTTGCAATCTACTCATCTGACAAAGGGCTAATATCCAGAACCTACAAAGAACTCAAACAAATTTACAAGAAAAAAACAAACAACCCCATCCAAAAGTGGGCAAAGGATATGAACAGACATTTCTCAAAAGAAGACATTCATACAGCCAACAGACACATGAAAAAATGCTCATCATCACTGGCCATCAGAGAAATGCAAATCAAAACCACAATGAGATACCATCTCACACCAGTTAGAATGGCGATCATTAAAAAGTCAGGAAACAACAGGTGCTGGAGAGGATGTGGAGAAATAGGAACACTTTTACACTGTTGGTGGGATTGTAAACTAGTTCAACCATTATGGAAAACAATATGGCGATTCCTCAAGGATCTAGAACTAGATGTACCATATGACCCAGCCGTCCCATTACTGGGTATATACCCAAAGGATTATAAATTATGCTGCTATAAAGACACATGCACACGTATGTTTATTGCAGCACTATTCACAATAGCAAAGACTTGGAATCAACCCAAATGTCCATCAGTGACAGATTGGATTAAGAAAATGTGGCACATATACACCATGGAATACTATGCAGCCATAAAAAAGGATGAGTTTGTGTCCTTTGTAGGGACATGGATGCAGCTGGAAACCATCATTCTCAGCAAACTATCACAAGAACAGAAAACCAAACACCACATGTTCTCACTCATAGGTGGGAACTGAAAAATGAGATCACTTGGACTCGGGAAGGGGAACATCACACACCGGGGCCTATCATGGGGAGGAGGGAGGGGGGAGGGATTGCATTGGGAGTTATACCTGATGTAAATGACGAGTTGATGGGTGCAGCACACCAACATGGCACAAGTATACATATAATAAATTTAAAAAAAAATAAAAAATAAAAAAAATAAATAAATAAAATAAAAGGGGGAGCTCCCTTACACAAGCTCTCTTGACTGCTGCCATCCATGTACGATGTGACTTTGCTCCTCAAAAAAAAAAAAAAAAAAAAAAAGAGACCAAGAATGCCATTACATATTGGTAAAGGGATCAATTCAACAAGAACAGCTGACTATCCTAAATGTATACGCACCCAATACAGGGGCACCCAGATTAATAAAGCAACTCCTTAGAGACTTAGACTCCCACACAATAATCATGGGAGACTTTAACAGCCCACTGTCAACATTAGAGAGATCAATAAGACAGAAAGTTAACAAGGATATCCAGGAATTGAACTCAGCTCTGCACCATGCGGACCTAATAGACATCTACAGAAATCTCCACCCAAATCAACAGAATATACATTCTTCTCAGCACCACATCGCACTTATTCCAAAATTGACCACATAGTTGGAAGTAAAGCACTCCTCAGCAAATGTACAAGAACAGAAATTATACCAAAATGTCTTTCCGACCACAGTGCAATCAAACTGGAACTCAGGATTAAGAAACTCACTCAAAACTATTCAACTACATGGAAACTGAACAATCTGCTCCTGAATGACTACTGGGTACATAATGAAATGAAGACAGAAATAAAGATGTTCTTTGAAACCAATGAGAACAAAGACACAACATACCAGAATCTCTGGGACACATTTAAAGCAGTGTATAGAGGGAAATTTATAGCACTAAATGCTCACAAGAGAAAGCAGGAAAGATCTAAAATTGACACCCTAACATCACAATAGATCTGAATCTTTTTTAAATGATATCTGTCTCTTTCGTGAATTTCTCATCCATATCTTGCATTGTTTCTCTGATTTATTTGTTTTGTTTATCTGTGTCCTCTTGTATCTTACTGCATTTCTTTAATGTCATTATTTTGAATTCTTTTTCCAGCATTTCATAAAGTTCTTTTTTACTGGAAACTTACTGGAAAATTATTTTGTTACTTTGGTGGTGTCATATTTCCTTGCTTTTCATGTTTCTTGTGCCTTTATGTTGATATCTGTGCATCTGGTATAACAGTTACTTCCTTCAGATTTTTAGATTGGCTTTTGTAGGGGAAGACTTTTTCCTGAATATGTATCCATGATCTTGGTTGGGTAGGGCACTTCAGCTTTGTTTCTGAGTACATGCAGTAGTGTAGTCTCAGTTTGATTTCTTCTGTTTGATTTCTTCAACATCAGCATTGTCTGTGGTTTCCTCAGTGTCTTAGGGTGCAGTTGTTAGTGCAGTCTGTGGTGAGGTTTTGCTGGGACAGGGACATCAGGTGAGCCAGTCCTTGGGCTCCATTGGGTAGTATTGGGTCAAGTATGCCTGTCTTTGGGTCCCCAGATGGCATACATGGGCACTGCTGTTAGCAGTTCTAAACAGGCCTATCATTGGGTCTCCAGGCAGCTTGCTTGGGTGTCAGCAGTGGTAGTGGTGGACTGGATGAATGGGTAGGCCCTTGGGCCCCTAGACAACATGTATGGCATGGGAGATAGCTGTAGCTGTGGTGGGAAAACACTCAGACTCTCAGGTGGCATGTGTTTATTTTAGCAGTAGCTGTGATGGGCTGAGCCAGCCAGTCCCCAGGCCCCCAGATGAAGTGTGCGGGTGAGTTCTGGCTGTGATGGTAGGAGCAGGCTGGGTGGGCCTGTCCTCAGTGTGGAGGGTCTCTCCTGTGGCTAGAGTTGTAGGAGTCCATGGTGGAAATGTGCACTACTGGGGATCTCTCGCTTACCCTTTCCCCACAAAGGGGAGCCTCTCCAGGCTCCCTACTAACTCTGGCTGAACTGGCTCCCTTTCTTCCCTCTGCTTCTGTGGCTCAGGTTTATTCTGTTACTTCTCTATTGGATTCCAGTGTTCTTTCTTAGATGCTCTGTTTAAAATGTGATTATCCACTTGCTATTTTTTTTTTTCTTTGTGGAGGAGGCGAGTGCCAAATGACTCTAGCCAGCCATCCTGAAGCCCCTCTTTTTTAACAGCTTCTTGATATTTCTTGTATCTTTTTATTTTCATTTATATTTTAGCATCAGCTTATCAATATTCAAAAACACCTGCTGGGATTTTTATTGGGATTCTAAACTTATACAAACATCCTATAATATAATCCATGAATATAGTATAGTCTCCTATTATTTAGTCTTATAAAACTAATTATGTAAGTCTTTGTGTAAAAGTCATACACATTTTTTATATGTTGGTAAGGGTGTAGAGAAAAGGGATCCTTTGTATACTGTTGGTGGAAATGTAATTTTGATACAGCCATGTGAAAAATAGTATAGAGGTTCCTTAAAAAAATTCAAAATAGAACTACAATATGATTTAGCAATCCCACTTCTAGATATATATCCAAAGGAAATAAAATCAGTGTCCTGAAGAGAGATATTTTTTCTTTTGTTACTTGTTCTTTGATGTCATGTGTAAGAAATCCATTTGCCAAATCCAAGGTCACGAAGATTTACCCTTATGTTTTCTTCCAAGAGTTTTGTGGTTTTAGTTATTATATTTAGGTTTATTCATTTACATTTAATTTTTTATGTGATGTCAGGCAGGAATCCAATTTTATTCATTTTCATAAGATTGACCAGTTGTCCTATAACCGTTTATTATCTCACCACTGAATGATATTGGCACCTTTCTCAAAAATTGGCCAGGCTGGGCACAGTGGCTCATGCCTGTAAACCCCACACTTTGGGAGGCAGAGACAGGTGGATCACCTGAGGTCAGGAGTTTGAAACCAACCTGGCCAATATGGGAAAAACCCTGTCTCTACTGAAAATTCCAAAAAATTAACCAGGTGTGGTGACAGGCACCTGCAGTCCCAGATACTTGAGAGGCTGAGGCAGAAGAATTGCTTGAACTCAGGAGGCAGAGGTTGCATTGAACTGAGATCATGCCACTGTACTCCAGCCTGGGTGACAGAGCAAGACTCCATCTCAAAAAAAAATTAATTGGCCGTAGGTGTATGGCTTTATATATGGATTTTCAGTTCTATTCCATTGATCTACAGTATCTATCCTTATATACTTTTGATTACTGTAGCTTCATAGCAAGTATTGAAATAGAGAAATCTGAGTCCTCCAACTTTTTATTCTTCAAGAGTTTTGGCTACTCAAGATCCCTGGGTAGTATGAATTTTAGTTTGTGTTTTTGTATTTCTGAAAAACAAAATTTGGGATTGTGATAGGCATTTTATTGAATTTATAGATGACTTTGGATGGTATTGTCATCTTATAGAGCATTGCATCTTCCAATCTAGACACACAGTATATTAATCGTGTGTTTTTATTTTTTTTACATTTCTGATGCTTTGACATCTAGGGCCTTGCTGACTCTGAAAAGTCTGCACTGTCCAGGTCTAGCCGGCTCCTAGTGTTAGCAGGCACTTTCCCGAGAGCACACTCTAAATGCAAACCAACCAAACTAGGGCCCCTATCCTCAACCACCACTTTCATTGGCTATCACATACCAAGTCAATATCCTCTTGTCCTAATCACCTTAGAGTCAGCTAACAGACAACTAGAGACAGCCCTTATTCCCTAGAATCTGTTGGAATTATGCAAACCTAAGTGTACTTAACCTGTCCTGCCATGCCTTTCCCACAGAAACCACAATAAAGGTTTTTGCTCACATTATCCCCTTGGCCCATCTCCCCTTACTTTCTCTGACTGACCCTGGTACATCCCCATATGGCCCTGAGTGACCTGGCATACCCCATTCTCTGGAGAATTCTATCCATTATTTGTGTGTGTGTGTGTTTTAATATACTTTAAGTTCTGGGATCCATGTGCAGAATGTGCAGGTTTGTTACATAGGTATACACATGCCATGGTGGTTTGCTGCACCCATCAGCCCATCACCTACATTAGGTATTTCTCCTAATGCTGTCCCTCCCCTAGTCCACCACCCCCTGACAGACCCCGGTGTGTGATGTTCTCCTCCCTGCGTCCATGTGTTCTCATTGTTCAACTCCCACTTATGAGTGAGAATACACGGTGTTTGATTTTCTGTTCTTGTGTTAGTTTGCTGTGATGGTTTCCAGCTTCATCCATGTCCCTGCAAAGGACATGAACTCATCCTTTTTCATGGCTGCATAGTACTCCATGGTGTATATGTGCCACATTTTTTTTATTATACTTTAAGTTCTAGGGTACATGTGCACAACGTGCAGGCTTGTTACATATGTATACATGTCTCATGTTGGTGTGCTGTATCCATTAACTCATCATTTACATTAGGTATTTCTCCTAATGCTATCCTTCCCCCATCTCCCCACCCCATAACAGGCCCTGGTGAGTGATGTTTCCTACCCTGTGTCCAAGTGTTCTCATTGTTCAGTTCCTAACTATGAGTGAGAACATGCGGTGTTTGGTTTTCTGTCCTTGCGATAGTTTGGTGAGAATGATGGTTTCTAGCTTCATCCATGTCCCTACAAAAGGACATGAACTCATCCTTTTTTATGGCTGCATAGTATTCCATGGTGTATATATTGCCACATTTTCTTAATCCAGTCTGTCATTGATGGACATTTGGGTTGGTCACAAGTGTTTGCTATTGTGAATAGTGCCACATACATGTGCATGTGTCTTTATAGTAGCATGATTTATAATCCTTTGGGTATATACCCAGTAATGGGATTGCTGGGTCAAATGGTATTTCTAGTTCTAGATCCTTGAGGAATCGCCACACTGTCTTCCACCACGGTTGAACTAGTTTACAGTCCCACCAACAGTGTAAAAGTGTTTCTATTTCTCCACATCCTCTCCAGCACCTGTTGTTTCCTGACTTTTTAATGATTGCCGTTCTAACTGGTGTGAGATGGTATCTCATTGTGGTTTTGATTTGCATTTCTCTGATGGCCAGTGATGATGAGCATTTTTTCATGTGTCTTTTGGCTGCATAAATGTCTTCTTTTGAGAAGTGTCTGTTCATATTCTTTGCCCGTTTTTTGATGGGGTTGAGTTTTTTCTTGTAAATTTGTTAAAGTTCTTTGTAGATTCTGGATATTAGCCCTTTGTCAGATGGGTAGATTGCAAAAATTTTCTCCCGTTCTGTATATTGCCTGTTCACTCTGATGGTAATTTCTTTTGCTGTGCAGAAGCTCTTTAGTTTAATTAGATCCCATTTGTCTCTTTTGGCTTTTGTTGTCATTGCTTTTGGTGTTTTAGTCATGAAGTCCTTGCCTATGCCTATGTCCTGAATGGTGTTGCCTAGGTTTTCTTCTAGGGTTTTTATGGTTTTAGGTCTAACATTTAAGTCTCTAATCCATCTTGAATTAATTTTTGTATAAGGTGTAAGGAAGGTATCCAGTTTCAGCTTTCTACATGTGGCTAGCCAGTTTTCCCAGCACTATTTATTAAATAGGGAATCCTTTCCTCATTTCTTGTTTTTGTCAGGTTTGTCAAAGATCAGATGGTTGTAGATGTGTGGTATTATTTCTGAGGGCTCTGTTCTGTTCCATTGGTCTATATGTCTGTTTTGATACCAGTACCATTCTGTTTTGGTCACTGTAGCCTTGTAGAATAGTTTGAAATCAGGTAGCGTGATGCCTCCAACTTTGTTCTTTTTGTTTAGTATTATCTTGGCAATGCGGGCTCTTTTTTGTTCCATATGAACTTTAAAGTAGTTGTTTTCCTATTCTGTGAAGAAACTCATTGGTAGCTTGATGGGGATGGCATTGAATCTATAAATTACCTTGGGTAGTATGGCTACTTTCACAATATTGGTTCTTCCTATCCATGAGCATGGAATGTTCTTCCATTTGTTTGTGTCCTCTTTTATTTCATTGAGCAGTGATTTGTAGTTCTCCTTGAAGAGGTCCTTCACATCCCTTGTAAACTGGCTTCCTAGGTATTCTATCCTCTTTGTAGCAATTGTAAATGGAAGTTCACTCATGATTTGGCTCTCTGCTGTCAGTTATTGTTGTATAGGAAGCTTGTGATTTTTGCACATTGATTTTGTATCCTGAGACTTTGCTGAAGTTGCTTATCAGCTTAAGGAGATTTGGGGCTGAGATGATGAGGTTTTCTAAATATACAATCTTGTCATCTGCAAACAGGGACAATTTGACTTCCTCTTTTCCTAATTGAATATCCTTTATTTCTTTCTCCTGCCTGATTGCCCTGGCCAGAACTTCCAACACGATGTTGAATAGGAGTGGTGAGAGAGGACATCCCTTTCTTGTGCCAGTTTTCAAAAGGAATGCTTCCAATTTTTGCCCATTCAGTATGATATTGGCTGTGGGTTTGTCATAGATAGCTCTTATTATTTTGAGATATGTCCCATCAATACCTAGTTTATTGACAATTTTTATCATGAAGGGCTGCTGAATTTTGTCAAAGGCCTTTTCTGCATCTATTGAAATAATCATGTGGTTTTTGTATTTGGTTCTGTTTATATGCTGGATTTTGTTTATTGATTTGCATATGTTAAACCAAGCTTGCATCCCAGGGATGAAGCCAACTTGATCATAGTGGATAAGCTTTTTGATGTGCTGCTGGAGTCAGTTTGCCAATATTTTATTGAGGATTTTTGCATCAATGTTCATCATGGATATTGGTCTAAAATTCTCTTTTTTTGCTATGTCTCTGCCAGGCTTTGATATCAGGATCATGCTGGCCTCATAAAATGAGTTAAGGAGGATTCCCTCTTTTTTGATTGATTGGAATAGTTTCAGAAGGAATGCTACCAGCTTCTCTTTATACCTCTGGTAGAATTTGGCTGTGAATCCATCTGGTCCTGGACTTTTGTTGGTTGGTAAGCTATTAATTATTGCCTCAACTTCAGAGCCTGTTATTGGTCTATTTAGGGATTCAACTTCTTCCTGGCTTAGTCTTGGGAGGGTGTGTGTGTGTCCAGGAATTTATCCATTTCTTCTAGATTTTCTAGTTTATTTGCGTAGAGGTGTTTATAGTATTCTCTGATGGTAGTTTGTAGTTCTGTAGGATTGGTGGTGATATCCCCTTTATCATTTTTTATTGAGTCTATTTGATTATTCTGTTTTCTTCTTGATTAGTCTTGTTAGCAGTCTATCAATTTTGTTGATCTTTTCAAAAAACCAGCTCCTGGATTAATTGATTTTTTGAAGGGATTTTTGTGTCTCTATCTCCTTCAGTTCTGCTCTGATCTTAGTTTTTTCTTGTCTTTTGCTGGCTTTTGAATGTGTTTGTTCTTGCTTCTCTAGTTCTTTTAATTGTGATGTTAGGGTGTTGATTTTAGAACTTTCCTGCTTTCTCTTGGGGGCATTTATTTGGTGCTATAAATTTCCCTCTACACCCTGCTTTAAATATGCCCCAGATATTCTGGTATGTTGTTTCTTTGTTCTCATTGGTTTCAAAGAACATCTTTATTTCTGCCTTCATTTCGTTATTTACCCAGTAGTCATTCAGAAGCATGTTGTTCAGTTTCCATGTAGTTGTGCAGTTTTGAGTGAGTTTCTTAATCCTGAGTTCTAATTTGATTGCACTGTGGTCTGAGAGACAGTTTGTTGTGATTTCTGTTCTTTTACATTTGCTGAGGAGTGCTTTACTTCCAATTATGTGGTCAATTTTGGAATAAGTGCGATGTGGTGCTGAGAAGAAGGTATATTTTGCTGATGTGGGGTGGAGAGTTCTGTAGATGTCTATTAGGTCTGCTTGGTGGAGAGCTGAGTTCAAGTCCTGGATATCCTTGTTAACCTTCTGTCTCATTGATCTAATATTGACAGTGGGATGTTAAAGTCTCCCATGATTATTGTGTGGGAGTCTAAGTCTCTTTGTATATCTCTAAGGACTTGCTTTATGAATCTGGGTGCTCCTGTATTGGGTGCATATATATTTAGGATAGTCAGCTGTTCTTGTTGAATTGATCCCTTCACCATTATGTAATGGCCTTCTTTGTCTCTTTTGATCTTAGTTGGTTTAAAGTCTGTTTTATCAGAGACTCGGATTGCAAGCCCTGCTTTTTTTTTTTTTTTTCTTTCCATTTGCTTGATAGATCTTCCTCTATCCCTTTATTTTGAGCCTCTGTGTGCCTTTGCACATGAGATGGGTCTCCTGAATACAACACACTGATGGGTCTTGCCTCTTCATCCAGTTTGCCAGTCTGTGTCTTTTAATTGGGGCATTTAGCCCATTTACATTTAAGGTTAATATTGTTATTTGTGAATTTGATCCTGTCATTATGATGTTAGCTGGTTATTTTGCTCGTTAGTTGAAGCAGTTTCTTCCTAGCATCGATGGTCTTTACAACTTGGCATGTTTTTGCAGTAGCTGGTACCGGTTGTTCCTTTCCATGTTTAGTGGTTCCTTCCAGAGCTCTTGTAAGGCAGGCCTGGTGGTGACAAAATCTCTCAGCATTTGCTTGTCAGTAAAGGATTTTATTTCTCCTTCCCTTATGAAACTTAGTTTTGCTGGATATGAAATTCGTGGTTGAAAATTCTTTTCTTTAAAAATGTTGAATATTGGCCCCCACTCTCTTCTGGCTTGTTGGGTTTCTGTCAAGAGATCTGCTGTTAGTCTGATGGGCTTCCCTTTGTGGGTAACCCGACCTTTCTCTCTGGCTGCCCTTAACATTTTTTCCTTCATTTCAACCTTGGTGAATCTGATAATTATGTGTCTTGGGGTTGCTCTTCTCAAGTAGTATCTTTGTGGTGTTCTCTGTATTTCCTAAATTTGAACGTTGGCCTGCCTTGCTAGGTTGGGGAAGTTCTCCTGGATAATATTCTGAAGAGTGTTTTCCAACTTGGTTCAGTTCTCCCCGTCACTTTCAGGTACACCAATCAAACGTAGATTTGGTCTTTTCACATAGTCCCATATTTCTTGGAGGCTTTGTTTTTTCTTTTTACTCTTTTTTTCTAACTTTGTCTTCTTTATTTCATTAATTTGATCTTCAGTCACTGATACCTTTTCTTCCACTTGAATGAATAGGCTACTGAAGCTTGTGCATGCGTCACATAGTTCTCGTGCAATGATTTTCAGCTCCATCAGGTCATTTAAGGTCTTCTCCTTGCTGTTTATTCTAGATAGCCATTCATCTAATCTTTTTTCAAGGTTTTTAACTTCCTTGCTATGGGTTTGAACATGCTTCTTTAACTCAGAGAAGTTTGTTATTACCAACCTTCTGAAGCCTACTTCTGTGAACTTGTCAAAGTCATTCTCCATCCAACTTTGTTCCGTTGCTGGTGAGGGGCTACAATCCTTTGGAGAAGAAGAGGCACTCTGGTTTTCAGAATTTTCAGCTTTTCTTCTCTGGTTTCTTCCCATCTTTGTGATTTTATCTACCTTTGGTCTTTGATGATGGTGACCTACAGATGGGGTTTTGGTGTGGATGTCCTTTTTGTTGATGTTGGTGCTATTCCTTTCTGTTTGTTCATTTTCCTTCTCACAGTCAGGACCCTCAGCTGCAGGTCTGTTGGAGTTTTCTGGAGGTCCACTCCAGACCCTGTTTGCCTGGGTACCACCAGCGGAGGCTGTAGAACAGCAAATATTGCAGAACAGAAAATATTGCTGCCTGATCCTTCCTCTGGCAGATTCATCTCAGAGGGGCACCCAGCTGTATGAGGTTGGCCCCTACTGGGGAGGTGTCTCCCATTTAGGCTACTTGGGGGTTAGGGATCCACTTGAGGAGGCAGTCTGTCCATTCTTAGAGCTCAAACTCCGTGCTGGGAGAGTCACTGCTCTCTTCAGAGCTGTCAGAGAGGGACGTTTTAAGTCTGCAGAAGTTTCTGCTGCCTTTTGTTCAGCTAAGCCTTGCCCCCAGAGGTGAAGTCGACAAAGGCAGATAGGTCTCATTGAGCTGTGGTGGGCTCCACCCAGTTTGAGTTTCCTGGCTGCTGTGTTTACCTAGTCAAGCCTCAGCAATGATGGACGCCCCTCCCCCAGCCTGGCTGCCACCTGGGTGTTCAATCTCAGACTGCTGCACTAGCAGTGAGCAATGCTCTGTGGGCATGGGACCCACAGAGCCAGTTGTGGGATATAATCTCCTGGTGTGCCTCTTGTGAAGACCACTGGAAAAGCACAGTGTTAGGGCGGGAGTGTCCCAATATTCCAGATACTGTCTCTCATGGCTTCCCTTGGTTAGGAAAGGGAAATCCCCTGACCCTTTTCACTTCCCAGGTAAGGCAATGCCCTGCCCTGCTTTGGCTTACACTCCATGGGCTGCACCCACTGTCCAACCAGTCCCAGTGAGATGAACCACGTACCTCAGTTGGAAATGCAGAAATCACCTGTCTTCTGCATCAATCACGCTGGGAGCTGTAGACCTGAGCTGTTCCTCTTTGGCCGTCTTGGAATGATCCACATGCTGCATTTTCTTTATCCAGTCTATCCTTGATGGACATTTGGGTTGGTTTCAAGTCTTTGCTATTGTGAACAGTGCTGCAGTACACATATGTGTGCATGTGTCTTTATAGTAGAATGATTTAAAATACTTTGCATCTATACCCAGTAATGGATCATTATTTATGTTTTCTCAGTGGCAATTGTCTCCTGATCTGTTGGCTTCACTATACTTGAGTAATAATAAAATCTACATTTTAAAATGCATGAGATTTTTTTTTTTTTTTTTTGGTCAAAAACAATTTTATTTTATTTTATTTATTTATTTTTTTTAAATTTATTTATTATTGTTAAACTTCAAGTTGTAGGGTACATGTGCACAACATGCAGGTTTGCTACATATGTATACTTGTGCCATGTTGGTGTGCTGCACCCATCAACTCGTCATTTACATCAGGTATAACTCCCAATGCAATCCCTCCCCCCTCCCCCCTCCCCATGATAGGCCCCGGTGTGTGATGTTCCCCTTCCCGAGTCCAAGTGATCTCATTGTTCAGTTCCCGCCTATGAGTGAGAACATGCGGTGTTTGGTTTTCTGTTCTTGTGATAGTTTGCTGAGAATGATGGTTTCCAGCTGCATCCATGTCCCTACAAAGGACACAAACTCATCCTTTTTTATGGCTGCATAGTATTCCATGGTGTATATGTGCCACATTTTCTTAATCCAATCTGTCACTGATGGACATTTGGGTTGATTCCAAGTCTTTGCTATTGTGAATAGTGTTGCAATAAACATACGTGTGCATGTGTCTTTATAGCAGCATAATTTATAATCCTTTGGGTATATACCTAGTAATGGGATGGCTGGGTCATATGGTACATCTAGTTCTAGATCCTTGAGGAATCGCCATACTGTTTTCCATAATGGTTGAACTAGTTTACAATCCCACCAACAGTGTAAAAGTGTTCCTATTTCTCCACATCCTCTCCAGCACCTGTTGTTTCCTGACTTTTTAATGATTGCCATTCTAACTGGTGTGAGATGGTATCTCATTGTGGTTTTGATTTGCATTTCTCTGATGGCCAGTGATGATGAGCATTTTTTCATGTGTCTGTTGGCTGTATGAATGTCTTCTTTTGAGAAATGTCTGTTCATATCCTTTGCCCACTTTTGGATGGGGTTGTTTGTTTTTTTCTTGTAAATTTGTTTGAGTTCTTTGTAGGTTCTGGATATTAGCCCTTTGTCAGATGAGTAGATTGCAAAAATTTTCTCCCATTCTGTAGGTTGCCTGTTCACTCTGATGGTAGTTTCTTTTGCTGTGCAGAAGCTCTTTAGTTTAATGAGATCCCATTTGTCAATTTTGGCTTTTGCTGTTGTTGCTTTTGGTGTTTTAGACATGAAGTCTTTGCCCATGCCTATGTCCTGAATGGTACTACCTAGGTTTTCCTCTAGGATTTTTATGGTATTAGGTCTAACATTTAAGTCTCTAATCCATCTTGAATTAATTTTCGTATAAGGAGTAAGGAAAGGATCCAGTTTCAGCTTTCTACTTATGGCTAGCCAATTTTCCCAGCACCATTTATTAAACAGGGAATCCTTTCCCCATTTCTTGTTTCTCTCAGGTTTGTCAAAGATCAGATGGCTGTAGATGTGTGGTATTATTTCTGAGGACTCTGTTCTGTTCCATTGGTCTATATCTCTGTTTTGGTACCAGTACCATGCTGTTTTGGTTACTGTAGCCTTGTAGTATAGTTTGAAGTCAGGTAGCGTGATGCCTCCAGCTTTGTTCTTTTGACTTAGGATTGTCTTGGAGATGCGGGCTCTTTTTTGGTTCCATATGAACTTTAAAGCAGTTTTTTCCAATTCTGTGAAGAAGCTCATTGGTAGCTTGATGGGGATGGCATTGAATCTATAAATTACCTTGGGCAGTATGGCCATTTTCACGATATTGATTCTTCCTATCCATGAGCATGGTATGTTCTTCCATTTGTTTGTGTCCTCTTTTATTTCACTGAGCAGTGGTTTGTAGTTCTCCTTGAAGAGGTCCTTTACATCCCTTGTAAGTTGGATTCCTAGGTATTTTATTCTCTTTGAAGCAATTGTGAATGGAAGTTCATTCCTGATTTGGCTCTCTGTTTGACTGTCACTGGTGTATAAGAACGCTTGTGATTTTTGCACATTAATTTTGTATCCTGAGACTTTGCTGAAGTTGCTTATCAGCTTAAGGAGATTTTGGGCTGAGACAATGGGGTTTTCTAAATATACAATCATGTCATCTGCAAACAGGGACAATTTGACTTCTTCTTTTCCTAACTGAATCCCCTTGATTTCTTTCTCTTGCCTGATTGCCCTAGCCAGAACTTCCAACACTATGTTGAATAGAAGTGGTGAGAGAGGGCATCCCTGTCTTGTGCCAGTTTTCAAAGGGAATTTTTCCAGTTTTTGCCCATTCAGTATGATATTGGCTGTGGGTTTGTCATAAATAGCTCTTATTATTTTGAGGTACGTTCCATCAATACCGAATTTATTGAGAGTTTTTAGCATGAAGGGCTGTTGAATTTTGTCAAAAGCCTTTTCTGCATCTATTGAGATAATCATGTGGTTCTTGTCTTTGGTTCTGTTTATATGCTGGATTATGTTTATTGATTTGCGAATGTTGAACCAGCCTTGCATCCCAGGGATGAAGCCCGCTTGATCATGGTGGATAAGCTTTTTGATGTGTTGCTGAATCCGGTTTGCCAGTATTTTATTGAGGATTTTTGCATCGATGTTCATGAGGGATATTGGTCTAAAATTCTCTTTTTTTGTTGTGTCTCTGCCAGGCTTTGGTATCAGGATGATGTTGGCCTCATAAAATGAGTTAGGGAGGATTCCCTCTTTTTCTATTGATTGGAATAGTTTCAGAAGGAATGGTACCAACTCCTCCTTGTACCTCTGGTAGAATTCAGCTGTGAATCCATCTGGTCCTGGACTTTTTTTGGTTGGTAGGCTATTAATTATTGCCTCAATTTCAGAGCCTGCTATTGGTCTATTCAGGGATTCAACTTCTTCCTGGTTTAGTCTTGGAAGAGTGTAAGTGCCCAGGAAATTATCCATTTCTTCTAGATTTTCCAGTTTATTTGCGTAGAGGTGTTTATAGTATTCTCTGATGGTAGTTTGTATTTCTGTGGGGTCGGTGGTGATATCCCCTTTATCATTTTTAATTGCGTCATTTTGATTCTTCTCTCTTTTCTTCTTTATTAGTCTTGCTAGTGGTCTGTCAATTTTGTTGATCTTTTCAAAAAACCAACTCCTGGATTCATTGATTTTTTGGAGGGTTTTTTGTGTCTCTATCTCCTTCAGTTCTGCTCTGATCTTAGTTATTTCTTGCCTTCTGCTAGCTTTCGAATGTGTTTGCTCTTGCTTCTCTAGTTCTTTTAATTGCGATGTTAGAGTGTCAATTTTAGATCTTTCCTGCTTTCTCTTGTGGGCATTTAGTGCTATAAATTTCCCTCTATACACTGCTTTAAATGTGTCCCAGAGATTCTGGTATGTTGTATCTTTGTTCTCATTGGTTTCAAAGAACATCTTTATTCCTGCCTTCATTTCGTTATGTACCCAGTAGTCATTCAGGAGCAGGTTGTTCAGTTTCCATGTAGTTGAGCGGTTTTGATTGAGTTTCTTAGTCCTGAGTTCTAATTTGATTGCACTGTGGTCTGAGAGACAGTTTGTTATAATTTCTGTTCTTGTACATTTGCTGAGGAGTGCTTTACTTCCAATTACATGGTCAATTTTGGAGTAAGTACGATGTGGTGCTGAGAAGAATGTATATTCTGTTGATTTGGGGTGGAGAGTTCTATAGATGTCTATTAGGTCTGCTTGCTGCAGAGATGAGTTCAATTCCTGGATATCCTTGTTAACTTTCTGTCTCGTTGATCTGTCTAATGTTGACAGTGGAGTGTTGAAGTCTCCCATTATTATTGTATGGGAGTCTAAGTCTCTTTGTAAGTCTCTAAGGACTTGCTTTATGAATCTGGGTGCTCCTGTATTGGGTGCATATATATTTAGGATAGTTAGCTCTTCCTGTTGAATTGATCCCTTTACCATTATGTAATGGCCTTCTTTGTCTCTTTTGATCTTTGATGGTTTAAAGTCTGTTTTATCAGAGACTAGTATTGCAACCCCCGCTTTTTTGTGTTCTCCATTTGCTTGGTAAATCTTCCTCCATCCCTTTATTTTGAGCCTATGTATGTCTCTGCATGTGAGATGGGTCTCCTGAATACAGCAGACTGATGGGTCTTGACTCTTTATCCAGTTTGCCAGTCTGTGTCTTTTAATTGGAGCATTTAGTCCATTTACATTTAAGGTTAAGATTGTTATGTGTGAACTTGATCCTGCCATTATGATATTAACTGGTTATTTTGCTCGTTAGTTGATGCAGTTTCTTCCTAGCCTTGATGGTCTTTACATTTTGGCATGTTTTTGCAATGGCTGGTACCGGTTGTTCCTTTCCATGTTTAGTGCTTCCTTCAGGGTCTCTTGTAAGGCAGGCCTAGTGGTGACAAAATCTCTAAGCATTTGCTTATCTGTAAAGGATTTTATTTCTCCTTCACTTATGAAACTTAGTTTGGCTGGATATAAAATTCTGGGTTTAAAATTCTTTTCTTTAAGAATGTTGAATATTGGCCCCCACTCTCTTCTGGCTTGAAGAGTTTCTGCCGAGAGATCTGCTGTTAGTCTGATGGGCTTCCCTTTGTGGGTAACCCGACCTTTCTCTCTGGCTGCCCTTAAGATTTTTTCCTTCATTTCAACTTTGGTGAATCTGGCAATTATGTGTCTTGGAGTTGCTCTTCTCGAGGAGTATCTTTGTGGCGTTCTCTGTATTTCCTGGATTTGAATGTTGGCCTGCCCTACTAGGTTGGGGAAGTTCTCCTGGATGATATCCTGAAGAGTGTTTTCCAACTTGGTTCCATTTTCCCCCTCACTTTCAGGCACCCCAATCAGACGTAGATTTGGTCTTTTTACATAATCCCATACTTCTTGCAGGCTTTGTTCATTTCTTTTTCTTCTTTTTTCTTTTGGTTTCTCTTCTCGCTTCATTTCATTCATTTGATCCTCAATCGCTGGCATTCTTTCTTCCAGTTGATCGAGTCGGTTACTGAAGCTTGTGCATTTGTCACGTATTTCTCGTGCCATGGTTTTCATCTCTTTCATTTTGTTTGTGAGCTTCTCTGCATTAATTACTCTAGCCATCAATTCTTCCACTTTTTTTTCAAGATTTTTAGTTTCTTTGCGCTGGGTACGTAATTCCTCCTTTAGCTCTGAGAAATTTGATGGACTGAAGCCTTCTTCTCTCATCTCGTCGAAGTCATTCTCCGTCCAGCTTTGATCCGTTGCTGGCGATGAGCTGCGCTACTTTGCCGGGGGAGATGTGCTCTTATTTTTTGAATTTCCAGCTTTTCTGCCCTGCTTTTTCCCCATCTTTGTGGTTTTATCTGCCTCTGGTCTTTGATGATGGTGATGTACTGATGGGGTTTTGGTGTAGGTGTCCTTCCTGTTTGATAGTTTTCCTTCTAACAGTCAGGATCCTCAGCTGTAGGTTGTAGCTGTAGGAGATTGCTTGAGGTCCACTCCAGACCCTGTTTGCCTGGGTATCAGCAGCAGAGGCTGCAGAAGATAGTATATTTCTGAACAGCGAGTGTACCTGTCTGATTCTTGCTTTGGAAGCTTCCTCTCAGGGGTGTACTCCACCCTGTGAGGTGTGGGGTGTCAGACTGCCCCTAGTGGGGGATGTCTCCCAGTTAGGCTACTCAGGGGTCAGGGACCCACTTGAGCAGGGAGTCTGTCCCTTCTCAGATCTCAACCTCCGTGTTGGGAGATCCACTGCTCTCTTCAAAGCTGTCAGACAGAGTCGTTTGCGTCTGCAGAGCTGCTGCGTTTGTTATTGTTTACTGTGCCCTGTCCCCAGAGGTGGAGTCTACAGAGACAGGCAGGTTTCCTTGAGCTGCTGTGAGCTCCACCCAGTTCGAGCTTCCCAGCAGCTTTGTTTACCTACTTAAGCCTCAGCAATGGCGGGGGCCCCTCCCCCAGCCTGGCTGCTGCCTTGCCGGTAGATCACAGACTGCTGTGCTAGCAATGAGGGAGGCTCCGTGGGTGTGGGACCCTCCCGGCCAGGTGTGGGATATGATCTCCTGGTGTGCCGGTTTGCTTAAAGCCCAGTATTGGGGTGGGAGTTACCCGATTTTCCAGGTGTTGTGTGTCTCAGTTCCCCTGGCTAGGAAAAGGGATTCCCTTCCCCCTTGCGCTTTCCAGGTGAGGCAATGCCTCGCCCTGCTTCAGCTCTCGCTGGTCGGGCTGCAGCAGCTGACCAGCACCGATCGTCTGGCACTCCCCAGTGAGATGAACCCAGTACCTCAGTTGAAAATGCAGAAATCGCCGGTCTTCTGTGTCGCTCGCGCTGGGAGTTGGAGACTGGAGCTGTTCCTATTCGGCCATCTTGCTCCGCCCCCTATTTGCCTTAGTTTCTTTCAGCAATGTTTTGTAGGTTTTTTGTGTTGAAATCTTTTGTCTCCATTGTTCTTTATTCCTAAGTATTGTATTCATTTCCATGCTATTGTGAATACAATTGTTTTCTTAATTTTCATCTTGGATTGTCTGTTGTTAGTATATAGAAATGCAAGTAATTTTTGTGTGTTGATTTTGTATCCTACGATTTTGCTGAATTTATTTTTTGTGTGTAAGTATGGCTAGATCTTGTCATTTACAGAGATATTTTTATTTCTTTCTTTCCAATTTGGATGGCTTTTATTTTTCTTGCCTAATTTTTCTGGCTAGAACTTAAATTTCTAGCCCATGGAAAAAGCAGGCATATTTGTCTTTCTCCTGATTGTTGATGAAATACTATGATGTCAGTTGCAGATTTTTATATATGGCCTTTATTATGTTGAGAAAATGTCCTTCTATTCCTAGTGTATTGAGTGTTTCATCATTTTAAAAATGTTAATATTTTCCTGCGTCAGTTGAGATGATTATGTGTTTTTTCCATTCTTCTCTGCATGTGATGCATTAAATTAATTGATTGTGTTTGTTGAATCTTCTTTGTACTCCAGATAGAAATCCTCCTTGGTAATGATATATAATCCTTTTAATATGCTGGTGATTTTTACTTGCTAGTATTTCTGTTGAGAACCTTTTCAGTAATATTCATAATCTTTTCATGTCATGTTTTAGCCTGGCTTTGCTATCAAGGTAATCCTGACCTCATAAAATAAGTTAGAGAGTGTTATCTCCATTTCAGTTTTCTGGAAGAGTTTGAAAAGAATTATTGTTTATTCTTCTTTAAATATTTGGTAGAATTCACCAGTAAAGCCCTCTGGTCCAGGGTTACTCTTCGTTGAGTGGTTTGATTACTGATTTTATGTCCTTACTAGTTATAAGTCAGTTCAGATTTTGTATTTCTTCATGACTCAGGCTGGGTAGTTGTATGTTCCTACAAATTTGTTCATTTCATCTATGTTATTCAATATTTTGGCATACAATTGTTCATAGTACTCTGAGATCATTCTTTTTATTTCTGTAAAATCAGAAGTAATGCTCTCACTTTCATTTCTGATTTTAGTTGAGTCTTCTCAGTTTTTCTTAGTCTGGCTAAAAGTTTGTCAATTTCTTTATCTTTTCAAATTATTAACTTTTGGTTTTGTTGAATTTCTCTATTATTTACCTATTCTCTATCTCAATTCCTTTTTTCTCCTAAATTTATGTATACTTTACTTGTCTAGTTCCTTAAGGTGTAAAGTTAGGTTATTTATTTGAAATTTTTATTTTTCTTTAATATAGGTATTTACAGCTATAAATTTCCATCTGAGTACTGCTTTCACTGCATCTCACAAGTTTTAGTATGTTGTGCTTTTGTTTTTATTTGTCTCAAGGCAGTTGCTACATTTCCTTCTGATTTCTTCATTTAGCTATTGGTTGGTTAAGAGTGTTTTGCTTCATTTCTACATATTTATGAATTTTCCAGTTTTCCTTTTATTGTTTTCTAGTTTTATTCCTTTGTGATAAGAAAAGGTATTTTGTATAATTTCAGTCTTTAAATGTAGTAAAACTTGTTTTGTAGAGTAATATGGTTTATCCTGGATACGTTTTATGCACACTTGAGAAAAATCTGTATTCTGTTTTTGCTGGGTGGCATGCTCTGTGTATGTTAGGTTAAATTGGCTCTCTTTTTCCTTATTGATCTCGAACCCAGGAGGTGGAGGTTGCAGTGAGCCGAGATCGCACCACTGCACTCCAGCCTTGGTAACAGAGCAAGACTCTATATGCTTGTCAATCTATGTAAAATAACCACAGAGATTTTGAAAGGGATTGTGCTCAATCTGCAGAACAAATTGAGGTGTATTGCTATCTTAATAATATTAAGTCTTCTGATCCATATAAATGAGGCATCTTTCCATTTATTATGCTTTAATTTCTTTCAAGAGTGTTTTTTAGTGTTCTGTGTAGAACTCTTGCACTGCTTTTGTTAAATATACTTTGTCATTTTAATTGTTCGATAAAATTTGTTAAGTCTGGTTCTAGCACTGATCCCTAGAAAACTTAAAAGAGACACTTTATCTCTCTATTTTTGTCCCCTATAAGTAATAAAGTGGTCCTGTATTCATTTTTTAAAACTGAAAAATATGCATATTTCCAAAGATTCTCACATTCATTCATTTATTTATTCAGCAAACATTTATTAAACACCTTCTATGTGCCAGGCAGATACAGTTATCTGCCCTTATACAGCCTAAAGCCATAGAATTTACTATTAACATATTAATAAAATTCAGTAAAAATATTTAAATTAGCCTCTGAAAACTTATATCACTTATTTGAATCTTCTTAACAGACTTATACATTATATTCAAGTTTTTTTTTGGTTAAAACTTGAAATACCACATATGTCTATAAACAACTACCGCTAAAGAAAATGTATAGTTCATAAAGATTATTGCTAAAATTCTGTGAGCTTTTTCTTCCTTACCTGTTATCTTATTTTTAATGTTTGTTTCTAACCATTGTGAGTGAATTAAAATATATTTAAAATTTTTTAATTCCTTCTGGGAGAGGATATAAAAAGAAAGGAGAGGATAATATAGGTGGTTTATAGCTTCATTTAACTGTTTTGTATGTCTTAACAATATATGGTGAATTATTGGGGAAATTATTTCTGGGCTTTTAAGAATCACAGTACTGCCACTCACTAGCTGACTAATTTTGATGAAGCTACTTGACTTTCTGAGTCCTGATTCTATCCTTTATAAATTGGAGATAATAATACTCATTATTTAACCCATTTTGATTGTAGACATTAAACTAGATAATATTTGTGAATGTATTTTGAAAACTCTAAGGCACTGTATGGATGTATTATTTTACATGATATCTGATTTCTGTCAACTCTCCCACAGGAGTATCAGCTCATGATAGGAGTCAGTAATTGGATGCTCTGGGTGGCCTATTTCTTCACGTTCCTCTGTTTGTATTCCATTATCATCATTTTTATGTGCATAGTTTTCTTTGTCAAGGCAAGTGTCTATCTGACTGCAGCATGTTGTGAATAAACTTTGAGAGGGAAAGCGGAAACATGGTGTGGGGCCAAATGGGCCTTGGGTTTCTAGGGGATGAAAATGTGGCTTTTGTTGACTCCACAGTGGAAACTCAGAGACTGTTTAGTCTCTCAGCAAACAAAACTTTAGACCTAGAGGGATGGGCCATCTGTAAGAAATAAATTGTTAACTCTCCATTTCACTGAGCAAAGTCATCAGTTTCACTAAGACTCTTAAAATACTTATGGATGTTTCATTTTTCCTCTTTGGTTTTGGTGCAGTACCACTTAGAGCATGACTAAACTGGTTTCCTAATTGTTTTGCTAGGTTAAACCGGCACCAGTCATCCAAAGCAGTGACCCAACCCTTATCGTTATCTTTTTGCTGTTTTATGCCATCGCCACAATATGCTTCAGCTTTATGGTTAGCACTTTCTTCAGTAAAGGTGAGTCTGAGATTCTAGTGGTGAAATATTCTCAGTAACTACACTTTAGCTGCCAACTCATTATAGCCTCTGTTTACGCACTCTAACCGAAAAGACAAATATCATATACATGTGAAATGATTTGGAAGGGAAGGAAGAGAGCAATGACAATTAGCATAGCATAGGATACATGTGAAAAAAGACAAAAACCAAAATAAGATCATGTCTGGGTATTCTTTCTAAACTTTAGCTGCTACTTCATGTATGGTATTTGTCAAACCCTTCCACCAGGAAGGGTTGAGATGGAGATGGCTCCTGTATATTCCGTTGGAGGGACTGATGTTTGCTAGTATCTGATGATGAGAGTGGTATATGTGAAGAGAAAGAAAACGGCAGTACTGCTTCAATGAAAGAAAGGGTTCTTGCACTTAATTAATAGATCCTAATTGTGTGTCTTCTGTGTATTTGTTTTTGTTTTGTTTTGTTTTGTTTTTGTTTGTTTGTTGTGAGACAGAGTCTCATTCTGTGGCCCAGGCTGGAGTACAGTGGCTCAATCTCGGCTCACTGCAACCTCTGCCTCCCGGGTTCAAGCAATTCTCCTGCCTCATCCTCCCGAGTAGCTGGGACTACAGGTGCCTGGCACCATGCCCGGCTAATTTTTGTATTTTTAGTAGAGATGAGGTTTCACCATGTTGGCCAGGCTGGTCTTGAACTCCTGACCTCAGGTGATCCACCCGCCTCAGCCCCACAAAGTGCTGCGATTACAGGCATGAGCCACCGTGCCCAGCGTATGTATCTGAAATATACTGTCTGCCCCACAGAGCTAATACTGACCTTGGGGACATGAATATTATATGCAAACAAAGTAGTTTATGAAATACATTAGCGAGAGTCACATGATTTGCAGAGTACGAGCTGGGTACCCAGGAAAACCAGCGATATAATTCCAGTCTGACTCTGAAGGCCTGGGAACCAGGGGAGGTGATGGTGTAAATCCCAGTTCAAAGGCTGGAACAGACTGATGTCCCAGTCAAGCAGGCAGCAAGGAAGAAATGAGAGAGAATTTCCTGCTTCCTCCACCCTTTTGTTCTTTTTAGGCCCTCAACACATTGGGGAGGACCATCTGCTTTACTGAGTCTACTAATTCAAATGCTTATCTCATTTGGGAACCTCCTCACAGACACACCCAGAAATAACGTTTAATCTGTATACCCCATGGAGAGTCAAGTTGACACATAACATTAACCATCATAAGAAGACATGCAGAGAACAACGAAAATTAATGAAGTATAGTGTACACATTTTTAAAAAAGGAAATGGATTAAGATATTCCAGGTTGAGAAAGGCCTAGAAATGCTTCAATTGAGGTAGGTTTGTGAAGGATTGGAAGAAGGGAATGAATAGGAAGTCAAGTCAGTGGATGCAACTATACATTCATTCATTCATTCATTCATTTAAATTTTTGGATATCTGTGACCGAGAGTGGTGGCTCATACCTGTAATCCCAGCACTTTGGGAGGCTAAGGTGGGTGGATCACTTGAGGTCAGGACTTCGTTACCAACTTGGCCAACGTGGTGAAACTCTGTCTATTGAAAATACAAAAATTAGCCATGTGTGATCGTGGGCACCTGTAATCTCAGTTATTCAGGAGGCTGAGACAGGAGAATCACCTGAACCTGGGAGGTGGAGGTTGCAGTGAACCGAGATTGCACCACTGCACTATAGCCTGGGCAGCAGAGTGAGACTCTGTCTCAAAAAAAAAAATGGATATCTGACCTCGTATAGGGTCTAACATACAAAGAACAAGAAAAATCGTTTCCTTTCCCATTGAGGGCTTATGTGCAAAGTGGTTTTATGAATTTACAGCCTCACTGGAAGAAGATGAGAATCATCATGCTCCATATTCTTGCCAATGTTTAGAATTGCCAAGCTTTAAATTGTGCCAAATTAGGGCTATGAAATGTTATCGCATAGCAACTTAAATCTGCATTTCCCAATTGCTAATGAAGCTGAGCGTGTGTTACTAATATGAGTCATGTGTGTCTCCTCTTCTGTAACTCTGTTAATGCATTCTGATTTTTTATAGTTATTGAAAATTTCTCACAATATTTTTACTTAAAGTCTATTTTGTCTAATATTCATATAACCACCCTGATGTCTTTTTGTTATTTGCCTGGAGTGTCTTTTTCCATCCTTTCACTTTCAACAAGTTTGTGTATTTGAATCATTTTTTTAAAATCCATTCTGCCACCTTTGCCTTTTAGTGAAGATAATAATACAGAACATTGGCCACACGCGGTGGCTCACGCCTGTAGTCCCAGCTTTGGGAGGCTGAGGCGGATGCATCACGAGGTCAAGAGTTCGAGACCAGCCTGACCAACATGGTGAAACCCTGTCTCTACTAAAAATACAAAAATTAGCTGGGCGTGGTGGCATGTGCCTGTAATCCCAGCTACTCCAGAGGCTGAGGCAGGAAAACTACTTGAACCTGGGAGGCAGAGGTTGCAGTGAGCCAAGATCATGCCACTGCACTCCCGCCTGGGTGACAGAGTGAGACTCTATCTCAAAAAAAAAAAAAAAAAAAAAAATACAGAGCTGACATCATCTGCCGTTTGGGTATTTGTTTATATATGTCATATCTTTTGTTTCTCTCATGTCTTCCATTTTGAGTCCCATCTAATTTCCTTTTCTGTATATTTTCTAATTCTTCTCTGAGGGGGTAATTTGGATATTACAATTAGTATCTTAAACAATTTAATTTGGATTAATAACAATTTAGCTTTAATACTACACAAAAACTCTTCTGTCAAGCGTCAGCTCCTCTTTATGTTGGTATTTTTCCAAATTACATCTTTATATTGTGTGCCTATTAACACGTTTATCATTATTTTATGCATTTATCTTTTAAATCATATAAAAGGAAAAAGAAACCATTATCATAACACTGGCTTTTATATCTGCCTATGTAGTTACCTTCACTGGAGCTCTTTATTTTTTCATATGACTTCACACTACCATCTAATGTCCTTTCATTAAGCTGAAAGAACCACATTGTAGGGCAGATCTATTAAATTTTCTTTGCTTTTACTAATCTGGGAATTTCCTAATATCTCTTAATTTTTTTGTTTGTTTGTTTTTGAGACAGTCTTGCTCTGTTGCCCAGGCTGGAGTACACTGGTGCGATCTTGGCTCACTGCAACCTCTGCCTCCTGGTTCAAGCGATTCTCGTGCCTCAGCCTCCCAAGTAACTGGGATTACAGGCGTGTGCCACCATGCCTTGCTAATTTTTGTATTTTTTAGTAGAGATGGGGTTTCACCACATTGCCCGGGCTGGTCTCTAACTCCTAGCCCCAAGCGATCCGCCCACCTCAGTCTCCAAAAGTGCGGGGACCACAGGCATGAGCCACCACTCTTGGCCCTTCCTAATTTTTTTAAAAGCTATTTTTAAGAGCAGTCTTAGATTAAAAGCAAAATTATGATGAAGGTACAGAGATTTCCTGTAGACCCTCTGCTCCCCACATGCATGACCTCACCCATTATCAGCATCCCACATCAGAGTAGTACATTTGTTACAATTGATAAACATACTAACACATCGTAATCACTCAACTCCTGGCAAACTTATCTTTTCACTTTATTATTAATTTTTGTCTTTTTTTTTCTTAACATGCCTAAAGATTTATTAATATTTTCAAACAAGTAGCTTTTGGTTTCATTAATTTTCTCTATTGATCTCCTGTTTTTAATATCATTAATTTCTACTCTAATGCTCATGATTTCTTTTCTTCCGCTTACTTTGGATTTAATTTGTTCTTCCTTTTCTAGTTTCCTAAGGTGGAAACTTAGATTATTGGTTTTAGATCCTTCTTCTTTTCTAATATATGCCTTCAACGCATTAATTTCTTATGATATTTCTTCTTTGACCCAAGTATAATTTAGAAATATATCATTTAATCTCCATGTGTTTTGATGTTTCCCGGTATGTTTCAGTTATTTTTTTTTCTATTTTAATGTCATATGGTTTGAGAGCTGACATTGTGTGATTTTTGTCCCTTTACGTTTGTTAAGATGTGTTTTATGACCCAGAATATGGTTTGTCCTGGTGAATGTTCCATGTGAGCTTGACAACAATTTGTATTCTGCTGTCGTTAAATTAAGTAGCCTATAGATGTTTATTATATACTATTCATTGATGGTGTTGTTGAGTTCAACTATGTCCTTAGTGATTTTCTGCCTGCTGGATCTGTCTATTTCTGATAGAGGGTTATGAAAGTCTCCAACTATAATAGTGGATTCAGCTTTTTCTCCTTAGAGTTCTATTAGTTTTTCACTCATGTATTTTGATGGTCTGCTCTTAAGTGCATACGCTTTAAGGATTGTTATGTCTTCTTGGAGATTTGACCCATTTATTGTTATGTAATGCCGTTCTTCATCTCTGATAACTTTACTAGCTTTGAAGTGTGCTGAGACTAATGTATATGGCTAGTCTTGCTTTCTTTTGCTTAGTGTTAGCATGGTATATTTTTTCCACCCATTTGCTTTTAATCTACATGGGTTTTCATAGCTAACATGGGTTTCTTGTAGACCACATTCCATAGGGCCTTATTTTTTTCTAATCCCCTCTGACAATCTCTTTTAATTGGTGCATTTAGACCTTTGACATCCAAAGTGATTATTACTATAGTTAGACTAATATCTACTGTATTTGTTCAATAGTATTCTATTTGTTGCCCTTATTCTTTGTTTCTACTTTTGTCTTCCACTCTTTCTCTGCCTTTTGTGGTTTTCCTTGAGCATTTTATATGGTTCCATTTTCTCTCCTCAGCATATCAGTTGTACTTCTTTTTTCTTTTTTTACTTTTTTTAGTAGTTGCACTAGAGTTTGCAATATACATTTACAGTAATTCAAAATTACTTTAAAATAACACTATATTACTTCACTAGTAGTGTGAGTACCTTATAATAACAAAATAATTCTTATTCCTTTCTCCCATCCTATCATGGTTGTCATTCATTTCATTTATATATAAACATACATAAGTATGTATACCTAAGATATATGTATACATAAGTGTACATAATCAAATTCATTGTTGCTGTTATTTTTGTGAATCAACTCTTAGTTGTTAGATCAATTAAGAACAAGAAATGTACATCATGATGACAATAGTTAATAATACTATATTGTATACTTCAATTTTTTAACTTTTATTAAGTTCAGAGACACAAGAGCAGATTTGTTACCTAGGTAAACTTGTGTCGTGGGGGTTTGCTGTACAGATTATTTCATTACCCAGGTATTAAGCCTAGTACCCATTAGTTATTTTTCCTGATCCTTTTTGTCTTCCAACTCTCCACCCTCCAAAAGTCCCCCATGTGTGTTGTTCCCCTCTATATGTCCATGCATTCTCATCGTTTAGCTCCCACTTATAAGTAAGAACATGCGGTATTTGGTTTTCCATTACTGTATGAGTTTGCTAAGGATAATGGCTTCTAGCTCCATCTAGGTCCCTGCAGAAGATATGATCTCATTCTTTTTTATGGCTGCATAGTATTGCATGGTGTGTATGTACCACATTTTCTTTATCCAAAGTAAATATTAAGTATTCTCCCTCCACCCGACCCCCCCCCACACACACAAATATGAGATGATGTGTCAATCAGCTTGATTGTGATAATCATTTCACAATGTATAGGTATATCAAATCATCACATCATACACTTGAAATATATACAATTGTTATTTTTCAATAAAGGTGGGGGAAAAAGATTTTACGTTGCCTTCACTTATTAATTCTTTGGTGCTCTGCTTTAAGTGGATTAGAGGTTCTAACCTAATCTACATAAAGAGATTCAGGTTTCACTTTTCTTCTCTTAAAATAATTTCTTTTAATGTTTCTCGCAAGGCAGGTGAACTGGCAACAAATTTCCTCAATTTTTGTTTGTCTAGGAAAGTCTATTTCTCTTTTACGTTCAAAGGATAATTTCACAGGGTGCAGAATTTTAGATTGGAAGTTTTTTTCTTCCAACACTTTAAATATTTCAATCCCGTTCTGGTTTTGTTTCTGAAAAGAAGTTGGATGTAATTATCTTTGTTCCTCTATAAGTAAGGTATTTTCTTCCTCTGGCTTTTTTCAGGCTTTTGTTTTCTTTATCTTTGATTTTCTGTAACTTGAAAATGGTTTGCCTAATTGAAGTTTTCTAGCATTTATCCTGCTTGGTGTTCTCTGAGTTTTCTGGGTTTGTGGTGTGGCGTCTGATGTTAATGTGGGGGAAATTTGCAGTCATTATTGTGTCAAATATTTCTTCTGTTTCTTTCTTTTTTCTACGTCTTATGTACTCATTATGCATTTATTATACCTTTTGCAATTGTCACATGGTCCTTGGATATTTTGTACTGTCCTTTTTTTCTTCAGTCTTTGTTTTCTTTGCTTTACAGTTCTTGAGATTTTTATCCAGATATCTCTAAGCTCAGAGATTCTTTCCTTAGCCATGTCCAGTCTATGAATAAACCCCTCAAAGGCATTCTTCATTTTGGTTACACTGTTTTTAATCGTTAGCATTTCTTTTTCATTCATTCTTAGGATTTTTATCTCTATACTTATATTGCTTACTAATTTTGCATGCTGTTTACTTTATCTATTAGAGCCCTGTGCTGAGGGAAGCAATGTTGTATAAAACAGTCAAGTTTCTGTTTCTCACGGCATTTATTTTCGTGCACTCATCAACAAAAATATTTGCGCATTAGATTCTTGAAGATTGCTTACATTGACCTTATAATTTTCTTCTTAATTGCAGTGAATATTGCAGTTGCTTTGGGAGGTTTGTTTTTTTTCGCCATCTACTTTCCAGCTGCTGGCCTCCATGTCTACTATGGAAATATGACATTTATCCAGAAGCTGGCAGCCTGTCTCAGCTCAAATTTTGCAATGGCATTGGGAGTTAAATTTCTAGCTGATGCAGAAACATGGAGTGAGTATTTACCTCGTAATTTTTACAATGTTTCTAGTAGATATATCTTTGGTATCTGATTGGCTATTTCCAATTCTAATATTGATTGAGACTGCTAAACTCCCCTTCAAAAAACTGCAGTACTTTATACCACCACCTATAGACGTGAGTGCTTACGCATTCTGTATTAGTATTTCCAAAATTTCCTGCAAGCCTCCTCCCGCTCCTTTTGGAGTTGCCACCTGCTGTCTAATGATAGATGGAAAGTGACACGGTCTGCTTTTAGTATCCGCCTTCCTTTTACTATCAGCGCAGTATCTATGCAAGAATTCTTCTAGTCTTCTGTCTTGTGGTCAGCATTCATCCCTACTTTTCAATGGTTGTTTTTCTAAAATTTTTTATTTCCATGAACATTTGGCATGAGGAGGGGTAGAGAGAGAGGAGCCACTGTCTTAACAACCCATAAGCCTGCTTATTTTTGTTAAACCCTATTTTCCTGACTTTTATATATATAACAAAAAATTTCTTTTTTTGCCTATGTGCTGGGAATGTTTTTATTTAATGCTTTCTTGTATAGCCTTGTATATAGAAGCTGCCTTTCTAGGAAGCTATGGTGTGCCCCAGACACGGAACTTTTTCTTACATATATAATTTTTTTTTTTTTTGAGACAGTCTTGTTCTATGGCCCAGGCTGGGGTGCAGTGGTGTGATCTCAGCTCACTGCAACCTCTGCCTCCCAGGTTCAAGCAATTCTCCTGCCTCAGTCTCCCGAGCAGCTGGGATTACAGGCACCTGCCACCATGCTCAGCTAATGTTTGCGTTTTTAGTAGAAACAGGGTTTCACCACGTTAGCCAGGCTGGTCTTGAACTCCTGACCTCAGGTAATCTGCCCGCCTAAGCCTCCCAAAGTGTTGGAATTACAGGTGTGAGCCACCACACACAGCTACATTTTATTTTTGTTTCAGTCTTTTCCAATTATTTGCTTGTTTGGGGTATAATGGGGAGCATATTCCCTGATTAGTTACTGAGATGCCCTCAGGGGCAACCTAAATTCTAAGGGTGCAAGAAAGTGACTGACTGTAGTAGGGATCTCCAGAAAGCATCAACACAATTATTTTCTTAAGTATTTAATTTGATATAGATAAATAACTGTTTTAATCTCAGTTGGCACCAAATTCATCCTCTGCTGTTATGTCTTAGGAGTTGGACTTAAATGGAGTAACATCTTCTCATCAACTACACTGGATAACTTTTATTTTGCCCATGTGCTGGGAATGTTTTTATTTGATGCTTTCTTGTATAGCCTTGTGGCCTGGTATATAGAAGCTGTCTTTCCAGGAAGCTATGGTGTGCCCAAGCCGTGGAACTTTTTCTTACAGGTAAGTTATAATTCTTCTGTTATTGATAGAGGCACCATCCTTATGAACTTCATTTATGATATTTATAAAAGCTCTGTCTGTAATGGAATCAGTAGGTCAGGTGGAAGAACCATTTTCATTTACACTTCAGCCATACTAATTCACTAGCCATATCCTAATCCCTTCTAAGCCCTCCAGTAAACGTAAGTAGTGGTAGATGATAGCTTGTGATCGGCTGGGCATGGTAGCTCACGCTGGTAATCCCAGCACTTTGGGAGGCTGAGGTAGGTGGATCACTTGAGGTCGGGAGTTCGAGACCAGCCTGGCCAACATGGTGAAACCCTGTCTCTACTAAAAATACAAAGAATTAGCCAGGCATGGTGGCATGCCTGTACTCCCAGCTACTCTGAAGCCTGAGGCAGGAGAATCGCTTGAACCCGGGAGGCAGAGGGTGCAGTGAGCCAAGACTGTGCTATTGCACTCCAGCTGGGACGACAGAGCGACACTCCATCTCAAAAAAAAAAAAAAAAAAAAAACTTGAGACCTCAAACTTTACAAATTATGAGTCATCTATCACTTTTATAGGAAAATGTTTTAAAAGGATTAAACTCTGGCATAAAGACATTAATATATGATGGGGCCAATGCAGTGACTCCCGCCTGTAATCCCAGCACTTTGGAAGGCCAAGGTGGGTGGATCTCCTGAGGTCAGGAGTTTGAGACCAGCCTGACCAACATGGCAAAACTCCATCTCTACAAAAATCCAAAAATTAGCCGGGTATGGTAGCGGGTGCGGGTAATCCCAGCTACTTGGGAGTCTGAGGCAGGAGAATTGCTTGAACCCAGGAGGTGGAGGTTGCAGTGAACCGAGATCGCACCATTGCACTCCGGCCTGCACAACAAGAGCGAAACTCCATCTCAAAAAAAATAAAATAAAAATAAATTAATATATGATGGGTCTTTACATGCTAGGAGAGGTTAGTTATGTCTGGGCGCACACCACCTGCATTATTTCCTTGGTTAGGTCAGATCTCCTAGAGTCAGAATCACAGAGAAAGGGGTAGCATTTGTATCCTGCCCTCTCTTCTCAGTATTTTTTCATACTATTTTTCACTTCTGTATCGCTCAGAAAAGAAGATCCAATAGAGTAATATAATACTGTTTGCTACAGCCTCATCTCTCAGTGATTTTCTTTTGTCTTCCGTAATATTTTTTTCTTCTTTTATTTTTGAGATGGAGTCTTGCTCTTGTCACTCAGGCTGGAGGGCAGTGCAGTGGCGCGATCTCGGCTCACTGCAAGCTCCGCCTCCCCGGTTCATGCCATTCTTCTGCCTCAGGGTCCTGAGTAGTTGGGACTACAGGCGTGAGACACAGCGCCTGGCCTTTTTTTTTTTTTTTTTTTTTTTTCCGGATATTTATTAGAGACGGGGTTTCACCGTGTTAGCCAGGATGGTCTCGATCTGACCTCACGATCCACCCGCCTCGGCCTCCCAAAGTGCTGGGATTACAGGCCTGGGCCACCGCACCCGGCCTCTTACAATTTTAATAGAGTAGTCTGCTTTTCGGCTGGGCACCGCGGCTCATGCCTGTAATCCCAGCGCTTTGGGAGACCAAGAAGGGCGGATCACCTGAGGTCAGGAATTCAAGACCGGTCTGGCCAACATGGCAAAACCACGTCTCTACTAAAAATACAAAAATTAGCCAGGTGTGGTGGTGCACACCTGCAGTCCCAGCTACTCGGGAGGCTGAGGCAGGAGAATTGCTTGAACTCAGGAGGTGGAGGTTGCAGTGAGCCGAGATTGCGCCATTGCACTCCAGCCTGAGCAGCAAAGCAAGACTCTGTCTCAAAAAAAAAAAAAAAAAAAAAAAGGATGGTCCGTGTTTTATGCCCGGGGTGTTCAGACACTAGCCAATTAACTCCAAAATTTTAATTTCAAGAAATTTTATGCAATCCATCTCAGTACAAAAGCTAACAGACCAAAGTATTGTTTAGCACTGCCTTTCCGTGCCTTGGCAGTGATTGTACTTTTCTTCCCTTCATAGCACTCTTACTGGTTTGTGGAATCACCTGAGAAAAAAACTGAAGTCAGTCAATTTTATGAGCAAATGCAAAGCAAGTATTTTGAAGCTGAACCAACTGATTTGAGAGCAGGTATCCAGATCAAACATTTGTGCAAGGTACTGTTTCAAAGATCTTTTATTCTTGATGAAACTGAAGCTTAGTTTACAGTTCATTGTAAATGCTTGTTACTGGAAATAACAAAATAAAAATTAGATGTTAATAACGGGTCATAGCCATCATGTTTACTTCCTTTGAGAAAGATAAAATATATATAGTATATAATCAAAAGTGTCATGTTTCTCCTCCCTCCAGAATATAATTAGATTTTGTTTTTTCTTTAGCATTTATTTTATGTTCAGGGGTACATGTGAAGGTTTGTTATATCGAAAAACTCAGGTCATAATGGTTTGATGTCCAGATTATTTTGTCACCCAGGTGACACTAAGCCTAGTACCCAATAGTTATTTTTTTCTGCTCCTCTCCCTTCTCCCAGCCTCTACCCTCTGGGAGGTCCCAGTGCCTGTTGTTCCCCTCTTTGTGTTCATGTGTTCTCATCATTTAGCTCCCACTCTTAAGTGAGAACATGCGGTATTTGTTTTTCTGTTCCTGTGTTAGTTTGCTAAAGATGATGGCCTCCAGTTCCATTCATGTTCCTGCAAATGAAATGATCTTGTTCTTTTCTGTGGCTGCGTAGTATTCCATGGTGTATATGTACCACGTTTTCTTTATTCAGTCTACCATTGATGGGCATTTAGGCTTATTGCATGTCTTTGCTATTGTGAATGGTGCTGCAATGAATGTACACGTGCATGTGTCTTTATGATAGAACGATTTCTGTTCCTTTGGGTACATACCCAGTAATGGGATTGCTGGGTCAAATGGTAGTTCTGCTTTTAGCTCTTTGAGGAATTGCCACACTGCTTTCCACAATGGTTGAACTAATTTACACTCCCCTAACAGTGTATAAGCATTCCCTTTTCTCTGCAACCTCACCAGTATGTTACTTTTTGACTTTTTAATAATAGTTATTCTGACTGGTATGAGGTGGTAACTTATTGTAGTTTTGATTTGCATTTCTCTAATGATCAGCAGTATTGAGCTTTTTTTCATATGCTTCTTGGCCACGTGTATGTCTTCTTTTGAAAAGTCTCTGTTCATGTCCTTTGTCGACTTTTTAATGGGATTTTTTTTTTCTTGTAAATTGTTTAAGTTCCTTATAGATGCTGGATATTAGACTTTGTCAGATGTATAGTTTGCAAACTTTTTCTCCTATTCTGTGGGTTGTCTGTTTACTGTGTTGATAGTTTCTTTTGCTGTGCAGAAGCTCTTTAGTTTCATTAGATCTCACTTGTCAATTTTTGCTTTGGTTGCAATTGCTTTTGGCATCTTCATGAAATCTCCGCCAGAGTTGATTTTTGTATATGGTGTAAGGAAAGGATCCTATAAACTACAACTTATATTTTAGTGTGGACAAAAGTGCTTAACAATTGAATGAAAAATAAGATAATTGTAGTACATAGTATATGCCATTAGGAAAATAAATAGAGTGATGATCTATTAATTGAGAGAAGGATGGACAGGAGGAACATTTCTAATAGTTATGTTAATGATAAGTTATGTTAATGAAGCATCTCTGAAAATATGGCCATTGTGGATGCCACGACCCTCTCCAACAATATCACCTCAGTTGAACAGAGCCACCTCATCCCAAATTAGGCTCGTTTTCCTGGAATAGCCTACATCCAGTGACTGCTTAAGGTGGGGATATTAAGGCCCAGCTTTTTCCTCCAGCTCCAGTCAGCTCTGAATGATCATCCAAACTGCAGAACTTGTGTGGTTGACCTTGTTGTCACTGTATGTACTGTAGCCCTACTATTTTCTCTCCCAAATCGGTATCCTTCCTTTCTTCACACAGGTGTTGGGCCTAAGAACACTCCTGCATGCTAATTTCTCTTATGTAAACTTCCTGGATGCCAATTTTCATCTTACAGTTCACTTCCCATGGAACCAGTTAGTGATTACTGATACCCAGAGTTGCCAGAGAAAGTAGATGATAAGATGACTGGTAGACTCTGGTACAAGTTAGCAGTACAGTGTTCATATGTGGTGAATTGGGATGATATACCAGGGGAAATAAATGCATCAGTTAGTGACATCCATCAAGCATTTGAAAAATATGGGAGTATTAGTAGTTATATGGACTATAGAATTGGATAAGTATTGCTGGGGGAGAACCGATACATGGACATTGTTTACGATTAACCATCAGAGGCTAGGTGTTATAAAATCTAGTGAGCCTCCTAGGAAACATATAAAGAGATTCTCATCCTCAGTAGCCAAAGAAAAGAAAAAAACTGAGAACTAAGCCCCAGACTTAATCAAAAGAATAGGAGGGCTCTAGAAAAGCTTAAATTCCTAATCTGTGCAGGTTTGCTTTACCAGGACTTTGAGTCGATGCTATAAAGGATTGTGGAATTGGGAGCAGGTGAGGGTATTTTGCACATGGGAGGAACATGAATCACTGGAACCGGAGGGTAGACTACAGTTGGCAGGCTTCACGATGGTCCCCAGCGATCCTCACCTCCTGATATTCACGCCCTTGTCCAGTCCTCTCCTGTGTGATCTGTATAATACAATGGAAGTGAAAATACATGCTTTCCAAAACCAGTTCATAGCAGGTATTGTGAATTTTACTTTGGTCTTCAGTTGCTTGCCCTTAAGTAAGCCACCATGTCTTTCAAGTTGCCCTGTGGACTTGCTTCTGTGGACAAGAACCAAGGCTTTCCAATATAACCAATACCAGCTTCCCAGCCGTGTGAGTGAGCCCTCTTGGAAGTGGATGTCTTGGCTTCTGTCAAGCTTCAGGTGACTACAGTCCAAGTTAGCACCTTGACTGCAACCTCAGAGAAACCCTGAATCAGTCCCATCCAACGAATCTACTATATGACTGTTTTGCAAGTGGACCCAGAGAGCATTTATTGAAGCATTAAGAAATGTGCTAACAAGAGGAACACCAGCATCATTGGGAACTGTTGCCAATAGGAGATATTATTGCAGAACTGGACTCACTGATAACAACGGAGATATGATTCAAAAATAATCGAGATCAGGGTGTGGCACAGGCGTGAACAATTTTCCTAATAAGTGACAAGTTTGGAGTGGCAGTCTGGGGCACTTGATCCACAAATGATGGTTAATAAAACACAATTTCCTGGAGGCAAGATAGATGGGCAGCCAGTGAGGGCATTGCTCAAACCATACAACCAGAAGTGTGGATGAATGAATCATTAGGAGCCCGAGGCAAGGCACCCCGTAGTAATTAATGGTCTCCTCCATCCTTTTCAGTTTTCAGAGCTGACACCTATTGACTGGAGGAGGGGCTTGATTGCTAAGTGGAAGCAGACTGCAAAACTAAGGCAAAGGCACATGATAATGATTACCCTAGTCTTTCTGCAAAAGGACCTATAGCTATTTGTCTAGGTGATACTCAGAGATGCAAAGTGTCCTCATAGTCCCATTGTTTAACCAGGGGTATGTGCAGGCTAGGTAATAAATGAAATCCTGGTCCTTGTCCGGCTTACAGTAGGTACACTGGGACCGTGGACACACCCAGTGGGCATCTCCACAGCTGTCACATGTACAATTGGAAACGACATACTTTGTAGCTGGCGTAACCCTTACATTGGCCCCATGGCGTCTAGAGAAGAGCTGCCCCTACAGGGTCAAATCAAGCTGAATCCTTTGAAACTACCTACCTCCACTAGCCAAGATGGTAAATCAAAAGCATTGTTACATTCTGGGGAAGTGGCAGATATTAGAATCACCTTTGAAGAATGTATTACTAGAGGCTGGGCGTGGTAGCTCATGCCTGTAATCCTAACACTTTGGGAGGTCAAGGCAGGCGGATCACAAATTCAGGAGATCAAAACCATCCTGGCTAACACAGTGAAACCCCATCTCTACTAAAAATACAAAAATTAGCCGGGCATGGTGGCACGCTCCTGTAGTCCCAGCTACTCAGGAGACTGAGGCAGAAGAATCACTTGAACCCGGGAGGCAGTGGTTGCAGTGGGCCAAGATGGCGCCACTGCATTCCAGCCTGGGTGACAGAGTGAGACTCTGTCCCAAAGAAAAAGAATGTATTAGTAGTGATCTCTGGTCACATTACCATTTAAGTTACCACTCTAGTTTGTGCAAAAATCCACCCAGATGAATGCTGCGGGATGACAGTGGATCTACCACAAACTCAAGTAAATAGTTGACTCAGTTGCAGCTGTGTCTAGTATCATTTGCCTGTGGCAGGAGATTAACACAACCTATGGACATAATGTGAGACCATTGATTTGGAACATCTCTCTTTCCATCACTATCAGATCAGAGATTTTTTTATTCATTTGAAATGAACACCAATATATATTTACTTGTGTCCAGAGCTATAAAGATTCTTTGGCTGTCTGGCCTAATATAATCTGAAAGGACATGGACTGGCTATTCATCTTGCATCTGGCCAAAGATTTCTTGAATAAGACCTCTAAAGCACAGACATCAAAGCAAAAATTGGCAAATGGAATTGTGTCAGGCTTAAAAGCTTCTGACCAGGCACGGTGGCTCACGCCTGTAATCCCAGGACTTTGGGAGGCCGAGGCAGGAAGATCACGAGGTCAGGAGTTTGAGACCGGCCTGGCCAATACGGTAAAACCCCATCTCTACTAAAAATACAAAAATTAGTCGGGTGTGGTGGCATGTGCCTGTAGTCCCACCTACTCAGGAGGCAGAGGCTGAAGAATCACTTGAACCCGAGAGGCGGAGGTTGCAGTGAGCTGAGATTGCGCCACTGTACTCCAGCCAGAGCGACAGAGTGAGACTGCATCTCAAAAAAAAAAAAAAAAGCTCTGCACAGTGAAGGAAGGAAACAATCAACAAAGGGAAGACACAGTTTACAGACTGGGAGAAAATATTTGCAAACCATTCATCCAACAAGGGATTAATAGCCAAAATATAAAAGGAACTGAAACAACTCACTAGCAAAAAAAAAAAAAAATCCAATTTAAAAATAGGCAAGAGATCCAAATAGGCATTTCTCAAAAGAAGTAATACAAAGGGCCAACAGGTATGTGAAAAAACTGTCAGTGCAGCTAATCATCAGGAAAATGCAAATCAAAACCCCAAAGAGATATTATCTCAACCCAGTTAAACCGATATTATCAAAAAGACAGAAAATAATAAATGCTGGTGAGGATGCAGAGAAAGGGAAACCCTTGTATACTCTTGGTGGGAATGTAAATTAGTACAGCCACGCTGGAAAATGGTACAGGGGTTGCTCATAAACCTAAAAATAGAACTGTCATATGATCCAGCAATCCCACTGCTAGATATGTATCCAAAAGAAAGGAAGTCAGTGTATCAAAGATCTATCTACACGCTCATGTTAATTGTAGCATAACTCAATTAACTTGGTTATTCTTGGTTAGCATAACTAACCAAGATATGGAATCAACCTAAATGTCCATCAGGAGATGAATGTGTAAAGAAAATGTGGTGTATATACATAGTGGAAAATTACTGAGCCACAAGAAAGAATGAAATCAAGTCATCTGCAGCAACATGGATGGAACTGGGGATATTATGTTAAGTGAAATAAACCAGACACAGAAAGACAAACACTGCATGTTCTCATTCATATGTGGAGCTAAAATAATTCATTTCGTGAAAGTAGTGAATAGAGTGGTGGTGACCACTGACTAGAAAGGGTAGTGCAGAGTAGGGCATAAAAAGGGGTTTCTTGACGAGTACAAAAATGCAGTTAGATAGAAAATGTTTGATGGCACAGTAAGGCAACTACAGTTAGTAATAATTTGCTGCATATTTTAAAATAGGAGAGAAGGTTTGGACTTTTTTTTTTTTTTTTTTTTTTTTGAGACAGAGTTTCACTGTGTCACCCAGGCTAGAGTGCAGTGGCATGATCTTGGCTCGCTGTAACCTCTGCCTCCCTGGTTCAAGCAATTATCCTGTCTCAGCCTCCCAAGCAACTGGGATTACAGGCACATGTCAACATGTCCGGCTAATTTTTGTATTTTTAGTAGTGACAGGGTTTCACCATGTTAGCCAGGTTGGTCTCGATCTCCTGACCTCAGATGATCCACCCGCTTTGGCCTCCCAAAGTGCTGGGATTATGGGTGTGAGCCACCACGCTCAGCCTGGCCTTTTCCCAATACAAAGGAATAATAAATGTTTGAGATGATGGATATCCCAGTTACCCAGTTTTTATCATTACAAACTGTATGCTTCTAGCAAAATATCACATGCACTCCATAAATATATACAATGATTATGCACCTATGAAAATTAAAAATGAATTGTAAAAAGTAAAATTAA
Organism: Chlorocebus sabaeus; assembly: GCF_047675955.1. Taxonomy (NCBI): domain Eukaryota; kingdom Metazoa; phylum Chordata; class Mammalia; order Primates; family Cercopithecidae; genus Chlorocebus; species Chlorocebus sabaeus. The sequence goes on from NC_132908.1 coordinate 19,699,168, forward strand.
CTTAAAGTTATATGGGTATACGAAACTTAATGCTTTCAAACCTGAGTAATCAAAAAGAAATCTCATAAAGATAACATAGGAAATTATCTTGATAAAACAAAAAATACTGTGTTTTAGGTCAGTTACCAAAAAGGTAAAGAACCTGTAGTGTGATTGCTTTTCCTTTTGGGAAGCTTACTTAGGTATCCTGGAAATCAAGCCTAATGAAAAGTTACCTGAATTTAATCAGACATAGGAAGTATGTCCAAAACTGTAAATGTATATCGTGTCATAGAAGAATGTAAGCAAGGAAACTGGTACCTTGGTGGGGGAATACACAGCTCTTAGTAAAAAGCATGAGAAATTTTCTGGTTACATGGAAAAACTCAGATATATCAGGTAAAGCCAAGAGTTTAGGATCAAGTTATCCTGAAAGAAAATATTGCTTTTCTAGGCCTTCAGGACAGAACATTGCAGTGTCAGATCATAACAGCCAAGTTAAAACTGGCGCAAAAGTTACAGGAGATGATGAAAAAGTTGAAGAGAAAATTATCACCCCAACCAAGCAAAAAGATAAACCTTTTCAAGGGGAGGATGAGGATTGAGGACAGTGATGTATGATCCACTGCAAATCATATGCAGTGGATACAGCGAAAGTTGAATTTTTGAGATTTTTGAATTTTTGAGATGAATCAGAGAAGCTTCGGGAGAAAAGCCCTATCCCAAGAAATGAAATCACCTTTCTGAATGAAGAAAACAACATTTCTGACCTGAAAGTATACAAATTAAATGCGTCTCAGGAAGAAACATGGCAAAAATAAAAACTGTCTGCAGTTTAGAAGATAGTTATTAAAGAAACAGATTTTAGAATTAAAAATCAAAGCCTCTTGCACTTTTAGCAAGAACAGATCAGTACTTCAAGAAAACCTGTTGTTCTAACATAGGGGACCAAATTTTTAGTTTTGTATTAGTATTAGTATATTTTTAATATTAAGTTCAATCTTTACAAAGACATTATTCCCTTCTAATTATAGTAACCTAATTACGCACAAATTTCTTGTATAAATTTATTCTTCACAAACCTTATCACACCTTACTCAGACATTCAATGATATGCTTAGATTTTCTGCTTTATCCCATACTTACTCTTTTATAAATAATGTCATTTTACCTTAGGACAAAAGTTACCACGTAAGATTTTTTACACAAAATTATTTTCTTTTTTCAGCCTTTCTTGTCAAAAATATATCTTTATATCCATAACTTTCTATTTTTTGGGGTTTTCTTTTTTGAGACAGAGTCTCACTCTGTTTCCCAGACTATAGTGTGGTGGCATGATCTTGGCTCACCGCAACCTCCACCTCCTGGGTTCAAGTGATTCTCCTGCCTCAGCCTCCTGAGTAACTGGGATTACAGGCGCGTACCACATGCCAAGCTAATTTTTATATTTTTAGTAGAAATGAGGTTTCACCATGTTAGCTGGGCTGGTCTCGAACTCCTGACCTCAGGTGATCCATATATATATATGATCCCCCAGCCTCAGTCTCCCAGAGTACTGGGAATACAGGTGTTAGCCACTGTGCCCGGCCGATATATTCATAACTTTCCTCTCTATCTCTCTCTCTCTCTTTCTCTCTCTCTCTCTCTCTCTCTCTCTCTCTCACTTCCTGGTTCCTTTCTATCTTGTTTTTATGTATTTCCTAAATTCACTTTTTGAAATAATCTTTAACCTCTGAATTAGACAAAATTATATTTTTTCTCAATAAAGAACACACATACTTATGCCTTATGATTTTTATCAAAAACACATCTTTTTGCATACTATATACAGAATTATCTATATTGATAGAATTTTAACTTAATAACCTTAATTTCTACTAAGCAATTTTGAACTGTCACATATCTGTATCTTATAGAAAAGAATCATTTTATAATCTTTTGAGGCATATTTCCCCATGACATACGTTTTTGTATTAATAGACCCAAATATATTTATTTAGTGTTTCTATAAAATTTAAGAAGTCCACAACAAACATATTTATGTTCAGCAATTTTTTATTTTTTTGTCTTATTTGGAAATGACCCAAACAATGAGTATCACTTAATTTAACATAACATCTATTTAAAATTTTAAATTACATAACAAGTTTATTTATAAATGTTTATCTCATTTATATTTCTCAAATTTATTGTTAATATTATACCTAGATTATTTATGAAAGTTGAGATATTAGACAAAGCTAGCCATCATTTTAAGCTATTTTCCTGTTATCCACTTTTATAGCCTGTGAATATCATGTGTTTACCTAAGTTAACCTAAGTTAGAACCTTTACATTAAGTATGTGGGTATTTTGCTGATAACATAAAAGTTACAGATGTTTTTATCGAATGAACAGCATTAAATTAGTCCTACTTATCAAGGAGCTACATAAAGATCATTCTGGGTTTTTTTTTTTTTTTTTTTTTTTTTGAGACAGAGTTTCACTCTTATTGCCCAGGCTGGAGTACAATGGTGCGATCTCGGCTCACCGCAACCTCCACCTCCCAGGTTCAAGTGTTTCTCCTGCCGGAGCCTCCCTAGTAGCTGGGATTACAGGCATGTGCCACCACGCCCAGCTAATTTTGTATTTTTAGTAGAGACAAGGTTTCTCCGTGTTGGTCAGGCTGGTCTCAAACTCCGACCTCAGGTGATCCGCCCACCTCGGCCTCCCAAAGTGCTGGGATTACAGGCGTGAGCCATTGCGCCCGGCCCATTCTGTTTTTAAGTTGGGGTTATAATTTTGTGACCTTATAACATCTAACAGAGAAACATACAAAACTGTTTCAGCAGTAAACTCAAAAATGTATGGGCAAGGTGTATGTTGACAATTTTGAAGACATTTCTATTTTTATTTTACCAATGATGTTAAAGCCAGCTTATTTGTTAAAGACATACATAAGTCACATGAACTAAAAGGAATTTGAGTTAATTACTGTATATTTTATATGAGTGCTCCTTTAAGTTAATCTGAAGAGAATTTCTCAAGGGATTTTTGGCCAGACTTTACATGTAGACACAACACATAACATAAAACGTGTACATATGTGGAAACACACCTAAACACACACATATATACACAGACAGACGCTGTAGCGTTTATTTTAGAATTTTAGTCATGGGAGAGTAATACAAACTCACAAATTTATAAAGGAGAGTTAGATCCAAATTATATTTCTGACAAAATGAGACTTGTTTACGTGACTAAACTTTATTTTCTCTGCTAGGTACTTTCTCTAATTGAGACTGTGGACCAAAATTTTTGGTAAAGTAGCTTTCATAGCAGTTTGATTTTTTAAAAAATAAACAAAACACTCTTTTTCTTTTTTCAGTTTTAAATAAGCTTAGGATTAAGTATTCCAATGCTTACATTTAGCTAGGACTGGCTAAATTGTAGAAGAAAACAAAATCTCCAAGTAGACTTGCATTTTTAGTAACAAATCTCCTCTTTTGTGTGCTGGCCTGGTTTGCTTACTAGTCAATGAAGGTAAGGAAGCATTTGAGCAGGTTTCTTTTTTGGCTTTTTCACCCTGCCTTGTAGACAAAGCAAAATGTTTATGTTGGAGAGAGATACCTTATAATGTTGATCTGAGCTCAAGATTTTGACTCGTTTGATCTGGAAGCCTAACTTTTATGAACATTTACCTAGTTCTTTTTCTTATAGACTAATAATCCTTCAATTAACTGTCCCATCACTATAAGTGATTGTTAGCCAGGCAATCCTAAATGGACATTTCTGAAAAATGTTCAGGTTGCTGTAATTTGTCAAGCCATTAATTTGAAAGCCCTTTAAGACTTTTTTATTCTTGGCTGGAATGGTGTAAGCAATGAGTTTTATTTCAACATCAGTAGAAAAGTCAGCAGATTCCGAGTAGGCTGGAAATATCATAGAGGACTTAGAAGGCTCTACATGTCAACTCTATAGTTAGAAGCTTTTGAAAGCGTTTGAGAATGACCATTTCAGCTGTGAATGTTTTAAACATAATTTTCCCGTTGGTTTAAAAATGTGCTCCAAAATGGCCCATAATGCTAGCTCAAATCCCAGAAAACCTAACATTCCTTCATGTTTGAGAATCCCATTTTGTTCTTATTAATCTCTTGAGAGCAAAGGCAATCCCATTAATCCTGTCAGCAAATATCAGGAGTGTAGACTGGTGTTTTAGATGGTAGTGACCATCCTAGTAGCTTTTAGAATCTGCGTCTACCATTAGAATGTTTTCTTACTCTGAGAATGTTTTTAGAAGCAAGCAAGGGGAAAGAGCCAAATCATTTAAAAATGCACATAAGCAAGCCAAAATGAAACCAAAATCAGAGTGTTCACAAAAACTTTAACCCAGGCATGCTGACCAAACAAAATATTAAACTAGGCATGCAGGCCATGTGAATTCACCAGAAACACATGCCTCAGACACAGGATATAAATTATGTAGAATCCAGGATACTCAAACCAGAAGGGTAGTTGTCTTTATACCAGAAAGGACTTGTCATAAAAGAAAGTCTTATCATTCTAGGAGAGAGATAAGGTTCTTTATTAAGGTGGCCTTACAACCAAAACAAACCCCATATGAAGTCATAAACCACTCACCAAAGTGAGGGAGGATGAGAATCTGAGAAGAGATTCACTGGGGCATAAAAAGTAACTCATGGAAACAGAGAATGTAGAGGCCTCAGTTGTACCACATTTGATTCCAGGGGCTGCTGATTCTTCTGAAGTGAGCTCACTTTGATCCCACTTCTGACACCATTTATATCAATAACAGAGAGAGGCTCTCTAAAAGAAAATGGTATTTACTTGGAAATAGAGCATTCATGTGTTTTGGTAAATTGTGTATATATATATATATTCATGGAAGCAAAGAATTATAAAGATTTTTAAAGGAGAATTAAGAGGATTATGTGATTGCTTCAGATAATTACTTTTGGCTACAAGGATTAATAACAAGCATGGTGCTAGTCTGAGGTCAGGCAGGCAGTTGCTGGGCAGACGTCTTTACAGAAACATTTTTTGTGTAGGACTGCAATGGCCTTTATGCAAGGTTGTGGTTTCTTTTTTCCTTTTCTTTCTTTCTTTCTTTTTTTTTTTTTTTTTTTTTTTTTTGAGACAGAGTCTCCCTCTATTTCCCTGGCTAGAGTACAGTGGTGTGATCTTGGCTTATTGCAACCTCTGCCTCCTAGGTTCAAGCAATTCTCTTGTCTCAGCCTCCAGAGTAGCTGAAATTACAGGCACGTGCCACCATGTCTGGCTACTTCTTGGATTTTTAGTAAAGACAAGGTTTCGCCATGTTGGCCAGGATGGTCTCAAACTCCTAACCTCAGGTGATCCACCTGCCTCAGCCTCCTAAAGTGCTGGGGTTACAGGTGTGAGCCACCGTGCCCGGCTGCCAGGTTGTGGTTTCTGCAGAGCCTTTTGTGATAGCCCTTGTTATCAGGCATTTGTACATGAGAACTCTCTCTTCATGGCCTTCCCTAGATGTATTTAGTAAGGTGTTGTGTTTTTTTTGTTTTGTTTGTTTTTGTTGTTGTTGTTGTTGTTGTTTTAACACAAGTGACCTCATTTTGATTTGGACAATGTTCATACTACATTCTAATCTTCTAATTGAGAACTGTTTCCTGGAAACCCAAACCTGAAACAGCGCCCTTGGAGCTAATACTAGATGAGAATGAACCAGATGGTTGAAAAGCTAGGAACAGGCCAGGTGCGGTGGGTGGCTCACGCCTGTAATCCCAACACTTTGGGAGCCCAAGGCGGGTGAATCACCTGAGGTCAGGAGTTCAAGACCAACCTGACCAATATAGTGAAACTCCATCTCTAATAAAATACAAAATTAGCCGGGCGTGGTGGCAGGCGCCTGTTATCCCAGCCACTTGTAAGACTGAGGCAGGAGAATTGCTTGAACCCGGCGGGGCAGAGGTTACAGCGAGCCAAGATCATGCCACTGCACTCCAGCCCGGATGACAGAGTGAGACTCCATCCCCCTCCCCAAGGGAAAAAAAAAATAGGAACAAAAAATTCAAATAGAAAAAAATCAAAACCCTTGGGTTGGAAAGCGCTTCACATGTTGATTATGTTTTGAATCAGAAGTGGTGCCAGTGTACAATTGGACAGGCAGGACCATTCTAGCTGTTGTGAGGATGGTGAGTGGAAACAAGAAGACAAATTGGAGGCTTTAATAGTAGCTCAGGTAGGATATGATGGCACCATGGACCAGGCTGGTGGCACTGGAGATCGCAGTATAAAGATTCAAAACAGGCCAGGTATGGTAGCTTACACCTGTCATCCCAGCACTTTGGGAGGCCAAGGCGGGTGATCACCTGAGGTCAGGAGTTCGAGATCAGCCTGGTCAACATGGTGAAACCCCGTCTATACTAAAATTACAAAAATTAACCGGGTGTGGTGGCGGGTACCCATAATCTCAGGAGGCTAAGGCAGGAAAATTGTTTGAACCTGGGAGGTGGAGTTGCAGTGAGCCGAGACTGCGCCACTGCATTCCAGCCTAGGTAACAGAGTGAGACTCTGTCAAAAAAAAAAAAAAAGATGCAAAATGTGTTTTAAGGTTATAACTGAAGACTTATGTATAGGTTAGATGTAGGATTGAGGGAAAAGGAAGAAACTAATGTGGCTGTTGGTTTAGTGGCTTGAGGAAATGGGGGGTTAGTTGACCAGTTATGAATATTGGAGACACTGGGGAAAAGTCACAGTTTGATTAGTTTATTGTTGGTTTTTAAATGAAAATTTGGGAAATTAAGAGCTTACTTTTGGATATAGGAACTTCAGACTTCATCCAAGTAGAGATTTCAAATAAGCAGTTGCAGGCCTGATGCTTAAGTCTGTGGAGAAGACAGTATAAGACACCTAGGGAGAAAATACCTACCACCATTTGGGATTTTTAAAAACTTAAATAGTTTTTTTTTTCTTGAGACGGAGTCTCGCTGTTGCCAGGCTGGAGTGCAATGGTGTGATCTCAGCTCACTCTAACCTCCGCCTCCTAGGTTCAAGCAATTCTCGTGCCTCAGCCTCCTGAGTAGCTGGGACTACAAGTGCCCGCCACCACACCTGGCTAATTTTTGTATTTTTAGTAGAGACGGGGTTTCACCATGTTGGCCAGGATGGTCTCGATCTCCTTACCTCGTGATCCACCTGCCTCAGTCTCCTAAAGTGCTGGGATTACAGGCATGAACCACCGCACCCAGCCCAATAGTATTTTTTTTCTATTACACAAGATGTTTGCCTTTATTCACCATCTATAGGTTGTGTTAGAAGGAAAATATGTGTTAATTCTTAATGATATGGGCTTGAATCCCAACTCTTCCATTTAAGTATTGTGTTTCTTAAACTGTTTTCACCTCATTAAAAAAAAAAAAAAAAAATCTAACCTAATTCTTCTTACTAGCTTGTGTAAGTACTCAAGTTGGCTCCTAGGTACCCATGTCTGCTCCAGACAAGCAAATATTAATATACCATCTCTCCTTGAAAGTTTAAATTGCAGGCTGGTTGGTTGCCTGGAAACCTTACCTCTAAGATGGGTTCAAGAAAAGTTATAATTTCATAGATTTTTTAGCTTCTACTTGTTGCTAGACTGGGAGTGATTCTTTTTCCACCTTCTTGTGTATTAAGCAGAAGCACTACTAGTCTACACATAAAAAATTTGAGATAAATATCCATGTGTGATTTTCAATTGACAGTTCTCTAAATTGGGCCAAAGACATTAACTGAAGAAGATTGTGGCATTATAAGTTCAAGATGGAAACTGAAACAAAGCAGTCATCCATTGGATCAACAGATGATTGGATAAAGAAATAATTATGGTATAAGCCGGGCACAGTGGCTCACACCTGTAATCCCAGCACTTTGGGAGGCCAAGGCGGGTGGATCACCTGAGGTCAGGAGTTCGAGACCACCCTGACTAACATGGTGAAACCTCATCTCTACTAAAAATACAAAATTAGCCGGGCACGGTGGTGCACGCCTGTAATCCCAGCTACTCGGGAGGCTGAGGCAGGAGAATCGCTTGAACCCAGGAGGTGGAGGTTGCAATGAGCCAAGATCGTGCCACTGCACTCTAGCCTGTGCAATAAGAGTGAAACTCTGTCTCAAAAAACAATTTTAAAAATTAAAAATAATAATAATTGTGGTATGTACACACGATGGAATACTACTCAGCCATAAAAAAAAATGAAATCATGTATTTTGCAGTAACATGGATGAAACTGGAGACCACTGTCTTAAGTGAAACAACCCAGCAACAGAAAGTCAAATTCTGCATGTTCCCACTTATTAGTGACAGCTAAATAGTATGTATACATGGACATACAGTGTGGAATGACAGACATTGGAGACTCAAAAGGGTGCGATTGTGGGAGATGCATGAAGGATGAAAAATCACTTGAAGCAGTGTTTATTATTTGGGTCATGGTTACACTAAAAGCCCAGACCTCACCACTATACCATATATCTGTGTAACAAAATGGCGCCTGTACCCCTTACATTTATACACATAAAGTAAAATAGAAAAGAAAGCAGTAATGAATAAGATTGCTCAGGGAATGTTTGTATATCTACTGTGACATTCTAAACCTTGTGTTATGCCTTCAAATATTTCTTTTCATAGTTTCATTCCTTTACACTTTGATTTTTCTTCTCATAACTGATGATGTATTGTGTCTTTGATAGCTGATATGAGTGCTTGGTCTTTCAATGTGATTGTGATAAAGTTAGTATTTGTGGGATTTTTCCCATAGGTATTCCAAACGCACAACACTACCAAAGTAGCTGTAAATGACTTGTCTTTGAATTTATATGAGGGGCAGATCACTGTTCTTCTAGGACATAATGGGGCAGGAAAATCCACCACTCTATCCATTCTCTCAGGTAGGTGTTCCACTCTGTTAAAAAAAACTGTAGATAAAGCAATGAGACTTTTGTGTATCCTCTTGATGTTTACAGTTTAGTGATTTCTGCAATACATACTGTAATCATCTCCTTTATTTTCAAGTTTGCAAATAATTGTTATAAAATTTAAAATTAGTATTTATTTTGGGGAAGAGGAAAGAGGACATTACATAATGATAAAAAGGTCAATCTACCAAGAAAACATAACTATTCTTAATATGAATGCAGTCAAAGAACAGAGCATCAAAATGCTCAAAGCAAAAACTGATAGACTTGAAAAAAGAAATAGACACATTTGCAATTATAGTTGGAGACTTCAACACCACTCTTCTGGCAATTGATAGAACCAGTAAACAGAAATTATTAAAGTTACTGAAAAACTTAACAGCACTGTTACTCAAAACAATCTAATTGACATTTATAGAGGATTCCACTCAGCAGAATACACTTTTTTTTTTTCTTTTTTTTTTTTCTTTTTTTTTTTTCTTTTGAGATGGAATCTCGCTCTGTCGCCGGGCTGGAGTGTAGTGGCGCAATCTCAGCTCACTGCAACCTCTGCCTCCCAGGTTCAAGCAATTCTCATGATTACAGGCACGCACCACCATGCCCGGCTGATTTGTGTATTTTTAATAGACACAGGGTTTCGCCATGTTTCCCAGGCTGGTCTCAAACTCCTGAGCTCAAACGATCCACCCACCTCGGCCTCCCAAAGTATTGAGATTACAGGTATGAGCCACTGCGCCCGGCCTGCAGTAAGTGAATAGTTTCTAGTGTGTAACATTTTAATTCCTTTAATAATTTTTCTCACTATATAGTTTTGAGTTATTTTCTTAGTAGTTGCCCTGGGGCTTACCATATACACTTAAGGCATTGCACAGCTTAAAACAGAATTCATAAATGTCAAATGGCTTATGGGCAATGCTGGCACGTTGTAATGTGACACTCTCTCATGTTTTTATTACTCAAATGATTTGCACTTATTCATACACATTGAAACATAGAACATACAGTTAAATAGGAAATTACAAAATAAATTACTTCTAAGTTCATCACCTCAAAAATAACTGTCGGTGTTTTGTAGAATTTTCTTCTGTGTGAAGTATTGCTAATGCTAATGAGTCATCCGTATGTAAATTTCAAAGTTGATATGCTAACGAGCAGTTTGTTTCCACGTTCCCTTATGAAAACTAAGTTTCTGTTATGTTTTCTGCTTGATTCCAGGTCTCTATCCTCCCACAAGTGGAAATGCCTATATTAATGGATACAGTATCTCAAAGCAGATGGTCCAGATTAGGAAATCACTGGGCTTGTGTCCCCAGCAGAACCTATTGTTTAACTACTTGACGGTATCAGAACACCTTCATTTCTATTCTGTGGTAAGCAAAAGAAAGTTTCCTTTTCCCCCAGTCTATTCATGTGCTTCAGGTGGATTAGCTACTACAAATATTTTTATTCTTACAAAGTTCGAAATTGATTTTAATGAATTCTTCTTTAAACATAAAGAAAAGCAAAGGGAATAAATTACTACATGAATGATGTAAGAGAAAAGCTGGTGTAATATGTTTCTAAGAGTAAAGTTGGAAGCACCAAGTAAACTCTGGCTCCTTTTTCCAGATAAAAGGAGTACATGGAAAGATGACGCCTACTGAAATTGACCGCATGCTGACTACTTTTAACCTGCTAGAAAAGCGTAACAAATTGTCAAAGTCACTGAGTGGAGGAATGAAGCGCAAACTCTCCATCATTATAGCACTTATAGGGGGCTCCAAGGTAAACAAACAAACAAAAAAAGCCAAATATGCATTCCCACTGCATACTGCAGCTACTCTAAAAGAATCAGCTGACACAAATTTGAGAACTGCTATGGAGCTAACGTTCTAAAGATAACCTCCTAAATGAAAATCAGATGGGATTGACATTATCGATCTCATTGGTATAAAATGGCCATAGGTTTGTAATTATTCCAGCATTCCTAATTCAATTTTTTCTAAACCATTTTTTGAGACAGGGTCTTGCTCTGTCGCCCAGGCTGGAGTACAGTGGCACAATCATGGCTTAAAGCAGCCTTAACCTACCTAACTCAAGGAATCTTCCCTGCTCAGCCTCCCAGGTAGCTGGAACTGCAGCCACATGCCACCACACCCAGCTAACTTTTTACTGATTTTTTAAGTTTTTTGTAGAGATAGGGTCTCACTATGTTGCTCTAACTTTTGGGCTCAAGTGATCCTCCACTTTGGCCTCCCAAAGTGCTGAGATTACAGGTGTGAGCCACTGCACTTAGCCTCTAAACTTATTATCTTAGCCTAGTTGAACAAGTGAAAAAGCAAAATCAAAGTAAGCTCCATGACTGGTAAGACAATAGTGGTACCAGTATATAATATTTAACAATGGTCATGGATTTGTTTTTCTGGTCTTCAGGTAGTGATACTTGATGAGCCAACATCTGGCATGGACCCAGTCTCAAGGAGGGTCACCTGGGATCTCCTGCAGCATTTTAAACTTGATCGTACCATCCTACTGACCACCCACTACATGGATGAAGCTGATGTTCTGGGTGACCGCATAGCCATCATGGTCAAGGGATCCGTGCGGTGCTGTGGCTCTTCAATTTTCCTGAAAAAGATATATGGTCTGTCTCTCCTTGATTATTCTTAGGATATTGATGCCTTCATAACATTCTTCAAACATATGTTTTATTGTTTTTTTCTAGGTACCCAAAACTTCAGTGATTCCTTCTGTTCTATTCATTAGTATTCAACTATGAGCTTTTTGAAATAATACTCCTTTTTTTCAAAATTATTTCCCCCTTTTGTATTTATTGTTTTATCCAAAATTTCTGTTCAGTTTTTCCATATGGCTTCTACTTAAATTTTAATTTTCCCAAATGCATGTGCGCTTTCAAAGAGTTAGATAGACAGACAGGTTGATGGATTATAAGGGAAACGTAGTGAATCAAACATCTGCTGTTTCTTGTTTTTCAAAGAAGTACTAAATTGCTTCTATATGACTGGAATAATTTATTACAATATGAAAAATTTTTCTAAACTGTAAAATACCAAGTATGTCCTAATAGCTTCCTTAACTTTTTAAGGCCATTATTCAAAATTACCTATACATCAGTCTTCTTTGACTCTTTAAATATAATTGACACGAAATAGTTCCATGACTCTAGAAAGTTTTTTTTGAGCCTGTGTTCATCAATTCACCTCTCCCAGAGGCAATTACTTTCTGATTTTATTACCATACATTAGTTTTGCCTGTTGCTGAATGTCATATAAATGAATTATATATTATAATTTTGTTCCTGGTTTCTTTTTACTTCAGCACAATACATTTGAGATTAATCTATATTATTGCATGGATCAATTGTACATAACTTCAAATCTTCATAGATTTTTATGTTGTTTTAGGTCATTTCTATCATATGATGTATGAATTCAAATATCATAAGCAACTGTGCTATGAATTTAAAGATCTTTCTTGGTTAAAAATCCATCTTGTGAACTTAAAGATCTCCCTTGCTTAAAAATTCATCTTGGATAAAAATACTTAGTAGTGGAATATTTTGGTACTTACTGGTGGGGTTCTTGGTCATAAATTATGTGTGTGATGTTTTGAAAGGTTCTTCAAAGTGCTTGTAATATTTTATACCAGTCAGCATGTTTGAGAATTCCACTTACTCCATACCCACACCAACATTTTGGTTTGCCTTTTGGGTTTTAGTCATTCTGGTGGGTGTGAAACAGTTATCTTGGTGTTTTTAATTTTCATTTCCCTGAAGAATAATTATATTGAGTTCATTTTCATGTATAAGTTGGCTATTTGCATAAATTCTTTTGTGAAGTGTTTAAGTCTTCTGCCCACTATTACAAGTTGGTTATCTTTTTTATTGAACATTTGTAGTTCTTTCACATATTCTTCATGTGAGTTACTTGTCAGATATATGGATTGTGAATATTTATCCAAATGGGTTCCTTGCCTACTTATCTTAATAGTATCTTTTGATGAGTGTAAATGTTTAATTTTAAGGCTCATTTATTAATTTTTTTGAAGATTTCTGTGTCCTTTCTAGGATATCTTTGCCTACATAAAGGTTGCAGAGATCTCCTATATTTTCTTCTTGATACTTTACAGTTCTAGCTTCTAAAGGTTTATGACTTATTTCAAGTTGACTTTTGCAAATGGTGTTGATGTTGATTTTTTTCCCCCTGTGAGTATCCATAACCACTTACTGAAACACATTCCTTTTTCTAGCGAATTGCTTTGGCACCTTTGATAAAAATCAGCTGACTATCTATAAGTGGGTCTACTTTTGGTTTTTCTGTTGTTTCATTCATCCATAGGTCTATTCTTTTACAAATACAACAGTCATGAATACTGGATCTTTATAGTAAGTTCTGAAAATAGGTAACATAAGTCTGTCAACTTTTTTCTTGTTTTCCAAAATTGCTTGAGCTATTTTAGGCCCTTTATATTTCCCTATAGATCTTAGAGCCATTTTGTTAAATTCTACAAAAACTCTGGTTGAATATTGTTTGGGATCTCTTTGAAGCTATGTATCATTTTGGGAAGAATGGTCATCTTCAATATTGAGTCTTCCAGTATATGAGCTTCATATTATTTATTGGTTTATTTAGGTTTTGTTTAGGCCATTTTTGGCTATATTTTGTTGTGTTCATTGTCAAGGTCTTTCATTAGATGTATTCCAAAGTATTTCATTTTTATATTTATGCAAATGGTAGTATTTAGTGTCATTTTCCAATGTTTCTCTTGTAGTATTTATATATACAATAATTTTATATTGACCTTGTATCTTGTAAACTTGTTTATTCATACATTAGGTCTGATGATACTTTTGTAGATTATATGCACAATCCTATTACTTGTGAATCAGAAGATTTTGCTTCTTTCTCATCTTTATGCCTTTTATCTTTTTCTTTTGACTTATTGTCTTATATGGGACTTACAGCACATTCTTGAATAGGATTGATAAAAGTAGACAGACTTGCCTTGTTCCTTATCTTAGAGGGGAAATGTATAATGTTCATCATTAAGTATGAGATTTCCTGAAGGATTACTTGGAAGCCTGTTACCAGTTTAATGAATTTTCCTTTTTTGCTAGGAGATTTTTTTCTTTCTTTTTTTTAAAAAAGTTTTATTTTAAGTTCTAGAATACATGTGCAGGATGTGCAGGTTTGTTACATAGGTAAATGTGTGCCATGGTGGTTTGCTGCATCTATCACCCCATCACCTAGGTATTAAGCCCCACATGCATTAGCTGTTTATCCTAATGCTCTCCCTTCTCCTGTCCCCCATGACAGGCGCCAGTGTGTGTTGTTCCTCTCCCTGTGTCCGTGTGTTCTCGTTGTTCAGCTTCCACTTTTAAGTAACAACATGGGATGTTTGGTTTTCTGTTCCTGTGTGTGTTCACTGAGGATAATGGCTTCCAGCTCCAACCATGTCTCTTCAAATGATATAATCTCATTCCTTTTTATGGCTATATAGTATTCCATAGTATATGTGCACCACATTTTCTTTATCCAGTCTATCACTGATGAGCATTTGGGTTGATTCCATGTATTTGCTATTGTGAATGGTGCTGCAATGAACATGTACATGCATGTATCTTTATAATAGAATGACTTATAATCCTTTGGGCACACACCCAGTAATGGGACTTGAGGAAGTGCCACACTGTCTTCCAAAATGGTAGCACTAATTTACATTCCCACCAACAGTGTAAAAGCATTCCTATTTCTCCACAGTCTTGCCAGCATCTGTTTCTTGACTTTTTAATAATGGCCATTCTGATTGGTGTGAGATAGTATCTCATTGTGGTTTTGATTTGCATTTCCCTAATGATCAGTGACATTGAGCTTTTTTTCATATGTTTATTGGCTGCATAAATGTCTTCTTTGGAGAAGTGTCTGTTCATGTCCTTTGCCAACTTTCTGATATTAGACCTTTGTCAGATGGATAGATTACAAAAATTTTCTCCCATTCTGTAGGTTATCTGTTCTCTCTGATGATAGTTCCTTTTGCTGTGCAGAAGCTCTTTAGTTTAATTAGATCCCGTTTGTCAATTTTTGCTTTTGTTGCAATTGCTTTTGATGTTTTTGTCATCAAACCTTTGCCTGTGCCTATGTCTCGAATGGTATTGCCGAGATTTTCTTCTACAGTTTTTATAAAAGTTTTAGGTTTCACATTTAAGTCTTTAATCCATCTTGAGTTAATTTTTGTATAAGGTGTAAGGAAGGGGTCCAGTTTCAGTTTTCTGCATATGACTAGCCAGTTTTCTCAGCACCATTTATTAAAAGGAGATCCTTTACCCTTTGCTTGTTTTTATCAGGTTTGCTAAAGATTAGATGGTTGTAGATGTGCGATCTTACTTCTGAGTTCTCTTCTATTCCATTGGTCTATGTGTCTGTTTTTGTATCAGTACCATGCTGTTTTGGTTACTGTAGCCTTGTAGTATAATTTGAAGTCAGGTAGCATGATGCCTCCAGCTTTGTTCTTTTTGCTTAGGATTGTCTTAACTATACAGGCTCTTTTTTGGCTTCATATAAATTTTAAAGTAGTTTTTTCTAATTCTGTGAAGAATGTCAATGGTAGTTTAATGGGAATAGCGTTGAATCTATAAATTACTTTGAGCAGTATGGCCATTTTCACAATATTGATTCTTCCTGTCAACAAGGATGGAATGTTCTTCCATTTGTTTGTGTTCTCTCTTATTTCCTGGAGATTGCTAGGAGGTTTTTAAAAATATGTGGTAAACATTGAATTTCATCAATGCTTTTTTTTTTTCTTTTTCTTTTTGGATCTAGTGGAATATTCATATTTTTTCTCTTTAATTTTGTTTGTGTTCTGATTTACATTCATTTATGTTTGAAAGATAAAGCCAAGCTTTTATTCCTGGGATAAATCCTATTAGTCATTATGTATTACTTATAAATTGCAGAATTTGATTTGTAGATATTAAGTTCATCAGGGACTTTGGTCTATAATGTCTATAATTTTCTTTTCTTGAAATCTCTGTCTAGTTTTGATATCAGGTTTATTTTGGCCTCATAAAATGAATTCAGAAGTGTTTCTTCTCTTTTGTCATCTGTAAGCGTTTATGTAAGGCTCTACTATTTTTCTCTTCAGTGTTGGATAGAATTAACCAGTAAAGTGTCATCTGGGTCTCAAGAGTACTATTTGGGAGAGTTTTACTAATTAAAAATCTATTTCTTGGCCAGGTACAGTGGCTTACGCCTGTAATCCAGCACTTTGGGAGGCTGAGGCAGGCAGATCACTTGATCTCAGGAGTTTGAGACCAGCGATCCCAGAGGTTTGAGACCAGCCTGGCCAACATGGTGAAACCTGTATCTACTAAAAATATAAAAATTAGCTGGGCATGGTGGTGCATGCCTGTATTCCCAGCTATTCAGGAGGCTGAGGCAGGAGAATCACTTGAATCCACGAGATGGAAGTTGCAGTGAGCCAACATCATGCCACTGCACTCCAGCCTGGGCGACAGAGTGAAAAAAAAATATATATATATATATGTGTGTGTGTGTGTGTGTGTTTCTTTGAAAAATATAGGGCTATTTAGATTTTCCATTATTTTTTGTGAACTTTTTTATAACTTTAATTTTTTCAGATAACTAATATCCCCTTAATTATCCTTTAAATGTTTGTATTACGTATGTTAATGTCTTGACTTTCATTTCGGACACTGATTATTTGTGTTTTTCTCTTTTTTTTCTTGATCATTCTTGTTAATAATACATCTTATGAATAAGAAGAATTTTTAGCTTTATTATTTGTATCATTTTTCTGTTTTTTATTTAACTTATTTCATTGTTCATCTTTATTATTTCACTTTTGTTTCTTAGTTTGGATTCATTCACTCATTTTCTACCTTTTTAAGATGGAATATTATTATTATTATTATTTATGAGAGGGTCTCATTCTCTCACCCAGGCTGGAGTGCAGTGGCGTGATCTCTGCTTACTGCAACCTCTGCCTGCTGGGTTCAAACCATTCTTTTGCCACAGCCTCCCGAGTAACTAGGGTTACAGGCACATGCCACCATGCCACCATGCCACCATGCCCAGCTGTTAAGATGGAACATTAAATCATTGACTCTTAACCTTTCTTCTTTCAAATATAGGATCTAAAGCTATACCTTTCTTCCTAAGTCCTGTGTTAGCAACACCCCACAAATTTTAGTAGGTTGTATTTTTATTTTCATTCAGTTAAAATATACTGTTTCTTATGCCTAAAGCCCTTCCTTTGACATTTCTTGTAGCGTACTTTTGTGGGTAATGAATTATCTCATTTATGTTTGTCTCTACTTTTAAAATATATTTTTGCCATTTATAGAATTCTGTGTTGATTTTTGTGTGTAGTAGAGACAGGATTTTGCCATGTTGGCCAGTCTAGTCTTCAACTCCTGACCTCAGGTGATCCACCTGCCTCTGCCTCCCAAAGTGCTGGGATTATAGGCATAAGCCACCATGCCCGGCCAATTTCTTCAATTTCTGAAAGGATTTTTATCTGACTTATTTACTACCTGGCATGTAGTAGACAATCAACAAGTATCTCTTTAATGCATATTAATCTTGTCCTCTCAGATTTCAGTGTCAATAGGATGAGAAGCCAGACAACGAGGCTTTTCATCCTATCTCTGCTCTATCTGGTTATATAATCCAGATCACTATCAGTCCCTAAGAGAAATAATGAAATTATAAAAGAAGTACTTATTAGGCTCCTTAGAGTTGTGATTTAATGATCTGTGACATGCCCTATCTTCTAGCTTACCCAGGTAATGAAAGTCACGTGTGATCTCACAAGTATGGGAAATACAAAATCGTTTTATTTGTTCTTCTGCATGGATTTTTCTCAGGTGTGGGATACCGCATTGTCATGGTGAAGACACCTGACTGTAATGTTGAAGAAGTCTCAAAATTAATTCATTATTATATACCGACAGCCACTTTGGAGAATGATGTTGGAACTGAGTTATCTTTTATTCTGCCCAAAAATTATGCACACAGGTATGGATCCAGAGAATGCTAAATGAGTAATTCTTAGAGAGCCAGAAATCATTGTTTCTTTTCCTAGTTTCTTCAGGCTTAGCAAGTAGAGTTTATTTAACAAGACAAAAATCCTGTTACAGCTGCCATTTGCACTGAACAGAGAGATGCACCTAATGGCTATAGTTTTCTGGTGTTAATTGGGATAACTGATGAATGTTTTTGGTGCTCCTGGTGAATTGAGTGAAGGGAAATATTAAGATAATGAGAGGAAAAAAATGGATGGCTTAATTAAACATGGCTCTTAGAGTCAGGATGACATGAACCGAGAGGAAATAGGCAGCTTGGATTCACCAGTTAGCCAAGTTACTCATGAAAGGGAGTCAAAGAATAATAACTTTTCCTGTGATAACTATCCTCAAAAAGAGAAAAAGAAACTAAGAGTCTTCATTGGTGACTTTCAGAGTATGATATTTTTAGCTTCTTGCCACATACAGTTACGTAGTTACTTTGGTATTCTCTAGATTCAAGCCAGTTGTTATATTCACAAAGAATATGGGAGATGGGGGACTTTAATTTTTTTTTTCCAGAACAACAGGAATGTGTAATAAAAGAAACAGTAAAGGGAAAAGAACTGTGCCATGTGAGTTTTGTTCACTCAGAAAATCGGGAAGTTCAGCCTGCTGTGGTAGCTCACACCTGTAGATCCAGCACTTTGGGAGGCCGAGGCAGGCAGATCACCTGAGGTCAGGAGTTCGAGACCAGCCTGGCCAACATGGTGAAACTCCGTCTCTACTAAAAATACAGAAATTAGACAGGCATGGTGGCAGGTGCCTGTAATCCCAGCTATTCGAGAGGCTGGGGTGGGATAATTGCTTGAACCCGGGAGGCGGAGGTTGCAGTGAGCCGAGATTGCGCCATTGTGCTCCAATCTAGGTGACAAGAGCAAAACTCTGTCTCAAAAAAATAAAAAAGAAAGAAAGAAAAGAAAATTGGGAAGTTCTTGAACCAGCAACTTGGGGGAGCTAATCAGGCAGTGGAGTAGAACCAAGACCCTAGTCGTAAGTTGGAGTAGAAGAATTAAATACAGTGAAAAACTGAAAATAATATTCTAGCTATGTCTCCCTGGTGATACAAGGCAGTTGACTCATTCAGCCAAGGTGGGAAGCAGGTTTTATGGTGGTGCCTTAGCCCAGGGTTGTAGTCATGATCCACCAGGAGCTACAGAATCCATCTGAAGGAGAGACACAGATAAAGAGCTTGCTTGAGCTTGCTTAAGCTTGCCACACTATCTGCCTATCCTAATTCGTATGGCCACAAACGGCATTCTCAAACAAGATCAGAAACACCATGTTAAGATTCTAAGACAGGAAATGTGAGGACATGGAAGCAGATAATATGGTGAGACCACGTCATCTTATTAATCATTTGCACGCAGATGAAAGAAATAGGAAGAAACTCTAGAAGGTGAAGAACTGATTGTAGATTTCTGGGCTGTAGATATAGAATGACAGATACAGTACAAAATAAAATGAAAATCATGAATTTAGGGATGTATATATTTGCTCAGGATGACATTTTCTCTAACAGGGAGAGTTGTGTTTTATATATATACTTTAAGTTCTAGGGTACATGTGCACAACGTGCAGGTTTGTTACATAGGTATACATGTGCCACGTTGGTTTGCTGCACCCATCAACCTGTCATCTACATTAGATATTTCTCCTAACACTATCCCTCCCCCATCCCCCCACCCCCTAACAGGCCCCGGTGTGTGATGTCCCCCTCCCTGTGTCCAAGTGTTCTCATTGTTCAGCTCCCACTTATGAGTGAGAACATGTGGTTCTAACAGGGAGAATTTATTATTATTATTATTACACTTTAAGTTCTGGGGTACATATGCAGAACGTGCAGGTTTATCGCATAGGTATACATGTGCCATTGTGGTTTTGCTTCACCCATCAACCCATCACCTACATTAGATATTTCTCCTAATGTTATCCCTCCCTTAGCCCCCCAGAGCCCCACAGTCCCCGGTGTGAGATTCCCCTATGGGGAGAGTTTTAAGCTAAAAGAATTGGGATGAAGAAAATATAAGAAAAAGAAATACCTATACATCTAGCTATTTCAGGGCATAATATTGAAAAGAATGAAATGATGGTTAAATACTCAGTGATTTCTACCCCAGCTAAAATTTTGATACCTAACAGCAATTGAGCACTTAGTTTCTACCATTGTTCTAATATGTATTTATTTGCCTGAATAAATACTATGGAACAGAAAAGTAGTAATTTTTCATCACGTATACCTGTATTTCAATTCATTGAATATATCTCACAAGGAAAGTCATCTTGAAATTTTAAAACAAACTGGGCCTGGTGACTCACACCAGTAATCTTAGCACTTTGGGAGTCCAAAGCGGGCAGATCACTTGAGCCCCGGAAATTGAGGCTGCAGTGAGCTTAGATCACGCCACTGCACTCCAGCCTGGGTGACAGAGTGAGACACTGTCTCAAAAAAACAAAAAAAGAAAAAATTACATATATGTATATATTTTGAGATGGAGTTTTGCTCTTGTTGCCCAGGCTGGAGTGCAGTGGCACAATCTTGGCTCACTGCAACCTCCACCTTCCAGTTTCAAGCAATTCTCCTGCCTCAGCCTCCCAAGTAGCCGGGATTACAGGTGCATGCCACACCCGGCCTTTTTTTTTTTTTTTTTTTTTTGTGGTAGTAGTAGTCGAGATGGGGTTTCACCATGTTGGCCAGGCTGGTCTCGAACTCCTGACCTCATGATCCACCCACCTCAGCCTCCCAAAGTGCTGAGATTACAAGTGTGAGTCAATGCGCCCAGCCAGAAGAAGAAATTTTAAAACAAGGTCGTAACTTGTAAAACAATGCTGAGACTTGGTAGAATGAAACCTAAGCTTAGAAAGTAATAGCAGAATGATAGATATGAGATGCATCAGAATAGTGCTGCATATCAGGGAATATTTGTATGCTTAAAATTCTAGATCTAGAAGGTAGAAATGTACAGAAAATAAAAACAGTGGGTGACCATAGGAGGAGAAAGAAACAAGTTATATATCATTTTGTGAAACTCCTGCAAGCTAGAAGGAGGAAATGCATAATAAATTTTGGATACAGGTTTGTTTAAGATTCATAGTGAAGGGAATAATTCAAGTGTAGACTTGTAATACAGACATGATTACGGTGTGTGTGCGTGTGTGTGTATATATATATATATATAGACATGTGTTGCTATAGATAGGTCTCCTGACACATTCCTGACTTTTCTTGCCAATGATTAAACTTCCTAGAAAGGTGGAGGAAATGAGAAAGAAACTGCTACTGTAAGCCTAATTCTGATCATCAAGAAAATGTTGGTTGAAGATTTAAAAAAAAAAAAAAAAGTCAGATAACTTTGGGAGAGTTTCCCATACACCATGGTAGACTTCGTGGCAGAAAAGGAGGAAAAGAACTTGATAGATTCAGGCACATACAAAATTGGAAGGTATACAGAAAAGCAAGATTCCATAGCATGATCTTTTGAAAAGAAATGTTCCTCAAGAATGTTTGGAAACTTCAATATGAAATTCTGACCACCAAATCCCAAATCTAAAGAAAATGGAGCAATACCCAAAGTGTAATAAACAAGAACAAATAAGACAGGCTGATACAGAATATTACTAGGAAGTCTAACCCCCTCAACGTGTTATTCAAGGAAAGTTTTGAAAGTAGTTAATATCATTATACTCTTTTTTAAGAGTTTGGGGTATCTTGAGCAAAGGTTGGCTCCTAAGCAGCACAGTTGGAAAGCTATGTGAGGGTTACAAAAATCTATGTTGTGGAACAGAAACAAAGCTAGTATTTGAGATAAGGACCAGCAGGTTAATCAGGAAAAAATAGACCGGAAATTAAACGTGTACAT
This sequence comes from Chlorocebus sabaeus, assembly GCF_047675955.1. NCBI lineage: Eukaryota > Metazoa > Chordata > Mammalia > Primates > Cercopithecidae > Chlorocebus > Chlorocebus sabaeus. Next base: position 19,721,023 of record NC_132908.1, read on the forward strand.
GATAGATCCAGATGAAATTTTACGTCATGAGTTCTGCTTTGGCAATGCCTCTTTTTATGCGCCTTGATTTCTTCTAATTTTGCCTCCGTTTGTATTTTTAAAATGGGATTTTGAGGTTGGGATCTGGCAGTAAGAAAAAGAAAAAGCGGAAGCTAGATCTTTCCCAAGAATGTCAAGGAAAAGAAGCCTCCATGCTGTCATCAAGGAAGCAAAATTTCTCAACTCCTCTTTAAATTCGATATTTTTGATCAAAGAGAATGACCTTTTAATTAAAAAGGGATGCACAGCAAAAAGGAAGATGAGATATTCACAGTGTTCCTCACAGCTGCAAATAAATTACAGTCTCCAAATGAAGATGTACACACGAGCCACTCAGATCGCCATGAAGGGATTATAAAGGAATAAATGCTAAAGTGAAGTAACATTGTGACAAATGAAGAGAATATAAAGCATACTTATTTTTACCTTTTTACAAATGATATGACGACTCTTAAGGTCAGAAAGATTCAATCAAATCATAATAGTAGATCAAATGGAAAGATTAAATAGTTATTACTGATACAGGCTGAACTTGAACACAGGCTGAAATTGAACACGGGCCCATTTAACTCCAAAACTTTTTGCTATTCCATCTATACCATGATGTTAGAAAACTGGAGATATGCCAATCTCATCCTAATTTTAAGCTTCACAAATTGATACCACCAATGATACCAAAGTTGATTTTGAGCAAAAAAAGAAGAAAAGAAAAAAACAATACCTAGAATGAGAATTTAGAAGAAAAATCACTTTATCAAGTAGAATCACACCGAAGTCTTAGACATAATTTCCTCCTGAAATTTTATATAATCGTATGTCAGTCCTGGAGAAATATCAACCTCCTTTTATAAAGATGGGGGAAAAGAATGAATTGTGGACAAGATACTAAATTTAAAAATGCCAATTCTGAAAATTATTGTACTGCAAAAATGGAAAACTTCTGAAACTCTCTGCTTTGTAGCCTCGATCAAATTAAAGAAGACGCTATGAATCTAGACCCAGCAGTCTTGAAGAGGAAAAGTGAGATAAATTCTTGATTGGGTAATAAAAAAAACTGACCAAATAATTATGGCAGAAAATAGCAGAACCGATGAAAGTGAAGACTATGTCAAAAATTCTTCCCAGAACTATGCAAAATTAACCAAGAATAAGCAAGCATTACATTACCACTACACACCCCCTAGAATGGCTAAAGCTAAGAAGATGAACTATAACGTGCACATGGCAACCGGCTCTCAACGCTGGTAGAAGTGTAAAATGGTAAAACTGCTTTGTAAAATATTTGGTCATTTTTGGTAAGCTCAGTATGTGCTTACCCTATGACCTAGTTATCACACTCCTAGTATATACCTAGGAGAGACAAGTCCATTAAAATACATGTAAAATAATGTTTATATTCACAGTCACTTTATTCATACTAGCCCCAAACCAAAAACAACCAGAACGTCCTTTAGCAGGAAATGGATAAATGCCACTCAGCGTGGCTCACACCTGTAATCTCAGCACTTGGGGAGGCTGAGGCAGGGAGATCACGGGGTCAAGAGATAGAGACCATCCTGGGCCATCATGGTGAAACCCCGTCTCCACTGAAAATACAAAACTTAGCTGGGTGTGGTAGCCTGTGCCTGTAGTCCCACCTACTCGGGAGGCTGAGGCAGGAGAATCGCTTGAACTTGACAGGGGGAGGGTGCAGTGAACCAAGATAACACCACTGCACTACAACTGGGCAACAGAGCGAGATTCTGTCTCAAAATAAAAAAAAAAAAAAAGAACTAGTGGTATATGCAACAACATGAGGAAATCTCACAGACATTACGGTGGGCCAAAAAGCACATACTGTAAGATGCCGTTTATATAAAACTCAAGAAAAAGCAAAACGAATCTTTGGTTCTAGAATTCTAATACAATTGTTACCATATGTTGTGTGTATATGCACATGTGTATGTGTGTCTGTGTGTGCAGATAAAGGGGTTGTCGACCAGAAAGGGGCGTCCTGGAACACCCTTCTGAGACGCTGGAACTGTTTTCCGTCTCATCTGGATGTTATCCAGGTATACTCATATGGAAAAATTCGTTTGCCACATAGTGCATTTTATGTATGTTGCACCACAGAAAAGAAGAAAAAAAAATCTAAATTTAAAAATATATGTAGTGATGGAAAGAAGTACATCAAATATTTAACAGGGATATACTTGAGATAGTCAGATTCTTTTCGTTTTTATGCTTTTCTCTATGCCCCCCAAAAGATAATATATATTATCTGTATAATATCCATATGTATTAAATACCTGTATTATATATAGCATATAAAATATATAATTAGAAAAAAGGTTTATAAACTTATATAATTAGAAAAACAGGTCAGATTCATAATAGGACTTTATAATACGACTGACTCATGAAATAATTTGTTTTGTTATTTATTTCTTTATTCTGTTTCGCTTACTGTTTGCTTTATTACTGAGGAACCTAGAGTTGACTAATCTACTTATGGTTGCATGATGATAAAAATTAAAGAACTTATTTATTTCTGGAGTATATGAATTAGAAAGTGAAAGTCTCTCATAATTTCTCTCCATAGAAGTAATCCCTGAGAAGAGTTTGATGTGTATTTTTATTTTTGTGTGTTTATTTTGTTTTGTGTTGTTTTTATTTTGATGCATATTTTTCAAGAACACCACATATATATATTGACATGTATACAATCATAGTAATAGTTTTTTTATCTTTTATTATTATTTTTTTCTTGAGATGAAGTCTCACTCTATTGCCCAGGCTGGAGTGCAGTGGTGCGATCGGTTCACTGCAACCTCTGCCTCCCAGGTTCAAGCGATTCTCCTGCCTCAACTGCCTGAGTAGCTGGGATTACAGGTGCACGCCACCACACCCAGCTAATTTTATATTTACAGGTGCACACCCAGATTACAGGTGCACGCCACCACACCCAGCTAATTTTATATTTTTAATAGAGATGGGGCTTCGCCATGTTGGCCAGGCTAGTCTCGAACTCCTGACCCCAGGTGATCCACCTGCCTTGGCCTCCCAAAGTGCTGGGATTACAGGCATGAGCCACTGTGCCTGGCTCATAATAATAGTTTCCTTAGAAATGGGCTTCCACCATACTAATGTTCTGAATCTTGCCTTGTTTACTCACCAGGATTTCTCAGCCAACTTTCTGTTAGGAATTGTAGGCTTTCTTCATTTATGAAACGACTGTGGAGAAATCTACATTTTAATTTTATCTTATTCTGTCATATATTCATTCTGTAATTTATTTGTTCATTAAGCTGGTGATGAATATTTAGGTTGTCAAGACTTTGTGCTATATTAATACATTTAAAGCATACACAATTTAATTCTAACTTTATCATATAAATTAAATTAAAACTTTATCATATAAAGTTTTGCATAAAGCCAAAAGAACCAAAAATAATTTTGCCAAAATAATAATATATTAACCGTGGTTATCTTTGATGGATGGTGTTATGATGATTTTTATTTTCTTTATATACTTATTTTCTGAATTTTGTACAATGCATACACGTTATTTTTTTTTTTTTTTTTTGGAGACAAATTCTTGCTCTGTCACCCAGGCTGAAGTGCAGTAGTACAATCACAGCTCACTGCAGCCTTTACCTCCCAGGCTCAAGTGATCCTCCCACCTCGGCTTCATGAGTAGCTGGAACCACAGGCATGTACCACCATGCTCAGCTGAGCATTTTTTTTTAAGAGATGAGGTCTCACAGGTTGCGTAGGCTGGTCTTAACCTCCTGGCTTCAAGCAATCTTTCCGCTTTGGCCTCCCAAAGTGCTAGTATTACAGGCATGAGCCACCATACTCAGCCCAAATTTAAAAATGAAAAAGAAGAAAATATGAGTGAATCCCAGTTAAGAAGTCATATATTGGAAATGAAGAAATGTAGGAGAAAATGGACTTAAAATATGTCAAAGGCTGGCTGTCACACAGATGGATTATATCTATTCTAAATAACCTCAAGGTGTAAGATTGGAACTAATGTGCAAAACTAGATAGAATGTAAGCTTGAATATGGAGGCAAGTTTGATAGATTTTCTAAAAGGAAATTTTTAATTCCCCTAACACTGAGTGTGTGCAAAGACAGGTTCAACTGACCTTCACTGGAAATCGATAGAGATAGATTTGAGAACTGAAGGTTCGAGATAGATTTGAGAACTGGAGGTTTCTGAAAAAGATAATCGTTTGAACACAACATTCTGTAATGTCTTCCCAGGAAGACCATTCTTTAAAAGACTTGATGTCTCCACATTGTATCTGGCTCAACTTCCATAGACTTTTCTGGACATTTAATCACATAATTCCCTCTAAGTCTTTAAGTTTTACTACACTTACTCCATTTTCTATTTTTTAGTATTTTTTTTATTGTGGATGATTTTCTTTCTTTTTTTAATATTTACTGAGTAATAGGAACCATAGCATGTATGTACGTGATAAGTTAGCTCATGTTCATAAGTTAACTCATGACTAGAGATATTAACATATATACAGTCTCCTGATCCTTATCTTAGAAGACCAACAATATGGTTATCCAAGAACTAAGTAGAGTGGATTCACCATATTTTCTTTTTCTCTTTTACTTTAAGTATGAAATTGATATGTGTGCACTGTACAAAATTCAGAGAATAAATTGCTGTAGCAATTTGCTAGTCTCTTTCTCTCCATTTGTCCCACCTTTCTGATTTACCAGAGGCATAAACTTATAATAAGCATTGAAATGTAAAATGATCTACATTTTCCCTACTACTGAGAGGAAATTATCTTAGAAGAAAAAGACATAAATATGAAAATCATCTGGTTTGGTGCTAGCTTTTTCTGTTCCTCTTCTACTCCTAGTTTTGAAGCTCTGTTTACTGCTCTGGAACAAGAACAAGAAAACCTGGGCATTTCTAGCGTTGGTGCCTCTGTCACTACCATGGAAGAAGTCTTCTTCAAGTGAGTGACAATGTATAGGGAAAAGAAAATCTCTGGAGGGAAAAGAACATGTCTTAGTTCCCTTTGTAAGTTCTCCAGACTTTCAGGTTTCATCCAATAGAAATTTAAGGGCAACGGGGTGTGTTTGGGAACCATTGCTCTACCACAAGTACCATGTTGCTTCCAAGTAATGATTTCTGCCAGGCAATGAGTGCACCAAGGAGCCTTCTGAGTTGGGGGCTGCAACTCACATTCTTCAAACAGGATACTTTGGAATAAGATTGAAATGAAATACTTTGTGCTTTTTTATGTAGGGTCGGTTACACGGAAGAGTCACAAACAGATATCGAAGCTCTGAAGTCTTCCTCCCAAATGGGCCAAGCCTCCAACAGGAACCAGAATAAGAACATGTCAAGAAATGTTGAGGGAGCAGATCCTCCCACCCTGAATGAAAGCCCTACTATTAACTTTAATACTGGGGTAAGCACCTTTACCAAGAAACCTGGTGTAGATATGGTTGGAGTGCAAGAGGTACACTTCGTCGATCAGATAGATGGCAAGCAGTCTGTGCCACTTCCTAATCAGTTTTCTAATGCAGAAATGATGGGTTTTAGATAAGATAGCAATGGTTTGCTTTCACCATTGTTATTCCTCCATCCATTTTCTGTTTTAGAATTCATTTCTTATCAAATCAGTAACCACAAAATGTGTTGGTTTATTGAGGCTAAGTTAAGGGTACTAGTAAGCCTGATTTTTAATAATTCAATATGCACAATATTTTAAGTATTCTAAGTTTTCCTATTGGGAATTGTTACTGTGTAAGGGATGGTTCCCTAATTAGTATGATCCTTCACATTGGAATTCTGAGTTGCCAAATATTTTCTTCATTCTTCTTATAATCATCTACTCCTTCTATAAAGCACCCTAGTTTTCTTGGCTATCAGGAGTCTGAGGAAAATCATCCTTCTAAGATTTTTGTGTGTTATATCTAAAGCCAAACTGTAAACATTTTATTTAATATATTACAGCAGAGGTCAGTAAACCTTATGTAAAGAGACAACAAATATTGAAGTCTTAGTAGGCCATCTGGTGTCTTTCACAATTACTCAAGTCTGTCATTATAGCACAAAAACAACCATGAAAATACAGAAATAAATGGGCATCGCTGTGTTCCAATAAAACTTTGTTTATAAAAACAGGCCATAGGGCCATAGTTTGTTGACCCCTGCCTCATACAAAGAAAAGATTGATCATACAATTGTGTCCTGTCATACTACACTTAGGTTCTATTCCAAATACTTACTTCTATAAACTTTATGTGTTTGTAATATAAAACTTGTGTATGTTCATACCACAGAATTTCAAAGCATTCGTCTTAATGGAGTTCAACATGAATGGCATGTTTAAGTCTATACCTATTGTAATGTTATCTTTTTCTCATTTTTCCTTAGTGTTCTCTCTACAGCCAGCAGTTCTGTGCCATGTTCGTAAAGAGGGTGATGTTCAACTGGCGCAACTGGAAACTGCTTTTGTTACAGATACTGGGACTCATAGGCTCCCTTGCCTTTCTCTTAAGTTCTAGTAAAAATTCTTCACAGCATGAAATGATTAGGCAAATGGAGTTGAGTCAATATGGTCAAACCATTGTGCCCTTTTCTATTTCTGGGGCTTCTAATTTGACTGCAGATCTCTCAGAACGCCTTAAGAGTATGCTCAAGTCTGACAACCAAAGACCTCAGGAAGTACAAGGTAAAGCTCACTGAGGAAAAAAAAAAGAACTGCTCTCAGAGATGACCTTCTTGTGTTACTTCCAAAGGTGGTCTTAACTATAGTGTTTGGCTACCCACTCTATCCTTCCCCTGTTAGTCACAAATGTCTTAGAGACAGTTATATTCAAGTCAAAGAATGCCCTCATTTTTTCAGATTTTTAAATTTATTTGTTTTGTTTTAACTTTTAAGTTCATGGGTACATGAACTAAGATTTTTGTGTGTTTTATTTTATCTAAAGCCAAACTGTAAATGTTTTATTTAACATATGACAGCAGAGGTCAGTAAATCTTATGTAAAGAGACAACAAGTAAAGATACAAGTTTACCTTGTTACACAGGTAATATGTGTGTTACATATGTGTGTTTTGTTTTTTGTTTTTTTGTTTGTTTGTTTTTTGCTTTTTAAATGATAGCTATTCTTAAAAGTCAAGAAACAACAGATGCTGGTGAGGTTGTAGAGAAATAGGAACACTTTTACACTGTTGGTGGGAATGTAAATTCGTTCAACCATTGTGGAAGACAGTGTGGTGATTCCTCAAAGATTTAGAACTGGAAATACCATTGGACCCTACAATTCCATTACTGGGTATATATCCAAAGGAATATAAATCATTCTGTTGTAAAGATACTTGCACATGTACATGTAGACCGTGGAATCTACCCAAATGCCCATCAATGATAGATTGGTTAAGGAAAATATGGTACATATATACCATGGAATACTATGTAGCTATAAAAAGAAATGTCCTTTGCAAGGAGATGGATAAAGCTGGAAGCCATTATCCTCAGCAAACTAGTACAGGAACAGAAAACACCTCATGTTCTCACTTATAAGTGGGAGCTGAACAATACAGGGACACAGGGAGGGGAAAAACACGCACTGGGGCCTGTTGGAGGATGCGGGGAAAGAGCATTAGGAAAAACAGCTAATGCATGCTGAGCTTAGTACCTAGGTGATGGGTTGATAGGTGCAGCAAACCACCATGGCACACATTTACCTATTTAACAAACCTGCACATCCTGCACATGTACCCCCAAACTTAAAAAATAAAAATAAATGAATAAATAAAATAAGCTAATTATAATAATAATAGCTCTTCTGACTGGTGTGAGATGGTAACTCATTGTGGTTTTGATTTGCATTTCTCTAATGATCAGTGATGTTGAGCTTTTCTTTATATGAACATTGGCCACGTGTATGTCGTCTTTTGCAAAGTCTCTGTTCATGTCGTTGGCCCTCTTTTTTATGAGTTTGTTTTTTTCTTGTAAATTTGTTTAAATTCTTTGTAGGTGCTGGATATTAGATCTTTGTTGGATGCATAGTTTGCAAAAATTTTCTCCTGTTCTGTGGATTGTCTGTTTACAGACAATTGTCTTTTACTGTCTAGGAAACTCAACAAGGGGATTTTTATTACTTGCAACAAGTAAGGGGAACACTGGGCATAGCTTCTTTTTAAATTTTTTCTAGCAACAGGGCTGTTGTGTGTTTAGTTTTCTAAAAAACTACCTAGTTGCTTTCCAGAGTGACTGTGTCATTTTACATTTCCCTCAGCAATGTATGAGTGATCCAGTTTCTCTGCATATTCACCAGCATTTGGTATTGTCACTATTTTTGTTTTGGCCATTGTGATAAGTGAGTAGTGGTATATCACTGTAGTTTCAGCTTACCTTTCCCTGACTTGCATTTCTACATCTTTTCATGTGCTTATTTTCCATTTGAACATCATCTCCGGTGAAATGTGTGTTTATCAATTTTCCCTATTTTTTAGTTTAATTTTTGGTGTTTTTTACTATAGAGTTTTAAACAGTTTTTAAAATTGTTTTCTCTCATGCTGTAGATTATCATCACCCTAACAATTTTTTTTCAGGGCAAAATTTCTTAATTTTTATAAAGTTTAATGTATTTTTTTCTTTTATTGATCATGCTTTTGATGTCAGGTCTAAGAACTCTCCACCTAGCCCTAAATCTTGAAGATTTTCTCCTAAAAAGATTTACAGTTTTCTAAAAGTTTTATAGCTTTACGTTTTATATTTATTATCTACTTTGACTTAATTTTAGCATAAGGTGTGATATCTGAGTCAAGGTTAATTTTTGTGCCTGTGCATCTCCAATTGCTCCGGCAGCAATTGCTCCATTACTGAATGATGATATTCATTTAATTATTTTGCACCTTTATCAAAAAGAGTTGGGCATGTTTGGGTCTATTTTGGGATTTTCTATTCTATTCCAATAATCTATGTATCTATTCCTTCAACCAATGGCACACTTGAAATCTGGTAGACTGGTTCCTCCCACTTTATTCTTGTTTTTAAAAGTTGTTTTGGCTATTTTAGTTCCTTTGCTCCTCCATATACATTTTGAAATAAGTTTGTCTATACCTGCATAAAAACTTGGAAATTTGCCAGAAATTGGATTAAATCTGTATAGTAAATTGAAGAAAATTGACATCTTTACTGAGTATAGTCTTTGAATCCATGAATGTATGATGTCCCTTTATTGATTTAGAACTTTTATTTCTTTCATCAGCGCTTGTAGTTTTCAGCATACAAGTCCTGCACATAGGTTGTTAATTTATGCCTAAATATTTCATTTTTCAGTTAATGTAAATGGTATTACCCTTTTAATTTTGGTATCCAGATGTTTATTCTAGCATATAATTATTTTTTATTCTTATATGGTTATCATGTATCCCGCAACTTTGATGAACTCATTTATTAGTTCTAGAAATTTTTCTTGTTGGTTCCTTGGGATTCTCTATGTAGACAATCATATCATCTGCAAATAAGAGCAATTTTCTTTCTTTGTGATCTGTATGCCTTTTGGTTCCCATTTATACTTTATTACACTGGATAGAACTTCCATCACTATATTGAATCAGAGTAGTGAGACTGATTGTTTTTCTTTGTTCCAATGTTAGGAAAAAAGGTATACAGTCTTTCTCCACTAAGTATAATGTTAGCGGTAAGGAATTTTTTAGATGCTTTATATAAAGTTAAAGAAGTTCTGCTCTACTATTTTGCTCAGTTTTTTTTTTTAATCATGAGTGCTTATTGAGTTTTCTCAAAAGTTTTTTCTGCACAGATTTGTATAATTATGTAAGTTTTCCTTGTTAGTCTATTAATATGGAGGGTGATATTAATTGATATTCAAATATTGAACCAGCCTTGTATCCCTGGAATAGATTCCAGTTGGTCATGGTGCATAATTCTTTGTATAAATTGTTGAATTCTGTTGGCTAATATTTTGTTAAGGAGTTTTGCATCTATATTCATAAAGGATATTTATCTGTAGTTTACTTTTGTTGTACTGTCTTGGTGTGGTTTCATTATAAACCAAATTGAGAAATGTTCCTGATTCTGTTTCCTAAAATATGTTGTGTCTAATTAGTGCTTATTCTTCTTTAAGCATTTGATACGATTCTTCAGTGAAAATATTGGGGCCTGGAGACTTCTTTTTTATGGAATTTTTAGTTGAGAATTACATTTTCTTAATAATTATTGCTATTCAATGATCTACTTCCTATTGAGTTGTCGTAGTTGTATGTTTTGAGGAAGTGGTCCCTTTCATCTAAGTCATCAAATCTATGTGTTGTATTAGAGTTATTTAGAAAAGCAGAACCAACAGGATATATATATATATGGGAAACAAAAGGCATACAGATCACAAAGAAAGAAAATTGCTCTTATTTGCAGATGATGTGATTGTCTACATAGAGAATCCCAAAGAACAAACAAGAAAAATTTCTAGAACTAATAAATGAGTTCATCAAAGTTGCAGGATACACATATATATGTGTGTGTGTGTGTATATATATATATAGAGAGAGAGAGAAACAGAGACAGAGACAGAGACAGAGAGAGAAATGTATAAAGAAAATATTTATTAGAGGAATTGGCTCATGTGATTATAGAGGCCAAGAAGTCCCATAATATGCTGTATGCAAGCTGTATACCCAGGAAGCCAGTAATTCAGTCTGAGGCCAAAGGCCTGGGAACCAAGGTGGCTACTGGTGTAAGTCCCAGAGTCCAAAAGTCTGAGAATCAGGAGTGCTAATGTGTAAGGGCAGGAGAAAATAGATGGTGCATTTTCCTTCATGAAGAGAAAAAAGTTGCCCTTTTTCACCCTTTTGTTCTATTTGGTCCCTCAATGGATTGGATGATGGCCACTCACATTGGTGAGGTGCTTTAGTCAGTCTACTGATTCAAATGCTAATCTTGTCTGGAAATACCCTCACAGACATGCCCAGAAATAATGCCTTACCAGCTACTTGGGTATCCCTCAACCCAGTCAAGTTGATACATAAAATTAGCCGTGACATTTGTGTAGAGTTAACCATAGAATTCCTTTATCCTTTTTATGTCTGCATGATGGGTAGTGATTTTCTCTGTTTCATTCCTGACATCAGTGATGTGTGTCTTCTCTCTTGTTTTCCATCCACTGTGCTTTTGTCTGGGTATTCTAATCCCTTGTCTTCCAGTGCCCTGACCTACACTTTATTTGTGCTCAACCCACTATAGTTATATATTAACTTCTTAATTGTAATTAATGTGTTTTTTAATTCTGACATAAACATTTGATTATTTCCATGGACTCCAGTTCTCTGGTAAATTCTCTATCTTTGCTACCTGGGTCATCAATGAATCTGTTTCTATTGTCTGTGCTTTCTCTTGGTTCTCTTTCTTAGTGGAATTGATAATTTCTTAATTCAATGCCAGATACTGTGTATGAAAATTATGAAGATTCTGCATGAGATTATCTTCTCCAGAGGAGATTCAGTTTTACTTCTGGCAGACAGTAAGATTAAGGAAAGATCTAAATCCAATCATGGATTGAAGTAATTTGAGGCTGGGTTTAAATTTTTATAAGAATGTGTCTATTAAGCTGGGCATGGTGGCAAGGGTCTGTAGTCCCAGCTGCTTGGGAGACTTACATGGGAGGGTCACACGAGCCTAGGAATTTGAGGCTGTGGTGCACTATTATCATGCCTATGAATATTTCCCACTGCACTCCAGCCTGGGAAACCCAGTGAGACCTGATCTCTTAAAGAAAGAATTGGTTTATTTCTTACTCACTATTTCTGTGAGGGTATTACCCTTCTTGAGCCCCACAGAGAGCCTGAGGATTTACTAAGGTACCTCTACCATTTACAAATCTATAAAGGCCTCAAAGAAAAAAAGAATGTAGAATGTTGGACTCATCTCAGTGCATTTCCATTCTGCCCAAATGTTGATAGTTTTCTTAGATGTCTAATATCCTTAATGAGGTGATATTTTTGAATGTTTTTAGTTCGCTTCTATGCTTTCCAGAGGAAAGTTTTGTCTGCTGTAAGATTAGCAAAGCTATAAATGAAAACACTTATAAATCAGTATAAGATAGATAAATAAGTTGAGAGAGTCTATGTTTTCTCAGTGAAGTAGTAGTTTAGGATATAGGCTATAAAGTGAGAGAGCTTGGAATGTAATGATGAAGTAAAGTGCTGGAGGGGAACCGCAAATGTTTGAAGTAGTCATTATGGGAAAATTGAAGGTGATGAGAAGTAAAATTATCTGTTCCTCTTCTCTGGCGTATGTTATAGGTTATCTGTATTGTAGACACACCGATCAGTATTGTTTTCTCATCCTAGGTGACCTACTGAAGTACTTGAGGGAAACAAAAGATTGTATTCGTTTATGTATCATTGCACTTTCTATTGAGTCGGAGGCAAATATGGTAATGCTTACTGCTCTGTTCAACAATGAAGCATATCATTCACCATCTGTGGCCCTGGCAGTGTTAGACAACATTCTTTTCAAGTCACTTTCTGGTGCCAATGCTTCCTTAACAGTCTCCAATAAACCTCAGCCACTCCCTGATATTGAAGACAATGAAGAGTATGTTATTCTTTTCTTTTGAATTCAATTTTACTCTTTAAATACATTATTTCCACTTTATCTGATTACAGTTATATGATAAAAATAGCTATTGATTGAAATCTGTATTTTCTGCTGTGTTGATTTTCTGATATGTCTTCTTTTGTAGGCTTCAAAGTGGACAAAAATTGGCCATAAATTTACAATTTGGCATGGCTCTTTTGATCAATGGTTTTTGTCTCCTGACAGTGACTGAGAGAACCACTAAGGCGAAGCACATCCAGTTTGTGAGTGGTGTCTCTGTCATTGTGTACTGGCTTTCTGCCCTATTGTGTGATTTCATCATCTTCTTTGCCTCCTGCTGCTTAGTAATGGTGAGTGTGAAATGAAGTTCCTTGAGGGTTTGTTTTCCTTTTGTACCTCTTGGAAAATTACTATTCTAATGGTTATGAAATCTAGCTCTTGTCAATAAACCATCTTTGCTTATTATCTTGGAAAACACATTGCAAAAGTCTGGTGGTAGAAACTTTACCATATTCTTAGTTTAAAAAGTACCTTCTTTGCATAAAAATAGAAATATAGACTAGTGGAAAAAATAGAGTACAGAAATAAACTCATGCATTTACCACCAGTTAATTTTTTACAAAGGTGACAGGAGCACACAATGGGGAAAGAACAGTCTCTTCAATACATTGTGTTGGGAAATCTGGATATCCACATGCAAAAGAATCCATTTAGACCCTTATTTCACACCACATACAGATATCAACTTAAAATATAATGAAGACTTAAATGTAAGTCCTGAAGCTATAAAGCTACTAGAAGAAAACATAGGGGAAACATTCTTTTTTATGACCCCAAAAGCACGGGCAATAAAAGCAAAAATAGAAAATTGGGATTACATCAAACTAAAAAGCTTCTGCATAGTAAAGGAAACAATCAGTAGAGTCAAGAGAAAAATCTACAGAATGGGAGGAAATATTTATAAATCATACCTCTTAAAAGGGGTTAATATCCAAAATATATAAGGAATTCTTACAACTCAATAGCAAAAAATAACCTAATTTAAAAATGGGCAAAGGAATTGAATAGATTTTTTTCAGGAGAAGATATAAATATTCAACAGGCATATGAACATTTGCTCAATTTTCCTAGTCATCAGGGAAATGCAAGTCAAAACCATGAGATAATCACCTCACACCTATTATGATGACTTTTTTTTAAAAAAGATTTTATAAAGAGATAACTAGTATTGGTAAAGTTTGTACAAATTGGAACCCTTGCCAACTGTTGGTGGGAATGCAAAATGGTGCCCCTGCTATGAAAAACAATGTGGTGGTTCCTCAGAATATTAAAAATAGAACTACCATATTATCAGACAATCCTATTTCTGATTATTTGTCAAAAAGAGTTCAAATCAGGATCTCAAAGATCTACCATCACTCCTAATTCACTGAACACTATTCATAATAGCTAAAATGTGAAAAAAAAAAAAAAAAAAAGCCTAAACATTCATCAACAGATGAATGGATAAAGAAAATGTGGTATATACATACAATGGAATATTATTCAGACTTAAAAAATAAGATGATTCTGGCTGGGCACAGTGGCTCACGCCTATAATCCCAGCATTTTGGAAGGCCGAGGTGAGTGGATCACCTGAGGTCAGGAGTTTGAGACCAGCCTGGCCAACATCTAGTGAAACCCTGTCTCTACTAAAAAATACAAAAATTAGCTGGGTGTGGTGGCACATGCCTGTAGTTCCAACTACTTGGGAAACTGAGGCAGGAGAATCGCTTGAACCCAGGAGGTGGAAGTTGCAGTGAGCCGAGATCGCGCCATTGCACTCCAACATGGGTAACAGAATGAGACTCCATCTCTCAAAAATAAAAAAATAAATAAGATGACTCTGACATTTGCTACAATATGAATGAATCTTGAGGACATTATGCTAAGTAAAATAAAGCAATCACAGAAAGTCAAATATTTCATGATTCCACTTACATGATATATCTAAAATAGTCAAATGTATAAAATCAAATAGTTGAATGGTGGCTGCTAGGGGCTTGGAGAATAGGATAATGGAAAGTTACTAATCGGGGAGCATAAAGTTTCACTCAAACAAGATAAATAAGCCTTAGAGATTTGTAGTAAAAGATTGTACCTACAGTTAACAATCATATATTTTACACTTAAAAATATATTAAGAATGTAAATCTTATGTTTAATGTTCCTTTTACATTAAAAGAAAATAAGGAGTAATTATACATTTCCAAATTAAAAAAAAAAAAAAACTAATAGACTGTTGCTAGCAATCATGTCCTACAAGAAATTCTGAAGAGAATTCTTCAGTCTGAAATGAAAGGACACTTGATAGTAACTCAAATCCAAATGAAGAAATAAAGGATACCAGACAAGTAAAAACACAGATAAATGTAAAATGCAGTATTAATATATTTTTGTTTATAGCTCTTATATTTTTTCATTTAAAAGGCATCTGTGTAAAGCAATAGTTATAAATCTATCATGATAGACACACAATGTATAAAGATGTAATTTGTGATAATAGCATAAAAGGCAGAGAGGTTAGCTATATAGGTACAAAATATTTGTATTATATTGAAATTAAGTTGGTATTAATCTAAATTGTATTGTTATGAATTGGATGTTTATTGTAATTTCCAACCACTAATATAACAACCCAACTACATGGAATCTTAAAAGACAATAGAATTAAATGGCACACTCAAAAATATCTATTCAACACAAATGGCAGAATAAATGAATGGAAAAATATAATGATGTAATATATAACCAAATGACAGAAAAACTTACAAGTAATTACATTAAATATAAATGGATTAAACTCAAATTAAAAGTAGGGCATTAGTAGAATGATTCCAAAAACATAATCTAACTGTCTGATACCTACAAGAGACTCACTTTAGGTTCACTGACACAAATAATTTGAAAATAAAATGATGAAAGAGCTTCTTTAAAAGATAACTAGTATAGCTTTAATAATATTCAAAGCAGACTTTACAACAAAAATCATTAGGATAACAAAAGAAGAAATGTAAAATGTTTCAACTGTCATGTAAAACAGTTTTGTGGTTCTTCAAAAATTAAACATACAATTACCATATGATTCAGCAATTACACTCCTAGATTTATACCCAAGAGAACTGCAAACATCAATTTTTTAAATACTTGAAAATGAAAGTCCCAAATGTTCATAAATGGATAAATAAAATACGGTATATCAATACAATGGAACATTACTTAACCATAATCAAGAATGAAATGCTGATACCTGCTACAGCTTGCATGAACCTTAAAAAATTATGCTAACTGAAATAAGCTAGGGACAAAAGGCCATATATTGCATGATTCCATTTACTTAAAATGTCCAAAATAGGTAAATTCATAGACACAGAAAGCAACTTAATAGTGCCAGGAATAGTGGTTACTTTTACAGGGATTGGAGGAGTTTCTGATAGGCTTCTGTGGGTATTGGCATTGTGGTAGTTTCCCAGGGAAGTGCTTTGTGATAATTCATTATGATAATTCATTTATGTTATATATACTTTTCTGAATATGTGGTATATTTCATAATAAAGAGGTTAAAATATTTACTTAAAAATTTTGTTTGCATTTTCACTGGTAGATTAAGTTGAGTAGAATCTAAATATTCACAATGCATGAGTCTCTTGTCCAAGAACAACTATGTTACTTACTTATCCAACAAGGAATTCAGCGTTTTCTTTGTTTTTGTTTTTGTTTTTGTTTTTGTTTGAGACAGAGTCTTGCTCTGTCACCCAGGCTGGTGTGCAGTGGTGCAATCTCGGCTCACTGCAAGCTTCACCTCCTGGGTTCCCGCCGTTCTCCTGCCTCAGCCTCCCGAGTAGCTGGGACTACAGTCGCCTGCCACCACGCCTGGCTAATTTTTTTTTTTTTTTTTTTTTTTAGTAGAGACGGGGTTTCACTGTGTTAGCCAGGATGGTCTTGATCTCCTGACCTCATGATCTGCCTGCCTTGGCCTCCCAAAGTGCCAGGATTACAGGCAGGAGTCACTGCACCCAGCCCAGAATTCAGCTTTTCTTTGAAATAGGTTATGATTTGTGACATTGAAGGATCATAAGACTTTGAACACAGAAATTCCTAGGTCACGCTAACTTTTATTTGATTTCTTCATTTTATTTATTCTTTTAGGTTTACAGAATGCTTAGTCACAAACAAAATAATTACAGCTTCAGGGACTGGATTCATCTATTACCCGCAAATCTTCTCTTATTTTTGCTACCACCACCAAGAACATCAGCCAATATAATGATTATTCTTAGCTTAATCTTACTATTTACTTCTTGCTTGTCTTGCTACATAATCATGTAATTGCCCAAAGGGACCATCTTGTCATTTGTGGAGAAGTGATATCTATTAACTAATGAGATATAAATTTCCAGAGATTTATTTCTTTTCACAGCTACAGGTTCCTCTCCACCACCACCATCCATTCTAATTTTGTGTTCCACTGTCTGGTTTAGTGGCTTTGGTGAATGTGAGGGAGAAGTGGGGAAGTAGAATAGAACCTGGTAGCCCAGTTTAAAGGTGTATAGCAGTGGGTAGAGTGATAGGTAAGTTATGTAGTCAAAGAAAAAAATCTTTGGAGAAAGTGTGTCTTTGGAGAAATAATCTACTTTCTGGGAAACTTGCCAGTATTATTGCAATAACTGTTCCAAGTAGAAAAGAAAATAATAAAGGAAAGTGTAGTGGCTCTGCTCACTGGAATGCCCTCTGATGAAGAGGTAAAAATAACTTACTTCATCCTCGTGGGATAAGGTTTTGATTTTTTGTTTTGTTTTGTTTTGTTTTGTTTTTTTGAGACAGGTCTCACTCTGTCACCCAGGCCGGAGTGCACTGGCACAATCACAACACACTGCAATCCCCACCTCCTGATCCTTAGCCTCCCAAAATGTTGGGATTACAGGCGTGAGCCACAATGCCCATCCCCAGGGCTGAAGTTTTTGTTTTGTTGATTATTCTACTTTAAGTTCTGGGATACATGTGCAGAACATGCAGTTTTGTTACATAGGTATACATGTGCCATGGTGGTTTGCTGCACCTATCAACCTGTCATCCAGGTTTTAAGCCCTGCATGCATTAGATATTTGTCCTAATACTCTCCCTCCCCTTGTTCCCTATCCTCTGACAGGCCCGTGTGTGATGTTCCCCTCCACGTGTCCATGCATTCTCATTGTTCAATTCCCACTTATGAGCGAGAGCATGTGGTGTTTAGTTTTCGGTTCCTGTGTTAGTTTGCTGAGAATGATGACTTCCAGCTTCATCCATGTCCTTGCAAAGCTCATCAACTCATTCCTTTTTATGGCTGCATAGTATTCCATGGTGTGTATGTGCCACATTTTCTTTATCCAGTCTGTCATCGATGGGCATTTGGGTTGGTTCCGAGTCTTTGCTATTGTAAATAGTGCTGCAATAAACATATATGTGCATGTGTCTTTATAGCAGAATGATTTATAATCCTTTAAGTATATACCCAGTAATGGGATTGCTGGATCAAATGGTATTTCTGGTTCTAGATCCTTGAGGAATCACCACACTGTCTTCCACAGTGGTTGAACTGGTTTACACTCCCACCAACAGTGTAAAAGCATTCGTATTTCTCCACAGCCTCACAAGCATCTGTTGTTTCCTGACTTTTTAATAATCACCATTCTAACTGGCATAAGATGGTATCTCATTGTGGTTTTGATTTGCATTTCTGAAATGACCAGTGATGTTTTAAGAGGCAGATTGACTTAATTAATGACTAGTTCCATGCTAAATAAAGACAGGACTTGCTATTTCCTTCTCTAAATGTTTTGGCTTAGTTTCTTTTTTCACTTGCCCTTCACTTTGCCTTTATCTCTGTACCCTTTGTGTTTCAGGGAGTGATAAAATACCGCAAGTTAGATATTTATGTCACGGATTACCACATTCTGGAAACTATGCTGATCTTCACGCTGTATGGCTGGTCTGCCATTCCCTTTGTGTACCTGATAAGCTTTGTGTTTTCTGGAAGTACTTCTGCCTACATCAAACTTCTCCTACTCAGCTACTTTTCAGGCACTTTTGGTTTCCTCATAGGCGAGATAATAGAAAACAGTAAGTGTGAAGTTTCACAAAATTTCTCCTTCTCCAGAAGGCAGCAGTAAATAAGTAAGGAGTAATGGACCTACAGATACTTAAGAACATTTACAGACAACTAAATTCTAGGTTTTAGAGGAAATTTTGTACTTCATGTACAGCAATAAACTTACTTTGACTGCCTGTGATATTCTAGGCATTGTGCTGCCAGATCTGTATGAGTTACAAAAAAAAGAAGAAAGATCCAGGCATGGTGGCTCATGCCTGTAATCCAAGCCCTTTGGGAAGCTGAGGTGGGCGGATCATGAGGTCAAGAGATGGAGACCATCCTGGCCAACATGGTGAAACCCTGTCTCTACTAAAAATACAAAAATTAGCTGGGCGTGGTGGCATGCACCTGTAGTCCCAGCTACTTGGGAGGCTGAGGCAGGAGAATTGCTTGAACTAGGGAGGAAGAGGTTGCAATGAACCAAGATCATGTCACCAAAAAAAAAAAAAAAAAAAGGAAAGAAACATGAAAAGCAGCTCAACAAAGACAGGTTTATTTTTGGAGCGTAAACCTGAGAGG
Organism: Chlorocebus sabaeus; assembly: GCF_047675955.1. NCBI lineage: Eukaryota > Metazoa > Chordata > Mammalia > Primates > Cercopithecidae > Chlorocebus > Chlorocebus sabaeus. Next base: position 19,740,340 of record NC_132908.1, read on the forward strand.
GGCTTCTGGTCAATTTCGATCAGGAACCCTCTCTCTTACAGACAGAGTATATCTTGGTTTTAGGGTGAGAGAGCTTATCACAGGCTTGGAATGTTTCTGTGTGGGTGAGAAGTTTATTGTGGGGTTGGAATATCTCTGTTTGGAGGGGAGGTTATCTTGGGGCTGACATTTCTCTGGCCGGAGGGGAGATTATCTCAGGAGTGGCGTATCTCTGGTCAGTGTCTCATGCGTCCATGTGAAGAGATCACCAAACAGGCTTTGTGTGAGCAACATGGCTGTTCATTTCACCTGGGTACAGGTGGGCTGAGTCCAAAAAAGAAGTCAGCAAAGGGTAGTGGGATTATCATTTGTTCTTATAGGTTTTGGGATAGGCGGTGGAACTAAGAGCAGTGTTTTGGGGGTAGGGGGTGGATCTCACAAAGTACATTCTCAAGGGTGTGGAGAATTACAAAGAACCTTCTTAAGGATGGGGGAAGATTATAAAGAACCTTCCTAAGGGTAGGGGCTATTACAAAGTACATTGATCAATTAGGTTGGGGCAGAAATAAATCACAATGGTGGAATGTCATCAGTTAAGGCTATTTTCACTTTTTTTGTGGATCTTCAGTTGCTTCAGGCCATCTGGATGTATACGTGCAGGTCACTGGGGATATGATGGCTTAGCTTGGGCTCAGAGGCCTAACATTCCTGTCTTCTTATATTAATAAGAAATAACAAAATAGTGGTAAAGTGTTGGGGAGGCGAAAATTTTTGGAAGTGGTATGGAGAGATAATGGGCGATGTTTCTCAGAGTTGCTTTGAGCAGGATTAGGGGCGGCATGGGAGCCTCCAGTGGGAGAGATTCAACTGAAGAAAGATTTTGGGGTAAGGGATGATATTGTGGGGTTGTTAGACGGAGCATTTGTCATATAGAATTATTGGTGATGGCCTGGATGCAGTTTTGTATGAATTGAGAAACTAAACAAAAGACACAACATCCAAATAAGAGAAAGAGAAAAACAGGTATTAAAGGACTAAGAACTGGGAGTACCCAGGACATTCAACTACAGTGTCCAAGGGGGTTCAGTGTAATTATTTGTTTGGTTGGTGAGTTTTGGAGCTCTATCCTTGAATTTTTTTATGTTGTCATATACCAGGCCAGATTGATTTAGGTAAAAACATTCTTCATTTAAAAATATACAGAGTCCCCCCCCCTTTTTTTTAGCAGTAGGTCAGGGCCTCGTTGAATTTGGAGGAAAGAGAAATGCAAAACCAGCAATTGTTTGTTAAAGAAGGATTAGAAATGGCTAGGAGAGAGTGAGTGAGATTGATAGTGTGGTGGAGATAGCTGGGGAGAGGTAGAGGGTGGCATAAGAATAGGAATGAGAATAAGAGTAAGTATAAATGTAAAGAACAGGACTTCATCAGGGTGAAAGTATTGGAGTGTATTTTGTCACTGAAGATCTTCTATCCACTTAAAGAGATACTTAAGGGTGGCAGTTTGAGGTAAAACCAGGAGCCACTAAATACCAAGAGCCTGAGAAACTGCTTGGGTGAATTGACTAATAAAGGCTGGTCCGTTATCAGACTGTATAGAGGTGGGAAGGCCAAACCTAGGAATTATGTCTGACAGAAGGGAAGAAATGACCGTGGTGACCTTCTCAGACCCTGTGGGAAAGGCCTCTACCCATCCAGTGAAAGTGTCTACCCAGACCAAGAGGTATTTTAGTTTCCTGACTTGAGGCATGTGAGTAAAGTCAATTTGCCAGTCTTGGGTGGGGGCAGATCCCCGAACTTGATATGTAGGGAAGGGAGGGGGCCTGAATAATCCCTGAGGAGTAGTAGAATAGCAGATGGAACACTGAGAAGTGATTTCCTTGAGGGTAGATTTCCACGATGGAAAGGAAATGAGAGGTTCTAAGAGGTGGGCTAGCAGCTTGTAATCTACATAGAAGAGGTTATGAAATGACGACAGAATAGAATGGGCCTGTGAGGCTGGAATGAGATATTTTCCTTGGTCCAAGAACCATTTGCCTTGTGTGGGAAGAGATTGACAGGTGGAAGTTTCAGTGGGGGAGTAGGTGGGAGTGACCAGGTGAGAAGGAGAAAATCTGCCATGAAGGATAGAAGTTGGAACGCTAGCTGCTTTTTTAGCTACCTTATCAGCATAAGCATTGCCCTGAGTGATGGGATCTGATGCCTTTTGATGGCCCTTGCAGTGTATGACTCCAGCTTCGTTTGGAAGTAAAGCTGCCTGGAGAGGAGTTTTTTATTAAAGAGGCATTAATGATGGAGGACCCTTGCATAGTGAGAAAACCTTTCAGCCCATAAGACAGCATGGTGGTGCAGGATATGGGGTCAGTATAAATATTGACACATAGTCCATTTGCAAGAGTGAGGGCCCGAGTTAAGGCAATGAGTTTGGCTTGCTGAGAGGTAGTGGAGTAGGGCAGAGTAGTAGCCTCAATGATACATGTGGAAGATACTATAGCATAGCCTGCCTTTGCTGGTGTGTGGTGATTAGGCCTGGTGGAACTGCCATCAGTAAACCAACTGTCATCAGGGTGAGGAACACGAAAGAAGGAAATACAGGGAAATGGAGTGAATGTCAGGTGGATCAGGGAGATACAGTCATGGGAATGGGGGCCAGCCTAAAACAGTAAGGTCAAGTTGTTTGGACAGAAAGGCTACAGGGCACAGTCCCGGCTCTTGTGTAAGAATTTTAAATGCACAGCCCTATACTTTGCCTGTGTGTAATGAAAAGGGTTGGGATGAGTTAGGGAGAGCCAGCATGGGGGCAGCTTCTACGGCTGTTTTTAAGGAATGGAAAGAGGAGTAGTGAAAGGATTTAGGATCTATGGGGTCAGCTAGGTTTGCTTTTGTGAGTTTACATAATGGTTTAGTCAGGATGGTAAAACTAGGTATCCAAAGGCGGAAGTACCTAACCATGCCTAGTATGGAAAGTTGTTGTTTTGTAGAAGGGATTCGGGTTTGGGAGATTAGCCGGACACAATCAGCAGGGAGAGCACATGTGTTTTCATGAAGAATTATGCCGAGATAGGTAACAGATGAGGAAGAAATTTGGGCTTGACTGAAGTAATGGGGCTGTCTGTGAAGTCTTGTGGCAGTACAGCCCAGGTAATTTGCTGAGCCTGATGGGTGTCAGGGTCAGTCCAAGTGAAAGCGAAAAGCGGCTGGGATGAAGGGTGCAAGGAATAGTAAATAAAGCATGTTTGAGATCCAGAACAGAATAATGGGTTGTGGAGGGAGGTATTAAGGATAGGAGAGTATATGGGTTTGGCACCACGGGGTGGACAGGCAAGACAATTGGGTTGATAAGGTGCAGATCCTGAACTAACATGTAAGATTTGTCCGGTGTTTGGACAGGTAAAATAGGGGAATTGTAAGGAGAGTTTATAGGCTTTAAAAGGCCTTGCTGTAACAGGTGAGTGATAATAGGCTTTAATCCTTTTAAAGCGTGCTGCGGGATGGGATATTGGTGTTGATTGGGGTAAAGGTGATTAGGTTTAAATGAGATGGTAAGGGGTGCCTGATCGGTCGCCAAGGAGGGAGTAGAGGAGTCCTATACTTGTGGATTAGGGTGGGGGGATACAAGGGGAGGATGTGAAGGAGGGTTTGAACTGGGGAAAAAGGCAGAAACGAGGTGTGGCTGTAGCCCAGGAGTAGTCAGGGAAGCAGATAATTTAGTTAAAATGTCTCAACCTAATAAGGGAGCTGGGCAGTTGGGGATAACTAAGAAGGAGTGCTTAAAAGAATGTTGTCCAAGTTGGCACCAGAGTTGGGGAGTTTTAAGGGGTTTAGAAGCCTGGCCATCAATACCCACAAGTTACAGAGGCAAAGGAAAAAGGCCTTTGAAAAGAAGGTAATGTGGAGTGGGTAGCCTCCGTATTGATTAAGAAGGGGACGGACTTACCCTCCACTGTAAGAGTTACCCAAAGCATCTTTAATGGTCCAGGAGGCTTCTGAGGCGATGGGACAGCGTCAGTCTTCAGCCGCTAAGCCGAGAAGATCTGGGAAGGAGTCAGTCAGAGCCTTGGGCCAGAGTTCCGGGGGCTCTGGAGTGACTGCCGGATGAGTTTGACAGTCCGATTTCCAGTGGGGTCCCGCACAGATGGGACACTGCTTAGGAGGAATCCGGGGCTGTGGGCATTCCTTGGCCCAGTGGCCAGATTTCTGGCACTTGTAGCAAGCTCCTGGGGAAGGAGGTTCTGGAGGAACCCCTGGCAGCTGTGGTTCAGGCGTTTGGAGTTCTTGTGTGCTGGAGATATGGCTAGGGTTTGTTTCACAGTGGAGGCAAGGAATTGCAACTCAGAAATACATTGCTACTTGGTTGCCCCTACTCTATTATTGTACACCTTGAAGGCGAGGTTAATTAAGTCCTGTTGTGGGGTTTGTGGGCTGGAATTTAATTTTTGGAGCTTTATTTCATGTCAGGAGCAGATTGGGTAATAAAATGATGTTGAGAATGAGACAGCCTTCTGACTTTTCAGGGTCTAGGGCTGTAAAGCATCTCAGGGTTGCTGCCAAATAGGCCATGAACTGGGTTGAGTTCTTATATTTGATTAAAAAAAGAGCCTAAATGCTGATTTGAGAGAGGTCAAATAAAGAAAAAGGAGCATTAACCTTGACTATGCCTTCAGCTCCAACCACCTCTCTAAGAGGAAATTGTTGGGCAAGTGGTGGAGGGCTAGTCGCGGAACAAAACTGTAAGCCAGACCGGGTGTGAGGAGGGGAGGTGATAGGATTATAGGGTGGGGGAGCAGAAGCTGAGGAAAAATTAGGACCTAGCTCGGCCTGGCGAGGAGCAGCCTGGGGAGGAGGGGAGAGGTCAGATGGGTCTGTAGAAAAGGAAGATTCAAAAGACTCACAGACGCTTGGGATTGGGACTGAAGGGACAGGCGGGAGGGAAAGAAGATTTGGGACGAGTCTCTTTGGGAGCAGAGACTAGGGAAGGACCAACGTGTAAAAAAATGCCTGGATGTCAGGCACCTCAGACCATTTGCCCATTTTTCGACAAAAATTATCTCGATCTTGTAGGATAGACACATCGAAAGTGCCATTCTCTGGCCACTTGGAACTACTCTCGAGTTTGTACTGGGGCCAAGTGGTGTTGCAGAAAAAAATAAGACGCTTAGATTTTAGGTCAGGTGAGAGTTGAAGAGGTTTTAAGTTCTTGAGAACACAGGCTAAGGGAGATGAAGGAGGAATGGAAGGTGGAAGGTTGCCCATAGCGAAGGAGGCAAGTTTAAAGAGAAGGGTAGAGACACAGAGAAGGGGGTGGGGAACAGCCCTGGACTGCAACATGGGTGAGCAGCCAAAGCAGGCGTCCCTGCAATTGACTTGCCACCAAGGGAACGTGGGTGAATGACCAAGACAGGCATCCCCACGGAGATCAGACACCATTGGAACGTGGGTGAATAAACAGAGAGGCGTCCCCGCAATGATTAAACACCAAGGAAAGGCTGCCTTCCCGAGTCCATGACTGGCGCCAGAGTTTTGGGTCCACGATAAAATGTGTCTCCTTTGTCTCTACCAGAAAACGAAAGGAATTGAAATTAAGAGAAGGGAGAGATTGAAGGGTGGCACCAAGATTGAAAGGAGAAAGAGGTTGAGGGATAGTGAGAGAGGTTGGAGAAGAGAGTAAAAAGAGGCTGCTTACCAGATTTAAAATCGGTGAGATGTTCCTTGGGTTGGTTGGTCTGAGGACCCAATGTCGTAGGTGGATCTCTTCACGGAGTGAGGATGAGAACAGGGGACTGGTCTCCTGAAGAAATCCCGCTGACCCAGGTCTTTGGCACCAAATGTCTCATGCATCCCTGTGAAGAGATCACCAAACAGGCTTTGTGTGAGCAATGTGGCTGTTTATTTCACCTGGGTGCAGGCGGGCTGAGTACGAAAAAGGAGTCAGCAAAGGGTGGTGGGATTATCATTAGTTCTTATAGGTTTGGGGATAGGCGGTGGAGCTAAGAGCAATGTTTTGGGGGCAGGGGGCGGATCTCACAAACTACATTCTCAAGGGTGGGGAGGATTACAAAGAACCTTCTTAAGGGTAGGGGGAGATGATAAAGGGTGGGGGAGATTACAAAGTACATTGATCAGTTAGGTTGGGGCAGAAATAAATCACAATGGTGGAATGTCATCAGTTAAGGCTATTTTCACTTTTTTTGTGGATCTTCAGTTGCTTCAGGCCATCTGGATGTATACGTGCAGGTCACTGGGGATATGATGGCTTAGCTTGGGCTCAGAGGCCTGATGGTCAGGGAGGGATTTATTTTATGGTTGGAATATTTCTGATTGCAGATGTCATTTGTGGTTTATGGTCATGCTGACCTTTGCCACGAGGCTGATGCCCTTTGGATTTAGGCAGTTTTTGATCAAGGTGAACTTTAAAATGGTGGTGCTTGTCCAAGATGGCAATGCTCCTGCTCTGTCAAGATCTAGAATCCTCATATTGAAATGATGAGACCCAATCTGAACTACAGGTCCTCTCTATCCCCACCTCCTGTATCTCCATCACATGAATCAAGGAATCAGTTTTGCAACTGGGTTTTGAAATTTTAGGAATATTTGTCACTGAGAATCATTTGTCAAAAGACAGAACAAAGAGAGAGCTTTGTTTTTAGAAAAGAAGGTCTTAGAAAGTTAGAGAAAGTTATATCTCAAATATATTAGTGTTGTCCATTTGACTCTTTAGAGTGAAGTGCAGAGAGAGGAAAGAGTGAAGAACCTCGAGCTCTTTGTGAGATAACTAGCTGTTCCGTTCACAAGAAGCTTAACCTACTAACAAGATTTTCCAGAAAGAAGAAAAACTCTATTTACCTGACATACAAATAACTAAGCCAGTTTTCCTTGCTTCCAGTGAGTCTGAAATTTGTATCCCCTCATTTTCTTCCTCTCAATCTATTTCATTATATATTTACTAAATTGACTATTATTGTTGCCAACAAAAAGAGTCAAACTCTGTAAAATATTTGAAGAGATTTATTCTGAGCCAAATATGAGTGACCATGGCCCATGACACAGCCCTCAGGAGGTCTTGAGAACATGTGCCCAAGGTGGTAGGTGTACAGCTTGGTTTTATATATTTTAGGGAGGCATGAGACATCGGTCAAATACATTTAAGAAATACATCGATTTGGTTCAGAAAGACAGGACAACTCAAAGCAGGGGCTTCCAGGCTATAGGTAAATGTAAACATTTTCTGGTTGACAATTGGTTGAATTTATCTGAACACCTGGGATCAATGGAAAGGAATGTTCAGGTTAAGATAAAGGATTGTGGAGACCAAGTTTTATTGTGCAGAGGAATCTCTCAGATAGCAGACTTCAGAGAGAGAGCAGGTTGTAAAGTGTTTCTTATTGGACCTAAAAGGGTTCTTGGCTCTTAGTTGATTATCTCCTGGATCTGGAAAGAAAGAAAAGAAAACATTCTAAAGAATGTGGACTTTTTCCACAAGAGACTTTGCAGGGCAATTTCAACGTATGGCAAGGAAATATATTTTGGGGTTAAATAGTTTTTCCTTGTCTCATAATGTTATGCCAAAGTCAGATTGAAAAGTAAGTCACGATATACAGGCCAAATTAAAACCCATCTGATGAGAATTTATGGTTTGTAATGCATGACTCCCTAGAACCCTTAGGTAGGAATTTGGGCAAGATAAAAAATTAGAGCTTAGTCATCATTATGAAGAGAGATTTTAAAAGAGAGACTATTGTCACTTTTCTGTTGAATCACTTTATAAGTATAAATTTGAACTGTGTCAAGCACTTGATGTCTCCATGCTGTTGTGTTATTAAGAAATTATTTCAGGCAGATAGAAAGGAAAAGGGGTCCTTGGGAAGTTTTTGTTTCCTTTAAAGCAGTTCCAGAAATGTTTCTGCTCTAGCAGGAAAGCCCTCGTTCTTAGAGCCCGGCTGGGAAGCTTTGATATGCAAATACTGGCCATTAGAAACTGGGTCTACCCAAACATGGTGATTCCCGCCATATTCTTGTTGCTCTTGCCCCCACATGTGCCTGGCAACATGGCCACCCCCACGTATTCCCCACCTGTGTAGAACATCTTGGGGATCTGCATTTTCATATTAAAAGGCTAGGGTGGGTGGGACAGTTTTTTCTCGGGCTACATGAATGACATGCTTGGTCAAACTGAGAGGTGAGCGTGCTGGCAGCCCTCACTCACTCTCAGCACCTCCTCGGCCCCAGCGCCCACTCTGGCTGCACTTGAGGAGCCCTTCAGCACACTGCTGCACTGTGGGAGCCCCTCTCTGGACTGGCCAAGGCTGGAGCCGGCTCCCTATGCTTGTGGGGAGGTATGGAGGGAGAGGCCTGGGCGGGAACCGGGGCTGCGCAAGGCGCTCACAGGCCAGTGTGAGTTCCAGGTGGGTGTGGGCTCAGAGGGCCCCGCACTCAGAGCAGTTGGCCAGCGCTGCTGGCCCCAGGCAGTAAGGGGCTTAGCACCTGGGCCAGCAGCTGCAGAGGATGCGCTGGGTCCCACAGCAGTGCCTGCCCTCCCGTGCCATGCCATGCCATGTGGCTCTCGAATTCTCCCCTGGCCTCAGCCACCTACCCTTGGGGCAGGGCTCTGGACCTGCAGCCCACCAAGCCCGAACCACCCCCAGCCTGCCCTGGCCCACCATGGGCTCCTCCTGCAAGGCCTGAGCCTCCCCAACGGGTGCCGCCCCCTGCTCCGTGGTACCCAGTCCCATCTACTGCCCAAGGGCCAAAGAGTACGGGGAGTACGGGCACGTGACGTGGGACTGGTGGGCAGCTCCACCTGCGGCCCCTGCGTGGGATCCACTAGGCAAAGCCAGCTGGGCTCCTGAGTCGGGTGGGAATTTGGAGAACTTTTATGTCTAGCTAAAGGATTGTAAATGCACCAATCAGCACTCTGTGTCTAGCTTAAGGTTTGTAAATGCACCAATCAGTGCTCTCTATCTAGCTAATCTAGTAGGGACTTGGAGAACTTTTGTGTCTAGCTAAAGAATTGTAAATGCACCAATCAGCACTCTGTGTCTAGCTCAGGGATTGTAAACACACCAATTAACACTGTCAAAATGGACCAATCAGCAGGATGTGGGTGGGGTCAGATAAGGGAATAAAAGCAGGCTGCCAGAGCCAGCAGTGGCAACCTGATTGGGTCGCATGTCACACTGTGGAAGCTTTGTTATTTCGTTCTTTGCAATAAATCTTGCTGCTGCTCACTCTTTGGGTCCACACTGCCTTTTTGAGCTGTAACACTCACAGCAAAAGTCTGTAGCCTTCACTCCTGAAGCCAGCAAGACCATGAACCCACCAGAAGGAATAAACTCTGAACATGTCCGAGCAGTGTCAGAAGGAACAAACTCCAGACACCCCATCTTTAAGAACTGTAACACTCACGGTGAGGGTCCACAGCTTCATTTTTGAAGTCAGTGAGACCAAGAACCCACCAATTCCAGACACAAAACCAATACCCTGAGCCCTATGCAAATCAGACACCACCTCCTCCAGCCTCCTCATATAAACACCCACTTTTCCACCACACATGGAGTTTTCTCTTTGTTGGAATACCCCCTCCCTCTGTCTCTGTACAGGAGAGCTGTTTTCTTCTTTCCTTCTTTCTTGCCTATTACACTTTTCACTTCTTAAAACCACTCCTATCGGCGCAAGACCAAGAACCCTGCTGTTCCTCCCGTCATCTGAGCCGTATCAGTTGCAGAGCTCCACAAGCACAGGCTTCCTGCCTCATTCCCTTAACCTTTAACTGTCAAAAGGAAATCCCCTGAATTAATTCAGGATTGGCTTATATACTCCTTCAAGGATAAATCTTTCATGTGAGGAAGACTTGAGCCTCACATGAATTGAGTATTTCATGTGAGGAAATACTGTGTGATGTGAGGAAGACTCACCTGAAAACATTGGAGTTTGTGAACCCTGACCTAGAATGAAATTTTGATTAATTAAGAGACTAGAGAGGAGTAATTGTGGCAGAATAAAAAATAAGATGAGATTACTGTTTTAGAAACTCAAAAAGTCCTGTTTTAAGAAGAATATGTTGCGAAGAGTCATGTAGGGTAAGGATAAGAAAAGAAGAAAGTAGATTTGGCAATTAGAAAGCCAAGAGACTTCCCCTTCTCAGCTACATAACAAACACTGTGAATAATACTTTGACAAAAATAATGAACTGAGAAGAAAATATGGAATTGGCATAGACCAGCAATAAAGTGAAAGCCAGTGTCCTTGGAAGTAAGCAAGCATTAGTTTTTTAAACATAAAACAAAATGAGTTTTCAAAGTTATGCAAAATATTAAGACAGACTACAATTTACCAGAGGGTTTATTTGTTTTTGGCTTTATAAGTACATGGGTATAATTGCAAATTAAGTTTGTGTTTATATTTTAGCTTATACATTGAGGATTATATTTATTTCTTCAAATTTTCTAATTGACAGATAAGGTTGGATGTATTAATAGTGTACAAAATGCTTTGAAATATTGTCTATGTAGATTGTAGAATAGATAAATCTAGCTAATTAGCATATGCATGACCTCAAATATGTATCATTTTTGTTGTGAGAGCACTTACCCAATTAGCTATAGTCCCCATGCTATGCAATAGAGCTCTTGAACTCATTGCTATTATTAAACTGAATTTGTGTATCTTTTGCTCAACAACTCCCCCTCTGGTAATCGCCGTTCTACTCTCTACTTCTATGAGATCTGCTTCTTTGGGATTCCATATATGAGTGAGATTGTGCAGTATTGTCTTTCTGTGCCTGGCTTATTCACTTAACATAATGTCCTCCAGGTTCACTTACGTTGTCACCACAGAACAGGGTTTCCTTCTCATTATGGATGAATGGTATTCTGTTGTGTATATATACCACATTTTCTTTATGCATTCATCCATTGATGAACACAGGTTGATTCCACTGTGAATAGCACTGCAATAAACATGGGCATGCAGCTATCACTTTGACATACTGATTTCGTTTCCTTTAGCTGTATATCCATCATGGGATTGCTGGATCTTATGATAGTTCTATTTTTAATTATTTTAGCAACCTCTATACTGTTTTCCCTAATGCCTTTACTAATTTACATTCCCACCAACTGTGCAAAGGTTTTTTTTCCCACATCCTGGTCAACACTTACCATTTGATAATAGCCATTCTAAAAAGAGTGAGATCATATCGCATTGTGGTTTTGATTTGCATTTCCCTGATGATGAGTAATGTTGAGCATTTTTTTCATATACCTGTTGGCCATTTCTATGTCTTCTTTTGAGAAATGTCTGTTCAGGATTTTTGCCCATTTGTAATTAAGTTGCTTTTCATGCAACTGAGTTGTTTGACTTTGCAAGCATTTTCTCCTATTCTGCAGTTTATCTCTTCATTATCATTTCATTTATTTAGCAGAAGCTTTTTAGCTTAATATAATCCCATCTATTTCTGCTTTCGTTGTCTGTCATGTCTAAAAAAATCATTGCTTAGACTAATGCCATGGAGCTTTTCCCCTGTTTTCTTCTGGAAGTTTCACAGTTTCTGTCTAGAGTATTTATGGCTTTCTATATCTAAGAACATATCTATATCTAAGAACACATGCCTTTTCTTTCTTTTTCTTGTCTAATTGCTCTGGCTAGGACTTCTAGTGCAGTGCTGAATGTAAATGGTGAGAGTGGACATCTTTGTCTTATTTTAAAGCTTAGAGGAAAAGCTTTCAGTTTGTTTTCCCCATTGAGTATGATTTTAGCCCTGGGTTTGTCATATATGGCCTTCATTCTGCTGAGGTATATTCCCTCTATACCTAAGTTGTTGAGAGATTTTTATCATTAAAGAGTGTTGAATTTTCCAAATGCTTTTTTTGTATCTACTGAAATAATCATATGGTTTTTGTCTTTCATTCTGTTAATGTGATGTATCACATTTATTGATTTGCATATGCTGAACCATCTGTGCATCCCTGGAATGAGTCCCACTTGATCATGGTGAATGATCCTTTTAATGTGCTGCTGAATTTGGTTTTCTGTTATGTTGTTGAGGATTTTTGCATTTATGTTCATCAGGGATATTGGCTTGTAGTTTTTTATGTGTTGTTGTGTCCTTGTCTGGTTTTAATATTAGGGTAATATTGGCCTTATGAGTTTGGAAGTATTCTTGCCTCTTAAATTTTTTGGAAGAGTTTGAGAACAATTGGAAGTCATCCTTAAATCTTTGATAGAATTTAGCACTAAAGTCACTAGGTCCTAGGTTTTTCTTTGGTAGGAGACTTTTTATTACTTATTCAATCTACTGACTCATTATTGGTCTGTTTAGATAGTGTGCTTTTTCATAATTCCGTCTTTGTAGGTTGCATGTGTCAAAGAATACATACATTTTTCTATGTTATCAAATTTTTAAGGTATAATTGTTTATTATAGTGTCTCCTGATCCTTTGTATTAATGTGGTATCAAATATGTTTCCTTTTTCATTTATAATTTTATTTATTTCAATTTTCTCTCTTTTTTCTTAGTCTAGCTAGAGATTTTTCAGTTTTCTTAATCTTTTCAGAAAACCGACTTTTACTTCTGTGATTTTTTTCCTGAGTGTTCCTCACAACGTATAAAAATAAGAGATTTGGCTGGGCGTGGTGCCTCATGCCTGTAATCCCAGCACTTTGGGAGGTTGAGGCTGGTGGATCATGAGGTCAGGAGATTGAGACCATCCTGGCCAATATGGTGAAACCCCGTCTCTACTAAAAATACAAAAAATTTAATAATAATAATCAGCCTGGCATGGTGGCACACACCTGTAGTCCCAGCTACTCAGGAGGCTGAGGCAGGAGAATCGCTTGAACACGGGAGGTGAAGTTTGCAGTGAGCTGAGATCATACCACTGCATTCCAGCCTGAGCAACAGAGTGAGACTCCATCTCAAAAAATAAACAAATAAATAAATAAATGACTAAGGTCAACAGATGCAGTCAATAACTTCAAATAAAAGCCACTTTTAATGCTAGCTTATAAAGCTGGGGTAGGAAAAAGATGATGCAACAAGATTCTCCAGTGATTGTTCCCCTACAGAACCATCAATTTGAATAACTATTCACACACATGCACACAAAAAATACCTTCAGAAGAACTAAAGAAATCAGATGAGAGATCATAGTACCTTATTGTAGCACAATAATAAGAAAAAAATATTGAGGATGGTAGGAAGGACAGTTTTTTATTATCCATGTCACCCCTCTCTGAAGCTCAGAAAGCACAGGTGGAGAAAGATAACATTAGCTTGAGGGAAAGATGGAGAAATAAAAGGATGGCTTTGTCTTAAACCTTAATAGCGTGTCTGCTACAGTAAAACCCAGCACTGGGCAGACCTCCCCGTCCTTAAATCTAAGTCAGTACCTGCAAATTGGGCAAACCTGCATCAGCACTAGGTAAGAACCCCTAGTCCCTGAAAGGTGGATTCGATCTCCAGTCTGCATCAACACCAGCCAACCAAGTGATCTTGGGCTCTGGATAGTTCTCAGTGGCAGGCAGTCCTCAGTGTCCATCACCTTCAGTCATGCCCCAGAGCTACATCAGCCTTAGCAGCCATGATATTCCAGCCTGGCACTGTGTTGACCATGGTGGTCCGGGCTTAGAGTGCCTTCTAGTTTTTCAGTGGCTTCAGCAATCTCAGGCTTAGGGACTACCCTAGGTGGCCTGCCCAGAATCTCTGTACAGAATTACTGTTGAAGCGTGTTCCTAGATGAAGCCAGTCAGGGAAGACTAGAATAATTGCTTCTTCAAATGTGCAGACCTGCAACAACAAGGGTCATGAATAATCCAGCAAGCATGACATCACCAAATAGACAAAATAAAATGCCAATGACTGACCCTGAAGAAGGTGATATATGAACTGCCTGACAAAGAATTCACAATAATGGTTTTAAGGAAGCTCAGCAAACCCCCAAAAAATACAAAATACAGAGAAACAGTCCAAAGAAATGAGAAAAACAATAACCAGAACTAGGAATTTAATAGAGATATGGAAATAATTTTTGAAAAGAAATCCTGGACTTAAAAATATAGTAGAGAGCATCAACAGTATAATTGGTCAAGCAAAAGAAAGTCTGTGAACTTAAAGATAGGTTTTTTTTTTTTTTTTTTTTTTTTTTGAGACGGAGTCTCGCTCTGCTGCCCAGGCTGGAGTGCAGTGGCCGGATCTCAGCTCACTGCAAGCTCCGCCTCCTGGGTTCACGCCATTCTCCTGCCTCAGCCTCCCAAGTAGCTGGGACTACAGGCGCCCGCCACCTCGCCCGGCTAGTTTTTTGTATTTTTTTTAGTAGAGACAGGGTTTCACCGGGTTAGCCAAGATGGTCTCGATCTCCTGACCTCGTGATCCGCCCGTCTCGGCCTCCCAAAGTGCTGGGATTACAGGCTTGAGCCACCGCGCCCGGCCTAAAGATAGGTTTTTGAGAATATATAGTCAGAGGAGGAAAAAGAAGAAAAGGGAATGAAGAGAACTTATGGAATTTATGGAAAGCATTAAAGAGCAAATGTTTAAGTAATGTGGTAAAAAAAAAAAAAAAGTGAAGAGAAAGACAAAGGAGTAGAAAGTGTATTTAAAGAAATAAGAGCAGAACACTTTCCAAACCCGGAGAAAAATATAAATATCCAAGTATAGGAAGGTCAAAGGTGTCTAACCAAATTGAATCCAACTGAGGCTACTAGAGATCAATTTAAAAGACTGAAGAAAGAAAATAAAAAGAAGCAAGACCTTATGAGCAAGTACTAGCAGAAACCACAAACTATAGAATCAAACCTGCATATATTTCAGATTTATAATTTTTTAGAATAGAATATAAACATGTATGTTTAAAATATCTAAACAGAGTCACAGAAATATGAGGAAATAATATAATACACAAGTATTGGGATCCTTTTAGATTTGAAAAGATCTAAATAGAATCTTGAGAAATGAGAAAGAATTATAATTTAAATTAAGAATCAATAGATATTATAGACAGTTGGCATGAGAATTAGTGATAAATGGAAAAACATTTCATGCTCATGGGTTGGAAGGATCAATATCATAACAATGGCCATACTGCCCAAAACAATCTACAGATTCAACACTATTTCTATCAAACCACCAATGACATTCTTCTCAGAATTAGAAAAACTATTCTAAAACTCATATGGAACCAAAAAAGAGCCTGATTAGCCAAAGCAATCCTAAACAAAAAGAACAAAGATGGGGAGGCATCACACTACCTGACTTCAAACTCTATTATAAAGCTATAGCAATCAAAACAGCATGGTATTGGTACAAAGACAGACACATGGACCAATGGAACAGAATAATAAAAATAAAGCCACACACTTAAAATGATCTGATCTTTGGGAAGACCAACAAAAACAAGCAATGGGGAAACTCTTCCTTATTTAATAAATGATGCTGGGATAACTAGCTAGCCATATGCAGAAAATTGAAACTAGACCCCTACATTTCACCAGGTACAAATATTAAATAGATCAAAGGTTTAAATGTAAGACCTCAAACTACGAAAATCCTAGAAGACAAGATAGGAAAATCTCTTCTTGACATTGGCCTTGGCGAAGAATTTTCAGTTAAGTCCCCAAAAGCAATTGCAACAAAAACAAAAATTGACAAGTGGGATCTAATTAAACTAAACAGCTTATGCACAGTAAAGGAAAATATCAACAGACAACCTACAAAGTGGGAGAAGATACTCACAAACTGTGCATCTGACGAAGGCCTAATATCCAGAATCTATTGGGAACTTAAGCAAATTAAGAAGAAAATAATAATAATAGCCCATTTAAAAAGGGCAAAGAACATGAACAGAAACTTCTTCAAAAGAAGACATTAGAAGCAGCTAACATATTTTTAAAAATATTCAGTATCACTAATCATCAGAGAAATGCAAATCAAGACCACAATGTGACACCATCTCAAACCAGTCATAATGACTATTATCAAATGATCAAAAAGCAGCAGCTAGTGATTTCATAGAAAAAAAGGGAATACTGTTAGTGGGAATATAAATTAATGCAGTCATTACAGAAAGCAATGTGGCGATTTATCAAAGAACTTAAAATGGAACTACTATTCAATTCAGCAAGTCCATTACTAGGTATATACCCAAAGGAAAAGAAATGATTCTACCAAAAAGACACATGCACTCGTATGTTCGTTGCAGTACTATTCACAATAGCAAAGACATGGAATCAACTAGGTGCCCATCAGTGGTAGACCGGATATAAAGAAAATGTACATATACACCATGGAATACTACACAGCCATGAAAAAAAGAATAAAATCATGTTCTTTGCAGCAACATGGATGCAGTTGGAGGCCATAACTCTAAGCAAATTAACACAGGAAGAGAAAATCAAATACTACATGTTCTCATTTATAAGTGAGAGCTCAACATTGAGCATAAATGGACATAAACAGAACAATAGATACTGTAGACTACCAGAGTGGGGAGGGAGTGAAGGGGGCATGGGTTGAAAAACTACCTATGCTGTACTGTGCTCACTGCCTGGGTGACAAGATCCATACCCTAAACCTCAGCATCACACAATATTCCCGGGTAACAGACCTGTACAGGTACCCCCTGTATCTAAAATAAAAGCTAAAATTGTTAAAAATTCTTCAGAAATAATTGCAACAACTGATAACAAAAGAAATATACTTAATGTATCCCATGAGATTTAAAAAAAATGGAAAATATGAAAGAATGTTAAAAGTCATGGAAGATAGACATTCCAATGTACAGTCAAAAAGAGTTCAGAAAGAAATAATAGAAGACAAGGGGTTCGTGTTTGGCTGAGAATTTCCAGAATTATTCAAAGAAAAATCTTCAGTTTCAGAAGCTCACTGAATTGTTTTAAATTCTCACCTGGACACATCATTGTGAAATTTCAGAACACCAAGGCTGAAGAGATCTTTGAGGCAACCAGAGATAAAACTTAAATAGGCAGGTTAAAATATCCTGTGTAACCACTGAAGGAATATTTTTAAAGTATAACTTCTGAAACACATAAATACTAGCAATACAGAAGAAAAGAAAACTAAGTCACATCCAAAAGATGGGCGAAGGGAGAAAAATTGAAATAGAAAAGAATACATGCCAAAGCAATATGATGATAGTAATTAACCCAAATATATCATTAGCAAAATTAAATAGCAACAAAATATGCTCATTAAATAAACAAGATTGCATTCTGGATTCTCCCTGACCCCAAATTCTAGCTTCATGCATTTTACAGGAGGCATAGTTAAAAAAATAAAGACACAGAATGTGCAAGAATGGCAAAGGTTATAACAGGAAAAATACAAAAATAAAACAGTAGTGACTGAAAATAACCATTTTCATATCTAATTTTTGCCACTTGTATTTTTTAACCAATCTTACAAGAGGTTTATCAATCTTGTTAGTCTTTTCAAAAAATAAGCTTTTAACTTTGTTGATTTTTTATTGCATTTTTTAAAATCTATTAAGAGAAAAAATATTTTTAACATTAAAAATTACTAGAGATAAAGAGGTTTACAACATGATAGCAGATTCAATTGAGCATGAAGTTATAAGAATTCCAAATTTTCACTTATATACTGATATAATGTAGACATATATATAGTCTAAATAACCAGTCGGAATAATAGGCAGACACACAACATTACAGAAGGAGAGTTGAACATACCTCTCTTGTAACTGATGGATAAAGCAGTGGGGAAAATCAATGAATGTTATATATTGAACAGTACAGTTAATAAACTTGCATTAATGAACATACATAGAACATAGATTCCCAAACCATGTTTTCAAACACATAAGTCTCAGAAACTGACCCAGATGATACATCATGAAAATTAATATGTAATGATGTATTTACTGACCATTAGGCAATTAAATTAAAAGTGAGTAACAAAATGATAACTGGAAAAAGAACACAAAATTGAGAATTTTAAAACACATTTTAATAGTTAATGGGCCAAAGAGAGAATCATAACAGAAGTTAGAAAATATTTAGAACTGAAGAGAAATTTAAATACTCTGAAGCAAATGAGTTATTGGAGGAAATTTTATACCTTTAACTGCTAATATTAAAAAGCCTGAAACTTAACTAACAAACTATCCAATTTAAATAGTTAGAAAAATAACAGCCTAACAAATTCAAAGAAAGTGTAAAGAATGAACAAATAAAAGTAAAATTTAACCAAACAGAAAATGGGGCCGGGCATGGTCGCTCACGCCTATAATCCCAGCAATTTGGGAGGCCGAGGCAGGTGGATCACCTGATGTCAAGAGTTCAAGACCAGCCTGGCCAACTTGGCAAAACCCCGTCTCTACTAAACAATACAAAATTAGCCAGGCGTGGTTGCAGGTGCCTGTAATCCCAGCTACTCGGGAGGCTGAGACAGGGAGAATTACTTATATATATTTATATAGCTGTTATATAAATATATATTTGTATATGTATTTGTATAGCTGTTATAACATTGAAATCTAAGAAGATATGACAACTTTAGGGCAACAAATGTGAAAAATTTAAACAAATTGTTACATTTCTAAAAACACTTCACTAAATTTGATTTAGAAGAATTAGAAAATTTAATTTGTACTTAAGTATTCAAGTAATTAAATTAATAGTTAAAATTATTTCTACAAAGAAAACACAAGGCCTAGATGGCTTTACTACTGAGTTCTATATATTCTTCCAGTTAGCACATAAAAACATAAGATGCTACTTCTTAACTCCTCCTATGAGATGAGCAAAAGCCCCATGCCATAACCTAGCAAAATCATCACAAACTATTCTCATTCATGAATATAGATTCAAAAAATTCTGAACAAAATATTAGCAAATTGAATCTAGGAAGTTTACTTTTATATCAAAATATCAACAAAATTCCCATTTTAAGGGATTAATGAGGAAACCTAAAAATCTTAATAAATACAAATAAATCATTGATACATAGTAAAAAAAAAAATTTAGTAAAGAAGGATTAAGAGGAAGAAAAGTTGCTGAGCTTTATAATGGACATATGCATGTACAGAAACCTATAGCAAATATAGTATTCAGTACTGGCTCTTCAAAAGCATTTCCTTTAAAAATGGGGAACTAGATGAGGATGACAGCTATTGCCACTTCTGTTAAACATTATACATCAGTCTTAATTCCATTCTGTAATATAGAAAAGTTATTAAAGTGTGTATAGACTGAAAATAAACTACCATTAGTCAAAAATGCTATAAAATCTGAGGAAGTGTTACCAAAGTATAAGAACAGATGTGCCAAGGCAAGCCAAAGAAGTATTAAATATGGTCCTCCCTAGAATTCTTTAGAGAGGATTTATAGAGTATTTCCATAATGATGTAAAGTTCTATTGGACAGTGCTAGTCTATAGGGTTAGCCCTTGATATTTTTTGCATCTGTACAAAAAGCCAGTATCCAGAATTATTCATTCTGTGTCAATTATTTTTCTCTATATCAAGTTAAGATCGACTTGCCATAATTTTAGCACTTGAGGGTTCACGTCTTGGCCATCTCTCCCTGCTCAAAGTGTTTTATGATAACTTTTTGTTTAGACCTGTCTTTTGTCCTCTTCCCAAATGTGTGAATTCATTATCAAAATTCTACACTGGAAATGCCTAAATTAAACATGTTTATATCCCCAGGAACTTAGTCTCTAATTACTTATATGCACTTCGTTCTTTGGAAAGACATTAATTAACTTATCAGCTTGTTTCTTTGAAATTTTCTTGAATGCTCAAATGTTTCAGAATTTGCCCTATCCATTCTCTACTGTTGAATTCTGGCCTCTATCTCCTGGCTGTACTTTACTCCCTTAATCAATTCATGTTAGAAGTGTTGAAAAATAGCCACTAGTGACTTCCTGACCCTATCAAGTGCCAGGAAGACTTATATGGATACCCACTTCACCAAAAATACTTCAGAATTCTATAATCGTCAGCACAAACTGTGTCACTGATGGCAGTGGCCACTCCAGACAGCCACTGGAATGTTCTTCAAAGATAATCGTCTGGTTTTCAATTTTCTGAGCTTGATTTGATCATCACTGGAGGATTTGTTGTCCTGGGGATAGTTGCTTTCCTGTAATATAACCTAATCTTATCTTTTCAGAAAAGCTAACCAACATCTCAAACACCACCAGAACCGTCGTACGTAATTCATTGCTGCTCTTTCCCAATTACAACCTTGCAAAGTGCGTTAGTCAGTATACAACTATCTACGACGTGAAGATATTGTGCACCACCTTAAAGAAGCATCCTGTCTACCTAAATTGTAGCAAAGAAAGTAAGTACCTCAGGGTCCCTAAGTCTAGCAAGTTAGCTTCAGGTTCATGCTGTAAAACATGTGGGGAATCTGTCCTTCCTTCATCGGAGAGCGTCAGGACACATGTTTGGTACATAAGTCCTTTTACAAGGCTGGAAAAAACCTCCTTAAATATAATAAAGCCTCAGTCTGGGTGCGGTGGTTCACACCTGTAATCCCAGCACTTTGGGAGGTCAAGGTGGGCAGATCACCTGAGGTCAGGAGTTCGAGAGCAGCCTGGCCAACATAGAGAAACCCCGTCTCTACTAAAAATACAAATATTAGCCGGGCATGATGGTGCGCACCTGTAATCTCAGCTACTCAGGAGGCTGAGGCAGGAGAATCTCTTGAACCCAGGAGGCAGAGGTTGCAGTGAGCCAAGATCGTGCCACTGCACTCCATCCTGGGCGACAGAGCCAGACTCCATCTCAAAAAACCAAAACAAATAAATATAATAAAGCCTCAAAAGCAAATCCAGGGTAAGTTTAAAGTGGTCATCAGATGTACAATAAGAAGTACTAATAATCAACCATGTACTAACTTTACCTGCGTTATTGTGGTCTTCACAACAATCTCAAGTTACCTGTTTTTATACTCATTTGAGGAAAATGATTGTGTGTCGTACAGCTCTTATGGTCCAGACTGGGATTCAAAGTTTTTATTCTTCCACTGCATAATGCATACCCATAAGGAAGGATTTGTTCTGTCTTCACCGTTTTTATTTAATACTGTTTAGTGGTTACTAGTTTAAAAGTGTTGCAACTATGTTGCTCATTTTATTCCTATGTATCTTTTGATGCTATTATAAATGATATGACTTTTTGAAATGTCATTTTTGTTTGTTGCTGATATAGAGAAATACAGTTGAAAAAGTTCATTTTCTGTATATTATTGAACTTGTAAAATTATTTTAATAATTTAGGTGTA
This sequence comes from Chlorocebus sabaeus, assembly GCF_047675955.1. NCBI lineage: Eukaryota > Metazoa > Chordata > Mammalia > Primates > Cercopithecidae > Chlorocebus > Chlorocebus sabaeus. The sequence continues at coordinate 19,761,577 of NC_132908.1, forward strand.
TATTTTTTGTTTTAATGGATGTATTCAAAGCAGCCGCTAATAACGTATTCATTTTCCAATCCATGTACACTTATTTTTTGTTCTTGACTCCCTGCTTTGTCAAAGACACATAGTTCAAATTTAATCAAATTGGTCATCATAGACCTTCAGTTTCATTTCAATTTATAAGATAACATTATAATATTTTACTATCAAGAATGATGCTTTCTATGGAAACCCTTTATCAGAATCAAGAAGTTTCTTTCTATTCTGTTTAGTTTATTTAATTATGAATACATGTTCAATCTTAACAGATGTTTTTTACTGCTTCTGTTGAACTTTTCTTCTTTGTTCTCTTGAATTACATATTTATTCCATTGAACTACATGGTGAATTATACAAGCTGAATTTGCAATGGTACATGATAACAAATCAAGTAATAAATTAGGTAAAGCAAGCATTATTGTGATATATTAAATGTTATATATTGTGGATTAAGTTCACTAATATTAATTAAGGATTCTTGTGTCTATATCTATTAAAAAGATTAACCTAAAATTATTGGGAATTTTTAGTGAAATACTTACCAACATTTGGTATAAAAATTAAACAGGATGAGCATGGTGGCTCATGCCTGTAATTTCAACACTTTGGGAGACCAAGGCAGGTGGATCACCTGAGGTCAGGAGTTTGAGTCCAGCCTGGCCAACATGGTGAAATCCTGTCTCTACTAAAAATACAAAAATTAGCTGGGCGTCGTGTTGCACGCCTGTAATCCCAGCTACTTGGGAAGCTGAGGCACAACTATCGCTTGAATGTGGAAGGCAGAGGTTGCAGTGAGCCGAGATCATCCCACTGCACTCCAGCCTGGGCAACAGAGTGAGACTCCATCTCAAAAAAATAAATAAATAAACTTTATAAAATAAAAAATAAAGTAATAAGTGCTTCCTATTTTTTATTTGCTCAAAGATTTTGTGTATCTACCAACGTATCTTCTTAAATGTTTCGTGTTATTTCCTCTTAAATAGGGTGTAATTCATATGTGAAGTTAATTATGCATGGAGATTGTCCTTTGGGGAGGTTTTTAATTGTTCACATTTCTAAATGAGAATTATTTTGGTATCTTATTAATAATCTGGGTGAGGAGTTGTTAGTTGAGTTTTTACAGGACCATTTCACTCCATCTAAATTTTCCAGTTTATTGGAATACATTTATTCACAATACCTTATGGTCTTTTTAACATCTGTAGGATTAATAATGATGTCTCTATTTTCATTTCTGTCTAATTTTTGCCACTTGTGTTTTTTTAAACAGTCTTAAAAGAAGTTTATCAACTTGTTAGTCTTCAAAAAATAAGTTTTCAATTTTGTTGATTTTTTATTGCATTTTAAAAAATTTATTTTCTACATTATTTTCTTCTTCTACATTCTAAATTTGGGGGATTAATTCTCTAACATCACAAGATGAGCCCTTAGATTGTTTATTGTCACTCTGCATTCTTTTTGTGACTAGAATGTATGTTAGTGTGCTTGGAGGGATTGGCATTTTTTCTACTTACATGCTCTAAGCTTCTAACATCTGTGATTTGATGTCTCATTACTTTTGGAAGATTGTCATTCTTGGGAAGACAAAATTTCTGGGAAAAGTCAGGACAATTTGGAAAATAGAATTGTCCCTTGGAGACTTGAGACGTAGAAAGAAGGAAACATATAGCATAAGCTAAGGGTCCTGAAGAACCAAAAGGCTATCAGGAAATCAGAAAACTGTATCCACACTACCACCACCACCCCATCACACCCTCCCCAGTAAAAAGACATTTACATGTAAAGAAACTATATTTCACTCTACCAACAGAAATAGCTGTCATAAACCAAGCAACCATGTCATCTTCTCAAACCATTATCACCATTTCATAGAATTACTATTTTTGATGGTCCATGAGAATTCACAGTTCACACCAGAAAGAGGTAGGACACATTTATACAAAGTATGAAAGGAGGACAAAAAGGAATAAAAACAGTGCACATGACAAAATAACCTTTAAAAAACACAAAGGCAACATACTTACGAATACACCTATGGTGGGGGCAGAAAATGTGTCAAAATGTTAGCAATGTTGATACTATGCAGAGGGAACAGTGTTTATTTTATTACTATTATTTCGATTTCACTTTATGTTTGAGAATTTTAGAAATAATATAAGGAGAAAATGGTCTTCAGACAACTATATGAGAGTACGATACTGTTTTTATAAAGCTCAAATTTAGAAATTAAAATATTGGTAGTGCATACATGTAAAGATCAACTTGTATGTAATTAACACAGGAAATCAGAACACAATTCATCATAGCAGTTATCTGTGGAGAGTAGAAAAGTGAAGGATCACATAAGTATTCTGTTTACAATATTTGTAAACTTTTCATTTTGAGGCTTGGCTTATAGATGCCATTATGATATTATTATTAAAATTTATAAATAAGGCCAGGTGCAGTGGCTCACGCCTGTAATCCTAGCACTTTAGGAGGCCGAGGTGGGCAGATTACTTGAGGTCAGGTGTTCGAGACCACCCTGGTCAACGTGGTGAAACTCTGTCTCTACTAAAAATACAAAAATTAGCCGGGTGTGGTGGCATGCACCCAGCTATTCAAGAGGCTGAGACACGAGAATCGCTTGAACCTGGAAGGTTGCAGTGAGCCAAGATCATGCTACTGCACTCCAGCCTGGGTGATAGAGTGAGACTCAGTCTCCAAAAAAAAAAAAAAAAATATATATATATATATATATGCATAAATATTATACCATATAGTCTTTGGTATGCGTCAAGTATTTTTAAAACATAATTCTAAGGTATGAGAAATGTAAAAGATGAAATAATAGTAGATATAATGGTCTACCCAGAAATCTGAAATAATCCCCTAGTGAACTATTAGATTCTATAATAATTAATGTGGTTGCTGAACTCAGAATAAATACAAACATAAAATTCAATTGCATTTCTATACATCAATGACAAAGACTTATAAAATGTGATTCCGAAAAAGGGAGAGTTCAGTGGCCAAAACTAGAACAGTTTGAACAACAAAATAAAGTAGTACTGGATTATAACCCAAAATATAACAAATAATATCTGTAAGTCTATTTTGATTTATTAAAGTAATACTGATATTTAGTTTGACATCTATTTAAATGATGTTCAAATATATCTATTTGAATTCAAATATATAATTTCTAGTATATAAAGGGGGAAGAAAGGAAAAACTTTATAGCAGAGAAAACTGAAAAACACCACCTCAATCAAGTGACCAAGAGCAACGTCAGCAGTAAATAATTCGCTTTGAGTGTATGGAGCTCTCCTTTTAAATATGATAAAGATTAAACTTTACCTTTGCGGTATTCCTTCCAAAAACCCATAACCTCATTCTAATCATGAAAAAAAACCTTATATAGATCCCAATTGAGGGTCTCCCAGATCGTATTCTAAAAAATACCTGACTCCCAGTACTCCTCAAAAATGTCAATGCCATTAAAAATAAGAAAAAACCAAGAAACTATCACAGCCAAAAGGAACCTAGAAGACATGGCTATTAAATGTAATGTGGTATCTGGATTGGAGCATGGAACAGAAAAAGGACATTATATTTTAAAAACTAGGAAATCTGAATAAATTAGGTACGTTAGTTATAATAATGTATTAATATTCATTAATTGTAACATGTATCTTACTAGTATATGTTATTAGAGATACTGGGTACAGGATATATGGAGCTCTCTACTCTCTTTACAATTTTTCTGTAAATCTAAAACTATTCTAAAATATCCTTTTTTAAAACAAGGAGAGGAAAGTTTATAATTTTCTTATAACAGGAATTTTTTTTTTTTTTTTTTTTTTTTTGAGATGGAGTCTTGCTCTGTCATCCAGTCTGGAGTGCAATGGCCCGATCTCAGCTCACTGCAACCTCTGCCTCCCGGGTTCAAGTGATTCTCCTGCCTCAGCCTCCCAAGTAGCTGGGATTACAGGTACCAGCCACCACACCTGGCTAATTTTTGTATTTTTAGTAGGGACGAGGTTTCACCATGTTGTCCAGGCTGGTCTCAAAGCCCTGACCTCAGGTGATCTGCATGCCTCGGCCTCCCAAAATGTTGGTATTACAGGCGTGAGCCACTGTGCCAGGCTATCATTTTCTTATAACATGAATTCTGTGCCTTTTATTCATGAACTTTCCAAGCAAGTTTTACAAGTGTCAGCTAATGGTCAGTTTTACATTGTTTAAAGGCGAGTGTGTCTTTTCCAAGAGTATTTGTACTTTAAAGCTTTCTTCTAATTAGCAACTTAAGATTTCACATTTCTGAAAGGATTTGGGATATATTGTTCATAGTAAGCAATGATTATTAGACATATAAATAAATATATTAATATACATATGCTTACTTAATTACCATGTATTATGTTAATGAAGGCGATCTTCAAAATTTATTGTTCAAATGGCATTTTTGTAGCAGGATAAGTACTTCTCACACTAAATACCTTGTCTCAATTTAGTCTAATATTTGATTTTATACTATATTTTTTCTTTGTTGTTTTCCGAGTTCTTGTTCATTCATAGTATCAATGTTGTGCACTAAGATTAGCTGTCTTGCATTTTCTTTTTTGCCAATTTCAGATACTGAGAAGAACATTTATTCTTTGGAAGAGCCTATGATTGGAAAGTATTTGATTGACATGAGTACTGCAGGCTTTATTTTCCTTGTGTTGATTTTCTTTTGGGAGACTACTTCATGGAGACTAAGAACATTCCTCAATCAATACATTTACTTTGGTATCTACAAGCGATACAGGAAAGTAAGTACTCAAGTGTGGAATAATTTAAGAACAACTCTAAGAGAATTGAAAATTAGGTCTGAGAGGTATGTATCTATATACTGTTACCTTAGCCAGCCTGGTGGCATGCTCCTGTGGTCCCAGCTACTCAGGAAGCTTGGAAGTTATTTGATGAAAGAAAAATCTGTGTCTACAAGATTGTATTTTCTTAACCTATATTGAGATAGAATTACCTACACTAAATTGCATTCTTTTTGTTGGTCATTTCAAAGGTCCAGATTTTGTCTTTATGGATTTTCTCTAATGCTATTTTCTATTTCACTGATAATCTAATTCTTTTTCATGGCTGAAAAGTACTCCATTGTGTATAAGTATCATATTTTGTTTATCCATTCATTCATTGATGGGTAGTTAGGTTACTTTCGAATCTTGGGTATTGTGAATAGCATGCCTGCCATGGGTCTGTCACATATGGCTTTTATTATGTTGAGGTACGTTCCTTCTATACTCATTTTTTAGGGTTTTTATCATGAATGGATGTTGAATTTTATCAAATGTTTTTCAGCATCAATTGAAATGATTATATAGTTTTTGTCCTTCATTAGGTTGATATGATGTACCACATTGATTGGTTTCTGTATCTTAAACCATCCTTGCATCCCTGGGAGAAATCCTACTTGGACATGATAAAATTATCTTTGTAATGTATTGTTGAATTCAGTTTGCTAGTATTTTGTTGAGAATTCTTGCATCAATATTCATCAGGGATATTAGTCTGTTGTCTTCTTTCTTTTTTTATGTATCTTTTTCTGATTTTTATTTCTGCCTTAATTTCATTGTTCACGCAAAGTTGTTCAGGAGCAGATTATTTAATTTTCATTTAATCGTAAGGTTTTGAGCAATCTTCTTAATATTGATATCTATTTTTATTGCACTGTGGTCCAAAAATGTGGTTGGTATGATTTTGTGGAGTTTTTTTTTTGTAATATGTTAAAGACTGTTTTATGGCTGATTGTGTGGTCAATTTTAGAGTATGTGCCATACACAGATAAGAAGAATGTATGTTCTGTTTTTGGGTAGAGAGTTCTGTGGGTGTCATTTAGATTCATTTGGTCAATGTCAAGTTCAGGTCCTGAATATCTTTGTTAATTTTTTGCCTCCATGATTTGTCTACTACTGTCAGTGAGGTGTTGAAGTCTCCAACTATTATTGTGTGGTTATTTAAGCCTCTTTGTAGGTTTCCAAGAATTTGCTTTATGAATCTGGGTGCTCCTGTGTTGGGTGCATACATATTTAGGATAGTTAGGTCTTCTTGTTGAATTGAACCCTTTGCCATTATGTAATGCCCTTTTTTGTCTTTTTTGATCTTTGTTGGTTTAAAATCTGTTTTGTGTGAAATTAGAATAGCAATCCTTCTTTTTTTCTGTTTTCCATTTGCTTAGCTTTTTCTCCATCTCTTTACTTTAAGCCTGTAAGTATCATTGCATGTGAGATGGATTTCTTGAGTATAGCATACAGTTGAGTCCTGCTTCTTCATCCAACTTGCCACCCTGTGCCTTTTAATTGGGGTATTTAGCTTATTTATATTCAAGGTTAATATTGATATGTGCGAACGTGATCCTATCATCATGTCATTGGCTGGTTGTTATGTAGACTTGATTGTGGAGTTGCTTTATAGTGTCAAGGTTCTTTTACCTAAGTGTGTCTTTGTGATGGTCTTTCCTTTCCATATTTAGCACTCCCTTACCGACTTCTTGTGAGGCAGGTCTGGTGGCAATGAATTCCCTTAGCATTTGCTTGTCTCAAAAGGATCTTATTTCTCCTTTGCTTATGAAACTTAGGCTGAATATGAAATTGATGGTTGGAATTTCTTTTCTTTACCAATGCTGAATATAGGCCCCCAATCTCTTCTGGCTTACAGGGTTTCCGCTGAGAGATCCACTGTCAGCCTGATGGGGTTCTCTTTGTGGGTGATCTGTTCCTTCTCTCTAGCTGCCTTTAACATTTTTTCTTTCATTTTGACCTTGAGAAATCTGACAAATATGTGTCTTGAGGATGGTTATCTTGTATAGTATCTCATAGGGGTTCTTTGCTTTTCCTGAATTTGAATGTTGGTGTCTCTAGTAAGGTTTGGGAAATTTTCATGGATGATATCCTGAAATAATTTTCCAAGTTTCTTGCTTTCTCTCCCTGTTTCAGTGACAGCAGTAAGTCATAGATTTTGTTTCATTACATAATTCCATATTTCTCTGGTTTGGTTCATTCTTTGTTGTTTCTTCTTTATTTTGTCTGACTCAGTTATTTCAGAGAATTGGTCTTTGAGGTGAGCTTCTTCCCTCAGCTTGCTTGATTCTGCTGTTAATCCTTGCAGTTGTATTATAGAATTCTTGAAGTGTGTGTTACAGAATTCTTGAAGTGAGTTTTTCAGCACTATAAGATCAGCTTGATTCTTTCTTAAAATGGCCACTTCATCTTTCATCTCTTGTATTGTTTTATCATATTCCTTAGAGTCCTTGGATTGGGATTTTACTTTCTCCTAAATTTTGATCATCTTTGTTCCTATCCATATTCTGATTTCTATTTCTGTCATTTCAGCCATTTCAGCCTGGGTATGAACCATCACTGCTGGGGAACTAGTGTGGTTGTTCGGAGGTAAGAAGACACTCTGGCTTGTTGAGTTGCCAGAGTTCTTGCACTGGTTCTTTCTCATCTGTGTGGGCTTATGTTCCTTCAATATTTGAAATTACTGTCCTTTGGATGGGTTGGTTTTTTGTGTTTTTTGTTTGTTTGGTTGGTTTTTGCTTGTATCTTTTTTTATGCCTTGGGGCTTTGATTGTGGTATAAAGTGGGTTCAGTTGACTGCTTTGTTTCTGGAAGACTTTAGGGGGCTAAGTCTCAGCTCCGCACTCTTGGGCTGCATGCTGTATCTCTGAGGAGCTGGTCCTGGGCCCACAGCTTTGTTCTCTGGCCCCTGGAAGTTAGGAATCTGCTGCACTGGAGGGGCTGAAGTGGTCCCAGTTCACTGGCCAGAACACTCCAAGGAGTGGCGTGGGCCAAAGCACTTCACTGGGGCAGCGGCAGCAGGATCCATGCTTGCTTGCCTGTGCCAGCAGCCACAGCGGTACAGGGAGGTGCACACGCCTCAGCTGATTGGGGTACTGTCAGAAGCAAGGCTGCCGCATACCTGCTGAGCTTGCACAAGTTACAGTGGTGGTGTGGCAAGGGCGGGGTGCTGGCGGTGAGGGCTGGGATTGGGGGGTTCCAGTGTTGGTGCTCACACTCATGCTTGCAACAGTGATGGCGAGAGTGGCGCACTGGTGAGCATGGCGCTGTTGGCCTCCATGGCGCTTGTGCTCCCAAAGGCAGCATTGGCAGCGCAGGGTGGATGAGGCTGCCAACATCCTTGTGCGCATTTGTAGCAGCAGTGGGGCGGCACCAGGGCGTGGGGTTGCCAGTGTCTGCACGTTCGCGCCGGTGGCGGTGTCAGCATTGGGGTTGTTGAACATCTTTTGCATACCTTTTGGCCATTCATATGTCTTGTTTCAAAAAATGTCTATTCAGGTCTTTTGCCATTTTTAAATCAGATTATTTGTTTTCTTACTATTCTGTTGTTGTAAATGCTTATATATTTTGGATATTAATCCCTTATGAGATAAATGGTTTGCAGATATATTCTCCCAATCCATAGGCTGTCTCCTCACTCTATTGTTTATTTTACTCTGCTGAAACTTTTTAGTTTCATGCAATTTTATTTGTCTATTTTTGCTTTTGTTGCATGTGCTTTGTGGATTATTTGAAAAAAACCTTTGCCAGACCAATGTAAAGAAGCTCTTACCCTGTATTTTCCTCTAGGAATTTTACAGTTTCAGGCCTTAAGTTTAAGTCTCTAATCCACTTTGAGTTCATTTTTTTTATATTGAGTGAGATAAGGGTCCAACTTCATTCTTTTGCATGTGGATCTTCAAATTTCCCAATAGCATTTATTAAGGAAACTGTCTTCCTCGTTGTGTCTTTGGGCACCTTTGCTGAATATATTTGACCTTAAATGCATGATTTTATCTCTGGGCTTTCTGTTCTCTTGTTATTCTGTATGTCTGCTTTTGTACCAATACTGCATTGCTTTGATTACTGTTACTTTGTAGTAGATTTTGAGATCAAGTTGTGTGATGCCTGGAGTTTTGTTCTTATGTGCTCAAGATTTATTTGGCTATTTGGAGGTATTTTGGGGTTTCATATGAATCTGAGAATTGTCTTTTCTATTTCTGTGGAAACGGCCATTGGAATTTTGATAGGGATGGCATTGAATCTGCAGACTACTTTGGATGACATAAATATTTTAACAATATTAAATTTTCCAATCCATGAACACAGGATATCTTTCGTTGATTTTGTCTTCTACAAAATATTTGTCACTGTTTTATAGTTTTTGGTTTGCAGACCTTTCAGCTCTTTCATTAAATTTATTGCTAAGTATTATTATGCTATTGTGAATGAGATTGTTTTTGGATTTTTTGATAGGTAGTTATTAGTGAATAGAAATATTGATTTTTGAATGTTGATTTTATATCCCACAAATTTATTAAATTCTTTTGTTAGTTCTAACATATTTTTGGTGAAATATTTAGGGTTTTCTATTTGTAGGGTCATGGCATCTGCAAATAGGGACAATTCAATTTATTCCTTTTCAATTTGGATAACTTTTATTTCTTTTTCTTGCCTAATTGCTCTAACTAGGACTTTCAGGACTATGCAGAATAAAAGTGGCAAGAATGGACATCGTTGCCTTATTCCTGATCTTAAAGAAAAAGCTCTCAATTTTTCTCCATTGAGTATGATGTTTGATGTAGGTGTGTCATATATGGCCTTTATTGTGTTGAGGTACATTCTTTTAATACCTAATGTGTTGAGAGTCTTTTTATCATAAAGGATGTTAAATTTTGTCCAATGTTTTTTCTGCATTTATTCATATGAATCATATGTTTTTGTCCTTTCTTCGATTAATGTGGTATCACATTTATAGATTTCTGTCATGTTAAACCATCCTTGTATTCTTGGGATAAATGCCACTTGGTATGGTAAATGATCCTTTTGATGTGCTATTGAGTTTGATTGAGAACTCAATCACATTGCTAGTATTTTGTGAGAAATACTATTTGTGCTAGTATTTTGTTGAGAACTTTTGCATCTATGTTTTGTTATGTTGTGTTTCCACTTTCATTTATCTCAAGATTTAAACTTCCCTTTTAATTTGTTCTTTAACTCATTATTTGGAAGTATATTGTTTGATTTTTATGTATTTGTGAATTTTCCAAAATTATTCATGTTATTGATTGCTAGTTTGATATCATTGTGATCAGAAAAGATACTTGGTATGATCTCAGTCTTTTGAAATGTGTTAAGACGTGTACTATAGCCTAACATATGAACTCTCCTGGAGAATGTTCTGGGCACACTAGAGAAGAATTTGTATTCTACTGGTGTTGGATCAAATGTACTACATATGTCTATTAGTTCCACTTAGTCTAAAATGTTGCTTAAGTCCAATGTTTCTGTATTGATTTTCTGAACGTATGAGTTGTACATTGCTATTTAAGTATGGTATTGAATTTTCCTACTTTCCTCTTCTTGTATTACTGTCTATCTCTCCCTTCAGATCTATTAATACTTGCTTTATATATTTATGTGACCTGAAGTTGGGTGCATGTATGTTTATAATTGCTACATCCTCTTGATGAATTGTCTCCTTTATCACAATATAATGACCTTCTTTGTCTTGTTTTACAATTTTTGACTTAAAGCTTACTTCATCTAAGCATAGCTACTCCTGCTCTTTTTTTTTGGTTTCCATTTGTATAAAATATTATTTTTATCCCTTCATTTTCAGTCTAGGTGTGTCCTTACAGGTGAAATGAGTCCTTGTAGATAGCATATATTTCAGCTACTCTGTGTCTTTTGATTGGAGAATTTAATTCATTTAAATCGAACATAATTATTGATGGGTAACTACCTTCATTTTGTTGTTTTATGATTATTTTGTAGATCCTTTGTTCCTTTTTTTCTCTCTCTTGCAATCACCTTATTGATTAAATAATTTTCTCTACTGGTATGCTTTAAGTCTTTATTTTCTATCTCTTTTTATCTGCCTTGTTGTTTTGCATGTACCATAAGGCTTCCCAAGAAATTAGTTATAGTAGGCTACTTTAAGGTGATAATAACTCAATTTTGATCACATTTTAAAATTCCACAATTTTGCTCCTTCTCTTTCCACATTTAAAATTTTTAATGTTACAGTTTACTTTCCGTTATATGTCCCTTAAGAACATACCACATTTTGTCTTTTAACCTTTATACTAAAGTTAAAAGTAATTCATACCACCATTACAATATTGGAGTATTCTGCATTTGACTGTATGCTTACTTTTACCAGTGAGTTTCATATTTTCATATGTTTTTCTGTTACTCATTAGCACCCTCTTCTTTCATCTTGAAAAAATTTTATTAGCATCTCTTGTAAGTAATCACAATCTTGAGGTCTGGTGGTAATGAAATCCCTTAGATTTTGTTTCCTGGGAAAGCCTTTATCTCTCCATTTATGAATGACAAGTTTGCAGGGTATAGGATTCTTGAATGACAGTTTCGTTTTCCCTTGAGCACTTTAAATAAATCATCCTACTCTCTTCTGGTTTGTTAGATCTCTGTTGAGAAATTCGCTGCTAGCCTTATTGGATCTCCTTTATATGTTATTTGCTTTTTTCTCTTGCTACTTTCAAGATCCTCTTTGTGCTTGACTTTTGACAATTTGATTTTCATATGTCTTGGTGTAGTATTGTTTAAATTTAATCTGATTGAACATATTTGACCCTCCTGTACCTGGAAATGTATAACTTTCCTCAAATTTGTAAAGTATTCTGCTATTATTTCTTTAAACAAACTTTCTAACCATTTACTTTTTTTTCTCCTTTGCTAACTCGTATTTGCTTTTTTGATGCTATCTAATAAATCCCATAAGATTTCTTTATTCTTTTTCATTATTTTTAATCTTTTTCCTTTTCTGTCTGTTTTCAAATAACTTATCTGCATGTTCAAATGAATTACAGATTCATTCTTTTGCTTGATCAAATCTTCTGTTCATGCTCTCTACTGCAATTTTTATCTCAAATTTGTTGTATTTTTCAGCTCCAGAATTTTTGTTAGATTTTTTAAAAAATAATTTCAGTCTCTCTGTTAAATTTCTCATTTGAGTCATTATTGTTTACCTGATTTAATTGACTTGTTCATTGTTGTTATTATATTTTCTTGAAGTATGTTTGACATTCCTTAAAATGATTATTTTGAATTCTTTGTCAGACTATTTGTGTATCATTTTGAAGAGTGTCAGCTCCTGGGAGAGACTTGTGTTTTTTTGTTTTGGTGTTAGTGGCATTATGATCTCCTTTGTTCTTTATGTTTTTTTTGTTTGTTTGTTTTGGTTTTGGTTTTTTTGCCTTACTTTGATGTATGCACATTTGAATAAGTAGAAACTTACTCCAATTTTTGTAGATTGGCTTTTTCCAGGAAAACCATTTACCTGTCAGCTGTTCAGAGATTCTGAGCAGACTGTTTCAAGTACAGATTTGCTGCTGGAGTCTTTGGGCAAGCTGTTCTTTTGCCAGGGATAGCAGCTAGGTAGGTATGGTGCCTGGGACCATAAGGTTGGTCCTAAATCCTGTATCCCCTGGTGGTCCAGGTTATTAGGTCTACTGGGAAAAGATTGAACCCAGGGTCTGCTAGAGCATGGGACCATAAGGACCATCCTGGAAGGTGAAGCCAGCCTGGTGCTAGAGCCAGCATGGAGCCTGGTTCCATGGGCGCTGGTCTGAGTTCTAAGATCATGGGTGCCGGCCTAGTACCTGGAGCCACTGGATCTGGCCTGGGACTTATGACTATGGGAGTCAGCCAAGTTCTGGATATGGTTCAGAGCCCAGGGCCACTGGCACTGTCCTGGCCCTGAGACAGGCCTGGAGCCTGAATCTGTAGGGCTGACCTGGTATTGGAGTGGGTCCAAAGACTGCCTGGTTTGGAGACTGGTCCATAGCTTAGGTTCTTTGTGGAGATCAAGTCTGTTTCACTGGACTGGAGCCTGCGACCACAGGGGCTGCTCTGTGCCCCATCTGTGGCCTGTATCCACCGAGTAAGGCCTGAAGGCTAGGTCTGTGAGTACCAACTTGATGACTAGGGCTATGGAGGTCAGCCTGGTGTTGGGGAAGGCCTGAGGTGTAGGGCTGTGGGAGCCAGCTCCACACTGTGGATGGTGGGGTGTTCCAGGGACAAAATAGGGCCTGGATCCTGGGACTTTGGTATCTGTCCTGGTGTCTGGGCAGGACTGGAGGCTCAGTACTGTAAGTACTTATGTACTTGGAGTCTGGAGGATATGGGGACCTGACTGGTGCTGTGGTTCTTTTGGAGTGTAGCACAGCTCCTCATAAGTCACACTTTGTACCTCACCTTTAGGGGCCTGGTAGAAATGACTCTAGTTATGGCTCTAAAACCAAAAAGGTGTGGAGGCGGGTGCTGAGAAGAATCAGCAATGTTTTGCAAGACATCTACTTCAGGGGAGGCCATTATAGTTTTCTTAGACAAAGCAGTGTTAATTTTTTTTTTTTTTTTTTTTTTTTTTAGATGGAGTCTCGTTCTGTCACCAGGCTGGAGTGCAGTGGTGTGATCTCAGTTCACTGCAACCTCCACCTCCTGGGTTCAAGCGATTCTCCTGCCTCAGGCTCCTGAGTAGCTGGGACTACAGGTGCTTGCCACCACACACAGCTAATTTTTGTATTTTAGTAGAGACGAGGTTTCACCATGTTGGCCAGGATGATCCCAATCTCCTGACCTCGTGATCCACCTGACTCAACCTCCCAAAATGCTGGGATTACAGGCGTGAGCCATCGCGCCCTGCAGTAGTGTTAATTTTTTTACATAGGTACAGAGAACCTGCTTCTACTGGCAAACAAGTCTCATAAGAATGTAGGAGTTCATCGTTCCCAGCTTCATCAGAATCTTCTCATTTGTCCACATTCCAGTCTTCAGGATATCATTCCTTTCTAAGCAATGCCTTCACTTTAAGTGTAGTTACTCTGCAAAGTTGGGAATTCAATTTGTGTTGTAATTCAGCCACCCACAGAATGAGGCTGTGGGGTTTGTTTGTTTTTTTTTTCCAGCAATCTCAGCCCTGTGGCTGTATGAGTCTCTTTCTTGACAGACGTAGACATTTAAGGACATTTATGTAGCCCTTCATCTGGAAATTTGAATCCCTAAGCTTACCCTTTTCTTTCCCTATTTTGTCCTGCAAAATTAGAAGCATCTAGCTAATCTCATTATGCTTGTTAGTTTGACAAAAATCATACATTGACCAGTATCATACATATGGATACATGGTCACCCAGTATCTTGCCTCTTGTAAGAATTTGATTATGAGTGTCCTGTGGTTTCAGATCTTTGTTGCCACATCAGTCATGGACTATCAGAGAGAGAAAGATTGATTGAGATTGAGATTTTAAGAAATTGGCTCACATGATTGTGGATGCTGTTATGTTTAAAATCTGAAGGGTAGGCTAGCAGGCTGGAGACCCAGGGAAGATTTTAAAATATTGTAACCACCCAACGAGTTCTCCTTTCCCACAGCCAAGACCGAGCTGATTTATCAAAACAGGAGAATTGCAGTAGAGAAATAGTTTAAATCAGAGCTTGCTGAATGGGAGACTAGAGTTTTATTATTACTCAAATCAGTCTGCCCCAAAACTCGGGGATTGGGATTCTTAAGGATAATTTGGTGGGTAGGAGGTCAGAAAGTGGGGAGTGTTGATTGGTCAGGTCTGAGATGAGATCTTAGGGAGTCAAAGTTGTCCTCTTGTGCTGAGTTAGCTCCTGCGTGGGGGCCGCAAGACCAGATGAGTCAGTTTATCAATCTGGGTCATGCCAGCTGATCCACTGAGTACAGGGTCTGCAAAGCATCTTAGGTTTTAACCTAAGATCAGTCATGTTACCCCCAGAGCAATTTGGGGAGGTTCAGAATCTTGCAGCCTCTAGCCGAATAACCCCTAAACCATGTTTTCTAATCCTGTAACTAATTTGTTAGTCCTGCAAAGACAGTCTAGTCCCCAGGCAGGAAAAGGGTTGTTTTGGGAAAATGCTGTTATTGTATTTGTTTTAAAGCTAAACTACAAACTAAGTTCCTCCTAAAGTTAATGCAACCTATGCCCAGGAATGAGCCAGGACAGCTTGGCGGTTAGAAGCATGATGGAGTCTGTTAGGTTAGATCTCTTTCACTGTCATAATTTTCTCAGTTATAATTTTTGCAAAGGTGGTTTCCATATCTTTACACCAACATCTAGATTAGTGTTTTACCAAATATCTGCCTGTTATGGCCTAACCAAGTTGATATGTAAAATTAATCATCACAACAGCATATAGTTGCAGCTTTAAAAATCCAGTCTGACAGTTTCTGCCTTGTGTTTGCATTGTTTAATTCATTCACATTTAATGTCATTATTGATATAGTTGGATATATTTCCATTTTATACTTTTTCTGTATCATTTGTTTGTTCTTCTGTTCATCCTTTGCTGCTTTCCTTTGCAATTAGTGAAAATTTTATAAAGTAACATTTCAATTCTTTCAATTATTTTTTCACTATGTTTTTTGAGTAATTTCCTTAGTAGTTGTTTTAGGACTTGCAATGTGCTTCACTTATCAAATCTACTCAACTTATTAAAATCTACCTCAGTTTAATGCTAAATTAATTTCAGTGAGATATAAAAACTTTATTCCTATATATCGGTATTGTCTATTATTCCTCTTTTTTCTATTATTATACATAGTACATCTACATGTTATAGACCCAGCAATACATTATCATACTTATTACTTTATGTAATGTTTTGTCTTTTAAATAAACTAAGAGAAGAATGAACAGCAAGTATGTATTTTTAGCCCTTGTTATACTAACCATTGTATTTACCATTTCTGGTTTTCTTCATTTGTTCCTATGTATTTGAGTTACCATCTAGTGTCATTTATTTAGAAGAACACAGATTTGCTCACTCCCACCTTCTTTGTGCTATTATTGACAAATATATTATATTTCTCTGTGTTATAGGCCCAAACATACAAAAAAGTATATACATACCATTTTGTACAGTTGTTCTTTAAGTCAGCTAATGGAAGAAAGGAGAAGAAACATGCATTTATGCCATTTCTTAATTCCATAATTGTCTTTATAAGCACTTTTAAAATATGGATTCGAATTTCTGTCTGGGGTCAATTGCTTGTGACTGAACAACTTCCTTTAGGATTTCCTGTAGAGCAGGTCAGCTAGCAACATTTTCTTAAAATTGTTATGTGGTAATGTTCTTATTTTGCCTTTATTGTTTAAACATAGCTCTGCTGGACATAGGATTCTTGGGGATAGTTTTCAGTTTGTTTGTTTTTGTTTTTTCTTTCAGCACTTCATACATGTCATTCCTCTGCTTTCTGGCTTCTATTGTTTCTAATAAGAAGTCAGTTGTCAACCTACTGGGATTCTTTTGTAGGTTATGAGTGTTTTTCTCTTTCTTATTTCAAGAGATTTTTTCCTTGTCTTTGGCTTTCAGCAAATTTGCTGATATGTTTATGTATAAATGTCTTTGTGTTTATCCTGCCAGGTGTACGTTAAGCCCCCTTGATGTGTAGGTTAATATTTTTCATCATATTTAGGAAGTTTCTAGCCATTACTTCTTCAAAAATTTTTCTGTTCCTTTTTCTACTTTCTATTTGGCATACCCATTATGGGAATGTTGATACACCTAATGGTGTCCCAAATTCCCCTGAGACTTTGTTTTTCTTCATTAGTTTTCTTTTTGTTCTTCAGACTGCATTATCTCTTTCTGCCTATCTTCATGTTTGCTAATTCTTTCTTCACATCTACTATTAAGCTCCTCTACTGAATTTTTCATTTCAGTTATTGTACTTTTCAACTCCAGAACCTATATTTGGTTCCTTTTTAATAATCTGTATCTCATTATTCTCTGTTTGATAAGACATTGCCATAATACCTTTCTTCATTTCTTTAAGCATGGTTTCCTTTACTTTTAGAATATATTTGTAATGGTTACTTTAAAGCTTTTGTCTGTTACAACCGATGTCTGGTCACTTTCATAGTTTCTGTTGCCTGGTTTTTTTCCGATATGTGACACAAACTTTTATTTTTTTTGCATGTGTTGTAATTTTTTTTTTAACTGAACTCTGAACTTTTTTGATAATATATGTTGGTAACCGTGGGTACTATTCTCACCAAGGGAGTTGTTGCTGTTTGCTAGTTTATTGTTTAGTGACTTGCTGAGCAGTTTCAGTGAAGTCTTTCCCTTCCTGTGTGAAGCCTCAGAGGTTGTTCCTCAGAGGGTGCAGACGTAGGCATGGGCACAGTCATCCCTGGATGACAGTGATTTTTGTTGGGTTCTTGACTGTCTCTTTTCATGACTACATCCAGCTATTAAACTCCACTAAGTTTAATATTAATCCAGCTATTAAACTTGACTAATCTCTTATTTCTTATTGGTTTCAACAATGCCCTGGGGTGTGAATTTCTCCAAAAACTGATCCAATTAAATTATATGAGTAATTTGAAGTCAGGGTTTAAGCTTCATCTTTACCCCAGGAGGGCTCTTCGTAGCTGTCTTTTTCCTTGGTTCTCTTCAGTAAACTACCTAGCATATGGTTTGATTTATACCTGTAATGGAGCTAGCTATCAGTCACCTCTTAATTGCTTTCCATCAAAACTTCCCTTTTTTTTTTTTTTGAGATGGAGTTTCACTTTTGTTGCCCAGGCTGGAGTGCAATGATGCAATCTCAGCTCACTACAACCTCCCCCTCCCGGGTTCAAATGATTCTCCTACCTCAGCCTCCCGAGTAGCTAAGATTATAGGTATGTGCCACCATGCCCAGCTAATTTTGTATTTTTAGTAGAGACAGGGTTTCTCCATGTTGGTCAGGCTGGTCTTGAACTCCTGACCTCAGGTGATCCACCTGCCTTGGCCTCCCAAAGTGCTGGGATTACAGGTGTGAGCCACTGAACCTGGTCTGTTTTTTACAGCATCTTTAGGCTTTAACTTCCTCCATCCTCTGTTTCAAATTAAGTCAATTAAATTGGGGAGAGCAGAGCTGTTCTCTGTCTTATGGCCCAACTCTCCCCCTGGGCAAAACCTCTGAGCTGGGATGATGGAATGCTTTTCTGCTTCAGGGCTGGATGTTCAGTGGAGGACAGTAGTCTCTGGTCTTCTTGGCTTGCCTCTCCAAGCATAAAACCCTTTCCCTATGAATGAGCCAGGGCGCAGTCCCCAGTATAGCACTTCATGCCCAAGGCAGCCTTCACCTTATGAATAGGAGCTGAGTTGAAGAAGGGAGACCCAAAGTCATAGCTATACTTACCCAAAACATAACCTCTGCAAAAGGTTGCTAAGGATGGGATGAGAAATGCTAACCTTCCCCTTATAGAAATATACCTTAGCCCTTGATTGGAAGCTGGGGGAAAAGGGAGTCTAATATTTTTGGCTGAACCTGCCTAGAGTAACATTCTGTCACACTGGCCTGTGAGAAGGGAGGAGAGGATGTGGACCATGGATTTCACTGTTCTTAACAAGTCTAATAGATTTCCTTGAATAAATGTTTCTTCATTTGCTGTATGCCCTTAGGATCCGCTATGGTTTGAATGTGTTTCCCACATTTCATGTGTTGGGAACAGAACCCCCAATGTGGCAGTATTGAAATGTAGGGCATTTAAGAGGTGATTGGATGCTGAGGGCTCTGCTTTCATGAATGGATTAATCCATTGATTAATGGATTGATGAGTTAACATGGAGGTGGAACTGGTAGCTTTATAAGAAGAGGGAAAGCAACCTGAGTAAGCATGTTAGCATGACATTAAGCATGTCAGCTCTCTCACCAGGTGATGTTCTGTGCTGCCTTCAGACACTGTAGAAAGCCCCCACCAGGAGTAAGCCCTCACCAGATGCTGAGCCACGCCTTTGGACTACCCAGTCTCCATAATTGCAATAAATAAATTGCTTTTCTTTATATAAATTACCCAGTTTTAGGTATTCCGTTATAAGCAACAGAAAATGGACTAAGGCAGGATCATTACTAAAGACTTTAAGTGGTTATATTTTAAAATAACTTTCACCAGTTTCACTGGGGTACAGGTTTACAGACCTGTTAAACTGTTATTCTGGAAGTCTCAAAATTATTCCATATCAAGTCTTACTGTTTTTTTGTCTCTCCTTCATAAAACAGAGTCAGTTCTTATTATTCTTTCTATATGTTGAACATTCTGTGGTTGTAACAAATCATATTTGTTTGATCTCAGTGTGGCTTCAATTTTTCATGAGGTGTCTGATTCACCTCATGAAAAAACAAGTTATGTAATCCTAATTTCTTAATCTATAGAAAACAGAAATCAATGTGTTCTGAAATAACTGGACAAAAATGTCTTGAAAATTATGCCAAATTTCTGCTCTAACATGTTTGGATCAGTTTCCTGAAACTACTTGGTCTAGTCAAGGTGACTAAAGAGCATTAATATCTGCAACATTTATCTTGAAAACATAGACCGTGGGGTCCAGTGAGTTTCTTAGGGAAAGTCCTTTTAAATCTTGCTGAACTTCTTAGCTCCTATTCCCTTCAAAGGGCATTTATCATTACAAACTCATTACTGTTATGTTTAAAAGCTTTTTTACTCTCTTGAGATGATTTTCTTCTTAAGGATCCAGGTGATAAAATCATTTTTCTGTGTTAAATGCTTTAAGTTGTCTTTCAAAGTATTAAAGTACACATCGTAGCATGTTAATTCATAGTCTCTCTACCATCTGAGTGCCTTTTTCCTCTCCTCTGGTCCTCACTCTTCTTTCTCTGGTGAATTATTCATTACTCACAACTTATCAAATTATAAGTGAGCACTGAAGTGCTCTTCAAGAAGTCTCTTAGAAATGACTCAAACTTTCTGTTTTAACATCTTATAATATTATCCCTCAATTTAGCTTTTATGAAGCCACCCAGGCTAAAACAGATGCCTAAAGGGTATCTGCCTCTATAATTTTTGTTTTGAAAATACAGGATATAGTGTCCAAGGAATTATCTGGGCAATCTGAAGATGAAGATGTACAAAACGAAAGAAAGAGAATCCTGGAGCAGCCTCAGGAGTTGCTGGATTCTATAGTACTTATTAAAGAACTCATAAAGGTAATATAATTCAATGGCTAACATACACTGGCTTCATTTCTACTTACAAGTGTGCCACTGGTGCCAAGGGCTCACTGTGGTTCTTTGGGCTCTATATGTATTCTCCCAGTAGAACAGAAGAGTTATCATGAAACTGTCTCAAGTAGTGATCCATAGGGGTCTGAGATATTACTAATTGTACTTTACCTATAAGTATTCTTTACTGAATTGTGTTTCCTGGATTTTTTTTTAGATATATTTTAAGTGCCCAGCCATTCTGGCTGTAAAAAATATCTCCCTTGCAATCCAAAAGGGGGAGTGCTTTGGATTGCTTGGATTCAACGGAGCTGGAAAAACAACTACTTTCCAAATTTTGACTGGGGAAGCGAGCCCTACCTCTGGAGATGTGTTGATTGATGGCTTTAGCATCACAAAAGATATCCTACAGGTAAGAGGCTGTTACAGTCTAAGATGTGAGAAGCATAATGAATGACTCAGGTTCAGGTAACAGGTAGATGGCTAGGGAAGGGAGATGGGAAATATGGTATGTATTGATATTTATTTTGTTGATGCCGTCAATGGATTCTGGAGAGGGAAATAAACTTTTGAAGAGTGAAGCAGTAAGAGCAGAATCTAAAACAAGAGTGTCTTCTGTGTTCTTTGTTAAAGTAAAAGGCAAGTTCTTTCAACATTACATCTAACATATGCCAGACAAGGTATGGTAAAGGTGTAAGAATGGTAAGGCTGGGCAGAAGGAGAAGATGACCTGCAATTCAGTTGCACCTGAGGCCTTGCTCCATCTTACTGAGAGCTCTGCAGCAAGATGGCCTTTCACAAGTCCCCCAGGTGAAGCAAGGTCACTAGCCTTTGTATCTCTGCATCTGCCAGTCATTGGCCACACATGCCACCTGGAAGAGAGGGTGTAACCTTGGAAAGAAGCTAAGTGTGGGGAGAATTTCAAGAATAAGAGAATTAGCAAATGTGTCAAACGCCAGGAAGACTAAGGCAAGGTAAAGCCTGGATAATGTACATTGGCTTTAGTAAGTAGAACTTCATTGACGAGGTTGGCAAGAGCAATTGCACTAGGGTTAAGTGGATGGTAGTAACAAGAGCGTGAATAGTGAATTCATTTCTCCTCACTTCATCACATCAGCCCACTATCACCATAGAAGTAGGAAAATGGAGTTAGCAGAGTCTGTATCCTGCGAGATAAACAGTAGTCTAGTTTATTAGTCCGTTCTCATCCTGATAGTAAAGACATACCCGAGACTGGGTAATTTATAAAGGAAAGAGATTTAATTGACTTACAGTTTCACATGACTGGGGAGGCCTCACAATCACGGAGGAAGGCAAATGAGGAGCAAAGTCATGTCTCACATGGCGACAGGCAAGAAAGCTTGTGCAGGGGAACTCCCATTAAAACCATCAGATCTCATGAGATGTATTCACTATCACAAGAACAACACAGGAAAGGCCTGTCCCCGTGATTCAATTACCTCCCACTGAGTCCCTCCCATGACAAGTGGAAGTTATGGGAGCTACAATTCAAGATGAGATTTGGGTGGGGACACAGCCAAAGCATATCATCTGGTAACCAGAAGTGAAGCTAAAAATGTGGATTATACTTTGAAGAAAGTTAGCTGTGAGGCAAAATAAAGAATGAAAATTCACCCAGATTTGTGATAAGGACAGAAAATATTTCATAGGGTGAATAACTGAAGCACATTTATACTAGAAGGGGAGGAGTTAAAGAAACAGAGGAGGGAGTGATACATGATGGCAGGAGGTGATCTGTTCCTGCCAGGTGGTCCTTGCAAAAAAGTCGGGGGACATGAGGTCTCCCCTAACTATCTTTGTTCATACCATTTGTCCCCTTGGGGAACATAAGGGTGGCATAAAACAGTCCAGTCTCCTGACTGTGAGTAATGGAGAAAAAGTTTAAGTGAATCTGGTACCAAGGAGCAAAAGCTAAATTGGGAACTAAAAAGACAGTTAATACAAAATGTTATATTTTAAAAAAGAACAGGCATATGGGCAAAATGTCAGCCTTTTGCAAGGACTGATTCAAAGTTCAGTAAATCTGAGGGAACTCTTTCAAGCCTCAGAGAATCTCTCCAAGTTTGCTATTCTAGAACATTTATCATATTTTATGTAACAGATGGTAATATTTTCATTTATTCAGACCTTAAAAATTTTTACATTGTCTTTCTATTGTGGCAAAAATGTATAATATAAAAATTGAAAAATGCATAATATGAAAAAGTTCATCTTCAGAACTTTTTCCTTAAATTAAATATCTCTACTCATTAAACAACAACTCCTCATCCCTTCATTTACTCCTTTGAATTTGACTATACTAGGTACCTCATGTAAGTAGAGTCATATAATATTTTCCTTGTATATCTGATATACTTCACCTAGCACAATACCTTCAAGGTTCACCTATGTATTTGAATTTCATTCAGTTTGGTTGGGCACAGTGGCTCATGCCTGTAATCCCAGCACTTTGAGAGGCCAAGGTGGGAGGATCACTTGAGGTCAGGAGTTTAAGACTAGGCTGGCCAACATGGTGAAACCCCATCTCTACTAAAAATACTAAAATTAGCCAGGTGTGGTGGTGTGTGCCTACAATCCCAACTATTTGAGAGGCTGAGGCAGGAGAATTGCTTGAACCAAGGAGGTAAAAGTTACAGTGAGCCAAGATTGCACCATTGCACTCCAGCCCAGCCTGGGCAACAAGAGCGAAGCTCTGTCTCAAAAAAAAAAAAAAAAAAAAAAAAAAAATTCATTCCGTTTTATGGCTGATAATATTTCTTTGTATGAGTATACAACATTTTGCTTTTCCATTCATCCATTTATGCTACATTTGGGTTGTTTGTACCTTTTGACTCTTGCAAATAATGCATCAACATTGGTATACAAATATCTGAGCCCCTGCTATTGATTATCTGGGATACGTACCTACAGGTGGAATGCAGAATCATATAGTAATTCTATGATTATTTTCGTAAGAACTTCTATACTGTATTCCACAGCAGCTGCGTCATTTTACATTCCTACCAGCAATGCACAAGAGTTCCAATTTATCCACGTAATCACTAACTCTTCTTAATTTTTGTTTTAATAGTAGCCATCCTAATGACTGTGAGGTGGTATCCCCTTGTAGTTTTGATTTGCATTTCCCTAACAATTAGTGATATTGGGCGTTTTTTTCATGTGCTTACTGGCCATTTGTATGTCTTCTTGGAGAAGTGCCTATATTAATCATTTGCACGATTTTAAATTGTGTTGTTTGGTTTCAGTTGCTGTTGAATTGGAGGAATCCTTTATATATTCTGGATATTAATTCATACATGATTTGTAAATATTTTTTCCCATTACATATAACATATGCCAGACAAGGTGCTATAAGGGTGTAAGGATGGCAAGACTGGGCAGAAGGAGAAGATGACCTGCAATTCAGTTGCACCTGAGGCCTTGCTCCATTTTACTGAGAGCTCTGCAGCAAGATGACCTTTCACAAGTCCCGCAATTGAAGCAAGGTTGCTAGCCTTTGGATCTCTGCATCTACCAGCCATTGGCTGCACATGCCACCTGGAAGAGAGGGTGTAACCTGAGAAAGAAGCTTTTTCTGCCTTTTCTGGTATCCTTTGGTGCACAAGTGTTTTAATATGAAGTTCATTTTATCGAATTTTTCTTTTGTTGCCTGTGATTTTGGTGTCCTATCCACAAAATTATTGTCAAATTCGATGTCATGAAGTTTTTCCTCTATTTTTTTTCTAAGAGCTTTATAGTTTAACATGTTTAGGTCTTTGATCCATTTTGAGTTTCGTATGGTATATAGTGTAAGGAAAGGATCCAACATCAATCTTATTCATGTGAATATCCAGTTTTCTCAACATCGTTTGTTGAAAAGTCTGTCCTTTATCTATTGAATGGTCTTGGCACCCATGTGTGATTAATTGATCATTTCCTGAGGATTTATTTCTGGATCTCTGTTCTCTTTTACGGATCTATATGTGTGTATTTATGCCACACAGTTTTTCATTACTGAAACTTTTCAGAAAGTTTTGAATTTATAAAGTATGAGTCCTCTAATTTCATCCTTCCTTTCAAAAGATTGTTTTGGCCATTTGGGTCCCGGAAGGTACTACATGAATTTTAGGATGCATTTTTCTACTTCTGCAAAAAAAAAAAAAAAATAGTTATCAGGATTTTGATAGAAACTGCATTGAATCTGGAGATTATTTGTAACAACAATAGTAAGTTTCTCAATCCATGAACATGGGATGTATTCCTATTTATTTATGTCTTCTTTAATTTTTCAGCAATTTTTATAGTTTTCAGTGTAGGAGACTTTTAACTTATTGGTTAAGTCTATTCCTATACATTTTACTCTTTTTGATGCTATATAAATTGAATTGTTTTCTTAATTTCCTTTTGGGGAGTTTTATTGTTAGCATATAGAAATGTAACTGATTTTTTAAAAGAAAAAAATAGATCAATCTATTAATTTCCCTATACCTTGCACAATATGAACAGAATAGATGCATGAAAATTCAAGAAAAATTAAGAGGAAAATAATAAATCCAGAGAAGAGATAAGTCTATAGAAAAACTCACTTTGATTAACTTGGAAAGTGCCACAACATTACCACTAAGCTTCTTAGAATCTATATTAACTATGAGATCTGACTTCATATCAAATGCAACTATCTTTTCCAAATAGAAGTCAGGGTCCAAGCAACCTGACTGAGTGAATATTCAGGGATATAAAACTGGATCATGGTTATAATTTGCTAGGATGCTGCCTTTTTTGTCATTGTTATTGTATTGTCATGCTCTGCCTGGAGGAAAAAAAAAATGGGATGGTTGCTATAGTGGTTATAGTAGAGTCAAGAGACAGATGACTTGGTCTCCAGCACCATCGAGTTATGGGAGGATAGGGAAAAAGAACTCCTAGTCAGGGCTATGAAGGTATTACATAGAAGGCCATATTGGTGACCAAACTAGTTCAAATCTATGCATATCAGTCAACTTTGCGCTTGATATTTTGTGGTTTTTCCCACTCAGAGACATGCTGAGCAGCAACTATGGCTCATGGAATATTAGCAGATCTCATTTTAAATACAGGGGTGGCACTCCTTTTTTAAATGTAGAAGTAGCAAGGTCTATGTGAATTAGTCACTTTTTCATGGTGCCAGAGTCCATGGAAACTTGACTTACATCCAGGAATCACACAGCTGGTTTCCATGTTTATTTTTGTTTCTTTGTTTTTTAATGTAAGCATTTATAGTTTGTATGGCTCCCAGTTCCCCTGTTTTCTATCTTTGTCCTGACTGAGAAAACAGAGTGCCTTGACCAAACTGAGTTGCTGTTCAAGGCCAGCTTTATGCCTTCTCCTACAGGCTTGGACACAAGCCAGGGCCTGGAAGGTGCCAAGGAACATTCCAAGACACTGATGAAGTTCTTTAAGTTGTTGCCCAAAACTGAAAGGTCAAACATCTTGCTAAAGACATAGAAAGTAGCCCTGGTCCTGAGCCAAATTCTTTAAACACTCTGTAAACCAACTCCCTCCTTATAGCCATACCCAGGTAGAACATCTTTTTTGCTATCCATCAGAAGGACACCACAACTCTCATATGTAAATTTTCCTGACAAATGTTTTGGACGGTTATCTAGGGCTTCTTTCTTTGGAATCCCAGTTGGCTCTACCTCCGGGTGATGTGGGACAGTCCACTATAAGAACTCCTCAGCCACCACTTTTGGGGCAACACTGACCATTGGCTCCAAGGACAGAACATAGCTATAAATTTCCCCCTGAACACTGCTTTTGCTGGGCCCCATGAGTTTTTGTGTAGTGTTTTCTTTGTTTTCACT
The DNA here is from genome assembly GCF_047675955.1 of Chlorocebus sabaeus. NCBI lineage: Eukaryota > Metazoa > Chordata > Mammalia > Primates > Cercopithecidae > Chlorocebus > Chlorocebus sabaeus. The sequence continues at coordinate 19,787,475 of NC_132908.1, forward strand.
CATCTCTAAGCATTTTCTAAATTCTCTTATGATTTCTTCATTTAGCCATTGGTTGTTTAAGAGTGTGTAGTTTAATTTCTGCAAATTTGTGAATTTTCCAGGTTTTCTCCTGTTAATGATACCTAAATTCATCCAATTATGGTTGGAAAAGGTGGTTTATCTTTTCAAATCTACTGAGATTTAATTTATAGCCTAAAATATGGTTCATCCTGGAAGATGTCCCATGTGCATGTGAAAAGAGTGTGTACTCTGTTTTTTGTTGATTAGTGTTCTGCATATGTTAGTTAGATCTAATTGGTTTATTGTGTTATTTAAGGTGTCTATATCCTTATTGATCTTCTGTCTGGTTGTTCTTTTCATTAATGAGAGTAGGATATTAAAAAATCCAACTATTATTATAGAATTGTTTCTTTAATTCTCTGTTTTTTCTTCATCTATTTTGAGGATCTGCTATTAGATGTGTAAATGTTTTTACTTTTTACATCTCCATTCTGAATTGAACCTTTTATTAATATGTAATATTCTTTGCTTCTTCTAAATTTTCTTGATTTAAGGTCTATTTTATCTGATATTAGTGTAGCTACCCTTACACCCCATTTGATTACTAACAGTCTACTTATGTCTTTGGATCTAAAGTGAGTCTCCTGGAGATGGCATCTAGTTGAATCATTTTTTTTTAATTCATTCTGCCAATCTCTGTCTTTAGATTGGAGAGTTTAATGTATTTATATTTAAAGTACTTATAAGGAGAAACTTATTCCATCATTTTGCTATTTTTTCTATATGCCTTATAGCTTTTATATCCCCAATTTCCTGCATTACTGTTTTGGTTTTTTTGGTTTTTTTTGGTTTTTGTTTGTTTGTTTGTTTGTTTTTGAGATTGAGTCTCACTCTGTCATCCAGGCTGGAGTACTGTGGCATAATCTCAGCTCATTGTAACCTCCGCCTCCTGGGTTCTAGTGATTCTTCTGCCTCAGCTTTCAGAGTAGCTGAGATTACAGGCTGATGCCAGCATACCAGGCTAATTGTTTTTTCCTATATTTTTAGTAGAGATAGATTTTACCATATTGGCCAGGCTGGTCTGGAACTCCTGACCTCAAGTGATCCACCTGTCTCAGCCTCCCAAAGTGCTGAGATTACAGATGTGAGCTACCATGCCCAGCCAGCATTACTATTTTCCTTTGTATTTAGTTGATTTTTTGTAGTAAAATATTTAAATTCCTTTCTCATTTTCTTTTGTAAATATTCTATAACTATTTCTTTGTAGTTATCAGACAGTACATTTAATATATTAATGTTATAATACTAATTTGAATTTATATCAACTTCAGTAACATAAAAAACTCTGCTCCTTTACAGCTCCATCACCACCCCTTTTAGTTGTTGATGTCACAAAATTACATCTTCATACACTATGTGCCCAAAACATAATTATTTTAAATGCATTAAAATTTTAAATTACGTAGAAAACAAAATGTAAAGTAACAAACTTTTGTTACGATACTATTAGCTTTTATAATTCCCTATGTATTTACCTTTATTGAGATCTTTACTTCTTATGGCATTAACTTATTGTCCAGTGTCTTTTCATTTCACCTAGTAGGACTTCCTTGAGCATTTCCTACAGGACAGGTCTATTGACAACAAACTCCATCAACTTTCATTTATCTGAGAATGTCTTAATTTCTTCTTCACTCTTGAAATAGTTTTACCAGATGCAAGATTCTTGTTTGATAGTTTTCTTTTTTTAACAGTTTTGAGGGTGCATGGTGAAAGGCTTTTCTTCTGGTTCAGCCCATTGCCTCTGGTTGCTGAAGTTTCTGATATCTGCTGATAATCTTGAGAGATTTTTTTTTAACGTGATCCATGGCTTCTGTCTTCCTGATTTCAAGATTCTCTCTCTGTCTTTGGCTTTTGCCAAATTTATAATAATATGTCTTGGTGTGGGTCTCTTTGAGTTCATTTTACTTAGAGTTCATTGGGCTCCTGGATGTTTCTATTAATCAAATTTGGAAAGTTTTCAATCATTATTTCTTCAAATTATCTCTCTGCCCTTTTCTTTCTTCTCCTTCTTGAATACCACAATGTATACATTAGTCCACTTGATGGTATTCCAAAGGTCCCTTAGGCTCTGTTTACATTTCCTTGATCTTTTTTCTTTTTTTGATCTTTTTTCTTTCTGTTCTTCGGACTAAATAATTGCCATTGTCCTACAGCAAAGTTAATTAATTGTTTCTTCTGCCTATTCAAATATGACTTTTTGTTTGTTTGTTTGTTTGTTTGTTTGAGATGGAGTCTTGCTGTGTCACCCAGGCTGGAGTGCCGTGGTGCAATCTCAGCTCACTGCAAGCTCTGCCTCCCGGGTTCACACCATTCTCCTGCCTCAGCCTCTCGAGTAGCTGGTACTACAGGCGGCCGCCACCACACCTGGCTAATTTTTTGTAATTTTAGTAGAGACAGGATTTCACCGTGTTAGCCAGAATGGTCTAGATCTCCTGACCTCGTGATCCACCTGCCTCAGCCTCCCAAAGTGCTGGGATTACAGGCGTGAGCCACCACGCCCAGCCTCAAACATGACTTTCAATCCTACTAGTTAATACTTTATTTCAGTTATTGTACTTTACCACTCTAGAAATTTTTTTTCCCTTTAAAGTTTTCTACCTCTTATTGATATTTCCATTTTGTTTGTACATTTTCTTGACTTCCTCCACATCTCCCTTTAGTTTTTAAAGCATCGTTAAGACAATATTTTAAGGTATCTTTCTAGTATATCTGCCTTCATGTCTTTTTCAGTATAGTTTCCATTCATTTTTTTTCCTTTCATCCTTTGATTGGTCATACTTTCCTGTTTCCCTCTATGATTCTGAGTTTTATTAAAAACTGGACATTTGACTCCAATAAAGTGGTAATTCTGGAAATTATATTTTCCTCATTCTCCTAGGTTTGCTGCTGTTTGTTACTTTTTATTTATTGTTTTTGTTTTTTGGATTGCTGTCTCTGTGCTTAGGATCAGCCTGGGGTGTGATTCTTCTCAGGCATTTTCTGAGCCTGTGTCTTTCCCTGAGCATGTGTGGTTACTTTATAATTTTATTTATACATGCAGTTGTGTTTTAATGCCCTAATACTTAATGTATAAATCCCAAAAGAGGAAAATGAGAAAAATGAAGGATGGTGTGTAAAGGGAGCTAGTCTTTTAAAGCCCCTGTCACTTCAAACAGAGGGGCAGGGGCTCGTGCCATGCCAGGAGTTTAGGGGGCATGAAGAGTTTGGAAACACCGTAAATTAATTAGTAATTTAATTTAATTTAATTTGATAGCCTTTTCTCTGGCTCTTAGGCTATGTGCACCTCAGTGTAAATCAACAGAAGGGTTTGACTAATTGGTAAAGCAACATTTATTGCAATCTCTGGTTTGGCGATGAATGCGGAAAGGCTTTGCTTCTGGTTCAGCCTTACTCTGGAACAAGATATACATATGGCTCTACAGGTTAAACAAAGCCAAAACATCATGGTGGCCATGCTCCTTGGAGTTCCTGATTAATGAGAAGAGCATCTCATATTCTAATAATCCTCCAAATTGTGTGGCTCTAGAATTTTATTTCTAACTTCTTTATCCCCAACATCATTAAAACTGAATTATGGAAGCTATTATCCCAATGTCCTACAACAGGTCTGACAGCTATAATTGTGTAGCCCTTTAGGAAAAAAATAATCTTGGTAGGACTCTTAGAAGCATGGCTTGGAGGACTGCAGGTTTGCCATCTCCTCCATGGATGTGTAGTGGGATAGATGACTTGGCTGTTTACTCAAGGCAATTTTTGTTATTAGGTAAGGTCAAGAATTGGCTACTGTCCTCAATTTGATGCCTTGCTGGAATATATGACTGCTCAGGAAATAATGATTATGTATGCCAGAATATGGGGAGTCTCTGAGTCCCAGATTAAGCTGTATGTGAACAAATGGTTGAATTCACTGGAACTGGAGTCTCATGCTGACAGGCTTATCAGCACCTACAGGTGAGTCACTATGCTACCGCTCTTTTCTGTTGATGCTGCTAACATTGAGGTGCTTCCTTTTGTTCTTGCTGTTTGAAATGAAGCTTACAGCTCCACCTAAGCTCCGCTTCCCACAATTACCTACTTGTGAAACTATCTAATGTTCTGCTAGGCTTCAGATGCCAGTAATAAGGCAAATCAATACAGTTCTACATCTTCCCTTTGCAGAGATGAAACGCAAAGTCTTTGTTCTATTTGAACTATATCCTCTGAACCTCAAAAAAAGGAGTGTCTTCTCTTTCTAGGGTCCCTGTAGTTCTTTGTCTACCAAGTAAGGAGGAATGTAGGCCCTTTGAATTATGATGTGATTTATGTGACTTGGAAACTGTAACACTCTAAGAACATGGGTAAATAAATGCCACTGATAATGCTGCCAAAATTTATTACATAAAAGTCACTCCTCTATATCTCAAATTTAAATGAATTGATATACACGTCTGTAATTGGGCCTGCTACCTAATCAAAGTCACATATAATCAGCATTGCGGACGTCCATGTTAAGTGTTTGCTGGGACGCTCAGCATTTGGGAAATTTGTACTAACTCTTTCCTATACATAACTGATATGTATAGCCATTTCTTCTCTCACTTTTTCTCTCCTTCTTTGGCCATGAAGTGAAGGAAACAAACGTAGGCTGAGTACTGCTATTGCCCTAATGGGAAGGTCTTCAGTCATCTTCCTGGATGAGCCATCAACTGGCATGGACCCAGTGGCCCGACGCCTGCTCTGGAACATAGTGACAAAGACACGCGAAAGTGGAAAAGCCATCGTTATAACCTCCCACAGGTGTGGCTCACTGGGCGGCTTGGTTGAGGGCTAGCGAGAGAGTTGTAGTGGCTATAAGAGGGAATTATTTAGGCCCAGTGGATAATATTGGACAGTAAACTTGCCTGAGTATGTTAGTTCCTCATTAGGAATTAGGATTCATGTTAATCCTAATAAATCAAATGACTAAAAATCCTCATTGAGTTTAACAAAAAAAGTGAGGAAAAGACAGGACTTCAGAAGATGCTCTATTTGAAAATTGGGCACTATGTTCTTTTTCATTTGAAAAATTCCCACTTCCCATCGATGAGTTTTATGATTGGAAAAATACAACTTCTGATTGAAAATAGGGTCACAAAATTCTGGCTCTGATTGAACTACACAGTGTCCTCCAAAAGAGAACTTTTTACTTTTACAACATTCTGCCCTTTTGTTTTGCAAGTATGGAGGAATGTGACGCCCTCTGTACCAGTCTAGCCATCATGGTGCAAGGGAAGTTCATGTGCTTGGGCAGCCCTCAGCATCTCAAGAACAAGTTTGGCAACATTTACATCCTGAAGGTCAAGGTCAAGACTAAAGATAAATTAGAGGATTTTAAACGTTTTGTTACAACAACATTTCCAGGTAAATTAGGTTGTGCTACCTTTGTCAGAAGTGTATTAAATCAGCCCAGTGCAGTGGTTCACACCTGTAATCCCAGCACTTTGGGAGGCTGAGGCGGGCAGGTCACTTGAGCTTAGGAGTTTGAGAAATGTGTTAAATCATGTCTGTTGTTCTCACCATCCATATGATTTATGTCTTCAATACCAGTTTTCTGTGAGTTATTGATAGGTATTGATTTTCTATAATGTTCCTTTGGCAACGTTTGATACTATAAGTCTCTTGTGGCAGATTATGCTAAGTTTCACAAAAAACAGAGGTTCTCACAAACTCTTACATCACCTAACAAGGCAGTTTTATGTTTATAAATTAGTTGGGTGCAGTAGCTCACACCTGTACTTCCAGCAACTTGGTAGGCTAAGTCCAGAGAACTGCTCGAGCCCCAGGGTTTAGGCTGCAATTAGCTATGATTGTGCTGTTGCACTCCAGTCTGGGTGACAGAGCAAGACCCCATCTCTAAAAAAAATAATGATAATAAATAAAAACTAAAAATAAATTATATATCTAAAGTCCTATTTTAGCATAATTCTCAATTATTTTCACAGATTATTCATGTCAAATTTTAAGGTTTTTTCCTTCACACTACACATACAACTTTATGCTTTTACTGTCTGAGCTAGGATATGGTATTGAAATGCAAATAAGAACGTTGCCAAAGGAACATTATAGAAAATCAATACCTATCAATAACTCACAGAAAACTGGTATTGAAGACATAAATCATATGAATGGTGAGAACAACAAATACAATTTAACACATTTCTCAAGAACATATTTCTCTCCTTTCGAGAGTAGTTTGGTTTCTGAGTGCTGTTTCTTCATGCTAAATTCAGTAAGCACCTCTCTGCCTACATGGAACAGTACAAGAGAGACCATCCATTTCGATCTGTCTCTTATCTCTCTTTCCTTAACCTAAAGCGTGGGCATTGGCAAGGCTTTTAATAATTTTGGCTTTTCATCTTAGTTTCCACTTCGGTAGGCTGAGCAAAATACCACAGAAGGTCCTATTGTGTGTTAGGCTAAGGGGTTGAAAATTTGTCTCCTAGGCAATGGAAAATAGCAAAATTGATTACACAGTAAGAATGAAAATCAGGGTCAGGTACAGTGGCTCATGCTTGTAATCCCAGCACTTTGGGAGGCTGAGGTGGGTGGATCACCTGAGGTCAGGAGTTCAAGACCAGCCTGGTCAACATGATGAATCCCCATATCCATTAAAAATACAAAAATTAGCTGTACATGATGGCGTGCACCTGTGGTCTCAGCTACTCAGGAGGCTGAGGCAGGAGAATTACTTGAACTGGAGAGGTGGAGGTTCCAGTGAGCAGAGGTCATGCCATTGCACTTTAGCCTGGGTGACAGAGAGAGACTTCATCTCAAAAAAGCAAAAAGAAAAAATCAGAAAACAGATATGACATGGATGGTCAAGCATATGTGAAGAACGAGCTGTGTGGAAAAATTATCACCCCGGTGTTGGTCATAGTGTTTATGGTGTGCCCTTGACACATGTAGATGGATATGTCCATTAAGAAGTTGAATATTCACTTATGCGTTTGTGTGGCAAATATTTTTGAGGACTTGTTGTGTCAGAGTTCGATTTGATATGATCAATAAATCACTTTAAGAAAGCTCTATAGGCTAAGGCACAGTGGCTCACACCTGTAATCCCAGTACTTTGGAAGGCCAAGGCGGGCAGATCACAAGGTTAGGAGTTTGAGACCAGCCTGGCCAATATGGTGAAACCCCATCTCTACTAAAAATAGAAAAATTAGCCAGACATGGTGGCGGGTGCCTGTAATCCCAGCTACTCGGGAGGCTGAGGCAGGAGAATTGCTTGAACTCGGAAGGTGGAGGTAGCGGTGAACTGAGATCGCGCCACTGGACTCCAGCCTGGGCAACAGAGCGAGACTCCATCTTAAAAACGAAAACAAAAAGCTCTGCACACTTCAAGATAATACAGAAAAACAATTCAACAAAATCAGATAAACAATAAATTACCCAGACTAGTAACTTAATAGAAACATTGAAATTTCTTCTTAAAAAAATCAAACAGAAATCATGGATATGTAATATACAGTGAATAAAATGAAAAATGCAGTAGAAAGCATTAACAGCCGAACTTATCAAGCAGACAAAACTATCTCAACTCAAATAGGCTTTTTGAAAATATACAGTCAGACAATTAAAAGAAAAATTAAGAGGAATGAAGAAAGCTCATGAGATTTATAGAACAGCATCAAAAGAGCAAGTGTTTACATTATTAGAGTTTATGAGGAAGAAGAAAAAACAAATTGTTAGACAGATTATTTAAAGAAATAAAAGCAGAAGATTTTCCAAATATTAAGAAAAACATAAATATCCAGGTACAAGAGGATCACATATCTGCATTCGGATTCAATACAAACAAGGCTACATCAAGACATTATAATTAAAAGGTCAAAAATCAAGCACAAAGAGAGGATCCTGAAAGCAGCAAGAGAAAAAACAAAAGCAAATAACATATAAGGGAGATTCCATAAGGCTAGCCGCAGATTTCTCAGCAGGGACCTCATGGGCAAGGAGAGAGTGGGATGACATGTTCAAATTACTGAAGAGGAAAAAACCTGCCAACCAAGATACTGTATCCAACACTATGTTGAATAAGAGTGGTGAGAGAGGACATCCTTGTTCTTGTGCCAGCTTTCAAGGGGAATGCTTCCAGCTTTTGCCCATTCAGTATGATATTGGTGGTGGGCTTGTCATATATGGCTCTTATGAGTTTGAGGTATGTCCCTTCAGTATCTAGTGTAATGAGAATTTTTAACCTGAAGGGATGTTGAATTTTATTGAAGGCATTTTCTGCATCTATTGAGTTAATCATGTAGTTTTTGTCTTTAGTTCTGTTTATGTGATGAATCACATTTATTGATTTGCATATGTTGAACCAGCCTTGCATCCCGGGGATGAAGCCAACTTGAACATGGTGGACAAGCATTTTGATGTGTGGGTGGATTCAGTTTGCCAGTATTTTATTGAGGATTTTTGTGTTGATTTTCATCAAGGATATTGGCCTGAAGTTTTCTTTTTTTGTTGTATCTCTGTCCGGTTTTGGTATCAGGATGATGCTGGCCTCATAGAATGAGTTAGGGAGGACTCCCTCCTTTGGTCACTAGCCTACATGTACCTGTAGGAGGTAGCTGGAGACCTCTATTGGAAGGTTTCACTCAGTCAGGAGGAAAGGGATCAGGGACCCACCCAAAGCAGCAGTCTGGCTGCTTTTCGGTATAGCAGGTGTGCTGTGTCATGGGGGACCTTTCCTTGTTTGGACTGCCTGTATTCTTCAAAGTTGACAGGCTGAAGTGGCTGAGTTGACCAAACCACAGAGATGGCAGCTGCCCCTCCCCCAGGAACTTGGACCCATCTCAGGGAGACTCCAACTCACTGCCATTGGTTGGCTGGGATTCCAAGCCAGTAGGTCTTAACTTGTGACGTGATGTGGAAGTGGGGCCTACAGAATGTACTGCTTGGCTCCCTGGATTCAGCTTCCTTCCTAGGGATATGTACAGATGGACCTCCCACCTTGCCAAGGATACCAAGGCTGGAGTATATAAAACTCCTGGATCTCTGTGTATACCTGAGTGGATGCTCTGTCAAGACTTCGCACAGCTCTGTGTATCAGACCCAAGGCCCTGGTGGTGTGGGCTCACAAAGGGATCTCTTGAGCTGTGGGTTGCAAAGACCCATGGGAAAAGCATGGTTTCCTGGGCAGGGTCTCACAATCACTCGCTGCTTCTCTTGGCTAGGGGTGGGGGTTCCTTTGGCTCCATGGGGCTCCTTGGTGGGCCATCTCCACCCCGTGCTCTTCCTTGTTCTCCATGGGTTGAGTTTTTAGCCAAGTTGGTCCCAGTGTGAGAACCTGGATATGTCAGCTGAAGGTGCTAAATTTACTCACTCCTCTCCATTCCTCTCCATGAGTACTGTGAACCACAGCCACTTCTAATAGGCTGTCTTGGATTGGGTCCCTCTGCAAACATAAGACTTTTAGAAGGCTCAGGTTTTTCACATTGGGCATGTCAGCTGATAATTTATTGTACCTCAAATCCTGCCTTCAATAATTGCTATGAACTCCACATAATAAGGTGATTTCATGAGGAATAAATCTGCTGAAAGCATTAACCATGTCATGGATACCAAAGAGAGTGGGTTAGCCGGTCATATCTCCTTTCACATTGACCTCCTCTATTCACCCCTCCACAGTATATAATTAAATGTAGTAATATTTTGGCAATTTCAAATGAAGCCTGTAAGATTATTCACCTGTCCTATTTTCCTTTTTTAGGTAGTGTCTTAAAACATGAGAATCAAGGGATCCTTAACTACTACATTCCTAGCAAGGACAATCGCTGGGGAAAGGTGATAGTAGCAACCTTGCCCTTCTAACATTGCATGTTAAGAGAGCACTAACGATGGGGAGTATCTGGGATTTGGGAATGTGGAATGGGAAACTGGCATTGTTGGGGGAGTAGCACCATTAGGTTGCTTTTCAAACACCCCTAGAGTTCAATAGCTACAATTTCTTGTCCTGAATTCCATTATTACTCCATATCCATCAAGCAAATGGGAACAGAGAATGGCCTCCTCTCACTTTCTCAATTCTCTGTTCTTCCACCTTCTCACCTCTCCCTTCTGTACCTTCTGTCTTCCAACATACACTTGATAGGAATTGGGGGAGTGGAGGAGAGGCTCATCTGAGTTGGGGGCTGAAGGGGAGATTGCAATGGTAACTGCGTTTTTGTTGCTGTTGTTAAAGGTGTTTGGCATTTTGGAGCAAGCTAAAGAGCAATTTGATTTAGAAGACTATTCCGTCAGTCAGATCACACTGGAACAAGTCTTCCTGACCTTTGCTAACCCAGAGAAAGTATCCAGTGATGATGAAAACGAGGTGCCATGAGATTCATTTACAACCAGTGACCCTCGTGTCTTTCATAGATGACACCTGGATGCATAGGGGGACCTTCCTGTGCATGTATATCTTGGTGTAAATATATTTACATAATAAAGATTTTCCCAAAGAAGAAAGTTTGTCCCCTTCATTGCAGATTTAGATGAGCAACCTGTGTATCCAGCATGCTCAAATCCGAAGACATTTGGTGAAATTCCTGTTTTCTCTCCTTGAGATATGAAAGAGCAGCATTTGTCAGGGTTGGGACAGGAACCTGTTCCTGAGGGTTCTGGACATTTGAACAGAAAGATCCAGTAATGATGGAGCTGTCAGATGGAACAGCCCAAAGAACAAGAGCTTTATGTTTTAGCAGTTGAGCTATGGATAAGAAGAGCATAAGGCCTGGATCACATCAGCTTTCCCATGGATACACACACACACACCACACACACATTCACACTCACACACAGGTGCAGATATACATGCACATACACATATATCTAATATAAATCATCAATGTTGGAGGGCTGAGTTGGGTTACTATTTCAAACATCCAAAATAAAGTTCATATGCTTCAGTTGAAAGAGAATTTTTGCACCAAGAACATTTGGGATCCATGACCAGAAAAAAAAAAGATTATTTAAAAATAATGTGTTTTCTTTTCTACCATTGTCTCCCCTCTAATAAAGAAGAAAAGAAGAAGAAATAAAGTGAAGAAGAGGGACACGGAGATACTTTCTTCTGATTATTGCCTAGGCAGATACTTGGAGTCCTCCATAAATAATATGAGAAATCTAATCACCTCTTCAGGATTCATAGACAACTGAGTAGAAAACTAGGATGGTTCTTGTAGAATTGCAAGATGAAGAGAGTCTATAAGGCTGCTCTATTTTGGGGTGACTTGTTCAATGTTTTCAAATCCTTACTTGGATATTGTTGATTATAAAGTGACATCCACCAGATGCTTACTGTTTTTTTTTTTTTTTTTTTTTTTTTTTTAGATAAAGAGGGAATTTGAGTTTGTTTCTATGAAGTGTCTAGGAGTATAAGAAGTCTCCAATTAAAACAAAATTGAATTTATAGCTCTTTCTCTGGTTCATAGGCTATGCTCACCTGAGTGTAAATCAACAGAGGGGTTTGACTAATTACTAAAGCAACACTCACTGCAGTCTGCAGGTTGGCAGTGTGGGGAAAGGCTTTGGTTCTGGTTCAGCCTTTATATGGACAAGATGTCGTACAGGTTGAACAGTGCAAATACATCCATGGCGGCCATTCCCCTTGGAGTTCTTGATTAATGAGAAGACCATCTCATAATCTAGTACTCCTCCAAAATGAGTAGGCTCTGGAATTTCATTTCTAACTTCTTTATCCCCAAGATCATTAAAACTGAATTATGGAACCTACTATTCCAATGTCTTACAATAGATCTGGCAGCTATAATTCTGTAGCCCTTTAGAAGAAAATATCTCGGTAGGACTCTTAGAAGTATGGCCTGGAAGACTGCAGGTTTGCCATCTTATCCATGGTTGTCTAGTGGGATAGATGACTTGGGTTTTTACTTAATACAATTCTTGTAATTAGGTTAAGGTCAAGAATTGGTTATTGTCCTGAATTTGATGTCTTGCTAGAATATATGACTGCTCAGGAAATAATGACCATGTATGCCAGACTATAGGGAGTCTCTGAGCCCCAGATCCAACTGTAAAGAAATGGTTGAATTCACTTGAACTGGAGGCTCATGCTGATGAGCTTATCAACACCTACAGGTGAGTCATTATGCTGCTGCACCTTTTCTTGATGCTGCTAATGTTTGAGGTGCTTCCTTTTGTCCTTGCTGTTTGAAATGAAGCCCGTAGCAACACCTAGGCTCCTTTTCCCACAGTTAATTAATTATGAAACTGTCTAACGTTCTACTAGGTTTCAGATATGAATAATAAGGCAAATCAGTGTAGCTTCACATCTTTTGCAGAAATGCAACAATAAATCTTAGTTTTATTTGAATTGTAGCTTCTGAACCTCAAAAACTATCAGTTAAGAGAGAGTTTAGGATTGCTAAAGCAGCTAGAATTTGAAGAGCAGGGTGCTGGTAAAGAGGAAGCGAGGGCCCAGAAATTTGAATGGGGTTTGCTGTGAGTCATGAGCTGGCCTGTGCCATGTGCAAAGGGAGAAATGCTGTGAGGCCTATCAGAGAATGGCACCTGCTGGACTGAGAACTGAATGTGTTACTGGTGGAAGATAGCTGAGTTACTGGCGGTGAATCTGTGTGCAGCTGCAGCTACCTCAATTCTTGCCTCCTCAGAAGAAAGAATTCAACAGAGGGGCATAAGGCAGAAAAAGAGACCAAGGCAGGTTTCAGAGCAGGAGTGGAAGATTCTTTAAAAGGCTTTAGAACAGGATAAAAAAGGAAAGGGAAGTATGCTTGAAGAGACCCAACCAGGCACCGAGGTCAAGCGCCCTGTTTAACAGTGATCCTAGGACTGCTGGCCCCTTTCTCATGATTCTTCCCTTAGGGTGGGCTGCCCGCATGCCTGGTGCCCCTCTCACCCTTTGGAGGTGAGCATGCGCAGCGTGTTCAGGAAGTTGTCCACATGCCCATCTGAGGCTTTCTTCCCTGTTCTGGTGGAGTAACCTGGAAAGTCATACTCCGCCATTTTGTCTCTTAATGCACAGGCCCAGGAAGTTGCTTCTCCCTGGTGTCTGCATTCAGTTAACACCGTTAATTTCGTGCAACAGGTGTTGACTATCAGGAAATGGCCTCTCCAATTTATCGGTTTTTTTTTTTTTTTTTTTTTTTTGGTTTTTTTGTTTTTTGTTTTTTGTGTTTTTTTTTGAGATGGAGTTTCGCTCTTGTTGCCCAGGCTGGAGTGCAGTGATACAATCTCGGCTCACTGCAACCTCCACCTCCTGGGTTCAAGTGATTCTCCTGCCTCAGCTTCCCGAGTAGCTGGCGCCCGCCACCATGCCGGGCTAATTTTGTATCTTTAGTAGAGACAGGGTTTCTCCATGTTGTTCAGTCTGATCTCAAACTCCCGACCTCAGGTGATCCACCTGCCTGCGCCTCCCAAAGTGTTGGGATTACAGGTGTGAGCCACCGCACCTGGCCCAATTTATCACTTTTAGAGAGGCAATGTCATAACTGCCAAATCATCACCCGACATTCCTGGTGGGTGGGGGGAGAGCCCTGTCCTGCCCCGCTCATACCTGTCTAACTACCTGTAACAAACGTAGACAACAAACGTAGACCCGGAGTTTACATAGTGCAGAGAATGTCGGAATTCCTACTGAGCCACAGTAGAGACACCTTACTGAGCACCCCTTACCGTTATAACTCCAGAAAAGCCATGCCTTAAAAGTAAAGATCATGTCCTAGAATAAGATCAAAAACCTAAATAGACCCACCCTAACAAAGAATAAAATAAAAGCCTGACAAAATCAAAGGGAGCATGCGAAATATACGAAAGCTGGGAAAGACGTTTACTTCTGTGAACGTATCTGAGACAGGTCTCAATCAACATGGAAAGTTTACATAGCCAAGGTTAAAGATAAGCTCCTGACAGCCAGGTCTATGCCTTTCTCCAAAGATGATTTTGAGGGCTTCAATATTTAAGGAGAAAGGATTGATATGAATGAAAAGGAAGAAAATTTATTTCTTTATTTTATTTTATTTTTTTTTTTTTTGAGACGGAGTCTCGCTCTGTCGCCCGGGCTGGAGTGCAGTGGCCGGATCTCAGCTCTCTGCAAGCTCCGCCTCCCGGGTTCACGCCATTCTCCTGCCTCAGCCTCCCGAGTAGCTGGGAGTACAGGCGCCCGCCACCTCGCCTGGCTAGTTTTTTGTATTTTTTAGTAGAGACGGGGTTTCACCGTGTTAGCCAGGATGGTCTCGATTTCCTGACCTCGTGATCCGCCCGTCTCGGCCTCCCAAAGTGCTGGGATTACAGGCTTGAGCCACCGCGCCCAACCAGGAAGAAAATTTAAAATGTTAATTCCAGCTCTTTGGGAGGCCAGTCCAGTGGACTGGCCTCAGGACTTTGAGACCAGCCTGGGCAACATGGTGAAACCCCATCTCTATCAAAAATACAAAAATTAGCCAGATGTGGTGGCATGTGCCTGTGGTCCCAACTACTTGGGAGACTGAGGTGGGAGGACTCCTTGAGCCCAGGAAGTGCTGGAAGCACTCAAGCCTGAGTGACAGAGTGAGACTCTGTCTCAAAAAAAAAAAAACAAAATTTAAAAATATGTGGGTAGACAAGAGACAAAGGGTTGCATCCTCTTGAGTCTTTGATCAGCCTTTCACTGAATATACAATTTACATGTGAGAGGATGGGCAGAGGAATAGTCACTTATGTCATTGTCTGGCCCAGAGAATCTTCATTATTTTTACATAATATAATGTAAACAATAGGGCAGAGGAAGCAATCAGATACACATTTGTTTAAGATGGACTTTCAGTTCTGTCCTTTGTCCTGAACCTGTGAAAATAAGCTATCAGGCCTGGTGCAATGGCTCACGCCTGTAATCCCAGCACTTTGGGAGGCCAAGGTGGGCAGATTACCTGATATCAGGAGTTGGAGACCAACCTGGTCAACATGGTGAAACCCTGTCTCTACTAAAAATACAAAATTAGCCCGGTGTGGTGGCGCATGCCTGTAATCCCAGCTACTGAGGAGGCTGAGGCGGGAGAATCCGCTTGAAACCAGGAGGTGGAGGTTGCAGCGAGCTCAGATCGTGCCATTGCACTCCAGCCTGGGCAACAAGAGTGAAACTCTCTCAAAAATAAATTAAATAAATAAATAAATAAATAAATAAATATTAATTAAGCTATCAATTTACATTGCCAGGGTGAAATTCAACAGAACTGTTTTAGGGTAAAGATCTTCAGACGCGCATGGAATTTCCCTGCGGGCAAATTGTGAGGGGGGTTATGTAGCTTTTTATCCTTATAGCTGTCTTATTTAGGAATAAAACAGCAGGCAGGTTTGTCTGATATCATTCCCAGCTTGAATTTTCCCTTTGGCTTAGTGATTTGGGGGTCCTGAGATTTTGTTTTTTCCTTCCACACTTCCTAACTCATTTTATCTATGATAGAAAAATGCATGAATGGGGGAATGAAAAAGTTAAAGCCAATATCACTCTGGAACATAAATGCACAAATCCTAAACACATTAGTAGCAAATTAGGTCTAGAAACATATTAAAAGAATAAAACATCCAGACCAAGCTGGATTTATCAGGAAGGAAAGATTTATAATTTGAATCAATCAATATAACTGAACACAGTCTTAGAATGAAGACCAATCTGTTCACCTCAAAACATGGAAAAAGTATATGTTACCAAAAACAGTAATTATAGCATATTACAAATTGATGTGAACTTTCTTTTTTCCTTTTTCTCCCCTGAGACAGAGTCTCACTGTGTTGCCTAGGCTAGAGTGCAGTGGCGTGATCTCGGCTCACTGCAACTTACACCTCCCAGGTTCAAGCAATTCTCCCTGCCTCAGCCTCCCAAGTATCTAGGATTACAGTGACCCACCACCACACCCGGCTAATTTTTGTCTTTTTTTTTTTTCAATAGAGACAGGGTTTTGCCATATTGGCCAGGCTGGTCTTGAACTCCTGACCTCAGGTAATCCACCCACTCAGCCTCCCAAAGTGCTGGGATTACAGGCATGAGCCACCATGCCCGGCCCCGGGAATATTTCATCAGAGATAATACTTGACAGGGTAGGATTCTGAAAGGAATGGGAAGGAAACGCCAACATCGAAATTATGCATTGGAGAGCCATGATTAATGCCTCCGGCCCTAAGATGGCAAGGTAATGTTGTTCCCAAGTATAAACCCACATCACTTTCCTTTGGTGTGTTTTACTCCTACTGTTGCCTCCTTTCCCTTTACATTCTCCCACCCCATGCACAAACACACTCACCATGAGGGCTCAGGGTAGGTAGTTGGGCTCCATGGAGTCAAATTGGACTCCACGTTAACAAAACTAACAATTCGAGCTTTCCAGCAATGAACTTGTCTGCTCTTCCATGTCTACTCTTCCTGTCTGCTGGTTTCCACTTCCAGGGCTTTCAATGTGTTCTACACAGAAACCAGTTCAAGGACTGGGTTTTCTTCTGCAATAAAATGCTACAGCTGTGGCAGACACCTCCACTGTGAGAGCAACCATGGAATTGGCTAGGAAGTGACATGATGTGGAAGTGGTAGATGTGTCCACAAGATGGCACTCCTAATTTGTAGTTTAACGCTTAATAGGACCTTTTGCAATGGACAAACGGGATTTTATGATTTATGTAGCTGGTGTAAAACGGGATTTTATGATTTATGTAGCTGGTGTCATGAATTATGTTTCAAATCCTGCCACATTTTGAACAGAATTTATTTTTGCCCCTTTCCAATATTGGGTCATAACCTAAGAATGAGAGGACATTATAAGCAGGTGTGTGTGTGTGTGTGTGTGTGTGTGTGCGCGCGCGCACTTGAGCGTGGAGACTCGTGTGTTCCTCCTATCTGACCTGAACTGTTGAATGAAGTTACAATGACTGGACTCAGGGTCGCAGCTAACTTGGGAAATGGGATTTTGAAGTACTGGAAACAGCTTTGTATGCCATGTTAATGAACTTGAACTTTATCCTGAAAAACGTGGCTGTCACAGGTGGCTTGATCACAGCACTGCTTCCCAAATTTCACTCAATGGTACCTGTATAATACATTCATGATTTTTGCTGTATATCCGTATCATCAAGTTACTTAACGTTTTTACACCAACTTTTATTATTTTAATTAATGTACTTAAAGAGGAAATTCACTAGTAGCATTGCTTGTCTTAATCAAAATAAATATATTATTAAAATGGAACAGTGCTAAATAAGATGTACACATGGACATAGAGTGTGGAATGACAGACACTGGAGACTCCGAAAGGTGGAGGGGTGGGAGAGAGGTGACGATGAGAAAGTACTTAATGGGCACCATGTACATTATTCGGGTGATGGGTAAACTAAAAGCCCAGACTTCACCATTACTGCAATATATCCACATAACATAACTGTACTTGCGCCCCTTAAATGTATACAAATTTTTAAAAGGAAAAAAATGGAAGTGTTCACCTATGTACCAACTTAAAATCATCTCATGCACCACTAGTGTTAAGTCTACCACACGTGGGGAAACTGTATGGTACGAATTGGGTTGAGGGTGTCCCCAGCAGGCACAGAAATTGGGTACGGTTTTTAATGCCCGGACCTTAAATCTTTAGACAGCCCGAGTCCGTTGTAGGCCTGGAGCAATTCAGACACAAGGCAAAAAGGACCTAAATTTGCCTATGCCTTGTAAAGTGTACATCACCAGCCTTTCTGAAACTATTGTGCATACGAAATCATCTCAGGATCTTGTAAAAACACCGATTCGGATCCAATATGGGACCTGGAGTTTATACATTTCTAATCAACTCCCAAATGATATTGATGCTGATACTGTCGGTTTCCCAACCAAGCAACGTAGCAAGGTATGAAACTCTTAAGTCCCTAAAGGGCAGGGACCACGCCTCCCGCATTAGCACAGTACCTGGCCCAAGGCACTTTATGGGTTAACACTCGCTGAGGACCGGAGTGAACGCGCCCCCAGATCATCACGTGACTGCCTTTCTCCAACAGCCGGTTTCGGCTCACATAACACACCTACTGTCCAAAACATTTCTATTTTTCTCACACAAAAACTACAGTTAAGTTTTTATATTCTATGTAGCCGCAGCCTAGGACGTAAGTTCCACGAGACCAGAGACCTTGTGATGATTCCCCCAGGTTGCTGACCCTCCCGGTGTGTCCCGGGCCTGCTCTGGGGGACACAGCGGCGAATATGCTGAACAAGGGCCCTGTTTCACGGAGCTAAAGATCCAGTAAGGACTTCACCCAGCAAGAGGCAACTACGCTGGGCTTCGATACCCAGTACCTCTGCAGAAAGGCGAATGGCAGGAGCCTGCTAAAGTCCCCAATGTCCAAGGACGCGGAAACCCAGGGCCCCCAGTGCAGGTGTCAGTCCGAGGGGCGCCTGCGCAGTCCCAAGAGAGGCGCGTCCCATTGGACAATCCCGGACGGAAGAGCCCAAGGTAGCGGGGGGAGTTGTGACGGGCCGCTGCAGACGTACTTAGAAAAGGGGTGCATACTGGATATTCAGGCCAGGAGGAGAACGCAAAAAGCAGTGACGTACATTATCTTCTGCATATTTACTTGGGAAATTGTGTGTCTCCCTATTCTGAGTCTTGGAGGAATTGGACTGGTCCAACCTTCTGCAGGGAGCAGTAGAGCGCGGCAGTATAGAGAGTACCCCTCACGAAGGGGACGTGGGAAAGAGGTGGCGGGGAACGCTGGGAAACTCCCGGCCTCCGCCACCATCTTGCTTTCCTTAATCCGGCAGGACCGTGTGTCAGAACAATCTTGAATCATGAAGCTACTAACCAGAGCCGGGTCTTTCTCGGTGAGCTCAGGTGGCGGGTTTGGGAAAGGGCTGGGGACCAGTGTGTCGGCAAGGTGATACGAGGCGGAGGTGTCTGGTCTGGGGTCTGGGCCTTGGGATTCGGTCTGCCCTTCAGCTGAACCCTGCGGGCCAAGTGGGCTGCCGACTGCGTCAGGCTTTGGAGGCCCAGCTCATTCTGTGAGCAGAAGAGACCTAACACCGGGAAACCTGAAGAGAGGGGCAGGACGTGAGAGCGGAGTTGAAGCGACTCCCTGGAGAGACTTATGAAGGTCATTCCGGTACTCAAGTGCTGGAGAACGAGACCGCGAAACCCAGAGGGAGCGGGAGGACGGCATAGCCTTAGCCCCCAACCTTCACTTTATCCGCTGCAGCCTCTGCTCCTTGGTTTATCACGGAGCATCAGTTTCCCCAGCGAATAAAAGCAAAAGAAAGGAGCTCATGCAGATATAACACTTATCACAGTGCCTGGAACTTCATTCATTGTAAATTACTACGGTGTCTTAGTAGTCTAACGTTGCTTTTCTTGATCGTATGTTAGACGGTTCCTCCAAGATGTCTCTGTCCTCAGAAGCTCCTTACTTAAGTTTCCCCTTCAAGCCTAAATTAAACATAGCTGTCACTTGGGAAAAACTCACACATTAGGGTTATATCACGATGGGCCAGTGGTTATTAAGCGGGGTAAGGGGGGACACTTTTTAAAAATATATATAGCGAGGGACAGTATGCCCCCAGGGAACCGGTGGCGATGTCTGGAGACATGCTTAGTTGCAACAACTTGTAAAGAGGGTGCTATTGGCATCGAGAGGCCAGGGACGCTGCTAAACTTCCCCCTACAACAAAGAATTATCTAGCCCCAAGTGCCAGTAGTAGTACCTTTGTTGAGAAACCCCCCTAGATAGAGATGCAAAAGACCAGACCTGGGCATGGAATGTTCTTATGCTTTATGTTTACGTGAATGTGCTGTGGGCTGTATCAATTTAGGCTGTAATTGCATTAACCTTCCTGGTATACCTAGACACACCAGTGATTACCCTTTGAGGGAAGCATGGTTAGATTGGTAAAAGACCCCAAAATGTCCTTCTCCATTCTATTTTACAATAGAAAAAGCTCAGAGAAAACAGTTGGAGAGGCCCAAAGTAAACAAATTGCAGTAAACTTGAAAGCAGTTATTTATGTTTCTAATTTTAGCATTTTATATAGGAGAATAAGCTTGATATATCTTGTTATTGGAACAAAATAATTTAGTAATTGCATGACAGTTACTAGGATAATTTGCTGATTTGAATGGGACGATTAAGAAGCACATTTACCGGTCGGGCACGGTGGCTCACACCTGTAATCCTAGCCCTTTGGGAGGCGGAGGCAGGCGAATCAGTTGAGATCAGGAGTTCGAAACCAGTCTGGCCAACTTGGTGAAACCCCATCTATACTAAAAATACAAAAAAAAAAAAAATTAGCCGGGCGTGGTGGCGGGAGCCTCTAATCCCAGCTACTCGGGAGGCTGAGGCAGGAGAATCTCTTGAACCCGGGAGGCGGACGTTGCGGTGAGCAGAGATCGCGCCACTGCACTCTAGCCTAGGCGACAGAGCGAGACTCCATCTCAAAAAAAAAAATATATATATATATATATATATATATATATATCCAACAAAGTGTCACTATTTGGGCACATTTGGTTGGAAAACACCTAAAGTCTCACTTGGTAGCGGAACTATAGATTATTCATGTTTGAATTGCTATGCCCGTATACCTTAAAGTTTACTTTTTGGAAAATCATAGGCGAAAATTACAAAGAAGGTTAACTATACCATACCCAGCAAACTAAATTGATGATGATAAAGCAAAGCTAATTGTAATTCGTAACTGAAAAGCAGTACTACAAGCAAATGATAACCAGCAGCCAACCTAGTACAGCAGTAGTGCTGGATGTACAACAACTAGCCTTCTGGACAGCACAGAGTGGAGTCCTTGCAGCCTGTGCGGGGATGTCTGGGAAACTCCAGCGACGTGTTCATTGGGTCTTGGGAGCACCAGGTTTTATTCACTCATCATCTCCTCGGATAACCTCATGCACTTTAGTCATAATCAGAATGATTTTTATGGCATCGTATAACATTTGCCCAAACAAACTGAGTAAAATGAGTGCATTTGGGGTCCATTATCTAATATCTAATGGGACCCTTTTACCCTACCAGTAACTGCATTTTATATATTGAGAATCCGCCGTGGTTGAAGCCATTGTTAATCTAAGGATGATGTACATGTCATAAATGTTTTATTTAGTCAAAAAAGGTAAGACGTTTGGTTGTGTGGTCTTAATGCAGCACATGAGAGTGAAGATACAATGGAAAATATTGAGGACTTGGAGGAAGTTGCTGTATAGTTTGTTTTTTCTTTTCTTTTTTCTTTTCTTTTCTCTTTTTTCTTTTTTCTTTTCGAGTTTTGCTCTTGTTGCCCAGGCTGGACTGCAATGGTGCAATCTTGGCTCACTGCAAACTCCGCCTCCCGGGTTCAAGTGATTCTTCTGCCTCAGCCTCCCCAGTAGTTGGGATTACAGGCGTGTGTCACCACGCCCTGCTAATTTTGTATTTTTAGTAGAGACCGGGTTTCTCCATGTTGGTCAGACTAGTCTCGAACCCCCGACCTCAGGTGATCCACCCACCTCGGCCTCCCAAAGTGCTGGGATTACAGGTGTGAGCCACCGCGCCCAGCTGCTTTGTCTTTATTTAAAGTTACTAAGACGATTAAGGAGATGAAACCATTTCAATTGGAAAATGGACTGAACGGGTGAGATTCATTGGGCAGATAAAAGAAGCAAGAAGCTGAAACCTATAAAAGGTTGTGGAGGCAGGCTGGGTGTGGTGACTCCCACCTGGAATCCTATCACTTTGGAAGGCCGAGGTGGGTGGATTGCCTGAGCTCAGGAGTTGGAGACCAGCCTGAGCTACATGGTGAAATGCCATCTCTACTAAAATACAAAAAACTAGCCAGGCGTGGCAGCATGTGCCTGTAATCCCAGCTACTTGGGAGCTGAGACAGGAGAATCGCTTGAATCCAGGTGACGGACATTGCAGTGACCCAAGATTGCACCGTTGCACTCCAGCCTGGCACACAGAGCATGACTTGGTCTCAAAAAAAAAAAAAAAGGTTGTGGATGGGGCGATCTGACGCTTTTTCAAAAAATGCCAAAGCTTTAGAGCTACAAAGAATGATTAAACTTTTATAAGGTAACTGAAAGTTAAGAAAATACAGCGATTCTTTACATCATAAACAAATAAGCATCAAGAATTCTATAAATCACTAATAAATAGAGGTTTAAGAATGGCTCGGGTAAACAGGTGGGTTAATAAGTTATGCAGCTAGGTGGGGTGCAGTGGGTCATGCCTGTAATCCCAACACTTTGGGAGGCCAGGGCGGGCGGATCACTTAAGATCAGGAGTTCGAGACCAGCTTGGCCAACACAGTGAAACCCCCATCTCTACTAAAAAAAATACAAAAACAAAAACTAGCTGGACATGGTGGCACGCACCTGTAGTTCCAGCTACTTGGGAGGCTAAGGCAGGAGAATGGCTTGAACCCAGGAGGTGGAGGTTGCAGTGAGCCGAGATTGCACCACTGCACTTCAGCCTGAGCGACAGAGGGACATTCTGTCTCAAAAACAAACAAAAAAAAAGTTATGCAGCTAAATCCTCCCATGGAGGTGGTTATTGCTGCTTTTACCCCTGAACACCCTTTGTTGCTTGGGTACCCTAAGGTACCATGCTTTTATATAAAGCACTGTTCTTGTAAGAAATGTGTGTGACCTGTGTTTTTTTTGTGTTTAGAGATTTTATTCCCTCAAAGTTGCCCCCAAAGTTAAAGCCACGGCTGCGCCTGCAGGAGCACCGCCACAACCTCAGGACCTTGAGGTTAGTCCCACTAACTTGCTCGCTAGAACCCATACATGCCTTACTCTCTTTGGTAATATGCAGACATTCATTATATCTCTACTTTATTTTAAATACAGTTTACCAAGTTACCAAATGGCTTGGTGATTGCTTCTTTGGAAAACTATGCTCCTCTATCAAGAATTGGTTTGTTCATTAAAGCAGGCAGTAGATATGAGGACTCCAACAATTTAGGAACCACCCATTTGCTGCGACTTGCATCCAGTCTGGTAAGTATCTTCATTACCTCAAGTGTTTGGAAATGCTGTGGGTATCTTGGTCCTGTGTAAAAGAAAAACTAAAATCAAAGGCTTTATATTTGCTTCCTTGACCTGCCATAACAAATTACCACAGACTGGGTAGCTTAAACCAAATAAATTTATCCTGTCACAGTTCTAGAGGCTGGAAGTCAAAGTCAAGTTATCTAAGCCAAGCCAAGATATCAGCAGGGCTGTGATCCCTCTAAAGGTTCTAGGAAGGCACAAATCCTTCCCTGCCTGTTCCTAGCTTCCAGCAGTTGCCCACAACCCTTCACATTCCTTGACCTGCAGCTGCATCACTGCAGTCTCTGCCTTTGTTGTCACATGGCCTTCCTTCTGTCTGTGTCCACATTTCCTCCTAATAAGGATACCATTTATATTAGATTTAGTGCCCACCATAATCCAATATGATGTCATCTTAAGTACTTAAATCTGCAGAGACCTTATTACCAAATAAAGTAACATGCAAACATTCTGGCTGGACATAAATTTAGAGGGGAACACTGTTTAACCCAGTACAGTCCTTTAATGTAAAATGAGAAACCACAACATATTTGCTGCAGAGAAGCACTAAATTAGTATCCATATGAACGTTGATATTAGAGCATAAGAAATCAGTAAACAAAATTTTAAAACGAAGTGCCATAAATTGAAAGAAAATTAACTTTTTTTTTTCCCATATGCAAGTCTCTTTCAGAATAGACTAGTGAATCCAGTAAGCTTGTGTTTGACAGTGGAAATTTTATATGAATGTACTTAATATAAAAATCTATGCTTAAGCTTTTTGTTGAGCCTTGTTTTATAATTCTTAACTAAAAAGGATGCAGGAATTTAGTAAAATTCTTTTTAAATCTGCTCATAACAGACAACAGATTTTGACATAGTGTGATGTTTAGCAAACTTGGCATTGAAAAACTACAAAGATAATCATTCTTTTCTTTTTCAAGACGACAAAAGGAGCTTCATCTTTCAAGATAATCCGTGGAATTGAAGCAGTTGGTAGCAAATTAAGGTTTGTTAAATAAGTAATAGAAAATAGTGAAAATGCCAGAAAATATTCAATTGTAAGGGAACTTTTCTCTGTTATCAAGGAGGTTGAGGATTTCTTAAGTAATACAAGAAGGAAAAGACTGATGAGTTTGAGTACATCAAAATTTAAAACATCTTTATGTCTTAAAGTAAAAATTTAAGTAACTGACTGGGAGTAGATAACTGCAATATATAGGCATACCTCAGAGACATTGCAGGCTCTGTTCCAGACCACCACAAAATATCGCAGCAAAGCAAGCCATAGGGATTTTGTGGTTTCCCAGTGCATATAATAGTTACGTTTACACTATACTGTGGTCTACTAAGTGTACAATGACATTTTATCTTGGAAAAAAAGTACATAACCTTTTAAAATATTTTATTGCTTTAAAAATGTTAACAATTATCTGAATCTTCAGCAAGTCATAATCTTTTTGCTGGTGGAGGGTCTTTCCTCCACGTTAATGGCTGCTGACTGATCAAGGTGATGGTTGCTGAAGGTGGTGGTGACTAACAATTTCTTCAAATCAGACAACAATGCAGTTTGCTGCATTGATTGACTCTTCCTTTTATGAAAGATTTCTCAGTAGCATGAGATGCTGTTTTTAGCCATTTACCCACAGAACTTCTTTCAAAATTAAAGTCAGTTGTCTCAAACCTTACCACTTTTTTATCAACTGAGATTATGTAATATTCTTTGTTATCATTTCAACAATGTTCACAGCATCTTCAACCAGGAGTAGATTCCATCTCAAGAAACCCACTTTCTTTGCTCATCCATAAGAAGCAGTTCCTTATCTGTTCAAGTTTTATCATAAGATTGCAGCCCTTCAGTCACATCTTCAGGCTCTACTTCTAGTTCTCTTGCTCCTCCCACAATATTTGCAGTTTCTTCTCCCTCTGAAGTCTTGCCCCTCAGAGTCATCCATGAGGGTTGGAATTGGCTTCTTCCAAACTCTATGTTAATGTTGATACTTTGACATCCTCCCGTGAGTCACAAATGTTCTTAATGGTGTCTAGAATGGTGAATCCTTTGCAGAAAGTTTTTTAATTTACTTTGCCCAGATCCATCAGCGTCTTCACTGTCTGTGGTAGCTATAGCCTTACAAAATGTATTTCTTAAATAATAAGAGATGAAAATAAAAATTACTCCTTGATCCATGGGATGCAGAAGGAATGTACTATTAGCAGCCATGAAAACAGTATCAGTCTCCTTCTACATCTGCATCAGAGCTCTTGGGTGACTAAATGCATTGTCGGTGAGCAGTAATATTTTGAAAGGAATCTTTTTTCTGAGCAATGGGCTTAAAATACTCCATCAACCATGCTATAAACAGATATAGTGTCATCCAGGCTTTTTTGTTCCATTTGCAGAGCACAGGCACAGTAGATTTAGCATAATTCCTAAGGGCTGTAGGATTTTGAGAATGGTAAATGACCTCAACCTAAAGTCACCAGCCGCATTAGTCCCTAGCAAGTGTCTGCTTGTCCTTTGAAGCTTTGAAGCCAGGCATTGACTTTAGCTATGAAAGTCCTGGATAGCATCTTCTTCCATTGTAAGGCTGTTTTGTCAACATTGAAAATCTGTGGTTTAGTGTAGCCACCTTCATGGATGATCTTATGTAGATCTGGATAACTTGCTGCAGCTTCCATATCAGCATTTGCTGCTTCACTGTGTACTATTATATTAAGAAGATGGCTTCTTTCCTTAAAGCTCATGAACTAACCTCTGCTAGCTTCATACTTTTCTTCTGCACCTTCCCTCTCTCAGCCTTCATATAATTGAAGAGTTAGGGCATTGCTTTGGACTAGGCTTTGACTTAAGGTAATGCAATCTATCCAGACCACTAAAACTCTCTATTATCAGCAATAAGGCTGTTTTACTTTCATATCTTTCATGTGTTTGGTGGAGTAGCACTTTTAGTTTTCTTCAAGAACTAGACTGGTGCAAGAGGCTTAGCTTTTGACCTGTCTCTGTTTTTAACATGCCTGCCTCACTTCCTCAGTATCTTAATCCCTTCTAGCTTCTCTTTTAAAGTGAGAGACATGAGACTCTTCCTTTCACTTGTATACTTAGACATGAGACTCTTCCTTTCACTTGTATACCCATTGTCGGGTTATTAATTGGCCTAGTTTCAATATTGTTGTGTCTCAGAAGTAGGAAGGCCCAAAGAGAGGAAGAGAGACTTGGGGAACAGCTGGTCAGTGGAACAATCAGGACAGAAACAGCATTTCTTTCTTTCTTATTTATTTATTTATTTTAAAGACAGGGTCTTGCTCAATTGCCCAAGCTCTAGAGTGCAGTGGTGCAGACATATCTTATTGCAGCCTTGAACTCCTGGGCCCAAGCGATTCTTCTCCCTCAGCTTTCCAAGTAGCTAGGACTACAGGCACATGCCACCATGCCCAGCTAATTTTTTATTTTTTATACTGGTGGGGGTCTATGTTGCCCAGACTGATCTTGAACTCCTGGCCTCAGGTGATCCTGTCACCTCAGCCCAGAGTGCTGGGATTACATAAGTGAGCCACCACACCCAGCCCAGATTTTTTATATATTGTGTTGTCAGTGGTAAAAATGATAAAGAATGTCTCATTCTGCCGACAGGATTATAAATTGGTACAACCACTTAGGAAAGAGTCAAGGAATGTCTAGTAATACTGAAAAACCCCACAGTTTTTAATCACATGCGCAAAGGTATTCTTTATAAAGACTGGAAATGATCTAAGTGTCCATCTTTAGGGAAATGGGTAAAGTATGACAGTCATGATGAGACCACTACATGGCCATTACAGAATGAACTAGATCTATACATCAGTATAGCACAGCTGAAGGGCAAAATAGTGTGTGAACAAGCAGGTTTCAAGATTTTTTTAAGGTATAGTTTTTAAAGCAGAAAAATACCATGTAGTGCTTATGATTGTGGTTTCCAGAGTGGGAGAAAGTGAGGGAATTGGCCTTGGAAGGGTACGAAAAGATCTTCAACTTTATTTGCCATTTAAAAAAATTGTGGTCAAATGTATACAACATAAAATTTATCTTCCTTTTTTTTTTTTTTTTTTTGAGACAGTCTTGCTGTGTCGCCCAGGCTGGAGTGCAGTGGTGTGATCTTGGCTCACTGTAACCTCTGCCTCTCGGGTTCAAGCGATTTTCTTGCCTCAGCCTCCTGAGTAGCTGGGATTACAGGTGCACGCCACCACACTTGGCTAATTTTTGTATTTTCAGTAGAGACCATGATTTCCCTCTGTTGGCCAGGCTGGTCTCAAACTCCTGACCTCAAGTGATCTGCCCACCTCAGCCTCCCAAAGTGCTGGGATTACAGATGTGAGCCACTGCGCCCAGCCCAAATTTATCATTTTCTTAAGTGTGCAGTTGAGTGGCGTTTAGCAACTATCACCAACATTCATCTCCAGAACTTTTCTATCTTCTCCCACCTGAAACTCCGACTCCTGTTAAACAATGGCTGCTCATTCTCCCCTCCCCTCAGCCTCTGGCAACTGCCATTCTCTTTTCAGTCTCTACAAATTTGACTACTCCAGGTACCTCATAAGTAGAATCATACAATATTTGTCCCTTTGTGACTGGCTTATTATACTTGGCATAATGTCCTCAGGGTTCATCTGTGTTGCAACATGTGACCAGATTTCACTCATTTTAGGGTGGAATTATTTGCTGGTTTTTAAAAAATTTTTAAATTTTAGTTGATGAGTATGTGGAGTTTTGTTGTATTATCGTTCACACCTTTTATACTTCAGAAATTTTTTTTCCAAAGGAATTGGTTGATACAACAGAAGATTATAAGGGAAAGCTTACTATCCTGATTCAGATGATTTACTGTAGTTTATTTTCCAATTCAGTGTGACCGCAACAAGGGAAACCATGGCTTACACTGTGGAATGCCTGCGGGGTGATGTGTAAGTACCTGTGTGTGTTTAGGACTTCTGCTTTGAAAGAAATGCTAAACTGCTCACTTCTAGTCTTTGTAATGCATCCTTATGACCTCTGACTTCCATTTTGGATTATTATTCATAAACTGCTCATAAACACTGTGCTTACCACAAGGCCTAAAGTTTCACATTGAAAGCATTACAGCTATGTGGAATCTCAAATGTTAGTTTTACATTTTTGACTCGTAATTCTTATCTCGATGTCTTCTGTAGTGATATTCTAATGGAGTTCCTGCTCAATGTCACCACAGCACCAGAATTTCGTCGTTGGGAAGTAGCTGACCTTCAGCCTCAGCTAAAGATTGACAAAGCTGTGGCCTTTCAGAATCCGCAGACTCGTAAGTACATTTCCAGATCACATTTGTTTCTAAGATACTGAGTTTTTTAGAAGATCAATTTATAGAAGAAAAAAAATGCTGTCAAAATTTATTTTTTTATTTTTATTTATTTATTTTTTTGAGACAGAGTCTCACTCTGTCACCCAGGCTGGAGTGCGGTGGCACAATTTTGGCTCACAGCAACCTCCGCCTCCTGGGTTCAAACAATTCTCCTGCCTCAGCCTCCCGAGCAGCTGGAATTATAGGTGTGCACCACCACACCTGACTACGTTTTTGTATTTTTAGTAGAAACAGGATTTTGCCATGTCAGTCAGGCTGGAGTTCAGTCTTGAATTCCTGGCCTCAAGTGATCCACTCATCTCAGCCTCCCAAAGTGCTGGGGTTATGGGTGTGAGCCACTATGCCTGGCCAAATGTTTCACTACTTGAATTTGAAAATGTATTTTTCAAAAGTTTGTTATTTAGATACGTTATTCTTTTGTTTCTAAACATTTATAACCATTTTTCATGTTCGATGGTAAGTAAATTGTAGGATCCTAGAAGTTTTTCCTGTTTCCTTCCCGATGTTTTGTTTTTGTTTGTTTGTTTTTGAGACAAGGTGTTGCTTGTTGCCCAGACTGGAGTGCAGTGGCACGATCTCACTGCAGCCTGAACCTTCTGGACTCAGGTGATCCTCCTACCTCAGCCTCCTGAGTAGCTGGGACTACAGGCACACACCACCACACCCGGCTAATTTTTTTTTTTTTTTTTAATAGAGATGAGGTCTCACTATATTGCCCAGGCTGGTCTTGAACTCCTGGGCTGAAGTGATCCTCCCACCTCAGCTTCCCAAAGTGCTGGGTTTACAGGCGTGAGCCACTGTGCCTGACCCCCAATCATTTTTAAGAGTTGTTTTGCTTACACCAAATTCTGCACCAGTTTATTGCTGCTGCTATTATTGCTTACTGTTGTATTGCTATTATTGTTTAGCCATCTGCTCTTTATTGAGTCTTTCCAAAGTAAGTAACTTAATTTTTTTAAGTAGGAATCTTTTTTGCATTCATATTTTATGTTTATATAATGTCTGATTATATAATCTTGACAAGTACAACTGGTAATACAAGTCTATAAACAAGTGCCGCTGACTCCTGGGAGTCATTCAACTTCTGGTGGGAGCAGAAATGTG
This sequence comes from Chlorocebus sabaeus, assembly GCF_047675955.1. Lineage (NCBI taxonomy): Eukaryota > Metazoa > Chordata > Mammalia > Primates > Cercopithecidae > Chlorocebus > Chlorocebus sabaeus. The sequence goes on from NC_132908.1 coordinate 19,817,008, forward strand.
CAGGTAGAGCAGAAATAGGTCAACTCAGTGGCTCAGCATGGGACAGGCTCCCCTCCACATGCTGGCCTAGTGACTGATGTTATTTCATGGTGATGCTTGGTGTCACAGAGGAGCGTGATCTGTGTTGCTCAGGATTTCTACTGAAGAAATAGATAGAATAGTACAATTTTAGAAAAGATGACCTGTGTGTCCAGAGTGGCTTCTTCCCCACTGGCGGCAGTGAGACACCAGCCTGCATCTATTCTGTCTGAACAGTTACTGTGTGGTCTCCTGGCTGGTTTCTGCCTCCAGATTTACATCTTGAGTCCATCTCCCACACGGCAATTACAGCAAGCTTCTGACATGAAAGTAAGCCTTCTTATTAGCTGTGGGATAAAGTCTAAACAGCATATACGTATATGGCCTTGCGTGATCTTACCAGCCCACTTCTCTTACTTCGTGCTCTACCCTCTTCTCCTCCCAGCTGCAATTCCCATTTGAATCAAATTATTGTTATACTTTATGCCTTTGTTTTGTCTGCTTCCTACGCCTAAATTGCTGTTCCCAAATGATTTCCCCTGGGAAACACCAGCTCATTCTGTAAGATGGATCCCACATATGACTTGTATTAATTGTTTTCTAATTCCCACTGCCCTTCCCTTGTACCTCTATTGCACTTTTGACCCACTGCCGACGTTGCACCCATAATACTTTATTTCACAGGTTTTCCTCTTAAAATGTGAGGGCAGGCCTTGTATGTTCCACATCTCTGTATTTCTAGCATCTAGCGTGGTGCCTCTCATAGGGAAGTTGCCAGGTAATGAGCAACTGAAGGAAACACTGCAGGCAAAAAGGCATTGAAGCAAGAAAGCAGGGAAAGCACCAAGCACCACGGAGGAGTAAGTCCCAGTGGAAGCTCACTTTGGTCCCCTGAAAGCTACCTGACAACCTCCTTATTACCTAGAGAGGAAACCTAGAAGTAAGTAAAATTCAGATTAAATGACTTATGCTAGGTCACATGGCAAGATGACAGCAAAACCATAACTAGATGGGGACTTCCCGAAACCCAGGCCAATATACCTTCCCAGTGATACCAGCTAGGTTAAAGTTAGAAAAGTGGTTTAGGTGGACTCCAGTATATAGAAGCTGCTGCCATGTAATCCCTTTTTTTCCTTAGCACATTCTACTGACAGAAACTGGCAGTTACTAGAGGTTAAATAATAATAATTTTAAGTCCTCTTAACATATGAATGCCAGAAGATGACCAAATTTGTATAGGCTTGTTGCTTTCTAGGTTTTAAAAACGTCTTTACTGAAAGTGCATTTCCCTAAATGCTGCTTCACTTATCTCACAGATGTCATTGAAAATTTGCATGCAGCAGCTTACCGGAATGCCTTGGCTAATCCCTTGTACTGTCCTGACTATAGGATTGGAAAAGTGACATCAGAGGAGGTACCAATAAAACATATTTTGAAATGTACTTGTTTTTCACATTAAATTGAACATCTACCATTTCAGGTTTGTTGGTTAATTTTTCTTTTTATCTTCTAACTTTAAGAAATTCAATGTGCTTGCTTTTTCATCTGCCTGCTTTTTAACTAAAATTTTATCTGAGCAATTCTTGTATATCCTTTAAGAAATGTTTTTATAAAAAAAAAAAGAAATGTTTTCATGACTAAAGGGACATGATCATTAAAAAGTAAAATCAGGCAAAATGAAGGAAAAGAAAACATCTCACATACCTAAAGGCACTCAATGTTAATACTTGGTATATTTTCTTCTAAACCCTTTTCTGTGTGTATGTATCTTTTTTGTTTGTTTGTTTTAAATATGGGGTCTCGCTGTGTTGCCTAGGCTGGTCTTGAACTCTTAGGCTGAAGCAGTCCTCCTGCCTCTGCCTCTCAAAGTGCTGGGATTATAGGCATGAGCCATTGCACCCAGCCTGTGTATCTTTTTTAAACAGTATTTAAATGTTTAAGTAGCATAATAGGGGCTGGGCCCAGTGGTTCACCCCTGTAATCTCAGCACTTTGGGAGGCCGAGGCAGAAGGATCACTTGAGGCCAGGAGTTCAAGACCAGCCTGGGCAACATAGCAAGACCCTGTCTCAAAAAAAAAAAAAAAAGTGTGTGTATACATACATATATATAAAATAGGTCCTTTGACTAAAACTCTTTGGTCTCTCTGAATTCGTAAATAAGACTTGAGCCCACTTCCTTAGCTCCCGTTCCATCCTCGCTCGCTCATTCACGTTCTTTGGCACACCAGCCTCCCTTTGCTGGCTATTGGGGTTTGTCACATGCCACAGCCATATGTGCATCTTAGAACTTTGTTTCCAAAACATGAAACATTGAATGCTAAATCTACAAGTATAGGTATGTGCATATAATCTTCATTTCCTATTCCTACCACCTGGACCCAAAAACAAATTTTATCAAAAGACATTAAGAGAAAAATTTGGAATTATCAACACCTTCAAAGTATATCTGACTGAAAAATTTAAGGTTTTTATTCTCGTTTCGTCCCTAGTTAGCTGTTACAGAAAACTAAACTGTATCCCTTCTCTTTTTGACTTATCAATTAATAATTTGATGCCTTCCGTTCATATGGCACTTTTATTTAGAAATTTTAACTTATATCATCCAACTTGAACAGGCAGCAGTTTTTCATAAGATTGGACTCTAATGTTTTGAAATTTTTTAGAAATCAAATTCACCCTCATGAAGATGTGTCATTAAGATAGCTAAAAGAGTAGCATAGCAAAGGTTTATCCACAAGAATAGCTATTGTAATATTGTTTTATAATTGTGAAAAATTAGAAACAAGTTAATATCCAGCATTAGGGAACTAGTTAAATAACTTATAGAATGGAACAGTATTCAACCATTCAAAAATATTAGTTGATACATAAAACTTACAGCATATTGTCACATAAAGGCAATTTACTATTTAGGACATCCCAAAAGGTCCCATTTTTTTTTTTAACAAAAGGTATGTATGTATGCATTGTAGACAAATACCAAGATGTTAACTGTGATAACTTGGTTATCTCAAAGTTAATAGTATTTTTTAAATGTGTCCCTAGGCTAAAGGAAACTCTAAAGAAATTGGCGCTAGAATACTTTGAACAATGGCAGCATCAATAGAAAAACATCAATAGAAAAAGCATATGACTTTCCAAGGTGACTCTATAGATATAGACACCATTCATTGTAGGGCATGGATTATGATAAATTAATTAAAAGTTCAGTTTCATTACTTTAGCCCAGTGATTCTCAAACGTTATCACTTTCCTTCCTGAGGAGCCTTTCCAGCCATTTTTTTCTAAACCTCTTACTTTTAATACCACAGATACAGTTTATGTACTATATATTTGTACTTTATACATAAAAGTAGTGAGTTTTTTTTTCTTAGTTACCCCAAACCAATTTTCACCCATCTGGAAGGGATAGCATTTATGTTGAAAGTACATGTTTTAGCCCTACTTTTGTATATTAAGCCTAAGGTGATAGTATAAACCAGTGATTACCAAGTCTCGCCAATCTTCAGATCGCCTGAGTGTTTGATTGGATGGATGGGTAGTTCATTGGTTTTAAATAAGAATTCTAGGATTCCACATTTAATATTCTGTATCAGTCTGTAGGGTAAGTCCTAAGAATGGGGGACAATGACCATTTTTGTTTTTCAAGCTCTCTGAGTAATTCTGTGATCATACAGTTTGGACACCCTGGTATAGACAATGACTTCATGGTCAGAAAAGCTTTGTAGAGATTGGCTTCAAAGATGGACGAGAAGGGTGTTGTGGTAAAACTCTGTTAGCCCTGTTATAGAATGTTAATAGTGCTCCATTACTACCTATATAAACACAAAAGAAACCTGATACACTACGTAAGCTACATTATAATAAAAATTATAGTCCATTTTTTCAAGTTTAGGCCAGTGTATGCTCTAATTTCTTTTTATTCCTTTTTTTTTTTTTTTTTTTTTTTTTTTGAGACAAGAGTCTTGCTCTGTCACCCAGGCTGGAGTGCAGTGGCACGATCTCAGCTCACTGCAACCTCTGCCTCCTGGGTTCAAACAATTCTCGTACCTCAAACCACCCAAGTAGCTGGGATTACAGGCATACACCCCCAGGCCTGGCTCATTTTTGCGTTTTTAGTAGAGTCAGGATTTCAGGGTGTTGCCCGGGCTGGTCTCAAATTCGTGGCCTCAAATGATCTGCCAGCGTTGGCCTCCCAGAGTGCTGGGATTACAGGCATGAGCTACTGCACCTAGCCTCTTTTTATTCCTTTTATAAATAACAGCTTTATTGAGATGTAATTCACCATACTATACAACCTATTTAAAGTGCACACAATTCAGTGGTTTTCATTATATTCACAGAGTTGTGCAACCATGACCACAATTAGGTTCTAGTTCTTTTAAACAATGGTTTTTATAATAAAATCCCAGGGTAATTAACCTCAGAACCATGTAGTTTATTACAGCAGCTATTTATATAAGGCTAAGGATTTTCTTCCAAACTGTACTTTTATGTTTTTACAGCTTTTTGTATTTATGCTAATATAACCTAATAAGTGTTTTTAACTTCCCCAGTTACATTACTTTGTTCAGAACCATTTCACAAGTGCAAGAATGGCTTTGATTGGACTTGGTAAGTTGAGTATTGCCTGCCTATCAGTTTGCTTCCTTAAGAGCAATTCCTTAAACTAATTACGTGAACATAGGATTGAACAAAATTTGAAAACTTCAGCCTTCTATTTATGTCAGACAGGCAATATATCATAGCATTTTAATTGCTAGTCATTTGTTTTGGAAAGCAGAATCCAGCATTTAAATTTGTAAACCTCTGGCTTTAAATTCTTTACAGTATTTGTAAAACCTGTGACAAAGGTGAATTTCTCAAAGCAAAGAGCTTTTACAGACTGTTTTTTAAAAGGAAGTACAGCTTACTAGAAAAACAGGCAAAGGGCACGAGCAGACAGTTCATGGGAGAAATATGTTTGTATATGTGTAGCCAACTATCTTTGTTTTAAATGATCAGCCTCACCAATAATTAAGAAAATTTTAATCTGTGATATTGGCAAAATTAAAAGATAAATTAAAATTTAAATTAAAATTAAAAATTAAAAGACACTGCCCAGAGTTAACCAGAGTATGGAGAAGTAGGCACTCTCACAAATTGTTAGTAGGAATATAAACTAGTACATTTTGGGAGATCTTTTTGAATATATCTGTTAAAATTCTAGGCTGGGGATGGTGGCTCATGCCTGTAATCCTAGCACTTTGGGAGACTAAGATGGGCAGATCACCTGAGGTCAGGAGTTCAAGACCAGCCTGGCCAACCTGGTGAAAACCCTGTCTCTACTAAAAACAGAAAAATTAGTCAGGCGTGGTGATTCAAGCCTGTAATCCCAGCTGTCAGGGGGCTGAGGAGGAGAATCGCTTGAACCCGGGAGGCAGTAATTTCAGTGAGCCAATATCGTGCCACTGCACTCCAGCATGGGCGACAGAGCGAGACTCTGTCTGAAAAAAATAAAACTCTAATTATACTCGTAGACCCAGTGACTTTTAAGAATTTGTCTTACAAAAACATTAGGTCAAGTTTACAAAATAGTTGCGTGAGAATATAATTTGTAATATTTTTTGTTTTGTTTTGCAAATAACAGCTTAAGATATTATTTACATGCCATAAAATTCACCCTGTTGAAGTGTATAGTTCTGTGGTTTTTAATAAATTAGCTATTACCGCTACCTAATTTCACGGTGTGTTCATCATCTCCCCCAGAAGCCCCATACCCATTAGCAGTCACTCCCCATTCTCATCTTCTCCCTGCCTGTGGCATCCACTAATGTACTTTTTTTTTTTTTTTTTAAGAGATGGAGGTCTCATTCTTTTGCCCAAGCTGGAGCACAGTGGCACAATCATAGCTCACTTGAACTCCTAGGCTCAGGTGATCCTCCGACCTCAGCCTCCTAAGTAGCAATAATCTATTTTGTCTCTTTAGATTTGACTATTCTGGATATTTCATATAAATAGAATCACACAGTATGTGGCCTTTTGTAACTGGCTTTTCTTACTTAGCATAATGTTTTCAAGGTCAATCCATATTGGAGCATGTGTCAATGTCTCATTCCCTGTCATGGCTCAAGAATACTCCATTACCACATTTTGTTTCTTCATTCATTGGCATTTGGGTTGTTTCCACCTTTTGGCTGTCGTAAATATAAACATTCATGTGTACATTTTTCTTAGGACACCTGTTTTTAGTTCTTTTGGTTATGTCTCAGAATAGAATCGCCAGGACATATGGTAACTCTGTTTAACCATTTGGGGAACTGCCAGACTGGTTTCCAAAGTAGCTGCTCCATTGTACATTCCCACCAGTAATGCACAAAGGTTTCAATTTCTCCACATCCTTACCAACACTTATTGTCTGTCTTTCTGACTATGACCATCCTACTGGGTGGGAAGTGGTCGTTGTGGTTTTGGTTTGTATTTCCCTAATGACAAATGACATTGAACATATTTTCATGTGCTTTTTGTCCATTTGTATAACTTATTTGTTTTTTGGGCTTTTGAGACAGAGGCTTTCTCTGTCGCCCAGGCTGGAGTGCAATGGCGCAATCTTAGCTCACTGCCACCTCCACTTCCCAGGTTCAAGCAATTCTCCGGCCTCAGCCTCCCAAGTACCTGGGATTACAGGTGCACACCACCATTCCTGGCTAATTTTTGTAATTTTAGTAGAGATGGAGTTTCACCATGTTGGCTGGGCTGGTCTCGAACTCCTGAGCTCAGGTGATCCTCCTGCCTCGGCTTCCCAAACTGTTGGGATTACAGGTGTGAGCCCCCGTACCCAGTCAACTTTGGAGAAATGTCTATTCAAGTCTTGCCCATTTTTTAATTGGGTTTTTTTCCTTAATTATTGAGTTGTAAAGGTTCTTTATATGTTTTGGATACTCAAGCTGTTAGCAGATATATTATCTGCAAATATTTTCCTGCATTTCATGGGTCCTTTTTTTACTTTCTTGATATAGTGTTCTTTGATGGACAATGCAATGTTGTTTTAAGAGCTAACTATTAAAAACATGCTAACGTCCATCAGGAGGGGACTAATCAAATAAATGGTGGTACAGCCATAGAAAGGGATTCTTTATAACCATTAAATATTTGATGTAGACTAAACACTTAGAAATTTTTAAATTATGAAAGATCAGTTAGAAACAATATCAGTAGAATGATACCATTTTAGAAATAAATTGAGGATAATATTAACTACACAGAAAAAAATTCTAGATGAATAGTAATACTAAGTATATAGTAAATAGTTTAGTAATAGTAAACTGGGTATCTCTGGGAGAGTGGCATTATGGCAAGAAGACTTACTTATTTCTGTAATGTTCAGATTTTACAATCGTATTTTTAAAACAAAGAAAAAATATTTTATGATTGTGTTTTAGTAATTCTGGTTCTAGCTTTGTTTTTGCTTTTGTTGAAACAGGTGTGAGTCATCCTGTTCTAAAGCAAGTTGCTGAACAGTTTCTCAACATGAGGGGTGGGTTTGGTTTATCTGGTGTGAAGGCCAAATACCGTGGAGGTAAGCATTTCCTTCTATTAGGGTTAATTTATCAGAAGGGCGTTTCCCCACTAGAATAGCATGTCCAGGTGGAATAGGCCTGAATATTTACTATTCAACAGTCTCGGCATAGAATCGGATGACTTGGATGTTGTATTTTAAGCATATGTTTTGTGTGTGTTTAGGGACAGGATGGTATGGGGAAAGCACTGAGCCACAGAAAAGACTCGTGGGTTAATACTGTATTGTAGGAAATAGTGAAGAATGAAACCAATGGTGAACAAGCCATTTTCTTCTTCCCTCTATCCTTAACCTGGCCCCAGGTGAAATCCGAGAACAGAATGGAGACAGTCTTGTCCATGCTGCTCTTGTAGCAGAAAGTGCTGTCGCGGGAAGTGCAGAGGCAAATGCATTTAGTGTTCTTCAGCATGTCCTCGGTGCTGGGCCACATATCAAGAGGGGCAGCAACACCACCAGCCATCTGTACCAGGCTGTTGCCAAGGCAACTCAGCAGCCATTTGATGTGAGTCTGAACAGTTGGTGTCTCTCCTTTTGCTTTCAAGGGCTCAGTATTTAAGATGTAATTCTGATAATCTATTCTTAAAAAGTAAGACAAACACACAGAAAATCTTTGTACAATTAAAGAGAGAGCCAGGCTTGATTTCAGTATATTTGAGGGTCTATCAAACACTCACTCACTTTTCTACTTTGTCTATTACTTGTCATTAATCATATAGAAAGAGGAATTGAATGCTTAGAAATGAAGGGAATCCAGACATCCGTTCCCTTTAGAATAAAGTTGTAGATATTAAACTTTCCCCTGGATTCTAACTAGTCTTTTTTTCTAGATTTTCTTCTGTCCCCTTCTGTTCTTATGGCTACTTCCTGAATCTTACTATTCTTTGTTTTCCAACCAAGTGGACAAGATGAATACCAAGAAATTGTTTACAGACTCATTCCTTCAGCTTGAGATTAAATTTAAAAAGGAAAATGAGAAGCTGGGCACAGTGGCTTGCGACTAAAATCCCAGCACTTTGAGAGGCTGAGGTGGGCAGATCACTTGAGGTCAGGAGTTCGAGACTAGCCTGGCCAACATGGTGAAACCCCCATCTCTCCTAATCCAATGAAGTAATTTAATAGAAATTCCTAGTTCAGAACTTGGCCAGAAATTTAGAGTATAAATAGGATGGCCTCAGAATTACAATTAAAGAAACTGAAGTCCAAGCCAGGCGTGGTGGGTCACACCTGTAATCCCAGCACTTTGGGAGGCCGAGATGGGCGGATCACGAGGTCGGGAGATCGAGACCATCCTGGCGAAAACGGTGAAACCCCGTCTTTACTAAAAATACAGAAATTAGCTGGGCATGGTGGCACGCGCCTATAGTCCCAGCTACTTGGGAGGCTGAGGCAGAAGAATTGCTTGAACCCAGGAGGTAGAGGTTTCAGTGAGCCGAGATCGTGCCACTGCACTCCAGCCTAGGCGACAGAGCGAGACTCTGTCTCAAAAAAAAACAAGGAAAAGAAATTGAAGTCCATTCTTATGCTTTACATGGACTGAGCCAATGGTTCTCCAAGTTTAATGTACATAAGAATCACCTGGAACACTTGTTAAAAATCTGGGCTCCCAGGCTACATCCATAGGGACCTGAGTCAGTAAGTCCATTTCAGGAATCTGAAAGTTTGTATTTTTAATAAGAACTCAGGTAATTTTCACATAAATGGTCCACATAAGCACTGTAAATCGAGTTCACCCTAGAAAGCTAAAAGCTCTGCTCAAACTAGACAGCAATATCCCTGTTATTCAGAGGCTAAACTCTTGATACCTTGGACATCTGGATAATGACCACTAAGCAGAAATTTTTCTCTAACTTTTTGACTTGAGTGTATAAGAGAAATAAAAGTAAATTGGTGAAAAAGTCCCTACCAGCAGCAGAGAGAAGAAACCAGGTCTGCCTGATGGCAAAGTCCATCTATATTATAATAATAATGTTTGCGGATTAGTGTTTGCATTAACCTTTAATCATCTAAAGAGGGTTAGAAAATACCCAGCATAAAGGAAAGGGAGCAGTCATTTTAGAAATATTTAAATGAAAAAACAAAGCCGTGATAGTTCTGAAAGATACAGAATACTTTAGTTCTTGACAGAACTGGTTAAGTAAAATATTAATCTATTTTGTTTATACTGTGAAGGGCCAAGTTTTTTCTAGGCAGACTTAAAGAAATCGTGCCCTGTTTTACCTGGCAGAATATTATACAGTAAAGTCTCATTATCTTTCAGGTTTCCGCATTTAATGCCAATTACTCAGATTCTGGACTGTTCGGGATTTATACTATTTCCCAGGCCACAGCTGCTGGAGATGTAAGTTGCATACTCACCAAACTTCTTTCATGAACAAGTTATTTTCCCCCCCCGGCCACGAACATGTTTTCAGTTAAAATATGGAGTGTTTGAATGCAATGCAGTGACTTATCAGAGCTCTGTATAGTATGATATCATTGAAGCATTATCTGCTATAGGGAAATTTACACATGTATACTAATGCTTCCAGGAAAGAGGAGAGAATTGCCTACTTGAAATTTTGGTTCTGGTTGGACAAGTTGCATTGAGTTGGCTCTGAAACATCTAAATTGAGAAACCAGGAGAGGGGAATGCCAAGATGTTTATTTGCAAGTCTTCAGTATAGAGATTGTGTAGAAATCAGGGATATGTATGAATGATTGTAGGAAAAGAAAACTAAAGCTCAGTTTCTGAGAAAGAACATCATTTAAGGAGCAAGTGGCTAAGAAAAATGGCCCAGGTAAACGGAAAGAAAAAGAGAAGCTGTTCTATTTGAAGGCTAGGAAAGAGAGAATGTTTAACACCATTTTGACCCACAGTGAAATAACATTCATTACCACTGAGAAGTCTGGTAGTTTCAGCAAACTAGGACATCATGGGTGATCTTAACAGTTTTGACTAGAGTAGTGAAAACTGGCTAAAATGTGTAGTGATTAAGGAATGAATGACAAGTAAGAAATGAGAGGTTGGTGTGGGCTAGTGGAGCTTAGACATTCAAGGAGCAGGCTGTTTTAGGAGAGTTTACACAGAGATTAAGTTGAAAGAGACATTCATACTGAACAAAAAGATCAGAGCAGATAGCGGAGACAGAAAATTATAAATGGCTCAAGTCTGAGAAAGGAATATGTGGGATCCAGCACAAAAGTGGACTGTTTAGCCTTATAGACAGGCTAATATTGGAAGATATTGGGAATATGGGGAAGTAACGCCTCAGTGAGACAGGAGGCTAAGTCATGTTTTGACAGAGAAGGGAGGAAAGTTTAAAGAAAGTAGTGAAGTTTGGGACAAATAGTGAGGTACACAAAAAGTGGGTATTCGCTGTAGTATAGGTGTATCCTTGAAATCAGTGACCACAAATTCACAGTACAGTGAGTCAGCACTGTCATGTAATTTTTCCTCCGTTGCATTCACAAGCCTAATGGAGAAATGGAGGAGTTAGGTATTAGGGTTAATCCCAGGTTGGAATCCTGCAAAGTGGGCAGGTCAGAAGTATGAGGATATGGCAAGGGAGCTGGGAGCATTGGAGCATTGGTAAGAGTGATTAAAAGGATGATTCAGGGATCTAGGCTCAATAGAGAAGTGAAGCCAGAGGGGGCCTGATAAATTGAAAGACTGGACAAGTCAAGGAACTAGAGATCTTGATAAAGTGGAAGAATGAGGATAGTGAAATTAAAGACTGAGGTCCGGGTCTTAGAATTGAGGACTTCAGAGGTATGCAAATCTAGGCTATGATCAGGTCTGGGGTGTGGCTATGAAAATGGGCAGCAAAAATGAAGGGGAAACAGAGGTCCTAGAATTTAGGTGATCAGAGGGAAAAATAAGTAGCAGACTCAGCCAGCATTGGGATGGAGAAAATCATGGCCAGATGTATTTATTTATTCAACAAATATTTACCAAGTACCCACATCCCTGGAACTTTATTCTTTCTTTCTTTTTTAAATACCATGCAAGGAAGGATTCAGATTCTTTCTTGACTCTCGCTTTCAAGTATGGACAAGCCTTACAAATTGGCTGTGTATGGATTATTACTCTCTTCTTAGTGAGTAGTAAGAGATAGCAGTATTAATGGCATGACGCTGCAAGAGTCTGGAGAAGTTTTAAAGGTGCTTATTCTTTATGGGTGATTAGAAATCCATGTGTTTGGCCGGGTGTGGTGGCTCACACCTATAATCCCAACACTTTGGGAGGTTGAGGTGGGAGGATCACTTGAGCCCACACATCTCTACAAAAAAAAAACTAAAAAATTAGCCAGGCCTGGTAGCATGCACCTGTAGTCCCAGCTTCTTGGGAGGCTGGGGCAGAAGGATTGTGTACAAACAGCTGCCTTATGAACATAGGAAGAATAAGGAACCCATAATGATGACAGCATTCCACGTGGACACTGTGCTGTTTGTCTGGAGCTAACCTTCCATCTGTGTTTTTGCCTCAGTAAAGAAGCATGTCAGTGCTGCAGGAGACTCTGGTACTGTCCACAGATGACCAACTTTTACTTATCTGTCCTAGGTAATCAAGGCTGCGTATAATCAAGTCAAAACAATAGCTCAAGGAAACCTTTCCAACACAGATGTCCAAGCTGCCAAGTAAGTCTCAGTATTAACTGTGTTTTATGTTTTTGTTATTTGAAAGTTGTATTCTTTTCAGATTATAACAATATTACAATATTTGCTCATAAGGACTGAGAAGCACAAAAAGCATAAAAAGAGAAACATCCCCATATCCCACCACCTAAAGATACAATTGTTAACATTTTGACCAGGCACAGTGACTCACGCCTATAATCCCAGCACTTTCGGCGGCCAAGGCAGGTGGTTCATTTGAGACCAGGAGTTTGAGACCAGTCTGGGCAACATAGCAAGACCTTGTCTCCACAAAAATTAGAGAATAATTGTTAACATTTTTCTTAGTTTATTGATCACACATTTTTAAACATAATTGTTAATATTGTATGGATAGATGCTGCTTGACTTACACTGGGGTTACATCCTGAGAAATCCATAAATCAAAAACGCATTTAATACCCTGATAAACCAGTCATATAGCCAAACAATCATAAGTTAAACCATCGTAAGTTAGGACCATCTGTATACTTTTTTATCCTATTTAAATAGCATCCTTATTATAGAAGTCTGAAAATTACAAATAAAAGAGAAAAATAATCTGATTCCCTACCAATGATTCTATGTTTTCATTGATTCAAATTACTAAAAATTTAAACAATATTCATTGGTGCGTCAAAATACACTTGTGCGTTTTCTGCAGTTATAAAGATATCTTTGGGCTTAAAATATTTTTGTATTTCATATTACTTTCTTGGTGTAGATTCCCAACTGAGTTAAGAGTTATAAACATAACGAAAGGCTCCATGTTAGAGTGCATGTATGTGTGTATATTTAAATAATGCATTTGCCCAGGTGCAGTTGCTCATACCTGTAATCCCAGGACTTTGGGAGGCTAGGGCAGGAGGATCGCTTGAGGCCAGGAGTTCAGCCAGCCTGGGTAATATGGTAAGACCCTGTCTTTACAAAAAGATATTTAAAACTAGCCAGGTGTGTTGGTGTGTGCCTGTAGCCCCAGCAACTCAGGAGGCTGAGGAAGGAGGATTGCTTGAGCCCAGGAGTTTGAGGTTGCAGTGAACTAAGATCATGCCATTGCACTCCAGCCTGGGCAACAGAGCAAGAACCTGTCTCTTAAAAAAAAAAAAAAAAAAAAAAAAGGTATCTATTTCTAAGTCACAAATCTAAAGAGATTGTACCAGTTTCTAATCACACCACCAGTATATAAGAGTTCCTATTCTACAATAGTTTCTTTCTTTATTACTGATTTATACCCAAAACAGATCTGATTTTGTTTTGTTTTATAAGAAAGACTAAAATATTTGTCTGCTTTTTGGCAATTTTTAAATCCCCACTGTCCAGATTGAAGGTGTTAACAACACTCCTAATTCATTATTAGTTCGAGGGTTTCTCTAAAAGACTTGGGACAAAGTTGGAAATCAATCTGCATTTTCATACAGCAGTTTAAGACATTTAAGTTTGACTCCATCTACTTAAGACTATTCAAAATGTGAATTTTGCAACTCCAGTGGTGGTTATGATCATTTAGTATTGCCCACAGGGGAAGTATGACAGGGTGAATTACAACCCAGGATGGAACAACTTTTTAGTCATTTCTGTTCCCATTAGTATTGTTAAGTTTTGTTATGCTGAGCACACTACAAAATTGTATCTCTTGTGTAAGTACAACACAATTTATTAAATATTGTATATATAAAACCAAGAATCAGTAGGATGCAGGGCTGCTTGACTGTACCAAAAACAAAACATGATAAGAATACATTGAAACACTGAATTTACTTAAGAAAAACCTAAGTTTTTCAAATCTAATTTATTTAAGAGAAGATATTTTCTTAATAAGTGTAACACAGTTCTTATAAGGTATGGTGATATGTAGAAAGTAGAATTTTGATTATTAATGTCAAGATATGTTTTCTGCCATTTTGATGGAGTTGATACTTTTTCTTGTAAGGTTCTTAGTCTTCCTATAGTGAAAGAGAGAAAGTGAGGTGTCATTGCTGAAGGTACACACTAATAACCTCTTGGTAGTTTATTGCAGGTAAAATCATTTTTTAATTAAGCTGACAAAGTGGTAAAATTGTAGCATTAAATTGTAATTATGTTTAAATGGAAGTCTTGCTATAGCGTGTTAAAGGATGATACTTTGAAGTTTAAATATCGACTGTCTTATCAAACACCATGTCTATAAGTAATAAGTTTCTGGGAGAATTGTGAATTGGATTTCGTTTTATTTCAAGTGGATGCTTTTGTGCCCATATTTAAGCTGCTGTTGCTTACAAGATCTGTACTGCCCTTCCCCACCTGCCTTTTCAATTATACCCTGTGCTCACTGAGACAAATCTCAGCAAGAGGCAGGAGTTGCTTCACTAATCAAAACCTCATGTTAAAATAGTTTTACCTAGATCCAAGTTCTAGTCCAAAATCAAAAAGCAATCTCTGGAGTTTATTCAGTATAGTTTTGTACTGACAGCTTTGCAAATAGTAATGTATACAGTACAGTACTTGGTGAACTGAAGAAATAGAATGGAGGCCATTAGCACTGTAAGTTGTTAGTTTGCCTGTTTACCAAAAACACGTTGAAGAGTTTTGGGGTGCTACCTTAAAATTGCCCTGTTTCACTGCATAAGAGGAACTGGCTTGACTCTACTTCACCCTTGGTGGAAACTAACAGGCCCTAAAAGAGGCAGCAACAGCTGAAGTGGATACCACAGAAATAAACAGCTGAAGTGGATACCACAGAAATAAACAGCAGAAGCTCTTTCAGACACCCCCGAAACCTGCCAAAACTCACAGGTAATACAAGTGAAATGGTAGCATAAGAAGAAAATAAACATGAGAATCTTCAAACTGTAAGCTTCGAAAGGTATCCTCTATCCAAGAAGAGAACCCAGTTCATACAAGGAAAAGGCAAAAGGAAAAGGTCAAGACTGTGACCTTTATGACACTGTGACCCCAGCCGTGGGCCAGGTGGAGTTGTCTGTGGTGACACCCCGGTTTGACAGAAGGGTCTTCAAGATCCCTGATCTGCACACTCTAGCAGCCAGAAGGTAGCTTTATAATACACACTGTCCCCAACTTGCCATAGATCACCTTACAATTTTTCAACTTGGCTACAGAGCAAAACCATTGCAATTTCAGCTTCCAGTCATGGGTCACATAACGATGGGGATACGTTATGAGAAATGTGGTGTTAGGTGGTTTCATCACTGTGTGAACCTCATGGTGTACTTACACAAATGTAGATGGTATAGTCTACTATGCACATAGGTCTGTGTTATAGTCTGTTGCTCCTAGGCTACAAACCTGTACAGCATGCACTATATACTGAATACTGTAGGCAGTTATAACACAATGGTAAGTATTTGTGCATCTAAACATAGGAAAGGTACAGTAAAATTAAGCATAAAAGATAAAAAATGTGCCAGTATAGGACATTTACCATGAATGGAGCTGG
The DNA here is from genome assembly GCF_047675955.1 of Chlorocebus sabaeus. Lineage (NCBI taxonomy): Eukaryota > Metazoa > Chordata > Mammalia > Primates > Cercopithecidae > Chlorocebus > Chlorocebus sabaeus. The sequence continues at coordinate 19,832,649 of NC_132908.1, forward strand.
CAGGACCGAAAACTCCTGCTTTCAAGTGAGTCAGTGAGTGAGTGGTGAGTAAATGGGAAGGCCTAGGACATTAGTGTGCACTGCTGTAGACGCTAAACACTGTAAACATAGGCTACATGAAATTTATTTTTTTTTAATTGCACTACAGCATTATGTTGTCACTAAGTAATAGGAATCTTTCAGCTCCCTAATAATCTTATGGGACCCCATTATATATGTGGTCCATCATTGACCAAAAACGTCATTATGACTATACTTGAATTTGATCTTTTCCTAGGCTAGTGATATGCAGTACATGAGATAATCAATACTTTCTTATAAAATGGGCTTATGTTAGATGACTTTTGCCCAACCGCAGGCTATTGTAAGTGTTCTGAGCACATATGAGGTAGGCTGGGCCAAGCTGTGATGTTCGATACGTTAGGTGTATTAAATGCACTTTTGACTGCCATCTCAGTGGATGGCAGCCCTCTCACTGACAGCAGAGACATCTTCCTCACTGTGCCAGTGGGCAGGAAAAAGAGCATGCTGCGACTGGCCAGTGACGTGCAGAGGATCCACATTGCACAACCGGATCCAGAGGCCTTGGGAAGCATTAGGGAGCTCTCCAGCTGTCTCACTCAAATCTGTAGCAGCATATGAACCCACAAATGGAGGCCAAAGTGGGCCCTCAATTGGACACTTCGGCAACCCTGACGAGACTTATTCCCTCCAGACTTACTGTTTTAGTGTCAGGTTCCAGAGAAGGGAGTGCCGTTCTTGGGGAATTCAGGATGAGGGAGACATGCTATTACTATATCGATTAAATAAAGCTTTGATGTTCACAGCCCCTCGCCACCACCCAGAAAAAAAAAAATAATTGCCTTGCTCTGTAGCTCTGTAAAACTGACTTCTGCCTTTTATTGGACAGGAACAAGCTGAAAGCTGGATACCTAATGTCAGTGGAGTCTTCTGAGCGTTTCCTGGAAGAAGTCGGGTCGCAGGCTCTAGTTGCTGGTTCTTACGTGCCACCATCCACAGTCCTTCAGCAGATTGATTCAGTGGCTAACGCTGATGTCATAAATGTAAGTAAATGAAAACGTACGATTTAACAACATAGAACTTAATGATCCAGTTTCAGAAGGATGCATAAGCGTCCTCGGGCAGTATATGTTATTCTCATGTTTGGTGCCCATCTACTTAATATGGAGGCGGGAGGGCCCATTCCCATAAGATCTGCAACAAGCTTCCTTGTCAGCTCGAGTGTATGTATCTTCCTCCTTCAAATAAACTACCATTAGGTTAAACTCTGCTGTCAGTGAGAGTGCTGCCGTCCACTGAGATGGCAGTCAGAAGTGCATTTAATACACCTGATGTATCAAACATCAGGTTAAACTAATGGTAGTTTATCATACGGGCTTATGTTAGATGACTAGAGGTAAAGAAGAGTCAAATATTGGCAGTTTCATGTCATCCAGCCTAAATAGTGAAGTTTGCTATTTTTCCTCTTCAAGTATTTCACCATCCAGCATCTTAAGATTTTCTTTATTATTCTAAGCCTAGGACATTCTCCTGTTCTTGCAATTTTTTTTTTTTCACATATATTATTGTTCCCTACAAGATTGAGCTGTTTTGAGGGCAAGGACTATGTCATGTACTTCTTTGTGTTCCCTACTGTGCCTAACAAGCACATGACTTACAGAATTAATCCAAAGTAAGTGGGTTTTCCCCGTTTTCTACATTAAACTTACCGACTCGCCTTCTGTTGTACATGTCTCAGCCATCTTCTCACCAACAGATCTACTTTGTGTAGGGACAGTGGGGATAAGAAAAAATAAAAAACAAAAAACCAAGCTGGGTGCAGTGGCTCATGCCTGTAATCCCAGCACTTTAGAAGGCTGAGGTGGGCAGATTGCTTGAGCCCAGGAGTTCAACACCAGACTGGGCAATGTAGCAAAACCCCGTCTCTACAAAAAAGTACAAAAATTAGCTAGGCGTGGTGGCATGCGCCTGTAGTCCCAGCTACTTAGGAGGCTGAGGTCAGAAGGTGGCTTGAGCCTAGAACGCAGAGGTTACAGTGAGCCGAGATCATGCCACTGTACTCCAGGCTGGGCAACAGAGTGAGACCCTGTCTCAAATAAAAAAAGAGACAAGGCTATTTTAAGAAAGTAACCCCGACTTGATTTCACTTGGCCCCTAATCATCATTTCATACTCTTCTTTTTTTTTTTCTTCTTTTTTTGAGACGGAGTCTCGCTCTGTTGTCTAGGCTGGAGGGAGTGCAGTGGCGCTATCTCAGCTCACTGCAACCTCCGCCTCCCGGGTTCACGCGATATTCCTGCCTCAGCCTCCTGAGTAGCTGGGACTACAGGTGCCCGCCACCACGCCCAGCTAATTTTTTGTATTTTTAGTAGAGATGGGGTTTCACCGTGTTAGCCAGGATGTGCTTGATCTCCTGACCTCCTCGCCTGCCTCGGCCGCCCAAAGTGCTGGGATTACAGGTGTGAGCCACCGCACCTGACTCATTTCTTACTCTTCTAAATGACTGTCCTTATCTTATATCCCATCATTATGTGCATCCCAACCCCACTGCTGCCACCACCACCTCTCCTTCATAGTGATAAGATAAGCTGGCCTGAGAATATGGGGGCTGCTGCTCCACCTACACCTGACTCATGATACTACACTTAACCAGTCTTTGAACTTGGAAGTAGTGGCATAAAGAATCCTCTAGGGTATAAAGGTTTACTTTTAAGTTAACAATCATTGTATTTTTATTGACCCAGACTATTTGCCCTTGTAATACAAAAACAGGAAAGTATATCCCTGCCTGAAGCCACACTACTCTATTTGAGAGTGTCAGTGATGTTTTCCTTATCTCTCTTTTAACAGCTACCCTCTTACCAGAGCATTGCCCTTGCTTGGTTCATTACACATACAATGGAACATTCAGAGGAACAGCTAAGCTTTTCCCACACTGTTACAAATTAAAGCACCAGCCATCTCCTAGTTAATTTTCACAACAGCTATTATAGTAATTGCTGGCTTAGAATGTCCTATCCAAGGCCGGGTTGGTGGCTCATGCCTGTAATCCCAGCACTTTGGAAGGTCGAGGTGGGTGGATCACTTGAGGCTAGGAGTTCGAGACCAGCCTGCCCAACATGGCGAAATCCGGTCTCTACTAAAAATACAAAAATTAGCTGGGCATGGTGGTGCATGCCTGTAATCCCAAGGCATGAGGCAGAGAATTGCTTGAACCTGGGAGGCGGAGGCTGCAGTGAGCCAAGATCGTACCACTGCACTCCATGCTGGGCGACAGAGCAAGACTCCATCTCAAAAAAAAAAAAGAATGTCCTATCCATAAATTCTTAAAATGACAATAAGTTCACCTGCTTGATGACATATATTTTTATTTTTGTTAACTTTGTCTTTTGTTTGTTTCTTTAAAGGCTGCAAAGAAGTTTGTTTCTGGCCAGAAGTCGATGGCAGCAAGTGGAAATTTGGGACATACACCTTTTGTTGATGAGCTGTAATACTGACGCACACATTACGAGAGAGAGCTGAACATTCTCTCAGCCCAGAGCAACAAACACATGAAAATCAGAAATCTCTAATATAACATTTGTCTTTTTTCCAGTGAGGTAAAATAAGGCATAAATGCAGGTAATTATTCTCAGCTGACCTAAAGTCAATAAAACATTCTGCTTAGGTGTTTTTCTTACGTTTTTCTCAATGAGTTAATCAACAAGTATTTATTATGTGCTGATATTTTTGTTTTAGATGCTTTAAAGGAGACAGGAATATAATTATTGAGTATAGAAGCATTAGAAACTATTAAAATTAAGGCTAAGTGGCTATCAGTATAAATAGTGCCAGGTTACTATTGGTGGCTTTTCAGATGAAAGCAAGTTCAAAATTTGTCATTTTGGGTATCAACAGCTAAATGGTCTGGTTTTTACCCCTGTTTTGCCTTTTTTGCAATAAAATTATATGCGAAAAACGTAAATTTCCTATCAATCATATCCTATATTCCCATTAATTCATTTTTTATGTCTGAGTTATCTTCACTGACAGAGTTTTGTTTTTCGCTCATCTGCTGTCTCTCCCTTATCTGTTACTATCCTGTCTCTTCCAAGTAATTAACTCTCAATTCAACATTTACAGTAAAAGGGCTGAAAAGGGAAAAACAAAGAATTCTAATGTGAATAACTAGCCAAGGAATATGTCTCTTAGTTATTTTAATTATAGTACTTGAAGTTTACCAAAAAAAAGAGAGAAACTAAATATTTAAAGAAAAGTGTGGTGTTTACATAAAGTGACATTCTCTACTATGTTCAGACATCCTGATACTGGATTTCTCTACTGCATTTTCTAAAAGAAAAGAAATTCTTCTCAGAAAGAAGGGTCTTATTCTGAAAATAAGATTTGCAAGGCCTGCAAGAACCCAGGGAAGTATTTAGATAATCCTATTGAAGAACATCTCTAAAGGCTTAATAACGCAGTCATAAGAGAAGAGAATTGGTGAGTCTACAGACAGTCCTTGATAAGTATAGCAGACTTGTGCCTGGTGAGGCACAAAACTTGGGTGTCTGCAAGATAAATGCTCATATGACCACAGATTTGCTAACCAACCTTTGATACCAGTTGGGCTTTACCCTCTTCAACTTGGGCACAGTCTTCCAGCCAAAATGCATCTGAGGTAGAGGAAGTAGAGGAGGAAGAGGTTTCATTGTCTTGCTTCACCATTATCCAGTATGGAGAAGGCGCCTTCACTTCTTTCTTATCATCTCTGTGAATCATCACGTCACAATCAATGTCTTTTCCTACAGTAATAGTATGGTTGTTCTTATTATATCCATGCCAGTCTCTGGAGATGGATATTGATCTCCTTGCAGGGTGATGCGCAGTTGACCACGGATATCTATAATATTGAAGTCTTCTATCTAAATCTGCATTTTCATTATCATCACTGCTTGTGAAAGATTCATCTTTTGCCAGCTCCATTTTCTTTGGTGTGCTGAAATGAAAGAATAGTGAATAAAATAGATTCTTCATGTCTCAACATTGATGGTCCCCTAACAAGATGCCTTATAACTTGCTTTGACTCATAGAAGATACAATTTAGCTATAGCACTACCCTTCTGTGTCATTGAAATGTTTCCCTTTTAAAAATTATCTTTAGGCCGGGCGCGGTGGCTCAAGCCTGTAATCCCAGCACTTTGGGAGGCCGAGGCGGGCGGATCAGGAGGTCAGGAGATTGAGACCATCCTGGCTAACACGGTGAAACCCCGTCTCTACTAAAAAAAATACAAAAAACTAGCCGGGCGCGGGCGCCTGTAGTCCCAGCTACTCGGGAGGCTGAGGCAGGAGAATGGCGTGAACCCGGGAGGCGGAGCTTGCAGTGAGCTGAGATCCGGCCACTGCACTCCAGCCTGGGCGGCAGAGCGAGACTCCGTCTCAAAAAAAAAAAAAAAAAAAAAATTATCTTTAAAATTTTTCCATTTCTAAATGGAAATCAAATTCTGCCTTAAATTACTTTACCATACCTTAAAAAGTTTTGCACAGACTTATACTAGACTACTGACCAGAATATTAGGAGGCGTTAAAGGGTAGGTTAATTTCAGTGCAGCTAAAGTGACAGGTTCAACCTGACCATCTCCTGAGAACTCTATTCTTGTGGCTCACGTGGCAGAAACACAATATTACTGATTTCCAGAGGAGTCAGGAAGTCAGGAAATAGTGGGCCTTAAGGATCTTCAACATCCTAGTCATTAGTAAGTCTTCGAGTCTTTTTTTTAGAGAGGGTCTTGCTCTGTCACCCTTGCTGCAGTGCAGTGGCACCGTCAGCTCACTGCAACCTTGAACTCCTGGACTCAAGTGACCCTCTGGCCTCTGTTTCCCAAGTAGCTGAGACTACAGGTGTGTATGCTGTATGCTGCCACACCTGGCTAATTTTTAATTTTGTTTTGTTTTGTTTTAGTAAAAACAGGATCTCCCTATGTTGCCCATGCCTGTCTCAAACTGCTGGCCTCAAAGAATCCTTACCTTGGCCTCCAAAGTGCTAGGATTACAGGCAGGAGCCACTGTGCCCAGCCAGGTTTTTGTTGTTGTTTTTAACTTTCTGCAATTATTGGCTTTCTTGATTGTTGAAACTAGGTGGTGCTTGCCTGCTAGTACCTTCAGGTCTCTGAACTTTCCTAATGCCTACAGTACCTGTGCTTGCTTTAACTTTCCAGAATGAGTGCTCTGTCACCTGCTTTCCCTCATCCTGGTACTGTTGCCCAGCAGAACCAAATCTTTGTGATTACAAATCTCTGGTACATTCTGCCCTGCTAAAAGGAAATAGGTTTCTTCCCTGCCAACCTGTTAAGACTTCTGGTGTTATCACTAATAACCTTGGCGATCTGCCTGTTGTATTTGCTTCCAAGAATTTGAATGGCTTCTCCTGAAGTTTATCTCTTCCAGTAATAAACAGTTGATAATGAGTAATTTTTACTAAGAGCCACTAGTCTTAAATACTGATTTTCTTTGTCTAATTTGCTTTCAGACACACTTAGGTCTTCCTGAACAGCACATGAATTTTTTTTAAAAATCCAAGTATTAATAACTTTTTTTTTTTCCAGACTGCAGGGTGAATCCTTGGCAACTCTGATGGTTAGGTAACCATAAAGGACAGGTAAATTATCATTAGGTAATAAAGCCACAACCCTGCAGAGGTCAGGATTGGCTGGAAACAAACTTCCTTGAGCATTCGGCCTACCCAGAGCATTAAATGGAGAATTTTCTCCAGTGTGTATACCCGGTGCCATTTTCTCCTGGAAAAGGTTATACTAGCTTTGTGAAAACAGCTTTTTCCTTTCCCTTCTTTCCCTGCCCCGTTACACTTAAGTTACTAAAATGCCCTAGATATGAGTACTTTGCCTAATTAAGAAAGGGAGTCAGCAAGTGCTTGGTATTGTTATTTAAGTTTGCGGGTTTTCGCCTCATACTTGAGTTGTGCTGTTCTATCTTTTCTTTGCTTTTGAATGGTCAGTCTGCCATCCTTAGAATTTAATATTCTGGATCTCAAAACTTCTCCATGTAATGAAAATGCTTAGCACATAGTTGTTACGTTGTCATCTAAAAGATGAGCTCATGCTTTTAGAGTCGTGCCCTCCAGTGTAGGAGTCGCTGAGTAGGATTTGATTGTGAGTTGTGATCATGCTACTACACTACAGCCTGAGGGATAGAGTGAGACCCTGTCTCAAAAATAAGACTTTTAAAATTAAAAATTAAAAACAAATGAACCGTTGACCACATGAAAGTCCTAGGGCAATTTTAGCAAAACAAAACAGACTCAGCCCCTGCCTTCATGGAGTTCATATTCTCCCAGGGAAACACAGTGAACAACTGATTACACAGATTATTTCATTAAAATTGGGATAAATGTGAAGGAGCGAGCTGTGAAGGCATATGTCAGATGGACCTGTTTCTAGGAAGACCCCTTGGAGAAGGTACACTGGAGCCTTCAAGGGTGTCTACTGAAGAGCAAAGTTACGAGCATGTTGCAGACAGAGAAGAGCAAGTGCAAAGACCCTGAGGCAAAGAGCAACAAAAGGCAGGGAGCTGGAAGCTAAAGTGGGATAGAGAGGGATGGGGAAAGCAGTATGAGTTGAAGTTGGAATGGTATGCAGAGGCCAGCTGAACCCCGTAGAGCATTATAGGCCAATGTGAGGATTTTGACATTTATCCAAAGAACAAAAAGTCTTGAGATTTTTTGCAGGAACATGCCAGGATCAGATTTGCATTACAAAAAGATCATTCTGGCCGGACTTGGTTGCTTATGCCTCTAATCCCAGCACTTAGGGAGGCCGAGGCAGACAGATCACCTGAGGTCAGGAGTATGAAACCAGCTTGGCCAACATGGTAAAACTTCATCTCTACTAAAAATACAAAAATTAGCTGGGTGTAGTGGCATGCGCCTGTAATCCCAGCTACCCTGGAGGCTGAGGCAGGAGAATCACTTGAACCTAGGAGGCAGAGGTTGCAGTGAGCCAGGATCACTCTACTGCACTCCAGCCTGGGTGACAAGAGCAAAACCAAGAAAAAAAAAATACAGTTTTGGTGATAATACAATTTGAAAGTAATTAGCATGTGGATAGAGAAACCACAGGCATCAATGAAATTGGCTAGGAGAAAGGACACCAAGAGGAAATGGCCAGAGGTAATAGGAAAGTAGGAAAATCAGGGGAGTGTGGTGTCACAGAAGCCTGGGAAGTGCTATTTCAAGAAGAGAGTGGGTGGAAAGTGTTAATTGTCTAGTGCTGCTCAGAAACCAAGCAAGATAAAGACAAGAATGTAGTGGGATCAGAAGTGTGAAGGCTATGGGTGGCCCTGGGAAAAAGGACTCAGCCAAGGGATGAAAGCAAAGCCTAGATTGAAGTGGGTTGAGGAGTGTCTGGGAAGTGGCGTCTCTCGAGGAAACAGAGGTGTCTAATACAGCTTTTAGCAAGTTGGGAGGGCATGCAAGAGACTCCAGTGGCTAGAGAGGGTAGGGAGAGGAGAGTGGACTGAAGATAGGATTTGCCAAGATGAGAGAAGTTTAAAAAGGCTTAGATTTTACTGGGAGGGACCCGGAGAGAAAAAAATTGAATATGCAAAAGAAAATAGGATTTGCAAAAAGCCTTTTTTTTTTTTTTTTGAGATGGAGTCTTGCTCTGTCTCTAGGCTAGAGTGCAGTGGCGCGATCTCGGCTCGCTGCAACGTCCGACTCCCAGGTTCAAGCGATTCTCCTGCCTCAGCCTCCTGAATAGCTGGGATTACAGGTGCTCGCCACCACATGCAGCTAATTTTTGTAATTTTAGTAGAGAAGGGGTTTCACCATGTTGGCCAGGATGGTCTCGATCTCCTGACCTCGAGATCCGCCTGCCTCCCAAAGTGTTGGGATTACAAGCATGAGCCACAACACCCGGCCCACAAGAAGCATTTTAAGGGCTGACTTGGGAAGGAGAGGCACCATGCAGGTAGGCACAGGGACAAAATTCCCAACTGATGACTTGTTTTTTAACTCCAAGTTGACTTTATCATGCTTTCTCATATTAGATCCTACAGATCTAATACCAGAAACCCTGGAAATTACTCTGACAGTGTCACCAGTCCTCCTGTCATCCTTATTTGATAATTGTCACATTAAACCATCTGTGCCTCACAGGCCCTGGGATTCTGTATTATAACAAAGAGTTCCTAAAATGAACTATTTACCTTGTTACTGGGAATTTGGCCTCAGGGATTAAATCATATATTTCTAGCCATTCTTCAGGAATGTTAATAAAATCTCGGTAAACATTGATTTGTAGCACTGTTCCAATGGTGATATGTTGCAAAAGCTGTAAAAATTCTCGAAGAGTATATCCTAACACATTGGCATGGCCAACACTAATCAGAACATCACCTGAAGAGGGAAAAATATATATATCAGTAAAACTAGGGGTTTAAAGGGACCATATTGATTTCTGGCTTTATTGTGAGGTATTTCATTTTATGTGTCCATACTGTTGATTCTTTTTGAACCAAAACCAGGCTTCAGCCTTTTTTTTTTTTTTTTTTTTGAGATGAAGTCTCACTGTCTCCCAAGCTGGAGTGTAGTGGTGCGATCTCGGCTCACTGCAAGCTCTGCCTCCCAGGTTCAAGTGATTCTCCTGCCTCAGCCTCCCAAGTAGCTAGGATTATGGGCACGTGCCACCATGCCTGGCTAATTTTTTTTTTTTTTTTTTTTTTTAAGTAGAGATGGGTTTTCACCATGTTGGCCAGGCTGGTCTCAAACTCTTGACCTCAGGTGATCTGCCCACCTCGGCCTCCCAAACTGCTGGGATGACAGGCGTGAGCCACCCCGCCCGGCCTAGCCTTTATTTAATAAAGATGTTCATCTCCATGATATGAATGTCCTTTGCATAATGAAGAGTATATGCAAGATGTTTCTTAATAGCAGTATAATGGTAGACATTATATGATGTTTTTGAGACATTTCTGAAGTTCTTGGTGTGACAGAGGCTAAAAAAACATTTATAATCGGAACCAGCCTTTAGGATTCTAAAAATAGATTAGTTTCAAATAAAATGAATGGCTATTACTAGGAAAGAAAAAACCATTTACACTAAGTGATGAATAAATGACCTACTTTCTATTATACCTGCCTGGCAATTTCCAGTGCCCTCTACAGTTAATAGACTACATTAAACATAAAGCCTTTCATTTTAATTCTCTACCCTTGTGCAATATTGAGCAAATAATTCTGTATAAAACATTGGGCAATTAGGCATGCTTTAATTAACTGTAAGATGTGTATGCAGTGAGTATGTTGGTTTAAAGGGATTTGACAGCTAGGTTTCCCTACCTTAGGGCAATGCAGGACAAGGAAGGAAACAAGATGGTCAACCATGCAGCTTCTGAGTCCCCAGCAGGTGGGAAGAGGACTACATCTTGAGCACTAACCCCCGAAACCCCCAAATTGAAATAAGCTAAAAGACCAGTTATTCACTTGCTCCTACCTCCCCCATGTCCCCACCTCCAGCAGCTAGGTCATGGACCTGTGAGTGAGATCCAGCCACTTGACACTTCCACCTGGGTCACTGAACCTGGAGGAGGAGACGCAGAAGAGTGACAGGAGCTTCTAGTTGCCAGGGGTAGTTACACACAGCTTTTGGTTCTCACCATTTTCCAAGCCTGCTTCTCCAGCCTTTTGGGCGATTCTTTCAGACTCAGTATCCCAAATTCAGTGCATTAACAGAAGTGTTTTTTGTTTTTTTGCAATGAGGAACTCTGCTACAACGGCATTCAGCAAGACTTCAGAAAGGAATACAAAGGATTTGCTTTTTAAGGACCAGTTCACGTTGGGCAAAATCTTAAGTCTTCAGATCTTATTAGTACTGACCTGCTGGGGACCCTCAGTCAATCTCATTCTAAGACAGCTGAAGCCTAACCTCAGAGAAGAAAAGGGTCAAGAAGAAGTGCCTTCTCTGATGCATGCACTGGGCTTCAATCAGGAATTACACTGATCCCAAAAGAAGCCTCCAAGGATGCCAAGCACAAATGTCCATAGCTCTAGATCCTATCAGAAACAAATTTCCCAGAATTCAAGAAAATGAATACTTAGAAGGGTGGAGAAAAACCTTCTCCTTTGGTCTTAAGCAGTAGCTGGGGGTAATACAATCAACCATGTATCTGAAGCTCACTTCAGAATGAAACAAGGCTACCTGCAGCTTGAGCAATATGAAACAGATGCTCATCCTACTGAGGTTAATTACAATGGCAAAAAAAAAAAAAAAAAATTCCCCAGATGAGCTTACTTACCTAATGTTAAAAGCAGTGTTTATAGCTGAAAGCTATGGCTTGGCATTCTGCTTAATTATGTTGTAAAAGGGTGACTTTTATCAAGAGGGCAGAAGATAAACAGCTTAATTTCCTGACCGTTCTGGCTGTAAACCAAACATGTCAGCATGTGAATGTGATTACTCTAGCAATAGATATTAACATTGCCCTTCATACAGAAACACCAATTTGGTATTTATGAACACCAACCTCATTACACATTTTTTTTCTGTTTTAATGGGCTATAGGATGACATTATATAAACTTTGTCTCGATTACCTACATTAAATCAACTTTGCATCAGCCAAGCCACTACTGAAAAATATTTTATTTTTTCATCTCTCCCAACTAGGCTGGAAGTTCCTTAAGTTCCTCATGGCTAGGGACCATGTCTGTATGGTTCACCACTACACTCCCAGTGCCTAGCTGGGTGTCTGCACACACTAAATCTTCAGGAAATGCTTAGGCAGTAGCCAGTCTATGACTTGTATTTACTGTAGAAGCTACATTAATTTCCTTTTTTTTTTTTTTTTTTCTTGAGACAGGGTCTCACTTTGTCACCCAGGCTGGAGTGCGGGGATGCAAATACAGCTCACTGCAGCCTTGACCTCCAGGGCTCAAGCAACCCTCCTGCCTCAGCTCCCGGAGGAGCTGGGACTACAAGCGCATATGCCCACCATGTTGGGCTAGTTTTTGTATTTTTTATTGAAATGGGGTTTGTCATGTTGCCCTGGCTGGTCTCGAACTCCTGAGCTCCAACAATTTGGAGTGCTGAGATTCCAGGTGTGTGCTACCGCACCCGGCTTACATTAATTTCTTAAGACTTAGAATATCAGAAGCTGTTAAGGCCATACTGGCCAAAAGGAACTTAAAGTTTAGCCAGAATAAACTAACACAAAATAAATTAGGAAATCAAGGTGAAACCCTATCCTGAAACACCAAAGGAGAGAGATTTCAGCACATAGATAAAAGATAATGGGGCTGGGAGAAAATGGGGTCAAAGAAATAGCATGTTTCTACAATTACCGTCTCCCAAAATCTCATCATCATTGTCTAAAACCACTGAGTTACAGACTTTAAAGCCTAGACTGATGCTGAGGAGAACCGGCAGGCTTGTCACAAAGAGATTTGGGGCTCTGGACTTAACTCTGTATTCAAATCTCATTTCTAGTTGTTAGGCAATTGGCTAGAAAGGTATGGGCTTTCTAGGCAGACATGGGTTCAAATCCCAGCTCTGAACACAGACTCAGTTGTGTAACTAAGATGAACAAGTTATTTCGTCTCTCTAATCCTCTATATTTTCATTATCTACATTTCAGGAGTGTTGCAAACTTTAAATTAGATAACACGTGGGGCCAGGTGAGATGGCTCATGCCTGTAATCCCAGCACTTTGGGAGACTGAGACAGGAGGATTGCTTGAGCCCAGAGGTTCAAGGCTGTAGTAAGCTATGATTGCACTACTGCACTCCTGCACTCCAGCCTGTGTGACAGTGAGACCTCTTATACAAATAAAATTAAAAGTTGGAGTAAAAAAATAGATAATAGATGGGGAAATATCTCCCACAATGCCTGGGACTAATATTCATTTATTATTTATTTATTTATTAAGCAAAGACATAACAAATGAGTCACTGCTTTAGGTGTGACGGTTAACATTGTCAACCTGATTGGATCGAAGGATGCAAAGTATTGTTTCTGGATGTGTCTGTGAAGGTGTTGCCAGAAAAGATTAACATTTGAGTCAACGGACTTGGAGAGGCAGACCCGACCCTCAATCTGGGTGGGCACCATCCAATCAGCTACCAGCATGGCTAGAAAAAGCAGGTGGAAAAAGGTGGAATGAGCAGACTTGCTGAGTCTTCCAGCCTTCATCTTTCTTCCGTGCTGGATGCTTCCTGCCCTCGAACATCAGACTCCAAGTTATTTGGCTTTTGGACTCTTGGACTTACACCAGTGGTTTGCCAGGGGCTCTCAGGCCTTCAGCCACAGACTGGAGGCTACACTGTCAGCTTCCCAACTTTTGAGGTTTGGGGACTCGCACTGAGCCACTATTAGCTTCCCTGCTCTTCAGCTTGCAGATGGAGGGGCAGAATGATATGGTTTGGTTCTGTGTCCCCATCCAAATGTCATTGCCAGTTGTAATCCCCACATTTTGAGGGAGGGACCTGTAATCCCCACGTGTGGAGGGAGGGAGGTGATTGGATCATGGGGGTGGTTTCCCCCATGCTGTTCTCATGATAGTGAGTTCTCATGAGATCTGATGGTTGTATGAGTGACAGCTCCTCCTTCACATACTCACACTCTCTCCTGCCGCCTTGTGAAGAAAATGCCTGATTCCTCCTCCACCATGAATGTAAGTTTCCTGAGGCCTCCCCAGCCATACGGAACTGTGAGTCAATTAAACCTCCTTCATGTATAAATTATCCAATCTCAGGCAGTATCTTTACAGCAGTGTGAGAATGCACTAATAGAGTAGGTGAGTCCTGGACTTAAAAGATTAAATTCAAGACTGCTTCTAACCTCAAAGAGCCCACTAACTATAGCCCTGCCATGAGATTCTCTGTTGCCTACCTAAAAGCATACTCCTGTCAAACTCTAGCACCCTGGAGTATGCACCCGGATCATCACCCAGCATCTGTCACCTGACCTTGAAGAAGCTGAGGAAAAGCAGAAAACCCCATGGGACCTGTCCTGGAGTTCTTTTGTTCTGGTAAGTCCAGAACTCTCCACCTGTCGCCGTTTGTTCTCCACCACCAAGTAGTGATGTGTGGGGAAAATGCTTTGGATTTTAAGGTATAGCAAACTGTTTCATAAAACCATTATATATCTGCTTTCTTCTTTAATCCATTGCTTGGAACCCTTAGCTGCAAATAGAACCACCTGAGGAGCTTTTAAAACATAAACTCCCCTGTCCCAGTCCAAGAACTATTGAATCAAAAACCTGTGGGGAGATAGGGACCAGGCATCCTGGTTTTAAAAACTTCCCAGATGATTCTAACAGGTAACCAGGGTTGAAAACCAGTGGCTTAATCCACTGGGACCCCCATACAGCCATCATTTTTTATTAAAACACACACGTAAAAGTCTAGAGAATCTGTAAGAACAGCCTAAGAGATTATTTCCAATATTTCTATAGCACTTCAGTTTTAAAAGCACTTTCATAAAAATTATTTCATCAGGCTGGGCTCAATGGCTCACACCTGTAATCCCAGCACTTTTGGAGGCCACATGGGAGGATTCCTTGAGGCCAGAGTTTGAGACCAGCCTGGACAACATAATGAGACACCACCCACCCACCGCCTCCACTGCCCATGTCTACAAAAAAATAAAAAATAAAATAAAATTAGCTGGGCATGGTGGTACACGCCTGAGTCGCAGCTACTCAGGAGGCTGAAGCAGGAGGATCACTTGAGCCAAGGAGTTTAAGGCCACAATGAGCCATGATCAAGCCACTGCACTCCAGCATGGGTGACAGAATGATACCCCATCCATCAAACAAACACGCATTATTTCATCAAATCTTAACAACCTCTGACAAACACAGGATTATCCCAATTCAAAGATGAGGTGACTGAGGCCTGAAAGGTTAAGTGGCTTTGCCCAGGGTCACAGAACTAAGAAGTGTCAGACCCTGGGCCTGAATCAGGACAGCTAACACAATGTTTTTTCCTTCTCACGACTGCGCCAGCCCATTCTGCTTCCCCAGCTCCTGGGCACAGCACTAGGCCCAGGCCAGGCACTGAGAAAACACCTCTTGAATAGCATAGAAAATTCATTCACCCAAAGACACAAGGAGCAGGGCAGTATTGGTAAAGCCCTTAGGCTCTGGAGTCTGACAGAGAAGGTTCAAATCCCAGCTCCTTGGAGTGACCATGGGAGAGTTACTAAATACTTGATTCCTTGTCTGCAAGGTGGTTTCATGCAGAATCTAGCCCAGGGATTGGGAGAGTGAAATGAGGTCATGCAGCTAAGTGTTAGCAATGGTTAATACTGCCTACGAAAGAAAATATCTTTATGCACTGAGAGCCATAGCTCTGGAGCTATGGGTCCCTGAATCCCCACATAGGAGAAACAGGTGAATTGGACAAGGAGCTGAATCTCACCCTCATTAAGTAAATTTAATTTTCTTATTTTTTTAGAGATAGGGTCTCACTCTGTTACCCAGGTTGGCATGCAGTGGCACAATCATAGCTCACTGCAGCCTCGGCTTCCTGCGCTCAAGTGATCCTCCCACCTCAGCTTCCCGAGTAGCTAGGATTACAGGCACGCATCATGCCAGGCTACTTTTGTTTTGTTGTAGAAATGGTGATATGGTTTGGATTTGTGTCCCCACCCAAATCTCATGTTGAACTGTAGTCCTCGGTGTTGGAGGAGGGACCTGTGGGGAGGCAGTTGGATCATGGGGGCAGATTTCCCCCTTGCTGCTCTCGTGATAGCGAGTGAGTTCTCATGAGATCTGGTTGTTGAAATGCGTGTAGCACCTCCCCCTGCTGTCTCTTCCTCCTGCTCCAACCATGTAAGACGTACCTCCTTCCTCTTCACCTTCTGCCGTGATTGTAAGTTTCCTGAGGCCTCCCCAGCTGTGCTTCCTGCAGAACCATGAGCCAGTTAAACTTCTTTTCTTACAAATTACCCAGTTTCAGGTTTTTCTTTATAGCTGTGCAAGAACGGACTAATATAGACAGCATCTCACTATGTTGCTCAGGCTGGCCTTGAACTCCTAGCCTCACCTGATCCTCTCACCTTGGCTTCCCAAAGTGCTGGAATTACAGGTGTGAGCCACTGTACCTGGCCAGAATTAAATGAATTAATATGCCCAACAGTGATAGTTATGCAAGTGATAGCCATTGGCTGGCCCATAGAAAGTTCTCAACTAATGTTGTCATATCTTTTTTTTTTTTTTTTTTTTTTTGAGACACAGTCTCACTCTGTCACCCAGGCTGGAGTACAATGTGCGATCTCAGTTCACTGCAACCTCTGCCTCCCGGGTTCAAGAGATTCTCCTGCCTCAGCCTCCTGAGTAGCTGGGACTACAGGCGCCCGCCACCAGACCCAACTAATTTTTGTATTTGTATTTATTTATTTATTTATTTATTTAAGACAGAGTCTCTGTCGCTCAGGCTGGAGTGCAGTGGCGCGATCTCAGCTCACTGCAACCTCCGCTTCCCGGGTACAAGTGATTCTCCTACCTCAGCCTCTCAAGTAGCTGAGGTAGGAGATGTGGCACAGGCATGTGCCACCACGCCCAGCTAATTTTTGTATTTTTAATAGAGACAGGGTTTCACCATCTTGTCCAGGCTGGTCTCGAACTCCGGACCTCAGGATCCACCCACCTCAGCCTCCCAAAGTGCTGGGATTACAGGTGTGAGCCACCACTCCCGGCCAGTTTTTGTATTTTTAGTAGAGACAAAGTTGTACCATGTTGGCCAGGGTGGTTGCAAACTCCTGACCTCAAGTGATCCCCTGCCTCAGCCTCCCAAAGTGCTGGGATTACAGGCGTGAGCCAGTCAGCCTCCCAAAGAGCTGGGATTACAGGCATGAGCCAGCATGCCTGTCATATCCTTATAGTTACACTGAAACCTGGTGACCCGAGCCTCCCTTCAGGCAGATGGGCAGGATGGGTGGTTGGGAAGCATGGTGAAAGGGCAGTCACCTGGCTGAAGTTTCCCGTCGTTGGCTGCAGCCCCCTTCCTGATGAGGTGGGTGATCTGGAGGTAGGGTCCATGCTGGATGATGATGAGGCCTAATCCCAGCCGGCCCACAGTGAGTTTAGTCTGCTGTGTTTTGCTCAAGTTGTGTACAGATGTTTTGACCTTGATGCTGACTCCTCTTTCTAACCAAAAGAGGGGAACTTATTTCAGTCCTTCACCAAGACAGAAGCATGGCCATACCCACTGGGGTTCTGAAGCCAGATCCCTGGGACAGTTATTTAATCCCTATTCCTCAGATTCCTTGTTGGTAAAATGAGGATAAAAAGTGTTCACCTTGGAGAGCTCTTCTGAAAATTAAATGGGAGCATTAAAGGGCTTCTGCAGAGTCTGGCATATTATGAGTACTTAATATTAGTATTATCTATTCACTTAACAAATATTTATTGATACAGACAGTGTGCTAGGCCCTGGGTTTACCATGGTGAGCAAAACAGATATGTTGGGTTTTTTGGTTTTAACAGACAAGGTCTCACTCTATTGCCCAGGCTGGAGTGCAGTGGCATGATCACGGTTCACTGCAGCCTCAATCTCCTGGGCTCAAGGGCTCCTCCCACCTCAGCCTCCTAAGTAGCTGGGACTACTGGCATACGCTACTATACACGGCTAATTTTTATTGTTTTTGTAGAGACAGGGTCTCACTATATTGGCCAGACTAGTCTTGAACTCCTGGCCTCAAGCAATCCTCCCACCTCAGCCTCCCAAAGTGCTGGCATTACAGGTGTGAGCCACCATGCCCGGCCCACATGTGTTTCTTGTCCTCGTGAAGTTTACAGCCTAGTGGAGGGGACAAATATCAATCAGTCATGTAAATATATGTTGGATAACAAACTGTAACTCATGTTATAAAAGAAATGGACGGAGGCTCTGAGAATGAGTAACAGAGGGCCAAAGTCTCATCTGAGGATGGCAGGTCAGGCTTCCAGCAGGGCTAAAATTTGAATTAAGGCCATAAGGACCAATAGGAAATATTTAGGCAAAGAAAGGTAGATCAGGAGCACATTGTGTTAAGGTCTGAGAAAGGAAGGAACTGGCCCTGTCAGAGGAGGGGGGAGGCAGGAGGAGCGAGGACCAAGCAAACAGAGGCTGCTTCTCAGACTTCCTTAGTGAAAAAGCTCAGAAGTGAATTAAGCTGGACATGGTTAGATGAGATGAAATGAAATGAAAATGAAAGGGTCGTGGTGCATGTCATAGCAGTAACAGCAGAAATGAGCAGTAGATGGATCCAAAAAGCACATGGGAGGAAAATCTGAAGGCCTTGGAGACAAGGGGTAATGGGAGGGGTTGAAATATGTTTTCTACAGAACCAAATCTCACAAGAAAAATTTCAGGGACTAAAAGGACATTCAAAACAAGAAGTTAATTTCCCAAGAGGAAGCTGCCAGCAAACTCCTTTTCGGTACACAGGAAGCTCCTGGGGAGATCTGTTTTCGGCACACTTTTCCAGTATTTCACACACAACTCCTTTCCATAAGGACAAGTGACACACCAAGCTTGCCAAGTCCATGTGACTGTGGTGTTTTCAGGGCCACTGCTGAGGGAAAGGCTCCCCCAGCTCCCTACCTCTGGCTGTAGGGAACTGGAGGGGTTCATGGCCCTTTCCTCTAAAGCAAATGTCCTTGCCCATCTCCAACCTCACTTTCCCCTAAACCACAGATGCTCTTTGTTTGGGAAAATAAAATAGCATAATATAAATGAGATACCATCTTCAGAGACCTTATGGGGTTCTGGGTGCAATTGGGGGCAGGATATGCCCTACCTGAGCCTCTGGTTCCTGAGCAAACAGAGAAGTCACGTCTTGGGCAAGGTCCAGTGGTTCCTATCTCAGCTTGTAAATTCAATGTGTGTATAAGGTAAGCTACCAGGAGCCCACTTTTAAAAGTCAGCAGGGTTAAGTAAAAGAGCCAGACTCACAAGGCTCCTAACTCACAGATGAAGGACGTGTCTCAGGAGTTTGATCCAGACCTCTATAAGCAAATGCAGAAGTTCAGGAAGGCAAGAAACACAAAGTACATCTTGCAAAATTAAAATAACTTTGTGCCAGGTGCAGTAGCTCACACCAGTAATCCTAGCACTTTGGGAGGCTGAAGCGGGCAGATCACAAGATCAGGAGTTTGAGACCAGCCTGGCCAACATGGTGAAACCTGTCTCTACCAAAAAATTAGCCAAGCCTGGTGGCACGCGCCTGTAATCCCACCTACTTGGGAGGCTGAGGCACAAGAATCACTTGAACCCGGGAGGCAGAGGTTGCAGTGAGCTGAGATGGCACCATTTTACTCCAGCCTGGGTGACAGGGTGAGACTCCGTCTCAAAAACAAAAAAAAAAATTAGCCGGGCATGTTGGTGTGCGCCTGTAATCCCAGCTACAAGCCTGGGTGACAGAGGGAGACTCCATCTCAAAAAAGAAAGGAAAAGAAAAAAAAAAACCTGACAAAGTGAAGTTGAATGTGGATCTTCGTGGAGCAAGTCAATACATGCAATCTCCTGTCTCATATGCTAGCAACGTACCAGACCACTCTGCTTCATTCTGGGGAGAAGATTTCTCACACTATGGCAGCTATCCATGAGAGCTTCACAGGTTATCAGCCATATGTAGTCACTACTTTAAAGCACTTACACAACCCTCTGAAAAAACTAGTTGAGAAGAAAAGAAGCTCACCCAGCAGGAAAGCCCAGATGTGGCAGTGCAGGAGCTGAGTCAATTAATTTCATTAGAGGATGGAAACTGCTACAAGGAAAAAACTGAAGATGTGCCTTAGACAAAGGCTCTTCACACAGCGCATGCTCAAGATGAACTATTAGCTATCAAACCTGAGGAAGGTGCTCACTTGGGCCCAGTGGCAGAGACCCTGGAACCCGAAGGTACTGACAAAGGTGACCCTAGTGCTGTTGAGTGAGATCTTCAATGCTTCCTCCCTGGAAGAGGATGAGCTCAGAAAAGAGTGAGTGGCGGCTGGGAGCGGTGGCTCACGCCTGTAATCCCATCACTTTGGGAGTCCAAGGCAGGCGGATCACAAGGTCAGGAGATCGAGACCATCCTGGCTAGCACGGTGAAACCCGTCTCTACTAAAAAATACAAAAAAATTAGCTGGGCGTGGTGCAGGTGCCTGTAGTCCCAGCTACTCCGGAGGCTGAGGCAAAAGAATGGCTTGAACCCGGGGGACGGAGCTTGCAGTGAGCCGAGATCACACCACTGCACTCCAGCCTGCGCAACAGAGCGAGACTCCATATCAAAAAAAAAAAAAGAGAGAGTGAGCCGCTGTGTTTGGGGACAACCAGGTGGAGGAGGCAGCACTGTGATCTTGGGAGAGCCAGACCCCAAGCACCACATTAAAATATGAAAGACTTACAGGTCTTGCTACAAGGCTAGTCAGACAGCAATGTCAACCTTCCCAAGGACAAGCAGTCCAAATGACAACAGCCCTGCAGTGAAAAAGCCTAAGGCTGCCTGGCACCTGCCTGCCTGGTTCAGCCTCTTCACCAGCCTCGAGTCATTATCAAATCCTGATGCTGTTCGGAAAAAAGCCATAAAGAACAAGAACTGCTCAATGCAGGAATCTGCAGCCTTCGCAGAAGTATAAAGTGATTAGAGCCTGGGCAACATAGTGACACCTCATCTCTTCTATTTAGGCCGGGCGTAGTGGCTCACACCTGTAATCCCAGCACTTTGGGAGGTCGAGGGTGGGTGGATCACTTGAAGTCAGGAGTTCGAGACCAGCCTGGCCAGCATGGTGAAACACCGTTGCTACTGAAAACACAAAAATCAGCCAGGTGTGATGGTTCACACCTATAATCCCAGTTACTCTGGAGGCTGAGGCACAAGAATCACTTGAACCTGCCTGGAAGGTGGGAGTTGCAGTAAGTCAAGATCACACCACTGCACTCCAGCCTGGGTCACAGAGCGAGACTCTGTCTCAGAAAAAAAAAATTAGTTGAGTGTGATGGTGCATGCCTACAGTCCCAGCTATGGGGAGGCTGATGCAGGAGGATTGCTGGAGCCCAAGAGTTGGAGGCTGCAGTGAGCCAGGAGCATACCACTGTACTCCAGCCTGAGCAACAGAACAAGACCCTGTCTCTAAAAATAAAATACAGTGACCAGTATGCTATTTTGAGATTTATGTGCCCTTTTAATAAAAATGAAAGGGCCAAAGTCCCTATTTACATTGGTATAATTTTGTAAAGGATCCTTACGATATGATTTCATTTTTACGATGTTCTCCATGGAAAAGGCAAAAAAAAACCAAAAAACAAAAAACAAAACAAAACAAAAAAAACCACTGTAAAAAACAGATGGGGGTGTAAGGAGCTGCAGTGGGGTGGGGTTTGGCTGCAACTGGGCATTGCAAAGCAATTTTAGGGAGTGGTGAAACTGTTCCCTATCTTGATGGAGGGGGTGATTCAACGTGGGTATAGCTTGTCAAAACTCATACCGCTGTGTTTTTAAAGGGGGGATCTTACTGCATGGAAATTATACCCTGATAAAAATAACGATGGCCCAAGGCGGGCAGATCACTTGAGGTCAAGAATTGGAGACCAGCCTGGCCAACATGGCAAAACCCTCTCTCTACTAAAAATAAAAAATTAGCTGGGCCTGGTGGCAGGCATCTGTAATCCTGTGAGCTGAGATCGCGCCACTGCACTCTAGTCTGGGGGATAAAGCAAGACTCCTTCTCAAATGATGATGATGATGATGATGATGATGACAATAATAACAACGATGGAGAGAGGTTATCTCCCAGGCCAAGAGTGTACCATTGCCATTTTACAGAGGAGGAAAATTGAGGAAGGCTTGGTGCCCAGGGCTTCTTCACCCGCTTCCTTCTCCCCAGTTACCTTTTTTGTTTTTGCGGGAGGCCTTCTGCATAGCTCCGCAGGTCGGGCAGCTCTGGAGGGCCTCCTGGAGCAGAGGCTGGAGTCAGTCCCAATCCCAACAGTTTCGAACCTCGCCTGCGGGCAACGCCCTCGGGATGGCCGCCAGGGGGCGCTGCGCCGCCGCTGCCCCAGAAATTGGGCGGCAGTGAGGTCGCCGCAAGGCTTCCCGTGGACCCTGCAAAACGTAGCGTGGGTATTGCACTCCAGTGTACTGTATGGAAACTTCTGCAGAGGCTAGCACAGTGCCTGACCCATGGTGGGTTCTTCATTCTTTCTTTTTCTTTTTTTAAGAGAGGGCGAGGGGTTGGGGGGTCTCACTATGTTGCTCAGGCTGGTCTCGAACTCCTGGGCTCAAGCGATCTGCCCACCTCAGCCTCCCCAAGTGCTGGGATTACAGGCATGAGCCACCGTGCTTGGCTTCTTCATTCATTCTTGGTGAACCTAAGAAACAGGGAGGGGGAGAAGGCACAGAAGAGGGTGTCTCAAATATGACAGGGGGTCTGTGGAGGAAGATCACAGCCAGAAGATCACAGGAGATCACAGAATACCTAGAAGATCAGAGAATCCCCCGCTGTGCTCCAAATAATGGTATTTTAAAAAAAATTGTTACATCAGTAGCTCCAATGCTTTGAAACTGAACTTTTTTTCATGAATGTTTTGAATAAGAAAAGGCCCCAGGGCGGCCTAAAAAAAAAAAAAAGAGTCACTATTAGGAGAGGCCCTATTAATGCTTCCTTCTTCCAAGATAATTCTTCCTCCCACACACATTCACTCATACAACACATATTTACAGGGAGCTGTTCTGTCGTTTACTGATACTGGGGACACAACAGTAGGCAAGACAAACACAGAAACACAGGCTTTATCCTCTTGAAACCTGTACTTAAAAAACAGATGAAGTGGACAATTGTAGGAAAATATAAATTATTAAACATAAATTCTAGGCCAGGTGTGGTGTCTAACACCTGTAATCCTAGGTACTCAGGAGACTGAAGCAGGAGGACTGCTTGAGCCTAGGAGTTTGAGATCAGCCTGGGCAACATAGCGAGACCCTCTCTCTATAAAAAAAATTTTTTTAATTAGCTAGGCATGGTGGTGCATATCTGTAGTCCTAGCTACTCAGGAGGCTGAGATGGGAGGATCACTTGAGCCCAGGATTCAAGGCTGCAGTGAGCTATGATCGAGTCACCACCTTCCAGTCCGGGTGATGGAGCAAGATCCTGTCTCCAAAAATAAAAATGAATAAATCAATTAATACATTCTAGAAGAAAGAGAAAACCTAATGAGGTAGGCCCTGGTGTTATCCCCGGTCTGATGAAACTGAGAGGCTAAGCACCTTGCCCCATCCCTTCAACAAAGAGTCATTAAGCACCGATTAGGTGTCAGGCACTGTGCAAATATTTCCATGGGAGATCTGGTTATGTCCAAGCTTATCCTGTTGTTTCTGTGGCTCTACACAGACAATAAGCCAGGGCAGATTCCTTTTTAGATTCCTTTTTTTTTTTTTTTTTTTTTTTTTTTGAGATGGGGTCTCATTCTGTCACCCAGGCTGGAGTACAGTGACAAAATCTCAACTCACTGCAACCTCCACCTTCCAGGCCCAAGCAATCCTTCCACCTCAGCCTCCAGAGTAGCTGGGACCACAAGCCTGTGTCACCACGCCAGGCTAATTTTTGTATTTTTAGTAGAGACAGGGTTTTGCCATGTTGGCCAGGCTGGTTTCCAACTCCTGAGCTCAGGTGATCCACCTGCCTTGGCTTCCCAAAGTGCTGGGATTACACGCGTGAGCACCAGGGCAGATTTCTCATTAGAAAAATCCTGTGTCGCGGAGACCAATACAAAGAGCTATTCTCCACCTCAAGTCTCCTGTGGGTGGCTTCTTGTAACAGGTCACCTTTCCTCTTCCAAATAGTCTGACAGGGGTCTACATAGATACCAACTTAATTCTATCATAAAATACATCCTTTTCCTCCATCTTTCTACTAGCAGGGGAAGGGTGAGAGTTTGTGGGACTAGAGCCCATCAGCATATATGGTTCTGTGATGGAGCACATCAGTGCCTGGCCTCCCTGTAATCTTCCCTCCACCCCAGGCTGAAAAGTGTCTTTACAGCAGAGGTCTCTACACTCCACCAAGCCAAGTGAGCCAAGGTCATGTTGATTGGTGGAACAGCAGGAAACAAACTGTCGTGGGTAACGTCCTGCCCAGATCCCCCTTCAGGGCTATAGGACTTTCACCTCCCACCTTCACTACTACTACTGGCTGAAAAGAACCGCTTGCCCAATATCTCACCTTCCCAGATCAACTAGCATCTAGTGACTGGTCAATGCAGGGCCATCCCAGGTTCAGAGCTCTCCACATGGTCCACTGCAGCCTTACTTTTCCCTCTGCCCTGTCCTGCTCCATTCCTTTTTTATTTTTATTTTTATTTATTTATTTATTTTTTGAGACAGTCTCACTCTGTTGCCTAGGGTGGAGTGCAGTGGAGTGATCTCGGCTCACTACAACCTCCATCTCCCAGGTTCAAGTAATTCTCATGCCTCAGCCTCCTGAGTAGCTGGGATTACAGGCACCCACTGCCATGCCTGGCTAATTTTTGTATTTTTAATACAGACAGGGGTTTCACCATGTTGACCAGGCTGGTCTCGAACTCCTGACCTCATGTTATCTGCCCACCTCAGCCTCCCAAAGTGCTGGGATTACAGGCATGAGCCACCACGCCCGGCCCCTGCTTTATTCCTTCTTCTAAAGAGTAGATGCTAGGATGGATCACTTAATACCCAGGTAATAATGAGGAGCCCATCCCTGGTACAGGAGGAGCATAGCTAGCCTCTGGCAGAGGGAAACTCTAAGATGGCTAATTTTTTATGGGCAGTAAATGGGATGGTTTATCAGGGGGAGGATGCAGACAAGAGTATTCAATCACCAGGAAGGAATCAGGCTGAGACTTCACATCGGGGCAGGGAGGAACACTGGGCACCCACGTGATCTATTTAGGTGTCTCTTAGTACTCCTTTGCCCTATTTGGACAGTAAATGGACAAATACAGCAACCACTGCCTGAGGAGTGCCCAGCAACTAGGTGCTCAAGCTCTCTAGGGATGGAGGTCTAGGCCACCCCATCATGTAGGCCACCTAGATCATCTAAGATGCTGGCAGAGGGAGAGAGGTTTCTAGGATAGATAGAAGAGGGGACTGAAGGGTATGTTAGTTACGCCTCTAGATGAGCTGTAGCAGCGGCAGGAGCTATAGTTCCCACTAACCCTCCCCTATACGTTTCCCACAGGAGAAGATGCCCCAGGGTCCTAAAAATGCTGCTCTCCAAACTTAAGTAGCAAATGAGAGGCACAGCACCATGTGGGCACTATTGCAAATGCGGCACTACACTGCCTCAGTCAGGACTGAAGGACTATTCCCCGGCTACTGGGAGGGTGGTAGGTTGACAGATCTCAGCTGTCAGCCTTCTTGAGGAATTGTATTTGTCCAAAGAGAGCTGCCCTCCAAGCTCCATGGCAGGTCAGTGCAGGGACGAAAAGGCTTGGCCCCTTTACTCCAACTCAGGCCAACTTAGAGCAGCTATCCCAGTTTCAGAGCTCCCCTGGGGGTCTGCCAAAGCCTCCCATGACTGCAGCACAGACTGACTTCTCCCTCTTCCCACCCCTGCTTCCCTTTCCCCATAGGACTTGATTCTCAAAGGCTCTCTAATAAACTTCCTGCACACTAATCAATAATCGCATTTCTGAGTCAGCTCAAAGGGAACCAATCCATGAAACAAACTGAGATTTGAGCCCAGGCGCAAGCTGCTAACTCTGGATTTTGCTTTTTGTGTCTTCTCTAACCCCAGAAACCTCAGGTACACACGTGTGGTGCATCCACCATGCTCTTGGCCCACGTGGTAAACCTAACCCCTAGGGAGACAGTGTGTTTATTGTCAGGCTGAAGATACTCCTTAAAGAGAAGAGTGATCACACAGTCCCTTCCACAGCTTTGCCCGCGGTCCCATCTGGATTCAGCCTCTTCTGGCCAAGGCCTATCATCCATCACAATAAAGCATGCCATGCTCACGGCCCTTTAACAGCTGCAGAATGGCTATTTATGACTTCGGGCTGCACAGCATAGCTCCCTCCTGGAAGCGTTCTATGTTCTTCTGGGTCCCCAAGGCTTTCTGCCATAAGGAGTCTTGTGGCTCATTTCTGAAAAGTCCCAGCTGCTCTCCTTAGGGGTGGGTGAGAGGATGGGATGCTTCTGTCACTGAGTCCAGGAGTCTTGTTAGGCCAGATGGGGGGGAAAGGCCCAGAGAGGTAACATGGCTTTCCCAAGGTCAAGTAAGTAGCAGGGCAAGAACTAGAACATAGTTATATATTCTCTCTGCTTCACTACATCACCTCTCCCAAACCCTTAGGGTTTGCCTCTACTAAAATCTAGACTGAGATACAGAGAAGAGAACTGATCTATCCTGCAGATCTCAGAGACTGAGGACTTTGAAACACCAGCCAGGCACAGTGGTGTGGGCCTGTAGTCCCAGCTACTTGGGAGGCTAAGGTGGGAGGATCACTTAAGGCCAGGAGTTCAAATCCAGCCTGGGCAACATAGACCATATCAAGAAAGAAAGAAAGAAAGAAAGAAAGAGAGAAAGAGAGAAAGAGAGAGAGAGAGAGAGAAAGAGAGAAAGAGAGAAAAGAGAGAGAGAAAGAGAGAGAGAAAGAGAGAAGGAAAGAAAGAGGGAAAGAGGGAAAGAAGGAAAGAAAGAAAGAGAAAGAAAGAAAGAAAGAAAAAGAAAGAAAGAAAGAAAGAAGGAAAGAAGGAAAGAAAGAAAGAAAAGAGATATAGGGATAAAAACATGGATTAATGGGAAATCTGTAAACAGTTTGGCCCCTGCCAATCCCACCTCCCATTCTGGATGGCAGGAAGGGATGGGATAGGTAACTATTCTCTGTACTGATGTGCAGCCATTAATATGATAAAAATGTTTTAAATTCTTTTAACTCAATACTGGTTGTTCTTGTGCTTTAATGTTAGACCCAGAACCATTTGTAGAGGGTAAAAGGAAGAACTGTATTATTTATTTATTTTATTTATTAGAGACAGGGGTCTCACTGTGTTGTCCAGGCTGCTCTTGAACTCCCGGACTCAAGCGATCCTCCCACCTCAGCTTCCTGAGTAGCTGGGATTATAGGTGCAAACCACTACGCTTGGCTACTTGTATTTATTGTAAACACAAGAACCCAATCATCATCATTCTGTTCAGCTGGAGTTAGAATAGGTGCAAACTGTCCTCACATTCAGCCCTAGGATTCTTTTAAGCTGGCCAGCAGAAAACATCAGTGGATATTATCTGGGAATTTAGTCCTGTATAGTTACAGTTTCTTCTATCACTGGGCAATAGAAAACCCCAACAAGAAGCCAAGAATATGACTCAATTAAACTTCTTCAGAACGTATTAAAAAAAAGAAGAAGAAGAAGAAAAGAAAGAAACTGAAGACTATTGCAGTAATGTGATAAGGATTATATCCGGATCCTTGGAGTATATGAATTATCTTGTGTCAACTTCTGTGGCAGAGGAAAAATAAATTGTATATTAACAAAAAAAATCCTTTCCCCCAAGAGACCAATGTTTGGACAGAAAAGTCAATAGAGACCAGCAATGAAACCCTTCCTTCTCCAAGCTATGTAATGACACTGATACTCTGTGCACATTTCTGCAAGGCTGTTGGATTTGGTGGAATTTGAAACCTTCTGAATTTTGTGGACATGTAAGCATTCCAAAAATAGAGACAGAGGTCACTCTTCTAGGTCTTTCTAGAGACGACCTACGTGGCATTTAAGGAGAAAATGAGTGTTTCATCTCCATTTGCTGCATGGAGTACCATTAGGGAGAGCTGAATCCAACTTCAGGGTTAGTGGTGATTCGGCCCATGAGCTGTGGAAGAAAAGAAAACTCCATCACAGCATAATTTGCTGACAAATTATGCAAATGCCTTATTTTTCCTGTTTATTCATCCAACTTAAGACGGTGGACACACAACTCAGTAAACAGGATCATAACACCTGGTTGCTCAGGTCAAAAGCTTATTCTTGAGTTCTCTTTCAACTCCTTCCCCATTATCAGCAGGTCCTTCCCTCTATCTACAGAACATCCAGATCTGTCCATTCCTCTCCATCTTCACTACTCTCAACCTAGCCAAAGCTACACTTCTCTCTCGAGGACTACTTGGCCCTTTAACTGGCGTCCCTGTTGACATCTTTGCCTCTCCCCCATACAAGCTACACTATCGATCTTCACAGATGAAGTAAGATCATGGGATTCTCCTGCAAACATCCTCCACTGCCTTCTCATTGCACTCAGAACAAAATCCAAGGCCCCCAAAGTCCTACACCTGGCCTCTGCCTACCTCTTGTCATACTACTCTCCTGCCACACAGGCCATTTTGCAATACCCTGGACGCGCTGATCTCTTTCTGCCCCCCTCCCCTAATGATCTTTGCACTGGCTGTTTCCTCTGTCTGGTCCTGCGCCAGGTCTTCAAAGTGCAGGTCTTTATGAGCATGATGGTCTGAGCGGAAATGCATCCTTCCTTATCGCAGGTATCGCCCCGACTCCCATCACACTGACCTCTACTGAATTCAGGGATCTGCACCTGAAATTATCTTTATTTTACAGACAGGTTCTTAATGTGTTTCTGTCTCTTCCCACCAGAACATGAGCTCCCCGAGAGCGGGCGCCTTGCCTCTGTCCACTCCAGTACCTCTGCACCTACAGCGCCTGACGCAGAGGGGGTGTCGAGAGCTATTTTCTAAATGGGGCAATCCTGTGAGCTGACAGCCGCGGAACGGGCAATGAGAATACAAGGTGACAGGGACCGCGCGGGGCCCGGAGTCGCTCGGCGGGAGTCGGGGCCCGCCTCCTGCTGGAAGACGGGCGGCTCCCCACTCTCATTCGAGTTTTGCTTCTGAGGGGCTCAGGAGCGGCCGCAGCCTGTGCCCAGTCATCAACAACGACAACAATCTTATTAGTGGGCAGAAAGCCAAGAGGTGGCGTGGCTTGCCGGAAGAGACCGGGACCTGGGCAGGGACTGGAGCCGGGCCGGTTGGGTCCGGGTCCAGAACGTCGAAGCGGGCAGTGCGGGGAGGGGGCCCAGGGCGGCCGGCCGAGCCTGGAGGACGGAGCGAGAGTGCGGCTGCCGGGTAGCCGGCACCGGCCTCGCCAGCGCCCAGGCTTCGCTTCCGGGTGAGGGGCGGGCGGGCCGAGCAGTTCCGGGGCGGGCGGCGGTTCCGTCTGTGCGGGCCGCGCCGCGGCTACTGGTCCCGGGCGCGCGGAGGGCGCGAGCGGCGCGCGGGGGCCGAGTGGGCGCGAGGCAGCGGCGCGGGGACTCCGGGCCCCGGCGGCGGCCCATGGGGCGGGAGGCGTGAGGCCGCTGCCTGTCCGGGGCTCGGGGGGTGGGGGGAGCGGGGCGGGGAGATGGATAAACTGACCATCATCTCAGGATGTCTCTTTCTGGCTGCCGATATCTTCGCCATCGCCAGCATCGCCAACCCGGACTGGATCAACACCGGGGAGTCTGCGGGTGAGCGGCAGGCGCGCGGGGCCGGGCGGGGGATTGGCTGAGGGCGACGCGAGGCAGGGGAGACCCGGACTGAGGGGAGGACGGGGTGGAGGGTCCCGGCCGGGGGCTAGCCTGAGGAGACCGGGGGCGGAGGGGAGACCCGGGCCGCGGAGGAAGGGAATAGAGAAGAGGAAGCCGCCGGGCGCCAGCGGGACCCCCGGACTCAGGGAAGAGGAGCCCCAGGCTGGGTGAAAAGTGACCGAGGAGACCTGGGCTAGGCTGGCGAGTCCCGGACCGGGGAGGAGGGGAGCAGCCCTCCCATGTGAGGGATCGCAGAGGAACCAGCTTCGTTCTGGATTAAAAAAAAGAAAAAGTCAAGGTGGCAGACGGGAGGAAACTGAGGCTCCTGCAAGGAAATTAGAAACCAGGCGGAGAGGCTGGGGCTGGGAGTGAGGCAGCAGCTGGTGGGCGAGAGGAGGCCGAGAGGGGTCAGGTCCGACTCCAGACCTTCTACCACCAGAGGAAGCTGCGGCCGGGGCTGAGCCCGGGCTGTGGGCGCTCACCCCACCAGGCAGGGTGAATGGAGGGTGTTGGAAGAGCTGGTGGGGTTGATGGGAGTGGGGGGCGCCGGATTGGAGCCCCTCTACACCCCCGCCCCCGCCCATCCCCTGCCCGCTTGGCAGTGTTTGAGACGCTTGTGGCTTCGGATTTTCCCTTTGAAGTGTGTATGTGGTTATAATTTTGCTTTATTTTAGGCCCGGGAGCTATAATACTACTAATAATAAACCTCATTTTTTGGAGCGTCTTTCATTCCAGCACATCACAAAAACGCTGGAGAGATCTTAATAGTAGTTACAAAATTAAATAACACATCAGAGTTGCAGGCAGCCCGGCCGCGGGAGCAGTGCTTGCTGTAACACCACGGAGCTGTGGGCGGGAGAGGCAAGGTGGTGCCCTCGGGAAAGAGGCGGGCATCTTTCTGAAGGGTACCCCAGGTGAATGCGCTTCCAAGATTTTTCTCAGCTTGGGCCACTTCTTTCCCTGCGACCTCTCCTTCCTCCGCTCTTCGCCTCTCTTTCTCCCCCTCTCCCAGACCTGTGAGACCAAACCTTAATTAATGAAAACAGCTGTCAGGAGAGCGGCTCCGATTTAAGGAATGGTCTTGTTTTTTAACTGCTTGTTCAGTGCAGGTGAAGGAACTACTGGGGGGTTGGGAATGTCAAGCTCCCTCCGTAGATGATTTCTTGTGAAAATGCGGCCAGGCGCGGTGGCGGTGGCTCACGCACTTTGGGAGGCCGAGGCGGGGCGGGGGGGTGGTGGATCAGGAGGTTAGAAGTTCGAGACTAGCCTGACCAATATGGCGAAACCTCCTCTCTGCTGAAAATACAAAAAAAAAAGTAGCCGAGCATGTGGCGCGCACCTGTAATCCCAGCTACTCAGGAGGCTGAGGCAGGAGAATCGCTTGAACCGGGGAGGCGGAGGTTGCAGTGAGCTGAGATCGCGCCACTGCACTCCAGCCTGGGCGACAGAGCGAGACACTGTCTCAAAAACAAAAAGCATCACTGTGCTGTCAAAACTTACTTTTTAAGTATTACTTATGGTTCTGTATTTATCCTGCAATATTTTTAGCTCTTAGAAAAAGAGTGGTAGCTGGGACATTTGTTGCTTCCTCCTCCCTCCCTCCTCTCCCCTGATGTAGACCTAGTAACACAAAATCATGCTGTCAGATTCACTGGTTATTAAAATAACACTCTAAAAATTCTGCTACTTTTCTTGCCTGTAGAGTTTTAGCAGAACTCTTAATTGTAAAATATACGAAGAAAGAATCAGGATGGTTTCGAATTTGGTGGTACTATGGGCTTTGTTTATGAAAATATTGTTGCTGCCCGACAACTTAACACGGTTACATGTGTGACATCCAGTTCATGACCTGTTGATGTTTTTATCCTACTTATATGTGGATTGACTCCTTTTATGAGACTGACTTTCAGGCTTTACTTACTTAGGGGAAAAGGGGTTTCAGTGCTCTAGCAGAAAGAACCTTTCTACAAAGAAGTTTTAGATAGAATCCCAATAGATAAAACAGACTGAATGTTCATGCAAAAGATACAGTTGAAAGAGAAGAATTGTTACATATGAAAGAGAAGAAAGATAAGTGATAACAAAACATTCCAAAGATGGAAAAGGGCATAGCCGGGCATGGTGGCTCATGCCTGTAATCCCAGCACTTTGGAAGGCCGAGATGGGCGGATCACCTGAGGACAGGAGTTTGAGACCATCCTGGCCAACATGGCGAAACCCTGTTTCTACTAAAAATATAAAAAAATTAGCCGGGCGCGGTGGTGCATGCCTGTCATCCCAGCTACTCCAGAAGCTGAGGCAAAAAAAACCGCTTGAACCCGGGAGGTGGAGTTTGCAGTGAGCCAAGATTGTGCCACTGCACTCCAACCTGGGCGACAGAGTGGTACTCCATCAAAAAAAAAAAAAAAAAAAAAGGCAAGCTCCTCTTGTATTCCGAAGAAAGCAAGGATAGAATGAGTATAACTCTTTCAAATTTGGAGGCAAAATTGGCTGTGAGTTGCCACGGAGATGGGAGCGATGAATGTCCAAAGTCTGAGGAAATATAAACTGTTAGAAAAAAATAATTGCAGAGAAAGCTTGCCAACAGTGATAAGTAGGATTCTCTAAGCAGCACTGATGCGTCGTGGAAGTTGAGGTCATGAACATACAGTGTGATAACCCATCTGCCCTCTTGACCTTTTCTAGTAGTGCTCAGTCGTTTTGGTACTGAGGTAGGTGAATTTTCCAAGTGTTCTTGGAAATAAGGAAACATCAAGAATAATGTGAAAGCCTCATATACAATAATGAATAATAAAGAATAATGTGAAGGCTTCATTCAAGGTTAGGGTTTGCCAGATACGTTGCAACAAAATGACAGAGCAGCCAAGGTATTTAGGATAGTGGCCAAAGTATTGTAATGATGGCTTATGGAGTGTCAGCTGGATAAAGAGTGAAAGTGAATAAAAACTAATGGATTGGTCAGTCAAATAGCAGATGGTACATGGCCAGTAGAATAGGGAGCCCAATAAAATTGAAGACCAGTAAGAGTGGGAATGATCAATACAGCGAAGTGGAATGACAGGGGATCATAGGCACAAGGTCCAGAACGTAACAGTGACAATATGTGGCTGATGTGGGATGGAGGAAGTGATTCTTTTTTTCTAAAAGTTTCCCTTACCATCTCAGGATACCATTCCGTTAAATATTATGGCTAGAAAGAGGAATAAGAGATAGTAGGAACATAGGAAAATTTTAAAATTCTTATCTAGCATGTGTTTTTTACCTTGCATGTCAGGCAGTAAGTCCCCCGAAACGTAAAATGAATGGGATAGTATGTTCCTTTGTTTACTGTTATGCTTGAGCTTGTATGCTGTACAGTCTCACCTGAGCAGGCAGATGTAGTCTTGAGTTAAAAAAAAAAGTGCAGAGTTACACCTTTCAAATCAATGAAACATTTACAAGAAGTTCAAATAAGATCTCAGTGGTGACTGGTCTAGCTTTATTTCAAGAGCTGCATAAAAGTGACTTAACCCAGCAACAAAAAGTTAATGTGTTGGTTCCCTTTGGTGTATTATATTCAGTCTCTAGTTTTGATCATGATGTTTTCATTGCAGTTTTTAAACAGGATAAAATGTATTTTAGAAACAGAACTTTTGGAGCTGAAAGAGTCTGCAGAATGTAACTTGAAAACCACTGCAGTGAACTACTAAGGGGAGGTTTGAGAATTCAAGTCTAGACTTCATCACTTCATAGCTCTGTAGCTTTAGGGCAGGTTCTTTAGCCTTAGGGATAATAAAAGTACCCATCTCATTTGGATATTCTGGTAATTAGCTGAGTTAACCCATGTAAAACATTTAGAACAGTACCTGACACACAGTAAATGCTCAATAAAAATTACATATTGTTATATTGCTGTTCTAGTTTATAAGAACAGGTGTCAGAATCCAGTTTTGAAATGAAAGCCCAGAACTGTGAGAAACGACGTTTTCTCTATTAGATGCTCTAGGAAATAAGGAAACATTAAGGATAATACAGCCGTGCTTAGAACAAGTTAAATATATGGCCCTCTTGGCTTTGGACTTTCTTTGCCACTTCCATGCTGTTCTTCCTCTTCCAGTCTCTCATCTCCATACTCTAATCTCTGTCCTCAGCTTCTGCTTGAACTACCATAGAAGGAAATAGGAAAAAAAAAAAAGAAGAGGAAGAGTAAACTTCCTAAAATCCCTGTTGATAAACTATGTTACTATAAGATTATGGACCATACTTTGGACAGCAGAGTTTTTCATGTTTTTATTGTCTTGGTCTAGATACAGAGAAAGTACACGCCTTTCATTTTCACCTGTGTGATTAACATTTCATCTGCTTGTTGTCATGGCTTGTGGATTACGCACAAACTGTTGAAGATCTGAAACATCATATTATATATGTATGGGGGAAGACACTCTAATGAAGACTCTTTCTGTTAGTGTAACCAAAAATATTAAATGGTAGATGAATACAGTGACAAAATTACATAATTCTGCTATGCTGAGGTCGAATTTCTGCTGGTTACTGGAACTCAGTATCAATAGCAGTATCTTTGATTTTATATAGTGCCTCATAGTTTTTGAAGCACTTTGACATCCATTATTTCATCTGATTCCTTAGGATGTTTATATTTGGCCAATGTAAAATAGTCATTTTCACATTTCCCCCCGCATGGGAGTGCTTTGCATGTGAGATTTGAGTTTCAGTGCTGCAAAGACTCCATTAAAGAACATTCTTCACTGAAGTATTACCTATATGTTATTTATGCACACCTTTTACTTAAGTGAAATTAAAATTCTTCAGTGGCTGGAGGTTTTCCCAGATTACAGAAGAGGGAAAGAAGGAGACTTGGGTTTCAGTCTTAAAGTGATAGTCTTTGCTTTGTACAAGCTTCTTAATTTCACTGTCACTCTCTTCTCACCCCTGAAGAGACTTCTTGTTGGGGGTGCGGGAATTAGTGTTAGTTAATTTTAACAAGATAAACAGTTAAGTAAAGCTGCTTCTCTAAATATAAATGGTGTACAGATCCCTTTAGTGAGGGAGGCATTATCCCCTCACAGCAAGGATTTCAGTGACCATAATCCTAATCATCCTAGATGGATTTGCCTTATGTTCTTTATGAAGATTTCCAGATGTTCCCCAAAGTCTCCTTCAAGTTGCTGAAAGAATTCTCCCTTATGTCTCATCAAAATTTCCCTAAAGTGGTTATCATATTCATGTTATAGTTTGTCATAACGAAGTTAAGGTTAGTGTCTTCATTTCTGAAGATATTTTCATTCTTGTTGTTTTTAAAATTGTCTGGATGGGATGTTACTGTTTAGGGAGGTCTCAAAAACTGACATGTTCTTCCCTGTTTGTATTCTGAACTAGTTGAGGGGCAAAAAAGAAATAAGGTATTTGGGGGCTAAAATATTATTTTATTACTAAGAAAGAGGATATTGGAGAATGTCACTTACATTTGGGGGCAAGTGACTTCCTACTCCTGGACCTCAAAATTGAGCAGACTTAACTATCCAGTCCCAGACAGAACTGGGGGACCTGCCCCTATAACACTTCCAGCATGACAGAGGAGAGATGAGTGCTTCCAAAGGCAAAATGTTGGATCACATATGCCCAGTATTTTCTCCTAAACTACCAGTCACGTGAAGTCACTCCTCGTTACCTGACAAGGATTGAGTGAGGAGACACAATAAGCTAAAAATATTATGCTAACAGGATTCTGTCCTCTCCCCCTGGTCTCCATTGCTCATGGATAGTAAAATTGGGAATAAGGAGCAAGACTTACCTGTTTAAAACCCGCTATATGTCTGACATTTTGTGAGGAAGAGTTTTCGTTTTCCTCAGGTCTAAAGATTGGCAGGTGTTCAGGGAAGTGAAAGACTTGGTGAGGGGTGTCATTTCCTATTCTGCTACCTCCTACTTCATAGGAAACTCTGGTAAGCCTCAGATAAGGAACTCTGGAGCTTGACATCTATCTCATAAGGGTCCAAGATCTACAGGTAGATTCCGGCCTATGCATTGGGGATCCTAAGTTTAAAACATTAAAATTACAAGTTGCTTAAGCAGACCTATTCATTAAGTAATAGAAAATTATTAAATCATAAGTCCTTTCCCTGGAACTATGACAACTTCAATGATCACAAAGGTACTTTGACATGAAAGAACTCTGTAACATCAGTTGTTAAACAAACCTGTCTCAAACTTCATTTTATTAATCACTTTGGACATAATTTATAGAGAAGGATGGGATTTGGTTACCTAAAAGGGCAAAAAGTTTGAGATTGTGTTCTCCTTGAATTTAAAAAGCATTAATAATATTTCTTCATTGGCCTTTTGAGCCTATTTCCAGTAAATTTTTTGAACAGCTTTATTGAGATGTAATTCACATAATAATATTCATCCATTTAAAGTATACAAATAAAGTATTTAAAGTATACAAATCAGTGGCTTTTAGTATCTTCATAAAGTTGTGTGCTACCATCACCATAGTCCATTTTAGAACATTTCATTACTCCAAGACCAGGCTTAGAGGTGTCTAATCCTCTTAGGCAACCCCTAATATGCTTTCTGTCTGTTGATTGGCCTATTCTGAACATTTCCAATCATAGAATCTATGTGATCCTTTGTGACTGGCTTCTTAAACTTAGCATAATATTTTCAAAGTTCTTCCATGTTATGGCTTTTTTTTTTTTCTTTAAGAGACAGGATCTTGCTATGTTACCCAGGCTGGACTCAAACTCCTGGGCTCAAGCAATCCTCCAGCCTCAGCCTCCCAAGTAGCTGGGACTATAGATGCATGCTACCACACTTGGCTATGTATTTCTTTTTTATTGCCAAGTATTCCATTATATGGATAGACCACATTTATTTAGCCATTCATCAGTTGGTGGACATTTGGACCACTCAGTTTTTTACTTCCAAGCATAAAAGGCTATGAAGATAAAGAGATTAAAGACGTTTTTTAAATGTGGTTTTTAAAAAAGTGACATTATCAGTATAGTTTATTTCAGCTTATCAAGTAATAATTATTAATAAAAATTCAAAAACCGGTCTTTTTACAGTAGTCATAGGACATACTTAAAGCTTGAGATCATTTATGATACTGTGAATTCCCAGGGTAGACCAGATTTTCCAATAGGAAGTTAGATCTCCTGAACAAAGCATTAATATTTCCTTTACAACCTTAGTTCCAAACATCATCTCTTTTACCATTACCAACAGAGATGAAACCACTTCAGAATTAAGAGTATAAATAAGCCTAAATGTTTTTGGAGAAGGGGAATTTAGGATTAAGAACATGAACAGCAGGCATGAGTAAATGGAAATCACTAAAAGAAGGAAATTCAGAAGAAAAAAATTAGAGTAAAGACTGCTGATGCATTTGTTAGATTGGCCATACTTACTGAGTCCTTCCTTATTTGGCTGCTTTCAAATTTTGCATAGTAATAATTACATATATCAGTTCTCCACTGTTCTGCTTAGTGTGACCAAAAATATCATTGTTTAATCCCTTTCCTGGTAAATACTGAGTTTGTGTTGGAGTTGCAGTATAGTAAAATGGTTCTGTAGGATTTGGAGTCTGGCGTATCTCAATTTGATTCTTGGATTCCCTTTTTATTAGCTTTATGATTTGGGGCATGTAATTTGATTTTTCAGTTATAAAATGGAGACAATTTATTTACCTCAAAGGATAGTTGTGAGGAAATAAAATGTGGCATATAATAGACTAGCACATTGTCCAATACATAGTAAATGCTCAAATGTTAGTCATTTATTATATAAAAGATCAAAACATCTGGATTTTTTAGTGTTTCCCTTTTGTACTGTCTGTCTTATTTATTTACTTATACCCTGCCTTGTTCCAGAAAGAGATGTAAGGCAACATGGTGTGTCTGTATTTGAATGTTTGTGAACCCAGCTGGGTCCAATCTGGGAAGAGAGATTGCATAGTCAGTTGTTGTGGTAATATACACTTATGGGACACATGTAACTACCAAAACCAAGGAGTACTTGGGTTTAGATGTTGCTGGAACAGATTGAAGAGGTTTTCTAAATGAAAGACAGCCTAGCATAGTGGAAATGTTACACAGGCTTTGGGGCAAACCGACGTGTAGCCGAGTCCCAGTCCCACTATTTACGAGCCATGTAATTGATCTTAGACAAGTTGCAGTTGAGGGTTTTTATTAATAAAAATTATATCATTTAGACCTGATTAATACCTCTTTCAGCACTTCTAATAGTTATGTAGGTGTAGACTCCAACTTTGTTCTCCTGTGGGTTAAAGAGTATTAACCACGGTGTATTGTTAAGATCATTTAGTTCAGAGGTTATTTTTAAAGGAATTTAAGAGCTGGTAGTACAGTTGGAGTATCAAGTCAATTTTTCTCACCTCGAAGTGTGAAAATAAGTTTGAAATATATGAGATAGTTGGTTCTTTATAGAAACCTGGCAAGCAGTATCACTGAAGATTTAGTTTATGGAATAAATTTTTTTCTAGTTACTAGCTTCTGTAATGCAACTATGAGTTCATTTTTTCCATAACCCATTTCAATGCATACTTAGGCAGTGGGCCATATTGCATAATCTTATAGGGGAAATTTAGACATGTAATGAAGTGTTCCTGTTTATGAAATTGTTACCATTGAATTATAAATAAGAACTTGTTCATGAACCCGAATGCATAATTATTTACATAGTGACCGTGTTTGATATGCTTCTCTAAGAGACCCAGGAAATTAGGTTGTACAGTGACAGCAGTGACAAGAATATAGGTATAAATTTCATATTTACAGCCTTTGTGATGGTTTATATAACATGACATTCATGTCTTTTTGGTTGTCAGGATGTTGTATTTTCAAGTTCTGAAACTACACATTTTTTTCCCAGTACTTTCTAGAATTCCTTGCCCAACTAAGCAGCTAGAGGCTTTATAATTAGAAAACCTGATCCAATTGATAACAACAGATTGAAAGTAGCAGTTTTTCATCCTTTATCGACTACAAACTGAAAAGTAATGTTGGGAAAGCTGTTGTAGAAATCCTAAAGAGGCTTAGATAAGAGCCATGAGGAAACCTGAAGATCTTTGAATATCAGGATACCTAAAAATAAGTACCTGGATTAAAATCATTTTTCAATAGTATACCCTTACTGTGTATTTCACTTGAATATACTGTGTTTGTAAACTTTACTGTGCATTCTTTTGTTAACTGCAAATTACACGGAGGAGAATTCTTGCCAGATACACAGTGAGCAAGTAGAATGTGATGTTCCTTTGGGGTTTATTGCTTTAGAGTTGACAAAATAAAGAGCATTTGGGTTTGGGTGTTGCTATCAATGGTACTTACATGTATTTGTGAGTATGTACCAACTAACATGTATAGTTTGCTTAAGGGAAGTTTCAGTGTGTAACTCCAATTCATTTTTGAAGCAAACTGACATATCTTTGAATCACTCCTCTTTTTTTTTTTTTTTTTTTAAATTAGCAAAAGGCTGCACTTTTTTGTGTGTCTCATTATACTAGCTTTGGCTATAAATAAAATGTCACATTTGGCATTTTGACACTTGCCGTTGTATATATTGAGCAAAAAGGCAGCTGTTGACTTTTAATATAGATCTGTTCAACTAGGGTCCATATACTGCTATAGTTAGAGATTAAACAGGAGTAGAAAAAAATGCAGTTGGGTGGGTCAAGTAAGAAAAAGGAAGAACAAAATTTCATTATTGCAATATATTCACAGTAAGTTGTTTACCTGAAACATTGTTGGGTCTAATTTCAGCCATAATAATAGAAGTTCTTTTCAAAAATAGGCCATGTTCAGATCAGTTCTGCTAATCAGGCCACTGACCTCCAAAGACAAAAATCTTTAAGGCCACTTAGACTATCACAGAGATATGACCATTTCATTTATAAAGTACCATCATTTTGATAAAAGAAATCTTTAATTTACTATGAATATTTTAAAAATCTTCCCATAGATATTCCCTGTGCCTTTGAACTTCATTCCAGACTGTCTTGCAACAAATGCTGTTGACGTATTTGTGGTCTGTAAGGAATCTGTACTGAAATAATCAGAGATTATGTTTAAGCAAATGAAAAAGTCCTTGAGGTACCCTATACCCTGGGAAGATAAAATTGTATCTTGCATGTCTTGTACCTTGTGAGTATGTACCAACATATGCATATGATCAGGCAATCAGAGAGGAGGTGGAATTTGAGTTTAACAGATGATACATTTAATAATGAGTAATAAGGAAGACTTGGGTGGTTCTTGTTCTTGAAAAGGGAATGGCGTGAGTAAAGGAAAATAGAAGACAGTGAAATTTCTATTCCAGTCCATTTCTCTGTTTTGCAACTTATTTTATCTTTCTAAAGAACAAATAGAATAATAAATACTTATATAGCATTTACTTTGTGACAGATTCTTTTCTAGACACTTTACATGTGTTAATTGATCCCCACAACGCCCCTGTGTAAGTGCTGTTATTTAGACAGCCCTATGAAAATACAGAAAAGTCACTTGCCTAATGTCACTCAGTGGATCCTGGCTCTTAACTGTTGCATGTGCTTGTACCAGAAACCTTCAGTGACTTCATCTTCCACAGAACAAAAGACACTCAAGGATTTTCACAGTCTGTCTCCAACTTATAATACTTTCTGGCCTTAGATCCTGCTTTTTTTCCCTGTAGGCATGTACATTCTAGCCCCTCTGCATTACTTTCTGTTTCCTATGTACAGTCTGTATTCTCATCTGTAATTCTTTGACCCTCTCACTCTCTCCGGTCCCTGTTTTATCAGTATCCTACCCATCTTCTGAGCATATCAGCTGTTATCTTCATGAAACCTTTTTTGATCCGTTACCTAAAGTGATTCCCCCCCCCCACTCCTTGGTAACACTGTGCACATTTTTTATGGTAGCGTATTTGTATCATGGTTATTTGTGTGGTACTTGCCCTATTTTCTAGTATAACTTTTTTTCTAGTATAGTTTTTTAAAGTTCTTTCAGAGCAGGGAATATGATTTATTGATCTCTGTATCTTAGGCAGCATTTAGTCTAAGCTTGCACATGACAGGAAAGAGGAAATGTTATAGTTAACACTAAGATTTTGAATCTGGGCTGGGGAATAAAATTGGGAATTTAGAGAGTGAGGTGATTGTAAAAAGTGAGGAGTTGGCCTGACGCGGTGGCTCACGCCTGTAATCCCAGCACTTTGGGAGGCCCAGGCGGGCGGATCACGAGGTCAAGAAATTGAGACCATCCTGGCTAACACGGTGAAACCTCATCTCTACTAAAAATACAAAAAGTTAGCCGGGTGGGGGGGCGGGCGCCTGTAGTCCCAGCTACTCAGGAGGCTGAGGCAGGAGAATGGTGTGAACCTGGGAGGCGGAGGTTGCAGTGAGCCATGATCACGCTATTGCACTCCAGCCTGGATGGCAGAGCGAGACTGTCTCAAAAAAAAAAAAATTGAGGAGTTGATTTAGACATGTTCTGTTTGAGGTGAGAGTAGGATATGCAAGAAGAAAGGGACTACAGCTCAGAAGACAGGAATATTTGGCACCCCCAGTCTTATCTCATTTTCACAAATATGATACTTAAATTGTTACATATCAAATTATCTGCATATCCATAGAATTCAGGCTTCATTTCTAAAAAAATGTATCAGATGGGGCTGGGTGCAGTGGCTCACGCCTGTAATCTCAGCACTTTAGTAGGCCAAGGAGGGCAGATCAGCTGATGTCGGGAGTTCAAGACCAGCCTGACCAACATGGAGAAACCCCGTCTCTACTAAAAATACAAAATTAGCCAGGTGTGGTGGCACATGCCTATAATCCCAGCTACTCAGGAGGCTGAGGCAGGAGAATTCCTTGAACCCGGGAGGCGGAGGTTGTGGTGAGCTGAGATCTTGTCATTGCACTCCAACCTGGGCAACAAGAGCGAAAACTCCATCTCCAAAAAAAAAAAAAATTGGTATCAGTTGGTTTTCATTTGGAAAATGAAGTCCAGCTGCTATATAATCATTCGTGACTTTAACATTATAAGATGAAACTTAATTTATAGGTTGTTTTGTTGATTCTCTGGATCAATATGGAAGTTAGATTTCTAGGCTAGCCCACAAAACCATGTTGTAGTTGAAATACTTCTGCAGCAACAAAATAGTAGAAAGCAATACAGTTGCTTTACTATTTGCATTTTCAAAAGATAAAAAGGAATAAGAAAGGGCAGCTTATTTCTCTGATTCTTGATCAGTTTGACTTCAAAGCTTACAGCATTCCTCCTATGTGATATAGTTGTTCACTGAGATTCTTCTTATATATGTCAACATGTTTTGGGTTTTCTGGCTTATAAATTGCCCTATCAGAGGAATTACGGAGAATGTATGTATAAGAGGTTTCCTGAAGTGGAATAACCTGAGGTAGAGTTAACTCAGTGGAGCTGAGGAAGGTATGTATGAGTGCATGCATGTGCATATGATATGTGTAGTTTGCTATAGTGGGGGTGGGCAGGGGGTGGTGAGGAACTTATAATGGGTAAATAATCTCTCCCATGAGGAAGCAAGATGAAGTGGAAGAGGTTGAATCCAGTGTTCCTCATCTGAGCTCATAGGAAGGGCCATTAGTCTGATCTAGAATGGTTACTGTTTGTTGAGGGGACCTCTATGGTTGGATAGAGTAAGGAGAAAAACAGTATTTTGTATGCGAGTTTAAGTATGATAAGGTGCAGATTAAGTCTTTTTAACTTGAGTACATATATTGAAATCTGGGTTCTAATTCTGGCTTTCCCATAGATGTTTTGTTTGTGCTTGAAAATTTACCTAAATTTTGTTATTCTGTATTTTCCCCCAACTAAAAAATAGTTCCTGTCCCCTCTTCATCTTCATGAATATCCTCTTACTTGAAAATAGAAGTGAGTGTATATGATATGTTAAATTATTAGGAAAGTATTTTATTCAGAAAGTTATAGTTAAAAGAGTATGGGGGCTGGGCTCACACCTGTAGTCCCAACACTCTCAGAGGCCGAGGTGGGCAGATCGCTTGAG
Organism: Chlorocebus sabaeus; assembly: GCF_047675955.1. Taxonomy (NCBI): domain Eukaryota; kingdom Metazoa; phylum Chordata; class Mammalia; order Primates; family Cercopithecidae; genus Chlorocebus; species Chlorocebus sabaeus. The sequence continues at coordinate 19,875,217 of NC_132908.1, forward strand.
CTCAAGGAGTTCAAGACCAGCCTGGGCAACATGACAAAACCCCGTGTCTACAAAAAATACAAAAATTAACCTGGTGTGATGGCATGTTCCTGTAGTCCCAGCTACTCAGGATCCATAGGTGGGGGGATCTCATGAGCCTGGGAGGTGGAGGTTGCACTGAGCCGAGACTGGACCACTGCACTCCAGCCTGGGTGACAGAGTGAGACTCTGTCTCAAAAAAAAAAGAAAGAAAGAAAGAAAAAAAATATATATATGTGTGTGTGTATATATATATGTGTGTGTATATACATATATATGGTAGAAGGCAGAACTCAGTTCAAATTCTGGTTCTGCTGTTTACCAGCTGAGGGGCTTTGAGCATGTTTCTTGGCCTCTGAGCTATAGTTTTTTCATGTATAAATGGGGATAATACTTCTTACCGTGAAGGGTGGTTGTAAGAATTAAAGTTAATGTATCTGAAACATCTACCACAGTACAGGCACACACGGTAACTGTTGTTATTGTAGTTAAGCAACTAAATGGATTAATCTCTTATCACATTTGATACATAGAACATAAACATTGCAGTTGATTATTTGCCCACCATACAGTCACTGAAAGCAATCTGATGTTTTTAAAGTAGGATATATCATTGTTTTATCCCTGGCTGCCCACATCACTTTTTTTTTTTTTTTTTAATTAAAAAAAAATAGTCTCGCTATGTTGCCCAGGCTGGTTTCGAACTCCTGAACTCAAGCAGTTCTCCCACCCTGACCTCCCAAAGTGCTGGGATTACAGGCCTGCCCCAGCCCTGCCCTGCTGGTATCACTTTCAGGATGTACATTGTAACCATGCCCCTGATACTTGGATTGCTACCTTCTTCCAGCGCAGTGCACTAAGAGTATCAGACAGCCTATCCAAATGTTTGTATACACGTGCCGTACTGCATATCAAAGGTAATGTGTATTTGGGGATTTTTCAAGTGTGATGACAGATTGTACTAAGCTACTAGCATCCTGTCAACCTTCCTACACTAGCCAACATTTGCTAACTGGGTTATGGATGTAATCTGTAGCCCTAGGGTAGATTTCCCCAACTGGCTAGGTATGTAAACCATCACCCTAACCTCATTAGTTGAGGTTAGTCACTATCATGGACTGAATGCGCCCCTCCTTCCAAATTCACATGTTGAAATCCTGACCCCCAATATGGTGGTATTAGGCAGAGGGGATTTGGGGAGGTGATTAAAAAGAGGCCTAGCCCACTTTCTGCTATATGAAGATACAATGAGAAGTTACCAGTTGGCAACCTGGAAGACCCTCACCAGAACCAGACCTTGCTGGCACCCTGATCTCAGATTTCCAGCCTCCAGAAATGTAAGAAATGAATTTTAATTGCTTTTAAGCCACCTGGTCCTTTCTTATAGCAGCCCAAATGGACTAAGACAGTAACCAAGTGTCAGTCAAGGGTTCTAAATGTAAAGGATGACTGATAATCACAGGTAGCCTATAAGATAATTTATGGTATAGTCTTACTCATTTTCTTATGATGAAACATAAAATATGAGACTCTCTTTTTTTTATCCTGTAGACAAAATACTTTGGGTTTAAAATTTTTTTAAACTGAGTCACTTAAGAAACCATAGCAAAGAATCTTAGTTAAAACAAATGTAGACAGTCATATATCAGCCTACTAAATCACCTTTTAGAGTCCTACTCCGGATAAGATTTGGTGGATTAGGATTAGAAGACAAACTCTTTTATGTTGACATGTTGCTAATACAGGACTGATCCTGGAAACCTAAGACTCTTTCTGAAGTTCTTGCCGTTCAGTAGGTAGCTATTATGGTGTAACCATTTAGAATTGCACCATTAGTTAAGTAAGATGTTGGCTTTAAGTGGACTACGCTGTATTTAAGATTTAATTATCCTTTTTTGTGACTATCTTGACAGTTATCAGGGATGTTGGGTACATTATGTGTTTTCCCTGCTGTGCTATTTCTCTTATTTTTTGCTTCTGTAAGTTGCTGGGCACTGCTTTTTTTCTCTTTTTATTAGCCTAGAATTAGCTAAAATATTGTATCTCTTATCCGTCACCTCCTACTGTGCTCTACCCTTCCTCTCTAGGAGCCTGTTGTGGCAAATATCCAACTTGGCCATTCAAGCAGTTCATACTCAGATGAAAAAGTTCAGGGTACAGATATCATCAGCCATCCTCAGTGGTCAGTTTCCATTGTCTTTACCAACAGCCTTCTGCTGTGCTCAGCTCCTGTTTCTCTGAGCTTGGGGTTTTACTGAGTTTTTTTAGAAAATTCATCAACTTATCTAATGAAGAAGACTGTCTTTTGACTGTATTGATACTTTCTATAGAGGTACTTAGTCCTTTTCTGTGAACCTATTTCTTCTTGTACAGATTCAAGAAACTCTTCAGTGATTCTGCTTTGTTGATGGTATTCTTGTCATTTTCTCATACTGCTATAGAATTTTGTATAAATTACGTATATATATTCTTAAGAAACTTAGTTTATCTAACAAAAGGACTATAACACTATTTTACATTCTTAATTCTGATATAAAGCACTTTTTCAAATTAATTGCCAACCTTTGTTTTAAAATTATATTGAAATCCTGGACCTAGATCTTTTAGACAGTTTCTTTGGTATATTATAGTGGCCATTTCAGTGGCCAGTCTTTGGTCATTTCAGTGGGATTTGGAGAAGACAGGAGAATAAATTGACTCACTTTAACTTCCAACAGTGTTTAATGTTGATTGAATGAGTGAAATTAGTGGTTAGGTAGAGCAGTTGATTTGGCCTAAATAATATTTACAAATATGTATAAGAGATTTAGTCTACGATTGATTATCTTTGAAAACTTTTTTTTTTTTTTTTTTTTTTTTGAGACAGAGTCTTGCTCTGTCACCAGGCTGGAGGACAGTGGCATGATCTCGGCTTACTGCAACCTCCACCTCCAGGGTTCAAGCGCTTCTCCTGCCTCAGCCTCCTGAGTAGCTGGGACTATAGGTGCTTGCCACCACACCCAGCTAATTTTTGTAATTTTAGTGGAGACGGGGTTTTACCATGTTGGCCAGGATGGTCTCGATTTCTTGACCTTGTGATCCGCCCGCCTCAGCCTCCCAAAGTGCTGGAATTACAGGCGTGAGGCACCGCGCCCGGCCGAAAACATTTTAATAGTGGGAAAGTTATGATACGATAATTTTCTTAAGGTCACACATTTAAGTAAACCAGAAAAGGTTTAAGTTTTGTGGCTCCTATTTATGGCAGAAACATATGTATAATCAGTTGGAATGCTGGAGACATATTAAAGTGGCTAACAGCACAGACTGTAGAGCCTAGGTTCAAATTCTGCCTGTTCTCTCTGGACATAGGCGCTCATGTGCCTGTAATCTCAGCACTTTTGGAGGCTGAGATGGGAGGATCGCTTGAGCCCAGGAGTTTGAAACCAACCTGGGCAACAAAGCAAGACCGCATCTCTACAAACATTTTTTTTCAATTGCTAGTCATGATGGTGTGTGCCTGTAGTCCTAGCTACTCGGGAGGCTGAGGCAGAAGGATCGCTTGAGAGTAGGAGTTCAAGGCTGCAGTGAGCTATGATTGTGCCACTGCACTCCAACCTGGGCAATGGAACAAGACCCTGTCTTAAAAAAAAAAAAAAAATCTATCTGTTCAGCTTACTAGCAGCGTGATCTTGGGCAACATACCTCGGAGGTCTGTTTCATGTATATAAAACACTTACAGTGCTTGGCACATAGCACTATGTAATTGTCAACTGAAGTTAATCAGACTAACTTTTGAAGATCCTTAGCTATAGTCTTTTCAGGAGCCATAGGCAGTTATCTCAAAATTGATCATAAATACTTTCTTGTAATAAATATTAAGTTGTAGATATAAATGTTACCATACTGATTCTACTGTTTACATATAAATGCTAGTCCATGGACAACTGACCACAATGGTTAGAAGAGTAGTCTTACTAACTATTGAAAAAAGTAAATTTCAATATTGAATACAAATTGAAATCAGTGAGCCTAAGTGTATATCAAATTAATCATGTAACCATCAAGGAAAAAAAGAATTATCAAGTAACTTTTCAACATAGAACTCTGACTGTGCTCCCTTAATGATGGGATATAACCTAAGGACAAAAAGAACTGCAAAGAAATACTGATCTTAGTAGGTAACAAACCCCCTACAACAGCTCTGCAGGGGAAATGTCCCCATTTTGCTGTTGAAGAAGCATATTCAAAGAAGGGAATGATTTACCTGGCATTAAATGGTGCTGGAGTCATTATACCACACTGCTGTTTTTATAGTGTGCTGTTTCTGATGAGTCCTGTGCTAACCATTCTGGTTTGTTTCGTATCTCTCTCTTATTAACACCCTCTGTAATTATTAGAACCACATTTTCAAGAACTTAGTAACCATTTGAATCCCCTTTTTTCAATAATTTCATTCCATGTAATCAGGCCTCGTTTTTTGAAATCTGCTTTCCTAAGGGGTATTTGACCTACCCATTCTTTACAAATTCTGAGATGACCTACATGACCTAATAGCTTTTTGCCTAATTCCTCCTACTTCACCAATAACTAGTTCCTGGAATATCAGCTAGTGTCCAAGTCACAATTACTTATGGTCTATATGATAACTAAGTCTGGAAGTTGGATATGAGAGAATTGCATTCTCTCTCTCTCTCTTTTTTTTTTTTGGAGACAGGATCTCACTCTGTCGCCCAGATTGGAGTGCTGTGGTGCCATTTTGGCTCACTGCAACCTCCACCTTCAAGGTTCCAGTGATCCTGCTGCCTCAGCCTCCTGAGTAGCTGGGATGACAGGCACGTGCCCCCAAGCCCGGCTAATTTTTGTATTTTTAGTAGAGACAGGGTTTCACCATGTTGGTCAGGTTAATCTCGAACTCCTGACCTCAGGTGATCCGCCCACCTCGGCCTCCCAAAGTGCTGGGATTACAGGCATGAGCCACCGTGCCCAGCCTGAGAATTGCATTCTTAAAGACATTAATCTGTTTGTAATTTAGGATGTCTTATGGTGATTTGATGGTGAGACATACAGGAGGGGGTGTAAAAGAATGCAATTGTTGGACCTGTGCTTTTTACATGAAATAGCAGAAACAAGTCTTACTTTATAAACTGGTTTTGGAAATGATTCATTCATTAAAGCAAATAAAAATAGCAATAAAACTAGGACATAATAACTAGTTGTTGAATGAACTCTGTCCTTTGAAAAGGAGATGATTAAGGAAGAAAATATGTAAATAACTTGGGTACACAAGCTACTATTTGAAATTCTGAGTAAAAATGATCGGAGGGGTTAAACTGTTCAGGAATTTAGCTCTTGCTTAAAGTATTTGTGTAGCAAGTCTCCAAACTTTTTAAAAATTACAGCATTTGAAGATCCTCTTCTTGAATTAACAGAATCAAAGTGAAATTCCATTTTTTAAATCACTCCTAAACTGTCTTTACAGTGTGTGTCTTTAAAATATAATTCTATGTAATATACCAGAGAAATTATCAAGAAAATCTAGGACGAGGATTTAAATATAATTTTAGAAGGAAGTAAGGTGGGCAATCAGATTAATTTGAAAAAATGCTTTATATCACAAGTAAGAATGCAAAACTGTGTTATAGTCCTTTCATTAGGTTAACTGAATTTCTAAACACCTGGAGAAAATTATTTTAGTATTTTCTGTCCAAAACAGCGGTTTGTGGAAGATGTGCCACTTGTCTGGGGAAATCAGTGTTTATGAGACATCTTTGTTAATGTTTCTAAAGTTTTAACTCTCTGGACAAACATTCAAGAAAAATTTAACCACCATACAAAAATATTCCTAAGTAGTAAACTTTGAACACAGCTGTGGAATTAGACTTGGTTCATCTTCTAACCAACTCTTTCTAGCTGGTACCTTGTCATTTTGCCCGTTACTCAGTTTCCTCATTGAATTGTTTTGAGAATTAAATGAGCATACATAAAGCACTTAATACTACACCCAGCACTGAGAAAGTACTCAAAATATAGTGGCAGCTATTATTATTTGTCCTTATTCCTCTCCTTTTTCTCCTCCAGATTTATGAGTGATAGGGACAGAAAATTTCTTATCAGAGTGCCCTTTATTTTAATCTCAAGGTTTTAAAGTAGAATTTAGGACAAAAATAGATTTTTCTGAACCAAAACACTGAAGATGCTGTTTGGGAAGTGAGAAAGCAAGCTGCTAAACACCTACTCTACTTGTACAGTGACAAGAAAATTGAATTTCTCATTTGTTTCCTGCCCCTAGCCCTTGCCTTCAGTTTCTCTGCCTCAATATGAAAATATCTGTATTCCTTTGGGGACAGTTGGCTCACTGAAGCCATAAAGAGCAGTCTCCAGGAGTTTTATTATGGCTAGCTAACCATAACCTTTTGGAAGAACATCTGGATACAGTTTTCATTTTTAAAGTCTACTGTTTTTTAGGTCATTAGATTTGTATAGTTCGAATTTATTGGTGTCAGTTCCCTTCCTAGGTTGTACCATCCATTTTGAAAAGATGTATGTCTTTTATACAGAAGATGTAAAGTATATGGGATCATAATAAAAATCTCTATCTTCAGTTAAACTACTGGAGTTTTCCCTTCTTCAAGTTTTCAGAATGTAATCATTATAACACACATGTGTGCATATGCATATATATCCATCCATACAAATGTAACTTTCCTTTATTATGATTACTCAGTTACAAGCAGTGTAGAAGTTATAATATTTGTTTTATTATAATCATTTTAGCAATATGGATAGGGCTACTGGACCCTGGAATTTAAAAAGAGAGGATCTTTTTTATGGTTTTATTTTTTAAATTTTCGATAAAATATACATAACAAAATTTACCATATTAACCATTTTTAAGTGTACAGTTCAGTGGCATTAAGTTTATTCACATTGTTTTACCACCGTCACCCCGATTCATCTACAAAGCTCTTTTCATCTTGCAAAACCAAAACTCTACACCCATTAAACAACAACTTAAAAAGAGAGGATCTTAACATCAGGATCACATAATTACTACTCTATAAACATCTGATGGGTGTTTACTTCTAAAACAACTGCTTTCTTTTTTAATTGACATTTCACTATACTTAGCCTCTTCTAGGAATTATTATATATAATCTACTCAGTCATATTTTCTTTAATTTTTCTCTTTCTACAACTTTACTTTTCCAAAAGTGATGTAAATTACATGTTTTACGTTCTCCCATGTTTATATTCTACTTAACCTTCCCTCACTCTCATAGGCTTGAATGAGTGTATATTATCAGAGCGTTGTTTCCTGTACCCGCTGCTTTGTTTGTTTGTTTGTTTGTTTGTTTGTTTTGAGATGGAGTTTTGCTCTTGTTGCCCAGGCTGGAGTGCAATGGTGCAATCTCGGTTCACTGCAAACTCCACCTCCCAAGGTCAAGGGATTCTCCTACCTCAGCCTCCCGAGTAGCTGGGATTATAGGCACCTGCCACCATGCCCAGCTAATTTTTGTATTTTTAGTAGAGACAGGATTTCACCATGTTGGCCAGGCTGGTCTCGAACTCCTGACCTTGTTATCTGCCCACCTCAGCCTCCCAAAGTGCTGGGATTACAGGTGTGAGCCACCACGCCTAGCTATGTTTATATTTTTTAAAGTCCTAAAAGTCAGATGGTTTAATGTGCATTCTTGACATTTTAAATACCTCCAATTTTGAATGCATTCTCTGGGCTGTTAGATACATATATGATTCATAAAATGAAATAGGGTTACCTGTAGTTATTTCTTGAGTGCCATTTAGAGACTTCTGGCCTTGTCACCTGTCTAGGGAAGAAATCCAGCATACCTTACTGTCACGTACATCATTGTAGATCTTATAGTTTCAAAAAATTCTCTTTCCTTTTCTTCAGAATTCTCCTGTTTTAAAGCTTTTTCCTCTCCTTCAATTTTGTCACCAAAATGTGGCTTTGCAGTCACTTGACCTGGGACTTTAGACACTTAAGTCTGCTGGACAGAAAAGTGCTGTTGCATTCTGAAAGGCTTTTAAGCAGTTATTTGGACTTTAGTAGAATTAATTAACTTATTTATTTATTTATTTATTTAGAGACAGGGTTTCTCCCTATTGCCCAGGCTGGAGCACAGTGGTGCAACCATAGCTTACCGCAGCCTTTACGTCCTAGGCTCAAGCGATCCTCCCATCTCAGCCTCATGTAGCTGGGACTACAGGAATGGACACTACCATGCCCAGCTAGTTATTTTATTTTTTGTAGAGGTGAGGTTTCACCATGTTGTCCAGGCTGCTCTCAAACTCCTGGGCTCAGTCTTCCTGCCTTGACCTCCTGAAGTGCTGCGATTACAGGCATGAGCCACGGCATCTGGCCAGAATTTCTAAGTTACCAGATTGCTAAACAACTTCACAGAAAAATTAGTCTCAAAATATTGTTTTCTTCTGACTCCTCTCACCATAAATTCATGCTTCTCCACTCTACTCTCCCCAGCAAATTCTGGAAGTTTCCTAGCAAAATTGCTTATTGAAGCCCGTTCAAACTTAAGGTTGAAGAAATCTACACAAAGGACATCACCATGTTATTTTAGACTCTAGGTGGAGTCTGTTCTATTTGTTCTACCTTCACCCTTACTTAGAATTGATAAGAATGAGCTTTAGTACTCTCTTGGGTCTGACTCTGCAGGCAGATAGATACTCACTGGGATCCAGAACCTATCATACATCACTATAGAAAAGATTCAAATACAGTCAACGTATTTGAAAATCAAAACCGTATTTTCCAAACAGTCAAGTTAAATGTGCACAAAGCCTGTCCAGTTAAGACAGTGTCATTATTTTTCCTTTTGCAAACTTCCTTAGTGTCTGAACATTAAGTGCATATTTCTTAGGCAAATTATGCATTAGTACTTTTCTCTTCACAATTAAATATTTCCAGCAGTTTGCGACTCTTTTTTGTTTTTAACTATTCCCTTCCCTGTTTTTTGAGACGGAGTCTCACCCTGTTGCCCAGGCTGGATTGAAGTGGCACAATCTCGGCTCACTGCAACCTCTGCCTGCCAGGTTCAGGTGATTCTCAGCCTCCCTAGTGGCTGGTATTACAGGCATGCACCACCACACCTGACTAATTCTTGTATTTTTAGTAGAGACGGGGTTTCGCCATGTGGGCCAGGCTGGTCTTGAACTCCTGGCCTGAAGTGATCTGCCCACCTTGGCCTCCCAAAGTGCTGGGATTACAGGCGTGAGCCACCACACCCAGTCTTTTTTTATTTTTATTTTAAGTATTCTTCTGAGCTGACAAATGATTACCAAAGTGATTCTGATTTATGGTTAGTTTATCCCATTTTTTGAAAAGTGTTTTTTACCTTCTCTAGGTCAACCTACAATAAATAAGACCCAGTTTTAGTGGGAGATACAATTAAACAGTTGGTCAGAAGTCAGTAAGAAGAGTGCTAAAATAGTAGTTAAGTGCATATTGCAGTTGAAGCATATTAGATGTGCCTCTAACTCAGGCACGGAAGTTTAGAAACAACTACATAGAGGAATGACATCTAAGCCAAGTTGTAAAGAACAAATAGCATTTGGCTAGAGAAGGAAGAGCTATAAGAATGCTCCAGGTAGAAGGAAGACTCAGAGGTTTAAAAGAATGTATTACCTGTAGGGGTCCTGGAAGCTCAGTGTGCCAGGAGGAGTTTGAGGGAAGCAGTGGCATCAGATGACTCTGGATGGGGAAACAGGGACTAGATAATGAAGAGCTATAATGAAATATAATTCCAGTTTTCTTTTTAAAACAGGTTTATGGAGGTATAATTCACATCATACAGTTTACCCCTTTAAAGTGTACATTTCATTGTTTCTTTAGCATATTCACAGTTATATAATCCTCACCACAGTTGATTTTAAAACATTTTTGTCACCTCGAAAAGAAAGCCTGTATCTTTTAGCTAGCACCCCTCCAACTACCCTACTCCTAAGTAACTACTAATGTACTTTCTGTTCCTATACAGTTTACCTATTTGGATATTTCATATAAAGGAAATCATAACATGTGGTCTTTTGTGACTGGCTTCTGTCACTTAGCATAATGCCAAGGTTCATACATATTGCAGCATGTATCAGTACTTCATTTTTGTTACCAAATGATATTTCATTGTATGGATATACCACATTTTATTTTTCCATTCATCAGTAAGTAGACATTTGGGTTCTTTCTACTTTTTGTGACTATTACGAATAATGCCTCTGTGAACCATGTACACGTTTTTGTACAGACATACATTTTCATTTTCCTTGCATATATACTTAGCAGTGAAATTGCTGAGTCATACAGTAATTGTGTCTTTAACTTTTTGAGGAACTATCAGACTGTTTTCCAAAGTGGTTGTACCATTTTACATTTCTATTACCAGTATAGGAGGGTTCCAGTTTCTCCACATCCTCACCAATACTTGTAATTTGTGTTTTTGATTCTAGCCATCCTGTTGGGTATGAAGTAGTTTCTCTTTTGGTTTTGATGTGCATTTCCCTGATTACTAATGATGTAGCGCATCTTTTCATATGCTTATTGGCCATTTCTATATCTTCTTTGGTTAAAAGTCTATTCTGATCCTCTACCCTTTTCTCTCTCTCTCTTTTTTTTTTTTTTTTTTTTTTTTTTTTTTTTTTGGAGAGAGAGTCTCACTCTGTCACCCTGGCTAGAGTGCAGTAGAGCAATCTTGGCTCACTGCAACCTCTGCCTCCCAGCTTCAAGTGATTCTTGTGCCTCAAGCCTCCTGAGTAGCTGGGATTACAGGCGCATGCCACCATGTCCAAGCTAGTTTTTGTGTTTTTAGTAGAGATGGCTTTTTGCCATGTTTGTCAGGCTGGTCTCGAACTCCTGGCCTCAAGTGATCCACCCGCCTCGGCCTCCCAAAGTGCTGGGATTACAGGCATGAGCCACTGCACCTGGCCCTCTACCCATTTTTAAATTGGATTACTTGTCTTTAATATTGAGTTGTAACAGTTCTTTTTTTTTTCTTTTGTTTTTGAGACTGGGTATCACTCTATTGCCCAGGCAGGAGTGCAGTGACCCAATCATAGCTCACTGCCTCCTTGAATTCCTGGGCTCAAGGTATCCTCCTACCTCAGCCTCTCAAGTAGCTGGAACTACAGGTGCACCTTACTCTGCCCATCTAACTTTTTAATTTTTTTATAGAGATGGGGTCTTGCCATCTTGCCCAGGCCAGTCTTGAACTCATGGCCTCAAGCAGTCCTCTCACCTCGACTTCCCAAAGTCTCGGCATTACAGGTGTGAGCCACCATGCTTGGCCTGAGTTAATTTTATATGTGGTGTGGGTAGGGGTCCATATATGATTCTTTTGCATGTGAATATCCAGTTGTCCCACCACTACTTATCAAAAATACTATTCTTTCCCCATTGATGAGTCGTGTCACCCTTGTTGAAAATCAACTGATCATAAATGTGAAAGTTTATTTCTGGACTCTCAAGTTTTTTTCCATTGATCTATGTCCTTATACCACTGCTACATTATCTTGATTACTATAGTTTTTTAGTATTACAGATTTTGAAATTGAGAAGTTTGAATCCTCCAACTTTCCTCTTTGTAAAAAATTCTATGGCTATTCTGAGTCCCTTACATTTCCATATACATTTTAGGATCAGCTTATCAATTTCTGCAACAACGACAAAAACCCAGCTGGGCTTTTGGTAAGGATTGCATTGAATCTGTAGATCAACTTGGAAGTATTGTCTAAGTCTTCTATGAGTATAAAATGTCTTTCTATTTATTAAATCTTTAGTTTCAGCAGCATTTTATAGTGTTCAGTATACAAGTCTTATACTTTTTTTGTTTTTTTGAGAGGGAGTCTCACTCTGTCACCCAGGCTAGAGTGCAGTGGCATGCTTTTGGCTCACTGCAACCTCCGCCTCCTGGGTTCAAGCAATTCTCCTGCCTCAGCCTCCCTAGTAGCTGAGATTCCAGGCACCCGCCATGATGCCCAGCTAATTTTTGTATTTTAGTAGAGATGGGATTTCACCCTGTTGGTCAGGCTGGTCTCAAACTCCTGACCTCAGGTGATCTACCCGCCTCGGCCTCCCAAAGTGCTGGGATTACAGATGTGAACCACCATGCCCAGCCTGTACTTTTTTTAAAAAAAAACTTTTTTTTAGTAATTGACCTTGAGTTTGCAGTACATGGGGTTACATTCTGATGTATCCACCATAAGTTGAAAATACCCCTAAGTTGAGGTTGGGTACAGTGGTTCATGCGTGTAATTCCAGCACTTTGGGAGGCCAAGGTAGGAGGATCATGTGAGGCCAGGAGTTCAAGACCAGTCTGGGCAAAATGGACAAACTCTGTCTCTACAAAAGATAAAATAATTAGCCAGATGTGGTGGCACATACCTGTAGTCCCAGCTACTCGGGAGGCTGAGGAAAGAGGATTGCTTGAGCCCAGGAGTTTGAGGCTGCAGTGAGCCATGATCGTGCCACTGCACTCTAGCCTGGGTGACAGAACAAGACCCTGTTTGTAAAAATAAAAATAAGAAAATATTGTAAATTGAAAATGCATTTAATACACCTAACTTAGCAAACATCATAGCTTAGCCTAGCCTATCTTAAACATGCTCACAGTACTGGCCAGGCGCGGTGGCTCACACCTGTAATCCCAGCACTTTGGGAGGCCAAGACAGGCAGATCACGAGGTCAGGAGATCAAGACCATCCTGGCTAACATGGTGAAACCCCATTTCTACTAATAAAAAAAAAAAAAAAAAGAAATACAAAAAATCACCCGGGCATGGTGGCAGGTGCCTGTAGTCCCAGCTACTCGGGGGGCTGAGGCAGGAGAATGGCATGAACCCGGGAGGTGGAGTTTGCAGTGAGCTGAGATGCACCACTGCACTACAGCCTGGGTAACAGAGCGAGACACCATCTCAAAAAAAAAAAAAAAAAAAAAAACCACACTCACAATACTTACACTTACATTAGCCTGTAGTTGGGCAAAATCTAACACAAGGCTGTTTTATAATAAAGTGTTGAATATCTTGTGTAATTTATCGAATACGGCACCAAATGTGAAAAATGAACTGGTTTTATAGGTACTTAAATGCATATTGGTTTTGCACCAAGGTCAAGTTGAAAAACTGTAAGTCAGGGACCACGGGGACCTCTGTGTACATTTACAACTAATGTAAGTTCTCTTTCAAATAACACTATACCACTTAACAGATAGTACAATTACTTTATAGCAGAATATTCCCAATTCCTTTGTCCTCTTCCTCATTGCTGTCATTCGTTTTACTTATCCATAAGCTGTAATCACTGACACATTGTTGCTATTATTTGTTTTGAATAAACTGTTGTCTGTCAGGAATAAGATTTTATTTTGCCTTCGTTTATTCCTTCTCTAATGTGCTTTCTTTCCTTATGTAGGTCCAAATTTCTGACCTAAAGCATTTTCTTTCTCTCTAAAGATTTTCTGTTAACATTTCTAGCGAGACAAACTTTCTGGTGAAAAATTCTCTCAATTTTTGTCTGAGAAAGTCTTTATTTCTGTTTCATTTTTGAAAGATAATTTTACTGGATACAGAAGTCTAGGTTCATGTTATTTTTCTTTCAATGCTTAAAATATTTCATTCCTCTCTTCCTGCTCTTGTGATTTCTGATGAGAAGTCTCATGTAATTCTTCTCTTTGCTCCTCTGTAGGTAAGGTAGTTTTTTTCTCGGACTGTTTTCAGTATTTCCTCTTTATCTTTGATTTTCTACAATTTGAATATGATATACCTGTGTGTAGATTTTATCTCCCTTGATGTCTTTGGGGTTTAGAAACTATTTTTTGTTTTTAAGGATGGGGTCTCACTCTGTTGCCCAGACTGGAGTACAGCGATTGCCCAGTCTCAGGTGATCCTCCCATCTCAGCCTCCCAGGTAGCTGGGACTACAGGCACGCGCCACCACACCCAGCTAATCTTTTTTGTATTTTTTGTAGAAACGGGGTTTTGTCATGATGCCCAGGCTGGTCTCAAACTCCTGGCCTCAGGTGATCCACCCTCCCTGACCTCCCAAAGTGCTGGGATTACAGGTGTGAGCCACGGCGCCTGGCCTAGACTTCTTAAGGCCTGAGATCCGTAGTTCTTTGAGTTATATTCCCCTTTGATCATACAGGAGCCCTGTCAATGTGACGGTAAGGTACGTGGGGAGGGGAAGAGTTCTGTAATCCTGTGAGGAGATCTCAGTCTTTGAGTGAGCCTGTGCCCTGGGCTGTGATCTTCACAAGTGCTTCTTGGTCCCCTGCCCCACTTAGGTGAGACAGGAAAGCTAGAGAGGGCTGGAGTTGGGTATTCAGTTCAGCTCTGGTGAAACAGTTTCTTTTCAGGCAGGGCTTGTTAAGAACAGTATGCTCTGGGCTTATTTCACAATGACTTCTTTCCCCTGCCAGAAGCAGGAGGGGATTTTTTTTTTTTCCTTTTTTTTTTTTTTTAATCTTCACTGTGAGAACCTCATAGGGCTCCTAGAGATAAAACGCAAAAATGTGCCCTCACTCTCCTTGCTTGAGCCTGGGCCCCTCTGGAATTTTTAACTCTCAGATTTAATCATACTGAGCCTCAGGAATTCCTCTTACAGATTAGGTTTTCCTACCTTCGTTCAGGTTTCTGTGGAGGTTTTAAGTTTCCACACCTGTAGCTTGTGATTTTCTGTATCTACCTGTTTGTCTCTCCAATTTTGCAGGCAGTGGTTTGCCCTGTGCCCTCAGTTCTCTGATGGATTTAAGAAGAGTTGTTTATACTCATTTTGTTCAGCATTTTTCTTGTTCCATGGATGAGGATGACAACTCTTAACCTCCTTACATGCCTGACTGGAAATTGGAAGTTACCTACTTAGATAAATTTACTCCTAGGTTTCTTGTTTTGGGATTTTGTTGTAGTTGTTACTTTTTTGTGTTTTTTTTGCTCGCTATTATAAGTGCATTACCTTCTTAATTTTTGGATTTCTCACTGCTAGTGTATAGGAATACAATTAATTTTTATATATTGATCTTGTATCCTGTAGCCTTTCTAAGCTTATTCGTTCTAATAATGTTTTAAAGGATTTGTTTTTGTGCTTAATTGCTCTAGCTGGAACCTCCAGTACTTGTCGAATAGAATTTGGAAAAGTAGAAATCCTTGTCTTTTAAATGTTATTTATTTATTTACATATTTATTTTTTGAGACAGGGTCTTGCTCTGTCTCCCAGGCTACAGTGCAGTGGCTCAATCATGACTCACCGCAGCCTTGACATCCTGGGCCAAGTGATCCGCTCACCTCAGTCTCTCGAGTAGTTGGGAACCATAGGTGCACACCACCATGCCTGGCTAATGTTTGTATTTTCGTAGAAACAGGGTCTCCTGATGTTGCCCAGGCTGGTCACAAACTCCTGGGCTTAAGACAGCCTCCCGCCTCAGCCTCCCAAAGTGCTAGGATTACAGGCATGAGCCACTGCGCCTGGCCTAAAATTTTTATTTGTTTTTTGGTTTTTAGGGGGTTTTTTAGAGGCAGGGTCTTGCTCTGTCACTCAGGCTGGAGTGCAGTAGTCCAATCACAGCTCATTGTAGCCTCGAATTTCTGTGCTCAAGTGATGCTCCTATCTCAGCCCCACGAGTAGCTCAGACTACAGGTGTGCACTACTGTGCCCAGCTAAGTTTTAAGTTTTTTGTAGAGACAGCATCTCACTGTGTTGCCTAAGCTGATCTCCAGCTCCTGGCATCAAGGCATTCCCCCACCCCTACTTGAGCCTCCCAAAGGACTGAAATTACAGGCGTGAACCACTGTACCCAGCCACAAATTTAGTATTTAGGAAACTGCCAAATTGTTTTCCGAAGGGCCTTTTACACTGTGTTAAGAATTTGGACTCCATTTTAAGGGCAGTAGGAGGCTATTTTAATATGAATCCTGAATTTAATATTTTGAATTTGAAGAAGTTGTCAAGCCAGAGAATCTGCCTAGTGGGCAGGTGAAACTGATAAATCAGACTGGGATTGGAGATACAGAATGAAAAGTCATCAGCCTATGACTGATTTTAGAAGCTATTGTAGGAATATTTTCCAGGGAGAGTAACAAGAGTAAGGAGAAACAAGAGAACCCAGGACAGAACCCTGAAGGTCACCAGCATTTTAAGGATGCTGAGAAAAAGCTAGACTCAAGAGGAAAACCAGCCGGACATGTTGGCTGGTGTCTGTAGTCCTAGCTACTCAAAAGGCTGAGGCGGGAGGATCACTTGAACTCAGGAGTTGAAGGTTGCAGTGAACTATGGACTATACCACTGCACTCCAGCCTGGGGGATAGAATGAGACCTGGTCTCTAAAAAGGAAAACCAAACAAAAATTTGATATTATAGAAGCCACGGGAAAATGTGTTTTCAAGAAGAAAAAAGTGGTTGGCAGTCTTGGCCAAAAAGGAATTAAGGTATGAGATCAGTTTCTCCAACTATGCTTTCACAACGCAGAAAACTTCTGTGACCAAGTGTGTGTTTTTCCCCCACTCACCAAGCAATTTTACAGCAAGTTATCAGCTGGGTGTCCTGTAATTCAACTCAGTTCTGATGCCATCTACCTGGCAATAGCATCAGATCCCACAGATTGAGGGGTCAAACCTACCAGCTGCCCCCTACTCCTAAGCCAGTTGCAAGCCCCGGGTTGTTTTTACCTGTGCTTTTGATCAACTGGTTAGAAATCAACTTTCCCATGACTTCCTCCTCGGTTTCAACTACTTTGCTGGGACAGCTCACAGAACTCAGGGAAACACTTACTTTACTTTACTGGTTTATTACAAAGGATACTACAAAGAATACAGATGAAGAGATGAATAGGGCAAGGCATGTGGGAAGGGGCGTGAAGCTTCTGTGCCCTCTCCGGGCATACCACCCTTTAGGAAGCTCCATGTGTTTAGCTACCTAGAAGCTCTTTGAGCCCAATCCTTTTGGGTTCTTGTGGGAGCTTCATTACATAGGCATGATTGATTAAATCCTTGGCCATTGGCAAGCAATTCAACGTTTAGCCCCTCTTCCTTACCTGGATGTTGGCAGGGTGGGACTGAAAGTCCCAGCCTTCTAATCATGCCTTGATCTTTCCCATGACCAACCCCCATCCTGAAGCTACATAGGGGCTGCCAGCCACCAGCCATCTCATTAGCTACAAAAGAAACTCTCATCATTCTGAAAATACCAGCGATCTCAAGAGCTGTGTTGGGAAACCTGATGAAAATCAAATATTTATTTCATAGTATAACAAGATGAAATTGAAAATACATTAGTCTTAAGGAGATTGTTAATAACCTTGGAGAGAGAGGTTGCAGTGAAGTGGTAAAGTAGGAGCCTCATTCACAGTGGGTTGAGAAATAACTAGTAGGAAGAGTAAGACAACAGTGAAGATGGAGTTTTGCCTGTGCAAGGGATAATGAGGTTAGTCAACATCCATAGTAATGAGAAGGAGCCAGAAGAGAGGGAGGGATTGATAATGCACCAAAGTTGATAGATCAAGAACCCTCATAGTACCAGAGGGTTAGCATATGGTAAACCATAGCAGAGGGATAGATTTTAGGAGACAAGAAACTCCTTTGTGACAAAAGGAAAGGAAGTGAGGACCAATGAAGATGAAGTTAGGTTATAGATATGGGTGGTAGAAAGTTAAGGGAGTCCACCTCTGTGGCTTATATTTTCTCTGGGAGATAACAGGAAGGGTCACTTGCTAGGAGTGAGATGGGAGTGATAATACTTGTAGGAAGGTTGAAAATAGTATATATTTTAAAAAATGGTTGAAAAGCTACTGTAGAGAATAAGAGCCAGCTAAAAAACCAGATTTCTGAGTTGTAATGAGGGCCTAGTTGGGTCCATAGAGCATAAATTTTTTAATGATGCCAATCTTACAGTTATGTACGTTTTCCCAGCAGAGTTCAGTAGTCTGGGTGGAGATGTGGGAAAGGAGACCATTGTGTTCATCCAAAGCTGGGATTTGTCCCACATGACATGGGAGAAAGCAATGAATGAACTAAGCGTAGTGCTCTGTAATAGACATTGAAGTCAGGTCTCAGGTCTAATCTTGACTGCTTAGTGACTTAGGCAGATTACTTAACCTTCTCTAAGCTTCAGTTTCCTAGTAATAATCATACTGAATCATATCAGTTTTCTAATCATGATCATCTATTCTCAGTGATGGGAATTAAATGAGACAAGTAAAATCCTTAACACATAGTTTTGGATACATGATAAATGTCAATAAGTAGCAGTTTTTAACATTATTTGTGACTCAATTCTGTTACTTATAAGCTAGGTGACCTTAGGCAAGTTTCTTTCCTTTTTATCTATAAAAAGGAAATTATAATACTTGTTGGGGATTTTCGACTGGGTATATTTTGAGGAAAAAATGTCAAGCACTATGCCTGACACAGCCTTTAACCACTCAGTAAATGCTAGCTGAAGCAGAATCTGTAAGGAATTTTTTAGAAAATTAGGTTGGAAAGTTAGGTTTGGAATTTTGGCCTTTGTCTTATCATTAGTAGGGTGCCTTTAAAAGTTCATGAGTAGGCTGAGTGTGGTTGCTCATGCATGTAATCCCAGTATTTTGGGGGCCCAAGGCAGGAGGATTGCTTGAGGCCGGGAGTTCAAGACCAGCCTGGCCAACATAATGAGTCCTTATCACTTACCAAAAAAAAAAAAAAAAAAAAGTTCATGAGCCGGGAGATAAGATAAAAGTGGTGTTTTAGAAATATGAATTTATAAGTAGTGTGGTAGGATCTGTGTCTCAGCTGGATATCACCTTTTCAGAGAGGACTTCGCTAACCACCCTGAATTGAAGATAGCAGCACTCCCTCCTCCTCTCTAATGCCATACCCTGTATGATTTTTCTTATGGTATTTATGATTCTGCAGTTACCTTGCTTATTAATACGTTCACTTTTTTACTGACTCCCTCCACTAGAATATGTGCTTCATGAGAAAAGGAATATCTGTCTTATTACTGCTATATCTCAGCACCCAGAACGTGCCTAGCACATACAAGACATTGGACCTGTTTGTTGAATGAATGAAATATAGTAGGAACCGGAAGCAGAGAGACTAGTTAAGAAATTATTGGAATAATTTCAACATTAGGACATAAAGATCTGGACCGGAATAATGATAGCAATGGAAACAGAAGGAACAAATAAGAAAAATTGAAAACCAAATATATCATGTTCTCACTTATAAGTGGGAGCTAAATGGTGAGAACACATGGACACAAAGAGGGGAACAACACACACTAGGGCCTATCTGAGGGTGGAAGAAGGGAGAGGATCAGCAAAAATAACTAATAGATACTAGGCTTAATACCTGGATGATTAAATAATCTGTACAACAAACCCCCATAACACAAGTTTACCAAGGTAACCTGCACATGTACCCCTGAACTTAAAAGTATTTTAAAAAATTACAAAGAAGGATGATTTTTGGCATATTAGAGGGCATAATAAGAAGCAAGCAATAAGAATGATACCAAGATTTCCAAACTGGGTGATTGATGGAGTGATAGTACTGTCATTGGAGGTATCTGCCTTCATTTCCTTCAATAACTTTTCATGACCAGATTTAGAACAAACAGTGCCTGGCATGCACTGATGGGCAGTAAATATCTGAATGAATGAAATAAAATGGGGGAAGTCAGAAGGTTACATGTAAGATACAATTATATGTTTAAAGTAGCAATAGAACATCTAAGCAGATGGAGAGGAAGGCTAAAATTCTAGAAAGAATAAAGGGCCTTGGGATTTACAGCATTCAACAGAAAAACTGCAGCTCTAGAGATAGGCAAACAGCAGGATTATGGTTTTAAGAAAATAAAGACACACCTATAGTCCCAGCTACCTGGGAGGCTGAAACAGGAGAATCACTTGAACCTTGGAGGCAGAGGTTGCAGTGAGCCAAGATAGCGCCACTGCACTCCAGCCTGGGCAACAGAGTGAGACTTCATCTCCACAAAAAAAAAAAAAGTAAGCAAAGACATTTAGTTCCAGGAAGTGGGGAGATAGCTACGAATATTACATGCTTCAGAAAACTGAAGAAAATGGGGACTAGGGAAGATCTTTGGATTTAGAGATTTAGAGGACATGATCTGGGAAAGAACAATTTAAATACAGTAATGAAGTGAAAGTCATATTACAAAAGGTGTGAAGAATGAGTGGACCGTGAGATAAATTTCACACACACAACTAATGAGAAGAGATGCGCTGTGGTGATCTGAGGTGGAGTCATTTAAGGGAAGCTTAGCTTGCCTTGTTTTGTTTTTTTATGAACACAGAAGCGTAGTTTGGAGAGAAAGCAGAAAGATCCGTTGCCTAAGACAATTGTCAATTTTTAATATGCACAAGAATAACATGGGAATTTTGTTTAAAATGCAGATTGCTAGCACCACTTACAGCGAATCTGATTCAGCAGGTCTGCAGAGCAGGACATTTTTTAACGAATAACCCTCGTCACCACCAACCTCCAACCTGCATCCAGGAGATTCTGACATAGTTAAGTATTTAGACCGTACTTTGACTAACACTGGTTCAGGGAGTAATTGAAGTAAAAATAAATGGATGAGAAGGGAATTTGATTTTTAAAAACCAGAGTAAAGGGGCTAAGCTTCAGGAAAGAGAAAAAGTTCATCTTCTTTATTTTTTAATTTTAACTTTATTTATTTATTTATTTATTTTTATTTTGGAGACAGGGTCTCACTTTGTTGCCCAGGCTGGGCAGTTGCTCAGTCATGGCTCACTGCAGCCTTAAACTGGGCCCAAGCATTCCTCCCACCTCAGCCTCCTGAGTAGCTAGGACTACAGACATGGAGCACCATGCCTGCCTACTTTTTTTCTGTTTTTATTTTTGTAGAGACAAGGTCTCACTATGTTTGTTGCCCAGCTTGGTCTTGAACTTCTGGCCTCGAGCGAGCCTCCCACCTTGACTTCACAAAGTGATAGGATAACAGGTGTGAGCCACTGTGCCCGTTCATCTTCTTTAAAACAAACGGAAAAAGAAAATGGCAAAAGAGAAATTTTGAGATGTTCGGAACTGAGTTTCCAGGAGATTTTCAGGTGGAGGAGGGCAAATAAGGTTTGCTTCATTTGTATGACCTTGATTTTTTCCTTTGAGTGGGAAGAAAGGTTATCTACTTTGGGCAGATATGAGAGAACTAAGAGTGTGAAGAGGTTTGGAACAGCTGCTGTGGGGGCTGAACAGTCAACAAAGGATGAACATAAGCATCGCTGAGCAGCGTTAGGGTTCTGCTGAGTAGGTGGCATGAGTTTTTGGTGGACCCAGTCGGCAGTTATTTGACACTTTTCTAGGTGAGGAATAGTCCTAAAAACATGTATCTTCTAATAATTCATCCTGGCGCTATCATCTGGAGTTTACTTAAACCTTTTTGGATGCTTTCAGCCTATGCCACTTCCTACAATAATGAACTTTATATATTTACTGTGTAAAGTATCTAAAAGTTACCTTTCAACTCAAAAGATACTTCGTTTGATTTGCTAGAACATATTTACATTTGTTATCTCCACACTGTTTAAATTTTTCTGGATTTTGATTATAAGACATGTGTAATGCTTGCCATCATTTCACCAACTATTATTTCTAAGACCAGCCCTGTTGAAGGTATATATTTTCACGCGGGCACCAGAACTTACCACCCAGTGCTCTATTACCATAGTTGTCACCAAGTGAATTCAGTACTCTGGGTTAGGGCAGAGGAAACCAACCTGCTGAGTTTTCTCCAGGTTCGCAAAAACAGGAGTCAGTTCAGATGAAGACGGGGTGAAGCACCTGGGCACTGTGCTGTTATTCTACTCTTAATATATGCAACAACTCTGAGATAGATAATGGAATCATCCCATTTACAATGGGGAAACTGAGGCTCACATGCCTGAAGTGCCTCAGGTCATAGAGGAAAGAAGCTGGAGAGCTGAAAGTCAGACCCATGTCTGTCTTATTCCATACCCCATACTCCTTTTTATATCATGCTACATTTGGTGGGATACTGTCCAGCCACCTTTATTTTTATGCATAAATTAACAGTGGGACTGTTGACTCATTAACAATTTATAATTGGGAGCAACTTCTTACCCTGTAAAGATCAATAATTAAAGACATGCAGCATTGGGAATTTAACATATGGAAAATTTTTCATCTGTTTCTTAGATCTTTTAACTGTCTTGGGCATGACACATAGAAACTGTATATTCTTCATGAGGACAGATAAGCTTTATGAATAGCAAGAATTTTAAAATTTTCTGCTTTGTTTTCATTAAATTCTGATGGTATTTTAGTCTTTTAGTCACAGCAGTACATTTCCATTTCTGACATAACTATCATTTGACATATATAGGGATTATTTTTCCTTAAATATGTATCTTTACATTGCTCACATGGATGCTTATCTATCATCCGACTATTCACACACTCTTGCCTCATCTTCCTGTATTTTATCAATGAATATTTATTGAGTATCTCTTTTATTCCAGCCATTTTGCTAGGTGTCCCAAGGAAAGCCTACTGTGTTCTGAAAAATTGGAATTCATTAATTAAATTAAACAGGACTAACATACTATACTTTTCCATCCAGAGAAATGCAGAATTACATCTTGATTCAAGACAAAATAGTTTGTCCTTCCCAGCCATACAGAAAGCTGAGTTGTTTGTTACTTTTAGATCTTAGGTACAGAATCTGATCAAGTCTAGGTGGTTCTGTATACCAGCAGTTGAATTTATAATCATGGAGACTTGCCTTAAATATATGATCAGTTTAGGTAGGTTTGAGAAATTCTGAAGTGTCAATTGTGTTGTATTCGTCCATTTTCATCCTGCTAATAAAGACATACCCAAGACTGGGTAATTTATAAAGAAAAAGAGGTTTAATGGACTCAGTTCCACATGACTGGGGAGGCCTCACAATCATGGCGGAAGGTGAAAGGCATGTCTTACATGGCTGCAGACAAGAGAGAATGAGAGCCAAGTGAAAGGGGAAACTCCTTGTAAAACCATCAGATCTCATGAGACTTATTCACTACCATGAGAATAGTATGGGAGGAAGCCCCCCACCCCCACCCCCATGATTCAATTATGTCCCACCAGGCCCCTCCCACAACACGTGGGAATTACAGGAGCTTCAATTCAAGATGAGCTTTGGCTGGGGATAGAGCCAAACCATACCATATATAAAAGTAGTATAGATAATAATTATATAAAGTACTGTCTACTGAAGGAATACATGTTTACCTGTTCCCCCAAGTTAGGCAGCCAGAAGTGTTGTGTTTGCATTGTTGGCACAACCTCTCAACATTAATAATTAATTTATTAAGTACTTCTGTATGCCAGGGATTGTTCCTAAGCTTCCTACAAGAATAAATTTATTTAATCTTCCTAAGAATCCTGTGAAGTGGGTACAGTTGAGCATCCCAAATCCAAAATGCTCCAGAATCCAAAATTTTTTGAGCACTGACATGATGCTCAAAGGAAATGCTCACTGAAGCATTTTGGATTTTTGGATTGGGGGTGCTCAACCATAAGTATAATTAATGCAGATGCTCTAAAATCTGAAAAAATCCTGATATCTGGAACACTTCTGGTCCCAATCATTTTGGATAAGGGATACTCAACCTGTACTACTGTCTCCATTTCACAGATGAAGAAAGTAAGGTAGGAAAAAGATAAGTAACTTGCCCAAGGTTACAGAGCTGGTAAGTGGCAGAGCCCCAAGCAGCCTCACTGTATAGCTTACTGTCTCCTAACCACTATTCTGTGCTACCTTTCATAGGCCCTCATGTTAAGAATAACTTTTCAGTTTAGCAAATTATTCTGCATTATATGATGAACTTACATATAATAGCAATAATACACCAGATGCAGTGGCTAACACATGCAATCCCATCACTTTGGGAGACCAGGGTGGGCAGATTGCTTGCGCTCATGTGTTCAAGACCAGCCTGAGCAACAAAGCAAAACCCATCTCTACAAAAAAAAAAAAAAAAAAAATTAGCCATTCATAGTGGTACATGCTGTAGTCCCAGCTACTCGGGAGGCTGAGGTGGAAGGATTGCTTGAACCCAAGAGGTGGAGGTTGCAGTGAGCCAAGATCGTGCCACTGCACTCCAGCCTGGGCAATAGAACCAGACTTTGTCTCAAAAAAGAAAGAGAGAAAGCAATAATATAACTAGGTGAAAGGAAAGATTCAGTTCTTCTCTATAGTTTCTTATACACACTCAAGATTCTAACATGTTCATAGTTAATTCATAATGTAAAGTTTGGGTATTTTAGAAAAATGTGACGTTTTCTAATGTGACTTTACAGGAGTGGGAAAGGCATAGAAAGGCAGCACTGGGGCTAGATCACGATAGTCTTTATAAATAAAATGTGTTGTGTTATCAGTGTCGGCTCTGGGCCTTGATGGGTAGTAAAATATTTGGGAACTGAGCAAAATGATTAGGTATTGGATCCTGAAAATAAAAATTTGCTTTTTGCATTTCTTAAAAAGATTTCCTATGCTAAAAGGGTGGCAGTAAGTTTTAAAAGGCTTTAATTACTGTTTTTAAAAAAAACTGTATAGTATATTTCATTTACTCAATAGCCACATGTGGATTTTTGGATTTGGGATGTTCAACTGTAAGTATAATTAATGCAAATATTCTATGGATCATTAATGGATCCATACAATATTCTAAAATACTTATGGATAATGTATGGGGAAAAATTGCAGGTCTTTTTGAATGAATTCAGGTGTCAGTAGTAACTCATTTTCATTTCTTTAATTCTCTTTGGGGGCCTTGTCAAGAAAAATTTGAGTTAAGAGGTATTTAAATGGCCCTATCATCACCATGAAAAGCAGGCAGTTGAGGAATGTGGGATTTGAGTGCACAGGAAAGCTAAAGGGACACTTTGACCCCTATCAATGACTTTATTGCTCTGTTTAGAGGCTAGAGCCATTGCTCTGGCCAACATAGTTCTTTTTTGTTTTTTAAACTTTAGTAATACAGTTGATTCTCATGTGGTAGTTATGTTCTATAAAGTCACTGCAGACGCTGAATTAGTGAATACTGGATCATTGCCCCTAGGGAATATAAACAGGATTAGGTTCCCACAGGTGTCTGGTCACATTTCATCAACTGATCAATACATAACCTCGTTGTGTGTCTCTGTTTTAGGACATAATATATATTCAATTACATTAATATTATATGTTAATAATCCTGTACAATAATATATGTCAACAGTATTGTGCCAGAAGCACTATAACTCATGTCTGAACAAAGTTTTCCTAACACATATTTTCTCTGAAAGAGAAAATCCTTCTTGCACTTAGGAACATTAGATGGCACTTCAGCACTATAATTGGGATCATTTTAAACAGTGAAATCATCAATAAAAGGCACAAAAATGTGAAAGACGTGGCGCTGAAGAGACCACGGAAAAGACATGCACTTACTATAGGAGAACTGAGACAACAGGGCATTGCCATGCTAAGCTGCATGTGGGAACATGGCTGTCATGTGACTCAAATTTTTTTTTTCTTTTTTTTTTTTTTTTTTTGAGACGGAGTCTGGCTTGTTGCCCAGGCTGGAGCGCAGTGGCCGGATCTCAGCTCACTGCAAGCCCCACCCCCGGGTTCACGCCATTCTCCTGCCTCAGCCTCCCGAGTAGCTGGGAGTACAGGCGCCCGCCACCTCGCCCGGCTAATTTTTTTTGTATTTTAGTAGAGACGGGGTTTCACCGTGTTAGCCAGGATGGGCTCGATCTCCTGACCTCGTGATCCGCCTGTCTCGGCCTCCCAAAGTGCTGGGATTACAGGCTTGAGCCACCGCGCCCGGCCTACTCAAATTTTTTTGCCACTCTGCAAGTGGATTATGTCCTCAGATGACCACAAAAGTGCCACAACTATTGAGTTGGAGCTTGCAGATAAATTTTAGTGAGTAGGCATATTTGCAAGTATGGAATCCCTGAATAATGAGGATCGACTGTATATTAATGCCTTCTACATTTTAAAATGAAAAGTTAAAATATAGGACTCGCTCATCCCTACCTTTCTCAACCCCTCCTGGCATCTTTCCAGAACTACTATCAGTTTTCTATATGTTCATAAATATGTGGACTTACAGAAATATATATAATTTTTAAATAAATCTCATGATATATACTATTCTGTGGTTTGCTTTTTTTCTCGTGTGTTAGAGATCTTTCCACGTCAATATGCACAGAATTATTTCCTTTTAGTGTTCTGTACTGTTTATGCACTGTAATTTAACCATTCCTGTATTGATAGGTATTTCGGTTTTTCTCTATTATAAGTAATAGTGCAGTGAACATCTTTGTACCTGTTTCTTTTTCCCTACATGCAGATTTTTCTCTGGGTTGCATATGTGAAAATGAAATTGCTAAGCAGAAAGGTATATGCACTTGAAGTTTTGTTAGAAAGGCAGTTGTGTCAGGTCTTCTGGGAAGCTGACACTGAGACAGAGTTAGGACTACAAATAGTTCATTGAGTACCTGTGAAAGATAGGCAGTCAGAAGCTGAAGGAAGGGAAAGTGCTCAGACTCTGATTTACATCTAACAGTTACAGCCTATTCAGTAGGGCACTCTGGATGAAGATTGCCTGTTAGGATAGTACTACCAGTTAGATAGAAATAGCCAGGCCATGGTACTCCCACGTATTCAGTTACTGACCTGGAATTGCAAGGGAAGAAAGTGGCCTGATCTTAAAAGATGAGGGAGTTAAGTCCTAAAGGCACATCAGAACTGAACTGCAAGGTATCTTCAGGGGAGATCTGAGCAGTGTACCTCCATGGTTGCTATACTGCAGTGTAGGACTGTATAGCATAGCAAATAACACAGATTCTAGAGCTACATTCCCAAGTCCAACATCTTTGTGTAAGAAAAATGTTACTCTACGTCTGTGTGCCTCAAGTTCTTTATCTGTACATCTGTAAAATGGAGAAATAACAGTACCTCCCTCATAGGGTTGTGAACGATTAAATGAGCTGCTGTATACAAAGGACTTAGGATAGTGTCTGGGATATGTTAACGCTTTATAAGAGTTAACTGATGCTGCTGCTGCAACATCAACATCAACCCAAAAGGTGTACCAGTTTTTCTTCCAACCCTTTCAACAATGTGTAAAAGTATATTCATTTCTCCATATCTTTTCCAGTGCTGGATAGTATAAATCTTTTTAGCTTTTGACAATTTGGTGGCCCCCAAAATGGTATTTTGCCTTAATTTGCATTTCTTTATTAAGTTGAACATGTTTTCATGTTATTGGCCACATATTTAATCTTTTGAGGTTTTAAATTTTTTCTTATTAATGTTTGGTACCTATTCATATATTCCAGATATTGTTATATAGTTGTAAATATTTTCTTCCAGTCTTACGTTGTTTTTCAAATTTATTTTTCATTATTATTTATGGTTTCTTTTGACAAAGATGTTTAAAATTTTGTGGATCAGTTTTTTTCTTTATGGATTCAGGGTTTTCTTTCTTACATTGAAAAGACTTTCCTACTCCACGTTTATAGTTCTCTTTTTTATGTTCAGCTTTGTAAAGCATCTTGAATTTATTTTTGTTCATAATTTGAAATAAGTATCTAGCTTTATGTATTCCTAACTATAATCAGTTTCTCCCGTGTTCTTCATTATCTAGCCATTTTTCTCCCCTAATACTTCTTGATGCTATCTCTGCTGTATTCACAATTCCTATATATATACTAGGTGGGAGGATATTAACATTTTTAAAGGTTTTAATATGTGTCACCAAATTGCGCTGAGGAAATACATATAGAAATTTATGTTTTTACTGGAGAGTGTTTTGTTGCACTCCCCAACCTGTTTTTCTTGCTTTTGTTTTTAGTTTTTGCCAAGTTAATAGTCAAAATATAGAAGTTTTCTTGGTTTGCTTTAAAAAAACAAACAAAAAAACCAGGATCTCATTTTGTAGCCCAGGCTGAAGTGCTGTGGCATGATCATAGCTCACTATAACCTTAATCTCCTGGGCTCAAGTGACCCTCTCGCCTCAGTCTTCCAAGTAACTGAGATTACTCGGAATCTGAGTCTTACAAGGTGGTATGCACCACCAGGCCTGGCTAATTAAAAATCATTTGATAGAGATAGGGTCTTGCTATGTCGCCCAGGCTGGTGGTTTTCATTTCTTTGGTTACTAGAAAGACTGAATTTTTAAAAATGTATATACTTTTGATGTTCTGTATGCCCTCCTATATGAATTGCTTGTTCATATTTTTCTCTATTTTTCAATTTTGATTTTAGGTTTCATGTTGATTTGAAAGGTATCACATATAAAGACTATTACCCCTTCATGTGTGTTGCACAGAGATTATTGTTTACCTTTAAATTATGGTATTTTTCTTTATAGGCTGACTTGGTATGTATACCTAGAAAGGTTTTCCCTATTCCTAAGACCACAAAGTCAACTAGAATATTTTCCTTTTTATGATTTTAATTTTTATATTAATTTGCCATCTTATTTTGATGCATGATAATAAGTAGGAATCTTAATTCTTTTGTAAGTGTTAAGCCAGTTACCTAAAACAGTTTACTGAATAATCCATTCTTTCCTCTGATTTGTAATGCCATCTTATATATACTAGCTCTCTTGGGGTGTTTGATTCCATATTGTTGATTGATGTATCTATTCCGGCACCATTACCACACACTCTTCATTATCGTGGCTGTTATATCCATGCTGTGGTTGGAGAGCTCACCTTGGAAAGTGGAAGTATCATTTCAAAACTGACTTTAATTTTGGAAATTAAAAGGAAACCCCTTCTTAAGCTAGAGTAAGTGGAGTGAATTGAATTGGATCCTGCCTGGGTTCCTCTGTCAACATTCTGCTTTGTGGTCTTTATAGAACATACTTGATTAGTTCATTGGACATAAGTAATGGCTGCTGTTAAGCTATTCTAAAGCTAGAGACAGAACTGGACAAAAGAATTGTCAGCACCAAATACTTTAATTGAAAATATTAAACTAAAAAAAAAATAGTTCCAATGTTTTAGAGACACCTTTCAGATTAAATACAATTGGTTAGGTCTGATCATTTCTATGACTAGAAGGAAGTATTGAAGGTAAACCTGTTTCTAGAGCAGAGATTCTCAACTGGGGACAGTTTGGGCCACAATGTCTCCCAGGGACATTTGACAGTGTCTCAAGACATGTTGATTATCACAGCTGTTAGAGGGAGAGAGTGCTACTGATTTCTAGTGAGTAGAGGCCAGAGATGCTGCTACACATCCTACAGTGCCCAAGACAACCCTGACAACAAAAATTATTTGGTCCAAAATGTTAGTAGTGGGCCAGGTGTGGTGGCTTGTGTCTTTAATCCCAGCTACTTGGGAGGCTGAGGCAGGAGGATCACTTGAGGCCAGGAGTTTGAAACTATCATAGGGGGACCCCATCTCTTGAAAAAATTGTTTTAAGTAGATGGATGTGGTGGTACATGCCTGTGTCAGGCTTGTCCAAGCTGTGTCTTTAATCCCAGCTACTTGGGAGGCTGAGGTAGGAGGATCACTTGAGCCCAGAAGTTTGAGGCTGCAATGAGCTATGATCAGCCTGAGTGACAAAGTGAGACTTTGTCTCTTTTAAATTAAAAAAAAAAAAAAAAAAAAAGTTCTGCTGAGCTTGAGAAACCTACTGTAGAGAAAACTCAAACTGAGAGTTCATTTCTTAGTGCAGTCCAGTCTGATAACTGCTGTGTTTAATATATGCACAAGTAATTTACTATTGGAGTAAGAGAAGACCTTTCCAAGAGTATGGTATAAAACCTAGAAGCTATAAAAGACATGATTATTAAATGTGACTCTATGACCAGGCACGATGGCTCATACCTGTAATCCCAGCACTTTGGGAGGGCGAGATAGGTGAGTCACTTGAGATCAGGAATTCAAGACCAGCCTGGCCAATATGGTGAAACCCCATCTCTAATAAAACATACAAAAATTAGCCAAGCATGGTGTTGCACACTTGTAATCCCAGCTATTCAGGAGGCCAAGGCAGGAGGATCACTTGAACTTGGGAGGTAAAGGTTGCAGTGAGCCGAAATAGTGCCTGCACTCCAGCCTGGGCAACAGAACAAGACTCCATCTCCAAAAAAAAAAAGAAAAGACTCTACACAAAAATAAAATTTCTACATGCAAAAAAAAGATCTACCATAAACTCCAAAAGAAAAATAACAAACTAGGCTAAAACATCAATAGGTCAAACCACAGACAAATGGCTAATTTCCTTAATATTTAAAGAGTTCTTGTGCTTCATTAAGGGAAGTACCAACAACAGCTCCATGTCCCTTCCCCCATACCTCACCCTACACATCTCTTCATCTATGTCCTTTGCAGTATCCTTTATATTAATAATAAATCAGTAAGCATAAGTGATTCACTGAGTTGTGTGACTTGTTCCAGCAAGTTAATTGAACCCATAAAGGGGGTCGTGGGAACCCCAACTTAAAGCCAGTCAGAAGTTTTGGAGTCCCCGGCTTGTGACTTACTGGTGTCTGGGATGGAGTGGGTGGCAGTTTTGGGGACTGAGCCACCGACCCATGGGATCCGACACTATCTCCAGGTCGACAGTGTCAGAATTGAATTGGAGGCCACCTGGCTGGTGTCCACTGCTTGGTATGTGGGGGAAAACCCCACACATGTGGTCACAGGAGCCTTCTGTGTTGCTGTGGTGTGACAGTGAGAAAAAAACATGATTTGAGAGTTTTTTTCATATATATATGCAGAATAATTTGGCAATATCTGTGAACATTTTAAATGCATATACTCTTTAACCCAGAAATTTTATTTCTAGGAATTTATTCTGCAGATATAGTTTCATGTGTGAAATGAATTTCGTTAACAGATAAATTAGACTGTCCATTGTTATTGTTTGAAATAACAAGACTGGAAATAATCCAATAAAGGGAAATATTAGAGAGTTGCCTCAATAGACAACTGTACAAATACAGTATATCTATATGCTAGAATACTATGAAGCCCTTTAGACAGGATGAGGCAGCCCTGTATATGCTAATAAGTAAGATTCTCTATTATGTATTATTAAGTAAAATTGCCAGGTGCAGACAGTATCAAGCGTTGGCAAGAATATGTAGAGCAAGTGGGAGTGAATTTGGACACAACCCCTTTGCAAAACAATTTGGTATTATCTAATAAATTTAAAGATGTGTATGAACCTTATAACCTAGCAGTTTTACTTATTAACAGATTCTAGAGGAATTCTTGCTCATTTTCTCCAGGCGACAGAAATGTTCATTTATAAGAAAACAAAACAGCAACAAACTTCTAGAAGTCTGTGTTCAGAGTAGAATGAATAAATGTTGAGAACACTATACAGCCATGAAAAATAAACGAATTCTAACAATCTGAATCTTAAACAGTCATGTTGAGCAAGAGAAACGAATTGTGGAAACATACATATAATAAGATTAGACTCCATTTATATGAAGTTTAATATAATTCATTAAACTATATGAAACATAAAACTAAACATATTGTTTAGGGGAAAACACAGTAAAACTATAAGCAAGGAATTAATAAGCACAAAATCAAGGAGAGTGGTTACCTCAGGGGAGAAAACAAGATTAGAGAGGACACACGGGGGATTCAAAAAGTAACAATAATATTCTTCCATCTTTTTTTTTGTTGTTGATTTTGAGATGGAGTCTCACTCTGTTGCCCAGGCTGGAGTACAGTGGCGTGATCTTTGCTCACTGCAACCTCTGCTTCCCAGGTTCAAGCGATTCTCCTGCCTTAGCCTCCCGAGTAGCTGGTACCACAGGGGCCCACCACCACGCCCAGCTAATTTTTTAATTTGTATTTTTAGTAGACATGGATTTTGTCATGTTGGCCTGGCTGGTCTCGAACTCCTGACCTCAAGTGATCCACCCACCTCAGCCTCCCAAAGTGCTGGGATTACCGGCGTGAGCCGCGAGCCACCATATACCCAGCCTATTCTTTCTTCTTAAACTGGCACGTGGATGCATGGGGGTTCATGATATGATAGTTTCGTTTAACCTTATGTAGTTTTAGGAATATTTTACATTTACTAATTATTACAAATAAGTTTTGGAAAGCAAGTATTGAACATTATATATGTTACCATGACTGCATGGGTCTGTTAAAAAATAATACACAAACACACACACACAGACACACACTCATACTTTTGTATATGCAATACATTATCCATCCTGTAAAGACACCAAGAAGTGGTGGTTGCAGCCAGGCACAGTGGCTCACGCCTGTAATCCCAGCACTTTGGGATGCCAAGGCGGGCAAACCACTTGAAGTCAAGAGTTCGAGACCAGCCTGGCCAACATGGTGAAACCCTGTCTCTACTAAAAATACAAAAATTAGCTGGATGTGGTGGTGCATGTCTATAATCCCAGCTACTCTGGAGGCTAAGGCAGGAGAATCACTTGAACCCGGGAGGTGGAGGTTACAGTGTTCTGATATCATGTCACTGCACTCCAGCCTATGCAACAGAGGGAGACTAATGACCTGAGTTCAGACATTAATTGTCAGTTCTATAGTCTTTTTTTCCTTCAAGTTTCTCTTGTCACTTCCTTTTCTCCTTCTTTCTTCTTCTTTTTTATTTATTTATTTATTTATTTTTTTTTTGAGACATAGTTTCACTCTTGTTGCCCAGGCTGGAGTGCAATGGCGCGATCTCGGCACACCAAAACCTCCGCCTCCGGGGTTCAAGCGATTCTTCTGCCTCAGTCTCCTGAGTAGCTGGGGTTACAGGCATATGCACCACCACACCTGGTTAATATAGTACATATTCAAACCTTTATTCAGGCCCTGCCTGTGACAGAAAACAAAAGTCAGTGTCTTTACCCACTATCTTGACTATTTAGAAAGAGAATCTACTAATTGGACACCTTTCTTTTTCCTTAAGACTGTTCACAGATACTTTTTTTCACGTTTTCATTTAGAGGAATAATTTGGGTCTTATAACGCCTGTAATCCCAGCACTTTGGGAGGCTGAGGTGGGTGGTTCACTTGAGGTCAGGAGTTCGAGACCAGCCAGGCCAACATGACAAAACCCGTGTCTACTAAAAATACAAATAAAAAAAATTAGCTGGGCGTGGTGGCGGGCCCCTGTGGTTGTTGCTTCAAGGAAAAGAAACTGAGTAGTTTTAGGCCCATTGTTGAAAGGAAATGTACTTATCATTTTATGCTATACCCTTATTGTCTTTGAATTTTTGTAGCAAATGTATATAGTACTTATTCAAATTTCAGTTTTAAAAATGTGTGTTTAAAAATGTGTGTACAGAAAGGAAAGTCACTTATCATTTGTGAGAGATGGCTGAGGAAATTCTAGTATCATTTCTAACCTTGATGACTTTGCAGGTTTTGCCAAACCATATAAAAAATAAAAAGAAGACACCTTTTTTGTTGTTCATTTTAAGCCAAAGTGTCCCTCTGTTGCCCAGGCTAGAGTGCAGTGGTGGGATCTTAACTCACTGCAGTCTTGATCCCCAGGGCTTAGGTGATCTTCGTGCCTCAGCCTCTCCAGTAACTGGGACTACAGGTACATGCCACCACACTTGGCTAATTTTTAAATTTTCTGCAAAAACAGTCTCACTCTGTTGCCCAGGCTAGTCTCGAACACCTGGGCTCAGGCGATCCTCCTGCTTTGGCCTCCCAAAGTGCTAGACATACAGGCATGAGCCACCACACCCAGCCAGGAAGACAAATTTTTGTTGAGTAGGTATTTCACCTCTCATGCCAATTTTTCCTTGAAAGTTAAATTCCATAGAATGTAATTTATCAAAGATAAATGATACTCTACTCTTAGCCCTTATCCAAAGCCTTACCAACCTTACCTCTTTATATTGTTTACTAAGGAGTCTCTGGAATTTTGTTCATGTTTTTTAACATCTTTTTGAGGAAAAACATCTTTCTTAATTCTGTTCATAAGTTCTCTTCAACTCTTAGTAAGCAGTACTTATATTAGAGCAATGCTGCGCAATTTAAATGCATAAGAATCTCACCAAAACCTTTATTCAGGCCCTGCCTGTGATAGAAAACAAAAGTCAGTGTCTCTACCCACTATCTTGGCTATTTAGAAAGAGAATCTACTAATTGGACACCTTTCTTTTTCCTTAAGACTGTTCACAGATACTTTTTTCATATTTTCATTTTAGAGGAATAATTTGGGTCTTATTACTAAATAAAAATTATTTAAACATGTAAAAGGCATTTATCTCCAAAAAGTGTTTAATCCTTTCTCTTTTATAAAGATAGGGTTTTTTTCCTTTACATTTATTATGTCCGGTATAGATGATTAAAACTTTGTAAGCATAACCTGTATTTAGCTGAGTCATGAATTATCTTAATAGTATAAGTCTCTAGCCCACTGAAAAGTCTTGCCTTCTCTCCATTTGTTTTTGAGGGTGAACAAGTCTGGTCAGCCTCTGTGCAACATCATACATCAGTGTAGTACCAACGGGCACTGCAAGGATTGATGCTCTTTCCATTGGGTAGCATGGCATCCACCTAGTCACCTTAGTCAACACACTGCTTCTGGGTACTGCTACATCCACCAGTCACACCACTGCTTCTTCTAGGTTAAGTGTTGACATACTGGTATCTCCCAATGACAGGACGCTGAAGTGAACTACATTATGCTCTACTGAAATAGTTTCATTTTATGTTACACCCTGACATTTATAGTACCACAACAGGATTGCCACTTCCTCCAGTGTCTTGCAGACTTAAAGGAACTAGCTATTTTTTCCCACTACCTTTGCATCCTCCTTGTGCTTAGATACAAATCCACTGGAGGCAAATACAAGTGACACCATGCAGTACTCAGAATCACTCCTTCTTTATGATGGATAGTAAAGACTTTATTACTAGCTTAACTTTACTTCCTAGACTTTTTCTCTCATGAGAGTAAATTCTTTCCAGAACAATCATCAGTCTTTAATGCAAATAAGTTGCTTGAAAAAGAGTGGTCCTTGCAGCTCAAGTCACAAAAATTCTATCCCATATCAGGTTTTATAATGGAAAGTGGATCAGTAGGTGTTGCTCACATAGCAAGCTGGTAATTGTAGTCATCTTAACCTTTAGCCATCACTTTAGGGTGGAAAAGAAATGACTTTTCATTATACCTCTCTTATATGCCTGTGTTTTTCACTAACTTTAGAGGAAGAGTAGTTAGGCAGCCTTACTGACTTGAATAGTACAAAGCATGTGATTGGACCATGCCAAAATTGTGAAGCTCTTTGGTGATATGTTCTCCACACTGTGGTCCCAAAAGACCAGTAAACCTAAAGGGACTAATTTGGGCAGGCAGGGGGCGAGACAGGGTAGAACCTTGGGGTATATTTCTGCTTTCAGAGAGGTGGCAAAAGTAAGCCTGGATACCCTGTGCTAGACTTCATAGCTTTGCCTGGAAGCCCTCTCCTCTTGGGGACTAGGCTTATTTAGTTCACTTTCTAAAACCTTTTGTCAAATATAACTTATATTCTAGGACGTCTGCCACTGAGGCCTGAGTTCAGACATTGTCAATTCTGTAGTCTTTTTTTCCTTCAAGTTTGTCTTGTCACTTCCTTTTCTCCCTCTTTTCTTTTTCTTTTTCTTTTTCTTTTCTTTTCTTTCTTTCTTTTTTTTTTTTTTTTTTTTGAGACATAGTTTCACTGTTGTTGCCCAGGCTGGAGTGCAGTGGCACGATCTCAGCTCACTGAAACTTCTGCCTCCCAGGTTCAAACGATTCTCCTGCCTCAAGCTCCTGAGTAGCTGGGATTACAGGCATGCACCACCACACCAGGTTAATTTTATATTTTTTTTTTAGTAGAGACAGGGTTTCTCCATGTTGGGCTGGTCTCGAACTCCCAACCTTAGGTGATCCGCCCGCCTCGGCCTCCCAAAGTGCTGGGATTACAGGCATGAGCCACCGTGCCTGGTCTTCTCCCTCCTTTCAAATTAGACAAACAAAATTTTTTTAATGTCTCTCTGGTTTCTCTATGTTTGTATTTCACTGTCCCAGGAACCAGCCTAGTCCATTAGAAACCAACATATTCCCCAAGACACATCTCAGATAACAGTTGGCTGGCCATGTTAAAAATGCATTTCTGATTCTATTTAGGGATACCTTTAGTCCATGAAATAAATGAGAACATTATCAGGATTCATAATTATTATCTGGATATGTCCCTAAAATATAACATGTTTTGCTGACTTACTGAAATACATATTTGACATACTATTTCCCTTCTTCTCAAATAGTTAATTAAATAGTATCAGTGGCCTAGGAAAGTCACTGTTCAAACAATTCCTTCTTTAAAATGAAGAATTATCGACTATTCCCTAACTTATTATTTTAGAGAGAGAGAGCATAATGTGATAAAATGTGGTGTCTTTATTCATTTTTTGTTGCTATAACAATAAGACTGGGTAATTTATAAAGAGCAGAAATTATTTCTTACAGTTCTGGAGGCTGAGAAGTCCAAGATCAAAGTGCCAGCAGCTTAGGTGTCCGGTGAAGGACCTGTCTCCACTTTCAAGATGGGGCCCTGATGCTGCATCCTCCAGAGGGAGGAACACTGTTCTCATATGGTGGAAGAGAGTGAATTCATTCTCACAAGCTCTTTTTATAATGGCATGAATCCACTTACAAGAGTGGAGTCCTCATGACCTGAACACCCTCCTTTAGGCCCCACATCCCAATACAGTTGCATTGTGGATTGTTTCCAACACATGAATTTTGGGTTGCACATTGAATCATAACATGTGAGTTCTCAAATAATAGACACAAAAGTTACATAGAAGAGATTGATAGTTCATTCACTTAATATTTATTGCGGACATCATATGTCAGGCACTGTGCTAGGCATTAGATATATATTGGAAAATAAGATAGATACTAGCCACATACAGAACTTATCTAGCAGTTCAGAGACAACAAAAAAAATAAATATAATTGTCATAGTGCTATAAAGGGAGAAATGTAGTTTTAATAGGAGCCTATTAACAGGAAGAAGTTACGAGGGAAGTCCTCCCTAAGAAAATGACATGTAAAGTAGAAATGAAAGGAAGTACAGGAGTTAGCAAGAACATGAGCAGGGAATGGTTCTGCCAGCAAAAAGAAGAATGTGCAAAAGGCCCTGAAGTGGAAAAGAGTTTGGTGCCTTTAGGCGCTGAAGAAAACCGATGAGGCTAACTTGTATAGAGCCAAGGGGCAGGAGTGAGATTAGATCTGTCTGAAGAAATAGGCATAGTTCAGGTAATACAGGACCTGGTAGGCCATTGTAGAGATTTTGTTCTTTATCCTAAGAGTGATGGAAGCCATTAAAAGATTTAAGGTAATGTGACAAAAATCAGATAGCATGTTAGAAACAATTGCTCTGGGCCGGGCACGGTGACTCTCACCTGTAATCCCAGCACTTTGGGAGGCCAAGGTGGGTAAATCACGAGGTCAGGAGTTTGGGACCAGCCTAACCAACATGGTGAAACCACGTCTCTACTAAAAATACAAAAATTAGCCGGGCGTGATGGCATGCTCCTGTAATCCCAGCTACACAAGGGGCTGGGGCAGGAGAATCACCTGAATCCGGGAGGCGGAGGTTGTAGTGAGCCGAGATCACAGTACAGCACTCTAGCCTGAGCGACAAAGCAAGACTCCGTCTCAAAAAAAAAAAAAAAAAAAAAAAAACAATTGCTCTGCAGTATGAAGAAGAAAGGATTGGAAGGGATAAGAATTGAGTGCTGAGAATTGATTTTGACTTGGGTTGGGATGTTGGACATGTAGACAGAGGAGAGGATAGACTTTTGTTTAGGAGGTAAATTCCACTTGACTTAGTGATTTCAGAGTGGGAACCTATGGGGGAAAGAGGAAGGAGTTAAGAATAACTGACCTGTGCAACTGTATAAATAGTGGTACCATTGAGAAGGACCCTGGGAGGTTTGAAATGGAGGATAAGTTCGTTTTTGTATTTGTTGAGCTTGAGATGCCTATGAGGCATCCAAGTGGAAATTTTAAGTAAGTAATAAGCAGAAATCTGGAGCTTAAAAGAGATACCTTAGCTAGCGATAAATTTATGAGTCATTGTCTTTTAGGTGATAATTGAATCAGTGAACCCAGCTGAGATTGTCCGGGAAGAATATGGAGTGAGCAGAAAAGGGCAGCTTGGGAACCAACTTGAACTCTTTGGTGATGTTCTGTATACTTTTTATTCCTAACATATTTTGGTTTTATAAGAGTTGTACTTTGAAATAACCTTGGTTGTTTTACTGAGACTTTCTGTTGTGATGTAGTAACCTTCTCTCTCTCTTGCCAGATATATTGTCATCTCTTTATTTTTTGTATATAATCTATTATTTATTCAAACAGTGAATAGACTTGGCCATTCATTGATCATCCAAAGGTAATATAAGTGATGTTTTCTAAGCATCTGGGTTAGACGGTTTTGTCTAGATACGGTAGTAAGAGCCATTCTTATTATATTCTTGTCCTATAAATGGTTGAGGTGATACAATGTTTAGCTGTCTGTTTAGATGTAATATGGAAGGTTGAATTCTCTTTTGCAGCCTTTTTTCATGAGTTGTTGGGCATCTCTCAGAGACAGCTCTAGAGATGATAAAAGTTTATTATTCTGGTGTCCTGACTGATGTCATCTCTTATTGCCTAAGCCTCAGTCTGGGATTAAGATAATGGGTGTATTAGTCCGCTCTCACACTGCTATAAAGAAATACCCAAGACTGGGTAATTTATAAAGAAAAGAGGTTTAATTGACTCACAGTTCAGCATGGCTGGAAGGTCTCAGGAAACTTATAACCATGGCAGAAGGGTGAAGGGGAAGCAAGGCACCTTCTTCACAGGTGGCAGGAAGGAGAATGAACACAGGAGGAACTACCAAACACTTATAAAGCCATCAGATCTTGTGAGAACTTGCTATCATGAGAACAGCATGGGGGAAATCACCCCCATGATTCAATTTCCTCTACCTGGTCTCTCGACATGTGGGGA
Organism: Chlorocebus sabaeus; assembly: GCF_047675955.1. Lineage (NCBI taxonomy): Eukaryota > Metazoa > Chordata > Mammalia > Primates > Cercopithecidae > Chlorocebus > Chlorocebus sabaeus. The sequence goes on from NC_132908.1 coordinate 19,914,243, forward strand.
CTATGGGGATTATAATTCAAGATGAGATTTTGGGAGGGGACACAGCCAAACCATATCAATGGGGTTTTCCCCCTTTGCTACTAAGTAGCCACAGAAGGCAGGATAAGAAATTGACAAATTGGCCAGGTATAGTGGCTCATACCTGTAATCCCAACACTTTGGGAGCCTGAGGCAGATGGATCACTTGAGCTCAGGAGTTCGAGACCAGCCTGGGCAATATGGTGAAAATGCGTCTGTACCAAAAATACAAAAATCAGCAATGCGTGATGGTGCACGTCTGTGGTCCCAGCTACTGAGGAGGCTGAGGCAGTAGGATCACTTGATCCCAGGAGGCAGGGGTTGCAGTGTGCCAAGATTGCGCCCCTGCACTCCAGCCTGGGTGACAGAGTGAGACTCGGTCTCAAAAAAAATTGACAAATTGGACTCTCAAAATATAAAACATTTGTTCTTCAAGAGCCATTGTTAAGAAAATTTAAAGGCAAGGCTATGGGGGAAATATTGGTAAAACAAATGTCAGAAGATGGACTTGTATTCAGGGTATTCAGAATATATAAAGAACTCTTAAATTTAATCTTTGGACAATTTGACTTTTTTAATTGATGAAGATTTTAACAGGCCAGAGATGGCAAATAAATACCTGAACATATGTTCAATATCATTAAACATTAGGGAAACAAAACCACAGTAAGAGACCTCTACATGCCTACCTTTACAATTTTAGAATGGCTAAAACGAAAAAGATTGAAAATACAAAGTGTTAATGAATATGGTGAACAACTAGATTTTCAGATATTGCTGCTGGGAATGTAAAATAATACAGCTGGCCGGGCGCGGTGGCTCACACCTGTAATCCCCGCACTTTGGGAGGCCGAAGCAGTCTGATCAGTTGAACTCAGGAGTTCAAGACTAGCCTGGCCAACATGGTGATACTCCATCTCTACTAAAAATACAGAAGTTAGCCGGGCTTTATGGCGGTGCCTGTAATCCCACCAACTCCAGAGGCTGAGGCAGGAAAATCAGGTGAAACCAGCAGGCGGAGGTTGCAGTGAGCCGAGATCGTGCCATTGCACTCTAGCCTGGGCAACAAGAGCAAAACTCTGTCTCAAAAAAAGAAAAAAAAAAAAAAAGTACAGCCACTTTAGCAAACAGTTGGGTAGTTTCTTATAAATTTAAACATACACTTACCATATGACTCAGCATTTTCACTCCTAGGTATTAACACAGGAAAAATGAAAATGTGTCTTTACAAAGACCTGTATGCAAATGTTTATAGTAGCCTTATTCATGATTGCATATGATTTCATTTATACAAAATTCTACAAGAGGCAAAACTATACTGTTAGAATGTAGATCTGTCTTGGGAGCTTGGGGAAGGAGGCTAACTGCAAAGGAGTCTGGGAACTTTTTATGGTGATGCACATATTCTATATCATGATTGAAATGGCTACATATATTTGTCAGAACTCATTGAATTGTCAGAACTCATCTTAGCCTTCTACCTGACTCACGTTGGTTTATGCTAATTTCTTTGGCATACTCTTAATTTCTTTTAGATCCAGAGCATGTGCTTAAATTTTAAAATGTGAATTTTATTATATCTAAACTCAACCTCAGTAAACCTAATGTCAGCAATTGTGAAGGGTTATCAGAAGTCTTTTAGGGTATCACTTGTAAAGTGGGACAGTAGACCTAAAGACAATGAAGCTTTTTGCTCAAAATTCCATGAGTAGTGGTGCCTGTGGATAGAATGCTTATGTCCAGATTCCTAATCCCACAAGACTGCACAATTCCCTTGGCATTAACTCACACCCTGCTATGTATTGTGCTTTTTAACTTTCTGTGGATGTGCGTCTGGCTCTGTGTATGTAAGTTCTGGAATACAGGGATCATGTCTTCATGTGTTCTTCATACATCCTACAAGGTATTGCACAGATCATGTGTTCAGTGAGTATTTACTGAATGAATGAAAGCTTGATATAGCACACTTGTGCCTACAAGACTTGGATGGAAAAGTCAGGCATAGCTCATGGTGTGGTGCCAGGCTTCTCAAGATCATGAGAAACCTTCTCTAAAGTATGGTTTTTCTAGACCACCATCTCTTTGCTTAGGAGATCATGGCTACCACAAATGTAAGCTAATTAATGAAGGATTTGTTTTATATATTTCTGCAAAAGCTTAGGTAATGTTTTCAGAAGTTGAAAATTCAGGGAGATGCCACCTTACATGTTTAATCTTATGCCAAATTTAACTACAATGAGAAAACAAGCTCCTCTTAAAGATTAAATGGAAGAAGAGATGTCAGAACTAGAACTGTTGTCTTTCTCCAAAGCTGTGCACTCTTAAATCTCTCCACTTCATAATTGAGGCATCATACTGATGGCACAGAGAAACATCAGTCTCAGTGTCAAACTTGGCTTTCCTCGTATTTGTGAGGCTCGAAACATTGACAGTTCTGATTCATTTAAAAATAAGTGGATCTACATCAGTTGGACACGAATTCATGATTTTTCTTCTAAGAAAGCAAGAGACTCAAAGGTACTATGAGACAACAATAAATATAAGAGAAAACTAAAATTTAAAAAATAAAAATAATTAAGAGAAAGAATCCCAAACTATGTTTCTCTTATTTCTTTTTTCTTTTCTTATATTTAATTTAATTAATTTATTTATTTTAGTCTCACTTTGTCACCCAGGGTGGAATACAGTAACATGTTCATAGCTCACTGCAGCCTCAAACTTCTGAGCTCAAGCAATCCTCCCACCTCAGCCTCTTGAGTAGCTTGAACCACAGGTGTACATCACCATGCCCGGCTGATTTTTTTTTAGTTTTTGTAGAGATAAAGTCCCATTGTGTTGCCCAGGCTCAAACTCTTGGCCTTAAGTGCTCCTCCTGCCTCAGTCTCCCAAGGGCTGGGATTACAAGTGTGAGCTGAGCCATCGCACCTGGCCTATTTCCTTTTTTAAAAGTATATCGACATAGCAACACATTATTGATAATATTTAACATCTATCAAGTTCCTACTCTGTGCCAGGCATTTGTTCTGAGTGCTTTGTATATATTCTCTTAATCCAACCAATACTGGGAGGTCATTCTGCATTTACTGAGAAAACTGAGGTACACAGAGGTTAATTAACTTGCCCAAAATCTCACTGCCAGTAAGTGGTGGACCTGGATTTGAGCCTTTTTTTTTTTTTTTTCTTTTGAGATGAAGTCCTGCTCTATCGCCCAGGCTGGAGAGCAATGACGCGATCTCAGCTCACTGCAACGTCCGCCTCCCAGGTTCAAGCAATTCTCCTGCCTCAGCCTTCTGAGTAGCTGGGATTACAGGCGCGTGCCACCATGCCCGGCTAATTTTTGTATTTATAGTAGAGATAGGGTTTCACCATGTTGGCCAGGCTGGTCTCGAACTCCTCACTTCAGGTGATCCACCCGCCTCAGCCTCCCAGAGTGCTGGGATTACAGGCGTGAGCCACTGCACCCGGCCAGATTTGAGTCTTAATCCAGAACCTGAACTCAAACTGCTGATATGCTGTCTCCCTGTAAAGACAACACATACATGACTAAGTGGTTTAGAATTTGATTTAATGTCAGAGAATTACTGTACTTATGTAAATTGTTAAGGGAGTATAATTTAGTAGAGAAATGATTTAAAGTTGTTTAATATTGAAATATCAACTAGTTGAAAAACAGCAGTTACTTTAATAGACCTGGAGATCATAAATGGATCCTTTGCTATTGTGACTGACTCTCTAAATTCCTTTCTGAGAAGGTGGTAGTGCACATTTTCTGGTCTGTGCAAATAGGTAAGACAAACATGAGTGTTCATTTTGATGTCTGAGAGTAGACTATAAATAGCCAAGTTTCCTTGGAGATAGGATAAGAGCCTAAAGTTGATGTAGGGAATTCTTTTGTTCTCCAGACAAAGATATTGGGATGTTTCTTTAGGGAGAATAAACTGAGAACGGTGGGGTGTTCCTTGAATGTTTATGAGAAATAGTGGCTAGTGTAGGAAGAGGTTACATTTTATAAGGAACAAAACCCAGGAGAGCCACTCCTGTGAACTGACAAGAGGAACCCGAAGATGACATCTCCCTCTATGTATTTTTTGACCTCCTGTGAAAGTCTTAGATTCACTATCACTGTGCTTACAAAATTGTGATGAAGTCTGTTCTGATAGAAGTCTGAATGTTCCTGGAGGTATTTTTAGGAATACTGTTCATTTTCTTTACTCAATGAATGGTGTTCAGGGAAGTTAGCATCATGTGCTAGGAAGTTTTGAAGTGGGTAATTCAAAACCTGGGTTTTAGTCTCAGTGCTGCTAGTTAACTTTGTATCCTTGGATTAATCGTTTAATCTCTCTGGGCTTCAGTATTTTCTAAGCCCTAATTTGGGGAGATTAGAACAGATGATCTCTGAGATCCCTGCCAGCTCTAAATTCTGTAATTTTATGACTGCTTTTGGCCAGGAGCTTTACTTGATTGAGAGCTGCTGTTGTCTGCTGCATCGCTTGCTTGTTTCTTGATCGTTGTCCATAGGCAGTCCTTTTCTGTGAGGCCATGGGGTCATTAATGTTTAGTCTTTTTGTTAAAATACTTTTACAGATAATTCCACAGCTTTTCTGCCTGCAGGAATTATTTAACCTACCAAATTTAACCTTCATTCTCTTTACCAGTCTCACCTTAATCCAGCTCAGTTCTCTGTACAAACCATAGAGGTTATTCATTCAGGTAAAATAGATGGGTTACTTCTACCAGATTAATCAGGGAAGAAACAATAAGGATCCTTGAATGGAAATCTTCCATGGGAGTTTCTCATGATACCCTAATTGAAATGGAATAGAAAATGTAGACATTGTAATTTAAATTCCATCTTAGCCTTCTACCTGACTCACGTTGGTTTATGCTAATTTCTTTGGCATACTCTTAATTTCTTTTAGATCCAGAGCATGTGCTTAAATTCATACATGATTGAAAGATTTCATAGTGTGTAATATAAATGCAATTAGCACACTTAAATTTAATGTGTAATATCCTGTAAACCTTTTAGAATTTTAAAATATAAAGCAAACATTTTTTTTTTCAAAGAATTGTATGGATTTATCTACACTTAGATAAGACAGAGTAAAAATGCAAAGGTTCTCACCCCCTCTCCCCACTTCACCTCCAATTCTCTTCAACCAGAGTAGGCTAATCTTGGCAGTATGACAAATATCCTTCCACATATTTTCTATACATTGTATGGATAGTTTAAACATTGTGGTAAGCTTTTCTTTAATGAATTCTTCATGCACTGTATGTTAAGAGCTTCAGTGATTGGCAGAGTCATAGTGAGGGCAGATTCTGGTAGCATGTCGTACTTGTCAATAAAGCAGATTTTAAAATAGAGATTTGCTGCTAGTTAGTGTTTAATGTCTTTATGGGATTAAACCTAAGGTCAGTTTAGGGAGCAAGAGCTAATAGAATAAGCTGTAATGTGAGGGCAATGTTGGGTATGATTTAGTCAACTGTAAAATAAGGCCTCCAAACTACAGTCAGGCTTACAAACAGGTGGTAATAGTCATCTTTTAAATTGGGATAAAGAAAACAGCCAATAGGATGCAAGGAAAAAGAAAATCAAAGGCTAATGATCATTTTTTACTTGTTAAATAACAAAACATTTTGCTATTTCATTATAATAGCAAAGCTTTCTTAATCTCCAGGCTTCTAGCATTGGTATTCCAATAAAATCCATCCTCAGAGCTTCTATTTCAGCAAGCCTGAACTTGCCTTGTTTATGGTCATCAACCTTAATAATATACTGAAAAGTTGAACAGGGAAGTAATGTCCTGACTACTTTTTGTGACCAATAGCCTTAGCACCCTTTTTATGTTGGAATGCAAGTTTCATGAGTACACTACTGTGTTAAATTGGTATGTCTTGTACTGTCCTGTGTATGTTTTAACCAAAACAAAAATATCTGATTTCTTTTCCTGAAAATATGTAATTGTTATTCAGTGATTACAGTTCCGATTGCCTTCCAGATGTTATGTCATTATCTCACACAGACCTAAATGGTGGTTGTACTATTTTTTTGCTGAAGCAGGCTTGGAAAGATTAACTGACTTGCCCAAGTTAGTGACAAAACTGAAATTCAAATTGTGACCTGTTGTTGAGTTTAACTTCTGGAATGGCGAAGTAAGAACTTCCAAAAATCTGCTCCTCTATAAAAGCAGCAAGAACACTGGCAAAATTATTAGATGAACCTTTTCAGAACTCTGGAAATTAAAGCTTGCAACAATCAAAGGAGCATTTGAGAAAATTGCCTGTATTTGGGTAAGAATAGCAAACTTTATGGCAGTTTAAATTGTGCTAATTGCATCTACCTGTCCCCAGTACCCTTGAAAGCCAGTAGCCTCACAACTATAGTAGCTGTGAAAACTAGCAGCTTAGCAACCAACTGAGAGGGCAGGGGAGTTGGTACTTTTTAAAACCCCATCCCCAGAGAATTGTCACTATTTGATTGGTCTGGCAGCTCACTGAAAAGTCTCAATTTTTAGGGCTTATCTTTATTTGATCAGATTCAGCGTTTGCTCTGTTCTATTCCTAGGGCATTTGTTAAAAACAGCAGTTTTTCAGCACCACAGGTTCCTGAGGTATTGGGGATAGCAAAAGACTGACAGGCAAACATGAAGGAAAATTTGAGGAACAGAATGTCCATAGGAGTCTTTGAAAAGCTCCAACATATTTTTGGGAACCTGAAAGACCACACACATGTTTGGGACTATCCACATACCCAGGAAACAACTGGGAAGGCCCTACTCCCTCACCTCTACCTGATTTGGGACTCAATGCGAGCAGGAAGTGAGGGCCAAGGCAGAGTTGTAAATTGCCTGCTGCAGCATTGATGATGTGCCACAGCACAGAGAGAGACCCCTTCAGCAAAGGCTGAGAGTCTTATTGGTTCAAATAATGTAAAGAAACCTTATTCTAACCATTAGCTGACTACTAAACTAATCTAATAGATGAGGCCACACACAACAAAGAATACAGACTTTACAGAATGATTCCAGGAAAGTTAGTAAACAGTAACAACAACAAATCCTGGGGAAGGAAGGAATTTGATTTCCATAGTTGTCACATTATATTATTCAAATGTCCAGTTTTCAACTAAAAATTACACAGAAACAGGAAAGTGTGGCCTATACACAGGAAAAATAAAAACATTCAATAGAAACGGCCCCTGATGAAGCCCAGACATTGAACTTACTAGACAGAGTTTAAGTCAGCTATTGTAATTATAAATATGTTACCAAAAAAAAAAAAAAAGAAAGGAAAGTTTGAAAACAGTGGCTTACCATGTTGAGAATAATAAAGAGATAGAAATTATTTTCAGAAATAAAATAGAAATTCAGGGGTTGAAAAGTTAAATAGCTAAAACAAATCAGAAGTAGAAAGAATCATCAAACTTAAAAGACACATCAATTGAGATTATCGCATATGAGGAACAGAAAGAAATAATGAAAAGTGAAGAGAACATAAACATATGGGACATTATCAGGTATGTCAACATACACATAATGGGAATTCCTGAAGAAGAGAGAAAAAGGAGTGGAAAGAATGTCTAGAGAAACAATGACTAAAAACTCCCCAAATTTGATGAAAAACTTTGTACATTGAAAAATCTAACAGATTCTAAGTAGGATAGATTCAAAGTAATATACATTCAGAAACATCATAGTCAGTTGAAAGCCAAAGACGTAAGAGAATCTTGAAGGGAGCAGGAAAACAGTGAATCCTCATATGCAAGGGATCCTCAATACTATTAACAGCTGACTTCTCATTAAAAACTATTAGGCCAGTGAACAGTGGGACATGTTCAAAGTGCTGTAAAACTCTTGGCTGGGTGTGGTGGCTCATGCCTGTAATCCCAGCACTCTGGGAGGCCAAGGCAGGCAGATCACTTGAGGTCTGGAGTTCGAGACCAGCTTGGCCAACATGGTGAAACACCATCTCTACTAAAAATACAAAAAAATTAGCTAGATGTGGTGGCACATGCCTGTAATCCCAGCTACTTGGGAGGCTGAGGTGGGAGGATCACTTGAAACCTGGTAGGCAGAGGTTGCATTGAGCCAAGATCGTGCCACTGCCCTCCAGCCTGGACAACAGAATGAGACTCTGTCTCTAAAAAGAAAAAAAACAGAAACAAAGAATGACTGTCAATCAGTAATTCTATATCCAGCAAAACTATCCATCAAAAATGAAGGAGAAATTTAGACATTTCAGGATAAACAAAAATGGAGACAATTCGTCACAAGTAGACATGTTCTATAAGAAGTACTAAAGTGTGTCCACAGGCTAAAATAAAAGAACACTAGTCAATATTTTGGATCCACATAAAGAAATAAAGAGCATTGGTAAAGGTAATTACATAGGTAAATGTAAAAGTCAGTACAAATGTATTTTTGCTTATAACTTTTTTATTTTAAATCAATAATTATAAAACTTGATAAGCTTATAGTGTATACATATAATTTGCATAATAATAGTTTAAAGACAAGGGAGAGAGTGGAGCTATATTGGAGTAAAGTTTCAGTATGCTACTGAATTTAAGTTGGTATTTAAACTATTCTTGGATTTCTTTTGAGGTAATATTCACCATTTTAAAGTGTACAACTTATAAAGTCCTTAAAATGTCCTAAAAAATAAAATGTACAACATAGTGGTTTTTCATATATTCACATATATGGTTTTTCTTATAGTATTGTGCAACTATCACCAATGTCTAATTCCAGAATATTTGTAACATTCCGAGAAAAAGAAACCCTGTACTTCCCAATTTCTTTTTCTCCCATCCTCTGGCAACCACTAGTCTATTTTCTGCCTCTTTGGATTTGCCTATTCTGGATATTTCACATAAATGGAATCATATAATATGTGGTCTTTTGTGTCTGGCTGTTTTCACAAAGCATTGTGTTTTCAAGGTTTATCCATGTTGTAACATGTATCAGTACTTCTTTTTTTTCTCATTGCTGAAAAATTATTCATTGTATGGATATTCTATTTTGTTTTTTATTCATCAATTGATGGACATTTGTATTGCTTCCACTTTTTGGCTATTATGAATAATAATACTGCTATGAACATTCATATACAAGTTTTTGTGTAAAGATATGTAGTCTTTTCCAACCCCAATTGAGTGCACCATAGGACAATTCAGTTCTGACACTAATCACCTGGGGTTAGTGCAGACCTCACAAATTAAGGACTCAGTTCTCCACACATTCAGATGCTGACCCCAATGCAGATGCTACCCACAAGGTCAGGGGGTCCCCAGGCTACCTCTGCTTCTGACTGGCTACAACTTTAGGGGTTCCCATGATCTCAGGTTCAGTAAAGAGATAGAATGCTTTGATAGGAGCCCAAAGGACAAGCACTCAACTCAGGATGGGAGTGTAAGAGCTTGTCTGGCCGGGCGCAGTGGCTCAAGCCTGTAATCCCAGCACTTTGGGAGGCCGAGACGGGCGGATCACGAGGGCAGGAGATTGAGACCATCCTGGCTAATATGGTGAAACCCCGTCTCTACTAAAAAATACAAAAAAACTAGCCAAGCGAGGTGGCGGGCGCCTGTGGTCCCAGCTACTCAGGAGGCTGAGGCAGGAGAATGGCGTAAACCTGGGAGGCAGAGCGTGCAGTGAGCCGAGATCCGGCCACTGCACTCCACCCTGGGCGACTGAGCGAGACTCCATCTCAAAAAAAAAAAAACAAAAAAAAAACAAAAAAAAAACTTGTCAAGGAAGATATTCCAGGAACAACTTCTAAGCTCCAACTGGAATTTCTACTCATAGGTAGTAGCCAGGAAAAGAAGTCTGGAAGAGTATATTGTAGGCAAAGGAAACAGCATATATGAGGGCCTGGGGTGTGTATAATATAAGGAGATATATGAATTAAGAATGAATCTAAGAATTTGAACATCAAGTGTGAAAAGTAATTAAATGAAAGACTAGAAGCAATGTAATCCAGACCTTTATAGCCCATTTTAAACAGTTTGGATTTAGGGCAGAGAGTCACTATAGAAAAACCAGATCCAAGAAAGATCCCTAAAGAACACAAAATTTTAACAAATGGGAAAGAAAAAAGTGTGTATGAAAGAAGGAGAAACTAAAGAGACAGGAGGAAACCCAGTAGATAAGGAGGGAGTTACCAAAACCAAAGGAAATGTGTTTGAAGAAGCTGTATCAAATGCTGCTAAAATGTTAAGTCCAGGACTTTAAATGTTAAGACAAGCATCCATTAGAGTTGGCGATATGGAGTGAGTGAGCTTCACAAGCGCTCTATCGAAGTGGTAGTTGGGGCAAAAGCCAACCTTCAGTAGGTTGGAGAGTGAATGAGACTCTGGGAAGTGGAGGCGGCAGAGGAAGAGGAAATCTGGCCATGGCTGGGGGCAAGGGAGGTTAGACAAAGGAAGACAGAAACAGAAAGTGTGATGCCACTGGAGGATGTGCTGGCATATGGGATAGTTTTGTTTTATGGTAGGGGAGACTTAAACACATTAAAACATTTTTGAGATCCAGAAGAGGATACATATGAAAAGAGAAAATAATGTGTTGGGCAAGATCCCAAAGAAGGAGAGGATGGGATCCAAAACACAAGGAGAAAGGATTGTGAGAATGAAAGAATGAATGTGTTCAGATATAGTTGTAAGTTTGATGGTGGACAGTTGAAGGTTTGCTGCCTGATGGCCTCTCTTTTTTTTCTGAGAAATAATAGACTGATACCTACTGAATGTGAAGGGGGCGGTAGATTTTTATATTTAAGGAGAGTGCAGGAGTCTTGGAACAGCCCCAGCAAAGAACAGTGAAGCACGGAATTTGTGAGACCTAATTAGTTTCTGGACAGAGGTGATGGCCCTGAGATTAAAATTTAGAAATTTACAGCAGCACCCCTCTGCTCTGATACGATTTTCTCCATCAGCATTCACATCCTGGAGGTTAGTACAAGAAGGAAGAAATTTCTATTGACTCAGGGCTATCATTATTGCCAGGTGGGTGCAATGAAAAGATAAAAGGTAGTAACATAATGGATCAAGGACTCTAGGCCAGGTAGGAAAAGACATGAAGGCAAGAGGAAAGTGAGAGACTGGGAGAAAGTGTTAAGGATCAGTGACTATAAACTCCCAGGAGGGTAAGAACAGGTGAAAGTCACAGGAGGGGGTGCTGTTACTCCAGTGGAGAGTAGGGCTCAGCCTCAGCCTAGTGTGCTACTCAGGTTTTCGGACACTGTCCATGTGTGGCTCATTAAAGTTCTTTGTTCTACCTGTTCACTCTTTTTTTTTTTTTTTTTTTTCTTTTTGGCCAGTTTACTATTTATAAGCACCTATATCCTAAAATACGATTTAGAAATGATAGCAGATAAAAATCGTCACCGCTAGCTATGTTTCCAGAGGAAAATATTAGGTGTGTGACTTTTTTTTTTTTTTTGAGATAGAGTCTCGCTCTGTTGCCCAGGCTGGAGTGCAGTGGTATGATCTTGGCTCACTGCAAGCTCCGCCTCCCGGGTTCACCCCATTCTCTTGCCTCAGCCTCCCGAGTAGCTGGGACTACAGGCGCCCACCACCACGCCTGGCTAATTTTTTGTGTTTTTAGTAGAGACGGGGTTTCATCGTGTTAGCCAGGATGGTCTCGATCTCCTGACCTCATGATCTGCCTGCTTCGGCCTCCAAAGGTGCTGGGATTGCAGGCGTGAGCCACCGTGCCCGGCTGGTTTGTGTGACGTTTTTAAGTTACCCGTAGGCTGTTTTGTTTTTGTTCTACTCATTCAGAGGGCAAGCTGCCAGGGTCTGACTTACCCAAGGAGGTGCACAGGGCTGCGTACATCGGGGTCTCCCTGCTTCCTGTTCCCCTTCCATCTTCACGTGCCATCCAGTTCTCCTAAATTTCTTCAGCCAGCCCATTGCTAAAACATGAAACTGTAATTTCAGTTCAATTGGGATACTTCCCCTCGCTTAAATACAAATGCTCTTGGGAAAGGCAGTATGTTAAGCTTTTATCAATCATTAAGACATTTGTGATAGAGTATTTTTTGGCCTGTGTAACCAGTGAAACAGCTTGCCAAGAACAGATTTTATTTCCCCAAGGAGGAAGTAGAGCAAGAGATCCACATCCGTGGTAGGGATTGGGCACTCCAGATCATAGTACCTAGAGATGACAGGGAGAGCCCCTTGAGAGGAGGAGAGCATTGTCAGTAGGAGGAAAACGTAACAGGGAGATGGAAGAAGACAGTAGCTAATGTTAACTTTGCTATTTTTTTGCTCAAATCCAACCCTGTATGGGAAAACCCTCTCTCTGGCCACGTTGGCAAGCACTCTCCATGATTTGCTCTGACAGACTGGTGGGTGTGCGCCTTTCTGCCTTCCAACCCCTGTGTTACAGATTTTCTGTGACACTTTTTACATGTAGTGATGACATGCCTTATAATCATCCTCATTGTGGCAAAGACATGCTCAGACTGGCTGTATTAAATCGTTTTAACAGTGTCTGGATTTACAGATGATGAGTGTCGAAGCTTCTTAAGATTCCCCCACTTAATGGAGTAAGACTCAGGATGACTTTCCTTTTGTGTGTTATACTGCACAGGTGAGATGCTGAGAGGCATGTGGGATGCTGTAGTTTCTGGTTCCATTTCCTTTTTCCTATTGTGAACAAGTCTTTTATTTGGCTGGGTTAGTTACCTAGGAAACAGCTGCAGGGTACAGATGAATTGGCTGTTTGGGGAATGGAATTACAGGCCCCTTCAAGAGGCAAGAAGACCTGTTGGATAAAACAAAAATTCGTGAATGGCTGAGATTGTACTTAATAAGTGTGCAGAAACCATACTAAGATAGCTCTACAGGAGAGAACTTATTTAATGCACTGCGATTTAAAATTTAGCTTGTTTTTAATACATTTAAATTCACTTAATGCTTATGAATTCCACTGCTGCAGCCATTTTGGGGTTTCCAGTGGAGTGGAAGGTGGGTGCAGTTCCCTTCTCTGAGAAGCTCATGTCCTGTTTGGGGATAAAAAGAAGCTACCTTAAAGTAAGTGCATGGTTGTATGATACAGACTAAATGTGTTAAGGGAATTTAGAGGAAGTAAAAGATCTTGACTGTTAATGTGGGTGATGAGTCTGAAGCTCAAGGAGATAATTCCTTGAGGTAAAATATTAAATTTGAAGGCTTGGTGAAAGTTTGGGTACTAACAGTACCTGAATTTATAAGATTTAATAGTAACAGCACAGTTAGCCTCGCAGATTCCCCCAGTCAGCTTACGGAAAATAATATGACTATGATATAAATGTTGTTGACTTAGAGTCTCACTCAAGAAAATGAACTTTAACAATGTTGACTGACCACTGTTTGCATTAACCCTTGTATATTTAAGGAAAGTCTATTTTTACTGAATGTGTGAGCATATTAGTTGTTGAATCTCTGACTGCTACTATGCTGAGCATGAGAGACACACAGTAAAATATTTGTGTATTGATATTCTTATATACAGTATGCCTTCTGTTCATCGATTAGCATTAGCTTTTTTTCTTCTAGAATAGAGATGCTATTTGGTTTTGATTTATTGTGATAAGGAATTTTATAAATATAAGACTATAGGTATTCTTTTTTTTTTTTTTTTTTTTTTGAGACGGAGTCTGGCTCTGTCGCCCGGGCTGGAGTGCAGTGGCCGGATCTCAGCTCACTGCAAGCTCCGCCTCCCAGGTTCACGCCATTCTCCTGCCTCAGCCTCCCGAGTAGCTGGGACTACAGGCGCCCGCCACCTCGCCCGGCTAGTTTTTTGTATTTGTTTTTAGTAGAGACGGGGTTTCACCGTGTTAGCCAGGATGGTCTCGATCTCCTGACCTCGTGATCCGCCGGTCTCGGCCTCCCAAAGTGCTGGGATTACAGGCTTGAGCCACCGCGCCCGGCCGACTATAGGTATTCTTTTAAAGCTAAACCACGGTCAGATTATTTGCAGTTTTGTAGAAGGTGGTGTTGTAATTTTCATACTTGTTCTGTTTGTAGTCACTTGGTGTGGTGTGCTAGAGAGAGGAGGAGAAAAGCAATTCCACTCAATCTATAGGCACAGGAGGTTAAGTTAAATTTCATTTCTAACGCTGAGAGAGTAAGAGAGTCAACATGAGGATACTCAAGTATTTAGAAGGAGAGAGAGTTCAGTTATGATGTACTGAACCTACAATTTTTAATATTTGCCAGCAAAAAATAATCAAATGTAAATCTAAGTTCACTAGGTATGTAGTTACCTTTATAACTGTACAGACTGTGTATGTTACATGGAGAAGAAAGTTGCTAATATAAGAATTCATAATATTGCATTTTGTCAGAGGGTCTTTCATTGCTAGCAGTTACATCTTTTATAAATGGAACAGTGACTAGAAGAGGATAATTTGTTAGAGGTCTTTTGCTGAATGATCAGGAGTAGTTTCCTGTTAAGAGTTCTTGAGCACTGCTGTGAATGCCTTCTTTATTTCCAAAATTACAATGAAATGCCTTATAAGACACTCCCTCAAGTTTTTTTGTTTGTTTTTTGTTGTTGTTGTTGTTGTTTGTTTTTTGTTTTTTTCGAGGAGACTTTTTAGTGTTTTTGTTTAAGAACAGTCATGCAATTCCCTGGTGCCTACTTACCCCTACCAAATCCTCTCTTCTGGTTTCAAGCAATTACCGTGAAACTTAAAAGGTTAGCAATAAATAACGTGACAATTTTTTTTTTTTTACTGATTTACTTCTCTTTGGCCTATGAAGTCAGTCAGCTCCAAGTAGAAGGTGGTGTGTGGCATAGTGTGTGGCATTTTTGTGAAGATTTGCATACTTTCTGTCTGGTCTGCCTTCCTCCTGCCTGTGACAACCCCATAATTATAATGTTGCTTGCACCTGGGCAGGGATCACCAGATGGGTCTAGTTATTAGATGACTTGGGAGAAAAAATACAGCTTGTTTATTTTCTTCTCTACTTAAGAGTTAGCATTTGAAGGAGGACTCCAACTCAACTTTGAGAAAAGAACTGATTTCTTGTTTCATTTTATTTCAACAAGTTGCTTTATTTCTAAAAATGTATCAATGGCCAAACTCAAGTTACAGAAAAGTATCCTCCTTCCGGCATACCCACCTAGCCACACATGCACGTGTACACACAAGTCCAGCCATGCTCTGTCTTTTCCCACCAGGGCAGCTTCCCAAAATGCCACTAGGAATTTCACCAGTTCCCTTCACAGAAGACATTTGTTCATGGCAAGTGCTATGATTTCGAGGTCAATGTCTTTTTTATTTTTGTGTTCATATTGAGAAAATAATGCAGGCCAGGCACAGTGGCTCACACCTGTAATCTGGAAGGCCAGATTTCCTTGGAAGGCCAAGGCGGGAGGATCGCTTGAGGCCAGGAGTTGTAGACCAGCTTGGGCAATATAGACCCCATCTCTATAAATAAAAGAAAGGAATGTAGACCCAAAAAATCCCCCCAAAATGCAAAAATCTATTATGTTTTTAATAGCTCCAGAAATTTCCGTTCCTATATTTTTGGTAACTTTTCCCATTTGCTGTTGCTCTTGGAAGGGGAAACAAGTAGTTTTTATTGAGAAGTACCATTGTAAACATTCTTCTTATTGGGGAAGAAGATAAAATAACTACTCTGTCACCTTTCTAATCTAAGTTTTTATAAATTACTCCAAATTTGATTGGAGGAGGGTCCTTGGGTTTGACATGAGAACATGTTTATGGAAAAATAGTGCTTGATGTTTTATAAAAATCACTTTTATTTAAATGGGGAGAGACACTTTAAGAATTACCTTCGTAGCCGGGCGCGGTGGCTCAAGCCTGTAATCCCAGCACTTTGGGAGGCCGAGACGGGCGGATCACGAGGTCAGGAGATCGAAACCATCCTGGCTAACACGGTGAAACCCCGTCTCTACTAAAAAATACAAAAAACTAGCCGGGCGAGGTGGCGGGCGCCTGTAGTCCCAGCTACTCGGGAGGCTGAGGCAGGAGAATGGCGTAAACCCGGGAGGCGGAGCTTGCAGTGAGCTGAGATCCGGCCACTGCACTCCAGCCTGGGCGACAGAGCGAGACTCCGTCTCAAAAAAAAAAAAAAAAAAAAAAAAAAAAAGAATTACCTTCGTAATTTGCCTTTGTGATTTTCTGTGAAGCATGCCAGCCATCGTTTGGCAGTGTGAACACTGGTAAACTCTACAAAAATTGGTGAATATACCAAGTTTGGGACAGAGGGCCCTCCTAGTCTTTCCAACATTTTCTTGAGTTTAATGGAAAACTACTTATATCGTAATATTCTTAGACCTTATACCGTTCATAAATATATTGCTTCTAACATTTAATCTATTAATTTTATTTCTATATTACAATTAGGCATATTTCAGGTTTGTCTTCAATTTCCTGAAAAGTGATTTTCTTTTCAGCCAAAATGAAGTAATATACAATGAGTCTTGGATCTAGGAATCAAAAAATGCCAGTCCTTTCTGCCAGCATGCAGGCTCAGTGAGGGCAGGAACCTCACCCTGTCTGCTGTTATTTCCCTGGAGCCTAGAAAAATACTTGACATAGTTACTCAGAAAAGTATTTATTTAATGAGTGCCTGAGTGAACTGCCTGTTATGACTTTTCTGAGGTCATTTGTTGTTTAAGTTCACTTTGTATGTTTAAGTATCACTACGTTATGAACTACAGCAGAATACTGAAGAGTAGGACTTGGGATTTAAGTGCTTGGATGACCCACAAAAAGATAAATGGGATTTAAAAACTAAAGGGGTGGTGGTGAGGAATATTCCCTGGGCAGGCCAAACCCACTAAAGTATTCCCACCATTTGCATCTCCCCAGGAGCACTCACTGTGGGCCTCGTGCGACAGTGTCAAACAATCCATGGACGAGACCGGACGTGCATCCCTCCCCGGCTTCCCCCGGAGTGGGTCACCACACTGTTTTTTATCATCTTGGGAATCATTTCATTGACTGTCACTTGTGGTTTGCTGGTGGCTTCCCACTGGCGAAGAGAAGCTACAAAATATGCTCGATGGATAGCATTCACTGGAAGTAAGTAACCTGTGCTTACTAAATTTGTCTAGAAGGCACCCACCCACACTGGTATTTTTATGAAGATAATCAAGAATCAGTAATAAGGACTTCATAATCATCAAAGAGCACCACTTGTATGGCCGTGAGATAGACTCTACACAGTCCCATCATTTCTTCAAAACTCTTTCTGCGAGACCAGGACATCCACAACTTTAATCGCTTTGTGGGAAATGCTATTTTAATGAATTTTATTTTTGCTCAAATTGTGACATAAGTAATCCAGGTTTGTGACTCAGAGTTACCGGTAGCCTGAGTCTTTTCCTTTTCTTGAAGCTACTGGTATCATCTATCAAAATAAAGATAAATATAGAACAAATACATAAAAATATAAATTAGATGAAGGTGGCAGTATTTTTTTAATATTGATTTTGAGTTTCTGCTGTATGTTGTAACCATTGAAAAATCAACACATTTTGTTATTTAATAATTGTTTATCAACATTTCTTACTCCATTTAGCTCTGCCCCAGGGTATAAGTTTATATATTACACATTCTCTTGTACTTTGCAAAACTGGTTTAATTTCAGAACACATCAGAGACTTACCTCAAGTTAAACAGAAGAAACAAAAATGCTCAAAGAAAAGACATTTTTGCAATTCTGCTTTTGTGCTTCTTTCTCTCCAAAGCAGTTTTGCACCCCAGGGGATATTTAACAATATCTGAAAACATTTTTGATAGTAACAACTAGGGGAATGCTGGTGGGTAGAGGCAGGGAGGCTGCTAAACATCCTACAAATGCATAGGACAGCCCCCCACAACAAAGAATTATCTGGTCCCAAGTAGCAGTAGAGCCACTGTTTAGAAATCCTGCTCTAAAGAAACAGGAGAACAGTACCTATGCAAATGAGACTTTTAATTCAATGCCTTAAAATAATCTCAGGTTTGCATATGTTTTTAAAAATAAATATAACAGCTGACTTTCTCTTGATATTTTCGTTTAGAACGTGTATAATTGGGGTAAGGGATAATCCCATGTATCCCTATTAATGTTAAAACTCAGTTTATCCTTAAAGGCTGCAGGAGAGTGATATTCCTTCATGAGCCTCTGTTTCTTCCTGTATTCTCTGAAATTTATACTCTTGAATGTGTATGTTTCTGGCTCTGTTTATCTATATTGCCCTTAATTTTTAAATTTAGATCAAGTTGCCTTTGATATAAAAAAGGTTCTCCATCCTTGTTAAGCAGAGTGAAACAAGTTGGTGACCTTTTCCCTGTCAAACAGACCTCCTGTGACAATTCTTTTCTGGAGAGAGGGTCCAGAAGCAATCATAGAAACAGTGCTGCTAAAGTTAAGGATATTGATGAGAAATTTAAAGAGAATCTGCTTCTTTATCTTTTACTCACAGATTCGCTAATCCAGATAGAAATCACTCTTCAAGAAGTAAAATAATATCAAAGAAAGATTTAGTTTCTGGATTTAGTTGAAATTTGGGAATGCATATGCCTTGAATACCAAAAACCTAAAATATGATTTAGCAAGGTAGTGTGAATCAAAATGTTAAATGCTCTCATGAGCTATAAATTCTTATGACCCAGTGAAGGGAAAGAACTAGGATTATCTTTGTTTTCCATTCCCCTTAAACAGAGAATATTTAAGTATATATAGTTGCCCCCAAATGCAATGTATTTTTTCCTTTATTTTTTAAATAATTTAACTTTTTGAAATAATATGTGCATATGATGCATAATTCAAAATCTGTGAAAGGGTAACCATGTGAAATCATATTTGGCCCTGTCACCCAGCCATCGCATTAGCCCCTTTCCTGGAGGCAACCATTTTTACCAGTTTCTGGGGTTTCCTACTAGAGGTATTCAATGCATAGAAACATATCTATATGTGTGTGTTTCATACATACATATTTATATAAAATTTTTTCTACTATTCTGTATCTTGGTTTTTAAACTTAATATATCTTTGAGTTAATTTCATTTAAGCAAGCATAGAGCTGCCTTGCTTTTAGCTTCCTTAAATACATTGTTTTTGGTACCAGAACCAGTGGCTGGGGTGGCAGTTCTGAGAGGAATTGGGTGTCCCCTAGTGTTTCCACTCCGCCCCTGAAAAATGTACTTTATTGTATGTATTTCTATTCCAGTTAAGCTATAGTTTTCGTAATAACATGAGGTTGATATCTTCTGATGGCCGTGCACAGTGGAGAAATATGTCTCAGAGAAGAAATATGTCTCAGAGAAGAGCCCCCACATGATGGGGGTTCCCTATGGGGGCAAGAGAAACCAAGATGAGTCATCCTGTTCTTCAAATCTGGCCTTTGCTCTTTCCTTTGCCACCCTAATTTCCAACCTCATCTAACAGTGCACCTGATTTCTGACTCTCGCCACCAAAAAATCTGTGCCATGGAGGATATGAAAATTGTGTCTTTACAAGCTTATTTAGGATCCAAAGCTCAGCCTTCAAAGGTTGATATTATCAGCATTAATAATATTTTAAGATCTAAAGTAACTTAATAGTTCACAGTAGCTTAAAAGAAAAACTCATCCACCTGCATTAAATCTGCTCGCAGGAAGTATAGAGAGCCTGCTTCCTTTGGTTTAAAACTAAGGTTAAACAGGACTTCGTTGTTCCCTTAAAATGTAATTAAGCCTTTTCTAACAAATTTGGAAAATATTTAACTATTGAAACTGTTAAATGCTATAGTTGCAAAATGATTACTCCATTATAAAGGATAGATCTTTTTTATAGTAGAAAATAGGAAATGATAGGAACAAAGTTGGCATGTTAACACAATAAACAAATTTAACATCTGCAAATTCCTAAAGTACTTTTCTAAATTACTCGTTTCTTGAGATTAGTCAACATTAAGAAAAAAATTGTTTTACAATAATTTTGCCCTATTTTTTTTTAATTAGATTGCATATAGTTACCTAAACTGTGGTTTAATTTTACTCACCAGACTATATTAAGCCGTAGAACCATTAGAATTTGGTGACAGACCACACTGATAAGTGGACATTGGCAGCACTAATAGTTATTTGTTGCTGACTATGCAACAAAAAGGCTAAAAACTTTAAAATGTAATGCCTGAATTTTTCATTTGTTCTATAGTAGGCATCTAAAAAAATTCAAGTTTGCTTATGCAATATTATTTGATGTGGTCATTTGCCCAAAATAAGCTGTATGTCTGTATATGTTATATGTCTGTATAACATAAAATAATCTACCTAAATGGTGCAAGTAAGAGTGCTGTTGTTTCTTAAGCTGATGTATTACTTAAGCAAATACTATTTTTCATTGTATTGCTGGAGTTATTCCTTCTGGAAAGCGTTCCTAATTGACTTTTTTTAAACTCGGAAAGTTTTGTTGATTGGTTAACACACACAAAAATGTAGAGACGAGTGTCAGCTGAAATGTTTATCCAGGGCTCTGTTAGTATTTCTGGGGGATAGTTTTCACCTGGAGGTGAAAACTCATTCAGTTAATAATGAAAGCTTCAACTCTTCATGTACAGTGACTAGTAATCTGTCCTCACATTACACTGAAGAAGTATTTCTGCCAGAAAAAGTTGAAGGACAATGAACATTTGAGCAATACGCTTTCAAAAAGCAAAAATATTTTCTTTGAAAAGCTAGCCTATCTGTAAATAGTTTGTGTTCACTAAGAAGACCATTTCTTTGGTAGCACGGGGAGCAGGCCATTTGCTCAAACACTGGACTGTGGAATCACTTTTACACGGACACTGGGTTTTCTGATATCCTTTTTGAAACATTTTAACAAATAATATACTCCTTTGTGTTTACATGCAAAACTCAAAGAAGGTTACCTATCTTCTTTGTTTTTTGGAATATTATCCATGATAAGAGATAACCACTCTGATAATTTGCTAATCATCCCAGAGATCTGAGGTTCTTTCTACTAGCTGGTTTTATTTTATTTTAATTTATTTATTTTTGTATTGAGACAGAGTTTCACTCTGTCACCCAGGCTAGAGTGCAGTGGCGCAATCTCGGCTCACTGCAACCTCTACCACCCAGGTTCAAATGATTCTTCTGCCTCAGCCTCCTGAATAGCTGGGATTACAGGCCTGCACCTCTATGCCTAATTTTTGTATTATTAGTAGAGATGGAGTTTCACCATGTTGGCCAGGCTGGTCTCAAACTCATGATCTCAGGTGATCCACCCGCCTCAGCCTCCCAAAGTGCTGGGATTACAGATATGAACCACCATGCCCGGCCTCTACTAGCTGATTTTAAATCAGAGTAAAATAAGTGGTGCTTATTTATATATACCTTTTCTCCAATTCCTTCTGCCTAACACGGAGAGGAACAGAGAATTGTCAAAATAGTAACTATGGTGATAATGGTATGCAGCACTCATTCAGCACTTACTATTACCTGGCACTGTGTCAGGGACTAGACATTATTTTATTTAGCCTTCTAGTATTTCCCCCATTTTCAGAAGGGAACCGGAGGCTTAAGATTACACCGCTAGTAGGCAGTGGAGCTGGAATTGAGCGCCTATCTGACTCTAGCTAGTGCCCTTAATTACTATTGTAAATGGCTAGGAATCATATTTGTGAGGATTTGTTAGGTTTGGAGAAGGACTTTCTTAATCCTGATATTCAGAATGGTCCTAAAACTTACATAAAAGGCTAACCTAGCTTTTACTGTATTGTTAGGCTTCAGGGATACTATGTGACCTGTAATATATACAAATTTTTAACAAGTGGCCCATGTTTTAACAGGTTTGGCCAACCCTTCTTATAAGCTTCCTTTGTGCCAAATTTTCATTGTTTTTTCAGATCACCAAACCGTGTTACTAATGTTGTGTTTTGGTTTGTTTTACAGTGATCCTTTTCTGTATGGCTGCCCTAATATTTCCAATAGGATTTTACATCAATGAAGTCGGAGGTCAACCTTATAAATTACCCAACAACACAGTAGTTGGGTCATCATATGTACTTTTTGTCTTATCAATTTTCTTTACAATAGTAGGACTTCTATTTGCTGGCAAAGTTTGTTTACCAGGCTGATGAATGTCTAAATGGCTTGACTCTTACTATTTTTTATTTTATTTTATTTTTTTATTTTTGGAGGGTGGAAGGACAAAGGCGAGGCATCTGAGCAGCCCTCTCATGGGAAGATGCTCAGATGAAACTGATGCTGAGAAGGAAAAAAAAAAAAAAAAACTTTGATTTGTTCTCACTATGCACTTTGGATTTAAAAAAAAAAAAAAAAAAAAAAAAAAGGAGAGCCTTTTCCATAACCAAATACAGACAATATTGACTAAATCTCCTGAGCATATTCAGGCAGTCAGGTCTGCACTGTGATAGCAACCTAGAGAAGGAGAATGCTTTATACCGAAAAGCATGTGGCCCTTTGTGACTCTATTGTTCCGTTTTTAATGTCTAATGATTCATTAGAGGAAAAAACCAGTCTTAAGTATTTATGTATCATGGTGGACCAGAGGGATGCAAGAGAAGTTCATGTGGGGCTGGCCTCACCTCCTAAGAAATTAGTGTTCACAACTTCCTTGTAATAGTATGAGCCTTTGGCACCAGAATGGATTGCCGTTGCATTACTGCACCAAGAAGCCAATAGATCAAAACTTGTTTGCTAAAATGTATGTAAAAATTCTGAAATTCCCTCTTCTCTGTGTACAAAAAAAACAAAAAAACAAAAAACAAAAAAACACTAAGACACATGGTTTGGGTGGGTGGGTGGGGGAAATCTTCCTTATATTTATATAAATATATATAATATATATATTTTGCTGATGCAGTATACAGTGTGTATATATGTGTGTGTGTGTATATGTGTGTGTAAATTTATATACACACACATGCAAACAGTTCCTGGAAGAGAATTCTGAATGCTTTGCTAGCAAAACACTGTGGTGTGCAAACCTAGAACCCAATAGAAAAAAAAGCCATTTATCTGAAGGCTGCGTAGTGGAGAGAGTCTTCAGTTTACCTCATTCTTTGTAGCAGCCCTTGATTTTAACAGGTTTTTGTAATAGGTACAAACAATCTCATACCTTTCTAGGTGCGATTTTAAGTTAAGCTAAAAATTCTTTGTAGGGTTAATTTATTTGTATATGATAGCAGAAGGTAAGATCATGTCAAACCTTATAATTTGGGGAATCTGACACTATTTAAATTATTGGCAACTGTTGTCTATTGTACAGAGATTCTTTTTCTACTGGCTCAGTCTGTTACATTAATAATGCATTTTATATGTTCAGGTACACAACTTTACATAAATACGAAGTTCACTAGTAAATATCTGGCTATTTTGGCTATTTACAGCACTAATTTCATTATTTTCATCTGTAAGCATTATTAATACGTCTTTACCAAAACCTGAGCAATACAATATTTTCTTTATATGTTATATGCCTTTGTTTGCTAAAAACTAATATTTTTGCATTTACTTTAAAGGGCTGTACTAAACCCACAGCTTTAAGTTCTTCCCTAAAAGAAGTATCACAGCTAACCCTTGAACTCACAGTTTTAAAATACAGTATTTCTCTTCTCCACATCTCCATGCCTTCGCATCAATGCTTGTTTTTCCTGGTGAACGCTATAGATAATCTGTTTGAAATGTGGTACCGGAGAGTGTTTCATGGCAGTGGAGCTAAGTTTCTCCTCTTTATAGTGAACTGGTGACCCAAATGTCCCTATCAGTAGAGTCCCATGTGGCCCGTGCTTCACACAAGCGGAAATGAATGCACTGTTTTTTAAGAGCTAGATTACCAGTTCCAGAATGATTACTTCAAAGATGGGAGCTACCTCCTCAGATATTCAAACTATGAAATGGAGGTGCTTGATGTATTTCACACTGGCTTGTTTGACAGTCTTCCATCTTACTGTTAATTCAGCAATATTTTATTGTGAAAGAAAACCCCAGTGTCTGAGCTCACTCAGGAATTGGGGAAAGAGATCGACGACCACAATGGTTCATTTCTTAAATGTTCTGGGAGAATGTCATACTTTTCCTTCTCAGAGTAAAAGAAACCTTCGGGAGATCCTGAGGGAGGCTGTTTTTCCCCAAGTATTATGATGTCTAGTCAAGCGTAAGAATACCACTGGACATGTTCTATGGACATTTGGGATTGCAGTTGCTATTGTGATTTGATTGGTCCTCAGTCAAATGGATCACTCTGAAGGAAAGCTTTGGTTGTCACCGTTATATACCACTGAGATAAAGTGTTAGCAAAGTATGGTTCAAATTAATTTATGACGTGACCAAGAGCTTTTCTCTTCCAAAAGATGAATTGTATTGTAAATAGTTTCTCAAAATATTTTTAACTGGATCATGAGCATGGGGAGAGAAAGTTTCTCAGCTGCTAAGAATTTCCCCACTGTTTACTTCTTTCACTTATGGTGGTGTTGCATTTAAGATTACAAAATTTAAGGTTTTATTTCTATCTATTACCCAAACCATTAAATTGTCTTTAATTTTATCATTGTCTTGGAGGTCCAGTGCATACAGGGCTGATGGGGGAAAACTCCCTCTAGCCAGTCAGCACTCTAACCCAGGATTAAACAATCCCGTCAAGTAGTATGTGAAGTCAAGTCTTTGTACTCTTGCAGACCAGACATTGAAATGGACTCATTCATATAAATTTCTATAAATCCTATAAGTGAAAAGATAGACAACTGTCAGCAGTTGCTTTTTAAAAAGGTCACTATAATAAGTACTATATAGTACAGTATTAATTTATAGCAGGAAATCATATCTTATAAACTGTATATAAAACACTGTTTTATGGTGCAATCATTTGTCAAACTTTTGTCTGTTACATTGTTTTTAGAGTGTGTGCGTTCTTCTCATACCTAAGAATATCACTGTAAAATCTGCTGAAAATTATTTTTAGGTTTTATTTGCACAAGACTGAATTAGTTTGAAATTTTTGGAAGCTCCTATTGAACATGCCTAAACATCTGTAAACATGAAAAATCTTCAATTTATTAAAAGCAAACATTTCAGTATGATTCTTTCCAAAGGTAATCCATGTTCTATGTTGTTAATGTGTGTATGTAATTTTTCTGACTCTTCCACCTCTTATAAACCTATTTTCTGTTTCATTTGTTCTGTTTTGAAGGATGGCTCTTTTTTCTTTTTAATGTTCTATTTGACCAAAACACTATTGGTTTTTACCCTTTTGCCTAAAGCTTTGATATCCCCACTTGATGTTCTGTGAATTCACTGTTTAATCTATTAAGTGAAATAATAGTCCTGGTGACAAGCAATCTGTTGATTTAGAGGAAAGGCCCTGAAAAATACAGTATTGGAAACTAACTTTTCATATGCTGTTAGCTATTATTTTGCATCATGGGCTTCATGGGAAGAACATGTTGCATTTATTTTGTCTTTATTAAAAGACTACTAGCCACAAGTTACTCTGATTGTAGTAACTGTTTTATCAACCCACTTGATCTTTAAAAAATTAAATTTACATTCACAATTCAAAACAGTAAGCTGTCTTTCAGAAAATTTTTGAAGGATAAAAACATGAAGGAAAAAACTGGCCCGTGTAGGTAGGATTCCCTACACAGGACTTTTAGTTGTATCACCTCAAGAGATTTTGAAGTTTGTGATCAAGGTCTGTATATTATCCCAAACTTTATTAAGAATTGTTTTCTAATTGGTTATAACATTTTTCAATTAATAGTTTCAAAACAAATTGTTAATACAACTGTATAAAATGAACATAATTTTCTTCACTTGTATTTTTGTTATTGAGCAAGTTTATCAAAATAAATTGTCTACTAAAAAAACTAAAAAGGCTTCTATTACTTTGAAATAAGCTTCATTTAAAAAATTTATTTCTTATAGAGGTTTCACATATTCATAAGTGACACTTCCATGCCTCTTGGGTTGGTTTTGTTGTTGGCATTGGGGGGTGAGGGCGGTCCTTCCCTATCTTCTTCCACTCCCACTCTTTGCTCACCGCTAGAGAAGAGATGCTATTAATATTTCAGGACATGGATTAGGCCACGATTACCCATAAGAGTCACTTAACAATAAAAGACCACACATACATGTGACTTTCCCTTCTGCATCATGCTTCCATGAGCTAGGAGAGAGAAACCAAGCCAAAGCCTTCAAGTCAGCCATCTTTCTCTTCTTTCTTCCTTGCACATAGACCCAAGTCCATCTTTGCTGCAGTCTTCTGTTTCTACTTATTCCAGGCCAAAAGATCTTAGCTTTTAAGATCTTAAAGTATGGGCTGGAGGAGCAAATACAGAGGCCCAGGGACCATGTCACAGCTTAACTATGGCTCTCTCTGGGGGTGTCAAGATTAGCCCAACTGAATAATAATAAAATATTTACAGTTTGCTGCTGATTCTTCCTCATGTGGCCCTTTGAGGACCCTCGTGGGGAATTGGAGGATTAAGACATGTTAAGATTTAGATGTTCTTGGGTTATAAGATTGAGGGGTTTCCTTGGAGGTGAGATTTGAAGTACTCTGTCTGGGAAAGTTCCAGGCAAACTAGGATAAGTTGGTCACCCTACCCTATCTTCACACCATCTAAATCTTCTCCTGATTTGTAACACAGGTTAGAGGTTTTTGGAGGGTTATTTTCTTTTTTTTTTTTGAGACGGAGTCTTGCTCTGTCGCCCAGGCTGGAGTGCAGTGGCCAGATCTCGGCTCACTGCAAGCTCCGCCTCCCGGGTTCACGCCATTCTCCTGCCTCAGCCTCCCGAGTAGCTGGGACTACAGGCGCCCGCCACCTCGCCCGGCTAGTTTTTTGTATTTTTTAGTAGAGACGGGGTTTCACCGTGTTAGCCAGGATGGTCTCGATCTCCTGACCTCGTGATCCACCCGTCTCGGCCTCCCAAAGTGCTGGGATTACAGGCTTGAGCCACCGCGCCCGGCCTGGAGGGTTATTTTCTATAAACATTATTGAATAGGTCAACTGGAAATTGTAATGGTAGATTTATGCTGAGCTGCTATAGTGGAGGGGACACTTTTTCTATTTGGTAATACCTTAGGAAAAGGTAACACAGTGGCTTTAAAAACAATAACATGGGTTCAAAAATACCTTATTTTGACTTATTCGTCTATCATCTCTCTTCTAGCCACTATGAGAAGATTATAGGAAAAACACCAAGACTAGAGGACTCTGGGTTCCTTTTATGCAAAGTCAACTCTTCTGGGTCACAGTTACCCAGCAACAAAAATAAAGGTAGTTATTTATAAATGGTATTCAAGATAGAAAGCACAATGTATATTTTTAAGAGTTTTGGTTCTTTTCCCAGGAGAAGAAAACACTGTGGGTTGGTATTTTCAAGCACATTCAAGGGTTTTACAAATCAGCCCCAGTTCCAGTCACACACAATCTAAGACCACCCAAGATAACATTTCAAGAAGAGATTTTTCACAAGACTATAAAATTTCAGAGCTGGATGAAATGTCAAAGAGCATGTCCAGTATTTCCACTTTCCAGGTGAAGAAATCGAGGCCTCAGACTTTTCCAAAGTCACTCAGCTAGGTATCAGCAGAGCACTCGACATAGGAAAGAATGTCTTTGACATGTGGGCCTTGAACTTAAGACCAACATTCATATTCTGTAGCCATTGAACCAGTCTTCCTTCAACTGATAGCCATTCACTCCGATCCATCCAAATCAATTCTGCCAAAATACTCGTAACACAAAAGAAAGCATATTATTTCTGTGTTCACATTTCTGTCATTCCCACTGTCTACAGAATGAAATCCAAACTCCTTTACATAGCTTTGACAAGCCTTTGTGATCTGTCTTGAAGCTCTCTGTTCAGTCTTATTTCCCACCTCTCTTTCTCTTCCCTTCTTACTGAGAACCAGCCTGTTCTCCATTCTACATTCACTACAACCTGCTCCCTGCCCCGGCTGTGTCTGTACCACCTCCTCTCAGTTTTAAGATTCTCCCATATTTGAAATATATCTAATCTTCTGTGTTTTGTGTCTCTCTTGCTTATGCTTCTGTAGCAGAAATTGCTAAACAGGAATAGACTGCCTGGATTAAATCTCAATTCCACCATTCCAACTGTGTGACCC
This sequence comes from Chlorocebus sabaeus, assembly GCF_047675955.1. NCBI lineage: Eukaryota > Metazoa > Chordata > Mammalia > Primates > Cercopithecidae > Chlorocebus > Chlorocebus sabaeus. Next base: position 19,942,345 of record NC_132908.1, read on the forward strand.
TTAGTAAATCATGTAACTTATGTGAGCCTTGGTTTTTTCATCTGTAGAATGGGACTAATAATATTACCCACCTAATGGGGCTATTGTTGGTTTAAAAGAGATAAAGTTCCAAGCACATAGTAAGCATTCGAATGTTAGTTGCTGATATTGTCATTACTAAGTGCTTTTGTATAACTGTATAAACTCTTGAATGCAAAGAATATGGCTTCCTCATTGTGTACTCCCTAGAGACCTGGCGCAGTGCTTTATACACTGAATTATGAAAATAAAGTTGGGGCTCCATGACAAAAGGAAAATTATGAAACCATGTTTCCTGGAGATTTGAAAGACAGAGTCATCAATCTGCCAGGTTTGTTTCAGTGAACTTCTTTCTGAAGGCAGAGGCTTGCCTAAATCAGCCTTTATAAGGATGGTCACTTTATTGATAAGTATTTGGCTATATAATATGTCAGTTCCTTCGGATTTCCCTATGGACTCCAGATCCTTTACTACTGAACTCACAGGGCTGTAACACTGATACTCTACAGAGAGGACCAGGACGATGCCAGCACCCCGTTGATCCTGAGTGAACTCTCTGGAGGCCTCGTCAAGCTTGTGGGTTCTCTGCTGTCTTGAAGCCATCCATCCATTTGACATGTTTTGCAAAGACTTGGTCCTGCCAAGATGGTTTTAATCATTTCAGCTAAAAGGAATGGACTCAAGGATTTCATCTCATTTTAGACGCAGTTGTCCTCAATTGGCCATTTTACGGCACTTGTAGTAAATATGGCCAGTGTATTTGGTCACTGTTAAATCAATCCTCATTCATTATCCGTCAGGGCAAGTCAGTGAAGTAAATACTGTGTTCTGACCTCTGGCACTCTTTCTCATGTTGTTTAAATATTTAATATTGTCCAAGGCAATTCAAGTATTTTCTTAAATAAAAAATATGAAAACTCTCATTCTTTTCCATTTCTTTGTTCTCTATGACAAATGCAAAGAAGTTGAAGAATCAAAATCCTTTCCATAATAAATTGCTCTTTAAAAACTCACATATCTAAGAAGGCTTTTGACTACCTCATCTTCTAAATGTTTTACTAAGGTAGGTAGTAAGCGGCAAAATGAACTTACTTGGCGCAGTCCCACCCTTACATGTACCACTTCAATACTTCACGTAGTTTCTGCCTTCAGGGTTATCAATAACTTTTTCCTGCCTTAAGTGCTATTGTGGAGAAAGAAATTATGACCCTGAACCAGGACACAGATTTTCTTTTTACAATAACATATATCTGTAGATTTTTTTTGAAAAACACAAAAATAATGTAGGAAACAAAAAGTTCCCTCCTCCTCAATCCACCTTCCAGAGATAACCATTGTTAACAGTTTATCGGGTGTTTTAACATTTTAACAGACATTTTACTGATCAGATTAACAAAAGCAAGATATTATCTATACCTGCCACTGCTTTTTTTTTGTTTTTTTTTTTTTTTTGAGACAGGGTCTTGCCCTGTCACCCAGACTAGAGAAAGTACAATGGCACAATCCTAGGTCACTGCAGCCTCAAACTCCTGGGCTCAAGCAATTCACCCACCTCAGCCTCTCAAGTAGCTGGGACTACAGGTGCATGCTGCCACGGCCTGCTAATTTTAAAAAAAACAAATTTTTTTGTAGAGATGGGGGTCTCAGTATTTTGACCAGGCTCATCTCCCAGTCTCCTGCCTTGGCCTCCCAAAGTGCTGGGAGCCACCATGCCCAGTGGCTTTCTTTTTTGACTTAATTTGTGATGTAGATTTTTCTATGTCAGTAAATATAGCGCTTCCTCATTTTAAATGCATAGTATTCCATTTGATACATATCAAATATGTGTCTTCCCATTTTGATGTACATGAGGTTGCTTCCCGTTTTTTGTTATTGCAGATAATGCTGCTGTGAACTTAGGCCTTGGGTAACAAAACCTTCTCAAATGTCATAATAACCTGACATTCTAACTGAAGCATATCAACTATTAAAGGAATTCCAATTTTCAAAAGCACTGTGGTTAAACAATAGTGGCATTCTCTACGTTTAGAGAAAGAAACTAACAGTAAATTCATGTGTTATGTGCTTTCCCATATGTCATCTTAATCCTCTACCTGTGAAATAGAGTGGTGTTTTATAGACTACAAAACCAAGGATTAAAAGGCTGAACACCTTACTCCAGGTTCTGTAACTAGCAGCTGGTGAATATGGGTTTCACAGCCAGGCTCCCTGACTTCAGATCTAGGACTCCTGCTGTCCTGCATCGCCAGTGTGGCTGGTCTAAAGGGAATAAAAATAACTTGTCCTGCTTGCATGATTCCTTGGCTCAAACATGAGCAGCTAAATCTATGGTTTGCTTCTTCTGGATATGGAATGCAAACAACCATAAAAGGTGGTCCCTATTTAGAAACACTTTCCACTTTGTTGAAAGGAAAAAAAAAAATGTAAGAAAAACCTCCCACTTATTAAGTTGTTTGTGTCTAATCTTCCATCATGCCCCTCATTGTTGAGCTTTCTCTTTGTATTCATTGTTCACCGGTTTTTTGGTTTTGGTTTGGTTTTTGGCTGCTCACTGCAGCCTCGACCTCCTGGGCCACCATCCTCCCACCTCAGCCTCCCAAGTAGCTGGGACCACAGGTACACACCACCATTTGTGGCTAATTTTAAAATATTTTGTAGAGACAGGGTCTCACTTTGTTGCCCAGACTGGTCCTGAACTGGCCTCAAGCAGTCCTCCTGCCTCGACCTCCAAAGGTGCTGGGATTACAGGCGTGAGCCACCATGCCCCAGCCCATTGGTATTTTATAGTGCCGACTTCCTTGGTGGATGAAGCTAGATTGAGGGTATTGATTTTATTGGGGCCCTTTCAGGATTCCAGCACCCAGGGAAATTTTCCCAAACCAGCTGCTCCTCACCCCTACTCCCAAAGCACTTAAAACTCAACTGGATCCCCTCTACTGGACTGGTAGGAATTAATTGGTTATTGGAGTACTCTTAAGTTGTACAGAAGTTCATGGTTCGAACATTTGGAAGCTCCGCCCCACCCCCGCCGCCACCCACTAGTTGATCATCTGTCTACATGTTACTGCTGAGACATCAATTGTCGCAGGCTAAATAAGGCAGTAGTTTTACTGTGTTTGTCTCACACTTGGGGAATGATAAACTTTGGTGAGCTGGGAACTCCTGTGTCTGTGGACTCTTTCCAGAATGCACCAAGGACCCACTTTCTCTTAGAGATTGCCATCTTACCAAAGTATTGCCACCAAACATGGAACAAGTCTCTACTCCCTCTGATTTTTAGATCTCTGATTTTTTTTTTTTAATCTGTCTGGGAGAATATCTCCCCTTTGGCTTTCCTGAGAGGCATGTTTGCCTAGCACCATGGTCCCTTTGGTTTAAAAAAACAAAAAAAAAAAAAAAAAAAGGCTCTTTCTTTTTGGAAAAATTGTTCCTTTCCTACCTCAGGTCACGTGGTTTCATGGAGCCGATTTCACCTTCTTGGCTTCAGAGCTCGACACAGAAGCCAGGCTTGGCCGGAGTCATCATGACAGATTCAGAAATTAGCATGGCATGTGACCAGCCTGGGACTTTGCTGGAACTCCTGGACAGAGGTGTTCTTCTCTTAGAGTTGCTCAGTTGTAGGGGAAAAGTTTGGCACTGCTGGCAGCCACACCTGAAGAACCTCCTGATCAAGCCATCCTAGAAGAAAGGAAGCTGAGAAAGGAAGACAGTTCTGTTAACATCACTTTAGCTTTTGGATCAAGTCATCCCTGAAGCCAGAACTATCCCTGGATTCTTGTGTTATTTAAGAAAATAAATTCCTTTTTTCCCTTAAACCAGTTTGAGTTGGGTTTCTGTCTCTTTTAACTGAAATAATCTTTACACTCCCACTTTCCTCATGACATTAAACACATTCCTCACCTCCCCTGCTTTGGCATGTCACTTTAATCTTTTCGTTAGCTTAGGCTTTTACAAAAGACAGAAAAAAGTTACTTCAGGCTACTGCTTCTCAACCCAACCCAAAGCACCTGCTCCTGGTTTGAAATGGAGGAAAGAAAGAAGGCAAAACAAATTAATATCTGAAAGATATATCCCACCATACTCCTGGGCAATGGGACCACGCTAGAGCTCCTAAATAAAAGACCAGAGATGAGTTGACCCTGATCCATTTCCAAGAGCCTACGGTAGGAGAAATGTCTGTTGTGCTCTGATGCTTTCCATGGGTGTCGTCATGATCTGCATCCTGAAGGGAGCCAAGAAACATGGTACCCACACAGCTTTCCTCTTGATGGGTCTTACAGCCTGAAAGGCTTACTCTGCTTTATCCACCTGGCAGAGATCTATTCAGAATGTGTGTTGTGTAGGCTCAAGTAGAAGAAAGCAGAAACAAAGAGTTTCCAGTGTTGGACTTTACTTCTATGCACAGTGTTGAAAACCCATATATCCAGGAAGCAAAGAAAGGTGTGAGGGTGGTAGATGACCTGCTTGGGGTTCCCGTGCCTAAAAGAAAAAAAGATGTCAAAATTAGCCAGCCCCTTCCACCCAAAATTTCCAACCAAGATGGGCACAAGGACCCTCATCTCTTGTTCACAGAGTAGCCATTTGTTGCTCACAGCCCCTTGGGACCTCCTTACCTCTTTCTGATCTTCCTCATTTTCTGCCTTATTGGTGCTGGCCACATAACAAATGCTGTGGACTTATACATGGTGTTCTCAACCCCGGTGACCGGTGGTTAATAAGAAGTTTCTATTTTGAGCATGTTGGTTGTTTCTGACCTGGCCTATAGGCATGGCTGCTGGGGCCAACATCTGAAGGGTGTTCCCTACCATATGATGACTACCACAGGTGGCATATGTTCTTTATTTTTGAGACAGGGTCTTGCTCTGTAGCCCAGGCTGGAGTGCAGTGGTGCGATCATAGCTCACTATAACCTTGAACTCTTGGGCTCAAGCAGTCCTCCCACCTCAGCCTTCCAAGTAGCTGGGACTACAGGTACAAGCCACTGCACCTGACTAATTTTTATTTTATTTTATTTTTGTAGAGACGGAGTCTCACTGTGTTGCCCAAGCTGATCTCAAATTCCTGGCGTCAAGCAATCCTCCCGCCTCAACCTCCTAAAGTGCTGGGATTACAGACATGAGCCACCGCCCAACCTTATGTTCTAACTGATAAAAGTTCATAAAACTTATAAAACTCTCAGAAAGTGGAAACCGATTTGAGAAATGTCCTAGATTCAAAAAACTAACTACAGATCCTTTAGCAGCTTGCAAGTTGGTTGACTTCGGAGACATTAATTACTTTGTCTCTCTTGACCGCTATAAAAGAAGGGTTTAGAGAGGTTCCCAGCTATGGGCCAAGAACTAATTACATCATAATCACCTGGGGCCATTGTTAAAAATGCGCATTCCCACACCTTTTCACAGTTCTGAATCAATCTCCTGAATGGGAATGTTTTCTTAGCAAACAATCCAGGTGATTCTCATGGGCACCCGGGCTTAGGAACCACTGTGACAGATGATCTCTTCTGATGCAAAGAGGTCACTGAGCTTGGCTGTATTAGCCAGGTTTAGGTGGGGCTGGACCGGGTAGGGACAGGGGACTGTCTGACCTCTCCCAAGGATTGTGTTCAGGGAACCCAAGGGAATCTGAGGAGGAAGAGAAAGTTACCACCTTTGCCACACGTGGCAGAGTTCTCTGGAAACTTTCCTCCGTTCCTACCACAGGAAGGCCACAGGCACCAGGGCTTTACTGGCCTAAACCATAGTTCTGTGCTGACTGAGAGGTTCTGAAATTTGAAAAAAGGTCTAAATCCTGCTTCCAGGTTTTTGTGAAGGTGGGGAAAAGCAGAGTGACCTGGGAGAAGTGGTTATCAACAACACAGCGGTGACTTCTTCCCTGGAGTGAGGAAGGTTTTCCCTTTCCCTGCCCCGAGCTGCAGTGGTGCAGTCTGTTACCTTGGAGACCAGCTAACACATTCCCACAGGGCAAGCTTCACTGCTGAGTTGCTTGGAGGAGCTTGGAGAAACCAGAAGTGAGATCTAGGAGAAGCAAGGCCCTGGAGTGCCAGGAACCCTTCTCCTAAAGATGGAGAAGTAAATGAAGAAATACAGGTGAGGGTGAGCGTCACAAGGGTTGACAGGGGTGGTGACAGAGGGGGTGGGGGAGGCCAGATGCTAAGCTCTGGACTGAGTGACAAGATTGAGGTAGCCTAGGGTGTGAAGCATCCACTCCCTACATGCTGAGCATTGGGCTAAATGCTGGGGTTGCCAGTAGACAAGGAAGTCATGGAGCCGGTCTGGGAGACAGGCCATGACAACTCCATATGACAAAGTGAAGGGACAGCAACAGGAGGACTTCCACAGGAGGAGTGGTTTCCTCCCTGGGGGATTGGGGACAGTGAATGGGGTTCAGGAAAGACTCCTATTATTATTATTATTATTTTCACCCAATAATCAAGGTTCCCTCTCTCCCTTGGACCATAATGCCATCTGCCATGGACTGGTTTGTTCTTTTCCTCTCCTGCAATCACCCCCCAGTGTAATTCAGCTCACCTTTGCCTAAACTCTAGACCTGCTCTGAATGCATTTATTCAACAAATGTTTTTTGAGCAGCTACTATGTTCTAGACTCTATTTTATGCAAAAATATCCTAGCAGTGAACATTACTGTCCTGGCCCAAATGGATCTACTTCTAGTATGTTTATGTGGGAGGGGTGCGCAGAGGTTCAAACAGTAAGTAACTAAATATAGAGAAATTATAAAACAAGTAAATAAGTAAATATATAGAACGTATTTACTTGTAAGTAAATAAGTGAATATATATAGTGAAACATGCTGTGGGGAAAGATAAAGGCAGGTGGAGGAGGTGCCGTTTGAGTTAAAGTACTCACAGAAGACCTCTCTAATAAGATTTCATTTGAGCAAAGGCCTAAGGGAAAGAGCTGCGTCCTGTTCATGTCTATCTCCCCAACACCTGTTCTCTCTGGCACGCAGTGAGCGCTCTATAAATGTTCATGAAACACATGATTGTTTTCATGTCATATGCTGAAGTGCTTGAAGATGCAGCCCACATTTTATGGTATTCTACTTTTTTTTTTTTGAGACAGAGTCTTGCTCTATCACCCAGGCTGGAGTGCAGTGGCGCAATCTCAGCTCACTGCAAGCTCCACCTCCTGGGTTCACGCCATTCTCCTGCCTCAGCCTCCCAAGTAGCTGGGACTACAGGCACCTGCCACTACGCCTGGCTAATTTTTTTTGTATTTTTAGTAGAGACAGGATTTCACCACGTTAGCCAGGATGGTCTCAATCTCCTGACTTTGTGATCCACCCGCCTCGGCCTCCCAAAGTGCTGGGATTACAGGCATGAGCCACCGCGCCCAGCCGGCATTCTGCATTTTTATAGTACTTCGTATTTCACAAAGCACTTCTATTTTCTCAATTTCATTTGATCCTCTTGATAACGGTGTTGAAGTAGGCAGGTCAGTTACTGCTGTCCCCATTCCATTCTGAAGATGAAGAAACCAAAGGTTCAGCACTTTTGTTGTTGTTGTTGTTGTTTGTTTTTTTGTTTGTTTAAGACAGAGTCTCACTCCATCACCCAGGCTGGAATGCAGCGATGAGATCACAGCTCATGGCAGCCTCAAACTCCTGGGCTCAAGTGACCCTCCCACTCCATCCTCCCCGGTGGCTGGGACTACAGGTGCACATCACCATGCCCAGCTAATTTTTTTTTTTTTTTAATGTACGGACAGAGTCTCGTTATGTTGGTCAGGCTAGTCTCAAACTCCTGGGCTCAAGCAATCTCCCTGCCTCAGCTTCCCAATGTGCTGGGATTGCAGGCATGAGCCATTGCACCCAGCCCCATGCTCTTTCTGGAGCACTATTTTGTTTTGTTATTTTTATGCATTTCAACCCCTTCTCCATCAGCCTGCACCAGTCACCCCAGAATCTAGTCGTGCAGTCCTCTGAATTCATTAAGAGCTGTTAATCACTGACTGGAAAGAGGGAAGTGAGACACTACGGGGCGGCCAGTGTTCATGAGGCATTTCTATTTCAACAGTCTCTGCCATTAGAGTCTCCCAGGACAGCTTGCTGAAGTAAAGCCGTGTGTGTGTGTGTGTGTGTGTGTGTGTGTGTGTGTGTGTGTGTGTGTTTTAAAGCATTGCCACATTATCATGGTGCTTCCCAGAAAACAAAGCATCCTCTGAATAAAAGATTAAAGACCTGAAAGAGAAAAGCAAGTTGCCAAACCATTATTAGGCTGTGTAATTTAATGATTTCACAAGAACACACACTCTAATGTTTAAGCTGCAACTTTATTCAGAGTCTCTCACTTGCTGTGTCTTAGCTGGTATTTCTTTTGGTTGCAAATAACAGAAAGCTAAAGGAGCTAGCTGAAGCAAAAAAAGGTAGATAATTCTAAGAAACAGTATCTCATGGGTATCTCATGGAACCCAAGAGCAGAAAGTTAGGTCTCACACGTGCCTGGCATATATAATTAGAAATTCAAGAACCAAGGCAGGTTGGGCATGGTGGCTCACGCCTGTAATCTCAGCACTTTGGGAGGCCAAGGCAGGTGGATCACTAGGTCAAGAGTTTGAGAATAGCCTGGCCAACATGGTGAAACCCCGTCTCTACTAAAACTACAAAAATTAGCTGGGCATGGTAGTATTCACCTGTAATCCCAGCTATGTGGGAGGCTGAGGCAGGAAAATCACTTGAATCCAGGAGGTGGAGTTTGCAGTGAGCCGAGATCACGCCACTGCACTCCAGCCTGGGGGACAAGAGCAAGACTCCGTCTCAAAAAAAAAAAAAGAACCAAGGGAGTTTTTCAACCTCCTGGCCCTTCACCTTCCCTTCTCAAAATATTTATCAAGTGTCTGCCAGTCCCTGCTCTAATGTAACTTACAGTGTAAGGGGAGAGACACACAAATTTTTAAAAATCCCACTAATGAATGTATCATTCCAAATTAAGATACCTGCCCTAAAAGAGCATAGTTCTATGAAAGTCTGTATAAAACAAAGGAAACCGAAATAGAATGGGATGTTGGCGATTTCCTGGAGGAAATGGTATCTGAGCTAAAATGTCAAGATGATTAGGGTAGGGGAGAAGGAGAAGAATGTTCCAGAGCAAAGAAGCAGCACATGAAAAGGCCCTGTGGTTAAAGGAACTAGAGAATTCCAAGAACTGGAAAGGGAGGCCCTTGTGGAACACAGAGGGGAGCAGTGGTGAAGTGGGAAATCTAGAGGCGTAGGTGGGAGCAGCCAGACCTTGAGGATCCTCAGCTGTCATCTGAAGGATCTCAGTCTTCATCCTAGAAATAGAGAAGGCTTTGATCAGTTTTAAGCAGGAGGGAGAAAAGGGGGTGTAACATTGGATTTAGGTGTGGATTTTTGTTTATTTTTTAGAGACAGAATGTCCCTCTGTCGCCCAGGATTGAGTGCAGTGGCATGATCATAGCTCACTGCAGCCTTAAACTCCTGAGCTCAAGCAATCCTCCTGCCTCAGCCTCCCAAGTAGATGGGACTACAGGCACATGCCACCACACCTGGCAAATATATCTTTATTTAGTTTATAGAGATGGGGTCTCGCTGGGTTGCCCAGGCTGGTCTTGAACTCCTGGCCTCAAGTGACCTCCTGCCTCAGCCTGCCTCCCAGAGTGCTGGGATTATAGGTGTAAGCTACCGTGCCTGTCCCCTTGATTACTTCCTATCACATACTTTTAGTTCCTTCAGCACTTTCCACAATTTGTAATTATTTTATTTAGTTTTTTAATATCAGTCTCCCCCTGTAGAATATAAGCGCTGGGAGGACAAGGACAATGTCTATCTTAGTGGTTCATAACTAGGGACAATTTTGCTGTCCATGAGGTATTAAGCAATGTCTGGAAACATTTCTGATTGTCACATTGGGAAAAAGTGCGGAGGGATGCTACTGATATCTAATAGGTAGAGGCCAGGATGCTGCTAAACATCCTACAATGCATAGGACGGCCCCCACAGCAAAGAATGATCCGGTCCAAGAGTTAAAGTGTTGAAGTTGAGAAAGCTTTATCTTGTTCACCATTGTATCCTCAGCACCAGGCACAATGCCTGATACCTGGTAGGTGTTCAATAAGTATTTACTGAATGAATTAATTAAAGAAGGGTTGGCTGGGCACAATGGCTCACTCTTATAATCCCATGACTTAGGGAGGCTGAGGAGGATCTCTTGAGGCCAGGAGTTCGAGGCTGCTAGGTTATGTTAGCACCACATTACTTCAGCCTTGGTGACAAAGCAAGACCTTGTCCATAAAATTTTTAAAAATGGCGAGGCATGATGACTCACACCTCTAATCCCAGCCTAGGTGGGAGGATCACTTGAGCCCAAGAGTTCGAGACCATCCGAAGCAACATAGTGAGACCCCATCTCTACAATAAACAGAAAAAAATAGCTGGGCATGGTGGCTTGTGCCTGTAGTCCCAGCTACTTGGGAGGCTGAGGTGGGAGGATTGCTTGAGCCTGGGAGGTCAAGGCTACAGTGAGCCATGACTGGGCCACTGTACTCCAGCCAGGGCAACTGAGTGAGACCTTATCTCAAAAAAAAAAAATTAATTTAAAAATGTAGAAAAGCATTGTGCTGAATATAGATACCCCCCAAAACTATTGTCTGTATGCCACATTTATCCTGTTTTCTGGTATTCTTTCCTTCTTTAGGAAAATAAGCATTGGGTGTTTTGCAATGGCTACACAAACTAGTCATGTTTTCCATGGCCAAGAAAATATGTTTCTGGAAAACCATTGGTAAGCATAGTTCTCTGATTTTGCAAATGAAAACAGCAACAGCATTTTGTTCATGGGAGCTGAGGGTGAGACTGGGTCACTGATCTTCTTAGAGTCACCTGAGGGCTTTAGTTATCTAAATAATAAAATATCTCATGGAACTGGAGTCCACATTTTATCAGGACTACAGGAACCCTTCTCAGTTACTGCACAGAAAAATGTTTCTAGAATCCTTGTAGGGATTAAGGCAAAGAGAGGAGGCACTGGGGATGTCAAACCAATCAATGCCCAGTGCACAGGCATTCATCAAATTACTTTATGTTTTGTAGCATTAGGAGAAACACTGGCAGAGATTCAAAGAAGTCACTAAAGCAGAAGAATGTGAATGGACTTGGTCAGAATTCAGACAATGGATTACTGGTTACACACGTTAACCAGACACAGGACTTACTGGTAAAGACCATGTCACTTTAACTGGGTCGTGATACTACAAATCATTCAGGGAATGCAGAATGTGCTAAATTCTGGGGATTTCTTCCTTCTCATAGGATTCTAGGACTGAAAAAGATTAATTAAGCATTTATCTCTAATCCTCTGCCTTTAGAAATGACTGAAGAATCTCTGTTTATATAGAAATTGTATAGCCTATTTGGCCATGTCACTAAATATTCAGGAGCATGTGAAGACTCTGATCATGCTATCAAGGCCTGAAGTCTTAAGCATTTGATTCTAAAATTCCCCTTCCTGAGATTTGCTTTGCTTTTGAGATTCCCTGAAATCTAGATTCAGAAATCCATTTCAGGAAGTGCTGTTGGACAAATGGGGCATAATAGTTGAATAAACCTCTAACCAGACTACGATTTTAGGCTGACCTTCAATGGGCCTTCCCAAGAGGATGAGTGGATTGTCTAGAACTCAGAATTCATTCTAACAGGGACACACTGGCAATCAGTGGTTGCCATGTTCAAGCAAGGCTAGTGCACAACCATGTACCTAACCCACACTAGAGTTTAAATATGATACCTTTGAAATGACAGTCAAAAACAATCCAGTTATAATGCTGGCAATTAAACAATCAGAAAAATACTCATGATTTACTTAGGTTCTGGCACTTACAGGAAAGCAAGTTTAATTACAGGAGATGAGGAAAGGTTGATAGAGTTTTGAGATTCTGAAGAAGTCTTGTAATGAGTTCAGATGTTGATGACATGCATCTTTCCTCTAATTTTATATCAAAATGCATGACTTCCCAGGTGTACACAGGATCATTCTTATATTTATCAGCCACAGCTGGGGCCTCCTTTGCCTTGCAGATGAACCTGAAGGAAAGAGGGAAAGGATTGCTCCAACACAAAGATCTTACCATTCTCTATGCAAATGAACTAGTTGAGTTACATAATCAGCATGGCCTAAAGTCAGAATCCATAATGTGTTTAATAGTGTGTCTTCAAGTATGAATAATACAAAATCTGTGTCCTAAAATGTGACATTATTTCAAAAGCAACACAGATGGAAGAAAGGTGAATTATTAAGTCCACCATGCTCACCAGGCACAGTGGTTCACATCTGTAATCTCAGCACTTTGGGAGGCCTAGATGGGAGGATCGCTTGAGTCTAGAAGTTTGAGGCCAGCCTGGGCAACATGGTGAAACCCTGTTTCCACCAAAAAAAAAAAAACAAAAAAAACACAAATTAGCGAGGTATGGTGGCACATGCCTATAGTCCCAGCTACTTAGGAGGCCAAGGAAAGAGGATCACTTGAGCCTGGGAGGCTGAGGCTGCAATGAGCTGAGATTTTGGCAGTGAGCTGAGATTGTGGCACTGCACTCTTGCTTGGGCAATAAAATGAGACCCTGTCTCAAAAGAAAAAAAAAAAAATGTCTACCATGCTCAGTGTTTCCAACCAGGGAGAAGGTTGAGTCTGAAAGGTGAAAAGAGTGACATCTAGTGTCCATGTGATAGAGAGCTGTGTTTCCCTAGATATGCGACAGAGACCTACGATTTTAGGTGGTGCCTTTCCAGGGCAGGACATTTGTTAGCATAGAATCACACAATGAAAAAGTAATCTGACCCCTCAGTCCTCTCACTCCTTCATGGAGATGGTCACAGTTTGGTGCTCGTTTAGAGGGACAACATAGTACCATGGTTAGAAGCATGACTTGAGCTTCACAGCCTGGGTTTGAATTCCACATCTGCCACTTTCTAGCTGCATGACCCTGGACTGATTGCCTAAATTATCTGTACCTCAGTTCCCTGGTCAGCAAGATGGGGTTATCATAATGGAACCTACTTTGTAAAATTAAATGAGTTAATGTATGGAAAGTGCTTAACATGTAATAAGTGCTATCTAAGTATTTGCAGTAATTATAAGAGTGTTTTTCACACTTCTTCAACACTTGCTAATTTCCCTTTGAGACAGAGGGCAGAGCAGACCTCAGGCACAGAACTTAAGGCAAGGTCACTTGAGCCCAGAACTTCGAAGCTGCAGTGAGCTATGATCACACCGCTGCACTCCAGCCTGGGTGACAGAGCGAGTCCCTGTCTCTAAAACAGACAAACCAGGGGGCCAGGTATGGTAGCTCATGCCTGTAATCCCAGCACTTTGGGAGGCCAAGGCTGGTGGATCACTTGAGGTCAGGAGTTTGAGACCAGCCTGGCCAAAATGCCAAAACCCTGTCTCTACTAAAAAGACAAAAATTAGCTGAGCGTGGTGGCACATGCCTGTAATCCCAGCTACTTGGAAGGCTGAGGCAGGAGAATCACTTGAACCCGAGAGGCAGAAAGGTTGCAGTGAGCCAAGATCATACCACTGCACTCCAGCCTTGGTGACAACAGTGAAACTCCGTCTCAAAAAAAAAAAAAAAAAAAAAAAGATAGGATCAGTCTGAGTTGGCCCCCATTGGGTATCTGTGTGAAGGGAACCTCTTCCCTCTCTTTCTACTTCTCTGTTTGATTCTGGTTTTTATCTTGCAGAGGCTGCAGGTGAGCAAGACCCAGTCTTCAGATTGGGAGGACTCTGAAGACTGGCTTTCGGCTCACAGTTTAAAGTGTCAGAAGCTCACCTTGGCTGACCTGATAAGCCAGGGCACAGAAGTGCTGTAAGTCTGAAGCTGTTCCCCACAACCCCCACAGCTGCAGCAACACATGCAGCCCCCTGGGCCCGAGAGACCCCCTCATAAGGCTTTGCTTCTTCAGGGAGGAGGACACCAATGTTGTGCAGAAAATACGTTTCTCTACCCAGATCATCCGCCACTTTGAGTCAAAGCTTTCTGAGTAAGTATGTTTCTTAGCATCCTCCCAACACCACGGAGCTCAAGAATTATGTCATTTCAGTCTGGTCATGGTGGCTCATGCCTCTAATCCCAGTACTTTGGGAGGCCGAGGCAGGTGGATCACTTGAGGTCAAGAGTTTGAAGCCAGACTGGCCAACGTGGTGAAATCCTGTCTCTACTAAAAATATATATTTTTTAAATTAGCCAGTCCTGGTGGCACATGCCTGTAATCCCAGCTACTCAGTAGGCTGAGGCAGGAGAATTGCTTGAACTCAGGAGGTGGAGGTTGCAGTGAGCCGAGATCACGCCATTGCACTCCAGCCTGGGCAACAAAAGCATAACTCTGTCTCAAAAAAAAAAAAAAGAAAGGAAAAAAAAAAAACAGAAATATGTCATTTCAGTAGCCTGGAAGTTACTGTTCAAACAGCAACATCTGTGAGACCTTGGGCAATAGAGTGGGACCCTATCTCAAAAAAAAAAAAAAAAAAAAAGTCTACCACCCAGGGAGATGGGCAGGTCTCTTCCCACTTCTATCCCCAATTTCCTCTTTTCTCAAATAGAAAGATTGGACCAGATCAATGTCTCTCAGCCTTTTCAAATCCATAGTCTAGGGCCAGGCATGGTGGGCCATGCCTATAATCCTAGCGCTTTGAGAGATGAAGTTGGGAGGATCACTTGAGCCCAGAAGTTCGAGGCTGCAGTGAGCTATGATCACACCACTGCACTCCAGCCTGGGCAACAGAATAAGACCCTATCTCTAAAAAAATATAAACAGAAATCCATAGTCCCTTGGATGACACAGCTTCATGTGGTGTTTAATGGTTAAGAGTAATGACTTTCAATGTCAAATTGATTGCGTTCATACCTTTGCAAATATATGGCAAAAACGTGCATGCATCCCCACTCCTAAACCAGATTTTGATAGCACATGTGTATTAGTCCATTTTCATGCTGCTGATAAAGACATACCCGAGACTAGGCAATTTACAGAAGAAAGAGGTTTAATGGACCCACAGTTCCACATGATTCATGGCAGAAGATGAAGGAAGAGCAAAGGGACATCTTACAAGGCAGCCAGCAAAGAAAGAATGAGAATCAAGAGAAAGGGGTTTCCCCTTATAAAATCATTACTCTCAAGCCAGTTAACCAGAAGTTGATTGCTGAATGGCCATTCATGGAATGACCAATTGCTTAAATTTCTCAAAACCATTGAACTGTAGAATTTATAGTAACTTTTATTAGGTTGGAAACTGAAACAGGTTTTAAAGAATTCTGCAATATTTTGGTTTATCAGTTTTAATTGTGAATCCAGCATTTTAAGGAATGTTCAAGTCTATTTAGCTAATTGGTCATTTGGCAAATTGATTTTCAGAGGATTGGCTTTCAGTAAATTGACTTTTAGCAAATTGAAGGTAACAAATCCTGTTGTTACCTTCATGTTGGAGATGGTGAAACTGGGGCTCAGAAAGGTTACCACACCTGTCCAAGGTCACACAGCTAGTAGATGGCAAAGCTGGATCTTGAACACAAACATGTTTTATTATAAAGTTCATCTTCAGCTGGGCACCGTGGCTCACGCCTGTATTCGCAACACTTTGGAAGGTCGAGGTGGCAGGATCGCTTGAGTTCAGGAGTTCGAGACCAGCCTAGGAAAAATGATGAACCCCCAACTCTACAGAAAATATAAAAATTAGCCAGTTGTGATGGTGTGCATCTATAGTTCCAGCTACTTAAAGGCTAAGATGAGAGGATCACCTGAGCCAAGGGAGGTTGAAGCTGCAGTGAGCCATGATCGTACCACTGCACTCCAGCCTGGGCAACAGAATGAGACCCTGTCTCAAATAAAAAGAAGAAGAAGATAAAAATAAAACTCATCCTCTTAGCTCTATTCATAACTCATGTATCCCTTATGACTCTATCTACCACCCACTACCCCATGATCTCATTTCCAAAGACCTCTTTTGTCCCTCTCTAGGCCCCCAAATCTCACCTGCCCCCAGCGAGGACAAGTCAATTAAATTCAAGTGACTGAGTCCTTACCTTGTGCACATGATATATGCTAGTCTCCAGCCAGGCATGCAATAAGGCAACTTCCAGAAGGTCCCCCAGCTACTTTTCAGAAACTAGGTTTTTTGTTAATCAATCCAGTGGAAATGATTACTTAACTGCCTCTGTTGTGCCTTTATGATCAGTTTCCAGGAGACTAGGAACAATTTCTTCTGAGAAGCCACAGATTCGAGCAAGTGGAAGGGTGGTCTTCCAACTTTCTCATAAGAACACCCTCCCCCATCCTCCACAGACCTGTCCACACCGGGCAGAATGAGCACAGAGTGAGCTACGTGGAGAAAGGAGACGAGGTTAGATGAGCAGGTTGAAGTCCGGGAGGGCCTGATTCCACCGCTTGATCCACCAAACCATTGTCATTTATCCTGTGCACTGTGTTACCAGTAGAGCGGCACCTATAAACTCGATCCCTTTTGCAATCCCCTTATACCTAGTGCCCTGGCAAACCAAGTATCTTCAGTTTTGTCTTTGCTTGATTTTGCCCAGGCTTGAGTGCAGTGGAACAATCATAACTCCATGCAGCCTTGAACTCCTGGGCTCAAGTGATCCTCCCACCTCAGCCTCCTGAGTAGCTGGGACTACAGGCATGCACCACCATCTCCAGCAAATTTTTGTATTTTTTGTAGAGACAGGGTTTCACTAGGTTGTTCAAGCTGGTCTTGAACTCCTGGCCTCAAGTGATCAAGTCAGCCTCCTGAGTAGCCAGGACTACAGGCGTGCACTACAGTGCACTTAAAATGTTCACCACCTTCTTCGAAGACCTTATGCACATTTAAAAAAAAAAAATATTCATACTTGGCTTTTGTGTATGTAAGTGGCTGTTGTTGCTCAGTGAGGATACTGACCTTGGGTGATGAGTCTTTCTGATGTCTTGACAGCACTATTGAAGTCTATCAAGAGAGAATTCAGTGGCTAACAGAAAACAGCAAGAAGGTAAGGGGTGTAGGTTTAATTCTTTGCCCCCTTTCACTCATTCCATCTGTATTTGTTAGAGCCCTTTCAGTTGCAAATGATAGACCTCCAATGTAAATTGGCTTAAGCTAAAAAAGGCATTTACTAACCTACATAAATGAAAACCCAAGCCACAGCTGGATCCAGGTGCTCAGATGATGTCACCTTTAGGCTTGTGGGCTCTGCTTTCCTCTGAGTTGGTTTTATTCTCGGGACATCTCTCTTCAGGCGTAGGAAGGTGGTGATCAGTAGCTCCAGTAGAAAGGAACCTCACTTCCTGTTCCCTGCACAATTTCCAAATCCTGGGATTAACTCCCATTGACCAATTTACACCAATCAACATAGCCAAGGAGATGAAATATACTATCTGACTAGGCCTGGAACTAGTGCTCACTTCTGGGGCAAAAAAAAAAAAAAAAAAAAAAAAGACATGGGGGAAGGGGAAAGAGACTGGGGGTTAGCCCCCCCAGCCCTCATGGACTGAGAAAGGGAGACAGATGGTTGCATGTGGAAGTCCAGAGCACTGTTACCAGAAGGGGGAACGGGTGCTGGGCAGGTGAGAATGCAGATGTGCACTAGGCATTTAACTTCAGACCCACAATGAGATTTAGAAGACTAAGACTGATCATCTGGATATCACTTTTCTTAAAAGTTTGATTAAGGGCTGGGCGTAGTGGCTTATGCCTGTAATCCCCACACATTGGGAGGCCTAGGTAGGTGGATCACCTGAGGTCAGGAGTTCAAGACCAGCCTGGCCAACGTGGTGAAACCTTGTCTCTGCTAAAAATACAAAAAATTAGCCAGGCATGGTCATGCATGCCTGTAATCCCAGCTATGCTGGAGGCTGAGGCAGGAAAATTGCTTGAACACAGGAGGTGGAGGTTGCAGTGAGCCAAGATCACGCCATTGCACTCTAGCCTGGGCGACACAGTGAGACTCTGTCTCAAAAACAAACAAAAAAACAAACAAACAAAAAAACCGCAAAAATTTGATTAAGAGCTAGGCGTAGTGGTGCACACCTGTAGTCCCAGCTACTTGAGAGGCTGAGGCAGGAGGATTTCTTGAGCCCAGGAGGCTCAAGGCTGCAGTGAGCTATGATTGGGCCACTGCACTCCAGCCTGGGTGACAGAGCAAGACCTGTCTTTAAAAAAAAAATTTTTTTAATTAAATGTTTTTCTCAGAACCCAAGGGTAAATGAGTGATCATGGGCAAATTAACCTTTGATTTGCTTTCTTATTTGTTTTAGCTTAATTGCCATCAACTGGCACTTTTCTGGCTTCCCATTTGCTTCCACCCTTAGGCACAATCTTCAACTCTTGCTTTAAACCCTGGGAAAAGCAGATGCTGAAAGTCATGCTCCCTACTCCCAATCCCCACCTCTACCCAGGACAGTGGGTAACAACATAGTGCTAAGCCTGTCTGTCCCGCCAATTCCAGGGTGTGGTCTACACCTCAGATCCAGAACCTCCTTCACTTGCTTGGACAAGTTGAGTAAGCAGATGCTTGTCTGCGGCTATAGCTGGACCCCTCTGGTTGCCCATGATAACAGGCAGACCCCAGAGGAATGAAATCCTCCCATACTCTGTAGGCATCCACGTAGCACATGCTGCTCTTACCGACCCACCCCCATCACCCCATCCTGGCACCTTTGTCAAAGTTGGCGGGGATCGATAGCCCCTTCTTCCTGCCACCCCTTTCTGACAGAGCTACAGAGAAACCATGGAAGAGCCCAGGGAAGCGATCACCTGTGAATCAGCTCACCGGCTCCCTGGGTGTTGAGGCAGGCAGCCTGATATGATGGCCAGATAATCGCTGGTCACCATTCCTGTTCTGCTCTCTCACTAAGGCCCTAGAAAGTGGCCTCGCTTCTCTGGATCTGTGTCTGCAGAGGATAAAAGGAGAAGTTATAAACTAGTGGCATGCAGGCCAAATCTGGCCCACAGCCATGCTGTTCCGGGCTCCCTAGTTTTAAATATTTTTCAAATTAGTTGCCAAGATTTTTAAAATCCTGATATTTCACTTTCATGTCTGCTATCAGACTTCTCTTGAAAAATGAGAATATCTGGTATTACCCGGCTCCAATTTCCTCTTACATACTTGTCCAGTTATTTCTATGGAATAAATGTCTAGAACTTCAATGGCTAGGTTTAGGGAATGAATGTTTTCAATTCCAAAAGCTGTAAAGTCCTCATGGCAGCTTGTTTTTAATTTAAAAGAAATAGAACTGGCTCTAGATTTCAACTTCTTGCCTCCAGACTGGCAATACCCTAGAAAGCCTTGTGCCATATTTGGGTCATGAATTCAGCAAACACATATTGAGTCATTGTATAACAGACACTGTTCTAGGATTGAGACTACCAACATGACCAGTACTTGCTAAAGGAATGGTTCACTGGGGGGAAAAAAACCATGACCAATACTAAGGTCCTGTCTTCATGGAGCTTAGTGCTGTAAAAAGAAACAAAGCTGAGTAAGGGAACCGAGAGTGGAACAGAAGGCCTATTTAAATGGAATGGTTGAGGCCAGACATGGTGGTGCACACCTGTAATCCCAGCACTTTGGGAGGCCAAGGCAGGCGGATCACTTGAGGTCAGTAGTTTGAGACCAGCCTGGCCAAAATGCTGAAACCCCGTCTCTACTAAAACCACAAAAATTAACCAGGCGTGGTGGTGGGCGCCTGTAATCCCAGCTACTCGAGAGGCTAAAGCAGGAGAATTGCTTGAACCCAGGAGGCAGAGTTGCAGTGAGCTGAAATCATGCCACTCCACTCCAGCCTGGGAGACAGAGTGAGACTCCCTCTTAAAAATAAAATAAAAAGGCCGAGCACGGTGGCTCAAGCCTGTAATCCCAGCACTTTGGGAGGCCGAGACGTGCGGATCACGAGGTCAGGAGATCGAGACCACCCTGGCTGACACAGTGAAACCCCGTCTCTACTAAAAAAATACAAAAAAATAGCCGGGCGAGGTGGCGGGCGCCTGTAGTCCCAGCTACTCAGGAGGCTGAGGCAGGAGAATGGCGTGAACCCGGGAGGCGGAGCTTGCAGTGAGCTGAGATCCGGCCACTGCACTCCAGCCTGGGTGACAGAGCAAGACTCCGTCTCAAAAAAAAAAAAATTAATTAATTAATTAAAAAATAAAATAAAAAATAAATAAATGGAATGGTTGAGGATACTCTGAAGAGGAGACGATTGAAAAGGCACCTAAAGAAAGTGCAGAGGTGAGCCCTGCCAATATTTTGGGGAGAATGTCCCAAGCAGAGGAGACAGCAAGTCCAAAAGTCTTGAGGCAGGAACGAGTTTGGTATGTTCCAGAAGCAGCACATGGGCCAGTGCAGCAAGCACAGAGTGAGCTATGTGGAGAAAGGAGACAAGGTTAGATGAGCAGGTTGAAGTCCAGGAGGGCCTGATTCCAAAGATGAAGGCTTTAATAAAGCCGGGGAGTGACCTGATCTGACAAGTTTCAAAAGAATCACACTGGCTGCTGCATAACTTGACTGTATAGGGGGTAAAAGTGGAAACAGGACAACTGCGCTGGGTGAGAACGATGGAGGCTTAGACTCAAGCTCTAGGGTCGACAGAATGAGATATGGTAGATTCAACGCACAACTGGAAGGTAGGACCAGCAGAACTTGCCGATGGATTAGATAGGTTTGGGGCCAGAGCACCTGGGCCAGTGTTGAATGGCATTTACTGAGATGGGGAAGGCTGAGGGAGAAACAGACTTGAGAAGGAAAACCAAGAGGTCTTGTTTTGGACATGTGAAGCCTGAGGGACTTAGTAGACTTCCAGACAGAGAAGCGGAGCAGGATGTTGGGTGCACAGGTCTGAAGTTCCAAGAGAAATCTGAAGATGGACCTCAGATAATTATTAGCGTTTGGATAGTATTCAAAGGCATGACACTCAGATCACTTAGGAGGTGATCAAACAACAGTAGTTCTCCACCAGGGGAGATTTTGCCCCACAGGAACGTTTGGCAATGTCTGGAGACATTTTTGATTGTCATGGCTGGAGGAGAGGGGTTGTTACCTACATCTAGTTTATCAGCAGCAGGGATGCTGCTCACCATCCTGTAATGCACAGGACAGCTCCCTACAGAAGATAATTATCCAGCCCAAATGTCAATAGTGCCAAATGTCAGTAGTGGCAAAGCTGGCAAACCCTGGGGTAGATAAAGAAGAGAGTGGCCAGGCGTGATGGCTCGTGGCTGCAACCTCAGCACTTTGGGAGGCCGAGGCTGGAGGGTCACTTGAGGCCAGGAGCTCAAGACCAGCCTGGGCAATGCAGTAAGACCCTATCTCTACAAAAAAATTAAAAAACCAAATAGCCAGGTGTGGTGGCGCATACCTATAGTCCCAGCTTACTTAGGAGATTGAGGCAGGAGGATCACTTGAGCCCAGGAGTTCCTGGCTGCAGTGAGCTATGATTGTGCCACTGCGCACCTGGAAGCCCTTGTTAAAATAAAGACTCTAATTAGGTAAGCCTGGAGTGGGACCTGAGACTCTGCATTTCTAACAAGTTGAGGGATGGTGATGCTGTCGGCCCATGACCCACACCCTCAGAAGCAAGTTCCTAGGGCACGCCAGTATTGTGACTTTGGAACAAGGAGGAGGGACTCTCTAGGAAAGGAAATTAAGAAAATCTGGGCAGTGAATAGAGGGGAAAGTGGGAAAATGTGGTGTCCTGGAAGACACATGTACAAAGTGTTTTAACTTGTTAAATTCTTGACACAGTCAAACTGTGCTATATGCTACTCAGAGTTCGAGAAAGTTGAGAATTTGGATTTAACCCTTGGGCTTGGCAAGACAAAGGTCATTGATCACCTTGACACATGTGGTTTCAGAGGAATAGGAAGGTGAGAACCTAACTTGAATGGGTCCCCGGGAGGTAAGGATGTGTGGCTAAGATGGAGAGCCGAAAAATGAAACAGCAGCAGGAGGGAGAGGTGGCATCCTGAGAGGTCTATATCTTTTTTAAGATGGGCGATATTATAACCTGTTCGTATGATGATGGAAGCTGTACAATCAATAGGAATGGATGATCCAGAAGAAGGGATGATCACAGAAGCAGAGTTCCTATTTAGCAAGAGAAGATCCAGTGATGCAAGTCAAAGGTTAGCCTAGACTGTTGCTGGTTGGCCTTAGATGCATTTTAACTGGAAAAAGGTGAAGTGTGTAGGGCTATGGGCTGGTAGGTCAGTAGACTCTGCATGGAAAGATTTTTTTTAATTCTCTCCAATTTGTTTCTGTTTTCTCAGCAAAATTGGAGGCAAAATCACTTGCTGGGAGAGTACAGAAAGGGAGTGCTGCAGGTGTCAGAGAAGATATAAAATACTCTCTGAGAGCAGAAGAGTGAATTCAACAGGAAAATTAGATATCCAATAAAGTAGGATTTAAGGAAAAACACCGAATGGAACCTACTGCCCCTAGAGAACTATCAATTTCATATGAATGAAAGTTCCAATCCACAATGCAGCTTTAACAAGATGAATATTTATGTGCAGAATCAAATAGCATCGACAAGTAATACAGACAGTCCTTGACTTAGAATGGTTCGACTTATGATTTTTCCACTTGTGATGGGTTTATCAGGACGTGGCCCCATCATAAGTCAAGGAGTAATAACTGTAGAGTAATAAGACCATTTAGAAACATAATTAGAAACTTGGATGTGGTGGCACATGGTTGCTTGAGCCCAGGAGTTCGAGACCAACCTCGACAATATAGCAAGACCCCATCTCAAAAAGAAGAAACAAGAAACATAATTAGAAACTCACAGAGATACCATTGCAGCTGGTGAACCTAACACATCTGCCTTTGATCGGTAGAGTAGGCAAAAAATAAATAAGGATGTAGAGAAATTAAATCAGATAAGCTAATATAAATAGCCATCAAATTTTATATCTTCAAACAAAGGGTGCTTTTCTACAGTCTCCAGATTTTCTACAATGACCATGTATTACTTCATAAGATTAGACAAGAAATATAAGGGGAAAAAACTTATAAAGAAGAGGCTGCCACAAAATAAGAGCAGTTATGCCCAGAGTTGAAGTCATGATATTGGGTTTTGCTTTTCCCTTGTAAAATGGGGTTTCTGTCTGCTGCTGCTTGTTAGGGGTGAGGGAAGTGTTCGCATCACTGCATCGCATAGAGCAGCTCAGTGTAGGAGATGCACAGACTTGTACTGGCTGTTTCCAAATGCCCTCTTTGGTTTTAGGCATTTGGCCTCATCAAAGGGGCCAGAGTCAGCATCCTCATAGATGTGTCAGCCGTCAGCAGTGGCCCTCAGAAAGAGGAGTTCCAAAAGGACCTCATGGTAAGTCTGTCTGGCACACTGAAACACCTGGAACCACCCACCACCCCCAGCCTTTCCTTCCTGAACTTGCTGACTAGCTTGTTTATAGCAAATGCAAGATAGGGTGTCTTACAAAGAACAGTTCACACTTAATTAGCACCTATGGTTAGAGAACTATGTTGAATTCTACAAAACCCAACCACAGAGTCATTTCGGTTGTAGTGTGAACTTCCAGTGTTCTCACCACGACAGTACCTGCCAACTAGACTTTGACTCAAGAGCTCCCATGTTTCCCTGGAAAGAGGATGTGAAGACTCCTGCATAGCATAGCACAGCACAGGGCTTCTGGCCTTTTCTGGATGGAGGAGCTATTCTGGTTTCTTTGGAGTTACGGTTCCCATTGGATGCTCACCAGCTCTAGCTTGAGAGCAGTGAACAGGCTGGTGTTGCCCATTGCTCCATCCCCAACTCACCTCCATAGCGGAGAAGCTAAGAACTAGAGTCAGATGGCTGGAGTCAAATCCCAGCCACCTCCACCAATTCCAGGCCATGTGACTGCGTTAACTAATCTCTCTGTGTCTTACTTACCTCCTCTGTAAAATGGGGATGACTACCCCAGTGACTACCTAGGGTTGCCATAAGGGTAAAAGGAGCTTGTGCAAGTGAAGTGCTCTGTGAGAAGTCTTCTCATAAGTGTGTAGTGAGAAGTCTGGCCTGGAGAAAAGCCTCTGCAGCCTGATGTGGTGTGGACAGGCTATTTTCTTATGGGTACCATGGCAGCAACAGCCCGTTGTATTTTGTACAGGTCCTGCAGAGCCTTTATGAGGCTTAGTGTGGGGCTGTCCTCCAGACTTGTTCCCTGTTCGTGGTCTCAGTGGATGTCAGGGGACAGGTTGCAGAGCAGTCTCCCCCTTCATGACAAGTCCTCAGGACAGAGTTTCCAAAGATCCGTCAGGTGGAGTGGTCTACTATTAGCCAGGGTAGAGCTCATGGGGTGGCATACAGGTAGAATTTCTAGCTGGCCAGGAAGAAGAGGGAGAAGTTATGGATACTCACCAGCTCCATCTCCAGTTCACATGCCTTAGAGAGAAACCACTGCCCCAACCTCTGTCCTCCCTCTCCGGGTGCCACAGGTAAGTGCCAAGGGGCCAACCATAGCACACTGAGATGGCAGCCCAGATGCTCATCCCACCCACAGGAGGCCCGGCAGGTGGGAAGCAAATCAGCTCAGACCCAGCCCAGAGGGGCTGGCTAAGGCGAGACAGGCAAAGCCAGGCTCCACATTCCCCTGGCTATGGGAGCCAGTGACATCCTTTTGTCCAACAGAGCCTCATCGATGAGCAGCTGAGCCACAAGGAGAAGCTATTTGTCCTGTCCTTTGGCACCAACGCCAGGTCCCTCTGGCCGGACCCCATGGAAGTCAGCGCCTCTGTGTGAGTGGCTTTCCTGCCTGACGGTGATATTGACTTTTTCATTTTCCTCCCTAACCAGCAGAGTCTTTATTGAATAATTCAACTGCAAACCCCAGGACACTACTAGATAAGTGAGTACAAAGAGACAACTCACAAAAGCAGAAACAATTTTTGGAAAGATGGCCATGCAGCCATTCATAAACCGACAGAGAAGGTGACCACAAGACCCGTTTTTACCCCCAAACTAGCAAAGATAGTTTTATTATGTGAAAATAACACATGCATGTTTTTAAAAAATTCCAACAGTATGAAAGGATGATAAATAATAGCAAATGAGTCTCCCTCCTTTTTTTTTTTTTTTTTCAAGACAGGATCTCATTGTGTCTCCCAACCTGGAGTGCAGTGGCACAATCATAGCTCATTGCAGCTTTGACCTCCTGGGCTTAAGCAATCCTCCCACCTCAGCCTCCTGAGTAGTTGAGACTACAGGCATGTGCCACCACACCCTGCTACATTTTTGTTTGTTTATTTAGACACGTCTCTGTTGCCTAGGCTGGAGTACAGTGGTGTGATCTTGGCTCACTGCAATCCCCACCCCACGGGTTCAAGTGATTCTCGTGCCTCAGCCTCCCAAGTAGCTGGGACTGCAGGCATACGCTACCATGCCCAGCTAACTTTTGCATTTTTTGGTAGAGACAGGGTTTCACCATGTTGGCCAGGCTGGTCTCGAACTCCTGACCTCAAGTGATCTGTCACCTTGACCTCCCAAAGTGTTGGGATTACAGGCATGAGCCACCACACCCAGCCATATTGTTTATTTTTGTAAAGATGGGATCTTGCGATGTTGTCCAGGCTGGTCCTGACCTCCTGGCCTCAAGTGCTCTTCCAGTCTTGGCCTCCCAAAGTGCTGGGACTACGGATGTGAGACACATCCATAGACACATCCGCCTGGCCCAAAATAGTTCCTTATATCACTTCCACAAATAATATTTGCACACACATGCATCTATGTGTTTACCTTCTTATTTTGACATAAACAGGACCTATATAACACTGCTCTGTGCTTTGGCTTTCTAGCTGGTCTTGAATCTCTTTCTCTGTCAATGCATACAAATCTACCTCATTTGTTTTAATGGCTACATAGTACTCTACTGCATGGATGTCCTTTAGTTGGGGGTTTCTAGCCTGGGGTTTTTTTTTAGGGATAGGAGGGAGGTATGTAAGAATTTCTATTTATCCAGTGAGTAGAAATTTCTTTTCCATGAAAGGAATGTCCTCACTCACCCACCATGTGTTGGTTGCCATACTAGGTACTTTGCATAGATGATTGCATTTAGTATATATAGCCACCCCATGGAATAGGATTATTATCCTCATTTTGCAGATGAGGAAATGCAGACTCAGCTTAGGGAAGATGCCCAACGCAGCAGAGCCAGGATTGGATTCCAGATCCCAGGAAAACGCACATGCTTTGGCCAGGGCCAGTTGCTCATGCCTATAATCCCAGCACTTTGGGAGGCCAAGGTGGGAGGATCACTTGAGCTCAGGAGTTTGAGACCAGTCTGAGCAACTCAGTGAGACCCCATCTCTACAAAAAATTTAAAAATTAGCCCGGTGTGATGGCATGTGCCTATAGTCCCAACTACTCGGGAGGCTGAAGTGGGAGGTTTGATTGAGACTGGGAGGGAGGTCGAGGCTGCAGTGAGCTATGGTTGTGCCAGTGTACTCCAGCCTGGGTGACAGAGAGAGACCCTGTCTCCAAAAAAAATTTAGAAGTTTAAAAAAAAGCATGTGCTTAGATTTCTAGGAGGGAGGCCCCCTCACCAGCACTAGCCGTAAAGAATAGCCCTTCCGGATAGAGAATTGCCCACTTCTGGCCCTCTGGCTTTGAATCCCAACCCCAACAGTCACTGCGTGTTCTTGACATGTCCCTTAACTCTCTCATTTGCAAAACAAGGCCAATCCTACCCACTCTTCACAGGACTGTTATGGAGATGAAATGAAAACAAAGTACCAGGCTAGTGCCAGGTATTCAATAAACGAGAGCATTTTGTACTCTGATTTCCACTTTAGATGGAGCAGTGACCTCTGGGTTGTTGTGGATGGCAGCCAAAAGTTCTACATCTTCAGGAACTCCTAGAATTCTCTTGTCATATCCCTATTCATATCTTTACCATGTGTACTATTGTTTTGTTTTATTTTATTTTATTTTATTTTATTTTATTTCATTTTATTTTATTTTTGAGATGGAGTCTCACTCTGTCACCCAGGCTGGAATGCAGTGGTGTGATCTTGGCTCACCACAACATCCATTTCCTGGGTTCAAGCAACTATCCTGCCTCAGCCTCCCAAATAGCTGAGATTACAGGTGTGCTCCACCATGCCCTGCTAATTTTTTTTTTTTTTTTTTTTTTTTTTTTTTGTATTTTTAGTAGCAACGAGGTTTCACCATGTTGGCCAGGCTGGTCTCGTACTCTGACCTCAAGTGATCCGCCCTCCTTGGCCTCCCAAAGTGCTGGGATTACAGGCATGAGCCACTGCGCCCGGCCTACCATGTGTACTATTGTTGATTTTTCTTTACTTCAATTCTATTTATTTTTTATTGAAAGAAACTTGTTTTTTTCGTTTTGTTTCATTTTGTTTTGAGACAAGGTCTTGCTCTGTCACGTCTGGAGTACAGTGGTACAATCATAGCTTACTGCCATCTTATCTCCTGAGCTCAAATGATCCTCCAGCCTCAGCCTCCCCAGTAGCTAGGACAACAAGGGTGTGCCCAACTAATTTTTTAAATTTTTCCTTTTTTGTAGAGATGGGGTCTGGCTATGTTGATCAGACTGGTTTTGAACTCCTGGCCTCAAGTGGTCCTCCCTCCTCAGCCTCCCAGAGTGCTGGGATTGCAGGCATGAG
The DNA here is from genome assembly GCF_047675955.1 of Chlorocebus sabaeus. Lineage (NCBI taxonomy): Eukaryota > Metazoa > Chordata > Mammalia > Primates > Cercopithecidae > Chlorocebus > Chlorocebus sabaeus. Next base: position 19,969,998 of record NC_132908.1, read on the forward strand.
TCACTGCTGCTGGCCTGAAGGAAACTTTCTATCAATACCATAACTGAGAAGTTCATATCACTTGCATGATTATACTTCTATAATCATGTAATTATATTTCTATAATTAGAAAGCAACCATATATCTTTCTTTAATGGCTTTGAGAAAAAGAAAGAAAGAAAGCAGCCATACAAATAAATACAATGAGAGAAAAACAATGGTTTTAAATTCCAGCTTAAATCTATTGGCTAGAGAAGGCGCTAGACCTGGGACTTGTTCTTGCTGTTCAAAAAGGAGACTTGACAGTTATGATCATGAAAGATGAACTTATTAGCACCACACTGAGATTTTCTTTCAGATTTTTGATTTTTTGAAGTAGAAAGAACAGACCTTTTTCACTAGTGTTGTGCAAAGTTTTAGCCAAGAAAGAATCAAGTTATTTTTCTTCTCACCAGTGGTGTGTACCCCAACCCACGTGAGACATAAGCCACGCAGCCATAATGCTTTCTCTTAGAGCCTTCTTAGGGTCGCGGAATTAACTCCATGCCTCCTGTTGAGGGCTGGCTCCCAAGACAGTGGGTATGGGGAGGAAGGAACTCAGGCCCAGACCCTCACATAGCACAATTTCTAAAAGCTCAGATCTTAGAGTCAGACCCGGTTTGAAATCTCAGTTGTAACAGTTGCTTACATTATCACCTTGGGCAAGTCCTAACTCAGTTTCCTCATCTACAAAATGGGAATAAAGGTACCACCTCAACAAGTTATCATTAGGTTTAAATGAGCTAATATTTGTCCTGGGCCTGGTACCTAATACTACAGGCCAGGTGTAGGGGCTCACACCTATAATACCAGCTGTTTGGGAAGCTAGGGAGGGGGACCTCTTGAGGCCAAGAGTTCAAGACCAGCCTGGGCAACACAGTGAGACCCCCATCTCTACATAATTTTTTTTTTTTGAGATAGAGTCTCACTCTGTTGCCCAGGCTGGAGTGCAGTGAGAGTGGCACAATCTCAGTTCACTGCAACCTTCCGCCTCTGGAGTTCAAGCAGTTCTCCTGCTCACCCTCCCAAGTAGCTGGGATTACAGGCATGTGCCACCACAGCTGGCTAATTTTTTTTGTATTTTTAGTAGAGATGGGATTCACCATGTTGGCCAGGCTGGTCTTGAATTCCTGACCTCAAGTGATCCACCCACCTTGGCCCCCAAAAGTGCTAATATTACAGGCATGAGACACTATGCCCAGCCCTCTACAAAAAATATAAAAATTAGCTGGGCAGGATGCCACACACCTGCAGTCCCAGCTACTTGGGAGGCTGAGGCAGGAGGATCGCCTGGGCCCAGGAGTTCAAGGTTACAGTGAGTTATGATTGCACCACTGCACTTCAGCCTGGGTGACATAGCCAGACCTTATCTCTAAAAAGAAATTAAAATGAAATTAAATACAAACAGTCTTATAATTAGGTTGCCGTTGTTGTCTCCCCCCAGCCTCCAGGAACTTAAGCTCTGGGTAAAAACACTGCAGCCTGATGGAGGCAGCAACCTGCTACAAGCTCTGAAGAAGATCTTCACTCTCAAGGGGCTGGATTCCCTGGTGGTCATCATGAGAAGCTGGTAGGTCTTCTTTCCTAAGCAGTTGACATACTACACGAAAGGAACTGAAGAACCAAACCACTGTTTGAGAAAAGATTGGCCGGTCACAGTGGCTCATGCCTGTAATCCCAGCACTTTGGGAGGCCGAGACAGGAGGACTGCTTGAAGCCAGGAGTTTGTGACCAGTCTGGGCAACACAGTGAGAACCTATCTCTAAAAAAAGATAAAAATTAGCTGGTCATGGTTGTGTGCACCTGTAGTCCCAGCTACTTGGGAGGCTGAGGCAGGAGGATTGCTTGAGCCCAGGAGTTTAAGGCTGCAGTAAGCTATGATTGTTCCACTGCACTGTAACCTGGGTAGCATAGTGAGACCCAGGGAAGGGAAGGGAAGGGGAGGGAAGGGGGAGGGGAGGGGAGGGAGGAAGGGAGGAAGGGAGGAAGGGAGGGAGGGAGGAAGGAAGGAAGGAAGGAGGAAGGGAGGGAGGGAGGGAGGGGAAGGAAGGGGAAGGAAGGAAAGGGAGGGAAAGGGAGGGAGAGAGAGGGAGAGAGGGAGAGAGAGAGAGAGAGAGAAGGAAGGAAGGAAAGAAAGAAAGAGAAAAGATCATCAATCATGGCTCTTCACACATACATGAGGGAAAGATCGCAGTCACAGGCAGAGAGAGAAAAAGAAAAAGAGAGAGAAAGAAAGAGAGAGAAAGAAAGGAAAGAAAGAGAGAAAGACAAAGAAACAGAATGAAAGAAAGAAAAGAGAAAGGAAGGAAAGAAGGAAGAGAGAAAAGGAAGGAAGGAAAGAAGGAAGAGAAAAAGAGAAAAAGAAAGAAATGAAAAGAAAAAAAGAGAAAAAGAAAGAAGAAAGAAGGAAAAGAAAAGATAGAAAAGGAAGGAAAGAAGGAAGAGAGAGAAAGAAAAGAAGGAAGGAAAGAAAGAAAAGATCATCAACCATGACTCTTCACACACACACATGAGGAAAGGACTGCAGTCACAGGCCACCCATCTGCAGAGGAGGCAGGGCAGCCAGGCCTGCAGTCCACCTAGCCCTACATCCCGCATAGGTGACCTGGGACACAGGTGGCCAGTTAAAAATGGGTAGATGTTCTTTGGGAATTACCATTGTGCTCTGAAATGTTCTCAAAGTGATCTGACCTGGGGTGTCCACTTTTCTGCCTTCTCCTCAGCCCAGATCAGCCTTCTGAAATCCTGTCCGACTACATCCAGCAGTCCACCATGGGAAGAGAACTCATCATCCACTTCATCACCTACAGCTGTGATGATCAGATGCCCCCTGTGAGTGCCCGAGATTCTCTGAGGTGTCCCTTGGCTTTGGCGGTAGTCAGTTGGGCTGGCCTTTGAGGCCTCATGCTTGGACAGGCCCCCGGGTGTGGACGAGAATGCACCTGTCCTTGTGCCTGGTTCTCCCTTTGGTAAAATGGGAAGCTTCAGATAATTGGGAGGTTCAGTCAAGGAGAAGGCTTACTGGAGTATTGGTGTTGCCCTAGTGAGGGCTGACCCTGGCCTCATCCCTGCAGGCTGTCCTGAAGAACCTTGCAGAAGCTGTTAGGGGCTACTACCACTGCTACAGCCCAAAGATGGAGGTAAGCCCTTCTACCAACACGTGGCCCCTCTTCTTCTCTCCTTGTCTGCCTCCAAGGTTGTACCCAGGAGGTCTGGGCCAGGACCACACTATACACTTGTTTCTCCTTTTCTCCCCGTCCCCACCTGTATTCAATGAGGTTACACGGTAAAATCGGGTTAGAATGAATATGTGGGAAGAACAGGGACAACCTGAAGTCACAGGAGATGCTTTGGTCAGCCTGTATGATGCATTGATTGCATGCCTGGGAGCCCAGAGGCCTTTTAAAACCCTGCCTGCAGAATCCTCACTCTCCAGTTGCCATTAATATAGGCCCCAGCCTAGCTCTGCTCCCCGCAAAGCACTGAGTCTGAATTGCCTTGATTTTCTCTCCTAGATCAACTCCTGCTACTGCAGGGGACCCACTGCAGAGCAAAATGAGCAATCCATTCTGTACCGATCCATCCATTACTGTCCTTGTCCCAGTTAATAACTAGACATCAGCCACCCTGTGTTCACAAGGGAGGCAACGATTAGCAAACATGTGTGTAGGTCCATTTGGAAGATTACGAATGCAATCATCTGGTCGCTCCCAGGCTGTGTCTTGCCTACCATTAATAACCATGAGTAAATGAGTGTTTGCATCTCACAAGTGAATTCAAAGGTCACAAGGTCCCTGCTTGTCATAGCAGGGAGCCAAACTCAGGCAGCACCCTATCTTGATACCTCATCATCTGGACTCTGTCTGTAGGTGACTCAGACTACAGAGGTTAGAAAGGTAAAGTAAATGACTGAAACTGACTGGTTTAAGAAATATTTTATCTTAAAACCTGTGGCTTGACCAGGCATGGTGGCTCATGTCTGTAATCCTCGTGCTTTGGAAGGCTGAGACAGGAGGATCATTTGAGGCCAGGAGTTTGGACTAGCCTAGGCAATATAGTGACAGCCCATCTCTACAAAAAAATTAAAAATTCGTCTGGCGTGGTAGCACATGGCTGTAGTCACAGCTACTCAGGAGGCTGACACAGGAGGATCACTTGAGCCCAGGAGTTCGAGGCTGCAGTGACCAATGATTGCACCACCGCACTCCAGCCTGAGTGACAGAAAAAGACCCTTTCTCTAAAAATAATAATAAAATAAATAAATAATAATTATTATTATAGCCATCCTAGTGCATGTAAAGTGTTTCTTTATACTTTTACAGTTAGAAAACTCTTCAATTGTTTTAAAACACAGCAGGTCAGTTGCAAAATGGAGCACAGCATGTCTGCAGGCTCTTCCTGGCACATGGGTAGCAGTTTATAAGGCCTAGTGGAGAGAGTCTGCCCCTCTGCCTGGGCATTGGCCTGGCTGCTTGCCCCTTCCTGGGTTGGCCTCTGCAGGTAGCCAAGTGATTCTGGCTGGCTGATTGCTCTTGCCACCCTCAGCTCTACACCAGCCGGGATATGGATGAGCTCCTGGCAGAAATTCAGAAGGCCCAGAGCCTCCTCAGCCACGTGCAAGCCCTGAGGCACAGCAGCCCCTGTGAGGCGCTCACCTGCACCATGGAGGAGGTAGGTGGTGTGAGTGTCAATTCTGGGGCCTTCTCCCAGCAGCACTCAGCTGGCCTTGTTCCCCTTTCTCACCTGTTAATAGACAGCACAGCTGCCAGTGCCCGTCACTTCCTAAAATCGAAACAAGGCAAGGCCCACCCTTCATTGCACCCCAGAGCTCTGAGTTGGGTGGGCTGGGTGGGCCCACCATGGTGCCAGAAAGATCCTGGTGGATTTACTAACTGTAAAATTTATTTCAGAGAAAGATCAACAGGCTTCTGCCACCCCCTCTGTCTTGTCACTGTCCCCTCCCTTACCCTCAGTTTGGAGAACCAGGAAAACCTCAACCACCCAGAATAGGCTGTCTTGAAGAGAGTCATTCTCACCTCAGCCATGGCTCACACCTGAAATCCCAGTGCTTTGGGAGGCCAAGGCCAGAGGATCACTTGAGTCCAGGCGTTCAAGACCAGCCTGTGCGACATGGCAAAACACCGTCTCTACAAAAAATAAAAAATGAGCCAGGCACGATGGCACGGGCCTGTAGTCCCAGCTACTCAGGAGGCTGAGGTGGGAGGATGATTGAACCTGGGAGGTCAAGGCTGCAGTGAGCCATAATGGCACCACTGCACTCCAGCCTGGGCAATGGAGCGAGACCCTGTCTCAAAAAAGAATTTTAAAAATGTATAAATACAAAAACAACAATTAGTATTAGAATTATAATAGTTCTTGGCCAGGTGTGATGGCTCACACCTGTAATCCCAGCACTTTGTGAAGCTGTAGCAGGTAGATCGCTCGAGGTCAGGAGTTCAAGACCAGCCTGGCCAACATGGTGAAACACTGTCTCTACTAAAAATACAAAACTTAGTGAGGCGTGGTGGCAGGCACCTGTAATCCCAGCTATGTGGGAAGCTGACTCAGGAGAATCACTTGAACCCAGGAGGCAGAGGTTGCAGTGAGCCCAGATAGTGCCACTGCACTCCAGCTTGGGTGACAGAACAAGACTCCATCTCAGAAAAAAAAAAAAAAAAAAAGAATTATAGTAGTTCTCATTTATTAAATGCTCGTTATAAGATAGGCACAATGTTCAATTATTTAAATGTTTTATCTTAACAACAGTCTGAGTTAAGTATATTATTACTTTTTATAGATGAGGAAACCGAAGCTAAGAGGTTACATAACTTGCCTAAGATTGCAGAGATAGAAATAGATTGAGTTTGGACTGAACCCAGGTCTAAGGCCCAAAACCTTGCCAAGAGTTTCCAAAAATGAAGTGCATGTACTACTTGTAGTTTGCAAGATGATTTTATGTGGTGCATGGATTAATATATTTTTTAAATGGTATCTATTTCAAACTAGCTCATTATGGTCATCATAGATCTTCTTTCTAAAATTGTGAATTTTTAAACTTAAAGAAAATTATAGAATTTTTAAACTTAAAGAAAATTAATAACTAAAAAGCTTTAATGTTACATGTTGATTCTTAAAATATAGTAATACAGTAGTACTCAGATATAGCAAAATTTATGAAGGCAGTGCTCAAATCTCTGAAGTTTGGGACTTGCTGTTCTATGTTTTACTTTTACATTCACTATGTAATTTAACCTCTCAGAGCCTCGGTTCTTTACTTTGTAAATGTGGCCACAGGGTGGCCACGTGGGGGCTTACTGAGTGATTTGCTGCAGGAGTTTTTAGTTCTCCAAAACATGGAGGGGCGACCTGTCATCTTGGAGTCTGTGGTGCTGATCTTCCCAGTAAGGTTAGGGAGGGAGCCAGGAGCATAGGCCACTGTGAGAGCAAGCGAGTTGCTGGGTACTCCTCCGTCTTCCCCTGGAAATTCCAGAAATCTTCAGAGAAGGGGAGGGGATGACGGAAGGGAAAGGCAAAACCGCCTTTAATCTACCGTGGAGTGTTTAAGATGCTCCACTTGCGTTGACTGGGTGGAGGGTGAAGACTGAGGACTTTTCAACTCTAATATATGATTATGTAATGAGGGCTTTCTCATTTAATTTAGATTTCCACAGAGATTGCAAATGGGCTACTCATAAGCCTCTTGCCTAAACCCCCAAAGCATGATGCTCCTCTCACCATTGAGTTTCCAAACTTGGACAAGACTTCTGCAGAGTGGCTTAAGGTCAATGGTCTGAAAGGTAAATCTCCAAAGAGGGCAGAACCCAGGAAACAGGTGACTGACTAAAAGGCTTGAATCCGGCCGGGCACAGGCTCACATCTGCAATCCCAGCACTTTGGGAGGCCAAGAAGGAAGGATTAGTTGAGACCAGGGATTTGAGACCAACCTAGGTAACATAGCAAGACCCCATCTCTATAAAAAATAAAATTATCTGGGTGTGGTGGCATACACCTATAGTCCCAGATGCTCAGGTAGGCTGAGGCAGGAGGATACCTTGAGTCCAGGAGTTTGAGGATACAGTGAGTTACGATTGTGCCACTGCATTCCAGCCTGGGTGACAGAGCAAAACCCTGTCTCAAAAAAACAAAAGTCTTGAACCCTTTGGAGCTTCCCAGGCAGTGCTTAAAACCTCACAATTTATTTTTTCAGCCAAGAAATTAAGTCTGTATCAGGTCCTGGCACCCAACGCATTCTCTCCTGTGGAGGAATTTGTACCTATTCTCCAGAAAACAGTGTCATCGACTATCCATGAGGTAATTCAGATTCATCATTTTCTCCAGTCCTCCACAGGAGAGCTCCCTGGTGGCTTTTCCCACCTTCTTAAATATTCTGGCAATAAGAATCACCAGGGATTCAGGCTTCCCACCCAGGACCCTAGAATGCACATCAAATCCACTGTAGCTGTTGGTTTTCAAAGATCTAAAAAATTGAACTCGGGAGATGGGGCAAGAGGGATAAATCAGGTACCACGGTCACCTCCTCCATGAAGGTTTTCTCCTCCCAACTCAGACAGGACAGACTTGCTCTCTTTATGTCCTCGCTGTACCTAATGCAGACTTCTGCTATTGCTCCCATAAAGGGTTAATGCATGAATTTTTACATATTTAAATCTCCATCAAGTATGAAGTATAAAGAGGGAACGCTCTTCTCTAACTCTCTATCCCCCATGTTTAGTATGAGTAGGAAATCAATGAATGTTTACTGGATGGCTGAGAAGGTAGTTGGAAGGAAGGTTGGCCAGAAGAAGGAAAAGAATGATGAATGAATGGAAATGTGGATGGATGGATGGATGGATGGATGGATGGATGGATGGATGGATGGACAGATGGATAGGTGGATGGATAGATGGGTGGGTGGGTGGATGGATGAATGGATGGATGGATGGATGGATGGATGGATGGATGGATGGATAAATGGATGAGTGGATGGATGGATGGATGGATGGATGGATGGATGGATGGATGGATGCATGGATGGGTGAATGGATGGGTGAATGGATGGAAATCTGAACAGGTGGAAGGGTAAAATGGAAAATGGAAGGATGGATGACAAAATGGAATAAAGGGCAAATGAAAGAATGAAAGTAGAAATTAAAGTAAGGATGGAAGGATGTAGGAGTGAAAGGATGGAGAAATGGAAGGAAGGAATAATAGGTGAATAGAAAGATAGCAGAAAGATGGAAAACTGAAAGGAAGAGGGAGGAGTAAGGGACATGTAGGTCTAGCAGTGCATGGATGAATGACTAGATGGATGGAGTGATAGAGAGATGGATATGTTGACTTGGTGGAGGATGAAAAAACAAGATGAACAAATTTGATTTTCAAAGCATCTGTGAAAGCCTGTCTAGGTTTCCAAACCTAAGAAGCTATGGCCAGTATATTTTAAGGTCTCCGACTGTGCTCTCTTTTACTAAAACCCTCCAACCATATCTTCATGACTCTGATGTTCAGAAAAGCTTCTCAGGAAGACAGCCTGAGAGGCTTGCTGTCAGGCATGGTCCATTCAGGGGATCACTCTCTCTAAGGCGCTCTACTTCCAGTTCCAGACAAGGCAATGACCTGGTGGTGGTGGTATTGCGGGGTGTGTGTGGTGGAGTTCTGGGAGGGAGTTCAATCCAACCTCGAATGTGTTCAGAGCCCACTTCCCTCTCCTGCACCTGATTTGGAGAACCAGTGCCCAAATTAAACTACATGTACTTCTGTTCACCTGCTCACCCTCCTGCCCGTGCCTGAGAACAGAAGGCAATGATACAATTTGAATGGCACGATGGGACAGTGAAGAACATTCATGTGGACCCACCCTTCCTCTATGAGTACCAGGTCAGTGATGGGTTCAATCAGTCAGAAAATGGGGTGCAGGAGGCGGAGATGGGAGGAAGGTTCCCTGGGCTATGGAGTCACCAAGCCATTGACTAAACTCCCTCTTGTAAAGAGGGACTGTGTGCTCCACCTACAGACCCCCTGGAGCTTTGGCCACCTCCTCCCCAAGCAGGGACCTCAATGCCTTAAAAAAAAAAAAAAAGAAAGAAAGAAAAAAAAAAAAAAAGCCTGTAATCCTCTGGGGAAAGATCTGCTTCCTCCCCCATTTGATGCAATGAAATACCGTGTGACTCTTCCCTTCCTGGTCTTGTGGCGAATTTGTCCATGATTTAGTGGAATGATTATACTGCCTGGATTCCCAGGGACTTGACACACCATTCCCTGAAGCCCACCTGGGTATACTCACTTCCCCTCAGGCCCCTTGGTTGCTCAGCCTTTGAGCAGCCACTCACTGTGGCCCACACCTCTGCAGAAACAGCTCAACAGAGCTATGCGGATGTACGAGAGGCGGATCGAGTGGCTCTCCCTGGCCAGCAGAAGGATTTGGGGCACTGTCTGTGAAAAAAGGTACCTTTCCTAAGCAGGGTTCTTATCCTTCGTGGGTCTGGTGTGTGACATGACGTTTATCTGACTCATGAATTCCCTGTTGGTATCATCAGAAGCCATCCCTTAGATTAGGGATTGGGAATCTCTCAGCAGAACCCCCAGGGGAGGAAAAAGTCACCACCACCATCATTGATGTCAATAATGTCATCGTTGTGTCACTGAGCATTTTTGCAATCCCAGCACTTTAGGAGGCCAAAGTAGGAGGATCGCTTGAGGCCAAAAGTTTGAGACCAGACTGGGCAACATAGTGAGACCCTGTCTCTACAAAAAATAAAATAATTAGCTGGGCATGGTGTTGTACACCTGTAGTCCCAGCTACTTGGGAGGCTGAGGCAGGGGCAGGAGGGTCGCTTGAGCCCAGGGGTTCAAGGCTGCAGTGGGCTATGATTGTGCCACCGTACTCCAGCCTGGGCAACAGAGCGAATCCCTGTGTCTACAAAAAAAATCACACCTCCTCCCTGGCCAGAGCAAATGGGTCATGGATGAATGGATCCTCCCACCCAGCCAGAGGTGTGATGTTCTGATTGGCCAGGGTCAAATGCCCATCCCTGAAGCTTGCAGTGGGCTCAGTTTCACTCAACTCAAATTGACTGATAGAGGCAGAGGTGTTTCCCAAAGGAAAATCAGGATGCTGTTGCCAGATGAGGTAATGGATGCTGAGTTGGGAGAAACAATAGTTATCTATTATGGTCATTATTACGATTCCATACCTTGTTTGATGAATTAACATTTACAAATTATTATATTTCATAATACTCTACATCTATTATTATTATTATTATTATTAGAGACAGAGTCTCGCTATGTTGCCCAGGCTGGTCTCAAACTCTTGACCTCAAGTGATTCTTCTGCCCCAGCCTCCCAACATGTTGGGATTGCAGGCATGAGCCACCACACCTGGCCACTATACATCTATTATGTAATTTTGTTCTTGAAGCAACCCTATGATGAGTCTTACAAGTAGTTTATAGTTAAACTACTTAAACAAAGATCAGAGAGGTTTTGTGACTTGCCTAAGGCCACACAGCTGGTATGAAGTGGAACTTGAACCAAGGTCTTCTGACTGTAAATCCCATGGATTTTCTTTTGCTATCCATAGCTGTCTCAAAATGAGAATGGGGCAGGAGGTAGGAATATAAGTTTGAAGTTGTAAAATGAGAGAAAGAACGAATGAGGCTAGAGATCTTAAAACAGAGAGCAAACAAAAAAATAAAAATATTTTCCAAGAGGTCCAGATATACCTAATTCCTCATGTTACTTGCTCACCTGGTTTTTGTTTTCCCTACAAAGACCCCAACCTATGGCAGGTGTAGTGGCTCATTCCTGTATTTCCAGTACTTTAAGAGGCCAAGGCAGGAGGATCACTTGAGGCCAGGAGTTCAAAAACAGCCTGAGCAACATGGGCAGACCTGGTCTCCACACACACACAAAAAAAAAATTTAGCTAGGAATGGTGATGTGTGCCTGTGGTCCCAGCAACTTGGGAAGCTGAGGCAGGAGTATCTCTTGAGCCCAGGAGGTTGAGGCTTCAGTGAGCCATGATCACACCACTACACTCCAGCCTGGGCAACAGAGAGAGACCATCTAAAAAATATATATATATATGTATGTATGTATGTATATTCATATTCTGACCTATAAAAATATTGAATGCTAATTATTTAAAGTAAATCTATGAAAATCATTATATGAAGCCCCTACCCCTTAAACCACCTCCACCATGAGGCTTTATTCCATTACAGCATCTCTTGGGAGAGAAGGGGGGTTCCCTGACCCCATTAATCTACCATTGTAAGCCCACCTCTGTTGGCCTCAAACCACAGAGAAGATTTTGGCCAGCTATGAATTTGGCATGCAAAATTCCCCTGGAAAAAACTTTAAATAGTAAAATGGAACAAAATAAACATTATCTCAGAGATTCGGTTCTCCTCTTAAAGCTCGTGTTTCCTTTTAGGGTGGTTGTACTGCTTGATATCTCTGCGACCAATTCCATGTACATTATTCATATCCAGCACTCCCTGCGGCTGCTGCTGGAGGAGCAGTTATCCAACAAGGACTACTTCAACCTCATCGCGTACGTGTCTCCTGGCTCCTGGGGGCAAGGGTGGGTCGTGTGTGTTTGGACGCCATCGTTATGCTGAGGCTTTGGACATTGCCGGACGACAGATATTGACGTCATAGTCACCCGGCCTCCTAGGATAGCCATCAGTTTATCTGATTTGGATGATCTTGTTTGGGGCATTGAATAATTAAATGGTTGCAGGACCGTCCTACTGGGGCAAAGGTGATAAGTGACCCCAAAACACACTGCTTGATCAACCAGGATAAAGTAATTCAGCCCATTGGCCCATTTGGCTTCTAAGACAAAACAGGCAGAAGAAGAAAGGAAGGACTCCAGCCATGCCTTAGTCTCAGTCCTCAGCCTGACTCCAGCAAGCCCCACCTTTTCAAATATTTAGGTTTCCAATTCTAAATTTAAATTAAAAGTGTATATATAAATTTGGCCGGGTGCAGTCAGTGGCTCACACCTGTAATCCCAGCACCTCGGGAGGCCGAGACAGAGGATCATTTGCATCCAGGAGTTTGAGACCAGCCTGGGCAACATAGTGAGACCCCATCTCTGTTTTAATAAATAAAAATTATACATATACATTTAATTATGTGGGGGTGTGTGTGTATATATATATATATAAATCGTATGCAATTTTTAAAACTGTATAGTTTGGAATTAAATACAGTGAAGATCAGAGAGGTTTTGAAGATTTGAACTTTCTTCAAATTTATGTATAGTTTTAAAATTATATATAGTATATATAGTTTTAAAATTATATATAGTGTATATAGTTTTAAAATGTTAATATAGTTTTAAAATTGTATATTATATGTAATTATAGTACATATCTAGCATTTTTAATTTAAAAACTATATATATAGTTTGTTTTTGTTTGTGTTTTTGTTTTTGTTTTGAGATGGAGTCTCACTCTGTTTCCCAGACTGGAGTGCAGTGGCTTGATCTCAGTTCACTGCAGCCTCCTCCTCCCAGGTTCAAGCAATTCTTCTACCTCAGCCTCCCAAGTAGCTGAGTCTACAGGCACACACCACCACACCTGGCTAATCTTTGTATTTCTAGTAGAGACGGAGTTTCACCATGTTGGCCAGGCTGATCTCGAACCCCTAACCTCAAGTGATCCTCCTGCCTCAGCCTCCCAAAGTGCTAGGATTACAGGCTTGAGCCACTGAGCCCAGCCATAAAAACTATATGTATAATTTTTAAAATTGCATACTATTTTAACTAACAAGGGAAGACAGAGAGAAAAGGAACCCACTTAAAGAGTAGATTTTTATACAACCTCAAACCAAATAGGGCATTTTCTAAACCTATTAAGTCAACAGTTAGTATTAGATATTATTCTGTACCAGAGCCCAATCATTCCCTAATAAACTCTACAGAAAAATATTTATGGTAACATTATAGACAAGGAATTTTATTTATTTATCTACCCATTCATTCATTCAGCAATGTTTCATTGACAATCTGCCATGAACCAGTCCCTGGGCCAGGCACTGGGGAGATGGACATGAAGACACACAAAACCCATCCTCGAGGAACTCACAGCCTAACAGTGGGAAACAGGGATGTTAAGAAGTGCTATTAAGTGTTTTCTATAGAAATGAGTAGATAGCTAGGTATGGGACTGCAAGGTATCAGTGGCAGGATCAGTTCATTCCACCTGTGAGGAGTAGGCTCAGGACATCTTCATGGAGCAAGTGCCCCTTCCGCTGAGTCTTGATGAATGAGTAGGTGTTTGCCTAGCACCTGAGAATGATGGGATAGGGAGAAATGGTGTTCCAGGTAGAGGCAACAGCATGAGCAGGGGCATGAGGTATGTTAGAGCTTTAGGGACCATCAGCATGGATATGGGGGTGAGAGAGAGAGAATGTGCATGACAGAAATAACAGGTGATGGAGGATTGATATAGGCCATGCTCACGAGTTTCCTGTGCTATAGGATATAAAGGCACTGGAGGATTGCAAGCCAGGTACTAATACGATCAGGTTTGCATCTTCAAATGCTCGAGCAATGCTGTGAAGGAGGAACTGAAGGGATGTAATACCGGAGGGAAGAGACCAGTTTGACTCTTGCAATTGCCTGCCCTAGTGTTGAGTGGGCTTAAGCCAAGGCACTGTGAATGGAAGAAAGAGTATGTGGCCAGTAAGAATGGCCATTATTAAAGTCAAAAAATAACAAGTGCTGGCGAGGTTTCAGAGAAAAAGGAACAATTACACACTTGTTGGGAGTGTAAATTAGTTCAGCCATGGTGGAAAGCAGTGTGATGATTCCTCAAAGACCTAAAAACAGAACTACCATTCAAACCAGCAATCCCATCCCTGGGTACATACCCAAAGGAATATAAATTATTCTGTCATAAAGACAAATGCACATATATGTGCACTGCAGCACTATTAACAATAGCAAGAGATGGAATCAATGTAAATGCCCAACAGTGGTAGACTGGATAAAGAAAATGTGGTACGCATATGCCACAGAATACTATGCAGCCATAAAAAAGAATGAGATCATGTTCTTTGCAGGAACATGTATGGAGCTGGAGGCCATAATCCTTAGCAAATTAACACAGCAATAGAAAACCAAATACAGCATGTTCTTACTTATAAGTTGGAGCTAAATGATGAAAACACATGGACACATAAAGGGGAAAAACACACACTGGGGCCTATTGGAGGGTGCGGGTGAGAGGAAGGAGATCAGGATAAATAACTGATGGGTACTAGGCTTAATACCTGGGTGATGAAATAATCTATATAACAAACCCCTATGACAGGAGTTTACCTATCTAACGAGCCTGCACACATACCCCTGAGCCCAAAATAAAAGTTAATCAAGAAAGAGGTGCATGGAGGCTGGGCACAGTGGCTCACGCCTGTCATCCCAGCACTTTGAGAGGCCAAGGTGGGCAGATCACAAGGTCAGGAGATCGAGACCATGCTGGCTAACATGGTGAAACCCCGTCTCCACTAAAAATACAAAAAAATTAGCCAGGCGTGGTGGCGGGCACTTGTAGTCCCAGCTTCTCAGGAGGCTGAGGCAGGAGAATGGCATGAACCCAGGAGGTGGAGCTTGCAATCAGCCGAGATCACGCCACTGCAGTCCAGCCTGGCAACAGAGCAAGACTCCGTCTCAAAAAAAAAGGTGCATAGAAAAGATTTTGGGGAGTTAGAATTTACAGAATGTCATCCCTGGCTGTAGGGGGTGAAAGAATGGTGAAGAGAAGATGATGCCCAAGAAGAACAGATCTCTGAAGGGAAAGATGGTTTTAAACATCCAGAGTCTGAGACACTCCAGAGTTTGGAGAACATTAGGAGGAGGAGGAGCTCCAGTGAGGAGACCTAGCCAAGAAATAAGGGGTTTTGAGCCATCAGCATTTTAATTATATGAATGAAATAAATGGTAGTGCAGGGATCGCACCTGTGGAGATGCGAAGGGGAGAGAGAAGACAATCAAAGGCAGCACTTGGGAAACACCAGCATTTGAAGGGTGGGCAGAAGAAGGGAACCACCAAAGGAACACAGGAAAGGAGAACCCAGAGAGGTGGGAGGAAAACAAGAGAGAAAGGTGTTGGGATGCTATGTTAGTCCGTTCCTGCACTGCTATAAAGGAGTATATGAAGGTCGGGCGCAGTGGCTCACTCCTGTAATCCCAGCACTTTGAGAGGTCGAGGCAGGTGGATCACTTGAGGCCAGGAGTTCGAGACCAGCCTGGCCAATGTGGTGAAACCGCATCTCTACTAAAAATACAAAAATAAGTGGGTCTCAGTGGTACAGGCCTATAATCCCAGCTACTCCAGTGGCTGAGGCATAAGAATCACTTGAACCCAGATTTATTATCCAGCGATAATAGGGATATATTTCCACTGGTGGGGGAATGGAGGGCATTGTTCATCTCTACCAGAGAACGCTCTCAGGGTGGAAGTTTGACTGCAATGGGTTGAAGAGGTGAGGAAGTGGTGGTACATTGTGTTTCCAGGGAGCTTGTCCACAAGGGGAAAGAGAAAAGAGTGAAGTTGCCCATAGAGTAGCTTCCCAGTGGAAGGAGGATGTTCTTGTCAAGTATAGAGAGTCTGAAACAGGTAGAGAGGTGCTGGGGGCAGACGGAAGTGGAGAGAAGTTGGGAATGTGTGGATGTGAGGGTGGAACTGGGGGGCAAAGTTTCAGAAGAGATAGGTGATGATGAGGTCAAAGGCCAGGTGGAGGAATTAATCTCATACTAGAGAGGGGACAACTTTTCATTCATAAAGAGTATAAATCTCCTTCTCAAGGATCTTAAATTCTGTCTTACAGGACAAATGAGACAATGTGGGTTTTCTGGATTTGGGGGTTTATTTGTTTGTTTTTTGAGACAGGGTCTCGCTCCGTTGCCCAGGCTGGAGTGCAGTGGCACAATCATAGCTCACTACAGCCTCAGCCTCCTGGACTCAAGTGATCCTCCCACCTCAACCTCCTAAGTAGCTAGGTCGACAGACATGTGCCACTATACCCAGCTAATTTTCTTTATTTTGTAGAAATGGGGTCTTGTTATACTGCCCAGGCTAGATGTGTATTTTTTTTCTTTACCAAATCCTGTTGATTACATAGACGTGTATTTAAAAAAACAAAACAAAACAAACAGCACTTTGGGAGACTGAGACGGGCAGATCAGGAGATCAAGGTCAGGAGATTGAGACCATCCTGGCTAACACGGTGAAACTCCATCTCTACTAATAATACAAAAAAAATTAGCCAGGTGTGGTGGCAGGCACCTGTAATTCCAGCTACTTGGGAGGCTGAGGCAGGAGAATGGCGTGAACCCAGGAGGCGGAGCTTGCAGTGAGCCAAGATCCCACCACTGCACTCCAGCCTGGGCAACAAAGCAAGACTCTGTCTCAAAAAAAAAAAAAAAAAAAAAAAAAAAAAAAAACTATAGTATGGATAGGGAAGAGAAATGTGGAGCCATGCTAGGGGAGGTTAAATGAGGCCACACGCCATAGCTCAAAGCTTCAGAAAGAAAGCTGACCAAAGCTGGCTCAAGTATGTTGGGACATATGACCTGCAAGGAAATCTCCAGGCTAGCCCAGGCCAGTGACATCCTCACATTTTACGGGATCTCATCAGAATTTTGTCCCCACTAAAAGCCTGCAAAACTCAAAGAGCTGGGCCGCCAAGTGGACCTCCCCCAGCCTAAGAATGAACTCTCTTTGCTTCTTAAAGGTTTGGAAGCACAAGTGAAAGCTGGAGACCTGAGATGGTTCCCATGAGCCACGACAATTTACAAAGTGCCTGGCGGTAGGTGATGGGCAGAGACTTTGTGGGGCTGTGTCTGAGGGAAAGCTTGCAGGCGTTGTTTTCTCTGTCCCCCTCTCCACCAGGAAGTAGCTCTCTAGAGTCCCTGACCCCAAACAACCATGGGCAGAAATCAGAAAACAGCTTCCTTCTGTCTGCTGCTCTCCCCACCTGGCCGTCTTCACTTTGTGAGAGTGATGACATCAACTCCATCATGTCTGAGATGGCAAAGGCTCTCAACTACTCCCTAAAGGTATGCCCTAGGCATGGGCCAATGACCCTCAGCATGGCCATCTCTGCCTCCCCAGGTGGGCCCTGAACCTGCGGTGTTGGGGCAGCAGGAACGTTCTCAGCGCCCTGCGGAAGGCTGTGGAAGTGGACTTCAAGGACAAAGACAAACACCAATCACAGGGAATCTACCTCTTCACTGGGGGCATCCCTGACCAGGACATGGTGCGTAGGCCACGTCCTGGATGTCCATTATCCTTTGCGACCTCATCCATCTTCCCCCAGGTGGATACCTCGCCAAGGTTTCTGCAGCATGATTTCTAAAGCAGTGCTTCTCAAACTTTAATGTATAGACAGGCACCTAAGGATGCTGTTAAAATGCAGGCCCTGGAGACCAGATTGGGCAACATAGGGAGACGAAATTTCTACAAAAATTTTAAAAATAACCTGCCATGGTGGCACATGCCTGTAGTCCCAGCTACTCAGGAGGCTGGGGTGGGAGGATCACTTGAGCTCAGGTGCTCGAGACCAGCCTGGACAACATAGCAAGACCTCATCTCTACAAAAATAAAATTTTAAACATTAACCAGATGTAGCCAGGCGCGGTGGCACATGCCTGTAATCCCAGCACTTTGGGAGGCTGAGGCAGGCAGATCATCTGAAGTTGGGAGTTTGAGGTCACCTTGACCAACATGGAGAAACCCCATCTCTACTAAAAATACAAAATTAGCCAGGCGTGGTGGCGCATGCCTGTAATCCCACCTATTTGGGAGGCTGAGGCAGGAGAATCACTTGAACCCTGGAGCGGGAGGTTGCGGTGAGCCAAGATCACACCATTGCACTCCAACCTGGGTGACAAGAGTGAAACTCCATCTCAAAAAAAAAAAAGTGTGATGACGTGTGCCTGTAGTCACAGCTACATAGGAGGCTGAGGCAGAAGGATTGCTTAAGCCCAGGAGGTCAAAGCTGCAGCAAGCTATGATCATGCCCCTGCACTCCAGCCTGGGCAACAGAGCAAGACCCTGTCTCTTTAAAATATATACATACATACATACATACATACATAGTGCAGATCCTGGTTCAGTAGGTCTGGGGTGGGGCCTGGGAGTCTGCATTTCTAGCAGGCTTCCAGGGGATGCGGATGCTACTGGTCTAGACCATGCCTGGTGTCAGGAGGCTCTCAGGTCCAGCTCCCGACCACACTCTGTTAAAATATTGAGAGATGGGAATTGAACAATGAGATCACTTGGACACAGGAAGGGGAACATCACATACCAGCGCCTGTTGTAGGGTGGAGGGAGGGAGGAGGGATGGCATTAGGAGATATAACTAATGTAAATGACGAGTTGATGGGTGCAGCACACCAATATGGCACATGTGTACATATGTAACAAACCTGCATGTTGTGCACATGTACCCTAGAACTTAAAGTATAATAATAAAAAATAAAAATAAAAAAATATATATTGAGAGAAACCACAACCCAGGTTCATCTCTTTCCATCCTTGTGCCAAGGACTGGACCAGGCACAGAGAAGGCCCTGGAGAAACATGGCCAGGCTGGGCTGCCCAGAGCCCCACAGCTTCAAGGCCCTCAGCTGCGGGCCCCTCTTACCTTCTCTTTCCCACCAGCCTACACTCAGCGCCTACATGGCCGAGGCCTGTAGCGGCTGCGACCTCCAGCTGAACGTGTGTCTCTTCTACGTGGGCGAGCCAAAGATGGACACCACGCCCCTTGCCTGCTATGCCAGTTGCACTGACACGGCCACCGCCTACAAGGAGGTCACCCGGGCTGCAGGTGGCCGCTTCCACTGGTTTGGAGACACAGGTACATGAGTGTTTCCTCATCCCTTTGGCTCGTTCCAAACAGTTGCCTCAGCACCAGCATAGCTCCCTTAGACCACAGATATATTCCAGAAAAGCAGCTTGTGAAAATCACATTTTAAAATGTAAAACTATTCCTCTAGATAGCAGTGATGGTTGCACAACAATGTGAATGCACTTAATGCCACTGAATTGTACACTTTTAAATGCTTGAACTAGGAAGTCTGATGTTATGTATATTTTACTGCAATTTTTTTAAGTTAAAAAAAGTAGGCCGGACACAGTGGCTCATACCTATAATCCCAGCACTTTGAGAGGCCAAGGTGTTCGGATCACTTGAGGTCAAGACTTTGAGACTAGCCCGGCCAACATGGTGAAAACCTGTCTCTATTAAAAATACAAAAAATTAGCCGGGTGTGGTGGTACACACCTGTAGTCCCAGCTACTCAGGAGGCTGAGGTACAACAGAAGTGCTTGAACCCAGGAATCAGAGGTTGCAGTGAGCAGAGATCACGCCACTACCCTCCAGCCTGGGTGACAGAGCAAGACTCTGTTTCAAAAAAGAAAAAAAAGAAGAAGAAGAAGTAAAACTCTGAAAGTATATTATGTATGGGTCAGGTGGTGGCTCACACCTGTAATCTCAGCACTTTGGAAAGTTGAGGTAAGCAGATTGTTTGAGGCCAGTCTGAGACCATCCTGGGCAACATAGCAAGACTCTGCCTCTACAAAAAAATTAAAATTAAAAATGTATGTATTTTAGAATGCCAGAGCTAGAAGGCACCCTAAATATCCCTTAGATTGTTTTTTGAAGGGTGGTATGTTCACAGCACATGGTTGGCAAGATAGTAGTACACGGTACACAAAGCAACATTTTTTTTAGAGACAGGGTCTCCCTCTGTCACCCAGGCTGGAGTGCAGTGGTGCCATCATACTTCACTGCAGCCTCAACCTCCTGGACTCAAGCAATCCTCCCACCCCAGCCTCCTGAGCAGCTGGGACTACAGGTGTCCACCACCACACCCGACTAATTTCTTAAATCTTTTGATAGAGAAGGGGTCTCACTGTGTTGCCCAGGCTGGTCTTGAACTCCCAACCTCAAGCAATCCTCCCTTTTCAGCCTCCCAAAGTGCTGGGATTACAGGAGTGAGCCACCACACCCAGCCCTCGAGTCACCTCCAGGTGGCTTTCTAGTATCGAAATGATGGGGATACTTGCCAGGATCCACACCCTGTCTCCCATGCTCACAATGTGCTTTGTTTCCAGGCATTTATGAGAGTGATGACATCAGTTCCATCATGTCTGAGATGGAAAAGGCTCTCAACTACTCCCAAAAGGTATGCCCTGGGCATGGGCCAATGACTGCACTGCCTTCTGTATTCATTTCCTGGGGCTACCATAACTGCCACAAATTGGGTGGCTTAAAATAACAACCATTGATTCTCTCACTTCCAGAGGCTGGAAGTCTGAAATCAAGGTGTCAGCATGGCCAAGCTCCCTCTGAAGGCTCTGGGTAGAATCTTTCCTTGCCCCTCCCTGGCTTCTGGTGGCAATTGGTGTCTGTTTGTTTTTAATTGCACTGGTTGCTCTTTTAAAATGGCAAGGAAGACTTTACTTAAGACTGTTGCAATAGGGGAGAGAGATTGAACTCAACTCTAAATAATAGCAAAATAGCTGGAGATGTATAGCCAACGAGCAGAGTCAGTGGATGGAAAATTACTAAGAGAACTGGATAAATATGATAGGTAAAAGGATTCTTGTTAAACAGGGCTCTTGCTAAAGGCAGACCAAAGGCTTAGATATCAAAAATAGAACTGGGCACAGTGGCTCTCACCTGTAATCCCAGCACTTTGGGAGGCCGATGCAGGCTGATGCTGGAGCCCAGGAGTTTGGGACCAGCCTCGGCAGCATGGTAAAACCCCATCTCTATTAAAGAATTTTTTAAAAATCATTAAAAAAAAAGATATCTCAGATGGGAGATGAAGAACTTGATTGGATATCAAGGATGGGACAGGTCTCACTAAACTGACTTAGCAGAATTATTTGCCAAAACTGAATTCAGCAGGCCAAGGTCAAGGTGTCATTGAGAAGATGGTTTAGAGGAGCCTGGCTAAAGTTTGGTCAAGGTGGGAGTCCTTTGAGACTAAAATGTTACTTCCCCAGAGAGAGGAGTTGAGCAGGACAAGATACAATGAGAGAGGTAGCTAGGGGCCACATCGCGTGAGGAGCAATGAATATCTAAGGAAGAATTCCTTGGACTTGCAAGTGATTGAAGAGGCAGTGTGAAAGAGAAGACATCCAAAGTGACCCCCACGCTCCTCACTGGGGCACCCAGTAGACAGTGAGGCCATTGACCAAGATGGAGAAAAGAGGAGGAAAAGCCCATGGAAGGACGGTACAGGGAAGGCTGGTCTGGGACAAGGGTGAGTTTGTGGAGCCTGCGAGATGACAAGTGAGGGTACCCTACAGGCAGGTGGGAAAAGACATGGCTGGAGATGGAGATTTGGGGCAGTTTAAGCCACAACGATGGACAGAGGGCACTTAGCAAGGATGTGGTCGAGGCAATGGAGTGGAGGAGCCTGTGAAGGAGACTCCTGGACTCCACCACTCGCGGAAGGACTCACTTCCCAGACGACTGTGGACTCCTGGGAGGGTGGGACCACATCTCCATCTTCTATTCCTCTGTGGCCAATGGATCTGCAGATCTGTGGTTCACCCTGCGTGCCTGTGCTGTCTTCCCCAAAAGGGACCCTTTTGGTGCTTTTAAAATATCCCTTCCCGGCTGGGCGCAGTGGCTCATGCCTGTAATCCCAGCACTTTGGAAGGCCAAGGCGGGCAGATCTCAAGGTCAGGAGATCGAGACCATCATGGCTAACATGGTGAAACCCCGTCTCTACTAAAAATACACACACACACACACACACACACACACACACACTAGCTGGGTGTAGTGATGTGCACCTGTAATCCCAGCTATTCTGGAGGCTGAGGCAAGAGAATCCTTGAACCTGGGAGGCAGAGATTGCAGTGAGCTGAGATCACGCCACTGCACTCCAGCCTGGTGACAGAGTGAGGCTCCGTCTCAAAATAAATAAATAAAAAATAAAGAAATATCCCTTACCCTCAGGTGCACACAGTCCCATTCCCTCATCTGATAAACTCATTCATATGATGTTAATGGGCAATGACTGTGTGATTCACCTTTCCAGAGGATGCTTATTTACATTTAAGTGGTGTCTTCTGGAGCTTTGACTGAGAATAATTGCTGGGGAACCAGTCAGGCTGACCGGCCCACAAGTGGAGGCCACAGTGTCTCACAATGGAAGGGTGCTGGCTTTGGAACCAGACCCACCTGGTTTGAATCGAAGTTTCTCTACACACTGATAAGGTGGCCTTAGATGAGAACCTTAAGCTCACAGAGCTGTAACTGTAATAGATCTGTTGCCAGATATGCATGGCAAGTCAATGCGCAGAGACACTGGGTTGTGGCAGAGGAAAAAAGTTTAATTGTAGAACGGCCAAACGAGGAGATGGGAGGGAACCTCAAATCCATCTCCCCGGGGAATTTGGCATTAAGGTTTTTAAGGGTTTTGCAGTGGGCTGAAGTGTGGAGATCACTGACTAGTTGAGTGCAGGCTGGAGTCATGGGCAGGGGAGATGAAGAAGCGGTGTTCTCATGCTGTTCCTGTTCCTCTGGGGGTCTTCAAACTGGTTGGCATCAGCTACTTTACTGGAATCCGGGTCTGAAAAACATCTTAAGCAATTCTTAAACAAAAGCCTTGTGATTCTGACGTCAGAAATCCTATCTCGAGGAACAATGGGGATGCAAACAGCCAGGATCTGGTGCTATGTGACTTTAGGTTACAAAGAAGTGGGGCTATGTGCAGCCTGATCAGGGCTTCATGATAACTAGATTTTTGTCCAGAATTCTTGTTAACTCTGTGATGACAGCTTCAGAGCTTTGGTTTCCTCATGTGTAAAATGGGGAGACGACAGCACCTACCCTACTGGCGTAGCTGACGTGACTTGTTGGCATGAGGGTCGGAGACTCCCAAGTATTCACTAACCCAGAGCCTATGCCTCCCAGGCCCCCATACCTGGTCCTTACTGTTGTTCATAGGATTGGTCCATAGCACTCTCAGCCCCAGGTGGCTTTCTAGGGATGAAAAGAAGAATCCAGGGGATGTCAGAGGTTTCAGTGGATACAGTCCCTTCTGCTCTCTCTCTCTCTCTCTCTCTCTGTGTGTGCGTGTGTGTGTGTGTGTGTGTGTGTCCGTGTCCACAGTGGCTGGGGGTGCCACTGACCCTCCCAATCCCACTGCAGTGTGCCTTCCTCATGGCCTCCCTGAAGAACCATTCAAGAAAAGTACTGGGAAGTGCAGCCCTCCTGAAAGAAAAACCAAAGACACTTCAGCTAAGAAGTCAGCCCAAGAAGCTCTGCCCTCCCAGGCCCACTGCCCCCTTGGGGGCCAAAATGGTTTGACTCCCCTCCTAATAACACGCAGAAGATTCGGTTTCCTGTTTGTCTTCTGGTCTTTCCTGGGTCTTACAATGGCTGGGGCCAGCAGGGATGGGGTGGGCACTTCAGTGGTGAGTGTCCCGTGGGTGCCTCTTGCCCAGGCCTCTGGGAGAAAATCTCCCCCAGGGGGCCGGCTCCTCAGCTCTGGGGCTCCTCTGGCCTCCCCCACCCCACCCTTGGCTCTGCCAGCCTATCCCAGCCTTTTCCCTACCCTGATACTGAGGATGCCACAGAATTGACACCCACCTGTTTCATCTGATGGCTTATCCTGGAGGGTCTCTTGGAGGCAAAGGAATTAGGGTCTCTAAGGGCTCTTCCCACTGCCACTCAAGACTTTACAGGGGCCGATAGGAGCCTGAGGGTGGGCTGCACCTGCTAGGGGTTTATCCCCATTCACAGCCTGTCAATTCTGTCCTCCATAAAATACCCACCCACCTTGGCAGTCAGAAGGGCTCTAGAGGAAAGACCTCAGAGGCACCTGTGCTTGTGAGCAGACTGGGAGGGACACCTGTGAGTCCCTCAGCATTGCATGACTCAGACCCTGTGAGTGCAGCCCATGTTCAGAATGTGGAAATCCATCCCAGACCATAGGTAGCAGATTCCCAGTCAAAGGGCTGCCTTTCCAGGAGAGCCTATGCAGCCAGGCTCTGCCCTCGTTCGGGGAACTCCACCAGGTTTCAGGAGCCAGCTCAGGCACTTCACCCCCTCCTCAGGGGCTGCCTCTTGAGCCTCCAGTGCTTCCTGAGTGCCTCCTGAAACCAGGCCGGGTGCTCCCCAGAGAGTGACTTTTTAATGACCACCACACTCCAGTCATGGCTGAGAATGAAGGAACTCTTCCCTTAAAACAGATGCCTGGGCCAGGCGCAGTGGCTCACACCTGTGATCCCAGCACTTTGGGAGGCTGAGGCAGGCAGATCACGAGGTCAAGAGATCGAGACCATCCTGGCCAACATGGTGAAACCCCCTCTCTACTAAAAATACAAAAATCAGCCAGGTGTGATGGCGGACACCTGTAATCCCAGCTACTCGGGAGGCTGAGGCAGGGAGAATTGCTTGAACCTGGGATGCAGAGCTTGCAGTGATCCGAGATCATGCTGCTGCACTCCAGCCTGGGTGACAGAGCCAGACTCCATCTTAAAAAAGAAAACAAACAAACAAACAAACAAAACTGAGGTGCCTGATAAGGCACAGAGGTTACCTAAATTTCTATTGTCATGCTGGAAGCCCAGACATCCCAGTCCATTAGGAAGAGGGGCAGGTAACTGATGAAGAAAGTTCTGACAAACCCCTATAGCTCTCTCACTAGCAGCTGTCTCACTCTCATCTCACACACATACACATGCATACATACACATATGCACATGCACACACATGCATATACACTCATACACACATGTATACACCCATACTTTTTCACCTCAAAACCCAGAGTCCCCTCTGAATCTGCTGCAGGAGAGGGGCCAAACCTATCTGAAGAGTCCCCTCCCTTAGGCTCCTCCCTACAAAAGTTCCTCATGGACAGATTGAGGTCAGGGTAACTGGGGCCCTGCCTGCCACAGGGAACACTCCTCTGATGGGAAAGACCACCTGTTTTCTAGAGCATTAAAGATGACCCTGACAGAGAGAAGAGCCCCTTGCGGAAATCTCTGAAATGGCGTCCACTCAGTAGCAGAGCTGGCATCTTACCAGGTAAGGCACGACCATGGTCAGGCAGGGTGGAGGGATGTCATGGTCACGGCTGAGGCATGGGTTAATAATGATAGTAACTAAAGCCAGGTGTGGAAGTTCGTGCCTGTAATCCCAGCACTTTTGGAGGCTGAGGTGGAAGGATCACTTGAGGTCAGGAGTTCAAGCCTTGACAACATAGCAAGACTCCATCTCTACCAAGAAAAAAAAAAGCCAGATGTGGTGGTGCATGCCTGTAGTCCCCCCCAGCTACTCAGGAGGCTGAGGCGGGAGGATGACTTGAGCCCAGAAGTTCGAGGCTGCAGTGAGCTATGATTGCACCACTGCACTCTAACCTCAGTGACAGAGCAAGACCCTGGCTCTACCTTTTTTTTTTTTTTTTTTTTTTTTTGAGACAGAGTCTCGCTCTGTCACCCAGGCTGGAGTGCAGTGGTGTGATCTCAGCTCACTGCAACCTCCACCTCCCGGGTTCAAGCAATTCTCGTGCCTCAGCCTCCTGAGTAGCTGGGACTACAGGTGGGTGCCACCATGCCTGGCTAATTTTTTGTATTTTTAATAGAGACGGGGTTTCACCATGTTGCCCAGGCTGGTCTCCAAGTCCTGAGCTCAGGCAATTCATCTACCTCAGCCTCCCAAAGTGCTGAGATTACAGGGGTGAGCCACCACGCCTGGCCACATCTCTTAAAATAATAACATAATAGCAATAATGATAGTAACTAAAACGATCAATGATCCTGAGTGTTGATCATGTGCCAGCCCATCTGCTAAGATTGTCCCATTTAGAGCCTATAATGATCAGTCCTTTGCATCGGTACTCTATCAGCTTCCTATTGTACTGACAAAGGAACTGAGGCTCAGGGGGCTAAGGATCATGTGCCACTAGCGGTAATAGGCCTTCACAATCTTTATGAAAGTATTCAGCTCATAGAACCTAAGACCATGTATTTTATTTCTGATGTCAAAGGTATGGCAGAGTGGCTCAGAGCAGAGTTCTGGAGTCAGCAGGACCAGGTAGAATCACTGCCCTGCTTCTTGCTGGTGGAGTCCCACTTACCTCATCTGTAAACTGGGGGACTGTGAGGATGAAGCGAGGCAGCATGCTCAAAGCACTTAGCACAATGCCAGGGAAGGATCTGGACTCGGTAAATGGTAGCTATAGCTATTTCTGATCCAAGCGAAGCCAGAGACCTGGGGTGGGGACACGGGGTGCCTTGAAGTCATCCTGGAGCCCCATTTCCTGGGGTGAGGTATAGCTGAACTTGAGTGTCTCTAAGCCAAGCTGGACAGATATATCGCAAGAATGCACACAGCTGCTCCAGCCAACAAGCCAAATGTTCTTCAGCTGCGGCCCAGCCAATGAAAGAAGGGATGATGGAACAGAGGAGGAAGACCAAGTCAAGGGAAGCAGAGACATCTCTTTCGCTGTTCTACACAGAGAAAGGGAATAATGTGGGTAAGTTAGAGGCTATGCAGGTGTCTGGACAGCCCCCTGGCCCTGGGGGAGCTGTAAGGGCAGCAGGTACTGCGGGAAGGAACCCCTCCTGCTGTCCCAGGACCTGGGCACTGGTGCCTCTGCAGCAAGCCTGTCCTCAAGCAACTCAGTTCTCCCAGCCCCGGGAAATGGACATGCAAAATTTTGACAACAACCAGGGAATGAGAAAAGTCAATATTGAAGATGAGACCTCCTGAGATCCTCGGGCACTCCGACTCTGTCCACTAGGTGCAGTTTCCTTAGCTCTAAGGCAGATGGGAAGGGATGGAGATGATTCCCCTAGGCCAGCCTGATTGACTGCTGTGAAATGGTGCAGATCCCAAGAACAATTCATTGCTAGGCGGGAGGTTCCCAAACAACCTTTCCCCATCCACCCAACAGCCTCCCTTTCTACCTCTCAGCAAATTGCACCAAGGACTTTTACAACTGACTTGATTGACAGAGAAATTGATGTGAAAAAGGAAGCAGGGGGAGGGAAGAGAGGTACACAGAGTGACCATCTTAGTCCATTTGTGCTGCTATAAAGGAATACCCAAGGCTAGGTAATTTATAAAGAAAACAGGTTTATTTAGCTCAGGGTTCTGCTGGCTGGAAGTTTGGGCATCTGGTGAGAGCCTCAGGCTGCTTCCACTCATGGCAGAAGGCACTGGGGAGCTGGCATGTGCAGAGATCACATGGAGAGAGAGGAAGCAAGAGAATGGGGAGGTACCAGGCTTTTATTTAACAGCCAGCATTTGCGGCAACTAATAGAGGGATAACTCACTCCCTCCCCACCCTCTCACCAGGGAGGGCACTGATCTATTCATGAAGGATCCGTTCCCATGACCCAAACACCTCCCATCAAGCCCCATCCCCAACACTGGGGATCACGTTTCATGAGGTTTCCAGGGGCTCAAACATCCAAACTATAGCAATGACCTTAATCTGCTTCTCCTAGGCTCAGTGTACAAGAAGTACCCTCAAGGAAGGGGCGTGAGAAGGATTAGCTCTTCTATTGACTTACCCACAAAGGATACAGTTTGCTCAAGCCAAGAGGTATTAAGTCGCTTGTACCAGCACATGCCCATTAAGCAATAGAGTAATTCCTTCCACCAGCCATTACTTCTAGGAGTGGGGGGATAATCAGAAATGAGAACAGGCTGGGCACAGTGACTCACACCTGCAATCCCAGCACTTTGGGAGGCCGAGGAGGGTGGATCACTTGAGGTCAAGAGTTTGAGACCACCTGGCCAACATGGTGAAACCTCTTCTGTACTAAAAATTTAAAAATTAGCCAGGTGCAGTGGCACGCCCTGTAGTCCCAGCTACTTGGGAGGCTACAGCATGAGAATGGCTTGAAACCGGGAGGTGGAGGTTGCAGTGAGCCGAGACTGCGCCACTGCACTCCAGCCTGGGTGACAGAGGAAAACTCTGTCTCAAAAATAAAAAAATAAAAAAAGGACAAACCTGACAAGAACAATTCCTTACTGTGGCAGATGGGATAAGGGTTAAATAGACCTAAATTCAAAATCTAGTTCTGCTACTTCCTGCCTGGGTGACCTTGGGCAAGTCACCTAGCTACACTCAATCTCACTGCCTTTGTAAAATAAGGACAATTGTGCCTGTCAAGTAAGATTGATGTAGATTCATTAAAGTGAAATCAATGGAAATCCCCCATCTTGTGCCTAAGGGGATGGTCGTCCCACAACTATTCAATAAAAGCCTGAGCCTGGGTCTGATTGTGCCGATGGCGGATGCCATCCCTGGCTGCTTTGAGCCTGCCCATTGTTGTGTCCCTCGTGACAAGGAAACTGAGATTATCCTAATTGGATTAGAGTCTGAGTTTTCGACCAATCAGGGCTTTCCACTCAAATGCTGTGGGTGGGGTTGAAATGGATGTTGGGGAAGCAACAGTGTCCACTAGACTAGGGTCTGGAAGGTGCTCGATAGATTTTGTTGTTCACCCCCAATATTTCTTTTTTTTATTTTTTTTGAGACAGAGTTTCACTCTTGTTGCCCAGGCTGAAGTCCAGTAGCACTATCTTAGCTCACTGCAACCTCCACCTCCTGGGTTCAAACGATTCTCCTGCCTCAGCCTCCCAAGTAGCTGGGACTACAGGCATGCACCACCACACCTGGCTAACTTTTTGTATTTAGTAGAGATGGGGTTTCACCATGTTGGTCAGGCTGTTCTCAAACTCCTGACCTCAGCTGATCCACCCCTGTCAGCCTCCCAAAGTGCTGGGATTACAGGCGTGAGCCACTGTGCTGAGCCTGCCCCCCATATTTCTTGTGCACTTCTCCCCCAAAGCCAGGGAAGGAATTTGCATGGGATGGATGCTCAGTGAGGACCTGGGAATCCCACATTTCAAACATCATACCCGTTTCAAACATGAGGTTCTCATAGATGAATCAGATGATCATTCACTTGAGTCTGAATTGCCTAAGATAATAGTTCTTTCCTTTATTCTAAAGTGGATGGCAAAATATGGGCTCAAAAAATTGAAGCTGGAGATTTCCAGATGCATGGGTCCCAACTGCACTCATCAAAAGTCAGGACAGAGGTCAGCATCAGCCAAACACTGCAGCATCTTCCCCAGCGTTGAGATCCGTGTAAGTCACGATTTTCATCACCGTTTTTTTTTCTCTCCCAACTCAGCTGCAAATGGCAGAGAGCAGTGTAGGGCACTCTGGCCTCTATTTCTGCTTGTGGGAACTGCCCTCCTCCCCAAAATGAGACTCCCCTCACCAAATAGGAGATGCAAAATCCTGTTGGAAAAAAACTTCCCAGAGGGCCTCAGATCCCATTCCAGGGTTAGATGGGCTCATTGGAGTAAGAATTAGAAACAATTGCTGAGGCCAGGTGCGGTGACTCCTGCCTATAGTACCAAGTGCTTTGGGAGGCTGAGGTGGGAGGATTACTTGAACCCAAGAGTTTGAGACCAGCCTGGGCAACATAGCAAGACCCCATCTCTGGAAAAAAAATTAGATTAGCCAGGTGCAGCTGTGTACCTGTAGTCCCAGCTACTTGGGAGGCTGAGGCAGGAAGATTAGTTGAGTCATGGAGTTCAAGGCTGCAGTGAGCCGTGATCATGCCACTGCACTCCAGCCTGGGTCATGGAGCAGGAGCCTGTCTCTTAAAACATAAAAAGGAAAAGATAAGAAAAAGTAGCAATTGCTGAGAAGATTGGACCATGGCTAAAGTGTTCACCCATAAGAATGCTGTACCCTAATACTGATGACGGTTCTGTTATGGCAGCAAATAGGGGTTGTGATAGAAAGGGAAGGGTTCTCTTCTCTATTTTCTAATTTTGGGGTGATTTTTTATTGCTTTGACACTAGAATAAGTAAATTTAGTCAGAATGAAAATCAGATCATTTCTCTCCTTGCCCTTTTATCTTACATTATCAAGATTGGGGAAACTAAAAATAGCCACAAAATTCAAAATTATTCACTAGAGGAACATAGGGTTGTTCTAGTATGCTGCCCCTCTCCACCCGAAGTCATTATTTAGTTCAAAATTTATGAACTTCTTACCCCACCATTAAGAGTTTTCTATTTTAAAATTTAGAGATCATTGACCGGGCGCAGTGGCTCACCCCTGTAGTCCCAGCAATTTGGGAGGCTGAGGCGGGAGGATCACCTGAGGTCAGGAGTTCAAGACCACCCTGGCCAACACAGTGAAACCCCATCTCTAGTGTAAATACAAAAATTAGCCAGGCATGGTGCCGTGCACCTGTAGTCCCAGCTACTCAGGAGGCTGAGGCAGGAGAATCGCTTGAACCCGGGAGGCGGAGGCTGCAGTGAGCCGAGATCGCACCACTGCACTACAGCCTGGGCAACACAGTGAGACTCTGTCTCAAAAAAAAATTACAGATTATTATGATTTTTATTAATACAGCAACTGCATTTGCCAGAAACCAAAATCATCCTAATTCCCTACTCCTTTGTAGAACCATAAATCTACTAGTTTAATAAAAGAAAAAAAGGCTTTAAACAAACAAACAAAAAACATATGCTTAACAGATGGTTGTTTTTTATGGGTTTTTGTTTGTTTGTTGAGACAGGATCTTGCTCTGTCATCCAGGCAGGAGTGCAGTGGTGCAATTGCATCTCACTGCAGCCTCTACCTCCCCGGGCTCAGGTAACCCTCCCACCTCAGCCTCCCCTAAGCAGCTGGGACCACAGGCACATGCCACCACGCCTGCTAATTTTCTGTTTTTGGAAGAGATAAGGTCTCCCTATGTTGCCCAGGCTGGTCTTGATCTCCTGGGCTCAAGCGATCCTCCTGTCTCGGCCTCCCAAAGCACTGGGATTACAGGGATGAGCTACCATGCCCAGCCAACAAGTGTTTTGAGAATTGTTAACCATGATGGAACAAACAATTTTAGGGGGTGATGGGGATATGAAGAAACAGCTGATGGGATGGATGCTTGCCTCCACTTACCTTAACCCAGGGAGTGGTGAGACACATTCAGTGGACGCCTGGGGAGATGGAGGTGTACATCAGGCACATGGAGAAGGTGTTAAGGCGCTATGTCCAGAGGCTGCAGTGGCTGCTGTCCGGTGAGCCTGCCCACTGCCCTGAAGGGTGGAGGAGCATGAGGGGATGTGGAGTGCTACCCCCAGGGACCCCAGTATCAGTCCTTCCAAAGCCAGGCCTTCGAGAACTGCAGATCAGAGGATTAGGCCAGGAACATCATCCAGGTACAACATGACACTGGGAGCCTGGGCGTGGTGGCTCATGCCGGTAATCTCTGCACTTTGGGAAGCCGAGGCAGGTGGATCACCAGTCAGTAGTTTGAAACCAGCCTGGCCAACATGATGAAAATATAAAAATACCCTACTAAAAATACAAAAAATTAGCCAGGCATGGTGGCAGGCACCTGTAATCCCAGCTACTTGGGAGGCTGAGGCAGGAGAATTGCGGAGGTTGCAGTGAGCTGAGATCGCACCACTGCACTCCAGCCTGGGCAACAAGAGTGAAACTCTGTCCAAAAAAAAAAATGACAGTGGGTTCAGAGGACAGGCAAGGGGCTGGATAACAGGGAGGTAGAACATGGGCCCAAGAGCTCCAGCAGGAGCTCACACACGTCACAGCCTGCTCTGCAAGGCCACCTGCCACACCTTGCCTTCCTGCAAATGACAAGGGGTTCACTGTCAAAAGGTTTGCTTTAATATTGACTGGGCCCTAGCAAAACAACCCTGGAGGTACAGATGGTAAGGGGAACTGACAGAGCAGAAACCCTCTGTTTTTTTATTATTATTACTATTTTATTTTAGAAACATGGTCTTGCTCTGTCACCTAGTCTGGAGTCCAGTGGTGCAGTCATGGCTCACTGCAGCCTCGAACTGGGCACAAACAATCCTCCCACCTCAGCCTTGCAAGGAGCTGAGACTACAGGCACGTGCCACCATGCCCAGCTTACTTTATTTATTTTTTTAAGATACAGAGTCTCACTATGTTGCGCAGGCTGGCTCTGAACTCCTAGGCTCAAGCGATCCTCCTGCCTCGGCCTCCCAAAGTCCTGGGATTATAGGTGTAAGCCACCGTGGACCTCTTTTCAGAGAGTGCCAAGTCCCCTCCTGGAGAGGCAAATGGGTTGGGCTGTGGATTAAGAGATGGTCTGAAGCATCAAACCCAAGAAAGTGGGCAGACAGCTAGAACTGGACAGGAGGGGATTCAGGCTATGGGGCCTGGAGGGTTTCTGGGGCAATAGGAGGAGGGAGGAAGGGAGTCCTATATGGAGATCCTACAGGTGGCCTTGCATGTGCCACTCAGGGTCTATGTAAATTCATTAGGTCCAGTCCTCTGCAGTAGGACCTGGTATAGATGGTCCACAGACAGGGGCGTCATGATGACTGCTGCTCCAGGTACAGTTGTCATGTCAGAGGCTGAGCTGGGACAGAGAAGGCATGGGCCTCTCTCCACTCCGGGTTCACATTACCCCTGGGAATGGTGACTTAAAACCAGAGATCCAGCAATTTCTTTTGTAGTACAAGTCCCCCAGCTCACACACCAGTACACACCCAAACACTATCTAATATTTCAAAGCAATATCATGATACTGTTGAATCCAATCACTTAACTTTAAGGATGAGGAAACTCAAGCCCAGGAGGTTTAACCGCTTGTACAACTCATCACAGACAAAGCCAGAGCTGAAATCTTGATCTCCTAAAGCCCAAACCACTGACCAGGTCTGCCCTCGGACAATCGCCCCCTCCCACAGCACCACAAAGGCCGTCTCCCAGTGGGGTGACATCTGATCAATGATCAGGCAGGCAACAGGTGTCGCAAGACTTTATAGTTGATAGATACAATGAGGGAAACCACCCAGGAGGAGGGACCCCTCACCCCCTGCCTCTGCCCCACCTGTCTCGGAGCAGGGAGCCGCCGACTGTTTGGCACCGTTTTGGAGAGCAAAGTATGCATTTTGCTGGACACGTCAGGGTCCATGGGCCCCTACCTGCAGCAGGTGAAGACAGAGCTGGTTTTGCTGATTTGGGAACAGCTGAGGAAGCGCTGTGACAGGTAAGAGGCGAGGGCTGATCAGGAAGATCAAAGGGGCAGTTCCCGAGGCTTCCCTGGTCAAGCACGCCGTCTTCTCTCAGTGCCAGCAGGCCTGGAGTTTCTGAGATGCTCTTCTGAGTAACACATTTGAGTAGGAAAGAGCACTGTATTCCGCTCTGCTCTGAAGGAAAGCAGTTTTTAGAAGCTGGGTATGGTGGCTCATACCTGTAATCCCAGCAATTTTGGGGGCCAAGGCAGGAGGATCACTTGAGCTCAGGAGTTCAAGACCAGCCTCAGCAACAAAGTGACACCCCATCTCTACAATGCATTTAAAAATTAGCTGGGTATGGTGGTATGCACCTGTAGCCCCCACTACTTGGGAGGCTGAGGAAGGAGGATCACTTGAGCCCAGGAGGTTGAGGCCACAGTGAGCTATGATTGCACCAGTGCACTCCTGTGTGGGCAACAGAGTAAGACGTTGTCTCAAAAAAAAAAAAAAAAAAAAAAGAAGGAGCGCAATTTCAGGCCTAGAGACAATTGCAGGCACAGCAAAGGAACTACCATGTGGCCTTGATGTAGGGTTTTCAGCTGAACTTGATTTTTCAAATTATTTATTTAATTTTTAAAATTTTTGTGAACTTGATTTTTGAGTGGAGGAAGTTGTTTATTTTCCCTATCCGGAAGGGTTGACCCTAAGGGGACCCCAGGGGACTCTCATCTTAGACTAGGCCTCGTTCTTGCCTCAATCAGAGTACACATTTCTTGAGCACTTTCTGTGCACCAGATGCTTTACACGCATCATTGCATCAACTCTCACAATGAGCCCATGAGGCGTTGCTGTTATCAGCCCCCATTTTTCAGAAAAAGAAGCCAGGACTTTAAGAGGTTAAGACACGTGCTGAAGATTAGGTAACCAGTCACTGGCTGAGCTAGGATTGTTTGGGTTTTTTGTTTATTTGTTTGACACGGGGTCTCACTCTGTTGCGCAGGCTGGAGTGCAGTGGTGTGATCATAGCTCACTGCAGCCTCAGCGTCCTGGGCTCAAGTGATCTCACACCTCAGCCTCCCAAGTAGCTTGGACTATAGGCACACACCACCATGTCTGGCTAATTTTTTTTTAATTTTTTTGTAGAGATGGGGGTCTCACTATGTTGCCCAGGCTCGTCTTGAACTCCTGGCCTCAAGCAATCCTCCCAGCTTGGCCTTCCAAAGTACTGGGATTACAGGCACAAGTCACTGTGTCTGGCTTGAGCTGGGATTTAAATATATTTCTGTCTGCATCCAAATCGTCAGTATGTACCCTCTCATTCTCAAGAGGCCCCACAGCCCTCTCCCTGAGAGGCCATGGGGCTCATTGTAGGGGTCTTCAGTCTAGATAGGCCTATTCTAACCAATCTCTTTCTCCCCTTCTCTGCCCCTCACCTCCTCTTTTCCTCCTCCCCAGTTTTAACCTGCTCAGCTTTGCAGAGAGCCTTCAATTGTGGCAGGACACACTGGTGGAGACCACAGATGCAGCGTGCCATGAGGCTATGCAATGGGTGACCCACCTGCAAGCTCAGGGCAGCACTTCCATCTTGCAAGCATTGCTGGCAAGTCCCACCACGGAGCCCGACCTTGATGCAAAACAAATACCATCGTCCCCTGTGCTGACACTGCACGATGCTTTAGGATTTACAAAGGGCACTTTAGAATTGACAAAGCACTACATTTCATCTTCCCAGCACCCCAGTGAGAAAAGGATTCTCAATGTTCTCACGTTACAGACGAAGACACAGGCTGGGTGCGGTGGCTCACACCTGTAATCCCAGCACTTTGGGAGGGTAAGGCAGGTGGATCACCCGAGGTCAGGAGTTCGAGACCATCCTGACCAACATGGTGAAACCCCATCTCTACTAAATACAAAAGATTAGCTGGGCGTGGTGGCGCATGCCTGTAATCCCAACTACTTGGGAGGCTGAAGCAGGAGAATTGCTTGAACCCAGGAGGCAGAGGTTGCATTGAGCCAAGATTGCACCATTGCACTCCAGCCTGGGCAACAAGAACGAAACTCCATCTCAAAAAAATAAAAATTAAAGAAAAATAGATGAAGACACAGAGGCTCAGAGATGTTAAGTGACTTGCTTGGGATTAACCAGCTAGGCAGCGAGCCATGCTCTTCCTCCTAAACCTCAGCAGCTTCCTTGGTCTGTCTGAGGCTGAAAGAGAATCTCTCAGTCTTTTTGAACAGGTCAGAGGCATCCAATCAGATGCATTTTGGCAGAGGCAGGCAGCAGCAGGCACCACCTTTAGGCATTTGGTTCTTGTCTTCCGGGTGAGCCTCTCCCCTGAGCCTGACAGCCGTCCTGTGTTCTTTCAGAAAGCTTTCAGTTTCCATGATCTGGAAGGACTGTACCTCCTGACCGACGGAAAGCCAGACACAAGCTGCAGCCTTGTCCTAAATGAAGTCCAAAGACTCAGAGAGAAAAGAGATGTGAAAGTGCACACCATTTCCTTGAACTGCTCAGACAGGTGGGTGATATGGAGCCACACATCTCAGCAGGGAGATCCAAGCTCCCCACCTAATCTACCCGCTCACTTAAACGCCGGTGTCTCCTGGGCCCTAATCCTGTAAATCAGATATTAGGAGAAGTGCCCGGGCGTGCTGGCTCACGCCTGTAATCCCAGCACTTTAGGAGGTTGAGGCAGGCGGATCACCTGAGGTCAGGAGTTCAAGACCAACCTGGCCAACATGGTGAAACCCTGTCTCTACTAAAAATACAAAAATTAGACAGGTGTGGTGGCGTGCACCTGTAATCCCAGCTACTCAGGAGACTGAGACGTGAGAATTGCTTGATCCAGGGAGTCAGAGGTTGCAGTCAGCCAAGGTTGCTCCATGGCACTCTAGCCTGGGCAACAGTAAGATTGTCAAAAAAAAAAAGAAAGAAAGAAATTAGGAGAAGCATTATTTTTCTAGAGGGCCCAAGCAGGTGTCACACCACAGGGTGAAAACCCCTCTCTTTTTTATTTTTATTTTTATTTTTATTTTTATTTTTATTTTTTATTTTATTTTATTTATTTATTTTTTTGAGACGGAGTCTCGTTCTGTCGCCCAGGCTGGAGTGCAGTGGCCAGATCTCAGCTCACTGCAAGCTCCGCCTCCCGGGTTCACGCCATTCTCCTGCCTCAGCCTCCTGAGTAGCTGCGACTACAGGGAAAACCCCTCTCTTTACTCAGACATTTCCCTCTGACTTCCTCCAGCCTGGAAA
The DNA here is from genome assembly GCF_047675955.1 of Chlorocebus sabaeus. NCBI lineage: Eukaryota > Metazoa > Chordata > Mammalia > Primates > Cercopithecidae > Chlorocebus > Chlorocebus sabaeus. Next base: position 20,006,317 of record NC_132908.1, read on the forward strand.
CACATTTGCACGAGATTCACACAGTCATGTCACGGTCTCCCTCCTACTCTTCCCTGGGATCACATTTGTGAGTATTTAGGGGACATTTAGGGGAAAAGCTAGAAAGAAAAATATTAATGTAGCCTCGTCATGGTTATTTTTATAAACGATCACTATAGAACATGTGTTATGACTGGGCACCATGGCTCATGCCTATAATCCCTGTGCTTTGGGAGACTGAGGTGCGAGGATCACTTGAGGCCAGGAGTTCGAGACTAGCCTGGATATCATAGCAAGATTCTGTCTCTACAAAACAAAACAAAAATGTGAAAAAGAACACATGTCAGATAAGACTCAGTGCCTTCAAAAATCAAAACTTTACTATTAGCCGAACAGACTACATAGGGACATATTTTATCTCTTGGTCTAAACCATAAGCCCCATAAGTGTAATATGTGTCCTTTACAGGCCTAACATAGTAGGCACTGGATAAGTGTCCCATAAAGAAATGGGGGCTAGGCTGGGCACAATGGCTCACACCTGTAATCCCAGCACTTTGGGAGGCCAAGGCAGGCAGATCACCTGAGGTCAGGAGTTCGAAACCAGCCTGGCCAACATGGCGAAACCCCGTCTCTACTAAAAAAATACAAAAATTAGCCTGGTGTGGTGGCCGGCACCTGTAGACCCAGCTACTCAGGAGGCTGAGGCAGGGGAATCGCTTGAACCCGGGAGGCGGAGGTTGCAGTGAGCCAAGATCATGCAAGATCACTCCAGTCTGCGTAACAGACTAAGACTCTGTCTCAAAAAAGAAAAGAAGAAATGGGGGCTGGAGTGTGTGGGCTGTGTGGTTTGAGGGGGTCCAGGCTAAATGGCATCACTCACATGGGGAACACGGGGACTTCTCTTCCCTCAAGCAGCAGCAGTTGCTATAGCTGTCCATAAACTGGTGGGGAAAGTGTCCTTTGGTGTTCTAATGGTGGTCTCCATGGCACAAGCCACCACCCATTGCCAGGCTGATTTCTCTTAAGCCCCACAGACTTAAGTTCCCCATGGACCTGGGGAGTCACACCAACTAGGCTGGTCAGTCAGCCTCCCCACCAGCCCTCTGTCCCTTCCTTCCAGAGCGGCGGTTGAGTTCCTGAGAAAGCTGGCTTCCTTCACCGGCGGACGCTATCACTGCCCTGTGGGTGAGGACACACTCTCCAAAATGTGCGGCCTGCTGACGAAAGGCTTCATCAATGAAAACGTAAGTTGCAGAGCCACTGAACATGAGGTCTGTTGAAACAGCTCAATAAAATATCAACAGGCATGGGTTTTCCTTCTTGAACTCCTGGGCTCAAGTGATCCTCCCACCTTGGCCTCCCAAAGTGTTAGGATTACAGGCATGAGCCACCACGCCTGTCCTGGGTTTTCCTTCTGACTAAAAAGATCTCTGCTTTTCATTGAAACAAAATATTAACTAAAAAGGATTGGGTTTCCCTGCCACTGTCCTTTTAGGCTGACTCTCCTCAAGACTGGGAAAGAAGCAGGATTTGAGGGTGTTGTTATATTTTCTGATGATCAGACCAGTTTGCCTGTGTTGGAAATTTATGTGGCTTTATGTAGATTACCTCTTTTAATATTATACCCATTAAACAGATGAACAGCAGGCCCAGCGAGGTTTAAGAATACACCTAAAGCTGGGCATGGTGGCGCACACCTGTAATCTCAGCACTTTGGGAGGCCGAGGTGGGTGGATCACTTGAGGTCAGGAGTTTGAGACCAGCCTGGCCAACATGGTGAAATGACGTCTCTACTGAAAATACAAAAATTAGCCAGGCATGGTGGTGTGCACCTGTAATCCCAGTTACTCGAGAGGCTGAGGCAGAATTGCTTGAACCTGGAAGACAGAGGTTGCAGTGAGCCGAGACTGCACCACTGCACTCCAGCCTGAGTGACAGAGCAAGACTCCGTCTCAAAACAAACAACCACCAAAAAAACTAAAGTCAGAGGAAGTGGTATAGCTAGAGCCCCAAGACACCCACGATCTTAACCTTTGTGCTTTAATTCCTGCATATTTGTGTCTTCTGGGGTTCAATTCATTGAAACACAGACATTCAAGTTATCTGTTAAGCAATAGATCTAGCAAAGTCTTAGGTTATCTATGAAGTAATAAATCTAGTAAAGTCATAGATTTCAATGATCTACTTCTGACTTAATAGGAAAATTCTGCACATATTTATACCTTTTAGGAATGCAATGTTGCCAGTGATAACATTCCCAGGGCAACAAATTATCAAGTAAGATAACCAATCAGAATTCCAGATTTCTTTTCAGAGGTTAAAGGTTACTTTCACAGGACATGGCATAATTTTTTTTTTTTTTTTTTTTGAGACAGGGTCTCATTTCGTTGCCCAGGCTAAAGTGCAGTGGCGCAATCACAGCTCAGTACAGCCTCCACATCCTGAACTCAGGCAATCTTTCCACCTCAGCCTCCAGAGTAGCTGGGATCACAGGTGCACCACCACGCCTAGCTAATTTCTTCAATGTTTTATAGAAACAGGATCTCACCATGTTGCCTAGGCTGATCTCAAACTCCTAGGATTAAGTAATCTTCCTGCCTAAGCTTCCCAAAGTGTTGGGATTACAGGCATGAACCATCAGGCTCAGCTGGCATAATCTTTGAAGTCTGGGTAGCCTTACATGACTCCTTCTTTCAATCAACTAGCTCTTCTAGGGACAAGTATCATAAATAATACAGAGAACAGAACAAATTGGTAAAAGTAATGAATATTCACCCAAGTGTCCTTATTACACAGGAAAACAAGTGATGATATGTTTAAGGCTCTCAGCTTAATACCTTATCAAATCAGATTCTCTGAATTGTTTTTTCATGCAGACTAGGATTGCTATGCTACTCAGGCAGAAGGGATGGTTTCCTCTCTTTCTTAGGGCTTATGAACTGTGAGACATGTAGTTTTTTTCTTTTTTTGTTTTTTGTTTTTTTGAGACGAAGTCTTACTGTGTCACCAGGCTGGAGTGCAGTGGTGCAATCTCAGCTCACTTCAGCCTCTGCCTCCTGGGTTCAAGTGATTCTCGTGTCTCAGCCTCCTGAGTAGCTAGGATTGCAGGTGCCTGCCACCACACCCAGCTAATTTTTATATTTTTACTGGAGATGAGGTTTCATCATATTGGCCAGGCTGGTCTCAAACTCCTGACCTCAAGTGATCTGCCCACCTCAGCCACCCAAAGTGCTAGGATTGGTAAGATGTATTTTTAAGGCTAGGTGGTGAAATTTTATTAGTTAACATTTTTTTAAAAAGCATGCCTCAGCCAGGTGTGGTAGCAGATGCCTGTGGTCCTAGCTACTTGGGAGGTTGAAGTGGGAGGATAGCGTGAGCCCAGGAGTTTGAGGCTACAGTGAGCCATGATCATGCCACTGCCCTCCAGCCAGGACAGCAGAGCAAGGCTCTGTCTAAAATCAACCAAATAAAAAGCATACCTGTGAATCTATTTTACTAGAAGAAATGCAAAAAATGACTGAACAGATTTTACTGAATAGCAGTGAGATAAGGAACCTGTGCCATTTCTGTTCCACTGGCCCAGAGTGGGGGCACCTTCACTCAGTTTCTGACACTATCTTGCTTTGCCACAGTCCCCTCCCTACACTGACTCTCACACACCATATTTCAAAGTGTCCCCTTTGCAGAATGACTGTCTTGATAGGTAGTGAGCTTCCTGTCCCTGGAGATATACAAGCAGAGGCTCACAAGATTTCCTGCACTGGATGGAAGCCAGACGTGATTAGCTCTAAAATGTTTTTTCTGAGATTTTGGATTTTCAGCTCCCATCTATTTAATGGATCAAACTTCACACTCACTTCCCCTTTTCAAGGATCCCACGCTTCCACCATTTGAAGGAGATGATTTAAGGAGGCTGGCCCAGGAGATCACCAAGGCCAGAAGCTTCCTCTGGCAGGCCCAGTCCTTCAGGTATGCCCTTCACGCAGCCTTTCCCGCCTGCCATTTGGCTACAGCCATGGAAACCCCGGACCCCATCTAGAAGGGCCGCACCCATTATGGTACCCTTGCTCCAAGGGTTCCTGCCCTGCTTCTCCCAGCCAGCCCAGAAATCTGGGCACCAGGGAGACCATCTTTCTTCATCTCGTGCCCACCAGATCCCAGCTCCAGAAGAAAAATGATGGAGAACCAAAGGTCACTCTTTCCTAGAGAAGTGTTCTCAGGTAAGGGGAGGGGCTAGACCCCACACTGCCTGAGTGTGCACTAAGCACCAAGTGGCATGCTCTATTTTGTGGTCAATAACAACTCTGGTTAAAAAATAATGATTCCTCTAAACAGAAATGTCATCCTGCAAAGGACCACTTACTGAGCAAATCCCAGCCCAGAGGGCAGGATGGGGTGGAATGCTGTGACCCGCAGGGAACATGATTCCTGGTACCAGGACTCCCTGGAAGCTGAGGAAGGAAAGGCTCTGTCTTGTGTGTGAGGGGCCATTCCTGGGTCTAATCTAACTCTCAGGCCCTGTCCCGCAGTGCACCCTACTCTCCAGCCACTAGACTGTCCCTCGCTGGGAAGCCCTAAACCAACCCCCTGCCTGAATGGTGCTTCTTGCCTCCTCTGCCTGGAGACTCCTGCTCACCCATCAAGGCACAGCTCAAATGACATCAGCTCCCTGGGACCCATCTAGAGCCAGGGGGCTCCAGTCTTTCTCTGGCAGCATCCTGACCACACAAAACTCTCGCACTCAGCACTCCATGTCACGCCACCTTCCTCGCTGATCTAGCTCTTCTCCTTGACCGTGAGTTCCCTTGGGATGAGACTGCTGTTCCAGGATCTGCAGGTCCCCAGAAGCTGCCACATGGGAGACACATGGTGAACAGTGAGCAGGCGGCTGAGCTGCGGGAGCCTAGCTCTGGAAAGCAGCTGATGGGGTGGTCTCCACCCTGCTCCATCACAGGCTAATGCAGAGTCACAGTCAGCCCATCCTGGAGGAAGAAGAAACCAGTGAGCCTCACCACCACCCTCCATCCCTGCCCAACCAAACTGAAGTGAAGGCTGCTCATCCAGGGTCATTTTCCAAAATTAAAAACAATTACTTTTATTCCACTAGTAGGAGCAACATGACTTTAACTGTTTGAAATGATCATTGGCGTGTGTGTGTGTTTGTCAGTTTTTAGTGACATAAAACTTTATTAAAAGACTCATACCATACTATATAAAGGATTTCAATAAGAAAAAGAAAAAATTCCAATTTTTTTTTTTTAAACAGAGTCTCGCTCTGTTGCCCAGGCTGGAGTGCAGTGGCACAATCTCGGCTCACTGCAACCTCCGCCTCCCAGGTTCAAGCGATTCTCCTGCCTCAGCCTCCTGAGCAACTGGAACTACAGGGGCCTGCCACCATGCCCGGCTAATTTTTGTATTTTTAGTAGAGACAGGGTTTCACTATGTTGGCCAGGCTGGTCTTGAACTCCTGACCTCAGGGGATCTGCCTGCCTTGGCCTCCCAAAGTGCTGGGATTACAGGGATAAGTCACCATGCCTAGCCCATCCCAATTTAATTTTTTTTTTTTTTTTAAGTAGATAGAGTCTCACTCTCTTTGCCCAGGCTGGAGTGCAGTGGCACAATCTCGGCTCACTGCAACCTCCACCTCCCGGGTTCAAGCGATTCTCCTGCCTCAGCCTCCCAAGTAGAGTAGCTGGAATTACAAGCGCCTGCCACCACGCCCAGCTATTTTTCTTTTTATTTTTAGTGGAGACGGGGTTTCACCATGTTGGCCAGGCTGGTCTCAAATTCCTGACCTCAGGTGATCCACCCACCTTGGCCTCCCAAAGTGCTGGGATTACAGGCATGAGTCACCACGCCCGGCCCATCCAATTTTTAAAATGGACAATAGGTACATGAAAAGGTGCTCAACAGCCTTACCTGCCAGGGAAATGTAAATTAAAACCACAGTGAGATGCCACTACATCCCACTAGAATGACTAAAATCAAAAAGACTGGGGCTGGGCACAGCGGCTCATGCCTCTAATCTCAACACTTTGCGAGGCTGAGATGGGAGAACTGCTTGATGCCAAGGGTTCAACACCAGCCTGGGCAACATAGCAAGACCCCATGTCTCCAAAAATTTAAAACAAATTAGCCAGGAATGGTGGCCCAATGCATGCAGTTTTAGCTACTCAGGAGGCTGAGGCATGAGGATCAGTTAAGCCCAGGAGTTTGAGACTGTAGTGAGCTGTGATTGTGCCATTGCACTCCAGCCTGGGCAACAGAGTAAGACCCTGTCTCTTAAAAACAAAAACAAACAAACAAAAAACAAGATGGCCAGGCGTGGTGGCTCACATCTGTAATCCCAGCACTTTGGGAGGCCGAGGTGGGCAGATCACATGAAGTCAGGAGTTTGAGACCAGCATGGCCAACATAGTGAAACCCCATCTCTACTAAAAACACAAAAATGAGCTGGGCATGGTGGTGCACACCTGTAATTCCAGCTACTCAGGAGGCTGAGACACGAGAATCACTTGAATCTGGGAAGTAGAGGTTGCAATGAGCTGAGACTGGGCCACTGCACTCCAGCCTGGGCAACAGAATGAGACCCTGTCTCTAAAAACAAAACAAAACAAAACAAAGAACTACAATATCAAGATGTGGAACAGTTGGAACGCTGATATTCCAGTTAGGGTAGGGGTTGGGGTAGGGATGTGTAATTTGACTCAATAACTTTGGAAGACTATTTGGCAATTTCTACTAAAGTAAAACATATGCCTGCTCTATGATCTAGTAATTCCACTCCAAGGGTAATGAGTGCATATGTTAGACAAAAGACATATAAGGATTTTTCCAGCAGCCTTATTCATTAGAGCTCAAAACTGGAAACTACCCAATGTCCATCAGATTAATGTGCAAATAAAATCTGATACATTTTACAGTGAAATACTATGCATCGATTTAAAAAGAATGAATAGTTGACATGGTGGCTCACACCTGAAATCCCAGCACTTTGGGAGACCAAGGCAGGTAGATGACTTGAGCCCAGGAGTTTGAGACTAGCCTAGGTAACATGGTGAGAACCCATCCTACAAAAAATACAAAAATTAGCCAGGCTTGGAAGCACATGCCTGTAGTGCCAGCTACTCAGGAGGCTGAGGTGCAAGGATCACCTGAGCCCAGGAGAGGTTGAGGCTGCAGTGAGCCTTGATCATGCCACTACACTCCAGCCTGGGCAATAGAGTGAAACCCTGCCTGCACCCCCAAAAAAGAATGATCTATACAGCTATATTCAACAAGATGCATCAGTCTCATAATATTGGGCAAAAGAAACCAGACACAAAAGAGTACATACTGTATAATGTCATTTATATGAAGTTCAAGAACCAAGCAAATTCCTTATTGGTGACTGAAGTCAAAATAGTAGTTACCCTGTGGGATGAGGAACACAAAGGGGACATCTGGCATGATGAAAATATTATATATCTTGATCAAGGTAGGAGTTACATTGAAGTATACATAAGTAAAAATTCATCAAGTTGTTTAAAAACACTCAGTTGTGGCCAGGTGTGGTGGTTCATGCCTGTAATCCCAGCACTTAGGGAGACCAAGGCAGGCAGATGGCTCAAGGCCAGGAGTTCGAGACCAGCCTGGGCAACATGGAGAAACCCTGTCTCTACCAAAAATACAAAAATTAGCCAGGCGTGGTGGTGGACACCTGTAATCCCAGCTACTCGGAGGCTGAGTCAGGAGAATCGCTTGAACCCGGGAGGTGGAGGTTGTAGTGAGCTGAGATCGTGCCACTGCACTCCAGCCTGGCGACAGAGACTCTGTCTCAAAAACAAAAAACAAAAAACAAAACAAAAAAAAATGAAACTCACTTGCTAAGGCTTGATGAGACCCTCCTTTGGCCAGATTCTGTGCTGGGTCCAGGAAGGCAGTGGTGACCACAGCCCCTGCCGTGGTTATTCTCAGTCTGATCCATCTTGCACAGCTGCCATTTTGGGTCACCTCTGTAAATACAGAGAAAAGGGCCTGTGGTGGTTGTATTCATTTGCTAGAGCTGTCATAACAAAGTACCACAAATTGAGTGGATGAAACAACAGAAATTTATTGTCTTATTGTTCTGGAAGCTGGAAGTTCAAGATTAAGGTGCCCTCAGGGCCATGCTCCCTCTGAAGACACTGGGAAGGATCCATTCCAGACTTCTCCATTCTGGTAGTTCCTTGGCTTTGGGCAGCGTAACTCCAGTCCTCACATGAAATTCTCCCTATGTGCATGTCTCTGTCCAAATTTCCCCCATTTATAAGAACACTAGTCATACTGGAGTAGGGGCCCACCTTATTCCACTATGACCTTAACTCATTACATCTGCAATGACTCTCTTTGCAGAGTTAGGGTTAAGTACATGGGATTGGGACTTCCACATATGAATTTTGTGAAGAACACAATTCAACCCATCACAGATATAAGTTATGCTTCTCTTTGCAGGACAATATCAGCAGCTGGTACCGGGGAATGTGAGTTCTCTGACCCTGTTGGTGGGAGAAGAGGCTGGCCTTTATGAATTTAAGGTTGGACCAGACACATGGCTTATGAAGTGGGGAAGGACAGGACCTAGGTTCAAATCCCAACTTCGCATGTAATGAGAAGAACAGCTACTATTGTTTGCGCACTAATTGAGCCAGCACCATGCTCAACATTTTGCATAAAGCATGTTAGTCATAAACCTCACAGCATCGCAACTATTAAGTGCACATCATTGGCAGTTTACAGATTAGGAAACTGAGCCTCGTAGGTGCTCAAAGACACACAGCAAGAAAGTGGCAAAGCCAAGATTTAAATCCAGTACAGACCCCGTGGCTTTTCCCCACCACATTTGGAGCCCCTTTTCTGAACCTGTTTCCCTGTCTCTAAAATTGAGCTAAAACAGAGTTGTGAGGATTAAGCAAGATCTCTTACCATCTGGCTCATACAACATGCAGACTAAGATTTTGTTTTTCTCTTCCCCACACCTATGCCCACAAAGGGCGTTGTATGGGTGGAGGCTTTTTCAGTTGCCCTTTTCAGAGCAAAGTGACCAGCCCTTGCTGCTCTCAGCCCCTGTGGCTCCATTACAGCAGTTGTGAGCTCTTGGGCACATGCCTGACCCTCTAATACCACCACTTGAACATGAGTTTTCTTTTACTGAGACAGGATCTCACTCCATTGCCCGAGCTTTCCAGCAGTGAGATTGCAGTGGCACAATCACAGCCCACATAGCCTCTACCTCCCGGGCTCAGGTGATCCTCCTGCCTCAGCCTCCCAAGTAGCTGGGACTACAGGCACATACCACTATGCCTGGCTAATTTTTTTGTATTTTTTCATAGAGATGGGCTCTCACTATGTTGCCCAGGCTGGTCTCAAACTCCTAGGCTCAAGTGATCTGCCCACCCCAGCCTCCCAAAGTGCTGGGATTACAGGCATGAGCCACACCCAGCTGAACACGAGTTTTCAAAGGGTGATAGTATCCAGCACTGAAGAAGCATCCCTCAAAAGTAGAGTGATGTGATTGATGCATAAATCAACAGAGATCAGTGGAAGATTGCAAGACAGGAAGAGTAGATAGATGGGTAGAAGGAAGGAAAGAAAGATATATGGGATGAATTAGATGGGTGGAAGGTTGGATGGATGGAAGTTTGGATGGATAGGTGGAAGGATAGATGACGGAAGGTTGGATGGACAGGTGGAAGAATGGATGGATGAAAGGCCATATGGACAGGTGGAAATACAGATAGATGGAAAGCTGGATGGACAGGTAGAAGTACAGATGGATGAAAGGTTGGATGGATAAGTGGAAGGATGGACAGATGGAAGTTTGGATGGGTAAGTGGAAGGATGGATGATGGAAGGTTGGATGGATAGGTGGAAGGATGTATGGATAGGTGGAAGGATGGATGGATGGAAGGTTGGATGGATAGGTGGAAGGATGGATGGATAGGTAGAAGGATAGATGGATGGAAGGTTGGATGGATAAGTGGAAGGATGGATGGATAGGTGGAAGGATGGATGGATGGAAAGTTGGATGGATAAGTGGAAGGATGGATGGATAGATGGAAGGATGGATGGATGGAAGGTTGGATGGATGGGTGGAAGGATGGATGATAGAAGAACTTTTTTGGGTTTTTTTGTTTGTTTAAATATTTGCAAATCATTTATGTGATGAGGGATTTATATCCAGAACATACAAAGAACTCTTAAAAGTCAACAAATAACTCAGCTAAAAATGAGCAAAGGATTTGAACAGACACTTCTCCAAAGAAAACACATTAATGTGCCAATGAGCACATGAAAACATGTTCAGCAGCATTAGCTATCAGGAAAATATAAATGAAACCACAATGAGACCCCACTTCACACCCAACAGAATAGTTAAAATTTTAAACATAGATAATAAGTGTTGGTAAAGATGTGGAAATATTGGAACCCTATACACTGCTGGTAGGGTTGTAAAATGGTGCAGCTACTTTAGAGAACAGTTTGGCGGTTCTTCTCTAAACACAGAGTAATCATATGACCCAGCAATTCTGCTCCTAGATATAGATGAAACCTTTTTCTTGGGGTTCTAGGACGACTTGGCCGGCACGACAGAGCCCGGCACGCAGGGCCTTTGTGTGTTTTCCCACCAGAACCGTGGACCATTTCGCCCATCCCGGCCCTACTGGCTTCAGCTTCCCCTCTATGAGAGCCTGCGGGTCTCCACCTGAGAGAATGCAGGTGCTCCCTGCCGGGTGCAGAGGAGCAGGCGGGGGCGGTCCGGATGCCACGCTCCGCCCCGTTCTGCCCCCTCTGGAGGAGGAGGTGGCCCGGTGGCCCTGGCGGCGCGGAGTCTGGCGCAGCGCGGGGAGCACGCAGCACCGCGGGAGCCCGGGCCAGGTGAGCGAAGCCCGGACGCGGGCCAGGGAAGGACGCAGGAGCGGGCGGGACAGGGAGGGTGAGGGGGCCAAGAGGGGAGGGGACCCCCACCCTCGAGCTGCCCGCGAGCCCAGCGCGCCCAGGGTCAGTCCCTGATGCTCCCCACCCTTTTGCCAGTTCCTTCCACCAAACCCGCTTTTGGGGTCCCCATCGACCTGGATTCCGGCGGAGACATTGTCTGTGATTCCATCAAAGTTTCCTCATGTTCTCTGGGCCTCAGTTTCCACCTCTGGGTAATGGGAACCATAGCCTGTACTTCACTGAACTTCCAAAAGAATGAGTGCAGCCATGTCCGGGGTCAGTCTGGCACGCGACCATAGCACGGCCAGATCCCCAACATGCCCCAGAGATTTTGTTCACCCAGCAGCATTCGCTGGCCGCCTGCTTTGTGCCAGCCACTGTTCTAGGTGCTGGGACACTCCAGGGAATGAAATCCTCCTGGAGCTTTGCAATGTAGCCTTGCAAGGCATTCTGGCGTCTGTTTTCTCATGGCCACCCTGTGAGGAGCCAGAGCAGCCAGAAATATTTGGGTCCGTTCGCAGTTGTGCCTACTGAGGTACAGTGAGGTTTTAAGGCCGTTACCCAAGGGCACACCCCAACAAGTGAGTACCCAAGGCTGAGTCCAGCTTTTGCCACAAAAGGCATCCCCTTAGGGTAGAAAGTCAACTCTGGTCCCATAGACCCTTCCCCAGAACAGAGTCCTCTGGGCCCGAGTATAAGAGGAGGGCTCGCTATGTGGCTGCATCCTCTCCTCTCCCTCTGGGGGATTTAGGCCCCTCCTCCATGATGATTTGTGGTCTCTCTCATTAAACCCATGAGTGGGCTGGGCGCGGTGGCTCACACCTGTAATCCCAGCACTTTGGGAGGCCGAGGCGGGTGGATCACTTGAGGCCAGGAGTTCACGACCAGCCTGGCCAACGTGGTGAAACCCCCATCTCTACTAAAAATATAAAAATTAGTCAGGTGTGGTGGCACGTGCCTGTAGTCCCAGCTGCTGGGGAGGCTGAGGAAGAATTGCTTGAGCCAGGGAGACGGAGGTTGCAGTGAGCCAAGATCACACCACTGCACTCCAGCCTGGGCAACAGAGTGAGACTCCTTCTCTAAATAAATAAATAAAGCCATGAGTGTTCGTGCTCATATGGGGCAGGACTGTTTTCCTCACCCAGACATTTGGTGAGCAGGGCAGTAACAGAGGAAATTAAAAATACAGCCCCTCTAGCTGCCAGAGTCCCTGCCCTCTGACCACCACCAGCAAAAAACGTGGGGCTCATCAGTCCAGTCACTCAACAAATACCCATTCTTTCATGCAGCCAGTATATGCCATGCAGGGCAGAGACGCGCCTATCTGCATATGTAGGGCCTGACGCATAGAGGTCCCTAGCACATGGTTGTTGTTGTTGTGGTTATGATCACCTGGCCCTGGTCATCCAGCCTCATCCTCAGGTGGAGCGGGAGGTCGGGAGGGGGGTGGGGGCATGGGTGATGGTGACAGTGACTGACAGCCTGGCTTGCCCTGAGTCTAGACTGAGGGCTGGGCACAGTGGCTCACGCCTGTAATCTCAACACTTTGGGAGGCCAAGGCAGGAGAATTGCTTGAGTTCAGGAGTTCACTACTAGCCTGAGCAACAGAGTGAGACTCTGTCTCAAAAATCTAAAAAAGATCTAGGGAGCCGGGTACGGTGGCTCACACCTGTAATTCCAGAACTTTGGGAGGCTGAGGTGGGAGGATCACTTGAGGTCAGGAGTTCAAGACCAGGCTGGCCAACATGGTGAACAACTCCATCTCCACTGAAAATGCAAAAACTTACCAGACATGGTAGCATGCATCTATATTCCCAGCTGCTTCGGGGGCTAAGATGGGAGGATCACTTGAGCAGGGAAGGTTAAGGCTACAGTGAGCTATGATTGCGCCACTGCACTCCAGCCTAGGCGACAGAGAAAAAAAGTAGTCTGAGGCTGCAAAGAACAGGATCCTCAGTGCTGTCCCCCTAGACCCATAGACCAGAACCTAAAGCCTGCAGAGGGATTGGGCAGACCCTGTGGTACCAGCTACCCACACTATTGGACCTGGGAGGACCAGAGGTGGCAGGTGGCAGGGTGGGGACAGGCACAGCACTTGGAGTCATGTACAAGTTTCCAGGGTGCAGAGTCCTTTTGGATCCATGTGGATTCTCCTCCTCCTCCTCTTTCTCTTCTTCCTCTTCCAGAAGGCCCTCCCCATCGCCCCAGTCAGAAAGCAGCCACCTCCCATTCTGGTGAGGTTCCCGCTGCATGATTTGCCCTGTCTTCCTTCAGTGCTCCATGGAAACTGGAATTTTAAGAAACTGGTAGAGAAGTCAGGAATGCTTTATGTCACCCTCAGTCACACAATGTGACTTTGGGCCTCAATTTCCCTAGCTCTAAAACCCAAGTCTTGGCTGCCTTGTCTCTGACTCTCTGTGCAGAGGACAGCAGCCACACTGGCGTTTCTTTTTTTGTTGTTTTTTGAGGTTGAGTCTCACTCTATTGCCCAGGCTGGGGTGCAGTGGCACCATCTCAACTCACTGCAACCTCTGCCTTCTGGGTTCAAGCAATTCTTGTGCTTCAGTCTCCTAGCTGGGATTACAGGTGTGCCCCACCACACCCAGCTAATTTTTGCATTTTCAGTAGAGACGGGGTTTCACCATGTTGGCCATGCTGGTCTCCAACTCCTGGCCTTAAGTGATTCGCCCGCCTCGGCCTCCCAAAGTGCTGGAATTACAGATGTGAGCCACCGCGCCAGGCCCCCACTGGAGATTCTTGAGATTCTGAAAGGGACAGGTTCCCTGGGAACTCAGAAAGTCTCTAACTTCCACCTGGAGCTCCCCTCAGTCCTAGAGGTCTAATAATCTATGTGACCTGAAACGATTCTAGAGCATTCTTTCTTCTACTTTTTTCCCACAGGTGGTCTGTTTCTGGGTCTGCATGGCTCAGTAGAGGATGAAGTCCAACCCCCCAGGCTCCTCCCCAGAGGCCTGCAAAGCTGCAGGCCAGGGTGAGAAGAGCTGCCCTGTCTGCCAGGCCTGTGGAGAGGTCTCGGGTCCAAGGTCTGGTTTAGGGTCTGAGTCAGGGCCTGCACCAAAGCCTGGTGCCATTCCAGGGTCTGGACTGGGGCCCAAAACTATTCCAGGACCTCAGGCGGGTTCTGGTGCTGCTCCGAGGCCTGGTGCTGTTTCAGGGACTGGACCAGGTCTAGGACCTGGGCCAGGAGCTGGGTCAGTACCTGGACCAGGAGCTGGGTCTGTACCTGGTCTAGGAGCTGGGTCTGTACCTGGGCCAGGAACTGGGTCTATACCTGGTCTAGGAGCTAGGTTTGTACCTGGGCCAGGAGCTGGGTCTGTACTTGGGCCAGGAGCTGGTTCTGGACCTGGCCTAGGAGCTGGGTCTGCAGCTGGGCCAGGATCTGGGTCTGTACCTGGTCTAGGAGCTGGGTTGGGACATGGTTTAGGAGCTGGGCCAGAAGCTGGGTCAGTACCTGGGCCAGGAGCTGGATCGGTACCTGGGCCAGGAGCTGGGTCTACACCTGAGCCAGAGCTAGGACCTGGGCTCAGACAGGGCTCTGGGACTGGGCCCAAACCCAATGAGTCAACAACAACCCCAACACCAGCACCGCAGCAGAAGACTGAAGCCAAACCCACAAAGGTTGCCAGGCAGAAGGTTCTGGTGACTGGAGGAGGAGGCTACCTGGGCTTTAGCCTGGGATCCCACCTGGCCAAGAGTGGCACTCCTGTCATTCTGCTTGACCGCCGCAGACCCCAGTGGGAACTGTCCCCGGAAACCGAGTTCATCCAGGTACAAGGGACAAGGGTCTTAATAGACTGGGGTGGTGGTGATGCTCAGGAGCCAGTGTTTGATGTGAAACCTGTGGTGTGGGGTTTAGGGGCACAGACCCTGAAGCCAGACTGTTTGAGCTATAGCTCTGGCTCCAGTGCTACCAGCTGGGCAGCTGTGGTCACAGAAAGGGGACAATAGTAACTAACACCTACTTCACAAGGTCTCATTGGGAGTTGATGAAACAGTACACATAAACCTAGCACAGCCCCTGTGACCTAGAGAGTGTGATGAATGAGCAGGAGATGATGCTCATAGTGCCCTGTAGGATCATTTAGTGAATCCTTCCCTACCAGCCTTTCCTGATGCTACAGAAGCTTGGCCTGGGCTGGGTCAGGAGGCCAGCTCTGAGACCAGGCAAGGTGCAGAGGTGTTATCTCTTGCCTTGGACTTGAACCCCCTGCCCTCATCTCTTTTTCCTCTGGTGCAGGCTGACGTCCGAGATGAAGAAGCCCTGTACCGTGCCTTCAAAGGGGTGGACTGTGTCTTCCACATGGCTTCCTATGGAATGTCTGGGGTTGAGAAGGTGGGCTCCTCACACACAACACCTAGAGTTAGACAGAGTGTGGTTCCAGTCCTGGCTCTGCCCTCACGCCCATGCATTCCCTATCATGCTTCACCTACTGTAGGAAGGACTTGGGCTACTCCCACCCTGCATCCTGCATCCATGAGACCAAATACCACTTTGGTCATTTGGGTTTGTTTTTTGTTTTTGTTTTTTTGAGACTGAGTCTCACTCTGTCACCCAGGCTGGAGTGCAGTGGCACAATCTCAGCTCACTGCAACTTCCATCTCCCAGGTTGAAGTGCTTCTCCTGCCTCAGCCTCCCGAGTAACTGGGATTACAGGTACCACCAACACGCTCAGCTTATTTTTGTATTTTTAGCAGAAACGGGGTTTCACCATGTTGGCCAGGCTAGTCTCAAACTCCTGACCTCAGGTGATCCACCTGCCTTGGCCTCCCAAAGTGCTGGGATTACAGGCATGAGCCACTGCACCCGGCCCCAGTTCTGCCATTTCATAACTGTGTTATCTAGGGCAAGTTTATTTAACCTCTCTGATCCTCTTTCATCATCTGGAAAGTGAGGATATTACTATTAGTAATAACACAACCTCTTCAGAGAGCGATGTAATAGTATCCACCAAAACATACGTACACCCGTTGCCTCAGAAATTACACTCATTTGTGTATTTGCAGCATTGTTTTTAATAACAAAACACCAGAAATAACCCATCAGTTGAGGACTATTTAAATAAATTGTGTTTTACAGTCAAATTCTATGCAGCCATTCAAAAGAAAGAGGTAACTCAAAGTGTGCAGATTAAAAAAACAGTTTCCAAGGTGCAAAGCAGTGTTTGGCATTCTCCTGTTTGTTTCCAAAAAAAGCTAAAGAAACTGTTTATTTCTGTACTCACACATGCTTATATGCTGATATTAACGAGAACAGATTATCTCGAGAAACACTGGAAATTTAACAGTGGCTGCCTCTGGGGAGGGAAAAGGAAGACTTGGAATCAGGAGTGGGAGGGAAACTTCTTTTTCACCATACACCCATTTTACTGTTTGAATTCTTTTTAACCTTGATCGTGTTGCCTATGAAACAAAAACAGCCACAACAAGAATAAATATAGAGCCAGGCATGGTGGCTCACACCTGTAATCCCAGCACTTTGGGAGGCCAAGGTGGGAGGATTGCTTGAGCCCAGGAGTTCGAGACCAGTCTGGGCAACATAAGGAGAACCCATCTCTATTTAAAAATAATAAAAGTAAATTTTATTATTTTTATTTATTTATTTATTTTTGAGACAGAATTTCACTCTGCCTCCAAGGCTGGAGTGCAGTGGTGCAATCTCGGTTCACTGCAGCCTCCACCTCCCAGATTCAATCAATTATCCTGAGTAGCTGAGATTACAGTTGCACGCCACCACACCTGGATAATTTTTGTATTTTTAGTAGAGATGGGGTTTTGCCATGTTGCTCAGGCTGGTCTCAAACTCCTGACCTCAAGTGATCCACCTGCCTTGACCTCCCAAAGTGCTGGGATTATAGGCATGAGATACCATGCCTGGCCAAAAATTTTTAAGAGAATAAATATAGGCTGGACGCAGTGGCTCATGCCTGTAATCTCAACACTTTGAGAGGCCAAGGCAGGTGGATCACATGAGGTCAGGAGTTCCAGACCATCCTGACCCATGTGATGAAACCCCATCTCTACTAAAGACAAAAACATTAGCCGGACATGGTGGTGCATGCCTGTAATCCCAGCTACTTGGGAGGCTGAGGCAGGAGAATCATTTGAACCTGGGAGGCAGAGGTTGCAGTGAGCCAAGACTGCACCGCTGCACTCCACCCTGGGCAACAAGAGCTAAACTCCATCTCAAAAAAAAATTAATAAATATAGCTTAAAAATAAGCATGGAGCTCATCTTCTGGTGTGATGAGAATTAAATGAGATCGTGGATCGGGAAGCTCTCGCCCTGTCCCTGGCCCATAGGAGCCCTCATAGCCCCCTAGTTTTTGTTTTTCATACCCCAGCTCCCTCATGAGGGCCCAGCCCATATTACCCTGTCCACCTTACAGATAGGGAAACTGAGGCTTTGAGAGCAGGTTCTGAGCCTGTCTTCTATGCCAGGGATTGTACCAGGTCCTCTCAAGTGTCTTACTGAGTCCCGCCCACCACCCAGGGGAGGAGGTTGGCCCTCACTTTACAGATAAGGTTGCTGAGGGCCAGATGTGGGGGCAGAACCTTCCCTGGCCACCCAGGAAGATGGTGGCAGAGCCAGGCACCCACACTCCAGGTGGGCCTTCGGGACCCCTGTCTCTGAGGTGAACATCCTGCTGCCCCGTCCCACCTGATCCCAAGCGCAGCCTTCCAGCCTCAGCAAGAAGGCATGGGTAGCATCATGACTTTCTCACCTGTCTTGTCTTTTAGCTGCAGAAAGAGCAGATTGAGTCTATAAATGTCGGAGGCACCAAACTAGTGATTGATGGTAGGTGCTCAGAACCAGGTATGACCTGCTGTGCATCTCCCCCTCTCTCCCTTCTCCTGCTGCAGGCCCAGCTCCCAGAGTGTAGGGCTGGGAGACAGAGGTGGGGCCCTCCTGCCATCAATGGGAGGGCCTGGGGGCAGCACATCCCTTGTGCACTGCAGACCTGCCCAGGGCCCCGCATGAGTGTATCCGTGTGGTCTTAGCATGTCTGGGAATATGGGGACCAGAGTTACCTCTGAGGGCTTAGGGGATGGAAAAGAAAAGTTTCCAAAGCTGGCTGGGCACGGTGGCTCACGCCTGTAATCCCAGCACTTTGTGAGGCCGACAGGGGTGGATCACCTGAGGTCAGGAGTTCGAGACCAGCCTGGCCAAAATGGTGAAACCCCACCTCTACTAAAAATACAAAAAAATAGCCAGGCGTGCCGGCAGGTGCCTGCAGTCCCAGCTACCTGGGAGGCTGAGGCAGGAGAATTGCTTGAATCTGAGAGGCAGAGGTTGCAGTGAGCCGAGATCACACCACTGCTCTACAGCGTGAGTAACAAGAGCAAAACTCTGTCTCAAAATAAATAAATAAATAAAATTTAAAAATAAATAAATAAGGCTGGGCGTGGTGGCTCATGCCTGTAATCCCAGCACTTTGGGAGGCCGAGGCAGGCGAATCACCTGAGGTCAGGAGTTTGGGACTAGCCTGACCAACATGGAGAAACCCTGTTTCTACTAAAAATACAAAATTAGCAGGGCGTGGTGGCACATGCCTATAATCCCAGCTACTGGGGAGGCTGAGGCAGGAGAATCACTTGAACACGGGAGGCGGAGGTTGTGGTGAGCCAAGATTGCGCCATTGCACTCCAGCCTGGGCAATAAGAGTGAAACTCCGTCTCAATCAATCAATCAATAAAAAGTTGCTGAAGCACCAAAATCGAAGACCCATGTGTGGGCTGCCTGGGCATGTCCTGCCTTATCCCATATGTCTCTGATTCTAGAGTGCCTTTTTCTATGTCTCCATCCAGTGAGACCTTCTTCTGACTTGTCTCTGGCAAGGTAGCCCAGGGGTCCAAGCCACAGTGAGAAAGAATAAGGAGTAGGCCTGGCTCCCAGAGGCCCACAGAGCAGGAACCTTGACCTGCACCCTAAGTTAAGGGCAGAAGACTCTTCCCTCCTGAACAGCTGTAGATTCTGGGAGGGTCCCGGGGGGTCCAAGTTGTGCATTGAAAACTTGGTGGAGATCTGCATGGCACCTCCTTAGCCGACTCCATGCTCACATGTGTCCCATGTGTCCCGTGTGTGTGTCTGTGTCTTTGCACATGTGTGTGTGTATTTGTTGCTATGTGCACCTGCTGCTGCAGTCTGTGTTCGCCAGCGGGTTCCGAGGCTTATCTATACCAGCACTGTCAACGTTGCATTTGGCGGGAAGCCCATAGAGCAGGGCGATGAGGACTCCGTGCCATATTTCCCATTGGACAAGGTACCTGTCTTCCGGGAGAGGTGGGCGGGGCCCGCGGACCGGGGACCTACAGCTCAGAGGGTAGGAATGGGTGGAAGCAGGGTTGGTTTCACAACTCAGGATGTGTCCTAGCAGGAAGGGGCCCCCAAAACTGGCTGGCATCAGCACTCCCCAACCTGGCCACATTCTACCCATGTGACCCTGACCCTGAGCAAATCACTTAAGCCCTTTGAGCCTCTGTTTTGTTGTTTTGGTTTTTTTACTTTTTCTTTTCTTTTTCTTTTTTTTTTCTTTTTTCTTTTCTTTTTTTTTTTTTTTTTTTGTTTTTTGAGACAGAGTCTCGCTTTGTCGCCCAGGCTGGAATGCAGTGGTGCGATCTCTGCTCACTGCAAGCTCCGCCTCCCAGGTTCACGCCATTCTCCTGCCTCAGCCTCCCGAGTAGCTGGTACTACAGGCACCCGCCACCTCGCCCGGCTAGTTTTTTGTATTTTTAGTAGAGACGAGGTTTCACCGTGTTAGCCAAGATGGTCGGTATCTCCTGACCTCATGATCCGCCTGCCTCGGCCTCCCAGAGTGCTGGGATTACAGGCGTGAGCCACCGCGCCCGGCTTTTTTTCTTTTTGTTGAGACGAGTCTCACTCTGTCACCAGGCTGGAGTGCAGTGGCGCGATTTTGGCTCACTGCAACCTCCACCTCCCAAGTTCAAGTGATTCTTCTGCTTCAGCCTCCCCAGTAGCTGGGACTACAGGCGCACGCCACCACAACCAGCCAAGTTTTGTATTTTTAGTAGAGACAGGGTTTCACCATGTTGGCCAGGATGTTCTCCATCTCCTGACCTCATGATCTGCCAGCCTCAGCCTCCCAAAGTGCTGGGATTACAGGTGGTTTTTGTTTTGTTTTGTTTTGAGACAAGGTCTTGCTTTGCTCTGTCACTCAGACTGGAGTGCAGTGGCAGGATCTCAGCTAAATGCAACCTCCACCTCCCGGGTTCAAGTGGTTTTCCTGCCTCAGCCTCCCCAGTAGCTGGGACTACCACGCCCAGTTAACTTTTGTATTTTTAGTGGATACAGGTTTCATTGTGTTGCCCAGGCTGGTCTCAAACTCCTGGGCTCAATCAATCCTCCCTCCTGGGCCTCCCAAAGTGCTGGGATTACAGGCATAAGTCACTGCACCCAGAAAAGCCTCTGTTTCTTCATCCCAGCATGGTAACACTACTGCCATGGGGTTGTGCAGAGCAGGAAATAATTTAACCAATGTGAAAATGCCATGTGAACACAAAAGAGCCATGTGTAGGTAATTCATCCAGCGTGTGTCCAGCATCAGCCTTGCAAGGACAGGTGTCTGGGGCTGGCAGGAGTCTCCCTGAGTTGGGCTGCCCCTAGTCATTGTTACTGCTCCAAACCCAGTGCTCCTCTGCTCCTGTGGCTCTGGAAGGAGATGCACTGTTGTCCCACCCCGGGGAGAGGAAAGGCCATGGGGCTCGGGGCTTGGCCTATCCCAGTGGGAGTCCCGAGGGAAGGTGCAGCCCTGGGGCTGGGCCAGGCTGGGCAGGCATTGCCAGCAGCATTGCTGACCCTCTCTGGTGGTTCTGTTTGTCCCGGCCTCTGGCAGCACATAGACCACTACTCCCGAACCAAAGCCATCGCCGACCAATTG
This sequence comes from Chlorocebus sabaeus, assembly GCF_047675955.1. Lineage (NCBI taxonomy): Eukaryota > Metazoa > Chordata > Mammalia > Primates > Cercopithecidae > Chlorocebus > Chlorocebus sabaeus. The sequence goes on from NC_132908.1 coordinate 20,027,170, forward strand.
ACCCTCATGGCCAATGGGACGCCTCTCCCAGGTGAGTATCATGGGGCTCTGCTTATATCAAATGCACCTGCCCACTGCTGCCTCGTCCAAAATACCTGTGTGATTCATGCTAATGTGTGACTGAGGCCCACCTTCCTCCCAAAGGATGGTTTCCCAGGGTCTCGCCCATTCATCATTCAGCACATTCTGAACACCTGCTGTGTGGCTACACCCTGCCAGGGATACAGCCCAGAAGTCAGGCCCAGTGTCTGCCCTTACATAGCTCACAGTCAGATGGTGAAGAGACTTGAGCAAACCCAGGTCTGGCTCTCTTTTCTCCTGCACAGGAGTGGATCCAGCTTTAGGGTCTCTCTTTAGACAAAAGAGCGCCAAATTATGAGTGTGGAATGAGATATAACACTTTGAAGGGGCCTTGCAAGGGAGAGGCCCAAAGGCTCGAGCTTCAGTAACTTCCCAGAAGAGTCTACCTTGGCCGTCTTATTTATTTATTTGTTCTAGAGATAGAGTCTTGCTCTGTTGCCCAGGCTGGAGTGGAATGGCACAATCATAGCTTACTGCAGCCTCGAACTCCTGGGCTTAAGTAATCCTCCTGCCTCTGCCTCCCAGGTGGCTGAAACTGCAGGTGTGTGCCACCACACCAGGCTTATTTTCTATTTTTTTTGTAGAGATGGGGTCTCACGATGTCGTCCAGGCTGGTCTCAAACTCCTGGCCTCAAATGATCATCCTGCCTCAGACTCCCAAATGCTGGGATTACAGGCATAAGCCACCATGCCTGGCCTTGGCTGCCTTTTTATATTGCCTCTTCTGGTTATAGATGAGTAATAACAGAATGCAAAGAGTCCATATTTCTTGAATGCACACTACATGCCAGGCCTATTTTGCATGCTATTTTTTTCTTTAAAATACAATTCTTAATCTCTTATTTTTTTTTCTTTGAGAAGGAGTCTTGCTCTGTCACCCAGGCTGCAGTGCAATGGTATGATCTTGGCTCACTGCAACCTCCGCCTCCTGGGTTCAAGCGATTCTCCTACCTCAGCCTCCCAAGTAGCTGGGACTACAGGTGCATGCCATCACACTTGGCTAATTTTTGTATTTTTAGTAGAGATGGGGTTTCACCATGTTGGTCAGGCTGGTCTAGAACTGCTGACCTCAAGTGATCCACCTGCCTCGACCTCCCAAAGTGCTGGGATTATAGGCATGGGAGTCCATGAGCCACCGCACCCGGCCCCATTCTTTATTCTACTTTTCCCTTTATTTTAATTTTATCTCATATTTTTTCATGGACCCTTCTCCCACAGGTTGCTAACTTTATATGCAAAAGGTCAAATTAACCCTTCACAACACGCCTTTTAGGTAAAAACCATAGGTATCCCTTGCTTTCTAAACTTCAGAGCCAAATTTATTCAGATAAATTTCGTGCTATCCAAATTATCACTACTTGGGCTGGTGCAGTGGCTCACGCCTGTAATCTCAGCACTTTGGGAGGCAGAGGTGGGTGGATGGCTTGAGTTTAGGAGTTCAAGACCAGCCTGGAGAACATGGCAAAACCCTGTCTGTACAAAATATATGTATTTTGTACTATATATATATATATAGCTTTCTAAAATTCAGAAAGTAAAAAGAATCAGATAACTTGGTTTCCCTTCACTATCAAAACTCTCTGAACTTGAGAGCCAAGTGGATGTGGAGAGTTGGAGGGCTTAAAAATTACAATCCTCACTGGGCGCAGTGGCTTACACCTGTAATCCCAGCACTTTGGGAGGCCAAGGCAGCAGATCACAAGGTCAGGAGTTTAAGACCAGCCTAGCCAATGTGGTGAAACCCCATCTCTACTGAAAATATGAAAAAATTAGGTGGGCATGGTGGTGCGTCCCTGTAGTCCCAGCTACTCGGGAGGCTGAGGCAGGAGAATCCCTTGAACCCAGTGGGGCAGAGGTTGCGTGAGTCGAGATCGTGCCACTGCACTCCAGCCTAGGCGACAAAGCCAGACGCCGTCTCAAAAATAATAATAATAATAATAATAATCCTCAATGTACAGGTGAGAAAACAGACAGATGAACTGACCTCACTCAATATCATCCTGCTGTTAGGTGGTAGAGATGGGATTTGAACCCCAGGAGAGTTTTACACCAGAGCCTGGGGCTTAATCACTGTGCAGTGCTGCAGCCCCAGCTGAGCAGGTCCCTGAGCACTGACTCTTTTCCTTAAAATCTTCCCCATCCCCCAACCCCCACCCAACTCTCCATCACCCTGGGCCAGTCAGGCCTGGACCCCTGATCCCAGTAGAAATATCCAGCTGCTCTCCCAGAGGTTTCAACCTTGTGCAGTTGAATAATATTTTCTCTACCTGGGGCCTCTGCTGGCCATCCCAGCAGCCTGTACTCTAGACACCTAATCCTCCAGCCAAGAATTATTTATATGAGCATCTGCAGCTTTCCATGGTCAGGAGAGTCATAGATACCCTGGCCCTCCGTGAAGTGGCTGTCCAATGCCCCGCCTGCCAACGTCAGCTGCAACCCGACCTCCCCCCACTATGCCCAGGTGACCCAGAGTTTAAAATTAGCTGCAAGCTGTTTACAGGAAAGCTCACCTGATACCTGCCTTCCAGGAGTCCAGCTGCAGTCACCTGGGGTTATTTCCACTCCCTACTATCCAAGCAGGTTCCTGAGGCTGTTTTTCTGACTCAGTGCAGTTCCAGCGTAGTCCTGGAAGCAGAGTCCTGAGGCGTGCAGATCCTAGCTCAGTGTTAATGCAGTTATGTCCTCCCATCTTCTATCTCTGGGTGTGTTAGGATCCTGTGGCTGCTGTGACAGATGATGCCACCCAAATTTGATGACTTAAAACAACAGAAATGGGCCAGGCATGGTGGCTGACACCTGTAATCCCAGCAATTTGTGAGGCCAAGATGGGAGGATTGCTTGAGCCCAGGATTTCAAGACCAGCCCGGGCAACATGGCAAAACTCTGTCTCCACAAAAAAAATACAAAAATTGTCTGGTGTGGTGGTGCACGCCTGTACTTCCAGCTACTCGGGAGGCAGAGGTGCGAGGATCACCTTAGCCCAGGGAAGCCAAGATGGCAGTGAGCGGTGACCCTCTCTCAAAAACAAATGAACAAAAGGCAATCATTTATTCCTTCACCATCCTGGAGGCCAGTCTGAAATCAAGGTGTCAGCTGGGCTGCACTCCCGGAGGCTCAGGTAGGCTGCACTCCTTCCTCTTTTTTTCCTTTGAGGCAGAGTCTCACTCTGTTGCCCAGGCTGGAGTGCAGTGGCGTGATCTTGGCTCACTGCAACCTCCGCCTCCTGGGTTCAAGCAATTCTCCTGCCTCAGCCTCCTGAGTAGTTGGGATTACACGCATGTGCTACCATGCCTGGCTAATTTTTATATTTTTAGTAGAGATGGGGTTTCACCAGTTGGCCAGGCTAGTCTCAAACTCCTGACCTCAGGTGATCTACCCACCTTGGCCTCCCAAAGTGCTGGGATTACAGGCAACAGCCACCGTGCCTGGCCTACACTCCTTCCTCATTTCTTCCAGTTTCTGGTGGCCCCAGATATTACTTGGTTTGTGGCTGCATCGCTCCAGCCCCTGCCTCCGCCTTCACATCACCTTCTCCTCTTTTCCGTCTCTTCTCTGTGAGTCTTTTAAGGACACTTGTCATTGGATAGAGGGCTTCCCTGGATATCTCAGGAAGATCTCATCTTGAGCTCCTCAATGACATCTGCAATGACCTTTTTTCCAACTAAGGTGACATCCACAGATTTGGGGGCATGGACATATCTTTTAGGGGCCACCATTTAATCCACTGCACACGACCTCAAGGTAAAGTGAGGGGCTCAGAGGATGTAGCAGTCAGGGCATTTGGTTATGACCCAGGGGCATTCGGTTATGACCCATAGACACTGACCCTGGCTCATTTATGAGGGAAAGGGAACTTATCTTAGAAGGATGTGGGCTAGCTTCTAGAAAATAGATTTCTAGGAACACGACCACCAGGGCTTGGAAAGGATAGTGTTAAGGCAGCTTCAGGGACCTGGGTGGCAGGAACTGATGACCAGTTTCCTCTGGGTGACTCCACTCCTAGGTTTTTAGGTCCTGGTGTCCATGATATCAAGAGTCCCCCTCTTGACATCATGGGTGAGAACATTCCATGGCCTCCTTCTAGACTGATGGTCCCCCTAAGACCTCATGCAGAGGGGAGGGGTTCCCCAAAGGAAAGCAGCCATGGAGGATGACCCACTCAGGGATTCCATACCGAGGTTCAGCCCCGTTGGGAACCTGAGCCTTGGGAGGGAGAGTGGAACCTCTTCCAAGAGGCTCCACTTTAGTTGAGAAATTGGGGCTGGGAGTTAATTAATTTATAAAACTAAGGTGGGGCACGGTGGCTCACCTGTAATCCCAGAAATTTGGGAGGCTGAGGTGGGAGGATTGCTTGAGCTCAGGAGTTCAAGACCAGCCTGGGCAACATAGGGAGACCTTATCTCTATTAAAAATTAAAAAAAAAAAAACCAGCTGGGTGTGGTGGTATGAGTCTGTAGTCCCATCCACTTGGGAGACTAAGGTAGCCCAATTGCTTGAGCCTGGGAGGTTGAGGATGCAGGGAGCCATGAGGCACCATTGCATTTCAGCCTCGGTGACAGAGTGAGACCCTGTCTCTAAAAATAATTAATTAAATAAGTCCTTTTAGGCTGGGTGCAGTGGCTCACGCCTGTAATCCCAGCACCTTGGGAGGCTGAGGTAGGTGGATCACCTGAGGTCAGGCATTCAAGACCAGCCTGGCCAACATAGCGAAACCCCTCCTCTACTAAAAATACACAAAAATTAGTGGGGCATGGTGGCACATGCCTGTAATCCCAGCTACTCGGGAGGCTGAGGCAGGTGAATCACTTGAACCCAAGAGGCGGAGGTTGCAGTGAGCTGAGATTGTGCCATTGCACTCCAGCCTGGGCGACAGAGCAAGACTCCATTTAAAAAAAAAAGAAGTCATATTAAATATTTTCTAAAAATCTTTTTTTTTTTAAAAGTTATAGTGTTCTATAGCACTATATAATGACTATAATTAACCACTATTTATTGTGTATTTTCAAATAGCTAGAAGAGTGGATTTTTTTTTTCTTTGAGACAGGGTCTCACTCTGTCACCCGGGCTGAAGTGCAGTGGTGCTATCATGGCTCACTGCAGCCTCAAACCCTTGGATTCAAGCGATTCCCCCACCCCAGCCTCCCAGAACGTTGGGACTATAGGTGCACACCATGGTGCCTGGCTAATTTTTTTTTTTTTTTTTTTGTCAGAGATGGGGTCTCACTTTATTGCCCAGGCAGTAGATGTGAATGTCCCCAAGACAAAGAAATGATAAACGTTTAAGGTGATATTAATAGATATGCTAATTACCCAGATTTGATCATTACACGCTGTATTCATGGAGGTAAAAACTTTAGGTATCCCTTGCGCTCTAAACTTCAGAGCCAAAACATCACACCTTACCCCATAAATATGTACAATTATTATATGGCAATAAAAATAAAAGAACATTTTTTAAAATCTTAAACATGAATTATGAGGATAAACTAAATACTTTGTAGGTGTTTTTTGTATTATTATTATTATTATTATTTTTTTTTTTTTTTTTTTTTTTTTGAGACAGAGTCTTGCTCTGTCACCCAGGCTGGAGTGCAGTGGTGCGATCTCGGCTCACTACAAACTCCGCCTCCTGGGTTCACGCCATTCTCCTGCCTCAGCCTCCGGAGTAGCTGGGACTACAGGCGCCCGCTACCACGCCTGGCTAATTTTTTTGTATTTTTAGTAGAGATGGGGTTTCACCATGTTAGCCAGGATGGTCTTGATCTCCTGACCTTGTGATCCGCCCTTCTCAGCCTCCCAAAGTGCTGGGATTACAGGCTTGAGCCACCGCGCCCGGCTATTATTATTTTTTAATAAATAGTAGAGACAGTCTCTCTATGTTGCCCAGGCTGGTCTCGAACTCCTGGGCTCAAGCAATCCTCCTGCCTTGGCCTCCCAAAGCGCTGGGATTACAGGCGTGAGCCACTGCTCCCAGCTAGTAGTAGGTGTTAAGACAAGACTGACATATGTCTGCGGCAGACATATGTACCCCCAGACTGTACCCCCAGACTGCCCCATGTCTCCAAGAGAGACATGTTCACCCGCTTCTGCCATTTGGGTGCCTCCAGTGGAGAATTTCGGAAGCCCTAGATTGAGCTCTGTCAGGGTCTGGGGAGCTCCGCAGAGATAGACCAGTGAAAGGGGTACAGACCCCGGCTCTTTCCTTTCTGCATTGATTGGAAAGTGTGGCAGCTGCTGACACTTCCAAAGCACCCCATTTCCATGTGGGGAAACCAAGGCTGCGTTGGCTAAAATATAGGGTTCACTGTTTGCCTTACCTCTGAGAAGCAGGGGCATTAGTGGAAACGGTGTGGACTTCAGGTCCCCATCTCAGCTCCACCATTCTGATCTGTGTGACTAGAAGCAAACCACATCCCTTCTCTGAGCTGTGGTTTTTTTTCCCCATAGACAGGGATTATAACATCTCCAACCTTGACGTATCAGAGCACCAGGAACATAGAAGGACCTCTCTGAGAGCCCTTGTCTCTTAGATATCTATTATATAGTCCTTATCTATACATAAGTCCTTATCCAACTGGTCCTTATCCAACTGATGATTAGAAAAAGGAGAGAACAGGACTGGGTGCGGTGGCTCACGTCTGTAATCCTAGCACTTCAGGAGGCCGAGGTGGGTGGATCACCTGATGTCAGGAGTTCAAGACCAGCCTGGCCAACATGGTGAAAACCTGTCTCTACTAAAAATACAAAAATTAGCCAGGCATGGTGGTGGGCGCCTGTAATCCCAGGTATTTGGGAGGCTGAGGCAGGAAAATTGCTTGAACCTGGGGGACGGAGGTTGCAATGCGCCAAGATCGCGCCACCGCTCTGCAGCCTGGGCGGCAGAGCAAGATTCCATCTCAAAAAAAAAAAAAAAGAAGAAGAAAGAAAGAAAAAGAAAAAAGAGAGAACAAGAGCTATGGGCATAAGGGTGTGTGCATCTGTGTGCATCTGTAAAATGGGCACAGTAGTGCACTCAAGGGGCATCAAAGAAAATCACTCTGCCGAGTGCTTGGCAAACAGACCGGCTATGCACATGTTTACATCTGGCTCTTACCTCTGTGACTGCACTATGAGCATGGGGAGGGCAGGGACCATTTCTTGGACATCCTTACATTCTTCACAGCATCCATCCAGGGTGGGGGGCAGGGGGGTTGGCGGTGGGAGTGAGACTCTGAATAGTGTCTGTTGAATGACTAAGAGAATAACAAATTGAACGAGGAAGCCCCTGGGCCGGTCTTCCCCTCTAGCCTGTCCAGGTAAGGACCAGGAGACGGAGGTGGCCTCTCTCTCCTTCTCCCTGTGGGCTGCTCCTCCCCTGAGCCCTGACCATGCTTCCCTGTGTGCTAGGAGGAGGCGCTCTTCGGACGTGTGTGCTCCGGCCTCCAGGGATCTACGGCCCTGAAGAGCAGAGGCACCTGCCTCGTGTGGCGGTACGTCATGCCCGCTTTCAGGACCCAAGTCAGAGAAGGATCCTAGCCGAGGTGCACACTGGTAGGACCCTCCCAGCCCAAGGTCCCTGCATCAGTCTCGAGGCTAAGTGTCCCGAGCCTGGAACCCTCAGTTCTACAAGATGTCCCTGCCCCCACTGGTCCACAGGTCCCTTGGAGCTCCTGGCAGGAACAGAGCTCTCAGAGTGTACCAGCCAAGCCAAGGCACAGGGAGAGGAGCCATAGACCTGTGACCCCAAAAAGGCAGAAAGGAACCTCTTGCCCTCACTCCCATGTGGGCTCCCTGTACCCTGGATGGTTTATTCCATGCTGGGAGCACAAGTTTCTTCATACAGAAAGCCTCTAAAGGGTCAGGTGCCAGAAATATAGCTACAAGGGGCTATAGGCCCTGTCCTCAAATTTTTCAGGGAGACAGACACCACAGTCACAGTTTCAATGTGGGGAGGGCTGTGGAAAGAGGAGCACAAGAAGATGGGCCTGGCAAGGGAAACCCAGGAGGGTTCCCTGGAGGAAGTGATGTCTGTGTTGTTTGAAAAAGAAAAAGGAATTAACCAAGCAAATGAGGTGGTAGAGAGAAGATAGGCCAAACAGAGGGGACAGCTTGGGCACAAACCTGGAAGTGAGAAAGATCATGATTGGTTTAGGAAGCAGCAAGAGGTCCCTGTGGCTGGATCTGATCTGGGAGCGCAGGATCATGAGGAGCCAGAGTTATTAGCGGGGAGAAGTTCCAGTCTGCAGTTTCAAAACATTCCTCTGCTTGGCTATATGTCTTTTTGTTTACAGTCAGGATCTCACTGTATCACCCAGGCAAGAGTGCAATGGTGTGATCATGGCTCACTGCAGCCTCCACCTCCTGGACTCAAGCAATCCTCCTGCCTCCCGAGTAGGTGTGACTATAAGTGTGCATAACCATGCCTGATTGACTATTTTTATTTTTTGTAGAGGTAGGGTCTCATTATGTTGCCCAAGCTGGTCTCAAATTCCTGGCCTCAACCAATCCTCCTGCCTCAGCCTCCCAAGTTGCTGGGATGACAGGTGTGAACCACTGCACCCGGCAATCCTTTTTTTTTTTTTCAGTTAAGTGGATTCTTAAGGAATGTGGTCAACCCCAGTGACTCTCTCCCCATGCATTTATTCATTCATTCAACACTTACTAACTCCTAGTATGTGCCCTGCACTGTTCTAGGTTTGAGGACAGATCAGTGAACAAAACAGATGATTTCTGTCATTGTGGGGTTTCTCTTCTCACATGAAGAGACAGATAATAAACAGTGAACATGTTAAATTATAAGGTATGTTCAGGCCAAGCGCGATGGCTCACGCCTGTAATCCCAGCACTTTGGGAGGCTGAAAGGGATGGATCAACTGAGGTCAGGAGTTCGAGACCAGCCTGGCCAACATGGTGAAACCCCGTCTCTACTAAAAATACAAAAAAATTGGCCAGACGTGGTGGCGGGCACCTGTAATCCCAGCTACTCAGGAGGCTGAGGCAGGAGAATCGCTTGAACCTGGGAGGCAGAGGTTACAGTGAGCCAAGATTGCGCCATTGCACTCCAGCCTGGGCAACAAGAGTGAGACTTCATCTAAAAAAAAAAAAAAAGATGCCAGGCACTGTGGAGAAAAGGAAAAAGTGAAGTAGGGTGAGGGAATTGGGCTTGTCAGGTAGTCGGGGGTGAACTCATTTAGAAAGGGACATTTGAGCATCCACTTGACAGAGGTGACAAAGTCTGAAAGGCTCTTCCTCCAAATACCTTCCAGACAGTGGGAACAGTTCATCCAAAGCCCTGAGATGGGAACCTGCAGCAGAGTCCAGGAAGAGCAAAGGGGCGGTGCAGTTGTGGTGGAGCGAGTGAGAGGGTTTGGTAGGAGATGAAGTCACAGAGGGACTGGGGCCAGATCAGGAAGGGTTGGACAGCCATTGTCAGGACTTGAGCTTCCAGCCTAGCAGGATAGGCGCCCCTGGAAGGTTCTGAGCCATGGAACAACACGGTTGTACTTAGAATTTTCAAAGGTGCTCCTGGCTGGGCACGGAAGCACATGTCTGTAATCTCAGCACTTTGGGAGGCTGAGATGGGAAGATCCCTTGAGCCCAGGATTTCAAGGCTGCAGTGAGCTGTGATTGCACCACTGCACTCCAGCCTGGGTGACACAGGGAGACTCTGTCCAAAAATAAAAGGAGCCCTGACTGGGCACGCTGGCTCATGTCTGCAATCCCAGCACTTTGGGAAGCCGGGTGGGAAGATTGCTTGAGCCCAGGAGTTTAAGACCAGCCTGGGCAACATAGTGAGACCCCCATCTCTACAATAAATTTAAAAAGTATCCAGGTGTGGTGTTGTTCATCTATAGTCCCAGCTACTCAAGAGGCCAAAGCAGGAGGATCACTTGAGCCTATGAGTTCAAGGCTGCAGTGACTGTACCACTGCATCCCAGTGTGGGCAACAGAGCCATACCCTGTCTCTAAAAAATATATAAAAGAGCCAAAGGATCTGACCAGGTGCAGTGGCTCACACCTGTAATCCCAGCATTTTGGGAGGCCGAGATGGGTGGATCACCTGAGGTCAGGAGTTCAAGACCAGCCTGGCCAATATGGTGAAACCCTGTCTCTACTAAAAATACAAAAATTAGCTGAGTGTGGTGGCACGCGCCTGTAATTCCAGCTACTCGGGAGGCTGAGGCAGGAGAATTGCATGAACCCAGGGCATGGAGTTTGCAGTGACCAAGATCTTGCCACTGCGCTCCAGTCTGGACAACAGAGCAAGACTCTGTCTCAAAAAAAAAAAAAAAAAAAAAAGAGAAAATCAAAGGATCTGCCTGGCTGGGCAGACAACAGACTACAGGGGCTGAGGGTGGACAGAGGGGGACCAGTTAGGGAGCAACTGTGGTGTCCAGGTGAGAGGAGGGTGGCCGTCAGAGGGGCGAAAAGCTATCACATTCTGAACAGATTTTAACAGTTGAGCCAATTGGATTTGCAGGTGGGTTGGACATGGCGTGTAAGACAAGGGGGAGTCAAAGGTGGCTTTTGGGTTTTAGCCTGAGCGGCAGAGTGAACTGACCAGTCCACCGGAAAGGGAGGGAGGAGCGGGATGGGAGAGACTATCAGATGCTTGCTCCAGGAGCTAGTGAGTTTGAGTTTTCTTTAGACAACCTGTTGTTGATATCCGGAGAGCACTGGATACACGAGCCTGGAGCAGAGGGGCTTGACCTGGAGCTAGAACCTGGGGAGCCATCAGCATCTAGATGGAATGTAAAGCCATTCCGGGCACAAGCCTATGTTTATCACCCACCCCTCTCCACCAGGGCCACATCAAGAAGAGGCTGTTCATGTTCCGATTTGGGGACCGCAAGGCACGGATGAACTGGGTCCACATACACAATCTGGTGCAGGCACATGTGCTGGCAGCTGAGGCCCTCACTGCGGCCAAGGGCTATGTGGCTGTGAGTCCCCTCTGACACCCCCAACCACCTTCCCCACAGGGCTGCAGACAGAGCGCCCCATCCCTAGGGGATTGCTGGATGGCACACAAGATTTCCCCCCAACTTAAGAAGGCTGGAGGGACTCTCAGCCCAGGGAAGCTTGGGGGAAGCTGGTAGGTGGAGTGTGGAGTTCTTTATAGAGCATGTTTAGCTCTTCCTATGACCATGTGAGGTTGGTGTTGATCCCAGAATAACAGGTGCCAAATGCTAAGCCTCCACACATAATGTCGCATTTAATCTTCACAACAGTCCAAGAGGGAGATCTCATTATTATCCTCCCATTTCTCAGATGAAGAAACTGAAGTACAGAGAGGTTAAGCAACTCCATGGAGGTCACACAGCTAGTTAGTGTGGTCGTCCTAGAATTCACAGGGAATAGCTCAGGTGTGTCCTCAGGTCTTGGGGCTGCTCCAGAGAACTCAGGGTTGGAACAGCTGCTGGGAGCCATCTGGAAGGGTGGGGGCAGGCTGCTGGGGAGAAGGCTGACCGTCCCCTCCCACATGTCCCCTTCAGAGTGGGCAGGCGTACTACATCAACGATGGGGAGAGCGTCAACCTCTTTGAGTGGATGGCCCCGCTGGTAGGTGCCCAGATGCCCGCCCACCCCGAATGATCATTCTGGGATCCCTGACCTTCTCTTCCTTTTTATTTATTTATTTATTTTTTTAAATTTTTGAGACAGAGTTTCGCTCTTGTCACCCAGGCTGGAGTCCAGTGGCGCAATCTCGGCTCACTGCAACCTCCACCTCCCAGGTTCAAGCACTTCTCATGCCTCAGCCTCCCAAGCAGCTAGGATTACAGGCGCACATCACCACGCCCAGCTAATTTTTTGTATTTTTAGTAGAGATGGGGTTTCACCATGTTGGCCAGGCTGGTCTCAAAGTCCTGACCTCAAGTGATCCACCCACCTCAGCCTCCCAGAGTACTGGGATTACAGGCGTGAGCCACTGCGCCCAGCCTGCAGCCTTCTCTTCTTGTCCTTTTCTATGTTCAAAAAGTCAGAAAATTTCACGTTAAAAACCAACTCTTTGCCCGGTGAGGTGGCTCACATCTGTAATCCCAGCACTTTGGGAGGCTAACATGGGAGGATCGCTTGAGGCCAGGAGTTTGAGACCAACCTGGGCAACAAAGCAAGGACCCCCATCTCTGCAAAAATAAAAATTCAATTAGGTGGGCATGGTGTTGGCGCACCTGTGGTCCCAGCTACTTGGGCAGCTGAGGCAGGAGGATCTCTTGAGCACAGAAGTTCAAGGCTGCAGTGAGTTATGATTGCACCACTGTACTCCAGCCTGGGCAACAGAACAAGACCCTATCTCTAAAAACCAATTTTATTTTTATTTTTTTTATTTTATTTTATTTTTTTTGAGACGGAGTCTTGCTCTGTCGCCCAAGCTGGAGTGCAGTGGCCGGATCTCAGCTCACTGCAAGCTCCGCCTCCCGGGTTTACGCCATTCTCCTGCCTCAGCCTCCCGAGTAGCTGGGACTACAGGCACCAGCCACCTCGCCCGGCTAGCTTTTTGTATTTTTTTAGTAGAGACGGAGTTTCACCGTGTTAGCCAGGATGGTCTCGAACTCCTGACCTCGTGATCCGCCCGTCTCAGCCTCCCAAAGTGCTGGGATTACAGGCGTGAGCCACTGCGCCCAGCCTGCAGCCTTCTCTTCTTGTCCTTTTCTATGTTCAAAAAGTCAGAAAATTTCACGTTAAAAACCAACTCTTTGCCCGGTGAGGTGGCTCACATCTGTAATCCCAGCACTTTGGGAGGCTAACATGGGAGGATAGCTTGAGGCCAGGAGTTTGAGACCAACCTGGGCAACAAAGCAAGGACCCCCATCTCTGCAAAAATAAAAATTCAATTAGGTGGGCATGGTGTTGGCGCACCTGTGGTCCCAGCTACTTGGGCAGCTGAGGCGGGAGGATCTCTTGAGCACAGAAGTTCAAGGCTGCAGTGAGTTATGATTGCACCACTGTATTCCAGCCTGGGCAACAGAACAAGACCCTATCTCTAAAAACCAATTTTTTTTTTATTTTTATTTTTTTTATTTTATTTTATTTTTTTTGAGACGGAGTCTTGCTCTGTCGCCCAAGCTGGAGTGCAGTGGCCGGATCTCAGCTCACTGCAAGCTCCGCCTCCCGGGTTTATGCCATTCTCCTGCCTCAGCCTCCCGAGTAGCTGGGACTACAGGCACCAGCCACCTCGCCCGGCTAGCTTTTTGTATTTTTTTAGTAGAGACGGAGTTTCACCGTGTTAGCCAGGATGGTCTCGAACTCCTGACCTCGTGATCCGCCCGTCTCAGCCTCCCAAAGTGCTGGGATTACAGGCTTGAGCCACCGCGCCCGGCCTAAAAACCAATTTTTTAAAAAAACAGCTCTGGCAACATTGGAACTGGCTGGAGCCCTTGAGGGGCGCTATGTGCTCCTCAGTTACCTGCAGTTCCCTTCCACCCTGCTTCCAGGCATTTGTTTTGTTTTGTTTTTTTGAGACAGTCTCACTGTGTCACCCAGGCTGGGGTGCAGTGGTGCGATCTCAGCTTACTGCAACTTCTGCCTCCCGGGTTCAAGAGATTCTCCTGCCTCAGCCTACTGAGTAGCTGGGATTACAGGTGCACACCACCCTGCTCGGCTAATTTTTGTATTTTTAGTAGAGACAGGGTTTCACCATGTTGGCCAGGCTGGTCTTGATGCTTCCAGATTTATGTTGGCTCCTAGCCCTGTGGCATTTTGCTTGTGAGCCACCTGTTATGTGTTGAGGCTCTGAAGGAGGCATGTGGAAGAGTCAAAAGCACAGGGGAGGTGTTTGGCTTTGGGGCCTCCCCACACGGCTGCCTGGGAACTCTGGCGTCCTCTCTGAGCAGCCCAGACTCCTAGCAGCCAGGCTTGCCTGGAAGGGGTAGACCAGAAAACCCAGGCTAGACGACACAGGTTTTCTCCTGACCTGGAAAGTTTTTATGCCAGTGAAGAGCTCACCTTATCCCATGCCAGCCCATCTCTGCTGCATCTCCTACCACCCTCCACACACATGTTGTGGTGGTGTTTTTTTTCTCTTTAATAACAGAAAAGTCAATTCTGGAAAAATCAGATTCTACATAAATGCCCTGGAGTGTCGCTAGGTATAGACAGATGTAGGTGATAATTAAATGATGGGAATGATCCCACGTTAAAAAGCTACCTGGCAGGTGTAATGGCTTATGCCTGTAATCCCAGCACTTTGGGAGGCTGAGGCAAGAGGATCACCTGAGGCCAGGAGTTTGAGACCAGCCCGAGCAACACATCATGACCCCTGATCTCTGCAAAAAAAAAAAAATTTAACTATCCCATGCTTTCAATTCCTCCTTGGGTTTTCTGGGTCAAGGTGCAGATTTCATTTCAAGACTGGCATAGGCTTGGGTTTGGCTGCAGGGTCTGCCCCCTGGGGTGGGCTGGTGGGGAGACAGCAGGTACTTCTGCTGGTCCCCGGTAGAGGGAGCCTGTGGTCTTTCCACACCAGTACCTGAACCACCTATTCTCAGTCCAGCTCAAGTTTCTTTGCAGTTTGAGAAGCTGGGGTACAGCCAGCCCTGGATCCAGGTGCCTACTTCCTGGGTTTACCTGACAGGTAAGGAAAGGAGTGTGCGTAGTAAAGCCCACTATGTGCCAGGTGTACCTTGCATTGCCTTAATTGAAACTCAGGGGCCAGGTGCAGTGGCTCGCGCCTGTAATCCTAGGACTTTGGGAGGCTGAGACAGGTGGATCACCTGAGCTCAGCAGTTCCAGACCATCCTGGCCAACACAGTAAAACCCCATCTCTACTAAAAATGTAAAAATCAGCCGGTGTGGTGGCACACACCTGTATTCCCAGTTCCTTGGGAGGCTGAGGCAGGAGAATCGCTGTAACCCAGGAGGCGGAGGTTGCAGTGAGCCGAGATCCCACCACTGCACTCCAGCCTGGGTGACACAGCAAGACTCCATCTCAAAAGGAAAAAAAGAAAAAGAAACTCAGGCAGGACCAAGACTAGGATGAGGACAGTGAGGCACCGTGATCACAAAATTTAAGGAGGCCGTGCAGCAGCTCCAAGCCTGAGTTTGCAGTTGCCTGGTGCTGGAAGCAAGTGCCTCCTTAAATTCCACAACCTAGGTGTCTCACTTCCCTCACCCTAGTCCCACCTGCAAGGCAGTTATGGTGGGACCATTGTAAAGATGACTTGACCCGAGGCTCTGAGAGGTTAGTGACTTTCTCAAAGTGCCACAGTGAGAAAGTGGGGGAGGCTGAATTCACAGCTGGGCTTGGCGGGCTCTGGGCTCTTCGTGGTGCTGCTGGGAGGTCTCATGCCAGTCAGGAGAAGAGGGAACCCTGGGGTTCTGTCCCCCAAGGTCACCCTGAAGTTAGGGCTACCTTAGGACAAACGGAGGCTCCATTTTGATTCTAGATTCTCCTCCTGTTCCTGAAAGTCAGTCTCTGCTCCCACCTCCACCCCCGACAATGTGTCTTGGCTGCTGCCCTTCCCTCTGTCCCCAGCACCCATCTACTGGCCTCTTCCCAGCTGGAAGGCAGAGCAGGCTTCAGATATGGAGTGACCAGCCTGAGGGGATGGTGGCCCTCCAGTCCCAAATAGCTGTGTTCCAGGGTCTCCTTGGTAGGATCTCTTGTGTTTTAAATGCATCAGGTAGCTTGGCATTAGAAGCAGGGGTTCGCAAATTTCTGCTCACTAGGGAACACATGCAGGGCAACTTCTCATGCACAGCATTTCCACAGTGATTGGCACTCCTGGCCCTGAGCCACGGCCGATGGCACTTGGGGAGGATTGTAAATATGTTCCCAGTTCCCAGTGGACTAACAGTAACTCAGTGCTTCTCAACCAGGACTGCACTTCACAGTCACCTGGGAGCTTTTAAAATAGAGAAACGTCTCAGCCACACCACTGACCAATTAAACTGGGATTAGCAGGGAGGAAGCGGGAGGGAAGTGTCAGTATTTTTTGTTTTTTTAGAGTCAGGATCTTGCACTGCCACTCACGCTGGAGTGCAGTGGCATGATCATAGCTCACTGCAGACTCAACCTCCTGTGCTCAAGCAATTCTCTGCCTCAGCCTCTCAAGCCTCTAGGACTTTAGGCTCCTACCACCAGGCCCAGCTAATTGTTATACTTTAGTAGAGATGGGGGTCTTGCTATGTTACCCCAGCTGGTATCGAACTCCTGGCCTGAAGCGATCCTCCCACTTCAGCCTCCAGAGTAGTGGAGGTGACAGGCTTACACTTCTGTGCCTGGCTATTTTTTAAATATTTTTTTAGAGATGAAGGATGTCTCATTTGTTGCCTAGGCTGGTCTTGAACTCCTGGCTTCAAGAGATCCTCTCTCCTCAGTCTCTTATGCTGGGATTACAGGCATGAGCCACCACACCTGGTTCTCACCAGCATTATTTTTAAATTGGTCCCACATGCAGCCCAGTTTGAGAACTGTTACTCCAACCTCTTTCTCTCCTACTGCAGAGAGCATTGGAGTAGAAGTGAGAGAGATTATTATATGGATAACTTTGCATCTGCTCAGATTTATTTAAAAATTTCAGTCCTTTAATTTTTGGGCTTTTTTTTTTTTTTTTTTAGACAGAGTCTCATTCTGTCGCCTAGGCTGGAGTACAGTGGCGCAATCTCGGCTCACTGCAACCTCTGCCTCCTGGTATAAGCGATTCTCTGCCTCAGCCTCCCCAGTAGCTGGGATTACAGGCACATGCCACCATGCCCAGCTAAGTTTTGTATTTTTAGTAGAGGTGGGGTTTCACCATGTTGGCCAGGCTGGTCTCGAACTCCTGATCTCAGGAGGTCCACCTGCCTCGGCCTCCCAAAGTGCTGGGATTACAGGCATGAGCCACTGCACCTGGCCCAGTCCTTTAATATTAAAAACAAGTTGCCTGTGACATACTTCACAGCTAAACAAGGCACCCCAGCATGGGCTGCTGATTTAAAGGAATCCAATGACTTTTGAAAGTGACCTCCAGCAAAGCAAATGGTGCCCCCATTGATTTGTCCCCAAGGGCCTCCCTGGAGTTTGCATAATGTGAGGCCCCTGGTCACTGGCCCCCTTCTTCCCCGCAGCGGCAGTGATGGAGCGCCTGCATCTGGCCCTGAGACCCATCTGCTGCCTCCCACCGCTGCTCACTCGGAGTGAGGTAAGTGGGCTGCTGCTGTGGGAGCCTGGGCCCTGCTCCCCATCCCTCCCTTCCCACCTCTCCCCACCATCCCCACTGCTACCACTCCTTACCCCTTTGACACCATGATGATGGAGGCTTGTCTGAGGTCTCAGAACTTTCCGTGTGGGCCCAAAGCTGGTGCTGTTTCTGTTATGATTACCCCAACCTCTGGGTTTTTGCTGAGGCTGTGGGTCTGAAATGTGACAGCTCCAAGCCCATCCATCATCACTGTTTTTTCATTCATAAGCATCTTGTCTTTCCACCAGACTGGAGGTTCCCCAAGGCAAGTTTCAGGCCATTCACTTCTTTGAATGCTACCAATCCCACCAACTCTCAACACACACACACACACCCCAGCCTGGTGGTCCTCGGCTCATAGTTCATGCTTACTGAATAATGAGTATATATTAAGTACCTACTATATACAGAATATAATTATTTTTATGAGACAGGGTCTCACTATGTTGTCCAGGCTAGTCTCAAACTCCTGAGCTCAAGAGATCCTCTTGGCCAGTTGTGGTGGCTCACAGCTATAATCCCAGTGCTTTGGGAGGCTGAGACAAGAGGATCACTTGAGGCCAGGAGTTTGAGACCAGCCTGGGCAACACAGAAAGACCTCGTCTCTACAAAAAATTTTAAAATTAGCCAGGCAAGGTGGTGTATGCCTTTAGTCCCAGCTCAGGTGGGGGGATCACTTGAGCCCAGGCGTTCGAGGCTGCAGTGAGCCACGATTGCACCACTGTATTCCAGCCTAGGCAACAGATAGAGACCCTGCCCCTAAAAACCAAAAAAAAAAAAAAAAAAGAGAGAGAGAGATCCTCCCCACTCAGCCTTCTAAATAGCTGAGCTTACAGGCATGCACCACCATGCCTGGCTCAGAATACTATTCTCATAATAATGATGATGCAGGTTTATATTTGCTTAGTTAAAAGAGAAGATGTTTTCATCGCAGATTGTAAATAGCAAAGCAATAGGTGGTATTTGAGGTTATTTGCAAAAATCCTTCCAGTCCAGTCGGGCGCAGTGGCTCACACTTGTTCCCAGCACTTTGGGAGGCTGAGGCAGGTGGATCACCTGAGGTCAGGAGTTCAAGACCAGCCTGGCCAACATAGTGAAACCTTGTCTCTACCAAAAATACAAAAATTATCTGGGTGTGGTGGCACATACCTGTAGTCCCAGCTACTCGGAAGGCTGAGGCAGGAGAGTCGCTTGAACCTGGGAGGCGGAGGTTGCAGTGAGCTGAGACCACACCACTGCACTCCAACCTGGGTGACAGAACAAGACTCCATCTAAAAAAAAAAAAAAATCCTTCCAGTCCACTCTCATTTGATTGTCTCTGATGCCTTGCTAAGTTAAAAAGGTCAAAAAAAATCATGCTGTACATTTTATGACAAAAAATTGAGCATTAGGAAAATTATTGATTTGTCCAAGGCCACACCATACTAGAACTGGCTTCAGACTCCATGTTCAGTGCTCTTTAACAAGAGGAGTCAGAGGGGGAGAGTGGAGAATGGGCCACAGAAAGAAGTAGTCACCTATGGCTTCTCCTTTGAACCATCCGGATCAGTAGAGGAGAGAATAAGATGATACCATCTCTTGAGTGGTGACAATATGCCAGGCACTGTGCTTTATCTCATTTAACTGAGTTGTAGACGCCATTGTCCTCTCCATTTAGAGAGGAGGAAGTGAGACACACAGTGAAATAACCTGCCCGTGATCACGCACTTAAATGGTAGAGCTGGGACTTGAACCCAGACCTCAGTGATTTCAAGCTTAACCATTAGCTTGTGAAAATGCATCAGGAATCACATCCATAAAATAGCTGCCAGGGTGCAGCTGAATTGTGGTCAGGCAGGGACTTGGCTCCTCTCCCTCTTCTTTAAGTTGGGGATTTCCTTGTTCAGTTCAGGGGCAGTGTCCTTAACTGTGGAAGTTCCTTGGCTGTGGCTCGGGTACCCTCTGCTGGTCAGTCTGTGACACACCAACCAGCCCTCCAGTTTGACTTTATAGCCTTTAACGCATTTAACATGTATTCAGCATCTCCTGTGGTACCAGGCACTGTGCTGAGCAATGGAGGCAAGAAGACATAGTCCTTCCCTCAGGGAGCTCCTAGTCCAAAGGGGAAGACAGCCCACGAACCAGGCAACTCAACACTGTAATTAGAGCCATTTTTGGGAAAATCGCGAGAAACTCCAGTGCACACAGAAGGGGCGCCTAAGCCAACTCTGAGGAAGTCAGAGAAAGCTCCCCAGAGGAGGTGACATCTAGAGACATCTAGTGTGTTAGGGACCCTGCTTATCTAGCATAACTCAGCTCCTGTGCTCCCCAAAGCTCTGCACTTAATGACTGGGACAAAAACGGACAAATACTGGCCTCTCTCCTCACCCCCCATTAAGCATCCAAGACCACAGGTTTGACCCCAGGGGCTGTTTCAGTGCCATGGGAGAATCCAGCAGCTGGTGGATTATTCCCCAGGGTCTGGCTGAGGCACAAGAGAGGAAGAAATGAGTCCGCTGGGAGAGCATCTTCAGATGCCAGCACAGCAGGGAAGAAATTAGGCTAGAACCTGGCTCCCCTGTGTGACCCCGGGCAAGTCACTCAACCTCTCTGACCTTTTTCCAAGTATGCACAGAACAGATAGTGCTAGTACCACCTTAGAGGATTAAATGAGGTGTAGGGCATAGAAAGGATTTAGCCCAGGCCAAGTGCAGAGTGTGTGTTCCTTAACTGATAGCTATCTTTACTACCCTTGACACCAGTGGGCCCCAAGCCGTCTGGCAGCAGGGGAGAAACAACTTAGACCCTGGAGAGTAATCAGTTCTGCATAATGGAATTCCTCTCTTAGGGAAACTTAGTTAATCAGCGAGGGCGTGAAGGCTGCGACTGGGGCCCGCCTGGCCACGGTTGGTCTGAGGTTGGGAGCAGGAAGCCAATGTCGTTTCCTGGAGATGTTTCTGGCAGGCGTTCACCGTCTCCTAGCGGATGCCTAAGAATGTATCAAGGGCCTCCTGAGTCCCAGCACCGTGCTAGGCCGGGAAGATGAGTGTAGGGGTGAGACCTTTCCTTCTTAGGGGCCAAGGAGTTAAATAAGGTGCAAATTCAGCGGGGCTGGAGGGGGCGACGCAGAGGCGGCACCCTCCAATAAAAATGAAGATGGAAGGAAGAAAGGAAAACCTCTCTAATGAGGGCATCGCAGGAGCAAGACGCTGTCCTCGGGTCCTTTTAAATCACTGTGCAATGGAGGGGAAATCCCTGCCCTCTCTTTTCCCTTTCCGTAAACAACCAGGTAGAGGATGCCCCCCTTCCACGAGCCCCGCCCTCGGATGCCCCGCCTGTCCCCGCAGGTGCGCAGCGTGGCCGTGACGCACACCTTCCAGATAGCCAAGGCCCGCGCCCAGCTTGGCTATGCGCCCGACAAGTTCAGGTTCGCCGACGCCGTGGAGCTATACGTGCAGTCCACGACACGGCGGCCCCGCGGCTCCACGGCGCGGACCCTCCTGCGACTGCTGCTCGGGCTGCTTCTGTTCCTCGGCTTGCTCGCCCTGGCCCTGCACTTCCTAGGCCTGCAGCCTCTGCACGCCTCCGCGGAGCGCCTGTGACCGCCTGCCGCCCGCCGGGGTAGGCACTGCTGCACCTTCTCCCACGCCCGGCTCCTGGGCTAGTACCAGCCCCTGCCCCGCCTTCTGGGTTTGAGCGCACCTCCGCTCCGCCCCTTGAATCCTGGCCACGCCCCTGAGCCGTCCTCCAGACCTAGCCCCGACCCCCGAATCCTGGCGACGCTCCTGACTACTCCCAGACTTTGCCTCATGCCCCTCCTGTGTTTTGGCCCCGCCCCCGTTCCGCCCCGCCCCCCGAAGTGGGCACGCTCCCCCTCCACCCCCTGAATCCTGGCCACGCCCCTGGTCGGCCCCGACACTTAGCCCCGAGTCCCTTTCCATGTTTTGGCCGCGCCCTTGACCCGCCCTTCAAATTGGGCACGCCTCTTCCCCGCCCCCTGACTTCAGGGCCTAGTCCTGAGCCGCTCTCCAGGCCTAACCCCGCCCCATGTCATAGCCACGCCCCTTCCCCCTCCACGTTTGGGCACGCCTTCTGAGTCCTGGTCACGCCCCCTGAGTCCTGGTCACGCCCCCGCCCTACCCCCTGAGTCGTGCCTACGTCCACGTCCCTCCCTCCAAGCCCTGGCCCTGCCCCTTTTTTCCTCCCTCCGGCCTGCCCCGGTTACTGACATGGGCCAAGGCTCTCCGCCTCCTCCACCTTCTGGACCTTCTCCTAGTCTCTGCCCAGTTCCGGTCCGCCCCCAGATTCTCCCTCGTTCTGGTTTCGCCCCCTTTCTGGTCCTCCCTGCGTGCTTGAGCCCCCTTGGCTTCTCCTTTTGGGTCTAGCCTTGCTCCTCCCTTTGGGTCCAGTCCCGCCCCCTCCCTCTCTGGCTTCACCCCTTTCCAGGTCCGCCTACTGGGTGGGTTCTGCTCAGAGCCTGGCTGCCGCGTCGCTATGGGCTAATGCAGGCTGGGGTGGAGTTGGTATGAGTTTACGCCGTCGGCTGCTGCTCTGTCTGGTAACATTGCTTTCGATCCACCCCGACCCAGTGTTCTGGGCTTCTCATTCACACAGATCTGTGTTGACAGCCAGGGCTTGGGGAAAACCAGGACCCAAGCTTCTGCCGAGCCCGATTTGGCCTTTTTGGGTTCCTGTCTGAGGATGACAGCATATTAAGCACAGGTTTTAGTACCAGAAAGAGCATCAAAAAATTAAAAAAAAAAAACTTTTAAAATAATTGGATGTCTCGATGAAGTACCAATAAAGCTATAATGGGAAAAATAGAGTTTAGTTGGTTGCATTTTATGATTTAGTACTGTTTCTATTTACTAATTAGAGGTAGTGGTGATCACCATAATCTTTAAAGTTTAAGGTCACAAAACTTCTTAATCTAGCCCTGCTCTCCACAGAAACTTCGCCCCCTATCATCTTGGTGTCAGTTATCAGTTGTGAGTACCAAGACATTAGTGTGTCAGTACAACCAGGTATAGATCATAATATGCACACGTGGGACTGGCAGAGAAGAAAAGCATCACAAGCCTGAGGTGGAGGGGATGGAATGGGCTCATCAGAACCAACATGGCCACAGCAGCGTGTGTCCCACCTACTGAACAAGGTGGGCAGTTTGGGAAGGAGCTAAAAAAAAAAAAAAACAAAACAAAAAACTGTATGCTGCTCTCTGCTAGGCTGAATTGTAGGTGTGTATATAATTTTTGAAAGATCAATAATAATCCTTTATGTCTGTTTAATGCTTGACAGTGTGAAAGGGCTTTCATCTATATGATCTTATTTAATTCTTACAGCCACTCTTAAATAGGATTTATTATTCTGATTTTATAGATGACGGAAACTGGGGCTTTGTCTCATTCCAAAGATCAGAGGAGGGTGGGGGTTTCTGTTCTACAGCTGGGGGAATTTGGAGGAGCACCGCCTAAGCCCCCACTGGCCTAAACACAACACGTGGTAACTTCTATTTTTCTACACCCTGGCCATGCCAAGGCTTGTGGTTGAACTCTGGGATTGGTCTTATTCTCTCAGAGCCACAAACCTCGGACCATTTGAAGCTGGCAGTCCTGGGGCTTCCTTTCCTCTCGATAACATGCTTACATCCAAACTCACTTCCTTCCTCTCTTTCTTCTCCCTGCTAATCCTGGGAAATCTATTCTTGGAGTAGGAAAAACAGTGTCACACTGCTCCCATTATTTTCTAGATCTTTTGACTAGTGCCAAACCTCAGCTTTTGAAAACCCAAAAGCCAAGAATCAATTTATTTGTTTTCTGGATTTCTCCAACTCATCTATTCCTTAACACTCTGGAAGCAGGATGTCTAAACTCTGGGCATGGGGACAACATGGGTCACTATGTCAAGAAAGCTTTTTTCCTTTCAAGCCTCTTTATCCAATGGAAAAGGAGGTGGCATCCCCACCCAACAGAAAAACTGAATCACTGTAAGAATTTTTGAGACTGCCCAGACCACTAGCCGTGACGTTCTGAAAGGGCAAGTAGGAGGTTCTAGCTTACTTGGAGACACTAAGGAGAAGCATCACAAATGCAAGAAACAGAGTTGTCACAGTGGGCAGCCCAAGGTGACAGAGTCGATTTGAAGGGACCATCAAGACAAAACTCATAAGCTTTCCATTATGGGTGCTGAAGCTGTTCCCCATTGTAAACCCAATGCCAGGCATCTAAAACATCCTCAAGTCTCTCTCATCTTGAAAATATCTTCCCAGCAGGGCGCAGTGGCTCACACCTGTAATCCCAACATTTTGGGAGGCTAAGACTGGAGGATTGCTTGAGGTCGAGAGTTCAAAACTACCCTGGGTGATATGGTGAGAACCCTGCATCTACCAAAAAAAAAGGAGGCTGAGGCAGGAGAATCACTTGAGTCCAGGAGTTTGAGTCTGCAGTAAGCTATGATTGCACCACTACACTCCAGCCGGGCAACAGGGCAAGACCCCATCTTTAAAAAAAAAAAAAAAAAATCCTCCCTGATTCCCCCATTTCCCCTCCTACAACTCTTCCTTTTGCTCCTTCTCTTCAAAATCAAATTTTCTTCTCCTCAACCCATTCCAAAATGACTTTAAGATCATCAATGATCTTGTCCATAAATCTTAATATTTTTCAGTCTTTATTTTGCCAATCCTCTTAGCTGTGTTCAACAGAGTTGACCGCCCCCTCCTTCTTGATCCACTCTTCTTGGTCTCTATAAGACCACACCTGTTTTCCACATATATCGCTGGCCTTTCCCGTCTCTTTCACTGGCTTTTCTTCCACTGCCCTCCCTTTAAGATGATGTCCCTCGGCACTCTGTCTTGTCCCCTCTTCTCCCTCTGCGGGCTCTTTCTGGGTGAGTTCATCCCTTCCCATGACCTCAGTCTCTAATACCTCCCAAATCTGTATCATTTCCTTGGAGTGCCTCTTGACCTCCAGAAATCTATGTCCAACCTCCTACTCAACCCCATATCCCACAAGAATCTCCAACTCAATGAAAATCAAACTGAAGTCATCATCTCCCACAAACCTGCTTTCCATTTATCCCATGTTCCCTCCGAGGGAGAGGAGAAGCACAACCAGCCATCGAATGACCCAAGCCCAAATCCTGGGCATCACTTTTGACATGATCCTCTTCTTCTCGACATGCTCATCAGTGGATTATGTCAACTCTGTCTCTAAAATGTCTCCCTGACTCACTCCTTCTGTCCCGCACCCGGCCACTATTGTGGTACAAGCCACTGTCCTTTCTCCTAGACAATTGCAATAGGCATTGAATGGGACCTCCTGTCCCTGCTGCCAGTGGGAACTTTCTTTTCTTTTCTTTTCTTTCTTTTTTTTTTTTTTTTTTTTGAGACAGAGTGGAGTGCAGTGTCTATCGGCCAGGCTGGAGTGCAGTGGCATGATCTCGAGTCACTGCAACCTTTGCCTCCCGGGTTCAAGCAATTCTTCTGTCTCAGCCGCCCAAGTAGCTGGAATTACAGGCGCGCACCACCACGCCCAGCTAAATTTTATATTTTTACTAGAGACGGGGTTTCACCGTGTTGGCCAGGCTGGTCTCGAACTTCTAACCTCAGGTGACCCACCGGCCTCGGCCTCCCAAAGTGTTGGAATTACAGGTGTGAGCCACCATGCCCAACGGGTGAACTTTCAAATTCCAAATTGAAACATGCCACTCTCTAGCTCAAAAGCCTTTCATGGTTTCCCATTGCCCTTGGAAAGGGACCAAATTCAAAGCCCTAACTCGGCATTCATGGTCCTCTTTGCCTATCTCTTCAGCCTCACCTGTTGCCAATACTCCACCTCCACTGTCTGTGCAGCTGCCCTCAATTGCCTTCACAGCATCTCAGCCTTAGCAGACTCTCGTCCTTTAGGAGTTCCCTCTTCTTGGAAATCCTCCCCCCACCCCTCCCCGACCCCGCACCTTCACTTGGCTAATCTCAATTTCAGGCCCCAGCTAAATGTCACTTCGTTGCTTCTCAGGGGCCAGGTTAGCACGCTGTACTGCCTAACACTTCTCACAGGTGTGATTAATTACAATGACAATGTCTGCAAATTCGATGGGTTCGAAAACATGTCTGCCTTGTACACCACCATAGCCTCAGGACAAGCACGGTTTCTGGCACATAGTAGGCCCTTCATAAACAGTTCAACAACTGTTTATAAATGAGGACCCCTAAATCAAGCCTGAAAACCAAGTAAGAGGTGAATCAATGAAGCAGAGACCTCAAGGTTGGCACCCCCACGTAGGGCCAGACCCCTACTACTCCAGGGTCACCAGGCAACAGAGGTTTATTGGGTCCCTGGAGCCCTCTAAAGTACACGGAGCAGGCCAGAAAGGGACCCCCCACCCCCTAACTCATGATTACAACCACCCCCAACTAACCCTGGGAAGACCCAGACAGGCTGTTGGGAACTTTTCAAGCTAGCTCGGACGCTTTCCCCTGGAAATGGAGAGCCGTGTTTTGTTTTGTTGTTTTGTTTTGAGGGAGCTGGATGGGTAGGTGAAAGAGAGGTTTGTATTGGGCTAGAGAGTGAAAGAGCCTGCACTGCAGTTTCTGCCTTTTCTCTTCCCTTCCCCCTTCCACTAAAAAAAAAATCCATTATAAGCAATCTAAATCTTAAAAAAAGACATCAGAAAGGAGAAAAAAAGAAGAGAGGTTGGAAAAGGACTACATAGAGGACTACATAAAGAGATGGTTTACGGATGGAGGAAAAAAAAGTGAGACCCTGTGGGGTGTGGCAGCGGTGGGATTCGAACCCACGCCATCGAAATGACTGGAGCCTAAATCCAGCGCCTTAGACCACTCGGCCACGCTACCTCCCGTCCTCTCGGTTCGCTACCCAGAATATATTAGGGTGATGACACAGGCGCCCCGCCCTCAAGGTTTGCGCATGCTCAATATGGAACCGGCGTCTCCTGCGTCGCTGAGGGAGCTTTGGAGTCACAGTGCTCTCGTGCTCAGCAATAGTGAACACACTAGGAATGCACTATTAAAATGAAGAGGGCCTAATTATCAAACGTTAATATTTTTAATATTACATCCTCACATGTGTGTTTGGGCTTGAGTTTTCCTTGGGCGTGATCCTGCCTTCAGCCACACAGGGGCGCTCCCGTACTGCCGCTTCCTCCCCGGTGGGCCGGGGTCTTGCGTGGAGCCCCAGTTTGCACCGAATCAAGCTGGGTCCCCAACCTGCGGACGCTCTGTCCAGTTCAAGGCGCCTCTGTAGCGCTGCGTGGCCTCATGGCCTAGCCTTTGCCCTCGCGATGTAAGAATCGAGAGTTCAGCGGGGAAAACCACTGAACGTTGTTACCGGTTCTTTGCAGGTGTGGGCTCCTTCCAAATCAAACCATTAAGCTTTCATATTTTACAGAGGAGAAAAATAGAGATGCTAAGTAACTAGCCTCGGGTGTCCCAGCCAGCCGACATTCCCCAGCCTCCCAAGACCCTTGTTCGTACGTGCAGAGGATTTTAGTGTTTTTTAGAAAAAAAAAATGCAATAAATGTAGAGTACAACCTAGCAAAATTCCATTTCCCATCATCTCGAATTATTACTAACATTTTGCATATTAGCTTCAATTTTTTTTTTTTTTTTTTTTTTTTTTTTTTTTTTTTTTTTTGAGACTGAGTTTTGCTTTTGTTGCCCAGGCTGGAGTGCAATGGTGCAATCTTGGCTCACTGCAACCTCTGCCTCCCAGTTTCAAGCAATTCTCCTGTCTCAGCCTCCCAAGTAGCTGGGATTACAGGTGCATGCCACCACATGCGGCTAATTTTAGTAGAGACAGGGTTTCATCATATTGGTCAGGCTGGTCTCGAGCTCCTGACTTCAGGTGATCCGCCAGCCTCGGTCTCCCAAAGGGCTAGGATTACAGATGTGAGCCACCGCGCCTGACCTCAAATTTTTAACATTAAATTAAAAATTAAAATGAATACTCTAGATAAAATTCAAGTCTCCTTTGATGTCCCCAAGTTCTATCCCCCCTTCCTTCTCTTTCAGGAGTTTTCCCATCTTTTCAGTCTGTGTTTTCCTAATTTCACAATCACATACGGTTTTCTATTCCTTTGCACGTTTAAGGAAAATGGCAAACAAAAATCCAAGGTTATAAAGACAGTCTAGTAAGTGGGTGTGGTAGTCTGTATAATGACCCCCTAAAGATGCCCACACTTGAACCTGTAAATGTGTTACCTTCTGTGGCAAAAGGGACTTTTGCAGTTGTGATTAAATTAAGGATCTTCTGATGGGGAGAGGAGCCTGGATTATCCAGGTGGTCCCAGTGTAATCACAAGAGTCCTTATAAGAAAGAGACAGATGGCCGGGCGCGATGTCTCATGCCTGTAATCCCAGCACTTTGGGAAGTCGAGGCGGGCAAATCACTGGAGGTCAGGAGTTCTAGACCAGCCTGGCCAATATGGTGAAACCTCGTCTCTACTAAAAATACAAAAAATTAGCCCGGCATGGTGGCATGTGCCTGTAATCTCAAGTATTCGGGAGGCTGAAGCAGGAGAAGTGCCTGAACCTGGGAGGCCGAGGTTGCAGTGAGCTGAGATCGCGCAACCGCACTCCAACCTGGGCGACAGAGCAAGATTCCATCTCAAAAAAGAAAAAGAAAGAGGCAGGAATTCGAGGAGGTATGAGGATGAACCAGAGGTCCCAGTGATGTAGCCAGGAGCCAAGGAATGTTGGCAGTCTCTAGAGACTGCAAAAGGTAAGGAAATTAATTCTCCCCTAGAGGCACCAAAAAGGGAACACAAGGTGTCTGACACCTTGATTTTAGCGTTTCTGACTTCCAGAATAGTACCACTATAAATCTGTGTTGCTTTAAGCCACTAAATTTGTGTTTTGTTACAGCAGCAACAAGAAACTAATCGAGTGGGTAAACCCATGGGCTTGGGAATGAAACAGTCTGAACTCCCATGAGCTGTGTGATCTTGGAAAAGTCACTTCTCTCTGGGCCTCAGTTGCTCATCCCTGTAATGGAGTGATATTGATAGTATCTACCACACAGGATTTGCTGTGAGGATTAAACTCATTCATTCTGCAAATGTTTCATGAGCACCTACAATGTGTCAGGTACTGCTCTGGTCATATCAGAGAATAAAGTCAATACAGATTAAATGTGGTAATTCGGCCAGGCATGGTGGCTCATGCCAGTAATGCCATCCCTTTGGGAAGCTGAGGTGGGAGGATCGCTTGAGGCCAGGAGTTTGAGACTACGGTGAGCTCTGATCATACCACTGCACTCTAGCCTGGATGACAGAGAGAGATCTTGTGTCTGAACACGTGCCAAGCATTTAGATGAATCTCTGGCACATGTGAGAAGGGTGACAGTGATGATTTTGTTCTCTCCCAGTATCTTGAGGGTTCTCACCACAAGGGTTCTTTTTGGTTTTTGTTTTGTCTTGTTTTGTTTTAAGACAGAGTTTTGATCTTATGGCCCAGGCTGGAGTGCGATGGCACGATCTTGGTTCACTGCAACCTCCGCCTCCCAGGTTCAAGGGATTCTCCTGCCTCAGGCTCCCGAGTAGCTGGTATTCCAAGCACCCATCATCAAGCCCAGCTAATTGTTTTTGTTTTTTGTATTTTTAGTAGAGATGGGTTTTTGCCATATTGGCCAGGCTGGTCTCAAACTCCTTGACCTCAGGTGATGCCCCCCCGCCTCAGCGTCCCAAAGTGCTGGGATTACAGGAGTGAGCCACTGTGGCCTGGCCACCACAAGGGTTCTTATCCAGGCACTGGCCACTTGGTGGTATTCCACATACATCTCTCCAAACCCCCTGCTTCAAGTAGGGGTTCTCTCCCAGGATGATACTGGGCCCTGCTAGGAGGTCAACTCCAGGAAGGCAAGTGATGGTGTCTTGTTCATCCACTGCTGTATCCTCAGGACCTAGAACAGTGTTGGCAGCAGGAATATTCCTTGAAAAAAATAGTTTTGCATTCTTGGTTAAGTCCACTCCATCTTGCCACGTGAACTTAAGAGTCAGAGACAGATGCTTTCGGCCGGAGCTGCCCAGCATAAGGTCTCAGAGAACTTTTGTCTGGACTTGAGTTTCAGCAAGGAACACTCATTACTTTCGCAAAAGTTGTTTTGTGACTTGTGACTTGCCCTCTGTGACCACAAGAAGGAAGCAGCGTCCCCTTTAGGTAAATTCCCCTATGATTGCTCAAAGCATCTTCGGGCAGTGGACCATCTGCCAACAGCATCACGTCCCCTAACTCTGTTTCTGATCATTTTATGCAAGTCAACACCTGTCCTGCACCTACTAGACCTTATTAGGCAAAAAACAGGCCTTGCAGGCTCAGGGAGGGGTTTCTGGAGCTGCTCAGAACCCTTGTGCTGGAGTTGCTTCTCTAACAGAATGAAAATCCAGCGGAGCGCCGCCCGGTGGCTCATGCCTATAATCCCAGCACTTTGGGAGGCCCAGGCGGGCGGATCACCTGAGGTCAGGAGTTCGAGACCAGCCTGGTCAACATGATGAAACTCCGTCTCCACTACAAATACACAAATTAGCCGGGCGTGGTGGCACGCTCCTGTGATCCCAGCTACTCAGGAGCCTGAGGCAGGAGAATCGCTTGAACCCAGAAGGCAGAGGTTGCGGTGAGCAGAGATCACGCCACTGCACTCCAGCCTGGGCGCAAAGTCTTTAAAAAATAAAATAAAATAAAATCCAGTGTTGAAGGCAAGGCCGCCAGTTCCTCTGCTCCACCCTGCATTTCTCCAGGCCCGTCGCCCTGCTGGCCTCCCACAGTCCTGCTGACAAGGCGTCTCTGGTGATTCATGCCTTCAAAGGTGACGCTGCCAGGGCAGCTCATATGCAAAGCCCATGCAAAGCCCAGCCACAGCCAGGCAAGGGTGGGGAGGCCACAGGCACCAGAGCAGCTGGGCTATGTTTGGTTTTTTATTTTTCTATGTGACTTTTAAAAATAACTTTTGCAAAAGTAACCCATTTTCCTTGTTGAAACTCAAGCGAAGAAAGGAAAAGCACAAATGAGAGAAAAAAAAAATCCCTTCATTTCTCCACCCAGTTAAACTCTGTCAATACTTTGGTAAGGGAAGCCGGGCTTTGTCTTTTTAAAATTTGTGATGTAGGCCGGGCACGGTGGCTCACGCGTATAGTCCCAGCACTTTGGGAGGCCGCGGCAGGTGGATCACCTGAGGTCAGGAGTTTGAGACCAGGCTGACCAACAAGGTGAAACCCTGTCTCTACTAAAAATACAAACATTAGCCAGGAGTGGTGGCAGGTACCTGTAGTCCCAGCTACTCGGAAGGCTAAGGCAGAAGAATTGCTTGAACCTGGGAGGCAGAGGTTGCAGTGAGCTGAAATTGCACCACTGCACTCCAGCCTGGGCGACAGAGCAAGGCTGTCTCAACAACAACAAAAAAATTGTAATGTAAGGCATGCTCGTTGTACATTTTTTAAAATGTTCAATCAAAAGAATAAGATAAAAAAAAGAAAAAGAAAAAAAGTCAAATCACAGGCATAAAGTTAAAAGGTAAATTCTTTCCCTCACCACAGCCCTTCTTCACAACCGAATCCCACAGCTCAGAAGTAACCACTGTGAAGAGTACCAGTTTGGGCTGGGTGCAGTGGCTCACGCCTGTGATCCCAACACTTTGGGAGGCTGAGGCCGGCAGATCACCTGAGGCCACTGAGGTCAGGAGTTCCAGACCAGACTGGCCAACATGGCAAAACCCCATCTCTATTGAAACTACAAAAATTAGTTGGGCATGGTGGCGTCCGCCTGTAGTTCTGGCTTCTCAGGAGGCTGAGACAGGAGAATCGCTTGAATCCAGGAGGCGGAGGGTACAGTGCGCCGAGATCATGCCACTGACCTCCAGCCTGGATGACAGAGCCAGACTGTCTCAAAAAAAAAAAAAAGAAAAGAAAAGAAAAGAAAAAGAAAAAAAGCCGGGCACGGTGGCTCACACCTGTAATCCTAGCACTTTGGGAGGCTGAGGCAGTTGATCAGTTGAGGTCAGGAGTTCGAGACCAGCCTGACCAACATGGTGAAACCCCATCTCTACTACAGTACAAAAATTAGCTGGGCGTAGTGGCGGATGCCTGTAATCTCAGCTACTTGGGAGGCTGAGGCAGGAGAATTGTTTGAACCCCGGAGGCGGAGGTTGTAGTGAGCTGAGATGGCGCCACTGCACTCCAGCCTGGGCAGCAAGAGTGAAACTCCGTCAAGGAAGGAAGGAAGGAAGGAAGGAAGGGAGGAAGGGAGGAAGGGAGGAAGGGAGGAAGGGAGGGAGGGAGGGAGGGAGGGGAGGGGGGACGGAGGGAGGGAGGGAGGGAAGGAGGGGGGGGACGGAGGGAGGGAGGGAGGGAAGGAAGGAAGGAAGGAAGGAAGGAAGGAAGGAAGGGCCAGTTTGAATGTATCCTTTCAGATCTTTTCCTGTGCAAATATAGAGGTGAATGAAAACTCGAAGGCCTGATGTGTCCCACCCTCATCCTGGGGTCGGCTTTGCACAGGGTAAGAGAGGAACATGCTATCTAAAAGAAGAGTGGGAGCTGAGTGTGGTGGCTCATGCCTGTAATCCCCAGCATTTTGGGAGGCCGAGCCAGGTAGATTACCTGAGGCAGGAGTTCGAGACCAGCCTGGCCAACATGGTGAAACCCCGTCTCTACTAAAAATACAAAAAATTAGCTGGGTGTGGTGGCAGGTGTCTGTAATCCCAGCTACTTGGGAGGCTGAGGCAGGAGAATTGCTTGAACCTGGGAGACGGAGGTTGCAGTGAACCGAGATCGCACCACTGCACTCCAGCCTAGGTGACAGAGCAAGACTCTGTCTCAAAACAAATACACAAATTAATTTAATTAAATAAATACAAGAATAGTGGTGTCTTCTCACTTCCTCAAGTCTTTCTGTAGCTACAGGTGGGCCATCCAGATGGCTCTGTGTTGGGCATTTCTTATATCCAGTAGGCCCAGGACCTCTGAGCCAAGGAGGTGAAACACAACCCAAGCCCACTGTGAGCAGGGAATTTGGGCAGTTAACACTTTGGAAACCAGACCCTTCCTATGGTGCAGCTCTTCAGCCCCACCCTGAGCTGATGGGAGGATTATACTTGTCTTGTTGCAGTTGGGAACAGCCATGTGACTGTGACTGTAAGAGCCGGGGCTCTATCACCATGGTGAGATAGCAACACCATAACACCTTGAGTTTTTTTTTTTTTTTTTTTTTTTTTTTTTTTTTTTGGTGACAGCTTTATTGCTGTTATAATTGCTGATATAATTCACACACTCTCTTTTTTTTTTTTTTTCTTTTTGAGATGGAGTCTCACTCTGTCACCCAGGCTGGAGTGCAGTGGTGTGACCTTGGCTCACTGCAACCTCTGCCTCCTGGGTTCAAGCAATTCTCCTGCCTCAGCCTCCTGAGTAGCTGGGATTTCAGGCACACACCACCACACCTGGCTATTTTTCGTTTTTTTTTTTTTTTTTTTTTTTTTTTTGAGACGGAGTCTCGCTCTGTCGCCCAGGCTGGAGTGCAGTGGCCGGATCTCAGCTCACTGCAAGCTCCGCCTCCCGGGTTCACGCCATTCTCCTGCCTCAGCCTCCCGAGTAGCTGGGACTACAGGCGCCCGCCACCTCGCCCAGCTAGTTTTTTGTATTTCTTAATAGAGACGGGGTTTCACCGTGTTAGCCAGGATAGTCTCGATCTCCTGACCTCGTGATCCGCCCGTCTCGGCCTCCCAAAGTGCTGGGATTACAGGCTTGAGCCACCGCGCCCGGCCTATTTTTCGTATTTTTAGTAGAGACAGAGTTTCACCATGTTGTCGCCAGGAGTTTGAGACCAGCCTGGCCTCAAGTGATCCACCTGCCTTGGCCCCTCAAAGTGCTGGGATTACAGGCATAAGCCACCACTACCTGGCCTACTGCATTTTAATTATGCATTCCTCAGTCGTTTAGATTGTTTTCACGTTTGGCCTATTATGAATAATATTCCTATGAACATTCGTGTGTAAATTTTTGTGTGGGCATGTGTTTTCATTTCTGCTAGGATTTGAATTGCTGGGTTATATGGTAACTTCATGTTTAATTTTTTTAAGAATTGCCAAACTGCTTGCCATTCCCACCAGCAGTGTATGAGAGTTCTAGTTTCTGTACATCCTTGCCAACACTTGCTATTATCTGAGATTTTGATTATAGTCATGCTAGTGGATAGTGGGTGTGTTTTGATTTGCTTTCTTTGGTCACCCACGCTGGAGTGCAGTGGTGCAGTCATAGCTCACTGCAGCCTCCAGCTCCTGGGCTCAAGCAATCCTCCCACCTCAGCCTGTCGAGTAGCTGGGACTACAGGCACACACCACTGAACCTGGCTAATTTTTCTATTTTTTTGTAGAGATGAGGGTCTTGTTATGTTGCTTTTGCTGATCTGGAGCTCTTGGGCTCAAACAATCATCCCAACTCGGCCTCCCAAAGTGCTAGGATCACAGGCATGAGCCACAGTGCCTGGCCTTGCATTTTCTTAGTGGCTAATGATGTTGAGCACCTTTTCATGTCCTTATTGGCCATTTGTATATCTTTGGAGAAATATCTATTCCAATCTTTGGCCCATTTTTAAATTGGGGTATTTATCTTTTTATTATTGAGTTGTAAGAGTTCTTTATATATTCTAGCTGCAAATCACTTATCAGATATGATTTGCAAATTTTTTTTTCCCCATTCTCTGGTTGTCTTTTCACTTTCTTTTTTGTTTGTGGTTGGTTTTTGTTTTTTGAGACAAGGTCTTACTCTGTCCCTCAGGCTAGAGTGTAGAGGGGGGATCTTGGCTCACTGCAACCTCTGCCTCCCAGGTCCAAGCGTTCTTCCCACCTCAGCCTCCTGAGTAGCTGGGACCATAGAGGCAAGCCACCACATCCGACTAATTTTTGTATTGTTTATAAAGATGAGGCTTCACTATTCTGCCCAGGCTGGTCTCGAATTCCTGAGCTCCAGCAATCCGCCTGCCTCAGCCTCCCAAAGTGGCGTGAGCCACTGCGCCTGGCCTTTTTCATTTATTTATTTAATTTTTAGAGACAGGGTCTCACTCTGTTGCCCAGACTGAAGTACAGTGGCATGATCATAGCTCACTGCAGTTTCAAACTACTGGGCCCAGTGGATCCTCCTGCCTCAGCCTCCTGAGTATCTGGGACTACAGGCACACACCGCCACACCTGTTTTTTTTTTTTTTTTTTTTTTTTAGTGTTTTATTTTAAAGACAGGGGTCTTGCTATGTTGCTGAGGCTGGTTTTGAACTCCTGACCCCATTGATCCTCCTGCCTTGGCCTCCCAAAGCTCTGATATTACATGTGTGAGCCACCTTGCCTGGCTTTGAGTAATTTTATTTTACCGCAGTAGACATCTCCTTGAAGGCAAGCGTTTCCCCCAATTCTTAGCACCGTATTTGGCACACAATAGGAGCTTAATAAATATTTGCCATAAGAATGAATGCTCAGAAACTCCACTATTACATCCTATCTGCTCAACAACTCCCTGGAAAAGAGATTTTTTTTTTATGGTTACTATAAAAGGCCCAGATTAGTATTTCATTGGCCTAACTTGGATCACGTGCTCATCCCTGAACCAATAAATGGGGCTGAAGGGATGAAATATGCTAATTGGCCAGCTCTGGTCACGTGTCCATTTTTGGAGCCAGGGGAGTGGGGAGGGCTATTTTCCTGAATTGAGAATAGGGTGAACTGGTTCCCTGAAGACTAACCAAGACGCTAATGCAAAGCAGGACACTCCTACTGGGCAGGCAAAAATGATAGAGGCTCAGAGAAGTAAAATAACTTGCCCAAGGGCCATAGAGCTTTAAGCAGTAGCATCTTTTTTTTTTTTTCAATCTTGCTTTGGGCTTGGACAGACTAGTTCAGCATCTTTGATCTTCCCTTCCTGCCTGACTGCCCCAGGGTCAGAATTCTAGGTGCAATTTTGTCTTTTGCCAAAAGCTGGAGTTTACTCTCTTGGGCGTTTATAAATAAGGAAAAAAGTTCTTTGAAGAGCCTGAACTTTGAAATCAGAGAAGTCTGGATTTTAGTGCTGGCTCCGCCTTTTCTAACTGCCTCACCTGGCGCATGTTATTATCTCTTTAAGTCTCAGTTTTGTTCTTTTTTATTATTTTTGTTTGTTTGTTTGTTTGTTTGTTTGCGACGGAGTCTCACTCTTTCACCCAGGCTGGAGTACAGTGGCACGATCTCGGCTCACTGCAACTTCTGCCTCCAGGGTTCAAGCATTCTCGTGCCTCAGCCTCCAGAGTAGCTGGGACTACAGGCGCGCCCGGCTACTTTTTTGTATTTTTAGTAAAGACGGGGTTTCACCATGTTGGCCAGGCTGGTCTCGAGCTCCTGACCTCAAGAGATCTGTCGGCCCCGGCCTCCCAAAGTGCTGGGAAGATGGAATGAGAGAAATCCCTCAATAAATGTCACTCACTGTTACTACTTTTATATCGAGAATGTGTGGAATTTCTAAAATTTCACTAACGAAGTATCTAGAAGGACCTAATATCAAAGTGTTCACAGCAGTTATTAGTTTTAATTCGTTTTCTTCTTTATACCGTATCCACTCTACCACTCATGCCACAGGTATTAAGCATCTGTGTGCCACCCAGGCCCTGTGTCAAGAGTTAGGAATAACTAGAGGAGATACTAATTTTAAAACTACACAAATAATTGCAATCGTCATACGTGCCTGTTTTTACAAAGCAGAAATCAGGAAAAATAAAGTATTTCCGATAAAACATATTTTAAGGTTATGTACAGAGATGTATACAAACAAGCGATGGGCTTGGATCACTAGTGATTTTGGAAAGGACAGGAATACAGGAACTAAGCGAGGAGCTGGCAAGAGAGGCGGGAGAGGACGGAAGTTGGTCACTCCCTTGAATTGCTCCCTCGCTGCCGGATGCTAGGCCAGCCTTGAGCGGGAGAACCAGACACTGTGTACTCAGCAGGGGGAGTCAGGACTTAGCGCTAACCATTGCACCTGGGGCTAGGAGCCAGCGCCGGAGCCAGGAGGCCCGCTCGGCGGCTGCAGACGCTGTGACGGCCACCTGGGGGCGGCCACGTGAGCGCCACGCCGTGAGCCCGCCAGGCCAGCCCCGCCCCTGCCCGCCTGCTTCTGCTCAACCTAGCCCAGCCCTAGCTCCAGCCTCAGCTCCCCTCCTGCCCGGATCGAGCGCCCGCACTCCCGGCCCTGCAGCCATCCGAGTCCGGCTCGCTGTAGCCTGCACGCGAGTCCCTGGCACGCGCCTCTCGCATCCCGGGATCGTCCTAGCGGCCCCCGCGCCCTTCCTGGGATCACTCCGGCGGCCCCGAGCCCCGGGATCGGTCCATCTGCCCCGCGTGGCCCCAGCTGCGTGCCCGGAGCGCCAGCCAGCGCGCCCCGCTCTCCGCTCCCCGGCACTCTCGGGGGGCCCGCCCGCCCTGCACCCTGGAGCTCCGGGCCGCGAGCCTCTGCCAACTCCTCTGGATCCTTGCGGCCGTGAACAGCGGCTGCCGCGCCTGTCTGCCCGAGGGAGGTAGGTGTGGACGGCGGCCGCCAAGGCTGTGGGGGGCTGGGAGCGGGCGCTGCAGGCGTCTGGAGCGTGCTGGGTCTGGGCTTGGGAATGGGGCCGGAGAAGGCATGGAAGGAGAGTGTGGGGGCGCTTCTCCTCTGGTTGGTAAACTCTCTGGGGCTCAGTGCTTGCTTTGGTGAAATGGGGAAGTTGTGCGGATTAACGGCGATGTGGATATGGAAAGCAATTGGCAAGCAATGGG
Organism: Chlorocebus sabaeus; assembly: GCF_047675955.1. Taxonomy (NCBI): domain Eukaryota; kingdom Metazoa; phylum Chordata; class Mammalia; order Primates; family Cercopithecidae; genus Chlorocebus; species Chlorocebus sabaeus. The sequence continues at coordinate 20,064,140 of NC_132908.1, forward strand.
CGGTGATCTGGCTGCAAGTGACAGATAGTTTGGGGGCCTCTGCCCGAGACGCCCTCGGGGCCCGTAGGAGGGTGGGCGTATCGCTGCCTTCCTGTCCCCTGCAGGGCTCAGAGCCACATCCCCCACCCTTTCCCCTGACCTAGAGGCCTGCGTCAGCCCGAATTCCCGGAACCTCCAGGACTGTGTAGACGCGCCCTTGCAGCATTGTTGGCTGCGGGAGTTCGCTTGTTGGCAGGCGCCGCTGACTTGTGCGCCAAGGGGCTGGGCATTAATAAGCTGGTGGCCGCGCAGGGGTGGGGACCTCCTGGGTAAGCCCCGGCCTAGATCCTAGATCCCCCGGCCTGGGGGATTTCGGGGAAACAGCCCAGCTGCTCCCTGAGTGTGACAGATGGGCCGCATGGGGAAGTGAGATCTGCCCAGAGGGACGGTCCTAGGGAGCCCGACCTCTGGGACCTCGGTGGTGGGCGCTTCTTTAGCCAGGAAAGCAGGAAACACTAGGGCTGGAGTCCTGGGTTGGAATTCTAGCTCATTTGTGCTCTCTGGCCCTCGGTTTTCTCATCGGTAAAATGGGTACAGTATTAGTATCTACCACTTGGTGTCCTTGGAAAAAGTAGATGAATATGTATATGTCAGGTGCTTGAAACAGTGCCTGGCACACAGTGTGATAGTCTGTGGCCCCGGGAGACATCTGATGGCCGAGGGCCCTATGGTCAGGGGCCCTGGACAGGCTGTGAAGTCGCAGGGAATTGAGTCACCTAGTCTATCCTAATGTTTTTACCGAGGAGGAAACCGAGGGTCAGAGTGATCCCCAAGCCCACAGAACCTCCCTCAGAGGAAACCAGTCACATAAACAGATTCTAAAAAGCGAGATGGAGTAAATGGGAATACAGAGCAAACAGGTGGGAGCTGAGAATGCCCACTGTGTGTGTAAAGGGGAGAGGGTGATGTTTAAGCTGAGCTGGGAAGAGGCAAGTGGAAGGAAGGTAGAGTTCAGAGATGGCATATGCAGGTGTCTTCCTTCTCTGTGGCCTCCACAGCACCCGATGTTCATTCCTTTGTTCAGCTATTAATTCAACAAATACAGTAAAACCTCTCAACGACATGAATTTCAGTGTAACATGGCTGGGATTGGCGTCCGCCCTCCTCTCAGCCCCATTTCTCAAAGAAGTGGGTGCGGTCCGAAGTTCTTACCCTCTGCAGGGAATGGGGAGGCCAGAAGTCAGAACTGAGATGATCACAGTTTACACATACTGGTGTACATTTTAAGAGCTACCGGTTTTTTGGGCGAGGGGCGCAGTGGCTCAGGCCTATAATCTCAATACTTTGGGAGACTGAGGCGGGTGGATCACCTGAGGTCAGGAGTTTGAGACCAGCCTGGCCAACATAGGGAGCCACCATTTCTATTAAAAATACAAAAATTAGCTGGGCATGTAGGCATTAGCCTGTAATCCCAGCTACTCGGGAGGCTGAGGCAGGAGAATTGAGAATCATTTGAACCCAGGAGGCATAGGTTGCAGTGAGCTGAGATGGCACCACTGTACTCCAGCCTGGGCAGCAAAGCGAGACTGTCTCAAAAAATAAAATAAGAAAGATCCGGCTGGGCGCGGTGGCTCAAGCCTGTAATCCCAGCACTTTGGGAGGCCGAGATGGGCGGATCACGAGGTCAGGAGATCGAGACCATCCTGGCTAACCCGGTGAAACGCCATCTCTACTAAAAAATACAAAAAAACTAGCCGGGCGAGGTGGCGGGCACCTGTAGTCCCAGCTACTCGGGAGGCTGAGGCAGGAGAATGGCATAAACCCGGGAGGCAGAGCTTGCAGTGAGCTGAGATCTGGGGACTGCACTCCAGCCTGAGCCAGAGCGAGACTCCGTCTCAAAAAAAAAAATAAAATAAGAAAGATTCACCATTTTTTTTCTTGTGCTTTTTGTAACTGAACAGTACTTTTTGGCTGATTAAGGATATATCACTGGCTGGGTGCGGTGGCTCATGCCTGTAATCCCAGCCACTCTGGGAGGCCGAGGCGGGAGGATTGCTTGAGCCCAGAAGTTCAAGACCAGCCTGGCTGACAGGGTGAAACCTGGTGTCTATTTAAAATTTTAAAAAATCGCTGATTTGCTTTTAAAACATTTTACTGTATTATGTGGCAGAGAAAGCTATGGGTCACCAGTATCCATGTTCTCATCCTCCTGGGGCGCTCCCTGGATGAATTTTCCCAGGCTCCCTTATCATTCAGTAGGGCCACAAAGCTGAGTTTTCGCTGATGAAACGTGTGTCCATTTCAAGCCTCGACCCTAAAAACCTCTCATTCTTTCCTCATTTGTTGGACAAGTCAAGGGGACTTTGAAGGCCTAGAGGAGGGCAGAGCCTCAAGCCAGAAGGAGCATTTTTTGTTTTTTGTTTTTGAGATGGAATCTTGCTTTGTCACCCAGGCTGGAGTGCAGTAGTGCGATCTCAGCTCACTACAACCTCTGCCTCCCAGGTTCAGGTGATTCTCCTGCCTCAGCCTCCTGAGTCTGAGCTGGGACTACAGGCGCATGCCACCATGCTCAGCTAATTTTTGTATTTTTAGTAGAGACGGGATTTCACTGTGTTGGCCAGGCTGGTCTCAAACTCCTGACCTCACGTGATCCACCCACCTCTTTCTAGTGCTGGGATTACAGGCGTGAGCCACCACGCCCACCCAGGAAGCCCGGGAAGGGTGTCTTTAGGGTTGTTATCTTGTGTGGGAGAGTCCCCAAAGCAGTCTCGTTCCGTCTTTGGCAGGGTTGGTGTCTGGTTGCTGGGACTCTGGGAGCTATGAGAAGAAAGCCAAGGGTGAACAGCGGAAGCTTGGACTTGTTCAAGCTCATTCTCCAGGATTCACTATTTCTGGTCCAGTTCTTACACCTGCAGCAGAACAACTGAATGATCAGGGCTATAGCCAAAGTTATAGCAGCTGGTTGAACTAATGTAAAAGAATCAAAGTGTTTTTTGTTGAGGAAGATTGGTTCTGCTGACGTAAAAGCTGCGGGTCATTACCCCAATGAACTGAGAAGGCTCCTAGAAGGTGGTTAGAGTGATGACCTTGTCTACACCTGGGATGAAGGCGGCCTGGGCCTTAAAGTGTTGCTAGATCAAATGCTTGCAGCTGAGGCTGATGAGCACAAGCAAGGAGGCTTCTTTTTTATTGTTGTTTTGAGACAGGGTCTTGCTCTGCACACAGGCTGGGGTGCAGTGGCACGGTCACAGCTCACTGCAGCCTGGAATTCCTCGGCTCAAGTGATCCTCCTGCCTCAGCCTCCCAAGTAGCTGGGACTACAGACATGAGCTACCACCACGCCTGGCTAACTTTTAATTTTAGTGTAGAGATGGGGTTTCACTCTGTTGCCCAAGCTGGGCTTGAACTCTGGGCTCAAGCAGTTCTTCTGCCTCGGCCTCCCAAAGTGTTAGGATCACAGGCATGAGCCGTGCCCAACCGTAAGAAGGCTTCACACAAAGGAAGGAATGAGTCACTAACACGCTGATGATAAAGCAGAAGATAACAGTCCCCCCCACAACCCCCAAAGTCCCAGGGCTGTGGAACTCCTAGAGAAGCGTTTCAAATGGCTGCAGAGTCAGAGGGTGGATGGCGTTCTGTTCTCCAGCTGTGAAGCTTTCGAGATCTAGCAAGGACTAGCAAGCCAGAGGAAGCACCTGGAAGTAGGTGGCTAAACTGAAGAAAATTGCCCTAGGCCAGTGTTCCTCTAACTTCAGTGCATACCAGCATCCCCAGGAGGACTTGCTTACACTTTGATTGCTGGACCCATCCCCAGCGTTTAATTTAGTAGGTCTGTAGTGAGGCTTGAGAATTTGCATTTCCAGCAAGTTGCCAGGTGAGGCTGCTGCAGTGGCTGCAGTGGCTGCTGCGGCAGCTGGTCCCATACTTTTAAAAGCGCTGGTTAAGGAAGCGATGACTGCTTTGAAAGCCCTGGATTCAGCCCGCACCAGCTTCGAACCCAACTCTAGTCATGTGATTTGCGGCAAGTCACATAACCTTTCTGTTCCTTAGTTTTCTCATCTGTAGAGTGAAGCTAAGAGCGACTACCTCCTGGGGTTCAGGGGAGGCTTCCTGGAGAAGATGGCATCTAAGCTGAGACCTGAGGGATGAGCAGACAAGTTGGCCAGGGGATGGATAGGACAGGCTGGGGTGTGTACCAGACAGAAGGCATAGCATGTTCAGAGCCCAAGGAGGAAGGAGCACATGCCTTCTAGGGAGCTGAGAGGAGTTATGTAGCAAGTGCTTTGTAAGTGATACTGAAATGCTACCAATCTGTTCTGGGCAGGATTGCAGTGGAGAGGAAGCCAACCAGGGTATGGAAAATGGGTTGCTGGATGGACTGAGACATAGTACAAGTTATTTGTGCTCTTCTTTCATTGGCCAGAATGCAGTCACATGACCTTACCTAGCTGCAAGGGATGCTGGGAAACGTAGTCCCTGGCCTGGCAGGGGAGAAAGGATTCCTGGAGGAAAGCCAACTCTCTGTGCCACTGTGGTTTTCAGGTCCCCTCTCTCACTTCTTCTCCACCTTGCTCACTTTGCTCTGCTCTGTTGGGTTAATGAATTTTACAGATGAAGAAGCTGAGGTTCAGAGAGGTTAAGTAATTTCCCCAGCATTCCTCAGCTGATTGTGACAGGGCCAGGAATTGAATTCATCCCAAAGGCCTTGTTTGGCTAGATCTGGTTTTGGTGCTTTTCAGATCCTCCATGAGCCAGTCTTTCCCACTACAGCCTCAGCCATGTCATTGGACTAAGTAACCCCTATGTGGTTACAACACAGTAGTTTTTTTGTTTTTGTTTTTGTTTTTGCGGAGGTCTGGGGGCAGGGGGATAGAGTCTTGCCCTGCCGCCCAGGCTGGAGTGCAGTGACACAGTCTTGGCTCACTGCAACCTCTGCCTCCTTGGTTCAAGTGATTCTCGAGCTTCAGCCTCCCAAGTAGCTGGGACTATATAGGTCGTGCGCCACCACGCCTGGCTAATTTTTTAACTTTTGGTAGAGATGGGGTTTCGCCATGTTGCTCAGGCTGGTCTCGAACTCCTCGCCTCAAGCGATCTACCTGCCTCGGCCTCCCAAAGTGCTGGGATTACAGGGGTCAACCACCGTGCCTAGCCACAACACAAAAGTCCTTCTGTTTCTCCATTATATCAGCAAGAAACTGCCAGCTTTTCTTCACTTACTCGTTCATTCATGCAGCACGCACTTGTGCATTTATGGTGTGTGCCAGGCATTGTGCTTTGGGCTGGGAGCTGCAGAGGAACAAGACACGGTCCCTTTTGTTCAAGACACTCACGTGGTCTGGCCACCGAGAGGGCTGGGCACACAGAGTTCATGTGAGAAGTGAGACGTGCTGTGTCCCTGAGCTCACCCACCAGGAGTACAGAATGTACCGTAGACACGCAGAGGGTGCCCAGCAAGTGGTTAAACATTACAATTCAAGCTCCCTTGTGCATTTTGCTAATCAAAGCTATAATTATGATATTTTGTGTTTCATATTCCGAAATGCAGTTTTCAGATTCATGAAACAATAAAATAGCCCTTGCATGATGACAATTTTATATGCAGAAAACACAGTGTACTGCAATGATATTTTTACGAGCCTTTAGCAGAGCAAATGATGACATATCTCTGGCTTCTGCAGCAGGTTGCTGTTTACATTGGTTAAGTTAGTTGATTTCTCTGTCTCTTTTTTTTTTTTTTTTTTTGAGACAGAGTCTTGCTCTGTCACCCAGGCTAGAGTACAGTGGCACAATCTCGGCTCACTGCAACCTCCGCCTCCTAGGTTCAAGCGATTCTTCTGCCTTGGCCTCCTAAGTAGCTGGGATTACAGGTGCACACCACCACACCCAGCTAGTTTTTGTATTTTTAGTAGAGGTGGGGTTTTCACCATGTTGATCAGGTCTCAAACTCCTGACCTCGTGATCCACCCGCCCCGGCCTCCTGAAGTGCTGGGATTACAGGTGTGAGCTACCGCACCTGACCTTGTCTGTCTCTTTATGGTATGTGGGGAGATTTGTTTTTAAAGGGAAAAGGGGAAGAGAGGGTTGGGGAGGGCTCCTTAAAATTATACCAGAGGCTGGACACAGCTGCTCACACCTGTAATTCCAACATTTGGGGAGGCTGAGGCTAGAGGATCACTTGAGCCCGGGAGCGGTAAGACACCATCTCTATAAAAAATTTTTTTAAATAAGTCAGGCATGGTGGCACATGCCTGTAGTCCCAGCTACTCGGGAGGCTGAGGCGGGAGGATCCCTTGAGCCCAGGAATTCGAGGATGCAGTGAGCTGTGATTATGCCAATGGACTCCAGCCTGGACGAAAGAGCAAGACACCCACCCAGTCTCTTAAAAAAGAAAAAAAAAGAGCCCAGGCACGGTGGCTTATGCCTGTAATCCCAGCACTTTGGGAGGCTGAGATGGGCGGATCACCTGAGGTCAGGAGTTCAAGATCAGCCTGGGCGACATGGTGAAACCCCATCTCTACTAAAATGCAAAAATGAGCTGGGCATGGTGGCACACACCTGTCATCCCAGCTACTCAGGAGGCTGAGGCACAAGAATCACTTGAACGCGGGAGGTGGAGGTTGCAGTGAGCCAAGATTTAGCCACTGCACTCCAACCTAGGCAATAGAGTGAGACTCCATCTCAAAAAACAAAAGAAAGAAATTCCACCAGATTCATTCTAGAGCTGGGTTTCTCAGCCTCAGCACTGACATTGGGCCAGATCTTCTTCATTGTAGGGTACTGTTCTATTTATTTTAGGATGTTTAGCAGCATCCCTGACCTCTATCCACTAGATGCTAATTGCACCCCTAGAGTTGCAACAACCAGAAACGTCTCTAGACGTTGCCAAATGTCCCTTGAGGGAGCAAAATTGCCCAAGGTTGAGAGCCGCTGTTCAGGACTTTGTTTCCGATTGCTGCTGTAACAAATTGCTGCAATTACTTAGCGGCTTTGAAACAACAAATTTATTATCTTATAGTTCCTGGAGATCAGAAGTTCTAAAATCTAGGAGTCAGCATTGTTGTGTTCCTTCTGGAGGCCCCAGGAGAAAATCGGTTTCTTTGTCTTGTCCAGATTCTAGGAGCTGTCCTCATTCCTTGGGCTCCTGGCCCCTCTCTCCATCTTTGAAGCCAGCAGTGTGGCAACTTCACACCTTTCTGTCTTTGGTCACATCTCTTCCTCTAACTCTGACCCTTCTACCTCCTTTTTCTTTTTTGGAGACAGAGTCTTGCTCTGTCACCCAGACTGGAGTACAGTGGAGTGATCTCGGCTCACTGCAAGCTCTGCCTCCCAGGTTCATGCCCTTCTCCTGCCTCAGCCTCCTGAGTTCTGGGACCACAGGCGCACGCTGCCACGCCTGGCTAATTTTTTTGTATTCTTAGTAGAGACGGGGTTTCACCATGTTAACCAGGATGGTTTCGATCTCCTGACCTGGTGATCCGCTCGCCTCGCCCTCTCACAGTGCTGGCATTACAGGTGTGAGCCACCGCGCCTGGCCTTCTCTACCTCCTTTTTATAAGGATCCTTGTGATTACACTGGGCTCACGGGATAATCCACGACTGTCTCCCATCTTAAGATCCTTAATCACATCTTCGAAGTCCCTTTGGCCATATAAGGTAACATATTCACAGGTTCCAGGGATTAGGATATAGACATCTTAGGGGGACCGTTTTTCTGCCTGCCACATAGACAGTTTGGCCTCAGGGTATAATGAAATTTGCTTATGGAGGGCTTGTAGGGAGCGAAGTGATTTAGGGAGCCGGAGACTGGGGGATTATTGGGGCATAATAGCAGCTAGTACTTTTGAGAGTCAAGTCTATCCCAGACACCATGTGCCTAATCTCATCGTATCCTCAGAGCAACCCCTGCAGGGGTACTGTTTAGCTGACCCCTGTTTACAGAGGAGGCAACTATCCAAGGAAGGCTTTCTGGAGGCCAGGTGCAGTAGCTCATGCGTGTATCAACTTTGGGAGGTCGAGGCAGGAGGATCGCTTGGGGCCAGGAGTTCAGAGGCAAGAGGATTAATTGAGCTTGGGAGACTGAGGCTGCAGTCAGCCATGATTGCACCACTGCACTCCAGCCTGGGTGACAGAGTGAGACCCTGTCTCAAAAAAAAAAAAAAAAAAAGAGACCAGAGACCAGCCTGGGCAATGTAGGGAGATGCTCATCTCTACAAAACTAAAATAACGTAATTAGCCAGATGTGGGTGGTATGCACCTGTCGTCCCAGGTACTCTGGAGGCTGAGGTGGGAGGATCACTTGAGCCCAGGAGTTGGAGGCTGCAGTGAGCTATGATTGCACCACTGCACTGCAGCCTGGCCAACAGAGCCAGACTCTCTCTCAACGACGACAACAACTACAACAACAACAACAACAATAATACAACAAACCCAAAAGAGACAAACAAGAAAGGCTCTCCGGAGGAGGTCAAAATTTGAGCTGCGTCTTGAAGAGATTAAAGGGTTTTGCTAGTGAGTGGGAAAGGGATTCCAGGCAGAGGTGTTACTGGTGGGAGGGTGTCCATGTTCTTGGCGTTTTAAGCAAACAATTGGACAAAACACACGAACAAAGGAAGGAAAGAATAAAGCAATGAAAGCAAATATTTACGGAAAACAAAAGTACACTCCACAGGGTGGGAGTGGGCTCAAGCAGGTGGCTTACAGAACTGCCTGGGGTTTAAACACCCTCTAGAGGTTTCCCGTTGGTTACTTGATGTATGCCCTATGTAAATGAAGTAGTGGCCTGGGATCAGTCTGATAGGTTGTGGAAAGCCACCAATCAGAGGCTGAAGTGAAGTTACAAATGAAGTCTCCTATACAAATGAAGACTTGGCCAGCACCAGCCTGATTGGTTGTGGGAAGGGACCAATCAGAGATAATTTCAGTTTTTCATCTGCCATGCAGAAAAGTTGGGGGTTGCAAAGGGAGTAGCTTCTGTTCCTTTTGTTACTTGGGCGTGGAAAATTGGGATTTTCCTTTTGATTTAGTTTTAGGAGGTCAGCCTGAATCGGCCTCAGTTCCCTGCCTCCAGACCCTATTCTCCTGCCTCAGGGGCACCTGCAGATAGATACAAGGGCAAGGAGGTGAGGAGAATTTGGTGGTGCATGGAGATTGATTCTTGGACTTGGAAACTTGGGAAGCTGAGATGGCAGGGAGGAAGGGATGGATGGGCTTGATTCTGTAAATTGGTTCTTTCATTCTGATGTAAGGTGTACTATTTCTCTCAATAGTTTAAATAAATGTTTATGAGCACCCACTATATGCTAGGGGTACAGACATTAATAAGACAGTGATGTGAACTCTTAGCATGATACTTGACTTAATCACTCCTAATGCTGCACCCCAGTAAATAAACACTGAGCAGCCAGGTGCAGTGGCTCATGCCTGTAATCCCAACACTTTGGGATGCTGAGGCGGATCACTTGAGGTCAGGAGTTCAAGACCAGCCTGACCAACATGGTGAAACCCCATCTCTCCTAAAAATACAAAAATTAGCCAGGCATGGTGGCGGGTGACTGTAATCCCAGCTACTCAGGAGGCTGAGGCAGGAGAATCACTTGAACCCGGGAGGCAGAGGTTGCAGTGAGCCGAGATCGCACCACTGCACTCCAGCCTGGGTAACAGAGCGAGACTCTGTCTCAAAACAAAAGAAACACTAAACAGAAAGGTATTTGAATTCATGTTGAGCACCTGTGCACTGAAGGCAATGCAAGGTATGGGGTGAGGGATGGAGACAGCAGTGCAGACCTTAGGATGTCACAGCCTGCCTGACAAGTCTATTGTCTAGAACAGGGTCACAGCTCCTGATGGTGGGACCCAGGATTCAAATCCTGGTCATGCAGCTGTAGAGCAATTAGCTGTTAGCCACTGTATTGGGCTTTGGTTTTTGTTTCTTGTTTGAAGGAAACCGGGGACTCTAACTAAGGTTTAAAATATCTTCAGAACCAGCCAGGTGCAGCCCTCAACAGCCTAGTGCTGTGCAGTTCCGCTCCCTTAAGGCTGCCTTTTCAGGGATAGACTGTCACTTCTGGACCTAGCAGCTCCTGTCATTATCAAAGGAGAGTCCAGTGTAGCACCTGGTGTGCAGTCAGTCTTTCACATGCATTGTCTTTCTTATTTCCATAGAAATTATGCCTTTTTGAGGTTGATAAGCTTTTGAGGTTGATAAGCAGAAGAACTTCTTATCTGCTTTTTTTTTTTTTTTTTGAGACAGAGTCTTGCTCTGTCACCCAGGCTAGAGTGCAGTGGCGCCATCTTGGCTCACCGCAAGCTCCGCCTCCCAGGTTCACGCCATTCTCCTGCCTCAGCCTCTCAAGTAGCTGGGACTACAGGCGCCCGCCACCATGCCTGGCTAATTTTTTGTATTTTTAGTAGAGACAGGGTTTCACCATGTTAGCCAGGATGGTCTCGATCTGCTGACTTCGTGATCCGCCCGCCTCGGCCTCCCAAAATGTTGGGATTACAGGCGTGAGTCTCCGCGCCCGGCCACTCTTCTGCTTTCTTTTTTTTTTTTTTTTTTTTTTTTTTTTTTTTTTTTTGAGACGGAGTCTCGCTCTGTCGCCCAGGCTGGAGTGCAGTGGTGCAATCTCAGCTCACTGCAAGCTCCGCCTCCCGGGTTCACGCCATTCTCCTGCCTCAGCCTCCCGAGTAGCTGGGACTACAGGCGCCCGCCACTGCGCCCGGCTAATTTTTTGTATTTTTAGTAGAGACTGGGTTTCACCATGGTCTCGATCTCCTGACCTTGTGATCCGCCCGCCTCGGCCTCCCAAAGTGCTGGGATTACAGGCGTGAGCCACCGCGCCCGGCCACTCTTCTGCTTTCTTATCACGCATTCACAACACACAAGCCACACCGTCCCTTCTCTGAATTCGTGCTAAACTGTGAGAAACTCAGCTTCTTCTAGTTTGTGGAATAAGAGTGTTCTTGGCATGGTATGTAAAGGAAGCAGACGGCTGGGCACTGTGACTCAGCCTGTAATCTCAACACTTTGGGAGGTTGAGGCGGGAGGATCACTTGAGACCAGGGGCTCGAGACCAGCCTAGGCAACAGAGCAAGACCCCGTCTGTAATAAATAAATAAAGGAACCAGAAGAAGACCTACCAGTGTAGGGATAGGGTGGGAAAGGGAAGTAGTAAGGGGAAGTAGAGCTAAAGTCTCATTTATCATACCTGGAAATCAGAAGATAGAATCAAAATAGATAAATTAAGAAATAATCAGGGCCGGATGCGGTGGCTCATGCCTGTAATCCCCGCAGTTTGGGAGGCCAAGATGAGTGGATCCCTTGAGTCCAGGAGTTTGAGACCAGCTGGGCAACATGGTGAAATCCCATCTCAACAAAAATATACAAAAATTAGCTGGGTATGGTGACACGTGCCTGTGGTCCTAGCTACTGTGGCGGCTTATGTGGGAGGATCACTTGAGCCTGGGAAACAGAGGTTGCAGTGAGCCAAGATTGCACCACTGGACTCCAGCCTGGGTGACAGAGCGAGGCCCTGTTTCCAAAAAAAAAAAAAAAAAAAATTGGAGAAGCGTATTATTTTAGTTATATATATATATATACACACACACACACACACGCACACATATATATTAGAGAGAGAGAGAGAGAGAGATAAAGGTAACACTGAGAATAGTTGGAAGTGGTTGCCTCTAGGGGTGGGAAGTAGGGGTAGGAAGTAAGGCCGCCCATGCACAGTTGCAAAGGTTGTTCACTAGAGTTGAGCAGTACCCCACCTATATGATCATATACAGTGGCCCTAGTAAGAAAAAGGTGTTTAAAGTATTTTTAAAATTATATATAAATAATATACAGTGGCCCAAAACCTGGCTGGGTTTGGACAGAGTCTCACTCTGTCACCCAGACTAGAGTACAGTGGAACGATCTTGGCTCACTGCAGATTCTGCCTCCTGGGTTCAAACAATTCTCCCACCTCAGCTTCCCGAGGAGCTGGGATTACAGGCATGCGCCACCATGCCCTGCTAATTTTTGTATTTTTAGTAGAGACGGGGTTTCACCATGTTGGCCAGGCTGGTCTCGAACTCCCGACCTCAGGTGATCCGCCTGCCTTGGCCTTCCAAAGTGTTGAGATTACAGGAGTGAGCCACCATGCCTGGCTGGTTTGGGGCTTTTCATATTGCATGTGACAGAAAACCTATCTGTAACTAGCTAAATAGCCCTTTCCCCTACTGCCCCCCAAAAGGCGGGGTTTATTGTATCATGTGATTCAGAAATCTACACGGGGCTTGGTAGTTTCGTTTTGGGAACATCTGGATTCCAGGTCTCAAATGACATCATCACTTCATTTTCCTCTTTCTCTGGTTCTGCCCTCCACCACACATCAGCTTTGTTCTGTGTTGGTCTCAGCCCCAGTCTCGAGTTCACATTCAGCATGAAAAGGCTGATCACCTCTTCCAGTCACTCAAGCAAAAAGCCCTAGGTTTGCCGCAATGGGCTAGAATAGTTTGACTCTCATCACATGACCATCTCTGAGCCAATCTCTGTGGCCAGGCATCCCAGTGGTTGGTTTAGGCCTGGATCTTGTGATATACTCTTAAACACATGACTTGAGGGTAGGGCAGAGGCAGATCCTCATACAGAAGCTGGTGCATGATTCCAGGTGGCTGATCAGTCACCTGTGTCCATTGTGGTTGTAGTCAAGGGCGTGTGGGTTGTGCTGGGCATATACTAGCGTGTGCATTGGCCAGCTTGGGGGGCCCTGCATTGGCTTTGGGATGCTGGTTCCCAGGAGTGACGGTGGGAAGATTCCACCCGCTTTCTACAGTAGGAAGGCAGGTCCTGGAGTGAGGGTGAGCCCCGGGGGGACCAGTGGCCACTGTGGCTTGACCCACAGGCCTTGACCTGAGCATTGCAGGCGTAGTTTCCTGCCCCTATAACTGCCAGATCGAGACTCAGTGAGACAGTGGTTTCCGTGGCCAGAGCCTGAAATAGTCTATTCCCGGAGGATCCCTGAAGAAGCTTGGCTTTGCTACGAGCCAGACGTCCGGGTCACAAGTCTGGCTGGGACCCAAGGCTCAGTCCCCTTTATTTATGATAATAAAAATGATGATAATAATAGCTGTTGAGTTCATGGGGTGAGTACAATTATGCATCCCCACCGAGGCTCAAGAGGTGAAGTCACATAGCCAGTTAGTGGCAGAGATGGGGCTTGAACTTGGTCTTCCTGACTCAGCTACCTTTCCATAGAAATAGGAACTGGAGGCCGGACGCAGTGGCTCATGCCTTTAATCCCCAGCACTTTGGGAGGCCGAGGAGGGTGGATCACTTGAGGGCAGGAGTTCAAACAAAAAAATTTAAAAAGAAAAGAAAAAAAAGAAAAGAAATGAGGACTGGGAGGAGAAGATGTGGATGCCTGAGTGAGGTAGAGAAAACTTTGAGGAGAATCCTGATGTCTTTCAGCTGGAGTCCTGTTCTCATCACAGGCGCAGATCCTTTCTTTGGGCCAAGGGAACCCCAGGTTAGATAGAGATCCCCAGGAGGCTGGGTACCTTGTCTGGTGTTAGAACGGGCCTCTTGGAACTGACTTAGGGGCTAAGGAAGGTTTCTTGCGTGTCTGGGGAAATCCAACATCCTCCAGGTACCCAGTCCTCATGTGCAAATGTAAGAGTGTCTGCCAAGTTAGGCCTCTGGATTGAGGCCACAGTTTTCTCAGGTTGACCCTGCCCAGGCACCCATTTGTCATAAAGGATGTGACCTTTAGGTCAGGTGCAGTGGCTCACGCCTGTCATCCCAACACTTTAGGAGGCCAAGGCAGGAGGATTGCTTGAGGCCAGGAGTTCGAGACTAGTCTGGGCAACGTAGTGAAACTGTGTCTCTACAAAGATAAAAAATTGGGTGGGCAAACCCGGGTGCAGTGGCTCACGCCTGTAATCCCAGCACTTTGGGAGGCTGAGGCGAGTGGATCACCTGAAGCCAGGAGTTCGAGACCAGCCTGACCAACATGGTGAAACCGTGTCTCTACTAAAAATACAAAAAATTAGCTGGGCGTGGTGGCACATGCTTGTAATCCCAGCTACTCAGGAGGCTGAGGCAGGAGAATCACTTGAATCCGGGAGGCAGAGGTTGCAGTGAGCCAAGATAGTGCCATTGCACTCCAGCCTGGGCAACCAGAATGAAACTCCATCTCAAAAAAAAAAAAAAAAAAAAAAAAAAAATTAGGTGGGCATAGTGACACACACCGGTAGTCCCAACTACTCAGGAGGCTGAGGTAAGAGAGTCACTTGAGCCCAGAGATCAAGGCTGCAATGAGCTATGATCGCACCATTGTACTCCAGCCTGGGCAGCAGAACAAGACCCTTTCTCAAAAAATAAAACTTTACAAAAAAGAAGATGTGATTTTTTTATGATATGGGAGAGAAGGAGCTACTGTTACCAAATAAAATTAGCAAGTAGAAAGGAAAAAAGAAAATTACAGTAGATTATACAAGTTTAGGTATCAAAGTATAAAGATTGTGAGTCCAGGATTGTTATACTGTCCCATGGTATAAGAGATCCAGATTCTCTTTGTCTCACAGCTCTTCCAGCCTCAGCACATGGCCATCCACCTCATGGTCTAAGGTAGCTGCTTGAGCTCCAGCAGTCACATATGCATTTCAGCCAGCAGGTTGGAAGGCGAGCCAAGGGGCACATTCCCTTTGAGAACCCTTCCCTATAGTTGCACACAGTCCTTCTTATATCCCATTGGCTAAAACTTGTTCACACGGTTACATCTATCTGCAAAGGAGTCTGGGAAATGTATCCAGAGTGGCCATGTGACATGCTTAGCCAAAACCCGGTGGTTGTTATTAACAAAGAAAGAGTGAACAGCTATTGGGAGATAGTTGGCCACAGCTGCCTTAAGAGCAAATTTATGACAACTCAAAAGCCATAAAACAGATGACACTCACTTAGCTCTGGAGTGCATATCAAGTGCCTGCTGTGTACAGGGCGCTGTGCCAGGCAGGGTCACAGCTGCTTGTCTTCGTTTCCCAGGGCTGAGGAGAACGTCAGGTCTGTGGTGGGACATGGCCGAGGGCCAGGCTCCCCACACTGTAAGATGAGGGAGTCGGCTAGGTGAATTAATTGGGTAAGGAGCCAGGATTTACTCGCTAGCAGCCCAGATCCTGAATCTGAGCATGCTTTTTTTGCTTATTCGAGATGAGGTCTTGCTCTATCGCCCAGGCAGTGGCACAATCTCAGTTACTGCAGCCTCTGCCTCCCCAGGTTCAAGTGATCCTCCCACCTCAGCCTCCTGAGTAGCTGGAACTACAGGCACACGCCACTATGCCCGGCTAATTTTTGTATTTCTTCGTAGAGACAGAGTTTTGCCATGTTGCCCAGGCTGGTCTCGAACTCCTGAGCTCAAGCGATCCGCCCACGTTGGCCTTCCAAAGTGCTGGGATTACAGGCATGAGCCATTGCGCCTGGCCCTGGATCTGAGCTTTTAACCACCAAACTACACTGTCTGGAGGTCTGCAGGTTGGGGCTGTGGTTCTGGAACTTCTCCTGGCACCATCCTGGCCCCCAGTGGCTGCTGACTAGGCTGGGCCTGCTGGCAGCTCCTGGCACCATACCATGTTGGTCAGCAGGGATTCTGGCCAAGGGCTGACCGGGGCAGAGTAGGCGCTGGGCCTGGGAGCAGCTGACAGTGTGGAGAAGCCAGCCCAGGGCTCAGGGAAGATTTTGGTGACAAGCAGGATCAGGTGGCTCTGGCATTGGATCCAGGCCTGTGACGTGTCTTGCCCAGAGGATAAGAAATAAACTCAGCAGTTCACGTCGATTTTCAAACTGTGAATATAGAAATCAATGTGTGGGTGGTGTGTTAAGGAAAAAGATTAAACAGAAAGAAAATACTTAAGTAGAATAGAAAATAGCAAGAGTGGGCCAAGTGCAGTGGCTCACGCCGGTAATCCCAGTGCTTTGGGAGGGCAAGGTGGGAGGATCATTTGAGGCTGGAAGTTCAAGACCAGCCTGGCCAACATAGTGAGACTCTGTATGTACAAAAATAAAAATCTTTAGCCAGGCATGGTGGCATGGACTGCTCTGGAGGCTGAGGCAGGAGGATCGCCTGAACCCAGCTGTTGGAGGCTACAGTGAGCTGTGATCACACCACTGCACTCCAGCTGGGGCGATCTGTCTCTAAAAATAAAATTAAAAAAAAAAAAGGCAAGAGTGCATTATACAAAGTAAGGCTAAGCACAATTTCTTGAAATTTTACAAGCATGTACTGGGTTAAGATATAAACATATTTCCTGCTTCAGTAGCCAAAGGACCAAAGCCTTGGCTCTGGAAGACTGCGCACCTGACGGACAGCACTGTCAAAAAAATTGGAAAAAAACATTTTAAACTAATTTACTGTTTTGTGTCTAAAGCAATCCAGCTTTGTAAAAAAGTTAAAGCAGTATAGAAATGTACAAAGTTTTAAAAAGCTGGCCAGGCTCAGTGGCTTTTGTCTGTAATCCTAGCACTTTGGGAGGCCAAGGCGGGCAGATCACTTGAGGTCAGGAGTTCAAGATCACCCTGGCCAACATGGTGAAACCCCGCCTCTACTAAAAATATAAAAATTAGCCGGGCATGGTGGTGGGCTTCTGTAGTCCCAGCTACTCGGGAGGCTGAGGCAGGAGAATCCCTTGAACCTGGGAGGCAGAGGTTGCAGTGAGCCAAGATCATGCCACCCCACTCCAGCCTGGACAACAGAGCAAGACTCCATCTCAAAAAAATTAAAAAGTTTCCCCCAGCTCTACAAATGCTTATTTCAAGTGCTGTACAGTTCCTGTGGATTTTTCAGGGAAGTTTTCGTGCATGTACACATGTCCTTTTTCTTTTCTTGGAGACAAGGTCTTGCTGTGTTGCCTAGGCTGGAGTGTTGTGGTGCAATTTCAGCTCACTGCAACCTCTGGGCTCACTTGAACCTCCTAGGCTCAAGTGATCCTCCCAACTCAACCTCCTGAGTAGCCGGGACTATAGGCGCACACCACCACACCCAGCTAATTTTTTGTATTTTTTTGTAAAGACAGGGTCTCATTATGTTGCCCAGTCTAGTCTCAAACTCCTGGGCTCAAGCGATCCTCCCACTTTGCCCTCCCAAAGTGCTGGGATTACAGACATGAACCACCACATCCAACTTTCTTTTCTTTAACTTTGACTTTCTTGAGCTATAATTCACATACCTTACAATCTGCTCATTTAAAATGTACAATTCTGGCTGGGCACAGTGGCTCATGCCTGTAATCCCAGCACTTTGGGAGGCTGAGGTGGGCAGATCACGAGGTCAGGAGTTTGAGAACAGCCTGGCCAACGCTGTGAAACCTCGTCCCTAAAAAATAAAAAAATACAAAAAATACAAAAATTAGCTGATTGCAGTGGTGCGTGTCTGTAGTCCCAGCTATTCGGGAGGCTGAGGCAGGAGAATTATTTGAACCTGGGAGGCAGAGGTTACAGTGAGCCGAGATCACGCCACTGCACTCCAGCCTGGGTGACAGGGTGAGACTCCATCTTACATAGATAGATAGATAGATAGATAGATAGTACAATTCAATGGTTTTTAGTATATTCAGTCGTATAGCCACAATCAATTTTAGAACCTTTTCATCAACTCAAAAGAAACCCATACCCATTAGCAATCATTCCCCATTTCCCCCCAACCATTCCCAACACCACACCCTACCTCCATCCTCAGGCAACCATTAATCTACTTTCTGTTGCTGTAGCTTTGCCTTCTCTGGAAGTTTCATATACAGAGAATTAGTCAATGTGTATAGTCTTTTGTGACTGCCTTTCACCTCCCCTAGTGATTGTAAATTTCATCCATATTGGGGTGTATCTCAGCACCTAGGAGTGGAATTGCTATCATACAGTAACTCAGTATTTAACTTTTTGAGATGTTGTTTTTTTTCTGTTTTTGTTTGTTTTTTTATTTTGTTTTAGACAAGGTCTCACTCTCGCCCAGGCTGGAGTGCAATGGCACAATCTCAGCTCACTGCAACCTCTGCCTCCCAGGCTCAGGCAATTCTCTCACCTCAGCCTCCCAAGTAGTTGGGATCATAGGCATGCATGCACCACCACGCCCGGCTACTTTTTATATTTTTAGTAGAGACAGGGTTTCGCCATGTTGGCCAGGCTGGTGCCAGAGTGTTTTCTAAGGCCGTTGGCACCATTTTACATTCCACCAGCAGTGCAGAAGGGTTTCAATTTTTCCACATCCTTGCCAGCCCTTGTTATTTTCCATTTTTTAACTTGTATCTGTCTTAGTGGGTGTGACGTTCATTTGTATTTCCCTAATGGCCACTGATGTTAACATGAGTATCTTTCCATGCGCTTATTGGCCACGTGTATATCTTTTTGAGAGAAATGTCTTTTCAAACCCTTTGCCCATTTTTATTTGATTTGTCTTTTTATTGTTGAATTGTAAGAGTTCTTAATGTAGTCCTTTATCAGATATATAATTTGCAAAATTTGTGGGGTTGTCTCTTTCTCTCTCTCTCTCTTTTTTTTTTTTTTTAAAGAAGGAGTCTCCCTCTGTCGCCCAGGCTAGAGTGCTGTGGTGTGATCTCGGCTCACTGCAACCTCCACCTCCCGGGTTCAAGCAATTCTCCTGCCTCAGTCTCCCAAGTAGCTGGGACTACAGGCACATGCCACCGTGCCTGGCTATTTTTGTATTTTTAGTAGAGACGGGGTTCCACCATGTTGGCCAGGATGGTCTCGAACTCCTGACCTTAGGTGATCTACCCAGCTCAGCCTCCCAAAGTACTGGAATTACAGGCATGAGCCACCATGCCCAGTCTCTCTTTACTCTCTTGATGGTATCCTTTGAAGCAAAAAAGTTTTTGATTTTGGTGATGTTCAATTTATTTATTTATTTACGAGATAGAGTCTCACTTCACCACCCAGGCTGGAGTGCAGTGGTGCAATCTCAGCTCACTGCAACCTCTACCTCCCAGGTTCATGCAATTCTCATGCCTCGGCCTCCCAGGTAGCTAGGATTACAGGCGGGTGCCACCACACCTGGCTAATTTTTTGTATTTTTGGTAGAGTCAGGGTTTCGCCACTTTGGCCAGGCTGGTCTCGAACCCCTGACCTCATGTGATCCACCTGCTTCACCCTTCCAAAGTACTAGGATTACAAGTGTGAGCTACCACCTCCAGCCCAGGTGATGTCCAATTTATCTATTATTTTGTTGCTGTTGCTTTTGGCATCTTATCCAAGAAGGCTTTGCCTAACTCAAGGTCATGAAGAATTTATTCTATATTTTCTTCTAATAGAATTTTAGCTCCTAATTTAGACTTTTGATCCATTTTGAGTTAATTTTTGGGTATGGCATAAGGAAGGGGATAAACTTCATTTTTTTGCACGTGTATATTCATTTATCCCAACACCATTTGTTGAAAAGATTCTTCCGGCCGGGCGTGGTGGCTCACACCTGTAATCCCAGCACTTTGGGAGGCCAAGGTGGGTGGATCACAAGGTCAGGAGTTTGAGACCATCCTGGCTAACAAGGTGAAATCCTGTCCTTACTAAAAATACAAAAATTAGCCGGGCGTGGTGGCGGGCGCCTGTAGTCCCAGGTACTCGGGAGGTTGATGCAGGAGAATGGCGTGAACCTGGGAGGCAGAGCTTGCAGTGAGTCAAGATTGCACCACTGCACTCCAGCCTGGGCAACAGAGCAAGACACTGTCTCAAAAAAAAAAAAAAAAAAAAGGATTCTTCCTTCCCTGTTGAATCATCTTGGCACGCTTGTTGAAAATCAAGTGGCTGTAAAACTAAGGGTGAATTATCTTGGCACCCTTATTGAAAATCAGGTGGCTGTAAATGTGACAGTTCTATCCTACAATCTTCCTGAACTCTTTCTTGATTATTTTTGCGTGTCTGTGGGTATGGGACCTTCCCCTTTCTAACAGTCACGGAGTATTCCATGGTGTAGAGAGAAATACTGTAATCTGTGTAATGAGCTTCTATTGGACATTTGGGGCTGTTGGGTTTTGTTTTGTTCTGTTTTGTTGCTGTTACTGATTGTGCTACAGAAAATGCTTTCAGGCCAGACATGGTGGCTCACGCCTGTAATTCCAGCACTTTGGGAGGCCGAGGCAGGCGGATCACCTGAGGACAGGAGTTTGAGACTAGCCTGGCCAACATGGTGAAACCCTGTCTCTACTAAAAATACAAAAATTAGCCGGGCATGGTGGTGGATGCCTGTAATCCCAGCTGCTCAGAAGACTGAGGCAGGAGAATTGCTTGAACCCAGGAGGTGAAAGTTGCAGTGAGCCGAGATCATGCCACTGCACTCCAGCCTGGGTGACAGAGTGAGACTCCATCTCAAAGAAAAACAAACAAACAAACATTAAAAAAAAAAAAAAAAAAAAAAAAAGCTTTTGGGGTACTCCTTCATTCTGGGAAAGTGCATTGAGTGCCTTATCTGTGCCACACACTTTTGGTGGTGGATGCCTGTAATCCCAGCTGCTCGGAAGACTGAGGCAGAATTGCTTGAACCCAGGAGGTGGAAGTTGCAGTGAGCCGAGATCATGCCACTGCACTCCAGCCTGGGTGACAGAGTGAGACTCCATCTCAAAGAAAAACAAACAAACAAACAAACATTTAAAAAAAAAAAAAAACGCTTTTGGGGTACTCCTTCATTCCAGGAAAGTGCGTTGAGTGCCTTCTCTGTGCCACACACTTTGGGAGGTATTGGGCATACAGGCAATAACAAAGTAAACGGGATGATTTCACTTTGAGAAAAGCACAGTGAAGAAATGAAACACGACTGTAATCCCAGCATTTTGGGAGGCCAAGGCAGGAGGATCACTTGAGCCCAGGAGATTGAGACGAGTCTGGGCAACATAGGGAGACCCTGTCTCTACAAAAAAAACAAACAAAATTGGCCAGGCTTGGTGGTATACACCTGTGATCCCAGCTACTTGGGAGGTTGAGCAGGAGGATCACTTGGGCCTGTGAGGTCAAGCAGTCACCTAGGTGAGCTAGGATTGCACCACTGCACTCCTACCTGGACGACAGAGCTGTCTCAAAAAAAGAAAAAAGTCTGGACGTGGTGGCTCACACCTGTAATCCCAGTGCTTTGGGAGGCCCAGGCAGGTGGATCACCTGGGGTCAGAAGTTCGAGACCAGCTTAGCCAACATGGTGAAAGCCCTCTCTACTAAAAATGCAAAAATTAGCTAGTTGTGGTGGCGGGCACCTGGAATCCCAGCTACACGGGAGGCTGAGACAGCAGAATCGCTTGAACCTGGGAGGTGGAGGTTGCAGTGAGCCAAGATCGCACCATTGCATTCCAGCCTGGGTGACAAGAGTGAAACTCTGTCTCAGAAAAAAAAAAAAAAGAAGAAGAAATGGAACAGGGAAGGCTGGGCGCAGTGGCTCAAGCTTGTAATCCCAGCACTTTGGGAGGCCGAGACGGGCGGATCATGAGGTCAGGAGATCGAGACCATCCTGGCTAACACGGTGAAACCCCGTCTCTACTAAAAAATACAAAAAACTAGCCGGGCGAGGTGGCGGGCGCCTGTAGTCTCAGCTACTCGGGAGGCTGAGGCAGGAGAATGGCGTAAACCCGGGAGGCGGAGCTTGCAGTGAGCTGAGATCTGGCCACTGCACTCCAGCCTGGGCGACAGAGCGAGACTCTGTCTGAAAAAAAAAAGAAATGGAACAGGGTGATATGCAAGGGAGTGATTGGATATACATGTTGGGTTAAAGGTTTTTTGATTTGGGGATTCACGGAGTATTTCACTGAAGAGGCATCCTGTGAGCTGTGAGCTCGATGAGACAGAGCCCACTGTTACGAAGGTTGTTTCAGGGACAAGGAACAGCAAGTACAAAGGCCCGGAGGTCGGAATGAACTTAATGTGCTCACAGAACAGAAAGAAACCCGGTGTGCCTGGAGAGCAGCCAGGGCCGGAGGAGAAGCGGGCAGCAGCACGCTAGAGGAACACAGCTCTTGCAGCCTTACCAAGGCATTTGGATTTTATTATGAATGTGAAAGGAAGCTGCTGGGGGTGGGCGTTAAGCAGAGGAGTGCCTCGATCTAATTGATGTGCTAAAAAGAACACTCTGCTTAAGAAGCAGTTCCTTTCCCAACCTGGTTCCAACATTTGCAAACACTGAATTCTTAAAAGTGGAGGACTGGGTCAGCGGGTTTAGACATTTAAAATGTTCCTGGGTGCTGCCAACTGCCTCCCCCCAAAAATAGCTCTAGGTTTTACCCTAAGGGTGCCAGCGCCTGCGATAGCCTGCAGCATTTGGGGTGAGGGTCGGGTGAATTCGCACCCCCTGGGCCCCAGCACCCACTCTCTGGCGCTTGCTTTCCTTGTAGGACCTTCGCCTCTGCATTTGCCCAGTAACTCTGGCTGTGCCGGATACTGCTTGGGTAAAACGAGTACCCCAGGAACATGGCAGACGAAGATCTCATCTTCCGCCTGGAAGGCGTTGATGGCGGTCAGTCCCCCCGAGCTGGCCATGATGGTGATTCTGATGGGGACAGCGACGATGAGGAAGGTTACTTCATCTGCCCCATCACCGATGACCCAAGGTCGAACCAGAATATCAATTCCAAGGTTAATAAGTACTACAGCAACCTAACAAAAAGTGAGCGGTATGGATCCAGCGGGTCCCCGGCAAACTCTTTCCACTTCAAGGTGAGTGAGCCACCTACGCCACCTTCCCCATCCAGGTCAGCTGCTGTGTAAGGGATGGAGGGTTGGGGTCGCTGGTTGGGGTCTTCTTCGTATTTCCAAACCCTGGCCAGTGCTCTAAACTCTGATCTGAGGATATACTTGTTAAGCAGGGAGGGGTATTGTTGATTTAAAATAAATTTCATTACCTTGGAGCTGGGTGTTTTTCAAATAGTAGCCCAGGGCACACTACGGAGTTGTGAAAACCTTTTGCTGAGTTTTGTCCAATGTTTTGTTTTGTTTATTTATTTATTTTAGTTTTCTTTAGAGACAGAGTTTTGCTCTGTCACCTAGGCTGGAGTGCAGAGGTGCTGGGTTTGTTTTTGTTTTTTAAAGAAATGGAACAGAACAGAATAAAATAGCAACTACTGGGGAACATTGCAAACTGTAAAGATCTTATTTCTTTTTAAAAACTTTTATTTATTTATGGCAACAGAAAATTCCCAAACTAAGGACCTTATTTCTCTTTCTTTCTTTTCCTTCCTTCCTTCCTTCCTTCCTTCCTTCCTTCCTTCCTTCCTTCCTTCCTTCCTTCTTTCTCTTTCTCTCCCTTCCTTCCTTCCTTTCTCTCTCTCTCTTTCTTTATCATTCTCTCTCTCTCTCTTTCTCTCTCTTTCTGCATCTTTTTTTTTTTTTTTTTTTTTTAAATAAACGTGGTCTTGCTTTGTTTCCCAGGCTGGCGTGCAATGGCACAATCATGGCTTACTGCAGCCTTGAATTCCTAGGCTCAAGCAAGCCTCCTACCTCAGCCTCCTGAGTAGGTAGGATTATAGGCTTGCACCACTATACCTGGCTCATTAAAAAAATTTTTTTTGTAGAAATGGGGTTTCCCAGGCTGGTCTTGAACTACCACGCCCGGCCACTTGTTGTTAATTTTTGGAAGAATTTATTTAACAACATATTTTTAGTTTAGGCATGGTGTCTCACACCTGTAATGTCAGCACTTTGAGAGGACAAAAGGGAGGATCACTTCAGCCTAGGAGACCAGCCTCAGCAACACGGTGAGACCCTGTCTCTCAAAAAATAAAATAGGCTGGCTGCGGTGGCTCACGCCTGTAATCCCAGCACTTTGGGAGTCCAAGGCAAGTGGATCACCTGAGGTCAGGAGTTCTAGACCAGCCTGGCCAACATGGTGAAACTCCGTCTCTACTAAAAATGCAAAAAAATTAGCCAGATGTGGTGGCGCACACCTGTAATCCCTGCTACTTGGGAGGCTGAGGCAATCACTTGAACCCAGGAGGCAGAAGTTGCATTGAACCAAGATAGCACCACTGCACTCCAGCCTGGACAACAAGAGTGAAACTCTTTCTCAAAAAATTAAAATAAAATAAGTACATTTATTATTCATTTTATTTTTTTGAGACAGAGTCTTGCTCTATTGCCCAGGCTGGAATACAGTGGTGGGATCTTGGCTCACTGAAACGTCTGCCTCCTGGGTTCAAGTGATTCTCGTGCCTCAGCCTCCTGAGTAGCTGATATAACAGGCATGAGCCACCACATCCAGCAAATGTTTTGTATTTTCAGTAGAGACAGAGTTTCACTGTGTTGGCCAGGCTGGTCTCAAACTCCTGGCCTCAAGTGATCCACCTGCCTCAGGTTCCCAAAGTGCTGGGATTACAGGTGTGAACCACTGTACCCAGCCTAAAATAAATTTAAAAACATAATTTTATTGAAAACCATTTGGTAGGTGCCAGCATGGGGACTTGATCACATGAAATTTGCATTTCTTTATTGCATATTATCTATCTGTCACCAGGCTATGCATTGAGTACAGAGAGGCAAATAGCAATTGTTTACAGACTTAACAATCTCCCCATTTATCAGCAGAGACATTCAAGTGGAGAAACAAACACAATAACTGTTAGTTACTTTGATAGAAACTTGTTTTAGGGACACTGAAAAAAAAGATCTCATTTAACACTTACAGCTATCTTGGCTGGGCACAGTGGCTCAAGCCTGTAATCCCAGCACTTTGGGAGGCCAAGAGTTTGAGACCAGCCTGGTCAACATAGGAAGACACTATCCTTATTAAAGAAAAAAAAGAAAGAAAAAATGCTTACAGCCGCCCTATGTAGTTACAACTATGAAAGATAAACTAAATTATTTTCTTTTTTTTTTTTTTTTTTTTTTTGAGACAGTGTCTCGCTCTGTCACCCAGGCTGGAGCGCAGTGGCACGATCTCGGCTCACTGCAACCTCCACCTCCCAGGTTCAAGCAAGACTAAATTCTTATTAATCATTACTTTTGAAACAATACCTAGTATTGTGTGTCACATATTATAGGTGCTTAATAAATGTTATTTCCCTCTCTGTTGCCACATTCCAGGAGTGTGGCCCTCATAATTTGTCATTGATTATGAGAATTAATGGTTTTTTAAAATCTTTCTACAAATTAGCTACCTTTTTCCAAATTTGTTTACTGATTAAAATCTCATGCTGTGGGCCGGGCATGGTGGCTCACGCCTGTAATCCCAGCACTTTGGGAGGCTGAGGCGGGCAGATTACGAGGTCAGGATTTCGAGACCAGCCTGGCCAACATAGTGAAACCCTATCTCTACTAAAAATACAAAAATTAGCCGGGCATGGTGTTGCAGTAAAACTCCAGCCAAGGAAAAGACAAAGAGACCTTTGGAAACCAAAGAGAACTTTATTTAATTCAGGTACCCGGGCTGGCAGCAGGCTCACGCCTAAAACGGCTGCCAACCCCAACATAGAAAGCAGGCTGGCTTATATGTCGTTTGAGGCGGGAAAACAAGGCAGGATACAGGTTTCAGACAAAGACAGTAAATTATTTAACCCGTGACAATTCCGAGAAAACTTACAATTTAGTTATCTTGACCAGTCAACCTTGAAGCTGGACAGCTCAAGCTGGGGTAAGGGAAAACAGGAATTACAGAAACATGTGGGGGTCTGGAGGCAGGTCATAAGCTTGGAAGGGTGAGATAAGCTCACAGCTGTAAAGTGTTAGCAATGCTGGGAGAGGTTGCTTAAATTTCTTAGCCTATGTATCACTTCTAAATAACCTATACTTAATGTTAACTATTACTTATGTTTTTATTAGTTTTAACTTTATTCTTATTTTATTTTCCTTCTTCCACAATGGTGGTGCATGTGTGTAGTCCCAGCTACTCGGGAGGCCGAGGCAGGAGAATCCCTTGAACCCAGGAGGCAGAGGTTGTGGTGAGCCGAGATGGCGCCACTGCACTCCAGCCTGGGCGACCGAGGAGATTCCGTCTCAAAAACAAAAACAAAAACAAAACAAAACAACAACAACAAAAAAAAAGAAGAAAAAAACCCTCATACTGTGGAAGATTTCCATCTCAAGTGTCTTCTACATTTGTCCAATTGTGTGTTGAATATTTTGAAAGCACCCCTGCATATGTGTGTATGTGGGTATAAAGACATATGTGCAATGTGATTCTTCATATTGGTTATCTTAAAAAAACAAAAACAAATACTTTTTAGGGTTGGACATCCTTCTCTGGACTGAGGAAAAGCATACTTATTTTGATAGGGATTTCTGTTCATACCATAGCAAAGCTGGTATAAAGAAGAGGGGGAGAGGCTGGGTGTGGTGGCTCACGCCTGTAATCCCAGCACTTTGGGAGGCCAAGGCAGGCAGATCACCTGAGGTCAGGAGTTTGAGACCAGCCTGGCCAACATGGCGAAACCCTGTCTCTACAAAACCACAAAAATTAGCCAGGCGTGGTGGTGCCGCCTGTGGTCCCAGCTACTTGGGAGGCTGGGGCATGAGAAAAACTTGAACCCGGGTAGCGGAGGTTGCAGTGAGCCAAGATCGTGCCACTGCACTCCAGCCTGGGTGACAGAGCGAGACACCGTCTCAAAAAAAGAAGAGGGAGAAAGGCGAACATTATTGGACTTTGTATAATAACTGGTGGGGGTAAAACATCAAAAGTGCAATATCATTATCCTTACTTAATCAAATCCTCACAAACAGTTAAGTATCAGTACTGTAAACAAAATTCCTATTACCACTTTGGGATTTGAAATTAAAAATATTCTGGCCAGTCATGGTGGCTCATGCCTATATTCCCAGCACTTTGGGAGGCCGAGGCGGGTGGATCATGAGGTCAGGAGATCGAGACCATCCTGGCCAACACAGTGAAACCCCATCTCTATTAAAAATACAAAAATTAGCCAGGCGTGGTGGCGCATGCCTGCGATCCCAGCTACTCTGGAGGGGGAGGCAGGAGAATCCCCTGAACCAGGGAGCTGGAGGTTGCAGTGAGCTGAGATCACACCATAGTACTCTAGCCTGGCGACAGAGCGAGACTCCATCTCAAAAAAAAAAGATTCTTCCATAACTTCTAAATTAATGTTTTTAGAAAATTAATAATTTTAGTTCTTGGAGATGGTTGGGTAATGTTTTCCCTTTAAGCCTAGAGTTCTAGCTGGAGTTACTCTGGGGCAGGCAGCTCCAGAAATAGCCCCGTGGGTCTCCTCTGGGGTCGGGACCCCTGAAGGGGCAGGTTTCCACTGATCCTGTTTCCTGTCCTAAGGCAGCTTTGAAATGAACACCCACCCCCAGGAGGGCAGCTCAAGTGTCCACAAGAGGGACTGATTTAAATTACAAGCGGTGGTTCTCACAGAATGTTGTGTTTATATTAGAACAAAATTGATGTTTCTTTTTTTCTTTCTTTTCTTTTCTTTTCTTTTCTTTTCTTTTCTTTTCTTTTCTTTTCTTCCTTCCTTTCTTTCTTCCTTTCTTTCTTCCTTTCTTTCTTCCTTTTTCTTTTTTTTTGAGACAGGGTCTCACTCTGTCGCCCAGGCTGGAGGGCAGTGGCACGCTCTTGGCTCACTGCAACCTCCACTTCCCAGGTTCAAGTGATTCTTGTGCCTCAGCCTCCTGAGTAGCTGGAACCACAGGTGCACGCCACTATGCCCTGCTAATTTTTGTATTTTTAGTAGAGATAAGGTCTCGCCATCTTGCCCAGGCTGGTCTTGAACTCCTGGCCTCAAGTGATCCGCGCACCTCAGCCTCCCAAAGTACTGGGATTACAGGCATGAGCCCACATACCCAGCCTTTTCTTCTTCTTCTTTTTCTTTTTTCTTAGAGACACGGTCTTCCTCTGTCACCCAGGCTGGAGTGCAGTGACTTGATCATAGCTCATTGCTGCCTTAAACTCCTGAGCTCAAGCAATCCTCACACCTCAGCCTCCCGAGTAGCTAGGACCACGGTGCATACCACCATGCCCAGCTGATTTTTAAAATTTTTTTGTAGAGATGAGGTCTCACTACGTTACCCAGGCTGGTCCAAAGATGATTCTATGTGATTTGACCTTTTTTGTTGTTGTTATTGTTTTACTTTTTTTGTAGAGACAGGGTCTCATACTACGTTTTTCAGGCTGGTCTTGAACTCCTGGGCTCAAACGATCATCCCACTTCAGCTTCCCAAGGGGGATTACAGGAGTGAGCCACTGCGCCTGGCCATGATTTGACTCTAAAACTGTGCCTACTATTACATGTAGTATATGTGTGTGCAAATCCATAAAAAGCCTTTGGCACAGGCCTGGTCCATAATGTCAAAAAATGTTAGCATTTTTATATATGTAGTTAAACAGCAAGTTGAAATATAGTATGATCCTTTTTTTTTTTTTTTTTTTTTTTTTCTGAGACAGAGTCTTGCTCCGTTGCCCAGGCTGGAGTGCAGTGGTGCAGTCTCGGCTCTCTGCAACCTCCGCCTCCCAGGTTGAAGCAATTCTCCTGCCTCAGCATCCCAAATAGCTGGGATTACAGCTGCCTGCCACCATGCCTGGCTAATTTTTTATTTATTTATGTATCTGTTTATGTATTTATTTATTTGTATATATAGTAGAGACAGGGGTTTCACCATGTTGGCCAGGCTGGTCTTGAACTCCTGACCTCGTGATCCACCCATCTTGACCTCCCAAAGTTCTGGGATTCAGGTGTCAGCCACCACACCCGACCTGATCCTATTTTTATTAAAAATGTATGTACACATGCATCGGTATCGGCATAGCAAAAACCGTTTGAAGGGGAAGTTTGCACCCAACAGTTAATGGCAGTTCTCTCTAGGGGAAAGGTACTGTTAAGAGGGAGCTTTATATGTTTTTTTTAAATATTTTAAACTTTTAAAGCTACACTTATGTATTACTTATGTGGAGAAAAAGATGTTGTTAAGATAAAAAAAATAAAGTAAAATAACCAGGTAACTTCCTCTCCCTCAAATACATTGGTAAATACCCCCTCCTCAAAACTCATCACTTCTGACCATGCACGGTGGCTCACACCTGTAATCCCAGCACTTTGAGAGTCTGGGGCAGGGGGATCACGAGGTCAGGAGTTTGAGACCAGCCTGCCCAACATGGTGAAACCCATCTCTGCTAAAAATACAAAAATTAGCCAGGCGTGGTGACTGGCACCTGTAATCCCAGCTACTCGGGAGGCTGAGCCAGGAGAATCACTTGAACCTGGGAGGCTGAGGTTGCAGTGAGCCAAGATCGCGCCACTGCACTCTAGCCTGCGCAACAAGAGCAAAACTCTGTCTAAAAAAAAAAAAATCCTCATCACCTACGATGGGAGTATCTTCTAGGTCCCTCCGCTCCAGGACCTTTCTAGGCTCTGTTCATCCCCTCCACTCACACACATCTGGAAGCTCCTGGAATGGGCTTCCCTTTTTCACACCTCTGCCTAACAAAACCTCTTTCAACTGATGTCCTGGTCTATCAAAATTACAGTTCTGTCTCCTTCAGAACCCAGTTTTTATTTTTATTTTTTTAATTTTAGAGACAAGGTCTTGCTGTATTGCCCAGGCTGGAGTACAGTGGCACGATCATAGCTCACTGCAGCCTCTAACTCCTGGGCTTGAGTGATCCTCCCACCTCAGCCCCCTGAGGAGCTGAGACCACAGGCGTGCACCACCACACCTGGCCAACTTTTAAATTTTTTTTTGGAATGATGGAGTCTCATTACATTGCCCAGGCTGGTCTTGAACTCCTGGCCTCAAGCGATCCTCCTGCCTCAGCTTCCCAAAGTATTGGGATTACAGGCATAAGCAATTGAGCCCAGCCCAGAGCCCAGATTGAAAACAACCTTTCCAGGCTTTCTCCTCTGCCTTCCGTAGGGCTCTTGGCAGACCTTTTTGTGTGTGAGTCATTCTCCAGTGTCATTCTTTGTTTAAGTCAGCACCTGACTGCAAGACTAGGGCTGTGTGTGATGCGACCTCCATTCCCTTGGTCTTGCATAATAGGACTTGGTAAAATGTTTGACTATGTGTGGACAGGAGTTGACACTTCATTGCCTACTTTCTAGGTTATCGAAAGCAGGTTCTGTTGCGTTAGTGTTGCCAGGGGTGGCTTCAGAGGGAGAGAACAGCTCAGTTTTCCAACCCTTGTTCCCTCAGCATGCCATAAACCTAAGTGTTTTTTTTTGTCTTTTTTTAACTTACTGTGACCTGGCAACCTGGATTGTTTAATCAAAATGGCCCGCTGGCCTCCCTCCAAGGAACACACCCGGCAGGTACTGGGTGTGGATTGTGAAAAGTCAGATTCTATCACTGTCAAGCCCAGCCTTCTGCCTAAGCTCCCCTGGAGACGTGGCAGAACCATTCAGGGGGGCCGCCGTCTCCATAGAATATCAGGCAGTCATCCAAAGATGTTTATAGAGTTTATGATAACGTGGGAAAGTGCCTCTGCTCCAGAGTTAAATCTAAAAAGAATACAGCACGATTATAGCTCTGTGAAACTCGCACGTACACACACAGCCAAGGCCTGAGGGGAAGCACATCACCAGGGAAGCAGGGATGGTCTTTGGATCAGATTAGGAGGGACTGTGTTCCTTTTCTCCTTCTCTGTCATTTCTACATTTTCTAGAATAAGCATAGGGAGCAAATACATGTTTTTAATTTCTTATTAAGGTGGGAAATTTTATTTTTAAATATTATTTTCAGCCAGGTGCACTGGCTCATGTCTGTAATCCCAGCACTTTGGGAGGCCAAGGCAGGTAGATCACTTGAGGTCAGCAGTTCGGGACCACCCTGGCCAAGATGGTGAAACCCCATTTCTACTAAAAATACAAAAAAAAAAAATTAGCCGAGCGTGGTGGCGGGTGCCTGTA
This sequence comes from Chlorocebus sabaeus, assembly GCF_047675955.1. Lineage (NCBI taxonomy): Eukaryota > Metazoa > Chordata > Mammalia > Primates > Cercopithecidae > Chlorocebus > Chlorocebus sabaeus. The sequence goes on from NC_132908.1 coordinate 20,094,920, forward strand.
ATGCCAGCTACTCCAGAGGTTGAGGCAGGAGAGTCACTTGAACCCGGGAGGTGGAGGCTGCAGTGAGAGATTGCACCACTGCCCTCCAGCCTGGGCAACAGAGCGAGACCCTCCCCCCTGCCCACGCAAAAAAAAATTTGCCTGATCTGAGAACATCTTAGAGATCATTCCACATCAATACACGTAGATGACCTTTTTAAAAGAATTTCTTTTGAGATAGGGTTGCCTGGGCAGAAGTGCAGTGGTGTGATCATAGCTCATTGTGTTGAAATCCTGGGCTCAAGTGGTCCTCCCACCTCAGCCTCCCGAGTAGCTGGGACCACAGGCATGCGCCACCATGCCCAGCCTGTTGTTGGTTATTTAACAGCTGAATATCATTTCACTGTTGGAAGCGCCATAATAAATGTAGCCAGCCCCTCCTTGTAGGATATGTAGGTTATTTCCAGTCTTGTCCTGCCACAAACAGCACTTCCTTGTGCATGCATCTTTGCACCCATGCATGGGTGTGCCCACCAGAGGACCCCCCAGAGGTGAACTGGCTGGGCAAAACATTTGTGTGTTTAAACTGGGATAGGTGTTGTCAGTTTCTCCTCAAAGAGGTTACACCATCGTGTGCGCCCCCCATGATGGGTGGGTACACCTGCTTTCCATGCCCTTATTTGGCCAACTTTGGTGATTACACTCATACTTGTAACCCACTGAGGGCGGCTCTGACAGCATAATCAAAGAATAATGATTGCCTTGGGAGGCCGAGGCTGGCGGATCACCTGAGGTCAGGAGTTCAAGACCAGCCTGACCAATATGGTGAAACTCCATCTCTACTAAAAATACAAAAATTATCTGGGCTTGGTGGTGTGCAACTGTAGTCCCAGTTACTTGGGAGGCTGAGGCAGAGAATCACTTGAACCCAGGAGGCGGAGGTTGCAGTGAACCGAGATCGTGCCATTGTACTCCAGCCTGGGCAACAGAGCAAGACTCTGTCTCCAAAAAAAAGATGAGCAGTTTTTGGAAATATAATTCACATGCCATACAATTTACCCATTTAAAATGTGCTATTCAAAGCCTTTGAGTATGTTCATAAAATTATGCATCCATCACCACAACCACTTTTAGAACGTTTTACCCAAAAACTAAATTCTATAGCCCTGAGCCATCACGCTCTAATACCCACATCCCACCCAGCCCCAGGCAACCACCAGTCCGCTTTCTGCCTCTGGACTTGCCTTTTCTGGACACTTTACGTAAATAGAATCATACAACATGTAGCCTTTTATGTCTGGCTTCTTTCACTAAGCATAATTTTTTTTTGTTGTTTTTTTGTTCTGTTTAGTTTGGGACAGTTTCACTCTGTTGCCCCTGCTGGAGTGCAAGGGCACGATCTTGGTTCAGTGCAACCTCTGCCTCCTAGGTTCAAGTGGTTCCCCTGCTTCAGCCTCCCAAGTAGCTGGGATTACAAGCAACATGGTAAAACCCCACCTCTGCTAAAAATACAAAACATTAGCCGGGCATGGTGGCGCACGCCTGTAGTCCCAGTTACTGGGGAGGCTGAGGCGCAAGAATTGCTTAAATCTGGGAGGCAGAGATTGCGGTGAGCTGAGATTGTGCCACTGCACTCCAGCCTGGGAGACAGAGCGAGACTCTCTCAAAAAAAAAAAAAAAAAGTGCGGATAGTTTGTGTATATTTCAGACTTTACTGTATTTCACTTTAAATGTACACAAATATGGACTTTTTGTTGCTACTGTGGGATCATGCTATATATGTCTTCAGTAACCAGTTTTTTTCCAGCAAGTAATAAATCATCATGTCTTTTCAAATCAGTAAATATGGATATAGCATCCTGATGACTCTGTCAGCCCATTGTATGGCTACACCACAGTTTCTTTAAGCATTGCCTCTTGTGGGATACTTAATCAATTTCCAGGTTTGTTTGTTTGTTTTTGAGATGGAGTTTCGCTCTTGTTGCTCAGGCTGCAGTGCAATGGCACTATCTCAGCTCACCGCGACCTCTGCCTCTGGGGTTCAAGCGATCCTCCTGCTTCAGCCTCCCCAGTAGCTGGGATTACAGGCATGCCCAACCACGCCCGGCTAATTTTGCATTTTTTGGTAGAGGCGAGGTTTCTCCATGTTGGTCAGGCTAGTCTCAAACTCCCGACCTCAGGTAATCCGCCTGCCTCAGCCTCCCAAAGTGTTGGGATTACAGGCGTGAGCCACTGCATCTGGCCAGTTTGTTTGTTTTTTAAGAGATAGGGTCTCACGCTGTTGCCCAGGCTGGAGTGCAGTGGCACAACCATGGGTCACTGTAGCCTCAACCTCCTGAGCTCAAGTGATCCTCCCACCCCATCTCCCCAAGTAGTTGGAACTAAAGGCATGCACTATCACGCCTGGCTAATTTTTGTATTTTTTTTTTTAGAAATGGGGTCTTGCTATGCTGCCCAGTCTGCTCTGGAACTCCAAGTGTCAAGTGATCCTCCTGCCTTGGCCTCCGAAATTGCTGGGATCACAGGCATGACCACTGTGGCTGGTTTCCAGTTTTTTGCAGCTGTATTCCATGCTGGGTTCCACTGATAATTGTACCAAACCTCTAAGTGCGTGTGGCGTAGATTGTGGCCTCCACACACCACTGTTGGGCTCTTCCCATCCCAGAGCCTCGCTGTGTTCCCCCACTTCTTCCTGCTTTTTATTTGAGCCCTTGAGTTTGGTTAAACCCATTACTGCTCTCCAGGAGGGGAGAGGAGTTGGGCCATCTCTGAGTTGTATTTCTTTTTTTTTTTTTCTTCCTCGACTTCCCAGGTTCAGGTGATCCTTCCACCTCAGCCTTCTGAGTAGCTGTGACTACAGGCACATGGCACCATGCCTGGCTAATTTTTTGTATTTGTAGTAGAGGGTTTCGCCATATTGCCTAGACTTCTGAGCTGTATTTCATAAAATCTGCAGAAGTGATGATCGGGAAAAAATGATTTTATAACATTCATGAAGTGACTGTATAACAGGTGATATTTCAAGAAGGAGGTCTGGGTGAGTCACTGGATGTGTCCTCAAGTAAGATCCAGAGGCCTTGATTACTGTGATAATGGCAATAATAACAGTAACATAAAATCGGCAGCAACAGTGATAAGATCCCACGTGCCAAAACGTTTGTCAACACGTTGCCGGCGCTCCACCCTCACTCCTGGCATACTCGATGAAGTAAATTATTATTACTATAATAATCATTATTATTATTTCCATCTCCCTGGTATATAATTATTATTATTTCACTATTATTTATTTTTATTTTGTACTCTCAGACTTTGAAATACCACAGCCTTTCTATTCTGTAGCCAGGATAATATTTTCCTTTTTTATGAAATATCCACAGACTTCTGTTTTTTTTTTTTTTTTTTTTTTTTTGAGACAGAGTCTTGCTCTGTCACCCAGGCTGTAGTGCAGCGGTGCAATCTCAGCTCACTGCAACCTCAGCTCACTGCAACCTCCACCACCTGAGTTCAAGCGATTCTCCTGCCTCAGCCTCCTGAGTAGCTGGGAGCACAGGCATGCGCCACCACGCCCACCTAAATTTTGTATTTTTTGTAGAGAGGGGGTTTCACCATGTTCACCAGACTGGTCTCAAACTCCTGGCCTCAAGTGCTCTGCCTGCGTCGGCCTCCCAAAGTGCTAGGATTACAGGCATGAGCCACCACGCCCAGCCCATGGCTGTTCTATGTAAGATTAATTAACCTACTCAACAACTGAGTTCCGGAATCCTTAGAACTAGAGGATATTAGAGCTGGCATGGCCTTAAGAATCATCTAACCTGGCCAGGTGCAGTAGCTCATGTCTGTAATCCTAGCATTTTGGGAGGCCAAGACAGATGGATCACTTGAGCCCAGGAGTTTGAGACCAGTGTGGGCAACATGGTGAAACCCTGTCTCTACAAAAATACAAAAAATTAGCCAGGTGTGGTGGCGTGTGCCTGTAGGCCCAGATACCCGAGAGGCTGAGGTGGAGGTTGAGGTTTCAGTGAGCCACGATTGCACTACAGCACTGCAGGCTGGGCGACAGAGTGAAACCCTGTCTCAAAAAAAAAAAAAAGAAAAAAAGAAAAATCATCTAACCCAGTAATTTAGCTTCTTAACTTTGATTTACACATACAATACCTAAATACATTCTCATTGTAAAAAGAATGCAAACAACATAGATAAACTGAGGTCTCCTTGAGCAACTTCTTATCCCTTTCTATTCCCAGAGATAAGCATTATATTAGTTTCATATAAATTACTTTTCAGACCTCTTTTTATGCATTTGCATGCAAGTATACATTTGTGTATATGTCTACAGACACACACATCCTTAGAAAATCCATGGTATTGATTTGTGGGTTTCCTCCACCAGTAAGTGGTATCACAGTGTTTGTATTGTTCTGCAACTGGCTTTTTTTCCCCCTAAACAATACGTCTTAGAAATTGCCCCGACTGGGTGTGGTGGCTCACGCCTGTAATCTCAGCACTTTGGGAGGCCAAGGTGAGTGGATCACCTGAGGCCAGGAGTTCAAGACCAGCCTGACCAATGTGGTGAAACCCGATCTCTACTAAAAATGCAAAAAATAGTCGGGTGTGGTGGCATGCACCTGTAATCCCAGCTACTTGGGAGGCTGAGACAGAATTGTTTGAACCTGGGAGACGGAGGTTGCAGTGAGCCGAGATCGTACCACTATACTCCAGCCTGGGCGACAGAGCGAGACCATGTCTCAAAAAAAAAAAAGAAAGAAAGAAAAAAGAAATCACCCATGTTAGCATCTCATTTTCAGTAGACCAAGTGTATGTAATCATGCCCCTACAGAAAGACAGTTTGTTCGTACTGCCTGATCATTATAGCATTGTAAAGTGCTGACCTTGAGGCCGGAGTTCAAGATCACCCTGGACAACATAGACCTTCATCTCTACACACACAATTTTTTTAATTAGCTGGACATGATGGTGAGCACCCATAGTCCCAGCTACCCGGGAGGCTGAATTGAGAGGATTCCTTGAGCTCAGGAGTTGGAGGCTTCAGTGAGCTATGATCCCACCACTGCACTTCAGCCTGGGTAACAGAGTAATACCCGGTCTTGGGGGAAAAAAAAAAAAAAGCACTGATCATCCTTGGACCAGCTTACCTGGGCACACCTGGGTAGGTGATAGGAATGGCTGGGTCAGAAGTCGGTGCAGGAGAAGGTTCATAGCCACTGCCAGGTGGCTCTCAAAGGTGGCAGTACCTGCCTCCATTCCCCTCCTGATGGTAATGTATTACTGGTGATTTCCAGCTCGGGCAGGGGTCACCCATAATGAGCACTGCTACCCCAGTGAGCCACTGTTTCTGGTGGGCGTGTGTCTACCCTGGTTGCAGGGGCCACAAAAAAGTGGACCACCAGCAGCCAAAACTTTCATCCTTGTTTGTAAACAAGGAAATGGAGGTTCCCATAGCCAGTCAGTGGTGAGCTGGAACCAGAGTCAGGGACATGAATGTTAGTACAGGACTCTTTATACTGTCCTTATTAAAAACAAACAAACAAACAAAAACCAGTTGCATTAATCCCACCTGTTGCCAGTAAGGTTTGGCATGACTCTGTTCTGGGTTTGGAAAAAGAAGGTAATTTTGATCCTATGAAATACCACACCCTCTAATTCTGCAGTACTTTCCTCCCTGTTTTATGGTTGGTGCCACGGCATCCAGCCAGGAGATAATTTCTGTTGCTAATCTTCACTGAATGGGGACGGCCCCTGTCAGTGGCTTAGGGAGTGGCAGAGTCGTTTGAGAGAAGCGGTGTCAGAGAACTGTGTTGCAGACAGAGAACAGGGCACCTGTACAGACACGCTTGGAAGGGTGGCCTGCTGAGTTCTCAACACTGCAGGCTCTCCTGACAGGTGGCGGTCGAAGGCTGTCCCTGCCATTTGTAGCAGCTGGAATATGAGACTGTGGTGCTTTAAGATACAGGGATTGGACTGGGCGTGGTGGCTCATGCCTGTAATCCCAGCACTTTGGAAAGCCAAGGCAGGAGGATCACTTGAGCCCAGACGTTTGAGAACAGCCTGGGCAACATACCAAGGTCCCGTCTGTACAGAAATTTAAAAAATTAGGCATGGTGGCACACACCTGTCATCCCAGCTATTCGGGAAGCTGAAGCAGGAGGATCACTTGAACCCAGGAGTTTGAGGCTGCAGTGAGCTATGATCACGCCACTGCACTCCAGCCTGAGTGACAGAGTAAGACCCTGTCTCTTTAAGAAAAAAGTACAGGGGCTCAGTGCGGTGGCTCATGCCTGTAATCCCAGCACTTTGGGAGGCCAAGGCAGACGGATCACAAGGTCAAGAGATTGAGACCATCTGGCCAACATGATGAAACCCTGTCTCTACTAAAAATACAATAAGTATTTTTAGTAGTAGCTGGGTGTGGTGATGCGCGCCTGTAGTCCCAGCTACTCAGGAGGCTGAGGCAGGAGAATCACTTGAACCCAGGAGGCAGAGGTTGCAGTGAGCCGAGATCACGCCACTTCACTCCAGCCTGGTGACAGAGCCGGACTCCATCTAAAAAAAAAAAAAAGAACGGGAACCGAAGTTCAGAAAAATGTTTTAGACGTACACATGTCTGCTGTGGAGTTATTTACAACAGGGTACAATCAGTGATAAGCTTGAAGCCTAACAGTGGAGAGCAACAAGTGAATAATTAAGTCAATAAGAATAAAGTTCTACAGTAAATTATTATGCAACTATTAAAGCAGGATGCAAATAACTTGTAAATTTTATACTTATCCGATGTACTGCCTGTGCCGAAAAAATTTTAGTGATTTGTATACTGCTTCTTGGAGTATAACTTAGGATAAATTTTTTGGCAGAGAACTCAGTCATTTATAGATTTTAAATGAGATCCAGCAGTTACATTTCCCAAAAAATATGTCCTTCTGAGATCTTGCACGTGCGCACAAAGATTTGGATAGGAAGATACTCACTTCAGCACTGTTTGTACTAGGAAATGTTGGAGAGAATCCAAACATTATTCAACTGGAGGTTAGACAAATACCTTAAGGTACATTTATATAACTATGTATCTGGCAGTTCTGGAATGAAAGGAGGTCACTCAGCCAGTCTGCACATATGACATGGAAAGATGTCCAAGATCTTGCATTAAGAAAGGTCAGATGCACAACAGAACATGTGGTGTGGTCCAATTGCTCTTTCTTTTTATTTTTATATTTATTTATTTATTTATTGAGATGGAATCTCACTGTGTTGCCCAGGCTGGAGTGCAGGTATGCAACCTTGGCTCACTGCAACCTCCACCTCCTGGGTTCAAGCGATTCTCCTGCCTCAGCCTCCCAAGCAGCTAGGATTACAGGCTCGTGCCACCATGCCCAGCTAATTTTTGTATTTTTAGTAGTGACAGGGTTTTACCATGTTGGCCAGGCTGGTATCAAACTCCTGATCTTGTGATCCGCCCGCCTCAGCCTCCCAAAGCGCTGGGATTACAGGTGTGAGCCACGACACCCGGCCTAAATTGCTCTTAAGTACGTGTTTGTGTTCACAGAGACATAGGAAAAAATTTTGCAGAATGTCTACATCAACTGTCAACTGTGGTTTTCAGAGGAAGTGGATTAGGGTGGACTTCCGCTTTCTAATTCAGAGTTCTATAGTGCTTGCAGTTTTTATGTGATGTAGATCATACTTTGGAATCAGAAAAAAAAAAAAAAAAGATCACTAAATAAAGCACAAAGTCCCATTAACCCACTCTCCTGAAAGGAGGTAAATTATATTTTACAGTATGATACCAATCTTATTAAAAAATGCATGTAGGCTGGGCATGGTGGCTCATGTCTGTAATCCCAGCACTTTGGAAGGCCAAGGCGGGTGGATCACCTGAGGTTAGAAATTCAAAACTAGCCTGGCCAACATGGTGAAACCCCGTCTCTACTAAAAATACAAAAATTAGCCAAGCATGGTGGCTCACGCTTGTAATCCCAGCTACTCAGAAGGCTGAGGCAGGAGAATTGCCTGAACCCAGGAGGTTGCAGTGAGCCAAGATCACACCACTGCATTCCAGCCTGGGTGACAGAGGGAGACTCTGTCTGGGGCGAGGGGGAACAAAACAAAAAACAAAACAAAACAGCATATAGAAGATCCGGAAAAGAATTAGTCCACAGCATTGACTATTGCTCCAGTGGATGATATGTGGTGGATTTGACTTTTCTTTGTCTTCTGTATTTTCCAGTTTTTAAATTAAGCCTAAATTAGCTACCAAAATAGAAGAAAAGAATTACAGACTATTTTTTGAACTTTGCAGCAGTGAAAAAGCCCCAGCAGCCTAGGCGCGGCAGCTCATGTCTGTAATCCTAGTGCCTTGGGAGGTTGAGGCAGGAGGATCACTTGAGGCCAGGAGTTCGAGACCAGCCTGGGCAACAAACATAGTGCAACCCATCTCTGCAAAAGAAAAATCAAAATTAAAAAATTAACTGGGCATGGTGGCACGTAAGTGTAGTCCCAGCTACTCAAGAGGCTGAATAGGATCGCTTGAGCCCAGGAATTTAGGTTGCAGAGAGCTATGATTACACAACTGCCACGTAGCCTGGACAACAGAGAGAGACCTTATCCCTATTTAAAAAACAAAACAAGGGCCAGACGTGGTGGCTCAAGCCTGTAATCCCAACATTTTGGGAGGCCAAGGCGGGTGGATCACCTGAGGTCAGGAGTTTGAGACCAGCCTGGCCAACATGGTGAAACCCTGTCTCTACTAAAAACACAAAAATTAGCTAGGCATGGTGGCGCATGCTTGTAATCCCAGCTACTTAGGAGGCTGAGGGAGGAGAATTGCTTGAACCCAGGAGGCAGAGGGTGTAATGAGCCAAGATTGCACCATTGCACTCCAGCTTGGGTGACAGAGGGAAACCCTGTCTCAGAGAAAAAAAAAAAAAAAAAAGGCTGCATCTCTGGTGGAAATTCTTGACCCTAATAGACCCAATGATTTCCTTTTATAATAAATATTGTATAACACCCCATTTTACTGGCCTATATGTAATTTGCAGATAACATACATTTCTAAGCTCAGAGCATGTTAGAACCATGCCAAAGATATGTTGCCTTTAAATTTTTTTTTTTTTTTTTTTTTTTTTTAAAGAGACAGGGTCTCACCTCGTACCCAGGCCAGAGTGAAGTGGCATGATCATGGCTCAGGTGATCCTCTCACCTCAGCCTCCTGAATAGCTGGGACCCCAGGTTGAGCCACCATACCCTGTTAATGTTTTAATTATCTGTAGAGATGGGGTCTCACCATATTGCCCAGGCTGGTCTTGAACTTCTGGCCACAAGCGATCCTCCCACCTCAGCCTCCCAAAGGATATGCTGCCTTTACACATAACATAGGGCTTAACTCTGGCCTCAGATAATTATGAAACGATTCCTATGAGCTGTGCCAAGGTCTTGTGGGATGCAGGAAAATTCAACCCTGAACAGCCCTGTTTCAGGGTTGCTGGCATTCCCGGCCTTCCCTAACTCTATGCCAGCAGTGCCCACCACCCCATCATTGTGAGGACCCAAAAGAACTCCCAAATCTATCAAAACCTATTGAGAGTGGCCGGGCATGGTGGCTCACGCCTGTAATCCCAATACTTTGGGAGGCCAAAGCAGATGAATCATCCGAAGTCAGGAGTTTGAGACCAGCCTGGCCAACATGGTGAAATCCCATCTCTACTTTAAAAAAAAAAAAAAAAAAAGGTGGGTGCATGCCTGTAATCCCAGCTACTCCGGAGGCTGAGGCAGGAGACTCGCTTGAACTGGGAGGCGGAGGTTGCAGTGAGCGGAGATCACCCACCGCACCCAGCCTAGAAAAGTTTTATACCCCCTGATGGTATGTGAGGATACCCATTCCCTGATACCCAGGCCTGCACAAGCTAAAATGTTTCATCCTATTAAAATAATTGCCAACCTGCTGTAATCCCAGCACTTTGGGAGGCCGAGGTGGGTGGATCACTTGAGGTCAGGAGTTTGACACCAGCCTGGCCAACATGACAAAGCCCCGTCTCTACCAAAAAGTACAAAAATTAGCCAGGTGTAGTGGTGTGCACCTGTAAGTCCAGCTACTCAGGAGGCTGAGGTGGGAGAATTGCTTGAATCCGGGAGGCAGAGGTTGCAGCGAGCCGAGATTGCACCACTGCACTCCAGCCTGGGCAACAGAGTAAGACCCTATCTCAAAAAAAAAAAAAAAAAAAAAAAAGGGGCCAGGCACAGTGGCTCATGCCTGTAATTTCATCACTTTGGGAGGCCAGGGTGCGGGGATCACTTGAGGTCAGGAGTTTGAGACCAGCCTGGCCAACGTGGTGAAACCTTGTCTCTATCCAAAAATGCAAAAGGTAGCCAGGCATGGTGGTATGTGCCTATAAGCCCAGCTACTTGGGAGGCTGAGGCATGAGAACCACTTGAACCCGGGAGGTGGACTTGCAGTGAGCCAAGATCACGCCACTGCACTCCAGCCTGGGTGACAGAGTGAGACTCTGTTTCTATATATAGATGTTATTTTTTTTCTCTCTCTCTCTCTCTATATATATATAGTGTGTGTGTATATATATATTCTATATAATATATATAGTGTGTGTGTGTATATATATAATATATATATAAAATGAAATGTCTGCCAACCTGAATGGGGGAATGGTACCCTATTTTCATTTTCAACTCATTGATTCCAAGTGTTGTGTAGTTAAGATGTGCCATGTCTGCCCACAGGGAGGCTATGCCTGTGAGTGCAGAGAAGCCCGAAAGGCTACTAGACAGGAGTCTCTCTCTGTCCTGATACTGTCTGCCTCTCCAGAGGAATTAACAGGGTGGGAGGAGTCTGCACTGTCCCCAAAGTCCCTGACCTGGGCCTGATGTTCCTACCTTCCCCTTTGCCTTCCATAGGAAGCCTGGAAGCACGCAATCGAGAAGGCAAAGCACATGCCCGACCCCTGGGCTGAGTTCCACCTAGAAGACATTGCCACCGAACGTGCTACTCGACACAGGTCAGCAGCTGGTGCTGGGTCTGAAAGAGTCCTGTGGGCTACATGTCCAGTTTCTGCTCCCAATCAGTGAGGCCTAAGTACTCTTGGGGGTCAGGGGAAGGGAGTAATCATAACAGCAGCTAATATTGGAGTGTTAATGCATGCTTAAGGCCCGGTGCATTGCCTCACTGAATCCTTCCCGTGGTTCTCACAAGGTACCTATTAGACAGGCTAGACTGAACTAGTTTTTTTAAATTGTTGGAGATCTCTGGCCGGGTGCGGTGGCTCTTACCTGTAACCCCAGCACTTTGGGGGGCTGAGATGGGCAGATCACTTGAGGTCAGGAGTTCAAGATCAGCCTGGCCAACATGGTGAAACCCCATCTCTACTAAAAATACAAAAATTAGCCATAGCCAAGCGTGGTGGCTGGCGCCTGTAATCCCAGCTGCTCAGGAGGCTGAGGCAGGAGAATCACTTGAACCTGGGAAGTGGAGGTTGCAGTGAGCTGATATAGCACTGCTGCACTCCAGTCTGGGCATCAGAGTAACACTCCATCTCAAAAATAAAGTAAAATTGTTGCAAATCTCTAAAACATTTTCCAATACATTGATTGAAGAAAGTCCACTTATAAGTAGACCCACGCACTTCAAACCCATGTCATTCAAGCGTCAACTGTACTTGCCCTGGGCTGGTGCCAACTATGCAGTTCTGGAGAGCCTCCCTCCCTCTGAGCCTAGGGGAGGTTAACCTGCCAGGCCTCTGCTTGTTTTTCCTGGTGGAGGCGTCGGACTGTGGGAAACCTGTTCTCACGGAGGGTGGGGTGTTCTGGAGTCTGCCCTGGCTGAGAGGTGCGCCAAGGGAAGCCTCCACCTAGAGCTAAGAACACCTCAGCCCGAGGGAGGTTTCAAACTTTAGGAATCCATTAAGCCAAGGAGATTTCCACCAGGCAAACTTGTGTGAGGCCTGGCCAGGCCCAGGGGCTGATTTACACTGGGAAAGGAGAGATGAAAATGTTCCCGGAACCCTCTCCAAGCTCTGTCTGCCTTAGGTATGCACCTATCTTTGGCAAAAACCCACTTAATTTCACCTACTGTATCCTTACAACACAGAATGCTTCTGTGAGCTCAAAATGTGTGGGGGTTTCTCCCTGCCCACAAGCAAGCAATCAATCTGCAGTGGATACCAGCAGATGTGCCTCTAATTCTCTTCCTCTAATGGAAGGAATTAGAGGAGTTTTGAATTGGGTATCCTATGATGCAATTCAACTCTGACACCATCTACCTGGAGATAGCATCAGATCCCACAGGTTGAAGGCTCAGTCCTCCAAGACTGTCCCTGACTTTCACTGCTGATCGCAAGCCCCAAGTGGTTTCACCTGTGCTTCTGACAGCTGTAAATCAGGGTTCCCATGACCCCCCTCCTTGAGTTTGATTAACTTGCTGGAGCAGCTCACAGAACTCAGGGAAACGCTAATATTTACTGGTTTATTATAAAGGATGTTACAAAGGGTACAGAAGACTGGGCATGGTGGCTCATGCCTGTAATCTCAGCACTTTGGGAGGCCGAGGTGAGTGGATCACTTAAGGTCAGGAGTTCGAGACCAGCCTGACCAACATGGTGAAACCCCGTCTCTTCTAAAAATACAAAAATTTAGCCAGGTGTGGTGGTGGGCGCCTGTTATCCCAGCTACTCAGGAGGCTGAGGCGGGAGACTTGCTTGAACCCTGGGAGACAGAGGTTGCAGTGAGCTGAGATTGCATCACTATACTCCAGCCTGGGTGACAGAGTGAGACTCAGTCTCAAAAAAAAAAAAAAAAAAAAGACATCACTTTGGAGATTCCAAGGACTTTCAGAGTTGCATGCCAGGAAATGGAGTCTAAAACAAAATATATATTTACCATCATACAACCTGGTATTGGGGCTCAGAAAATGATACCCCCAAAGTGAAGGCTTCAGAAACAGCCTTTCTTTGACCTTCTCCTGCCCTCCTGTCTCTCACCCCTCATTGTCCGCTTAAGAAGCCATAAAAACTAGAATTGACCGGGCGCGATGGCTTATGCCTGTAATCTCAGCACTTTGGGAGGCTGAGATGGGCGGATCACGAGATCAGGAGTTCGAGACCAGCCTGGCTAATATGGTGAAACCCTGTCTCTACTAAAAATACAAAAATTAGTTGGGCATGGTGGCACGCGCCTGTAATCCCAGCTACTCGGGAGGCTGAGGCAGAAGAATCGCTTGAACCCAGGAGACAGAGGTTGCAGTGAGCTGAGTTTGCCCCACCGAACTGCAGCCTGGGCAACAGAGTGAGACTCCATCTCAAAAAAAAAAAAAAAAAAAAACAAAACAAGAATTGCCTTTCCCCACTACCGGTCGTAGAAACTAGAACCCCTTTTCCCCAAAGCCAGCCATAAAACTTAAAAATATTACTCTAGGCCAGGTGCAGTGGCTCATGCCTATAATCCCAGCACTTTGGGAGACCAAGGCTGGTGGATCACTTGAGGCCAGGAGTTCAAGATCAGCCTGGCCCACATGGTGAAACCCCTTCTCTACAAAAATACAAAAAAAAAAAAAAATTAGCCGGGTATGGTGGCATCTGTAATCCCAGCTACTCAGAAGGCTTGAAGCAGGAGAATTGCTTGAACCCAAGAAGCGGAGTTTGCAGTGAGCCAAGATTGCTCCACTGTACTCCAGCCTGGGTGACGGGGAGATTCTGTGTCAAAAAAAAAAAAAAATTCTCTAACCTTACACAAACTTTCTGTGCAATAGCTGACCATAAATAGATTATGGAATGAGATCCTCATTCCAAAGGAGTCCTACCCCATACCCAAGAGAAGCAAATGCTGTAACAGAGCGGCCAAGAAGAATCGGAACAAGCCTTGCTGGCCCACTCAGTCTGTTACCATTAGCTCATCTCCTTTTTGCCCAATCACATTGCTCCACACCATCCCTGCTTCACTGAACCTCAGCATAAAATCGGATCAGTTCCTCTGTATCTTTGAGTCTTCAGTCTGAAGGCTTCCATGTCACATAAAACTGGGCTGTTGTCCATGACCCTTATAATGGGGAGGAAAGAGATCACTCCTTTCTACCCCTACACCTGCAGCCCTTCTCCTGTCTGGACTCAGAGACGGAAGGAACCCTTACCGCCACTGTGTGTGGCTGTTACTTCTCAGGAGATGTGCCCAGCTGCCTGGAAAGATTGAGGGCACCACCACCACCTTCCCCGCTCTGGGCCATGCCGTGCGTTACAGAGACCAGTTATGATCAGGATATTATTTATTCAGTCATTCATCCACCTTGTGTATTTATTTTTATTTTTATTTTTTATTTATTGAGACAGAATCTCGCTCTGTCACCCAGGCTGGAGTGCAATGGCACGATCTCAGCTCACTGCAACCTCCGCCTCCTGGGTTCAAGCGATTCTCCTGCCTCAGCCTCCTGAGTAGCTGGGATTACAGGCATGCGCCACCACGCTTGGCTAACTGTATTTTTAGTAGAGATGCAGTTTCACCATGTTGGTCAGGCTGGTCTCAAACTCCTAACCTTGTGATCCACTTGCCCCAGTCTCCCAAAGTGCTGGGAATACAGGCGTGAGCCACCGGGCCCGGCTATGTGTATTTATTAAGCTTCCATACACACCAGGTCCTGGATGACCAAGACAGATATGGGTCTGCTTTTGTGGGGTTACAGTCCATTGGGGGCCCCAGATGCAGAACAAGCCAGTAAGCAGCACAGCAGTGAGAGCTGGGGATATGGAAATGGGGGACATGGTAGAGAGGGAGCAGTGGGTTTGAGGAAAGGATCGGAGACTGGTGTGTTGGGACTTGGGAGGGAGGGACAGTGTTTCCAACCCAACCCAGAAGGTTGGGTGGGCTGTGAGCCAAGGTGGAGAGTGGGTTGGTTCCGAGGCCCATGGGGAGCCCAGAAGGGTCTTTGGGCTTTAGCCAGTGAGGAACAGGACCATGTGATGGACACCGTGCCCTGGGGTGGGTGGGTCTCTGCAGGTACAACGCTGTCACCGGGGAATGGCTGGATGATGAAGTTCTGATCAAGATGGCGTCTCAGGTGAGCAGGGCCTTGAATCCCATGGGCACAGGGCTGAGCAAAGACTTTCTGCAGCTGACTTTGGTCTGTGTGCCCTTCTCTCCCACTCCCACTTTGTTTAATTTTTGTAACTTCGGGGGATTCTATGTTATTATTTATTTATTGGTTGCAAGCAGCATTTTTTTTTTTTTTTTTTTTTGAGGCCGGGTCTTTATCACCCAGGAGTGCAGTGGCACGATCACAGGTCACTGCAGCCTTGACCTCCTGGGCTCAAGCCATCCTCCAACTTTAGCCTCCCAAGTAGCTGGGACCACAAGTACACACCACCATGCCTGGCTAATTTTTTTATTTTTTATAGAGACATGGATTTCACTATGCTGCCCAGGCTGGTCTCAAACTCCTGGGCTCAAATGATCCTCCTGCCTTGGCCTCCCTAAATGCTGGGATTATAGGCGTGAGCCACCACACCAGGCCACAGCCAACCTTTTGAAGAAACAAAAAAGATAAAAGACTAGAAAATAGAGTATTTCCTGCATATTGAGGTTAGGATTGCTTTGTGAAGCTTTGTTTTAGTGTAATATACAATATACACAGAAACACAGAAAAGTGTACAGCTCACTGAGTTGTCACAAAATGAGCACACTGCCTTACCAGCAGCCCATATCAACAAACGGAAGGCAACCAGCCTGCCCAAGCCCCTCTCAGTCACTCCCCCCATACCCACAGGGTAAGCACCACTCTGAATCCTATCACCCTAGATTACTTTTGCCTATTTTTTTTTTATTTCAAATAAGTGGGAGTGTAAAACAAGTATTCTTTTTTGGAGACGGGGTCTTGCTCTGCTGCCCAGGCTGGGGTGTAGTGGTGCATGATCTTGGCTCACTGCAGCCTTGAACTCCAGGGCTCAAGCAATTCTCCCACCTCAGCCTCCTGAGTAGCTGGGACTACAGGTGTGCACCGTCACACTCAGTCAATTAAAAAAAAATTTTTTTTTGAGACAAAGTTTTGCTCTTGTTACCCAGGCTGGAGTGCAATGGTGTGATCTTGGCTCACTGCAACCTCTGCCTCCTGGGTTCAAGCAATTCTCCTGCCTCAGCCTCCCTAGTAGCTAGGATTACAGGCATGCACCACCACACCTGGCTAATTTTTGTATTTTTAGTAGAGACTGGGTTTCTCCATATTGGTCAGGCTGGCCTCGAACTCCCAACCTCAGGTGATCCACCCACCTCGACCTCCCAAAGTGCTGGGATTACAGGCATGAGCCACTGTGCCCAGCCTTAAAATTTTTGTAGAGAGGGAGGTCTTGCTATGTTGCCCAGGCTGGTCTTGAACTCCTGTCCTCAAGCGATCCTCCTGCCTCAGTCTCCCAAAATTCTGGGATTACAGGCATAAGCCACTGCTCCTGGTGCTGCAGGTGTTCTTTTGGTCAACAGTTTGCGTTGGTTTTCATTGCTGCATGGTATTTCATTGAAGGAATCGACCTGGTTGATTTTTCCAGTATATCGTTGCTGGACACGTAGGTTGTCTCCACTTTTTTTCTTCTAAAGTCCGGGCTGTGAAAATGTCCTCTGAGATGCACTGTCCCTCCCCCAACATCCTGCCCCCGTGGGTTCTTCCCCTCAGCTGGGATGGAGGAATGGGGGGTCCTTGTCATCTCGGCAGTCTCTGGGTTGGAAGGCCTCTATGGCTTTGGTGCTGAGACATAGGAGGGAGATCCCCGGGAATTTCAGGATTGAGAAGAGGCCCAGGGCACCCATTTGATGGGTGGCATGCAAGGGGAGCACCTCCTGTCTTAGGGTCCCTTTTGGGTGGGGCATGGGGACTGATAACACTCTATATGGTGTCTTTCAGCCCTTCGGCCGAGGAGCAATGAGGGAGTGCTTCCGGACGTAAGTGACTCAGCCTGACTCTTGGGGCCCTGCCCAGAGTCCCCCCAGGCTCCTCAGAGCTGAGGCATTGGGACATTTGCAGCCAAGGAATGGAGCCACGGTCCCCTCTGCCTTCTTGTAGCCAAGGTTCCTCTCCATCTGGTCTCCCTCGGGCCACACGTTGGGCCTGGCTGTGAAGATGGGCTCAGGAGGAATAGGGAGCACCCCACTCACCTCTGCCCTGGTGTTGGGAGGTCAAGGGAAATGGGATTGGAGACATTTAACAGTGACCTTTAATCCCCCCATCCCAACTCTTTGAAGATGCAGAGGGGTGGGGAAGTCCTTCCTAGTTCCTGTATTTTGTTCCTGCCGCCAGCCACCCATCCAGGTCAGACAAGGTCTTGCTGTCCTGAGGACCAGCGTTGTGTCCCTGGTGAACCCCAGAGTACCCAGGTAGGCCCCCTGCTGCCTCTCCCCACAGGAAGAAGCTCTCCAACTTCCTGCACGCCCAGCAGTGGAAGGGAGCCTCCAACTACGTGGCGAAGCGCTACATAGAGCCCGTAGACCGGGATGTATACTTTGAGGACGTGCGTCTACAGATGGAGGCCAAGCTCTGGGGGGAGGAGTATAATCGGCATAAGCCCCCCAAGCAGGTGCGTGGCCCCGCTACCTGCCCCCCCTTTCCGTGCCAGGGCAGCTGTGCACAGTGTCTGGGAAAGAGAGCCATGGTGGGTCCCTCTTTCATCTTCTGTTTTTTTTTTTTTTTTTTTTTTTTTTTTTTGAGATGAAGTCTTGCTCTGTCACCCACCACCACCACCAAGGCTGGAGTGCAGTGGTGTGATCTTGGCTCACTGCAACCTCCATCTCCTGGGTTCAAGTGATTCTCCTGCCTCAGCCTCCTGAGCAGCTGGGATTACAGGTGCCTGCCACCATGCCTGGCTAATTTTTGTATTTTTAGTAGAGATGGGGTTTCACCATGTTGGCCAGGCTGGTCTCAAACTCCTGACCTCAAGCGATCTGCCTGCCTCAGCCTCCCAAAGTGCTGGGATTACAGGTGTAAGCCACCATACCCGACCTCTTTCACCTTCTTCATAGTAGCTAATAACAACCACTGTTTACTGAGCGTGATGAACCAAGTCATTTATTTTATTTTATTTTATTTTGAGACAGGATCTTTCTTTATTGCCCAGGCCAGAGTGCAGTGGCGTGATTACAGCTCACTGCAGCCTCAACCTCCTGGACTCAAACAATCCTCCCAGCTCCACCTCCTGAGTAGCTGCGACTACAGGGGCATGCAACCATGCCTAGCTAATTTTTGTATTTTCTGTAGAGAAAGGGTTTTGCCATGTTGCCCAGGCTGGTCTCAAACTCCTGGCCTCAAGCAATCCACCCACCTTGGCCTCCCAAAGGGCTGGGATTACAGGCATGAGCCATTGCTCCTGTTCCAAAGTCATTTATTCCTAAAAACAGCTCTGAGGTTGGAACGTTTTATCCTCAATTACAGATGGGATCTATTAGTCAGGATTTGTGTTTGCAAATGACAGAAACCCACTCAAACTGCTTAATCGAAAAAGAGAATTCATTGCCTTATGTAACTGAAAAATAATGCTGGCCACAGGCATGGCTGGATTCAGGATTAAAGTGAGGTTGTCAGAATCTTCCTCCATCTCTGACCTGGGTGTCCTTCTGGGTTGGCGTCATTCTCAGGCAGCTTCTGCACTTGTGGTAGCACTCTGGCCCCCAGCAGGCCCAAGTTCTTGTTAGAATGACAAAACTTATTTTCCCAGAAGTTCCAATAAAAGTCCCGGAGCTGGGTTTCATTGGCTCTGATTAGGTCAGATTCCTATTGCCGAACCAATCACAGTGGCCAACGGGTGGGAATATGCAGACTGGGCACACCCTAGCCATGTGCCTGCCCTTAGAGCTAGGAATGTAGGTGTTCCACCCAGATCACAGGGACTGAGACTGGAAAAGGTGAGATTCCCAAGAAAAAGCAGAAGAAAGTGCTGGTAATGTATATTAGTCCGTTTTCACACTGCTGAGAAAGACATATCCAAGACTGGGTAATTTATAAAAGAAAAAGAGGTTTAATGGACTCACAGTTCCACATGACTGGGGAGGACTCACAATCATGGTGGAAGGCAAAAGGCACATCTTACCTGGTGGCAGACAAGAGAGACTGAGGACCAAGCGAAAGGGGTTTCCCCTTATAAAACCATCAGTCTTGTGAGACTTGTTCACTATTGTGAGAACAGTATGGAGGAACCACCCCATGATTCAATTATCTCCTACCAGGTCCCTCCCACAACACCAGGGAATTATGGGAGCTACAATTCAAGATAAGCTTTGGGTGGGGACACAGCCAAACCGTGTCAGATTGGATACTATGTCCGCTCTTTGGGGACCCCGGGCTCAAAGAGGCTAAATGACTTGCCCAAGCAGGCAGAGCTGGAGCCAGGGCTCAAATGCAGGCTTTTCAACCCCCTGCTAGGTTGGCACCTTCATTTGAGTCCCTAGGGTGATGAGTGACTGAGGCCAAGCAGAATTCCCTGTTGCCTTTGGGCATTTGAGGAAGGATCCATGCCTCTGCCCTGCATGAGCCCATAGTTCAGATCTCCCACAGCTTGAGCATCTCCTACATACAAGGCACAGTCTCCTGGGTGTGCAGGATTTATTGAGCACCTGCTGTTTGCAGGGCCCTTGATGAAGCATACTTGGGACAGGCGCAAGAAGCCACAGTCCCCACCTTGGGGGGCTCTAGCTTCCTCTGCAATTTGCGGCCCTCCAGCCTGGCCTCCTTTCTCTTCCTCCACAAGCTTGTTCCTGCCCCAAAACCTTGGCCCTGGCTGTGGGCTTGGCTGGCATCTCATGTCACCATGATGCTTGCATGTCTAGCTCCTTGTAGTTCAGGTCTCAGATCCTGTGTCACCTCAGCCAGCCCATCTCAGACCACCCTGAGAAGCGGTCCCTCTACCCCAGTCACCTCTGCCACATCATTCTGGGTTTTTTTTTTTTTCTGTTCTTTGGAGCAGTTAGTGTGCCATTCATTTAGTTAATATTTTAGGTTCTTCTCTCCCCTAAAGGCAGAGATTTTATTTTATCTTGTTCACCGCTGTCTCCTAGCGCCTAGGTGTCCAGTAAATAATAATGTGGTAGGCTGGGCGCAGTGGCTCATGCCTGTAATCCCAGCACTTTGGGAGGCTGAGATGGGCGGCTTACCTGAGGTCAGGAGTTTGAGACTAGCCTGGCCAACATGGTGAAACCCCCATCTCTATTAAAAATACAAAATTAGCCGGGCGTGGTGGTGCATGCCTGTAATCCCAGCTACTTGGCAGGCTGAGGCAGGAGAATCACTTGAACATGAGAGGCAGAGGCTGCAGTGAGCCGAGATTGGGCCACTGCACTCCAGCCTGGGTGACAGAGCAAGACTCCATCCCCAAATAGTAGTAGTAGTAGTAGTAGTAGTAGTAGTAGTAGTAGTAGTAGTAGTAGTAGTAGTAATAATGTGGTTGACTTAAGGGAGGGAGAAGAACGTGTTTGTTTGAGGAGGTCCTGGCTGTACACCATGGCTGTGCCACTGCCCCTCGCCCAGGGAGCCCTCTGGCTGAGCAGGTGGCCCTGCTGTAAGTTTCCTCGTAGGGATGGAACCAGCCTTTGGGACAGAACCCTGTGAGAACTGCCTCTCCCTGCCTTCCCCTCAGGCCAGTTCTCAGAACCAACTGAGTCCTCATTTGGGGCAAGTTCTCACCTCTCAGATCAGGACCCCTTCGGTCTCTGCAGCTGTTGTCTGCATGTCTGGTGACCCACTCTCCGTGGATGGTCTTTTTCTTGGGAAACCTGGACCTAATCCTCCCAGGAAGTGGCATTGAGGGGGACATGGAGACCAAGGATGAGTCCTTGTGTAACAGGGCAAGAGGTGCAAGCTAGAGTCCCTACTCCACTTTACAAACCATATGCACTATTTATACATTTTCTTCTGTTTACAAAATTAAACATAGACTTTGTTAAAAAAAAAAAAAAAATCAGCGAGGAATGTCAAAGTTCCCTATAATTTCCCATTGCAGGGAGAATACTGTTTAGAGGTTGGTTTATATTTCTCTAGAATTGTAGCTCCTGATAAAAATAAAATGAGTGGCCAGGCGCAGTGGCTCACACCTGTAATCTCAGTACTTTGGGAGGCCCAGGGGGGTGGATCACTTGAGGTCAGGAGTTCAAGACCAGCCTGGCCAACGTGGTAAAACTCGTCTCTACTAAAAATACAAAAATTAGCCAGGCATGGTGGCGGGTGCCTATAGTCCCAGCTACTCGAGAGGCTGAGACAGAGGAATTGCTTGAACCCAGGAGGCAGAAGTTGCAGTGAGCCAAGATTGTGCTACTGCACTCTAGCCTGGGCAACAGAGTGAGACTCTGTCTCAATAAAATAAAAAATAAAAGAAAACATTGCCTGGCTCCTTTTTGCATCAATAACTTTAATTTACAGACTGAGTCTGAGACCCTGTTTATGCAGGTAAGGAAACTGAGGCACATAAAGGTGAAATTCAGAAATGTGCCCAAATTCGCAGTATTACAGTAAGGCATAGTCTAAGTTGCTTAGCAAACAGACCCAAAATATGTGCAGACACGAAATGGTTTCGTTTTCACTTGTGTGGAGGTCTTGCTTTGGTGGGTGGCTTGGGGTAGGCTGGTGCCTCATCTCCTTGAAGCCATCTAGAGACCTGGTTCCTTTGGTCTTTTTTCTCTGCCATCCCCTCAGGGGTTTGCCATGGACCACATAATCAGTTCTGGCTCCCAAGCAGAGTCCACCTTACAGGGCAGGCTGGAGACCTCATCTCTATAAAAAAAAATGTAGATATGAGCCACGTGTAGTGACACACGCCTGTAGTCCTAGCTTCCTGGGAGGCTGAGGTGGGAGGATCACTTGAGCCCAGAAGTTCGAGGCTGTAATGAGCCATGATTATGACACTGCACTCCAGCCTGGTCGACAGAGTGAGACCCTGTCTCTAAAATAAAAAATTTTTTTTTCCAGGCAGAGTCTCACTCTGTCACCCAGGCTGGAGTGCAGTGACGTGATCTTGGCTCACTGTAACTTCCGCCTCCTGGGTTAAAGTGATTCTCCTGCCTCAACACCCTGAGTAGCTGGGATTACAGGCACATGCAAGCACGCCCAGCTAGTTTTTTAATTTTTATTTTATGTATTTATTTATTTATTTTTGAGACGGAGTTTTGCTCTTGTTGCCCAGGACTGGAGTACAGTGGTGCAATCTTGACTCACTGCAACCTCCACCTCCCAGGTTCAAGCAATCCTGCCTCAGCCTCCCGAGAAGCTGGGATTACAGGCATGTGCCACCATGCCTGGCTAATTTTGTATTTTTGGTAGAGACAGGGTTTCACCATGTTGGTCACGGTTGGTCTCGAACTCCTGGCCTCAGGTGATCCACCCACCTCAGCCTCCCAAAGTGCTGGGATTACAGGTGTGAGCCACCACACCCAACCTTAATTTTTGTATTTTTAGT
This sequence comes from Chlorocebus sabaeus, assembly GCF_047675955.1. Taxonomy (NCBI): domain Eukaryota; kingdom Metazoa; phylum Chordata; class Mammalia; order Primates; family Cercopithecidae; genus Chlorocebus; species Chlorocebus sabaeus. The sequence goes on from NC_132908.1 coordinate 20,117,326, forward strand.
AGAGGCAGGATTTCACCATGTTGACCAGGCTGTTCTCGAACTCCTAACCTCAAGTGATTCACCTGCCTCGACTTCCCAAAGTGCTGGGATTACAGACGTAAGCCACCATACCCAGCCTAAAAATATATATTTTTTAATTTAAAAAAAAATGAAAGGAAAAGAGGAGATTAGATTCTGGGCATCACCAGGAGCTCCGGCAATAGAGAGCTAGTAAGTGATGGAGCCAAGATCTGAGCCCAGGCAGGCGAGTTCCTCTCAGCCCTCCCCTTGCCGTTTCTCAGAGGAGGTGTGCCTGGGCCCTCCCGCCTGAGCCCACTCCCCATCCCACCAGGTGGACATCATGCAGATGTGCATCATCGAGCTGAGGGACAGACCAGGCAAGCCCCTCTTCCACCTGGAGCACTACATCGAGGGCAAGTACATCAAGTACAATTCCAACTCTGGCTTTGTCCGTGATGACAACATCCGCCTGACACCGCAGGTGAGGCCCGGGCTCACCACCACCCTCTGCCCACCACAGCCCTTGGGGTGAGATCCTGGCCAGGCTCAGCCCCTAAAGAGGAAGGTCCCTGTGGGCTTGGAGTCTCACTCCCAGAGAAGCCTCTTGGAGCATTCAGAAGGAGACTCTGTAACGAGACACCTGTCACCCCATGATAGCTTCTGTCACCTAAGATGGCCACAGGACCTGTAGCTCAAGGTGCCTGCCCAACTGGAGAGGCCTTTTTCCTTGTCTTTTCCTCTATATAACTCCTTGCAGAGAAAGCCCCTCAGCATGGGCAGAGGCGTGGCCAGTGCCTGCACAGCCCTCAGCCTGTCTCTTGACATCTCATTTTCCTTCCTGTGCCCCGTAGGCCTTCAGTCACTTCACGTTTGAGCGTTCCGGCCATCAGCTGATAGTGGTGGATATCCAGGGAGTTGGGGATCTCTACACTGACCCACAGATCCACACAGAGACGGGCACTGACTTTGGAGACGGCAACCTAGGTAGGTGGGGAAAGCCGGGCTGTTTCCGCAGAAACCACACTCCCTGCTAAAACCTCTGAGCTCTTTGTACAGCCCAGGAAACAGGCTGAGACATTGTATGCGCTTTTTCAAGATCATGGAGATGGGAACCTGGATGTCTGATGCCTCCCAGCTTGGCACATTTTATACCTGCCCTGGCCATGTGTATGAGGCCCACACTGCCTGTCCCCTGTCACAGAGCAAAGCAACACTCCAGACACCCCTGCTCTGTCCACAGGTGTCCGTGGGATGGCGCTCTTCTTCTACTCTCATGCCTGCAACCGGATTTGCGAGAGCATGGGCCTTGCTCCCTTTGACCTCTCGCCCCGGGAGAGGGACGCGGTGAATCAGAACACCAAGCTGCTGGTGGGTGCCCAGTATGACCCTGCTTGGCCTGGCAGGCCCTTCTGCTACCCGCAAAGCAAGCCCTGCTCCCCTGTGTGGTGACAGCCAGGTCAAGCAGTGCTTAACTGACGAATACTGGGCTGGAAGCATCTGTCCCACCCATGCTTCAGCCTGTCCTCTCCAGCTCGGTGCACAAAGCCCTCCCGAGTGTCCTTACAGTCGAGCAGCTGGTATCTGCCTAGGTTGGGCCCATTTTATTTCACCAGAGTGAGGGGAACAGGCACGTGGAGATAGAAGGTGTGTGGTGTGTGTGTGTTTGTGTGATGTATTGACAAATGACTGAACGAGTCTTGGACCTGGCTCTCCAGGCACCTCACCAAGATAACTCCCATCCCTCCCATTGCTCCTTGGACCAGAGACAAGAGAATGCTGCAAAGACCAGCTTGGGATGCTGGACACAGAGTGGGATGCTTTCTCCAGCTCCGGGCTGTGGAATGTGGTCAGGGCTTTAGGGGATGCTGGCAGGTCCTCTGAGCCTCTGTTCCAGATGCCCTTTCTTGGCCTTAGGTTTAATCCCCTACTGCTTTTTTATTTTTTAAGACAATGTATCAGCTACTAAACAGGCATGTTTAGGAGCTGTGGGTGAAGGGGTTTCAGGGCTAGAGGGAACAACAGGAAGAGCCCTTTATTTCCCAGAGGGTGCGTGCGTGACATGAGTATCCCTGTTAATGTCCCCAGCAATCAGCCAAGACCATCTTGAGAGGAACAGAGGAAAAATGTGGGAGCCCCCGAGTAAGGACCCTCTCTGGGAGCCGGCCACCCCTGCTCCGTCCCCTTTCAGAGAACTCTGGAGATGAGAACATGAGTGATGTGACCTTCGACTCTCTCCCTTCTTCCCCATCTTCGGCCACACCACACAGCCAGAAGCTAGACCACCTCCGTGAGTGACGGTTCGGTCCTTAGTCACTGTGATTGGAGGGGACAGGTAGAGCAGAACTAAACCGGCTTTCATTTATGTTAGAAAAATCAGACATGCTAACCAAAAACGTTCATGGCCCCAGTGATTTTATAGGTGAGTTTCATTCAGTGAACTTCCAAAACAGATCATCCAAATGCTATAAAAACAACCCCTATTGTAGGAAACAAAGTAACTTTTATCAGTGTGTTTTATGAAACCAGCAAAACTCATATAGTAAATTTGACATACCAAAAAAGAAAATTATATCCCAACCTTATTTAAAATTTTTGTGTATATAGAGAGAACAACAACAAAAAAATCTAAATAGATTTAAAAAAAAATCTAAATAGATATTAACAAATAAAAATAGTACTATGTTAAAAGGTTCACCTGTCACAGTTAAATAGGGATTTCACAGGAATCTGAGGATTGTTCAATGTTAGAAAAGCTGTGAACGTGATACTAATGGGTCAAAGGAGAAAAACAGGATTGTTATTTCTGACGCTGAAAGAATGGAGTTTGCTGATGATTCAGACGAGAGTTTGTAGGAAAGGATAGAGGCAAGACTGACCCCAGGGTGTTGGCCTGAAGAGATGGAAGTCATGTATTCAGGGAAAGTGTAAGCGGAAGCAGGCTCAGAGCAGGAGAGCAAGATTTTATTATTTAGTTTTTTAATTTTTCTCATTTTGATACCTTTGGAAGAGAGAAAGATTTTAGTATCAAACATTAAAGAAGCCCTTTACATGTTTCCACTGGAAGGTCTTCAGAATAGTCTGGAACAGGAGTCAACAGACTTTTGTGAAAGGCCAGAGAGTAAATATTTTAAGCTTTGCAGCTCATTCCGTCTCTGTATTTGGAGCATGAAAGCTACCATAAAAAATACTTAAATGAGTGGACGTGGCTGTGTTGCAATAAAACTCTATAGATGGTGAAATTTAATTTTTGTCATCCATTTAAAAATGTAAACACTGTTCTTACAAACAGTGCCTGTTATAAAAACAGGCAGACAGTTTTGGCTGTAGAGGACAGGAGACAGAGATAGGGAACCCCCAGGAGATGGTTGGTGTTTTTTTGTTTTTGTTTTTTGTTTTTGAGACAGAGTGTCGTTCTGTCACCCAGGCAGGAATGTGGTGGCATGATCTTGGCTCACTGCAACCTCCACCTCCCGAGTTCGAACGATTCTCCTGCCTCAGCCTTCCGAGTAGCTGGGACTACAGGTGCATGCCACCACACCCAGCTAATTTTTGTATTTTTAGTAGAGATGGGGTTTCACTATGTTGGCCAGATTGGTCTCAAACTCCTGACCTCAGGTGATCCACCTGCCTCGGCCTCCCAAAGTTCTGGGATTACAGGCGTAAGGCACCACCCCCAGCTGGAGATGGTTGGTTCTGAAGCTGTCCGAGGCCCACTTCTTGAGCCCCAAATATTCAAATGTCTTTTCTTCCTTCACAACTGCATCTTATTGAGGACCAAGCGGTGGCCAGGCACATATGCTGAAAAACACATTACAAGGATAATTGCATTGTGACAACCCTGAGGACACACATAGGTGGCACCACTTGGCCAGAATCACGCAGCTGGCAAACAGTAGACTTAGAATAAGTTCTCAAGGAAGAACTTTAACCTCCAGGTGCTGATAACATTCTCCTTTTTTGTGCCTTTCTTTAAAGCTTAAAATAAAAAATGGCTTGGTGGCAGGTATGGGCTGCCCTAGGCCATGGGTTGGTCTTAATGCATGTTCCAGTAGTGGAACCAGGACATGATGTCTGTTTCTCCCTGCCCAGATTGGCCAGTGTTCAGTGACCTCGATAACATGGCATCCAGAGACCATGATCATCTAGACAACCACCGGGTGAGTGTGAAGGGAGGGAGGCTGTAGGCTTCAGACCCCAGCAGGGGTAGGAGAAGTGGATTCACTCCCAGAGTGAATCTTCAGCTTTGGAGGTGAGCAGCCCAGCCCAGGCACTGCCAGGAAGGCATAGGATGGGGGAATTAGGGAGGATGCAGATGAATGTCAGCCTCCGGCCCAAGGCTGAGCTTTCCTCTGAGAAAAGGTGGGTCCCTTGCAGTTCCCAGAGATGGTTAGGGAAGAGGGACTCCCAGTCAGCAACAATGCAGTCTTGTAGTAAATGCCAGGCTCAGCCCCAGGTTTGGTTTGACCCCACATGTGTTGGTTGTCTTATAGAGCCCCCATACTGGGTCTTAGCTGTGTAAAACATAGCACAGTAAGCCACGTGTTCTAGCTCTTTACACCTAGCTCTCCCATTAGATAAACAGAACATTTCCTGCAGCTTTGGGTTGACTTGGTGGTAAGAAACTGAAGGCATCTTATTTGCATTCTCACAAATGTATATTATGGCAAATTATAATACTCTCTATGCTTGTGTATGTGTTTGAAATATTTCTTAGTAAAATTGGCCAGGCACAGTAGCTCATGCCTATAATCCCAGCAGATTGGGAGACCAAGGTGGGCAGATCACTTGAGCCCAAGAGTTTGAAACTAGCCTGGGCAATATGACAAGACCTCCGTCTCTACAAAAAAATACAAAAATTAGCCAGGCATGGTGGCACTTACCTGTAGTCCCAGCTACTCAGGAGGCTGAGGTAGGAGGATCTCTTGAACCTGGGAGGCAGAGGCTGCAGTAAGCCATCATCACACCACTGCACTCCAGCCTGGGTGACAGAGTGAGATCTTGTCTTAAAAAAAAAAAACTTTTTAGTAGAGGCTGGGCACAGTGGCTCACGCCTGTAATCCCAGCACTTTGGGAGGCCGAGGCGGGTGGATCACTTGAGACAGGAATTTGAAGACCAACCTGACCAATATGGCAAAACCCCGTCTCTACTAAAAATACAAAAATTAACCGGGTACTACAGGCAGGCGCCTGTAATCCCAGCTACTCAGGAGGCTGAGTCAGGAGAATTTCTTGAACCCAGGAGGCGGAGGTTGCCGTGAGCAGAGATCGCACCACTGCACTCCAACCTGGGCAACAGAGCGAGACTCAGTCTCAAAAAAAAAAGAAATACTTCTTAGTAGAAGCTGGGTGCGGTGGCTCACACCTGTAATCCCAGCACTATGGGAGGCTGAGGCGGGCAGATCACTTGAGGCTAGGAGTTTGAGACCAGCCTGGCCAACATGATGAAACCTCATCTCTACAAAAAAATATAAAAATTAGCCAGGCATGGTGGCATGTGCCTGTAATCCCAGCTACTTGGGAGGCTGAGGCAAGAGAATTGCTTGAACCTGGGAGGTGGAGGTTGCAGTGAGCCGAGATCCCGCCACTGCACTCCAGCCTGGGCAACAGAGTGAGACCCTGCCCCACTCCCCACTCCCCAACACACACCAAAGAAAAACTTCTTATAAGAATAAAGAAGGAAATAAAAATATTCTGTTACTAATCGTGCAGGTGACATGCAGAGAGGGCTATAATTCAGTGTTGGTAGGTACATGGCTGAAGTTTTAGAGATTCTAAAGTATACCAGATTCCCTTTCAGAACAGAACTCAGACCTGGGAGAATAAAAAATATGCCCAGCACTTTGGGAGGCCGAGGCGGGCGGATCATGAGGTCAGGAGATGGAGACCATCCTGGCTAACACAATGAAACCCTGAAACCCCGTCTCTACTAAAAATATAAAAAGTTAGCCGGGTGTGGTGGCGGGCACCTGTAGTCCCAGCTACTCCGGAGGCTGAGGCAGAAGAATGGCGTGAACCCGGGAGGCGGAGGTTGCAGTGAGCCAAGATCACTCCACTGCACTCCAGCCTGGGCGACAGAGCGAGACTCCGTCTCAAAAAAATAAAAAAAAAAATTGCCCAGGTGGGTCAGGCGTGGTGGCTCACGCCTGTAATCCCAGTACTTTGGGAGGCCGAGGCAGGTGGATCACAAGTTCAGGAGTTCGAGACCAGCCTGGCCAATATGGTGAAACCCCGTCTGTACTAAAACTATGAAAATTAGCCGGGTGTGGTGGCAGACGCCTGTAGTCCCAGCTACTCGGGTGGTTAAGACAGGACAATCACTTGAACCCAAGAAGTGGAAGTTGCAGTGAGCTGAGATCGTGCCACTGCACTCCAGGCTAGGTGACGGAGTGAGACTCCATCTCAAAAAAAAAAAAAAAAAAAAATGCACAGGTGACCTGTGTGGTTTTGGTTGAGGGCTTATTTGTGGTAAATATTGTTCCCAATGCTATATTTTTGTCCGTGGGTCATAGCCTTTGTTTTTCTGCCTATGAAATGGGTGAGTCACTCAGTAAAGCACTTCCTGTGATCCACACTCTCAGAATATAACAATGCGTTTCACCCACACAGCCCTTTGATGTAGGGACTATAATGAATCCCATAACTAAAGACATTGATGCTCAGAGAAGTTAAAACAACGACCCAAGGTCTCAGCTGGCAAGAAAGAAAGCCAGGATTCGAGCCCAGGTCATCTGACTGTAGAGCCCAAGGTCCTTACTGTTACCTTATACTGCTCGCTTGTCACCCAGTCGGCAAGGGACAGCAGGAGCAGGGTGTTAGGTAATGGGACGGAGGGGAGAAAGCCAACGGTTGGGGTGTCCAGATGTTGTAACCATTGCCAGGCACTCAGGGAACCACTAGGACCCTAAAGCCATCTTCTCTCCACAGGACTCTGAGAATAGTGGGGACAGCGGATACCCCAGTGAGAAGCGGGGTGAGCTGGATGACCCTGAGCCCCGAGAACATGTAAGGAACCCCCAGGAAATGAGACCGGTGTCACCTGTTGCCTCATTTATCCTCCAGGAAAACGAAAACTTCCCTTCCTGAAGGGGGAGTATGAGTCGGTTCTGAGAAGATAACAAGTAAATTAATAAAGAGTATTTCAGGCTGGGCACGGTGGCTCATGGCTGTAATCCCAACACTTTGGGAGGCCAAGGTGGGTGGATCACTTGACATCAGGAGTTCGAGACCAACCAGCCTGGCCAACATGGCAAAACCCCATCTGTACTAACAATACAAAAATTAGCCTGGCATGGTGGTGCATGCCTGTAATCCCAGTTACTCAGGAAGCTGAGGCAGGAGAATTGCTTTAACCCAGAAGACGGAGGTTGCAGTGAGCCAAGATCGTGCCACTGCACTCCAGCCTGGGTGACACAGTGAGACTCTGTCTCAAAAATAAAATAAAAATAAAATAAAATAAAAGAGTATGTCAGATAAAGATAAATACAAAGGAGAAGATAAAACAGGATCATGTGGACCAGTAATGGGGTGAGTGTGGAGGCTTAGATATAAAGCTAATGATGGCTGACAAATCTTATGGTGAAGTGGGAGGCTGCTGAGCAGAGAGGATCCTGGGTAATAGCTAGACCCACTTATTGGCAGGATCCTGTGAGGCCCCGGGGAGGAGGGCCTTGGAGGTCAGTTTCCTTGGGCAGCCTCCCAGCAGCAGCCTGGTGAAGGCGGCCTCAGACAGTATCTGCCATTTAGAGGTGTTACCCTGTGCTGAAATGGAGCATACACATCAAGGCCTGTCTTGCTGGGACACCTCTAATCTCAGCTTTATGATTGTGAATAAAGAACATGCTGGCCAGGCGTAGTGGCTCATGCCTGTAATCCCAGCACTTTGGGAGGCCGAGGCAGGCAGATCACTTGAGACCAGAAGTTCGAGATCAGCCTGGCCAACATGGTTAAACCTCGTCTGAACTCAAAAATTAGCTGGGTGCAGTGGTGTACTCCCGTAGTCCCAGCTACTCGGGAGGCTGAGGCATGAGAATCACTTGAGCCTGGGAGGTGGAGGTTGCAGGGAGCCGAGGTCATGCCACTGCACTCCAGCCTGAACCACAGAGTGAGACTTTGTCTCGAAAAAGCAAAAACAAAAACAAAACAAAAAAAAATCGTGAAAACACAAAACGGCTGGGCCTGGTGACTCACACCTGCAATTCTAGCACTTTGGGAAGGCACTGTGAGAGGACTGCTTGAACCTGGGGAGTTTGAGGCAGCAGTGAGCTTTGATTGCACCACTGCACTCCTGCCTGGGCAACAGAGCAAGGCCCATATCTAAATTAAAATATAAACTAAACACACAGTAGGACGGGAGCCCGTTACCCCAGTGGCTTTGTGCTGGGATCCTGCGCCATCGAGTCAGTTCTACCTGCTCACACAGGGAGGGGGACAGTGAGGCTGTGGCTGCACCAGCGTGTCATCCCTGCCTGTGACCCAGCATTCCTTCTGCTTGGCAGAGAAGGGTTCCAGTGTCACCTGGGAACATAGGGCCAGTTTTCTGAGATAAGGGTCACCTGCGAGGGCCAGGCTGATTCCAGGGAGGAGGGCTGGACCAGCTCTCAGGAGAGGTTCCTGGGAAGAAGCCTTGCGCTTTGGATCACTGTAATTTCTTCCTCCGTTCAGGGCCACTCAAACGGTAACCGGAAGTACGAGTCTGACGAAGACAGCCTGGGCAGCTGCGGACGGGTAATGCGCCCCAAGGCACCCTTGTCACCACCGCTTCCCTGCCTCCTCCAGTCTCTGTTGCTGTTTCTTCTGTCTCATATCTCTGCTGCCTGCGCATCTGTCTGGCACATGTGCTAAAGGAAGATTTTGCAAAGCAGCAAATCTCCTGGGCAAAGGCTCTTTGAACCTCTGCAGGACAGGATGCTGGGGGATTTGTGGGGAGGATTAGAGAAGAACAGGACAGCCCCATCCTGGAGGGGAAATCGCAACAGCTACGGCTCCTGTCTTAAGTGCCTGCCATGAAGGCGCTTTGTGGTAATCAATTTCCTTCTTGCAATCACCCAGAGAGACAGGCTAATGTTACTCTCATCCCCGTTTTATGTATGAGAAAACCAGGCTCTTAAGCAACTTTCCCTAGGTTACCCTTGCTTGTATGTCTAACAAGCATCAGCACAGCTGGGAAAGACCAGCCCTGTGCCCCACCCACCCCTCTAAGTGATTCCCTCACACGCTTTGAACCGCCCACCTTTGGAGCCTTTGCTAAGACAAGTCTCTCCAACTGCAAGGTCCTTTTTCCCCCTCTGTCATCTCTCTTCAAATCCTACCTGCTGTCCAAGCCTGGACCCCAGGGGCCCTTCGTCTGGGAGTCTTCCCTGACCTCCACCACAGGCATGACTCTGGCATCTCCAAGAACACTGATTATTTACCCTGTGGTATTTTGTAGCCAGATTAGAATCTTCTCAGGTATGTTGGAACAGGGTTGCTCAAGTGAGGCAGTATTGGCATTCTGGGCTGAATCGTTCCTTGTTGAGGGGGCTGCCCTGTGCATTGCAAGATGTTTAGCATGCACACGTGCACACACATAGCTGCCTGGCTGTATCCTGCAAGGGCCTTTGGATGGGGCATCTTTGGCCAGGAGAAATGATGTGTTTTTTAAACCCGTTTCCTAAAGCACCCTGCTGATGTTGCTCATGTCGTTGTGGTGACTTGCAGAGGAAAGCAAGGGGATTTGCTGGAAGGTCTGAAGTGGGAGTCTTCTGGTGCCTTGCATGAGGAGCTGGCAAAGAGGGGTGGTTTAGGGTCAAACCCCCCCTCAACCAAATCCAGATTGGTAAATGACGGGGAAACGCTTCCTTGAGCTGCTGAAATCTGTTCCACTAGCTCTTGAATGCATGAGCTGATGGAATTTGGATGATTAAAAATGAAACCGTATTAGCCAGGCATGGTGGCGTGCACCTGTCGTCCCAGCTACTCAGGAAGCTGAGGCAGAAGAATCGCTCGAACCTGGGAGGTGGAGGTTGCAGTGAGCCAAGATTGTGCCATTGCACTCCAGCCTGGGCGACAGAGTCAGACTCTGTCTCAAACAAACAAACAAAAAAAAATTGGAGCCATATATGGCCAATAAACTTTGACATCACGAGGGTTCGCTCTCCCTCTAGCCAGGCTCCTGTGTAGTAGGGGCTGCTGACAGCTGTCATGCTGCGTCCACCCCCAGCCCCTCGCTTCTCTGGCCGGTTCTTTCCCTTCAGGTCTGTGTAGAGAAGTGGAATCTCCTCAACTCCTCCCGCCTCCACCTGCCGAGGGCTTCGGCCGTGGCCCTGGAAGTGCAAAGGCTTAATGCTCTGGACCTCGAAAAGAAAATCGGGAAGTCCATTTTGGGGAAGGTATCGGCGATGCCCATTTTGGAGCCCTGTCTGCACTAACCTGGAGCCCCCTGGCTCCAGCCTCTCCTCCGCTAATCACTTCCTCCTGCAGGCTGGCTGGGCGGTCTTGGGTGCGGCTTCGGCCTGCCAAACAGCCAGGCCGACACTGTAGTCTGTGTGGCAGGTCCATCTGGCCATGGTGCGCTACCACGAGGGTGGGCGCTTCTGCGAGAAGGGCGAGGAGTGGGACCGGGAGTCGGCTGTCTTCCACCTGGAGCACGCGGCCGACCTGGGCGAGCTGGAGGCCATCGTGGGCCTGGGACTCATGTACTCGCAGCTGCCCCATCACATCCTAGCTGACGTCTCTCTGAAGGTGAGCAGGTGGCGGGGACCCAGCTGCAGGTGGGGGTGGGACTTGGTCACCCTGTTGTTCACCTGCCTCCCATCCTGGAAGCCATGCATTCACCTGCCTTCTATCCTGAGGTTTATACATGCCACAAAAATGTCCCAGGCACTGGTTTGGGGGCAGGCCCCTCCAAGTTAGTTGAAACTGGCAGAATCGATCTCTGTCTTTGGAGCAGGAGGGGAAGGTGAGTCACGTTTCCAGGCAATAACAACATAGTGTGATGGGGGAAGCAGAAGACACCAGTGGAAACACGTGAGGAAGGGCTGTAACTGGGGCCTGGAGGGGTTGGTGCAGGCTTCCTGCTCATCAATTCTGCATGTATCTCTAGTGACTGGGGCCTGGCACTGAGTAGATGCTCGGTACAGATTCGTGGAATGAACAGATAAAGGGATACCTACCTTAGGCCAGAGCGGTGGCTTACATCTGTAATCTCAGCACTTTGGGAGGCCGAGGTGGGTGGATCACATGAGGCCAGGAGATCGAGACCAGCCTGGCCAACACGGTGAAACCCCGCCTCTACCAAAAAATACAAAAATTAGCTGGATGGGGTGGCACGCACCTGTAATCCCACCTACTCGGGAGGCTAAGGTGGGAGAATCTCTTGAACCTGGGAGTCGGAGGTTGTAGTGAGCAGAAATCGCACTACTGCACTCCAGCCTGGGCAACAGAGTGAGATCCTGTCTCCAAAAAACAAAAAAGTTGGGGAGATATCTGCTTTAGACCTGAAGGTCCAAAGGGAGTGAGCCAGGCCAAGTGGGGGAGGTGAGCAGCTCAGATAGAAGGAACAGCATGTGCTTAGGCCCAGAGGTGAAGGACAAGGTGTACCCGTGTAGCTAGAGGTGCAGGAGCTGAGGCAGAGCTGGAGCTGAAGCAGCAGGGTGTGGACGTGCAGGGAAATTGTGTTAGGGGTCTGCTCCTTCTTCTGTCCCTGGTCTGTGAGCAGAAGGAGGAAAGGACTGAATGAATGAGATCTGGCAAGGCCCAGGGAATGTGATCTTTTTCCAGGAGAAGTTGAGAGGCCCTTGGTGGGCACATCCTCCCAGTATATCTGTTCCCATCCTCCCCATCATGTGGACCAAAGCTGCGCGTGGACGGGTGGCCTAGGCTCAACGGGGGTGCAGGGCATCAGCTCTCCTCGACGGGTTTGGCTGTGGCCCAGCAGGTGGATGGATCTCAGACTCAAGGGTGGAAAGATACTCCAAAGTCCTTTATTAATTTAGCTTTTTGAATTGGTAATTACATTCATGTGATTAGAAACTTATTTATTTATTGTTTTATTTTTGTTTTTTGAGACAGTGTCTTGCTTTGTTGCCCAGGCTGGAGTGCAGTGGCACAATCTCGGCTCAATGCAACCTCCATTTCCCAGGTTCAAGCAATTCTCCTGCCTCAGCCTCCCGAGTAGCTGGGATCATAGGTGCCTGCCACCGCACCCAGCTAATTTTTGTATTTTTAGTAGAGACAAAGTTTTACCATGTTGGCCAGACTGGTCTCGAACTCCTGATGTCAGGTGGTCTGCCCACCTTGGCCTCCCAAAATGCTAGGATTACAGGCATGAGCCACCACACCAGACTATTTATTTATTTTAGAGACAGATTCTCACTCTGTCACCCAAGTTGGAGTGCAGTGGCATGACTATAGCTCACTGCAGCCTTGACCTCCTGGGTTCAAGTGATCCTCCTGCCTCAGCCTCCAGAGTAGCTCGGACTATAGGCCTGAGCCACCATGCCCAACCAAAACAGTTTTTTTTTTTTTTTTTAATGTATATAAAAAGCTTAGACTGGGTGCAATGGCTCACATCTGTAAACCTGTAATCCCAGTACTTCGGGAGGTGGAGGCGGGTGGACCACCTCAGGTCAGGAGTTCAAGACTAGCCTACCCAACATGGTGAAACCCTGTCTCTACCAAAAATATAACAGATTAGCCAGGTGTGGCAGCATGTGCCTGTAATCCCAGCTACTCCGGAGGCTGAGGCAGGAGACTCACTTGAATCCGGGAGACAGAGGTTGCAGTGAACAGAGATCACACCACTGCACTCCAGCCTGGGCAACAGAGCAAGACTCCATCTCAAAAAAAAAAAAAAAAAAAAGCTTTACAGTGAAAACTCTTCCTCCCACCTTCCCCACATCCTCTCATCCTCTGAATAACAGGTAGCCATCATTGTTACTTATATATAATTCCAGAGTGTATTCACTTCCTAGGATTTCCTTAAGAAATTCCACAAACCAGGTGGCTTATAACAACAGAAATTTGTTCTCTCACAGTTTTGGAAGCTAGAAGTCCAGAAATCGAGGTGTCAGTAGAGCCATGCCTTCCTCTGACGGCTGGAGCGGAGAATCCTTCCTTGTTTCTTCTGGGTTCTGGGCGTTGCTGGCAATCTTCAGCGTTCCTTGGCTTGCATCACTGAAATCTCTGTCTCCATCTTCCTGTTGTGTTCTTGTCTCCCTGTTTCTTCTGCTCTTATAAAGACAACAGTATATAGGATTTAGGGGCTACCTAACATCCTGCGTGACCTCATCTTAATATAACTAATTTTTTTTTTCTTTTTTGAGATGGAGACTCGCTCTGTCACCCAGGCTGGAGTGCACTGGTGGGATCTCTGCTCACTGCAACCTCCACTTCTCAGGTTCAAGCAATTCTCCTGCCTCAGTCTCCCGAGTAGCTGGGAATACAGGCACCTGCCACCACACCTGGCTAATTTTTGTATTTTTAGTGGAAATGGGGTTTCACCATGTTGGCCAGGTTGGCCTCGAACTCTTGGCCTCAGGTGATTCACCTGCCTCAGCCTCCCAAAGTGCTGGAATTACAGGCATGAGCCACAGTGCCCAGCCAGTGTAACTAATTATATCTTCAAGGACCCTATTTCCAAATCAGATCACATTCTGCGTGGACATGAGTATTGGAAGGATATTGTTCAGCCCAGTACACAGTTTCCATATGCAAATATGAAATGGGCTCCTATTTTCACCCTGCTTTTTCCTCCAAAGTTAGCATCCTACACACACGTTCCTGAACCTAGTGTTTTTCACTTGACAGTGTCCTGTGGACATTTTACCTCAGTGGCATAGAGATAGCTTTCTGATCCTTTTTGTTTGTTTGTTTTTTAAATTTGAGACAGAATCTGGCTCTGTCACCCAGGCTGGAGTGCAGTGGTACAATCTCAGCTAACTGCAACCTCCACCACCCAGGTTCAAGCAATTCTCCTGCCTAAACCTCCCAAGTAGCTGGGATTATAGGTGCCCGCCACCACATCCGGGTATTTTTTTTTTTTTTTTTGACGTGAAGTCTCGCTCTTGTCCCCCAGGCTGGAGTGTGATAACATGATCTCGGCTCACTGCAACCTCTGCTTCCTGGGTTCAAGCAATTCTCCTGCCTTGGCTCCCTGAGTAGCTGGGATTACAGGTGCCTGCCACCACGCCTGGCTGAATTTTGTATTTTTTTTTAGTTGAGGTGGGGTTTTACCATGTTGGCTAGGCTGGTTTCGAACTCCTGACCTCATGTGATCCACCCACCTCTGCCTCGCAAAGTGCTGGGATTACAGGCAGGAGCCACCACGCCTGGCCTAATTTTTGTATTTTTAGTGGACAAGGGGTTTCACCATGTTGGCCAGGCTGGTCTCGAATTTTTGACCTCAAGTGATCTGCCTTCCTCAGCCTCCCAAAGTGCTGGGATTACAGGTGTAAGCCACCACACCCAGCCAGCTCCCCGATTCTTTTGACAGCTGTGTAATGTTCTATTATATGTGTGAGGCATACCTGTGTGCTATTGATAGACACTTGAGTCGGCTGTATTCTTTTGATATCACAAAAATTGCTGTAGTGACTGACCTTGTGCATAATGAGTGGAACCTCATGAAACTGCTATTTGGAAGGTCATAAATGGTAGAATATTGGCAGTTTCTTATGGTTCAGTCAGATTACATCATTTGACATGTGGGCAGGGGGTCGCCTACAGCAGTTTTTGTTTCATGTTTTAGATGGTGAGGAGGAGGTTTGGTTGGAAGAGAGGAGTTTTCACTTTTTTGTCTCTCTCTATAATCTCTCTCTCTCTCTCATTTATTTATTTATTTTTTTTGAGACAGAGTCTCGCTCTGTCACCCAGGCTGGAGTGCAGTGACACGATCTTGGCTCACTGCAGCCTCCGCCTCCCAGGTTCAAGCAATTCTCCTGCCTTAGCCACCCAAGTAGCTGGGATTACAGATATGCGCCACCACGCCTGGCTAATTTTTGTATTTTTAGTAGAGATGGGATTTCACCATGTGGCCAAGCTGGTCTCAAACTACTGACCTCAGGTGATCTGCCCACCTCAGCCTCTCAAAGTGCTGGAATTACAGATGTGAGCTACCACTCCCAGCCTTTCTCTCTAATCTCTGTGCTCATTCAGCCAGTGGTGTGCTGGGGAACATTTAACAATTGGCTCCTGGGGGTGGGAAGGAAATGTGTGCACATATATATGTAAATATATTAAATTTTGCTAATTTAAAGAATAGGTAAGCTGGGCATGGTGGTTCACACCTGTAACCCCAGCACTTTGGGAGGCTAAGGCAGGAGGATTGCTTGAGTCCAGGAATTTCAGACCAGTCTGGGCAAGGTAGCAAAACTCCATCCCTACAAACCGAGGTTGGTGGCATCTCAGGCCACCCCCAAAAAACAAATTAGCCTGGTGTGGTGGCACCTGCCTGTAGTCCCAGCTACTCAGGAGAGTGAGGCGGGAGGATAAAAACCATACACCACAAGAGTTTGAGGCTTCCATGAGCCATGATGGAGCCACTGCACTCCAGCCTGGGCAAAAATCAAGACCCTGTCTCAAAAAAACAAAAACAAAACAAAACAGAAAAAAACAAGAAAAAATAATATGTGGTATACGGCTTACAAATAACAATGAAAAGTAAATTTCATATCATCAACTCTCACCCAATACTTGCACTGATTTTTGCAAACTCTTGTACCCATAGCCAACCTATGGTTGCAATTGATGGAGAAGTGTAGTTCTGACATAAATGAGATGAAAGTGAAATTAACAAAGACCTATGTTAGAACTGGAACTTCATTTGCCTCTGATGTGAGCAACCTCCTTCCTGAAACAGACGGTAGTTTTAAATACTGGAAGGATATTTCTTCAATTTCCTGCACTCATCACAATAGAATAGCTACAGGCATGACCCACTTGTTAGTTTGCACTCATCACAATAGAATAGCTACAGGCATGACCCACTTGTTAGTTTCATCTGTAGTGTTCATGTTATCTACGCCTTTCTTACAATCAAAAAAACAATAAATCAAACCCTGATTTGGAGCATTATCTACTTTTTACTGGGTAAGTTATATGTGATCCAGCAGTTTCACTCATAGCTATAAACCCAAAAGAATAAAAACACACTTTCACACAAAAACTTGTACACAAATCTTCATAGCAGCATTATTCATAATTGCCAAAAAATGGAAAACAACTCAACTGTCTGTCAGTAGATGAATGGATAAACGAAATGTGATACATCCATACAATGGACTATTATTTGATCATAAAAAGGAATGAAATATTGATACGCGCTACAACACAGATGGACCGTGAAAGCACTGTGCTAAGTGAAAAGAGTCGCAAAGGACCGCATATTGTATGATTCTATTATTATGAAATGTCCAGATCCAGAATAGGCAATCCATAGAGACAGAAAGTAGACTAATAGATGCCTAGTGCTGAGCAGGATGAGGAGGGTAGGGGTAGAGGGAGATTGACAGTTAAGCAGTATGAGATTTCTTTTTGGATTGATGAAAGTATTCTGAAATTGACTGATGGTCATACAGTTCTGTAAATATACTAAAAACTACGGATGTGTACTTCTTTTTTTTTAAGATGGAGTCTCTGTCACCCAGTCTGCAGTGCAGTGCAGTGCAGTGCAGTGGCTCGATCTCAGTTCACTGCAACCTCTGCCTCCCAGATTCAAGCAATTCTCGTGCCTCAGCCTCCTGAGTAGCTGAAATTACAGGCATGCGTCAGCACGCCTGGCTAATTTTTGTATTTTTAGTAGAGACAGGGTTTCACCATGTTGGCCAGGCTGGTCTCGAACTGCTGACCTCGGGTGATCTACCCACCTCAACCTCTCAAAGTGCTGGGATTACAGGCGTGAGCCACGCAGTCCGGCTCTGATGTGTACTTCTGATGCAGGGCAGGCAGGCCCCAAATTGGAGCTTGGCCCAGGAGGGTTTTTTGCCTCACCCAGAAAAGAATTCAAGGATGAGCCAAATGTAGAAGAAAACAGCTTTATCAAAGTGGCAGTGTTATAGCTTAGGCAGTGGTACAGCTCTATGACTGCTTCTGCGGAGCGGGGCTGCCCCACAGGCCGTGTGCTGAGATTAGCATCTTAGGGCAGTTCTGCCATCAGATTTATACCTACTTTTAATTGCATGCATATTAAGAGGCGGTTTATGAAGAAATGTCTAGGGAAAGGGTAGTAACTTCTAGGTTGTGGGGCCATGGCCATGGAAACGGGCAGTAACTCTGAAGTGTTGCCTTGACATCGGTAAACTGACATGGCGCACTGGTGGGCATGTCTTATGAAAAGCTCTTTCCCCACCCCCATCCCTGTTTTAGCTTGTCCTTGATTTGTTTCGGTGTCTGAGCCAAGCCTCTGGAGTCAAGTGCCCCCTCCTACCTCACTTCTATAGCCTCCCAGCCCAGAGCTCTCAAAAAACAGGGTGAAGATTGAGTAGTGAGATCTTGGCAGCCCTCGAGTGTGAAGCTCATTCACTCTTCTTTCTCCCTCTTTGGTTTGTATCAATAGGAGACAGAAGAGAACAAAACCAAAGGATTTGATTATTTACTGAAGGCCGCAGAAGCTGGTGACAGGCAGTCCATGATCCTGATGGCGCGAGCTTTTGACACTGGCCAGAACCTCAGCCCAGACAGGTACTGCAGCTGTCACCCAGGAGGAGTTGGTGGGAATGTGGGCTGCAGCTGGGCGCTTGCCCTAGGTATCAGCACAGGCCTGGGTTCCAGTCTTGGCAGCTCCATGACCAGTCCAGCAACCATGGGCAACTTATTTTACCTCCCTGGCCTCAGTTTCTTCATATTGCAAACTGGGAGTAATTATAGCACCTGTATCCTGGGGTTGTCCCATGAAGGGTAAATGAGATGATGACTGTAACCCTCGCAGTGCTTGGCACATAAAGCACTTGGTATGGCCGGGCACGGTGGCTCATGCCTGTAATCCCAGTACTTTGGGAGGCCAAGGCGGGCAGATCACTTCAGGTCAGGAGTTCAAGACCAGCCTTGCCAACATGGCGAAACCCTGTCTCTACTGAAAATACAAAAATTAGGGCCGGGCGTGGTGGCTCATGCCTGTAATCCTAGCACTTTGGGAGGCCAAGGTGGGTGGATCACGAGGTCAGGAGTTCAAGACCAGCCTGACCAATATGGTGAAACCCCATATCTACTAAAAATACAAAAAAAAAAAAAAATTAGCCGGTGTGGTGGCACACACCTGTAATCCCAGCTACTCAGGAGGCCGAGGCAGGAGAATCGCTTGAACCCAGGAGGCAAAGGTTGCAGTGAGCCAAGATCGCGTCATTGCACTCCAGCCTGGGCGACAGAGCAAGACTCCCTCTCAAAAAAAAGATAAAAGTCATGTGATATGGGGCAGCCACTGTAGCCAGTATAGGTAATGATTTGCCTGAGAAAAAAATCTGAAAGAATATGTAGCATCCAGGTCAGAGTGGGTATCCCTAGTTAGGATTATGGGTGATTTTAATTGATTTTTCCTACTTATTATTATATTTTAGAAATAGGATCTCACTCTGTCACCCAGGCTGGAGGACAGTGGTGCCATCATAACTCACTGCCACCTCTACCTCCTGGGCTCATGCAGTCCTCCCACCTCAGCCTCCTGAGTAGCTGGGACTACAGGCATGTACCACCACACCCACCTACATTTTTAAATTTTTTGTGGAGATGGGGCCTCATTATGTTGTTCAGACTGGTCTCAAACTCGTGGACTCAAGCAAACTTCCGTCCTCAGCCTCCTAGTGGGATTACAGGTGTGAGCCACCACGCCTGACTAGGGCAGGTATTTTGGCTCTATTTTATGGGTGACTAAACTAGTTCTGAGATGTAAAGGGGCTTGCCCATGGTCAAATATTTAACAAGTGGCAGAGCCAACTTACATCTTCTCACCCCTCCTCCGATGTACTGTCTACTGGCATGGAAGGGAGATAAACAAAAAAGACTGACATGATTGTATTAAGTCAAATGTCAGTGTATACATATGGTGCCCATTGAGTGCACTGGGGAAGTGCATCATGCATGAGGCGGAGCCTGGAACTGGGCACTGAGTATTTGCATCTGTGCTTTCTCTTCCTGGCCTTTGTCTACCTTTTATTTCTATTTGAGGTGATAGGTTTTTATTGATTTGTAAAAATTATTTACATATTAAGGCTATTAACCCTTTGGTATACTTTTCTCTTTATTTTTTATTTTTATTTTAGTATTATTATTATTTCTGAGACAGACTCTCACTCTGTCGAACAGGCTTGAATGCACTGGTGCAATCTCACCTCACTGCAACCTCCACCTCCCGGGTTCAAGTGATTCTCCTGTCTCAGCCTCCCAAGTAGCTGATATTATAGGTGCCTGCCACCATACCCGGCTAATTTTTATATTTTAAAAAGAGACAGGATTTCACCATATTGGCCAGGCTGGTCTTGAACTCCTGACCTCAGGCAGTCTACCTGCCTCTGCCTCCCATAGTGCTAGGATTACAGACCTGAGCCACCGCTCCCAGCCTTTTTATTTTATTTTTGAGACAGTCTTTCTCTGTCTCCCAGGCTGGAGTGCAATGGCGTGATCTCAGCTCACTGCAACCTCCACTTCCCAGGTTCAAGCGATTCTCCTGCCTCAGCCTCCCCAGTAGCTGGGACTACAGATGTGTACCATGATACCCAGCTAATTTTTGTATTTTTAATAGAGACAGGGTTTCACCGTGTTGGCTAGGCTGGTCTCAAACTCCTGAACTCAGGTAATCCCACCTGCCTCGACCTCCCAAAGTGCTGGGATTACAGATGTGAGCCACCATGCCTGGACTATTTTTTATCTATGTATTTATCTATTTTTGTGACAGGGTCTCTCTGTTACCCAGGCTGGAGTGCAGTGGTGTGATCATAGCTAACTGCAGCTTTGACCTTCTGGGCTCAAGTGATCCTCCTGCTTAAGCCTCCTGAGTAGCTGGGACCATAGGCATGTGCCACCATACCTGGCTAATTTTTGTAATTTTTTGTAGAGACAAGGGCTTGCTATGATGCCCAGGCTGGTCTCAAACTCCTGGCCTCAAGCAATCCTCCTACCTCAGCCTCCCAAAGTGCTGGTATTACAAGTGTGAGCCGCTGTACCTGGCCACATTTCACTTTAAAAGACTTTTTTTTTTTTTTTTCCCCAAATATGTCTTCCATAGATAGAGGGAGGGCACAGATGCCACATAATGACCATTGTTTACTGGGTTTGGGGCCACACTGGTTTTTAATATTTATTTAGTTAAATATATCAAAAATATTTCTTTATTGCTTCTGCTCTAGTCATTTCCTTATTCTTCTTCCTTATTCAAAGAAGTTCCAACCCCTCCCATGCAAAGAACATTAATTAAGGGCCAGCTATGGGTAAGGCAGGGCTCTGTGCGGCCCAAATTTGTGTTTAAGGGATTCAGGCCCCAGAAGTTACCATCCAGTAGGGGAAGGAGAAGATGCTGGAAACGCCAAGGAAGGATGGGCGCCCTCACCAATGGGATAGCATCGGGTTGGGGTGGGCGGGGCTCAGCAATTAGGCCTTTCCCATTTAATGTTTTCAGGCCAATTTTGCTTTGCCCTTTAAGACCAGGGAAGGTCAGAGCAGAAAGGAGAGAAATAATCTAGTCTAGTGTCTCCTAGTCAGTGTTAAAATCCGGCCCAGCATGGTGGCTCACACCTGTAATCCTAACGCTCTGGGAGGCTGAGGCGGGTGGATCACGAGGTCAAGAGATTGAGACCAGCCTGAACAACATTCTGAAACCCTGTCTCTACTAAAAATACAAAATTAGCTGGGGTGGTGGCAGGCGCCTGTAATCCCAGCTACTTCAGCTACTTGGGAGGTTGAAGGAGGAGAACCACTTTAACACAGGAGGCGGAGGGTGCAGTGAGCCAAGATCACATCATTCCACTCCAGCCTGGGCAACAAGCATGAAATTCTGTCTTAAAAAAAAAAAAAAAAAAAAAGTTTGTTGAGCATGTCACCAATAATTTTCGAATGGTTCATTTTTTAAATTTAACTTTTATTTATTTATCTATTTATTTATTTGAGACACAGTCTTGCTCTGTCACCCAGGCTAGAGTGCAATGGTGTAATCATAGGTCACTGCAGTCTCAACCTCTCAGGCTCAGGCTATCCTCCCGCCTTAGCCTCTCGAGTAGCTAGGACCACAGGCATGCACCACCATACCCAACTAACTTGTATTTTTTGTAGAGCTGGGGTTTTGCCATGTTGCCCAGGCTGGTCTCAAACTCATGGGCTCAAGAGATCCTCCAACCTAGGCCTCCCAAAGTGCTGGGATCACAGGCATGAGCCACCATATCTGGCCATTTTTTAATAAGATAAAATAAAGTCCAGGTTGTTTCCTGAGAACCATGCCAGCCAGCCACTTGTTTGCATTTTTTCATTTACCAGACATTCATTGAGCCTATGCTGTTTGCCAGACCTTGGGAATGCAGCAGACAAATACAGCAAAACAGACAAGGGTCTCCTGCTTTCATGGGGCTTACATTCTAGTCAGGGGACACCATGATAAACAAGTGAATAAGGAGAATTAAAGATTTTGGTGGTTGTAGTAAGAAAGTGTTTGGGGACAGAATCTCTAAAGAGGTGATATGTGAGCTGAGACTGGAGGGATGCTGAGTGTCTTAGTCTGTTCTGTGCTGGTAACAGAATACCTGAGGCTGGGGAATTTCCCATGAACAGAAATTTGCTGGCTCTTAGTTCTGGGGCCTGGGAAGTCTAATATCAATATGCTGGCATCTTGCAAGGGCCTTCTTGCTGTGTCATCACATGGCAGAAGGAAAGGAAAGGGAGGGAGAGCAAGCCAAGCACAGTGGCTTATGCCTGTAATCCCAGCATTTTGGGAGGCTGAGGCAGGAGAATCATTTGAGTCCAGGAGTTCAGGACCAGCTTGGGCAACCTGATAAGAGTGTGTCTCTACAAAAAATTTTAAAAATTAGCCAGGCATGGTGACATGCCACTGTCATCCCAGCTACTCAGGAGGTTAAAATGGGAGGATTGCTGGAGCCCAGGACTTTGAGGCTGCAGTGAGCTATGATTGTGTCACTGCACTCCTGCCTGGGCAATGCAGTGAAACCCTATTTCAAGAAAAGACAAAAGAGAGAGCGAAAGGGGGCTAAACCTGCCCTTTTAGAATAAATCCACTTTCCTCATAATGGCAGAAATCCACTCATGAGGGTGGAACCGTCAAAGCCCAATCACCTCTCAAAGATCCTACCTCCTAATACCTCACAATGGCAAGCAAATCTCAACATGGGTTTTGGAGGGGACACACGTTCCAACCAGAGCAAGGAGTCAGATGCAGAAAGAGTTGGAGGAGAAATCTTCCAAGGTGAGGGCACAGTGGGTGCAAAGGCCACACAGCAGGCAGGAGCGGGTATGTTTGGGGAATGGATGGCAGCCGGTGAGCCTGGTGCAAAGGCAGACGAACAGGAGCCCGTCCTGGAGGGCAGCGCCTGTCAGACAGGGCCTCAGAGGGCACCATGGCAGCAAGGCAGGGACAGCGAGTCATCAGACCTATTGCTTCTGGAATGTTTCACGAGACCCACAGGCCTTATCTGTGTCACTGTATTTGCTCTTTCCTGATGTACTATAAATAATTACTCCAACGGATTACACCCAAAGGAAAAGAACCCTCTGCCCTGTCTGCTGTGTATTCTGTGGTGTGTGGGTTTGGCTGGAACCTATGTGTGCCCTGGCCGGTTTGGCCATACATGGGCTGCAGTAGGAGGAGTTGAGGGTTGAGGGGCAGAGCTGGAAGAGGAGACTCAGCTATTCTGGGGTGAGTTCTGCATTGTGCTGGAGGCAAATCACAGCTGGCCGGCACAGCAGAGCATACAGTGATTGCCATTAGTGCAGATGGCTCTAGCTGCCTCTGCAGAGGACCCCGCTCCCAATCCACTTCTCTACAAGTCAGAGGACAGCTTAGCTAGGGTACTTAGCCGTTGCTAATGCTAGCTCATGGCTGCCTCCGTGCGAACTATAAAAATGGGCCCCTTCCTCAAGGGGTGTCCTAGCTAAGCTTCCCTTTACTTTCATCTGTTGGAAAATTGTTGTAATATACTGATTTAATTAAGGAAAGTAACTTGACTGCTTTTTTTTTTTTTTTTTTTTTAAAAACACAGGGTCATACTCGATTGCCCAGGCTGGAGTGCAGTGGCATGATCATAGCTCACTGCAGCCTCTAACTCCTGGGCTCAAGCAATCCTCCCACCTCAGCCTCTGGAATAGCTAGGGCTACAGGTGTCCATCACCACCCCCAGCTAATTTTTTGTGTGTTTATTGTATTTTTTAATTTTTGTGGGTACATGGTAAGTGTGTATATGGGTTACATGAACTCTTTTGATATGGGCGTGGAATGTGTAACAATCACATCAGGGTAAATGGGATATCCATCACCTCAAGCATTTATTCATTGTGGTATAAACTATTTATACTCTTAGTTATTTTAAAATATACGATTACATTATTTTTTACTATAGTCACTGTGTTTTGTTTTGTTTTGTTTTTTGTAGAGACAGGGTCTCTCTCTTTGTTTCCTGGGCTGGTCAACTACCCACTTAATAAATATTGGCCGAGCACAGTGGCTCATGTCTGTAATCCCAGCACTTTGGGAGGCTGAGGCGGGTGGATCACTCAAGGGTAGGAGTTCGAGACCAGCCTGGCCAACATGGTGAAATGCCGTCTTTACTAAAAATACAAAAAATTAGCTGAGCATGGTAGCATGCACCTGTACTCCCAACTACTCAGGAGGCTGAGACAGGAGAATCGCTTGAACTTGAGAGGCAGAGGCTGCGGTGGGCCGAGATTGCACCACTGCATTCCAGCTGGGTGACAGAACGAGACTCTGTCTCAAAAATGAATGAATGAATGAGTGAATGAATGGATGAATGAATATCACAATATGAAGGTGCTTCATAGATGTATTGGGCTTGGGCAAGATAGGTCTTGAACCATAGGTCATGGCCCTGCTGGGATCCCTGACTCACCCCTCCTGCTGGAAGGCCCTCCTCCCTCTGCCCTGTTGCCTTGGTAACCTGCCCCTTTCCCTCTGTATCTCCTGGCAAGGTGCCAAGACTGGCTGGAGGCCCTGCACTGGTACAAAACTGCCCTGGAGATGACGGACTGTGATGAGGGTGGTGAGTACGACGGAATGCAGGACGAGCCCCGGTACACGATGCTGGCCAGGGAGGCCGAGATGCTGTTCACAGGAGGCTATGGGCTGGAGAAGGACCCGCAGAGATCAGGTGGGGCCTGGCAGACCTGCCCCTGGGCGGTGACAGGGCCAGGCTGGGAGGGACATAATTTCCATTCCACTGGGGTTATGACAAGATGACAGGCTGAATCTCTTCCTCCAGGGAGGGGAATTTATGGAGCTAGTGTGAAGATGAACATTGTTGTTTTAATGGTTATATATTAGGGCTTTGTTGGGGGGGGTTGCAATTTTAAAAATTGAGATTTTCATAACAAAATTTGCCATCTTAAAGTTTATAGTTTATAGGGGGATTTTTCCTTTCCTTTCCTTTTTTTTTTTTTTTTTTTGAGATGGAGTCTGGCTCTATTGCCCAGGCTGGAGTACAATGGCATGATCTCGGCTCGCTGCAGCCTCCACCTCCCGAGTTCCAGTGATTCTCCTGCCTCAGCCTCCTGAGTAGCTGGGATTACAGGTGTGCCACCATACACAGCAAATTTTTGTATTTTTAGTAGAGACGGGGTTTCGCCATGTTGGCCAGGCTGGTCTGCAACTCCTGGCCTCAAGTGATCCACCCACCTCAGCCTCTCAAGTGCTGGATTACAGGCGTGAGCCACTATGCCTGCCCCAGAGTTTCACTCTTGTAGCCCAGGCTGGAGTGCAGTGGGCCATCTGTGCTCACTGCAACCTTCGCCTCCCACGTTCAGGTGATTCTCATGCCTCAACCTCCTGCATAGCTGGGACTACAGGCACACGCCCAGCTAATTTTTCTATTTTTAGTAGAGATGGGGTTTCCCCATGTTGGCCAGGCTGGTCTTGAACTCTTGATCTCAGGTGATCTGCCCGCCTCGGCCTCCCAAAGTGCTGGGATTATAGGTGTGAGCCATCATGCCTGGCCCCCTTTCCTTTCCTTCCTTCCTTCCTTTCCTTCCTTTCCTTCCTTTCCTTCCTTTCCTTCTTTCTTTCTTTCTTTCTTTCTTTCTTTCTTTTTTGACGGAGTGTCACTCTGTCACCCAGGCTGGAGTGCAGCTGTGTCATCTCGGCTCACTGCAAGCTCCGCCCCTGGATTCACGCCATTCTCCTGCCTCAGCCTTCCGAGTAGCTGGGACTGCAGGGGCCCACCACCACGCCTGGCTAATTTTTTATATATTTAGTGGAGACATGGTTTCACTGTGTTAGCCAGGATGGTCTCGATCTCCTAACCTCGTGATCCACCCGCCTCAGCGTCCCAAAGTGCTGGGACTACAGGCGTGAGTCACTGCGCCCGGCCCTTTTTTCTCTTTGAGATAAAATCTCACTGTGTCACTCAGGCTGACGTGCAGTGGCACAGTCATAGCTCACTGCAGCCTGGAACTCCTATGCTCTAGCAATCCTCTTGCCTCAGCCTCCCAAGCAGCTGGGACTACACATACTTGCCTCCACACCCAGCCAGTTTTTAAAAGTTTTTTGTATTGACTGAGTCTTGCTATGTTGCCCAGGCTGGTTTTGAACTCCTAGCCTCAAGCTATCCTCCTGCCTTGGCTTCCCAAAGTCTTTTGATTACAGACATGAGCCACTACACCTGGCCCTAATGGGTTTTACTATAGTAGTCATAATGTTGTGCACTTATCACCGCTGTGTAATTCCAGAACATTTCCATCACCCCAAAAAGAAATCCCGTACCAGTTAGCAGTCCTCCCCCATCCTAGCAACCACTATACTTTTTGTCCCTATAGATTTGCCTATTCTGGAGATTTTATATAACTGGGAGTATACAATTTGTGGGTTTTTGTATCTGCTTCTTTCATTTAGCATAACTTTTTCAAGATTTATCTGTGTTGAAGCATGTATCAGTACTTCATTCCTTCTTATTACTACATAATATTCCATTTGGTGGGTATACAGCCTTTGTTTATCCACTCATCAGTTGATAGATAAGTTGTATATTTTTTTTTCTGTTACATAATGTATTAATCTTCTTGGGCTGCCAAAACTAAATGCTAAAGACTTATAGGTTTAAACTACAAAAATTGCTGGGCACAGTGGCTCATGCCAGTAATCCCAGCACTTTGGGAGGCCGAGGTGGGCGGATCACCTGAGGTCAGGAGTTCGAGACCAGCCTGGCCAACATGGTGAAACCCTGTCGTTACTAAAAATACAAAAATTAGCCAGGCATGGTGGCAGGTGCCTGTAATCCCAGCTACTCAGGAGGCTGATACAGGAGAATCGCTTGAACCCCAGAGACAGTGGTGACAGTGAGCTGAGATCCTGCCACTGGACTCCAGCCTGGGTGACAGAGTGAGACTCCATCTCAAAAAAAGAAGAATGATGCAAATCTATAATCTTTTATTTGAAATTTCTAAATCCAAAAAGCTCCAAAAACCCGAAGTATATTTGTATGTTTTGCACAAATTCACTTGATAAAACCTGACCTAGCTGACATGAAGCTGTTTATAGTCTTCATTTCTTCTGCTTTTGCATATCCCCAATTAGTTCTGCAAAAGTTCTCACCCTGATTCTCATTGGCTCAGATTGAATCATCTACATACCCCAAACCAACAGTAGTTATTGTGTAGATGGCTTATTCTGATTGGCCATGACTAAATGTGGACCAATCGCTGTGGCTTGGTGGGGTATGGGAAGAGTGCTATGATTGGCTGGAGTTGATCACAGGCCCACCTTTAGAGCCCTGCCAAGAACACCTGGAGGGAGAGGGCCCACGGAGTAGTTTGAGTTCTTAAGGAAATCTCAGGGTGTTCTTCTGGGAAGGGTGATGGGGGACACTGGGCCGGCAAAAACAACAGGTGGTTCACCTCTTTGTGCCCCTCTTTGCTGTCTTTCAGGGGACTTGTATACCCAGGCAGCAGAGGCAGCGATGGAAGCCATGAAGGGTCGGCTGGCCAACCAGTACTACCAAAAGGCTGAAGAGGCCTGGGCCCAGATGGAGGAGTAACCAGGGAAAATCACTGCCGGCTAGTCCCAAGCAAAAGGGCTAGGAGGAAATATTTAATTTAAAAAAAAAAAAAAAAAAAAAAACTTATTTAGTTTGGGGAGGGAAAGCATTTTTAGTGTGTTGTAAATCAAATTTTGTATTTCATTTTTTGACTCTTGAAAATATCTTTGCTACTTGGCAGCTACCAGCAGAGACTCTATAGCTGTCTCTTAGGGCAGTATTCTGGGGAAGCGGGGCTTGAAAAAAGCAGCCTAATGAACCAACATACTGTTTTGCGGTTCTTTTTTTTTTTTTTTTTTTTTGAGACAGAGTCTTGCTGTGTCACCCAGGCTGGAGTGCAATGATGTGATCTCAGCTCACTGCAACCTCCACCTCCGCCTCCTGGGTTCAAGCGATTCTACTGCCTCAGCCTCCCAAGTAGCTGGGATTACAGGCGCACACCACCACACTCAGCTAATTTTTGCATTTTTAGTAGAGATGGGGGTTTCACCATGTTGGCCAGGCTGGTCTCGAACTCCTAACCTCAGGTGATCCACCCACTTCAGCCTCCCAAAGTGCTGGGATTACAGATGTGAGCCACCATGTCTGCCCATTTTGTGGTTCTATTTTCATTTTTATTTCTTTTTTTTTTTTTGTCACGAGATATAAGAAAGTGCTTTTTGCCTTGAATGGACAATTTTAGGGCTCTGCTCACTAGTCTTTTCAGGCTGGACTGAAATTTCAGGCCCATGGAGCCCTGTGTTTTGTGCATCAGGATAAGAAATGAAGCGCTGCACGTTGGCTTTCCAAAGTCACAGGGTGTGTGTTGCTGTGGCTTAGTGCAAAGCGTTCTTTCTCAGAGCATTTAGAGGCATGCATGGCATTTTTTCAGTGGGTGTGAGATTGCACAATACCCAGGCTCCCTTCTACCATGGGGAAGGACCTGCATATTGGCTGGTTTTTAAACTTCTAGTTTAATTTCCTTCCATAATGCTACTGATTTTCTGGCGTACAGCCGAATTCCGTTTTTTTAAGCATGCTTTCTACGGTGGACTTTTCAAAACAGGTTTGAATTTTGTATGCACACATTTACTACCTCTAACTCCTACGTCAGCTAGTGTGGAAGAGGGGTGCACCTCAAAGCTTTTACACGTAAGGACAGCGGCTTGTAATGTTGGAACCTTTCCTTGGAATGTCGGAGCCTTTTCTCCAAGCAAACACGCCCTGTGCATCTCAGTGGCAGCTTCCACAATGTGACTGCAGTGTCTCTTGTACAGTATTCCTCGGTGTTTCCTTAGCGTCTGGATGTTCTTACGTGAAATCCGCTCCCCAGCCCTGGTCGTTGGCATTTTCTGCTTGAAGCTGGGCTGATTTTCTTGTAATTTGCAGCAGGACGCTTTCAGCAGCAGTCCCTTGGGATTTTATCTAAGCTGTTTCAGGATGAGAGGGCAAGAACTATAAACGCTCATTAATTCCCGTAGTCTCCCCAGGGCCAGACAATGGTGATGGTTATTTAATGAGCTTTTCCTTTAAATGGAATTGGGTTCTCACATTAGTATGATTTCATTTGATGTTTCAATAGCAAAGATGCTGGGCGCGGTGGCTTCTGCCTATAATCTCAGCACTTTGGGGGGCCAAGGTGGGAGGACTGCTTGAGCTCAGGACTTCAAGAGCAGCCTGGGTAAACATGGCGAGACCCTGTCTCTACCAAAAAAAAAAAGACAAACTGCTTTGATCAACCCTAAATTCAAAAGCAGCCTCTTTTTCAGTGTTTAAAAGTCAAAACAAAAAAGCAGAGTATAACATACAAACCATTCTTAACTGTTCATTAAAATGGGTCCTTCAACACCTTAGCGGGGTTTGTTGTTGTGCTTATGGACAGAGACTATTTTCTTTTTATTATTATAATTTTTGAAATAGAGATGGGGTCTTACTGTGTTGCCCAGGCTGGTTTCGAACTCCTGGGCTTAAGTGAGCCTCCCGCCTCAGCCTTCCAAAGTGCTGGGGTTACAGGCAGGAGCCACTGTGCCCAGCCAACACTTTAGTGTTGCATGAACCCATGCAAGTGGTAGTTCCAAAGTTCAGTGTGTACCCTCAAATGAACAATCAAGCAGGTAAAATTACCCTTGAAAAAAATCCCTTAGACCACCCATAAATGACAGTGACTTTTTCAGTATGGACTCATCATAGCCAGTTTTCCTTTTGAAGTTGGAACTGATCACCCTTTTGTCATCTGTACCAGATCAGTAGTTGGCTTGTGTTACATTTTGTGTGTGTGCGCGTGTTTTAAACCAGTGCATATAAATTGTATGTTAAATGTAAGTAACTTTAAGATGACTTATCTCTTCACAGTAATCAAGCCTCATATAATTCATGCTTTTTAAATTCAGCCAGCCCCCCCCATCTCTCTGAAATTTTATTATGTAAATAATTTGTGTTCCCTGATCACTCGTTTAAGTTCTTTGTCGTATGTCATCTCTTCTCTAGCAGGAATTGGCAAACTTTTTTGTAAAAGGGTAGAAAGTGAAGATTTTAGGCTTTGCAGGCCATATGACCTCTGCTGCAAATGCTCAACCCTCCTGTTGTAATGTAAAAGCTGCCACAGACACTGTGTGAACACGAATGAGTGTGGCTGGTGTTCCAATAAAACTTTATTTACGCGAACAGGTGGCCCTCTGGGGCTGTAGTTTGTCAACCCTTGCTCTAACCCTTGACTGAGAGCTACTTTATTAAGCCCTGAGGGCAGGATCTATCTCAATTTTGTGCTCCCGAGGGCGCCAAAACACAGTGCTTTGGCATAGAGTAGGCACTCAACAAATGTGTCAACAGATGGAGAGCCAGCGCTAGTCAGTGCACTCACCCTTTGAGGCTCTGGTTTCTCCAAACAATGATTCATTGTCTGGATTGGCTGGAACCGTCACCCCCGCAATTCTATGCCCCACCCACGTGACCTTAATGCCAGTTGCTGGTCTGTTGCTCTTCCGGGTCACCCCCGCAATTCTATGCCTCACCCACCCAGGTGACCTTAATGCCAGTTGCTGGTCTGTTGCTCTTCCGGGTCACCCCCGCAATTCTATGCCCCACCCACCCACGTGACCTTAATGCCAGTTGCTGGTCTGTTGCTCTTCCGGAAGGCGGAGATGGCCTGGATGTAGAGCTAAGCAAATGCTTCTTTAAGGGCCCTTAAGAGTGAAAAAGTAACTTGCAAGAGGTTGAGATCCTTCTCAGCTAGAAGAACTTATTCCACCTTCAAAACCTAGTTTGGGCCGGGTGCAGTGGCTCATGCCTGTAATTCCAGGCTGAGCCTGGAGGCTGAGGCAGGTGGATCACCTGAGTTCAGGAGTTTGAGACCATCCTGGCCAACATGGTGAAACCTCATCTCTACTAAAAATTAAAAAAAAAAAAGCCGGGTGTGGTGGTACACACCTGTGGTCCCAGCTACTCGGGAGGCTGAGGCAGGAGAATCGCTTGAACCCAGGAGGCAGAGTTTGCAGTGAGCTGAGATTGTGCCACTGCACCAGACTGGGCGACAGAGTGAGACTCCGTCAAAAACAAAAACAAAAACCTAGTTTTGTGCCTTCTAAAGATAGTTAGGGCATCTTCTTTTTCCACAAATGCTGGACATGCCAAAAAACAAACCCAAAACCCAGGACATTCCACCCCAACTGGGATGATATCAGAGACCATCTTCAACTGCAAGAAGCAGGTGAAAGTCCAGGAAATTGGCAGAGCCAGGATAATCATCCAGTACTTTCATTTCACAAATGGAGAAACCAAGGTTCTGCCAGCTAGATTTTTTTTTCACAGTATCACTGCTAGCAAGGCACTAAGCTGGAGCTGGGATTTGAGAGCTGCTGCTATTTAGAGGATCTTGGGAATAAAATTTAAAGTTAAACTGGAGTTTAAAGGCCCTTTCAGTTTTGCTATAGGCAAGAGAAAAAAAAAAATGAATGAATGGACAGATGGCTTTATGGGTGTAAGAAAGAAGAGAATAAAACTCCCAAACCCCAGTGTTCCTGAATATCTCTTCTCCCGCTGACCAAAGGCACTCTGGGAATTTATCATCAAATGCAACTTTGACCTCCAAGCCAAGTAAACTGCTCTTGTTGCTATTTTAGTGGCTTGTTTTTTTAAGACACAAGGTCTCACTTTGTTACTCAGGCTGGAGTGCAGTGGCATGTTCATAACTCGTAGGCTCAACCTCCTGGGCTTCAGTGATCCTCCTGCCTCAGCCTCTCAAGCAGCTAAAACTACAGGTGTGCACCATCACACCTGGCTAATTTTTTTCTTTTTGAATTGGAGTCTCGCTCTGTCACCCATGTTGGAGTGCAATGGCAGGTCTCGGCTCACTGCAACCGCTGCCTCCCAGGTTCAAGCAATTCTCCCAGTCTTCAGCCTCCCGAATAGCTGGGACTATAGGCACCCGTCACCACGCCCAGCTAATGTTTGTAGTTTTAGTAGAGATGGGGTTTCACCATGTTGGCCAGGCTGGTCTCGAACTCCTGACCTTAGGTGATCCACCTGCCTCAGCCTCCCGAAGTGCTGGGATTACAGGCGTGAGCCACTGGGCCAAGCCACACCCGGCTATTTTTTTAAATTATTTTTTGCAGAGATGGGGTCTCACTATGTTGCCCAGGCTGGTCTTGAACTCCTTGGCCTCAAGTGATCCTCCCACCTCAGCCTCCCAAAGCGTTGGAATTACAGGCGTGAGCCATTGTACCTGGCCCTGTTTTCGTGGCTTTATTTCCTTTCATCTCAGCACATTTTGTCTGCAGTACTAGACATGTTTTACAAATCAACCAGTGTTTACACAAATATATGCAACTTGTTTTGGGGGGAAAGGAGACAAAATATGCATATTCTCCGTGTGGATTTGTGCCTCTTAATTGTGTTTCTAGTCTCTAAGGTAACCCTTTAACCTACTCAAGATGGGGCCCAGAGAAGTGGCCCGTGTTACAGATTTATTTTGGCATATGTAATAAGTTCCATTTTCGCTTTACAAATAAAGTGTTTTCTTTCCTGTCTCAGATTCAAATGTCTCCTGATTAAAAATAATAATAATTTAAATAAATAAATAAATAAATAATGGCTGGGCGCGGCGGCTCACGCCTGTAATCCCAGCGGTTTAGGAGGCCGAGGCGGGCGGGATCACCTGAGGTCGAGAGTTCGAGACCAGCCGGGCCAACATGATGAAACCCTTTCTCTACTAAAAATACAAAAATTGGCCGGGCAAGGTGGCGCACACCCGTAGTCCCATCTGCTCAGGATGCTGAGACAGGAGAATCTCTTAAATCTGGGAGATGGAGGTTGCACTAAGCTGAGATCATGCCATTGCACTCTAGCCTGGGCAACAAGAGCGAAACTCCATCTCAAAAAAAAAAAAAAAAAAAAAAAGGTCGGGCTTGGTGGCTCACTCCTGTAATCCCAGCACTTTGGGAGCCCGAGGCGGGAGGCCGAGGCGGGCGGATCACGAGGTCAGGAGATTGAGACCATCCTGACTAACACGGTGAAACCCCGTCTCTACTAAAAAATACAAAAAACTAGCCGGGCGAAGTGGCAGGCGCCTGTGGTCCCAGCTACTCGGGAGGCTGAGGCAGGAGAATGGCGTGAACCCGGGAGGCAGAGCTTGCAGTGAGCTGAGATCGCACCACTGCACTCCAGCCTGGGCGACTGAGCAGACTACGTCTCAAAAAAACAAAAAACAAAAAAAGTAGCTGCTGCGGGCAGGGGTCGACCGGAAGGCTCATACCCCATCTGAAAGGGGCAGCCATGATTCAACTTCAAATGATTGCCACTGGGAAGTGTGGGCTCAACGTTGTCCCATTTTCCAATGTTTCAAGAGCTGATGAAAACTTTTTTTTTTTTTTTTTTTTTTAAATGCAAGGCCTTCTGTTCTTTAACGTTTGTAATAAATTCTAATAACTTTTAAAAGCCTTCCAGATTTGGCTCGTCTGCTGTCAGTTTGCTTTAGAGAAAGTATTAGAACCTCTCATTTCTTCATTTGCTCATCTATAAAACATAGAGTTTTTCTGTTTATTTTTCAGACAAAGTCTCGCTCTGTTGCTCAGGCTAGAGTGCAGTGGCAAGATCTCCGCTCACTACAACCTCTGCTTCCCAGGTTCAAGTGATCCTCCCACCTCAGACTATAGTAGCTGGCATGACAGTACAGGCTTGCTCCACCATGCCTGGCTAATTTCTGTATTTTTAGTAGAGACAGGGTTTTGCCATGTTGGCCAGGCTGGTCTCCAACTCCTGGCCTCGGGTAATCCACTCACCTCGGCCTCCCAAAGTGCTGGGATTATAGGCGTGAGCCACCATGCCCAGCCTAAAGTGCTTTTTTAATCCCAAGTTTAAGAAAATCTTGGTTACCAGTTGATCTTTTGGTTTTAAGCTAATTTTTTTT
Organism: Chlorocebus sabaeus; assembly: GCF_047675955.1. Classification (NCBI taxonomy): domain Eukaryota; kingdom Metazoa; phylum Chordata; class Mammalia; order Primates; family Cercopithecidae; genus Chlorocebus; species Chlorocebus sabaeus. Next base: position 20,150,872 of record NC_132908.1, read on the forward strand.
TTTTAATTTTAAATATTAGCGTAACTATGCATGGTAGGTTGAACGTACATATTTAGGTCCACTTGTTCCTAAATCTCCAGTGCAATGACAGGAAGTGGACCTTTTTTTTTTTTTTTTTTTTTAAATAGTATAAGCCTGTGAGGATGAAGAGAAAGAGGATTCAACAGCAAGTTTTGGGTGCTGGAAAGTAGGTAAACTGTAATTGAATTAACAGACCCAAGAAGTCTGGATCCTAGATCAGCAGTAGGGAAATCTGAGAAACGACCCAATTTTCATTGCTGAACAAGCCCTGCAAAGCTGAGAAATTGGCATGAGGAGGCCCGCACAGTGGCTCACGCCTATAATCCCAGCACTTTGGGAGGCTGAGGTGGGCAGATCACTTGAGGTCAGGAGTTCGAGCCCAGCCTGACCAACATGGTGAAACACCATCTCTACTAAAAATATAAAAATTAGCCAGGCTGAGGCGGGAGAATCACTTGAGCCCAGGAGGCACAGGTTGCAGTGAGCCGAGATCACCACTGACCCCAGCCTGGGTGACAGAACGAGACTCCATTTCAAAAAAAAAAAAAGAAGTTAATAAAGAAAACTTTTCTGATGGTTTTGTTACAGCATACGTCAAAATGTTATTACAGTCTTGGCCAAGCATGGTGGCTCACACCTGTAACCTTGGCACTTTGGGAGGCCAAGATGGGAGGATTGCTTGAGGCCAGGAGTTCAAGACCAGCCTGGTCAACATAGTGAAAGCCTATCTCTTAAAAAAAAAAAAAAAAAAAAAAAAATTGCAGTCTGGCTGCAAGTGTAAACCCACTGGGAATTCAAAGATTCATACTTGGTAGGGACATTTTCTAAAAATTTATTTTTTATTATAGTATACCTAAGTAGATTAAACTGCATACTCTTAAGTATACAGGTCGATGAATTTTTACATTTATACACATCTGTGTCTTAACAACCCAGTTCAAGATATTAGAACCTTTGCAGGACTACAGAAGCCCTCCTGGACTCCCTCCCAGGCAATACACCCTCTCCCCACCCCGAAAAATATTGGCCACTCTTCTGACCTCTATCTTGATAGAGACATTTTATAGGAGAGAGAATGATTAATCATTGTTAGACAAAATGGAAAAGAATGTTCCGTTAAAGGTCATTGCATTTTTGCCTGACAAATGACCAGCAACTGAGTGAGTAGAATGCTAGTTTCCCAGTGCAAATCTCAATGCTCTTACATTTCAAAAGAAAAATGCTCAATGCTTGAGCATTTATCAGGAATGCTAGTTTCTCTCCAGAAGGAGGTTCTTACAGAAAGATTTGGTCTCAGGCCAGATTTGGGAGCATTTTCCTTTTAGGGGAGCAAGGGAGAAAAGAATGGAGGGGATCCAGGACTGAGACCCCACACCCACTTCAGCTGTCCACAGCCTAGTGTTTATGATATAGGGACAGGCACACAAAGAATAGTCGGAGCTTCAGCCTATCCCTCCCTTGTCCTGCATCCTGCCGCTGAGACCCTGTAGGTCCAGGGGTTCTGATGCAACATTCTGCATCTCTTGCTGATGATTTCATGTCTGATTGTCATGAGAAAACTGTGTAAGGGGCTGCTGGACTGTAAGAAACTCTCAAAAGGGTGCTGTGCCTTCCAGGATCAGCTGTTTCCCTGCAGGCTCCCTGTTAACTAAGCATCCTACTCAGTATGTGTTCGTAGGAAGAGACTTGAATTGCTCCAGAATGTTCTAGCAGAAATATCTCAGCCTTAGGAGTTCAAGATCGGCCCTGGTGATATAGCGAGACCCCTGTCTCTGTGAAAAAAAAAAAGTTTTTAAGTAGCCAGGCATGGTGTCACGTTCCTGCAGTTCCAGCTACTAAGGAGGCTAAGATGGGAGGATCGCTTTAGCACAGGAGGTCAAGGCTGCAGTGAGCAATGATTGTGCCACTGCACTCCAGCCTGGGCAACAGAGCAAGAACTTGCCAAAAAAAAAAAAAAAAAAAAAAAAAAAAAAATTTACTGGCTGGGCGCAGTGGCTTACGCCTGTAATCCCAGTACTTTGGGAGGCCGAGGCGGGCCGATCACAAGGCCAGGAGATCGAGACCATCCTGGCTAACACGGTGAAAACCCGTCTCTACTAAATATACAAAAAATTAGCCAGGCATGGTGGCGGGCGCCTGTAGTCCCAGCTACTGGGGAGGCTGAGGCAGAAGAATGGCGTGAACCCGGGAGGCGGAGCTTGCAGTGAGCCGAGATCACGCCACTGCACTCCAGCCTAGGCAATAGATCCAGACTCTGTTTCAAAAAACAAAACAAAAAAACAAACAAGAAAAACAAATCAGTAACTCACTGAGTCTCAGTTCACATTTTCAAGAGAGAATTTGATTGGTCCAACCTGAATCCTACGTCCACCAAAGAAGGTAGAACCCACTAACCATGGCTGTGGGGGTGGGGCGTGCAGCACAAAGGTGGCTGCCAGGGACCCACTCTCTGACTGGTCAGGCAGTTCCTAGAAAAATCAGACTGGGCAAAGATGCTAGCAATTATCCTTGACTGTGAGGATATTTCCTTTTGGAAAATCCAGTACCCAACTCACAAAGTCCTTCCTGGTACTAAAATACCATGACAAACACTCCTATTGACTTCAAGGGGTTATTCCTCAATCAGCTTTGAACTCCCCACAATGCCTAGCCTGTGTCTTCAATCATGGCTGCTTCTGTGTTTTTTTTTTTAATGTCTTGAAGAGCAACAAACTCTACTAGCACAAGAAAATCTTTGCATATCATTATATATGTTAAAGGTAGACAAATGGCCAGGTGTGGTGGCTCACTCCTGTAATTCTAGCACTTTGGGAGGCTGAGGCAGGAGGATAGCTTGAGACCAGCCTAAGCAGCATAGCAAGACCCGGTCCTTACAAAAAATACAAAAGTTAGCCCAGTGTGGTGGTGCATGCCTCTAGTCCCAGCTACTTGTGAGGCTGAGATGGGAGGATCACTTGAGCCCAGGATGTCAAGGCCGCAGTGAGCTGTGATCATACCACTGCACTCCAACCTGGGCAACAGAGCAAGACCCCATCTCTCTAAAAAAAAAAAAAAAAAAAAAAAAAAAGGTGGATGGAGAGGGGGAAAAGCCAGGCTAAGGAGGGATTGAAAAGGAAAGATATAAAATGTCCAAATGTTAGGGGTGTGTACCAACTGAATATTAGCCAGAAACTTGAATCGTGGCCCTGAAAAATCTAATACCAGTCAATGCAAAATGAGAATTCTACTTAAAAAGTGTGATTTATATAGTTTTTGACGTGTCTAAAGCATCACCAGCATTAGCAGAGTTCCTGCCTAATTCCCCCATTCAGTCTCCTTAAGCATTGACTCCACTCCCTGTGTTGAACAGCATAATGGAGAAAGTAACCCATGTAAATGACAGAGGGAAAGAGAAATGATAGAGAATGATAGAGGAGAAAACTTCAGATATGAGGGAGATTTGAGAGTTCTTACACCAATAAATGTGAAAAATCAAGTAATGGGCTTTGTTTTCCCAGAAAATGACAACTTGCCAAAATTGACTTAGGAAGAAATAGAAAACATGAGAAGAAATAGAAAAAAAAAAAAAAGTCATCAAAAATCATATACTTTGGCAAAATGGAAAAATATATGCATATCTATATCTATATAGAGAGGGTCTCGTCTCTCACCCAGGCTAGAGTGCAGTGCCTGAATCTCGGCTCACTGCAGCCTTGACTTCCCTGGCTCAAGGGAGCTTTTGACCTTGGCCTCCCAAGTAGCTGAGACTACAGGCATACGCCACCGTGCCCGGCTAATTTCTCTTCTTTTGCTTTTTGGTAGAGACAAGGTTTCTCAATGTTGCTTAGGCTGGTCTTGAACTTCTGGTGTCGAGCGATCCTGCCACCTCAGTCTCCCAAAGTGCTAGGATTACAGGAGTGAGCCACCAAGACCAGCCTATTATTAATATTATTATAATATAATACTAGGTAAAGTATAAATATAGTCTAGCAATTTCATTTCTAGTGTATACCCTAGAGAAATGTCCATACACAAGACAAGGAGCCATGTGCAAGGGTACTTCCTGCCATATCGTGCGTAATGACAAAAATTTAGTAACAACTTAAAAGTTGTTCATGGCATGGAATGAATGAATTAGATCTATAGGCATCGTAACAGACCTCAAAAACACAATGTTGGGCCTGGCACAGTGGCTCATGCCTGTAATCTCAGCTACTTGGGAAACTGAAGTAGGAGAATGACTTGAGCCCAGGAGATCTAGGCTACTATTGTGCCACTGTACTCTAACCTGGGTGACAGAGCAAGACTCTCTTAAAATAATAATAATAATACTGTTGAAATGAGAAAAGCAAGTTTTAGATATCAGTACAATGTGCTAACATTTATATAAATGAAAAACAAACAGATAATCATTTTATGTGTTATTCATAAGTTTTATATGTAAAAATGTAAGAAATTATTGGAAAGATACACATCAAATTCATGACAGTTATAGACAGGGGAGAATGTTTGGGAGGGGACTTTATTTTTATTTGTAACGGTCTAATAATTTCTATTTGTAATACTGTGATCTGTTTTTCTTTATTTATTTTTGAGACAGAGTTTCACACTATCGCCCAGGCTAGAGTGCAGTGGCGGAATCTCGGCTCACCGCAACCTCCGCTTCCCAGGTTCAAGCGATTCTCCTGCCTCAGCCTCCTGGGTAGCTGGGATTACGGGCGCGTGCCACCACGCCAGGCTAAATTTATATTTTTAGTAGAGACGCTTGAACCCAGGAGGCGAAGGATGCAGTGAGCGGAGACCACAGCACTGCACCCCAGCCTGGACAAGAGCGAGACTCCATCTCAAAAAAAAAAAAAAAAAAAAAAAAAGAGAGAGAGAAAAGAAAAAAGAAAAGAAAAGAAAAAGCCGCAATAATAATAGTCATTAATTTAATGCCAGGTGGTGGCACTATGGATGATGATTTTTTTTTCTTTGTAATTTTTGTACATTTTCGTTTTTAATATCTGTGCATATCCACATGGATAGGTATTTTAAAATACAGCCTGGTGAAAAATAACAGCCAATTGCAGATCTATATGAATAATGTGACAATATTTGTGTTAAAATCCATACACAATAAAAACAAAGCTATCTTCTATGGATATATCTCTATATATCCATATAGATATAAACATATAAATTCACGGCAAAAGATCTAGAAAGATATATAGTGTTTTAGTCCATTTTCTGTTGCTTATAACAGAATACCTGAAACTGGGTAATCTGTAAAGAAAAGAAAGTTACTTATTACAGTTATGGAGGCTGATAAGTCCAAGGGCAAGAGTGTGCATCTGACGAGAGCCTTCTTGCTGGTGGGGGACCCCTGCAGAGTCCTCAGGCAGTACAAGCCATCATATGGAGGGGGTGCTGAGCTGTTCACTTGCTGGCTCAGGTCTAGCACTTATAAAGCTCCCATTTACAAAGCCATCAGTCCCCCTCCCAAGATAACCTATTAATCCATTAACCCATGAATCCATGAATCCATGAATAGATTAATCCATTCATGAGGGCTCCACCCTCATGATCTAATCACCTCTTAAAGGGCCCACCACACAATACTGCCACATTGGGGATTAAATTTCCAACACATGAAATTTGGGGGACACATTCAAACCATAGTACATATTAAACTGATAATAATGGTTACTTACCTCTGCGAAGGGGCCTAGGATGCGAGTCAAGAGTCAAAGAGCATTTGTACCTTATGTGCAAAGTTTAAATATTTTACAATAATTCGTGTGTTATTTGTGTAAGTAAAAATTTAAACACATAATTTCTCAGAGACAACTGCCCAGACCAGCCCCCAGGTTTGGCCGTCAGATCCCCTAGTGCGTGTTTCTGATCAGATCGATTTCTTCTCCCGGAGACACCCAATCCGGGTCGTATGGATTACTTGTGGGTTAACCAGGGGTCTCCAGGGTAACCATCCATCTCAGAGTACAGTTTCTAAAAATGGATTTTGCTCTAATACCTATTCGGAACAAACCTGGGTCTAAAAACTGGAACAAGTGTTTATTTTCCAACACACGGCTTTTTAAAATAATTCTATAGGGATCAGCTTGAACACACGTTAAGCAAAAAAACCTCAGCGAAAATGCCTCGCGATTTCCAGATTAAATGCGAATGCAAAAGCATTAAGTAACTTTCTGGCACGCACTCATTACAGCTGGGTAGCGTGGCCGAGCGGTCTAAGGCGCTGGATTAAGGCTCCAGTCTCTTCGGGGGCGTGGGTTCGAATCCCACCGCTGCCAGGGTTGGTCTCATTTTGTTCCCCGCTGCATACACGCCCGGCTGTTTTGCGCGTGCCATCAGCGCCACCTGCTGCAGGGCGGGGCTCACGGCCTGCATGAATGGCGCGGCGGAGGGGGCAGAGCCGTGTGCGCCGGGGCGGGGCATTGTGGGTAAGAGGAAGCGCTGGGGCCGGCCCGCTCCCCCCACGTGTCCGCCGGAGTTTCTCCACCAGCAACATGGCCGCCGCCTGAGAGGAGAGCCGGGCCGCCGTCGCCTCTGCAGCCCGCGGGTAACTGGGCGGTTGCCGCCGTCCGCGCTCGGCCCCCGCGGAGAGGTGAGTCCCATCTTGGCAGCGCCCGAGCTGGGGCTTGAGCCGGACCGCACTCACTACGTGGGTCTGGGCTAGATTCCCGAGTAGGCCAAGGAGGCCCGCGCCGCGCCGTGCTGAGGGGCTGGGGGCCTCTCGGGACTCGGGCCGGAGGAGGGGCAGCCGGCTCCAGGCCGACCCCGGACTCCGACTCTCCCGACCCGACACCTGGGAGTTGGGGAGGCCGCGGCCGACGCTGCCGGCGGTGACTCAGGGTCCTGCCGACCTGCCCCACCCGGGCCTGGGGGGCATCCTACGGAAGGAACACCTGTCCTCGGCGTCGGGTGTGGTGGCGGCTCGCGGCAGGGACTGCGTAGTGGGCGTGAGAAGGGGTCCTGACCACCCGCGAGGGAGCAGAAACCCATTGGACAGCGAGGCTCGGGGTCGGCGGCCCGCCCCGATGGGCAGGGAGGGCACCTGCGCCTGCCGGAGCCCCCTCTTCGCAGCTGAACCGGATTAGCTTCTGTCTGGCGAGGCCTGGGATTCCTCATTCATTTATTCAGGCAACCATTCAGTGTTTACTGAGCCAACTCTGTGCTCCGGATACGGCCCTGACCATTCGGTCCGAGGAGGTGTCAGTAAATAAACAAGGTCGTTCCTTTGGGTTAGCTTTAGAATTCCTTGGGCTTGGAGGCGGAAAGAAGAGATCTTAGCGATCTCAACAGTTCCTCATCTGTGAAATGGGGATAATAGAAATTCCTACCTCATAGGGTTGTGGTGATGGCTCATTAGAAACCAGGTGACGCTCCTGCTTGCAGCGTTTTTACCCGCTTACATTGGCAGAAAACATGTTGTCAAGTAATAACGAACCTTCCCATAGGTTACGTTTATTACCGTCCTTACTCCTCCCCGCAGCTGTCTGCAGGTCGGTACTTAGTTTCCCTACTTTAGGGATGAAAATAGGGAAGAATACCAAACGTAGACAACTCAAGTAGGTCACAGATGCGAAGCAGCTGCGGTGGGATTTGAACCCGCATAGTTTTGCTCCCGAGTCCAGGCTCTTACCCACTTAACCATACTGCCTTTTATCGAAAACCTGTGCAGTATAATGGTTAAGAATAAGGATAAGGATCTTTGACATCAACGAGACCCTAGTTTCTGTCCTGATTCCACCTCGGATAAGTTACTTCTCTCTGAACCTCAGTCTCCTCATTTCCAAATTGAAGATGATAAATCTCTATTAATAGGGCTAATGAGAAGATTAAATATAAAGTATTCTTTGTACTATATTGAGTGTCAACTTCGTGCCAGGCACTGTTCTAGGTATTGAGAGAACTAGCAGTGGATATATATTTTTTTTAATCTTCATTTCATAGTTGAGGAAACTGAAGCACTGAGAAGCCTTCATGGAGCTTACATTCTATTGCAGAAGACAACACCCGAGCAAATAGACCAGGTAGTTCCAGATTAAGGTGAGACCCATTAAGGAAAGAAAATAGAGATGTGATAGTGCCTGGGAGGAAGTTGGGGGAGGCTTTTAAAATAGGGTGGCCAGGGAACCTATCCTCTCCTGCAGGCGGTGATGATATTTAATAAAAAGGAGCAACCTTGGAAATCCCTGTGGGGGAATAGATGATGTGCAAAGGACCTTGGGTGGACTGGGGCTTGGCTTGGTGGAGGCCCAGCAAGTGGCTACCAGCCTGGATGGTGAGGGGAAGTCAGAGACAAGATTATGTAGGGCCTTAGGCGGCTCATGGAAAGGAGTTTGGGTTTTGTTTTATGTGACAGTGACAGTTGACAGGTTTTAGGCAGGGAAATAATGATTTACATTTTTTTTTTTTTTAAGATGAAGTCTTGCTGTGTTACCCAGGCTGGAGTGCAGTGGCAAGATCTCAGCTCACTGCAACCTCTGCCTCCTGGGTTCAAACGATTCTTCTGCCTCAGCCTCCCAAGTAGCTGGGATTACAGGTGTGCATCACCACACCTGGCTGATTTTTGTATTTTTAGTGGAGACGGGGTTTTACCTTATTGGCCAGGCTGTTCTGGAACTCCTGACCTCAGGTGATCTGCCTGCCTCAGCTTCCTAAAGTGCTGGGATTACAGGCATGAGCCAGCGTGCCTGGACCCCCCCCCCCCCCGAATAGAGATAGAGTCTCACCCTGTGACTCAGGATGGAACACAGTGGTGTGATCATAGCTCACTGCAGCCTCAAACTCCTGGGTTCAACCAGTCCTGCTGCCTCAACTTCCCAAGTCATTGGGACCGCAGGCCACGCTGGGCTAATTTTTTTTTTTTTAAAAAAAAACACCACGCTGGGTGTGGCGGGGGGAAATCTCACTATGTTGCTCAGGCTGGTCTTGAACTCCTGGTCTCAGGCAGTCCTTCCACCTAACCCTCCCAAAGTGTTGGGATTACCGGCATGAGCCACCACGCCAGCCTTTCCAAGGACTCACTGTTGCTGGGAGACTTTGGAGGCAGGTAGCCATAGGGAGACATGGATGAGTTCTTTTCACATTGCAGATTGAGATTTATTAGTGGGAAGTAAAATCGATTTAGTGGAATTGAAGCTAGCATTTTTTGTTTTGAGTGAATGAAGTAGAAAACATCACTTCCTGACATATAGTAGAGACAGTTACAGTTATGTGAAACCTTGTTTCAGTTACACAACTGTATGTATGTTCTGGGTTATTTATATGAGATGAATTTCGTGTTGTTGTTCCCCCCCCCGCCCCCCCCCCCCCCGGAGACGGAGCCTTGCTCTGTCACCCAGGCTGGAGTGCAGTGGCCCAATCTTGGCTCACTGCAAGCTCTGCCTCCTAGGTTCACGCCATTCTCCTGCCTCAGCCTCCCGAGTAGCTGGGACTACAGGCGCCCGCTGCCACGCCCAGCTAATGTTTTGTATTTTTAGTAGAGATGGGGTTTCACCGTGTTAGCCAGGATGGTCTTGATCTCCTGACCTTGTGATCTGCTCGCCTCGGCCTCCCAAAGTGCTGGGATTACAGGTGTGAAACACTGCGCCCGGCTGAGATGAATTTCTTACTGTGGTGGATCTTAGGCTGAAAAATTTGAAAGCCACTGAGTTGGATCACCTCAACCTGGAGGATGAAGGGAGGTGACACTCTTTGTATCAACCCAGATGTACTATCCAGAGGGAGGAGCTCTAGCTCTCTAGCTGACAGGGCACCTTAGCCTCCCTGATCCCTGGCAACGCAGAGGCCAACAGGGCATAGCAATAGCAGAGAAAGAATGATTGTGTCTTTGGAAGCTCCCAGGCCACACCCTCAACGCTTATGATCTGTCCCCTTGCTCACCTGGCAGGCTCCAGCCTCTCAGTTGTCCACTGCCGAGCTGCAGAGAAGGCAGGAGCTTGACATGTCTGTGGTGCTTGGCAGCCAGTGCAGATGGGGTCAGGCCTTGGGCTCTCCCCTCCACGCTGCCCTCTGTCTGCACAGCAGACAGTCAAGATGCATCTGAAACTGTCGAGATGCGACTTCTGATTTTCATTCCATCCTCCATCTCTGGGACTGTTACGATAGCCTGTTTCCCTGAAGTTTCTCTTTCTACCCCCTCCATATCTTCCTCTGCCCGAAATTCTTCTGTAGCCTCCTATTAAATAGCATTCCCATGGTTCATTTATTTAGACAACAAACATGTATTGAGTGCCTGCTATGTACTAGGCACTTGGGGTTCCACAAGGGACAAAACAGACCAAAATCTCTGCCTTCACATAGCTTACAGCTTAGTGGCAATAGAGGTGGGCATAGATGCAGAGCTGTAAACTGTCACATGGTGATAGACATCTGCTATGGAGAAAACCAGAGCAGAGAAGGGAATTGAGGGGTGGGGAAGGCAGTTTGCAATTTGATTTGGAGAGGGAAGGTCTTAGCCATAAGGTGACATTTGAGCAAAAACCTGAAAGAGGTGAAGGGGGGGCCATGAGGTTATCAGGCGGGTAGAGCAGCTACACATCCCCAGAGGTGGGTTTAGAGAGGAGAGGAGGGTAGGAGGCTCGTGGGAGATGAGGTCTGGCAGGTCAAGGGGCAGGAGATTGTTTAGGGTTTACATGGGATGATAAAGACTTTGGCTTTTATCCAGGTGCGGTGGCTCACACCTGCAATCCCAGCACTTTGAGAGGCCGAGGCAGGCGAATCACTTGAGGCCAGGAGTTCAGGACCAGCCTGGCCAATGTGGCAAAGCCCCGTCTCTACTAAAAATACAAAAATTAGCTGGGCGGATGGTGCATGCCTGTAATCCCAGCTACTTGGGAGGCTAAGGCACGGTAATCACTTGAACCTAGGAAGCAGTGAGTCAAAATCATGCCAGTGCACTTCGGCCTGGGCGACAGAGCGAGACATGTCTTAAATAAATAAATAAATATTAGATAGTTCAAATGTTAAGTAGATCAGACAAAAATCATGCCTGGCCAACATGGTGAAATCCTATCTCTATTTAAAATATAAAAATTGCCGGGCGCGGTGGCTCAAGCCTGTAATCCCAGCACTTTGGGAGGCGGAGACGGGCGGATCACGAGGTCAGGAGATCGAGACCCTCCTGGCTAAAACGGTGAAACCCCGTCTCTACTAAAAAATACAAAAAACTAGCCGGGCGAGGCGGCGGGCGCCTGTAGTCCCAGCTACTCGGGAGGCTGAGTCAGGAGAATGGCCTGAACCCGGGAGGTGGAGCTTGCAGTGAGCTGAGATCTGGCCACTGCACTCCAGCCTGGGCGACAGAGCGAGACTCCGTCTCAAATAAATAAATAAATAAATAAATAAATTAAATAAAATAAAATAAAATATAAAAATTAGCTGGGTACTGTGGCAGGCACCTGTAATACCAGCTACTTGGAAGGCTGAGGCAGGACAATCACTTGAACCCGGGAGGCAGAGGTTGCAGTGAGCTGATCGTACCACTGCCCTCCAGCCTGGGCGACAGAGCAAGACTCCGTCTCAAGGAAAAAAAAAAAAAAAAAATGCTGGTCTCACCCAAGAGCAGGGGTTTGGGGATTGCTGAGGCCTGGGGGTACCTGAGTACCATCCTCCTATGACCATGTCTCTTCTCTTTGGGTATGTGAAGGGGCAGACCAGCTGAAATCCTCAACCTGCCCTGTGGAGACCTGCAGCCTTCCCTCTTCCTGGAATTCCTCTTCCCCTCTGCTGTCGTGGCTTGCCCAACGCCCTCTCTCCTTCCAGGCACACCCCACGTGCCTCCTCCCCAGTAGAAAGGCCCTGCCTGTCTCTCACCTCCCCTCCCTGTACCTGTCACCTGAGGTCAGACAGCCTGGATGTGAAGTCCAGTTCATCATCCTGCTTACTATGTGACTTTGGGTAAAAACGCACACAGTATCTCTGAGTTCCAGTCTGTTCATTATAAAACAGTGACAATCACCACACCTCACAGGGTCATTGTGCTGAATACAGGACAGAAGAGTGTGTGAAGAGGTCATTTTTAGACCAGAAACACAGAAGAGTCATCTCACTCAGGATTCGAGTTAAAGTCAGCTTGAAAATCAAGTATCAGAGAGAGCTTTGGACTGTCTGTCTTCCTGTTTGACGTCTGGCTGCTCTTTCAAGCCTCCCCAGGGCCCTCAGTTCTCCAGTGTTTTCATCATGGCTGGGACCAGCCAACCTCTATCCTCCTGTCTGGCAGTGAATTCTCTGTGAGCAGAGAAGAAACCCTTAAAGCCAGTCATTTGCTTTTCCCCGCAGGTGCAGCCCACACGTGTTGGCTTGGTCTACCCGCTTGCACCTGAATGTTTCTTTTTTTCTTTATTTCTTTTGGCTGATGGGGTATAGGGTTGGTCGTCCATTGTTGACTTCACGGTAGATGTAGAAAGAAGGCTGGTTGGTTGGTTGTGGGCTCCGCCTCCCAGTTAGGGCCTGTTGCAGAATAGGCACAGGGAAATGTTGGTTGAACGACTGACCGATGGTCCCAGTCTCTTTCGCCCTCCTTTGCAGATCGAGCTCAAGGACTGCGCGGCTGGCTCTCCTCTAGTATGGCCAATGAAGAGGATGACCCAGTCGTACAGGAGGTAACTGCTGCTCTCTGTTCCCTGCCGCTGGGGCTACAGGCAGTGGAACTGGGTCCTTGCCATGTGTCCTCAGGCCAGTCTGGGACCTGTTGATGTTCTGGGACCCCAACCCTTGCTGTTTCCTCTGCCTTGTCCCCTCTGCTGTCCCCCAGACCCCTGCGTGGCTGACCTCTCCCTTCCTTCAGGTCTCTGATCCGGCATCACCTCATCAGAGAGGCCTTCCCTGACTGCCCTTCCACACCCAGCTCCCCTTCTGGACCCTCCCATGCCTCTCTCTGCCCTTACCTTGGCGATAACTCATACTTGGCCTAGCCCCTGTCATCCCCTAGGTATCAGTTCATTGCTTTCTTTCCTGTCCACTGCTGTGCCACAAAGCCCGAGTACAGTGCCTGGCACCCAGGTACCCGGCGACTATGGTGAATGAATGAATAAATAGGCTCAGCAGTCCTTCCTTCCCAGGCTTATGCAGATGCAGTCATTCAGCAACTGTTCACTGGACCACTGTGTGCTGGGGGCTGTGACACATCAGTGAGCAGGGCAGGGAGGGTCCCCTTCCCTGGGAAGCTAATGGGCTGTGGACAGGACTGATGAGGCAGGAGTCTCCGGGTGTAGGGTGCAGGCAGTGGGAGGCAGATTTCCCGCCCCCCCCCCCTTTTTTTTTTTTTTTTTTTGGAGACAGAGTCTTGCTCTATTGCCCAGGCTGGAGTTCAGTGGCGCCATCTCGGCTCACTGCAACTTTCGCCTCCCAGGTTCAAGTGATTCTCCTGCCTCAGCCTCCTGAGTAGCTGGGATTACAGGTGCCCATCACCACACCCGACTGATTTTTTTTTTTTTTGGGATGGAGTCTTACTCTGTTGCCCAGGTTGGAGTGCAGTAGTGTGATCGTGGCTCACCGCAGCCTCTGCCTCCGGGTTCAAATGGTTCTTGTGCCTCAGCCTCCTGAGTAGCTGGGATTACAGGCACCTGCCACCATGCCTGGCTAATTTTTGTATTTTTAGTAGAGACAGGATTTCACCATGATAACCAGGCTGGTCTCGATCTCCTGACCTCAAGTGATCACCCACCTTGGCCTCCCAAAGTACAGGCATTACAGGCATGAGCCACCATGCCTGGCCCAGGTTTCCCTTCTTAGAGAAAGCTGTTTATAGTCAAACTGACCTTTCAGAATCCTTTTAACCCAGGACTTAGACCTTTGGAAGGCAAAAGCCAAAAAGTAACTGCATCTGCCTTCAGCCTCCCTATATGCAGAGCCTGACCTCCAGTGGGAAGGGCAGGGGCAAGGAGAAGGTCCTCAGAGATGAATAGAGGTGGTTTTTCCTTGCTTGGGAGATGTTGCTAAGTTATTAGATTTGGGTTATTTAGATGCATTTAAGCTGCATCTACACTGCAGTAGCAGGAGTTACAATACGGGGGTGGTGATGGGATAGAAGAGTCCAAGGGACTCTGAGGACAGAGGCAGCGCCCTCTGCAGCCAGGGACCCTGGAATACTTCCTGCCCAAGTCATGCCTCAACCAACTCCTTGGAGGAGCAAGCAATCAAGGCTCAGGGGAGGCATGTGTGAAGGGCTCTGTAGATGCAGGGAAAAGCGTGTACAAAGGCCCAGGGGCAGGAGAGAATGTGGTTCATAGGAGGAGCTAGGAAGCAGGAAGGTAAACTGTTACATGGCGGGGTGGGGGTGGTTAGTATTGGGAAGACAGGAAGTGAAGCCATCAGTCATGAAGGGCAGACCCCCTAAGACAGGGTGATAGGCCTGTCCAGGAGGGGCAGGTGGAGGGCCCAGCCAGGAGGCACAGGCATAGGTGAGCCCTCGCCTGCCTGCCTCTCAGAAGAGCATTTGCCCAGGCTCCAGGATGTTTCCCAATCAGCGCAGCCCCAGGGAAGTTGTGTGCTTACTGGGGGATTATGAACTTGGGTGGGGGTGCCAGGTGAACTCTTGCCCTGGTTCCCCTGGGAGCTTTCTGGGGGGATTCCTGAATATACCCAGTGTGCAGCCTTGGATCCCCTTGCTTTTAGCATGAGCTGAGCTATTTCCTCCTTCCCCAAACTGCCTCCCTGAGCCACTACCCCTCACTGAAGCTGGAAGCGCCGGCACAGCCCCGGGAGGTCCGCACTGTGTCCAGTCTCCCGGTTAAGTCATCTTCCCTTCTTCCCAGATCGACGTGTACTTGGCCAAGAGTCTGGCGGAAAAGCTGTATCTATTTCAGGTAATTGTGGGACTTGAAGGTAAAGAGGGGAAAAGCAGGTGTGGATGGGCAGTGTGGACTCAGGAACATGGGCAGGAAACGATGAGAAACCTCAGCTAGGGTTCTCGGTGTGGAGAGTGTCATGGGGTCTCTTTGCTTTCATGGGTGGGTTAATATTGGTCTCATTTCAAAGACGGGAAAACCGAAGGGACACAGGAGAGGCAGAAGGGTGCAGCAGTTAAAGCTGGGGCTCTGGGGTCAGACCGGATTGAGATCCAACTCCATCACACCGTAGCTGCGAGACCGTGGGCACATTTCTTAATCCTCCTGTGCCTCAGTTTCCTCACTTGCAAAGTGGTGATGGTAATAATGCCTGCCTCATAGGGTCCCTGGGAGGACGGACTGGGTCCACAGTGAAGTGTTTAGGATGCCACCTGGCAGAGAGTGCCAGTGATGATGGCCGCTGTTGTGGAGGCTCCAAGGGGCAGCTCCATGGCAGTGTCTGTGAACCCTCAGTCCTGCCAGCTGTGAGGGCCCCGGGTTGCTACCTCTGCCCCCTCCCCTTGCTGCTGGGCCAGCAGCTTGTCCTGGTAGCCAACATGTATTGAGCATTGACCGTATGCAGACTGTTTAAAGCATTTACCTAAGTTACCTCTTTAACCCCACAATAACCCTATGGTGGTGATTATTATATTTTATAACCGATATATTGAGATAGAATTTACACACCATACAATTTCCCCATTTCAGTGTGTAATGCAATGGATTTTAGTCTATTCATGGGGCTGTGCAACCAGCGCCACAGTCTATTTTGGCACAGTTTTGTCCCCCTTTAAAGGAATCCCACACCTGTTAGCAATCAGTCCCCATGTGCCCCCCATTCCCACCTCCAACCCCAGGTATCCATTCCCCTTATTTTCTGTCTGTGGATTTGCCTGTTCTGTTCACATAGCTGGAATCATGCAATATGTGGCCTCCTGTGATTGACTGCTCTCAGTTTGCATGATGTTTTCAGGGCTCATCCACATGGTAGCTATAGCCTGCATCAATATTGGATCTTTTTTTTTTTTTTTTTTGAGACAGAGTCTTGCTCTGTTGCCCAGGCTGGAGTGCAGTGGCTTGATTGCGGCTTACCACAGCCTCCGCCTCCCAGGTTCAAGCAATTCTCCTGCCTCAGCCTCCTGAGTAACTGGGACTACAGGCATGTGCCACAAGCCCAGCTAATTTTTGTATTTTTAGTAGAGATGGTGTTTCACTATGTTGACCAGCCTGGTCTCGAACTCCTGACCTCCTGATCCGCCTGCCTCGGCCTCCCATAGTGCTGGGATTACAGGTGTCAGCCACCGTTCCCAGCCAATATTTGATCGTTTATTGATGAATAATGTTCCATTGTATGGGTAGACCACATTTGTTTATCCATTCGTCAGCTGATGGGTGTTTGGGTTATTTCTACGTTTTGGCTATTATAAATAATGCTACTGTGGACATTCACATAGAAGTTTTTATGTGAACGTGAATTCTCATTTCTTCCAGGTATATGCCTGGTAGCAGAATTGCTGGGTCTGCGTTTAGCTTTTTGAGGTTAAACTGCTGGGCTTCTCTGCCCCATGTTTCATTCCCCCCCCATGTTACATTCAGTTAGAGTCAGTGTTCATATCCCATGATGCACATGAGAATGCGAGGCACAGGGAGGCCCTCTTGGGCACGGAGGCCTGGGGCGCACCATGGCAGCAATGCTGCAAGCCTGTGCTGGGAGGGCCTGGCCTCCACTCCCGGGGTGTCACCCTTATGGGCCGTGGGAACGGAGCCTATGCTGTGTGCCTGCTCACCCTGCTTCCTTAACTGGCTGCAAAGTGATGGTGGAGGTGCCAGTGACCCCTGTGTGTCCAGAGTGCCAAGCCCTGTGCCGCCATCGGCTCTATTTCCTCCTCCGTGCTCACAGCAGCCCTGGGAGGTGAGGATGCTTAGCCTCAGGGAGGCGAGGTGCCTGAGTCCACAGTTAATAAGGAATAGGATGAGGACTGGAAGCCAGGCCTGTGATTCCAGAACCTGCGCCCTTCAGCCTTCCCACCCCTGGTCAGGTGATCTCAGAACTGCCCCCAGTCCCAGCCCAGGAAGCAGGGAAGAGTCATGACTTTGCTGTGCGAGTGAGCTTTTAGGAAATGACCGTCTCCTTGTGCTAGAATATAGCTGATCTGAAAGGGCCTGTTTTCCACACTGCCATGCCTCCACCAGGCTCCTTCCACAGGCTGTCGTGAGACCAGGCAGAGCGTTTGAGGAGGGGTCCACACTTTGACTCCTCTACCTGAGAGAGAGAAAGAGAGACAGTGCACTGTGAGGACAGATGTGGACAGGAGCCCCTGAGTGTTGGGTGCATTGCAGTGTGAGCCATTCATGTAAAGATAAGAGCGGGCCATGGCTGCCTGGCTCCCTTCTTCAGTATCTTGCGAGTAAGCTCACATAACCAGATAAGGAGAGAGAATGGGATCACGAATTTCCACCTGCCCGTCGTCTGGCCTCAGCAGTGAGCAGCAAGTGCCAGTGTTGCTTTCACTCTTTGCTTCCTCGTGGACTTCTTTTGTTCATCCTTCTCTCCCCAGATGGCCTGTCCACTGGTAGTTAGGCCCTGGACCCCCATCCTCACCTCCCATGGCCGTGCTCTGCGGGTTCCTGGAGCAGCAGCGTGCCGGTTTGGGTTCCTGTGTGTAGGCTTGTCCCTTGGAAGTCAGAGACGTCCTGCAGTGGCCCTTTGGAGGGAGGCCGGGCGGAGCTGATGAGAATAGGGCTACAGGTGGAGACTGGCAGGGGTGCCTCATGGTGGAGCTGGGTAGCTGGTACCCTTGTGGTAGGGTAAGGCCGGTCTCTGCTTGGGGTGGGTTTGGAGATAGCTGTTGATTCTTGGGTGGGGCCCAGCTCTGGGCAGGGCTGGGCGGGGTGGAGTTAATGGCTCCCTTCCCCTCCCCAGTACCCTGTGCGTCCAGCCTCGATGACCTACGATGACATTCCGCACCTCTCAGCCAAGATCAAGCCCAAGCAGCAGAAGGTGGGGCCGCCCGCTGAGGGCAGTGGGGGCGGGAAGAAAGGGTGCTGAAGGTGGGAGCCGGTGGAGGCGAGAAGCTCAGAGAAGGGGCCATTGGAGAATTAGGAGAACCAGCAGCTCCCAGGGCCTTGAAAGCTGAAGAAGGAAAGTGTCCAGAAAGACAGGGCAGCTCCAGAGAGGTCAGGGAGGCACAGGCTGAGGAATTAGAGGATGGGATCAGATGTGAGCTTAGGTTCCCAGGTATGATGGGGGCAGGCGGGTGAACATGGAGTAGGTCTGATAGGAAGAGAATCTAGTGTCTGTCCATGGAGGGTCTGCAACTCTAGCTCCTGCAGCCACATGGAAGTGCCATCCTGGTATTGCCAGTTCTGCTGGCTTTTCAAGAGAAGTGGGAAATAAGGATTTTTGTGAGAAATCTCTTGATTTTTAAGTGTTGGCACCTAATTTAGACCTTGGGGAGTGAAGTAGAGGACGAACAAGATTACAGGACTGTCCACTTCCTCCCGCAAAAAAAAAAAAAAAAAAAAAAATTGTGACATTTTTGTTGGAATTTGGGTTTGTGGCCCTTGGTGTGGACTGAAGTCCAGGGGCCCTTGTGGACATGTGTCAGTCCCGCTTCTGGGCAGGGACCTGGTCAGGAGGTAGCCATGGTGGGGTTGGGGTGTCCCTTGGGGAGCCGTGCCTTGGGGTCCTCATAGCTGGCGGGGATGCTTGGTGCTTCCAGGTAGAGCTTGAGATGGCCATCGACACCCTGAACCCCAACTACTGCCGCAGCAAAGGAGAGCAGATCGCGCTGAACGTGGACGGGGCCTGCGCCGACGAGACCAGCACGTATTCCTCGTGAGTTCCCGGCCCCAAGCCTGTCCGGTTTCCCTGTGTTCACACAGGAGCCTCCCAAAGACCTTAAAGACATTGACCCCCTTTGCCCTGTCACTGGGCTCCCCACCAGCGTCCCAGCCTTTGGAGGGCTGGGCCTGTCTCAGACCCGACCCTTCCTGAGCTAGCTGGTCCCAGAGCTCCCACCCACTCCTCGTCTCTTGGTCTACAAACAAGGCCATGGGTTTTCTCATCCCCAGGCTCCGCTCCTGAGACCCGCGTAGGCTGCCCTGCGGCCTTGGTCCCTGACTGTGGCACTTCAGAAGGTGTCTGGGGGGTGGAGTGCGCTGTGGCCACAGGCCCTGGCTCAGAGCTGCCTTCCCCTGTGATGTTGCTTCTCCCTGTGCTCCAGGAAGCTGATGGACAAACAGACCTTCTGCTCTTCCCAGACCACCAGTAACACATCCCGTTATGCCGCTGCACTCTACAGGCAAGGTACCTGGGGCTGGGCGTCCCATGGTGGGGACATGGCGTTGTGGGGGCTGGGCAGGGAGAGAACCTCCCCAGCCTGGTGTCCATCTCCCACCTGCCCTGAAAGCTAGACACCTGCAGGAGCCGGGCAGGTGTGGAAGTAATAGAAATGACACATTGTCAGGGGATTGGAAGTGGCCACCTTTGGGGCCTGCTGGTTGGACACTGCCTGACTAGATGGGGTGGGCCCCCAAGTTCATTTGTCCTCCCAGGACACAGATACATACAAGTAGCATAACATAAGTTTGGGGACAGAATTTTGTCTTTAAATACAAAGCTTATGACAAAGCAATTCCATTCCTAGGCAGCATCTATCCAAAAGAAATGAAAACGTGTCCACACAAAACCATACACAGGTGTTCACAGTAGCATCCTCATGATAGCCAAAATGTGAAACAACCCAGATGCCCATCCGCTGGATTCATGGAGAAACAGAACGTGGTCCATTCACGCAGTGGATGTTATTTGACCACGGAAAAGAATGAAGCACCGATGCTACCACGCAGATGAACCTTGAGAACATGGTGCTAAGTGAAAGAAACCACGGGCTTCCTCACTCGCAGCTACGCGCTGTGTGCTTATGTCTCAGTCAGCGACTGACCACATATTTAACGGTGGTCCCGAAAGGTTATAATGGAGCTGAAGAACTGGCTCACCTAGTGATGTCTTAACGAGCCTGACCCTGTGTAGGCCTAGGCTAACTCGTATGTTTGTGTCTTAGTTTTTTGTTTGTTTCTTTTGTTTTGAGACAGTGTCTCGCTCTGTCGCCTAGGCTAGAGTGCAGTGGTACAATCTCAGCTCACTGCAACCTCCTAGCTACTAGCTACTGAGGAAGCTGAGGTGGGAGGATTGCTTGACCCTGGGAGGTGGAGGTTGCAGTAAGCTGAGATTCCACCACTGCATTCCAGCCTGGGCAATAGAGCAAAACTCTGTCTTGAAAAAAGCATATACAATAAAGATATATTTTTCATAAATTTATTTATGTATTTTTTTTTAGAGGGAGTCTCACTCTGTTGCCCAGGTTGGAATGCAGTGGCTCAATCTTGGCTCACTGAAACCTCTGCCTGCCGGTTTCAAGCAATTCTCCTGTGTCAGACTCCCGAGTAGCTGGGACTACAGGTGCACGCCACCACTCCCAGCTAATGGTTGTATTTTTAGTAGAGACAGGGTTTTGCCATGTTGGCCAGGCTGGTCTCGAACTCCTGACCTCACATGATCCACCCACCTCGGCCTCCCAAAGTGCTGGGATTATAGGCATGAGCCACTGTGCCCAGCCTGTTTTTTTATAAGTTTAGTGTAGCCTAAGTGTGCAGTCTTGATGAAGTCTACAGTAGCATGTAGTAATGTCATAGGCCTTCACATTCACTTGCCACTCACTCTCACCCAGAGCAACTTCAGTCCTATAAGCTGTTTTTAGTCTTTTATACTATACTTTTACTGTACCTTTTTTATATTTAGGGTTTTTTGGGTCTTTTTGTTTGTGTGGTTTTTTGTTTGTTTGTTTGTTTTAATTTTTTAATTTTTTTGGAGACCGGGTCTCACTCTGTCACCCAGGCTGGACTACAGTGGTGATCATAGCTCACTGCAGCCTCTATCTCCTGGGCTCAAGCAATCGCCTTCCCTCAGTCTCCTGAGCAGCTAGGACTACAGGCCATGCCACCACATCTGGCTAATTTTTAAAAAAAATTTTTGTTGAGATGGGGTCTGGCTATATTGCCCAGGCTGGTCTCAAACTCCTGGGCTCAAGTGATCCTCCAGCCTCTACCTCCCAAAGTGCTGGGATTACAGATATGAGCCACTGCACCCAGCCTAGATATATTTAGATCACAAATACTTACCATTCTATTACAACTGCCTACAGTATTCAGGGGAGTAGTATGCTGTACAGTGTGTAACCTGGGAGCAACAGGCCATACCATAGAGCCGAGGCATGTAGTAGGCTCTGCTGTCTGGGTTTGTATAAGTGCACTCTGCAATGTTTGCACAATAATGAAATCATCTAACGATAAGTTCTCAGAACGTATCCCCGTTGTTAAGTGATGTGTGGCTGTATGTGAAATGTCCAGAACAGGCAAATCCACAGAGGCAGAAAGTAGATTAGTGGCTACCAGGGACTAGTGGGAGAGTGGAGTGGGGATTGCCCGGTTCTTTTTGTGGTGATGAGAATGTTCTAAAATTGATTGTGCTGGCTGCACAGCTTTGTGAATACGTTAAAATACATTGAATTATGGCCGGGAGTGGTGGCTCATGCCTGTAATCCCAGCACTTTGGGAGGCTGAAGTGGGCAGATCACCTGAGGTCAGGAGTTCGAGACCATCTGTTCGAGCCTGGCCAACATGGTAAAATCTCATCTCTACTAAAAATACAAAAAACTAGCCAGGCGTGGTGGTACCTGCCTGTAATCCCAGTTACGCAGGAGACTTAGGCAGGAGAATAGCTTGAACTCAGGAAGCGGAGGTTGCAGTGAGCTGAGATCGCACCACTGAACATCCTGGGCAACAGAGTGAGACTCCATCTCAAAAAAAAAATACATTGATTTGTATGCTTTAAATGAGGAGACTGTATGGTACATGAGTCTTGTCCCAAAGCTGGTAAAAAGTACAAGGTACGGCCGGGTGCAGTGGCTCACACCTGTAATTCCAGGACTTTGGGAGGCCAAGATGGACAGATCACGAGGTCAGGAGATCGAGACCATCCTGGCCAACATGGTGAAACACCGTCTCTACTAAAATACAAAAAAATTTAGCCGGGCATGGTGGCACACACCTGTAGTCCCAGCTACTTGGGAGGCTGAGGCGGGGGAATCACTTGAACCGGGGAGGTGGAGGTTGCAGTGAGCCAAGATCATGGCTCACTCCTGGCCTGGGTGACAGAGCAAGACTCCGTCTCCAACAAAAAAAGTACAAAGTGCTTAAGTATTTTTTTTTTTTTTTTTTTTTTTTGAGACAGAGTCTGGCTCTGTCGCCCAGGCTGGAGTGCAGTGGCCGGATCTCAGCTCACTGCAAGCTCCGCCTCCCGGGTTTACGCCATTCTCCTGCCTCAGCCTCCTGAGTAGCTGGGACTATAGGCGCCCGCCACCACGCCCGGCTAATTTTTTGTATTTTTAGTAGAGACGGGGTTTCACCGTGTTCGCCAGGATGGTCTCGATCTCCTGACCTCGTGATCCGCCCGTCTCGGCCTCCCAAAGTGCTGGGATTACAGGCTTGAGCCACCGCGCCCGGCCTCAAAGTGCTTAAGTATTTAGTCTCAAAAGCAATGAACCAAACTAATCTGAACACTTAGGAAACAAAATGGGATAGGATCAAAAGTAGTGTCATATAACTCTCGTGTTCTATTTAGAACCCATGTCTCAAGCGTGTGATTCTTGAAAGCCACATCCCTTGCAGTGGGAGGGAAAGTCATCGTCTTTATCAGAGGCCATGTGGACACTCCACCTAGTTCCAGCAGGGCGTCTTCCCCAGCCACAGTGGCACTAGTGGACTTCCTAGTGGAACCGGTGGGATTTTGGCAGGAAGAGGTAGAGGATAAGGAGAGGAAATCAGGTGTGTGGGGTGGGACAGTAAGGGTGATCTGGCTGAGGCCTGGAGGGTAAACGGCAGGGTGAATTTGCCTAGTGTGGCAAAGCAAGCAGCTGGGGAGAAGGGTGTGGAACCGGGCTAGGAGGTGGGACTGAAGGAAGTGAGTTGGAACAGAAGAGTCCAGGTTCCTAGTCTGGGCTGTGTGCTTGCTGTGTCCAGCAGGGTCAGGTGGAGTTGGGGATGGTCCCTGGCCTGGTGGTCCCAAGACTCTAGGATTGGGGGCTGCAGTGGGAATGGGAGGCGGTTTGATGGTGGGCCTAGGTCTTCAGGGGACTTGGTGACTCCCTTGAGCCAAACTGGGCAGGTTTCTAGAGTTGGGTCCAAGCCCTTCTTCCTCCGCCAGGTGAGCTCCACCTGACACCTTTACATGGCATCCTGCAGCTGCGGCCCAGCTTCTCCTACCTGGATAAGGCTGACGCCAAGCACCGGGAGAGGGAGGCAGCCAATGAGGGTGAGCCCGGGATCCCCAGCCCTGCTGCCTGTCTGCCTTCATCCTAGTGGGATGGCTTGGTCCTGGAAAGAGGGATGGGATGATAGGATGTTTAGCAGGATCCTTGGCCTCTACCTACTAGATGCCAGAAGCACCCACCCCACAGTCATGATAATCCAAAATGTCACATTGCCCAGTATCCCCGGGGTAAAGGGGCAAAACTATCCCCAGTTGAGAACCACCAGCTTAGGCAGCTCCCTCTGCGAGGAGAATTCCCGGCACCCTGGCCTGAGGCTTCCCTGGTGGGTGGGGTTGAGAGAAGGGTGGTGGAGGCTCCCCAGGACTGCAGTCAGTGGCTTGTCTCTCTTGCAGCAGGGGACTCTTCACAGGATGAGGCGGAAGACGATGTTAAGCAGATCACGGTGAGCCCTGGCCCCTGGAGGAGGGTTCTGCCTGGGCGGCAGCAGGACCACAGACCAAGGGGTAGTGGGTCTTCGCAGAAAGCAGGTGGAGCAAACAGGGTCCATGCTTTTGAGCCTTCTTGCTGGGCTACCTGGAGGGAACAACCTGACTTGTCCCAACTGTACACAAGACGGAAGGCCTGGCTGGATCCAGGAGATGTGTGCCTGGGGCTTGGCTGGAATCACCTGGGAGCAGGAAGCTGGGGCCAGGAGCCCCGAGAACCCGCAGACCAGCTCTGCCATGAAACCCGTATCTTAACAGAGCCAAAGTCAATTAACTGTGATTCTATCCTCTTTCTGGGGCACAGATGAATAATTTCTGTTTTAATAGTTACTCCTGAATTTGAAAGATTTTTCAAAGAATCTTAACCTTCCATTTATGGTTTATAAAGTTTTCCCTATGTAAGCGTATTTAGGTTAAAATGAGTAGTACCAAAAGAAAAATGCTGCATGTAGAATGATGATACACAGGTATGGCTACAGAGTGGTGAGTGTTCGGATGTCCTTGAGGACTGGGGAACACCGGCATACCGGACATGGAGGTGGCGCAGGGAGCTCATCCTTCTCTCTCTGTAGCTTATTAGGACCTTAGAAACTCCCTTCCACTCTGGGGGACTTAGAAAAGACGTCCTGGGCCTGTGTGCTTTAAGGACTCTGCCCGCTCTGGTACCTGGGACTCTGTATCCCCCTCAAGCCTCTGGGCTGGGCAGGCACGAGCAAGTGTAAGCTGCTCCCTGGCGTGTGCAGGCAGCTCTGGGAGTGACACGGTGGGAATGGAATTTAAATGACCCGTGCTAGGAAAGGAAGGGAGAGTGGAAGACCCCGATACGGAGTTCTCTGGTCTCCTGGCAGGGGCTGAGATGGCAGCCCAGCAAGGGTCACAGGCCCGAGGGTATGACCTCTTCCACTTCCCACCGCAGGTGCGGTTCTCCCGGCCCGAGTCAGAGCAGGCCCGCCAGCGCCGTGTGCAGTCCTACGAGTTCCTGCAGAAGAAGCATGCGGAGGAGCCCTGGGTCCATCTGCATTACTATGGCCTGAGGGTGAGTGAGGGTGAGCCGGGCTTCGTGGGGCCCGGGGGGAAATACCCTGGTGCCCGGAAGGGTCATGGTATGGCCTCCACGTCTCACCTTGAACTTAAGTCAGATTCATGAGTCATAGCCACAGAGACAGAATCGAGTCCTGTGGACAGTTGACACTTCACTGTAGCCAAGACACTTAGCGTGGGCCCCAGGGGAGCCAGAGAAAAAGATGTGAGTCCTTGGTTCCCTAGGTGGGGTTTGGCCCCTGGGCCTGGGCATCTTGCTGGGCTTGCAGTGGGGCTGGTGCCTGGTGACATATTTTTGCTGCAGCCCAGGCCCTAACCGCAGGCCAGACGCGGTCTCCGGTTCTGCCCTAGAGAATCGGTCGTGTGTTGTTGCCCCAGAGTTCCCAGCACACCTGCCCAGGGGCATTTGTTTTACTATACTCGGTTTTCATCTGGTACGTTGACTTTGTTTGCTTTTATTTTTATTTATTTATTTATTTATTGAGACAGTCTCATTCTGTCACCCAGGCTGGAGTGCAGTGGCTCAATCTCGACTCACTGCAACTTCCACCTCCCGGGTTCAAGTGATTCTTTTGCCTCAACCTCCCAGGTAGCTGGGACTACAGGCACGTGCTAATTTTTTTTGTTTTTGTTTTTTTAGTAGAGACAGGATTTTGCCATGTTGGCCAGGCTGGTCTTGAACTCCTGACTTCAAGTGATCTGCCCGCCTGAGGCTCCCTAAGTGTTGGGATTGCAGGCGTGAGCCACGACCACCTGGCCCTGGTGCACTGACTTTAGAACCTAACCCTTGAAACTATGTACTGAGTGAGGGAAGCTTCCAAAGACACCATGGGCCAGGGCTCCCAATATTTTCTGGGGTGGGGAACAATTCCTGATTTCTCTGGGACCTTCTTGGAAGAGATTTGTGTTGACAGACCCTTAGACTCAGGGTCAAACTTCTGGACGCTGCTGTTTCTTCCTGTGTGACCTTGGGCATGTTACCTAACCTCTCTGAGCCTCAGTTTTCTTATTTATAAAATGAGAGTAGTAATAATAGTACCTACCTTGCCAAGTTGTTTTGAAGATGAGATAGGTTAGTATATTTACAGTCAGTGGAACAGGGTCCACCTCATCCTAGGTGCTCAGTGAACGTTAGCCATCATTTCGTCATTGCTGGTGGTGTGCCTATGTTATAGACAAGGCATCGAGGCTTCGGGGCTGGGGCTGGGCTGGTCATAAGGCCAGGAAGATGAGTGGCTGAGGCCATATCAGAGGCCTTGGGGACTGTGCTCAGGAGGTTGGATGTGGTCCTGTGGCTGGCCATGGAGTGGAAGACAGGGGAGGCCTTGGGGGAGAGGGCCAGACCGGGTCCATCAGCTGAGGCTCCTCTCACACCCTGCCCTCCTCCAACAGGACAGTCGCTCTGAGCATGAGCGCCAATACCTGCTGTGCCCCGGCTCGAGCGGAGTGGAGAACACAGAGCTCGTCAAGTCACCCAGGTGGGATGGGCTGGGCCAGCATGCAAGCTGGATGCCCACCCAGGGTCCCCGAGGGTCCTTGGTATGGATCCTCCCCAAGGACTGTGGCCCCTCCTCTAGCATGAGGATGGAGCCCATGGTCCCCTGGAGAAGGCCAGGAGGGTGGACCTGGAAAGAGATGGTCCCCTTTTCTGCAGGGGCTCAGGGCTGCTAGGGGAGGGCAGGGGTGGGCTGTCGGCACCCCCTCCCCAGACCCTCACCTAGGCGGCTGGTGAGGAGGGTCCAGCCTGGCTCAGCCCTGAGCCTGTGCCCCTGTCGTGTCCCTGCAGTGAGTACCTGATGATGCTGATGCCGCCCAGCCAGGAGGAGGAGAAGTGAGTAGAAGCAGCTGGACACCCTCTCCCTTTCTGGGCGGGCCGCCTCTAACCCGCCTGCTCTGCTTTCCCCAGAGACAAGCCTGTGGCCCCCAGCAACGTCCTGTCCATGGCCCAGCTGCGCACGCTGCCCCTGGCTGATCAGATCAAGATCCTGATGAAGAATGGTGGGTGCCCATCCCCTACCCTCCCAGGGGCCCCAGTCCCAGTGGCTCCTGAGGAATGGACTCTGTGGGACAGCGAGGACCAGGGGGCAAGGCCAGAGGCCCCTGCTGCCCACAGCCTGCTCAGCTTTGCAGCTGCATCCATGTCTGGAAAGATAATGCAGGACGGCAGTTCGGCCGGCCCCCGCAGGCAGGCTCGGGGTTCCCGTGAATGCGGACGGCAGTGCGGCCGGTCCCCGCAGACAGGCTCAGGGTTCCCGTGAATGCGGGACAGTAATGCGTCTGGCCCCCGCAGGCGGGCTTGGGTTCCCGTGCCATGCTCGCCACTTGCCTGTTGTGCTCTTGGGCAGGTCACTAACCTTTCGGAGGCTTCGTTTGTTTTTCTGTGAAAAGAGACTAATGATAGTTCCTGGGGACCAATGTGAGGAATCAGAGAGGAGGCTTCTAAAGTACAGGGCGTTGCAGGTGAACATGGACTAGGGGCTTTTGTTGTTTTTTTTTTTTTTAAAGAGACGTGGGGTTTTGCTGTGTAACTCCTGGGCGCAAGTGATCCTCCTGCCTCAGCCTCCCGGGTGGCTGGGCCTACAAGCAGACACCACTCACTGTGCTGGCTCAGAGTCATTTTCATGACAGTGTCTTCACTGGCACTGCTTCTGGGTGCCAGACCTGGCACCATAAGGACTGGTCTCCTTTTCTCAAAGGACTCTTGAGAGCCAGTACCTTTAGGGCACCTGTGGCTGGTGAACAACAGACCTGATCCTTGAGCTCAGAATGGAGCCCCAGATCCTGGGCTCGTCCTTTGAGATGCCACCATGAGCTCTTGGGAGTCTAAGGAGAGAGGGGAGCTCCGTGATATGCCCGGGTTTGCAGGCTGCCTTCCTGCAGAGGACTTGGAACTTTTTTTTTTTGAGACAGTCTTGCTCTGTTGCCCAGTCTGGAGTGTAGCGGCACAATCTCGACTCACTGCAACCTCCGCCTCCTGGGTTCAAGCAATTCTCATGCCTCAACCTCCGGAGTAGCTGGGACTACAGGTGCCCACAACACCCACCTAATTTTTGTATTTTTAGTAGAAATGGGGTTTCGCCTTGTTGGCCAGGCTAGTCTCAAACTCCTGGCCTCAAGTGATCCACCTGCCTCGGCCTCCCAAAGTACTGTGATTACAGGCGTGAGCCACCACGCCCAGCCAAATTTTGAACTTTCCCTAGGCCCTGCCCAGGGCTCACTTGGGCAGGAGCTGAGCCAGCAGACCACAGTGATTGAGGGCACCACCTGGAGCCAGGTGGCTTGGGTTCACTTCCTGGCTCTGCCACTTCCTAGCCAAGAGAGCATGGGTGAGTTTTGAAGCCTTTCTAGGTCTGAGTAGTAATATGCCCTTCCTCCTGAGGCACCCCTCAGTCTTCCTCAAGGGGCACTTCATTGAATCCTTGGATTCCATGAGATGCCCAGTGCCTGGCATGCAGTGAGCAGCCTGAGAGTGTCAGCTGTTGGCTATGATGGGTGTCATTACTGTTAGTTATCACGTTCTGAGGGTATTACATGAACTTGAAGCTGTGCAGACTCTTGGAGGGGAGGGAAGGGCCCGGCCCCTCTTCCTTGTCTGATGTCTCCTGCGTCCTCCTCAGTGAAGGTCATGCCTTTTGCCAACTTGATGAGCCTCCTGGGCCCCTCCATTGATTCCGTGGCTGTTCTGCGGGGCATCCAGAAGGTGGCGATGTTGGTCCAAGGGAACTGGGTGGTGAAGAGGTAAGTTGTGTTTTCTATTTTTTATTATTTTATTCTATTTTTTTCCTTGAGGTAGAGTTTCACTCTTGCCCAGGCTGGTATGCAGTGGTGCAATCTTGGCTCACTGTAACCTCTGTCTCCCAGGTCCAAGCGATTCTCCTGCCTCAGCCTCCTGAGTAGCTGGGTTTACAGGTGCATGCCACCATGCCTGGCTAATTTTTGCATTTTTAGTAGACACGGGTTTCACCATGTTGGCCAGGCTGGTCTCGAATCCTGACCTCAAGTGATCCACCCACCTTGACTTCCCAATGTGTTAGGATTATAGGTGTGAGTCACCGTTATATTTTTAGTAAAGATGAGGTTTCACCGTGTTAGCCAGGATGGTCTCAATCTCCTGACCTCATGATCTGCCCACCTCGGCTTCCCAAAGTGCTGGGATTACAGGCGTGAGCCACTGCGCCCGGCTGCATTTAAACATTTTTTAAATTAACACATAATGTACATATTTATGGGGACAGTGTGAAATCTAAATACTATGTATACAATGTAATGATCAAATCAGGGCAATTAACATATCTGCCCCCTCAAACATTTCTCATTTTTATATTGGGCACATTCAAACCTCACTTTTCTAGCTATTTGAAATTTATAATAAATTGTTCTTGATTATAGTCACCCTATAGTACCCTTTGTCCTGCCTACATTAGATTTTTATATCATTCTTACCATCTGCTGGATTCATTTCTGTTTCTTTTTTTTTCCTGCTAACTTGGAAGTTATGCTGTTTGGGCTCATATATTGATTACCCTACAGTTTTCAGCTTGCATTCATGACTTAACACATTTTAATGTTAATTGCTGCTTTTTACCCCATTCCAGACTATTCAGAGATCTTAGAATATTTTATATCTATCCTCCTTCCTACGTATACACTGCTGGATTGGTGTGTGTGTGTATTTTTTTTTTTTAATTTTTTACCTTTTTAATTTGCCAATCTTTTCTATTGTTCCAATTTTAGTATATGTGCTGCTGAAGAGAGCACAGGATTGGTATATTTTTTATTTTATTTTTTGAGATAGTCTCGCTCTGTTGCCCAGGCTGGAGTGCAGTGGTGCAGTCTCAGCTCACTGCCTCTTGGGTTCAAGCAATTCTCCTGCCTCAGCCTCCCAAGTAGCTGCGATTATAGGCAAGTGGCACCATGCCCGGCTAATTTTTGTATTTTTAGTAGAGGCGGGGTTTTGCTATGTTGGCCAGGCTGGTCTTGAACTCTTGACCTCAGGTGATGCACCCGCCTCGGCCTCCCAAAGTGCTGGGATTACAGGCGTGAGCTACCGCGCCCAGCCTGGGGTATTTTAATTCTCTCTCTATTTTCAGCCTTCTTTACTCACATGTTTATAATTTAGTCATCGTTCCTTTCTGCATCTCTGAGTTTCTATCTGGGATCATTTCCTTGTGCCTAAAGAATGCTATAGTATTTCCTTTAATGTGGGTCTGTTGGTGATGCATTTCCTTGGTTTTTGTGTGTGTGGAAACGTCTGTTTCACCTTTGTTCTAGAATTCTAGATTGGTGGTAATTTTCCTTTCCACGCGTTGGTATGATTTTGTTGTGTTCTGACTTCATCGTTTTTGTTGGCAGTTTCATTCTTATTCCTTTGAAGGCAGTCTGCCTTTGTTTTCCTCTGGCTGCTTTTAGGAATTTCTCTTTGTTTTTGGCTTTCTACGGATTCATTTAGATGTGTCTCAGTGTGAATTTTTTACATACTCTGCTGGGGATCACAGGTCTGGAGCGTGTGGCTTGATGCCTTTCAGTAGTTTCTCTTCTCCTGCGAATCCTCCCCTAGACCATGTGCGGCCTCCACGAGACCATCAGTTTCAAGGGATTAGGGTAGGGATGTCTGTTTTGACTTCTGCTTTATGTCCCCAGTACCTGCCTGGTTATTACCAATGCAGACTCTTGGTAAATAATGTGGCTACGTTTTACTTGAATTATATTGATTCTAAATGATGTAGTATAAATTGCATTAATAACTCACTTTTTAAGTAGTGTAGTTTAAGGTGAGCAATGTGACAAAATGTGAAATGTTGCACATTTTAAGAAAATACAGTGCCAAAAGCTCATCTCATAGTCGTAGAGTATATTCGTGTTACTGCCACGTGGTGGCGCCCTTGCACTGCTCCACAGATGCCCAGCGCAGTCTGTCAGCACCTTGCGGCTGTTGTCCTTTGTTACACGTTTTCATTGTGCAAGGCCTTTGCCATGGGGCATTGCATGTTACATGGGACCACCTGTGTATATTTACACCACGGATGAATGAAAGCCAAGAGGGGTCCTCCCGTCACACACCTGAGGACACTGGCCCAGGGAGGCATGGGACTTGCCAAAAGTCTAGCAGCAAGGCAGTCGCAGAGCCCCGTTAGAACCCAAGCCTCATGGTTCAGCCCTGGGCTCTGCACCTAGCACTGCATGTGTCCCCTGGAGGTGCTGCCCCTTTTAGTTTCGCCCTGTCCTGGGGACTGGAAGGTAGGGACTTGGGGACTGTGGGCATTCTACCTGCCCCGGCACCTCTGTAAGCCCTACTCTGCTGCTGCCCATGCTGCCACGTCAGGGGACCCTGGGTGAGGGTCCTGTGTGTCCCTGTGAGGAGACAACGCAAAATCCATGCCTTCATTCAGTCACTATGGCTAGACTGCTCGTCCTGTGCCGTGGACCGGGCTCTCATTCAGACACTGCCCCTGGGAATGGGGGCTGTTACAGTTGTGCTCCCTGAATGCAGAGATCACGGCACGGACCAGGCTTGTTCGGTCAGCACACACTTAGTAGGTACCTTCGCTATGGTGGCAGTGATGAGCCACATCGGCAGAGTCTGTGTCCCCAGAGTGTGGCCTTGCAGGATGAGTGACAGTTGGTTGCCACGTGGACCTGAGGCAGAGGGAAAAGGAGGGCCTGGCAGTGAGGGAGCGGCAGTCAGAGCACAGGCGCCATGGCGGGGGTTGAGCCGGGTTGCAGGGCCTGCGGCTGGAGCTGGGTCAGGGCTATGCTCGAGATTCTCGTGTCCTGCTGTCCAAGGCCCCGGCCTTTCCCTTGAAGTTCCCTGAGACTTGAGTGCTGGGCCTGTTCTCTCCAAGGGCTAACACGCCTCCCCTGCCTCTGACCTCGGTTCATGCCCACCTGCCCCTTTCAGCAGGTGGCCAAGGGCTTGCGGATGGCGTCATCCCTGGTTCTCTTGGTGTCGCGTGCAGGGATCAGTTGTCTTCCAGAGTCCTGGGCTCCTTGAGGTCCCAGGCTGTTCCTCACCTTGTCTGTCTCTGAGCCCGTGACCTCTCCCTGAACGTGCAGGGGGCTTAGGATGAGGCTGGTGTGCGTGGTGGGTTGAGGGGTAATAAGAGGAAGAACTCTTGGGGGTGTGTGTGAGGTAGGGGGGTGCTTCTTTCCCAGGTGTGTGTTCACAGATGTGGTTCCTGAGGGGAGCTCTCGGGGCTCAGGCCTGTACCCAGCCCACGTTGGAAAGAGGCGTGGGCTGGGACTCGGCCGGGAGGGGCAGCAGTAGAGGGGACTCAGGACAGGGACTGACCTGCCACCCTCACCTGCATTGGCAGTGACATCCTATACCCCAAGGACTCGTCCAGCCCTCACAGCGGCGTGCCTGCCGAGGTGCTCTGCCGGGGCCGAGACTTCGTTGTAAGTACCCTGGGTTCTCTGGACCCACGGTGGGGGCGTGGGAAGAGCGGGCCAGCGGTGCAGAGCTTCTGAAGACCTGGGCCTGGCAGAAGCTCCAGTTGGAGGCGGGTGTGTGAGGAGGCCCTGGCCTCTGCTTTTCTCCTCCTTCCCCTCAGAAGCCTGGAGTCTCAGGCTCGAAAGAACTTTCCGGTTCTCTAGCACAGTCGGGGTGGGTCAGGAAGCACATTTCACTCGGCCTGAGTGGTGGTTTAGAAATACTGCCTTGGTTGTCAGATTTTATAAATTGAAATTTTGATGCAAACCAGATGTCTAGCTGTCAGGGGTAATTGGACTGCCTGACACCCCTGGGGCCACTTCCCCACAGGGCGCTAGTGGTCCGCAGTTCACCACAGTCCCAGGGTGCCTTTACCTCCCTTGTGCCTGTCCCTGGAGTTTGGGACTCCTGAGCTGGTGTCTCCCTTCTTCCCATCACCCCACCCATGGCCTCCCTCTCAAGGCCTGGAACTCCATGCAGCTGGGAGCCACAGTCTTCCTAGGCTTGGTGCTGGCTGAAACATGTCCTCCAGGAGCTGTCCCGCACCCCTTGGCATGCTGGTATGCCGTCCCAGTCACAAGGCAGCCCTTAAGCTAAAGGAAGCATCTGCCTCTTTTCTTCCCGAAGGAGCCTCCCCAACTCCTCTGGGCAGTCGGTGTCCTGGTGTCTGAGCAGCGTCTTTGCTCCTAGGGGTCAGCATGCACGATCACCACTCCCAGGCTTGCCTTCCCAGATAAAGTGCCGTTTGCCCCCAGCTGCCCCTGCCCGCCCCACACACTGGCAGAACTGGGGGCTTGGGAGGGGTGTGGTCCAGTCCACGTTAGCATAGGTGATAGTCATCCATTCCCTGTGTCTCTCAGCCAGCCACCCTGATCTCTCCCAGTCACCCCACAAATTTAATCAGAGTGCAGGAGACCTGTTGAGGCGGAGTGGAGGCTGCAGGGGGCCGAGAGCTTCTGGAAGGATAGGCGGCCTCCCACCAGCCATTAGCAGCCACCACTGTGAAGTGCCGCCTATGCAGAGAGCGAGTGTCTGTGGCAGCCCCTCCCAGCCCGAGTCCTCACTGTATCCTCGGAGCCGGGCAGGGCATCTCCCGCCCCAGGGAGCGCTGTGGTCTAGGTGGGGTAGGTGGTCTCATGGTCCCCCTGGAAGAGATGGGCCTGGAGCTCCTTTATGGAAGAGAAAAGGAGGGAGGTGCAGAGCTGAAGGGACTGCCTGAGGCCACACTGCTGGGAAGAGTCAAGGCCAGGAGCCCAGGTCTGTCCCAAGCTCTGGCTCCCAGGCCTGCCAGGTGAGTCCCCGAGACAGTCCTGGGAGCAGTCTGTGGCTGCCCCCGGAACGTGCTGCTTCTTCTCCCTCAGATGTGGAAGTTCACGCAGAGCCGCTGGGTGGTTAGGAAAGAGGTGGCAACGGTGACCAAAGTAAGTGGTGTTTTTGTGGTCTGAGGCCCAGGCTGCTGCTGGAGGGGAGGGGCTGGCTGTGCCTCTCACCCTGGGCCCCCTTCCCTCCAGCTCTGCGCCGAGGACGTGAAGGACTTCCTGGAGCACATGGCTGTGGTGAGGATCAACAAAGGCTGGGAGTTCATTCTGCCTTACGACGGGGAGTTCATCAAGAAACACCCAGATGTGGTCCAGCGGCAGCACATGCTGTGGACGGGTATCCAGGCCAAGTAAGCACCTGGAGCTGGGGAGGGGCAGCCCGGTGATCCCAGCAACCCCGCATCCCGGAGAGCACTATCAGGGCGGATCCGAGCAGCCTCTTGAAACCCCACATCTGGGGAGAGCACAGTTGGGCTGGATCTGTGTGTGAAGGGCAAGTGGGGGTCCGCGGCACCACACTCCTCCCCCATGCTCCTGCCCCAGGCTGATAGGCATTGCTGGCTGATCCCACCGTCCTTTCAGCACGGGACACACAGTCAGTACCTGCTCATCAGGGCGGTTGTGCTCTGAGGGCTCAGGGAAGAGGGATGTGATGGAGAGAGGGAGCAGTCAGGAGCAAGAGCCCGGGCCTGGGGGCCAGAGGGGTATTGGCAGGAGACTGATGGGGTCGGGGTGGTCGTGGGGCAGTGCACTGCCGGAAGAGGGACCCAGTAGGGCTGACCGAGCTCCAAGCCCGCGCTGTTGTCAGTAACCAGCACGTCCTGGGGCCTAAGGGGTGGTGGTTTCTCCTGTGAAGCAGATGGTAGGGGACGTGGTTTAAAGTTAATGGGGTTACTCTTCTTTTCAGACTGGAAAAAGTCTATAATCTTGTAAAGGAAACCATGCCAAAGAAGCCGGATGCACAGTCAGGTGTGTGAGGGGCTTTGGGCTGGGCAGCCCCGGCTCCTCACTGCGGCTCCGGAAGGGCTGCTGTGCTAGAGCTTGCCAGGCCCAGGCCTGGAGAGGGTGGAGGGCTCTCACCGTCCACCGTCCACCCTCCACCCTCCTCCCTCCTTCCTTTCCCGCCACCCACAGACCGCAGCTGGTCGCTTGCCCAGCAGCAAGCCTCAGGGATGGAGGCTTGCGGATTCCAGGGCTGGGTCTGGGTTCCAGGCCTCTGAGGCCCACTCACCCCCTTGGGTCAACAAGCGGGCCAGGAAGAGGTGCTCGGGGGAGGAACTCAGCAGCACGCATTCCCGCATGACTCTCGGCTCATTTGGACAGTTTTCACTCTTGACTGATGGGGCGGCTGATTGCCGAGAAAGGTTGGGGATGAGACCGGGACGGGCCACTCGCTTCAGCCCCAGGGTCCCCTGCTGGGCCTTTGGCTTCCGATCCCTGTGCACTCCTGAGCAGTGCTGCCTCCCTCCCCGCAGGGCCTGCTGGGCTGGTCTCTGGGGACCAGCGGATCCAAGTAGCCAAAACCAAGGCCCAGCAGAACCACGCGTTGCTGGAGCGGGAGCTGCAGCGGCGGAAGGAGCAGCTGCGGGCGCCTGCGGTCCCGCCCGGTGTGCGGATCAAGGAGGAGCCGGTGAGCGAGGAGGGCGAGGAGGACGACGAGCAGGAGGCGGAGGAGGAGGAGCCCATGGACACTTCCCCCAGCGGCCTCCACAGCAAGCTGGCCAACGGGCTGCCTCCCGGGCGGGCTGCAGGCACGGACAGCTTCAATGGGCACCCGCCCCCGGGCTGCGCCAGCACCCCTGTGGCTCGGGAACTGAGGGCCTTCGTGGAGGCCACCTTTCAGAGACAGTTTGTGCTCACGCTGAGCGAACTCAAGCGCCTC
This sequence comes from Chlorocebus sabaeus, assembly GCF_047675955.1. Lineage (NCBI taxonomy): Eukaryota > Metazoa > Chordata > Mammalia > Primates > Cercopithecidae > Chlorocebus > Chlorocebus sabaeus. Next base: position 20,186,195 of record NC_132908.1, read on the forward strand.
TTCAACCTGCACTTGGCCAGCCTGCCCCCCGGCCACACGCTCTTCAGCGGCATCTCGGACCGCATGCTGCAGGACACGGTGCTGGCCGCTGGTTGCAAGCAGATACTGGTGCCTGTAAGTAGAGCCCACGCTGCTGGGATAGGCGGATAAAGGGGCTGCCCGCGGCCTCTCGGGAGGGCACCTGCGCAGAAAGGAGCTGTGGGGAGAAGTCGGCTCACCTGGTGAAGGGCCTGAGCCCTGCCTGCCTGGGGGATGGGGCATGGGGGTGGGGAGAACCAGCTGTTGGGAGGCCACGTGGGGACACGGGAGGCCATGCTTGGTGAGCATTTGCTCTCATGTGGGCCTAGGTGTGACATGGGCAAGTCAGCTTCTCCGAGGCTCTGTCCTCATGAAGTGGGATCATGTCGGGTTTTATGTCACAGGATTGTGGTAGGGGCTACACACGGTGTCTGAAGGCCTGGCCTATTGTCTAGCCTGCCGCAGGGCCTAGTGAAACAGAGCCTCTGCCTGGTTTCTCACCCTGTCCTCCACCAAGAACGCCTGACGGTTTCCTACTAGCTTTGCCATTGTTTGGAATGATTTAACTTCTAAGATCGTTTGATCTTCTTTGCAATCTGCAGATGAAGAAACTGAGGCTCCAAGGAATGAAATGTACATTAAAAGGTCGCTACCTAGGAGGTAGTAGAGCTGGAATTTGGACCTCAGTGTAGTGGCCTGGAGTTTTGAATCCTTTGTGCTCAGCTAAGATGAGCTGCTTCCCCACAGCTGTGCCAGCACCCCAGCTTGGAGCTTGGGCTGGGTCCTGGCGGCCTCCCTGTGCATCAGAAGCAAGCTGACCAGCTCAGCGCTGTGCTCCCAGCACTTGCAGTGCCAGGCCTTGAGTGTGGTATTGCAAGCCTCCTGCCCCCTTCCCCATGGGCTGCTTTTCCATAACTGGGAGGGGCCCTTACAGGGAGGAGCAAAGTGTGTGCTGGGGACTGTTTCCCTGCGCTGAGGATGGAGAGTGCCAGGTGCTGCCTGAGGCATACCTTTCCCATGCTCCTTTTCCACAAGGCTCTGCCCAGACCTGGCAGCAAAATGGGGTGAGGTGGGGCTGTGGTGGTCTCTAAGAAAGCACTGATGTTTTTCATTGCCAAGGTCAGGAGCGCCTGCAGCCTTGGGTGATGATCTGAGGCCAAAGCCCATCCCTGTATATGAGGAATAGAAACTAGGACAGGAGGCCCTGTGGCACCTAGGCTGTCTCAGGGGATTGGCCCTGCTGGCAGGCAGCCCCCTGTGGGAGGTACTGGCGGGGAGGTACTGGCGGGGTTTGGGCTCCTACCCACCCAGCACATGGGTCTGGATTTCCACAAGCTCACCTTTCTTCATGAGCTGGGCCAGGCCAGGGAGGACACCTGCCTGACATTAGCAAGGTTGTTTTGGGCCGCTGGAGTGGACAGAGGTGAGGGGTGGGACATGGCCACCCTCAGACACCCCCACCCCTCCTTCTGGACCCCCTCTGTCCATGTTGCTTTGGGGTGGGGCTGGCGTCTTCAGGAGGCACCATGGCCCTAGCTGTAATGCTCTCCTTGCCATCCTGACAAGGAGACTGTATCGTAATCACATCCAAGATGTAAGAGACCTCAGACCCCAGCCACCTCTGTGTTCTACGTGAGGGAGCTGAGGTCCAGGGCGAGCGAACAGATCGAGGACTTGACTTGAACTCCTGGTTCTGCTGCTTACTAGCTGTGTGACCATGGACAGTGAACTAAATCTCTCTGAGCTTACTTTTCCCCACGTACTACCTCCCGTTTCTAATGCTTAAATGCAAGTGTGTACTGGAGGCCTCACAGGGCTTTTACTGGTAGTAACCATTATTGCTACTTGTGTGATGGAACCAGGACTGGAAACTACCATCCCAGACGCCCCCTTCCTGTCCCCTTCTCTCCAGGACCCAGGCCTGTGTCACACTCGTCCTGGTCCACCTTTGGACAAAGTGGCCTGGATTGCTTGGGAGTCAGGCAGTGCCTGTAACCCACACTGACACGGTGCGTGTGGGAAGCAGTTGAAAAGAATCCCCAGGGTACCCCAAAGGAGTTATGGGGAAGGGGGCACCCCTCCATCAGGGTTGGCGTCTTCAGGAGGGAGGACTCTGGGTGTTAAAGCAGAGTTGAGTTGGTGCCAGGCTGATGGGGAACCAGACGCAGCTTCCCCACTGTATGGAGGATATGTGCAGACTCGAAGCTGGGCATTTCACTGGGCTCATCCCACTCCCCCTTTCTCTTGCTGGAGCCCTGTCAGGCCCTGGCGGGGGTGCTGGCCTCCTCCCCATGGTGAGGTGACAGGCGCAGGTTTGTGGCTGCCCAAGGCTGGGATTGGAACTCACGTTCCTGCATCTGGGCTGGGGCACACAGGGAGTGGTGAGGCAAGCAAGTGGATCCATGGGGTAGAGATGGAGAAGCAACTCACACCTGGGCCTTGGTCAGTTTCCCCCACAGACTGCTGCTTCCCCGGATGAGCAGAAGGTGTTTGCCCTCTGGGAGTCTGGAGACATGAGTGATCAGGTGAGGTGAACTTTGCTGCCATCTTCCCCAAGAGTAGGGGGGTTTCCTGCAGGGTTGGAGGCCTTACAGGACGTGTGCACCCGAGGTGCAGCCACACAATGCAGATTTTCTGGCACACTCGGTTTTAAATATTCTGCTGCAAGTCTGTACGCTGACAAAATAAGCTGTATCTGCTAATAGTTTGAACCTAAACCAGTGGTTCCCAGATGCCAGTCTGTGAGCCAGCTCCATCAGAATCATCTTTTTAAAAATGCAGGCTGGGCACGGTGGCTCATGCCTATAATCCCAGCATTTTGGGAGGTCAAGGCGGGTGGATTACCTGAGGTCAGGAGTTCGACACCAGCCTAACCAATATGGTGAAACCCCATCTCTACTAAAAATACCTCTGGTGGCGGGAGGCTGAGATAGGAGAACTGCTTGAACCTGAGAGGTGGAGGTTGCAGTGAGAACCGAGATCACACCACTGCACTCCAGACTGGGCGACAGAGCAAGACTGTGTCTCAGAAAAAAAAAATACATAGATTCAGTTCCGTTCAGTAGGTGTGGGGTACTGTCCTGGGTATCTGAATTTCTGTAAAGCTTCCTGAGCGACTCTGATGCCAGCCAGGCTTACAGAGCACTGGTGGCGCACATTTCTCAGGTGGCCTCTGGCAGCAGGAATCAAAAGGATTCCTTGTCAGGTCTCAGGTTCTGGACTTTTAGGTTAAAGAAATTGGTCGTTTTGCCTCTAGTCACACCGTGGCAGGGAGGGTCACAGGTGTCCAGTGCCCAGAAATGAGTGGAAGCAGCAGCGCCTTGTGCATGTGTGGTGCAGTCACGGACCCTGCATCCCAGAAGCTTTTCTTAGGCCGTGAACGTACCTAACTTGATGGTCAAAATGCCAGTCAGTCTGACTGTGTCTAGGTCCTGCTCCTAAGGTGTGGGGAGCAGGGAGTCAGCAGAAGTCCCACTGAGCTCTCGGTCCCCAGCTGCCGCTTAGGGAAGCCAACTGGCAGACTGAGGATCTAAGGGGCTGGGGCCTCTTCCTGACCTAGCTTGAGTGCTTTTGGCTGGAATAGAGGGTATCTGAAATACTTTGATAAGAAAAAGGGAAAAAAAAAGTCATAAATGCAGATTTGTAAACATCAAATCAGACTAAAAGTTTTAATAGGAAAGCTCTTGCACTGCTGACCTGACTGCCACCCCTCAGAGGTGACCACTTTTATTACTACTTTTTTTAATAGAAACAGGGTCTATGTTGGCCAGGCTAGTCTTGAACTCCTGGCCTCAAGTAGTTCTCCTGCCACAGCTTCCCAAAGTGCTAGGATCACAGGCATTTAAATCACCAAAAGATACCACTAAAACAACTGCCCCCATTAAAAAAAAAAAATCAGCTTGTCATTAGCAATGGGCTTCCCATTGTGGTGGATGAGATGTAGCTCTCAACTATTTTAGGAGACTGTAGAGATAGATAGGTTATGCCAATTTTTTTTTTTTTTTTTTGAGATAGCATCTGAGGTAACCTCTGTCACCTAGGCCTGGAGTGTAGTGGTGCCATCTCAGCTCATGCCTCCCGCGTTCAAGCAATTCTTGTGCCTCAGCCACCCAAGTAGCTGGGATTACAGGCTTGTGCTGTCACACCCAGCTAATTTTTGTATTTTTAGTAGAGATGGGGGGGGTTTCACCACGTTAGCCAGGCTGGTCTCGAACTCCTGGCCTCAAGTGATCCGCCCACCTTGGCCTTCCAAAGTGCTGGGATTACAGGCATGAGCCACCATGACCGGCTTTTACTTCTTTTTGATTGGCTATCATTGTTTATAGCCCTGTCACTGAATGAACTGAAAATCCTTTCATTGTAGAGCCAAACATCAGTAATATATACTATGATTACATTTCCTTGTTCACTACTTCCTGTTTTCACTTGTGTAATTTTCTGAACACATGTGTACCAAGGGTGATACTTTGCTTAATTAAGCCTGGTTCTCTGGAAGCCTCTCCCTCTGCTTCTCCAGTAAGACTGGCTCTTCGCCATGTCTGTTGCTGAATTGTGGAATCTCTGCTTCTTCCTTGCTTTAGCTTCTAAAGAGACAGGCGTTGTCTGCATTCTTTCATGTCTTAAAATGGCTTTCTTTTAACCTTCAGTATTACAATACAGTATTACTGTTTGGGACTAGACCTTTAGGAGGCAAATGCTACTTTATGTAGCAGTCTCAACTGTTTACATGAACCATAGCAAAAAAAAAAAAAAGAATCAAATCCACCTCCTCTTAATGTTAGCTGGTTTTGTTTGCTTCTGCAAAGTATGGAACAATGTGTAAGTAAGGTTATCACACTTTGATGTAAAAGTTTCTATTTTTACGTGATCAAATGATTTGCCTCTCAAAATTCTAGTCCCAGACAAATAGTAATACATAAAGCATCTTTTGTCTTTTTTTCATCCAGGCTGGAGTACAGTGGCACGATCTCGGCTCACTGCAACCTCCGCCTCCCGGGCTCAAGCAATTCTCTTGCCTCAGCCTCCTGCGTAGCTGGGATTATAGGCATGTGCCACCACGCCTGGGTAATTTTTGTATTTTTAGTAGAGACGGGGTTTCACCATGTTGGACAGGCTGGTCTTGAACTCCTGACCTCAGGTAATCCGCCCGCCTTGGCCTCCCAAAGTGCTGGGATTTCAGGCGTGAGCTGCTGTGCCTGGCATGAAGCATCTTTAAGATTAGAGTTTCCATTGTTTACGTTTTCAGAGTTGTTGAAATTCCGTAACATTCCCCTTCTTGGTCTTTTAAATTTGGCCTATATTCTTTCCTTTATACCAAACTGCAGAATGTTTCATTATTCTGTATATCAGTCAGTGCAATTTCAGCCGTGCCCTGGTACGGGTCATTATTGTACTAGACAATTGAGTTCTTACAAAATCCTGTTGAGTTGTTAGACTTTTTTGTGTTCTTTCAGAATTCTTATGACAGATATTAGACATACTGAATTCAGTATTTTCTATTCAATTTTTATTTTGGGGTGTAACGTATTTTACGGCATCCTGTTTCATGGCTGCAGTGGCATGTTTGTGTGTTAAGACTTCACACCAATTTTGACACCCTCTTATCTCTGTGCAGCTTAGATTGTGGCTTCGCCTGCCTGCTAACTCCGATGCACTCCTGCATTTTACCATGCAGAAATATGTTCAAGCCACTCGTCCTCTCATGTCTCTTCACCAGTTCTTTTGTTATGCTGGCATATACCTTTATTTTTATTTATATTCAAGTTTCCACACAAAGCGTTAATGCCTTTACTTTTATTTATGTTTCTATTTCTGTACACTGTCTTGCTGGGTCTCTAGAGATGACTTGGCTCATCTTTAACCAGAGGTACTGGGTGAAGGTTTTTAATCAGAGACTGCAACACAAAGTTAGGTGCGTGGCTTGGGTGTCTTGTTCAGGGATGTTTCTCATTTTAGATCACTGTTTCCCAGAATAACGTGTTTTTGCTACTAAAGCATCGACAGGTTTTGCTTGAAATTTTTTCCAAAAATTACCGGGTACGCCGAAACATGATCCAGTCTCGGTTGACTCAAGAGTGTGGAGAAGATCTCAGTAAACAGGAGGTGGATAAAGTACTAAAGGTACCTCCATTTTGTGCATAACAATATCAAAGACTCTGGAAGGGGCTGACAGCATGGAGAAGGGACTCTAGTGTCTTTGTGTATATGAAATCAGGCTTCCTTGGGACCCCCTCCCCAGACAGTCTTGTCTTCAGCAACTCTTAATGATTGGCATTGGTTAGGGAAGGGGGTATGTGCAAGAGGACTGACCCCTTCAAATAATATAGTCACAGGGGTGTCCAAGGGAAAGAATACAGCCATGGGTGCTTAATTTCTGTTTCTGATTGGGCCAGTAATGCCCCTTTCTCATCCCTCTTCTCTGCTTATCACTAGAGACAGAAACTAAAAACCATGGCTTCAGGCCGCTAAAAGCCTAAAACGAAATAGAACAACAAAATACAGTGGGTTGGGTGAGCTTGGCAGTGGGTAGGCATCTTCTAAAATGATAGGGCCTAGTTGAGAATCCTCACTCCACTCCCCCTTGAATTTTGAACTACTCTTCTGATTGTTGCCATAGCCACATACATGACTTTCAGTAGAATCCATTCTTAAATTTGGTTTAAAAAGGAGTATCTGTTTACTATATATGAAAGCACCTAATGTTCAAGCTATAATGCTTTTCTGAAGTGACTGTAGTACAAATACCAACCATATTTGCAGCAACACTGAGACACAGAAAACTGATGACAGTGTCTTGTTTTGATTAAACATCCAGAGCCATATAAGTAATACTATTTTTTAAGCACCCTTGTTCTGGGCATGTCAGTATTTGTATTTCATAGATCCTCACTTTTTTTTTTTTGAGATAGAGTTTCGCTCTTGTTGCCCAGGCTGGCGTGCAATAGCACACTCTCAGCCCACTGCAACTACCACCTCCCAGTTTCAAGCAATTCTCCTGCCTCAGCCTCCCAAGTAGCTGGGATTACAGGCGTGACAGCCACCATGCCCGGCTCACCCTCACTTTTAAAATACCCCTGAGGAATGGCTGGGCACAGTGGCTCGCGCCTGTAATCCCAGCACTTTGGGAGGCCGAGGCAGGAGGATCACCTGAGGTCAGCAGTTCGAAGCCAGCCTGACCAACATGGAGAAACCCCATCTCTACTAAAAATACAAAATTGGCCGGGTGTAGTGGTGCATGCCTGTAATCCCAGCTACTTGGGAGGCTGAGGCAGGAGAATCGCTTGAACCTGGGAGGCGGCAGTTGCGGTGAGCCGAGATTGTGCCATTGCACTCCAGCCTGGGCAATAAGAGCAAAACTCTGTCTCAAAAAAAAAAACTACCCCTGAGGAGAGGGTGGCTGGTAGTAACCATGGTGGTATGCTTAGGCAGTTTTTGATTTCCTATTTGTATTCTATTCACTGATCATAAATCAAGTGTTGATATTGTGGACAGAATGTAGTTAGCTCCCTTACCTGCAAAAATCTGCACTTACCCTGTTTCTCTCTCATAGGACTGCTGTGTAAGCTATGGTGGCATGTGGTACCTTAAAGGGACAGTACAGTCTTGACAATAGTAGCAAACCACTAACCCAGCAAATCTAAGCCCAAGGAAGAAGGGCGGAACCAGAAGTAGAGCCTCGACTTGCTTCAGACGACACAGAGCAAGAGAAACTGACCGTCTCATGGCCTGTGGCATTGCATGGTGCAGTGGACAGAAGGGATTATCCTCAGCCAGTGGCAGGGTCAGCTTAAGTTAGATCACTCCCAGAAGAGACCAGCTGGGACCTTCTTTGCAGTACTATTTGAAATTCCTGATGTATTTTGCTTATTATTTGGTTTCATTCTCATAATAAAGAGAGTGTATACTGACATGGGCAGGATGATAAAAATCATGGTTTAATATTTTCTTTTGTAAACTTAATGCCAACAAGGTCTAAGTTATGTTTACAACATGAAGAAAACCTCAAAGTTTTTAATTTTTAAAATGCCTAGAAGACAATATTTAGTCTTGAATTATCTATCTGCTAAGACCTCCACCAATTTCATTAAACCAAATTGAATTATTCTACTCTTGGGATTCTGTGGCCACTTTACCTTTGACAACAACCTACTTTATGTAGCAGTCTCAACTGTTTACATGAACCATAGCAAAAAAATCAGAATCAAATCCATCTCCTTTTAATGTTTGCACAAAGATGCAAACAAAACCAGGTAAGTATGGAACAATGTATAAGTGAGGTTATCACACTTTGATGTAAAAATTTCTATTTTGTGTATTTTTAAAATAAACGCTAACACTAAACTAGCATCATGGTGCTATCTTCAAATGATTACAGAAAGGCGATCTTGTTGGGCTCAGCGTTACATGTATCTAGAGGGAACAGAGCTAATGGAGGGAAACAGAGCAGCACTGTCCACTAGAAAGAGGTGAGTCGTGTATGTAATTTTGAAAGTTTATAGCAGCCACATTAAAATAGTTTAAAAAGGTCATTTTAGCATTTAGCCCAAAATATCTAAAACATTAACATATAATAAAAATATTAATATTTTACCTTTTTTTAACCAAGTCTTCAAAATCTGGCATTTTACACTTTCCTCAACACTCTCAATTTGGACTAGCCACGTCGTAAGTGCTCAGATGCCACATGGGGCTATTTGCGACAGTATTGGACAGCACAGCCCTAGAAATGGATGGAAAAAATAAGAGTAAGCTAGGTTGGGTGAGATGTGAATTTTGGTATATAGTTAAGGCTTTTGCCATCTTTTTTGTACAACACAGCCACTAATTGTCTGAAGGTTTAAATGACGGTCTATGCTATTTCCGCACCCCCCCAAAATAAAACATCTAATATTTTAGCTATAGAATCACTAAGGCATTGATCAAGGATGTACTTTGCCAAATAAGTATTTGGTAACATTGCTTAACAGGTTGATCATATATTGATTCTAACTATTAACATACGTGAACCTGAAAAGTAAAGTTACCAAAAGCGATTTGGAATATGTCTCAGCTCTTCCATCCTAACCTTCCTTCTCACTTTGAAAGGGGAAATGCTCAGGTGGGATGGCACAGAATGTTAGTCCCATCACCTTGCAGAACTTAACTAACTCAGTGGAGAAGTCAGAGCCTTAAATACTTACATTGATAAAAATAATTAGTTAAAACACAAAACTCAAATAGCAAGAGAAAGAAACTTAAGGAATACAGGAGGGAACTATTGCTTTTAAAAAAAAATTGAGGGAACTTGGGATGTCAGAATAGGACTTTCCAGCACTTGTCCCCCTGCAGAAACATGAATTTAAACAACTATCCACAAACAGAAATACCTTCACAAGAGCTAAGGAACCACGAGAGATTACAGCACCTTGGTATACCACAGAAATAAGATGTATTGAAGAGGACAGGAGGGACAATTTTACATTACCTAGCTTACCCTCTCCCCAACCCCAGGCAGCACAGGGTGGAGATAGAGAGACCCTCCACTTGGAGGAAGGAGAGGGAAGTAAACATTGGACCCCAAAATCATGCCAGCCCCAGACTCTAGGCCTGCCCCAGGAACACAGGTTCTAAGCATACCCACTGCCAGGCCTGTATCCATGAGCTCACACTCTAGCAGACACCCCCTCCCCACCCTGGTCCAGCCCCATCTGAGTAAACCCCAGCACCGGGCTGGCCCTCATAGATCTAGGCTCCAATATCCCCTGCAGAACCAGATTCTAGGCCAGCCCCCAGGACCCCAGGATCCATCCCTCAGAGACCTAGCCTCCAGGCCAGTATCTATATACCCTGGCTCCAGGCTGAGCTATATGCCCACAGCCAGCACCCACAATCCCAGGCTCCAGTACAATACCCGTGGACCCAAGCTCCATGTGTGCCTCAGCACCAAGCGCCAGTGGACTCAGGTTCCAGGCATACACCTCAGTATGCCTCAATGCTAGGCATGCCCTAGCAGACTGGGGCTCCAGAACCGTCCCTATGGACCCAGGACCTAGGCCCACTCCTGCAGGTTCAGGCTCCAGGCTATGGAGCTAGGCTTCAGGTCAGTTCCCTGGATGCAGGATCCAGGCCTGCCCTTGTAGATTTAGGCTCTGGTTGTACCCCTGCAGACCCAATCAACTGGCCCACTCCACTGGACCTACGTTCCAGGATTAATCCTATGCATGCAAGCACCAGGCTCATCCGTCTGCTGACCTAGGTACTAGGTCAGCCTGCTCAAGGACTCCAGCAGCAAGCCTGCCCACAGACCACACCAGACCACTTGCCCAGAATCTCTGAATGGGCTCACTGGTGAAGGGCTGTTCCACGCAAAGTCAGACTGCAAAGATTAGAATCAGTCCTTACACCTCATCCAATGTACAGACATCAACATATGACCACAAGGATCAAGAACAATCAGGGAGACATGCTATCACCAAAGTAACAAAGCACCAGAAATCTACCCTAAAGAAATGGATTTATGAGCTGCCTGACAACTCAAAATAGTTTTAAGGATGTTCAGCAAACTTCAAGAAAATACACATACATAACTCAACAAAATGAAGAAAACAACCAAATCAAGAAACCTAATAGATCGAAGTTATTTATTTTTTACAAACCATTCTGAAGTTGAAAAATACAATGAATGAAATGAAAAAATAGAATAGTGAGCATCAACAGAATTGATAAAGCAGAGAGAATCTATGGACTCAAAGACAGATTATTTGAAAATATAGCCAGAGGAACAAAAAGAATGAAAAGGAATGAAGAAAGCTTACGGGATTTATGGGACAGCATCAAAAGAGCAAATATTTGAGTTACTAATGAGAAGAAAGAAAGAAGTCACAAAACAGTAGTTTTCTACTACTGTTTTCCAGATCTGGAGAAAGATATAAATATCCAGGTGCAAGAATATCAAAAGTCTCCAATCAGATTCAATATGAACAAAACTATACCATGACATATTATAATCAAATTGTCAAAAATCAAAAGACAAAGGGAAGATCCTAAAAGCAGCTAGAGAAAAGAAGCAGATCACATATAAGGGAGTTCCAATAAGGCTAGCACTTCTCAGCAGAAACTTCCAGGCCAGGAGAGAGTGGGATGATACATTCAGAGTGCTAAAGGAGAACAAATTGCCAACCATGAATACTTTATCCAGCAAAACTTCAGAAATGGAGAAAAAGACTTTCCCAGGCAGACAAAAGCTGAAGCATTTCATCACCACCAGCTCTGTGTTTATAAAAAAATGTGAAAGGGAATTCAAGCTGGTAGAAAAGGATGTTAATTAGTAACATGAAAACACATGATAGTATAAAACTGGTAAAAGTATACTGTCAAACTCAGGAATACTCTAATACTGTAATGGTGGTGTGTATATTGCTTATCTTTAGTATAAAGGTTAAAAGACAAAACTATTAATAGCTAATTTGTTAAGGGATACACAATATAAAATTTGTAAATTGTGACCTCAAAAACAAAATGTGGGAGGAAGTAGAATAAAAGTATAGTTTTTAATGCAATCAAAGTTATCTGCTTAAAATAGTCTGCTATCACTGTGTTTTACATAAGCTTCATGATAATCACAAAGCAAAAACCTATAGCAGACACGGAAAAGATAAAAACGAATCAAAGCATAACTCTAGAGAAAATAAATCACAAAGGAAGACAGAGACAAACAAAGGATCTACAAAACAACCAGAAAGCAACAAAATACCTATCCCTACTGGTAGGTAAGGAGTTACTACTGCGAATGTAAATGGATTAAATTCTCTAATCCATTTACTGTGAATGTAAATGGTTTAACTCTTCATAATCCAAAGACAGGGAGTGGCTGGATTTAAAAAAAAAAAAAAAAAAAAGATCTAACTATATGCTGCCAAAAAGTCTCATTGAACCTGTAAGGGACACATAGAGACTGAAAGTGAAGGAATGGAAAATGGTATTTCATGCAAATAGAAACCAAAAAAGAACACGAGAGCTATACTTACATCAGATAAAATAAACTTTAAGTCAAAACTGTAAAATGAGACAAGGTCACTGTGTAATGATAAAGGGGTCACTTAACAATTGTAAATATTCACCCAACATCTGAGCACCTAAATATAGAAAGCAAATATGAATAGATCTGAATGGATAGATAGACTGTAATACAACAGTAGTAGGGGATTTCAATATCCTACTTTCAGTAAAGGTCAAGGCCCCTCCCCCAAAAAAAAATCAGTAAGAAAGCATCAGACTTTAACTACACATTATGCAAAATGGACCTACTAGACATATACAGGAGATTCCATCCAACAGCAGAACATACATTCTTCTCGAGCATACATGGAATATTCTCCAGGACAGATCATATATTAGGGCACAATCTTTAAGTATCTTTTCTAACCACAATGGTATGAAACTAGAAATCAGTAACAGGAGGAATTTCAGAAAATTTACAAATATGTGAAAATTAAACATGCTCCTGAACAACAAATAGGCCAATGAAAAAAACTAAAAGGAAAAATTTTTTAAATATCTTGAGACAAAAATGGACACAAAACATGAAATACAACAAAAGCAGCTCTGAGACAGAAGTTTACAGCAATCACCACCTACATCAAAAAGAAAAGACCTCACATAAACAACCCAATGTTACACCTTAAGGAACTAGGAAAATGAAAAGAACTAGGCCCAGTTAATAAAAGGAAATAGGCGAGGTGAGGTGGCTCAACGCCTGTAATCCCAGCACTTTGGGAGGCCGAGGTGGGCAGATCACCTGAGGTCAGGGGTTTGAGACCAGTCTGACCAACATGGCAAAACCCCGTCTTTACTAAAAATGCAAAAAACACAGCCATGTATGGTGACACGCTCCTGTAGTACCAGCTACTCAGAAGGCTGAGGCAGGAGAATCGCTTGAACCTGGGAGGCGGAGGTTGCAGTGAGATTACACTACTGCACTCCAGCCTGGGTAACAGAGCAAGACTCCATCTCAAAAATACATACATACATACATACATAAATGGAAATAATAAAGACCAGAGCAAGACTATATCTCAAAAATAATAAAAGAAAGGAAATAATAAAGACCAGAGCTGAAAAAAATGAAAAGATCAACAAAATTCAGTTGGTTTCTTGAAAAGATAAAATTGACAAACTTCTAGCTAACAAAAAATAGAGAAAGACTCATATAATTAGAAATGGAAAAAGATAATCCCAGCACTTTGGGAGGCCAAGGCAGGTGGATCACTTGAGGTCAGGAGTTTGAGATCAGCCTGGCCAATATGGTGAACCCCGTCTCTACTAAAAAATACAGAAATTAGCCAGGCATGGTGGCAGGTGCCTGTAATCCCAGCTACTTCGGAGGCTGAGGTAGGACAATCACTTGAGCCTGGGAAGGGAAGGTTGTAGTGAGCTGAGATCCTGCCACTGCACTCCAGCTTGGGCGACAGAATGAGACCTTGTAAGAAAGAAAGGAAAGAAAGAAAGAAGGGAGAGGGGAAGATATTACAACTGATTCCGTAGAAATACAAAGGATCAAGCCAGGCGCGGTGGCTCATGCCTGTAATCCCAGCACTTTGGGAGGCCAAGGCAGGTGGATCACTTGAGGTCAGGAGTGACCACCCTGGTCAAAATGGTGAAACCCTCTCTCTACTAAAAATACAGAAAATGAGCCAGGCATGGTAGCGGGTTCCTGTAATCCCAGCTACTTGGGAGGCTGAGGCAGGAGAATCGCTTGAACCTGGGAGGCAGACATTGCAGTAAGCCAAGACCATGCCATTGCACTCCAGCCTGGGCAACATGAGCAAAACTCCATTGCGGAAAAAAAAAAAATTAGATGGGTGTGGTGGCACACGCCTGTAATCTCAGCTACTGGGGAGGCTTAGGCGGGAGAATTGCTGGAACCCGTGAGATGGAGGTTGCAGTGAGCCAAGATCACACCACTGCGCTCCAGCCTGGGAGACAGAGCAAGACTCTGTCTCAAAAAAAAAAAAAAATACAAAGGAACCTAAGAAACTACCATAAAAAATTACCAGCAAACTGGATAACCTACAAGAAATGGATGAGTTCCTAGACACATACAGCCTACCAAGACTGAATCACAAAGACACAGAAAATCTGACCAATGAGTAAGAAGGTTGAATCAATAATTTAAAAAAGTCTGCCATCAAAGAAAAGCCTAGGACCTGGTGGCATCATTGCCAAATTCAACTAAACATTTATGGAAAACTAATACCAATCTTTCTGAAACTTCCAAAAATTTGATGAAGAGGAATACTTTCAAACTATGTTTACAAGGCCAGAACTACCCTGATATCAAATCCAGACAAGGACACTATAAGAAAAGAAAATTAGGCCGGGGACAGTGGCTCATGCCTGTAATCCCAACACTGCGAGGCCAAGATGGGCAGATCACCTGAGGACAGGAGTTCCAGAACATCCTGGCCAAAATGATGAAACCCCGTCTCTACTAAAAATTACAAAAATTAACCGAGAGTGGTGGCGCATGCCTGTAATACCAGCTACTCGGGAAGCTGAGGCCAGAGAATCACTAGAACCTGGGAGGCGGAGGTTGCAGTGAGCTGAGATGGTGTCACTGCACTCCAGCCTGGGCAACAGAGAGAGACTCCATCTTTAAAAAAAGAAAAAAAAAAGAAAGAAAGTAAAGGAAAAAAAATTAGATCAATATCCTTGATGAACACAGCTGCAAAAACCTCACCAGAACTAGCAAACCAAATTCATTACATTAAAAGGCTCATTCACCATGATCAAGTGGGATTTATCCCAGCCTGGGCAATATAGCAAAACCCCATCTCTGCAAAAAAATAAATTTTTTTTTTTTAATTAGCCAGGTGTTGTGCTGTGTGCCTATAGTCTCAGCTACTTGGAAAGCTGAGGCAGGAGGATTGCTTGAGCCCAGGAGTTTGAGACTGCAGTGAGCTATGACCACCACTGCACTCCAGCCTGAATGACAGAGTGAGACCTTGTCTCCAAAACAAATAAAGTTGGATTTATCCATGGGATGCAAGGATGGTTCAATGGTTCAACATATGTGGTGTATCAATAAATGTGATACACCACATTAACAGAATGAAGGACAAAAACCATATAATTTTCTCAATAGATGCAGAAAAAGCATCTGAAAATGAACCACCATTCATGATTAAAAAATCAACAAATTAAGTATAGAAGGAATGCCCACTCTTACCACTTCCATTCAACAAAACACTGGAAGTTCTAATTATAGCAATTGCACAGGAAAAATGAAAGGCTGGTGGCTCACACCTGTCCTCCCAGCACTTTGGGAGGCCGAGGCGGGCAGATCACCTGAGGTCAGGAGTTCGAGATTAGCCTGGCAAATATGGTGAAACCCCTACTCTACTAAAAATACAAAAATTGGCCAGGCATGGTGGTGTAAGCCTGTAATCCCAGTTACTTGGGAGGCTAAGGCAGGAGAATCGCTTGAACCTGGAAGGTGGAGGTTGCAACGAGCTGAGATTGTGCCACTGCACTCCAGCCTGGGTGACAGAGTGAGACTCTGTCAAAAAAAAAAAAAAAAAAAAAAAAAAAGCATCCAAATCAGAAATAAGTCAAATTGTTCCTGTTTGCAGATGACATGATTTTATATATGGAAAATGTGTATATCTACATGCAAAAGAATGAAGTTGAACTCTTATCTTACACCTTACACAAAAATCAACTCAAAATGGATTAAAAACCTATTTTTAGGCTGGGCACAGTGGCTCACACCTGTAATCCCAGTACTTCGGGAGGCTGAGGCAAGCAGATCACTTTAGGTCAGGAGTTTGAGACCAGGCTGGCCAACGTGGCAAAACCCCGACTCTACCAAAAATACAAAAATTAGCAAGGCGTGGTGAAGCGTGCCTATAATCCCAGCTGCTCGGGAGGCTGACACAGGAGAATCACTAGAACCTGAGAGATGGAGGTTGCAGTGAGCCAAGATCGTGCCACTGAACTCCAGTCTGGGGGACAAAGCGAGACACTATCTCAAAAACAAAAACAAACAAAAAAACCTATTTTAAGAACTGAAACTATAAAACCTTAAGAAAAAAAAAAAAAACAGAGAAAAAGGTCTTTGACATTAATCTTGGCAATGATGTTTTGACTGGGACACCAAAAGTACAGACAACAAAAGCAAAAACAAAACAAAAGCTGCTGTACAGCAAAGGAAACAACAACATGAAAAGGCAGCCTATGCACTGGGAGAAAATACTTGCAAACTATATATCTAATAAGGGGTTAATAAGCAAAATACATATGGAACTCAATAGCATTCAAATGAATAACCTGATTTTAAAATGGGCAAAGCATCTGAAGAGTCATTTCTTCAAAGACATAAAAATGGCCAGCAGGGATATAGGTGGCTCAACATCACTAATCATCAAGAAAATGTAAATAAAAAGCACAATGAGTTATCTCACAGGTTAGGATAGCTTTTATCAAAAAGACAAGAAATAGCAAGTGGTGAAGTTGTAGAGAAAACTGAACATTTGTACACTGTTAATCAGAATGCAGATTGGTGCTGCACTGTGGAAAACACTATGGATGCTCTTAAAGATAGAACTACCATATGATACAGCAATCCCGCTCCTGGGCATGTGCCTAAAGGAAACAAAATCACCACCTTGTAAAGATAACTGTGTTCCCATGTTCATTGAAGCATTATTCACAGGAGCCAACATATGGAAACAACCAAGGTGTCCATCAACAGACGAATGGATAAAGAAATGATGCCATAATAATTTACATACATACCATGGAACTTCAGCATTAAAAAGGGAAGTCCTGCCATTTGCAACAACAGGGATGAAGCTGGAGGAGGACATCATGTTAAAAGAAGTAAGCTAAACACAGGAAGAAAAATACTGCATGATCCCACTTATATGTAGAATCTTTAAAACAAACAAACAAACATCAACAACAACAAAAACAGTAAAATAGTGGTTACCGGGGTGGGGGAAATGGGAAAAGGTAAGTCAACATTGCAGTTATGTAGGATGGACGAGCCTAAGAGACAACATGAGGGCTTATAGTTAATAAAATTGTATCATATACTGGTAATTTGCCAAGAGAGTTGATTTTAGGTACTCTTATCACACACACGAGTATGTTATGATGGGTATGTTAATTTGCTTGACACATGGGTATGAGTATGTTAATTTGCTTGACCTTGATATACTATATATATCAAGTTTATCAAAACATTGAACATATTAAATATATACAATAAAAAGAACATAGGATATAGATATGTATATAACAAAGGAAGGGGAAAAATGAAAATAAAGTTTTATTTGATGAAACAACAAAAATATGTAGAGTTCTTTTTCTTTTTTTAGAGACAGGATCCCACTATATTGCCCAGGCTGAAGTACAGTGGCTATTCACAGGTGCGGTAATAGTGCATTATAGCCTTGAACTCCTGGGCTCAAGTGATCCTCCTGCCTCAGCCTGCCAAATAGCTGGGACTATAGGTGCACACCACTGTGCCTGTCTCATTTTTGATATAAATTCTTAAAACAGGAATACATGGATTCCTGATTAATAAAAAAAATCCAGCATTATGCTAAATCAAACAATGGACATATTGTTTAGGATTCAGACAAGCAATTTTACTCTCACCATATTTAATATTTTGGATATTTCAGAGCATTTAAACAAGTGTAAAAATTAAGTAGCCAAACAGTATTTTTCCAGGTATATTGAAGGAGTTGAATAAAAGATATTTGCCATAATTCAACAAGATAGCTGAAATCAATAGCTTTTCTATACACAACTAGTTACAAAGTATAGCAGAAGAAAAATCCCATTTCCAACATCCAAAAGACAAACCTTTAAAAATATGCAAGACCTAATTAGTAAAAATTTGAAAACTGAGACACACACAGACCATTTGAACAAATGGAAAAACATATAGCCGTTTGTGACCAACATGGTAAAACCCTGTCTCTACTAAAAATACAAAAATTAGCTGGGCGTGGTGGTGGATGCCTGTAATCCTAGCTATTCGGGAGGCAGAGGTTGCAGTGAGCCGAGAACACACCACTGCACTTCAGCCTGGGTGACAGAGTGAGACCCCATCTCAAAAAAAAGACATACAGTCGTGTTTTTAGATAGAAGCCTCTGTATGATTAAGCCTGTTCTTATTAATCTATTTATTTAACTTGATCTCAATAGAAGTACCAATTTCCCCTCAAGAACCAGACAAGCTAATTTTAAAGTTCATATTGGGGAAAAAAATGCAAAAAAAAAAAAAAAATCCAGGAAAATTCTGAAAGAATGAGAAAAGTTTAACTTCCCCTTAGCAGTTATGAAAAATATAAATATCCAAGTACTGCAACTTAAAACTACAAAATAAATAAGACAATAAAAAATAAAAATTTAGAACTGCATTAGGTACATGAAAATCAGATCCTAGAACAGAAATAGGTTAAAATTCATATAGACATTTAGTACTAATATGGGTGGCATTTCAAGCGTTGGTGCATAGACTTCAGATGGATCAAAGAACTCTCAAACACAAAGAGACGTGTTAAAGATTCATATACATAAATACATAAAAGTGGCCAGGTGTGGTGGCTCACATCTGTTATTCCCAGCACTTTGGGAGGCCAAGGCAGGCAGATCATTTGAGGCCAAGAGTTCGAGATCAGCCTGGCCAACATGGCAAAACCCCATCTCTACTAAAAATGCAAAAAGTTAGCCAGGTATGGTGGCACATGCCTACAGTCCCAGCTATTCAACTTGGGAAGGTTGAGGCATGCAAATTGCATGAACCTGGGAGGTGGAGGTTGCAGTGAGTCGAGATCGTGGCATTGCACTCCAGCCTGGGCAACAGAGTAAGACGCTGTCTCCCCTACTCAAAAAACAAACAAAAACAAAAACAAAAACATTCATATACATAAAATTGTGCTTGATAAAAAAAAAAATTCCATTAACAAGGTAAAAACTGCTGGACGTGGTGGCTCATGCCTGTAATCCCAGGAGTTGCCTTTGGAGTTACCTTTGGGAGGCCAAGACAGGGCAGATTGCTTGAGCCCAGGAGTTGGAGACCAGCCTGGGCAACACGGCAAAACCCCATCCTACCAAAAGTTAAAAAATTAGCTAGGCATGGTGGCACGCACCTCTGGTAGGAAGGCTGAGGTGGGAGGATTGCTTGGGCCCATAAGTCAAGGGCTGCAGTGAGCTGTGTTCATGCCACCACACTCCAGCCTAGGCAACAGAGCAAGACCTTCTCAGAACAAAACACAGCAAAAAAATCAGATAGAAATTAAGATAATCTGGGACAAAACACTTTCAAACTTCTAACTGTAAAACTGCATGTATAAAGTACTAGAGCTCTTTAAATAGGCAAAGGAGACTACAAATGGCTAACAGATTAAAAAATAGTCTTAATAGAAATGCAAATATAAGCTACAAGGAAAACACCATTTTTCTATTAGTTTGGCAAAGGTCAAGAAGTTTCTTGGCACAAGTATGAAAAAATAGACATCTTCATCCATTGCTAATGGGAGTATCAATAAACTCCGGATGACAGTAATTACAGAATACCTTTTTACTCAACTTCTAATAATATATCTTCTAGAATCACAAATGTCCATAGATGAATATAAGACTGTTCATTACAGGCTTTTTCTTTGGTAGTAGCAAAAGACTAGAACAATCTGCTCACTAGGTACTATTTAAACAAATTATTACATATCCATAAACTGGAATACTATGTAGCTACTATTAGAAAAGTACGTCATCAGATAAAGACACATGGTTCAATAAAAATGTAAGATGAAGAGTGCCTATGCTCATTTGCTTAAAAATGCAGGGTGACAAACATAGCAGTTGTGCTAATTTATGCACATATTTTAGGAGAATACACATAAAACTGGCAAATAGCTGATTCCAGGGAGGAGATGGACTGAGAAGGGATCCCTAACCCCCAGGCCGTGGTCTAGTACGGTCCATGACCTATTAGGAACCGGGCCGCGCAGCAGGAGGTAAGCAGTAGGTCAGAGAGTGAAGCTTCATCTGTCTTCACAGCTGCTCCTCATCGCTCACATTACCACCTGAGCTCCCCCTCCGGTCAGATCAGCAGTGGCATTAGATTCTCATAGGGAGTGCAAACCCTATTGTGAACTGCGCATGTGAGGGATCTAGGTCGTACATTCCTTATGAAAACTAATTCCTCATGATCTGAGGTGGAAGTTTCATCCTGAAACCATCCCCTGCAACCCTGGGTCTGTGGAAAAAACTGTTTTCCATAAAATCAGTCCCTGGTACCAAAAAATTGGGTACCGCTGCTTTACAAAGTGAAATTTTAAAAAGACGTTTTACCTGTTTTTAAAAACTTAATCCAAAAGCAAAAGTAATTTAGATTCAATGCCCGTTTTAATGTTTGAATAGCATAGTTTCTTTGCTATGATCAAATGTTTTGAGAATCAGTCAAATGCTATTAATTCAGAATCAAGTCTGACATTTCTGAAATAGTGAAAATTAGAGTATATAAATTTGAAAATGTCAAGTAATTTTAATGAACATTTAGCAATATGAGCAGAATCTGTGCTATTAAGTTATACAAATCCAAGGCTTCCCTATTTAAAATAGGAAAAAAATCACTGTAAATCTTTCTAGCGATATTTGTTGGAAGAAAAAAAAGTCAACAGTTGGTTATAAGAGTGAAATGGCTTATACTGAAAGTAAGACACACAGTAGATCCTATTTGTTCATTTTCATAGGTAGCTTTATTTGGTTTTTAGAAAAATATATACAATAATCGGAACCTCAGTTCTTAAATAGTTTTAAATTAAAAGTATACAAGTAAGAGGATATGTTTCCACAGTCAGAACATCAATACTGCTTAATAATGTAGATAGGAATTTCTGCAACAAGTCAAAACATTTACAGAACTCAGGAAGAGCAGCTTGTGGCTGGCAAGTCAGCCAGCTCAGAAAACAGGTAGGAGGGGAAGAGGTTTGATCTTTCCCCTTTAGTGTGAATTTGAGAAAGTGATGAAAGATTTACATGTTCACGCATCCTAAAGGCTAGAGCTTTCAATAAAAACATTAGAATGTAGGGGCGGAGGCCCTCTAGGGCATATGCTAACAAGCTAACTTAGATCAAACAAAAATTTGCCATCTCAATTTGGTATTCAGTTGGATTTGGATATATTAGGATTACCTGTCAGTCACAGTTCAACTAGTTCAGATACAACAAAACTCAAGGATTTGGAGTATTTGTTAATGACATTTCTTTTGGATCAGACTCCTGCTTTCTCTTGAACATTCTTCTTAATGAATTCACAGTATTCAGTGTTTGCAAAAGATACTTGAGTTTGACAGCCCTCTGACTTTACATCGTTTTGAGAAGTTGCGCAAGGAAGCAATAGGAATTGCCTTAGCTTTGTGCCAACTCGGCCCTTTTCCCCCATACTGTAGTAACTCCAGGCCTACTTCTCCAGTAGTATAGCTCTTCCCTCCACTGGTCCTTTTCAGGGATTGAAGTCTAATCAGTGCGCCAGCCAGAGGCCAGTTTGTCATGGGATTTCCTGGGGAGCTTAAATGGAAGTGGATCAGAGAACTGATACCAGTAGCCACCTCCTTTCCTCGTTGTATGCATTTGCTAAATAAGCAAAGCAATGAGGCAAATGTCACGAGCAACGTCAGGCTTCCAAGTCTACAAACACTTGTCTGAATGAGAGAGAGGTGATAGGCAATAGGCAAATTAGTAGTAGAGCTAGAGGTTCAATTAAGAATGAGAGGAGAGTGATCGGTATTTTGTTCTCTGTTCATCTATTTCCTGCTTAGTTTTCTTGATGCAACTAAAGATCTCCTTAAACAACGCTTTGTATTCTGGAGGTGTTGTAGGGGAACTGACGGGCTCTGGGTTGACAGAGGCCAGTTCCCAGCCGCTGGCAACAGGCTCAGACTGGGCGTTCACTCCAGTCAGGTCCTTGGCCGGAGCCCTGGAGGTCTGTACAGCCTTGTGTGACAGGGAGTCCTGTTCCTGTTGGCACTTCTTCAGCAGCTCTTCATACTTCACCTTCAGGGCACTGTACTGTGTGTCCACTTCGTGCAGAAGGGAGATGCCCCTCTGTTTCACAGCCTTGGCCCTCCTGATGCAGGTCTCCTCATGGCCCTTCACGATGTCACTCCCTGCCAAGCTGCTGAGGATCGTCTCACTGCTGCTGCGCTTGAGAGGCTTTCTATGTGGTTCCGGCACAGTCAGGAACATCTCTTCCAGCAGGCTCTGGCTGGGTTCTTTGAAAGGAACAAACAGAGAGTCTGGCACCAGCTTCTCAACCCCATTCACAAATGGATGCTCTGACTGCAACATCTGTCGCATCTCTGCCACCTCAGCCTCTAGTTCCAGTGCCCGTGCTCGGTAGGCACCTGTGGCCCCCAGCTGCTGCTCCAGTTCACTGTTCTCCTTTAACACCAGCCCATATTCCTCCTCCATAGTCACCCGCTTCTGCCGCTCCAGGCTCAGCTGGGCCTGCAACATTGTCACCGTTTTTTTCAAGTGCTCATTTTCCTCTTCATCAGGGCTTGGCTGACTTTGCAAGGAAGTGATCTTCTCAGCGAACACATGATCATACACGAAATGTCTAGGGGAAAAAATATTGAAAGAATGTATTACACAGGTCCACTGAGAATGAAGTGAGGAAGACTGGTGATTTTTTTTCAACTAAGTAAATTTGAGGAGCTGTGACAGTGACTGATTTTTTTCTTTTTTTTTGAGATGGAGTCTCACTCTGTTGCCAGGCTGGAGTACAGTGGAGCGATCTCAGCTCATTGCAACCTCAGCCTCCCGGGTTTAAGCAATTCTCCTGCCTCAGCCTCCCAAGTAGGTGGGATTTTAGGCATGCGCCACCATGCCTGGCTAATTTTGTATTTTTAGTAGAGACGGGATTTCTCCATGTTGGTTAGGCTGGTTGGTCTCCCAACCTCAGGTGATCCTCCTGCCTCGGCCTCCCAAAGTGCTGGGATTTACAGGTGTGAGCCACTGCACCCAAGCCGACAATGACTGATTTTTAGCCACACTGGAGCAGTGGCTAAAATGGAATTGTGTGAGGCTGGTAAATAAACACATGAAAGCAAACTCAGTTTTTGCGATGAATCTTTTTTTAATGTTGAAAGTACTAAAGAACATCTATTCCCAAAGACTGGCAGTATGCCAATGACCTCACAAGGGAAACCTTAAAAAGTACTGGTGCCTGGGTCCCAACCCACAGATTCCAACCTAGTTGGTCTGCTGCCCAGCCTGAGGGTTTCTAAAGGCTCTCCAGATGATTCATAATACATAATTACGATTGAATCACTACAGCAAATTACTGTTGCTGTGGTGTTTAACCAGGAATGTTCATCAGAATTGCCTGGGCAGCTTTTTACCCACACCCAGAAATTCTGATTTAGGCCTGAGGGAATGTGTTGGTATCTGCATTTTGAAAAACTCCACAGGTGATCTGATGTGCAGCAAAGGTTGAGACCCACCAAATGAACCACCTGGTTTCTCCTGCTCAGTCCAAGGCACCTTGCTTGACTATTTATTTGTGTTTTTATTTGCTTATCTGCCGTTCCGTTAGACTGAAAGCTCACAGGGGTAGGAACTCTATTCTGCTCACCAGCCCTCAGGTCTGGCATAGAGCTTGCCATACAACAAGTGTTCCATAAATACTTCTTAAAGATTCAGACTTGTAACTCTAAATTATAAAGGTACTTCTTTAAGCAAAAAATCTTCTGTTTGCTTGCATTTTTGTTTTACCAATATTTCTATAGTCTATCAGAAGTCATTCATCTTAAACTATGATTTAACACATTAAAAGCCCTGAAATAAGTGCTCTAAGACTTTCAAAATAAGAATTACTAATATATAAGAACTGTGTAATTTATATGTTTAAGTGATTTTGTTCAAAACCAATGGTAGCTTAATAGCTAAGTGACATTTCTTAAAATGGTACTTTCAATCTACTGGAATTCAGAATGTGCCAATGACATGAGACAGTCCCTGCTGTAACTCCACAGACAGGTAGGCTCTTACTGGCGGAGATCATACAGCTCCTTCAGACATGCAAAGCTGGGTGCCGGTTTCTCCTGGTCACACTTCCCCTGGCTCCTTCTCCCTCGGCCAGATGACTTCAGCTCCTCCACTTGGCTCTGCAGGTGATCAATGTTGGTTTGCAGGCATTCAATCGTTTCAGTCAGGCTGTAAGGAACAGACAGAAGCCACTGCTGCTTGTCATACTGAATCAAGGGCAAAAGCGGTGAGGAGAGATTAGATGCGAGCCACTCACATTGGGCTTTCTTAATTGGAAAGGACATCTATTTAATCTCCATTCTCCAGAAAGAATTAAATTAAACCTTATCCCATATTGACCTAAACCCACTGCAGCCATGTTCTATTCTAGTTTATACTAAAGAACTTCCCGCTAGGCCTTCCTTGTCAGATTCTAGAAAACTTACCTCAGAATCTTTTGCTGTGAGGCCTTGCTGTCAGCAACTAGTTTTTGATTTGTTTCTTCCAGTTCCCTTGCTGTGACGTCTAATTGTTCATAAACCTTTGCATGTTGTTCGTTCATCTGCCGTAGAAGCTCCACTTGCTTGGTCAGATACTGTAAGAGAAGATCAGGACCAGGTGACACAAACAGATAAGATACCTGCTGTTCCTTGGCTGGCCATGGTGGCTCATGCCTGTAATCTCAGCACTTTGGGAGGCCGAGACATATGGCTCACCTGAGGTCAGGAATTCGAGACCAGCCTGACAAAACATGGTGAAATCCCGTCTCTACTAAAAATATAAAAATTAGGCAGGTGTGGTGACACATGCCTGTAATCCCAGCTACTTGGGAGGCTGAAGCAGGAAAATCACTTGAACCCGGGAGACAGAGGTTGCAATGAGCCGAGATGGCGCCATTGCACTCCAGCCTGGGCAACAAGAGTGAAACTCCATCTCAAACAAACAAACAAACAAACAAAGATACCTTCTGTTCCAACACCAATTCTCTGATTCTCAACACCAACTCTTGTTGGGGTGGGGCTGGCATACAGTCTCCATCTCTGGGCTCACTGTCCTCCCAGCACTGCCCAGAAGCTCCCTTAGACCCATTTCAATTTTCTCCAGGCCTTCTCACATCAGCGTGATTGATTCAATTATTGGCCACTGGTGACTAAACTCAATCTCCAACCCTTCCTTCTATCCAGAAGTTGTGGGGCTGGGACTGATAGATCTAACCCTCTAATTATGTGGTTGCTTTCTCTGGTGACCGGAACTCATCCTATCAGGAAACTCCAAGGGTTTTAGGAGCTCTATGCCAGGAACCAGGGACAAAGACCAAATATATAATTTTTATTATACCATATGTTTATTTTAAGAAAAGAAGAAATTAAACTCCCTGTCTTCCTAAGAAACGAGCACAGGCTATCCTTTATATGCTTAGCTCCCTTAATGCTCACCAATACCCCACTGCATTGTGAGGCTAATTTGCCAAAGCATATACCATGCATAAAATTAATATTCAACCAAAAAATCTAAAGTGAGACATAATAATCCCTTAAGACAAAAAGCATGGAACATGTGATCAAAGTTTAAGCAAAAACATCATGTTTAACAGAAATAAAGCCTAATGCGGAGGATTTTTGTTTTTTTAATTATACTCTAAGTTCTAGGGTACATGTGCACAATGTGCAGGTTTAATACATAGGTATACATGTGCCATGTTGGTTTGCTGCACCCATCAACTCATCATTTACATTAGGTATTTCTCCTAATGCTGTCCCTCCCCCAGCTCCCCAGCCCCCAACAGGCCCCAGTGTGTGATGTTCCCTGCCCTGTGTCCAAGTGATCTCATTGTTCAATTCCCACCTATGAGTAAGAACATGTGGTGTTTGGTTTTCTGTCCTTGTGATAGTTTGCTGAGAATGATGGTTTCCAGCTTCATCCATGTCCCACAAAGGACATGAACTCATCCTTTTTTATGGCTACACAGTATTCCATGGTGTCTATGTGCCACATTTTCTTAATCCAGTCTATCACTGATGGACGTTTGGGTTGGTTCCAAGTCTTTGCTATTGTGAATAGTGCCACAATAAACATACGTGTGCATGTGTCTTTAGAGCAGCATGATTTATAATCCTTTGGGTATATACCCAGTAATAGGATGGCTGGGTCAAATGGTATTTCTAGTTCTAGATCCTTGAGGAATCAATCGCCACACTGTCTTCCACAATGGTTGAATTAACTGACACTCCCACCAACAGTGTAAAAAGCGTTTTTATTTCTACATGGAGGATTTTAACTTGGAAAAAAGATCACTTTCTTTCTCTGAGTGAGGCATCCTGGACCAAAAAAAATGAAAAGTATGTTGCTTTGAAGAGAAAGATATGTCAGCTTAATATGCTTCAAAGACTCCTGTTATTTTTAATTTTATGAGATTTTTATCACCATTATCCTCCTTATTCACGAGAAATTTATCAGATGATTTATTCTGGTCCTGCTAAGACTGCCTCCTAAATGGCCAAGGATAAAGGGGAATAATTCCAACCTTAACGCCGCAGTGTAAGTCACCTTGACTCCCTCCCCTGCTCAGCTCTAGCTGAAGACACTAAAACACAGTATATACTCCAAAGGAAATAATCACAGTATTTCCCTGGACAGAACCAGAAAGGGGGGAGAAATGGTTTGAAGCTTACTGATGATTAAACTGTAAAAGACTCAGAACTTGACTTTAAAAACACTCTTCTTGGCCAGGCATGTGGCTCACACCTGTAATCCCAGCATTCTGGGAGACCAAAACAGGCAGACTGCTTAAGGCCAGAAGTTCAAGACCAGCCTGGCCAACATGGCAAAAACCGATCTCTAGTAAAAATACAAAAATTAGGCTGGCGTGGTGGCACGTGCCTGTAATCCCAGGTACTCAGGAGGCTGAGGCATAAGAATCTTTTGAACGTGGGAGGTGGAGGTTGCAGTGAACCAAGATCGTGCCACTGCACTACAGCTGGGGCGACAGAGGCTCTGTCTCAAATACAACACAACACACTCTTCTTGAGGCTTTTTCTACAACTCTACAAGTATCTGCAAGGCTAACAAACTGAAACAATGGGCTAAATGACACTCAACGGGCCCTTAAAGTGTTGAAAAAAGCATATATGGCTTTTTTTTTTCAAATCCACTTATACATAACTCAGCAGCAAAGGGTTGAACAAACACTTAACCTAACTTCAACTTTTTCATCTGAAACTCGTGGGGTCAAAAGTGTTTTGGAAAATTCTTTAAATTTTAGAAAGACAACATGGCGCTCATACCTGACACGCACCTGACACTTTATAATACCACCTGTGAGGTCTGGGCAGCACCCTGTATCGAGCCATCAAATTTCTGCATCAAAAAGTATGAACTAAGACTATAAACAGCCTTACACCAGTTCAGGTAAAGATCTACTACCAAATGAATCTGTTGTAAATTTAAGGGGAAAAGAAAATCTTACTTTATAGAGCTTTTTGGGTTCGGAATGGGTAAGTGGTTATGGATCTGTTAGTACCTACCATGTAGAACTGGAAGAATTAAATGAGAGGTGAGCACACAGCACGGTCTATAAAAGCCTGTGTGTAATCTTCACTGCCTCAACTTCCACCAGCTTCTTCTGGTCCTTTGGAAATCAACCACTAATTCTCATGAGTGAAGCTTTTTCAGAACTAAATCCTTAATCCTGCCCTCTGGCTAGTAAGGCCATAGTAGGTTCTTGTCATTGATGGGAACATGTTCAATCTCTTAGGAATTGATGAGATTCCACAGAAGTGGAAAAAAGGCTTAGAATCACAAGAATACATACATAATAGCTGCAGAAATTTTTCAAGCTTCTTTGTATCAAGTATAAATTATCAAGTATTCTTTAGGACTCAGAACTACCTTTAAAAATGCTAATGTATAAACCAGACATTAATTTACTAATATACAACAGGAGCTGTTCCTGCCCAGTGACAATAATATTCACATCCTCTATATAGGACACAGCTGCCCCACAAAGGGCATGTGAAAGGCCGATTCATGAATCGGAGTCTCTGGTAGACATAGGATCAGAGGAGTCTGATGGGAGGCAGTGATATCCTAACTAAGAGCACAAGCTTTGGGGTCAGAACCTGGTCTGAGGTTTTGCTTTGCTGTTTAGAACTGGGTGGCCTACAGCAAGCACATTTTTCTTAGGTGAGTTCTCCTCATCAACCCCATAAGGCTGTGAAGATAAATATGTGTGTGGCAGAGACTGGACTATGTCACCCTAAAGCATGCGTCTTTGGCATAAAAAGGTTCCTGCCTCCTCCCTCTCTACCAGGGAGAACAAAGGTTAACCACTAACATCTTTAGAACTTTATGGGCCAGAAGACAGCATCAGAGGAATCCACACTAACAAGCTTTGCTAAGGGGCCTTTATCACCACTTATTTGCCTTCCCACAAGTTCTGCCCTTAGACAAAGTCCTTCTCCTTTGTCTTGTTACTTCTCTAAAAATTGAAGATACTAAATAAGCTGGAATTCAAAGCCACCTTTGAGAATTACTCATTCCCTGGGTATCTCCCACACATATATATGAAATAGCTATGTTAATAAGTTTTTCTCTTGTTAATATGTCTTTTGTTACAGGGGTCCTTTCCAACTTAAGCGCTCATGAAGGTTGACGAAAAAAAATTTTTTCCTCCCTGACATATACAAATATATAATTTACATAAAGGTTAATATATGTAGAGAGTTCAGCATGAGATCTGGCAGATGGTAAAATTGCTCAATAAGGAGGAGCTACTGTCATCTTTATTTAAAGCTACAGTTTTCAAACTTCACATGTGCTAAGATTCACCTGGAAGATTTATTAAAGTGTAAGAACCTGGGTCTCTTTCCCTCAAAAGGCAGAGACTGGAGTAGAGCCAGGATTCTGCATTTTTAGCAACAAACCCAGCTGATATTAGTACAGGCAATCCACAGATCACACTTAGAGAAATGTTGATCTTGGGCATGGAAAATCCTGGAAGTCCCTGCCCTGACCAATGTCCTTTTCTCTTGGGTCTAGGAGACACAGGCATTCACTGGATCAATGATGACTCTTTGGCTTAATGCTCACCATCTCCCTGCATAGGGCTCAGCTTAGATGCAGTTATCCACTAAGATTAGGTTATATTTTAACTGTACCACAGTAGCATTCTTCATCGTTTCATTTTGTTATGTTCTTACAATCATTAATTCCCTGAAATTACAAATTAGTCACCTTAACCTTGCTTGAGTGATCCTTCCTGACTTCTCAGTCCACACAACTACTGAATTTCTACAGATGGCTAATTTTATCCACTGCATTTTAAAACTTTCTATTGTGGACCAGGTGTGGTGGCTCATGCCTGTAATCCCAGCACTTTGGGAGGCCAAGGCGGGTGGATCACTTGAGGTCAGGAGTTCGAGACCAGCCTGGCCAACATGGTGAAACTCCATCTCTACTTAAAAAAAAAAAAAAAAAAAAATTAGCTAGGCGTGGTGGCACACGCCTGTAGTCCCAGCTACTTGGGAGGCTGAGGCATGAGAATCGCTTGAACCCAGGAGGCAAAGGTTGCAGTGAGATAAGATCACATCATTGCACTCCAGCCTGGGTGACAGAGTAAGACTCTGTTTGAAAATAAATAAATAAAACTTTCTACTATGGATAATCTCAAACATGCAGATAAATGGTTTAATGAACTCCCATGTACCCATCAACCAGTTTCAGCAATTACCAACATACAGTCAATCTTATTTCATCTCTACTCTCCTATTTTCCTCATCCTCCAATCATTTTAAAGTTAATCCAAGGCATCTCAAGTATACATCTTCATACATTTCTAGGACTTTTCATTTTAACCATAATTCCTAAGGGAAAAAAAAACTCAATAATAATTCCTTAACATCTATTATGTTTCAGCATTAATATTTTCCCAATTGTCTCAAGTGGTTTTTCCAGCTTCATTTGTTAGCTATTGATTTTAAAATTTCACACTTAGGGGAGATATCTTTGCCTTTTTTGGAGTTGCCCCACGGCAAGGCAAGCGCCTCCCTCCTCTAATGCCTTTACTCTACCATCCCCTATCTGGGGGGATGCACTTCCCCTGGTTGGCTCCACCTAAGGCAGCAGTTCTTAGCCTGGGGTACATGGATAGACTTTAGAGAGTCTGTGAACATGGATGAATTTAAAGGGTCTGAACAGCTACATCTTCATTTTTGCTAACTTCAAAATGAAATTTGACATTTCTTTCAAGTATTAATAGAGGTGTTAAAATTTATAGGAGACCACTGGTTTGGACTGAGTCCCTGCCCCAGCCCCAACAAACCAAACCAAAATGGAGTCACTTGTGCTAAAGTTCCATGTCAGCAAGACAGTTATTCATCTGACTTCTGAGAAATTAGAAGAGAAAATAGCCAAACCCCTAAACATGCCAGTTTTAGCCAGCATAAGGGACTTCCCTCTGCTTTAACCTTTACAAATAAATTAACTTTGAAATCACCCATTTTTTTTTGTTTCTGCTTTCCTCAGCCCCTGTCTATAAAACCAACTTCCTCTGCTAAGCTCATTGAAACCCTCATTCTCTAAGAATGAGGTGTTGCTGAACTTTAGAATCTCAAATAAAAGCCAATCTTTATATTTGTTGAAATTTTTTCTTTTTACAGAGGCAATAAACCACCAGTGGTATTAGGTTTATCCGTGACTTCATCATCAACAGAAATCACAGATATTTTCACACTGCACTATAGTTGCAGAAATCTTGATTTACTGCCTGCCTTCATCACTATTTGAAATCATGGTAGTTTCTAGATCTTGTTATTAAATATGTTAATACGTATCTATCTTATTATATCACAAATTTATTTTTCAATATTTGACAGGTATTTCATTATAACAGATTTCCTTTGTAATTCAATGAATTTTAAGAGGATTATCATAGATCTCATTAGATAATCAAAGGGATCCATGGCACCAAAGAAAGATTACAAACTCCAGTTATCCTTCTGGCCTCATTTCAAATATAACCTCTTCAGAAGTCTTTTAAGACCACTTTGGCCAGGTGCTGTGGCTCATGGTTGTAATCCCAGCGCTCTGGGAGGCCAAGGTGGGCGGATCACCTGAGGTCAGGAGTTTGAGACCAGCCTGGCCAACATGGCAAAACCCCATCTCTATTAAAAATACAAAAATTGGCTGGGCATGGTGGCTCATGCCTGTAATCCCAGCACTTTGGGAGGCCGAGGTAGGCAGATCACCTGAGGTCAGGAGTTCGAGACCAGCCTGAGCAACATGGTGAAACCCTGTCTCTACTAAAAATATAAAAATTAGCCGGGTGTGATGGCAGGTGCCTGTAATCCCAGCTATTCGGGAGGCTGAAGCAGGAGAATCACTTGAATCTGGGAGGTAGAGGCTGCAGTGGGCCGAGATCGCGCCACTGTACTCCAGCCTGGGGGACAAAAGCAAGACTTCATCTAAAAAATAAATAAATAAATAAATAAATAAATAAATAAATAAAATAAAATAAATAGAAATACAAAAATTATCCAGGCAAGGTAGTGCACACTTGTAATACCAGCTACTCTACTTGGGAGACTGAGGCAAGAGAATTGTTTCAACCTGGGAGGCAGAAGTTGCAGTGAACCAAGATTATGCTACCGCACTCCAACCTCGGCAACAAAACAGGACTCCATCAAAGAAAGAAAGAAAAAGAAAGAGAGAAAGAAAGAAGGAAGGAGAGGAGAGGAGAAGGGCTACCTTAAAGCAGGACTAAAGTGGCAGCACTCCCAAAGAACCCTAAAATTTCTCTCAAAACAATACAATAATATTCAATTTTTTTTTGCTGTTATTTTTGAGATGGAGTCTCACTCTGTTGCCCAGGCTGAAGGTGGGATCTCAGCTCCCTGCAACCTTGGCCTCCTAGGTTCAAGTGATTCTCCTGCCTCAGCCTCCTGAGTAGCTGGGATTATAGGCTTGCACCACCACCCCACGCTAATTTTTGTATTTTTAGTAGAGACTGGGTTTCACTATGTTGGCCAGGCTGGTCTTGAACTCCTGACCTCAGGAGATTCACCTGACTCAGCCTCCCAAAGTGGTGGGATTACAGGCGTGAGCCACTGTGCCAGGCCAGCACTGTAGTCTTCTAAGAATGGAAGGCTCTTGTGTATCTAGTCCATTCCTCACACACAGTAGGGGCCAAAAAAATACTGGTGAACTGGCAGTTTCTAGACTTTTCTTCACAACTGCTTATTGTGCTTGGCATGACTCAGACTGTGAGATGTCAAGGGGGATTTAAGTGAAAGATTTTGAGAAGGGCTTTGGCTTTAGCCCTCTTGGGAAAACAGCCTATTAGCCACGAATTCTCTCCCCTCTTCTCCATTTATGTATTATTTCTCTGTATTTATTCCCATGGCACCAATCGCCCCTGGGAATCTGAAGGGGAGACTTTTACAGTTCCTGCCAGATACTAGATGGGTCACAAGTTGTTGCTCTCTTAAAGACAGAATGCTCAAGTTACAGTTGTGGCCAACATACAGGAAACAAGTCAATATGCAAATAAGTACAAAGAGACCATTTAAGAAACTATAGAAAGTTCCTCTTGTTTGATACATAAAAACCTGTGATACCTGTGGTAACAACACAATGAAACCATTTAAGAACTTGTGATATTTTGGTCTTAGAGGACTTGGCTTTAACAACAATCTAAAGAATGGCAAGGAGCTTGTTTTCACATGGTAGGACCTTAATCTTATTATATGAAACCAAAATTAATCAGAAAAGCCCTTCACTTCTCCAAGATTCAGTTACAGGGGACATACAAAAGAGTCTGACAAAACCAGTCAACAACTTAAAGAAAAATAGTGAGATCTCCAAGCAAGTACTGATGTAAGGCCAGACATCTAGGTCTATGGAGTCAGTGCTTCATTTTTTTCTGAATCTAGAAGGAAATGGGTTAGCTTATTTCCTACCTCTCATCTCGAGGTACAGACATGCTGCTGACATGCTGGTTTTCTCTCTGATACACAGCCTCCAATGAATCTGACTGCCATAGTAAACAGGAAAGGGAGACATTTGAAACAAAACAGTGGGGGAGGGGGGTCATGGGGTAGCAGAAATGTAGG
This sequence comes from Chlorocebus sabaeus, assembly GCF_047675955.1. Taxonomy (NCBI): domain Eukaryota; kingdom Metazoa; phylum Chordata; class Mammalia; order Primates; family Cercopithecidae; genus Chlorocebus; species Chlorocebus sabaeus. The sequence continues at coordinate 20,219,344 of NC_132908.1, forward strand.
TAAAATGTCAATTTATAGCAAAATGCCTTGGGTTTATCTGTCTAGGAATTTGCACAGACTGTCACCTCAACTACAAGTATAACGTTCCAGTTATGCACAAAAGCTACAAACAGGCCACCTTTACAAATAAGGTAAACCTTTAAAAAACACAGGCCAGCAGAATTACATAAATACCTATTTGCAATTGTGGAATCCTAACCCGGAACGCAGGGAAAGACAGAAACAACCCCAAGTAAAAACGCATAGAAATAGAGTGGAAATCTGGCTTGTAAGCAGTGTTGGGATTATCCTGAAATTAAGGATTACAGCCTAAATCCTCTGAATTTAGTATCAAAATGAACTTCCACAATAGTTTCCTATGACTTTGGAAAAATCTCTTTCCCCTGATGAAAGTAATATATTTCCCCTGTAGAAATTTGGTGGGGAGAGGCATGAATATGAAAACAGAAACCACCTATAATCCCATTATTAAAATTATGGGATTAGATTGTTTTTAAAGTCTATTTCCAGTAATTCTGGAGGATTTATTTTTTCAGAATTAAGGTTCCTTCATGACTATAGTTAACAATATTTTATTGTATACTTCAAAATAGCTAGAAAAGATATGGAATATTCCCAACATAAAGAAATGATAAATGTCGGAGGTCATGGGTATCTCAATTTAGATTTCATCATTACACACTGTATGCTTGTATCAAAATTTCACATGCACCCCATACATATGTAAAGCTATTATATACCCATACACATTTTTAAAGACTTTTTTCACCACTAAAATTCTTTTTTTTTGAGACGGAGTCTCGCTCTTTCGTTCAGGCTAGAGTGCAGTGGCGCAATCTCAGCTCACTGCAACCTCAGCCTCCTGAGTAGCTGGGATTACAGGTGCCCGCCACCACGCCCTGGCTAATTTTTGTATTTTTAGTAGATACGGGGTTTTGCCATCTTGGCCAGGCTTGTCTTGAATTCCTGACCTCGTGATCTACCCACCTCGGCCTCCCAAAGTGCTGGGATTACAGGTGTAAGCCACCCAACTGGCCCACTACTAAAATTCTGAAAACATTGGTAAACTACACAACAATTTATACTGTTCAAAATATATATATTTCCATAATCTTATCACCTCAAAAAAATCCTATACCAAAGTAGTGTAAACATTATCACCATTCCATAACGGAGCAAACAGCATCTGAGGGGTAATTCATATGTCTAAATTCTCTAGCTATTTGCAATTAAAATTGAGGGTTTAAACCTGAATCTCCTAAAACAGAGGCCAGAGCCCCTTCTGCCTCCCTTAAAAATCTCCCGAGGTGGAAACCCAGTTTAGGAATTATTAGAAGAGCTTTGTAAGCTGTTTCTCCTCTGTTAAAATACTGATTTCAACAAAGTATCGATTACCTAGTATGTGTGAAAGACCATGAATAAACACAACAGTGCTCACTGTTGCAATGGGAAATAAGGGGAAACGAAAATAAAGCAAATCAATTAAGTATCATATACAGTAGAATATTGATACATGCAGTAAAAGCAGCACAAAATACTTTTTCATTTCCAAAGAGGGCATGAACTCTTGAAAGAAGGGATGCCTTGAAGGCCAGACTACTTTTGAGTGCTAGGCACAACTCCTGTAGGGCATAATGCAGGTGTGTAAGCAGAGAAGTAACCAAAACACAAGGTTGTAGGCTGCTTACACAGTTGTAGGAAAGTGTAAATGAATACAATGGTGTCTGATCTCGTTACTCTCCAAAGAGTTCTCTCCTCCCTGCCTTCCACTCAGAACAGAAAAATCTTGCTCTGGATTCTTAAAAAATTATGTTTTTCAAATTAGCAGGGAATAAAAGTAAGACAGGCTACAGGCTTCTCTGAAGCCAGTTTAACCATTATTTTGAATAGTTTATTTAATCTTTTTTCGTTTTCACATTACATTTTTTTTCAACATTAAAAACAATGCCTACCAAAAATACTGATCAATTTTTAGGAGGATTGTTTGAAACCCTCCAAGAGTCTTTGAAAGAATATCTGTGGTTCTACTTACAAAATACCCTTTGGCAGTGTCCAAGTTGTCTATTTCCATAATAAGTCAGAATCTTAGGGATCTTGTCTTAGTATTTTCACCAGTTCTCTATACTATTTTTCATTCACACAGAAGAGTTCGTTCCCAGACCATTCTTCTGAACTGTCTCATTTTAAATTTCACTGGTGGTAGGATAGGAGCTGATTTTTTGTTTTTCAACTATATATTTTTCTGAATTAAAAAAATCTTTTTTTTTTGAGACGGAGTTTCACTCTTTCACCCAGACTGGAGTGACGTGGTGGGATCTTGGCTCACTGCAACCTCCGTCCCCCGGGTTCCAGGGATTCTCCTGCCTCAGCCTCACAAGTAGCCGGGATTACAGGGATGCACCACCACGCTCAGTTACTTTTTGTATTTTTAGCATAGACAGGGTTTCGCCATGTTGGCCAGGCTGGTCTCAAACTCCCGACTTCAGGTGATCCATCTGCCTCAGCCTCCCAAAGTGCTAGAATTACAGGCGTGAGCCACTGCGCCCAGCTGTGTATTACTTTTCTAATCTAATTCCCAATAAATATTCTACAGTTACTTTAAAACTTGTACAAGTGATTCCATTCATGAAAAGGTCAAAAACAAGCTAAACTTATCTAGGGTGTTGGAGTTAGGATGCTAGTTCACCAGGTGGTGACCAGATGGGCTGATAATGCTCTCAACTCCTTATCTAAGTATAGGTTGCATTGGCATGTTTACTTTATGAAAATTCATCAAACTATACACTTAGGATTTGTGCCCTTTTCTGTAATGTACATTCCAATAAAAAGTTTAAGGTAAGGAGAAACATGCTGAAAAGGTTCAAATTAAGGAGAGAGCCCTTATAAAGTTTTGGGGGCCTCCTGAAGGTTGCAATAAGAGGAACATACGTAAGGGTCATCGTTTAGCAAGGAAGTAGGCTCTTTGGCTGCCTGGTTACTTTTACAAGAGCATCAGGCATTCTTTTAGATATTAGAGAGACCTCGGAAATATACATGGTGATCCCTACGTCTGCCCAGGCACAGTTGTGATGGAGCAGGCAGCAAGGACAGTCTGTGGGAATCCCCCGGCTGGTAAGTGGGCTTAGCCAGTACTGCCATCTCCTCTCCCCTACTGAGACTATAAACTTACTTTCATGAAGCAACTTATAAAAGGAAAGAAAAAATAAAGTCAACTGTAATGGTGGTGAAGAAATCTAAGATAGTAATTATTCTTAGCCAAAAAACAGCTTTGGATAAAGAGGAAAATACTGCATTTTGCAATGCTCAGATCTAGGAACCAGTGGGCTACATATTACAGAAATAAGAGACTCATGAATATGTTTCCCGAAATATTCCAAGCTAAATCTACTGAATAGTTTCATACATGAATTTTGTACTTATTTAATTATGAAGGTCTGAACTGGATTCAGTTCCATGATGCTTTACAATATCTTATGGATAATATTAGATAATAAAGTGTTATTTGTAGATTTGGAGAACCTCAGATATCTCTGGATACTTTCAGAATACCAATGATCTAGCTTAAATGTTTAATCATCCTCGATGAAAACAAAGGAGACAACTTAGATCATAAACCAATTGTTTGTAATCTCCTACACTAATCAATAGGCATCATTCTCCCAACTTACAAATATTTATACTTCTTTCAGCTACACTTGAAAGATGTGCTAAAACGGCCGGGCGCGGTGGCTCAAGCCTGTAATCCCAGCACTTTGGGAGGCCGAGACGGGCAGATCACGAGGTCAGGAGATCGAGACCATCCTGGCTAATACGGTGAAACCCCGTCTCTACTAAAAAATACAAAAAACTAGCCGGGCGAGGTGGTGGGCACCTGTAGTCCCAGCTACTCAAGAGGCTGAGGCAGGAGAATGGCGTAAACCCGGGAGGCAGAGCTTGCAGTGAGCTGAGATCCGGCCACTGCATTCCAGCCTGGGCGACAGAGCGAGACTCCGTCAAAAAAAAAAAAAAAAAAAAAGATGTGCTAAAACAAGAATCAGTTATAGTGTTTTATAAATGCTCTAACAGGAAACATCAATACAATTTATTAACTATTAGCAATAATCAGGCATCGAATAAACCTCACAGACTACGATAATACAATTAAGACTATGTCTCTACATAAATACAAACAGTGATGATCGTTTAGGACTATTCTGAAATCTCCCACTGAGTAAAAAAAGTCTAAGAAACAAAGGAGGAAAGAGTTCTTTGACCACATAAAACATTTGGCTAGTTTACTAGTTTTGTTTTTAGACTAGAGACAGGGTCTCACTTTGTTGCCCAGGCTGGTCTCAAACCCTAGCCTTAAGCAATTGTTCCACTTCAGCCTCCCAAAGTGCTGGGATTACAGACACAAGACACCATGCCTAGCCTAGTTTTTCTGCATTTTAGGTTTCTGAAAAACTCTACAGTAGGTTTTTTTATTTGAGATGGAGTCTTGCTCTGTTGCCTAGGCTGGAGTGCAGCTGCATAATCTCAGCTCACTGCAACCTTCACCTCCCGAGTTCAAGTGATCCTCCTGCCTCAGCTTCCCAAGTAGCTGAGATTATGGGTGCTTGCCACCATCCCCAGCTAATTTTTGTATTTTTAGTAGAGACGAGGTTTCACCATGTTGGCCAGACCGGTCTCGAACTCCTGACCTCAAGGGATGTGCCCGCCTCTGCCTCCCAAAGTGCTGGGATTACAGGCTTGAGCCACCTCACCCGGCCTACAGTAACTGGTCATTAAATTCAATGTAAACATATTCTATGCTCTTTTGATGTAGAATATGCTAAAATGGTACCTGGTGACTTCAATATCATTGCAAGCCATATCGTCCTAGAATTATAAAAGTGTATTTCAGAAATCCTGCTCAAGGGGAGGGTCTACTGTATATATCTTTTATGTTACTAGGTAAAATTAATGGATATTGAGAGGGTACATTTGTTTTCATAAGTTTATTTCTATTCAAAAGATTAAAATTGTATAATGTGATCACTTCTAATGAAGGACTATGTAATTCTTTACTTGTTTGAATTCCCAGCACCTGGTTCAGGAAATAATCAAAGTTTTAGTAAGTACTCATTATAATGAACTGCTTCACCATTCTAGTCTTGTACATTTTTCTGTGCACAGACACAAGAGTCCTGGGTCTACTGTACCAGTTTGAGGGGGAAGCATTTATATAATTTAAGTACAGTCCCCTTTTGGGGGGGAGCATGGGTTGGGACATGGAGAAAGGTGTTCTGATGGGACACTGTCTGGTTAATATCCATTATTATCTTTGCAGTCAAGTGGCCTACACATAACTGAACTACTTGAATGGGACCGTTTATAAGATTAGCAGCATGGAGGGCCATTTTAACGCCCTAGTCTAGCATCTTTCATTTTAGTTTTGTTAAGCTAGGCAAAAGGTATCATATTATTATATTTTTTTTATTGAGACAAGGTCTCGCTCCCATCTCCTAACCTGGAGTGTAGTGGCACGATCACGGCTCACTGTAGCCTTGACTTCCCAGGTTCAGGTGATTCTCCCACCTTTGTCTCCCAAGTAGCTGGGACTACAGGCACACGCCACCACACCAGACTAATTTTTGTATTTTTTTGTAGAGATGGGGCTTCATCAGGTTGCCCAGGCTGGTCTCGAATTCCTGAGCTTGAGCAATCTGTCTCCCTCAGCATCCTAAAGTGCTGAGATTACAGGCATATGGCACCACATTCAGTCAAAAATGTAGTATTTTAATGATAAAATATCCAGCAAAAATGTCAACAAATCAAGATCACAGCAGAGAGAAAGCAACCTGTATTTTATGATTATTTGAATGGAGCAAAACATCTGAACACATTGTGAAATAAGGAGCTATGATTTTTTTTTTTTCCCCCCAAATTTAGGATATGGTTTGGTAGTAGGTGGGAGGGATATGCGACCAAGGAGGAGGTGTAAGTTCCCTCTCTGGTGGGAAGTTCAACAGTGTGGGTAGTCTTCTTTCTTAAGCTAGGTGGTGGATATATGAGTATTCATAGTATTGTTCTCTTAAACACCATTCTGTTTATCTTAAATACTGCATTTTTTAAGCTGGGTGTGGTGGCTCATGCCTGTAATACCAGCACTTTCGGAAGCTGAGGCAGGTGGATCACCTGAGGTCAGGAGTTCGAGACCAGCCTGGCCAACATGGTGAAACCCTATCTCTACTAAAAATACAAAAATTAGCTGGGCGTGGTGGCAGGCGCCTGTAATCCCAGCTACTCGGGAGGCGGTTCTTATTCTCAAAACAGTCTGTGTTAAAAAATAAAATGCTGTGTCTAATTGCAAGTGTTATTTTACCAGTATGTGATTGACATAACAACAACACATCAAAGTATCAAAAGTGTAACTCTCCTGCCGAGTGAATTACCTCAATTTCCTGTAACTGCTCCTGATTGGTTGTATACATCTGCTGAAGAGAGTCCTCCAACTCTGTGTTCCGATCCAGTAATGTCTTCCCAAGCTCAGCAGCAAGCTGGAGATCTAGCACAACAAACGAATCTTAGAATACAAATGATCTCACATCAACAATTTATATAACCGAGTCCTTCAAAAAAGAACATGTAGTTTAGGTCACATCCCAATGGAAGGTTGAGTGGCACAGAAGGAAACCTGAGTTCTACTTAAAATTCAGTTAAACTGATGCCTCCAGCAGGTAAAGTATTCTCTTATGTACCCATACTTGTAAGAAGTGAAAAATAGTCATCTACTTTATGGAGATGCAGTTATTTGTTCAGGAATGATCATTCCGCAGTGTCACTTCTAAAATCCTATTTGCTAGTAGAATCAATGTATTCATATCCTGACAAGTCTACTTTTTTGAATGGACCCTTGAGCCAAAGTATAGGTGGAGCTTTCAAAAATCTTTAAGGTTCCCATGAATTTGGCTGCTGTGAATACAACTGTTAAAGTTTATTGTCATATATCCTGGGCTCCTAAGGGGACTAAAAATTATTCAGTCAAGAAAAGGAAAAATACATCAGCATTAAGAACACAGCCCCAGGTCACTCTACTTTTCTTCGTATCCTTCTGCAAGATGAGCAACTAGAAAAGCAAAACAGCAATGTGGTTTTCGAGGTAATTACATGTCAGTAGCTCATACTTCCATTTAGCACAGAATTATATTTTATTTTAAATCTCATTTTTCAACTCTCTCTATTCTTAGGCATAATGTCCATAAAACAGGATTTGTTTATATTATACTCAACTCCCAGAAATGAAAATTTAGTTAACAATATAATAAAGGACACTAGTTGTAACATAGGTCATTGAAATACTTCTCTGCATAGTAAATCTTATGGAGCAGGCCTTTGATACAGTGGGAAATGCACTGCACTCTGGGCAGGTAAGTCTCAGGCCCAGTTCTATCACTTACCAGAATACTTTCAATATGGTGTCTTTAGAGGCCCCTATAATTAGTATTCTTGTTTAGAGAGATGCCTATCTTATCAATATAAGATTGTGAAAATCAAATGAAATAATAATACATAAAGGAGTACTTTACAAACTAAGTTGCAATATGCATACAAAGTACTACTAATATTCACTGATTCACAAATGAATGTTTTTGTCGCCAGGCACTATGCTAAGCATTAGCTACAGAAGAGTGAATAAAATGAAGTCCTGCTTTGCTGATATTCCCAGATTAGTGGAGGAAGCCAGATAAATAACTAAACTCATGTACGGTGATAAACAGTATTCATGCATGCATGCATATACTCAATAATATTAGACACTATTCTAGGCACTGGGATAGTGCCCAGGAGCCATAAGGAACTCACATTAAAAAAAAAATCCCTGCCCTCATGGAGCTTATATTCTACTGGGAGAAACAGCAGAATAAAACATGACAGTGATAAATGCTAAAGAGAAAAAATAAAGCAAGAAAGAAGTACAGGAGGAGTGTGGATGTGGGAGGCTGAAATTTAAGAGCATGTGACTAGGGCCACATTAGAATTGATATATGAAGGAACGGAATAAGTGACCCATGTAGATCCATGTAGGGAAACAGCACTCCAGGCAGAGGCAAGGCAAGTGCAAAGCCCCTGGGAGGAAGCATGACTGAGCCATTAAGGAGGCTGAGGAGAGTGGAGCAGAATGTATTGGGCGGGGTGGGGGGCGGCGAGTCAAATCAGAGGGGCTCCAAGATGGCCAGTATGGGGAGGGCCTAACTAAAGAGGTCAAGAGTTTGGCTTTTACCCCAAATGAAAAGGACTCCAATGGAGGCTTGACAGGATCACCCTGCTGCTATTATACAGAGTGAATGGGACAAAAGTGGGAGCAGAGTGACAGAAAGATACTGCAATCATCTGGGTGAGAGATGATGGTGGCTTGGAAAAGGGTGGCAGAGATGAAGATGGAGAGAAGAGGCAGAATTCTGACATGTTTTGAAAGTAAAGCTAAAGGATTTGTTGACCAATATAAAGTCTAAAAGATAAAGGGGGTAGAGGGGGAACCTGGATTTGGTGACAATGAATAAAGGGCTTTCTTTTTCTTTCTCTTTATTAGGCACAGTCTCGCTCTGTTGTCATGCTGGAGTGCAGTGGTGCACTCATGGCTCACTTTAGCCTTGGATTCCTGGGCTCAAGTGATCTTCCTGCCTCAGCCTGCCAAGTAGCTGGGAATATAGGCATGCGCTACCAAACACAGCTTACTTACTGATTTATTGTAGAGACAGGGTCTTACAATGCTGCCCAGGATGATCTCAAACTTCTGGCCTCAACACATCCTCCCACCTCAGCCTCCCAAAATGTTGGGATTACAGGCATGAGCCACAGTGCCCAGCCTAGGGACCAATTTAGAAAGAGAGGTCATAAGGAAGGTCTGAGAAGACCTTTTAGCTGAAGCTTGAAGGATGAAGAACTTGCCATGAATTTGGCATATTCTACAACCTGACAAGCAGCCAGTATGATAGAGGCATGAGAGAGCAGATCATATAGGATTTTACAGCCCATGGTAGGTAAAGTTTAAGTTTTATTCTAGGTATGATGGAAAGCAGCCTCAGTTAATGTCATAAAAGTATTATGAAAAAAATATTTATCATAAAAACAAGGAAACTCACTACATAATTATTATTATTATTTTTTTTTTTTTTTTTGAGACGGAGTCTCGCTGTCTCCCAGGCTGGAGTGCAGTGGCCGGATCTCAGCTCACTGCAAGCTCCGCCTCCCGGGTTTACGCCATTCTCCTGCCTCAGCCTCCCGAGTAGCTGGGACTACAGGCACCCGCCACCTCGCCCGGCTAATTTTTTGTATTTTTAGTAGAGACGGGGTTTCACCGTGTTCGCCAGGATGGTCTCGATCTCCTGACCTCGTGATCCGCCCGTCTCGGCCTCCCAAAGTGCTGGGATTACAGGCTTGAGCCACCGCGCCCGGCCTTACATAATTATTTTTAAACTTAATTTTTAGAGGTTGACAACGCTTACTGGCTATTCACCACTGATAGTAAAACTTAGCCTTGGGTAAACGGTAACAACAGCATTAGTTGTTTTAATGTCTACTCAAGTGCATAATTAGTATTCTACTTGGTTAGTTTTCACTCTAGAAAAAGCAGCAAAACCCACCACACCCAAATCCAGATCATTTAAAAATATTTTACACCCATTTAAAATAAAACAGTATACTGTTTGTAAATAAGTGCTAAAATACATTCTCTTGTGATTTCAAAACTAACAATGTCTATTACAGTCATTACATTAAGACTAGAAAGCAGGTGCAGTGGGTCATGCCTATAATCCCAGCACTTTGGAAGGGTGAGCCAGGTGGACTGCTTGAGCTCAGAAGTTCGAGACCAGTCAGGGCAACATGGTGAAATGTCATCTCTACCAAAAATACAGTGAGGCCCTGTCTCAAAAAAACAAACAAACAAAAAGACTTCCATTAATAGGTCTATGAAATAACTTGTATTTACAAAACACAGAACTTTTATAAATAGCTCAAAGCATTTAAGAGACATTAGTCTTTTTCTTGTCATTATTTATTGGAGTCTCACTCTTGTCACCCAGGCTGGAGTGCAGTGGTGCAATCGCAGCTCACTGCAACCTCTGCCTCCTGGAGTCAAGCGATTCTCCTGCCTCAGCCTCCTGAGTAGCTGGGATTACAGACGCCCACAACCACGCCCGGCTAATTTTTGTATTTTTAGTAGAGATGGGGTTTCACCATGTTGGCCAGGCTGGTCTTGAAATCCTGACCTCAAGTGATACGCCCACTGTGGCCTCCCCAAGTGCTGGGGATTACAGGCATAAGCCACTGCGCCCAGCCTACTTTTTGTTTTCCAGAGACATTAGTCTTTATTATCTTTAAAGGTATTTAGCCCAGTTTCTCAGCTGAGACAGCCTGAAGCACAAAGCTGTTAACTGACCTAATCAAGCTCCAAGGTGAGTCACAGATCAGACAGAAACTCTTAGGCCAACAGGTTTTCACTCTCACTCTCATCATGATTCTTTGTTATCTTCATCTGCAGAGTTTTAAGGCAATTGAAAGTCCACAGGCTTCTTTAAGGTAGAGAATACAAATTTCCCCCGTGTTGAGGTACTTAATTTCTTCTTGTTTTCACAGATTGCAATGAGAAATTAAGAGTTCAACTATTTGGGTTTTTGTTGCCTGCTCTGCTAGTGAAAGCACATACAACCCCAGGCAGGTTAATACCTTGTTTTCGTCAAACGAAAAAGGAACTATGATTGAACATGTTCCAGAAAAAATGATTTTGTACTCACAGAGTATGTAATGTGTATACATAGGCCCACATGGAAGCTACCACACTGTATTAAAGACAAAGTATAAAAACATTACCTAGGTATTACTTAAGTCTTTCCTTCTTAAATGTGTAAAGTGGTGAGTAACTCCTCACTGGGAAGGATCAGATTCACCAAAGATGCTCTTAACTAGCAATCAAAGCCTGAGCCAAGGGCTGGGTGTGGTGGCTCATACCTGTAATCTTGAGAGGTGACAATGCGCTAGCAGCCCTCACTCTCAGCGCCCCCTCGGCCTCCGCTTCCATTCCGGCGGTGCTTGAAGAGCCCTTCAGCCCGCCACGGCACCGTGGGAGCCCCCCTCTGGGCTGAGGCCGGAGCCTCCTCCCTCTGCTTGCCGGAAAGTGTGGAGGGAGAGGCGCGGAAGGGAACCGGGGCTGTGCTCACGGGCCGTGTGAGTTCCGGCGGGACCCGCTGGCCCCGCACACGGAGCGGCCGGCCCAGGGCAGTGAGGGGTTTAGCACCCGGGCCAGCAGCTGCGGGGGTTGCGCCGGGTCCCCCAGCAGTGCCGGTCCGCAGGCCCGGCGCTCAAATTCTCGCTGGGCCTTAGCTGCCTCCCCGCCCAGCAGGGCCCGGGACCTGCAGCCAGCCATGTCTGAGCTCCTCCCCATGCAGTGGGCTCCCGCGCGGCCTGAGCCTACCCTACAGGCGCCGCCCCCTGCTCCGTGGCGCCTGGTCCCATGGACAGTCCAAAGGCTGAGGAGTGCAGGCCCGGCTCAGGACTGGCGGGCAGCTCTGCTTCCAGCCCAGGTGCAGGATCCACTGGGTGAAGCCACCTGGGCTCCTCAACCGGATGGAGACTTGGAGAACTTTTATATATAGGGGGGGGAGGACTGTATGTGCACCAATCAGCACTCTGTGTCTAGCTCAGGATTTGTGAATACACCAATCAGCACTGTATCTAGGTCAGGGTTTGTGAATACACCAATTGGTACTCTCTATCTAGCTAACCTAGTGGAGACTTGGAGGACTAGCACTCTGTGACCCCGTCTAGCTCAAGGATTGTAAATGCACCAATCAACACTCTGTGTCTAGCTCAGGGTTTGTAAATACACCAATTGGTACTCTGTATCTACCTAACTCTGTATCTAGCTAACTAGCACTCTGTGACTCTGTCTAGCTGAAGGATTGTAAACGCACCAATCATTACTGTCAAAACAGACCAATCAGCTCTCTGTAAAGTAGACCAATCAGCAGATTGTGGGTGGGGCCAGATAAGGGAATAAAAGCAGGCTGCCGGAGCCAGCAGTGGCAACCCGCTCAGGTCACCTTCCATAGTGTGGAAGCTTTGTTCTTTCACTCTTTGCAATAAATCTTGCTGCTGCTCACTCTTTGGGTCTCAGCTGCCTTTGTGAGCTGTAACACTCACCATGAAGGTCTGCAGCTTCACTCCTGACGGCGAGACCACAAACCCACCAGAAGGAAGAAGCTCCAGACACATCTGAACGTCTGAAGGGAAAAACTCTGGACACACCATCTTTAAGAACTGTATAACACTCACCGTGAGGGTCTGTGGCTTCATTCTTGAAGTCAGTGAGACCAAGAATCCATCAATTCCAGACACAATCTCAACATTTTGGGATGCCGAGGCGGGAGGACTGTTTGAGCCCAAGAGATCGAGACCAGCATGGGCAACATAGCAGGCCCTTGTCTCTTAGCAGGAAAAAAAAACCCAACTGGGCCAAAACTTCTCCAAGAATCAAGACTGACTTGAGACTATCACCAACCACTTTCATTCAATTATGGAACTACCTGTGCTACTTAAGAGCAGCCAGGAACCTCGTCCCTGCTCCTGCAGAAAGAGATGCCAAGGACAGCACTCTTTAGTAGATAGCAAACAAAAAAGAATTTGAGGCTTGTCGTTATCTCAATTCTTATTTCCAGTAAAACAAAGCACCAACCTGGCTCAGAAATCTGAAGTCTCAATCTCCTAAATATTTCATAGGCTGTTAAGGACAGAATTTTAACAAGTCTCAACTACAAGAAAGCTCCTGTGAAATCACACTGTATAATAGGATATTACTTCATCTGTTAGCTTAAAGACACCGGACTTTTTTTGTCTTTAAAAAAAGTTCATTTCCTGTTGAGTAGCAGCTGGCTTCCATAACCGAAAGAAGCCAAAAGCTGGCAGTAAGCCCAAGGTTTTCTAAATAATTAGTGGAGGGAATAGAATATTTAATGTCCCTTACAGTTTTAATTAAGGCACAAAAGAAAAGGAAATAATATAGTTTCGAAGCTTTGTACACCTGTTCATCTCTACAGGATTACAAAAAGAATTTTCATTAAGAGGGTCTTTTCTAAATCCTATTGAACTGGCCTGGCTTAGGCAACTACTAAAAACATCATAGATTTATTGCAGGCTTGAGAATTGCAACATATCAATACCTTCATATGTTGAATATTCTTTCACTAATGAGTCTTTGCAGGTAATAATATATTTTTAATGGTGTAAACTGTTAGCTTTAAACAGATACTCAGCTCTATACTTTCGGCAAAAAATTAGTACTGGCAGCCAAGTAATTTTTTTTAAAGAACCTTTCTTCCAGAATTTTGAAAACTTTAAAACCCACCGTGATATTTTTCCCATTTTACTTTAGTTTATTTTTTTAAAAAAATGACAACATATTCCAATGTTGGCTGGTAGTCTGTAGAAGTAATTCACTAATATTAAGGCTGAAAGTTTTTCCTATTACAAAGTCAAATGCGTCATTTAGTGATGCTTCTGTTTAACTCCTGTTGCCAACGTTACTATAATTGGGAAAGCAGAAAACCTGAATATAAATATGAAGAAAAATGATGGTGTCACTTTTAATAACCCTCCAAACAGTGATTCAGCAAAATAGTTGTACACAAGGAGGATGTACTCATCCTGAAATTTTAGGATTCCTTTAAACTAAGAGTTCATTTACTGATCCACATAACAGAAACCTGAATCCTTATTCTAAGTTTGCACAGCTCACCAAATGACAATAGCAGCTGGTTTAAAAGAAAATCCAGTCTCTGAAGTCTTTCCACCTTGTTCTCAGGGGCATGTTTCAAAGCAAGCACCATCATTACCTAAACTGAAGGCTCCTGCTGTCCCAGAAAATATCTTACCCACAGAGATTATTGTCAGTATTCCTATTGAGCCAACTCAGCCCTCTGACAAAAGACAGTCTCTTCATCAAAGTGTTTGGTAACAGCAAAGGGTTTTCTCCTCCTGCCTACACAAAAAAGCTTTACATGTTTCTAACAAGGTATGAATAGCAGACCAGAGTTTACTGAGGTTAGAATTTTCCAGCAATTTCAATTTAAAAAAGGATACCCTAGGAAACTTTGATACAAAGATTCAATCTATTTAGCTCATGGCTTCTACTACTAAAGGAAAACATTTTGTAGTTGTAAGAGTTTGAGAACAGGATCATTAAAAGTTGTTTTCCGGCCAGGTGCGGTGGTTCACGCCTGTAATCTCAGCACTTTGGGAGGCTGAGGCGGGTGGATCACAAGGTCAGGAGATCGAGACCATCCTGGCCAACATGGTGAAACCCCATCTCTACTAAAAATACATAAATTAAATGGGTGTGGTGGCGCGTGCCTGTAATCCCAGCTACTTGGGAGGCTAAGGCAGGAGAATGGCTTGAACCTGGGAGGCGGAGACTGCAGTGAGCCGAGAGTGTACCACTGCACTCCAGCCTGGGGACAGAGCGAGACTCCACCTCAAAAAAAATTTCAGCAGTTCTCTCCAAATAAACCTCACTCAGTAATAATGAGGATGTTAAAAAATGGGCAGATGCCTGCACATAAAATCCCACTAGACCTGCTGAATAATCTGTTTAACAGGACAGACCTGCTCCCAAACTTGATTCAGCAGCAAGGGTCTACTGAGGGCCTACAACGTACGAGGCGCTGTAGTGGGCACATCCCATGAGGCAGCACCTCCAGGCTTCTCTAGTGAACAGATTCCTGGAACATTCACTCTATGGGAGTAGGAATCCTGCCTATCCAAACATGTGGGGAGGCGCTGTGGCCCCAGTGCCTAGGCGAATACCTGGCAAAGAGCAGATAATACATTTTTGAGAAATGAACAAGTTTTAAAATCTGTTAAAAGTTTAGGAGTTAACATAGAATTTAGCAAAACTGGGGAAAGAATACCCTTTTATTCACACTGTAGCCTTTATTCTTTGACAGGCCATATTCACAAGTTATAATTGTTGGAATTTCACATCTTCTATTCGTACTCCATATAGTTGGTTATGACATAGAGGGGTATGTCAAAGTCCACTGTGATAAGGTAGCAGCCCTTTGGAAAACACAGAAATGCAACTGGCAGTAAAGAGGTTCAGACCTCTGTGTGTGTGTATGTGTGTGTTTTCAGACAGAGTTTCGTTCTTACCATCCAGGCTGGAGTGCAATTGGCATGATCTCAGCTCACTGCAACTCCGCCTCCCAGTTTCAAGCAATTCTCCTGCCTCAGCCTCCCGAGTAGCTAGGATTACAGGGGGCTGCCACCACGCCCAGCTAATTTTGTATTTTTAGTAGAGATGGAGTTTCACCATGTTGGCCAGGTTGGTCTCGAACTCCTGGCCTCAGGTGATACGCCCACCTCGGCCTCCCAAAGTGCTGGGATTACAGGCATGAGCCACTGCACCCAGCCCAGACCTGTGTGGTTTTTTAAATTTTTTTTTTTTTTTTGAGACGGAGTCTCGCTCTGTCGCCCAGCCTGGAGTGCCAGTGGTGCGATCTCGGCTTACTGCAAGCTCCACCTCCCGGATTCACGCCATTCTCCTGCCTTAGCCTCCCAAGTAGCTGGGACTACAGGCGCCCACCACCATGCCCGGCTAATTTTTTTTTTTTTGTATTTTTAGTAGAGACAGGGTTTCACCGTGTTAGCCAGGATGGTCTCGATCTCCTGACCTCGTGATCCACCTGCCTCGGCCTCCCAAAGTGCTGGGATTACAGGCGTGAGCCACCGCGTCTGGCCAGACCTGTGTTTTTAACGTTAAATTTGAAGAGCTGATGACTTTATTTTGATCAGAGGTTAAAGAGAATTCCACGTGTAACCCTGACACGCTGCACTTGCTGCTTGATAGACCGAAGTGTTACAGCTGGTTGTTCCAAACAACCTCCAACAGTGGGAGAATGCAGCGTGGACTAAGGCACCTGATGGAAGAGAGCCACGAAAACACTTCTGTGCTAGTGCTTCAGTGCAGTTCAACAAATACTAAAATCGAGCTTCCAGTATGTGCCAAGTATTATGCTAGATGCTGGAAATACCAGAAAAAAGAACCTGCCCCCTCTATACCCTTAAGGATTTATGCTTCTTAAATTTTTTTTTTTTTTTTTTTTTAAAGACAAGAGTCTCGTGTCGCCCAGGCTGGAGTGCCGCGGTGCCATCTTGGCTCACTGCAACCTCCACCTTCTGTATTCAAGCAATTCTCCTGCCTCAGTCTCCTGAGTAGCTGGGATTACAGGCACATGCTAATTATAGGCACGCCTGGCTAATTTTTGTATTTTTAGTAGAGACGGGGTTTCACCTTGTTGGTCAGGCTGGGCTCAAACTCCTGATCTTGTGATCCACCCGCGGCAGCCTCCCAAAGTGTTGGGATTACAGGCGTGAGCCACCGCACCCGGCCTCTGCTTCTTAAATACAGGAAAGAAAAATATTTAGTTGTGATGATACAAATTAAATTATAGGGAAATATTGCAATGGCACAGTGGTTGCCTCACAAATCCTGGAGAAACTATCAAACTAGGCCATCAATCCCAATGGGGAAATCTGAAAACAGGTTTGTTAAAATGTATGAGAAATTTGTCCTTTGGACATAAAGATGATGCCACCAAACACTGCACTGCAACCACTAAGCAGCTTGGACTCTATAAGCATAATAAAGGTGAATTACTTTGGTTAAAGTGATTGCATGTTAATTTAAGAAATTATCTTCCTCCAAAAGAGGTGCTCATTTTATTTTCCTTTTCTGAGTTATTCAAGTCTACACTGTTTCCTTCTGCCATGTTCAGTGGTTAGCATGAACAAGCATCATCATCATTTAATATTTAACTAAATGAGATGTTAATTTTCACTGCAAGATTAGAGCTGAAAGCATTTACATAGAATTGCAGAAACCAAAGATGCCGGGAAAAATTCCTGAGGATTATTCAGTGTTCAGTGTAGGGGTTAAGAATGTTTGCTCTGGAGTCTTAAGGGGAACCCTAGCACTCCCCAACATTACCACCTCTATTGTGTTACTGGGAGATAAATGAGCAACTGTGTTATGGGCCTATCAGTGTTAGGCACATCAAAAGTGTTCCCCAATTGCTAGCTCCTGCTATTAGTATAAAAAAAGGTGGGGCCCCACTGGCCCCAAAGTGTTAGCTGCTCTACGATTGTTCTCTGGAGACACCATCGGCAGGCCTATTTCTAAGTGAAAGCTGGCATGCAAACTGAAGAAAAGTGGCAGAGGTAGAAGCGCTCTTCTGTCATTTCAACTGGCATCTGGTGAACTATGCCTAATAGCTTAATGCCCAACTGAAAAAAAAACTGTTAACTAGGATGGTAAGGAAGGGAGGGGGGTTTGAGGAGTGACTACAACTCCTCCTTTTGAGTGTGTAGGTTTAAAAAACACTCCCTCCCCCACTTAGCTTTAGGCAAGCCACTTAACCGTTTCAACCTGGGCTTTCCTCATCTGGAAAATGGGATAACAAAAGTTACTCTCTCTCAGTGTAACTGGATTGTTTGTACCTCAATGGATAAATGCTGGAAGGGATGGACGCCCCGTTCTTCATCACGTGCTTATTTCACACTGCGTGCCTGTATCCAAACATCTCACGTACCCCATATATATGTACACCTACTATGTACCCTCAAACATTAATACATTTTTAAAGTTACTGTCTCCTAGAGTTACGGTGCAGAGCACACAACTCCCGCTACATCGCAAAACCACCACCACCTGCAGCAGCCGGCCCTCGGTGCTGGCCATGAAAGGCGCTGGGCTAGAGAGCCTGCGAGGGGGCGGCTTCTCGGGCTCTGTCACTTACTGCGGGACACACTGGCTCACCCGGTCTGCCTCGGAGGAATGCAGTGAGGATTAAACTAGCTAATCCACGGAAAGCGCTTAAAACGGTGCCTGGCGCGACCCTGGCCCCCATGCGCCTCGGGGCTGATATTCAACTGCGCATTAGCAGGGCCGTGGGCCCCGCGCCGAGGCTTCCTGCGGGCGGGATCCACGGGCACGGCCGGCCCCGCCGCCAGGTGAGCCCGAGCCCTTCCCGGCACCTGCATCCTCAGCCGCCAGAGAAAGCAACTTTTTAACAGTTTCGCAGCGGGGGCCTCCCGGGCCAGGCCGCCGCCCGCCCGCGGGGCGCCCCCGCCCTCACCTTGCTGGAGGTCCTGGTGGTCGTACCACGGCTCGTCCTCCTTCATCTCAAACTCCTCCACCAGGTTTTCCGCCAGCATCTCGGCTGGGTCCTCTAGGGGCAGCGGTCCCCGCCGCCGCCGTCCCGCCTCAGCCGCTGCCCCGGGCTCTTCCCCGGCCCCTCCGCCCTCAGCCAGAGCCGCCCTCGGGCGGGACGCGCCGCCGCCCAGGCTCCGCCGCGCCGCCTCAGCCCTGTTCCCGCCGGCGACCGCCGCCGACCGGCCGGCTGCTTCGACTCGTCTAGCGCCTCCCAACGGCCCCAACGGCCGGGCGTTACGGCGCGAACGCCGGGAGCCAGGTTCTCACGCTGCCGCCGATCTTCACGCCGCCGCCGGGCCCAACGTGGCACTTTGGCAGAACCCTCCCCGGCCGGGTATGCGATTCAAACCCCCGGTGGCTTCTCAACCAATTGCGAGCGGGCCGCTGGCCGAGCGACAGGGACTTCATCCAATCGCGTCTCTCCAAAGACCCGCGGCTCGCCCGGTCTCGAGGCCAAGCAGCCAATGACGGGTCCCGAATAAACAAAGAAGGCGGGGAAACAGTGAAGGGGTGCGGCCGAAAGCCCGCCCCCTGATCTGCGCTGTGCGGCTCCTAGGAGCGCGTTCTGGGTTCCGGGCTGTGGAGCTGGCGGAGGCGAGTCCTACCGCTTTGGTGGGTGTCCCGAGGCCAGCGCGTCCGTGGACAGGCAGCGCAGGCCGGAGGGCCTAGGACTTCGGCCTCTGAGAGGCGGGCGGTTGTCGAGGGGAGTCCTTCGTGCCCGCGGGAAGCGCGAGGGTGTCGGGAGCCGGAGATCCGCCGCCGGGCTGCCGCTTCTCGCATGTTGACTCTGAGATTTGCTCCGGGTCCGGCAGGGAGACTCGGAGTCGATCGGGAGTTTAGGGCTGAGAAAACGCCCACTGAGCGGTAGCTCTTGTCTCGTTGACATCTGAGCTCTGGGAATTACGCTCCCTAAAACGGTGGGCGCCAGACCCCGTTGAGAATCTGGGGCGGTGAGGGATGCCCGAAGCTGTCCACTTGGAGGGGGAAAATTGTAAGCAGTGTTGCAACGATTTTTAAAAGGTACCCCTAGACCACAAGTTAAGCATCTGGGGACGTGGCATTGCACCTGGAGGGGTCAGGCTGCAGCCCCAGCACTTAGTAGCCAGCAAGGCAGAGCACGCTGTCCTCCACCGACATAACCCAGCAAATACTGCTCATGAGTAAAGCTTTTAGCACCATCTTACAGACAAAGCACGGAAACTCTTAAGCAGGATGACAGACCTGAAGGTCAAGGTTCTCAACCTTGACGTAAAGGTAAAATTGCAGCTGATGGAAGACAGCAGGGCCAAAATCTAGCTAACTTTGAGCAACGAAACAAAAAAGTCGAGGTTTAAGTATATAATTGAAAGATTATCTCTAGAACATAAGGTAATAAACTGTTAGAAATTCGGAAAGAGGGGGCCGGGCGCGGTGGCTCAAGCCTGTAATCCCAGCACTTTGGGAGGCCGAGATGGGCGGATCACGAGGTCAGGAGATCGAGACCATCCTGGCTAACACGGTGAAACCCCGTCTCTACTAAAAATACAAAAAACTAGCCGGGCACGGTGGCGGGCGCCTGTAGTCCCAGCTACTCGGGAGGCTGAGGCAGGAGAATGGCGTGAACCCGGGAGGCGGAGCTTGCAGTGAGCTGAGATCTGGCCACTGCACTCCAGCCTGGGCGACAGAGCGAGACTCCGTCTCAAAAAAAAAAAAAAAAAAAAAAAGAAATTCGGAAAGAGGGAAGAGGTGGAGAGGAGTGTTAGTTAAATCCTGATCTATTTTAGCAGTGAGTCGACAGATAATACCTTACATTGATAATCCAATAAATCGTTTCCACAAATATGGAGAGAGCTGCCAGAACTAAAAATGGGAAGCAGTTAGGAGTTTTCCGAGGCCGGACGCGGTGGCTCACGCCTGTAATCTAGCATTTTGGAGGACCGAGGCGGGCGGATCACCTGAGGTCGGGAGTTCGAGACCAGCCTGACCAACTTGGAGACACCCCCAATCTCTACTAAAAATACAAAATTAGCCGGGCATGGTGGCGCATGCCTGTAATCCCAACTACTTGGAAGGCTGAGGCAGGAGAATTGCTTGAAACCCAGGAGGCGGAGGTTGCAGTGAGCCAAGATCGCACTCCAAGATTGCACTCCAGCCTGGGCAACAGGAGCGAAACTCCGTCTGAAAAAAAAAAAAAAAAAAAGTTTTCGTAAGAGGAGGTGTGAGTTGAGGCTGGGGACTTTGGCTTTTTGTTATAAACCCTTCTGTGATCTTGCTTTTTAAGCACTTGCACATTAAAAATAAGGGAAATTGTAGGGAAGGAATTATAGACTCAAGCTACTTTTGTCTTTCTGTATAAAACAAAAAGAACTTGGGTAATTTGAAGAGGGGAAAAACTCATCCTAAATAATTGTTGTGGGTAATAAAATTCAGGGTGTCTCTCTACCTCCCATCTTTGCTGAAATCAGCGTACCCTAACCTCATGCTGATGCTGTATCAAACAGCTGTTGACTCCAGGGTTACCTTATAGCATAGGCTGTAAGCTACTCTGGAGAAATCTTGCCAAGGACGAGACCTCCCACTGTGGAGTTGTTGCCTGAAGTTTTACCCTTCAGTCGTTAAACGAGACTGCTGAATAGAGTGGAAAGCACAAGGGACCTAGAGTGAGAAAACCTAGAGTTCTCGCCATACTCAGTACCAGCAGAGAAGCCTTTTGGCAAAGAGTTTACAGGAAAGATGATTGTTTGCCTTGCTCACAGAGCTGTCTGAATCAAAGAGAGACCCCGAAAGCAAGTATTTTGTGCTCATTTTAAATGTAAGACTGTGTGCTTGTAACCTATACTGTAAAAGTGCAGGTACCCTTGAGGACCAATTATGAGCACCACAATAAATAATCATAGGCATGGATTATAACCCATTGAATAAAAGAAGAAAGAATCCATGAGTCCATACTGATATAAATAAATGGGAGAGAAAAGAAAGCTCTTTCTTACAGTAGGATGCCAAGCAAAAAATGTAGAAGGAATAACACTGTTAGGGAGTAATAATAATAATAAAAGAGGAATGGTAAACTCACAAATCCCTTTCTTCAAAAAGGCAAAATGTTACTGGCGTACCTGTAGTCCCAGCTACTTGGGAGGCTGAGGTGGGAGAATTGCTTGAGCCCAGGAGTTCGAAGTTACGATGAGCTATGATAGGTGACACCAGAGCAAGACCCTGTCTCAAAAAAAAAAAAAAAAAAGGCCAGGTGCAGTGGCTCCTGCCTGTAATCCCAGCTCTTTGGGAGGCCAAGGCGGGCGAATCACCTGAGGTTGGGAGTTTAAGACTAGCCTGGCCAATAAGGTGGCCAGTCTCTACTAAAAATACAAAAATTAGCCAGGAGTGGTGGTGCAAGCCTGTAATCCCAGCTACACAGGAGGCCAAGGCACAAGAATCCCTGGAACCTCAGAGGCAGAGGTTGCAGTGATCAGAGCCTGTGACACTATACTCCAGCCTGGGCAATAGAGTGAGACTCTGTCTCAAACAAAAAAAAAAAAAAAAGAAAAGAAAAGAAAGAAAAAGAAAAAAGAAAGTGAGGTCCCCTGTAAAGCCTCTTCTACTGCCCTAGTTGTCCATATTCAGATCGAGATATTCAGAGTTCAAATAAGATCACTTAAAACAAACTATCTTAATCACTACAGATAGAGTCCTTTGGAAAAAGAGCAAGTTGGCTTTAGGAATTGCCAATGTGATTTGTGGAAGCTAAAGGGCTAGGGCTAGAATCCTGCCCCTGCATGATTATTATTATTATTATTTTTTAAAGTCTCGCGCTTGTCTCCCAGGCTGGAGTGCAATTGCGTGATCTTGGCTTGCTGCAACCTCCGCCTCCCGGATTCAAGCAGTTCTCCTGCCTCAGCCTCCCAAGTAGCTGGGATTACAGGCGCCCACCACCACACCCTGCTGATTTTGCGTTTTTAGTAGAGACAGGGTTTTACCACGTTGGTCAGGCTGGATTTGAACCCCTGACCTAAGGCGATCCACCTACCTTGGCCTCCCAAAGTGCTGGGATTATAGGTGTGAGCCACCGTGTCCCGGCCCCCTGCTTGATTCTTATCACTCAGCTGCAAGGTTGAAACTTCTGGCTGTTTACTCCATGGAAAACAAGCTGATTTTAACTTCAAATGCATATTGAAATGTTCTTTAACAATTCTCCATTTTTTTTCTTTTTCAGAGTCTCACCATGTGGCCCAGGCTGGAGTACAGTGGCACCATCTCTGCTCACTGTCACCTCCGCCTCCCGGGTTCAAGTGATTCTCGTGCCTCAGCCTCCTGAGTAGCTGGAATTACAGGCATGTGCCACCGCATTCAGCTAATTTTTGTGTTTTTAGTAGAGTCAGGGTTTAGCCATGTTGGTCAGGCTGGTCTCAAATTTCTGGCCTCAAGTGATCCGCCTGCCTCAGCCTTCCAAAGTGCTGGGATTACAGGCGTGAGTCACTGCGCCCAATGAACAATTCTCCTTTAAAAATGAAAAGAAAAGAAAGATACGGAGAATTAAAGTTATTGAGGGCCAGGCGAGGTGGCTCACACCTGTCATCTCAGCACTTTGAGAGGCCTAGGTGGGCAGATCACGAGGTCAGGAGTTCGAGACCAGCCTGGCCAACATGGTGAAACCCCATCTCTAGTAAAAATAAAAAAAATTAGCTGGATGTGGTGGCACACGCCTGGAATCCCAGCTACTCGGGAGGCCGAGGCAGGAGTATCACTTGAACCTGGGAGGCAGAGGTTGCAGTGAGCTGATACCATGCCACTACATTGCAGCCTGGGCAACAGAGTGAGACTTCCTCTCGAAAAAAATAAATAAGTAAATAAATAAAGTTATCGATAGTTTAAAAAAGCAAAAAAAACCCACAAACTTTATGTCTTTTGGTATGTTATTGGGTTCTTTTTAAGGATACTATTTAAGAAAACTTCTTTTCCCCTGGAAAATCTTGAACGAAAATTGCATTGAAAAACTGGTGTCAGTTTTCAGTGCTAAATTTGGAGGAGTTTCCATTGTTCTTTTAGAGTCTCCTTAGTCATAGTTTAGAAGCAATCATAAGTAACCTCTTCAGCAACATTAATATTATTTGGTTTAATAGGTTAGTAAATAACTACCCAAGTTGATTCCAAAAGGAGAATTTATGGTGTTCATAATAATTCACCATTATTTAATGAACTTGCCCAGCCTAACTAACCATTGCACCATTTTGCTATTTAAGTCTTTTTGTTTGTTTGTTTGTTTTTGAGACAAGATCTCACTCTGTCACGCAGGCTGGAGTACGGTGGCGCTATCACAGCTCGCTGAAGCTTCAACCTTCCAGGGCTCAGGTGATCCTCCTACCTCAGCCTCCCTAGTACCTGGGACTACAGGCATGTGCTATCACACCTGGCTAATTTTTGTAGTCTCTGTTGAGACAGGTTTTCACCATGTTGCCCAGGTTGGTCTTGAACTCCTGGGCTCAAACAATCTGCCTGTCTCAGCCTCCCAAAATGCTGGGATTACAGGCCTGACTCACCATGCCTGGCCAACTTTTTAAGTTTTCTATATGAAATATTTTGTGATAAATAAGATCAGATTCAGAAATCCTTTGTCTTTGGTTGTAAAGATAAAATGCTCTTTTCTTGTGTTTTATTGCCATAGTAAAGTCATGTAAGAAGAGTTTTTAGGTAGCAATGGGGGCTTTAAAAAAATTGTAAGTGGTGATTTTCAGTTTGATACTTACAGAAATAAGCATTTACTATGATGACAGTAATCTAAAGCAAAATATTAATGGCTCCTTTTGCAGAAGGAAATAAGAAAGATTTTTACTTCACACAATATGTAAAAACAAAGAAAAGTTCAGACTGTAGACTTTTTTGTTTGTTTGTTTTGTTGTTTTGTTGTTTTTGTTTTGTTTTTGAAACAGTTTCTCTGTTGCCCAGGCTAGAGTGCAGTGGCACGATCTTGGCTCATTGGAACCTCCACCTCTCAGGTTCAAACATTCTCCTGCCTCAGCCTCCCACGTAGCTGGGATTACAGGCACCTGCCACCACACCTGGCTAATTTTTGTATTTTTAGTAGAGACAGGATTCCACTGTGTTGGCCAGGCTGGTCTCAAACTCTTGACCTCAAGTGATCTGCCCACCTCGGCCTCCCAAAGTGCTGGGATTACAGGCATGAGCCACCGTGCCTGGCCAAGAAGTTCAGACTGTAGAGTTTTTCACAGTGCCATTGAAACCTTATATTCTTATGTTTCAGACAGGCTGGGTGCTTAACTTAAATCTTTGGAAAAAAATAGAATTCAACTCTCAGAAAGCTTATGGCCTTTTACAGAATTATAAGTTTACAAATACCTGCCATGTGACATAATGATAGATCAGATTAGAAAGGTGCAGCATGCTTCTTGTTTTAGCATACCTGAAATAAAACTAAGAAAAATAAGAGTCCCTAGGTTTTGGTAGGCTAAATTTGTGTCTTGGCTTTTGGTTCTACTGTCTCCCTTGTTTTTGACTCTTTTAGTAACCAAGCAACCTCTAGCCTCAGTCTTCATTCTCAGGGATGAACTTAAAGTGAAGTTTTCACTGGTAGTTCCCAGCATTTTGAAATCTGAGAATTACTTTTAAAGTCAAAAATGTTGGCTGGTCTCCACACAATAGTAGTTTTGAAGTGTTTGGGAACTGCAACATGATGAAAACAATCAGATTTGTACTTTTAATCATTACAGCAGAAGCTACAAACATTTTAAGAATACAAGTACACATGTGGACAAAACATTCTTTATTCTGTAGACAATGCTTGGTATGCATATGGGTTTGATAACCCATTTTTGACAATTCTAGGACCCTGCCACTCATAGAACTAGAGTCTTTTTTTTTTTAAATTTGAGACATGGTATTGTTCTGTTGCCCAGGCTAAAGTGCAGTGGCAAGATCATAGCTCATTGAAGCCTCAAACTCCTGGGCTCAACCAATCCACCCACCTCAGCCTCCTGAATAGCTAGGACTACAGGTCTGCACCACCACACCCAGCGGAATTATAATCATTCTTGAGTCTACTTGGTGCAAAGTGAAGTGTAGAGACCGTAAATAATTTGGTCATTTGAGCCAAATGCCCACTTCTTCCTTCTGACTTGCCCTCTTTTTCCCTAAGAAATTTGGCAATGTAGACTGAACTGCCTGCTTAATTCTGTTCCTGGATCTACAAAGTTAAAACAGAGGCCCAAGGATTACTCAAGCAAGTAACATCCTTTGACTTATCAGAATTTGTTTCTGTTTTCTGACTCAGTAAGATGCAGAGACCTGGCCAAAGATTCAAGTAAGCCAGGAATAGAACAGAAAGATCATGGTATTCTCTTTAAACTATAGTCAAGATTGAAAGGAAGATGAATCTATGCCTTCCTCTTGCTGGGTTAGCCTTTTCCTGTTTTCTACTTATAAAAATCAAAGGGTAAGACGATAGGCTAGATTTAAGAGAGGCCCGTACAAGGATCAGAAAGTGTTATTTCTGTATCCATTGTAGTTATGTCCTTGTGGTCAAAGCTACAGAAGATCAAGAATAAGTCTTCAAATGCAAGTCTGTACTACTGAATGAACAACTTTATACTAAGATGAGGGGCTTACTTTCTTTTTGACTTGAACAAAAGGCTGTCACCTTGTTGTTCTGTTTCTGTTGCACCCTACCAAGTAGGGAGGATAATAATGGCATAAACACATCTCCTTGACACTAGTTAATCATGTCCAAGCTCTTGGATGAATCCCACTTTATTTTATATATTTTTTTGAGGTGGAGTCTTGCTCTGTCGCCCAGGCTGGATTGTAGTGGTACCATCTCAGTTCACTGCAACCTCTGCTTCCAGCGTTCAAGCAATTCTCCTGCCTCAGCCTCCTGAGTAGCTGGGACTACAGGTGTGTGCCACCATGCCCAGCTACTTTGTGTATTTTTGTGGAGATGAGGTTTTGCCCTGTTGGCCAGGTTGAAATCCCGCTTTATAAGTTCGAAGAGATAGATAAAAATATAAGTGGAGTCACACTCTATGCAAACTAGGTTTCCTGGCGAGCATCTCAAAAAATGTTGAGTGAATAGATAAGGAAGTCAGGTGTTAAATCTGGGGACATACAGCTCATAGGTTTGGACTCTTATTTAACTAAAATTAAGTACTGGCCAGCAATGTTTTGCCCCCCATCCACTACTGTGTGCAAACAGTGAATTTTAACTTTTTTTTTTAAACAAAGGGAAGAAGAGTTCCTCTGCATGGAAAATGGCACTTTCAAATATCAAACCCATTGCTTGGGCATACTCTATGATGACATTAGGGACTGAAATGCCGAATTCTGTTTTTGGTTTCTACTATGTGAAACTTTTTCTACATCTGTACACGATTTCAGAAGTGGCCTTTTTCTCAAACCCAGGTGAGATGGAATCTTTACTATCCTTTCACATAGGACAGATCTCCTTCCTTTGAGGGAAAGAGAAATTTTTATTTTTTATTTTATTTTTTGAGACAGAGTTTTGCTCTGTCACCCAGGCTGGAGTGCAATGCACGATCTCGGCTCACTGCAACCTCCACCTCCCCAGTTCAAGTGATTCTCCTGCCTCGGCCTCCCAAATAGCTGGGATTACAGGCCCACACCACCACTCCCGGTGAATTGTTGTATTTTCAGTAGAGACAGAGTTTTGCCATGTTGGCCAGGCTGGTCTCGAACCCCTGACTTCAGGTGATCTACCCACTTCGGCCTCCCAAAGTGCTGGAATTACAGGTGTGAGCCACTGCGCCTAGCTGGAAAGAGAGATTTTTAAAAGATTGCTATTCAAAATGTAAAGGCATTAGAATTTAAAGAGTAAGCTTAGGTTGTCTGGAAAATTAATTTATGTGGAAAAATCAGTATTATTACTAAGATATCCAGTCTCTGTCCCTCTCTTCTTTTTTTTTTTTTTTTTTTTCTTCTGAGACTACTCTGTTGCCCAGGCTGGTATGCAGTGGTGCAATCATAGCTCACTGCAACTTTGACCTCCCTAGGATCAAGCAATCCTCCTGGCTCAGCTTCCTGAGTAGGATGACAGGTGTGAGCCACCATACCTGGCTATTTTTTTTTTTTTTTTTTTGTAGAAATAGGGGTCTCACTATGTTGTCCAGGTTGGTCTTGAACTCCTGGGCTCAAGCAATCCTCCTGCCTCAGCCTCCCAGAGTGTTGGGATTACAGGCATGAGCCACCATGCCCAGTCCTAAAATATTCTGTTTTGAAAAGGCCCACAGTATTCACAAATTGTATTGTAAGTCATTACCAATTAGGTGGTCAGGCTGGAAGAGTTCATAGTTTTAAAACCCTTATATTTTGTAATGTTACTCATTTATTACCAGTAATAACATACTAATTAGATTTAATTTGAAATGCCAAACATTGATATTTTAACCTTTCCTAATGAAATTATGTAAAACTATGCCTTGGTGTAAACAGGCCATCAATCTTTGCAGAGGCATGGCCCTGTGTGCTGTTGTTGGAAGGCAGTCTAGCACAAGATTGAAAGCACATGCTGTGGGGTCATCTACCGTGGGTTAGACCTGGCTCTGTTGTTTATTAGCTAGGCAAGTTGCTTAACTTCTCTGGCTCTCAGTTTTCTCATTTGTAAAGTCAGAGTAATAACAGTACTTGCCTCAAAGGATTGTTTTTTGTTTGTGTGTTTGTTTGTAATGGGAGTCTTTCTCTGTCACCCAGACTGCAGTGCGGTTCACGGTTCACTGCACCTTGACCTTCTAGGCTCAAGCAGTCCTCTTACCTCAGTCTCCAAGTAACTGGGACTATAGGTGCATGCCACCATGCCAGGCTAATTAAATTAAAAAAATTTTTTTGCCCGGCCATGGTGACTCATGCCTATAATCCCAGCACTTTGGGAGGCTGAAGCGGATGGATCATCTGAGGTCAGGAGTTCGAGACCAGCCTGGCCAACATGGCGAAACCCCATCTCTACTAAAAATACAAAAATTAGCCAGGCATGGTGGCATGTGCTTGTAATCCCAGCTACCCAGTAGGCTGAGGCAGGAGAATAATGGAACCTGGGAGGCAGAGGCTGCAGTGAGCCGAGATTGCACCACTGCACTCCAGCCTGGGCAACAGAGCAAGACTCTGTCTCAAAAAAAAGAGAATTTTGGCCGGGCGCGGTGGCTCAAGCCTGTAATCCCAGCACTTTGGGAGGCTGAGATGGGTGGATCACGAGGTCAGGAGATCGAGACCATCCTGGCTAACACGGTGAAACCCCATCTCTACTAAAAATACAAAAAAATTAGCCGGGCGTGGTGGCAGGCGCCTGTAGTCCCTGCTACTCGGGAGGCTGAGGCAGGAGAATGGCGTGAACCCAGGAGGCGGAGCTTGCAGTGAGCCGAGATAGTGCCACTGCACTCCAGCCTGGGCGACAGAGCAAGACTCCGCCTAAAAAAAAAAAAAAAAAAAAAAGAATTTTTCTTTTTTCTTTCTTTCTTTCTTTTTTTTTTTTTTTTGAGATAGGGTCTCACAATGTTGCCCAGCCTGGTGTTGAACCCCTGGGCTCAAGCAATTCTCCTAGCTTGGCCTCCCAAAGTGCTGGGATTACAGACATAAGCCACTGTGCTTGGCTAGGGTTTTTAAGGATTTGATAAAATAATGCATGTAAACACTTATACAGTGCCTGAATACAAAGTGAATGCAAGCTGGGCACAGTGGCTCACGCCTGTAATCCCCGCACTTTGGGAGGCTGAAGTGGGCAGATCACAAGGCCAAGAGATCAAGATCATCTTGGCCAACATGGTGAGACCCCATCTCTACTAAAAATACAAAAATTATCTGGGTATGGTGGTGCATGCCTGTAATCCCAGTTACTTGGGAGGCTAAGGCAGGAAAATCACTTGGACCCGGGAGGCAGAGGTTGCAGTGAGCTGAGATTGTGCCACTGCACTCCAGTTTGGTGACAGAACGAGACTCTGTCTAAAAAAACAAAAACAAAAACAAAAACAAAAAAACACAAAGTGAATGCACATTGGCTTTTGAGTAGTATTTGCTGTTATTAAATTTTTTAGCTGGTTCTGAAAACAATTAGCTTTTCTACTGATCACCTTTGGTTATTTCACGTAAGTAAAAAAAAAAAAAAAAAAATCAGGGGTCATTTTTGTCCTATACTGAGTGCAGTAGTTTATTCTACTACACTGAAATAATCCTGTGTGTTTGTTTTCTTCCTAGATAATTTTAATGATATGGAATGTTCTTAATGACCTGACTGGATATTTTCCCAAGAACTCTAAGGCCGAATGCTGTTCAAGTCGTCATATTTCTGTCTTGTACTGTGTCCCTTTCTATGCAGTAGCCTTCCTGTTCCTGTGGTTTCCTTGGAAATACTATTAAGAAGGTGACTGGCTTAGTGGACTTCACCTGGTGGTATCGTTAGGTGCTTTTGATAGCACGCTCACCTGTGTCCAACAAGCCCAATGTAAACTGTTTGCAGAGATTTTCACTAGATGATGAAAGTTGGCTTCAGCTTATTAAAATTAACCAAGTGGCATCACTTCTGGGCTCTACTGGTATCCTCTTCTGTGGCCTGATCTCTAATAACATGGAAACTTTGCCCCATTTCCAGGCTGTTGCCATTGTCATTGCTTTCCTTGCTACTGCCAGCCTTTAAGCTGGGATGTATCATGTGAGGTGTTTTGAACCTAAAAGAAGCCCCAAAGAGAAGCTCCTCTTGGAATCTGAACAGGATCTCACCTGGACTCCTATCATTTTATCCGTGAGACAGATCTTGTCCCAGAAATACTTCTACCTTTTTCTGATCATGAATTTCTTTCGAGTCTTTAACCTTCTTCAGCAACTTCATGATGATCTTTGCAGATATTCTCATTCTCAGAGATGTACTATCTTCTTCCATAAGGAGCATTATGTAGGGGGCAGGCTTTATTTGCCCACAGGTATGTAATAGTTCTTTATGTTCTTTATGATTATTATAATTGTTATAATTATGTTCTCTACGATTTATAATTTGTGATAATTTTTCCTGCAGGGATTAGAGATTTAACTCTTAGCTGGGTGATATTAGAAACCTGATTTCATCAGTAGTTTTAAAAAGTGACACGCAGTTTTTTGTTTATTTGTTTGAGACGGAGTCTTGTTCTGTCACCCAAGATGGAATGCAGTGGTGTGATCTCAGCTCACTGCAACACTTGCCCTCTCGGTCCTGCCTCAGCCTCCTGAGTAGCTGGAATTATAGGTGTGCGCCACCACACCTGGCTAATTTTTGTATTTTTGGTAGAGATGGGGTTTCAACATGTTGTTCGGGCTGGTCTCGAGCTTCTGACCTTGTGATCAGCCTGCCTCGGCCTCCCAAAGTGCTGGGATTACAGACGTTAGCCACCGCACCCAGCCAACACACAGTTATTAAAAGACCCAAAGATTCAGAGCTCCAGATAGCATACAAGATTCAGTAGAAACATAATGGAAAAAAGACAAGATCGAGCACAGTGGTCCATGCCTGTAATCCCGGCACTTTGGGAGGCCGAGCCGAGTGGATCACTAGAGGTCAGGAGTTCGAGACCAGCCTGGCCAACATGGTGAAACCCTGTCTCTACTAAAAATACAAATACTAGCCAGGCTTGGTGGCGGATCTCAGCTACTCAGGAGGCTGAGGCAGGAGAATCACTTGAACCCAGGAGGCGGAGGTTGCAGTGAACTGAGATCGCACCATACTCCAGCCTGGGTGACAGAGCAAGACTCCGTCTCAAAAAAAAAAAAAAAAAAAAAAAAAAAGACAACAGGGAAAAAGGAAAGAGACCCCAGTGAGAACTGAACAATGTGATATTTTAAACATTTTTGCTGTGGAGTTTTGTTCCTCTCAGCTTTCTCCTTTAAACCCAGCAGAACTATGGAAGAAAACAGCTTTTCTTTTTAAGCGTGTCATTTTGCTTTATTTGGGTGTTTAAGATTTCTGTGACTATCACGTGGAAGAAGAGTTAGTTGGTCAAGTTTCAAAACACTTGGCTAAAAGCCTGAGTCCTGGAATTTCAGAGCACTATTAAAATTCCATGGTCATGACCATTATTGTAGAGGTCACGTCCTCTTCAAAAAATATACTGGTCTGCTGCTTATTATACCATTTGGAAAGCTGATATGTTGTTCCCCTTAACCTAAATATGTCCTCTAAAATATGGCTTTACCTCGCCTGTGATACAGGTTTTTCCTATTTTCACAAATGATAAGCAAAACATCTTAGCAATACTCTTCAGGAAACAGGTTATTCTAGATAGACTAGTTTTTACTGTTTACCAGCTTTCAAAAATTGTTAAGCCATTTGGGACAGAAATAGTTCTAAAATGTTTTAAGTGTTGCCACAATTTATTTATTTTTATTTCTTTATTTTTTTAGAGACAGTGTCGTGCTCTGTCACCCAGGCTGGAGTGCAGTGGCACAATCATGGCTCACTGCAGCCTTGATCTCCTGGGCTCAAGCTTTCCTCCTACCTCAGTCTCCTGAGTAGCTGGAACCACAGGCATGTACCACCATGCCCAGCTAAGTTTTTTTATTTTTTGTAGAGACAGTGTTTTTCAAGACCAGCCATGTTCCCCACGTTGGTCTTGAACTCCTGGAGTCAAGCAGTCCTCCTTTCTTCCCAAAGTGTTGGGATTGCAAGCATGAGCCACAGTGTTCGGCCCACCACAATTTCTTAAGTAAAGTATATAGAATAGAATTTGCCTGTCTGCTATTATCCCAAGGTCTTTATAATTACTATACGTGCCATAATAATGGTAACCCACAGTTTTGAGTGTTTACCATGTGCCATGGACTATTGCCAAGTGCATTGTGTATATTACATGACGTGATCCTCATAACAATCTTGGAGGAAGAGATTCTTATTCTTACAGATGAGAAAAGGGAGGTGGTACCTTTAGAGCTGTATACTTTAAGATTCTGTCTCTAAAATGTACTGTGCTTACATCATTTATTTAGCAGAGCATACCAAATGGAATTTCATATCTGGCTTATCAATATAGTCCAGGTACTGTGTGTGCATAATAAAATGATGCTCTCCTTTCAAAGCAATTTGAAGTTTGTCAGGCTGTTTGCTCCTCTGTTTAACCACCGAGAATGGGAAGCTGTTTGATTTCCTGTCTCTGCTTGTTATTTGCTACCAGATTCTAGGCTATATATACTTTCTTACTTTAAATCATGTATAGTACTTGCCTATAGTTTCTCCTCTTCACCAGAATTGTTAAATTCTTATGTAAGCCTGGGCATGGTGGCTCACGTCTGTAATCCTGGCTCTTTGGGAGGACGAGGCAGGCAGATTGCTTAAGCCCAGGAGTTCAAGACTAGCCTGGGCAACATGGCGAAACCCTGTCTCTACAAAACATAAAAGAAAATCCAAAGTTGCTTTAAATTTATTCTTAATTTCTAGAGAATTAACACGTGTAAATTATTGTGGTAAAAAATGACAGCTTGGCGGGTGCAGTGGCTCCTGCCTGTAATCCCAGCACTTTGGGAGGCTGAGGTGGGTGGATCATGAGGTCAGGAGTTCAAGACCAGCCTGGCCAAGATGGTGAAACCCCGTCTCTACTAAAAATACAAAAAATTAGCCGGGCATGGTGGTAGGTGCCAGTAATCCCAGCTACTCAGGAGGCTAAGGCAGAGAACTGCTTGAACCTGAGAGGTGGAGGTTGCAGTGAGCCGAGATGGTGCCACTGCACTCCAGCCTGGGCGACAGAGCGAGACTGCCTCAAAAAAAAAAAAAAAAAAAAAATGACGGCTCATTGGAATCTGTTTTTATTGTTATTTATTTGGCTAAGTCTCTTTAACACTTTATTGGGTAAAATAATGAAGGTGAGCACTATGTTTTCATTTTCTTTTTCTCTTTCCTTCCTTCCTTCCTCCTTCCCTCCCTCCCTCCCTCCCCTGCCTTTCTTTCTTTCTTCTTTCTTTTTTTTTTTTGAGACACTCTCACTCTGTCACTCAGGCTGGAGTGCAGTGGCGTGGTCTCAGCTCACTGCAATCTCCACCTCCCAGATTCAAGCAATTCTCCTGCCTCAGCCTCCCAAGTAGCTGGGAATACAGGCATGTGCCACCACGCCTGGCTAATTTTTGCAGTTTTAGTAGAAATGGGGTTTCACCATGTTGGCCAGGCTTGTCTCCCAACTCCTGACCTCAAGTGATTCGCCTGCCTTGGCCTTCCAA
Source organism: Chlorocebus sabaeus (assembly GCF_047675955.1). Taxonomy (NCBI): domain Eukaryota; kingdom Metazoa; phylum Chordata; class Mammalia; order Primates; family Cercopithecidae; genus Chlorocebus; species Chlorocebus sabaeus. The sequence continues at coordinate 20,252,726 of NC_132908.1, forward strand.
AGTGCTGGGATTGTAGGCATGAGCCACTGCACCCAGTCTCAGGCTGGCTTTGTTTTTGAGGAGTTGAATAAAGAAAGGAGAAAAGGATGAACAAATGTTCTGTCTCCCTAATAACTGTTGGTATAGGTCCGTCACTCTTCCACATTACACTCCCCAGAGAGGCAGAGGAGTAACTGGGTTAAAAGCATGGATCTGTACTCTGCCCAGGAGGAGTCTGGCTCTCCACTTACTAGCTGTGCAATCCTGGGTAAGTTACTCTACTTCTCTGGGCCTCAGTTTCCTCATCTGTAAAATGAGGATCAAAATAGTACCTACAGGACTGGGCACAATGGCTCCCAGTATCTTGGGAAGCTAAGGTGGGAGGGTCACTTGATCCTAGGAGTTTAAGACCACCCTGGGCAACATAGTGAGATGCTGTCCCTATAAAAGATTTAAAAATTAGCCAGGCATAGTGGCACACATCTGGAGTCCCAGCTACTTGGGAGGCTGAGGTGGGAAAATCACTTGAGCCCAGGAGGTCAAAGCTGCAGGGAACTATGACTGTGCCACTGCACTCTAGCCTGGATGAGAGAGCAAGACCCTGTCTCAAAAACAAACAAACAAACAAACAAACAACAACAACAAAAAAAAACATAGTGCCCACCTAAGGAAAGTATTATGAGGGTTAAATGAATTAAAACATCCAAAGTACTTAAAACGGTTCCTGGCACAATAAACCCTCTAGAAATGTTAGCTCTTATTATGTACAGCCATCTCAACGCAGCAGATATCTATTAGACTTTCACTGTGAGCACGGCACTGCCTTTATCCCTCTGTTTTGATGTCGGCATAGGTTTGCCAACACTTATGTTGGAACACACTGTTGAATGGAGAGCCAAAATATTTCATTTGTAGAAGGCTTTATTTTAGTTTTTTTTAAAAAAAGGCAGTCTTTCTCTTTTCTTTCATGATTTTTGTAATACTACTCATCATTGGCTTATATCTTTTTATATATTGGACACAAGAAAAACAGCTACCAATTATTAAGTACCCTATATTTGAGTATGGTGCTAGGTAAGAGAAGAGAAACGGAGGAGAGCGAGAGCGAGAGTGAGCAAGCGAGCGAGAGAGAGAGAGAGAGAGAGAAAGTTTGTCTTGGTGGGGGAAATGCCTCTTAGGTAAGGTAACTTCTCTATGAAGAAATAGCCGGTAAAAGTGGCAAAGCTGGAATTTAAATCTAGGGACATCTGATTTCAAAATCTTTCATTTTTTAGCCAGACATGGTGGTGCATGCCTGTAGTCAACTACTTGGGATGACCGCTTGAGCCCAGGAATTTGAGACCAGGCTGGGCAATGTAGTAAGACCTTGTCTTTAAAAAAATCTTGCACATTCCACTCTACCACATATTTCTTACATTATTAACTTCTTGTATTTTGTATGTTTATGTACTAGAGATAGAGAAACAGCAGCTGCATTTCAATATGTGGAAATGTGTTACTCTATAATATTCTAATAATATTTAAGAATATAATTGGACTTGTTGGGGTGTTTTACATACTTCCTCTTACAGAACTCTAAGAAATGCCTTGGACCACATCAGTCACTGATCCATTGTTTTTTAGTATCCAGAAAATGAACTCTTGTTCTTTACGAGTAGAAAAGTAAGTAAAAAAATCAGTCAGGGGAAAAAAACCTGTTTACTAAAGAATATCTGTATTCTACTTACATCATTCAAAATTCTCTTCTAATTATAATGCACATACATTTGGTTAGTGAAAACTTTTCAGGGATAAACAATGTGTGCTTTTTTATTGAAAACAAAGAGTATCTTCTGATCTTTGTTAATGTACATACGTATATTTAGCATAAACTTTTCAGTCTAGAACAATGAACTTTTTCATTAATAGCAAGAAATGCAAAAAATCTAAGTCTGAGCTCTTAAAATGAATCTGTTATAATGATAAAAATATATAAAGTTAGGCAGGACACAGTAACCCAGAATGCTAACTCTTGTTTTCCTCTGATGCTTGATTTTGGGGTAAAAAGTACATTTCAGGCAAGATGTGGTGGCTCACACCTGTAATCCTAACATTTTGGGAGGCCCAGGCAGGCAGATCACTTGAACCTAGGAGTTTGAGACTAGCCTGGCCAACATGGTGAAACGCTAAAAATACAGAAGTTAGCCAGGCACAGTGGTGCTTGCCTGTAATCCCAGTTATTCAGGATGCTGAGGCATGAGAATTGCTTGAACCTGGGAGGCAAAGATTGCACTAAGCCAAGATCATGCCACTGCACTTCAGCCTGGACGACAGATTTGAGACTTTGTCTCAAAAAAAAAGTTATTATTCATAATCAATTTTTGATATATATTGATGATAATGGCATTTCTAAGCAAGATAGTTTTAGTTGTGTGTTTCAATTGATACTGTAATTCAGAAGCAAATTTATTTATTTATTACGTATTTTTTGAGATAGGGTCTTGCTCTGTCACTCAGGTTGGGGTGCAGTGGGTATGATCATAGCTCATTATAGCCTCAACCTCCTGGACTGAAGCAATCCTCCCACCTCAGCCTCCCTAGTAGCTGGGACTACAGCTGTACATCACCACACTCAGCTAATTTTTATATTATTTGTAGAAATAGAGTTTCACCATGTTGCCCAGGCTGGTCATGAACTCCTGGGCTAAAGCAATCCTCCTACCTTGGCCTCCCAAACTACTGGGATTATAGGCATGAGTCACCGCACCTAGCCAGCAATTTATTTTGCAATAAGAACGTTTATTTTGTCATCAGCAAGAGTGAGTAAGCTTAATAAGTTCCATCTTATTAAGGAACTCCATGGAGTTCCATCTTAACACAATGCCTTTCTGTTTCCATTTCAGTGCCTTGTACTTATCAGTCAGTCCTGGCTGAAAAAGTTTGGTTACTATAAGATCATCTTAATTTCTTTCTATCTAGAAGGAACAGCCTCCACTGTAATGTTACTCCTGGGGAAGCAATACTATTACTGTTTAGTTCTTTATCTCACTATTATCATGTAAGTAAATGCTGGTTCCAGTCTCAAAATTACACTAAATTTTACCATTTGCCCTTTCAAGCAGTGAAATATTTTTGATCTGGACTGAGTTTAATATTCATTTCTAGGCAAGGTCATTGTACCTTTCTGATAAATTGTCTGAATGTTAACGGCTTGTTTTTTGAAGGAATTTTATACGTTAAATTTTGTAGTAAACTTACTTTTTTCAACCTATTAAAAAATTTACTTGGAAGGCTAAGGTGGGAGGATTGCTTAAGGCCAAAAGTTTGAGACTAGCCTGGGCAACAGAGTAAGACCCCATCTCTACAAAAAGTTTTACAATTTTCTGGTGGCACATGCCTGTAGTCCCAGCTACTCCAGTGGCTGAGGCAGGAGGATCATACTTGAGCCCATGAATTCAAGTCGTAGTGAGCTATGACTGCACCACTGCACTCCATCCAGCCTAGGTGACAGAGTGAGACCCTGTCTCAAAAAGATACAGCATTTAGTAAATACTGCTGCCACGTATAAAAGAGGCTGACCTTCTATTCCTCCTTCAACTCTTCCTCCTATTTCTTCAACCTCTCCTCCTCCCGCAAGCACCCACTTTGCCTCCATCACAGGCATCTCAAATTCCGCAGGTCCAAATCAAGGATCTTGCTGCCAAATCTGCTCTTTTGCCATTATTTGCCGTCTCCGGAAATGGCTCTGCCATCTATCTGGTTTCTCAAGTCAGAGACTGAGACGTTGTCTTTGCCTTTTCTCTCTTCTTTGACACCTAGGTCCAACACACTGTTAATTGTCAGCAGTTTTATCTCCCTAATGTGCCCTGAATCCATCTCTTCTCAGTTCCACTGACATTCCTATAGCTCATTTCTTACATGGAATAGGATACAGTCTTCCCATATGAACCCCTAGTTTATAGTCTCCAGTCTCTCCAACTCCCTCTCTCATATTGCTTCTAGAATAACATGCTCTTCCTCCGCTTAATAATCTTTTTTTTTGTTTTCTTTTTCTTTTTTGAGACGGAATCTCACTCTGTCACCCAGGCTGGAGTGCAGTGGCGCGATCTCGGCTCACTGCAAGCTCCGCCTCCTGGGTTCATGCCATTCTCCTGCCTCAGCCTCCCAAGTACCTTTGCTTAATAATCTTAAGTGGCTTCTTACTGCTTTCAGGGTATTTCAAAATGATGACGTATGATGTCTGGTTATATAGTCCCTCTTTATCTTTTCATCTTCATTTCTTTTTTTTTTTTTTTTTTTTTTTTCTGAGACAGGGTCTTGCTCTGTTGCCTAGGCTAGAGTACAGTGGCACGATCATGGCCCACTACAGCCTCCACCTCCCAGGCTCAGGTGATCAGCCTCCTAAGTAGCTGGGAATACAGGTGTGCACTACCATGCCCAGCTTAATTTTTATTTTTTGTGGAGATGGGTTTTTGCCATGTTGCCCAGGCTGGTGTTGAACTCCTGAGCTCAAGCGATCTGCTCACCGTGGCATCCCAAAGTGCTGGGATTACAGGTGTGAGCCACTGTGCCCCGCCTTCGTCTTCATTTCTTGTTACTCCTCAGCTTACACTGTACTCTCTGCCACACAGAAATACTTTGCAGTTCCTGGTTCAGACACCTCTGTGTCTAGAAGATGCTGTTCCCTGTGCCTGGAAAACTGTTCCCCATTTCTTTTTTTTTTTTTTTTTTTAATATATATATATATATTTTTTGAGACGGAGTCTCGCTCTGTCGCCCAGGTTGGAGTGCAGTGGCCGGATCTCAGCTCACTGCAAGCTCCGCCTCCCGGGTTTACGCCATTCTCCTGCCTCAGCCTCCGGAATAGCTGGGACTACAGGCGCCCGCCACCTCGCCCAGCTAGTTTTTTGTATTTTTTTAGTAGAGACGGGGTTGTTCCCCATTTCTTGCTTTGCTCTGTCCTGTTGTGTCTTAGGCCACAGCTCAGGTATGTGCTTTTCTGGGAAGCCTTCCCTGATTTCCTCATCTGGATTAGGTGGCCCTCCTATATGACTCCAGTGCCCTATGCTTACTTCTGCTGTGGTGCTTTTCCCTCTACCTGCGACTATCTATGGTCCCCACTGGATTGAGTTTATTGTGAATAGGGTCTAGTCTCTTATCACTGTGGCCCATTACCTACTGCGGTTCCAGCAAATAGTTGGTCCTTAGAAAATGTGTTTTGGGCCAGGCACAATGGCTTATGCCTATACTCCCAGCACTTTGAGAGGCTGAGGTGGGAGGATCACTTGAACCCAGGAGTTCAAGACCAGCCTGGGCAACGTGGCAAAACCCTGTCTCTACACAAAATAAAAATTTAGTCAGGTGTGGTGGTGCACGCCTGTAGTCTCAGATATTCAGGAAGCTGAGGTGGCAGGATCACTTTAGCCCAAGAGGTGGATGCTGCAGTGAGCTGAAATCATGCTACTGCACTCCAGCCTGGGCAACAGAGTGAGTTTCTGTCTCAAAAAAGAAAAAAAAAGAAAAGGTTTTTGTTTTTGTTTTTGTTTTGTTTTTTGTTTTGCCTCAGCCTCCCGAGTAGCTGGGACTACAGGCGCCAGCCACCATGCCTGGCTAATTTTTGTATTTTTAGTAGAGACAGGGTTTCACCATGTTGGCCAGTCTGGTCTTGAACTCCTGACCTCAAGTGATCCACCCACCTCAGCCTCCCAAAGTGTAGGATTACAGGCGTGAGCCACTCATTTTGGTTGAATGAATTGTAAATTCTATTCAGGTCCCTGCTGGAACAACTTGAGAAAATTTTCATGAAGGCGTATTTGCATTTTGAACAAACTGGTAGTGGAGACTGTTTTAATTGACTCCAATGACTGAATCCCTGTGAAACTTCAAGACATTAGAACCCTACATAGATAACTATTCTGTAAGTCTGTAAGGGTGGCCCTGGCTGTATAGTATGTAAAATGATATTTTATAATAATTTTTAGAATGAAAATTTTTGTTTGCTTTTTTTCATTTAAACCATCCCCCTCATTTTTATTCTTCTATCATAATTAAAATGCTATATGCCCTTTCTCAGTTCGTAATGTATCCTATTTCTGATATCAAGAGAAAGATGTCTGTGTGATTAATTTCCCCGGCATGTCCTGTCCTTTAGAATCTATTAATAATTTAAGCAGATTAAATGAGTTTAGTCATTTGGAATGAGGAAGAAGCATAAAAATCATTTTTAAAATTCCCAAGTGAAAGCAGTTATTACATTTTTAAAAGAGAATTATATATTCACAGATATATAATATTTGGGAGGATAGAAGTGTATGTCTAATATAGCTTTACTTTTATAGTATATCATTTCTTCTTATCTTCTTGCAAATCAAATGTCAACTTTCATTTTATTCTTTTTTAACAAAAGCTGTGCCTCCTAGTTGTAAAATTCTCATATGTGTTTTAACATTTTTTCTAGGGTTATTGTGCAAGCTTCGGTTTCCTTGTTTACCCTGCCACTAGTTGACATAGTTGATGCAGATTAAACTTCAGTAATGAAGTTTAATCAGCAGTAAGTATATTTATTCAAATGTTAGCTACAAAATATCACATGTAGGCAGGACCTATCAGTCTCCATACCTCAATTATATTGCCACTACAAATCATATATCTGAAAGACAATCATAAGAGGCATCGCTAGGAACCAGGGGGCAAAATATAATCAGATATTCGTGCTTGTTTGCCCTAGGCAACTTTTCCCCATTTCCAAAAGGACATCACAGTTTTTCATTTCTCAGGTTCACATAGCCAATATTACAACAGGGTTAAATCTCAGAAACCAAAGTGGAATCTCAGTTAGCTGTATGTTCTACATATGGCAATATGCCTTATTACATGGGACGATTGGGCAAAATGACCTTTACTCTGTGACATTGCAAGAATTACAATTAAAAATCAAAGTCCATCTTATCCTTTCTTACTTGAAAAAGCCTACGCCAACGATGAGAGGTTCTATTCTTTGGTATGATTGTAAGCACTTTAGATCAGCTATAAAATGTACTTGATTGGCAAATATTTTCTCATACGTGTCCTATTTTGCATATTAGAGAGGAATGTGTTATTTTAAGACAGAGGCACATTCTTTTTTTTTTTTTTTTTTTAGACGGAGTCTTGCTCTGTCGCCCAGGCTGGAGTACAGTGGTGTAATCTCGGCTCACTGCCACCTCTGCCTCTCAGGTTCAGGCGATTCTCCTGCCTCAGCCTCCTGAATAGCTGGAATTACAGGCACACACCACCATGCCTGGCTAATTTTTTTGTATTTTTAGTAGAGATGGGGTTTCATGATATTGGGCAGGCTCGTCCCAAACTCCTGACCTGATGATCCACCCACCTCAGCCTCCTAAAGTGCTGGGATTACAGACATAAGCTACCACGCCCGGCCAGACAGAGGCACATTCTTTATTAGTTCTGTCAAAACATTTATACTGCAAAGTCTCTGTTTGTTTGTTTGTTTTCGAGACAGGCTCTTGCTCTGTTGCTCAGGCTGAAGTATGGTGGTGTGATCATAGCTCATTTCAGCCTCAAACTCCTGGGCTCAGGGGATCCTCCAGCCTCAGTCTCCTGAATAGCTAGGACTATATAGGTGCATACTACCACGCCCAGTTAATTTTTAAATATATATGTGCTGTAGAGATGAGGATCTCGCTATGTTGCCGAGGCTGGTCTTGAACTCCTGGTCTCAATCGATCCTCCTGCTTGGCCTCCCAAAAGTGCCGGGATTATGGATGTCAACCACTGCGCCCAGCCCCCTCTTTTATTTTTAATGCAAATTAAATTGAGGAAAGATTTGCCAGCTACCCGGACTTCTCTTCATATAATTCCTTTCCTGTTGCAGGATTTTGTTGCTAAGTTCTTATTCGGGTGATAGGCAGGGTGTAGTCCAGGGCCCTGTCTTCACTTTTGTCTCCTTTGTACCTGGAAAACCAACTAGCTCAGAACTCCTTCTTTTGAATGAATACATAAACAAGCAACAACTTTAGTAAACATTTTTCACCTTTCAAATTCTTTTGAATTAGATAGGTTACAAATAAATAAAATGTCTTGAACAGTGAGAAAGGGAAAGGCATTAACATTTACCAAATGCCAGTGTCCAAATGAGTTGTATGGCTGTTTGCTCATTCATGTCTTGCAGCAGCCTTGAGTGGTAGATATTATTGACTTGACAAATATTTATTGATTTCTTCCTTTGTGTTAGGCAATGTGGTAAATGCTGAGGATTCAATACAGTAGGTCTTGTAATGAACTGTCCAAGTTATCTGATGCTCTTCCTTCTCTCTAAAACAGGGGTCTCCAACCCCTAGGCCACAGACCAGTACTGGTCTGTAATAATATTAGAAATAAAGTGCATAATAAATGTAATGCATTTGAATCATCTCAAGACCAACCCCCCTGGTTCGTGGAAAAATTGTCTTCCATGAAACCGGTCCCTGGTGCCAAAATGGTTGGAGACCATTGCTCTAAAATGTACTTATTCACATGTGTGCAGTAGGTTTGTGACCAAATGGCTACTCTTGAGGACACCTGTACTTTTCTACTCCCATGATTCAGTGTATCATTACCAAGCGTAGTGTTTTTTAATTTAAATCTATTAATGTCAGATGTACTTGTTACTGTAATTGCAAAATTTAATTGCACTTATATTTTATAAACTTAGGAAATATATATGTGAAATAAAAGTTACTTTTGTGAAAATTAAGTTGAATGCTTTAGAAAGACTCAACATTGAGTTGTAGGGCCAAGCATGGTGGCTCATGCCTGTAATTCCAATACTTTGGGAGGCTGAGGCAGGAGCACTGCTCAAGGCCAGAAGTTTGAGACCAGCCTAGAAAACATACAAAAAAAAAAAAAAAAGAAGAAGAAAGAAAGAAAGAAAAAATTGAGTTGTAAACAATTACTATCACGTCTGGTGCAGTGGAATCCAAACGTTTTTTGGGAAAAGTCATAGAAGTCTAAAGATATTTTGTACTCAGTTTGCTTCATAAGTGACTTTAGGTTCTCTTTATAACTGACAAGTAGAAACTGTCTATCACGTAATATGGATACTGTTTATACAAGAAAGATGAACCAGCACTTTCATTAGTGGACCTATACTCAACGAAAAACCCAAAGAAAAGATTTATGAATGAGTATAGTTAAGTTAAAATGGAATGGTTACTGTCTCTTCTTTTAAAAATTATTTTTTGCTTGATCCAACTGTCTCACTCATCATGTCAGAGAAGACAAAAACTAGTGAGCAAAACTGGACTTAGCCTCTGCCCTCGTGGTCCTTATAGTCTAGTTGGGGAGATAGACAGCAATTATACTGTCAGACAATCAAAGTTATCCCCATTTTCATGATACTAAGACCTTGCAGAAATTAATATTCCCAATGTTCTGGTTAATGTAACCAGCAGACTAAAGAACAGATAATCAAACCCAAGCTCTTACCATTAAACTAAACTTCCTCTAATTCTCAGACCTTGTCTTTTATTTTTTCCCCTCTCTTTCTTCTTTTCTCTCCTTCCCATTGTCTTTTTTCTCCTCCTGAGTTGCAAGGTTTCCACCATTAGTTGAAATGTGACAAGATTTCAGTTTATGCAGTCAATGCACTTGATTTGTTTTATATGACCTGATTATTTAAAAATTTATATGGAGAGGCCGAGCGCAGTGGCTCACGCCTCTAATCCCAGCACTTTGGGAGGCCGAGGCGGGTGGATCACAAGGTCAGGAGATCGAGACCATCCTGGTGAATACGGTGAAACCCCGTTTCTACTAAAAATACAAAAAATTAGCCGAGCGTGGTGGCGGACTACAGGGTCGCAGCTATTCGAGAGGCTGAGGCAGGAGAATGGTGTGAACCCGGGAGGCGGAGGTTGCAGTGAGCCGAGATCGCGCCACTGCACTCCAGCCTGGGCGACAGAACCAGATTTTGTCCCCCCCCCCCAAAAAAAAAATTATATGGAGGATTCTTATCAGGAATACATTAAAGTAGTGCATAATAAAACTTGGTCAGAAAAACTTAGGCATGAATCCCAGTTTTACCATGTACTAGCTGTGTGACTGTGGATGAGTTAATCTGCTTTCCCGTCTCTAAAACAGAGCTGGGAATATCTCACTCGTGGGATTGTCGTGGGATTTAGATGAAATAATAAGAGCCCATAACAGAGTACAGGGCACAAATAGTGCTCACTTAATAGGCCTGAAGAGATTAGCTGTGTCTTCTCAGTTAGGTTCTGCTAGGTATGGTGTCTCACACCTATAATCCCAACACTTTGGGAGGCCAGGGTGGGAGGATCATTTGAGTCCAGGAGATGGAGACCAGCCTGGGAAACATGGAGAGACCCCATCTCCCCTGCAAAATCCAAAAATATCCGGGTGTGGTGGCGCGTGCCCGCAGTCCCAGCTAAGGCTGAGGTGGGAGGATCGCTAGGGCTCAGGAGTTCAAGGCTGCAGAAAGCTGAGATTGTGCTACAGCACTCCAGCCTGGGAGACAGAGTAAGACCCTGTCTAAAAAAAAAAAAAAAAAACTTACGTTCTGGCCGGGCACAGTGGCTCATGATTATAATCCCAGTACTTTTGGGAGGCCAAGTTGGGAGGATGGCTTGAGGCCAAGAGTTCAAGACCAACCTGGGCAACATGGCTAGACCCTGTCTCTAAAAAAAGAAAAAGAGTTAAGTTTTTCCCACCATGGCACATTTATACCTATGTAACAAACCTGTATGTTCAGCACATGTATCCCGGAACTTAAAGTAAAAAAAAATTTACAAAAAGAGTTAGGTTTTTCTAGTTTTATAATCCTTTATAACTAAAAGGTTAATATTTTATAATACTATACTATTTTTATTATTGTCTACTTAGGATCAATGAAGACTTCATACACAAAGAGATTCTTGATTCAAAGATTCAAATTGTATATATGGAGATATATATATATATATATATATATATATATATATCACACATAATTCGTATGTGATATAGACCCATGCTATTTTTGTCTGTTCCAGGTCACCCCTTCCCTCAGTGGTTTTTGCCATTAATGCTTTGTTTACCAAATCTGCCCACTCTTTAGCACCCATGGTGATACTCTCTAGGCTAAACCAGTATGAATATGGAAACACAAATAGCAGGTAAAGTTAAAAAAAAAAGGTTCTTGAAATATTGTAAAAGAAACATGAAAGCAAACATAGCCTTTTACGTTAATTTCTAAGCAATTATCTTGACCTTTGTGTATTATTAGTCACTAACTTGTATCTTGAGTAAGGTGTAATAAAAAGTATTAATATCAAAGACTTTCATAGGAGCATCTTTAAGTGTCTTCTTTAAATTATGTACATACTAAATGCCTTCACACTAAGCTACATATTAATTGCTTTATCTAAGTTACTCATTCATTTACTATTTCATTTCACAAATGCTTCTGAGTGCCTGCGATTATAGTCCAGGTACAAAGGTCCTTTGAATACAGGATGAATACAAACCTTCTAAGGGGCCATACAGATTACAGAGAACTGTGATAAGGGACCACTAGAAGTACAATGGGACTGTGGTAATTCAGAGAAGAGATTCCTACCTGGTCTGCCTAGGGTCAGAGTGTACTTCACAGAAGAGGGTTTCTTCAGCTGAATTTTGGAAGCTGAGTGGGATTTTTCTCCTGAACATGGACGAATGTCATTCCAAGTAAAGAAAACAGCACAGCAAATATTTGGAAGCATGAGTGAACTTGCCATAAGCTATTCATGTATTCATCCAATAAATATTGAGAGCCTACCAAGTGCTGAGCTCTATGATAAGGCAGTGAGGTGTAGCAGAAAACAAAACAGCAACAATCTCTGCCCTCACAGAGCTTACATTCTAGTGGGAGGGAGGCAGACCAAGAAATGAAATAAGTGAAATACATAGTATGTTAGATGGTTATGAACTCTCTGGTAAGAAATAAAGCAAGAAAGAAAATAGGAAGGGTTGGGGGAAGCTGCCTTTTTTTTTTTTTTAAATTTAGAGACAGGGTCTCACTCTGTCACCCAGGCTGGAGTATAGTGGTAGGATCATAGCTCACTGCAGCCTCGAACTCCCAGGCTGAAGTGATCTCCTGCCTCAGCCTCCTAAGTAGCTGGGACTACAGGCACGTGCCTCCATGCCCTGCTAATTCTTTAAAATTTTTAGGAGAGGTGGGGTCTTGTTGTGTTGCCCAGGCTTGTCTTGAACTCCTGGACTCAAGCGATCCTCCTATCTTGGCCTCCCAAAGCACTAGGATTACAGGTGTGAGCCACTGTGCCCAGCCAAAGCTGCATTTTTAATTAGAGTGATGGGGAAGGCCTCACAAAGAAGGTGACATTTGAATAAAGACCTGAAGGAAGATGGCAGGGAACCAGGGAGGCTCTCCTGGGGAAGAGTGTTCCTGGGAGAGAGCACAGCAGGTGCAAAGGCCCTGAGGTGCAGTGTGCCTGGCATTCTAGCTGGCAAGGAGGCCAGCATGGCTGGATCAGACTAAGCAAGAGGGAGGGAGGCAGGAATGGGGAGGGAGGCCAGATTGCACAGGGCCTTGCAGCCCTGTTTGTTATTTTGATTTCACTGTAAGGTGAAGGAGATGCTGAAATAGTGAAGGATTAATTGACTGATTTAGTAGACTTTGTTTTTCAAAGCAGTTTTAGATTCACAACGAAACTGAGCAGAAAATATACAGTTTCCATATACCCCCTGTCCCCACACATGCACAGCCTCCCCATCATCAGCATCCCCCACCAGAGTGGTACCTTTGTTACAATTGATGAACCTACATTGACACATTATTAGAACCCAAAGTCCACACATTATTAGAACCCAAATTCCATAGTTCCCATTAGGGTTCACTCTCTGTGTTGTGCATTCTGTGGGTTTGGGCAAATGTATAATGACATGCATCTATGATCGTAGTATCATAAGGAATAGTTTGACTGCCCAAAATGTCCCCTGTGCTCTACCTATTCATCCTTCCCTCCCCACTGACCCCTGACAACCAGTGATCTTTTTACTGGTTGTAAAAAAAAAAAAAAAAAAAGTAAAAAAGTAAAACTCCATAGTTTTGCCTTTTCTAGAATGTTATCTAGTTGGAATCATATACTATGTTATCTTTTCAGACAGGCTTCTTGCACTTAATAATGTTCAATTTAAGTTTTTTGTATGTCTTTTTATGCCTTGATAGCTCATTTCTTTTTAGTAATGAATAATAGTCCATCGTCTGAATGACCCATAGTTTATCCATTCACCTACTGAAGGGCATCTTGGTTGCTTCCAAATTTTGGCAATTATGAACAAAGCTGCTGTAAACATCTATGTACAGGTTTTTGTGTAGACATAAGTTTTCGTTTCATTTAGGTAAATGCCAAGGAGCATGATGGCTGGATCACATGGTAAAAGTATGTTTACTTTCGTAGGAAACTGCCAAACTGTCTTCCAAAGTGGCTATACCATTTTGCATTCCCACCATCAATGAATGAGAGTTCCTGTTGCTCCATATTTATGCCAGTATTTGATTTTGTCAATCTTTTGGGTTTGGGCCCATCTAATAGGTGTGTAGTGGTATGTCATTGTTTTAAATTTGTAATTCCCTGATGACATATGAGCATCTTTTCATATACTTATTTGCTATCTGTATATCTTCTTCTTTGGTAAGGTGTCTATTCGGGTCTTTTGCCCATTTTTTTTTTTTTTTTTTTTTTTTTGAGAGGGAGTCTCGCGCCGTCGCCCAGGCTGGAGTGCAGTGGCCGGATCGCAGCTCACTGCAATCTCCGCCTCCTGGGTTTGCGCCATTCTCCTGCCTCAGCCTCCCTATAGCTGGGACTACAGGCGCCCGCCACCTCGCCCGGCTATTTTTTTGTATTTTTTTAGTAGAGATGGGATTTCACTGTGTTATCCAGGATGGTCTCCATCTCCTGACCTCGTGATCCGCCCGTCTCGGCCTCCCAAAGTGCTGTGATTACAGGCTTGAGCCACCGCGCCCGGCCTTTTGCCCATTTTTAAACCAAGTTGTTTGTTTTCTTATTGTTGAAATTTAAAAATTCCTAGTATATTTTGGATAATAGTCCTTTATCAGATCCTTCTTTTGCAAATACTTTTTCCCAGTCTGTGGCTTGTCATCTCATTCTCTTAACAGTGTCTTTCACAGTTTAGCTTATCAGTTCTTTCTTTCATAGACCATGCCTTTGTGCCGTATCTGAAAAGCCATCACCATATCCAAAGTCACCTAGATTTTCTCCTGTGTTATTTTCTAGGAGTTTTCTAGTTTTGTATTTTATGTTTAGGTCTGTAATCCATTTTGACTTAATTTTTATGAAGGGTATATGGTTTGGGTCTAGATTCATTTTTTTTTGGCATGTGGATATTCATTATTCCTGCACTCTTTGTTGGAGACTATCTTTTCTTCATTGTATTGCCTTTGCTCCTTTGTCAAAGATCAGTTGACTATATTCTTGTGGGTTTATTTTGAACAATAGAACTGAATAGTTCTATTGTTCTATTTCATCAACACCACACTTTTTTATTACTGTAGCTTTATAATAAGCCTTGCAGTTGGGGGGCCGGGCGCGGTGGCTCAAGCCTGTAATCCCAGCACTTTGGGAGGCCGAGACGGGCGGATCACGAGGTCAGGAGATCGAGACCATCCTGGCTAACATGGTGAAACCCCGTCTCTACTAAAAATACAAAAAAATAAGCCGGGCGAGGTGGCGGGCGCCTGTAGTCCCAGCTGCTCGGGAGGCTGAGGCAGGAGAATTGCGCGAACCCGGGAGGCGGAGCTTGCAGTGAGCTGAGATGGGGCCACTGCACTCCAGCCTGGGTGACAGAGCGAGACTCCGTCTCAAAAAAAAAAAAAAAAAAAAAAAAAAAAAAAAAAAAAGTTTAAAGAAAATTACAGAGAAAATAAATGCATACACCCACCTCTTTTTTTTTTTTTTTTTTTTTTTGAGACGGAGTCTTGCTCTGTGCCCCAGGCTGGAGTGCAGTGGCGCGATCTCGGCTCACTGCAAGCTCCGCCTCCCGGGTTTACGCCATTCTCCTGCCTCAGCCTCCCGAGTAGCTGGGACTACAGGCGCCTGCCACCACGCCCGGCTAATTTTCTTGTATTTTTAGTAGAGACGGGGTTTCACTGTGTTAGCCAGGATGGTCTCGATCTCCTGACCTCGTGATCCGCCCGTCTCGGCCTCCCAAAGTGCTGGGATTACAGGCTTGAGCCACCGCGCCCGGCCACACCCACTTCTTAGATTCATCAATTGCTGATATTTTGCCATATTTGGTTTATCTGTATCTCTGTGTGTATGTGTATTCTGTTCTCTGGACTATTTATTTTTATTTTCTATTTTTATTTTTAGAGATGGGATTCTGCTTTGTCGCCCAGGCTGAGAGTGAAGTGGTGCAATCATAGCTCATTGCAGCCTCAAATTTATTTATTTATTTTTTTTAGAGATGGGGTCTTACTGTGTTGTTCAGGCTGATCTTCAACTCCTGGCCTCAGTGATCCTCCCACCTCACTCTCACTAGTTGCTGGGATTATAGGTGTGAGCCACTGTGCCTGACCACTTTATATGTTGAAGTTTGTGTTATGTCATGACATAAGGTGCTTTCTCATTCTTCCCTTTTTTTTTTTTTTTTTTAAAAGACAGTCTTGCTTTGTCGCCCAGGCTGGAGTGCAGTGGCGTGATCTCATCTCACTGCAAACTCCGCTTCCTGGGTTCAAGCGATTCTCATGTCTCAGCCTCCTGAGTAGCTAATTTTTATGTTTTTAGTAAAGACAGGGTTTCACCATGTTGGCCAGGCTTGTCTCGAACTCCTGACCTCCAGTGATCTGCTTCCCTTGGCCTCACAAAGTGCTGGGACTACAGGTGTGAGCCATCGCACTTAGCCTATATATCTCTTGTTTTTTTGTTTTTTGTTTTTTGTTTTTCTGGAGACAGGGTCTTGCTCTGTCTCCCAGGTTGAGTACGGTGGCACAATAATGGCTCATTGCAGCTTTGAACTCTTGTGCTCAAGGGATCCTTCTGACTCAGCCTCCCTAGTAACTGGGACTGCAGGTGCACTGGCTAATTTTTTAATTTTTTTGTAGAGACGGTCTCACTAGATTGCCCAGGCTAGTTTGAAACTCCTGGGCTCAAGTGATCCTTCCTTCTTAGCCTCCCAAAGTGCTGGGATTACGGGTGTGAACCACTGCACCCAGCCTTCTCTGAACCATTTTAAGTTAAATTGCAGATCTAGTGGCATGTCGCCCCGATAGTTAACCATGCATCTTCTAGAAGAAGAAGAAAAAAACCCAAAACAAACAAACAAACAAAACCAAAAAAAAAACGGTGATTGGACAGTTTTGAGCAGGGTAGTGACCTGATTTGACTTACTTTTTCTTTCTTTTTTTTTTTTTTTGAGACAGAGTCTCATTCTGTCACCCAGGCTGGAGTACAGTGGCGCAATCTCGGTTAACTACAACCTCTGCCTCCTGGCTTCAAGTGATTCTCCTGCCTCAGCCTCCCAAGAAGCTGGGATTACAGGTGTGTGCCACCACACCCAGCTAATTTTTGTATTTTTAGTAGAGATGAGGGTTCGCCATGTTGGCAAGGCTGGTCTCGAACTCCTGACCTCATGTGATCGCCTGCCTTGGCCTCCCAAAGTGCTGAGATTAAGGCGTGAGCCACTGTGCCCAGCCTTGACTTACTTTTTAACAGTATCCCTCCGGGTGCTGTGTAGCGAATAGACTGAAAGGAGTCAGGAGAAGTCACATGGAAACTGTTGATTAGTGGCATGAGGTACAGCACAATTGATGGCAGCTAGAGGGGGTGAGGTTGAAAAGGCAATCAGGGCTGATGATGTGTAGGATCTGTACACTGGATTTAGAAGATGTATAGGATTTTAATCCTATACATTACGGTTTCACGAATATGGATTTTTGACATTTGTTATATGAGTACTCTATGTACTAATAGTTATTCAATATTTTTCTTTAAATTTATTTTAAATCACTAACTTAAAACAAATCTCAGCCGCCATAAGAAAAAGCATCCATAAAATCATTCATTTGGTAGATTTCAATTTTTCTAATGCCATTAAAATAAAAAGAACTGGCCGGTGGCTCACTCCTTTAATTCTAGCACTTTGGGAGGCCAAGGCATGATCACCTGAGGTCAGGAGTTCGAGACCAGCCTCACCAACATGGTGAACCCCCATCTCTACTAAAAACACAAAAGTTAGCTGGGTGTGGTGGCGGGCACCTGTAGTCCCAGCTACTCGGGAGGCTGAGGCACGAGAATTGCTTGAACCTGGGAGGTGGAGGTTGCAGTGAGCCAAGATCACGCCACTGCACTCCAGCCTAGGTGAGAAGAAGGAAACTCCATCAAAAAATAAATAAATAAATAAAAAGAACTATTATGTAACGTGTAAAAATTATCATGCATGCCAGCAGGGGTCCAGATGCTGTATTTTGGGAAAGACCACTCTAGGTAAAGGGAAATCACTGAAGATTTTAATGCATGAGACACATATCATCTGGGTCAGGTATAGTGGCTCACACCTGTAACCCAGTACTTTGAGAGGCTGAGGCAGGTGGATTGCTTGAGGCCAGGAGTTTAAGACCAGCCTAGCCAACATGGCAAAACTCCATCTCTACTAAAAATACAAAAATTAGTTGGGCGTGGTGGCACGCACCTGTAATCCCAGGTACTCGGGAGGCTGAGGCACAAGAATCAATTGAACCAGAGAGGCAGAGGTTGCAGTGAGCTGAGATGGTGCCACTGCAATCCAGCCTGGACAACAAAGCAAGACTCTGTCTCAAAAATCAAAAAAGAAAAAAAAAGAAAAGAAAAACATGATCTGAATTTTGCTTTAGAACAATCTGTTTTGGTGTAAAAGAAGCACTGAAGGCTTAATTACTAAATGGAAAAATGAAGGCTTAAATACTCGTTGCGTATTATAAGTGCTCAGAATATGAAAATAAATAAAATAGGTTGTTTCCACTAGCTGTCTACAATCTGGTAAAGGAGACAGACATGAGGAGAGATTTTTGCAGGACAAAAAGGTAGATACTATGATTAGAAGTATATATAAGATATAATGGTGGCTAAACGGTGGGCATGATCATCACTATCTCTGGAACCAAGTCCAGGAAGGCTTCACAGAGAAAAAAATGCTTCAGCCAGGTTTCAGTGGAGGCATAAATACTGTGCATGGGGCCGGGTGCCATTGCTGATGCCTGTAATCCCAGTGCTTTGGGAGGCTGAGGCAGGGGTCCCTTGAGGCCAGGAGTTTGAGACCAGCCTGGGGAACACAGCAAGATCCCACCTCTACAAAAAATTGAAAAATTTGCCAAGTGTGGTGGTACCTAGCTGTAATCCTAGCTACTTGGCAGGCTGAGGTGGGAGGATTGTTTGGGCCCAGGAGTTGGAGGCTGTAGTGAGCTATGATTATACCACTGCACTCCAGCCTGTGTGACAGAGCAGGATCCTGTCTCAAAAATAATAATAATAATAATAATGTGCATGGAGATTGCACGTACCCAGTGAAGAGAAACAGCATAGATATATGTACAACGCATAGACGTGTAAAATGATACAGCATTCATTCAACAAATATTAACACCTACTGTGTACCAGGTCCTGTGCTAAACCCAAAGGAAAAAGAGGCAAAAGATGCAGCCCCCCACTCTGAATAAACTCAGTCAATTATAGTGAGAATCCTAATCCTGGGTGCTAGGTGCTATTACAGATGTAAGTGTGGGCTGTTGAGAGAGTACCCACTGGCTTAGAGTACAATTCAGACTGAGGAGGAAATAAATGATCTCTCTAATAAATTTTGAAAATTCATAGTAGCAGGGAGTCTGTGGAAGCACAGAGAGGCATGAGGTTGTAGGACGTGCTTGGAGGAATGGCTGATGGTTTAGTAGTAGAGCTTGAGAAGTGTAGACTTGATCCTAAAAGGAATGGAGCATTGTAATTATTAAACCAAGAGGTAATAATATCAGATTTGCCTTTTAAAAGATAACCCCAGACTGGGCATGATGGTTCATGCCTATAATCTCAGCACTTTGGGAGGCCAAGGTGGGTAGATCTCTTGAGCTCAGGAGTTCGAGACTAGCCTGGGCAACATGGCAAAAACCTATCTCCACAAAAAATGCAAACACTAGCCAGGCATGGTGGCACACACCTGAAGTCCCAGCCACTTGGGAGGCTGAGGCAGGATAATTGCTTGAACCCGGGAGGTGGAGGTTGTAGTGAGCCGAGATCATGCCACTGCACTCCAGCTGGGATGACAGAGTCAGACCCTGTCTCAAAAAATAAATAAGTAAAAATAAAAGATTACCCTGAAGTGTGTTTTGAAGGGATGTTAGCTGGATTGCAAAGAACAGCTGGAAGGCTAACAAAGTGATTTTATATGAGGAATGCTAGTTCCACTGGTTAATATTATGCATGGGGCCAGTGTGGTGGCTCATGCATGTAATTCCAGCCCTAAAGCAGTGGAAGACAGAAGGCAAGAGGAGACTGAAATGAGAGATTAAGGAGTTAGAACCGTAGAACTCAGTGATATTTCATTATAGAGGCATGGCTCAAAATTGGTTAATTGTGGCTAAGAAATGAGTATCTGAATGAAGGAAGTGAATGTGGACTGTCTTGGACCACATTTCTTCTGTAGAATGTGAAGAATTCTTCCTCAGACTCAGTTTCTCCATCTTCGAGGTGACTGTTTTCCACCTGAACTGGGGACATTGCTTGAAATCCAAGTAACAGTAAAAGCCTCAAGCAGGCCAGGTGCGGTGGTTCATGCCTGTAATCCCAGCACTTTGGGAGGCTGAGGCAGAGGGATCACGAGGTTAGGAGATCGAGACCATCCTGGCTAACATGGTGAAACCCTGTCTCTACTAAAAATACAAAAAATTAGCCGGGCGTGGTGGCAAGCACATGTATTCCCAGCTACTGGGAGGCTGAGGCAGGAGAATGGCATGAACCCAGGAGGCAGAGCTTGCAGTAAGCTGAGATCGCGCCACTGCACTCCAGGCTGGGCGACAGAGCTAGACTCCGCCTCAGAAAAAAAAAAAAAAAAAGCCTCAAGCAATATTGTAGTAGAAAACTCTGGTGACGGTCAAGTGTGGTGGCTCTCATCTGTAGCTCTCATCTTCCAGCACCTTGGAAGGCCAGAGCAGGAGGATCACTTGAGGTCAGGAGTTTGAGACCAGCCTGGGCAACATAGCAAGACCCCATCCCTACAAAAAATGTTTTTAAAAATTAGCCAGGAGTGACTGGGCATGGCGGCTCACGCCTGTAATCCCAGCACTTTGGGAGGCCAAGGTGGGCAGATCACGAGGTCAGGAGATCGAGACCATCCTTGCTAACACAGTGAAATCCTGTCTCTACTAAAAGTATAAAAATTAGCTGGGCATGGTGGCGTGTGCCTGTAGTCCCAGCTACTCAGCAGGCTGAGGCAGAATAGCTTGAACCCAGGAGGCGGAGGTTGCAGTGAGCCGAGATTGTGCCACTGCACTCCAACCTGAGCGACAGAGCGAGACTCCGTCTCAAAAAAAAAGAAAAAAAAATTAGCCAGGAGTGGTGGCACATGCCTGTAATCCCAGCTACTCAGGAGGCTGAGATAGGAGTATCACTTGAGCCCAGGTGTTCGAGAATGCAGTGAGCTATGATCTCACTACTGTACTCCAGCCTGGGCAACAGAGTGAGACCCTGTCTCACAATCAGTCAATCAATCATTAGGCTGGGCTCCGTGGCTCACGTCTGTAATCCCAGAACTTTGGGAGGCTGAAGCAGGCGGATCACCTGAGGTCAGGAGTTTGAGACCACCCTGGCCAACATGGTGGAACCCCGTCTCTACTAAAAATACAAAAATTAGCCGGGCGAGGTGGTGTGTGCCTATAATCCCAGCTACTCAGCAAGCTGAGGCAAGAGAATCACTTGAACCCAGGAGGCAGAAGTTGCAGTGAGCCAAGATCACGCCACTGCACTCAAGCCTGGGCAATAGAGTGAGACTCTGTCTCAAATAAATAAATAAATAAATAAATAAATAAATAAATAAAAGTAAAACCCTGGTGGCTAAAAGAGGACAGGAACAGAAGAACAGAATCTGGAATGGAAAAGAGCCAAAGCCCTGTATTTCCTGTGATAGCTTATTTGCTGATAGATGTGACAGCGCTGGAGGAATGGAGAGTATGTTTTTAACCTATCTTTCTGAATTTTCTTTGTATTCTCAAAGAACACAAAGGCCCTATAGCAATAGTTCTCAACCTTGTTGCACATTAGAATCATTTGGAGCTCAAGAAAGTCGTGATGCCCAGACCATACCCTAGACCAGTTAAATCAGAATGTCTGGGGGGTGAGATCTAGGCATAAGTATTTTTTTTTAAATATAAAACAATACTTGATTTCCTTTATTACCTAGTTGTATGGTTAAAATAAGAACAAATACAGTGGAATGGAATACTTCATATGACTTCATATGAAAAATACTTCATTATACAATAAACAACCCTCATGCATTTCAACATTGCCACCAGCAACACTAAGGACTCCCAGTTCTATTCAATTCTGATCATCACTGCCCTACACCCCACCCCTAGCTCCTCCAAGCTTCAACAGGCATCAGAATTTTTCATAGCCCCTGGCTTATTCCATCATGCACCCAATGTGGGAATCTAGAGATTGACTTCCTTGGAAACAGAGGCTCTAGAGACTAATTCTTGTTGGCTCAGCTATAGACACGTTGGCAGCCAGACACGTTGGCACACTAATCTCATGGTACTATAAGCATTTTTAGAGGTATGAACTCAAACAGCACACTCAAGTGTCATTTATCTTTGAGTGATAATTTAACAGTTGGCATTTGGTGGCCTCACATAGCTAATGCTAATCTGAAAATGTCCGACTGAAGTCCACAAGTTAATTGCACACTTAGCAGGATATGATGTGATGATGAGAGAATTCTTTGAGATTCGCCAGTGTAAAGAATTTAGCAAAAATGTGGCTGGGCATGGTGGCTCTCGCCTGTCATTGGATCCCTTGAGTCCAAGAGTTCAAGGCCAGACGGGGCAACATGGTAAGACCCTGTCTCTACAAAAAATACACAAATTAGCCACATGTGGTGGTACATACCTGTTGCCCCAGCTACTCAGGAGGCTGAGGCCAGAGAATTGCTTGAGCCTGGGAGGTCAATGCTGCAGTGAGCTGTGACCGCACCATTGCACTCCAGCCTGGGTGACACAGTGAAATCTTGTCTCTAAAAAAAAAAAAAAAAGTATTCAGCAAAAATATATATTTGAAATAAATGTCATACCTATAAGTTTTCTGATATCCAATTATTATTTTACTCTTAACATACTCAGAACTGTATAGCCCAGGGGTATGATTCTTCCCACTGACATTTTCAAAATGTGGTCTATGATTCCTTGATACAATTACAGAAATGTTGGTTCTGCAGGGAAGATTATTTTCCTACATTTTGTAGATCTATTTACTTAATAGTGACCCAAAGATATACTATCCAGCAGCCAGTGAATGTAATGGTTAAGTTTGTTGTTAATGGAGATCTATAACTGGGGTAATTAATTGGGCAAGAAAACCAACATATAATCTCTTCTAATTATCTGGGATAAGGTATTTCATATAGTAAAGTTAGGAATGGGTTGTCTTAATTGTTTTATACATCCAACTCCTATTAAAAATTTGTGGCTGGGGCTGGGCGCGGTGGCTCAAGCCTGTAATCCCAGCACTTTGGGAGGCCGAGACAGGTGGATCATGAGGTCAGGAGATCGAGACCATCCTTGCTAACACGGTGAAACCCTGTCTCTACTAAAAAATACAAAAAAAAAAAAACCTAGCCAGGTGAGGTGGCGGGCGCCTGTAGTCCCAACTACTCGGGAGGCTGAGGCAGGAGAATGGCGTAAACCCGGGAGGCAGAGCTTGCAGTGAGCAGAGATCGCACCACTGCACTCCAGCCTGGGTGACAGAGCGAGACTCTGTCTCAAAAACAAACAAAAAAAATTTATGGCTGGGTGCGGTGGCTCATGCCTGTAATTCCAGCACTTTGGGAGGCCTAAGCCGGCGAATGACTTGAGCCCAGGAGTTCGAGACCAGCCTGGGCATCATGGTGAGACCCCATCTCTACAAAAATACAAAAATTAGCCAGGTGCAGTGGTGCACACCTATAGACCCAGCTACTCAGGAGGCTGAGGCTGGAAAATCACTTAAACCCAGGAAGCAGAGGTTGCAGTGAGTCAAGATCATGCCACTGCACCCCAGCCTGGGTGACAGTGAGACCCTGTCTCAAAAACAACAACAACAACAACAACAACAAACTTGCAACACAAATCCACGTTTTGCACAAAGAAGAAACAATGACAATGAAGTTCTAGTATATGAAAGGAAAAGGGCTATTCCTTCTACTCGACCTACTAAGCATGCTTGCATTCTTTTTTCAGCGAACACTTTTGAATGCCTGCTAGTATTAGCACTGAGCTGGGAACTGGGGTACAGAGTTCTAATACTTTTTTTTTTTTAAAGAGATTTGCTGTATCACCCAGGCTGGAATGCAGTGGCATGATCATACCTCACTGCGGTCTTGAACTCTTGGGCTCAAGCGATCCTCCCACTTCAGTCTCCCGAGTAGCTGGGACACAGGTGCATAACACCACGCCTGGCTAATTTTTTTTTTTTTTTTTTTTTTTTTTTTGAGACGGAGTCTCACTCTGTCATTCAGGCTGGAGTGCAGTGGCATGACCTTGGCTCACTGCAACCTCCATCTCCCGGGTTCAAGCAATTCTTCTGCCTCAGCCTCCTGAGTAGCTGGGATTACAGGTGTGTGCCACGACACCCAGCTAATTTTTGTATTTTTTGTAGAGACAGGGTCTCACCATGTTGCCCAGACTGGTCTTGAACTCCTGGGCTCAAGTCATCCACCAGCCTCAGCCTCCCAAAGTGCTGGGATTACAGGCATGAGCCACCACGCCCAGCTCTTAAAACTAATTTTAAAACTGCTTTTTGAAAACAAGTACTTTCCATATTTACTAAAGAAACAACCTGGAAATTCTCAGGCAAGAACTGGCTCCTGCTTGTTTAATGACCTCTGTTCGTATTAGGACTAAATTGGTGGTTTTATGTAATGTTAAAGATTAGGTTACTTAGGAAGAAATGAGTTAATCTTATGTATTATACTTGGGGCTGGCGAAGTCATTATTATACTTGGGGCTTGATGAAGTTCTAGGATATGAAAGGAAAAGGGCTATTCCTGCCACTCGACCTACTAAGACAGTATTAAAGGCATGAGAAGTATGAGAAGACAGTATTAAAAAATATGCACAAATTACAACTCCAAAAAATTGTGTACATATAATCATATACATTTGTTGGGGTTCCTGAAATGAACATTGGGATAATCACTGTGTCTTTGACAAGGTTCTTTAAATTAAGTCCAGTTGCTAACTGTAATGAACATGAGTACTTGTGGCATTCTAAATTATTAAGAATATTTGGCCCAAAAGATTATGGCTCATGCCTGTAATCCCAGCACTTTGGGAGGCTGACGCAGGAGGGTCGCTTGAGCCCAGGGGTTCAAGACCAGTCGAAACATTTTTTGTAGAAACAAGGTCTCACAGTTGCCCAGGCGTAGGTCTTGAACTATTAGGTACTTGATGGGATTTGTCAAAGGCGATCCCTTCCAGTTGAGAGTGTCTTAACTCATTTCCACTAAAAGCATATGACCATCTTCTTAGAAACTGGGTTTTTTCCTTCTGATAAGTTTGTATTAGAGGCACCATTTTATTTATTTTTATTTTGTTTTATTTTATTTTTGAAACAGAGTCTCGCTGTTTCACCCAGGCTGGAGTGCAGTGGTGTGATCTCAGCTCACTGCAGCCTCTGCCTTCTGGGTTCAAGTGATTCTCCTGCCTCAGCCTCCCAAGTAGCTGGAACTGCATGAGTGAGCCTCAATGCCCAGCTAATTTTTTTTTTTTTTTTTTGTACTTTTAGTAGAGACAGGGTTTTACCATGTTGGCCAGGCTGGTCTCAAACTTCTGACCTCAAGTGATATGCCTACCTTGGCCTCCCAAAGTGCTAGGATTACAGGCATCAGCCACTGTGCCCTGCTATCATTTTATCTTGAAGAGGTTTTTAGTTCATATCTAAGTAAAAAACCTCAGCTCCAAACTCACTAGCTGTGTAACTTTGGACAATTTAATTAACCTGTCTAAGCCTCAGTGTCTTCTTCGGGGGTATTGTGGAATTAGTAGCAATGAGGGAAACGTTCCAGTAGGGTGCTATGGATTAAATTTTGTCTCCCTAAAATTCATATTTTGAAGCCCTAAACCCTAAAGAGATGCTATTTTGAGATGAGGCCTTTGGAGGTGATTAGGTTTAGTTGAGGTGATGAGGGTGGGCCTGCATGATAGGATTAGTGTCCTGATAAGAAGAGACATGAGGCCAGGTGCAGTGGCTCATGCCTGTAATCCCAGGGCTTTGGAATGCTGAGGCGGGTGGGTCAAAGGTCAGGAGATGGAGACCATCCTGGCCAACATGGCGAAACCCTGTCTCTACTAAAAGTACAAAAATTAGCTGGCCATGGTGTCTCAGCTACTCAGCAGGCTGAGGCAGAATAGCTTGAACCTGGGAGGTGGAGGTTGCAGTGAGCTGAGATAGTGCCACTGCACTCCAGCCCGGGTGACAGAGTGAGACTCCATCTCAAAAAAAAAAAAAAAGAGACGTGAGAGAGCTCTCATTCTCTCTCTCTCTCCCCATTGCCCCTCCTTCTCCCTCTCCCTCCTTCTCCCTTCTCCCTCTCCCTCCTTCTCCCTCTTTCTCCCCCATCCTCTTCCCTCCTTTTCTCTCTCTCATACAGGAACATAGTTTCCTGTCTATAAGCCAGGAAGACAGCCCTCACTAGAACCCAACCATGCTGGCACCCAGATCTCAGACTTCCTGGCCTTCACAACTGTGAGAAATAAATGTCTGTTGTTTAAGCCACCTAGGCTGGGTCTTGGGGCTCACACTCCAATCCTGGCAGTTTGGAAGGCCAAGGTGGGAGAAGGCTGAAGCCCAGAGTTCAAGACCAGCCTGGGCAATGGTGAGACCTTGTTTCTGCAAAAACTGTTTCAAAAAATTAGCTGGGCTTGGTGATGTGTGCTTGTAGTCCCAGCTGTTTGGGAGGCTGAGATGGAAGGATCACTTGAGCCTGGGAGATTGAGGCTACAGTAAGCTATGATGGCTCTACTGCACTCCAGCCTGGGTGACAGAGCAAGGCCCTCTTAATAAATAAATAAATAAATAAATAAATAAATAGCTACCCAACCTGCGCTATGATATTTTGTTGTGGCAACCCAAGCTAAGACAGGGCCAGGCAAGTAGTAAGCCTTCAATGCATCTCACAGCATTATTGTTAAAACGGACGTGTCAGGCTGACCCCAGAAAAGAGAAATTCCCTCTCTATTCTTGAAGTAGCAACAGTGTATAGGGAACTCAAGTTTTCTTGACACAAATTCAAAAGAAACTATACGGACACATTCACCTTACTGAGGTTTCTCTGGCCTTCTCCATTCTGAGCTCCTGTTTTTTTCTGCAGAGGTGCTCATTGATACTGATTTGGTGCCTTTGAAAGGATTCTCTCTCTCTCTCTCTCTCTTTTTTTTTTTTTTAATAGAGATAGGGTCGGTCTTGCCATGTTTACCAGGCTGGTCTGAAACTCTTGGCCTCAAGTGATCCTCCCGCCTCAGCCTCCCAAAGTGCTGAGATTATAGGTATGAGCCACTGTGCTGGGCCAGGGCTGTCTGTTTTTGTATGAATGACCGTAAAATTATTTTACTGATACCATCAGGAAGCAACCTTAGTAATTTTATGTATTTTTGAGCTGATGTTGATAGTAGAATAGTGGAAAGGAGCCAGATTTTGCTTTAGTCTCGTGATGTAGAAGATCCTAAAGATAGGATTCAAGGTGAGAGTATGATCATTTATATGGTCCCATTCACCTCACAGAGCTGAATTTACCAATAATTTGGCAGGTATAAACTAGGAAAATGAAGTAGAGGGCTCCAGACAGTAATATTTTAGAATTCTGTTACCTGCGGGTGGATTTTGTTTTTCTTTTGAGAATAGAAGATTAGGCTGGGTGCAGTGGCTCATGCCTGTAATCCCAGCACCTTGGAAGGCTGAGGCAGGCAGATCACTTGAGTCTAGGAGTTTGAGACCAGCCTGGACAACATAGCAAGACCCTGTCTCTACTAAAACTACAAAAAAAAAAAAAAAGTAGCTGGTTGTGGTGGTGTGTGCCTATAATACCAACTACTCAGGAGGCTGAGGTAAGAGAATCACTTGAACCTAGGGGGTGGAGGTTATAGTGAGCCAAGATCGTGCCACTGCACTCCAGCCTGGGTAACAGAGCAAGACTCTGTCAGAAAAAAGAAAGAAAAGAGAGAGAAAGGAAGAGAAGAAGGGAAGGGAAGGAAAGAAAGGAAGGAAGGAAGGAAGGAAGGAAGGAAGGAAGGAAGGAAGGAAAGAAGGGAGGGAAGGAGGGAGGAAAAAGGAAGGAAGGGAGGGAGGGAGGGAAAAGGAAGGAAGGATGGAACGAAGGAAGGAAGGGAGGAAGGAAGGAAATAAATAAATAGAAGATTAGTTGGGCATAGTGGCTCATGCCTGTAATTCCAGCACTTTGGGAGGCCGAGGTAGGCAGATTACTTGAGTCTAGGAGTTCAAGACCAGCCTGGGCAACATGGCAAAATTCCATCTCTACAAAAAATACAAAGATTAGCTGGGCGTTGTGGCATGCACCTGTAGTCAGAGCTACTTGTGGGGTTGATGCAGGAGGGTCACTTGAGCCCAGGAGGCAGACGTTGCAGTGAAGTATGATTGTGCCACTGCACTCCAGCCGAGGTGACAGAGTGAGACCCTGTCTCAAAAAAAAAAAAAGAAGACTGTGAGCAAAAATTGAATGCAATTTTTTTCATAAGCAGAGGTATAATTGTTATTATTACAAAAGATGATATTAAATATATTTATTTATTATCTCTTTGCCTCCACCAGAACGTAAGCTTTGTTGAAGGCAAGGATCATTATTGATTTATCTACTCTGCATCCCAGGCATCTAAAACAGTAAGTGTGCAATAAATATTTGTTGAATGAATCAAAGCATAAGCAAGGCTTCAGATTCATTTTTCTATCAGAGATTCATTAAAAAATGTTAAGGAAATGAGAGGTGAAGACACCCCAAAGGCATAATATTCAAAGTAGTCAGTAGGGTAATTGATACCCCAGAGGAAAATATATAATATTATAAAGGAAAAGAAATTCTCTGAAATCATGGCATCTCTCCTAGCTTAGAATAACATTTTAGCAGAAAGACCAAAGAACTCTTCCAGGAAGCATCAAGTGATTCAATGAAGTAGTAGAAAAATCACCAGTACTTTAAAGTAGATGAAGCCATTAAAATAGTTGCACCTTCAGTAATCACCATGTAAGCCTGTAAGTGTTGGGTCTTAGACCACAACATGGTAGTTATCAAATTGCTTTATTCATCAAAATGTTCATTCCCCTCGTTGCCCTTGAACTTCCAGCCTAAGGCTTTCTCTCTGCAGGGTTGTCAGCATGCTCATGCAAGGCTTTGCCTCTGCAGATTATCAGAGGTGTACTCCATGCCCCTCTCACCATGAAAAAAGGGAGAAAAAGACAATTCCGTCTCAGAGATAGAAAATCTCCCAGAGAGAACCCCTGGCAGCTGGAATCCATTTTTTTTTTTTTTTTTCCTGAAGCTGGAATCTGTTATAACTACAGAACACTGAAGGATAATGGGGTCCTGCTGCTAACCAAATGCTGGGACAAAAAGCACAGAAGTGCTTCAGCCAGGCAGAGATGGGGCTTTTCATGAAACCCTGTGTCTCTGAGCACATATTGTAGTCATTCTGTGATTAGCCGCTCATGGCCATGACTTCGTGACTTTTTACCCCGTTTAAAGGTCTTGATCAGGCCACTTCCTTTTTTAATGTTTGAGACATGTCTGATTTATGCTGCTTCAAAGTGGAACTTGGGTTTCTATTACCTTTCTGGCACCTTGCACCCATTGTTGGCCTAGTTCTGCTGTCTCGTCTGTCTTGCGGTTCCAATCAGTAAACAAAGTCCAGGAGAGGCGTCATGCTTGTGAACACCTCCAAAATCAAGTTCAAAAGTACAGTCGTGATCGTGTCCTGTCGTTCTCGGAATCTGGGCTCAGCTGTTTCAGAACTCCTGTGTCTTCACTCGTAGTGGTCAATTAGAAATCACTGAATCCTTTCCCTAGAGCGGTCAGAGGCAGCCAGTTTATGGTAATTTGGGCACAAGTGCCAATTGGAAAGGTGCATTATTCAACTACTTTGGCTACAAGTGACAGAAATTCAATGCGGGTTAGCTTAAATAAAAAAGGAATTTGGGTCAGGGACAGTGGCTTATGCCTGTAATCCTAGCATTTTGGGAGGCCGAGGCGGGTGGATCACCTAAGGTCTGGAGTTCTAAACCAGCCTGGCCAACATGGTGAAACCCTGCTTCTACTATAAATACAAAAAATTACCTGGGCATGGCGGTGCGCACTTGTAGTCCCAGCTACTCGGGAGGCTGAGGCAGGAGAATCACTTGAACCCGGAAGATGGAGGTTGCAGTGAGCCAAGATCACGCCACTGTACTCCAGCCTGAGCGACAGAGTGAGAATCTCTCTCAAAAAAAAAAAAAAAAAAAAAAAGGGAATTTATTGGCTCCTGTAGCTGAAAAGTCAGGCAGATTTGGATCTCAAAATATGTCATGAACTGGTTTCTCTGACTTACCCTCTGTGTTGGGTATAAGCTTTTCATCGCATGGCAGCAAGATACATCCATGTTCACATGGGGCTAACAGCCCAAGATGGTGAGGAAACATGCACTTTTGTTCCAGTAGCACAGGAAAAGTCCCCAGGTGGACGCTAATGGGCACTGTATGAGTAAGTGCTCATTGCTGAGGCAGTAGTTGTACCTTGACACATGGAGTCCTCTGACCAGATCTGGGTATGTACCTGACCTTGGGGATGGAAGTGAGGCAGTCCAGCTCCACCAACTCATAAGGACTGAGACAGGTTTACTAGCGAAGAGGGGAAAGGGTGTTTCTTACAGGAAGAAATGCAGGCAGACAAAACACCATATACCTCTTAAATTAGGTTTTCCATAGATAATTGAGGTGCAGCAGAAGTGTAACCACATTTTGACAGCATCATCAGTAATGTTGGGAGTGGCCCAGCATTTGACTCTGGACTCTGTGGTCATCTCAGAGCCCAGAAAGTAGCAGCAGAAGAGCAGAGCGTGGGTAGGTAACCATGAGTTCTTGGATAAGTGAAGGCTGATCTTGAGGAGCAGGGGGTGGGAGGGATGGCCATGCCTAACAAATGTCATCCAGTTCAGAGCACCAAGGACATTCCCAGCTATGGCTTTTATCTCCTCCTCCTCCTCCTCCTTCTCTTTTTTTTTTTCCAAAAAAAAAGCAGAGACTGGTTTTGCTCTGTCGCCCAGGCTGGAATGTAGTGGCATGATCTCAGCTCGCTGCAACCTCTGCCTCCCAGGTTCAAGCAATACTCCCACCTCGGCCCCCCGAGTAGCTGGGACTGCAGCTGAGCACCACTACACCCAGCTAATTTGTCTATATTTTGTAGAGATGGGGTTTCACCATGTTGATCATGCTGGTCTTGAAGTCCTAGGCTCAAGCAATCTGCCTGCCTTGGCCTCCCACAATGTTGGGATTATGTGGCATGAACCACCGTGCCTGGTTCCAGCTATGGCTTTTAGAGGAGGAGGTAGTGGTGGCTGGAGGTTTTGCACATGATTCTAGGGAGAACCCTCCTAGTTAATGCCTACTTGTCCTTTAGAACTCAGCTCAAATACTTCCTCTGGGAAGCGTTCTCTGGCCTCCACTTGCCTAGCATGAGCCAGACCCTCTAACAACGAGCTCTCATTTAATACCTTGATTTTCTATCATAGCACTTTCTTCAGTCATCTTATATAATCATGTGTAAATCGAACTTACTTATGACTATTTAAATGAGATGTACCTCCCACACTAGGAGGTAGGCTCCATGAAGACAGAGACTTTAGCAGTTTCACCTACCATTGAATACCCAGTATTTAGTCCAGTGCCTAGCACATTAATCATCGCATGGGACCTACTTTTTGTTTTAGACGAATGAGTTATATACAGAGGTTCTGGTAATAGCCATTGGTTGAAGTATGAAAATGTAACAAACGGTCTCCTATTCTTCTATCATATAGTTTGACTTTTTCACATCTTTCCTCAATTGGTAGAATTAATAAGGTGCTATTGTAGATAGCCCATGTCACCAAAAACAAGATGCAGACTGGATAATCAGCCTCTAAGTAATCCAGGGCCCCCTTTTACTGTGCATGGTTTAAATGAAAAATACAATCTATCTGGAATGTAACTGAAAACCATAGGAATCTTTGGACTTCATGAAACTTCTCAGCAGAAAATCAGGCCATGTCACTTCTGAATAATATCATTAACCCTGGTTTCCGGGCCGGGCGCGGTGGCTCACGCCTGTAATCCCAGCACTTTGGGAGGCCGAGGCGGGCGGATCACAAGTTTAGGAGATCGAGACCATGGTGAAACCCCGTCTCTACTAAAAATAGAAAAAAATTAGCCGGGCGCAGTGGCGGGCGCCTGTAGTCCCAGCTCCTCGGGAGGCTGAGGCAGGAGAATGGCGTGAACCCGGGAGGCGGAGCTTGCAGTGAGCCGAGATTGCGCCACTGCACTCCAACCTGGGCGACAGAGCGAGACTCCGTCTTAAAAAAAAAAAAACCCTGGTTTCCTCTTGTAACCTCTAAGTGTGTTGAATGGAAGTTTAGTACTAGAAAGGAATGCACAAATCCTACCACTTTGTTTAAAACCTGTTGGATGGGCCAGGTGCAGTTACTCACTCCTGTCATCCCAGCACTTTGAGAGGCCAAGGTGGGGGAATTGCTTGAGGCCACGAGTTTGAGACCAGCCTGGGCAACATAGTGAGACCCTGTCTCTACAAAAAATAAAAAATTAGCTGTGTGTGGTGGCATATGCCTGTAGTCCTAGCTATTTCGGAGGCTGAGGTGGGAGGATCACTGGAGCCCAGGAGTTCAAGGCTGCAGTAAGCCAGGATTGTGCCACTGCATTCCAGCCTGGATGACAGAGAAAGACTCAGACTCTAAAAAATAAATAAATAAAAATCTGTTGGATGGTAATTTCAAGACTAAAGTATTACAAGTACACACATGTATGTGCCTGTCCTTTGTGCCCTTGTCCCCATCCTTGGTCCTCTGTTGTAGCTGTTGCACTTTTCACCAGGCTTTGTGATCACAGATTGACATGTCAGCTTCCTCCGGTATGAGCAACTGGAAGGTAGGGATGACTCAGCTATCCATAATTTGAAAGAATCAAAATTGTTTGATAAAATCTCTTTTTTTTTTTTTTTTTTTTTTGAGACTGAGTCTTACTCTGTCGCCCAGGCTAGAGTGCAGTGGCACAATCTCGGCTCACTGCAACCTCCACCTCCTGGGTTCAAGCAATTCTCCTGCGTCAGCCTCCAGAGTAGCCAGGATTATAGGTGGCTGCCACCACACCCAGCTAATTTTTGTATTTTCAGTAGAGACAGGGTTTCACCATGTTGGCCAGGCTGGTCTCGAACTCCTGACCTCAAGTGATCCATCTGCCTTGGTCTCCCAAAGTGCTGGAATTACAGGCCTGAGCCACTGTGCCTGGCCAAAATCTCTTACTTTTTAAATGGTTTCATAGATGAAATTTTTCCAAATCCTTTTGTTAAACAAATTTGAATTAATAAGAAGCCACTGGAGAAACTATGTTCTCTTTCTTCCCCCCAGTACACTTTTAGATCTTCATGATGCTATGTTTACTTTGATTTGCCTGGTCCCACTGGGCACTGCAATAATTCAGATTCTGGCATGGAGCCCATTTTCAGTCAGAAACAAGACAGACTACATGGGGACTCTTTAAGGCCAACGCCGGCTGTTACGGGATTCAAACAAAACTTCAAGTGTTTGTTCTTATAGCGTTTACATCGTGCCAGAAGGCAAAACTCTTCCTTTTCATCTCTAATTTGTTTGGAAAGCAAAGCAAATAGAACAAAAAAGAAATTCAACAAGTTTTAGGGCTTTTTGACTCTCTAATTAGCGAATTTTAAGATCTTTGTAAGGCCTGTCTGTTGGCTGTTTCCAAGCGGTCTTGCAGCTTGGACACAGCTGTAACTCTTCATCAATGAATTTTCATATGTGGATTGGTTTGGGTTTCCCAGAGCCCACTGGGAAAACCAACTACATGGGCTGTGCATGCCACTTCCTTTTATTTTATTTTTTTTATTATTTATTTATTTTGAGACGGAGTTTCACTCTTGTAGCCCTGGCTGGAGTACAGTGGCATGATATCATCTCACTTCAACCTCCGCCTCGCAGGTTCAAGCAATTCTCCTGTCTCAGCCTCCCGAGTAGCTGGGATTATAGGCATCAGCCACCACGCCTGGCTAATTTTTTGTATTTTTAGTAGAGACGAGGTTTCACCACGTTGGCCAGGCTAGTCTCAAACTGCTGACCTCAGGTGATCCACCTGCCTCAGCCTCCCAAAGTGTTGAGATTATGGGTGTGAACCACAGCGCCCAGCCCACTGGTCTGTTTTTATGTCAGCACCATGCTGTTTTGATTATAATAGTTTATAATTATTTTGAAACCACCTTATGTAGTGACCTTCTCTGCTACAAAATCACAGGTGAATCTATAGATGATGATGATGCAGTATTAATGAAAAAACAAAACAAAACTGTTGTCTCACTAATAAAATAAAATTGAAGCCAGGAGACAGAGGTTGCAGTGAGCCAAGATCATGCTACTGCACTCCAGCCTGGTGACAGAGGGAGACTCCATCTCAAAAACAAAAAACAAAAAACAAAAAACAAAACAAAACAAAACAAAAACGAGAAAT
Source organism: Chlorocebus sabaeus (assembly GCF_047675955.1). NCBI lineage: Eukaryota > Metazoa > Chordata > Mammalia > Primates > Cercopithecidae > Chlorocebus > Chlorocebus sabaeus. The sequence continues at coordinate 20,286,658 of NC_132908.1, forward strand.
TAGACCCGTACCTCTCACCGTATATAAAAATCAACTCAAAATGAAGTAACAACTTAAACATAAGACCTGAAACTGTAAAACTACTAGAAAAAACAAAGGAGAAAGCTGCAGGACATTGGTCTGGTCAATGATTTCTTGGGTAGGACTCCAAAAGCATAAGCAGCTAAAGCAAAAATAGACAAAAGGGATTAGATCAAACTAAAAAGCTTCTGCACAGCAAAGGAAATAATTAACAAAGTGAAGAGATAGTGCACAGAGTAGGAGAAAATATTTGCAAACTATCTGACAAGGGGCTAATACCAACAATATATATGGAACTCAAAACAACTCAATAGCGAGAAGATGTGACTAAAAAATGAGCAAAGGATGTGAACAGATTTTCTATTTCTCAACAGAAGACATGTGAATGGCCAACAGATATATGAAAAAAATGTTCCACATCTCTAATTATCAAGGAAATGCAAATTAAAACCACAATGAAGGCCAGGTGTGGTGGCTCATGCCTATAATCCCAGCACTTTGGGAGGCCAAGGGCAGGCGGATCAACTGAGGTCAGGAGTTCGAGACCAGTCTGGCCAATGTGGAGAAACCCCCATGTCTACTAAAAATACAAAAATTTTAGCCAGGCATGGTGGTGGGCACCTGTAATCCCAGCTACTCAGGAGGCTGAGGCAGGAGAAGAATCACTTGAACCCAGGAGGTAGAGGTTGCATTGAGCCAAGATTGCACCACGGTACTCCAGCCTGGGTGACAGAGCAAGACTCCATCTCAAAAATAAATAAATAAATAAGTCTACAATGAGGTATCACCTCACACCTATTAGAATGGCTATTTCAGCTGGGCACAGTGGCTCATGCCTGTAATCCCAGCACTCTGGGAGGCCGAGGTGGGCAGATCATGAGTTCAGCGGATCGAGACCATCCTGGCCAACATGGTGAAACCCTGTCTCTACTAAAATACAAAAAATTAACTGGGCATGGTGGCATGCGCCTGTGATCCCAGCTACTCGGGAAGCTGGGGCAGAGGAATAGCTTGAACCCGGGAGGCAGAGATTGCAGTGAGCCGAGCTCATGCCACTGCACTCCAGCCTAGGCGACAGAGCAAGACTCCATCTTAAAAAAAAAGAAAAGCTATTATCAAAAAAATAAGAGGTCAGCGTAGTGCCCAGCACTAGGAGGCTGAGGCGGGCAAATCCGCTTGAGTCCAGGAGTTTAAGACCCGCCTGGGCAAAATTACGGAACCCAATCTTTACAAAAAGAAATAATAATACAAAAAATTGGCCAGGCATGGGGGTCCATGCCTGTAGTCCCAGCTATTCAGGAGGGTGAGGTGGGAGGATCACCTGAACCCACGAGTTCGAGGCTGCAGTGAGCTGTGATCAAGCCACTGCACTCTAGCCTGGGTTACAGAGTGAGACTTCTACCATGGGCAGTTTCAAGATATCAATGTGATATCACTGAACCCAAATTTGGAAATTGATGAGTAGTCACATACCATTATAAAGTATTTCCACCAGGCTGTCTCAAAAGAAAAACAAAAGGCCAGGATCAGTGGCTCACACCTGTAATCCCAGCACTTTGGGAGGCCGAGGCAGGCGGATCATGAGGTCAGGAGATCGAGACCACGGTGAAACCCCGTCTCTACTAAAAATACAAAAAAAAATTAGCCAGGCACGGTGGCGGGCACCTGTAGTCCCAGCTACTGGGGAGGCCGAGGCAGGAGAATGGCGTGAAACCGGGAGGCAGAGCTTTCAGTGAGCCGAGATCGCGCCACTGCACTCCAGCCTGGGCAACAGAGCGAGACTCCGTCTTAAAAAAAAAAAAAAAAAAAAAAAAAAAATGACAGGGCGGGTGTGGTGGCCTGCGTCTATAATCCTAGCGTTTTGGGAGGCCGACGTGGGCAGATCACTTGAGGTCAGGAGTTCAAGACCAGCCTTGCCAACATGGTGAAACCCCATCTCTACTAAAATACAAAAAATTAGCCAGGCGTGGTGGCATGTGCCTGTAATCCCAGCTACTTGGGAAGTTGAGGCTGGAGAATCACTTGAACCCAGGAGGCGGAGGTTTCAGTGAACTGAGATTGTGCCCCTGCATTCCAGCCTAGGCGACAGAGTGAGACTCCGTCTCAAAAAAAAAAAAAAAAAAAAAAAAAAAAGAAAAAGAAAAGAAAGAAAAAGACAAAAGATAACAAAGGATGGTGAGGATGTGATGAAATGGAAACTCCGCTACATTTTTGGTGGGAATGTAAACTAGTACAGCCATTGTTTTGGAAAATAGTACAGAAGTTCCTCAAGAAATTAAAAATAGAATTACCGTACGATCTAGCAATTCCACTTCTGGGTATTTACCCAAATTATCTGAAGTCAGTATGTGAAGAGCTATCTGCACTCCCATGTTCACTGCAACACTATTCACAGTCGCCAAGACATGGAAGTGACCTAAGTGTCCATCAGTAGGTAAATGGGTAAAGAAAATGTGGTACATATACACAGTAAAATATTATACAGCTTTAAAAAAGAAAATTCTGTCATTTAGCACAGTATGGATGAACTTGGAGGACATTATGTTAAGTGAAATAAGCCAGGCACAGAAAGGCAAATATCACATGATCTCACTCATATGTGGAATCTTTTTTTGTTTTGTAATTTTTTTTTTTAGATAGAGTCTCATTCCGTCACCCAGGCTGGAGTGTAGTGGCACTATCTCAACTCACTGCAATCTCTGCCTCCTGGGTTCAAGCAGTCCTCTGCCTCAGCCTCCTGAGTAGCTGGGATGACAGGCGCACACCACCATGCCCGGCTAATTTTTTGTATTTTTAGTAGAGACAGGGGTCTCACCATGTTGGCCAGGCTGGTCTCGAACTCCTGACCTCAAGTGATTCACTCGCCTTGGGCTCCCAAAGTGTTAGAATTACAGGCGTGAGCCACTGCACCCAGCCCATATGTGTAATCTTAAAAAGTCAATCTCATAGAAGCAGAGAGGCCACAGAAGCAGGCAGTTACGAGGCTGGGGGAGCAGGAAAGATGGAGAAAGGGGAGTTATTGGTTAAAGGGTACAAAGTTTCAGTTAGATAGCAGGAAAAACTTTGAGTGATCCATTGCACAGCATGGCCACCATAGTTAATAACAATGTGTATTTCAAAATTGCTAAAAGAATAGATTTTAAACATCCTCACCAGAAAAAATGAGAAGGAGGTGAGGTGATAGATATGTTAATCAGCTTGATTTAATCTTTCTACAATGTGTGTGTGTGTATATATATCAAAACATCACATCGTACCCAATAAATACATATAATTATTGTCAATTAAAGAGATTGGCCAGGCTCTGTGGCTCACACCTGTAATCCCAGCACTTTGGGAGGCCAAGGAAGGTGGATCACCTGAGGTTGGGAGTTCAAGACCAGCCTGGCCAACATGGTGAAATGCTGTCTATACTAAAAATAAAAAAACAGCTGGATGTGGTGGTGGGCGCCTGTAATCCCAGCTACTCAGGAGGCTGAGGCAGAAGAATCACTCGAACCCAGGAAGCGGAAGTTGCAGTGAGCCGAGAACATGCCATTGCACTCCAGCCTGGGTAACAAGAGTGAGACTCCACCTCAAAAAAGAAAAAAAGAAAGTTGCAGTGAGCTGAGATCACACCAATGCACTCCAGCCTTGGTGACAAAGGAAGACTCCGTCTCAAAAAAAAAAAAAAAAAAAGAAATTAATTTTTAAAAATAGTGCAGGCCAGGCTCGGTGGCTCACACCTGTAGTCCCAGCATTTTCGGAGGCCAAGGTGGGAGGATCACTTGAACTCACGAGTTCAAGATCTCAGCCTGGGCAACATGGTGAAACTCCATCTATACAAAAAATACAAAAATTGGCTGGGCACGGTGGCTCACGCCTGCAATCCTAGCACTTTGGGAGGCCAAGGTAGGTGGATTGCCTGAGCTCAGGAGTTCAAAACCAGCCTGGGCAACAGAGTGAAACCCCATCTCTACTAAAAATACAAAAAATTAGCTGGGCATGGTGGTGGGCACCTGTAATCCCAGCTACTCAGGAGGCTGAGGCAGGAGAATCGCTTGAACCTGGGAGGCGGAGGTTGTGGTGAGCCAAGATCGCGCCATTGCACTCCAGCCTGGGCAACAAGGGTGAAACTCCATCTCAAAAACAAAACAAAACAAAAAAATTAGCCAGGCATGGTAGTGCGCACCTGTAGTCCCAGATACTCTGGAGGCTGAGGCAGGAAGATTGCTTGAACCCAGGAGACCGAGGTTGCAGTGAGTGGGGATCACGCCACTGCACCCCAGCCTGGGCAAGTGAAACTTTGTCTCAAAAGAAAGAAAGAAAAAAAAGCAAAAGATCAGATTTGGGAAATTCAAGACCAGAATTACAGAATAACCCAGATTTATATGGCACACTCTTAAGGTCAAGAAAAGGGAATTCAATTTCATTGATTTTAAAGAGAGGTTTTTTGAAAGTATACAGTAGGCAAACTCATAGACATCCAGGAACAGGAAATCACAGTTAAGCTATACAAAGCCTGGAGTGGGAAAGGCAGGGACTGAGGTGACTTTTGCTGCTTCTGACATCTCTGCTTCATTTTTCTCTCTCTCCCTTTTTTTTTTTTTTTTTTTAGATAGTGTCTCACTATATTGCCTAGGCTGGATGCAGTGGCATAATCTAGGCTTGCTGCAACCTCTGCCTCCTGGGTTCGAGCCATTCTCCCACCTTAGCCTCCCAAGTAGCTGGGATACATGTGTGCAATTCACCACACCCAGCTAATTCTTTTGTATCTTTAGTAGAGATGAGGTTTCATCATGCTGGCCAGGCTGGTCTTGAACTCCTGACCTCGAATGATTCACCCACCTCAGCCTCCCAAAGTGTTGGGATTATGGGTGTGAGCCACTGTACCTGGCCCCTTCCCCCATCCAACACACACACACACACACACACACACACACACAGAGTACAGAATGGTATATTTCCTAAATTTGTCTGCGTTTTGCTTTCCCTGAAATCAGCAAAATTCTCCTGTCAGGGCCTAGAGTTTGAGCAAGCTAGGCATGGAGAGAGTGATTGCATTACCTTCCAGAGAGGTCTCATCAGAAATTCACACTTAATCCTAAGAGGGAAGCATAAGAGTGTGAAGAAGTTTAGATTTGTGCAAGACAGGTGGTAAATTTAAATTCAACCATAGTGATATGTCATTAAATACAAATGATCTAAACATACCAATTAAAAATTGTTATATTGGATAAGAAAATTAAAATCAAACTACATGCTATATACAAAAACCCACTTTAAAGATATAGACATGGGCAGGGTGCAGTGGCTCGTGTCTGTCATCCCAACACTTTGGGAGGCCGAGGTGGGTAGATCACGAGGTCAGGAGATCAAGACCATCCTGGCTAACACGGTGAAACCCCGTCTCTACTAAAAATACAAAAAATTAGCCGGGTGTAGTGGTGGGCACCTGTAGTCCCAGTTACTTAGGAGGCTGAGGCATGAGAATGGCATGAACCCAGGAGGTGGAGCTTGCAGTAAGCTGAGATCATGCCACTGCACTCCAGCTGGGGCGACAGAGCAAAACTCCGTCTCAAAAAAAAAAAAAGATATAGACATGTTGGCCGGGCGTGGTGGCTCACGCCTGTAATCCCGGCACTTTGGGAGGCCGAGATGGGCAGGTCACCTGAAGTCAGGAGTTCCAGACCAGCCTGGCCAACATAGTGAAACCCCTATCTCTACTAAAAATACAAAAATTAGCTGGGCGTGGTGGTGGGCACCTGTAGTCCCAGCTACTCGGGAGGCTGAGGCAGGAGAGTTGCTTCAACCCAGGAGGCAGAGGTTGCAGTGAGCCAAGAGCATGCCACTGCACTCTAGCCTGGGTGACAGAGCAAGACTCCGTCTCAAACAAAAAAAAAAAAAAAGAAAGAAAAGAAAAAGAAAGAAAGATATAGACATGTTATCAGGCACAGTGGCTCACACCTGTAATCCCAGCACTTAGGGAGGCGGAGGTGAGATGATTACTTGAGCCCAGAGGTTGGAGACCTGCCTGAGCAACATAGCAGGACCCTGTTCTCCCAAAAGCAAAAAAGAAATAAAGATACAGACATGTTAAAAGTAAAAAGACTTAGGTCGGGCCCAGTGGCTCATGCATGTAATCCCAACACTTTGGGAGGCTGAGGTGGGCAGATCACTTGAGGTCAGGAGTTTGAGACCAGCCTGGCCAACATGGTAAAACCCCATCTCTACTAAAAATACAAAAACTAGCCAGGTATGACGGCAGTCCCCTGTAATCCCAGTTATTCGAGAGACTGAGGCAGAAGAACTGCTTGAACCCGGGAGGCAGAGGTTGCAGTGAGCCGAGATCGTGCCACTGCACTCCAGCCTGGGCGATAGAGTGAGACTCAGTTTAAAAAAAAAAAAAAAAGGTGAAAAGACTTTAAAAAAATAACAGGCAAGGCCGAGCGCGGTGGCTCACGCCTGTAATCCCAGCACTTTGGGAGGCTAAGGTGGGTCTGTCACAAGGTCAGGAGTTCAAGACCAGCCTGGACAATTGGTGAAACCCCATCTCTAATAAAAATACAAAAATTAGCTGGCCATGGTGGCAGGCGCCTATAGTCCCAGCTCCTCGGGAGGCTGAGGCGGGAGAATCGCTTGGACCCAGGAGGCGGAGATTGCAGTGAGCCAAGATCACGCCATTGCACTCCAGCCTAGCGACAGAACGAGACTCCCTCTAAAACAAAAACAAAAAACAGGCAAACACACTAAGCAAAGTTGCAGTGACTGTATTCACAGTAGACAAAGTGGACTTCAGAAGAAGGAATGTTATCAATGATAAAGAGGAAGATCATATTATGATAAATGGGTCAATTAATCAAGAAGATAAAATAATCCTAAACATGTATGTGCATAACAACAGAGCTTCAAAATGCATGAAGCAAAAACTGATAGAAGAGAATGGAGAAATAGACAAATCCACAATTACAGGTGGAGACTTCAATACCTCTCTTTTAGAAATTAACAGAAAACACTGGGCAGGGTGGCGCACATCTGTAATCCCAGCACTTTGGGAGGCTGAGGTGGGATGATAGTGTGAGCTCAAGAGTTAAGAGACCAGCTAGGGCAACATAGTGAGATACTGTCTCTACTAAAAACAACAACAGCAACAACAAATTAGTCAGATATGGTGGTATGTGTCTATAATCCCAGCTACTTGGGAGGCTGAGGCAAGAGGATCATTTGAGCCCAGGAGGTTGAGGCTGCAGTAAGCAGTGATCACCTCGCTGCAGTAAGCAGTGATCACATCACTGCACTCCAGCCTGGGCAACAGAGCGAGACTCTGTCTCAAAAACAAAACAAAACAAAACAAAAAAAAAACCCACAGAAAACACCAAAATCAAACAAACAAAAAAATCAATGGAACAAGTAGACAGAAAACCAACAAGTATATAGAAGATGTAAGCAATACTCTAACGAAACTTGACCCAATTGACATTTATAGAACATGCTGCCCAACCACAAGAGAATACGTATTATTTTTCAGTGCAAATGGAATATTTACCAAGATAGACCATCTTCTGGGAAATAAAGCAAACCACAACCAATGTAAAAGAATTGTAACCATATAAAGTATCTCCTTTGATCACGATGGAATTGAATTAGAAACCAATAAGAAATATACTTGGGAAATCCCCAAATATCTAGAAGTTTTAAAATACACTTAGAAATAACTCATAAATCCAAGAGAAACTCACAAAGGAAATTAGAAAATGTTTTTCTAATGTAACAAAAACAGTGCACAGAGGGAAATGTTTGGCATAAAATGCTTATATTAGAAAAGGGTCTCAGTCAGGTGAAGTGACTCATGCCTGTAATCCTAGCACTTTGTGAGGCTGAGGCAGGAGGATCACTTGAGCGCAGGAGTTTGACACCAGCTTGGGAAACACGGCGAAACCACATCTCTACAAAAAACACAAAAATTAGCCGGACATAGTGGTGTGTGCCGGTAGACTCAGGTACTTGGGAGACTGATGTGGGAGGACCACCTGAGTCCGGGAAGGTCAAGGCTGCAGTGAGCTGTGATCACGCCACTGCATTGCAGCCGAACACAGACAAGACCCTGAGAAAGAAAGAGAGAGAGAGAGAGAGAGAGAGAGAGAGAGAGAGAGAGAGAGAGAGGGAGGGAGGGAGGGAGGGAAGGAAGGAAGGAAGGGGCTCAAATCTATGATGATGATCTATGCTTTTATTAAGAAGTTAGAAAAACTAGAAAAAGAAGAGCAAATTAAACCCAATTTAAACAGAAGGAGGATATAATAAAGATCAGAAACCAAAAAATTCAAAAAACAAAATCAATTATGCCAAAACTGTTTCTTTGAAAACACCAATAAAAGCGATAAACATCTTGCTAGACTAGTCAAGAAAAAAAGGAGACATGAATTTCCAGTATCAGAAATGAAAAAAGAGGCATAAGTCCAGATTCTGCAGATACATAAAGGATAATCAGAAAATATTATGAAATCTTTATATCAATAAATCTGACAACTTAGATCTTTTCCAAGAAAACTCCAGACCCAGATGGTTTTACTGGCAAATTCTACCAATATTTAAGAAAGAAATAATACCAATGTAACACAAACTCTTTCAGAAGATTGAAGAGAACACTTCCTAGTTCATCTTACCAGTATTACCCTGATACTTCAATCAAAGACATAAGAAAACCATAGACCAGTATTCTTCATGAATATAGATACAAAAGTCTTCAACAGAGTATCAGCAAATCTAATCTAGCTAATACGAAAAGGAAAATAAATACAACTAAATGGGGCTAATTGTGGAATGCAGTGTTGATTCAACACTCAATGTTGAAATCAATCAGTGTAATTTACCATATCAACAGAAAAAGAATAAAAGCCCCATGACCATCTTACGTGATGTAGGAAAAGCATTTAATGAAATGCAATATCCACTCACGCTAAAAACTGTCAGTCGACTAGGAGTAGGAGTGAAATTCCTCAACCTGACAAAGTCCTCTACGAAAAAAATGTGTGGCTGATACCCTGCAAAGGTGATATTACTGAATCCTTTTGCTCTAAGATTGGGAACAAGGCAAGGATGTTTGTTTTTTCTACTTCTATTCCAAATTATACTGGAGATCCTAGCCAGTAAAATAAGGCAAGAAAAATAGAGTAAAGGCATACAAATCGAAAGGAAGAAATAAAACTCTATTAGGAAATGTTTAGCAAAGTCACAAGATACAAGGTCAATATATTTTTTTAAAAAAAAGGTCAATATAAAAAAATTAAAAAAAGGTCTATATACTGGGAATGAACAACTGGAAAATTTTTATTTATTTATTTATTTGAGACGGAGCTTTGCTCTTGTTGCCCAGGCAATGTCTGGGCAATTGTTGTGCAATGGTGCAATCTCTGCCTCCGCAACCTCTGCCTCCCGGGTTCGAGCGATTCTCCTGCCTCAGCCTCCCAAGTAGCTGGGATTATAGGCATGTGCCACCACACCCGGCTAAATTTGTATTTTTAGTAGAGATGGGGTTTCTCTATATTGATCAGGCTGGTCTCGAACTCCCGACCTTAGGTGATCTGCCTGCCTTGGTCTCCCAAATATTATTATTATTTTTAAAGAGACAGTATCTTGCTCTGCCACTCAGGCTGGAATGCAGTGGTGCAATCATAGCTCACTGCAGCCTTAATCTCCTGGGCTCAAGTAATCGTCCCACCTCAGCCTCGTGAGTAGCTGGGATTACAGGTGCATGCCACCATGCTCAGCTAATTAAATTTTTTTTTTTTTTTTTTTGGTAGAAATGAAGTCTCACTATGTTGCCCAGGCTGGTCTCAACCTTCTGGCCTCTGGCCAGGTGCTGTGACTCATACCCGTAATCCCAGCACTTTGGGTGGCTGAGGCGGGCGGATCACCTGAGATCAGGAGTTCAAGGCCAGCCTGGCCAACATGGTGAAACCCTGTCTCTATTACAAATACAAAAAAATTAGCAGGGCGTGGTGGTGCATGCCTGTAGTCCCAGCTACTCAGGAGGATGAGGCAGGAGAATTGCTTGAACCTGGGAGACAGAGGTTGCAGTGAGCCGAGATCACACCACTGCAGTCCAGCCTGGGCGACAGAGAGAGACTGAGTCCCCGCTCCCCCAAGAAAAGAACAAAAATGAATCTCAACCAATACCTTGCACCAATGGATTTTAGACGTAAATGTAATTACTTAAAACCATACATCTTTTAGAATAAAACATAAGAAAAAATCTTTGTGACTCTGGAATGAGAAAATTTTCTTAAATATGATATCCAATTGCAAACCATATTTGAAAAAAATTAGTAAGTTTGATTTCAAAATTTAAAACTTCTCATCTTTGAAAGACATGGTTAAGAAAATGAAAAATGTGAACAACAGACTGGAAGAAAATATTTTAAAAACAAAATGCCTATTTGATAAAAACTTCTATGTAGAATATGTGAAGAACTGTCACAATTCAATTATAAAATAACAATCAACCTAACTTTAAAAATGGTGGGCTGGGCCAGGCGTGGTGGCTCACACCTGTAATCCCAGCACTTTGGGAGGCTGAGGCAGGTGGATCACAAGGTTGGGAGATCGAGACCATCCTGGCTAACATGGTGAAACCCCATCTCTACTAAAAATACAAAAAATTAGCCAAGCGCGGTGGTGGGCGCCTACGGTAGTCCCAGCTACTTGGGAGGCTGAGGCAGGAGAATGGTGTGAACCTGGGAGGCAGAGCTCGCAGTGAGCCGAGATAATGCCACTGCACTCCAGCTTGGACGAAAGAGCTAGACTCCATCTCAAAAAAAAAGCAAACAAACAAACAAAAATGGTGGGCTGGGCACAGTGGCTCTTGCCTGTAGTCCCAGTACTTTGGGAGGCTGAGGTGGGAGGATCATTTGAGGCTCAGAGTTCAAGACCAGCCTGGGCAATGTAGGGAGACATCATCTCTACACAAAATTAAAAATTAGCTAGGTATTGTGGCATACACCTGTAATCCCAATGACTCAGGACGCTGAGGTGGGAGGATCACCTGAGCTCAGGAGTTCAAGGTTGCAGTGAGCTATGATGATCATGTCACAGCACTCCAGCCTGGGTGACAGAGGAAGACCCAGTCAAAAAAAAAGAAAAATAAATAATAATAATAAAAGCAAAGTTTGTAATATGGTGGTTAGGCTTTGTTTCCCTACCCAAATCGCATCTTGAATTGTAATCCCTGTAATCCCCATGTGTCAAGGGCAGACCAGGTGGAAGTGTTTGGATCATAAGGACAGTTTCTCCTGTACTGTTCTCATGATAGTGAATGAGTCTCAGGAGATCTGCTGGTTTTATAAGCATCTGGCATTCCCCGTGCTTGCACTCACTCTGTCCTGCTGCCCTGTGAAGAAGGTGCCTACTTCTCCTTTGCCTTCTGCCATGATTGTAAGTTTCCTGAGGCTCCTCCAGCAATGAGGAACTGTGAGTCAATTAAACTTTTTCCTTTATAAGTGACCCAGTCTTGGGTATTTCTTCATAGCAGTGTGAGACCTGACTAATACAGTTTGTATTCCATGTATTGCTTGAAAAAACAAAATAAAAATGGGCAAAGATTTGAACAGACACTTCACCAAAGAAGATATACAAATGGAAGGTAAGTCCATGAAAAGATGCTCAACATTATTGGTCACTAGGAAAATGCAAATTAAAGCCATAATGAGACATCCCTACATAACAATTAGAATAGCTAAAATAAAAACTGAATACCAAGTGCTGACAAGGATGTGGAGCATCCAGAACTCTCATACATTCCTGGTAAGAATTAAAATGATACATTTACTTTGAAAAACAGTTTGGCAGTTTCTTATAAAGTTAAATGTATAGCTGACATATGATCCAGAAATCCCACTGCTAGCTTTTTTCCTAAGAGAAACAAAAACTTATGATCGGGCCTGGTGGCTCACGCCTGTAATCCCATTTGAGACCAGCCTGGCCAATATGGTGAAGGCTCACTTCTACTAAAAATACAAAAATTAGCTGGGCGTGGTGGCAGGTGCCTGTAATCCCAGCTACTTGGGAGGCTGAGGCAGAAAACTGCTTGAACTCGGGAGGCGGAGGTTGCAGTGAGCTGAGATCGCGCCACTGCACTCCAGCCTGGGCCTGGAGCAAGACTCCATCTCAAAAAAAAAAAAAAAAAAAGAGAAAGAAAAACTTAGGTTCACACAAAACATGTGCACAAATGTTTATGGCAGCTTTATTCATAATCACCAAAAAATGAGAAACAATCCAAATGTCTTTCAACTGGTTAATGGGTAAACAAATTGTGGTAAATCTAAACCATAGAATACTACATAGCAATAAAAAGACTCTTTACTGATACAACAGTATGGATAAATGTCAAGGGCATTGTGCTAAGTAAAAGAAGTTAGACTCAAAAGACTATCTACTGTATGATTCCATTTATATGATGTTCTGAAAAAGGAAAAACTATCAGTGTAGAAAACATACCAGTGGTTGCCACAGCCTAGAAGTGGGGGACGGATTGATTACAAAGGGGCAAAGGGAATTTTTTTAGGTAATGGGAATATTCTGTATCTTGATTTCAGTGGTGATTACACAGTTATATATATTTGTCAAAACTCATAAATTGTACACTACAGAGGGTGAGTTACTTGACTTAAAAAAATTTATAGATCATTGGCCAGGCGTGGTGGCCCAGACCTGTAATCCTATCACTTTGGGAGGCTGAGGCGGGCGAATCGCTTGAGCCCAGGAGTTCGAGACCAGCCTGGGCAACATGGCAAAAACCCATCTATACTAAAAATACAAAAACTGAAGTGAGAAGATTACCCGAGCTTGGGGAGGTCAAGGCTGCGGTGAACCATGATCACGCCACTGCACTCCAGCCTGGCTGACAGAGTGAGACCCTGTCTCAACAACAAAAAATTTACAGATTGTAAATACTGTTTCATTTTTAGAAGGTTGTCCTCAAATAATTCACAAATTCCATTTAAGAAATGGAGCAGGCCGGGCGCAGTGGCTCATGCCTGTAATCCCAGCACGTTGGGAGGCCGAGGTGGGCAGATCACTTGTGGTCAGGAGTTCGAGACCAGCCTGGCCACCACAGTGAAACCCCATCTCTACTCAAAATACAAAAATTCGCCAGGCCTGGTGGTGCATGCCTGTAGTCCCAGCTACTAGGGAGGCTGAGGCAGGCGAACAGCTTGAACCTGCAAGGCAGAGGTTGCAGTAAGCTGAGGTCGTGCCACTGCACACCAGCCTGAGCGACAGAACAAGACTCCATCTCAAAAACAAACAAACAAATAAAAACAAATGGAGCAGAATAGAGAGTCCAGACATATATAAAAAATTAATATGAAATGTCACTTTCTTTTAGGTTATCTCAACATACTATTTAAAAATAATTACCTTTGGGAGGCTGAGGTGGGCAGACCACGAGGTCAAGAGATCAAGATCATCCTGGCCAACATGGTGAAACCCTGTCTTTACTAAAAAATACAAAAATTAGCTGGGTGTGGTGGCGCACACCCAGCTACTCTGGAGGCTGACACAGGAGAATCGCTTGAACCCGGGAGGTGGAGGTTGCAGCGAGCTGAGATTGCGCCACTGCATTCCAGCCTGGCAACAGAGCGAGACTCTATCTCAAAATACATACACACATGCATGCATACATACATACATACATACATACCTCATTAAAAATAATTTTAAGACGTTTAAGGCCGGGCACAGTGGCTCATACCTGTAATCCCAGCACTTTGGGAGGCCAAGGTGGGCGGATCACGAAGTCAGGAGATCAAGACCATCCTGGCTAACACGGTGAAACCCTATCTCTACTAAAAATACAAAAAAATTAGCCGGGCGAGGTGGCGGGCGCCTGTAGTCCCAGCTACTCGGGAGGCTGAGGCAGGAGAATGTCGTGAACCCAGGAGTGGGAGCTTGCAGTGAGCTGAGATCGCGCCACTGCACTCCAGCCTGGGCGACACAGCGAGACTCTATCTCAAAAAAAAAAAAAAAAAAAAAAAAGACGTTTAAGTACTTTTTCATTATATGAAGTACATATTACTTTTGCTGAAGACATTTTCTCTGTCTTCTCCCTTGTGAGCCATGTTGAAAACTACTTATTTACAGCAAGATTCTGAATCAGTTTCTGAATTGGCTTCCTGGGATAGCCAAGGAAGCTGCGTTTTAACCAGCACCACAGGTGATCCTGACACTAGTGATCTGAGGCCTGTTTTAAAAAACACTAATGGCCGGGCACGGTGGCTCACGCCTGTAATCCCAGCACTTTGGGAGGCCGAGGCAGGTGGATCACGAAGTCAGGAGATTGAGACCATCCTGGTTAACACAGTGAAACCGCGTCTCTACTAAAAATACAAAAAATTAGCCGGGTGTTATGGCGGGCACCTGTAGTCCCAGCTACTCAGGAGGCTGAGGCAGGAGAATGGCGTGAACCCAGGAGGTGGAGCTTGCAGTGAGCCGAGATGGCGCCACTGTACTCCAGCCTGGGAGACAGAGCGAGACTCCGTCTCAAAAAAAACAAAACAAAACAAAACACTAAGAGGCTGGCCAACATGGTGAAACCCCGTCTCTACTAAAAATACAAAAATTAGCTGGGCGTGGTCACGAGTGCCTGTAATCCCAGCTACTTGGGAGGCTGAGGCAGGAGAATCACTTGAACACAGGAGGCAGAGGTTGCAGTGAGCCAAGATTGTGCTACTGTATTCCAGCCTGGGTGAAAAGAGCTAAACTCCATTTCAAACCAAACGAAACCAAACCAAAAAAAAAAAACCCCACTAAGGCGACCAGGTGCAAGAACTGTCTTGGGCCACTGCAGGGGTGGCCTGCCCCTCCACACCTGTGGGTGTTTTTCGTTAGGTGGAACCAGAGACTAGAGAAAAGAAATGAGACACAGAGACAAAGTATAGAGAAAGAAAAAGTGGGCCCAGGGTACCGGCGCTTAGCTTACAGAGGACCCACGCCGGCCGGTCTCTGAGTTCCCTTAGTATTTATTGATAATTATCTTTACCATCTTAAAGATAAGGGAGTGGCAGGACAATAGGATCATTGTAGGGAGGAAATCGGCAGTAAGACATATGAACAAAAACCTCTGTGACATGAATAAGTTTAAAGGAAAATGCTGTGCCTTGAGATGCATATGCAAACATCTCCACAAACCTTTTAGCAGCATTGTTTCAGCCTATCACATGGGCAGAAACCTTGGACAATACCTAGCTTTCCTAGGCAGAGGTCCCTGCGACCTTTGGCCATGTACGTGTCCCTGGGTAGTTGAAATTAAGAGAATGGTGATGACTTTTAACGAACAAGCTGCCTTCGGGCACTTGTTTAACAAAGACACATCCTGCACAGCCCAAAATCCATTAAACCTTGAGTCACCACAGCACATGTCTCTTGCAAGGACAAGGTTGGGGGTAGGGTCACAGATTAACAGCATCTCAAATACAGAACAAAATGGAGTCTCTTATGTCTACTTCTTTCTATATAGACACAGTAACAGGCTGATCTTTCTTTTCCCCACAGGCCACACATAGAATACACTAACACTTGCTGGGCATGGTGGCTCACGCCTGTAATCCCAGCACTTTGGGAGGCCGAGGTGGGCGGATCACCCGAGGTCGGGAGTTCGAGACCAGCCTGACCAACACAGAGAAACTCCGTCTGTACTAAAAATACCCAATTAGCCAGGCGTGGTGGCGCATCCCTGTAGTCCCAGCTACTCGGGAGGCTGAGGCAGGAGAATCACTTGAACCCAGGAGGCAGAGGTTGCAGTGAGCCAAGATTGTGCCACTATACTCCAACCTGGGTGAAAAGAGCTAAACTCCGTTTCAAACCAAACCAAACCAAAAAACCCTAAAAAAAGCAAACAAAAACCACTAAGGCCGCCGGGTGCAATAACTGTCTTGGGTCATACAAAGAATACACTAACACTTGCAGGCATGGTGGCTCACGCCTGTAATCCCAGCACTTTGGGAGGCTGAGGTGGGCAGATCACCCAAGGTCAGGAGTTCGAGACCAGCCTGACCAACATGGAGAAACCCCGTCTGTACTAAAAATACAAAATTAGCCAGGCATGGTGGAGCATCCCTGTAGTCCCAGCTACTCAGGAGGCTGAGGCAGAAGAATTGCTTGAACCCAGGAGGCGGAGGTTGTGGTGAACTGAGATTGTGCCATTGCACTCCAGCCTGGGCAACAAGAGCGAAACTCCATCTCCAAACAAAACAAAACAAAAACCTCTAAGGCCAGGTGCAATGGCTCATGCCTGTAATCCCGATACTTTGGGAGGCTGAGGCAAGAGGATCCCTTGAGGCCAGGAGTTTGAGACCAGCCTGGGCAACAAGGCAAGACCATCTCTGCAAAAAAATGTTTTTTTTTTTTTTTTTTGAGAGGGAGTTTCACTCTTGTTGCTCAGGGTGGAGTGCAATGGCAACCAATCTCAACTCACTGCAACCTCCACCTCCTGGGTTCAAACAATTCTCCTGCCTCAGCCTCCTGAGTAGCTGGGATTACAGGCACGCGCCACTATGCCTAATTTTTTATATTTTTAGTAGAGACGGGGTTTCACCATGTTGGCCAGTCTCAAACTCCTGACCTCAGGTTATGGGCTGAGGCAGGTGGTCTCCCAAACTGCTAGGATTACAGGGTTGAGCCACTGTGCCCCGCCTGCAAAAAATCTTTTACAAAAGTAAATAAACACTAGGAGGCGGTAGAGCATTGTGGTGAAGAATGTGGGTTCTGCAACCCGACTGCCTAGTTTAAAATCCTGCCTCGTCCAGGCTCGGTGCTGTAATCCCAGCTCTTTGGGAGTCTGAGGTGGAAAGATCACTTGAGCCCAGGAGTTCGAGACCAGTCTATGCAACATAGCAAAACCCCGTCTCTACAAAAAATACAAAAATTAACTGGGCATGCCTGGGTATGGGTGCATGCCTAATGTCCCAGCTGCTCAGGAGGCTGAGGTGGGAAGATCACTTGAGCCCAGGAGGTGGTGGTTGCAGGGAGCAGAGATCATGCCACTGCACTCCAGCCTGGGTGACAGAAAGACCCTGTCTCAAACAAAAAAAAAAAAAAAAAAAAAAAAAAAAAAAAAAAAAATTCTTGCCTCAACGACTTATTTATTTATTCACTGTAAAAGCAATGGAAGCTTTCTCTGCCTTGGATTCTTTTCTATAAAAAGGTGGTAATAATAGTATCCACCTAATTTGATTGTTAGAATTAAAAGAGATGGCAGGCCGGGCATGGTGACTCATGCCTGTAATCCAAGCACTTTGTGAGGCCAAGGCAGGTGGATCACTTGAGGTCAGGAGTTTGAGACCAGCCTGGCCAACATGGTGAACCCCCGTCTCTGCTAAAAATGCATAAATTAGCCAAGCGTGGTGGTGCACGCCTGTAATCCCAGCTACCCTGGAGGCTGAGGCAGGAGAATCACTTGGAGGTTGCAATGAGCTGAGATTGAGCCACTGCACTGCAGCCTGGGCAACAGAGTGAGACTCTGTCTCAAAAAAAAAAAAAAAAAAAAGTAGATGGCATATGGAAAGCACTAGCACAACGTCTGGCACTTAGTGGTGCTGTCACTGTTCTAAGTGACATGCGGTACCCTTGCAGTGCTGTTGTAGGAGGCTTTCTTTCATGGAGAGTAGGCTGTGGCCCAGATCTAGAATGTCATGCAGTAAAAATATATCTATTTCCATTTCATTTCTAGAGTTTTTTTTTTCCCCTCCCAGGTACTTCACAGTAGACTGGGCAAGCCTCACACTATGAAACAGAGCAGGTGGGGTGTGTGTGTGTGTGTGTGTGTGTGTGTGTGTGTGTGTGTGTATGAACATACAGGAGTAAGAAAGGCAAGGATTTTGATTTCAGGTCATAAGAAGGTGATAATTTGTCAAGCACATAGTTCTCAAAAGAAAAGATCATCTCCATTTATAAACATTGTCACAGGTATGGTACTGTTTATAGTAAATTATTGTTTTATGGAGCATTATGGAACTCTGAATTTATGAGACTTGGTTTTTTAAAGAAAACAAAGAAAATTATACCACTTCTCTTGCATTACTGTGTAAGTACAGATGTATTTATATTAGAATTTGGAAAAAATTCACATAATTCATAATTCACCAAAGGACGTAAGCAGGTGATGGTCCATACCTTTATGCATGGGTGGTCTTGATTGATTAGTATTTATTTATTTCTTATTTTATTTTTTGAGACAGAGTTTTGCTGTCTCACCCAGAGTGGAGTGCAGTGGCGCGACCTCAGCTCACTGCAAACTCTGCCTCCCAGGTTCAAGCGATTCTCCTGCCTCGGCCTCCCGAGTAGCTGGGACTACAGGTGCGCACCACCACATCCGGCTAATATTTGTATTTTAAGTAGAGACAGGGTTTCGCCATGTTGGCCAGGCTGGTCTCCAACTCCTGACCTCAAGTGATCCACCCACCTCGGCCTCCCAAAGTGCTGGGATTATAGGTATGAGCCACCACTTCCAGCCAACTGATTACCATTTTTAAAGACAAGGTAGTTGGGGTTATGAAAATCACATGGAAAGTGTAAAGGATGTCAATCAAGCATGGAATTACAGGCATGAGCCACCATGCCCAGCAAGTGTTAGTGTATTCTGTGTGGCCCAAGACAATTCTTCTTCTTCCAATGTGGCCCAGGGAAACCAAAAGATTGGATATCCCTGACCCCTGATGTATACGTTTACTCCAATTTTGATGGTAAAGATAGAGCTGGCGGCCAGGCACAGTGGCTCACACCTGTAATCTCAGCACTGGGAAGCCAAAGCAGGCCAATTGCTTGAAATCAGGAGTGTGAGACCAGCCTGGGCAACATGGCAAGACTCCATCTCTATGAAAAAATACAAAAATTACCCAGGCATGGTGTCATGTGCCTGTGGTCCCAATTACTTGGGAGGCTGAGGTGGGAGGATCACCTGAGCCTGGGGAGGTAGAGGCTGCAGTGGGCCAAGATTACACTATTGCACTCCAACTTGGGTGACAGAGTGAGACCCAGTCTCAAAAAAAAAAAACAAAACACTATATATATATATATATATATCCCCATACATATATATATACACACGCCACATATATATATTATGGAGCCATATATGTATGCATACACATATGTGTGTGTATAACAGATTTGAAGGGCTGGGCGCAGTGGCTCACGCCTGTAATCCCAGCACTTTGGGAGGCCGAAGTGGGGGGATCACCTGAGGTCGGGAGTTTGAGACCAGCCTGACCAACGTGGAGAAACTCCATCTCTACTAAAAATACAAAATTAGCTGGGCGTGGTGGCGCATGCCTGTAATCCCAGCTACTTGGGAGGCTGAGGCAAGAGAATCGCTTGAACCTGGGAGGCAGAGGTTGCGGTGAGCCGAGATCGCACCATTGCACTCCAGCCTGGGCAACAAGAGCAACACACCATCTCAAAAACGAAAAAAAGAAAAAAAAAAGATTTGAGAAAAGACATACAAAGTCACCTTTAAAAAAGGCAGGTCCCCCAGCAGCCCATTTTTTTTTTCCTCCTATCACATTTAAGTTATGTGTATGGGATCATGAAGCAGGTGATAATTTGGGATTTTGTGTGTGTTTCTGAGAGTGAATAGTTCACAGCTGACAAGCATCCAACAGAACCAGTTACACAGGAGATTGAGGAGTGGCTGTCATGGCGTGACAGTGCATGATCTCAAGTTTTCAATCTGAGACCTCCTAAGGAAAAAAGGAAAAAAAAAAAAAAAAGGCAGGCCTCAAGCCAAGACTTGACTTCAAATTGACTGAAGTATATGTATAGAAATAACAGCTCATTGTGGTTGGAGGGTGAGGAGGAGTTTGGTCAGTCATAAAAACATAATTTTTGTAATTTTTTGTAGAGACAGGATTTTACCATATTGCTCAGGCTGGTCTCAAACTCCTGGGCCTAAACAATCCACCTATGTCGGCCTCCCAAAGTGCTAGGATTACAGGCATGAGCCACCATGCCCAGCCTAAATGTATGTTTTAAAGTGTGGTTCTCAGACAGCAATTTTATTTCTCTATTTCCAGAGATTTTTCAGGGCGATTTTATGATTAACTCCATGTACAGCTTAATATGTCAAAAAGACCTGACTTAAATTTTTTTCTTGAAACAGCCTTTAACGTATGTCAAAAATATGATATATTCCTGATCCTTGTGTCCAAGCAGATATAAGTTCTAAATAGGGCAAAGGATCTAACGAATGCTTGATGTCCTCAAATGTGCTATGATTTGCCATCTGTCAAGATGAAAATACACCCATGTATATGCCGCTATTTAAAGTATCATAGGCTGGGTGCGGTGGCTCACACCTGTAATCCCAGTACTTTGGAAGGCTGAGGCGGGTGGATCACTTGAGGTCAGGAGTTTGAGACCAGCCTGGCAAACATGGCAAAACCCTATCTCCACTAAAAATACAAAAATTAGCTGGGTGTGGTGGCCCATGCCTGTAATCCCAGCTACTCAGGAGGCTGAGGCAGGAGAATTGCTTTAACCCAGGAGGCAGAGGCAGGAGAATTGCTTTAACCCAGGAGGCAGAGGTTGCAGTGAGCTGAGATTGCACCACTGCAATCCGGCCTGGGAGACAGAGCAAGAAAGGAAGGGAAGGGAAGGGAAGGGGAAGGGAGGGGAAGGGAGGGGAGGGGAGGGGAGGGGGAAAGGGGAGGGGAGGGGGGAGTGCCTCCCAGCACTTTGGGAGGCCGTGGTGGGTGGATCACTTGAGGTCAGGAGTTGGAGACCAGCCTGGCCAACATGGTGAAACTCTGTCTCTACTAAAAATACAAAAATTAGCCTGATGTGGTGGTGGGCGCCTGTAATCCCAGCTACTCGGGAGGCTGAGGCAGGAGAATTGCTTGAACCAGGAAGCGGAGGTTGTAGTGAGCCAAGATTGTGCACTGCACTGCAGTCTGGGTGACAGAGCAAGACTCCATCTCAAAAAGGAAAAATAAATAAAGTATCATAATGGGCTGGGAATGGTGGCTCATGCCTGTAATCCCAGCACTTTGGGAGGCTGTGGTAGGAGTATCACTTGAGGACAGGAGTTAACGCTGTCCTGAAAAGGTAGGCTTGGAGGGAATTGAAGGAGAGGAAGTTGAAGAGGAAGCACTAGTCCACACAGCAAGATCCCATCTCTGTGAGAAAAAAAAAAAGAAAAGTATAATAATGGAGAAATTCCAGCACATGAATCAAACAGGATGTTGCAGATTCTAAACATGAATCCAATGTACTGTCAAAACTGTACAAGGATAACTTAGATTTTTTTTTTTTCCTGAAGGCTTCTTTCATTGAATAATTATAGTGAGCATTGTAGATGTGGTAAAAATTATCTGTAAATATGTCTTCTTATAAAAGCAAAAACTGGATATAATGAACCTAAAGCAATTTGTTTAACTTGTAAGATGCCTGTCCAAAAAGTAGCCAATTTGGCTCCACTGTCATTTATAGTTTTGGTTATAAAAATGGATTTACGTTGGAGGGAGAACAGCATGTTCTATATTCACATATAACAAATGACATTTTATTGTGGTTCCTGAGCAAAGTCAGCTTCTCCATGCCCTCTGGGGTGGTGTGAGAGGGGGAAGGTGGAATCTGAATGGGAAAAATTCTTCATGGTGGGGGAAAGCTGCTAGTCTCTGATGCCTGCTGCTGCCACATCTCAAACTTCTCCAGAAGACTTAAGCATAGAAAGCTAATGAACTTAGGCCGAGCATAGTGGCTCATACCTATAATCCCAGCACTTTGGGAGGCTGAGGTGGGCAGATCACTTGAGCTCAGGAGTTTGAGACCAGCCTGGGCAACATGACGATACCCTCTCTCTCAAAGAAATACAAAAATTAGCTAAGTGTGGTGGCGTGTACCTGTAGTCCCAGCTACTCAGGAGGCTGAACCAGGAGGATAGATTCAGCCCAGGGGGCTGCAGTGAGCTATGATCCTGCCACTGCACTCCAGCCTGGGAGGCAGAACATTACGCTGGTCTAAAAAGAAAAGAAAAGCTAATGAACTTAGAAATAAAGTTTCTATTGTAGAAAAACTTAATAGCTGTGATCAGTAATGACTGTCAATTTCAGGAAACTATAGCACAAAGAATTCTTGGTAAGAGGAGACCATAAAGGGAGATGAAAACTGTAGTGGGAGTCTTCCAATGCCACAGTTTTGGTGATCTGATAGCCAAATGCCTCTCCTCTGATTGAATGAGTTGCGCACACAATAAATTTGAGGAAGATCCTGGGCTAACTTGTAAAACAAGCTCAGATTAGCTGTGGCTATTAAAAAATCAATCATAGTTTTCACCAGAGAAGGGAGATAGTTCTGTCTGATTTTCAGATTGGTTGATTGCTCAAGTATCCTCTTTCATAAATGTATTCTTCCTCATTTTCTGATCAGTTTTGGTTGTGCAAAAAGAAAACAGTGGTTTTATTTCATGCCAGGAGAGATGTGGTTATTTTGTGGTATGTTTTACAAACTCTTTAAGATCACTTAGTTTCAAAATAAATACCCATGGTGAATTTGGTAGAGCGGAAGCAGTCATTCAGAAGACCAAGTCCACATACATACAAAAGACAGCAATTAAGAGGCCAAGGACAGGGTTGTTTTGAAAGGGTATTTAAAACTAGATGAAAGATATTTGGACCTTCAAAAATGCCCTAGAAACCGAATGAAAGCAACAGCCTTCTGTCTCTTATCAGAGCACTGACTCATAGACCTGTTATTGGAAGGACATTATTTAGTTGAAATATATATTTAAAAATACTTACGTTCCTTTAAGTAGCTTATACTGTATGTGAAGATGTCTTTTAAGGATTCAGAAGCACAGGCAGAAGGATCTGTATAAATACAGAAGTGGGCTGGGCACAGTGGCTCACGCCTGTAATCCCAGCACTGTGGGGGGCCGAGGGGGCGGATCACCTGAGGTCGGGAGTTTGAGACCAGCCTGACGTACATGGAGAAACCTCGTCTCTACTAAAAATACAAAAAAAAAAAAAATTAGCCAGGCGTGGTGGCACACGCCTGTAATCCCAGCTACTCAGGAGGCTGAGGCAGGAGAATTGCTTGGACCCAGGAAGTGGAGGTCGCAGTGAGCCAAGATGGCACCATTGCACTCCAGCCTGGGTGACAAGAGTGAAAGTCCATCTTGGAAAAAAAAAAGCACAACGTAGGTGGTACAAAACATGTGTATTAAAATGCCTAATTTAGAGGCCAGGCATGGAGGCTCATGCCTGTATTCCTGGCACTTTGGGAGGTCGAGGCAGGCAGATCACTTGAGTTCAGGAGTTCAAGACCAGCCTGGGCAACATGGCGAACCATGTCTCTATAAGATAACACAAAACACTTGCCGGGCATGGTGGTGTGTGCCTGTAGCCCCAGCTACTTGGGAGGCTGAGGTGGGAGGATCGCTTGAACTAGGAGGTGGAGGTTGCAGTGAACTGAGATTGCACAACTGCACTCCAGCCTGGGCAACAGAGACCATGTCTCAAAAAATAATAATAAAATAAAATAAAATAAAATGCCTAATTCACACAATTCTGTTTGAGAAACTGATTTGTTTGGTGGAGCCCAGGATTTAGGTTGAAGGACTCTCTCTAATGAATGTGTCTCATAGTAGATTAAGTTTGAAGTAGATGGCTGTTCATCTCTTGGACTGCTTAAGTAACTTGTGCAAGGAGAGCTAGGTTCACATCTGCCTTATGATTCCATAATAACCACCAGAGCTACTATTTGAGAGCTGACTATATGTATAGGGGATTGTGTTGTCAGCGGTCCAGACAACTCATTTCATTTTCTCTAGAACTCTGTGAGTGTATGTGAGGGACACTGGGATTCTTCACATTCTAGAAGGCTCTGATGAGCAGTCTGAGGTAGGAAGTAGGACTCTACTCCAGATGTGGAGCTCGGACACTGGAGTGGACACTGGACCAGATTAAGAACTAGCCAAAACAGGGCTTGGGCAAAAGTAGCTTTAATCAGACATGCTCACCAGTGTGCCATGTCGATTTACCACTGCCATGGCAACACTCGACAGTTACTGTCCCTTTCCGTGGCAGTGATCCAATGACCCAAGAGTTACTGCCCCTTCCCTAGAAATTTCTGCATAAACAGCTCCTTAATCTACATGCAATTATTTATTTATTTATTTATTTTTTGAGACAGAGTCTTGCTCTATTGCCCAGGCTGGAGTGCAGTGACACGCGATCTCACCTCACTGCAACCTCTGCCTCCTGGGTTCAAGCCATTCTCCTGCCTCAGCCTCCCGAGTAGCTGGGATTACAGGTGCCAGCCACCATGCCTGGCGAGCAGATCATGAGGTCACGAATTTGAGACCAGCCTGGCCAACATGGTGAAACCCCGTCTCTACTCAAAATAGAAAAATTAGTTGGGCATAGTGGCGCATGCCTGTAGTCCCAGCTACTGGGGAGGTTGAGGCACGAGAGTTGCTTGAACCCAGGAGGCAAAGGTTGCAGTGAGCTGAGATTGCGCCACTGCACTCCAGCCTGGCAACAGAGAGAGATCCCGTCTCAAAAAAAAAAAAAAAAAAAGGGAGGGGGGCAGGATATGAATATGGCTGCAAAACTACCCTGAGGTGCTACTCTCTCCCTATGGGGTAGCCCTGCTCTGCAGGAGCAGTCATGGAGCTGTAACATAGCCTCTTCAGTATAACTGTTTTCTTCTACCTCTGGCTTGCCTTTGAATTCCTTCCTGACAAAGCCAAGAACCCAGAGGGCTAAGCGCCACTTGGGGGCTTGCCTGTCTGGCATTATCTCCATTTCTGTTGTCACAATTATTGGGGATACCTGTAGTCCAGGAGCAACTTGGGAAATCTGGAAGCTTTCAAGTTTAGCAATGGGATATCAAAATGAACACAAAGCACATTTCCTCAGGGCAGCTTTCCCTACACACTCTCCTTCCCTCATGCCCTCCACCCCCAATTAAGTCAGATCTCTCTAAGTTCTCGTAACAGTATACAAATCCTTTCTCTGCTCTCAGCAGTTCATAATTATGTATTCGGGTCTGCCTCCTTACTAGACAGTAAGCTCTATGAAGGTGAGACATTGTGTTTATTTTGCTTTATATTCCAGTAAATCCAGGGCCTGCTATATTCCGTATACACAATAAATATTTATTGCATATGTGAAAGTGGCATTTCTTTGTCTTTCTGTTGATATTCCTGACATAAACTCAAACAAATGTGAGACTGATGAGGGAGGAAATTGTGGGAGTTCACAAGGTTCTGTAAGCAGGTGAAATGCCCTGGCCGGTATAGACTGGGTCAATAGGTGAGCCAGCTGCAAATAATTTTATATATCAGAGGGGAAAAGACTTTCCTACTAAAAAGACAGGCATCTTTGACAAGTAGGTAATTTGAGTTTACTGTTTGATTTTTATTTTATTTTTTGAGACATGGTCTTGTACTGTTACCCAGGCTGGAGTGCAGCGCTGTGGTCATGGCTCACTGCAGCCTCAACCTCCCAGGCTCAGTTGATGCTCCTGCCTTAGCCTCCTGAGTAGCTGGGTGTACAGGCACATACCACCTCACCTGACTAATTTTTGTAGGTTTTTTTTTTTCTTTTTTGGGTAGACACACGGTTTTGTCATGTTGCCCAGGCTGGTGGCTCAAGCCATCTGTCTGCCTCGGCCTCCCAAAGTGCTGGGATTATACACGTGAGCCACTGTGCCCAGCCGATTTTGTTTTTAGGTTTGAATTTTTTTTTATAGTTCTGTGTTTATTTGTTTTACTTTGATTTTGGAGCCAGACTTTTGCTCTGTTGCCCAAGCTGGAGTGCAGTGGTGCGATCTCAGCTCGTTGCAACCTCTGCCTCCTGGGTGCAAGTGATTCTCATGCTTTAGCCTCCCAAGTACCTGCACAACCTCACCCAGCCAATTTTTGTATTTTTAGTAGAGACAGGGTTTCAACATGTTGTCCAGGCTGGTCTTGGATTCCTGGCCTCAAATGATCCTCCCACCTCAGCCTAGTTTTGTGTTTTATATTCTTTTCCCCACTCAGTTAGTTTAAAATGTCATGAGGATAGACACATGTGTGAAGATAGACACATTATTACGAGATGTTATCATCATGGGTTCTAAGAAAATGTTTTATGGAGAGTAGCTTTGCAAAGACTAAAGTCTCTGACAGATCATCAGGCATTAGATTCTCATAGGTTGGCAACCTGGATCCCTCACATGGGCATTTTACATTAGCACTGAGCATCTTTATTATGATAACTTTGGTTGATGTTTTACAGTTAAAAAAACTCTCAGATCATCTAATTCTCACAAATGTCTTGTGAAGCAGATAGCTCAGAACCATGGCTCTTAGTTTACAGATGAAGAAAGAGAGGCTCAGATGAGGCTGATTTACCCAAGTTAAAGTGAAAACAAATTAACATTTTTTGAGTGTTCACTAAATGTTGAGGCACTTGATAAGCCCTTTATATTTAGAGTATATAACATGATATTCACTGCATCCTTATGAAATAGGTAACCATTATTATTATTTCCATTTTACAGATGAGGAAACAGATATGCAAAGGTCAAGTAATTTGCCTCAAATTGCATAATCAAGAAGCATAGAGCCCAGCTTAAAACCCAGATAGTCTGGCTCAAAGTGCAGATGATAAACTACTATGCTAATGAGTAGCATTGGGAGTTCTCCAATGAAGCACATGGTGTTACTTGTATTTGCTACTAATGTCTTTTTTTTTTTTTTTTTTTTGAGATGGAGTCTCACTCTGTCACCCAGGCTGGAGTGCAGTGGCACGATCTCGGCTCACTGCAACCTCCGCCTCCCGGGTTCAAGCAATTCTTCTTACTCAGCCTCATGGGTAGCTGGGATTGCAGGTGTATGCCATTACCCCTGGCTAATTTTTTTGTATTTTTAGTAGAGACGGCGTTTCACCATGTTGACCAGGCTGGTCTCAAACTCCTGACCTCGTGATCCACCCACCTCAACCTCTCAAAGTGCTGGGATTACAGGCGTGAACCACTGCGCCTGGCCAACTACTAACATCCTGGTTCAATTCTGCTACTTGAGGCTCCTTTTTTTTTTTTTTTTTTTTTTGAGATGGAGTCTCACTGTGTTGCCCAGGCTGGAGTACAGTGGCATGATCTCGGCTCACTGTGGCCTCCACCTGCTGGGTTCAAGTGATTCTCCTGCATCAGCCTCCTGAGTAGCTGGGATTACAGGCATGAGCCACAGTGCCCGCCCTAGGCTGCTCATTTTTTTTTTTTTTGGTTTACCCTGTCTGCAGTTTTGCCTTGACTTAGAATTCATCAGCTGGGGCCCACAGTGATATCATTGCATAGGACTGAAGTTATATCAACTAAATTCAGATAAAAATCTCCTACATTAATTAATTAAAGAAATTGTTGAGTACATTTGCTAATTTTGTTAGAGGTGCTCATTGCTTAATAACTACAGGACACATTCTATTGAATATACTGGGAAAAACCTGTATCTTTCTCTGAAGATATACAAAAGAATATTAAGAAGCATAAAAAATATCTGTCCATAAAAACATGATTATGGCCAGGTGCAGTGGCTCACGCATGTAATCCTAGCATTTTGGGAGGCCACGGCAGGCGGATCACAAGGTCAGGAGTTCGAGACCAGCCTGGCCAACATGGTGAAACCCCGTCTCTACTAAAAATACAAAAAATAGCCGAGCATGGTGGCAGGCACCTGTAATTCCAGCTACTCGGGAGGCTGAGGCATGAGAATTGCTTGAACCTGGGAGGCAGAGGTTGTAGTGAGCCGAGATCATGGCACTGCACTCCAGCCAGGGCAACACAGCAAGACTCCATCTCTGGGGAAAAAAAAGAGTGATTATATGAGTTATTATTATTATTTTTTTTTTTTGAGACGGAGTCTCGCTCTGTCGCCCAGGCTGGAGTGCAGTGGCCGGATCTCAGCTCACTGCAAGCTCCGCCTCCCAGGTTTACGCCATTCTCCTGCCTCAGCCTCCCGAGTAGCTGGGATTACAGGCGCCTGCCAACTCACCCGGCTAGTTTTTGTATTTTTAGTAGAGTCAGGGTTTCGCCGTATTAGCCAGGATGGTCTCGATCTCCTGACCTCGTGATCCACCCGTCTCGGCCTCCCAAAGTGCTGGGATTACAGGCTTGAGCCACCGCGCCCAGCCCTATTTTTATTTTTATACAGGGTCACCCAAGCTGGCGTGCAGTGGCACAATCTCAGTTCACTGCAACCTCAGCCTCCCAGGCTCAGGTGATCCTCCCACCTCAGCCTCCTGAGTAGATGGGTCTATAGGTACACGTCACCACGCCTGTCTAATTTTTGTATTTTTTGTAGACATGGGGTTTCTCTATGTTGCCCAGGTTGGCCTTGAACTCCTGGGCTCAAGTCATCCACCTGCCTTGGCTTCCCAAAGTGCTGGGATTACAGGCATGAGCCACCCCGCCTGGTCTATATGATTTCTTTTTAAATCATTATCTCTTCAGGGAGATAACAATCATCAATAGGTTTTGTATAGATCCAAATCCTCTGCTTATGGATTCTCTTAACATGATACTTTGTAATTGAAAAGAGAATATGAAAATGCCAAACTTTGTAGCTTCAAAGAACAATAACAAAAAGCCTTTGCCTAGAGATCTAGATAGGAAAGTGATCCTGCCAAAATTTTGAGCCTGTGTGCAGGGCTGTGACCCAAGCTAGACACCTAGGGTCAATCAGCAGAGTCTGGTGCAGAGGGTCATTTGTGTGTCTTTTGAATATCACTGACTGCATCTCAAGATCATGTTAGAACAAGTATTGGCTCCTATTTGGTTTTTTGTGTTATCTTGCCTCTTCCCGTCTCTATTATGGATAATTGAGGTTTTAATATATGGTAGTGACATTCTAGCAGATGAAGGAAGGGGGCAGTCCCCAATGGGCAATCTGAACTTCTGCTTCGTATATTTACTCTTGCTGTTTTCCTTCCTCATCATTTGTAATTCAGGAGGCTCTCTGAGAAGAGACAGCAAAGCTTCTTAGATGGATCGAAAGACCACGAGCTGGGATACCAAGTTCTACGGAAAGGTCAGCTATTGAATTTGCTCTGCTACCTTCAGGCAAATCATTTGATCATCGGATGCTCTGGTTTCTTCCTGTGCCTGCTAAATGTAAAGAGCATGGGTTTGAGTGTTTTGTGGTTATTATAGAGTATTTTAAATGTATGAGTGATTTATTTTTTCCAGGCCAGCTGCCCACATATAAAACAAAATCTGCTCCTTTGAGCTGTTAGGCTTCGTGGCAGTCAACTGACCCCAAAATCCTTCTGACTACAGCAGCCATCTACTTGCTTGTTCATTTGAAAACATTTTGCAGTCTCTGAGCTACAGCTATGTGGTCTGACTCTATAGCTGGGGCATACCTTTTTGTCTCCTTTGTCTTCAGAAAGGAAATATGCCATTTTATGCACTCCTGCTGCTTTCACCCCCACTTTAAAAAGATGAAGGCTTCCTTTTGTGACAGAGTTGCTTTGTCTGTTAACACTGATCCTAAGAGACAGGAAGGAGAGGTGACATAGTAAATAAACAGTTACTGGACTTGCTACCGTAGTTCCTTTTTGATGATTTGGGCCAGGACCACTAGAGGTTTGAACTAGATTTAGTAAGGCTTGGGCTCTTTGGGGTTTTGGCAGGAAGCAGTCAGGGAGTATATTGGAGAGAACACAAAATACCGCCCCCCACCCACCCTCTGCCTTTTTGTTTGTTGTTACAGCCTGTTACATTAGGCAACAAGATATCCTTGTTAGCCAAAGGTGGCCAGCTGAGATTCTTAGAAGCTAATAAAAAGAGCTGTTGGGCTGGGTGCGGTGGCTCACGCCTGTAATCCCAGCACTTTGGGAGGCCGAGGCAGGCTGCTCACGAAGTCAAGAGATGGAGACTATCCTGGCCAACATGGTGAAATCCCGTCTCTACTAAAAACACAACAATTAGCTGGGCATGGTGGTGCGCACCTGTAGTCCCAGCTACTTGGGAGGCTGAGGCAGAAGAATTGCTTGAACCCGGTAGGCGGAGATTGCAGTGAGCCGAGATCGTCCCACACTGCACTCCAGCCTGGAGACAGAGCGAGACTCAGTCTCAAGTTAAAAAAAAAAAAAAAAAGCTGTTGGGTAAGGAATGATTTTGTTCCACATCTGTGGCTCACCACCCCACTGTTTCATAAATGAAAATCTCTGATGCGCAACATCGAATTAACCAAAAGGTTTACTTCTTTTGTTTTGAACTTAGACACATTTACATTATTTCTGGTGCAGTTAAAAGCACTTTCCAAACAAACCTAGGAAAGTATTAAAGTTAGGGACCCCCACGAAATGTTACTCCTTAATTGTGGCGTGGGTATCAGCAGGAAGAACTGCAGTCACAGGAACACAGTGTACTTAACCCTTCAGTTCTGAAATGTTGCTAGGTCTTCTCGTGCTATAACTGATCAAATAAATATCCGGGTTAAACACTGCTCCCAGAGCTGAATTCGCTCTGAGTGTTGGGTCCAACTTCTCTGTGCTAATTCAAGGAAATAAGTCAGCCAAGGAGTCTAACTTGAGGTCTTCATTCTTGGGCAGGGCCATCAATACATCTAAAACATTACTTGTGGGTACCCCAGCTGCGGTAGCTTCCCTAAAAGGCAGAATTTTCACTCATTCCTTACAGAAACACGTAGCCAGCAACTTCTCAGGCTTGGGGAACGGGGCAGGCGGGTCGTGGTGGTGGGAAGGGGAGAGGAGAGGAAGGAGTCTAGCAGGTCGATTCTAAATGCAAATTGGAAACTACGCATCCGAGCGGGTAACCAGTACTGGCAGCATTCGTCTCCGGGAAGAACCTGTGTGTGTGTCAGGATGCACAAAAGGAATGACTCCCCTCTTTGCGCCCCCGGAGTTAACTGCACGACCCGGTCAAAGTCCCGCCGTGGAGTGGGATGACGGTCCAGAGGTAACGACTAAGGCCAGGAAAGCCTAGAGGTCCTTCCGGCACCACCTTAGAGGGGCAGGAGGGCTACAGTTACCGCCTTCGGAAGTGATCGCCTCACCCCTCAAAAAAATTAAAAGCACCTCCGCCATTACCACAGGCCGAGGAAGGGCCGGGACACGAGAACGCGCTCCGGGCGGATGCGCGCTCCCTTTGTCCCGCCTCCCAGCGGCCCGCTCATTGGACCGAGGGAGGACGCCGGGAGAGAAAACGCCGCGGCCGCTCGTAAGTGCTCCGAGTAGAAACTGGTGCAGGGGACAGTGGCGTTCCGCGGTCGGAAGGGAAGGGGGAGGAGCCGAGGCTGCGCGCCGGCTGCTCCTCCCCACCCCCAGCCTCTGCCCTGAAGGGGGCTGGATGGGCAAGTCGGACGCGATGGCTCGAGCTCGGGCGGTGGCGGCTGTGGCCGGAGGCGGCGGTGCCTCCTCCTCCTCGCCCCGGCGCCGGCGGTGATCGGAGCGAGCTGCCGCGGCCCCCGATGAGACTGCTGGTGGGCTGGCTGTGCCTGAGCCTGGCGTCCGTGTGGCTGGCGCAGAGGATGTGGACGCTGCGGAGCCCGCTCACCCGCTCCCTGTACGTGAACATGACGAGCGACCCGGGCGGGCCGGCGACGGCCGCGGGCGGCAGGAAGGAGAACGACCAGGTACGGGTCGGGGCTGGGGCCGGGGCGGGGGCGTGGCGGCCCGGCCTTCCCGCGCTGGGCCCGGCTATTGTGCGGGGCGGTTCCGCGAGGGGGCGGCCCGGCCCTTGCCCCTCCGCCTCGGCCTCTCGGAAAGTTTTCCCCGCGCCTTCCCCGCCGGGCGTCGGCTCCGCGAGCCCCGGGGACCCGGGCCCGGCCCCGCGAGCGCCTTTTGTTCCGCGGCGCAGGCGGGGCATGGCCTCCCCTTCCCCCTCCCGGGCCCGATCGCGAGCGCCCCGGAGCCCCGCATTGTTCCTGGGTCCCGGGCGGTGACTACGGACACCCGGCGGCGGGACTGGGGAACTTTGGGGCCAGAGCGTGACCGGGGGCGCCCGCTTGGCACCGAGGCCTGAGACTGAAGAGACCCGGCCAGATCCATTACCCCCGAGAAACAAAACGAAAAGCCAGCACCTCTTTTTGTCTCGTTGAATCCCAGAACGTACAAAGGGTCGTAAAAGAAATGTAACTGTACATCGCAAGCCATTGAACTCTCCGGGCTGATTCGGGTGACATTTCCCCCTAAGCGCTTAAAAAATGGGTTTGACAGGTTGTCGCTCCCATCCTACGGAACCTTCCCCTCCTACCTAGCAGAGATCTCCTTTAAACTTGAATTTAGTCAGCCTGCTGGAAAGATTGTGTGTGATGAGGAAGAAGATTATGCAAGTTTTACAGGAAGCGTTTTTAAAACCGAACGGGACGGGAGGGAGTTGTAGTTATGCATCCTGAGCGTTGCGCTGTGACCTGGTAGGTAGGCTTTTCATTAGCTCGGTCTTGTGCCGCTTAAACGTGTACAGGTTAACTGTAGAATTAGGTGAGATATTTCGTATTTGACCTTAACATAGTTTGCAGTTAATGTTAAATTCATTGAAAAGAGGCTTTTGAACTCTGCCAGAGTGTTGTCTTGTCATAGCTAGCATTTATAGTACATTTTGCTTTTCCATGGAGCACTAATTATTCCCTGTATCATCTTGTGTCTCATCATTTTCATATATTTCTCATTTTCCTACGTTACTTTTTTATTATGCCAGGTGTTCAGAGAATTTACACCCAGGTTGATTTCATGTGTTTTAATGAGGGTAGAGAATTGTCTAAGAAGGAGATAGAGCAATTTAGAAAAGTAGCATTTCGTTTTTAGTAATATTTATATTGGACTTTTTTCTATTTGTAAAGGAATGCTAAATTTCTGTAAATTTTTTTGAAAGCCTCCAGCCATTGCAGTTTGTTAGATGCAATATCAGTATCATTGATCACTTGTATGATATGGTTAGGAATGTACGTGAACTTAAATTACAAAGCCACATTTATTCCTATGGATTATTTACTCACACTAGTTCATATAGAGACAACTCAAAGTACTGTACCGTTAATTGTACAGTTATCAGAATGTCACATATGGAACAGTGGTGTAGACAATGAATTAGAAATGTCATTTTTAACATTTTTAAGCAGTTGATAGAAATAAGGTGCTGGATAGGAGAAAAAGCGGTTTATCTCCATTGATGTGGGATTATGATTGAGTCTCTTAGCTATTGGTATTTATGATAACACTTATCATGATTACCCCTCCTGCAGCCACTTGATATGTTTTCATTGCTCATAAAAGAATCGCACTTATCTTAAAAATTGAAACACTATTTCAACACTGATTTGTATGGAGGTGGAATTACAGCTGTAGACATAGCCTCAGAATATCTCCCAGCAGAGGATACTTTTCTAATTGTGTACCTTTTTAAAGCTGAATCTGTTAGGTTCTAATGAAGACTAATACTGGTTTCAGATACATTTATTTCAGATACTATATTTATATTGTGTGTGTGTGCGTGCGTGTGGGTACCCCTTCACTAACAACTGGGCAGATAATTTCTTTAGGGTGAAGACTTAATCTGGTATTTTCTGAATATTTGGGGGAGGGGTCAACTCTTTTCCTTAGAATAATGAATCCAGACATTATTTTGACATGAATACATTCATATTATGAAGATAATAGTCCATGAATAAAGATTAAAATGGACAGAAGAAAGCTGTGTAGAAACCACCATGAGATAAAGTAGGAAACTGTCCTTTCTGCACTGTGGCTGAGTTGATAATTTGTTTTCCACTTAATATTCCGGGATCCTGTGTTTGCCTTATAACTCCGTTGCTTGTGAAGTAACTGTAACTGTTTTTCCTCCTTCAGATTAATAGTTTTATACAAGGTCTTCTAAGTGTTCAGTTGGGTGTGTGAGTTCCATAGCCAGCCACATCTGGTTCTTTTGGAGTTGCATAAAAGTAGCGTTGTGGATTTGATTGAACCATACTTAGCGCAAGTTTTCCTTCTGGTTATTTTATTAAGGAATTATGATGGAGGATTCTGTGGTTAAAAGAGAGATCTTGGGCAATATTTATTCATTAAAAATTGCTATTTTGTTAGTGTAGTTTGGAGAGGCAAGGCTCCTTTGGGCTAAAGCTGCTCTAAAACTGTAGTAGCAGTGCCATTTTAGTAACTTGGTTTGGTGTGCTAGCTTCAAAACTGGGATTATGTTTCACTTTAGGCAAGCAAGAAGCAGGGTTTCACTTAGAGCAGGGAAGTGGCCCAGAGACCAGACTGGTCTCACAGACATATTTTTATAGCCTATGAAATAAGAATGGTTTTATATTTTTTAAATGGTTACCAAGAAAATATCAAAATAACATTTTGTAATACATGAAATTTCCTTTATGAAATTCAAATTTATTTGTGTCCACAAATAAAGGTTTTTTTTTTGAGGTGGAGTCTCGCTCTGTCACCCAGGCTGGAGTGCAGTGGCCCAATTTTGGTTCACTGCAACCTCTGCCTCCCAGGTTCAAGTAATTCTCATGTCTCAGCCTCCTGAGTAGCTGGGATTACAGGTGCATGCCACCACACCCAGCTAATTTTTGTATTTTTCAGTAAAGATGGGGTTTCACTGTGTTGGTTAGGCTGATCTTGAACTCCTGCCCTCAAGTGATCCTTCTGCCTGGGCCTCCCAAAGTGCTGGGATTACAGGTGTGAGGTACCATGCCCAGCCCACAAATAAAGTTTTATTGAAAGAGAACTACCACATTCATTTACCTGTGGTCTGCAAGCCCCCGGGCTACAACAGCAGCATATTTGCTACTGTATGACCTGCAAGCCTAAAACATTTACTATGTGGCTTCTTACAGAATAAAGAATTTTTGCAAGAGAAATTCCCAGCTTTCTTAACAAACAGCTTTTTTTTTTTTTTTGGGAGACAGGATCTTACTCTGTCACCCAGGCTGGAGTGTAGTGGCACAATCTCGGCTCGCTGCAGCCTGGACCTCCTGGGTTCAAGCGATTCTCATGCCTCAGCCTCCCAGTAGCTGGGATTATAGGCGTGCGCCAGCACACCCGGCTAATTTTTTTGTAGTTTTAGTAGAGACAGGGTTTCACCATGTTGGCCAGGCTTGTCTTGAACTCCTGGCCTCAGTGATCCACCCACATCGGCTTCCCACAATGCTAGGATTACAGGAGTGAGCTACTGCACCCAGCATCCAACAGCATATTCTTAATCATAGGTTGCAGGGTGGGTAGATTGACTCACTGGGAAGAAATAGAGGCAGGCAGTGAGAAACTGGTAGATACTGTCACTTTTCAATGTTGGCAGACTCAGAATTTAAAAAGACAACAACAAAAAACTTAGGATCTATTCTTTTTGTTGCATTGCACCTAGTGCTTAAAGTCAATGCATCTATTATGGAGCTACTGAAACTATGAAAGGACCCGTAGGCCCCAGGTTCTTGGTAATAATAGCCGTTCAATAGCTTCTCAATTGATGGAGTGAAAAAATTGTTATAGAACTCGCTGAACCAAACCACAGCGATTTCTCCAGGTGACATACTGCAAGGTGTTTTAAAAGCACAGATAACATTAAATTAGTATTAAGGTGTAACTTAAAATTGCAAGTATGTGTATAGGAGTGACTTATTTTTTCACTTTCTTATATAAGCTCAGAACTGTGCTATGCCACAAGTGATGATGAATTCAAGAAATAATTAAAATCCTTTTTTTCCCCCAAATGAAAAAATACTTGGACAGCCTAGCCAGAGCCAAACACTGTGCTAAAGGACGGAGTGTTTCCTGTCCCTTTACCCCTCATTTACCTTGTGGAGGCAGACTGGAGTCAGGCATGAGTTAACAATGCTTCAAGGATAGTCAGCCAGCTAAGCCGGACAGACACTGATGGATTGGTGTCCTCCTCTGAACTGCCTTCGAGAGTCTGGAGGCCTTTGCAGCTGAATACCAAAGAGACTTCGGAAAGGATTTCTTTCCTTCCTCATAATCTGTGTTGAAACCCCAACAAGTGTTTGCTTCAATTTCACAGAATGTTAGGATCTCTTTCTTGTGCTGGATATACCAGGAGTCTTTATGTTTCTCTTTGGAGGTGCCCTAGAAGACCCTAATGGCGTCCAGTAAAAAGCTCTGTTGTGTAGACCCTCTGAAGCTTTGTTAAAAGTTTAGGATTATCCTGTCCTACAGGGAGTGAGTACTTAGTATTTGGGATGAGGATTGTCAGTAATTTGTTATTAAATCAAAGCTGAAGCAATTTAATCTGTTTTAATTGATTCCCCTCATGGATATGAGGGTGCCTGTCACTCTACACATTGAAATCTCACAGAAACAGGTTATGAGTTGGGTTTATATTGTTTGTGGGAAAATGGTGAATGGTCTGAATATTTACTCCTGTGCTGTGCTTAAATGCAAGGTGTCTATGGTGAAATGTCTGGACTGAGTTGATTGCATTGTAAAATCTTAGAATGTGAATTTGGAATCCTTTGCTGTCAAGGTCTGTTGATGGAGTTGGTCTGGCCAACTCAGAAAAGATTCTGTGTTCATAGACCCTGAGCAGTGGAGCTTTTCTGATTGTTTTTGGTAGCACTGAATGCCTTGGGTCTTTGATTACCCATTTCTTTTGAGAGTGGCTGGATGCCCAGACTTACAGTGTGGTTTTTGGGCATTCCCTTGAACTGCACTTCTCCTCTGACCAGCCCTTGCCTTGGAGAGAAAGGGGAAGGAAATATGAACAGTTACTGGCCTTCTATTGTGTGCCAGGCACTTCAAATATGTTATCCCCCCTGGTCCTCATAGAACTCTTGGAGGTTGGTGGTATCATCCACACTTTACATACGGAAGAGTGAGGCTGAGAGAGATAAGAGACTTGCTCAATATCGCAGAGTTAATGGATGATAGAGTTGGGCTTTGCACCTAGCTTTGTCTGGTTTCAAGGCAACACATTTTCTCCTGCTTTATGATGCCCCTCCTAGTAAACCTTGTGTTGTCTGTGGGGTGGTAAAAATAGGCTTGCCTTCATTTTTTTGTTGTTGTTTTTTAGAAACAGGTTCTGGCTCTGTCACCCAGGCTGGAATGCAGTGGCCCGATCATAGCTCACTGCAGCCTCAAACTGCTGGCCTCAGTAGATCCTCCTGCCTTGGTCTCCTGAGTAGCTTCTAAATTTTTTGTAGAGACAGGGTCTTGCCATGTTGTTCAGGCTGCTCTCAAACTCCTGGCCTCAAGCAGTCCTCCTGCCTCAGTCTCCCAAAGTGCTGGGATTACAGGTGTGAGCCACTGCTCCTGGCCTAGGCTTACCTTCTGAATAGGAAACTGCCCTCATTCTGTTGAGGACTCTGTGTGGACACTGAAGTTAGGTAGCTGTGTGCACAATGCTAGTTGAAGATTTTGCAGTTTGTGAATTAGATGAGAATAGGACAGCTGCTTGAAGTTCTGGCCTTTATCTGGTTTGTGCATGCTTTTTGTAAGGCTTAAAGTTGAAAAAAGATTCTTACATGTGTTGTCTTTTTTTCCTGACATCAGCCATTCTCTATTTTTCCATCACCAAGTGGGTGTTTAATTGTTCAATCCTGTTCTGACACTAACTACCTGGAGTTAGGGTCACACTTTACAGAGTTAAGGGCTCAGTCCCACAAGACTGCCCTCGCTTCAGAGGCCAGCTGCAAGTTCTGGGTCCCCAGGCTACCAGTGCTTTTGTCTAACTTGACTGCAAATTTGGGAGTTCCCACAACTCTACCTTCACCCTACCCCACCCCACCCCATAATTTCCTATAACAGAATTACTCATAGAATTTAGGAAAATACTTAGGGGTGCAATGGCTCACGCCTGTAATCCCAGCACTTCGGGAGGCTGAGGTGGGTGGATCACAAGGTCAGGAGATCAAGACCATCCTGGCTAACATGGTGAAACCTGGTGTCTACTAAAAATACAGAAAATTAGCTGGGTGCGGTGGCTCATGCCTGTAATCTCAGCACTTCAGGAGGCTGAGGTGGGTAGATCGCGAGGTCAGGAGATCAAGACCATCCTGGCTAACACAGTGAAACCTGATCTCTACTAAAAATACAAAAAATTAGCTGGGCGTAGTGGCAGGCGCCTGTAGTCCCAGCTACTGGGGAGGCTGAGGCAGGAGAATTGCTTGAACCCTGGAGGCGGAGGTCGCAGTGAGCTGAGATCGTGCCGCTGCACTCCAGCCTGAGCGACAGAGCGAGACTCCGTCTCAAAATAATAATTTAAAAAACCCACCTAGGTTTACTGGTTTATTACAAAGGATACAATCGGGGAACGGCCAAGTGGAAGAGGTGCATAGGGTGAGGTGTAGGAGGTGGTGTAGAGTTTCTCTTTCCTCCGATGAGCCACCCAACCATCATATCAATGTATTCAGCAACCCCAAAACTGCCAGGACCCCGTAGTTTAGGGGTGTCATTACATAGGCATATTGGACTCAGTCTTCAACTCCTTTCCCATTCTTAGAGATTGGAAGGTGGGGCTGAAAGTTTGAACCTTGGACCCACAGCCTGGTCCCCATCCTGAAGCTATCTGGGTCTCCCACCCCTATCAGGAGTCATCTGGTTAGCATACAAAAGATATCCTTATCATCCTGAGATTCTCCAAGGGTTTTAGGAACTCTATCAGGAACCTGGGACAAAGACCAAATATGTATATTTTATTATACCACATTATTTAAAATCAGTCAGTTTTTAAAATGACTTTCTGACTCTGCTAGTGTGCTTAAATCCTTTGTATTTTGGGAATGTTGTATTTTGGATATGTTATATATCACGTTTGATTAGTTGATAAACTCCAAAAATAATTTCAGAAAAACTTTTAACCATATTCTTTGGTCTGATTAGCAAATATAATTTTTTTTTTTTTTTTTTTTTTTTGAGGCGGAGTCTCGCTCTGTGGCCCAGGCTGGAGTGCAGTGGCCAGATCTCAGCTCACTGCAAGTTCCGCCTCCCAGATTTATGCCATTCTCCTGCCTCAGCCTCCCGAGTAGCTGGGACTACAGGCGCCCGCCACCTCGCCCGGCTAGTTTTTTGTATTTTTTTTTTTTAGTAGAGACGGGGTTTCACTGTGTTAGCCAGGATGGTCTCGATCTCCTGAGCTCGTGATCCGCCCGTCTCGGCCTCCCAAAGTGCTGGGATTACAGGCTTGAGCCACCGCGCCCGGCAGCAAATATAATTTTATAGGAAAATTGCATTCCTGCTTTGAACGAGTGATTCATCAACCAAGGTTATATAAATGTTAGGAGGAGTTCATGGGCTTAATGAAAAAAAATTTTTGTTTTTGAGACAGAGTCTTGCTCTGTCACCTGGAATGGAGTGCAGTGGCACAATCTGGGCTCACTACCACCTCCATCTCCCGGGTTCAAGTGATTCTTTTGCCTCAACCTCCCTAGTAGCTGGGATTACAGGTGCCTGCCGCCACACCTGGCTAATTTTTGTATTTTTAGTAGAGACAGGGTTTCACCATGTTGGCCAGGCTGGTCTTGATCTCTTGACCTCAAGTGATCTGCCCACCTTGGCCTCCAAAGTGCTGGGATTACAGGTGTGAGCCACCGTAGCCAGCCAGGAGATTTTTAACACAATATGACCTAATATTTAATCACTTTGGCGAATACTGTCAGACATGCATTCAGAACGCCTGGCAGCCACCTGATTTGGCTGTTTACTACCTGGCCAATTATTAGTGTCTTTGCAGTTGTGTTGCCAGTAGGGAGAATATTGCTATTTACTGTAATTTTTAGATGTTATGTTTAGTTATCACATCCTGTTCTGTACTTGGCATCAGCAGATGGCTGAATGTAATCATTCTCATTTGATTAGAGTTTGTCATTTAAAAGATTCCCTTGTTTATTTAGATCGAACTACATTTGAGTGAGCTTTAAAGGTAGATGCTAATAAGATGCTTTTTCAGATATGATAGGCTCCAGCCAAGGAGTCCAGCCTCACAGTAGGGCGGGCACGTAGTCCTGTCAGTGTGTGAATTTAACGAGCATAGTACTTTGTTCTTGCCTGTGCACCTTTGTTTCTGTAGTCTTTGAGGAGCACACATTCAAAGAACTCACCTGCGGCTGGGCGCGGCGGCTCACACCTGTAATCCCAGCACTTTGCGAGGCCCAGGCAGGTGGATCACCTGAGGTCAGGCGATTGAGACCAGCCTGGCCAACATGGTGAAATCCCGTCTCTACTAAAAATACAAAAATTAGCCTGGTGGGGTGGTGGGTGCCTGTAATCACAGCTGCTTGAGAGGCTGAGGTGAGAGAATCGCTTGAACCCAGGAGGCAGAGGTTGCAGTGAGCCAAGATCGCACCACTGCACTCCAGCCTGGGTGACAGAGGGAGACTCCATCTCAAAAACAAACAAACAAAAACAAAGAACTCACCTGCTTGAAAGTACACGGGAGCCTACAGACAAGCCACCCAGTGCTGTGAGCTCAGCATAGCTTTCTATCTAAGCTGAGTTGCTGGAGAGAGGCGAAACCAGGAGGCCTGCCCATTGGGTTACAGGGGTTCCTGCAGATTTTCTCTCTCCTTGGTATTTCACCTTAAGGGCAAGGTGACTGCTCCTTTAAGGCTCTGAAGCTCCTCTTCAAGATCATAGTCACATTACTTGTTTCCCTTGGTTTCTGATTTTATTTTCACTCTGGAATGTAGGATCCCTGAGGTGAGTGAGTCCATCTTTTAATTCAGTCAGCTGGAGTCCCTAGACCGTAGTTAAGCTGGGATAGTGGGAAACGTTACTGGAGAGTCAGTACAGTGACATTTTGTGGGTAAGTCCATGTATG
The DNA here is from genome assembly GCF_047675955.1 of Chlorocebus sabaeus. Lineage (NCBI taxonomy): Eukaryota > Metazoa > Chordata > Mammalia > Primates > Cercopithecidae > Chlorocebus > Chlorocebus sabaeus. The sequence continues at coordinate 20,327,416 of NC_132908.1, forward strand.
GGTTCTCAAGCAGGGTCGGTTTTGCCTCCCGGGGACATTTGGCAATGCCTGGGACATTTTGGGCTGTCCCTTGGGGTAGTGCTACTGGAACCTGATGGGTAAGTGCTAGGAATGCTGCTAAACATCCTACAATGTGCAGGCCAGCCCGTGAAACAGAGGATCATTCAGCTCCAAATGTCAGTAGTGTGAAGGGTGAGAAACCCTGGCTTACAGGACTTCCGTTACTATCTAGACCAGGTTATCTTTTCTCTACACACATCTGGTTCTGTTTAATTGGCAGGATAGTCCTGCTTTCTTTTCTTTAGCAGACACACTGGGTAGAGTTAAGCAAAGAGAAGCTTCTTTGAAAGAAACGCTTATAAAACGACGCGTACCTGGAGCAGGAGCTTGAATCAGCTGGAGCTGCTTAGAGACCCTAGGCTTCCCATTTGTTCAGAAGTTGCAAGGTGGTAAATGAAATGTAAAGCACTTGGCTTGGTGCCTGGTGCATGATAGGTGCTCAGTTGGTGTCTTCCTTCATCGCTTGCTTCTTTGCTTGTGGTAATGTAATTTTGTGGTGAGTGGGTAGCTTTAACCACTGTTTGCAAAATTAGGTTTAAGCAAAGCCTTGCAGAGTTTCAGAAATTGACAGAAACCCCATGGCAGCGGTCTCTGTGGTTATCCTTATGTTTCCTCTAGGATTTTGTTAGAAACTCCAAATTCTATCTGTTTAGACTGCCTGTAGATGAACACTTATTGTTTGTCTGTATCTGTGCCAGGCACTGAAGCCATTCATTTTCTCTGCCTTTATGAAGCTCTCAGTCTACCTAGGAAGATAGGCACTGAACAGGCAATTGTCTACAATTATTCAATCCAGAGATTGTAAATATTACCGAAGGGACAAATGGGATGCATGAAAGGGTATTAGAACAGGGGACCTAGCCTAGCCTTTCCTAGGTATATTTTCTTTTTGAAGGAAAATATACCTAGGAAATATTTAGGCTGAAGTTGAACGAACCAGGTGAAGAGAGAGTGGATTAGGTGGTGGGAATTGTGGGGGGCAGAGCAAATACCATGTGAGACAGCCACGGGAAAGGGGCCTTCCAGAAAAAAGAACGAAGGGGTGGAGCAGTGTGATGGAGTGAGGGTCCAGGGGTCATGGTTTGGTAGGGAATGTCATGAGGTGAGGCTGGTGATACAGAATGAACAAAAATTGTGTAGGGCCTTGTAAGCCATAAGCATTTTGAATGTTATCGTAAGGTTCCTGTTAAGCAGGGTAGTGATGTGATCAGATTTGCATTTAAAATTTGTATTTTAAGAGGTTTGCTAGGTTACTTACGTTTTCAGGCCACTTTTAATTTCTGGAAGATCTAACTGCCACCTACATATTTAGGGAGGGGTGTGTGTGTGTGTTAAAAAAACAGTTTTATTAGGATATAATTCACATACCATGAAAGTTATCCTTTTAAAGAGTGCAATCCATTAATTTTTAGTATAATCACCGTATTCTGCAGCCATCACCAGTATTTATTTTGGAACATTTCATCACCCCAGAAAGAAACCTCATGTCCATTAGCAGCCACTCCACATTGTCCCAGCTCCCCAGCCCCTGGCAGCCACAATCTGCCATCTACTTTCTATCTCTGAATTTGCATATTCAAGACATTTCACAGAAGTGGAATTATACGGTATGCAGTCTTTTGTGGACTGACTTATTTCACTTAGCATAATGTTGTCAAGGTTCATCCATGTTGGAGCGTGAAGTAGTGCTTCATTCCTTTGTATGGCAGAATATGCTATTATTTTATATGAATCTATTATCACATCTTGTTTATCCACTATTTGATGGACATTTGACTTGTTTTCACTTTCTGGCAATGCTGCTGTGAAATCGACATTTGTGTCATGCAAATGGTCAGAAAGGACATACGTTTCACCTTTCTTTTCACAGAGAAGAGCTTTGCTCTGTTTTTGTTCTGTAGCACATTCTGTTCAGTAGGCAGTTTCTTTCCTGAAAGACCTGTGTGACAGTAAAGGTTCAACCACACGTGTTAATGTTGATGAATTGAGAAAAATGCTATTAAAAACTTGAGTTTTCCTCTTGGTGCTTGAAAGCACTATTTGCAGTTAATGGTGCCAGTTCCTGCTTGGTTCTGGAAGTCAGAATCTATTGTTGTTCTAGTCCATTTACAAGTGGATGCCAAGGAATTCTTAGCTCCTCTGTTTCACTTGAATGACTTCTCATCCACATTAATAGAATGCACCTGATTGCCTATTATCAAGGTGATGGCTTTCATCTTGATTAGCCATTTCAGAGAATAAAAAATAAATAAAAGTCAGAGTGGCCTCCATATTACAGAGTTCAGAACGTGCACCAGGAGGTCATGAGTATAATAAAAAACGGTTTATGACCTGCACTGGAGCATAACTTCAGGCACAATAAGTATTAAGAATTAGAAAATCATTAAGCGAGAACATTTTCAGACCGAGGGAAAAAAATGTAGGCAGTGAATGTAAAAAGCTTCATAGCTTGTCATATAGAGTAGGAAAAATAAAGATAGTTTTATATATGAAGTCCAAGCAGTTTTGATAACTGTGATGAAATGGCAAATTAGCACAAATCAGTCCACAACTGGAAAGGCTTGGTTTACCCAGTTTAGGGAACAGAGTTTGTAAAATGATTAATCTCTGAAATTTAATGTGTCTGTTTGTGTTGATTTGTAACTAGTTCCTTTTAATGTTAGCATCGGGAATGTTACTTAAGATTTCACTGAACATTTAGTAAGCTTAAGATGACTGTAAAGCTGGTCCACCAATTGTGCAAGTGCTTATGGGACGTCTACCGCTGATAAAAGGTCATATTTGTCAGGGGGAAGCAAATTACTCTTGGCCGGTTGACTGACTGGGAAAAATTTGTGTTTCATGACAGATAATGGGTTAATAGTAACTGATATACTTAGTAGTTTCATCACTGTACCTAAGGGGCTTACTCTTATTTCTCAGGCCATGTTAGAGGAATCTCATTGCTATTATTACTGTAGGATTCTCACTATGTGCTTTGTGTTATGTTGAGGACTTGCCTACATTATCTTATTTAATCCTTGTAGTACCCTACCAGGATAGATAGACACCAGTGATGTCTCCAGTCTACAAATGAATGGAGGCTCAGAAATTAAGTGATTTGTCTGAGCTCACATAGGAAGGGCAGAGCCGGGACTTGATTGGGGGCTGACACTAAAGCTGATACACAGTCTGCTTCCCCACCTCTCTGGTATGCTAACTCATTTATTATGAAAGATTATAAATTTCATCTGTAGGTGAAGCTCTTGAATTTTGTTCTAGAATGTGGATTCTGGGTAGAGCCAATTCCTGGAAATCTGGGTCTTAGCATGTTACTACTTGGTCTTCTCATTGATTGCAGTATGACCTTAAGTAACTTCTTAATCTTTCTTGAGCACATGTTGCCTCTGTAGGAATGTCATATGACCTATTTGTAAAGCACACCTCAAGATTTCTAAAGATCTCTTTTAAATAGCCCACAAGAAGAAAGGCAACTTAATCTGGTCACTGGAGTGTTAAATTCTGTTGCTTACTTTGCTATTTGGGTTTGTTTGGTGGTTTTGAGTTAAGGCATTGGATAATGTGACTGTTTTCTTATCTAAAAGCAAGGATACTGCCAGCTGTTTGCCTTCTCATGTTGAATCTCAGTGAAAGAGAGGCCAGCAGAGCTTTCTAAATCTCAGTGATACAGTGACTGAAGCACTGGACTGGGAGTCCGAGTGCCTGAGCTATGGTCTTGTTCTGCTGCCTACTAAGCTGAATGACCCAAGAGCCTCTCCACCCTTCCCTCACCCACTCTACTTACCTTGAGGGCTGTAAGAAAATGAAATGAGAAGTCATGTCTGAAGAAGTGCTTTATATTTTATAGGTTATATGAGTATAAGAAATGATTGTTCTCGGAGTATCATGAGATGGTAGGTAATATTTGGAAATCTTAGATTTAATTTAGTCTTCTGGTTTTTTGTTTTTGGATTTCTTAGGTGACACTTTGGTTATGTGTTTTAATTTTTGTTCTTCTTTTTTTTTTATAGTGGTATGTGTGCAACAGAGAGAAATTATGCGAATCACTCCAGGCTGTCTTTGTTCAGAGTTACCTTGATCAAGGAACACAGATCTTCTTAAACAACAGCATTGAGAAATCGGGCTGGCTATTTATCCAATTATATCATTCTTTTGTGTCATCTGTTTTTAGCCTGTTTATGTCTAGAACATCTATCAATGGGTAAGTGAATCTTGGACATTTATTTTTTTTCTTTATCCTTAGGTTTACAAAAGGAAAAACAGAAAAAGAAAAGTTATCTTGTTCAGCATGTTGACTACCTGAGCTACAATACTTCTACTAGTCAGAACCTTGGCAGTTAGTCCATCGTTTTATCTTTCTGTGATTCTGCCCTTTAAATTCACCATACCATGACAGCCTCATTAGTATGTGTATTCATAGCGGGAGTTACTTAGGGTAGTGCTTCTTGGCTTTGATGTACTTGTAGGAATCACCAGGGGATCTTGTTAAAATGCAGATTATGAGTTCGTAGGTCAGGGGCTAGGCCTGAGAGTCTGCTTTTTTTTTTTTTTTTGACACAGTCCTGCTCTGTTGCCCTGACTGGAGTGCAGTGGCATGATCTGGGCTCACTGCAGCCTCCGCCTCCTGGGTTTAAGCGATTCTCGTGCCTCAGCCTCCCAAGTAGCTGGGATTACAGGTGTGCACCACCACACCTGGCTAATTTTTGTATTTTTAGTAGAGATGAGGTTTCACCGTGTTGGCCAAGCTGGTCTCTAACTGACCTTAAGTGATCTATCCACCTCTGCCTCCCAAAGTGCTGGGATTATGGGTAGGACCCACTGCACCTGGTGAGTCTGCATTTTTAACAAGCTCTTAAGACGATGCCAGTGATGCTGAATGCTGCTGGTTCTGGACCACAAAGTAGTAAGACTCCCGGAACCAAGCCCTGAAGCTGAGGGCTTTACACCCTTAGGCTGAAAAGTAAAGATCTTTGCCTTAAACATACTTCGAAGTAGCAAATTGTTTTTGGGAGATCTAATTAGTCCAACAATGGATGATGGCTTATTTTGAGTGAAGAGTCCTGCGTCTGTTCTTAAATAATGTCTAGGTTCACCAGAATTTTATAAACTTATTGTGGAATTCTCTGTCCCCAGAGTGGTTCCCTCATATATATCCATAGAAAAAGCTCTACGAGTTTTTTGTTTCGTTTTGATTTTCCAGTCCTTTCTTGGCCATATTTTCAGGCATTCCTAAGGACCTAGACTCTAAAATGCCAAAGAGAAAAGCAATAGGCTCAATGCTTAAAAAGCCTCGTTGGACCACTCAGACCACTGGTTGAGCCCACTTTTCTTTTCCCCTGAGGTTTGGAGCCAGTTTCTACTGACTGTCTGGATCCCCAGTGTATCATCTGGTCCTTAAATATGTTTTTAGACACTGCAAGCCATTTCTCAAGATTTCTCAGTTGATTTTCTTCATTGTTTATGTGAAATTGCCATACGTTTGCTTTGGCAAGCAGTTGTTATTTTTATATGGGTAGTTGAGTTGATACAACTTGGTCTGACATTTTGTTCCTTAAATTGGTTATATCGAATTTCTGTTCTATACCATTTATTCTTCCTCTGGAATTCTGATGAGTCACTGTAGCAGAGATTCTTATCCTTTCTGGAGTCCTGTAGCTCTTTGAAAGTGATAAAAGGTAGGAATCCTCTCTTCAAAAAGTGCTTACATTCAACATTTTATGTATGATTTTGGGGGTTTCAAACTTTTATTTCCCCTTTCCTCTACCCATAAGACTCTGGTTAAAATTCCCTGCTCTAGAATTTCACAGTTTGATCAAAGAGGCAATACAGTTAGTAAACCCCTTTGGCTTCCCTTACTTAAAACTCTTCTGCTTTTTTCTTCTGAAACCTACCCTGCTTTCAATCCTTCTTGCCTGGTGTCCTATTCTCAACTAAAAATTAAATTTAGGGCCCATCAATACTTTCCAGCCATGGCAGTGGGAGATTATTACTACAGGTGGCCATCTCTCACAGAAATCATTACGGTGGTATTGTCTGGAATTACTTTAAGATACTTACCAAACTTCCTTTATGCTGGAAAGGAGAAGGCTAAGTAAGGAAAGACTTAATAGATGTTCCAGAGTTTATTTTATAAGGAAGAGGCACACCTCTTCATAGACTCTTAAGTCTAGAGAGAACTTAGATTGTGACCAGAGAACCTAGGATGGTTATTAAACACTAAAGTTAAACCCAAATTAGGGGGTCATATCTCTTCACGGTTTGTGTTTATGGGAAGCTTTGTACTGGGCTCGGTATTTTAGGTGAGACTGTTCTTCATTGTGCGAGACTGCCCCCCACACTGCAGGAAGTCTTAACTTTTCTGGCCTTGCCCACTGAATGGCAGTAGTACCCCCAGGTCCTTGTGATTACTGGAAACTCTCCTGTCTACTCCCATTGCCCCCTAGAGGGCAAAATCCATCCTGGTTGATAAACACTGGGCTTGATGGATTTTGATTTATTTTTTGACAGTGTTAATCTTTTTGTAGAGCCCCTGTTGCTCATGTTCTTTGGAAATAGGACAGTCCTTCCCCTCTCTCTCTAGTGCCTTCTTTCTTTTTTTTTTTTTTTGGAGACAGGGTCTCACTCTATTGCCTAGGCTGGAGTGCAGTGGCACAGTCATGGCTCACTGCAGTCTTGACCTCCTCAGGCTCAAGCAATCCTCCTGCCTCAGTCTTCCAGGTAGCTGGGACTAGAGGCTCATGCCACTGTGCCTGGCTAATTTTTGTATTTTTTGTAGAGACGGGGTTTCACCATGTTGCCCAGGCTGGTCTCAAACTCCTGGGTTCAAGAGATCCTCCCACGTTGGCCTCCCAAAATGCTGGGATTACAGACGTGAGCCACCATGCCCAGCCTCTGGTGCCTTTAAATGTAGACCAGTCAGATGAACTTGTGAGCTCTGAGCTCAGGTGACCTCTAGTTCTAGAATTTTATAATTATCATGTCAAGATTCCTCACATCCCAAGGAGATGGCTTGGGAAGCATGCTCTGGGAAAATTTAAGCAAAATGACTATTTTGTGACTTACTTTTGGTCTTGTGGCAAGTCAGCATCAGTATTTGAGTGAAACTCACCTCCCCTCAGCCATGCTGCCAGTAGCCTCTTTCTGCTGTGACTCTGGTTTCTGTGTTAAATTTTGTATAACTACTTCAGCAAGTTCAGATTTGCTATTTTCTTACTGTAATATATGAACAATTGAGGATTAAAGCAACTTGTCTTTTATGAGACATGATTGTCTTTAGTAAGCAGTTGTAGTTGGTAGCACACGTTTAGTGGTCTCTGAGGTCTTTCTGTCTCCAATTTTCTAGCATTTCTGTGGGGCAGAAGATTTACTGTAAACTTAGTTAAACTTTCCTATGGCCATAATCGAAAAAGGAAGGGGGACTTTGTTACATGAACTCCATTATTTGTATTTCTTCCTAAAACTGGTCTTACATTGGGCACCATGTTGCATGCATCTTTCCAGTCACTGTATAGCAGCAAACATTATGTAACTTATGATTGTTTCCAGAGAGCAGCAGTACAGAACAGGTTTGCCTGCCACTTCCTAGACCAGTGGTCCCCAGACTGTTTTCCAGAGTCTGAGGAGGAAGTGCCTCAGGAACTGCTTCAGGCTGCAGAGAAAGGCCTAGAAGTGGGCTGACCACAGCTCCTGGGCTCCCAACCTCATTCGAACAGCAGCTGCTCTCTTAGGATCTTATATTGTCTGTGAGTTCCACTTCATTTAAAGAAAGGGTTCTGCTGCTTAATGGAGGGTTGAGAATCCCTGCCCTAGATAAACTAGAATTTCAGAGCTAGAAAACAAGTCCAAAAATAGGGAGTGCATTTTATTTCCCAGGGTGATGCATCCATGAGACTTGGCTGGACCTAGAGTTGCTTTTCTGAGGGTTTTCTTCGATCTCCATTTAAACTCCCCTCAGTCTCTTTTTTCGATGGCATTACTATGGTTTTGAGTGTTTTCTAGGACCTTTAGAAATAATAGGACCCAGACAGTTGAAACCATATAAACTGACATAAGTATGAATCTACTTTAATGCATATTAACCGACATCACAAGGACCACTCTTTTCCCTCTTTTCTCTAGTGTCTCTTAAAAATCTATCATACTAAAGCTCTTCTTTTCCTGATCCATGGTTTAATTCCATATTCGAAATCACTTTTTTTTCCTATTTGGTTTCTCTGCTACTGTGGTCTAGCTGTGTTAGCATGTCATCTTTTTCAACTGATAAACATGTTTTCTGTTACTCCTTCCACTTTTCCTTCCTATTTTGACTTAAGTTCTTCACATTCATCTCTTATTTCTTCTTCCTTCCCCTGTCATCCGTTCCCCTTTCCACCTTTTATTTCCCTCTTCCCATGCTTTTTTGGGACATTATTTGCAACTCCAAAGACAAATGGTATCTGGAGGCATTTTCTTATTTTATTAACTTTGTCTTCTAATCATAGAAATGATACAAAAGATAATATCTTGGCCGGGCGCGGTGGTTCATGTCTGTAATCCCAGCACTTTAGGAGGCTGAGGCGGGTGGATCACGAGGTCAGGAGATGGAGACTATCCTGGCTAACACGGTGAAACCTGGTCTGTCCTAAAAATACAAAAAATTAGCCAGATGTGGTGGCGTGCGCCTGTAGTCCCAGCTACTTGGGAGGCTGAGGCAGGAGAATGGCATGAACCCAGGAGGCAGAGCTTGCAGTGAGCAGAGATCGCGCCACTGCACTCCAGCCTGGGCGACACGGTGAGACTCTGTTTCAGGAAAAAAAAAAAAAAAAAAAAGGCCAGGCGCAGTGGCCTATGCCTGTAATCCCAGCACTTTGGGAGGCTGAGGCGGGTTGGTCACTTGAGGTCAGGAGTTCGAGACCAGCCTGGCCGACATGGTGAAACCCCGTCTCCACTAAAAATACAAAAAATAAGCCAGGTGTGGTGGTGCACGCTTGTAATCCCAGCTACTTGGGAGGCTGGGACAGGAGAATTGCTTGAACCCAGGAGGCGAAGGTTGCAGTGAGCCGAGATCGTGCCACTGCACTCCAGCCTGAGCAACAGAGTGAGACATTGTCTAAAAAAAAAAAAAAAAACTTAACCATGTAATAAGTGATTATGGTTGTTGGTGCTGAGTCACTATATTCACTTTGTATGTGTATGGTGAGGGGTGGTTAATTTGCATAGACACTTCGATTTTTGTCCTTTTTTTTTTTTTCAGGTTGCTAGGAAGAGGCTCAATGTTTGTGTTTTCACCAGATCAATTTCAGAGACTGCTTAAAATTAATCCAGACTGGAAAACCCACAGACTTCTTGATTTAGGTGCTGGAGATGGAGAAGTCACAAAAATCATGAGCCCTCATTTTGAAGAAATCTATGCCACTGAGCTTTCTGAAACTATGATATGGCAACTTCAGAAAAAGAAATACAGGTATAAGTTTTAGACATGGGATATATTTTTTGGTTTTAGATTCCTTTCTTCTTGAAAGTATATTATTTAAAGGATACGAATCAAAAATGATCTTCCATGATTAGGAATTTAAAAAAATCATTTAATACATAAGTAGCTGGAAGTGTAGAGAAATAATCTTCTGGTGGCAGTATTTTCCTGGAGCAGAGGGGTTGGCACTATAGGGAAGAAAAGGACTAGCGAGAGATAGCTTGGAAAAGGCAGATCAGAAGAAGGGACTTCTTCCCTAATAAGAATCTGGCATTCTCAAAAAAAAATTTTTTTAAGTAGTGTTAAAATATACATAGCATAGAATTTACTATTTTAACTATTTTTAAGTGTACAGTTCAGTGGTATTAGGTACATTTACATTGTTGTACAATCATCACCACTATTCATCTCCAGAATTTTTTATCTTCCAAAATGGAAACTCTGTACCCAATAAACAGTAACTCCCCATTTTTCCCTCCTCCTAACCCCTGACAACCACCATTCTACTTTGTCGATGAATTTGACTATTCTGGGTACCTCGTATAAGAGGAATTATATACATTAGCTCCTTGCGACTGGCTTATTTCATGTAGCATAATGTCTTCAAGGTTTACTCAAGGTTTACTCATGTTGTACCATGGGCCAAAATTTTCTTTCTTTCTTTCTTTTTTTTTTTGAGACGGAGTTTCGTTCTTGTTGCCCAGGCTGGAGTGCAGTGGCGTGATCTCGGCTCACTGCAACCTCTACCTCCCAGGTTCAAGCAATTCTCCTGCTTCAGCCTCCCAAGTAGCTGGGATTACAGGCGTATGCCACCATGCCCGGCTAATTTTTTTTGTAGTTTTAGTAGGGATAGTGTTTCACTACTTGGCCAGACTGGTTTCGAACTCCTGACCTCAAGTAATCCAGAGTGCTGGGATTACAGGTGTGAGCCACCGCATCTGGCCCAAATTTTTTTTTAAGGATGAGTAATAGTTCATTGTATGCATGTACCACATTTTGTTTACCCATTTATCTGTCAGTGGATACTTGGGTTGTTTCTGCCATTTGGCTGTTGTGAATAATGCTGCTATGAACATGGGTGTACAGATACCTACTTGAGCCCCTACTTTTTCTTCTTTTGGGTATAGACCCAGAAGTGGAGTTGCTGGATCACACGGCTGAGTCTGGGTTTAATTTTTTGAGGAATTGCAATACTTTTGCATTGCTGCCGCACCATTTTACATTCCTACCAGCAATGTAGTACAAGGGTTCCAGTTTCTCCACTCTTTAACAATACTTGCTATTTTCTGTTTTGTTTTGCTTTTAACATATAGTCGTCAGTGTTAATTTTGGTTTTAAGGTCATCTGGAGCTTGAAAGACTAGGAAGAAGGGTATTTTTTTTTTTTTGAGATGAAGTCTCACTCTGTTACCCAAGCCGGAGTGCAGTGGTGTGATCTCGGCTCACTGAAACCTCCACCTCCTGGATTCAAGTGATTCTCCTGCCTCATCCTGCTAAGTAGCTGGGACTACAGGCACATGTCACCATGCTCGGCTATTTTTTTTTGTATTTTTAGTAGAGACTGGGTTTCACTATGTTGGCCAGGCTGGTCTCAAACTGCTGACCTCGTGATCCGCCTGCCTTGGCCTCCCAAGATTTGTTGGGATTACAGGCATGAGCCACCGCACCCAGCCAGAAGAAGGGTATTCTTATTTCAGTATGATTTATTGATTGGGAGATTTCTGTCTCTTGGCGCAGTGCAGAATGGGGGAGGTAGAGCTGGAGTCGGCCTCCTTCTCTGTGATATTTTTGGAAGTCTGGTTAGCCTTAGAGAGAAAGGAGAAAGAATTATGTAATCACTCACTTTCCTATCCACATGTTTCTACTTTTGCAGATTAACCCTAGAGACACCATCAGTGTAGCTTTTGGAGCAGCACTGGTTTGAGCATTTGCAAAACATGGAAATTTTTAGCCTGGAGAAGGGAAGATTACTGTGAACAGATACTCTGTGGGATTTTTATATGGAAGGAAAGGAGTAGGTGTAGTCTTTGGTATAATCAGGCACAGCTATGCCTTAGAAGTTGAGTTACAGCTTAGGGAAATCGGTCTTCCTAGCTTGAACCGTTTAAGTCCTTATCACTGTCAGTGTTTGAATTGCTGTTAGGGATGTTATAGGAAGAGACATTAGGAAGTTGAGTGATTGGAAAGCCCCTTAGCTTTAGCAGTCTGTCTCAGATAAGGTTCTGGTGGGTCTGCATAGTAATAATTGACATGTTTTCCTTCAGTTAGAAATTAATTTGGCATTTCAAAATTTGGAATGCTTTGACCTTTGTTATACCAGTGGCTTAAGTCAGGCTGAATTCCTAATCTGATTCCACCTCCCCTTTAAAAAATCCATGCTTTGAAGTGGGTCGAAGAGGAAGGTGTTAAACCCATCTTCAGATGATTAACCACCCCAGCCTTCTTTTTCTTTTATTCTAAGTGTCTAAATGGAATTTTCAGTGAAACTTTAGATGTTTGAATTAGTAATATATCTGGAGTGTACATGGTATGTAAAGGTATCTACCACATAAAAAATACTTGGTTTAATTTTTTCCCTTGTATACAGCACATAAGCCAAAAACCTGCAGTTTGACCTGCATGGGAAATTCATACTGATTGGCATTCCTTTCATAATGTTAGTATGAAGTGAAAATCTTTTCACAAAAGTGGTAAATTTTGTAACTATTGGTGCAGTTTGAGGTTTTAACGAGGAAGTGGTATCTTTATTTCCTAAGTTTAGAGGTCTCCCAATCCAAGATGGCAAGGTAGACTTTCAGCTTAATTTTACAGTTTTTTCTTCCTTTTGAGATTAGAACTATTTTCTGTTTCTCTTCAATTTCTGGGCCATGAAAAACAGGCTTTTTATTATTAATTAATATGTGCATTTTTAGAGACAGGGTCTCTGTCACCTGGGCTACAGCATGGTGGCATGATTATAGCTCACTGCAGCCTTGAACTCCTGGGCTCAAGTGATCCTCTCACCTCAGCCTCCTCAGTAGCTGGGACTACAGGTGCCTGCTTCCATATCTGGCTAATTTGAGAGTGTGTGTGTGTGCGCACGTGTGTGTGTGTTTTGTTTGTGTGTCATATGTTTGGAGACACGAGTTTCACTATGTTGACCAGGCCAGTTTTGAACTCCTGGCCTCAAACAGTCCTCTTCCCTTGGCCTCCCAGAGTGCTGATATTATAGGCGTGAGCAAAACATGCCTTTTAAAATAAAGGTTCTGTAATTTTTCGAGACGAAGTCTCGCTCTGTCACCCAGGCTGGAGTGCAGTGGCACGATCTCAGCTCACTGCAACCTCTGCCTCCCGGGTTCAAGTGATTCTCCTGCCTCAGCCTCCCCAAGTAGCTGTGATTACAGGTGCACGCTGCCACACCCAGCTAAATTTTTTGTATTTTAGCAGAGATGAGGTTTCACTGTATTGCCCAGGCTGGTCTCAAATTCCTGAGCTCAGGTAATCCGCCTGCCTTGGCTTCCCAAAGTGCTGGGGTTACAGGCGTGAGCTACTGTGCCCAGTTAAAGTTTCTGTATTTTAAAAATAGGTCAATAAACAGAAAATGGCCCAGTTTTTCCTTTATCTTCCCAAGTTGTCATTGTTTATGCCAGAAAACTCAATTGTAAAACTAAAAGATGTGGTTTTGGTTTTTACAGTAAGACAATACGTTTTCTTTATATTGTTGGTGTTTCATTTTTTATTTAGGATTTATCAAAATACTGATTGCTTATTTCCTTAGAGCTGTCCCAACCTGAGATGGCAAAGCATCTTTTCCTTTTTTTTTTTTTTTTTTTTGGGAGACGGAATCTCACCCTGTTGCCCAGGATGGAGTGCAGTGGCACCATCTCGGCTCACTGTACGACCTCTGCCTGCTGGGTTCAAGCAATTCTTCTGCTTCAACCTCCCGAGTAGCTGGGACTACAGGTGCATGCTGCCACGCCCGGCTAAGTTTTTGTATTTTAGTAGAGATGGGGTTTCACTGTGTTGCCTAGCTGGTCTTGAAATCCTGAGCTCAGGTAATCCGCCCGCTTTGGCCTCCCAAAGTGCTAGGATTACAGGTGTGAGCCACTGTGCCTGGCCCTTTTTTTTGAGACAGGATCTTGCTTTGTCGTCCAGGCAGGAGTGCAGTGACGCAATCATAGCTCACTGTAACCTCAAACTCTTGGTTCAAGCCATCCTTCTGCCTCAGCTGCCCAAGTAGCTTAGCTAGGACTACAGGCATGTGCCACCATCCTTGGCTATTTTTAATTTTTTATAGAGATGGGGTCTCGTTGTGTTGCTCAGGCTGGTCTCAAACTCCTGGGCTCAAGCAACCCTCCCAAAGTGCTGGAATTACAGATGTTAGCTACCACGCCTGACTGCTTTATCATTCTCTAAAGAGAAATATATTTTACATCCTTCTGGAGGTATTAACTCATTTTCTTGAAAATAATAATCCGCTGAATAGATATCCTCATTCTAGGTTTAGAAATATGTTTTAGAAAGAGGAAAATTCTGACAACTTGTTAGGATTCCTGGGCTAATAGGCAGTTTTAGTGGGGCTAAGCAGTTTGTCTTCATCAGTGGAACTGAGTGAGTTTTCAAACAAAAATCACAAAACAGAAGTAAGGATGCACTTGAACTTCTATAGGTATAGATTTAACTGTCTTGGTGTTAGTCATCGTTTTCTGTTATGAGCGTATATTCCTCTTCCAAAATTACCAACACAGAGGCTACCTATCTGAAACTAATTCTGAGGTAGATTTAGTGAGATTATTTAAATTGGAACATGCTGATGATGTTTGGCTTCTGCTTCATTGCAGATAGACATAAGATTTTTTTGTTGTTTTGTTTTTTAAAATCAAATATATAATTTGTGTTTTACAATTTATGACTTTAAATTGGCTGCTTAGCTAAGGCATTAATATATACAAATAGTCCTTTCTTTATTCATTTCCATTTTTTAGAATGGGAATTGATGACATTTTTGTTCTGAAAGTAGTCTTCTGATAAGTGTTTGGAAACTCTTTGAATGAGCTAAATTGAATTTCCAAAATTACTGTTACAGTTGACTTAGTACAACAAAGTGATTTTGAAGCCAGAATGCCCTACTTACTTCAAACAGTATTTAGTGCATTGAAACACCTGCTCCAGTAAGGAATCTGACTAGTCCCTGGAAGTTTGTTAGGCTGCTATTTGGAAGAGGCTTTAGTTTGACAAAAATATAGATTGAAAAGAAAATGAAACTAAGTGCTTTGTGTTTTTAAAATTCTGCTATTCAGAAATGCTATAAAAAAATCATTATGCTAATGAGGGTTTCAAAACAGCCCTCATTATACTTTTAGAATTTTCTGAGCTATCTTACAGTATCTGCTCAACATTACTAAAGACTTGTTTACCAAAGATCCTTTTTTTATGTTTCCTTTTTTACCTGTCTCCATCATAACATGTCTTACCTACCACATTCTGATTGGTATAACCAAGCAGGAGTAAGTAATTTGTAAAATTGCCTAATTGTGTGGCTAACAAAGACTCGTGATATAAAAACTCCCCCTTTCTAGAGATAACATTGTAGAGGACTGAAAATGTTCTCTGTGTTCTGTGTGTGTATATGAAAGTGAGAGATTGAGGGTCGAGAGTGGTGTTTTTTTTAAACCATGCTCTTAGTGTTAATAGGATGTCCTGGGCTTTATATTTTCTGTATAGTTTTTGGTTTTTTTTTTGTTTTGAGATGGAGTCTCGCTCTGTCCCCATGCTGGAGTACAGTGACGTGATCTCGGCTCACTGCAACCTCCACCTCCCTGATTCAAGCGATTCTCCTGCCTCAGCCTCCCGAGTAGCTGGGATTACAGGCACACACCACCACACTCAGCTCATTTTTGTATTTTTAGTAGAGACGGTGTTTCATCATGTTGGCCTGGATGGTCTCAATCTCCTGACCTTGTGATCCGCCCGCCTTGGGCTCCCAAAGTGCTGGGATTACAGGTGTGAGCCACCGTGCCTGGCCCTTTTTTGTGTAGTTATTTAGATATGAAGATTCTCAAGTATGAAATATGTCTTTCCTGGGAACAGAAATGTGCTCAAAGGTCATAAGTTTATCAATGGAAATTATTTTATACCACTCCCAAGCCATTTTTAAGAATAGAAGGGATCCTAGGAGTAGAAAGCATTAATTATATGAAATATTTTTTGATTAAGTTCCAATGAGTGGTAGAAAGCAGGACTCTTGTTCTATACTGATATTCAAGAATTTGATGTTTTAGTTTCATAACTTTATCAGGTTACATCTTCATACTTACTAAACATGATTAGTTCTTGTAAAGAAAATTTCATATGTGTTGAGATTTGGAAATAGGTGAAATGTTAAATTTAAAGAAATATGGGCCAGGCATGGTGGTTCACGCCTGTAATCCCAGCACTTTGGGAGGTTGAGGCAGTCGGATCGCTTGAGGTTAGGAGTTGAAGATCAGCCTAGCCAACATGGTGAAACCCCGTCTCTACTAAAAACACAAAAATTATCTGGGCGTGGTGGCACCTGCCCGTCATCTCAGCTACTCAGGAGGTGGAGGCAGGAGAATCGCTTGAACCCGGGAGGTGGAGGTTACCATGAGCCGAGATTACTCCAGTGTACTCTAGCCTAGGCAACAGAGTTGAGACTCCATCTCAAAAAAAAAAAAAAAAAAAAAGAAACATGATTGCTATTTTTCTCTTCCCTGGCTATGTCATTATTGCAAACATAAATTATAACAGAAGATTTTGAACTTAATTTAGAAGACAAAGTTAAAGCCTTTACTGTCATCTCAGTTATTTTAAAAGATGTCTTTAGAGAGATGTTATGTTAATACAGTTATTTCTGATTTTTCTAGAGTGCTTGGTATAAATGAATGGCAGAATACAGGGTTCCAGTATGATGTCATCAGCTGCCTGAACTTGCTGGACCGCTGTGATCAGCCCCTGACTTTGTTAAAAGATATCAGAAGTGTCTTGGAGCCAACTAGAGGCAGGGTCATCCTGGCCCTGGTCCTCCCTTTTCATCCCTATGTGGAAAACGGTAAGTGTGGTCAGTCAGGCTGGCTGTTACCAAGGATAGCTGTTTATTGGTATTTGTGATTTTGTGCTGTGTACAATTAAACATTGTCTAGTATTTCTCATAATAGCCTGCAGTTTAAAGTAATCCAGTTAATCCATGTAAAACACCACCTTGGTTAATGTTCACCTAAAGGTGGACTTTATAGAGATCTAGCATTCCCCCTGCAGTAGTAATAATTAATATTTAGCTGGGGCTGACTGCTTGAGATTGAAAGCCAAAAATGCATCTGTATCTCTGGTTTTAAATGGAACTTGAACCATTTATTTATTAGTTTTATAACTGAATCGAGCAATAAACAGTTCCTTTAAATCTGGTCATATATACTTGCTGAATGTCATGGCTGTTTTTGTTTTGTGTTTTGCATCTCTTGTGCCAGACTCTAAAAATGATAAATGCTCTTATTTGTTTTTTTCTCTTTTGAAGACCATATGTGTTGCAGCATGTATCATTTCTTTCTGTAACATTTGATTTTTTGATTGCATGGTCTTGCTTTTCAGCAATATTGAATGAAGAATATGTTAGAAGAAACGGGTTGATTTCATATCACTTCATAGTTACTGTGACTTCTGGCCATTCTGACTTAATGCCACATTAATTTATAGTTTTAGTTTATGTGGTTTGCATTTTAGGTCATCTTGAAAGTTACGACTTGAAGTCTCCTGCATTTTCATAAGTTAATGTACATTAATATACAATTATTTATTTTATGAATTATACAAGTTACTATTTAAAAATCTTTAGTGTTTCTTTTTTTTCTTTCTTTCTTTCTTTTTTTTTTTTTCCGAGACAGAGCCTTGCTCTGTTGCCCTGGCTGGAGTGCAATGGCGCGATCTCGGCTCACTGCAACTTCCACCTCATGGGTTCAAGCAATTCTCCTTCCTCAGCCTCCTGAGTCCCAAGTAACTGGGACTATAGGCACATGCCACTATGCCTGGCTAACTTTTGTATTTTCAGTAGAGATGGGATTTTGCCATGTTGACCAGGCTGGTCTCTTAACTCCTGATCTCAGGTGATCCTCCCGCCTCTGCCTCCCAAAATGCTGAGATTACAGGTGTGAGCCACCATGCCCGGCTGAAAAATCTTTAGATTTTCTATTTTATTGCCTCAATTGACCTTGACTTCAGAAACTCTTAAGAGCTCACAGACATTTTGAAGAAATCTATTACTATTTTGCAAATGTCGTCATCATCAAATATCATGAAAATCTGTGTCTTAAGGAATAATGCCCTTGTTTCTTATAACCATTGGATTCTGTGTGGATTTGTGGTGTCACAAATTAATTTAATTTCTTGTTTGTTATTTTTTCTCCCCAGATCTTACTGCCTTCAGATTTAATTCTTGTCTTAATATTTACCAAATGGTTTCAGATTTGTGTTGATAATGGGGAAAATGGGGAATTCTTTCTATATAGAAGGGTGTAGAAAAGAACAGAGAGAACAAATCTCCCGTTTCCCATCTTAGATCTCCATTTTATGTTCCTGTTGTTGAGTGGCTTGTCATGGTAAACAAAAAATGCTTTTAAATGTGAGTGTACATATATCATCTATATGTTGCAAATTGTCCTCCTTTGTGATTCAGCAACCTGATCTTACTTCAGTGCTACTACTCCCTGTGTAATTAAGCCTCAGCTCCAGCTCTCTACACTGCACTCACTAGTCATCAGGTTGGAAGGTCCTGCGTTCCTGTGTCCTGTTGGACAACCACATGATAGAACTTTAATGCTACTTCCTGGCATAGCAGGAGGTGAAAGAGCAGGGGGAAGAAACATCAATCTAACCACGAATTTTATTTCCTTGTGTGTCTGATGCTAAAAATGGAGAGGAAGTCAAGCTAGACAAGAGGGCAGTCTCCACGAAGGGTGGAAAACAAGCTCCTTGATTGTGGATGTGCAGAGCTGCCTGTTGAGTCTAAGGAGTCTGGCATGTGACACACTGCAGACCTGAGACAAGAAGCCTTGTTGCTATAGGTGACTTTTAGTGACCTGTAAATTTTGCAGACGCGCCACAGCACTCTATTATTGCTTTTTTTCTCTGAGTCACTAGATCTTGATGATTTCCATGTGAAACCGTGAGGACTGGGAGGTGCAAAATGGTCTTGCTGTGTAGATTTATGAATGCTGGACTGTTGGAAGATATCTGAGTGTGCTTTGCATACCTGCCTTAATTTATTTTTTTTAACTAAAAGTAGTTGTAGGTGAAATGATTACTTATATAATTGTTTTGTTAAATGACTTGAAGTTGAACCACAGCAGTTTTGCTTTTTGAAAAAAAGTAAAATGAAAAAAAATTCTAATTTCAGTTTATTTGGCTTACTGACCCAGTTTTGGCTAGGGGTTATTGAATATAGTGAGAATTATTTTAAGTAACCCCCCAAAGAAGGAAAGATATGTAGTCAAGAAAAGGATAATTATATTATAAAAATAAAAATTTAATGGTGTTTACTTTTTCAAAAATGTAATTTTTATTAAAAAGTAATTCAGTAATTTAAAAAAATAGCTTAAACAACTTACTAGAGGGTTTACAATAAAAAGTTTCTCGGCTGTGCGCAGTGGCTCACGCCTGTAATCCCAGCACTTTGGGAGGCCAAGGCAGGCGGATCACGAGGGCAGGAGATCAAGACGATTGTGGCTAACACGGTGAAATCCCGTCTCTACTAAAAATACAAAAACAAAATTAGCTGGACGTGGTGTCGGGTGCGGTGTCCGGCGCCTATACTCCCGGCTACTCGGGAGGCTGAGGCGGGAGAATGGCGTGAACACAGGAGGCGAAGCTTGCAGTGAGCCGAGATTGCGCCACTGGACTCCAGCATAGGTGACAGAGCCAGACTCCGTCTCAAACAACAACAACAACAAAAAAGTTTCTCATTCAGTCCAGTTCCACATCTTGTTCAGGTTTCTTTAATATTCTTTAAAAGATAATCTATGCAAATATAAGTATGTATGTACATTTAAAAAGTTGTTTATACAGACAGTACCCAATTGTAAATACTTCTGTTGCCTTTTTCCACTTAAATGTATCTAGGAAAGTAGTTCTTACCAGCACATATGTCTCCACATGGTTGTCCAGATGTAAGCTGTAGATGCCGGAGCTGGCTTGGACTGGTTCATGAGAGCTGATTGTTGTTTTGGTAGGAATTTAGTGAACTGGTTGTTAAACATGGCCATTATTGAAATTGACCATTATGGGAGTATTTACATTGTAAAAATTGGCAAACACTGCAAATAGCCTTTTTCTTCTCCAAACTGGTAGTTACACATTTACCAGCACACCACTAGATGTATAACTTTACTAGAGGAGGTCTCTAGATAGCAATTTGCTTTGTAATGTTTAAAAACAAAACACCCTCCCCTCCCCTCTTTTTTCTTTTTCTTTTTTTTCTTTTCTTTTTCTTTTTCTTTCTTTTCTGACAGGGACTCGCCCTGTTGCCCAGACTGGAGTGCAGTGGTGCTATCATAGCTCACTGCAGCCTTGACCTCCTGGGCTCAAGCTATTCTCCCACCTCAGCCTCCTGAGTAGGTGGGACTACAGGTGCATGCCACCACACCCATCTAACTTTTGTATTTTTTTGGTAGAGAGGAGGTCTGGCGGTGTTGCCCAGGCTGGTCTTGAACTCCTGGGATTAAGTGATTGGCCTGCCTTGGCCTCCCAAAGTGTTGGGATTATAGGTGTGAGCTACTGCACCTGGCCTTGTTTCTAACTTTAATGAAAATATTTCTACTTTACGATGCTAATTTTTTTTTTTTTTTTTTTTTTGAGACAGAGTCTCGCTGTGTCGCCCAGGCTGGAGTGCAGTGGCCGGATCTCAGCTCACTGCAAGCTCCGCCTCCCGGGTTTATGCCATTCTCCTGCCTCAGCCTCCCGAGTAGCTGGGACTACAGGCGCCCGCCACCTCGCCCGGCTAGTTTTTTGTATTTTTTAGTAGAGACAGGGTTTCACCGTGTTAACCAGGATGGTCTCGATCTCCTGACCTCGTGATCCGCCCGTCTCGGCCTCCCAAAGTGCTGAGATTACAGGCTTGAGCCACCGCGCCCGGCCTTTTTTTTTTTTTTTTTAATTTGAAGTTGCTGTTGTTTGGCTGGAGATGGTTGTGTTGTTTGATTGTTTGTTTGATTTTGAGATGGAGTCTCACTCTGTCACTGAGGCTGGAATGCGGTGGCACGATCTTGGCTTACTCGCTGCAACTTCCGCCTCCTGGGTTCAAGCAATTTTCCTGCCTCAGCCTGTGGAATAGCTGGGATTATAGATGTGTGCCACCACGCCAGGCTAATTTTTGTAGTTTTAGTAAAGACAGGGTTTCGCTATGTTGGCCAGGCTGGTCTTGAACTCCTGACCTCAAGTGATGCCCCCGCCTCAGCCTCCCAAAGTGCTGTGATTACATTTCCCTCTTAAAGTTGTGCTATAGACTGTGTGTTTGTTGATATATATATCAACAGATATATATGTTGAGGCTCCCACCCCCCAACGTGATGGTAGTAGGACGTGGGGTCTTTGGGAGGTGATTAGGATTAGATGAGATTATGAGAGCAGAGCCCTCCTGAATGGGATGAATGCCCTTTTAAGCGTTCTGAGAGACCTTGCGTCTCTCTGCCTTCTGCCATGCAAGGATACAACACGAGGTCAGCAGCCTGTACCCTAGAAAGAGGGTCCTCACCAGAACTCAACGATGCTGGCACCCTGATCTCAGACTTCCAGCCTCCGGAACTGTGAGAAATAAATTTCTGTTATTCATAAGCCACTCAGTCTATGGTAATTTGTTTTTGTAGCTCAAACTAAAACAAGTTGTTTCAGTATTAATTCTTTTTTCATTGTCATGGGAAACTCAAATCTAAACAGAAAGTTACAGTTTAGGCTGGGTGTGGTGGCTTATGCTTGTAATCCTAGCCCTTTGGGAAGCCAAGGTGGGCAGATCACCTGAGGTCAGGGGTTCAAGACCAGCCTGCCCAACATAGTGAAACCCCATCTCTACTAAAAATAGAAAAAGTAGCCAGGTGTGGTGGCGTGCACCTGTAATCCCAGCTACTCAGGAGACTGAGGCAGGAGAATCACTTGAACCCTGGAGGCAGAGGTTGCATTGAGCCGAGATCACGTCATTGTACTCCAGCCTGCGCATCAAGAGTGAAACTCCTCAAGAAGAAAAAAAAAAAAGTTACAGCTTAATCCTTTTCAGTGAAAATGTTTCTGGATGCTCAGATAGCAGGACAATTAATACTGTTGGGGTTTGTTGAATGGTCTTTATGGAAAGGGGTGAAGCTTCATGGTGAGGGACTGACGTATGCCACATATTTCAATTTAAATGCTGAAGGAACATTTTTCTGTAGCAACATTGTTCAATTGCATTTATAGAAGGGCATTTGAAGGCCTACTGTGTACCAAGTGGAAATACAGAGATAAATGAGAATCATGCTTTCGTTCTTAAAACACAGAATAGTACAGAATATAGATATCAACAGATAATGGCAGGAAATTGTGGTAAGAAATATGTCAAAGTAAGTACTGAAGAATTAGAGACGAAAAGATCTGTTAGCCTCTGGGTGAGTTAGGGAAGGTTTCATGTTGAGGTGAGCTGTGTTTGTAGTCTGAAGCATTTTACCAGGCTGAGGGGAACGGCATGTGCAAAAGCATGAAAGTGTGAATAAGGTTTGTGTGGGGGTGGAGCAAGTTCAGTATGACCCAAGGATAGGTTGCAAAAGAGGCCTTTGATTGTGTAGTGTAGCACTCAGTAAATATTGTTGGCACCTGAAATCAATGACTGTACATTCCAAACTAATCTGAAAGCTATTTCCTTTTGGTGTGGGTTTGGTTTTCTTGTTAATTTCGAAATATACTTTTGAACACTGAGATCTCTGAAACTGCTAGATCTCTAGAAGTGTAATTTGGAAAGAAACTTGCTTGTAGCTTTAACAAAATAAGGAATTTCCCAAATAAAACTTGTTTTGAAGTTTGAAAATAAATACTGTTGGTGGGATAGATGAATAAATGAATGAATACTGTGTATACACCAGATATTCTTACATATGACCTAGAGGAATGGAACTCTTTGCAAAAGTATATTTCATATTTCAGCTTCAAAATCAATCTTTGAAACATGGTCCTTGCTTACATGGGAAAGGCATATTGTGAGTCAAATACTAGTTTATCTTAGGGATTTTGTCTCCTGGTTAGTTACACAATGAACAGTGTATTTTCAGCCCTGAAATTCAGTACCAAAATGTAATGCTTCCCAGAAATTAAAAGTAAATGATTGAATTCAACACTTCTGTTCATTTTGATGGTATTAGTGCTTGCCCTTTTTTGCAGTCTGGCTTAGAAGCTTATTACTTTACCTGAGCTAGTGGTCTCAGAGCGGGGAAGTATACACTGCAGAGTACACAAGACAGTTTATTTTGGAATATGGCAGGAAAATGTTAGCATTTTTTATTTATATTGCTGCTTATGCCATTGTTTAATTTCTGTTTTTGTGTATAAGGTACAAACGTACATATTCACGCATATACTGTATACAAAACACATGTAACCCCACACATATACACGTGTGCACTCACATATATACACAGATACACATAAAAAAATGAGGTTCCATGCTGCCTCCTTTCCCCTGCCCATTTTTCTGGGCACATACGATCCAGGAAAGTTTGATACCACTGATTTAAACCATCAATGCAAAAACACTTTCAAAGGCATCTTATTTTAAAATTCAAAGTTTTATAAAGAATACACCTTAGGCAATACCAGTTTAAAAGAAACACTTTAATGAAATAAACACGGTAGGTTGTAAGGTTGTAATTTGTGTCTAATAATGAATGCATACTTATGGGCACTTTAGATTTTTTTATACCAAAATAGCTTTCAAAGGACAATTTATGTCATGTTTTCTTAGTGAAGTGGTAATGAATTCCATAAATATCCTTGCTGTACCATGAATCCTATCTGACATTTCCCTCCTAAATTGGTTAAAAATCAGTATTATAGGCTGGGTGCAGTGGCTCACACCTGTAATCCCACCACTTTGGGAGGCCAAGGCGGGCAGATCATTTGAGGTCAGGAGTTTGAGACCAGCCAGGCCAACATGGTGAAACCCCATCTCTACTAAAAATACAAGAAAAAAAATTAGCTGGGCATGGTGGCATGCACCTGTAATCCCAGCTACTTGGGAAACTGAGGCAGAAGAATGGCATGAACCTGGGAGGTGTAGGTTGTAGTGAGCCGGATCGCACCACTGCACTCCAGCCTGGGCAACAGAACGAGACTCTGTCTCAAAAAAAAAAAACAAAAGAAAAAAAAATCAGTATTACAAACGTGCTTGTAAAGTAGATGTGTTACCCACATCTTCCCTGGTGCTGTTATTTGGCACAACACTGACATCTAGAGTCAGTTGTGGCTTATTTGTTCTGAAGTTTCCTCTGTTTAACCTTCAACTTTGGATTTTCTGTATTTTGGCTTTTATGGTCTTACTGCAACCACTATTCTATTCTCCTTTTGCTGGTAGCATGATGTTCCATATCCTGGCAGGCAAATGTGCGTTACCCCATTGCCCCATTACAACATCAGAGGGAATAACTTTCACTAAGGTGCTTTTCAAAATGAATGTCTCTAACTCAAATTTTGTCACGTTGCTCCCTCTCAACTTATTTTGATTGTCCCAAGATTTCCACAAACCATAAAGGTGATTCTTCCACTCAAGACTGAGGCATATGGTTTGGCTTCAGATTTTCAGGATGGCAGTCATCACACATCTCATGTTGAATAAAGCAAACTCAGGATACATGTTTAAAATAGAATTTTTTTTTTTCCCTTGGCAAATTTGGAAGGTATTTTTCAGTTGTATTTTGTTGGGTTTTGGTATTTTGATAATGACTGTTAGTTATAGTTTCCTTACATTCTGGCATCCTTCTTTGTAGCCAGTTGTCTTTTCTGTTTACCTTTATTTTTTTTAAGACCTGATGATATATGTTCATTAACACTGCCATAGTTCCTGGAGTTGGATTTTCAGTGACTTAACTGAAAATTAAAACGTTTCTGTGGTCTTTCATAGTTGGAAAGTACTCTTCTGTTTTCATAAGTGGTGTTGTCTTTCTCCTACAATAATAAAGAAATAGAAAGCCATATTTAAGGTTATGTAACCAATGAAGCCACCTGCCAAGGAACATGCAAACCATTGGGCCATCTTGGATTCTGGGTCCTAAGTGCCCATACAGTAATCTTAAAGGCCAGGTTGCCATTTCCCCATCCGTATATAGAGTAGGATGTGGGAACTGAAAAATCTTTGTTTTTTTTTTTTTTTTTTTTTTTTGGTTGGATGCTATTGTCAACATCCTGGCTGGGAGCTTTACAATTCTCACTTCTAAGACTGCTTTCAGGCCACATACCTTGGCCTTGTTGTTGAAAACATATCCCAGCCTCAGAAAGAAAAATGATTTATAATTACTCAGCATGGCATCTTAGTAATTAGACCACCTATCATCTTTATGTATTCATATACACACTGGAGGATGAAACGACTACTTAAGACGATATTCTTTCCTTGGCAGAAATCCTTTGTAAAAGTTAGATTTTTAGCGCTTGCTTTGGCAGCACATACACTACAATTGGAACAATATAGAGAAGATTAGCATGGCCCCTGGGCAAGGGTGACATACAAATTCGTGAAGCATTCCATATTTTTTAAAAAGAAAAAAATTAAAGTAAAAGTTGGACTTAAAGTCGCCTTATTTCAGTCTCCTGATGCATTTGCCCTCTTGGCTGCTGTTTAAGAGGAAAATATCTTTACTAGTGTATCAGTTCAGCTTATTTTGTGCTCGCTTTGGCAGCACATACACTAAAATTGGAATGATACAGAGAAGATTAGCATGGCTCTTGCACACAGATGACACGTAAATTTGTGAAGCATTCCATAAATTTTAAAAAATAAATAAAAATAGGCTGGCCGCGGTGGCTCACGCCTGTAATCCCAGCACTTTGGGAGGCGGAGGCGGGGGAATCATGAGGTCAGGAGATCGAGGCCATCCTGGCTAACACAGTGAAACCCCATCTCTACTAAAAATACAAAAAATCAGCCGGGCGTGGTGGCGGGCGCCTGTGGTCCCAGCTACTTGGGAGGCTGAGGCAGCAGAATGGCATGAACCCGGGAGGCAGAGCTTACAGTGAGCAGAGATGGCGCCACTGCACTCCATCCTGGGAGGCAGAGCTAGACTCCATAAATAAATAAAAATAAAAATAAATTAACCTTATTTTGTATACATTTTAGCTTATTTGAGCTATTTCATCATGCATCATGGAAACAAAGTATCTGTTCTACTGGAATTAAGATAACATTTCGTTTGTAGAACCTGTATATAAGACTTTAAAGAAATACTTTCGACCTGGCGCAGTGGCTCACGCCTGTAATCCCAGCACTTTGGGAGGCCTAGGCGGGCGGATCATGAGGTCAGAATATCGAGACCATCCTGGCTAACACGGTGAAACCCTGTCTCTACTAAAAAATACAAAAAATTAGCCAGGCGTAGTGGCGGGCGCCTGCAGTCCCAACTACTCACTTGGGAGGCTGAGGCAGGGGAATGGTGTGAACCTGGGAGGCGGAGCTTGCAGTGAGCCAAGATTGCACCACTGCGCTTCAGCCTGGGTGACAGAGTGAGACTCTGTCTCAGAAAGAAAAAAAAAAAAAAAAAGGAAAAATACTTTCAGGATGTGTTATAAGTATAGATATATTCTTCTTTTCAGTTCAACTCCAGACACTGGAGAAATACTCATTTTTTAGTATCATTAGCTGCATCTTTTCTAATGTAAATTTATTTTCACCTTATAAGTAATAAGTAATTTTTTTCATAATTTGACCCACAAACGTTTGCAGTATCTACTGAATGCCCACCACTGCATGCAGGATACCGTACAGAGTAGCTTTTAATCTGTCCTTTTAAAGCATCATTGTCTGTATTGAGAACATTGCTGGTGTCCAATGTGTTTCTGAAAGTTTCCATGTCACTAAGAAGCCAGCCTGGGGCTATTTAATATTGTATCAGATATCTTTTGTTATGTATTTATTAAAACAGGTTCTATATAAAAATGCATTTCATGTGAAAGTTCTCTTTCATTGGGAGGCCGAGACGGGCGGATCACGAGGTCAGGAGATCGAGACCATCCTGGCTAACCCGGTGAAATCCCGTCTCTACTAAAAAAATACAAAAAAAACTAGGCAGGCGAGGTGGCGGGCGCCTGTAGTCCAGCTACTCGGGAGGCTGAGGCAAGAGAATGGCGTAAACCCGGGAGGCAGAGCTTGAAGTGATCTGAGATCCGGCCACTGCACTCCAGCCTGGGCAACAGAGCGAGACTCCGTCTCAAACAAAAAAAAAAAAAAAAGAAAGTTCTCTTTCAGACTCTTCTGAAGGAAAACATGGTTATTGACAGCTCCTTGGCAGCTTAGTTTTTTCAAACATGCTTTATATCTGTATTTACTTTTTTTTTTTTTTTTTTTTGACATTTTACACTTACAGATCGTTGGTTTGTTTCCACATGTCTCTTATGGTATAGTTCTTGAGCAATTTCCTGAAAAATACGCCGAACACTCTTCTATAAAGACAAACGAGAAAAAAAAAATCTCTCCTTTGGGAATATAATCGATGATAACTACACATCATCAGAACTTTTCTTGCTTTATTGCCACCGGTCTCAAAAACTACTGCCTCCCCCAACCCATCTATGCCTACCGTTAACTCTTTTGTATTTGAGAACTTTAAATGGAATTTATGGTTGGGAACTGTCCAATTTAAGTCACAGTTTACCCCTTGAGATTATTTTGTCATTGACTTTCTCAACAATAGGAAACAGTATCTATAGTTGAAAATTACCTTGATACTCTGTTTAAACTTAACATTTAAATATTTAAAAACTAAAAATATTTCAGTTTTGAAATAGTTACAACCAGCCACAATTTAAAAAATATTTTGCAAGTGTTGGTCTGTACCTTTTGTGAGTCTTCTTTTATTTCTTTGTTTCTTAGAGGGTTGGATTTTGACTGCCAAGAAGAGAAGGAAAGTCTGTGAAACATTTTATGTACTCATGACAATGGTGGCAGATATCACATGTCCTAATAAGATTAAACTAATTTAATATTTAAATGATATACAATAAGAGTTAATAATTTTTACATCATTTCCGAGATGCTTTTATGCCATTAAAAACTAATTGAACAAACTGATGTTGATTGTAGGATTTATAGTAATCCTAACATAATGGTATATATCTCCCTTCTTATACGCATAGCCAAAAGGTTTTCTTTCTCAATAACTTTAGCCCTTTTTGAAGATTTTAAGGCGGCTTTTAGTCTCTTCATCAACCCATTTTTGTTCTTAAAGGCTGTTCTTAAAGCTTTCGTAGATAACAGTAATATCTTACCCCCCACCTGCCCACACCTCACCCCTACAGCAGAAAGATAGCATAGTGGATGGCTCTCTTCTTAATCCCATGTTACTGGGCTTTAAAGAGAAAACACTGCAAATTGTGTCCTCTGGCTAATAATTTCAGTGATGAGAGTGTATGATGCCTTCTTCGAAAGACCTCTTCTGCAGGTGGTGTTTTCTGCAGGTGGTGGTCCCTGCAGGTGCACAGGAAAATATTAATTAGGGAGCTCTTGCTGAGGCCCGTAACTTGTGGAGAGGTGGAAATTATTTTTCTTTTGATAATATTCAAGGATATAGGGACATTGCATGCAAGAAGATTTGACTTACTTTGGAGAGGAGTATGAAGGCCACGCATACACCGGTCACATAGACAGAGAGCAGTGATACAAGAGCTGTCAGGAAGCTCCACAGTTCCTTGCTGAGCAGCTTAATTTCTTAATTACAAAAACAGAAAGAAACACAGTCACTATTAAAGCCTGTTTTTTCAAATACGTTAGTATAAAGTATCCTTGACACAGCATGTTAGAGGTGGAACGTGAACTTACTCTGCTTGCCTATTCATAAACTAGATCTCAAAAGGTACTCAAGTATGTGATAGTTAAAGCCAGTTCATCAGTTCTTTAAATATGTTAAACTAAAAATGTTACTTGTTTTTAAAAATTAAAAAAATTCAACCAACCATTTGTCGTATTGCTGAGCATCACTTTTTAGATAAAGGATTATTCAAAGTTAGATAAACATTTCCAGACAGTTTGTTCAAGGGCATCTAAAATCTCTTTTGGTAGAAATGGTTTACCAGCATCATCAAGAGCCTGCCTATGTGGTTAAGATACTTTCACATGTATTTGTTAAGGATGATATTTATAACCATGGAACTGGTACACATAGCTGAAGAGTCCATCTGTGAAAGAACTTGGGAAGGCCATACATTGAGGAGCGCAGTGCTCACTGCGTGCTTGAAAGACAGGCACTTTTGCCGAATGTGCTCTTCTTTTCTTTATGATAAAATTCTGGAAATAGAGTTATTGAATCCATTTTCACATTCGGAATTTCTCTGTCCTTGCAGAAATTGTCTTGTGCTCTGGGTAGGGGATTAAGTAACATACCATGTCTCCAATTACCTGACTATTTGGAGTACAAAATATAATTAGATTTGTACTTAATGTCTGAATAGCCTGTACTTTCCTACTAAATATCTCATAGAAGAGCTTGGGCGTGATTACTCACGCCTGTAATCCCAGCACTTTGGGAGGCCGAGGCGGGCAGATCACTTGAGGTCAGGAGTTTGAGACCAGCCTGGCCAACATGGTGAAACCCCATCTCTACTAAAAATACAAAAATTAGCTGGGCATGGTGGCACATGCCTGTAATCCCAGCTACTCAGGAGGTTGAGGCAGGAGAATCACTTGAACCTGGAAGGTGGAGGTTGGTTGCAGTGAGCTGAGATCATGCCACTGCAGTCCAGCCTGGGCGACAGAGCAAGACTCTTGTCTTTAAAAAAAAAAAAAAAAAGTTCCCACAGATGCTTATCCTGTGAATGCAATTTATGCAGCATGCATTTTTTTTTTTTGTGAAACTAACAAATTAACCACATCTATATAACTTAAATAAAAAAGCTTCAGTGCTAAATTAAGAGCTCTGTAGAAAAGACAGGAAGTTGCCATGTCTGCCTTAACACTTTCAATTCTGCCTTTCACTTTCACTTCACTTTATATAAGCCTTGCAGTTTTGAGATCTTCATCTTTTTACAAGCCATTTTTCCTTTTGACTAACATGTTTTTAGAAGGCTAATGCAGTGAGACATACCAATCTCTAAAGCTGTGTGTGTTTTCATATCAGTAGCTAACATTTATTATTTGCTATATGTCAGGCACTATTAAAAATGCTTTATGTGCCTTAACTTGTTTATAATTTAGCTGACAGCTGAGAATAAACTAAGGTTAAATGACATTTGAATATCAAAAGCCCGTTAGAACCCTAGTAGTTTAAAAGCAGGGATTATAATACTGGATGATTCACCTTCCTCAGAGTCCTATTTTGAAATCAAAGGGCTGGTCGATTTTGAGTTCATGTTTTAACAATCTCAGTGCTCATCGTACCAGGGTCCTTCCTACGGGAAGAGACCCCAGTAAGGTGAGGAATTGCTGTTGTTCTCTTTTTTCTTTCAGAATCATGTAAAGCTTTTTCTCTGAAATTCCCCCCTTTTTTTTTCTTGGAAATTTCTTAATCTCAGTCTACTCAAGGGAATGACTTGGTGAAATTACTGATAGGATTTAGCTATGTTTGATGTCCTTGCTCGGGTGAGGAATTGTCATGGGTTTTATCAAATCTCAGGAAGTGAGAGTTCTGTTCACTGATGACTTTCCGTTCACTGATGACCAGGCGGAATGGGAAGGGTCAGGGATCCCTTAGTAGCTTCCTTCCCAATCTGTGCTTATTTTCCATGTTGCATAGTTTCTCTGGGTCCAATTTATTGATCTTCAACACTTCTCTAGTGCTTTGTTCTAGGTGGTGCATTACCAGACTAGTTCCTGAGAAAGCTGATAGTTACTCACCACAAGCTTCCCTTTGGACATGGTACTTTACACTAAATCACTGTGATACACAAAAGGGATGAACATGGCCGGTCAGCTGCCACTATGGAGAGAGAATGGAGCACCCAGCAAATCACTGACTTTGTGTTAGTGGATGTTTGAGATAGATTGGAGTAGTTCTTTGGTTTTGTTTTTCTGAGACAGAGTCTTGCTCTGTCGCCCAGGCTGGAGTGCAGTAGTGCGATCTTGGCTCACTGCAGCCTTCGCCTCCTGGGTTACAAGCAATTCTCCTGCCTCAGCCTCCCAAGTAGCTGGGACTACAGGTGCCCGCCACCACACTCAGCTAAGTTCTGTATTTTGAGTAGAGATGGGGTTTTACCATGTTGACCAGGCTGGTCTTGAACTCCTGACCTCAAGTGATTTTGCCTGCCTCAGCCTCCCAAAGTGCCGGGATTACAGGTGTGAACCACCATACTCAGCCCGTTGGAGTAGTTCTTTAGTCCAAACCTCATGATGACTTGTGCTCAGATCACACCCTTCACTGACTAGAGTATTAACATAGCAAATTTATCTCCTGATTTCTGCATGTGAGTGAGGTAATGGTTTTACAGGCCTGAACGAGATGCAGTGATGCACTGAAATAAAGCCTCGCTGACTGACCTCTTACCACCAGTGTGGTCCCTCCTCCCGTCTGCTTAGCTCTCGCTTCCGGCACACTGGGGAATGCTATTCCACAGATGTAAATTGCACTGTCGTTTGCAGTCACTCTGTTTACAGTGAGGGAAACTTGGTTTTCCATGAAGGCTTCCCTCACTGTGAACTTGTCTGCCTCACTTTTGCACCCGTCCAAGCACAGGTTCTCAGGCTGTTGAGTCCCGTAGCGAAACCACAGTCGTGTTGGTTGCTCAGAAGGGCATCCGGTTGCGGAGAAGGTACACTTTATGGTGACGGCCTCGTGAGTGTAGTCCACTTCTAGGTACCATGGTTGTGTGACAGAGACAGTACAGGCGCCCACAGCACCTGCGGGAGGAAGCAGATGAGTGGGTTAATGGGCCTGTCACCTCACTGTCTGCACTTTTATTTTACTTATATTTTTGAGGTAGGAAACCCAGCCATTCTGTTATTTTTCTTACCTTAATCCCAATATAAATAAGACTAAAAACAGACACCAGTGGTCCTCACTTGTCCCAACTCCTGTTTTTTGACCTTGACTTGCTGGGTCACATGATGTCTGTTGACTTGAGGCCAGCCCTAGAGAGGCTTCAGGGGAACAGAGTCCTGCACAGAGGTGGCACTGTATTGGAGTCAGAAGTTTGGG
The DNA here is from genome assembly GCF_047675955.1 of Chlorocebus sabaeus. NCBI lineage: Eukaryota > Metazoa > Chordata > Mammalia > Primates > Cercopithecidae > Chlorocebus > Chlorocebus sabaeus. Next base: position 20,359,257 of record NC_132908.1, read on the forward strand.
GTCTGTCCGTGACTCTTGCTCCTTACAAGCTTTCCTTCGATCCAGTCACTCAATCTCCCAGCCCACCTTCTTGTCCACACCCTGGCCCCCCCAGAGTGCGGTGCTCAGTGTGGTGACCTGTGTCCCCAGACAAATGCTGCTGCCGCTGATGGAGCCTATGAACAGCAGCGATGTTTGTGCTTTGTGGGAGTTGAGATCGCCAGGAATTCATGGCCATTCACAATTGTTCCTTTGTGAGCCTCATGTCCCTTTGGGAAACATGATAAAAGGCAAGTTGTACACCTGTGGAAATGCAGCCCTGGCTTAGCCTACCATGTCTTTGATTACCGAGCAGGGACCAAATGAGCTCGCCAGGCCATAGCTAAGCAGATTTGGTTTCTTCCTGGCGTGTGTGCTGCGTTGTAGGCCCTTGTAGCATTTATCTTATTTAATTAACAGTATTGTGATAAAGGGCACAGACTTGAGTTCAGATCCTAGCTCTGCCTGTTCCCAGCATTATAATCTCAGGATCTCAATTTCCTCATTAGCAAATGAGGATAGTATTGTTGACCTCATGCAGTTAGTGTGACATTCAAGACGATGCCTAAGAAGTGTTAACCTGCCTAAGCTATAGTAAGTATTAAATACAAGGGAGCGATTGCTGCTGCAGCCGCCACTGCTACTGTTTCCACAGTGTCAGATGGCTGTTCGAGAGATGGTTGTGGATGTCTCTCCACGAGGTGTTCACAGAGCTGGGATGAGTCACCCAGTCCAGTGCACTGTCCACCATGCGGTGCTCTTCCAAGTTATGAGGATTGAGTCCCCCACCTTGGCCTTCATATCCCGGGCATGTGAAGCTGGAAAGCCACTGGAGGGCACAAATGGAAAGACCCACCCTAAACCCTTCTTGCGGCAGGGGAGGCCATAGGTAAAATAGTATTGGTTGAGACAAATTGGAATTTGTCAAGTTTTTGGTCTGACTTCCGCCTGGTCATATGTTCCCAAATGGTCCTATTTGTGTGAGTTTGTCCTTTGCTACTGTAAATGAAATTGAAAAGTCATCCAAGTGGACTGATGCTTACTTTTCAGACAGGGGCTTTTTTTCTTTTATCGTTTCTCTTATGGATCCCCATTCATAACAGCAGAGGAATTAAAGTTAGAATCATGGCGTTTGTGATGCGAGTCTCTTCTCATCATATGTTTTTGTTTTTGTTGTTTAGACAGAGTCTCTGTCTCCCAGGCTGGAGTGCAGTGGCGCAATCATGACTCACTGCAACCCTGACCTCCTGCCTTAGCTTCTCAAAAGTAGCTGGGACTACCATGCAGCACTGTGCCCAGCTAATTTTTGTATTTTTTGTAGAGACGGGTCTTGCCTTGTTGCCCAGGCTGATCTTGAACCTCTAAACTCAAGCGACCCACTTGCCTCGGCCTTCCAAAGTGCTGGGATTACAAGTGTGAGCCACTGCGCCTGGCTTTCTTCTCATCATGTTATATTTTAGTATTTGTGCGATGTGAGATGAGCTGGGAGCTCTGTGGTGACCTGATAAGTGCAAACCAGACAAGAGGGTGCAGTCATCTGGAGGAGGCCTGCAAGCTTCTCAGAGCCTCGTGTCTGCGGGAGGCCCAGCTCAGCTCCATCTCCAGCCAAGGGGATTGGATCCCCTGTAAGTCTGGTATATACAACCTCATGTCTCCTGCCCAGACTCAAACACCTTACAAGTATAGTGAAACGTTTTATAGTATATTCTGAGTGGAAATTTAAAATGGAATTGGGTCTGCCAAAACTTAACAAGGTTAATCACTGTCTCAGTCTCAAGTCATCTTTCAGATAATGTTTTTATTTTTATTTATAAAATTATTTTTAAAAAGTGGACGATTCCATTATTTACACATTTTTATTTTTGAGATAGGGTCCCACTGTGTCGCCCAAACTGGAATGCAGTGGTGTGATCTCGGCTTACTGTAACCTTTATCTCCTGGGCTCAAGCAATCCTCTCACCGCAGCCTCTGGAGTAGCTGAGACTACAGGTGTACACCACCATGCCTGGCTAATTTTTTTATTTTTGGTAGAGACAGGGTTTTGCGATGTTGGCCAGCCTGGTCTTAAACTCCTGGGCTCAAGCAATCCACTTGCCTCAGCCTTCCAAATCAGGTAGTGTTTCTAAAAGGGAAGCTAAAGAGCCAGGTGTGGTGGTGTGGCCATTAGTCACCGCTACTCAGGAGGCTGTGATGGGAAGCTGATTGAGCCCAGGAATTCCAGGCTGCAGTGAGCTGTGATGGCACCACTGCACTCCAGCCTAGGCAACATTGTGAGACCCTGTCTCTATAAAAGGAATAGAGGCTGGGCGTGGTGGCTCACGCCTGTAATCCTAGCGCTTTGCAGTGCCGAGGTGGGCAGATCACCTGAGGTCAGGAGTTCGAGACTAGCCTGGCCAACATGGTAAAACCCTGTCTTTATTAAAAATACAAAAAAATAGCCAGCTGTGATGGTGGATGCCTATAATCCCAGCTACTTGGGAGGCTGAAGCAGAAGAATCGCTTGAATGTGGGAGTCAGAGGTTGCAGTGAGCCAAGATTGTGCCACTGCAGTCCAGCCTGGGTGAAAGAGGGAGACTCTTGTCTCAAAAAACAACAACAACAACAACAAAAAAGGGTTGGTGTGGGGAGCGGGTAGCTGACTTTTAACACTTTTCTTTAAAAACTAGTAATATAGGATAAAAACAGGTAATTGTAACTTCGGAATTTCATATCTCTACTTATTTCCACCTTCTTCCCAATTAGTCTGAGTGTGGGAGAAAACCAACTGTAATGATTTCCTATGTGAGCGGGGACTTGTGATGAAACTGTGGTTCCCTCCCCCTACCAGTTAAGCAACCTATTAACAAAAAAGAGAAGTTTGGATATGTCACACCACAGCCTGCTTCTGTGAACAATTTCTTTTAAGAAGCCTTATATTCTGGGAATTGTTTTTTAAAAACAGTATCCAATGAAAAGGTTGAAAATTTATTTCCTCTGTGGAGGGAATGAAAAGATTATTATTATTATTTTTAAAAACCATATTGAGGCTGGACATGGTGGCTCACGCCTGTAATCTCAGCACTTTGGGAGGCCGAGGTGGGCGGATCATGAGGTCAGGAGATTGAGACCATCCTGGCTAACATGGTGAAACCCTGTCTCTACTAAAAATATAAAAACTTAGCCGGTTGTGGCAGCGGGCGCCTGTAGTCCCAGCTACTCGGGAGGCTGAGGCAGGAGAATGGCGTGAACCTGGGAGGCGGAGCTTGCAGTGAGCCAAGATCGCACCACTGCACTCCAGCCTGGGCGACAGAGTGAGGCTCCGTCTCAAAACAAACAAACAAACCATATTGAAAGTAAGTAGAGAACTAATTCTTGACATTTAAACAAAGCTGTCTATCTAGTAAGTAAGAACTAAGTAAATGTCTTGCCATGTTGCCCAGGCTGGAGTGCAGTGACATGATCACAGCTCCCTGTAGCCTCAAACTCCTGGGCTCAAGTGATCCTCCTGCCTCAGCCTCCCAAGTAGGTGGGGCTGCAGGTGCATGCCATCACGCCCAGCTATTTTTTTTATTATGTAGAAATGGGAGTCTCGTTATGTTGTTCATGCTGGTCTTGAACTCCTGGGCTCAAGCGATCCTCCCACCTTGGCCCCCAAACAGGCATGAACCACCACGCCCAGCCCAAAGCTTTGTTTATGATATTAGATTTCAAATTTCTAACATATCAAAGTAGCAAAGTAGTACAGTCAGCCCCCTGCCATCACATGGCTTCGACCCAATCTTGTTTCTTTTCTCCTCCCACCTACTCCGTCACTCCCATATTATTTTGAGCAAATTCCATCCATTTTATCTGCATATCTTTCAGAATATATCTCTAAAAGACAATAATTCTTCTTTAAAATAATGCTAATTAAAAGTCTATGAAAGTAATATATACTTATTAGCAAAAAACAGATTATTAAAAGTAGAAGCAAAAAGTCACCCATAGTCCTTTTGCCTGAAATAACTCCCATTAACATTTTGATGTATTTCTTCACAGATGAGAAAAAATTAATTTTAAGAAGTTTCCCCCCTTCCCTGCCCTATAATGCAAATTGTGTGGGCAAATCTGAGATTATTAGATGCATTGAAAATACTTTCTCTTTTGTAGATAAAAAAACGGGTAGGCAGAATTTTAAAAACATATATTATGGGATGGCTATTCTCTATATAAGGAATTGTGGCAGTTCTTTTTCTTAAATGAAAAGTATTTTTATAGAAATTTTTCTTTGAAAATATTCAGCAAATAATTGTTTATTGCTTTCTATGTGCAAATCAAGTTTGTATGATAAATTGTTGATGTACCTACAATTTTAAGAATATTTTCAGTCCTTTGTTTGGTCAGATTGTCTCCAAAGCAGCATAATAGCAAAAAGACTTTTCAAGGTTAATATGAAACTTTTCCTCAGTTGTTTTTTTATTATCTATTTCTCAGGGGAAAAGGGAAACTTATCCCCTTAGGCAGTTTCCATAATGTTATACATTAAAAATTAATCTGAAGGAGCTTAAAATATAAATGCATTAGGTGAAAAATAGCAATTGATTTAAATAAAATGAAGGAGGAGAAGAAAAAGAACCTTACCGACACAAAACAGAATGAGGTTGGTTTGCAGATGGCGCGCGATGTTGCTTCTGCTCACAGTCCCCATTTCTGTGTGTGCCGGGGCGGGCTGGGGTGTGTATTTGAAAGGAAAGTTGGCTTTCTTTTTTCAGAAGGGAAGAGCTGAAGAGAGGAACCTCTTATGAAGGAACCATAATCAGGAACTTTTTGAAATTGTGCAAGGATGGTTTGTAACTCAGCTTCACCATTTAACATTGAGATTTTGGCCTGGAGCACATTTAGAAATGTGCATATCATTTTTTTCCATGGATTTTACAGCCCTCATAGGTGTTAGATGTTTTTGGGTGAGATTTTGATTTACACGTAGCACATATTCCCAGGAAGAAGGAGTATTGTTTGACAGATAATTCATACTTGGATTTTTCAGAACAGTTCAGTCACTGTCCAGGGTATCTGCTGTGGGTGCCACTCTGGGCCAGTAACTACTGGGAACAAAGACACAGCAGAAGGAGAAGTGGCTTTGTGTAGAGACAAGAGAAAAGTTAGTAAACAACACATTCTAGTGCAGTGAAGAAATAAATTGTCTATTATTAACTAGTTGTACTCCAGTTTTGAATTCAAAGACACCTGCCTTCCCCCCTTTTTTTGAGACAGGGTCTCTATCACCCAGGTGGGAGTGCAGTGGCAAGATTCAGCTCATTGCAGCCTCAGCTTCCTGAGTAGCTGGGACTACAGGTGTGCACCACCACCCCTGGCCAATTTTTATTTTTTTGTAGATTCTGTGTTGTCTAGGCTAGTCCTGGCCTCAAGCAATTCCCCTGCCTTCGCCTCCCAAAGTGTTAGGATTACAGGTGTGAGCCACTGTGCCTGGCCCAAAGACCCCCTTTTAATATGTTGAGAAACAAATATGTGGGTCCTCTGTCCTCCGTGTCCTCTACCCCAGTGCTTAGTAGGGATTCAGTAAGGGTCTTCTTTGTAAGGCAGCAGAAACAGACTCAGGCTGACTTAAACAAAAGGAATTTATGCAAGCATTTGAAGGTAGCTCCTAGAGTCACTGGGAGGGCTGGTGAATCTTGTATGGGATCCACAGCCAGGAAGAATGCCTCAAATCACACCGTAAACAGGTCTGAAGAGGATGCTGCTGCCACTGCCAAACACTAGGTGCCATCAGCCCTTTCGTCAGCATCCCTTAACCACTGCCCCGGCCCCTTGGTCTCACTGCTGTTACTCCACCCCCAGAGAAGGAGAAGCTCACATCCCCACTGCTCTGGGTCACTGGCTCTCCATTCCAGGGCGTGGGCAAGTGTGCCTGGCTCAGGCTGCGTGCCAGTGCCTCAGCTGCACGGCAGGCCAGGTAAGCAGCTCCCAGGCCTTGCCTCTCTCCCAGACTCTGGGCAGGCAATTCCCCAGACATGGGAAGAGCGTCATCTGCACCACTGAAAATTATGAAAAATCTCTCCACCATGATATGATGTCTGTGCCCTTGGCATCTGCTCATGATATATTTTCTCATTAACAGAAAGACAGAAAGTTATTCGCAATCTGGCTTTTTTTTTTTTTTTTTTTGAGATGGAGTCTCGCTCTGTCACCCAGGCTGGAGTGCAGTGGCATGATCTCCGCTCACTACAAGCTCCGCCTCCCAGGTTCACACCGTTCTTCTGCCTCAGCCTCCCAAGTAGCTGGGACTACAGGTGCATGCCGCTACGCCCGGCTATTTTTTTTTGTATTTTTTTTAGTAGAAACGGGGTTTCACCGTGTTAGCCAGGATGGTCTTCATCTCCTGACCTCGTGATCCACCCGCCTTGGCTTCCCAAAGTGCTGGGATTACAGTCGTGAGCCACCATGTCTAGCCTCAATCTGGTTTTAACATTTCAACAGATGTATGTAGTTTTTGTATCACCATAGTACCTAAAAAGTACCCCCAAAGTTAAATATACTATCATCTCTGTGTGTGTGTCTATAGTCAGTGCCAGGTTTGTATGTGAATTTGAGGACCTTCCCTAGTTCCCTTGTCCCCCAGGCATCTTCTGCTCATGTTTGGAAATGACTGATAGAGGCTTCATCTCTAGTCCAAGAAATGCCGGATGGTGCATCCATCCTACTGTTCCATCTCTTTGTGGTCCTGGAGCTTAATGTTTATAAAATTGTTCTGAAAAGGCAAGGAATGAGTCAGTTTCCCTTGAAAAACTCCATGATGATCTGTTTTTATAAATTAAAATCCTTCATGAGCTGTTTTTATTTTCAGCCTAATAAATCTCTTTGGGTAATAAGTTGCCTAAGTTTACTACACCAGTGGTATTTTCTTGCATTTGTCCAAAACTGTCTTTCAAATATTACATGTTACTCTCAGTTGCAGTATTCCAGCATTTAATAACCAGTTTTCTAAACCCATTAACCATTACACCCCCCAGTCAGTCTACTGGCAGATACTACCCAAAACTGTCAGAGAAAATAAGTGTGGGCCTTGGATCCAGACAAACCTGGGCTTACGTTTCCATGCTGACACTCATTAACCTTGCAAGTGTGGGCAAGTTCTTCAGCCCTTCTGAGTCTATTCTTTATCTCTGTGCCCACCTGTCTCAAAGAGTACATGGGAAGTATGAAAGAGGTAACTCATGAAGCCCTCAGGCCTGGAACATACCAAGTCCTTGGTGGATATGACTTCTCCCTGCTTCCCTCTTTAAATCACTTGTTTGTTCAAGAATTTAACTGAATGTTTTTATTTGTATTAGTAGGTGGCAAGTGGGAGAAACCATCAGAAATTTTGGAAATCAAGGGACAGAACTGGGAAGAACAAGTGAATAGTCTGCCTGAAGTTTTCAGAAAAGCTGGTTTTGTTATCGAAGCTTTCACCAGACTGCCATACCTGTGTGAAGGCGACATGTATAATGACTACTACGTTCTGGATGACGCTGTCTTTGTTCTCAAACCAGTATAAACACGTGGAGGTCAAAGTCTTCAGAGTCCACATCCTCCGGGATGTGCCCTTGGAAGAGGGTCTGTGTTCACAATTATGTGAAGGGAGGACCCTTGGGGACTGCCATTCTAAATATCATGTAGGAATTTAAAAAGCCAAAATACTAATTATTTCTTTGTAGTGTGTAAAGGAATGTTTTTAAAAGACAAAAACCCAACTCTTTGTGAATTTTTATCAACTCTTTACTCAGAGCCACTCTCCAACGCAGGTCACACTCCAATTATGATGGAAGATATTTTTTATACTTAATTACAGTAGGGACTCATTCCCAGAAAAAGCAATAGTCACGACTTCACGGAACCAATCAATGGATTGTTTTTTGAAGACTGGCAATAAAGCTGTCCATCTAATTCCAAATACTGGTTTTCAGGTATAGCCGCTGATATTCTTTCATGTTTAGAAATTCTTTCTGTTATTATTCAAGAAAATGTTTTTAATCATGCTAATAAACTTTTTTGGAGATGACTTTGGCATCATGTTTGAATTAATATAAGGCTCCCCTAGATTTTTTATTGGTTTGGCTTCAGGAGTACCCAAATAGTAGCATTATGTGAATGACGCAGATAATTTGAATAGCGGGGAAGGAAGGCTTCAGACTCGGGGGAAGGGGAGATGATTGCAAATTGCAGTGAACACTGAGGCAGTAAAAAAAACAAAAACAAAAACCCAGCCTCATTCAGATATAGAACTTCAGGGACCACCTCCACTCCCCAGTTAATGCTGCTGTGAAAATGCAAAATAACCTGGTTCTGACTTTTCATTGCTCATGTCCCACACACTGAACTTTTGTTTTTTTCTGGACAATCTCAGGTTCTCAGAATTGAAACATTCAGTGTTGTCTACTGACAAAATGCAACTAAAAATGTTTTAATTCAACTTCTTACTCTACACTTGTATACCTCTCTCCCAGAGCTTGGCTCTTCCCTGAAATCCTTAAAGGAGTTTATTATTTGCCAAGAATATGGTTTGATGAAGACCATGTCAGACTCATGCATTCTGGAATCCGTGAGTGCCTCCAACCATAAACCCAGAAACGCTGCAATAAGGAACCCATTAGCAAGATCAATAACCATCGTGGATATTCCAAAGAGCAGAGCACTTAACCCAGAATCTGAAATCTCAGTAATAACAGAAATGTCGATATGAGATTGTGGTTATTAACAATATGTTATTCTCACAAGTTTATTTCTTTTTTCATCCAGGTGTTTCATTAAGTATTCTCATTTATATGCTTATAGAAGTCATCAAATCAACACATTCACTCCAACACCTGGGTATAAAGGTGAATTAAAACCTGAAGAATTACTTTATTATTCATTAAGAACTGCATTCCCACATCCTCACACCAATATCTTCCACTGTTACTGTGCAGTCATACTAAGAGTTGGGTTATGTGATTTATGCAAAATTGTTACTGGTGTGTTCTAATGATTTTTTTCCAGGAATTCAAATAAGTGAAGTACAAATACTTAGCACCATAGATTGTAAAAATAGAAAGAGGAAATGAGAAAACTTAATGTCGTTCTTGTACAGCTGAGTTTTGCTTCTTTATAAACTGTCTGTCAAAATCAGGGGTTGCTGTTAGACTGTCAAGCAGAAGTGATGGATGTTCAAAGAGGCGGGTTGCCCCAAAGTGTTTTCTAACTTTCAAGGTGAGAATTTTATGTTCTAATAAAAATACAACTCATTCTTAACCACCCCCCAAAACAGAGAAAACACATACATTTATGCATTTTAAAGATAAAAGTAGTTTCTCAAAAAAAATCAGTAGTTTCTCTGAAAACCAGCTTATTAGAAGTGCTGTTTTATGGTGAAAATTGAAACCAAATCCACTCACATTTCCTATCGGGTCTTGAAATTCTTGGTGGTGTGTCACCGTTCCACTAGATGGCAGTGTTGCTTACTGAGTGTCAATGGCTTTTTTCCCCGTAAATGGAATCATGTTTTTCTCCCCACAAAGTACAATAAAGCTGCCTTGTCTGCACCATTCCTCGTGTAAGTGCTTCATATCAAGTTAAAACTCTACTAGAGAAATCAAGAAGAGCTTTATTTGTGGTCAAAGCAAGCTAACCAATTGACCTTAAAGGTTGAAATGCAAGCTACACCTGTGATTCCTAGCTCCCTGCACCTGCATTTTAAGCTCCTAAAGTGCTCAGACCACTGATCTCAGAGAGGAAAGGAGGTACAATGCCCTTAGTCATTTATCGCTTGTATAGAGTAGTTAAAGCAATACTGTATTTTCTGCCATCCAGTGTGACCTGTCGTCAGTTTTTACATGGTTGGCTTTTAATAGAAAAAAAGTCGGGTTGGAAAATAAAATGTAGATGTTTCAAGTCTTCCTGAGCAAAGCTTTGTTTTCCCTTGGTTCTGAGTATAGTATTAATAGGCTATACTGAGTATGTTAATTACAGTATTAATGAAGCAAGATGTTTTCATTAATTGCTTCCCGCTATTTGGTTACTGATAGAGGTGTTCCATGATCCTTTTTCTCTAGCAATGACAGAGTATCATGGGCTGCCAGTGGCTACAGTGATCTACCATGTTAGTGCAGATGCTTAAGCACCCCCCAGTTACCTTATATCCAGTGCTTCTACTGGCTGGAAGATAGTGCATGGAATCAGGGCAGCCTGGACTGAGTTGTACTGTCTAGGAGTGCACTGAGCACACAACGGGGCTCATAAGTAACTTGAAACAAATCAGGACTATGTTGCCTAGGCTGATCTTAAACTCCTGGCCTCAAGTGATCCTTCCACCTTGGCCTCCCAAAGTGTTGGGACTACAGGTGTGAGTCACTGCCCCTGGCCTAGCACTCCCTTTATCTTGCAAAACTGAAACTGTGTTCATAAACAAGAACTCTCCATTCTCTCCACCCCATCCTCTGGCAACTCTCATTCTACTTTCTGTCCCTTTGACTACTCTAGGTAGTCATGATCCGCCCCATGATCCAGTCACCTCCTATATAATTGGAATTATACAGTATTTGCCTTTTTGCGACCGGCTTATTCCTCCTCCTCCTCCTCCTCCTCCCCCTCCCCCTCCTTTTTTTTTTCTCTGAGATGGAGTCTCACTCTGTTGCCCAGGCTGGAGTGCAATGACACAATCTCAGCTCACTTCAACCTTTGTCTCCCGGGTTCAAGCAATCCTGCCTTAGCCTCCTGAGTAACTATGATTACAGGTGTGCACCACCATGCCTGGCTAATTTTTGTATTTTTAGTAGAGATGGGGTGTCACCATGTTGGCCAGGTTGGTCTCGAACTCTTGACCTTGTGATCCACCTGCCTTGGCCTCCAAAAGTGCTAGGATTACAGGCATGAGCCACCGCGCCCGGCCCATGACTGGCTTCTTTCACTTAGCACAATGCCCTCAGGATTCACCAGTGTTGTAGAGGGTGTTGGAATTAACTTCCCTTTTTTTTTTTTTTGAGACGTCTCTTTCTGTCTTCCAGGCTGGAGTTCAGTGGCGCAATCACGGATCACTGCAACCTCCGCCTCCTGGGTTCAAGCCATTTTCCTGCCTCAGCCTCCTGAGTAGCTGAGGTTACAGGCACCTGCCCCCACGCCTGGCTAATTTTTGTATTTTTAGTAGAGCCAGGGTTACACCATGTTGGCCAGGTTGGTCTCAAACTCCTGACCTCAGGTGATCCACCCGCCTCGGCCTCCCAAAGTGCTGGGATTACAGGCGTGAGCCACCTTGCTGGCCAGAATTTCCTTCCTTTTTAAGGCTGAATAATCTTATTGTATGGATAGACTATATTTTGCTTATCCATTAGTGTGTTGATGAACTCTTGGGTTGCTACTGTCTTTTAGCTGTTCTGAATAACCCTGCTGTGAACATGAGTGTACAAGTATCTTGTGACCCTGCTTTTAATTCTTTTGGGTATATAACCAGAAGCGAAATTACTGGATCATGTAATTCTATTTTTAATTATTTGAGGAACCACAATGTTGTTTTCTGCACCATTTAACATTTTTGCCAACAGTTCACAACCATTCCAATTTCTCCACATCTTCACCAACATTATCTTGTTTTATTTTGAGATGGAGTCTTGCTCTGTCACCCAGGCTGGAGTGCAGGCACGATCTCAGCTCACTGCTACCTCCATCTCTTGGGTTCAAGTGATTCTCCTGCCTCAACCTCCTGAGTATCTGGCATTACAGGCACCTACCACCACGCTTGGCTAATTTTTGTATTTTCAGTAGAGATGGGTTTCGGGGTTTCGCCATGTTGGCCAGGCTGGTCTCGAACTCCTGACCTCAGTTGATCTGCCAGCCTTGGCCTCCCAAAGTGCTGAGATTACAGATGTGAGGCACCATGTCCAGCTATTTTATTTATTTATTTTTTAGTAGTAGTAGCTATTCTGTTGGGTGTAAGGCAGTAGCTTGTGGTTTTGATTTGCATTTCCCTAATGACTAGTGCATCATTTGTTTTTATAGTACAACTTGTATGGCATTTGGCTTCATTTACTAGTAAACTGTGCTTTGTAGCTTGCTATCTATATCGGTATCACTGAATTGGAGTCAGTATTCAGTGATAACAAAATACTTCTTTTTCACTGTGAAATTTTATACTTTTGGAGAACTGGGAGAATATTATTACATGACTGAACTTAAGAATTCCCTCTGGATTTGGGTCAGTATGCTGTATTCACATGGATTAAATAATATGCTTTTGTTACAAAGTCACTTTAAAATTACTTTCAATACATGTAAAATGAAAAATAAATATTTTTTCTCTCAAGTAAATGACCATGTAAATTGGGATGTCTTATATACCTGTACTTCTTAAGTTCTGGAAATAAGGACAGATAGAATGCCCAAATGCTGTTTTCTTATATCCTGTTTAGGATTCAACACAGAACGTTGGTTTTAAATGACTGTGAAGTCTCAACACTTTTCCAAATGCCAGAGTTAAAGCGAATACACTGGCAATTATTTTATTCTTTTTTTTTTGAGATGAAGCCTTCCTCTGTTGCCCAGGCTGGAGTGCAGTGGTGCAATCTCGGCTCACTGCAGCCTCCACCTCCCCGGTTCAAGTGATTCTCCTGCCTCAGCCTCCCAAGTAGCTGGGATTACAGGCATGTGCCACCGTGCCCCACTAATTTTTGTATTTTTAGTAGAGATGGGGTTTTGCCCTGTTGGTCACGCTGGTCTCAGACTCCTGACCTCAGGTGATCCACCCGCCTTGGCCTCCCAAAGTGCTGGGATTATAGGTGTGAGCCACCTCGCCTAGCCTCCATCTTGTTATTTTCCATTATAAGTAACACGTTTGTATTAGTCATTTCTCACACTGCTATGAAGACATGCTTGACACTGGGTAATTTATAACGAAAAGAAGTTTAATTGGCTCATGGTTCTGCAGGGTGTATAGGCTTCTGCTTCTAGGGAGGCCTCAGGAAACTCACAATCATGGTGGAAAGTGAAGGGGAGGCCAGCGTATCTTACATGGTAGAAGCAGGACTAAGAGAGAGCCAAGGAGAAGGTACCACACACTTTTAAACAACCGAGCACGGCCAGACGCGGTGGCTCACGTCTGTAATCCCAGCACTTTGGGAGGCTGATGAGGGCGGATGACGAGGTCAGAATATCGAGACCATCCTGGCTAGTACGGTGAAACCCCGTCTCTACTAAAAAAACATACAAAAAAATTAGCCGGGCGTGGCAGCGGGCGCCTGTACTCCCAGCTACTCGGGAGGCTGAGGCAGGAGAATGGCGTGAACCTGGGAGGCGGAGCTTGCAGCGAGCGGAGATCGTGCCACTGCGCTCCAGCCTGGGAGACGCAAGATTCCGTCTCTAAATAAAATAAAATAAAATGAAATGAAATAAAAAAAAATAAAATAAAATAAAATAAAATAAAATATAAAATAAAATAAATAAAATACAACCCAGCACTCACTCACTATCACGAAAGCAGTATTGAGGGGGAAGTCAGTCCCATGATCCAATCGCCTCCTACCAGGCCCCTCCTCCAACACTGGGAATTACAATTCCACACGAGATTTGGGTGGGGACACAAATCCAAACCATATCAACGTTCATTGCAGAAAAAGTATAAAATGAAAATTAACTTTACTTACCCCATAACCTTGAGAGAACCACTACTGACAATTTGGTTTATGCCTTCCAGACTTTTTTTTTCTGTGCATGTATGTATACACACATTTATAAACCTTTAAACATTAAAATATGTAAAAATGAAAAAGTCCTTTTATTTTTCTGAGACGAGTCATGTGGGACTCCTAGACACCTATATTATAAATCAAAAATTGACAAAGGATGGAACCCATTTCCTGTCATTTAAAGCTTGAGGTTAAGCTTTTTTTTTTTTTTTTTTTTTTTTTTTTTTGGAGAAAGAGTCTCACTCTGTCACCCAGGCTGGAGTGCAGTGGCAAGATCTTGGCTCACTGCAAGCTCTGCCTCCCAGGTTCATGCCATTCTCCTGCCACAGCCTCCCGGGTAACTGGGACTACAGGCACCTGTCACCACGCCTGGATAATTTTTTGTATTTTTAGTAGAGACAGGGTTTCACCGTGTTAGCCAGGATGGTCTCGATCTCATGACCTCGTGATCTGCCCATTTCAGCCTCCCAAAGTGCTGGGATTACAGGCGTGAGCCACCGTGCCCGACCGAGGTTCAGCTTTTTTATTTAAATGACTAAACAAAGACCCTGGGGATAAAAGGATGTTTTTGAGGATGCTGGACATTAGTGTTATATAAATTACTATCAGATGGGCAGCAGAATGCTACAGTTGGCCATTTCTGAAGATAATGTTTTAATTGTGCCACTGAAAAACTAATGTTAGCATTGGGCATTTCAGTAATTACTTTGAAATGTTATGGATATTAGACGTGTTTCATTAAATGTGAAGGATTGCAAGGAAACCTCTTGAGTCCACAATTATATTTTCATTAGGAAAGATACAAAACAGTTATGCCTAATCTTGTCATGCAAAGCTAATATTTTCATGCATTGCCTTCCAGATTGTTTTTTAATTTTTTTTTTTTTTTTTTTTTTGAGCCAGAGTCTTACTCTGTTGCCCAGTGCAGTGGCATGATCTCAGCTCACTGCAACCTCTGCCTCTCGGGTTCAAGGGATTCTCCTGCCTCAGCCTCCTGAATAGCTGGGATTACAGGTGTGCACTACCATGCAAACTCATTTTTGTATTTTTAGTAGAGATGGGGTTTTGCTGTGTTGGCCAGGCTGGTCTTGAACTCCTGACCTCAAGTGATTCATCCACCTCAGTCTCCTGAAGTGCTGGAATTACAGGCCTGAGCCACCCCACCGGCCTTGCCTTCTAGTTTTTTGCTTTGTTTTGTTTTGTTTTTGAGACAGAGTCTTGCTCTGTTGTCCAAGCGGGAGGGCAGTGGTGCCATCTCAGATCACCGCAACCTCCGCCTCCCCAGCTCATGCAATTCTCCTGCCTCAGCCTCCCAAGTAATGGGGATTACAGGCACCTACCACCATGCCCGGCTAATTTTTGTATTTTTAGTAGAGACGAGGTCTCACCATGTTGGCCAGGCTGGTCTCAAACTCTTGACCTCAAGTGATCAGCCTTGGTCTCCCAAAGTGCTGGGATTACAGTTGTGAGGCTCTGTACCCAGCCCCTAGCTTCTAGTTTTAATAAAAGTTCAAATACATGTATTTCTTAACATTTGGCTTTTTTGTTTTGGATATAAAATTATTTCCTTGTGCTAATTATGTGGTCTTTGTTGAGAACAATTTTAATTACTATGTAATCCACAGCGTTTATGTATCCATTTATTTAAACATTTCCTTATTGGTGGACATTTAGGATGACTTTTTTTCTACTACTCCGTGTATGTATACATCTATTATAGGTCATACTATTAATTATTTTTATTATGGAAAATTCCAAGTACATAAAAAAGAAAGGTTATTACCCCACCCAGCTTAGGCAGTTATCAACTCCTGGCCCATCTTGTTTCATCCCTAGTCCCACAACTCCTTGGTTCCACTATTGCCAAGCAAATCCCAGAGGTATCATTTCAGTTTTGTAAATATATAGCTGTAAAAGATAACCATTCTGAAAACATAGCCACATTACAATTATTCATTAAGAAACCCGGCTGGGCGCGGTGGCTCACGCCTGTAATCCCAGCATTTTGGGAGGCTGAGGCCGGTGGATCACCTGAGGTCAGGAGTTTGAGACCAGCCTGGCCAACATGGAGAAACCCTGTCTCTGCTAAAAATACAAAAAAAATAACCGGGCGTGGTGGTGGGCGCTTGTAATCCTGTGTCTCAAAAAAAAAAGAAGAAACAAACAAAAGAAAGAAACCCAGCCATTAAATATCCAGCAACCACATTGCTCCAATTTTCTTATTTTATTTTTATTTTTATTTTGAGACAGTCTTGCTCTGTCGCCCAGGCTGGAGTGCAATGGCAAGATCTCGGCTCACTGCAACCCCCCCTCCTCCCAGGTTCAAGCAATTCTCCTGCCTCAGCCTCCCAAGTAGCTGGGATTACAGGCGCCCGCCACCGCACCTGGCTAATCTTTGTACTTTTAGTAGAGCCAGGGTTTCGCCCTGTTGGTTAGGCTACTCTCGAACTCCTGGCCTCAAGTGATCCGCCTGCCTTGGCCTCCCAAAAGTGCTGGGATTACAGGCGTGAGCCACCGTGCCCGTCCTATAACTTCTTTTAACGATTTGAATTCAGATCTAAATAAAGTTCCCACGTGGCGATCGGTGGATAGCTCTCTAGCGCTCTCCGTCCTCGCTTCCTCGCTGCTGCTCAGAAGAGTGGCTGGGCAGCAGGCATGTGTGCGTCTTGCACGCTTCGGGTCCAGACAGGAAGCCCCAGGCGGGGACTGTGACCCCCACCGCTGCCCTGGCGGGGTTCCCACCTGGGCCGCTGCAGGGAGGAGGTTGCAGACCTGCCGGCTGGCGCCGCCCCTCCGCTCCCCTGCTTGCCGGCGCCCGGCCCCGCCCTGCGCCACCTGCCAGCCCGTGGGACTCAGTGCAGCCAAGCCGGGCTCTGCAGGTGAGGCGAGCGCGGGGGCCGGGGCGGAGGACCCGCGGGGCAAAGCGCTCGGGGAGCGGGTGGGCGCTCACTGCTGGGCCTCCCTAGGGAAGGGGCGCAGGTGTGCATGGATGGGGTAGGGGGCGGACCGAGAGAAAGAGGGTGGGCAAAGTGTGGGTGCAGCGGCTTTAAGGGCTTCTGGGATTAGAGGGCACTTGCAGGGAGTGACGAAACTTCGAGAAAAGGAATCCAAAACTACTTAGTAATAGTAATAATAATAACAGCGATGACAACTGTTACAAAAACTATCACAATTATTATTTGTTATAATAATATAGCAGCAGTAAAAACAATAGCATCAATAATAATAATAGCTACGATTTATTGCATTCTTATATGTGCCAGTGCTGGCTTACTTCTTTACATATTTTATGTATAAAGTAATACCTACCTCATAGCAGTTGTGAGGAAGAAATAGAAAAATGCTGGTAAAGGCCAGGGCTCACACCTGTAATCCCAGCACTTTGGGAGGCCAAGGCAGGTGAATCACTTGAGGCCAGGAGTTTGAGACCAGCCTGGCCAACATGGTGAAACCCCATCTCTACTGAAAATACAAATATTAGCCAGGTGCGGTGGCGGGCGCCTGTAAGCCCAGCTACTCTGGAGGCTGAGGCAAGAGAATCGCATGAATTCGGGAGGTGGAGGTTGCAGCGAGCCGAGATCAGGCCACTGCCCTCTAGCCTGGGCAACACGGCGAGACTCTGTCTCATACATAAACAAACAAATAAATAAATAAAGTTGATAGTTTTTTGGAGGGAGGTATGAGTGCCATGCCTATTATGCAGAGGAGGAAATGCAAGCCTATAGAGGTTAAGGAATTTGCCCAATAGCACACAGCTGGTTAAGGCTTGGTTCAGGTTAAAGCTGGGGTCTTATCCCTGGCGTGGCACTTGCCACCTGGAGTTTTAGGTTCAGGGCTGCTGAGCTGAGACTGGAGAGCAAAGCCAGTAAGCGCTGGAATCATTTAGCTCTGGGTTTGCCACCCGGCTGTCCATGCATAGCTGTGTGACCTTGGGCAGGTCACTTGACCTCTTAGAACCCATTTGCTCATCTGTGAAGTAGAGATAATGGTAATGCTTGCCTGAAAGAGTCTGCAAGAATTAAGCAAGACAATGTATGTTAGAGGGGCGTATACTTAGTTCTCTCTCATTAAATGACAGCTGGGATTAAGGTTACTATGGAGCCCAGCAGCTCTGCATCATAACCCCCTCTCTGCCGTTGGCTTGCTGTGTGATCATTCATGTCCACTGAACTCA
Source organism: Chlorocebus sabaeus (assembly GCF_047675955.1). Taxonomy (NCBI): domain Eukaryota; kingdom Metazoa; phylum Chordata; class Mammalia; order Primates; family Cercopithecidae; genus Chlorocebus; species Chlorocebus sabaeus. The sequence goes on from NC_132908.1 coordinate 20,377,119, forward strand.
TCTGTGAAACTGAGTATGGTAAACCTTCAAGGCTGGTGGAAAGAGTAAATGGCAGGGAGGGTTTGGCATGATGCCTGGCTCATAGAGGATGCTCAGTGAGACCAGTTTCTTCCTTTCTTTCCTTCTTTTCCTCATTGAATCCAAAACCATTTGTTCTCAGGAGACTTAGGAGAGAAGAAGGGGAATAGCTGTGCCTGAAGTCTCACTACTAGGGGCAGGGCTGGGACAGGAACTCAAGCCTAGGCATCTCTAGTCCACCAAGCTCCCATCCCCTTGGCTTCTTTGATTTATTTATTTATTTTTTAAACCAGGGTTTTGCTCTGTCACCCAGGCTGGAGTGCAGTGACATGTGATCACGGTTCACTGTGGCCTCGACCTCCCAGACTCAGGCAATTCTCCTGCCTCAGCCTCCTGAGTAGCTAGGATTACAAGCACACACCACCACACCCGGCTAATTTTTTAAATTATTTGTAGAAATAGTCTCCCTATGTTGCCCAGGCTGGTCTTGAACTTCTGGACTCAAGTGATCCTCCCGCCTTGGCCTCCCAAAGTGCTGGGGTTACAGACGTGAGCCACCAAGCCTGGCCCCAGTGGACTTCTACAACCATTGTGAACTGGGCCATTCCAACACCAAGCATTTGTAATCAGGCTGGTATTCTATGAGCCACACACATTTGCCTATTTTGCGTTAATAGTCATGAAATGGCCTTTTTTTTTTTTTTTTTTTTTGGTGAAAAATCTCCCAGCTAGTGTCAGTATGCCTAGAGTTATGTGTTCATGACCCAGAGCTTAAATGGAGCAGCCTTGCAGACAGTGAAACTCCATGTAATTGTGAATTAATGATGTGTGTCTGGGCTGGGGTGTCCCAGCAGGAGGGGAACCTTTCAGCCTCTTTGCAAATTTCACAGAAGATGAAGTGACTCTGATCCATGGGTTGACCAACGCCCCCGGTTTGCCTGTGACTTTCTGTTTTTGTTTTGTTTTGTTTTGAGATGGAGTCTTGCTCTGTTGCCTAGACTGGAGTGCAGTGACCCGATCTAGGCTCAGAGCAAACTCTGCCTCCTGGGTTCATGCCATTCTCCTGCCTCAGCCTCCTGAGTAGCTGGGACTACAGGCGTGTGCCACCACGCCCGGCTAATATTTTTGTATTTTTAGTAGATACAGGGTTTCACCGTGTTAGCCATGATGGTCTCGATCTCCTGAGCTCTTGATCTGCCTGCCTCGGCCTCCCCAAGTGCTGGGATTACAGGCGTGAGCCACCATGTCCAGCCACCATGCCCGGCCGACTTTCTGGTTTTAAAATGGAAAGTTTTGAGTCCTGGGAAACCTTTTAGTCCTGGGCAACTGGGAGAGTTGATCACCCTGCGCATCCAAACGTTCGTAGTTTCTCAGGAAATTGTCTTCATTTCAGGTTTGTGGTTATTGTTGCTGTTTTCGAGTAGTTTTCACCACTGGGATCCTTGCCTGACTGATTTCCTCTAGTCTGCAGCAGGGGAATCTTTCGGTGGGTAAGGGGTATGGCCCATAGAGAAAGCTATCAACCCCCAAATCACCATCGCCCTGCCCAATCCTTTCAGTCCTTTTGACCAATCTGCTAAAAAAAGTGACCCAAAGGGTCTTTAATGAAAACCAAATCCTGATGTGCTGCAGTTTCTCGCTGGAACAAAGACATTATGCATAGCAGAAAGCAAGGCGTCTGTTTCAGTAACCTTAAACCTCACTGTAGGGTTAATAGAGGGGCCCAAGCAAAGAGCACAAGAAGCCACATTGTCTGGGAAACTGGAGAATTGTGAATGGGGCCAATGCCCCAGGGCGACTGCCCAAAGGGAAGGGAGAAAAAAGGGCCAAAGGTTCCCCAAAGCCCCAAACGACGCAAACCAGGAAGACTTCTACTTGAAGTTGAGCATTCCAGTTACAGGATGGTGATGGTGGGTCAACACACCTACAAAGTGCTTTGGGATCAGGTTTGCTCCAAACCTGTTAGAATGCATGGCTTTTGGTGTCTGGGGACTTCAAAAGTTTTACTGTTTTTGTTCTGGGCAGTAAAATGAGCATAATTGTTTTCCAAGCTGGTTGTGGACGTCCCCTTGGGGGAAAAATAATACATTTCCATAACAAGTTATACAATACGGGGGAAATTTGTATTAAAGAATGCTGGGATGCCTATAAATAATTTCAGGAGACCATGAGCGTGCATTATGCATTTCCTTTAATACGGAAAGTTCCTGTTAATACTGAAAGAGTCACGGCGTGGTGTTTGTGTTTGTAATCCCAGTGAGCCTGGAGGCTGAGGTGGGAGGATCATTTGAGGCCAGCAGCTTGAGACCAGCCAGGGCAACATAGCCAGATCCTATCTCTTTTTTTTAAGCATTTAAAAAATACCAGTTGGGCATGGTGGCTCACGCCTGTAGTCCCAGCACTTTACAAAAGTGAGTTGGACGGATTGCTTGAGCCCAGGAGTTCCAGACCAGCCTAGGCAAAATGGCAAAACCCCATCTCTACAAAAAATACAAAAATTATCCAGGTGTGGTGGTGCACGCCTGTAGATCCAGCTATTCAGGAGCCTGCGGTGGGAGGATTGCTTGAGCTTGGGAAGTGGAGGGTGCAGTGAGCTGAGATTGCACCACTGCACTCTAGGCTGGGCAAAAGAGTGAGACCCCGTTTCAAAAACAAAAACAAATGAAAAACAAATAATGAAAGAGGGTGGTGTCACATAATTGGGGTATGGGCCACTTGAGAGCCAGGTGATGCAGTTCCCAGTCTTTACTGGACTTGACCCTCTATAGCAGCTTTTAGTGACCCTCTTCCTTCTCCACTTGACCTCAAGGACACCATACTCACCTGGTTTCTCTCCTGGGCCTCTGGCCTTTCCTCTCAGGCCCTCGCCTTAGTTCCTCCTCCTCTGTCTAACCTCTTTTGTTAAAACGCATGATCTCTTTTGTTTTCCTTTTCCTTTTTAAAAACTGTTATGTGGAAAATTTCAAACACATACGAAAGTAGACGTAAAAATAAAATGAACATCCATGTCCCTGGCACTCTGCTTCAATGATAGCCAACCCATAGCCATCCTTGTTTCATCTTTGCCTCCACCTCCCACCCATTTCCCCCCTCCAGCATTATTTTGGAGGCAATTCCAAACATCACATCATTTCTTCTGTAAATATGTAAGGACGTAACTTCAAAACAGGGGTTGGAGGCTGGGCATGATGGCTCACACCCGTAATCTCAGCACTTTGGGAGGTCGAGGTGGGACCTCCTTGAAGGTCCTACTTGAAGCCAGGAATTTGAAACCAGCCTGAGCAACATAGTAAGACTTTGTTTCCACCAAAAAAAAAAAAAAGTTAGCCAGGTGCGGTGGCATGTGCCTATGGTTCCAGCTACTTAGGAGACTGAGGTGGGATGATCACTTGAACCTAGGAAGTCGAGGCTGCAGAGAGCCATGACTGGGCCATTGCACTCCAGCGTGGGTAACAGAGAGAGACTCTGTCTTAAAACACACACACACACACACACACACAATTAAAAAATACATAAAATAAAAGAAGGGCTGGCAAACTTTTTCAGTAAGGGAACATGGATTACATATTTTGAGCTTTGGAGGCCGTATGGTCCCTGTCCCAAGTACTCAACTCTGCTATGGTAGCAGGAAGCTGCCATGGACAATAGGCCAATGAGTGGGCATAGACATGTGCTAATAAAATGTTATTTATAGACACTGAAATTTAAATTTCACACAGGAAATTTTCATATGCCAATAAATATTATTCTTTTGGTTTTAAAAAACTATTTAAACAACCTAAAAATTGTTTTAAGCTCATGAGCCATGCAAAATCAGGCAGCCATTTCAATTTGGCCTGTGAGTGGTATTTTACTAACCCCTCCTTGAAATAATAAGGACTCCTTTAAAAATATAACCACGGTTTCATTATCAAACTTAAAAAACTATTAACAATAATTCTTTAAAATCTTCAAATATCTATTCAGGGGTTCAAATTTCCTCAATTGTCTCACAATTTTGGGGGTTTTTTTGAGACAGGATCTTGTTCTGTCACTCAGGCTGGAGTGCTATGGCGTGATCATAGCTCACTGCAGCCTTGAATTCCGGAGCTCAAGAGACCCTCCCATCTCAGTCTCCTGAGTGGCTGGGACTACAAGTGTGTACCACCATGCCAGGCTAAATTTTAAATGTTTTTATAGAGACGTAGTCATGCTGTGTTGCCCAGGCTAGTCTCAAAATGGCCTCAAACAATCCTCCTGTGTTGGCCTCCCAAAGCACTGGGATTAGGCATGATCCACTGTGCCGGGCCTAATTTTTGTTTTATTTTGTGGTGTTTTTTGTTTGTTTGTTTTGTTTCTTTCTTTTTTATTTGAGATGGAGTTTCACTCTTGTCGCCCAGGCTGGAGTGAAATGGGACGATCTCGGGTCACTGCAACCGCCTCCCGGGTTCAAGCGATTCTGCTGCCTCAGCCTCCCGAGTAGCTGGAATTATAAGCATGTGCCACCATGCCCAGCTAAGTTTTTATATTTTTAGTAGAGATGGAGTTTCACCATGTTGACCAGGCTGGTCTCAAACTCCTGACCTCAAGTGATCTGCCCGCCTTGGCCTCCCAAAGTGCTGGGATTACAGGTGTGAGCCACCACACACAGACATGATGTGTTTGAATCAGGATCCAAATAAAGTCTAGATTCTACAAGTGATCTATCTTTTAAGTTGTTTTTGAGTCCACAGGTTCTCTTTCTCTCTCTCTGTAATATATTGGCTAAAGAAACTAGGTTGTTTGTTTTGGGGAGTTTTCCACAGTCTTGATTTCTCTGACTGCACCTAGTCTACTGACAAAAGTCTTGGCAATGGGGGTGCCATGGGCGTCTCAGTCCTTAAAACTCACCTAATTTCTCCGTAAACTTACTTTCTTGGTGATGTCATTCAGGGTTTAAATACATACTGACTATCTGGGGCCAGGCGCAGCGGCTCATGCCTGTAATCCCAGCACTGTGGGAGCCTGTGGTGGGTGGATCCCTTGAGGTCAGGAGTTTGAGACCAGCCTGGCCAACATGGTGAAACCCTGTCTCTACTAAAAACACAAAAATTAGCCGGGCGTGGTGGCACAAGCCTGTCATCCCGCTACTCGGGAGGATGAGGCACGAGAATCGCTTGAACCCGGGAGGCAGAGGTTGCAGTGAGCTGAGATCGCGCCACTGCTCTCCAGCGTGGGTGACAGAGGGAGACTCTGTCCCCCACTCAAAAAACCCCAAAACAAAAAAGCAAACAAATGAAAAAACTACTGACCATCTCTGTTTCAATAGCTACTTCTGACTGCACCTCTCCCCTGACCCGCAGGCTCAAACATCAAACTGCCTACTTGCTGTGCTATCTGTACTCTAAAAGGCTTCTCAAGCTTAGTATGTCCAAAACTGAGCTCCAGGGATTCTCCCCTAAACTCGGAACTCCTATGGTTTTCCCATGTCCCTCTCTACATGCTCAGGCCAAATCCTTGACGTTGTCTTTGACCCATCTATTTCTTTTATTCCCTACATTCGATCTTTTGATTCTGCCTTCCAAATACCTCCAAAATCCAACCACTTCTCACCACCTTCACTGCTATCAATGACCAAGTTATTGTCATCTCTTTCCTAGATTGGTCTGCCTGCTACAGCCATTGTTCCACTCCAGGGTATTCTCCACACAGCGATCAATGTGTTTGATCCAGTTAAAATAAAAGTCAGGGCCAGGCACAGTGGCTCACGCCTGTAATCCCAGCACTTTGGGAGGCTGACGTGGGTGAATCACTTGAAGTCAGGAGTTGGAGACCAGCCCGGCCAACAGGGCGAAACCCTGTCTCTACCCAAAATACAAAAATTAGCTGGGCGTGGTGGAGGGCACCTATAATCCCAGCTACTTGGGAGGCCGAAGCAGGAGAATCGCTTGAGCCGGGAGGCGGAGGTTGCAGTGAGCTGAGATTGTGCCACTGCACTCCAGCCTGGGCGACAGAGTGAGACACCGTCTCAAACAAAACAAAACAAAAAACAAAAACAAGTCAGAGCATCCATCCTGGCTTATATCCCTTCAGTGGCTCCCACCTCCCTCCAAGTAAAAGTCAGAGTGCTCACAATGGCCTGAAAGACCCTACTCACTCTGGCCCTGATATCTCTCCAACCCCATGTCCTACTGTTGCATGCTCTTCATGCAATTTACTGAAGAACATGCAAATTATGCTCCTAATGCCAAAGCCTTTGCACTGTCATTTCCTTTTTTTTTTGGAACTTACTTTCTCCAGATATTCCCGTGATTCATTCTTTCACTTCCTGAGGTCTCTGCTTAAATGTCACCTCCTCAGGTCTTCCCTGACCACACTGTCTATAACAGTACCTGGTCCTTCTTTGGCTCCTTTTTCCTACCCGGTTGTATTTTTCTGCATGGCACTCATCACTCCCTGACATAATATAGTTATTTGATTATCTATTTATTTTCTGCCTGGTTCATTCCAACGCACTAGCAGGGAGTTAGTTTTGTAAACTGCTGTAATCTCAGAGCATAGAATAATGCCTGGCTCACAGCAGTACTCAACAAATATTTGAAGAATGAAAGCATGAAATAATTACACAAACATAAATATGTATTATAGCTGTGCTTGGTGCTATAAAAGAGAAGTATTGGCCTTTTCTTCTGGCTAATTCTTTGGCCTGGTCAGAGAATTCAGGGAAGGCTTCATTGAAGACTTGAAATTTACAATGAATTGATCTTAGCTGTGCAAAGAGAGGGGCAGAATCCTCTGGGCCGAGGAACAGCCTGTGAGAGGGTCTTAATTTGGGGAAGATAGCAACTTGGAGGGACAGATAGATGGCCCGGGCAGGAACTCTGGGGAATGAGGGGCAAAGAGGCAGGTGATAAAGTCACTGAAAAAGCTTTGGGCTTTATCTTGAGGGTAATGGGGAGAGGAGGAGGGTGACATGAGTTTACTGAGATGGTGTTTTTCAAAACAGCATCTGTTTGAAAACAGCAATCTGGTTTATTTGCTTATTTAATAAGCTTGCAGACAGAGCTGACTTTGTGTCAAGCCCTGTTTGATGTGATTCACTATTAACAACTCATTTTACCCTCATACGACACAATGATGCTGGTACCATCATTAATCTCATTTTACAGATGAGAAAATTGGAGTGCAGAGAGATTAAGAAACTTGTCCAAGGCCAGGCACAGTGGCTCACGCCTGTAATCTCAGCACTTTGGGAGGCCAAAGCAGGTGGATCACTTGAGGTCAGGAGTTTGAGACCAGCCTGGACAACATGGTGGGAACGCGTCTCTACTAAAAATACAAAAATTAGCCTGGTGTGATGGTGGGTACCTGTAATCCTAGCTACTCAGGAGGCTGAGGCAGGAGAATCGCTTGCACCTGGGAAGCAGAGGTTGCAGTGAGCCTACATTTTACCACTGCACTCCAGCCTGGGTAAGAGAGTAAGACTCCATATCAAAAAAAAGAGAAAGAAATTTGTCCAACATCTCACAGCTAGTAAGTGGCAGAGATGTGATTCAGAACAGGTGACTGGCTCCACAGTCCATGCTTTTCCATTTCTATTTGATACTGACTTCTGTGAGGTATAAATTTACATGCAATACAATGCATGCTAAGTGTACAGTTCTCTGATAAATGTATGTATCTGTGTGAAAACCACCATAATCAAGATATAGAAAATGGAGGCTGGGTGCAATGGCATCCACCTGTAATCCCAGGACTTTGGGAAACTGAGGTGGGAGGATTGCTTGAAACCAGGAGTTTGAGACCAGCTTGAGCAATATAATGAGACCTTATCTCTACAAAAAAAATTTTCCATCACCCCAAGAAGTTTCCTTGTGCCCTGTTGCAATAAACTTTTCTCATTGCACCCTAATAATGTCCCAGACCATTTCTAACTTGTTTTCTGTCACTGAAGATTATTCTGCATAACCTAGAGTTTCACGGAAATGGAATCATATGTTGTGTGGTCTTTTTAGACTGGCTTCTTTTGCTCAGCATAAGCATGATGTTTCTGAGGTTCATCAGTGTTGTTGCCTATATCGGTAGTGTATTCCTTTTCCTACGCACATAATGTGTGTTTTTTCCTTTTGGATGCTTAAAAATGTATTATTTTATTTATTTAAAAAATTGACATATACGCCAGGCATGGTGGCTCACGCCTGTAATCCCAGCACTTTGGGAGGCCAAAGCGGGCAGATCACCAGAGGTCAGGAGTTCCAGACCAGCCTGACCAACATGGCGAAACCCCGTCTCTACTAAAAATACAAAAATTAGCTGGGTGTGGTGGTGCATGCCTGTAATCCCAGTTACTTGGGAGGCCAAAGCAGGAGAATCGCTTGCACCTGGGAGGCAGAGGTAGCAGTGAGCTGAGATTGCACCACTACACTCCAGCCTGGGTGACAGAGTGAGACTCCATCTCAAAAAAAAAAAAAAATTGACATGTAATAATTGCATATATTTATGGGGTACATAATGATGTTTTGATGTGTATGATGTATGGTGATCAGATCAGGGTAATTAGCATGTGTACCATCTCAAACATGTCTCATTTTCTGTTCAATATCCTCCTTCTAGGTATTTGAAACCATATATTATTGTTAACTATTGTCATCCAAAGTGGTACAGAATACTATAACTAAATAAAAAAAAATTGTGTGGCCGGGGATGGTGGCTTATGCCTGTATTCCTAGAACTTTGGGAGGCTGAGGTGGGAGGATTGGGCCAGGAATTTGAGACCAGCCTGGGAAGCATAGCAAGAACCCATTTCTACAAAAACTAAAAAAGTTAGCTGGGCATGATAGTACATGCCTGTATTCTCAGCTCCTCAAGAGGCTGAGGCCAGAGGATTGCTTGAACCCAGGAGTTCAAGGCTGCAGTGAGCCATGATCATGCCACTGTACTGCAGGCTGGGTGACAGAGAAAGACTCTGTCTCTCAAAAAAATAAAAAAGAATTTGAAATAATTAGAGATTCGTAGAAAGTTGCAAAAGAAATATCCTGTGTACTCTTCACCCAGTTTTCCCCATTGGTTACATGTTATATAACAACAGTACCATATAAAACTCAGGAAATCATGGTACAAATTCAGGGCTTATTCAGATTTCACTAGTTTTACATGGACTTCTTTGTGTGTATATTTTATATCATTTTCTTCAATTTTGTGACATGTGTAGATTAATGTAACAGCTACCCTAACTAGGACCCAGAACTCTCCTGGTGATCACAAGCCTCCTTCATACATCCCTTGATAGCCTTATCTCCCTTTCCCCATGGCAAATACTAATCTGTTCTCCATTTCTATAATTTTATTTCAAGAATGTTTTATAAATGGAATCATCAGTATATAACTCTCAGTGATTGGCTTTCTTCCCTCAGCATAATTCCCTGTAGGTCCATCAGTAGTTGTTGCCTGTATCAATAGTTCGTTTTCACTGCTGAGTAGTATTCAATGGCATGGACATACCACAGTCAGTTTAACCATTCACCTATGGAATGACATTTAGATTGGTTCAATTTTTTGGCTACTATGAGTAAAGATGCTATGAACATTTGTGTACAGGTTTTTTGTTGTTGTTGTTTTTGTTTTGTTTTGTTTTGTTTTGAGATGGAGCCTTGCACTGTCACCCAAGTTGGAGTGCAGTGGCACAATCTTGGCTCACTGCATCACTGCAAGCTCTGCCTCCCCGGTTCACACCATTCTCCTGCCTCAGCCTCCCTAGTAGCTGGGACTACAGGTGCCCACAACCACATCCGGCTAATTTTTTCTGTTTTTAGTAGAGATGGAGTTTCACTGTATTCTCATTAGCAATATGTGAGTAATCCAGTTTCTCCTCATCCTTTCCAGTTAATGGCATTATGGTTTTATTTATCTTTTAATTTATTTTTGAGATGAAGCCTCACTCTGTTGCCCAGGCTGGAGTGCAGTGGCGCGATCTTGGCTCACTGCAACCTCTGCCACCCTGGTTCAAGCAGTTCTCCTGCCTCAGCCTCTTGAGTAGCTGGGACTACAGGCATGAGCCACCACACCTGGCTAATTTTTGTATTTTTAGTAGAGATGGAGTTTCACCATGTTGGCCAGGCTGGTCTCGAATTCCTGATCTCAGGTGATTCACCCACCTCGGCCTTCCAAAGTGCTGGGATTACAGGTGTGATTCACTGCACCCAGCCTCATTATGGTTATTTTTTATTTTAGCCACCTGATAGGTTTACGTTGTAGTTTCAATGGTAATTTTCCTAATGGTTAAAAATGCTGAGTATCTTCCCATGTATTTATTTGCTATCTGTATATATACTTTGATGATGTATCTACTCATGTCTTCTGCCTATTTTCTGATTGGATTGCTTATTTATTTACTTTTTAGTATTGAGAGTTTTTTTTCCATATAGTCTAGATGCAACTCCTTTTTGTTGGATTTTTTAAAAAATCATTTTTTAAAGCAATTTGATTATTATATATGCCTTGGCATGACTTTCTTCATGATTCCTCTGCTTGGGGTTGGTTGAGCTTCTTGGATCTATGGATCCATAGTTCTATCAAACTTTACACAAATTGGTCATGAGATCATGTTTTCCCTCCCTCCCTCCCTCCCTCCCTCCCTCCCTCCCTTCCTTCCTTCCTTCCTTCCTTCCTTCCTTCCTTCCTTCCTTCCTTCCTTCCTTCCTTCCTTCCTTCCTCTCTCTCTCTCTTTCAGTCTCGCTCTGTCACCCAGGCTGGAGTGCAGTGGTGCAATCTTGGCTCACTACAACTTCTGCCTCCTGGGTTCAAGTGATTCTTGTGCCCCAGCCTCCTGAGTAGCTGGGATTACAGCCACCATATCCAGCTAATTAATTTTTTTTTTTTGTAAAGATGGGGTTTCACCATGTTGGCCAGGCTTGTTTTGAACTCCTGGCCTCAAGTGATTTGCCCACCTCAACCTTACAAAGTGCTGGGATTACAGGTGTGAGCCACTGTGCCCCGCTCACGATTTATTCAGATACTTTTCTGCCACCCCCTCCTTTCCTGGGACTCCAATTACACATATTTCAAATAGTTTCATATTGCTCCAGAGCCCTCATATTGCTCCAGAGCCCTCTTAATTTTTTCCGTCTTTTTCCCCCTGCATTTTACTTTGGATAATTTATTTTGCTATGACTTCAAGTTCACTAATTTTTCTTCTGCAGTGTCTAATATGCTGTTAACTCTATCCAGTGTATTTTTCATTTCAGATATTGTATTTTTATCTCTAAAAAGTTCATCTTGGGGTTTATTTTGTACCTACCTTGTCTCTCCCTTTAACATGCTCACTGTTTTCCCTACTTTCTTGACCTTACAGAGTGTATTTATAATAAACATCCTTGTCCATTAATTGGATCTTCTGTGTCATTTCTGGATCTGTTCTATTGATTAGATTTTTCTCCTGACAATCAGCCATATTTTCCTGCTTCCTTGTATGCCTGGTAATTTTTATTTATTTATTAAAAAATTTCTTTGACACAGGGTCTTGCTCTGTCACCCAGGCTGGAGTGTAGTGGCATGATCTGGGCTCACTGCTGCAAACTCCGCCTCCCGGGTTCACGCCATTCTCCTGCCTTAGTCTCCCGAGTAGCTGGGACTACAGGCGTGTGCCACCACGCCCAGCTAACTTTTTTGTATTTTTAGTAGAGACGGAGTTTCACCGTGTTAGCCAGGATGGTCTTGATCTCCTGACTTCATGATGTACCCGCCTCGGCCTCCCAAAGTGCTGGGATTACAGGCGTGAGCCACCGCACCTGGCTAACTTCATATTGTTTTTACATTTTTTTCCCCTTGGCTTTTATATCTTCTTATTTAATTATAAGAGTAGTTTTTATATTCTGTATATACATTTCTTGCAGATAAAATAGAGTCTATACTTTTTTTTCAGACACAGTCTCGCTCTGTTGCCTAGGCTGGAGTGCAGTGGCACAATCTTGGCTCATTGCAACCTCTACCTCGCAGATTCAGGCAATTCTCCTGTCTCAGCCTCCCAAGTAGCTGGGACTACAGATATGCGCCACCATACCCAGTTAATTTTTGTATTTTTAGTAGAGACAGGGTTTCACTATGTTGGCCAGGCTGGTCTCGAACTCCTGACCTTAAGTGATCCACCCACCTTGGCCTCGCAAAGTGCTGGAATTACAGGTGTGAGCCACCATGCTTGGCCCAGAGTCTACTTTTGACCATGCCTTTTTGCTGGATTGAGAGGAGTCAGAGGTAGTGGTAAGATAAACAGGCCATTGTAGTCACCAAGGAGAGAGATGATAGTGTCTTAGACTAGAATGCAGGTTTAGATGGAGGAAAGTAGGTGAATTTAAAAATTATTTTAAAAAAAGATTTCAAGGGATTCTGGGTCTACTTGGTTTTTTCTTTTGTCTTCTGAATGTCTATATATATGTATGTTTATATACATGTATAAATATGTGTGTGTGTGTGTGTATATATATATATATATTTTAAAACCTGAATCACTTCTATGCTTAAATTAACTACAGGAGAATGTCTCAGGAACCCACGACATACTCCCTTTTCCTATTCCTTTTTCTGAGTCATGGAGTGTCGAGTTATACAGTGCCAAATTCCAGGCAGGGTAAGTCCTGAGGGAAGAATCACCCTTTGTGGTTTCCACACAGTTTAGGGAATGTGGTGGGATAGATACATTAGGTACATGATGCTGTAAGTTGTTTTTTTTTGGGGGGGGGTGTGTGCATGTATGATTTTTCAGGATTATTCTAAGAGGATTTTTCAAGCCACGGTTTTCTCAGAGTGGACAGTTATAATTCAAATTCACTAAAAATTTCCTTTATGAGTGGCTTTCTGGGGCTTTTCCCCTAACCTGTATTTGTCGTTTTGAAGGTCACACAATTCAATTCTAGTTATACATTCAATGGCTTTCTTACAGATTTGCATCCATTGTTGCAAAAAATGGCGGTGAGTATTCTATTTTCTCTTAATCAGAATCCCCTCTACTGGAATTGCCAACTTTTGGATGTTATACTTGATGTTATCTCTTTGCCTTTTAGGAAGAAATAATAGATGGAAGCTATCTGAATGGTAATGTGCCCCCTCGGTCTCCGCTTGCTTCTTCTAAGAATTTCAAACAGAATGTGGCTGTGATCTCTTTGGAATGATTCCTTTTAAAGATGTCTTTTCATTTTATTCCCATTGTAGCACTGCTGGATCTCATACAGTTTCAAAGGTAACCTGCCCTAGAGGAGAGGGGAAGGGATGGGATAGATTTTTAATAAAAATTCTTAATGGAAGTCTCTTAATTATAAAAAGTAATATGTGCTCATTACAAAAAATGTCAATCAATGCACAATGTTTTAAAAGTCAACACCCTTGCTCCACAGACATCATTCCTCCTCACTCTAGTATAAGAGCCGATTTTTTTTTTTTTTTAAACGGAGTTTCACTCTTGTTGCCCAGGCTGGAGTGCAGTGGTGCTATCTTGGTTCACTACTGGTCTCAAACTCCTGACCTCAGGTGATCTGCCCACCTCAGCCTCCCAAAGTGCTGGGATTACAGGCGTTAGCCACCGTGACCGGCCTAAGAGCTGAAATTTATTGAGTGCTTTCTGTGTAGTGGGTATTCTACTAAGTTCTTGGTATAGAAACAATCTAATCCTCACAAGTGCCACACAAGGTAGGTCCTGTTGTTATCCCATTGCACACAACAGTGAAACTGAGGTCCAGGAAGGGTAAATCAAGGCCACACAACTGGGATGTGAACCACTGGCCTGGCTCCAGGACCCATTCCCTTTACTTTTGCTCTATAAGCTGCATATAGAGAGATACCAGGGACATGGGGCAGGGAGGTAGGTGGTGTGGAAATGCCAATATTAATAAACAATTCTAATATGATGAGTACTATGATGGAGAAGAAATAGAGGTCTTGGGGCCCCATGTCAGAGATACCCAGTTATGTTGAAGTGAAAGATCCCCATAGCCACTCCTTTCCCTAAGATAACACCAATGGTTACTTTTGGATATATTCTTTCTGTCTAAGTATTTTATTTATTAATTTAACCATCCATCCATCCATCCATCCATCCATCCATCAATCCATTCATCCGTCTCTTTATAAGATTACAGACCGGGCACAGTGGCTCATGCCTGTAATTTCTGCACTTTGGGAGGCCGAGGTGGGCAGATCACGAGGTCAGGAGTTCGGGACCAGCCTGGCCAACATAATGAAACCCTGTCTCTACTAAAAGTACACAAAAATTAGCCAGGCATGGTGTTGTGTGTTTGTAGTCCCAGCTACTCGGGAGGCTGAGGCAGGAGAATCACTTGAACCCAGGAGGCAGAGGTTGTAATAAGCCAAGATTGAGCCACTGCACTACAGCCTGGGCAACAGAGCGGGACTCCGTGTCAAAAGAAAGAAAGAAAGAAAGAAAGAAACAAACAAACAAACAAACAAACAAAAGATTACAAAAGGCTATTCATAGGCTGGACATGGTGGCTCACGTCTGTAATCCCAGCACTTTGTGAGGCCAAGTTGGGAGGATCGCTTAAAGCCAGGAGTTCCAGCCCAACCCGGCCAACGTGGCAAAATTCAGTCTCTACTAAAAATACAAAAATGAGCTGGGTGTGGTGGTGCACACCTGTAATCCCAGCTACTTGGGAGGCTGAGGCAGGAGAATCGCTTGAACCTAGGAAGCGGAGGTTGCAGTGAGCCGAGATTGTACCACTGCACTCCAGCCTGGGTGACAGAGTGAGACTCTGTCTCAAAAAAAAAAAGAAAGAAAGGCTATCTATGAGCATTTACTGTGTGTTGGGCACTACCTTACGCAGTTTTCATGTGTGAACAAATTTTAAGTTGTTAGCCATATTTCATAGAAAGGGAAACTGAGGCACAAAAAATTTAGCAAATTGTCTCAAGTCACACAGCTAAGTGATGAAACTAGGATTCAAATCCAGTTTGGAGCCCACACTCTTAACTATGCTATTCCAGCCTCTCATGGTATACCTAGCATCTGCTTTTTAAATGTACATCTTTCTAACTCTATCAGTTTGGATTGTAGTCAATCTAAGTAGATTGTTACGGAAATTAGAATATTGCATACAGCTTAGAAATTTGGGAATTGGCTTTGAGAGAATGGGATCCAGGCAGATTCCTAGAATTGGAAACCCTTCTATCACTGTGCCTGGTTAAGAAATTTTTTACTTCAGGCTGGGCACTGCGGTTCACTCCTGTAATCCCAGCACTTTGGGAGGCAGAGGTGGGAGGATTGCTTGAGCCCAGGAGTTTGAGACCATCCTGGGCAACATAGTGAGACCCCATCTCTACAAAAAATAAACAAAATTAGCTGGGTGTGGTGGCATGCACCTGTGATCCTAGCTGCTTGGGTGGCTGAGGTTGGAAGATCACTTGGGCTGGGGAGATTGAGGCTGCAGTGAGCTGTGATCGTGCAACAGAGCAAGACCCTGTTAAAAAAAGAGAAAAGAAAAAAGAAAGAAAGAAAAGAAAAGAAAAGAAAAAAGGAAAGAAAAGAAAAGAGAAACCTCACACTTCCAAGCACAAAGTTTCTAACACCCCTGGTCCATCCCGACCTGTCCCCTGGGCACTTAGCTAGTACAGTAGTGCTTGTAGGAGAATCTGTCATTGTGATCTTTTCCCATCTGTCTTCAACTGAAGCTCCCACGTGTGGACGGATGACCTGTCCCACAGAGTCCTGGCCTATCTGAATTCCCGGAATGTTGCCTTCACCATCTCCAGCCTGCAGGTGTGTACCTGAGACCCATCTTTATGTTCCCATCTCAGTGCTCAGGGATTGCAAACTCAGGGGCCAGGTAAATTGGAGAAGTGGGCTGGATGTAGAGACAGTCTTTACTTCTGCAAGGAAAAGGGTTCTGTCCAGTTCTTCTTGAAACGTGATATAAGATATTTTGTCTTTCTTTCATTTTCCCACCTTTGATGGAGACATGATATATTTGGGTATAGACTGAGCTGCTATAACAAAAAGACCCCCAGAGAACAACAGCTCAAACAGTTTAGTTTATTTCTTTCTCATGTAATAGTCCAGAGCTAAGTGGGAGAGCCACAGAGAAAAGGCAGGTGTATTCCATGAGGTTATCCAAGGACCCAGGTTCCTTTTATCTTTTTGCTTTGTCATCTCCTGGGGAGTTACTGCCCATGTGGTGGAAACACTACACCCCTTCTCCAATCCAGGGGAGGGGTGGGAAGAAGAAGACAAGGGTAAGCATCTTCTCTTCTGAGGATATGACTTGCAAGTTACACAATTCCCTCTGCACACATTAGCTTGGCTCACACATCATAGTCACATCTTACTGCAAAGGAGACATGTACCCAACTAAAAGTTGAAGGGTTCAATTGATGAAGAGCAGTGAGAGAGTGGATATTTGGATATAGTGATCAGTCTTTCTACCATGGGTCCAAGAAATGTATTTTTTTCTCTTTTAACTCTACTGTAATGAAAACAATACCACAAGCATGTTGAAAGGTGGCAAAGGGTATTTGCCTTAAGGGGCAATAGGGCTCATGCCTGAGGTGGTGACTATGGTGAACTGCACAGCACCTGCCTGACCATTAGCCTAGTGTGGCATGTTGTGTCTTTTTCATCACACTGTGGATAACACAGAAAATTGGGGAAAAATTCTTTCAGTATTGAGAAACAATTATTCAGTTTAGCAAAAGGCCATTTATGTCATTGATTAATGAATAAAGTTCTGACATGTCTTAATTGTTTCCATTTTTACTTACGTTTTATTGAAAATGGAAACATCAACCAACATTGATGTCACAAATATACTCAGAAAGCTTGTTGTCTGCCAGGTCCCAGGACAGCCATTAGCTGGAGGTAGCTGTTGGCCCCACATGGCATCTGCTTTTCTTCTCTTCATCAGTCAGGGCAACTGAAGGAGAAGCAATGCTTGCCCCCTTTCTCTAGCAGTAATGGATACTCATGAGATGTATCTACTTTAACCTGATATATCTCTTCCTGTGTATATACCATATTCATTTATTCATTCAATATCTACTGAGTTAACAACTGCTTTTTGCCAGGCATGGCTCCAGACACTGAGGTCTCAGTAGAGAACAAGACAGTCATGATACTACCCACAGGACCTTTCATTTTAGGGGTGAGGCTTTAAGTAAGCCATTATTCACCTTGGTCAAGATAGAGAATAATAGCTGGCACTATTGAGCACTTACTGTGTGCTAGCCACTATTGAAAACACTTTACACACTGAATCCTCATAATAACCCTATGTGGTAAGTTCTCTTATTGCCTCCATTTTGCAAGTAAGAAAACTGAGGCCCACAAGAAGTGTTGCTGATTTAGCAAATAAAAATACAGATGCGGATCTGCATGGTGGCTCATGCCTGTGATCCCAACACTTTGCGAGGCGTAAGTGGGAGGATTGTTTGATACCAGGAGTCGGAGACAAGCCCTGGCAACATAGTGAGACCCTGTCTCTACAAAAACAAACAAACAAACAAACAAACAAAAAATTAGCTGAGTGTGGTGGTGTGGCCTGTAGTCCCAGCTACTTGGAAGGCTGAGGCAGGAGGATTGCTTGAGCCCAAGAGTTTGAGGTTACAGTGAGCTATGATCATACCACTGCATTCCAGCCTAGGCAACCGAGAAAGACCCCGTCTCTAAAACAAAAACAAAAAACAGATGTCCAATTTCATTTGAATTTCAAATAAACAATGAGTAATTTTTTTTTTTTTTTTTTGAGACGGAGTCTCGCTCTGTTGCCCAGGCTGGAGTGCAGTTGTGCCACCTTAGCTCACCACAACCTCCATCTCCCAGGTTCAAGTGATTCTCCTGCCTCAGCCTCCTGAGTAGCTGGGACTACAGGTGCATGCCACCATGCCTGGCTAAATTTTGTATTTTTAGTAGAGATGGGGTTTCACCATGTTGGCCAGGATGGTCTTGATCTCTTGACCTCGTGATCCACCCGCCTTGGCCTCCCAAAGTGCTGGGATTACAGGCATGAGCCACTGCGCCTGGCCCCTCACTTTTACATGTTGGTGGCTAATGAGGAATTTGGAGCTGGCCCAACCAGACTGCTGGCCACCAGTTGTGGTCTCTGCAGGGAATGAGGTGGCTGGGCTGGGCCGCTGGCCATGGTGCTGACCATGTGCTCCTGCTCTTTCTGTTCTCACCAACTCTCCCAACACCCCCAATCCAGGCAGCCGTGGAAAACCACCTGGAGCAGCGTCTGCACCAGCCCCAGAAGCTGCTGGAGGACCTAAGGAAGACAGATGCCCAGCAGTTCCGCACCGCTATGAAATGCCTCTTAGAAGACAAGAAGGACCGCTTGGTGAGGCGCCCTTGGCATCCCGGGGATAGAGGAAGTCCAGCACCACGTGGTGTTGTTGAATTGAATAAAATGGAGCCTGACTTAGGCCTTGGCCCTTCATTGTCTTTTCCTCTCTCCTTCTGCCTCCTCCAACCCCCTGGGAGCTTTAGGATCTAAGTTTTCTCACTTACTTTCTCCAAAGTTAAAATGAAGAGCCTTATAATTTTCTATTTTATTTTTGTTTTAGACAGAGTCTTACTCTGTCACTCAGGCTGGAGTGCAGTGGCACAATCTCAGCTCACTGCAACTTCTGCCCCCTGGGTATAAGTGATTCTTGTGCTTCAACCTCCCAAGTAGCTGGGATTACAAGTGTGTGCCACCATGCCTGGCTAATTTTTGTATTTTTAGTAGAGATGAGATTTTGCCAGGCTGGTCTGGAACTCCTGGCCTCAAGTCATTTGCCTGCCTTGGCCTTCTAAAGTGCTGGGATTACAGGTATGAGCCACCATGCCTGGCCTAATTCATATTTTTGTGAGTACTAAGAAATGAGGGGTTCTAATTGAGGATCTGAGAATCTCCTGATTGTTTGGGTGAATAAACATCCACTAATAAAAATTACTATGCACCAGTGGACACAGAGATCCTGTCCTCAAGGAGCTCACAGTCTGGATGGGAGACAAAAAACAGAAGCAGTTAATTTCCACAAAATGAGGTTAGTGATCCAAGGATATCACAAAGCAAGGCCTCTGAGACTGTAAAAACTGGGACTTAAAAAAGGTAAGTTATTTGCTCAGGACATACAGATAATGGAGGCCCTGGGATTTGAACCTGGGAATGCCTGACCCTAGTACCCATGGGTCTTAACCTGTAGGATTGTCATGAGAATTAATCAGATGATGCATGTTTGCTCCAAGCTTGGCACAGTAGAGTCAATGCTCAGTAAAATGGAAGCTTTTTTTTTTTTTTTTTTTCCTTAGAGACAGGGGCTCACTCTGTCATCCAGGCTGGAGTGCAGTGGTGTAGTTATAGCTCACTGCAGCCTTGATATCCTAAGCCCAAGTGATCCTCCCACCTCAGCCTCTCAAGCAGCTAGGACTACAGGTGTGCACCAGCACACCCAGCTAATTTTTAAACATTTATTTTGTAGGGATGGGATCTCCCTATGTTGTCCAGGCTGGTCTCAAACTCCTGGGCTCATGCGATCCACCTGCCTCGGCCTCCCGATGTGCTGGGGTTATAGATGTGAGCCTCTGCACCAGGCCAATCAGTCCTTTCCAAAAGCTCCCCAGATGGGCTGGGCATGGTGGCTCATACCTGTAACCCTAACACTTTGGGTGGTTGTAGGCAGATTGCTTGAGCCCAGTAGTTTGAGACCAGCCTGGGCAACATGGCAAAACTCCATCTCTACAAAAAATAGCTGAGTGGTAGTGGTGTGTGCCTGTGGTCCCAGCTACTTGGGAGGCTGAGGTGGGAGCATTGCTCAAGCCCAGGAGGTTGAGGCTGCAGTGAGCTATAATCACACCACTGCACTGCAGCCTGGGTGACAGAGCAAGACCCTGTCTCAACAATAAAATCAAACTTTAAAAAAGGTCCCCAGGTGATTCTGATGTGCACCCAGAGGTGAGAACCATGGGCTTGGAGGAAAGACACATGAGTACCTTTAATGCATTATAGAGTTTGGTTCAAGATGACCTGGGGGCACATAAGGGAAGGAAATCTGATTTGAAGGAGGAAGTTGGAGGGATCAGAGACTTCACCAAGGAGATGGCAATGGAGCCCAGCCTTAAAGGATGAGCTAGATTTCACCAGAAAAAGGAGAGATGCAGAATTCCAGGTAGACCAAGGGCCTGAGGTATGCTGGTCAGATGTATCTGGAGACTGGGAAGGTTCCAGAGTGAGTGGGGCAGATAAAGGCCTTGACTTTGTTCTGCAGGGAATGGAAAGCTCTAGAAGTTTCAATATAGCAGCATGGTGTTAAACAGTGATCCTGACTTTCCCCACTGTTGCAATGTGTGGTCCCTCCCAGGGTTTCCAAATTGAAAGGCAGCTCTCAAGCTGACCCTGGCTTTTCTCATTGCTTTAGGACCTGAAAGACATCATCATCGACTTAGGAGAGATTCGAGAACGAGCCTTGCAGAGCCCTGGCATGAACCGCAGCCTGTTTCTCATCACACTTGAGAGGTGTTTCCAGGTGATGAACTCCCTGGAGTGTGTGGAGATCCTGGGAAAGGTGCTGAGGGGGTCCTCAGGCAGCTTTCTCCAGCCAGACATCACAGAGCGGCTCCCTCGGAACCTGCGCGAGGATGCCTTTAAGAACCTGTGAGTGGTTTCTCCCACTTTTTTTTGTTTTTTTTTTTTTTGAGCTGGAGTTTCACTCTGTCACCCAGGCTGGAGTGCAGTAGCGCAATCTTGGCTCACTGCAACCTCTGCCTCCCAGGTTCAAGTGATTCTCCTGCCTCAATTCCAAGTAACTGGGACTACAGGGGCGCCTACCACACCCAACTAATTTTTGTATTTTTGTAGAGATGGAATTTCATCATGTTGGCCAGACTGGTCTGGAACTCCTGACCTCAAGTGATTCACCTGCCTTGGCCTCCCAAAGCGCTGGGATTACAGGCGTAAGCCACCACACCAGCCACTCCCATCTTCTTAACTAATCATGCTATCCTTCAGGGGCTGTAGTGAGAATTCAAAGAGGTATCCACCTGGCAGCAGGGAGAAGGCAGGTGGGGACAGGCTTATATGCATGTTCTGGAGCAAAAGCTTAAAATCTGTAGAGTTAGGCTGGGTGTGGTAGCTCACGCCTGTGATCCCAGCACTTTGGGAAGCAGAGGTGGGTGGATCATGAGGTCAGCAGTTCGAGACCAGCCTGGCCAACATGGCGAAACCACGTCTCTACTAAAAATACAAAAATTAACCAGGTATGGTGGCGGGTGCCTGTAATCTTAGCTACTTGGGAGGCTGAGGCAGGAGAATCACTTGAACCTGGGAGTTGGACGTTGCAGTGAGCCAGGATTGTGCCACTGCATTCCAGCCTGGGCGACAGAGTGAGACTCCATATCAAAACAAAAACAAAAGCAAAACAAAACAAAAAACCACATAAACAAATACAGTGGGAAAAAAGTGTCACTAAATCCTAGCTAGATATGTTGCTTGCTTAAGTGTGTTAGTCAGATTGGGCTGCTATAACAAAAATGCCATAGACTATGTGGCTAATAAACAACAAGCATTTATTTCTCATGGTTCTGGAGACTGGGAAGTCCAAGATCAAGGTACTGGCAGACTCGGTGTCTGGTGAGGGCTCACTTTCTGATTTATAGGTGGCACCTTCTCGCTGTGTCCCCTTGTGGTGGAAGGGGTGAGCAAGCCCTCTGGGATCTCTTTTATAAGAGCACTAATCCCATTCATGAGGTATCCAGCCTCATGAACTAATCATCTCCTCAAAACTCTACCTCTTAATACCATCATGTTGGGAGTTAGGATTTCAACACATGAAATTTGGGGAAACGCAAACTTTCAGTCCACAGCACCAAGGCTGTGAACCTGGGTCTTGTTCTATTGATTTAAAAACAATCTGAATGTGTTTTAAAGACTCATTGGCACTAAACTGAGACCTTCTTGAGGGACAGCAGGAGGAGTGACAGAGCATTGAAAAAGGAGGACTTTTCTCCTTTTGAGATGCCATGCCAGCATATGTTGGTTACAGCCAGCCCTGCATGAAATTGCGCTTTGATGTAAACCAAATTCGAGGATTGGGTCTAGGACTTGAAGGGCCATAGGCATTGCAACCACCGCCAACTTCCTCCTTTTACTAATCATAGCACTTTTGGCCATAAAACACTTTTTTTTTTTTTTTTTTTTTTTTTTTTTTTTGAGACGGGGTCTTGCTCTGTCGCCCAGGCTGGAGTGCAGTGGCACGATCTTGGCTCACTGCAAGCTCTGCCTCCTGGGTTCAAGCGATTCTCCTGCCTCAGCTTCCCGAGTAGCTGGGACTACAGGCACCCGCCACCACGCCCGGCTAATTTTTTGTATTTTTAGTGGAGACAGGACTTCACTGTGTTAGCCAGGATGGTCTGGATCTCCTGACCTCGTAATCTGCCCACCTCGGCCTCCCAAAGTGCTGGGATTACAGGCGTGAGCCACCGCGCCCGGCCATAAAACACTCTTTCTAAATCTAAAAATGATTTAGAAGAAGGAAAAGCCCAATATGATGATAACAATGTGGGAGATTCCTTTTATCTTTTGCAGCCAAAGGGCAGTAGGTGAAACAGACAGTATACTGACTTCATCTTTTCTCTAGGGTGTCAGTTTTTTTCACTAAGATGTATATACATGAAACCCTTTTGCTCTGCAGGCTATTACACTATTCCGTTTAAATTCAGTGTCTCCTCCCTCCGCCATTCATTCAGGTTGTGGAAAAAAATATCATTGGAGAGAGAGTTTATTGGTTACTGCTCACCAGAGTGAGTAGTAAACCCAAGTGGCAGAAAAACCCATTCAAACTGGCTTGAAGCAAAAAGGGAATTAGTGGAACATGTAATTGAATAGTTTTAGGTGTAGGGCTGACTTCAGACACAGCTGGATCCAGAGACTCAAATGATGCGATCGGGAACATCTTTGGCTCTTTATCTTATATGCTGAAAACCACTGAATTGTGTACTTTATTTATTTATTTATTTTATTTTTTGAGACGGAGTTTCCCTCTTGTTGCCCAGGCTGGAGTGCAATGGTGCCATCTCGACTCACTGCAACCTCCGCCTCCCAGGTTCAAGCGATTCTCCTGTCTCAGCCTCCAAAGTAGCTGGGATTACAGGTGTATGCCACCATGCCTGGCTCATTTTTGTATTTTTAGTAGAGACAGAGTTTCATCATATTGGTCAGGCTGGTCTTGAACTCCTGACCTCAGGTGATCTGCCCGTCTTGGCCTCCCAAATTGCTGGGATTACAGGCGTAAGCCACATTGCCTGCCTGAATTGTGTACTTTAAATGGGTGAATTGTAAGGTGTGTGAATTATATCTCAACAGAGTTGTCCCCCACCTCCCCAAAAAAGGACCAAGAGGTGAGCGAGTGGAGACAATATGTATGGAATATTCTTTGGAAGATGTTTAGCTGTGAAGGGGAAGAGGAAAATGGGAAAAATAGCTACATATAGCTAAGGAGTGTGTGTGTGGGCATATTTTTTATTATTAAGTTCTGGGGTACATGTGCAGGATGTGCAGGTTTGTTACATAGGTAAACGTGTGCCATGGTGGTTTGCTGTACCTGTCAACCCATCACCTAGGTATTAAGCCCAGCATGCATTAGCTATTTTTCCTAATGCTCTCCCTTCCCTCATCCCACCCCCCAACAGGCCCCAGTGTGTGTTGTTCCCCTCCCTGTGTCCATGTGATCTCATTGTTCAGCTTCCACTTGTAAGTGAGAACATGGGGTGTTTCATTTTCTGTTCCTGCATTAGTTTGCTGAGGATAATGGCTTCCAGGCCCATTCCTGTCCCTGCAAAAGACATGGTCTTGTTCATTTTTATGGCTGCACAGTATTCCATAGTATCTATGTACCACATTTTCTTTATCCAATCTATTATTGATGGGCAGTTGGGTTGACTACATGTCTTTGCTATTGTGAATAGTGCTGCAATGAACATGTGTGCATTTATCTTTGTGACAGAATGATTTATATATTTTTTTGGTATATACCCAGTAATGGGATTGCTGGGTCAAATGGTATTTCTAGTTCTAGATCTTTGAGGAATCACTACACTGTCTTCCACAATGGTTGAACTAATTTACATTCAGGAGAGGGAAGGGTTTTTTTTTTTTTTTTTTTAATGCTTTTAAGTTATAGGGTACACGTGCACAACATGCAGGTTTGATACATAGGTATACATGTGCCATGTTGGTTTACTGCACCCATCAACTCATCATTTACATTAGGTATGCCTCCTAATGCTATCCCTCCCCCAGCCCTCCACCCCCTGACAGGCCTTGGTGTGTGATGTTCCCCTCCCTGTGTCCAAGTGATCTCATTGTTCAATTCCCACCTATGAGTAAGAACATGCGGTATTTGGTTTTCTGTCCTTGTGATAGCTTGCTGAGAATGATGGTTTCCAGCTTCATCCATGTCCCTGCAAAGGACATGAAGTCATCCTTTTTTATGGCTGCATAGTATTCCATGGTATTTATGTGCCACATTTTCTTAATCCAGTCTATCACTGATGGACATTTAGGTTGGTTCCAAGTCTTTGCTATTGTGAATAGTGCCACAATAAACATATATGTGCATGTGTCTTTATAGTAGCATGATTTATAATCCTTTGGGTATATACCCAGTAATGGTATGGCTGGGTCAAATGGTATTTCTGGTTCTAGATCCTTGAGGAATCGCCACACTGTCTTCCACAATGGTTAAATCAATTTACACTCCCACGACCAGTGTAAAAGTGTTCCTATTTCTCCACGTACAGGAGAGGGAAGGGTTTTAACACAAGACAGCTTTGGGTCACATTTGCTGTTGT
Organism: Chlorocebus sabaeus; assembly: GCF_047675955.1. Lineage (NCBI taxonomy): Eukaryota > Metazoa > Chordata > Mammalia > Primates > Cercopithecidae > Chlorocebus > Chlorocebus sabaeus. The sequence goes on from NC_132908.1 coordinate 20,401,915, forward strand.
GACTCCGTCTTTAAAGCAGCCCCCACCTGCTTGTTATTAATTGATGCCCGTGTTTGTGTCATTTAGATCCGCAGTGTTCAAAGATCTCTACGACAAAACCTCGGCTCATTCCCAGAGAGCTCTCTATTCCTGGATGAGTGGGATATTGCAGACATCCTCCAATGCCACTGGTGAGCCTGTACTTGGAGGTGGGATCACTTTTTGGGGGAAGAATATCTTCAAAAGCGGTGCTTCATCTCCAAAAACATGGATTTGATGTTGTTCTCTTCTGATTTTTACCACCTCCCACCACTTCGAAAAACAGTTTGATGTGGCTTATGGAGTAAAACATATACCCCATTTCGTTAATGCAATTCGCACATGTGGAAGTCTCTGATATAATGATGTGTCGGTATTTCTGTATTTCACAATCCATGTTGTGTCGTAATTTTTTAGTGGAATATAAATAATGATGGTAACTTAGATTCAATGTGAACCTTGAGTAGGGTTACAAGTTCAAAATCTGTATTAAAAAATCTATATTAAAATGAGAGAAGAGGCTGGGCACGGTGGCTCACACCTGTAATCCCAGCACTTGGGAGGCTGAGGCAGGAGGATTGCCTGAGGTCAGGACTTTGAGGCCAGCCTGACCAACATGGTGAAACCCTATCTCTACTAAAAATACAAAAATTAGCTGGGCATGGTGGCGGGAACCTGTAATCCCAGCTACTCAGGAGGCTGAGGTCATTGTACTCCAACCTGGGCAACAGAGCAAGATTCTGCCTCAAAAAAAAAAAAAAAAAAAAAAAAGAGAGAGAGAGAAGAGAATTTTGTGAGGAAATCTAGGCAATAAAGCACAGAAATTTAACTCTGAGCATCCTGGCAACCAAAGCAGGTAGGTCAGGATTTATTTATTTGATGGATGTTGATTAAAGCCTCCTTGTGTCCTAGAGCAGTTAAATTCATAGAGACAGAAATTAGAATGGTGGTAGTTTCAATTTTGCAAGGTGCAAAATATTCTGGATATGGTTGGTGGTGACGGTTGCACAATAATGTGAATGTCAGTGTACTTACTACCGCTCAACTATACACTTAAAAATGGGGCCTAGTGGGCTGGGTGTGGTTGGTTCATGCCTGTAATCCCGGCACTTTGTGAGGCTGAGGCAGGCGGATCAAGTGAGATCAGGAGTTCGAGACCAGCCTGGCCAACATGGGGAAACCCCCTCTCTACGATAAATACAAAAAATTAGCCTGGCGTGGTGGTGTGTGTCTGTAATCCCAGCTATTTGGGAGGCTGAGGCAGGAGAATCACTTGAACTCAGGAGGCAGAGGTTGCAGTGAGCTGAGATCACGCAATTGCACTGCATCTTGGGTGACAGAGTGAGACTCTGTCTCAAAAAAAAAAAAAAAAAAAAAAAGAAAAGAAAAGAAAAGAAAACTGGGGCCAAGTGCGGTGACTCACGCCTGTGATCCCAACACTTTGGGAGGCTGAGATGGGCGGATCACTTGAGGTTAGGAGTTTGAGACCAGCCTGGCCAACATGGCAAAACTCTGTCTTTACCCACCCCCACAAAAAAAAAAGCCAGGCATGGTGGCGCACGCCTGTGGCCCCAGCTACTTAGGAGGCTGAGGCGGGAGAATTGCTTGAACCCAGGAGGCAGAAGTTGCAGTGAGCTGGGATTGTACCACTGCACTCCAGCCTGTGTGATGCAGTGAGACCCTGTCTCAAAAAAACAAAAACAAAAACAAAAACAAAACAGATAGAAAAGAATGGCTGTATAGATTAGCAGTACAAACAATTTGTCAGATAGCTTCAATTTGTTAACCTTTAATGTCAGTAATGTAAACAGAATAAACTTTTTAAAAGCCCATTATGTATCAATAGCTGAAGATAGAGAAGGAAACAAAGTCTCCGCTCTTACGACCCTATTGTGTTATTGTGGGAGGGTTGCTGGAGAAAAATGTTTAAACATGTAAGTAAATAGAGAGAGAGAGAGAGAGAGAGAACTTAGAAATTTAGATACTGGTAGCTGCTATGAAGAAAATAAAATAGTTTGTTGAGATGGAGTCTTACTCTGTCACCCAGGCTGGAGTACAGTGGCACAATTTTGGCTCACTGCAACCTCTGCCTCCCGGGTTCAAGTGATTCCCTTGTCTCAGCTCCCGAATGGCTGAGATTATAGGTGCCTGCCACCATGCCCAGCTAATTTTTGTATTTTTAGTAGAGACATGATTCCTCCATGTTGGCTAGGCTGGTCTCAAACTCCTGACCTCAAGTGATCCACCTGGCCTGGCCTCCCAAAGTGCTGGGATTACAGGCATGAGCCACTGCACCCAGCCAGAAAGGATTATTATAGGTACTTTAGACTAGAAAAGCGCTTGGCAGATGTTCTCTGTAAGGGACCAAGTAAATATTTTAGGCTTTGTAAGCCTACCATCTCTGCCTCAACTATTCAGCTCTGACATTGCATCTTGAAAACAGCTGTAGTCAATAGCTGAATGAGCATGCCTGTGTCCCCGTAAAGCTTTTTTTATGGATGCTGAAATTTGAAATTTGTATAATTTTCATGTGTCACCAAATGGGATTTTTCTTTTGATTTTCCTTTCAGCCATTTAAAAACTGTAAAAACGAGGCAGGGGGCAGTGGCTCATGCTTGTAATCCCAGCACTTTGGGAGGCCCAGGCAGGAGGAATGCTTGAAGCCAAAAGTTCAAGACCAGCCTAGGCAACATAGCAAGACCCCATCTTTTAAAAAATTTTTAAAAAATTAGCCGGTGTGCTGGTACATGCCTGCAGTCCCAGCTACTCTGGAGGCTGAGGCAGGGAGGATCCCTTGAACCCAGGAGTTTGAGGCTGCAGTGAGCCATGATGGCGCAACTGGACTCCAGCCTGGGAGCCAGAGCAAGACCTTGTCTCTAAAAAAACTCCAAAACAATAAATGTAAAAACCATTTTTGGCTCACAGGCTGTATAAAAACAGGTGACGGACTGAGTTTGCCCCATGGACCAGTTTGCCAACTCTTGGACTAAGGAATCAGGGAAGACCTCTCAAATGGGTGACATTTGAATCAAGACCAAAATGAGGAGATGGAACCAGTCATGTAAGGCTCTGGAGAAAGGGCATCCCAGAGAGAGATCCCAGGAAATACAAAGGCCCTGAGATGGGAATGAGCTCTGTGTGGGGAAAACATAAGGAGAGCAGATGGGGCTGGAGGATGGGGAATGCCAATCAATCCTTTTCCTGGAATTCAGCTCTGAGATTTGTGCATAATGAACGTTAAACAAGATCGTAATCAAAGTCTCAAATGCATAGTAGAATTCCCTCTGCCTGGTGCATAATTATGGCCTCCAGGAATCAGAGTCTCACACTGGGTAACCATGAAAAAGCCACTCAACCTTCAGACTTCTCTGTCTTTATTGCCAGAGTTTAATTAGGCACAGACTTTCCTTCTAAAATTCCTATACGGTTTGCTTCATTATTAAACTACAGTGAGTTAAAATTAATTCTGTTAGGACTTATTTATTTATTTATTTTCCATGAAGTCCCTTGAGGCAACTGGAGATATGGTGGCTGTTAAAAATATCCCAACCTTGCTTGCCAGGCATGGTTGCTTATACCTGTAATCCTAGCATTTTGGAAGGCTGAGGAAGGAGGATTGCTTTAGGTCAGGAGTTTAAGGCCAGCCTGGGCAATGTACTGAGACCCCTCTCTCTACAAAAAAATTGAAAGATTAGCCAGGTGTGGTGGTGTGTGCCTGTAGTCCTAGCTACTAGGAAGGCTGAGGCAAGAGTTTCAGGCTTCAGCGAGCTATGGTCATCCCACTGCACTCCAGCCTGGATAACAGAGGAAAAAAAAATTCCCAAGCTTGGGGATGATTGATCTGTGGAAATAGAGTTCATGCTTAGTAATTAGTTAAAAGATAAACAACTCAGCTTGGTTTTTTGTGAATGTGTGGTTCTAGCCTCAAAATTTTCTAGCCCTCTATATAGGCAAGGCAAATGTCCAGGGTCCCCATCTACAGGATCATAGGAGTCTGCCTGTGTCACCCCAACATCGTTGATTTCTGGTTTGGGGGAGGCACTCCATATGTTCTTGTGAATCAGTCCATACAGAAGTTATTTCTCCATCTCGTTTGGGCATCTGTCATTGCCCACGGCTTCTGCAAATAGCTCTTGGTGTTAGAGTCATTGTACACTGTAAATGCTCCCCACTTCTTTCATTTTCCCCAAATGCCTCCAATACAATGTCGATGTGTGTAAATGTCTTTTGCTAAAGAACTGGGGAGCATTGGCAGTCAATTCCAGCTCAGTGAAACTTGAAGTCTGATCCTAGACTTGAGATATATATATATATAATTTTTTATTTTTGAGACGGAATCTGGCTCTGTCACTCAGGCTGGAGTGCAGTGGCATGATCTCAGCTCACTGCAACTTCTGCCTCCCAGGTACAAGCGATTCTCCTGCCTCAGCTTCCTGAGTAGCTGGGACTACAGGCGTGCGCCACCATGCGTGGCTAATTTTTGTATTTTTAGTAGAGATGGGGTTTCACCATGTTGGCCAGAATGGTCTCAATCTTCTGACCTCGTGATCCACCTGCCTTGGCCTCTCAAAGCGCTGGGATTACACGCATGAGTCACTGCACCCAGCCAACTTGATGGTTTTTAAAATTCCACTGACATCTCAGTGATGGGGAATTTCAAAAGCTAGAACAGGGTGTCAGAGAGAGTCCTCTGGGAATTCAGTGGAGGGAGAAAATACTTCTCGTGAAGGAGATAAGAGAAGACTTTAAGGGAGAGGAAAATTTGAGCTTGATCTTAAAGTAGGATTTAGATGCAGAAGGGTTAAGGAAAAGCATTGTAGGTGGTGAAAAGGGCCAAGGCCAGCCAAGGTTTGGAGAATGTTTTGGGGAATTACAAGTAGTTTGGTTTGGTTCAAGTATAGTAACATGGTGATAATCAGTGAGGATGATCATTATTAGTGGTAGTGATGCAAGAGAGTCAAACATATTTCATGTTGCCAGATTATTATTATTACTAGACAGAGTCTCACTCTGTCGCCCAGGCTGGAATGCAGGGACGTGATCTCGGCTCACTGCAACCTCTACCTCTCAGGTTCAAGAGATTCTCCTGCCTCAGGCTCCCAAGTAGCTGAGATTACAGGTGCTAGTATACCCGGCTAATTTTTTTATATTTTTAGTAGAGCAGGGATTTCGTGATTATAAGTGTTAGCCACCGCGCCTGGCCTCATGTTTCCAGGTTATTTAGTAACCAATTGAACAAAAAAATAAAACTACATTTTGTGGGTTTTAAGTATTAAAAATAATCTGCATTTCTTATTTATTTTTAATAATAATAATTTTTTTAAAGAGACAGGGTCTTACTCTGTTGCCCAGGCTGGAGTGCAGTACAGTGAGTGCACAGCTCACTGTAGCCTCAAATTCCTGGTTTCAAGCGATCCTGCCTCGTTAGTTTCCTGAGTAGCTGGGATTACAGGTGCATGTCACTGCCACTGGCTTTTTTTTTTTTTTTTTTTTTGTAGAGATGAGGGTCTTGCTATGTTGCTCAGGCTGGTCTCAAACTCCTGGCCTCAAGCAGTCCTCCTGCCTCAGCCTCCCAAAGTGCTGAGATTACAGGTGCCTGGCCAGAAAGAATAATCTGCATTTCTAACAAGTGGCCAGGTGCCACTGATGTTGGAAGTCCAGAGACCACACTCTTGAGTAACAACGTCCAAGGTGGTGTGAATCTGTGGTCACATCCTACGTGTGATCTCACAGGTAGGCCCTACATATATGGTTGTTGAATGAGTTAACAATAAATTAATGTAGCTGGATGCAGTGGTTCACACCTGTAATCCCAGCACTTGGGGAGGTGGACGTGGGCAGATCACCTGAGGTCAGGAGTTGGAGACCAGCTGGCCGACATGGTGAAACCCTGTCTCTACTAAAAATACAAAAATTAGACGGGCATGGTGGCGGGCACCTGTAATCCCAGCTACTTGGGAGACTAAGGTAGGAGAATCGCTTGAACTGCGAGGTGGAGCTTGCAATGAGCTGAGATCACACCACTGCACTCCAACCTGGGCAACAGAGTGAGACTCCATCTCAAAAAACCGTGAAAAACAAAATAAAGAATTAATGAATGCAAGAAGGAGGTCCTGACAGCAAAGATGCTGTTGACTATCACATACCAGTGTAAAGGCTTTTATTTATTTATTTACTCATTTATTCATTTCTTTATTTATTGTAGATGATTCTGTTTCATGGGTCACTGCGGAAAACTTATGGATTTTGGGCAGATACATGGTTCACCTATCGTTTGAAGAAATTATGAAAATTAGTCCTATAGAAGTGAGTTGGAAAAGTACATTTGTACGTCACCATTACTAATACACTTGGGGTAAGGTGTATTCTCAAACTCTAATGTTTATCCAGCCAGCCAAGGTGCCTTGGAAACTGTATACCCTCCTCATCCCAATAGAGCTTGGGCCTCTAAAGAAAACTACTGGAAGAAAGTTTCAAGTGGACAGTCATGGGATTGTGTTTTAGTGTGGAAGGGCTAAGAAAAGAAAAAGAATTGTGGACAATTAAGATCACATCTCTGATGTGAGCAAACACGATTTAAAGGGATTGTTGGCTATGAACCAAAAATCACTTAAGGGTATTTTTGTACTGGAGAAGGCCAAGGACAAAAGATACAAAGTTTCCTGTCCTTGGAAGCATGAACTCAAAGAAAAAACAACATGGATTGATATTTACTTCTATTTATAGCTACTTCTGTTAATAGCCACTTGAGCATGAGCAATGGTTAGATTTTAATTCTAGAGTTTACAGTGGAGAAATGTACACATTCTAGGGTTACTTAACTCACTAGTTAACCTGTCCCTCTCCTTTTGATGTTGACCCAATGACACTCAAATCCCTTGGGCATCATGATTCTTGAATGCAGTCTCCAAAGAATGCTGCCAACACAAAAGGATTCATGAAGAGACTGTGGGCCTTGCTTCCAATTTTTCTTCTTCTTCTTTTTTTTTTAAAAATCATATGTGCCCTGACACTTCTGGCCGGTGAGAGAAGTGTTTCCATCAAATGACTGACCTGTTCAAGGACCCATTGACCCAGCAATGTCTGGTTATTATGAAACCAGAGGCAGAACGAGGTTTCCCTCTTTTACCTGGGGTGCTGGGAGTATTTCAAGTGTCTTCCGATTTTTACAACCCGCAGTCCTAGAATTAACCCCCCACCCCACTGCCATTTACTCTCTCAATGTGGAGTTGCTTTGAGTAGGTAATAGCTTAAATTCTTAGAAAGCTGGGCCCCCTAGAGGAAATTTCTAAGATCAAGCAATCATTTGCAACTTTTTATTCTCTAAAAATGTAGAGAAGGGAGAAGTCAAGAATAACACTGCTAAAAGGGAATTTTATTTTATTTTATTTTTACTTATTTATTTAGGAGATGGAGTCTCGTTCTGTCATCCAGGCTAAAGTGCAGTAGCGTGATCTCGGCTCACTGCAACCTCCTTCGCCCAGATTCAATTGATTCTCCTGCCTCAGCCTCTTGAGCAGCTGGGATTACAGGCACGTGCCACCATGCCTGGCTAATTTTTGTATTTTTAGTAGAGATGAGGTTTCACCATGTTGGCCAGGCTGGTCTTGAACTCTTCACTCAGGTGATCTGCCTTGCCTCAGCCTCTCAAAGTGCTGTTATTACAGGTGTGAGCCACCGCACCCAGCCTAAAAAGGAATTTTATATAGACAAAGAGTACAATCCATAAAGGAGAGACAACTTTATGAGCCCCTTTGAGCGCAGCATAATAGTGCCTCAAAATATAGACTGTGCCGGGTGCCGTGGCCCATGCCTGTAATCCCAGCACTTTGGGAGGCCAGGGCAAGAGGATCACTTGGTCCCCGAAGTGCAAGACCAGCCTGGGCAACATAGTGAAACCTCATCTCTACCAAAAAATTAAAAAATTAGCCAGGTGTAGTGGTGTGTGCTTGTAGTCTCAGCCACTTGGGAGGCTGAGGTGGGAGGATCACTTGAGCCCAGGAGGTCGAGGCTGCAATAAGCCATGATCACACCACTGCACCCAAGCCTGGGTAAAAGAGTGAGACTGTGTCTTGGCCAGGCGTGGTGGCTCACGCCTGTAACCCCAGCACTTTGGGAGGCTAAGGTGGGTGGATCTTGTGAGGTCAGGTGTTCGAGACCAGCCTGGCCAACATGGAGAAACCCCATCTCTACTAAAAATACAAAAATTAGCCAGGCATGGTGGTACATGACTGTAATCCCAGCTACTCGGGAGGCTGAGGCAGGAGTATCACTTGAACCTGGGAGGCTGAGGTTGCAGTGAGCTGAGATCGTGTCACTGCACTCCAGCTTGGGTGACAGAGTGAGACTCCATCTCAAAAAAAATAAAAATAAAAATAAAAACAGTGAGTCTGTGTCCCAAAAAAATTATATATATAATGTATAATCTGCTAGAAATACAAGGAAGAATAGATAGATATGAGTCCTGTAGTAGAAGATTGCACATGGCACCCTTGGACATGTGGGCCAAAAAGGAACAAGGATATTGGTAATTTGAATAGTATATTTAATAAGCTGAATATATATGCACCAAACTTTGTGTCTTACAAAGTGAACACATACATTTTTCCATCGCCCAAAGGCCATTTATAAACTCATTCATCTATTTAAAAAGTTCTGATTCTTCAAAGCAGAAAGTTTGTGGACCACATTCTCTGACCTCAATATAACAAATCTAGAAATAAATGTACAAAGATTAGCTTTTAAAAAGCCCAGTTTCTCAGATATTAAAAAATAATACTTTCCTAAAGAATAGTTAGGTTCAGGAGGAAACCAAAGTAGCTATTATAGACCACTAAGAAATCAATGACAATGAGGCCAGGCATGGTGGCTCACACCTGTAATCCCAGCACTTTGGGAGGCCGAAGTGGGTGGATCACTTGATGTCAGGAGTTCGAGACCAGCCTGGCCAACATGGTGAATCCCCGTCTCTACTAAAAATACAAATATTAGCCAAACGTGGTGGTGGGCATCTGTGATTCCAGCTACTCTGGAGGCTGAGGCAGGAGAATTGCTTGAACTCAGGAGGTGGAGGTTGCAGTGAGCTGAGATCATGCCACTTCACTCCAACCTGGGCGACAGAGTGAGACTCCATCAAAAAAAAAAAAAAAAAAAAAAAAAAAGAAAAGACATCAATGACAATGAGAACCAGGAGGTGTATCCAAGTGTCCATGATGGGGCACAGTGCAGACCACCAGGGTAGGGCCGCACTGGGCCACTTCCACCCTCCTCACTGATATCCCGTCCTTGTCTACCAACCAGATTGGGCTGTTTATCAGCTATGACAACGCCACCAAGCAGCTGGACACGGTCTATGACATCACACCTGAGCTGGCCCAGGCATTTCTGGAGAGGATCAGCTCCTCCAACTTTAACATGAGGAATACCTCCACCATCCACAGGCAAGGCCTTGGGCTCTGGGCCCTGGAGCTCTTTCCTAAGGTGTGATCTAAGCATCAGAATTCTCTGAGCAGCAGAACACCCAGGGAGGGAAGGGAGGTGCCTAGTCCATCTCTTTCAATAGTCCCATGTTTCTCTGTGCATGTGAGGTGTCTGCAACCTTTTTATGAAGAGGTTATGAAGCAGGGTGAAAGGGTAAATGTTTTCAGAGCATCTCCTGTGTGCCAGGCATTTAATGCCACCTTAACAAGTGCTAATTCTGGCTCTCAGCACAGAAATGAAACATTTTAAATACTCAGGACTGGGTCCTGTTCCAAAGTGAATGTGTGATTTCCATTTAAGTTGCATCAAGTGTTGGAAATACCTCATGGGTCGCCACATTTGAGAACCGCTTGTTATCAGACCTTAGCTGGGGAGCCCCTGGATGAGATCAGCTCTAGAATTTAGTGACTGTAATGTGATCCTCCCTAAAACCATTCCCAGCAGGGGAGGAGGGACAGGAACTCTACATGCCAGGGGTGTCAGGAAGGGAGTGGGCAATGGGAAGGGGGTGGTGAGTACTGTTCAATCTCCTCTCCTTTTACTTTTTTTTTTTTTTTGAGACAGTGTCTCATCCTGTAACCCAGACTGGAGTGCAGTGACCTGATCTCGGCTCACTGCAACCTCCACCTCCTGGGTTCAAGCAATCCTCGTGCTTCAGCCTCCAGAGTAGCTGGGACTACAGATGTGTGCCACCATGCCCAGTTAATTTGTTTGTATTTTTAGTAGACATGGGGTTTTGCCATTTTGGCCAGGCTGGTCTCGAACTGCTGACCTCTCGAACTCCTGACCTCAGGTGGTCCACCCACCTTGTCCTCCCAAAGTGCTGGGATTACAGGCATGAGCCACCACACCTGGCCTATTCAATCCTCTTCTTCTTTTATTTATTTATTTATTTTTTTGAGACACAGTCTCACTTTGTTGTCCAGGCTGGAGTGCAGTGGTGCAGTATCAGCTCACTACAACCTCCACCTCCAGGTTCAAGAGATTCTCCTGCCTCAGCGTCCCAGGTAGCTGGGATTACAGGCGTGTGCCACCACACCCAGCTAATTTTTGTATTTTTAGTGGAGGCTGGGTTTCGCCATGTTGGCCAGACTGGTCTCAAACTCCTGACCTCATGTGATCCACCCATCTTGGATTTCCAAAGTGCTGAGATTACAGGCGTGAACCACTCACTGTGCTGAGCCATCATTCAATCCTCTTGTGTTCATTTCTCAAGGTCTTTTTGCCACACTGCTCCCATCCCATATTACCTTAAGGTTTTTCAAATGAACCACTCTTAGGCAATGTATTCATAGGAAACAATTACATCTCTTTCACCTATCTTTAGTAATTTCCACTTATTATCATGGATCCCATTTTTCTATGGTTACACACACAAAAACAACCTCATGATTAAGAACATGGGACCTTGAGCTAGACTTTGTGGCTTAATCCTGGCCCTGCTGCTTACAAATGGTATGATCTTTGCCATTTTAACATCATCTCTCTATGCTTCCGCTTCCCCATCTGTAAAATGGGAGATAAAAATATGTCTGCTGCATTAAGGTCTTTGTAGGGATTTGCACACTTGACACATAGTAAGTGCTCAAGAAATATTTTTTCTTTTCTTTTTCTTTTTTTTTTTTGAGACGGAGTCTCACTCTGTCGCCAGGCTGGAGTGCAGTAGTGCAATCTCAGCTCACAGCAACCTCCGCCTCCTGAGTTCAAGCAATTCTCCTGCCTCAGCCTCCCGAGTAGCTGGGACTACAGGCACCTGCCACCACGCCCAGCTAATTTTTGTATATTTAGTAGAGACAGGGTTTCACCATGTTGGCCAGGATGGTCTTGATCTCTTGATCTTGTGATCCACCCGCCTTGGCCTCCCAAAGTGCTGGGATAACAGGCATGAGCCACCACGCCCAGCCTATTTTTTCTTTTATAATTTATTTTTTTTAAATTGATAAATAAAAATTACATCTATGGTGTGCAACATGATGTTTTGAGATATATATTCTTTGTGGAATGGCTAAATCAAGCTAATTAAGTTATCATTACCTCACATGCTTTTTTTGTGATGAGAACACTTAAAATCTACTCAATAATTTTCGAGTATATGATACACTGTTATTAACTGTAGTCAGCATGTACAATAGATCTCTAGAACCTCTTTTCCTATTTAACTGAAACATTGTATCCTTTATCCAAGTCTCTCCAACTCCTTTCCCACCTCCAGCCCCTGGTAACAACCATTCTAAGGCTCTGCTTCCATGAATATGACATTTGTTTATTTGTTTGTTTTTCAGATTCATAATATAAATGAGGTCATACAGTATTTGTCTTTCTGTGTCTAGCTCATTGCACTCAGCATAAGATCCTCCAAGTTCATCCATGCTATCCCATATGATAGAATTTCCTCCTTTTTCAAAGCTGAAGCACATTCCATTGTGTATCCACCAAATTAAAAAAAAAAATCTATTCATCCACTGACGTGTTGGACACTTAGGATGATTCCATGTCTTGGCTATTGTGAATTGTTATTCTCAACATAGTTACTAACACTTACCCCTCACTTCCCCTGAGTCTTCTTTTCTCGAAGTTAAGCAGGTTCCTTTTCCTTATGAGACACTTTCTTTTCCCTGGAGCTGGCAGCTCTCCTGTGGGCGTGTCTGAATACGTCAATATCATATATGTGAATCAACCGCCAAGGAGACAGGAGGCAGTGCTCAAACGTGTGTCTCTGAGCTGGGGACTGGGGCAGGTTTTATAGGCAGAGGGTAATAAGACTTGATCTGATTGGGTCTTGCTATGAGGTGATGCCGGGAGGTGTGATCTGATTGGATCATGCCATGAGGTGATGCCAGGGCTCAATCTGATTGGATCGTGGACCACGCCAAGTGGTGTCCACTTCGTAATTCAGCCCCCATTCCTTGGTCCTGCCTGAGCACTTAGGTTCCACCTCTGGTTGCATATTTGGTTCATCTGAGGATGTTCAGGTTATGTGACCTTCAAACTGGGAGTCCGTGGCAGCTGAAAAACAACTCACCGTTTTATTACACAAAACGGAACCGGAATGGGCTGGTTCTGCGGTTACACCTCTACCACAATCCCTCCTCTTCTCACACAGGTTGGGGCTGCTGGTTTGTTTCTACAATGACCTGGAATTGCTGGATGCCACTGTGGCCCAAGTCCTGCTTCACCAGATGATCAAATGCAGCCACCTGAGGGGCTTCCAGGCTGGCGTCCAGAAGGTACAGCTGGGGTGCAAGGCCCTGAGGCCTCTGCCTCAGTTTCGCTAGACAGAGAAATGGGGAGCTTAGTTTAGCCTTTGAGAGAAAACACACAGTACAACTGATTTAAGTCCGGTCACAGCAGATGGCACCTCAAATACTGAGATAAGTGTAACATCGAAGCCCAGACAGAAATTAGCAAAGGAACAGACCCTGGGGAGATGAAAATTTAATCAGAACAGCCGTCTCAGCCAGGCGTGGTGGCTCATGCCTGTAATCCCAGCACTTTGGGAGGCCAAGGTGGGAGGATCATTTGAAGCCGGGAGTTTGATACCAGCCTGGTCAGCATCATGAGACCCTTGTCTCTGCAAAAAATATTAAAAAATGGCTGGGCACGGTGATTCACACCTGTAATCCCAGCACTTTGGGAGGCCAAGGCGGGCAGATCACCTGAGGTTAGTTTGAGATCAGCATGGCCAACATGGTGAAACCCCATCTCTACTAAAAATATAAAAATTAGCCAGGGGTGGTGGCATGCGCCTGTAATCCCAGCTACTCAGGAGGCTGAGGCAGGAGACTTGCTTGAGCCTGGGAGGCAGAGGTTGTGGCGAGCTGAGATCATGCCACTGCACTCCAGCCTGGGGGGTGACAGAGTGAGACTCTGTCTCAAAAAAAAAAAAAAAAAAAAAAAAAAAAAAAAGCCATATGCCTATACTGCCAGCTACTTGGGAGGCTGAGGTAGGAGGATCACTTGAGCCGAGGAGTGCCAGCCTGCAGTGAGCTATGATAGTGACATTGCACTCCAGCTGGATGACAGAGCAAGACCCTATGTAAAAAAAAAAAAAAAAAAAGAAAAGAAAAGAAAAGAAAGGGATAGCTACCTCTAACTTAAATATGCATACAGATCACCTGGGGATCTTAAATGCAGATTCTGATTCAGGAGCTCTTGATTGAGGCCCAGGACTCTCTTCTTCTTTTCTCTCTTCTTCCTCTTCTTCCTCCTTCTTCCCTTGGCCTCCCAAAGTGTTGGGATTACAGGTGTGAGCCATTGTGCCCAGCTGACACTGCACTTCCAACAAGCTTCCAGGTGATTCTGAAACCGCTGCTCTGGTGAGCATGCCTGGGGTGGCAGGAGATAAAGGAGTGGTTCTCGAACCTGCCTCTAGATTAGTAATATCCCTGCCAGGTGCCATCCCCAGAGATTCTGATGTTATTGTTCGGGGATGTGGCCTGGGGTATGGCCTGATTTTAAAGCTTCTCAGGTGATTTCAATGCAGCCAGGATTGAGAACACTGGATTGGAGGGTGGTTATGAGTTCCCAAGGCCAGCTTCTGAACAAAGGAGCAAACACACTGTCTCTCATTTTCCTTCCTCTCCATCTCTCTGTTCTTCCATCCAGTCAAGTCTCAATTCTACCCCTTCCATTCCACTTTTTGTGGCCCTTCTCAATTTGCTTAAAATAAAAAAGATGACATGAAAACAATATTAAATGAAATTTTGATAAAGCCATCCATAATTTCAGAGCAGTTTTCCACACATCACCGTAAAGTCCTCAAACACATTTGACATTTGAGATTGTGGCCATCTATTTTGGTCAGGGCATTTTTTTTTTTTTTTTTGACTCATTTTTTGTGTGTCTCATTCTGTCACCCAGGCTGGAATGCAGTGGTATAATCTCAGCTCACTGCAACCTCTGCCTTCCGGGTTCAAGTGGCACAATCTCATCTTATTGCAACTTCCGCCTTGCCTCAGCCTCCAGAGTAGCTGGGACTACAGGTGCGTGCCAGCACGCCCGGCTAATTTTTTGTATTTTTAGTAGAGATGGGGTTTCACCATATTGGCTAGGCTGGTCTTGAACTCCTGACCTCAAGTGATCCGCCTGCCTTGGCCTCCCAAAGTGCTGGGATGACAGGCCTGAGCCACTGAGCCTGGACTGTGAATGTGTATTTTTGTTTCCAAGGAAAAGAATCCCTCCCAAGCAAGCTCAAGCAAAAATAAGAAGACAAATATATGTTAAGGCCCCGGGGTCTCAACATGTGGCAGCCCTGACCAAGGAGAAGGTCGCATATGATTAGATATGAGGGAGCCCTTTGGGATCATCTAACTCAGTCATTCTCAAACTGGAGAATGCATCTAAATTACAGGGATGGCCTGTTAAAATACAGCTTGTGGCAGCGGTCCAGTTTTGTGGAAGACAATTTTTTGGCACCAGGGACCGGTTTTGTGGAAGACAAATTTTTCCATGGACTGGGGCCAGGGGATTGTTTCAGGATGATTCAAGTGCATTACATTTATTGTGCGTGCCTGCCTGCCTTCCTTCCTTCCTTCCTTCCTTCCTTCCTTCCTTCCTTCCTTCCTTCCTTCCTTCCTTCCTTCCTTCTTTCCTTTCTTTTCCTTCCTCCCTCCCTCCCTCTCTCTTTCTCGCTCTCTCTTTTTCCTTCTTTCCTCCTTCCCTCCCTCCCCCTCCCCTTTTCCTACCCCCTCCCTCCCCCTCCCCTTCCCCTCTCCTCTCCTTTCTTGATGGAGTCTCTCTCTGTTGCCAGGGTGGAGTGCAGTGGCACGATCTTGGCTCACTGCAACCTCTGCCCCCCAGGTCCAAGCAATTCTCTGCCTCAGCCCCCCAGTAGCTGGGACTACAGGTGCATGCCACCACGCCCAGCTAATGTTTTTTATTTGTAGTAGAGATGGGGTTTCACCATGTGGCCAGGATCATCTCATTCTCTTGACCTTGTGATCTGCCTGCCATGGCCTCTTAAAGTACTGGGACTACAGGTGTGAGCCACTGCACCCAGCCTGTGCACTTTATTTCTATTATTACATTGTAATATATAATGAAACAACTATACAACTCACCATAATGTGGAATCAGTGGGAGCCCTGAGCTTGTTTTCCTGCAACTAGACAGTCCCATCTGGGGGTAATAGGAGACAATGACAGATCATCAGGCATTAGATTCTCATAAGGAGCGCACAGACTAGGTCTCTTGCATTCACAATAGGGTTTGCTCTTATGAGAATCTAATGCTGCCTCTGATCTGACAGGAGGCAGAGCTCAGGCGGTAATGCTCACTGGCTTGCTGCTCACCTCCTGCTGTGGCTAGTTTCTAACAGACCAGGGTCCCGGTGGTCCCCATCTATGGCCCTGGGTCTGGGGATCCCTGGATTTCAGAGCCCCACTGTCTCTGATTCAGGAGGTCCGGGAGCAGCCTGGCAATCTGCATTTCTAACACGTCCCCAGGTGGTGCAGATGCCGCTGGGTGTGCTCCACACTTTGAGAGCTGCCGCTGTAGTCCACCCCTTCGTTTTACAGATGTGGAAACTGATCTCTAGGGAAGGGAGTTGCTGAATTTAGAGAACCCAGGTGCTGTGACAGCTGTTTCTTCTACTTCGCTCTGCTGCCCCCCAGTGGCTATTTCAATATTGCCAGAAACCCGTTTTGGGCACCTGTCTGAAATGACAACGTTAATACGTAAATTCGGGTGTTAAAACATGAACCATTCTTGTTTTTTGTTACAGAGCTCCTTGTATGGTAGGTGACTTTATCATGTTCCTTACCGAAAGCAGTTGGAACGCACATTTTACTATCATTAGGCAGGCATATTGCAATAAAATAATTATTAAAATGATCATAGAAATGTGCAGACAGGTGCAAGAGATAATTTTAAGGGGAAATACAGAAAAGCAAATTGTGCTTCTGTTCATATCACAACTCTGTAAAAACTACCTAGTATATCTATATTTATAAAGTATAAGAAGTCTTGGAAACATATACACCCAATTGCTAATCACAGTTATTTTTATGAGGTGGGATGTTCAGGAGACTTTTACTTTCTTGAACTGTGAAGAGTTATTTTTGGCCGGGTGTGGTGGCTCATGCCTGTAATCCTAGCACTTTGGGAGACTGAGGTAGGCAGATCATACGAGGTCAGGAGTTCGAGACCACACTGGCCAACATGGTGAAACCCAGTCTCTACTAAAAATACAGAAATTAGCCTCGTGTGGTGGTGAGTGCCTGTAATCCCAGCAACTCAGGAGACTGAGGCAGGAGAATCACTTGAACCTGGAAGGTGGGGGCTGCAGTGTTGCAGTGAGCCAAGACCACGCCATTATACTCTAGTCTGGGCGACGAGAGCAAAACTCTGTCTTAAGAGAAAAAAAAATTATTTTTACACAGATTATAAATTATCTTGAAAAGGGCCCTGGCTATTTCATGAAAGGAAAACAGCTTATATATATGGATATAGAGTTCAAGGTCACCAGAGGACAATAGATGCTATAAGAGTGTGGTGGAGTTATAAAGGGAACAACATTTATTTCTGACATGGATTAAGGTTGATTTAATAACAAATTAATATTTAAATGAAGCACACAGAGAATTTTCGGCACATGAAAGCCAAGGCCAGAGAAGGTGTCCTCCGTGTGGTGTCTTACTGTCTGGGCATGGCGGGAGCCTCTTTCCTTCCTCATTTCTGGGCCTGGAGGCTTTGATGGGACAAGGTCCAGGGAGGATGCTGTGGAGTCCTAATAGCCCTGGATGTGGTCAGAGGGAGCCACCGCCCTGCTTCCTGTCAACACTCATTCTCATTTGCTCTCCTTCCAGCTCAAAGCAGAACTCCTGGACATTGCCACAGAGAACCAGACGCTCAATGAGACCCTGGGTTCTTTGTCGGATGCGGTTGTAGGTTTGACCTACAGCCAACTGGAATCTCTCTCCCCCGAGGCTGTGCACGGAGCCATCTCCACCCTCAACCAGGTCTCAGGTTGGGCCAAGAGCCAGGTCATCGTCTTGTCTGCCAAATACTTGGCCCATGAGAAGGTCAGCTGGAGTTTTAAACTCTTCTTTATTTCCCCTGAGATGACCTAAGTGTATTAGTCCTCCCAGGCTGCCATAACAATATACTGTAGATTGAGAGGCGTAAACAACATACATTTACTTCTCACAATAGTGGAGACTGGGAAGTCCAACATCAAGGTGTCACAAATGTAGGTTTTATTCTGAGGCCTCTTCTCTTGGCCTGTAGGTGGCCTCCGTCTTGCTGTGTGCTCACCCGACCACATGAGAGCAAGCTCTCTGGTGTTTCCTCTTACAAGGAAACTAATCCCATTGGATCAGGGGATCCTGACCATCACCTGACCATCATTATCTCATGACATCATCTAACCCTTAAAGGCCTCACCTCCCAATACCATCACATTGGGGGTTAGGACTTTGACATACGAATTCTTGGGGGACACAAATATTTAATCCATAACAGTCAGTTATATACACACAGCAGGGGCAACCAATCAGTAAGAAGATGATGCTGAGAAGGACTGCCTGGGTTCAAATCCTCGCTTTGCCATTTACTAGCTGTGTGACACTGGGCAATTTGCTTATTTTCACTTTGCTTCAGTTTCTCTATTTGTAAAATGTGAACAACAATAGCACTTACTGCTGGACAACGTGGCCCACACCTGCAATTCCAGCACTTTGGGAGGCTGAGGTGGAGTATCACCTGAGGCTAGGAGTTTGGGACCAGCCTGATCAATGTGGTGAAATCCCGTCTCTACTAAAAATACAAAAATTAGCTGGGCGTGGTGGTGCACGCCTGTAATCCCAGCTGCTCGGGAGGCTGAGGCAGGAGGATGGCTTGAACCTGGGAGGCGGAGGTTGCAGTGAGCAGAGATCGTGCCACTGCACTCCAGCCTGGGCAACAGAGCAAGACCCTGTCTCAAAAAAAAAAAAAAAATTAAACAACAACAACAATAACAAATCAGTAGCACTTACCCTGCAGCATTGCTGCAAATATTATGTGAGTTGGTACACATGAAGAAGCTAGACCACCAGGTGACACCACAGAGTATGAGCTCAAGGGGCGTTAGCCATCACTGAGTGGGATCAACATGTGGGACTCATCCCAGGATTTTCCTGCCTGCTGTTGAACTGCTATTAGGTTGATGCAAAAAGCAATCACAGTTTTTGCCATTACTTTGGGATTAGGGATGATGCTATTTTATTCCAATCTTGGGCTGCAGAGAAGGAACTGTCAGGCAGACAGTCCTCTTTGGTGGGGACATGAGTCTTAATCTGTGTTCTAGCTGCTCCTGGGGTAGACAATGGACATTCTTTTGGGGACAATTAGTGTCCCTGGGTTGGGTCCAGTCCAGAGGGCTCCAAATCTGAGAGACTTGAGTTCTAAGCATTTTGGTGTCATCTTCTTTTTTTGTTTTGTTTGCTCTTGTCGCCCACGCTGGAGTGCAATGGCACAACCTCAGCTTACTGCAACCTCTGCCTCCCAGGTTCAAGCAATTCTCCTGCCTCAGCCTTCCGAGTAGCTGGGACTACAGGCACCCATCACCACACCCAGCTAATTTTTGTATTTTTAGCAGAGATGAGATTTTGCCATGTTGGCCAGGCTTGTCTCAAACTCCTGACCTCGTAATCCACCCGCCTTGGCCTCCCAAAGTGCTGGGATTACAGGTGTGAACCACCGCACCTGGCCTTTGGTGTCCTTCTCATTTAGTCCACACTCCTGGCCACTTCCCAGGATGCAAACTGGCTCACAAGGATTGGATTTGGACCCATTCCAATCAAATAATAATAACAAACATTTATTTATTTTTGGCTTCTGGATATTAATTTTAATTACTTTGAAACAACATAATTTACTGTCAGATGTTTGACAAGCATCCATTATAATTGCTAAACTGTGAATTGAGTATTAACTGTGTCTGACTAACTATACAAAACTCATCAATTTTTCTTTTGATGAAAGGTAGCAGGCTGGGCATGGTGCCTTATGCCTGTAATCCCAGCATTTTGGGAGGCTGAGATGAATGGATCACTTGAGGCTAGGAGCCTGAGACCAGCCTGGACAACATGGTGAAACCCTGTCTCTACTAAAAATAGAAAAATTAGCTGGGCACGATGGTGCACGCCTGTAATTCCAGCTGCTTCCAGGCCGAAGCAGGAGAATCGCTTGAACCCAGGAGGCAAAGGAGGTGGCAGTGAGCCGAGATCGTGCCACTGTACTCCAGACTGGGCTGGGCTACAGGGCAAGACTCTGTCTTAAAAAAAAAAAAAAAAAAAAAGTAGTAGAAATCTCAAAGAATAAAAGAGAGACTACTCCATAAAGGTCATGTTTACTAACCTAGCACCATAATTCCAGTGTTAGTACCTCCCATGCAGCTGGAAGGAGGATATGGGAAGAGGTGAAGATGTTGAAAATGTAAGGGGCTCCATTTTGCTTGCTCTAAAGCGAAATACCACAGTGTCTCATAAAGAAGAAAATCATTGAGGTTGGAAATGAAAACAAAATCTTTTGATTCAGGTGGTAAAGGGGTTTAAGAGTTATAGAGTAGAATCCATGCACCCAGAAGGCAGTGCTGGAGTCGGCCGCAGGAACTGAGGGGTTTCTTCCCCGTTTTTTCTTTTTTGAGACAGGGTCTCAGTGTGTTGCCCAGGCTGGAGTGCAGTGGTCTCATCTTGGCTCACTTCAGCCTTGACCTCCCAGGCTCAGGTGATCCTCCCACCTCAGTCTCCTGAGTAGCTGGGACCACAGGGGTGTGCCACCATGCTGGGCTGGTTTTTTGTATTTTTTTGTAGAGATGGGATTTTGCAGAGTTGCCCAGGCAGATCTCAAACTCCTGGGCTCAAGCAATCTACTTGCCTTGGCCGCCCAAAGAGCAGGAGTAGGGGATTTCTTCTTGGCATCCAAGTCTTTTTAAATTTCTTCATTTTTAAAGCTAGGTTTGGTATGTCATGGTTCTGAGCCAGCTATATTTCAACCACATTCTCCAAAGTAAATCCAAGTGGGAACTGGAGCAGGATGTTGGTAGGGAGGGCGAAGGGGGGATGAAGGGCAGCTGTAGCTCCGAGGGCTGGTCCTAGCCTGCTTCCTCCATCGCGGGGCTAAGGGAGGGGGATGTGGAATAACAAACATTTACTGAACATTTACTATGTGCCAGGTTGTGTTCTAAGTGAGTTAATCATTTAATCCAACAATCCTCTGAAGTCAGTAGTGCTATCATCTTCATTGTCCGGTCCATTCATGTGAGGTACAGAGTGTGTAAGAGAACTGGAAAAGGCCACATCAAAGTCACGCAGCTGGGATTGAACCCAGGGCACCTGGCCTCAGAGGCGTCTTGTTTACCTCTGGCGCTCACTGTCTCCAGCATGGCACCATGACCAATGCCCACCCATTCCCACTTTCTGACTCAGGTACCAGGCCAGCCCATTCATCTGGTCTCTTCTAGCCTCATGGTGACTTTACGCTGAAGGCTTTGAATCCTTGTTTCTGGACCTTGATTGGGGCTCCATGGGTCCACCTTGACAGTCCTCTCTGATTTGGTTTTAGGGAGTTAGGGAGACTGTTTTGTTCCCTCCCAGCCCAGGACAAAGTGGTTTGTTTCTTTTCTAATATCCAACTCTTCCTACTGAGGGGTGAGGCCACTTTTACTCAGAAGGCAAGAGGTCAAAAGGTCATGCCTTCTTTGAAGACAGCATGAGATCACCCATTATACACAGAATAACTGAAGGAACCCACTCAGCTGTCTTTTCATAGAACCAAAGCATGTCCTTGATTATATGGAAAACTTTCTAGCATCTTCACTCTAAAGGAAGGAAAAAAAACCCACGTATAATTTCTTTCTTTTCTTTTATCTTTTTTTTTTTGAGATGGAGTTTTGCTCTTGTTGCCCAGGCTGTAGTGCAATGGCACAGTCTCGGCTCACTGCAACCTCTGTCTCCTGAGTTCAAGCAATTCTCTTGCCTCAGCCTCCCAAGTAGCTGGGATTATAGGCACCTGCTACCACACTTGGCTAATTTTTGTATTTTTAACAGAGATGGGGTTGTACCATGTTGGCCAGGTTGGTCTCGAACTCCTGACCTCAGGTGATCCACCTGCCTTGGCCTCTCAAAGTACTGGGGTTACAGGTGTGATCCACCACACCCAGCAAACTCTCTTTCTTGATAGAAGGAAGGAAGGCCTGTGGAGGCAGCATCTGTCTGGCTCACTGCTGTGCCCCTAATGTGTCACTCATCCTGATACTTGACACATAGATGGGCTGAGTGCATGTTGGAGAGGTGAAAGGCGGGAGCAGAGCCTGACTGTGCGGCTGCTCCTCTTCCAGGTGCTGTCTTTCTACAATGTCAGCCAGATGGGCGCGCTGCTGGCTGGGGTCAGCACCCAGGCCTTCTGCAGCATGAATTGTAAGGACCTCTCGCAGGTCCTGAGAAGTGCCGTTTCCCAGTACGTGTCTGACTTGTCACCTGCCCAGCAGCAAGGTATCCTCAGCAAGGTGAGAGGATGATGTCTGGTGCTCAGCCACATGTCACGGGGTGTGTTTTTGGGGTTTGGTGAGTGGGTTGTGACTTTGGACCATGAACCGAGGGCTGGGATTGTCTCAGTCGTTGGTGTCTGTGGTGGCTCTGCCTTCTCCTGGTGGTACACCTTCCCTCCTTTCCAGACAGAGCCCTTCGGTCATGCTGTCATTCTTCCCAGACCCCTTTGTTCTCCCAGACAGTCTAATCTGGAAGACTTTTCTTTTTTTTTTCTTTTTTTTTTTTTGAGACGGAGTCTTGCTCTGTCACCCAGGCTGGAGTGTAGTGGCGCGATCTTGGCTCACTGCAAGCTCCGCCTCCCGGGTTCACGCCGTTCTCCTGCCTCAGCCCTCCAAGTAACTGGGACTATAGGTGTCCAACACCACGCCTGGCAAATTTTTTGTATTTTTAGTAGAGATGGGGTTTCACTATGTTGGCCAGGATGGTCTTGATCTCCAGATCTCATGATCCACCCGCCTCTGCCTCCTAAAGTGCTGGGATTACAGGCTTGAGCCACGGTGCCTGGCCTAGAAGACTTTTCTTAAATCAGGTTTCCTGATCTTATAACACTTCAAGTTTTTTTTTTTTTTTTTTTTGAGACAGTCTTTCTGTGTTGCCCAGGCTGGAGTACAGTGGTACGATCATAGCTCATCACAGTCTTCCGGGCTCAAGCAATCGTCCTGCCTCAACTTCCTGAGTGGCTGGGACCACAGGCGTGCATCACCATGCCTGGCTAATTTTTTAACTTTGTAGAGACAGGGTCTTGCTATGTTGCCCAGGCTAGTCTTGAACTCCCGGCCTAAAGCCACCATGTCTGGCTAATTTATTCATTTTTCGTAGAGATGGAGTATTGCTCTATTGCCAGGCTGCCAAACTCCTGGCCTCAAATAATCCTTCTGCTTCAGCCTCCAAAAGTGCTGGGATTACAGGTGTGAGCCACTGTGCCTGGCCTAAAATTTGTTTTTCAAATCTAAAAATAAACCCCAAAGTTCTAGGGTGCGTCTGAAAGCCCTTTTCATGGTCCACAGCCATGTCTGTATTCTGTTTTTTTGTTTGTTTGTTTAGATAGGGTCTTCCTCTATTACCCCAGTCAGCATGCAGTGGCATGATCTTGGTTCACTGCAGCCTCCACCTCCAGGGCTCAAGTGATCCTCCCACCTCAGCCTCCCAAGTAGCTGGGACTACAGACCTGTGCCACTCACTAATTTTTGTGTTTTTTCTAGAGATGGGGTCTTGCCATGTTGCCTGGGCTGGTCTCAAACTCTTGGGCTCAAGTGATCCACCTGCCTTGGCCTCCTACAGTTCTGGGATTACAGGCGTGAGCCACCATGCCTGGCCCCTTTTTTACTTGTCAGGGAGTCTTTTGACATCTTGCCCTATCAGGTCTGTTCTGTCCAATGGCAAAATCTGTTAAGAAACCAAAACTTGGCCAGGTGCAGTGGCTTACGCCTATAATCCCAGCACTTTGGAAGGCCAAGGTGGGTAGATCATGAGGTTAGGAGATTGAGACCAGCCTGGCCAACATGGTGAAACCCCGTCTCTACTAAAAACAAAAAAAATTAGCTGGGCATGGTGGTGCACTCCTGTAGTCCCGGCTCTTCGGGAGGCTGAGGCAGGGAAATTGCTTGAACTCAGGAGGTGGAGATTGCAGTGAGCCAAGATCGTGCCACTGAACTCCAGCCTGGTGACACAGCCAGACTCCCATATCAAAAAAAAACAAAAACAAAAACAAAAAAACCCCAAAAACCCCAAAACTTAAGGGGTTTGGCCTAAAACACCAACATCTTACAGATAGCAAGTAGCCCATACAGTTAAAATAAAGAAATGAAGAGCATGGGTTGCATGGGTTTTGGAATCAGACAGACTTGGGCTTGAATCTCACTTACTGACTTTCAACTCATCACACTTTAAGTCTCTGTTTCCTCACCTGTGAAATGGGGATGATGCTACTCTCCACTTCCTAGGGTTGCTGAGCCGGTCTGATGGATTTTATTGCCTGTGTTGTAGTGTCCGGCCCTTCCTTAAAGCTCAATGCATTTTTTACAAGGTTGTTTTGATGCTTCTCACTTTTGGCAGATGGTGGAAGCTGGAGACACTGCCTCAGGCATTGTGGAGATACAAGGGGCTTTCTTTAAGGAAGTGTCTCTCTTTGATTTAAGGAGGCAACCTGGATTCAACTCTACAGTCCTGAAGGATAAGGAACTTGGAAGGAGCCAGGTACTGCCATGAAGCACAGATCGATCCTGTATTTCTGACTCTCTGTCTTGTGAGAATGAATGGTCTGTTTTAAGGTTAATTTGATAAAAGAAATTTATTTCTGTGTGATTAGTATAGGAGGCAGAATAGTATAGTGTTAAGAAGTTGGACAGGCTGAGGCAGGAGGATCGCTTGACGCCAGGAGTTTGAGACCAGCCTGGGCAACGTAGCAAGACCCTGTCTCTACAAAAAGTTAAAAAATTAGCCAGGCGTGGTGATGCATGTCTGTGGTCCCAGCTACTCAGGAGGCTGGGGCAGGAGGATCATGTGAGCCTGGGAGTTCCACAATGCAGTGAGCTATGGTTATGCTACTACTGCACTCCAGTCTGGGCAACAGAGCAAGACCCTGTCTCTTAAAAAAAAGTTAGACAACACCTGAGCATGAATTCTGGCTCCCACTTATTTATTAGCTTTGGAGAAGGTCCTTATATGGCCTCAGTTTTCTCATGTGCAAAATGGGGATAATTTTGATAATAAAATGAGGGTCACTGTTATATGCCACGTGGGTTGTGTGCTATAAATATTTGCGGCTATTATGTGTGTTATTAAATGCTGTGAGCATTGAGGCCACTTGGGGGGATGGTGCTGTTGAAGTGGATGCTCTGCCTTAGTACCGTCCTTGACTTCCTTTGTATCCAGTCAATCTTCATTACATGCACTCAGGAAATGTTTATCAAGCACCGCCCAACAATGCGCCAGGCACCACTCACAGTGCTGAGAGTGCAAAACTGAATGAAATCCCAGACACAAATCCCTGTCTGTTGCAGGGGCTCTTGCTCAGGGTCTCTCATGAGGCTGGATGATATCCCGGTTATCTATTGGTGTGTCACAAACCACCTCTAAATTTAGTAACAGTGGCAACCGTTTTATTTTATTTTGTTTTATTTTTTGAGACAGAGTCTCTCTCAGTTACCGAGGCTGGAGTGCAGTGGCACAATCTTGGCTCACTGTAACCTCCTCCTCCTCCCGAGTTCAAGCAATCCTCATGGCTCCGCCTCCTGAGTAGCTGGGATTACAAGCACACGCTGTAATGCCAGGCTAATTTTTGTGTTTTTTATAGAGACAGAGTTTCACCATGTTAGCCAGGCTGGTGTCGAACTCTTGACCTCAAGTGATCTGCCTGACTTAGCCTCCCAAAGTCCTGGGATTACAGTTGTGAACCAGGGCACCCGGCCAATAGTTTTATTTTGGAAAATACATCCTGCCACCAAAGACTTCAAGATACTTTTGTCCCACTGAGCTGATGGGATTGCCATTTCCTGAGACGGGGAAAGACCGTGGGAGGGTCCCGGAATTTGACTCCGTGCCCAAGGAAATCTTTGGGGCCACAAACAGTGTCCAGAACTTCCCTCCATCACCCACTCCTTTTGCCTGGGCTTTTGTGCTGCTTTCTGGCTCTCAGCTACCATATCTAACGCTAGCTCATAATTTATTCTGTTTGGGGAATGATGCCCAAAGTTTCAGAGTCTATAAAATAGACAAATGTAGTACTTGATTGCATCTGCAAGTTAGGGATTCTGTAAAATTATGTTCCTTAAAACAAATGACTCCCTTGTCTACTTGGCATTGTTCTAGAGTGCTCATTGGGGGGTGGTTTGAAGGGAGTGCATGCTGCTGGCTGCGGGTACTTTATTGCTGGTGCTTTCTAGCCCATCCTGGTCTATTCTGGGATGCCTGGTGTTCAGGACCTGGCAGGCGCACGTGTAAGTAGGAGCCACAGGGAGTTCTCAACTGGTCAGCAGTTTTGTAAATCACAGGAAGTAAAACTCCAGCCCTGCCACCAACTTCTTTGCCTCTCATCTGCCTCATGGGGCGTAGAGAATCACCTGGAGTGTGAGAACAGGGCTCTGGAATTACCTTGACGCTGGTTCAAATCCAGGCACTGCCACTTAGCGATGGTGTAGTCCTAGGTAACTCACATAGCCTGTTAAGCCTCCATTTTCCCATCTGTAAAACGGGATTGTGGAGCACCTGCCTGATGGGGCCTCACAGTGTTGGACACACGCTGAGTGTACCATCAGTGCTGTCGATCATTCTCTTCTCGCAGGCTCTGTTCCTGTATGAGCTTCTGTTAAAGACCACCAGAAGGCCTGAGGAGCTTTTGAGGTAGGAAAATGTAACTCGGCCTGGGTGCCGAACAGGCCCTTCAGAACGTTTTGCCAGAGCAGCCTACTTTCCCAGGAGGGGGAGTTAGGCAGTCACGTCTGTAGCTTGTGTCTGATCATATCTGCCTTCTCTTGCTCTTTCTTTCCTCTCCTCCTCACCTCCTTCCTCTCCTGAGTCCCTTGTTTTGTTTTCTAGTGCTGGGCAGCTGGTCAAAGGCGTGACCTGCTCACACATTGATGCCATGAGCACTGACTTCTTTCTGGCCCATTTCCAGGATTTTCAGAACAACTTCGCCCTGCTTTCA
The DNA here is from genome assembly GCF_047675955.1 of Chlorocebus sabaeus. NCBI lineage: Eukaryota > Metazoa > Chordata > Mammalia > Primates > Cercopithecidae > Chlorocebus > Chlorocebus sabaeus. The sequence continues at coordinate 20,428,585 of NC_132908.1, forward strand.
CCGTATCAGGTACCGTTAAAGCATTTTTCAGCTTCTAATTCTCACTCCCTACCCCAGTCACTGGGGCTGAATTAGCTGTGGCATCTAAAGATCTTTATGCCAGAATTATTTAGATGCAAGTGATGACTTAGGGCCAAAGATTGAGCCAGGTTTTTTCCAGTTTCTTTTTAAACAGCTCCAAATACCCACATCTCTACAGCCAGAGTATCAACAGATTGGTTATTCCATACTCAAATTTGAACCTTAAAATATATTCACAGGGGAGATTATTTTGCGTGTTCGTAATTACGTTCTCGTAGGATGAAAGGTGATCCTTTAGCTAATATTCCAACATTTTCCAGGAGGAGCTGTGAATGCGAACAGTACTCTGAGAACATTTTCTTTCTCACTTAAAACTTCATTTTCCAAAAGATTATGGAGGCTATTTAACCCTTTGGGGAGATTAGAAGCAGTAACTGATGTTTTTTTTTTTTTTGAGACAGAGTCTTGCCCTGTCACCCAGGCTGCAGTAGAGTGGCACGATCATGGTTTACTGCAGCCTCAACCTCCTGGGCTCAAGAGATCCTCCCGCCTCAGCTTCTTGAGTAGCTGGGACTAAAGGCACACACCACCATGCCTGGCTAATTTATTTATTTTTTTGTAGAGATAGGGTCTTGATATGTTGCCCAGGTTGGTCTCAAATTCCTGGGCTCAAGTGATCCTCCTGCCTCAGCCTCTCAAAGTGCTGGGATGACAGGCATGAACCACTGCACCCAGCCAGTGACTGATTTTTCACAGGGTCTAAGCTAGTAAACACAGGCCTTGCAGCATTTGAACTTTTGGTGTGAACCGTTGGCTTACAGACTCCTGTAATGGATAGAAAAAGCACCTTCTCAACTCTGGCCTTGCGTTTCAGACTAGAATGAAGAATTTCCAAAGAGGAAATTATCTCCCAGAAAATCAGGAAGCATTGAGTGCTTGCTGTATAATCCTTCAAGATCATTAGAGGAATATGCAAAGTTTTAATGAAGCTCTCTCATTCCCTTGGGCTGTTAATTCTGTTAGTGATTCTCAAAATTGAGCTTGCATCAGCATTGTCTGGAAGGCTGTAAAAACACAAATTGGAGGCCCCACTCCCAGAGTTTTACATATAGTAGGTAAGGGGTGAGGCCTGAGACTTTGCATTTCTAATCGGTTTGCTGGTACAAACCACTGAACTATATTAAAAGACCTGCCCAGGTGGGTAAGCCAATAACTGAGCAAATGGATGGAGGCAAGACCTGCTTTGAGGAAGACCTACATGTTCGAGCAGGAAGAGTTACCCCAGTAAAGGTGCTTTCCCTAGGCTTCCAGCTCTCAGAGCCTTCACATACCAGTTAATTAGATAATTTGCCTTTCTCATTTATATTTTTACTAAAAACACATTATTATTGTTGTTGTTATTATTATTATTATTGTTATTATTGACAGGACCTTGCTCTGTTGCCCAGGCTGGAATGCAGTGGCTCAATCTTGGCTCACTGCAACCTCCGCCCCTGGGTCCAAGTGATTCTCCTGCCTCAGTCTTCTGAATAGCTGGGATTCTAGGTGCCCACCAGCATACCTGGCTAATTTTTGTATTTTCAGTAGGGATGGGGTTTCACCATGTTGGCCAGGCTGGTCTCAAACTCCTGACCTCCAATGATCCACCAGCCTCAGCCTCCTAAAGTGCTGGGATTACAGGCATGAGCCACCATGCCCATCCTGAAAACACATAATTATTACAAAAAAAACAAAAACAAAAACAAAAAACCACAATACAGAGAAAGTAAAATTTCCCCAAATTTTTCCCAGAGCAGTTGTTCTCAACAGAGTACTCTTTTGCCCTCTTAGGGGACTTTTGGCCCATGTCTGCAAACACTTTTGGTTGTCACAACTGGAGCAGAGCTATTGGCATCTAGTGGGTAGAGGCCAGGGGTGGTGTTCAACATCCTACAATGCGTAGGACAGCACCGGTACATGCAGGTATCTGGTCCAAAATGTCAATAATACTGAGGTGAGCAACTGTGTTTCAGAGGTAACTATAAAGAACAGTTTGCTATCATTTTTGAGAGTTTTCTTTTACATATAAAATATAGGCCAGGAGCAATGACTCATGCCTGCAATTCTAGCACTTTGGGAGGCTGAGGTGGGAGGTTCATTTGAGGACAGGACTTTGAAACCAACCTGGGAAACATATAGCAAGACTAACTGTACACAAAGTACAAAAATTAGCCAAATGTGGTAGCACACGCCTGTAGTCCTAGCTACTTGGGAAACTGAGGCAGGAGGATCACGTGAACCCAGGAGTTCAAGGCAGCAGTGAGCTATGATCGAGTCATTGCATTTCAGCCTGTGTGATAGAGTGAGACTCTAACTCTAAACCAAATTAAAAAAAACGTATCTATTTACATGTAATATAAAAACCACAAGTGGGCTGGGCATAGTGGCTCATGCCACTTTAGGAGGCTGAGATGGTGGACCACCTGAGGTCAGGAGTTCGAAACCAGCCTGGCCAACTTGGTGAAACCCCATCTCTACTAAAAATACAAAAAAAAAAAAAAAAAATTAGCCATGCATGGTGGCAGGTGCCTGTAATCCCAGCTACTTGGGAGGCTGATGCAGGACAACTGCTTGAACCAGGAAGGCGGAGGTTGCAGTGAGCTGAGATTACGCCACTGTACCAGTGGGTGACAGAGTGAGACTCTGCCTCAAAAAAAAAAAAAAAAAAAAAAACCACAAGTGAGTTCATACTATACACACTGTTCTGTTTATATATATAAGATATATATATAGATATGTAACTATATATATAATGATATATATAGTTAAGCTATGTGTAACTATATATAATTAAATATAACTATATATAGTTAAATATAACTGTATAACTATGTGTGTAGTTAAGCTATATATATAGTTTAACAGAATAGTGTGTAGAATATGAGCTCATTTGTGGTTTTTACATTATAATATAACTATATATGTATATGCACATGCATAAAATAGCACAGACATCATTTAATGTTCATATATATAAATCTACCTCATTTAAAACAAAGTAGGTGCACTATTCCATTGTATGTATATACCATAATCTACTTAACCAATCCCCTGATGAGGAATATTAAAATTATATCTCCCTTTCTTGCAGATATAAAACAATTGCGATGAGCATCACACTTAAATGTCTGTGTTCATGTTTGTTATTGCAATTTTCTTATCCATAAACTGGGCAGAGTAGTGGTACCTACATCACAGGGTGCTGTATTGCATAAGTGAACACATATGAAGCACTTAGAATAGTGCCTGGCACACGGAAAGCACTACTTGTGTTTGTTCTTCTTCTTACTGCACTAAATCCCCAGAACTGCTTAATCTTTCAGGTTAATTGTTTGGCGTGGAAATACTGGGAAGTTTCCAGGTTGTCTATGCCACCTTTCCTCTTGGCTGCACTCCCGTAAGTGAACATCAGCCCCTACTTTCTGGCTCAGCAGTAAGATCGGTGGGAATCACTGAAGTCAAAGTGATTCTCTCACCACTGGGTTTTCTTGAGGAACTAGAGGCAGAGTGGAGCGTGCCTTAGACAGTTAAACCCTTGAGATCCAGGATTTCAATTCTGAGTATCATATAGACATTTCAGACAGACCTTCTTGCTTTTCATGTTATGTAGAAACCAAGCCAAAGCAACCGAAGCCTGACTGGGTGTCAGTGAGGCAGGTCCCATCTGGCCTGGCTTTGTGGCTGTGCCAGGCTTCAGGGGAATCAGGGCTGATGGGAGTAGTAGGTGTTTCTCCTGGCATGTGTGAGCTTTCAGGCCTGCAGGGTAGCCCTGCTTTTCAAACATGATCTGGACATTGTTTCTCTCCTTTTCTCCTTCTTTATTTCCTTCTACCTTATTTTGCTTTTATTGTCTTCATTCATTCAAAAAAAAAAATTGAGTACTTGCTGTATGCTAGTTCTCAGATAGCTAAATTTTCTATCTGAAAATTTAGAAATTCCTATTAGTTTATCAGACCTTATAATCTCATGGTGGGAGAGGGTATAGACAAACATGAAGCCAATTATAGTATCAGGTTGATATTTGGTTGAAAGCAACAGAACTGAAACTGAAACTGGATTATGCAATAAAAGGGAATTTTTGATTCAGGTAACTGGAAAGTTGAGAGGGACTTCAGGCATGGCTGGATCTAGGGGTTCAAATGATGTCATTTGTCTCTTGTCCCAGCTTATCTCTGCTGGCTTCACTATCAGGCAAGTTCTTTCTCAGTGGAAACCCTGGCAGATCTAAGGTTAAATTTTCCCAGCTTCATTTTCAGGGAAAAGAGAAAAACATTCTCTTCCCATCGTTCTCAATACACGTCTTGGGTTTGACTCTCATTGACCTTAATTGGGCAAATTTGTTTTCCTTGAACCAATCAGTGAGGTTGGGAGGACGGGTAACTTTGACTGACTTTAATCTGTATTGCACCCCTGGGGCTGGAGAGAAACAATAAGGTCTTAGAGTGAGAGAGATGGTTTTCCGAGAAAAACCAGGTGCTTTCCTAGAAAGCCAAGTGCTGTTCTACACCTCTGTTAGCACAGAGGTGTAAGAACATGTTTCAGGGAAGATGTTGAATCTGGTTTTCGAACAGTCAAGTGGTGGGGTTGAGTAGGCCAGATGGGTTTCAGGCAGCCTTTCTCAACTTTTTTATTGCTTTCCAAAGGAGAGGCAAAGGAGAGGGATAATGAGCACTGGGCACAGAGGAGGGAATATCACCTATAGACTGGAGAGACAGAGGAGACTGAACTAGTGCTAGATCAAGAGTTTAAGATGGACATTCCAGGCAGTGGAATGGGGATGTCCGGTTCAGCAGTGGGTAAGAAAAGCAAATCACTCTGGGAACACATGGGGGTATATCTGCGGAGTAGATAGGGGAGAGAAGGCCAGAGAGGTAAGGAACATCAGATCATGGGGGATTTGTGAAGTGAGGAGTTTCACTCATATTCTGTGTGCAGCCATCAGATTTATATTTCAGAACGATCATCGCCACTACCCACATGGAGGACAGAATGCAGGGAGGATGAATGGAAAGAAGGGAGACAGCTGAAGATTATTTCAGTAACCCAGATCTTGGCATGGCATTTCTTCCACTCATTCATGTCTCAGCTCAAATGGAACTGCCTTAGAAGGGGCTCGTTTGATTATCCCCATTGTCATTCTCTTTTACAGAGCCATTTTATTTTCTTCCTTACATTAATTAATTAATTACTTTTTGAGACAGAGTCTCCCTCTGTCACCCAGGCTGGAGGGCAGTGGTGTAATCTTGGCTCATTGCAACCTCTGCCACCTGAGTTCAAGAGATTCTCCTACCTCAGCCTCCCCAGTAGCTGGGATTACAGGTGTGTGCCACCACGCCTGGCTGATTTTTGTATTTTTTGGTAGAGACAGGGTTTCACCATGATGGCCAGGCTGGTCTCAAACTCCTGACCTCAGGTGATCTGCTTGCCTTGGCCTCTCAAGTGCTGGGATTACAGGCGTGAGCCACTGTGCCTGCCTTCTTCCTTACATTTATTAATAGCTGAAATGACCTGTTTTATTCATTGGTTTCTGTGTTTCTTCTCTCTACTAGAATTAAGCACCATGAATGCAGGACCACTTGTGTCTTGTTCATTGTTATATTTGGTGCCTAGAATAGTGCCTGGCTTACTGTAGATGTTTTGTAGATATTTGCTGGATGAATGAAGATATAAATAAGACAGTGGTACTGGGAATGGAGAAGTAAGAATAGATTTTTGTTGTTTTGAGACAGGGTCTCATTCTGTCACCCAGGTTGGAGTGCAGTGGTGCGATCTCAGCTCACTGCAACCTCTGCCTCCCAGGTTCAAGTGATTCTTCCACTTCAGCCTCTGGAGTAGTTGAAACCCCAGGTGCATGCCACCATGCCCAGCTAATTTTTTGTATTTTTGGTAGAGATAGGATTTCACCATGTTGCTCAGGCTGGTCTCAAACTCCTGATCTCAGGTGATCCACCCACCTTGGCCTCCCAAAGTGCTGGGATTATAGGTGTGAGCTACCGCACCCAGCCAGAAGTAAGAACAGATTGGGATAATACTAAGGAGATAGCAATAACAGTCTTGGGATAAAGAAAAAAAGGAGTGTGGGATAGCACAGAGGTGGAAGAACATGTTTGGGGGAAGATGTTGAATCTGGTTTTGGAACAGTCGAGTGGTGGGGTTGAGTAGGCCGGATGGGTTTCATGCAGCTTTTCTCAACTTTTATTATTGCCTTCCAAAGGAGAAAATTTTAATTTCTCCTGAATGAAAGAAATTATACACTGAGGAAAAATATTCTGAGTAGGAATGAGTTTCAGTGGGTCACAGATCATTGTCATAATGGTCTTTTTTATCCCCCATCCAAACCAGTTTCTCCTTTTTGAGGGTGACCTTGACCCTGTTGAGAATACATGGTCAAGAGCTGAAGGCAGAGTTCTGGACTGGAGATGACAGAATTTCTCTTTCCACTCTTTTTCTTATCTTTCTTTCTCACTTTCTACTTATTCTCTCCTTTTTGTCTCTTTTTTCATCTACTTTTTCCTTTCTTTTTCATCTCCCCTCAACCAGTCCATCAATCAACATGTTTATTTATGGAGAACCCATTATCTGATCAATGCTCTGGGGTATAGAAGAGGAGCATGATGGGAAATTTGTTCCCACCCATAGAAGAGGGTCATGATGGGAAATTTGCTCCCACCCATAGAAGAGAGCATGATGGGAAGTTTGTTGCCCATTCATAGAAGAGGAGCATGATGGGAAGTTTGTTCCTACCCATAGAAAGGAGCACGATGGGTGGGAGACTTGCTACCTGCTGCCGGGAGCCAAAGCATCACTGGGGAGAACAAACATTTAAAGAACGTCTTTGGGATGACCTCTTGGGCATGTGGACCCTGATTTTAGGGGTCAACAGGAGCAGCCACGTGTTCCTCCTCTTGTTCTCCACATCCCTCTCCAGGGCCCGATACTTGGTTTCTGTCCCAGCCTCCCAGTGTGTGCCCTTTCTGATCAGCCTGGGGAAGAGCTGGTCGGATTCCTTGGTTTTAGATTCCCACAAAAAGACTTCAGTCCTCAGGAAAGTGCAGCAGTGCCTGGTAAGAAAACTCTTCTTGGGCGTCCCCTCCCTCTGGGTGTCTGTGGCCATCTTGGGGAGCCCTGTGAGGGATCTGGCTGGGATCTTGAGCCTGCTCTGATGGCCAGAAGTCTGACTTGTGGGTCTTGAAGCTTACTCTAAAGCTGCTGGTTGGAACAATCTTGGCCATTGGTTCTGGAGACTTCTGCTCCAGGGTCCAAAGGAGGGGAGGCTACTCTGGAGGAATGGAAAGAGCACAGCACCCAGAGACTGGGTGCCAGTGATTGGTTATGTGGCTTTGGGTGAATCACCTTTCCTCCCTGAGCCTCAGTCTTCTCATCTGTAAGGTGGGGGTAATAGCACATCCCCCATAGAGGTTTTTTTTTTGGACAGAGTCTCACTCTGTCACCCAGGCTGGAGTGCAGTGGCGCGATCTCAGCTCACTGCAACCTCTGCCTCTCAGGTTTGAGCAATTCTCCTGCCTTAGCCTCCCAAGTAGCTGGGAATACAGGTGTGTACCACTATACCCGGCTATTTTTTGTATTTTCAGTAGAGACAGGGTTTCACCATGTTGGCCAGGATTGTCTAAAACTCCTGACATTAGGTGATCCACCCACCTCGGCCTCCCAAAGTGTTGGGATTACAGATGTGAGCCACCGTACCCAGCTTCCTCATAGGGTATTGAGAGCATGACATGGGCAATGTGTTATTTAACAGTAGAGGCTCAAAGGCCAGACTGTCTGGGTGTGAATCCTAGCCTTGCCACTAGCTGGCAGTTTCTTTTTCTTTAAAAAATGGATAATAGTAGTACTTACTTCTTACAGTTACTTTGAAGGTGACTAGATTGAGACCCGTAGATACTCAGGACAGTGCACATAGGAAACACACAATAAATGTCAACAATTTTTGTCATTTTGCAAAAGTGCAAAAGAGCTTTGAAGGCTTTCAAGTGGCACACAGACTTTGAAGTGCTGTTTTCGTTGTTGTGGTGCTAATAGTATAATGGTGGTTGAACTCTGGAATATTCTTAGAGCAGTAACAATGACAGCAGTGCTCAATTACTGAGTGCTCCTGGTGTGCCAAGCCAGGGTTTTCCAGATTTCTGAGGCCTGCATCCCTGGGGAAGATCAGGTCCCCTTCCATCTCTAGGAATCCATGGCAGGTAGGCAATTCAGATCCTGGAATCTTTAAAAAGTTTGAGATTGGAATTTTTTTTTTCTTTTTTGAGACAGAGTTTTCCTCTGTCACCCAGACTGGAGTGCAATGGCATGATCATCTCGGCTCACTGCAACCTCCACCTCCCGGGTTCAAGTGATTCTTGTGCCTCGGCCTCCTGACTAGCTGGGACTACAGCCATGCACCACGATGCCAGGCCAATTTTTGTATTTTTGATATAGATGGGGTTTCACCATATTGGCCAGCCTGATTTCGAACCCCTGGCCTCAAATGATCTGCCTGCCTCGGCCTCCCAGGGTGCTGGGATTATAGGTGTCAGCCACAGTGCCCACCTCACAGGATGTATTTCTAATGGCTCATGATCTTATGCTCTGCTGGAACTGCCCATTGGCTCCACTTTTCGAGTTCAGGACAACTCCATTGCCGATGAGTACACTGTGGACATCATGGGGAACCTGCTGTGTCACTTGCCCGCAGCCATCATCGACAGGGGGATCTCCCCCAGGGCCTGGGCGACTGCTCTACACGGCCTCAGAGACTGCCCAGACCTCAACCCCGAGCAAAAGGCTGCAGTGAGGCTCAAGCTCCTGGGACAGTACGGGTGAGGAGTGGCCGGGCTTGGCTTTTGGGGCTGTGGTATGCTCTGTGGAGGAACACTCAACCTTGGCTCTCCTGCCCTGCAAACAGAGTCTCTGGCTTAGGATGAGATAAAATTCTTAGGCTTATTTTGGAAATGTGACCTTTCTTCTTTTGGCTTCAGATTTTTTTTTTTTTTTTTTTTTTGAGACAGAGTCTCATTCTGTGGCCAGGTTGGAGTGCAGTGGTGCAACCTTGGCTCACTGCAACCTCTGACTCCCTGGTTCAAGCGATTCTCCTGCCTCAGGCTCCCGAGTAGCTGGGATTACAGGCATGCGCCACCACGCCCAGCTAATTTTTGTATTTTTAGGAGAGACAGGGCTTCACCATGTTGGCCAGGATGGTCTCGATCTCCTGACCTCGTGATCCACCCGCCTCGGCCTCCCAAAATTCTGGGATTACAGGCATGAGTCACCATGCCTGGCCTTGGCTTCAGATTTGCTGTAAAATGGAATCAATAGTAGCTTCCCTACAAATCTCAAAGAGTTGTTACTTACACAGCTTGGCATATGAAGGGGAAATTTGGAAAACATGGCCCTTTACAGATGCACAGCAGTGGTATTATTATTATTAGTTTAAAGACTATATATATATATATTTTTGAGATGGGGTCTTGCTCTGTCACCCAGGCTGGAGTGCTGTGGCACAGTAATAGCTCACTGCAGCCTCAACCTCCTTGGCTCAGGTGATCCTTTCACCTCAGCCTTCCAAGTAGCTGGGACCACAGGTGCACATCACTGTACCCAGATAATTTTTGTATTTTTTTTAAGGGATGGAATTTCATCATGTTGCTTAGGTGGGTCTCGAACTCCTGGGCTCAAGGGATTCACCCACCTAAGCCTCCCACAGTGTTGGGATTATAGGTGTGAGCCACCATGCCTGACCCTAGAGTCTATTTTTAAGACTAGTTTTAGGTTCTCAGAAAAATGGAGAGGATAGAGATTTCCCATATCCCTCTGACCCCATACACGCATAAGCTACCCGTGATCAATATCCCCCACCAAAGCTGTACATTTATTAGAACTGATGAACCTATGTCGACATTATTGTCATTGGATTCTCATTGTCACCCGAAGTCTGTATTTTACATTAGGGTTCACTCTTGGTGCTTTACATTCTATGGGTTCAGACAAGTATATAATAACATGTATTCACCATTATAGTATCATTTGGAGTATTTTCGCTGCCCTAAAAATCCTTCCGGGCTTTGCCTGTTCATTCCTCCCTCACTCCTAATTCCTGGCAACCACTGATACTGTTGCCTTTTCTAGAATATCATATATTTGGAATCATACAGCAGATAGCCTTTTCAGATAGACTTATTTCACTTAGTAATATGTACTTAAGTTTTCTCCAGGTCTTTTTTTGGCTTGATAGCTCACTCCTTTTTAGTGCTGAATAATATTTCATTGTCTTCATGAACCACAGTTTATTTAGCCCTTCACCTACGGAAGGACATTTGGTTGCTTCCAAATTTTGGCAATTATGGATAAAGCTGCTATAAACATCCATATACAGGTTTTCATGTAGACATAAGTTTTCAACTCCTTTGCGTAAATACCAACGAGTGTGTTTGCTGGGTTATATGGCAAAAACATGTTTGCTTTTGTAAGAAACCACCAAAGTTCTTCCAAAGTGGCTGTATGATTTTGCATTGCCACCAGCTGTCACTGCTAATTGGGCAGACCTCCTTTAGAGATGTCACCAAAGATAGTGTAATGCTCTTTACTGTAGGCATTTATGATCTACATAAGAATAACAGTGGATTCTGGGTCAGTGCTTTTATTTTATCCTGCCAAGTTCAAGAGAAAGTTTTTTTTTCTTATTCTAGGAGAAGACTGTTATGGTAAATTAAAAGGAAGAGATATAATTACTCTTCTATCGGGGAGGAGGAGGAAGGAAACACTGATGTAAATGGCAGAAATTCAATAATTTAATTCAAACTAAAGAGAATGAGAATGTATTGAATTCAGGAATGGAATGGAATGGGAAACTCCACTGGTGGTCTTCAGGCGTGGCTGAATCCAGTGTCTCAAATGACATCATCAGGAATACGTTCCTCCCATCCCTCAACTCTGTGTTCCTTGGTGTGGTCTTTACTTTTTCCACTTCGTAATACGAATGTCCTCCAATATCCTCTTTACAGCCAGAGATACCAGAGAAAGGAGAGCTTCTCTGAGAGTTCCATCAAAATTCCCAGGGATGACTCTGATTGGTCAGCCTGTATCACATGCCAATTTTCTTGATCAAGGAAGTGGGACCATGTGATTGACAGTTTCTCTGAGTATAAGACAATCTGTTCCTGAAAGACAAGAGTGTTGGGGGAAAAGGCAACAGATGTCAACCACAGCATGCTTTTTTCACTTTACTGGTTATTATCTCTTTTTAGACTCCCTCAGCACTGGACAGCCGAGACCACGAAGGACTTGGGACCCTTTCTAGTACTTTTCTCAGGAGATGAATTAAACTCTATAGCCACAAAGGTAATGTTGTGCTCCATCTTAAGAAGCCGGAAGGAGTTTGAAGGGGAGAGAAAGTGTGGTCAATTATACTGCTGTCTAAGCTTCTGGAAGCTTCCTCCCTGCCTCAAAGGGCTAAGATGTTTCCAGTTCCATTCCAGGATGTGCAAGGTTCTGGAAAAGGGAGTGAGGCCACAGCTAAATGAACTCAGGCCCTTTTGTGTGGCCCCCCCAGGCAGATGTGTGCAGACGGGCATCACTTAGCTACCACTCTGCTATTAGTGTGCGTCTCACACCCACATCTGTTCTGGCTCTCATACTGGCTGGTGCCCTAGGCACATGCACATATATGTCCAGTGTATGCAATCACATGTGCAGCCACATTTAATCCAATAACAAGTCTTTATTGATTATTACATTTGGGCATGACACTTTTCTTGGAGTAAGGCTCCAGAAGTTAGATAGTCTAGGTCAAGGGACATGGAAAATAAGCATGAATTAGTCATTTTTGCTGTGTAACAAAGCCACACAATCTCAAGGGCATAGAACAATTCGCATATGTTTCTTGCTGCCTGATCTGTGGGTCACTGGAGCAGCCCTGCTCTATAAGGCTGCATTTGGAGCCCAGCCTCTAGAACTTGTTCTCACCATGAAGGTGTGAAACTACCAAAAAGAGAAGGGATAAGTACAATTCTCCTTAAGTCCTAGGCTGGAAATTGACACGCTGTCACTTCTGCCACAATCCAATGGCCAAAGTAAGTTACATGACCAAGACCAACTTTAATGGGGCAGGAGGTGGAGGGTAGGAAAGGAGTGAATGTTTGCTGAACGACAATCAGATTCCCCACAAAGCATATCCACACACTCTCATACCTGCACTTTCAGGCGCAAGGTACACATAGTCGCACATACTCAGCAGGGCCTGAACACACAGAACATCACCTAGGATTACACATGTGCAGCACACATTCTTAAGTCCAGTCACAGTAAAATCATATTCTGGATGTCCAAATATATGGTTATAAGCAGTTGATGCACAAATGTTTATTTTTATTTTATTATTTTATTTTATTTTGAGATGGAGTCTCCCTCTGTTGCACAGGCTGGAGGGTAGCGATGCAATCTCGGCTCACTGCAACCTCCGCCTCCCAGGTTCAAGTGATTCACCTGCCTCAGCCTCCCGAGTAGCTGGGATTACAGGCGCCTGCCACTATGCCTGGCTAATTTATATATTTTTAGTAGCTATGGGGTTTCACCATATTGGCCAGGCTGGTCTCGAACTCCTGACCTCAAGTGATCTGCCCGCCTTGACCTCCCAAGTGTTGGGATTATAGGCGTGAGCCACCTTGCCTGGCCCTGATGCACAAATGTTATATATCCATCTATTTTTTTCCTTCCTTGTTTTTTCTATGTTTAGATGTTTATTATTTTCCATAAGTTATTGGGGTACAGGTGGTACTTGGTTACAGGAGTAAGTTATTTAGTGGTGATTTGTAAGATTTTGGTGCACCTATCACCCGAGCAGTATACACTGCACCATATTTGTAGTCTTTTATCCCTTGTCCCCCACAATCTTCCATCTAAGTCCCCAAAGTCCACTGCATCATTCTTATGCCTTTGGGTCCTCATAGTTTAGCTCCCACATATCAGTGAGAACATACATATATCTATCTAATCTTAAAAAAATCAACTTCTGAAATTGAAAAAGTCTTGTATTAACACTGTGAAATCTCAAAAACACAGTGTAGGATTTAAAAAAAACCCAGGTTGCAAAAGAATATCTATAGTAGGATATGAAGTAAATAAATAAATACTAGCTGAATTAATTTAAAGCATATGTAAACCAAGTTTATATGTAAGAGAAGTGTAAAAGTGAATGCCAAATTCAGAGTGACAGTTACTTCTGGGGAAGGAGGAAGGCAAAGAGTGAAGGAGGGACTTATTATTTATATTGTGATGTTTTATTTCTTAAGCTGGGTTGTGAGGACATGAGTGTTTTGTTGTATTATTCTGTATACTCTTTTTTTAAATACTGGAAATGTTTAATAAAACAAGTAATACATGCTCCTGATTAACAAATCCCAATTGCACTAAAGGTAATAAGATGAGAGGCAAGTCTCCCTCCCACCCCAGACTTGTAGTTCCCTTGCTTCCCTCTTCAGAGGCAGTTGCTGTCCCCAGTCTCTTCTGCATCCTTTCAGAAAAATCCTGACTACCTATATAACAAGTTTTATATAAGTGTAAAAATATCTATATAACAAGCCAACATGGTGAAACCCTGTCTCTACTAAAAACACAAGAGCATATATATACTCTTCTTTAAAAAATACAAAATGGAAAATACCATTCACTCCGTTATGCACATTGCTTTCTAAAAGTTAACTGTCTTAGAGCAGTTGCTTTCCACCTTAGCTGCACATTAGAATCACCTGGGGAGATTCCAAGATGGACCAGTCCATGGTATCTAGCCCAGACCAACTAGTCAGAATCTGTAGGAGCTGGCTCTGGGTGTCCCAGGTGATTCTTATGTACAGTCAGGGTTGAGAACTGCTGGCCTAGACTGTGACTCTTAATTCTGAAGATGAGTCTAGAAAGGGGAGCTACATAGGCTGAGAGGCTTTCTTTCTGGGTGAGCTGGGACCCAGAGAGGCATAGCTGTTTGCAGGGCTTGATGAATTCTCTGGGCCCACGGACAGGCCTCCTAATAATATCCCAAGTCTTGACAAAGTGTATTCGTTCTAAATGAGAAACGGCACTTTCTCCAAGGCAACCCAAAGTCCCCTAAGTCCCCTCATTGCTAGTCTCCATCCAGGATGTTGAGACAACCCTTCTTCACCTCCTTTTCATGATAAATGTTGTTAGGCAATTCTCTTTTTCTTTTTTGAGACAGAGTCTAGCTCTGTTGCCCAGGCTGGAGTGCAGTGGCACGATCTCAGCTCACTGCAATCTCCGCCTCCTGGGTTCAAGTGATTCTCCTGCCTCAGCCTCCTGAGTAGCTGGGATTACAGGCATACACCACCATGCCCAGCGAATTTTTATATTTTTTGTGGAAACAGGGTTTCACCATGTTGGCCAGGCTGGTCTTGAACCTTTGACCTCAGGTGATCTGTCCGCTTGGGCCTCCCAAAGTGCTAGGATTACAGGTGTGAGCCACTGCACCTGACCTGTGTTAGGCAATTCTTGCATTGCTATAAAGAAATACCTGAGACTGGCTAATTTATAAAGAAAAGAGGTTTACATGGAATACTATGTGGCTGTAAAAAAGAATGAGATCGTGTTCTTTGCAGGGACATGGATGGAGCTGGAGGCCATCATCCTTAGCAAAGTAATGCAGGAACAGAAAACCAAATACCACATGTTCTCACTTATAAGTGGGAGCTAAATGATGAGAACATATTGTCCCATAGAATGGAACAGCAGATACTGGGGCCTATTGGAGAGTGAAGGGTGGGAGGAGGGAGAAGATCAGCAAAAATAACTGATGGGTACTAGGCTTAATACCTGGGTGATTACATAATTTGTACAACAAGCCTCCATGACACAAGCTTACCTATATAACAAACCTGCCATGTATCCCTGAACTTAAAATAAAAGTTAAATTAAAAAAATAAAAAGGGCCAGGCGCAGTGGCTCATGCCTGTAATCCCAGCACTTTGAGAGGCCGAGGTGGGTGGAACGAGGTCAGGAGATCGAGACCATCCTGGCTAACACGGTGAAACCCCGTCTCTACTAAAAAATACAAAAAATTAGCCAGGCGTGGTGGCGGGTGCCTGTAGTCCCAGTTACTCAGGAGGCTGAGGCAGGAAAATGGCGTGAACCCTGGAGGCAGAGCTTACAGTTACCTGAGATCGCACCCTGCACTCCAGCCTGGGTGACAGAGCAAGACTCCATCTCAAAAAACGAAAAACAAACAAACACCGCCAGGCACAGTGGCTCACATCTGTAATCCCAGCACTTTGTGAGGCCGAGGTGGGTGAATCACTTGAGGCCAGGAGTTTGAGACCAGCCAGGCCAAGATAGTGAAACCCTATCTATACTAAAAATAAAAAAAAAAATTAGCCTGGCTTGGTGCTGCATGCCTGTAATCCCAGCTACTCAGGAGGCTGAGGCACAAGAATTACTTGAGCCTGGGAGGTGGAGGTTGCAGTGAGTGGAGATCCTACCACTGTACTCCAGCTTGAGTGACAAAGTGAGACTCTGTCTGGAAAAAAAAAAAAAAAAAAAGACAAGAGGATCGATTGGCTCATGGCTCTGCAGACTGTACAGGAAGCATGATGCTGGCATCTGCCCAGCTTTTGGGAAGGCCTCAGGAAACTTACAATCATGGCGGAAGGCGAAGGGGGAGCAGGCACCTCTTACTTCGCCCCCGCAGGAGCAAGACAGTGATGGGGGAGGTGCTACATGCATTTAAACAACAAGATCTCGAGAGAACGCTCTCATTATTGTGAGGACAGTACCAAGGGGATTGTATTTAACCATTCATGAAAAATCTGCCTCCATGATCCAATCACCTCTCACTGGGCCCCACCTCCAATACTGGGGATTACATTTCAATATGAGATTTGGGTGGGGTACACATTCAAAGTATATCAAACATAAAGTTTAGTAAAAACTTCGAAATAACACCAAACCAAAAAAGGAGTAGGTACATATACAGGTTTTTTTTTTTTTTTTTTGAGACAGGATTTTACTCCCATCGCCAGGCTGGAGTGCAGTGGCATGCTCTCGACTCACTACAACCTCCGCCTCCTGGGCCCAAGTGATCCTTCTGCCTCAGCCTCCTAAGTAGCTGGGATGACAGGCGCATGCCACCACGCCTGGCTAATTTTTGTATTTTTAGTAGAGACGGGGTTTCACCACGTTGGCCAGGCCAGTCTTGAGCTCCTGACCTCAAGTGATTTGCCCACCTCGACCTCCCAAAATGCTGGGATTACAGGTGTGAGCCACTGCACCTGGCCTAGCCTACATTTTTTGTTGATATTATCAGATTGCTCTGCTAATACTGCATAATTTGACAGTCCCACAGAAAAATGAATGTGCCCAACATTAAGTATTAGCACTTTATTTTATTTTTGACTATCTAGTGAAAAGTGATGTATTTATGTTTTTTAGCCTTTATTGGATTTTTATTGAGGTTGAGTATCATTTTATAGGGTTCTTTATAGAGACCACATTAGTGGGACTAGGGATTAGATTTATATGAGAAGTTGCTATAACAAAGAATGAAGGCAGTAAGTAGTGTGACGGTTTCAATTCTGATTTCAATCTGTATTTAAGGGGCTTTAATTATTATTCATCTTCTTTCATCTTCTCTCACACAGTTTCCTGAGATCCTTCTACAAGCAGCTTCTAAGATGGCCAGGACCTTGCCCCCTAAAGAATTCCTTTGGGCTGTCTTTGGATCTGTTCGGAACAGCAGTGACAAGATCCCCAGCTCTGACCCTATGCCTGGTGAGTGTTTCCAGGGTATCTGAGCCGCTGCTGGGGTGGCAGTGTTTTGGGCAGGGTCTCTGACATCAAGAGGCCTCCTTATGCAGGGAACTGGATGAAATGTCTGCAAAGCAATAGAATGACAAAATCTATAGGCAAAGAATTACATTTTTGGGTCAGGCGCGGTTGCTCAAGCCTGTAATCCTAGCACTTTATGAGATTGAGGCAGGCAGATCACTTGAGGTCAGGAGTTTGAGACCAGCCTGGCCAACATGGCAAAACCCTGTCTCTACTAAAAACACAAAAATTAGCCGGGCATAATGGTGCGCGCCTGTAGTCCCAGGTACTCCGGAGGCTGAGGCACAAGGATTGCTTGAACCTAGAGGTGAAATTTGCAGTGAGCTGAGATGGTACCGCTGTACTCCAGCCTGGGTGACAGCGAGACTCTGTCTCAAAACAAAACAAAACAAAAAAGAGTTACACTTTTGTAAAGTAACCCGGAATCATGTCCCTTACTCCATACCCAGGCTAGTAGGTTTAATGAGTGAATTCGTGTAACAAACATTTCAGTAGGATTGACTTAAAGGACCAACATGGATTAATGGTTTAACATTGCAGTGACAGGGCTGAGCTGGCTAGATTTCACTCCTGAGTCTGCCACTTACTGGCTGTGTGGTTTTGGGTAAGCTCTTTAACCTCTGTGTGCCTCAGCTTTCATCCTCTATCAAATGGGGATAATGAAAGTCTCTACCTCACTGGGTTATTGTGAGAATTAATGGGTTTAAGCCCAGAAACATGTTTACAAGAATGTCTGGCATGTAGCAGACCCTTAATAAGTGTTAGATATTTTTAAAATTTGATTTAAAAAAAATTTTTTGAGGTGGAGTCTCACTGTGTCACCCAGACTGGAGTACAGTGGCATGATCTCGGCCCACTGCAACCTCCGCCTCCCAGA
The DNA here is from genome assembly GCF_047675955.1 of Chlorocebus sabaeus. NCBI lineage: Eukaryota > Metazoa > Chordata > Mammalia > Primates > Cercopithecidae > Chlorocebus > Chlorocebus sabaeus. Next base: position 20,446,343 of record NC_132908.1, read on the forward strand.
TTCCAGCAACTATCCTGCCTCAGCCTGCTGACTAGCTGGGATTATAGGCATGTGCCACTACGCCTGGCTAAGTTTTGTATTATTAGTAAAGGTGGGGTTTCACCATGTTGGCGAGGCTGGTCTTGAACTCTGGCCTCAGGTGATCCACCCGTCTTGGCCTCCCGAAGTGCTGGGATTATAGGCGTGAGCCACTGCGCCCCTGCCTAAAATTTGATTTTATAGAGGCAGGGCCTTGCTTTGTTACCCAGGCTGGAGTGCAGTGGTGCAATCATGGCTCACTACAGCCTCGACCTCCTGGACTCAAGAGATCCTCCCACCTCAGCTTCACAAGTAGATGGGACTACAGGCATGCACCACCACATCTGGATAATGTTTTATTTTTTGTAGAGATAGGATCTTGCCATGTTGAACTCTGAGACTAAAGTGATCATCCTGCCTTGGTCTCCCATAGTGCTGGGATTATAGATGTGAGCCACCATGCCTGTCCAAGTGTTAGATATTTTATTATCATTACCATGCACCTACTAAGTGCAGACTGGGGCCAGGCATGAGGAGACAAAGTTAATCAGATCCGATGGTAGTAGTTGACAGTCAGTGCTTGCTTTCATCCACCCAACAAATATTAGTTAATCACTAATTATGTGAACAAAGAGCTTACTTTCAAATGGAGGGTAGCAAGACAATAAAGTCCATACATAAGTGAAATATATGGTATATCATATGAAAAGTGCCAAGAAGGAAAATAAGGCAAGGGAACGGGCCATGAGTGTTGGGAGGGGGACTATCATGTGAAAAGAGAACCATGAAGGAACATCTCATTGAGAAGGTGACATTTGAATGAAGACCCAAGGGAGAGTGCGCCATGTGAATATTTTCAGTTAGAGTCTTCTAGGCAGAGGGTGCGACAGGATCACTTCTGTGAGTGGGAGGTAGGGACCAGTGTGTTTGGAGGGGAGTGAGAGACAAGGCCAGCCATGTAGGGACTGATAAAGGAAACCCTAATGACTTTGGCTTTTACTCTGGATGGAGACATCATGTGACATTGAGCAAAGAAGTGTCACAATTGGATTTATGTGTACCTTGGGTGATTATCCCTCATGCATTATATTGTTCTCCTGTTTTGTTTTTCTTGGTGAATATGGGGATTTTATTGGGTAATGGAGGTGGCTCTCAGTGGGATGGATGGGGAGCTAGAAAGGGGATGGAGTGGGAAGATGATCTTCCCCTGGAGTTTGGCTGTCCTGTGGCCAATCTCCTCTCCGACCGTCCCCAGCCAAACTCTTCTTGGTATTCAGATGCTGCTTCTTTTCTCTCCTTCTCTGCTATGCTGCTCTTCTGCTCCTCTTCTCTTTATTCATCTGCTCATCTGCTTATATGCTCATGGACCCTGGGGTTTGGGGTTTATATGGGTACAGGATAGTGGGATGTGGCAGGCCAAAAGGTAACACTTGGATGTGAAAACAGGAATGCCTATTCCATTTAGGGCTGTGGATTTCCAGGCTTGGGTGTTCTCTTGTTTTTTAAATGAAGGAAACTGGGGCTTAGGAGACTAAGGGACTTGTCCAAAGTCACAGAGTTAGTAAATGGAAGTGTTTGGATTTGTATCCAAAGCTGATGGTGAGCACCACTGGCTCCCACTGCCCTCAACATCTGGCAGTCCATGTCATCATATTGCAGAGCTCTTACTGTGTGCATGTGGTACACAAAAGTAAGGCTGTCCACGCTCAGGGGAAGGAAGCTCTGGTATCAGTGTATAGTTTGAGTGTTCTTCAGTTGGTTCTGGGTATTAATTGCTGCTATGCTTTAGTGATTAATGAATTAGCAGAATTACTGCTTGGTTTTATATTAGTTTGTGTGTATGTGTGTGTGTTCATTCACCCACAGATATTTGCTGAACACCTACTATGTACCAGGCTCTATTCTAAGCCCTGGACAGACACAGTGATACGACCAAGTCCCTGATGTACTAGTCAACCATTCTGCCCTCTCTAGTTCTGTGCTACCACTGATGTTGTTTTCACTAGAGAGTGGGGTAGGGGTTGGCCTAGGGAGGGATGGATCTTTAGTCCCTTCCAAGTGGCTTATGATAAAGATGTTTGAGGACCACAACTGGCATCTTTGATCTGGTCTACTTTTGCCTCTTGATTGGAATGCAGTGAATTTCCATTGAAGGTGCAATGAGAAGAGAGAGGCCATGGGGCTTTGGGAAATGCCCTGGCCTTGGGTGGGGTTGGTGCATCTGTCAGCATCAGTGGTGGTCTGCTGCTAAGACAAGAAATCCATGGTTGCTCTTAAGGATCCTAGAGTTTTCTCCCAGGTTGAGCACATCGGAGCCAGCAAAGACAATATCTCATTTGCTTTGCATGTTGGTTGGTAACTGGTTTGAGTAGGTAAGGTTCATGTTATTCAAAGACCGAAATGGCTGTTTTTCCTCTTGCCAAGGGAAGTGCAAAGGGCTCATTTCTCTTTTCTCTTGGGATGGGAAATCCACAACCCCCACTATGATTTTCATGGACAGCAACTCATCTTCCTAGTTTTTATTTTTTATTTTATTTTGACACAGGGTCTCACCGTTACCCAAACTGGAGAGTAGTGGTATGATCATGGCTCACTGCAGCCTTGACCTCCCAGGCTCGGGTGATCCTCCCACCTCAGCCTCCTGGGTAGCTGGGACTACAGGCATGTGCCATCATACCCAGGTAATATTTTGTAGTTTTTTTTTTAGAGGTGAGGTCTTGCCATGTTGCCCAGGCTGGTCTTGAACTCCTGGGCTCAAGTGACCCTTCTGCCTTGGCCTCCCAAAGTGCTGGGATTGAAGACATGAGCCACCGTGCAGCCCATCTTCCCATTTTTATAGGAAGGCTCCTTCATAATTTTGGAACCTTTATGCTGGGTTGCAAACTCAAAGGCATAGGGGGTGAGGTAGGCAACAGAAATTGTGTATTGAGTGCTTACTGTATGCATGGCACTGTTCTAAGTGCTTTATATATAACACATTTAGTTTTCACAACCATGCTATGAGGTGATTTTATTTCCATTTTATAGACAAGAAAACTGAAATACAGAGAGGTTAAATAGCCTTGGATTTGAATCGAAAGTCAGGACTGTTCACCACCAGCTCTTACTGCCCTCAAGGAATTTGTAGTTTAATTGTAATGTTGCACTGCTCCTAGTTTGTGCATGTGGATGTGCAAAAAGCTGACATTTCCATGACTTTGTTACCCAATAATTAGTAAGAATGGCAGAAGTGGGATTCAGTCTAGTCCCTGGGCTCCTGCTCTCCACTTTTACTCTATAGTCCCTTCCATGCATAAATCTGACTGGCAAAGAATGTTACTCATTTCAATACACAGACTAACATTTCCTGAAATTCTCTTTCCTCTTCTCCTTCCCTGCATCTCCCCTTTCTTCAGGTTGCCATGGAGTCGCGGCCCCCTCTTCCGATGACATCTTCAAGTTGGCCGAAGCCAATGCCTGCTGGGCCCTGGAGGACCTGCGGTGCATGGAGGAAGACACATTCATCAGGACTGTGGAACTGCTGGGAGCTGTCCAGGGTTTCAGCCGGCCTCAGCTGATGACCCTGAAGGAGAAAGCAATACAGGTGAAGCCCACCTCAGGGAGGAAATGTTAAACAGAGGAAAAAAGAAAAACACCAAAACCAGTTCAGCATTTCTGCACATAGAGCCCTCCTCAAGGAGTTTTCACATATATCATCTTGAAATTTTACTGCATCAGCTCAGTGATATTGTGATCTCCTTATCTGAGAAAGGAGGAAATTTCCAGTTCCTCCCTCTTAGGACTGTGGCAGAGAATGGGATGAGATGTGTCTTGGCATCTAGCAGATGCTCAGTGAATAAAGTTCTGTGGATGTCCCAATGCCTCTGACCAAGGCGGTTTGCAAGAATTAGCCCTTTTATTCCTTCACATGGAGAGCCCCACCTGCAGCTCACAGCAGGTTTTCTCAGAATCTGTTGCAAATTTGTCTGAAAATATAACAGAAAGGAGTAAAAAGAGGACTGGAAGTAGTTTTCCATCTTTAAAAAGGTTCTTTGTTGGCTGGGTGCAGTGGCTTACGCCTGTAATCCCAACAATTTGGGAGGCCGAGGCGGGCGGATCACGGGAGGTCAGGAGTTCGAGACCAGGCTGGCCAACATGGCAAAACTCCGTCTCTACTCAAAACACGACAATTATCTGGGCATGGTGGCATGTGCCTGTAGTTCCAGCTACTCGGGAGGCTGAGGCAGGAGAATTGCTTGAACCCAGGAGGTGGAGGTTTCAGTGAGCCAAGATTGTGCCAGTGCACTCTAGCCTGGGCATCAGAGCTGAGACTTTGTCTCAAAAACAAAATAAAAGTAGGCTGGGCACAGTGGCTCATTCCTGTAATCCCAGCACTTTGGCAGGCAGATTACGAGGTCAAGAGATCGAGACCAGCCTGGCCAACAAGGTGAAACCCCATCTCTACTCAAAATACAAACAATTAGCTGGGTGTGATGGCAAGGACCTGTAGTTCCAGCTACTTGGGAGGCTGAGGCCAGAGAATTGCTTGAATCCGGGAGGCGGAGGTTGTAGTGAGCCAAGATTGTGTCACTACACTCCAGCCTGGTGACAGAGCGAGACTCCATCTCAAATAAATAGATAAAAAGAAAAAGGTTGCTTTGTGGCCTGTTTTAGCTTTCTTTTTTTTCTTTTAAGACAGAGTGTTGCTCTGTCGCCCGGGCTGGAGTGCAGCAGCATGATCTCTGGTTCACTGCAAACTGCCTCCCGGGTTCAAGTGATTCTTGTGTCTCAGCCACATGAGTAGCTGGGACTACAGGCACAAGCCACCACGCCTGGCTAATAATTGTATTTTAGTAGAGATGGGGTTTGTTTGGCCAGGCTTGTCTCAAACCCTTAGCTTCAAGTGATCTGCTCACCTTGGCCTCCCACGGTGCTGGGATTACAGGCATGAGCCACTGCGCCCAGGCCCATTTTAGCTCTTTACATGGTTGTAGAATATCTAGTTACCCTCAAGGGTTAAACAATTCAATTTCTTAAAATTATAAATATAACTGTATTTGTGTATTATATGAGTACTTCAAGTTTATTGTAGAAAAGTCAGAAAATAATAAAGAAGAAAATCAGTGATAATCTTTTACTTACTGTTGATATTTTGATAAGCATTGATCAACAGATAAGTACTGTTGATATTTTCGTATATTCTTTTGAAGCTTACCAGACTCCAAAACTGTATATATAAAAATATTACTTTGTATATTTCATACACATATCTCATGTTCTACAAAAATATTACACTTACCTACTATTCAATAACTTGCTTTCTACACCCAACAGTACAGATTGCATATTTTTTCATATCCAAAATGTAAATCTATGTCAGTATTTTATTTATTTATTTATTTTTTGAGATGGAGTTTTGTTCTTGTTGCCCAGGCTGGAGTACAATGGTGTGGTCTCAGCTCACTGCAACTTCTACCTCCCAGGTTCAAGCAATTCTCCTGCCTCATCCTCCCAAGTAGCTGGGATTACAGGCACCTGGCACCATGCCCGGCTAATTTTTGTTTTTTTGTTTTTTTTAGTAGAGATGGGGTTTCACAATGTTGACTAGGCTGGTCTTGAACTCCTGACCTCAAGGCCTGCCTTGGCATCCCAAAGTGTTGGGATTACAGGCTTAAGCCACCGTGCCCAGTCTATATCAGTGTTTTAAATAGCTTTGTAATACAATTAGCCTTCCATATCAGTGGGTTCCACATCTGCAGATTCAACCAACTTCAGGTATTTAGAAAAAACACTCCAAATAACAATAAAAAACAATACACATAAAAATACAGTAGCACTTTTGACATACCATTTTGTACATATTTACATAGCACTTACATTGCATCAGGTATTACGAGTAATCTAGAGATGATTTAAAGTATACAGGAGGATGTGCATAGGTTATACACAAATACTACACTATTTTATATAAGGGACTTGAATCTCCGTGGATTTTGGTATCTTCGAGGAGTCCTGGAACCAATCCTCGGTGGAGGTATCCACAGGGGCAACTGCATTTTATTTATGGTTAGTTCTTATTTATTTAGCTAATTGTTAGACTTTCAGGTTGCATTTTAAAAAATGCCTCAAGGTGTGCCTTTATACATATACGGTTGGGTACTTGTCTCATTTACTCAGGCTAAATTCCCAGAGGTAGAATTTCTGGGTCAAAGAATATAAATACTTTAAAAGCTTTTGATACAGATAGCCAAATTGCCCTCTCAACAGCATGTACCAACTTATATTCTCAACTACAACAAATGAGGGTATCCCTTACCTTGTATCTTTCCAGCATCATCAATGATGATAATTCTTTTTACTTCTTGTCATATGATGAATCAACATGGTCTTCTCTGATTGTTTTTAATGTATATTTCTTTAATTATGACTGAGAATAAACTTTTCCCCATATATTTAATTTTTCTTTTGCGAATTCCTTGTTGATGTCTTCTTTTATTTTTAAAACAAATATAGTTATCTTTTTATTATTGATTTAAAAGAGAGCTTTATATTAAGATTTACCCTGTGTCTTTTAAATTTTTCATTATTTTTTATTAAGGGATAGTTAACAAATACAAATTATATATGTTTATGGTATATACATATATACAATATGATGTTTTGATATATGTATACATTGGGGAATGGTTAAAGCAGGCTAATTAACATGTCAATCACCTTTCATACTTGTCAGCTGTCAGTTTTTGTTGTGAGAATATTTAATATCTACTCTCTTCACAGTTTTCAAGTATTCAACACATTATTATCAACTATGGTCACCATGCTGCACAGTAGGTTTCCCTATGTCTGTTTTATTTTTATTTTTTTGAGACAGGGTCTCGCTCTGTCACCCAGGCTGGAGTGCAGTGGCCCCATCTTGGCTAATGGCAACTTCTGCAAGTGAATCTTGTGCCTCAGCCACCCGAGTGGCTGAGATTACAGGTGTGTGCCACCATGCACTGCTAATTTTTGTTTTTTTTGTATTTTTAGTAGAGGCAGAGTTTCGTTATGTTGGCCAGGGTGATCTTGAACTCCTGGCCTCGTGTGATCTGCATGCCTTGGCCTCCCAAAATGCTGAGATTCCAGGTGTGAGCCACCGCACCTGGCCTCCTTATGTCTGTTTTAGATACTGTCTTTGTCCATTCAGGCTGCTATAACAAAATATCGTAGACTGATGACTTACAAACAGAAATTTATTTCTCACAGTTCTGGGGGGTGAGAAATCAAAAATTGAAGCATTGGCAGATCCAATGTTTGGTAAGGGCTTATTTTTCATAGATGGTGCCTTCTCACTGTGTCCTCACATGGTGGAAAGGGGCTAGCTTGTAGCTAGCTCTCTGGGGGCTCTTTTACAAGGGCACTAATCCCACTTATGAGAGCTCCACCCTTATGACCTAATCATTTCCCAAGGCCCAACCTTCTAATATTATCACATTGGAGATTAGGTTTTAACATATGAATTTTAGAGGGGTACAAACATTCAAATCATAGTGTAAATACCATCACCAGTGTTCAATCTATTCTGTTTTCTTTTTTTGCCTAAAGGTTTGGGACATGCCTTCTTACTGGAGAGAACACCATATCGCCTCCCTAGGGCGCATTGCTCTGGCTCTTAATGAGAGTGAGCTGGAGCAGCTGAACCTCAGTTCCATAGACACTGTGGCTTTTCTAACCCAGCAAACAGAATGGAGCCCGAGACAGGTGGGTGGATGTTTCTGGGTCTTTTAACTCTTCCGTATTTATAAGAGCTGCCTTCGTATCCTTACTGTTAATTTCATCATCACTGTCATGTTTGAGTCTGTTGCTGTTGACTGATTTTTATCTTAGTTCTGGGTCGTATTTTCTTTTTTTATTTGCAAGCCTAGCAATTTTGATTGGGTGATGAGCATTGTGGATTTTACATTGTTGAGTATTTGATTTAGTTGTAGTTCTTTGAAGAGTATTGGGCTTTGTTCTGTCGTACTCTTAAGTTACTTTCAAATCAGCTTGATCCTTTTGATACTTCCTTTTGAGTTTTGTTAGGGCAAGTCTAGAGTGACCTTTATTCTGTGGTTAATTTATCATCATTACTGTGACATGATTCCTTTGAGGACACTACCTAATGCTCCATGTATCCAAGACCTCTCTACTCTGGCTGGTGAGAACATGAACTATTTCCAGCTTCACATGAGCTCTGGAAGTTGCTCAGCCTAATCCTTTCTGATTACTGATGACTCTTTTCCTGCCTATGTGGAGTTTCACTCTTTGCATGTGCAAATTAGCAGTCAGTACTAGACATCTCTGCAGATTTCTGGAACTCTCTGCAGTTTCCTCCTGTCTAATACTTTGCCCCACAAGTGATAAGTGCCCTGGCCTCTCTCAACTTGGATCTCTGTATCCTCAACTCGACTGGGCCACTGGGTGTGTTGTGGTTCCTCTTCCTGATCTATGTCCTGGAAACTGCTTTTTGGCAGTAAGTGAGGGTAATTTTAGGGCTGATCTTGTTTGTTTTTCTTCTTTTGGGATTATGATTCTGTGTTGTTCCATATCCGGATGCAGTTTTCTGATATATTTTGTTAAATTTTCTAGTTGTTTATGGTGGGTGGACAATTCCTATGTTAATTAATCCTTCATGGGCTAAAGAAGTTTACCCAGAATTTTAATTGTTTTGATTGGGAGAGAAGTTTAGGGTGTCTAATCCACTGTACTGCTGGAAAGGGAAATCTTAGCCCTTTCATGTTATCTTCATTCTCAGGCAGCTCTCTCAGCAGTCATTTTCAGCACTAGGCTTATATACAAACTAATTAACAAGTCCATAAAAATGTGCCACTTCTTTATTAGTTTTTGGAAAAACCCCAGCATTGACTCCACTCATGGAGTTGCCCACCCCTGAGCAACCACTCTGGTCAGGGGTTGAATATGTTGGTTGGCAAGGCCTGCATCAGGGAGTGGAGTCCATTATCAGCATCTCATGACCACATGAGCCACGTGGGGAAGGATATGTGGTAGGCTGATTACGGTCCTCCAAAGGTATCCATGTCTGAACCCCTAGAAGCTGTGAATATGTTAACTTATGGAGCAAAAGGGACTTTGAAGATGTGATTAAGGATCTTGAGATGGGGAGGTTGTCTTAGATTATTTGGGTGGGCCCAATATAATCACAAGGGTCCTTTTAAGAAGGAGCAAGGAGGGTCATAGATAGAGAAGGTGACATGATAATGGAAGCAGAGGGACTAGAAAGAGATCTGAAGGTGCTCTGCTGCTGATTTTGGAGATGGAGGATGGGGCTGTGAGCCAAGGAAATGCAGGTGGCCTCTTGAAGCTAGAAAAAGCAAGAAAATGAATTCTTAGATCTCCTAGAAAGAACCTATCCTTCTAGTCCATTTTAGGATGTACAGTCTCCAGAACTATAAGAGAATAAATGTGTGTTTTTTAAAGCCACTGTATTTGTGGTAATTTGGTAGAGTAGCAATAGGAAGCTAATAGAGGGTAATTTTCCAAAGAAAAGTGTGGATGCTGAGCAGCCAAAACCAATGAATGTCCCCCTACTCTTATGAGCTTTTTGTAATCATGGTTGCCTTGTTTCATAACTCTGAGTGGCACCATTCAAACAGAATACAGTGTGAGTGGTGCCCCCCTATTGCTGGGCAACATGCAGATCCTGGCCATGAAGATTACATGAGTTAAATACTTGAAAACGTTTTGAACAATGTCTGGTACATAGTATTCAATAAAAATTAGCTGTTTTCATAGTTGATATTGACATCATTGCATTGTCATTATCAACATCATCATATCATTATCATCATCATCACAGCCCATTTCTCTGGGTTAGTCTCCTCCTTTGCAAGATGAGAGGGTTAGCCCCAACACTCAGAGGTTCCTTTCAGTCTGGTATTCTATCGTCCCATGGTTCTTTGACTCTAAAACTGGTTTTGACTAGTTTGAGAAGTGCCACATCACACTGTGCTATTAAAATCATTCTATTTGCAGTCTGGGAGAAACGGAAAAATACATCCAACTTAGAAACTAGGGTATCTCTTTCCCTTCGCACCGATTTTAATTCTCATGGATGGCAGTGAGATTTATCAATATGTTTGAAGAGGATATGAAAACCTAACATTTGCATGTATCATTTGCAGTCAGTTCTTCAACTTTAGCTCCCAATCAAACCTTAAATGCATGTTTCTAGATTAATAGTCAGACCTGACGGAACTACATTAACAGATAGTTCAGCTCAAAAACCAATATAAGGAAAATAACTATTATAGAAGCCAGAGGGATGAACAGAGGGATTGAAATCTTAAAGCTATTCATTTTTCAACAGTTAATATTTCCTAAAAGTGTTGGTGTTAATTGTCTTGGAATCATTACATATACGCTGGTCTAGTCACTCAAGGAAATATGTTTTAACTTATCACCTTGCAGGCTGAGCTTGCATTTTCCGGGTTTCAGTGGCAAGGACAATTTAATACCACATCTTCAAAGTAATTTTATTTAAATTGTATTTTTGCACTTTCATTTTAAAGTGAGCATTCCTGATAGTTGAGGAGCCCAAATTGCTCTGAGTCAACTAGCGAAACCTGATTGTGAAGACTTAATAAGAAAAATTTGAAAGCTAACTTGAATCTCCATCTTTTCTCCACAGCCAAACACCTTCACTGGCTAAGAGTATAGGCCATGGATTCAGACTGCCTGGGTTTTGATGCTAGAACCGTCATTTTCTTTTTTCTTTCTTTTTTTTTTTTTTCTTTTTTAGATGGAGTTTTGCTTTTGTTGCCCAGGCTGGAGTGTAATGGCAAGATCTCCACTCACTGCATCCTCTGCTTCCCAGGTTCAAGCCATTCTTCTGCCTCAGCCTCCTGATTAGCTGGGATTACAGGCATGCACCACCACACCCGGCTTATTTTGTATTTTTAGTAGAGACAGGGTTTCTCCATGTTGGTCAGGCTGGTCTCGAACTCCCGACCTCAGGTAATCCACTCGCCTTGGCCTCCCAAAGTGCTGGGATTACAGGTGTGAGCCACCGTGCCCGGCCAGAATGATCATTTTCTAGCTATGTGATCTTGGCCTAGTTACTTCACTTCTCCATGCCTCAGTTTGCTCATCTGCAAACTAGGGAAACTATTAATACTTACCTCATAGGGTTATTTAGGAGGATTAGATGAGATAGTATGTGTAAAGTGGTCAAAGTAGTGCCAGCACACAGTATGCACTCAATAAATGTTAGCTATTACCACTTTTGATATACAGTCCCATTAAGTCAATGACATATAAGTCTAAGCATGGCGTTACTGAATCCCCCACCCCCATAGTAGCTGTGAGCTTTGTAATCATGGAGGACAACTTGATGAGGACACTGACCAGTCCGATTTTCAGAAACATGAGAAGTCTTCCTGAAGCCAGTCTATTACATGAAGGCAGCAAAGTGAAGCATGTCAAAGACTATATATTGCCCATGACTTCTGTAAGTCACTCACTCAGATGTTGTTTCGTTCATTCATTCATTTACTCAAGAAGTACTTACTGAACTCCTACTGTGTGGCAGGCACTATGCTAGGTGCTGGGGACTCAGTGGTAAACTACCTGGATATGGTCCTTTTCTTTTGGGTGCCTACTTGGTGATACAGACAAAAAAGTGAGTAATCAAAGTGAAAAATTTGAAAAATCATGATAAGTGATGCAGAAAATGGACAAGGTACTCATGGGAATAGTGGAATGAAGGGCTGTTTGAGATGAAAGAGTTCAGAGGGCAGTTTTCTCTGAGTAGGTAGCATTTAAACAGACCTGAGGGGTGGGAAGCACCAGCCCATGAAAATGGAATTTCATTGCAACATTTCACAATCTTCCTCAACACTTTCTCTCAACACCTTAATGATCTATATTGTGTGATGGGGATGACTAACATTAAAGGGAGATGGGGGCTGGGCATGGTGGCTCATGCCTGTGATCCCAGCACTTTGGGAGGCTGAGGTGGGTAGATCATTTGAGGTCAGGAGTTTGAGACTAGCCTGGCCAAAATGGGGAAACCCTGTCTCTACTAAACACACAAAAAATTAGTTGGGTGTGGTAGTGGATGCCTGTAATCCCAGCTACTCAGGAGTCAGAGGCATGAGAATTGCTTGATAGAGGTTGCAGTGAGCCAAGATCATGTCACTGCACTCCAGCCTGGGTGAAAGAGTGAGACTCTGTCCAAAAAAAAAGACAGACAGGGAGAGAGAGAGATGGGAAGATTGACTCTAGCCTGTGATTTTCACTTTCAATTAGCGGTTTGTCCTTGGATGTCTCCTCATCTTTGCCTTGTGAGGTCTCATAATCTCTTTTACTTGCTCCCATGAGCACTGAAGGAACCAGACTTTATTTTGTGAGACAGAGTCTCACTTTGTCACCCAGGCTGGAGTGCAGTGGTGCAATCTTAGATCACTGCAATCTCCACCTCCCAGGCTCAAACAATCCTCCCATCTCAGCCTCCCAAGTAGCTGGGACCATAGGCACATGCCACCACGCCTGGCTAATTTTTGTATTTTTGTGTAGAGACAAGCTTTCACCATGTTGGCCAGGCTGGTCTCAAACGCCTGACCTCAAGTGATCTTCCTGCCTCGGCCTCCCAAAGTGCTGGGATTACAGGGGTGAGCCACCGTGCCCAGTCTAGACTTTATTTTATAGCTGATCTTCATAGGATTGACTTGGATGCTTTCTCAGGTCCTACACAGGTAGATCGAATAAATCAGCACATGTTTAGTTACAAGTGGCAGAAAACCCAACACAAACTGGCTTGATCAAATAAAGGGGCTGAGCACAGTGTGTGGTGGCTCACACCTGTAATCCTAGCACTTTGGGAGGTTGAGACGGGCAGATCACTTGAGGTCAGGAGTTTGAGACCAGCCTGGCCAACAGTGAAATTACTTCTCTACTAAAAATACAAAAATTAGCCAGGTGTGTTCGTGCCTGCCTGTAATCCCAGCTACTTGGGAGGCTGAGGCATGAGAATCGCTTGAACCCAGGAGAGGGAGGTTGCAGTGAGCAGAGATCATGCCACTGCAGGCTGGATGACAGAGTGAGACCTTGTCTCAAAAAAAAAAAAATAGGCCGGGCGCGGTGGCTCAAGCCTGTAATCCCAGCACTTTGGGAGGCCGAGACGGGCGGATCACGAGGTCAGGAGATCGAGACCATCCTGGCTAACACGGTGAAACCCCGTCTCTACTAAAAAATACAAAAAACTAGCCGGGCATGGTGGCGGCGCCTGTAGTCCCAGCTACTCGGGAGGCTGAGGCAGGAGAATGGCGTAAACCCGGGAGGCGGAGCTTACAGTGAGCTGAGATCCGGCCACTGCACTCCAGCCTGGGCGACAGAGCCAGACTCTGTCTCAAAAAAAAAAAAAAAAAAATAAATAAATAAATAAATAAAAAGGGAATTGATTGATTCCCATAACTGGAAAGTTCAGGGGTAGTGTTCAGGTACAGCTGGATCCAGGATCTTTAACACTCTTGGTGGGAATCTGTTTCTTATCATGTTTTTGAACTTTGCTTTTCTTTGAGAGACAGGCTCTATTCCTGCATGTGGTAGGTTCCAGCAGATCCTTGTGTATATCCTTCTAAGTTCAAGTCCAGAGTAAAGAAAGCTCTTCTCCTAATGCTCCACTCAAAATTTGGTTCTGGTTGACTCTGGTTAAATCACATGTCCTATCCAGAACCAGTGACTGCAGCTAGGCTAAGGTATGAATTGAATTTCATCACTCCTGGAACTCGGTGCAGTTAGCTTTGACTGAACCACATGAAGTAGGAATACAAGAGAGGTGGTTCTCCAGAGGAAGTCATGAATGATGAATAGCCACTGCTAGAATTATGAAGACCTATGCATCAGCCCCCTTAAATCAAGGCTTAGTTTAAAATATTTTGACACCAAAGCATTTTGTGTGTTACTCCCTGGAATTGAAGAGTAAACATTGGAATTGAAGGGGTAAACATATTTCTGCAGGACCATAGAGGAAGAAAAAATCATTCTGGCTGAAACGTCATGAAGAAGGTGACATTTGAGTTGACACTGCCCCTCCCCCCCCCCCAAAAAAAGGATGGCTGCACTTGGAAGTGCAGAAGGGCATTTCAGATGAAAGGACGGGTTTGAACAAAGGCAAAGAGACAGGAAATTATAAGGTTTTGTTGCAAGGTTGTGGAAAGGCCAGGTGTGGTGGCTCATGCCTGTAATCCCAGCACTTTGGGATCTCGAGGTGGGTAGATCACTCGAGGTCAGGAGTTCAAGACCGGCCTGGGCAACATGGTGAAACCCTGTCTCCACAAAAGATACAAAAAGCCAGATGTGGTGATGTGCACCTGTAATTCTAGCTACTTGGGTGGCTGAAACACGAGAATTGCCTGAACCTGGGGAGGCGGAGGTTGCGTGAGCTGAGAGTGTACCACTGCACTCCAGTCTGGGTGACAGAGCAAGACTCCATCTCCAAAAAAAGAAAAAAAAAAAAGAAAAGAAAAAGAAACATTGTGGAAAAAGATGCTGGAAAAGTTTGGATCTTGATGCAGAAGAAGTTGTATGTCCAAACTGTCTGAAGGTCATAAGAGTGACTGAAGGAACTAAGCAGCAGACACAGACACAGGACACAAGTGCCTTTAATATTGGTGAAGGATATAAGAGATTCATTGCCTGAAGACACCTCCACAGTAGGGGACATACTCAGTTGAAGTAGCATCTTAAGGACATTAACTTGGATGCAGAGGCCAGGATGGTTTGGAGTGGGGATTCCTGAGGAGTAGGATGGGAGATCAGTCAGGAGACTACAGCAACAGCTTATTTATCCCCTCAGGCCTGCAGACCTCGATCATTCCTGGATAGTTTATCTTTTATTCTTACTATATTTTTTAGGCTGAATCCATTTTGCAAGGGTTCCTGGATGATTCAGGATACAATATCCAGGACCTGAAGAGCTTTCATTTGGTAGGACTTGGTACAACCCTGTGTGCTATAAACATAACTGAAATCCCACTTATAAAGATCTCAGAATTCAGGTAACTAAAATATGAATGTGCAAAATGGCAAATGGGTCCATCCATCCATCCATCCATCCATCCATCCATCCATCCATCTAGATATTCCACCTCCTGATACTTGGCACCTTTCTGGGCTAAAATCCCACTGGGCTAATGGGATAAGCTGGATCTGCTCTGCTTGCTGAGCCTACCTAACTTCTGCACATTGTGTGTGTGTGTGTGTGTGTGTGGTGTGTGTGTTTGTTTGTTTGGTTTTGGCTGAAGAGTCCAAACTCAGATAATATCCCTCCCACTTTAACCACTACCAGGGTGGTAGTGGCCAGAATTGGGACCCTGCTCTGCAGCACGCATGTCTTGGCTGAGTTTAAGAGGAAGGCTGAAGTCGTGTTTGGGGATCCCACTGAGTGGACCAGTTCTGTCTTGCAGGAGCTTGGGACCATTGCAGGTAAGACTCACCCTGAGCATGCCTTTCTCTCCCTTTCCAAACTTAAATGTGGGGACACAAAATAAAACATGATCCTTGGCCACATGTAGCAAACATCAGTGGCGTTACAGTAGAACCTATATTTCATGATTTGAAATTGCAGAGGGTGAATCTGCAAATCTGCTTTTAAAACAAGCTCTCTTGGAGATTCTTGTGTACACTAAAGTTTGGAAAACCACTAGTTTAGAATGTGATTTAATTGGCCCCTAAGTAGTTTTATACAAAATTTGAAAGTGTGTAAATTGAAGTTCCTTCTGGGCATGCGTTTCACTGTAGGAGGCCAATCAGGTCTAATGTGACCCACATTTTTTTTTTTCTGAGTTGATGAAGGAACTTGATTCCCCAGTGTGATTTCCAGGGCCTTTTGTAAGGAATGATGCTTGCCTAGAACACTCAGATCTGAGCATTATGAAGCACCATTAATAAAACAAGCGGAGTTCTGATGGCTTGAACTAAACCCCTGTGATTCCTTTTTCTCCCCAGCTGGATTAACTAAGGCAGAGCTCCGGATGCTTGACAAGGATTTGATGCCATATTTCCAGCCATCAGCAATAAAATGCCTTCCTGATGAGATATTCAAAGTAGGTGCTCAGTTCTTCAAGGAGAAAGGGGAGCTTGACCCCATTTCAAATCACACAGGGAAACAGATGATGGGCCTTAGAATTTAGACTTGTGGCCAGACTCTGCTAATGGGGTCAGAGGAGATCTATATGAGTTTAGGTGTTTTTAAAAAACATTTTTTCTTAAAATTACATATATGTTTTAATTATATTTATTTTTATGGTCACCTTCTCTTCTTCTAGCAGGTGGTACTGATTTTCTATTTATGGTGGTATGAGGTTCATAAACCCTTACGAAAACCCTTGGGGACAGATATAGTTCAGAATTCAGAATTTCTCAGATTTTAAAAAGATTATCCTGTACATTTACTGTATGTAACTTCATACCCCCAGCAGTGCCTGGGGAAACACCTTGTAAGCAAACACATTAATATTTCTGTGAAGAAATCTGTGAGAAGCCACACTAATTGGAATAAATAGAGATTATAAATAAATAGTCTCACATCAGGTCAAGTTTTGCTGATAAATAAGTTTGACTTAAACTTTGGGGGAAAACTTTCAGTTTTCAGATTATTTTTGGACTTCAGAATTGTAGATGAGGGATTGTGGACCTTTGTAATATTTCCTTTTAAAATACAATTAAATAAAATTATTTTAGTTGATTTAGGTCAGGCACGGTGCTCACACCTGTAATCCCAACACTTTGGGAGGCTGAGACAGGCCAATTACCTGAGGTCAGGAGTTCGAGACCAGCCTGGCCAACATGGTGAAACCTCATCTCTATGAAAAATAAAAAGTTAACTGGGCATGGCGGTGGATGCCTGTAATCCCAGCTACTTGGGAGGCTGAGGCAGGAGAATTGCTTGAATCCAGGAGACAGAGGTTGCAGTGAGCCGAGACCACACCATTGCACTCCAGCCTGGGCAACAAGAGCGAAACTCCATCTCTCTCTCTCTCTCTCTCTCTCTCTCTCTCTCTCTCTCTCTCTCTCTCTCTGTGTGTGTGTGTGTGTGTGTGTGTATATATATTTTTCTCTCTCTCTCTCTGTATATTTTTAGTTGATTTAAAGAAAAATAGGAAAATCACAAGAGGACAAGTGAAAAACTGCTATGGAATAAATTGAGAGAGTGGAATTGGATCAATTGAAGTAAGGGAAGCAGGGTATCTAATGACAGGTCCTTTTTTTTCTGTCTGTGTACAAGATTACGGGAGTATTTGGTGTGAATAGTCTCTGATGAGGAGGCAGTGATCCTGGTGTTCCTGTTTGCTGGGTAATGTGGGAATACATTTTGTCCACCACTTCTGGATAAAACACACAAATCAGGCTCAACAAACCCCTGGTGCCACATCACTTGTTCATTTCAAGAAAGATAGCCAACCTTCAATCATTTCAGCACCTCGGACAGTTCTGAGCACATTGCAGGCATAATAGCTGTTTGAGGGCAATAAATAGCAGTCCTTAAGGCCATTGAGCAAATACCTGTTTCCCCTCTGGGGCACTCTGCATGGGACAAGCAGCCTGGTCTTGGATGCTGGCATTTTGCTAAGCGCTTTCTTCTGGTCTTGTTTGGAGTGCTGTTGTGCTGCTTCTTTGTACAGGTATTTATCTATTCCAGAAATCCCTACCGATCACCTACATTGTGGCAGGCTCCAGGGTAGGTGCACCTAAGGATGCACAGGTGAAGGGGTTATCACACAGTGCCTTCAGGGGCCTGAAAGGTAACACAAGGTGCAGTAGGCTGGGTAGAGACCGAAGTGAACTGGAGAGCCCTGTCTAAATGTGGAGGCTGCACATCCCTAGCACATTCATGCAGTGTGGCCACGTGGGCCCAGGATTGCTGAATTTTCCTTTTTACTTTTTTCAAGAAGAAGTCAGAAATCTTCATTTTCATATGGAATCGCTTGATAATTAAATGTTGGCAGCCAATCTGAATTTATTTTTGAAAACACAGTGCTGCAGGCCCAGAGATTCAATCTGGCCTGTGGGTCGCAAGTCAGCAACATTGATAAAAGAGATAATTTTTAGAATACAGACTCTGTGTTAATGGTATATGGAAGCCAAAAAAGCACCTATGTGCCCACCCCACCGTGTGTGTGTGTGTGTGTGTGTGTGTGTGTGTGTGTGTGTGTGTAGTGAGAGGAGAGGAGGTGATGCTGAATTTTAATTTTTTTGAGACAAAGTCTTACTCTGTTGCCCAGGCTGTGCACTGGCACAATGATGGCTCACTGCACCCTTGATCCTCTGGGCTCAAGCAATCCTCTCATGTCAGCCTAAGTAACTAGGACTGCACACTTGGCTAATTAAGAAAAACTTTTTGTAGAGATAGGGGTCTCATTGTGTTGCTCAGGCTGGTCTCAAACTCCTGGGCCTGTTTATCATTCCGCCTCAGCCTCCTAAAGTGCTGGGATGGTAGGCATGAGCCACGGTTCTTGACCGACCAGATGCTGCATCTTTGAGGACAGCTAGTGATGAAGAAAAAAGTGTTCCAGGCAGAAGGAGGTGCACAGAAAGGTGCTGCCTCTCGGGAACTGTAAATATTGGCACTCACCCTCCTGGAGTGAAGAATGCCAGGTGTGAGGCTGGAGAGGTGGGCAGAGTTTTTTCCAGGAGCCTGAACTGTGTTCTGGAATGAGGTGCCTGGAAGGGCTTTACGCAGAGGGATATGATTCCAGGGAAGTATCTACCTGGATAAAAGAGGAGGAGAGGGCGACTGACAGGAGAGGAAGGGATAAGGGAGCATAAGCATCTTTCCCAGATTGTTCAGGGCCTTTAGAAAATAAACACGATTATGTAGAGTCCCCTTTACAAGAGCAGCATCCTGCCATCCCAACGTATTCCAGTCCCATCGGAACAAGTCACCAAGTCCTTTGATCTGAAAGTGACTTCAGAAGACACCTTCTTCACAGTCTTTGAAGACATAGTCTGGCCAGCAGAATTTCCTACTCATGTTGTCCATGGCAGATACCACCAATAGATGACTGCATTTTGCCTCCGTGGAGCCCTCACAGAGCTCATCACATGGTGCTCAGGCAATCAAACCAAAGGATCAGAATCAGTCAGCAGAGGAGATGAGTTCTCTATGCTGTCTCACATTTATCCCCAAAGCCCAGGGAGGCTGTGTAATTTTTCCAAGGTGACACAGCAAGCATGTGGCAGAGCAGGGGCTCAAATTCGGGCCTCTGGTCTTTAAGACCTGTGTTTCCCCTTCCACATCAGTGTTTCAGGAGGTGGAAGACTTGAAGCACTGGGAAGCTGTCTTGCATTGCATTAAACAATATTGCCATATAGGGAGGAAATCATGCCTCCCTTTCAACTCTCCGTTAGTACTTCTAATTACCTCAAGGAAGAAGTGTCAATTTAACACCTATATAGTACATTTTATATTCTCTCTCTCTCTCTCTCTCTCTTTTTTTAAGAGGCCAGGGGTTCAGATATTGTTGGCGGACAAATCTAGCTAGGATTCAACAATATTGTTTTATCTTTGTTTTGCGGCTCCTATTTAATGCTTGCTTATGGCAAGTCTGCGGCTTTCCATTTTTGGAAATTTCCATTTTAAAATTTCTATTTTTAAATGCATTTATTTTGGTAGTGCAAGAGTGATCTAATTTTAAGGAAACATCTTAAAGAGGACCACACATGATACACACAAGGGGATGACAAAGTTGTGCGCATCCTGTGCCGGACGCCCGAGGTGTGGGAAGTCCAAGGAGGGGCCCCGTGTGAAGGTGCTGCCCCTTTGCCTCCCGCAGGAGCTGTCCGCGGAGCAGATCGCCTCCCTGGGTCCGGAGAACGCCGCGGCGGTGTCCCACGCCCAGCGCCGGCGGCTTAGTCCACTGCAGCTGCAGAGCCTCCAGCAGGCGCTAGATGGCGCCAAGCCTCACTCCTGGCAGGACGCGCCCGCTAGCGCAGGTCCCACTAGGACCTCATCCTCGCGTTCTCCCACAGGTGAGCAGAGCCGCCCTCTGCCCCGTGTACCAGCCTCACTTTCCTTCCCTGTCCTCCCTGTCAGGCCTGGGGTGGGAAGATTCTTAAGATTCAGGGCGGGGTCTCTGACAGTCACTGGGGATTCTGCCCTCAGTGAAAAACCCAAAGTTCCTATCAAGCTTCCCTACCAAGCTTCAGGATTAATGATTCTCAACTATGGCTGCACTTGGGTGGTGGACATTAAAAATCTTCCAGTTCTCTGGCCCCTACCCAGAACGAATCCCATCAGAATCTCAGGACTACATTCATTTTAGCGGTTCCTTTGCAAACTCCCTCCTCACTATCCAATAATAATTAACTATTATTATTATTATTATTTTGACTCAGAGTCTCGCCCTGTCGCCCAGGCTGGAGTGCAGTGCCGCGATCTCGGCTCACTGCAACCTCCACCTCCCAGGCTCAAGCTATCCTCCCACCTCAGCCTCCCAAGTAGCTAGGATTACAGGTGTGTGCCACACACCTGGTTAATTTTTTTATTTTTGGTAGAGATGGGGTTTCACCATGTTGGCCAGGCTGGTCTTGAACTCCCGATCTCAGGTGATCTGCCCACCTCAGCCTCCCAAAGTGTTGGGATTACAGGTATGAGCCACCACGCCCGGCCTTGTCCGATATTAACTAATTCAATCCATGTTTACTGGGCACCTACTATGTTCCAAGTCTGCCATAGGGGCTGGGAATACAGAGGTGAGCAAGATAGATAAGGCCCTCTTGTAAATGAAGAAGATATTTCAAATCTGACAAGACCAGGGAGGGTGATAGTGACTAAGGGCTGAGCTAAGATAGAGAAGCCTCCCCAAGGAGTGGCATTGGATCCTGGGAACACAACCTTCTTTCCTTTTTCTCCCCCATGCCTTTCTTACATCTCTCCCCCTTTCCCCTTCACTTTCTCACTTCTTTGTGATGCCTTCTGTTCTTAACACCACATTTGGACCATGCTCTGGGGAGATAGCTTCTAACAAGCCAGAGATGTCCCCTGCCCTCATTGAGCTCTCAGTGCAGCCTGGCGGGGAGGGAAGACATGTGTCCTGGTGAGCATGAGGCAGTTGCTGGGTGCTGAGATGGGGAGCATACAGGGAACACACATGGGTCAGGAAACCTCCTAAAGTCAGTGATGTCTCAGGTGAGACTCAAGGTGAGAAGAAGATGGACTTAGCGAGGTGGACAGTGTCCCAGGAGTAGGTACCGGCATGGACAAGTACCCAGAGAAGACAGAGGACTTGGTGCTTGACTAAAACCTCCACTCTACCTTTTCCTGACTTGAATGTCTCCCTACCCTGCCTTCACACAGGGATGGCGAATTGGGGTATTCCCCATTTCTGCAGCCACAGTGGCCAGAAGTGGCACTTGAAAACACAAACCATGCCTTTTGATGAATTATATTATTACTTTAAAATACTTTTCGTTGAGGCTTGTCACATTGGCTCATGCCCGTAATCCTAGCACTTTGGGAGGCCAAGGCAGGTGGACCACCTGAGGTCAGGAGTTTGAGACCAGCTTGGCCAACATGGCGAAACCCCGTCTCTACTACAAATACAAAAATTAGCTGGATCTGGTGGTGGGCACCTATAATCCCAGCTACTTGGGAGGCTGAGGCAGGAGAATTGCTTGAACACTCGGGGCGGAGGTTGCAGCGAGCTGAGATCCTGCCAGTTCACTCCAGCCTGGGCAAAAGAGCAAAACTCCATCTCAAACAAACAAACAACAACAACAACAAAATTTTCATTGAAATACGATATGCATATATTTAAAAGTTATTTGTAAATGTTATAACATTTTGCACGAATAGATAATATGCACAATGGATAATGCACAGGGTTCCAAATATATAAAGTCTGAAAGGCACGTAGTGAAACCTTTCGCTCCATCCTGGGTCCCCCAGCCACCCAGTTCCCTCTCCAGAGGCAACCAATGTTTCCAGCTTCTTGTGTATTTGTCCAGAGATATTCTATGCATACACAGCAAATCAAATATAGATGATCTCCGCACTTTTCACAAAAGCTTATTGTACACCTTGTTCTGCACCTTGCATTTTTCACCTAACAATACACTTTGGAGGAAATTCTGTATCTGTGCAGAGGAGCTGTGCCATTGTTGGTTTTATGGCTACGCCATAACTGTATTCAACCAGAGGTCTGTAGATGGACATTTCGGTTGTCTCTTTTTTTTTTTTTTTTTTTTTTTTTTGCTGTTATGAATAATGCTGCAGTTCCTGACCTGATATAATTTGCATCTGTGCAAATATGTCTGTAGGATAAACTCTTCAAAGTGAGATTGCTAGATCACAGGGTCTGCATTTATAATTTTGATGGATGTTGGTCCGGCGTGGCGGCTCACGCCTGTAATCTCAGTATTTTGGGAGGCCGAGGCAGGCGGATAACTTGGGGTCAGAAATTTGAGATGAGGCTGGCCAACATGGTGAAACCCCATCGCTACTAAAAATGCAAAAATTAACCAGGTGTGGTGGCACGTGCCTTAGTCCCAGTTACTGGGGAAGCCGAGGCAGGGAAATCGCTTGAATCTGGGAGGCAGAAGCTACAGTGAGCCGAGGTTGTGCCATTGCACTCCATCCTGGATGACAGCGCGAAACTCTTATCTGAATTTTTTTTTTTAATGGATGTTGTCAAATCCCCTGCAGAAAGGTGTGATGGGTTTTCCCTTGAAACAGCAATGTCAGAAAGTGATGAGTGTGCCTTACAAAGATGTCCCCTGCATGTCCCTGGCTGGGCAAGATCCTAGATGCTCCTCCTTCATTCACCCCAAAGGCCTAAGTGAGGGCTGCCATTGGGTGAACCCTTCCTATGGATCAGAGCCCTAATCTTTTGTTTCCTAAACTTGCTTAATTATCAGAATCACCTGGGAGAGATGCTTAAAATACAAATTCCCGGGCCTCCTGGCAGACTTGCTAAATCAGAATCTCCAGGGGATCCTGGAATTGGTGTTTTTAATAAGCTCCCTAGTACATGCTGACTGACACAATCTCATTTAATTCTCACTCCCCCACCTCTCCTCCTCTTTGAGGGTCATTGTTCCCATTTAAGAGATGAACAAATCAAGGCTCTGCATCAAGTGGTCCCAGAGAGAGACTCGGGGAGTTGGACGAGACGTGTCCACCTGCTTGCTGCTGGGACTTCATGTGTACTCTTACTTTGTGTTTGCTTTTAGGAGCTCCCCTGTCGTGGGGTCTTTGGCTTGGTTGTCCTCTGCTGGTTCTAATGGCCAAGCTTCTGTGGTGAGTGGCCTGAGCGCATCGTCTTGTGTTGCCCCAAGCAGCTGGCCAACGCGTGTAGAGACACGATGCTTCAGACGGTGGGAGACCCTTCCCTGGATCCAGACCCTCATCTAGGGCAGGGAGACCCTGGGGCCATGATGGTGAAAATGCATCCAAACAGAAAAATAATTATTAAAAATGATCTTGCAAATTATTTTTAATTTTTTTAAATTTTAATTTTCATGAGTACATAATAGGTATATATATTTATGGGGTACATGAGATGTTTTAATACAGGCATGCGATGTGTAATAATCACATCATGTAAAATGGGGTATCCATCACCTCAAGTCTTTATCCTTTGTGTTACAAACAATACAATTATACTCTTTCAGTTATTTTTAAATGTACAATTAAATTACTATTGACTATAGGGCCTGGTGCAGTGGCTCACCTGGTGCAGTGGCTCACAATCCTAGCACTGTGGGAGGCCGAAGCAGGTGGATCACCTGAGAGGTCAGGAGTTCAAGACCAGCCTGGCCAACATGGTGAAACCCCATCTCTACTAAAAATACAAAAATTAGCTGGACATGGTGGTGTGCACCTGTAATTCCAGCTACTCGGGAGGCTGAGGCAGGAGAATCGCTTGAACTGGGGAGGCGGAGGCTGCAGTGGGCAGAGACTGTGCCACTGCCCTCTAGCCTGGGTGACAGAGTGACTTTGTCTCGATAAAACAAAACAAAACAAAAAAACGACTGTTGATTATAGTCATCCTGTTGTGCTATGGAAGAGTAGGTCTTACTCATCTTTCTATTTTTTTGTACCCGTTAACCATCGGCCTCCTCCCCCTCCAACTCTCCCATTACCCTTCCCAGCCTCTGTTCACTGTCCTTCTCCTCCATCTCCACGGGTTTAATTGTTTTGATTTTTGATCTTGCAAATTGTTAAGCCCACTCATCTCCTCAGCGGGAAGCCCTTCTCTGTCCCATTGCAGCCTCTTTTGTCTTCCAGCTTGGAGACAGAGAACCTGTGGGGAAGGAATGGTGTTTTCTGTTAGCAGTACAGGCCCTTACAAACAAGTTGCTGCCCTCGCTTTAGAGAGATACCAGAGAGAGGCTGTGCAAGAAAAGGCACCATTTTAGCCAGGGCCTGATCTAGTTTCTACTTGAGCTTAATTTCACTTTCTTGAAGCTACAGGCTACATTGGATTTCTCCCCTACGATATTTAGCAGAGCTGAAATAAATGAATCCCTGAGCAGAAGCCAATATCCTTGGCTGATTGCTGGGACTAATTGATGTTTTGGTGGGCATTGCATTGGTTGGAAATTAAAACATTTAACATGGCTCAACGTTAAATCAATTTAAAAATACATTTTTCAGATGTCTTCCATTTCCTTGGGACTCAGCTGAATGGATGGCTGTGAAATTATCATTAAGCTCTCAAAATATTCCCTTTTTTTGGTGGAGATGGTGGTGGCTCTTCTGGTTTTAAGTTGTTCTGGGCTTTGGGGAATGGGCTGAAATAAAAAATAAAATAAAAATATGTTGGGTAAGTCAGTCACTGGTGTGATCCTGGTGCGGCTGAGCAAACTCCACCCACTGGCTCGATCCTTCTAGAAAGAAGTTACTTCTGGGAATTGCCAAGATGCTTTTAGCCTTAGGTTTAGGAAGTCAGGGCTCAGGGAAGGGGGGCAGCAGTGGTGTTTGCAAACACCTTCTCGAACACAGCATCACAGCTGCTTGGCAGGGCGTTTCTCTGGTGGCATCCTAGGCGCTTCTGTTCTGCCACCAGCATACCTTGGGTTCTCCTCCTAGTCACTCATCCACAGTAGGCATCTCATCTGGAGATAAGAAGAAAACCCTGCATGTTTCCGAAAATCTGTGGTGTCCCATAAAAGGCGGTGGATTTTATGAAGCATCATGAGTAGGTATTGCAGAGGCTCGAGTGTATTTTCAGAGGTCACGTGGTTTTATAGAAAACTAAGACTGCAGTGTGAAAGGTGTGATCCTACAGGTGTTATTTAAGGTCTGACTTGGTTTTCCTTCATCCTGGTAGGGAAGTGGCAGCAAATGGTGCTTCTCAAGTAGAGAACATTAATTTTTTTTTTTTTTGAGATGGAGCCTCACTCTGTCATCCAGGCTGGAGTGCGGTGGCACAATCTTGGTTCACTGCAACCTCTACCTCCTGGGTTCAAGAGATTCTCCTGCCTCAGCCTCCTGAGTAGCTGGGATTACAAGCATGCGCCACCATGCCTGGCTAATTTTTGCATTTTTGATGGAGATAGGATTTTACCATGTTGGCCAAGCTGGTCTCGAACTCCTGGCCTCAAGTGATCCGCCTGTCTTGGCCTCCCAAAGTGCTGAGATTACAGGCATGAGCCACTGTGCCTGGCCCAGAACATTAATTTTCTTACAAACAGCAGCCTCCACTTTAGCTGGACTAGACCAGCTGCTTGGAGAGGGGTGCTTGACGAGAACGTGTCTGCACAGACTCCCATGAGGATGTCCTTGGATCTCAATCGGTATTCTCACTTTCTGCCGGTCTTGGATTTTCCTGGACAAGAAAAAGCAAACAAAATCCACTCTCCTGTGAGTCAGGCTTCACACTGCCAACCTCATGTGGCTTTTGTATTTCATTTCTCTTTCTGGTCATTTGTTTCTGATCTAATTCCTGTTTCTTTCCTCCCATCTTGAATAATCACTCCCATTACAGAGGGCTGACTCTGGGTCAGGCTGTCTAAGGGCTTTCACTGTGTCATTAGCTCATTTCATTGTGGCCATGCTCCTGCCAGGTAGGCACTGTTAGGGATTCCCATTTTCCAGATGAGGGAACTGAGCCTGAGAGATATTACGGAGCTCTGGTCTAAGCTTCCCAGATAGCACAAATTCGAATCCTGACTTCTTTATCTCTGCATTGTGCTGCCTCCTGGACGGGTGTCCTTTAACTTCTCTAATAAGTCAGATCAGAGAGAGAGTCTGTAAATCCCTTCGCCTCCTCCTCTGGCGGGAGGCCAGTTTGCCTCACAGCACATATAATTGGTGATCGCCCCAGGCAGAAAGACAAATCTAGCTGATGCCCTGCAGAAACCTCGGGGTCTCAGGTTGAAATGCACAGTCCTTTGCATGCAGGAAAGCAGCAGGTCATGCTGGCAGGTGCTGCTCCCATTCACCTTTCAATGTCAGCTCTCCTGATGGATTTCTAGCCTCCATCCTCCAAAGCCCTCCTCAGCTGGAGGCAGGGATCACTGGCACTTGTATGCAGATCACAGCATGTTGTCTTTGGTTCTTATCGGTGAGGACCTGTGCCATTCTGGCTTCTACATTTTTTGAATTTCACCCCAGTTAGATACTTTTGCAGAATCTCCACCTTCAGGCCCGCTCCAGACACCAAGCCTGGCTTGATGGGGGCTGCAACTTCAGCCTAACATCCAGTGGAACTTAGAATGAAGTTATCCTTTCCAGTCCTGGTACTCAGGGGTTCAGCCACAGCTGCTTGTGATGGGTGAACATCTCTGGTAGTACCAAAGAGAGGTTACTGTGTCTTGGGGCGTGTGTGTGTTTACTCTGTTTTACTGAAGTCGTGGAAGAGAGTTACAACACAGTAAACATCTTAATATTCAATACTAGGCACTTTTGCCTCTTGAGGGGCCTTTAAAAATATTGGGCCAGGCGTGGTGGCTCATACCTATAATCTTAGCACTTTGGGAGGCTGAAGTAGGAGGATCACTTGAGGCCAGGAGTTCGTGTCCAGCATGGGCGACATAGGGAAATGCTGTCCCTAAAAAAAAAAAAAAAAAAAAGGCTGGGGGCAGTGGGTGGTTCAATCCTGTAATCCCTGTACTTTAGGAGGCTAGGCAGGCAGATATCTGAGCTCAGGAGTTCAAGACCAGCCTGGGCAACATGGTGAAACCCTGTCTCTACTAAAATACAAAAAATTAGCTGGGAGTGGTGGCATGTGCCTGTTGTCCCAGCTACTTGGGAGTTTAAGCAGGAGAATTGCTTGAACCTGGGAGGTGGAGGTTGCAGAGAGCCGAGATCGCACCACTGCATCTGAGTCTGGGCAACAGAGTGAGAGTCTGTATCCAAAAAAAGAAAAATTAGCCCCTGCCTGGTGACACATGCCTGTAGTCCCAGCCACTCAGGAGGCTGAAGTGGGAGGATCGGTTGAGCCCAGAAATTTGAGGTTGCAATAAACTATGATTGTGCCACTGCACTCCAGCCTGGGTGATGGAATGATCTATATCTATATCTATATCTGTATCTATATCTATTTGTATGTATATATATATAAAAGATATAGCTATATAATATCTCATATCTTATATATGTGAGAGCTATATATCTCATATATAGGAAGATAATATGTATGAGATGCATATAACTCATGTATATGACAATATATCATATATAAGATAATATACGAGATACATATAATATATAAGATTATATTTAGATATGATATATATTATATAGATATGATATCTATATTATATATCTAATATAGCTATATATTATAGATACATAGATATCTATAATATATATTATATATAGCTATATTATATATATTTATATATAAATATATTATATATAGATAATATATAAAATATTATCTATATTATATATCTATGTTATATATCTGTATTATATACAATATATAATAATCTTATATATAAGATTATGTATCACTTATAAATATAACATAACATAATGTAATATAATTGAAAAAAAGTAAACGTTGCAGAATTCCCAGGCCACATGGTGTCTAGTTGGGACATCTACAAAGTGTGTGTCTTAAAGTAGTCTTGAAGTGAGTACCCTCCTCAAATTCATTCAAGACCTCCAACGATTCCTAGGATTCTTCCAATACCGTAAGTAGTTTGTATTACACTTTTCTTCTGTCACTTCCCTGATTACTGATTGTTTTAGAAAGGGACATGGGCTTGACTGATCCATAGAGATATCTGCAGCTTGCCAGCAGGTGAAGTCTTTATTTGCCTTTATCTCCATTGTGGCCTCTGATGAGCCAGACTACAGAGATGCTGATAAAATCTGGGAGGCAATGGTGGGCGCTGTAGTTTCCCAGGAGAACTCTGGCCCTTGGGAATTCCTTCCAGTCTCTGAGTCCCTGTGGCACATCTCCGTGTGTGGCAAACTAGATGATTGTTCCCAATGATTCTGCTTACTTCCTTTATTAGAATTATGAGCTTTTTGCCATGTGACTTTGTAGTTATCTCAGTAGGTAGAGTCTAATTCCTTGCCCTTCTAACTTTGGGCTTTGGTCATTGGAATGTGAGCAGACGCAACACTTTCCCCCAGCAGAAGTTTTAAATGTGCTGCATGATTTGGCTTGACCTCTTGGTAATTGCTTCTCATGTGAAGAGACATGTGGAGCAGACCTGAACTCAGTCCAAACCTTTGAGCCAAGCTGAGCTCAGCAGAACCTAGCTGAGCTCAGCCAAGCCAAACCCAGTGTAATCACAGCCAACCTGAAGACTGAAGAAGGAAGAAACAAGTATTTGTTATAGGGATCCATTGAGATTTGGGAGTTATTTCTCTTTAAAAAAATTTTTTTTTGAGATGGAGTCTCGCTCTGTCACCCAGACTGGAGTGCAGTGGAGTGATCTTGGCTCACTGCAACCTCTGCCTCCTGGGTTCAAGCGCCTCTAGTGCCTCAGCCTCCCGAGTATCTGAGACTACAGGCATGTGACACCATGCTTGGCTAATTTTTGTATTTTTGGTAGAGACAGGGTTTCGCCATGATGGCCAGGCTGGTCTCGAACTCCTGACCTCAGGTAATCCACCCGCCTTAGCCTCCCAAAGTGCTGGGGTTACAGGCATGAGCCACCGTGCCCGGCCTAGGGAGTTATTTGTTATTGTAGCAAAAGCTGTCTTATGTATCATGTCATTAACATGCCCACCTTACACAGTGCTGGTCCCATTCTGATGATAGGAAGATGATACGTTTTATCCTTTACCCTTACCATCATTTACTATTCACGCTATGCCCATTTGTCAAGCTCTTCTGCCTCCAAAAAGTGCTATGGTACTTGATACCTGATAATGGTCTTTAACTTCTGTTATGTACCCATTGATTTCCCATCTCCAAGATCAGGGGTTGTAGAAATCACAGGAAAGCTGGGGTCAGAGCTTATACTCATAACATGGTTGTTCCACCTACTTTGCCATGGCAGACTTTGTATCTCATGACTCACTTAACTGCTTCACCTTGAGCACAAACTCATTTCCCCCAAATCTATAACTTAGCTTTTCTCCCTGGTACAGTCAAGGCCCCTTTACCTGGAGTCTCCCAGAAGGATTTTCAGGTCATGTGATATATTAGCTCATCCTTAGGGAAGAACATTCCAGTTGAAGAAGCCATCTGACTCTCCCCTAGGTGTGTGGTCATCTTCTCTGCTCATGCTGGAAGATGGAAGGCCCTTTGAAGTGACTTAGTTCAACAAGTCTGCCCTTAAGTTGTCTTCCCCCTGGGGATCTGCCCCATCTTCATCTTCTCCCTACCACACCAGGTTCATTGAGAGCTCACTCTCCACCGTGGTCCTCTCTCATGCTCCCTGGCATCTTGCAACAGGGAACTTGAGATGCTGATGGGCAGCTGGGTGGATTCTCAGTGGTGGCCAGTCCAGCTCCAGGACCTGCCATACTGGAAAGGGTTTGGGGTTGGAGGAATCGACATGGCAACTCACCAGCCTGTATTCCACCCGAATGTAAGCTTCTGTGGGCAGGAGGCTCATCTGCTTATTCACTGCTGTGTTGCTACTGCCAAGCAGTCCCCAGTAGGCTGGTCGTGGCTGATGTCCATTACATATTTGTGCAGTGTATGGGTGAACATACACACATCCTTTCTCAAACAAAACTGAACTCAGTAGGACATTCACTCAGGCAAAGATTGGGAAACTTTAGATCCATTCTGGAGGAGAGGAGGAGATAGAATCAGAGTATATTCATTTAACAAACATTTATGGAGAACCTACTTTTTTTGGCAGACCCCATGCTACAGAAACAACAGTACACAAAGCCCTCCTTCCATGAAGCTTACAGTCTCCTGGGGGCCGGGAGTGGCAGACCGTAAACACACACATGCACACACATACATGTTCATATCCACACACCCCTATATCAGATAGTGATAAATATTATGGAGCAAAGGAAATCTGGAGGAAAGAATTGAGAGCTCCAGATGGTGGTGGTAGGGATAGGGGTGGTGGAGAATAAGCTTTAATAAAACATTAGGTGGTCAGGAAAGGCTCTGCCCTCAAGAGGGATCCAATGGCTTCTTAAAGTTCCTACATCTCAATGCTGCCACATTTGGGATTAAGTTTCAACATGAGTTTTGGAGTGGTCATTTGAATCATAGCACATGGTGTCCACCATCAGCTCTAAGATTACAGCCTAACACTTCCACAATAACAAGAAAGAGAGATTGATCTTTCCTGGTTACTTCAGCGAAAGTCCCCAGATTAGGTCTGATTGGGCTTGCTTGAGGCAGGTGCCCATTTCTGATCTGACCACTGTGGCCCAGACAATGGTTACACCAATTGGCCAAGGCTAGGTCTGATTACCCTAAATGCTACTACAAATAACATTGACTGAGTGGGAAAGGACTGATTCCAGAGGAGATCAACTACTAAAATGTGGTAGGCAGAATTCTGACGTGGCCCCCAAGATCCCTGCTCCCTGGTGTGCACACTGTGCAATCTCCTCCTCTCCAGTGCTGCACAATTAGAGGATGTGATGGAATAGCCCTGCCATGACTGGGCTACTAGTTAGTCGATTTTGAGTTAATCAAAAGGGAGAGCATCTGGGTGGGCCTGACCTAATCGGGTGCACCTTTAAAAGGGACTAGGTCCTTCCTGAAGTCAGAGATACTCAAAGTGTGAGAAAGCCTATGGAGAGGCCACAGGGCAAGGACCTAGGGTGGTCTTTAGGAGGTAAGAGAAGTCTCTGGTCGATAGCCAGCAAGAAAACAAGACCTCAGTCATAGTGATGCAGGGTAAATGAATTCCAAGCTGGGGCTTAGTGTGTGAGGGTTCTTGGCCTTGCCCAGCAAAGAATTCAAGGGCAAGCTGGAGGTAGAAGAAAACAGCTTTACTGAAGCAGTGGTGTTACAGCTCCTGCAGTGTTACAGCTCCATGATGGCTCCTGCAGAGCAGGGCTACCCCATAAGCAGAGAATACCAGCTCAGGGCCGTTTTGTAGTCATATTTATATCTGCTTTTAATTATATGCAGATTAAAGGGTGGTTTCTGCAGAAATTTCTAGGGAAGGGGTAGTAACTTTTAGGTCATCAGGTCATTGCCATGGAAAGGGATGGTAACTCCCAGGTATTGCCGTGCCAACGGTAAACTGACCTGGCACACTGGTGGGTGTGTCTTAGGGAAAGTTGCTTCCCTCCCGGCTCTGTTTTAGTTAGTCCCGAACTTGGCCTGGTGTCCAAGCCCCATGTACAGAGTCAAGTCCTGCCTCCTATCTCAAGATAATCAGAAGGAGCGGAAGTCTGAAAACAACCAGTCATCCTGGAAGAAGACCCTGAGCTTTAGATAAGACTGCAGCTCCAGCTGACAACTTTGTCTTAATTTAATTTAATGTAACTTAATTTAGGAGAGCTAAGTAATTAAACATGAGGCCAAAGTACCTAAGAAAGTGGCAGTCTTTTATTGCAAATATGCACACACTCTCCGGCAAGGTTTTCTGGTCCTCAGGTGTGGGGGGGGGGGGCCCAGGGAAGTCGCGCCGGTGCAGGTGATGTTCTCCGGTCCACGAATGCAGGAGGCGAAGAAGTCACACCGGCTCCTGCCTGCTGCGGACTTTTATGCATCGGTACTGGAAGGGGGCGGGCAGTGGGCGGGATAAGGGCGTGATAGGGGCGTCTCCGTAGGCGTGGCCGGGTAAGTTTCGGTTTCCTCAGATAGAGGTCACGCAGCGCCTGCTCAGTTGATCTGCATTTTCCCGGGCGCGGGCTGCCTTTTCCCGCGCGCGGGTAAGTTGGTGATGAAGAACCCGGAAACAACAGGTACTGCTCCATCTTGTTCACCCTCCTCCATTTTGTCCCTTCTCCCTCACCCAAACAAACTTGATTTCAGCCCCATGAGACCCTGAGCAGAGAATCCAGTTGAGCCATGCTTGGATTTTGACCTATAGAACTGTGAGATAATACATTTGTGTTGCTTTAGTTGACGCACTTCTGTCAATTCGTTACACGGCAATGAGAACTGAATAAGGGAGAAACAAGTGCTGGGTAGTCAAAAGCGACGGATGTGCATGAGGAGCTGAGACAGACAGCTGCCTGGAATTGAGCCTCACTTAGCCTGGAAGGTATGACTATGTCTCCGAATCCTCACTGGAAGAAGTTTTATTGGTCAGGCATCCTGTTCCATGTCAGCCTCTCCCTCTAGGATCTTTTGCTTCCTGCAAGGAGTGGGGCCTGGTATGTGTGTATCTTTTGCATTTGTCATGTATAGTGACTCAGGATCAATTCATCAGTACATTCCAGTATTGTGAATTTCCTTTGGGGAAGCACACTTTTGGTACTCTCCAGTGGATTAGGTGGCGTTAGCCCCACCTTCACTCCAGTGCTAGGCCCTGATTCCCTTAAGCCACTTAGCATACTCCATTTCCCCAGGCCGTTATGGCTGATTCAGGGATGGACCAAAGAAAGCCAGGCTTTGGATTTTTTATTCAACTGTCAGAGTAAAGAGAAAGAACTTCTCTTTCCTCTGCACATGAATTGGGCAGCCATCTTGGAATAGTAAGAAGAGAAGCTTTATAAAGGAATGAAATTAAGAAATAGAGTGAGAAGAATGGAGTTAAGAAATGATGTGAGTCAGGCACGGTGACTCACACTTTAATTCCAGAACTTTGGGAGGCTTAGGTGGGAGGGAGGATCACTTGAGCCCAGGAGTTCGAGAGCAGCCCTGGCAACATAGTGAGAGACCCCCCTGTTTCTACAAATAATAAAAAGAATTAGCCGGGCATTGTGGTGCATGCCTGTGGTCCTAGTCACTCAGGAGGCTGAGGTGGGAGGATTGCTTGAGCCTGGGAGGTTGAGGCTATAGTGAGCTGAGATTGCACCATTGCACTCCAGCCTGGTTAACAGAGTGAGATCCTGTTTAAAAAAAAAAAAAAAAAAAAGAAAAAGAAAGAAAAAAGGAAAGAAAAAAAGAAAAAAGAAATGGTGTGAGAAACACTGGGTCCTGGCAAAAGATTTTGGCACCTGCATCAAACTGTACCTGCAGGTTTGCTCTTGGACCTTTCAGTTATATGGACAAATTTGGGCTGGATTTCCTGATACTTACAAGTAGTTGGGTTGCTTTCTTTTTTCTGTTTATTTTTCTTGCTCATGGGATGCGCACAGATTGTTTTTATTACGGGTATAAGTGATCACAAAGTGCCCATTTTCTGTATAACCTGAGCAGAGAGAGTATGGGCATCTCAGCTTCCTGGGCCACAGCATCAATCTTTACCCTGAAGTCAGCCTTGATGCACCTGAGAGCCTGATGAGCTATAGGGATCCTGTTTTTGAAAATTTTAGGTGGGTGACAAAATAGCAGAATCGTGTGTGAGGCCTTTGCCTTGAGACCTGGGTTTGTTCCAGAGACAACTGTAATTGGAGGAGAGAGATTTACTCCTCCCACTCTCCTTGCTGACATTTGGCCTCAGGGGACTGAGTCATACCCGACCGACACTATGTATCTAAATTTGAATGGCAGTCTGCTAGTCCAGCCAGGTGATGCTTCCTGTCCCCTGAGGGTAGCCAATATCATCTCCTGCTTGTCTTCCTCCTGATTTAGCATCACTCAGGGCAGGAATTCTGGGCTGGAGGGGAGAGGCCTATAGTTCTCTTGTATGGTCTGAGTTTGCTCACACAGCAACCTGCTCTTATCTAGTCTGATTTTTTTTCAATGGCAGCTTGTTGTACCTTGTCATCTGACTCTGTGGACAGGACTTTCTGGTCTTCACACTGATTCAGGTTTGTTAGTTTTTTCCTCCTTGTTGATGTATAGTCAGGAATTTAACATCCTTGACTGTCCTCATCATTGGACACCCTCACTAGTCTTGTCAAGTGCTTAGCTATACAAATGAAAGCATGGAAGCTTGAAGGTGATATGTCATGATGCTGAACCATAGGACTGAGCCCCGTGAATAGGCTGTTAAGGTTCTTCCATCCCCACCTCCCTTCTGGACCTGCCGCTCTTGCAGCATCCTTGTGTCATGCTCAAAGACCTTTGCAGTGCCAGTTCTGCGTTTCCCAACAGTGTCTTTGTTTTGGGTGTATTCTTTGATATTGGATGCTTGAAATGGACTAATCAGGTCCTGGCAGGCAATGGATATGCACATTAAAATTGATTACTTGAGGACAGTTTAACAAAGAGAGTATTTACAGAAGCATGGACTGGGTTAAATGAAACAAAGGGTGTGAATTTCTCTGGAACTGTCAACAGCAGGGAGCTCTTACCAACCAGGTCTAAAAGGGAAGGGAAGAGAGACTTCTGGAATCCAGAAAGAACTGTAGTGTGATTACTCAACCTTCCTACCCACTGCACAGACAAAACCAGTTTGCTGAGACTGTGGTATTGCAGTGAAGAAAGAGTTTAATTAACCTGAGGCTGGCCATGTGGAAGAACTGGAGTTATTGCTCAAATCATTCTCCCCAGAAACTTGGAGGTTGTGGTTTTTCTTTTCTTTCTTTCTTTCTTTTTTTTTTTTAAGGTGGAGTTTTGCTCTTGTTGCCTGGACTGGTGTGCAATGATGTGATCTTGGCTCACCGCAACCTCCGCCTCCCGGGTTCAAATGATTCTCCTGCTTCAGCCTCCCAAGTAGCTGGGATTACAGATGCACCACCACGCCTGGTTAATTTTGTATTTTTAGTAGAGACAGGGTTTCTCCATATTGGTCAGGCTGGTCTTGAACTCCCAACCTCAGGTGATCCTCCTGCTTTGGCCTCCCAAAGTGCTGAGATTACAGGCATGAGCCACCGCACCCAGCCTGTGATTTTTCAAAGATAGTTTGGTGGCCAGAGGACTAGGCAATGGGTGCTGCTGTTTAGTTGGGGATACAACAGGGGTGTGGGAAACGGTCCTTGTGCTCTGAGTCCACCTCTGGGTAGGGGCCACAGGACCAGTTGAGTCATGAGTCATAAGTCCAGTTATTTGCCAGAATGCAAAGTCTGAAAAATATCTCAAAAGACCAATCCTAGGTTCAATAATAGTGATGTTATCTATAGGAGCAACTGGGGAAGTCACAAATCTTGTAACTTATAGAACAATGGCTGGTTCTAAAACTATGCCTAAGACTATGCCTCCATTTTAGCAGAATTCAGGCCCCTCCCCGATCTTGTGGCCTTCCTTAGTTTTACAAAGGTGGTTTCAGCCCTGAAACAATGAGGGAATCAGTTTTGGTGGAACACTATTATCATCCTTGCTTTCAAGTTAAACTATAAACTAAATTCCTGTCCAGGTGCAGTAGCTCACACCTGCAGTCCCAGCACTTTGGGATGCCAAGGCAGGCAGATCGCTTGAGCCCAGGAGTTCAAGACCAGGCTGGGCAACATGGCAAGACCCCATCTCCACAAAAAATACAAAAAAATTTAGCATGTGCCTGCAGTCCTAGCTACTCCGGAGGCTGAGGTTGGAGAACCACCCTGAGACCAGGGAGTTCGAGGTTGTGGTGAGCCATGATCAAGCCACTGCACTCCAGCCTGGGTGACAGAGTGAGGTCTTGTCTCAAAAAGCAAATAAATAAAATAAAAAAATTCCTCCCATGATTAACTTGGTCTATACCCAGGAATGAGTGAGGACAGTTAGCCTGTGAGACTAGAAATGAGATGGAGTCAGCCACACCAGATTCTCTCACTGTCATAATCTTGGCAAAGGCAGCTTCAGTAGCTGTGAGAAAGAGTTGCCCAGCAAGAGCTGTAGTAGCTTTTCCCAGCAGCGCCAATGCTTCCCTAGTCCAGGCTCTGGGGAGTTCTCTCTTGGAAGATGCAGCAGGCTGGAGTTGAGAGTGGGGACTTTAATCCTCCTCTGCACATTGCCAGGAACCACCTTTTCCCTTCCAGAGCAGACTTTCATTTTAAAAGCTATTTTGTGTTCAGCTTCTGAGAGCCCATGTGTTTGCTCATTCCCAGGAGAATTTGTATGACGTCTACACTTTTAAAAAGCTCATGTCAAGCTGCCTGGCTTTCTGTCTAGGTTTTGCGCCTCCAAATCCGCTCTCTACTCTTCTCAACTCTGCTGTGCCCAGGGAGCCAGATTGGCCAATGGGGACCCAGTAGGAGATTGGAGGGTGGAAAGGGAGGTCCGGGTATTTATTCCCTTGGCTTCTTTCCTTCCAGGCTGAGGGTTTGCAGTGGCTCAGTTTCTCCCTAAAGGCCACACTTCCTGTTGGGCGGCTCTTTCTTACAGTGACAGCTTTCTCTGGGTTCCAGGATTCTCTCTCTCTCTCTCTCCTTTCCTTTTAGACCCCACTGTTGATAATACCAGTGTACTCCACATCCTTGTTTTCTCTCAATCCTGTCCACACTTCTGTAGATAACCTCTTTCCTAAACTGTCCTCAGTTACCCCACTGGAGTGTGCATCTGTTTTTTGCTAGGGCCTGATTGCTCCATTTCAAACACCCGATACCAAAGAATTCGCCCCTGAAGACTGCAAGGGAATCCTCAGAGAAGTTTCCCCAATGTCTCTCTGTTTCCAGTGGTAGTCCATCTCCAGCGTAGCCTGAACCAGCTCAATGAATGCTGCCTATTTTATCTGATCAAGTTTGTCATTGAGATCCTGAAGATGCATACCTCCTACTTCTGGCTTGGGGACAACTGGGCACTGCCCCATAGTTGATGACTGTGGATACAGTTCTCAGATTAATCTGGGTGTCAGCTGAGTCCATCAGCCAGTGAGGAGCCCCTGATTCCATGGCCACAGAAAACCAAAAACCTGCAAATGACTGTCTCAGGACTCCTTCTAGTTGCATACTATCTATGTACCTCCTTGCCCTAGGTGTGAATCCTCTGAAATAATTCATTCATTCAATACCATAGTAGAACATTGTGGTAGACAGCTTCTAAGATGACCCCAAATGATCCTTGCCACCTCACGTTCATGTCCTTTTGTGACCCCTTGCCCTGACTGTGGGCTGGACCTAGTGACTAGCTTTTATTTTTTTATTTTCGTTAAAAAAAAAATTTATCAGCTGGGCGCAGTGGCTTATGCCTGTAATCCCAGCACTTTGGGAGGCCAAGGTGGGTGGATCACGAGGTCAGGAGTTCGAGACCAGCCTGGCCAACATAGTGAAACCCTGTCTCTACTAAAAAAAAAATACAAAAATTAGCCAGATTTGGTGGTGCGCACCTGTAGTCCCAGCTACTTGGGAGGCTGACACAGGAGAACTGCTTGAACCTGGGAGGTGGAGGTTGCAGTGAGCTGAGACCATACCATTGCACTCCAATCTGGGTGACGGAGTGAGACTCTGTCTCAAAAAAAAAAAAAAATTCTCTTTTTTTGAGACAGAGTCTTGCTCTGTGGCCCAGGATGAGTGTAGTGACACAATCATGGTTCACTACAGCCTTGAACTCCTGGGCTCAAGCAATCCTCCTACCTCAGCCTTCCAAGTAGTTGGGACCACAGCTGCACACCACTATGCCTAGCTAATTTTTAATTTTATTGTAGAGAGGAGGTCTCCCTATGGTGCCCAGGCTGGTCTTGAACTCCTAGACTCAAGTGATCTTTCTGCCCCAGCCTCCCATAGTGCTGGGGTTATTGGCATAAGCCACTACAAACAGCCTATAATTTCAACTTTTATTTTAGATGTAGGGGATACATGTGCAAGTTTGTTACATGGGTATGTTGTCTGTTGCTGATGTTTGGGGTATGATTGGTTCTGTCACCCAAATAATGAGCATAGTTTGTCAGCCCTTTTGTCCCTCCCTTTCTCTCTCATCTAGCAGTTCCCAGTTTTTTTTTTTTTTTTTGAGACAGAGTCTTGCTCTGTTGCCTAGGTTGGAGTGCAGTGGTGGGATCTTGGCTCACTGCAACCTCCACCTTCCAGATTCAAGTGATCCTCATGCCTCAGCCTCCTGAGTAGCTGGGATTACAGGTGCTTGCCACCACTCCCTGCTAATTTTTGTAGTTTTAGTAGAGACAGGGTTTTGCCATGTTGGCCAGGCTGGTCTTGAACTCCTGAACTCAAGTGATCCGCCCACCTTGGCCTCCCAAAGCTCTGGGATTATAGGTGTGAGCCACCGTGCTCAGCTGTAGTCTTCAGTTTTTATTGTTCCCATGTTTATATCCATGTGTACCTAATGTTTAGCTCTTGCGTATAAATGAGAGCATGCAGTATTTGGTTTTCCATTCCTGCGTTAATTCACCTAGGAAAATGACTGCCAACTGCATCCATGTAGCTGCAAAGGGTGTGATTTGGTTCCTTTTTATGACTGTGTAGTATTCCATGGTATATACATACCACATTTTCTTTATCCGATCCTCCGTTCATGGGCACCTAGGTTGATTCCATGTCTTTGCTATTGTGAACAGTGCTGCGATGAACACATGAGTGACTAGCTTTTAATCAGCAGAACACAGCAAAAGTGATGACATTTCAGTTTGAGATTAGGTTACCAAACACAGGGACTTCTGTCTTGCTAGCACACACTCTGTCTTGCCTTCTTGCTGTTACTGAACCTAACTTGGGTCCCCCTGCCCAGCATAGCAAAACCAAACATTGATATTGGGATTGTAGCAAGAGCAAGTAGGGTATCTATTGGAAGGCACCAAGCAGAGAGAATTAATGCTTAAGTCCCAAGTTCCCCGATGGCTTATAGGTAAGAATTTATAATTATGGGAAGGCAGAGGTTACATGCAAAGTTATAAATCAATATATGGGAGGCTGTACATTGGTTTGACCTAAAAAGGCAGGACGTCTCAAAGCGGGAACCCATAGGTGAAAGGTAGATTTAAAGATGTTTTGATTTGCAATTGGCTTAGGAAGAGAAGCCTTGTCTAAAAATTTGAGATCAGCAGACTGTTAGTTCTGGCCTGGGGTGTGACTTCGTCTACGCCCCTTAGGAAGAAATTTAGAACCGAGAAGAATGTTAAGAGTTTAGCCTTCAGTTCCCCCTTATCTGAGTCTTACGTGTCAGTGGACCCATTTAGTGGGGAGTCCTCATTTTTGAAAAGCAATCTATGAACATTAGTTTTTATAGGGAAGCCAAACATCCCATGATTTTAACTTTCTTGCCCATTATTCTAAGCTACTATTATCTTTTTGCTTATTAAGTTGCTTCTTTATGTATTTATTTATTTTTGAGACAGAGTCTTTCTCCATTGCCCAGGCTGGAGTGCAATGGCATGATCTTGGCTCACTGCAACCTCCACCTCCTGGGTTCAAGCAATTCTCCTGCTTCAGCCTCTTGAAGCAGGATACTACAGTAGCTGGGACTAGAAGTAGCTGGGACTACAGGTGTGTGCCACCACTCCTGGCTAATTTTGTATTTTAGTAGGGACAGGGTTTTGCCATGTTGGCCAGGCTGGTCTTGAACTCCTGACCTCAAGTGATCCACCTGCCTTGGCTTCCCAAAGTGCTGGGATTACAGGCGTGAGCCACCATGCCCAGCCTTATTTATTTTTTAAGGGCTAGCTAAGTGCCTGGAATTTTTCTTAAAGGAACTTAAGATATTTATTTCTATGTTTGGAGGGGGTGCTGCACGCCCCTAAGAGAGGTCCCTGTTCTGCCTCATTGCCTGCTTGCTCTGATAAATCAAGCTGTTGTGTTGTGAGGCCCACGTGGCAGGGAGGGATCTGAAAGCGGCTTCTGACAACGGTTTATGAGAAACAAATCCTGCCAATAATCATGTGGGTGCGCTTGGAAGTCGATCCTGCCCCAGTTGAGTCTTGAGATGAAACCTAGCCGACACCTTGATAGCAACCCATGGGAGACCCTGAAGCAGGGGTCCCATCTTCGAATTTCTAACCCGCAGAAACTTTAAGATAATAAATGTGTGTTGTTTTAAGCCACTGAGTTTTGGAATAATTTGTTACACAGCAATGGATAGCTGATATAGCAGTGTAGACTTTAGTTGATGATTCCAGTGGGGAGACCAAAGTGAAATTTACATTGCACATTTCACAAAAAGTAACTAACTAACCAACCCATTAGTCATTTCTGTGCATCCTCAGTCCTCTCAATGCTGAGGGTTCCTCTTTCTTGCTCTTGTTCTCTCTCAACATCATTCTCTAATTTGGCCATGTCTAGCTTCATTGCATATTATCTTTCTCTGGATTGTCAGTTTTTTCTGTGTCCATTTGGCAGAGAATTTTAGTTTTTTATGACTTTTTTTTATTAGAGATGGAGTCTCACTCTGTTGCCCCAGCTGGTCTCAAACTCCTGGGCTCAAGCAATCCCCCGCACGTGGCCTCCCAGAGTGCTGGGATTACAAGCGTGAGCCATCACACCTAGCCCTGTCTGACTTCTACTCCCAAACATGTTGGCCAGCTCCTCAAGGTATTCAGCAGGAAAAAATCCTCTCTATTAATGCAGGCCACCTTTTCTGGGCAGCAGTGTGGGTTATAGATATATGAAATATCTGTTAGATAAGCCTCTCAGTTTCTTCCTGCATATATTGCTATTCAACTGCTTAAAGCTATTGAAAAATGCATGCAAACAAATTTTAATCTAACAGAGAAAATATCTTTATGACATTGTTCAAATCAAGTTATATCATATGTGAAGGAGAAGCACATTCCACCAGAGAAAGCTTTTTAAACTCTCTGCTTTTTGACATTTTAACCAGTATGTTAGATAAGAAGACTGCTATGGAAATATAGTTAGCAACATTGTTGGAAAATATAGGCTAGAAAAGAGTTCAAGAATATGTATCCATTGAACTTGATGAAGTAATTTTAGAAGCTGAGGCTGTGAAATCTTGACAGCAAAACTGAAGAGACACTGTAGAGTTCCCATTTTGCAGATTTATATTTGGTTGGTTCATGCAGGCAGACCCCAGGAGAGCTAAGATTTTGTTAAATACCTAACACATACCCAGTAAGAAGGATAAATGTAGGTGTTCACATCAGTGTTTTAAACACGTGATCCAATAAATCAGCAGAAAGGCAGCAAAGCAATTGTAGTAATGGCTAAAAAACAGGAGTGGGAAAGACTTTAGGAGCAGGAATTGTATAAAAATACATCCAAATGTGGCTATTTCTGACTACTTCATTCAAATGTGAGCCTCCATCCGTTCTCACCTGGATTCCGGCAAGAACTTCCTAGCAGTTTTCTCTGTCTCAGATTTGCTTTCTTGGGGTCTATTTTCAACAAAGCAACCAGAATAATACTTAAAAAAAAAAGTATCAGGCTGGGTGTGATGGCTCGTGCCTGTAATCTTGGTACTTTGGAAGGCTGAGGTGGGAAGAATAACTTGAGGTCAGGAGTTTGAGACCAGCCTGGGCAACATAGCTAGACTCTGTTTTTACAATAAATAAATAAATAAGTAAATACATACATTAGTCAGGTGTGGTGAAACATGCCTGTAGTCCCAGTTACTTGGGAGGTTGAGGTGGGAGGATCACTTGAGTCTGGGAGGTCGAGGCTGCAGGGAGATGTGTTCCTGCCACTGCACTCCAGCCTGAGTGACAAGAGTGAGACTCTGTCTCCAATCTCTCTCTCTCTCTCCTATCTATCTTCTATTTAATTTATCTATCCATCTATACATACACACGAAGCATCAGAACATTATTCATGATAGCCAAAAGCTTAAAAAAACCCCAAATGTCCACTAGCTGAATGGATAGATACATTGTTGCACAGTATATCCATACAATGAAACATTACTTGGCAATTTAAAAAATGAAGTACAAGTCATAATATTCATAGAGACAGAAAGTAGAATGGTGGTTGCCATGCCAGGGACTGGGGTGGGGTGGGGAATGGGAGTTGTTGTTTAATGGGTACAGAGTTTCAGTCCAGGGACTGGGGTGGGGCGGGGAATGGGAGTTGTTTAATGGGTACAGAGTTTCAGTTTGGAGACAAGAGTTCTGGAGATGGATGGTGGGTATGTTTACACAACAGTGTGAATATACTTACTGCCATGAAACTGTACACTTAAAAATGGTGAAGATTGTTAAAAAAAAACCAAAAGGACTGAGGTACTGGTATATGCTACAACATAGATGAACCTTGAAAATCTTATTCGAAGAAGCCATACGCAAAATGTCGCACGTTGTATGATTCCATTGGTATGAAATGTTCAGAATAGGCAAATGTATAGAAAGTAGATTAGTGGTTGTCCAAGGCTGGGTGGGGGTTTTGTGGGGAGGGTTGAGCAAATGGGGAGTGATTGCTAATGGGCAAAGACTTTTTGGTGGTGATGGGATGATACAAAATTCTAAAGTAGATTACTGCCAGGTATGGTGGCTCATGCCTGTAATCCCAGCACTTTGGATCCAAGGCAGGTGGATCACTTGAGGCCAGGAGTTTGAGACAAGCGTGGCCAACATGGTGAAACCCCGTCTGTACTAAAAATACAAAAATTAGCCAGGCGTGATGGCACATGCTTGTAATCTTAGTTACTTGGGACGTCAAAGTGAGAGGATCACTTGAACTCAGGAGACAGAGGTTGCAGTGAGCTGAGATCACACCACTGCACTCCAACTCTGGACAATAGAACTAGACTCCATCTCAAAAAAAAAAAAAAAAAAAAAAAGAAAGAAATGAAGATTATGGTGATGGTTGTACTACACTGTGAATATATAGAAATCCATTGAATTGTAAACTTTAAATGGGTGAATTTTATGTCAATTAAAGCTGTTTGAAAAAAAGACGTACATGAAAAACTTGAATTTTTGGGAGTTAGTTGTATTAACCAGACCCTATCCAATCTTTTTTCTTTTTTAAATTAGAGATGGGGGTCTCACTCTGTCACCCAGGCTGGGGTGCAGTGGCATGATCATAGCTCACTTCAGCTTCCCGAAGAGCTGGGATTACAGGTGGCCACAATGTCTGGCTAACTAAAAAAAATTTTTTAAGAGATGAGGGTCTCACTGTGTTGCCCAGCCTGGTCTTAAACTCCTGGCCTCAAGCGATCCTCTTGCCTCAGCTCACAGGTGTGAGCCACCATACCTGGCTTATCTAAGAAAGCCACCATACCTGGTTTATCTTTCTCTTATCTTGAGAAAGAATAAATTCAGTTTGGTTACTGTACATTGAACAGTAAGCTATCCTCAACATCCGGTAACACACCATAACTTTTCCAAAGGTAGAAGTGGTGATAGGGTCAAAGAAGTATGCTGTTTCAGGGCATATGAAGAAAAAAAGGCAGATTATGTTATTCCTTTCCTCAAAACCTTCCAGTGGTTTTCCATGTTAATGAGTGGAAACTAAAGTTCTTAAAATTGCCTACAAGGTCCAACACACTCAGTCTGCCACCTGCGACTTGTTTGAGCTTGCCCCCTACTTCCTTCAGCCATGCTGACCTTCTCCCCATCCATCCCATGCCCTGGACCCACTCCTGGCCCAGGCCTTTGCACCTGCTGGCTGTGCCCTCTGCCTCCAAAACTCTTTTGCCAAATTCCCTCATGGCTTGCTTACTTACACCTCCTTTAATTCAAATATCAGTTCTTGGCCACCTCCCTGGCCACCCCCTACAAAAATGCATTCTTGACATTTTCTGCTTTTC
Organism: Chlorocebus sabaeus; assembly: GCF_047675955.1. NCBI lineage: Eukaryota > Metazoa > Chordata > Mammalia > Primates > Cercopithecidae > Chlorocebus > Chlorocebus sabaeus. Next base: position 20,490,274 of record NC_132908.1, read on the forward strand.
CACTTTTCTTCCCTCCTTCGTTTTTTCCCATGACACACCTGCACGATACATAGTTTGTTTAGTCTTTGGTTCACTGTCTCCCCACACCCACTCCAGAATGTAAGCTCTACAGGCCAGGGATTTTTGTCCATCTTGTTCACTGCTGTATCCTCAGTACCTTTATAATGGTGTTTGGCACATAGTAGTAACTCAATAGATATTTGTTAAATGAATGAATGAAATGCTGCTACGTGTTCAAGAAGTCATTATGTGTTGCAAAGGAAAACAGTGCCTATTAAGGAGATACCAGCATCCTACAAATAGTGGAGGAAAATGCCACACAAGTTGCCAAATTGATTAAAGTGTGCCTTTTAACTTGCAGACTCTGGAGGGTAACTTTCACAAATACAGACAATTGTCCCCTTATATGTACAATCTGCCCCTGATTTTTCATTCCAGCTGTCACACAATTGCCTGGAGGATTGTTAAACATCATTTAATAAGTGGGTCTTTGCTACGTTTCTCCCGGGAACAGAGTATATAGAATTGCCCATTGAGAAGCAGCCGAAGCCCAGGCCAGCACCTGCAATGAGGAGTGGCTGCTTAGTTAAATGGACTGGGGCTTCTGTTTGAAACCTCACTGGTTTTCTCTGTTGACAGCATCTTGATGTATATGGCATGTGTCTCCTGACCTTACAAAACTCCAGAGCATAGCAGTGCATCTCTTTGAGATTCTCTTAGCAGCATAGTCCATAGGTGAATTCCCTATGGACTATGTGTCTTATATTTTAAGCCAATTCAAACCAAACCCATCACAAAAGTACCCTCCAACTTTGGTGAAAACCTGTCCAGCCATTTTCTTATGATATTGTAAGACAGAAACTTAATTTTTTTTTTGGAGACAGAGCCTCGCCTTGTCACCCAGGCTGGTGTGCAGTGGTGAGATTTCAGCTCACTGCAACCTCTGCCTCCTGGGTTCAAGAGATTCTTATGCCCCAGCTACCCGAGTAGCTGGTACTGTCGGCACACACCACCACACCCGGAGAATTTTTGTATTTTTAGTAGAGGCATTGGCTTCACCATGTTGCCCTGGCTGGTCTTAAACTCCTGGCCTCAAGCAATCCACCCACCTTAGCCTCCCAAAGTGCTAGGATTACAGGCATGAGCCACCACGCCCAGCCTATATTTTAATCTCCAAGTAAAATAAGAACCAGAAAGAATGGGTCTTGTGTTTGCAGTATGCGGAACTGGAAATCCAGACTTTCAAATGAGATTGAAGCCTGAGAGACAATGGTAGTTAAGGAATGGGTCTGTGGAGGGCTTTGGACAAAAGCCCATGTTTACCCACAAGTGGTATGCAGATTATCTTGAGTAGTTGGGATTACAGGTGCCTGTCGCCATGCCTGGCTAATTTTTGTATTTTTAGTAGAGACAGGGTTTCACCATGTGGCCAAGCTGGTCTCGAACTCCTGACCTCAAGTGATCCACCTGCCTTGGCCTCCCAAAGTGCTGAGATTACAGGCGTGAGCCACCACATCAGGCCTCGAAATGGTATTTAAGGTTTACTTACCTGATAACTTGATTTCCTCCCTAGAGAAAGAATTAAATTGTTTTTAACTGATTGAATGGGGGCTTGGGTGACATTTCAGGAGAGTTAGAAAGTGTATATGTATGTTTTAACACTGATTTGTAAGTTGACACTTGAATATATGTAAGAGTAGTCAACTTGGTTTGAAATAGGCTTTTTTTATTCCTTTTGGTTTATTGGTAACTGTGAGTTGATTTATTCCTAAAATAGTTCAAAGCCTTTTCTGTGTTAGCTCTGGGAATAATGTTATTCTTCTTTTCAAAGATGTAATATTTCTGTTAACAGTACAGAAAGATAACAAAGATAAGAGCCTTCAGGGCTCTTTGAAGACAAAATGGTGTTCTGAATTGGACATTCATTAGACTGAGGGGATAAATCTCTAAATCTGGGTTTTATGATTTTAGGTTTGTTTGTTTAATGGATTTCTTTGCTTAAACTTCAGGTGCATGCATGATAATTTGAAGAGCAGAGAGATGGACAAATGTGATTTGATTTATAAGTCTTTTCAAAGGCATTTGACAATGTATTTCAGGTTTAGTTAAGCTTATTTTTCACACTCTTAGTTCAAGGCAGGAGTGATTGCTTTCCTCCCTCCACACCTCAGAAAGATGGAATGGTTTCTCACTTTTACATTTTTCCATCTCAGCAAAGGAGGAGCAGAGGTTTTCCAGAAGGGTTAGGAATAAAGGTGGGGAAGGCAAGCCCTTGTGACCATAAGAGCAGGAATCCATACGGAAGAGTGGCTGGTTTAGATTTGCTGGCTTGAGAGTGGATTATTTTATCCAACTCTTGATCAGAATTAAGTAAGATAATGGATGTAAGTGGCTTAGAAGTGTCCAATCAATGCTAGCTACTGTTGTTATTCTCAGTACTACAGGTAAGCTTGGTGGATATATATGAAGACATTTGTGCCAAGGGTTATGGGGGAATAAGTGTGTGGTTCACCATTTGGCCCAGTGAACTTTTCAGGACTTAGGCTGAGGAAGGTGGGAAGGGCCTTGAGGCTGGCAGGTTTGGTGGGAGACTCTTGCATCATGGTCCTGAGAGCCCCAGGATAGGAGACAACCTTTATCACAAGACCTGAGAACTGCTGCAATCTTGGGCTTCTGGGATAATGGGCTGGGAGCTCACACTCTGACAATGGAGGGATTTTTTTTTTTTTTATTTGACAGCCTTGTTCTGTCACCCAGGCTGGAGTGCAGTGGTGCGATCTCGGCATTCTGCCTCAGCTTCCCGAGTAGCTGGGACTATAGGCACCCGCCACCACGCCTGGCTAATTTTTTGTATTTTTAGTAGAAACGGAGCTTCACTGTGTTAACCAGGATGGTCTCGATCTCCTGACCTCGTGATCCTCCCTCCTCGGCCTCCCGAAGTGCTGGGATTACAGGCATAAACCACTACGCCTGGCCCAATGGAGGGATTTTTTATAGCATTGTGTCTACCTGGCTTTTCATATGACTTGTGTTCTGCTCTTGCAACTTTGATGACTTCTGAAGTACAGATGTTCCTTGACTTATAATGAGGTTGCATCTCAATAAACCCATTGTAACTTGAAAATATCTTAAGTAAAACTTGCTTTAATACACCTAACCTACTGAACATCATAGCTTAGCCTAGCCTACCTTAAACGTGCTTGGAACACTTACATTAGCCTACAGTTAGGCAAAATCATCTAAAACAAAGCCTGTTTTATAATAAAGTGTGGAATATCTCACATAACTTATTGAACATTGCACTGAAAGGGCAAACCAGAATGGTTGTATGGGTACTTGAAGTACAGTTTCTACTGAATGCATATTGTTTTTGCACCATTGTAAAGTTGAAAAATTGTAGGTTTAACCAATGTAAGTTGGGGACTATCTGTGTTTTGTTCCTCCTTAAAGCATATAGAAGTATAGCCAAAGAGTGTTTCAAAGCTGGATTACATAATTAATCCTTTTTTTTTTTGGATGAAGTCTCCCTCTGTTGCCCAGGCTGGAATACAGTGGTGTGAACTTGCCTCACTGCAACCTCCGCCTCCCAGGTTCAAGTGATTCTCCTGCCTCAGCCTCCCGAGTATCTGGGATTACAGGCATGCCTGGAATTACAGGCACATGTCACCATGCTCAGCTAATTTTTGTATTTCTAGTAGAGACAGGGTTTTGTCATGTTGGTCATGCTGGTCTCAAACTCCTGACCTCAAGTGATTCACCTGCCTTAGCCACCACACGTGGCTGAAAATTCAGATTTTTGTCCAAGATTGCAGAATAAATTGCCTGGGACAAGAAAGTAAATGAGTGAGGAGAGATAAGTCAATGGACTGAGAAGTGGTAACCTCAGTCTTGCATAAACAGAATACAGAGGGGATTTGGGTGGGTGGGGGGGCGGTGAGTGAATGGGCAAAGGTAGGACAAAACCAGGCCCACTTAAAGAACAATAATATTACAAAGGACAAAGTTGAGAGTATGAGGCAAAGGGGGGAAACTTTTAAAAGCATATTTTTGAGCACTGACTAGTGATGCTTTCCCTGCGTAATCTCATTTAACCAGTTTAGCAACCTTAAAAAGGAAGTAATAGTGTTCTTATTTCATAGATGAGGAAACTGAGGCTTGGAGACAGGAGAGATGTTCAGAGAAGACTGTTTCTAAAAGGGTATGTGGTTAGCTGTATTCTCAACGTTCTTAATACCTCCCCCAACCCCCATGTCCTTGAACAGTCACTGTCTTCCCAGCCATCATCTATTCTACCTTCAAAACATATCCCCAATTCATCCACTGCTTCCCATCTCCTGCATTGTCACCCTAGGCTACCATCGTGTCTCAACATATACAGCCTCTCGATTCTCTCACTTCCTAATTTGTCCCCTGCTTAAACTGTTCTTTCAACAAAATCCAGAGAAACCCCAAACAAATGCACATCTGATAAAGATACTGCCCTCATTAAAACCCTCAAAGTCTCCCTTGCAATTACTTTAAGAATCTCAAATGCTCATGCTGGCCTTCAAGACCCAACATGACCTTGTCCCTGCCAGACTCTCTGGTTACCTCTTCTTCATCATCTCCTTCATCCTGGTGCCCCACCAATGTGGTCCTTTCGTTTCTCCAACTGCATCCTCACTTTCCTTCTCTACGGTCTTTACTCATGCTCTCCTTATTACTTAAAATACTTTCCTTCCACTTTGCACTGACGAAATGACTTGTCTTGCAGTTCTCACTTTAAACATCACTTTTCCAACTCTCCAAATTAAAGTAAGCCTCCTGTACTTATTGAGAGTAGCATATTTTTCTTGGGGACACTTCACAATATAGAATTATGTACTTGTTTGTGAGATAATTTTTTTTTTTTTTTTTTTTTTTGAGTTGGAGTTGCGCTCTTGTTGCCCAGACTGGAGTGCGATGGCGCCATCTCGGCTCATTGCAACCTCCGCCTCCCCAGTTCAAGCAATTCTCCTGCCTCAGCCTCCCAAGTAGCTTGGATTACAGGCGTGCACCACCACATCTGGCTAATTTTGTGTTTTTAGTAGAGATGGAGTTTCACCATTTTGGTCCGGCTGGTCCTGAACTCCTGACCCCAGGTGATAGGCCCGCCTTGGCCTCCCAAAGTGCTGGGATCACAGGTGTGAGCCACCAAGCTCGGCCTGTGTGATAATTTATTTAACATCTGTATCTCCCTAATAGATCATGGCTCCACCTGGTGAGGGAGTGTGTTTTTATTGCTCACTATTGTATTTCCAGGGCCCCATGAAGTGCTGCCATGTAAATGGGACCTCCATAAATATTTATTGAATGAATATGTGAATGCATGAATGAAGGAACTGCACCTAGGATTGCTGACAATTCTGGCTTTTGGGACTTTAGTGTCATTTTTCATTTTCTTTCTTAAAGAGCAGTAGGTTTAAAGTTATACTTTCACCCAGAAGACAGAAGAGTTTTTGAAGCAAAACCTTGAAGCTGGTGATGTGTGCCACGTAATGAACGGATGTCCACCTAATTCAAAGTCCCTGTGTTGTGATCTGACATGACCTCTGAGCTTGCCACAGTGAACTTGACCACAAAAACACTGCGTGCACGGCCGACCACAACTAGCAATTGAGTAGCGAGCAGTGGTGTCAATCTTAAAAGCCTAAGATATTCTTAGATGCTTATTTTTATAATCAGTTTTATTATAGAGTTGCTAAAATGGGCCCAAACCATATGTCTCTCCATCGAGAAAAGTCAGAGCACTGACTGCATGAAACAAAACACTTGCAGAGACATTGAAAAGCCACTTGTTTGACTTTGGAAATACAGCGCTAGTATTTTTTGCAACTCGAAAGACAAGTCTTGTCTTGGAGCAGTACAATGAGAAGTGCAATCAAACAAATAGATAAAAAATTGTTTGTCTCTTCATTCAAGGTCGGTTTAGAATCACCGTGAAAGGTACATGCAATAATAGAAATCCTGGTGAAGTCTGGAGCTGCAGAAAGAGTTGAAATTATTTTGGGTCAAAAAGAGGCAGCCAAGTTGAAAAAGGTGCCCTTATTGAGTGACACCATCAAATGGGTTCAAAAGACATACTTAAAAATTGGTGAAGAGTCCCAGAGGCAGCTAGTTCTTTACATTTTGATGAAAGGGGAGACATCAGTGACTTGGCTATTTTGCCATCTTTAAAATAATGAAGTCTAAGAAGGCATGCTGATTTTCCCAATGCTGAATGGTATAGCAGCTGGTGAAGGAATTTTCAATAATATATCCTTTTCTTCTTTTCTAGCAAGTATTCATATTTGCCATTTGATTCCAGAAACTTATTGTGTCTGTGTTCCTAAAGCACTCTGACCCTGAGAGAGAGGACAACCTGAACCTGATATATGATGTTCGTGCCCCTTGATGCAGACTGAATTTTCTGAACTTGAACGATCAATACAACAGGGTCTTGCTAATAATAGTCTCGCAGAAAATTTTTCATTCGTTTTTCTTGATGGCAAGTGATGTTCCCTTCACAGAACAATTAAACATCTTTAATTATTTTTAAAGAGGGGGTGTGATTACATGCACATGGTAAAAATTAAGCAGCACCAAGGGCGTTCAGTGAAAATTAAGTCTCTTTCCTGACTGGAGACCATATTACGAGTATTTCATGGCTCCTTTCAGAGAGATTCTGTGCCTAGCATTTATGCATGCACACAAATTCATTTCCTTTTTAAAATTAACACAAAAGACAGCATGCTGTGTTCTCTCTCTTTTAAAACATTGAGGTGGGGCCAGGTGCAGTGGCTCATGCCTGTAATCCCAGCACTTTGGGAGGCCGAGGCAGGTGGATCACCTGAGATCAGGAATTCAAGACCAGCCTGATCAACTTGGAGAAACCCTGTCTCTACTAAAAATACAACATTAGCCGGGCGTGGTGGCAGGCACCTGTAATCCCAGCTACTCAGGAGACTGAGGCAGGAGAATTGCTTGATCCCAGGAGGCGGAGGTTGTGGTGAGCCGAGACCATGCCATTGCACTCCAGCCTGGACAACAAGAGTGAGACACCGTCTCAAAACAACAACAACAACAACAACAACAACAAAACCAAAAAAACTGAGGTGAAATTCACAAAGCAAAATTAGCCACTTCCACGTGTACAATTCAGTGGCGTTTTACTCCATTCACACTTGTTCGGTTATCACTTCTACCTAGTCCCAAAACATTGTGTTCTCTTTTGCAATTTACTATTACTCTTTCACTTAAAAATCTATCATGGAGATTGTTCCATGTTAATACATCTAGATTCATGTCTTTCATCTTCATCCTATGGATAACCCTTGTGCCATACCTGGAGGTGAGCTGCTCAGATCCTCCTCAAAAAGAAAAAAAGGCTCTCTGTCCAGCTGCAGGGAGTGGGGAGCTGATAGCCTCAACCTGGGAGCTCCTTCAGGGTCTCCTTAGCTGTTAAGTCATGGTGGTGCTCTTCTTGGAGTGGCTCCCAGCCAGTGACTGAGGGTACAAGGGCCTGACCATCTCTCTAACAGGTCATCTTTGCTGTCTTCTGAAATGGTGTTAGCTCTAAATTGTGCTCTAATGGCCCCTCTTGCCCAATCCTATCCCTTCTCCTTTTCTGGTAGAGGTGTTACTCCCTAATGAATCGTTTGCATTCTATCTGGGCATGCGCTTCTCAGAGAACCCAACCAACATGTACAGTATCTCATGTATACAGTCTTCTAAGGATTGACACTGAGGTTGCTTCTGGAGTTTTGCAATTACAAATAGTGCTGGATACAAATCTTTGCAAATATATGTTGCACACATGCATGAGAATATCTGGAGAGTAAATTCCTAGGGTCTAATTATGGGTCGATTTAAATTTTCCATTTAAAAATTTGATACACATTTTCTTTTCTTCTTTGTTTTTTTGAGACGAAGTCTCGCTCTGTCACCCAGGCTGGAGTGCAGTGGTGTGATCTCCGCTCACTGCAAGCTCTGCCTCCCAGGTTCACACCATTCTCCTGCCTCAGCCTCCCGAATAGCTGGGACTACAGGCGCCCGCCACCACGCCTGGCTAATTTTTTGTATTTTTTTAGTAGGGATGAGGTTTCACCATGTTGGCCAGGATGGTCTCGATCTCCTGACCTCTTGATGCACCCGCCTCGGCCTCCCAAAGTGCTGGGATTACAGGCATGAGCCACCGCGCCCAGCCTGATACGCATTTTCTAACCACCCACTCCTCCCAAGAGGTTGCACCAGCTTACAGTCCCACCAATCAGGGAAGAGGGATTTTTTTTTTTTTTTTTTTTTTTTTTGAGACAGGGTCCTGTCCTGCCACCCAGACTGGAATACAGTGGCGTGATCATGGCTCATGGCAGCCCGGCCCTCCCTGGTTCAAGCAATCCTCCCGCCTCAGCCTCCCCAGTAGCTGGGACAGTAGCTGCATGCCACCACACCCAATTAATTTATATTTTACTTTTTGTAGAGACAAAGTCTCACTATGTTGCCTAGGTGGGTCTTGAATTCCTGGGCTCAAGCCATCCTCCCACTTTGGCCTCCCAGAGCTGTGGGATGACAGGTGTGAGCCACTACGCTCTGTCTGAGAATTGTTTTCTCACACTCTTGTTAATAGAAATATTATCACATTTTAAGATGTGCTCAATTTTATAGGTGAAAATATATCATAATAGTTTTAATTTGCTTTTACTTTATTATGAGTGAGGTTGATTGTATTTTCAACTCCTTAAAAATGATGGCAAGCAAAGGAAAAGTATTTCAGATTAAAACAAGCAGAGAATATAAACATTTGCAATGGAATCTTGAGATAAAACATGACACTTTAAAGAAATCCTCTGCTTGTAGAGGGTTACTTTGTGCTAAATTCTCATACGTCTTTCGGCACAAATTCTCCTTCCTATTAAGAAAACTGTGATAGAAAAGTTCGAGAAGTCCCGCATATTGGTGTAAGATTTTCTTAAAGTACAGGAGGGAAGGTATCTACCGGTATAAGGGATTTCCTGAGTACTCAATCTATTAGGTTTAGACATTAAGCGTGTCATAATTTAATATGTGTAATGAGTTAAAATGATTTTTTTCGGGAGTTGTCATGAGTTGGTAATTAGAATGTTTTAATTCCTACCATTAGTTACACTCTGTCAGACTTCATGAGATAAAGGTTATGGCTGAAATAATTACGTTTCCTGTTTCCCAAATGAGTCTAAGGAGGAACCAGGGCAGTGAAGGCTAAGCTCCCATTTCAAAAGTAACAGCTGTGAGTGCAAAGGACCAGTGGGGAATTTGTCCTGTCTGATGACAGGGGCAAGTTGGGGTGACATAGGAAAGGAATATCATAACATTCTGAGCTTTGGTCACAGACCAAGGCTACATCTATTAATTAATGTTCTATTTATTTTTATTTACTTTTTTGAGACAGAGTCTTACTCTGTTACCCAGGCTGGAGTGCAGTGGCATGATCTCGGCTCACTGCAACCTCCCCGTCCTGGGTTCCAGCGATTCTCCTGGCTTAGCCTCATGGGTAGCTGGGATTACAGGTGCACACCACCACGCCCGGCTAATTTTTGTATTTTTAGTAGAGGCAGGATTTTGCCATGTTAGTCAGGCTGGTCTCAAACTCTGACCTCAAGTGGTCCGCCCGCCTTGAGCTCTGACAGCGTTGGGATTACAAGTGTGAGCCACCATGCCTGGCCAATTAACGGTCTATATCTATTCCATTTGGATGATATTTTGAGAGTCTTTTTGCTTCTTTGTCTCCCTTAGGAGCAGGAGACTTGGTGAGGTATATTGGTTAGATTAGAGGCTAGGCTGCTGTCACAAAGAAACCCTAAAATGCAACGCTTCAAAACTACGATTAGGACTTATTTTTCTCTCATGTTATAATCCAGGTGGGCCCAGGGTTGGATAGGTAGCTTGGTTCCGTGAACTTATCTAGGGACTTGGGTTCCTTCTGTCTTATTGCTTAGTCATCTCCTGGGGTTTGTTTTTATTCATGTGACTGAAGCTGACTCACCAGCATCACATGCATGTTCTGGCTCATTGGAAGGGTAAAAGAGAGGAAGTTGAGGACCAGCAGTTCCCTTTTTAGGAAAGTGATGAAGATACTGACACATCACTTGCACTCACATTCTGTTCGTGAGAATTTAGTCACAAGGCCACATCCAGTTGCAAGGGAAGCTGAGAAGTGAGATCCCAGTAGGGTGGCCACATGCCCTGTTAAAACTCCATGGGAGAGTATACCTGGAGGAAGAGGGGATAAATGTTGGAGGACAATTAGCCATGTATGCCACATGGACTCAGAGCCTGGCAGAATTATGATCCGAGAAAGGCAATAATTCTACATCTATATCAGTCACATCCATTCCAAGCCTTCTGAACTGGCACCACAGGTGGGCAAGATAGTGGCAGGGGAGAAGGTAGCACCACTTTCTTCTTTGATCCTTCAAATAGGCCAGAAGCTACTATCAAGGGTGCCCAGTTAACTAACTTGGAAGCCATTCAGTCATTTGACAGATAATTAATGGAGCATCTGCTATGTGTCTGGCATTGCCTAGGCACTGGGTGCAGGGAGGTCCTTGTAGAGTTTCTAGGAGAGTGGAGGAGGTAGATGTTTAACAACAAAGAACTTCACAGCTAGATATATAATTACAAATTATGATAAGTGCCATGAAGGAAAGAGTAGAGGATTCTGTGAAGAATGTGAGATATGGATTTCATTCATATTACAGATAGAGGGAGGTCTTGGAGGGAGTATTTAAGCTGAGATCTAAAAGATGTGCTGGAATTGGCTGGTTGGTGATGAAAGGGAAATAATGGTCTAGGTAGACTGTCTTAGTCCATTCAGGCTGCTGTAACAAAATACCATAGACTGGGTAGCTTATAAACAATAGAAACTCCCTGCTCACAGTTCTGGAGGCTGGGAAGTCCAAGATCAAGGCATTGGCAAATTCGTGTCTGGCAAGGGCCTGCTTCTTTTTTCACTGTATCTTCACATGGCAGAAGGGGCAAATGAGCTCTCTGGATTATCTTTTATAAGGGCACTAATCCCATTAATGAGGGCTCCACCCTCATGACCTGATCACCTACCAAAGATCTACTCTCTAATACCATTACCTTGGAGATTAGGATTTCAACATGTGAATTTTGGGACACAGACTATAACATAGAGGAATTAGAATAGTAAAAGAGAAGAAGAGAAAGAAATTGTGTGGTTGGAGAGAGAGGCAGTGTAGTTTTTCTATAGACTTGTAGGCCGAAATGTATCAGAGAGCTATTGTTGCATATCAAATTCCCCCAAAAGGTAGTGACTTAAAACAATAGTCACTTATTACTTCATGCTTTGGCAGGCTGGCAGTCTAGGCTAGACTCAGCTGGGAGGCGTTTGTGATCTAGGCTGAACTCCCTTATGCATCTGGAGTCAGCTGTGGGTCAGCAGATGCCTCTGCTTCTGGGGTAGGTTGGTTGTCGGCTGGGGCACCTCAGCTCTCCTCCACATGGTCTCTCATCCTCCATTAGGCTAGCTCAGGCAGGCTTGTTCACATGGTGGCAGGGTTCTAAGAGAAAGTGGCTGCATGCAAAGCGTCTTGAGGCTTGTGCTCAGAACTGGCACTCCATAATTTCGGTCACATCTATTGGCCAAAGCAAGTCCCATGGCCAACCTAAATTCAAGGGGTAAAGAAATAGATTTTAACTCTTGATGGGAGGAGCTGCCAAGTCACATTGTAAAGGGGACAGGATAGAGGGAGGGGTGAATTATCACGGACATTTTTGCAACCAGGTAGGAAATTCGTGTGGTTGGAAGTCACAGGAGATTTTTAAGCAGGAACCAGCAATAACAGGGCACATGGCCAAGGTCATTTGTGCTGCACTGTGATGGAAACTTTCAAGAGTTTGTGTCTTACCTTGCCATCATGGTTATGAGTTCTTAGGATACAAACTCTGCGATGTCCTTTCTCAAGGCTGGACATAATGCCCATCTGCTGACTCAACTCCCTTAGTTGGAAACAAGAATTGAAAGCTCTGTTTTCAGCACCTCCAGGTTTGCCAGTGAGGTGTTGTTGAGGGGATTTCACACAGGCAACTTAACTTGTTTGGAGTTGCGAAGCTAATACCATCACCACAAGCTGAGCTGTGAAGAATCCCAGACTTGTCTAAATTATAATTTGTTTGTTGGGCCTTAAGTGGGTCTGAAAATCCTGTTCCAAATTCTTTCTCTAGCAACACACAAGCATATTTGCCCAAACTGGCATTTCCCTTTGGAGCCTTCTTTTTTTTTTTTTTTTTTTAATGATAGTATTTCGCCAACTATGATGTGCTGGTTGTTAAGCTATTGTCTCTCAATGAACCCATGAACCCACCCTTCTAGACTTTTCTCTGCAATAGCCTACCTTCCTTCCTTCCTTCCTTCCTTCCTCTCTCTCTCTTTTCCTTCCTTCCTTCCTTCCTTACCTCTTTCCTTCCTTCCTTCCTTCCTTCCTTCCTTCTTTCCTTCCTTCCTTTCTTTTTCTTTCTTTTTCTTTCTTTCTCTCTTTCTTTCTCTCTCTCTCTCTCACTCTCTTTGACAGAGTTCTTTCTTTCTTCTCTCTCTCTCTCTCTTTTTTTTTTTTTTTTTTTTTTTGACAGAGTTTCACTCTTTTTGCCCAGGCTGGAGTGCAATGGTGCGATCTTGGCTCACTGCAACATCTGCCTCCTGGGTTCAAGCAATTCTCCTGCCTCAGCCTCCCAGGTAGCTGGGATTATAGGCATGCACCACCACGCCTGGCTAATTTTGTATTTAGTAGGGACGGCGTTTCTCAATGTTGGTCAGGCTGGTCTTGAACTCCTGACCTCAGTTGATCCGCCCACCCCTGCCTCCCAAAGTATTGGGATTACGGGAGATAGCTTTTCTATAGCCTTGTAGGCCTTTAGGGATCAGACATCTATTGCTGCGTACTGAATTCCCTTAAAGGTAGTGGCTTAAAACAATAGTCATGAGTTCATGATTTGGCAGGTTGGCAATTTAGGCTAGACTCAGCTGGGAGGCATTTGTGTGACCTAGGCTGACCTCCCTCATCTGCAGTCAGCTGTGGGTCAGCAGATGCCTGTGTGATGTTGGGGTGGTGCTCTGTACATCACCTTTTCCCGTCACCAGCCAGATGCTCTGTCATGAGGGAGAGTGGAAGGAAGGAAGAAGGGGAAGAGACACCCTCCTTTTTGTTTGCTTGCTCTTCCAGTAACATCTCTTCAGCAGTGATTCTTTACCCTGGTAAGAGCTATTGATTACAGAGGAAATTGTTCCTGTTTCCAGTTTCTTCCCCCATACTGCTAGAACCAGCCTCACGAGCTCTCTTAGAGAGACCAGCATTGTCAGGGGCTAACCCTCTCCTCATAGGGTCCCAGCTCCTGGTGGTTCCAAACTTCCATATTCTTCCCTTTATTCCTTCAGGGCAGTAACTGCTTCATATAGTTTTTATCTCTTTGTTAACTCAAGGGTTCCCTTTTTCACTTCTTCAGTTCTCCCATACCGTTTAAAAAATTCTGATAAAATAAACTCATGCATTTTCTGTTGTGTTGCCCAAATCTTAACTGTTATATATAGTATATAGAATTATTTTAAATGATACCCACTTGAGCAGTCAAACAAAAATTTGAATGGACATTTATTAGTATAATATACGTTATGGGAAAACATAACTAATACACCAAACTTATTAGTTCTTGAATATTATTGCTTAAGATTAAAACAATAAATTAAGAATGGGTTAACTTAAAGAATAATATTATGCAAATAGGACAAGTGGAACACAGGCAAAATAGCTGTGGGTGTAGGCTAGCTGTTGCCTGGGGCACCTCAGCTCTCCTCTACGTGGTCTCTCATCCTCCATTAGGCTAGCTTTGGTAGGCTCATTCACATTGTGGTAGAAAGCGTATGCATGCAGGAGAAAGCACATGCATGCAAGAAATTTTGAGTGTACTCTATTGAGGTATGTCTACCTTGCCCATTACTCTAATAAAACGACCTTTTTAGAAGGAAAATCATCTTGATTCCAAAAAGGATCCCAATAGAGAGATTAGAAAAGTCATAAAGTCTGATCTCCTATGTTTCTTTACTTTCCCAGGTCCATATATGATTGTCACCAGGGTTTCCAATGTAGCAGCCAACCGAGGTCATTCCCCAGCACCTGAACTCTATCCTGTTTGCTGGATTTGAAGGCTGAGCTTTACATATTCAGATCAACCAACAATCGAGAGGGTTGGCTGCCATTCTGAAAGTCACATAGAAAGAGCTCACAAAAGCAACCAGTGGAGTCTCTGAAGTTGGGGGCCCAGATCTTTGTGTTTCACCATCATGGTGTTGCTGGGCTCTGAGTTGCTTTCTGGGCAGCAGTCTGGAGGTCAAATACCAGACCTGAGAAGACCATGTAGCGAGGTTGGAGAGGGGAGTGGGGAGGCTTGAGGAGCCACTCAAATATCTCACCTGTAGCTGACAAGGCACAACCCGTAATGACACCCTGTTCTGAGAACTCTAATGTTATCTTTTTTTCGTGGCAAGGAGTTGAGGTAGTTATTTTTGTTCCAAGCAACTCCAGATGGGTGAAAGTCAACCCACACAGTCTGGAAAGGATACTAATCCTTCAAATCAGAGACTTCACAAGAAGCACAGAGGTGGCCAGGCCTAATGAGGTTACCCCAGTGGAAACTGTGTACCCAAAATGTGACTTCTGGATTATGTACAAACGAGTAGAAAAATGCAGCCCACTAGTTGAGGACCTGGCATTAGATAGTTGTTTCTGGAAACGTTTCAGCAAAGGCTAAGCGGGGAACGTGTCCCTCCATGACTGACACTCAGTGTCATGGCTTTAATTTTGTTTCACTTCTGAGAGGAAAGTTGACATAGGTGAGCTACAGATGGAAAGGAAGGGGATATGAAGAATGATTTCACTTATACCTGAAGGTGACAGCAAAAATTTTTCAATTTATACATTCAGTCCTTCACACAGACTTCTTAATCTTTAGAGAGATTGTGATGTGCTAAAATTTTCTGGTTGAATGTTTTCCTTTAGGAATGGTGGTTCAGAGTTAGAGGCAAAAGCAATTGAGAACCACAATTTATCTAAGATAGCTAACAGTTCCACTTGAAATGATCAATATGATATAGAAAAAAATGGTTCTTTGGTTTCTGCACTGATTTTAATCTTTTTGGAATTTTTTTATATACAGTGTCTTAAAAAGGATCAGGTTTGCTATTTATTGATAGATCTTCCTGAATGTCTCATCACCAAAACTTTTTTTAAAACATTGTTTCCTTAATCACTAAAGTTTGCCAAGTGTAGGAATGAAGTGTATCAAGGCAACGTGCTTGTTCTTGATTTCTGAATTATTTTTGACTTGTCCCTTTTCTCTGCCCTATATCCAATCACTTCCCAAGCCCCACAGACTGTGGCCATTCACTCATTCATTCATTCGACAAATGTTTATTGAGCACCCAATATGTGCAACCTTCTCCCTCAACCTGGAGATATTTATCCTCTAAGTTTTCATTCAGTGCTCTTTTTATCGTGGACCCTCAGCATTTGGTGACATGAGATATCTGCCATTGGCCCAGAAAGTGTTCTGACATCTTTGGCATCACAAGCATCACTTAGTTTATTGCATCTCTTGTATCCAAGCATAAGTATGATAATGATCAGGTTTGCATATATCCATCAATTTAAGTAGAGAAATAAATATAACAGAGACCAGGCACGGTGGCTCACGCCTGTAATCCCAGCACTTTGGGAGGTCAAGGCGGGTGGATCATCTGAGGTCAGGAGTTCAAGACCAGCCTGGCCAACATGGTGAAACCCCGTCTCTACTAACAATACAAAATTAGCCAGGTGTGATGGCACACACCTGTAATCTCAGCTCCTTGGGAGGCTGAGGCAGAAGAATCACTTGAACCTGGGAGATGGAGGTTGCAGTGAGCCAAGATTGTGCCACTGCACTCCAGCCTGGGCAAAAAGAGTGAAATTTCATCTCAAAAAATAAAATAAATATGACGGTAATCTCTGTTTATTAAACACATAATGTGCCAGGTACTATTGTGGTCACTCTGCAAAGACATGGACCTCACCACCCAAAATTTGTTTTAGATATCAAGACTGATGATACACCACATGCACCAAGAGGGTAGGAAAAGGTTTATAGATCATATAATAAAGCTTTCTGAGAGAGCAGGGCAGACTCCCAAGCAGGTCCAAATATGGCCTCAGAAAACGAGGCAAGGAGACTCCCTTAGCATTTATGGTGAGGGATGGGGATGGGGATGGGATGGGTCTGGTGGGAGGGCTAGTGCTTATTGGGTATGAATTTTCTGCTGGTGCCAGAGGAGAGAGCAGCAGGCTTTCTTAGCTTGCCCAGATGTGGGGCAGAGGGTGAGAGGCAGGATGGAAGATGTTAGCAGTCCTATATCAAAAGTGGAGGCAGACTGTTTTTCCCTCTACAATTTTTTTATTATGGTAAAATATACAACATAAAATTTACCATTTAACCATTTTTAAGTGCACAGTTCAGTGGTATAAAATAAATTCATATTGTTGTGCAACCATCACCAGCATCCATATCCGTAACTCTTCATCCTCATCCTGTAAAATGAAAACTCTGTACCCATTAAACAATAATTTCCCCATTCTCTCTTTCTTCAGCCCCTGGCAACCACCATTCTACTTTCTGTCTCTCTAATTTTGACAACTCTATGTGCTTCCTTTAAGTAGAACCATATAGTATTTGTTTTTCTGTGACTGGCTTATTTTACTTAGTGTAATGTCCTACAAAATCATTCATGTTGTAGCATATTGCAGAATTTCCTTCCCCCTCCCCCTTTTATTTTTTGAGACAGAGTCTTGCTCTTGTCAACCAGGTTGGAGTGCAGTGGTACAATCTCAGCTCACTGAAACCTCTGCCTCCTGGGTTCAAGTGATTCTCCTGCCTCAGCCTCCTAAGTAGCTGGGATTATAGGCACCCACCACCATACCCAGCTAATTTTTGTATTTTTAGTAGAGACGGGGTTTCACAATGTTGGCCAGGCTGGTCTTGAACTCCTGATCTCGTGATCTGCCTGCCTTGGCCTCCCAAAGTTCTGGGATTACAGGCGTGAGCCACTGTGCCTGGCCTTCCTTCCATTTTAAGGCTGAATAATATTCCGTTGAATGGATATACCACATTTTGCTTATCCATTTATCTGTCAATGGATAAGCATTGGATTGCTTGCAGGTTTTAGCCATTGGGAATTATGCTGCTATGAACATGGAGGGGTGTATAAATATCTCTTCAATAATCTGCTTTCAATTCTTTTGGGTTATATACCCAGAGTCAAAATTGTTGGCAGGCCTTTCATTGCAATTTGCCCTTGATGTTTGACTGATGACTAAAACATGCCATGTTTCAGTTAATTGAGTTTGAACTGGTTTAATTAAGCCATTATGGTTCTCTATGAGGCTTGTGTCCTGAGGCTGGTAAGGAAATTGAAAGTCCCGTTGAATGACTCATTATATCTGTTGAGAAGTGCAATACACGCTTTGTTCAGAACAGAAAACGATATACGAAGTGTCTTAGGGAGACTTTGTACTGTGGTTTGTGTATGTATAGAGACATGTGTGACCTTGATTTTATATCCTGGGTATCTATGAGGCTAGAGATTCATGGAGTTCTGTACTCCAAAGGCAGAAACTCCGGGTAAGAAATTGTTGTTCCTGCCATTGGCAAGACTAGATGGCCAGACGGTTGGCAGTGGTCCATGAGTCTGTAAAAACGTGTGGATGGGACTGATTATTAGCCCAGGCATCCCGTGCTAAGATTACTTCCTGAAGTTCTGCCAATTGTGTTAACCTTTGGGTCCTCTCCTCTTTCACAAATGTCTTGGTTAGGGATGGAATGCAGCAGCTTTCTAGCAAGCCCCATCACACTGAATGTGGTTAAGATCTTGCCCACAAAGACTGTGTGCAATGGCAAGCCTGTTGAGTGCTCCAGCAAAGGTATATCATGTCCCTTTGGTGGTGAAGACAAACCGCAGCTAAGAGACTATAAAAACAGACATTGAACATAACAGATTTAGCTAAATCTATGACTGCAAGGTATTTACAAGTTGTTGATTCGATGAAGTCAATAATTTAAGTAATATTGGGTATGAAGACCTCAATGGGTAAGGCATTGTGACATTAAGATAACAGTATCAGCCAGGTGCAATGGTTTTTGCACACCTGTAATCCCTGCACTTTGGGAGGCCAAGGTGAGAGAATTGCTTGAGGCCAAGAGTTTGAGACTCGCCTGGGCAACATGGCGAGATCCTGTCTCTATACAAAATTTAAAAAAAAAACATTAGCTGGGTGTGGTGGTACACAGCTGTAGTCCCAGCTACTCTGGAGGCTGAGGCAGGAGGATTGCTTGAGTCCAAAATTTCAAGGCTGCAGTGAGGTATGATAGCACCACTGCACTACAGTCACTTTGAGTGACAGAGAGACCTTGTCCCAAAAAAAGAAAAAAAGACTTCAGTATCTATAGTGAGGCACTATTCTTTCCTTCCAAGGTAAAAGACAAGTCAAACTGAGCTATTACATAGAGAACTAGTGGGAATAATCACTCCCTTTTCAAAATGGACCTTGCATAATGAGTTTCAATCTTAAATGCTTTGTTTTGATTTATACAGGATCTTATTAAATATATATATATATATTTTTGAGACGGAGTCTCACTCTATCTCCCAGGCTGGAGTGCAGTGGTGCGATCTTGGCTCACAGCAACATCTGTCTCCTGGGTTCACGTTTTTCTCCTGCCTCAGCCTCCCAAGTAGCTCGGACTATAGGCACCTGCCACTATGCCTGGCTTATTTTTTCCGTATTTTTAGTAGAGATGGGGTTTCACTGTGTTAGCCAGGATGGTCTCTATCTCCTGACCTCGTGATTTGCCCGTCTCAGCCTCCCAAAGTGCTGGGGTTACAGGCGTGAGCCACCACGTCTGGCAAGATCTTATTAAATATTCTAACTAGGGTCAGGGAGGTCTTAAATATTCTAACTAGTATCAGGGAGGTTAAGCCCATTGTAAGTGCCAAAAACCTAACTTAACTTTAAGTCATCACACTTTGGGTTAGAGCATCCATGCACGCTCTGAGATATTTTGGGGCCATGGGCATTTTAGCTAGGGGGAGTTTAGGTAAGGCAATATTTCTGGTGGTTAAGGAGAGGTATACCTATTTGTTTTCTATTTATGTTCAGTAACTCTCCCAAGATTATAGATGGTACCTTGTTTACATTTAATGGGATCCCAGGTATGACCATAATTTCAGCCCCCTTGTTGATGAAGACCATTAAAATTTGCCAACTGGTACATCTCAGGAGATTTTGAAGTGAATTCACAATCTATACTGCAGAGCTGTAAAGGCCAATCTTTATCTTTTTATGGTATACGTTCTTTTGGTGCATCTTGGATTTCCAATTGGGTCAAATTGAGGACCTCTGTTTCTGATTTTTGTTGCTGTTATTGTTTCCTCTGGCTCTGGGAGCCAGATGTTACTGTTGTTATTTTTTGATGGTTACTGGATATGCTTCAGGGAGTGGGTGTTCTCTACCTTGCTTATATTTAGAAATTTCGTCTTCCAAAGAGCCTGAAATTAATGCAGTCCGAATTAGGGGCCTCCCTTTTAGAAATGGTTGCTTTATTGGGTTTAAGAACCCAGGATTTAAGTTGTGTTTAAATTAACCCTTTGGCTATGCCACCAGGGTGCTAAGCATATTTTTTAAAATTTTTTTTTAATTAAAAAAAATTTTTTTTATTATTATACTTTAAGTTCTAGGGTACATGTGCATAACGTGCAGGTTTGTTACACATGTATACTTGTGCCATGTTGGCGAGATTCACTTGGACTCAGGAAGGGGAACATCATACACTGGGCCTAAGCGTATTTTTTTTCCATCTAACTCTCAGGATTGAGATCTTCGTTGTGACAAACATATAGGCAGCAGTGGCAGCAGCAAAACCATTTTGTAGGGTCCTAGTGAGTCACCTGATTTTAGGAGTATGACTTCAGCATATACTTCCATGCAAGGGACCACTGGATGGCATGCATATGGCATAGGGTATCCGTCTTTCCCCAAGCACTCTATAAAATGGGGGCTAGACATGTATACATATGTAACAAACCTGCACGTTGTGCACATGTACCCTAGAACATAAAGTATAATAATAAAAAATAAAAAATAAAAATAAAAACAGATTTGTAAGTACAAAAAAAAAAATGGGGGCTCTAGTCTGGTTGAGACATACAACGAATGGTAACAGAGTAAGAGTCATTCCCCTGAGCCTAGTGGCAGTCATGGTTTATGCTGGAAGAGACACACAAAGGAGTCTAGACACATGATCCAAGGTCACTTTAAGGAGGGCCCCAATCCCATGCTCCTGTTTCTAAATGCCAATTAGTGAACTTCTGATTTAGGTTGGTTAAGTATATAACAGAGGCTTGAAAGCTCAGCAAATTCAGCAGAAAGCAGCTCAGCTCAAAGAGCAAGCCAGCCTGCCAGCAGCGGCACAACTCAAAGCGCATGCAGGCCAGCAGGCAGCAGGGCCTGTTCACAAGTCAAAGCCAAAGAAGAATGACCCCCGGTGGTGGTGGTCATTGCCTAGGCATGCTACCCACACAGTTGTGGTCACCCTGCAAAAGTGGGATGGACTCTGTCACTCCAGATTTGTTCATATCTCACACACACACACACACACACACACACTATGACAAGGTTTATTACTCACGTAATGAGCAAGGCAGCCTTCCCTAGTAGGTCCAAAATGGCTTGAGAAAGCAAAGAATGGAGGTTGGCTTGGATTTGATGGTAGCTGGGGGATAAGGTTGGGTTGTGGGTTCCTGCCCACATGTCAGGCTTGTATAGTGTTGAACTTCTTGGCGTCACCAAAGAAGAGAACACCCAGGCATTGTTATTGGCCTGTTAAGATGTGAGGCAGAAGAGGAAGAGGAAAGGATGGGGCTTGAAAGCTAGCAGCAGTCAGATATCAAAAATGGAGTGACATTATTATAGATACATTATTTCCTTTAATATCTAGTTACAGATGAGAAAATAGGCTTAAAGAGGCCACATGGCTATTGAAAAAATCAAATAGTGGAACTAGAGTCAAACTCTGGCCTATCTAACTTCCAAACCTATTCACTTTTTTTTCCCTTTTTTGGTAAAGATGGGGTCTCGCCCTGTTGCCCAGGCTGATCTCAAACTCTGGGCTTCAAGTGATCTACCTGCCTGGATCCCCGAAGTGCTGGGATTAAAAAGAGCCACTATACCTGGCTCAAACCTATTCACTCGACCACTAGGCTACATTGCCTCTCAGGAAGAAAGTGAAGGGTCTAAGCTCTAACAATCCAGGCTCTACAGATATCACGAAGGGAGCATCAGTTATCAGTGAAGAACTCTGTCTATTAATAAGGAGTTGGACAACATTAGAGTATAAAACAGAAAAGAATAGGGAATGTGGGCCAATTTGGGCTTGAAATGTATGTTGACTAGAGATCTCTGTCCCTTGGTATGGTTGGTCAGAGCAATTCATTATAACTCTATTTGATTATCCCCACTTAAAGTTGCTGTCCCAGTAGTCTGTACAAGCATTGGTGGATTTGCTGGATGCAGTGGCTCATGACTGTAATCCTCATGACTGTGGCTGAGGCAGGTGGATTGCTTGAGCCCAGGAGTTTGAGACCAACCCGAGAAACATGGCAAAACTCTGTTTCTACAAGAAAGTAAAAAATTAGCTGGGTAAGGCAGAGTGCACCTGTGGTCGCAGCTACTCAGGAGGCTAAGGTGGGAGGATCACCCAAGCCCGGGGAGGTAGAGGCTGCAGTGAGCCAAGATTGCACCATTGCACTCCAGCCTGGGTGACAGAGCAAGACTCTGTCTAAACAAAACAAAAAAAAGCATTGGTGGGCTGGAGTCTAGTATCAATATTACTTGCAGAGTTTCTTAACCTAGAGTAGGGGAGGAGAAAGAAGGGATCAGATAAGGGGTATATGGATGAGTATCAAGAGTTCTGTGCATCAGGCCAGGCACAGTGGTTCATGCCTGTAATCCTAGCACTTTGGGAGGCCGAGGCAGGCAGATCACGAGGTCAGGAGTTCGAGACCAGCCTGGCCAACATGGTGAAACCCCGTCTCTACCAAAAATATAAAAATTAGCCGGGCGTGGTGGTGCATGCCTGTAATCCCAGCTACTTAGGATGCTGAGGCAGGAGAATCATTTGAACCTGGGAGGTGGAGGTTGCAGTGAACTGAGATCGTGCCACTGCACTCCAGCCTGGGCGACAGGGAGACACTCCATCTCAAAAGACTTATGTGAATCAGACACACACACACACACACACACACACACACACACACACACACACACAGCTTTTCTTCCAGTTTTCTTTCTGTTACTTTGAAAGTCATCTTTGAAAACAATTTGGTGTCAAATTATATGATTAAGGTATTGTTCCATTTCAAACAGTTGTGGAAAGGTAAATGCAAAGTTTATGGTTATGGTTGTGTCAATGCCTATATTAATTTCTCATTGACAAAAATTAAAGAAGATATGCCTTGCCTTAATACTCAAGGGAATCTGTCTTTGTTCACATCAAGCTTAGCTGAATTGGGAAGTATCAAGAGATAAAAGCATGATGCAACTGACGTATCCCTTGGTTTCCCTTTCCTCATTGAACATTATGGGACACTAAAGCCACAATGGTTCTGTGAATGCAAATCGCTCATCAATGGGTGCATCAAACAAACACAACCGGAGAAGCAACTTCCATCTCAGCATCTTGCAGTGTAGGTGTGTTTCCTGAGACAAATCTTAAATTTGGAAAGGCTGGAACTCCACCTGATCTTACGTTTGTTCCAGCCCCAATGCCGTATCTAGAAACATTCTACAACATTGTCACTCACATTGCCAAAATACAGAGTATCTGTACAATTGGGGATACCTTGGAGAAGACCAGTACCTTAACAGTGATCAAGCTGGTTTATGACTTGGAGCAGAGAAATCAATAAAGTAGTACCTCTATCAAATAACCTCACCTACTCCAAAAGATGAACATTTATTTCTTCCTGATATTTTACAGCAGGAATTGCAGCGATTTCTCCTTCCTTCAGCTTGCAACTGCTTGAAACTGCCGATGCCTTTCAGTGCGGAGGTACTACCCTTCATCCACTATGTGCATTCTGACGCCTTCAGAAGAAACATTTTCTTTTGGCGGGTCCCTTTGGAAACATCATGCCTGAATAGTTTATTTTCTTCAGACACAACTTTAACTGGGAAAAACGTCTGGGTATGGATGACAGCATCTGGCATGCCTTACAACACATATGGCTTCCTTGTTTTAATGGAGATGCTGCGTGCTTCATTACTTTCTACACTGGCATGGGGACTCGGCCAAAATCCTGAAGGGAGTCTTGTCTCGTGCCCTAAAACCTGACCTTTTGAGCAGTTTTTGCTACTTGAATGGATGTAGAATATCGTGTTCTTCCTGTTTACACACAAGCATGCTGCCTTTCCAGAAAACAATTCCCCCAAGCTCTTGATTGAACATGGGGCAGAATTTTCACCTTTATGAGAGTATGAAAAGCTTTGCAGTTCTCTACTCTGTGTCCAAGTGTTCTCGTTGTTCAGTTCCCACCTATGAGTGAGAACATGCGGTGTTTGGTTTTCTGTCCTTGCCATAGTTTGCTCAGAATGTTGGTTTCCAGCTTCATCCGTGTCCCTACAAAGGACATGAACTCATCCTTCTTATAGCTGCATAGGGAGTGGGGAGGGATAGCATTAGGAGGAATACTTAATGTAAATGATGAGTTAATGGGTGCAGCACACCAACATGGCACATGTATACATATGTAACAAACCCGCGCGTTGTGCACATGTACCCTAGAACTTAAAGCATAATAATAATAATAATAAAAAGAAAAGCTCCTTTGTAGAACAATTTGGCAGGAAATTCTTTTACCACTGGACTTACTTGGAAGAAATTATTGTTCACCAGAATGAAGTCAATATTTCCATGCAAGGTCCTTCAGTTACTATTACGGTCAGTGCAGAAAAATCATGAGCTTTTTTTGGCAAAAAAGTTAACCTGCAGTGGTTAAGTCTCTGTTCTGAACTGCTGTGTGAACCAAAACCTTACCCTGTAGGGGGATAACTCTGCAAACTTCTCAAGGCTGAATGAAAGCTCTTCTGCAGATTGGAGTCAAAAATGACAGCCTTATAAATTTCATGGCGCGCCAAATCTGAAAACACCTTGAAACACTGATGAAGTCGTTTGAAGGTCACTTACACTCAGATCATCTTCAAATTTAATGATAGATTCATAAACTCTTCCCTCATTGACCCAGCCTTGTTAACTTAAGGACAAAAGAAAACAGGCGACATGAATTTAATTTACAAAGTCTTGGAGGATTTGGTGTTTATTGACATAGCCCCACTCTAACTTGGCAAAGCAAGCAATGAGAATGTTAATTTTGTCTTTTCCTGTGCATTTTGGGGGTTCAGCGTTTTTGACCCTTGGTACTATTTAATAGAAAAATTAAAATTGATTTGGGATTGATATCAAAGACTACTTCACAAAGCCAACTTTTAATTCAAGTCAATAAACTGTAGTATTCTCATTAAAATGTGATTTTGAGAAGAAGAAAATTTTAAACATTTCTGTTTTATTTGCAATTTTGGATTGACCTCCTTTGCCATTTAAATAGGACTTCTATCTTAGAATAAGTTATAAAATAATTAGATCAGGAGTTTTTATCTTAGAATAAGTTATAAAATAATTAGATCAGGAGTTTTTATCTTAGAATAAGTTATAAAATAATTCGAATAGGAGTTTTTTTTTTTTTTTTTGACAGTTTTTAACTTCTGCTGATGTGACATACCTTTCCAATGTAAAACAAATTAAATGCAAAAGTTTTGGTGTGTGCGTTTTTGTGTGTTTTTCTGAGAAGGGGGAGCATAGCTTTCTTCAGGTTTTCAAAGAAGCCTGGGATGCTCATACTGGAAAGAACTGTAGCATATGGCCAGGTTGGCTGCTTTGGCCTGGGTTCCACTGGTTCCAATTACTCCCAATCACAGGTTTAGGCTGTTGAGTTCTCGGCAGGCTGTTGCACCTTAGCCAACTCCCCTTTTGAAAACAAAAACTCGGGAAGGTTAATCAGTCCAGTCCCTCCTGGTCCTTAAGTCAATCAGTACAGCATCGAAGTTATGCATGAATTTCCCAAAGGTAAACAGATTTCTATTTAAATGTTATTGCTCTCATTAGCATCAGCAGTTTTCATTATAAATGTGCTGAGAAGTTCTTTTCTAATCTAGTTTATAAATTATGCTTATTACGTTCAGATGTTGAAAAGAAATCATTTTTTTTTTTTTTTGGTTCCCAGTGTCCTTTTTCCCTGATGCTTTTATTTACTCTGCTCCCTCGTGATGAGCTGTGATTCTATTACAGCCTTCACTACCTTTCTCAATGGCCTATTTCCCCCGAGTTCCTCTGATTCCCTGCCATTATAAATCCTCCTTTTTCTCCCTCTGCTCTGAGTGTTCCTTCTCTGACTCACACTAATAATTGTGGTTACACATTTATTTTACTGTTACCTTCCATCTATAGCAAGAAATACTGGTTTTCAATTACATTGGCTATATCATGTGTCCTATTTAGAAAGGCATTTAAATTAAAAAGTCAGTTGATTTAAAGCAGGGATCAACAAACTTTTTCTGTAGAAGACTGAATGGTAAATAATTTTGACAAAAATTCAACAGATAATTACAGGGAACAGATAAAGACAGTGGGTATGAGAGGGACGTCAGAGTGCCAACAGACATGTGTGTGTGTGTTTGTGTGTGTGTGCAGGACCAAGGGAGCTGTGCTGGCCCTGAAAAAACTGCCCTTTTCTATCCACTCTAGATTATCCACCAATAAATTATGATACATTTTATGTTAGCCTTTGCCATTTTACAGTTGAGGAAACAGGCTAAAGGGCTGGGCAGGGTGGCTCATGTCTGTAATCCTAGCAATTTGGGAGGCTGAGCCGAGCAGATCACTTGAGGTCAGGAGTTTGAGACCAGCCTGGCCAACATGTCGAAATCCCATCTCTATCAAAAAACAAAAATTAGCTGGGCGTGGTGGTGCATGCCTGTAATCCTGCTACTTTGGAGGCTGAGGCACAAGAATCGCTTGAGCCTGGAGGTTGCAGTGAGCTGAGATCACGCCACTGCACTCCAGCCTGGGGGACAGAGTGAGACACAGTCTCAAAAAAAAAAAAAAAAAAAAAAAAAAAAAATAAAAGGGCTAAAGTATTGCTGAACGTCACAGAACTAGTAGGTGGAAGAAGTGAGATTTGAGCCAGATACTCTGACCCCAAGACCCATGTGCTTCACCACAAGGCTATCCCTTGCCCCAATTATGTTGACTAAGGAATTGACTCTTCCCCCTAGGAGGTCTCAGTATAACAGAAACCAGTTCAGTCTTTAGAAAGTTGTCAATCTATGCACATGTGCTTGGCATCCTCCCTCTTACAATTTCCCTGCAAAGGTGAGCAAGGCAAGTCCCGTACATGGAAGAGCTTGGCCTCTTCCTTTGTATCACGGGATGAACTGAGAGCCTGCTTGCCAATCATCAACTCGCGGTGTCTGTGCAGATGGGCAGGCAGCTTATCTGTCCATTGTCTGCTATTGCTCTAGTGATAAGGGATGTCTACCTATGGGACAAAGCAACCACAATATTAAGAGTATCAACAAATAATAACAATTACGCCACAGTTGTGTGATTCACCAGATGTCAGACACTCTCCTAAGCACTTTGCATGTATTGCATGTATAATCAATCCTCATTTGACACCCTCTGCTGTCAATTGACATCCTCTGAGCTGGTGTATTAACATCCCAGGGCTACTGTAACAAATGACCACAAACTGTGTGGCTTAAGACAACAGAAATCTATTCTTTCATAATTCTGGAAGCTAGAAGTCTAAAGTCAGGGTGTTGGCAGGACCATATTTCCCTCCAAAGCCTTAAGGGAAGACTGTTTCCTTGCCTATTCCAGCTTCTCGTGGTTACTGGCATTCTCTGGCTTGCAGATGAATCTCTCCATTCTCTGCTGTGGCCTCACGTGGCCTTCCTGATGTATCTGTCTCCACGTCTCCAAATCGCTCCTTCCTTGTAAGGACACCAGTCATTAGATTTAGGGGTCTCCCTAATTCCGCATGACCTCTTCTTCACTTAATTACATCTGCAAAGACCCTGTTTCCAAATAAGGTCACATTCATGGGTACCAGGGGTTGAGACTTTAACATATCTTTTTTTTGTGGGGGGCACAATTTAACCCACAACATGTGGGTACTATTATTATTTCCATTTTACAAATGGGAACTCAAAGGGACTGAAGGTTAGGAATCTGACCAAGGTCACACAGCTTTATCAGCAGACTCAGGATTCGAACTCAGGTATTCTGGAAGTCTTTGCTCTTAACCACTGTGTGAACATCTGCTTTGCCTGCAGAGCTGCATGGGCCTCCCAAAGCACCTGGTGTTGACATTAGCTGAATGTGAATGTCTAATGCATGTGTGGCCGTGTCAGTGGCAGCTCCCAGGAGCCTGAGGACAGGTGAGGGACTTGGCAGGGTGTGAGGATTCTCATTCATCTGAACAGAGAACTGGTCTCTGTGCGGCTGGGTGGGCACATGACCAACTCTGGCTGCCACCTGGGTAATTGGTTTTCTGTGTTCCCTTTAATAATGAACAATATTAAAGGAGGCTGGAGATGCAATGGAGATAGAAGCATTGTGGAAGAAACAAAGATATTTTAATGTGTTGAGTCTCAGGTCCGGGGAAGATGAGGGACATGATAATCGAGTATTAAAACAGAAAAGATTATGCAGCAGGCCTGGCACCATTCATCATCACTCCCATCCTCGGCTGGCGAGAGAACTGGGCGTCTGACGAGACTCCGGCATTATCTCCGCAGTTTATTTACATCTCAAATCAGGTTGCACTGACAGGAGAGAAAGGAATTCCAGGGATGAAATGTAACTACGTGATATATTTCCTACAGAAAGTGCAAACACAATACAGACTATCTGGTTAAATATATCATCCCAGAAACGACCCAGCTGCCAAATGCTTGAGTTTGCATTTTATATTTCTTGCTGTGAGACCATTATATACCCTCTGAGACCACCTGTCTCTTCTGTCTTCTATTTTTTGGACTGCTTCTCCACCACCTTTTCTTCTACCAACTCCTTAAACTTCCTTCTTTCTTCACATCTGTCTAAACAACTTTACCTTCTTCATGGCTTTAAATGCTGGCTGTGTGCTGATGGCTTCCAAGTTGTACCTTCCTAGGCACACAGCTCTTTTTTTCCCTTCTCAGTTATTTAAAATCTTTTTGAATGGGCACTGCATTTTCATAGTTAAAAATCCAGATAGTATAAACAGTCAGTAAAAATTCTCTCTCTTCTTTGACTTGTGTATGCCTAGTTTCTGTCCTCATGAGAAATTATTGCACTTAATTTTGTGTTCGTTTCCTTTCCTTTCCTTTCCTTTCCATTCTTCCTTTCCTTTCCTTTTTCCTCTTTCCTCTCTCCTCTCTCCTCTCTCCTCTCCTCCAGCCCCTTTCATTTCCTTTCTTAACAAAGTCTTGCTCTGTCACCCAGGCTGGAATGCAGTGGTGCAGTCATAGCTCACTGCAGCCTCCAAATCCCAGGCTCAAGTGATCCTCCTGCCTCAGCTTGCCAAAGTGCTAGCATTATGGGTGAGAGCCACCACGCCTGGCACTCTTGGTTTCTTATGACTCATTCCAGAAGTTCTTTACACATATGAAAAAGATTCATATATAAATTGTAATTTTTCCTCATTTTCCCTCAGAAGTATCATATTACACACAAATTCTACACTTTGCTTTTTTCACTTTAGGTCTTTCTATGATAGCATATAGAGAATATCTTCTTTCTTCTTTTTCTTTTTAAAATTTATAATTGCACAGTGTTCTGTTGTCTGGATGTCCCATCATTTACTTAACCAGTTTACTATTGATAGGCATGTGAGCTGTTTCCAGTTGCTTGTCATGATGGATAATTGTATGTGTCACCTTGACTGGGCCACAGGCTGCCCAGATGTTTAGTTAAACATTATTTCTGGGTGTGTCTGACATGAGGGTGTTTCTGGATGAGATTAACATTCGAATTGGTGGACTGAATCAATCAAGCAAACTGTCTTTTCTACTGTGGGTGGCCCTCATCAAATCTATTGAAGGCCTGAATAAAATAGAAGGCTAAGTAAGGCTCTTTCTCTGCCTATCTTTGAGCTGAGACATCAGTCTTATTTTGCCTTCAGACATGGACTTGGATAGAACTTACTCCATCCGTTCTCTTGGGTCTGGACTCCTCAGCTTCCATAATTATGTGAGCCATTTCCTTATATTCTCTTTCTCTCTGTCTCTCTCTCTGTCCTCTTCAAACACACACTCACATACATATGCATGTACTTATACATACACATTTGTATTAGTCGGTAGTTGGGGTTCTCTAGAGAAACAGAACCAACTGGGGGTGTGTGTGTGTGTGTGTGTGTGTGTGTGTATGTGTATGTGTCTGTCCTGTTGGTCTGTTTTTCTGGAGGACCTTGACTAATACACTTGCATTACAAATGATGTTGTAATGAGTACTTTTGTGCAAATACAATTCACACATGTGCATGTATATCCTTAGGATAAATTCTCCAAAGTAGAATTTTTGGGATAAAGGATATGTACATTTGTAATTTTGTTGGAGTGCCAAATTGCTCTTCAGAGTGATTATATAAAATTAAATCCTCACCAGCAATGTAGAAGTGTTCCTGTTTCCCCACAGCCCTTATCAACAAAATGTGTTACCAAACGTTTGGGTTTTTTCCAATTTGATAGGTGAGAAATGTTATTCAGGTAGTCAATTTGCATTTCTTATATTACGAATGAGGTTGAACGTGTCTTTTTCTATATTTAAGAGCTGTTTTTGTCCTTTTCTGTGAACTGAGTGATCATATTCTTTGTCCCCTTTTTGATTTAGGTTTTTCTCTAGGGCCAAGCTCTAGATTTGAACATCTGACACTCTACTCGGATATCCTAGATGTGCCTCAAATTTACCATAGCCCCAAAGAGAACAAATCATCGCCTCTTTCCTTGCCTCAGCCAGGGACTTTCTTGTATTTTCCTAGCTTGGGTAATGAGACCCAGCCCAGGAATTTCCACGTTATTCTAGACTCTTCTCTTCTTCATTGGGCCAAGCAGCACTATAAAAATACCTGATCCAGTTCCTTGACAGGGAGAGGTGAATCTGGGTGTAAGTTTATTTTGCAGCTATAGATGAGAGGCAACAGTGAAAAAGAAAGTCCCCCTGTCTCTGAGCCACAGGATGTTATGAGAAAAACCTGGGGCTCTATGGAAGAATGTCCTCCCAACCTGGGAAGGAGCCAAGAGACCAAACAATGACTTGGACCAGTCCAGCTTGACGAGTAGATGAGTTTATTGGGACTTACCTACAGGGCACTCCTGGGTGGCGGCAGAACAGTTCCAGGGACACATCCGCCTCCCGTCTGTAAGCTGCTATTAAGCTATTATTTTTTTGGTTCTTTGCCTATTGCATACAATGAGACTTTCTCTTGGTATAATCCCAGATATGCTGTGGGATATTTGGGTTCTCAGGGACACCTGATCCTTGGCTGGGCACTATGACCTTGGCTCACTGCCCAGCCTCTAGGGTTCAACCAGCAGACACACACTGTTAAGTAATCTCATGAGAAATCAATCACTCTATGCTTACAAAGAACAAGAAGCCCATGAAACTTGGGCATTACTACTCCAAAGAGGCTGGCTCACCTAAAGAGGGTGGATGGTTGGACTTCTGAAGAATACTCTCCATCTTACACCAACAAGATGAGCTCCAGACAGGTAGAGCTAGTCCCAGTACAGAAGGTTAGCCAAATTCAGAGGTGGAGGTGGAAGAGAGAGGAGAAAGAGAGAGAGAGAGAGACTTTAAGAAAGATTGTAGCTGGGTGTGGTGGCTCACACCTATAATCCCAGGAGGCCAAGGTGGGCGGATCACTTGAGTCACTTGAGTCCAGGAGTTCGAGACCAGCCTGGGCCACAAAGCGAGACCCCATCTCTACAAAAAAATAAAACATTACCTGAGCATGATGCTGTGCTCCTGTAGTCCCAGCTACCCCAGAGGCTGAGTTGGGAGGATTGCTTGAGCCCAGGAGGTTGGGGCTGCAGTGAGCTGTGATCATGCCACTACCATTGCATGCCAGCCTGGGTGACAGTGAGACACTGTCTCAAAAAAAAAAAAAAAAAAAAAAAGAAAAGAAAGAAGAAAGAAGGAAAGATTGTGTCTTTCTCGCCTTTAAGGCCATGTGTTCCTTCAATGCTGGATTATGGAATGGGCCAGCCAGGCTGCTGCATGCGTTGCTCGCTTACAAAGGACATTAAAATATATCTATGATGCTAAAAGGTTGCTGGAAATATGATGAGAGGAGAGCATTTTACTCATTGGAACACTGGGAGACTACTAAATGCAGCTGGAAAGAATCCAACTCTCAGATCTTTGGGACAGGGAACAGGAACCTCTCCTTTCTTCACAGAAGGGGGTATGATCTTAGTAGAATCATAGGTGGCTGCTAATTGCCCTTGTAAGGTGCCTTATTGATTTCGGGGCTTTGGTTTTGCTGACTGGGGCATGCAATCGGATCAGAGAGGAATTGCTGAGGATGCGTAGGAGAGGCTGTGCATTGTCAACACACACCCATCATCTCTTCCTTTCCCCTCACAGGCCCAGTGTCTTTCTAAATATATGTTGAAAAAATACTTAGACCTTAGAAGTTTGAAGGTCTTCACCTTATTACCCCTCACCAGGCTCTGGTCCTGTGTCTATTTGTTTCTTCAAAGGTGGGGAATTAGAGACCTGCTTTGTGCTGGTGCAGCTCAACCAAAGGGGGTCTGGGTCTGTCACCATAGTTATTTCTCAATGCACTAGAATGTCTAATAGGTAAGGAGATATCCAAGGGAGCGTGAACGGTGGGGCAAAGACTTCTTAGAGCAGGATAACAGCACACCCTCAGGGAGAAGGAGAAGAAAATTAGAGGAGGAAGGTGTAACCTCTGGCTGGGCCTCCTCATTTTGGGAACCGTCATAATCTTGACTGATTTGTCCAGGATTCTGAGAAAAGGAGCATGTGTGTTGTTGTTACAGGATACAAGTCATGGCCCACTGTTATGGACAGAACTGTGTCCTTCCCAAATTTCTATGTTGAAGCCTTAACTCCCAGTGTGACTATATTTGGATATAGTGTGTTTAGGGAGGTAATTAAGGTTAAACGAGGTCATAAGGGTGGCGCCCTAATCTAATAGGACTGATATCCTTAGAAGAAAAAGCAGAGATACTAGAGAGAGCCTCTTCCCCTCCCTCTTGGTGTAAGCAGAGAGAAAAGACAATGTGAGGATACAGTGGGAAGTCAGCCATCTGCAAACCAGGAAGAAAGGGCTCACTAGAAACCAACCTGGGCTGGGCATGGTGGTTCATGCCTGTAATCCCGGCACTTTGGAAGGCCAAGGTGGGAGGACCACTTGGACTCAGGAGTTTGAGACCAGTCTGGGCAACATAGCAAGATCCTATCTCTTAATCAGTCAATCAATCAATCTTGTATGTATGTATTTATAAAATTATAGAAACCAACCCTGGCACCTTGATCATAGACTTTCAGCCTCCAGAACGGTGAGAAAATAAATGTCTGTTTGTTTTTTTTTTCTGAGAGAAAGTCTCGCTTTGTCGCCCAGGCTGGGGTGCAGTGGCACAATCTTGGCTCACTGCAACCTCCACCCCCGAGTTTAAGTGATTCTCCTACCTCAGCCTCCTGAGTAGCTGGGACTACAGGCATGTGCCACCATGCCTGGATAATGTTTTTGTATTTTTAGTAGAGATGGGGTTTCAGCATGGTGGCTAGGCTGGTCTCGAACTCCTGACCTCAAACCATCCACCCGCCTCAGCCTCCCAAAGTGCTGAGATTACAGGCGTGAGCCACCGCACCTGGCTAATAAATGTCTGTTTTTAAAGCCACGCAGTCTGTACTATTTTCTTTTAGCAGCCCAAGCAGACTAACACACCCACATAGTTGTTTCAAATTCATCCTAATTACATACGTAAGAGATGCTTTCTTTCGCCTTGTAAAATAAATAAATAAATAAATAAAAATAAATTGAACATGAGAGGCTTTACATCTCTCCTCTTGGTTCTCTAGACCAGGAGTTGGAAAATTACTGCAGACCCAATCTGGCTCGCCGTCTTTATTGAAATAAAGTTTTATTGAAACACAGCTCATTCATTTGAGCCCCTAAGGCCTGCAGAGTCTAAAATACTTACTATTTGGCTTTTTGCAAAAGAAGTTTACCAACTACTCTCCTAGACCATCCCCAGAAACAAGCACTGTTGCCAGTTTGATGTGAATTGTTTCAGCTTATAAAGCTCTGTATTGGGGTGTGTGTGTGTGTGACATTAATGGTATTACATATTTCTGCACATTTTTCTTTTACTTGTTGTCTAGTTGACAAATGAAAATTGTATATGTTGACCAGGTGTGGTGGCTCACACCTGTAGTCCCGGCACTTTACGAGGCCAAGTGGGAGGACTGCTTGAGTTCAGGAGTTTCAGACCAGCCTGGGCAACATGGTGAGACCTCGTCTCTACAAAAAATACAAAAAGTAGCTGGGTATGGTGGTGTGTGCCTGTGGTTGCAGCTACTCAGGAGGCTGAAGCTGGAGAATCGCTTAAGCCCAGGAGTTAAAAGCTGCAGTGAGTGATGACTGTGCCACTGCAGTCCAGCCTGGGCAACAGAGACAGACCCTGTCACACACACAAAAATGTATGTTTATGGTGTACAGTGTGATGTTTTGATATGTGTATACATTGTGGGATGGCTAAATCAACCTAATTAACATATTTACCACCTCGCAGACTTATTTTTTTTTAATTGTGAGAACACTTAAAATCTTTTCTTAGCCTGGGAGTGGTGGCTCACACCTGTAATCCCAGCGCTTTGGGAGGCCGAGGCAGGCGGATCACCTGAGGTCAGGAGATTGAGACCATCCTGGCTAACATGGTGAAACTCCATCTCTACTAAAAATACAAAAAATTAGCTGGGCGTGGTGGCGCGTGCCTGTAGTTCCAGCTACTCAGGAGGCTGAGGCAGAAGAATAGCTTGAACCCGGGAGGTGGAGGTTTCAGTGAGCTGAGATCACGCCACTGCACTCCAGCCTGGACGACAGAGCAAGACTCCATCTCAAAAAAAAAAAAAAATTTACTCTTAGCAGTTTTCAAGTATATAATACATTATTATTATTATTATTGTTATTATTTTGGACAGAGTCTTGCTCTGTCACCCAGGCTGGAGTGCAGTGGTGCCATCTCGGCTCACTGCAACCTCTGCCACCCAGGCTCAAGTGATTCTCGTGTCTCAGCCTCACAAGTAGCTGGGATTACAGGTGCACGCCACTACACCATGCTAATTTTTGTATTTTTTTGTAGAGATGAGGTTTCACCATGTTGGCCAGGCTGGTCTCGAACTCCTGAGCCAAGTTATCTGCCCATAAAGGGCTAGGATTACAGCCATGAGTCACTGTGCCTAGGTTACAATATGTTATTATTAACTGTAGTCACCATGCTATGCAATGGATCTCCTGAACTTATTCCTAACTGAAGCTTTGTACCCTTTGACTTACATCTGCCCATCACCTTCCCCTCCGCTTACCCCTGACAATCACCACCTTTTTCTTATGCAATAGTAAATCTTGGAGATTTGTCCATGTTAGTAGACATAGATCTACCTCGTGGTTTTAACTGCTGCATAATATTCAAAGTACGAACATGCCACAGTTTATTCTGTAAGTCCATTAATGAACATTTTGGTTATGTCTACTGTGTTTTCCTCTATAATAAGCAGTGCTACAACAAATATCCTTCTATATACCTCCATATGCACATGTGTGAGTGATTCTCTATGGTTGATACCGAGACTGAAATTTCTGGGCCATGAGGCAGGTACATCTTAAAATTAAGTTCTCCTTTTTGAATAGGTCACACATTTAGTTAATTCAAAAATAAAAAATGATATGCAAGATATATGTCACAAAGTCTTTCCCCCATCTTTTTCCTAATCTCTTGTCCCTTCTGTCACCCCTGTATGTACTAGTTTCTTGTGTATACCACCTGTATGGTTCCTTTATGAAAATAAAGCAAAGAAGAGCATGTATTCCTATTTTCTCTTCTAACACAAAAGATACCATACTATATATATATATATATAGTGTGTGTGTATATATATATATATATATATTCTTCTTTATTTCACATTTTTTTCACTTGATAATATATCCTGGAGCTCTTCCCATAACCATAAATCTTCTAGAACTATAAAGAGTGTATAATCGTGCTATTTTTTTTTTTTTTTTTTTTTGGAGACGGAGTCTTGCTCTGTGGCCCAGGCTGGAGTGCAGTTGCACAATCTCAGCTCACTGCAACCTCTGCCTCCCAGATTCAAGTGATTCTACTGCTTTGGCCTCCTGAGTAGCTGGGATTACAGGCATGTGCCACCATTCCTAGTTAATTTTTGTACTTATAGTAGAGATGGGGTTTCACCATGTTGGCCAGGCTGGTCTTGAACTCCTGACCTCAAGTGATCCACCTGCCTCGGCCTCCCAAAGTGCTGGGATTACAGGTGTGACCCACCACACCCGGCCAACTCATGCCTTTTAACATAGTATTTAATTTACGTAGTATTTCTTTACATTGATGTGCTCTAATTTTTTTTAACCAGTCTCTTGTAGATCACTTTTCCCTGATCTTTTGCTACTACAAACGAGACATAAACATTTTATTATTTTTAAAAATTTTTGTAGATTTAGGCCTTGAGATGTTTTATTCATTCATTCAGTTAGCCAAGCATGTATGTCTGTACTAAATATTTGCTGAGGTCCTGTGTGGTGGCTTTATCTTAGGCACTGCTGATAACAGGGTTCATAGAACAGGCACAGCCTTTCTTCTCACAATGCTTAAGATCTTGTTAGGACAACAGACCTTAGAAAGAAAACACAACCATAATATATTTCCATAATGAATATGAACCTGTGTTAACCCTGTTAACACAGGGTTTAACACAGGGTTTTTAAACTTGTGTTAAAAAGATTTTTTTTTTTCCCTCATGATCATGCATATTGTGGAGGAAATGTATAATTAGGCTTTTGAGACAGAGAAAAACTAACTGGACCATGAGGACCTGAATCCATTGCCTCCATCATTATTACAGAGACAGGCACATTTTAAATTTCAATAGACATAGCCATGCTGCCTTTCAAAGGGGTTGTGCAGTTTACACATCCACCTGGGTGGATTTTATTTTTAAAAGCTTTTTATTTATACTTATTTAATTTAAAAAATTATCTGTTTATTTAGAGACAGGATCTCACTTTGTCACTCACGCTGGAGTGCAGTGACATGATCATAGCTCATTGTAGCCTTGAATTGCCTGGGCTTAAGGGATTCTCTTGCCTCAGCCTCCCTGTAGCTGGGCCTATAGACACACATGACCATGCTTAACTAAAGAGATGGTGATGTCTTGCTACGTTGCCCAGGCTGGTCGTAAACTCCTGGCCTCAAGCGATCCTTTTACCTCGGCCTCCCAAAGTGCTGGGATTATAGGTGTGAGCCACCACAGCTGGCCTTGAGTGGATTTTTAAAGGAGCCAAAATAGAACAGACACTGGCACCTTTTGCTTTAGCCAGATAAAACTGTGGTTCCCAGAAGAGGACGCACGTCCTCATGTATTCTTGCAACAGCAAGAGAACACTCTTGACGGAAACCCCCCTTTCTGCAGTTTGTCTGTCTAGCTAACATCCTCCTCTAAGCTACACCATGAAAATCTGTGGTGCCATCTCTAACCCCTTTAGGTAGAGTTGAGCACTCCTCCTCTGTATCACCACTGAGATTTGCCCACATCTCTAGTTTTGTATTTGTTCCTAGTTCGTTTTATTTCCCAGCCTAGTCTCACTTCCTTCATGTGGACTTCTTGAAGGAAGAGACCATATCTTTATTGACCTTTGTATTCCTAAAGCCTAAGACAGTGTCTGTTTCCGAATAACTGCTCCATCATGTTGGCTGAATGAATAAATTAACAAATAAATGATCACTGAAAATGGAGATGAACCCACCAAATTGAATTTGGACAATGAATCCGGGGGTGTGTTTATCCACTAGTTTACCAATCATGCAGATGAGCTTGTCTGCGTCTGCTGATGGGATTTCAGCATAATTTACATGCTAGAGGGGGAGGCTGCCAATTCACAGAGGATTCTTCTAGGCATTTGTCATTCATTATAGAACATAAGCTTGCATTGGAGTCTATGCAGCACAGCGTCAGCCAATTAGAGGAGATTGTAGCTTTGGAAACAAACATCTGCTTGATGCTGGGTAAATAATATTTAGAGTCTGGTGTCTTATGCCTGTCTATGTGATTAATTTGAATCCTGTGTAATTTTGTATTTGATCATGTGGGACTCACAGAGATTACTTCTATAGTCTAAGTTACAAAAGCCATATCTGGCATTTCCCAGGCTTGGTCCCATGTTTTAGGAGATGCGTTCTGGTTGGGGTGACACCTGGGACTGGAGGTAAGTGTCTATGCAGTGGTAGCCACCTTCTATAAAGGAAAATAGAGAAGGACGTCTGTCTCCAAATTCTATCCTGGATAACCCTCATGTAGAAAATTCAGGAGTATTGGGAAAACGTGAATGTTTTTTCTTAGCTGTTGCTAATTAGTGCTTCTCTTTCCAGGGTTAAGGAGGTTACAAGAGATGTAGTGAGATTAGTACCATTTATAAAGTTCCTACTCCATGGCAGGTTCTTCCCCAGATGCTTTTCTTACATTTTTCCCATTTGAAACTTTTTTTTTTTTTTTTTTTTTTTTGGGACGGAGTCTCTCTCTTGTTGCCCAGGCTAGAGTGCAATGATGTGATCTTGGCTCACTGCAACCTCCACCTCCCAGATTCAGGTGATTCTCCTGCCTCAGCCTCCTGAGTAGCTGAGATTACAGGTGCCTGCCACCATGTCTGGCTAATTTTTTTTTTTTGTATTTTTAGTAGCAATGGGGTTTCACCATGTTGGCCAGGCTGGTCTCGAACTCTTGACCTCAGGTGATCTGCCTGCCTTGGCCACCAAAGTGTTGGGATTACAAGCGTGAGCCACTGTGGCCTGCCCCATTTGAAACTTATATTACTATGGTGTCAGTAGAATTCTTTTCTGTTTTACAAACAACAAACAGGGTTGAAAGAACATATCCTGGGCTCCCAGCTAGCAGGCAGCAGTGCTGGGAGTTAAAGCCAATCTGCTACAGTCTCTGCTCCTCCCAGGACACCACCCTGCCTTCCCAGGGGATGCAGCCAAAGGTATTCAACAGAGCTATTTGCTGTAACATAGCTGTGATTCTCTACAGAGAGTGCTGGGTGGATTGGCTGTGAATTTTGCCTCCCTTGCTTCCAAATGAAATAATCAAATGCATTGGCATCCTCATCCGTGGGGTTCTCAAGTATATCATCCAAATGCTTTTTGTAAAAAGATGAGAGACCCAGTCAAGAGCCTGCCGCTGGTGGGCTTGGGCATACAGCAAATGCTAGCCAAGTGGTTAAGAGTGCAAAATATTTGCCAAGCTAATAGTACTGCCTAGCTCTGTAGCTACCATCAGAATTAAACAAACAGACAGGCCACTGCATTTCAACAAAATCACCTATGGAGCTTGAAAAAATATGCATGTCTGGTCACCACCCACAGATATTCTGATTCCATCGGTATTTTAAACGAGCTTCCCATGCTATTCTGATGCACAGTCAGGCTTTGGAATCTGTGATCTAGTCTATGGATCATTTGAGTCATCAGAACTTGAATAAGAATTGCTTTCTTTGGATACATCTTTTCTTTATCACATCAAATCAATCTTCCCCCAACCCCCACCTTCCCTCTCCCTCTTTCTCTAGCAGTCAGAAATTCTTAAAAGCTTTTTGCCACTAAACCAT
The DNA here is from genome assembly GCF_047675955.1 of Chlorocebus sabaeus. Classification (NCBI taxonomy): domain Eukaryota; kingdom Metazoa; phylum Chordata; class Mammalia; order Primates; family Cercopithecidae; genus Chlorocebus; species Chlorocebus sabaeus. Next base: position 20,529,377 of record NC_132908.1, read on the forward strand.
CTGTTGGAGAAATCTCCCACTAGGTTTCAAATGCCAAACCTTTCCCAGTAGCAATTTTCTTTATTATTTTGGGGGAAAAGAATGCATTACATTTCTCCCTATGAAAGAAAGTACTTTAAAAATAAAATTGTTCATTATGGAACTGTAGCAGTTGCTTATATTTTAAAAAAGAAAATAGCTTTATTAGACATGTGTCTTGGGAGTTTACTCCAGGCTTCCTTCACAGGCTTGATTCGGACTTCAAGGACAGGAAGTATGGCTGATCATAGCACCATGATGCCCTGGTGAATAGTGGTCATGTAGAGAATAGAGATTAATTCCAGTCAAAGAATAGTGGGATACTTTCTTGGCTTCCTGATGCCCACAAGCTTTATGGCAGCAGACAATGCTTCAAGCCTAATTTAAAGGTTTATGTAGGTTATAACCTTGTCACACTGCATAATCCCCTCCCTGTTTGAAGTCTTCACCCATTGGCATAAAAGCCTACATCCTGTGACAGGGAACAGGAGTGTTAAGAGACTTGGAAAGAATAGGCCGGGTGTGGTGGCTCACACCTGTAATCCCAGCACTTTGGGAGGCCAAGGCAGGAGGAAGGCATGAGGCCAAGAGCTTGAAACTAGCCAGGGCAACATAGCAAGACCTGATCTGTCTAAAAGGGGGGAAAAATAGCTAGGCATAGTGGCATTCGTCTGTAGTCTCAGCTACTTGGGAGGCTAAAGCAGGAGGATTGATTGAACCCAGGAGTTCAAGGCTTCAGTGAGCTGTGATCCTGCCACTGCTCTCCAGCCTGCGTGATAGAGTGAGATCCTGTCTATTAAAATAAATAAATCTGAAAATGTTGTGGGTTTTTTTTTCTTTCTTTTTTTTTTGAGACAGAGTCTTACTCTGTCACCCAGGTTGGAGTGCAGTGGTATGATCTCAGCTCACTGCAACCTCCACCTCCCAGGTTCCAGCAATTCTCCTGCCTCAACCTTCTGAGTAGCTGGGACTACAGGCACATGCCACCATGCCCGGCTAAGATTTTTATTTTTAGTTGAGATGGGGTTTCACCATGTTGGCCAGGCTGGCCTCGAACTCCTGACCACCAAGTGATCTGCCCGCCTCGGCCTCCCAAATTGTTTGGATTACAGGCGTGAGCCATGGCATCTGGCCTGGAGATTTCTTAAGGGTCTCATTAGATGATCTTCCAATTCGTTGAATTAGAAGAGCATCTGAATCCTTTGAAATTCATTGGCTATGGCAGATGACTAGCTATCCACGAAAAATTCCTGATCCCCTTTCTACAGCATGAAGTTGCTACTGCGAGGCAACTTCGAGGCCAGCAATGCCATTTCCCAGTTTCCTTCGCATCAGCAGGGAGTCATGTGATTAGTTCTCACCACAGGAACATGAGCAGAAGTGATGTGTGTTACTTCTGAGTTAGCTTTACTTATTTATTTACATTTTGCTAGAGTTTCTCTCTTTTCTTTTTTTTCCCCCAACTTTTATTTTAGAGGTACACGTGCAGGTTTGTTGTAAAGGTGTATTGTGTGATGCTGAGGTTTGGAGTACAATTGAATCTGTCACCCAGGTAGTGAGGATAGTACCCAATAGGTAGTTTTTCAAATCTTGCTCCACTTCTCCCCTCCTCCATTTTGTATTCCCTGATGTCTGTTGTTCCTACTTTATGTCCATGTGTTGGGTCAGCATTTTTTTTTCTTTTTAAAGAAGTGGGTACCCTCTTTCCTTCTTTATTTCTCTTTCCTTCTCCTCTAGCAGAGTGCAGATAATCCTAAAGTTTTAGGGAAAAGTGGAACTGTAAGATGGAAAGAGCCTGGGTCCCTGAATCACCGTGTGGAAGAAAGTTACCTGTTGATCAGGTGCACCACCACTGTGCTTTATGTGTATGAGAAATAAACTAAACCACTGGAATTGGGAGGATTTTCTTATGATGCTGGTTTGGATCACCCTCATTAACTACACACTGACCAATCATCAGGATACTGAAGACTTTCATCTGGCTGGAGGCACTTTGGCTTCCTGACACGGGGATGCTGCTAAGAGCAAAGATGGTTTCTAATGTCTGGCATGAAGCATATGGAATGGGTAGAGAGTTTTTGTCCTATGACAAACATTCTAGGAGAAAAGGGAATAATATTTGTCATCAGAAAAGAGTAGATAAAAATATTAAGGATGAGAGAGGTCTGTAAAAGCAATGCCCATTGTGACAAACAGGCAGACAAATAATTTCTGCCCCTTAAGATGGGAGAGTATTTCTCACCCCAGTCCTGTTCAGTCCTCCAGTAATGGGCTCTGTATCATCCAAGCACTAACCATGCAGTCACAATTGTGGCAGTAACCAGGGAAGAGGATCACTTTGCAAATAACATGTATCAGTAGCAGTAAATAGGGTCAGAGTGCGGTGGTGCGATCATAGCTCCCTGCAGCCTCGACCTCCAGGCTCAGATGATCCTCCCACCTCAGCCTCTCAAGTAACTGGGACCACAGCTGCACGCCACAATGCACAGCTAATTTTTTGTAGTTTTTTTTTTTTTTGTAGAGACAGGGTCTCCCTATGTCATCCAGGCTGGTCTCAAACTCCTGGGCTCAAGCAATTCTCCCACCTCGGCCTCACAAAGTGCTGGAATTATAGATGTGAACCAGTCAATAAATATCTTTGAAAGTCCACTACAAACCAGTCAGTAGGCTAGGTACAGTGAGGCCAAAAAAAAAAAAAGTTGCCCAACTGTATGTCTTCACAGTGCTTACCAAGCAGTCAGGGTGACAGAACATAATGACAAGAAATATTAAGCAACAGAGGCTAAGTATGAAATAAGTGGGAGGAAGGGAGCTGACACAGGCCTGCAGAAAACAATGAACACACTCGGGTGCGTGACATGACATCAGGGAGAGTCTTGGGTAACAATCCCAATTCAGCAGCTTGCATCTGGGTGAAACGCAAACCAGAATCATTTTTAAAATTTGGGTAAGCCTATGAGAGTGAGTCTTTTATGTAAAAGTAATTTGACATGTGAGTCATGACCGCAATAAAAATTGCAAACTGATGTTCTAAAATTCTTCAAGCAGGAGCATCATTATGCAATTCTGATTGGAGCCAACATGAGGCTTAAAAAAAAAAATCACTTTTTGGGGGAGGGGGAAAGAACAATAGATATTTTTAAAATTAACAATTTTCCCAGCCTGTAAAGAGACCAAGCTGAATGGACCCTGGCCTTAGAGTTATATTAGGGAATCTGGAAGCTCCTAGATGTATTTGGTGTTAACCCTTCACCTGCGGGATCATGAGTGGATTGGGGAGAGTTCTTGCGGGGCTTGGGACGGTGGCTTTTTCCAAGTAGTACAGAAGCATTTTATTATTTTGAATACCCACACAGCCGGTGAAGTATACTGCATATTAGCCAAATGTCAACCCAATATAGAATCTGCTATGGTCTGAGTATTTGTGTCTCCCCAAATTCATAAGTTGGAACCTAGCCCCCAGTGTGATGGTATTAAGAGTGGGGCCTTCAGTAGGTCATGAAGGCTGAAACCTCAGCTAAAAGTTGCTGTCAATGAGAAATGGGCCCTCACTAGGCACTGAATCTGCCAGTGACATTGGACTTCCCAGCCTCTAGAACTGTGAGAAATGAGAATGTTTGCTGTTTATAAGCCACCCAGTTTGTGATATTTTTGTTATAGTAGCCAAACAGACTAAGACAGTATTATTATAAAAAATGAAAATACTAGTGAGAAGGTAAAATCTCACTATGATCCCTCCTCTCAGAGATGCCTACCATTAACAGTTTAGGGTATATTTTTCCAGACTGCGAAAAGTTTTCTATGCAAATATAAACAAGATTATACTATGCGTTCTATACTATGAGCTGTCCTTTCCTTCCCTCTCAAAACAGTATATTGTGAGTATGATGCTATGTGAGCACATAAAGAATTATCTTTTTCTCTTACTCTTTCTTTTTTCTCCTAATTAGAAGTTTTGGATCTAAATCAGTACTGTTATTGCAGTGTTTTTGTGCACTACCAAGCTACATCCTTACACTCAGGCTGCATTTCTAGGTGTACACAGTTCTTCAGTGTTTCTGAAACTACATCAAGAGTCCTCTCCTTATGAACATTTTCACAAAAAGACATACATGCAGCCAACAAGCATATGAAAAAAACTCAATATCACTGATGATTAGAGAAATACAAATCAAAACCACAATGAAATACCATCTCACACCTGTCACAAAGGCTACTATTATCATTATTTTTTGAGACCGAGTCTCACTCTGTCACCCACGCTGGGGTGCAGTGGCGCAATCTCGACTCACTGCAAACTCTGCCTCCCAGGTTCAAGCAATTCTCTTGCCTCAGCCTCCCAAGTAGCTGGGACTACAAGTGTGTGCCATCATGTGCAGCTAAATTTTGTAATTTTTTTTAGTAGAGATGGGGTTTCACCATGTTGACCAGGTTGGTCTCGAACTCCTGACCTCAAATCTGCCTGCCTTGGCCTCCCATGCTGGGATTACAGGCGTGAGCTACTGTGCCCAGCTCTGAATGGCTAATGGCTATATTAAAAAGTAAAAAAATAACAGGTACTGGCAAGGTTGTGGAGGAAAGGTAACACTTATACACTGTTGGTGGGAGTATACATTCCTTTAACCATTGTGGAAAGCAGTATGGCTATTCCTCAAAGAGCTAAAAACAAAACTGTCATTCGACCCAGCAATCCCATTACTGGGTATATACCCAAAGAAATATACATCATTCCATTATAAAGACACATGCATGCATATGTTCACTGCAGCACTATTCACAATAGGAAAGACATGTATTTAACCTAAGTGCCCACTAATGGTAGACTGGATGAAGAAAATGTGGTACATATACACAATGGAATGTTACATAGCCATAAAAAAGAATAAAGTCATGTTCTTTACAGGAATGTGGATGGAGCTACAGGCCATCATTCTTAGCAAACTAATGTGGGAACGAAAAACCAAATACCGCGTGTTCTCACTTATAAGTGGGAGCTAAGTTGATGAGAACACATGGACACAGAGGGAAACAACACACACTGGGGCTTATCAGAAGGTGGAGGGTGGGGGGAGGGACAGGATCAGAAAAAAACTATTGGGTACTAGGCTTAGTACCCAGGTGATGAAATCATCTGTGCAACAACCCCCTGTGACACAAGTTTACCTATATAACAAACCTGCACATGTACACCTGAACCTAAAATAACAGTTTAAAAAAGTGAATCCTCTCCTGAAGCTACCTTCTTTCCATTATCTCCCCAGGCCATTTTCCCAGTCTCTCTCACCCTATACTCTGCAGGGCTCACTCTAATCTTGACTCCTTGAATGAACTTTAGCCTTTGGAAGGATCTGTTGAGAATGAATAATTTTTCAGCCAGTTCTCTTGTAGTGTAGCATTTGAGGAGGTCAGTGGGGCAGTGAGGGATAGGATAGAAGGCAAGATACATAGGAGGCTGATTTAAACCTAGATTTGTCAGAAGGGCCACCGAGGGGAGCTGTCCAAGGTGCTACACAATGGGTTCTGACATATCCCTGAATATGAAATGTATCAGCATGGTTTTTGTCAGCAACAGCAGGGGCAAGAATCAAACAAGACTCACAGGATAGAAGTTTTTCTTTCCTGGCTGTTTCTTCTTTACATAAGGAGAGTCAGAACAAATATAGGAGGCTGGCTGAGTTTTCTTTCTGGACATATTATCTTGAATGCCTTGCAGTCATCTCGAATTCAGCATGTCTAGAAATGAATTCATCACCCTTACTCATCAGACCTGCTCCTCCTTTAGTTTTCTCTATCTCAAAATGACACCATTGTCCTTAAAAGGTTAAATCAGGCCGGGCGTGGTGGCTCAAGCCTGTAATCCCGGCACTTTGGGAGGCCGAGACGGGCGGATCACGAGGTCAGGAGATCTCAGGAGATCGAGACCATCCTGGCTAACACGGTAAAACCCCATCTCTACTAAAAAATACAAAAAATTAGCCGGGCAAGGTGATGGGCGCTTGTAGTCCCAGCTACTTGGGAGGCTGAGACAGGAGAATGGCGTGAACCCGGGAGGCGGAGCTTGCAGTGAGCTGAGATCCGGCCACTGTACTCCAGCCTGGGCGACAGAGTGAGACTCCGTCTCAAAAAAAAAAAAAAAGGTTAAATCGGCCTCCATGCTACCTTCTGTACCTTCATATCCTTGTTGGCTGCCTGTATGTCTCTGGCCTCATGCAGTCTCTCACCAAGTTTTGTTGCACTTACCAAAAGCATGCCTAGATACCATCCATTTCATTTCCAATGGTCTAGCCACTGGAAGTGGCCAACTTTCATCTGGACAACTGCAAAGGACTGCAATTTACTTCCTCCTTTTTCTCTTGTTTCTTCCTACCCAGCCATCAGAATTATCTTTAAGAATGCAAATAGAAATCCAGTCACTCCTTTGCTTAGACCATTTAATGGCTTTCCCCTGCCTTCAGGATACATATGGACTCCCTAAGATGACCTATCAGGCCCGATATGATCCAGTATCTTTGCTTTATCTTACGTCACTCTCTTCCTTGTTCTATACTTCTTCCTCTTATTCAAAGCTGACATGCTCTATCCTGACTCAGGGCCTTTTCTCACATTATTCCTTCTGCCTGGAATGATTCATCTGTCCCCCCACCATCCAGCTGACACCTGCTTCATTTCTTACCTCACATATCACTTACTCCAGGAGACCCCACGCTGGTTTAGATATACCATGATATGTTACTGGTGTACTCTGTACATCTTCCCAATAGCCAGTTAACTTACTCAAAGTTTGTTTTCTCTTCTAGACTTTATTTCATGAGGGCAGAACCTGCTTCTTTCTTGTTCACCGTTGTATCATCGATAACCATGCTTGGCACATAGCAGATGCTTAATAAGTATTTGTTAAATAAATAAGCAGAAGTTCAAGGACCCAGACTCGTTGGAGACTGAACTAAATACCCTAAGACCCTTCATGCTTGTCCACAAGCCTAAAGTGACCTCAGAGAGGGAAAGGTTACAAGTTTAAAACAGCTGCAAAGTGCAGAGAAAAGGCCAGCAGATGTTCTGACTGTTAGATGTTCCCGGTGGGTTGTGTGCTGTGTCATATGGGACTGCCAGCCAGGGCCTGCCATGTCGGGAGACCTTGAGGGAAGGAGCAGATCTCAAGCTACAGCAGATGGTAAGTGCTGTCTTTAGTCTTTAACATTTAAGGAAAAGAACTGGGAATAGACGTTCGGCTCAGTAGCAGTTATGATGCATTTAAATAAGCCTTGCAAATCATTTACAGAATGCATATGCCTCCAGAATTCTTCATTGCTCATAGATTTTGTGGGAGCTTCCTCTGGTCCATCTTTGTATCCTCAATGTACAGTAGTGTCTGTGGCACAGGGTGAACCTTCAGTGTGGGTGGGTTACCCACTGAAGGAAGGCACATACTTGAGACATATTGGCATTTGACTGGCCATGGGTAGTTGATCATCTTACCCGGGAGAGTCACGCCCCTTAAATGCAGAGACTGTGCCTTGTGCCTTTTTGTACTCCCGCTCCCACTTTACTCAGTTTCTTGTTCCCCTCTAGCTAATATCAGGGCAGGTAGGTGGGACACTACTCGCCCTATCTTAGTTCAGGTTGCTGTAACACAAATACCATAGATTGTGTGGCTTAAATAGCAGAAATTTCTTTCTTACAGTTCTGAGCCTGGGAAGTCCAAGATCAAGGTTCTAGATGATTTGATTTGGAGAGAGTTTTCTTCCTGGTTTACAGACAGACATCTTCTTGCCTGTATCTTCACATGACAGAAAGAGAGAGAGATGGGGGTGGAGTGAGGGAGGAGAGAGAGAAAGACACACACACACACACACACACACACACACACACACCCCCACACAAAGGAGAGTGAACTCAAGAGTGCTCCATCTCATCTTAGAAAAGTACTAATCCCAGCTGGGTGTGGTGGCTCATGCCTGTAATCACAGAACTTTGGGAGGCTAAGGTGGGCGGATCAGCCGAGGTTGGGAGTTCAAGACCAGCCTGACCAACATGGGGAAACCCCATCTCTACTGAAAATACAAAATTAGCCGGGTGTGGTGGACACGTCAGTAATCCCAGCTACTCGGGAGGCTAAGGCAGGAGAATTGCTTGAATCTGGGAGGCGGAGGTTGCGGTGAGCTGAGATCGTGCCATTGCACTCCAGCCTGAGCAATAAGAGCGAAACTCTGTCTCAAAATAAATAAATAAATAAATAAATAAATAGGTACTAATCCCAACAAGAGAGCTCCACCACCATGACCTAATTACCTCCCAGAAGCTCATCTCCAAATACAATCACATAGGGCATTAAGGTTTCAATGTATGAATTTTGGGGTGACACAAACATTCAGTCCATAGCATGCTCTATCATATTTTCCTGGAGAACCATGGTTTTGGAACAAGGGAAGTAGGGCTTGGGTATTTCAATTAGCTTCCATTTGAAAATGGGAATGAGAATACCTGCTTCATAGGATTATTGTAAAGATTAAATGAAATCACGTACGTAAAATGCCTCAGCCTCTGCCTGACCCATAAGTAGTTAGAAAATTATGGAACTGAAGAGACAGTATGCCATGCCATTGTGGTCATGGGCCTTGCAGCCATAGAGTCCTGGGCTTCACTATGGGCCCTGCCACTAGTAAGTGAATTTGACAAGTTATTTAACTTTTCTGAGCCTCAGTGTCCTCATGGGGAAAAACAGGGCCAAAAATCTGTCTAGCTTATGGAGTGAGTGCAGGATTAAATGCAATATACATACAAAATGGCTTGCCATATAGTAAGTGCTCAATAAAAAGATAGTAATTGTTATTACCATCATTTTTATTGATCAGCGAGTGATAAATGGGGTATCCTGACTGTCTTAAATTGTCTCAGAAATGTGGGATCTGGTGGGTATTTATAGAGACTTCTTGTTCTTTCAATTGGTCAACCTAAAAAACTTAGAGTTGTCCTTGAATCTTCCATTTTTTTCACTTCGCACAACCCGTCCATTGGATATTCTTGTTGGTTCTACTTTTAAAATCTAGGTAGAATCAAGCTACTTCATTTCTTTTTTTTTTTTTTTTTGGCAAAATTCAGAAGACAATGTAAAATACATATTACCAAATGCATTACAAATAACATTTCTATATTAATCAGTGATTTTTTTTTTTCCTTTTCAACTTCTATTTTAGATTCAGAGGGTATGTATGCAGATGTGTTACATGAGTAAATTGCATGTCACTGGGGTTTGGTGTACAGATTATTTTGTCACCCAGGTAATGGGCATAGTACCCAACAGGTAGTTTTTTGATCCTCGCTCTCCTCCCACCCTCTATCCTCAAGTAGGCCCCAGTGTCTGTTGTTCCTTTCTTCGTGTTCATGTGTACTCAGTGTTTAGCTTCCACTTATGAGTAAGAACAGGCAGTATTTGGTTTTCTGTTCCTGCATTAATTCGCTTAGGATAATGGCCTCTAGTTCCATCTATATTGCTGCAAATGACATGATTGCATTCTTTATTATGGCTGCATAGTATTCCATGGTATGTATGTACCACATTTTCTTTAACCAGTCCCCCATCGATAGGCATTTTGGTTGATTCAATGTCTTTGCTATTGTGAATAGTGCTGTGATGAACATATGTAGGCATATATCTTTATATATTTTTTGAGACAAAGTCTCACTCTTTTGCCCAGGCTGGAGTGCAGTGGTGCAATCAGGGCTCACTGCAGCCTTGACCTCCTGGGCTCAGGTGATCCTCCTACCTCAACCTTCTGAGTAGCTGGGACTACAGGAGTGTGCTACCATGCCTGGCCATTTTTTTTTTTTTTTTTGTAGAGACAGGGTTTTGCCATCTTGCCCAGGCTGGTCTCGGACTCCTAGGCTCAAGCAATCCACCTGCCTTGGTCTCCCAAAGTGTCAGGATTACAGGCATAAGCCACCACACCTGGCCGCATGCATGTGTCTTTATGGTAGAATGATTTATATTCTTTTGGGTATATACCCAGTAATGGGATTGCTGGGTCTAATTGTAGCTCTATTTGAGAAATCTCCAAACTACTTTCCACAGCGGTTGAACTAATTTACATTCACACCAGCAGTGTATACACATACCCTTTTCCCTGCAACCTCACCAGTATCTGTTTTTGACTTTTTAATAGTAGCTCTTCTGACAGGTGTGAGATAGTATCTCACTGTGGTTCTGATTTACATTTCTCTGATCAGTGATGTTAAGCATTATTTTCATATGCATATCTTCTTTTGAGAAGTGTCTGTCCATAACCTTTGGCTATTTTTTAATGGAGTTGTTTGTTTTTTGCTTGTTAATTTGTTTATATCCCTTATAGATTCTGGATATTCCAATGGTTCTGCAACTACCCCAGAGTAAAAACTAAAGTCATTCCAATGACCTAGGAAGCCCCACATGCTCTGTTCCTTCCCTGATGCCATTCTCTCCTCATCTCCTGCCAGTCTCCCCCTTAGTCAATTCATTTTGGCCACTCTAGTTTATTTACTGTTTCTTGAACACAGTGGATACTTTTCTACTTTGGGGACTTCGCACTGACCATTCCTTCTTCCAATGCTCTTTTCCTAGATATTTGCATGGCTAAGTTACTCTTCTTCTTCAAATCTCTTTTCCAATGTCACCTTCTGTATGACCACTGTGTCTAAATATCAATAGGCAACCCCTGCACAATTTCCAATTCCTTGCCCACTGTACTTTTTCTGTCTTTTCTTAGCACTTCTCCCATCTAACATACCATATGCTTTACTTAACATGTTTATTGCTTATGGTCAATCTCCCTCTTCTAGAATATAGGCTTCCTAAAGACAGGGATCTTTGTTTTCTTCATTGTTCTATCTCCAGTGCCTACAACAATGCCTGGCATATATTAAGCATTCATTAAGTATTTGTTAAAGGGAAAAATGAACCAAAGGGAAGGAATAACTTCAAAGACCTAGGAGGCAACTTACTAAGTGAGAAAAAAAATCACTGGTCTGGTGAAGTATTTAAACAAAGTTTAAAAAAAAACCTTTGTTGAAAAAAGGTTTTTTCTTCCAACTTAAAAATGTGGTTTTGTTTCAGTTTACAATCCAAATACACAAATTTTAAGGAAGAGTGAAATGATTTGCCAGCATTGGACCCTCATTCCTTCATGGCAACTGTGGGCAGAGTAGAGAAAAGGTTGCCTTCTTTAGATCAGGCAGACCCTCTCCAGTTTGCTGTGGTGCCAACTGAACTCACTTTCCTCTTAGAATTCTGGCGCCTGGAGATATTTGGGTTTGCTTGCTTTGATACACTTTACTGACAACTGGAGTGTCTGCGCTCCCATTTGTAAGGAAGGAGTTCCGTTCCTGGGAGCTGGATCTCCCCCTCTGCCTGGGCTCTCTATTCATGTTTCCAGTAATTAGAACCAGGGTGATTGACCATGAAAGATCAGTTCGCAATCATTCCCGAACACATAAAAATACCATGAGTACATGAAATAAAAATGTTACGTGCTGGGAACATCGATCAGAAGGATGATGTTTTTGTAGCATTGTTAATTGGATTTCTACAATGGGATATTCAGTGGGTTGGGGTTTATCTGATAACACTGTAGTCTGTGACAGCAACTTCTGTGACTCAGCGTGGCTTCAAGGTCAAGGAACTGAGCGGTCTCCTGACCAACAGGCTGGGGAGATCGTTGGGAGTTCTTGTGGGCCAGACTCTTATCGGTGAGCTGTATGGAGAACACCATCTCTCAGATTTATCCATAATTTTAATGAATGCTGTGTTTGAGATAATGACCCATATCTTGACTTGCACAAAGCCCTGAAAATACTTCTACGAATTGTGTTTTATCTCAAGTACTGCAGCATGCGGCATCCAACATTACCATTGATATCATCTATTGAGAACTCTTTCCCAGGTTCTTTATTAAGGTTTAATTAAATTTTATGTCTTATCAATTAGGATTAATCTACATTTAGTCTGAATTAGAGGGAGCCAATTATAAATAACACCACTTCTCATTTATTCCTGAATACAAAATGAAGGTTTTTAAACTTTCTTTGGAGGAAAAAATAAAAAACCTCACAACCCCCCTGACTCAAATGTGTCCTTTTTTAAAGAGTTTTATGCCCAGGAGACCACAAATTCTATTATAATAAAGTGAAAAGATGAGAATTCCCATAGGAAGGTGTGACAGACAGAAATGGGGGTCCAGAGGGAAAGGAGAGGTAATTTCTGTTATGATGTGGGCCGTTGAAGCAAAGAGATTTTCAACTTTAAAAGTTTTAACTTGGAACAACGGCAGAAAGAGAAACTGAATTCTCCACGGTTATTGTGACATCTCTGTTTCTAGAAGAGGACACACCAGCTTGTGCCCTGCAGTTGTGTTCAATGCTGCTAATTAAATATTTCCAATTCTGTTATTTCTGGGCACAAGTTGGATCATACTCCTCCCCTCTCTCCACCTTGGAGTCAAATATGGGCATGGGACTCGTTTGGTCAATGAAATGCAAGAAGAAGGAATGTCTGTCAGTTCCATTTGGAAGCTCCCATATGGATTAGAGTGCAATTTCTCGTGTTTTCTTCCTCCTGCTGCAGTGGTCATGGAAACACAATTCAGACAAAAGCCCCATTAACCCAAGATGAGCCAGCCTGCATTGTTTGTGCAACATGAGCAAGAAGTAAATTTTTGTTATGTTAAGCCACTGAGATGTTGAGTTTTTTGTTACTTCAGCATCACGTAGCTTATCCTGCCCTATAGAATCTCTAGGAGCTTTGATTTCTTCTAAGCTTTGGTACCGACTTCATTGGGTTGTTATATAAGGAAGACTAATGAAGTAATTAACAAAAAGTGTTTCATTTAGTGCTGGCACACAAGTACTCAGTAAACATTAGTGCTTCCTATTATTGTTGTTGTAGTTGGGGATGTCTATGTATTATGGCTAAATGATCCTATTTGGGATATTCTGATGGTATGTTCAAAGTTTATTTAAACTGTTAGTATTTCAATGTCTAGCCTTTCCACCTGATCAGAACAGAAGCTTCATATTGAGCACTTTTATTCCCCTCTGCTAAAGAGTTTACAAAGCCTTCTAATGCACAGTTCTATTTACTTCCTTCTTTCTCTTACAGCACTATTGAATAGTCCCATAATATATAGTTTAAGAAAGGGCAAAAAGCCTTATGATAACATTCCATTTAGGAAGGTACTGTGTTTTCAAATGAGCTTTTGGAGATCTGGCCTCGATAGGCTTTCTGGCAGACCTGTGAATTCAAGGACTCCCTTTCCACAAATATCCAGAGTAACTTGTGATTTATAACTTGGGCTTCTGTACATTTTCTGGCCTGGACCTCATTTAAGTGTGTCCAGCCAATATACAATGGTGTAAACCATAAGGTTTGTAGAGACTCAAATTCTTGTTGTGACCACTATAACGAGTACACACTGTGAACTCTTCCCATGAGCTTGGTGCATTATTGAGCCAAGAAACCTCTAGAGGTTGCCTCATAGTAGGAAACCAGAGAGATATCCAGGAACAATGATAAGACCAGTTCAAATTTTACCTGGACCCAGCATTTAGAAAGTCTAGTTCTTATGGATGCAAAGGTCTTGTTCTAGAATCGGGGTGTGATCCCAATATGTGCAAACTCACCACAGTCAGGAAGGTTTTGATTGCAAGTGACAGAAACCCAGCACAAACCCCAAAGGAAAATCGTTGGCTCTTGTAACCCTGAAATTTAATGGATAAACCCTTCCACCTTCAAGTATGGCTGTATGTAATTGTCCAAATGATGTCATCAGCTCTTTCTCTTCCACCTCTCTGACTCGTTTTCTCTGTATCTATTTTCTTTTTTATCAGACTCTATCTACATGGCAGCAAATATGGCATTGGACCCTGTAGGTTCCCATTGCTCTTATTCCAGTGATCTCAGAAAAAAAGACTACCTTTTTTTTTTTCTTTGATAGTTTCAGGAAAAATACTTGGGAGGGTGCCAGGGCTAGTTTTTCTGTTTCTTTTCTTTTGTAAACTTTTAAGTTCAGGGGTACAAGTGCAGGTTTGCAACATAGGTAAACTTGTGTCATGGGGATTTGCTGTGGATTATTTAATCATCCGGTAATTAAGCCTGGTACCCATTAGTTATTTTTCTGGATCCTCTCCCCCTCCCAACTTCCACTCTCTGAAAGGCCCCAGTGTATGCTGTTACCCTCTATGTGTCCATGTATTCTCATCATTTAGCTCCCACTTATGAGAACGTGTGGTATTTAGTTTTCTGTTCATGTGTTAGTTTGCTAAGGATAATGAGCTCCAGCTCTACCTATGTGCCTGCAAAGGATATGATCTTGTTTTTTATGGCTGCAGAGTGTTCCATGGTGTATATGTACCACATTTTCTTTATCCATCTCTCATTGATGGGCATTAAGGTTGATCTAACCAGGGCTAATTTTTCTAATCCACAAATAACTTCTGCAAATTGAAAAAGACTTAAAGGCTGGGCGCGGTGGCTCAAGCCTCTAATCCCAGCACTTTGGGAGGCCGAGACGGGCGGATCATGAGGTCAGGAGATCGAGACCATCCTGGCTAACACGGTGAAACCCCGTCTCTACTAAAAAATACAAAAAACTAGCTGGGCGAGGTGGCGGGCGCCTGTAGTCCCAGCTACTCGGGAGGCTGAGGCAGGAGAATGGCGTGAACCGGGGAGGCGGAGCTTGCGGTGAGCTGAGATCCGGCCACAGCACTCCAGCCTGGGCGACAGAGCGAGACTCTGTCTCAAAAAAAAAAAAAAAAAAAAGACTTAAAAACCCAGTACTGAAATAGGTAAAGTATAGGAGTAGGCAATCTTCAGAAGTGGAAATGCAAATAGCCAATAAACAAATTAAATTATGCTCATTCTTATGGGGGGAGGAGAAATGCAAATAAAAATGACAATACGTTACTTTAGAAATTAATCAATTTGGCCCAAACTGAAATGATTTATTACTGTCGCTTATGATTGTATGGAGGAAGAAAAGGCTCTCATACTTTGCTGGTATGAGTAAGAATTGCTTTAACCATTCAAGAAAATTCTGAAAGTAGCTACTGAAATTCAAAATATACTTACTCTTTGACTTAGAAATTTCACTTTTGGCATACAGAAATAGAAGTACCAATTCCATAGAAAAATGTTTATTACTTTACATACCTGATCCTTGCAAAAATCTGGAAACAAAATTAATGTCCAAAAGCAGGGAATTATTGAATAAATTATAGTATCTTATGTTTTAGAATTTTATGCAACTGTTGAAAAAAGCCATTTCGAGATGCCTCAAAATCTCTCCATATCCTTGAGTATATGGAGAGATGGCTGTACTTTCTTGTCAAGTAAAAATCACATTTGTGTAATATCATGCTATTTTTGAAAAAAAAAAAGAAAATCTTTCATATGGCTTTTCATGTATGATGTTTGCATGAACTCAGGAAAAACATGGAAAGATACATAGTAAATTGTTGACATTGGTTACTTTGAAGGGAAGGGCACATGTGACATATACTGCAGCTTGAATTTGAAGGGAAAATTCATTAAAGTGCATATAAAACAGGATAAACTGCACCTGTGTCCTTAAGATAAATTACCACAATGGACAGGTACAATGTGACATCCTAAATCTTGGGGTAGGCATATGGGGATATGCATGTCTTGTCAAGGTCTGTTGCATGGTGTTTAAAGAACTTTATTTTATTTTCTTGAGACAGGGTCTCATTCTGTTGCCCAGGCTGGAGTGCAGTGGTACAATCACAGCTCATTGCAGCCTCAACCTCCCTGGACTCAGGTGATCCCCCCACCTCATCCTCCCGAGTAGCTAGGACTACAGGTGCTCACCATCACACCCCGGCTGATTTAAAAATATTTTTTAGAAATAGGGTCTCATTATGTTGCCCAGGCTGGTCTCAAACTCCTGGTCTCAAGCAATCCTCCTTCCTCAGCCTCTCAAAGTGTTGGGATTACAGGTGTGAACCACCATGCTTGGCCTAAATGAAGAACTGTGGACAAATGAAATTTAACAGAGTTTAACTGAGCAAAGGACAGTTTGAGAATAGGGCAGTCCTCCTTTTCAGAGAGACTCCTGCACTGCTGCATGGTTGGAGAGGATTTATAGACAGAAAAGGGAAGTGAGATGCAGAAACAACTGGTTTGGTCACAGCTTGGCATTTGCTGTATTTGAACACAGTTTGAACAGTTGGTTGCCTGTGATTGGCCGAAACTCGGTGATTGGCACGAGAGTAGGTTACAGACTGTTGACACATCCGGTTAGGTTACAGTTCACTAAGTGGGGAGAAACCTTAGGCTCAACTTAGAACATGTCAGGAGGGGCTGGGTGCAGTGGCTCACTCCTGTAATCTCAGCACTTTGGGAGGTCGAGGCAGGTGGATCACTTGAGGTCAGGAGTTCGAGACCAGCCTGGCCAACATGGTGAAACCCCATCTCTACTAAAAATACAAAAATTAGCTGGGTGTTGTGGCACATGCTTGTAATCCCAGTTACTCCAGAGGCTGAGACAAGAGAATCGCTTGAACCTGGGAGGTGGAGGTTGCAGCGAGCCGAGATTGTGTCATTGCACTCCAGCCTGGGTGACAGAGAGAGGCTCTGTCTCAAAAAAATAAAATAAATAAATAAATAATAACCAAGATATTACAATGTGACTCTATGTAAAGAAATACAAATGATTCAATGATGCATATATTTTTAATAAAATATGAATTACAAAAATTGACTTATGAAAAAGTAATGTCTAGAATAAAAAAGTAAATATACAAAAATAAAAAGTGCTTGGGCATGGTGGCTCACACCTATAATCCCAGAAACTTTTTGGGAGGCCGAGGTGGGAGGACTGCTTGAGGCCAGGAGTCTGAGACTATCCTGGGCAACATTGTGAGATCCGGATCTTTACAAAAAATAAAAAACTATCTAGGCTTGGAGGTGTGTACCTGTATTTCCAGCTACTTCGGAGGCTGAGGTGGTAGGATCCCTTGAGCCCAGGAGTTTGAAGATGCAGTGAGCTATGATCACACCACTGCACTCCAGCTCGGGTGACAGAATAAGACCTCATCTCTTTAAAAAAATAAAACAAATAAAAACAAAAAAGTTAAAGTATTATTAAATGATAATTTTAAAATAGCCTCCTTAAACAGATTTTTCTAATGTATTTTTTTCTCTGCAAATTTTCTAGTAACAAATTTATTCCTATACTCAATGAATGGTTCCAGATTATAGAAAACCATGGAAAACTTTCTAATTCATTTTACAAGAACGGTACAACCCTGAAATTCAATCTTGAAGAGTTTAGTGGAAAAAAGAAAAAAGAACAGAAGACCAAGGCACTAGATTGGGAGGCCGAGACGGGCGGATCACAAGGTCAGGAGATCGAGACCATCCTGGCTAACACAGTGAAACCCCGTCTCTACTAAAAAATACAAAAAACTAGCCAGGCGAGGTGGCGGGCGCCTGTAGTCCCAGCTACTCAGGAGGCTGAGGCAGGAGAATGGCGTAAACCCGGGAGGCGGAGCTTGCAGTGAGCCGAGATCCGGCCACTGCACTCCCGCCTGGGCGACAGAGCGAGACTCTGCCTCAAAAAAAAAAAAAAAAAAAAAAAAAAGAAAAACTATAAATAAAATAATGGCAAACAGAATTCAATAATACATTAATAGAGTCACTTACCATGACCAAGCAGGATTTAGCCTAGGAATGCGAAGACGTTTGTTTTTTAAATCATTTTATTTAAAAAAATAGAGTAAATCTTATAGGTTAGAGTGACACTTTTCGTACCCCTCCTGGGTTTTCTTGTCTTCCTTTTTCCATCCCCTATAACTTGCAAAAACCAGAGATAAGTACTATTTTGAAGTTGGTATTTATCTTTCCAATCTATGTTTCATATCCCTACAATTTTTATAAGTATCCATCAATATTTAACTACATATTATCTTGTATGTTCTTTACAATTCCATAAGTGGTTTTATTCTAGGTGTGTTCCTGTGGAACTGGCCTTTGTTCTTTCAGCCTTCTGTTTTTGAGATTATCCACGGTGATACAAGTAGATCTAGCTCATTCATTGTATAAATGTGCTGTCGGGGCATGGTGGCTCATACCTGTAATCCCAGCACTTTGGAAAGTTGAGGTGGGCGGATCACCTGAGGTCAGGAGTTCGAGACCAGCCTGGCCAACATGGTGAAACCCTTTTTCTACTAAAAATACAAAATTTAGCCAGGAGTGATGGTGTGTGCCTTAGTCCCAGCTACTCAGGAGGCTGAGGCAGGAGAATCGCTTGAACCTGGGAGGTGGAGGTTGCAGTGAGCCAAGATCATACCTCTGTACTCCAGCCTGGGCAACAGAGTGAGACTCTGTCTGAAAAAAAAAAAAGTAACATTATTTATAACTTTTTACATGTAGACCGAATGTTTGGGTCCCTTGTCCCCCAAATTGAAATGTTGAAATCCTAACTCCAAGTTTGATAGTTTTAGAAGGTAGATCCTTTGAGAAGTGATTAGGTCACGAGGGTGGAGCCTCATGAATGAAGTCAGTGCCATTATACAAACGACCCCTGGGAGCTTTCTTCCCCTCATTCCCCCATGTGAGGATACAACAAGAAGGTAGCCACCCGCAATCCGGAAGAGAGCCCTCACCAGAACCCAACCATGCTGGCACCCTGATCTCAGACTTCCAGTCCCCAGAACCATGAGCAATACAATTCTGTTGTTTATAAGCTACCCAGTTTATGATATTTTGCTATAGCAGCCTGAACTAAGACAAATTTGGATTGCTTTATTTTTTTCGGTAGCTATTATAAACAATGCTATGACAAACATGGTACAGATTTTTTACACTGACATGTGTGAATAAGGATGTTGGCAGTTTACTGTCCTATCAACAGAGTGTGAGAGTTCTTCCATATTCTTATTAACTCTTGTGTGGGATGCGATTTTATTCCCATTTTTATTTGCTTTTCCCTGATTACTAGCGAGGTGGAAATTTTTCCAGTGTTTATTGATCCAGAGTACTTCCCATATCCAGAATTGTCTGTCTGTATCCATTGTCTAATTTATACTAGATTTAAAAAAATTTCTTTCCTATTGATTTGTAGGATTTCTTTATATATTCTCAATGCCGACCCAGGACTGTTTAATAACAGGAAATCTATTATTGTATTCTATCAAAGAAAGAGATAAAAATTCTGTATGATTTAGTCAATAAGTACCAAAAGGCATTCAATAGGCCTGATATCCATTCCTGATAAAAAGCTCTCTGAAAATTTGAGATAGAAACATGATAAATATATCTCTTTTAAATCAAAGTACACATCAGACTTGAAGAAACATCAGATATATTCCAATGAGAGACAAGAAATATTCACTATTATGGATTGAATTGCATTTCCCCAAAATTCCCTTTTTTTTTTTTTTGAGATGGAGTCTCACTCTGTCACCTTAGCTGGAGTGCAGTAGTGCGATCTAGGGTCACTGCAACCTCTGCCTCCTGGGTTCAGGTGATTCTCCTGCGTCAGCCTCCTGAGTAGCTGGGATTACAGGTGATTGCCATCATGCCCAGCTAATTTTTGTACTTTTAGTAGAGACAGGGTTTAGCCATGTTGGCGAGGGTGGTCTTGAACTCCTGACCTCAGGCGATCCACCTGCCTTGGCCTCCCGAAGTGCTGGGATTACAGGCATGAGCCGCGACGCCCGACTCATTTCTCCAGAATTCTTATGTTGAAATCCTAACCCCAAATGCCTCTGAATATGACTAGAGCCATTACCTTTAAGGAGGTGACTATGTTAACGTGAGGTCATTAGGGTGGGTACTAATCCTATATAACTGATGTCCTTATAAAAAGAGAAAATCAGAACACAGACACGTACAGAGGCAAGACCATGTGAAGACACAGGGAGAAGACAGCCATCTGTAAACCAAGGAGAGAGGCCTCAGAAGAAACCGACCCTGCTGACGGCTTGATGTTAAGCTTCTAGCTTCTAGAACCAGAAGAAAATAAATTTCTGTTGTGTAAGCCACCTCGTCTGTGGTACTTCATTAGGCAGCCCTAGTAAACTAATATCCTCATTTACTGATCTAAGTGTGCTGTGATTTTTTGTTTTTTCTTTTGAGACAGGGTCTTGCTCTGTCACCCAGGTTGGAGTGCAGTGGCATGATCTCCACTCACTGTGGCCTCAACCTCCCAGGTTCAAGTGATCTTCCCACCTCAGCCTCCTGAGTAGCTGAGATTACAGGTGCACACCGCTATCCCCAGCTATTCTTTATTTTTTAAGAGATGAGGCCTCACTATATTGCTCAGGCTGGTCTTGAATTCCTGGGCTCAAGTGATCCTCCCGCCTCAGCCTCCCAAAGTGTCAGGATTACAGGCCTGAGCCCCCATGCCTAGCCTGCTGTGAAGTTTTTGACCAATGGCGTAAGAGAGAAATAAGAGACAGAACTATGAGAATGAAAGAAACCAATGTATCATTTATAAGTGACATGATTATATGATAAGATGATAACAATATCAATAAGACAGTTCAGGAAAGTGGTCAGATGTGAGATAAACCTCTGAAAATCAGTAACAAATAAGGAAACTATTATTAAAAGTATTTTGTGCAATAGCAATGAAAAAATAAAATAACCAGACTGTATGTAACATAAAATGTACATGAGAAAAAACTATAAAAATTTACAGAGCAATACAGATGGTTTAAATAAATAGAGATTTTAGTTGCTTGCATTGGAACGTAAAGAGTTTAGAGATTTAAATTCTTCCAAAATTAGCTGACAGACTCAACATATGGAATTTACTGTTTTTAGTAGCTTAATAAAATAATCCCGTGGTTCAATTAGAACAATTTGAGAAAGGTGGGAACATCAGATATAATGACTTATTTCAAAGCTCTAACAATTAAAACAAGATGGGATGGCTAAAAATTCAAAGCCAGGGAAATGGAACAGATACCTAACCACGTGTTACTTTATTATTATTGTTTTTATTATTATTATTATTTTTAGACAGAGTCTCACTCTGCCGCCCAGACTGGAGTGCAGTGGCGTGATCTCAGCTCACTGCAACCTCCACCTCCTGGGTTCAAGCGATTCTTCTGCCTCAGCTTCCCAAGTAGCTGGGACTACAGGCATGTACCATCACACCTGGCTACTTTTTGTATTTTTGATAGAGATGAGGTTTCACCACGTTGGCCAGTCTGGTCTTGAACTCGTGACCTCAAGTGATCTGCCCGCCTCAGCCTCCCAAAATGCTGGGATTACAGGCATGAGCCACCGTGCCTCACCACTATGTTACTTTACCTATTAGCAAAAGTAGAAAATAAGGAATAAATAATGCAAAGATAACATTTTATTATTATTATTATTGAGACAGGATCTTGCTCTGTCTTATTATTATTATTATTGAGACAGGCTCTCGCTGTCACCCAGGCTGGAGTGCAGTGCAGACCACGGCTCAATGCAGTCTCAGTTTCCTTGTGTTCAGCCTCCCAAGTAGCTGGGACTATAGGCTTGTGCAGTTATGCCTGCCTAATTTTTGTTTTTTGTTTTTCTGTAGAGACGAGGTCTTGTTATGTTGCCCAGGTTGGACTCCAACTCCTGGCCTTAAGCAATCCTCCTGCCTTAGCCTTCTCAAGTGCTGAGGTTACAGGCATGAGCCACCATGCCTGACACAAAGATAATATTTAAAAAATCAAAGAGCAAGTGGAACTTGGAACAAAGGAGCAACATAGAGCAAATAAGGCCAGAACAGGCTGTGAATACAGTTGCTGGACAGTTAGAGGAATCTACAGTACCTGCCTCTGACCCTCATCTTCCCTTTGCATCTATTCCTGTTGACTTTGGGGCAGGGCTGTGGGATGGTCACCCTAGGTACTCTATCCTTATTTCTCCTCCAGCTGGCTGCATAGAATTTCTATAAGGGCCCCTCATGGAAAGGCTTCGTGCAATAAAAGTCACACTTGAGATGAGCGTTTCATAAAACTCATGCAGCTCAGGGCCCTATGGTTGCCCGTACATAGCACGAGTACTTCTAAAGAAATCACATGTGGGTGTGTGCTCCTGGGTGAGTGCTCCCCAGGTAAGTCCACTGGCTCATTCTCTGAGGTAGCAGACCTGGTGTAGGAGGCACAAGTTTCCCAGGAGTCTTGCTTGTGATGGCCTAGGCTTCACCTTACCCCTCCTCTCAGCAACAGAGCAGGACAAGAAGGAAGGATGCCAGTTGGGGCCGAGTGTGGTGGCTCACGCCTGTAATCCCAGCATTTTAGGAGGCCAAGGTAGGTGGATCACTTGAGGTCACGAGTTCGAGACCAGCCTGGGCAACATGGTGAAACCCTGTCTCTACTAAAAATGCAAAAATTAACCAGGTGTGGTGGCACGTGCCTGTAGTCCCAGCTACTCAGGAGGCTGAGGCAGGAGAATTGGTTCAACCCAGGAGGCAGAGATTGCAGTGAGACTGTGTCTCAAAAAAAAAAAAAAAAAAAAAAAAAAAAAAAGGAAGGATGCCAGGGGTCTTTGCAAGCTGGCTGTGGGAGTGGGAGGATCCCGGGAGTCCCACTCAACCATCTGGAATAGGTCTCCAACTTGTGAGTGGGGTGGATGGTATAGAAACGTCCTGAAGGAGTAGGAGGAGGAGTTATGAGGAAGCGCTCCTTGTGCAATGTATGTTCTAGAACAGTAATTGGCAAACTTCTTCTGTAAAGGGACAGACAGTAAATATTTTAGGCTCTGTGGGCCATCTGGTCTCTTTTGGCGAGGACTCAGCCCTGCCCTTGGAGTGGGAAAACAGCCATAGGCAGTAGGTAAACAAATGGTCATGTTTTATGTTCCAATAAAACTTTATTTACAAAAACAAGGGCAGGTGGGATTTTGCCCACAGGCCATCGTTTGCAGATCTCTGGTTTTAGAACTGGGTTTCATAGTTAGACCCATCTCCACTGCTTCCTTGTAAGTCATTGGCAAATATTTCTGGGATTCTATTTCCTCAAGTCTAACGTGGGGGTGGTAATAGGTCTGTCTCCTAATGTTGTGCATAGTAAGTGCTCAAGAAATGGTATCTGTTGTTACTTGGTTGTTAACTTCCTCGTCATGATTATTATTTCTTGTGATGAACAGAAGGCACTCAGGAAAGTCACCCTAGGACAAACACGATCTCCCTTCCTGGCTTAAAAATAAAATGGGAACACTGATTCTACTTAACACTTCTGTCAGTAGGCATGAGTCTCTAACATTTCCAAAACCCTCTAACATCTGTTGGCAGGTCTTTGGATAGACTTAACAGTAAATCTGAATTCCTGAAGGATCCAAACTCATTTTCGTAACTTCAAATTGGAGACTGAACTAGAGATTTTTATGGAACTGACACAGGTCAGGACTTGATGGTGGTTTAGGAGAGTAAGTCATTGTGCCCGTAAATCATATCTGACTTCTAGTTTCACAGTGTGGTGAGACCATCTTTCTGCACTCGGGCTAAATTTCTTTCTCGCTGGGCAGTCATTTGTTGCTGGACACTCAGGAAGGAACATACATTTTCCTTTTACCTCTCTGTGTGCTACTCTAACATCCCCAAGTCCCTGCTCTGGGGACTGCCTGTGTGATGACTCTGTTTGTCACTGTCAGGACCCAACATGTGGTCTCTGAAAAGCTGGCTTTTATTTGATCAAAGGGCCTCTGGCACTAAGACGTCCAAAATATTTTATTTGATTTTTTCAGAGCCAGTATATCAGAGTCTGAGATATATCTTGCAGCCATCTCCTTACCTATATCCCTACTGCCTTGATAGAGGCCATTGTATTGCCTTCCTGGATTATTTTCACAGCCTCCACACTGAACTCTATGCTTCTGCTCTTATGGGTCCTCACCACAGCCTCCCCACCGCCCCCATCATCACACAGCAGCCAAAGTGGTCTTGGAAACTGAAGATCAGATTACATTAAAACTTTTTAATGGGGATGGGCATGGTGGCTCACGCCTGTAATCCCAGCACTTTGGGGAGTCAAGGAAGGAGGATCGCTTGAGGCCAGGAGTTTGAAACAAGCCTGGGCAACATAGTGAGACCCCATCTCTCAAAAAAAATTTTAAAAAAATTAAAAGATTAGCTGGGCATGGTGGTGCTTGCTGGTAGTCCTAGCTACTTTGGAGGCTGAGGCAGGAGTCTGCAGTGAACTATGATCGTTCCACTGCACTACAGCCTAGACAACAGAGTTAGATCCCGTCTACAAAAGCAAAAACAAACAAAAACCAAAAATACTTTCTTTTTTCTTTTTCTTTTTTCTTTTTTTTTGAAATGGAGTCTCACTCTGTCACCCAGGCTGGAGTGCAGTGACACGATCTCGGCTCACTGTAACCTCTGCCTCCTGGGTTCAAGCAATTCTCCTGCTTTAGCCTCCCGAGTAGCTGGAATTACAGGTGCGCACCACCATGCCCAGCTAATTTTTGTATTTTAAATAGAGATGAAGTTTCACCATGTTGGCCAGGCTGGTCTCAAACTCCTGACCTCAAGTGATCCACCCACCTTGGCCTCCCAAAATGCTGGGATTACAGGTGTGAGCCACCACGCCCTGCCCCACAAAAACTTTTTAATGGCTTCCCATCAATCTTAGAATAAAATCCTGACTTCTTATGGAGGGTGGTCCATGAGGGCCTGCATCATCTTGTCCACTTCTTCTACCTCCTGGTGTTCCTGGCCTACTGGGTACCAGCCACATGTGTCCACTTCACATTTCTCAAATAAAAGCCCTCCTGCCTCAGGACTGTGTACATGCTGATCCCTCTGGGGTGACACTTGTGTTAATTTCCTCTTTGTGCTGTGACTTTGTGACCACAGACTTAGTAGCTAAAAACAACACAAATTTCTTATCTTCCTGTTCTGTAGGTCAGAAGTCCAAGATGGATCTCCCTGGGCTAAAATCAAGGGGTATTCTTTCTGGAGGCTCTCAGGATGATCTGTTTCCTTGCCTTTTCCAGATGTACAGGCAGCCTGCATGCCTTGGCTCATGGCTGCATCATTCTGACCTCTGCCTCCATCATTACTTCTCCTTCTCTGACCCCTCTGTCATCCTCCTTCCCTTATTAAGGACCCTTGTGATTATAGTGGAACAACCTAAATCATCCAGGGTAATTGCCCACCTCATGATTCTTAATTTAATCACATCTGGAAAGTCTTTACTGCCATGTGAGATTACACGTTCACAGGTTCTGGAGATTGGGACGTGGACATCTCTAGGGGCCTAGTACTGTGTCCACCACTGTGCTCTTGTGAAACAGCTGATCCCTCTCCATCTTCTGGTCTTGATTTAAATGCACCTTCCTTAGAGAGGCTTTTGTGCCAACCCCATCTGCATTGACTTCTCCTGATTTTCTCTTCCATAACACCCTGTTATTTTGCTTTATAGCAATTTCTTCAATAAACATGCCTCTATTACGTAAGCCTTTTTAAATTAGGTACTCTGTGCCCTAAAGTTGAAGACATCCTTGCTACAAAAACCTGAACAGCCTGCACTTCAGTCCCCTAAGATCCTCTAGTCAGAGGAACCTCCTTCTCTCCACCCAAAAGCTTGGTCCTACCCTGCCCTGGTCTCACATAAAATTCTTTCTTCCTTTCCTTCTTTCCTTCCTTCTTTCCTTCTTTCCTTCTTTCCTTCTTTCCTTCTTTCCTTCTTTCCTTCTTTCCTTCTTTCCTTCCTTCCTTCCTTCCTTCCTTCCTTCCTTCCTTCCTTCCTTCCTTCCTTCCTTCCTTCCTTCCTTCCTTCCTTCCTTCCTTCTTTCTCTCTCTTTCTCTCTCTCTTTCTTTTCTTTTCTTTTCTTTTCCTTCCTTCCTTCCTTCCTTCCTTCCTTCCTTCCTTCCTTCCTTCCTTCCTTCCTTCCTTCTTTCTTTCTTTCTTTCTTTCTTTCTTTCTTTCTTTTCTTTCTTCTTCTTTCTTTCTTTCTTTCTTTCTTTCTTTCCTCTCTTTCTCTCTTTCTCTCTTTCTTTCTGACAGGATCTTACCATGTTACTCATACTGGAGTGCAGTGGCACAATCATGGCTCACTGCAGCCTCCATCTCCCCGGTTCTAGCATTCCTCCTGCTTCAGCCTTCCAAGTAGCTGGGACAACAGGTGTGCATCACCATGCCCAGATAATTTTTTATTTTTTGTAGAGATGGGATCTCACTATGTTACCCAAGCTGGTCTCGAACTTCTGGGCTCTTGCTATTCACCCACCTTGGCCTCCCAAAGTGCTGGGATTATAGGCATGAACCATGCACCTGACCCCAGATAAAATCTTGAGAAGGAGCAGGAGCATCTTAAAGATGATCTTGGCTTATCCCCAAGTCAGTCTTGCTACTGAGCTCCAATGTCCAGTTTGGTTGGGATCTCAGGGGCACAGACTTCTCATGCCTTCTCAGTGGGGCACTGGGCTAGTGGGGGAGAAGATTCAAGAGTAGAGGGGTTTAGCTTGTTGACATGAATATGCCCTGCCACTTACAGCATTACTAGCAGGACTTTATCCTTGTCTGAACCAGCTAATGGCCTGTCTGGATAGAGTGCTTGCATGCACTAAAATTTATGATCTTAATCACAGCTCAGTGAGAATATTTGCGAGCAGAAGACTCTGTGTGTTTTAGGTTGGGCTCCCCAGAAGCAGACCCTGAGAGGAGGATTTGTGTGAAAGTGATTTATTATGAGGGATTCTCAGAAACACTGGTATGGGAGTGGGAAATGGGATGGGGAAGAGAAGAAGGCAAGAAGGGTGTGTGATCAAGCAAGGTCCCATGGGAGGACTACTGTGGCTCCGTCCCCAGGGCAACTCCAGGGAGAGTTCAGGCTGCTCCTTGCAATCGTCCCGTCAAGGCAAGAGAGCTGGTGTGATGTTTCAGAGACAGGGTCTCGCTCTGTCACTAAGGCTGGACTGCAATGGTGTGATCAGAGCTCACTGCAGCCTCAAACTCCTGAGCTCAAGCAATTCTCTCACCTCAGCCTCCCAAATAGCTGTGACTACAGGCACTCACCACCATGCCTAGCTATTTTAAATTTCTTTTTTGGTAGAGATGGGGTCTTGCTATGTTGCCCAGGTTGGATTTGAACTCCGGGCCTCAAGTGATCCTCCTGCCTTGGCCTCCCAAAGTGTTGAGATTATGGGCATGAGCCATTCCACTCGGCCAGCTGGCATGCTTCTAAACCTGCCTTCACCACTAATTGGTTAAGGGCTGGCCTCCAAGGGGTATGTAAATTCCCAAGCCCTCCAGTCTCAGCGCACACAGGCAAAGTGAGAGCAGCCCTCTGCCAACATGTGGGTGCTGGCTAAGAGAAAGCACACCAGGAGCTGTGTGCAGAGCGTGGTCTGCGTGTGTGTGGGCAGAGGCCCCAAGAGCCCTGCTATGTGCTCCTATTGCAAGTGGATCCATTAGTTCATTCTGCACACATTCATCCATCTTCAACTCTGTGCCAGGCTCCGGGCATGCAGGCGACAAAGACACAGCCCCAACCCTCATGAAATTTTTACAGCCAAGTAGGGGAGACAGACATTAAGTTTTAAAAAGCCTCCAAAAATGAGGAACTGTGATTGTGAGTAGCGCTGTGGATGAGAAGAATGTGCGACCACCTGGGAGGAGACCTCATCTAGCAGGTGGATGGGGATGAAGCGTCTCCAAACAAGTGATACTGAGCCAAGAGTTGAAGGATGAGTAAGAGTGAACCAGGCACAAAAGGGAAGAAGGAGCATTACAAGCCTGGGGTGCATGTGCAAGGGTCCTGGGGCAGGAATCCACAGAAGCAACTGAAAGGCCGGTGTGACTGGGGTCCCGAGACCAAGGGGAGAGCAGTAAGTGATGAGCCTGTGGGTTGCTGAGGGGTCATTATTCCCCACTTGCCACCTGATTCCTTTTCCAGCCTGTCCAATGTCATTCATACCCAGATCTGTGAGCCATTCCTTGGTACGTTCCCTGGAAGCAGAGGGGAAATGGGGACATAGCGAGGATGTTAGGGTGGAAGAGTTTATTTTCAACGGTTCATCTTTTCCCCACTGAAGCTTATAGCTGAAATTAATACATAAATTTACAGCCACAAGTCAGTTGTGATAAATAATCCCAGAAGTGTTCTGATTATTTACATTTTTATGGAATCTTGCCTGAGCAAACCCAGAGAGCGCACCAGGCACTTGAAGAATTATGTCTTGTTCAAAACCAATTTAATAGCAATGGAAAATAAAGCCATCTGTGGGAACTTGTAGAGCAGAGTAGTAATTCTCTGCCAGATGAGCAATATACAAAAAGCACCAAATCAACCCGAGCACACCAAGCATTTGCACAGTTCAAGGGAAAGTAACAACTGCAACTTCAATGAACCGTCGGAAGACATCAGGCCTCAGAGTGTCTTTTGCTTGTGTTTTCGGCAGATGTCAGACAGATGAGGATTCTGCTCACGTAGCAACGTGAGAAGAGTCCCTCATGGTCTCCTTATATATACAGTGGGGCTGACTGGTGAGAGGCTGTGCAAAAGGGAAGAGAGATCACATGTTGGAGGGGTTAAGAGCATGCGTTTGGGGCCAAAGAGTTGGGAGTTTGCATCTGGGCTCCCCCACTTACTAGCTGGGTGACATAGGGCAAGGCATTGTTTCTAATGTGTAAAAATGGGTAATACATGTGAGTGTTTTTCTCTCCCAGTTCAGCATCCTTTCCAGCTGTGTTAGTCTACTTTGCATTGCTGCAAAGAATTACCTGAGTCTGGGGTCTGGGTAATTTACAAGGAAAAGGGGTTTATTTGGGCTCACAGTTTTGCAGGCTGTACAGAAAGTATGGTGCTGGCTCGGAAGCTCAGGAAGCTTCCAATCATGGCGAAAGGCAAAGGGGGAGCCCGTGTATCACATGGCAACAGAGGGAGCAAGAGAGAGAGGGGGGAGGTGCCAGACTATTTTAAACAACCAGATCTCATGTGAACTAAGAGCAAGAACTCACTTATTACTGTGAGGCAGGCACCAAGCCATTCATGAGGGAGCCATCCCCGTGACCCAAACACATCCCACAAGGTCCCACTCCAACACTGGGGATCACATTTCAACTTGAGACTTGGAGGAGACAAATATCCAAACCATATAATCCCCAATCTAACAGCATCATGGTTTTCTCTTTTCTCTTGCTTATTTTTTCATGGTTTATTATTTATTTTTTAACAGCTTTATTGAGGTATAATTTAC
Organism: Chlorocebus sabaeus; assembly: GCF_047675955.1. Taxonomy (NCBI): domain Eukaryota; kingdom Metazoa; phylum Chordata; class Mammalia; order Primates; family Cercopithecidae; genus Chlorocebus; species Chlorocebus sabaeus. The sequence goes on from NC_132908.1 coordinate 20,558,572, forward strand.
ATACATTAAAATTCACCCGTTTAAAATGTACAGTTCGATGAGTTTTAGCAAATTCATATAATGCCACAATTATCTCTACAATCCAGTTTTAGAAAACTTCCATCACTCCCAAAAGTTTTCTCATTTCCATTTATAGTCAATCCCAACTCCAACCTCCAGCTCCAGGCAACCACCAGTGTTGTTACCATCTCTACTGTTTTCCTTTTTCTAGAAATTTCATGTAAATGGAATCATACAATATGTAGTCTTATGTGTCTGTTTTCTTTCACTTAACATAATGTTTTTGAGATTAATCTATGTTGTTTATTTATTTAGTTATTTTTTGAGACAGAGTCTTGCTCTGTCGCCAGGCTGGAGTGCAGTGGCATGATCTTGGCTCACTGCAACCTCTGCCTCCCAGGTTCAAGTGATTCTCCTGCCTCAGCCTCCTGAGTAGCTGGGACTACAGGCACGCGCCATCACGCCCAGCTAATTTTTGTATTTTTAGTAGAGATGGGGTTTCACCATGTTGGCCAGTATGGTCTTGATCTCTTGACCTCGTGATCCACCTGCTTTGGTCTCCCGAAGTGCTGGGATTACAGGCATGAGCCACCACGCCTGGCCGATCTATGTTGTTTTAAGTATGAATAGTTTGTTCCTTTTTGTTTCTTTATGTATACACCACATTTTGTTTACCCATTTACTAACTGATGGATTTGGATGAATTTGAATTTGGATTGTCCACTTTTTTTTGGCTGTTATGAATAATGCTGCTTTGAGCAATTGGATATATGTCTTTGTGCTGATATATCTCTGCATTTGAATCTTGAGTAGATACTGATGAGTGGAATTGTTGCATATATGGTATATAACTTAAGAAACTGCCCAACTGGTTTCAAAAGTGGCTGCACAATTTTACATTCCTACCATCAACAGTTACTCCATGTCCTTACTAACATTTTGAATTGTTGGCCTTTTCTATCTAACCATTCCATTAAGTGTGTCATGGCATTTCATTGTGGCTTAAATTTGCATTTCTGCAATAGCTAATGGTATGGAGCAAGTTTTTATATGCTTATTATTCATTGGTATATCTTCTTTGGTGAACGGTCTTTCATTTATTTAAAAAATTGGGTTATCTATCTTCATATTATTGAGTGCAAGCATTCACTGTGTTCCATACAGGTTCTTTATGCATTTTGCAAGTATTTTCTTCCCGTCTGTGGTTTGTCTTTTCATTTTTCTTAGTGGTATCTTTTAAAGGGCAAAAATGTTAAATCCTGATGAAATCTAACTTGTCAATTTTTTTCTTTCATGAATTGTACTTTTTAGGGTTATTTCTAAGAAATGTTTGCCTAGCCCAAAGTCACAGGAGTTTTCCTCCTAGCCCAAGGTCACACAAGTTTTCCTCCTATGTTTTCTACTATATGTTTTATAGTTTTAGCTCTTATATTTAGGTTTCTGATCAATTTTGAGTATTTTGAGTTAATTTTTGTGTGTGAGGTAAGGACCTAAGTTCTTTTTTTTTTTTTTTTTTTTTTAACAGGGTCTTGCTCTGTTGCCCAGGCTGGAGTGCAGTGGTGCAATCATAGCTCACTGCAGCCTCAGACTCCTGGGCTTAAGCAATCTTCCTGCCTCAGCCTCTCCTGAACAGCCGGTACTACAGATATGCAACACCACCAGGCTCAGCTAATTAAAAAAAAAGTTTTTTAGAGATTTTTTTAGGTCTTGCTATGTTGCTCAGGCTGGTCTTGAACTCTTGGCCTCAAGCGATCCTCCTGCCTCAGCAACATATAGGTATCCAACTGTTCTAACACCATGTATTGAAAGATTGCCCTTTTCTTCTTGAATTACCTTGGCCACTTGTTGAAAGTCATTTGATCATTTGTGTGTGGAGTTATTTCTAGACTCTTTTAGTTTCCTTTTGAGGAATAAGCCCTTTTCTATTTGATGCAGATTCATAGGACAGTAATAGGAGAATTGATCTGGGGTTCTCTCAGGCTTTCAACCTAGGATTTGAATCTCTAGCAGAGAGACTTTGGTTATAATGGTGGTTTCCTAGCCACAAAACTATCAATGGTAACAGCTAGTACCCATATAGCTCTTACTAAGTGCCCAGCACTCATGCAAAACACTTTAATTATATTAATTCATTTAATACTTACAATAAAACCATCAGACACATACTATTATTGTCCCCATTTCTGAGGAGAAAACCAAGGCATGCAGGGCCTAAGTAACTTGCCAACCTCAAAATTAGTAAGTAGCAGGGCCAGGATTTGAACCCAGGAAGTCTGACTCCAGAACCCATGCCTTTATTTTTTTTAGAGACAGGGGTCTCAGTATGTTGCCCAGGTTGGTTTTGAACTCCGGGGCTCAAGCGATCCTCCTGCCTCAGCTTCTTAAATAGCTGGGATTACGGATGAGCCACTATACTCAGTGTGAGCTTATGCTTTTAAACATCAGGCTATCCTGTCTTGGTTATGCTTCCTCTTTTCTACCCTCTGGGGATGCCTTAATTCCTGTCTTCTCCCAGGCCTGGCCAGAGTATAAGCCCATCTTAGAGGATCTGGTCCCAACTTCCTCCCAGGAAATGGTACAAGAGTTGCTGAAGGGGTTTACCTCCTGGGGTAACATTGTCAGATGTACGTTTAAAAAACAATTGTGATTTCCACCACAAAGTGATATTTTCTTCAATTGTATCTTAGTTTGCTAGGGCTGCCATAATGAAATTCCACAGGCTGTGTAGCTTAAAGAACAGAAATTTACTTCTCACAGTACAGAAATTTACTTCTCACAGTTCTGGAGGCTGGAAGTCCAAGATCCAGATGTTGGCAGGTTTGCTTTCTCTTGAGGCCTCTCTCGCTGGGTTGTGGGCGGCACCTTCTTGCTACATCCTTACATGCCCTTTTCTCTGTGCACACCCATGCCTGTGTCTCTTCCTCTTCTTATTAGGACACCAATCCTATTGCATTAGGGCCCCACCCTTATGACTTCATTTAAACTTAATTACCCCTTTGCAGGCCGTATCTCCAAATACAGTCATGCTGGGGATTAGGACTTCAGCATATGAATGGGAGGCAATAATTCAGCCGGTAACAAATAGCTACAATTTAATGAAACATTTATTATCTCCTGGGCTCTGCACTAAGTAATTCACATATAGTCTGTCATTTCATCCCCATACTAGCTTGGTAAACTTAGACAACTAACAACCTCTCTGTGCTGAGTTTCCTCATCTGCAAAATGGGGACACAAATAGTACCTGCCTTATAGTGTTGTTATGAGTATTAAATCAATGAATATGTGTAAAGCACCCAGAACAGTGTCTGGTGCAGGGTGTTTGTTAAATAAACCCACACTGTGAAGTTGGTAGAATTCACATCCTCAGATAAGCAAACCAAGCTCATCTGAGGATATGAAACAAGCACTTTGTCCAAGGTCAACTGGCAGAAACATGTTTAAATTCAGTGCTGTGAGCAAGGTGCGGTGGCATACGCCTGTAATCACAGCACTTTGGGAGGCTGAGGAGGGCAGATCACCTGAGGCCAGGAGTTTGAGACCAGCATGGCTGACATGGTGAAATCCCGCCTTTACTAAAAATACAAAAATTAGCCAGGTGTGGTGGCAGATACCTGTGATCCCAGCTACATGGGAGACTGAGGCAAGAGAATCGCTTGAACCCGGGAGTCGGAGGTTGCAGTGAGCCGAGGTCATGCTACTGCACCTGGGCGACAGTGCAAGACTCTGTATGAAAAAAAAAAAAAAAAAGAAAAGAAAACAAAAGAAAAAAAAATTCACTGTCATCCTGATCTTTGTAATGGGCTCAGGAACTGGCCCTAGAGTCCTGGTAGATTCTAGTTTGCGTCTCCAGGGAAGGAGAGACTGACCAATCTTACATTTGGAGAGCAGGACTTAAGAAAAAAGCAATCACCAACGGCCATTCTGCCCAAGCAGAACTCGCACTCTGATCCGCTGCAATCCACTGCCTTGAGTGATCGGTAGGGAATTTTTCAGGTGAGGAAGCGGGAATACAGCAGAGAGATCTATGCCATGCATTGGGAGAAAGAGCAGGAATTCCAAGTGACTGAAGCCGCAAGTGGCTGGGGGGATGGGGCAGTGAGGAGGCAGGGGCTTGGCAACTGGGGAAGCGGAGCCACAGTTGTACACATTGGGACTTGTCCGTCCTTTGTGTTGTAAGCCACAAGGATGCACTGGAGAGTTTTGTGCAGGATCACTGACTGCATCAGTATCAAGCCACAAAAATGGATTCTGGCCAATTTAAGCCAAAAAAAGAAAAAAAGCTAAAATAGAAATAAAGCTCTTTTGAAAAGCCTGCCTCACAGATCTAGGCAACAGGAACTAACCGAAAACCCTTTAAGGCACCTTACCACGTTTCTTTCTCTGGAATGGGGCTTGGGGGGCACCTCCAGGCCTGTTCTAGGGAGAGCTAATATGATTGGTCTAGCCTGGGTCACATGACCAGGCCTGGGCGGGCAAAGCTTCTTGATTGACAGTCCCACCCGACTGTTCTTAATGAGGGAGGGAGGTTCCCCAGCGTTAGAGTGGGTGCTGTTGCCTGAGGAAGGGGAGTTGTCTAAAACAAGAGGAGAAGCTGCAAGTAGACTACTAGTAACAAGAGAGCAGACCTGGGAAGCAAACCAGAAAAAGGGACTTTTGTTAATTTGTCACCAGGACACACTGCCGTTTCATGTGCAATGCAGCTGTGCTTAAAATCGGCCCCCTATGTAATTTCGAGGGTAAATACAGAGCTTTTTCAATAGTCAAAAAAAATCTAATGGCAAGAACTAGATACATTTCTGTGTGTTTTATGAAGAAATTTACTATTTTTTTTGCGTAGAGAATACTTGAGTAATATATTCATGTAGTTCAGAACTCAACATGATACAAAAATATATACATGTGACAGTCTCATTCACATCCCATTCTCACCCTCAGGCTTATACGTAAGCACTTACTTGTTTCCTATATGCCCTTCGGTGTTTTATTATGATTGTTATTTATTTTTTATTCTGCTATAAGTTCAGATGAGTATGTTTGAGTATATGAAGGATTTGTCCTGAATTTCCTTTTCGGACGGTGTTGGGGACCTGAGGAAGCCCAGGGGAAGTTGGAGGTCTATTTTATCAGCCTAGGACCAGCTCTGGGATTCTCCCATTGACCCATTGACAAGGCAGGTACTATTTGTGTCCCCATTTTGCAGATGAGGAAACTCACCACAGAGAGGTTGTTAGTTGTTTAAGGTTACAAAGCTAGGATGGGGATGAAATGAAAGACTGCATGGGAATTACTTAGCACAGAGCCCAGGAGATAATAAATGTTTCATTAAATTGTAGCTATTTGTTATAGACTAAATTATTGCTCCCCCATTCATACGCTGAAATCCTAACCCCCAATGTGACTGTATTTGGAGATACGGCCTGCAAAGGGGTAATTAAGGTTAAACGAAGTCATAAGGGTGGGGCCCTAATCTAACAGGACTGGCGTCCTAATAAGAAGAGGAAGAGACACAGGGATGGGTGTGCACAGAGAAAATGGCATGTAAGGATGTAGCAAGAGGGTGCTGCCTGCAACCCAGGGAGAGAGGCCTCAAGAGAAAGCAAATCCGCCAACATCTTGATCTTGGACTTGGTCTTTTTTGAGGTCCTGGGTACACTAGAGTCCTCAGCCCCCTGCTGTATTTCTGGGGGAAGGTCCCGGGCTTCCAGGCCTGGGATTAAGTACTCTTATTTCAATGGAATACTCCAGTGCTTCAGGCCTGGGGAATGTAGGAGTTCAGCTTAGTTTTCAGATTCCTCCCAGTCCTCTAGGGCAGGAGTCTGCAAACTGCAGTTGGAGGGCCAAATCCTGTTCATCACTTTTTTTTTTAAATAAAGTTTTATTGGAACACAGCCACAATAATTTGTTTACATATTACTTGTGGCTGCTTTTGCTTTATAGCAGCAGAGTTGAGTAATTGAGACAGAGATGGTACGGCTTTTGAAATCTAAAATATTTTCTATGTTGTTCTTTATGGAAGTTTGCCAGTCCCTGCTGTGAGAGCTGAAAAGGAAATGAGGACTTTGTCCCGGAAGTACTTCCCAGTGGTTACAGAAACCCTCAGTGGCCCAAAACGAGGAGGCCATCACTACAGAGAAGGAGCAGCTCAGTCTAAAGTCTGGGAGTCATCCTTGTCACCTCCTTTCCTTCATCCTATCCCCACCCCACATTCGATTCCATAGCAATGCCTATGAATTTTTTTCCTCCAAAATATTCCTTGATTCTGTCCTCTTCTTTCCATCTCCAGCAGCATCACTGCTTCATCTCTTGCCTGGACCCCTGCAGTCACCTCATGAGCCCCTTTCCTCCTGCTTTCACAGTGAGGCTGTTGCAATCCATTCTCCACTGAGCAGCCAAAGTCATCCTTGCAAGGTGCAGATCTGAAAATCCTTCAATGGTTTCCTGTTGTACTTGGGATAGTGACCCAAAGCACAGTCTGACCTCTGCCCACTTCTCCGGAGCCCTCTCGTGTCATGCCTACCACCAGCTTTCTGTACTCTGACCACACTGGTGGTGCTGGGTTCCTCCAGAACAGGGCTTTCCCACAGACTATTTACTGTGCCCACATGCTTCCCACTCTTCCTGCTTTTCCAGTGAGCTCCTTCTCATCCTTCAGGTGTTACCTTGACCATCACTTCCTCTGATAAATCTCTCTTGACCTCCTTTACTGGGTAAATGCCCCCATTACAGGCTGCTGCAGCCCTGTGTCCCCATTCTCCCGAGTGTGTGTGTGTGTGTGTGTGTGTATGTGTGTGTGTGTGTTTGTTGGTCACCTTCTCCATGAAGGCAGGAACCCACATCTGGCCTTGCTGACCATGGTGTCCCCAGTGCCTAGTATAGTGCTTGGCACGTAGACCCTCCATAAATATTTACCAAATAGATAAATAATGAATCTTACTCCATTCCAGCCATTTCCGGGTATGGGAGAGATTCTGCTGTGCTCTGCAACTTGCTGAGGTTTTAGGTGCCAAAGTCTCAACTTCATCCCTTGAGAACCACGTTTAATAGAGTGAGTTGGCGGAGCCAGCCTAGCCTGGTGTTGATTGAATGCCACTTTGAGATGGCAGCTGCTGAGTTTCTTCCAGTCGGTGTCTCCAGCCCCAGACGGGGTATGCACAAGAAACTCTTCTCCAGATTATGTCCTGGAGATCTGTCATATCAAGAGGGATGGATGCTTGTTCCATTTGCTTTTCCAGCTTCTGTGCACCTGGTTCCTACAACCCAACCAGTGAAGATGCTAGTGAGGAAGGTAGACAGGTGTCTCAGCGCCTCCCCCTCCACACCCCCACTAGCTGTTAAGTATTCCATGGGATCCAGACAGAGAATTTTATTTGTTTTTCTGGACCTAAGCTGCCCCTTGACATAGCCGGTGATTGCTTTTTTTTTTAAACCACGAAGGAGAAACTAGGTTTTTTCATACACTGATAAGGTGTCAGGTGACAGAGAGATCAGCATCCCAACACATAAATCTGCAACTAATCCTTAGAAATCAATATTTTTCATTAAGAACCTGTGAGAGTTGGACCATTATGGGGAAAATCTGTTTAGGTTGACACCTTGATGAAGTTATTCAGTTCAGGGGCTTAAGTCATTGAAAGGTAATAAAGAGCACAGAGCAATCTTGGGACTGGTTAGGGGAGAAAACGATGGGAGTATTGAGCTTCAGTTCAGTGAAAAATGACCTCCTGATTTATTGGGGAATGATGGGGTGCTGGCCTCTTGGGTAGGCTGGGCCAGACACCATGCACATGGCAGCCTTTCAGTCTCACCACCTCTCCTCCCTCTGCAGTCACTGCTGTTTATAAGCTGCCTGGCAATAACAAAGTAGTGGGGAAATATTTAGAGGGTCTTGGGAGATTTCCAACATTCTCTAAGTCCCCACCCACATAATGCTCTTTCACATTTTGGACTTTCTCCAAAGGGAGACTTTCTCCAAAGGGAGTGGAGTCAGGGGAGCCAAGGGTTGAGAAGGATGGAAGGATTGACTGAGCCACCGTCCTCAGAGGTTGTATAAGATCACTACTCAAAATGCCCATTTTGCTGGTCACAAGGAATGGGGGTATTGAATTATTCTAATAGTTTAACAATGAGATTGAATTCACTTTTGTAAAATTGCCTTTATGACCTATTGGATCTGAAAGGACCCAGTTCATTGTCAGAAAGAACCAGGGTTATTTGAAGCCAGTCCCTGGTATCGTCAGGATCAAGAGGGTGAGGGTGGCATATTGTTCATAGAGAATCATGCTGGATGGGCTCTAGGAAGTACATTTTCTTGTCTCTATCTCTTTCTCTTTCTTTCTTTCTTTCTTTCTTTCTTTCTTTCTTTCTTTCTTTCTTTCTTTCTTTCTTTCTTTCTTTCTCTCTTCTTTCTCTTCTTTCTTCATTTCTCCTCCCTTCCTCCCTCCCTCTCTCTCTCTCTCTCCTTCCTCCCTCCCTCCCTCCCTCCCTCCCTCTCTCTCTCTCTCTTTCTTTCTTTCTTTCTTTCTTTTCTTTCTTTTCTTTCTTTTCTTTCTTTTCTTTCTTTTCTTTCTTTCTTCTTTCTTTTTCTTTCTTTCCCTGTCCATGATCCCAGATCCATCTTTCTCCAGTCCTCTGTAATCAATGCCACATGAGAGCCATTCCTGGTTTTGTCCTGGGAACGGAATGGTGGATTCTCACATTCTTAGAGTGGATCATTTACAAGACAAACAAGTCTCTGTCTTATGACTATTGATTCCCTCTCAGCATAACTTTCATGCATTTATAAGCGCTGGAAGCCACGTGGCATGGAAATATCCCTTTGGTACCTTCTTATAAGGTCAACAGAGTGCTGCAGCACAGTCTTTTGGATTTGATGAAATATGATGATTTCTGATTTAATGCAGTTGAAAGATGTCCTGTCTGGGTGTGAGGCTGAGGAAGTATGGAAGTGATGAAAGGTACAGAGAGCCCCATTCCACTGAAAAGCCACACTGGCGGCTGGGTGGGATGTGTGTGGGCAATTGCAGTAGGGATAGTAAGAGGAGGGTGGATTCAAGAAAGAGTTAAAAATTCAAATAGATAGGAGTGCTAACAATTTGGATTAGGAATCCGTTCATGTGTTGAGCTTTCACTACCTCCTCATCACTTAGAAAGAGTGGGAGGAAAAAGAAGATAAGAAGAGCCAAGAAGGGAATTCAGATGAATGTCGAGAACTAAGGCACAAATAGAGGAGACTGAGGCACAGTCAGAGAGAGAGGGAAAACCAGAAGGGAGTGGAGTCAGGGGAGCCAAGGGTGGAGAAGGACAGAAGGATTGATTGAGCCAGTGTCCTCAGAGGCTGTGTAAGATCACTACTCAAAATGCCCATTTTGCTGGGCAAATATGGTGCTTTCTATGACCCTACTCAGAACCGGCTCAGTGCAGTGACGGGAGCCAGAGAGCAGTGGATGGAGGGGTGGGTAGAACTCAACTTCTGGGGCTTGCCTGTTGCTGTGTTCCATAGAGCTAAGTTTCCAGATTTATCACCCTCACAGAGCATGATGTGAATGGCGCCCCTGGAGGTTCTGGTTGGAAGTGGAGTCCCTGAGCATAGACTACACTACTCTTGAGTCTCTTGGCTGAGAAGAGGGCGGAGGAGCCAGTAGCTAGTGGGGAGCATTATTTTTATTATTTTATCTTAATAAAATAATAAAAAGTCCCCACTGAGGGGATAGTGGTGGTGAAGAGGCATCCATGACTATTAAAAACAGAGGGGCCAGGCGCGGTGGCTCACACCTGTAATCCTAGCACTTTGGGAGGCCAAAGTGGATGGATCGCCTGAAGTCAGGAGTTTGAGACCAGCCTGACCAACATGGTGAAACCTCGCCTCTACTAAAAATAGAGAAAATTAGCCAGGTGCAGTGGCATGAACCTGTAATCCCAGCTACTCAGGAGGCTGAGGCAGGACAGTCACTTGAACCTGGAAGGCAGAAGTTGCGACGATGAGCTGAGATCGTGCCACTGCACACCAGCCTGGATGACAAAGCGAGACTTTGTCTCACACAAACAAACAAAAAACCAAAGAGGGCAGGAAATAAATGAAAGGATGGGATCTAGAGAAAAAATGGGGAACCTGGCTTTGTGCAGGAGCCACCTCTCTTCCACCGAGCAGCAGGAAAGGGATTAGTGTCCGCCCATCCCTAGCTCTTTAATGGAGCTTGTTCCCTGACACAACATACACTGGGATTCTGTTGGGCTCAGTCTTTTTCTAGATCACAGCTGCGGGGCTAGGCCAGCAATTGGGCTCAGTGTTTTTCTAGATTTTCTGGCTTGCCTACATGAACTGTCAGTCTAGCTCTTATTTCCTGGCAGTGCATTCTAACACTTCATTCATTCCTTTCTCCATTCAATAAGTATTCATTGAGCACCTACTGTGTTCTAGATACTGTACTAAGCACAGGTGAGTACAAAGCTGAACACGATCCAATTCCTGTCCCCAAAGAGCTTAGAGTTTTGTGAGAGAGACCGACAAGCAAACAGGAAATTACAGTATCATGTGGTAGGGGCTTTTCTATGGGTAAATCACAGGCACCAGACTCAGTCTTGGAGCAAGAAGCTTCCTGGAAGAAGAGACATCTGAGATTAAAAGGGCGAGTGCAATTTAGCCAAGCCAAGAGGTGGTAGGGATGCTATTTTGGGAGAAGAGCAGTCCAGTGAAAAGGCTCAATGAGTAGAGAAGGTGTGGCACATTGGATGAATGGAATAAGGCCCAAGAGGCTGGACTGTGGATTGAGAGAAGGGAAGTGGCAAGAAGTGAGACTAGGGCAGAGTTTGTTAGCCTTGGGACAATTCACATTTGGTGCTGGGTAACTCTTTGTCACAGAAGTCTGTCCTGCCCACTATAGGATGCTTAGCATCCCTGGCCTCTTCCTGCTAGATACCAGTAGTACTCATTCCCTGCTTGTGACCACCGAAAATATCTCCAGGCATTGCCAAATGTCCCTGGCTGGAGGTGGGGGAGCAAAATCACCCCCCACTGAGAACCACTGAATTAGAAAAATCAGGCAGGGATCCTGTCCAAAAGGTCCTACAAATCATGATAAAGAGTTAGGGCTTTATCTGGGAGACAAGGGGCAGCCCTTGAGGGTTTTAATTATGGGATGGGGGAGGGGTCCCACGAACAAATCCATGACTTAGAAAGATCATCTTGGCTGCAAAGATGCAGAGACAGAAGTGAGATCGAAGGCAAGAAGACCACTTTGGAGGCTGCTGCTGGGACCCTGGTGAGAGAATGGTGACACGGATCAGGGGACAACACAGGTAGGGAGAGGTGGGTGGAATTGGACTCTCACCCTTGTTCTGGTGGCCCAGTGAGATGTTTTCTTTGGTTTACAAATCTCAGCTTCTCTCTCCCCCTACCCTGTTTCAGGATGTTCCCTGAGTTGGAGACAGTGGTTCTCAACTTTGTGGGCAGTCACCAAGAGTACTAATAACAAGTGCAGTGGTTCAGGCTCCTTGAAGGAGGAAAGGGCCCAGGCCTTGGCATTCTGCCTGGCTTCCCCGGGTGATTCTGATTCCCACCAGCATTTGGAAACCACTGACATAGGGTATCCATAGCTACAGGCAAGATATATACTATGGGTCTCTGTCCCACCTGACCTGCAGAATCTGGGATGAATGTCCTATCTGATGCACAAAATCTGGGATAAATGTCCCACCTGACCCACAGAATCTGGGATGAATGTGCTACCTGACCTGTGGAATCTGGGTTGAATGTCCTACCTGACCCATGGAATCTGACATAAATATCTAGCCTACCCTTGGAATCTGGGATAAATGTCCCCTGACCCATGGAACCTGGGATCAACATTTAACCTACCCATGGAATCCGGGATAAATGTCCCACCTGACCCATGGAATCTGGGATAAATATCTAACCTACCCACGGAATCTGGGGTAAAAGTCCCACCTGACCCATGGAATCTGGGATAAATAGCTAACCTACTCACAGAATCTGGGATAAATGTCCTACCTGACTTATGGAATCTGGGATAAATGTCCCACCTGACTTATGGAATCTGGGATAAATGCCCCACCTGACTTAAGGAATCTGAGATGAATGTCCCACCTGACCCGCGGAATCTGGGATGAATGCCCTTCCCCCAGACGTGGTCTTTTCCAGGCTGCTCATACTGGGCAGTAACACTTGTTTCCTGGGCGTCCCTCCTGTCACATATCCGGGAGCAGTGCATGAGGTCTTGGTTGTGAAATTGAGTATCTGCCTCTTGCTGACAGCTCCTGCAGCTCAGGGGATGCCTTGAGGACAGAAGTTGACCATGGACACGTCTGCTGCTCCCACACAAGAGAAATTTGTAGGTGATTCCAAGCCCGGCTTCCTGGCCCTGATGCAGTCATATATCAAAATACAGAGGGGCTGTTTCCAGGGGAACCTAGGCAACAGTAATAACAATGAACAAGAACAGTAGTGATAACAGCAATAGTAAGAACTGCCATTTACAGGGGGCTTACAATGTGCGTACCAGACATTATGCTGAGAACATCGTATATATTATGTCATTAAATCTTCCCACCAAACTAGAACATAATTACTAGAACGTTACCCACATGTTAGTGATAAGAAAATGGAGGCTCACAGAGGTTAAGAAACTTGCCTGAGCTCATGTAGCTATTAAAAGGTAGAATTAGGAACTCAGGTCTGCCTGACTTGAGCATAAGCTCCTAACCACTGAACAGCCACTATATCCTTTCCCACTTCAGCCCAGCATCCATCTCCAGTAACTTGAGACAGAGAATTTGTGGGTCCTTGTTTCGTTCCTGGGTATATCCATTAGGATCGTGTTTGTTTGTGACAGAAACTCCAAATAAAAGTAGTTTATGCAAGGTAGAATTTTGTCTCCTCTAAAAAGAAGTCCAGAAGTATGCAATTTAGAGCTGGTGTTATGTCCCTTTTACCTTGATGCTCTGTGATTCTCAGCAGACGACTACTACCTCATGATCTAAGATGGCAGCTCACATTAAGCCATCACATCTGCATTCCAGCCAGCGGAAGGGAGGAAGGATCAAAGAAGGCACCGTCTTTCCCCGAAGTCACACATAACCCTGGTTACATGTTGTTAGCCAGAATTAGTCACCCAGTAGCAAGAGAATCTGCTCATCAACTAAAAATGAGTGTTCTATTTCTAAGGTAGGCAGTGGAGAAGAAATTAGTGGCAGCTAGTAGTCTCTGCCGGTGGAATGCTGCTAAGGGTCTAGGCTAGATAATTTTTAAAATTGTTTTATTTTACAACTTTCACTTTTGTGGGTACATAGTAGGTGTATATATTTATGGGGTACATAAGATATTTTGACACAGACATACAATGTGTAATAATCACATCAGGGTAAATGGGGTATGTGTCACCTCAACTATCTATCCTTTGTATTACAAACAATCCAATTATACTCTTTCAGTATTTTTAAATGTACGGTTAGATTATTATTGGCTGTAGTCAATATACTGTGCTATCAAATACTAGCTGTTATTCATTCTTGCTATTTTTTTTGTAGCCGTTAACCATCTTCCCCTCCCGCTATTCCCCACCACCCTTCCCTTCCCAGCCTCTGGTAACCATCATTCTAGGCTAGATAAATGTTTTGGGAGGGTTGCCATATAATTTATCATCGTAAGATGGACACTTTATGGGAGCAAATGAAAGTACTAAAATACTGAATAAATATGAATGAGTTTAGATCGGGCATGGGACTGTCCAGGAGAACTGGAATGTAAAATCACCCTACTGGAGGAATCTGCCTCCTGCATTAGAAATAAGACTGGGTCAAGGTTGTTCTCATTATAAACCTAATAAAGCAACTCCATCCCAGAAGAATGAATATGTCCATTCTCTGGCTGACTGTCAGCACACACATTTTGATTGAGGTTTTTCTCAAAATGCCAACTTGAGGTAATATCTTTGCCTTAGGTGTTTGTCCTCAAAGGGTAGCAACCACCATTGATTTCTGCCCTATGTGGCAGCTGTTTAATTCATTGCTTACCTAATTTTCCCTCCACCCTCTATGAGTCAGATGCTATCATCCCCACTTTACATGCATCCACTGAGGCTGGGGATGGTGGGATTAAAAGACGTTCCCAAAGTCACTCAACAAAAAATGGCAGAGCCTGGGCTTGAACTGGTACCTTGTGGATACTGAACACCCTTCTTATAACCACTCTATTATACTTCAGCCCTATCTCAGGCTATCCACTTCCCTGCCTGACCCACTGTACTGCTCGTCTGTCTTTTCCATTCCTGGTTCCATAAGCTGGGCTGCCTCATCACTGGGACAACCATTTGGATCTCCCAGTTGATGTTCCTTAGTTATTCAAACCTCCTCCTTAGCTCCACATCCTCTCTTTTCCTATTCCACTCTGAGCTCTCCACGCCATCTTGGTTTCTATTCATTGGTAGCTCCATGGTCTTGGGCCCATCATGGAGCTCAGACCAACTGGACCATCTCTGAGGTTTTCCCCACAGTGAGGAAGGATGAAGATAAGACACAAAGAATGGAACACATAGAGGCAGAGAAGTTTGCTGGTGGAGTGGTGGAAGCTTTAAGCTCTTCCTACTGTTGACCACAACTTTATAGGAGAAAGAGGATGTGGGGTCTTAATAACTCACCTTGAAGATATGGAAGGGGGAGCCGACCAGGAGCACTTGAAAGGATGGCATAGCGGCATGAGAGCTCTGCAGAGGTTGGAGAGCTTGTATGTAGAGCTGCTTGTATGTGGACTGGGTTCATAGTGTGGTGTGATTTCCTTTCCTACAGCTCAGTCTCCTCTGGGGTGGGGAAAGAGAAGACATGGTTGAGGGAAGCCTTGGTGTATATCCCCTGTGCTATGCTGCCATAACTCACAGTTAATTTTTCACATGTCTTTCATCTTATCAATTCTTGTATCCCCAGGGTCAGACACAAAGCCTGACACCTGGGAAGGTGTTTCTCCGATGTGAGTGTCTGATGTATGTTTCCTTTCAGCTCTAAACCCTGATGGCCTTTTAAATGTTGAGTATTCCTGTACCCCTTTCATGATCCATCCTCTGTCTCCCTCCCAACCAAATACTCACTCAAAAAAGATGCAGTCTTTTAAAACCAGCTATGTTTATTAATAGCCATTAATGCATGTGGTCATTTAAAAATTAATCATTCAATAAAGCAATACATCACAACATAAAATAGAAATAACACAAAAAACAGTGCTTGCTCTTTATTTAACTCTTTTTAACCCAAGGCTGGGTTTTTGTGAGCCAGCTGGGGTCTTTTGTAGCGAAATGTCCACATTTCATTAGGTGTTTGTGACCCCCTGGAAATAGCTTGTAGGTTCCTCTTCCTTTTCCTGCAGATGGCAGCATGGAGTAGTGGTTAAGCCCATGGGCTTTGGAATCAGGTTTTCTGTGTACAAGTCTTGTCACTGTGATCTACTAGCTGTGTGACCTTGGGCGAGTTACTTAACCTCAGTTTCTCCATCTGAAAAATGGGGAGAATAATAAATACCTATCTCACAGGGTTGTTATTAGATCTTTCATAAAAAGCCTTGAATATAATTGCTACTTTCCTTTCTACCACCCAGGTGGGGTGGGAAACTTCTGCTCTCGGCAGTCATTTAAATCCTGTGCTCTGGTGAGGCGGCTTACGCCTGTAATCCCAGCACTTTGGGAGGCTGAGATGGGTGGATTTCTTGAGGTCAGGAGTTCGAGACCAGCTTGGCCAACATGGTGAAACTCTATCTCTACTAAAAATACAAAATTGCCGGGCGTAGTGGTGCGTGCCTGTAATCCCAGCTGTTTGGGAGACTGAGGCAGGAGAATTGTTTGAACCCGGGAGATGGAGCTTGCAGTGAGCTGAGATTGCCTCACTGCACTCCAGTCTGGGCAACAGAGCAAGACTCTGTTTCCAAAAAATAAAAAAATAAAATCCTGTGCTCTGACGACCCAGTGACTTACTTCTTCATAGACAGAAAGAAACTCCTGGCCATCCGACTTTTGGTGGAGAGGAAGGGGTATTGCTTTTTAGTTTTGCTCTCCATGATTTCCAAAGGCAGCAGCATTTCTGAGTGAAAACAAATGCTCGCCTGCTGCTCGCTGGTTCTGTATGTATTGATTAGCGTCACAGGAGTGGGGCTGGGGGTACTGTTCTAGAAACACTCACTTTGATTCCTCAAATAAATCCCCCCTGGGTCCTGCTAGGAAACTAATTGGGAGTTGATTCTGATGAATAAACGTGCTGCCGCCGCCTGAGGAATTGACCACGCCGGCAGATGGCTGGAGCATGAGAAACACTCTGTCGCGGCCTTCTAAGGGGCCCATCAATAATAGATCGGCTCCAGCCCTGGGAGAGGGAGGCATTTCTACTGCAGGTATGAATTATGGATGCCGTTTAGGGTAATGCGGATCTATCTCAAAGGTTCCGCTCAGTTTATGTGCTAGTAAAAGCAGGCAATTTGCTTGTGTTCCAGCTATAATTTGCGCTACATTAAGGAATCCTCCTTTCCATAATGGATGTGCGGTTGAACGCAGGCGCAGCCAGGCCTCGAGGGCAGGGCCTAGGCAGCCAGCTCAGGAGTACAGCTAGGTGTGATCCTCTGCAGCCCAGTCACAGGGCCCCAGATGTGTTGCCGCGGATGCAAATGGATGCCTTAAACTCTTTCCCAAGGTCCTGGAGAGAAACTGCACTACAGCCTTG
Source organism: Chlorocebus sabaeus (assembly GCF_047675955.1). Classification (NCBI taxonomy): domain Eukaryota; kingdom Metazoa; phylum Chordata; class Mammalia; order Primates; family Cercopithecidae; genus Chlorocebus; species Chlorocebus sabaeus. Next base: position 20,575,285 of record NC_132908.1, read on the forward strand.
CTGTGACGCACCTATCAAATGCAGTTGATGCACATACCCAGAGGAGCACAAAGGAAAACCTACAGGCTACAGTCTGGACAAAGACACAGCAGTCTTGCAAGAGAAGCCATAGATAGGGTGGTTAAGAGCACAGATTCTGGAGCCAGATTGCTCAGGTCTGAATTCTGGCTTTGCCATTTTCTAGCTATGTAGCCTTTTGCAAATTATGTAGCCTTTCTGTGTCTCAGTTTCCTCCTCTATAAAATAGCAATAATAGCACTAGCCAGTTGTATGCTGAAGCCAGAGCAAATACATTAAAGCCAACTGTTTAATTATCAGACACTTTGCAAGCTGGTTGTTAAATACAGCCTTTATTAAAAATTAAATTTTATAAGCTTGCAATTAAAACTAAAGGTAATAAATGCTCCAAACTCATCAATTCCTAATTATTTTACTCCATTTTACTATTATCTATGCTCTTGAGGCTACTTATGTCTACTGTGTCTGCATGGTGGCAATGATACGTAATATATGTCCCTTTCCAGTGATACATGATGTGCATCTTCCCAGTGATATGTAATAGGCATTTCTTCCCAACGCCAAGATCATGACATTACACTGATAGCTTACAACTGGCCACAGTGGGAGTGTTTACACTAGGGACATTGGCAAGTGCTGCAAATCAAAGCTTTCCCATTGAGAGCTGGTTGTTAAACTTTTAAGAGCCTACCAGTGGTACTGACCTAATAAAGTTGTTTGGAGGACTGAACAGTTAATATGTTTATAAATTGCTTATAACAGAGCCTGGCACAAAGTAAGTGCCGTATAAAAATTTGCTGTTATTATTTTCAGAGATTTTTATAATTTTTTCTAGCATAGATCAAGTGGTCACTGTTTGAATGAAGTCCTTCAAGGAACGGCAATCTTTTTCTTTCTTCCTAAGCCCTGTGATCCAACAGCCTGAGAAAAGACATAAACTTTCCCTTAAAGGCAAGGACACACTGAAATCTAGGGGGAAAATTGGTTTGGGTTCTCCTGAGCTTTTCAAAGTACTTTCTTTGGTGTGAGCTGGTGTGATAGTGGACCGACTTTAGTGAGGAATGGGATTCTGGCTTTATCACTGATCTGAGAAGATTACTTTACCTCTTCAAGTTAGGACTACAGGCCCATGCCACCATGCCTGGGTAATTAATTTTTTTTTTTTTTTTGAGAGATGGGGGTTTCACATTGTTGTCCAGGTTGGTCTTGAACTCCTGGTCTCAAGCAATCCTCTTGCTTTGGCCTCCTCAGTTGTGAAAAGAGGGTAATAATGGCTGCCTCATGGGTTTGGGTGGTAAAGGTAATATAGTTTTCTGAGATCCAATTCTACCTCTAGCACTTGCTGCCCCCAAGACCTTAGAAAAGCTCTCTGATTTCTATATACCTTAGTTTCCTCTTCTATAAAATTGGAGCAATAATAATTCTGTTTCCTGTTGGCTGGGAGATGAAATGGGGCAATACAATTAAGAAGGTTAGCATTTTACCTGGATATAGGAGATGCTTAATAAATATTAACAGTAACCTTAGCTACTACTTGGCAATGATACCTCTTCCCATCCCTGATAACCTGGGTGGTTTTGGCTGATCTGGCTGGTTGGCTGGGGAAGGCTCCCTTTCTTTCTTCTCTCTTGCAGATCTCTTCCTCCCAAAACTCTGCCTCCCTGAGATGAAGGGCTTGTGACCCTCTCATACTGAGGCTGTGTCCTCTTGGATAGAGTATGATCAGAAGGGCTTGTGACCTTCTCATACTGAGGCTCTTTCCTCTTGGGTAGAGTGTGATCGAGCAGTGCATCCTTGCTCACACCTGCAAGCAAACGGCTCAGAACTGTTGTGAGGATTAAATGGGATAATGTAGGTGAGGATTAAATGGGATAATGTAGGTGCAGCAGGACCACTCATTAGGAATTTAACATGGCAGAATGGCCTGCTGAGGAACGAGTTGTCTTATTTTCTCAGCTGGATATTCATCAGTGAAGGATGAGACGTTCTTTCTCTTCTCTCGCCCAGGAGGATGGATGGGTCTTTGTGTCCTTAAGGTTTGAGTTTGTACTGTCTCCTCCTTGGGAAGGGTTAACAGAACTTTTCTTAAGCCGTTGGATCTCAGGAGTCCAGGAAGGAAGAAAGGGTTTTAGCTACTTAGTGAGGTTTGTTCAAAAGTAGTGTCTGGGTGGTTTTCTCTGAAAACCCAGATGATAAGGGCAGGGGCCTGTGAATCATAGGAGGATATCCTGAGGCCAGGCTCTGAACGGTGGGTGACCCGTGGGTTTGCTGGCCACTACCCTCTCCCAAGTGGGAAACAGAACTTATGGCACCTTTGAATACTCGGTGGGAGGCTAGGCACTGAATGTGACTTGGGGCTTTCCAGGATCACACAAAGAGGAAGTGGGGCTTGGAGATGATTGGGAGAATCTATTTATTTATTTATTTATTTATTTATTTATTTATTTATTTGAGATAGGGTCTTGCTCTGTTGCCCAGGCTAGAGTGCAGTAGCTCAGTCACATAGTTCACTGCAATCTCCAACTCCCGGGCTCAAGCAATCCTGCCTCAGCCTCCTGAGTAACTGGGTCTACAGGAGCAGACCACCACACCTGGCTAAATTCTTTTTCTGGAGGCAAGGGTCTCACTTTGTTATCTAGGCTGGTCTCAAACTTCTGGCCTTAAATAGTCTTCCTGCTTTGGCCTCCCAAAGTGCTGGGATTACAGGTATGAGCCACCACACCTGACTTGGGAGAGGTCTAATAAACGACTGGTAACTCAACTTTGTGGTAACCTTGTTCTCTTGGGGTATGAGGCTGGGTTTGAACTGGATTATGTTTGGTGCAGATAGAGAAACATGCTATTACTTTCACCTTTCAACTTGAGAGCAATTCATATTTGTGACTCATGTAATATGCTGGCTTCATAACATAATAGAGGCTCAATAAATGGTTGTTCTCTTTACTCTTCTGTTTATACTTTATTACATCTGATCATAAATCTGGATCCCATAGCAGTTTAGAGGTTGAAACCTAGGAGTTGAGAGTTCAAATCCTTGATCCACCACTTACTTGGCTGTGTGAACCTTGGGTAAGTTCCTTAATCTTCATGAACCTCAGTTATACTATGTGTAGAATGGAGATTAAAAAATAGTGCTGTCTGTGAAAATGAAATGATTTTTAACCCAGTGCCTCAGGTGTAGTAAGTACTAAGTAAATGGTGCCTTTATTTTTGTATGCTCTATGAGTCAAGTGGGACAAAATAAATTCCATTAAACAAAGGAAGAAATGAAGGCACAGAGAGCCAGATGTCTCCCCTGGGGTCAGTAAAGGACTCATGAACCCAACACGTGGCTCTCTTGTGATCCAAGCCAGAAGGGAACATGGTGTTCCCGGTACCGCTAAGAGCCAGGATTCCAGCAGCCTGAAAGTTCCATGTTCCCAAAAGCTTTTCAAAGCTATAAATATAGATAGAGCCTTCTGAGAAATGTGCTGGGTCAGGACTTTTGCCTAAGCAGACAACTTTGGTGGACTTTGGCCCTTTTTCCTGCTTGCCCTTTTCCATGAATCTGTTGTTTTAGTGCACTCTGTGGTTTCTATTTGAGTCTTCCAGAACCACTTCAGACTTAGAGAGGAGAGGAGGGTAGGATGCCAACCTCTGGAAAAACACAGGCACTGGAAAGACCCAGTTTAATTTAGCCAGAGTTACCACTGAATCTGTTGGGGCAATTGTTTTTAAATTTTAAGTGGTATATTTTCTTGTTTAGTTATTTTTAGAGCTGGTTTTCTGATTATAAATGTATTACGCAGCAATTATGAAAATACGGAAGACAAAAATCCCATCCTTTGTTTTTGTTTGGAAGGCAAGCAGTTTAGTAAAAACCCAATTTACCTAAATCCCATTGGAGTTTGAAAAAAATACATGCCTTATAGAATTCATAGCTTTTCCAATGAATTAATCAGTAAATCAATTAACCAGAAAATATTGAGTGCCTTTTGTGTGCTAAGGCAGATTCCTGGATGAGGTAAGAAAATGAAAAGCTCTGAACTAATAAATGTCATCCAGTCCCAGAGGGAGATCAATCCAATGGCAATGCAATTAGTGATCAAGCGATTGGTCCTTAGAGGTGGCAGGAGTTGAGACAGACAATAAATGCGGTATGAACTGGAAGAAAAATGAGCCCCAAGGTGAAGGAAAGGCTTGTTGAAAAAACCCAGTGGGGAAACATCCTGTTTCTTAGACCACAAGTGAAGGAAAGGCGACCATATCCATCCACTCACTCAGTCACCCACCTGGTTTGTAGAAATTGATTCAGTGATGCATCTAGTTAAAAACTGCATGCAGTTAAAAACTTTTATTACCCTGGCCGGGCGCAGTGGCTCACGCCTGTAACCCCAACATTTTGGGAGGCCAAAGCGGACGGATAACAAGGTCAAGAGATCAAGACCATCCTGAACAACATAGTGAAACCCCGTCCCTACTAAAAATACAAAAATTAGCTGGGTGTGGTGGTGCACACCTGTAGTCCCAGCTACTCAGGAGGCTGAGGCAGGAGAATCACTTGAACCTGGGAGGCAGAGGTTGCAGTGAGCCGAGATTGAGCCATTGCACTCCAGCCTGGGTGACAGAGAAAGATACTGTTTCAAAAAAAAAAAAAATTACCCTTAAAAAACAGCCTTTTGAGGTATAATTGACATATAATGAACTGCACATATTTAAAGTGTACAATTTGATAAGTTTTGACATAAGTCTACACCAGTGAAACCATTGACACAATCAGGATAATGAACTTATGCATCACCGTTAAAAGTTTCCTTGTGGCGCTTTCTAATTCTTTCCACCTACCTTCCCAGACAACCATTGATCTGCTTCTGTTGGTATATATTAGTTTGGATTTCCTACAATTTTATAAAAATGGAATAATACAGTATTGACTAGTTTTTGTTGAGTTTACTTCACTCTGCATAATTATTTTGAGATCTATCCACATGGTAGCATATATCAATATTTCACTATTTCTATTGCTGAGTAGTATTCCATTGTATGGATATACCACAGTTAGTTTAATTCACCTGTTGTTGAGCATTTGGATCGTTTACAGTTCTTGGATACTAAGAATAAACTTACTTTTTGTATAAACATGTTACACAATGAGAGGTCAAAGGACAAGCCTGACAAATCTAGTTTCTCAGGAAGAAACATTTAACAGGGACTTACAAACAGGACCAATGTCTTGGGAAGCCACAGGATGTTGGCTCACTGCATTCACCCTAAAAAATATATTCTTCCTATAGTAAACTTTTTTGATAAAACACGTGTAGCTAGTCATGTCTCAGACTTTCTTGCAAAACTCTTGACTACTGGATAGGTTAGATAGATGTCTTTATGAAGGGTTATCTAAGCTATAGGAACATCTTGGTAGGCAGGAGTCACACATTGGTTATCTTGTGGTTTCCCTTCCAGATGGTGTCACACTCCTGCCATGCAACACGCTGTTTTCCTGCAAGACATATGGTTTCATTTGTTCATGGGTAAACACCTAGGAGTAGAATGTCTGGTTCATATTGTAAGTACACGTTTAACTTTTTAAGAAACTGAGAAACCATTTTCTAAAGTGATTGTACCATTATACATTGCCACAAGCAGTATATAAGAGTTCTATTTTCTTTTTCTTTCTTTCTTTTTTTTTTTTTCAGATGGGTTCTCACTCCTGGGGTCTCACCCAGGAGGCTGGAGCAGTGGTGCAATCTTGGTTCACTGTAACCTTGACCTTCTTGGGGTCAAGTGATCCTCCCACTTCAGCCTCCCAATAGCTGGGGCCACAGGTGCATGCCACCATGCCCGGCCAATTTTTTGTATTAAATATTTTGCGTAGAGACAGGGTTTCACTATGTTGCTCAGGCTGGTCTTGAACTCCTAAGCTCAAGCAATTCTCTCACCTTAGCCTCCCAAAGTGCTGGGATTATAGGCATGAGCCGCTGTACCCAGTCAAAAGTTCTATTTTAACCATTCTAATTGGCATAGTAGGGATATGTGATTTTAATTTGCATTTCCCTAAAGATTAATGATTGAATCTGTTTTCATTACATACATCCCATCTGTATGTCTCCTTTGGTGAAGTGTCTGTTCAAATATTTTGGCCATTTAAAAAATTGGCTTGTTTTCTTAAGTTTTGGGAGTTCTTTATATATTTGAGATATAAATTTTTTATAAACTATATGATTGATCAGACATATGATTCTCTAACTCTGTAGCTTGTCTTATATTCTCTTCACAATGTCTTTTAAAGAGCAAAAAATTTTTAATTTGATGAAGTCCAGTTTCTCAGTTTGTTCCTTTTGGGGTCATACTTTTGATGATAAATCTAAAAAATCTTTGCCTAGATCAAGATTAAATTTTTCAATGCCCTAAATGTTTTATAATTCTAGGATTTATGTTTATATCTACAATCCATTTTGAATTAAGATTTATATATGATGTGAGGTATGGATAGGAGTTCGTTTTTCTTTTGGCATATGGGTATCTAATTTTCTCAGTACATTTTTGAAGCAACTTTAATTTCTCCACTGAATTACCTTTGCATGTTTGTTAAAAATCAGCTGTCCACATATTATTTATGGATTTTTTTATGCTATGTCGTTGATCTATTTATCATCTTTTATGCAAGTATTACACTGTCTTGATTATTACAATTTTGTAATAAGTCTTGGATGGTGTTAGCATTACAACTGTGTTCCTTTTTTTTCCCCCAGAGGTATCTTGGTTATTTTAGATCCTTTGCAGTACTATATACATTTTAGAATGTGACAATTTCTACAAAAAAGTCTTCCTGGAGATTTCTGTTTGGATTTCATTGAATCTATACATCAAGTTGGAAAAATTTACATCATCTTAACAATATTGAGTTTTCTTGAACCTATAAGCATAGGTTCAAGACCAACATTTTATTTATGTATTTATGTATGTATGTATGTATGTATTTATTTATTTATTTTGAGATGGAATCTCTGTTGCCCACGTTGGAGTGCAGTGGTACGATCTGGGCTCACTGTGACCTCTGCCTCCTAGGTTAAAGCGATTCTCTTGCCTCAGCCTCCTGAATAGCTGGGATTACAGGCATGCACCACCACACTCAGCTAATTTTTGTATTTTTAGTAGATACGGGGTTTCATTATGTTGGCCAGGCTGGTCTTGAACTCCTGACTTCAAGTAATCCACCTGCCTCGGTCTCCCAAAGTGCTGGGTTTACAGACATGAGCCACCATGCCTGGCCTATTTTGGTCTTTAACTTCTCTTGGCAGTAGTTAGTAATTTTCATAGTATAAGTTTTTCACATCTTTTGTCAGATTTATCTCTAAGTATTTAATATTTTTGATGTTATTGTGAATGGTATTGTTCATTGATTTCAATTTCTGGTTGTTTATTGGCATCATATAGATATCTAATAGATTTTTGGATCTTGAGATTGTATCCTGCAACTTCACTAAACCCAATTGTTGGTTCTAGTAGCTTATTTGTTGCTTCTATCAGATATTTTGCATAGATGACCATGTCATCTATGAATAAAGAGAGTTTTACTTCTTTTCTATCTGAATGCCACTTTTCTCTTTGCACTACTGCACTGGTTAGAACCTTTAGTACAATGTTGAATAGAAGCAGTGATAGTGAACATACTTGTTTTGTTCCTACCCTCAGAGGAAAGCATTTATTCTTTCATTATGATGTTTGCTTGTTGGTTATTTGAAGATGCTACATGGTTCTCTTCAGGTTCTATATTGCTGAAAATTTTTGTTAGAAATGAATGTTGTTAAATATTTACAAATAAGCTTTCTTTTTTTGCATCTATTGAGATAATCTGTTTTTCTTTTTTGTTTGTGAATTTGGTAAACTACTTGATTTGTTTTCGAATGTTAAACCAACCTTGCATTTCTGGGATGAAGCACTACTCATCATAATATATTATCCTTTTTATGTATTGTTGGATTCAATGTGCTAATACTTTGTTTTGCAGTTTTATATGTATAATCATGAAGAATATCCATCTGCAGCCTTCTTTTTCTGTAATATCTTTATCTGATTTTAGTGGTAGGGTGATAGTGGTCTTATAGAGTCAGTTGGGGAGTATTCTTCCCTGTTCTATTTTCTGGACGACTTTATACATAATTGGAACTTACCAAGTATGTGAGTTTGGGGAAGTCTCTAAACATGCATCTGCAAAATTGAGGAATAACAATGCAATAGTGCCTACATCATAAAACTGTTGTGAGAATTAAATGAGATATTCAATAACTTTTACTTGTTATAATTATTACCATGAGCCAGTGTCTCCGAGACAAGACTAAACTAGAGAATAGGATAGAAAAGGGCCTCAAGGACTCCAGCCTGGGTGACAGAGTGAAGACTCCACCTCAAAAAAAAAAAAAAAAAAAAAAAAAAGAAAAGGGCCTCAAGGAAGGGTGTGGACTGTTTTTCTCTCCAGATATGGTCTCATTTGGGCCTTTATGTTCCTTACTCCTGAAGGTCATTGGAAAGAAAAAACTGGCCCCCCTTCTTAATCTCTGCCCACATTAATTAACTTCTGCTAGCCTTGTTTTCTTCATTCACATGGAAGGGATATTATTAATAGCAAATATTTGTTGGGCACTTTCTAGATGCCAGATACTGTCCTGGGCACTATCCATGTGTCATCACTTAATCTTCACAACAACTTATGAGGTAGGTACTATTTTGATCACCAATTTTGGTGATGGGAAACTGAGGCAGAGAGATGTTAGTAACATTTAAAGTCACACAGCTAATAAATGGCAGAACTGAGATTTAAACCCAGGCGGTTTGGCTCTGGTGTGCACATTCTTACCCCTTCTCTTTTCTTACCTTATAGATGTTGTTGTCATTGGTGGTGGTGGTGTGTGTGCATGTTGATTGAGATAACCTGGAACACATGAAAGATGTCAATAACTGTCACTTCACTTTCCACAAGTTCTACAAAACTCTGGAAGGAATAACACACTGATTATTTTGTCTTCTCTCAACTTCCATCCCCAGGGCAGCCCCAATCCAGGGCTGACTCCAATTAGAAGAGACTCTGTTTCAGCAGAGAGGATAAGCTCTAGTCCCAGAAGAACCCTGACTCTCAGGGTAGAGTGCAATGCCAAGGCCCCATGGCCCTTTGCTACTCAAAGTGTGGTCCTGGGACCAGCAGCATTAGTATCATCTGGGACCTTGTTAGAAATGCGTGATCTCAGGCTTCACTATGACCTACTGGACCAGAATTTGTATTTTAACAAGACCCCAGGTGATTTGTGTGCACATTAAAGTCTAGAAATCACTGCCCAAAATCAATACTTTTTCTGCTTGATCCTTCCAAGCGGTCACTCATTTGCTGAGGTGATGGGGGTTCACCGATGCATCCCTTCACAGATGTGATGTTTATATTGAGTACACATTTATCGTCCCTGTGCAGGAGATGCAAAGTCAAATCCTGTTAGTCGGCCAGATGGGAACTCTGGTAAACTAGAGTGTGCGTGTTCTGTCTAAAAGGGACAGCTACCATTTCACTGCAGTCAACTGCAACATGGAAACACAATCCCAGTGTTTAGATCTTCTGATATTTTCTTTTAAGATGGGTCTCACTCTGTTGCTCAGACTAGAGTGCAGTGGCATGATCACAGCTCACTGCAGCCTCAACTTCCCAGGCTCAAGTGATTCTCCTGCATCAGCCTTCTGAGTAGTTGAGACTATAGGCATGCACCACCATACATGGCTTATTAATTTTTTTTTTTAGTAGAGGCAAGATCTTGCTATGTTGTCCAGGCTGGTCTTGAACTCCTGAGCTCGAATGATCCTCCCACATCGGCCTCCCAATGTGCTAGGATTATAGGTGTGATCCCCACACCTGTTGGGATCTTCTGATATTTTAATCAAAGCTGGAAATGTAGATCTTCATCTGAAATCTCTTATTTATTAAATGTTAATAACTAATTCAAAATAGTAAAATAACTTTGAAGGCCAAAGAAGCATGTGTGCTGGCCATATTCTCCAAGGGATGCCATCTTGTGACCTCAGACCTAAAAATGACTTCTAAAGAGTGCAGCTTCTCAAATAAATCAAGTATGTATTGTACATGACAGTCTTTTGAATGTTCAGAGGTTTTTGCAAAGCATGCAAGACTTTCCATTACTTGGTTGTCTCTACTGTCAACTACACTCAACCACAAGTATTTAATTGCTGTTTCATCTTCTGAACTTTGGCATGTATCTGTTCTCTTTGCTTTGACTATCCATTCCCCTTCATCCTTCTGGCTAGCTTTGATTCATCCAAGATGCAAACCAAATTTCACCTCCTCTGTGAATATTTTCTGGTTTCCCTCCATTACAGTTAACCACTAGTGCAATTCTCCACCCTGGGCCATGTTGTGCTGGAATCATTTGTTTATATCTTTGTTTCCCCTATAAATGCTCAGACGTCAGGGACCAAGTCTTATTCCCAACATTTAGAAAGTGTTAGGCACAGAGTAGATGCACTCACTAACTATTGCAGCATAACCAATCACTCCACAACTTAGCAGCCTGAAACAGTAAACATCTATTATCTCAGTTTCTGTGGGTTAGGAATTTGGGCATGACTTTCCTGGGTATCTCTGGCTTGAGGTTGCTTACCAGGTTGCAGTCAGACCTCAAAGTCTCTAACCAGGTTGCAGTCAGAGTATAGGCTGGAGCTGTAGTCTCATGTGAAGGCTCAGCTGGGGAGAATCTGCTTCTAGGCTCCCTCCTGTGGCTTTTGGAAGGTTTCAGTTATCTGTGAGCTGTTGGAGCTGAGGGTCTAGGGTCAAAGTTTCTTGCTGAATGCTGGCCAGAGGACTTCCTCAGTTCTTTGTCACTGGGATCCTTGGACAGCTCACAACATGGCAGTTGGCTTCACTTGGAGTGAGAGTGAGAGAGTGCTCCAGATGGACGACACCATCTCTTTGTAATCTAATCCCAGAAGTGACATTCTCCTCTTCTGCATTCTGCTCGCCAGAAGCCAGCCACTAAATAAAGTCCACACACAAGTGGGGAGGGAATTACAGAAGAGTGGGGCTACCAGGAGGCAGGGTGTATTGAGGCCATCCAAGAGGCTGCCTACCAAAATGCCCTCCATGCAGTTATGTGCTGTGGTTACTCAGCCTTTGGATTCAGATTCCCCAGGTTCAAATCTTAGTCCTGTCACTCTCTGAAAGTTTACTTACCTGTAATGGGCATCAAGGGCTTCTTGACCCATAGAATTGATATGGGGACTGTGTTTAACAGAATGCCTGCCTGCCTCTAAAAAGGTGAGCTATAATTAATGTTGTTTAAGAAATGATGATGATGATGATGATTTTTTTTTAAGGTAGGTTCTCTCTTTGTCACCCAGGCTGGAGTGCAGTGCCATGAACATGACTCACTTCAGCCTTGACCTCCTGAACTTAAGTGGCCTCCTGAGTAACTGGGACCACACGTGCATGCCACCATGCCAGGGTAATTTTAAACATTTTTGTAAAGACAGGGTCTCACCATGTTGCCCAGGCTGATCTTGAACTCCTGGGCTCAAGGAATCCTCCTGTCTTGGGCTCCCTAAGAGTTGGGATTACAGGTGTGAGCCACCGTGTCTGACCAAAGAAATGATTATTGAATGTACCATAGGTATCTAGGTAAGAGAGTGACCATACAAAAAAATGGAAGAAGCATGGCTGGTTATATGCTCAGTTCTCTGAATCACCCCCTCCGACTCAAGTTCCTCATTCCTAGATTTTTTCCTTCCCTTCCTACAAATTAGCTTGATCTTTCCCTGGTGTGACTCCTACAATTCTGCCCTGGCCTCCAACTCTAAGTGAGATCTCCCTATTGTGCTCAGATCCTGTCCTTTTCCCACAGGAAATTGTCTTAACCCTTGCCATTCTTTAAGCCAACAATTGTCCCAACAATTTATTTCTTCTACTCCCACCCCTCCAGTGCTCAGTCGTTGAGTGCTTCTAGGAAGAGTGGCCTGGCTGGGTTGGATGGCCACGTCTATTTCAAGTTCATCTTAGCCGTCTGGTTATTAAAAAAAAAAAAAAAAAAAAAAGTAAAAAAAAGCTCTGGGAAGTAGTCTATTTAAACACACATGAGCAGCTGTTCCTCCCTTTCCACCTGCTTTCATCCCTTTCTCAGCAGATGGGCTCATCATCTAGTTTATTGAAATAATAATACCCCCAAGTTTTGTTTTGTTTTGTTTTTTTGAGACGAGTCTCACTCTGTCGCCTAGGCTGGAGTGCAGTGGCACGATCTTGGCTCACTGCAACCTCTGCCTCCTTGGTTCAAGTGATTCTCCCAATTCAGCCTCCTGAGTAGCTGGGATTACAGACTCGCACCACCATGCCCGGCTAATTTTCGTATTTTTAGTAGAGATGGCATTTCACCATATTGCCCAGGCTGGTCTCAAACTCCTGACCTTAAGTGATCCACCAGCCTCGGCCTCCCAAAGTGCTGGGATTACAGGCGTGAGCCACCGTGCCTGGCCAATACCCCCAAGTTTACTGACCTCTTAACTATGTTAGATGCCAATCTAAGCCCCTTTAATGGATTATCTCCACTGTCACAATAACTCCTATGAAGATAGTACTGGTATAATCCTATTTTACGTATAAGGAAAGTTAGGCTCAGAGATGTGGAATGATTGGCAAATATCCAACAATAGAGCTGAGATATGAATCCACGTTAACCTGATCCCCAAGTTTAAGCTCTTATCCACTTTTACTGAAAAGCCGGTTGGATTCTTTAGTCCACCTACTTTCTATCTCTGCTTAATGGGCCGCAAGATGCCCATTTCACTGAACTTGTTTCTCCTAAGGACCTGCAGGCTATATTGCTGAATGCTCCTTCTCCTCCTTGATCCTGCTTTGGCATTCCAAACTGCTGGGTTTGTGATCCTTTTTGGATCTCTTTGCTAGTTTGTGGGGCTCTGCATGCTCCTGGCTCTCCAACAACCACTTGAACTGCTTACTGACTGGCTGTTTTCATTCCATCCCTTAAATGTCAGTATGTGCTGAGGTTCTGTCTCAGCCTTCCTTGCAGGCTACACATTCTCCCTTGGTGACCTCATGTCCTCTTGTAGCTCCAGAATCATTGCTTCATAGACAATCTCTCTGTTAATTTTTTAGTCCCTGCTTTTATTTGAAGCTTCTGATCTGCATTTCTAACCAGTGGGTGTTCTGGGGGTGCTTCAGAATTAGCTTGACTCAACTCAATGTCATCATTCCCAAAATACTCCCTTCACCCATGTTTCTTAGCCTAGTAGTAAAACCAGTCTACCCAGGCTGGACTTTAATTAACAAATTCTGTTTGTTTCTCCAAAACAGTACCAGCGATTATTCCTCTGGAAAGACCTCTGTCTCAACTCAGTTTCCCATTATCATTTGACTGGACTATTGTAATAATTTCCTAAGGGTCTTTCTATCTTCAGAATCTGTACTGCTACCCATCTCCAAAGACGTAGACCTATTTATGTTATTTGGCATCTTGAATTTTTCCCGCTATATATTTCATAAATACCACATTTCTTGGACTAGCATTCCATGACCTTCTCATATTGCCCAAACTGACTTTGCTAAGCTTATTTAATTATTAAAAGTACTATGTGGGGCTGGGCACAGTGGCTCACTCCTATAATACCAGCACTTTGGGAGGCTGACGCTGGAGGATTGCTTGAGCCAGGAGTTTGAGACCAGCCTGGGCAACATGGCGAAACCTTGTCTCCATGAAGAAAAATGCAAAAATTAGCTGGATGCAGTGGCACACCTGTAGTCCCAGCTACTCAGGAGGCTGAGGTGGGAGGATCGCTCGAGCCCAGGAGATGGAGGCTGCAGTGAGCTGTGACTGTGCTGCTACACTACAGCCTGGGCAACAGAGCGAGATCCTGTATCAAAAAAATAAATAAATAAAAATAAAAAGCACTATGTGATAATTAGTGGTAGAAAAGCTCTTCATTTTTATAGTTTTATCTTACAACCATACAGCATCTGAAATTTCTACTTTAAGTGGTAGATACAATGGATCATAGTGATAGATTCTCCTGCATCAGCCTCCCAAGTAGCTGGAATTATAGGTGCCCACCATGATGTCCAGCAATGATGTTAAGTCATTCTTGTGCTCCTAATATAGGTGTATTATTCTTTTAATGAACTGATGGGCTTAATTTTCTAATATTTGTTTACAACTATGTATCTGTATTCATAAGTGAATTTGTCTGTAGCTTTCTGTTTTTGTGCGTTCTTCATCAGGCTTAACTAATAAGGTGATTCTAATTTCATAAAAGTAGTAATATCAAATATGTATGCATGTGGGCGTTAATAGGCACCAGACGCTGTTCTAAGCAGTTTATAGTTATAAACTCACTTAATCTTCACAACAATCTGTATGAAGTAGAGTTTCCTCATCATTTAACAGAGAAGGGAGTGGAGAAAGGAAGAGAATAAATAAGTTGCCCAAAGTCACACAGTCAGTAAGTATTATAGCCATGATTTGAACAAGGCAGAATGGTTCTAAGAGCTTTGTGCAAAGTGCTTTGCTAACTTCTTTGAAGTCATAGTCAACTTGGGGAGTTTCATCTTTTTCTGTAGTCTAAGTTAGTTTAATACTATAGGAAGAATTGTCTTTTTTTAAGGCTTGATAAACTTGCATGTAAATCTATGCAAGTGTGGTGATTTTTAAAATGGTAGATCTTGACCTTTCCAATAGTTCGTGTTATTGATCTGTTTAGGTTTTCTTCTTTTCTGGTCAATTACTTACGTTTTAATTTTGTTAGACTTTCTTCAGTTTCCCTTAGATGTTTAAATCTGTTGCCATGGTCTTGCACAGATTTGAAGATATTGCTCCATTGTTTTCCAGTTGATATTTGTTGCTAATTAGAAATGTGATGCCAATAAGATTATTGTCTCCCCTATACATTCTATATTGGTTTCTTTCTTTTTCTTTTTTTTTTTTTTTTGGCAGAGTTTCACTCTGTTGCCCAGGCTGGAGTGCAGTGGTGTGATCTTGGCTCACTGCAACCTCCACCTCCCAGGTTCAAGCAATTCTCCTACCTCAGCCTCCTGAGTAGCTGGGATTACAGGTGTGTGCCACCATGCTCGGGTAATTTTTGTATTTTGTATTTTTTTTTAATGGAGTCTAGCTCTGTTGCCCAGGCTGGAGTGCAGTGGCATAATCTCTGCTCATTGCAACCTCTGCCTCCCAGGTTCAAGCGATTCTCCTGCCTCAGCCTACTGAGTAGCTGGGATTACAGGTGCCTACCATGATGCCCAGGTAATTTTTGTACTTTTAGTAGAGATGGGGTTTCACCATGTTTGTCAGGCTGGTCTTGAACTCTTGACCTCAAGTGATCGGCCTGCCTTGGCCTCCCAAAGTGCTGGGATTACAGGCATGAGCCGCTGTGCCCAGCCTATCTCTTAATCTCCATTACTTTCTAGGGCAAATGATTACAAACTTGGTCTTCTCTTTATGGCTCATGCAGGTATTTCCTTAATCAACTTATCCCATAAATCACATGACCTGTTTCAGAGACCAAGTAATTACAAATAAAAGATTCCCCCCAAACCATAGATTCTTGTTGGCAGTGAGCATCAGTTGAGCTCAGATTCGGTAAAAAGTAAAAATGAAAAAAGATCCATAGCTACAGATTTGCGTTAGCCTTTTTCCTATGGTTTTTAATACCAAAGGTATTAAATAATTAATTATTAATTGGACCATTAATACCAATGGTCCAAAATACCAATAATGTAAGTATAAACTCTTCCCAATGCAGAAAGACCAGTCTTTTTTGTTTTAAAAGCCAATTTCTCCCTGGTGAGTTTTTTTTTTTTTAAACAAAATCTAAAGTCCTCTTCCCTTTTAAATATTTCTGACTTGGAAAATTGGTAGGTAGAATGGCTGCTGGCAGCCCAAACACTCAAAATCACTTCTTTGTTCTTTCAACGGTTGCTTTGTTCATTTAAAACACTAACACACACTGCAAACCATGATGGAGTGCCCCCTGTGTTCCATGTGCTGAGGTCACAGAGATGATAAAGCCTATAGGCCTTGAAATGCCTATGATCATGCACGACTTCCCCCTCCACCTTTCTCTCTCCCACTGCCTTCCTCTGGAGCTATTATACATTACTCTCCTCTGAGTTCCTCGAAGCATCTAGATCTCCTTTGAACAAGGCCTTTGCATGGAGAAGTTCTATTTTCTTGAAAAGCCTTCTCCTTCTCCTGCCATCCAGGCCTCTTTCTTAGGAAAGCCTTTCCTGAGCCTCCAGTACCTGTATACGTTACTCACTGGGCACCCTGTACTTCTCCTTCCAGGCATGTGGCTCAAATGTAATTAACAATGTGAGTAACTGTGGTTTGTTGTCTGTTCCCTCCTGAGCCCAAGTTTCACGCAAGCAGAGGCCATTATGTCTTTTTTGCTGCTGTATCTCTAGTGCTTAGCCCAGGCCAGACCATTGGTGTTCAATAAATGCTTGACAGGGAAGGAATGTGGCCAGTTTCCCTACCCTTGGGATGTCCCCAGTCCTGTGGGTTTGCCTGTCACCACCTGAGTGACTGTAGATACTTTACCTCCTTCTCTATGCCTCGGTTTCCCCTTCTGTGAAAGGGATGATAACAGTACTGGTCATGGAGTTGTGGTGGTAATTCAATGAAATAATGCACGTGAGGTTCTTAGAAAGTATGTCATGCATAGGAAGTGCAGTGTTCAACCAATCTTAGTAATTATGATGATGATGGAAAATACATAGAGTTCTGTGCATCTGTGAGGAAGAAGCGATATGACTCAACTTTGGGTTGGGTCTGGGAGGATTCACTAACACATACACGTCCAAAAATCTAATCCTAATTCAAAAATCTGAAATCAGAAATGCCCCAAAATCCAAAACTTTTGGAGCACCAACATGATGCCACAAGTGGAAAATTCCACACCTGACCTCAGGGGATGGGAGCACAAAATTACTTAAAAATATTGCATAAAATTACAATAAAATATTGTATAAAATGTAAATATTGTATATTTTATCTGATATACAATTGTATCAGGTGTGTATATAAAACAGATGAATTTCATGTTGAGACTTGGGTCCCATTTCCAAGGTATCTTAGTATGCATATGCAAATGTTTCAAAGTCTGAATAATCTGGAATTGGAAACAGTTCTGGTCCTAAGCATTTCAGATGGATATTCAACCTGAAACATTGGACTGGGTGGTCAGGGGAAGGCTGCTTTGAGGAGAGGACTTTTGGGCTGAGACCTGAGTGGCAAGAAGGAAGGAACCATGGTTAGGGCTTGGAGATGAGCCTCCTAGGAAGAGAGGACAGGAGGTGCTGTGGACTTTATGAGGAACCATGTTGGGTTTGCCCAAGCAATGGCAAGGAGGCCAGTGTGGGTGGAGCAGAGCAAGTGAGCGGGAGAGTGGCAGGAGAGGAGGTCAGGTCAGGTCATTCAAGATCCTTCAGGTCATGGCAAAGAGTTGGGCTCTTATGTTGGAGAGTTTTAAGAAGGGGCATAACACAATCCAAGTTTAAAAGGGTCACTCCAATCACTCTATGAAGATTGCACTGCGGGGACAGGCTTGGAAATGTGAACAGAATATGTCAACCAGAGAAAGGCATTTCATGGGGAGAAAATGGCACAGTCAAAGGCCCTGAGCTGGGAATCAACATAGCTTGTTTTGGGGGACTGAGAAATTTCAGGGGGGCAGGAGCTTAATGTGCATAGAGGAACATGTGTCTGCAAATGTGACCCGGTCCTGCGTTGCAATAGGCCTGAAGGATATTCCAAGCTGTTTGAACACACTCATGGAGAAAAAGATAGAGATTCTGGCAAGGTATTTAAGCAGGGGATTTATAAGGAGTATCAGTTGCTCAAGATCCAAGCAGAAAAACATAAACCTTCTAGATACTTCTAACAGAGGCCATTTAAGGGAGGTAATTAGCTACACAGGTGAATGAAGAGCTGAGAAACCAACCAGGGCATGTGAAGCAACTCATAGATGATTACCACCAGTAGGAAGCCAGTACCACCGTTTGGGCTGGGGGAATGATGAGGGAGGAGGTGGTGTTAGTAGAATCTAGGAGCTGGGGCTGGTCAGCGGGATTAGATTCACTTGGGGGCTGTCCAGAAAGACCTATTAGAAACCAGATCTATAATGGGGGCTGTCCAGTAGGCATTAGTAGGAACTAGAACTGGATTGGGGACTGTCCAGTTGAGCTTAAACCATGGGAAAGATGCAGCAGCTTCCAGAGTCACTGCCTGGTGCACTGAGGCTGGGAGATAAATGCCCTGACTTCCTCCTTTCCCGTCGTGACTCTCCCACCCATGCCTCCCATTGGACAAACCCGGTCATAAGCCTGAGAAAACCTGGCTTGCAGGAGAAGGACAAGCATGGGTCTGTAAGCAGCAGGACATGGCCGGCCCACAGGACCAGGTCTGTTTTCTAGAGAGATCCCAGTAGTGACTGTGTGGGAAGGGCTGGCTGGCCTCAAGGAGTCAAATTGATTTTGAAGGATCCATAACGAGAACAGGGCATGAGCTCTACCATGAACTTGGGCAAAGGCAGTGGAGATGGAGAGGAGGGGTGGCTTGAAAAGACCTGCGTAAGTCTAGTTGACCACCTGAATGTAGAGAGGGAGATGGAGGAAGGAGAGCAGGTATTGGATATTTCATGTTAGGGCAGTTGCACAGAATCCAGGTGCAGAGTGGGAGGAATGATGAGTAAAGAATTCCATTTCAATGTTCTAAGTTTGAGGTTCCTACAGGTCACCCACATGAAGGGGAAGCCCTTGTGCTTCCCTTCAAACCTCTGCTTAATGATGATGAGTAATAGTAGATAACATTACTTAATGCTTATTATGTGCCAGACATGGCTGTAAGCACTTTATGTGTAATAACTAATATAATCTTTTCAACATCCTTATGAGATTGATAATATTGCTCTTCCAATTTTACTCATGGGGTAACTGAGACACAAAGGGATGGTGATGCCTCACTACACTTACCTAGCTTGTAAGGGTGACGATTTAAACCCAGGCAGCCTGGATTCAGCCTCCTAGTGCTGCTGTGAGAATTAATTGAGATAATATAGATCACTTGCTTTTTTGTTTTGAGACAGGGTCTCACTCTGTCACTAAGGCTGGAGTAGTGCAGTGGCTGTGATCATAGCTCACTGCAGTCTGGAATTCCTGAGTTGAAGTGATTCTTCCACCTCAGCCTCCCAAGTAGCTCAGACTACAGGCACACACCACTGTGCCCAGCTAAATTTCAAAGTTTTTTTGGTGTAGATATAGGGCCTTGCTATGTTGCCCAGGCTGGTCTTGAACTCCTGGCCTCAAACAATCCTACTGTCTTGGCCTCCCAAAGTGCTAGGATTACAGGTGCGAGTCACCACCCCACGCCACTTGTTTTTGTTTTCATATTATTATTGGAATATGTTAGTGTTTGTGAGAATTTTTGGCCCATACAACTTGACATTTAAGATCATGTTAATATCACACTGAGAGAGGGAGAGGGTGTGAGGATGGAAATAACAGAGTATTAAAAGTTTGATAGACTTGAACTGAAATATGGTTACCTTTCTTGACATCTTGCTGATCTGGACAAGTAGACTTGAACTCTTTGGGCCTTAGTTTATTTATGGGTTAAAGAGGGCACAATAACACCTCACTTGGCTGTTGGGAGGGCTCAGCAAGGTTAAGTATGTGCAGTGCCTAGCTTGGTGCATGGTACATAGTAGGTGGGCAGCAATGTAAAGCTCTCCTTTCCTGGGGAATCTCCTGGTTTAATGGAGCAAGGGAATTTGGGGTCTAATCCAGCCTCACTAGGTACTTGTCTTTGGTGAGTCCCTCCTGCACTTGATCTTGATTCCTCAACATCAGAGGAGTTGGGTGCATCTCCAAGGCTCCAGCTCTGGAATCCCAGTAAGTAACCTGTGATTTCATGTCCCCAACATTTCATCCTGTCAAATGGAAATATAACGTCAACCTCCAAAGCAGACTGAGTGCTGGGGGCCAGGTAGAGGACACATGGTCTTTGGGAACAGTGGTTTGTCCTCTGAGGGCATGGATTTGACATCATGAGAGCATTCTGAATCTACTCAAGGTGAAGGAAGAAGGCTTGGGGCAGGAGGATCAGTACAGGGATAACATTTGTAGGAGGTTTTTTTTTTTTTTTTTTTTTTTTTTGGCATGGAGTCTTGCTCTGTTGCCCAAGCTGGAGTGCAGTGGCATGATCTCAGCTTAGTGCAAGCTCCACCTCCCAGCTTCAAGCAATTCTCCTGCCTCAGTCTCCTGAGTACCTGGGGTTACAAGTGCACACCACTACTCCCCGCTAATTTTTGTATTTTTAGTAGAGACAGGGTTTTACTATGTTGGCCAGGCTGGTCTCAAACTCCTGACCTCAGGTGATCCGCCCACCTCGGCCTCCCAAAGTGCTGGGATTACAGCCATGAGCCACTGCGCCCAGCCACATCTGTAGGAGTTTTAAGCATTTTTGAGAAGAGTGTTCTGTTCATAAAACGTCATATTAATACTCCGTTAATTTGGGCATGGGCAAATCCAATTCCTTTTGCTTTCCTTGATTTGCTCATGGAAAAATGATTGAGGACCTATCATGTACCATGCATAGCAAAAGGGGCTGCAGTTACAGCAGCAAACAGGAGTCCTTCTGGATCTTATAGTCTAGTAGGAGCAGCAATGAACAAATCAACACATAAGACAATTCAGCTTGACAAGAAGTGTTATGCAGAAAATGAAATAGAGACAAGGAATGTGTGGTCAGAAAGGAGCGGTCAGGGAGGTCTTTCTGAGAAGGTAATGTCTGAGCTGAGACCTGAACAGTGAGGGGAAGAGAATTCCAGGCAGATGGAACAGCAAGTGCTAAAATCGCAAGGCAGAATAACCTGGAAGGCTGTAATGAAACGGGACTGAGTAGGAGCCAGATTCTTGACGTCTGCTAAGTAGAGTTTTGCTTTTATTCCAGGTGTACTGATCGCCATTGGAATGCTTTTAACATGGAAGTGGCAGTCTAGGTTGAGACTTCATTTACATTTTAAGAGTGCTCAGAAATCCTCGGAAGCTATTTTCTCTGCTGACTTAGGAGAATTAATTAACTAATATCTGCACAACACTTGATATTCTTGGAGGAACAGAGATATGTTATGATTATTTTCCCGTTGAGGTTTTCTAAATGGAGGTCTGAATACCTGGGATTCCCACCCTTAGGAGACTGAATGAGAATGGCACGCCATTCCCTGCTAAAACATCTCTTTCTCCTGCCCTGCAGGGAAATCTCACTTCCGTTTTTATAAGGCCAAAAAGGGACTTGAAAACAGGGCTAGCTCTGACTCTAATTAATTTCAAAGAAAGTCTTTTACTTTTACTGCCTATAAAGATACTACAAAATAATTTTTGTTTAGATAATCCTTTTCTCTAGAGAGCTCACACAAGGAGTTTGATCTTCTCACCTTGGTGTGAAGTAGGCAGGAAACTTACTACCTTTTAATTTTTACTTTTAAAACAGGCAAAAAAAAAAAAAAAAAAAAAATTACACAAAAGGTTTCCTGGCAACCTAGGGAAATCCAGCTCTTGGAACATCCACCCTTCACTGTATCCCAGATCCTTGTCCCTGACTCCATTTCATTTCTTTTGAGAATTTGAATTTTTGCTGATTTTCATCCAGTTAATCTCTCTCCCTGCCTTTCCTAATAACAGCTAAAGCTGATGGTGCTCTTGCCCTAAGCCACATACTCTGCATGCATCATCTCATTTAATTGAAAATTTATGGAGGTAAGTTTTGTTGATACCACCAATGTCACAGATGTGGAAACTGAGGCTCACAGGAGCCAAGCAACATCCTGAAATCACATTGTTTGTAAGAGTCAGGGTTGGGGCTTGGACCCAGGCAATTTGACGCCAGTGTGCACATGCTGAAACATTACCATCTATTGCATCCTTAGACTTAAAACTCTAAGAATAACTTGGATGTCTTTGCAGATTCTTCATGTAGTACCATATTCAGGGCACTGAAGGCATACTCTTTATTGTTTATTTACTTATGTTTTGGGCAGCAATATCATTTTTTTCTTTTTTTAAATGTGAAGTGCTGGAGGTGGGAGGTGGGTGGGTACCAAGTGGAGAAAAAATGCCTTTTATGGATTGTCTGTTAAACCTCGTGAAGTTGGAGCTATGTCTCGGTGCCAGACAACTGTGCCTGCTGACTTAATGGCTCTGAAAGATGACAAGGCTTAAAAAATCGACTGTCACTGCAGCGCTTGGAACAGATTGAAATAGAGCACTTGAGTCATCTGTTAAAGATGCCACTCTGGGCCCCTGTCATGCAATGCCCAGTTAGAGGCAGGAATGCATTTTAAAAAAACTTTGATTCAATTCTGATGCCTAAGGTGCCCTGTCCCAGGTGAGGGGACTGTGGGATGGACACTGCTGCTTGGCAAATACCCCACTCACCAGTAGCTGCTTGAAGCTGAAGGGTGCAGCAGAGTTCTGTGGTTAGTAAACAGTGATATTCCCAGTAGAGCTCGCGACAAGGGCTAGGAGATATATACTGTATTGTCTGCAATGCCCCTGTACCTACTCTGCTTGAAATACTCCTATAATCCTTGGCATTCCACATAGCCCGGTGCCCACATGTGTTCCCAATGCTTGTACATCTGTACCCACAGCCCCACCCACACTCAACCTCCTGCCAGACTATCTGTAACCCAAACTTCACACCAAGCCTCGTCTGGAACTCACCTCCAATGGTATGGAAATTATTAAGAGCACGGGGTTTAGAATCAGAGGAGCTCTAAGTGGAAAGTCCCCACTGTTCCAAAGGTACGTAAAACAAACCCACACAAACTGAAGAACGCCTGACTGCATCGAATCAGGATGTCGGCGGAAGCCAGTATAGCTCAGATGGTATATTTGGGTTCCTTAAGTATTGTTGTGTAAGGGGTGCAATGTGTGTTTTGTTGAACAAGGTGGATGAGGGCCCCTCGGGAGGTAGAGGTGGGTTTACAGATATGATAGCAGGTAGAGCTGGAGGGCAAATGTATGAGAAGACCAATTGGCTTTGAATCCAGCTCCATTAATTACCAGCTGTGTGACCTTGGACAAGTTACTACTTAACCTCTCTGTCATTCAATTTCCCCACCAGCTCCAAAATGTCGAGATGAATAATAATATCTAAGTTTGGGTTGTCATAAAAATTAGATCAGTCAGAAGTGCAAGTGTCTGGCACTGTGTTAGTGCTCAGTGAACTTTAGTTAAAAAAGAAAACCAATAAACGGAATGTAGGATCTTATTTTCAACCCGGGAAGATGGAGAGAATTGGTACGAGCAGAGGTAGCTAGAGGATATGGAATAGGAGGTCCCATGAGCTTCTATAGCCATTAGCCTGGGGGAATTGATAACCTTGTCTTATATGAAGTATCATGACAGTCCCAATGGGTACTATTGACCAGAAGGAAAATCTATAATACTGGAAGAGGGAAATGTAGTAGGGAAAATAATATGTTTGTAAAAAGTAATTTGTACAAGATTTGATGATTTGGCGGTGCCACTTGAGGAATGTTCTGCATGTTATCTGGGTTTCTACTATGGAAGTATAGTAATATTAGTGGGTTTGAGAGGACAAGTCTTGATTGGAAAGAGAGTTGAAGACTACCATGAGAGGAAGAGGAAGCTCTGGGGAAAATTTCTTTCTATAATCGTAAGAATGAGGTAAGCCAAGGACACAGCTGAAGTACATCCATATGGAACAGAAGGCCCGGGTCTTATCAAGTTGTGTGGATGCCACTCCTCGATTACAAAGCCCTGCTTCCCATTAATGATATTATACCGACACATGTCACAAGCTAATGAAGAAAATGTTAACCACAGGCAGGGCAAAATGTGGACTTGCCTGATCCACTGTGAAAGAGGGTCTGCAGGGAAATTTGAGAGGGGCTCACAGAGAACAGTGAGATCACAACAGTGAGAAGGCTAGCACCGTGCATAGTGGATATGGAATGGGCATTTGGTAGAGCATCCTGGAGGGTAGGTTTAACTGGCATCATATTTTGAACCCAAGAGTATAGTAATTTGGGGAAAATAAATAGAAGAGCCCATACGTGTACACACACACACACACACACACACACACACACACACACACACACAGATATGTAATTAGATATTTTGATCAACACACTTTTTTTTTTTTTTTCTGAGACAGGGTCTCGCTCTGTTGTCCAGGCTGGAGTGCAGTGGTAACGATCACAGCTCACTGCAGCCTCAACCTCCTGGGCCCAAGGTAGCCTCCTACCTCAGCCTCTTGAGTAGCTGGGACTACAGGTTCATGCCACCACCCCTGGCTAAGTCTTTTTTTCTTTAATTTTTAGTAGAGACAGGGTCTTGTTATGTTGGCTAGGCTGTTCTCAAACTCCTGGGCTTCAGTGATCCACCAGCCTCAGCCTCCCTAAGTGCTGGGATTACAGGCATGAGGCACTGTGCCTGGCTGATCAACATACTTTTTAATCAAATATATTTAGTATTTTGTTGAAACTTCTAGAATCCTGTGGCAGAGAAGTAAAACCATTAGTAAAGTCTTGTACTTAATCAGACTTTTAAGCAAGTACATGGGCAATAAACAATAATTTGTGCAAATAGCAATAAGGCCTGGCCGAGTGCAGTGGCTCACGTCTGTAATCTCAGCACTTTGGGAGGCCGAGGCAGGTGGATCACCTGAGGTCAGGAGTTTGAGACCAGCCTGGCCAATATGGTGAAATCCTGTCTCTACTAAAAGCACAAAAATTGGCTGGGTGTAATGCTGCGTGCCTATAGTCCCAGCTACTTGGGAAGCTGAGGCAGGAGAATTGCTTGAACCTGGGAGGTGGAGGTTGCAGTGAGCCAAGATCACACCATTGCACTCCAGCCTGGGTGACAGAATGAGGCTCCATCTCAAAAACAAAACAAAACAAAGAAATAAGGCCTAAATTAAAAACAGTGAAGTTGAGGATGAAGAGAACTTGGATGGAAACAGAATCCAGATTGGACCTTGATAAAACCAGCACTAGGTAATGTTTGTTGAGTCCTGTGCACGGAATGAGGCTTTTACATGTATTAATCCTCACAGCATCCCAATGACATGGGAATTGTCCCCAGCGTATCCGCTAGGGAACCAAGGCACAATAGCTGCCAAGTGGTAGAGTCAGAATTGGAAAAAAAGCCTGGGGGCTGAGTATGCCAACGTCTTATCCTTTACTATTTCTTTTATAGAAACAAAAATCAGAACTGCAGGTGTAAATCATTCATACTTTCGTTGTTTTTGGTTATTTCTCCATTTGGAGTAAAATGTATATAGTTCTCATTCCTTGGTGGAGACTATATAATTCTAAATAAATCTTTCTGTGGTCTTCGTAAAGTCTTGCACTGAAAAATCCCTCCAGGTATAGTAATCGTTGGAAATCTTGGCAGGGTGGACCCTATTTATTCTGCTATTGTAGTGAAAATTCTGTTGCCCAAGCAATATATCTGAACAGCCTACTTCACAGATCCATCAAGATGTCTCAGGCACATCAGATTAATATGTCCAAAGCTGGACTGAAATGTGTTCTGAAGCTTTTTTTTTTTTTTTTTTTTTTTTTTTTCCCCACAATCGGTGGCACTACTGTCCTTCTGGTCACTCAGGATATGAGCCTGGGATCTTTGATGTCTTCTCTCTCTTTCAATTTCCACCCCTATGCCCAGTTGGGCATCAAGTCATTAGGTGCTAGTTCTTAAATGGCCCTCAGACAGGGTTTTGGTTTCATTCCTACTGCCTCCACCCCAGTTCTGGCCCTCTCAGACTCATGACAATTGCAACAGCCATTTTCTAACTGGTGACCCCACTTGTGTTTTGTCATCTTGTTTTTAATGCTCTTCTTCTCTTTGAGTCAGGGTCTCACTCTGTCACTTAGACTGAAGTGCAGTGGCATGATCACAACTCACTGCAGCCTCCAACTTCTGAGCTCAAGCAATCCTCCTGCCCCAGCCTCCCGAATAGCTGGAACTACAGGTGCATGCCACCATGCCTGGCTTTTTTTTTTTTTTTTTTTTAAATATTATAGAGATGGTACATCTTACTATGTTGCCCAGATTGGTCTTAAACTCCTGGCCTCAAGCGGTCCTCTGGCCTCAGCTTCCTAAAGTACTGGGATTACAGGCATGAGCCACTGCACCTGGCTGATGTTTTCTTTCTTTCTTTCTTTCTTTTTCTTTTCATTTTATTGTTTTCCTCAATTAACTGTTTTGGTTTCTGTTACCTTTTGAAAAACCTTGGGAGGCTTGCACTTTGATTGTAATCCCATCAATAGATACCTTTAAAATTTTAAAATAAAAATTTAAACCTATAAAACAATCAAAATCAATTTCAGAACCACAATTTAGGGAGTCTCCCTTCTGTAGAAGATAAGAAATTGGTTTTGAGACTTTTCCCTTCCCCAGTCTCTGTGAATTTAATTCCATCACTTTTATTAATTATTAAAAAAAACATTTGGAGGAAAATCAACCTTGTATCCATACTAAAACAATATTTTAGAGTTATTGTGTCTATTTCACTATGTCCACACTGAAACAGTATTTTGGAGTTATTGCATCTATTCTGTTGAACTTGGCTTCAGTACTCACAACATGTTCTTTTTGGCCACTGTTTCCTCATTCTTGAGTGCTTATCTTTGATGGCTATTTCATTTTTCTGGAGTGGGTCTTCAAGAACTTTACTCAGGATGGATCTTTGAATGTCAGTGTTTCAGAAAACTCTTTGGTTACTTCTCCCCAGATGACAACTTGGCTGGACATAGAAATCTTTGGTCGTAACTCTTTAGTGCTTTGTAAATAATGCTTCATTATTTTTTTGTTTTACCATTTAGTATTGCAGAATGCAAGTCTGATGCCAACATGATATTTCTCCCTGAATGTTTGTTGGTGTTAACTTTTCCCAATAATTTCTACGTGTGGATCTTATTTGCCTAAGCAAAAGTCCAGTCTTCATTTTCAAGCTATCGTCTTCATTTAGATCCAGAATTCCTCTTCTTTTATTTGGTAGTGTGTTTGCTCCTTTTGAGATTTCTGTTATCTGTTTTTGGGTTTGCTCATACTTTTTGTCACTCTGCTATTTTCTCTGAGTTTAATGAGAGAGGGGAGTGAGTTTTCTCAAATGTATCTTCACTGATGCTGTCTTCTGTGTGGCCTTCTCTCCTATGTGCAACCTCCAAAGTGGCTTCTAATTAGATTATTGTGCTTTTCATCTTTAGATAATCCTTCCTGACCTACAATTAATTTCTCATTATGACTACATGCTCCAGTTCCATAGATTAAAAAGACTTATTGGATCTTGTTGAGATCACACATCCAATGTTTAAAAGGTACTTTTCTTTTCCCCTTCCACTCTCTCACCTTTGTCTTCCTCTTCTTCTTCCTCTTTCTTTTTCTCCTCATTTTTTTTTTTTTTTTTTTTTGGGCAGCAAGTTAGTTTTCCTTGACTCTATAGACAGGTTTCCTTCCTTTGAACTGCAAAATGTTTTTCTATGCCTCATACTTCTCTTATTTGTCCAGATGGTTATAAGAGGAACCTTCCAGTTCACACTTAAGGAGAAAGGCAAAACAAAACTTAAAGGAATTCAGAAGCTTAGGAGGTATTGAGGCTGGTGGGGAGAGAAGACTTAAGAATAATGGAAGGAACAGAGTCTTTGGGAGACCCCTGTATGGGGGTTTGTCACAGACACTATAAACAAAACCTGGGTCTCTCTATGCTACACCCTGGACCCAGAGGTGTCATGTGTATAACACAAGGTATAAAAGATGGCAGAGGTTTTCCCCAACAATGTAAAAAGATCTCACCCAACATGGATCTGCAAAGGAAAGGTTTTACTCCATCAATCCCCAGCTGAGAGTTGGTTCAGCCAGGAAGTCCCGAGTTTGGGTTTTGAAATCCACTCTCCCATCTCTGCTCATCTAGGGAAGCTGGATTCTAAGCTTAGTCTTCGGTCTTTTTAAGTATATTCAAAAATATGTTCAGTGACACTGCTGTAGGTGCCAGGGCTACAGTGATGAGTCTTTGCTCTCAAGGAGATTACAATTTATGGAGTAGTAATTGGATGTTAATCCAAGAATGACACTAATAAATGCAAATAAAGCCTAATTGCAAATTGAGAGTGTGTAACTGGGAGTAGGCAGGGGGCTCTGGGATGCTTCCTGGAGGAAGTGATATTTGAGCTGTGATCTGAAGGGTGAGTAGGAATTAAATGAGCTAAGTGGGTGGAGATGGGGAGGGAAGGGCACACAAGGCAGAGGATGTTTGCATGCTAAGTATTCCCGGTGGGAGGAAGCGGGGACTATTTGAGGAATCTGAATAAACAGTTCCTGTGGTTGGAGTGCAGGTGCGGGAGGAAAGCTGCAGGGTAGGTGGGGAGAGGCAGAAGTCCAGATGCTGTGTCATAGTTATGGGCCCAGGTTTCCTCTTAAGAGCAAGGGGGGGCCCTGGAAGAGCTTCCTTGAAGGATGGAGCTGGAAGGGAGGAATGACTCATTCAGATTCTGCCTTTTGGGAAAGTTAATTCTAGAATCAGAGACTCTCCTGGCTGGGGGAGCAGGTAATGAGCAGGAGGAAGAATAGATTAAGAAACACCTGCAAGCACAAGAGCATCAGCTGTGCCCTTGTAGAAGGGAGTGGTGGTTTTTGTTTTGTTTTGTTTTGTTTTAACTTCCTTTGTGAAAACCAGGTGGTTTGTCCAAGCATGGGTCAGGATAGGTTGGGGAAATTGGTTACTTATTTGGGCTTCTTTTTTTAAAATTATACTTTAAGTTCTAGGGTACATGTGCACAATGTGCAGATTTGTTACATATGTATACTTGTGCCATGTTGGTGTGCTGCACCCATCAACTCGTCGGCACCCATCAACTCGTCATTTACATCAGGTATAACTCCCAATGCAATCCCTCCCCCCTCCCCCCTCCCCATAATAGCCCCCAGTGTGTGATGTTCCCCTTCCAGAGTCCAAGTGATCTCATTGTTCAATTCCCACCTATGAGTGAGAACATGCGGTGTTTGGTTTTCTGTTCTTGCGATAGTTTGCTGAGAATGATGGTTTCCAGCTGCATCCACTTCCCTACAAAAGACACAAACTCATCCTTTTTTATGGCTGCATAGTATTCCATGGTGTATATGTGCCACATTTTCTTAATCCAATCTGTCACTGATGGACATTTGGGTTGATTCCAAGTCTTTGCTATTGTGAATAGTGCCACAATAAACATATGTGTGCATGTGTCTTTATAGCAGTATGATTTATAATCCTTTGGGTATATACCCAGTAATGGGATGGCTGGGTCATATGGTATTTCTAGTTCTAGATCCTTGAGGAATCGCCATACTGTTTTCCACAATGGTTGAACCAGTTTACAATCCCACCAACAGTGTAAAAGTGTTCCTATTTCTCCACATCCTCTCCAGCACCTGTTGTTTCCTGACTTTTTAATGATGGCCATTCTAACTGGTGTGAGATGATATCTCATTGTGGTTTTGATTTGCATTTCTCTGATGGCCAGTGATGACGAGCATTTTTTCATGTGCCTATTGGCTGTATGCATGTCTTCTTTTGAGAAATGGGTTTCTTATTCACCCTTTCTTCGTAGGGTGGGGGAGGACAACCTCCCTGCTGAATCCACGGAGTTGAGTCCATGGGGCTGGTCACAGCCCAAGGAAGCCTGTGCTACAGGTATCACCACCCAAAGGGTTCATTTTGCCTGCTGCCCAGATAGGGCCAATTTCTCAAGACAGGTGAATTGCAATAGAGAAAGAGTTTAATTCATGCAGAGTATGCTGAATAGGAGACTGGGGTTTTATTATTACTCAAATCAGTCTCCCTGAACATTTGGAAACTGACCAGAGTTTTTTAAAGGATGATTTGGTGGATAGGGGTCCAGGGAGTGGGGAGTGCTGGTGCCCATTGGTATGGTCAGATGAAATCAGCTGAGTTGAAGCTGTCTTCTTGTACTGAGTTGGTTTCTGGATGGGGGCCACAAGACCAGATGAGCTATTTCATCGATCTGGGTGGCACCAGCTAATTCATTGAGTGGAGGGTCTGAAAAATATCTTGAGTACCATCTTAGGTTTTACAATAGTGATGTTATCCCTAGGAGCAATTGGGGAATTTCAAAATCTTGTGGCCTCCAGCTGTGTGACTCCTAAACTATAATTTCTAGTCTTGTGGCTAATTTGTTACCCTATAAAGGCAGTTTGGTCCCCAAGCAAGAAGGGTGTTTGTTTCGGGAAAGGGATGCTATACTCTTTGTTTCAAAGTTAAACTATAATAAGTTCAACCCAAAGTTAATTTGGCCTATGCCCAGGAGTGAACAAGGACAGCTTAGAGGTTAGAAGCAAAATGGAGTCAGGTCAGATCTTTTCACTGTCATAATTTTCTCACTGTTAAAGTTTTTGCAAAGGTGGTTTCACAGGAACCAAGCCTCTCACCCTGCCCTTGCCTGCAACCCAAGCCCCTCCAACTTAGAAGATACTTCAGGGGCTGGGGGGAGGGTGGATGTTTCTAGCAGGTTCTCCGCATTATGCCCCCGGTACACCACCTTTTCCAGAAGGGTAATAGCATATCAGATTTCAAAGAACTCTTTTAGTCTGGTTTTGTCTGCACTGCACTGTGTAGAAATTCCTTGAAACTCCTGCTATGTCACTTGCATCCCATGTATGTCTTCTATTAACCCCTGGTGATGGAGGAGCTAGAAAGCTGTGCTCACACACACAAAATAGATCTTTTTAAATGAACCTCTAAATAGCCTTTCCCAGACCAGTCTGGGCAACATAGAAAGACTCTTTCTCTACAAAAAATTTTAAAAAATTAGCCAGGCATGGTGTCCTGTGGCTGTAGTCCCAGCTACTCAGGAGGCTGAGGCAGGAGGATCACTTGAGCCTAGGGGTTCAAAGCTGCAGGGAGCCATGATTGTGCCACTGCCCTTCAGTCTGGGCAACAGAGCAAAACTCAAACAACAACAACAACAACAACAAAACACCACCACCACCACCAACAAAAAACCTTTCCAAAAAGTAAACCAGTTTACATGGCTCAAAACAATAAGCAAGAATGCCTGCTCTGTTCCTTTGCTGTGTATTTTTGGGATGTCTGCTACTTTTTGGGATGAAAATATTGTATCTTCTTCCTTGGATTTGCACTTCCTTCTGTGAGCTTGCTTGGGAATCCTATTTTCTCTTTCATCAATGTCTGTTCAGGCTACAAAGGGTTAATTTAAAATGAGCTACAATTAATTACACGGGCTCTGGGAGATCTCTGAGCTCATTTCAAGGTAGATCAGAGGTGACTTTTGAAAATGTATTCATTGCTGGGTGGCTTTTGCAGGAGAAATGAAGGAGGGACCTGTTCTTCAGGACTAATTGGTTGGCCATGTGCAATGCGAAAAGTAGTTCTTGGAATCTGTTCTGTTGTCGGTTTTTATTTTTTATTCTATAGCTGAAAGACTTGTTATCTATCACTAGAAAATTCGATAAATTAATAGACTCTGCAAATCAATAAAATAATAGGACATTTCTGGGTGAAAATAATTTTTTTAAAATCGGAAGTTAATATGGTTGTTGACAGGGGTTAAGCAGGTGACAGAGTGAGGCCAGCTGGGTCGAGGAAGGGAGTAATCAGGGTGTCACTGAGAAGAATCCGAAAGTGGATGTCCTGATAATGGGATTGCTGGGTTGAATCGTAGCTCTCTTTTAGGTTCTTTGAGATATCCTCACATTGCTTTTCACAATGACTGAACTAATTTACATTCCCATCAGCAGTGTAGAAGCATTCCCCTTTCTCCACAACCTTGCCAGCATCTGTTATTTTTTGACTTTTTCATAACCATTCTGACTGATGTGAGATGGCATCTCACTGTGGTTTTGATTTGTATTTCTCTAATAATGAGTGATGTTGAACAGCTTTTCATATGCTTAGGAAAATAAATCATTCTACCAGAAAGACAGACGCATGCGTATATTCATCACAGCACTAGCCACAGTAGCAGAGACAAGGAATCAACCTAAACGCCCATCAGTGGTAGACTGGATAAAGAGAATGTGGTTTGTATATACCATGGAATATTATGCAGCCATCGAAAAGAATGAGATCATGTCCTTTGCAGCAACGTGGTTGGAGCTGGAGGCCGTTGTCCTAAGCAAACTAACGCAGGAACAGAAAACCAAATACCACATGTTCTCACTTATAAGTGGGAGCCAAATGTTGAGAAGACATGGACACAAAGAAGAGAACAATAGACACCAGGGCCTACTTGTGGGTGGAGGGTAGGTGGAGGATTAGAATGGAGAAACTATGTATGTGGTACTGTGATTATTACCTAGATAATGAAATAATCTGTACACCAAATACCCGTGACATGCGATTTACCTATATAACAAACCCGTGGGCCAGGCGTGGTAGCTCATGCCTGTAATCCCAGCACTTTGGGAGGCCGAGGTGGGCGGATCATGAGGTCAGGAGTTCTAGACCAGCCTAGCCAACATGGTGAAACCCTGTCTTTACTAAAAATACGAAAATTAGCTGGGCGTGGTGGTGGGTGCCTGTAATCCCAGCTACTCGGGAGGCTGAGGTGGGAGAATTGCTTGTGAACCCAGGAGGCGGAGTTTGCAGTGAGTCGAGATTGCGCCATTGTACTCTAGACGGGTGACGAGAGCGAAACTCTGTCTAAAACAAAAAGCAAAAAACAAACAAACAAACAAACAAACAAACAAAACCCGTGCACGTAACCCTGAACCTAAAATAACAGTGTTTTAAAACAGAAAGCATATTTCCTGTCAGCTGCAACTGACTCTAGCCATGTTGGAACGTGGGCCCAGTGTTGTCTTGTCTTTCAGTATTTTTTCCAATGAAGCTGAAATTCTGGATATTTAAGTGAAATTAGTTGGCAGCTAAATTCAAAATATGTATGTAGGCCAAACAAAACACATACATTATAGCCCACCAGTTTGCAGCATAAAGTCTAGATTTCAGAGAAAAAATTATTATTATTATTGTTTTATTTTTATTTTTGGAGACACAGTCTCACACTGTCAACTCACTGCAATCCTCTGCCTCCCAGGTTCAAGCGATTCTCCTGCCTCAGCCTCCCGAGTAGCTGGGACTATAGGCAGCCGCCACCACACTCGGCTAATTTTTGTATTTTCAGTAGAGATGGGATTTCACCACGTGGGCCAGGCTGGTCTCAAACTCCTGACCTCAGGTGTTTCACTTGCCTTGGCCTCCCAAAGTGCTGGGATTACAGGTGTGAGCCACTGCGCCCGGCAAAGAAATTCTTTTATCTCAGTGATTTACATCTACTTGGGACCCTTACCAAAGGAGAGAAGATTAAATATTGGGCCCCTCAACCTCAGTGCTTTGTTTTTCTTTTCATATTGGGAGAAGACTGGTATTTTCAGAGCTCTGTTCCTGAAGGACTCGATAAGTAAAGTGTGGAAACATAATCCATGTTTAACCCATCAGCCTAACAGGGAGTGACCACTGGGGAAACCACCATGTGAGCCATCGGGGTGACAGCTCCCGCCTATCATTTTCTCAGCTGTACATGGGATCCAGTGGAAGCTGCCATGTAAGGTTGTATAGGTTGTGTACTGTTCAACTGTAGAGAGTCTAATTTATACTGCAGACTATGTAAATGACAACCTGTGGGGTTGTGCAATGAAATCACACAAACCTTGTCAGACACCAGATGTCCCATATTTAAGAATGGACAGTGATGTATATGTTTGGATGTATGCTTAGTATAACTGAATATATTTAGATTTAACTTTTCCACTTTATTGTGAGCTTCTTGAGAGGAGGAAATTTGCCTCATTCATCCTTCTATTACTAGGAATTCACACAGTGGCACACGGTAGACCCAACACTTTTTTTTTTTCTGTATAAAATGTCCAGCAAGCAATTGAAAGTATGCTTTTGGAGATTGGGAAAAAGTTAGATTTGGAGGTAGAGGTTTGTGAGTCATCAGTGACTTCTTCAAGATAGTGGAGTAACTGTCATTGGTGGGAGAACATCGGAGACAGGAACCTGGGGTAATGGAGGAAGAGAAAATGTATTCATGAAGGAGATTGAGGAGGAAGGGTGTGAGGTGTGCAACCAGGAGATATGTTGTCACAAAAAGCAAACAATAAAAAACAACAAACACCACCCCCCCATTATTGCATCCTCCTGGTCAACCCATAATATTCTCAATAAATATCTGGCAAATAAATAAATGAACAAAATAGTGGACAATGGGCATTGCTAAGTCCTGCAGAGATATGTAGAATGTAGACTGATGCAAAGTTATTGGGTTAAAGAGAGTCATTCATAGAGTTGTGGGTGACTTTGAGAAGAGCAGTAGCAGTCTCAGTAGAGTGATGGCGGCAGAACTTTGAATTGAGTGGGTTAAAAGAATGAACTTAGCTGTCTCTTCTTCCAGAGAGCCGTGTATGACTGCCTCAGTTGCCCTGTAACCTCCTGATTGAGTTTATGTTCCTATATGTCCTGCCGTAACACTCCGTATTCAACACCTAATGAAATAATTATTACTCAGTATTACATTTGTTGGCACTTCTCTGTAGCCTTCATGAATCTGTAAGCTATGTGAGCACTGAGACTCTAACCCGATTCCTTTTACATCAACCTTCATGGTTTAAGTAATGGTGTATAGTGAAGGCGTTCGCAGATATTTTTTGAATAGCAATAACTAAGAAAACAGAGAATAACTTAGCAATAACTAAGCAATAACTAAGAAAACAGAGAAAAGTAACTGGCATACCATATAATAAATGTAGGCTTGAGAAACACACAAACTTAAATGGATGTAGAGTGGAAGGGAAAGTTGATTATTCCTGGTAGGGACATTACTAAGGTTTCACACGGAGATTCACAGAGATCCTTCACAGCAGGAACAACTGAGAGAACAAAGTATCCATTTTGGACTTCTTAAAATGCCACTTAAAACACAGGGGTGTGTTTTTCTACATTTTTCAGACCTAAGAAATGAGAAGAATAACTTTCTTAGCAGTAAGAGTTTCTGAGGTAAGAGCAGTCAGGGAGGTTTGGTAAGTCTGACCTTCAATAAGATAAAACTGGAGGTTAGAATCCAACAGGGCTTCTGGCCAGCATACAAATATTTATCAAACATGAAAAGTGTTCAGAATATATTGCTGAATAAACATCAGGCTCCAAAATAATATGTACCATTTTTGAAAAATGCATTTTTCTTTTCCTTTCTGAAAACATGAGTATTTCTTAGAAATAAACAGATGCATAGAAAATAAAAGATTGCAAGGGCATTCACTAAAGTATTTACCTGGTTACGGCTGACTTTTGGTGCTCGGTACTTTTTTATCTGGGGGCTCTGTGTTAAGAATTATTACCTGTGGAAAAAAACCCCATAATAAATATATTCAATGAAGTCTTTGAATAACATGCTTAATAACATGGAAAACGATGATCGTATTTGTTAAGTGAAAAATGTAGGTTGCAAAATTTGTTACATGTGAAATGATGCCATGGTTATAGCAATTTATGGGTCTGCACATCTGTGCACAAGAAAAGATAGTGGTTATCTCTAGTTGGTGAGCCTAGGGGTGATTTTTATATTCTTCTTTTCTGCATTTTTTGGTTATAACAGGTACAATTATTGCTGTAATAAAAATTCTCTAAATTAATAAAAATTTATGTTATAATATTGATGTGTTACTTTGAAGTTAAAATGACTAATAAACATAAATACCCACTAGGATGTCAGGAAAGGCAGAGATCAGAAAACATATCTGTAAATATCCTGTAAGATGTTACATCTCTAAAAATTCATATTTGTTAGCTTTTTGTCTTTTCCAACTTTTTTTTTTTGTAGAGACAGGATCTTGCTCTGTCACTCAGGCTGGAGTGTAGTAGTGTGATTACAGCTCATTGCAGCCTCAAACTTCTGGGTTCAAGCAATTCTGTCACTTCAGCCTCCGGAGTAGCTGAGACTACAGGTGCATGCCATCATGCATGCCCAACGATTTTAAATAAATTTTTTGTAGAGACAGTCTGGTCTGTGAACTCCTTGGGCTCAAACAATCCTCCTGTTTCAGCCTTCTGAATAGGTGGGACTATAGGCTCATGCCACCATGCCCAGTTAATTTTTTATTTTGTTTTATTTTTTGTAGAAGCAGGGTCTCACTTTGTTGTCCAGGTTAGTCTTGAACTCCTGGCTTCAAGTGATCCTCCTGCTTTGGCCTCCCTGAATGCTGGGATTACAGGCGTGAGCTCCCATGCCTGGCTTATTCCTGACTATTTTTATGCGGTTATTACCGTAAAACATGACAAAGTATAGTCATGAGAAAGGACTACTTTGATCATGTCACTCCCCTGCTTTAAATCCCTCCATAGCTTTCCATTGCTTTGGAATAAAGTCCAAACTCCTTAGGCAGATATATTAGGTTGGTGCAAAAGTAATTGTGGTCTTTGCCATTGCTTTTTCAAAAACTGACTTACTTATATTTTGTTTTACAATTATATATATATATATTACAATATATTCACTAAATAAGGAGTGTTCTGTCTTGCTCTTTCCTTCCTTCCTTCCTTCCTTTCCTTCCTTCCTTCCTTCTTTCCTCCCTCCCTCCCTCTTTCTTTCTTTCCCTTCCTTCCTTCCTTCCTTCCTTCCTTCCTTCCTTCCTTCCTTCCTTCCTTCCTTCCTTCCTTCCTTCCTTCCTTCCTTCCTTCCTTCCTCTCTCTCTCTGTCTCTCTCTCTTTCTTCCTTTCTTTCTTTCTCTCTCTCCCTCTCTCTCTCTCTCTTTCTCTCTTTTTCTTTCTTTTTCAATTTTACCTCAAGTTCTGGGATACATGTGCAGAACGTGCAGGTCTGTTACATAGGTATACATGTGCCATGGTGGTTTGCTGCACCCATCAACCTGTCATCTAGGTTTTAAGCCCTGCATGCATTAAGTATTTGTCCTAATGCTCTCCCTCCCCTTGCCCCTCACACCTCAACAGGCTCCGGTTTGTGATGTTCCCCTCCCTGTGTCCATGTGTTCTCACCATTCAACTCTCACTTATGAGTGAGAACATGTGGTGTTTGGTTTTCTATTTATGTGTTAGTTTGCTGAGGATGATGGCTTCCAGCTTCATCCATGTCACAAAGGACATGAACTCATTCTTTTTTATGCCTGTGTAGTATTCCATGGTGTATA
This sequence comes from Chlorocebus sabaeus, assembly GCF_047675955.1. NCBI lineage: Eukaryota > Metazoa > Chordata > Mammalia > Primates > Cercopithecidae > Chlorocebus > Chlorocebus sabaeus. The sequence continues at coordinate 20,612,531 of NC_132908.1, forward strand.
TGTGCCACATTTCTTATCCAGTCTATCATTGATGGGCCAGAATCCAGCAGCACATCAAAAAACTTATCCACCACAATCAAGTCAGCTTCATCCCTGGGAGGCAAGGCTGGTTCAACATACACAAATCAGTAAATGTAATTCATCACATAAACAGAACCAATGCCATTGCTTTTAAAAGTAATGGCTGGCAAAAACTGCAATTACTTTTTCACTAACTTAATACAAGCCCTTTGATGACCTGGCTTTGCCTGTCTCTCTGCCATTTCCTGACCCTGCTTCCTCACCCCTGCACCACTCTGATCATACACCCACTCTTTCTGCAGCCATGCTGGACTTCTGCACATGCTCTACTGTTCTGGGACAGTCCTTTTTCTCCCTCCCCCACTGGCCTCCCAAATTCTTACACAAAGTTGAGACACCAGCTAAAATGTCACTTCCTTTCAACTCTCTCTGCTTCTCTGTTTAGTCATTCTGATTTCTATATTCTCTCAGCACATGGTACATCTTCTATTTAAGTTCCTATGACACTGTTGTCATTTCTCCTTTAGCATCCACCTTGCTCATTAGATTGTCTTTTTGGCAACTTGCTTACTATGGTAGTCTTAATGCTTAGCACAGTGCCAGCAAAACCACAGGTGCTCCATAAAGATTTGTAGAATGAATGAATGAATGAATGAATGAATGAATGAATACATTCAGGGGCAGCACAGAAAGGGAGAGCTCAAGGGTCCCAATCATTGGTCAGCCTTTGGGGGTGGAATAGGTGGTGACAGTTATAAAGGGACCCAAGGGTCTAAAGCCTGATAGAAGAAAAGCCCAGGGAACCAGCCTGGGCTGGGAACAGTGGCACTAGGCTTCGCACTAGAAAGGCTGATCCCTGACAAGGTGATGTTTTAGTTAGGCCTTGAATGAAGACATTGCCTGGGGAACTTGCACAGGTAAAGCCTATAGGGTGGAAAGTGCTTATTGTCCGGAGTGACAAGGGCTTAGGGTGAGCAGAAATGGAGGAGAAGGGTATGACTGGTAAAGTGACATAGGACAAGATTGTAGGTCCAGATTGCAAAACCATTTAGCCAGTCACTTTGGGCTTTAGGAAACACGGAGCCATCCAAGATTGGTTTTGTTTTGTGTGAATATTTAACAAGCAGCTTAATAATTGGAAGCAATGCCAATTAGTTCTCTGTCATCGTTTCCATGTCACGTTTGCAAATCCAGCACACACAGACATGCCATGAGCTGTGTCAAAGAAAACTCAAAACATGCAAACAGCTCATTTGATCTGAAACTCTAAGCTCTTTTATTCAAAAAATGTTACAGGAAACAAGCTTATAAACGGTGTTTACAGGCAGTGTCATTTGGGAGCTAAAGCATTTCTGTTTTGCTAAAGCTCTTTAAAAAATTTATGGCAAGATCAACATTATAATGCCAATAAAGGGAATTTTAAAAAGGCTGAACAAATAAAGAAATGTAACCACTGGTTAAACACAGGAGGATATGACAAGACTTGGACTGAAGAATTTTTAGACTAGGAGAGCTTTTAAAAATTTTTAAATGAAAATAATATATGTTCATTGTAAAAAAAAAAAAGAGGGGGAACAAAACAATACAAAATAGTTTTTTTGGTTTTTTTTTTTTTTTTTTTTTTTTGATGGAGCCTTGCTCTGTCACCCAGGTTGGAGTGCAGAGGCTTGATCATGGTTCATTGCAACCTCCGCCCCCAAGGTTCAAGTGATCTTCCCACCTTAGCCTCCTGAGTAGCTGGCATTACAGGGACACGCCACCATGCTGGGCTAATTTTTATATTTTTAGTAGAGATGGGATTTCACTGTGTTGAGCAGGCTAGTCTTGAACTCCTGACCTCAAGTGCTCTGCCTGCCTTGGCCTCCCAAAGTGCTGGGATTACAGGTGTGAGCCACTGCACCCGGCCAAAATATTTCTTCTAGTAGTTACCTCCATATCTCTACATAATATGCAAAAACTGTTGTTTCTCGATTTATCAATTGTGGACATTATGTATTGACTGCCAGCCGTGATGGATGAGGATTTAACTGATTTTTCGCTACATTCCTTTTTCTTTTTTTTTTTTCTTTTTTGAGGCAGAGTTTCACTCTTGTTTCCCAGGATAGAGTGTGGTCACAGGATCTCGGCTCACTGCAACCTCCGCCTCCCAGTTTCAAGTGATTCTCCTGCCTCAGCCTCCCTAGTAGCTGGAATTACAGGCATGCGCCACCACGCCCGGCTAATTTTGTGTTTTTAGTAGAGACAAGGTTTCACCATGTTGGCCAGGGTGATCTCAAACTCCTGACCTCAGGTGATCTGCCTGCCCCGGCTCCCAAAGTGCTGGGATTACAGGCGTGAGCCACTGTGCCCGGCCACATTTTTTGTCTCTTCCATGTCTTCCTGCTATGATTATCTTATTATATATATTTACCTTTGCAATTCTAGGGACAAATTTAGGCTAGAGTTTTACAATTTAAGCTGTTATAAATGTGACATTTACGACAGCCCTGGGGAAGGAGGCCAGGTGGCCACAGGATGGGTGGATAGCAGGTGAGGAAGGACAAAGCCTTGGGGGCATCCTTCATGTTTCTCTTTCTCGGACAGTCCATGTCCACAGAACCAGAGGATTCTCTTGGCTCTGCCTTCAAAATATATCCAGTTAGACTGCATCTCTTGATGCCTGTGATGCTTCCATTCTGGTCTGAGCCCTGTTTGCTGTTGCCTGCATTATTGTAATTGCCTTCTGATGGGTGTCCCTGTTTCTGCTATTCCCTCTCTGCCAAAGGAGACATTTAAAATGTAAGTCAGAGCACACCACTTCTATTCTAGCTCCCCCACCACCCCCACCACCCCCATAGCTCTCCACTTCATTCAGAGTCAAAGCCAACTCCCTGTTGCCACATCTGGACCACAGTTGCTGCCTGGGTTTCACCGCCAACGCACTCCTCCTTACTCACTGTGTTCCACACTGGCCTGGATGTTTATTCCTCAACCAGCCCAAGCACACTCCCACCTCTGAGCCTGTGCATTTTGATCCCTCTGTCTAGAATATTCCTCCTCCAGCAATCTGCATGGCTCATTTCCTTTCAGGAGCTGCTCTGGAGGGAGTGGCAGTAAATCCATGAAATGGCAGGTGCGACCAGGGTTTGAGGGAGCTTGACAGGTGGGGTAGAAGGAGAATCGGGCACCAGGAAAAGGTAGGACCCAGCTATGCCTGTAACAATATGATGGCCTCAGGCCTGATTTTTGGTTAAAGTAGAAGGAGCAATGGGAAAGGGAGAGGCTAGAACCTAAGAAAGAAGGAAAAGTGGACCGGTCGCAGTGGCTCATGCCTGTAATCCCAGCACTTTGGGAGGTTGAGGTGGGTGGATCACTTGAGGTGAGGAGTTTGAGACCAGCCTGGCCAACATGGTGAAACTCTGTCTCTACTTTTAAAAATACAAAAGTTAGCTGGGTGTGGTGGCACACACCTGTAATCCCAGCTACTCTGGAGGCCGAGGTACGAGAATCGCTTGAACCTGGGAGGCGGAGGTTGCAGTGAGTCAAGATTGCGCCACTGCACTCCAGACTCCATCCCAAAACGGAAAAAAAAAGAAAAAAGTTAATGTGGGAAGAGTGTCCCTAAGGAGGGAGAGGGTGCAAGGTAGAAAGGATAGGGTATGAAACAAAATTATTTAACAAGTTCATGCCTGTGAGCCATACTTTTCTCTACGAAACAGAAGGCAGGGTCCAATCCAAAGGGGCTGGAGCCAACTTAGGGGACAGAGAAGTGATCACATGGGTTTCAAGCTCACCAGCTGCTGAGGGGTACAGGAGAGGGAGATGACAAGGAGAGTATAAATGAATTTTCCAGGGAGGGAGAGCATTAGGAGAAATACCTAATGTAGATGACGGGTTGATGGGTGCAGCAAACCAGCATGGCACATGTATTCCTATATGACAAACCTGCACATTCCGCACATGTATCCCAGAACTTAAAGTACACCAAAAAAAAAAAAAAAAAAAAAAAGGGGGGGGGGGAAGATGAAGTTTCCACTGAGACAGCACTAATTGTGAGCAAAGGAGGATCATTGATAAGCATCAGCAGTTAGGTTTTGCGTGTGCTCAGTGTGAAACTATTGTGTGCCTACATAGTACGTGGCCTTGTGCTTCCTGACCCATTCTTTGTGATTCCCTTGCTCTATGTGTACGGCAGGTCTTCACCCCTGCAAGTAGTATTTCCCAGGCTACCTTGTCAGCTAAATTTTGGCAGCATATGGCCCCTATTAAGAACTGGCTGGAGCTTGGAAGGCAGTATAAGGCAAAAAGGCGAGTATTTCTCCCTTTTTTTTCTGTGCTTTAAATGTGGTTTCCATCAGCAGCTATTCTCTTCCATGACTCCAGGTCCCTCCATGCAGTTCTGGTTTGTCCTCATTTATTCCCATCCAGTAACTCTGCCTTCTGCTTTTCCCCCTGCAGTGAAAGGATGGCAAAAACATCTCCTCTTACCTAAGGCTTATCAGCTCTTCTAACATCTGTATAAACAATTTCATAAGTTAAATTATCTCGATTTCAAATAAAAAAAAAAAAAAGAAGGATTTCCCTGAATGCTGAGAGACCCAGCTAAACTGGAGTTGAATTTGAAGTTTCCACATTGATGCTTGTATGATGTATGCTTTTCCCCTAGCAGTGCTTGGCAGTATGTTGTAATAATAACAGCAACAATAATGATAACTGACATTTAGTAGTGGATTATTATTTTCCCCCATTTAAAAAATGAGGAAACTGAGGCACAGAGAGGTTACATAGTGAGTAGTCAGTGTTAATCAGGGTTCTCTAGAGAAACAACAGAACCAATAGGACATTCATTCATTCATTCATTCATTCATTCAGAATTGGCTCATGTGATTATGGAGGCTGACAAGTCCCAAGATTTGCTCTCAGCAAGCTGGAGATCCAGGAGAGCTGATGGTGTAGTTACAGTCTGAATGACAGTAACCTTTATAGACAGAAAGAGCCCATGCTGCGCTTTCAGTCTGAAGATAGGAAAGAACCAATGTCCCAGTTGAAAAAGCTATCAAGCAGAAAGAATTCCCTCTCGCTTGTGGAAATGCCAGCCTTTCTATTCTATTTCTGCCTTTAACTGATTGGACAAGGCCCACCCACATTAGGGAGGCAAATCTGCTTTACTCAGTTTACCTATTCAAATGTCAGTCTCATCAGAAACACCTTCATAGACACTTGTAGAATAATGCTTGACATATGTCTGAGCACCCCATAGACCAGTCAAATAGATGCATGAAATTAACCATCACGGTGGTGGAGCCTCAATTCAAACCCAGGCAATCTCTACTCCATTGGAGTCTGAGGCCGAGCGATTTTTGAGATAGTGGCTGAAATATTGTGGAGTGATTGAAGTAATGCTCTAAAGGAAGTGTAGGCTGGGAAATACTAGCACTGATGATATTACTACTAACAATTATTGCTTTTAGAGATCAAGACAAGATAAAGGTTTGGGAGTGGGAGGTATTGGAAGTCTCCAGGGGGCTTAAGAAACAGTTGAAACAAAAGTGCTGGAAGGTGTATTATGGAAGGTATAGGAGAAGCTGCTGCAACAAAAGGACCAGAAAATACAGAGGTTTAAACAGAATGGAAGTTTATTTCTTCCCATATAACAGTTCAGAGGTGGGTGAGAAGGCTTTGCCAACCCCAATACATAGCTTCCATCTCTAGCCCAGCTCTTCCAGTTGTTAGCATCTCCCAGCCAATGGGAAGAAGGATTGAACACACGTCATGGCTACCTTTTCTAGGATCTGCATCTGAGCTGTCTGCCATGGTGGCCATCTGTGACTATTGCGCACTTGAAATACGGCAAGTGAGAATGAGGAAGTAAATTTTGTATTTAATTTCATTCTAATTAGTTTAAATTTAAATTTTGAAAAATCATACTCCATTCGGTTATTGTAAAGCTTTTAAGTATGTTTCAATAACTTGGATATATTGAATGTGCTTTTTCAACTATAAATTTTATAAAACTGAAATACAAATCAACTCTTCCTTCCTCCATCCCTCCCTCCCTCCCTCCCTCCCTCCCTCCCTCCCTCCCTTCCTTCCTTCCTTCCTTCCTTCCTTTTTTTCTCCTTCTCTTTCTCTCTTTCTCTTCCTTCCTTTCCTTCCTTTCCTTTCCTTTCCTTTCCTTTCCTTTCCTTTCCTTTCCTTTCCTTTCCTTTCCTTTCCTTTCCTTTCCTTTCCTTTCCTTTCCTTTCCTTTCCTTTAGAGACAGGGACTTGCTCTGTCACTCAGGCTGGAGTGCAATGACACAATTGCAGAGCACTGCAGCTTTGACCTCCTGGGCTCAGGTGATCCTCTCACCTCAACCTCCCTAAGAGCTGGGACCACAGATGTGCGCCACCATGCCCAGCTAATTTTTGTATTTTTTTTTGTAGTAACAGGGTTTCCTCATGTTGCCCAGGCTGGTCTCGAACTCCTGGGCTCGGCTAATCCACCTGCCTTGGCCTCCCAAAGTGCTGGGATTACAGACATGAGCCATGGTGCCCAGCCCAGATCAACTATTTCTGATGAAAATGTAGCATCTTCATTGAAATGCGCTGTGAGTGTAAAATACCCCCTCGATTTTGAAGACTGAGTGTGGAAGAAAACAATGTAAGGTATCTGTTTAATACTTTCTTACATTGCTTACATGTTGAAATGATAATATTTTAGATATTTTGGGTTAAATAAAATATATTATTAAAGTTAATTTCCCTTGTTTCTTTTTACTTTTAAAAAATACAGCTACTGGAAAATTCAAAATTACATATGTGGCTCACCTTATATTTCTGTTGGACAGTGCTGGTCTAAACAACTGAAAAATGTACACGTCACTTGAGCTCACGTCCATTGAGCAGGAATTAGTCACATGTAGGCACCAACCTGCAAGGGATGCTGGGAAGTGTAGATATCATCTCAGCTAAGCAGCCAAATATCTGCAGAGAATTAGCAGTGATGGACAGTCAGCAGCCTCTGCTTTGGAAAGACTAGAAGTTATTATCAGGGATGGTACAGGCATGACAAGGTCCAGGATGTAATAGAGTGTGAATAGTTAATCCAGAGGAGGAGGTTAAGCAATTGTGGATAATCATTTTGTCATTAAATGCAGGATACTTGTCTTCCTGTTTAGTCTAGCAAAAAGATACAAATACAATTCTCCTCAACAACTGTCTTGGACACTGTTACCAAGTTGCACCTTAAATTTTGACAGAGCATTATAGTTTTATAAATATCATCATACAATCCTTATAAGAGCCAGCAGTCAGCACAATGCCTGGCTTATTGTAGGTCCTCAACAAATATTTGTTGAACAAATATATGAATGAATTAGGCCATTTAGATGGAGATAAAAGAAAAGGAAGTAAAAAATACATAATTCATTTATTCAACAAATATTTGAGCATTTACTGTGCTAGGCACTGGGGATATAGCAGTGAACCAAAGAGACAAAGAATTCTCTTCTCTGGAGGAACAAGGCTTAAAATAAACAAGCAAGCATACAAATATTATAACATGATATCAGTTCACAATAAATACAGTCATGTGTTGCCTAACAATGTCTCAGTCAATGACAGACGGCATGTGTATGATGATAGTCCCATAAGATTATAATACCGTATTTTTACCGCACATTTTCTTTGGTTAGATACACAAATACTTACCATTGTGTTACAGTTGCCTACAGTATTCAGTAACACAACATGCTGTGCAGGTTTTTAGCCTAGGACCAATTGGCTATTTACCATGTAGCCTAGATGTGTAGGAGGCTCTACTGTCTAGGTTTGTGTAAGTACACTCGATGATGTTTGCACGATGACAAAATCAACAGACATTGCATTTATCAGAGCGAAGTGAGTAAGGTAGAGTTGGAGCTGTCTGTGGGAAGAGCATGACAGGCAAGACGAACAGCAAGTTCAAAGACCCTGAGGCCAGAATGTGCTAGTGCTAGTGGAATAATAGCCAAGAGGCCAATGTGGCTGGCAACGAGTGGGTTAAGAGTGGGAATAACAAAAGATGAAGTCAGAACTGGTGACAGACTACTTGGATTGTATTTGATTTTTATCTTCAGTGAGAGGGAGACCCGCAGAAGAGTGTCCTTCTTTGAACTTGTTTAAAATTGTTACTGCACCTTTTTGTAAACAATTCCTGTCACAGAAGGCAAGGAGGTGTGAACAACCTTGTGAATAAGAGCCCAGGTAGGGAGACAGCCAAGCTTTCTCTGACTTTTGCTAAAGAGCTTTCAGAAATTGGTTTACTTAACTGTGTTTAGCATTCCCACACTTTCTCTTTGGTGGACTGAAGAGACAGCAAAGTGCTATTTTGGGCTTCCTTCCAGACTTGGAATTAGTTTGTTTTCTGTCTTTTATCACAAACGTCCTGCTGCCCTTTGACAGTATTCCTGGTAATGGAACCTTTTTGTTTTGTTATATTTTAATCTGCTTAGTGCATGTGGCTTGTCTATCTGGCCTCACAAATCACTGGTTATCATCACAGTCAATGGTCTGTGTCCAGCCAATTTCACAGACAAACACCTCTTTCCTGGTCACAGTCCCTGACGTGGGGGGAAGTCTGATTTACAAAGTCAATAAAAATGCATTCAGGGAATTACTGGGCCCTGTTGGCTTTATATACGAGATTAAAATCTCCAAGTTTAGGACAACAAGAAGTCATTTAACACACGTAAGATGGCAAGTGGGTTATGGAAATGTCAGCTGGTCAGGGTCAGGCACCACTGGGAGGGGATTTATTGGAAGATGAAAAGACTAATTGATTAATTGCCTTCGGTACTTTTCCCAGTGCGAACTGGGGAACAGATATCATGTTACATCACTGGTCGCTTTAGAAAGCGGACAGTTTCTCATAGCGGAAGGTCATCTAGACCCAAACCAGGAGGGCATTTTTAAAGAAAAACAATTTTTTAACTAAAAGTTTTACTCATTGCCAAATTAGTAAGTGTTCCTTTTACATGTTGTAGTCTGGTTAACCTGGAAAGTGGACTCTAAGAGAGGAATTCGCATACAGTTTACTAGGGAGTACCCTTGGAATCACACCCCTCAGGGAGGGAGGAAAGGAGGCCTGGCAGAGGGAGAAATTGGGCTGTGATGCAGTTGCAACAGAGGCTTCAGCTGATCCCCGGAAAATTCGGGAACTGGGATTAGGGAAAGGGACCAGTTATTGGATGTAGATATCCCCAGGAAGGGTGTGTGACCCTGGGTGAGGCTGCTCTCAGCTGAGGACAATGCTTGGGAAGTGTTTCAGCTGAGAGCTGTTAGTGGTTAATGTTCCCCGCAGCTGAGGCAGGAGTTCCTCAGGCCCACAGTGGTGATCTGGGTGGCACACCACAGCATCCACTACAATAAACATTTTAGAAAATAGAAGCAAAAGGAAGAAAATAAAAATGACTCCAGATTCCACCATGTTGGGAAGAGGATTATTAACTTTTTGGTGTGTATCTTCTAAATCTTTTATATCATAAATATATAGATAAAGGCATAGATATCTATATCTATATACAGATACACACATAGGTATATACATAGAGATATATGTACATATATAAACTGTGTATTGTGTGTATATTTTCTTCATACATATGCAAAAATGAATCATATTATTTCATCTTGTTTTTTCTTAACATAAACATTTTTTTCTGTGTTAATGTAGATTAAAACAGATACATCTAGTTCTTGACCCAGAAATTCACAGCAAAGAATTTTCACTGGGGAAATAATCCAAGATGCACATACAAGATGTTTACTGCCACATTATTTATAACACATAAAAAGTCTGGAACAACCAAATGTCCAACAGTAAGGGTCTAATTAAATTACATTATGGGATATCCCTACTGTGACCATCATGGCTTAGAACAGGGGTCCCCAACCCCCAGGACCAGTACCGGGCTGCATAGCAGGAGGTGAGTGGCAGGTAAATGAGCACTGCCACCTGAGCTCCGTCCCTGTCGATCATCAGAAGCATCAGATTCCCATAGGAGGGCAAACCCTGCTGTAAACTGTGGATGTGAGGGATCTAGGCTGCACACTCCTTATGAGGATCCAATGCTTGATAATCTGAGATGCAGTTTCATTGGAGAATCCTCCCCCAACCCTTCCCCAGTCCATGGAAAATTGTCTTCCATGAAACTGATCCTTGGTGCCAAAAAGGTTGGGGACCACTGATTTAGAAGTTTATTTTAATGATGTGAGAAACTGTGACCAATATATGGTTAATTTTTTTAAAATTTACAAATATTAGCATTTTGTAGAAAAAAGCTTGTGTGCATTGAAAAAGAAATAGTAGAAGCCAGGCACAGTGGCACGTGCCTATAGTCCCAGCTACTCCGGAGGCCGAGGCAGGGTCACTTGAGTCCAGGAGCTCAAGGCCAGCCTGGGCAACATAGTGAGACCTGGTCTCAAAAAATATATATAAAGAAATAGAAGAATATCAACCAAAATGTTACCAATGGTTATACTGGGTCTTGAATTCCTGGCCTCAGTAATCTGTCTGCCTCAGCCTCCCAAAGTGCTGGGATTACAGGCATAAACCACTGTACCTGACCCCAATGGTTCTAACTAGTGCCTTTTCTTTTCTTGTTTTAAAAAATCATTTTGCATTGTTTTCCTTTGTCAGAATGTGTTCTTATTATTAGAGTTTATAGATTTAGGTGGTACAAATGCAGTTTTGTTACATGGAGATACTGTGTAGTGGTGAAGTGTGGGCTTTTGATATAACCATCACCTAAATAGTGTATATTGTACCCAATAGGTAATTTCTCATTCCTCACCTGCCTCCCCACTCAAACTTTCTGAGTCTCCAATGTCTATGATTTCACTCCGTATGTCCATGTGGACCCACTGTTTAGCCCCCACTTATGAGTGAGAACATGTGGTATTTGACTTTCTGTTTCTGAGTTATTTCAACTAGTATAATGGCTTTCAATTCCATCTTTGTTGCTGCAAAAGACATGATTTCATTCTTTTTTATAGCTATATATGTATCACACTTTCTTTATCCAATCATCCATTGATGGACACTCAGGTTGATTCTCTACCTTTGCTATTGTTAATAGTGCTGTGATAAATATGAGTGCAGATATCTTTTTTATGTAATGATTTCTTTTCATTTGGGTAGATATCCAGTAGTGATTGCTGGATTGCATGGTAGTTCCATTTTTAACTCTTTGGGAAATCTACATACCGTTATCCATAGAGGTTGCATTAATTTACATTCCCACCAATAGTGTATAAGCATTTCCTTTTATCTGCATCCTCGCTGGCATCTGTTGTATTTTTTGACTTTTTAATAACACTCACTCAGAATATATTATTTTCCAATTAGAAAAAAGCATTTAAAATATTTTCAGTTGGTCCCCAAATATTTTTAACAGTACTTTAAAAGTTAAAACAGTAATTAATGCATATGGCACAATAGTCAATAAAACAAAATGCCATAAAATGAAAAGTTGTCTGTCATTCCAGAAACCTCCTTCTTCTCCAGTTCTCTCCCCAAGAGGCAACCACTATAAGGAGTTTCTCATCCATCCTTGTGGAAACGGCCTATGTAACATATACACTCACAACAGCACAGTCTTTGCACTGTTCAACGCCCCCCTCCAACTTAATATACCTTGGAGAACTTTCTAAATCACAACAAATAGATCAACTTTATTCTTTCATTGCCTAAGTAGTATATTACTATATGGCCATGTCGTACTATGGATAACTTTTTATTCTTGCAAATATTGTTGTAATGACCGTTATTCTACAATCTTACAAAATACTCATGTACAGGTTTTTGTTGGATAAATTCCTAGAAGGAGAAATGCTGAGTCTGTTGGTAAGTGTATTTTAAATTCTGAGAGGTATTTTCAGACTTCTCTCCAAAGAGACTGCCTCATTACCAGGAATGTATATGCCTATGACTTCAGACCCTTGGGATATCTTGTTCTATCAAAGTCTTTGTTTTTGTCAATCTGGTGGGTGAAATGTACAGCTTGTCAATGTTTTGGATTGCAAATCTTTATAAACAATCATTGTGAAGGAAAGGACAATAAAGTAAGGTTGTGAGAGATTTTGTATTTTAATTTTCCTTCCTTTCATCTCCCCTTTCCTTCTTCCCTCCCTTTGAGTGTGAGATGAGAATGTCTACAGAGGACATAGGGTAAGGGTGGAGGAAGAAATAGAGTTAGCAAATAATGAAAAGAGAAGTCCTGTAGGTAAGGAAGGAGGGAATGGAATTTTCTCTTACCTCTAAAGTTAGCTCATTCATCCAACAAATACTTCTTGTGCATCTACTGTGATATTAGGGAGTATCATTTACTCTCATCTGCCTCCGTCTGTTGCAGGGGAGTTTACTTTTCCACTTCATTGATGTTGAACTTGACCATGTGACTTACCAATGAGAAAGTAGCAGATCTGATGTAAACTCAGGCTCTGTACTCGGTTGCACCATTGATGTGACTGCATTTGACTGTGTCCAGTGATTCACCACGACAAGCGCTTTCTCCCACATAACTGCTGCCCCCTTTTCCTGGGCCCCAGTACAAGTACGCTTGGTCAGACCTGACCTCATGCACAGCCTGGAGCCAAGCAAGACTGAGCTGCAGCCTGAAGCAGAGCTTCCTGGGTAACCTGAACTCCTGTTGGCCTGCAGATTCATGAGCTTGAGAACAAATGTTCGATGAATAAATCATTGAACTTTGGGGTAGTTTGTTATACAGCATGGTGATTGTGGCAGTAACCAACTGATACACCCCCTTTGTGCCCAGTGTTATTTTAGAACATTCCAGTAAGCAAACAAAAATTTAAAAAACCTTTCTTCTACCATTGAGTTTACTTTCTTGCAGGGGGAGATAGACACTAAGCAAATATATCAGATGGCGATAGGTGTCATGGGCCTCTGCTGTCAGCACAACGTGTTCATTATTCGGGCCTGCTTAAGGCAGTCTGTGGTTTCCCTCTGAGGACATAGTTGGGCCATCCCTGCTATGGCCTCTAGGTTTTGGACAAACAGATCCTGTAGTTCCCCCGCTTTCCACTGTGCCCTCGCCTTCCTGTGCTACCTGTCATCCTGCCAATTTCTTCCTAGCAACACAGGGCAAGAGCTGGCATGAATTAATAGCCACCATGCATAGAGCATCAAGTTCTGTGTGCCTGGCAGTGTGATAAGCATGCTACATGTGTGAATGTGCACGAAATTTTATGAGATAGCTATCATTATTATCCCCATTTTACGGATGAGGAAACTGAGAACCGCAGAGAAGAGGCGGAATCAGAACTTGAACCATGGCAGACGATCTCAGGAGTCCATAGTATCTTAACTGTGACACTATAAATGTATGTCAACAGAAAGGAAATCTTTCTGTTTCTTTTAAAAAGTTGGATATTTTGACTTTTGGAGTCAATATTTCTAGGATCACTGTTTTTCACTCACTGGCTCTTGATTTTTTGCAACAGTTAAACTCACAATCAATTAAATTATTTAGCATATAAACCTAATTTGTTCCAGGAACTCTCTACACTTTAGGGATATAAAAATTAGGATAGACTTGGTATTCTAGTGAGTCTAGAAGTTCACGGTCTAATAATAAAGATGTAAACAAATGGCCACAGCGGGCTGCAGTTTGGATTATATAAAAATATAACAGTAATAATAACATAGCAGATAACATTTGCCAAGCACTGACAACATGCTAGACATTGCGTTAAGTACTTTATAGACATTATCTTGCATGATCCTCCTAAGAATCAGGAGATTTTACAAGATGAGGAAACTAAGGCTTAAAGAACCATCCCCTGCCCATGGTAGTGCCGCCAGATGAAATTCAAATTTCAATTAAACATGTCCCATACTTATACCGAAAAATTATTCATTGTTTATTTGAAATTCAAATTTAACTGTGTATTCTGTATTTTTAGTTGCTGAATCTGGCAACCCATGCCCAAGGTCACCTTCGGACCCAAAGCTGTTTGACGCTGGAGATGAGGCTTGCCATCCCCACCACGCACTGTACCTAAAACACCCGCACAACCAACAGGCAGCATGCTTTCAAATGCCCCTTGGAGCCGGGTAATCTTCAGACCTTACTGGCCTTGTAGAGTCAATGCACCAGAATGGTACAGGCACTCAGAGAATTTAGCGGTGTGTGTGTGTGTGTGTGTGTGTGTGTGCGCGCGCGCGCAGAGATGGAGACAGGAGGTAAGGGGGAATCTTGCCACCTTTGCCCTCCAGGTGCCGAAAAGACAGCAGCTAAGCAGCAAAATGAGTGGCTCATCTCTGGGCTGCTCCTTCCGGAGGGAAATCAATGATTTAGTTAAAACCTCGCCTGCCCAGTGCTGCGGATTGGGGCCGTCCCGAAGGAGCTGCTCTGCAGAGCCTTTTTATAAACCGGCATCAATTTACACTCCAAATGAAGTCCTAATAAACTGCTGCCGCAGCCCTGCCAGGAGAAGGCCGGGTAAACACTTCCTTTTAATAAAACACATGCACATTGGTCTCAGCAGGGCTGGAGCTTTTGTGCACGGAGTGTCGGAGTCTGGACCCAGGGGGCTGGGGGAGGAGTCCCTGCACAGCCCATTGGTGTAAGTTCATCTGTGCTCATTCGCCCAGGTTTCTCCTGGTCTTTAGATTCCCAGGGTGGGAGGAGCCTTAGATTTCCGCAAGGACAATCCCACACTGGATGCTGCTGGAACTCTAGTGTTTCCCAACAATCCGTCCACCATTCCTCACCTCTTTCCTTGGGGGAACAGTGAAGCAATGTTTGTTAGGAACTCTGATCTAGCGTCAGGCAGTTTGAATTCACGTACAGATTCGACCTCTTGCTAGCTGTGTGACCTTGAGTATATTTACTCAGCTTTTCTGTGCTTTGTTTTATCATTTATAAAATAAAGATAATAATAGCATCTACCATTTAAAGTTATTGTACAGTGACTGGTGTAAATACTTAATTACAACTGTTACTGTGATTTTATTACTAAACTGGCTTTATATATCATGATGTGACATTGTTAGCACATAATGAATGCTCAGTAAATGGTATAGTATTTGTATTATTGTATTTATTTATGATTACACGAATTGATAATCCATATCAGAAAAACCTTTATAACTTTCAGACAAGGCTATGTTGCTGTAAATTCTATCTGTTGTCCTAACTCCATCCTCCTGAAACAAAACAAAACAAATATAATCCTAACAACCTTCAAATATTTGCCCCACTCCCAAATGTGTCCTAAATTCTGTTTCATTTAGGCGAAAGTGCACCAATTTCTTCAGCTACTGATCCAATGATGCCCTAGTTCTTTTCCTGGGAAGCCTCATGTTTAAAATGCAGAATCAAATACTTATCTTCCAGGAGGGTCTGAGTTAGTGCACATTAAAGTTCCTAGCAAGTTTGTAGCACAAAGTAAGTACTCTTTCCCCGCTGCCTCCCACGTGAAAACAGAGCGTCGTTGTCCCACTTCCCGAAAGTCAGCCTAGCTAGTGGTTTTAAGGGTGGTAAGTTTGCGTGGGTCCAAAGCTGGCTTCGTTAAAGCAGTGTGACCTTGGGCAAGTTATGTAACCTCTGTTTGCTTCACATACCTCACCTGTAAGATGGCAATAATAACACTGTGTGCTTGTGTTGATTTGCTGAGACAATCTGGGTAAAGCATGTAGCACAGTGCCTGGTATACAGTAGGTTGTCAATCCATCTTGGTCAATTATTATTCCAAGTGAGCCATACGGAACTAAAGGCTAGTGCTCAAGAGGAGAGCATTGTTTCTGCCTTAGTCCATTTGTGTTGCTGTACAGGAATCCCAGAGGCTGGGTAATTGATAAAGAAAAGATGTTTAGCTGTGCCCGGTGGCTCACACCTGTAATACCAGCACTTTGGGAGGCTGAGGTGGCCGGATCACGAGGTCAGGAGATTGAGGCCATCCTGGCTAACACGGTGAAACCCCGTCTCTACTAAAAATACAAAAAAAAAAAAAAAAAGTTAGCCAGACATGGTGGCGGGCACCTGTAGTCCCAGCTACTCAGGAGGCTGAGACAGGAGAATGGCGTGAACCCGGGAGGCAGAGCTTGCAGTGAGCCGAGATCACGCCACTGCACTCCAGCCTGGGCAACAGAGCCAGACTCTGTCTCAAAAAAAAAAAAAAAAAAAACAAAAAGAAGAAGAAAGAAAAGAGGTTTATTTGGCTTGTGACATAAGAAGCATGTACAAGAAGCACGACGCCAGCATTTGCTTCTGGCGAGAGCCTCAGACTGCTTCCACTCATGGTGCAAGGGAAAGGGAACTGGTGTGTGCGGGGACCACACGGTGAGACAGGAGGCAAGAGAGAGGGGAGGGAGGGGCCAGGCTCTTTTTTAAATAACCAGCTCTCATGGGAACTAATAGAGCAACAACTCACTCCCCCTCTTCCCCTGCATGGAGGCCATTCATCTATTCATGAGGGATCTGTCCCCATGACCCAAACACCTTGTACCTCCAACATTGGAAATAAAACTTCACCCTGAGATTTGCAGAGTTCAAACATCCAAACTACAGCAGTTCCCTAATCCTTTCTTTGGTCCAGCATCAATCCACTCTCCTTGGCCATTCCAGCGTCAATGTGCCCTCATTGGCCATTCAAGCATCAATCTGCACTCCTTGGCTATCTTCTCCCACTGTTGACTTATTTCAAGTTTATAGTCTTTTCTACACAAGCCATCACTAAGTGTCAACACCTTACCCTCTACCACCTGTTATTTCCTTTGGGCTCAAATATAGGCCTTCCCATTAATCTGTATTGAATTTCATCTTGCTAGCTTTGTGCCATGATTCCAATTGTTCAAGAAGCTTTTGGATGCTCCGTCTGTCACCAAATACTGGCCAGCACTTCTAGTGTCCTGGCTCACAAACAAAGTGGATGTTATAAAACCTGGAGGAAGAGCCAGAGCTTGTAGTGGACTTCTGTTGCTCCTGCCTGCCCAGAATTCATGCCCATTTTTTGCTAACTGCCCTTCAGTATTTATTTAGGAAACCATCCCTTTCCCATGGCATGTGGTTTTGGTGGGGTTGTCAGTCAAGGTGCTGGAGGAGGGTTCAGGTCCTAAGTTGGGCCAGTAAGAGTATTTCTCTGGGGTTTAGCTGTTGAGAAGAATGACAGGAGAAACCCTCCCAATCCCAAGGAAAAAAGAAGAGAAAAGAGGCCGGGCATGGTGGCTCACGCCTGTAATCCCAGCACTTTGGGAGGCTGAGGTGGGTGGATCACCTGAGGTCAGGAGTTCGAGACCAGCCTGGCCAACATGGTGAAACTCCGTCTCTACTAAAAATACAAAAAATTAGCCAGGCGTGGTGGCATGCACCTGTATTCCCAGCTACTCGGGAGGCTGAGAGAGGAGAATCGCTTGAACCCGGGAGGCAGAGGTTGCAGATCGCATCATTGCACTCCAGCTTGGGAAATAAGAGTGACACTCTGTCTCAAAACAAAACAACAACAAACAAAGAAACAAAAACAAAAGAAAAAGGTAGAGCTGGTTTATTCTGAGGACAGTAGACAGTGGACAGGAATTTGTTGACTAGTTCCTACCTATGGATCCTTCATGCTGCCTTTTTCCTCTCCTTTTGGGGGCTACTTCTTCAGCTTTGCCTTGATGTCATATATCAGTTATTTATTGCCACAAGAATGCTGTGTGACAAACCATCACCCAATCTAGCGACTTAAAACACTAAACATTTATTTATGAATATGTGGAACACCAAGTGGGTTTTTGGGTCTTGGTTAGGTTCACTCATGAATCTGCAGTTAGCTAAAGGTCAACTAAACAACTCTACTGGTCTTGGCTGGACCCTATCACATTTGTAGGGTGTCAACTGGGAATTGGGTCAGCTGGCTTAGGATAACCTTCACTGGGACAGCCGTGGTGACTCAGCTGTGTTCAACATGGCATCCTCTAGCAAGTTATCAGGGCGTGTTCTCAGGATGCAGGCAGAGGTGCAAGAGAAAGAGTGGGGAGTGCCAGGGCCTTTCCAAGCTCCTGCTTGTATCACTACAGCTAGCATTTCATTGGTCAAAGCAAGTGAGAGCATCCGCAAAGTCACAAAAACTGTGGATACAGAGAGGGGCTGGGAGTTGAACTTGTTATTGGATCAACCACATGCCATGAGCTACTTCAAAACCTGAAAAGTTTATTTTATACCCAGCATTTGTTTTTGTTGCTTGCAGCTAAAGAGCCCTCACTGATAAGAACTGGAAGGTAAAATGGACTTACATCCACATCCTAGTCAACAGAAGAGAATGTTTCAAAATAGAAGCCATGTCAACACCTTTGGCTTTCCTTGTTCTGGGGCTCTTGGGCTTGGACTGAACCACACAACCAGCATCCCAAGTCTCCAGCTTGCAGATGGCCTATTGTGGAACTTCTCAGCCTCTGTAATCGTGTGAGCCAGTTCCCCTAATAAACCCCCTCTTTATCTATCTATCTATCTATCTATCTATCTATCTATCTATCTATCTATCATATCATCTATTATATCTCTTATCTATCATCTATCTATATATCTATAATATAATCTATTATATCTATTGTTATCTATCATCAATCTGTGTATCTATCTACAATATCATCTGTTATATCTGTCATAATCTATCTATCTGTCATCTATCCATTCAGTCATCTATCCTATTGGTTCTGTCTCTCTGAAGAATCCTAATACACCTGGTAAACTTAGAAAATCAGAAAAGGAAAACTTACCTCTTATGTAACTAAATTATATCTGGGGAGCAGCCCTTCTAGCGGGCAGAGTGGAATGAAAGCCAGTTCCAGGGAAAAGAACTAGGAAAGGGAAGACAACATCTTAATTTGAGTCCTCTGTGACTCAAAACTGAAACCAACTCATGTAACAGGGTCATCCAGCTCCAGTGGTTACTTCTGTGTGACCTTTCATGGATGAATTGATGTCTCTGGGCTTCCTCCTCAAAGGATTATGAGACTTGAATAAAATTCCACTCTTAAAGGATTTGTAAAGCATGATGCTTGCCTAATAAATTGCCCTTTCTTTTTTCATCCACTGTGCAGCTACTAAATTACAGTCTCTTGGCTCCAAACCCAACTTTCTGTATTCAGCTTTGTGATGCTGGGACTGAGACTCACATTTCTGCAGTGCCAGCTGCTCCCTGTGAGGCTCAGTCCATCAGGGGCACTAGTGGGAGACCATGAAGTGGGAAGAGGAAGTAGAGACCTGCTTCTTTCTGTTGGCTTCCTGATACTGCAAGCATGTTCTTAACAAGCTTCTTCATCCCAGGTCCAGCCTATAGTTTTTCCTAAGCTCACAAAACCAGTCCTAACACCGGCACCAGCTGGCTAGCTGTCCCCTCTCCTCAGAGATTTGGGTCCCAGACTCAGAGGAACTCTCCTCTGAGTTTCTGAGGTTTTTTTTTGTTTTTTCTTTTTAAACAGAGTTTTGCTCTTGTTGCCCAGGCTGGAGTGCAATGGTGTGATCTCGGCTCACTGCAACCTCTGCCTCCTGGGTTCAAGTGATTCTCCTGCCTCAGCCTCCTGAGTAGCTGGAATTACAGACATGTGCCACCATGCCCAGCTAATTTTGTGTTTTTAGTAGAGATAGAGTTTCTCCATGTTGGTCAGACTGGTCTGGAACTCCCGACCTCAGTTTATCGGGATCAGTTGATTGCTCAGTTGATCGCAAAGTACTGGGATTACAGGCATGAGCCACAGCACCCAGCCCGTGTCTGAGTTTCAATAATTCCAGTCTCTTCTCTTGGTGCCCCAGTCTCTGGTGGCAGCTGCTTCCTGCAAGGGCTATGTCTGTGATACCTTAGAGTTTTGTTTATCTTCTTGCAGTTACCCAGTTATCACCTTTATAACCTGTTAAAAATACATCACCATGTATCCCATAAACATATACAGTTATTCTATGTCAATATAAAAGAAAATATAGCATAAAATATTTTTTACACTAAATTCCTCCTGTTCCAGTAACTAGTATGACTCCTGTCTCCTGACTGGACCCTGACTGAGAAGCCCGTTTTCTCTTTCACAGAATCTCATATGAAGGGCTAACAAAGGATCCTTTCCATTGTCCTGAATGTTTCTTTTCTCCTATTTCCATTGATACAGATATTTGTCTTATAGTGATCCCTAAACTTGGTTGTGTAAGAATCCACTGGGACCTCTGTTAAAACATTTTTGGGGATGGCACTTCTAGAGACTCAGGTGAGAATCTGGAATCTGTATTTTTATTTTTATTTATTTATTTTTTGAGACAGGGTCTCACTCTGAACCCAGGCTGGAGTGCAGTGGCACGATCTTGGCTCACTGCAGCCTCCACCTCCTAGGTTCAAGTGATTCTCCTGCCTCAGCCTCCTGAGTAGCTGGGACTCCAGCACATACCACCACGCCTGACTAATTTTTGTATTTTCAGTAGAGACAGGGTTTCACCATGTTGACCAGGCTGGTCTCTAACTCTTGATCTCAGGAGATCCACCTGCCTTGGCCTCCCAAAGTGCTGGGATTACAGGCGTGAGCCACTGCGCCCAGCCTGGAATCTGTGTTTTTAATAAATGCTCCAGGGAACTCTGAGGCATAGTTTGGTTTGGCAAGCCACTTTTCTGCAGGCAGGGACCAGGTTTTTCAGTCTTTGTTTTCAGGACTGTGGCATTGGGCAGTCCTCAACATGAATGCTCATTGAATGAGTAGATACAAGTGGTAGTTGCACGACTCTGCAGCTATTTCCTCCCCATAAAATTGAGAACCAAAAAGAACTGCAAAGGACTTTGCTTTTCCCTTAGTGAAAGCACGTATAATGGTGGTCAGTAGAATAGAAGATACACTCAATCCTGCTTTCTTCTAAGATAAGATGCTGGACCGAAAGATCCAAGCCTCAGTTCATTAAGAATAAGTGTAACAAACATTTTGAGAAATTATCCTGTAAAATAACAGATCTTTTTTTTTTATTAGTATTGATCTTTTTTAAATTATTATACTTTAAGTTCTGGGGTACATATGCAGAATGTGCAGGTTTGTTACATAGGTATACATGTGCCATGGTGGTTTGCTGCACCCATCAACCTGTCATCTACATTAGGCATTTCTCCTAACGCTCTCCCTCCCCTTGCCCCCCACCCCCTGACACTCTCTGGTGTGTGATGTTCCCCTCCCTGTGTCCATGTGTTCTCATTGTTCAACTTCCATTTATGAGTGAGAACATGCGGTGTTTGGTTTTCTGTTCCTGTGTTAGTTTGCTGAGAAAGATGGTTTCCAGCTTCATCCATGTCCCTGCAAAGGACATGAGTTCATTCTTTTTTATGACCTTAGGAAGTACTGAGCACTTAAATGGTGGGCTAAGCTAAACTGCTTAGTTAATTGACGTAAATAATGCTGTTGGGAAAAGGTCTTTTTTGTTTTTTGAGGTTTACTTTATCCAATTTAGTGAAATCAGGTGAAAGTAGATTACTGGTCCCTTCACCAGTAAAAGCTGGTTTGGAGGCAGCTGTTGGGGAAGCTCATCATGCCATGAAAGTTGGGAAAAGGAAGATGGTTTTTCACTAGTTCACCTCTCACAGAAGGGAGAAAAGCTCTGAGAGGTTAAGAATGAACCAATATATACAATACTTATCCCTAAGTTAAATAGATGGTGTGTATCCAACACTTGTTTCAACTATATTAAATGAATCTGTAGGAAAAATGACTATTAATTGATGGATCAATATTACTTTCTCCTACAGAAGTGATTCTTGGAGATATAACAACCCTCCACGTTCAGATATCTCCAGGTAAAGCTTAGCCAATCCTGGAATGGTGGACCTCAGGTATAATTATGAGAGTTATAAGTACACAGACAATGTAGGGGCAGAAATGATCAGTTGATAGTAGCTAGAAAGTCTCTATTTAGCAACTGTGATAGGAGGAGGAACACATGTTGAAGTATATCCATACTATTGAGGCATTGACCCACTAGGAAGAGTCCGTTTCCTAGCACAGTGTATAAATCTACAAGTTCAGAACTGGATACCCTAACATTAACTGGAATTCCTTTGGTTGGCCCATTTCTCAAATATTTTTTTCCTTACTGTCAAAGAAGAAGCTTGACAGGTAATTCATTTCCTAAAATCTAGCCTTTTGCAGATAAACCTGACAGATCAAAGTCTGTTTGTAAAATCTTGTCCACCTTATACATTATGAGAGAGGCTTGTGGGCCACTGGGAGGTAGTATCTGGGAAATTACCATGTCTGGCAGGAGGTTTAGGATAATAGAGCTGTCATTGCTGCCTGAAGGACACCATGGGAGTTGGGTAAGGCTCGTTCTTCTGAATTAAGTTAATTCCATATGGTCAACTAAGTCTTTGTGTGAGAAAATCTGCAGGCTTTTTTGGACCTGGCTACCTGCATAATGAGAAAGCTCAATGTGAAGCCAAGGAAAAAGAATGTATAGTATGCCTGAGGCAGAAGGAATATATGGTAAGGATCAGCCTCAGGGGCCAAGCCTTTGGCAGAGGGGAGATTTGAAAGGCATCATAACTGCAAAACAAAAGAAGCAGGGAATATGATCCGTTAGGGGAAGATAGTTGGGTAGATTCCACAGGCGGATGAAGGATGGCTTAATTGGATAGCACATCATTAGGATGTGGAATTGGCACAAAGGCCTAAATACGTTTAGATATTATTTAGCCCATGATGTAAGGACTCACATCTGCCTCAGATATTAATAATAGTCCCTGCCCCCTCAGGAGCCACACAAAGGAATATGGGCAGAGCCAACTCTACTCCAAGGCAAACATAGGGGCCTAATAACCCACTTTTGCCCCCAGAAGTTGAAGCTTTTGCTCTCAGCCAATCTTAGTCATGCTGTTTGCCTAACCTTGATAATAAGAATGTGCTGGTATTTCAGTCTTTTTAGGAGATGCACTTTGAGGCATGGGGGAGGGCATTTCTGTGGCAGAAACTATTTAACAGGTCATTGTTGGGTATTTACTTAGAACAAATGAAGCAATTATGTTTGTTGTCAATAAAACACAACCAAATATGTAAGCAGTTTGATAGGGCATCAATTTCTTCCCAAACCTGTGCCTGTGTGATTTGGCTCTTTGGACTGGCTTTGGGGCTCCTGATCACAAATGGCCCCCACGTTAATTATCCAATGTCTTGGCATGGCACAGATCAAACCTATACAATGTGCTCTTTGTTTCTACCAGGTCAGGTACCAGACTACAGGAGTAGTTGTAGCACTTTATAGGGAGCATTGATCATGGTAAGATTACCTGGTGTATTAGTCTGTTCTCATGCTGCTATGAAGACATACCTGAGACTGGGTAATTTATAAAGGAAAGAGGCTTAATTGACTCACAGTTCTGCAGGGTGGGGAAGGCCTCAGGAAACTTACAAATCATGGTGGAAGAGGAAGCAGACACATCCTTCTTCACATGGCAGGAGGAAGAAGTGCAGAGCAAAGGTGGGAAAGCCCCTTATAAAACCACCGATCTCATGAGTACTCACTCACTATCATGAGACAGCATGGGTGAACCATCCCTATGATCTAATCACCTCCCACAAGGTCCCTCCCCGAACACATGGGACTTACAATTGGATTATCATTCAAGATGAGATTTGGGTAGGGACACAAAGCCAGACCCTATTACCTGGGCTAGTTAGTGATAAGAAAATAAGTTTATACTTGTAATAGGGCATTTTTGCTAGCTAATGCTGGTCAAGAAAACATTCAATCTCTCCTTAACCACCCTCTCTCACCACTCTGTTCCCATCTGTCTATATCCATTCACACCCATAGAAGCTTGTTTTTATTTTTTATAATTTCAACTTTTATTTTAGATTCAGAGGGTACAAGTGCATGTTTGTTACGTGGGTATATTGCATGATGCTGAGGTTTGGGGTATAATTAATCCCATCACCCAGGTAGTGAGCACAGTACCCTCTGGGGACGTAGTTAGGCCATCCCTGCTATGGCCTCTAGGTTTTGGACAAACAGATCCTGTAGTTCCCCCACTTTCCACAGACTCCCTGAGTGTTAGGGATTCCAGACTCTTACAGAATCCTCTGAAATGATGCCTGATAGGAAGATAAATCAATTTGATACTAATCCCACAAGAGGTGGACTGGTGTGAAAGAAATTTTGAAATTTAAAAGGTGAACAAGCATGTGAAGAGGTGCTCAAACTCATTAGTAATAAGAGAAATGCAATGACTGGGCATGGTGGCTCATGCCTGTAATCCTTGCATTTTGGGAGGCTGAGGCAGGAGGATTGCTTGAGACCACGAGTTTGAGACCAGCTTGGGCAATATAAAAGACCAGACCTAGTCTCCACAAAAAATATAAAAAAAATCCAGGTATGGTGACATGTTCCTGTAGTCTCAGCCACTTTGGAGGCTGAGGTGGATGGATTGCTTGAGCCCAGGAGTTTGAGGCTGCAGTGAGCTGTGATCATGTTACGTACTCCAGCCTGGGTGACAGAGTGAGACCCTGTCTTCGAAAAAAAAATCAAAACAAGAATTCCAAAAGATATCACTTTGTACTGGCAAAGTTAGAAAGCTGGGTTATACTAAGTTTTGGTGGGGAAGGGTGGTTTCTAGGAGCCTTATGTATGTTGAAGGAAGTAATATTGGTACAGTTGTTCTGCAGAGCATTCTGTCAATACTGAAGCAAATAGAATATTCACTGAACCAGTGAGCCTGCTCCTAAAGAAGGTGACATGGATGATAATGATCCGCACAGCATGAATGGTGGCAGCAGTCCTGGTGTCACTGGCAGGATGGAGAGGCAAAGCCTGGAGGTGTATATAGCAGTTAGAAGACTAGTTACACAAAAAGCAATACAGATGCATCTTAAAAAGAGTGCGAGTTGTGTATGGTGTGGAAAGGCAGTGGGGTTAAAAGGGGATACCCTAATAAACAGGGGAGGGGCCTTGCATAGATCAGTGATAATATTTCAGGCTGAAAGATTTATTTATTTTCTTATTCTTTTTATATTTTAGAGACAGGATCTCACTCTGTCACCCAGGCTGGAGTGTAGTGGTATGATCGTAGCTCACTGCAGCTTTGAATTCCTGGGCTCAAGTGATCCTTCTGCTTCAGCCTCCCAAGTAGCTCAGACTACAGGTGAGCAGCACCATATCTGGCTTCAGATGGAAAAAAATTTTTTAATCTAGAATTTTTTTTGGACTAGAAATTATTTTTGAGACCAGAAAAAATTCTTCTATCTAGTTAAGGCTTCTTTGTTGTACTTCTGCAGAGTAATGGTGGAATTCAACAACTTGACTGTTAGTTCAAACTAAACTCAGGGTATAACATGTAAAATGGTGAGTGGGTGATCTTCCCAAAAGGATTTCCTTAGCTCCACCTTCACCACACACTACATCACACCCGCACCCACACCCACCCACACACACACACACACACACAGGCCACTTCTTCCTCTATTTCTCGAATGCAGTTCCTTCTAACATCCCATTTTTTCTGTGTTAATACACCATGTGGACTTGTCTTCCTAGGAGAGGATTTTAACTTGTAAGCTAATTAGATCAGTAGTCCCACTGGATATTCTAACTATCAATTCCGAAGGTCCATCCCAGACCTGTTCCATCAGCAGTTTTCACAGTTGAGGACCGTGAATCTGCACTTTTATTTAGATAGATGGTAAAATTGGTATTTCAGCACCCTATGTGATTGTGATCTTCTGACAACTTTGGATGTCAGAGTACTAGCCAGCATTTCTCAACATGGATAGCATGGTACTGTCAGCAGGAGAGCTAAAACCAACCAAGCAACCTAAGGAACAGCTAACTAAAACCGACCAACCAATCAAACAAACAAACAAGCAAGTAACCAAACAGCTAACCAACCAACCAACCAACCAACCAACCAACTAATAAATCAACAAAGCAAACAAACAACAAAGCAACCAAGCAACTAACCAACCAACCAACCAACCAATCAATCAAACAAACAAACAAACAAACAAACAATAACTGGCCCCAGACCAATAAACTAGAATCTTAATAAATGGATCCTTTCTAGGGGATTCTACTGTGCAGCCAGCATCGAGGACCGCTGTCCCTGGGCAATATTCCTCAAACTTCTCTGCTGCTGTGAATCACCTGGGGTGCTTGTTAAGCATACAGCTTCCCAGGACTCTCTGGAGATTCTGATACCCACGCATCTGGTTTGAAGCCCAGGAATTTATGTTTTTAACCAGTACAAGGCTTGATCTTGCCTAGAATATTGAGATAAATGTGAAAAGGAATCCCCTTCACTGTTCTCTTTCTTCCCTTATCTAACCCTGGGAAGATGTCTCACTCAAAGCAGGTGCATTTTTGGACACTTTTTTTGTAGTTTGTTTACCAGTGTTCGCCACTGAGTAATTAAGGTATTTAGTCTTTAGAGTTGTGCCTTTTTATGCAGCGATTGCTTTGTTCATTGTCCTTAGGGGCTGTCCCCCGTATTTTTCTCCCATCCCAGGGCTACATTTCCCGGAGTTGATGTGGTATTGACATTCCCTGTCTGTAGATCCACTAGTATGGAGGTTAGGAAAGCGATGTGACATGGAGTAACTACTGTCACTTACAAGGAGGATCCCCAGGTGCTCTTCGAATGGCCCTGCTGGCTTATGTCAATCCTTTTCTTGAGACCAGCAGGTAAGGACTCTGAATTAATCCGTTCTCATCAGCCATATCAACGTATCTGGGAGATCTCCACTCTCTCTCTGGACCAGAGATTCTTCTTGAAATTCTTTTGGGGGTCATTCTCAACCCTTGACCTTATCTGAATTAAACTTATCAATATATTTGATAGATACTACTATCTTTCCCTTCTCCCAAATGGGCAAAAGACATAAACAAATTACAGGAGACAAACTACAAGTGACGAGTAATAGTAACAAATGCAAATAAAAGGACAATAATCCATTGAGTTTTCACTTGGTCTGGCAAAGATAATAGTATGCATTGTTGATGAGGTTGCTGTGAAAAAGGCAATTCCCATTGGCGGGAACTCTGAATTGGTCCAACAACTTTAGAGGAAAATCTGGCAGTAGCTATCAAAATTTAAAATATACATACCATTGAGAAAGCAATTCTGGCTGTAGTAATTTGCTTTATAGAGCTGTGCACAAAAGTATGCAAAGATAGACAGATCGATGGACAATTTATTGCAGCACTTTTCGTAATAGGGAAACATTGAGAAACCACCTAAATGTCCGGTTAAATAATCTGTCGTATGTCCAGATACTCTGCAGCTGTTAATGATGTGAGTGAGGTGGATCTGTAGGTGCTGACATGGAAAGACAACTATGTCATTCACTAAAGAAAGCAAAGCTTCTACTAATTAAACAGTGAGGAATACCCAGCTTGCTTATAACTTCTTAAAAACATTTGTTCTGGGGTTATAAGAAATCAAGCTATAAAAGCAAAGGCTTACATCTCATTTCCATCACTTATGAGCTGTGTGATTTTGGCCAAGTTACTTCTTTGAACCTCAATTTCTTTATATGTAAAGTGGGAGTCATAACAGCCCCTTCACAGAATTCTGACGATGTTTAAAAGAGATCATGTATAAAACCCTTGTCACAAATAACACTCAACAAAGGTTAACTCCTATTGCTTTAAAAGCAAAAAGTAAGGTGATATACATGAAGATCTGTATAAACGGTAAGAGTAGATCAGTTCCTTATTGATATAGTTTGGATATTGACCCATGCCCAAATATCATGTTGAATTGTAATTCCCAGTGCTGGAGGTGGGGCCTAGTAGGAGCTGTTTGGAGCATGGGGGCAAATCCCTCATGAATGGCCATCGCACACCCCCCACACCTCAAGTGAGCTCTTGCTCTGAGTTCACATGAGGTCTGGTTGTTTAAAAGTGTGTGGCACCACCCACCCCACACACTCTCTGTTGCTTGCCGCTATTTTCACTATGTGACATGCTTGCTCCCCTTCACCTTCTGCCATGATTGGAAGCTTCCTGAGGCCTCCCTAAAAGCTGAGCACGTGCCAGCATCATGCTTCCTGTAAAGCCTTCAGAACTGTGAGCCCATTAAACCTCTTTTCTTTATAAATTGCCCAGTCTCAGGTGTTTCTCTATAGCAATGCAAGAACAGCCTAATACACTTATCAATCATAGTTACCCTCTATAAACTATGACAAAGTTTTCTAGAATTGGCCCAGCTTTTTGTTTTTTTTTTGTTTTTTTGTTTTTTTCCTTTCTTGGAGTCTGGGTTTCAGGGAGGCTGCAGCTCAGGGGTGGGAAAATGAGAAAATGTGGGGTATAGATGGACTTATTCTAAGACCCATGTAGCCCCCCTTAGCCTGATTCAGTCTTAATTCATTTATTTTCTGTCATTCTGAGCTCTCATTTGAAGCCTTTAAGACAGGGATTTAGCTAAAGCTGTATTTCAAGGCCCCAAATCCAAATGCTTGCCTGAGTTTGAAAGGTAACAAAAAATGAGTGAAGCAGGCAGGAAATTCAATATTAAAAACTAAGAAAAGTCTGTTTATAAAAAGAAATCTGTTCATTCTGTCCTCTGCCTATCCCCATCTAGTTTTTATTTTCCTTTTTTTTCTTTTACTAAATATAGGAACAGAACATGTTTTCTTTCTTTTGGAACTCTAAGAAAAACCACACAAGTACAATGATAAATGGGAACTGAAGTGCAGTCTCAATATCGAGGAGACTATAGGGAGTGGTGGAGACTGCAACAAACAGGAAATACTACATCCTGGCTTAGGGTGGGCAGCTGACCCTCAGCTCTAGCCCAGTGATGCCATGCAGAATCATAGGCCTAGTGCTGCCAGCATTTCTACTTTTCAAGAGAAGTTAGAAATATTTTTTTATGTAAAACGTCTTATTTTTTTAGTGGTGACAACTATTCTCTCAAATATAAAAGCATATGAAATCCCAGCATGGAAGGCCCAACAAGACAGATCTGTGGGCAGGATGTGGCCTGAGGGACTGAGCTTCCAACCTTGGTTTTTGCTTCTTCACAGAGAGTATCAGAGAAAAGAGTGACGAGAGTGAGTTTGTTAGTCAGATTGTACTCAGAAAACAGATGGCACACCCAAGTTAGTCTAATTTGAGAAGGATTTATTAAGAAGGAGGCTGAGCACAAGATTGTGTGTAGGGTGGTGGGGGATCTGAGGCATGGTGCAAGACCTGGGACTGGCGGTGGTGGAGTTGCCACCTCCCACACATCAAAGGGATGAGGGGAGTGGGAGTTGAGTAGAGCAAGTCTCTTTGAGAGGTACAGTGACTTTCTTTTCAGGGGCACAGCCGGCCTAAGCTTACCTCTCAGAGATGGAACCAGAGAAATAAATATCCTGAACACCTTCCTTCCTGCTCCTGGTGTTTCCCATTGGCCAAATCCAACTGGAGCACGAGGACATGGCAGCCCATGGATATAATGCAGCCAGCTTAGCCCCTGGTTCAGAGAAGAGGATGCAAGGAAGTGGAGAGGAGATCAAGTGGGTCAAATGGAGACATCTGGCATAGGGAATGCAACCAACAGATGTTTGAGGATTCCTAAGGCTTCTTGTGAATCAGGTCCTAATTCTCAGAGTCAAATCAAGTCACAGTCAAGTCACCAGCCCTTCCCTTCCCACATTTTAAATAAGGAGGAGGAGAGCCTGGGAAGAAGGCATCACTGGGGGCAGCCCAGAGGACGGCTGCAAGGGAACTTGACTGGGAGTGGGCAGTTCAGGCCTTCCGAGAGGATCCGTGCTCTGCCGGAGGAACACAGGATTGGGAATGCACGAGGCTTGTTGGCAGCTCCACAAAACAGAGATCTGAATCTGCCTTGTTCCTTTGTTCCTCAAGCACAGTCTGGCATAAGCAGTTGCTCAGTAAATGCTTCCTGAATGAATGAGATGTTTGGGTAAAATGTGGCAGTCCGATTATATTCTCAATGTAGAACCATCCTGCTGCATTTCTGAGCAGGTAGACCACTGGGGACTGTTGGGGTGTCCTGGTCTTTTTAGGAACTACTCTTGGGGATACCCCAACATCAGAAGGGCCCGGATGGAGCAGCTATATCCCAGTATCACACTGGGATTCCCTGCTTCAAGGAACAAAACCTAAACAAAACCTAAAGTCTCTTCTCCAGCTGCCTCCCACTCACCGGCTGGAAAGAACTCTGGGAACAAGTGGCTTGTGTCTCTGCATATTCCTCACTTGGCAAATCAACAAACAGTTGGATTAGAGGATTAGGCATTAAATGAATGGCTCATGGCTCCTGTGAGATGTTGCACAGAGGCCATAAAGCAGGTGGCAGGGCACAAGCTGAGCTGTAGAGTTTACCAAGGCAGGCCTCAGGCCTTCATCCTGGAGAAATTCTAAGAAGGAAGAGAACATGGGAGAAGATGGATCTGTTCCTCCTTTGTAAGGCCCAGCTAGGCTGATATCTTAACCCTTGCTCTATGGATTGCTAAGTCAAAACAAAGGATTAGGGTCAGAGGCTTGTTTTCCTTCAGTCAATCGATATTTTTAAAACTTATACCATGTGCTAAGCTTGTTCCAGGGTCTGAAGACAGAGACATGAATAACATTGGCACTCTTCCTACCTTTACTTTAGCTTATAGTTGAGAATATACATCAGAATTACATGGAACTTATAATGCAGAGTCCAGAGCCTCATTACTAACTATCCTGACATAGATCTGGGGCAGGTATGAAGAACCTGTGCTTAAAAAAGACAAACATCCTGAGTCCTTCTAGTGCAATTGGCCCAGCCACATCTTGAGAATCAACTGGTCTACCAGGAATCTTACACATTGAGAAAGAGTTCCCTAGCCAGACAATTAATACCCAGCTCCCCCAAATTGGAATTCTGCTTCACCTTAGGGACTCAAGTAAGCAGAAGAGAAAAAACATCTCAAGTAGGAAGAAAAAGAGAGAGAGAAAAAACCCACTTACATTGTCAAAATTACTCTTGAAAATCACTTAGGAAGGTACCATGTTGGAGGTTGTTCTACCAATTTCAAAAAGACTAGCCGAGCCATTTTCTCTCCACTATAGGAAGAAATCTGTTTCTTCAGTTGGACACCAAATGAATGACTAGATTAGAGGTCCTGCTGTTTTAAAAAGTTAATAAAGCTGAAAAAAAAAAAAAGAGCACCAATCTTTAAATACTGCATATGGTGTGGTATTCTCTTTATAAGAGGCACACAAAGAGTAGCAGATTTGAAGCCCCATTTCAGGCTCACGATGGGGTGTGCGCACACTGATTGAAGTGGCAGGCAGAATTGCCTGTATTATTTAAGTTATTATTTCTTTTTCTTAATTTTTTCCCAAATCAAAGTGGTTAGATTTGCAGAAATTAAATGTGCATGTGATGCAACTCCACAGTTCTAGACAGACCATGAAAAGTGCCTGCCACTTACATTTTCCCATCTTGGGAAAGCCCAGTGTGCCTCCAAGCCCATCATTGTCTTTGGAGGAATTCTTGATGACTGGATCCCTATTCTTTGCATCACGTGAACAATGGGTTATTGCACTCAGGTTGTGTACTTCACAACCTTTGGGGGTGCCATTCACAAAGACTGTAGTGTGAATGGTGTCCCTAGAATTATGCAGTACGCAACCTGCACAGTCTATCATGCTACCCCTTATTGTATCCAAAGGCAGTCAGGAAGCCCCAAAAACCTGCTCCAGGCTTTTCACTGGGTGTGTGGAAGGTACACTTATGTTATTGTTTTCAAAATAACACAGCAGTGAAAAGCCAGACAAATGAAATACCCAAGAGAATCCGAGTATCTGTATTTCCAATTACACTGAACATGCATTCTTCACCCACATAAGTGCCAATTTGTATTATTCTAAGTTCCACTGAAATTGGCCCAAGCCCCTGGGGCACTTCTTGCCTAGTTTCACTTGTTACCCTGGGATAATTGGTTTAAAACTGATTACTGGGTCACTAATTATGGAGCCTATTGACAGTGTATTTCAGCTTAGGGAAGCAATTAAAAAGTTCACCCTAATTAATCAGGGGTAATTAACAGGTCTTAAATTTCATCAAGAGATTAATTATCAAGAAATCCAGAACAAATCAATGTGCATTCCAGGAGGGTGAGAGAGGACTTCATCATTGGAGCTGGAGGTTATTTGGATGATCCATTCATTCATTTAACAAATGTTTACTGAGCACCTACACGGTGCCAAGCCCAGAGCCCAGTGGTTTTGCAGTTCCAGGGGCTGTGCTGATGTGACTTCCCATTAGACAGGGAATGGTGGAACACGTGACCAGGCAGTTTTTCAAATGGTTGCAGAGAGGTTCCCTGAAGGCATAATCACAATATTTCGAGTTAATTGTTTTGAGCACTTATTATGTGCTATGTGCAGGACTAAGAGCTTCTATCTATTATTTGATTAAACCTTCACAATGACCCTATTATGTAGAAGCTATTGGTTATCATCATTTAACAGGTAAGGAAACTCAGGCATAGCTGGGTTAAGAAACTTACCCAAGAACACAGTCAGGAAGTAGTAGGGCTAGGTTTTGAAGCCAGGGAGAGTGAGACTATGCTTTGATACACTTCTCAGTGTGTCAGTGTTCTGAGAAAGGATCAGGTTAGCCTTTCCCCAAGGGAGGTTAGTGGGAAGACAGCCAAATAAAGTGAAGTGTGGGGCTCTAGAGTCAGACTCCCTGCATCAAATCCTGATGCTACTGACTAACCATATGAGCTTGGGCAAGTTCACCCCACCTCTCTGTGACCCCACTTTCCTCTTCTGTAAAATGGGCACGTAATGGTACCAACCTCACCATGCTAATTTAAGATGATGCATGTAAAACGTTTCAGATCATTCCTGGCACCTGGTAGCTGTTCGGACCATTTATTACTGCCTACTTGCTGAGCCAGGAAGTTACTGTCTTAGCTCTTTTTCTACCAGCTGGCATGATTCTGCCGTACAGATCCTTCTTTGGGTTTTTAGGAATGATTTTCTATTTAGTTTGGGAGTGTGCTATGAACTGATTTGTGCCTACCCAAAATTCATATGTTGATGCCCTGATCCCCAGTGGGATGGTATTTGGAGATGGGGTCTTTGAGAAGCAAGTAGGTTTAGATGAGGTCATGTGAGTAGGGCCCTTATGATGGAATTCGTGTTCTTATAAGAAGAGACATCAGAGCATTCACATGAATGTTCTCTGTCTCTCATTTCTTAACTTCAGACCTTCAGCCTCCAGAACTGTGAGAAAATACATTTTTATTGTTCAAGCCACCCGGTCTAGGGTATTTTGTAGTGGCAGCCTGAACTAATACAGAATGTTTGCTAATTTTCCAGAACTGATTGCTTGGGGCCACTTAAGAGGTTAAGCTACCAGGCATCAGAGTGTCATTCCCATCACTCTAATACAGAAATGCTCTGTTGCCTGCAAGGCAACTTTGATAATAGGGAGCATGGCAGTCCTAGAGAGTGACGCTTCTGTAAATTCTATGCTTGCATCTTTTCGGGAGCTGAAAAGCCATAGATCAAGAACTCAGAGGTGGAGGCAATGGGCTTTTTCCAATGCAATGCTTTGGTGATGTCCAGAGACCTATAGAGGTGAGAAATACTGATGTGAGAATATTATCAGTAAGGAGATGTGGGCTGCAAATAGGGCTCAGATGTCCTTGTGCTCATCTCAGCCACCAGCCTGAGACTACAAAAATAAGGATGCACTTCCTAGGTCTGACCGACAGCTACAGAAAGAAATATATACAAGGTATGGTGGTCAGGAGTGTGGCAACTGGAGTCAGATGGCCTGGGTTCAAATCCTGTCCCTGACACTGCCTAGCTGGGTGACTGGGTAGGTTACTTAACCTTCATGACTTAGCTTCCTCCTCCATCAAATGGGGATTCAGTTTGTCAAGAGGATTCAATGACATTGAGTATATAAAGTGAATAACTCAGTGCTTGGGACGTAGTGATCACCCCAGATAGCCTTTGTCGTTATATAACAATCCCTACTACCACTTGCCAAGATGGGGTGAACTTTCAATTTATTCCGGGAGTTGCTTTCCCAGAACACTCCTGAAGACTCTTCAGGTATTTTCCTCTCTGTTTTCTGCCTTACGTATCAGAGAATAGTCAGAAAAATACTTATGAACAGAGAAGGTCAATAAACTTGGAAAGACTTTATGTTCTGTAGTCTTTGAACCTTTTTCCTTTGGTCTTGTAAAGCAGTGATTTCCCACCTTCCCCTTACTCCTTGGTGGAAGTGTTTTATAAGAATTATTGTTTCCGTATTGAATTAAGGCATTACTATAGTGCTAAGCTTTGGTGGAAGACTTTCTGCAGGGGCAGGGAGTGTAGTTACAGGGTTTTTCCAGGGCTGTGCACCTGGAAAAGAGGTATGTCTTGCAGACCAGAAGAAGAACCTGGGAAAGAACTCATAGGATCATTCAGGGCTGAGCTCAGGTTCTCTTATTATGTACAGTGAGGATGTCTAGCAAGACGGTCCTTGGTGAGGGAAGGAGAGTCTGAGTTGCACAAACCTCTGTGGTCCAGAGACTACCTTGTTGCATCAAGACAGTGTGTGACATGCTATAAGGCTTAAGAGTTCTGGGAGCAAGCTAACTGTGGCAGGATTATACGCTCTGCTTGGTTATCCAGAGTGTTTTTCTAATTTTTCAGCAAGGGGTGGGGATGGGAGTTTCTCAGTGTTTGCTTCTCTTTTGTTCTCTCTTAGCATCTGGCAATTCGAATATCCCAGCTAGTTTAGCTCTGCTACAGGGCTGGGGTGGTTAAATCCATGTTGGAGCAAAGCTTTAAAAGGCAGCTTGATGTTTTTTTGAGATTAGAGGTGAAATTCTTTAATTCTTCCTTTCATCCTTTCATCCACCCATCCATCCATCCATCCATCCATCCATTTGTTTACCCACTTGATAACCCATTTATCCTTGCATTCATTCATCCATTTACCCATTTAATAACCCATTCATCCATTCATTATTGCATTCATCCATCCATTTGTTCATCCTTTTATCTACCCATACATTTAGCCAGCAAATATTCTCTGAGCACCAGCTGTGGGCCAGGCACTGTTCTAGGCATTGGAGATACAGCAATGAACAAGACAGAGACTTGCTGTCAAGGAGCATGCTTCCCAGTGGTAAAAGATAAACAACAAACAAATGCAATATGTACTATACCAGGTGGTGACAAGTGCTTTGGAAACTATAAATCAAGGAAGGGAAATAGGGAGTGTGAGGGGTGAGCAATTAGAAAATGAATTTGGGAGGACAAAAGCATGGCCACAGATTCTAGTTGTTCTTCCTGACCAAGAGACTTTCAAGAACATGTGGTATTACCTTAGCGACCTCCCGAGGCTTATTACATTATGGAAATGGAGGGAGCTCAATGGCGGGTGGTTGCCCATGCATGGAGTCATTTAGTTTGTGCACGCATACTTGAAGAGGACATCTGCCATTTTTGTCTGTCTAGCATCAATCCCAATTCCTGTAACTACACCCTGGTTTTTCCCTTGGGGAGCCAATCTGCTCCCTTTCTCATGGCCCTTGGTTTAGAGGGGGCTGATCTCCCTCCCAAGCTTTATAGGGAACATGTGACCCAGGATTGGCTAATCAGTAGGTTCATTTTTCCTGACCACGTGGATGGTTTCAGGCATTACCTGACCATGTAAATCTAAGGAGAATTCCCCAGAACTTTGGTTGGAGCCAGTGAAGAGGAGACTCCCTCTTTTCTGATGGTTATAAATATGTTATAATGAAATGAGATATAATTTAAACATCTACAATTGCCACTGGCCACCTTTGCACCTAGGGAAGAGGCTACCTGAAAACGAAGCCAGCACAAAGGTGACCTGGGAGACGGAAAGAGATTAAATCCTGGATCTATCTGAGCCTGGTCCACCTATCCCTAGACCATCAGCTTTGTGAGCCAATAATTCTTTCGATAAACTTAAGTCATTTTTGTTTTTAACTTTTAAGTTCAAGAGTACAAGTGCAGGTTTGTTAACATAGGTAAACTGGAGTCATGGGGGTTTGTGGTACAGATTATTTCATTACCCAGGTATTAAGCCTAGTACCTATTAGTTATTTTTCCTGATCCTCTCCCTCCTCCCACTCTCCACTTTCCAAAAAACCCCAGTGTGTGTTGCTCCCACGTGTTCTCGTCATTTAGCTCTCACTTGTAAGCGAGAACATACAGTATTTGGTTTTCCATTCCTGTATTAGTTTGCTAAGAATAATAGCCTCTAGCTTGATCCATGTCCCTGGAAAGGTCATGATCTTGTTCTTTTTTATGGCTGCATAGTATTCCATGATGTATATGTACTACATTTTCTTTATCCAGTTTATTATTGATGGACATTTAGGGTGATTCATTGTCTTTGCTATTGTAAATAGTGATGCAATGAACATATCATGCATGTATCTTTATATCAGAATGTTTTATATTCCTTTGGGCATATACCTAGTAATGGGATTGCTGAGTCGAATGGTATTTCTGTCTTTAGATCTTTGAGGAACTGCCACACTGTCTTCTACAATGGTTGAACTAACTTACACTCCCACCAACAGTGTATAAGTGTTCCTTTTTCTCCACAACCTCACCAGCATCTGTCATTTTTTGACTCTTTAATACTAGCCATTCTGACTGGTATTAGATGGCGTCTCATTGTAGTTTTGATTTGCATTTCTCTAATGATCAGGGATGTTGGGCTTTTATTCAAATGATTGTTGGTTGCATATATGTCTTCTTTTGAAAAGTGTCCCAAGAATCCTGATTAACATGGTGCTCAATGAATACTTATTGAATGGATAACATCAGAACTTTGCTGGAAGGAATCTTAAAAAACTGGAACTCTGCTCACTTTGTCCCAATTTTTCACATTGAGAAGTTCAATGTGACCTCTAAGGTGACATCAACTGGCTCTTCACAGATACCTGTAAAAAGAAGTTTCATTTATGTTCAGAATAATGATGCATAGGAATTAGACATGCCTTCTAAGTATGTTTAGGTATGATTTCAGTATGTTTCAAAAGTAATACATGCTCAATACAGAAAACAGAAAAGCACAAAGAAGAAAATAAAAATTATGTATCTAACCAGCCCCTAAATAACTTGGCACACCAAATTTTTTCTTGGCATCCACATTTTTAAAATAAAATTTAGAATATACTCAATAAATCTGTATTTAAATCTGTATTTATTTTCACTGAAAATATATTTTTACTATTTTCCATGCCAGCGATTACTCTCCCGTAACAACATATTTGACCA
This sequence comes from Chlorocebus sabaeus, assembly GCF_047675955.1. Taxonomy (NCBI): domain Eukaryota; kingdom Metazoa; phylum Chordata; class Mammalia; order Primates; family Cercopithecidae; genus Chlorocebus; species Chlorocebus sabaeus. Next base: position 20,649,759 of record NC_132908.1, read on the forward strand.
CAATCTGGAAATAATTTAAAGTTCTAGAAAAGGGCAAAGAACAACATAATAGACATCTATACTCCCACCCTGTGCAGTTAACAACTATTAATATTTTATTAAATTCACTTTCAGTCATTTTTCAAAGGAAAAACATTACATAGGTAGCTAAAATCTCCTACCAGTGAGTCTTTATTTATTTTTCACCATTGTAAAGGCACTCTGAAGAATATCATTATTGAACCTGTACACAATACAAAATTATATGACCTTTGTGTGCATCCACCCCTCCCTCAGGGTGAAGTCTTGGAAATGGTGGAACTGCTGGATCGGTGGGTGAATTTGTACTCCTGCCTGCAATAAATGATAACTCCCCTGTCCCTATATTCTAGCCAACACTGGATCATTCTAATTCACTTAAAAAAATTTCATTTGAGGAAGGTGACATTTTAGTATTGCTTTATTTTGTATTCATTTGATTTCTAGTCATGTGATATATACACTTAATATATACCAGCCAGTTTATAATTTTTCTATTATTAATTGCATTTTCACATCCTATGTGCTTTTGTTTTTTTTTTTGTTTTTTTGGTTTTTTTAAATTTATTTATTATTATTAAACTTCAAGTTGTAGGGTACATGTGCACAACGTGCAGGTTTGCTACATATGTATACTTGTGCCATGTTGGTGTGCTGCACCCATCAACTCGTCATTTACATCAGGTATAACTCCCAATGCAATCCCTCCCCCCTCCCCCCTCCCCATGATAGGCCCCGGTGTGTGATGTTCCCCTTCCCGAGTCCAAGTGATCTCATTGTTCAGTTCCCGCCTATGAGTGAGAACATGCGGTGTTTGGTTTTCTGTTCTTGTGATAGTTTGCTGAGAATGATGGTTTCCAGCTGCATCCATGTCCCTACAAAGGACACAAACTCATCCTTTTTTATGGCTGCATAGTATTCCATGGTGTATATGTGCCACATTTTCTTAATCCAATCTGTCACTGATGGACATTTGGGTTGATTCCAAGTCTTTGCTATTGTGAATAGTGCTGCAATAAACATACGTGTGCATGTGTCTTTATAGCAGCATAATTTATAATCCTTTGGGTATATACCTAGTAATGGGATGGCTGGGTCATATGGTACATCTAGTTCTAGATCCTTGAGGAATCGCCATACTGTTTTCCATAATGGTTGAACTAGTTTACAATCCCACCAACAGTGTAAAAGTGTTCCTATTTCTCCACATCCTCTCCAGCACCTGTTGTTTCCTGACTTTTGAATGATCGCCATTCTAACTGGTGTGAGATGGTATCTCATTGTGGTTTTGATTTGCATTTCTCTGATGGCCAGTGATGATGAGCATTTTTTCATGTGTCTGTTGGCTGTATGAATGTCTTCTTTTGAGAAATGTCTGTTCATATCCTTTGCCCACTTTTGGATGGGGTTGTTTGTTTTTTTCTTGTAAATTTGTTTGAGTTCTTTGTAGGTTCTGGATATTAGCCCTTTGTCAGATGAGTAGATTGCAAAAATTTTCTCCCATTCTGTAGGTTGCCTGTTCACTCTGATGGTAGTTTCTTTTGCTGTGCAGAAGCTCTTTAGTTTAATGAGATCCCATTTGTCAATTTTGGCTTTTGCTGCCGTTGCTTTTGGTGTTTTAGACATGAAGTCTTTGCCCATGCCTATGTCCTGAATGGTACTACCTAGGTTTTCCTCTAGGATTTTTATGGTATTAGGTCTAACATTTAAGTCTCTAATCCATCTTGAATTAATTTTCGTATAAGGAGTAAGGAAAGGATCCAGTTTCAGCTTTCTACTTATGGCTAGCCAATTTTCCCAGCACCATTTATTAAATAGGGAATCCTTTCCCCATTTCTTGTTTCTCTCAGGTTTGTCAAAGATCAGATGGCTGTAGATGTGTGGTATTATTTCTGAGGACTCTGTTCTGTTCCATTGGTCTATATCTCTGTTTTGGTACCAGTACCATGCTGTTTTGGTTACTGTAGCCTTGTAGTATAGTTTGAAGTCAGGTAGCGTGATGCCTCCAGCTTTGTTCTTTTGACTTAGGATTGTCTTGGAGATGCGGGCTCTTTTTTGGTTCCATATGAACTTTAAAGCAGTTTTTTCCAATTCTGTGAAGAAGCTCATTGGTAGCTTGATGGGGATGGCATTGAATCTATAAATTACCTTGGGCAGTATGGCCATTTTCACGATATTGATTCTTCCTATCCATGAGCATGGTATGTTCTTCCATTTGTTTGTGTCCTCTTTTATTTCACTGAGCAGTGGTTTGTAGTTCTCCTTGAAGAGGTCCTTTACATCCCTTGTAAGTTGGATTCCTAGGTATTTTATTCTCTTTGAAGCAATTGTGAATGGAAGTTCATTCCTGATTTGGCTCTCTGTTTGACTGTCACTGGTGTATAAGAATGCTTGTGATTTTTGCACATTAATTTTGTATCCTGAGATTTTGCTGAAGTTGCTTATCAGCTTAAGGAGATTTTGGGCTGAGACAATGGGGTTTTCTAAATATACAATCATGTCGTCTGCAAACAGGGACAATTTGACTTCTTCTTTTCCTAACTGAATCCCCTTGATTTCTTTCTCTTGCCTGATTGCCCTAGCCAGAACTTCCAACACTATGTTGAATAGGAGTGGTGAGAGAGGGCATCCCTGTCTTGTGCCAGTTTTCAAAGGGAATTTTTCCAGTTTTTGCCCATTCAGTATGATATTGGCTGTGGGTTTGTCATAAATAGCTCTTATTATTTTGAGGTACGTTCCATCAATACCGAATTTATTGAGCGTTTTTAGCATGAAGGGCTGTTGAATTTTGTCAAAAGCCTATGTGCTTTTGTTTGTCGTGTATTCACCGTTTCCTTTTGAGTTAAAGGAGCTGCTTCTATATTAAGGATATCATCATCAATGGCAAACATGTGTTCTGCTGTGTATCAGTTGCCCTTCAGTTTTATTTATGATGATTTTTGACATATTAAGTTGTTACTGTTTTTTATGTGTTATAATCAAATTTGACAGGCTTTTCCTTTATGTTTTCCGCCTTTGGTGTCATGCTTAGAAAACCATTCTCCACACCTATTTTCTAAAATTGTTCACCCATGTTGTCAGGGTCCTTATGGTTGATTTTTAAATAAAAATTTTAAAAACCTAGAATTAATTTTGGGGTGTGGTATGGGCTAAGATTCTTACAAATTTTTCCCAAATGGGCATCATGTTGTCTCAACATCATGATGATTGATTAAAAATGCCATATACTACGTTGACTTTTATGGATCTATGTCAATTTCTGGAAATTTTATTCTATTCCATCAATGTGTATGCCTTTGCTACACATCACTGCAGTGTTTTAATTATTATGTCTTTATAATATAGTTTCCTATCTATTTTAATGAATCTCTCCTCTTCTTCAAAACTTTGGTCATACTTGTGGTTTTCTTTTTCTAAATGAGATTCTTAACCAAAGATGAGCATGAAAACAATCTGTGGAGGTTTTTAATTAATCTGCCCAGGGCTCACATCCCAGAAAGTTCTGATTCATTGGGTCTGGTTTGGGGGCTGGGTATCTTTCAAAAATAAATAAATAACACATGCATGTACACATAATACATGCATTATACATAAAGGACTTCCGACTTGATGGGGAGGCCATTAAGAACCATAGCTCCCACATGAGAACACATGGACACATAGAGGGGAACAACACACACAGGGGCCTATTGGAGGGTGGAGGGTGGACAGTTGGAGGAGGAAGAGGATCGGGAAAAATAACTAATGAGTACTAGGCTTAATACTAGTGATTGGTGATGAAATACTCTGTACCACAAACCCCCATGAGACAAGTTTACCTTTGTAACAAAGCCGCACATGTATCCTGAACTTAAAATAAAAGTTGAAATAAATAAATCAGAAGGCAAAACCAAATAAAAAGAACCACAGCCCCAGCTTCAAAAGATTTTTATAATTTCAGAATCCTGTGTCAGAGTTCCCCTCTTCTCTTACTTCTACCCTGTTTCCAAGTGCAAGATGCTCTCTGGGGGCCACCTGGGGTGCTCTTATGTAATTGGTCTTGAGGATTTAGCTCAGCCTTTGGGGTTTTTGAAAGCTTCCTCAGTGATTCCAATGTGCAGTCAGGGTTAGCAATCACAGGTTTAGAAACTCCTTCTTAGTCCTGACCACTAAATCTTTGCTCTACTGTACAGATAGAATTCTATCTGTGAATTAGTGTGGATTTCAATCCTGGTTATATATCAGAATCAACTGTGGTTCTTAAAAAACAGACTGAGCTGAATGTATACATTAAATATTGACCATCAGCATTAAAAAAAAAACACAGGTGGGTATGGTGGCTGACACCTGTAATCCCAGCATTTTGGGAAGCTGAGGTGGGAGGATAGCTTTAGGTCAGGAGTTTCAGACCAGCCTGGGCAACATAGCAAGACCCCCGTCTCTACAAAATAATTTAAAAATTACTTGGACATACTGGCATGTACCTGTGGTCCCAGGTACTCGGGAGGCTGAGGTGGGAGGATGGCTTGAGCCCAGGAGGTTGAGGCTGCAGTGAGCTATGATTGAGCCACTGCAATCCAGCAATCCAGTCTGGGCAACAGAATGAGGCCCTGTCTCCAAAAAAAAAAAAAAAAAAAAAGAAAAGAAAAGAAAAATAAGTCCAATTTCATAGTGGATTCTGATGCACAGCAAGACTAAATAGCCATTTTCCAGGTAACTGTCCTTTTTAAATAACTAACTCTACTTTTCAGGTGAGAGCCCACCTGTTTAAACACATGCATATAGAACTGATCCTTATTGATATAAGTGTTTCATCATGTTTTGATAGAAAGTGGTTCTCAGACTTAAGCATCAGAGCCACCTGGAGAACTTGTTGAGCCCTAGCTCCAGAGTTTCTGAGTTATTTGACATGGGCCTGAGACTTTGCATTTAACAGGTTCCTCGATGCTGCCCCAAGGACCACACTTTGAGAAACACCGAGCTGTGGCATTCATACAAATTTTAGACTTGTTCTGTCACAGAGAGATTACTGCATAGCAATGACCTTAAGCATGCTGGTGATCTGAAGACCCCTGAGAAGTGATGGCAAGGGGTATCGAAAACTCTCTGATGCACCTATCACTGCAGAGAGTCACTGCTAAAGCATCTTATTAACCCCGTAGGGCTGTACCTTCAGTCTGACTTTATTGAGCTAACTTCTTAAACATCCCCCTCCAGTTCCAATGTTGCCCTCATTATTGTGAGTGTGCAGCTCCTGATGCATGACCCCAGTGGTTGTGGTGTTGCATTACACGGTGTATAGGGTGAGTGACAAGGTGTTCCCTAAAGGGTAAGACCTTGCCATGATTATCTGGGGAAGGGTACATGTCTTAGAATGGGGTGGGGACACTTAGATGGCCAGAAGAACTGCCTCCATACCCGGTTCATTTGGAAGCATCATCTTCCAACCCATTATCTCCAGAGGAGCTAATTAAGTGTTCTACAACACAACTGCAGCCATATCACTCCCTTGCATAAACCCTTCAATGGTTCCCCAGTGGCTCCTAGAATAAAATCCAAAATTCTGGACATGGTAGTATAGGTCGGGTTCCCGAGAATACAGATGGAGTTTGGCATGAAACGTGCTCATTCTTAATCCCTTGGGATAAACACTCATGGATGCAGGAAATGGAAACACGAATGGGCAGAAAGAGTCAAGTCATGATATGGCCCCAATGACAGCCTCCGCTGGTCCCATGGGGAGTTCTGGAGTTGGACTGGTCCATCACTGTTTTCCTGAGTGAAGACGGTTACACCTTTACAGCCCCACCAGATATGCATTGCCCCATAACCGGTGTGACAATGGATGAGGCAGCCATCTGTAGTTGAGACAATCCCTGAAGGTCCTGACCACGGACAGCTGGCCACCACAACATGCCTAGCATCTAGAGTAACAAGTTCTTCCTTGGAATAGGGCCTGAGTGGTGGCACAGTGTTCACCACAGATGGCCACAACATTCTTTGCAATCTGAAAGTTGCCTACCTCTCTAGTCTCATCTTTTGTTATTTTTCCCTTTATTCTCTCCTCTTTAGGCACACTGCTTTTTCTTTCCATCTCTCAAATTCACCATGTTCCTTTCTGCCTCAGGACCTTTGCCTGTGCTCACCTTCCTGCTTGGAACGTCCTCTGCATTTCTGCCCTCCTCACCTCCCATGCAGATATTCAAACTCCTTTTTCAGGTGTTTGCTCCAGGGCTGTTTTCTCCAGGGAACTTATCCAACCCTCGACTTGGGTAGGATGCCTGGTATATACTTGCAAAGCTTAGGAACCTACTGGACTTGAGCCAGGAAATGAGGGACTCATGCAAAGCTGCCTCTTTCCTTGGGGTTCCATGTTGAGAGATGGGCCTGAAAGCCACGGTGAGCTGGCAAGATGGGGTAGAGTTAGATTCTTTGTAAGAAGTGTGCTGATTTGACTTAAAATTTAGCAAAACTTTTTGAACATTCTGCCCTGTTTTCATTATGCTTTTCTGGGGCTGGAGCTGACTGAGAGAGGCAGAAAGAGCCAGAATCAAAATGAGGGTCCTCAAATGGAAAGCGACATTTAAGAGGATCAATTCAAGGACCCTTGATCAGGCATTCCTCTAAACCAGGGGATCCCCCTTCTTGTAATAAATTGTGGAGATTCAAGAGTTTTGTGTTGTTGTATAATAGCAATATAATAACAGCAGCCATGCTGCCCTGTACTGAGCATTTACTGAGTGACACCATGCTATGTATTTGCTTGCCTTGCTTCACTAATCCTCATATCAGCTCTGGGAGGAGGAAACTGTCATCTTCATCTGTCTTTGTTGAAGAGATGAACAGAGGTTAAGCGATTTGCCCAGGATCACACTTGTAATTAGTGGCAGAGCTGGGCTATGAAGCAGTGCTGCTGTAGGAACAGAATTGCCAGGCCAATGCAGCACGCATCTGGCCTCTTTGACACAGGTGCCTATCTGAACCTGCCCAAGGGGTTGGCGCCTGTGGCCCAAGTCCCTGGTCCTTAGCAGTCTGCGGAGACCCAGCCTCTGCTGCTGGTTCCATGTACCCATCCCCCACTGGGGCTTCCTCTTCCTGCCAGCTCAGCCCTGGCTGCTTAAGTCCCAGCATGCCTCGGGCTGTAGCCAGCCTGAGTTATGACATAACTAGCCTGAAAATTCCCCTGTAAAGGGAAAGGGGCCAATCCAATGTGAGTTATTCTTATTGTAAGCTCCCCAAAGCCAGGGACCTTGTATAATTTATCTTGGTATAACCCACAGCACTGAGAACAGGGCCTGGCACACAGCACACAATAAATGTTTATGGAATTGACTGAAGTTTCCAGAGAGATGAGGGCGACTCACACACACACACACACACACACACACAGACTGGCACACACGTAGTACATGCACAAGTGCACACACGCTATACCTATAAATCCTTCACACCCACACACTCTTTACACACAAAGACACTGTGCACACACGCACACTGATTTTGTGTGCTCTGTGTGAGTTTGTGTTTGTGGTCTTTCTCTTCCTATGACATGTCATGTGTATAGCTCCATCACTCGTTTTAATTACATTATTGTGGGCTCTGTTTGGCCTCTGGCTATTTTTGAGGCCAGATTAGAAAATTTAAAAACATCCATCTTTCTTCAGGAGAAACTTATAACAGCAATTGCCCAGGGGTAGGGAATTGGGATACAAAAGTAGGGATGGGGGGATTTACTTTTCATGGTCTTCCCTTTTGTTCTGTTTAAATTTTTTTAAAAACCATGTGCGTGTGTTATCTGTTCAAAAAATAAAAATAGAAACATTTAGGGAAAAAAACTAAGAAAGCCGCCTTGCTTCCCAAACACTCACTTACATAAAAGCTTTCATAACTGGATTAGAGATTAAAGTTGGGGCCGGTTGTGGACAGGTTCACAGGCCCCGGGAAGCACGTCACCACTACCCATGCTGCCGACAGCTCTCTAGGGCTTGGGCTCCGGACGTTGTCCAGGATGAGCCCAGAGGGATGTTTCTTCTCCCAGGAGCTCCCCCGTGGTGACCCCCAAACACTCATTTAGTTATTCTCTTTGCTAGGTCAGTGACAAATCTGCAAGGATTAGGCGACGTAAGCTCTGAAATCTACTCAGTAAGATGAAAATCTGTCCCTTCGTTCTCAGGCTCAAGGGGAAGTGATTAAATCCGAGGAGTCGGGCTCAGGGAGCAGGGGGCTTGCTGTAGCCTTTGAGTTCGAAGTTCTGCTGCGTCCTTCCCTGTGATTTTAAGATCACCGGCATCTGGTCCCCAGACACGGTGGCAGCTGTCTGGAGCCTCAGAGTCAAACCCAGGGAGGATTGGGGCCTCCAAGGTGGACTGGATACTTAAAACCAGCTAATGAGAGAGCTGAGGCTTTCTTCTGAGTCCAAGATATTCCTGGAGGGATTAATTTTTATCAAATGACTTCTTAATGAGAGTCCGCTTACTTCCAAATCTGGAGACTTTAAAGCTCCTGAAATTTAAAACTAATCAGCAGGCTGGTCTGCTTTGAATGTGAGGAGTTCACACAATTAGAAACTCAAAAGAGAAGAGAACATGTTAGTAACAGCCAGGAGCTGGCAAAGTGGAAAATATTAGCTTGAAATTCAGCAAATGGCCTTGCTCTGTATCCTTGCAAAGTCAGGATAGGTTGCTAGGTTGGGGTCTGGAATTGAGGTCCTGGGAGCTGAATCTGGCTGGCAGGTATGTTTTGTTTAGCCCACAAATAATTTAAAATTTTGGGAAATTTCATGGACAAATGTGGTTTAAGGGGCTTCTTTGTAAAGTAAGAAATTCTGGCAGGAATAGGACTGCATTCCTGCATGGACAACAATCTCCTTGAGCTGCCTGGCAGCAGTTCCTTTATGACACGCCATGTGCGTCCAGTTTGCCGCAGTCTCCAACTTTCCTTTAAGAGGAAAACTATATAGATTATGTTACCTGCCCAGCCCTTGTGGATACTTGAGTCTGAGCTTCCTGCCCCGGATAAACCATACTCATGCTTAGAAGAACTTATGGGATGGGCCACTTTGCAAAAATGGGGATGATTTTGTCGACAGTGAGGCCAAGACAATGCCATTGGACTCAGTTTGGGGAATTCTCCATCCCAAACCACACCTTTCATTTGGCTTCCCCGATGACTCAGCTTCAGTGAACTAATGTTTCTCTCTTCTCCCCTGTTGTGAACAGACTCTAGGATTGTTTCAAATGATCTCTGCCTCCCAGTGCCTTTGTAGAATCTTGCCCCTTGCAGGACAGGAAGGACCTGTGAGTTCCTTCTAACCCATATAATGGCAATGGTGACAGGACGACACTCTCATGATTTTATTTCTGGCTTTGATGAAGCAAGTAAGTATGTTGTGAAGGCCCATGAGCAAAGATCTGAGAGAGGCTCCTGGCCAACAAACAGCTGAGAACTAAGAGGGACCAACAGCCAGCAAGAAACTGAGCTCGTAAGTCTAACAGCCCACAAGAGCCTGAATCCTGCCGACAACCACATGAACTTGGAAGTGGCTTCTTCCCCAGTCAGGTCATTGGATGAGATCACAGATCTGGCTGACATCTTAATTGCAGCCTTGTAAAACTCTGAAGTAGGGAACCCAGCTAAGCCACGATCAGACCCTGAACCCCTGTCAGAAACTGTGAGACAATAAATGTGAGTTATTTTAAGCTGCTCAGTTGGTGGTATTATAACATTGTTATGTAGCAATAGATAACTAATACACATGCTTTTTGGGCTTGGAGTTTCAACAATTACATTCCTTCTCAGTTTGATCCTATCTTTGTCCCTAAACATTTTACTCATGGTTTAGAACTGCTAATTGCTGCTACTGATTCTTCCAAATCTGGATTACTTGTCAGGAGAGACCCTTTTTTTTTTTTTGGTGGGGGAGGAGAGAATATGGCCACACTCAGTTCACACCTCTGTTGTATCATTAACCAAATGTCTCCCACAATAAAATGGCAGTTTCTTGATGGTAGGGATTCTGTTCTGTTCATCTTGTTGTCAGCAGTTCTGAATATTGAGTATGTGCTCAGTGAGTAGATGTTGAGTGAATGAACGTAGTTGAATGGCTGAATTGTCAATTGCAGACACTTTTGTTCCCCTCCAGTTCCATTCTTAATGACTGGATCATATTCTGCTGTTTGCAGGTACCAGAGTTTGATTAATATAGGGTGCTGACGAGTTGATGGGTGCAGCACAGCAACATGGCACAAGTATACATATGTAACAAACCTGCACATTATGCACATGTACCCTAGAACTTAAAGTATAATAATAATAAAAAAAATTAAAAAATATATATATATAGGTGATTAATATTCTTTTTGTATTTATCTTGTTTCCACAGGTTTTTTTGCTAATATAACTACTAATAATAATGCTTCATTTCAGCATTCTAATAGCTAAATGTTTGTGCCTATTTATGATTATTGCTGGGCTAAAACATATGCATAATATTATGATTTTTAATACTTACTGGAAAGATATTCACATTCCTAAAAATATAGTATATAGGAATGCCAACTTTCCGACACATCTGCCAGTATTGGCTAACATTTTGCTGGTTAACTTTTGCCAATTTAATAGGTGCAGATGTTATCTTGTTGTTTTATTTGCATTTATTTACCAGTAAGAGAGGTAGAATTTTTTATTAACTGTTCGTATTTCTTTTATAAATTTATATTTCATGTCCATTGACCATTTTCTATTGGGAAGGTTGATCTTTATTTTATTGATTTGTAAGAGTTCTTTATATATTAGCTCTTAAGATAAAATATTACATATTATATATTATAATATATAAAATTTTGTCCTTTTAAAAAGTATGTTTTGGAACACATCAAAAATTTTTTATTTGGCGAAATTTACTAGTCTTTTATTTTATAGTTCCTGTCTTTGTTTTCATACTTAGTTATTCTGAGAAGTATCTGTTCATATCCTTCACCCACTTTTTGATGGGGTTGTCTGGTTTCTTTCCTTGTAAATTTGTTTAAGTTCCTTGTAGATTCTGGTGAGGCTGTGGAGAAATAAGAATGCCTTTACACTGTTGGTGGGAGTGCAAATTAATTCAACCATTGTGGAAGACAGTGTGGCAATTCCTCAAGGATCTAGAACCAGAAATACCATTTGACTCAGCAATCCCATTACTGGGTATATACCCAAAGGGTTATAAACCATTCTACACTATAAAGACACATGCACACATATGTTTATTGTAGCACTATTCACAATAGCAAAGATTTGGAACCAACCCAAATGCCCATTGATGATAGACTGGATAAAGAAAATGTGGCACATATTCACCATGGAATACTAATCAGCCATAAAAAAGAATGAGTTTATGTCCCTTGCAGGGACATGAATGAAGCTGGAAGCCATCATTCTCAGCAAACACACACAGGAACAGAAAACCAGACACCACATGTTCTCACTCATAAGTGGGAGTTGAACAATGAGAACACATGGACACAGGGAGGGGAACATCACACACCGGGGTCTGTTGGTGCATGGTGGTAAGGGAAGGGAGAGCATTAGGACAAATACCTAATGCATGCAGGGCTTAAAACCTAGATGACGGGTTGATAGGTGCAGCAAACCACCATGGCACGTGTATAACTATGTATACTTGCACGTTCTGCACATGTATCCCAGAACTTAAAGTAAAATTTAAAAAAGAACAATAAAAAAAGAAAGTTATTTACCACCTTCAACATTGTATGCTCATTCTCCAACCTTTTTTCTTTTTCTTTTTTTTTTTGAGACGGAGTCTCTTTCTGTTGCCCAGGCTGGAGTACAGTGGCGCAATCTCGGCTCACTGCAACCTCTGCCTCCCGGGTTCAAGTCATTCTCCTGCCTCAGCCTCCCGAGTAGCTGGGATTACAGGTGCCCGCCACCATGCCCGGGTAATTTTTTTGCATTTTTAATAGAGACGGGGTTTCACCGTGCTGGCCAGGATGATCTGGACAGGTTCACAGGCCCCTGGAAGCACGTCACCATCACCCATGCTGCTGACAGCCCTCCACGGCTTGGGCTTCGGACATTGTCCAGGATAAGCCCAGAGGGATGTGTTAGTCCAGGATGAGCCCAGAGGCTACCGTTTTAGCCAGGATTGTGACCTCGTGATCCACCCACCTTGGCCTCCTAAAGTGCTGGGATTATAGGAGTGTGCAACCTTTTTTCTAAGGAAGTGGTTGATCTTCTGAGTACTTTTTACTAAATTTTGCAACGGATACAAGGACTTTCTCTGTATCAGTAATATTTTGGCCAGGCAAAATTGAAATCTATACACACAGAATCGGACTTGGTCTTTCAGCAGACTCACACTGATAGATTCTTAACAAAACCTGTTTTCTCTACCCAAGATTCCAGAGGCACTGCATGCCATTGCCTATCCAACTTCTTATTCCCATATTCTCCCCCTTCCAGTGGTGGAAGTCGCTTCATATCTTGAGCTAAGCTCTAGGAATAAAAGTTTTCTTGGAAGACAGACTCAGCAATGGGTGTTTGGAGGCAGAACATGTAATTTTGACAACAGGTGGTAGACTGGACAAGTAATCAGTGCTGAGTCCTACAGGAAATGGGAGCATCCTACAGGTGATCAGAAACATAATGGGATCAGGAATTGCTCAAGTATGGACTCAGTGCCAGGAACTGTGTTAGGGTACTCATCTCCATTACATAACTTAACCCTCTTAATAACTCTATGATGGAGACATTTTCAGCCACATTTTGAAAACGAGGGAACTAAGACTCAGGATCTTGATTCAGGTTTGTCTGACTTTGAGGTCTGTGCCCTTTCCACCATCCTAGAATGCTGCTTCATGTTCCCCTGCATGACTATAGGTGATATTCAGGGATGCAGGCAGCATCAGGAGCAGAATAGTCAAGCTGTGGGGCTGGGTTTCAGGTGGGGTGCTGGGTGAGCACTGATCTGGTATCTGGGTGGATTATTATAAAGGAGGAATGTGGGAGCCTCATGAACTCAGTCTATAGCAGAAATGGACAGTCCTGGCCTACAAATGCCCATGGAGATACTTATTAGAGTTTTCTCACCCTGCGTTTTCTTATCTAGGCATGGGATCTTAACCCTGTGTTAACATGTACTCCTTGTAGCAAGTTTTCTTTCACCATCCTCCTTTATTATCTGTAGGATCCCTTGGGGGTAACCCATCTATAAGCCCAATGCTCTCCTTAGCATTGGGTGTCAGAAGTGTGCTGGTATATATGCCACTTTTCTGGTGTTTATGAGTAGGTATGTCACATCTCCAGATCATAGAGGGATAAGATAACTTCATCAGGTGGAATCACTGAGAGCAATTGTCTCTGAAACCATATTTTACTAATTTATTCCACAAATATTTATTGAGCACTTACTATGTGTCAAGCACCATCCTAGATGCCTGGAAGATAACAAGTGAATAGAGTCTTATAATATATTAAATGGACCAAGCTGAGAAAGAATCTGCTCTCAGTGAGCTTACATTCTAGCACAGCAGAGTAGAAACAATACACACAACAAATAAACAAATTATGTGGTACACCAGCAGAAAGTGATAAGTGGTATTAAATTAAAAAGTGGAGCATATAATTGCCAGAGGTGGACAATGGGGAAGGAGAGGAGTCACAGTATTGAATAAGGAGGTCAAAGTGGGCATCACTGAGAATGTGATTTTTGACCAGATACTTAAAGAACGTGTGGGAGTTAAAGAAGCAGATATTTTGGGGAAAGGTGTTCCAGGCTAGAAAGAACAGCAAGAGCAAAGTCTATGAGATTGGAGTGAGGCCAGGGTGCAAGGAGACAGTGTCCGGAGAAAAGGGAGTGTAAGTTAGAAGAGATGAGGCTGGAAAGATAATAGGGTGGGAGGAGCACGTAGGACCTCTTAGGACATTGTAAGGGCTTTGGTTTTTCCTTTGGATGAAATGGAGGTTCATTGTAGTAGGGCTTTGGGCAGAAGTGGGACATGATCTGATACATAGTAGAATCTGGTGGCTGCTGTGTTGAGAATAGATCATAATTAAGCAAGAATGGAGGCAGTGAGGTCAGTAAGAAATCCATGCAAAAACCCTGAAATGATGGTGGCTCCGACCAGGGCGATAAGAGTTAAAGTGGTGAGAAGTAGTTGGATTCTAAATATAATTTGAAGGGAGAGCCAATGGGATTCCCTGATGTAATAGACATAGGGTAAAGGAATGAGAGTACTCAAGGTTGACATGCTCAAGTCAAAGGATGGAGTCGCCTTTAACTCAGGCAGGGAAGACTGTGGAGGGTACAAGTTTTGAGGGGGAAGATAAATGTCTCTGTTTTAGATAATTGAAAAGTTATTCCTTATGCCTCTCATAATATCCCTGATTAGTCACGGAATGTGGCTTGAGGTGATGGGAGTTGAGATGACTCAAAAGGGAACTGAGGAAATGTGCAATGAAAGAGAGGGCTCCTCCCATATCATCCTTCTCTGAAACTGTTTAATGAGTAAGTTATGAAGATTCCCCTCTAATGGGAGAGACTTCTGGTTCCCAACATCATGTGATCCTCCTCTTTCCCTGGGCACACCATAAACTAGGACAGGGCTATGTGGACAGTGGGCTGGGTGGAAGTGATATGTCACCTCTAGACCAAAGTATTGAATTATCATGATGACCCTATCCCTCTCTCTTCCCCTGTCCTGGTGACCAAGGAAGGCTTCATATTCTAGATGGTCCAGCAACAAAATGTCAGAGCCTCCATCCATCATTTTGGGTAACTCTATGGGAGCAGAGTTCCCCCACTGACCTTGCTGGATATGTACTGTGAAGAGGAAATACAACCTGTTGGATTGAAGCCACTGAGATTTCAGGGTTAATATGTTACCACAGCGAAACCTAGACTATCTTGACTAAAACAACCTTACAGACAAAAGCAAATTACAGCTTACTCTATTTCCTCTTTCATCTCTTATCCTTTTAAGAAATACAAAAGCTGCTAACACTCTCCCGATGCTCCTGATAATACGTCAGTACATCAGAAACCCCACCCATCCCAAGAGACTCGGCTCTGTGTGAAGCCTTCCCCACCCCCACTCCAAGCAGAGGGAGAAGATGCCTCCTTTCTGTTCCCACGGCGCTCTTATCATACCTCTATTAGAGCACTTACCACGTTCTATTGAAATGATTTGTGTACGTCTGTCTCTCCCACTAGACCGTAAGTGTCAGAAGGTCCCTCTATTTCTCTCTTAAGAAACAGGGGAAAATATACCACAGGAAGGATAAATACAGATAAAAGGCAGCTGCCCTTAGTCTCTCCCCAGCCTTTATATGGCACTGTTTTAGTTGAGGCTTTTTTGATTGCAGGCAACAAAAATTTAATCTTGCTAGTTTAAGCGAAAAGAAAGAAAATTTGTTGGAAGAATATGAGGATATAGTCACTCTTGGAATCCAAGGAAAAGGCGAACAATACCTCAAGAAATTGCAGGAGCCAGGACAGTCTTGGGATGTCAGTGAGGGACTTTATCAACATTCCCTCTAAAGCTCTACCGTGGCCTGACACAGCTGCCAACTCCAAGACTCTGGATCCATCAGTGACATTTTTCAGGACCAAGAATCTGATTGGCACAGTTGGGTCAAGTGTTTGCCTCTGGCCCCGTCCCCAGTGGCCAGAAGACGTGCGCCGTAGAGACACAGCCATGGTTTTGGGTATAGGGGCAATTCTCAGAGATAAGGGTCAGGCAGATCCTCTAATGGATGCTTATGTCAGGTAATATCTTGTCCAACCCTTGGTAAAAGCATCTACCTGCCTCACAGCTCTCTCTTGACCTGATACTTTCCGATAAGTTTCAACCAAAACAGACTCTCTCTTGACCTGACACTTTCCAATACATTTCCACCAAGTGCCTTCCTGGAGCCTGCCTTAATGTCCCAAATCACCCTGATCATTTGCAGAAATTCCAGGACACACAATCTTCTTCTGGAGACCAGAATATATCTCAGAAGTGTAGGTCACCTGAGTTGCTTTTACCTGACTGCCCTATTGCTCTGTTGCTTTTCTCCTTGATGGTTCACAGGCACTGGGCTCTGCCCAGAAGCTTTATCACCCTCCTTTGAGGCTGATTGCTCAGCCAAACTGGACTGTTAGCTAGAAACAGACAATGAGTTTACCCATATTAAGCCCATAAAAAATGCATATTGAATTAAATGGAAGTGGATTACTAAAACCTAGATTGTGTCTTCTCTTACCAGCCTTCTCTGGAACGGAAAACTTGTAGTCCTGCAGGGAAGAGAGTGTGTGGCATCAATTCTGGAAACAGATTACCTCAGTCCTGATGGCTGATTCTCAGATTCTCATGTATTCATTCACTCACTCATTCAGCAAACATTTCTGGGGGTGCCAAGCACTTTATTAGGACTGGGGATATTGAGATGAAAAAGATCTTATCTTGCCATTACCTCAAGTCTAGTGTAGTAGGGGATGCAGACATTTACATTCCGGGTGATAGAACAAGCAACAAAGTCTTATAAAAGAGTATGAGTGTTGGTGGGACTGTAAATTAATACAACCAATAGGGAAAACAACATGGAGACTTCTTAAAGAACTAAAAATAGAACTGCCATTGGGCCCAGCAGTCCTGCTACTGGGTATCTCCCCAAAGAAAAACAAATCATTATGTAAAAAAGACACCTGCCCTAGTATGTTTATTACAGCATTATTCACAATAGCAAAGTCATGGAATAAACTTAAGTGTCCATCAATAGATGACTGGATAAAGAAATGTGGAGCATATACATCATGGAATACTATGTAGGCATAAAAAAGAATCAAGTCATACTTTTTGTAGCAACATGGATGGAGCCGGAGACCATTATTCTAAGTGAAATAATTCAGAAACAGAAAATCAAATACTACATGTTCTTACTTATAAGTGGGAGCTAAACAATGGGCACACATGGACTTAAAGATGGAAATAATATACACTGAAGACTCCAAAAGTGGGGGAAGTGGAAGGAGAGTGAGGATTGAAAAATTGCCTATTGGGTACAATTGCCTGTTTGCATGATGGGCACACTAGACATCCAAACTTCATCATTAGACAATCTATCCACGTAACAAACCTGCATATGCACCCCCTGAATCTATTTTTAAAAGAGAATGTGGATTACAAAAATACCTCAATATGAATGCTCCCTCTACCACTTCCTGGGCAGAAGACCTTGAACAAGTTACTTGACCTTTCCAGATCTTAGTTGCTTTATGACAAAAGAAGGCAAAAATAATGTCAGCTTTGCAGTGTTATATTGAGTACTATATATACTATGTAAAGTATCTGGCATATAATCGATTGCCACTAGATGGTAACTATTAATATGATTATGAAATCCAAGTTTTTCACATAGTTAAAATTTTGTGTAATTTCTGGGTCTATAACAGTGTCTGGCACATAGTAAGACTTCAGTACATATTTTTTTGAATGAATGGTCATTTCTCTGGCACTCACCCTCTGTCAGGCATCTGTATGTGTGTCTGTAAAATAATTCAATTTAGAGAGGACAATGCAATCAATATAGAAGCTAAGACCTTTATCTCCAGTGTCAGAAACATTTGTGTTCTGAGTGTTACTATGATTTGGGCTCTGTCTTAGGTCAGGTGCCTAGAAGCAGAACCTGAGAACGGGCTTCCTGTGTAAATGATCAGACTCTTCTTAGGAGAAACGTGTAAGACAGTGATGGAGACAGATGAGAAGCTAGACAAAGATGTCTGGTGGTTTCCGGCGCCTCAGTCTGACTTCAGTCCAATCCCATAGAGAGCTGTAGAGTGTGAATTGCACAAGAAAGGAGCTGGCTCTGGTACCCCCCACATCAGTCAGCTATTGTAGGCAAGTGGTCCTGGGGAGGAGGTTTATAATCTCTCAAGCATCTCTAGGCAGAGTGCTCCCATTGAGAGAATGCCAGTATGAACTCACAGTCATTACCACCAGAAGCTGGGGGCTGTAAAGGGGACCTGGTGAGGAACCAAGAGCATGTACTATAGGCTTGTAAGCACTATCATCAAATATGGAACCCCCCCCCCCCCCGGCAATCGACTCGAGGGAATCGAGGGATTGAGAACTTAAAATACTCATCCAAAGTTATTTAGCTCTAAATAAAAAGTGAATCCCAACAGCTACTCATATGTCCCTAAAAAATATGGACATACACATGTATGAGAGAGAAGGAGAAGGAGAGACAGAGAAAAAAAGAGATACCGACAGAAAGAGACAGAGACAGACAGAGAGAGAAAGACAAGACAGAAAGAGACAGAGAGGGCCAGGCATGGTGGCTCATGCCTGTAATCCCAGTGCTTTGGGAGGTCAAGGTGGGTGAATCACCTGAGGTCAGGAGTTCTAGACCAGCCTGGCCAACATGGTGAAACCCCGTTCTACTAAAAATACAAAAATAAGCTGGGCATGGTGACACACACCTGTAATCCCAGCTTCTTGGGAGGCTGAGGCAGGGGAATCGCTTGAACCTGGGAGGCGGAGGTTGCAGTGAGCCGAGATCATGCCACTGAACTCTAGCCTGGGTGACAAGAGTGAAACTCTGTCTAAAAAAAAAAGAAAGAAAGAAAGAGACAGAGAGACAGACAGAGACAGAAAAAAGAGATAGTTTGACAAAAAGAGACAGAGACAGAGAGACAGAGATATACAGAGACAGAGAGAAAGACAGAGATAGAGAAGAAGGAGAGAAAGAGGAAGAGACAGAGAAAAAGAGACAGACAAAAAGAGACAGAGACAGAGATAGAGAGCTACAGGAAGAGAGAGAGAGGAAGGGAAGACAGAGACAGAGAAAGAGAGACAGACAAAAAGAGACAGACAGAGACAGGGAGAGCGTGAGAGCACTTTTTGGATCCCTGAGCAGCAGAGATCTGACTGACCCTCACTTTCCAAGAGCACGGATGGGGGAAGATCACAAAACTCACAGAAAAAAGGCCATGCAGTGCTTCCAGGCAGATGGGACCCCAGGAAGGCTCACAAAAGATTCCCACTTTCTAAGGTTTACAAAGAAGCACTGAATAAATGGATGAAAAGAAGTCACACGGACAGGGACAATGGCTGCATCCATGGCAGCTTGTGTAGACAGATGACTGAGAATCAAATTCAGCCACTCTTTGGGTGCAAAAGACATGGATGTGACATGACCCTGGGAAGAACCAGAGGTTTTTTTTTTTTTTTTTTTTTTCCCTACAAATCAGAGGGATAGGGAACATGCAGTGAAATAATCATGTTGGGCCAGAAAAAAATAAAATACATTTATTGCACTACTGACTTTGAAGCTTGAAATGTGTACCTATGACAAATGGAAAAACAATTTCTTGGCTTCAGGGAATGGGGTGATAGTGTCCTGGGTTATGGTGAGTAGAGGGTGGGTTATGGTAACTGGGTTATAGTGAATGGATTATAGTGGCTTTACACTGAAGTCAGCATTACTACTCACTAAGAGGCAAATGTTATCCATTTATTTGTGTTTCTCTACTCACTGTTCCTACTAGATGATGGCAAATATTGAAAATTGAGGTCTAGGTAGACTAAAGCTAGAACCCTGATAGGGCTATTGTCTCCATGAAAGGGGACTAATACATTGGTGCTCACCAGTCTGGAGAAGCAAATTGAGGAATTTGTCACTCACCAGGGCTCTGGGTTGGAAAATTACAAAACGACTCATCCATGAGAAACTGAAATGCCAAGTCTGCACCACATGGTCATGTTGAAAGTCAAGTTTACACTACTGGTAAGTGCAGGAATATCTCTAACATGATCAATTAACATTATAACCTTGTCCTAAACTGGTAAAACACCCAAGGCTCTCTGCAGACCAAAGGCAAAAACATTCTGTAAAAACATTATCAGAACACTAGGCTCCCTGGGACTCCCTGGGAATCCCTGCTAGGATTTAGCAATCATTCAAAAACTACAAACCATAGGAAGAAATTATCAACCATAAGGAAAAGACAGCAGACACTCAAGCAGTAAAATTAGCAGTCCCAGCAACTTCGGGTAACAGAATAACAATGTGAAACAGACTATAAGTCTGCTTAAAAATATTAAGGCGATAAAAGCAAAAGTAGACATAATACCAAAAGAGCAGAATGATGTGAAAATAACAAGCAGAATCAAACAGAATGTCTGCCAACAAAAATAAAACCTCAATAAATGTGTTAGACAACTGATTAAACACAGCTGAAACGAGAATTGTTGATGTGTAAGACAGAGCTAAGAATATTACCCAGAATAAAGGTAACAGAGAGGAAGAGGTGGACAGGATGAAAAAAGATATGGAGAACAGGATGTAAGAAAGTGTTCTAGAAGGAAAGAATAGAGAGGAATATGCAATGATCGTTTCCAGAATTCAGGAGGCACACTGCGTTCTAAACAGGTACATAAAATTAAATCCACAAATGGATACATCAAGGTAAAACTGAAAAACAAGGAAGACAAGGAAAATCTTAAAAGCCACCAGGGATAAAAGGATAATGAAATTACCTGCAATGGAAAAACAGATTGATAGTCATAATAGACACTCAGAAGAATGAAACAGTCCCTCCAAAGTCCTGAGAAAGAATACTGTCAATCTAGAATCCCACATTCAGTTTAAATATCAAGGATGAAGGTAATAAAATGACATCTCTAGACAGAAAAGATGGAGAGGATTTAATAATCCCAGGGATGTGTTTCTGTAAAAGGATATTGAACACAGAAGGAAGGGGTGGGGGACAGGGAGTATTATTGAGCTGACAAACTGGTGACATTTGTGGGTAACTCTAAGAAAGCATTTTTCTTAAAAGATAGTAACTAACATTGAAGAAGGGAGTAAAAGCAAGGGGGAAATAAAATAACCAGACAACAAAAATAAATCAGATGGGAAAAGAACAAAGAGAGTTAAAACTTCCTAAGGCCCTCGTGTTGCTCCGGAGGATAGGAGACGTAGTGATTAACTACAGAAATGACCTACGCACACTGAAAACTTAAAGGAACTACTAAGAGAATAGAAATGGAATGCACAACTTCCAAACAAGTAGGGGGAAAAATAACTAACTCAATAAAAGTAGCAGATAGAGGCCGGGCATGGTGGCTCATGCCTATAATCCCAGAACTTTGGGAGGCCGAGGCAGGTGGATCACCTCAGGTCAGGAGTTTGAGATCAGCATGGCCAATATGGTGAAACCCTGTCTCTCCTAAAAATAAAAAAGTTTGCTGGGTGTGGTGGAGGGTGCCTGTAATCCCAGCTACTTGGGAGGCTGAGGCAGGAGAATTGCTTGAAACCCGGAGGAAGTTGCAGTGAGCTGAGATCACACCATTGAACTCCAGCCTGGGCGACAGAGTGAGACTCTGTCTCAGAAAAAAAAAAAAAAAAAAAAAAAAAGTAGGAGATACAAACTATAAAAAGTATATAAATTAAAAATCACAAAACTAGATGGTCCAAATAAACCCAAAGATGCTAGTAATTACAATAAACATGAATGGATCCCTGCCATTTTTTTTTTACAAGAATAAGTTCTTTAGTGGTGATTTCTGAGATTCCGGTGCACTCATCACCTGAGCAGAATACACTGTACCCAACGAGCAGTCTTTTATCCCTCACCCACCTCCCACCCTTCCCCTCTAGTCCACAAAGTCCACTGCATCATTCTTCTGCCTCTGTGTCCTCATAACTTAGCTCCCACTTATGAGTGAGAACATATGATGTTTGGTGTTCCATTCCTGAGTTACTTCACTTAGAATAATAGACTCCAATTTCATCCAGGTTGCTGCAAATGCCATTATTTTGTTCCTTTTTATGGCTGAGTAGTATTCCATGGCGCATATATATATATATATATATATATATACACACACACACACACACACACACACACACACACACACCACAGTTTCCTTATCTGCTTGTTGATTGATGGGCATTTGGGCTGGCTCCATATTCATTACCATTAATTAATATATAGATATGCTTAAGTTGGACAAAAAACCTGAATGTACCTACATATTATTTATTAGAAATATACCTAAAAAGTAATTTTTGAAAGTAATGGGATGTAAGAAGATATCCCAGGCAAATGCCAACCGAATATGTACAATAGGTACAAATATCAGCATCACACAAAATATCATTCAAGATGATAAAGGTTAATTAGGGATTAAAATGATCATTATATAATTATTAAAGAGAAAATTCATCAGCTACATTCAACTGACAACAGCTTCAAAAATAAAAAGCAAAGATAATAGAATGACAAGAAGAATTTGACAAATCTACAATCATAGCAGGAGATTTTAGTAGATATTTTTCAGAAATTGATGGATCAAGGAAATGAAAACTGAGTAAGGATATTGAAGTTCTGACCATCATAGTTAATAAGCTTGGTCTAATGCACATGTTGAAGATGTACAACCTAAAAATTAAAATATATTCTTGTTAAATAAACAGGGAATATTTATCAAAATATCCCAAGGCTACAAAGTGAGCCTCTACAAATACCAAAGACCCAATATTATGTAGACTACTTCCTTAACAATGCAATAAAATTGAAAAAGAAATGCAGAAAGGAAGTCAAACCCTCTCCCACTACATTTGGAAATGATAATACTTTTAAACAATTGATGCACCCAAGAAGAAATTTAATGGAACTTAGGAAATATTTAGACATAAACAACCCAAACCACTGTCTGTTACAGCATGGGGATCTTGATTTCAAAAATTCACGTGGAAGAGTAAAAGGTCAGGTCCAGTAGGAATTTGGGAAGTGTAAATGGAAATAGCAATGAGATTCTTTGATGCCTATTGGTAGGGCAAAAACTTAGAAAGTCTGACAATGACAAGCATTGTCAAGAATGAGTGAGATGATAGGAACCCCCAACCCTGCTGCTGGAGGGGTAAACAGCAGAGCCGTTCTGAAGAGAGCCTGAGCACGAGGATGCCCTTCAATTCAGCAAGTAACCTCTAGGCATATACCCTGGACTGTCTACCCCCCATTAGTGGTTGTGAAACCCAAGGGTCTTAATTAAACAGCTTTAAAAGTAAAGAAATAAAGAAACAGAGAGAGAGAGAAGAAAGAAAGAGAAAAAGAAAGAGAGAAAGGAAGAGAGAAAGGAAGAGAGAAAGGAAGAGAGGAAGGAAGGAAGGAAGGAAGGAAGGAAGGAAGGAAGGAAGGAAGGACGGACGGACGGAAGGAAGGAAGGAAGGGCCGGGCGCGCTGGCTCAAGCCTGTAATCCCAGCACTTTGGGAGGCCGAGACGGGCGGATCACGAGGTCAGGAGATCGAGACCATCCTGGCTAACACGGTGAAACCCCGTCTCTACTAAAAAGTACAAAAAACTAGCCGGGCGAGGTGGCGGGCGCCTGTAGTCCCAGCTACTCGGGAGGCTGAGGCAGGAGAATGGCGTAAACCCGGGAGGAGGAGCTTGCGGTGAGCAGAGATCCGGCCACTGCACTCCAGCCTGGGTGACAGAGCCAGACTCCGTCTAAAAAAAAAAAAAAAAAAAAAAGAAAGAGAGAGAAAGAAAGAAAGAGAGAGAAGGGAGAGAGGGAGGGAGGGAAGGAAGGAAGGGGAAAAGAGAAAAAGCTCAAAGTGTATTACACATAGTAAGATTAGGTATTGGTTTTGTAAAAATTGTGCACAAGTAAGTGTATGTGTGTGTGGCAATGTAAATACATTTTTTTTTCTGGGGGTTGTGGTTAAAAAAAAAGAATTTTCTAGATACTGCTCTAAAGAAACTCTCACATTTGTACACAAGAGATAGAGCTAAGGGTACTCATTGTAGTGTTTGCAGTACCAAAAGCTGGAAAGTTCTAAATGTCTATCCATAATGTAATGGAAAAGAAAAGTTATCTTTATCCACTCAGTGGATAAAGGATATCCTGCAGTTAAAATAAGCTAAGTATACATGTGTCAACACTTGAGAAATCTCAAAATCATAATGTTGAAGATAAGTCTTCATGTAGCATGCCTCTAATTTTTTTTTTTTTTTAGACGGAGTCTAGCTCTGTTGCCCAGGCTGGAGTGCAGTGGCACAATCTCCGCTCACTGCAACCTCCACCTCCCGGGTTCAAGTGATTTTCCTGCCTCAGCCTCTCAAGTAGCTGGGATTACAGGTGCCCACCACCACGTCCAGCTAATTTTTGTATTTTTAGTGGAGACGGAGTTTTGTTGTGTTGGCCAGGCTGGTCTCGAACTCCTGACCTCATGATCCACCCACCTCAGCCTCCCAAAGTGCTGGGATTACAAGCATAAGCCACCACGCCCGGCCAACATGTCTTTAAATTTTAAAGATGCATATATATTTGTGGTAAAAATACTGAGATATTCACGGGAAGATCCACACCAATTTCAGGGTTGTGCTTACATATGAGGCAGAATGTCGGGAGGAGACTAGGGAGGAGTATGTGCCTGGCGTGACTTTGGCTTTACCGGTAACATTCTAGATGTAAACAAATCTGAATCAAATAAGGGAAAACGTGAACACCTGTACAATTCGAGTGCTGGGTACACAGATGGCTATAATCTTATTTACTTTGTGTTTGAAATTGTTCACAAATAAAAACATGAAAATTTAAATGATCACAATAAAAATACCTTCCGAGCAGCCCCTACCCAGCAGAGGCTCCCATCCCAAACTGAATGGCCAGTGTGGACTCGGCCATTTGGAAGGGGATGCTTGCTGGCATTTAAGCTTGAGGCTAGGCAGACAGAATGTAAATTTATATCACACACTCCGACGAAATCAATAGAGGTAATTTCCTGATTCAAACCCATAGATGTGCACAGAATCATCCAGATCTACAGAGAACTATACACATGGAGAGGGAGCTCAGGGGGGCAATTCAAGGCCTGAATTATTCAGTGTCTGTCTCACGTCCCCGTCTCTTTGGGCTTCAGTTGGGGCGTGGTGGAGAAGCATGAATTCTGCTGCTGGACTGGCCTCGGCTCAGATGCTCTGACAATAAAGACCTGTGATGAATGATAATTGTGTTTTCTCTACATCAGAGTATGGAAATCTGTTTATAGATTTGGATTACAAATTCTGGAAGCTTTATATGTTTAATGATTTTTTTTTCACTGACCTTAAAGGGCACTGTACTGTTTCAACGATGACTCTGCTTAAATTCAGGCCACTGCTGAATTAACTCCGATTCTGCCCTGTGGAATTAACTTCTGTGATTAAGTCAAACCGGAAATGCCACTTATCCCACCCCCAACTTCTTCTCGTGATTTAGAAAACAGGTTAGGAAGGGAAAAGACAGACGTTTGGGAGAGAATGGTGAATGGCTGTTTTTCTTCCTTAGGCTTATGGGAGCCCCGTGATTCTAGACTTCATAACTGAAATCCCTGTTGAGCACAGAGTAGTCCATTGGGTCTCATTTGTGTTTCTCAAAGACCGAAGCAACTGGCCATGAAGTTCAGTTCTAATAGGATTAAAAAATACAGCAGCAGGTAGATGGCTACAATATCAAAAGGTGCTGAGTGACATACACATTAGAAAAAGAAAACTGAATTAGCAGTGACATTTTTTGGCCTGAGGGCTTTTTTTTTGGACTGTGAAAATAAAGACACACTTTGATCTATTCTACTTAGAACCTGACAAAACATCAAGGCCAGAATATTGCCTCTAATCTTATTAGTCATTTCCAGAGTGTATCCCTTCGGCTCCTCTGTTCCTTGCGGATAAGGCTGTGTGTTTCTCTGAATGGACATTTTATGCTTCTGTTACAGCAACCCCAGAAGAGAAGTCATGCTGGGCACTCATAAGGGGTCCCGTGATTGTTGTAGGAAGCAGCTACTGGATTGGCCGTGACTCTGTTAGATTCATGAGATTTTAAGCGTTCTTCCTCAGTGTGGAAACACCATCACCAGTGGGAGTGAAATGTAAAAGAAGGCAGGGAAACGACAGGCTAGTGAATATAAAATTATAAAAGACGCAAGCGGCAAAAACTCTCCTGTTCATTAATAAAATGTTTCATTATTTTCTCAAAAAATAAAAATAAAAAATGAAATGGGACCTACCATTAGACACAATCTAAAAGTGTTTTTTTTTTTTTTTTTTTTTTTTTTACATTTTGAAGATAAAAAACAATGCTGCAGGCATTCAAGCAAGAAAACAGTTACCTTTGAAAACAAACACAAACACAAAAGGGAAACAAAACAGAATATATATTTAAAAAAAGAATCCGGCAGGCTCAGACCTTTCTGCTTCAGCAACAAACACCGTCACAGACTGAAGTGATGCCTCTACAGCTTTGAGAAAAGAAGATTGTAACTCGATACGCATCCAAGTTGGCATTCAGGTATGAAGAAAACAGAAAAGCATTTCAGAGATCCTCTTGTCAGGAGAAACAGGATTGCAAAGATATCCAAGTGAAAAGACCTCGGCATGTAGGACTTTGAAGCCCGCAGTAAGAGTCTGGAATTTTTTCTATGGATTTTAAGCAAAGGAGTGATGTGATTCAATGGATGTTTTAAAAATATTAACCTAGCTTGCTGGGTGGAGAACAGACTAGAAGGCTAAGTGTAGGAGTGGGCATATGAATAAGGGGGTTTTGCACCCACCAGGTAAGAAATGACGAAGGCCTGGACTGGTGCAGTGATTGTCAAGGAAAAGAAGTGGTTGGATTTGAGACCTCTTTTCTAGGAAGACCCCATAACAGGAATTGTGGATAAGTTGTCTTGGAGGTGGGCTGGGGTGATGAAGGACTCAGAGAAGGCTTCAGGTTTTGATTGTGAGCACTGGGAAGCTGGTGTTGCAACTTACGAAACAGAAGGACTAGTGAAGGCATAAATTTAGGGTTGAAGATCAATGGACTGGTTCTGAACCAGTTTGAGAGGCTAAAACTTCCAAACAGTGAGGCCAAGAAAGTAATTGGATATGCAAGTGTGGAATCATGAAAGATGTTCCCTGCTCCATATCAATTTGTGCATCCGCTGCTGACCCCTTCTGATCCCTCACATCCTCCCCAACTTTTTCATTGACCCTCTGGGGCTCCTATACTGTGATCAATAAATGCACCATCCTTCCAATATTACCTCATCAGTGAATCTTGTCCTAATCCAATATAAAGCAACATATTTTCCCTCCTTGGCCATCACCACCTGGCTTACTTTCTATGTTTATTTGTTTGTTTCGCCACACTAGAAGGCAAGTCCATGAGATCTCTGACTTTGTTTTGTTCACCAGTGTATCCCTATAGTCCAGAACAGTGCCTTGCACGATTGGGTAGAGGCCCAATCAATATTGTTGCTGGTGACTAGAAGCCCAATCATCTGGATTTTAGCCTCCATTATAACGTCATGAAACCTCCCTGAGATTGTTTTTAGTTGTGAGGTGGGGACCTTAGTATGTGCCCTGCTAGCTCATGGGGCTGTTGTGACCATCATGTGAATTATTTGACCCCATGGCTTAACTGTTAGACAGAAAGATTTTGACATTTTCATAGGCCATAGCCTCATGCCAAAAATGCAAAGCAGATTGTGTGAAACTCAATAAGGGGATGTTTGACAGTTTTCTATGTGATTTCCATGGGGGGAAAAATGGGGTGGGGGATGAGGGCCCCAAAGAAATGAGTGTGTTCTCGTAGGGAGTTCTCTGGTGAGTTCTGATCTTAAAA
This sequence comes from Chlorocebus sabaeus, assembly GCF_047675955.1. Taxonomy (NCBI): domain Eukaryota; kingdom Metazoa; phylum Chordata; class Mammalia; order Primates; family Cercopithecidae; genus Chlorocebus; species Chlorocebus sabaeus. The sequence continues at coordinate 20,677,389 of NC_132908.1, forward strand.
TGATCAGTACATAAAACATGGAAAGAGGGCCTTAAAACTAAAGGTGAATACAAAAGAGTGGTGAGCACGGACAAGAATGGTCTCAGAGAGGCTGTGGTAAAAAAAGAGCTAAGGCTTGCAAAAATGTTAAGGACGAGAAGAATTGATTTGGGGGCACATTTGAAGCAAGAAGATAAATTACAAGATCGTGCCAACACATGACAGATTAAAAGCAGAACTTGGGTTTTAGTTTGTTTCCAACAAAGAAAATGCTCTTCAGATTTGAAATAAGAAATCCTTAAAAATGAAACCTAAAGAGCAAGGGAAGTATGAAAAGGGACAACATTTTGCTTTATTAGATAAGATTGAGTCCCCCAAAGCTGGCATAACTGTAAACTCAATCCCCTTCTCCATTTCTTGGGCCTTTTATTTTCTCCCCCAAGCTTGGCACTCAGGTTACCTATTGAGCTCTGGGTGTATTTCCGGCCAGTTCTCAGCTCAGTCTGATGAAAGAGATTATTAGGGAACCACGTCAGGTGAAGACTTGTTAGAAAGAATAACTGCTGTAGAGAGGCCTCTCCTGATCCTTACGATGGGCCTAGAAGAGGCATGACCGGCTGAGCATGTGCATGCTTGGTTGTGTGTGTGTATGTGCATGAGGGGTATTTCTTTACAAGGGAGGTCAAGGGAGGTGTCTTCTGATGATAGGAAACTAGGCTTTATTGTCACCATCTCCTCTGCAAGAGGTAGGAGAGTTTGGGGAACACAAGGGCTGTGGTTCCCCTGCTGCTAAGAAGCACAACATAGACATACTTTTGGATTTTCCAGCCTCTTACTAAATACTCCAAGAGAAGTTGATAAGGCCTTGCCTTCTCTTCTGGGAGCCCCACAAAACATTCATGAGATGGAGAAAACCCTGGGAAGATTGTTGGAGTGAAACCCCAAATAACAATTGCTAATCTTATTCAACAAAGTAATGTTTCTGCATCATTGTTCTTGGATAGCACTATTGACCATCTCAGATCATAGTTCTGACTTAATACAATATAGCAAATTTAGCCTTCATCTGGGTCCTTAAAATGCTAATCCTGCATCAAGATCTCTCAATACCCCTTTTCTCCTGTGTTAGGTCGTTTTTGTGTTGCTATAAAGAAATTCTGAGACTTGGTAATTTATAAAGAAAAGAGGCTCAATTGGCTCACGGTTCTGCAGGCTGTACAGGAAGCATGGTGCTGGCATCTGTTTCTGGTGAGGCCTCAGGAAACTTAAAATCATCGTGGGAGGTGATGGGGAGCCAAAGTGTCACATGGTGAGAGTGAGAGAGCAGGAGAAAGACAGCAAAGGTGTCAAACTCTTAAACAACCAGCTGCCACGTGATCTGAGTGAGGACTCACTCATCACCAAGGTGAAGGCACTAAGCCATTCATGAAGGATCTGCCCCCACAACCCAACAACTCCCACCAGGCCCCACCTCCAACACTGGGGATTACATTTCAACACGAGATTTGGAGAGGACACACATCCAAACTATATTGCCCCCATTCTTTATAAGGCTATTGGTGGAAAACATCTTTCAAAATTTAACTATTGCTTGAAACTTGGGAATTAGTCATACCCGTGTTGATATGCTTTAATCCACTTATAAGTGCTTTACTCTAGAGCCCACTCCCCTTTCCCCTGCTGACCTGACCTTAGTGTGTTCTTGACCTCTCTTTTTCATAGTCCAAACTCATAATTTACCCATTATCTCCCTGGTGGAATGACCTTGACTGTTGCACTCTGGACTGGACACTGGGTTTCCATGTGGTCATCTGACTATTGGGATCCAACTCTGCCCCCAAGGGGTTACTTGGGATAAGTATGGGTTCATAAGAATGGGATTCCATTTTGATTTCCATTCTTTGCTCTTATTCTTACAAATTGTTTATGCTTTCCATCTCCCATCCCCATGGGGATCACCATCCTCACTCTTGCTGGGGGCTGGGTCCTGCCACCCACAAGGAGGCTTCTCAGACACTGCCTTTCTGTCTTCTTGGGCTTCTGAGCACTGTTCTTCTGGGGGCTCTCCCCTGACACCCATATGCCATTACTCTCCATAGCAGCCAGTGCGCCAGGCAACCACTTAGTTACACCATGAGCATGGAAGATCATACAGGCATACATGCAGGAGACCACACCTTGCTAATTGAACCTGGGGGGTCAGCCCCTGCTACTTTCCATGTCTCTTCCTTACTAGAAAGAGAATCTAGTCTAGATTATGGTCTGTCTACCCTACCTACTTGATCTAGCTGTGAATTCTCTATTCTTCCTGACTCCCTTTGAACAATAATAGTTCTAAAACTTATACATATGGGATTCCCAAACAACTGCCAGTAATCGTTTGACTTTTTGACAGGCAGATACTGAGTCTCATTTATCTTTCTAGCCTGGGGCAGCAAGCAGCTACAATGTTTATAGGAAGAAAAATCAGGAGACTAGAAAAAGATGCTAATCTTTGTTTCCAAAAAATGGCAAATTCCAACAAGTGAAAGAGAGTTAAATGGTGAAACCCTCAATAAATCCTTGCAATTTTGGTTTGTGTACTTGGGAAAGAATGACAGTCACGAAGTGAATCATATGAAATTGACCTAATTCCCTGATTCTGAGGGGATAAGTCTCAGGGATATAATATGGAGGTTGTGTATCTCAATCTTTGTAAAAACTATATATCTTTATATATACATATATATGTTACGTATATATGTGGTAAATATAATTCTCCATTTTAACCATTTTTAGGTGTACATGTCAGCGGCATTAAGTATATTCACGTTGTTGTATGACCATCACCATCATCCATCTGCAGAACTTTTTCATCTTCCCAAATTGAAAATCTACCCAGTAACTTCCCATTGTTTCTTCCCCCAGCTGCTGGCAGCCACTGTTCTACCTTGTCTCCATGCATTTAGTGATCCTAGGAACCTCGTATAAGAGGAATCACACAATATTTATTCTTTTTCTACTGCCTTATTTCACTTAGCATAAGGTCCTCAAGGTTCATCCATGTGTAACACGGGTCAGAATTTCCCTTCTTTTTAAGACTGAAAAATAGCATATCTCAGTTTCAAAAAGACAGAGTTTCTCCCACTATTCTATAGGAATTCAGGCCGAGGGATGAGATACGGAGACATCACAGAATCCATGCATCTGGAGGAAGCTGTCTTGGGAAGTTCCACAATACTCTTGTCCAGGCTCTGCCCGGGACAACATTTCTAACAATGACTTAAGTGAGGCCACAGGAGGGCTGCCAAGCTAATAACTTGTGAATGACACAAAAATTGGGCCTAATAGCCCTTTGGTCGAATGATGAATACAGATTCAAAATATGTAGTATACTAAAATGGTACACTGAAACCAAGGAAATGAAATTTAACAGCAATACATGTAATTTACTAAAATTAGGCTAAGGTGCACATGCGCATATGTGTGCATGCATGGGAGTGTGTGAACAAACACAAACACACACACACAACTGCAGAAGCACAAGAGGGACTACAGCTGCCTAAGAGCAGCACAACCAAGAGTTGTGGGTTTTAATTGACCACAAACTCAGACTGAGTCAACAGTGGCATGTGGTTGCCAAAAAAAAACAACTAATGTGATCCAGAGGGGCATTAATAGAAGCACAATGTTCGAAGCAAGGCAGGAAATAGCTCGTCTGCAGGCCATGATGGTTAGGCCGCCCCTGGAATGTTGTGCTCAACTGGGTACCACAGTTTATGAGGGACATAAAAAAAACCCCAAAAACTGGAGGGCATTTGGCAGAAGGTGAATGGTCTGGAAAACGTGCTGCATAAGAAGCAGGAAGTAAATCAGGAAATTTAACAGATAGAAAAGAGGACTTTGCAGGGGCCACACAAAGGGTGGCTTTGCAATTTGGAAGGCCTGCTTCTGTGTAGCATTAGGAAATGAAACTGCTACTCATGGATGGAAGTTCTGGGCAGGGTAATTTCTACTTAGAAAAAGAAACAACTTCCTTACAGTTGGACCTATCAAGCAATAGAATGGGCTCTTTCAGGAGTGAGTTGCTCATCACTGGAGGCAATTACTCAGTTGTTTTAGGACAGTGGTTCTCTGAACCACGTGTGGTAGCTCCTGCCTATAGTCCCAGCTACTTGGGAGGCTGAGGCAAGAGGATTGCTTGAGCCCAGCAGTTCGAGGCTGCAGTGAGCTATGATCACACCACTGTACTCCAGCCTGGGTGACAGAGTGAGACTGTCTCTAAATTTAAAAAAAAAAAAAAATCTTTAAAAAAGAACAGTAGTTCTCAGGAGCAATTTTGCCCCCCTGGGGATATTTGACAATGTCTACAGACATCGTTGATCTTCACAAATGGGGAATGGGAGGTGCTGCTGGCTTCTAGTGGGATGCTGCTACAGTGCACAGGACAGCCCCCAGAGGCTGAATGATCCAGTTCAAGATATCAATAGTGCTGACCTCTGGCTGTAATCCCAGCACTTAGGGAGGCTGAGGCGAGTGGATCACCTGCAGGAGTTCGAGATCATCCTGGCCAACATGGTGAAACCTCGTCTCTCTAAAAATATAAATAAATAAATAAATAAATAAATAAATAAATAAATACAGCCAGGCATGGTGGCAGGCACCGGTAGTCCCAGCTACTCGGGAGGCAGAGGTTGGAGAATTGCTTGAACCCAGGAGGTGGAGGTTGCAGTGAGCTGAGATCACACCGCTGTGCTCTAGCCTGGGTGACAGATTGAGACCCCCATCTCAAAAAAAAAAAAAAAGAAAAGAAAAAAAAGTCCTGAGCTCAAGAAACTTGCTTTTGTTTTAGAAGGAATCCTATACTAAAATGTTTTAGACCAGAGGAGCAAGTCTGCTGGATCTGGCCTGCAGATTATTTTTTAGTTTTATGTCACTTGCCAACATTTAAGAATCCCGAGATTTAACATAAATATTTGGAATTCCAGCCTCTTTAAAAAAAATTTCCATATTTGGCAATATCTGCCCCACCTGCCTGGAGGTGAGAAATTGCCTGGAGCTGAGAAGTTGGTGTCTCTTTTGGATGAATCAAGAGCTCTCCGGTTCATCAGAGTCTTTACCTGATTACCTGTCTGACATTGCAGGCATTTGAGTTTGTGACCTCGCGTGCCTTTCATCCAGTGGATCTCAACTCTGCCGTGCATTTGATCACCTGGGGAGCTTTGAAAAATCCCAGTGCTAAGGCTGCACCCTCGACCAATTACATCAGACTCTCCAGAGGGGAGACCCAGGCTTCGGTGTTTTTTATAGGTCTCCAAGATGGTTCCAAGGTGAAGGCAAGGGTAAGAACCACAGCTATAGATAAGGTAACACTATAACCTGCAGGAAGACGTTCTAAGACAAGCTGACTCATACCCAGCAGATAGAACTTTCTAATAGTTAAAGAATGTAAGGCCAGGCATGGTGGCTCATGCCTGTAATCCCAGCACTTCGGGAGGCCAAGGCGGGCGGATCACGAGGTCAGGAGATTGAGACCATCCTGGCCAACATGGTGAAATGCTGTCTCTACTAAAACATAAAAAATTAACCCGGGGGTGGTGGAGCGCGCCTGTAGTCCCAGCTACCTAGGAGCTGAGGCAGGGGAATTGCTTGAACCCGGGATGTGGAGGTTACAGTGAGCCAATATCTCGCCACTGCACTCCAGCCTGATGACAGAGCAAGACTCCAGCAAAAAAAAAAAAAAAATTAACAACTGAATAGGCTGCTTTGGAAGTGACCTCCAAAAGAAATCTTGACTTTGGGATGTCTGAAAGGGAGAGAGATGGAATGAAAGCAGTTTGTTACCTTGAATGTGGATGCTCTGGGGAGTATCCCCAAGTACCCAGGTCCAGGTACCATTCTGGAAGATTATAACCTAGTAAAGTCAGGTGGGCTGAGCAGGTATAAGTTGAAAAACTTCCCCAGATGATAAGCTGATAAGTGCTCTTAAAAGAGAACACTAAGTCAGATGAATGACCTCTACAAACCCCCAACCTCAACCTTGGCAATGACTCAGGTCCTTAAGAAAAAAATCTATGTAAACCTTCAAATACACACTGAAATAGAAACGTAAGTAACATAGCCATTATGGGTTGGGGAGTATTTTTACTGAGGTTAAACTTGAAGCTGTAAGATTCTCTGATTTGGTCTAACATTAAGGCCTAAAGGATGCCAGGAAATAACTGTTTTTTAGGTTCTAGCTCTTTTTCTGACACACTTGACATGTGATGCTTGCTTAAATAACCTCTCAGAAAGCAGCTTATGTACTTGTGAGAGTTCTTAGCTTCAAGCAACAGATATGATGCTTGATTCCGCCTGCTTTAAGCTAAAAGGAATTCTGTTAAATGGATGACAGTGTAAGAAGGTTTTTGAATATGTTTGCTTTAATAAAGTATGATACATCTATGCAATGGCTTATATTAAAGCCATTAGAAACTATTAAACAGATTTAAACTTTTTGGTATGTAAAGATGTTCACAACAGTGGTCTTTGTGAGAATATTAGGTTACGGAAAAGAATATAAGCTATGATATGATTTATCTTTAAAGTAGCATATATTTATGTTGATAGTTATATACAAAATCTGGAAGAAAACTGAGCCTCAACCTAAACCTCATACCTTATTTAAAAATTAACTTAAAATAGATCATAGTCTTAAATATTAAATATAAATCTATAATTTTTTTTTAAAAAAAGAAAAATCTTGAAGATCTTGGTTTTTAGACTTAACACCAAAGGCATAACCTGTAAGAGGAAAGACTGATAAATCTGACCTCATCAAAATTAAAAACTTTTGCTTTGCAAAAGAACTCATGAAAAGAATGAAAACAAGGAGGTGCAAACTGGGAGAAAATACCTGTAAACCACGTATCCAACAAAGGACTAGTAGCGAGAATATATAAATGATTCCCAATACTCAACAGTAACAAAAAATAAGATTAGAAAATGGGCAAGGCCGGGTGCGGTGGCTCAAGCCTGTAATCCCAGCACTTAGGGAGGCCGAGACGGGCGGATCACGAGGTCAGGAGATCGAGACCATCCTGGCTAACACGGTGAAACCCCGTCTCTACTAAAAATACAAAAAACTAGCCGGGCGAGGTGGCGGGCGCCTGTAGTCCCAGCTACTCGGGAGGCTGAGGCAGGAGAATGGCGTAAATCTGGGAGGCGGAGCTTGCAGTGAGCTGAGATCCGGCCATTGCACTCCAGCACGGGCTACAGAGCAAGACTCCGTCTCAAAAAAAAAAAAAAAAAAAGAAAAAGAAAATGGGCAAGAACATGAAGAGACATTTCAGCAAAAAGGACATGCATTTGAAAAATAAGCATAAGAAAAGATGTTCAGCATCATTAGGAAACATGTTAAAACCACAATAAGATTATCACCACACATCTATCAGAACGGCTGAAATAAAAAACAGTGACAACATCAAATGCTGTACAGGATGTGGAGAAACTGGACCACTCACACATTGTAAGATAGTATGGCTACTCTGGAAAACAGCTTGACTGTTTTTTATAAGCTATCAGGTTGGTACAAAAGCAATTGCACCATTGACTTTACATTTTGGAAGGCCTGCTTCTGTGTAGAATTAGGAAATGGAACTGTTACTCGTAGATGGAAGTTCTGTGCAGGGTAATTTCTACTTAGAAATTAGGTTCCTTTTGCACCAACCTAATAAACATGCAATTACTATTTTATCCAGCGGTTGAGCTCTTGGGCATTCATTTACCCATGGAAATGAAAACTTATGTCCACACAAAAACGTATACGCAAGTATACATAGCAGCTTTATTTGTACTGGGAAAAACTGGGAACAACCCGAATGTCCTTCAATGGTTGGATGATAAGAAGCTGTGATACACCCACACTATGGAATACTACTCAGCAATAAGTAAGAATGAACCAATTTTTTTTTTTTTTTTTGAGACGGAGTCTTTGCTCTGTCGCCCAGGCTGGAGTGCAGTGGCACGAACTCGGCTCACTACAAGCTCCGCCTCCCGGGTTTACGCCATTCTCCTGCCTCAGCCTCCCGAGTAGCTGGGACTACAGGCGCCCGCCACCTCGCCCGGCTATTTTTTTGTATTTTTTAGTAGAGACGGAGTTTCACCGTGTTCGCCAGGATGGTCTCGATCTCCTGACCTTGTGATCCGCCCGTCTCGGCCTCCCAAAGTGCTGGGATTACAGGCGTGAGCCACCGCGCCCGGCCAAGAATGAACTATTGATATGTGTCACAATTTCGATGGATCTCCAGGGAATTATGCTAACTGATAAAAAAGGCTAGTTCCAAAAGATTACATGCATTGTGATTTCATTTATGTAACACTGGTGAAAAGATGAAATTTTAGAAGTGGAGAACAGATTAGAAGTTAGGGATGGGGAGTGGGGCAGGAGAGAGGTGGGCGAGGTTATTAAAGGTCCTTGTGATGATGGAACTGTTTTGTATCTTGACTGTGGTGGTGGATAAATGAACACAATAATACTGTATTCAATTAAATACACACACAAATGAGCACAAGTAAAATGGGAAATCTGAATAATATCAGTGGATTAATGTCAATATCTAAATTAAAAAATTAGCTGGATGCATTTTCCTCCATCTGTAATCCCAGCTACTCAGGAGGCTGAGGCAGGAGGATCACTTGATCCCAGGAGTTTGAGGCTACAGGGAGCTATGATAGCACCACTGCACTCCAGACTGGGCAACAGAGCAAGACTCTGTCTCAAAAAAAAAAAAAAAAAAAGGTCAATATCCTGGTTGTGATACTATAGTTTTCCAAGATGTCACCACTGGGGGAAATTGGGTAAAGGATACATGGGCTCTCCTTGTATTATGTCATACAATTGTATGTGAATCTACAAATAACTCAAAATAGCAAATTGAATTAGCAAAAAGAAAAATGGGTCAGGTACAGTGGCTGACGCCTGTAATCCCAGCACTTTGGGAGGCTGAGGTAGGCAGATCACTTCAGGTCAAGAGTTTGAGACCAGCCTGGCCAACATGGCAAAACGCCGTTGCCATTAAAAATACAAAAATTAGCTGGGTGTGGTGGCAGGGCCTGTAACCCCAGCTACTTGGGAGGCTGAGGCATGAGAATGGCTTGAACCCTGGGGGTAGAGGTTGCAGTGAACCGGGATCACACCACTGCACTCCAGCCCAGGTGACAGAGTGAGACTCTGTCTCAAAAAAAGTCATAATAAAAATTAAAAAAGAAAAATGCATTGGCATGTAAAGATGTCCACAATACAGGGTTTTGTGAAAAAATTAGGTTGCAAAACAGAATGTACTCTATGAATTATTTTTGTAATTTTATATGTCTATATTAATGGTTACATATAAAATCTAGAAGGTTATATGCTGAAATGATAACAGTCAGTTCTTCAGGGTGGCAAGATTTTGGGTAACTTTAATTGTAACTTTCTTTTATTTCCTTGTGTGTTCTATTGTTTTTTCTACTGGACACATGGACTCAAGGGGTGGAAATAAGTAAACATTTTAAAAGAGAGAATAAAAGGCTGTTGGGTAGCTCATAGAATTGCTGAGATGTCTGGAGAAAGAGAAAAGTGGAAACAAGCAGAAAAAGAGGCTGACCAGTAGAAATCTCTGGCCATATCCCTTCAAAGACGGTCTAGTTAGGGTACTGCTGCTGCTGCCCCAGCGGTAGATGCAGCTTGCCATCAGACACCATTCTTCCTGCTACCACTTGCCTTTGGAATGCTAATCTTGCTGCAGCTGCCACTGCCACACAGACAAACACACACATACAGCCACACAGACACACACACACACAGCTGCATAGACACACACACACAGACACACACACACACACATTGCTCCCTCACCGCCGACACACACACAGTGGTGGGTGGAGACTCTCTGTAGTCCTTGCTTCCTTGTGTCTTTTGCTACTGATGCAAAGACCAGAGCAGGTGCACAGACAATTCCTAACACTTTCAGGGCTTAGAGCAAGAGCACAATTGAAGTCCAATCTACTGTATGCTTAAACATTTAAAAGTTATAAACCAAACCTAAGAAACTATTACATAAAATACATTCTATAATATGCCTTCAAAACATCCTTAAAGGCCCAGTTCAAATGAAGGTGATGGCAGGGGGAGAACCAGCCTGGTCGGTGGCTCATCCCCTTTTTCTTTCCACCACTGACTCATTCTCCACTTTAAGTTGCCTTATATACAGGCATGTAAGCATCCAAGCACCATCCACACACTACCGCCATCCTCTGCCTGCAAACAGTCACTTCATGGCCACCCTTTGAACCTTAGGATATGCATGCAGTCCACCCTCAAAATCGTGGATTTGGGGAGGAGATTGTACAGGCTTGGAAATGAATTGAAGCCTTTTGACCAGATAGTCCAGGATCCAGGATACCTGGAATGTGATCTATAAGTTGGGGGGCGGGCAGCCATAGGTGAACACATCTCCTTGGCCCTGTGGACTTCTCACCCCATGGGAAGGGACACAGCCAGTGTCTGGATTTCCCTAGCTGCAAGGGAGTCCAGGAAAGTGAAATCTGACACTTTTCAGCTTGAAGTTTTGCCTGCCACCAAGACTTAGTGTAGGGAATTCCATAAACATAGGAAAGGTGCTCAAAGCTGAGCAGCTTAAAAGAACAAATGTCCACTATGATATTATCTAATTGTGGGCTTAGACATTCATAGATTGATGATGATGACAATGACATTGATCACAATAAAGGCTAACCTTTTTTGAGCATTCACTTCTATTGGCACCATGAAAATCTCTTTACTCTTTTTACTCTCATGACAACTCTAAGATACAGTCCCTTTTGTTATTGCCACCCCCAACAGAGACAAGAAAAACGAGATGGCAAGAGGCTAGATCACTTAGTCAAGGTCACTTGGGTAGCAAGTAGCACAGACAGGCTTTGAACACAAGTCCACCTGTCTCCAGGAACCCCAAGGTTTACCTCTACACTGGACATCCTCTAGAGAGTAGGCTGGTAGAGATCACCTCCAAATCAACATATATGTTAGTAGCTATCTGCCTTAACTATAGGAAATCTGACCAATGCTCCCTACAAATGTTTGATTCTGAACCAGAAAACCCATTAGGATGAGTTCACTGGATGGTGAAAACATTCTAGGGTGCTCTGTAAGCCAAGTTCAATGATATTTTAACACAGTTGGCCCGCTACCCTCTCCTCTCACCAGCCTTCTTTAGGACCAAGGATTCACAGAAGTTGAAGTTGTGGAGATAGGACTGAGGAATCCCAGTAGAAATTGAAAAAATATGGTGAGTGACTGGGAGGTGAACATGTGTTACCCTCGTGGTGGAGAGAAGGCAGGCATTCTCTGGTCCCTTTCTTTTCTTTTCCCCCTCTCCACACCCCAAGTGTAGGATTAGGGTGGGATGCTTTTAGGGATTATTAATAAAGAACAGATTTTTCAGTTTTGCAGGAAGATGATAAGAGATGAGAGAACCTTTCATAGCTGAGGCATTTTAGAGGAATTTAGTTTGGGGGCACTTGAGCACAGTGGTTGAGGGGAGGGTGAGGTAGTCCAGTTTCTACTGGGGGTACTGTGGTACCTTGCTGGTTAAGGATAGATCCTAGGTAAAAGTTTCCCAAACTTATCTTCCCATTGGAATCACCTGGTGTACTTTTTAGAAATACAGCTTTCGAGCTGTGATTCAGACCTACAAAGTTGGAATCTCTTAGGGAGATTTATTGGTCAATAGATGGTTAGCCTGGTTTAAAGGAAAAAGGATCCAAAATCATATTCAAGCTTAATTTTGGGTCCAGCTAAGATAGGAAAAGAGGTATATAAAGGCTCTCACTAGAAATAAAAGCAAACATTGGGCTAGAGCAATGTTTCTCCAAGTGTGGGGTGTTTATGAGTACCAAGATAATATTAGGTGTCAACACAGCCATCAATTCACAAAGAAAGTTATTCTTTTACAAACCTCTTTCAGTCCTTCTGATTACGTCAAGAACTATCAATCTGGTGCTAAAATGTCTTTAACGCCTCTCTTGCTTATTCCTCTTCCAAACAAAGAGAAAGCAAATCTCAAATTCAGTTTCTAGCAGAAAACAGGATCTAAAGAATGTTATAGTGTTGTGTTGTCTGTATTGAATGTGTGTATTTTTTTTAAAATTATACTTTAAGTTCTGAGATACATGTGTGAAAGTGTTTTTAAAGATTTTATTCCTTGATTACCTTTTAATTGTCACATAATACTTGTACATATTTCTGGGATACAATGTGATGTTTTGATATATGTGCACTTTGTGTAATAATTGAATCGGGGTGTTTAGCAAGGCCATCACCTAATACATTTATCATTTCTTTGTGGTGAGAACACTCAAGTCTTCTCTCCTGGCTATTTTGAAATATACAATGCAATATTGTTAACCATGCTCATCCTACTGTGGAATAGAACATTAGAACTTATTTTTTTCTATGTAACGTAACTTTGTATGCATTGAGCAATCTGTCTTTATCCCACTGCTCCTCTTCCCTTCCCTGGTGACCACTATTCTACTCCCTACATCTATGCGATCAGTTTCTGTAGATTTTACCTGTAAGTGAGATCATGCTGTATTTGTCTTTCTGTGCTTGGATTATTTCACCTAACATAATGTCCTCCAGGTTTATTCAAGTTGTTGCAAATGACAGGATTTCATTCCTTTTATGGATGAGTAGTATTCCATTATGCATATATGCCACATTTTCTTTATCCATGAATTCAATGATGGACACTGAGATTGATTCCATATCTTGACTGTTGTGAATAGTACCATGCTCTTAGTTAATGGGAGAATTAATATTGTAAGAATGTCTACTCTACTGTAGTGATCTACAGATTTAGTGCAATCCCTATCAAAATACCAATGACATTCTTTGCAAAAATAGAAAAAAATCTTAAAATCCATATGGAACAACAAAAGACCTCAAATAACCAAAGCATTCTCGAGCAAAAAGAACAAAGCTGACAGCCTCACCCTACCTGACTTCAAATTATATTTCTTTTTTTTTTTTTTTTTTTTTTTTTTTGAGACGGAGTCTTGCTCTGTCGCCCAGGCTGGAATGCAGTGGCCGGATCTCAGCTCACTGCAAGCTCCGCCTCCTGGGTTTTCACCATTCTCCTGCCTCAGCCTCCCGAGTAGCTGGGACTACAGGCGCCCGCCACCTTGCCCGGCTATTTTTTTTTGTATTTTTTAGTAGAGACGGGGTTTCACTGTGTTAGCCAGGATGGTCTCGATCTCCTGACCTCGTGATCCGCCCGTCTCGGCCTCCCAAAGTGCTGGGATTACAGGCTTGAGCCACCGCGCCCGGCCTATATTTCAAAGCTATGATAGTCAAAATAGCATGGTACTGACATAAAGATAGACACATCAATCAGTGAAGCAGAATAGAGAACACAGAAATAAATCCACCAACTTACAGCCAACTGACTTTTGAGAAAGGTACCAAGAATACAAATTGGAGAAAAGGCAGTCTCCTTAATAAATGGTTCTGGGAAAACTGTGTGTTCACATTCAGAAGAATGAGACTAGACCACTATCTCTCAACATATACAAAAATCAACTTAAAATGAATTAAAGACTTCAGTGTAAGTCCTGAAACAATAAAACTCCTGAAAGAAAACATAAGAGAAATGCCTCATGGCTGGTCTGGCAAAGATTTTTTTAGTAATACCTCAAAAACACAGTAACAAAAGCAAAGATAGACAAATGAGATTACACCAACTGAAAAGCTTCTTCACAGCAAAGGAAATAATCAACAGAGTGAAGAGGCAACTTAGACAATGGTAGAAAATATTTGCAAACTATGGATCTGACAAGGGATTAATATCCAGAATATACAAGAGATTCAAATGACTCAATAGCAAAAGAAAATCTGATTTAAAAATGGACAAAAGATCTGAATAGACATTTCCGAAAAGAATGCATACAAATGGTCAACAGGTGTTTGAAAAAATGCTTAACATCACTAATCATCAGGGGAATGCAAATCAAAACCACAATGAGATATCATCTCACACATGTTAGAGTGACTATCATCAAAAAGACAATAAAAATACTGGTATGGATGTGGAGAAACAGGAGCTCTTATATACCCTGGGTGAGAGTGTAAATTGGTACAGCCATTATAAAAAAGAGTATGGAAGTTTCTTACAAAATTGAAAAATAGCTGGATGTGATGGCTCATGCCTGCAATACCAGCACTTTGGGAGGTTGAGGTGAGTGGACCACATGAGGCCAGAAGTTTGAGACCAGCCTGGCCAACATGGTGAAATCCTGTCTCTACTAAAAATACAAAAATTAGCCAGGCATGGTGGCTCATGTCTGTAATCTCAACTACTCGGGTGACTGAGGCACAAGAATTGCTCGAACTGGGGAGGTGAAGGTTGCAGTGAGCTGAGGTTGCACCACTGCACTCCAGCCTGGTGGCAGAGTGAGACCCTGTTTCAAAAATAAACAAATAAATAAAAAAAAAGAACTACCATATGATACAGCAATCCCACTATGGAACATATAGCCAAAGGAAATATATCTAATATGTTTTAAAGGTTACCTTCAATTTTGGGAAATGAGACTGCTGTTTTATTTTGAGTAATGATAAGGTTCACTTTTGAAAAATCATATACATGTATTTTAGAGTCAGATAACATTAAAAAGTTACATAAATAATCATACTATTTGTACACTGGTGGGGGAGAAATCTTGGAGGTGCAATGTGAATGACTGAAGTTTGGGAAACATTGGAATATTCCCTAGTCCCCATTTTCTCTCTCTTGGGAATCTGAGTGTGGTGGAAAGAGTACAGAAAGTTAAAGACTCCCAATAAACAGCAGCCACGTATTTTCTTCTTTTTTTAAAAGTCTTTCATCTTATACTCAGAAAGAGGGACTCCAGACATTAACACATACTTCCTTTAATATGTTAATACATTATCTGAAATGAACTGTAGTCCTTGCAGCTCACAATGTCATTAGACAGGTTGAGGAGGTTGGGAGTCAGAGACAGAGCTGTGGGGGGGATTAGGGAAGAGGCAATTGCTGATGAAAATAAAGAAGCCTTTTCATGGTCTGCAGCTAAGCCTCAAGGCATCACTGTGTGAGCAAGGAAGTGCTAGAAAGTTGTCTGTGTGAAATGGAGTGTAAACTGCAAAAGTATTATTGAGGTGGAGGAGAGGGGAACAGAGACTGAAGGAGTAGAAATGGAATGCATGGACAGAAGGAGGGACCCACTTAGGAAGCATTAGCACCCCCTGCAAGTGGGAGACATTGTGGGAGTTTGGCTGTTCTTATTTATACAATACCAGATAAGGCTGCAGTTCACACTCCGTGTGTTTGCTGCTGCATCTCCATCAACAGATGGAGGTAATAAAGAGGCTAAAAATGGAAACATGAACTGGCGTGTAGCTTTGTTGTGGCAGTTTGTCACAGAACAGTCAAGAATCCCTCGCCGGTAAGTGTGCTTGTCAAGGTCACCCATGACCTCTTTGGTATTAAATCTAATAGACGCTTGGTTGACTGGGCTGTAGCATGGCCAGGGAGGCCAGTCTCCTGGGGCATGAGGTTGGCCGCTGCCCATTTGTGATCAGTTGGACTCAAGCAATGGCGTGGCTTCCCTGGGGTTTCTTGAGGGCTGTTAGTTCCAGCTTTGGTCAATAGCCTATATAATTAATCAACTTAAAGGGAGTGCTGGTTAGCAATGGTTCTTGACCCTGGCTGCATATTAGAATCACCCAGGGAGCTTTAAAAATAATACCAATGCCTAGGCCTCACCCAGGACCAATTGAATCAGAATCTTGGGAGGAGGAGGGAGCCTCAGATATCAGCATGTTTTTAAAGCTCCCCAGGTGATCCTAATGTGCAGCCAGGGCTGAGAATCAGTAGGTTAGATCATTAAGGGCCAAGTTCAGACACACATGCCTAATATAAGTCTGGCTTCCTGCCTCTTCCCAGTCAACTCTGAATTGGGATAGGGGGTTGACATTGAGAGAGCAAGAAACCGTAATTTATTTAAGCAATAACCAGTTAATGCAGCATTAAGATTGCTTCCAATTTTATTTGTATAATGTGACAAACACTAACCTTATGCATAAACCTTACTTTGGGAGGTTGAGGCGGGTGGATCACGATGTCAAGAGATCGAGACCATCATGGCCAACATGGTGAAATCCTGTCTCTATTAAAAATACAAAAATTAGTTAGGCATGGTGGTACGTGCCTGTAGCCCCACCTACTCAGGAAGCTGAGGCAAGAGAATCACTTGAACCCGGGAGTGGAAGTTGCAGTGAACTGAGATCGTGCCACTGCACTCCAGCCTGACGACAGAGCGAGACTCCGTCTCAAACAACAATAACAACAACAACAAAATCTTTGTAAGTATCTACAATCTATTTACAATCTATTTCTTGGGATACACTTCTACCCTGAGTGAAAAGGTATGAATACTTTCTAATGTGCGTTATATACACAGCTAAATTGTCTTCCAGAACTACTGCTCCAATGTAAACACTCAAGTGTGCATGAGTGTGCCCTTTTTATATAGGGTTGATAGCCTGGAGCTTATCATTTAAAAAATATTGGCCAATTTGATAGGTAAATTCTATTGAACATTAATTTATCTTGTACTTCTTTAATGTTCAAGTTTCTCATTTGTATATTAGTCATTTCTTCTTTTCTGAAATGGCTACTCATATGTTTTGACCATTTTCCCATTGTGGTGTTCATTTTTTCTTACTGATTTTTTAAAGACTTTACATATTAAGGGTATTAAACTTTGTCATATGTTGCTGATTTTTCTTGGTGTCATGTGTTTTTATTTTATTTTATTTTTAAATATACAGATGTAAAGTGTTTACGTAGTCAAAATTGACCATCTTATCCTTTGTGGTATCTTCCACTGCTTTTATGTTTAAAAACTTCTTTATCTCAAAATGTTCTTATGATATTTTGTGGGTTAATTTCTTTTTTTATTATTATACTTTGAGTTCTAGGGTACATGTGTACAACTTGCAGGTTTGTTACATATGTATACATGTGCCATGTTGGTGTGCTGCACCTGTTAACTCATCATTTAGAATAATATTAAATGCTTCAATTCATTTGGAAATTGTTTTGTTTTGGCAAACAAATTGTCTCAACTCCAACAACCAAATGCCTACTCCATCACATATTCAACAAATACTGAAGGCTTATTACTTGACTTTCTTTTTCATCCTTTTGATCAATTTGTGTATTCTGTCTTAGGCAAATACCACACTGTTTATTACCATAACTTTATAACTTATTTTAAGATCTGGCAAAGTAAAACATTCTTCCTTTTATTTTCAAAAGCATTTTGTCTATTCTTTATGATTCTTCTTACATAAATATTATTTCTAAAAAATCTTACAAAAACATTACAAAATTGAAGCATGTTAAGACCATATTGTTTGTAAATGTCAACAAATGGATCTATGGAATCAAAGAGAGAGTCCAGAGGTTAGAAACATAGCATTTTATATCAGCAAGAAAAGAGAAGACCATTCAGTAATTGATTTTGGACAATTACTTATCCAATTGGAAAAAACTTAGTGCACTACTTCAGATTATAAACAAAAGTAAACTCCAGGAAAATGGGTAAAGTCTATGAAGAGTCAATTGACAAACCAGAAATCAAGTATGATCATGAAATATATAAAAGGATTCTCACCCTCAGTGATAGGGAAATACAAATAAAAACAAAAATTTGATAACATTTTTCTTCCATACGATTAAGCAAAATTATTTTAAAGATACGATTTCTTAATATGTAGAATTGTTGAGGTTGGGGTGGTATTGCTGGGGTGGTGTGGATTAGCATAGGTAACTTGGAAGAAAATGCGGGAGAATCTATTAAAATTAAAAATATGTATACCCTGTGACCCAGTGACTCTTCTTCAGAGACACACTGTCACGTGTACACTGTAAGGAAAATATAAGCAGGCCTCTACCAGTTTCTAGAATATTGAAATGCTTCTCCTTTGGTTGGTAGATAACCCCAACCTCAGGTCGTTTAAGTGCCCTCGACCCTCACTCCCTGGACCGCTTCAATCCCTTACCCTTAGCCCTGCACTTTTCTGTGATCCAGCAACTAGAGTTAATGACTGGCACAGAGGGACCCTCCTCTGGCTATAGGGTCTGTTCTAATTGGCTGGGGATATTTTTACTGATCCTTGTTGTTAAAAGATGCTTATTGAAGCATTGTTGTTAGAATAACAGAGTATAAACAACTGGAAGCAGAAACTGCTAGCTGCCTACTTCCTATCCACTTCTTTTTCAAAACAAAAGGACTAATGAACACTACTACTCATCAAAAGAGTACACACCCTAGCTTTCCTTGTGGTCAGATGTGGCCATGTGGTTAAATTCTAGCCAATGAAAGGTGATCAGACATTTGTGTAGACTTCTGAGAAATTCTCTTAAGGGGGAAGAAGAGTACCCTTCTCTGCTTCCTCCACGCAGTCAATAGGATTGGGGATGTGATTGTGGACATGTCAGGTGCCCATCTTCAACCATAAGAAGGTGGGATACATCCAAAGTTGCAGAGAGATGGAAGAAGTGTGGGTGCCTGATAACTTCATAGAGCTACCATACAGACCCAGATTGCTTCCTTTTGTACTTCCGTTAAATGACATAGATACACTTATATCCTATTCAAACTGCTATTGTTTTGGGGTTTTCCATTATATGCAACCAAATCTAATCCTAAAGGAAAAGGATAGAAAGTTAAATGCCCATCAACACTGAAATGGATATATAAACCACAACACATAAATAAATATAAACTGGAATTAACTTGAGGTATCATATATGTGATGAAAATACCCTGAAAAGCCTAAGCTAAATCTGTAGGCATTAACATGTTCAGTGAAAAAAAGCAAGTTGCAGAATACCCTCATCATGTCTGTACATTCCTAGCAAAATCCGCAACAAAGTATGCTGGGTTTAAAATTTCTTTTCTATTTTTTTCTATACATGAAGGCATAGGAAAGAGATTAAAAGTATACTACCTAAACTGTGACAGTGTTAATAACTTTTGGGGAAAGGAAGAGAGCACAAAAATTGCTGGGGATGGGTGGTCAAAGGGCATCTTATCTTTGGCTGCACTATTCTACATTTTTACAAAAGGACCGAGTCATGTACTACTTGTATGGTATAAATTAATTGGGTTTCCCTGCTACTCACTGGCTGATCTTCTTAAACTGTTTACTTGCTCACTGCTTGCCACCTGCAGGGTCCACATTTGAAAACGGCCAGAGCTGAAGACTCAAAACTGGAGGAGTTGCCTCTTTGGTACAGAGAGATTAACTCAAGAGCCACCACCTGATTGTTTTTTGTTGGTGAAGTTCAAGGTTCTTTCAGAACATTTCTGTCACATAAACTCTATTTCTCACAATACCACTGTGTCTAAAGGAATGAAATAAAGGTATTAATCTACAAGGACAAAGAAAGTGAGAGGATGCAATGGAGAATGTAAGATTACCATAAAATGTTGGAAGCATCACCCAGCATAGCAGACAAGTAGGTTGCAGCTGACTGCCTACAGTAGGAAACATTGCCTCAGAAACCTTCAAAAGTCTCAGCACTTGCAGGCATCAGGTACTGTGGGGAGCAGGAAAGAGGCACAAGGTTGAGCAGTTGGATCCCATATGTATCCCTTGCCATGCACATAACCAGAAAACAGTGCCACTCACTCTGTAGTCACTTATTCTACAGGAAAATTGATTAAGAGGAGCTTCAGACTGGGAGAGTTCAAACATAGTGATGGGAAAAGTCACAATGTTAGCATGAACCAAGAAGAATTAAGTTAAAATCATCCTCTTATGTAGTATTTATTCATGGATCCCATGCCGGATTCTTCTGATTATTTTTCATTTTCAAATGGGGTCAGTTCTTAGTCTGTTTGTTGCTTAAGAACAGTGTAGGGTCAAGGTGGAGGTGAGTGATCTGTGCAGTTGGCAGTGTTATTTTGGCTTATTGTCCTAAAAAATTTCTTACCACGTTGACAAGTGTTTAGCTTCAGGAATAGATCTTCTATTTGAGTGATATTAGAAGCCATAGAGGGCTTTAAATAGAAGGATTCCTCTTTTTGAGACTGGACTTTAGGAAGATCTGTTAGAGGACTGTCAGTCAGCATCCGCTCAGGAAAACAGAACAGCTCTGGGTATTTCAAATGGAAAGGATTTAATAGAGGGAATTTGTCCCAAAAGTGATGGAAGGGTTGGAGGAGCAAAAAGGGGAGAATGGAAGTTACTGAAAAATTAATAACTGCAAAAACCATGCCTAGACTGGAGGATCAAGGGGAAGTGGTGTTAACAGAGCCCATGACTGCTACATCGCTGTGATAGTTGAAGCATCTGCTATTGTTACTGCTGCCTTAGGAACCATGGCCACATCCACCTTGCAGGAAGCCAGAAGGTCACACTTCCGCTAACATTGCAGGATCCTGGGGCACCCAAAATTGTCTGAGAGATAGAGGGTCCATTAAACATGTGGGAGCCAGGACCTATGAATTCTGTGCTGCTGAGGCTATAGGAATGCTCACTTCAACCACCATGCAACACGAGAAAGAAATTATAAGTCTGCACACAGCCACCCCTGCTGTTGCTGCTAATGCTATATGAGATATCTCTAGAAGCAAAACGTGGTTTCTTCCTTCCATCTGTTTTTCAGTCTTCTGCCAGGATCTCCTGTGGGTGAATCTAACTGGAAAACCAGCTGGTCAAAGATTCTGGGAAATGTAGTTTTCAGACTTCCAGCATCTTGCAATTCAAAGGAAAATATGAAAGAGTGGGAACAGAAGCCAGAGGAAAGAAATGACTGTCAGTAGCTATTGCAAGAATTTAGATGAGAAAGGATAGTAACTTGGACCAGGCTGTTGACAATGAAGATGGTGAGTCAGTCAAATTCATCCAAGAGGGATATGTTCCAAGACCCCCAGTGGATGGTTGAAACCGTGGATAGTACTGAACTCCATATATACTATGTTTTTTCCTATATACACATACCTATGATAAACTTTATAAATTAGATACAATAAGAGATTAACTTATCTAAAAACGCAAACGATAACTAATAATAAAATAGAACAGTTATAACAATATGCCCACATCACTACTCTTGTGCTTTGGGGTGATTATTCGGTAAAATAAAGGTTACTTGAACACAGGCACTGTGATGCTGCAACAGTTGGTCAGTTGGTCTGTTAACCAAGAAGGCTATTAATGATGAACGGGTGGGGTAGCATCTACAGTGTGGCTATATTGAACAAAGGCATGAGTTATAACCATCAACTCATTGACCATCTCTCACTGTGCTGTATTTCTTGGGTTAAAATCAACTTTCTTCCCACTCAATGACTGCACCCGCACAACCGAACACAGCGAATGTACAAGCATGACGACTAGTCTCACTTAAAATTCATCATTTCTATTCTCAAGAGGGCCCTTAACACTTCCTAGCAATCATACTATATTTCCTAGTCCATTCATTCTCAGGCTTTATATAGCTACTTTAGTACCCCCCCCTCCTCTTTGCAAACCTCTAACACTTTCTCCACTATCCCCATCAGCCAATGGCCTTGCCTTTGCTTTACTGGTAAAGTAGAAGAAACCAGAAGAATTTTTATGACCACCTCTACTCACCTACCTGCATCTGTGTTCATATACTTTATTTTCTCTCTTGTTAGTATGATTTTTTTATGGTCGGTTTGGTTTTTTTTATCTTTTATTTTTATGAGTACATAGTAGGTGTATATATTTATGGGGTGCATGACAGGTTTTGATACAGGTATGCAATATGTAATAATCACATCAAGGAGAATGAGGTATTCGTCCCCTCAAGCATTTATCCTCTGTATTTCAAACAATTCCAGTTACACTTTTTTAGTTATCTTTAAATGTACAATTAAGTTATTATTGAGCATAGACACCTTGTTGGGCTATCAAAAAGTAGGTCTTATTTATTCTTTCCAGCTACCTTTTGGTGCCCATTAACCATCCCCACCTCCCCCACTCCATGCACACCCCACTACACTTCCCAGCCTCTGGTAACCATCCTTCTACTCTGTGTGCATGAGTTCAATTGTTTTGATTTTTAGATCCCACAAATCAGTAAGAACATGAGATGTTTGTCTTTCTGTGGCTGGAGATCACTGAACATAATCATCCCCAATTCCATCCATCTTTTTGCAAGTGCCTATCAATATGATTTTATTGTCTGTGTTTTTAGATAAAGCCAACCTTTCCACTTGTACACATATCAAATCCACTCTTGTCTCCTCTAGGACATGACCCCAGAAATCCTTCACTTTCCCTCCTTTATCATCAATTTCACCTCTCCACTGGGTCCTTCTCATCAGCATACATGTTGTTATTTGTGACATCTTAAAAAGAAAAGAAACTACCTCATCTTGACCTCACCTCTGCCTTTCTAGTGCTCTATTAATATGCTTCCCTTTACAACTCAACTCCTCAAAAGAATGATCTTTAGTGCTCCCAATTGCCCTGAACCCATTCCAATCAACTTTTGCTCCCACCTCTCCCCTCTCCTCTACAACTGTTCTTCTCAAGGTCACCAATGAACTCCACATTGTTGAACTCAAGTCAATTTTTCATCCTCATTCGTTCTACGCATTTGACACAGGTGACACTTTTTTCTTCTCGAAATGCTTTGTTCACCAGGATTTCAAGATGCCGCATTCTTCTAGTGTTTCTATCACTTCTCTCCTTCTCCTTTGAAGCTTCTTTTGATGATTTCTTTTTGTCTCCCTGACCCCTAACTTGTAGTATCCTAGGGATTAGTCTTGAGACATCATCTCTTTGCTACTTACATTCATTCTTTTAGTGATATTACAAGAGAAGTTGAAGAAAGTAACTGGATCCTATGACTGTCTCAAATTTGGAAGGGCTGTAGTCCTGATATGTGCATATCCTTCAAAATAAGCACCCCCACCACTTTTTATTAAAATGGTACCTATTCCTTGCAACTGAGGGAGCAACTCTTTGTTTGTTGTATTAATCAGCACTCTTTCAGTTGCAAGTGCTAACAGAAAGATAGCTAATCACTGGAGCTATAAAGTCCAGGGTCCATGCATTCAGCATGGCTAGATTCAGAGGTTCAAAGGATATTATCAGGAATCTAATTCTCCCTCTGTCAGTTCTGCTCTCCTCTTCATTGGCTTCATTGTCAGTTTCTCCACTTTATGGTAGAGATGACCATTGGAAGCTTCAGGCTTATTTTAGATTAATTCATCATCTCAGAAAAAGAAGAGTTTCTCTTTTCTAATAGTTTTAACAAAAGTTGTGTGGTTTATTCTCACTACAAAGATTTGAGTTACTTTCAGTCCTTGAAATATAATTAGAAAGTGATGATGTCAGGTGTCATATGCCTGTCTTTGAACTATGTTCAACCCATACAAACCACATGGGAAAAAAAGATGGAATATTGTTTGTCCAAGGATGGTAAGGATTACTAGTTGTCTTCCATAACCATTCTTTAGTTCTTTCTTGATAACAAAATCTCAAAGTGTTAGCCAGGCACATAGCCATCCAGAATCAAGACTACATTTTGAAGCATCTCTTAAAGCTAGAAAGACAAATGATAAAATGCTGTCAAATTGAAAATGAGTGGAAATAATACAGGCAACTTCCAAGAAATGTCCTTAAAGAGATATTGCATGTCTTTACTTATTTACTGATGATCAGAATGTGAACATGATGGCTGTAGATGAATAAGTCATTGTAGACTATGTGGTGACTTTAGAATGGAGGAAATGCATGGTGGAGTAACAAGATAGAGGGAACCTGGGTCCCAAACACTTTGGGGCTTCCATATGAGTCCTGAATTACCTTCATCTGGACTTTCATGTGATACAAAAATAAGCACATACCTTGCTTAAGTGGGTGTTAATTGACAAACTACACAACCCAACATAAACCTACCTGGTACCCCTAAAGCAGAATCATGTTTGCTACTGTAAACAGATAAAAGTATAGGAGATGGGCAGGTATGTCCACGATCTCACTTCCTAAAAAATTCTATCCAAGTCAGTCATTACTCTGATTGGAAATTTGAAGAGGAAAATCTTCCTGGCTTTCATATATTTGGGTACCCAGGGATATCACAGTTCAAAGATTAAAAATTATTTAAAAATTAAAGCAAGCACAGAATTATGAGAAATCATTATATTCATGTTTTATTTTCTAAGGGAAATAGTACTCATCGTAGCAGATGACTCCACATTTAACCTTGTAATTTTAACAATGGAATACAAAAATAGCAGGTTCATGATGTGAATAATTGTTCAAAGTATATATAAGAGCTCCTTTCAGGCCAGGCATTATGGCTCATGTCTGCAATTCTAGCACTTTGGGAGGCTGAGGCAGGAGGATCACTTGAACTCAGGAGTTCAAGACCAGCTTGGGCAACACAGTAAGACTTCATCTCTACAAAAAAATTTAAAAACTAGCTAGGTGTGGTGGCACATGTCTGTAGTCCTAGCTACTCAGGAGATTGAGGCAGGAGGATCCCTTGAGCCCAGGAAGTAGAGGCTGCAGCATGAGCTGTGATTGCACTACTGCATGTTAGCATGGTCAACAGAGTGAGACACTTCCCCCCCATCCAAAAGGAGAAGAACTTTCAGCATATTTGTTTTGACATTTTTATTAACAATTAGAATGATGAATTAATTAAATTGTGATCAGCTGTGGAAATTACATGATGCCAAGCGAGTGGTTCATGCTTTGGATAATGGAATCATAAAATTACACAACATCTAAACTTTGAGAGGCTTTTAAGGTGGATCATAACTTCCCATTTTACAGCTGAGGAAACTGAGGCTCAAAGGGGGTCCATTTGCCCAAAGTACACCTGGAATAAAGGGTAAAGCTGGGATATAATCTTTCTACTTTTTCTTTTTGAATAAATGAAAGCTACCTCATGGTTTGACTTCAAATAGACATTTGACAAAAACTGGAGCAGTGAACTGATGAGACAAGATGAAATGTAATCAAGTCAAATCTATAAGGACCTACATATTGGGTCCAAAAAGGCCCACTGTACAAGCATAGTATGGGGTAGCTGTGCCTTAATCAGCAGCACTTGTAAGAAACATTTAGAGATGTTACTTGGTTCCAAGTTTGAGATATCAGCAGTATGATATAGCTACAATAAAAAGATGATGGAGTTTTAGGTGGCATTACTAGAAATAGAACTTACAAAAGAGAGGTGAGAGTCCTGTTGAACTTTTCAATCCATATCTGAAATTCCTCATGCAGTCCCAGGTGCAAGATTTTGGAAGAGACATAGACAAATTAGCTCACATCCAGGAGAGGAGCCTAGGATAGAATTATATGAATAATGGTCAAAGGAAGTGAGGAAGCTGCAAAGTGCTGTAACTAAGAGCTTGAATCTTGAAGTCAGACTGCCTGGGTTAATCCCAGCTCTGCCAGTTGCTGTGTATATGTTTGTTAAAATCTTCTTTTCACTGCCTGTAAATTAGGAATTACAATAATACCTACCTCCAAAGATAAATGAGGTAATGCATGTCAAGTATTAGCGCATAACTCGTACAAAACAAGCACTTAGTAAATGCTAGCTACTATTAGAATTAAGACAGCAAAGTCATGTGGGGGTAATAGTAACAACTTCATAGGTTGTGGTGAATATTTAATCAGTTAACCCATGCTAGGTGCTTGATAAAAAGTTGGTAGCTATTATTATTATTATCTGCAGTAGAATTGGTTTAAGGTTTCTAGGGATGGGACTGGTTTGGGGACAAAATATTTTTTGGTTTGGGCTAAGATCCACAGAACCTAATGATCAGTTTACGCCCTGAGGAAGGAAGTCAGTTGTAACCTGATTGGGGTGGGGGTGATGGTGGTCATCTAGACATTCTCTTGGGGGGTGGTGGTGGGGTCACTTTGTGAACGCCCAGACATGGTGAATTGGCATTGGCATTGTTGTTGAAGGACAACTCAGCTGTGTTCTTGGCCATGGCCATTTAGGCCTGTTCTGATGCAGGGTTCTGATCCAAGGTACCAGCGTGGTACTTCAGGGAAGTACTGGAGATCGTCACTTAAGCCTGTTCTTGACGTGGTCACCGAGAACTGTGCTGTGGGCATTTACTTAGGAATCATTCGAAGTGGAATTGCTCCTGGATACGTTCTCCTTGTACTCTGTTTCCTCCTCCTAGTGTCTCTGCGTGAAGAAGCCCTGAGCACTCAGCCCTCGGCGACCCTCCAGTACCCTGGACAGCTCCCCGGGAGCGGTCTACCGCTAGGCGGCGGCTGCTAAGAGAGGAACCCTCCTGGCGCGGAGTCTGCCGCTCTGGGGCTCGCTCTCCGGGCAGGCCCTGGGAGAGGTGGGGTGACAATGGGTTGGGGTGCGCGCGTGCCTCATAGGTGTGAGACAGAGCAAGCCGCCGGAGTGTGAGTCAGCGTGCGGGGGGCTAAGAAGCTTGGGTGAATAGTCACGGAATCTCACTCACGCTCGGCTCCTCCACCCATCCCATCTACAGCGCGTGTCCCCGTCCTGGGCGTGCGTGCGCTCCGTGTCGGATTCCGGGCTGTGTGTGTCCATTTGGCGAGATGTCGAGAGGGGGGGAGTGTTCCTGTCGGTGTATCTGGGCCCAGGTCAGGGGACTTCTCCTCCCCGCGTGGGGGTGTGTCCGAGCTAGGGCGTGTGTGCTTCTGTGCCTGTGCGTGCGTGTGCAGGTCAGGGTGGTGGGACCGCGCATCAGGGCAGGGTGCCTGCGTCTGCGTCTGGGTCTGTCTGGTCTGGATGTCGACGCGATCTCGACCTGGGTTCGTGTCCCTCGGTGTCGAGAGGCCCGCGTGGTAGGGTTGTCCAGCCTCCCAGAGGAGTACTATGCCTTGACACCTTCGCTTCACCGCCCCAAAGCTGGCCTGGGGCTCTGTAGGGAGTGGCCTGCGTGAGGAGCGCCCGCGTCCTGTGTTTCTGGGAGGGGTAAGAGAGTGGGGGCGCAGGGGGCGGGCCAGGTCCCCGGGCGCGGCGCGGGCTCGGGGGACCCGCGCGGCTGACGTCAGGCAACTCCTTAAATAGAGCCGGCAGCGCACTCCGCTCGGCATTTCCCGAAGAGCCAGATCGCAGCCCGCTCCAGCGCCACCGTTCGGTCCACCCGCCAGCCCGCACAGCGCGCCGCCACCGAGCGTTTCGTGCGCAGCGCTCCTAGGATCAGGAATGGGGCTTCGGGCGCTGGGCGCGCTCCGAACCCGGCGCACGTAAGAGCCAGGGAGCGCCCGAGCCGCCAGGCTGCCCGGAGCCCCATCATCTAGGACCGGGAGATGCTGGAAATGCAACCGCCTGTTCCCCGAGGAGCAGCTGCTCCCGGGATCCCGGGGCACGGTGCGCACCCCGGCCAGCAGCGCCCGGAGAAGACGGCGCCCCCAACGCCCGATCCGCGCGACCGGGGCAGCGCCACGCGAGCCCTCTAGGAGACCGCAGGGCCACAGCAGCTCCGCCGCCGGTGCCCCCTCGGAAACCATGACCCCCGGCGCGGGCCCATGGAGCCATGGCCTATAGGGTCCTGGGCCGCGCGGGGCCACCTCAGCCGCGGAGGGCGCGCAGGCTGCTCTTCGCTTTCACGCTCTCGCTCTCCTGCACTTACCTGTGTTACAGCTTCCTGTGCTGCTGCGACGACCTGGGTCGGAGCCGCCTCCTGGGCGCGCCTCGCTGCCTCCGCGGCCCCAGCGCGGGCGGCCAGAAACTTCTCCAGAAGTCCCGCCCCTGTGATCCCTCCGGGCCGACGCCCAGCGAGCCCAGCCCTCCCAGCGCGGCCGCCGCCGCCGTGCCCGCCCCTCGCCTCTCGGGTTCCAACCACTCCGGCTCACCCAAGCTGGGTACCAAGCGACTGCCCCAAGCCCTCATTGTGGGCGTGAAGAAGGGGGGCACCCGGGCCGTGCTGGAGTTTATCCGCGTGCACCCAGACGTGCGGGCCTTGGGCACGGAGCCCCACTTCTTTGACAGGAACTACGGCCGCGGGCTGGATTGGTACAGGTAAGGACCAGGAGCTCAGCTCCGTGCGCCGGGTCTCTGGTCGCTTCCATCGGGAGACTCATCCGTCTCTTGTGTTTTCTTTTTCTTTTAACCCGACTCGTTGTATGGGTTCAGGCTGACACGTCGGGCCATGGGGGACTATAGCAGAATTTACCCAGAACTTCCCAGTGATAATCTAGATGGGCAGTTTCTGGAACTGCAGAGGGCGTTCCCTGTTGTCACCGGAGTCGTTGGAAAAGGATTATCTCCAGTCAAACCTAAGTGCCAGCTGGAGGGCTAACTCCCTCTATGACCAGCCCTTAGGGTGCTCAAGGAAGGGACGGGTGAAGACCTGTGATGCCTAAACACGGCCCCATCCTGACCCTCTGTAGGTCTTTGCTGGTACCCAGCACCTGAAGGACCCTGAAAAAGAGAAGGCAGTTCAGAGACTCCTTGCAGCAAGGCTCTGTTTGGGAAAGGTCCCCAGAGTTCAGGTCAAATGACAGTGCATCCCCAGAGGTCTCCAGTAAGAAAGATGCCTTAGGGAGTCTCAGTCTCAAACCCAGGTGTTTGCTGCTGTACCGGGGCTGAGATCCCCAGTAGATCTGGCCCTGGGTAGGTGGTCTTGGAGCAGTGGAAAGAGCCCTGGATTCGAGTCTTGGGTCTGTCACTTATGCTTGAGCAAGTTTCTTAAACTCTATCAGCCTTTAGTTTCTCATCCATCCCAAGGGCAGGAAAACAGTTCTTGCTCTGTATACCTTCCAAGGCTTTTCTAAAGTGCCTTAAAGGTGTAAAAAAGACACTTCACGTTAAGTGATACTTCTAAACCAGCAGCCAAAATGTGGAATTTGAAGGTGGGCATGTGGGTGAAGGCTGGCGAGGGTCCTAGGGGCAGCCAGTCATGCATAGACTGTCTATGCTTCCCATGCATGCCAGGAAGGAGAATTATCCCCACTGGGGGTGTCAAGGCACAGACCAAAGCTTCTGTAAGGTGGCAGCATCCACTCCTCAATGCCCATCTGCCTCCCCAGCCCTGTATGGTGCTGAAGTGTAGGATCAGCCCACATTTGGGGATGTAATGTCTGGGCTCCCTGTTAACACATAGGTCACAGAATTCTCACCATTCACCTGACCCTTTGAAGACTTTCTAGAAACATCTGCATAGTAATGACGTTGGGGAGGGGTAACATGGTAGCTGACACAGTAGCTGAGGCTAAATCTGCTATTTTTATCTACAGCTTTAGGCAGTAGAGGTCATATGCATATTGGACAAGGGACAACTTCATTAGAAAGAGGACCCCACTGGACTTATAACAGAGGGCCCTGGATTTACCAAAAGTAGGGGGACCACAGGCCTGATTTAGCACTTTTGCAGGTTAGTCCTGACCCACAATAGTTGTGGTTGTGGGGACAAGGAGTGGGTCGTGCACCGTCCTTAGCAAGCCAACACAGAGTCTGTCCCCATTGCAGCCAAGCAGGGGCTAACTAGCCTGTGGGTGGCCCCAGCACCATTATGTCTGGTTAATAGGGTAGGGTGGCACAGAGTGGCAGATCTGGCTTCATGCCAATGCCAATAGCCTGCCGTGCTTTCCAAGCTATGACTCATGGGCATCCCGTCTAGGTGCATGTGGACACTGTCTGAGCCAGACCCCGGGATGGGGGAGGCAAACACATTGAACAGCAGAGCCCGGAGTGGGTCAGCCATGACATTCGAACGCAGGCCAGCATTTCCTCGACGGAAAATCTGAAGATCATTATGAAACCTTTTGCCAATGTGAAGTGCCTTTTAAGTGCAAAACAGCAAAATTCTGAGCATCTGGCTTTCAGTGTGCCCTCCAATAAATACCTATACCCTGAACCCAGACTCTCCTCCCTCCCCTCTCTTCCTTCCACCACTAAACAGCATACCTCAGGCTTCCATCCCGGAGCCCTTGTCATTCAGGGATGGCTGCTTTTTATTTTTAACCTTAGCATGTGTGATTCTAAGCCAGCTTAACTGTGAACCTTAGAGATGGGAGCCATGCCTTTTTTTTTTTTTTTTTTTTTTTTTTTTTTTTTTTAGCACATTTGGATTCTGCTAAAATTCTCAGCTGAGTCTTGGTAGGTTTTATTTAACATCAAGCATGCTGACAGCTCCGCTTCTCTCTCCTCTCCCCCTCTACCACCTTTCTCTACTTTATATTTCTAAAAGATTATGCTAGAGTTCTGATCGTGATTGCCTTCTCCCCATTGCTCGACCAGGAAAGCTGGGAAGCTGCAGTGTCAGGAAAGGGCTGTGTGGTTTGTGCTTCTTTCAGTTACAAATCCACACCCCTGGAGTCAAGTGTTTAGCTTGTGGATTGCCATTTCTGTGCAAGGTAATACTACCCCACTTGGATGCTGTTTCCATAACCTCCAGAACATCTTTCTGTATATAAAGAACATTTATGTACATTTCTCTTTATTATGGCCAACTCATATGCATTAACTGCAGAAATCATGGGGATTTCTGGAATCCTTTAAAACCCACGTTCTCACTTTCTTCCTGAATTCCATGAGCTATGTATGGTGGGTGATAGGATGTTCCCCTCTCTGTCCACTGCCTTGTCAGTTCACAACTTCCCACCATAAAGCCAGGGTTCACTGGGCAGACATGGCCAAAGAACCCTTGCACCCATTGGAGTGGACTGTGCTTTCCAAAGAAGGTGTTGCAAAGTTGCAGGCAGTGTGGATCTTAGTACGATCTGCCCACATCAAAGCCCCTGGTGATAACTTCCTGGTCAGGAGGCTGAAATCCAGATAGTGGAAAAATCAAAAGCTTTACCCTTAACACAAAGAAGGGGCTTCTTTCTGTGGGTAAATGGAGATAAAGCTGAAGGCCAGGTGATGTAGCCAGAGAGACACCATCATTTGGAGAGACCAGGAGACAGAGTCTGCACCTTCTTGTCCTCAGCCTGATCCCCTTCTTGGGAACCAGTCCAGTTCAGGCCACCACCAAACCCAGCCCTCTGCAGTGGGTTCTTTCCAATTTGCTGTCTTTCTGCAATGCCATCTCTGATGCTTACCTCAACTGTGTATCTGGCCTGGGTTCTCCCCCACCCACATTTCCTCCCGGAGGTAAGAGCTGCAGGGTGGCCTCTCCTAGCTGCTTGGACAGGTGGGCAAAGCAACACCAGGCTGATGAGGGAACCAGGACAGGACCCACTATCGGAAGACCAGAGGTGGTCACCTAGGTGCTGTATGATTTGAAGAAAGGTGATTCTCCCAAGTCTCAGCTTCCTCATCATAGAATGAGACCTGTAGTAACTATCCTAGAAGCTTGTTGTGAAGAATAAATGCAAAACTGTATGTGAAATTGCCCTGGAAAAGTCTATGATATATAAAGATAAGGCAGTAATGTTACACTGTTATTGCTACTAATTACTACAACACTCCTGTTATCACTATTAGTTCTGTTAGTATTTAAAATATTAGTTTCTGACTCTGTTGCTGTTACTAAATCGGGCTGAAGAATTAATCAATTGCTATAAAGATAGTTCCATACTTTCCTCTTTATTCCTTCTCTTTCCTTCCCTTTATCCTTCCTTCCCTCCCTTCCCACTTCCTTCCTTCCTTCCCTCCCTCCCTGTTCCCTTCTCCTTTTCCTCCCTCCCTCCCTCCCTTCTATCCTTCCTTCCTTCTTTGTTCCCTCCCTCTCCCCCTCCTTTCCTTCCTCTCTTCCTTCCTCTATTCCTTTTCTCTTTCCTTCCCTCCTTCCATGTTAACAGGAAGTCAGTTCACATATCTGGGTGTCAGTTTGCTCACCTATGAAATGGGAATGATGCCTGAAGTGCTTTGCAACCTTATAAAAATCAAGTAAGACTATGTGAAAATGCTTTTCCAAATCTAAGGTTATCTTTAGGATGCCCGCCATTCTAAGAAAGTTTGGATGTGAAATAGACTCTTCAGGGTCATCTTTTATAAGGAGATATAAACTTTGCTGTGTGTAGTGGTTTTTAGAGTCATAGGGAAAGCTGAGTTATGTCTTAAGTGTTCTCAGTTTTGCTAGTGTTTTGGTATGGCAGGGGAACGTGTGTGGAGGAAGTGTATCTTTTCTAAACGCATTGAAATGCCAACAAGAGCAAGTTAATACGTGATAATTGACTCTGTGTTCTGGTGTCCAAATTTTGATAGATGAGCCTATTCTATAAATTTCAGACTTCACTTCACAACTCTGGTTATTTATTTGTTCAGCATCGATGATGTTCTTGGGATGGCGCAAAGCAAAGAAGACAGAATATTTGCCCCAGAGGCAACAGTCTAAGTAAGAAAGAGAATAAAAATCACAGAATAAGATCTCCAGTTCATTTTAATCAAGAAATCATATTCTAATTGCAAAACCCAATTCTCTGGAAATGCAAAACCTTAGAAAAAAATAAAATCAAAGGCAGAAAGTAAGGGGCCTCCTGCATGAAGTAGTTAATGCAGACAGTTTTATCGTCTTTTAACAAATTGATCAACACATGAAACAGACTGATCTGTGCTCGCTAGGTATGCACACAGATGAATGTGTGTGCACACCCACACACATGCACCTGCATGCACAATTGCAGCATCTATGCAGACTTAGGCCTTTATACAGAAATTCCCTGTCTTGGTCCAGGCGTACATCATACACTATGATTAAATGAAACCATTGAGTCTATAACCACCCCCCCCATTTGTCTTGCAGCACTCTGTCAGCCTTGTAGCATGCTGGAGATATAATAGTTAGTGCCAGCAAATGTACAGTTCTTGTCAGGCACGGAGGAACATTCAGAACGGGCAAGGAGAACTGTCATTGCTCAAGGAAGTTTTTTGAAGAGCTGGTTTCCCTTCCCCTTGGAGCTGAGGACTGGCAAGAGGTTACAATGAAGAACAGGCTTACCCCAAAGCCTTGGTCTATTAGTCCATTTTCACACTGCTAACAAAGACATACCCAAGACTGTGTACTTTATAAAGAAAAAGAGGTTTAATGGACTCACACTTCCATGTGGTTGAGGAGGCCTCACAATCATGGCAGAAGGTGGAAGTCATGTCTTACATGGCAGCAGGCAAGGGAGAAATGAGAGCCAAGCAAAAGGGGAAACCCCATCAAAAATCATCAGATTTCATCAGACTTATTCACCATCCTGAGAACAGTATGGGGGAAACCACCATGATTCAATTATCTCCCTCCCACAACATGTGGGAATTATGGGAGCTACAATTCAAGATGAGATTTGGGTGGGGACACAGCCAAACCCTACCACTTGGTACAGGAAAATTTTAGGTGGAGAAGATGCTCACAGCCCCAGTACTTTCCAGCTACACACATTGTTAAGGCTGTTTTGGATGTGAACATGTGAAAATACCACTGACAGATTCTGAGAAGTATCTTTAACATCTCCGAAATTAGCATGTATCTTATGATTGATAGTGTCTTAGATTGAAGATACAGGATGTTTCCATACTGATTCCCGAAATGCCCTCTGCCTGGGAGACCTGGCTTCCCCAGCTTAACCTGGACTTTCTGGATCTTCCAAAGAGCCAGTGACTAGACCCTGCTTCATCTCTGTAGCCAGCAGGACTCTCTTCTGATTGGTCCAGGAGCTGAATTCATTTTATATTTTTGAATGTTACCCATGCCATCTCCCTGAAAGCAACTATCCTGAAATTAGGGAAGGTGTGGGGCTAGTGCTCACAGGAGATAAGATGCGATGGTGGGCCTGTCCTTCGTGGCCTGCTGTACAGAGGCACTTGCTGTACCTTACACATATCTGGGACACATCCAAAGGGCCCTAACGGATTTGAAGCAGAGTCAATGCCCAACAGGTGCTATTACTTGCATTTATGCTTCAGTAATGCTTTGGTAATGTTCTGTGTATCTGGTGTGCAGGGCTGTAGAATAACTTCCCTCTCTTTGGTTAGACCTCTATGAATCATTCCTGAATGACTGAGTGACTGGGTGGGTGGGAAGGGGGTGGGAGCACACAGTTCCCTATTGATCAGATCCCCTGGAGGACTTGAGGAGAGGTCATCTCCACCTGTGAGGGCTCAGGGCAGGTGATGGGGAGGTGGGGCTTTGGGGGGTAGTGAGTCAGCCTTAAGGGAACTCATAAGTCACGCAGACAACCTAAACCTGTGGGACTCACTGTCTCCACTGGAGCTAACTCCGGTGCGGGTTAATCCATTCATTTGTCAAATGCTTTCCATTGGCCAGGCTCAGTGCCAGGCTGCTGTAGGCCAGCTAATGGGCTACATGGCTGGGCTGAAGCACTGTGAAGTTCACAAGCAGCTTGACAAGGTGGGTAAAAGCCACCCGGGAGGGGAAATGACCTTGTGCTTCTGAGGTAATTGCTGCCTGTCAAGCTACACTGCTGGGCTGTTAGTTCAATGCTATGCTCCCAGTGGCTTTCTCAGTGGGTTAAGGGGACAGGGTGAAGACAGGGGACAGGGGAGTTATTATTAAGTATGCTTTTCCAGGGCACGTGAGACAGAGGTTTGGGCTTGGGTGATCTGGAGCCCGAGCATCACATGGATTTCCTGGGCATGGGTCCATTGGGTGTCTTCCTAAGCTTTCAAATCAGAGGAGCTGACAATGGCTCCACCTCAGTGCCCATGGCCACCAGCCACCATGAACACTCCCCATGTGAGAAAGCCAGAAGTGTCTGCTCTATCTGGGTGGAGGCTCAAGGACCTCTCACGCTGCCTTCCAAATGGTGGCATAGTTATTTGGGAGGGAGACTTTTTTCAGATTTCAGACATTCTTGTGCCACCTTCATGACATTTGCCAAAGCGCAGCACGACCTCTACTATTATTTTCTTAATTTTGTTTTGAGACTCAAGCAGTAGCACAATCAAGGCTTGCTGCAGCTTCAACCTCCCAGGCTCAAGTGATCCTCCCACCTCAGCCTCCCAAGTAGCTAGGACTATAGGCGTGCACCAACACACCTGGTTACTTTTTAAAATCCTTTGTTAGAGACAGGGTCTTGTTTTGTTGCCCAGGCTGGTCTCAAACTCCAGGGCTCAAGCAATCCTCCTGCCTCGACCTCCCAGAGCGCTGGGATTACAGGTGTCAGCCATCTCGTCTGACCTTCTTAATTTTTTTGCTTAAGATAACCCATTTAAAAATTATAATTTATCACAAAGAACACATTTTCCCCTTCAGTTTATATATTTTAGAATAGACAAGATATTCGACTGGGTGTGGTGGCTCACGCCTGTAATCCCAGCACTTTGGGAGGCCGAGGTGGGTGGATCACCTGAGGTCAGGAGCTCGAGGCCAGCCTGGCCAACATGGTGAAACCCCATCTCTACTAAAAATACAAAAATTAGCCAGGTGTGGTGGCGTGCGCCTGTAGTCCCAGCTACTTGGGAGGCTGAGGAAAGAGAATTGCTTGAACCTGGGAGGCAGAGGTTGCAGTGAGCCAAGATAGTGCCACTGTACCCCAGCCTGGGCAGCAGAGCAAGACTCCGTCTCAGAAAAAAAAAAAAAAATTTGTATTGTGCAATTCAAAAGTGACAAAGGGTATTTAGAGAAAATGAATCCCTTTCTTTTCACCTCGTCTTTCAACCAAGAAGTTCCTCTTCCCAGAAGCAACCATAGGTACCTGTTTTTGTGTATCTTTCTAAAGATATGCTATGGATTTGCAAATCTAACGCATACTGTGCAAGTATAGTTAAAATAAATATTGTTTAGAAGCAACTTTATTTTAAAGCCACCCTAAATGGAAAGCCAGCAACACTTGCCATAATTAGAAAGTGATCATAAAAATAAGTTAGATTGAAAACAAAACAGTGATTGAATTTTTGCTCTCTAGTGTGGCTGGAATGTTCCAAGCCTACAGTGCTTTCCATCTTTGCTTAAAAGAGGATACTAGGGGACACTGCTAAGAGCAGTTAAAGAAATACCAATATCAATGTGAGACATTTCTCCTTGATGTAATCAGAAGGAATGAAGGTGAAGAGGAAGAGATAATACATCTCACTGTGTGATGTGGTGGTATTTAGTAGGTCTGTGTAGTACCTAAAATTACCAAGATGAAGCACACAACTGACGTTTTGGGAAATATTGCTGGAATTTGCTGAAAACTCAGCTTAAGTAAATCCAATGATATGCTGGGTGTGGTGGTAATGCCAGCACTTTTGGAGGCTGAGGCTGGGTAATCGCTTCAGCGCAGGAGTTGGAGACCAGCCTGGGCAATATAGGGAGACCTCGTCTCTAAAAAAAACCAAAAAACAAAAAATTAGCCAGGCATGGTGGCATGCACCTGTAGTCCCAGCTACTTGAGAGGCTGACATGGGAGGATCACTTGAGCCCAGGAGTTTGAGGCTGCAATGAACTATAATTGCACCACTGCACTCCAGCCTGGGTGACGGAGCGAGACTCTTTCTCAAAAAAAAAAAAAAAACCAGAAAACAAAAAACAAAAAAAACCATGATATGAAGCTTACACACAGGGCAGGGTAGGATGTCAATTTTGCTTTCTCAGGCAGTTTAATTTCACTGGATCAAGAGCAGAAGACAATGCAACTTCTTTGTGTGCTTTTAACTGTGTAAAAGAAGACCCACTGCAGAAAATGGTCCTTGAAATTTACCTTATATTGTTAACAGAGGCAATGTAGAGGGTGTCTATGAAGACAGGGCTTCCCAAACTTGCCTTTAATAGGGCAGATGGTCAATTAAGGAGAGATGGCTTTCTGCCCACTCAGGGTGCCCCCTAGCCTCAGTGCTTGCTGCTGGGTGAAAGAACCCCAGATCAACCCTGAGGCTGATGGAGAGATGAGTGGGCATTGAAGCAAGGCCTCATGGTGGCACAAGGGCTTTTTCGGAAGCAATACAAAGACAGATCTTACTGGAGAGAGAGAGAGAAGCCAAGATTCCAAGCGTGAACTCAAAATGGAGATAAAGTTGCAGAAACTACTATGGAAGGCAATTTCAGCACAGCTATGAAAAATTCGAACTCTGAGATGAGAAGGAATGTGTTGGAATCTCAGCTCCACCACATGCAAGGTGTGTGTGTGCCAACCAGTGGCTTCTCGGTCTCAGTTCCTCCATCTGCACACCGGGACTAATCATATTGACTGCCACATAGGGTTGCTGTGAGGATTCAGTGAACAATTACACATAAAAGTGCTCAAAACATCTGTGGCACACGGGAGGTATTAAAAGCCTGTTAGTTGTCATTGTTGGCCATTGATTTCTTCATCATACCTTTATTGAGCAGCATGCTGAGGACACAGAGATGAATATAACACAGAGCCTCTGGACTCTTCACTGTTTGGTGAGGCTATTAGATGTCCATAGAAAGTTTGCACACAAGTCAGATGAGAATAGGTACCATACTAGAGATACAAGGAGAGCTATGGTAAGTAAGCGTGGAAAGGAGGGAAAATTCATTTAGGGGAATGTGGGAAAGCTTCCTGGAGGAGTTCCACATGAATTTACTGGCTACCTGCTATGTGCCACGTAATGTGCTAAGCCGTGGAAAAATGAAGATGGGAAAGAGAATTAATCTCTCCTTTAAAGAGATAAAGATGCAGATAAATTCAGTAGTCAGACTTAGAGAGAGAGAAAGTTCCCAGCATTTGTGGGGTCATAGAGGAGGGGCCCCCACTCAGGGCAAACAAAAGAGGCTTTCAAGAGAGCTGGTGCCTATGTTTTGGGGTGTTTGCATCTGCTGTTCCTCTACAGGGATCATTCTTCCCCCAGAACATTTCAGGTCTGGCTACTTCTCATCATGCAGGTCCCAGCTCCAATGCTACCTCCTCAAAGAGACCATTCTCAGCCACCTAGTCTAGGCTGGCTCACCTCCTCTCCACTCTCTATCTTTCCTCACCACCTTACTTTATTTACTTCTTACTTCTCACTGCCATCTGAAATTATTGTGTTCATTTTCTCTTTTACTTACTGTTTCCCCACTAGCCTGAAAACTCCCCCTAGAGACCAGGAACCTTGTCTGTCTTATTCATGGCCGTATCCCTGAAGCTCAGAACGGTGCCTGGCACACAGTGGGTGTTCAATTAATATGCGTTGAGTGAATGCTCTTAGCTATGAGGGATGATTAGGAATTGATGAGTCTGTTCTGGAGCTACAAACTGGTCCACCCCTTTGTTAAGCTTGCCACACCTGGTTCTGAAAGAATGTGGAATGTGGATGCTGGTGACTTAGTCATCAATAGGTATTTATTGAGCACCTACTGTGTGCCGGCCACATAGTCACTGGAGACAGAGGAATGAAAAAAACATACAACAATTTCTGCCTTCATGCTGCTTACTTTCCACCAGGTAAGAAGGAGATAGTTAATAAATAAGTCAGTCAAACATATCTATGTCACATGGTGGTAAGTGCCATGGAGAAAATACGGAGGAGAGAGAGTACTTTGGTCTGGGGAGGGTGTTGCAATTTTAAACAGGGTGGGTAGGAAAGGCCTAGCAAAGAAGGCAATATTTGAGCGACAATCTGAAGGAGGTGAGGAGGGAAAACATGCTGTGATCTGGGAGAAGTACGTTCTAGCAGAGGCCGCACACATGCAAAGGCCCTGAGGACAGAGGGTGGCTGGCATGATTGAGAAAAACCCAGGGGCCAGTGCGTCCAGGCTGGAGTGCCCAAGAAGTGCACCAGGGATGGGAAAGAAACTTGGAGAGGTAACAGGGGCCAGATGGTGCAGGGCCTTGTAGGTCTTTGCAAGAATTTTGCCTTCTACTCTGAGCAAATGCAGGACTATTGGGTAGTGTTGAGTGAAGGCATTAGATGATCTGACTTACATTCTACAAGGATTTCTTTGGCTGCTATGTAAGGGAGTAAGGATGGAAGGAGGAAAACTGGTTAGGGGGCTGTTGCAAAAGTGATTGCAGAGCAGTAGTGGTGAAGAGAGACGGGAGAGGGGACAGATGCTTGATACACTTTGAAGGGACAGTGGCAGGATTTGCTGATGATTGCATGGGGCAAAGTGTGGGAGAGAGGACTCAAGAAAGACGGCATTTGTGATGATGATGGTAGCAGTGTTGATGATAGCATTTCTTTTTTTTTTTTTGAGACAAGGTCTTGCTCTTTTGCCCATGCTGGAGTGCAGTGGCACAGTGATGACTCACGGCAGCCTTGACCCTCCAGGCTCAAGTGATCCTCCCACTTCAGCCTCCCTAGTATGAAACTACAGGCATGAGGCACCATGCCCGGCTAATTTTTGTATTTTTTAGGGACAGGGTGTCACCATGTTGCCCAGTCTGGTCTCCAATTCCTGGGCTCAAACAATCCTCCTGCCTTGGCTTCCCTAAGTGCTAGGATTACAGGCATGAGCCACTGTGCCCAGCCCAAGTTCCTATTAAGGACTTGCTATCTTTCAGGGTCTTCCTTACAAGTGACAGGCTGGAGTCTGAACCAAATATACTTCCCAATACAGCCCCTTGCTTGACTGGTCCTGTCTATCTATAGATGTCCCTAAACTAACCAAAGAAAAGAACATTATGTTCTACTGTAGCTTGGAATCTCCACTCCCAATGAGGAATCTGCCATCTCCCATAGGTAGGAGATAGACTCCTCATTTCTAGAGATCTTTGAGGCCCTTTTTATAAATACAGAGTTCTTAGGTAACCTCTTGAGATCTGTTAAAGGTTAAATTAGCCCTTCTCCAACCCAGAAAAGGCACATGTCACTCAATGGGAGCCACCCTGTTTCTCATTCTTGTTCCAGCCTCATCAACATGCATGGGGAGGTGGCTGCTGTGGTGACACTGCCAGATTTAGGGGGCTTGTGCATGTGGCTTCCCTTAAGCAGAATTGAACATGGTAACACCTTCCTGCAAGATAGTCAGAATCTGAATCTCTCCGACTTTCCCAAAGCTGCTGAAGCATGGGGAAATGTTCTCTGACTTGGCAGCCTCTTTGCAGTGAGTTTCTGCTTTGATGGTTTTAATGAAGACATGAAATCATCTAACAGCTTTCATTTTGCTCAGGCAAGATGGCTTAAAGTGGAGGTAGCATTTCCTAGGATCAATCCCCATTTTCAGAAGTGGTTGGTTAAACTCTCTGAAGTTTATGGCCACTTCCAGCTGAAACACTGTGGGATCTGAATTATTAATTCCGTGAAAAATGAGTTAAGTCATTGCAAAGCTCCGTGGTGGTGCAGTCCCTACTTTAGGCCCCCTTTCCTGTATTTTCTCTAACACAAACTTCTCCATTAACAAGAAATTCTTGGGTAACTTGGCCAAATGTTTGTCTGTCACTCATTTCATGGAGAGGGAAAGAACTTGACTTAATTCAATTGTTCTTTCCTGCCTAGGATGAAGAAGAGAAATAACCAGAAGTGACTCTGGGAAGTACTCATGTCAGAGCCACTTATAGGTTCTCAAATTTGGTCATCATTCAAATGGCAATTGTGCAAGCAAGGTAGTCTCTAAAACATGAACCTCTGAGCACCTCCTTCTGTCCAGGTGGCTGGTGCCAAGGGAGGTATGTAGAAGGATGGGGAAGCTCTGAGCTGTTCTGAATATGTCGTTGTCAGCTGGGGACAGTGGCCAAGCTGCAGAGAGCTCCTATCCCATGGAGAAGCAGGTGGAAGTAGTGATGGCATCACAAACTCAACATCCTTAGGGATTCTGTGGGCACATAAATGAATGAATGAAGTTGGCTGTGGGTTATGAAGAATAGGTGGGGACTTGTCCCATTTATACAAATCTTGTCTAAATAGGGTATTTGGTCCCATTTAGATAGGGTATTGATTATCCCATTTAGAGAGGACAAGCAGTAGTCAGTCCTAAATGATATTTTGATATCTCTGCATGGCCAGATCTCCCAGTTATGGCTTTTTATTTTTTTAAAGAAAAACTTGAATATAGCATTTTAAAGAAAGTGAACTCTCAATTTATAATCACATCTGACTGATTCATAACTGTTATAGAACACTTGTGGGTCAAACAGGACATGTCTGTGGGCTGGATGTGACCTACAATCTGCCCTCTTATGATTCTGGGAAGGTGGGTCTTAGAAATAGGTACTAGTGGCTTCTAATTCTGCTTCTGCCATGGCTGTGGGGCAAGTTGCTTCATCTTTCCAAGTTTTGGCTTCTCCTATATAAGATGAGGATATGATGAAATGTTCCTGCCTTTTAGGTTGTTGTAGTGATTCATTGTGATAAGAAAGTGTTTGATTTTATTATTCCTATCTTG
Organism: Chlorocebus sabaeus; assembly: GCF_047675955.1. Lineage (NCBI taxonomy): Eukaryota > Metazoa > Chordata > Mammalia > Primates > Cercopithecidae > Chlorocebus > Chlorocebus sabaeus. The sequence continues at coordinate 20,718,540 of NC_132908.1, forward strand.
GGTCCTGCTTCCCTGATTGTGTTTGAAGGAGGTGTAATAATCACTAAGCTGATGGCTGTGCTTGGAAGACAAGAGGTACTCACTGTCATCACATGGACCTTGGTCAATATGAGGGGAGCTGAGGTCTTAATAACTGGGCCAATACAGAGGAGAAGAATCTCAAGCCAAGATGACCCATACTTGAGGAAATCCGTTTGGTTATAGAACTAGGCCCCAGCCAGCCAGCCAGCAATCTCCACCTCTCTTTATTGTTATTCATGTACATGCCCACAGACTCCCTGTAGGATGTTGAGTTTGTGATGCTTCTCTGTGGGATAGAAGCTCTCTGCAACTTGGTCACTGCCTCCAGCTCCCAATGACACATTCGGAACACCAAACGAAGAGCCTATACACTTCTCTTGGCATCAGCCACCTGAATTGGGTAGAGGTGCTCACAGGTTCTTGTTTTAGAGATCAGCTTGCTTGCACAGAAGGTGAGTACCTCTCTCATTCTACTGATGTAGATGAAGTCTAACCTGGAGCATGTGGTCTTGCTAACAGGAGGAGGCTAAGAGATGAGTAGGAGTGCACCATAAAGATCAGCTGGGAAGAATTTCTATTCACCCTTGATCAGTACTTTGCATCTGCAGAATGACAGAGGAACATTGGGATGGTGGGACAGAGAGGGATGGAGAATGAATACCTGCCAAGGTGGCCTCAGAGATGATACAATTCCCTTTAAAGTCAAGCAAAGCTTTGATGCAAATGGAGGTTTGTTGGGATTGGTTCTCAGTTCAGTATTGAGGTCTGGATGCATGAACCCTTGGTGGAAGAGCTGGGAGACCATCCAAACTTTGCCTTGCTTCTGGGGCAACCTGTCTACAAACCTCCCCAATCATGGGGTTATCAATGTCCTTTACAACATCTAACACATTGCCTCCCATCCTTCAGTCATTTGTGTGCCATCTTCATGATTTGTTTTTTGGACATATCTACAAATAGTTCCGTTTACTTTACATCATATTGAGGTCCACTCATAACTTTTACTCAAATACATTTACTTAAAATTGAAACTTTATATCACCATCCTAAATGAGGCTCCTCATCTCTTGCCAGAAATAGAATGTAGTCGTAAAACGAATGCAGTGAAAACCAAACAATGAAGTGCAATTCCAGCCCAATACAGTTGCCTATGCTTTGTTCTATGTGAGGCAACCTATTTCTCTGTTCCAGAGAGAGATCAAGAAAGGTGTTAACGACATTCTAGCACCCAGTGAAGACTTTCTCCATGATGGAATAAGAAGACTTGAATAGAATGGAAAAGGAAAGATAATTATCTTCTAATGATGTGATTAGACGACGTTTAAAACCATATCATGTGCCACCTAAATTTGTTTTTAGCCACTAGTGGTACGTATCTCACATGTTGGGAAATGCCCACTAAGATTCTCCCTTTTTTGATGGCACTATATTATTTTATCATGTTTGGTTGTCATGGTCTATCAATAGCCTGGGAGGGTCTGGCTGACATTACAAAGTCTGGGTGGTTTAAAAAGCTGTGATTCCAATTTCAATTGCAAATGGATGGGGCATCATGGGAAAGCAAGTGCAGACGTGAAGAACTGGAGGAAAAGATTCAACTCCACAGTATTTTTAGGTCTCCTTTCCTGGATCAGTTTTACATAATTTGTATCTGGACTGTAGGTTTGATAAGTTCTGATATCTGCTCTCTAATACGTTACCTGAGGGCTAACCCATTTTTTTTTTTTTTTTTACAATCTCAATTTAAATTACCGATGAGACGCCTTTGTTTATTATTTCTTAAAAACGGTAACTTGGATGAATCTCAAAGGCATTATGCCAAGTGAAGAAAGGTTATGCACTGTATGTTTCCATTTCTATAACACTCTCAGACACAGTGAAAATGACAGAGAACAAATCAGTAGTTCCAAGGGCTTAGGGCAGTGGGGAGGGGTGACCACAAGAGGCAGACAAGCGAGTTTTCTGGGTGTTCTGTAGGGACACCCAAAGGGAACTCTGTACCTGATTGTGGTGGTGGTCACATGTATCTATACATGTGTTAAAATTCATAAAGTGAATGCCAATAAAAAGATGATTTTATTGTATGATAATTTTAAAAGATAACATTTTTTATTTTAGTTTTATTTTTTAGACAGAATCTCATTCTGTTGCCCAGACTGGAGTGCAGTGGCACGATCTCAGCTCACTGTAGCCTCGGGCTCTCAGGCTCAAGTGATCCTCCCACCTCAGCTTCCTGGGTAGCTGGAACCACAGGCATGTGCCACCATGCCCAGCTAATCTTTTTTTTTTTTCAATATTTAGTGGAGATAGGATCTTTCTGTGTTGCCCAAGCTGGTTTCAAACTCATGGGATCAAGCAGTCCTCCCACTTCAGCCTCTCAAAGTGCTGGGATCACAGGCATGAGCCACTGTCCCTGATCTGAAGAAAAAATTAAAAAATAAATCTTTATTCAAGAAATATCCCTGATTATAGAACTCAGCAACTGGTGAGCATCCTACACCCCTCAACAGAGTGTGGTTCCTAATGATCAAAGAGATCCAGCCTTCACATTTTGGGAATTCACAAGCTTCCCTAAGCTTTCATCCTTATTATGAGTTAGAATGTGGATGTGGACAGTATTCAAGTCTTCCCCATCCCACACCCACATTCCTGAATGACGTTGGAGTCTGAAGTAAAGGCTGGGAAGATTCCACTGTGGTCTGAGGCCAGGGTGGCCAGCATAGATGTCCAGCCACGCTTCTACTGAAAGGCATGAGATCAGGATACTGGAAGGCAGCTATGGGAAATGCATCTCATAATAGGAGTGAATGCTGGTGGATAAAAAGACCCACTTGAAGGTCCTGGGGAAAGTTGAAGGGGATATAAGATGAGGAAAGATGGGCCATGAGCCACAGTGGAAGGGGTATCCCGGGGTTTTCCCCCAAACAAGACAGTTCACAATCTACTGACAGCACCGATGACCTCCTGCCCACCAGATAGCCTGAGGACTGAGCGAGAAGCATCCCTGTTGCTCACCCCACTCACCCTACATCCTGAGCAAACTCAGCAAGGATGAAAACCTTCCTGATGCACCCTCCCCAGCCAGAACACCCCCAGAGCTGGGGGAGAGCATCTACCCTGGACTGTTGATGCCCTCAGTTCCTTCTTCTCAGTACTGTGTAGAGAACCCATGCTTCCCAGAGGCTCGTGTGCTACAAGACCTCACTCCCCAGCCTCTGCTAAAGATGGGCCACCAATGGTGTTGATCTGGAATTGGACACAGAGACTATGTATATGACAGAGAGAGTAGCCATTGTAGCCATTAAAGCCTGGCTGTACTGCTTGCACTTTATATCCACAAGGCACCCCTGCATTCTTCCATAACCACCATTTTTCACTTGGGCGAGGTCGAGTGGGTTTCTTTTCTTAGGTGACTCAGACACTACCTGTGTGGTTGTCAGTGCACACACTTTAGTGATTGTGCTGAAGCCACCTGAACTGGAGGCAAGAATGTGTGTCTTGCTAACCCATGGATGATAATTAAATTCATGGAAGCAGCAGCAATGACCTAGGGGCATGTATAGCTGGAGAAGAAGGTCAAAGGTAGGGTGTGACCAGGAAATAGATTAACATAATGGGGTGGAGGGGCAGAGGATGGTGTCCCTTCATAAACCATGGTGGGGCAGAGGGGAGGCACACGGGACCTGTTTGGGGAGTCTACTACTCCAAAGGTTCTTCCTCTGGGCCAGCCCATGAGAGAAAGATATTTGTTATTTCCCACCATTTTTCCATGGTTATTGATCTATGTGGATTCTTGTAGGGTCATTTTTAGTTATTTATATTTGCCTATTTCCAAAATAATGACAATCACACTATATATTGAGATGTGTGGGATCTGCTACTATCATCATTGTCTCCAACATATACTTTTATTTTTCCTGATTATAAGAATAATTTACTAATAATTATTTAAATAAGCAAACAAAAAATTAAAGAGACTTTCACATGGCAGAATCCAGCATAGCAGATGAAAGAAAATATATACTCCTATGGGAAGTTCTCAAGATATATTGTTCAGCTACAAAAAAAAAAAAAAAAAAAAAAAAAAAGCAAAGTAAAAACATTTTATCTTTTGTATAAAGGGGGGAATAGATAATGTATATTTAACTCATTTATGCGTAAATAAATTTTGAAAGTATACACAGGAAACTAATAACAGTTTTCTGGGTGAGAAATTGGGTGCATGGAAAAGCAGGGATAGGAGACAGACTTTTCTGTATGTCTTTTGCATTTTTTTGTGCTGTGTGAATATATTCTTTCAAAAATAAAAATGGAAATTGTGCATTGTGGAAAAATTAAGAAACTGATTAAAGAATTTAAAAATTACCCAAAGTAAAAAAAAAAAAATTACCCAAAGTGTACCCACAGTTGTAATCATTGTTAGGAGTTTGCTTTTTACCATTTTAGACAAATCATGTGTATACTTAATACACCATTTTATACTGCTATTTCTATCAGCATATATAGTGGATATCATATGCTCTATATTCCATTTTATAACTTGCAATTTTATTTAACAATGTGATGCAGATATCTCTCCATGCCAATAAGTATATCTACGGAATAATTTTAAATGCTCAGAATTATTTTAAATAGCATCTAGTTGGATAGATATACTATTATTTATACAACCATTAACCAGATCGCTTGCTGATAGACATTTAGATTGTCCCCACTTTTTGCTCCTTAACAATGAAAGGGCAGCAGCAAGTATCATACCCAATGATTTTCCTCAGAATAAATTTATTTCAGAGGAATTTTGGGGTTTGAGGGTAACCATCCTTTAAAAAGTATTCATTTTTTGATACAAATTATCAAGTTTTACCCACCCCTATGGCAATATAGCTGAAGGATTTATACTTCCCTAGCATGAAAGTATGAAAGGACTTTTTTTTCCACATCCTTGTCAACATTGACTATTAGCAACCTATTTATTTGCTCTTTGTCAATCTAATGCATGAAAACTATCTTCTTTTAATTTGAATTTAGGGGTAGTTATTTAAAAATATTTATTGCCCATTTGCATTCATTTTCTGAAATTTTTGCTTTATTTTTTCCCTGTTGGAGATATTTCTTTCCATTTTTAAAAGAGGGTGTTTAATGATTAATGATGCTTATACTGGATTGACTTTATCTTTTAGTGTTTTATTACTTCAGATGTTTCTAGTGAGCTGATTTTGGCTGGGTTTTACATTTTCATCCAGTGTGATCATCTTCATTCTTCAGTAAGAAAGTCTGAATTTTTTATATATTCTGATTATCAACGTATTTGAACTTTTCAAATATTCATTTTGCTCATTTTTTTGTTTCTTTTTTCTTCTTCTCCTGACTCTTCAATACTGGATTGGTGGAGCCTTCTCTATTCCCCTCTTTTTCCCTCTGAGGTGGAAGCGATATAGGCTATTTCTGTACTTCTTGTTTGTTTGTTTTCTTCGTTTTTGTATTTTTAATAGTACTCATTTATCTGACCACACTAAGACTTAACAAAGAGTAACTTAGAGAACAACGACTCCAAACCTCCCTCTTCCCCAGTTCTATACATGTTATGGATGCCAAGTATTTTACTCCACTTTGTTTTTGTGATTTTAATGCTTATCAAAACAACAACAACATGTCTACATAGTTTAAACAGGTAAATAACATTATAAGGCTTATCACAAAATAGCAGCCTACTGTCTGACTACCCTGCCTTCTGATTCTTGCTTCACGGAAGCAACAGATTTTCAATTCTTTGGGCTCTCTCTCCACTTCTATGTTCCTCCATATTACTAAATAACCTGTTTATATTGAGAAGTCTTACAAATCACAAAAAAGGATAGCCTTGGGAGTTAAAATTGCAGCTGTCAGTTACTCAGGTAAAAGATAAATTTCAAAACCGCAGTTGTATAACATAAAGAAAATACTGATGTGTACAATACTTACTGAAACAAGTCAGATGTAGCCAAAGCTGCACTCAGCAGCAACTTAGCTTCTTTATTAAATGAAGAAAATGAATTGGCTAAAGATTCAACCACAAAAGTGAGTGGAATGTTAAAGATAAAGAAACAAGGAAGTATTTTGGAAAGACGAAAACAGAAATTAATGAATAGAGGGAAACGGAAACATTGATTCTTAAAAAAAAAAAAAAAACCCAAGACTTATTCTTTGAAATAAAAACAATAAAATAGACAAACATTTATGGTATCTAATTAAGAATAAGAGATAACAAAAATAGACGAAATTAAGAATGAGAAAGAGGGTATAACCACAATCTGTGAAGGGCTCAAGCATCTTTATGATACTGAAACAAGGATTAGATAAAAATCTAACATTTAATCCTCATACAACACTGGTTACATGTTAGAGATATTTTCTTAGCATGATTTTGAAAATAATTTTCAAGCTAATAGAGACATGCCATCTGTATTAGTCTGTTCTCGCACTACCAATAAAGAAGTACCTGAGACTGGGTAATTTATAAAGAAAAGAGATTTAATTGACTCATAGTTCTGCAGATTGTACAGGAAGCGTAGCGACTTCCGCTTCTGGGAGGCCTCAGGAAACTTACAACCACGGCAGAAGATGAAGAGGAAGCAGGCATGTCTTACATGGCCAGAGGAAGCAGGAGGATGTTACCTTGGATGCTTCACTTAAGCTTTATAACTGTATCTACAATTACATCCTTGTTTACTGGCTCTGGTCCTCTCCTTCCTGTCTCCATTAATTTATACCTTTCTTTAGCTGCGTGTTTTTTTTTTATCTCTCAATCAGCTGATAGACTTTTATGAGTAACTTTTTTTTTTCAGTTAGTGCTTTAACCTGACCGCTGTGCAAGTTTAAGAATATCTTTCTGCTTTTCTCACACATGAGCAATAATTCAGCTGAATTGAAGTGTTTAGGATGGCTCACTGCAACCTCTGCCTCCCAGTTCCAAGTGATTCTCCTGCCTCAGCTTCCCAGGTAGCTGGGATCACAGGCATGCATCGCCATATCACGCTAAATTTTTTTTGTATTTATTTATTTTTTATTTTTTAGTAGAGACGGGGTTTCACCATGTTGGCCAGGCTGGTCTTGAACTAATCTCAAGCGATCCGCCCACCTCAGCCTCCCAAAGTGCTGGAATTACGGGTGTGAGCCACAATGCCCAGCCAAGACAAAATCTTTTCAAAAGCACCTCTGAAATCATGGATCTGTTGTCTTAGGTCATCTGTGTGTGTGTGGCAGAGGACAAGATTGATGTCAGCTAGGATCATTTTTTTCCCTCTGTTGGCAAACTGTTTTGCATTGCTTTCCCTTCCTGGATGCCTATACAGTTTTTTTCCCCCATTATTTAAGTAAAAACAGAGGTTCTAGAGTCAGAATGTCCTGAGTTCCACTCCCTACTCCTCTGCTTAGTAACCTGTGTCCTCTTGGGCAACTTATTTATCTGCTCTACACCTCATTCTCCCATGTGTGAAGTAGGGGTAATAATCATACTGGGATGGTATGAAAAATGAGGAATTAACTGTGTAAAGTGCTTAGAGGAAGGCTGAGCCCATAGCAAGTACTACATAGGAGTTTTCCACTTCAATATTGCAGTAGTCATCCCTTATCCAGGGGGATGTGTTCCCAGATCCCCAGTGGATGCCTGAAACTGCCAATAATACCAAACACTATATACGTGTGTGTGTGTATGTCTATATCTGTATCTATATATGATAAAGTTTAAGGTCCAAATTAGGGACAGTAAGAGTTATGCATAATTAGGCACAGTACTGTTGCTAAGAGATTAACAACAACTAATAATAAAATAGAACACTTATAACTATACTATCATAAAGTCACGTACATGTGGTCTCTCGCAAAATATCTTATTTTACTCTACTTATTCTTTTTGTGATGCCGTGAGATGATCTATAACACACTAGTCAGAATTTAATGTTTTCAAAAAAAAGAATTTAATCTTTTCAGCTCTCTGCATGTGCTTTTACATGTATCTACTGTCTGTGGCAAGAGGTACCGGTTTCCCATTTAAGTGTCTAACAAAATTGTACGTAATAAGTAGTTTTATGTAAGTGAAAACAAAGTGAGTGGGATTCAAAGAAAAATCTAAAGTAAACAATAGTGCAAGGATATGGCAGGAACTGTGAGAGTTGCGTGTGAATGACTGAATGTGGAGAAAATAGACTTAAAGATCGTTTGTCCAGCTCTAGAATCTCTTTGTGCGAAAATCCCTGTGTGCAGTACTCACAGGGATTTTCGCACAAAGAGATTCTAGAGCTAGACAATGGATCTAGCTCCTGAGCTCAAAGGGGGCTCAGGATGCACTATTCCACGGGCCAGGATTTTGAAGGCTGCCTTTTGGATTCCTCTGGAATATGTTTGAAGCTGACCCGCTGAGTGTGCCTGGAGTTGCGCCTTTCAGAGGCAAGCATGCCTGCCACATTGGATCAAAGAGGCTTTTTTAACAGTTGGTGGAGGCCTCTCTCCTACAGCAGCCACAGAATGAGTCCTTAAAAATCATAGACGACAAATGACCTCTTTGGCTGCTTGACATTCTTATTTAGTTCAATCCAGGTGTATGGTAGCTGAATAGTTTGGACCAGAGTCCTGGCTGGGGAGAAAATCGTTATGAAAAGCTATCGATTAGGTGTCCACAGCTGCTGAAACTCAACCGCGGAAGCTCCTGGAGCTGCATTTATGAAAGGGCAGGGGGCATGGAGAAGGGCAAGAATGTGATGGGGCGAGGAGGCAATCTGTTTAAAGGACAATGGTGTGCGAAGGCAAGCAGCCGATGAAAAGTCAGTTCTTCCTTGTGCTAGGTAGCTGGGTGGATCATCTAGTATCTATCTGCTAGGTGGTGCCTTACGACCTCTTGAAGCCTGGGAGAGAGTTCAGGGGATGCTGCTGCTTTGCCTTGGATCTCATTAACTTCCTTTTTCACCAGTCCAGGCCATTGCTGCCCTTCACTGCCCAGCAGCAAACACAACCCCATACTTCCCTGCAGAGTCCAGCCTGCACAGCACAAGCCAACACTGTTTCCCCAATCTGTGAATGACACTGGGCTGTGATTAACCCAGTGCATATCCCTGCATTTCCTCTGACAACCCTGTGAACTCGCTCCTTCACTGTACTGAACATCCTCAAACACCTGTGCATTACTGCAAAATGAAGCATAGCCCTGCTTATGCCTCCAGCTTCTGTGCCTAGAAAAGTGCTTGGCACATAAAAAGATTGATAAATATTTGTCGAATGAATGAATGAGGGTTTGCACCAGATGGATGGGGCAGGACTCAGCAAGGCTCACAGGCACCCACTGAAAATACATCAGACTGTTGACTTATAGCTGCAAATGCATGAAAGACTGAAAAGGGCTCAAAAAACCTGGAAGGAGCTCCTGACAAGAACAAAAGTATAAGTGGCAAAGGAGGAGTAGAACAATGCTCCTTCCTGCCTGGAGCTTCAGAATAGTTGTAATTTTGAATGGTCTGTCAATCACACTTGATAAATTAAATCATACCTTACAGCAGCATTTCACAACATTATTTTCTTCTTGGCTTAAAAGCTGCTGCATAGGTAACTCTGAGAGTTATGTGAAATTTTCTTTCCTGGGTAGCAGTAACTTCAGTCTTTTTCTTCAATTGAAGTCAGGATATTGTATGGGTTTGTTTTTTGTTTTTTGTTTTTGAGATGACATACAGTTTTTTCCCCTTTTACCTAAAGATTCTGATATCAGCCACCTGTTACTCTTGCTAGTTAGAATTAATGTCTTGGATGCTTCTTACCCTGGTTTTGTTCATAAATTTCTCCATTAATATGATGAAAATTACATTGCCATCTCTTTCCCCCAAATTTGTAAATGCATACATTTTGCAGAGAAGGCATCCTATTTCAGTGGAAGACGATTGCCTTCAAAACCATGCAATATGAATGTGATCTTTACAAAGAGCTATCTATGCCTTTTTACCTCAGCTTTTTAATGTAAAAATAAATGATCACATTCTGGAAAATAATATAAACTCAACGTTGTGCAAAATAAGACCAAAAGTAACCTTTAACCTTACCCAAAAGCAAGTTTCAATGATAACGTGGCTGATGTTTAGATTGCACAAGGAGCTGAAATTGTGGTGCAAAGCACATGCCATCTTTGACATCAAATCAATTCTGACTTTTGGTTTTGATGGTGACAGGCACCTGACTTACAAAGGTAAGCAGAAGCAAATCCAGCCAGAGGATTCCATAGGCACCTTTGCCTGGTAAGGGTGGCCAGAGGTCAAAGGGCACAAGATTTCTCCAAGACTTCTTAAGATGAATTCGTGCCACATCATTTCCTTCATACTTGTGTCAGGGAGGTCACTTCCAGCCCAGTCTGCATATTCTTCGCTGGATAAAGAAACCTTTGCAATTTACCAACAGGAGCTCACAAAGTAGGAATCTTTTTTTTTTTTTCTTGAGACAGAGTCTCATTCTGTCGCCCAGGTTGGAGTTAAGTGGCACAATCTCAGCTCACTGCAACCTCCCATGTTCAAGTGATTCTCTTGCCTCAGCCTCCCCAGTAGTTGGGTTTACAGGCATGTACCACCATGCCCGGTTATTTTTTGTACTTTTAGTGGAGATGGGGCTTCGCCATGTTGCCCAGGCTGACAAAACAGGAATTCTTTGATGGTGTCAGTATGCATACAGAGGTGAGTACAGGCTTCCGGCTGCACTGGGAGGCAGCAGCAATTTATCCAGCTACATGCTAGAAAGAATGGGAGAATTATCATTTTCTCCATGACCATCCTCATACCATTAGGAGAAATGCCAGTGGTTCTGGAGTAGGTGATGACATTCTATGGAAGCACTCCCTAAATTTCTTTTTCTTTTCTTTTTTTTTTTTTTTTTTTTTTTTTTGAGACAGAGTCTCACATTGTCACCCAGGCTGGAGTGCAATGGCACGATCTCAGCTCACTGCAAACTCTATCTTCCGGGTTCAAGTGATTCTCCTGCCTCAGCCTCCTGAGTAGCTGGGATTACAGGCACCCACCACCACGTCCAGCTAATTTTTTGTATTTTTGGTAGACACAGGGTTTCACTGTGTTGGCCAGGCTGGTCTCGAACCCCTGACCTCGTGATCTGCCCACTTTGGCCTCCCAAAGTGCTGGGATTACAGGCATGAGCCCCAGCGCCCGGCCTCACTCCCTGAATTTCTTTTGGCACTACCTGCATTTCTTCCACTGCTCCTGATCACAAACCAGCTTGACAGCCTCACTGACTTCTCCCCTTCAGCTACTTTGGAAATTGTCTGTTCTACTTATATTCTTTAGTGGTTATTCTTACAATGTTTACTTGACTTAACAGTTCAGAATTCATCAATATTTTACCTTCTCCCTAAATAATACAAGAATCTTAACACACTAATTCCTATCACCACCCCCACTTACCATGCGATTGTCTAGTATTTTAATGACACCGTGTTTGTATCAACCAAAACCATATAATCATTATTGCTTCCTTTTTAAAAAACAAGATTGTAGATTTATCCAGAAGTTTTCCTAATTCCCCTGCTTGCTATTGCTTCTTTCACCTGCTTCCTCTTATGAGTTCAGTTGCCTGTAGTGGTTTTTTCACTGGTGAATTCTGTCAATATTTTTTAATGAAAATGTCTCGGTTTTGCCTTCTCTTTCAATTAATCATTTAGCTCAGTATGGAATCCTAGGTTGGTGATTATTTTCTTATAGATCCTGGAAGACATAATTCCAGAATCTTCTGAACTTTCCTTTTGTTGTTGAGAAAACTTCTCAGAATCTAAACAACCTGTCTTTTATCTCTGGTCGCTTTTCGCTGTATCTTTGGTGTTCTGTAATTTCTTTTTATTTTATTTTATTATTATTTTTTGAGACAGTATCTTGCTCTGTTACCCAAGCTGGAGTGCAGTGGTGCACTCCTGGCTCACTGCAAGCTCCACCTCCCGGGTCCAAGTGATTCTCCTACCTCAGTCTTCCGAGTAGCTGGGACTAAAGGCATGTGCCACCACACCCGGCTAAGTTTTGTATTTTTAGCAGAGACAGGGTTTTACCATTGTTGGCGAAGCTGGTCTCAAACTCCTGACCTCAGATGATCCGCCCACCTCAGCCTCCCAAAATGCTGAGATTGAAGGTGTGGGCCACTGTGTCCAGCTGGAGTACTGTAATCTGGCTGGAGTACTGTAATTTTATTACAATGTGTCTAAACATGGATTAGTTTATTTATTTATCGTTTTTCAAGAATGCCATGTATTGTTGTTAACTGGTCGCCATGTTGTACAATAGATCTCAAATGTATTCCTCCTATCTAATTAAAATTTTATATCCTTTGATCAACATATCCCCACCCACCCCCAGCCTCTGGTAGCCACCCTTCTACTTATTTATATTTTTATCAGAATACATTTTACTTCCACATTCTGAGGATTCATGCCTTTTATCAGTCCCAGAAAATTCTCAGCCATCATCTTTTTGCTTATGTTCTTTTCCATGATCTCTACTTCCTCCTCCCAGAGCCTCCTGTTAGACACACGTTACACCTTTGGATACATTCCTCCCATCTCTTAACCTTCTCCCTAGTCTACTTTCCTTTAGTCTGTCTGTGTTGAGCTATAGAGGCTTCCTCTGTGATTTTTCATTTGTTTAGAGCATGTATTTTTAACAAGAGAAAGGCTCGATTTGGAAAGGCTAGAGCTTTTGCCAAAACTGGGATTTGTCTGTCCCATCATGCCACATAATGTGCTCTTCTTTCATTAGTGTTTCTGGTTTTCTAATCTCTTCAATTGTGTTAAAAATACTTATTGTATAGTTTCTTTTAAATTACTCTATTATTTCAAGTTTTGAGGAAGATGCCATTCTCTTTTCGACATGTTGTGTAGGGAAAAATTTTCTCAAACCATGTTTTTCTTCTACTCTCACACTACAAAAATCATAATCCCAGAATAAGATCTCTGTGACTAAATGTATGTGTCTGTGTGTGAACACATTGCCATGTGAGTGCCATGTATCCCAAGTGTAGAAGCCACTGAGTGGATTTACGTTTTGCTTCTGCTGTACTAGGACAAACTTTTGGGTTAATGTCCCATCACCAAGCAGCAGACACCAGCTGGGTGTCCTCTAGTTCAATTCTGACATTATCTACCCAGAGACAGCGTCAGATCCCACGGGTTCAGGACTCAGTCCCCAAGACTGCTCCCCCTTGCCCACTAGTTGCAAATTCAGGCCTCCAGAACTTCTGACTGATCGGCTTCAAGTGTGACTGGCTTCAAGTTGGGGTTTTCATGACCTCCTCTTTGAGACTGATTAATTTGCTAGAGTGGCTCAAAGAAGTCAGGGAAGCGCTTATATCTGCCAGTTTATGAAGAAGTCTCTTTTAAATGATGCAAATAAATAGCCAGATGAAGATATACAAAGGGTGAGGTCTGGAAGGGTCCCCAGTGGGTGAGCTCTGTCTGCATGGAGGTGCAATGCATCACTCCCTGAGCTCGTGGATGAGCTCTTCTTTGCCTTCCTGTCTTCCTCCATGTGTTTAGCTGTCTGGAAACTCCCTGAATCCTGTTCTGTTGGCTTTTTATGGAAGCTTCAAGATGTCAGCATTCCTTTCTCCAGCGTAGAGGGTGGAGACCCTCTCTGGGGAGGATCTGGAGACCCACAATCAGAAAAGTGGGGAAGATTAGAGTCCTGCTTTAGGGCAGGGAGAAAGGAAGGCAAGAAAGAGGCACTGTTTCCTAAGGCCTAAGGCACCCAGCATTATAACAAAAGACTGTAACAAGGGATATGGGAGTTATGAACTGGGAATCTTGGATGAAAACCTATACACACACACACACACACACACACACACACACACACACCCCATAACACCACATATGTCTTCTTACTTTCCATTATGATGAATCATTTCCTGGTATGTTTCATAATTTTTGAATTTTGAGCTCATTTTAGCTGAGTTTCATTTTTCATTTTTTTGCCATGTGAGTGCCATGTGTCCCAGGTGTGGAAGCCTTTGAGTGGCTTTACATTTCACTTCTGCTGCACTGTGACAAACTTTCTGGTTTATTTCTCACTTTGGGATTCCTGCATCACACTAGACACAAGCTTAGGGTTTCAATTTCTCAAGACTTAGTTTTTCTTTCCAGAGCCCTGAGTAGAGACAAAGCTCCTTACAGTTCCCAGGGACTAGTGGGAAGAGCTTCCCTAGTATTCCTTCCCCAAAGTGGCAACCTCTATGAGATTCTTGACTCTATGCAGAGTCTCAGTTCCAGGTAACCTCTTCATATAAACTCAGGGCGGCACCTTCAGTCCTTCTGGGAGGGATATGGTTTGGATCTGTGTCCCTACCCAAATCTCATGTTGAATTGTAATCCTCAGTGTTGGAGGAGGGTCCTGGTGGGAGGTGATTGGATCATGGGGGTGGACTTCCCCCTTGCTGTTCTCATGATGGTGAGTGAGTTCTCACGAGATCTGGTTAAGTGTGTGTAGCACCTTGCCCTTCTCTCTCTCTTCCTCCTGCTCCCACTTTGTAAGATGTGCTTGATTCACCTTCACCTTCACCTTCACCTTCCACCATGATTGTAAAGCTTCCTGAGGCCTCCCCAGCCACGCTTCCTGGACAGCCTGCAGAACTGTGAGACAGTTAAACCTCTTTTCTTTTCTTTTTCTTTTTCTTTTTTATTTTTTTTTTTGAGATGGAGTCTTGCTCTGTTGCCCAGGCTGGAGTGCAGTGGTGCGATCTCAGCTCACTGCAAGCTTCACCTCCCAGGTTCACGCCATTCTCTTGCCTCAGCCTCCCAAGTAGCTGGGACTACAGGCGCCCGCCGCCATGCCCAGCTGATTTTTTGTATTTTTAGTATAGATAGTGTTTCACCGTGTTAGTCAGGATGGTCTGGATCTCCTGACCTCATGATTCACCTGCCTCGGCCTCCCAAAGTGTTGGGATTACAGGTGTGAGCCGCTGTGCCTGGCCTAAACCTCTTTTCTTTGTTAATTACCCAGTCTCAGGTAGTTCTTTTTGGCAATGGGAGAAGAGACTAATACAGGGGGCAGTATAACTTCATCCACTAAGGCTCTGTAGGCTACTGTAGCATCATTCCAGCTGCCAATGCTGTCATTACTTCTGCCATTCAGGAATTTCCTTTTTTGTGTTAACTCATGTATTTATTTGTGATTTTTTTTTTTTTTAAGATGGAGTCTCACACTATTGTCCAGGCTGGAGTACAATGGTGTGACCTTGGTTCACTGTAACCTCCCCCTCCCGGGTTCAAGCAATTCTCCTGCCTCAGCCTCCTGAGTAGCTGGGATTACAAGTGCCTGCCACCACGCCCAGCTAATTTTTTTGTATTTTTGGTAGAGACGGCGTTTCACTATGTTGGCCAGGCTGGTCTCGAACTCCTGACCTCATGATCTGCCTGCCTCAGCCTCCCAAAGCTCTGGGATGATAGGCGTGAGCCACCACACCCGGCCTATTTGTGATATTTTATCTATTGTTTCTATTGATACAAAAATCCATGTTAGGTCAGGCTCCTTTGCCGTCAGGCCTCATGTCTCTTTCATCATGGCAACATTTGTTTAGCAACACAAGAAGTAACTTAGTAGGATGCTGAAGGTAAGGCTTTTGTGCTAAAGCAAATGCAACTTCTGGTAAAGTTCCAGTCTTTTCAGATTGAGTTTTCTTCTCATTGACAAAAGGCCCTTATTGTCTGATGTTATTACAAGATGGGAAGACAGGAGTTGACACTTCAGATTGGTTGCTGCATTAGGCCAAGAGGCCCAATCAACACTTGTTAATATATTGTTGTTGGTTATGAGGCCAGGCGCGGTGGCTCACGCCTGTAATCCCAACACTTTGGGAGGCCAAGGCTGGTGGATCACTTGAGGTCAGGAGACCAGCCTGACCAACATGGTGAAACCCCATCTCTACTAAAAATACAAAATTAGCCAGGCATGGTGGCGAATGCCTGTAGTCTCAGCTACTCAGGAGGCTGAGGCAGAAGAATTCTTTGAACCTGGGAGGCAGAGGTTGCAGTGAGCCGAGATCATGCCACTGCTCTCCAGCCTGGGCGACAGAGTAAGACTCAATTTCAAAAAAAAAAAAAAAAAAAAGAAGGCTATATGTGTGTGTGTGTGTGTGTGTGTATGTATGTATGTGTGTGTGTATATATATGTATATGTGTGTATATATGTATGTGTGTGTGTATATATATGTATATGTGTGTATATATGTATGTGTGTGTGTATATATATATGTATGTGCATATATTGTTGTTGGCTATGGGCAGTGGTGTGCCCAATAATCTCATTGCAAACCCTTTCTTTGCTCTCACCTCTAATGCCTCCCTTGTTATGTTCCTGGTCTTATTTTGTACCTTCATGTAAGCTTAGTGAGAGTCTGGGCCAAGTCACATGTGTGTTTCATATCACCTATGGTGTCAAGCACACAGTGAGATGTTTAAAAATCTGGATGTTTACGTTAACTCTACTCTGTAATCAGAGATATTAAAATTACCACCATTTGAGCTGCCATTTTACACCAATTATACTGGCAGCAATTAGAAAAATGCCACGCGTTGGAGTCATGAGAGGTTCAAGGAACTGCCATGTACTGCTGATGAGAAGGTGGACTAGGGCAATTCCAAAGAGCAATCTGACATTGCTGTCAAATTAAACATATCAAACCCCAGAGATCCACTCCTAGGCACATAACTCAAAGATAGTCTCATAAACCTTAATTAAAAAAAAAAGTTCCAGGAAAGTAACTACAGGGGGGTTATGACAGTGGGGAGCTGGAGATGGTCTGGATGTCCATCTCTGGCAGAGTCGGGATACAAAAGTGGGGATACACAGCGTGGAGTTCCTCTACAGTGCTGTGAATCAGTAAATGTGATGAATACAAAACAACACAGATAGATCTTTTTTAACTTTTATTTTAGGTCAGGGGTACATGTGCAGGTTTGTTACATAGGTAAACTCATGCCATGGCGGGGGTTGTTGTACAGATTATTTCATCACCCAGGTACTAAGCCTAGTACCAGATAGTTATTTCTTTCTGATCCTTGCCCCTCTCTCACCCTCCACCCTCAAGTGTGCCCCAGTGTCTGCTGTTCCCCTCTTTGAGTCCGTTTATTCTCATCATTTAGTTCCCACTTATAAGTGAGAACATATGGTATTTGGGTTTCTGTTCCTGCATTAGTTTGCTAAGAATGATGGCCTTCAGCTCCATCCATGTTCCCACAAAGGACATGATGTCATTTTTGTGGCTGCATAGAATTCCATGGTGTATATATACCACACCTTCTTTACACAGATAGATCTTAAAAGCATAGTGCCTAGTGAAAAATGCAAGACAGGAAGTGAGACATTTAGATAAATATCATTTATGTAAATTTTTAAAAGCCCATTTGCAAATTTATTGAAGTCCATGTGCAAATTTTTAAAAATGCAGTGTATATGGCAAAACAATATACATTTTGCAAGATCGTACTGTAGCCAAAAGATATCCATTAGATATATGTTTCCTAATGGAGTGCCTATAGGAGAGGGGAATGGAAGAGAAGAATGAGGATAAAACTGAAAACATGAATTTATAAATATATTTTTTAAAGGAGCTGTGCAAAGGGCATACCTGATAAGCTATCAAGCCATAGAGTCAGGAGTACAATTAACTCTAAACACCTGATGTTAAAAAAAAAAAGAAGAGGGAGAGAAAGAGAAAGAGGAAGAAGAAGAAGAAAGAGGAGAAGCAGGAGGAGGAGAAAGAAAAAAATAAAGAAGAAGGAAGGAAGGAAGGAAGGAAGGAAGGAAAGAAGGAAGGAAGGAAAGAGAAAGAAAGAGAAAGAGAAAGAAAGAGAGAGAAAGGCAAAGCAAGAAGGAAAGAAGGAAGGAAGGAAGGAGGGAGGGAGGGAAAGAAAGAGTGAGAAAGAAACATTTGTTCAATTAATAGTCTCATTTTCTTCTTCAATTCTTGCCTGATCAGGTCAGCCTCATGTGTTTTCTGGAATCCGATAATTCTTATTTTAATGTGTCCTTTTCCTTCAACTGGCTAGTAAGCCCCTTAATTGCTATTGCTATGTTTCATTTGTTGTTTATTGTTACATGGCTGCAGCAAAATGTAGCTGGAAGAGCCTGGATTTTGGGGTCAGAGGAGCCTCTACCACTTATTGCCTGTTTCACCTTAGGCAGGTCACTTCATCTTCTGAGGCTCAGTTTCCTCACTTGGAAAACAAGGGCAAGAAGACCTCTGATGGCTGTCACAAGGACTAAATGAAATTTGGATTATTGCCAATACAGTGCCTACAATAGGCACTAGGAAAATGCTAGCTTCCTCTCCTTGATTTTATTTCCTATAATCCCCAGCACATTATAGGTGTTCTGTCAAGATTTTTTGAACAGACATTAACTGATGTTCACCAGAGACTGGAGCAGAAGATGATGGCTTTAGCTCAAGCTGAAAAAGAACTTCCATACAGCATTTTTTAAAAAGCCTCAGGATTGCTTCTGAGTGCAGTTGTGAAATATGCTCCTTTGAATACCTTTAGAAAGGAGTTCTCTACCTTCGCGTACGCCTCCACCACTGCATTCCCTGGCTCTGTTTCTCTGCATTCAGTCTTGAGCATCCTGTGACTTCTCACCCCCCTTCCTCCCTGCTGGTCTCTTGGAAAAGTGCTCTACATATTCAAGTTGATTTCTCTCTCCCTTTTGTTCTCTGCTGTCTGTTAAAGAGGCCATAACTTAACATGAGGCTCTATGATTATCCCCATGCTGGCTGCCGAGGGAAGGAACCCTGACACCGTACCATGCATGGTGGTGATTTTCTGAAGCCGTTAGATTGTTTGCATTCATCTTACCAGCAGGTTACACCCGCCTTACAATTATCCAGCTGCTTTTATAAAATCTTGCATTCAATGTGAGAGTCTTTAAAAGCTTTCACATTTAGAACATTTAAAAATCCAGCAGGTTTGGACAATGAAACTGACTCACTGTGCTTTGGGTGGGTGTTTCTACATCTCTATGCCTTGTTTTTCTCATCTAAGAAACGGGAATGATCTTCCGTGTGGCATATACACCCAGACGGACTTGAAGCATGTAATGTGCCCTAAATAGCAGGTTTCACGAATGTAGACCAACTCCCTGGCAGTTATGACTCCCGGACCCTCTACAGGAACACACTCGTGCTGTCTCACCATTTCCAGTCAACAGGATCTCACAGATGTATGCACTTACCTCTTTATCCCAATCCTATCTTTAAAATAAGCCAGCCCACCCAGAGACTAACAGTATAAATTGAGGGCAAACAAACCTCTTACTAAAATGTCTGCAATACAGAAATGTTACAGCTCATCTTCTATATATGGAAACACTATCTTTTTTTTTTTTTTTTTTTTTGGAGGGGGGGCCTAGTTCTTATTCTGAATCTATTTAGGACAGAATAGGCTCAGTTGTGCTGCAGTAACAACCACAGCATATCAATGGCTTAACACAGCAAAAATGTGTTTCTTGCTCAAGCTACATGTCCTACAGGTATCAATGTGCTCACCGTGGCCCCTCAGGGACCCAGTTGACAGACACTTCATCTCAACATAGGCTTCTAAGGTCATCACAGAAAAGGAAAAGGAATGGAGTAAATTGTGCACTTGTTCTCAACATATCTGCCTGGAGGCAGCTTCAGACAAGGCTTGATTCAGGACACAGACTATACCATTATGCTCCATCTTTCAGATCTGCTACCTCTGGCTAATCTCTGTTCTTGGCTTCTACTCGATAACCTCACAGCACCTAATTCAGCCAAAGGGGCAGGATGATTTTGAATAGTTCTCACACCAGTCGTGGGATTCCCTCTCCCATTACCCCGGTTGGGGTAATATAGCCATCCTGAAGGGATAACCGTAGCTAGCAGAATACAGTGCATTACCATTACTGGCTAAGTGTAAGGTCCTCCTCGCTCCTGGGGCTGGGTATGGGAGTAGAGTTGCTCCCATACAATAAAATACAGGATTCCCAGCTAAATTTGAATTTCAGATGAATAACAATTTTTTAAGTATAAGTCCCAAATATTGAATGGGACACACTTATACTGAAAACATTCATTGTTTATCTGACATTTAAATTTAACTAGGCATCCTGTATTTGTATTTGCTATTAATAAAACGGGTAACCCTTAATGGGAGCCTGTTTCCAAAACACACGTAGGGAAAGGGTGGTTCCCTCCAATGCAATGATATGTAGCATGATCAGAATGAAGGACAGTGGCAGCAACTGTAACTGTTCACTCTAGTAACTATGTCAGGGCTTGAGTGGGTGTAATACTCTCTGTAGGTATATATGTGTGATATCGCCCTAAAAAATAATACCTTATAATAGCATGCCATTGTTCCAGTTATCTACTGTTATATAACAAACAACCCTAGAATTTAGTTGCTTGAACCATAATTTATTATTTCTTATGGTTCCATGTGATGACTGGGCTAAGCTGTTCTTATTCACAATCTCTCATATAGGCTGGGCACAGTGGCTCATGCCTGTAATCTCAACACCTTGGGAGGCCAAGGCAGGCAGATCACTTTAGCTCAGGAGTTTGAGATCAGCCTGGCCAACATGGTGAAACCCTGTCTCTACTAAAAATACAAAAATTAGCCAGGTGTGGTGAAGCTCACCTGTAATCCCAGCTACTTGGGAGGCTGAGGCAGGAAAATCACTTGAACCTGGGAGGCAGAGGTTGCAGTGAGCTGAGATTGTGCCACTGCACTCCAGCCTGGGCGACAGAATGAGACTCCCTCTCAAACAACAACAACAACAACAAACAAACAAAAAACACCAAACAAAAGCACAACAACAACAACAACAAAACAGAATATCTCACACAGCTTCAGTTCTGCAGTTAAATATCAGCTGGGCTGTAACCATCTGAGGGTTCTACTGGGATGAATGTCAAGGATGACTTACCCGTATGGCTGGGAGTTGCTGCTGGCTGCCACCTGTGAGCTCAGTTATTCAACCAGAATAACTACCCATGTCCTCTCTGTAGGGCCTGGGCTTCCTGCACATGGCAGCTGGGTTCTGGGAAGGAGCATCTCAAGGGCAAGCATTTCCAGAGGCCCAGGCAGAAGCCGCAGGACATCTTATAAATTGGTCTCACAAGTCCCAGAGCATCATTTTTGCCTTACTAGTTAAGCAAGTCATTGAGTCCAGTCTAGATTCAAGGGAAGGGGAATGAGACCCCATCTCTTGTGTGAAGAGCATCCTGTGTGTACAGGGAGGGGAGGAACTGATGGGGCATATATTACATCATGTATATAAACCACCTGCGTTTTATGTGCATAATGTGATTTAATGCTCACATCAACTCTATTGGGTAGAAACTGATTTTGTCTCATTTTATAAGTGAGGAAACCAAGTCTTACTGGAGTCAAGGGAATTGCTCAAAATCAAAGAGCTAGTAAGTGGCAAAACAAGAACTAGAACTTAGTCTTCTGATTCTAAGTTGATGCTATTTTTTTTCTCCATTGCAGTCCAGCTGTCTCCTCGTTGGAGTGGTATAGCCGTAAAACATGGGTTTAAGAATAAAGTTGAAAATCTATCCTCCTGAAGGAGGGAATCTCAGATACAATCCACACTTTCCTGATTCCTGGGAGTTTCCCATCCCCTAGTTACTTATCATATTTCCTGGGTCTCCTCTAGGATAATTTAAGATAAAAGGTGAAGGACTCCTTAGACTAATATAATTTCAAGCCAATTGTGGTGTTGATGGCTGTGATAGTTTAGATTATTATTCCATAAATATTCACTCCCATCTCCCCTCCACTGGGACAAGATGTGCTTCCTCACTCCATCAATGTTGGGCTTGACTGTGTGCACTGCTGTGCCCTAGGGATGTTAGCTGATGTAACATGACCAGACGTTTGAAATGTGCTCATGGGGTTGTCCTTCTGCAGTCACCTATGAGAACACCCTGAGCCATCTGGTTCCAAAAAGATGAGAGACACGTGGGGCAGGCTTGGACCCAACCTGAAGCTTAGACACAAGCCCAGGTGAGCCCAGTTCAAGCTCAGCCTAGACCAGTGGTTCTCAACTGAAAGTGATTTTGCCTCTCAGGAAACATTTGGCAATGTCTAGAGACATTTTTGGTTATCACAACTAGGAGTAGGATGTTATGGGCATCTAGTGGATAGAGGTTACCTCTAAACAGTACAATGAGCAGGACAGCCCCCATCATAAAGAATTATCTGGTCCCAAATGTCAATAGTGCTGAGGTTCAGAAACCCTGGTCTAAATGAGCTCCTAGTGTAGACACAGGAGCAAAAATAAGTGATTTCTATTTGAAACCTCTGAGTTTTGTGGGAGGTTTTAAATGCAGCATGATTGTGGTAGTAAATAGCAGATATAATGGCAAATGTGAGAACCATGTTTTATGAGGCAAGCTCAGTAGGCAAGTTCCTTCTAGTAAACCTTTGCAATCTCCCTCCTGGCTCAGGTCCCCAGTCATTCCTTCTGTCACAGGGCAGTCCTGCAGATGAGCTCAGATGTGTACTAGTTCTTAGACATTCTGGGAGAAGAAGGCACTACCTTGGACCCCAAAGATTCCTCCCTCAAGCTTTGTGTCATCCTCTTTCTTGCCTTTTGAAGCCCTTAATGACTCTCTGCCTCACAAGGCCTGCCCCTTCCCCTCTCTGTCACATTCAATTTGTCTGAAGAATTTTCTCCAGCTGGTTATTAATGCGTGTTTCTCCTGCAGAAAAGCTCAGCCATTTCTCTCATCATTCCAGGCTTGACTCTCCGGCCCTGAGGACCGCATGCCCTTGTTGGTGACTCGCGTTCCCCAAGGAACCGAACTCATTCTGTACTTTTCCAGAAAAGACGAAAAATGTTCCTTTTGGTCCTTCATAAAATCTCCACATCCCTTAGGATATTTTTACGTAGTTTTGGTTTCCAAACCGAGAAAGAAATCGGGTTCTGACTAATCTACATGAAAGAAATGATAGAAACATTTCTTTCTCTACTGAACATGCATCCCATTTTATATCAGCTTACCTGTTTCACCCACTTCGAAGAGTTTTTAAGAATTGAGGTTTAACTTTGCATACAGCAACATGCACAAATTGGAAGGGTACAGCTTGATAAATTTTTACATGTGCACACACCTGTGTAACCAGTACCCAGATCAAGGTCTGGGACATGCCATCACCTCAGCCCCCCATATACCTTTCCAGACAGTCACTACCCCCACAAATCTAACCTATTCTGTCTCCTATCACCAGAGATTAATTTTGCCTGTTTTCAAACTTCTTACATGTGGACTCATATGGTGCATCTTGCAAGATATGCACATTTGTTCTTTTGGTCAACCTAAAGTTTTAAAATTCATCTATGTTGTTGGGTATAACAGTTAAAGGATTCTAAATGGCATCTTCCACAGAAATGAGGAAGGATTTCGTAACAGTTCCTACCACTACTATTTCAGGAATCCATGAACGGGTAAAAGAGAGAATTTAGGCCTCCTGGGGAAGATGGGGACTTGAACATAGGCATCTACATCTTCCCCTCTTCCTCCCCTCACTCCCATGACAAAGATCAGTGCTAATCGGAGGATGATCGGCATTGGTTTTCAGATGCTAGGATAACTTCATCCTTATGATAGAGACTTCAAGATGAGATGGGTCTGAAGGTGCCACGGAAGTCAGCTTCCCTCTTCCCATCCTGAGAAGAGGAAAGAGCACTGTGGGACAGACAGAGGTCCCTACAGCAGAAGTGGCTGGGCCTCCTCCAAGACTGGAAGGCTGCCACGATCACAAAAGTTCCAAGGAAGGCATCTCCCCAGCATCCGCAGCCAAAACAAAAGTCCACTGAGACAGGGCATCCTCTGAGGCTGGTTGTCTGGTCAAGCAAGAAGCCTGGCACATTTATTGGCCTCAACAGGTTGACTCTTCTTGAGTCAATTTTGGTGATTTATCTTTTCCTAGAAGAGCATCTACTTTCTCCATATTTTCATTTTCTAAACATGGACCCATGTGGTCTCACTATTGTATTTTTAATCAGCTGATGATTGGCTGGAACTTGATTTTAGTCATGTAGAATGTGGGTATTGAACTTCCTGAGCCCTTAAATATCTGAGAATATCTTCCCATTGCTGTGCATAGGGGAATGGCAACTTAGTTGTGTGTGTAGATTTCTGGGGTTGCAGGCTTCCAGAACCCTGAAACTCAGCATCATCTTTGATGTCTACTGTTAGGGAGGTAAAGTCTGAGACCAGGCTGACTTTATCCTTTATAGTAGTAGGCTTTTCCCCTGAGTATTTGTAGAGTTCTTTTCCTTGAAGTTAGAATTGTGCCAGGATACATATCTAGGTTTTAGTCTCTTTTTTATGAATTGTTTTCTGATGTGATTTATACTCTTTTGAAACACAGGTCCAGGTTTTTCTTTAATTCAGGAACTTTTCCCTCATATTGGATATTGCTTCTATTGTATTTGTTTTGGTATCTTGTTCACAGACATATATTTCCTATGTGTTATATCACATTATCTGTCTTGAGTATCACCACTTCCCTCTATTCTTTTCCTCTGAATCGTGAGAAACTTTCTCAAGTTTCTTGTTATCACTGAATTGCTTTTCTGCATTGTTAATTTATCTGTTACTGTATTAAATGCTTTTTTTTTTTTGGAGACAAGGTCTCACTCTGTCTTTCAAGCTGGGGTGCAGTGGAATGATCATAGCTCACTTCAACCTCAAACTCCTGGGCTCAAGCAGTCCTCCCACCTCAGCTTCCCAAGGAGCTGACACTACAGGTATGTGCCGCCATGCCCAGCTAATTTTTAAAAATTTTTGTAGGGACAGGGTCTCGCTTGGTTGCTCAAGCTGCTATCAAACTACTGGGCTCAAGCAATCTTCCCACCTTGACCTCCCAAAGTGCTGGGATTATAGTCGTGAGCCACCACACCCAACCTCAAATGCATTTTTAAATGGTTTAATTTCTTTCGGACTTTAAACTACAATCACTTTAATCTCTTTTCTTCTCAACTCGTCTATGTTTTTGTGGCATGGAGTCTGCATTGAAAAAGAAATTTATGAAAAGTAGAAAGCAAATGCTATTGGAATTTACTCTATTTCCTGCAGTAAATCATTTTCCAAACCACATTTTTCCTCTGCCCATTTTATGACATAGGCATTTTTCATAGGCCTCGTATTTCTCCCCTTGTTTATTGCTTCTAATTGATGAGAGTTCTATTTGGGTCTGGCATGTCCTCCCAAGCAGAGGGCAGTGGATTCTTCTAGTAGTTTCCCCTTGAGCTGGGGGGTTTTGCAAGTTCAGTGGTTGAGCATCTTTGGGGACACAGAAGGAAGGTGAGGCCACCGTCAGTCCCAGCCCTCGCCTGTGACTTCTCCACATTTGACAAGGTCACCATGGCAGGTTTCAAATATCTTCAGCTTCTAGGCTGTGTCTGGCTGGCTGCTTCCTACCATGCCTGCAAGAATTCCTGCTGCCTTGGGAAATTTCCCCTGTCCAGCTGCAACTACCATGCCCCTGCTGCTCTCTAATCATCTGGAAGGCTCTCCTGCCACCCTACTCTTGAACTCAGAAAGCATTCCTTTTCAATCTCTGATCCTCTCCCAACTCCAAGTCATCTGGCTTCTGGGGTTTCTCTCTCTCTCTCTCTCTGTCTCCTCTCCACTTCATATGCTGACTTCATTCTCAGACCCCTTATGTTGACATGATGCTTCAACCCTTATATCCTCACAATTCCAAGTGCAACAGAATTTTCTTTTCTCCCAGCATTCCCAGAAAACTTCTAGTTGTGACTCATTGGCTCTGACTGGGTCACCTGCTCATCTTTGGACCACTCATCACAACTAGCAAGTGGGATGTTCTGCCTGGTTTGTGCATGGGTCATATACTCACTTCTTGAGCAGAGATTTGGATCTGCCCCACTCAAACTCTAAAAAGAGATGTTGGGGTATCATTACTATAAGAAGGCACAAATAATAGACATACATTACAGAAGACTTCTCCACTTAATTCTGCAAAAGCACTCTGCTTCCTAAGTATAGTAAATTGTGAACTGGCTCAGCAGGGATGCCATGTGAGACTGGGCAGGTTGTGCACTGCACAACCATGCATATGTAAGGGGCCCAAGTTACATCATAGACACTATAGATTTGCATAACTTTTACAGTTTTCCAGCAGATAGAAGTAGGGTTTTGAGGAAGGGACACCTTTTGCTAATCATATAAAGATGCCATGTAGACTGGTGACAAGTGACAGTCCTGTCAAGATATCTTTACTCAATATTTGTTTCCATGACCTGCAATTCCTTTCCCTGAGCTGCCAGTCCTGATGCAGTTTCTTCAGATTATTTTTGCATCTTTAAGTCTGTAAGTCTTCAGTCTCTTGTCTTTTCCCAGAAATAGAAATCCTATTGCTAATGTAGGATTGTTCTTCTCTCTTGCTCCCATGCTTATCCCCAAAACACATAATCTCCACTAAGAAACCCAACTCTCCCCTCTTTTATCTTTTGGGTTTTGAGCATTTCTGATGGGAAAGAGTGTTGGGAAGTCCCTCCTGGGGTAGCTGGATTTGACTCTGGAGGGGCAGGAGAGGCCGTGTCTGCTTCCATTCAGTAGCTGATGTGTCCAGTTGACCGTGACCTCAGAGGGCCTTGGGGAGCTGTACTTTGCAATCAGGAGTCCAGGCAAGGAATCGCCTGGATTTTAGTCCTGACTTTTCTCTGCCTTGGGCATGTCATATCACTTCTCTGGGCCTTTCCATGGGAGTGCGGAGCTGAGTCATTTCTGAAGGCTTTTCCATGCTCAGATCTGATGCCTGTGGGTGTCATTCAATGGTAAGAATAAAAACATTTTCAACAGATGCTACATAATCTCAATGGCAATCCTTAATACAATGTACATATAATACATACAAGGCACTATCCTAGGTGTTTTGTATGCACCATGCCGTTTCACCTTTCCAGCACCCCTACAGATATGTGTTACCATCATGATCATTTCATAAATGAGGAAAGCGAGGTTCAGAGAGGGCTAAATAAGACCTCATTAAAAAAAATCAGTTAGGTCTCAATCCCATGACTTTGTATGTGATTTCCTGGTGCTAAGTATAGTGATGAAAGTAATGTTATTAATTTCCACAGCTATAATTTTAAACACAAGTCAGTATGAATGCAAATTGTTTCACAAGATGCTTCTTGCATCCTTCCACACGTATGTTACCCAACCACCGTCTTCTTTCTTCAAGCTAGAGGCCTTTTGATTACATTCTTTTAAGAAAGCACCTCTTTGTGATTTTCACTGTAGCCTCTTGATGAGTATTTGAGATGATTTTAAAGCGTAAACAGTGGAAAACACGTTAGTATCATTTCCTTTCCAGCCTCATTTCAAAATGAAAGGGAAATGTGTTTGGGGAAAAATTCACTTACAAGGTTGGCCAAATGCCTAAACTATGCAAAGAGCCTAACAAATGGAACAAAGTTTAACTTGCTCTAAATAAAATCTCCGTGCCTCTGATTCTGCGCTGGGGAAAGCTCTTACACTGACCCGTTTGCTAATGATAGCCCGGACATCAATAATGGAATGTGAAAGACAATCTTCTAATCAATTTTTTTTTTCTGCTGGTTTAGATTAAAGCACAGAAAATGCCCAAATGCTCCATCTGCTTCCTCTAAGATTTCTGGTAGGCTGGAGCCCAATTATGGCTGCCTTATCCATTTTTAATAATCTACTTATGATCGTGCAAACACAGGGTGTGATTATACCCACATCGGCTTCTGTTTCAGAGCTTCCATTTCCATCCATAATTAATAAGCCACTCAGTACATTGGAGGGGAGCTGAAGGAGAGATGTGAGAGATTCTTAAGTAGGATAGCTTTTGGGTGGTTGTTCTTTGATTCATTTTACAAACCCTCACGGATGTCTGCAATGTGCCAGGCGCTGTGCTAGACACCAAAGGTAAAAGAATAACACACACTTTTGCCCTCTTTAAGAGCTCTTGGCAGTTAGAAAGAATGAATAAGACCTAGTATTTGCTGGCACAACAGGGTGACTGTAGTCAAAGATAATTTAATTGTACATTTAAAAAATAACGAAAAGAGTATAACGGGATTGTTTGTAACACAAAGGATAAATGCTTGAGGGGACGGATACCCCATTTACCTTGATGTGATTATTATGTATTGCATGTCTGTATAAAAATATCTCATATAACCCGTAAATATATACACCTAGTAGGTACCCACAAAAGTTTTTTTAATTTTAAAAAGAGCTCTTGGACTATCAAAAAAGATGTATAAGCATGCATGTTTTGTTTGTGATGTGAATTGGGCTTTTTAACCAGAAAATTCAGCTGCTAAGACAATCAAGGTGTTTTATTTCCCAAACAATGAAGTATACGATAATTAGATCACTATATTATTACAAATATAATTCTAAGAGAGCTTATTTTGGAATCCTTTTTGGTTTGTTTGAAAGGAAGTGAGCTATTCTTGGGAGGAAGTCAATTTTATAAGGATGTGAGAGTAGAAAAAGACAAACTTGCAGCTAGACAGCCTGGGTTCAAGTCCCAGCTTTGTACTGTGTGACCTCAGACAAGTCTCTTGACCTCTCTGAGTCTGTTTCTGTATTGTAAAATGAGGAAAATGGTTCCTTCACTGGGCTTCTCTGAGATAATGTGCATGAATTCAAGGTATGGATTGTACACTATATCAGTATAATAAATAAAGCTCAAAGTCTTACTGATCCGAAATATGATAAAACCACTTTGGGCCAGGTGCAGTGGCTTACACCTATAATCCCTGCACTTTGGGAGGCTGAGGTGGAAGGATCACTTGAAGCCAGGAGTTCAAGACTAGTCTGGACAACATAGCAAGACCCTGTCTCTACTACAAATAATTAAGAAATTAGATAGGCGTGGTGGTGTACGCCTGTAGTCCCAGCTACTTGAGAGGCTGAGGTGGGAGGATACCTTAAGCACAGGAGTTTGAGGCTGCAGTGAGCTACGATCGTGCCACTGTACTCCAGCCTGGATGACAGAGCAAGATACTGTCTCCAAACAAACAAACAAACAAACAAACGAACACTTTATCCTTATGTTTCTGATTCTATTTCCCTGCTCAGTTCTCCCAGTCAAATGTTACTTGTGCTCTAAGAAGACCAAAACCTTCACCTTAGCGACTAGTATGAAGTATTTTGCAGTATACAGAGTACAAGTTATTTTTCTTATTTGCAAACAATGCAAACTGCCTTTCATAATTTTTAACACAGAAGAGATACTTTAGGAAAGATATTGGGGCCTCACACATTTGCAGCAAGCTAGATAACTGAATTTAGTCCATGTTCTGTTGTTATTTGCTGAAAACGTAATTGAATCAGTGATTTACTACTTATTCTCATTTTCAGTGTTATAGCTGTCAGATTCCTTACATCTTGTATGGGTCTCGTGTTAAGAATCCACTGTGCCGACTCTCCTGTCTCAAAGTCTTCCTTATTGGGTCAAAGGGGTTCTTTCTTGGCAGAGTTGTTTTCTTAGCCCATCTTAGAGGAATTCTCTACCTCTGATTTCAAAATTCCCACTGCTAGGCTTGATGGAAAATTCCAGCAATCTATAATCTATGATTTATAGCTGAGTGAAACCTACAAACATTAATCTCCAGCAGTAACTGAGCAGTATTAAGTGAGGGTGCAGGCAACAAATGCCTATTTCCAAGGCATGAGAGTTACTCTGATCTGGTCTGGACCTGGTCCGAGGGGATTTCTGACTTGGGCATGTAGGGGTGATTGGCAGTGGGGTGAATGCAGAATGGGAGGGATCTGAGCGTGTGCACCCCAGGTCCTTGACATCCTCCTCAATCTGAAGTCCAGCCACATAGCTCTTCCTCAAACATGTCAAGTTCACTCCCCGTGTATTAGTCTGTTCTCATGCTGCTAATAAAGACCTACTTGAGAGTGGATAATTTATAAAGGAAAGAGGTTTAAATGGACTCACAGTTCCACATGGCTGGGGAGGTCTCACAATCATGGTCGAAGACAAAGAGCAAAGGGACGTCATACATGGCATCAGGCAAGAGAGAGAGCTTGTGTACGGGAACTCCTCTTTATAAAACCATCAGATCTCATGAGGCTTATTCACTATCATGAGAACAGCACGGGAAAGACTCACCCTCATGATTTAACTACCTCCCACTGGGTTCCTCCCATGACACATGGGAATTATGGGAGCTACAATTCAAGATTTGGGTGGGGACACAGCCAAAGCATCTCACCCTGCATACGCATCAGAACTCCCCATCTGACTTCTGTGCTTTATTTATTTATTTATTTATTGAGCAATGATCACTTTTTACCATATCACTTGCTTTTGGGGAATAAGTCTGTCTCTTACCTGCAGGCAGGAATTGCCATCTATTTTGCTCACTGCTGCAATCCCCAACACTTATACCAGTTTGGGCAATTGTTGGCTCCCAGTAAAAATTTGTGGAAGGAACCAATGAAAGCCGTAGTCTTAGATACATAAATTGCCTTTATGTATCACAGTTATGAGTGTATAAAAGTATGAAACGAAAAGTATCATACATATTTAATAATTGAATACCCTTAATGTATATTTAACATCTTACAATATATGGCAAAATATATAGTATATTTAATATAGTAATATATAAATATATATTTAATATAATTATGCATAGAGAGACAGGATCTTGGTTTGTTGCCCAGGCCGGAGTGCAGTGGTATGGTCATAGCTCAATGCGGTCTCGAATTCCTGGGCTCAAGCAACCCTCCTGCCTCAGCCTCCTGAGTAGCTGGGACTACAGGCAAGCACCCACCACACCTAGATAATTTTTAAAACTTTTTTATAGATATAGGGCCTCACTTTGTTGCCCAGGCTGATCTTGAACTCCTGAGCTTAAGCAATCTTTCTGCCTTGGCCTCCCAAAGCACTGGGATTTACAGGCATGAACTACTATACTTGGCCTAAAAATATATTTTATATATCGTAGTTGCATATCATAGTTTTGATATATAACGTTCTTTTCTGGCCTCTAGGACCATAGCCCACTCTGGGGGGTCCATTAGAGACTCTATACTTGTGGGCCCATCTCTCTGCTTTTGTCTCTGCTTGTGGTCTGGGGGCAGCTGCCCTGACTGCATCTGAACCAGAGTTGAACCCAGTTGGCTACTGGCATAAATAGCACCTGTACTTGCTGGAGAGGAGTTTCTTGTTTCTGAGAGGCCTGGAGGACTTGGGGCCTTGCCCTGGAATGTCAGTGGGGAGGTGAAGCGACCAGAAGCTGGAGGAGCCACAGTCCCTAGGACCAGCCTTGTCCCTCTCCTCTTCCACAGGCATCTGAACTATCATCTGAGTACTAAATGGTGCATGGAGATATTGACAGTCAGAGACTTTTAGAGCACAGTAACTAAAAGAAATACAATTTTTAATCCAGAGCCAGGGACGGAACCTCCTTCTAGAAGTCATGGGTCAAGGGAACTTAAAATAATAAAATACACATCTCTTATTGTGGCCTCCAGCATCTCATGTGATATGGCTGCTGCAATCCTCTGTGGACCTCCTACTTCCCCCTTGCTCACTGCCCTCCAGCCACAGTGCCCTCTCTGGCTTTTGAACCTGCTGAGACACTTCCCTGCCTTGGGACCTTTGCACTGGTCTCTTAAAGAGCTCTGCTCCCCAATCTCAGCCTCCTCTCATCATTCAAACCTGAGCCCAGTATATACCATTGGAGAGACCTTTCCTATCTAAAATAGCTGCCCCATCCTGTTTATGTTTTTCATAGAGAAAAGTAAATGTACTTGTTAAATGTTCACTGCTTGTCTTTCCGCCCCGACTGTGGTAATGTGAGCTCTATGAGATCATTTCTCTGGTTCATTTACAGCTGTAGCCCTAATGCCGAGTACAGCACCTGGAACTTAACAGGTGCTCTGTAAGCGTTTGTTGAACGAATAAATGGAGGAATGCACCAGCAGACCAATTAGGTATTCCTGTTTTAGGATCTAAAAGCAACTGTGTGTGTGTGGGTGTGTGTCTCATTCATGAGGCAGGCTTCTCCTCAGTTTTTTTTTTTTTTTTTTGGTAGGAAATCAGAAGCAAAGGTTGCAAACTGGTAGACCGTGGGCTAGGTGGAGCCTGTGGATCTGTTGAAATGGTTTGATTGGTCTCCCACCATATTTTAAGGGCAAACTAACCAGGCACCTGTTACGCTTGCAATCCCAGCTGTTCAATATAGTCATGTTATACCATTGCTATCTCACACATTTTCTGTTATCTGTCTGGCTCCTGCAGCATGTAAGCTTCACCCACCCTGGACTATTGGATCATTTGGACTCAGATCGTTTGATATGTGGGTTCTGTAGCTTCTACTGCTGTCCTGTGGATCAAAGTTCATTTTCAGGAACCTGGGTGGCAAACCAGTCTTCTCACCTGGGACTCAGCCAGGTTGCCAGTCCGAGACATGTCTACCACATTCCCAAGCTCAAGGGGTATTCAAGGCATGGCTGATGGCTTTCTTCTTCCCAGAGAAGCCAAGTAAGTTTGATAGCCAAGAAAGGAGCATGGAGTGGACAATAAAGATTTGAAACATCTCCTACGGGGATGCAGGGGGCAGCCCTCATGGGCAAGATCCAGGTCTGTTTTGTTCACTGCTTACGTCTTCAACGTCCAGCATAGCTTGGAATGCAGTGAATACTAAGGAAACTCTCCCCAACTTAAGGTTCTTCACTTAATCATATCGGTAAAAACTGCTTTTCTGAATGAGGTCACATTTCCAGGTTCCGGGATTAGGACCTGCTGGGGACCATTCCTCAGCCAACTACAGACAGTCTTCCCAGTTGTCCTGGCTGCCAACGAGGCACTAGAAATTGAAAATAGGCTTCTGTAGGATCTTCTGGAATTTCTGGTAGCCCCACTAGTGCCTCCAGATGAACAGAACTCATGATACATGTTTGAGAATGATGTACCTCCGGAGTCTTGCCCTTTGGAATAGCACATCAGTAGACGTCACTGCTGATTTGTTTCCGCCTTGGGACCATCACATTGGTCTTAGTCTCCTGAATGTGCTCTTAAAAGTGGCTACCTCACTCACTGCTGTCATTCCACACTTGTATGTGTCCTCTGACTCAATGCTCCTCTTCCTCCAGGATGCCCTCAAAAACTTCCCTGACCAGGGCCCTCTGAAGGACCTTTTGTCTTGCTCTCTCTTTTAAAAATTCATTTTAACTTTTATTTTGGATTCAGGAGGTGCATGTACAGGTTTGTTACCTGGGTATGTTGTGTGATACTGAGGTTTGGGATACAAATGATTCCATCACCCAGAGAGTGAGCATAGTACACAACTGTTAGTTTTTCAACCCTTGCCGCCGCCCCTGCCCTGTATTAATCCCCAGTGTCTAGTGTTACCATCTGTCTGTCCTGGGACCCATCTTCTGGCTGCCCGTAAAATCATCAGCTCCTGTGACAGTGCCTCTGACCCAGCAAGCTGCCTTTGCTCACAAGGTTCACACACAAGGGACTGCCTAGAAGTCCCATCGATGAGGGCCATTCTGGCTCTCTTAGCATAACCCATAGCTCTCTAGGCTGTGCAAGAAGCTCAATGGCAATTACTTGCCACCCTCTCCCTTCATCCTTTGTGGTTCCCAACACTCAGTGCTCCACAGTTCCTTCCCATGTTGAGTTTGGCAGGGTTCTCCACTCTATCTGAAAGCCCCTACCCTCGAGTTCGAGTGACTAGAAAACCTCAAATGTATAGGACAAACGTTCTCTTAGGAGAGTGGGAATCGAAGTCTCAAAGTAACATACAAACTTAAAAACCAAAAATTCATGCCTGGCTCCTGCAGCATGTAAACTCAACCGCCCTGGACAATTGGATCATTTGGATTCAGATCATTTGATCTGTGGTTTGACCGGCAGTCACCCTATCCACCCTGCCCTTTCAGTCGAGGCTGCACCCACATGCTCAGCATATAATTTCTTCTACTTCTGGAGGTGGTGATATGATGGACGCCTGACCCTCAGTGACTGTCTTCATCAAGAATCCTCTGGCTGCAAAGAGCAGAAACATATTCAAATTAGATAAGGCAGAGAAAGGGTTAATTATCAAGTTACAAGGATATTTCATGGAACCAACACAAGAAATATGTCAGGACCTCATGAAGAACTGTACCTGGAACCAAGGTGATAATTATTGGTTTGAACACATGGCAGACATTAACTAGCATCTCTAATTCTCAATTCCAGGCTCCCAGGAGAGATCGTTTGAGGTAGCTTGAGCCACGTGTGTGTAGCTGGTCTGGTCCAGATCAAGAGGGCTGGGTTATTCAGTCCAAATGTGGCTGCAGGAGTCCCTCCTGGGGGTGAAGGGTCTGCTCACAGAAAGGGAGATGGAGAATGAGCAGAGCCCAGAGTGCATCTATCCTAGTGACTGAGTGCATACAAATCATATGTTTACCACTCTCCTAGGAAGAGGGCCCTCAAGACACTGTAATTAACAAATAAACCCAAGTGCTGTTGTTTTAAAAAGACAAAATAGACAGACTTTGGCTAGATAAACCAAGGGTCGTGCCTGTAATCTCAGCACTTTGGGAAGCTGAGGCAGGAAGATCACTTGAGCCCAGGAGTTTGAAACCAGCCTGGGCAACATAGGGAGACCCCATCTCTATAAAAAAAATAAAAACATAGCCAGGCATGGTGGTACACACCTGTAGTGCCAGTTACTCAGGAGGCTGAGGTGGGAGGATCACTTGATCCCAGGAAGTTGAGGCTGCAGTGAGCCATGATCCTGCCATTGCACTCCAGCCCGGGTGACCGAGTAAGACCCTGTCTCAAAAGAAAAAAAAAGAAAAAAAAAAAAAAGAAAAGAAAAACCTTATATGCACAATATTAGAAAGACAAAATGCAGATTTTTTGAAAAATTAAATTGCATTTATTAAAAGTTGAAACCGCATTTAAGAAGATACTTTTCTAGAAAAAAAATATTGACTCAAGAAAAACTGAATATTCCAACAACCATTGGAGAGTTTGTAAATAATGTACAAAAAACAAGTGCTGCTAGGCCGGGCGCAGTGGCTCACACCTGTAATCCCAACACTTCGGGAGGCCGAGGCGGGCAGATCACGAGGTCAGGAGTTCGAGACCAGCCTGACCAATATGGTGAAGCCCCGTCTCCACTAAAAATACACAAAAAATTAGCCAGGTGTGGTGACAGATGCCCGTAATCCCAGCTACTCAGGAGGCTGAGGCAGGAGAATTGCTTGCACCTGGGAGGCAGAGGTTGCATTGTGCCGAGATCGCACCACTGCACTCCAGCCTGGGTGATAGAGTGAGACTCAGTCTGAAAAAAAAAAAGTGCTGCTAGACCCAAAGATTTTATATATGAGTTCAATCAAGTCTTCAAGGAACTAGGCTATTTATGCTGTTTCCGAAATATAAAAAAACATACTTCCTTGTTTATTTTACTACTGAGTAACTGGATTACTCTGACAACAAACTCTGAATACAGATGCATAAAATGTGAAAAATATAGGAGCAAACAGGATTCAAGTAAATTAGCGAAGATAAATCTGCATTTAGAGAATTTAGGGAGGCAGGGTGGGGGGAAAATGTGTAGTAGCCAAATAGGATTCCTTCTAAGGATGCCAAGAATGTCTTGTTATTAGGATGCCCAGTAATATAATTAAAGCGCTATAGTGGGTCAAAAGAGGGGAAAATGTACAATCAAATGGATAGTTTTTAAATTAGGCATTGATGGAAGTCAATGATCATTTCTGAAAAACAAAATCCTAAATTAGGACTAAAGGATGGTCTTTAATGTAATCAAGAACAAATACCTGACTGGCTCCTTACCTTATGTTTAAGGCAGCATTTAAACCCAGAACAACATGACTGCAATTATTTAGTATTGTTCTGGAAGGTATAGCCAATGTGACAAGACAAGGAAAAAGAAAAAAACAGACTGAAATCTTGAAGAGAAGTCATATTGTTTTGTGATTAGCAGGTAATGGCATTGTCTGCCTATAAAAACGAAGAAAACCAACTGACAACCTGCTGGAACTAATAAAAGATTTTGGCAGAGGGGAGAATTCACACATGCACACACACACATTAACAAATTTGACAATATGGTGTGTGTGTGTGTGTGTGTGTGTTGGGGCAGAGGAAGGGTTACTTGCAACAAAAACCAGAAAGAATTTGTATGAAGGCTGGGCTCAGTAACTCATGCCTATAATCCCAGTACTTTGGGAGGCTAAGGTAGCCCAGGAGTTTGAGACCAGCCTGGGCAACATGGCAAGACCTCATCTCTACAAAGGGCAACATGGCAAGACCCCATCTCTACAAAATACAGAAAAATTAGCCAGACATGGTAGCATGCATCTGTGGTCCCAGCTACTTGGGAGGCTGAGGAGGCTGAGGTGGGAGCATCACTGTGGTGATTGTGAAGGTCGAGGGGGTGGTGAGCCAAGATTATGCCACCACACTCCAGCCTGGGTGACAGAGTAAGACCTTGTTTCAAAAAAAAAAGATAAAAAATTTGCATGAAGAAAACTATAAAACTTTGCTAGGCAATATAAACAAAGGACCTGAGGAAGTACAAGGCCTGGCATATAACTGGATGTTAATTCTCTTCTAATTAATCTATTCACTTTATTTAATTAAATGGAAACTCCTATTAAAAGAACACTTTCACTTTTAAAGTTCATCTAGAGATTGGTGCGAACACTTGGAGAAAATCTGAACATGGAGAGTAAGATTATTATTTTAAAACATAAGTTTATAGTAATTAAAAGTATAGTACTGCTGTGGAAAGATCAGTGGGATAGAAGAGAAAATCCATTTTAAAAATAGAGTTTACTATATGGCAAGGTGGCATTTGAATCAGTGGGAAAGACTTATTTAACAAATAGTGTTGAGACAACTGGCTTGCCATTTGGAAACTAATTCTTCCCTCATGTATACCAAAATAAGTCTCAAAATAATTGCAGACTTACACATTAAAAATGAAACCACTTTTTAAGTTACAGAATGGTGAAAATTTTCTAAGCATGGCACCAAAGACAGAAAACACCAAGAACAAGACTAAGAAATTGGACTACATAAAAATGTAAAATATGTTTACATTAGAAAATCACAAAGGCAAAGCGGCCAGCAAAATGGGTAATGGGATATGCAACATATAAAGTCGAGGTGTAGATATCCAGAGCTTGTAAAGATTTATGACATATAAAAAAGAAAGAGATAAACAACCTAACATTGTGCAATGAACATGAACAAGCAACATGCAAAAGCAGAAATTCAAATGGACAATCAGCAAGTGAAAGAAAAAATGCTTGACTCAGTAGGCATGAAAAAATGAAGCAAAATAATGATAGCGTTTTTTGCAGTTGAGAAACATGGAAAAGATCCACTTTTAGTGCTATTATGAGTGTCAGTTGGTACAACTGTTCTGGAAGGAGATTTGGAAGAATATTTTGCAAAAGCTTTAGACTCAATCACTTCTAGGATATGTTTTTAGAAAACGACTTCAAGGAAATAAAGGGTATATGCATATTTAACTTCAAGGATGTTTCATATAGTTTTGTTTGACTATTAAAAAATCCAAACAAGTGTCTGATATGGGAGATTGGTATGGAATACTATAAGCTCTTTGAAAAGATTAAGTAAATGGATGTAAACAACTAATACAGAATATTATCCACTGTATATGATCAACTTTTAAAAGGTTACAGAATGATGCACTCAATTTGTGTGATTCTGTTTATTTTTTTAAACTACACATGCACAAAAATTAGACATACAAATAAGAACATTAAACGTCTGGAAGGATAGGCTGGGCGTGGTGGCCCACGCCTGTAATCTCAGCACTTTGGGAGGCCGACGTAGGCGGATCACAAGGTCAAGAGATGGAGACCATCATGGCCAACATGGTGAAACCCCGTCTCTACTAAAAATACAAAAATTAGTTGGTCATGGTGGCACGCACCCGTAGTCCCACCTACTCAGGAGGCTGACACAGGAGAATTGCTTGAACCTGGGAAGTGGAAGTTGCAGTGAGCTGAGATCATGCTACTGCACTCCAGACTGGCGACAGAGAAAGACTCCGTCAAAAAAAAAAAAAAAAAGAAAGAAAGAAAAAGAAAAAGAAAAAAAAGAAAGAAAGTCTGGAAGGATCTACAACACACTGTTAATAGTGTTTATCCCTCCATGGCAGGACGTGTTATTTCCGTGTACATCAGCCAGAGAATGCAAAGTCAGGAAGTATTCTGAAGCCAACAGCAGTTAAGTTTCAGATCCATTTCTGAGCCTGGGCCCTACCCAGGACTGTTGTTAATTTAAAGATAAATTCATCCACCGCCGTGCTCTGTCTTACAATTCTGGGCATTGATTTGTTTCCTTTTAGCGTTAATTTTGCTGCTGCAGCTTTCTGAGGTCCCTGAGCTGGGGGCGCCTGTTTAACTACCAGTCCTGTGTGTCTCTTGCCAGATTTATTCAGCAGTTTATCTAGTGCTTTTCCTAATTGAATAAAACCTATAATTTCATTTTTAAAATACATGGACCCATTAGTGTCAGTAATTAGACATTAACTAG
This sequence comes from Chlorocebus sabaeus, assembly GCF_047675955.1. Taxonomy (NCBI): domain Eukaryota; kingdom Metazoa; phylum Chordata; class Mammalia; order Primates; family Cercopithecidae; genus Chlorocebus; species Chlorocebus sabaeus. The sequence goes on from NC_132908.1 coordinate 20,757,148, forward strand.
TATGAAGATGGCCCATTAATGAAGCAGCAGTTTTAGGAGGCTCCACTGGTAGAGTCTATGGGGGAATCACGTGTAAATGCTGTCCCTTGCTGATTTATGATGAGCCTGTTTGTGATCCTCTGAACAGCAGTGGGACCTACAATGAAATTAGCATTTTCCTAACAGGTATTAAACAGCAAGAACTGCAAATGAGATGTGTGTTGTTGTTGGAACAGCCCGGAAGCCTAGTGAAAAGGGATGCTCTGTAAAACTGGCCCTCAGAGACAGAGCTGATCCTGACTCTTCCTGATAGAGACCTCCCTCATCTGGCCTGCTGGACAAATCACTGAGCAAAAGGTCTTCCAACACCCATGGGAGGCAGCATGGTGTTGTAGTTAAAGGCATGGATTTAGCATCAGACAGCTGTGGGTTCAAATCCAGCTTTGATACTTCCTAGCTCTGTAATCTTGGGCAGGTTATTGCTAATTACTTAGCTGGCCCAAGGCTCAGTTCCCTGATTTGAGATTATAGAGCAGGCCTCTGTTAAAAACTATGCTAGTCTGTTTTAATGCTGCTGATAAAGACATACCCAAGACTGGGCAATTTACAAATGAAAGAGGTTTAATGGACTTATAGTTCTACATGGCTGGGGAGACCTCATGATCATGGTGGAAGGCAAGAAGGAGCAAGAAATGTCTTACATGGATGGCAGCAGGCAAAAAGAGAGCTTGTGCAGAGAAACTCCCCCTTTTAAAACCATCAGATCTGTGAGACTCATTTACTAACATGAGAACAGCACAGCAAAAACCCGCCACTCTAATTCAATCACCTCCCACTGGGTTCTTCCCACTACATGTGGGAATTGTGGGAGTTACAATTCAAGATGAGATTTGGGTGGGGACAAAGCCAAACCATATCAAAAACCTAAGATCTTCCACCTCCTGTTAATGTAGATCAGGGAAGCCAAAGGAGCCCTCTTTCAGCACCTATGGTCTATCTCAGGTTGAAGGCAAAGCCTCAGAACTCAATCTTAATTTGGGTCACAGATTGCTTGAGAAAATTGAATGGAAATAGCTCATGTAGATTGAACACTTACTATGAAGTACTATGCAAATATAGTCTTAAATTCTCACATTGTGTTTATAAAGTAGGTATAATTATTAATATCTCCAAGCCTACAGGTAAGGAAACTGAGGCTTAGAGAGAGATTTATACCTCCCTCTAGGGTTACAGAAAGTGGCTGATGTGGAATTTGAACTTGGGCCACTTGACTGTGGTGCCCTGGGATACACTGCCTTCCTCTGACTCGCTCATGCATATATCATACACAAAACAGCATTCCATGGTGTTCTGGAGCCCCTGAAGCCCACCCAGGAATGCCCACCCAGGAATGCCTATTCCTGTCCCTATGGGGACAGGAATAATTCCAGGATTAAAATGTATCCAGATATGACGACTACTCACTCACTCTCAGCCAAGCTACCATCATCTCTTTCGTGGATGACCATGTGCAGCTTCTAACTGATTAGTGCTCTGCCCTTTCCTCTCTTCTGTCTGTCCCCAGCAGAGCAGCCCACAGGTCTGCTAAAGCATAAGTCGAATGATGTCGCTCCTCTGCTTCTCATCTCGTTCAGAGTAAACGTTGAAGTCCTTATACAGCCTCCAAGGTCTTACACCCAATGCCTGTTCCTGTTTGTCTCTCTGATCTCCTCCCCAGCTCTCTTCTGCCTGTTCTGTTCCAGCAACACCGGCTTCCTCCCTGTCCCCTGGAGACACCAGGTACATTCTCACCTTGGAGACTGTGCACTCGTGTTTCTCCCACCTGAAATGTTTGCTCCTCTGAGAGCCTCATGCCCAGCTCCTTCATTCCTTGTAAGTCTTTACTCAAACTCCCCTTCTGAGGGAAGTTTTCCCCAGCCACCCTTTGCACAGTTTTAACCTCCCTGGCCCTTCATCACTTCCTTGCTTTATTTTTGCTGCTTAGGACTTATAACCACCTAATGTGGTTTAACCATTAGATACAGATGATCCCTAACTTACAATGGTTCAACTTAAGATTTTTCGACTTTACGATGGTGCAAAAGCAATAACCCTTCGGTAGAAACCATTCAACTAGTCACGCAGGCACTCTGTTTTGCACTTTCAGTACAGTATTCAATAAGTCACATGAGCTATGCAACACTTTTGTATAAAATAGGCTTTGTGGGCCGGGCACGGTGGCTCACACCTGTAATCCCAGCATTTTGGGAGGCCAAGGCAGGCAGATCACGAGGTCAGGAGATGGAGACCATTCTGGCCAACATGGTGAAACCCCATCTCTACTAAAAATACAACAATTAGCTGGGTATGGTGGTGCATGCCTGTAGTCCCAGCTATTTGGGAGGCTGAGGAAGGAGAATTGCTTGAACCCAGGAGGTGGAGATTGCAGTGAGCCGAGATGGTGCCACCGTATTCTAGCCTGGCAACAGAGCAAGACTCTGTCTCAAACAAAAAAAGGGGGGGAGGTGGGGGAGGCCTTGTGTTAGATGATTTTGCCCAACAATAAGGTGACGTAAGTGTTCTGAGCATGTTTAAGGTCAACTTGGCTAAGCTACGATGTTCAGTAGGTGAGGTGCATTAAACGCATTTTTAACTTAAGATATTTTCAACTTATGGTGGATTTAGCAGGATGTGACCTCATTTTAAGTTGGCAATCATCTGTACTTTGTTATGCATCTTCCTGTCTGTATCCCCACAACACCACAATCTCCATAGGTCAGAGATTTTGATTCTTCCGTTCAGTCTATCTCTAGGCTCAGGAAAAGTACCTAGCGCATAGTAGTTGCTCAATAAATATTTGATGAATGGATGAACCTGGCCCAATGCCCTTCTATCCACAGGGGTCTGCAATTTGACAGGCAAGTCTCAGGGAAACCAGAAAGACTCCTACATTGAGGGCAGCTGTTAGCGGTAACACCTTGTGGATTAGAAGCCTGTGTGACTCCGACACCAATGTTGGCAGGGAAAGGATTCATTTCCAGGGCCAGGGTGGACTCACCTGGGAGGTGCAAGCAGGCCTGGAATAGCCCTGCAGGGAAGTGAGCAGGTGAAATACATTTCTTTTGGTACCAGTGTAATGATTACAGATGGTGCCAAGGCTTCTCCAGACAGTCTGTTTATTGTTGATGGAAATGAGATCTGTATACTTTAGATACCCAAAGAGCCAATAGTACAGCAGACACTTTGAGATGAAAATTTCAGAACTTGGCTTATAAATCTGCTGTCTACACAGAAGTGGGACAATCTTGTGATTTGTCAACTGAGCATTAGGATTTCAAATGGCAGCCCTAGAGATAAACCCAAGTAAAAGACTATTTAATAATCTACCTTTCACTTCTCATATCGACCCTGAGGATGATTATTCCAGACTTATTTTCAAGGAGATAAGTTCCCTCCTTCAATGCATTCTGATTTTTATTGTCATTTACCCAGAGCTTTATCTCCTACACCAAATATAGCAAATGCTGCTCTTGGATAATATTTGATCCAGAGAAGTTTTGTAGGGCTCACAGGGTATTTTGAGAAAAAATTCTTTTATTGGTTGCTGATTTAAAAATCAAAACATACCAAAAATGTATAGTTCTATCTTGAAAAATAGGGAAATTGGGCAACACTGGACCTATATTCCTGCTTGTAAATAATCAGCCGGAAAGAAGTGGTTCCTTCTGTAGATGGGCACACCCTCTAGGGTTCCCCACCAGCCCCACCCAGCCCACTGCACTCATCTGTTACCTGCATGGCCCATGTAAGTACCTCAACCAGCAACTCTGACGTGGACCACTGGGTAGTGGGCTGCCTCACTGAGGTTGAGGAGGGAGCAGCCCTGAACCCGGAAATACAAGATTCTCCCTAACATCATCCCAGAGAACCCAAAACATGGACTTATTTGGCAATCGGCTTCCCTACCCAGAGCCCTCATGTTGGTTTATAAGAGTCACATTGTATAAAAGCTGTTTATATAATGACTTCCAGACTTTCAACCATTAGTACTGAGATCTCTGGCTGGAAGTTGGGCTCTGGAGCCACAAAGCCCTGTGTCAAATCATGTCTCAACCCCTCACCAGACACGTGACCGTGAACACATTTCTTAACCTTTCAGTGCCTCAGTTTCCTTATCTATAAAGTGATGATAGCAATACTTACTACTGTATTGGGCTAGAGTGGAGGATTAAATTATTCACGTAAAGCATCTAGAAAAGTATCTGGCATGTAAGTAGTGGTCAAAAAGTGTCTGCTGGAAGAGGAATCTTGGGGTGTCAGCAAAGCAGTCTAACTTCAGAGCTAGCAGAGTGGAATTCAAAGCTTTGCTCCATCACTCAAAGGGAAAACCAGCACCACTTCTCCAAGCCTCATCTTCAGCATATGTAGAAGAAGAATCTATTTCATAGGTTATTAAATGGGAGTGGTGGGGGCAAAGGAAACCAAGAATTCTTTAAACACCGAGCTCAAAGGCTGGAAGATGGCAGACGTTTAAATGTTCACTAAATCTTATCTCACTTTAATGACAACTTTCTTGGACAATTTTCTCAACCTCTAAACCTGCTGGGTAACAGATAAACTAGATTAGAAGAGCAAGAGCAATGGGAGATGGTTTTTTGTTTTTGGTGTAGGAATTTTTGAATGTATAGTCACTGTCTTTGTTAAACTTTACAAGTGACCATTCTGGGATGTTCTGGGCAGATATCCTAGTCTACCAGGATTAAGCCTAGTCTATCTTGGCAACCTCTGACAAAACAAAACCCGTGTTTTTCAGTTTGCTGTTGTTGTGTAACAAACCACCCCAAAACTTAGTGGCTTAACACAACAGCCACTTATAGAGTCCAGCAGCTCTACCGACTGGCAGTTTGGCTTGAGCAGTTCTAGACTGCTCACCTGGGCAGTTCTAGACTGAGCCTGGTTTAGCTGAGCTTGGCTGGGTTCACTTGTGCATCTGGGATCAACTAGTGGGTCAACTGCAGGGCTGGCTGATGGATGGCAGCTTGGTCCAGAGTGCTTGAGATGATGGAGGCTGCCCCATCTCTGAGTGATCTCCCATTCTTCAGCAAGCTTGCCTGGGCTTACTCAATGGAGATCACAGGGTTCCAGGAACAGCAGGAGGGCGAGCTTCAGTGCTCAAAAGCTTTTTTACAACTATCCTGTCGGTTAAAGCAAGTCCAGAGCCAAGTTTTGAGTCATCCTGGGAGGGCACTACCAGAGGGGGTTAATACAGGAAGGGGACTGCGTGTAGCCATTTTTGCAAACAGTAGACCCCCTCAGGACCATAAACTAAGCTAGAAAACTGTTCCTTCAACTTTTAGTTGTCAACTGAGCATTAGGATTTCAAATGACAGCCCTGGAGATAAGCTCAAGTAAAAGGCTATTTAATAATCTACCTTTTGCTTCTCATATCGACCCTAAAGATGATTATTCCAGACTTATTTTACAGGAGATAAGTTCAGAAGGTGAGATTTCCTCCTCCACGTCCCATCTGCAAGTTCTCAGATTTGCGTGGAATTTATTCACTGGCAATTGCACTAAACAGGGTTCCAGCAAAGCCTAGACACCGCTGTCCTCAAGCCTGGTTTCACAGCGATCCCGTCTGAGTCTCCCACCCCATGCTTCCCTGTGTGGCCTGACTTGACCATAGGCAGTGAGCCCATATGGCTGTGAGTCTCTCTTCTGGGTGCCAAACTCTGCCAGGGCCATATGCTGTCTGGAACGAGGCATTATTCACTGTAAATGTCATTGCTGAGAGCTGGCAGAGGCACCTGCTGGGGCTGGAACCTGTTACAGTCAAGACAATACTGGGACCTGTCATAGGTCCAGGCCCCAGGAAGCTGAACCACTTGATCCAATGACAAATCTCCTGGTTCTCCTCAGATTTCTGGATGCTAAGTTCCTAGACCATTAACCTTAAAGGGCTGAGTCGACACAGTGGTCAGGACTCCTCTGCAGCTGAGAGTGTTTGGAGCCTGAGGGTCAATCCCAAATCACATACAGGGAAGGGCGTGGGGGCCAAGACTGCACCAACATGTCCTAATGGGACAATCCTAATAGCGACCAGCATTGACAGAACACTCACCTTCACAGTCAAGTATCGTTTATTGATGGGGGCGTGTGCTGTAAAATGCATTGCTAGGCAATTTCAGTGATATAGATGATCCTGGCCCTGTGCAGGCCTAGGCTAATGTGTGTCTTTGTGTCTTAATTTTTTAAAAAAAGTTCAAAAAGTAAAAAGTAAAAATTTTTTTTTAAATAGAAAAATGGTTATAAAGAGATGAAGAAAATATTTTTGTGTAACTATACAAAGGTATTGAACTAAGCGTTATGACAAAAAAGTCAAAATGTTAAAGATAAGTTTAAAAGTTTATAAAGTAAAAATGTTATAGTGAGCTCAGGTTCTCTTTTTCACTTGTTATTGAAGAAAGAAAAATACTTTTAATAAATTAATTAATTAGTTAATTTGTTTATTTTGAGATGAAGTCTCATTCTGTCGCCCAGGCTGGAGTGCCGTGGCGCGATCTCGGCTCACTGCAACCTCCACCTCCTGGGTTCAAGTGCTTCTCCTGCCTCAGTCACCTGAGTAGCTGGGACTACAGGCACCCACCACCGCACCCAGCTAATTTTTTTAATCTTTAGTAGAGACGGGGTTTCCCTGTGTTAGCCAGGATGGTGTCGATCTCCTGACCTCATGATCTGCCCGCCTCAGCCTCCCAAAGTGCTGGGGTTACAGGCATGAGCCACCGCAGTGTGGCCTGAGTATACAACGTTTATAAAGCCTACAGTCGTGTAAAGGAATGTCCTAGGCCCTCACAGTCATTCGCCACTTACTGGCTCTCCCAGAGCAACTTCCAGTCCTGCAAGCTCCATTCATAGTAAGTGCCCTATATGGGTATACCATTTTTAACCTTTTATACCATACTTTTACGTTCTTTTCCTGTATTTAGATACACAAATGTTCCCCAATGTGTTGCAGTTGCCTGGAGTATTCAGGACAGCAACATGCTGTCTAGGTTTGTAGCCTGGGCACAAGACTATACCATACAATCTGGGTGTGTAGTAGGCTCTAACATCTACATTTTGTGATGTTCACACAACAAAGTTGCCTAATGTCACATTTCTCACAACATATCTCTGTCATGGAGTGACACATGTCTGAATATAATATTGCATTCCTTTCTTCCCCTCCCAAGTTCAAAATGAGTCCAGTCAAGAATGAGACAAACGGCCATCAAAATGTCAGCTATAGCAAACTATGCATCCGACAAAGGACTAGTAACCAGAATCTACAAGGAATTCAAACAATCAGCAAGAGTGAAACAAATGATCTCATCAAAAAGTGGGCTAAGGATATGCACAGACAATTCTCAGAAAAAAAAAAAAAAAAGATATACAAATGGCCAAGAAATATATGAAAAAAAGTTCATCAACACTAATGATCAGGGAAATGCAAATCAAAACTATAATACAATACCACATGACTCCTGCAAGAATAGCCATAATTTTTTTAAAAATTAAAACATAATAGATGTTGGCATGGATATAGTGAAAAGGGAACACTTTTACACCGCCAGTGGAAACGCCACCACTATGGAAAACTAGCACAGCCACTGTGAAAAACAGTGTGGAGATGTACTAAAAGTAGATCTACAGTTTGACCCAGCAATCCCACTCCTGGGTATCTACCCAGCGGAAAAGAAGTCATCATATGAAAAAGACACATGTACATGCATGTTAATAGCAGCACAATTTGCAGTTGAAAAAATATGGATCCAGCCCAAATGCCCATCAATCAATGAGTGGATAAAGAAAATGTGGTATATATGTGCCATGGAATACTACTCAGCCATAAAGAGGAACAAAACAATGGCAGTTTCAGCAACTCATATGGAGTTGAAGGCCGTTATTCTAAATGAAGTAACTCAGGAATGGAAAACCAAACATTGGATGAGGGATAAAAGACTACGCATCGGGTACGGTGTACACTGCTTGGGTGACAGGTGCACCAAAATCTCAGAAATCACCACTAAAGTACTTATCCATGCAACCAAACACCAGCTGTTCCCCCAAAAGCTTATTGAAATAATAATAATAATGATAAAATGTCAGCTGTATCACTGGTGAATGTGACTGGCAGATATGACTTTGGTTCTGAAGTCACTAGAGCCTGCTGGATTAGACTCACCCATCTGGTCACCTGAATAGTTGGGTGACTGCAATCTTTCCTCCAAAGAGCTCTCTCTCTGCATGGATGGCAAGAGGAGCAGGAATACTTTTGTTGGAGGCTGGCTAGTCCTAGCAGGATTGACAGGGAGGATTGCTGACCATGGCGTGCTCGGTGACTTCTCCTAAATTTGCCAACTAGTTGACTCGACATGAGCAGACTGGTTATAAGTAGGCAGGGAAACGGAGCCTCCTTCTAACACACTAGGTTGGCCTGGTGACTTACTGCAGAGTGGAGGATGCATGTCTTTCTTTATTGGTCCATGAGATGCTCATTTGTACAGAGGAGAGGATCTGAAAATCCAAGAGAGTTGTAGGATCATGACTTATGCTGAGAAGGGTGCAGGTTTGTATCAGCTTGGATTTCATCCCAGACCTACCCCTAACTCCAAAGTACTAGGCAAGCAAATCATCCACAGAATGTATGTAAGATGGTGTTTCACTCAACATTTATTAGTCCCTGATACGAGCCAGGCACTGTGCTAGGCATGGCAGTAATGAAGAGGAAGAAGGCAATGTCTACCCTCAAGGTATTGCTTGTCTGACCAAGTAAGACAGTGCCGTGTAATGAGTGCAATGATATGGGTATTACAAGGTATCCAGCAGGCAGAGAGAAGCAAAGGATGAATTCTTTCTTGCATAGAGGGGGATAATGAGGGCTTCTTGGAGGGAGTGATGTTGGTGCTGATACCTGAAGGACAAGCAGGACCCCACCCACAAGGCAATGCTGGGAAGCACGTTCTGGGCCAAGATGTGTAAAAGTGTGTTAAGTGCTGGGAGAAACCTTAAACATTCCTGTATTACCAGAGTCCAGACTGTGCAGAGGAGAGTGTCTAAGATCGCAGCTAGTATCAGGTCTGGAAAGCTCCAAGTGCACTGCTCAAACATATTTAGAATTTATTGTGTACATTATGATGTCTTAAACTTCTGTCATTCATGTAGCCCCTTAGGGATTTTCTTCATATCAGCTACCTGAGTTTTTTGCTTAATTTTTTTTAGAAGGTCAACTTTTTAACACTGCAGAAAATGGAAAACAGGGATCCTTTGTCAAAGAAATAAGTAAACAAAACCCAAATGATGTTACTCAATTCTGATTAGACACTGTTGCCCGTGGAAGGCTCAGAGCCTGAGACCTGCCCTGTCTTTGTTAAGAAGGGAAATTCGTACATGTTTGAGTCATACTAACACTAAATTGAGACTTTGTCCTCGACTAAGGGAGGAGTTGAAAGAGATTAACCATCTGGGTCTGTGATGCAGGGTTAGTTGATGATGGGCTCACTGACCATCAGAAGCATCCTCCCTGTAAGCCCTGGGGAAACACTGAAGGATATGAAGCGGGGGCCTAACAGGGTCAAAACAAAAGAAATAAGTACATTATGGAGCATTTTAGAAGGTGGTAAGTGAGGCAGAGAACAACAACAAGAATTGAGGGTAAGGGGTACTGAGGGAAGGGTGTTGCAATTTTAGACATGTGGTCAGGGAAGTCCCCCCGAGACAGCAACATTTGAGTGCAAGCCTGAAGAAGGTGAGGGAAAAGCCGTGTGTATATCTGAGGGAAGCACTTCCATGCAGGGTGGATCGCAGGTGCCAAGGCCCTGGGGTAGACAGGTGTCTGGATGTTCAATTGCAAAACAATCAGTGAGGCTGGAGTGGAGTAAGGGAGGGCGAGATGGCTGGAGACGAAGTCAGAGAAGTTAGGGGAACAGGGCAGAGGGTCTCCTGGCATTTGCCCAAAGCCCTATCTACATATTTCTGCAATCATCTTAGAGGGAGAAAAGTTAAAAGGTCAGCTGGCCGCTTCATGCTCTCTTTTTATGAGCTGAGCACCCATCTTAATAATAAGTCAGTGCCAGGGCCATCTATGCAGACTGCCTGGGCTCTGGCTGCAAACTCAGCAACAGTGCCATGTCGTCACCAACCCAGCATCTCTGTCTACACAGCCCCAAACTCAGGCTCTGTTTTCTGAGCAAATAACCAGTCTCACTGATAATTTCTTTGGATTCCAACAGAATCCACCAGGTGTTTCAGTGTCTTGTAGATGGTCTCCAGAGCTTTCTAATAGCTAACGCCCCGCAGGCGGGACTACTGATATCACCAGCACTCCCGCCTTCGGAACTGTTACTGGGCTCTCCAGGGGAAGGTAACTGAGCTCCTCTGAGGACTGTGTTCTTGCCGGGTATTCTGCACCATGCCCTTGGAAGGATAAAGGCAGAGGGTGGATGGGGTGGGGGTGATGAGCACACTCTGCTGGGGAGCATCCCAGTTGGAAATCCACCTCAAGGATCGGACATTGAGTGCACGTGACCCGAGTGAGCTGGCCCCACTTTACATGAGATTAGCTGTGTCTGAGGTGTGGCAAGGGAAGGAAAGGAGCTCTGAGCTAATGAGCTGAGTTCCTGGCAGCATTAATGCGGCCGCACACCCAGCAGGCATTGCCATCCATCAGTCTGTCAGTCTCTCTGGGGGCCGCTGCAGTGTAAATTAATCTGGAGGTACCGACTCCAGTGCTGAATTCTTCCTCCAATATGTTTACGTCTGAAATTGTTCCCTGGGCTCCCAGAGAAGATAAGGCAGTCACTTCTGCCTTCTGCCATCAAAGCATGGGGATTTTTCATGACCATGAACCCCAGACTGGACTCAGGGACTTGGGAGGGAAACTGTGATTTCCAACCATAGACTGGGTGAGTCATGGTGAGAAAGAACAAGGGGCCTCTGAAAATGCACAAAGCTCCATAAAGCACAGAGCTCGGCCTCTGGGACTGTTGAAGAACATTCTGCTAACTTAGGTATTGGAGAGTAATCAAACCACATAAGGAAAGGCTCACAGCTGCTAACTCTCCTATCTTGATTTGTCTTCTTGCCAATAAAAGTGTGGGGGCCAGGGGTAGCTCATTCCTGTAATCCCAACACTTTGGGAGGCCAAGGTGAGAAGATCACTTGAGTCCAGGAGTTTCAGATGAACACGGGCAACATAGCAAGACCCTATCTCTAAACACATTAAAAAATTAGCTGGGTGTGGTGGCACACCTGTAGTCCCAGCTACATGGGAGGCTGAAATGGGAGGATCGTTTCAACCTGGGAGGTTGAGGCTGCACTGAGCCATGATTATGCCACTGCACTCCAGCCTGGGTGACAGAGTGAGACCTTGTCTCTAAAAATAAAATAAAGTTAAATTAAAATTAAAAACCGGGGGAGGGGAGGGAAACCTTCAGTAACAAAGTATAGAAAACAGATGTGTACACTCTGTCACCCAGATATATACATCTGTTGTCTATATGTTCTGTTTTACCTATCCAGTCCCTTATTTGGCTGGTACCACTTTGATTTTTGTCTAGGGAGACTTTTGTGCCATGTGGCCCAGGTCAAGGAGTGTATAACGCTGCCCTCCTCCCATGGAGATGGGCTCATGACCTGGGCTGGCCACTCAGGGAACTCCATGCCCCTTGGCCGCTGGGATTTGTTCAGAAATGGCGTGTGACTCAAAATGGGTCAACGCAAAACTCCCTAAGATACGATCTATGGACTCTGGTAGAAATAAGTGTCTTTTCCTCTGGGATCAAGCTGTGAGGATTACGTAGCCCAGGTGCTAATAGACACCTTTGCCAGTCACCTGAAGGGAGCGATCTGCAAAATGAAATGAACAAACAGAGAACAGCAGAGTCAAGCGATGGATACAGAGAGTCCCAGGGATGCTATTGGATGCCTTAGATCTGGATGGGCTTGAGACTAGATGCATCATGGGACTTTCAAAGTATGCGTGGCAATACATTCCCTTGTTGTTTGAGCGAGTTTAAACTGAGTTTCCATCATCTGCAACCAAAGGACAGATCTCCATTCAAATTCTAGCTCTGCCAATTACTAGCTGGATGATTCTGGGAAAGAACTTCCCTCGTCTAAAGTCACTTCCCTCATCTGAAAAGTAGAAATAATCACAGCACATGTCTTGTAGGGCTTCTGGGAGAGTTGAAAGGAACACCTATGAAGGCTCCTGACCACTTCTTGACTTCAGCAGGTGATTTGTGAAATGCTGTTTCTCTTCCTTCTCCACTGCCGAGCGTTGAGAGGACACTCGGCCTGCCGCTGCATGGAGCAGACATCGGTGCTGTCGGGAGGAGACAGGGCTGAGTCCACGTGGTCACCGCAGGCTCCGAGGGCTCTTCTGGGCCCTGCTTCCTGCTCTGTCTCTACCCGTGTTCCTGTTTCCTCATCTCCTCTCAGTCTCCAGAGGGCTCCATGCTCTACAGAGAGTCTCAAAATCCACATTCAGCCATATTGGAATGGAAAGAGCCAAAAGAAGCTGGTTGAGAGAAAGCAGAGCTTGCAGGAAGCTGACAGGAGTGGGAACGAAGGGGTCAACATAGGGGAAGATGACTCTTACAACAGAATCCTAACTTCTCAGCAAGATGAGGACAGGAGGGTTCCCGGGGGCCTTGGAAAGCTGGAGAAGCCTCTTCACAGCATCTAAAAGACTTAAGACAAAGGTTCATAGGTTACTTTAATTCTGGGCAAGATTCACATGTACAAGAACTGTGGGTCCTTTACTCACTTCTCTTCTCCTAGCATCTTCTCAGGTGCCTGGAATCGAACAGGTCCTTCGTAAACATCAGCAAAAGACAGAAGAATAGGCCAGTGGCTGAGGCAGGCAGGCTGCAGACTGGCAGACAGTAGCCTGAAGAATCAGGAGACACAGTTTACTTGGCTCTTACCGTGTTTTTTGTTTGTTTGTTTGTTTTTGTAGCTGTTGATGTTATTTAAAAATAATTTGCCAAAATTTTATAACTGAGAAATTTTGCACGAAATCTTTATTTCTTACATCACATTTTAAAAATTATATACAAGGTCAGGTGTGGTGGCTCACACCTGTAATCCCAGCACTTGGGGAGGCCGAGGTGGGAGGAGTCCTTGAGCCCAGGAATTTGAGAGCAGCCTGGACAACATGGTGAGACCTCATCTCTACAGAAAATTGTTAAACATTAGCCAGGCTTGGCGGTGCATGCCTGTGTTCCCAGCTACCAGGGAGGCTAAGGTGGGAGGGTCAATTGAGCCTGGGATGTCGAGACTGCAGTGAACCGTGATTGCACCACTGCACTCCAGGCTGGGCAACACAGCAAGATCCCATCTCAAAAAATAAAAAAAAAAATGATATACCTAGGGTTTTCAAGAGAACCTTGGAGATCAGTGAGGGAGTAAACTTAGCTGCATTAAGATTCCCAGATCACTGGGTGCAGTGGCTCATGCCTATAATCCCAGCAACTTGGGAGGCCAAGACAGGCAGTTCACTTGAGGTCAGGAGTCTGATACCAGCCCGGCCAGCATGATGAAACCCTGTTTCCACTAAAAATGAAAAAATTAGCTGGGCATGGTTGCACATGCCTATAGTGCCAGCTGCTCAGGAGGCTGAGCCAGACTTGCTTGAACCCAGGAGGCAGAGGTTGCAGTGAGCCAAGATTGTGCCACTGCACTCCAGCCTGGATGACAGAGTGAGACTCCATCTAAAAAAAAAAAAAAAAAAGAGAGAGGCTGAGTGTGGTGGCTCATGCACTTTGGGAGGCTGAGACAGGCGGATCACAAGGTCAAGAGATCAAGACCATCCTGTTCAACATGGTGAAAGCCCATCTCCACTAAAAACACAAAAATTAGCCAGGTGTGGTGGTGCACGCCAGTATTCCCAGCTACTCAGGAGGCTGAAGCAGGAGAATTGCATGAACCCAGGAGGCGGAGGTCACAGTGAGCCAAGATCGTGCCACTGGCAACAGAGAGAGACTCCATCTCAGAAAAAAAAAAAAAAAAAAAAAAGAAAAGAAAAGAAAGAAAAGAAAAGAGAAGAAAAGATTCCCAGACCATAGCAACATTCCTGCTATCTATATACTCCATTTGGGGAAAATTCAGATCACTTTATAGTGCTTGCAGAATATTGTAAAGTGCAGCAGATGCCAGTTCCCAAGCACATGAGCCATTCTTGCCTCTGAGAACCACAAGATGAAAGCAAATGACTGTAAAGAAGCTCAGGAAGTGTCCCACCAGCCCAGCTGTATCAGACAACTATTGTCCGTAACATCAGACCCGCAACTCAGTCTGAGGGTTTATACCCTTTTAGAGAGAGCCAGAAAAAATTGGAGAGGCCAGAAGGGCAAGGAAACTAAAAAACAGGTCCGATGAGAAAGAGTTGAATGAATAGGAGCTTTTTCTGGGACAAAAGAGTTATCTAAGACAGAAGTATTTGAAAAGCTGTTATGTGGAGGAGAAATTGGGTCTGTGCTACGTAGGGTGGGTAGGAAGTCCAGGGATCCACAATTAGCACAATCCAAAAAATAAAGTGAGCTCTTTTAGAAAGTCACTCTAGTGGCTAGAATAACTATGTAACTGGTGTTTGTTTTTTGTGTGTTTTTTGGATTGAAGGTAAAATATTAGATGATGGCTAAACTGTACACTTTCCTTCAGTTGAGGTTTGAAGTCAACAATTAATGCTTCTCTTCACTTTCTGGTTCTAAACTAAGTTAAAAAATAGGTGCAGATGGACATTAAAATATAATTTATTCTTATATTCCTGATCAAGCTAGACTGAAGAATGCATCTGGAACCCAAGGCCAAAATTAGGCATTCCATAGCTACTCATCACCTCTTAAACTTGACTTCGGGATCTGCCTGAAGGAAAAGTTGGGGCACCCACCTAGCCAGCCACAGAGGAGATCTGGACCTCCCTCACCTTCTCTGGGGCCTTCTAGAGAAAAATCATAGGTGTGGCTTCCAGACCCACCTCTAGAAATCAAAACAATCTGGTCCTGCCCCACTGAGGATAAAGGCTCTATCATTTTTCTGCAATGGGCAAGTCACAGAGACAGAGGAAAAGTGAAAGACCCAGGGTCAAGAAAGGAGTTGAGCTATCCTTGACCCAGATTGCGCCATGTAAACGTGAATTTTGACATCTGATACCTACAGGGCACTTGTTATGTGTCAGGGACCATTCTTAGGGCTTTACGCGATATCATGTATCTCATTTTATCTCACTGAATCCTTGCACCAACCCTATGAAGTATTACTACTACTGTCTCTGTTTTATAGAGAGAAACCCAAGGAATAGAGAGGTTAAATAATTTGTATAAGAACACACTAGTTAGAGATTGGGCTGACTTTTAAACCCAGATTCTTCTGACTCCACGTTGGAGCTCCTACCAAGGTAGAAGGAAAAGCAGAAGCTTCATTTACAATAGTTTATGGAGAGGATGCGAGTGTTGGCAGGACTCTCCTAGCTTCTCATCACAGGATTCTATCCATAATAGAAGGAGCTTCGCATTCTTCTTCCTGAGCCCTGGGACAGGTCCTGTAGCTTCTGGGTTCAAACCTTTGCTTTGCTATCTTTGAACTGGATGGCCTTGGGTAACTTCCCTAATTTCCATTTTCCAATCTGCAAAATAGAGAAAAAAAAAAATATCTATATATGTATATATATGCACACACACACATATATACTCTCATATATATATATATATTTTTTTTTTCTCAGACTTGCTTGAACCCAGGAGGCAGAGGTTACAGTGAGCCATATATATATGTATATATACATATATATACACACACACTCACACATACACTCTCTCTCTCTCGGGAATATATATCTCTGTGTGTGTGTGTGTGTGTGTATGTACTCTCAGTTTTATCCCTTGTGCAAAGTTAGTCAGGCTTTGATCCCACCTAGACATCTACCTTGACCATCCCTCCTTTTGCCCTGTAGCTTTTCAGCCCTGAACCATTGCATTTTTCACTCTTTTTTCTTTCTCTCTCTCTTTTTTTTTTTTTGAAACAGAGTCTCACTCTGTCACCCAGGTTGGAGTGCAGCGGCATGATCTCAGCTCACTGCAACCTCCACCTCCCCAGTTCAAGCGATTCTCATGCCTCTGCCTCCCGAGTAGCTAGGATCACAGACAGGTGCCACTACGCCCAGCTAATTTTATTTTTAGTAGAGATGGGATTTCACCATGTTGGTCAGGCTGGTCTTGAACTCCTGACCTCAAGTGATCCGCCCACCTTGACCTCCCAAAGTGCTGGGATTACAGGTGTGAGCCACCGCTCCCAGCCAACATTTTTCACTCTTGAAAATTGCCATATTCCCACCCCCTCCCCCATCCCCCGTTTTTCCTTCTTTAAGGATCTGTGAGAGGTGGCTTAGAAGAAAAAAGTCTTGCCCCAACTTTGATTCTGTAAGCCTCCAATATAGAAAAATCTTCCAGATGTCAATGCAATCCATAGTCCCTAGAGATAAAATTGAGAGGGGGGTGGGGAAAACCAGCAACAACAACAACGAAAAAAACCAGGAGGAACAGAACTTTAAATCTCACGCTCTGCTAGAAGACTTCACTGTATGTCATTGTGGATCCCATGTAGTCCTCAATTTTTTTTTTTTTTTTTTTTTTTTGAGACAGAGTCTCACTCTGCCTCCCAGGCTGGAGTGCAGTGGCGGGATCTCAGCTCACTGCAACCTCCGCCTCCCGAGTTCAAGCGATTCTCCTGCTTCAGCCTCCCGAGTAGCTAGGATGACAGGTGCATGCCACCATGTCTGGCTAATTTTTCTGTTTTTAATAGAGACGGGCCTTCACCGTATTGGCCAGGCTGATCTTGAACTCCTGACCTCAAGTGATCCACCTGCCTCAGCTTCCCAAAGTGCTGGAATTACAGGTGTGAGCCACTGCGCCCAGCCAAGTCCTTAATTTTTACTGAAGATACTCCTCTGCCAGGGGCAAAGTGGGGAAGACTGAACAGAAGGTTCTGTAGACAGTCACCCAGTCCACCCACTGTGGTCACTGGTAGACAAAATGCCTGGAGTCAGAGATAGGGACAGACCATCTGGCCCAGTCCAGCTGTCTCAGCCTGTCCCCAAGGGTCAGGCCATCAGAAATCAGCCTTTCTTTCCTGGCTCATGCGTGGAAGCCCAGGCTCCCTCATACCCCAACACGGAGAGCTAAATGTACATGGCTTACAGGGGATGCCGTTAACACACAGATTATCTTCTAAGCAAAGTAGCCCTGGAGGTTCATTTGCTTTTCCCTCAAAACCCTCTCCAGGCAGCTACGGATTCTGTTTTATAGCTCAAGTTAGCTGCACAATTAAACCCAAAGCAGCTCACTTACGAATATGAGATGCCAAGTTTCCCTGCAAAACATAGCAAAGTAACAGATGCTTTGGAGCAATAAACAAACTGAAATACAGCTTTTTGTTTCTTTCTCTGATACTAATGGGCAGAAAACCTTTCTTGGGAAGTACAACTTGGGGATGCGGTGATGTAAAATGCTGTGTTCACGTCTCTCCGTTAGACACAGGGCCTTGATGACCCATATTTGAAGACCTACATTGGCCCAAATCCCTGGGCTTCTTGTGTGAAGTGCAGGGATGCTGCCGACCTCACGGAAAACAGACAGAGTGCCACTTCCCTGTAAGCCCAGCTATAGGGGAGACAGCTTGGTAAACTAAGTGCAGACTTGGTTTCACCTCCATTTCTCCCTTGGCTGGGCACCCTTGGCCAGAAGACAACTTGGCACAACTTTAAGTAGCGGGCCTGATGCAATTATTTTTCCACCACCTAGAGAGTGACCTCTGCTTCACAGATTGAAGCAACACAACAAATTCAAGAATCCAAAAAGGGAGACATTTACTCTATTTTCCTTTGCTGGCTTATACTTCACATTTTTGGTGTTACCGTGGCTTCGATTCCACTTCTTTTTCATTTTTTTTTTTTAAAGACAGGATCTTGCTCTGTCGCCCAGGGTGAAAAGCAGTGGTATGATCATGACTCACTGCAGGCTCGAGCTCCTGGGCTCAAACGATCCTCCTACCTCAGCCTCCCAAGTACCTGGGACTACAGGTATATGCCTAGCTAGTTTTTACATCTTTTTATAGAGACGAGGTTTTGCCATGTTGCCCAGGCCGGTCTCAAACTCCTGACCTCAAGTGATCCTCCTGTCTCTGCCTTCCAAAGCACTGGTATTACAGGCATGAGCCACCGTGCCTGGCCTGATTCCACTTTTAAATTATGAGTCACAATTCATCAGAGTCCCTAGCATTTCTAGTGATTTATTGTGTGCACCTGGGAACCTCCCACTCCATTCCCCCAATGGCCATTTCAAACCTTTCAGTCCACTGTAAATCTTTGGCCCTGCTCTTCAGCACATGACCTTGCTCCTGCAAATCCTTCCATTTCCCACTGTCTTCATCTGTTTGGGTGGCTTATAAACAACAGAAATCTATTTCTCACAGTTTTGGAGGGTGGGAAGTTCAAGATCAAGGTGCTGGCAGATTCAGTGTCCAGTGAGGCCCCATTTCCTGGTTAATTAATAGCCATCTTCTTGCTGTGTCCTCACAAGGCAGAAGAGATGAGAGAGCTCTCTGAGGTCTATTCTATAAAGGCACTAATCCCATTCGCTGGGCTCTGTCCCCATCAGCTAATCACCTCCCAAAGACCTGACCTTCACATATCATCACCTTGGGGATTAGGTTTCAACATATAAATTCTGGGGCAACACAAACAGTCTATAGCACCCTCCAAACTATTTACACAGCTGCATGCACCTGTAGCAGACACGATCGGTGCTTGGCTCACTCAGATCACGGTTAGTCTTCACCCTCACATGATGAAGGCTGTGACTCAGTAGGGGTATTCTTGGCCCATGAAGGCCAAGGTGGGAGGATCGCTTGAGGCCAGGAGTTTGAGACCAGCCTGGGCAACACAGCGAGACCCCATCTCTATGGGGAAAAAAAAAAACTAGCCAGGCATGGCTACATGTGCATACAGTCCCAGGAGGCTAAGGTGGGAGGATCCCTCAAGCTTCCAGGAGTTCAAGTTTGCAGTGAGCCATGATCATGCCACTGTAAGCCAAAATTCTGGAGACTTCATAAGCCTGGAGCCAGCCCTCAGTGAATAGCAGACAAAGATGTGGAGGATAAATACAACAGCTTTCTTGTTCTTCAGTTGGGACAACTCTAGGCTGGATCCCACACTGCCTTCCAGAGCTCCAGTGGGACCAAGCCTCAGTTTCCCACAGTGGTAACTGGCTTAAGAGCACACACTTTATTGGCTTCCTTTCTGTCCTACTCTCTGGTGTTTTCTTAGATCGCCTTCCAAATACATTTCTTGTGTTTAAATCCTTGTCTCTGTGTCTGTTTCTGGAGTAGGGACAGGAGAAACAAATCTGAACACTCCCTAAACCAGTCGCTATTCTTTCACTCATTCAAGGCTAACTGATCTGTGCTCTTACGCCCACATCTTACTGAGGCTGTGTAATTTCACAGGTACAAAGACTACTTTTCAAGAGTATCTCTGGCTTTTCTTTTCTTTCTTATTTATTTATTTATTTAGAGACAGGGTCTCACTCTGTTGCCCAGGCTGAAGTGCAGTGGCACGATCTCAGCTCACTGCAACCTCTGTCTCCCAGGTTCAATAAATTCTCCTGCCTCAGCTTCCCGAGTAGCTGGGACTACAGGTGTGTGTCACTACACCCGGCTAATTTTTTGTATTTTTATTAGAGACGGGTTTCATGATGTTAGCCAGGATGGTCTCGATCTCCTGACCTTGTGATCCGCCCGCCTCGGCCTGGCAAAGTGCTGGGATTACAGGTATACGTTACTGCGCCTGGCCCCGTCTCTGGCTTTTCTTAGCATTAGACACCATTGACCATTTGCTTCTTCTGGAAACTGTATGATCTGTTGTTGGCTGCCACTTCATCTGAGTGTTAGTTTGGATGTAGATTTAACCAAATTAATGTTGGCTTAACTGAGATGCTCTTGCACTCTCTGGGACACAGTGAGGTGCCACTGCCTCACAGGCTCTCATTGCACCTTGGGTGCATTTCGCCCTGAGCATTTCTCTTTGTTTTGTAGCCCTTTGTCTTCTTGGCTAAAACATGAGTTCCTTAATAAAGGCAAAAATTTGCTATCAGCACCAGGGACAGTACATAGCACAAACAAGTTCCCCTCTCTGTCAATGCTGAATGAACTGGTTGACGAAACTGTACAACAGCCATGGCATCGTGACAGTCGAGGTCGGCCCATCTTCCTTTATGCTTTAGCCACACACAGAAGTGTCTACCTGAAAATTCACATGCGAAAACTTGGACACACACACACACAAACACAGACACACATTTCCTAAAAACAGACAAAGGAATAAGCAGGGACAACAATGAAAGCTTCAGACTCACAGACTTTGGTGACAAATTTACAATCAAAATCAAACTTATTTGCAATGATAATACGTACGGAGGGAAGTTGTGAAGGGCCTCCTATAACATGCGCCAACACTTCATGTACAATTATTTAATCATATGAATCATTCACTGAAGCCTCACAAAAGCCCTTTAAGAAATATACAGGTTGACCATCCCCAATCTGAAAATCCAGAATTTGGAATACTCCAGAATCCAAAACATTTTGAGCACCAATATGACAATTCAAGGAAATGCTCATTGGAGCATTTCGGATTTTGGATTTTCGGATTTGGGATGCTCAATCGGTAAGTATAATACAAATATTCCAAAATCTGGAAAAAATCCCCAGTCTGAAGCACGTCTAGTCTCAAGCATTTTGGATAAGGGATACTCAACCTGAATTGCTTTCTTCATTTTAGATGTGTGGAAACTGAAACTTGGGGAGCTTAAGGGACTTGCTCAGTGTACCTCAATTTTTAGGTGATGGAAACAAGATTACAACTTAGATTTGTGTTTTTCACTAAAATAGTTTCCAGTAGGGATTACCCTTTACACATTCAACAGGTTTATACCACAACCAGGAAGTGAGATGAGATGGGAGACTTTGGGAATTGCCTATAAATTTCTGGGAAATAACAGACTTTTGACAAAAATATTTTTTGAAAAATAAAGTAAAATACAACCGACTAAATTATTGCCTCTTCAGCAGTGACTATTCTTAGGATTGACTTCACGATACAATAGTTAACCAGTGAATAATTTCCTCTATTTCAAGATTCTTGGCATAATAAGGAAAACCCCCACATATCCTTCATTACAATCTTGTACAATCAGAAAAGAAAAAAGCTTCGGATTATCTCTCCCGTGACCTCCTTACTAATCCGAAGATTACTTTCCACACAAGGGCTTAGAGTTAACTAATAATTAATTACATGTATATGACAACATGCCCATTGAAAAATGGGGAGATATAAGAGATACCATTTAATAATCACATTAATAATCAGAGTTTGGGGTTTCCTACAAAGATTTTCGTTTTAAAGGAGCATTGCTTTATTTTTTTTCTCTTTGAAACCATTGAAATGTTTTTGACCACAATAGAATGATACATTTTCTCATATTTTACCTTTAGGGATATCTAAAAAGCCAGTTATTTATAAGCTTACCACAGAGGACAATGTGAATGTTCTTTGTGATTGCTTTTATCCTGTTGTTAAAACTTTCTTTAAAGAGATCCCAGTTATATACATTTTTCTGCAATAGGTGACCTTCCTGAGGAAGGTTCTTTTAATGCAAATGCACATACATCTTTATTTTGTCAAACTTTTTAGGTCTTACCAAGCACCAAGCACTGTACAAAGTACATCACACTTAATTATGACAATAATCCCAGGAGGTTAAGCACCACAATTTGACCCATTTAACAGAGGAGAAAACTGAGGCTTAAAGAGGTTAAATAGCTTACCTGTGATTACTCAGGAGGTGGGCAAGTAGAATTAGAAACCATGTCAGGCAGATTCCAAAGTCTTTAGGTTTAACCACCAAACTCTTGGGCCTTCCGAATTTTAAAGAGCTATCAAACTGACCCATTGCATGAGAAGTGCCTTTCCGTGGATTAAGTGAAAGCCTTAACCATCCAATTCTCCAGGCATCAGCAACTGGCTAGAGGCACTAGTAGATAGAAGAAATCACCTGTGTTTAACAGAAAAGGGCCAGAGTTTGCTGACATATTTAGCTAATCCACATAGAGCTCGCTGATGAGGATTCTGCTTAATTAGTTATGGAATTTTAAAAAACGAGCAGATGTGCTATGGTGAAATGCATTTTACTTCCTGAACCCTAGGGGAAAGCATTGGATATATTGAGGCTGTGTACTTACATATCTTGATTGAACATTCAGCTGCATGTTTTGCAAGACTCAGGTATCCTGGCCTGGTTCCAACATGGATAATTACATTCTGCTTCAGTTCTCCCACAGCTTCAGGCAGGTACAAGGTTAATCATAACGACAGCTAACAAGCGCCTACTACGCATCAGAACATACTGAGAAATTTCCATGCATCATCTCGAAGCCTTTCCACACTTCTGCAGAGTGAGTTTTATTTTATCCCCTTTAATGGGGAAACTGAGGCTCAGATTGAGGTTAAGTGACTTGCCTGAGGCTGCACAACAGTAAGCAGCAAAACAGAAATTCAGACTTTTCCCTTGTACGATCTTCATTTGGGGAAAAAAAAAAAAAAAAAGCACTTGACCCAAGAAGTCAAAGGGTGCAGTGAGGATGTAATTTGTATTTCAAAGGATTAACATTACAAAGGATTAATTTAAACATTAATTCATAATTACAATTAAAAAATCAATTTTAAAATTACAAAGAATTTAATTTGTTATTTCTTTGATGTCTAAGGACTGAATATTTTGCAATATTTCTATCTTCTTTCAGGAATTATGTCTCACAATAAAAAATGAGTTTCCTTCCAACCCTTAGCCCTTCAGTTCCCTCCTCAGAGACCCAATGTAATATGTTCTTATGTATCATGCAATATATTCTATGCATCTACACCTGATTTTCTCTTTGAAGTTGTTGTAATAATTTGTTTGGCAGAAATGGACTCTACCTCTGTGCTGAAGCTTCCTATTTCGAATTTATAAGTGCACAGGGAGTAAAGCAGTGAAGGGTTTTGTATGAAAATCAAACAAAGAATAGGCTGTTCTACACATCTTTCAGGAAAAGTCGTCAAGAACTGCAAGTGGTATATTTTATAGGGTTGGGAGAAGTAGAGAATACCAGAATATCATGAAAAAATTATGTCTCCCTTTTAATATCCAAGTACACAAATATACAGACCAGTTATTGTGCATATGAAGTATTTTCTGATTTTTGTTAACCTACCAATTTACACTGGCATTTTCCCTATATCTCTAGCATTTTCTAAAACGTTATTTATAATCACAGCATAGCGTTTCATTAAATGAATGTGCTATCATTTAATAAATATTAGCATTGTGTTACACTTAGGTTGTTTCTATTATTTCACCACTTTAAATAAATAATACTAAGTTAAGCATCCTTATCCATCTTTTTGCAAATATCTTAATACTTTGACAGGATAAATTATAGAGAGTGCATTCCATAAAATTTAAACTTATCTGCAATCCAAATATGTTATAAGAGTGCATATTTCTATGTGCCATGGATTGCTAAATAATTTTTAACACTGTGATAGGTCAAAATGCTATCTTGGATTTAATTTGTATCTCTTTAATATCTAATGAATGTGAATATTTTGCCAATTTTATATCTTCTTTCAGGAATTATATCTTTGCTCAGTTTTCTAGTGGGACATTTTTCTTATTGATTTATAAAACTTTGTATTGAAACTATTTATCTATTATATTTGGAACACAGTTTATCTTTTGCGTTTTCTTCCTCTATATGGTGAGTGTTTTGTCTTCCAGTACTTGAAATTTTTTTTTTTTTTTTTTTTTTTTTTTTTGAGGCGGAGTCTCGCTCTGTCGCCCAGGCTGGAGTGCAGTGGCCTGATCTCAGCTCACTGCAAGCTCCGCCTCCCAGGTTCACACCATTCTCCTGCCTCAGCCTCCCGAGTAGCTGGGACTACAGGCGCCCGCCACCTCGCCCAGCTAGTTTTTTGTATTTTTTAGTAGAGACGGGGTTTCACCGTGTTAGCCAGGATGGTCTCGATCTCCTGACCTCGTGATCCGCCCGTCTCGGCCTCCCAAAGTGCTGGGATTACAGGCTTGAGCCACCGCGCCCGGCCCCAATACTTGAAAATTTTTATGTGGTCCATCTAAAGTCTTTTTCTTTGCTTTCTTCTAATAATACCATGGTTATAAAGCCTCCCCAGTTCTCAAGAATATATACATGTTTATTGATATTTTAATTCTTTGCATCGTTTTCTTTTTATTTCATTCATCTTGAATTATTTCATTCATCTTGAATTAATAATGGGGTAGGGTATGAATGAGAAAACCTAACACCATTTTTTCCCCAAATGATTGACTAATTGCCTCAACAAAGCCCCAATAATTCATAATTTCCCAACTCATTTGAAATGCCACCTTTATCACGTGTTTTTTTTCACGTAGCTCTACTTATTTCTGATGTTGTATTCTCTCCTGTTAATCCATTTGTCTGTCCCTGAGCCAGAACCACACTGTTTTAATTACTACAGCTTTACAATATATATATATTAATATTGACTATTACAATTCCATCCCCCATGGCTCTTCAAAATGCATTAGCTCTTTTCATTCACATACTGATCCAATAGAAACATTATAATTATTATGTCAAATTCAATTTTTAAAATCCTTTTGGGATCTGGATTGGAATTACACTTGATTTTTACATTCATTTGAGAAGAATTGATGTCTTTCGAACATTACGATTTTCCATCTCTCCAGTTATTAAAGTTTTAATTGAGTTGTCTACACATTATAGAACAATATTAAATATTAATTGTGTTAGAGGACATCTTTGCCTTGCCTAACTTTAATGAGACTTGCAGTCTGGAGTTTATGGGGACAGGTACTAGGGTAAAAACACTTGAATTTGTATCTTAGCTTCACTACTCAGTCCCTTGGGTCTTTGGGTGGGTACTTCTCTGCCTAATTCCCTCAAGTGATAATAAGGTTAATAATAAGGCTATAAAGTTAATAGTAATAGCTCCTTGATGATATTCTGTGGTATTTAAATGAGATAATACATGTAAAAGCTCATATAGCTATGTCTACCACAAGGCTCTCAATAAATGTTAGCTATTGGTATTATTTCATCCTTCAATATGCTATTGCCTATGGGGTTCAGATGGATATTCTGTTTCACATTAAAGATGCAACCTTCCTGCTTTCTTAAGATTATTATTTTATTCCTTAATGAGTAATAGATGTAGAATTTACTAAGTGCTTTTTCAGAATGTGTTGAGATGATAATTTTTTCTTTTGACCTATTTCTGCACTGAATTATAACTGGATTAGATGCAGTGATATTGATCTTGATGGGATTTGGCAGCTTTTATTTTTTCTTTTTTCCTTTTTAAAATATATATATTTTTTAAAGGAACAGAAAACCAAACGCTGCATGTTCTCACTCATAAGTAGGAGTTAACAATGAGAACACATGGACACAGGAAGGGGAACGTTTTTTCCTTTTTTGAAGCAGGGTCCCACTGTCGCCCAGGCTGGAGTGCAGGGACATGATCACAGCTCACTGCAGCCTCAACCTCTCAGGTTCAAGCGATCCTCCACCTCAGCCTCCCAAGTAGCTGGGACCACAGGCCCATGCCACCATGCCTGGCTAATTATTTTTATTATTTTTAATGTTTTAGTAATTTTTTTGTTTTTGTAGAGACTTGGTCTCACTATGTTGCCCAGGCTGGTCTTGAACTCCTGGGCTCAAATGATGTGCTGGCCTTGGTCTCCCAGAGTGCTGGGGTTCCAGGCGTGAGCTACCACACCCGTCCATGCTTTTCTTGGAATACATTGTGCTCTGGTAGATTGAACTCGACACTTTGGTCAGTTTCTCTTGAGATGGCTCCTCCACTGTCAGGCAGGAGTAGCTACACTTCCTGCCAGCATTCTGGCTTGGTGCCTCACCACGTTCTTCTCTGTTCCCTATGTCACTGACCCTGGGGGGCTCCCTGGTTCAAAATCTCCAAGACATAATCTTCCCTCTGCTGTCCTAATAGGTGTAGGACAGCTGCCTGGCTGTAGGCAGGGGGAAGGCTCTGTGAATGTAGCTCCTCCTTCTAGAGACCTCTAACATTGACTGTGCCTTTTCCCGAACCTCTCACCACCACTGGGGTCCCTGGTGCCTCCAGTTCCTGAGCTTTTGGAAGGTTCTGTGTCAAGAACTCACTTTCTCTTCCTTAGTGACACCTCGTCTCCCACAGCCACTTGAGTTTCAGCCTTCTCCTCTTTTCTAAGTCCAATGCCTCTCACAAATCAGCCTCAGGGCCGGATGCGGTGACTCACGCCTGCAATCCCAGCCACTTTGGGAGTCCAAGGGGGGAGGATCACTTGAGGCCAGGTGTTCAAGACCAGCCTGGGCAACATGGCGAGACTCCATCTCTTAAAAAAAAAAAGACTTGGAGGCTGCCGTGAGCCATGATCGTGCCACTGCACTCCAGCCTGGGAGACAGAATGAGACCATGTCTCAAAAAGAATAGACATATCAATAAAAACAAATTAGCCTCCCTTCTTCCAAAAATATGCCTATATTTGTTGTCTGCCACCAACGCTTCACCATTTCTCTTTGATATTTTGATATTTATATTTTGTATCCACTTATTATCAATCTAGTGCTAATCAGAGAGGGAGTGGAAGTAAAAGCTGGGTTTGATTTACCGTGTTATGTACAATTTCCAACTATGAATTGGTCCCTTTTTCTTTTTTTTTTTTCTTTTGGTTTGTTTGTTTGTTTTTGTTTTTGAGACAGTCTCTCTCTCTGTTGCCCAGGCTGGAGTGCAGTGGCATGATCTCAGCCCACTGCAACTCCAGCTCCTGAGTGCAAGCTGTTCTCCTGCCTCAGACTTCTGAGTAGCTCAGACTACAGGCGCCCACCACCACACCTAGCTGATTTTTGTATTTTTAGTAGAGACAGGGTTTCGCCATGTTGGCCAGGCTGGTCTCGAACTTCTGACTTCAGGTGATCCACCCGCCTCAGCCTCCCAAAGTGCTGGGATTACAGGCACCTTTTTCAATATTGAATGGTTCACTTTGTCTCATTTAATATATTTGTCCTAGGATTCTACTTTCTGTGGAATTAATATCCTATCTCTAGCTTTCTTTAGCATTATATTTTTGTGATGTATCTTTACCTCTCCATTTTTGTATAAAATGTTCCTGCCTCTGTGTTCTGGGGTGGTCTTGTGAACACAAATGCTCTTATTGTTGTCATTTTGAAAATTGTGGTGTTTGGCTTATTTCCAACAATTTTTAATATTAATACAATCCGTCTTTTATACTTCTTCAACTTGCCCTAAAATGTTTGCTTTTTTTTTTTTTTTTTTGGCTTTCCTATCTTTTGTTATATGGCCAAACAATTTTCTTTTCTTTTCCATTTTCCACTATTTTGGAAGGTATGTATCCTGTTTATAATAGTTCATTTTGCAGTTTTCTAATAGAGTAAATGAGTAGACGGTATCTCTTAGTAAAGAGACTTGTGTACTTTTTCTCTGTCCCTTCTCCTTTTCTTCCTGTATTGCCAACTTTTCGGTCTTTGTTCATGTGGATTTAATGCATCAAATTATTAATTTTTATATTTTTTTAAGAGAGAAAGGGTCTTACTATGTTGCCCAGGCAGGACTCAAAATCCTAGGCTCAAGCAATCCTCCCGCCTCAGCCTTCTAAGTAGCTAGGACTACAGGTGCACTCCACCATGCCTGTCTGTATCTTTTTTAAAAGCATAATGTTGACATTAGAAGCTACATGTATTATTTATTTGGGGTTAGTGTTTGTTTAACCCCATCACTGTCCTTTCATATACAACTTTTCCATTCTTGAGCTTTTCCATACCATCCGGGATGTTGTTTTTCTTTTCAAGGGATTTTTTTTGAAGAGCAGGATCTAATGCTTTTCAAGATTTTGCATGCCATAAAACACTTTTCTTTTGCCTTCACAAGCACGTTAGCTCAATAATAAGTATTATTAGGAGTCACACATTTTTTTCTGCAAAACTCTTTAGATGATAACATGTGTTTTTCTAGCATTTAATGCTGCTAAAAGGCCTTTGACTAGCTTAAATTTGTAGAAAAACTGTTTTGTTTGCTTTATCTGCCCTGGGTGCCTGTAATACTTGTAGAACTTTGGAATTTTACCTATAATTTAAAATGTTTGTCCTGGTGTATTTATGTATTTTAGATGATAGATGGATGGGTAGGTGGATGGACAGGTGGGTGAATGGATGATAGATATTCAGCCTCACGGATGTGGGTTTTATTTCATTCGGACTAGGCTGACCTTTTAATATACCCACATAGCCATCTTATATCTCTGGGAAGATCTCTTTAATGAAATCTTTGCCTATAGCTCTGTCCAATTTGTTTTGGGTTTCTTCTTCAATAACACCAGCAAACTACAAGTTGCCTATAACCACTCTGTCTTCCATCCCACTTTCTCTCTCATCAGCTCAATCTTGTGAATTTTATTTTAGAAGCCTAAGATCAGGTTCCAGTTTGTTCTGATGTTTATTTTTCACATCACTAATCCTGTTCTTTACTGCTGTCAGTATAGTTGTATTTTTTTATTCTTTTTGGTACTAGCTTACTTCATCCATACCTTGTTTTTTCATGTCGTCTTGCTGTCTTTTCTTTCTTTTGTTTTCTTTCTTTTCTCTTCTTTCTTTTTTTATTTTGTTAATTGAGACAGGGTCTTGCTTGGTTGCCCAGGCACTGGAGTGCAATGGCACAATCTCGGCTCACTGCAGCCTTGACCTCCTGGGCTCAAGTGATCCTCCCACCTCAGCCCCATCAAGTAGGTGGGACTACAGGTGTATACCACGATGCCTGGCTAATTTTTGTATTTTTTTGTAGGGATATGGTTTCACCATGTTGCCCAGGCTGGTCTCAAACTCCTGAGCTCAAGCAATCCAGTCACCTAGCCCTCCCAAAGTTCTGGGATTACAGGCGTGTGCCACCATGCTACCCTTGTCTTTTTGCTTAAGCCTGTGCTCACCTCTTGTCCTTCTGCTCAAATGTCCCCCAGGGTTTCTCTGATCACTTAATTTCCTCATTATGCTTGTTCTCTTTCTTTTCCTTTATCACATGTTGTAATTATTTTTTTTATTAAGATGGCTGGCAAAGAGTGGGTGCTCAGTAAATATTTGCTGAGTGAGTATATGTTCATATTACTCTGGTTTGGATTCCCTTTGGCCGCACCAATATTGTTTTGAGCTAGAGGTTCCCAAACTTTAGTCATTGAAGGATCAACTTTTTACCATATTCAAGGACATAGACTATTATTTACTTAACATTTGTGTTTAGATCAATTTACATTTTCTACCTTCACTATGTATTTAAGCTTCATCCTAAACAATGAAGTCAGTTAAGTAAAAGTGATGTCCTGGTTCCAATTTTCTAAAATATATTAAAATAAACATGTAACTGTAAAAAATGTAAATTTCATCCATGAATCACTTGTGCGCCACAGATGATAAGTAAACACACTTTGGGAAATTCTTTCTAAAGATCTCAGGCTGCTGCATTTCCTCCAGGAGCTCATATATTCTTGATTTAGGCTTTGATTCCTTCCCATCTTATTCATTTAACAAGCAAAATATTTGGTAGGTATGATTCATTCTCTTTTGCCTGCCTAAGATGGCATGGCACAGTGACAAGGACTGAAGATACCACAGCCAGCAAGCAAGACACTGTGCCTTCCTGATGGGGTTCACAGACTAACTAGGGGGGAGGCAATAAACAGATATGCAAGATAATTACAGATTGTGCTTAGAGTGATGAGGAAATAAGCCAAATAAGCCACTTCAGAGAGTGGCACAGTGCCTTCCTGATGGGGTCCACAGTCTAACCTGGGGAGGGGGGAAGGCAATAGATAAACAGAGAGGCAAGGTAATTACAGATTGTGCTTAGAGTGATGAGGAAATAAGCCACTTCAGAGAGTGACATTTGAAAGTGGTGACATTCTAACTGAGACCTGAGCATGAGAAGGATTGAGCCACAGGAAGAGCCAGGGTAAAGTGATCCAGGCAGAAAGAACAGCACAGCCCTAGAGACAGAAAGGGAAATGACTGGGGGATTCAAGAGTGTCTGCTAGTTCATCTTGCTGGGTTTTGCAAATGCCTTCCAGAACTGACGTGCAGAGCTAGACCATTCTACACAAAAGCCTAGAAAAGAACTCACATGTATATAGTTTAGGCAGGCCTTGAACCTGCAGGAGTATTAGCGACCCAACAACTACACATGTGGTTTTAGGCACATCTGAGACATGAATTATGTGTAGGCAGCTGACTTCCCGGTGCATGGCCCTTGCTCCCTCCATGATGAGAAAGCCAGCTCCTGCTCACCCATTGCAATCATGGAGCTTAATGTATCCTGATACAACGACAACATTCGGGAGTCAGAATGGAAAGCGTTCCTGTCGTTGGTTAATTTCTTCCAGGGAGGCAACAGGTATTGGCTCCAACCACTGCAATTGGATCACCTCCCACTACCCACTAGGGGGCGCTGCTATGCTGCAAGAAGTGGGGCTGGCTTGCGGAACTCATCCCTGCAAAACCATTAATACCCCCGGGGGACTCTGAAGTGTGAGGTTGTAAAGCTTGGTGTTAACAAACAAAATAAACTCACTGACTCATGCAGTTGTTGGCTGGGGAGTTTGCCTGGGAAGCATTCAGATCTGGTGGGAAAGGATGAGGGTGCAGATGGTGGAGGGTGGGGACTACTCGGACAATTCAGGCAGGAAACTGGGTGGTGGGGCAGGTTTCAGAGCAGGGAAGCTGGCATCAGGAAACGGCTGGGTTGACCTGCTCCATCCTCAGCCTAGTGCTGGGCAGAATAGAAAACGTTATGTGCTTGGTAGCAGGATATTGAGGGCATTACATTCTAATGGTTTCTATATTGTCTGTGGAATGGGATGCAAGGTCACCTACTGACAGTGGCAGGAAAGGGCAGGGTTTAGTCATTTGCAGAGAATGGGAATGGTCTGAAATAGTCATGCAGAGTGAGAGAGCCAGTTGTCCAGACACACGGCAGAATTGTGCTGTGTACTAAAGGCCCCTGAATTAGTCTGTTCTCATGCTACTAATAAAGACATACTCAAGACTGGGTAATCTGTAAAGGAAAGAGGTTTAATAGACTCACAGTTCAGCATGGCTGAGGAGGCCTCACAATCATGGTGAAAGGTGAAGGAAGAACACAAGCACATCTTACATGGCAACAGGCAGGAGAGAGAGCATGTGCAGGAGAATTCCCCTTTATAATACCATCAGATCTCATGAGACTTATTCACTACCATGAGAACAGCATAGGAAAGACCCACCCTCGTGATTTAATTACCTCCCACCAGGTCCTTCAATCCTTCAACGGGAGCTATAATTCGATATTTGGGTGGGGACACAGCCAAACCATATCAGCCCCCTTTGTGTTGGCAATCAGGTGTCTGGAGTGGAACCAACCTGTGATTTCAGGTGCTCTGCCCTGCTGAGTATAGAGAGAGGGCAGTCAGGTGCTCCTGGCTCCCAGCGTTGCCTCAGGAAGCTTCTTGTACAGGTTCCTGGCCCTTTTTGAGGGTCTCCTGCAGGCACTCAGGGATGATCCATCATTCTCTCTGGAGATGGTGGCTTGAAAATTTCTATATGGGGGAAGGGGTAGGAGTGGCCCCATCAGAGGAAGGATAGAAAGCTTGTCTGGGAGTTGCCATGCATGCTGTTTCATGGCATGCATTCACTCTGATTGACTGACGGAGACTAGAGGGAGATAAAGATCCCTTTGGCCTCCACTTGGCACCATCACTGTCCCCATGTGCCATTTTGTTTCCTGGATGCTAATGTCACTGGGGAACATCTCACGAGAGCAAGCTGCCTCAGGCTGGAAGCTACAAAGTAGAGCCTAGCTAGAGATAGGCACTGAGTTGCTCCCCACAGCTCTGATCATGAGTGAAGAGAGCTGTGGTGTGTCCTGAGCTGGCTGGGACAGACGTCGGAAGGGTGTGAGTGAGGAGAGATCTCCAATTGAATTTGGTTATAGATTAGATATGGGTGTTGGTAGGACAATTGGTGAATGGTGGGGCCATTAATTGAGACATCAGAAGTGGTAAGTTGAGGAGAAATAACTGAAGTGTGTATAGAGAAAGAATGGTCAGTGGGAGGCAGGGGCGGGGAGGAAGAAAGAATGTGTTCCCAAAGGAAGAAAAACAAGTTTCAACAAGCAGGGAGTGGGCAAGTGCTTCAGAGGCCACAGAAAAGTGAAACAAGACCAAGATTCGAGGTAGAGTTAGCATTTAGGGTTGTGTTCGGAGAGTACTGCTTCAGAGGGTGATGGGGTGGGAGGAGACGGAGCAAGAGGATGAATGTGAGGTGAGGAAGTGAAGCCATGGAGCTTTATTTCAAGAACTCTGGCTGGGAAGAAAAGGAGATATACAGGACTGTCGCAGGAGCAGGTGAAAGGATAAATGGGTAGCTTTTTGAAAATGAAAAAGACTTGAACTAAAGGAGGAAATCAAGTAGAGAAAGAGGAACTCACTGATAGATGGTCATGGTGCATTACACTTTATATGGGACTCTCGCAGCTTAGACCTCACAACAACCAGGTGAAGTCGGCATTACCATGATCCACACATTGCAGGTGAAGAAACTAACATGAAAGTCACATGGCCAGGAAAAGGAAAAGCTGGGACTCCAATCCAGGCTTTCTGAATTCAAGTCATCCGCAATTTTTCACCCAACATCAATTAGCCGATTCCGATTAAGGCAATAAACATTCATTGGCTATGTCCTTTGTACCAGTATTGCTGGGGCTGCCTTAAGACCTTGCAATTCAACGGATAGCCCAGGGAGCAGAAAGTCAGCCTCACCGTGGAGCCTGCTGGAAGTGCATACTCTTAGCACCCCCTCCCTAGACCTACTGAATCAGAATCTGCATTTCAAGAAGAACCCCACATGCGATTCAAATGCACATTAAAGTGTGAGAGGCACAGGCTAACGGGGTCCACTTCCAGAGAGAAGGGAGGGCAGGGAGAGAAGTTAAGCCCAGACCACAGAAGAAGAGATATCCTGGGAGTTACCTCCAGATAGGGTCCCACGGTCAGCTGCAGATAGGGCTGAAGAAATTGAAGTCCAGTTGCCTGGAAACTTATCAGAGCTGTACACGCAGCAGCAAAAACATTCCTTCAACACCCACAATCACCGTTCCTCCTTTCCAAGCGAGCTTCTTGAGAAAGGAGCTATACATTTTCACCTTCCATATCCTTCCTTCCCGCCCACACCTCAGCCACTCCAGACATGTTTCCTCCCCCTCACTCCACAGTAAAGGCTTTCTTCATCCTAAATAATATCAATGGAGACTTTTAAAAATAGCTTTTCATTAGCTAGTTTTTAAAAAAATGACAAAAAATACATGTGCATGGCAAAGACAAAAATAAATCCAAATGCAAAAAGCTAAAGGTGAAAATTAAGTCCCATTCTACACTACAGCCCAGCCCAGATTCCCCACGGTTATTTTCCAAAGATAATAACTGTTAAATATATTGTGTATCCTTTTAGAAAAGGTCTATGCATATAGGCACTAGCACACACGTGTATATTTTGTACGTAAATAGGGACATATTAAACTTACTGTTCTGCAACCTGCCTTTTTTCACTTAATATTATGTTGACTCCTTTTGGTGTCAGTATTTGTAGATCCACCTCATTTCTTGACAGCCAAATCATAATCTGTCATATGGCCTCACTGTTGTTCTGATAGACATATGGGTTGTTTCTAGTCTTTTTTTTATTACAATGTTGGAGTAGCTAAGTTAATGCTAGCTGCTATAACAAGCAAACCCCTAGGAAAAGTTTATTTCCTGCTTAGACAATAGTCCAAGGGTGTTGTTTTCTAGTTGTAGGTGTTCTCCCATATCCTTTCTACCTTTTAGACCTGCCCTCTGGGAACAACCTATGCAGGTGTCCTTGGGAGATGCCTCCCCATCTCTACTTCAAATGCTGCAATGAACAGCTGGCACATGAGTCTTTATACACTTGTGCAAATACATTTCCAGGAGTGGAATTGCTGGGTTAAAGGGTATGTGCATTTTACATTTTGATAGATAACATATAATTGTCTTCCTAAAGACTGCATCAGTGTATATGCCTACCAAAATTAGGAGAGTGTTAGTTCTTCACATTCTTGCTGTCATAATTGTTACAATTTTAAAAAACAATTTTTTCCAGACTTACAGGTGACTAATATTATCTCATCATGATTTTAGTTTGTGTTTCCTTAATTTTAGAGATTTATCTTTTCATATGTTTATTTTCTATTCATAGCTCTTTATTAACTCTTTTCTCATGCCTATGATCCTTTCTTCTACTGGCTGGTTCTCCTTTACTTATTGATTTGCAATGTGTCTGTAAAAATATATAAAACATAAAAAGATATGAAAAATAGATATGAAATCAGCTCTTTGTGTTTATAGTGTAGGTGCTGCAGATATTTTTCCAATTAGTCCTTTTCTTTTTATTTATGATATTTTTCTATTCCAGGGACTTACATTTTTTGAGAGTCTAACTTTTCCATCTTTTCCTTCATGATTTTTGTCTCATGCCTAGAAAGGCTGTCCTCATGCCAAGATTCATTTTTATATTCTCACGTTTTCTTCTTGTGTGAGAGTCACACTTGAATCTAGATTCTGCAAACTGGCTGTGTTGCTTTGCTGATTTACTTTAGTTCTCTATGTCCTAGTTTCTTTAGCACAAAAACTGGAATAGCGTGAGTTCCTACTTTGTAGGGTTATTGTGAAGATCAAGTGAGATGATTTAGAGTTTAGAACAGCATGTGGCCCACAGTCACTGTGCAATAAGTGTCAGCTATTGTCTTGTTTATGTCCAAGGCACCAATGACCACGTGTATGTCTGATGACTGCTGTGTACCCATTTTTTATGGTTAGCAAGTGACAAGACTCAGGTCTCTTTGATTCCAAATCCTATACTCATACCCAGCCATTAAAGTAGCCGGTAGCTGAAAGTGGGGATCATGACTGTCACATCTCTGTATTGGCAATGCTTCATCCTGTGCTTGGCATGCAGTAGTGTATTCATTCCTGAGGCAAGTGTTTACTGGGCACCTACTATATACCAGGGATACAAAGATAAAGCGAGGTGCAATCTCTTTGCTCAGTGGTCCTCTATGTGGACATACCATGTAAGAAGGATCCCTTTGTAGTCTCCACTTGTCACACAGCAGGACTAGGGATAAATTCCACAATACACAAGGGATGGATAAAGGAATAGGCTTTACTGGGGACATTTGCAAGCCGTGGGTCACAACACAAGAGGGAGAAGGACAGCATTACCCTCTCTTCTCACCATCCCATTGAGGGGACTGCCAGGGCCTGGACCCAATGTGGTATATGCCCCAAGGATGAAGGGACTCTGCCCCTTCAGCTTTATCAACTTCCCTCTTGTAGTGCAGGGATTAGAGCAGCCTTGTCAGTTGGGGAATAATCAAACAACTGGCTGACTGGATTTAGATACCAGCTATTTACAGGAGTTATCTGGGACAGCCAGCTGCCCAGCACCTGAATGCCTGAGGACCTATGAGAAACTGGGTTCAAGGACAACCTCTCCTGCCAGAGGAAGAAAGCTACCACTTCTTATAGGAAGCCAAGTTTAGGTGCAGCCCCTCACACTAGGAAAAGGGGACCCTGCCGCCTCCTGTCCCAGTTGGTCCACAAAGCTGTTAACTCTTTGATGAAAGAGACTGCACCTCACTTATCTCTGTATCCCCAGCATATAGTAGGTGCTCAGTAAACACTTGCCTCATGAATGAATCCATGATTGCATACCAGCAGAGGACTAGACACTGTCGATATAGAGATGCCACAGTCATGATCCCTGCCTTCAGGGACACTGAACTCTAGAGGGATGATAGACTCAGATAATGTATCAAAAATGGGTTATGTCTATAGTGGGTACTATGGAATCACAAGAGTGATTTCTCCGGGAAGGGAGAAATAATAAGGGCATAGTCAGGGAAGGCTTTATGGTGGAGGTAACGATGAGCTGAGAGATGAAGTTTTGCCAGTCAGGTTAAGGAGGGCTTCATGCAAAGGGTACAACATGTCAAAGTTCCCTTAGCATGAAAGATACAGTTTTTGGAGGAGTACAGACTGGCTTCAAATAATCTAGTCTAGCCAGAGCCCAGGAGGGGCCATGGGCAGGATCAGGAAGAGCCACAGAAATCCTAGTGAAGTCTCTATCTTGTGAGCAATGAGAATGGTCGCTGGAGTTTGAGCTGAGACTTAGTGACCTGCTGCAGGGTCACGTAAGTGTAAGGATTTGGGGCTGTGGACTTGGAAGGAAATGGTCCCACAGTGTGAGAGGGAGCTCATGACTACGCTCAACTACACGAGAATAAACGGCCACAGGTGCTGCGCCTGCCACATGGCTCAGTGTGTGGGGCTTTAGCAGGTTTGGTTTGAAGAACCGGTTTCCTGCAATAAGGCCTTTTCCCTCCTCTTCCGCTCTTAATTATCTCTCCGGAGACTGCAATGATTTTCAAGGAGCTTGGTTGCCCAGTTAGAAGCTAATAAATCACCACAGGCCTCCAGGCAGCCGGGTCTTCCAGAACACATATAAAGAGTGTACAAATTTAGCAGAAAATGAAACCTTCCAGAGAATCCTATCAGTAATAATCAGCGGTGTGCCAGCTCTGTAAGTTTCCGATGATGGCCCAACATCAGGCAGGTTCCCACGTGCTCACACGTGCAAGGGATGTTGCTTAGGTGGACAGTGGGTTCCAAGGGAGCTGTCTTGTGTTCCACTGGGTAACCTAGTGTGGGTCAAAAATATAATTTCCAGAAAGCCTCAGGATGACAAGAGAGTACTTGCGTGGGTTTTTTTTTCTTTTTTCTTTTGGAAGGGGCTACAGGAAGTCTGTGATATTTCCCTTAGGGTGAAAGAGTACAGATTTTTATAGCATAGAAAGAGGGACACATTTTTATCAGTACAAACAGTATTATTCTGCCTCATTATTCCAAGATTAAAGCCTTGTCTTTGTTATTTTTTCCCTTCTGCAAGTATTTTCTGAACCGTTACTAAGTGCCAGCCTTTGTCCAGGCATAGAGAATACAGCAGTAAATAATACAGACAACAATCTTCACTCTCAAAATTTACCATCTACCGTGGGATGGGATGGGTGTGGCCAGGGACAGTAAACACGCGAATCAACATCAAATATATTAGGTAGTAATGAGTGTGCCCATGTTACTTATGAGAATACCTTTTGTTGAGGTTGTATGCTCCAAGCTTCTCTGATCATAAGAATCACGGGGGGAGCTTGTTTAAAATGCATATTCTTGAACTGCACCCCAAACCCACTGAAATTGGAATGTACCAAAGAGGGACCTGGGAATTTTTTCTCCAAGATGCACCCAGTTAATTCTCATGAGCAACTGTATTAAGGGACACATGGCTAAAGGAAGGTGCAGTCTGCCACAGTGGTTCTTAGCACTGGTGGCCCACTGGAATCATCTGGAGAGCTTTAAAATTGCAAGTACCAGCCGGGTGCGGTGGTCTATGCCTGTAATCCCAGCACTTTGGGAGGCTGAGGCGGGCGGACCACGAGGTGAAGAGATCGAGACCATCCTGGCCAACATGGTGAAACCCAACTCTACTAAAAATACAAAAAATTAGCTGGGCGTGGT
Source organism: Chlorocebus sabaeus (assembly GCF_047675955.1). Lineage (NCBI taxonomy): Eukaryota > Metazoa > Chordata > Mammalia > Primates > Cercopithecidae > Chlorocebus > Chlorocebus sabaeus. The sequence continues at coordinate 20,794,938 of NC_132908.1, forward strand.
GGTACATGCCTGTAATCCCAGCTACTCAGGAAGCTGTAACAGGAAGATCGCTTGAACCTGGGAGGTGGAGGTGGCAGTGAGCCAAGATTGCACCACTGCACTCCAGCCTGGCGACAGAGCGAGACTCCGTCTCAATAAATAAATAAATAAAATTGCAGGTACCTGGGCCTCATGCCCAGAGTTTTTGATTTAATTAGTCTAATGTGGGACCCAGACATTTGTATTGCTCCAAAACCCCTCAAGTGGTCCTGGCATGCAGCTTAACTTCACCACCCCCTCCCCACCAGCCACAGGGCAGAGCCTTGGGCTAGGGATAGTGCACATGTGGCAAAACAGAGATGGCGTCAGATGTTCATTTAAATCTCATTCTACCTTCCTACATTTGGAAAGTATGGTGAAGTAGAGCTTGGACTCCTCCTCGGTCATGAGCCAGAGCCCCTGTGGGCACAATGGAATCTTAAAAACAACAGAAAAGTTCCCTGCAGACCTAGCTGCCAGAGGCCAACATGCTAAAGAAGGGCTGAGCTTTATAAAACAGCACTGACAACTTCTGAGGACTCAAGGGCCACTTCTCAATGGGCCCCACCTCTGACACTGGATCTTTGATCCATTTATTGAGCACCTATGGTATGCTAGGTGTGATGTGAGGGAGGTAAAAATGAACAAGAGACGTGCAAGTTGCTGAGGATCTGTTGGCATAAATGGATGCGTAACTAACAATTCCCACACAAGGGGATGAGGGTGCTAGTAGGCGGTTATACAAAGTGCCATGAGGTTACAAAGAAGGGTTTACAGAGGGTGTGTGTGACTTTTGGTTTGGACTTGGAAATGTGAGTAGGCATTCACCAGGGCAAGAGAGACAAGTAAGATGGACCAGTCTTAAAAAATAAAAATAAAACACTTGGCAAGTGCAAAACACACATGAAAGGGCAGGTTCCTGTCTGGGGAGAGGATTTTATGTTCAGCATGGCATGAACATCAGGCTACCAAGGAAGTAGCAAGAGATTAATTCTAGAAAGGTAGACAAGGGCCTCAAATGCCAAGCCAAGGAATACGGACCTTATTCAAAAGAATCGTTGATGCCTGACTTAATTGGATTTGCTCCAGAAAGCTTAGAATCCATGATTGGATTCCCTGGTGGACATGAAATGAGTTGAAAAGGGAAAAAAGAATAGGAACATGGAGGGCAGAGAGAAATCTGTGGTCTGAGGAAGAGGTGACAAGGGCCCGTGGCTGTGTTCGTGGACTAAGGGAGGAGGCTGGAGACTTCAGAAGGTTGGGGAGGTAAACTTATAAGAATGAAAGACATTCCATTTGAGGAAGAGAAAAGAATGATTCTGAAGTTTTCCTCCTTTCATAATGATATTTGCAAAGCAGGCAAAAGGGAGAAACAAATCTGGGGAGGAAAATGTTAATTTTTGAAGTGAGGTATCTAGTCCATAGACAGGCATTCCAGTTAAGAACATAGGAAAGCTTTAAGTCGGAGCTGCAGTTACAGATTTGTGTGTCAGCATCTCTTAGGTGATGGTTAAAGGCTGGGGAAGGAATGAGATCATCCAGGAGGATCACATAGAATGACGGAAGTGGGCCTGGGTGCAGTGGCTCCCACCTGTAATGCCAGCACTTTGGGAGGCTGAGGTGGATGGTTTGCTTGAGCCCAAGAGTTCGAGACCAGCCTGGGCAACATGGCGAAACTTTGTCTCTACTGAAAATACAAAAAAAAAAAAAAAAAAAAAAAATAGTCAGGCACCTGTGGTCTTAGCTACCTGGGGAGCTGAGGCGGGAGGATTGCTTGAGCCTGGGAGGTCAAGGCTGCAGTGAGCTGAGATTGTGCCACTGTACTGCAGCCTGGGAGACAGAGCAAGACCCTGTCTCAAACAAACAAACAAACAAACAAACACAAACCAGCATGAGAGAAGTGGAACGCAGGCCATTAAGAAGTTCCAGAATGGTTTGGGGAGAGTTAGGAATTTGTAAAGGGGATGAGGGCTTCAATGCATAAATGGATTAGATAGGTTGCTGACTCCATTTAAATGTCAAAGATATTGATAAAGACCTTACTTGTGCCATGGATTGTGGTAGACTCTGGAGATACAGCTGCAATTAAGATACACCCTACCCTGCCCTCATGGAATTTATAATCAAGAGGTGAGTATAGCTTCAACAGAAAATAAGTGTCTTAGTCCATTTTCTGTTGCTTATAATAGATTACCTGAAACTGTATGATTTATAAAGAAAATGAATTTATTTCTTACAGTTATCGAGGTTGAGAAGTTCAAGGTCAAGGGGCTCCATCTGGTGAGGACCTTCTTGCTGGTGGGGGCTCTCTGTAGAGTCCCGAGGCAGCACAGGGCATTAAATGGCAAGGGGATTGGGTGTGCTCACTTGCTAGCTCAGATCTCTCATCCTTTTCTTATACAGACACCAGTTCCACTCCCATGATAAACCACTAATTCATTAACACATTAATCCTTTAATTCATTAATCCATGAATAGATGGATCTATTCGTGAAGGCAGAGCCTTCATGACCCAATCACCACTTAAAGTCCGCACCTCCCAATAGTACCATGTTGAGGATTAAATTTCAACATGAGTTTTGGAGGGGACAAATATTCAAACCATCGCAAGAGGCCAGACTGTAAAAGACAGGTTAAAATTCTTGGATTGCAAGCGACAAAAACCAACTCTAACTAACTTAAAATAGTAGAAACTTACTGGAAGGATGTGTAGTAATTCACAGAATCCAGAAGAAAGGGGAAGAGCCAGGTCTCGGAAAGGGCAAGAACCTACATAGCTGCAGGGATTTGGCAACAGAAACTAATGAGGAATCTCTTCCAGGGTTTTATATCTGATTGGAATTTCAATCTTTATGACACCTTTTTAGTCTTTGTAACACAATTGGTTCCCAATAGCCTAACTTTGGACATGCACCCCCACCCTTGGCCCACCAAGATTTTGTCCAAAGCAGGAATGGTAGTCCTCAAGGAAGAATCTGGGGCTGTTACCAGATGTAGGGAAAATAGTTCCTAAGCAAGTTAAAATAACAGATGGGAGGAGAGTACAAACAATGAGCATTAGATTATTCTTTCAGTAACTTTTGCAGAGCTACACAGAAAACAAAGGAGGCAAAAGCTTAAAAGGGTTGCAGGGTGAGAGAAAAGTTCAGCTGTTTGCTAGCAGCTGGAAACAAGTAAGCAAAATTTAAATAGTGGCATAAAGAAGAAAGATGAGCCCCAAGGCAAAGTCTAATCGTGCCTTCCTCCAATGTGCACAGGGCATGGGAAGGTATACGCAGTACCTTTGCACATTATCATCACACAGAACTCCAACACTCTATTCCAATGACATAAGGAGAAATAAATATTCAAGGGTGTTTTTTGGTGGGATAGAGAAAATTTGAAGTACCCAGGAGCCCTCTGACTTGTGGCATGACTACAGCGTATTTGCAGCCTGATTTTTGTATCTTCTTTAGTATTTGCCATTTGGTTTTGCAACTGATAACACCAATTAGAAATTAGAAGGGTGGGCTGAGTGCAGTGGCTCATGCCTGTAATCCTAGCACTTTGAGAGGCCAAGGTGTGTGGATCACCTGAGGTCGGGAGTTCGAGACCAGCCTGACCAACATGGTGAAACCCTGTCTCTACTAAATACAAAAAAGTAGCTGGGTGTGGTGGCACATGCCTGTAATCACAGCTACTTGGGAGGCTGAGACAGGAGAATTGCTTGAACCCGGGAGGCAGAGGTTGCAGTGAGCTGAGATTGTGCCATTGCACTCCAACCTGGGCAACAAGAGCAAACCTCTGTCTCAAAAAAAAAAAAAAAAAAAAGGAAATTAAAGAAAAAAAGAAATTAGAAGGGTGGAGCTTCACTTTAGTGCACAGATGGGGGAATAATGTGGTACTTTGGAGATCACTGGATTTGGTCAGCATTTTCCAAACTGGTAACAAAAAGAGATGTTAATTGGTGCTTCACAGCTCTATAGTCAAGTAAGCTTAGAAAATCTGTCCTCAATTCCTTTCTTGGATATTCTTTAGCGTATTGAAGGATATTGCAAAGAAATCTGTTTAGTGGCAAGTCAAGTCAATTTCCTTGTGCTGTGGAAGACCTTTATTTCAACAGCCCCTGTAGAGTTTGGGAAGTCTTTAAACACAGTTTAAATGCACTGTTATCCTTATGTAATTTCATCTATTCCTGTCATACAGGCCAACACCTAATTACCATATATGCCACAGTCACGATATAATATGTCCTGATTTCTAAGAAAATCCAGCCAAAGAATTCTATTCAAGTGCCCTTGTGATTGTTTGCACATAATGCAAACTATCTACTCAATACTACTTTATTAAAATTAGTTCTACTCAAGTTTTAAAAAATTGTTTTTAATTGTTCTACTCAATACTAATAAATACTATTTTTAAAAATTGTCCTACTTAATACTAATAAGTACTATTTCAATCAACCAAAAAGGGTCCACATAGACTTTGGGCCTGGAAGCAAGAGATCAGTTGTATCAGCCTAGCAATGAATTAGAAGGTTCAAGGCGCTAATGGGTGCGTTTGCAGGAAAGGCAGAAGGGGAAGGGATCTAAGCACAGGTGGATGGGTGAGCCCTCGTGTACCTTGTTCTCTGAGACTAGCAGGAGGGACTCAGGATGGTTGCACATAAGGATCAGCTTTAAGCTGGAGGAGAGGCAGGTTGAAGGAGTTGAGGTGTTAGGTTGAAAGCTTATGGCTTTCTAGTGTCGGGAGACTAGCTGCATGTTAAGGATGGATGACAGGATTTAGGCTGGGAGTATATGATGAGAATTGGAAACATTTACTATGAAAAATGATGGAAAGGGCCTGAAAAGACAAATATAAGATCACTGAGCAGTATTGAAGATTCAATGGAAGCTAGAATCCATGAACATAGTAAGGATCTACTTGTAAGTGCCAGCAATTTTCTCCACTGCTGTTTGGCAACCCAGGGACAGACCTGGAAAGGAGAAAAGGCTGGAAGGATGCATTATTAGAGACTGGGGAGAGCAATTAGAATGGGAAAATGGATAAGGGTGAAGATGATGCTATTGAAATGATTGTTCGTTGGGTCCAGGGAAGGATGGAATAAAGTGAAATTGAGAGAATCCCAGATGAATTTGAAAATGGGTATAAGAAGTTTGAGACTGGAAAAAGTAGAAAGGGACGAGGTTGTAATCTGTAGTTTCCTGTGGCTGCCAAAACAAATTACTGCAAACTGGGTGGCTTAAAACAACAGAAATGCATTATTTCACAGTTCTAGAGGACAGAAGTCTGAGACCAAATTGTTCGCAGGGTTGGTTCCTTCTGACTGCTCTGAGAAGAATCTGCCCTGTGCCTCTCTCCTGGCTTCCAGTGGCTGCTTGTGGCAGTCCTAGGTGTTCATGGCTTGTAGATATCTGACTTCACACTCTGCCTTCGTCTTCAGGTCACTGTATTTAATGTGTGACTCTTCCTCCCTTCTCTTACAAGGACACTCGTCACTGGGCTTATGGCCCATTCTAATCCAGGATGATCTCATCTGCAAGTCCTTAATTACATCTACAAAGACCCTTTTGCCAAATAAGGTCACATTCAAAGGTTCTGGGTGGGCTGGGCATGGTGACTCACACCGGTAATCCCAGCACTTCGGGAGGCCAAGACAGGCAGATCTCTTGAGCCTAGGAGTTCAAGACCAGCCTAGGCAACATGGTGAAACCCTGTCTCTACAAAAAATACAAAAATTAGCCAAGAGTGGTGGCGAGTGCCTGTAGTCCCAGCTACCCAGGAGTTGTCAGGTGGGAGGATCACCTAAGCCAGGGGAGATTGAGGCTGCAGTGAGCCCTGATGGCGCCACTGTACTCCAGCCTGGGTGACAGCGTGAGACTCTGTCACACACACACACACAAAACCCAAAACAGAACAAAGGTTCTGGGTGGACATATCTTTTGGAGGGTCACCATTCAAACCTCTACATAGTCTTAGAGTGAAATTTCTGAATGAACCACTTCAGAGTTAGGCAAATTTCAGTGACATGGCCCAAGGTATGGCTATGAAAAAGAGTTGGTGAAGGGAAGAGAAAATGGAAATACTTGGAGTAGCAAAGGTCAAAGAACTGTGAGGCCAGGGTATTGGGTGGAGAGAGTGATAGGAGCCGGGAAGCAGAAAGCTAAGAACTGGGAGTTGATATTCCAAAGGATGTGAGAATGAATGTTCTGGGGGTTGGTAAATCATAGTGTTAGTGATGCAGGGCAGGTGAGCCTCGGGGAGTTCTTGGCTTTGCCCAGGAAAGAATTCAAGGGCAAGCCAGTGTTGTTAGATAAGCAACTTTTATTGAAGCAGCAGTGTACAGCAGAAGCAGAGGCACTGTTCCTTGCAGAGAAGGGCTACCCTACAGGGGTAGTATATAGGCAGAGTATCCAGAGTAGCAGCTCAGAGGCAGTTCTGCAGTCATATTTATACCCACTTTTAATTACATGCAAATTAAGGGGCAGATTAGGCAGAAATCTACCACCCTAGGAAAAGGGTGGTAACTTCCAGGTCATCAGGTTGTTGCCATAGAAAGGGATGATCACTTCCAGGTGTTGCCATGGCAGTGGTAACCTGACAGGGCACACTGGTGGGCATGTCTTGTGGAAAGCTGCTTCCGCCCCACCCTGTTTTAGCTAGTCCTCAATTTGGTCCTGTATCCAAGCCCTGCCTCTGGAGTGTAGACCAGCCTCCTACCACGTTAGGCTTGGGAAAGGTGTTTCTCAACTCTGCCTTCCCATTAGAATGATCTGAGGAACTTTATATATCTCCTCCCTGAATATTTTGAATCAGTTGTTCTAGGACAGAGCCCAGGAAAGAAAAGAAAAGAAAAGAAAAGAAAGAAAGAAAGAAAGAAAGAAAGAAAGAAAGAAAGAAAGAAAGAAAGAAAGAAAGAGAGAGAGAGAGAGAGAGAAAGAGAGAGAGAGAGAGAAGAAAAGAAAGAGAGAAAGAGAAAGAGAAGGGAGGGAAGGAGGGAGGGAGGGAGGGAAGGAAGGAAGGAAGGGGAAGGAAAGAAGGGAAAGGAAGGAAGGAAGAGAGAGAGAAAGAAAGAGAGAGAGAAAGAAAGAGAGAGAGGAAGGAATGAAGGAAGGAAAGAAAAGGAAGGAAAAAGGAAGGAAAGGAAAGAAAGGAAAAGAACTTCTCGGGTAGTTCTAAGGTGCAGCTAGAATTAAGAAAAATGCACGTAAGGATCAACAGTGACCTTCATCAAGAAGTAGCGGTTGGGTACCAGGGATGCTCCCCTCCATCAAGGTCTGAATGAGATGCTCCCGGGAAAGAGACTTCAGTGCTTCTTCCCAAATCCCTTAAGGTCTCAAGCACAGCCAGGAAATTAAAAAACAAGGGAAAGAGAGGTTACATAGCCTGGCTCCTGACTAAGATCCCAACCAGCCTGGAGTTCTTGGCTTGTTCAAGCCTACACAAAGGATGTGTTTCAACCGTTTTTCAGCAGAAGAAGACGTCAGAACTCATATCTAAAACAGTTGCTATTCCTGCAAGACAAGACTTTTTCCCCAAAAAAAGATTTTCTTAATATATTTGGAGAAATATCTTTTGCCAGAACAATATTCAGTGGCTTACTTTGTAATTTGAATACGTAATAAATGCATTAAAATTTTCAAGCAGTTTTAAAGGTTATAAAATAAAAAGTAATTCTTATCCAGGTGCTTGTGCCTATGGTCCCAACACTTTGAGAAACCAAGGCAGGAGGATCACTTGAAGCTTGGAGTTTGAGACCAGCCAGGGCAACATAGTGAGACCCTATCTCTAAAAAAAAAAAAAATAAGCCAGGCATGGTGGTTTACACCTGTAATCTCAACTGCTCAGGAGGCTGAGGAAGGAGAATCACTTGAGCCCAGAAGTTCAAGACCAGCCTAGGCAACACAGTGAGACCCCATCTCTACAAAAAATTGTTAAAAATCAGCCAGGAGTGGTAGCATGAGCCTGTAGTCCCGGTTTCTTGAGGTGAGAGGATCATGGAGCCCCGGAGTTCGAGGCTTCAGTGAGCCATGATTGTAACTCTGCATTGCACCTTGGGAGATAGAGTGAGACCTTGTCCCTTGAAAAAAAAAAAAGAAAAGTAATTCTCATTTATCCCTCATCTTCTAATTCTGCACTCACCTTGAGTTTCCTCCCTAGAAGCAACTGCTTTTATTGGTTCCTTATGTATCCTTCCTAAGATGTACAAGCTGTATCTCGCCTATTTTCATTTAACACTGTATGTTGGAACTCATTTCATATTAATGCAGACAGATCTACCTAACCCTATTAATTGGCTATTCCACAATTTATTTAGCTCACAATGATGGATGTTTAGATTGTTTCCAGTCTTGAAGCAAACAGGTTAAACATTAAATAAGAAAAAAAGCCTGTGATCCCAGCACTTTGGGAGGTTGAGGTGGGAGGATTGCTTAAGCCCAGGTGTTTGAGACTAGCCTGGCAACATAGTGAGACCCTGCTCTACAAAACAATAGGAAAACTTAGCCAGGCATGGTGGCACACACCTGTAGTACCAGCTACTTGGCAGGCTGAGATGGGAAGATAGCCTGATCCCAGGAGTTGGAGGCTGCAGTGAGCTGTGACTGTACCACTGCACTCCAGCCTGGGCAACAGAGTGAGACCGTGTCTCAAAACAAAAGAAAAAAAAGAAAAGAAAAGAAAAGCAACAAGATTTAAAGTGAGTCCCTCACCAGGTGAGAGCTTTGAATGGAACAGAGGCCAGGAGGGGGATGCAACAGGTCCCTGGGTGGAAGGGCTGATGTAGCTGGGCCTGAGGCCTGGCCCCAGACAAACCTATTTGATGATGTGTTCCTTCTGCCCACACAGGAGCCTGATGCCCAGGACCCTGGAGAGCCAGATCACCCTCGAGAAGACGCCCAGCTACTTCGTCACTCAAGAGGCTCCTAGACGCATCTTCAACATGTCCCGAGACACCAAGCTGATTGTGGTCGTGCGGAACCCTGTGACCCGCGCCATCTCTGATTACACCCAGACACTCTCCAAGAAGCCCGACATCCCGACCTTTGAGGGCCTCTCCTTCCGCAACCGCACCCTGGGCCTGGTGGACGTGTCGTGGAACGCCATCCGCATCGGCATGTACGTGCTGCACCTGGAGAGCTGGCTGCAGTACTTCCCGCTAGCTCAGATTCACTTCGTCAGTGGTGAGCGACTCATCACTGACCCGGCCGGCGAGATGGGGCGAGTCCAAGACTTCTTGGGCATTAAGAGATTCATCACGGACAAGCACTTCTATTTCAACAAGACCAAAGGATTCCCTTGCTTGAAAAAAACAGAATCGAGCCTCCTGCCTCGATGCCTGGGCAAATCAAAAGGGAGAACTCATGTACAGATTGATCCTGAAGTGATAGACCAGCTCCGGGAATTTTATAGACCTTACAATATCAAATTTTATGAAACTGTTGGGCAGGACTTCAGATGGGAATAAGCCCACGAGAGGAAAGGGCTCGCAAGGGCTCTTCTGCTTATCTCTTCCATGAGATTTGCTCCCAGACCCTCTGATCTTCTCCCTCCAACAAACCTCAGCTCCAGCCCCCTTTCCTACCTTGAGCTGCATCATCTTGGAACCAGGAAGCCCAGCTAAAGCCTAGAGAACAGAAAGTCCCTGCCACTATCTCTCATCAGTCTGTTCAAGCAAAGTTGATCTGCTCCTGGCATGTCCAGTAAATTCCAGAATCATTCTCCTTTCTGCCCATAAGGGGCCTTGGGGAATTGCTTTAAGAAGAGTGAATGTTCCAGTGATGATAGATACTATAAGCGATGATGGTTCTGTTGCTATGGGCACAGCGGTCAGTCTCTGTCATTGTCCACGCAGGAGTGGCCTTGTTAAATCCAAGTGGCATGTATCTTCCCTCTGAGCTTCATTTCTTCAAGATGCTCTGGGTGGTGGGATGGGAGACCATCCTTAGCCTTCCTCAGACCTTAGCAATTCACTGAGAGATTGCAAAGCTGAAAGCACCTCCGGCCACTCCTGGGAGACAGACCCTTTGGTGATGAAATAAACCAGTGACTTCAGAGCCTGTGGTCCCAACTGTGCTTGAAAAACACCGTCTCTGAAAACCACTTTGTGATTCTCCCTGCTCCCTGCGGACAAAAGCACATAATTCTGCTGTTACGGGTACTCTGCTCATTCGAGCTTTCATGTTCAGCATGCAATGGAATCATGCTTGTCCATGTGAAATAAATATGGCTCTCTCGTGTCCTTAGTGCTGGGTTTTTCTCTGTAAGCTGGGTCTGCAGCACAGTTCATTAATTCAACTTCTCGCAGTGCTAGAAGGCAGCTGGTGCTGGGGGTGGTCTGGGGGTCAGGGAGGAGGGCAAGGACTACATGGGGCAGAGGCAAGGTGGTGGAGATGAGGAAGGAAGTTCTTAGTGGCAGAAGCTGAGGCAGAAAGATCATGTGAGACCTATGGGGACACCCTCTATCTGAAACATAAGCCTGTGTTCATTCTCTGCTTAGAAATTTTAGATCAGAAATGCCACACTGAAGGTCCAAAGGCTGATGGGGCATCAGATATCCTTTTGCTTGGCCAGGATGATATTTTGAAATAACTGTCAACAGTTAGAAACTGGGAGCATTTGTATGTAAAAAATATGGATTTCCAGCTTCCTATTAAAAAAAAAAAGAGAGAGAGAGACTTGACTACACTAAGCCCGCCCCGCATCATGGCAACAATTGGCCGCTGCCTTTGGATGGAACCTGCACTCCCCAGTTTTACAACTCCCATGTAGGCACCCTCCCTTGCTGGTTTGTCATTTGCCAGGCTCCTGTAGGCATTTGAGTTCCCAGCCCTGGCTTGAACGTGTCTTATAACCTCCAGTAAAGCCCAAATCCTCCAGCATGGCACCCAAGACGACCCCAACTTACAGTTTCTCCTTCATCCTCTGCTCCAACCTTGCAGAACGATGTGCCTTTTGTTGCGTTTTTCAAGTCTCCATACCTATTCCCATGCCATTTCCTTCACCTGGGATGCTTTCTTCCCTGACACGTCCCCAGCTAATGGAAACCCATGCTCCCTTCACTCAAATGTCGTTTGCTTGATATTTCTGAAGCCTTCTCCAGCTAAGCTATCTGCTCACTCTTCTGTTCACTGGGGAGCTTGTACATGACTCAATGGCAGCTTTTATCATACTAGATTATAATTATTTGTGTAAATGTGTAAATGTCTGCCTCCACCATAGACCATGAACTCCTCAAGAGCAAGACTATATCTTGTTAAGATGTAGTAGGAACATAGCAGATGTCTGATGGTTGAATGTGTGAGAGGGTGGATGGATGTTGGAGGTCTGGGGTTGTGGATAAGGGTGTCCCAAGGAACTGCATTTCTGGGGGATGCTTCCCAGATAGCTCCATGTATCCATAGGAAGCAAGGAAGGATTGCTGAACATCTGGGGACCGCGTGGACTTTGTGTGCTCTCTCAGGCACAGTAGAAGCTCCTTGAAGATCAGTTTTGACTTATAAGGGTGGAAGACACTAAAGTGTAATACAACAATTCTGCATCTTGGTCCATCTTCCTTACCCAAGCGTCTTACAGGGAATCAAATGACTGGATCCGTGGCATCAAGAAATCAATTCTGCAGGTTTGCCTCTGTGCTTCCCCTGTGGATCTGGAGAAGTGACAGGGTGCAAGCCATTCCTGCTTGGAAGTTGGGGCCCTGAGCCTCTGGTGATCAGAAAAAGGGCAGATTATATATGGGCATTAATTAATTGCCCTTATACACTTCCCATCCAAAAGCATTTGGTGTTCTGTAACTCTGGGCCTTATAGGGGCCAAAGCCATATCCAATGGGAGACGGAAGTGCATTAAGACACAAAGGAATCGTCTAAGAAGGAGTCAATGCAATTTGCTTGTTTATTCTGAAGAGATCAGTCAGAATTGATGAAAATTTTGAATTTTGTGCACATAAATGCAGCTTTATTCCTTTGCATGACAAGCACTCTCAGACTGCCCGGACTAAGTAAATTTCAAGTATTAATGAATAGGTATGAGTCTCTCGTAATTATCATCTCAATCATTGTATGCAAATGAAAGATGCTTAAAAATCCTAGTTTAAATGAGTAAAATCTGGAGTACATGAATCTGCTCAGCAAACTCTGATTTTTTAATCCAGCGCAAATGGACCCTTTTACCCAGCCTGCCCCAGGGCAAACTTGTGCAAGTTCCAAATTAGTATGCTTTAAATAGATGAAGTCTGAATGTTCAATCTGAACTAGAAAGGCTCCTCGGGGGGGGGGTGTGTGTGTGCGCGTGTGTGTGTTTGGTTAGGTTGCTGAAACAGAGACACAAAATGGCGGTGTCTTGAAAGGCTGAAATGGATTTCTCTCTTACTAGCAGCCCAGAGTGGACGGCAGTTCCATGACACCAGACACTGGAGACCCATGCATCCTACGATATCTGCATTCCACTCAGCAGGAAGAGGGTGTAGAAATAAATGAAGACTATCCAAAAGAGAGCAAGCAGAGGTCATCGATTCAGAGCTTGCTCTAGCAAGGAGTCTTGCATTTGGCAGAAACTCACAGGCTGGCAGAACAGTGGGAAAGGTTCATACTGGAAAAGAGAGAAGGCTTCGGGGTGCCTGATTGTAGGCAGTTAGCATAGGAAAGCTGGAAGTGAGATCATTAGAAGTGGGTCATTTGGCTGGGTGTAGCGGGTCACATCTGTAATCTCGGCACTTTGGGAGGATGAGGCTGGCAGATCCCTTGAGCCTAGGAGTGCGAGACCAGCCTGGGCAACACGGTGAAAACCTGTCTCTATGAAAAAAAAAAAAAAAAAAATAGCTAGGATTGTGCCATGTCCTGTAATCCCAGCTATTTGGGAGGCTGAGGCAGGATGATCACCTGAGCCCAAGGAGGTCAAGGCTGCAGTGAACTGTGATTACACGACTGCACTGTAGCCTGGATATCTAAAACAAAAACAAAAATCAAAACAAACAATCAAAACAAACAAAACAAAAACGGGCATCTTATGTGATTGATTCAGAGGTTTATGTGACTCTCTGTCTGGTCCTGAGTTGGAAGCAGGGACAAAAAATGGAGGAGCTGGCAGTTATTGAACAAGTCTTTCTCATTCTGGGCCAGTTGCTGCAGGGATTGTGGTCTGGCTTCCCAAGCAGGTTGCTAAAGAGGTTGTGGATCAGAGTTCTATTGCCATTGTTCGTTGGTACATTCAATCTCTTAGGAGCAAAAAGGGGCACAGGAAGAACATGCCTCTTCCATCTGAGGTTGCAACATCATTTCTACTCACAGCATCTTCATATTGTGAATGGTGCCTCCTGTGGTTGTGCAAAGGTAGTGGTACCACTTTGACTTACACCCTCTTGGGTAGAACATAGTTATTTGGTCACACTTAGATGTGAGGGAAGCTGGGAAATGTAATCTTTAATTTGGGTGTCACTATGCTGAGCTAAAACTAGGATACTCTATGAAAGAAGGGGAGAACAGATATTGAGGGATATCTAGCTGTCTTGGCCACAGAACCATATCAATGTAGCAAAGCCTCCAGGTGTCTCTGATTCTCTCTGTGGCTTTGTGTCAATATGTGAGTATGCTTCTCCACACATATTGGAATGTGTCTGTACCTGTTTCAGTCCCTGCTTTCTTTCCCCTGCCTCTGTCTGAGGACAATATGGTATAGAAGCAAGCACAATTTGCTCAGACCCAGTAGGTCTGAGTTTGAATCCCACCTCTGTCATTCCTTAGCTACATGACCTTGGGGAAATTATTTAACTTCTTTGAGCCAATTGTATCATAAGTAAATTGGGACATAAATTTGTACCTAAGATAAGCAGTTTTTGTTGTGAAGATTAAGCGAGAAAACACTTGCCTCACACGTAGTAGGCAGTCCATTCATATCCCCTTTATTCCTGGCAGTGGAATCCACCACTGCTCCAATATTTCTGTTGGCTGAGATCAGCTGCAGCTCTAACAGAACTACAGAATTGCTCATAGCAACTTCCTTTTTCCTATGAATGGGTGAATTAAATCACTTTCACAACCCAGGATCAAGTGGCTCAGTCTAAACGCTGGGCTCCAGATTCTCTGACCAAATAAACCCAGTCCCTGTGCCCCCTAGGGTAAGGTGCTCTCTCACTCTGATTTTCCCAGTTCAGACCCAGTTTATACCTGTTGTCCTGGCATAATTATCAACATTGCCTCTTTCACTCTCAACTGTGCCCCACTTGGGATGGTAAATCTCTGGGTGTCCTTATTGTCCCCAAACTCTGACACCAACTTGTTCCTCCTAAAGGGCTAATCCTCAAGATTTCATGGCCATCTCTTTCTTATCATCCAGTTCTAAGTTCAAATATCCACTCAAAACTTGCCCTTTGTCTTCCCCAGTCACTCTCAATCTTGTAATTCTTAAAAGTCTATTATAGCACTTATCACTATCTGACATTATATATTAGTTTACTTGTTTGATATCTGTCTCTTTTAGAGGTCTGGGAGCTACATGAGAGTGGGGACTATGCTCATATTTTTCAGCATAGTGCCTGACATACATAAGTACTTAATAATTATTTGAGTACATGAATGAACTTCTGGGACTCTCTAACCTGAATGTTAGCCCTTTTGATCATTGCTTAACCACAAGAATAGACCCTGTTCCTCGACTCTGTCTTCTGCCTGAAATCACTCAGGTCTCTTGGGATCTTTATTGCCATCATTAGCCTTTGTGAGGTTAGAAAAAGGCACTCTTCATTGGCAGACAAATGGGAAAAGGTGTGTCTTTGGGGTGGACACAGCGTTTTGAGTATACAGCATGGTGAATGGAGTACAGATTGGATATCACCAACCCCCAGCTGGCATCTTTTTGTAAGGCACAAACTGCAGTCTTGCATGGCAGCCCTGTCTGCAGTTCCTCCCCATTCACTGGGATTCCATGTCCCTGAATGATCTGGAAATTAGCAATGAGATACTTCTGCCTTTGGACATCCAAGACTCTTTCTATTCGTCTAGCTCTGCCTTTCAGGAGCTTCTCCAACTCTGCTGGTATTGTGATCCTTAGTGATTCCTCATACTCCACATTCAGTCCTTTTGGTATGCACATGTGTGTCTCTCCATGGATGCATACTTATGTGTGGTTTTGTGTCTTCTTGTGTGTGTGTGTCTCTTTATTACATCCTCATAAACACTCCTTAACACTCAAAACTATTCAACAAAAATTTACTGAATGTGTGTAAAAGGGAAGTGCAGATGTAATGACAGCTAACATTTATTCAGTGCTTTTTGTATGCCAGCAATTGTGCTTTCCATATCTTATAATAACTCTGTAAGGCAAGTACTATTTCCTTTTTGTTAATAGTTTATTATTATTATTATTATTATTTTTGAGATGGAGTCTCGCTCTGTCACCCAGGCTGGAATGCAGTGGCACGATCTCGGCCCACTGCAAGCTCTGCCTCCCAGGTTCACGCCATTCTCCTGCCTCAGCCTCCCAAGTAGCTGGGACCACAGGCGCCCGCCACCAGGCCTGCTAATTTTTTTTGTATTTTTAGTAGAGACGGGGTTTCACTGTGTTAGCCAGGATGGTCTCGATCTCCTGACCTTGTGATCCGCCTGTCTTGGTCTCCCAAAGTGCTGGGATTACAGGCATGAGCCACTTCGCCTGGCCAAAGCAAGTACTATTTCAAAGTGCAGTCAAAAGTAAAACTATTCGGTGTGGTGGTTAAGACCACAGATGCCTAAGTTCTAACCCTAGCTTACTACTCTCATACTCTGAGACCTTAAACAAGTTATTTTAGGTTCCTGTGCCAGTTTCCTCATCTATAAAATAGGGGGATTAAGAATTGTACCAATATCATAGTGGCTTCATGAGGATTCAACAAATTTAATTCATATAAAGTGTTTGGAATCACACTCAAACGTGATAGCTGATATTGATGCTCTCCTCACTTTGAGATGAGAAAAGTAAGGCTTAAAAAAAGTAAAGAAAATGTCTAAAGTTCTCACATCTGGTAGAGCCAGGAGTCAAATCAGGCTCTAGTCTCAAGGCCACACCCTTGATTGCCAGAGTATGAGCACTGTCCTGGAACAAGTCACACAGGAGACACATGAGACAGTGAGCAAAGTGCAATAATTGGAGCAATGTAAGAATTTACGGTCATATAAACGAGGAGAACAACACAGAATCAGCAAGAACTTCATGAGGAAGGCCATGGAACGGCTTCCCACTCTTCTCCCACTTACGATAAATCTCTCAACCTCTTAGATGAAGTTCAGCTTGTTACCCACACAATGGATAGGTTTTGTAGCTTGGCCGGTGACAGCCCAATGACCACAACCAAGAGGGGTTTAACAAGGGGGTTTTCATTACTCACAACAAGTAAGAGGAACACCAGGGATAGCTTCCAAAGCAGTGCCTCCTCGAGCTGGGGCTGGGTCAGGTTTTATAAGCATAGGGTAATGAGGTGCAATCTGATTGGATCTTGAAATGAGGTGATGTCAGGAGGCCTGATCTGACTGGGTCCTGCCATGAGGTGACCGCAGAGCCTGATCTGATTGGATTCTGGATCCTGCCGTGTGATAATCTGCTTCTCCGTTCAGTCCCTGCTCCTTGGTCTGGGCACTTACATTTCCCCAGAAGTTGCAAGCTTGGTTCACGTGAGCATGCTTAGGTTACATGAGCTGAGGGTTTGTGGCAGCTGAGAAACAACTCACAACTTTGTTACATAAAAGTTGAACCAAATCATTCATTGGACAAGCTTGCCCCAGAGGGACAATGAGGTTACATTTTTTCCTTAAACTTGATGAAGAACCTACTAGATGAATTTTTTAAAATGAGTAATTGATGGGATTTAATTCACTTAACCTTGAACACTTAGGTGTACTAGCCGGGCTCCAGAGATGCGCAGTCACATTGGCCTTCCTTCCTGCACCCCCATGGAGCCCCCAAACTAATGAGAATTAAAGTCGTATAAACAAGTAATTACTATATAATGTAATAAGTGGAATCTATGTGATGAAGGGCACAGAGAAGAGAGTGGAGACTTTCCTGGTGAAAATCGGGACGGGAGGAGGTGACAGCGGAGTCCCGTCTTAAAGAATGAGAGCAATTTTCATCTTTTGGAAGAGTGTTACATGTCAGTCTGAAAAGCATCTGGAGGCGTGATTGTTTTAGGTGGGGGAAATTGGGACTAAGAATTCAGGCCACTGGGCTAAATTCTGGTCACAAGATTTGACCCCGGACCCATCTACACCATATCCCAGTCCAGGGAGTATACTCAGCTTTCCCATAGATTCAAGGTGGATCTCACACCTACCTACCTGCACTAGGGGCAGAAATACAAATCCACCTTTCCAAGGATAAGATGGGCTGCTGGTCTCCTTCCTGTTTAGTCCCCTTCCTAGGTAGACATACGCAGTCTCCTCACCCTCTCACACCACCTCCCAGTGTTCAGCACCAGAGATCTGAAAAACCAATTTAGGCCAATAAATAGTTGTCTCAGTGGGGCTCCTCACATTGTGACAATGAACTTTGCCTTTGGTTTCCTGGTAAATACTGAGAACATGTTGCTTTTATCACCTCAAGGGAAAAAAGCAAGCTCCCTCCCCCCCCACAAACAACTTATAACACATTTTATTCCATCTTTCTAGTGTGAAATGAAACTATGAATGTGCCTTCTAGGAACTGTATTCCTAACTGCTTTTTATTGACAACAGTGGCTTAAATAAATCCGCGATTTAGTCTCTCAAATCAAAGAAGTCTGGAGTCAGACAGTTAAGAGTTGGTGCAGCAGCTCCATTATATTATCAGGGACTCAGCCTCCTTTGGTCTTTCTGCCACACCATCCTTATTCCATGGTTTCCATCCTCATGGTCCAAAATGGCTGCTGGGGTTCCAACCACCATATCTATGTTGTAGCCAGAAAGAAAAGGAAAAGAAAGAAGTTACTCCTTCTAACTAAATCAACCCCCTTTGAGGATATTTCCCAGAAATTCTACCCAGTAACTTATTTCTTTTTTTTCTTTCTTTTATTTTTTTTCTTTTGAGATGGAGTCTAGCTCTTGTTGCCCAGGCTGGAGTGCAAGTGTAGTGATCTTGGCTCACCACAACCTCCGCCTCTTGGGTTCAAGCAATTCTCCTGCCTCAGTCTCCCAAGTAGCTGGAATTACAGGTGAGCGCCACCACACCTGGCTAACTTTTGTATTTTTAGTAGAGACAGAGTTTCACCATCTTGGCCAGGCTGGTCTCGAACTCCTGACCTCAGGTGATCCACCTGCCTTGGCCTCCCAAAGTGTTGGCATTATAGGCGTGAGCCATCGCACCTGGCCCAGTAACTTATATGAACATCTTTTTGGCCACCTCTAACTACAGAGGAGACCAGAAAATGTAATCTCTTAGCTGAACACATTGCTTCCCTGACAACCCAGAATTGGAGTTTCTGCTAAGGAAGAAGGAGAGAATGAATATTGGGGAAAAATTTAACAATCTGTGTTACAATGAAACTTAAACTATTTGAAAAAGCTGTCTCTTAGCTTACCAACACTTTCCAACCAATCTTTAAAATGACTCCAGCACCTCCCACATTAGAGACCTCCAATTTGTCTCACTATCCCTTCCACTTGACTTCTCAAGGCAAGTGCCCCCAGCACCAACTTCTCCCTGCCTTTATCTCCAGCTCATAAACTGGCTCTCTGAAGGAGTATCAGGGGAAGGAAAGATGTCTGATTTGCAGCATCTGCCAATTTCCCTGGTGTAAATACACTCACCTGGGCCAATTTCAAGCTACCAAAGTGGCATCGCTGCATGCAAATTAGGAAGAGACAAGCGCAATCAGCTCTCAGGAGACAGGACTAGCAAGCTCAGGCACACCACTCTCCCTGCTTCCCGTAGCCAGGGAACACCTGAGAGAACACATCGAGGCCCTGGAGTTTTCTTATGCACTTGTGGGCCTGGTGCCTGGATTTAGCCTGAGCTCTGGGCACTGGACCAAACACATTTTCAACACCTCTAAAACAAATCAGATTGCATTTCATCTGATGATGCAAGGGAGTCATCTCATAAAGCATTTAACTCACCTAAATCCACTCCTATTCTGTCGAACTGAGAAAAAAAGAGATGACTTAAATAGTATAAGCAATTTTACCCGCTATCTTGTTCATGAACATACACTGCAGGATAACCATGAGAAGGGAGATATAGATCTTTCGTCTTTTCGATCTCGGCATACCCTTCACAGTGTGAGCATTTTTCCCTACTAACTGTGATTCTAATGTTAGTTATCACTTATTTTTTATCCTCTGTGGTCCCCAAATGCAAGCCACCTACTTCCTCTGACCAACTGAATAGACAGCAATGTGCAGCAGTGATGGAAGGCAGTATGGTTTGAGTGTTTGTCCTCTCCAAAATTCATGTTGAAACTGACCCTCTAATACAACAGTATTAAAAGGTGGAGCTTTGGGGAGGTTTAGGCCACAAGGGCTCCACCCTCATGGGCGGGATTAGCACTCTTTTAAAAAGGGCTTGAGGGAGTGCGTTTGGCCCCTTTTGGCCCTTCCATCCCTTCCGCTGTGCGAAGACACAGTGTTCAGGAGGCCATCTTGGAAAAGACCAGGCTCTCACCAGAAACTAAATCTGTCAGCACCTTGATCTTGAACTTTCCAGTCTTCAGAACTGTGAGAAAGACATTTCTATTATTTATAAATTGTCAGATCTGTGGTATTTTGTATAGCAGCCCAAATGCACAGAAGGTAAAACTGGCGAAGTTGGACTGAGGGGATTTCTCACGGCGACTTTGCTTCCGTGCCTTTGTCATCTGACCTGTTCACTCCGGAACCCAATCTCTGAGTAAGATGCCGCTCCACTTTCTTTGTCCCCCACCATGTGGCATCTGCACTGCTGGGTACATAGCACACTCAGACTGCAGGAAAAGGGACCAGAAAGGTGGTAAGAGAAGAGCCAGGGAGGATGGAAGGGCTTCTAGCAACTTCTTAATTCTTACATCAGCCTTTTTCCTGCATGCTGCTGGGGGCACGTGGTTTGTGCCCCTTTCTCATGCAACACAGTGTTGGATGGAAATGCATCCAGTGGACGTGTGTGCGACTGACGTTTATTTTACTCCCACAAGCCTTGAAGAACTGGAGATGAGTCTGTGTGACTGGCATGTGTCTGGCTGATCCACATCTGACCAGAACATGATTGACTGCACATGACTAATTAGGTCATGGCTGACTGACACATACTTAATGGATAGCACCCACCCCAGCACACCTCAGTCTGCAGCTTATCTGTGGAGTTCCAGTCAATTGACATATGCTCAGCCTTGCCGCGGAGCTGGCATCTTGCCATGTGTTGATGGGCCTGCTATCCTGCCCTCAGGCTTCTAGGAAGACACTCTGTTCCTCTCCAGGCCTAGAGGGAAGGATGTATTTATAGCTTGACTGTAGCTGCAGCTCAGCCCCTGACCTAGCTACCCTTCCACGCTGGGCATTTTGCTATGTCGCAGATCAGCATGGGCTCTGCAGCTCACTGTACTCAGATGAACCTGGCCCTCATGGGGTAGAGTTCCAGGGTCCTCACAGTGGCTTTAAGGGCAATACACGCCACCGTCAGAGTCCTGGATCCTTTTCCAAAAGCTGTAGCCATTCAAGCCCTTGGACAGAGGTATAGCAAGGAGCTTCTGGGTAATAAGAAGAAACAAAGATAACAGAGGCAAAGTACTTAGGGCACAAAGGTATTTTATACAAGATTTCAATTTTCCTCCTGCCTTTGAATAATTGTAACATGACTTGTATACTGGCTTAAGGAAATAAAGTCCTTTCATATACTTTATATCATTTAATCTTTGTAATAACAAAGATTTTTATTCCCATTCTGCAGAGGAAAGAAATTGAATCCCAGAAGTATTTTTTAGAAGTGACTTGTCTAAGGTTACATAGCCAGCTCAAATCAACAACTTCTAACTCCAATTTCTTATCTTTATGAGGAAAAGATGTATGCTGCAACAGTAAAATTTAAATTGTCTTTTAAGAAGAATTTGCCATCAGCAAATTTGTTAGACCTGGGAGAACAGATATCCGTTGTCTTTTTCCTACTGTTCATTAAGTCCAGTATATTACTAACGGAGAAGTGGAGCTCATACTAAGAAATTAGACAAAAATCCTGGTGCTCTGTTTATAGCAACAAGAACAAGCAGACAGGGGTATAGAATGGGAGTGTGACCAAGCCTGCTCTCCAAAACTAAGCTGACATTTGGGGGTGGAGTTGCTACAGGGGTCAACACAAAATTCCTGACAAAAAGTTAAGTAATTTTAAATTCAATCCGTCAGAGTAACTAAAATAAATGAGACATTATAAGCAGATGGCTATCTCATCTAAACTTCTAAAAGTTTATGTTAAGACATATGAAATATATTATGAAATAGCTACTTTTGTAAGTCAAAATACCCAAGTATTGGCAATTTCATGTGGAATCAAGAGGGAGGTAGAATCATATAAAGAAATACTATGGTGAGAAAAGCTCTCTGATGATTGAGCTCAGACATAGATGTGAGTTTCCTAACAGTAAAAGCAAGGAGGAAAACTGATGGGTGATGTGTCTCTTACGACATCATATGGTCTAATGATGTGAGCTCCAAGGAGACAGGGCTTATTTCCTCTTTATATAAGAGATGCTGGTCAACATAATGGGTCTTCTATAATTATTTTCACAGGAAATCCTAGGATAATCCTCATATTGCTATTTTCTATACAAACTAATGATAAGTATGAATTAGAAAGCGTATGAAATAATGGTTCTATTAGGGTGAGTCTAGGGGGATCAAGGTGATACAGTGCAAGAACTGCAAATTATAGGTGGTATGGGTTGACAGAGTGAGAAAGCCAGTAGAATTCCGAGAGATGAACAGTGATGATCTTATTCTCCCTAGAACCTCCACCATTCGATTTTGGCATTAGCTGGAGGCAAGCCATTCGCCACTAACATCACTGGTGAGTGTGTGAAAGACAAGTATTCTATGACATTGTATGAAAGAAGATCTATCTGTCAAAAAAATTGGGCAAATAGTCAACAGACATTATCATTTCTAGGTATATCATCATAATTGAAATATGAAATCACTTCATATCTTGCTGGTTAAGATGACCCTACAACAGATTGTGTACATCCAACATTTCCATATCCATATCATTTCCATTTCCATTTCCATATCACCGAGAGTCAAGAGCCAAGAGTTTGTCTCCCAAAATGTTCTCAGTTAAGTAAAAAATTCAACAAACACTCCACCGAATCTCCAAAATGCCATCACGGCTCTAGCCTTAAAGATTCTGAGGTCAGATACTTCCAAGGTGCCACTTTCACCTTGTAGCATAAATGCCCCACTAACATGATCCACCATTTTCCCAATGGTATTTTTTAAAGTATTCTGCCAATTTGAGTTTGTAAAGTTGAACCACATGAAATTGCCAATACTTAGCTGTTTTGACTTACAAAAGTAGCAATTTCATACGTTTCAACATAATATAAACTTTTAGAAATTTAGATGAGATAGCCATCTGCTTGTAACGTCTCATTTATTTTAGTTACTCTGACGGATTGTATTTAAAATTACATTAATATATGAATTTAAAATACTGCTTTTCCCCTCAAATCTTATCAAATGATATTATTTACATGCTCATTAATCTTTGACATCAGGATCTTGTTTTGCATTATCTAACAGCTGTCTGGGAGGCCCCAGTTTTCAAATCCATGTATGGTGATACCAGGGAAATTTTCTTCCAGCCACATGCACCCATTCCCAAGATGTTAGGACAGTTGACCTACCTGGTGGTTGGTCATGAAGGGCTGGAGTCATGATCCCAGCAGTTTTGTTTTTTTTTTTTTTTAAGTGACTTGTCTGAGGTTGCACAGTCAGAACTCAAATCAACAACTTAAAACTCTAACTTCTTATCTTCACGAGGAAAAGACTTACGCTGCAACACTAACATTTAAATTGTCTTTTAAGAGGAACTTTCCATCAGCAAAGTTTGTTAGACCTGGGACTAGAGAACAGATACACGTTGTCTTCTTTTTTAGTCACTTCACATCTTACTGGTTCAAATGACCTTCCAGCACATTGTTTACGTCCAACACTTGCACTATGAGTTCACATCACCAAGAATGAGGACTAAATCTGTGTTAAATTTCTTTGCCTTCTCTGTTACCAAGTCCACCCGGTGACCTATATACACATTCCAGGTTAGCATTAAGTCAGCTCACACGAGACTGTACAGACAGTACTTCATGGTTCAAAAGAAAGTAGAGAATGCCTTTTAATATACAGACTTTATCAGGACTCAATTATAGGATGGCTCCATCTTTTCAGAAGGGATTTTTTAGTGGGGGCGGCTGTCATACCTTATTTAAGCATGCTTGCAGAGGGCTGCTTTTGATTTTGAGTTCAAATGTATAGCAGTCAACCTTTCAGGGAAATTTGGCAGCAACACGGCCCCCAGGTAACAGAGTGAATGAACCTCTGGGGTAGAATAATTTAATGTCGTCATGTGGATGCCGAGATTTATCTGCCAAATCCATGTTTTCTTTTTGGCATCAGTCGCATTTAGCTAATTCTACCTAGCACCGTTTAGTCAACAGGTTTGGCTGTATCATGCTGCCTCCTGGAAACTGTGACTATAACCTTGACATGTAATGGATAAAAGGAAACTGGTGTCCCTGTTTGCTATGGCGGTCGGACATGTTTCTAGTTCGTCTAAAAACTGCATCAAATTGTTGAAGGACACAGTCTCATTTCATGCCATTTAAAGGTAGAATTTGGTATCCTACCCACTTAGATTCTCTCAGTGAATTTTTAAAAAGAGAGAGACAGAATTAAAAGCCTTGGATCAATACTATTAAGATCATATGACTCGACCCATAAATGATTTATATATGTGAAATCAAGACCAATAGTATGTCAAGGGTCTTAGTTTATTTGTTCTAACCACTCTATTGAGTGAAACCAAATCAAAAATGATCAATGGTTGAAGAACTAAACTAAAGCCTTCTGTTCCTTTTCTGTCCCTTGTGGAAAACATGAGGACAAATGACCCTGGTCTTCAGTTTATGAAGATGAAATGTGGCATTGAGATTTCAGGGACTAGTCAGTGGGCCAGTGTTTCCCAGACTTTGGACATTTGAGCATCATCTTTACAATTTTGCCGTATCCACATACTATGTGTACTATTATTACCTTAATCTTCATTTAAGTTATCTCCATTTTATTTACTTCAATTTATTTAAAAAGGAGACCTTATGTTCCTATAATAAGTGGAAAATCAGTTCCACTAATCCTAATTCATTAAAATACAAAAGCAGCTGGGAGCAGTGGCTCAGGCCTATAATCCCAGCACTTTGGGAGACCAAGGCGGGTGGATTCCTTGATCCCAGGAGTTTGAGACCAGCCTGGGCAATATAGTGAGACCCCGTCTCTACAAAAAAAAACAAAACAAACCCCACAAAATTAGCTGGGTTTGGTGGCATGTACCTACAGTCCCAGCTACTCGGGAGGCTGAGGCAGGACAGTTATAAATGAAAAGTCAGTTCCACTAACCCTAACTCATTAAAATACAAAAGCAGCCAGGCGCAGTGGCTCAGGCCTGTAATCCCAGAACTTTGGGAGGCCAAGGCGGGTGGATCACTTGAGTCCAGTTTGAGACCAGCCTGAGCAACATAGTGAGACCCCGTCTCTACAAACAAACAAACAAAACACACAAAAAAGCAAAATTAGCTGGATGTGGTGGCATGCACCTGTGGTCCCAGCTACTCGGGAGGCTCAGGCAGGAGGATCGCTTGAGCCCAGAAGGTTGAGGCTGCCGTGAGCTATAATCACACCACTGCACTCCAGCCTGGGTGACAGAAATCCTGTCTCTAAATAAATGAATGAAATGAAATAAAATAAAATAAAATACCAAAGCATAACTATTGCTATAAGGGAATATCTTCCCACATTCATCTGGTTTCAAGAGAAGGGGTTTTCACAAAACACTCCTAGATTTTACTTATTCCTTCTCCTTTTCACACAATTTATCTGGTTGGTGGGTGCAGTCGTTGGTCATTTCCTGGTTGGGTGGAGGTAATTTATCATAAATCCTTGTTTGTTTGTTTGTTTGTTTGTTTGTTTGTTTTTGAGACAGGGTCTCACTCTGTTGCCCAAGCTGGAGTGCAGTGGCGTGGCTCACTGCAACCTCCACCACCTGGGTTCAAGCGATTCTCCTGCCTCAGCCTCCTGAGTAGCTGGGACCACAGGCGCACACCACCACACCCAGCTAATTTTTGTATTTTTAATGGAGAGGGGATTTCACCATGTTGGCCAGACTGGTCTTGAACTCCTGACCTCAGGTGATTCACCCACCTCGGCCTCCCAAAGTGCTGGGATTACAGGCATGAACCACCGCACCCGGCCGTAAATACTCATTTTTGTCTCTTTCTCCTTCCTCTCCAACCTGACTACAGTCACGCAGTGATCTGGGCAATTGAGTCTGTTCCTAAGAATCACACTTACCCTCAGGTGGGCTGCCCAATGTTCCAGCTGGGGTACGAGGTGTGGTGGGCATTAGTAGGGCCCTTGACTCTAATAAAATCAGATCGCAGTTGAGTCTTTACCACAATGAGAACGTTATTGTAATCTCCCATCTGACTTATGCTTTATCTTTTTCTCAATTGGATCAGACTTCAGATGAAAAAAATAATAGGGTTGTGCCTTTTTGGTTCTCTCAAAGCCCAACAAATGCTAAAAAGAAATTTTTTAAGCCATCAATGCACTACTTAAACACACCAACAATGAGACATTCATCCCACGTTGAGATATACTGAATATGGATAATGATTTGGGAAATTAGAGAAGTGTATCCTTTTTTTCTAGCTAGAATAGATTATGCTTTGAGTTTGCCCTGATGGACTCTATTCAAAGAGTTAATTACAATAATTTGTAATAATTGAGGCACACAAAACTGAAAGCAAAACCTAAAGTGATCTAATGGCCAAACGTTTTCTCCAAGAGCAAGGTGCTATTCCAAAAATGTAAAAACCAGTGCAACATTGGCTCTGACCAATGAGACTAGATTCCAGCCACGTATAGCCAGGGTGGCTTCCTTCAGCTTGGGGTAACAGCCTTCTAAGACTCTGTGACCCAGAGTGTGTTCTGCAGACCAGCATCAGCAGTATCACCTGGGTGCTTGTTCAAATGCAGAATACCAGTTCCGACTCCGACCTGCTGGATCAGAATCTGCATTATAACAAGATCCCCGGGTGACTCGTATGCACATTTTCATGTGAGAAACACAGTGCATTTCTAAAAAGCTGCCAAGGGATCCTGGTCTGAGACCCTACCTTGAGTAGCAAGGCTCTAAGAGGTCTGTAAGGCATGGAGTGGACGTCTCTAGACTCTGGAATTGGGGAAAATCTTCCCGGGCATTAAACTGGTATACACACCCTCCAGCTTCCCTCCCTGAGTCTGTTTAACGGCAGCACTACCCCAAAACCTGAACTGGTTCCCCTGATAGCCAGGTACCAGGCCTCTCAGGCAGTGCTAACTGCCTATTTCATTGTTAAGCAATGAACTACTTCCAGGACTCAGAGAGTCCCTGAGTTAGCTTTCTCTGAGTACTGAAGTCTTCGTTTAGAAAAGGAATACATATCCTCAGAAAATTTTTTTTAAAAAGTTTGCAACAAATAGGGAAGATGTTAACATGTATTAAACTTTTATGGTGGGTATGTGGATGTCTGTCATATTATTTTCTATATGTTTGAAATTTTAAAATTAAGAGATAAAAACCTATCAATTAAAAGTAACAGATACTCAACTGAGATAAGAAAAATTGCAAAGAAAAGAATAAAAATCACCTATAATTCCACCACCCAGATATATCTTTGAATATTTATCCTTTCAGTCCTTTTTCTTGTTAAAAAGAAAATTTTAAATTTGCATTTTCCTTAGAATACTTGAAGCTCCTGCTTTTAATTCCTCTCCTTCATAAAGTCCAATTGAAATGGTCACAGAAATAGAAAAAACGGGTTGGGGGAGACCTTCATCAATACTGGGAGACAGGGAAGCTAGCCATTCAAAAGCTGGGGCTGGAAGAGGGATTTCCACAAAGATCCCTCCAGCAGAGTGATGGGACCAGGACGGGACACAGGACATGAGACACGGGCAGCATTAGCGCTAGACCACGGAGCTGTCCACCCTGGCAATTCCCCTGGACAGTGCGCCAAGCCAAGCGGAGGCATTTCTGCAGTGAGCTCTTAATGAGGGCACTTAGAGGAGAGGGCAGTGCCCTACTAACTTCTGCTGCCAAAAAAGACTCAGAAAGGAAACTGCTTTGCCTAGCAGGAAACTTCTCTTCTGCAATGCTGACTCCCCCAGAAACTCACTTCCTACTCGTTATCAGAAGTAACCAAATCCCAATCCAGCAAAAGAAAAATACAAAAAAACAAGCTCTCCCTTTTCCCCTTAGTATGAGACAAAAGGATCAAAGACCCATTAAAAAAAAAACAAAAAAAAAACAAAAAAAAAAAACAAAAAAAAACCCGGAAAGAACAAGAAGATCTCCCTCAGTAAATGTGTCCAGGAAAGAAAAATTATAGGGGAAAAGGAAAAAAAAAAAGTAAGAGAAGATTCAGGAGTTTAAAATGAGATTGTGCTGAAAGGTTCTTCTTAGATGTAAGCCAAGAAAAATGAAAAAACTTTTTATAATTATTCCTACTCCAAATTTTCTTAAGACTTGAGAAGATTACGCTTGTAAAAAGGGAATGGTTAAGACATATTGTTTTTGGCCAAAAGAAGGTGTAGGGTAGGTGAAAAGGACAAGCTTTGGAGTTAGACAAGCTGAGTTCAAATTTTGGCTCTGCCATTTTTTAGCTATGTGAGTTTGATCGGGGAAACTTTTCCTATGCCTCAGTTTCCTTAGCTGTTAAAAGGACTGGCGATAATAGTCCCTACCTCACAGACTGCTAGGGGATATGAAATGTGACAATATATACCAAGTCATATGTGGCAAAGCAGTCATTAGTGGTACATATTATTTTGCTATAAAAATGAAATTGCTGGCCAGGCGCGGTGGCTTATACCTGTAATCCCAGCACTTTGGGAGGCCGAGGCGGGCAGATCATGAGGTCAGGAGTTCGAGACCAGCCTAGCCAACATGGCGAAACCCTGTCTCTACTAAAAATACAAAAGAAATTAGCCGGGCATTGTGGCACATGCCTGTAATCCCAGCTACTCAGGAGGCTGAGGCAGGAGAATCTCTTGAACCTGGGAGGTGGAGGTTGCAGTGAGCCGAGATCGTGCCATTGCACTCCAGTCTGGGCGACAAGAGCAAGACTCTGTCTCAAAAAACAAAAACAAAACAAAAACAAAAACAAAAATTGCCAAATTTTAAAATGCAATGGACAATCTTTGTTTGCTAAAGGGTAAATCTAACCTCTATGTTTATCTCTATTCCGTCCCCAAATGCCACTGAAATGATACAAATTTTAAAACTGTAGAAAATCTGGAAAAGAAGAGAAAGGTACTACCAGTAGACAAGAAGCTCTCGGGAATTCTTGGAAGACATGAAGTGACACTGTTAAGCTGACAGAAAACCCCATCCAGGCTGAGCGCTCCCCACTCTGCAATAGAATCCATGGCAAGACAGCAGTCGCCCAAGGCTCCTTGGTGGTTCTCCCCTCCCAGGAAGCAGTGCTGTCTGCAGAGGAGGAAAGGAGAGTCGAAGTTGCTGACTCAGGAATTGATAAAGAATGGAATAAGCTCTTTAAAGAATTTTAGAAAGTATTTATTTGGAGCCACGATGTATGTTGATTTATTTTTCTTTTCTTTTTTTTTTTTTTTTTTTTTTTTTGAGACGGAGTCTCGCTCTGTTGCCCAGGCTGGAGTGCAGTGGCGCGATCTCGGCTCACTGCACGCTCCGCCTTCCGTGTTCACGCCATTCTCCTGCCTCGGCCTCTGGAGTAGCTGGGACCACAGGTGCCCGCAACCTCGCCCGGCTAATTTTTTGTATTTTTAGTAGAGACGGGGTTTCACCGTGTTAGCCAGGATGGTCTCGATCTCCTGACCTCGTGATCCATCCGCCTTGGCCTCCCAAAGTGCTGGGATGACAGGCATGAGCCGCCGTGCCCGGCCTTGATTTATTTTTCAGGAGTAGGAGTGGTTGGTAAGAGTTATACTGTGTGTGTGTGTGTGTGTGTGTGTGTGTGTGTGTGTGTGTGTGGCTGGCATTTGCAAGCCTGTGTATGGGGGTTATTGCATGCATATCCATGTGTGTGGTGTGTGCATGCATGTGCGTGTGTGGTATGTGCATGCATATGGCGTGTGCATGCATGATGCGTGTGTGTGTGTGTGTGCATATTGGAGTATCTATGTATAAATCCATGAGCAGCTAAACAGGTAGCTTTTGCAGGACTGTATTTGCAAAGTGTTTGGAGTGCATCTGTGGTTGTCTGTTCTATCCAGAAGTGTCAGCAGCTGTTTGTGAAAGGGTATCTGCTGCAGGCAGCGTGTGAAAGTAGTGAAGAGCCCAGACCAGAGTGAAATTGCCTAGGTTTAAATCAAGACTCCATCCTTTACTAGTTCTGTGACCTTAGGCAAATAACTCATAATCACTCCGTGCCTCAGTTCCTCGTTTGTAAAATGGGACTAGCTGTATCACCATCCCATAAGGTGATATGAAGACAAAATGAAAACATAGACAAATCACATAACTTTTTCCAGGTATGCAGAAAGCACTCAGCAAATAAGAGGCATTAATAACATCTGTAGCTGCGTGCATGTGTGTGTATGTGTATACTTGTATACCAGGTCCTCAAGCACAGCCATGCAAGTTCCTGTCTAATGGGAGGTGACTAGATGGGAAATTTGAGGAGTGGTAGAGAAAGAAGCCCTCCCTTTGTCAATTACAAAGGAAGCTGCCATTTGTGGCAAAACATGTAGTCAAAACTCCTAGGCAGCCCTCTTCATTCTTCCAGGGTCCATACATCTTCCCCAGAGCAAGAGGACTCAGAGAGACATTGTTGCTTGATAATAATTTCCATAATCCTCAGTATCAGCCACTAAGCCAGCAGCCTACTCCACATAAGCAATAATAATTTATAGTTGCAGTTAATGGGCTGTTTTATAGGAACCCACAATTATAATTGGATGTCAAGTGTTGTGAATCTCAACGGATGGAAAGTGACAAGCACTGGGGCCTGGTGTTTAAGTTTTTAATGTGATTATTAAATTTCCCATCTCCTTGCTCCTGTATCTTCTCTCACTGTGGCTTCCAGCTGTGGCCCCATTCTCTGTCAATCCTGGCTCTGAATCTTGAAATGTATTTCTGTATACCTGTTTCTGGCCCTATGGGCTTTTTAGTGGGCTTGGGTTTACAGCCACCTGCTGGCCTAGAACCTATAGAAATATGGCAGCTACCAACTTTTCTGCTAGGAACTCCCCTACCTCCAAAAACAAAATAAAATTCTCCAAAACAAAGCATCCCAGCTCCCTTGATTTGCTTAGCTTGCTTTACACACACTGAACCCCTCAGCACATGGCCTGGTGGCCCCCAACCCCTTCAGAAGGTGACCTTAGGGTCACCTTCAATCCAGTGGCCAGGAGCCCTTAGAAATAGTAGTCTTGGGATTTTGCAGTCAGAATCTGTTCTTAGAGTTCTTCTAGATTCTAGGACATAAGATCAACACAGGATTCGCCAATAGCAAGGGTTAAGGAAGTGGCAGAGTTATTTTTGGGAAGTGGCAAATAGATTAAAGAACCATGGAAAGCTGCTTTCCTATTTTCACACCTGGGTAAAGGAGAAAGTGTGGACTTCATTCAACGAAGTTGAGGAAAACTTCCCAGGAGATGAGATAGTAGGAGCTGATTGAGCAAGAGAAGGAGAGAGAAATCAGAGAGAGGCCAGCCAAGGCACTGAGATATGGTGGTGGCCCTGAGCCCATCTGCCTCATCCATCTTAGATTCCAGCCCAGCCAAGATACTGGTGTTCCAAGCCAAGTGCAGAGATTAATGGAGCGCAAAACTTAATCCCAAGCCTAGTGAAAATCATAGCTATGTAAAGACCTAACATTTCCCTGTGCAATTCAGACAGAAGCCAAAGTCTAATCCAAGTCTAACCCTGGAGCCCTCTTCATAATCCATATTAAAGCACTCTCAGGCCCAGAACCCAATAGAACAGTAGCACTGAATTCAGTATTGCCTAAAGTTCATAACCACGGCCTAAATCCCAAGCCCATTCAGGATGAGGAACAAAACAAGAAGCCAAAGTACTTGAGTAACTGAAATCCATTGCCCTTTGATGATTACCTGGATCCAGAACCCTCTGACCCAACATTCCTCTACTGAGAAGGAATCACACCTTGGAAGTCCATGAGTGACTAGTCTCATAGCACCAAAAACACCCTATTTCACATGGACTTCCAGTTCTCTGGGGACAGACTATCTTACAGTCAACTAGGAAATTCTAAGCCTAGCACAGGGTCTGGCATAGTAAATGCCTGCTCAATGACTACATGGAAAACATGGAGTCGATTAAGAAGGTGGTCTTTGGAGTCCATTGGACCTTGGTGAGAATTCCTACCCTGCCACTTTTTTTTTTTTTTTTTTTTTTTTTTTGAGATGGAGTTTCGCAATTGTTGCCCAGGCTAGAGTGCAATGGCTCAATCTTGGCTCACTGCAACCACCGCCTCCCAGGTACAACTGATTATCCTGTCTCAGCCTCCCAAGTAGCTCGGATTGCAGGTATGTGCCACCACACCTGGTTTTTTGTTTGTTTGTTTGTTTGTTTGTTTTGTATTTAGTAGAGACAGGGTTTCACCATGTTAGGTTGGGTCACGAACTCCTGACCTCAGGTGATCCACCCACCTCAGCATCCCAAAGGGCTGGGATTACAGGCATGCACCACTGTGCCCGGCCCCTACTCTGCCACTTTTAAGCTGTGTGACCTTGAGTTTGTCCCTTCCCTCCCTCAGCTGTGAAATGGTGTTCATGGGGATAGCTGCAAAGAGAAAACAGAAGAATGACTCTAGACTACCCGGCACAGAATGTTGGTTTCCTTTTTGTTTCTCCAAGGGCAATGTCTCCGAGGATGGTATTGGATAATACCTATTTTTTTTCCATCCATCACTGAGTGCAGACTCCTCAGAGGGTTTCGGATTCCCAGAGTCCTTGTGACCTGCTAAACATACTCTTTCATCCTGCTGTCTAATATTCCATCGTGCGTCTTCCCAGGATATAGTCTCCAGAGCCTTCTGTACTTGTCATCTATTACCACAGTAGTGCCATGTAATAAGCAATCACAAAACTCCAGTGGTATACAACAATCAACATTTATTCTTGTTCATGAATCCCTGGGTTGCTGACCGGGACCACCATCGGCTGATCTCTTGTATCTGCATCAGCGGAGGTCCTCAGCTCCATTCCCTAGGGTTTCTTGTCCCCCAGCAGGCTAGCCTGGGCTAGTTCACATGGCCATGGCAGGGCTCACACAGAGTGAATGGAAGCCCAGAAGAGCCCCGGAGGCCTGGGCTCAGAACTGGCACACCCTCACTTCCATAGCAAGTTTCAAGGCCAGCTCAATTTCAAGCCAGCAAGTTTCATAGGCAGCCCAATTTCAAGGAGTGAGGACATAAACTCTGCCTCTTTTTTGATTGTTTATTTGTTTTAGAGAGAGGGTCTCGCAGGCTGGAGTGCAGTGACATCATCATAGCTCACTGCAGCCTTGAACTCCTGGGTTCAAGGGATCCTCCTGCCTTAGCCTCCTGAGTAGCTGAGACTATGGTGCACACTATTATGTCCAGTTATTTTTTTTTTTAATTTTTGTAGAGATTGGGTTTTGCTATGTTGTCCAAACTGGTCTCAAATTCCTGGCCTCAAGCAATCCTCCCACCTCAGCCTTCCAAAGTGCTGGGATTATAGGTGTGACCCACTGTACCTGGCCAAACTCTACTTCTTAGTGGGAGAAGTTCAGAGTTCCATGGCACAGGAAAAGGATTCAGAGAAGGAAAGAATTGTGACAAATTTTGGCAAGCAATCTACTGTTTTTTCTTTCTCCTCCTTAAGTTTCTTTGGTTTTGAGAAGGTGAATAAGATGCTGGAAAGAATGACATGCTTGAACTAGAGACAGAAGCATTTGCATTCTAACCCTAGCCCTACCACATGTGTTACTCAACCTTTCTTAACCTCAATTTTCTTGTGTAAAGTGGCATCAAACATAAGAACTGCTGACCTCCTCTCTTATCCCCTTTACTCCTTTGGGACATGTCCAACTCTCTGGTGTTAGTAAGAGCAGGAAGAAAATTTTAAGCAGTAGATTGTCAAAATCACCGCCTGGTGGTGCCCTGAGAAGCAAGGATTGACTCTAGGGTGTGCATCTCAGATTCCAGGTCAACCATGATCCCAGTGTTCAAAGCTAAGTACAAGGCCACAGAGCACCAGGAAGATCGTCTTTCACCATTTCCTGTGAACACATTTCTCTAGGAGGCTATGCCATTGTTGAAAAGGATTAGTCAATGGGGATAAGCAAGTTCATTATTTGTTTCCATCCCATTTTTTCCCTAAAGTTTGCGGGAGATGCCAAAGATACATGCCATGCCAATTTATCTCAAGGTAACTTTTATACATAACCCAAATGTTTTCCCTCCTGCCCTCCTTTCCCATCTCTGTCCTCCCAAGATGGCATTCACTAGGCATACACAGTTCTTTCTTGACTTCCTGTTTATTTCATTTTCATTTTCTCATTATAATGTTATTATCCTAAAGTGAGGATCCTATTACTGGGGCAACCAGAAATGATGCCTGTGTGGATTCTGTCTTTACTGAGACCTCAGTTTTACTGGGTTAAAATCCAGGACTCAGAAACAGAAAGTCAAATATTGCATGTTCTCAGCTAGTGTGTGCACATGAACACAGAGCATAGAATGATAGACATTGGAGGCTCAGAAGAGTGGGAATGTGGGAGGGGCTGAGGGATGATAGACATTGGAGACTCAGAAGAGTAGGAATGTGGGAGGGGCTGAGGGATAATAGATATTGGAGACTCAGAAGAGTGAGAATGTGGGAGGGGCTGAGGCATGATAAATTACTTAATTGGTACAAAGTACTCTATTCAGGTGACGGTTACACTAGAATCCCAGACTTCACCACTTCATAATATATCCATGTAACAAAACTGCACTTCTCCCTAAATTCATACAAATTTAAAAAATAAGAAAAACACATTTAAAATCCACTCTTGCTGTCAAAGAACAAAAAAGCATCCCACAAGTCTGCCTACCCTTGTTCCTTATTTTGTCTTCCTACAAATAAGAATAAATCGACCTCTATGATTTCTCCTGAACATGCTCACATAATTCATTTTACTTTCATTCAGCAGTCACAATACCTTATCTCCTCCTCTAAGCGGACTCGCCTCTGATCAATACTGCCCACTCAAAACCTACCTTGTGGGGTTGGTGTGAGGTTAAATGGATAACGCATTTAAACTCTTCGTACGGTCCTCAGCATACAGCAAGCAACTCAGTAAAGGTTAACTACAGTATTCCCATTAACATTAATACTAATGTTAATATTAGTATGTTATCACCCTCACTGGAGTGTTTTTGTAGTTCTTATTTCAATACCCTTTGTCCTATTTTCAAGACAAAAAGCCTCCTCTCACCCATAATTTTCTATAATCCTCCCCTCTCAGTAGATGCCCCTCACCTCTGACCAGGTTAACCAGGTCAAGGGACTGTTACTAACTAATCTGGCTAAGAGGCTTCTGGGGCAAGTCCAGGGAGGAAGAGAGGAGACTTTCATGGTTTGAATGTTTGTCCCCTGCAAAACTCATGTTGAAATTTAATACCCAACGTGGCAGTATTGAGGGGTGGGGCTTTTGAGAGGTGATTGGATCATGAGGGCTCTGTCTCATGAATGGATTAATCCACTCATAAATGGATTAATCCACCGTTAACCAGTGGGTTAACGGATTAATGGATTATCATGAGAAGAGAAATGGTGGCTTTAAGAGGAAGAGACCGGGAGTTCAAGACCAATCTGGGCAACATAGGGAGGCCCTGTCTCTACAAAATTTTTTTTTTTAATTAGTGAGGTGTGGGGATGTGTCCCTGTAGTCCCACCTACTCAGGAGTTGGAAGTGAGAGGATTGCTTTAGCCCAGGAGTTTGAGGCTGCAGTGAGCTATGATCAAGCCACTGCACTCCAGCCTGGGTGACAGAGCAAGCATGTCTCTACACAAAGGCATAAGAATGATATAATGGACTTTAGGGACTTGGGAGAAAGGGTGGGAGGGGAGTAAGATAAAAGACAACACATTGGATACAGTGTACACGCCTCAGTTGAAGGTACACCAAAATCTCAGAAATCACCACTAAGGAACTTATTCATGTAACCAAACACCACCTGTTCCCCAAAAACCTATTGAAATTTTTAAAAAGACCCTGTCTCTTAAGAAGAAGAAAAGAAAAGAAAGAAAGTAAAAGAGAGGAAGAAGGACCCGAACTAGCACACTCAGCCGCCTCTCCACGTGATGTCCTGTGCTGCCTGGGGACTCTACAGAGTCCCCACCAGCAAGAAGGCCCTCACCAGCTGCAGCACCCTCCACCTTGGACTTCTCAGCCTCCATAACTGCAAGAAATATATTTCTTTTCTTTATAAATTACTCAGTTTCAGGTATTATGTTACAAGCAAAAGAAAACAGACTAATACAAGACCTCACCCCATACTTTGTCTATTGACTCTTGACCCAAGCAGAGGCCAGTGCCATACGGAGCAGGTAGTGCCAGGGAGGTACTTGTGGGTTTTCCTTCAGAACTAAGTTGAGGAGCCCAGCAGCTGGTAGGAAAGGAATATGACACAAACGCTCTGCTGGAAAAGCTATAAATAGGGAAAGTCAATGGAGTGGAAAAGAAAGCATTTAACAGCTAAGTGTTCTTTGCAACAGCAGGCTCACACCTCATTTTATCAGACATTATTTACACAAAAGAAGGTGTGATCATGCTTATGGCATCATTAGGCATGGATTACTTCCTTAACCATGAATACAGAGCCAGGGGAAGCAACTCCTGGAGAACTCCTCAAGGACACCCTGGAAAGCAAGTATGAGAGGCCTGGCCACCCCCTTAGTCAACCGGAAACTCTGTCATTGTGCCCCATCTATTGTTTCCTCACTCATTTGTTCTCATTCTCTCCAATAATAAACACAGAGTGGATGGGAATCTCTGTCTCAAAAGTGTAGGGTGCAAGAATGGTCACATCTCCTTATAAAAAACAAACAAACAAACAAAAGAGCCAAATTTCCCATTCTGAACCTTGTAGCACTAGCAGGAACTTCAGCCTTTGTCTCTTAGAGTGGCCCTCAGCTCAATGCATCTGTACTGCCAAAGATCCAGGATCTTATCCAGTGCCAAGGCATGGAGTGTGAGATATATGGTGTCAATTACCCCTGAGAGTTCCATTCATCTGTGTGGTACCTTCAGCTCCAAGTTCTGCATGCTGCTTTCAACCCAGACACGGGACCCAAGGATCTCTGGCAAGGCTGGGGATCCAGGTCCCTGTGGTCTTATGCCCATGGACATATCGTGTACCATTTTTCCCTGGGGGCTTTCTGCCTGCCTATTTCTCTGGGAACCCACTGGATTCCTCTCTTACCCCAGCCCAGAGGACATCTCTTTTTCTTAATCTCAGGGAAGTCTCTCTCTCTCTCCTTTCTGAGTCATCTAAGCCATTCCACCTCCTCCCACAAACCTATCCTCACATGTTTAAGTTTTCAGCAACAAAGACAGAAATCTCGGGGGATACTTCTGCCTTTAGTCCTGACACATTCCTCCCTTAAAGCAATCAACCACCAAGCCAGCCACCTGCCTGTATGGAAGGAAGGAAAAGAGAGAAAATACAAATTAATGTCTCACAACAGTATCCAAGCAGTACCACTTAAGAAATTCTGATTATATATTCTATCTTCCCAGACAGTCTTTCTAGGAACACACTTAAGGCTATACATTCTGAGTGTTGATGGTCTGTTTTAAAAAAGCCTTGAAGATATTCACTCGCCCACCAGCTCCTTGCTGGGTCAGCTTGGCGTGTGTAAGGCGGTTCAGGGAGAAGGCAGATGAATGAGTTTTTGGGAGCTCAGATAGAGCTGGGCAGGATCCTGGTAGACTGACCTTGTCCTGCAGTTTGTGTCTCAAGTCATTTTCTCTGGGATGCGAGGAACCCCTCTGAAGAACAAAATCACCATGTTGCATATACTGAAACACAACCACAACACAGTGACGACATGAAGCCATTACCTACTTTGTTTTCCATTTAGTCACCAAATGGAAGAAAGTTAGTGGTTGCCTACTGCATGTCCAGATCTCTGCTGGAACCTGGGGGAGTGCCAAGTGGTCATTCATTTTTTAGTTTATTTGATACTTTTTCATTTATTCAATTGATTATGACAAGTGCTGTTCTAGGCTAGAGGGAGATCGCAGAAAACAAGATAGCCAAAGTATCTTCTGGGCATAACCTTTTAGAGTAGAGGACGTTGGATAAATAAATAGGCAAATAAATTGATGACATGAAGAAAAGAAAGAAGGGTGGGGGGATACAGAAGGATGAGGGGCTGTGTTTTACATAGGTCGATCACGGAAAGTCTCTCTGATGAGGTGACATTAAGCAGAGATCAAGATGACAAGAAGATGGGAAGGTAATAACATTTCGGGCAGAGAGAGTAGCAAGTGGGATCGCGCTGGGTGAATGAATGAATAACTGAAAGGAAGCCCGTATGGCTGAGCGGCAAGTCCTGAGGACAAGTGGGTAGGAGATGAGGTCAATGAGACATGAAAGGGCTGGAATCTGTAGAGCCTCTAGTCATTGCAGGAACTCTGACTCTCTTCTTAGTGCCATGAGAAACCATGAGAGAGTTTTAATCAGAAGAGTAACATGATTTGTTTCAGAAAGATCTCTCAGACTCAGGTGTGCAAAATGGATTATAGGGGGAGAGATAAGCATGTGACTAAGGCCATTTGGGAGGCTGGGGCAGTGGTGCAGGCAGGAAATGATAGTGGCTTGGATCAGGGTGTGGGCAGCAGAGATAGAGAGAAAGGGACACATTTAGTATGTATTTTGGAGTTGGAGATGGCAGGTCAAGCTGAAGCACAGGATGATGAGGAGGAGGGAAAGAAAGGAACCAAGCATATTTAAGACATTGTCACTATTGTAGAGAAATCCACAGTATTTTACAAAAGACCCTTCCCCATACCCAGGCAAAGTAGAAGTCAAGGTCTCATCTATTTCACACTCACATATCTTTATTATTATCAGCCTCCTGTCTTTGCTTGAAAAAACTTCTGAAATCCTTTATTTTCTATCAAATGCCAAGGACCAGTTTCTTATTACCTGGCCTTGGAACTTTCTAGAAAGATGTATGTTTACACTCCCTGGTTGCCTGCTCATGACAATCAAGAGCTTAGATTTTCACCCAGGTGGTCTCATGGGCTGGAAAAGACTTCCATCAAACTGGGATCTCGTTGGGTTTGAGGAAAAGCAGCCTCAGTAGTGGAAGGGATAGTGGTTGAATTTCAACTCCAACATCCCAATGACACCAGCCTCTGTGCAAATGCCTCCCAGTGATGAGGTGCTCTTTACCTCCAAATGGCTTTAATCACTTTGACTACTAGATCAATTTCCCTGATGAAAACTGTTCTTTGAACCAAATATGAGAGTTCATACATCTCCTACTTGAACTTATTTTTCTTCAATGCAAAAGGAGTTGGAAGAAGATCAGAAATTGAGGTCTTGAGAAGAAACAGAGATTGAATATTCCCTGGACAGTGTCTTCCATTCTCTCTCAGTTTTGCTTCATTTACTAGATGACCCTTTTTGATGGAAGATGAGAATAAGCCCCTATACGTGCAGCGATGACAAGGTGCATTATTCAGCATAAGTCAGCTGCTGTAACAAACAATCCCAACATCCTAATAACAATAAAACTTCATGTCTATCTTGCTTAAACTACAGTCTGTGGCAGGGTAAAGATGGCCATTCTTTCTGTTGAGAGGGGAGATCCTTTTCCCTTCCCTGGAATCTGGGTTGGCCTCTATGATTGATTTGATCAATGAACTTTGGCAGAAGAGATGCTGTGCCCCTTTTAGGCCTTTGAGAGAGGTCAGACAGCCTCTGCCTTCACTCTTGTGGGAATGCTTTCCCCACGTGAGAAGTCAGATTACCCTGAAATTGCCATATTGTGAGGAAGCTGAAGCCAGTCACAAGAAAGGCCACGTGAAAAGAAAGAGAATGAGAGGAAGAGAGGTGCTGGCTTGCAGCCAGCTGTTTCAGCCATCTCAGCCCAACCACCACACATGTGATGGGAGAAGCCATCTAGGACATTCCAGTCCACATCTCTGTGCCTACCTCCCTCATCCTAGCTCAAGCTTCAAATAACCCCCAACACCATCTTTCTTGGCTATCACCCAGATAAGATGGCCCCAGCTTCTGTCAGTAGAAATTCAGACAACAGAGGCCTCATGAGAATAGCATGGGCTTCTTTAGCTTTGTAAAGACAACATCTCCACGTGTGTGTGTGTGTATGTATGTGTGTGTGTGTGTGTGGTGTTAATATGTGCAGGATGTCTAGAGGTCAGAGGTAACCCCAGCAAAGCCCCAGGTAAACACGATACACAAACCTGTTGTATTTTTTTCAAAATCGCTCAATTTTATTTTATTTTTGCCCAGGGCTTTATTCAAAATTTCTTTCTTATAGACACTTTGGTTGCTTTTACAACCAAATTATTATATTAGCCATGGGTAATTCACTTCCCAATTAGTCTCTGTTGCTCACATTAACAACTCTTACCATTTAGTTACTGAGTTCTACTGGGTGCGTTGCAGTGACTAGCTACAGAGTGTGCTGTTAAGACCCAAACTCAAAAACCCAAATCGTCTAGGTTTGAATTCAGGCCACGCCACCTATTTCCTGCAGGACCTTGAGCAAGTTACTTGACTTCTCTGGTTCTCAGTTCTTCATCTGGAAATGTGGATAGTAAGAATACCTACTTCATAGAGTTACTGTGGGGATTAAATGAATTAATATATATCAAGCACTTAGTACAGTGTCTGGCACAAATATTAACTGCTATCGATAATGTGAATGTGACCAGCCAGGATGAGGTGCTGAGTTGTGATTGGTCGAACTAGCTTGGACTCTGATCGGTCCTAATGTCCATGAGTGATGGTGGTTCTTAGATTGGGTTCCCTAGGAGCCTCAAAATAATGATTCATCTGAAGGTAATTTACTAGGCATGCTCTTAGGAAAAGCCTGCAGGGGAGTAGAAAGTAGGACTGGGAAGGGAAGGAATGAAGTCAGGGTGTGGCACCAAGCAGAGTAGATTCTGTTTATGCAGCAGAACCTAATCCTAACAAAACAATGATGCACGGTCACAGCTCTGTGAACTCCACTGTATCTGTATTAGTTTGTTTTCTTGCTGCTGATAGAGACATACCTGAGACTGGGTAATTTATAAAGAAAAAGAGGTTTAATGGACTCACAGCTCCACGTGGCGGGGGAGGCCTCACAATCATGGCAGAAGGTGAAGGGCATGTCTTATGTGGCAGCAGGCAAGAGACAATGACAGCCAAACAAAAAGGGTTTTCCCTTATAAGACCATCAGCTCTCATGAGACTTATTCACCACCATGAGAACAGTATGGGGAAAACCACCCCCACGATTCAATTATCTCCCACTAGGTCCCTCCCACAACACGTGGGAATTATGGGAGCTACAATTCAAGATGAGATTTGGGTGGGGACACAGTCAAACCATATCAATGTTTCAACTTCACTATGTCTTAATATTACTCTAGCTAACTTTTACTGAGCAAATGTCATGGGCCGGGCTCCGTGCTAAGTGATTTACATACATTATCTCATCTAATTTCCCCAACCCGATGAGCTATTACATAATACGTCCTAACAGGTAAACGATACATCAATGTTTTCATTTGTTTTATGTAACTATCTAATGATGTTGAGTTTATTAGATTCTGCTGATGAAGTATCCCCAGACACACTGTCATCCTCTAAATAATGCTGAGAAGATATGCAC
Source organism: Chlorocebus sabaeus (assembly GCF_047675955.1). Classification (NCBI taxonomy): domain Eukaryota; kingdom Metazoa; phylum Chordata; class Mammalia; order Primates; family Cercopithecidae; genus Chlorocebus; species Chlorocebus sabaeus. The sequence continues at coordinate 20,836,022 of NC_132908.1, forward strand.
ATTTATACATTGGCCAACACACACTTCTCTAGTGCAATGAAAGCTGAACCGCAGTGATGTGCAATTGCAGATTCTTCATTCTTGAATGAGGCTAGAAACGTGTAATTGTAATGAAGTTTGATGCCCGTGATTTGGCAAGGCCGAAGGCCAGCGATGCCCTGAAGGTTTCACACTGTGCAGTAACTGATCAGAGTGTGGAGCAACATGGAGGCTATCTAGGCTTAGCGGGAAAGACTGTGTGGGTCGATTAGTCCTCTGCATGGCTTAGGATCGGCAGCAAACTGTGTGTGCCAATCCTGTAACAGTGACAACTCGAGGAAGTTACTTTATAATTCCATTTTGCAGATGAGGAAACTGAGGCCCAAAGAAATAATGTTCCTAAAGTCACAGTTAGTAAGAGGCAAAGCTTGATCACCCCTAAGTGTGTTGAGTGCAGCGCTGATGCTGGCAGCTCTCATGATATTATGACAGCGCCCCCTAATGTGACACCAGCCCCTGTCTGGACGTTCAGCAGAAAGGGGATAATAAGGGCTGCTTCTGGCTGGAGTTGCAGCCCCCTTCAGCTCCAGAATCCAAGTTCCACTCTTCTGAGCCCATCCTCCAAACACTCCCACCCACCCCAGGAGTTCCTAGGATCTGGGGGCTCCAGGTGGAGTCTCTCCTCCTTCCCCAGCAATCCGCGGGACTGGGAGGACTTGTCGTGGCCTGGCTTCCAGAGCACGCCTTTTGGCATGGCTAAGCCCCAGTGGACCCTCCACCCCGACCGCACTGCACTCAGGGTCGTGCCGGTCCAGCGCTCCAGCCCTGTCCTCCCCGGGTGAGGACTGATCCCGGCGCTTCCCGCAGCTACCTCTGCCGAGAGATGCAATTTACCACCAGCTCGGAGGTCACCGTGGAGGAACTCGGCCGCCCGCAGGCCCTTTTCTGCCGCTGCAAAAACCACTGAAAGGACCACTTTGTGAGCCGCAGCGCTGCTTTCACCATCAGAGGAGCAGCCATGGGTCCGCAAGCCCTAGAGCCGCCTTGCAACTCCCCAGTAGGCTCGAAACCCCAGAAATCTCGGCTGCACCCCGCTCCGCGCATTCAGGAGAGGCTGTGCCAGGACTGGTGGGCAGAGCGCAGCCTGCACGCGCGCCCCATGGCGCAGGGAGGGGAGGAAGACGCCGCAGAGACCTGCCCTAATCCCACACTCGTCATCCCTAAGCTGCCTGCACCCCTGCTTTGGGCCGGGCATGCCTGAGAGACTCACTCCCCTTTCGATCTTTGTAGCAGCTCTGTGAGGGAGCAGGTACTGTTACTACCTTGCCCATTTCTCAGAGGGCAAAACTGAGGCTCTGGGAAGTTAAATGACTTTCCGGAGGTTTCTCAGCTGGAAGGAGCAAAAACCTGGATTTAAACTCGAATAGTCCAAAACCAATGGTTTTAATGTAATCACCGGGTGACTCCACAGCACCCACAGTTTGATAAAGATAAAGTCACGATTTCAGCCTCAAAAGCCAACTGCACAGGGATCATGCGCCACATGGTTTAACAGCAACAAAGGTAACAGATCCTTGGCCATAAGCCCTTCCCATTCTGGTCGCCTGTTCAACTGCGCCACCTACAGGTTGAGTCTGCTCACTGTTTCTTTGGAGCCTCACGGAGTTCGTTCATTCGTTTGTTTATTCGTTCATTCATTCGTTCATTTGACTTGTCATTCCACAGACATTTATTAATGTCTGCTCTGGGCCAGGAGCACGGAACTGGGCAGGATGCTGGAGTACAAAAGATGTCTATAGTCTAGCACAGGAGACAGACACTTAAACTATCATAATACAGGATCAACTGATAGTGAAAAGGGAGAAAAGGAAGGAGGGCTGCCTGGAGGAGGAGCCTTTACAGTTAAGATCTGAAGGATGAGTAGAAGTTATCCAGGCAAAGCATGGTCAGGAAATGTGTACCAGGGCCAGGCACAGTGGCTCACGCCTGTAATCCCAGCACTTTCAGAGGCCAAGGCAGGAGGATGATTTGATGCCAGGAGTTCCAGACCAGACTGGGCGACACAGTAAGACCCTGTCTCAACAAAAGAAATTTTTTAAAAAAATTAGCCAAGCATAGTGGCTCCCACCTGTGGTTCCAGCTATTCAGGAGGCTGAGGTGGAAGAATCACTTGAGCCCAGGAATTGGAGGCTACAGTGAGCTATGATTATACCACTGCACTCCAGCCTAAGTGAGAGCAAGACTCTGTCGAAAGACAAAAAAGGAAGGAAGGAAGGAAAGAAGGAAGGAAGGAAGGGGGAGGGGGGAGGGAGGGAGGGAAGGAAGGAAGGAAGGAAGGAAGGAAGGAAGGAAGGAAGGAAGGGGAAGGGAGGGAGGGAGGGACGGAGGGAGGAGAGAGGGAGGGAAGGAAGGAAGGAAGGAAGGAAGGAAGGAAGGAAGGAAGGGGAAGGCAGGGAGGGAGGGACGGAGGGAGGAGAGAGGGAGGGAAGGAAGGAAGGAAGGAAGAAAGGGAGGGAGGGAGGGATGGAGGGGGGGAGGGAGGGAGGGAGGGAAGGAAGGAAGGAAGCGGGAGGGAGGGAGGGAGGGAGGGCAGAGGGAGGGAGGGAGGGAGGGACGGAGGGGAGAGGGAGGGAGGGAAGGAAGGAAAGAAGGGGAAGGGAGGGAGGGCGGGACGGAGGGGCGAGGGAGGGAGGGAAGGAAGGAAGAAAGGAAGGGGAAGGGAGGGAGGGAGGGAGGGGGGAAGGAAGGAAGGAAGGGGGAGGGAGGGACGAAGGGGAGAGGGAGGGAAGGAAGGAAGGAAGGGGGAGGGAAGGAGGGATGGAAGGGGGAGGGACGGAAGGAAGGAAGGGGGAGGGAGGGAGGGACAGAGGGGGGAGGGAGGGAAGGAAGGAAGGAAGGGGGAGGGAGGGAGGGAGGGACGGAGAGGGGAGGGAAGGAAGGAAGGAAGGGGAAGGGAGAGAGGGAAGGAGGGGGGAGGGAGGGAGGGAAGGAAGGAAGGAGGGAAGGAAGGAAGGAAGGGGAAGGGAGAGAGGGAAGGAGGGGGGAGGGAGGGAGGGAAGGAAGGAAGGAGGGAAGGAAGGAAGGAAGGAAGGAAGGAAGGAAGGAAGGAAGGAAGGAAGGAGAAATACGCTCCAGGCAGAGGGAACAGCATGCATGAAGACCCCAGGGTGAGGACAAGCACAGCACAGACTCTCAGTCATCAGTTACAAGAGGAAGCAAGCCAAGCTCCACATGACTGACGCACAAAGAAAGAGATGCCAACCGGTGGCTTCCATGTTTTCTGTATCTCACTGCCTCCATTCTTTGAGATGGCAAATCGAGGTTGTCTCAGCCTTATGCAAAGCATAATGCAAGCATTGCTTTGAGGCAATGGTGCAATCATAGCTCACTACACCTCAAAACACCCTGCCTTCTACACAGGAAACCTGAGCCCCCTCTGGAGAGAGGAAGAGTGGTAAGAGGTGGCGGGGGAGGGGAGCAGCTCATAATGGGTCTTGCAAGCGGTTAGCTCATTTGGTCTTTTTTGAGCAAACGGCAAATGGCAAATCATTAAATGTGTGGTGATAGGAGATCAGACCAGCTTCTCCTTCTCACTGGAGAACTCTGGGAACAGAGTGACTGCTTGGCTGCCTTTAGGTTCCTGGGAAGCCTGTACCAACAAATGCATGCTTCTCAGTTTGGAAATCGTAACTGAGTCCAGACTTGGACCGCTCACTGCTTGACAGCCAGTAAGTTGAGAGACAAGTAGTTAGAGCCCCAACCATCTCCAGCTGCCTCATAAGCCCCCTTCTCCTAATAGAGACCAAGGGGCCCCTGCAGTAGAGATCCCCCAACTTGCTCCTCTCTGCAACCAGATTCTTGAGCATCTTCCTGCTCTCCTTCCAGACCTCATCTCCACTCCAGGAGAAGCATCTCCTCTTTTCCTTTGAGTCTAACTTCTCCACCCTGTCTTGCAAGACTGACTTCCACCTATTGTCCCATCTCTCTTGAGTCTTCAATATTTTTTCATCCTCCCCCTGCCAATGGGCATACTTAAGTTTCCAGAACTAAACAAACAACTCTTTTCTTCATCCTGGCCACTGTCTTTCCTTTTCTCTCTCCCTCTCTCTACTGTCGCACTTTTCCCCACAAAAGCAACCTCTGTTCATGGCCCTGCTTCCTCATTCTAGGGAAGTTTGTGTAACATCAACTCCTTAAGCATTCCCTATCTGTCAGTTCCACGTCACTTTGTATACATCGAGCTCATTCATTTCTAATACAACCGCGTGAATTCTGATTGTCCTCATTTTACAGATGGGGAAACTGAGGCCCATGTGAGGGACAATGAAGTCAATTGCTTAGTCATACTTCTGGCTCTAAAACCTGCCTCTAGCCACTCTGCTCCACTGCCCTAATGAGCCTCCTATGAGAGTGGCCCCCTGTCATTCCTTGATGTATCCCTAGTATATCTGAGGCACTCGGTAAATATTTAGTGACTGAATGAATGTTCAAATACTTTAATGACTTTTTGCCAGCTTGTCTAGAGGCCTTTCCTGCAAAGTTTTATAATTTAGTCATAAATACATTTGCTTGTAATGTTATATGTATCGTGTCTCATGATCCCGAAATTACTTTATGAATTAAATATCTTGAAAAATAGAGTGGAATTCAATGCAATTCTGAATCCATCTGCCTCACGTCTTCATCCTTGCTGTCAAAATGCCAGTGCCTTCTTAAACAGGGTGAGAACACTGACTACATACTAATTTGGTTTAGCTCATGAAGTGTACTCAGACACGCATAGTACAAAACAAAAAAATCAAGGAGACAAAAATAATCAAAAGGGATGAATTTAGTAAATCCTGTACAAAAGGCTACAGGCCTGAAAATATTTATTGGAAGAAATATACACATTCAAGAAAGGTTATTCAGCAGACAGAAGAGAGAAGAGGCACTACAAAGATAAAGTGGTACAAATTTGGGAAAAGGTTTCATAGAAATAAAAAATTGTTTGAAATTCCTTCAGGCAAAGTGAAGAAAATATCCTTTCATTTATATGACCAGGAAACCAAGTGACTGGCTGTAGATAAATGAGCTAGTGTCAATCAGAATGGGTTAAGTACTACTGCAGGAACAATCTCAAATCTTAGTGACTTGACACAGTGAATGTTATTTCTTGTTCATTTCACATTTCCAGCACAGGTTGATATCTGCTCCATGTTATCTTAATTCCGGGACTCAGGTTGATAGCATATTCTCTACTTAGAATATTACTAAGAGAGGCCGGGCTTGGTGCCTCACACCTGTAATCCCAGCACTTTGGGAGGCTAAGGCAGGAGGATCACGAGGTCAGGAGTTCGAGACCAGCCTGGCCAACATAGTGAAACCACATCTCTACTAAAAATACAAAAAAATTAGCCAGGCATGGTGGTGCGTGCCTATAGTCCCAGCTACTAGGGAGGCTGAGGCAGGAGAATCACTTGAACCTGGGAAGCAGAGGCTGCAGTGAGCTGAGATCAAGCCATCGCACTCCAGCCTGGGCAACAAAGCGAGACTCCGTCTCAAAAAAAAAAAAAAAAAAAAAAAGAATATTACTAAGAGGTTCTGTTTACTAGCTTTAAATGGTTCTGCTTAGAAGTGACACAAGTCATTTCTGCTTACATTTAATTGACCAAAGCAAGTTTCATAGCTAAACAGGAAGGAGCGGTCTCCTGGCAGTCTCTGCAATATTGTTCTCCACCTTTCTGCCACAATCCCGAATGTGGACACACCTGCCTTCTCCTACCCTCCCCCACTGGCCTTTGTGATACTACCCTGTCTTGCTATGTCCATCTTTGCATCAAGACTTCTGGGTCTTGGAGGCTGGCCTCTCTTCCTCCTCCTTTACCCCGAAGCTGGCTTCTCAGCTTTCTGCTGTCCTTGCCCAGAGGTGATATGTAAGCCATATCCAGCAAAAAAGATGTGCTTTGTTTAGCCCATACAGGTTTGCCCATATTGTTTGTAATTTGTTTCCAATATTTAAAAACCACACTGAATGTTCTTCTGCAATTAATTGGAGGATCTGGCCACACTGGACCACATTCCTTTGTGGACACAGCTAGCTCAGCTGAGTAAAGCTGGCCCCGTAGAGGAAGCAGGTGCTTGCATCTCTCCCTGGGCCCACCTGGTCCACTGATGCTGCTTATGTTACTGAATCAGCCACCTGGGAGCTCCAGATTTTCCCCCCGGGAAAGGGGAATCTCCTTAATTTAGTTTGTATCTACATGCAAATGACAATTTAAATCACAGTGTAGTCACGATCTCTTACCTGCATTTCAAGCCTGCGTTTCTAACATCTATTAATCCTTCCTGCTCCCAAGACCATTTCGACGTGGCTCATGATTCTGCCATGTTCAAAACTATGGGCCTCAGATGAGTTACTTAATCTCTATAACTCCTTAACTCATATGTAAAAATAAAAAAACAAAGTTTCTGTAAGACATATGAACTTCATGACCCCCTGGTAGGATGCACTGAGATGAACACAACCTCATGTTGGTGGTGTGCTTGTCTAAAATGCATAACCACAATTTAATCATGAGAAAACATCAGACAAAGCCAGATTGAGAGACATCCTTTGAAATAACTGACCAGTGCTCATCAAAAGTATCAAAGTCATGAAAGACAAGAAATGGCACAGCCTGGAGGAAACCAAGGAGACATAACAATTAAATGCAATGTGGGCCAGGTGCGGTGGCTCATGCCTATAATCCCAGTACTTTGGGAGGCCGAGGTGGGTGGATCACTTGAGGTCAGGAGTTGGAGACCAGCCTGCCCAATATGGTGAAACCCTGTCTCTACTAAAAATACAAAAAATTAGCTGGGCATGGTGGTGCACGCCTGTAATCCCAGCTACTCGGGAGGCTGACGCAGGAGAATCGCTTGAACCCGCGAGGCGGAGGTTGTAGTGAGCCGAGATCGCACCACTGCACTCTAGCCTGGGCGACAGAGTGAGACTCCATCTGAAAAATTAAAAAAATAAAATAAAATAAAACAAATGCAATGTGGGATCCTGGACTGGATCTTGGAACAGGAAACAAACATTAGGGGAATCGTTGGTGAAATTTTAGTAAGCGCTATTACAATTGGGACAATTCTCTTAAGTAAGCAACTTAGCTGTTTCATAATTTCTTAATATTAATTTCTTGGTTTGGAAAATTGTGCTATGACTATGTAAGATGTTAACATCAGGGGAAGTTGGGTCAAGAGTATACAGGGAACTCTCTACACTATTTTTGAGACTTTTTTGTAAGTCTAAAATTATTTCAAAATAAAAAGTTAAAAGTAAAGTTATTGACCGGGCACGGTGGCTCATGCCTGTAATCCCAGCATTTTGGGAGGCTGAGGCAGGCAGATCACCTGAAGTCAGGGGTTCAAGACTAGCCTGACCAACATGGCAAAACCCCGTCTCTGCTAAAAAATAAAAAAATTAGCCAGGCATGGTGGCAGGTGTCTCTAATCCCAGCTACTCAGGAGGCTGAGGCAGGGAGAATTGCTTGAACCCGGGAGGCAGAAGTTGCAGTGAGCCGAGATCATGCCACTGCACTCCAACCTAGGCAACACAGCCAGACTCTGTTTTGGGAAAAAATAATAATAATACAGTTACGATAAAAAATTTATGTCATGGGATCATAATGATGTGAAAGAGATCATATGTGTAAGGAGCATGGCCCTGCAACTGGTCTGCCTGTCTGCTCCTCCCTGCACGGCGGCCTGCTTTCTGCAAGTGCTCTGTAAGTACTTGACGTATTGAATTAAGCTTGAGAAAAAGGAAAGGGAAAGTAACTGTATATAAGTCACACTGTTTAATTCTTACAATCACTCTCCGAGGAAGGTATTATTATCCTTATTTTACAGATGAGGAAATTGAAGTACAAAAGGGTTTATAGCTCATGCACTTGAGCACAATTTGTTTCTGCCAGGGCTGCGGTGAAATGTTTCTTGCCCACAACACTTCCAACCCAGGGGAGCATCCCTCCATTCTCCCAATGCCCCCAAGCCCACCCTTTCCAGCTTCCCGGTGTGTGCTTACAGCAAACAGGGCCACTTCTGCCAGCTTCCTGCTCCAGCACTTGGATTTCATTAGCAAGCACAATTCTAATTGAACTTTTGTTCACTAGCCTTAGCTTGGCAATTAATCAACCTTCTCCCAAGCTCAGAGCCCATGTTTACTTCCTTTCATGGAGAGTGAGAGAGGAAAGCAAATCTCAACCCTCATTCCTGGGGCACTGTACCCTGTGCTTGTGCTGGTTTCTGTGTCTCTCTGCGTTCCCAGGACACCGTACACTTAGTAATTTCTAAAGAAGGCTGATAGATTCAGATGGTAATCTCAGCCCCCTTCTGGTTCATTCCCTGGACTCTTGGCCTCATTAGAAATCCTCTCACTGCCTGCCTCCAGCCTCTCACTTAGAAGTAACTGTTGGCCTCTGCTCTCCTGCCTGTCAGAATCTCAGAGCACCTCGTTTACTTTTGCCTTAATGTAACATTTATTGTCATTTCCTCCCTGTTCTCTGATTAAAGAAGGAATAAATGTTCATTGCAGAAAAATCGGAAAATGTGAAAAATCACAAAGAGGAGACTAAAACTCAATCATAATGCCACCAGCCAGAAATAAACACTGCTAATACATGCAGGTGCAGGTGATGCTTGTCTTTCTTAAAGATGGCTTTTGTGCAAATTACATGTTATATGTCAGAAGCCCTAATTCAGAGATCCAAAATGCAAGTTAAAAACAAGGCAGGGGGCCGGGCGCGGTGGCTCAGGCCTGTAATCCCAGCACTTTGGGAGGCCGAGGCGGGCAGATCACGAGGTCAGGAGATCGAGACCATCCTGGCTAACACGGTGAAACCCTGTCTCTACTAAAAGTACAAAAAATTAGCCGGGCGAGGTGGTGGGCGCCTGTAGTCCCAGCTACTAGGGAGGCTGAGGCAGGAGAATGGTGTGAACCCGGGAGGCGGAGCTTGCAGTGAGCTGTGATCGCGCCACTGCACTCCAGCCTGGGCCACAGAGCGAGACTCCGTCTCAAAAAAGAAAAAACAAGGCAGGGTCACTACATTGCACAGTTCCAGAGGGTACCATTCATATTGTAGTCTATGGGAATGGCTTCCTCTGAAGTTATGCAGTGCACGTTCTGTGCTGCTGTACTTGGTGGCCGTGTGCAGGGCCTGGGAAGATAACACAAAGTGAGTTGTAGGTAAACTAAAGGGCCAGGGAAGCTCCTGAGAACTGTTACAAAGTAGGGATGTGGGACCACCGGTGTCAGAGTCCTGTGATTTTTCAAGAAGAGCTGGAAAACAAACAGACCCAATGATTCCAGGTCCTCCCAGGGCTCTTCTGTCTTGTAGCCCAGTTTTTCCTCTTCCCATCTTCTTTGTTTCTCCCACAGAGTGACCCCAAGAGCCCTCTGATGTAGAAAGCCTTGCTCTGATTGTCTTCTGGTTGGGCAGTGGCAGAGGCCATCAGCAAAGCCCTTCTCGTCCCCTGCCACTAAGCCCAGGAAGGAAAAAGTCGTTTCATCTGCCCCTTCCCTGGCACTCCACAACATAGAGGACCTAAGGTTGGGGGCTACCTAACCATCTGCCGTGGCTCCTGGGGAGAGAGGGAAGACAGTCAGCAAGACTTGGGTAAGGAGAGAGTCTCAGGTCCATTTTCCCATCATCACTTCCAAGGGGAATGGCTGACGTGTTCTTTTCTTTGAGGGCACGTTCATTCATGTGACTATTTCATTAAGATGTGTTCCACTGTACTCGACTGTGAGCTATGTGGGAATAAGAAATGAGTCTGAGGCCAGGTGTGGTGGCTCACGCCTGTAATCCCAGCACTTTGGGAGGCCAAGGCGGGAGGATCGCAAGGTCAGGAGATTGAAACCATCCTGGCTAACATGGTGAAACCCCGTCTCTACTAAAATTACAAAAAACTAGCCGGGCGTGGTGGCACGCACCTGTAATCCCACTACTCGGGAGGCTGAGGCAGGAGAATCGCTTGAATCTGGGAGGCGGAGGTTGCAATGAGCTGAGATCAGGCCACTGCACTCCAGCCCGGGCGATGGAGCGAGACTCTGTCTCCAAAAAAAAAAAAGTTAAAAAAAAAAAAAAAAAAAAAACGAGCCTGGGTTTGTTCCCCAGCATGTCCCTGTGCTCAGCAGAGGCGCTGGCACAGAGCAAGTACACAGTGAATACCACTGAATGGACAGAAGAGGGGCATGCCCTGTACTGTCCACATCCTCCCACGGGGAGGCCCAGGCGGAGCACTGCCAAAGAATCTCCCCTCCACAGAAGATCTGCAGCAACCATAAGTCAGGATTTTCATTGTTTTTAGCACTGTAAGAATAGGAATACTTTGTCACATGTAAGCCTAGTGCTGAACTTTCAGAGAGCCCACTTTCAAAGACACTTTTAGCAAAACATCGTGTATAAAAGGGGAACTTTGTAAATATTCTTTCCATATTTTAAACTATCTCTCCGTGTGTGTAGAACACTTAATATTTCATAATCACACCTTTCATACAACCACACATTATATTTTCCTACAGCAATATTCTTCTGTAACATTAGTTTTAACAACTGCACAGAATTCAATTGCATGAATGTACCATAATTATTTCCTGTTAATGAGCATTTAGATTGTTTTCAATTTTTTTGTATTGTAAATAAATTAGTGATAATCATCTTTCTCCAGAAAGGTTTGTCTGTATTATAAATTTATTTACTTATTTTATGTTAAACTACCTACTCAAATGGTATGCCAATCTGGATGCACAAGTTGCCCTGTATAAAGATTGTACCTAATTTCTTCTTCTTCTTTTTTTTTTTTTTTGCTTTTGAAGACTTATTTGACTTTCCATAAATACCCATTCTTATTGACTGTTGCAATTTTTTCTCTTTCATCTTTTATTTTAGAATCAGCGAGTACAAGTGCAGGTTTATTATAAAGGTATATTGCACGATGCTGAGGTTTGAAGTATGAATGAATCTGTTACCCAGGTAGTGAGCATTATACCCAATCGGTAGTTTTTCAACGGTTGCCCTCCTCCCCACTCCTCTCTCTCGTGTGCCTTAGTGTTTACTGCTCCTATCTTTATATAAGATTGTAAAAACTTTCCACGTACAGTGTATAAGTGCTCATTTCCTAATCCCATGATCCACTATAGACTTAGTTAGTGCTAGATCACAGGATGAGACACCTAAACAGTCATTTGAAGTATCTGAGTACTTTGAAGTATCACTAAAGTACTCAAATATTACTAAACATTGTATTCACCAAAACTCCTAAGGAACAAATAGATGGTCATTGAACCACTGTCTAAGAAGGATGGTCCAAATAACTATAGGAATGTTAGTTTACTCAGTGGGACATTCATGCAAGTTCTAGGTCAGAGGTGAATTGCTGGGGCATCAGTGGAGGGGCTGAAGTCTACTCCTTTCCCACTCTTACTTACCAACACCCAGACACTGCTTTATAAGTACTATATAAATGTCTAATGAGCATCAATTTTAATCATATAGAGTATTGTGTATTAATTGGAAGATTATCCACGATAAACTGATAACTGATTAAAGAAAGCTGAAGAACATCTTTTGTACTTTCTACTTTTTAAAGGGAAGGGGAAATCTATGTAAGTAGTCATACATTTCCATATGTTTATATAAGCAAAGGAAAATATAGACAGTTACCATACAATAGTTTTAACAGTCTCTATTAGGAATATTAGTCTGGAGAGGGGTAGAAAATATTATTAATTTTACTTTAGATGCTTCAGTTGCATCCATTTTTTAACTTGTTTCAACAACCACATACAACTTTTATAATTCAAATGTTTAATATTTAAATCAGGTTTGAAGCAGCACCAAATTGTAGTATGCTGACAAGAGCCCACATCTCAGTCATCTTTGACTAGATTTTGTTATCTTTTAAAATATTTATTTATTTATTTATTCATTTATTTAAGACGGAGTCTCACTCTGTTGCTCAGGCTGGAGTGCAGTGGTGTGATCTTGGCTCACTGCAACCTCTGCCTCCTGGGTTCAAGCTATTCTCCTGCCTCAGCCTCCCAAGTAGCTGAGACTACAGGCACACATCACCACATTCAGTTGATTTTTGTATTTTTAGTAAAGACAGTGTTTTACTGTGTTGGCCAGGCTGGTCTTGAACTCCCGTCCTCAGGTGATCTGCCCACCTTGGCCTCCCAAAGTGTTGGGGTTACAGGCGTGAGCCACTGTGCTGGGCCCTTTCTGCAATGTTTTCATCAGATTTTGTTGTCAGTTATGCTAGCTTCATAAAACTATTTGAGAAACATTTCAAAATATATATAACATATTTTGCTCTAACTATTCTAGGAGTCTATAAATAACCTGCTCTTTGCATGTTTAACAAAACTCATCCATAAATTGTCTGAGCATAAAATATTTTAGGGAAGTAGGGTTTTGTTTGTTTGTTTACAACTTTTACTATTTCTTTCAGGGCTACTGTTCTATTTAAACTTCACACTTCTTTCTTTAGTCAATTTTATTCATTTGTATTTTCCTTCAAAAAATCTAGTTCACCTAGATTTTAAAATTCGTTTGCATTATCTTGTAGTATATCCTTTGTTAATTCTTTTAAAATAGCCTCTAAGTCCATAGTTCTAACTCCTTTTCCATTCTGAATTTTGACTACTTTCTTGTTTGCCAGAGATTTGTTTATCTCACTGGTCTGTTTAAAGAACCAGATCTGGGATGTAGCTATCAATTTTTATTGGTCTTAGGTTTTCAGGTTCAATTTATGATTCTTTAAAGTCCTCCTTCCTGCTTTGCTTAGGTTTATTTTGTTCACCTTCTCCTTCTAATGCTTAAGGTCAATCTCATTTCATTTATTTTCACTTTTTGCTCATCTAATGACTAAAATATTCAAGACAAGTATTTTTCCTGAATTCAGCTTTAGCTTATCCCATAAAATCGAAGATGTTGATTTCATTTCTACTTTCTTTGAAATAGTTTATATCCACAACTGAGTTTGTAAGAGACAGTTTTATGGTTGTTTTTTAAAGAACTGTTTTAAATATTATTTTAAATTAAAAGTAGGTTCATTATAGAAAAAAAAAATAAGGGGGAAATCAAACAGTATTCTGCCACTCAGGCGGCTGCATATGTCTTTCCAATCGTTTGTGCCTACGGTTATTTCTTTCCTTTTTAAAAAATTGTATTATCTATTTTATCTTAAAGGCCACTTTCCTCCTGAGACATTATACATGCAGTTATTAGGGCCTCTTGCTAGTTTTGAACGTTGTGACCTTTTGGAGTCCCATAGTAACTGACCTGAACACAGAGATTATCAGGCAGATTTTAGGAAATTTCATTGATATCTTTTTTCCTTCCTTATGAGAGCCAGAAAGGAGAACTGTAACAAAGATTATATGTGAGAACATATCACCCTGCCTTCATCTCCCTTGAAGAGCCTCATCTCCTTCTCATCAAGCTTGAAGACAAAGAAAGCATGAAAAGCTTTCCCATGCCCTCCTGTCCAGGACCCCTGGCTCCTCCCTTGCTTCCCATCATTTACATCCATCCTTTACCAACTGGACAAGTCACATGACTTCTTCTGAGCCTTACTTTCTTCATCTGTACAATGGGGAAAGTACTAGTCCCTGTCTCATAAGGTGGCAGCGTGTTTTAAATAAAACAATGCTTATAAAGCACTTCACACAGAGCCTGGCACATAATAAATACTCACTAAATGATAGTTGTTGTTGTTGTTGTCATTACTCCCACCCCTCCTCAAGCACACAAGATCAATAAAGAGCTCACTTCTCAAGTGAGACTCAGGGGGACCTCAATGCCTGCTACTCATCTGCAGTTTTACAAAAGCAATTAAAGTTTGCCTGTGATCGTGTGTCTCTTGATCGCCCTTGAAGCCGAGGTGCCCTATTGAAAGAGGAAGCCAGTGCCCTTCCCTGCATTCCGGTGCTGTTTATTATGCCAGAAAGGCTGCTCAGGCTCATTACTGCTGCAGAATACAGGCCCCCAGGGGCTGAAGTGGAGCCAGATAATTACCAACAGATCCCTAATAGGTATGGACTCAATGGAAGCAAGTCAATCAGGAACACAGCATTTACGTCTAAACTATTCCCATTCATGCTCAGGGGCATGAGAGACTGCTAATGAGGGCCACACTTCTGAGACCAAGGGCCATGACCACTAGCTCCACCCTGAGAGCTCTGTGCTTAAAAGAATCCTAGCAAGTGGATCCTCTCTGTGTTAGTCTATTTAGTGTTGCTATAAAGGAACGCCTGAGGCTGGGTGGTTTATAAAGAAAAGAGGTTTATTTGGCTCATGATTCTGGTGGCTGGAAAGTTCAAGACTGGACACCTGCATCTGGTGAGAACCTCAGGCTGTTTCCACTCACGGCAGAAGGTGAAGGGGAGCTGGCTGTGCAAAGATCATATGGTGAAAAAAAGATGCTAGAGAGAGAGCAAGGGGGGTACCAGGCTTCCTTTTACAACCAGTTTTTGCAGGAACTAATTTAGTGAGAACTCACTCATCCCCACTGTAGGACGTTAATCTATTCAGGAGGAATCTGCCCCCATGACACAAACACTTACCATTAGGCCCCACCTCCAAAACCAGGAATAAAATTTCAGCATGAGGCATGGAAGGGATAAATATTCAAATTATAGCATTGTGCCCCTGGACCCCCAAAACTCATGTCCTCCTCACATGCAAAATACAATCATTCCATCCCAATAATCTCAAAAGTCATAAATCATTTCAGCATCAACTCAAGAGTCCAAAGTCTTATTTGAGACTCAAGGTAAGTTCCTTCCAGCTATGATCCTGTAAGGTCAAAAACAAGTTACTCACTTCCCAGTTACAATGGTTGTACAGGCATTGGGCAAATATTCTCATCCCGAAAGGGAAAAATCAGCCAAAAGAAAGGGGTAACAGGCCCAGTGCAAGTCTAAAACCCAACAGGGTGGACATTAAATCTTAGAGTTCCAAAGTAATCGCCTTTGACTCCATGCCCTGCATCCTCAGCACACCAGTACAAGGGGTGGGCTCCCAAGGCTTCAGGCAGTCCCATCCTGATGGCTTTGTGTGGCACAGCCTACATGACTTCTCTCATGGATCAAAGTCTAAGCCAGACATTTTTCCCAGGTGGGGTGGGAAGTGGCCAGTGGCTCTACTATTTTTGGGTCCTGATGGTGGCCCTACTCCTGTAGCTCTGATGTACAGTCTGGGTGGCCAGGCAGGAACCTGCCTCAGTAGTGGAGTCACCATTAAGAGTTCCCACCTAGGCAATGCCTAGTAGAGTTGCATAAGCCTTGCAATGCCTGGTAGAGCTGCATAACAGATTCTGCATACGCCTTGGTGGCTTCCACCTCTGAAATCTAGATGGAAGACACCAAGGCTTATGGCTTGTGCCCTCCAGAGCAGTGGCTCGAGCAGTACCTGGGCTGTTTGAACCAAGGCTGAAGCAGAAATGGCCTGGATGCAGTAAGCAATATTCCAAGGTGGTACAGGGCAGTAGTACCCCGGGCCTGTTCCCTGGAACCATCCTGTCTTCTTAGTCCTCTGGGCCTGTGATAAGAGCGGGAGGCCTCAAAGTTTTCTGAAATGCCTTCAGGACCTTTTCCTCATTGTCTTGGCTATTAGCACCTGGCTCTTTTTCAGTCATGCAAATTTTTTTAGCAACTTGTACTTCCCACCATACCCTTGAATTTCTCTCCTGAAAATGCTTTTCTTTTCTACCACATGGCCAGGCTGTGAACTTTCCAAATTTGTATGCTGTGCTTCCCTTTTAATTATAAAGTCTGCCTTTAGCTCATTCATTTGCTGTTGTAATTCACTGTAAGCTGTTAAAAGTAATCATGTCACTTCTCGAGTGCTTGGCTGCTTGGAAATTTCTTCCACCAGGTACCCTAGGTCATCACTCTTAAGCTCAGCCTTCCACAAAGTCTAAGGGCATGACACAGTGCGGCCTAGTTCTTTGCTACAGAGTAACATGGGTAACCTTTGCTCTAGTTCTCAATAAGTTCTTCATTTCCATGTGAGACCTCTCTGGCATGGTTCCTTCCTTTCTTCCTTCCTTCCTTCCTTCCTTCCTTCCTTCCTTCCTTCCTTCCTTCCTTCCTTCCTTCCTTCCTTCCTTTCTCTCTTTCTTTCTCTCTCTCTCTTTCTTTCTCTCTCTCTCTCTCTCCTTCCTTCCTTCCTTCCTTCTTTTCTTTTCTTTTTTTCTTTTTTGACAGAATCTCGCTCTGTCACCCAAGCTGGAGGGCAGTGACACAATCTCGGCTCACTGCAAGCTCCACCTCCCGGGTTCAAGTGATTCTCTTGCCTCAGCCTCCCTAGTAGCTGGGATTACAGGCACCCGCCACTATGCCTAGCTAATTTTTGTATTTTTAGTAGAGGCAGAATTTCACCATGTTGGCCAGGCTTGTCATGAACTCCTGACCTTAAATGATCCACCCACCTCGGCCTCCCAAAGTGCTGTGATTACAGGCATGAGCCACCATGCTCAGCCATATACTGTCTTTATTTCTATTAGCATTTTGGTCACAACCACTTAACCAGTCTCTAGGAAGTTCCAAACTTCCCCTTGTCTTCTTCTGAGCCCTCCAAACTCTTCCAGCCTCTCCCCATTACTCAGTTTGAAAGGTACTTCCACAATTTTATGTGTGTTCCCCACTCCTCTTCCCCACTGAGAAGATTTGGTTTTCTGTCTTAGTCCATCTAGTGTTGCTATAAAGGAATACCTGAGGCTCAGTAGGTTATAAGGAAAAGAGGTTTCTTTGACTCACAATTCTAATGGCTGTAAAGTTCAAAACTGGACATCTGTGTATGCTGAGGCTACATCTACTTATGGTGGAAGGTGAAGGGGAGCTGGCTGTGCAGAGATTGCATGGCAAGAGAGGAAGCAAGAGAGGGAGGGGTCACCAGGTTCCATTTCATAACCAGTATTTGTGGGAACTAATAAAGTGAGAACTCATTCAACCTAAGGGAGGGTATTAATCTATTCATGAGAGATCTGCTTATAAATATGCTCTGCTTCCCTCCATGACCCAAATGCCTCCCCCATTAGGCCCCAACTCTAACACTAAGGATAAAATTGCAACATGAGGTTTGGAGGGGACAAACATCCAAACCATAGTACTTCCCAAGGACTGACACCCAGGGTGAACTACAAGGCGAACTGGTTTAATTTAATGTCATAATCTTCTCTGACTTCTGACCTGCTGCCTTCTCTAGTAATAAATCTGCTTCTTTCAGGAATGCCACATTTAAGGGAACTCTGAAGCAAGCCTCCCTCCTGTTCATCTTTCCTTCCCTCTCCTGCTCAGCTCTACTTCTCTTCCTCCATTCTTATCACAGGTAGTGTCATTTTTAAAATCAGCAGTGACTTCTGAAAGCCATTTCACCTCCACTCACCAATTCTCTTGGGCCACAGCATTGCCTTGAGTGAATGTGGCTTCATTTCTAATGTTTGCTATCAGTACGGCATGCAGACACACAATTAAATCTAAGAACACAACTGATTAGAATTCCTGACAGAGTGCCTCCTCCAGAAGTAAGAATTTCAGGCCACAAATTAGAGGTGAAGTAAACTGAGCCTTCTGGCTGGTTCTATAGCTGATTTTTATTGGTATCCCAAGCCCCATTTGCTCTGAGTGGTAAAAACACAATCTCAGCAGCTCAGGGAGGACCCCCACTTGTTCTCTGGGTGGGAGGGGCAGAGGAACCAAGTGCCAGAGGGTGAACTGGTCCCTTATCACTGCCTGCTGCCCACGCTGGCATGCCCCAAGCTACCCTGTTCTTTTGCCTTGGCCATCGTCCATCATCCATGCAGAGTCCTTGCTGAGATCTGCTCATCCCCACAGCGAAGCCACACTGGGTCTAGTCGTCCAGCTATTTCCAAACCCTTCTCTCCAAATAGCAATTTACCTGCTTCTCTGCTGTACCATCCCTTCTCCAAAGCACGAAAACCCACTAACTTGATGGACAGGAAAAGCAATGACATATGGGGATCCTTGGCTAATATCTAAAAGGATTGCTCCACTCCAAGTGTTACGAAGGGAAAACGGAAAATGGTTGAGAGGCAGTCAAGCAATCTGATAAGGAAGACCCGTATCACTTGGGAAGCGTCTGTAACACAGGTATGACAATTTTGGACAAAGCTGCTGCTCCTGAAAGGAACATGATACGGTGAATCAGTAAAGGGATATTACCTGTGGATATTAGCGCCAGGGAGGGAGCTTCCTCTGGACTCAGGGGCCAGCAGTGGCTTTCTTCATTCCAAAATTCTGTAGAAACATAAAGCATACCCATGAGGAGGGGTAAATAATTCCACAGAGAGAATTAAGCAGCAAGCCTCTTTTTTTTCTCACCTAAGGCTATAGTTGCATGTGTGATTACATGTCACCCAGGTAACAGTTGAGTCCACCACGCAGTTGTGTCCACCATGTACCTGCCCATCCCCACTCCTGGACCGCAGTTTGGTTTTGGAATGAATTATTTTTTTGTCAATACCTACAAATTATGGCAGACCTTGTGCAAACCTCAGAGGCAGCTAGGGCTTCCCGGCCTCCTGCAAATGTATTAGCCTGACCTGGAAACTTGAAGGCAGTTCCTGCTACCAGGCAGCTCTCTCATTCTTGGCCATCTTACAAAATGCAAACAGCTTGGAGCATTTATCCTCCGGATCTTTCTCAACCCCACAGTATCTTGAGCTTCTTTCTCATCAACTCTTCCAAATTCACGCGAAAAATAGAAGCTCATGGCATCTGGTCGTATCGCCCTCCTGCCTCATCACTGACATCCAAAACCTCCTCGACACTCCTCAGCAGCTTGGGTAATTTCCGTGTCTGAAGAAGACCTGTCCAACCAGAGGCTCCCTGTTCTTTGATGCTGCAACTTTCCCCATCTCAACCAAAGCTATGCCTAGAACTTCTTGGCATCTCCTAGAAGTGTTCCATGCCATAAATGCTCAATTCCTCTGCTGCAATATCTTACTGTCCCCACTGCTGCTTCATGCGTCAATGACATTGAAGCCTTTAGGGTCTCGTCCTTCCCTTTTTCTCAGCCTGTGAACTGCTAAGCTTCAAATTCTTCCCTAACCAGCCTAGACCCCACAATCCCCCATTTCTTTTTTTTTATATATATACGTTAAGTTCTAGGGTACACGTGCACAATGTGCAGGTTTGTTATATATGTATACTTGTGCCATGTTGGTGTGCTGCACCCATCAACTCGTCAGCACCCATCAACTCATCATTTACATCAGGTATAACTCCCAATGCCATCCCTCCCCTCTCCCCCCTCCCCATAATAGGCCCCAGTGCGTGATGTTCCCCTTCCCAAGTCCAAGTGATCTCTTTGGTCAATTCCCACCTATGAGTGAGAACATGCGGTGTTTGGTTTTCTGTTCTTGCAATAGTTTGCTGAGAATGATGGTTTCCAGCTGCATCCATGTCCCTACAATGGACACAAACTCATCCTTTTTTATGGCTGCCTAGTATTCCATGGTGTATATGTGCCACATTTTCTTAATCCAGTCTGTCACTGAGGGACATTTGGGTTGACTCCAAGTCTTTGCTATTGTGAATAGTGCCACAATAAACATATATGTGCATGTGTCTTTATAGCAGCATGATTTATAATCCTTTAGACAACCCCCCATTTCAGCTACTTGCTTGCCACCCACACTCTCAATCCCCTTGTCCCTCTGCCACCAACTGCTTAAACCCAGATTTTGTTCAGGCTGCTAAAAACCTCTGCAGAAACTCCTATGGCCAATCAGTTCACTGGCACTACAAATACATGACCGCCAGCATCAGCCTCACTCTTGAGCCTATCTAGGGATCATTTAAAGAAGGAAGTCAAGCATAAGTATGTTTTGGTTTACTTGTCAAGCTCAATTAAACCTTTTAGCTTCCCTGAAATGTTGATACTTGTACTTAGGAGAACCTGAGACAAAGGTAAGATCAACCTTTGCCTCTGACCCAAGTAGCAACAAGGTTCTTTTTTTTTTTTTTTTTTTTTTTTTTTGAGACACAGTCTCGCTCTGTCGCCCAGGCTAGAGTGCAGTGGCCGGATCTCAGCTCACTGCAAGCTTCGCCTCCCGGGTTTACGCCATTCTCCTGCCTCAGCCTCCCGAGTAGCTGGGACTACAGGCGCCCGCCACCTCGCCCGGCTAGTTTTTTGTATTTTTTAGTAGAGACGGGGTTTCACTGTGTTAGCCAGGATGGTCTCGATCTCCTGACCTCGTGATCTGCCCGTCTCGGCCTCCCAAAGTACTGGGATTACAGGCTTGAGCCACCGCGCCCAGCCAGGTTCTTTTTTTTTAACAGATTCTGCAGGTTACAGCACTGCAGCCATTGTTCCTTTTAAGAGACCAGCATCCTTGCCACAGGGACAGTTTCAGAGGCTTCTGGAATCAATTCCTCACTACCTTGCAGTGGAGATTGCATTGGAGATTGGTGGTAGCACTTCTCACAGACCCCCTCGTTGATCACTGTGTCCTTGCACTGCGACCTATATAAGCAAAGGGTTGTTCATGCATGGAGAAATCAGCCTTCAGGGCAGGGGCAGCTCACGTGTCCAGAGGCATTCTAATCTCTACGCTGAGGACGGGCTAGTCTCTTTGACAACAGATCTCCCTATCTTTAAAAACTAAGAGCAAATCAACATCTTTGCTCGTGAACAAAACTTACTGGCCTGATCCACAGAAGTGGTACATGAGGCATTCATAGAGAGAGTCAACCTTTTCCTAGTAGGATAAGCACGTATAACCCTTTTTATGCAATGCATGTAAATGCATATGGCTCATTACATTGTAATTCCTTGAACAATGACACAGCCACACTATCTAGATCTAATTTAGCTCTAGCTGTCGGGGCATGAATTATCCCAGCCCTTGGCCCGCATGGCTGCCTTGACAAATGCATGAACTATGGCCTCACCTTGGCCTGTGTGGCCTGAGTGACAGGGCTTGCTTGACTTGTACGCCTCTAGAACTCACACTGTGATGTGGTCGCTCACCCATCTCCCTGTCAGCATATCCCAGACACAGGCAATGGGAAATGAATAGCATGGGAGGGCTCAATCAGGTGCAGTTAGTGGGAATTATACTAATCGATAACCCAGGTCAGAGTTCCAGCCATACTCCTATTTTCCATTTGGAACTAAATGAGATAGCAAATATAAAGGATTTAAAACAGGGCCTGGGACATAGCAAATTCTCAGCAATTACTAGTTGGGCAATAAACTTAGACACTGTAGTGTGGTGGCTCAAAGTCTGGACTCTGGAGCTAGATTCTTTTGCTCAAAACCCAGCTCTATGGCTTGTAAACTGTGTGACTTTGGTTTAGTTACTTAGCATCTTGTGGCTCAGTTTCTCTTCCTTGAAATGGGAATAATAATAGTTACCAACCCATTAGCTTGTTGTGGACGGCACTTAGCACATAGAAGGCACTTGATAAGTGATAGCTACTTTTATTAACTAACTGAGAAATGAAGGGTCTTTTGGAGACTGCCTTATTGTCTCTCTGCCATCTCTGCTGGGGCACTGGGGAGACATTTTCGTACCTCTTTAGCTTGGGCTCTGTGATGGATTAGAAATGAATACAAATTCTTTGAAATGTCTCCCTTTGGAAGGTAGAGCTTAATTCCCTTGCCCACGAATCTGGAATGATCTTAATGACTTGCTTGGGCAATAGAATGTGGCAAAAGTGATGTTCTGAGACTTTCAGGACTAGGTCAAAAGCAGCCTTTCCGCTTCCGCTTGGATCTTGCAGAAGGCTTGCTCTTGGGAAGGACTTTCTGAGAAACCAGCCTTTAGGCTGTGAGAAGCCCAAGCCACATGAAGAAGCCATGCACAGGCAGCCCCAGAACCAGAGCCAAGTTCCCAAGTGTCACTCAGCATCAACTGCCAGACATACAAGTGAGCCATTTTTTTTTTGTCTGGCCCAGTCAAGTCTTAAGACAACAGCAACCCAGCTGCCACCTACCTACAACTGCACAAGAGACCCCAAGTAAAAACCACCTGGCTGAACCAAATCAACCCACAGAACCATGAGAGATCATACTAAATAGATGCATCAGCCATTATGTTTTCGGATGGTTCATTACAGCAGAAATAACCAGAACAGTGTCCAACCTGAAAGAGGTTGTCAGTACTCCTGGATGTTCTCCCACCTGTCTTTGCACCACTCCTTCCTCCTCATCTGAACCTTCACCCCTCGCCACCTGCCTCTCCCTTTGCAGCAGCACATCTCATGGTACAGATTAGAGTTTAGCCTGCAGAAAAGGCAGGGAGAGGAGGATTGCTTAGAAGGTCTGTGCGGCTTTAAGGGTTGCAAATCTCTCAGAAATCCAAGAGCAGGAATCACTCCAACCAGTGGATGAGGCTGGGAAACGGAATTCAAGGAAGTGCCAAGCGTTTCTCTTCCCCTGCTGGCATCCACCATTCATTCCAGAAATACTTGCCAAGTGCCCATTCAGGTTTGCTCTCAACTCAACCCTCCAACGTCTGCCTCCGCAGGCTCTTCACATCTCCTGATGCTTCCCACCAGTGTCTACATCATCTACACTTTATCTTTAGTTTACATTATAAATCCTGTTGCTCTACAACTGCCCCTTGCTCATGACACACACTTCCTCCCTTGCAGGGGCCCTATTCAATGTGATGACCTCACAAAATGCAATTTGGCCACTTCAGCTTCAGCTTAATGTCCCAGGCCAAATTCCTGAAACCAAGAATTGATGGGCCACCCCTTGGGCCAAGTGTTTACCTCTGGTCCGATCAGCACTCAGAAAGCCACACGTGGTTGTGGGGTGGTTCCTAATAGGAAAGGCGGACAGAGTGACAAGGCAGGGGCTTGGAGAGCATAATGGCTCCATCACTAATCTCTGTGATTCTTGGCACAACCAACTTCCCATCTCAGGTTTTTTTGTTTCCTCCTGTGTAGAATGAAATCATTCCATCAAGTGGGCGGAGGGAGGGATTGCACCTGGTAGATGTTCCAGAACCTAAAAGGAGCTGAAGCCTGTAAAGTTTGGGAAAGGATACCTGCTTTTTTTCACAATCCTCAAACAACCCTATCCAGTAGCAACTGGTATTATCTTCATTTTACAGTTGGGGAAACTGAGGTGTGGCAAGATTAAGTGGTACATTCAACTCACACAGTCAGTAAGTGACTCAGTTGGGACCCAGACACTAATCTGCTTGCCATCAAAGCCTGTGTTCTGATTCATTCGCTGTGCACCCTTTATCTATGCCACAGTCTGTGCCCAGGAGGAAAAAAATGATATAAAATGAAAAGGGTTGAGAAATACTAGAACAGTCTGTAATATTTCTTTCAGCACTCCATCTTCCTCTCTTATGCTCTAATATTTTGTTCTGTTAAGCATTTCAGGACACCGGCGGCCTGATAAGTAATAATGAGCTGGATGTAAACCAAAGGCCTCAAGGAGAGATGACTGCTCGCAATGACATCTCCCCCCATGGGACAATTTCATGATATCACATAATACAAGGGTGGGGAGATGCCGCCATCCCTTTCTATTAATACCATTCAGTGAAAATTTTAAAGAAACAGGACTTCATCAGCTGTCGTGGCTGGTAAAGTGGCCAAAGGCCTTAGTCTCTGTAACTCTGAGAGCCCTCCGAGGCTGCGCATTCAGAGCATGTCGGGCCAATGAGCACCCCCATTAGCCGAGCAGCCTCTCTAATTAGCACAGCCCCTGAGGAAGGAGGGCAGAGGCCTGGGTCAATGCGGAGAGGGTCCTGCCCTCTCTGTGGATCACGGTCCGGAGAACAGGTTTCACAGGGTCTCTAATGTGTATTTGAATGTCTTGCTCTGTGCTGTCACTCCCTGGCTTGAATACAGATGAACCCTGCTGAAACACAGCAGCTGCTACAGGGAGGGGGCTGGCTGGAGCCTAATGTCTGCCAGAAGACGGAGAATTCCTCCACCCAGGGGCTCTCAGCTGGGGCTCCCTGAAACTAGAACACACTTAAGATATCAGTAACAGGGGGCTGCACCCAGAACAAGGGAGGAGGGCATGTTTATGGCACTCAGCATTCAGTAATTCCAGAAAAACTTTGTAGAGGTCTTTACATTTACCAATTTTGTTTAAGCAGTTTTTGTTTTAATTACCCATGGCATAGGTGGTGGAAATCATCATCTTTCATGATAGCTGTGCTCATGTATAGCGGTAACTATATCCCAGGCACCATTCTGAAAATTCTTAAAATATTAACTCATGTACTGTGTACATGAATGCTGTAAATTACATAATCCATTTTTATCATAATTTCACAGGTGAGGAAACTAAGACACAGGCAGGATAAAGAACTTTTCTTTCGGGCTAAACAATTAAATTATGAGGCTGGGATTTAAACCTAAACAAATGTGCACCATGGTTGTATCAGTTAGCTTCTGCTATGTAACAAACATCCCAAAGCTTAATGGTTTAAAATGGCATATTTATTATTCTTAATTATTATGTGAGTGACATGGTTCTTCTGGTCTGTGTCATCTCAGCTGATCTCTTTGGTCAGCTAGCAGCTCTGCCAGGGCTGGATAGTCTAGAATGGCCTCATCCATGTGTCTGGTGTGTTGGCTTCAGGTTGGCTGGGGTGCTAGGAATGACTTGGCTGTGTGTCCCTCATCACCCAACAGGCTGTCCTGGATTTGTTCACATGCAGGTGCCACAGGGTCCTAAGATGAACAAGAGAGGGAAGATTCTCAATGAGCCAGTGCTTTTAGGGCCTCTGCTTGTGTCATATTTGCCAATGGTCCATGGGCCAAAGCAAGTTACCAGGCTAGCCCGAGTCAGTGTGGGAGGCGAATGCCCAAGGAATAAATAAGGTCTATTTTTACAATCTCCACAATAGTCTGAAATCTGAACCATTCATTTGTCTGCCTCATAGGCTTCTAGTAATCTTAACCCAATTTTGGTTCTCAGTGGGGCCCAGAGCAGGAATAGTTGAAAGAAAAATCTCAACTATTTTCCAAAAGGGGCCACATACTTCTCACCCATGCCCAAGTCATTCCTGCCTTTCTTCCATTGCCCCCACCCAATTATCATCCCCACCACCACCACCACCATTGTGGGGAAATGAAATCTGATTAAATGCTCATGGATGGAAAAGAAAATGGATTGTGATTCAGGGAATTTGAATTTAGTTACTCGAAACTAGCTGTGGGACCTTGGGCAGGTCACTTCCATTTCTCTGACCCTCAGTGATTTTTACTTTTTCAATGTAATAGCCCCAATTTTTCTATAAACATGAATTCAGTTCCCACTGTGTGCTAGGCATTGCACTGAACAACACAGATACCATTGTGAAAACAGACACAGTCCTTGACTTTATGAAGCATATAGCATAATGGGATAAACAGATGTTAATCAAATAATCTCCATAATGAGCATATAATTACAGACTGAGATAAGTGCTCTGAAGGACAAGAGCCCAATTCTATAAGAAGTTACTACAAAGGTGTAGTCTGGTGTAGACCATGAGAGAGGAGCATGAAGGAAAGTCCCTGTCAAGTGAAGGACAGTTGAGAGGAAATTAACTACGAGGACCAAGGCAGATGACATTGAACCCAGAGTTATTGGGAGAAAATTCTCCATAGATCTCTTGCATTTCTGCATGTTTTGAAAGCAGAGGGCCTGTCTGCCTTTGTCTTGGGCTATATTTTCAAGGATATTTGGAAAACAACCTTGAAAGACAGAGATGATATCTTCTTCTACAGCAATGGGTAGGCATGCTCACTGCCCATTGTAGAAGATTCAGGTTTCAGCTGGGTGTGGTGGCTCATGCCTGTAATCCCAGAGCTTTGGGAGGCCAAGGTGGGAGGACTGCTTGAGGCCAGGAGTTCGAGACCAGTCAGGGAAACATAATGAGACCCTGTCTCTAACAAAACAAATTTCTTTTCTAATCAACTGGGCATGCACCTGTAGTCCTAGCTACTCACAAAGCAGAGGCAGGAGAATCACATGAGTCCAGGAGTTTGAGGTTACAGTGAACTATGATTGCATCTACCGCACCCTAGCCTGGGCACAGGGCAAGACCCTGTCTCAAAAAAAAAAAAAAGAAACAAAGAGAGAAAGAAGAAAAAAGAAGATTCAGTTTCCCTCTTCACATTACACTCTTGGAACTGGGGCTTAGAGAACCAACACAAAAATGGTGATATTCTGGACTCCACTATTGCTATGAGTCATAAATTATCCTTTATCTCGACCCAGGTGTCTCATATCTTTTGCAGCATCCTTGAAGCTAAGGCCAACTAACAGGTTAGCTTTCAAGGAAGTTAAAACTCAGATCCTTCATGGTTCTTAATATTTGCAGGTTCCCTCAAAAAAGTGACATACAAACTGGAGCTTAAAGGATGAATAAAGCAGGAGGATAGAGGGAAGGAACAGAGTTCTAGGCAGTGAATATGTGCAAAGACTTGGAGGTGATGGAAAGCAAGGACACACCAAACAAAATTTGCTCAATCTAGCAGGACTACAGAACCTGGTGATGAAATGGAAAGAGATGAAGCCAGAGGGGTGGGAAGGAGTGGGAAGATGATGTTTAGCCGTGTTAAGCAGGGAGATTTTATCCTGAAGGCAAGTGTAAACCACTGAAGGCTATTTTGGGCAGACCGGACTCAAAAGCCATTGAGGGAAATTTTGAATGCCCTCTACCACCTTAGCCTCCAGAACCTTTTCTACCTCAGTACCGTCCATGAAATAGCCTTGGTTGCAACGTAGGTTGGCATAGCAACTGATGATGTGGTTGTTTTCACCACAGTTTTATTTTTATTATCTCTAGATTGTCAAGCTGGCCCTAAGTGTTTGGACAATCACAGAGCACTGGATGTGGGGAAGAGAGCTAGAAAACCAACCTCCCTCTGGCTGAAGAGTGAACAGCAAAAAGAAGGTAATTTATTTTGCAAGACTGAGACCACTAACCAGTCCTTTGTGGCCTGACTAGTGACTGCTTGTTTAAGCCAGTCAGGCCAGGTAAAATAATCTCTTTCCTATAACTTATGCAATACACAGTGAGAGACATTACACCTGGGGCTTCAAAAAGAACTAATTTCCCTTATCTGAGTGTATATGGGATATACAGTATATTTGAGTGTAGAGTCAGACCACTTGGGTTTAAATCCTGGGTTCTGACTTCAGGCAAATGAATTAATCGCACTGTGCCTCAGCGTCCCGACCTGGGAAATGGGACCTAGCTCAACAGGCTGCCATGAAGATTACTTATGTAAAGGGTCCAGAACAGTGTGTGGCACCTTATATGCATTCAAGAAATATTGACTATCATTATTAGTGTTTATTTGAAATATATATCCTCACAACTTCTATCGTTCAAAAACTTCAAATATTTACCTCATTCCTAATAGAGCAGGTATCATGCAGCAAATTAAACACCTGTAGCTACTGCATCATTTTCAAATAAACTCCCTCTTAGAGTCCATGGAAATCACTAAGCTTTGATATTCAAAACCTGCCAAAATACCGTTGAATGGCCCTACTTCAACACAATTTGTTGATGGCTCCCAAGTACTTACAAAGTTTTCTTCCTGAGGGAGACCTGGGGCTTGTGGATTAGGGGGTCGTCCACAATTGCCAGTGGAACCCAGAGTCTTTAAACTGGGGAAGATCCACAGAACATGAAGAGCAATAAACCATTATTGCTTTAACACACTGTTTCAAAGTGGTTAGTTAGGAAGATACAACTGATAGAGGAAACAGATTCCTCGCGACGCCCCCTAAGATTCTGACTCATGAAGTCTAAGGTAGGGCCTGGGTAGCTACTGTTGACTTGTGTCTCCAGGTGATTCCAATTTACTTGGTTTCCATCAGGGTTCCCTCCAACCCTTCCTGATGATAAGAATCACCTGGAGACTCCTAGACCCTCACCCAGACCTTCTGAACCAGAAAGTCCAGGGGAGAGCTCTGGGAATTGAGAGACTGAATATACAGGTGGACAAAGGCTTGACCATAATAAAATTGAATTCTGAACCATTCTCTGTAGCAAACCCTCCAGGAAGCCAAACAACAACTCCTGCAGCCATCGGCTCAGAAGAACCAAGACTTAATCAATAACTGACAATTTTCCTAGTTCTTTTGATTTATTATTGTTTTTTGTAAAGTCTTACTATGTTTCCCAAGCTGGTCTCAAACTCCTGGGCTCAAGCGATCCTCCTACCTCAGCCTCCCAAATTGTTGAAAACATAAGCGTGAGCCACTGCACCTGGCCCAATTTCCTTAATTCTTGGCCTTGCTTCCAATTTAAGACCAATCAGAGAAAGTCAAACATGCCCCCTAACAAATCACATGGGGTTTCCTGCCCCTAGTTAACTTGTCTCTAGCTTCTCCTGGCCCGCAGCCTCCACTCAGGGCCCACCTGAAGTCTCCCCCTGCTTCCCGCCTCTAACGCCTCCCCACTCCTCCGCCTACCTTTGAGCCTCTACCAAACAGAAGTGAGAATGGCTGACTCCCTTGCTGGAGCAAGCCCCAAATAAATATCCTTTGCTTGTTCTCATTTGGGTGGTCTTTTAAAAATTACAACTGAATTTATATATTTGATAAAAACAAGTGATTCTTATCATCGGGACAATTTGGAACACACCCTCCCAGACCTTGTTGCTCAAAATGTGATTCCCAGAACAACAGCAGCAGCATTGAAATGTAGAATCTCAGTCCCGGCCCCAGACTTACTGATTTTTAACAAGAACCCCTGAGGTGATCCTCCAGCACACGAAAGTGTAAAAAGCATTAACCAGGAGCACTGATCAAGTCAGTGGGTCTCAACCCTGGGAGCACATTAGAATCCTCTGGGGCTGATTTATTAGTCCTGGGTAGGACTTGCACATCCGTGGTCGTAAAAGCTCTCCAGGTGATTCTTATGTGCAGCCAGTGCTGAGAATCACAGATGTAGGACAAGGGTTCCCACACTTTGGGAGTTGTCAGAATCATCTGGAGAACTCACCAGGTGCACAGAGGTCCTGACTTGATAAAAGAAGATGCACCTGGGCCTTGCTCGTCTTTCCAAGTTCCCAGGTGATTCTGAAACTGACCAAAGTATGAAAACTGATCTAGGAGAAGTGCTGTAAGGGAAAGAGTCCCATGGAGACCTCCTTGGAACTCCAAGGAGGGTGAGACAGTTCTTGTTTCTTCCCCATATCTTCTTCCTCAATTCGACTTGGCCAGCACCACGGCTCATAAAGTTTATGGAATGAAAGAACTCAGAACTGGAGGGAACTGAAGGCATCTTCAAGTATGAAAAACAGAGATTTGCCAGCCAAATTCAGCTCATGACTGTGTACTTTTTTTATTAGATAGTTTTATGGTTTTTAAGGTTTAAATCCATTGCCAACATTTTTTGTTGTTGTTGTTGTTTTTGGAGACAGAGTCTCACTCTGTTGCCCAGGCTGGAGTTCAGTGGCACGATCTCGGCTCACTGTAATCTCCGCTTCCTGGGTTCAAGCCATTCTCCTGCCTCAGTCTCCCGAGTAGCTGAGACTATAGGCTCCTGCCACCATGCCCGGCTAATTTTTTGTATTAGTAGAGACAGGGTTTCACCATGTCAGCCAGGATGGTCTCAATCTCCTGACCTTGTGATCCACCCGCCTCGGCCTCCTAAAGTGCTGGGATTACAGGCATGAGCCACCACTCCCGGCCGCCAACGTTTTTAAAAAGGAGATTGAATTTTCAGATTCTTCTGGAAGCTCAAAGGACCTAGCAAAGAGGGACAAGGGAGGAAGAGGGAGGGGAAGGAGGGGGAAGGAGAGAATGGAGAGATGGAGGTGAGGAAGGGGAATAAGAGGGGGCAGAAGGAGGGTGAGGGGGAGATATCTTCTGTGTCTTCTTTTAAATTTTTTTTTCATTTTTGTGGGTACATAGTAGACCACATTCCTACATGACAGCAATTGGCCAGAACAGCCCTTTAAAATGCGGCATGTGCTCACCAGTTTGCCACCGTCCCTGCCTGATCCACATCACTCATTTTTGTTACCCGCTTGGCCCTGCGAGCATCTAATTTGGAGTCTTTATATAGAGAGAGTTCAACTTCGTCTTTTGTGGAAGAAAAAATCGAGCCCTATAGTGGAAGCTGTTTGTCCAACGTCCCTCACTTATGGCCAGAACTGGGACTTGGATCAAAATTCTGACTGCTTTTTGCTTGTAGGGGTTTGGGGATTCTGTTGGGTTAGTTTCTCCCTTCCTGAGATCCCAGCCAGAGGCCAAAGACCTAGATGTCCTCAGTTCCCACTTAGAACCCAGGGCAAAGCACTTTGAAGTATAGGCAACCTCTGCTCTTGGCTTTTGGGCTGTCACCTACTCAGACACACCTATGCAGCAGTTTACTTAGCCTCTCTGCATGTCAACAAACTCATCTACACAATGAGAGTAACAACGGTGCCTGTTCTATAGGGTTGTTTTGAGGGTTAAATTACATTGTGTTTGTAAACCATTATTCTGGCACTTGAGACATAGGAAGGGCTCTGTAAGTGAACATTAAATGACATTAATGATTTTTTTCAACATATGTGCTCATCTGAGAGCACCACCACTGTCCAGCTTTAAAATGGTGTTCAGTTTCTGCCAGTCTCAAACTGACTCAGAAAGCAATGTGTTGAGAGAGCCACCTATTGGAGAATAGCATCAGGCAAAGCTCTTAAAATGTGCTAAGCCTCAGCTTTTTGTCATCTGTAAAGTAGGGATAATAATAGCACTTACTCCTTAGAGTTGCCATGAAGTTTAAATAAGATAATGCATGTAACAGCGTTGCTTATCAAGTGCCCAGCTCCCAATCAATAGCCTTGGGGTTTTGACTCCTTGAAGCAGAGTCACCACCTAGTGGCATTAAGAGAGTAAGTAACTCCAGGCTTTGCAGGGCATAAGAGAAAAGAATGGCAAAAATACAGTCCCCCATGAGTGGTGGGTACAAAGGTCTGATTTGACTGTGGAAGTCAAATTCAGGAAGTGACTGGCCCCTCCATGAGCTTAGGCGTTGTCCCCAAGTCCATCCCTGGATCACTCTCTGCCATTGCACTCCATGCTCCGTAAACACCCTGGCTTTTCAGCTCGTTTGAGAATTCTCCTCTTGACCTTGGCCATCTGGAGTCTGGAATGAACTTCCTGGCACCTGGGCTTGGTTCATGGTTGTCTCAGCCATTGAGGCTGCTATCACAGAGCACCATAGACTGGGTGGCTTAAACAACAAGGTTCTTGAGGCTGGAAGTCTCAGATTAGGGTGCCAGCATGTTGGGTTCTTGGTGAAGTCTCTCTTCTTGGTTATGACCTTACAGGGTCTTTCCTTGGTGAGTGCAAGGAGAGAGAGGGACAAGGGAGGAAGAGAGAGGGGAGGGAGAGGGAAGGAGAGAATGGAGAGATGGAGGTGAGGAAGCGGGGATAAGAGGGGGCAGAAGGAGAGTGAGGGGGAGATATCTTCTGTGTCTTCTTTTAAATTTTTTTTTCATTTTTGTGGGCACATAGTAGCTGCATATGTTTATGGGATACATGAGATGTTTTGGGATAGGCATGCAATATGCAATAATCACATAACAGAAAATGGGGAATCCATCCCCTTGAGCATTTATCCTTTTTGTTACAAACAATCCAATTATACTCATGGTTATTTTTAAATGTGCAGTTAAATTATTTTGACTGTAGTCACCCTGTTGCACTATCATATACTAGGTATTAATAATCACAGCATGGAAAATGGGGTATTCGTCCCCTCAAACATGTATTCTTTGTGATTACAAACAATCCAATTATACTCTTTTAGTTACTTTAAAATGCAAAGTTAAGTTATTATTGTGTTCCTTCCTCTTTTAATAAGAACCCTAACCTCACCATGAGGGCCCTACTCTCATGACCTAATCTAACCCTAATCACCTCCCAAAGCTTGGGAGGCATGGTATTTAACCACTTTCAAATACCATCACACTGGAGGTTAGAGTTTCAACATATTAATTTTGGGGGGTATGAAAACATTCCATCCATAACAATGGTTACTTGGCTTACTCTTTGACCACTAGCTTGGTTAAGGTGGCCAGTTTCTGGACCCAACTATTTAGCTCATGGGTAGATCCGAATTTGACTGTGTGCCATTCACATGACTGAAGCCAGCTGGTCTTCCCCAGCATGGATAAGAGCTGCTCTTCTCCACTTCGCAATGTGGCCAGCTAGAGATGCCCTTGCCCTTCCATAAGAGCCCTGGAAACTGCCCCTGCCCTGCCCAGAAAAACCCAAACCACAGTAAGGTGGCATCATCTACTCACTGTAAGCCACCCATCAGTCTGCAAAAGTCCCCTGTGCTGGTTTCTAACAAGGTCACCTGAGGCTCCCCCTCTCTTCCACTATCCTCACCCTGTTTCTTACTTCTCCCCAAGCAGAAGCCATCATCAAGAGCAAGATATTCTTTCTGCAAAGAGAAAGAGTGCTGTTAGGATGAGTTGAGTTTGAGGATATCTTATTTTTTCCCACCATCCAAAAAAACAGGTAGGAAGAGCCATGCCATGTGAATGGTGCCTCTCTCCACCCTTTCTCTTCCTCCCAGTTTCTTTATTAAGACAGATAGAGGGGACTATCCCCATGAAGATGAAAACAGAAATTCATTCATTTCTTTCTTTCAATAAATGTATAATAATCACCTACTATGAGACAGGAGCTGTTCTAGCAGTTAGAGATCCAGCTGAGAACAAAACAGACAAACATCCATCCTCCCTGGACCTGAATTTCAAAGCAGAGAGATGGACAACAAATCAGATAAATAATGAAAGCACATACTGTGTTAGTGATAGGTGCTAAGGAAGAAAAAACCAGGGAAATGAGAAGGTGACATTCGGATACAGACCTGGAAGTGGCAAAGGAGCCAACCATACAGATATTTGGGAGAAGAACATTCCAAATGGAGGAAAGAGCAAGTGCAAAGCCCTGAGATTAGATTGTGGGTTGTTCCAGGAGCAACAAGGAGGCCAGTGTGTCGGGGGTGGGTGAGTCAGGGTAGAACTGTGGTCAAAAGGGGACTGGATGGGCTGGAAGGTGAAGGTCTTGTCACCCTCTGAAATGGGAAGCACTGGGGAGATGATGAACAGAGGAGTGACAATATTAAATTAAGCAAAATTAATTTAAATTAATCTAAATGATTAATTTAGATAAATTATGCTTAATTTAACTGGAGCCAGAGTGATAGGCAAATGAGTAGATGGACAGATGGATGAATGGATAGCTAGATGTGTGGATGCATTCATGGAAGGATGAATGAGTGGATGGATGGATGGATGGATGGATGGATGGATGGATGGATGGATGGATGGGTGGGTGGATGGATGGATGGATGGGTGGGTGGGTGGATGGATGGATGGATAGACAAATGACAAGGATGGTTTCCCCACTTCCCCTTGTTCAAACTATAGAGTTTTGAATAGTCCATTTTAGAACAATTCATGGAGCTCACCACCCACCTAAGGATATTACAGCAATGCCCCAACTTAAAAAAAAGAAAGAAAAGAAAGAAAGAAATGTTGTGTGCATAGCTGAAGCCCTAAGGAGGCAAGGAGCCTCATCAGATGCCTGGGAGAAGCTGGAACTAGAGCCTCCCTTCCTCTTTAGTCCTCCCAACTGAGGTGAGAGACATTCTAAAAACTGAGATGTGGACACTCAGGGGAATTTTTAGTTTGTGTGAAGCATCTGCTCACTTAGAGCTTGGTGCATGGTTCTTTTTGTAAGCATGTTTTACATAACCTTGCATAAAGAGGACTCTCGGGACCATGCCTGTCCCATATATAGTAAGTATTCCCAGGAGCCCAGGGAGAAGGGCTGCCAACTATGGGGAAATACCTGAAGGCCTTGCTGTCTGGGTGACATTGAGAAAAGTTTGTGCCTCATGTGGGTTTTATATCCAAATACTTATCCAAGGACACATTCCTCCTCCACTGCCTCAGGAAACAACCTTTTTGTTGTTAAATGTCCAGGCTCCCAGGGGGCACCTAGCCCTGCCCAGACTATTCTCCTGGCTGTACCTTTCCTATAGCCACAGGGAGACTGGAGAAAGAAAGTTTATCAAAAATAAAACCCACTTTGAATACTTCGGCAGACGATGTCCCAGGAATGGTTAGTCATGCAATTCCAAGTCTAGATTCAGTCTGGCCACAAAAGCTTCTTCTATTCCGCACAGTCATTAGCAACCCTGAAATCAATAGACTGCCCATGCCAGCCCTAAGAAATGCAAAAACAGTCATAGCCACAGCTCTGGTTAAGCTACTGTGGTGTTTTAGGAGCTCACGGAGGGAGGCGGTGGAGAGAGCGGCAATCAAATGAGTGCATATTTCCCCCCTTATCATAAAGATATTTGAATTGCAGGTTACGTATATGTGGCTGTGAGGGTCTTTAATCTCTCTCTTTCTGTTTCTGTCCCTCTCTGTCTCTCTCTGTCTCTCTCTGTCTCTCTCTCTCTCACACACACACACACACACACACACTTAGTCTGCATATCTCTTTTGCTTTTATATATTGCATTGGCAAGCATATACAATGATAATGGTGCCTGAGACTGTTAGTCAAGGAGAGAAAGAAAGTCTGCATGAGGAAAAAACAAAAGATTCACATATGGGACAAAAGTTCAAGGGGGTATCTTAAGTTATGATTAAGATGCAGCAACGAGAAATAATTGCCTGCTTGCCATACCAAAAAAAGACAAAAATGCTTACTTTCAAAGTGGAGAAATCAACCCATATATTTTAATTTGTCTGTAACAAAAATTTAACAAAATAAAAACCTCTCATAGAAATCTACAAAGAAATACACAAATAAGTAAATACTTTCATTTATAAAAATATGTTTTAAATGAGTATTTATTGGTACCAAATATGTTATACATTGTTAAGAGAAAAAATGAAATAAAATAACATGAGATTTTCATTTCTAATAATCTAATAGGTTGGATATCTTGGGAAAACCCCTGGCACAAAACATGTAGAAATTCTTCTAAATGAATATACGAGCAGCATCCAAATAGCGTAAATCCCCAGATGTCAAAATATGAAATGGCAGCTGAAAAGCAGAGTGACAAGTTGACACTGAGGCTATAGCAGGCCTAGGGGCATTTGCCAATCTCAGTGATCAAGAGGTTTTTTTTTTTTTTTTTTTTTTTTACAGTTTTACAGATGTTAGCAGTCACATGAGGAGAAATGACCAAAGTCCTAGACCTGCCCATGGTAGGAATATACCCACACAAGGTCAGGACCCTCAAAGGGCTATTCTTTTGATGAGAGGTTTGCCTAGAAAATAATTCACCCACTGGCAAAGGAATAAGACTAAGGATACCTGTTGAAATCAGTTCAATTCAAAAGGAAAAATATTTCCCTGACAGTTCATTACCATAGAGTCATTCTCAGGTGGATTTGAGATTCCAATTATACTTTCTACATGGTTTGGAAAACCCCAGCAGAAAAATTAGAAGAGTGAGTCCACACTGGTAGCCCTTCAGAGTACCTAGAAGAAGAAAATGCAAATTCTCCCTGGAGGTACCCACCCTCAACCCAGGTCGCCTAGGAATCCACAGATAATACCCTACTAAACATTAGCTCAATAACCAAAACTAAAAAATACACAAAAGAATAACCATGAGTGAAAATAAGTAGAAACAATGAAGAACACAAGAACTTTAGACCCCCAAGAACTCTGCAATGTAGAATTGTCAAGTTCAGAATATGAAATATATATTTTTTAAAAGGAGAAAAACTAAAATATTCAAAAACAGAGGTAAGAGTGAAAAATAATCAAATGTAACTCTTGGAAATAAAAACTAATTTAAATTAAAAACCCAGTGAACAAATAAACCAACAGATTGTAAACAAATGAAGATAAAATAATGGCCTAGAAAATACACCTGAATAAACTACCTAGAATATTGCACAGAGAGATAAAGAATATAAAATTATGGAGTGGTTAAGAGGCACTGATTCTAGAATACATATTTAATCATATTGCCTAAATAAGGGAATATAATGAAGAAAAACAATCCTTGCAGAGAGAATAAATGAAGATTTTCCAAACTGACAAAGAAATTAACCTTCACACTCAGAAAGCATACAAACACAAACTGTTTTTTTAAAAAATTAACACCTGTGCACATTGCAGTGAAATTGAAAAATACTCAAACCACTCCCCATTGCCAAAGATAAAGATATTAAAGGCAGCCTGAAATTAAAGACAAAGAAGTGGAGTTTGAGTAGCAGAAGACTTTCAATAGCAGCAATGGAAACTTGAAGATAATAGAATGAGATCTTAAATGTGCTGAAAGAAAATAACTGTCAACTCAGAATTGTATACCTAGCTAAACTATCATTCTGTAACAGGAACTAAATAATGCCATTGAAGAAAAATAAAATATCTTCACTAGGGAATTAAAGGAAGTATTTTAGGAAGAAAGAATGTGAATCCCAGAAGAAAGGTCCAAATAAAACAAGGAAATGTGCATAGAATCAGGTTTGTGGATTCAGTGGTCTTACGTAAGTTTGGTCAAAATCATAACAGCATAAGACATCTCAACGGTGTCATAAAGTGGAGATAAGCAGTTGCTCCTTTTGCAGATGCTAATGCATGCAAAAGTTCCCCTCTAATACAAGCTGGTCCAGAAAATCTTTTGCCATCAGTATTTTAAAAAGTTTTTTCTGACTATGTTATACAGTTCCTTCCATTGCTCCTAGGGTACTCTTCCCTCTATATGAACTCAACCTGAAACTTTATCCTCCCACAAAGCTACAGAGCTGTTAATTTTCCAGATAACCCTTCAAATCCACATGCTAGTTTTCTACTCAATTGATTGCAATTCTGAATAAATCAGCCTGATATCTCAAATGACAAGAAAGCGTGTTCAAGTAATCTGTTTTGTATTAACCACAATTTCTTTTGCCTTATGAAGACATTTGCCAAGAGAAAAGTAAGGCTGTTGGCAGCTTTCATTAATGTTTTCCCATTGG
Organism: Chlorocebus sabaeus; assembly: GCF_047675955.1. Taxonomy (NCBI): domain Eukaryota; kingdom Metazoa; phylum Chordata; class Mammalia; order Primates; family Cercopithecidae; genus Chlorocebus; species Chlorocebus sabaeus. The sequence continues at coordinate 20,872,989 of NC_132908.1, forward strand.
TCTTTGATTTCATGAATAGAATTGCTAAAGATGAAGGAGCTTGAGATAAATTTTCCAGTAATAAGTCATCTAAACAGTCTGCATCTTTATTTCACTACAGGAACAAGAAAAATTAAGACAAGTTTGGGGACAGATCAAATCTCTCTCCATTTTTTAAAAAACAAGGTTGTATTATAGACAAGTCCTCTAACTTAGACATTGGTAACTTGATATTCTTCTCCATGAATTGAGTCCATGTCATTCTGCTATTAAAAATAGGAAGAGAAGCATATGCTCATATGCTGAGGACATGGTTGTAATACTCTATACCAAGATTTACTGCCATGAATCTCACGAGACAAGTCACTCTGGTGCTTAACTGCAGTAAAAAGAAATAGCTCAATGTCAGTCTTATAAACCTGAAAATTATTGTCTAGGTAGACATTCCCCAAATTCATTAGATCAATATTAAATGACTCTCTACAGCAAGTTAACATATTTTAGTGCCTGTGAATATTTTGCTGCTAACTCAACCTGGCATACTCATAGGGAGATAGTGTTGTTAAAGTCAAATGTTTTTAAGAAACGTGACTGAGATTTTTCTAGTCCGTGTAAAAATAATAGTATGAACAAATTCATACAGGTGAGAAAACATAGTTCGTTCAAGAACTGTGAATATTGCTATTAAATGAATTTTAGTGGGGGAAAGCAGTACATTACATTGGAGAAATAAGTAGGAATCCATTCACAAAGACTGTATTAAGCCATGCTGACAAATTGGAACTTTATCTTATAACTAGATTTTCCACCCAAAGGGTTTTGCTCTGGGAAGCAGCATAAAAACACTGCATGCCAGAAAGTGTGGAATGTATCCAATGCAGCATACAAAGGTAAATTTATAGCCTTAAATAATACTAATGTTTAAAGAGAAGAAAAAACATTTCATCCTAGAATTTTGAAAGGGAAAAATAATTATGTTCAAACAAAAATAAAACCAAAGAAATAACTGGGCTCTCAAATCACATTTTATACCTCATGTTTTATCTGTGTCCTAGCTCTCAAAATATTCTTACCCCTTTTTGCCATATGCAAACTCCTACTCATCCCTCATGACTCAACTCAAACATAAGTTTTGTGAAATATGCCCTGATTACCTCTATACTAACATTATAACTTGAAATATTATGTATAATATTTCAGTTTTGCCATAATTTCTATGTGTCTGTCTCCACCTCTAGACTATGACCCTCTTAAGGACAAGAACTGTTTTTTCTTAATTTTTATCTTTTTTATCCCCAGCTCCTGAACAGATTCTGGCATATAGTAGGCGTTCATCATACCTATTTCATATTTATTGAATGGATGAATAGCCCCATGGCTCTAGATTTATAAATGAAGTTATCCAACAGATAAAGACTATCCAATCACTAGGTAATCAGGTCCTGCATCAATGTTCTGGATCCTGAGATAAGTCTAACTCACAAAGTGTAAGAGCCCCTAGTAAACGCTTTTCTAATGAACTGGGAAAATGTTATCCACTACAAAGTAAGGAACTAAAGCTTAGTAATATCACTATATTGATGTCCCAGTAGGATCTGGGGTCAAAGATCTGTGGCATGGAAGTAATACAAAATTGAGCACTGGGCCTGCAAGAAATATCAGAGGATTTCAGACCTTATAAACAACCATGGTCCTAGGGAAATTTATTGAGAAATGTATTTATCAGGGTTGGTGACATCTAGATTTGAATTTGTCTGCTCATTCTTTTTTTTTTTTTTTTTTTTTTTTTGCCCAGGTTGGAGTGCCGTGGTGTCATCTCACTCACTGCATCCTCCGCCTCTGGGGTTCAAGCAATTCTCCTGCCTCAGCCTCCCGAGTAGTTGAGGTCACAGGGGCCTGCCACCACGCCTGGCTAATTTTTGTATTTTTAGCAGAGATGGGGTTTCACCCTATTGGCCAGACTGGTCTCAAACTCCTGACCTCAAGTGATCCACTCTCCTCAGCCTCCCAAAGTGCTGGGATTACAGGCGTGAGCTACCATGCCCGGCCTGTCTGCCTACTCTCTAAGCCACCCATACAGGATGTTTTCTGAGCCTTGATCACTACTGTCTTCTTAGCATATCATTAATTTCTGTGTAATACAAGGGTCATAGACCATCACTGTGACACAGTAATTCCCCAAATGTAGAGAACTGAATTCTTTACATTTCTGAGCAGAACTGAGAAGATTATGTCTCAAAAACTTATTCAGTGATAACAGGACAGAAAGCATCCTTGAGTCAGAAATGTCATTTTGTAGAGTAGCAAAGAGAATGTAAAAAATTCCAGATGAGGATCTGGTTAAAAAGGTAAATGTCCAGAAAAGGCAAATCTTTAGAGACAGAAGGTAGATTCATGGTGCCTGGGACTGGGGGTGGAGGTAGAGATTAAGTGTAAATGGGCTCAGGGGATCTTCTTGGGTGATGGGAATGCTCTAGAACTAGATGTGATGGGTGCACGGCTCCGCCAAGTTGCTAAAAATCATTGAATTACACACTCGAAATGGGTGAATGTTAGGTATGATATGTTAATCATGCCTCAATGAAGTTGAAGTTTTTTAAAAATGCAGTTTTAGAACATCAAGGCAGCAACAGTGTTTGCTCAGAGAGCATTCACAGCCTATTTGGACACAGCCACATCAAGAATTAAGGAGATGGAAATCAGGGAAGACCTAAGAAGGGTTTATGATAGGATATTCACGGCAGCACAGTTGTTTAACTTTTCTTTTAGAAAATGTCAAGCATATAGAGAAGTAGAGAGGATGGCTTAACAAACCTAGCACCCAGCTTCAACAGTTACTCAATTGATGGTTCGTTTTACTTCATCTAAAATCCCACCCATTCCTCCCCGCCCCACACACACGATTATGAAACAGTTTTTAAAAATGTTCTCACTGTGGAAAATGTCAAAAATATACTAGCAAATACAATACAGTCCCATATAGCCCCATAAGCCTACCTCCCAGTTTCAACAATTATCACTACATGGCTGCTCTTTTTTAAAAAAATATTTTTTCTGAGGGTTCATAGTAGGTGTATATTATTTATGGGGTATATGAAATATTTTGGAACAGGCATGCAATTCATAATAGTCACGTCGTGGAGAATGAGGTATGCATCACCTCAAGCATCTAGGCTTTGTGTTCCAAACAATCCAATTACACTTTTTTAGTTATGTTTAAATATACAATTAACTATATTCACCCTGTTGCGCTATCAAATACTAGGTCTTAATACTCGTATCAAATACAAGGGTGACAGATAATAAGCATATAAACAATCAAAATGCATAGAAAGTCAGATGGTGGTGCCTACGATGAAGAATGGTAGACACAATCCATCAAAAGAAAGGTAAATAAATGAGGCTATAACCCTGCAACAGAATTCATAAAAGTGATGTGATTAATTTACATCGACCAGAAAGATGCAGCAAATATTTATTTATTCTTTCTATTTCTTTGTACCATTAACCATTCCTCTTCCCACCCCCCACACCCGCTACTACCCTTCCCAGCCTCTGGTAAGCATCCTTCTACTGTCTGTCTTGATGAATGCAATTGTTTTAATTTTTAGCTCCCACAAATAAGTGGGAACATGCAAAGTTTGTCTTTCTGTGCCTGGCTTATTTCACTTAATGTAATGACCTCTAGTTCTGTCCTTGTTGTTGAAAATGACAAGACCTCATTCTTTTTTATGGCTGAATAGTACTCCATTGTGTATATGTACCACATTTTCTTTATCCAACACATGGCCACTCTTATTTCATCTGCATTTTTCTCACTTCTCCCATCCTTGTATTATTGGCAAGCATGCCTCATACATCGTATCATTTCATTTGCAAATATTTCATTAAGTGTGCCGAAAGGTGAGGACTTTATTCTTTTAACATAGTCACATACCATTATGACATCCCAACAAATTTCCAATTGTATCATACATGTCAAAAAAGGAAGATTTTTTAAAGTTTGTTTATTTGAATCAGAGTCCATCACATGTTGCTATTTGTTATGTCTCTCAAGTTTCTTTTAATCTGTAGACCTGCTTCCCCATCACGACCTGCTTCCCCATCACCACTCCCTTCTCTCTTTTTTCTTGCAATGTCTTTGCTGAAGAAACCAGGTCACTTGTCTATAAAGTTTTTCACAGTCTAGATTTTGCAGCATTATTTTTAATAACAAAACATTAGAACCAGTAGACACCATCCATCAAAAGAAAGTCAGGTAAATAAATAAGGCTATAACCATGCAACAGAATTCATAAAAGCGATGTGATTAATTTACATCAACCAGAAAGATGCAACAAATACTTATTAAATATATACTATGTGCCAGGTTCAATTCTAGGTGCTAAAGACATAGCTGTGAACTAAACAAAATCCCTGCCCTCTTGGAGTCTGCACTTTAATGGAGGGTGATACACAATAAGCACATAAACAATCAAAATGTTTAGAATGTCAGATGGTAGTGCCTACAATGAAGAATGGTGCAACAGGAAAAAGGAATAAGGAGTCTGAGGAAGTGGGGAACAGAGAGCTGCAATTTCAAACACCAAGGTCAGAGAAGGCTCTAATGGGGAGATGACATTTGTGCAGACGTGACAGAGGTGATAAGCTAGCAAGTTGTGCAGATAACAGAGGTAAAGAATCCAATGCAGGCCGGGCGCAGTGGCTCAAGCCTGTAATCCCAGCGCTTTGGGAGGCTGAGACGGGCAGATCACAAAGTCAGGAAATCGAGACCATCCTGGCTAACCCGGTGAAACCCCGTCTCTACTAAAAAATACAAAAAACTAGCCGGACCAGGTGGCGGGTGCCTGTAGTCCCAGCTACTGGGGAGGCTGAGGCAGGAGAATGGAGTGAACCCGGAAGGCGGAGCTTGCAGTGAGCCGAGATCCCGCCACTGCACTCCAGCCTGGGCGACAGAGCGAGACTCTGTATCAAAAAAAAAAAAAAAAAAAAAAGAATCCAATGCAGGGGGGACAGTCAATGTGCGGGTCCTGGAATGGGAGTGTGCCTGGTGTGTTCAAGGAACAGCAAGGTGGTCCACGTGATTGGAGGGAGTGAGAGAGAGAGGAACAGGAAATGCGTCCATGCGGTACCCAGGACCAGACTGTACAGGGCTTGGCAGCCTGTCACACGAACATCAGCTTTCCTGTCCCAGACATTGCTCTGGGTACGATGGAGCCACAGGAAAGTTCTGAGCTAAGAGGTGACATGATGTGATAATGCAACATGAATAAAGTTGCTAAGTTTCTGATGTGGCTTGATCCCATTTGTGTTTGATACAGAACTCTATATGCAAGGGAAAAAGAACCCTGATGAACTCTTTCCCCGTCACCATCTCAGGTCCTGCATGTGACACCGCATGCTGATGACAGATCATCTTTCACTTATCAGACCTTGGGGGACCAGCTCAAGATGCCCTAAGCCCTTCCACTGAAGCTGGTGACAAAGAGGTGTTGCATGGGTAAAATTCACCAGGAGAAAATTTCCCCAGGAACCTCAATTCTATGGGGAAACCCTGACTTTCTGAACTCTAGCCTGGGTGTTAGCAGTTAGCACTTAGTCTGTCTCTCAAAATCCTTCTAAAGCAGGAGTCAGCAAACTACAAGCTTTGGACAAATTCTGTTTGCTGCCTGATTTTTGTAAATAAAGTTTTATTGGCAGGCAACGATCCCCGTTTATTTACATATCCAGGGCTGCTTTTAGTTGTAGAAGAGACCATGTAGCCTCAAAGCCAAACATATTTACTATCTGATCCTCAATAGGAAAAGTTTACCAAGCCCTATCCTAGCAGGAACCAAGTCTCCCAAAGCTGAGAATTTCCCCAGCAAGGTGGTCGTGGGTCTTTGGAGAGTCACAGCCTGGTTCCACTGTGATTTCACCAATATGTCTCCACCACTCTGAGTGGCTTCGTCCATTAGGTCCAGATGAATTTCCTGAGATTGGGTGATACTCACACAGGGTTCCTCTGTGGCTTCCCCTTTTTTATGCTTGGAACTCAGGCAAATGGGCCCTGCCTCCCTTACCAGCCTCCTCCCACACCCAGGGTGAGCCCCACACATAGTGTGCTGTATCCTCATGGATTCAGACTCATAAAACAAACAGTCCTGGGCCCAAAGCCCAGCTCTGCCACTTACTTGAACACATCACTGAGCCTTGGGTCCCTCAAATGTAAAACAGCTCCTTCAAAGACTGCTGGGAGAATTAAATGCAATCGTGCACATAAAGAGGCTTAGTACAGTGTCCAGCACACACTGTGTTCAATGCATGTTGACTGACATCACATATGCCAGCCTATTAGCCTATATGCTTGGCCAAAGTACACTTCCATCTGGATGCAATTGTGAACACTTTGTCCCTGACAGGCTTTTGCTATCACAAGGTTCTATTGACCTATCTCCATCACGACATCCATGCATTCAGCTTATCACAGGGTCCAGCTGTCACTGGGGAAGCCCTGACCTCTTAGGCACTAATAGACATCTCAAGCTTTCCTGCTCCCTTCTCCCTTCTTTAGATAAAACCATCATGATTTTCCTTTTGGGAACGCACACCCACTCTCAGTCTATGCGGTCTGAGTAGGGCCGATGACACCCCAAAAAAAGGTCCAGCAGGAATGCTGAGAACACCATGAGATACCCCAGGATGCCCACCAACCCAATCCAAGAGCCTCTTCTTCAGCAGTTGGAGAGACTCAGGTATCTCCCCAAAATCAAGCCCATTTCCCAGCAGAGATTTTGCGCTACGTTGGTCAATTTTTGAAATGTCCATACCCATGTTGGCACAAGCTAAAAGCAGCTCCTTACTTCTGGTGCCTGCACCATCAGACTCTCAGGGTGTCTGTGGTCACCATGCATACATCATTCCTTTGCTCTCTTTCCTAACCTCCACCTTAGGGACTCGTGTCCATATTCACATCACATTTCCGGTCTTTCATGGTCAGAGAGGCTTCTGGGGCTAGAAAAAATCACTGTGGGACACAGCACCCTTTCCAGACTCAAACTGAACTACACCTCTAGGTGTGAACAGAAAGTGCTCCTTGTGTCTCCTTAAACAGGAGACAGAAAAAATTTATGTGCCAGGAGGAGGCGGGGAGCTGGTGTGATTAGACTGGGGTCTCCAGGGCCTCCCAGAATAATAGCTGTGCTCCAAAGCTGCCACTGTCAGAGGCAATTGTGCCACTTTTGATTACAAAGTAATGAGAGGAAGCCAATGGAGGGATGATAATCAGAAACATCTCATGGGAAGGAGGGGGATCCCATCCTTTCCTAAGTCTCATTATTTTATCTAGGATAGGATCCAAAGGAAAGAAAGTGCAACAACACAAGCATCAGCAATCATAAAAGAATGGCCAAGAAAGACTTTGATCTGCCCAGGTCCAACATGTGCAACCTACCATATGATAAAGAATGGGTTTTCTAAGTCTTCGGAGGTATGGAAATGCTGTGATGGATATGTTGTTTTTCTGTGCAGAATACTATCTCCTCTCTTTTGACAAATCCACCACAGTTTTCTTTTGTGAAACTACCTTTCCTGCCTGCACTCCTTTATCCCCAGAACAAACAATAACTCCATGAGGTTTAGGTGGCGCAGATCCCACCCTCTTGCTCTAGGAATCAGCATGCAGCCCTGGCCAATCAGTGCACTGCATGTCCTTGGTTGTGGTGAGTGGTTCAGAGGTGAGCAGGTGGCCCAAGCTGAACCAATCAGAATCAAAAAGTGTTATTCCTGGGGCTTTAGCTAGAACTATGGGGCAAGAGGTTCCCTCTAGCAGATGAACGAGGTAGTCAGATGTGAGCTCGCAGTCATGGAAGAGCCATCCTTGCCAAGACTTAAGGAGGGCCTGCCTGAAAATGAAAATATCCCAGACAATTCAACAGAGCCAAGAGACAGAGATGAGTCCCAATGACATTGTCTGAGCCCCTCAATTCAGTCATGTCTAGATTTAACTGTACTCCTGATCTTTTCAGCTTATAAATTAATACATTTTCTTTTTATATCAACTAAATCAAGATTGCAGCCAGATGCAAATATCTGCCAGCCATCAGGAAGTTAGTAAAAGTTAGTAAAGGATGTTTTTAAGCATCTTTTCTTTCTTTCTTCTTCTTCTTCTTTTTTTTTTTTCTAAGACGGTGTCTTGCTCTGTCACCAAGGCTGGAGTGCAGTGGTGCAATCTCAGCTCACTGCAACCTCCGCCTCCGGAGTTCAAGTGATTCTCCTGCCTCAGCCTTCCAAGTAGCTGGGATTACAGGTACGCACCACCATGCCTGGCTAATTTTTGTATTTTTAGTAAGAGACAGGGTTTCACTATGATGGTCAGGCTGGTCTCAAACTCCTGACCTTAAGTGAACCATCCACCTCGGCCTCCCAAAGTGCTGAGATTAGGCTTTTCCTTTTTTTTTAATGAGACAGGGTCTCACTCTGTCACTCAGGCTGGAGTGCAGCGGCACAATCAGCTCATTGCAGCCTCAAACTCCTGGCCTCAAGGGATTCTCCCACCTCAGCCTCCTGAATAGCTGGGACTACAGATATGTGCCTCATGTCTAGATAATTTTTTCAAAAATTATTTTTTTGTAGTAAGGGGGTCTTATTATATTCCCCAGGGTGGTCTCAAACTCCTGTGCTCAAGCAATCCTCCCACCTCAGCTTCCCAAAATGCTGTGATCACAGATATGAACCACCATGCCCACCCTCTTTCTTTTTTCTTTTCTTTTCTTTTTTTTTTTTTTTCTTTTGCACTGAAAATTCAGTATACTACATTTTTTCCTTCCTCTTTGGCATTCTCTAATAAAATGAAAAATGAGCCAGAGAAAAACATTCTTTGACTTGGGTCAAATGAAGGTCTATATTATCTAAATAGTTCACTGAGTTCGATAAGTAATGCAACAAAATCCCAATAGAGACACTGAGGAAAAGCAGAAAAACTTTATGCAAATGTCAGGCAGAGAGAAGAAAATACACATGGCCAAGCATTCCTTTTGAACTGTGATTCCCCTCTATCAGCCTGACACCACTCAGCAACACTATACATCAGAGGGTTCCCGAGTCCACAAGAAGACAGCTCCCCAGGTGACGCTGCTAAGGAAAAACATCTCCAACCTGGGAAGGAGATTTCCTCAGTCACCTTGCTTCTCATACCTCTCCCGATAGCATCCCTGCCACTGTTCACAGGATGTGGGCTGTTATGGAGGTGGTGGAGAGGGCTGGAGAATGGACTGGGAAAGAATTGTGAACATTTTCCAATGTGAGGATGATTGCTTGCTGATATGGTTTGGCTCCGTGACCCCACCCAAATCTCATCTCGAATTGTAGTTCCCCCGTGTTGAGGGAGGGACCTGGTGAGAGGTGATTAAATTGTGGGGGTGGTTTCCCTCATGCTGTTTTCACGATAGTGAGGGAGTTCTCACGAGATCTGGTGGTTTCAAAGTGGCAGTTTCCCTGTGCACACTCTGTTTCCTGCTACCATGTGAAGACACGCTTTCTTCCCTCCACCTTCTGCCATAATTGTAAGTTTCCTGAGGCCTCGCCAGCCATGTGGAACTATAAGTCAATTAACCCTCCTTTCTTTATAAATTACCCAGTCTCAGGTAGTACCTTTAAAGCAGGGTGAGAAGCAACTAATACACTTGCTTTACATAAGTTTTATGTTAAATATATCCCTTTGAGTGAAGCTTGCAGTTTGGGCACATGCACTTCCTATTTCCTTGATGCCAGAAGTCACTATGAGTCCCACAACATTTGCTATAATTCTTTAAGCCAGAGCTGTCTCTGCCCTTCTCCATTTGACCCTGAGGGCTAGGGAGCCCCCTTTGCTATGAAGGGGAAGGTCCCCATAGAAATAGCTCACAGCAGGCTGGTGAACATCACTTAGCTGGTCCAAATCTCTCCTATTTCTCTTGCCCTCTCACTCAGAATTGGTTACTGAAGTAAGGTGCTCTTGGATGATTGACTTCCATGGACTGAGCTCCAGTCTCACCATTCCAAAACTGTGTATCAGTTTCTCCCCCAGAGATGGACAATCCTTGGGAGCTCACCTTCCTACGGATAAGGAAGTCATTATACATAAACCTATCATCTACACAGGCACAAATGCAAAAATTATTTATTCACACAGTAGCAACAACAAACTTCATAATAATATAATGTAATATAATAATACTAATCCATGCAACAACAAACTTTTTTGAGCATCTACTTGTGGCAGCACCAAGTTAGGCATAGAGAATACAAATATAAACCAAACTTGGTCCTTGCCCTCGAGGAGTTTGTGGAAAAACTAAGCAAATAGTAAAAGGATGCCACCCAATTAAATCATCAGCTGTGAACAGGATTCCATAAGATGTTTATTGTCCAGTTTGTCCACCTGTCTCTTTTCACCCCTCTGTGTTCCCCCAGAGTGCTCTGTCGTTGTCTGACTCTTCTCTGCCCCCAGCCCTGACTCTTCCACCCATCCACTCTTTCTTCCATTTGCAGTTTGGATTAGTTCCATTTCCCCCAGGACCTGAACCAATCTTGACAAAGCCTTCCTTCCTCTGACTGAGTGTGGTTGACTTTTCCTGAACCGAAGGTCTTCAGCAGCCTCCACCTTTCTCTCCTGCACCCACTCCTTTTCCCCTTAGAATACAGCCTTAGTCACAGATTCAGACTTGGGACCTAGGTACCCCAGTGCTCAATCCCAGGCTGTCCCCCTACATCCCATCTCTTTTCCTGCTACTTTGATCTGAAATAAGGAGCCAAGGATAACCGCTGGATGCTGTGTCATGCCCTGAGTCACACCCTCCTGGTGTTTATCCACAGCACCTCATCCTTCCTCTCTTGGCCTTGCATCATCCAAGGAATAGAAGCATTTCCCTGAGTCCTGCCTGAAGCCCATGTCAAGAAAGGACTTCTTCTACAGAGACAAACAGGGTTGTCCCATGAGTAATCCTAGAGGTTCAGACTTCCTGGCAGTGAGCTAGAGGAATCAGAGTTTCCATCTCTCCCAGAGGTGGGGCTGCAGCTCACATCCAACTTCCACAAGGCTTCCAGGTGCAAGAAGCCAGCAAAGTCTTGTGCAATTTCTACACAGCTTCCATCTAAACCTAGATTCCTGAGCCAGAGGCTTATTTTTCCCACATCCAAGGCTACATGCATGCTTGCACTAGGCCAGGGTAAAGGAGAGGGGCAGGGCCCTTCCCTGGAGCACAGGCCCACATTGTGTCCAGCACCTGTGGGGTCCTGAGAGAATGGGGTAGGGTGCAACGTGCTCATCTTGGTGGCTGTTGGCTTATGAGTTTTCCTAACAAAGTCTGCTCCTCACCACATGATGTGGGTGGATTTGTCCTCACCCACTTGGCCACAATTTTTCTCGGTGAGGGTGTATTGGTTTCCTATGGCTTCAGGTACAGAGGGGCCTCAACTTATGATGAGGTCATGTCTTGATAAGCCCATCATAAGTTGAAACTATTCTAACTAAAAAATGCATTTAGTACACCTACCAAACATTATAGTTTAGCCTACCCTACTATATTTTTAAAAATTTTTTAAAATTTTTATTTTAAGTTCAGGGGAATATGTTCAGGTTTGTTATATACGTAAACATCAGTCATCAGGGCTTATTGTAAAGATTATTCCATCATCCAGGTATTAAGCCTAATACTCACTGGTTGTTTTTTCCTGATCCTCTCCCTCTTCCCACCCTCCACCCCCCACCCTCCAAAAGGCCCCACTGTGTGTTGTTCCCCTCTGTGTGTCCATGTGTTCTCAGCATTTAGCTTCCACTTGTAAGTGAGAACATGCGGTATTTGGTTTTCTGTTCCTGTGTTAGTTTGCCAAGGATGATGGCCTCCAGCCTACTTTAAATGTGCTCACAACACTTATGTCAGCTTATAGTCGGGCAAAACCAAAGCCTATTTTATAATAAAGTGTTGAGCATCCCATGTAATTTATTGAAAACTGCACTAACAGTGAAAACCAGAATGGTTGTTTGGGTACTTGAAGTATGGTTTCTGCTGAACGTGTATGGCTTTGGCACCATCATAAAGTCGAAAAATCAGAACTCGAACCACCGTAAGTAGGGACCTGCCTGTACCCACAACTACCCTGGGTTAAAACAACAGAAATGTATTGTCTCGCAGTTCTGAAGTGTGGACGTTCAAAATCAAGGTGTCAGCAGGTATAAGCTCTCTCCCCGGCTCTCGGGGAGAGTCCCTCCTGGCCTCTGCTGGTTTATGGTGTTTGCTGGCAATCCTTGGTGCTCTTTGGGTCACAGCTGCGTGACTCCAGACACAGGCCATCTTCTCCCTGTGTGTCCAATCATCGTCTTCCCTGTGTGTGTGTCTGCCTCTGTGTCCAAATCTCCCCTTCTTAGAAGGACACCAGTCATATTGGATGAGGGCCCACCCTGATGCCCTCATTTTAGCTTGCTTACCTCTGCAAAGATCTGATTTCCAAGTAAGTTTACACTTGGAAGTACTGAGGGCTAAAATTCCAACATATCTTTTTTGGGGGACAAAACTCAACCCATAATAGAGTCTCCCTGAGAAGCCCCACCTGCTTCCAAATGGCCTGTCTAGTATCATCAGATCTGTCTTTATGACCACATGCAGAGCCCCAAAACTTTATGTGAGATGCCCCAGAGCACACACTTAGGCCCACGGAGCCTGCCCTGCCTTGGAACACTTAGTGCCTGGGAAACTTAGCCATCCCATTGTCAATATTCATAATCTGTTTAGATTCCAGTTGCGTATTTGTCTAATGGATTATTGCTATGTAGACACAGTGAGGCTGTTGGGTCCAAGCTGCTGAGTAAGCCCTGGAACCTTCTAATAAACTGTCCAATATACTCAGCATATGCTGAATGTCATAAGTCACTAAGATCTCAAAAACAGGAAATACAAAGAAATCATGCAAACCCATCATGTACATGAAATTTGCTTAAACGGCCTCTTTTGATGAATAGGGTCCCTCCCAGACACTTGACACAATAGTAGGTCATTAAGATGACGAGAAGAATGGCGGGATTGGTTAGTGATTTACCAAACACTGTTCAAATGCATGTAATTCCCTTGAGTTTGCTGGGGACATCCAGAGTCTTGTTCCCATACTGTGGGAAGTATCATGACAATAATACAATTTCAAAGGTTTTGTGGATCTCACTCTTGTCTCTGCTTTTCTGTGTTTAACCCAGGAGTTCAAAGGGATGCAGTCACAGCACTTTGTCATATTCCAAGTAGATCGTTCCTTCTCTGCATTCCAGGTGTTCCTCCAATTCCTAAGTCCATAGGATCCTTCCTGCTATTGCCTTTGCACCTTATATTGTCTTTATCCAACTGGAATAGGACTGGTAGAACCCCAACGGCTGCAAGTCTAGAAGACAGGCATGCAAGAGACATAGCCATTCTAGCTGGGTGGAGAGTCTGGAACCAAGAAGGATCTGAAATAGTTGAACCCTAAATTGATAATCCTTGTCAAGAGCCTATGTTTGGCATCCCTGTTTTATCCTGTCCAATTATTCGCCTATTAGAATAACACATCAATTTTTTTTACTAAATAGGGTTGTAACTCTAGAAACCCGTTACTTTTCTTAATTATTCCCCTTTCTTCTGGTTCCTTTCTCCAGCCTATGTATTCTAGGTATCGTGTCTGGAAGGAATGCAGCAAAATATATTGAATTTTCCAACAAATTTCCATTTTATAAAAGCACTGACACATGATAATGTTGTGGACCAGGAGACCAGATCAGTGGTGCTCAGCATTTGCTTGTAGTCTGCTTTTCAGGTAGAGAAAGTCACCTGGCTTCATAGCTAAGAGTCTTTGCAATTTATTCATTTAGTACAAGATTGCTCACTCCCATACCTACATTTCTGGGAGCTTATCTGTGGTCTGCTGTCTCTAACCCAAAGAAGGTTTCCATTACCCATTTTGTGGAGTCTACCCTGAGAATTTCCCACACGTAAAGGGAATTGTTAGCTATAATTTCTTTCTGCTAACAATTAACTAATTAATTAAATTAAACTCAAACACCACTTACAAAACACTTTTCATGGGTTGAGCATTATGGAGGTCATGATAATGGGGAAATCTTTGTTCCCGTTCTCTCTAGGGACTGATAAATTGACAGGAAGAGGTAGACATACACAAATAAATAATACTATAAGGCACATTTTGTTAAATACTATGCATGGGGTGTGTAGTGGACCCCATCTGGGCTGCCCAGACCTTCCTTTTGTGACCCCATTCCCCCAGCTGCCAGGGGTGCTGGTTGTCATTAGCTCACAGCTGTATCCTTCTCAGAGCGGCCTTCAACTGCAGGAATCTTCCTTGATTAAGGTTATGCCTTCTCCTAGGACAGCCTAATCCAATAGCCATCTGACGTGGGGTTACAAGAACCTTGCCTAATTAAGGAAATCTCTGCAGGGCCGTCTCAGCTATGAAGTCTCCCTGGATCAGCCGATGTCTCTCTCTTGCAACTCCTTCTTGCTGCAACCTCTGTCTCTGCCCATTCTTGCTTCTCTGGCTCCCTCATGGGTGTTTTGTACCTAAGAGCTGTGCCCGGCACATTTCCTACTTGCCAATCTCTGCCTCAGTCTTTCTCTAGAACGTAACCTATGACAGAGTACTAAGGGAAAAGGAATTTGTTTGGACTAGAAGATATGGAAAGGCTCTTAAATACTTATTCAACTGTTTACTGAATGTCTGTTCTGACTTGGTACTGACTAGGTACTGGGGGGTGCAGCAGTTAACACGGCAGATCTGGCCACTGCTCTCAAGCAAGTTTTAAAAAAAGTATTCTTAGCCAGTGATAAGTGGAAAGAGAAAGGAGAGAGCAAGCACGCAAGCAAGAAGGAAGGAAGGAAGGAAGGAAGGAAGGAAGGAAGGAAGGAAGGAAGGAGAAAGTAAAGAAGGAAGGAAGGAAGGAAGGAAAGGAGGGAAGGAAGGAAGGAACGAAGAAAAGAAAAAGAAAGAAAGAAAGAAAGAGAGAGAGAGAAAGAAGGAAGGAAGGAAGAGAAAGAAAGAAGGAAAGAAAGAAAGAAGAAAGAAAGAAAGAGAAAGAAGGAAGGAAGGAAGAGTAAGAAAGAAGGAAAGAAAGAAAGAAGAAAGAGAAAGAAAGAAAGAGAGAGAGAGAAAGAGAGAGAGAGAGAAGAGGAGAGGAGAGGTTATTAGCTAATAATAAGATAGAAAGTGATAGCAAAGGGCTCCCTCTTTGGGGGTAGGGTGATCTCCCAAAATGTCAAAGTGGTCAGCCATGTACAGATCTGGGTGTAAAAAGTCCAAATGGAGAAAATGGCAAGTGCAAGGTCCTGAGACAGGAAAGACCTGGGTGTGTTGAAGAAACAGAATAAGGGACAGGTGTGGTGGCTCACCCCCCTGTAATCCCAGCACTTTGGTAGGGTGAAGTGGGAGGATCAGTTGAAGCCAGGAGTGCAAGACCAGCCTGGGCAACACAGTGAGATTCTACGTCTACAAAAACTTTAAAACTTAGCCCAGCATCGTGGTGTATGCCTGTAGTCCGAGTCACTCAGGAGGCTGAGGCAGGAGGATCACTTGAGCCCAGGAGTTGGAGGCTGCTGTGAGCTGTGATCACATCACTGCACTCCAG
Source organism: Chlorocebus sabaeus (assembly GCF_047675955.1). Classification (NCBI taxonomy): domain Eukaryota; kingdom Metazoa; phylum Chordata; class Mammalia; order Primates; family Cercopithecidae; genus Chlorocebus; species Chlorocebus sabaeus. The sequence goes on from NC_132908.1 coordinate 20,888,584, forward strand.
CCTGGGGAATAGAGTAAAACTCCGTCTATTAAAAAAGAAAGAAACAGATGAACACCTCCATGGCAAAATGAGAGTCAACATGGAAGAAAGATAAGTAGGGCCCAGATCATGTAAGGCCTCGAAGATTAAAAAGTTTGAATTTTATTCCAAGTACAAGGGAAAGGCAAGGCGGGATTTAAAGCTCAGGAGTGATATGTTCCACAGTTTAGAAAGATGATTCCAGTTGTCCTGTGAAGAAAGGATGGAAGCAGGGAGGTCTTGTCAGAAAGTTTCATCATAGTGCAGTTGAGAGGTGACAGTGCCTTGGACTAAGAAGGTTTCAGAGGAGATAGAATTGGACGGATCATGAATAATGTTGGAGACAGAGGCAGCAGGACTTGCTGATGTATTAGATATGAGTAAGAGAAAGCAACGTAGCAAAGATGACTTCCTGATTTGGGGCTTCCACAACAGAAAGGCCATTGGTGCCATTTATTGGAAAGGGGAAGGGGGAAGACTAGGTAATTTATGGGAAGACATTAGACAAAAAAAAAAAAAAAAAAAAAAAAAATTCCAGGTGCAGGTTAATAATAAAGCCATCGAGATAGGAAAATCCAGCATGCATTTGAGAATCTGCTATTAGTCTAATGGGGCTGGAGTGCAAGGTATGTGGGGGTGTGAAGAAGTCGTTCAACAGGACGAGACACACAGGGAAAATCGGGTTTGAGAGGAATGTAATTGAGTCTGTGTTGGGCATATTAAGTTGGAGATGATGAAGTGGTGCTTGGTGGAAAGCACTTTTTGCAATTAAAAGTGCTTATCTGCAGTTCCAGAGAGAACTAAAGGCTCCAGACAGCTGGCTGGTGGTTGAAGTTATGAGCATGGCAGGCAGACTTGAGTGATAAGAATGACTGAGAGTGGGGTCCTGAAAAACAGTGTTTCAGGGTAGGGAAAGAAGGAAATGTGAAAGGATTCTTCTGGGTCAGGGAAAATCAGGACAGCTCAGGATCATGAAAGCCAGAAGAGGAGGGAAAGACTTTTGCAAAGTACAACCTTCTATTATTAAGAATAGTGATTGGGGCACAGTGACTCACACCTGTGCTCATCCCAGCACTTTGGGAGGCCAAGGCAGGAGGACTGCTTGAGGCCAGGAGTTTGAGACCAGCCCGGACAACACAGTAAAACCCTATCTCTACAAAAAAAACTTAAAATTAACCCAGCACAGTGGCATGCCTGTAGTCCCAGTCACTCAGGACGCTGAGATGGGAGGATTGCTTGAGCCCAGGAGTTTGAGGCTGCAGTGAGTGAGCTATGATTGTGCCACTGCACTCCAGCCTGGGCAATCCAGTGAGGCCTTACCTCTAAAAAAAAAAAAAAAGGCCTGGTGCAGTGGCTCACGCCTGTAATCCCAACACTTTGAGAGGACGAGGCAGGTGGATCGTGAGGTCAAGAGATCGAGACCATTCTGCCCAACATGGCGAACCCATCTCTACTAAAAATACAAAAATTAGCCAGGCATGGTGGCATGTGTCTGTAATCCCAGCTACTCGGGAGGCCGAGGCAGGAGAATCACTCGAACCCAGGAGGCAGAGGTTGCAGTGAGCCACGATTGTGCCATTGCACTCCAGCCTGTGCAGCAGAGGAAGACTCCATTTCAGAAAAAAGAAAAAAGGAAAAAAAAATAGACACTCACCTTCTTCCTTTGCATGTTGAATCTTCCAGAGAGGGGTGTGGTTCCTGGTGTCTGCTCCTACCTCTAGGTCCCAGTGGCCAGAGAGCAGCCTCAGCACATCAATGCCTCACTCCCCAGACCCCATGGCTTCTGTTTTGTCCTCCTCCTTTCCATCATTTCTCACAACAGCAAGCGGTGGCTTGGTAACATCGCTGCCTGGAGCTAGGGTTAATGTAAAAGCACTTTAAGATAGTGGTTCCCAAACTTTGCATGCCGGGAAATCACCAGAGAGCTTGTTAAGCTGCAACCCCCACTCCTGAGATTCTGATTCAGAAGGTAGAGCCCATGAATCTGTATTTCTTTTTCAAATTTTTTTATTTCAATAGTTTTTGAGTTTTGATTTTGGTTACATGGATGGGTTCTTCAGTGGTGATTTCTGAGATTTTAGCGCACCCGTCACCCGAGCAGTGTACACTGAAACGAATATGTAGTCTTTTATGCCTAACCCCCCTCTAAACTTTCCTTCCCACAAGTCCCCAAAGCCCATTATATCTTATGCCTTTGCATAAGAATTTGCATTCTCATAGGTTATAAGTGAGAACAGACCATATTTGGTTTTCCATTCCTGAGTTACTTCACTCAGAATAATGACCTCCAGCTCCATCCAAGCTGCTTCAGAAAGCATTATTTTGCTCCTTTTAAGGATTGAGTTGTATTCCATGCCATATATATACCACCTTTTCTTTATCCACTTGTTGGTCGATGGGAACTTAAGTTGGTTCCGTATCTTTGCAAACACGAATTGTGCTGCTATAAGCATATGTATGCATGTCTTTTCTAGATAATGACTTATTTCCCTTTGGGTAGATATCCAGTAGTGGGTTTGCTGGATCAAATGGTAGTTCTACTTTTAGTTCTTTAAGGAATCTCCATATTGTTTTCCACAGTAGTTGTACTAATTTACATCCCCACCAGCAGTGTAAAAGTGTTCCCTTTTTACCACAGCCACACCAACATCTACTGTTTTTTGACTTTTTAAATTATGGTCAATGAATGTGCATTTCTAACAAGCTTCCCGCTGATGCTGACAGCAGACCCCACTTTGAGTCGCACTGTCTTAGTCATACTACATTGAAAAGCTGACTTCTTGTGAGCCAGGCTCTGGAGTTGTACTAAGATAATAAAAATAACAGTGAATCTTTATTGAGCTTTTACTATGTGCTAGTCACTGCCAAGTGCTTCCTAGGCATTATCTTATTTAATCCTAACATAATGCTATGAGGGAGGCACAATTATTAGTCCCATTTGTTCTCAGAGAGAATAAGTAATTTGCCAAATGTTACACAGCTTTGGCATCCCTGGGGTTCCAACACAAGCTGTCCTCTTTCAAGCCTAAGATCTCAGTCAGTAGTGCACTCAGCTGCCCACACAGGTGGGACTTGCCCAGAATGCAGCACCTTGAGAATTATGCCAGCCCCACTAAGTGTCCCTGAGACCTCTCATGATGGAAAATGGCCACCTGTCCCCTGCAACAATGGTTCTCAGTCATTTGCTTCCGCTGACACACACCAGATGGAATTCGCAGTATTCCTCCACTGACACAACAAAATTTCTATGTTGCCCATGGGTGAAATGTAAAAGAAACTTGAAGCAACTATAAATCGCAACTCACAAGCAGTACAATAATTCCCAACTATCACAGGTAAGAAAACAATGGAACAGTAACAATCGATCATTATGAGCTATCACCAAGACAAGATCATCTGCAGGTACATGTAATTCTTAACACACTAACTGTGATGCAACGGAGTGACAGCAAAGAATTGTGAACACTTTCTTTCTTCTTTCTTTCCTTCCTTCCTTCCTTCCTTCCTTCCTTCCTTCCTTCCTTCCTTCCTTCCTTCCTTCCTTCCTTTCTTTCCTTCTTTCTTTCTTTCTATCTTTCTTTCTTTCTTCTTTCTTTCTTTCTTTCTTTCTTTCTTTCTTTCTTTCTTTCTTTCTTTCTTTCTTTCTTTCTTTCTTTCTTTCTTTTCTTTCTTTCTTTTTTTTTTTTTCTTTTATTTTTTGAGACAGAGTCTTACTTTGTGGCCCAGGCTGGAGTGTAGTAGCACAATCATGGTTCACTGCAGCCTTGGCCTCCCTGGGCTCAGGTGATCCTCCCAGCTCAGCCTCCCAAGTAGCTGGGACTAAAGGCACGTGCCACCATGCCAGGCTAATTTTTGTATCTTTTGTAGAGACAGCGGTCTCACTATGTTTCCCAGGCTGGCCTCAAACTCCTAGGCTCAGGTGATCCGCCCACCTTGGCGAGTTACTGTTTAATCCCAAAGTGCCGGGATTACAGACAAGCATGACCACGGTGCCCAGCCAAATGTAATCTTAAACCCGTTCTAACTTGGGGAGTTGGAAAGTAAATCAGTTGAAGACCTCATCTCTCTCCACCTGATTGATGTCTGTTTTTGCATCCCTGGCATTCATTCCACCTCCAATTTTGCCTGAGAAATAAGTTCTCCCTCCTTCTGATGTGTTTTGGGAAGAGCTGACTCCAGTCCTGGTGCTGGAGATGAGCGTTCAACCCACACTTGGCTAATCAAACCATGATTGCCCCTAGCCACACTATCGCTTCCAGGTTGGGAATCTGACTCCATCAGAGCCTGTCAGGCTCAGTTTGGAGAGTCTTATCAGAGACTCTGTCTCTTGCTCTTACAGCTGGGAGGATGTGGGCCCAGAACTACTGAGATCCACACAGAGAGACTGGGTGGCCCTGTAATGTATCATCCAAATCAGGACACTTTTGAGAGCAAAAGGGAAACTATTAATTACACTGGACAGCAGACAAAAAATGGAACTGTGTCAGGCAAACCGGAGTGACTGGTAGTTCTGCCCATGAGATTTGCTGACAGCAAGTAAGTCAGAGCTCAAAAGTAGAAACTTTATTTGCAATAGCCAAAAGGTGGGATCAATGTAAGTGTCCATCAGTGGATGGATGGATAAACAAAATGTGGTCTACCCACACAATGGAACATTATTCAGCCTTAAAAAGGAAGGGAATTCTGACACATACTGCAACAGGGATGAAAATTCAGTACCTTATGCTGCATGAAAGAAGCCAGTCACAAAAGGACCAATACTGGATGATTCCACTTAGATGAGGTACCTAGAGTAGTCACACTCATAAAGACAGAAAATAGAACGGTGCTTGCCAGGGGCTGGAGGAAGGGGAAATAGACAGTTATTGTTTAATGGGTATAGAGTTTCAATTTGGGAAGATGAAAATGTTCTCGAGATGGATGGTGGTGATGGTTGCACAATAATGTGAATGTACTTAATGCCACTGAACTGCGCACTTAAAATAGTTAAAATCACAAATTTTGTTATGTGTGTTTTACCACAATTAAAAATGTTAAAGATAGTAAAAAGATTAGCATATATTTTTCCTAATAAAAATACAGGTTTTAAAAAATAGAAACTGGGTCTTGATGATAGTTTTTTAAATTAGCTATTTTGAAACAATGTTAGAGTTACAAAAAAAGTTACAGAGAAATCACACGGAGTTCCCTGACACCCCTCATCCTGTTTTCACTATTGTTAATATGTTACATTACCACAGCACATTCATTGCAACCAAGACACCAACATTGGTGGATTGCAATTAACTAAACCCACACTTTCTTCAAATTTCACTCGCTTTTCCACTAATGACAGTTTCCGTTATGGGAGCCAACCCCGAAGACCACATTGCATTTAGTTGTCACATATTGGTCTGCAACAGTTTCTCAGTCTTTCCTTGTTTTTCAAGGCATTGAGAGTTTTATAGAATCCTGATCACGTAGTAAGTGAACTTTTCCTCAATTTGGATTTGTCTGATGTCTTTCTCATGATTAAACCTGGAGTTATTGGCATGGGGAAGAACACTACAGAAGTGAAGTGCCCTCCTCATCACATTATAGCAGGGGCTGCATGTTATCAAAATGATTTATCACTGGTGATGTTAACCTTCATCACCTGGCCAATGTTGGCCAGGTTTCTCAACTATAAAGTTACTTTGGTTTTTTTTCCCTTCCCATACCATTCTTTGGAAGCAAGTCCCCAGATCCAGCCTATGCTTAAGGGAGGAGGGTAATTAAACTCCACATTTTGGTTAATGAGAGCTTTGAGTCCCTGGATCTACCTATACCTGAAGCCAAGCACTTCCAGCCTTCTCAGTTACCTGAGTCAGTATGTTCTTTCATTTTAATGCGTTTAAAATGAAAGACTCCTAACTCTTGTTTCCTTCCAGTCCATCTTCCATGCAGAAGCCAGCATGATTTTTAAAGTGAATATATGACAAGTTCTCAGAATTCCCACTAGGTCATAGCCTATCTGTACAGTCTGCATGATGAACATCCTTTGAGCTCTCTAACTGATGTAGCCCTGAGGCTTCAACCCTATCTGTCTCTCTGGGATAATATATTCTGTTGACCCAACCCTGTCAGGAAAGTAGTCTATTTAGACTTGCTGTTTTACCACATTTGAAGAGCTTAAATGCCCAGCAGTATTTATAGACATGATCTCTATCAAGGGAGAAAGGGGGACACTTTGTCAGTCTCAGTGACCCAAATTTGAGGTTAATGATCTTGCTGGGCTGTTAAATTCAGTCTTGCAAGTCTGTGCATTTCACAGTTATGAGAGGAGTCCTGAAATATTGGAACATCCAATTCCTTGATTTGTCCATCCATCCATCCAACCATCCATCCATCCATCCATTCAGTGAATATTCACTGAGTTTCTATTATGTGTCAGGGACTATGCCAGGTTCAGTGAAAGCAATAGTGAAGAAAACAAAGTCGCTACCCTCGTGGATCTTATTGCTAGTGGGTAAACAGCTGATAAAGCAGTAAACAAGAAAATAAACTAGATAGTTTCGGATAATAAATGCCACAAGGAAAATAACACAGAGAATTGATAAGAGAGTAAGTGATGAGGGAGGCAAAAATACAGTTTTACATGGGATTTCAAGGGAAGATGTCCCTAAAAAGCAAAAGGAGGAAAGGAACCAATCGTAAAAAACACCAGGGGAAGATCTTTCCAAGCAGATGGAACTGCAATGCAAAAGCCAGAAGGCAAGAAAGAGCTTGGTATGCTCAGAAAATAAGCAAGAAGCCAGTGAGGCTGTAGCACAGTGAGTAGGGAGAAGGGTAGTGAAAGATTATGGTGAAGAAGTAAGCAAGGGTCAGATCATGTAGGACCTTTGTAGCCATGGAAACAAGTAGTTGCAAGAAAGGGAGTGACATGATCCAATTTATATTTTTTAAAGACCTCTCTGGCTGCTCGGTAGAAAATGAATTGTGAGGTGTCAGAATGAAAACAAGGAAGACCAGCTAGCTGTCTCTGCAGCCCAGGCAAGACATGATGGGGACTAGATCCAGGGTGGTGGTTATAGACTAGAAGAGAAGTAGGCAGATTTTAGATTCATTTTGGATAAAAGGACTTTGTATTAGTTCATTTTCACACTGCTATAAAGAACTACCTGAGGTTGGGTAATTTATAAAGAAAAGAGATTTAATTGACTCACAGTTCTGCATGGCTGGGGAGATCTTAGGGAACTTACACTCGTGTCAGAAGGGCAAAGGGGAAGCAAGCACATCTTCACGTTGGTGGCAGGAGAGAGAGAAAATGAAAGGAGAAGTACGACACACTTTCAAACAACCAGATCTCTTGAGAACTGTATCACGAGACAGCACTAGAGGGATAATGCTAAACCATTAGAAACCACCCCCATGATCGAATGATCTCCCAGGAGGTCTCACCTCCAACACCTCGGATCACAATTCGACATGAGATTTGGGTGGGGACGCAGAGCCAAACCACATGAGACTTGTTGTTAAATTAGAAGTGAAGAAATAATCAAGACTGAGTCAGCTTTTTGCTTTGGTGATGGCACCACTACCTGCATTGAATGGACTGGGGGGTGCAGAGCTTCATTTGGGGTATATTTGTGACATCTGTAAGTGAAGAATGAAGCCAGGGCATCTGCTGCAAGTAGAGGTCAGGGGAGGAAGGGATGAAGAAGACTTGAGAAGAGACAAAAGTGTATGAAATAATAATCTCAGAGAGGAGAAAAGCAAATTTAACCAGATAAATGTGTTAAGTTTCTGGGGAGCATTATATGTCCATTTGAAATGTGTGACCATGAAGTAACAGTGAAGCAAGGCTTCACACACCAGAAAATCCAGATGTGTGATTTTCTGTTGTAATATTCCCTTGCATGGGTACAGACCAATGGTTTGGTCCGAACAGTAATGAGTTTTTTTCTGGATGAAAAAGTAAAGAGTGGAGGATACTCTTGGAATACTATGATGATAGTAATGGGATATGGAATCTACACTGGATAAGAATGAATAGAAGGACATTGGACAGGATAGATGAAACCTAATTAAATCAATGAATACAACTTCTCTGTCCAATACAGTAGCCACTAGCTACACTGAAAACTTCACATGTGGCTGCTCTGGATTGAGATGTGCTGGAAGTGTAAAGTACGTGGATTTCAAAGACTTAGTATAAAAAGAATAAAATGTAAAATATCTCATGAATAATTCAATATGGATTATACATTGATAATATAATATTTTGGATCTATGAAGTTAAATAAATTATATTATTAAATTAATTTGAATTGTTTATTTTACATTTCTTTCTTTTTTTTTTTTTTTTTGAGACAGAGGCTCACTCTGTCTCCCAGGCTGGAGTGCAGTTGAGCGATCTTGACTCACTGCAAGCTCCACCTCCCGGGTTCATGCCATTCTCCTGCCTCAGCCTCCCTAGTAGCTGGGACCACAGGTGCCCACCACCACACCCAGCTAATTTTTTGTTTTTTTAGTAGAGACGGGGTTTCACCGTGTTAGCCAGGATGGTCTTGATCTCCTGACCTCGTGATCCACCTGCCTCGGCCTACTAGAAAATTTTAAATGACATGTGTGGCATGCATTATATTATTGGCTACGGCTGAACTAAAGGTCTTACTGGGTTAGGGAAATGTTTAGGGCGAAGACTATCACAGAAGGAGAGTGGTCAGAGAGTGGGAGGCTTGAAATCCAGATTTCAGGGGTTGTAGTCCCAGCTACTCAGGAGGCTGAGGCAGGAGAATGGCGGGAACCCGGGAGGCGGAGCTTGCAGTGAGCCGGGATCGCGCCACTGCACTCCAGCCTGGGCGACAGAGCGAGACTCCGTCTCAAAAAAAAAAAAAAAAAAAAAAAAAAACAGTTACCACCAATGGCGAGGTCCAGGATGTGGCTACGGAAAGAGTGGGCTGGTCGGGGAAAGATTATGGCTGAGTGGGAAGGCCCAAGGATGGAGAAATCAAAGGGTTACATGAGTTATCTGTGTAAATGTTGAAATCATCAAGGATGATGAGCAACGTGGAGTGGGAAGAAAGGTGGTGATGAGGTAGGCATCAGAGGCTTTAATAACTGAGGCAATGATAGATGACCACTTTAAGGAGGAGCAGCTGATGCCATGAACCACTCTGAGGAGAAGCAGCTGATGTTATAGCTGTTCTGTCCAATTTGGCAGCCACTGGACCACTTTGAGGAGGATCAGCTGATACTATAGCTATTCTGTCCAATATGGCAGCCACTGGCCATTAAGCACTTGAGATGCAGCTGGTCTGAATTGAGATGAATCTGAGGACTTCACTTGAAAGGGTCTGAGATTTTATTTTTTAGGTAAAATGGGAAGAAATGTCTTGAAAGTGGCAAAAGGGATGCCTGAGGTACATGGGGTGAGGAGAAAAGCAACCTACACTTGGGAAGGCTGACCTTAAGCCAGTAAGAAGGATAGGGAACTACTAGGTTTAAACTAAGACAAAAAATGAAAGAAAATGTTTGGAGAAGACATGAGGAATGTAAGGATGTTTACAGATTGGGAATTCCAGTGGTGGTGGAGGAAGTAACTGGGGAGGGGAGTGAGGGGAGGCAAGAGGAGTGAGGCAATCAGAGATGTAGAAAGCACCATGGGTCTAAGATTCTGAGTGACGACAGAGGCCCTAGGAGACTTCCATCCATTGCTTCTGGAGGTGAGCAATGTCATCAGATATGTGTGGCACGAGGCTGTTGGTCCTGGCATTCTCCTAGAAACAAGTGGGTAATCAACTGAAGCCATAGTCCTGACTATTTAGTGTGGTGGTTTGGAAGTAAAGTGACAAGTCTCCAGGCGTCTGCCATCCTCATTGATTCTGAGGGATGTTTTAAAGCAACAGTAATTAGTAATAATAAAGAAAGAATAATTATTGTAATGAGAAGTACCAGGAATAATTAGAACTTGCAATGATGTTGCTGTTGTGGAGAAGAGTTAGAAAAGACTTCTCATTAAACTAGATCAATGAGGAAGGATATTGGAAACAATGAGTGAGGATGTCTGTGAATGCATCTCAGAAAAATGCTGCCGATGGAGAATCTAAGAATGCTTACCCAGGAAAATGTGCTGACATAGAGATTTATTTCTTTTTTGGTACTATTTTAGTGATAGGTGTAGGTTAGTTTATTCACAGAAAAGAATCTGTAGGAATCTACCCTAGTTAACTAGCTAACTGAGGCCACAAATAGGAATGAAGTTAAAAGGGGATGGTCCCTATTGCCACTATGTATTTCTGTGATGTTAACACTTTTATAACAAATTCATATTACTTTTGTAAACAGAAAATACATACCTGTAAACTTTGAAACTGTACATTTTTTAAAAAGGAAATATACATATACTGTATAAACGTTGAAACTATATGTAAATGTAAGTCCTTTCAAAATAAATTGAAATTTGTGATAAATACAGGGGTTGGCAAATGGTAAAGGCCCAGATAGTAAATATTTTAGGTTTTAAAGGCCACACAGTCCTGTGGCAGCTATTCAACCCTGCCACTGTGGCATGAAAACAGCCATAAATAAATGATTAAATATTTATTATTACAGATGCATATAAATTATTAATATATGTATATATGTATATAATTACATATATGATATGTAAATTAATGACCATGGCTGTGTTCCGATAAAAGCTTTTTTTAAACAAAAACAGGCAGCGAGCCCAGATTCAGCCCATAAGCCATAGTTTGCCAACACCTGAAATAATGTAATAAACACATAGGATGAACTAGTAACCAAATGAAGGGAAATAAAAAGACAAAAGCCTAAGCATTTTTCATGTATGCTGGGTAAGAGTAGTTTAACATAATTCTAGGTGCAATTTGCACCATAAGTTAAAATTTCTAAAGAGAAAAACGTAAAAAGCAAGGTAGAGGCAATGAAACAATTATTTCATACAACCTATACTGACAGTTGCTCCTGACATTACCCATAAACTTACCTTGGAGCTACTTTGAGGCCAAGGCAAAGAGGGAAACATGAAAGCTTTCAAAACTGCCATGAGAAGATGAAAGGAAACACCCCAATTCTACAGAAAAATGTAATTTTTTAAAACTTTTTGAGCTTCAAGAGAATGTTTTTCTTTGGGTCTTTATTTATGGTAGAGTGACGAACTCATCTCCCTTTTCCTGGGACAGTCTCTTATCCTGGGAAATCCATCCATCTCAAGTTTGGGTTTTGTTTTGTTTGTTTGTTGTTGTTGCTGTTGTTGTTTGACACAGGGTCTCTCTCTCTGTCGCCCAGGCTGGAGTGTAGTGGCGCGATCTCGGTCCACTGCAACTCACTGCCTTCTAGTCTCAAGTGATTCTCCCACCTCAGCCTTCCAAGTAGCTGGGACTACAGGCACATGCCACCATACTCAGCTAATTTTTAAATTTTCTGTAGAGACGAGATCTCTCTATATTGCCCAGACTGGTTTCAAACTCCTGGGCTCAAGCGATTCTCCTGACTCGACCTCCCAAAGTGTTGGCATTACAAGTGTGAGCCACCATGCCTGGCTCCATCTCAGCTTTAAAACTGTAAATCCTACATCCCAAGAACTCCCTTAGTCCTGAGAAAACTGGTATGGTTGGCCACCCTAACTAATTAAGGGACATTGAACAATGCAAGGGATGAGTCCTTTAATAATAGTGATTACAAAATGTACAAAGTTATTTTACTTATGTCCATTTCTTATACTATCAAAAAATAATGGCCAATGCATCATGTGTCCAACCCTCAAATATTATAGAGTGCCTATCATGTACCAGGTACTTTAGATACAAAGGTAAATACAATATTTATTTATTTATTCTGTCCAGAACCAGATACTAAGTGCTAGGAAGTGGAACAGGAGTCTGCACAGTCGCCTGAGTCGATGAGACCACATGAAGGATAAGGAAGAAAAAATACTGGATTCAGGAGAAGCAATCAGTTAAATTGAACTGTGAGCCTCTAACATGCACAGCGGAAAGGGCAATGGGATTGTTGACATCATCACAACGGAAGGGGAACTCTCAAGGAGCAGACACAAGATTCCCTCTGCTGAAATCTAAAAGGTGCTTTTGAAGAAGAACTTCTGAGTTGGGAGCCCTGAGATGCAGAGGCCACCTTCACGCCCAGAATTTTTCTTGGTTCAAGCTGGGGGTGGAGCATCCAAAAGACAATTCAACAAGGACAATCCGGAAGGCCACAAACGGCCGTGGGCCATCAACAACTTCACATCCATCACCCCATTAGAGGTCCTTACATTTTAAAAAATGACTTAAATTTTAAATTACTCAGATTTTTAGAAATCTAAAAGTTTCAGAAGGTAATCTGAATTGTGTTAAAACCAGAAAACCTGACAATTTGTCCCCCATGGCATAATCAGCCGGACTGAGTACTGGTGACCCCCTTAGAGAGGTGTCCACACTCCTGCTTAGTCCCTGATTAATCCCTGATACTGAGGCCCTGGGCCAATTGCCATTTGCCAACACACTTGCCAGGTTCTTTAATTTACATACAGCCTGTTTCTCATATTTATGTTAAATTCCAGCCCTAGTATGCGTGTCTACTCAAGTTAGTAACCCCTAGACTGAGTTAATGAGCTAAGACATGGTTTACTGGTGATCCGTGGGACCTGAGGAGAACTCAGGACTCTTAGTGGACTTGGAGCTCTGTAGACCAGATTATAATAGTTGAAGCTCTAACTTCACCGGGAGATGGTGTAGTTAATGGAATGGGAGATGGATCCCATTCCCCACAGAAGCTGTACTTCAATCTATGTCAATCCCTGCTCACTTTCTCCTTTCTGACATTCTTGCCTCAGTTTTCCTCCCATGGAACCCTCTACTTCTGCTTGAGGAACATTCATTACCCTTAATATCAGCTTCCCACCAGACCATAAGCTCCAAGAGGGCACGGGCTATCTCTTTTCTGTTCCCTGCCAGATCCTGAGCAATTGGCGATAGAAGTTCTTAATAAACATGGCTGGATGAGTAAATAAAGCGTCAGTCCCTTATCCAAGACTAATTCATCTTCCTGGCTCTTACTCCTATCACCCCTGCCCCTCCAAAAGCACCCTTGAACACCTTTTCACAGTGAGGTTCTTCTAAATCCAGCATCAAGAGATCACCTTCCCTTCCCATTGAGGAAAGGTGAAGGTTAAACATTCTAAGATAAAAGGGGCTGTAGATGTGGTAGGCAGAATTCCAATAGGACCAAGATTTCCTACCCTAATCCCCAAGACTGTGGATATGATGCAATATCACACCGGGTTCATGTTACTTTACTCAGCGAAAAGAATTTTGCAGTTGTAATTAAGGTCACTTATCAGTTGACTTTGAGTAAATCAAAAGGAAGGTCATTCATGAGCCTGATATGATCACATCAGCCCTTTAAGAGCTCAGAGTTTTCTCAAGTTGGCAGCAGAAGGGTGAGTCAGAGAGATTTGAAAGATGAGAAAGACTGAAGGTACCATTGCTGGCTTGGTATATAGAGGGGCCATGTGTAAGGACCAGGGAATGTCATCTGTGAGATAAGGGTGACTCCAGCCCACAGCCAGCAGGGAAACCAGGACCTCAGCCCTACAGTCACAAGTTACTGAATTCTGCCAATAATAAGAATGAGCTTGGCTGGGCATAATGATTCATACTATAATCCCATCTACTCAGGAGGCCGAGACAGAAGGATTGTTTGAGTCCAGAAGTCCCTGACCAGCTTGGGCATCATAGTGAGACCCCATCTTTACAAAAAATTTTAAAAATTAGCGAGGCATGGTGGTGCATGCCTGTAGTCCTAGACACTTGGAAGGCTGAGGTGGGAGGATTGCTTGAACCCAGAAGTTCAAGGCTGCAATGAGCTTTGATCATACCACTGCACTCCAGCCTGGACAAGAGATCAAGACTGGGTCTCCTAAAAAAAAAAAAAAAAAAAGTTTTTTAAGGGATGAACTTGGAAGTAAATTCTTCCTCAGAGCCTCCAGATGGGAGCCTAGCCTGGCTGACACCTTGATTTCAGCCTTGTGAGACCCTAAGTAGAGAATCCAGCCGTACCCATGCCAACATACGAGCTACAGAACTTGGAGACACTGAGTGAGTGCCAATAAGTTTGTGGTAACTTGTTACGCTGCAATAGAAAACTAATAATACAAATTATTATCACCAGGTTTTGTTTAATAGAGAAAGAGATTTAGGATGATCAAGAGGTGAAAAACTGCCCACCTCTGGAGGACAAAGATGAGATGACACAAGCCAGGGCATGTTTGTTCCATACTTGCTGCCCATCTGTTGTGGATCCCAGATCCTCAAAGGTGACTGAGTATTCATTTATAAGCCTTTTCCACACAAGACAACCTGGGCAACAATGTGTAGCCAAGCCTGGGAGGAAAGGACACTGATATAGTTTGTATGTCTGTCCTCACCCAAATCTCATATTGAAATATAACTCCCAGTATTGGAGGTAAGGCCTGGTAGGAGGTGAGTGGATCATGGGGTGAATTTCTTACGAATGGTTTAGCACCATCTGCTGGTGATGTCCTTGTGATAGTGAGTGCGTTCTCGCAAGATCTGGCTGCGCAAAAGTGTGTGGCACTGCTCCCCCAACTCTTTTTCTCTTGCTCCTGCTTTTGCCAGGTGACATGCCTGCTCCCCCCTTGCCTGCTCCCCCTTTGCCTTCTGCCATAATTGGAAGCTTCCGGAGGTTTCCCAGAAGAAGATGTTGCTATGCTTCCCATACAGCCTGCAGAACCATGAGCCAATTAAACCTCTTTTTTAAATAAATTACTCAATTACTCAGTCTCAGTTTGCTTTTTTTGTTATTTATTTATTTATTTATTTATTGCTCTTGTTGCCCAGACTGGAGTGCAATAGCGAGATCTTGGCTCATTGCAACCTCCGCCTCCCAGGTTCAAGCAATTCTCCCACCTCAGCCTCCCCAGTGGCAGGGTTTACAGGTGCCCACCACCACACCCAGCTAATTTTTTTTTTGTATTTTTTGTAGAGGCAGGGTTTCACCATGTTAGCCAGGCTGGTCTCGAACTGCTGACCTCAGGTGATCCACTAGCTTCAGCCTCCCAAAGTGCTGGGATTACAAGCATGATCCACCATGCCCAGCCTCAGGTATTTCTTTATAGTAATGCAAGAACAGCCTAATACAGACATAGAAGCAAACATGTTACATGATAGGTGATATAGGCTAAGGGAGCCACTGAGGTCTGTGACAAGTCAGAGAGGGCCCTGGGTTTCTGTAGTGCCCCAGGAGCTTTCCTGACTCTCAGGTGCTCTATAGTGCTTGAGACACCTCAACACAGATATGCAACCTGAATGTCCCTGGGCCTCAGGACACAAAATGAGGTCACATAAGCATTTATACCCATAATTTACTTGTTCAGATCCCTTCTTATTAACTCTATTAGTCCAGGGCACTGCATAAGTTGCTGGAACAGAGAGATTCAAATAAATAACAGTTCAAGCAGAATAAAAGTTTATTTCTCCCTCAGGTAACACCCCATAGATGCATGGTGGTCCTGAGAAGGGAGGCAGCTCTGATCCACAGTGTCACTCAGGGTGCCAGGTTCCTTCTACCATGCTGCTCCATCTGCCCCTGAAGTGTTCTTGTCAGAGCTCAGCACCACCACCAGCAACTCCAATTCCAGCCCCCAGGGAGGGGGAATGAAGAAATAGAGGCCAAGCAACTTCCTTTTAAGTAAATAACTCATCACTTCCACTCACATTCCATTGACAAGTGCATGGCTGCCCTAGCTGCAAGGGAGGCTGGGAAATGTACTTTCCATTGGGCAGCCTGTGGAATCCTAAAAGGAAAGAATAAATTTTAGGGGGCAGAAAAGAGTCTCTCCCACAGCACCACTCAAGTTTTGCTGAAAGTCTCTGGAGGCCATTTCACAGGTGTTTGAAGACCAACAAGTACCACGTCCCCTGTGACTAGCCCTTGCACTGTGGCAATCAGTAGGGACAGCGCTGCCCTGGCCAGTGGTCTGTCCCCTTGGGCTTCTTAGCTTGAGAGCGACTTTCTTAGCTTGACAGTGACCTTCTTAGCTTGACAGTGACCTTCTTAGCTTGAGAGTTAGCTTGAGAGTGACCTTCTTAGCTTGAGAGCAGATCCAGAAGCAAGGATTTGGGTCCTGATAGTTGATTTAAGAAGTGATCCCAAGAAATAAAAGTGAGGAAGCAGAGAGAGCAAAATGGAAAAAGAAAAAGCCATTAAATTGTGGGTTATTGGCCTGATTATCACTGTGGACAACTAGGACCCAATTCTACTATGGACACTGAGGAACTGTCCCTCTGATGGACAGGAGGCTGGGACATTTACCCACTGACTCCAATGCTCCATTGCTTCTGCCTGGGGGATTAACTCCCCTACCGGCCTGAGGGCAGAAAAGTAGAAAGAGAAGGCAGGCACTGGAGGTGGGATGCTGTCAGCGTACAGGAGGGCTGTCCACCAGGGCTGCTGCTGAAATCTGACAAGGGCCGAGGAGACGTGGTGGGGAGCACCAAAAGCATCACACAGAAATGTAGCCAAAGTTACCGGAAATGAGAAGAATGTGCTTCTGTCACTCACACTCACAGCCCGCTGATCCATGGAGCAGGGGACATGCCACGCTCTTTTCTCTGAGCCTAGAAATGAACCCTTAAAATATCTTCATTACAGTTCCTTTGCCCTCATGCAACTCACCCATGCAAACAGTGCCTGGGGATGTCCAATATGACCTGAAGCAGAGCCCTGCCCACCCACAAAAGTTATCCATTAATTAACATGTCTGTCTTCTGGAGATCTGTGAATCAGTCAAGGAGAACTTCTTGGCTCTCAATAAATAATAGCTGCTATTACTATTATGATTATTATTATTAGCTGGAGGGTTTATCAACAATGCCTGGCTCCCAGGAAGCAGGTTGTGTGAAATCTAAAAGCTAACATACTTTGGGTTGAGATTTCACTGTTGTCAAATGATGAAGCCAGGATTTCAACACAGGCAACACGATCCCCAGGCTGTGGCCTAAGCCACCATGGCCCACGACCTCTCCAGGGGAAATCACTGATGGTATTTACTAAATCATAATGTAATTGTGACTATAATACATGAGCCACCTCAGGAAGTACCCAGGAAGAATGCTTAGGGGTCATAAGGGAGGCCGCAGGAATTCACAACCAAAGCAAGCTCTCCAGGGCCGCCTCCTTCTGTCCCCAGCCCTGAGCAAGGCCAGACACTCAGTACTGAAGAGACCATCTCAGCAGTTATCATTGCCGAGTCCTTCAATTGATCCCAACAGATGGAAAGGGGTAGGAGGCAGGGGCCTCAGAGAACACTGAATAATAGTGCAGGAGTGTTACAGCCATGGCAGAGGTGATTTCAGCTTGGTTAGCTTTTTAGGACACTGCAAAGCAACTGCATGCAGAGGGGGCAGGTGTGGAGGCAGTGGGTGGGTCTGGAAAGCTGCCATGCCACCTGCAATGTGAGAGAGCAAAGGAGGAAGCTCATTAACTGTCCCTGGATCATTAACTCAGTGTCCCCAGGGGCACAGTCACTGAGTTTGCACTTTGCATTTTGTCAGTTTTTTGTCAGTTTCTTTTCCAGGGTCTCTGGGGATCCAGTCTGGGATGGGGCTCTCAACTCAGGAAGAAGGTGGCACAAGCAACTCTCCTAGACAGAGAAGCCTGGTAACCATTGTTTGGCTGGAATAACAATGGCTGCTGCTTACTGAATGCATCCTTTACTCATGTAGGGAAACAGCTCAGAGAAGCTAATTAATTTGCCCAGCGTACTCAGTTGAAAGTGACAGGGCCAGAGATCCAAGCAAGTCAATCTACATCCCGAATCCATATTCATATTCTCTCCCTTTTTTTATTTTTTAGAGACAAAGTCTCTGTCACCCAGGCTGGAGTGCAGTGGCACAATCAAAGTTCACTGTAGCTTTGAACTCCTGGGCTCATGTGATCCTCCTTCCTCAGCCTCCCAAGCATCTGGGACTACAGGTGTGTGCCACTGAGTCCAGCTAATTTTTTTGTATTGTTTGTAGAGACAAGGTCTCACTATGTTGCCCAGTTTGATCTTGAACTTCTGGATTCAAGCAATCCTCTCATTTTGCCCCCTCCCCGCCCCCAAAGTGCTGGCATTACAGGTGTGAGCCACATGCTGGCCCCCAGTCCATATTCTTAACCATTGCGTTGCCCTGAGTCTTGCAGGATATATGTCAACAGCCATCCATGGCTAGCAAGAGTATCCGAGAATGCATTAAACAGGTAAGCTGGTCAGAGTGTGTGGGTTATTCAAGTATGCATCAACAGTCCGTTGTTCAGTAAATAAATCCATTCATTGATACTTATTTGTTTTTGAGACAGGGTCTCACTCTGTCACTCAGACTGCAGTGCAGTGGTGCAATCATGGCTCACTGCAGTGTCGACCTCCTGAGCTCAAGCATTCCTCCTGCCTCAGCCTCCCAAAGTGCTGGGATTACAGGTGTGAGTCACTGTGCCCAGCTCATTGAGATTTTTTGAATGCCTCCTATTTGTCTGGCCCTGGGCATGGTGGAGTGAAGAAGAAAACCTGAATCTTGGGTCTCATGGAGAGGATGGGGGAGAGTGTTAGCACCAGCACCAACGACCTCAAACAGTGAGGGCACTAGGAAGGAAATAAAAGAGGCAACACAGAGTGATGGTGACACAGGAGAGTGGCCTGGAAAGGCCGTCCTAAGGAGGAGACATTTGGCTCAGCCCTGAATGGTGAGAACATACTTTTGGAAAAATCTGGGGAAAGCAACTCCAAGGCACGGGAACGGCAAAAGCCCTGAAGCGAGAATAGACTTGGTATCTTTGAGACCTGGAAAAAAAAGAGGTCATTGAGTTGGGAGGGAGTAGGATGAGAGAACATCAAATAGATAGGTGGTACTCTGCTCCCACCCCCTCCCCAGGCTGGGTTAGATGCCCCTTCTCTGTCTCTCATACTTGGCAAATTCTAATTTTCTGTGTCAAGTCTGCTGATCGGCTTCTGGTGTCCAGGACAAGTTAAGGGACAGAAGTGATGCTTAACAGGTGTTCACCGAACAGATCTGGCCTGACCCCACAAGGAGAATGTAGTAACTTGGCAGTTTGAGTGACAGCTCCTGTAGCCACCCAGCAACAGACAGCAAGTCAAATTTTGCTGCTGACAAGGAGATGAGAGGGATGGCCTAGCACGGCTTCCTCTGGATTTGGGGGAAAGCCTCAGAGCTTTGCACCTAAGGATCAGGGGTCCTGCATCTTGGCTGCTCCAGGGTTAGGTACATTTCTGTCCCCTCTGCCTGGACCCTCTTCTTCCAGGGCCATGTGGACTCACTCACTTCTTTCAGGACTTAACTCTTACATTCCAGGAAGCCTTCCTTGATCTCTCCTCTCCCATCTCTGGAACTTCTATTCCCCTTTCCACCTTAGTTTTTCTCCAGAGCACTTATCACCTCTTACCATATATTTTCTGTATTTGCTTTATTTACTGTCTGTCTCCCCACCACTAGGATGTAAGCTCGATAGAAGCAAAGATGTTTGTCTTTTTGTTAACTGCTGTGCCAACCTCATTAAACATTGTTACATGAACAAATGAATGAATGCATGACGCCAGAGCCAGAATATTTATAAGGCAGAACAAGCATCATCATGGCACACCAGCTAAGCTATGGCACCCTCAAAATAAGACTGTTTCTGGTTCAATAAATGTATTCAGCATTTGCCAATTAGCACATCCACATCTAGAAGGAAGCTATTTCGACATGTACACTTGTGTTTTATGCTTTAGCTTTGTTTTCATTCTGCATTAATATTGGCAGGTCTGGGGAACACCATAATCTTTTCAATGCTTAAAGCCTTTAAATTCAGCCTTAAATACTGCAGCTGTTTGCGCTGCTAAACCTTAGCTGTGAGACAGAGCCACCTAGTGAAAATTCCAACTTCCATTGCCTATGTACTTTGTAATCTTTCCTCTAAAATTTAGCATCTAAATCAGTAACTCAACCTCTCCTGTGAATACGTTTTACCAGGCTAGGATAAGGTTTGGGAAAATGCAGATTCTTGGGCCCAGCAAATCTGGGGATGATGATAAGTCATCATCGTGGGACACCAGCTTAGCAACAGCACCCCCAAAATAAGACTGCTTCCGGTTCAATAAACTGCTATGAAGAGTCTATTAATGTTTGTATCCATCTGGACCTGCGGCCATAGAGAAGAGCCCCAAGCACAGTGGTTACTAAAAAGCCCACATCCTTCAAAAATTATGAGTAGATATTATAAATTCCAAAATGATGAAGAGTTCAGGATGAGAAGATGGGGACTCACCCAGAACAAAGCAGCACACTGATTCATCCTTTGTCTCCTGACAGCATTCCTTCCCCCACTGGTCATCCCGCCCAGTCGCACATATGACAAGTCGTAGCGCTGTATAAAAGGATACTCGAAATTGGAAAGATTACTCAGTATCGCCCTGAAAGGTGTTTCCTGTGGCCCATGAAACTCACGCAAAATCATCCGCTTGGAGAAAAGCTTGGGACAAGTAGCTAGATACCTGAAAATAGTAAACTCCTCCAAATTACTGCTAGCCAAGTGAGTCTTTCACATCTTTGAAACTGCCCCAGAACCCACACAAACTCAAAATACTAAAAAAAAAAAAAAAAAAAAAAAAAAAAAAAAAAAAAAAAGGGCTATCAGCGAACTCATCGGCCACACATTGCGCACTTTTGCTTCTAAGACATTCCCGTGTATTATATCATTGCCTCTTACCTGCAGGCACCTGAGTACGGGAGCTCTGGTGGTTTTGCCCAAGGCCAGCCAGATGAGAGTGTGGTAGAGTGCTCCTCAAGGCATTTGTGACCTGCTCTCCTCAGCTCAGACAAAGCCAGGGTGGCGTTTGAGGGAACAACCTCAGCTCCAAGCGGGATGCTGCCAGAGGGGGCAGGCCCAACCCTGGGCAGGTTCCGACCTCAGCACCCACAAGAGACCAGGCAAGCCCAGGCTAGGACCACAGGAGTGGGGGTAGAAGTGATGGAGTAACAGCTCGTCTCCATGCTCCCAGCATCTACTCCCTCATCCTCTGGCATGTAAACACCCAACTTTTCTTTGGGGATGGGCTCCTCTCCTACTCTCAGTCCATGCAGTTTGAATAGAGTTGACCATTAACCCAGGACCTCCCCAGGGAGGCCATTATTATTTCTCCTACCTTTCTTTACAATGATTGGCTCAGGGCTGAGCACATGACCCAGGCCTGGCCAATCAACAAATAATATCCCATTTCCTTCCTTTCTCTACACTGATTGGTTCAGAGTTGAGCACATGGCCTGGGCCTAGCCAATCAACAAATATTATTCCATTTCCTTCCTTTCCCTACAGTGATTAGTTCAGAGCTGACCGCATGACCCAGGCCAACTAGTATCTAGCTGTCTAACTGCCTTAGGCCATCAAAACTCCCAAATCAAATATTGTTGACCTGGCTTGTGTCAAGTGCCCATCACTGAATTAGTCACTATGGCCAGGAGGAGATGAGTCCTCACTAGACAACTGGTCTGTGGCCACCCATGGAGCCTGGGTTGAGGACAGTTCCACCTGAACACAGAGAGTGGCAGACGCAAAGTTTTCTGACGTAGACGTTCCTGTTCCATTTGTCCCGCAAACGTTTAAACATCACACATACTTGGTTAAGGTAGAAAACAAAAAACAGCCTTTGTTCACTCTCTCTCTCTCTTTCTCTCTCTCTCTCTTTTTTTTTTTTTTTTTTTTTTTTCTGAGATAGAGCTTCACTCTTGTCCCCCAGGCTAAAGTGCAGTGGCGTGATCGCGGCTCACTGCACCCTCCACCTCCCGGATTCAAGCCATTCTGGCGGCTCAGCCTCCCAAGTAGCTGAGATTACACACGTGTGTCACCGCGCCCGGCTAATTTTTTGTATTTTTTATTTTTTTAGTAGAGACGGGGTTTCACCATGTTGGACAGGCTGGTTTTGAACTCCTGGCCTCAAGCAATCCACTCGTCTCGGCCTCCCAAAGTGCTAGGATTACAGGCATGAGTCACCACGCCTGGGCCGTTCACCATCTCAGAGACATTCACCATTGCTACTGAGTGTGGACAGAAGCATGGACACCAGGGTTCAATTTCTAGCTATTCTACTCTGGCTGTTTGTCCTTGGAAGTTATTTAGCGTTCTGTGCCTCTGTTTGCTCATCTGGAAAATGAAGATAACATTTGTATCTGCCTCACCCGTTTAAAAGAATCAACGTTCTTAGGACAGCACCTGGCAAGAATAACTGCTGTTGTTTTGGTTTGAGATTCTGAGAACCACTCTTCTGGATCATTTGCACATGCTGTAGTTTGGGTAGGGGTCATTAGAGGAGTATCGCTATTAGATAATAGAAAATTGTTTCAATGGTCCTTTCAGAACTAAAGGGTCTCTCTCTTTCCCAATGTCTGTGTTAATTCCTGTAGAAGGACTCAGACCTGACATGGCTCCCAGCCCTCCTGGACCCATCCTCAGTCTTGTGGGACTGACGGATTCAGCACTCACATGCCCCACTCTGACTGTAAGAGCATGGACCTTGTAATCTGTAAGAGCCCAGGCTCAAGACATCCCAAAAGACTCCTGTCTTGCTCTGAGTCTGTGCTGCTGGGAAGTGAGCAGAATGCAGTGACATGGAAAAGAAATGAATGGAGCAGACAGGAAGTGGAAGAGCGAAGTGAGAGGACCTTGGGTTGAAGTAGGAGGGATGGGGGTGGCCAATAGGCCGAGAGAGGAGGGAGATGGGACGGGATAGGATGAAGGGAGGAAGAGAGAAGTGGTGAAGTGGGGTAAGATGGGACTTATCTCCTGACCAAGCACACCTCTAACCCTGACATAGTCATCTAAATATGGCATCAGGGGATGATTTGTGGAGGGGACCTCAAGGTTGTCCTCCTTGGTAAGATCAACAAGAGGGAAGAGAAGAGTCACTGTACATGTGCAAATATGGGTCCCTCTGAGTGTACCTTTTGGTGCTTACCTACTCAAAACTCACCAAGCCTTGTGCTTCCCTCTTCCTCAACCTGCAGAGCATCTCCCAGAACCCAGCCATGCCCTTAAATATTCCCCAAAGACCTTAGTGAAGTGCTATTCTTTCATGCTTTGTTTTCATTCAGTCATTAGTGACAGAGGCCACCTGGCTCCCACAGTGAGCCTTCATCAGTGGGAGTCAAATCCCAGGCATCAGGTGAGGACACTGGTGATTAGGTGACTTCCTCCTGTCCCACAGCCAGTGTCGGAACCTTGGTGACAATCTACATATTCAGATTCCCAATTTAAATCATGTTGGAGATGGCCTGACAACTAAAGTGGTAAATAGACTCCAAGAAAAAAAAAGAAGTCTGTAAATCAGTGCCTTGCTACTCCTCAGCCCAGGGGAGTTACTCCCATGTCAGGATATGCCCTCCCTTTCCCTCTCCCCAGACAGAGCTCAGGGCACCCCACAGAGGGTCTCTGAAGAGGGAATCCCAGACTGGAATCCTCAAATATGTGGGGAGCTGGCCAGGTCTTGGCATTCCAGGGCCATAGATTCACTAATGACTCCTGTCGTTAAGCAGAGCTTGGACTGGTGGACAGAGTGCTAGGAGGCATAATAGCAAGCAGGGTGGGCCATGCATGGTGGCTGAAATCTGTAATCCCAGCACTTTGAGAGGCCAAGGCAAGTGGATCACCTGAAGTCAGGAATTCAAGACCACCCTGGCCAACATGGTGAAACCCAACTCTATTAAAAATACAAAAGTTAGCCAGATGTAGTGGTGTGCACCTGTAGTCCCAGCTAGTCAGGAGGCTGAGATATACCAAGCGATTCAAGAGAATCACTTGAACCCAGGAGGTGGAGATATACCTAAGAAGTCCAGAAGTGGGTGCTTCAGATATAAATATAGGTAGGTGATATAGAAAAAATATCCAGACAAGGAGATGTTGATCCTCATGTTTCATCATCAGGTTTCTGCCTCTCTTCCTCCATCTGTGGCCTCTGATTTTCTTGTTTAATTTATTCTCAGGCACACTACTTCTATGTGGTGGGGAAAACGGCAACTGGGAAAATTCAGTTTCAATGGTCTTTTCAGAACTACAGCATCTCTCTCTCTCAATGTCTGTGTTAATTCCTCTAAAAGGACTCAGACCTGACGTGGCTCCCAGCCTTCTTGGACCCCTCCTATCTGTGGGACTGATGGGTACAGAGCTCACATAGCCCATCCTGGGTGTAAGTAGGACCAAGGGCCTTGTAATCTTGGCTCGTATGGAGAGAGGAAGGGGAAATTCCAGAAGTGAAGGTCATAGCAGTTTTCTATCAGATGGGGTGGTGGCTCAAAGCAGAACTTATGAGCCTGAGTGTGTAGCTCCATTACCCAGTGTGAACTTGGGCAAGTCCTTACCTTCTCCCCTTTGCACCCTCTCCATCCACTTCCCTCACTGACATTCCAAAACACACACACACACTCACACACACATATGTTTAATATTTTAAGACAATTGTTGATTCACACGCAGTTTTAAGAAATACTAGAGATCACAGATCAGGCTCATGCCTGTAATCCAGGCACGTTGGGAGGTCGAGGCAGGCAGATCACTTGAGGTCAGGAGTTCAAGACTAGCCTGCCCAACGTGGCGAAACCCCATCTCTACTAAAAGTACAAAAATTAGCCAGGAGTGTTGGCGTGCACCTGTCATCCCAGCTACTCAAGAGGCTGAGGCAGAAGAATCGCTTGAACCTGGGAGGCAGAGGTTGCAGTGAGCCAAGATTGCACCACTTCACTCCGGCCTGGGCAACAGAGTGAGACTCTGCCTCAAAAAAAAAAAAAAAAAAAAAAAAAAAAAAAAAAAAAAAAAAAAAGGAAAGAAAGAAAGAAAGAAACAAAGAAAAGCAATAATAGAGATCACAGAACCCTTTACTCAATTTTCCCCATAGTAACATCTTGCATAAATGTAGTACAATATCATAACCAGGAAATTGACATTGATACCATCCACCAACTTTAGATTTTGCCAGTTTTACATGCACTCATGTGAGCTTGTTTGTGTGTTTAGTTCTATGTAGTTTTATCATGTGCATAGATTGATGTGGCCACCACCACAGTCAAGATCTACCACCACGAGGTCCCTTGTACTGTCCTTTTATTGCAACATCTACCTGCCTCCCTCCCCTACTCTCTGATCTGCAGCGATAATTAATCTGGTGTTCATTGATAATTTTGTAATTTTGAGAATGCCATAGAAACGGAATCATACAGTAGGTAACGTTTCAGGCCTGGCTTTTTCTTTCACTCAGCATAATTCCCTTGAGATCCATCCAAAGGGTTGCATGTATCAATAGTTTGTTCCTTTTAATTGTTGACTAGCAATTCATAGTATGGGTGTTCCACTGTTTAACTGTTTGCTTTTTGAAGGACATTTGGATTGTTTCCAATTATTGGCTTTTATGAATAAAGCTGCTATGAACGTTCATGTACAGACTTTCGTGTGAATGTTAAGTTTTTGTTTCTCTGGGACAAATACCCAAGAGTATAATTGCTGGGTTGTATGGCAAACATATTTAATTTCATAAGAAACTGACATATCCTTTTCAGAATGGCTGTTACATTTAAATCGCCACCAGCAGTGATTGAGTGATCCCAGTCCTCCACATCCTCACCAGCATTTGGCATTATCCCTATTTTTAAATTTTTATTGTGCCAATAGATGTGTAATGGTATCTCATTGTAGTTTAACTTGCATTTCCCAATAGCTCATAATGTTGAACATCTTTTCACGTGGCTCTCACCCACTTTTGTAGGGAGGTAAATCTTGAGAATGTTTTCTCACCTGATAAGTGGAGAGAACAATAGGACAATATCTACCATCTAGAGATGTTGTGAAAGTTCTCCTAAGACCTAGCAAATTAGTATTCAAGAAACATTAGAGTATGGTGGCTCATGCCTGTAATCCCAGAACTCTGGGAGGTTGAAGCAGGAGAATCACTTGAGTCCAGGAGTTTCAGACCAGCCTGGGTAACATAGTGAGACACCGACTCTACAAAAAATTTGAAAAATTAGCCAGGAATGGTGGCACATGCCTGTAGTACCAGCTACTTGGAAGACTGAGGTGGGAGGATTGCTTGAGCCTAGGAGGTTGAGGCTGTAGTGAGCTATGATCGCACCACTGCACTCCAACCCGGGGTGATAAAACAAGGCCCTGTCTCTCAAAAAAGAAAAGAAAAGAAAAAAAGGCCGGGCATGGTGGTTCATGCCTGTAATCTCGGCACTTTGGGAAGCCGAGACATGTGGATCACTTGAGGTCAGGAATTCGAGACCAGCCTGGCCAACACAGTGAAATCTCGTCTCTGCCAAAAACACAAAAATTAGCCAGGCATGGTGTCCCACACCTGTAATTCCAGCTACTTGGGAGGCTGAGGCAGGATACTTGCTTGAACCCGACAGGCAAAAGTTGCAGTAAGCTGAGATCGCGCCACTGCACTCCAGCCTACGCGACAGAGTGAGACTCTATCTCAAAAAAAAAAAAAAAAAAAAAGAAAAAAAGAAAAAAAGAAACATTAACTGTTAATATTCCTGCAAGAGAGGGGTTAATAGTATAGACTCCAAAGTCAAACAGAACTCCATTCTATCGCTGACAACCCTCTCCCTAAACCTCACTTTATGTCTCTATTAAATGGGAAGAATAATATTACTTACTTTATAGGGTTGTCATGAAACTGAAATAGATAAGACATGAAAGGCACTTAAAATAGTGCCTAGTAAGTGCTTAATTCTGCTTTTCCCTCCAGAACTCAGCATATCACAGGCCCCCAATTAAGCCTTGTCCCTCCAAATGACACTTCATACCTCTCCCACCATCATCTCCCAGTGCACCAGGGTCACTTGCTGGAGCCAGGGTAGGAAATCCCACATACGAACTCTCCCTTCAAGGATTTTTACCCCACCAGAGTTCTCCACTGCTCCAGGAGAAGAAACAAAGGATTGGGTCTGGGAGCTGGGTGAGATTACATTTATCTAAGAAGCTTCCAAATGAAAACTAGCATTTGTACTTATTGCATTTCACCTCCAAATTTGATTACATTTCTCTCCCGCTGTAAATCTGCCTCTCCTTCTGCCAAGTTATTATTAAATCCAGGACAGAATTGGTGGAGTGCTACGTAAAATTTCCATCTTGGCTTTGACATTCCAGGAAGTTACAAACCAATTACAGCTGCTGAGCCTCAGGCCCTGATGAATCACAGAGCACGGCAAGGGATGGAGGAGGCCAGAGCGGGGACGGGAGGGAGAAAGTGAGGTGGGAATCAAAGGTCAATTAAAATAAAACAGTCAATTTTAATTTGAATGTCTTGCTTATATTCATATCCCATTCCCATAAGTGGAAAAGCAAATGAAGCTTATTCATTTGTGTGGGCATGGTGTGTGTGTGTGTGTGTGTGTGCGCGTTAGGACAATAAAGGCTTTTCAAATGGCTTCAGAGTCCCAGAGATTTGAAATTTGAAATGTCCCAGGGAGAAAACATGCAATCTGGTGACCTGCCCAAATGTCAGGGTAGCTGCCTAAACAAAGAGCCATCAGCATTAGCCCTGGGGCATGTTGGTGTAAATGACACCAGTTCCAGCTTTGGGAGTTGGATCTCTGTGTTTGAGCCCTCACTTCATCACTTAATATGAGGAATTTCTCTGTGCCTCTATTTCCTCATTGGTAAAATGAGGACAATAATACCTTTCCCTGTTGGTTATTGTGAAGAGTAAGATAAATAATACAGCTAAGGCATCAAGCACGACGCCCCACCAGGCGAGCAACGTTGTTTCCTTTCTCCAAAGAAATAACCGTCGGTGGGCCCCAAGTCCAACCAAATGACCTCAAATAGCTACAGTTTGACTAGACCTTGATGTACTGTGTACTTTCCTAATGGGAGCTTAGGTTCCTGGGCAGCTGGTTTTCTTTTCCTTCATGTGAACTTCTCTTTTCTGGCCCTCTCTTAAGGGCAAATGGTTGGTAAGATTCAGCACCGTGGACAGCAGGGATGCTGCTGGTCAAGGTATCAGAGTCCCATTCATGGACCCTCATCTTGTGGCCTCCTCCTGTCAGCTCATGGATCAGACATCCTGTAAGTTGTACAATTGATCTGGTGTTAGTCTTAACCTCTGACTTTCATCAGTATGGGAAATTTACTTTCTTTCCTTTTTCTTTTTTTTTTTTTTTAGACAGTCTCAATCTGTCACAAGACACACATGAGGAGAGCTCAAGAGAAGCCCTAGCTGAGGAGGAGGTGACGGTGCTAGCCTGGGATTGAAGAGAGAAGGCAGAAAACAATACCCACACATAACACACCTCTGCCAGACAGTAATCAACACCTGTTAGTTCATCTTCAAGGTTTGGTTCCTGGGAACACCTGCTCCTCTATTCCCTGAGCATCTGATGTTGTCCTTGAAAGCAGAATGCCAGCCTCCCAGGGAGGAGCAGAGACACCAACAAACAGCTGGCAGAAGTCACCCAACTGGCCCTCTCTCCTCCTCTCAGCCCTGGGCCTTTGTTTGCGAGGGCCATCCCCCAGGCTGCTTTCTCCCTCTGCCTACTGCTGAGATCCCCTCTGCAGGAGTCCCTGGTACTCATATTTTCTAAGGAATCCAGCCCCACTTTGCCCCATACTCTGAGTGATCAGACGAGGACTCCAAGCCAGCAAAGGAGAAATCAGAGGGCCCCCCTCCCCCACCCCTGTCTCCCTCCTTGACTTCTGCTCAGGTGTCTCTGTGTCTGACGGTACTGCTCCCAGGTCTGGACTAGGTCACAC
This sequence comes from Chlorocebus sabaeus, assembly GCF_047675955.1. Lineage (NCBI taxonomy): Eukaryota > Metazoa > Chordata > Mammalia > Primates > Cercopithecidae > Chlorocebus > Chlorocebus sabaeus. The sequence continues at coordinate 20,917,384 of NC_132908.1, forward strand.
TTGAAGGAAGTTTTCTCATTTGTCTCTATATCCATGGTTTTCAAAGCATGGTCCCGGGATTTGCAGCATCATCTGAGAAGTTTTTAGAAATGCAAATTCTTTTAAAATAATTTTTTTTGTTTCCCTGGGTTATTGGGGAACAGGTGGTGTTTGGTTACATGAGTAGGTTCTTTAGTGGTGATTTATGAGATTTTGGTGCACCCAGCACCCAAGCAGTGTATACTGCACTGATTTGTAGTCTTTTATCCCTCACCCGCTTCCTACCCTTTCCCCCTGAGTCCCCAAAGTCCATTGTGTCATTCTTTGCCTTTGCATCTTCATAGTTAATCCCCGCTTACAAGTGAGAACACATGATGTTTGGTTTTCCATTCCTGAGTTACTTCACTTACAATAATAATCTCCAATCTTGGGCTCCATCCCAGACCTACTTAAACAGAAACTCCAGAGATGAGGACCAGCAATCTGTTGGAACAAGACCTTCAGGTGATTTCGATGCACACTGAAGTTTGAGAACCCCTTTGTAATAGTAATAACAAGAAGTGGATGCCTAAATTCCACCATGCGGAATTGTTCTATTGTTCACCCCAGTTGGTGGATGCCTGGATTAGTTCCATTTTCGTTTCTTACAACAGCAAAAAGTCTGTATTGAACATTCTTTCATGTACACCTTCATGGACCTGTGCAAGTATTTCTACATGACACATTCTTTAAAAATGATTTACTAGGACAAATGATGTACCTACTTAAACATTCATAGATGTGCCAGATGGACTTCCTAAAAGGTTGCACCAATTTGCACTCCCACCACAGAGAATGAAAGGGTACATGTCCCCACAGCCTTTCCAGCTTCAATTAAGTATATCAGATATTTTCACTTTCTGTTTCAATTTGAGAGGTGAAAATTATATCTTGTTTTGATTTGCACTTCTTTAAGAGTGAAATTGAGCATATTTTCCTATATTTATTAGCCACTTTAGCATGGTACTTTTTTGGTTGTCTCTATTTTCAGCAATCAGTATGTATGACTTGTATAACTTCTTTAAAAAAGAAAAAAAATATGCTAGTCCCCTCTTTTCTGCAAAGTACAGTCTTATGAAGGAGCCAGTGTGGGGTCAAGTGTGGGGTGACCACCCATAGTAATTTGCCCGAGATGGAGGGGTTTCTCTGGACATGGGACCTTCAGTGCTAAAACTGAGGAAGTCCAAAGCAAACCACAAGGAGTTGGTCACCTAGGCGGGTGACTTGCTCAGAGTGTCACACAGATAATCAGCAGCCAGCCTGAGGGAAGGTTCCCAAATCGCTGATCCCCTGCCCAGGGCTCCTTCTTCTCCACACATCTCTCATGGAGAAACAAAAATGGACACAGAGGAGTTGGGTGAGATGACTTGTGAATCTCTCACAAATAGACAAGAAGCTCCTTTTGCTCATTTACCTCTGTAGCCCAGCGTTTATCACAGAGCCTGGCAAAGAGTTGATAGCTAGATTTAGACTAAAGGTATTATCACCGTGTTGAGGAAGGGGAAAAGAGGAAGTACCGCAGTATCCACAAAATCACAATCTGCACACAATCAGGATCCATCTCATGATTTTTGCAGGGAAATACAGTTGAAGGACCATGGGCTTTGGGAGGACAGACTTGATCTCTAATCATCCCAGTCTCATCACTTACAAGCTGTCTAACCTTGGAAAACTGCTCTTCCTGGTCCTTAGTTTCCTCATCTCTAAGATGGGACCAATAATACCTACATCTTAGCAGAATGGTTAGGACATGAAGCAGACACAAGGAAGAGATGACGAAGAGGGCAGGTCATTCTTTCTCTCAAGGAGAGCAGAATGAGTGCCTGGAGTGGCTCACCCAGTTGCCACAGGAGAACGAGTGGCCTCTGCTTCAGGGCTCTGCACAAAAGAGCTTAGCCAAGGTCTCCCCTGGAGGATAAAATATAGTCCAGTCTCTCCTCACCAAGGAAGGCTCCCTGGCACAAGCCTGAATGTGCCTGGAGAAAGAGAAACGTTTTATTTCTAGAAGGACCCCTTTCAGTGCCAAACTGAATAGCTGTGGGAATGTGTCTACCCAGAAGGAGCACATTTTTGCAAATTCACACAAAGCAGCAAGCCCTGACCTATATTAGCCCCATGTATTGGAGCCCCTCTGACCTCTCCTATCCCTTGGAACCCAGAGGAAAGGTTTCCCTTCTGAGGACCCCAGCGCTAGGCCAGGCTCACCTTGACAGGTCATTTGAAGAGCGGAATCTTTTGCTCATTATGAATAATAAATCATTTGCAGAATAGGAAGTTGCCTCAATGCTGACATGAGGTCACTGGGAATCACTACAGGAGGCAGATGGGCTGCCTGCTAAGAAGGGAGCTGGTCATCAAGGACTCAGGTGAGCCTCCAGCACAGCTAGGTGCACAAGCCGAGGTTCGGGATCCAGATGCTGAAGCACCTTTGCCCTGGCTTGGTTGTGTGTGTTTACAGACCATCAGGAGCCCAGCTGCAGGTCTCAGGGTGGTCTTTGTGCAGAATACCAATCCTCCTGGCAGCCAGCCTCTGCTCAATTAAGAGAAAAAGAAAAGATGACTGCTAAATGTTCAGTTTACTTCCTTCACTACAAATATCCAACCCAAGGGAGAGGGTAATCTAATATATTCTGAGATGATTTAAACTCATTTAAATAAAAAAAAAAGAATTCTGCAGCAGTGAGCTGCACAGAGAAGGGAGGTTTGATGACTCCACAGAACAAGCGGAAAACGTGGCTCAGAAAAGAGAGAAAACCAACAGAGGTAACGTAATATCTGACCACTCAACCAGCTAGCCGACCAACTCAACAGACAGGCAAGCCCAGACCAGGAGTAAGCCCCAACGCTGCATGAAGCCAGGATGGACGGTTTTTATTTCTGTTGTCAATGTTCAACCTGAATAAATTATCCTGGAGTAGGGAGAGCTGCAATCAATTAAACCAAAATAATATGCTGATAAAAGAACTATGTGATAATAAAAATTAAGTACATTTATTCGGGTGTTGCCAAAATGTTTCACACCCTGTATTCAAGGTACGGGCGTCTCATCCGTCACATCTAGGCAGACATAATTCATGCATTCCCTCTGTTGCCATCAGATACAAAATACCCTCTTCTTCAGCATGCACACCACTCATCCAGAGACCATCCAGAGATGGCACCTGCACACACAGATCCCCCACACTCACTGACACATGCACACTCATCCATTCACCCAGCTCAGAACTCCACATATACCAATGGTCAACCATCTGTGCTAACAAGATCGTGAAAAATTCTGCAGCTCTGGTGGTGTCAACTCTCACTCCTCAGGAAGGTTCTATCCCCCGTGGTCTCTGTGGTGCCGGGTCCAGGTCACCAGAACACAAGGGCGGCTCTGTTCTGCTCAAGCTGTAAGGTTGCTACCGACTCCCGGGGCCCCAGGGTGCTCATCTGCAAGGAGTTTCCTGTGTTCTATCCCAGACCACTGCGGACCCAAGAAAGACCCACACCTACCTCTGTACTCTGGAAATCTGCTTGCTCTGTTCCTTAAATCAGAGGATCATTAACACAAGAGGGAACCAGAGCCAGGCTGGTGATATAAACAAAAGCAGCTGTCCAGGGGGGCTCAGGTGGGTGTAGACCCTAGCCCCACTTCAAGAAGGCAGTTGCTGCTGAAGCCCTAGATATTGAACAGCTATAGTAATTCCAACTGAACCCGTCCATTATTAAAATGCTGTCTAGTAGTTCAAGACCAGCCCGGCCAACATGGCAAAACCCCGTCTCTACTGAAAAAACACAAATTAGCAGGATGTGGTGGCAGGTGTCTGTAATCCCAGTTACTCACAAGACTGAGGCAGGAGACTCGCTTGAACCCGGGAGGTGGAGGTTGCAGTGAACCAAGATTGTACCACTGCACTCCAGCCTGGGCGACAGAGGGAGACTCCGTCTCCAAAAAAAAAAAAAAAAAAAAAAAAAAAAAAAAAAAAAAAATACATACATACATAAAATAAAATAAAATGCTGTCTAACGCTTTGAATCTCCCCTCCTCCAGAGCAAAAATGAAACAATCTGTTTGCAACTTGATCTGTTCTCTTTGATATCTGGTGAATAGTGGTTTTTGCCTGGATTTGGGGACAGATTTGTTCAATCGTAATCACTAATAGCCTTTCTAATTATTGTGCAGGTGCAAAAAAATTGGGGGATTGGTGGCTGCGCACGGTGGCTCATGCTTGTAATCCCAGCACTTTGGGAGGCCAAGGCAGGTGGATCATCTGAGGTCAGGAGTTTGAGACCAGCCTGCCAAACATGGCAAAACCCCATCTCTACTAAAAATACAAGAATAGCCAGGTGTGGTGGCAGGTGCCTGTAATTCCAGCTAATCGGGAGGCTGAGGCAGGAGAATCGCTTGAACCCAGGAGGTGGAGGTTGCAGTGAGCTGAGATCACACCATTGCACTCCAGCCTGAGTGACAAGAGGGAAATTCCTCCCCTCCGCAAAAAAAAAAAAAAAAAAAAAAAAAAAAAAAAATGGGCGATAGGTTTCATAGCCACAACAATATCTCTGATGGAATATTTTCCACACGTGCAAATTGTCTTGGACCTAAGCACAGAAGTCTGCTAACCTGTGCTCCTTTCTAAATCTTCTTTTTCTCTACTCCTGTGGTCCTCCCTGCCTTTACACAATGGTCTCAGCCTCCCTGCTGCTTGTAGAAAGGAATGTCCTGAAGAAACCCTACGCCATTGCAAAGCAGAATTTCCTACTAGTTGTTTGAATGACACTTGCACCAAGGGAAATACTACTTCTCTGGCCATATAAGCAGAAAACTCTGTACTCCAAAGAGATGATACCTAAGCAGAGGAAAGAGCCAAAGCTTTGCTGGCCGGGTGTGGTGGCTCACACCAGTAATCCCAGCACTTTGGGAGGCCGAAGTGGGTGGATCACTTGAGGTCAGGGGTTTGAGGCCAGCCTGGCCAACATGGTGAAACCCAGACTCTAATAAAAATACAAAAATTAGCCAGGCATGGTGGTGGGTGCCTGTAATCCCAGTTACTTGGGAAGCTGAGGCAGGAGAATCACTTGAACCTGGGAGGTTGCAGTGAGTTGAGATCGCGCCACTGCAGTCTAGCCTGGGTGACAGAGTGAGACTCTGTTCCCCTTCCCCGCCCAAAGAGAGCCAAAGCTTTATAACAGACTCACCTGATTTTGAATCCTGGTTCAGCTATTTGCCACCTATGCAACCTTGGGCAAGTTACTCAGCATCCCTGAACTTGGTTTCCTCACAGGCTGAAATCAGGCTATTGCTATTGATCTAATTGAATAGGAATGGGGTGCTTTATTCACTCATTGCACAGATATTTATTGAGGATCTACTATGCGCCAGGCACTGTTCTAGGTACTGGGAATATAGTGGTGAGCCAGTGTTAAAGTACCTGCTTCCCTGAGATGCACTGCCCAGTAGGTTGGGTAAGATACAATGTTTATAAAGAGCTAGCATGATGCCTGGAAGACAGCAACACTTGGTAGTTTTCTGTTCTCTTCTGTCTTACTCTCTCTCTTTGCTGGTTGACAAGATGTTGGCACTGGGGTTAGGGCTATTCATCTCCATGCCAAGCCTTTGCCAAACTGTCCTTCACCCCCAGCTCACAGCTCCTTTGACCTTGCTGCACCCTATATTATACTTCCAGACCTTTGTCAAGAGCCTACAATCTTCTATCGATCCTCTCTCACTGCATACATAAGGAATAAAAGGACTGTGTGGATTCGGCTATTAGTTCAGCTGCTGTGAAAGAGGGATGCAGAATAACAGTGGCTTTAAAGATCAGAAATTAATTTCTCTGTCATGAAAAGTCTGGACAGGCAGTCCGTGGTTGGCGTGGCGGCTGTTCCTTCTGTCTTGTCGCTCTGCCTGTCTCACCAAGTGACTTCCTTCTTGTGACCCAAGATGGCTGCTTCAGCTCCTATCATCACATCTACATGCTAGCCAGGAGAAAAGGAAAAGAGGAAGTGGAAAGGGTGTGCTGCTCTCCCTGTCAGGTCGTAAGTCAGAAGATGCAACCAACATATGGACATAAAGATAGAAACAATAGACATGCAGGGGATGCAAGAGTGGAGAGGGAGTGAGAGGGGCAAGGGTTGAAAAATTACCTATTGGGGCCAGGTGCGGTGGCTCATGCCTGTAATCCCAAAGCTTTTGGGAGGCCAAAATGAGCAGATTGTTTGAATCCAGGAGTTTGAGACCAGCCTGGGCAACATGGCAAAACCCCATCTCTACTAAAAGTACAAAAAATTAGCCGGGTGTGGTGGCACACACCCGTAGACCCAGCTGCTAGGGAGGCTGAGGTGGGAGAATCACTTGAGCCTGAGAGGTTGAGGCAGTAGTGAGCCAAGATCACACCACTGCACTCCAGCCTGGGAAACTGGAGTAAGACCTTGTCTCCAAAAAAAAAAAAAAATTACCTATTGGGTACTACGCTCATTTCCTGGGTGACTAGTTCAATTGCATGCCAAAACTGAGCAACACACAATATACCTTTGTAACAAACCTGGATAAGTATCCCTGGAATCTAAAATAAAAGTTGAAAAAAAATTAGAAAAACAAAAAAAAGATGTACCCACTGCTTATTCCCACATCCCACTGATTAGAATTTAGATATATGGCTACACTCAGCTAGCTGCAAGACAGTCAGGGAAATGGAGTCTTTAGCTGGGAGCCATGTGTCTTTCAGACCCACTGCAGCGGGATTTGGCCATTTGTCTCTGCATTAACCTTCAGAGTGTTACAGATGTTTGTGAATGATGGATCTTTTCACATCTTGTAAGATTTGGTGGTTGTCATCTACTGGAACAACTTTTCACATATTTGCAATGCAGAGGGTATAAAAAAAGAGCTTGGCAAGATTGGAGACTTCCTAAGGAAGGCAGCCTTCCTGAGTTCCAAAACTCCTTACAGGGTGGCATTTGCTTTGATGAATCCGGAAGGTCCGAGGTTCGGTCCAGTTCTCAGCTGATTGGGCTGATACGTTGTCCAGCCCCTGACAAAGCATTCACTTCTCTGAGGTGGACTCACATGAAACTGAGGCTGCTGTGTAAGCTATAATTCCAAAGTATTCGTTTATAATGAGAAATACAATTGCTTACTCAATCCCAATGGTCAGCACATTCTTGGCTATGGAGAAAACCACATGGGAAGGCAAATGATAATCAACAGTTTTCCCATTACAAATAAAGCTAGCTTGGCATGGTGTCACATGCCTGTAATCCCAGCTATTCAGGAGGCCGAGGCAGGAGGATCACTTTAGCCCAGGAGTTTGAGACCAGCCTGGGCAACATAGTGAGACTCCATCTCAAAAATAAAACAAAACTGAACAAAATGAGCTTGGTTAACCTCAAATATGGTGGCCGTGATGAGTTTGGCCAGAACTCAGGACCTCTGACTTGTTCTGTTGCTGAAAATTACCATGGGTTCTCAAGGGAAAGGATGTTCTCGGCAAAATCATACTGTTTTTCTACCAAAAGGCATTTGTCCCAAATATAAACCTTATGCTCCATTCTAGGGACACACCAAAGTCCTACTCCCAAGGAAGTGAGTGTGAGTCTTCTTCTCTGGTTCCTTCCTCCATGTTTACTCCTTGATCTTATGGAAGACATGGCGATGCACTGTTCAAATCCCCCTTAGAGAGAAAACACACAGCCCAGCATTAAGGAGTGCAAATAACTGACAGCCTCCATCTGGCAGCAACTTCAGGATCCTCAGTTTGTGAACCAAGTCATACTCTTCTTGGGGTGGCTCCTGGCTAGTGACTGAGCAAGATGGTGTACTAGGACCTGGCCATTTCTGCCCCCTTCTGTAATGGCCATCTGTATTAGTATATTCTCTTGATGCTAATAAAGACATACCTGAGACTGGTAATTTATAAAGAAGAGAGGTTTAATGGAATCACAGTTCCACATGGCTGGGGAGGCCTCACAATCATGGCAGAAGATATAAGAAGAGCAAAGGGACTTTTTACATGGTGGCAGTCGAGAGAGCTTATGCAGGGGAACTACCATTTATAAAACTATCAGATCTCGTGAGACTTATTCACTACCACAAGAACAGTATGGGGGACACCACCTCTACGATTCGATTATCTCAACCTGGTCCCACCCTTGATACTTGGAGATTATTACAATTCAAGGTGAGATTTGGGTGGGGACACAGCCAAACGATATCAGCATCCTTTGCTCCAGAGCTCCCCGCTAGGCCGGCAGAGACCTTGTGAGGTCTGCAATGTGGTTTTACAGCTCCTCCAGCACAAATCTGTCCCTTCTCATTTTCTTTTCACAAGTGTTACTCTCCTCAAAACCTTTTGCCCTCTAACTCCACTACAGCATTCTAAAGAGACCAGCCTGCAACAGTGCTCTAGATCAGAGGTTGGTCAGCAAATAACAATTCATGACCCAATTTATAACTTGTTTTTATAAATAAGCTTTTCTCAAAACTCAACCATACCTGTTTGTTCATTTACTTATTGTCCATGGCTGCTTTTGCACTACAATGACAGGGTTGAGTCGTTGTGACAGATTAATCTAACATTTAAAATACGAACTAGCTGGCCCTTTACAGAAAAAATTGCATGAGTCAACAGGTTCCCCATTTTGCTTAAACCAATTTGGGTTGGGTGTTCCATCTTTCACAACACCAAAGACCTGGCTTAGATTAAGACTATCTCCAAACCATATCCTCATGACACACTGAGTAGCCCAGAGAGGAGACTGGGATGCCTCAAGACAGGAAGAAAGATGTTGAGAGGGTACCAGGAAGAGGTGACATGAGTTTGTGCCTCCACGTTCCAAAAGGCCTGGGCAGGAGTCCTGGCTGCAGGGACTCAGACCTCAGAGATGGATGGCATCTTCATCCCAAAGACCTCTCCTGTGATTGTGGTGCCCTGAGCAAGTATGTTCCCAATTGCAGTGAAGCAATGTCTTCATGAAAGTCTGAAGTTATTTCTAAATCCTCAAAGCTGAGCAACTAGGGGGATTTATTCTATAATCCAGCATCTCACAAGACATCCAGGGTTTTCTTTTAAGCTACTTCTCTTTCCTCCCAGACAGGATACTCGTGTTGCTTCTCAGACATCAAGAATAAGATGAAAACGTCCCTGATGTGTTGGTTCAAGCCAGCTTAACCGACAGATTCCTCCCCTGCTTCCCCAGCCACTGGTGGACATGCCTGTCTTCTGCTTCCATCAGGTCTGTGCTAAATCCCCTTATTATGACTACATAAATGTTAGATTGAACAGAATGAGGTTCTCAAATGTGAAGGCTTATGCAAAAACATTAGTTTTTTAAAGATGTTTGGGCCCCTGAATGTGCTGGACGGGGGATGAAGTGGTACCCTTCTCCAGCACCATTTGGAGGAGGATGCAACTCAATCATCCTTGTGGCTGTCAGCCTCCACCTGCCATGATCAAACAAACTAGATCTGCAAGGCCAAATAAATGGTTGAAATGCAACATAAAACTGCACTATTTATATTTTCATTTCTATTAGACCTGTATAATGATGCCTTATTGAACTGAAGCTTAAATGGCTCAAGACTGATCATAATAGAACATTTAATTGTTTGCTTGTCTAACTCTCTCAGCCCTAATTAAATATTGTTTTTCATTGAATGGGTTATACAATGATGTTTCTTTGCTGTCACTGAAGAGAGAAGGGGACTGAGGCAGAATTTAGATGAGCCAGGCTCACTTTGTGCACTCCTCCTATTCCGTTTTTGGTCCAACAATGGGAAGCAGAGGGAGACTTACCGAGATCCAGGAACAGCTTTTGGAGATGATCTCATGCAAGTCCTCAGAGAGGAAGAGGAGTTATGAGAGATTATGTTACCTTGTAGGGTTTCCTATGGAAGGCACGGGTTCTCGATGTTCAAAGCTGGCACTGACATCTTTCTAACTCCTCTTTCTCCCTAACACCCATCCCTACAGCACTGCCTTTGGTATCCTTGGAATCTACCCACTTCTTACCACCTCTGTGCCATCATCCAGGGCCAAGCCACCACCACCTCTCATCTAGGTCATTGCAGAAGCCTCTTACCTGGCTGCCTGCACTTACCTGGGCTTTACTGCAGTCTATTCCCAACCCAGCAGCCACCAGAAGGCCCTGTCCCTCCCCATCTCAGAACTCTTCTGTAGCTCCCAGCTTACTTAGAAAAAAAGTCAAGGTTCCATCTGACAATGCCCTCCATCCTGCTGTTACCTATGACTACAGCTCCAATGACATTGCCCTTCACTCATTCAGCTCCATCTAAACTGAACTCTTTGCTGTTTTCTCGAATAGTCTTCACAATGCTTCCTCTTTAGGGCTTTTCATTTGTTGTTACCACTACCTATACTATGTCTCCCTCAGAAATCTACACAGCTCACTCATTCACCTTCTTCGTGCCTTTATTCGAATGTCACCTGTCAGGGGGGCCTCTAACTGCCCTAATTAAAATTGCAACCAACTCACCCTCTCTATCCTTCATCCATATTTTTCTCCATGGATCTTACTACTATTTCACAAATATTTCAGTTGACCTATTTATTGCGTCTATTGTGTACCTCCCCTTCCAAAATGTGAGCCCCAGGAGGGCAAGGGTTTTCTCTCTTGGTTTCACTGCTGAATCCTCAGTGTCTAGAAAAACACCCAGAACGAAGTAGCTGCACAAATAAATATTTTTGAGTGAATGAATGAATAAACAAATAAATGTAAACATGCACAAATGAATGAATAGTCTGTCGTTTCTTTCTAGCCATGAATTCCAAATGGTCAAGATCTACTCTAGGCCAGGAGCCTGGATGTATTTGTATCTTGCATTCTAGGATTCTAGGCATTCAAGAGGAAATCTTCCCATTGGAGATGGAGCTGCAAAGGGCAGACTGAGATCCAGAGCTCAGAATTGCCCCAGTCTTCCAGCTGCAACTGCTAGTTCTTCTAAGACTAAGGCAAAATGGTGAAAGAGGTGGGAGCTTGAGCCTGAGGTCAGAAAAAGGCCCTGATTTACAGCAAGAGAAGAGGCAAATTGACACAAGGAGCTTCTCTGGAGGAATCAGAGACCAGAGACAATTTAGTGAATGAGTAAGGCACCACTGTGGCCACCCACAGAGTTCGTGGGTGCTGGGGATCCTGGGAATAATTTTATCTTTTAGAGCATGAGGACAATCCAGCAGAAATTTCTGGAGGAGGAAGAGGGAAGGGGAGTGGGATAGCCAAGACCGCTCCCCTTGTACTCGGTCTATAGGATCATGGGGACCAGGCTACGTGGCCCATTTGCAGGACCAGAATAATTGAGCTACATCCTCCTCTGAATGCTATTGGAGAAGGATCCCACTTCATACCCTGTTCAGCAAGTTCAGGGGCCCAACATCTCACAAAAAAAAGTAATATTTTTGCATAAGCCTTCACTTTTGAGAAGCTCACTCTGTTCGCTCTAACATTTATATATTCATCACATTTTCAAGGCATGCACATTGGATACTTTGACAAATGTGTCAAACCACTCACCAAAGATGTTGTGCCAAGGTATGCTGTCCTTTTCTCATGCCTTACACTGAATATCTGTGTTTTCTTTCATGTCAGGGTAATTAAACTTTCCAGGGATTTGTCTATTTTATTCATCACTTCAAAGTTCTGGTTCTTGATTTGATTAATCAGCTCCACCAACTTTTTGTTTTGTGATTAATGTTTGCTCTCATCTCTATTAATTGCTTCCTTTCACTTTTATTTTGCTGTTCATTTTCTACTTATTTTGAATTCTTAATTCAATTATTCCAATAAGCATATTTATTTTAATAATAACAGCTTTCAAATATGGATTTTGCTAAGAATAACTTTAGTCCCACTCCCTCATATGTATTTTTAGACAGTGAGTTTCATTGTCTTAAATGTCTAAGTAGTCCACTCTTTCAGTATTGATTTCCACCTTGATAAAAGGTTACTTGTTACATTATTTAATTTCCAAGTAGCTATCATTTATCTTAATTTAGGCATACTCTTGCTGTTAATGAGATCAGGAAATATAGTTTATAAACTCATAACTTGGAGAATTTGTTACGGACTTCTCTACAACCTGGTACACAGCATTGCAACAGTCAGGGTAGGTCAGGTTATGCTGCAGCAACAAACAACCAAAAAAACTCAGTGACTCCAATAACAAAGATTGGTCCCTGCTCATGCTACATGTTTCTAAGCAGTCAGCTGGGAGTTATTCTCTTTAGAGTCACTCAGGGACTCAAGCCAATGGAAGCTCCATCTTGACATGTGCTTCCATGATCACAGAGGTGGAAGAAAGAGAGCCTGACTCTTAAAGCCACTCCTGTGCACATTTCATTGACCAAAAAAATTCAAATGCCTGTGCTTAAGAGCATGGATGTCTTGTTCTGTAAAAGGAGAAGCACTGAATATTCCTGAATATTCTACCATATGCATTTAACAGATGTCTATAAAAAGCTATAGAGATACCTCCTGCTTATACCAGGGACTGTCTGGCAGATATTGTTAGTTGGTGACCTGCCTTCCATTCCATTTCCAACCCTCTTTTTCCTGTCTACTTTCCAGCCAGAAGTGGCTGGGACCCAAATATAAGTAGAAGGGGCGAGTGATGGGGGTCTCAAAAAAGCATTTTGCTTTAGCTTTTCTGCCATTGATGCTGCCCTGTCTCCCTCCTCCTCCTTCCTACCTTGACTGCTAATGTGAAAAGGCCAAAAGAATCCCAGTAATATTTGCTTTGACATTGTTGAGCATCTGAACTAGGGCCAAAGGTGCCTCCCTCCAGATTTCATATATGAAGAGAAAAAATAAAATTACCTAGGTGCAGTGGCTCATGCCTGTGATCCCAGCACTTTGGGAGGCTGAGGCAGGTGGATCACTTGAGGCCAGGAGTTCAAGACCAGCCTGGGCAGCATAGCAAGGCATTATCTCTAAATTTTTTTGTTTTTAGTTAGCCAGGCACAGTGGTGCAGGCCTGTAGTCCCAGCTGCTCTTCTTGGGGTGGCTGACGAGGGAAGAATCACTTGGGCCCAGGAGTTTGAGCTGCAATGAGCCAATATTGTACCTCTGCACTCCAGCCTGGGTGACAGAGCAAGAACCTGTCTCCAAACAAACAAACAAAAGACTCATATTTGTATAAGCCATTGTGGTTGAATTTCTTGTTACTTTCATCTGAATGCATTTCTGAGTGATAAAAGAATTCAGCATGTAAACAAGACAGACCGTTACCACCCTCAGTGACTAACAATCCTTTGGAAGTATTCTGTGGGCAACTGGAAAGCGTGCTAAATATGCATTTCTAAATACAGCCATACCTCGGAGATATCATGGGCTCAGTTCTAGACAACCACAATAAAGCAAATATTGCAACAAAACAAGTAACATGCATTTTGTTTTTAATTTCCCAGGGCATATAAAACTTATATTTGGCTGAACACAGTGGTTCACTCCTATAATCCCAACACTTTGGAAGGCCAAGGCAGGAGGATTGCTTGAGGCCAGGAGTTCGAGACCAGCCTGGGCAACATACAAAAACCGTCTCTACCAAAAAAAAAAAAAAGAAAAGAAAGAAAAAAAAATTTAATTAGCTAACCATAGTCACACACACCTGTAGTCCCAGCTACTCAGAAGGCTGAGATGGGGGGTTCACTTGAGCCCAGAAGGTCGAAGCTGCAGTGAGCTGTGATTGTGACACTGCACTCCAGCCCCGGCAACAGAATGAGACTGTCTCAAACAGGCAAACAAACAACAACAACAAAGTTGTATTTATATTGTACTGTAGTCTATTAAGTGTGTGATAGCATTATGTCTTTTAAAAATGTACATACCTGAATTTAAGAAAACTTTATTGCAAAAAACACGATTACAACCATCTGAGCCTTCAGCAAGTTGTAATCTTTTTGCTGGTCAAGGGTCTTGCCTTGATGCAGACGGCTGCTAACTGATCAGGGTGGTAGTTGCGGAACATTGGGGTGGCCGTGGCAAGTTCTTAAGATAAAACAACAATAAAGTTTGCCACATCAATTGACTCTACCTTTCAGGAAAGATTTCTCTGTGGCATGTGATGTTGTTTGATAGCATGTTACCCACAGTAGAACTTTTTTCAAAATTGGAGTTAATTTTATCAAACTCTGCTACTGCTTTATCAACTGAGTTTACAAAATATTCTAAATCCTTTGTTGTTGGCCAGGCTTGGTGGCTCACACCTGCAATTGCAGTACTTTGGGAGGCTGAGGCAGGTCGATTGCTTGAGCCCAGGAGTTCAAAACCAGCCTGGCCCACAGGGTGAAAACCCATCTCCATAATAAAGACACCCCACCCCCCGACACAAAAAAATTAGCCAGTTGTGTTGGCGTGCATCTGTAGTCCTAGCTACTCAGGAGGCTGAGGTGGGAGGATTGCTTGAACCGGGAGGTTAAGGCTGCAGTAAGCCAAGATTGTGCCACTGCACTCCAGCCTGGGCGACAGAGTGGGACCCTGTTTTAAAAAAAAAAAAAATAAAAATCCTTTGTTGTCATTTCAACAATGTTCACAGCATCTTTACCAGGAGTAGGTTCCATCTTAAGAAACCACTTTCTTTGCTAATCCATAAGTAGCAACTCCTCATCCATTCAAGTTTGAACATGAGATTGCAGCGATTCAGTCACATCTTCAGCCTCCACTTCTAATTTTCGTTTTCTTGCTATTTCTACCACATCTGGCACAATCACAGCTTTCTTCCTCCACTGAAGTCTTGAACTACTTACAGTCATCCTTGCGGACTAGAAACAACTTCTTCCAGATTTCTCTTAATGTTGATATTTTGACCTCCATGAATCAAGAATATTCTTAATGGCCTCTAGAATGGTGAATGCTTTCCACAAGGTTTTCAATGTACTTTACCCAGATTAATCAGAGGATTCACTATCTACAGAAGCTATAGTCTTACAAAATGAATTCCCTAAATAGTAAGACTTGAAAGTCAACATTACTCCTTAATCCATGGCTGCAGAATGGATGTTATGTTAGCAGGCATGAAAATGACATTAATTTACTTGTTCAACTCCATCAGAGTTCTTGGGTGACTAGGTGTACTGTCTATAAGCAAGAATATTTTGAAAACAATCTTTTTTTTCTGAGCAATAAGTCTCAATAGTTGGCTCAAAATATTCAGTAAACCATGCTATAAACACATGTGCTGTCATTCAGGCTTTGATGTTCCATTTATGGAGCACAGGCATGGTAGATTTCGCATGATTCTTAGGACCCTAGGAGTTTGGGAATGGTAAATGGCTTCATCTTAAAGTCATCAACTGCTTTAGCCACTAACAAGAGTCAGCCTGTCCTTCAAAGCTTTGAAGCCAGGCTTTGACTACTTCTCTCTACCTCTGCAAGTCTTAGATAGACAGCATCTTCCTCCAGTAAAAGGCTGTTTCATCTACAATGATAATTTGTGGTTCAGTGTAGCCACCTTCCCTAAATGATCTTAGCTAGACCTACTGGATAACTTGCTGTAGCTTCTCCATCAGCACTTGCTGCTTCACTTTGCACTTCTATGTTATGGAAATGGCTTCCTTCCTTGCGTCTTGCGACCACTGCTAGTTTCAAACTTTTTTCTGTATCTTCCTCACCTCTTTCAGCCTTTATGAAATTGAAGAGAGTTAGGGCCTTGCTCTGGATTAGGTTTTGGCTTAAGGGAATATTGTGGGTGGTGTGATCTTCTATCCAGTCCTTTCTCCATATCAGCTATAAGGCCATTTCTCTTTCTGATCATTTGTGTGCTCACTGGAGTTGCACTTTTAATTTCCTTCAAGAACTTTTCCCTTGCATCCTGAAGTTGGCTGATTGTTTGGTGCAAGAGGCCTAGCTTTCAGCCTGTCTATCTCAGCTTTCTACAGGCCTTCCTCACTAGGTTTACTCATTTCTCGTTTTGTTGTTGTTGTTTTGTTTTTTAAAAAATTATTTTTAGAGACAGGGTCTCACTATCGCCCAGGCTGGAGTGCATTGATACAATCATAGCTCACTGCAGCCTAAAACTCCCGGGCTCAAGCGATCTTCTCACCTCAGCCTCCCACGTAGCTGGAACTACAGGTGTGTGCCACCATGCCTGGCTCATTTCTAGTTTTCAATCTAAAGTGAGAGACATGAGATTCTTCCTTTCACTTGAACATTTGGAGGCCATCGTATGGTTATTAATTGACCTAATTTCAATATTGTTGTGTCTCGGGGAATAGGAAGGTCTGAGAAGAGGGAGACAGACCAAGGAACAGTGGGTGGAAGAATTAAAGCACACACAGCATTTACCAATTAAGTTCACCATCTTATATGGGTGCAGTTGGTGGCACCCCACCCCTCAAAATTACAATGGTAACATCAAAGATCACCGACAACAGATCACAAGAACAGATACAGTAATAATGAAACTGTTTGAAATATTGTGCAAATTGCCAAAGTGTGACACAGAGACATACATACTGTTGGAAAAACGGTGTCGATAGAGTTCCTCGATGCAGGGTCGCCACAAACCTTCAACTGGTAAAAAACACAGTATCTGCCAAAAGCAATAAAGTAAAATGCCATAAAACAAGGTGCGTCTATATGCAAAAGAGTTTATATGGTTTCCAGATTATCATTATCTATTAAAAACATACTATGAGAGAAAACAAGATTAGCAAAATGTCGACAACTGTTGAGCTGAGTGATGGGTAAATAGGGATCCATTATATTTTCTATTTTATATATGAAAATTTTTATAATAAAATATATATTTTCTTTATAAAAATTCAACTTTTTCCAATAAAACATCAGTTATAATAGGCTTAACAACCATACTAATTTAGCCAACTCTAACTTTCACTGATTTATTGACTTAACACTGTACCTTTTTAAAATAACAGCTTTATTGAGATATAATTCCCATACCATATAATGCACCCATTTAAAGTATACACTGCAATCATTTTTACTATATTCAAAGTTGTGCAACTGCGTTGTAGAATCTATAATAAATTCTACAATCTACTGTTGAATATTTTATCACTCCAACAAGAATCCCTGTACCTATTAGAAGTACTTCCTATTTCAACCCACTCATCTCTCCTTCCTCCTCTCCCATCCCACAGCCCTGGACAACCACTCATCTATTTTTCTCTATGGATCTGCTTATTCTGGATATTTCATATAAATGAAATCATACATCATGTGGTCTTTTGTGACTAACTTCTTTCAGTTAGTAGGTTTTCAAGGTTCATCCATTTGTAGTATATGTCAGTACCTCCATTTCTTTTTATTCCTGAAAATGATTCCATTGTATGACTATAGCACTTCTTTTTTTCAACTTTTAAGTTCTGGGGTACATGTGCAGAATGTGCAGGTTTGTTATATAGGTAAACGTATGCCATGGTGGTTGCCTGCACAGATCAACCCATCCTCTAGGTATTAAGCCCAGCATCCATTAGCTATTCTTCCTGATGCTCTCCCTTCCCGTCCCCAGACAGGCCACAATGTGTGTTGTTCCCTCTGATGTGTCCATGTGTTCTCATCATTCAGCTCCCACTTATAAGTAAGAACATGCAGTGTTTGGTTTTCTGTTCCCGTGTTAGTTTGTTGAGGATAACAGCTTCCAGCTCTTATCCATGTCCCTGCAAAAGACATGATTTCATTCCTTTTTATGGCTGCATAGTATTCCATGGTGTATATATACCACATTTTCTTTATCCAGTCTATCATTGATGGACATTTGGGTTGATTCCTTGTCTCTGCTACTGTGAACAGTATAGCACATTTCTTAATTCATTCATTGGTAAGTGAACATTTGGATTGTTTCTTTTATGTACGTATTTATTTTGGCTATTATGAATAGTGCTGCCATCTGTGCACAAGTTTTTGTTTGAACACATGTTTCTAGTTCTCTTGGGTGTATCTAGGAGTGTAATGGCTGGGTTGTTTCATAACTCTATGTTTAACTTTTTGAGGAACTGCCAGGCTGTTTTCCAAAGCATCATTTTACATTTCCACCAACAGCGTATGAGGGTTCTAATTTCTCCATATCCTCTCCAACCCTTGTTATTATCTGCCTTTTTAACTATTTTCATTCTAATGGGTGTGAAATGGTATCTCATTGTGCATTTAATTTGCATTTCCCTAATGGCTAATAATGTTGACATCTTTTCATCTGCTTTACTGGCCATGTGTATATCTTCTTTGGGGAACTGCCTATTCAGACTATTTATCCATTTTTAACTTGGGTTATTTGTCTTTGCAAAATTGGATTGTAAGAGTTGTTTATATAAGAGATAAAAATAGAACTACCATTCAATCCAGCAATCCTACTACTGGGTGTCAACCCAAAGAAAAAGAAATCTTCGTATAAAAAAGATACCTGCACTCGTATGTTTATCGCAGCACTATCCACAATAACAAAGTCATGGAATCAACCTAAGTGTCCATCAATCAATGATAGGATGAAGACAATGTAGTATATATATACACCATGGAATACTACTCAGCCATGAAAAAGAATAAAATCATGCCTTTTGCAGCAACATGGATGGAACTGGAGGCCATTATCCTAAGTGAAAAAACTCAAATACCACATGTTCTCACTTATAAGTGAGAGAGACACTGGGTACACATGGACATACAGAGTGTAAGAACAGACACTGAAGACTCCAAAAGGAGTGGTAAGGGATGAAAAATTACCTATTTGCTACAATGTACAGTATTGAGGTGATGATTACACCAAAAGCCCAGACTTTACCACTGTGCAATATATCCACGTAACAAAGCTTCACTGTACCCCTAAATGTATAAAAATAGAGTTTTTTATATATGCCTATATATAAAGAGTTTTTCATATACAAGTTCTTTATTAGACATATGACTTGCAAAAACTATGACTATCCCATTTTTGGGATTGCGTTTGCACTTTTTGATGATATCCTTTGAAGCACAAAAGTTGTTAATTTTGATGATTCTCTGATTTATCTGCTTTTTCTTCTGTTGTTTGTGCTTTCAGTGTCATATCTAAGAAACCATTGTCTACATCAAAGTCAAAACACATCTGTTTTCTTCTAAGACGTTAATAGTCTTAGCACTTACATTTAGGTATTTAATCCATTCACATTTAATGTTCTTATGGATATAGCTGAAACTATTTTCTGAATATCATGTCTTCCCTTTGTTAAATTACTCGTCTTGATTTTTAGAATTTTTATGGAGAGGCACTTCAAGTAAATTTCTTATATATGGATGGTATCTTTTATGAATTCTTGATTGTCTAAAAATATTTTTTTATCCTTGTGCAAAAACAAAAGTTTGGGAGGGTATGGAATTCTGGGGTCATAGTCCGTTTTCTTCAGAACTCTGTAAACCCTTTCCCATCACCTTCTAACATTTCATGTTGCAGAATAATTCAATGCCAGTCTATTTTTTTCCTTTTTTAATAGTTACATTTATACTTATCTGATTTTAATATTTTCTTTTTATATTAGAATTTATTAAAATTCATAACATATGCCCAAGTGCAGTTCTTTTTTCAATTAATCTTGAACATAATCAGGGAGCCCTTTTGACATAAGGATTTAAGTATTCAGATTAAGAACATTTTCTTCTTCGATTATTTCTTCTCCTCCATTACTTCATTGTGTATTTCTATAACTCCTTTTACACAAATATTGAATCATTTGACCTAGTCTCATATTTGTCTTTTATGACTTTTATGTCTTTTTTTACTAAGTTCTAGAAGAATTTCTTGATAAAGCCTTTCATTCATTTGATTATATGGTTCAATTTTTTTCCAACAATACTTTGTGTCTCCAAAAATTCTTTTGCATCTCGGATAATACCATGGTCTCTTGCTTTTGCTTATATTATTGCCTTATCCTTTCAAATCTCACTGCAGTCACTTGGCTTTACAACATGTTACTTGTTTTCACAGTAGTTCCCTTCTTTTATTCTGATGGCGATTTTTCTCAGAAATAAGGTCAGGATAGTTCAATGCCAGTAGCTGAGAATGTGCTTCATTAACAATTCTTCATGTTGATGAATTCTGGGACCAAAGAGAAGGGAATTCTGTGTTGTTTGATCTTTGGATTGTTTATCTAACTGACCTTAGTTGCAGAAAATTGAGATAAACATACTCCTCACTTTATGACATATTATTATCTTCAGTCTGTAAAAAGCCTCCTCCTCTTATTTCACTTATAGATGTATTTCGTTTTTCCCCTGCCAAGTGTTTTCATAACTTCTTCTCGACTGACTGCCTGGAAGGTCCTAATCCTAGCAGGACCCCCATTCTCTGCCTTTACAGCTTGAGTGCAGGTCTAGCCATCACTGTAGAATCCCCACTCCCCCTAGAGCCTCCATCCACTATTGGCAGCTCAGGACTTGTCCTGTTGGTCATTCTGCACTACTGATCCTTACTGATCTGACAGATGCTGTGGGGTTTAGAGAGGCTGGAGGTGAGGGAATCATTTTACCACTTTCTTGGCAAGTATTCAAGTATCTTCTCAAGGGAATGGGTTTCAGTGGGCCATTCCCTCCCACACAATGAGCTTGCTACTGATGCCTTTTGTGGTTTTAGGCGTGGAAAGACTCCACTTCTATTTCTACTACTGGCTTAGAGCTTTTCCTTTTGTTTAAGCTAGGACACTTCAACGGGAGGCTAAAAGAGAGGAAGAGTCAGGTGCATGGCTTGAAGTTATCATCTAGTCTGTAAAATCCTTTTTGCTAGCTTACTTCTTCACTATACCATCAGAGGGGAAAGCCTAAATCATAAAAGTAAAAATGATACTAAAATTCCCTCCCCCCTGGTTAAGAGAAAGGCTGCTGATGGCTAATATTCCTCTCTTATTTTTCTGACAGACCTGAGCAAAGTAGAAAAATACAAATGCTTCTCTGTGAATAATGTGGGTCAGTGGGGTTATTCAATTTATATCTTTCTCTTCATCTGACTGTAAGCTACATAAAGGCAAAGAACATGTCAGTTTTTGCTCCACACTATAACATACTATAGTTGATGCCTAGTAGGTGTTCATGAAATATTTGTTGGATGAATGAGCAAATCACCTTCAGCAAAACCATGGGCAGCCAGGTGAAATCGACAATGAAATGTATGGCATCTGCTGGAACTGCAGTTCCATGTTTTGTCCACAGGAACAGGGCATGGAGTCTGGCTACAAACTGTTTCCTAGAAGCACTGGGACAAAGGGGTCAAGGAATCACGCCCTTTTCCCCCTGCCCTGGCAGGCTTTGGACAACAAACCTAGAATCTGAGCCCATAGGAAGCACACCTGCAGGAGACACACGGGCCAAAGAAGTGTATGAGGTGGCAATTGTGATCAATGCTGTAAATCAGGGTGCAGGAAACAAAGAGGCATTTGATAGTGTGGTTGGAGCGGGGAGAATTGACCTGGTTTTTGAGTCAGGGAAAGTTTTCTTGGGACTTGGGATTCAGATCCAATAGGTGACAAAGGGAGGGAAAAGCCTTTCTACTCTTGTGGCGTTATTCTCTTCTCTCTCCTCTTTCTACTTTTCCCACCCTCTTCCTAGAATTCGGGAGGGTGACACAATTAGTTCCAAATGGAGTTGGGTATTGACCCAATAATATGATAAATTGAATAAAATAATCGGCTTTTTTTTTTCCTCTCACATGCCCAGACAGAAGTAGTCCAGACCTGGGAGACTGCACTCACCTCCCCAACATGTGGCTTCCATTTCTGGGTCCTGGGCAGCTGCTCCAGGCATTGCCATTTCCCCCCAACAGCATGAATAGGGAAAGAGAGGGAGAGAAAGGTGCCCAGCTTCTTTTTAAAGATGTGATCTGGAAGTTGGACATATTAAGTCCTCTCACATCTTCCTGGCCAGAATGTAGTTACATGACCATACCTATCCACAGCAAGGCTGGGAAATGTGGCCTCTAGCAGGGTAGAAAAGAAGGGATTATGGAGGAAAACCAGCAGTGTCTTCTGCAGTGGACAAGATCTTCAGCAAAACGTGTGTATATATATAATATATACATATACACACACATATATGTTATATATAATCATATATAAAACATTTATTCATATATAAATTATGTATTTTATATATAACTAGTTTAGTTATATATATTTATGTTTTTATATGTTATATTTTATATGTACATATATATAATTAAACCAAAGAAACAAATTTATCTCTCAATGCCTCTGATATGGTTTGGCTGTGTCCCCACCCAAATCTTACCTTGAATTGTAATAATCCCCATGTGTGAAAGGTGGGGTCAGATAGAGATAACTGAATCATGGGGGTGGTTTCCCCCATACTGTTCTTGTGATAGTAAATAAGTCTCATGAGATTTGATGGTTTTATAAATGGGAATTCCCCTGCACATGCTCTCTTGCCTGCCACCATGTAAGACATGCCTTTGCTCCTCCTTCACCTTCCACCATGATTGTGAGGCCTCCCCAGCCATGTGGAATTGTGAGTCCATTAAAACTCTTTTCTTTATAAATTACCCAGTCTCAGGTATGTCTTTATTAGTAGTGTGAGAACAGACTCATACAGCCTCTTAACACTTGCCTAAATGTCCGCAGAACTTCCTATTTCTTGGGCTACAGCAGGAAAGCTGACGCCCTATCCAGCCCCAAAGCACAGTGAATGCTCTCCCCAAGTTTTCTCAAACCCCTGCCATTTTGAACCACTCTTGCCATTCCTACCACAGCTTCATCCACGTCCCACGCAAAATCACATCACAGCCCTTATACCAAAGGTGCACACATCCCTCCTGTCAGGCCCACACACCTCCTGCAGATTCTCCTCACTCATTCATTACCTCTTCCCTTGTGTAACAGAAAAAAAATGTATTCCAGAATTAAATATTGCAATAATCAGAGTACCTTAAACCAGAGGTTCTCAACCCCCTCTGAACATCAGAACCACTTGGGGAACCATAAAAATATACTACTATCCAGACCTCATCTTAGTCAGATCAGAACCTCTAGGTAAGTGTTCTAGACTTCAGCAATTTTTAAAAACTCCTCAGGGATCCTAATGTGCAAGAGGGAAGATATCCAGTGCATTAACATTCAGAAATAATACTACATTTCCACAAAGGGCAGAAAAGGTTTGTTCCTTTCTACTGCCTAAGAAGAGGGTGCCTTGCCTGGCCTGGCTTGTATGGAGGTGGTTCATCTCATAAACCTAACATCACTCTTACGCTGATCCTTGCTAGGGAAGGGAGGCAGGAGGCATCTCTTCTTCAACAGGTCAACAAGACAGAAGAGGATGTCGATTTTTCCCAAAGCCATCTGGCAAGTCAACAAGCTCCTAACTCACACTCCAAAACTCTAGCCACACGACGTTTTCCACATAGCCTAAGGCTAGGTCTCCGAGTCCCACAGCCCTTCCTCATCCACTCACCTTGGATGAAGATTAGGGAAATAATAACCACGAATGCAACTAATACCAAGCACCAAACATTTTTCTACACACTTTACACATATGAGGCTGAGGCACAAAGATGTGAAACAATTTGCCCAAGGTCACACAGTTGAGAAGTGGTGATGCTGGGATTTGAACCCAGGCAGTCTGGCTCCAGAATCCACAGTCTTTATCACTATACCAGACCCTTCCTGCTGCAGGAAGAAGGTGACTATTTCCACTGCTGTGACCATGTCAGAAAGAAGCCAGTATTGGATTCAGACTAAACCAAAATTTGTTGAGCATCTACACGTGCTGGGAAACTTCCAATCAATCTACCTCTCAAGAAGGTTCTTTGTTTGTTTGTTTGTTTTTTGAGATGGGAGTTTTGCTCTTGTTGCCCAGGCTGGAGTACAATGGCATGATCTTGGGTCGCTCACTGCAACCTCCACCTCCCGGGTTCAAGCGATTCTCCTGCCTCAGCCTCCCGAGTAGCTGGGACTACAGGCATGTGCCACCACGCCTGGCTAATTTTGTATTTTTAGCAGAGATGGGGTTTCACCATGTTGGCCAGGCTGGTCTTGAACTCCTGACCTCAGGTGATCCAACTGCCTCGGCCTCCGAAAGTGCTGGGATTACAGGCATGAGCCACTGCACCCGGCTGGCATCTCAAGAAGGTTCTGAAGCAACAGATGCTCAAGTCATCCCAGCTTCTTATCCACCTATCCTCCAGGTAGTTCTACACATCAGCCTCTCTAGAACGTCTCTGCCCTTGCCTACTTTCTGAGAATCCTTGGGGCTAGCAAGGCTGCCTTCTTTCTCCTCTTCTGTGTCCAAGATGGCTCAGCAAAGACTGGTCACCCAACTCTGACCACAGTGACTTCTGCCCTCACTGGGTCGGGAGGCCAAGCAAACTCCTGAAACATGGCCTGAGCTACTGCCCAGAAACAGGTTCTCCACCTTCAGCCTAAAGGAAAGGTCTGGGTGCTCCATCAGCCCCAACATGCAGGCTCAAGAGAAGGCATTCAGGGAACATGAGAGTGGCTGTTAAGTAGAAAGGACCATGCATGTTACCCTTTTGTTATTCCCTTTCTGCACTGTCACTCTGACAAGCTCGGCCTGACACAGGGGCATTAATTTTTCATGCCATCCTGCTGCAGACACACAGATTTGTTCGGAGTGATGATAAATGAAATGCAAATGTGGCTGGAAGCCCCGTGCTGAGATGCTGAAGCTACAGGTCACATCATGCTCCCACCTCATCCCCTGTCCCTGCGACACCTTCAGCCGCTGCTTTACATCTGCTCCCGTGGCTCCGCGAAGCAAAAGGTGGCTTCCTGGCAAAGCAAATACAATATTCTCAGCTGGAAGCAGGAAAGTTGATGAAGAAAAATTCACTCCTCCAATATGGCTTCTGATCTCCTGTTTATCTTCATTTGAACCATCCTGGGTAGATGTGTTTTCATTGCCAGCCACTTTCATTCTTTTTCTGGAAGCAGGCAGGGCATATATTATAAAATAAATAAATGATTAAGAAACATCTAATTATTGTGATTAGTTTCTTACTTGAAGGTACTTCCAAGCTGCTTCTTATTAAAGTCATTCATCAAGGAGCCACCGTGCCCTTTCCAGAGGCGCCACTCCCGGGACCAGTGCAGGACTTGCTGCCTCACGTAATGTGCACACTGCTTAATAAACATGGAGAATATTGATGGCTGCAAATTCCTCCCTCAGCCTAAATTCAAGCATGATGGATTGATGTTTCCTAAACATGGCGAATATTTCTCCAGCCATTCATCAGCCCTACCACAAATACAGGTGTCAGCCTGAGCAGACGTCAGACTCTAACTGCCTCCTCCAGAGCATACGTAGAGAGGAAAGCCCACATTTCCCACACAGGGACATCAATTTTTCATGCACTGCAGTCCCTTGACTTATTAAATATTTATAACAATGTCATTATTTACCAAACAAGCTACCAGGCTGCGTCTGAGGTCCCCGGTGCAAGAGTCCTGAGTGTACAGAGACCTCCCTTCAGCTCCCCTGTTCCTCCAGGGAAACCTTTTTAGTAGAGAGGGTTGGGTCTAGCAAGCAGGTTCCTTCTAAGGATTTTTCAAGGCTTTGGCACAGGCAGCTTCTAGGCCAGAGGTGCGGCACTCTGCTGGAGGCTGAAGTGCCATGAAGCTAAGGGGGTCCTTGAGCCAGGAACTCTACCAGGGACCCACCTCTATCACTCAGGGTTGTCACACTGACCTCACCACTCCTCTGATCCACTCTCCAAGTCATTCTCCTCTCTGGATTCCACATTCAAGAGCCCTGATGCTTGCAGGGAATGGCAGATTAGAAGCCTCTAGGTAGATTAGAAGCCTCTGACAACCTCATTCACTCCACAAAGATCTACTGAGTGTTGGCAGGTGCAAGGCACTGCCTTGGGGGCTGGGAGTGACACAATGGGGCAGAGCCAGTAGACTGTGTCCCCATCACTCATTCTGTAATGTCTTCTGGGCCAAAGCCTGTCCTCCACCCCCAGCACTGGCTAGAAATGCCAGATAGTTTGCTTTCCTTGCAACTTGGTCATGAGCAGGTGATCTGAGAGAAGATTTTCAGGGAGCAGAGTTGGTTCTGGGGAATATTTTCCTTTCTGGACCTAGGTAGAGAAAGGTCCCATCTTCTTCAGCTGGATGTTGTCATGTTAACAGAATCATGGCAGCCACTGAAGGCCAAATGTGAGAACAAAAGGCCAACATGCTGAGAACAGCAGCAGGAAGGATAAGAGCCTGGGTCCTCGGTGACACTGCTGAGGCACGGAGCCAGCCCCTGCACCTGCCCTGCCTCTGGACTCCTCATTAAGTGAGGCCTTTAAAATGTCTTTCTCTCACCATTAGAATCCCACAGTCATATAAATTGCTGCAGGCAAGGTCCACTGATGGATGCTAAAATTAGCAGGTCAATGTTTGGGGAGAAACAGGATATTTGTGTGGTCTAAACATAGTATCTCTGTCAAGATATATATTAATGATGGGAAAAACAGTACCTTTACAGTGGGAAACCCACCTGAACCAAGTGATCAAGGTTAATATTATCAGTAATAAGACATATTGATGCCTTGCTGCCTCCTTTGAAGCACGGAGAAGGGCACATTGCTTTCATGATATTCTCCCCCCAAAATGCAAAACTTCAATCTAATCGTGAGAAAACATGAGACAAACCCCAAATTGAGGGACATCCTATATAAGTGGCTAGTGCTCTTCAAAAGTGTCAGGGTTGGCCAGGTACAGCAGTGGCTCATGCCTATAATCCCAGAACTTTGGGAGGCCAAGGTGAACAGATTGCTTGAGCCCAGGAGTTCAAGATCAGCCTGGGCAACATGTGGAGACCCCATCTCTACCGAAAAAAAAGAAATTAGCTGGGTATGGTGGTGCACACCTATGGACCCAGCTAATTAAGGAGGCTGAATTTGAGCCTGGGAGGTCAAGACTGCAGTAAGCTATGACTGCACTACTGTACTCCAACCTGGGCAACAGAGGTAGACCCTGTCTCTAAATAAATAAATAGTCAAGGTCATGAAAAACTGAGCTGTCACAGATTGCGGAAACTGAGGAGACAGGCTAATTAAATGCAATGTGGAATCTGTGATCAACTTCTAGAACAACAACAAAAAAAATAGTGGAAAAACTAGTGAAATCCAGATAAAATCTGTAGTTAATAGTATTGTACCAATGTTAGTTTCTGACTTTGATAATTTTACTACAGTTGTATGAGCTGTTGACATTAGGGGAAGTTGGCTGAAAGGTATATAGGAATTATCTCAACTATCTTTGCAACTCCTTCTATAAGTCTAAAATTATTTTTAAGTTGTAAAAAAACAACCCAAGGAGGCTCTCCTCAATTCTGTTACCAAAAAGTAGACATTGCATCACTTCCTGAATTTGCTGTAGTAAAAGTTACTCAGGGATTACAAAGAAAATGACTATATTGATCTAGAAGAATTCCCCATCTAGTAATTGCATTACAAAATGCAACTGTATATGTTTATTATTAAGTTTTCCTATTTAATATAGTGTAGGGTATTGAAGGAATAAGTGGAAAAAAATAAAAGCTTTGAAATAAAACAGGCCTAGGTTAATATTCAAACCTACCAGTTATTTCCTGTGTGACTTTTAGACAGATTACTTACTCTGTTTGGGACTCAGTATGCAAAAGTATAAAATTAAAATAATAAAGCCTACATTGGTTAGAGATTCCGTTACTTATAGCTGAAAGTATCCAAAATGACCCAAATATCAGAGAAAAGGCAGGTAAACAATTTTTCTCTCATAGTAACTGCATTCCAGTTGGGGAAGACAGATGATAAACCAATGAACTAATAAATACGAATTTCAGAGACTGAGAAATACTATCAAGATAAAAGAGGGTCCTGAGAGAGAGAATGACTGTAGAGTGAAAGGGTAACTGTGGTTATAGTGGTCCAAGGAGGCCTTTCTAAGGGTCCATTTGAGATGAGAAAGAATTTGCTCTGTGACCATCCAGGGGAAGAGCATTCCTGGAAGAGGAAAACCGTCAAGGCCCTGTGTTCAAGACACTAAAAGGTGGGTTCTGTGCCCAAAGTGGAAGAAAAGTGACATAAGATGGTGCTATAATCTGAATGTTGGTGTCTCACTCAAATTCACACATGAAATTGTGTTAAGAGGTGAGCCCCTTAGGAGGTGTTAGGTCATGAGGGCAGAGCCCTCATGAGTGGGATAAGTGCCCTTACAGGGAAGGTTCGAGGGAGCTTGTTTGCCCCTTCCACCATATGAAGACACAGCTGGAAGGTGCCATCTATGAGGAACAGGCCCTCCCCAGACACTGAATCTGCTGGTGGCTTGATCTTGGACTTCCCAGCCTCCAGAACCATGAGCAATACATTTTTATTGTTTACATATTACCCAGTCTAAGGTGTTTTGTTATGGGGGCAGGAACAGACTAAAGATGGAATTGAAGAAGTAGACAAATTTAAGAGGCGGATACAGAAGCCCAGTCTAGGTAGGGATCATGTGACTTGGACTTGGTGTTATCAGTGGAGAGAAAGAGAAGTGAGGCAGATTGAGAACATAATTGTGGAAGTAGGACTGGACAGGGCTTGTGAATGGATTCAATGTAAGGAGGGAGTTGAGGCGAAAAGCAGAGTCAAGGATAGATCCTTAGTTTCTGGACTGAGCAGCTGGACTGGATGTTGATGTCATTTACCAACATAGGAAGGCTGGGGTCTGGGAAGAGAGCAGAGAGTCATGTTTTGGTGTGTATTTTCACACTGTTTTAATACCAACTTACCTCCACGTTTCTGTTCCTTCTGGAAGCTGGTCCCACCCAGCTAACGTCAATTATTATTATTATTAATAATAATTTCTGGACAGGTGAACTAGAAGATAAACTCCACTTGAGAAAGGGATTTTTTTTCCTGTCTGGTGTACTGATGTACCCCATGCCCAGACCAGTGCTTGGCATAGCAGGTGATCCACAAATAATTGTTGAATGATTAAATGAATGCTCATTCTTGTTTAAGATGACCTGAAAGCAGCAGAGTCTTAGAACAACCACAGCTCAACTTTGAGTTCATTCAGTCCCTAGCTGCCGACCAGGCAACAGGGTGAATTCTCTCTGGAGGCAAATATCACTAGCCAGAGCCTACACATTTTTTCCTACACACCGCCTAGCATTAATCAAAAAGCACACCAAGAAGTAGAACAAAAGAAAAACAAAAGACAATAGAAAGAAGTTCACATGTGACTAGATACTAGTGTTATCAGATCCAAGCTTTAAAATAACTAATATGTTTAAGAAAACAGACAATCAAATGAAGAATTTAACCAGAGACCTAGAGTCTCTGAAGATCTAATGCAAATTCTAGAATTGAAAACACTGTAACCAAAATTAAGAATACAATGAGGTGGATTTAATAGCAGATTAGACTTAGCTAAGATGGACAGAACTGGCAAATAAAAACAGATGTCCAGTTAATTCAGAATTTTAGATTAACAACAAATAATTTTTCATATAAGTATGCTCATTCAAAATTTTGGACATGCACTAAAAAATTATTCACAATTTATCTAAAATTCAACTTTAATGAGATGTCCTTTATTTAATCTGGCAAGACTAGACAGAGCTGAAAAGATTCATTCAGTAGAAACTATCCAGGCTGAGGTATGGGGATCAAAAAGAACAGGAAATACAAAAAACAGTGAAAGGAATATTTGAGACATGGTGGAAGTCTAAGATACATGAAATTGGAGTCTTAGGAGAGGGCAAAAAAAATAAAAAATAAAAAGGGTCAGAAGCAATATTTAAAGCAATAACACCTGAGAAATTTCAAGTTTGATTTACGAAGTGAAGGATAAAAACAAAACAAAACACCATCCTAATAAAACTGATGGAAACCACTGAGAAGCATCTTGAAAGCAGTCAGAAAAACAACAACAACAACAAAACATATCTTCAAAGTAACAGCAATAAGACTGATAGCTGACTTATGAACATAAACAGTGAAAGGCAGAAGGCCATGGAATGAAAATGAAAGAAAGTAATTTCCAACCTAGGATTCTGTTCCCAGTGAAAACACCCTTCAAGAAGACCAAATAAAGGCATTTCCAATCAAATAAAACGGAGAGAATGCATCGCTGACACAGGCTTAACAAGAAATAAGGGAGTTCTTCAGGCTGAAGGAGAATGATCTCAGACAGAAGCAATCAAACACTGGACTGAAGGAGTGATGAGCAATGGAAAGTAAATATGTCAGTAAATCTGAGTGAATATTGACTACTCAGCATTACTAATAAAGTTAGGGTAGATAAGCATAGAATTAGAATGCAAGACAAAAATAGCAAAAGGTGGAAATGGGTAAGTGGAATTGTGTCCTACATAAAGGCCTTCAAGGGGTAAACAAATACAAATTTTTCCTAGAATCTTTTTTTGGGGGGGCTGGCGGGGGCGGGGGACAGAGTCTCACTCTGTCACCCAGGCTGGAGTGCAGTAGCATGATCTCAGCTCACTGCAACCTCCGCCTCCTGGGTTCAAGCGATTCTCTTGCCTCAGCCTCCCAAATAGCTGGGATTACAGGTACCCGCCACCACACTCGGCTAATTTTTGTATTTTTAATAGAGACAGGGTTTCACCATGTTGGTCAGGCTGGTCGTGAACTCCTGACCTCAGGTGATCCACCTGCCTCAGCCTCCCAAATTGCTGGGATTATAGCAGTGAGCCACCGTGCCTGGCCTTTTTCTTAGAATCTTATAAATCAAAAATGCATGTTGAAATTACAAGGATAACCACAAAAGAAGAGTAAAAAATCAACAAACTGAGGAGAAAAATTAGAATTAAAAAAATGCTTTGTTCTGTGGGTTAAGAAGAAAAATTTTTTAAATTTAAATAAAAAATGTTTGATATATCTCAAAGAAAAGCTAGTAAGAAGAATAAATATAAAATAAGCAGGACAAATATCCAAGAAACAGTTAATATAGGCACTCCAGTTAAGCCTTGTGATGATCACGTAGACACCGTTATCCACATTTTACAGGTGTGAAGAATTTGAGCTGTAGAGTTGAGTAATCCGCCCAAGATTGTCCAGCTAGCAAGTCATGGTACCAGGATTTGAACCCCACAGCCTGCTCCTGGACCCTGAGCACGGTGCCTTTCCAAGTGTCTCCCTGTTCTCCAGCCACCCAGCACTGCTTTTGGTCAGCCCTTTAGCACACTCTACCTAGACTCCTGCAACCAGCTCCAAACCAGCTCTCTCATGACACATCTTGTCATGGTGACCACGTGAAGGTGCAAACAGGATCTCTTCTCCCCTAAATTAAAATCTCTTCCTGGATTTTCATTTACTACAGGACAAACGGAGCAGTTCATAAGAGGTTCCTCTAGATGGGATCTCCTGCCCCCTTCATCCAACGTTTCCTGCTTTCCTGCCCTACATTCCAGGAAGACTGGACTCAGGGTTTCCAGAGAGTGCAAGCAGCTTCCCCCGCCCACAAAGTGTGAGTTATGGCCCACTGCCCCCTCCTCCGACCCCAGGAGGGTCGGCCCCTCCTCCTCATCCTATTGTTATCTTTATAAAGGGCTCCATTCAGCCAGTGCTTTCTCTGTGCCAGGCACCGTGCTGAGGGCTTTATAGGCATCATTCCCATCTAACTCTCACCACTCTATGATGCAAGTACCAGTATCCTCCATCTTCTGGATAGACTCAGGCAGATTACTAATTCGGCCAGTATGTATTTACTAAGGAACTGCTATCAGCTTGGCACCCTCTTAGATGCTGAGAAAAAGAGCAGTGTATAGAACAGGCAAACCTCCCTGCTCTATGTAAGCTCACCAATCAGCCCACATATGCCCTATGGTAGTTGTGTAAGTGATATGCAGAAAATAAAATAGGGAGGACAGAGAGTGTGTGAAGCAGGTTGCAGTGTTCTAAAAGGGTAGTAAGGGAAGGTCTCAATAAGGTGATATTTGAGTAAAGATGTGGAGGAGATGAGGGAATGAGCCGGGCGGGCATCTCAGAGAAGAGCATTCTAGGGACAATGGCTTGCGGGAAGAGCAGGGAATAAGTGGCAAACTTGCTGAAACGTTATCTATTGGCCAACCTGACCTCCTGACTGGCCAGTAAGCCCCTCCAAGTATGGTCACATCCCCGGCAGCTGGGCACACAGAAGGCATTGCTAAATGAAGGAACCTGGACTCCGATTCTGAGACAGTAAAGGGTCACCTTCCTCATTGCAACTTTTGTGGACTTGGAACCCTGAGACTGGCACCATTCATCCTCAGTCCCCACTGCACAATCCCCACACACTGTCCACTCCACACTCTCAGAGAGGAAAGACATATTACACCCTTCTGTGTCTCTGGAACTGGATCTGCGCACTGTGGGCCTCTCTGGAGTCCTCCTAAACAAAGGGAAGGCGCGGGGGTGGTGTGCTGGATGAAAGATCCCTGAGACCCTACCAGGGGCAGGGAGGCCTGATTCCAACAAGGCACTGCAGTCTCACTTGCACCATCTTCTCATATTTCACAAGAAAAATGGAGCTGTTCGACATCCAAAGAGCAAGTCAAACTGATGTCAAATCCCTGAAAGCTCTAAGAAACGGGTGCAAGGCCACTGGGTTACATGACACAGTGCAAAAATGTACCACCAAGGGAGAGGAGAGCCCTGTCCTCTGTGTATAGCAGGTGTTGGCAGGGGGTGAAAAACGTAGCTAAGACCAGACCAAATCTACCTTGTAGACCCACGAAGACCCAACCCACCCAGAAAGGTGAAATCTACCAGAAGACCCTCGTGGAGAGGCCTGAGAAGGGAGCAGGGTCGCAGAGAGGAAACCTGAAGCATCCACCTAGGAGAACCCAGGAAGGAGTGAAGAGCAATGGAAAGTAAATGTATTAGTAAATCGAAGTGAATATTAACCGTTCAACATGTTAGATGATGTATACAAAATTAGAATATACGACACGGAACGCAGCTGGGAAAGAGAAAGGGGATACTGGGATGGGGGAGGACCTCAAGCTACATCCCTAGAATCACCCACGGGGCAGTTTAACACACAGGAACATGCAGCCCCAGGCAAGCGGTGTTATCACACCTCTACTTTCTTCAGGAAGATTTACAGGGACCCAAAAAGTATTTAGAGAGACATTGACCATTCAAGTATTGGAAGATAATCTTCCAAATCCTAAGGAGACAGGCAAAATGATCCTTAAATATCTGCATAACTATTAAATCTACATATTTTATGACATGTGAACACTTTGTGGCATAATGAAGCCTCTTGAATAATCAGTGTACTACACAGTTAAACTCTCTAACAGAACCTAAGCGAAATCTTACCATTTCAAATTAGAGAGCTTTAGAAGTGCTGTACCTAGCACGGCATGTGGTTCACACTTGTCAGGAACATCAACCCCCCCAACCCCAACCCTAAACCATAATGTGCGCTTTAGGAAAACAAGATCTGCCCTGATCTGTATTCAACACTTTCTGGGAACAAATGATGGCTGGTGGCACTCCCCTTAACAGAAACCCCTGCTCACTGACACCGTACTCCCCAACTCATACTGAATAAACATTTCCACACTCAGAGGCTAATAACCTGCAGGCTGGACTTTTAAAATGCATAATAGTGATCTTTAGTGCCCCCACGTGGCCGTCGGTGATGTGACATCCTCAGTAGGGAGTTCGTCCTGAAGGGTGGGAAAGACAGCTAGAAAAATGTTATATCAAAGATACTAAATATCCACGGTATGAGACAGCCCAGGAAGAATGGTCCCTTTTATATTGCTATTTCTTCCCATCATATAAGTTTGGTAAAAGAGGGAAAATAATGCGAAATGCTGAAAATCTGTTGGATTGAACCGGAGAGTTTTTGTCCAGTTCCATGGCCCAGGACAAACTGTCTCTGATCCATCATGGAGGAAATGGGAAAAACTATCCTTGATTGTGAAAATTATACAAGCATGGATGTGATTTTTTGTTTTAAACTTTTACAAAGAAAACATATGTATACATCTTTCTGTAACTTGTGTTTTAAACACTGCAATTTTAAGGCATTTGTAAAGACTGATGCAGTACAATTATTATTTTTAGTCAACATCCAAAAGATACCAGTTGGCATGGGGGAGAAAGGAGGAATGTGGCTTGAAGAGGACATCATGTAATAAATTTATTATATTTTGTTACATTTTCCACTTTTCTCTTAATTCCAACTGTATACTATATAATCAACCGCTGTTTCAGAAATAAAATGTTTCAAACATAAAAATATAAATTCTGCTTCTTAAAAGTGCACACTTTGAATAATAAAACATACAAATAAATAACAGAAATCAGTGACACATCTCATGCACTTGTTCTAAAATAAATTTAAAATGTACGATACACTTTTCTTCCAGCCTCTAGGAAAGACATCCTGCCTTCCGTGTTACTGTACAACAAAAAACAACACAGAAATCACTATCCACGGTGCATGAATAACACCAAAGCACTTTGTGTACAGTGATAGGACATGCAGCTTTTAAGACAACTATAGAAATTCCAGTGTAAAAACTGAAGAGTTCAATCAACAAACGATTTGTGTCAATGGGGCCTGAATTCAATTTTAACCAGTGGTGAGAGGCACAGTCGGTGAGCAAACCTCTATGGAACACAAACACGTATTTCAAAGGCCTACAAAGAGAACTTCAACTTCGGAAATACTGTAACTGCTTTTGCATTTGGTATGACACCACATCGTTTATAATAGCACCTAGGAAATTTCATATTGCATTTGAATGATTGCAACAGATATCACTATTCTGGGTGGCCTTTGTAAAGAAACGTTTCCAACTTGCATGTTTACTTGTATCCTTTATTCCTTAAAATGTTGAAACCACCAGGTAAACTGTGGTGGTGTTTTGTAGGCAGCATGAGGGTCGACAGAATAAAACCATCTGAGATTACTTTGAAGGTGTTGTAGTGCATTCAGCTCACCACGGATTAAAACTAAATTTTATTTGCCTCCACAGTTAACATAGAGTGCCGAATTCTGGGATGTGTATTATTGATGGTAAAAAAAAAAATAAAAATAAATGAAGAAATAGCAACAAGGGTTTAAAAAAAAATAAGACTCCAAATAAAATGTTTCACATTCATTTTCAAACTGAAAAAAGAATTCCTGAAACTACATTCTAGATAAGAAGTATCCTAGAGAACGAGCAAAAGTAGGAAATTCGGCGGCAGCCTGGGGTTTGCTACTGTAATTCCTACAAAAAGGCAATCATTCTATCAAAAGCAGGGACAGGTTTTCCAAGGCTAGGAAAGTTGTTTCTTATTTTCTTCTTCGACAATTTCTAGCTCGGAGTGACTTCCCTATTCCTCCATGGGGAAAAGGCCCTGGGGGACACTCAGCCTGCTCCGGCAACTAAGACTACCAATTCCCAGCAGACTGGCGAGTGCTAGGCCATTCACAACATGCTCCAAGCTCCCAAACTGGGCCTTGAATCAGAAAGGCCCTATTTCAAATGGGAGTTTGGTATCAGTATCTCTCAATTCTTTTTATTCTTATTTTTTTTGCCTCTCCTATGCAACTGAGGAATCGG
Organism: Chlorocebus sabaeus; assembly: GCF_047675955.1. Lineage (NCBI taxonomy): Eukaryota > Metazoa > Chordata > Mammalia > Primates > Cercopithecidae > Chlorocebus > Chlorocebus sabaeus. The sequence goes on from NC_132908.1 coordinate 20,952,877, forward strand.
AATCACTCCTGAGTAATTCAAATGCAATGATTCTTGCCATAATTCTCAGGAAAGGGATGACATATCATAGTGGTTCTCAATCTGACTGCAAATTAGAAAAACCCAGAAGCTTTTAAAATACATGCTAATTCCTGGAGCCCAACCCTACATGAATTAGATCAAAAGCTAGGGACTGGGACCCAGGCACTGTATTTTTAATAGTTCCCCAGCTGATTCTAGTCAACGTGGGTCTTCACTCAGACAAGTCATTCAGAAAAGGCTTAAAACAATCTTGAGGAGAATACATGTGTGAGATTCAAAAAAGCCTCTCAAGTCTGCTGTGCACCCCTTCTCCCCAAAATTGAGAAACACTAGATTTAAACAAATCTAAGACGGATCTAGAACTGAATCCACTGCACAACACTACCAGAAATTCCATGGGCTTAGTCTAATTGTGATCAGTGGCTGGGAAGTCCCAAAGCTTTTCAAAATAGCTCTAAGTCTCTACAAAAGCATCTTTAAATTCTTAGCACTATTAGAAGCCACATTCTTTCCTTGTGACCACAATAGAATCCTTGAAGATATAAAAAATTAAAATCTATAGAAAATGGCAGGTTATTTTTAGAACAAAATACTTTAAGAAAGTCTTCAGGCTAAATACAGTATGTACACCAACGATGTGTGTTCAACATATCCAATTCCACTTCTGCTTGCAAAACACTTTACAATCTCACCAATGATTAGAAAAACAGTAAAGGGAAATATATGCAGAGCAAAACAAGAAGTCACATTCATGCTCTTCCACACTATGATGAGTAACCCATATTTTGAAAATCACAAATTTAAAAATAGAGCTCCATAATCTAAGTGTTGCCTTTTTTTTTTTTTTTAAGACTTAACATTTCGTGTCTATGTTTTATTGGTTGCTTGCATAGGTAGTAACAGCATGCTTTCTGAGCTATATGGAGGCCATGCACAATTGTTTTTATTACTTGTGGAAAAAAATGGTCACGCTCAAAATGCGCCTGCAAAATACTTTGAAAGTTGATCAAAAGGCAGTGTGAGACAGTGTTCATTTAAATAAAAGCACTGGATTTCTCCCCAAAACATGTAGTAGAGGTTAACAATAATGTACCTTTTATGAAATGAAAGTTAAAGACAGCCTGCACAGTAACAACTACTTTTTGTGTTTATGATAGGCACTGGTTTGTCAGCAAAGTTTGCCTTTCTCAACTACAAATAATACAAAGTTCCACGCACCTCCAGAATACGTGTTTTATTGAAACTGTGCTTATGATTTGCATACTATTTCAAAAATCCAACCCAGAAACACTAGTTATCTTTGTATCCAATAATTATAATAACCTACATAGGAAACAATCACTTCAGCTGTTCAGTAATTTGTCCGAATGAAATGTAACGTCTGATGCCCCTCTATGTGAAATAAAGCAAGTTTATTTCAAATAAATGAACTTTGTTCGCAGCTCTTCTCTACTCCATTTTCCCTAAAGGCTGCCACTCTTGGTCCCTTTACATACTGTTGCTATTTTTCTCATGATAGTTATTTTAGAGGAATGACAATGTTACCCTCAAATCCCACATCCATCTCATACAAACATAGATGACCCAATGTTAACGTAAAGTGACTGTGTAATGGATTTTCAACCCCTAAATAGTAGAGACAGCTCAGTCTGAAAAAGTGGATGGAAGAGTAAAATGTCTCCAAAGATGAAGGGCACTTTTGGTTTCCAGATGGAACAGACTTGCTCAAGAGAACCACAAGCCTTAGCCGATTTGACCGGAATCCACGTGATCTCTTTTTCCAGGAGAACTGTCACTCCATTTAGGACACCATCACATCCCCTGCTTGATAGGCTGTGCTCCCAGGGCTCCTCAGCTACAGCAAATCCCTGAAGCTTTCAGTTTTGCCTCTGTGCTCAAAGCAGGCCCTCCATAAATGTTTGCAGAATGAATGATGAAAACAAGATTGCAAAAGGGTGTCAGGCAGCCTCACAGATAATTACAATATTTTAGCACACCACATCCGTTTCCACTGGTCCAGCATATTATTACTTACTTTCAGTTCAGCTGCTTTCAGGATGAGAAAATACAAAATGGATGGGAAATGATCTAAGATGACTGGAGCCTAATGGTTTGAGTTTCCACATTATCTAAGGGATTACCAAGACAAGGTGTAGGGCTGTCTTAAGGAATGATATGGCCTCAGTGCAATGGATGTTTACAAGAAATCAAGAATAACACTTTTTTAAAAAAGCAAACAAACATTACAGACACAACGTTACTGCTGGTGATTATTTTGTGCCTACTAGGAAATGACTGCTCTAATTAGGCCCATCTAGTTGTCAACCAGAAACCCAGGCCTATCATCCTTAGCGGATAATTCTTAACCCCAAAGCAAATACATATTCATTGTGCTAAATATCACTGGGAAAATTAAAAAAAAAAAAAAAAAAAAGCACCAAGTCTCCAACCCTACCAATGATCTAAATTAAATCAAGTAACTATTTTCCCACAAGATACTTCTCACCTCAAGAAGCATCTCCAAACTTTTGGGTCAAATAACCTTTCCTGTGGCCTCAAGTTGTACCTAGCAGTTGGAGATAATGAAATTTTCACTGTTTATCAACCACGGAAATAAAACAGCTTCAAGATGTCTAGACATTGCCATGATACTTCCTGATTTTTTCTATTAAACCTGAAACAAGGACTAAACTCCACAGACATATAGTTTATAGACACTGAAATTTTATTCTAGATCCCATGGAAAACCAAAGGGATTTGTAGAAACTTTTTTCCTTTTTTTAAGTCACTAGACATTGTGGAAAATCCATTCCTAGGTAACTCAAGAATAAATAAAAATATTTACCACTGTGAACATTAAACTAGTTTCTATTAATGTTTAACTGACTACAGCAAAAAAGAAGTGTTATTAAAAACCTTTGTCTAATCAAACTATAATTGTTTCAGAGATTCAGATAGGAGACTTCAAATGAAATCTACCTATTAAACAAATATAAGAGATTTGAGTTAGACATTCAATTCCTGATATGGATGATCTCATATTTGGTGCATCTTTTTCAGGCGATAAAAGCGATACAGAAAAATGAGAGTGGTGGCTAAACACTGATGGGGCCGTGATGTGCTGGGCTAAAGCAATGATAGCATCGAAGGCAGCCAGTTGCCGCAGTTGTACTGAGCAGAAGAGAGTGGTGCTGCTTTGAGAACCCACCAAAATCTGAACAGTAAAACGAGGACAGCGAGTGAAGAGGCGAGTACAGGGCTGTGTGCAATGGACAACAGGCTCACGGTCAATGAATCATGTGGAGCACTGTGGTAACTTTCACAAGGCTGAATATCTAAATCTTAAATACTGCCAAGGGTCTAAAATTCCAGCTACCCTCAACATAAGTGGCCTCCAGACTTGCAAGTTACCAGCTAATGCTCAAATTAGCAGCAAAATAAAGTTAAGTAACCTACTAAAAACTTTTCCCAAGAGATATTCCTGGGGGAAAACAAGAAAAAAAAAAAAAAGGCAGTGCAGACTTCATAGCTATGCATGCATATGTCTTGTAGTTACTTCACACACAGCAATACTGAAAAGGGAGGTTATACATGGATCTGTGCACCAAGGATTCAAGAAGGACTTGAAGAGTCTGACGAAAAACGCTAATACTTAAAAGCACATGAAGTTATCATGCTGTATTTAGTGGCAAAGTGACAAATGCTATGCAGAGAATCAAGACCCTCACACTCTTGACATTTAAAAAAAAAAAAGAAAAGCTAAAAATTAAGCAGGAAAGTATCGCCAGAAGACCTCGAAAAAGCTCGCAAAACTACATATTTTGCTTTTTTGTGAGCTTTTTGTGAGGTTCTCCTTTTTCTTAGTAAGAAATGCAATTTGCACTGACACGGCCAGATGGAACACACTCCAAAGCCTGCTTGTGAGTTCTGGGCATGAGATGAAATCTTAAGAACAAAGAAGAAATAATAAATGAGTTACTGAAAAGCAGCCCTAACAGAGACTGACAGACAGGATCCGAGGTGTATATGTAATACTTGATCACACATCGCTTCAACAAACCACCATTGGCTTTTGGCAGAAGGCAACTTCTTTCCTCTCCAAGCTACAAGATGGGGGAACATGAGCCCGCAGACACAGGGCATCGTGGAGCTTCCCACCTCTAACGGAAAAAAGCAACACCTGACAAGGAACATGATGTCCAGTCTTTCACCCAGTTTAGAATCCAGAAGTTTTTTCCAGGAATCTGTCAAAGGTGTTAACTGCTCTACTACAGTGCAAAATTCCAGCGGCCTTAGCTAGTAATTTTAGAAGGAAAAAAATGAAACAAGTGACTAGCTTTCTGGCTATGTGATCTGCCACCTCTTAGGACCTATCCCAAGACAGGTTTTGGTGCACACGTCGCTGCAGATATGAAGGTGGTGAAAGGCTTCATTTCTACCTCGAAAACGTCTATCTGTGGCAGTAGGAGAAATGACACAGTCACCCACGTGGCACCTTCCTCTTTAATCCATTTACTGGTGTGCATCCATCCTAGACTAGCTGAGTATATACCTGAGAAACATTAGTGTTAAAATATTGCCCTTTACAAAGACTGGTAGATGGGGCGAAAGTGCAGAAAGCAAGTTTTTCCCTCGATTTGTTTCGTTGTTAGAGTCAGTTTTTAGAGCTCCTGGTGCCACCCACAATCCACAGCAAGGACAAGTCCTGCTCAGAAGAAACACAAGTCAGCTCCTTCCTCCTTCCACGCACTAATGGTAGCTTTACTGGTTCCCAGGTTTCAAAACCCTCATATCCAAAGAAAGTCATTAGAGTTCTCTAGAAAGAAATATGTACAATTGCTAAAGGGACCGTCCTGGGTATCATCTACAATTATTCCAGTTAGCTTGGTGTCAATGTTTTGCCTATGGCTGTTATTTGGTTCAATGGCAGAATAAGGCGACGCTTTGAACAATTCGCAATTGAATTACACACACACACACACACACACATACACTCACACACACAGAGTCGGGCATGTGACTCAAAAAAATACAAAACAAAAGCACACGCGGCTTTGGTGGGAGGGGAGGGGTTCTAAATAAATAAACATCTTTACAGATAAAACACTTTGATTGCAGAAATATCACTGAGGTTTTTGAGAAGGCCGTGCAGAGGTTTGCATGCTAGAAGATAACTTTTTTGAGGATTTCTCCGCAGACTGCCTGCTACCAGGAGACGAGGGAACTCCAGAGTCCAGTTGGGAAGACTTGGATTTGCGAGCGGACAGCAGGGAATGTTTGGCAGAAGCAGGGTCCTTGGAGACAAGCTGCTCTTTTCCCGTTGCATTTGCATTTGGCTGCTGGGAAGCTGGAGGCTGGTGGCCTTTCTCCCCCTTGTCGTCCCCGGTGTTCTTACAGACGGACTTAACAGAGCTCCCACCAGCCTTTTTAGAGAGCAAGGCTGTCTTGCCAAGATCTGTCGAGCGCCGTGTTTCCTTCTGTCTCAAGGCTGACTTGAAGAAGGACAGCCCCTTGTCCTCAGACTTGCTGTCCCTCTTCAAACCAGACTTGATGCTTGCACTGGGGGAGCGCAGGCTGGCCATGGAGGAGCTCCGCACGTGCTTCCCGGCCCCCCTGCCCTCCCCTGCTCGGGCCTGGCTCACCCGAGGGGAGTTGGGTTTGGAGGCAGAGGTGGCGCTGGCTCTGTCGGAACCCAAGCTTTGTCTGGAGCCCTCTCTACTCAAGCTCCGGTCTGAAGTCCTGCTCTTCCCAGGTGGGAAGGGGCTCCTTGTGGCAGGGCCCGAGGCCTTTTTGGCAGACGTGGAGGAAGCAGTGTAGGTGAGGGCCGAGGCTGACTTCTGCTTCTGTGGCGAAGGAGAGGACATGGAGTCCTGAGATTTCGGGGATGACTCCTTTCTGGATGGGGCAGGGGCAGGGGCAGGGGATGAACGCCGTCCACTGCCCCTGGAAGAAGAATCTGCTTTGCTGCGGGAGCGGGAGGGTTTGAGAGAGACTTTTACAGGAAGAGGAGAAGAAGGGGATGTACTTGAAAGGGATGACTCCCGGCTTGCCAAGGCCGGTCTCCCCTTCCGCAAGCTTTTCTCTGGCTCAGAAGTGCCTTTGGAACTGGGGGATTTCTTGGTTGTGCTCTCTGGTTTCTTCGTGAGTGAGCCTGGGTGGCTGGGGGGTTTCACCTCTTTGACTGGAGAGCTGTCTACAGAGTCGCTCTGATCCACATAGGCAATCTGATTATTGTTATCAAATGGATCAGAGACCGGGGGCAGGTGGTCCCCTTGTGCTGAATGTTTGCTCTGTGTATCTATGACACTGGAGTTCAATCTGCGGGTGTCCGATTCATCTTTGAACACACCTTCCATGACAGCCAGAGGGGCCCGGCCCACAGCCTTGTGCTCACGGCGACTATGACTGTCGCTTGGTTCCTGGTAACTGTTAGAAAGGTTCCGCAAGCTACCAAAGCAAGAGATGGAGACCTTGTCATCTGCTGCCTCCCCAATCTTCTCCAAGGTGGAGGCAGAGCTGTGAATTGGCGACTCCCCTGAAAATCGGGATGGAGAATTGGAGCGCATCTGCAGCTTAGCAGACAGGGACCATGAAGGTCTCATGCAATTTTCATTGACGGCCAAGGGGCTGGTGACAGAAGATCTGGATGACAAACTCTGACGCTGGACACTTCTCACAAATGGTCGAGTTGAAAAGCCTCCTGAACACAGCAAAGAGAACACTGTTAAGCTAAGCCAATGAAGATGTTCTAGCAACACTGTAAGACACTGAAGGTGAAATGAAGGTAAGCCTCATGGGATAAAAGGAGCATGACCTTCAGAGCCAGCCCATCTGGGATCAGGGAGTCCCAGTGTGGCTTTGACTTCTCTGAGCCCAGTTTCCTTATGTATAAAATAGGGACATTCTAACTCAGGATCGTTCTAACACAGCAAACTTCTATTCGCCTCCTTGCCCTACATCAGGGCTTGCCATACCTTTTCCTGTGAAGGCCTAGACAGCAGATGTTAGGCTTTACAGGCCAAACATTCAACTCCGCCACTGCCACATGAAAGCAGCTACAGGTGACACAAAAGCAAATGTGTCAGACTGTGTTCCAAAAATCTTTACAAAGAAAGGCAGCAGGCTGTATTTGGCCTATGGGGCTAGACTTTGCTGACCTCTGGTCTAACTCACAGGGCAACTGTGATAATTAAATACAATCTTAGAAGTCCTGTGCCCAACAGAGCACCTGGCACTCTATACATGCTGTGAGCTACTGACCCAACTTCATTACCTTCCTGAAGGTGACCTGGGGCTCACAGAAATGAAGTCCTTGACCAAGATTACACAACTCATTAAAGGAAGTGCTAATACCAGAACCCAGAACCCCTTGACCCCCCAACCTGCCGCCGGCACCACTCAATTCCACATGTAAGCTAGCCTGTAACTGTTGACTGCAGATGTGTATCAACGGAAAGAACTAAAAAGACTTGGATATCATATACTCCTATTTCCAGTGACTTAAAACTTCCAAAAAAATATTCATAATCAGAACCACATATTCCTATTTGGTGTGGCTCAAAACTTCCTAAGAAAATATTCTAAATTAAATTTTATAGACAATGATACTACAGTTGTGATATTTACAAAATTCTGTCTTTATAGAGCCTAAGAAATAGGCTCTATTCTGTGGGCACCACCCAGCACCATTACACAATGATGATGCTTAAAAGGATATTGATTTCACCAACTGCACTGCTTAAAAATAGATTGAGGCAAACCTTATTGAGGCTTATTGTTAAAATGACAGTGAATTCTAAGTTTAAAGGCAGTAATGAAAATAACCTTTGCCTAAACAAGCAAAGGTTCACTAGTCCGTTTTCCATGATATGTGAGGAGCCGGAAGGAGTTTAGGAATTGCAGTCCAGTATTTTTATTTTACAAATAAAGAGGAAGAGGTAACAAGCCAGAAGAGGTGGCAGAGCTAGAGCTATGGTGCAGCTCTCTTCGCCTGGCATTCTTCTTCCAGACTCCTGCAATTTTAACTCAATTTCATTTTCTCAGAATTATCCATCACCACTAGAAGCAGATTACAGTGATCGAAATGCTGGCTGCAGACTGAGACTTGTTGGCAGATTGAGTCACCGTGCTCATTATAGAAGCTGCACTCACTCCTCCTTCCAGTTCCCGGTACTGTGGCTGCCCGGTCCTTCCCACACCACCTGGGTCCCTGTCGGAATTAAGGTCTACCCTGCCATTATCCAAGCAGAAAGTGAAAGTTTAAAAAGAAAAAAAAAAAAGTTCAATTTTTATCAGACTTTTTACTATCTCTATGCAAAGGCAACAACAGTTTTTGTTTTAGATGCTTCTGTACTAAAAAGAACATTCCACAGCTTCCTCCCCGGGGAGCAGCATGGTGGAAAGGTGAGGCACTCCTGGGGCCAAGACAGCAAGGGGCCTCCGTGCCAAGCCTGGAGCCGACTCCCCACCAGGTGGCCTGGGCAAAGCAAAACGTCTCTGAGCCTCTTCCCGCTATTCTGCTTTTTAAAACACTTTGAAAAAAAAAAGAGTATACATTGGTATATAAAGCTCCAGCCTCCACAAGAGACCTTGAAAGTGGAAAATAATGAAGTGGAAGGAGAAAGTACTGGGACACAGGAAAAGCAAATGACTCTGTTAATACAAAATGCTTCTTACGATCATAACCCACAGCTACACAGCTCCACTCCCTGTAGCTCCCTTTGGGTTCTCCTACCACCTCCTTGGGACTTAGCTCCTAGGAAAAACACGAGGGACTCTGCTGTGTCTATGAGTTACCATTCTGGAAATCTGTCACCAAAACCCACACCCACCATCATCTTCACTCCTTTCTCCAGTCATCTCCACGGACTCAGAGAGCGAGGCCAAGGAGGTGCGTCTGGAGGAAGCTGCAGAGGTCACGCTGGCTGGCTTGCTGCCCGGCAGCCGGCTCACCCAGTGTTCGCACAGGGAAGAACTCGTGGAGCCTGCAGAGAAGAAAACAGGCATGGAGGTCAGGTTGGGGTCCCTTGGCCAGCCTGAGCCACACACACCCTCATGAAGGTGCTACGAGCTGAGCTGGGTGGTGCTGATGTCCTCACCCCGAGGTCAGCATCAATTCCCAGACCCTGTGTCATGTCGTGCCTGCCTGAATATCCCCAGTTAAGATGAAAAGATGGAAGGCAAACTTCCGGACACATGAAATTTGTAGTAATAAAATGCAAGGATAGGGATGAATACTTTAAAATGTAAGTCTGAGTCTTAAGAATTGGCAAGAGAATGGAAGAGACAAGCATTCATACATTCACTCTACAAATATTTATTAAGCATCCACATGCCAGGCACTGTTCTAAGCAATTGCAGTAATATTTTTTACACAAAGAAAAGAGAGTAAGCGGCAGTGTACTCTTTTTCTCTCAGCCTCATTGTTTTATAGAAATTTGTAACCATTTCATAATATTAATAATATACACACACATAGCTATATGTCAATCTGTGCTGTCTGTTCCAGGGATGCCCTTAAATATTTATTAGGGCAAGAGAAATTGCTCTTGAAATGGAGTACATGAAGCAGCATGACTGTCTCAAGTAGACCTCAAGAAGGTGTCATTTCTGAGCACATCTGAGACTGGTGAAAGAGCACTGGAGTTACCACTCTGTTAAGTGAGTGAGTGGCTGTACACTGGGTGGGCTTGGCCCCCAGCAGTGGGTCACTCTGCTTGGGAGATGCCTTGTTTTCGATGCTTTGAACTCACCCCCTGCAAGCTTCAAGAGAAGCAAGGATTCATAGCCCCTAACCTCACTGCACATTACCACATTCCAATCCTCTGTCACGCTCTCTTGAAGTCAAACTCTGCATTCAGGAACGTGTGTCCACTTGCTTGGATTATGTGTGGCTGCATTCATACTGTGTGTGGGTACTGGTCCCTGTGTTTATTAAACACAACAGGCTGGATGTCATCCAGCTAAACCCAAACTATCTAATATTATCACAGCCATCAATCCTAACAGAATAGGCCAATCTTCTCACTGGAAAAGTGGACTATTTGTAATGGTCCTTTACCCTTTACAAAATGTTTTAACACACATTTGCCTAACTGGATGCTACCATGAGGTAGGCATTATTATTACACCTGTATTACAGATGACTGCTATGTGGCCCCGATGGGACAGGCTCCAGGATAACCCCAGGACAGAGAGGGTAGTATGCCACGCTGCTTTTCAGCTCATCCATGCATTTAACCAAAAGTACACATCATGAACTTTCTTTGCACCAGGTCCAACCCACTGCCCCTGGTGAACTCCGCTGGGCCACAGTTGCTGTTACATTCCTCCCCAACTTCCTTGACTGCAATCATTTTAGTTTCCAGATTAAATGGAAATGTAAGGATTCATCTGATCAAACTAACAGAGTCATGAGACCCTCCAGAGAGGTCCTCTAGACCATTCATTACAATCTTTTGCTCTGAAAAAAACTGCCCAAAAACAAGAGTGGACCTCACCTGCCACTGAGCTGTTGGCTGACCATGACGGGATGGCTGTCCGCCTCTGGTAGAAGAGGATGTATGCTGTCTGCGTGCAGACCTCATCTTCTGATAGCTGCTGCACATCACTGTCATCGAAGCAGTACCAGAGGCCGTCCACAGAGTTCTTACAGTATGCTGCCAAAGAGAGCCCGCCATCAGCACCAGGGGAGGCTGCATCAGCCACTTCATTCGACCCACAGACACCATCTCTTTGGCTCATCTAATTAACTCAAGAACGTTTTAAGGCTACATGTAGCAACACAGAAAGAGGTTAAAAAAAATTCTAAATTCTATATCACACTTGAGCAAACTGTCTTGAGAAATTCCAAACTATTCCAAGTAGATACAGTTGTAGTTCATCTTAGAAAACACACACTTATTTAAACCAATGGGTCTGAACCGGGGACCTGTGTGTGTGGTGGGGGGAGTGGGATTTGGCAATGAATGGAGACATTTTTGATTGTCACAACTCAAAAGAGAGGTGCTACTGGCATCTAGTGGGTAGAGGCCATGAATGCTGCTAAACATTCTATAATGCAAAGGACAGCCCCCCACAACACAAAATTGTCTGGTCAAAATGTTAACGATGCTAGGGTGAAGAAACCCTGAGTTCAGTGTGTTGCAATATTTTAGGTCTATTACAAATAGAAAATAATATGAATAGAAATAACAATATAATGATATTACAGCAGATAATATTTAACACTTATTATGTGCCAAGCATCTTATTTAATCCTAAGATTTGTTCTCTTATTACTCTCAATTTCCAGAGGTTGAAAAAGATTAACCTGCTTGCCCAAGGTCGTGCAGCTGGTGAAAGGCAGGAGCCCAGCTCATTTCAGGTTTATCAAGTCCTTGGCTTGCACTTAAAGCCCTACCCTGCCCTGCTTCCCTCAGGGAGGAGCACAAACCATGCTCCATCGAAGTTCCTTGGCAGACTAAGAACACACGAGCTCATGAATGCAGGAGGACTTCTTTCCAGTCCAAATTCTAAGCCTGAGCTGGAAATAAAGAACATTCAAGTAGCAGCAAGAACAGACAAAAACTTAAAGAGTTCACAAAGCCACTCATCCTGCAAGGATATATCAAAGGGTTGGATCAAGCTTATATATCAATATAAGCTTGATCCAGAAAAGTACATTATGATCACATTTTCTAAAAATATGCATTTATTTGGGGTGAGAAGAAATGAGTGCTACAACATTTAGCTGAATGCTGGAACAGACTCAGGATGGCCCCAGGGATGTGGCAGATAAGGTCCTGAGAGGTACCAAGAGTGACTCCCTCAATGGGCCATAACCATTTCCACAAATATGGAGCCTTAAGAGATAAAAGGGACACAGGTGAGAAAGGGCTACACCAAACAAGTTCCCCAAAAGGAGAGCATGAGTAAGAATCTATGAATGGAGGGAGGGAAGTTATTTGCAGCTGAGAACCTGCCGGAACCAGAAGGGAGAGAAATTAAAATGTAAGTAGCAAATGGAGCTCTAAGAAAACAGCAATTGTTTGCTCAATGGTGTCTGGTCAGGCTTAATGCACACATGACCCAACAGGGGAGCAGCTGCTCTTCTGGAGTGGTGAGTGGGAGCAGAGCTGTGAGGGACATGACCAGGAAGAGGACACAGAACAGCCTTGTACTCCTTTTAGTCTGCTCCTCTTCAGGATGGTCTCTTCTCAGTAACAGTGTGGAAACTGAGGCAGCACAGCAAACTCATTAATTACAAAATAATTCTACTTGCTTTTTTTCCTAGAACTATTTTCTGAAGTATTTTCTAGGCCAGTGCTACTAGAATTATGGCTCAGGGACTGACACAAGCCCACATGAGAGAAGCACCAAAAAGGAGAAAAGCATTTAAAAACTTTTATAGCAATCTGATACTGCTGTGATGATTTTATTGTATTTTTACAAATGCACTAGTTCATAAAGGATTGGAAATTTTAAAGTAGAAAAAGACCAAGTTCTTCATCACAGATGGTGTGAGAGGCACTGTTCTAGAATCCTTATACAATCGTTTATATCATTATACCATCAATTACAGCAAGAACCAGTGCAAAATAAAGATTACATCAAAACAAACATTCCAGGCTGGGCATGGTGGCTCATGCCTATAATCCCAACACTTTGGGAGGCTGAGGCAGAGGACTGCTTGAGATCTGGAGTTCAAGACCAGCCTGGACAACACAGGAGGCCATGACTCTACAAAAAAATTAAAAAATTAGGCTGGCGTGGCGGCACACACCTGTAGTCCCAGCTACTTGGGAAGCTGAGGTGGGAGGATCTTGAGCCCAGGAGGTTAGGGCTGCAGTGAGCCATGATCACACCACTGCACTCCAGCCTGGGTGACAAAGTGAGACCCTGTCTCAAAAAATAAAATAAACATTTCAAATGGAAACTTAAAAATGGGGGTGGGGGTGGGAGAGCATCAGGAAGAATAGCTTAATGGATGCTGGGCTTAATACCTAGGTGATGGGATGATCTGTGAAGCAAACCACCATGGCACAAATTTACCTAAGTAACCAACCTGCACATCCTGCACACGTACACCTGAACTTAAAAGTTGATGTTAAAAAAAAAAAAGAAAAAACTGAAAAACAGAGTATCTTTAATTCAAGAACACTAAGAATATTTAAAAGGTTCTCTAAACTAAGACTCTAAACATCTCATATATTAGAAAAGTGGTGGTATGGCCTCAGCATGAGAAAGGGGAAAGAATACAGAAAACATCTGAGCACATCCTGGGTAATGGGTCCCCTGAGGTCAGCACGACCACTTTCTGGCTCACTAACGTGGTAGCCAAGTTAGTGGACAGTTACCTGCCTCAGGACACAGAGCTAGAAAGATGTGTCTGGCTTTTAACCCAAGTTCCTTCCACCAAACTGTACTGCCTCTGAGGTAGTTGGGGGTTTCCAGGCATCTTCCCAAGGTCTGTTCTATTATATAAAGAGCAACATGATGCTAAAGTCTAGGCTGTCTTATTCTTCCCAACAATTTCTTCCTAGAAACTATGTAACAAGTCAGTCCGTATTTTCTTGAGAAACAGTGTTATAAATGGAAAATGCATTCTTTACCAAAGCTAAGCTGGGTGAATGTCAATCCAAAATGCTGGCAAAGGTGTTAAAACACCCAGTGAGTTGTGAAGTTAAATGACCTCCATGTCCCTTTCCATTCTACGAGTCCACAAGTATAGAATTCCATCACTCAGTACCAAAGAACACAGACATGACTGGTAATGCCACAAAAGCAAAAATCCAACGAGACACAGTATTTGTACACATGGCCCCCATAAAATAGAAACCTAAAATATGTAAGATACCAAATATACCATTATCATCATTGAAATATGGCTTAAACCAAAGTACAAGGCAAAATATATCTAAACATTTAATTCATATTAACTTGTGTCTTCTATGAAGTGAGAGCATCTTTTAAACTTCTCTAGCTTCTTTCTCCCCTTGAAAGTGCTTCCTAGAGCAGGCAGAGGCAATCCAAGCCATTCCATTAGGAGATGCACTCAAAGTTGGGATCATTCCTCTCACCAACAATTGCTGCCTGCAACATTTAAATATTTAAAGAACTTCTGGCAGTAAAATGAGTTTGAAAAAAAGAAAAATACCTATTGAAAGAACTTGAACTAAAAGGGTTTCAAAAATAAAAGATTATTGTGTCCAGTAATCTTCCCAACCACTGCCCTCTTGGAAGGGAATAGAGCAGACTGAAAGAGTGAGTGTGAAAGGTAGCAAGGCCACGGACTCCTCTGTCTTGGCTGATGGGGAGGGAGGTTCATGGCTAAATACTAGAGAAAAGAGTCCCGGAGATTTAATAGTACCCAGGACTGCGCAGACCCCACCCCTCCTCCACCTCTCCCTATCTTTATAAATCAATGGTCAGCACTAGCACTCGGGGTCTTGTTGCAGAAACCACTGAATTAATAAAGAAAGTCCCTGAGAATTATGCATGTATAACACAATGAGTGTGAAGGATGCAGAAATCCAAATCCTAACCACTCACATGGAAAATCAAATTAATCACATCAACCCTCACATCAACAAATAAAGCCCTGAAATCTGCCTGGCTCCCAAAAGGCTCATGCAGGCCCGTAGCCCAATGATTCCATTTCTGACACTCAATCTCAAGGAAATACAGAATTAAAATTCAGAAAAAGTGAAAGAGCATAAAGATATTCATCAGTGTTACATGAAAAGTTAAAAACCAGAAACAATATAGATGTTCAGCAATGGGTAAGGGTTACATAACATTAGAGGTCTATCAACAGAACATTCTGTGGTCATTAAAAAGTATTTAAGGCCAGCGCGGTGGCTCACGTCTGTAATCCCAGCACTTTGGGAGGCCGAGGCGGGCGGATCATGAGGTCAGGAGATCGAGACCACACTGGCTAACACGGTGAAACCCCATCTCTACTAAAAATACAAAAAATTAGCCGGGCGTGGTGGCAGGCGCCTGTAGTCCCAGCTACTCGGAAGGCTGAGGCAGGAGAACTGCGTGAACCTGGGAGGCAGAGCTTGCAGTGAGCCGAAATGGCGCCACTGCACTCCAGCCTGGGCGACAGAGCAAGACTCCGTCTCAAAAAAAAAAAAAAAGTATTTATAGGCTGGGCACGGTGGCTCATGCCTGTAATCCCAGCATGTTAGGAGGCCAAGGCGGGCAGATCACCAGGTCAGGAGATCAAGACCATCCTGGCCAACATGGTGAAACCCTGTCTCTACTAAATATACAAAAATTAGCTGGGTGTGGTGGTGGGTGCCTGTAGTCCCAGCTACTCGGGAGGCTGAGGCAGGAGAATTGCTTGAACCTGGGAGGCGGAGTTTGTTGTGAGTCAAGATCGTGCCACCGCACTCCAGCCTGGTGAGAGAGCGAGACTCTGTCGCGCAAAAAAAAAAAAAAAAAAAGTATTTATAAAAAATTAAGTGTCCACATCAAGCTACTTCTGTTACAATACTAGGCGTGAAGATGAGGATGCAGAAGCGCATGTGCCACTCACCTCTCACTGTGCTGCTGTGCTTCTGAATTTGTGACCTGTCTATCCACCCCGCTGGCCCATGAGGTAAGGAAGCAGGTTCCTTTCCCCAAAAGCTGACCCTGCCCCTCCAGCACACTGTGACCAGTCTATCCTCTGGCTCCGACCTCTGCCCACTGCTCACACCTCCACCACAGAACCCATGATGTGGGACTCCTCTTCTTAAATCATATCTGTACCCACGTTTCCCCCTACTTAATTACAGTCTCGGAAGACAGAGGCTGGGGACCTATTGATTTCTGCTGTGATAGAGCCCAGGGCAAGCAGGATGTGAGGGGCTCAATAAATGTTCACTTGAACAACAATAACAAAATGCCAGTATAATCCCAACGGTGGAAAACAATGGCAAAAATGTAGAGAAAAACATGCCAAGTATATACTACATACCAAAATATTACCGACATACAGTAGAACATTATTCAGCCCTAAAAAGGCAGGAAATTCTGATAACTGCTACAACGTGGATGAACCTTACAGACATTAAGCTACATGAAATAAGCCAGTCACAAAAGAACAAATATTGAATGATTCCATTTAAAAGGAGGTACCAAGAGTAGTCAAATTCATAGACACAGAAAGTATAGTGCTTGTCACGGCTGAGGGGAGAGAAAACGGGAATTAGTGTTTATTAGGTACAGAGTTTAAGTTTGGGAAGATTAAAAAACTTGTAGAGATGGATAGTGATAATGGTTACACAACAATGTGAGTGTACTTAATGTCACTGAACTGTACACTTAAAAATGTTAAAAATGGTACATTTTGTTATGTATATTTTATCTCAATTAAAAAAATACCAGTAGTTATCTCAGTGATAAGCCCATGGATGATGGTATTCTTTCCACCTCTAGCCTCTAAATTTCATGATGAACATAGTTGCTTTTGTAAATGTCAAGGTCAATTTAACCTTAAAAAGAAAAACCCTTCTAAGTCACTTTAAAGACACTATAAAAGTGTCATGCACTTGTATCCCAGCTACTCTGGAGAATGAGGCAGGAGAACTGCTTGAGCCCCGAAGTTCAAGGCTGTAGTGTATGATAATCACATCTGTGAATAGCTACTGTACTCCAGCCTGGGCAACACAGCAACAGCTCATCTTTAATTAAAAAAAAAAAAAAAAAAAAAAGTAGTTCACAATCATTTAAAATAAGAGAGAAGCTAGAACCTCAAGGAACTCTATCTAGCAAAACCTTAAATGGGGAGTGCAGATTAGGTAAACAAAGAGCAAATCCTCAGTTCACCAGACTGCTATCTGCACATACCACTCCCTAATCAGTCAGCTACCTACTGGATGACCCCACTCAGGAAGAGGAGGAAGAATGTTCATTTATTTGCTCTTGGGCAGAGAGCCGGAGGATGGAAACTGCCCTCACAGTTGGCACACTGCCTACCGGAGGGGAAATGAGGCTCTCAAGTCAAGTCACCCTGTCACAAGCAAACCCGTCTGAAGGACTCGCCAGCACAGACACGCGGCCTCTCACACTGCAGACCTGTGTAGTGCCCCCCTTGCATGGTGCCATGGTGATTGCACACAGCATACAGGTCATAGATGTAGTCCTCAGGGTCCCTCCCGAGTCCATAGGGCCGTCTCCACGGGGACCAATGGGATGGCAAACTCCAGCTGCTCTGGCTCCTCTTAACCACATGAGGTGTCATGTCCAGGCCAGTCAAGGGGAACTTGACCATGTTCTGAAGTTTCATGCGCCTGTCTCCTTCCTGTTGCAAGAAGAAAAACAAGTTCTGGTGATATTTTAATGCAAGCAGATGGCAGATCACTTTAAGGGGGCAATGTGTATCCTATCAGATAAAGCAATGTGAGTTACCTATCTGACGTTTCCCAAGACATACAAAACAGGGAAACAGATGATAGTTTTAGCTATCTAGAGGAACACGTTTTAGTATCAGCTAAGGTGGAACCAGTGAGGATCCATATGGGGGGTAAATGAGTCTTCCTCTATGAGTCTTCCTTTCCTTATCTGTTAAAGGGCTTTAAAGCATTTGACTTACAAAAAAATGACAATATCAGGTGGCTCTTCCTGATACCTCTGTCAAAGAGGTATAAAAACTAATGATGTGATGGCTCCGTGAAGGGCAAACCACAGTGCCTAGCTCAGAAGAGCCTCTCCATAAGCAGCGCCTATTCCCCTCCACCTCCTCCAACAGGCACATCACAAGGCAACACTGACTCAGCTTAACATATTCACTCAGTGGCAATCTTTGGTAAACTGTATTTTCCATTAAACCTATAAGGAAATGCTTTGAAATCCATCCATGAGTTGAATAGATATTTACTGCGTGTTTCCTGTGTCTATGGGAACTTTAAAAAATTAACCAGGCATAGATATGCCCACCCTAAGGAGCTACATAAGGGTCTGTGAAGGGAAGAAAAATGTTCATGAGAGGAAGGGATGACAGGTCCTGGGTGGTCAGGAAGGCCAGCCTGAAGAATCTGAGGCTTTTATGGAAAAGGTGATGTCACCAGAGTTGTGGGTGAAGAACTGTGTAAGCAGTGCACAGAACATGTTAGAAATAGGAGTAATGGAGGTGAAGAAATCACTTAAAAGTCATTGCAACAGTGACCAGCTGAAAAGCAACAAAATGTCTGAATCAGCACCGTGACAGCAAGAATGGGGAGGGGACATACAAGAGTCGATGAAGAGGCATGGCCATGCCTAGATGAGAGGGACAAGAAAGAAGTCAAAGAGGACACTGCAGGTTTACGCCTGGGTTGCTGGAAGGGTGGTGACATGCCTTCAAAAGAAAACAGAAAGCCCAGGAAATTACTCTATGTCTGGGGAAGGAGACACAGCAGGTTGGGATCCAAACCCTCAGTCAGTTTTCCACCTGCAAATCCCAACAGAATACACACTGGGTGCCAAATGCCCATTCTTCACTCCCATAGGAGCTGAACCTCGAACCTCTGTGTGAAAGCCCCAGACCTGGGGACCATGTGTGTGTCGCCCGATACCTCCACCTCCTCAGACAGTCCTGAACATCTCTCCATCTCTACTGCCACAACCTATCCCATCCACTAGCAGCCCACCCTGGATGACGGCAAGGGCCTCCTTCAGGTCTCCCCATCTTCATTCTTGTAGCCTCTAATCTGTTATCTACAAAATAGCCAGAATAATATTTTCAAAATACAGATTTGGTAAGGTTGCTTCTCTGCCTATAACCCTTCAACAGAATCCTACTCCACCCACAAAGAGTTCCTTGGACAACCAGCATCCACCCACGTCTTCCATCAACTCCCACCACTGCCCACCCCTCTAGAGTGCCTGGCCTGCTGCAGGCTGTGCTTTCTCCACTGCCGGGCTTTGCACACACTGCTCCCTCTGCCCCCGTGTGGGAGATCCCTGCTTCCACCTCACCTAGTAAAAGCTTGCTCATCTTTCAGATACAAACTTAGAGCCAGGCCTCATGGAGTCCGTTAATGTTCACTTCCCATTTACCTCTTACACAGAGACTGTCTAGACAATCCTAACCTCAGGGAATAGACAGCCTTTTTGGAAAAACTGACTCACAAAGCAATACAATTCAAAGCAGATTTTCTTTGTATTTATTTATGACTCATCTCCCCAACCATACAACAGCTCCTCAGGAGCAGAACATCCATTATTACATTAGGTAGAAATAGAATTCTACCTCCCCCAGAAAGGATCTCTACTTAGTTCTTTTTAAATCCCAGAGTACACTTAACAAAATTTAAGCACAACATTTACAAGTCAAGAACAAAGTAAAATATCTGCAATGTGAACTAAAATCAAATTTTGCCTTGGGAAAGAACAAAACATTACCCTAAACACAGGGGCAACAAAAGAGTGTCTATAACATACACAGACAGGACTCACTGGATCAAACAGGTATACCAAAGAGCCCCCACAGAGCCCATCAGCAGGTGGCATAAGAAACTTGTCACAGCTTGTTTGTTCCTGAGGATAGACAATTTCCGTACCTGCCGAAATCTCTTTAGATGTATAATAAGCACATCAGGCAGAGTCCAGAGGCTTAATGTAATGCTTCCCTGCTGCAGCTGCTTACAGTGTGGGCAACGCCAGGCATCATCGGGGGCAAGCTGAAAACAGAAGCATGACTCCCGTTAGGCACCACTTAATGCAAGACTGTGCTACGGCTGGACTAACGCCTTAGCCAGGGCATGGGGCAACTCAAACTCTCTCTGGAAACTGCAGATGCTGGGCATCAATGGAATAACACAATCAAAAGTGGCCAGAGCTGGCACCCAAACTCTAAACAGATTCTAGTTTGTTGAATAGATTATCCCTCAAAGAGGAACGACTAAATCAGTAAATACTGTATGAACGTTAAATTGTTACTTTCTTTCTTTCTTCCTTTTTTTGAAACAGAGTCTCACTCTATCACCCAAGTTGGAGTACACTGGTGTGATCTTGGCTCACTGCAACCTCCATCCCTCAGGCTCAAGTGATTCTTCCACCTCAGCCTCTTGAGTAGCTGAGACCACAGGCACTCACCACCACGCCCAGCTAATTTTTGCATTTTTGGTAGAGATCAGGTTTTGGTACGTTGCCCAGGTGCTCTTGAACTCTTGGGCTCAGGCAATCCATCCACCTCAGCCTCCTAAAATGCTGGGATTACAAGCATGAGCCACTGCGCCTGGCCAGATGTCACTTTCTATGTGCCATGTACTGCTCTGGATACTGGAATTATTTAGTGATCAAGACAGATGGAGTACCTGCTGTCATGGAGCATATACTGTGTCAATTCTGTCCCTCACCTCCTGTCCTCCAGCCATACTGGCTTCATTTCTGTTTGACAGTCTTGCCAAAGGGCCTTTGCTTCCTATTCCAGGACCTTTGCTTCCTTTACTTGTTCCAGTAGACTATAAACAGCATAAAGGCAAAAACGCTGTTTATGTTGGCCCCTGCTACTTCTCTAGTACCAGTATGATACCTAACATGGTATGTACTCAACAAACACCTACTGAATGAATGAGCCCCTGTTAAAAGGTATCTTGCTAGCATTCTAGATCAGTGAGATATTTTGTGGAATACCAGTGATGCCATCTAGTCGATTTGCTCATCCATTATCTTTGTGCCATTATCAAACATCTCCAAAGTCATTAAAAAAAAAAAGCTAAACAGGGCAAGGTGCCATAGAGAACCTATAGTCAACCAATTCCAAAGCCACCTATTTCATAATTTAGTGCAAAACTGGGGGAAACAAAAACAAAAACAAAAAAAAAAAAAAGAAAAAAAACAAACATGTCTTACGAAAAACTATTATTAAAGGAACTAGCTAAAAACATTGTGGGGGAGAGAAGACTCAGTGGAAATACAAAAGCTATTTTCAAATATTCGAATAACAGACAAAAATAAAATTAGGACTTCTGAGTCATAACAAATTTAAGAGACAGAACAATTATTAGCTGTAGTAACCAGTGGACATATTTCAGGTTAACTTCAGTTACCATCAGAGCTATCCAGAGAAAACACAGTTTATCTGTCTTAAGGAGGCAAACACCTCATAACAAAAGATATTCAAACTCAGGCTAAGCAATCACCTATTTGAAATTAAGTAGAAGAAGAACCCAATCACTAGAATCCTGAAATTGCATGACTCCCTCTATTTAAGAGTGAAGAGTTACAACTAGTAGTCACAATTATGATCCTAGATATCAATGCAAGGTTAGATGAACTCCAAGTACTCTGGTCAATGTTTATAAGGTGCATAAAAATCACACAGGCCTGGGCCCCACCCATAGAGGCTTATTTATCCATCTCTCTGTCCATCCATTCATTTAAACACTTACTGGGTCCCTACCACCTGCAAAGCCTTGCTGTCTACTTTCTGGTCTATATCTACACTGTTCAATACGGGAGCCACTAACCACCATGTGTCTGCTGAGCACTTGAAACATGACTAATGCAGTGAAGGAACTGAATTATTTAATTATTTACTTCACTTAATTTTAATTAATTTACATTTAAATAGGTCCTGGCACCTATATTCTTAGTATCAAAAAGTCAAGAATCACTGTTTAAGTTACTAAGGAAAAGATCTTAAAACTTCTAAATTGAGAAAGAAAATCATCAAAACTTGATCATTAACCATGAAAAAGAACTAACTATGAAGGTTCATTTCCAGAGTACTTCAATTAATCAAGGTTTTCTAGAAACTTACGACTTTTTGTTAAAGTCCTAAAAGCAATAGCACTAAGATGCTCATTACATGTGCAGACTTACATATATGCAAAATCCTGTGGCGACTTCTGGGGCATGATTTGTTTCTCCACTGTCATCTTGCCATGCCCCACTCCCTACTGCCCTGAGCAACCAAGAAATGCTGCCCAGCCTCTTACCCGCTCCTCTTTGGTGTAGAGTTGGAAACACTGGGATAAAGTACAGGTTTGAGGCTGATGATGACGCTCCCTTTGCAGACGAACACTTTCTGCATCAGGGATATACTCATCTTCAGTATTTACAAACAAGCTGCAATTAGGGGGAGAAGCATCTATCAGAGAATGTATTGCAAAACAGAAGGAAAAATACAATTATGGCTTCGTGAAGTGACTACAAACTTACAACCAAAGGGAAAAAAAAAAATCAATGTGTAAGAAAACAAAAGTAGTGACCAAATTTTTCTATATTCCAAAATGTTCTTGAAAAGTTCTCTGTATACAAAGTTATTTCCAGAACTAACTTGATTTTTCTGGGTTTGGCCATGAACTGTACTGGTTAAATCACGTATTCCTGTCCTTTACATCTAAGAACATGCATCTAACATCGCTTCCTAGAATTAATGGGCCTGTAATAAAAAATCAAAGTAAATTGAACCTATATAGTAATGAGTATACAGTTTCTCTTTCAGCAGTGAATAAATGTTCTAAGGTTCTGGGATTGAGCAGAGAGAATGTACAGGAAAGGAATAATAAACTGCTTAAATAAAGGGTTAACAACACACCTGGATACTTAGCTAAAGAGAAGAGAGATTTAGGTTTCGGCTCATTTAACATATCAAAGGTGTGCTATAAAAATGATAATTAAAACAATGTTTCTATAAATACTAACTTTAAAAATACTCACAAATCTCTTGTCTCCTTGTCCCACTCGACTACTAATTTCACATGAGCGGTGCCACCTGGTCCACAAGATTTTAATGCCCTGTAGAACCGGGGAAGTGAAGAGGGAAGCCACATATTATTTTCTAAACAAATGATTTTACTTAATGTGATTATGTCCTACCTGAAATCATAATGTGATTAATGAAAATCTTCATCATAGTTCCCCATCAGAAAAAAGTTTTTGGCAAGACCACTATAACCACTGATTTAGTAACTACATGACAACTAAACTGAAAAACCCTTAAATTAAAAAGCCCAATATAGTATTAATAATAAAGAGGTGGAAGAAATTTAGTGTCGTTTATGAGGCTGCTGATGATCACACTCAGATAGTCATTATGACCTTCCCAACTTCTTGCCCAGTTTTTCACCCACCCAAATAGACACTGGACGGTAGTCCCCCGGGAACAAAGTCGCCCCTTGCACCTTTCCACCTCTCCACCAACATGCCACGCCTGCTCCAGACTGCACCCTTCTTCCTCCTTCCTCCAAATCTACCCCTGTCACAAGTTCACTGGCTCCTTGCCATCTCCTGGGAAATTCAGAACTCAGTTAATATTACCCATCTCATCTTGTTTATGTTGTGCAATATTTTGGATTGTTGTCTAATCTATTAACTCTCATCTCTAAACCCAAACAGTGAGCTTTCAAGCAGGACCATGTTATATGCTTTTTTAGAATCCTGAAATACAGGCACTACAATATTTGTTGAAAAAATCATTTTATTATAATAATTATTATAAAAAATGTGAGTTTCCATATGTATATTATATATTCATAGACACACAGTGTGTATAGATGTATATTATTAATACAATAGAGTATTATAAATATAACAGATTTAGCCAGCACAGAGGTAGCAGAGTAGAGTGACTAATTCTGCGGGGCAGGTTGCAGGGAGTGAGAGGAGGAAGAGTATAAAAAAGGGCTTAAAGGAAAGGGATTACAGACAGAAGAAACCACACATGCAAAGCACACGTATAAAATAGTATCGCCTGTTCAAACAATCGTCAGTGCTTTAATGCTGCTGAAAGTTTGGGATAGTGAGGAGAGGAAGAGCAAGGCCTGACAAAAGTGAAGTAAGCGGAATTCAAACTGTGAAGAACTTCTTACATTGTGGAACACAGGGTTTATCTTTTATGCCACAAGTTGCCATATAAGGGTTTTAAGGAAGAATGTAGCCTGATTAGAACGTTACTTTACAAAACTTCATTCCTGGTGAATATGAAAGTGTCATTTATCTGCAGTCCTAGGACATACGTTAATTTGCTTTCCTAACGCAAGTCCTCCAGGGCTTTTCTTATTTCAAGAAAGATCACTAAACATATACCCAAGCATGAATCAAAAGTAAAATAAGTACTTAATTTCGAAATGAGCTTAAAGAACCTTGCACACCTATGTGGAAATTATATCAGACATCACTTGAAATCACACATGAACATGTGTGAGATTCTAAAAGGTAATTAAAAAATTTTTTT
This sequence comes from Chlorocebus sabaeus, assembly GCF_047675955.1. Lineage (NCBI taxonomy): Eukaryota > Metazoa > Chordata > Mammalia > Primates > Cercopithecidae > Chlorocebus > Chlorocebus sabaeus. Next base: position 20,977,031 of record NC_132908.1, read on the forward strand.
TTTTACCTTTCTACTGTCGGGTGGCACAAGGGCTGCTCCTCCTGGGGCAGCAAGTATGTTATTCCAACAACACTGACCACACGCAAGCTGAATGGACACACCTGCATCAGATGTTAGATGAGAATTAAGCCAAATTTTTCTTCATGGGCATCTGTTTCACAGTGGCATTTCCAAAACAGATTAGAGTTTCAGTAAACTGTTTATTCTGCAAAATGCTTCTCTATAAGATTCTATAAGGTTGTTGAGCCACTCTAAATACACTTTAAATATGATTTACCCAAATGCGATTTACATATCAAATAAGTCATGCAAGACAAGTAACACATTGCTTTTACTAAATATCAGCTTAATGGTCTTCCACGGATACCTTAACATAGTAATAATTTTTTAAATATACAGATAGACATTCTACTAAACCCTTCCAAGCTGATCATGTATTAACGTTTTTAGATAAATATTATAAAGGAATACGCAGCAGTTCAAGGAAAACCTTGCAGTGACTAGCTCTTTCATAAAATGAGGGATAAATTCTCAGTCCTGGAAATCCAAACACAAGAAACTCAAATTTCATTGTAATGCTTGTTTCTTCACTGAGTATACACCCATGCTATGCTGGAATATCAAAATGCTTACAAACCTGAATGCAAACCGTGGGCCTCAAGAAATACTTCATCTTCTCCAAGATTTCCTTCTGCAGAAGGTCCCAAGCTATTGTCTTCTCTAAGTGCAGCACAAAAGGCAGTCCAAATCTAACATACATCAACAATGTAATCACCTTAAAAGTACGGTAATTCCTTTAACACTGTTATCTTTTGTTCTTGATCTCTTAAAATGGAATCACGATATAATTGGCTTTAGGATTGTTCTCAAAATAAAACAAACAGGAAATGTAATGGTAACTCTTCATAATGAGATGAACAGCTTAGATTTCTAAATTAAATTTAATAGCCAATATACCAAAATGGCTTCTAGGGGCGTATGGTACTAGGACAGCAGGTGGCAATGGGGCAGGATCAGTGAAGATGGGGAGCAGAGGGGGTGGGAGTGGACATGAGCCTGGCAAACAGCACACGTCAAACCCATAAGGGGTCGGGTGCCAGAGGACTAGATAGGGCTGGAAGGTCTCACAGACAGGCAGCCACATTCTTGAGTCTCTGACAACAAGGGAGGCACTGGCAAGCAAGTGACAGTGAAAGTCAGTTCCAGAGCTGTCTATGTCCCACAGAGTCCAAGCAGTACTGTGGTTCTTGGCCTCAGCTGCATAGACCGAAGACCAAAATCACCAGAGGAGCTTTAGAAAATAATGATGCCCAAGTCCAGCCCCCAGAGATTCTGATGAAATCAGTTCGGAATGTGATCTGAACACTGAGATGTTTTTAGGGGCTCCCTGGGTGGTTCTAATATGTAGCCAATGTTGAGGACCACTAGCCTACCCTCAACTCTCATCCATGCCCAGTCATTCAAACCCGAATTCCCTGAATGTGTCCTACTCTCACACATGCATGTCTTTTTGTCAGGGAACTCGCTCTGCTTGGAATACCCTCCCCATCCTTCTGAGTCTAGGCTGTCACCTGCTCACTCATGTGAAGACCCAGTGAAGGTATTCTTTTCCAGGAGGCACCCTGTTGGTTTGTTTCCTGTGTATACTGTGCTATAAACAATGCCTGCTTATTGTTCTGCCTCCACCAATAGGCTGTGAGTTATTTGATAGCAAGCACTGTGATGTATTTATCTTAGTAGCACAGACAGACAATGTCTAGAAAATAGAAGATGAATGAATGAATGAACAAATGATCTAACAGATTAACTCTGACTCAGGCCCAGAGGGAAGTAGAGGTGCTAAGATCACCAAGAAACCAGTTTCCAAGAACTATCAAACTATTCGCTTGTAGTGGTGCTTAACAGTGAACCAATCTGCCTAAAAACTACTGTGATGTGAAATGAGTTACAAGCACATGTAAATCACCCAACCATATTTTTTAAAAATAATGACTTCACTCTTTGAGAGACTAGCATCATGAAGGGAATTCCACAGGTTCTTTACTTCATTCCTTCTGTGCCTAACACACACCAACCTCCTACTAGTCTTGTGTGCATGTACTGGGTGTTCCCTCTGCATGGGATCCTTTCTCCTCATGTTCACATAGCTCACTGGGGCTCAGCTTGGCTGCAGTCTCTACAGGGACGCCTTCCCTGACCTCCCTTCCTAATGTAGTCTTGCCAGCCTCCCACCATCACACTCTATCATTCTAGTCTGTTTTAATGCCTTCAACATGGTACAGACTGCCTGAAGTTAAAGACGTCTGCTTGTTCATAGCCGGTCTGTCCTAGCTAGGATGGAAGCTCCATGAGGACACAGACCCTGCCTGTCTTGTTCCCTGCTGAATCCCCAGTGTTTAGAACCATGCCCAACACACTGTAAACACTAAAATACCTGTCAATGAATAGCATAAATATGCATATCAACACATTTTACATTTATGTTATTTACTATGCAAGGAACTTATTTCAAAGCAAAAATTTCAAAGGCTAACATAAAGGTTCCCCTAACAAATGTTAAGAAACACCAAGTCATTTCTCCTTGAAACATATCTGTCTTTTGTTAATACTCAGGTTACATTCCTACTGTGACACAGTTACTTTAAAAGATAGTATAAAACACCCATACACTCTTACAGAGGGCATTAGACAAATTTGAGAGAGATTTCTGACTCCCAAATTTCTGACTTACAAAGCTGAATGAATGTGTGGTGCCATTTCCCAAGATGGGAAATACTGGAGAGCCAGTTTTAAAAGGAAAGAAAATGAGTTCAATTTGGGACATAAGACTGAGGGACATGCACCATCCAAGTAGACATGTTAAGAATTAAAAAAATAAAAATAAAAAAGCTGTCAGGAAAGCAGCTGGAAACGGGTCTAGAGTCCCAAGAGGAGCCTGAACTGAAAATACACATATGAAATGGGCCTTTAAAAACTAGATTCCTGGCCAGATGCGGTGGCTCACGCCTATAATCCTAGCACTTTGGGAGGCCAAGGCGGGTGGATTGTCTGAGGTCAGGAGTTTGAGACCAGCCTGACCAACATGGTGAAACCTCGTTTCTACTAAAAATATAAAAAATCTGCTGGGTGTGGTGGCTGGCGCCTATAATCCCAGCTACTCAGGAGGCTGAGGCAAGAGAATCGCTTAAACCTGGGAGGTGGAGGTTGCAGTGAACCAAGACCACACAACTGCGCTCCAGCCTGGGTGACAGAGCGAAACTCTGTATCAAAACACACACACACACACACACACACACACACACACACACACACACACACACAACAACAAAAAGAAATCCAGATTCCTAACTTTACTCTCCCCCAACCAATGCCCCAAATCAGGTCAACTTGTACATGTATTCTTTCTAAATATCAGAATAAAAAATTAAGTACTAAAAGTAAGAACTTTTTGCCCATGCTTTTTAAAATGTTTGAAAATACTGAACTTTTCCAGTCTAGCTACTTACTGGGAAATAATCTGGTTCTCACCTTTTCCCTTGTTGCCCAGTGCAGGCTCGGTTACACACCAACAGGACAATCTTGTCGCTGCCTGCTCTTGAGGTGGACGAATCCATTTTCCCTTGCTTTGCTGCTGTTTGTGTAGGAGAAGACAGTCTATGATAATCCAAGCCAAATTTCAAGTGGTTTAGGTTGTTGTTTAAATGAATTCCTGAAATAGAATAAAAACAACTCATTTTATCTCTTCAAAATTATTTTTATTCACTCATTACGAAGAAATTTACCCAACAGAGAAAATTTTTTTTTAAATTGTCATTATGTAAATTAAACTGCAATCAAAAAAAGAAACATCCTACTTAGATTACTCATCTAGCCGTGAGAGAATTTCTTTAGCATCATTATTTCCTTTAAACTAGTCTTACCTACCTTAAAAACTGAAAACTAAAACTGCACTTCAGTGAATGTTAGATACAGTTTTAGAAGCGCATGTGTGCTGAGATGATTCACCAAGAAAATTTAGTGAGGTCATGCAACCAGTAATCAAACAAATTTTTAAAAAATAAAGATGAGAATATGTGGAATGCTCTTCAATATTCAATAGCAGTTTCTTCTCCCTGATTAAAGAGCCAGACTTACAAGAAATAAAAGGTAAATCACACACTACACCTACTAGACTCAGAGCCATCAGGAGAATCTTCCAACTTGGAATACAATCTACTAGACTAGATCAATCCACATTAAAGTTAACAAAAATATATGTTTGACAGGCACAGTACTGATCCTCCCAAATGCCCCAAAGCAGAGCTCCCTGTCAATCCAAGTACCCAGCAATTCAGCACCCAGCACAACCTCAATAAATGCCTGACTAAATACCTGTTCCTTCCTTTAATCCTCTGGAAGTACAGCCTACGGAAATGACGCTCCAGCTGGAGAATAAAAGAAACCCCTCCTACCACCACCATAAATAATAACATCACCAGAAAGAGAATAAAATACAAATGGCCTACACAAAAGTATTTATAGCAGAATGCTGGCAATAACCTCAATACTCAGCAATCTAAGACTCACTGAACCTATTAAGATACCTCAACATTATAACAATTTAAAATGACAAGTACACAGTTAATACCAATATAAATTCCAGATAGAGTTTAAAAAAACAACACACACAAACTAGAAATGAGAAAAAAGCTGACTCTTTGTCAAGCCATTAGAGGGAAGGAGACTTTTTAAGCTTAAACGCCATAAAGAAATCAAAAGGAACAGGAGTAGATCTCACTTCATAATCATTTTGAACTCTGGTATGAGAAAATAAAAATAACAGATATCTGAAGTTGAGATAATAAATAAACTCGTTTCCCAGGTTCTTGGCAGAGGTAAGGGTGGGAAGACCTGTTCTCCTAGAATTGATGAGGACTCCTGACAAGATGAGGGGATGCCACGTTGTCAACTGCACAGAAATCAAGCTCTGTGTTCAAATTGTGGACCCGTTTACTGCCAGCTGTGTGAGCTGGGAGTGGTTACTTCATCTCTAAGTCTCAGCTTCCTCGCTGGTAATGTGGGGAAAGCAGTAGCCTCATTACGTATTGAACAAAACATCTGTGAAGGCCTTAGGATAGAGGCTAACGCACACTCAATAAGGCAGTCTCTGGCTAGAATACAATAACCTTTGAATTCACCAAATTCACTTATAAATAGAAGCTCAGTGTTAACTCTAAGCAACTAGGGTGGGAACAGGATTTTGAGAAACTTTCAGTTGAACAAACATTACCTGGGCTCTTGCTGCATATTAAGAACTATACTGCACTGCTTGGTATAGTAAGATAAAGCAAAATGTGGTCCCAGCTCCAGAGAACTTCACAGTGTGGCGGGAAGGACAGAAAGGAAAATAGATCATTTCCATATTACATGCTGGTGTGAGAGATTAACAGAAGTTACTATAATTGAAGCCCAGAAGAGCAGGGGTTCGCCAGCCAGCCTGCAGGTAAAGGGAGTGAGGAAAAGCTCTCTGGACAGGATAATTTAGGTATTTTTTACTATAATGCAATAAAATTAGGAAACAATCCAAACAAAAACACATACAGGGAAATGCAACAACTGGAAAAGAAAGAAAAACAAGCACCTGAGTCAAAGAAGAATAAGTGAAATAATAGACTATCTAGAACATATTGTAAATATGAGTAGACCAGAGAAAACTGAATTGTAAGCTGGCATTGTAGAAAGCTGGCCAACCCAATATATAGGATCACCAAAAGAATCAGAAACTGGAGGTGCCAGAGGCCTCTGGAAGTAAAGGGTGAAGTAAAAGAGGAATTAAAATAAGGACTTTCAACAAGAGCACCAAGATCATTCAATGAGGACAGTACAATCTCTTCATCAAATGGTGCTGGGACAAGTAAATATTTACTTGCCCCAGAATGGAGTTTGGTCCCTACCTCATACAATTTATAAAAATTAACTTAAAATGTATCAACAACCTAAATGTAAGAGCTAAAACTACAAAACTCAGAAGAAAACACAAGGGTAAATATTTATGACCTTGGATGTGGTGATGGATTCTTAGATATGACAACAAAATTATGAGCAACAGAAGAAAAAACAGACTTCATCAAAATGAAAAACTTTCGAACATCAAAAAACACTATCAAGAAAGAGAAAAAACCCAGAGAATGGAATAAAATACTTGCAAGTCATATATCCCATAAGGGTCTAGTATTATACAACCTTACAAAGAATTCTTACAACTCAACAAAAAGTGCAATTTAAAATGGGAAAAAGACTTGAATAGACATTTCTCTAGAATATATAAATGGCCAACAAGCACATGACAAGATGTTCATCATCATTTACTACTAGAGAAATGCAAGCCAAAATCTTAATGAAGTAACACTTCACATCCACCAGGATGGCTAAAATCAAAAAGATGAAAAATAAATGTTGGCAAAGATGTGGAGAAATTAGAACTCTCATCTATTGCTGGTGGAAATGTAAAACAATCCAGCTCCTGTGGAAAACAGTTTGGCAATTCCCAAAAAAGATAACCATAGAATTATGATATGATCCATCAATTCCATATACCCAAAAGAACTGAAAACAGGTATTCAAACAAATACTTGTACACAAATGTTCATAGTAGGACTATTCATAATAGACAAAAGGTAGGAAAAAAACCAAAGCCCATCAATGGATTAATGGATAAAGAAAACGTGGTACATGCATATGTATGTATGGAATAATGTTCAGCCATTAAAAAGGAATGAAGTGGATCCGTTCCAAGACGGTCAAATAGGAATAGCTCTGGTCTGCAGCTCCCAGCATGACGGATGCAGAAGAGGGGTGATTTCTGCATTTCCAACTGAGGTACCTGGTTCATCTCATTGGGACAGTTGGACAGTGGGTACAGCCCACAGAGGGCGAGCTGAAGCAGGGCAGGGAGTCACCTCACCCGGGAAGCTCAAGGGGTTGGGGGATTTCCCTTTCCTAGCCAAGGGAAGCTGTGACAGACTCTACCTGGAAAAACAGGACACTTTTCCCAAGGTCTCAGCAACCAGCAGACAAGGAGATTCGGGTCCCGCGCCCATGGAGCCTTGCTCACTGCTAGCGCAGCAGTCTGACAATGAACTGTGCGGCAGCAGCCTGGCTGGGGGAGGGGCATCTACTATTGCTGAGGCTTGAGTAGGTAAACAAAGCAGCCAGGAAGCTTGAACTGGGCAGAGCTCCCCGCAGCTCAGCAAGGCCTGCTGCCTCTATAGACTCCACCTCTGTGGGTAGGGCATAGCTGAACAAAAGGCAGCAAAGAGTTTCTGCAGACTTAAAGGTCCTTGTCTGACAGCTCTGAAGACAGCAGTGGTTCTCCATCCACAGCGTTTGAGCTCTGAGAATGGACAGATTGCCTCCTCAAGTGGGTCCCTGACTCCCATGTAGCCTAACTGGAAGACACCTCCCAGGAGGAGGCAACAGACACCTCATGCAGGCGGGTGCCCGTCTGGGACGAAGGTTCCAGAGGAAGGATCAGGCTGCAGTATCTGCTGTTCTGCAGCCTCCGCTGGTGATACCAGGCAAACAGGGTCTGGAGTGGACCTCCAGCAAACTCCAACAAACCTGCAGCTGAGGGACCTGACTGTTAGGAAAACTAACAAACAGAAAGGAATAGCACGAACATCAATAAAAAGGACATCTACACCAAAACCCCATCTGTAGGTCACCAACATCAAACACCAAAGGTAGACAAAACCACAAAGAGGGGGAGAAATCAGAGCAGAAAGACTGAAAATTCTAAAAACCAGAGCGCCTCTTCTCCTCCAAAGGATCACAGCTCCTCACCAGCAATGGAACAAAGCTGGATGGAGAACGACTTTGATGAGATGACAGAAGTAGGCTTCAGAAGGTTGGTAATAACAAACTTCTCTGAGCTAAAGGAGCATGTTTGAACGCATCGCAAGGAAGCTAAAACCCTTGAGAAAAAGGTTAGACAAATGGCTAACTAGAACAAACAGTGTAAAGAAGAGCTTAAATGACCTGATGGCGCTGAAAACCATAGCATGAAAACTTTGTGATGCATGCACAAACTTCAACAGCCGATTCGATCAAGTAGAAGAAAGGGTATCGGTGATTGAAGTAAAGCAAGAAGACAAGGTTAGAGAAAAAAGAGTAAAAAGAAATGAACAAAGCCTCCAAGAAATATGGGGCTATGTGAAAAGACCAAATCTACATTTGATTGGTGTACCTGAAAGCGATGGGAAGAATGAAACCAAGCTGGAAAACACTCTTCAGGATTATCCAGGAGAACTTCCCTAACCTAGCAAGGCAGGCCAACATTCAAATTCAGGAAATACAGGAATACCACAAAGATATTCTTCGAGAAGAGCAACCCCAAGACACATAATTGTCAGATTCAGCAAGGTTGAAATGAAGGAAAAAATGGTAAAGGCAGCCAGAGAGAAAGGTCAGGTTACCCACAAAGGGAAGTCCATCAGACTAACAGCAGATCTCTCGGCAGAAACCTTACAAGCCAGAAGAGAGTGGGGGCCAATATTCAGCATTCTTAAAGAAAAGAATTTTCAGCCCAGAATTTATAGCCAGCCAAACTAAGCTTCATAAGTGAAGGAGAAATAAAATCTTTTAAAAACAAGCAAATGCTTGTCACCACCAGGCTGCCTTATAAGAGGTCCTGAAGGAAGCACTAAACATGGAAAGACACAACTGGTACCAGCCACTGCAAAAACATGCCAAATTACAAAGACCATCAATGCTAGGAAGAAACTGCATCAATTAATGGGCAGAATAACCAACTAACATCATAATGACAGGATCAAATTCACACATAACAATATTAACCTTAAATGTAAATGGGTTAAATGCCCCAATTAAAAGACACAGATTGGCAAATTGGATAAAGAGTCAAGACCCATCAGTGTGCTGTATTCAGGAGACCCATCTCACACGCAGAGACACATACAGGCTCAAAATAAAGGCATGGAGGAAGATCTACCAAGCAAATGGAAAGCAAAAAAAAGCAAGGGCTGCAATCCTAGTCTCTGATAAAACAGACTTTAAACCAACAAAGATCAAAAGAGACAAAGAAGGCCATTACATAATGGTATAGGGATCAATTCAACAAGAAGAGCTAACTATCCTAAATATATATGCACCCAATACAGGAGCACCCAGATTCATAAAGCAAGTCCTTAGAGACCTACAAAGACACTTAGACTCCCACACAATAATAATGGGAGACATTAACACCCCACTGTCAATATTAGACAGATCAACGAGACAGAAGATTAACAAGGATATCCAGGACTTGAACTCAGCTCTGCACCAAGCAGACATAATAGACATCTACAGAACTCTCCACCCACAATCAACAGAATATATATTCTTCTCAGCACCACATCGCACTTATTCTAAAACTGACCACATAATTAGAAGCACTCCTCAGCAAATGTAAAAGAACAGAGATCACAACAAACTGTCTCTCAGACCACAGTGCAATCAAATTAGAACTCAGGATTAAGAAACTCACTCAAAATTGCACAACTACATGGATACTGAAGAACCTGCTCCTGAATGACTACTGGGTAAATAACGAAATGAAGGCAGAAATAAAGATGTTCTTTGAAACCAATGAGAACAAAAACACAACATACCAGAATCTCTGGGACACATTTAAAGCAGTGTGTAGAGGGAAATTTATAGCACTAAATGCCCACAAGAGAAAGCAGGAAAAATCTAAAATCGACACCCTAACATCACAATTAAAAGAACTAGAGAAGCAAGAGCAAACAAATTCAAAAGCTAGCAGAAGGCAAGAAATAACTAAAATCAGAGCAGAACTGAAAGAGATAGAGACACAAAAAAACCTTCAAAAAAATAAAAGAATCCAGGAGCTGGTTTTTTGAAAAGATCAACAAAATTGATAGACCGCTAGCAAGACTAATGAAGAAAAGAGAGAAGAATCAAATAGACGCAATAAAAAATGATAAAGGAGATATCACCACTGATGCCACAGAAATACAAACTACCATTAGAGAATACTATAAACGCCTCTACACAAATAAACTAGAAAATCTAGAAGAAATGGATAAATTCCTGGACACATACACCTTCCCAAGACTAAACCAGGAAGAAGTTGAATCTCTGAATAGACCAATAACAGGCTCTGAAATTGAGGCAATAATTAATAGCCTACTAACCAAAAAGAGTCCAGGACCAGATGGATTCACAGCCGAATTCTAGGAGCTGGTACCATTCCTCTGAAACCATCCCAATCAACAGAAAAAGAGGGAATCCTCCCTAAGTCATTTTATGAGGCCAGCATCACCCTGATACCAAAGCCTGGCAGAGACACCACAAATAAAAGAATTTTAGACTAATATCCCTGGTGAACATCGATGTGAAAATCCTCAATAAAATACTGGCAAACCGAATCCAGCAGCACATCAAAAAGCTTATCCACCACGATCAAGTTGGCTTCATCCCTAGAATGCAAGGCTGGTTCAACATACGCAAATCAATAAACATAATCCATCACAAAAACAGAACCAACGACAAAAACCATATGATTATCTCAATAGATGCAGAAAAGGCCGTTGACAAAATTCAAGCTAAAAATTCAAGTTTTTAGCCCTGCATGCTAAAAACTCTCAATAAACTAGGCATTGAAGGGACATAACTCTAAATAATACGAGCCCACAGCAATATCATACTGAATGGGCAAAACATGGGAAGCATTCCCTTTGAAAACCAGCACAAGACAAGGATGCCCTCTCTTACCACTCCTATTAAATATAGTGTTGGAAGCTCTGGCCAGGGCAATCAGGCAAGAGAAAGAAATAAAGGGTATTCAATTATGAAAAGAGGAAATCAAATTGTCTCTGTTTGCAGATAACATGATTGTATATTTAGAAAACTCCATTGTCTCAGCCCAAAATCTCCTTAAGCTGATAAGCGACTTCAGCAAAGTCTCAGGATACAAAATCAATGTGCAAAAAATCACAAGCATTCCTATACACCAATAACAGACAAACAGCTAAATCATGAGTGAACTCCCATTCACAACTGCTTCAAATAGAATAAAATACCTAGGAATTCAACTTACAAGGGATGTGAAGGACCTCTTCAAGGAGAACTACAAACCATTGCTCAATGAAATAAAAGAGGACACAAACAAATGGAACATTCCATGCTCATGGATAGGAAAAATCAATATCATAAAAATGGCCATACTGCCCAAGGTAATTTACAGATTCAATGTCATCCCCATCAAGCTACCAATGACTTTCTTCACAGAATTGGAAAAAACGACTTTAAAGTTCAGATGGAACCAAAAAAGAGCCCGCACTGCCAAGACAATCCTAAGCAAAAAGAACAAAGCTGGAGGCATCACGCTACCTAACTTCAAACTATAATACAAGGCTACAGTAACCAAAACAGCATGGTACTGGTACCAAAACAGATATATAGACCAATGGAACAGAACAGAGGCCTCAGAAATAACACCACACATCTACAACTATCTGATCTTTGACAAACCTGACAAAAACAAGAAATGGGGAAAGGATTCCCTATTTAATAAATGGTACTGGGAAAACTGGCTAGCCATATGTAGAAAGCTGAAACTGGATATCTTCCTTATACCTTATTCAAAAATTAATTCAAGGTGGATTAAAGACTTATATCTTAGACCTAGAACCATAAAAACCCTAGAAGAAAACCTAAGCAATACCCTTAGGGACACAGGCATGAGGAAGGACTTCACGACTAAAACACCAAAAGCAAAGGCAACAAAAGCCAAAATTGACAAATGGGATCTAATTAAACTAAAGAGTTTCTGCATGGCAAAAGAAATACCATCAGAGTGAACAGCAACCTACAGAATGGGAGAAAATTTTTGCAATCTACCCATCTGACAAAGGGCTAATATCCAGAATCTACAAAGAACTCAAATAAATTTACAAGAAAAAAACAACCCCATCAAAAAGTGGGCAAAGGATATGAACAGACATTTCTCAAAAGAAGACATTTATGCAGCCAACAGACACATGAAAAAATGCTCATCATCACAGGTCATGAGAGAAATGCAAATCAAAACCACAATGAGATACCATCTCACACCAACTGGAATGGCAATCATTAAAAAGTCAGGAAACAACAGATGCTGGAGAGGCTGTGGAGAAACAGGAACACTTTTACACTGCTGGTGGGAGTGTACATTAGTTTAACCATTATGGAAGACAGTGTAGCAATTCCTCAAGGATCTAGAACTAGAATTACCATTTGACCCAGCAATCCCATTGCTGAGTATACACCCAAAGGATTATAAATCATGCTGCTCTAAAGACACATGCACATGTATGTTTACTGTGGCACTATTCACAATAGCAAAGACGTGGAACCAACCTAAATGTCCATCAATGATAGACTGGATTAAGAAAATGTGGCACATATACACCATGGAATACTATGCAGCCATAAAAAAGGATGAGTTCATAACCTTTGCAGAGACAGGGATGAAGCTGGAAACCATCATTCTCAGCAAACTATTACAAAGGCAGAAAACCAAACATCACATGTTCTCATTCATAGCTGGGAATCAAACAATAAGACTTGGACACAGGGTGGGGAACATCACACACCGGGGCCTATCGGGGGATGGGGGGATGGGGGAGGGATAGCATTAGGAGAAATACCTAATCTAAATGACAAGTTGATGGGTGCAGCAAACCAACATGGCATATGTATACCTATGTATCAAACCTGCACACTGCGCGCACATTTACCCTAGAACTTAGAGTATAATAATAAATAAAGAAAAGGAATGAAGTACTGTCTCATGCTATAACATGGATGAACACTGAAACATTATGCTAAGTTAAAGAAGCCAGACATAAAAGGTCCCATATTGTATTTTATTTATATGATTTTATTTATTGATTTTATTTATATGAAATAGCTAGAATAGGTCAATCCAGAGAAAAGAATGCAGATTAGTGGCTATGATTTTATTTATTGATTTTATTTATATGAAATAGCTAGAATAGGTCAATCCAGAGAAAAGAATGCAGATTAGTGGCTGTCAGGGCCTGGCGGGAGGGGAGAATGAGAAGCAATTGCTTAATGGTCATGGGGTTTTCTTTTGATGTGATGGAACTGTTTTGGAACTACATAGAGGTAGTATTTGCCTGACACTGTTAATGTACTAATACCATGGAAGTGACCACTTAAAAGTGGTTATTATGTTAAGTAAATTTCACTGAAATTTTTTAAAAACGAGAAAATGACTACCAACATGATACGCCAAAATACCCCTCCCACTCCAGCAAAGACAGGGATGTCTGGACAGGGAGGCAATCCAGGAGAAGGTGAGGGCACTGTATTAAAACAAAGGGGTAAGCGAACATCTCAGCTCTTTCCCGTCACTCAGCACCTAGGGTGCTGGCAACCAGGCCCCACCTTCCAACAAGGAGTGTAGAAAGGTCTCCTTCAGGAATTTAACCTGCCCCAGAAGAATATATGAGGCCAGGAGTTCAAGACCAGCCTAGGCAACATAGCTAGATACTGTCTCCACAAAAAAATTAGCCAGGCAGATGGCACACACCTGTAGTCCCAGCTACTCGAGAAACTGAGGCAGGAGAATCACCTGAGCCCAGGAGATGGAGACTGAAGTAAGTTATGATTGTGCCATTGCACTCCAGCCTGGGTGACACCTAGAGCCTAGAGACCGTCTCTAAAAATCAAAAACAAAATACATAATGGGAGTGGGAAGGGGGTCACTACTCACAACAGCAATAAAACACCTAGGAATAACTTTGAAATAGGTGCAGAAAATCACAACTTTCCCAGGAATAAAAAAGGCGAGTAAATGCAGATATCACATTTCTGAGTAAGCAAGTGCAATCCTGTAAAAATGCCACCCTCTCCCAGTTAATTCTATACATTTACCCCAACCTTAAAATTATGATTATAGGAACTTGACAAAACTATTATCAAATGTATCTTAAAAGTATAAGTAAACAAGGGGAGCCATAAAACATCAAAAACTGAATAATGAAGAAGAGGACTGCACTGACAGTAATGTTTTTCTGCCCTCCCCTAAACCAGTGGTTAACAGTCCTGGTAGCACATTAAAATCACCAGGAAGGCCGGGCACAGTGGCTCACACCTGTAATCTCAGCACTTTGGGAGGCCAAGGTGGGAGGATCACCCGAGGTCAGGAGTTTAAGACAAGCCTGGCAAACATGGTGAAACCCCATCTCTACTAAAAACACAAAAAATTAGCCAGACGTGGTGGCAGGTGCCTGTAATCCCAGCTACTCGGGAGGATGAGGCAGAAGAATCGCTTGAACCCGAGAGGTGAAGGTTGCAGTGAGCTGAGATCGCACCACTACACTCCAGCCTGCACAAGGCGAGACTCCATTTAAAAAAAAAAGAAGTTTGAGAAAAGACAGGATATTTACATATTGTCAAAGTATCTCACCAGAAGATGCTTATTAATTACAAGGGGAAAACAGTAGCTTAGTACTAGGGGAAACCTGGCAGACATCGCCTTCAACCCGGCAGACATCGCCTTAGTTACCAAAGTTACTGACAGCAATAGGACACATAGGTGTCACGTACCTCCTGCTATGATGCCATGAGAAGGACAAAACAACACTTCATGGTATTCCTGCCAGAAATACATAACCGGAATCTACCGATGACGAAATGTCAGTCAAACCCAAAATAAGGATGTTCTACAAAACAAAGGGCCCATACTCTTCAAAAATGCCAAAGTCATGAAAGACTAAAGAACTGTTCCTGACACATGAAATCAAAGAGAAATGACAACCAAGCAAACCATGATATTCGATCCTGCATAAGAATTTTTTTTTTAATTTTGCTATGAAGTACAATAGTGAGACAAATGGCAAAATTTCAATAAAGTCTGTAGGTAAAATGACAGTATTTCAAATCTGGAATTCGGGAGAGAAGTCCAAGATAATATAATCAATATGCCTGGTATATTTCTGATGCTCACTCCATCTGGAAGTGGATCATGCAGTAACAACTTGACAACTAGTAAAAAATTATCAGGCTAAAAAAATTGTAGTATTGTACCAGTCTTAATTTCCTGATTTTCATAACTGTACTTAGATTATGTAAGATAATATCCTTGTTTTTAGGAAATACATAAGGTATTTAGGCACAAAGAGTTAATATATCTGCAATTCACTCTCAAATGGTTCAGAAAAAGATTATAAACACACACATATTACAGAGAAAGAACAAATGTGATAAAACAGTAAAACGTTAACACATTGGAGCATCTGGGTGAACGATATATGGAAATTCTTGGTACTATTTTTGCAACTTTTCTCTAAGTCTGAAATTATTTCAAAATGAAAAGTTAACAATAGGCATGCAGTTTTTTCAAGAAGCACTGTTTTTCTTCTTTGTTTTTTAATAGGAAGAACTGTGCTTGAATTCTGTCATTCACTGATCTCTTTGGCCCAAACCATCATTCACTTATCCAATCAACATTCATTAAGTCCCTACCATATGACAGGTATTAAGTAGGCTAATGAAAGGCAGATGAAAGATAACCCATAGCCTTCTCAGTCTAGTAGGGGACACACACATACAAATAAATATTAGGAACTATGTGATGTCATAATATTCGTATGCACAGAAGGTCTGTGTCAGCTGATGAAGCCAAGTCTGTTAGTAGAGGTCACAGAAGATTCCGGGGCTCAAGATAAGACTGAAAGGAGTTCCTCAGGCCAAAAGGGATGAGGAGTACATTTCAGAAAGAGTAACCGGTATGTACCCCAAAAGCCCCACAGGTGTGAAAACACATACATTATTGCTTTAAATCCACCTAACACCTATGGAACAGGTACGACTCCTCCCCAGACTGTACCTGTGCCCTTAATCATGAGGGTTTGATAGCAGACACATGATGGACTGGCAGAGGGACCGAAATAAGGGCAGACAGGAGACTCTGCTCTAAGAAAGAATGATGGTCTAAAATAAGAACAACAGGGCAAGTGAAGCAGAAGAAAAGAGTATAAAATATTTAGGAGGCAAAATGAACAATAAGGGTTCAGGTGTGAACAGGGTGAGGTTGAAAGAGAAGTTTGATTCTCAAGCATCTGTCTTGGGAGACTAGATGGATCATGGTGTCATTCACTACAATAAGGGATGTGAGAAAGGAGCCAGTCTGAAAAGAAAAAACAGAACACTATGTTTTAAAATTTGAGGAGTCTGTGGACAATCGAGGTGAAAGTAGTAAGCATCTGGATGTGGAGTGAGATTTCGCATCACATCTGGATATGAAAGTAATAAGTAAAGATAGATGGTATATAAGAATGGCAGTTCAAACCGTGAGTGCTCAAGAGACAGGCCAAAGAGAGGGTCAAGACCAAGACAAAGGATGACAGCAGGACCCTTGCGAACTCCAAACTTTAAAGGTGGCCAGAAGAAAGGCCCCAGCAAAAACACCAAGGAGGGAGGGCCAGGTGGGTCCTTGAACACAGGTGGTGTTGTGTTCAAGGTCAAGCCCAGGCTCAGCGCAGCAGCTGCACTCCTCCCTGATCCACACGCCTCTGTTCTGTTCAAGTGCCCAAACTCATCACCCACTCTGTCGACCTTGCCTCCTCCTTTGCTGGGATTAAGTCTTCCTGATCCAAATCACTTTGCCTTCCCTCTGCTCCACCTTGAATGTCTCCATCTTCACCCACAGTCCCCCTTCTTCCTGTCTCAGAAAAAAATGCCCCTTCACCTTTTAAAGGTTGAGCACAATCTACGACCTGCATTTTACACTAAGGTCAAAAGAGGAAAACACACCCTGACTCCCTGTCTGGCCTTCTGCTTATTCCTTAGCCCATCTCCCTCTGGCCTCTGCCCCTCCCTCCTACTGAAACTGCAAGCCTTTTCTTCCACACTTCTTTGCCTTGGATAGCCCACCCATCCTTTACATTCAAATCTGTCCCCTCCCCTGTGGCACCACCCTGATCCAGCCCAAGCAGTCTAGGGGCTCCCTCTAACATTTTCCAATACTTCCATTTATACTTTACTTGGAACATGGATAATACTCCTACATAAACTGACCAAGGCTAAACTATTACTAAGAGGTCACTAAATGGTGAAATTTTTGAAGGCCAGAGTTGGTCTTAGTCTTCTTTGTGGTCATCAGTACCTCCCACATTATCTTCACTAAATAACTTCAATAAATCTGTTTGGATAGTACCAAAAACCTAAAATACACTTATTTTATATTTACCACTCATGCTAATTACAGCAGAAGTTATCTACAGGTGCACAAAAATATTTGTAATTGACTGATTCATTTATTGCTGGAGCAAAGACGGTCACCTCAACGTTGGCTTACCAGTAACGAACACTGGAAGCAATAACCAGAAATATGAAAGTAGTTTTCATTTATTGAAGACTTAGTATAGTCAGTCCCTGTGGAATGTCTGACGTGCCTGATCTCATACAGTCTTGACATCAACACTATAGTGATTATTCCTCTGCACTTCATGTAAAGAAACTAAAATTTTAAAAAACTGGGTAAGCTAGGAAGCAGCAGTCTCCCCAGGTCTGACACAAAGCCCAGGTGCTAGTCTCCCTTACGCTAACACAACTACTAAGGTGACCACGGTTCTGGTTTGGACCCTTACAGAAAAATCCAATGAGGCTTCTACCATTTCAATTACTCTATTCATGGAAGTTTACCCATCTGCTCGAAAAGTCTGTTAACTGGAACAACTTGACAGCCACCATGAAAGAATAATGTTGGGCCCTTACCTTACACAACACAAAAAATTAACTCAAAATAGTTCAAAAAACTATAATATAAGACTAAAACTAAAAAACTCTTAAAAGAAATTATGGGGTAAATCTTTATGACTTTGGATTTGATAAAGTGTTAGATATGACAACAAAAGCACAAGCAACAACAACAAAAAAAGATAAACTGGACTTCAACAAAACTAACAACTTGCGTGTTTCAAAGGACATCAGGTAGTTAAAAGATCACTCACAGAATGGGAGAAAATATTTGCAAATCATATATCTGATAAGGGTCTAGTATTCAGCACATGTGAAAATTCCTAAAACTCAACAACAAAAAGCAAACAATGCAATTTTAAAATGGGCAAAATATTTGAATAGACATTTTCCCAAATATGATATACAAACGGCCAACAAGCACAAGAAAAGATGCTCAACATCATGTCAGTCACAAACACAAATCAAAACCGTAATGAGATACCACTTCATACCCACTACGATGGTTAAAACTAAAGAGTCAGATAATAATCAAGTATTGGCGAGGATGTAGAGAAACTGGACCCTCAAACACTGCTGATAAAAATGTAACACGGTGCAGCACTTTGGAAAACAGTCTGTAAGTTCCCCCAAATGATTAAACATAGAGTTACCACACGACACAGCAGTTCTATTCCCAGGTATGAAGAGAAATGAAAACGTAAGTCCACACAAAAACTTGTGTGGAATGGTTCACAGGAGCATTATTCATACTAGCCAGAAGGTAGAAACAACCCAAATGTTCATGAACAATGAATAAACAAAATGTGATCTATTCAAACAATAAAATATTATTTGGCCATAAAAAGGAATTAAGTGTGATACATGCTACAACAAGAATGAATCTTGAAAACATCACACTAAGGAAAGCCAGTCACAAAATACCATATTATTTTATGATTCCATTTATATAGAAGTCTAGACTCGGGAAATCTGTAGAAACAGAAAGCAGAATAGTGGGCCGGATGTGGTGGCTCATGCCTGTAATCCCAGCACTTTGGGAGGCTGAGGGAGCCGGATCACTTGAGGTCAGGAGTTCAAAACCAGCCTGGCCAACATGGTGAAACCCCATCTCTACTAAAAATATAAAAATTAGCCAGGCTTTGTGGCATGTGCCTGTGATCCCAGCTACTCAGGAGGCTAAGGCTGCAGTGAGCTGAGATCGCACCACTGCACTCCAGCCTGAGCGACAAAGCAAGACTCTGTCTGAAAAATGAAAAACAAAAAACATACAACTATGGCATAGTATATCTTCCTGAATGCCATAAGATGCCAAAAAGGCTACTTAAAGGAGGTCACAGTCAGTCCTGAATCTCAATATAAGGTTTTCCCAACTAAACTATGGACATATCTTTGCCTAAAACAGTAAGAGTTGCCTTCTTCTAGGAAAATATTACTATAAGAGTTTTACCATTATACCATCAAAAAAATATGTATGTGCATTTTACCACAATTTTTTAAAAATGTGTATCATTATATAATAGACATCTAAAAAGGTAGACTATAGTTAAACCTGCAAACCCAGGTGGCATTATGAAAACAGGAGCTCACTTACCTCTTTGACTGAGAATTCCTTCAGGCCTAAATATTTCGGGAGTCTCAAAGGCAAAAATGCAGTCGCTTTCATGGACTGTTTCCAGGTCGTCTGTATCACAAAAGGAACGATGGAACCCATCATAGTACATTTCTGTTAACACAATCTAAAAATAGGAAAAATGTAAACAGTTGGGTAACTGGAAATTCAATACTAATTGATCTCCCAATTCTAGGAACTTCTCCAGACCATCAGGACTGGCAGTGGTCTGAGAGAGCTCTGAAACATCTCGCAGAGCCCACTTTATTTGCCTTTAATGAGAGAATCTTGGAGGCACAATATCCTCTGTAACTATATTAACAATATACAGTCACCCCTCCATATCTGTGGGTGCTACATATGTGGATCCAACTAATTGCAGATCAAAAATATTCAGAAGAAAAAAAAGGATGATTGAATGTATACTGAACAGTCTTTTACTTGTCATTATTCCCTAAACAATATAGCATAACAACTATTTACATAACATTTACACTGCATTAAATATTATGTTATCTGGAGATGATTTAAAGTATATTGGAGGTACAACTATTATGTATCCATAAAATAAAAAGTAAAAATAAAGTATACAGGATGATATGCTTAGGTTCTATGCAAATACTGTGCCATGTTATAAAAGGGATTAAAGCACCGTGGATTTTGGTATCCTAGTGCAAGGGTTCCTACAACCAATCCCATGGACATTGAGGGACACCTGTCCTCTGATGTCAGAACTCTATGACTCTAACTCCAGGGTTCTTCTAAGTTTTGGTATAGAAGAGAACCAGGAGATCATAACGTCTAACCCCCACTTTCACTGAAAGGAGAGAAGCCAAGAGACTTGCCTCAAGTTCTACAATGATTCAGCCTCATGTCGAGGACGGAGTCCACATCTGACTCTGAGGCTTTCTCCTATATCATTTTGTTTTCTATTTTTCAAGCCTAAACCATGGATATTTGTATTGAAAAAAAAATCAACTCAAATGTCAAAAATACTAACTAGTTAAATGTAGTATAGCCTTACTGGAATTATAAAGCTACTAAAAAGAATGAACTATATATATTTGCACTAACATGCAAAGATCTAAGTAAATACAAAGCAAGGTAAAAACAATAAGTGTAAATGATTCTACTTATATAAAATCATTAATGTATATATGCATGGAAAAAATCTAAATGAATACTATATAACATAGTATTAAAGTTAGTAACCCTTAGCATTAAGATACCTAGTATAAGATACTTTCTCTTTCTGTTATATTTCTGAAATGGTTGAATATTTTACAATAAAACAGAAAAACAGGACAGGCATAGTAGCTCAAGCCTGTAATCCCAGCACTTTGGGAGGCCAAGACAGAAGGACTGCTTGAGGCCAGGAGTTCAAGACCAGCCTGGGCAACATGCCAAAACCTCGTCTCTATGAAAAATACAAAACTCAGCTGGGCGTGGTGGCATGCGCCTGTAGTCCCCACTATTTGGGAGGCTGAGGTGGGAGGATCGCTTGAGTCTACAAGGTTGAGGCTGCAGTGAGTCATGATTGCACCAATGCACTCCAGCCTGGGCAACAGAGTGAGACCCTGTCTCAATCAATCAATACATATATACGTACATATATACATACATACAAACAAACAAACGAACAAAAGAAACAAAAGATGGAGAGGAGAACACTGGAGACATTTAAAGACTTTATTACACGCTCAGCCACGCTGTCTACTGAAAAAGCACTGGACTGGGCGTGCAGGTTCCAGTCCAGCCTATCACCAACCAGCCCTGCAAACCTGAACAAGTCACACGTCTTCTCTGAGCCTCTTTCAAATAAGAGAGTTGGACTGGACCCCTGAGGTCCCCTCTACCAGCACTAACATTCTGCAGATCTACCAGGTAAAAGAGGTTGGTGGCATATTCCACAAATAGTCCAGCAAAAATGTTCCTGACACATTTTCCTTTTAATGAATTTAATGATCATGTTGTTTTTCTGCCGGTGAACATGCAAATAAAATTCACTCTCTTCAGCAAACTGAGGTCAACAGCAAACTTGTAATTATTTCACCAATTTAAACCACAAGCAAAAGGAGCCAGACAGTGCTGGAAGCTGTAAAGATGCAACCAGATTTGCCCTGGACACCACCAAAGCCTCGCTCCCTCTCTTTCTGCCTTTCCCTCATCCTGAGAAGAAGAAAGAGCCAATGGGCTTTTCAGAGTAGGAAATAATATGAACATTTTATCAACATGCCAGTACTTGGCCTACAAAAATATGAGATATTTGCCATATTAGGGTAACACTGCTGGTTGTATTTGTTTTACTGTGGCAACTTCCCAAATAAGGCCACATAAGGCCAAAGTACAAAACACCTTTATTATTCCAGGGATTACATAGTAGCTTCCAGAAGCTACTATCTAGGGAAAGCAATTTAGCTACTGAGTCATCTTTCCTTAATAAATCTTAAATAAGGAATGTTTTTCCAAATAAAATAATAATAGCAAATTGAGTAAAAGCTATATGCAGAAACATGTCAAGTCCAAACAGGTCAAAAGTATTTTTGGTCAATTTCAACATAACTGCTTATCAAACATGCATCCCAAAAGGGAAGCAGCATGGGCACAACTTTCCTTTCTCTTCTCTAAACAAGGTAAGAGACTCTGGTCCAGCCATAATGAAAAAACAAAACGTATTGAGCATCTATTACGTATAGAACACTGTACTAGCAAGATATCCACTCTTATCACCACAAGGGGTTTTCTAGTGTCACTGCTCAAGTTTTCAAAGCCTCTTTGACTATCAAACGCTGCGAGGACGCTCCACTGCCCACATACACATCCATGGGAATGATTTAAGAAGGGTTAAGTAATTATACCTTATGAACAAAGCTACAAGAAGGTCCTGGTGTAAAGTCACAGCTTCTCCTTTTCTTTTTTGAGAGGAGTCTCGCCCTGTTGCCCAGGCTGGAGTGCAGTGGTGCGATCTCAGCTCACAGCAAGCTCCACCTCCGGGTTCACACTATTCTCCTGCCTCAGCCTCCTGAATAGCTGGGACTATAGGCACTCGCCACCACACCCAGCTAATTTTTTGTATTTTTAGTAGAGACAGGGTTTCGCCGTGTTAGCCAGGATGGTCTTGATCTCCTGACCTCGTGATCCACCTGCCTCGGCCTCTCAAAGTGGTGGGATTACAGGCGTGAGCTACCGTGCCCAGCCTCCTTTTAAAATTATATATACAATTACATGAAACATGAAAAGTTTCTCTATATATTTTACTCTTTGGGGTCTTGATTTTTTTTTCCCTCAACTCTAAATGCAACTGGTTTTAAATCTCTAATCATACTCGGCAAAGAACTATAAAAAATTCTGAGAGAACAGAAAGCAATACTTTTGTGGCTCATGTGTAACGGGCCTTAGCAGACTTATTACCTGATCAGTGGGGATCTTTGTTTCCATAGACACTGCTTCCCGAAGTCTGGCAACAGTCCCAGACAGAGGCACGGCCACACCAATCCTCATGCAGTGAGAACATTTCCCTTGATACACTACAGTGACATAGAGAGGCCTGTACAGATCAAAGTCAGATCTTCTCATTAGTCACTTATTTCAACTAAAACATAGAAATGCAAAATAAACCTGAGCTGAAATCAACAAAAATCTAAAGCTAACCCACAGTGTTACTCTGAAGCCAAATGGAAAAATTTCACTTGGCTCTAAGCAGAACTATCAAACAATCATCAAGATCTTTGGAAAAGGCCATCGTCACAAAATGAACATTTTATGAAGCAAACAAAAATATATCTACACTTGATTCTGTGCTTTGTATTTTCTTTAGAACAGCGTAACTCCTGGAAATGTTGAGAAATTGTTCAAAATAAAGCAACTAAGAAACAAGAAATGTAAAGTAAGGTCTCTAGAGAATCCTGAAGCCACTCAACAGCCCTCCCCCTCCCCCGATACTATGTGAGGATGACAAACCGGGTCAGACTAAACAGCCCCTGCTTGCCTCATGTGCCTGCTTACCCTGCAAACTCAGGAGGGCATTTATTCTTGTAAGGTTGTAGCAATGACTGTATTCAATCCCATTATTAATCCCATTACCTGTCTAAATAAGTAAGAAGATCTAATAGGAGCCTACAGAGGAAAAGGAATACAATAAGAAAATACAGTCTTCATTTTACTAAATCCATTCTTACCTTGTGTGGGGTAGAGGAATTGGCAAAGAAATGCAAAGGAAAGGATCAAAAGTATTGCTCTGTTTCTGACAATGAGGACACGTCAAAGAAGATCTTTAAAACAAAAGGTAAGACACTCAACATTAAAATCACCCAGAACTATGTCAGGTAAACAAAATAAGTGGGAACATCTGATTTGCTCATACCGGTATTGGGCTTGAAAGAGTTCTTGTACAAAAGTGCTACAGACAGGAAAAGGTCCCTCAGGCATCATATCAGTCTCTGATGGTGGCTAAAAAAAAAAAGAAAGTACAATTTCACAGACTAGGAAGACCAATTCTTGGCTGAAGATGAAGTCAGAGAATCACAAATGTCCTTGACTTCCTTTACAAGCTATGCATCAAGTGCAGATACTTCAGTGACGGGCACCTGCTAAAGGAGCCAGAACACAGCAGGCAGGATGTGGGTCACATGGACTCATCCCCTCACACAGACTCTGCCAGCGATTGTCTCTGCATGGCACTCAGCCAGGCAGCTCCCCTTCCCCAGGATGCTCCAGTTTCCCTCCAATTCTCCAAACTCCTCTAAGAAGTAATCCTCAACCACTTTAAAAGTACTAATGGTAGCCGGGCGCAGTGGGTCATGCCTGTAACCCCAGCATTTTGAGAGGCTGAGGCAGGTGAATCACTTGAGCTCGGGAGTTCGAGATCAGCCTGATCAACATGGAGAAACCCTGTCTCTACTAAAAATACAAAATTAGCTGGCTGTGGTGGCACATGCCTGTAATCCCAGTTACTCAGGAGGCTGAGGCAGGAGAATCACTTGAACCCAGGAGGCAGAGGTTGTGGTGAGCCGAGATTGCGCCATTGCACTCCAGCCTGGGCAACAAGAGTGAAAGTCCATCTCAAAAAAAAAAAAGTACTAATGCTTCCCATGCCTAAATTCCCTAGTACCTATTAGCTGTGCTGTGTATGTTAGTGCCTAATCACACTCTACTTTATGTTGTATTTAACTTTTCATGTCCCTCCACCTAACAATTAGTTACTAAGCACCATATGCAGAGAGAACTGTACAGAACGTTAGGATACAAAGATAATAAGATCCAGTGCCTGACCTTGAGGATGTCTCAATTTGGTGGGAGAATCAGCCACACGCATATAGTCATATGACAGAAGAGAGTGTTCAGGCACAAAAGGATCTTGAATTAGAATAATTTAACAACTTACCAAACCTAGAAATTTAAAATTTGAAGTACAGAGCAGAATCATCAAAAACTTTAAAAACTGCCCAAGGGAAGCAACTCTTTAGTCTTAATTTTTTCCGTTATATAAGTCATTTTATCCATATTTGTAAGACTACGTGTATACAATTAAAAATTAATCATTATGTTTCTCAATGAGAATATTCTGGGGCTTCTATAGTCAAATCCAATCCTAACAGCAGAGAAAATCCATGTTTCCTTTGTGATTGTGTATTCATTCGAGTGAACTACAGAGTATGTGTCTTACTAGAATAGAAAGCAAACACATTCTGCTTTAAAAACAGTTTAGTGAAATGGAATCACTTTTTTAAATCTGAAGTTCATCATACATGCAAATGTTTCCCCTCTCATTAGACTATAAATTCCTTGGGGACAACAGTTCTTGTATCTCACACTGCCAGCACAGTAGCAAACAAAATGAAATGTCCTTTAAGTAGTCATTGAATCTTCTACTCACTCAGAGCTTAGTCAATTTCATTGTATTAATGCAATGCAACAAGTCCTCAGTAGAAGAATCTACACGCTCTCATGACTAGCTGACTGCCCTAGGGAAGCATGCGTCCTTACCTTCAGAGGCGGCTGGCCACTCTGCTTCACTGAATGGTTGAGGTCTTCGTGAACTCGGTCCAAAAGCCACAGTAGAAACTCCTGAGCATCATGCTGGGAATTTCCCCGGTACTGCAGTGCATTCTTTGACACAATAGTCTATGCAGGTAAATAAATCAGCATGAACAGTTGTGAGTTCCTGGCTTTAAAGAAAAACTATTTAGTCATAATCCCAAAAGGGATGCAAGATCTCAAGCATGTTAGAGAGTACTTCCCAGAAGGAGTGCAAAGTAAAAACAGATGCCAGTGTAAAAACCTCACCCCTAGAAACATGTACCAGAACCCTTAAAATACACTTAATCCAGCAATTCTACTTTTAGGAGTGTATCTAAGGAAATTATCAGAACAGTCTGTCAAGACTTCTAAGAAAATATTAATCAGGGTTTATGAAAGCAAATAATTGGTAATAACTTGGACATCTTAAAAAAGAGAATTGGTTAAGAAGAGGAGGAGATGAAACAGTAAAGACAGTTAAATTAGGATACAACTACATGACATCCTTAAGAAATACTATATTAAGTGAAAAAAGTTATAAATAACTAGTGTGAAATGTGAGTGTATTCTTGTAAAAATTGTTTGGGGGGTGTAGACATGTACATACAAAGAAAAAGTTCTAAAATAACACATACCTACATATTAAGTATTATGTCTGGGTGATAGAATTACAGGTGCTTTTTTTCCTTCTCACTTTTCATATTTTCTACAATGAGCATGTTACATAACAAAGCAGGTAAAAGTTTTGTTTCAAACTTTACGAGATTGATTTACATTGCTTTTGCTAAAATGCTGGACTTTTATTATGTAAGATACATTACAGCTTCAAGATTCATCACTCATCAACAAAGATTTAATAAGTGTCTAAGATACAAACAGCCTAGTGAAGGGGACAGGGGGAAAGTCCATGCTTACAGTGTAGCATGATGGGATAGTGGTAATGGATGCCAAGTTTCTCATAGAGAGGGAAGTTACAGATAAGCAAGGAGGGAAGGCAATGAATCAGCTGAAGTCAGTATAAACTCCTATTTAGCTTAATATAAAGTGAACAGATAAATAAATACAGATATTTATATAAACTTGGGTTCATATCCATATATGTACACTGAAAGGCAAAGAAGTACTGACACCCCAGTAACAATGTGCACATCCATTGTCCATATCTTGGTTTCTAATACCATTTTCCAGTATAAAACTAGGGCTCCTTGGAGAAATGCCGATTCTAGGGTTGGGACAGGAGACACATTAAAAAGACACAGGAACTAACCTAAAAGAACTCCCAACAGCCAAAGCTGGAACAATCTGATCAAAAGAATAAATAATATTAGGTTATAACCCAATGTATAAAAAAGTATAAATTGATATAATGACTGAATGAATTAATGAGGGAGAAGAGGTAAATCTTCCTTACAGAGGAATTCCAAATAAGTTATATCAATAATCCCCCCTCCAGGAGGTAGAGCTTACCAGCCCTACACCTTGAGTGTGGGTTGTGATAATGACTTACTTCCAAAGACAGGAGATTGGAAAGAGGAGTAGAAAGTAACTTACAGTTACTAACACAGTAACTAACACTGCTTTAGAGAGCTGGGCAAGGTTGACATCATCAGTAGTAAGTCATGTTGCTAGCATGTGCACTTGATATGTGACAAAAAGAACATTTTACCTCTGGTCTTCCTCCCAAAAACCCATGGCCTCAGTCTAATCATAAGGAAAACATCAGACAAAACCCAAACTGAGGAACATTCTGCAAAAAAAAAAAAAAAAAATGTGACTGGTGCTTCCCAAAACTATCAAGGTCATCAAGGATAAGGAAAGTCTGAGAAATAATCACAGACCAGAAGAGACTAAGACGATGTGACGACTAAATGTAATGTGTTATTCCATGGGAGCCTAGAACAGAAAAAAGGCACAAGAGAAAAACTGGGGAAATCTGAATAAAGTGTCAAATTTAGTCAATAGTAACGTACCAATGTTAGCTTCTTAGTTATAACAAATGCACTACGGTGACATAGGATATTAACGAAAGGGAAACTGAGTATGGGCTTCGTGGAAACTCTATGCTACCTTTGCCACTTTTCTGTAAATCTAAAACTATCCTAAAATTAAAAGTTTATCTAAAGGCGAATATATATATTTACAAACTTTCTATAAATATAAATATGGCAGTTGTATATAGGCATATCATGGGAAAAGAATAGAGGCTAATTAAGAAGTAGGAGGATAGTGGTGTTAACTAATAGATAAGAAACCCTTTCAGGAGATGTCATTTGAGCTGGACCTTGAAGATAAAGAGGCAGGGATTCAAGGCTGAGGAAGCAACATGCACAAACACACAAAGGTACAGCATGACACCTTCAAGGAAGACCAAAAAGGTCAATAGGCCTGAAATTCCAGGTCTATTAGACAGAATGGAAGGAGATGAAACAGTAGACAGATTAGGCAGAGTAGGAGGAGATGAAACAGTAAAGTCAGAGGCCAGTTCAGGAAAGACATTAAAGACCACTCAAACATGGCACAGGGAGCTGTAAGTGAACTGGTAAATTAAGATCATGGGCTCTGGGGCATACAGCCTGAGATCAGATCCCCATTCCCCCACTTCCTATTTGTGAGGCCTGGGACTACTCTCCTCCAAAGCAAAATGGATAATAATGACTCAGTATGATGATTAGATTTTGAGAATGCATGCCAAACATTTCACATGTAAATGAGATATAATCAGCACTCAAATTTTAGCCATATTATATATGGGAGTAAAGAAAAAGCAGGGGGCCGGGTGCAGTGGCTCATGCCTGTCATCCCAGCACCTTGGGAAGCCAAGGTGGGTGGATCACGAGGTCAGGAGATCGAGACCATACTGGCTAACACAGTGAAACCCCGTCTCTACTAAAAATACAAAAAATTAGCCAGGCGTGGTGGTGGGCGCCTGTAGTCCCAGCAACTTGGGAGGCTGAGGCAGGAGAATGGTGTGAACCTGGGAGGCGGAGCTTGCAGTGAGCTCAGATCACACCAGTGCACTCCAGCCTGGATGACAGAGCGAGACTCTATCTCAAATAAATAAATAAATAAATAAATAAATAAATAAATAAGAAAGCAGGGGAGATAACTGCACAATGGGAGAGTAGTTAGGAAACAAACTAAAGAGGCAAGAAATAATGACAGTTTAAGCTAAAGCAGTGAGGACAGAAAGGGAAGGCAGATTTAGGAGAGATTTAGGAATTCAAGTGGTAGAATCAATAGGATTTGTGACCTAATGAATGTGGAGAGGGAGGAAGGAGGCATTAATGTCACTCACTCAGGGGTCTTACCTAGATGATGAGCAACTGGTAGCATCAAGACAGAAAATAAAAAAGGAAGAAGTCTGGGAAAGAGTTCCCAGAATTGGTCCCCGCTTTCGAATCCATTGTAGCTAAAGTTCTATGGAACCTCTGAATGGAAGTTATCTGGTAAACAACTGGAAACTACAGATCTGTGGGTTCACTGCAGGAATCTGTGCTAAGGACAAAGATTTGGAATTCAACAGATGGGTGGTGGTAGAAACCTCAACTAAGGCTGAGAGTGCCCAGACATCATCTATGGGAGATCGAGTCAGAGGACAGAATGCAGAGGTAACCTATATTTAGGTGGGGGGCTCAAAGAAGACCAAGAAAAAAACCATCAAAGATGTAGTGAGAAAATTAGGAGAATGGTGTCCAATAGTCAAATGAAGAGAGCTTCATGAAGAAAAGGTTGATCGACAGTGTGAAATGTTGAAGAATGATAAAAAGTGTCTGCTATATTGCAATTAAGACAATGATAACAGAGGTGAAAAGAAGGAAGAGATTTGCAATTTGCATCACAATCTGATGATCAGTTTGATGTGAATCAACAAGAAAATGTTCATTTACAGATCTTGAGATTCAGATTTGGGAGGAAAATAACAAAGGGATATTACAGAGAATATGGAGGTGTCACTGACACAACTTACTGAATAAAATGAGCACAGGAGAAGGATCCTGATAACAACAAAGTTTCAAATACCTGGAAGGGACCACTGAATGCCATCTCAGAAACAGGTACACAAGGAGGAACAGGCATGACAGGAAGTCTTCACCACACTACAAAACCTCCCCACTAAATCATCAAATCCAAGGGCTTTTTTCTCAGTCTTCACATCTGTCTCCCTTTAGCATTTTGTATATATATAAACGTCCTGTGCGTGGTGGCTCACGCCTGTAATCCCAACACTTTAGGAGGCTGAGACAGGTGGATCACCTGAGGTTGAGTTCAAAACCAGCCTGACCAACAGTAGTTAGCCCATCTCTACTAACACAAAATTAGTCAGGCGTGGTGGCACATGCCTGTAATCCCAGCTACTTGGGAGGCTGAAGCAGGAGAAATGCTTGAAGCTGGGAGGCAGAGGCTGCAGTGAGCTGAGGATGCGCCATTGCACTCCAGCTTGGGCGAGAAGAGCAAAACTCCGTCTCAATAAAAAGAATAATAATAATTAAAAAAAAAAAAAAAACCCTTATTCCATCTTGAAATGGTTTGGCTTGTGGCCTTATGTTCCCCTCATTTAGGAGAATCAAAACCAAAGGCATTAGTATGTATAACGGAAGATGTGAGCTACAGAAGAGAAGATTTCCTAATTTAAAAAAAAAAAAAAAATGAATAGCCAGGCGCAGTAGCTCACACCTGTAATCCCAGCACTTTGGGAGGTTGAGGCGGGTGGATCACCTGAGGTCGGGAGTTCAAGACCAGTCTGACCAACATGGAGAAATCCCGTCTCTACTAAAAATACAGAAAATTAGCCGGGCGCGGTGGTGGGCACCTGTAGTCCCAGCTACTCAGGAGGCTGAGGCAGGAGAATTACTTGAACCCGGGAGGAGGAGGTTGCAGTGAGCCGAGATCATGCCATTGCACTCCAGGCTAGGCAACAAGAGCGAAACTCCGCCTCAAAAAAAAAACACAAAAAAGAATTGATTAAAAACATCATTAGCACTAATGAAACCTTGGTTGACTCGGGATGGAAGACAAACATTTAGATGTCACTATACTGACGGATTGAAAGAGGAAAGCAGATGACACAAGGTCTCCCACTTCTGACTTAGGTAGATAATGAAACCAAGAACAGAGGAAGAGATTAGGGGACCACAGATTTGAACAAGCTGCATTTGAGGTATAAACATGATCCCAAGTGAGGTTAAATCTGGTGCTCAGGAAAGAGATCTAAGCTGGAAATCTGAATCAGAGCAGCACACGCCTATCATATAAGACAGAACCCAGAGAATACCTGGTGAGAAAAGGAAGCAGCTGGGACAGAATCTTGAACACTGGAAAAGGTCACAGAAAAGCTGCCCGTGAAGAAGCAAAGAGGTGGCAGCCAGGAGAGAGAGAGTGGCATCACAAGTGAGGACAGACAAACCTCCACAGAGGCAGAAGCCACAATGAAAACTACCGCAGAAAAGGCAAGTCAGACAGGCTCTGAGGCAGATCCTCTGGAATAGCAAATTAAGAGGTTGCATGCTCATGTAATCTCAATGAAGCAGAATATTTATCAGAGAGGGTTAAAAGAAACAAGGCAAGGGTTTGAAAGACTGCCAGAGACCATTCTTCATCACCAACGAGCTCAGTTATAAAAGGATGGAGGAAAGATGCTGTGACCATCTGGAAGGGACCTTCAGGAGCAGAGGGACCCACATGCTAAGGGAAGGAGCTAACAGAAAGGAGATACCTGAATAAAGATGATTCTTCGGGCTGGGTGCAGTGGCTCACACCTGTAATCCCAGCACTTTGGGAGGCTGACGGGGGGAAGATGACCTGAGGTCGGGAGTTCAAGATCAGACTGGCCAACATGGCAAACCCCCATCTCTACTAAAAATACAGAAATTAGCCAGGCGTGGTGGTGGGCATCTGTAATCCCAGCTACTCAGGAAACTGAGGCAGGAGAGTTGCTTGAACCTGGGAGGTGGAGACTGCAGTGAGTCAAGATCGCATTACTGCACTCCAGCCTGGGCAACAGAGCAAGACTCTTACTCAAAAAAAAAAAAAAAAAAAAAAAGGTGATTCTTTGGTAAGGGGAAAAGGAGAGATTGATTTAAGAGAGGCTGTAAAGGTACTGGCCTTAAACAGAAGATAGGTAGGAGAGATGGAAGAGAAGGGGGTAAAGATAGTCCTGGATGCAGATAAGCTAAAGACAGGAAGGCAGGGAACCTGTTTGAGTTTGTTTTGTAAAAAAAGTAGACGACAACTGCTACGAGGAGCTCTTAGGTGTAACAGGGGTAATGACAATCTCATGGCATATGGTTGGGCCACACAAACTGTCAGAAGTACAGCAAGCTTCTCTTCTGAATCCTCTCTCTTATGGACTCCCAATGGGGAAATAAAAGGGAAAAAAAAAAAAGTTTTCAACATAGACATTCCAAACAAATTAACTGAAATCAAACTCTTCATTATGTTTCAAAGCAGATAATTTATACACAGCATCCATTCAGATTTCAGGGTGGAGATGACATTCAATTATCAAGACTGCATTAAATTTATGCTTCTGTCCACTATCACTTCAACTCATCCACACTTATCCACCAGTTGCTGTGTTCTAATGCAGACTGCCAAGGCTGCTCAACAACATGTTTGTTGGGCATGACCAAACAGGTAACAGGACGTCCACAACCCTCGTAACTACGGCAAAAACCATTCTGGGTCAACTCCACCCTAAATCACTACATCACACCCTAAAGGAAATTTAAGGAAAAGAAAATCTCAATACACAAACACAAAAGGTCCTCTTTCTGCCCTTTTACCCCTCACAATGGTAACTTATTCCCACTGCAGATACCCAGGGGACTACTTATCTTACCTCTTCCCCAGACAAAACAAAATATAGAAGAATCTAATGGCCAATCCTTCAGTATGTGTCACAGAAAAAAGAAAAATAACAGGAGTCAAGAATCCTAAGTTCAAGCTCTGGCTCTGCCACAAACCACTGGTTATCAGAGGCAACTCACTGAACCTGTGATTCGAATCCTCGTTTATCAAATGAGGAGACCCCTGCATCCCAAATCTGCACCCAAGCTCTTCCCCAGGAGTCCTGGAAAGTGATCTGGTTTACATTTTTGGTCACATCTGATGCTGCTTTGATTTGTCTTTACAATTTTTTTTTTCATAATTAAACCTTAGTTTATTTGATGTCCTAAATTAATCTTTCTGTATGTTTGCAGTTTTGAAAAAGTTGATTATCAATGTCCTCTGTAAACAGAAGCATTGCTACAATCTGAGAAATCATTTAAGTATGTCACTTCCATAGAAAATAGAATGTGGGCCGGGTGTGTTGGCTTATGCCTGTAATCTCAGCTCTTCGGAAGGCCAAGGCAGGAGGATGGCTTGAGCCCAGTTCAAGACCAACCTGGGCAACATATCGAGATCCCATCTCTACTTAAAATAAATAAAAATAAAATAGAAAAGAAAAGAAAAAATAGAACATGGTCCTTCTTAAAATTAGTCTTACATATTTGTGTCTATTTTACAGAATTTGGGTACAGTGCTTCTGTTTGGAAAAAATATTAAACTGAGTCTCTTGATCTCCTGGCTTAAATCCTATACATCCTACTGTAAACAAGTTTGACCACTGCTCCAATTTTCCCCTCAATTGGGATGATCCTTAGCATATAGTTACTAAAAAATAAAGTAAAAGGCAAAACACTTACCAGGTTTTCAAGTTTCACAAAATTTCTCCTTACCCTTCAAAGAGAGAATGTTTTTATTTTTTTCCCTTAAAGAAAAAAAAAAAATGAGTTGGAAACATGAGTCAGAAAAGCAAAGAGCCATAAAATTAGACATGAGGGTCTTTCCTTCTGTAGAGCCCTAGTAAAGAGGCCGAAGCATCCCAGGCTCCAGGGAAAAGGTACTGACTGGTCCAAGACATCCTTCACCTAACACCAGGAAGAAGAAGAAAAAGCAATGGTCGGTCACTGGTGATTTCCACCCATGGGAAATGGATGTGGCAATACTGGTCTGACATGAATGATCGGGAGCTGGGCTCCTCTTTGGGGAAGAAGGGTAGCTTGCAAGACTCATCAAACCCAATCATTGCCCACTTTCTTTGATTATATGCCAGAAGAAACACAAAATTTGTTTCCAGTGATCAGGGACAAAAAAAAAAAAAAAAAAAAAAACCCCACACACAGAAGAACTCTGGAGGACAATAGTATTTACATTTTTAGAAAAAGAAATAGACAAAATGCAAACAGCTGGGTTTATAGATGGTATTTAAAAGTGAAATCTGGTTTCTGGGCTGCTGCTAGAAATAAAATAATAAGCAGTTGTCTTAAGAAAAGTTTCATCTTTTGAATTTTACTTTCAGGACACCTACTAAGTTGATGAAGAATAATTAGCTAAAACATGAGGGATAAAATTTGTACAAATAAATGAACACTGTAAAAACAGATATGAGCCATGAAAAAATGGTAATATAGTGTCCATGCAATAGTATGACATACTAGGACACAGAATAAATAGGGCCTTCTGTGCCCTTCATCCATTCTTCCTCCTTATCTTCTCCTCTGAGGGAAGGTCTTTTAACAGAAGGCACAAATAAGACTGAGAGACCCCTACTATTTGCTGGCTGGGGCAAAAGGCCCTTGAAAGGGACCCTAAGGCCTCTAGGTTTTCATATGTACTTCCCCTAGGGCTGGAATGCCCTCCACCACACTCCTCAAACCACTCTCCCTCCTCAGAAGGATAAGCAGGGGACCCTGGTGGGAGAGGAGAGAGAGATAAATGAGGCACAGGGAAAGGGGGCTTCCATGCAGGATGGAAAGACAACCTGATGAGGACAGGAGCAAATGCCACACACATTCTTTGGACTCTGTTCACATTTGGTCACAGAGCAAAGCATGTTATTCCTGGTACAGGTTGAGTATCCCTCATCCAAAATGCTCAGAACCAGAGGTATTTTCAAGTTCACATTTTTTTTTTTCAGATTTCTGATTATTTGCATTATATTTACCAGCTGAGCATCCCAAATTCGAAAAGCCAAAATCCAAAATGCTCCCATGAGCATTTCTTCTGAACATCATGTGAGTGCTCACAAAGTTTCAAATTTTGGAGCATTTCAGATTTCAGATTGTTAGATTTAGGATGCTCAACCTGTATAGAGCTCCTGATCCTTCCAGGCACAAGGGCCAAGCATAGGATAACTCAAGTATCGGTGTCCCTCATATCCAAGTTCTCAGGATCCAAACTCAGGAACCAAACAGATTTGGACAGCAAAGAATATCTGCACTGCTATAAGATTAATGTCAGATTTTAGGCCGGGTGCGGTGGCTCACGCCTGTAATCCCAGCACTTTGGGGGGCTGAGGCGGGCGGATCACAAGGTCAGGAGATCGAGACCACGGTGAAACCCCGTCTCTACTAAAAATACAAAAAATTAGCTGGGCGCGGTGGCGGGCGCCTGTAGTCCCAGCTACTCAGGAGGCTGAGGCAGGAGAATGGCGTGAACCCGGGAGGCGGAGCTTGCAGTGAGCCGAGATCGCGCCACTGCACTCCAGCCTGGGCGACAGAGCGAGACTCCATCTCAAAAAAAAAAAAAAAAAAAAAAAAAAAAGATTAGTATCAGATTTTAAGCAAATTCATATGTACCAGAAAGACCCAGTGGCAAGGACTCACTGCTGAATAACGACTAGTAAAGTATACATTCCTCACCTAAAAGAAAAGGCTATAATAAAGGGGTTGAGAAATGGTTACTGCATTTCAAGAAATTATAACTGACTCATGAAACCACAAAACTAAGGGTTGAAGTATGGTCAAGAGCCAGGATAAAAGGGAGAAAAAGTGAAGTGGATTCAGCCAGATGAACAAGAAGCAACAGCTGTCCCAACAGATTATACAAGTAACAAGAGAAGACCTCCAAGTAAGTATTTACACAATGGCTAAAACTTTCTGCTAGAAATGCAGTAGAAAAAGGCTGGATTATGAATACTAGGGTTCAAGTTCTCTTCCTACTACTTCTGATTTCTTTTTCTTTTCTTTTTTATTTTTTTGTTATTGTTGTTGTTGAGATGGAGTCTCTCTCTGTTGTTGTTGTTGTTGTTGAGATGGAGTCTCTCTCTGTCTGCCCAGGCTCGGGTACGGTAGTGCAATCTCAGCTCACTGTAACCTCCGCCTCCTGGATTCAAGCGATTCTCCTGCCTCAGCCTCCAAGTAGCTGGGACTACAGGTGCACGCCACCACATCCTGCTAATTTTTGTATTTTTAGTAGAGATGGGGTTTCACCATGTTGCCCAGGCTGGTCTTGAACTCCTGACTTCAAGTGATCCTCCCATTTCAGCCTCCCAAAGTGCTGGGATTATAGGTGTCAGTCACTGTGCCTGAACTTTCTACCATTTTTTACTTAACATGTGTTTTCTCTGAGCCTCAGTCATCTTTTCTGCAAAATGGGAATGGTGAGAGTAATGCTCTTCTAAAAGGATTACTATAAGGCTTTAATGAGATCATAAAAGCATTTTATAAAGTCTAAAACTCTGTACCGATGCTATTATGCAGTTCTGAAAAACAAACAAAAAAAGAATAGAATCACCCTATAATACTACATGATCCTTAAAAATGCCAAAGAGAAGGAGAAAATATCTAAAGCACTGGTTCTCAATCCTGGCTGCACATTAGAATTACCTGGGGAAAGTTAAAAATAAAAACCACATCCTGGCAGCTAATTTTTTCTCAAGTGTGACGTATTTTTAATGACTATTTCTAATGTGAAGCCAAGTCTGAGAATGAACACAGCCACACTGGAAAGCTCTGGAGTTCCACTTCCAAAAGCACCAAAACTTACAGGAGGCTCCTTTGTCATAAGTGCATTATATGACCTCCTACATTATGTTTTATTCGTATCTCCAGGACATACCATCTCACATGCATCCCTAGACAGTGAACAGGAATAATGTCTTACTCAATATTACTTCCCCAATACCTGGCAAATACAATGCTTGGTGCAAAGGGTAACAATAACAGTTAACATTTATTGAGCGCTTATACTGTATCAGGCATTACGCTTATTGCTTATAGACGTTGTTTTCTATAAAATTCACCCTTAACGGCTAGGTGCAGTGGCTCATGCCTGTAATCCCAGCTACTCTAGAGGCTGAGGCAGGAGGATCGCTTGAACCCAGGAGGCGGAGGTTGCAGTCAACTGAGATCGCACCACTGCACTCCAGTCTGGGCGACACTGTGAGGCTCTGTCTCAAAAAAATAAAAAAATAAAATAAATAAATTCACTCTTAGGAAATTCCCTATGCTGTATTCTTATTTATAGATGAAAAAACTTAGCCTCAGAGAAACAAAGTAACTGTTCTAAGTTACCACTCTTCTTTTTTTCTATTTTGAGACAGTCTCGCTTGGTCCCCCAGGCTGGATCGCAGTGGCGGGATCTCGGCTCACTGCAACCTCTGCCTCCCGAGTTCAAGCGATTCTCCTGCATCAGCCACCCAAGTAGCTGGGATTACAGGTGCATATCACCATGCCCAGCTAATTTTTGTATTTTTTGTAGAGAAGGGGTTTCACCATGTTGGCCAGGCTGGTCTCAAACTCCTGACCTCAAGTGATCCACCTGCCTTGGCCTCCCAAAGTGCTGTGATTACAGGCATGAGCCACCGTGTCCGGCCAGTTACCACTATTCTTCAACCTCATCTGATTAAAATAAAACATTTTTGCCTATAATCCTTTTTCAACAAAGTCCCTTAAAATGCTTTTTCCCCATATAGAACTCAGCATCACACAGGGCTCAGGTTCTTCATTCTAAATGTCAATGTTCAATTAGACATAAAGCATGACTGAACTACAGCTGCACCAACCCTGAGGTTTCAGGGAATTTATTTGCTTTTAAATAAATCCTTGTTAAGCAGTTTTTGCTTTGTTGCAATTTGTATTTCCTCCTATGACTGAAATATGGCCCAGAAACAAAAATGCGGTTTATCTAATTGGGATGTTATTATTTGAGGAGTAAGGAGGAATGCAGATGATGTAGAAAGATCAAGTTGCAGCATGTGAAGAACTATGTCCTGCCCAAGTGTCCCAGGATGCTAGAGAAAGCAAACACACCAGAGACAAAGATCTGGCTTTGGGGAACTCCATCTGTCTCTCATCAGTAACGTAAAGGGGGTGTTCTTCACCTTACAACGCTCAAGCTGCTCTTCTGGTGGAGATTAATTCCACCAACAGTCCATCCTTCCCCGCACAACTTAAGTGGCCAAACATTGCTGACTCCAAGTTTAGAGTCAGCTCAGGTCACCAAAATGTATTTAACTACCCAATTAACTAACTCAAGTAACTCAAGATACTTTTGAAAGCATCTTCTTTCTGGACTCTTTTTGTCATTTTCCAACACAATCTACAATTCTTTTCAACCATAGTAAAACAAACCCTTTGTTTAAGGAGGAAGGGGGGAAATTTTGACTTACAATCAACACAAAAAAGCAAACGTGCAATCCCAATGCAACTTGGTCATCATACAGAAAGAATGGTAATCTGAAAGAGTTAAAAGTTAAAACTGGGCCGGGCACGGTGGTTCACACCTGTAATCTCAGCACTTTGGGAGGCCAAGGTGGGTGGATCACGATGTCAGGAGATCGAGACCACAGGGAAACCCCATCTCTATAAAAAATTAGCCAGGCACAGTGGCGGGCGCCTGTAGTCCCAGCTACTCAGGAGGCTGAAGCAGGAGAATGGCGTGAACCGGGAGGTGGAGTTTGCAGTGAGCTGAGATCGTGCCAGTGCACTCC
Source organism: Chlorocebus sabaeus (assembly GCF_047675955.1). Classification (NCBI taxonomy): domain Eukaryota; kingdom Metazoa; phylum Chordata; class Mammalia; order Primates; family Cercopithecidae; genus Chlorocebus; species Chlorocebus sabaeus. The sequence goes on from NC_132908.1 coordinate 21,015,184, forward strand.
AGCCTGGGCAACAGAGCGAGACTCCGTCTCAAAAAAAAAAAAAAAAGTTAAAACTGAAAAGTCATCTAAATATCTAATAATTATTATATGTTCCTATCATGAAACATTATAAATGGTTGAGGGTTTAAAAAGCACCAAGTTGTACACTTTAAATACACACAATTTTTATATGTCAATGATATCTCAGGCTGTTTAAAAACAAGAGAGACCTATGGAGCTTTAAACAAAAGTTTTCCACTTATAGTAACTCTAAACCCAAAGCCCAGACCAACCTCTGGATCTTAACTACTGGGGAAAGAGACAGCAGCCAGCATCAAAGAAAAATGAGAGAAAGAGGGAAAAAGAATGTATCCCTATGGCTATATCCAGGGGCCTTTTCAGGCCATCCTGGCTTGCCAGGTGGTGGGAGATGAATGCTTAACCCTAGGAAGAGAAAAAAGGAATGGCAGTGGCAGCTTTTTGAGCAAGTAAAAGAAAGTACAGGAGGAACATACAGACTTACGAACTCAGCACAATGGCCCTGCACACAGCACAAGAGCCAATCAACGTTCTTTGCTGAGTGGCGCTCCTCTCCGAAGTGGAAGTAAAGCGACCTATACATCCCAGGAGGCAGAATAAGGTGGGAAAGGCAAGGAGTAGAGGAAAAATGAGATAAGGCCTTGAACTACCCCTAAGCCAAACATGAATATATTTATTCTATAAACACAGACAGATTATATATACACACACGAGGCAAAATCCTCTTGATTTTGAATATATTGACATTTGATTATAACAGACCTAAAATGTTTTTGACTGAACAGCCGATTTTATAAGGGGATCCAAAATATTCTGGAAATAACCTTGCGTTGACTCATTGTTCTGCTATTGCATCTTTATAACTGCAACATCACTTAGTAGTAACTAAGGGAGATTATTCATAAGCAGATCCAGCAAGTTTCACTATAAATTATGCATTCACATCACCATAAACTCAGAGTACTCCCAGTAAATTTTAACTGCCTGAGATACTTGCAAGTCACAGACCTGCTGTGGTACTCTACACAGCCAACCCTATGGATACTTGACAGGCAAACCAGGCTGACTCTTAGGCCTCCAATCAATCACAGCCTCCACCCATTCTTTCAATCCTGGCCACAAGAATTAGATCTCTTAAAAACCAACAAAGACACCTCCAGCTCATCCTGGCTCCAGTCTTCTCCTAGCAAAGTAAAATTTAGAACCTTCCCAGCCTAGGCCTGGCCTGGCCCAGCCCAATCTTGACCAATTCTAGTCAGTCCAGGCCTTGGTCATCTGCCTGTCTTATGTGGATGCTAAATGGATGTGTGTGTGTGAATATACGGACAGTAAAAAAAAGACAACGGTGTCCGCAGACAGTAAAAAAAAGACAATGGTGTGAAATCAAAATAGGGCAATTCCCTAGTATCAAAATGTTACTATCATATAGTAACTTCAAAGAATAGATCAAGCTGTTCTCCCTCACTACTAACCAAAGAAATGCAAATTAAAACAATGAAATGCTATTTTCTACTTAGCAACTTAAAGATTTCTTTTCTAATTGCAACAGTGGGGTACCACACATTCTTAATAATGCTAGTGGTAAAATCCTTCTGTAAATAAGGTAATAATATGATTTAAGAGCCTTTGAAATAGATAACTACTGAAAGGAATTTCCTCATTTTATATAGCCTCAAGAAATAATCAAAAGTGAAAGGTTTATGTAGCAGATCCAAAAACTGAAAAGTTTTTATGACGAAAATTACTGATAAGACCATACGAAATAAAGATCACATGATGAAAATCTGGATATATGGTTTGATATCAATTATGTTATACACACACAGGGGAGGGGAAAGCAAGTAAGTCAATTTTATTATTTCAACTTGCATATATTTTCCACATTTTCTACAATAATTTAGGCACTACTCTTACAGAAATAGATGTTATCTCATATCAAATTTTAGCAAAAGAACCCAGACACAAAAGAATATATACTTACTGCAAACCAAAACCACAATGAGATACCACTTCACGCCTACTCAAATGGCTATAACGAAAAAGACAGACGTTAACAAGTGTTGATGAGGATATGGAAAAACTGGAACCCTCACACAGTGCTCGTGGGAATAAAATGGTGTAGCAACATTGGAAAAGAGCCTGACAGCTCCTCAAACAATTAAACACAGTTACCATATAACCCAGCAATTACATCTCTAAAATATACCCAAGAGGAACAAAAACATATGTCCACATAAAAATCTGTATGTGAATGTTCACAGCAGCATTATTTATAATAGCCAAAGTAGAAACAACTCAAATGTCCATCAGCAGATGAATGGATAAACAAACTGTGAAATATTCATATAACATTTTGCAGCTATAAAAAGGAATGTAATATGATATATACTACAACATGATTAATCTTGAAAATATGCTAAGTGAAAGAAGCCAGATGCAAAAGGCCACATATATGATTCCTTTTATCTGAAATGTCCAGACTAGATAGAGACACAATGTAGCTTAGTGTTCATGCAGGGCTGGAACGTTACAGGAAAATAGGGAGTGACTGCTAATGAGTATGGGGTTTCTTTGGGGGATAATTAAAAATACTCTAAAATGGATTGTGATGATGTTTGCACAACTCCAAGAATATAACCTAACTGTACACTAAATGGGTGAATTAAATGGTAGGTGAACTGTATTTCAATACAGCTGTTTTCAAAAAAACATATACTTATTTCACTCATAATAAAGTCCAGCAACAGACAAAACTAATCAATGGTGTTAGAAGACAGTCTAACTGTCTGTTTAATCAATGGTGTTAGAAGACGGTCTAATCGATGGTGTCTGGAGTGTTAGAGATGTCCTATTTCTTGATCTGGGTGACAAATTATCACTTTAAGATAACACATCAAGTTGTACACTAACAACATATGTATTTTTCTGTATGTACGCTATACTTCATTTAAAAAGTTGACATCAGGCTGGGCACGGCAGCTCAAGCCTGTAATCCTAGCACTCTGGGAGGCCGAGGTGGGTGGATCACCTGAGGTCAGGAGTTTGAGACCAGCCTGGCCAACATGGTGAAACCCTGTCTCTACTAAAAATACAAAAATCAGCCAGGTGTGGTGGCACATGCCTGTAATTCCAGCTACTTATGAGGCTGAAGCAGGAGAATCACTTGAACCGTAGCAGGACAAGCCGCAAACAAAACTCCTCAGACATTGAGTTAAAGAAGGAAGGGGTTTACTCGGCCGGGGGCATCAGCAAGACTCCTGTCTCAAGAGCCGAGTTCCCCAAGTGAGCAATTCCTGTCCCTTTTAAGGGTTCACAACCCTAAGGCGGTGAGCGTGAGAGGGTCGTGATCTATTGAGCAAGCAGGGGGTACGTGACTGGGGGCTGCATGCACCGGTAATTAGATCGCAACAAAACAGGATAGGGATTTTCACAGTGCTTTTCTAATACAATGTCTGTAATCTATAGATAACATAACTGATTAGGTCAGGGGTTGATCTTTAACTACGAGGCCCAGGGTGTGGCGACGGGCTGTCTGCTTGTGGATTTCATTTCTGCCTTTTAGTTTATACTTTTTCTCTCTTTGGAGGCAGAAATTGGGCATAAGACAATATGAGGGAGGGTCTCCTCCCTTATTCCCCACCTTTGAGATTCTCACTCAAAAGTGGGAGTTCTCACTTTCATTTTTACTACCCATGTCTTCTTGCAAGACAGACTGATAGTGATTCATACAGTACACTTGTGCTGAAGCATTCTGGTGAACTAAGGTAGTGATGAAGTTTTTTATCATTTGAAGAAATACAGGTAGCAAACAAGGGAGCAGTAAGTAGGTTCCTATTACTATTATAACTCTTATTAATAGTTTTAAATCCTCCTAGCACTGGGAACCATTTTCTAAACATGGCCCCAGGATCAAATCCATGTCACACTTGCATGGGCACATGTGCCAGTTTTATCATATCTCTAACTGTCTTCAACTACTTGCCCTTGATACTCTATGTGTAGGCAGCAATTAGTAAAGCTAAATTTCCTACAGCCCTCTCCTTCAGCTGATAGCAAGTAGTCAAGAGCTAATCTATTTTGATAGATAGCATTTCTCATCTGAGTTTCTTGCCAGGCCAGAATAGTCAAGGTTCTGCCAGTTTTATTAGTGATTATTTTTAAGACAGCTTGTAACTGTATGATTCGGTTGATCATGTAAATGGCGGTCTGGTATGCCCACAAGTCGTCTTGTGCCTAAGTAGCAGGCCTATAATATTGTATGATTCTCTCAGGGGGCCATTTATCATTTTTTAAATTTCCTATAGCTATGCTTCTCTTTTCGTGGGAAGCATAGACAGGCAAGCCCAGGAGTTCGCCTGTTTTTATGGGCAGTCGGAAGAAAGACCGTTCAATAGTGCCAATAACACAACTACTTGTCTGCTGGTCAGGCAGCTTAGCGTAGGCTCTATGTCCAGATATCCAATATAGCCCAGTGGGGGGCCATCCAGACCCGGTGGGACTCTGGGTGGGCCTGAAATGTCTGCAACTTTGGAAATTTACTGAATGGATTTTTCTCTGTGTGGTTTGAACTCCACCATGTAGTCTTCCTACAGGAAGGGTGAAGTCCTTCTCCACTCTTGCTATACAGTATTGTCTAATGATTGAGGCTTTTAGGACCTAGAAGTGATCAGGGTGATTCTTTTGGGCCGGGAATTCATCAGGAACTGGGTCTGTAGGTACTAATTGTCGGGCTTCCTATGGCCATTGATCTCCTATTACAGTTCCTCCACATACATAACATGAAGTGACACTGAGAGACTGGGCTACATGCTCAGCTAATTGTAAAAACAAATATCTTGTTTTACCTGGAATTTCTGGTACTGGCACATTTAGTTTATCACAGAAGGTTTGAAATACTGGCTCAGGAGAGCGTTTATAAACTTTTTCTCAAACCACGATATTTACTTGAAGATCCAGTCCAGCTCCATCAATTTTTAGGGTTACACGTTCCCCTTTTTTCCAGCGAGGTTCAAGGGGATTGGTTATTACTAGCTCAAAGAGGTTACATTGTACCTTAGTACAGGAAGGGCCATTTTTTCCTTTCTGAAGGTGGACTGGATCTTTTTCATTTTTTTTTTTTTTTAATCCAAGTGGCCTAAATGACACAAGACCAGTATTTACATTTATTTCCACACAGTCCTAATTTACGACAGATGTACTTATTTTCTGCCATATAGCCTCTTTTCTAATTAAGAGAACTACACCTTATTCCTAACTTAATACTATTAATTTGATTACTATTAATTTGATGCACAGGCATCAAATTTTAAGGTGACTTGTTTGGGCACCCCTTTTTTTCTGTTTTGGCTAACACTTTACTCGTATCATTTATGAACCCCTACCAGTCTTCAGTTCTTAATCTTATTTTAAAAACTGTGGTCATGGGAGGCTCAGATGGGTCATAACACACATCAGGTTGGTCATTTCCTGGGCTACATACCTTGTATAGAATAACATTATACAAACAAGTTCTTTTTAGAGTTCCAGTACACTTAAAATAAATATAAAATAATAGGACCATAGCAACCTTTTGTCCTACCTCACTGACTTGATGTATACACTGGGAACAGCCCTCAGTTGAGGAAGGTCAGTTGAAGTCCTTACTGTAACAAGTCCAAATTTTAAGGAAAATGAGTCCCACGATGAATTTCCTTATGCTTCTGCCATGCGTGGACCAGTCAGTCAGCTTCTGAGTGTGACTGGAGCAGGGCTTGTCGTCTTCTTTAGAGTCACTTTGCAGGGGTTGGTGAAGCTGCTCCCATCCATGTACTGCTGTCTACTGATGTTTAAGGATGGTCTCAGAGGTTGGGCCTGCTAGAATAAACTGAGTCCAACAGCTCTACACAGTATGTTCAACTGGGCTCTCTGATACCAGGAGCAAGGTGGTGGGTTTTAGGGTGTTGCAAACTTCAACAGTTATGTGGGGATTTTCACATAGCAAGCTTTGGTACTTGGTTAATCTAGCATTTGTTAACCAATGCTGTCTTTGGTATTTATTAAAGTTACCATAGCACGGGTGGCCTTTATATTCAGGTTTTGCCTAAGGGTTTGTTTATCTGCTTCTTGTGCTACCAGTGCCGTTGCTGCTAGGGCCCTTAGATCTGGGGGCCAGCCTTTGGAAACCCTGTCTAGTTGTTTTGAGAGATAGGCCACTGGCCTTGGCCAGGTCCCCACAGTCTGGATTAAAACTCCAACTGCCAATTTTTCTCTTTCTGACACATAGAGTGGAAGGAGTTTTGTCAGGTCAGGTAGCCTCAGCGCTGGGAGCTGACATGAGTTTTTCTTTTAACTCATGAAAAGCTCATTGCTGTTGGTTGTAACAGATGTAGTTTATCTAATCTATATTTTTATTAACTGTCACCCACCAAAATATTGACTTAAAGCCTGCAGCTATTTGATTTCAAGCTTTAAATTGATCTGGTATTCCTTGTGGGACTCCAATTATGTCTCAATAGACGTGAGAGTCAAAGGACCCATAAGGGGCTTCTCTCGCTTTACGATGTCTTATTTTTTTTCCTTCTTATTGATGAAATGCCAAGGTGAAAGGCATAGCCAACTGCACTAAAGTACAAGTGCCACTCCAGTTATTCAGCAGAGTGCCCAGTAAAGGTCCACCACAATACCTCCACACATCCGCTCAGAGATGAACAAGGGCTGACTGATTGATAAGCTCTTGAAAATTCTTAAGCTCATCGCATCCCTTCAGGTCTCCAAGGAATGCTAAGTTTCCACCCTGTCGTGAGAGACACGAAGTGAACTTAGTGTTGGGAGACGGAAGCTGGATGGCCCTCGGGGGCTGACCCGCAGGGTGCCGGACTTTCGGATATAGCAGAGAGAGCTTGGCATGACTTATTACTCCAGGCTGTAGAATCCTGTGAAAGAGCTACCATGCAGCCTATGCCTGGTCGACGGGAGGACCACCTTAGTGGAAGGGGGACAATCAGGGCCTCTGGCCTGCCATGTGCACAAGCATAACAATTGCTTTTGTTTAACGTGCAGATGGAATATTTGATCCATTTTAACCAGGCATTTGCATCTTGGTACCCTGTCTTAATTGCTAAAGTTTAAGTCTTCAACTTCTATGGTCCTCTAGTAAAATGAATGTATGGTTTCAGGAAATTACAAAAACCGGTTGGGGCAGTCCATCCTGTGGTCCACAGAACGTTAGACCAACCATGGCATGAAAGCTCTACGTTGGGGGGCAAGACTCCTCATTGGCACTGGGGTCTTTATCGAAATCTCCCCGGATTAAATGGTCCTAGTTTACTAATGCCCAGTCTGAGGAGAGTCATGAGGAACAGAAGTACTTTTCTGAAGTAGAAAGCTGTCTTTGACTTGGCAAGTCCTCACAGGGTATAAAAAGGCAAGCATTAAATGCAATAGTTTGAGGCGAAATTGACTTGGTTATGTTAATAACTAGTGGTCAGCAATAAAGCGTGGAACGAAGAAAGGGTAATAGAATAGATGAAAAGAGTTAGATTTTTCTTAGCTTTAGTTTGGTAGGATTTTCCTCTGGGACTATGGCCCACAGCTCTGGAGAGGGTGGCGCTTTCTTGACTCGGGTGTGACGAGTCCATCCTTTTTTGCTGTACGAACAGCAGTCTTGGTGGTTAGCAGCACAAGGGAGGGTCCTTCCCAGGCTGGCTCAAGTTTTTCTTCTTTCCACCTTCTGATGAGAACGTCATCTCAGGCTGGTGCTAGTTTACCGCAAATTCTAGGTGTAGTACATGTGCTAAAAGACTTTTAGTTTTGAGGGAAAGGAAAGTGGAAGATGAATTAAGTATATAATTTCTAAGAAACTGACCTTTTGTTTTAAATGTGGGGACCTTGGCAGTGGACTTCATAGTCCTTAGTGCCTTTTTACTGAGAAATTTCCTGTAGCATCTACTTTTATTAGTTTTTAGACCAAAGAAAGCTAAACACCATTTTATATTTAATAATACTTTTTGTACGATTTTTATACCAGATAAGCTAAATTTCATCTTTATGTTAGTGCGCGTTATTAATGTTAAACCTAATTTTAATAAAATCTTGTAGACATATTTATCTAATTTTTAATGTTTGACTATAAGGTAAGATTTTATGGACTCCTTTTAACCTTTTATAATTTTTGCTACAGAGCAGGTTGGTGCTTTAAGAAAAACCCGTTATGCTTTTACTTTAACGTCCAGTTCATAGAAAAACTGAATGATACTTCTTTAACTTTAGCTAATATGTTTACACACAGAATTTTCTTTAACAATTAACGTTTTAAAACTTGCTTAAACCTTCAAAACAATAATTTTTTTTAACTTTTTAATGCAGGTAAAATGTACATTCTTATACCTCCTTATAATCCTTTTACTAAAGGTATATTTTACTTTTCTTAAACACCTTGCACATAAACCTGGTTTTTTTCCTCCAATAATTTTACATTCAGGAGGCCTCGTTACTTTTAAATTATACAACATTTTTTGCATAAATGCTTTTTTTAACACACTTTTTTTATAACCTTTTTTTTCTTTCACTACTTTTACAGGGAATTTTTTGACATGCCTTAACTTTCTGACTTATTACAAACATTTCTTTAAACAACCAGTTAATTCATTTCAGGACAAGAATTTACCATATAACACTCTTTTTATATAAATTTCACCCTCCCTTTTTTTTCCCTTTTTTTTTTCCGAAGACGATAACCATTCTTTTCCAAAGCAAACTCTTTTTTATGTCTGTGGACTAGACTAAGGCCACAAGAATAGAAGTTATTACAATACGTGTTACACTGTTAACTTTTAGCCAACTTTACTTTTGTTGAAAATCTTGTAAGTTTGGGATTTTAACTAACCTTTGCTATTAATAAGACCTTGTTTTGTCCAAATTAGAATTGGTATAGATGGCTTTTTTTTTTCAATTACCCGGGAGGAACCATCAATCGTCCTGTCCTGAAGGGAGTTCCTCCTAGGCCTGGTCAGACCTTCGTATGGTAATTAAGATTTAGATCCCGTTAGGAAATCTGCTGGGTTAAGGGAATTTTCAGTGGTTAATGTTAAATCAACTTTTTCTTTCTCTCTTTGACTTTGTCTCCCTCTCTTTGACTTTCCTTTTGTCTCTGTCTCTGTCTCTTTCTCTGCCTCTCTCTTTCTCTCTCTCTCTCTCCTTGACTCCTTCTTCGTCTGTCTCTTCCTCTCTCTTTTTGCCTCTTTTCCTCTCTGTCTCTTTTCTTTCTCTCTCTCTGCTGGTCTTTCCTTGCCTCTGCCAGCCGCTTATGGTGCTGTTCTCTCAACCACTGTGTGTTGGAGGCAGGGTGTCTAAAACCAGCTGTAACCAAGTGTCTATGTATGGGAGCTGGTGCGGGTGCCCTGGCTTACAGGTTACCTTGTGCCATACCTTTGAAACAGGGGGCCTGTCCAGGCTTCCTTCTAATGGCCAACCTACCTCTGATGCTGGCCAGTCTATCTTACACAGAGTTTTAAGTTTTCCTGGTGTCACAGTACTTCATGGTCTCCCTTAAATCTTTTTCCTGAAAATTTTCAACATAGTGGGGTGGGCTTACTTTGTGTCTCACCCATGTTTCCTCCAGACAAAACACCACGCTCACACCACATGCATACCACAAAACAAAGAACTAGTAAAAAGGGCATACACACACTTTTGTAGTTTACACCAAACCAAAATCAAAACCAAAATCAGAGTATCCAGAAATCCAAGCCAGGTCAAAATCAAAACCAAAGTATCAAACAATCCAAGTCAAGTCAAAAACAAAAACCAAAGTGCCAGTACAGGCACACCGTGGGTGATCAGGCCACGCTTCCACTCAAATGCAGTAGGCAAGTTCCCAAGACCGGTCCTGTCAAGCAATTTAAATCAAGTCAAAACCAAACCCAAAACCAAAGTGCTGATAAAGGCACGCCGTGGGTGATGAGGCCACGCTTCCACTCAAATGGAGTGGGCAAGTTCTCAAGACTAGTCTTACCAAGTTTCAGATGTCCAGACTCCAAGTACCAGTTCCTTCCCAGTGTTCATCCACTGCATTGATCCTCCACAGCGGCCTGCCACACACTGCTCTGGCGAGGCATCCCACCGGGACAAATGCCTACTGAGGAGCGCTCTCAGGATCCCCGTCACTCAGGCTGGTCAGAGTCCCCAGCAGGGATGTTCCACTGGCAGGCTTAAGCCGCCTAAGGAGCTGCCTCAACAATCCGCCAATCACCTCACTTTCCGGTTAGGGAACCAAGAAATGTAACAGGATGTGCCGCAGACAAAACTCCTCAGACGCTGACTTAAAGAAGGAAGGGGTTTATTCGGCCGGGAGCATCGGCAAGACTCCTGTCTCAAGAGCCGAGTTCCCTGAGCGAGCAATTCCTGTCCCTTTTAAGGGCTCACAACTCTAAGATAAGCATGAGAGGGTTGTGATCCATTGAGGAAGCAGGGGGTACGTGACTGGGGGCTATATGCACTGGTAATTAGATGGGAACGAAACAGGATAAGGATTTTCACAGTGCTTTTCTATACAATGTCTATAATCAATAGATAACATAACCAATTAGGTCAGGGGTCAATCTTTAACTACCAGGCCCAGGGTGTGACGTCGGGCTGTCTGCTTGTGGATTTCATTTCTGCCTTTTAGTTTTTACCTTTTCTTTCTTTGGAGGCAGAAACTGGGCATAAGACAATATGAGGGGTGGTCTCCTCCCTAAGAACCTGGGAGGCAGAGGTTGCAGTGAGCCGAGATCATGCCACTGCACTCCAGCCTGGACAACAGAACAAGACTCCATCTCAAAAAAAAAAAAATGTTGATATTAAAAAGGAAAAACACTAAAGTTTCTTAATTTAGTCAGACTCTCAGGCCCTAACTCAGTTTAGTTAGTCTTATTTAGAGTCGATTCTATTTATCTAGTTACTTAACTAAAAAGCAGATTAGAAACTGCAAAAGAGTAGGGCATGGTATCTCATGCCTATAATCCTAACACTTTGGGAGGCCAAGGCAGAAAGATTGCTTGTGGCCAAGAGTTTGAGACCAGCCCAGGTAACAAAGAGAGACCTGGTTTCCACCAAAATTTTAAAAATTAGCCAGGCATGGTGGTGCACACCTGTGGTCCCAGCTACTGGGGAGCTGAGGTGAAAAGATCACTTGAGCCTGGGAGATCAAGGCTACAGTGAGCCATGATCACACCACTGCACTCCAGGCTGGGAGACAGAGTGAGATTCTGTCTCAAAAAAAAGAAGAAAAGTACAGGAGGAAGTAGGAGGTACAGGATCCCAGAAATAGGATAAAGCAAGAGAAAACTAGCATGAAGGAAGACAGCAGGGAGCAATGAAAGGAAATATCATAACAGAAATAAGAATGCGAACAATATAGCAATCCAGAATCACTCAATAGGGCCTATGTAGTCCCACTAACCCCAAAAGAAACCTCCATATTACCTAAAAGGAGATCAATCAATGATGTTCACAACAACCCTAAATTGCCAAGGAACAACTGAGTATGTCTGGGATTCTCACCCTGGCAATGAGTCCAGGATAACATGATGAAGCCATCTAATCAAAAGAAAAGGTTAAAACTGTAAGGATCAATTTTAACATTGATCAAATAAGTTCAAATAAGTAATTGTAAGGATCTGATGTTCAAATAAGTAATTACCTCAGAAGTCACTTACGTAAAAGATTCATTCCCCAAAATGCCAGGCACATGGGTTATCATTGTGTAATTCAACGATGATACAATGGCACAGAATGTATCATACTGAGAAGTGAGTGCCCTCTCGGGGACACACAGACTCCTCAGTGAGTTATCTGGCACTACGACACTGGAGATATAAATAAATACCACCTCTTCAAAAACAGTCTGAAATTCAAGGGGTCATAACCTAGAGCATCATGGCCGGGCACAGTGGCTCACGCCTTTAATCCCAGCACGAGGCAGAGGCAGGTGGATCACCTGAGGTCAGGAGTTCAAGACCAGCCCAGCCAACATGGTGAAACTCTGTCTCTGCTAAAAATACAAGTTACTTGGGAGGCTGAGGCAGAAGAATTGCTTGAACCCAGGAGGTGGAGGTTGCAATGAGCCAAGATCATGCCACTGCACTCCAGCCTGGGTGACAGAGTAAGACTCTGTCTCACACACACACACCAAAAAAAAAAAACCTACAGCATCTACGCATCAAAGGTAAGCTATAAAACAATCAGACTTGCAAAGTTAGACCCACAGAAAGTGTGGAGGTGGAGGATACTTCTCTTCAGCACTTAACTACGGTGATATTTTGCAAGCTCCTCTCTACACCTCTGTCCTACCAGCATCCCTTTCCTATGTCCTAGAACTGCTGTCACAGGCTGGGTTGGCTGGTGTGCTGGTTGGTTGTTCTTGCTAAAATGTTTTCACCACTCAAGTGTAAAGGAGCCAATGGTTGTTAAACACCATGATCTGTGAGGCTGGTATTACTATGTGGCAATGAAAAGGAAAATATGGAAACTGAGGCTCAGTGACCTGTCCAAGATCTCAGCTGCACCAGGAGTCTCACTACATTCAAAAGTCATAGGCTCACAGATTTTCGACAGGAAAGGAGTAGCCTCTGACCCTGGCTGCCCTCCTCCTCCCCCAGCTCTACCCTCTGAAGCTTGAGAGAATCCAGGAAGGGGTGGGGACAGCTACAACAGCTTAACCAGCTGCCTGACATCACAATAGAGCCTGAAGGGTAACTAACCCCTTCCTCCAGCTGGATATAAAATAAAAAGCAGCCAAATACTCCTTTCTTTTCCATCTGTAGGGAAATGAAGCTACTCTCCTTTCTTCCTGTCACTATTAAAATTGTGAAATCATTAACTAGTAGGTATTTTCCATGAGCTGTTGCTTTTAAAGGAGTCTGTCCTTTTCCTTAGCTACCCTAGTTTATTATAACTTCCATGACACAAAGACTCTAAAATGAGGAAGATTTACCAAGTTGTCACTGTACCGTTAAAAAGGAACTCTTATTTTAGAAGATTAAAGAACTTTCCAACTTAATGTATCTGTGCAATTACTGGGAGCAACTCTGGTCAAGGAATAAGTTCTTACTATTATTCTCTTCCAGCTACAGAGAGCCATAACCTTCAAACAAAGAAAGCATTGAATTTCCTTCTCTAGAGTTTGGAAACAGCCTTTCTCTGCTCCCATCATTGCTCAAAGTAAAGTAAATAGAGAAGTTCATTCCCTGCTCACTCATTTGCTCATGAATACGCACACGAGGGACACGACTAGTTACTATGGGGGTTAAAGGGAATCATAACAACCACACACAGTGCCTCATGCCTATAATCTCAGCACTTTGGGAGGCTGAGACAAGGTATATGGCCAGGAATTCAAGACCAGCCTAGGCCATATACCAAGAATCTGTCTCTACAAGAAAAAAAAAAAGTTTCAATTAGCTGAGAGTGGTGGCAGGCACCTGTCATCCCAGCTACTCCAGAGGCTGAGGTGGGAGGACTGCTTGAGCCCAAGTTTGAGGCTGCAGTAAGCTATGACTGCACCCCTAAACTGTAACCTGGGTGCAGAGTGACACTGTCTCCTTAAAAAAAAAAAAAAAAAAAAGGCTGGGCGTGGTGGCTCACGCCTATAATCCTAGCACTTTGGGAAGCTGAGGTGGGTGGATCACGGGGTCAGGAGATGGAGACCATCCTGGCTAACACAGTGAAACCTCGTCTCTACTTAAAAAAAAAAAAAAATTAGCTGGGCATGGTGGTGGGCACCTGTAGTCCCAGCTACTTGGGTGGCTGAGGCAGGAGAATGGTGTGAACTCGGGAAGTGGTGCTTGCAGTGAACCAAGATCACGCCACTGCATTCCAGCCTGGGCAGTAGAGCAAGACTTCATCTTAAATAAATAAATAAATAAATAAATAAATAAATAAATAAGGGACTCAGAGAAGTAAAGGTCTACACAGAAATACCTCTGTCTCCAACTATAAAACAGAAATTGTAACACATGCATCTTACATTATAAGCAGCAAATAAAATAATCCACGGTGCAGGGCATGTGATAAGCACTCGTACATCAGCGATATGAAAAAACCAAGAGGATAAAATTATCCATAGTGTGCTACAACTTATCTAACTAAGAGAGAACATGAATACACACCCATATATGAATACACACATATATTAATATATACCTACACATACTGCCTTGTATTTAAATACTGAAAGAATAAATCATAAAATTTAGGCAGAAAGGCAACAGAGTGGAAGGATCAGAGACAGAGCTAGATTTCCAAATAGATGTTGTTTTGCAGATTTGACTTGAGGCCATATATTGCATTTTTTAACATAATTATGATGCAACAAAACCAAATTTCAAGAACCAATCTATCAAAATGAAAAGCAAAAAAAGAAACAAATGGGCCAGTGTGGTGGCTCACTCCTGTAATCCCAGCACCTTGGGAGGCCAAGGCAGGAGGACTGCTTGAGCCCAGGAGTTCCAGACCAGCCTGGGCAACATAGTGAAACAGTATCTCTACAAAAGATAAAAAATTAGCTGGGCATGGTGGTGAGCACCTGTGGTCCCAGCTACTCCAGGGACTGAGGATCATTTGAGCATTGGAGGTAGGCTGCAGTGAGCTATGATCGCATCACTGAACTCCAGCCTGAGCAACAGAGCAAAATTCTGTCTCAAAGAAAAAAAAAAAAGAAAACCTTATTTTTTAAAAAAAGATTTAAAAAGAAACAACTGAATTTTTTTTTTTAGATGGAGTCTCACTCTGTCGCCCAGGCTGGAGTGTAGTGGCGTGATCTCAGCTCACTGCAACCTCTGCCGCCTGGGTTCATGTGATTCTCCTGCCTCAGCCTCCCAAGTAGCTGGGATTACAGGCACTTATCACTGCGCCCAGCTAGTTTTTGTAGCTTTTTTTTTTTTTTTTTTTTTCCAGTAGAGACGGGGTTTCACCATGTTGGCCAGGTTGGTCTCAAACTCCTGACCTCGGGATCCAGCTGCCTTGGCCTCCCAAAGTGCTGGGATTACAGGCGTGAGCCAATGCACCTGGTCGAAACGACTGATATTAACTACATATCCTGTTGACGACAAAACCACACAGAGAACTATTCCAAGTAACTTTAAAACACAGTAATTTGTACTATACAGTCCTAGTAGAATATATGCTATGGACAAAAAAACTACCAAATAAGTCTTAAGCCATTTTCAAATACTAACCCTGCTGGTGGTAGTATTGGGATTATTATTCTGAGACTTAGGAGCATACTGTGGGATAAGGCAAACAAGAATTTACGCTGGTGTTACAAATAGGATTTTCAGCATGGGAGGAAGGAGCCACAGATATAAGACCAACAAGGGTCAATAAAACCCCGAAACCCTGTATTGGAACAATTAGTGTGAATTCGTGATTTAGCTTTAAAAGAAATCACCCCTTTCTTAGAAACCATGTGCATTCCTTATGCCTCAACTGTGGTCTCTCAATATCACTGTACCAAAGAAACCTGATTCCAGTATCTGGAAACGACTGATTCCCGATCTGGCACAAGAAATGATGAGCCTGGAACATCTTAACATCCTTGCATTCTCATTTGACATCCCAGGCTACTAGTACAGTGTCAAAAGGACTTGACGGTCGACTTGTCCCACTGGCCAAAAATGGGACAACTTTGAGCATCAATAAGGTTAAAAAGTATAACTGACTGAACACATCAAATATGCTTAAACCCATGAGTTCATAAGGTTACAAAAATTCACTAAACACAATTGGAAATCAAGTATTTTGAAAACTGGAAAATAAAGGAGGGGGAAGAAATCAAGCTTTTATCTAGCCTTTCTTCTGCAAAATTTACTTCAGGGAAACCAAATAACTGGACAAGAGTCTCTGCAGAAGTGTTCCAGCTAACAAGTAAAAAAGGAATGTCAGAATTATAATTTCACCATTTTAAACCCTTAACAAATTAATGTACCAGGGAACAATCATCAGTGACTCTTGGCACCACAAGAGATAGAACCAAACAGCGCAGGCTTTCTGATGGAAGTTTATAACACTACGCACAGAAAGTTTTGCCAAAAAGAGGAGGAAAAAAACCTCAAACGTGAGTCTCTAAATCTCTGGCTCTAACCACCATTTTACAGGAAATACATGGACAGAGGAACATCTTATTTGACGCTACTGGAATATAATACAAAACATCAAGACTATGAAGTTTTTGTTGCCAGTCCATGATGACATTATAGAAGTTGAGAATAAGCATTTAGAAGTATTTACAAATTAAACCATAACTTTATGTCTACTGATTTTAACTATTTTTTAATGGGGCTGGTCTTACATACGCCTTTTTTATGTCACTTTTCTATTAATTTGTTTGTATTGTATTTTACAAACAGTCCACAATAGATTGGAAATTTTAAAAATTAGTCCTAAATCACAAATAATATGAAAAGTTTTGCTCTACCAGACAAACATGCATTCAACAAATAAACTGCCAGAGGAAAAATAAATAAGAGACAGAACATGAGAGACAACAGATGTATCAATCCATTGAAATTTTGGAAACTTATCTGGATTCTTATACAAAGTGTAGGAAATACATATGCACAGTTGTACACATATATGTGTATGTACACATGTGTGTGAGAGACAGAGAAACAATATCAGAGAAATATGAACACTGGTGGATATCTGATGATATTAAGGAATATTAGTTTTCCTTAGGCAGATAATGGCATTATGATTTTTCTAAAGCATCCTTATCTTTTAGAGATATATACTTAAATATTTATGGATGAAATGCATTTGGAATTTGCTTCAAAAGTTTGGGGGAAGTACAGGCAAAGGTTATACAGATGAAATAAGATTGTCCACAAATTGGTAGTTGTTGAAGCTGGGTGACAGGGAAATGCAGGTTCATTGTACTGATCTCCCCTCTTAGTTATATAGTTGAAATGTTCACAAAGAAAGGTTTTCTGAACATTTGGCTATTACTACTATTAAACATAACTAAGAGGGAAGTGTATAAGTACTTTAACACGGTTCCATGTAAAATGTGATCTGCTTTCAAATGAGGGAGCCATAACGTTCAACTATAGGGGTGAGAGGAACTTTAATGTAGTAAGAGTAACTTCTAAAACGAGTAAAATGGGGGTATGCTCTGGACCCAGGAAGGAGAAAACAGAAAAAACATGACAGGTGGGAGAGTATAGGGCACAAACAATAGCCAGCAAGGTAGTCAGGGGACTGTGAAATAATAATGCTAACAGATTTCTCTATACCAGGTACTGTATTAGGCACTTTACAGACATTTCTCACCTATTCCTGGTTATCAATCCTATGAAGAATGCATCACTTGCCTCAGGTCTCAGAATCTGAACCAAAGTCTCTGATGCTACATCTCCTTCCCTGTGTTCCTCTGCCTTTCCAGGATAGGGGGAAGATAAGGTTTCATCATGGGGAAGCTTAAATACCAAGCTAAGAAATTTACATGGTACTTTGTGCATAAAAAAGCAATGGTAATTTTTGAAAAGAAAAATACTGTAATTTCAAGTAAACTTTAATAAGATTCATCTGGCAGCAATCAAAACTATCAATTAGGCCAGGCATGGTGGCTCAATCCCATAATCCCAGCATTTGGGGAGGCCAAGATGGGAGTATCACTTGAGGCCGGGAGTTTGAGTCCAGCCTGGTCAACAAAGTGACACCCCATCTCTAATATTTTTTAATGTAATAAATAAAATTTTAACAAAGAAAAACTACCAACCAGAAAGGACAGAATTTAGCAATAGCAGGGGGGCTAGAAGGCTACTGCAATTGTGTGACTGAGACATAATGAGGGCCAGAATTACAGGAGTTGAAATTATGTGCAAAGACAAATGCTTTCTCTCACAGTAATCCCCTCTCTCTGCTGACAGACTCCCCAGGGAGTCTTCCACCACCAACTCTAGACACACTACAGTTTGTCAGCCCAGAAATTACATGATAGCCTAGGTTTCCAGAATGACACATAAACATAAAATCCTAGGTGTGGTCTGACAGGAACAGCACTATCACCCACCACCCCAGATCAAGATACTTCTCCGAAGGCAGCATAAAAACCTTAAACATTTTTGGCAGACACATGAGCGTAAGTCACATGCTAGTAACACACCCAGGTCCTTTCACATAGGTGCTATGGGGTAGTTACTTCATTTTTGGATCCAAATGCAAGATGCAGGATTCTATTCCATGTTAGCTGTTAATTTTAATTAAAGATCTTAATGGACCTGCATTTTCTAACTTGGAGTACATGCTATATCCGTCAAGACATTTACAAATTCAGCTGGGCGCTGTGGCTCATGCTTGTAATCCCAGCACTTTAGAAGGCCAAGGTGGGAGGATCACTCAAGGCCGGGAATTCGAGACCAATCTGGGCAACATACCCCATCTCACAAAAAAATACAAAAATTATCCAGGCATGGTAGTGTGCACCTGCAGTCCTAGCTACTCAGGAGGGTGAGGCAAGAGGATCTCAAGCCCTGCAATTCAAGGCTGCAGTGAGCTATGATCATGCCACTGCACTCCAGCCTGGGCAACAGAGCAAGACTCTC
This sequence comes from Chlorocebus sabaeus, assembly GCF_047675955.1. Taxonomy (NCBI): domain Eukaryota; kingdom Metazoa; phylum Chordata; class Mammalia; order Primates; family Cercopithecidae; genus Chlorocebus; species Chlorocebus sabaeus. The sequence goes on from NC_132908.1 coordinate 21,033,762, forward strand.
TAAAAATAATAACAATTTAAAGTTGTATTTTATTTTAGTTTTGTAGACACAGGATCTTGTTATGGTGCCCTGGCTGGTCTTGAATTCCTGGGCTCAAGCAATCCTCTACCCTCAGCCTCCCAAAGTGCTGGGATTACTGTCATAAGACACTATGCCCAGCCAAATTTTTTTAGAAGACATTTACAAATTCAATTAATATACCTAGGTTAAGTCCTCATCCAACTCACTGGCAAAAATGTTGTTGGAGACAGGATCAAACACAGAAACCTGTTGTGTCACTAGAGTACTAAAGGACTGAAATGTGCAAGCAATAAAATGAGTGTAGCAATGAATGGGAGGGCATTTGATGCTGAAGAACTCTAATGAACCATAAAAGGCACATAGAACGTGCCATCATTAGCTTGCTTTTCTCTCTGGGCTTGTGTACATGAATTTACTTTGTAAATGATATGGCCCTACACAAATAAGCGGCATTTTCATTACTGTAATTATTATTGTTTCTTAAATCTCCTGACAATCAGATGGCTGTCTGCCTTGCTCTTCAGGATTAGAAGAATACCAAGAATTAAAGCCAAAACATGTACTGAGCTGGTGATGGGTTTACAAAGAAGGGTTCTTTCCAGTAGAAGCAGATACCAACAAAGGCATTTCCTGACCAGTCCTATGAAATCTTCTAAAGCGTGAACTGTTTGTTTGTGGACACATGGTTTGCTACCATCCGAACCCAACAGCTGGAGGGAAGAAGCAACAGATGTTCAGTGACTGGCCAATTGCTCTAGGAACTGCCACAGTCCACGGTTTAAAACAATGATTTCTAAATAGAGAAAGATCACAATCAAATCAAAGACAAGACATCCCCATGTGCTCCACTGCAAAAATGTTTGTTACACATAAAAGGTCATCTGAGGAACAGCCAATGAACAATTAATTAGCAGAGCAAACAAGAATATTTTTGAAGGAAGAAGCAACAGAGGACAGAACTTTAAATTACTGAATTTTGAATGATTTCTTTTCCCCTACTAAATATAAAAGGTTTTTTTTTTTTTTGCGGAAACTATGAGGTCATTGTTTTTCAGAGTCTTTACTATAGGAAACAGCTGTGGGGACTACACAAACAGAGAACACTGCCCTATTTAGTAGCCCCTCATTGTGACCAGTGTATAGATGGGGACAGGAAAAATCCATCAAGCCACACACAAATAAAACAAAAGTAGCAGAGTCAAACTAAAAACTTTAAGTCACACAAAGGAAGACGTAAAACAACTAACCTAGGAAAAGCATCTATATGATTACAACTGTATCTTGATTTAAGAGACAGTTCCATGTTTAGACTAGATCAGTTCCTTTCTACATGGGTCACCAAAAACTTACATGATTCATATTGCACAGTACCTGAAAATGGTAATATTCAATAAATATAGCTTTTAAAAAAGTTTTCTTGGGATTCTTATGTTCAAATACTATATGACCCAATCAAAATGAAACTTATCCACCCACATCCAGAATGGCTTTCCATTTTATTTTTCCAGTCGTCAAGAGTGCCATCCCCAAACACCCTGTTTCAAAACCTCTATGTTATTTTCATCTCCTCCTCCTTATCCACTCTTCACACACTCATAAAGCTGCCAAACACTGTCAACACTGCTTCTAACATACATTTTACATAAGCTCAAAAGTCAGAAGAAAGGAGCAAGAGACAAAGAGAAGAAAGTAAGTGATCTTACAGAGCCAAACCATATCATTCCACCCCGGCCCCTCCCAAATCCCATGTCCTTTTCACATTTCAAAATCAAAAAAAAAAAAAAAAAAAAAAAAGAAAGTAAGTAAGGTGAATCCAGCCCAGTCCACCAGGAGGCATGTGACTGCCCTCCTACAGTATCACCCAAGACTCTGCTTAAGCTTGTTCAGTGATAGGAAAAATACTATTATGTGAGGCAGCTCATCCTATTTTCAGACAACCTGCTCATAAATCCTATATACAAGGCCCGTCATTCCCTTTTCTAATTTCTCCTCTCCCCTCTCAAAGCTTCAAGCCCAAGAGTAATCACAGTCCTCAAGTGAGGTCTGACCCAAGCCCACAACAGAACTGGCCCACCACCAGCACATCTACATTTATAACATCAGAGGCTGGGGCTGGCTGCTCTGCAAGCTGTCTTTGGTTGTGGCATGTTCCTCTCAGATTAACCAACACGTTGCGCACCTCCTACAAACCAGGCACAGAGATTCGATGTTGAGTAAGACATAAGCACTGCACAGGAGGGAGTGGAGGGGAGATGGCAATGGATTTAGGAAACAGAATCCTTTTGCCTCTGAGAGTGATTTTTCTATGTTTTTAAACAGTTCATACAACATGGGGATTATCTGATCCTTGGAAGAATGTATGAATAAATCCACCCAATCCTGCTACCCTTTAAGGGAATAGGCAGTTCTTTAAGAGCCTTCCATTTCTTCCTCAGTTATCAGTCAATTCAGGCTCTCCTACTGTAACATTTTTAGTTGATATTTTGTGAAGAGTTACTGATTGTATCAGTGACAGGCAGGCATTCAGTAAACATGGTTACCTGCCCCAAATTAATACACATATTTAACATTAAAATTCACACAGATTGGCCAGGCGCAGTGGCTCATGCCTATAATCTCAGCACTTTAGGAGGAACAGATGGGCAAATCACTCAAGCCCAGAAGTTCAAGGCCAGCCTGGGCAACATGGCAAAACCTATCTCTACAAAAAAATACAAGTTAGCCAGGCATGGTGGTATGCACCTGTAGTCCAAGCTACTCGGGAGGCTGAGGTGGGAGGACCACTTGAGCCCGGGAGGTCAAGGCTGCACTGAGCCAATATCATGCCACTGCACTCCGGCCTGGCCAACACAGTGAAACCCTGTCTCACAAAAAAAAAAAAAAAAAAAAAATCGAACAGATGACTGTTTTTGAAACTTGACAAAATGATTCTAAAATTTGAAGGAACTTTAAATAGCATGAGAAAGAAGACTAAGCAACAATAACACTATACAGCACCAGCAAAAGAATTGATGAAACAGAATACAAAATTCAGAAATAAACTAAAATTCTAAATATACAGAGAAACCTTTCGTAAATAAGCAGGATGATCGTAAGGTCGGAGTAACCAATGGTAACAACATCAGTTAGCTCTCAGTGAGCCCTGGCGGTATGCCAGATCCCCTGCCAAGTTTTTCTCTCATTTGTTTTCAAAACAGCCTTATGAAATAGATATACTCTTATCTCAACTTTACAGATGAGGAAATTAAGCCCAAAGAGTTAAGTGCCAAATGTCCTGAGGCTAGCAAGTGGTGCAGCCAGGATTTGAACGCAGGCAGTCTGGATCCCCAGTCAAGCTCTTAACCACTCACTATACTACACAAGAACACAAGATGGAAAATACCAAACCTTAAAATAAATCCTCACTGTATGCATGCACCAAAGTAAACTCCATATTCTGAAGAGATAAATATTTTAGAACACAGTAGAAAAAAAGCTAAAAAAAAAAAAAAAAAAAAAAAAAAAAAGAAAGAAAAATTATCCTATATGCAAGAACACCATTTTCAGCTATATAATAACAAAAGCAATAAGGGAAAAGGTCAGGTTAAAAAATATAAATTAAATTTAAAACTTTCTGTAATATACAAAAGTACCAAACTAAAAGAGCAAGAAAATGAAGAAAATATTTTTATCAAATATACCAAATGTTTAAAGTTGTTACCTTATATAAACACACACACACACACACACACACACATATTCTATAGAAAGCTCTTATAAAGTTTAAAAATCAAAAACAGTCTTCAGAATCTAAATAGACACCATAACCAAATGGGATTTATTTCTGGAATGAAAGGAGGTTCAACATGAAAACTGATCACAACATTAACAAAATAATGAGAAAAAAGCAAACCATGATCATCTCAGTTGACGCAGAAGAAAGCATTTGACAAAATTCAACACTCTTTCATGATAAAAAATACTCAACAAATTGGGAATAGAAGGAAACTTCCTCAACATGATAGAAGCACCATATTAAAAAGCCCCCAGCTAACATCATACTCAATGGTCAAAGACTAAAAGCTTTTCCTCTAAGTTCAAGAAACAAGACAAGGATGCCTACTTTTATGACTTCTATTCAACATAGTATGAGAAGTTCCAGACAGAGCAATTAGGCAAGAAAAAGAAACAAAAGCCATTGAAAATGAAAAGGAAGAAGAAAAATGATCTCTTTTCACAAATGACATGATCTTGTATGTAGAAACACCTAAAGATTCCATACCAAAATCTGTTAGCACTAATAAATAAATTCAGCAAAGTTGCAGGATACAAAATCAACATGCAAAAATCAATTGCATTTTTATATACTAGTAATGAACAATACAAAAATAAAATAATTCCATTTACAATAGTATCGATAAGAAAAAAATACTTAGGAATAAATTTAACCAAGGAAGGAAAAAAACAGTACACTGAAAACCACAAAACATAGTTGAAAGGAATTAAAGACATAAATACATGGAAAGACATCCCATCTTCAAGGCTTTGAAGACTTAATATTGTTAAGATGGCAATATTACCCAAATCGATCTACATATTCAAGGCAATCTCTGTCAAAATCCTAACAGTGTCTTTTTGAAGAAATAGAAAAGTACGTCCCAAAATTAATATGGAATAATCTCAAGACACTGAAGCAAAACAATCTCGAAAAAGACAAAATTGAAGGACTCACACTTCTGATTTCAAAACTTACTACTGTACACAGCTACAGTAATGAGAACAGTGAGGTAAAGATACATAAAGATAAAGCCTAATAAAAACAGACATATAAATCAATGGAATAGAACACAGAGTCAAGAAATAAACCCTCACATATATGATCAATTGATTTTCAACAAGGGTACCAAGATCATTCAACAGGGAAAGGATAATTTTGTTAACCATGGTATGGTCCTGGGAAAACTGGACAGCCACATGCAAAAGAATAAAGTTGGACCCTTACCTAAAAAATTAATTCAAAATGGATGAAAAACCTAAACATAAGAACTAAAACTATAAAACTTTCAGAAGAAAACAGAGGCTTTATGACACTGGATTTGGCAATGATTTCTTGAATATGACCAAAAGCACAGGCAACAAAAGAAAAAGTAGAAAAAGTGGATGTCATCAAAATTAAAACCTTGGCTGGGCACAGCGGCTCACACCTGTAATCCCAGCACTCTGGGAGGCCAAGGTGGGCAGATCACTTGAGGTCAGGAGTTCGAGACCAGTCTGGCCAACACGGTGAAACCCTGTCTCTACTAAAAATACAAAACACTAGTCAGGCGTGGTGGCGGATGCCTGTAATCCCAGTTACCCAGGAGGCTGAAGCAGGAAAATTGCCTGAGCTTGGGAGCCGGAAGCTGCAGTGAGCCGAGATCGTGCCACTGCACTCCAGCCTGGGCAACAACAAAGCAAAACTCCATCTCAAAAAAAAAAACAAAAAACAAAAAAACACTTTTGTGCCTGAAAAGGCACTACCAAGGGATTGAATGACAGAATGGAAGGTAATAGCTGCTATTCATATATCTGATAAGAAATTAACATCTAGAATATATAAAGAACTCTCACAATTCATCACCACCACTAACAAAAAACTAATTCAAAAATTAGCAAAGACCTGAATAGACATTTCTCCAAAGATGTACAAATGACCAATATGCACTTGAAAAGGTGCTCATCATTAGTCATTAGGAGAATGTAAAACAAAACCACAATGAGGCCTGGTGTGGTGGCTCATGCCTATAATCCCAGCACTTTTGGAGGCCAAGGCGGGTGGATCAGTTGAGCCCAGGAGTTCAAGACCAGCCTAGGAAACATGGTAAAACCCCATCTCTACAAAAACACAAAAATTAGCCAGGCATAGTGGCACGCACCTGTAGTCTGAGCTACTCAGAGGAACTCAGGCAGGAGGATCCCTTGATCCCAGGAGGTTGAGGCTGCAGTGAGCCATGACGGAACCACTGCACTCCAACCTGAGTGACAGAGCAAGACCCTGTCTCAAAAAGAAAAAAAACACACACACACACACACAATAAGATACCACTTTACACCCACTAGGATGACTATAATCAAAAGCAAATGGAAACTAACAAATGTTGGTGAAGATGCAGAAGAATCAGAACCCTCATCCATTATCGGTGAGAATGTAAAATGGTGCAGTTAGTGGAAGACAGTTTGACAGTCCCTCAAAAAGTTAAACATAGAATTACATGATCTGAAAAAACTGAAAACAAGAACTCAAACAGATACTAGTACATCAATATTCACAGGATCATTATTCACAATAACCTAAAGGGGGAAACGATCCAAGTGTCTACTGACAGATAAAAGAATAAAAACCTGTTACATACAAATGATGGAACAGTATTCAGCCATAAAAAGAAACGAAATTCTGATACATGCTATAACATGCATGAGCCTTGAAAACATTATGTTAAGTGAAACAAGCCAGACAAAAAATTTTTGCATATTATATTATAGAATTCCCTTTTTATATGGTACCTAGAATAGGCAAATTCATAGAGACAGAAGAAAAATAGAGGTTACTGAGGACTAGAGAAGAGTTACTGTTTAATGCATACAAAGTTTCTGTTTGGGATGATGAAAAAGTTTTTGAAATGGAAAGATGGTTGTACCACACTGTCTGTACCTAACGCCACTGGACTGTGGTTTTTTTCATTTTTTGTTTTTGTTTTTGTTTTGAGACAGAGTTTCACTCTTGTTGCCCAGGCTGGAGTGTAATGGCTCAATCTCAGCTCACCACAACCTCCGCCTCCTAGGTTCAAGAGATTCTCCTGCTTTAACCTCCCTAGTAGCTGGGATTACAGGCATGTGCCACCACGCCTAGCTAATTTTGTATTTTTAGTAGAGACGGGGTTTCTCCATGTTGGTCAGGAGGCTGGTCTCAAACTCCCAACCTCAGGTGATCCGCCCTCCTCGGCCTCCCAAAGTGCTGGGATTACAGGCATGAACCACTGCACCCAGTCCAATTATATACATAAAATGGTACATTTTATGTTGTGTATATTTTACTACAATAAAAAAAGTTTTTAAATGCTAAGAGATAAATGAGCAAAGAAAGGACATAACAAATTTAAATTACAAAACCAAACTCATTCTACAAATGGCTTCTGGGTACCCAACATGTACCATTTACTGTGCTGGGTGAAGTTTATTATCAACTAGCAGCACTGTAATTTTTGTAATTTCTTTTCTTTGCAATGTAATATAACACATGAGAAATCAAAAAGATGTCCATACATTTTTCATGTTCTAAGGATATGTCTGGAAATGTATCCTAAAGAAATAACCCAACAAAACAAAAAGCTATTAACACAATTCATGTTCATTATAGTTAAAAAAAAAAAAAAAAAAAAGAGTCGGGAAGAAAATGTACAAAGGAAGAGGACAGGATAAGTAAATTATCACTTAGCAATGTGATAATACCACATAAATCATGAAACACTAAACAGTATTACAAATGTTCTTTAGAAACATAAAAAATGTTTTACAAGTTGCATTTAAAACTCATAATCCGAAGTGGTCTGACCAGAATAACAACTATATAAAATATCGTAAATGGACAAGAAGTACAAAAATGTAAATCAATGGCACCTTAGGGCAGTGCGTTCCACAGAGTAAGAGCATGTATGTCACACTGCCCTAAGTTCAAGTTGAAGCTCTGCCCCTGCAAACGTGTAAAGAACCAAACTAGGTCAAATCAGAATGACAGATTCAGTGCTAGTTTACATCGTTGGTTGGGAAGACATTTTTAAAAAACCTCGGAATTGGAGTTTTATAACAAATAGAAATATCTAGCCAAAACTCTATCCTAAACTACCAAATATTTCCCCTCATGAATTACCATGGGACCACAAATATAACATGTCTAAAATAGAATTTATCATCTTTGAAAAGTTCTAAATTGCTTCAGTTTCCCAAATGTTACCAGTTTCAAAGAGGCTAAAGTATATATACATACTGTTTGTCCTAAATCAGTTTCTGTCCTTTCCCCTCTTTCATCATCACTCAACCCATCCTCAATGTACCTACCTCGTGAGTGAACATTCTTTTAAAAATAAAAGAAAAAAGACAATCATACCACAAGCTTGTCTAAAATTATTTGGTTCCTGCCTTTGCAGAATGCCATTCTGCAACATGGCACCCAAGGACTTCCAGAGCCAGCCCTGCTCAAACCATCACTCAGCGGGCCTCCTCCCATTCTACCTTGTCAACCACTACCCTTCTGCTACAACCACCCTAGACCTTGACATTTTCTGAAGAAGCCATGTTGTTTGAGGTTCCAAACCTTTGCACTTACAGACTTTGCTACCCTGCAAAGGACTTTCCCACCCTTCCCCTATCTACCTAGAAAATTCCTACCAAATCCTTCAAGACACGGAGCAGGTATTGTTTCTTCAGTCACCCCGCAGGCCCCATTCCTCCCTCAGGTGACCTCACCCCTAGGTTTGCACAGCACTTATGTAAGTAACTCTGTACCAGTACTCGTCCTATCCTATTGCAATTATTTTTATACCCATTTGTCTTCCCTTCTAAACCCTGAATTCCTTGAGGACATGGGCCACTTCACTCATTGCCGTATCTCCAGTGCCTTCTAATGCAGGACCAGCACAGTATATGTGCTCAATAAATCTATGGACTTAATAAATCTATACCCTGTCTGCAAAATACCAACCTGATTTGTTTCTTAATGGGCATAAATTGATATTTCAGGCTAGGCGCGGTGGCTCACGCCTGTTAATCCCAGCACTTTGGGAGGCTGAAGTGGGTGGACCACCTGAGGTCAGGAGTTCGAGACCAGCCTGGCCAACATGGTGAAACCCTATCTCTACTAAAATACAAAAATGAGCTGGCCACAGTGATGCGCACCTGTATCTCAAAGTCTCTCAAAGTCATCCATAATGTGCCCCCTCTCCTCTCCCCAGTCATCTAAATTTATCTCCCCTTCATTCCAGTTACTCGGGGGCTGAGGCAGAAGAATTGCTTGAACCCGGGAGGCAGAGGTTGCAGTGAGCTGAGATCACGCAGATCATGCCACTGCACTGCAGCCTGGGCAACAGAGCAAGACTCCGTCTCGAAATAAAAAATAAAGTAAAATAAACTGATATTTCTGCAGCTCTACACTGTATTCAGCGCTAAGAGCAGGTCGTCAAACTGTAAAGCAAACCAGGTGTCATGACTCTGCCTTCCTGGTTTTGCTGCTACCTCTCTGACTGCCCCTTAAGAGGTCCTCTTTCTCCTCCTGTCCTCTCAGTTTTAGTTTCCCTCAAAGGCTTTGTCATGGGCCTCAGACCTTCTAAATATGCTCCTGGCTTCAATTATCACCTCTATGCAGCTGAATCCAAGTCTACACAGCTAGTTCTAAATTGCACCTGATTTCCAACTGTCTAAAGACTTCATCTCTTAAGTGGGAAGGTCATATCCTATGACTCCCAACCCCACATATTCAAATTAAATGCACAATCTTTCTGCTCCTCATGCTCCACAAACCACTTCCCTTTCTAAGTGCTCAATTTTTATCAGCTATTAAATTTATATCAAATATCCCTATTATTTCTTTACCACCTTGGCCTGAAATCTCAGTATTCCCTTTACCACTCCGCGTCTTGCAGTTTCCTTAATAATGTCCAATGTCCTCCAAAATGTCTCTTGGATTCACCTTTCCTCCCCCTTTTCCTCACTTCATTCCTGTGATTGTTTTCTCCCTGTATTTATTTTCTCCTCCATTTGATTCATTTTCGCTCACCATCAGACCCATTTTTCTAAAATCGTTTTCATCAAATCAATCTCTCTGCACAACTCGAGAAGCCTCAGTTGAATCACTACTGATTGCAGCCTCAAGGCTAAACTGTTGTGACAGACTCTCAAAGTCATCCATAATGTGCCCCCTCTCCTCTCCCCAGTCATCTAAATTTATCTCCCCTTCATTCCAAATCAGTGGTTCTCAATTTTGCTGCCCAGGGACATTTGGCAGTATCTGGAGACATTTTTAATTGCCATGCCTTGGAGTAGGGGGGAGGGAGTACAGTCACATCTAGTGGGTGAAGGCCAGGGATTCTGCTAAACATCCTACAGTGCCAGGACAGCCCCCAACAACAAAGAATTATCCAGCCCAAAATAGCAACAGTGCCAAGGCCGAGAATCTGCTCCAAATCAAGGCTCTCTGTCCCCAGACCATGCTATATCTGTATCTCTGCTCAGAATATTTCCTTAGCAACCTAGAATGTCGTCTCTCTTCCCCTTAACTATCAATGTTTTATTTATCTTCAAATCCCATTCTAAGTCTATAGCCCATGGCTTTAAATACGTCATCTACTGGGGACGACTCCAAAATGTTTATCTTATCTTCTGAGTTCCTTACTGTCTACTAGACATCTCATGAGTGTACTAGTTAACATATCTGAACCTGAATTCCTGACTCCCCCAAAACTGCTTCTCCTCAAATAGGTATACAGCCCCAGTTGCTCAGGAAAACAGGTGGGAGTTATTCTGGATGCTCTCCTCGATGTCCTCTGCTCCAGTGTCTGGCCACAAATCAATCCATTAGCAAGTTCTGTCAAAAGTCTACCTCCAGACACATCTTAAATCCATCCACTTCTCCACCTCCCTCCATCATCCCTTTTACCTAGTTCACCACAAAAGCCTCCTGACTGGTCTCTGCCTCCATTCTACTCACTATTCAGTGCCCGAAATGGCCACTTCACATTTTCCCAAAATCATACCAGGACTCTATTTAAAGCCTACAACAGCCCCCATGTGTCTTGGAATAAAATCTAAAACCCCTTACCTTGGTCTATAAGGCACTATAGCTACACAAGGCAGACTCGGCCTCTGCCTACCTGGCTCCTGCCTCTCTTTCCACCTCCTCCACCCCACTTTCCTCCTGGCTCTCTAGCTGCAAGTAAGATCCGTCAGACTTTTAAGTGTACCCTCAGCTCTTTCCAACTATAGCGCATTCTGCATTTTATTCCTCCTGCCTGGTCACACCCACTACTCTCTCTCATACACCTATTTCTCTTTAGCACTTATACAATATATTTTTTTTAATTTTTATTTTTTGGACACAGGGTCTCACTCTGTAGCCCAGGCCAGAGGGCAGTGGCGCAATCTCAGCTCACTACAGCCTTGACCTCCCAGGCTCAGGTGATCTTCCCACCTCAGCCTCCAAAGTAGCTGGAACCACAGGTGTGTGCCACCACACCCAGCTAATTTTTGTACTTTTTGGAGAGACAGGGTTTCGCCTGTTGCCCAGGCTGGTCTCGAACTCCTGGGCTCAAGCTATCTGCCTGCCTCAGCCTCCCAAAGTGCTGGGATTACAGGCGCATGCCACCATGTCTGGCCTACTGTAATTCTTAATTTCATATTTACCAGTGTTTATTGAATAATATCTGCCTCCTCTGTAGCAATAAAAGTTCCATGAAGGAAGGGACCACACGGTCTTTTACAGTTTTTTTACCATTATCATATCACCTTGTTTTCCACTATATAACAAATGACCTGTACAATATGTGGCATGGAGTTAGAAACTCAAATTTGTAGATGCTTAATTGCTGACAACAAATAAAAGGATGAATAAATAAATCTTTCTACTTACACTTTCGTACACAATGATCTCACCTCTCTCTGAGCTCCCAGTGAACTTTCCTCACCAGTACAACTTAAAACAGCTTCTCTATAAGCAGCTAAGTTCCCTGAGGGCATGAACCTAGTCCTATAACCTTTGTACTTAATCCTCTATTCCCAGCCCAACACCTAAACAATAACTGCGCAGCAAATGTGATTCAGGTCCACAAATATGGAGTTCATAATTATCACATGTATTTTTATTCCTCAATTAGTCCTCTTGGAAAATTTACTGTAATTCTTAACACTTTACTTTTACCAAACTTGGTAAGATGTGGCAAACATCAGCTTAAAGCTTACTGGAGAGAGATCCACACGTGTTGATATATGTGTTGAAACAATCTGAAAGGAATGTGTTTTAAGAAAGACTTCCAAAAACACCTAAGCCTGAGGAGCAATCGCACAAATGTGAAGCCAGCTGCAGATGACCTTATTTTCACTCCAATTCAGCACCACAGTCTCAGAGGAAAAAATGTTACACGTTTCAGCATGTCCCCTCTGCCCGTGTATGTGTTATGTTGAGACCTGTCGTTTCATTGCTTGTACTGATAAGGTCACCCCAGGCCCAGGACCATTTGTGCACCAGCAGCGCAGGGGTACACAGAGTTGACAGTCAGTGGAAGTCAGAACTCTGGTTCTGCTCCCTCAACATCTAGCCAGCAGGTGAACTCAGTTCCCTCATCCTGAAAGGCTACGGACTACTCACACCACATGAGTCTCCTTCCAAGTCTAAAATTTCATGATTCTATCAACTTTCTCCCTCAGAGATTTGGAGCTTTGCTAAAACTCAAGTGATGGCATTTGATGGACCAGAGAAGTGACCAGGAAGGGATGTAGTTTCTATTTTATACTCTGTCACAAAACTAAATGTGACCTACACAATTTCATTTTTTCCCCCAAGGGACACCCTGAAGTCAGTGTGCTTTGTGGAAAACACTGAAATAACAGTATACTAAAAGAGCTTGACACAAACCAGAAAAAAACTGTGTACCATGGGTGTGCAGCATAGCACCAGAATCCCCAGCATGGGTGCATGGAAAAGCAGGCTGGGAAACTCAGCAAGTGTGAGCCTCCAATTGCCAGGTTGTTCCCCACTAGTCTCTTATGCATGTTTATTCCTTTAGTGACTTGAGAATTCTCACTAATAAATAAGCACTACAAGGCACCAAAGTTCAAGGAAAAAAAAATATGTGAGAGAGAATTCTATTCATCAATTACTATTTGTTTCACTGCAAATTTGGAAGGAGTCCCCACAATTCTTTTATCAATAGATCACTCTGTTCTAGCTGTTCTTCGCCAGCACAATTTAAAAACTGCTGCCATAAAATTTATCTTTCTTGCTTGAAAGATGACCATCCATCTTTTTACTTGTTGCAAAACGGCTCTGAGCACTAAAACTCAGAAAGCATTTGTGAGAATCTGGGGCACCCATGCTCCTATGAAAGCAATAAGCTGATTTCCCTTTAACACAGCATATTATGTATTCAGAGTGATTTATTTACTCTCACTATTTTACTAAGAAAGTGATGCAAGGGTCCTGCCAGTGAAGTCTAAGTTTTACCCTAGTGTTGCTGCAAACACATATATACACTCAGAGACAGGGGAGAAAGAGAAGGAGAAAGAGAGAGGGAGAGGTTGCGGGGAAGAGAGTGAGATAGAGCAAGAGACAGTGAGAGAGAGAGAGAGAGAACACAGAGACAGAGAGAGAGAGAGAGAGATAACAAGGTAACCATTTTAAAGGTTAGGGAAGTAAGGGGAAACTTGTGCTGAGTCTCCAAACATTCCTCCAAAGTTTCTCAGCCTCAGCAATATTGACACTTGGGGGTGAAAATCCTTTATTAAGGGGGGCTGTCCTGCACATTGTGTGACATTTAGCAGCATCCCTGGAATCTACCCACCACATGCCAGTAGCATCCTGATCCCAGCTGTGACAACCAAGTAGGGTTCCAGATATTGACAAATGTCCCAGGGGGTGGGAGCAGGGTGGGGTGAGGACAGGCAAAAGTGCCCGTGTTGAAAACCAGTGGTCTAAGAGTAGGAAACAAACAAACAAAAAAGTGTAAAAAGAGAAAGGATAAAGGTAATGACTAGAGACGTTTTTTAAAGCGTATCAATGTTGAGCTAGTCAATTCATTTCATCCTGGGAAACGAAAACCCAACTTTAACAACCATCTAGCCCATCCAAAACCAAAAACCATCTACTTGGCAAGCTCCTAAAACTCAAATCAATGTGGTTAGAAAGGAAGAAAGAATTCTAATTGAAAAACTTACAAGAAAAACATTAGTAACTTAAAGTTTTAAGATAATAAAAGCACAGACGTAGTAAGTGCTTTTCTAACCTCAAGGCAAACCATCTCAAGATGGCAAATTGGTTTTATCTCCTCTGCCAACTTCAACCAACTGATGGTGGCTGCCTAGAGCCCTTCTAGAACTGAGCAGGATTCTACGGCTGAATATGAACAATCTGAGAGTGAAGGATATCTGAATGAAATAACAATGTCCACCCCAAGCAGGCGAAGCAAGAGTGAGCCCTCAGGTCCGTCTTCTGGTGTTTAACTTTGTTTTGTTTTGTTTTGGCGGGGGCGGGGGGGACAGAGCCTTGCTCTGTCACCCAGACTGGAGCGCAGTGGTGTGGTCTCTGCTCACTGCAACCTCCACCTCCTGGGTTCAAGAGATTCTTATGCCTCAAACTCCCGAGTAGCTGGGATTACAGGTGTGCGCCACCATGCTCGGCTACTTTTTGTATTTTTTTAGTAGGGACGGGATTTCACCATGTTGTCCAGGCTGGTCTGGAACTCTTGGTCTCAAGTGATCCACCCACCCTGGCCTCCCAAAGGGATTACACCTCCCACCTGGGATTACAGACATGAGCCACTGTGTCCTGCCTTAGCATTCAACTTTCTTTATACTCAAAATAATATCCATCAAATTTAGCTAAAATAAAACATTTTTTAAAAAAAGTAATCAATTTGCCAGAGTTACCTAACTTGGGGGAATAAAAAGGGGAAAAGAATCTAATTATACCACTTCCTTGCTTAAAAATCAGCTCTGGATTCTCAACTTGCAGAGGATGAAATCCAAACCAGCATAGCTCACGAAGCCCTTCACAGTGCGTTTCTAACACACTTCTCCCAGGCTTCCTGCACCCCCATTGCTCTCAACGGTGCAGCCAGCCACTAAATGTCTATTCCCCAAAACCACACGCCCTTTCATGCCACTCTGCTACTTCCTCGCCCTGCAAATTTATATTCATCTTTCAGAACACTGCTCAGGAGCCACCTTTTCGGTAATGCTTTCCTTGTTCCTTGGTGCCTGCTACACACAGGATGGTCCTTGAGCCAAAAGCACCAGCATCACCAGGGAGTTTGTTAGAAATGCAGAATCTTGGGCACCACTCCAGCACTACTGAATCTCCATTTGCTTTGTAGCAAGATCCCCAGGTGAATTATGTGCACACTGACGCGTGAGAAGCGCTGTCTCAGGGAACTTCCCAGATCCCACTAGACTCAGTACTTCATAGCTGCCTGGGAGGTAAACCCCTCCTTTACTCATCTCCTCTATGAAGACAAGAAAACCCAAATACCCACCCTCCAGCCTCCATGACAGCCAACTGACATGGTTATAGCCACTGAGATGTCAGCAGAAGCCTGCTGAGGGGGCTTCTGGAAGAATTTTTATTTCCCTAATGACTTCCTGCCCTCCTGGGTAGAATGCTAGGTGCTGTGGCTGCCATCATTGGACAACCATGAGGTGACAAACATAAGAACAAAAAGTCAATGATAGCTAAAAAGACAACAGGGTGGAAATACAGAAATGGTCTGGATTCTTGTCGGGCCCAACAAGCCACTGAACCATAGAACCATCCAACTCCGGAATCACTGTGTGTGCCAACTGCAATGTTTTTATTGCTTAAGGCACTATCATTAAGGCTTTTCCTTTCTTGGGCTGAAGGCATTCCTAACTGATTAAGTAAGCCTTCGATAAATGGGAGGTGAATGAATGAATGTAGAGTGAAACCTACTAAAGGTTCAGGAGATTACATTTTTTAAAAAGTCAGGCCTCTAAGAATCTTTCATGTCTGCCAAAACATGCCTATAAATCAGTCTCTGCACTTCTAGAATTATTGACCCATTTCAGTTCACAGCTTAATGGATAAAAAAGTGAACACAAACTCATAAAAAGCAATGCAAATGTTCACATACAAAGATGCTGTAGAAATTGATTTTCACATTTTGGAAAAGAGGAGAAAACCGAACTTAAATACTAGGCTCTGACCTCGAAAAGTTTACAAATGCTGTGGCTACTTACAGGCAATTGTAAGCAAAGACAGGCAGGATGGGGGGGTGGAGGGTGG
This sequence comes from Chlorocebus sabaeus, assembly GCF_047675955.1. NCBI lineage: Eukaryota > Metazoa > Chordata > Mammalia > Primates > Cercopithecidae > Chlorocebus > Chlorocebus sabaeus. The sequence goes on from NC_132908.1 coordinate 21,049,801, forward strand.
ACCTACAGTAGCCAGTTCTCCTGATCATTCTCCCTTTCTAATTTTGAGATCTCAGCTGGGCACGGTGGCTCACACCTGTAATCTCAGCACTTGGGGAGGCCGAGGAAAGTGGATCAAAAATTAACCGGGCATGAGGTGGGCGCCTGTAGTCCCAGCAACTCGGGAGGCTGAGACAGGAGAATTGCTTGATTGAACACAGGAGGCAGAGGCTGCAGTGGACTGAGATTAGGCCACTGCCCTCCAGCCTGGGCGATAGAGCGAGACTCCATCTCAATAATAATAATAATAATAATAATTATTATTATTATTATTATTATTTTGAGATCTCTGACATAGATCTCATTTTTTTCCAGTCCCTATCTCAGTCAAGTACTTCCATTCAAGTCAAGATCAAACAGCAATGATTTTTTTCCAAGAAAAACAGCACTGAGCAGCATAAAATATAAGGAAAAGGTATTAAACGGGGAGAGATGCACACTGGCCATGTAGTTCGTCAGCAAGAAAGCAGGATCTTAACCAAGTGCGGATCCTCGGCTAGTTCACCGTTTTATATTTTAACAAAATCATCTCCTTTTACTTAAATAAATGTATGTTATAAAGAAGTTTTATAGCACCAATGGGAAACCAGTACCTTTTGCCAAGAATTGAAGACAAATGGAAACCCAATAAAAGCATAACCTTATTAAATTCTAGCTACTGTTGCCTGCCAACGCTTCTAGACTTGAAGTTTGTTCTCTCTGTTTAAAAAAAAATGGGTGGGGGGTGAACAAGAGGTGTTAAAAACAGGCTAACATCAAGCTGAGATTTTGTCCTGGGCAAGATCAGGATAGGAAAAAAAAAAAGGAATTAACTTTTTCCCTGTGTGATTTCATGCTGTTTTTTGTTTTGTTTTGTTTTGTTTTTAGAGACAGAGTTTCTTGTTGCCCAGGCTGGAGAGCAATGGCACCATCTCGGCTCACCGCAACCTCCGCCTCCAGGGTTCAAGCGATTCTCCTGCGTCGGCCTCCTGAGTAGCCAGGATAACAGGCATGCACCACCACACCCGTCTAATTTTGTATTTTTAGTAGAGATGGAGTTTCTGCATGTTGGTCAGGCTGGTCTCGAACCCCTGACCTCAGGTGATCCATCCGCCTTGGCTTCCCAAAGTGCTAGGATTACAGGCATGAGCCACTGCGCCCGGCCCGATTTCACGCTGTTTAATACCATATTCACGTCCCACCTAAAAGTATCCCTTATACAATCTCACATCATGTTCCCCCTCTGCTTAGAGTAACAGCCCAATTTCTTAGTGCATCCTAAATGGTCCCATACCATCCAGCCCCAGCCCACCACTCGGCTCTCAAATCTCACCCTCTCATTACACTTGCAGCCCCACCAGCAGACAGCAAAGGAGGGCTTGGTCAAGGGCCATACGTAACCCTCATGGATGTAGAGCACACCCTTGTAATCTCAGCACTTTGGGAGGCCCAAGCTGGGAGGGTGGCTTGAGGACAAGAGTTCAAGACCAGAGTGGGCAACACAGCAAAACCCTGGTCTCTACAAAAGTGTTTTAAAAATAAAAAACAGCCAGGTATGGTGGTGTGTGTCTGTAGTCCCGGCTATTAAATACTCAGGAGGCTGAGGCAGGAGGATCGCTTGAGACCAGGAGTTTGAGGCTATGTGAGCACTGCACTCCAGCCTGGGCTGTAACAGAGCAAGACCCTGGCTCTACAAATAAAATAAAAATAAAAAGTAGCCTGTCAGCACATCAATCACATCAGCAAGTTTTTCTTTCTTCAAACCACTATCTGATATTATCTCATTAACTTCTTCAAATGTTTAATAACAAAAATAATAACAACAAATACACATGATATTGAAGTATTTTACTTATCAGGTCGAACCCTATAAAAGTGCCAATCTGTAAATAAAAAACGGTGAAATATGGGTAAATCCACAGCGTTCGACCTAATATATCAACTTGTTTGCAGCTCACAACCACCTTATGAAGTAGGTCCCAGATGAAGAAACGGTAAGCACAGACAGGCTGCTTAACTTGCCCGAGGTCACACTGCTAGTAAGTGGTAGAACCAGGATTTGAACCCATGCTCAACACTCCCATCCCACAAAAATGCAAGTTCCATGAAGGCAAACAGTCTTGTTCATTGCAACGTCACTCCCATTGCCTATTATCACAGAGTACAGGCACGTATGTAGCAAGCTCTCAATAAATACATGGTGAGTGAGCGAGGGATGGAGGGAGGGAGGGAGGGAGGGAGGGAGTGAATGAATGAATGAATGAATGAATGAATCTCCTTACAATCACTGGTAGATTGCCCAGACCACTCAGAGCAACCAATGCAGAAGCCTGCCGGGCCAAGAGGAACCGAGGGAAGGAAGACCTGAGCGGGTAGGTGCCCCAGGGACTCGGGGTGCAGTTGGGGCGTGGCGGCACGCAGGCTCACCTTAAAGTCGCGACTATGCTGCGGGGTGTACTCCAGGGTCCAGAGGGCCCGCACCAGGTGCGCCAGCTGCTCGGTGACCTCGCCCTGGCCCTGCGCGTCGCGGCCCGCAGGCTGCTCGGGGTCAAGCGAGGGCTCGGGTCGCCCCGCCCGGTACTGGCCCAGCGCCAGGTACTCGGCGAAGAGCTCGGTGTTGCTGAGGCACTGCAGCGTGGCGTTCATGAAGCACGTGTTGCCGTGGTTGCGGAGTCCCGCCACGCCGGGCACTGGCTCGGCGGCGCAAGCCGGCGGCGCGGGAGAGGCGGGTGGCGGCGGGCACGGCGGCGGCGTGGGCGCGGCGGCCGGCCCGGGCGGGAAGCAGCTGCGGAGGCCGCCGCGGTCCGGGGCGGCGCCCTCAGAGCTAAGGTGCGAGAGCGTGGACAGCGTCTTGAGAACGCGGCTCATGAAGCTGCCCACCGAGCGTGCCGAGGAGGGCGAGGAGGGCGAGGAGGGCGCGGCCGGCCCAGACGCCCCGGGGCCCCCGGCGCCGCCGCCAGCGCGGCCGCTCCGGAATAGCCGCTTGCTGAAGGAGCGCTTCTCCTTCCCGCCCGCCGCCGCCGGCGGCCCGGACCCGGGCGCCGTTACCTTGGACATGGCGGCGGCCGCAGACACTCATCACCGCGCCCGCCCGCCCGGCCCGCGGCCCCGCCACGGCCGCCGCCGCATCCCGCAGCGCCGCGCCTCACCGGGCCCGGGGGCTTGACGCCCCACACACCTCAGAGCGCCGCCGAGCCAGCGAGCGAGCGGCGGCCGGCGGGGCGAGCGGGCGCGCGCGCGGTCCGCCCAGCTGGGCCGCTCACGTGACGCGCCTCCCCGCGCCGCCCGCCCCGCGCTGAAGCCGCCTCGGCCGCCATATTCACTGTGGGAAGGTAGTTGCCTCCCCAGCTGGACGGGATGCCTGCCGGCTGCGGGCGCGGTCCTGCTGCGTGAAGCCCGAGGGAGGCCATGTCTAGTGTGGGCGCGGTCCAGGCTTGGAGGAAAAGGCTGGGCTCGCGCTAGAAGGTGGATCCCATGGGTGGGTCTCCGTCTTTGCTGATCAGATGGCAGAGGCGGGAACGTGCAGGAATCAGGATGCTGTCAGTTACCAGACCGTGCAAGAGCTGGTGGACATGGCCCCGACAGGTACCGGGCAAGTCAGCCCCGCCTGGCTCCCAAGGGACGTTGCAGATACCTACCGTCTGTGTGCCACCGGAGCGCAGTCACAGAGCCTGGCACGTCCCAGCGGGCTTTTCTTCCCGGCTGCACCTTGGAGTCCCAGCGAAACGATGTTATCATAACTACTTTCCTTTTCATTCCAGCCTTTAAAACCCCGCCAGGCTCTCCCATCATTCATCCATCCATTCATTCATTCACTCACTCATTCATTCAACAATTACTGGGGATATTATAAAGAATTAAATTTATTAAATTAGAATTAAATGTCATATCCCCAGCGGATCAAACTAACACGGTTTCTGCCTGCCCTCTTGCAGCTTACATTCCTAGTGGATATTTACAATAGCTGTTGTGTTCCACACATTATGCCAAGCATGCAATATTTTCTTTAATCTTTAATTCACCGTCTTTGAGCGTGGTGCAGTTATTATCTGATTCAAATCCAAGTTTGATTCACAACCGTATACTTGACCTCTAAACCAAAGGTCAGGAATCCACAAATATCACAGGTCACGAACCCACAAATGAGTGAAGAATCCTGGTGTTTGAATCATCATATTGACTTTCAAGTGACTTGGCTCTCAGTGTTGGAGGAAATATAGGGAATGATGGGGACTATAGCAAACTTCAAATTAACATCTTTCTAAAGAGGTGGCTGCCACTCAGCTACATCTGGTTGTTCCCATGTGAGAACAGGAGCTCAGCGTTACCAGATCATCTGATGTTTTAAGAGAAGGCAGAAATCCTATTTTTAAACGTTGGTTCCATTAAAAAAAAAAAAAATTGTGCAGGAAGCAAAAAATAGTACATCTTTGGGATGTCTTTAGTCCAAAATCAACTAGTATATGACCTCCTCTCTGTAGGCTCCCCTCTGTTAAAAGGGCTAGTCTGAGTCCTGAGGCAAAAGAGAGAAATCAGGGAAGCGAGAGCCCTTCCTCCTTTTTAAAACATGAAGGCCACCTTACACCACGTTTCAAAGTAAATGTTTTTTACCTCTGACCTCCCTCCCCATTGTAAGTAGGGCTCTACGATGACATCTCCAGGGTGCTCTGCACTGTCCCTAATCGCCTCCACTCTCCTCTTAGTCAAAATTCTTATCTGGACACCAGGAAGAAAGCCATCTGATTATTCATACTAAAATGTGAAGGCAATGGCTCTCAACTTTTTTGATCCAGACTCAAGTTTGATCCAGACTCAAGGGCCTTTGCCAGAGCTGTTCCCTCTCGTTTGAACCTTTCCTTAGCTAACTTAGAATCTTTCTACTTAGCTAACTTCCCTTCATCCTTAAAGTCTTACCTTAGATATCACCCCCTTCAGGAGATGTTCCTTCCACAGGCTCTCTTGGCATCTCTCATTCATGACACTGACTTGACGATACTGCAATTCAGTTTACAATCATCACTTTCACTAATATGTGGGCTTCAACCCAGCAGAGACCCATCTTACTCATTATTGGGTACCCAGTAAGGTAGCCATCATATAACAGATTATTTGGCAACTTTATACCTAAACAATGTCGTGTGTGTGTGTGTGTGTGCCTGTGTGTGTGTGTATGTGTGATGGAGTCTCACTCTATCACCCAGGCTGGAGTGCAGTGACAGGATCTCGGCTCACTGCAACCTCCATCTCCTGGGTTCAAGCAATTCTCCTGCCTCAGCCTCCTGAGTAGCTGGGATTACAGGCGTGAGGCACCGCACCTGGCTTCTAAACAATATCTGAACTCTCTGGTGAGATACCTAAGAACTGCCTTTCTAATCTGGGCCCCTCCCACTATTCTAAGCTTACAGGTCTCCACCAAGCCTCAAAGCTTGATGCAGTCTTGAAAAAATTTATCGTTGGAATGTTCAGATGATCATTCTTAAAGACTCACCTTGAACATTCTGTAGTGAATCTTTCATTGCCCCTCTCTGTACCACCCCTTACCCCCAAGCTCGGGAAACATAAATTAGAAACAACAGTGCAGTGAATATCATCATGACCTATACCTTGTCCATCCTGCAGCTCTCTCCTTAGGCTGAAACCTTGGATCAAAGGGTATGCGTATTCCATATTTGACACCTATTGTCAAGCTGACGCCCAGAAAGGTTTTATCCTGCCAGCAATTAATGGGAAACACACATTTCCCAATCCCAAGATACTGTTGAGTTTTCCAATCTTTTTCACATTGACAAGTTTGATGAACAAAAGATGGCATATCAATGCATTTTTTGTTTGTATGAGTGAGCTTGAACATCATGTACCAGTCTCTCTGCTATCCAACATCTAAACCAACTTCCTTTCTGCAGGGGATACCAAATTAGGCAGGACAACTCAAGTTCTCATTATGAAAACTGGGTAAGGTGGTGGGGAGCAGGTATTCCCCTTCCTACGCCGGGAAGCTAGAGCCCAGGAAAATGACCTAAAAAAGACCACCGCTGGGTGCAGTGGCTCATGTCTGTAATCTCAGCACAGGCAGACAGAGACAGAAAGAGTTTGAGACCGGGCTGGGCAACATCGCGAGATCCCGTCTCTAAAAATAATAAATAAATAAGCCTGCTGTGGTGGTGCACTTCTGTAGTCCCAGCTACTCAGGAGGCTGAGGTGCACTTCTGTATGCATTTCTGGGTGCACTTCTGTAGTCCCAGCTACTCAGGAGGCTGAGGTGCACTTCTGTATGCATTTCTGGGTGCACTTCTGTAGTCCCAGCTACTCAGGAGGCTGAGGCGGGAGGATTCCTTGAGCCTAGGAGGTGGAGGCTGCAATGAGCTATGATCATGCCACTGCCCTCCAGCCTGGGTAACAGAGCAAGACCAACTATATGTTCCTACCTAGACTTTGGCTTTAGAAGTATTGATACAAGGTTCGTTGGAGATAATGCAGTGAATTAATGAATCTAGCAGCTATATATTTAGCAGTGTGACAGTACGGTGGTGTACAGTGTGGGGGTGGTAGCAGCAAGTGTCCAGCTGCTACTCTAGTGGCAAGTTCTTACTGGTGTCTGCCTCCCTGGGTTTCTGCCCAAGCCTGTTTCTCTGGCTCTGTTCTTTCTGTGAGCTAACCTGATAGGTCTCCTGTAAATTCCTTTATTGGTGAAATAACCAGTGTCAGTTTCTGCTGTTTGCAATCAAGAAAACAACTAGGAATACCTTTTAATTAGTGATTTTATTTTTACTGGTGTGATTTACCTGCACACACCATTTGCCCATTATCCTTTTCGGTGTATTCCTTTATAGATATTATCTCATAAAAGTTTTTTGTTTGTTTTGTTTGACAGCGTCTCACTCCATTGCCCAGACTAGAGTGCAGTGTTGCGCTCTCAGTTTACTGTAACCTCTGCCTCTCGGGTTCAGGCCATTCTCATGCCTCAGCCTCCCAAGTAGCTGGGATTACAGGCATGTACCACCACGCCAGGCTAATTTTGTATTATTATTATTATCATCATTATTATTATTTTGAGACAAAGTCTTGTTCTGTTGCCAGGCTGGAATGCGGTGGTAGGATCTCAGCTCACTGCAACCTCTGCCTCCCGGGTTCAAGCCATTCTCCTGCCTCAGCCTCCCGAGTAGCTGCAACTACAGGCATGTGCCACCACGCCCAGCTAATTTTTGTATTTTTACTAGAGACAGAGTTTCACCATGTTGGCCAGGATGGTCTCGATCTCTTGACCTCGTGATCCGCCCACCTCGGCCTCCCAAAGTGCTGGGATTACAGTTGTGAGCCACTACGCCTGGCCAAATTTTTGTATTTTTAATAGAGACAGGGTTTCACCATTTTGACCAGGCTGGTCTCCTGACCTCAAATGATCCGCCCGCTTTGGCCTCCGAAAGTGCTGGGATTACAGGCATGAGCCACCATACCAGGTCCATAACATTATTTTCTATACAAATTATTTATCAGTCTATACCATTCCCTGCTTTCAACCATGTTTACAGTGTTTTCATATCATATAGAGAACCTGAATTATTATTATTTTGATTTTATTATTATTTTTGAGACAGGGTCTCACTCCCTCATCCAGACTGGAGTGCAATGGTGCGATCATGGCTCACTGCAGCCTTGACTTCCCGGGCTCAAGCAATCCTCCCACCTCAGCCTCCTCAGTAGCTGGGCTTAAAGGTGCATGCCACTATGCCCAGCTAACTTTTTGTATTTTTAGCAGAGACGGGGTTTCACCACGTTCCCTAGGCTGGTTGCAAACTCCTAGGCTCAAGCCATCCACCCGCCTCAGCCTCCCAAAGTGCTAGGATTACAGGTGTAAGCCACTAAGCCCAACCTAAATTATTTTATATAGTGAAATAGATGAGTCCTTTTCATAAAGATTTACAATCTTTTTGACATACTTAGCCTTCTCCCACTTTGAGATCATAAGAATATTCATCTGTGTTCAGTGCAGTTCTTGTTTTTTTTTTCTTATCAATATGCTCTCCATCTGGAATTTATTTTTGCATGAGAAATGAGATAGGGATCTTGCCTCTTCCCCACCCTACATGGCTAGCCAATTGTCTCAGCACTACTTTTAAATATAATTTTCCTACTACTTTAAAATGTTGCTTTTATCACCTATTAAATGCCCCATACATTTAAGATTTTTAAAAATTCTGTTGTATTCCATTGATAAGTCTCTGTATTCCAGGATAACATAGGTTTAGAATATGCTGAAATGTTTGATAGAGCATTATCTTCTAGTATTTTATTATCTATCTGTTTGCTTATTCTCTCAAATGAATTTAATCTTTTAGGGGTGTTAATTTGTATAGATTAAGTTAGGGAAAACTGGCATCACCACAATATTTATCTTCTATATCTGAGAAAAAAGTATGTCTTCAAAAAATTATACAAGGGCTTTTAGTGCCCCTCCGGGTACTACAGTTTCCTCCCGTAGGTCTTGCATAATACTAATAAGTTTATTCCTATTGGTTGCTATTATGAATGGGATATTTTATGTCATTACATTTTCTGTTGTTTGTTTGTCTACAGGAAAAAAGTTATTTTTATAACCAGTCACCTTGATGTACTTTAGTTCTTTCTCATAATTTTCAGTAGATTCTGTTGAGTTTTTCAGGAATTTATATCAACATATGAGATAAAAATCTTGCCACTTTGTTTATAATACTTGTACCTCATCTTTTTTTTCTCTTGTTTAATTGCCCTTCCAGAATTTTGTCTGTAATAATAAGGAGAGTAGGAAAGCCTGCATTGTTTCTGCCATTAATCACATTTCATCCAGTGCTTTACCATTAAGCATGCTTGCTTTTGGCTTGAGATATATATTATTTATTGCATCAAAGTGGTATCCATTTATTCCTACTTCAGGAAGGGTTATTATCAGGAATTGGTCTTGAATTTTATCAGATGCCTTCTGGACATCAAGAGAGATGAGCCTTTGCATTTTTCTCCTTTGACTTTTATACCCATCATAATTTCTTAGTTGCAAACAACACAAATGACTTCTGCTAACTTAAGTAGAAAAGGAGATCATTAGAAGGATATCAACAGCTCACATAACTGTTAGAAAAGCTTCAGAATCAGACTTAGGAAACCAAGGAAGACAGTACATAGCCAGAACTCTGCTCCAGAAAATGCTGCTTAAGATGTCACCATTGGCGCCATCGGTGAAGCTGGCACCATCTTCAGACAGTGGTAGTCGCACCACTTGCCTCTTTGTTCTGCTGTAGCCACTATGCAACCTTGAAGAACTTCCAAATGTCTCTGAACTTTTGCTTTCCTACCTGATATAGTTTAGATATTTTTCCCCTCCAAATCTTATGTCGAAATGTGATCCCTGGCCGGGTGCAGTGGCAGACACCTGTAATCCCAACACTTTGGAGGCCAGAGGTGGGAAGATTGCTTGAGCCCAGGAATTCAAGACCGGCCTAGGCAACATAGAGGGACCCCATCTGTACAAAAAAATAAAAATAAAATAGCCAGGCATGGTGGCGCACACCTGTAGTCCCAGCTACTTGGGAGGCTGAGGTGGGAGAATCACCTGAGCTCAGGTAGTCAAGGCTGCAGTGAACCGTGATCATGCTGCTGTACTCCAGCCTGGGTGACAGAGCAAGACCCTGTCTCAAAAAGAAGAGAATAGAAGAGATGAGAAGGGAAGGGAAGATGGGAAGGGAAAGGAAGGAAAAGGAAAGGGAGGGGAGGGGGGAGGGGAGTGGCAGGGGAAGGGGGAGGGGAGGGCAGAGGGAAGGGGAGGAGAGGGAAAAGAAGAGAAGAGAAAAGGAAAGAAAGAAAAGAAAAGAAAAGAAAAAAGAAAGGAAAGGAAGGGAAAAGAAAAGAGAGATGAGGAGAGGAGAGGAGAGGAGAGGAGAGGAGGGAAGGGAAGGGAAGGGAAGGGAAGGGAAGGGAAGGGAAGGGAAGGGAAGGGAAGGGATGAGATGAGATGAGATCCAGGAAAGGAAAGGAGAGGAGTGAGGAGGGGAAGGGAGGGGAGGGGAAGGGAAGGAGGGGAGGGGAGGGGAGGGGAGGGTCCCTGATGTTGAAGGTGGGTCCTAGTGGGAGGTGTTTGGGTCATGGGAGCAGATCCCTCATGAATGGCTTGGTGCAGTCCTCGAAGTAATAAGTGAGTTCTCACTCTGTTGGTTCACAGGAGATCCAATCGTAAAAAGAGGCTGGCACCTCCTCCCTTCCTTCTTGCTCCCTCTCTCGCCATGTGACATGGCTGAGTCCCTTTCACCTTCAGCCAAAGCGTGGTGCTTCTTGTACAGCCTGCAGAACCATGAGCCAAAAGAAACTCTTTTCTTTGTAAATTACCCAGTTTTGGGTATTCCTTTATAACAATGCAAAATGGACCAATATAAATACCTTCAGCATTCTAAGTTCAAAATGAAGCATCCATTTGATTGGGCTAGGTCCTAGGTCTGTCACCAGCAGCTGGAAAGTAGGGAAGGAACCACCATCTTCCTCCAGCTTCCATAGTGGGAGACAAAGCTGCCTCTCATCTATCTTGAGGTTCCCCCAAAACGGGAGATTACTCAATGCAGGACAGTCAAAATGGACAAACGTCCACTACATCTCATTAATGTGGTATGTCATATTGATAACATTAAATTGTTGCTTTATCTATTTACTAAATTTATGTTTTGAAACAGGGTCTTTGTTCTGTTGCCCAAGCTGGAGTGCAGTGGTACAATCATAGCTCATAGTAACCTCAAACTCCTCCTGGGCTCAAGTGATCCTGCCATCTCAGCCTCTCAAATAGCTGGGACTATGGGTGTGTACCAGCCCGGGCAACATGGCCAAACCCTGCCTCTATTAAAACTACAAAAAAAAAAAAAAAAAAATTAGCTGGGTATAGTGGCTCATGCCTGTAATCCTAGGTACTCAGGAGGCTGAGGCATGAAAATTGCCTGAACCTGGGAGGTGAAGCTTACAGTGAGCCAAGATCGTGTCACTATACTCCAGCCTGAGCAGCAGAGTGAGATTCTGTCCCAAAATAAATAAATAAATAAAAATAAATGAATAAATTTTGGAGGAACACAATTCAGTATGTAACACTGACATGTTAGAGACTCTGTGAAGATATGTGTAAGTGTTAAAGAAAGAGGAAAGAAACATGAAAAGTGGCTCAACAAAGACACGTTTATTTTGGAGAATAAATCTAAGAGGGGCTTCTGGTTGATTTCTGTCAGGAGCGCTCTCTCTTACAGACTAGAGTATTTTTCGGTTTTATGGTGAGAGAGCTTATTACAGGTTTGCGGGACAGGAGTTTATGGTGGGGTTGGAATGTCTCTGGTCAGAGGGGAGGTTATCTTGGGGCTGGCATGTCTCCGGTCGAGGAGGGGTTTGGAATGTTTCTGGTCAGAGATGTCATTTGTGGTTTATGTTCATGCTGACCTTAGCCATTAGGTTGATGCCCTTTAGAATTAGGCAGTTTTTGATCAAGGGGAACTATAGAATGGCAGTGCTTATCCAAGATGGCGATGTTCCTCCTCTGTCAATGTGAATGCTGTTGGCTTCCTCTCTGCAAGTATTTGAGAGCTACAGTTCTCAATACTGCTAATATCTTCACCTGACTTCCAGCTTTTTGAAACCTCTTGACATCTCTCTGCTGGATTGTCTGTTATTAACCTGACAGCATTCCCTCCCTCTTCTACAGTGTTCTCTGCATCACAGAATTACATTTTCAAGAATCTCTTTCTTAGAGATTGCCAATGAGAGGTACTTGCAAAGATTTGGAAGACAAAAGAAAAAGCTGTTCTTTGGCTGCAGCTGTGGGCAGACTGGATGAATAGAACTGCAGACCTGAGGTCTTATTGGCTTCCAGGTACACCGTTGCAAATGACCCATCTCAGGGCTGTGGGTCGCTAAGACAGTAACTTTGTCCTCACAGAGCTCTTGAGCAGAGATGAGATGAGGGAGACATGAGTGAGAGAGGGTTGTGCAAGTGCAGGATTGGATGTTGTTTTTACTAAAAATTCGGACATTTTGTTGATCATGGGGTTTTTTTTCACAGTTCGTTTTTTAAAAATATTGCATTGAAATGTTAATTAGCTGGATTGGTTCTTTCTGCAATCCGTACATAGATCAAAACATCACATGGTACTCCGTAAACACATAATTATTCCTTGTCAATGAAAAAAAAATTTTGTTTGATGGGCATGGTGGCTTGAGCCTACAGTCCCAGCTACTTGGGAGGCTAAAGTGGGAGGATTGCTTAAGGCCAGGAGTTGGAGACCAGCCTGGGCAACATAGCAAGACCCCTTACCTCTATAAATAAATAAATAATGCTTAAAAATATACTCCATGGCTGGATGCAGTGGTTCACGCCTGTAATCCTAGCACTTGGGGAGGCCAAGATGGGTGGATCACTTGAGGTCAGGAGTTTGAGACCAGCCTGGCCAACATGGTGAAACCCTGACTCTACTAAAAATGCAAAAATTAGCTAGGTGTGGTGGTGGGTGCCTGTAATTCCAGCTGCTTGGGAGGCTTAGGCAGGAGAATCACTTGAATTTGAGAGGCGGAGGTTGCAGTGAGCCAAGATCATGCCACTGCACTCCAACCTGGGGGACAGAGTGAGACTCTGTCTCCAAAAAATATACACATATATATATTTTACATATATATATGTATGTGTATATATATTGCACTAAAATATTCTTTGATGCCCCCTTAAAACTTGTACCTGAGAAGACTGCCTCACTAGTCCTACTGCAGTCCCAGCCCAGCCCTTAAAAGATGCACACAGTTTCCATGGGAGGTGGTGAGATTCACTCACTTCAGTGCTATCGTCTAAGACTGGTGGCAGTGGCTTGCCTGCCCTTCATTTCCCCATCCTTCCAATGGTGGGGTAAGCCTGAAATTCCCCATATTCAAACCTTTCCTACTTGAAATATACAAGTTGGTTTCTGCTTTTCCAACGGAACCTTGACTTACACAATCCCTCATTGACTGGGTTCTCCTCTTCTGAGCTCTCTGTTGTGGATCTACATCTTTTTTACTCTTTTACTCTGATTTTAGTAAACTTCTGGTGTGGAGCAGAAAAAAACTGATATGTTTAACTGACATCAGCTTTCTAAAAATCCCTCCTCTACCCTCAAATTTCATTTCTAAAGTTTTGAATTCAATTACACATTATCTATTGCATTATAAACATGATCACTGGCAGTATCTTCTAAATTTTTGTTTTTGTCCAGGTAATCTTCAGCACTCTATACCAAGTCCCCATGAGGTCCTTTTATTTATTTATTTATTTATTTATTTATTTATTTATTTTTATTTTTATTTTTTTTAAGACAGAGTCTCACCCTGTCGACCAGGCTGGAGTGCAATGGAACGATCTCGGCTCACTGCAACTTCTACCTCCCAGGTTCAAGCTATTCTTCTGTCTCAGCCTCCCAAGTAACTGGGATTACAGGCGTGTGCCACCATGCCTGGCTAATTTTTTGTATTGTTAGTAGAGACGGGGTTTTGCCATGTTGACCAAACTGGTCACGAACTCCTGAGCTCAGGCTTAGGTGATCCGCCTGTCTTGGCCTCCCCAAGTGCTGGGATTACAGGCATGAGCCACCGTGCCCAGACTAAAGATTTGATAGAAGAAGTTTAAATTGAAAAGAAGAGTTGGAAAATAAACTTGTAGAAATCTCCTAAAAAGTAGAATAAAAAAGCAAACAGATGCAAAGAAAAGAGAAAATCATAATAAAATTAGATAATTAATTCATTGAACGTTAATAATCACCTGACAGGAGTTATACAAGAAGAGCAGTAATCTCCATCAGAAAATAATAGAAGAAAATGTCCAGAACTGAAGAACATGAGTGTCCAGATTAAAAGCATCCAGCGCAATGTGTTTTTGAAAGACCCATGCCGAAGCATGTCATTGTTAGGTTGGTGCTATAGTAATGGCAAAACCGCAATTCATTTTGCACCAACATAATAGGAAATTTTAGATCACCAAAAACAGATATATCTTTGAAATGTCTATAATGAAAAAGCACAGGCCACAGAGTTACATTAAAAAGTAACATTGGGAGGCTGAGGTAGGTGGATCACTTGAGGCCAGGAGTTTGAGACCAGCCTAGCCAACATGGTGAAACCCTGTCTTTATAAAAATAAACAAAAAATCAGCCGGGCATGGTGGCGTACCTGTAGTCCCAGCTGCTTAGGAAACTGAAGCATGAGAATCGCTTGAACCCGGAAAGCAGAGGTTACTGTGAGCCGAAATGGCACCACTGCACTCTAACCCAGAGTAAGACTTTCTCAAAATAAATAGGTAAATAAATAAATAAATAAATGTGACAATCAGAAAAAAGACAATCAGAATGTCCTCAAACTTTTAAAAGCAACACAAGAAGCAAAACACAATGAAGTAATGCTTTCAAAATAAGAAGGAAATATTATTTCCAATATAGAATTCTATTCCCAAACGATCAATCAAGTGTGAGGGTGGAATAAAGGCATTGTCTCCAAAAAAATTTACTTCTTATGACTTCTTTGTCAGGAAGCTATTGGAAAATATGGTCAACCAAAATGAAAGATTAAGCCATAAAGATTGGCAGGAGAGCCAGGATACAGAAAACATAACACAGAGAGAGGCCACAGAAAATTCCAGAATGCTTGGAGAACAACCAGTTCAGACTGAGTAAACTTATAGGAGGCCCTAGGAGAGATATGTCCAGGGAGGGAATTAAAAGAGAAATTTGATGTGCCTGACCACATGAAAAAAATATTTTTAGCAGAATTTTGCAATTCTGTTGGAGAGCTTAGAAAAAATTAGAGACAGCAGCCAGGCACAGTGGCTCACGCCTGTAATCCCAGCACTCTGGGAGGCTGAGATGGGCAGATCGCCTGAGGTCAGGAGTTCGAGACCAGCCTGACCAGCATGGAGAAACCCTGTCTCCACTAAAAATACAAAATTAGTCGGGCTTGGTGGCACATGCCTGTAATCCCGGCTACTTGAGGTGGAGGCAGAATTGCTTGAACCTGGGAGGTGAAGGTTGCAGTGAGCCGAGATCATTCCATTGCACTCCAGCCTGTACAACAAGAGCAACATTTCATCTCAAAAAAAAAAAAAAGAAAAAGAAAAGAAAAAAAGAATTAGAGATAGTGACAGAGAAAACTGAGGAAACAAAAACAAGAAGCCATAATTCCAAAGAAAATACAGAAGTTGACCAAAAGAGAAAATGTAATCATAGTACTTGGCACGGATCAGTAGGGAATAATATTTGCATAGTCATAATAACGTAGAACATTAAATAAAAACTGTGCCTTAACCATATTGAGAGAATGGTAGGAGTACATGGTGCCATGAAACTGCTAAATCCTTTTCTATGTTGTGACTGACATTGCTGGTTTCCCACCTAATATCTTTTCTCCTCTTTTGATTTACCAATAGAACATTGATTCTGTTTGGAGCAGCAATGCACCTAATTTTAAAATCTCATTTTCAGCCAGGTACAGTGGCTCACACCTGTAATTCCAGTACTCTGGGAACACAGGGCAGGAAGATGACTCAAGGCCAGGAATTCAGGACCAGCCTAGGCAACATAGTGAGACCCTGTCTCTATTTAAAAAAAAAAAAAAAAAAGGCTGGGTGTGGTGGCACATGCCTGTAGTTCCAACTACTTAGGAAGCTGAGGCAAGAGGATCACTTGAACCCCAGAGTTAGAGGCTGCAGTGAGCCAGTCACTCAAACCCAGTGATTGCACCACTGCACTCCAGCCTGAATGACAGAGTGAGACCCTGTCTAAAAATAAAATAAAATTAAATTAAAAATTTAAAAATCCCAGTTTGCCTTCTAATGACTGAAATAGAACAGAAATCTGTAGTGACTTCTGAGAAAGTTTTTCTTTGTTGATCTCAGTGCTATCTTTTCCACCTTGTCACTTGCTGCTTCTTCCTCTTGGGAAAGGGTATTCCAGGCTTGGGGATGCAGTAGTCATTTTGTGACCCTGACGATGAAAACCACATGCTAAGGATGGAGAAGCCACGGAAAACAAGAGGCTGATTCTTGACGACATCCTTGAACAGCTGCACTAATTCCAATGTATTAGTAACACACAAGTAGAAAATAAAATTAAAGACTGGGTGTGATAAGTCACACCTGAAATTCCAATAATTTGGGAGTCCAGAGAAGGAGGACCGCTTGAGGCCAGGAGGTCGAGACCAGCCTGGGCAACATAGCGAGACTCCTATCTCAACAACAACAACAACAAAAATTAAAAATCAGTGAGGCGTGGTGGCTGGTGCCTGTAATCCCAGCTACTTGAGAGACTGAGATGGGAGGACCACCTGAGCCCAGGAATTCAAGACTGCAATGAGCCATGATTGTGCCACCACACTCCAGCATGGGTGACAGGGCAAGATCCCATCTCTAAAAGAAAAAGAAAAAGAAAACGAAATGGAAAACACAATCATTTGTAACAATAGCAAAACTCATCAAATACCTAGAAATAAATCTGACATGAAACATGTAAGACTCCTGCACTGAAAACTACAAAACATTGCTGATAGAAATTAAGAAGCCCTAAATAAATGGAAAGATATACCACGTTCATGGTTAGATGACTCAATATTGTAAAAATGTCAGTTCTCACAAAATTGATCTGTAGATTCAGCACATTCTCTATCAAAATAGCAGCAAGCTCATTTTTTATGTATGGAATTTGACAAGCTAATTCTAAATTTTATGAGGACATGCAAGATACCTAGAATAGACAAAATAATCTTGAAGAATGAGAACTTACACTACCAGAGATCAAAACTTTATATTAAAAAACTTATCTTCATTACTTTGTTGATCTCTACTCTTTATTATTTCCTTCATTCCAACTGATTTGGGTTTAATTTACTGTTCTTGTTCTAGCTTGAGATGGAAGCTTAGATCATTGGTTTTCAATTTTTTTAAATGTACCTTTTCATTTTGAAATAATTGTAAGAAGTTATAAAATTAGTACATAGAGTTTCTTTTCTTGGTGTGTTTTTGTTTTGTTTTGTTTATTTGTTTGTTTGTTTGAGACAGGGTCTCACTCTGTCACCCAGGCTGGAGTTCAGTGGCCCCAATCTTGGCTCACTGCAGCCTCAACCTCTCTAGATCAAGCAATCCTCTTGCCTCAGACCACTGAGTTTATGGAACTACAGGTGCACACCACCATGCCTGGCTAGCTTTTGTATTGTTTTGTAGAGATGGATCTCCCTATGTTGCCCAGGCTGGTCTTGAACTCCTAGGCTCAAACTATTCACCCACCTTGGCCCCCCAAAGTGCTGGAATTACAGGTATGAGCCACTGTTCCTGGCCCTCATAGAGTTTCTTGAGCCCTTCACTCAGCTTCTACTTATGGTGACATCTTACATAACTAAAGCAAAATGTCAAAACTAGGAAACTGACATTAGTACACAATTGTTGAGTAGACTACAGATTTTATTTCACCAATTTTAACATGCATTCATTTATGTGTGGGGTGGGGAGGGGTGTCTGTGCAATCCAAACTCATGTATAGATTAATGTAACCATACCACAATCAAGATACAAAACTGGTCTATCATCATAAAGGAACTCCCTCCTGCTGCCCCTCTATATTTCCATCCATATGCTTTTATCCCAGTCCCTGTCCCTTAGCCACCACCAGTCTGTTCTCCATCTCTACAGTTTTGTCAGTTTGAGAATGTTATGTAAAGGGAGACGTGGTACATAACCTCTTAACATTGACGTTTTTTCACTAAGCACAATGAAAAAGTTCGTCCAAGCCATTGTATGTATCAGTATTTCATTCTTTTGTATTGCTGAGTAGTATTCCATTGTATAAATGAACCAGAGTTTGTTTAATCATTCACCCACTGAAGGACATTCCTTTTATTCCCAGTTTGTGTCTATTAAAATAAAGCTGTTATGAACATTGATGTATAGGTATTTAACATGCACTCATTTATGTATGTGTTAAATAGACAGGTATTTGTCTGAACATAAGTTTCTATTTTTCTGGGGAAAATGCCCAAGAATGCAATTGCTAGGTTTTGTGGTAAGTGTATGTTTAGTTTTACAAGAAACTCCCAAACTATTTTCCAGAGTGGCCATGCCATATGACGTTCCCACCAATCTCTCAATATATGAGAGATGTAGTTTCCCTGCATCTTTGCCAGGAAATATCTTTTAGAATATATCTATTAAGGCCGAGTGCGATGGCTCACGCTTGTAATCCCCCGACTTTGGGAGGCCAAGGTGGGAGGATCACCTGAGGTCAGTAGTTCAAGACCAGCCTGGCCAACATGGTGAAACCCCATCTCTACTAAAAATACAAAATTAGCCAGGTGTGGTGGCACATGCCTGTAATCCCAGCTACTTGGGAGGCTGAGGCAGGAGAATCGCTTGAACCTGGGAGATAGAGGTTCCAGAGAGCCAAGATTATGCCACTGCACTCCAGCCTGGGCAACAAGAGTGAAACTCCATATAAAACACAAACAAACAAATAAACAAACAAAAAAATAAATATATGCATTAGAGTTATAAATTTCCACCTGAGCCTACTTAGTTGTTTAAGTCACGATTAATCTGGCTCCTAATACTCAGAGCTGACTGTAATCTTAATTGATTGCAGCCTGTCCAACCCCAGAGGGTCACCAATAACATCATGATCTAGTGCTTTAGAAAATAAAATTTGAAGGCTTCTATTAAATATCTTGAATTAAATTGCAGGGGTAAACCTGATTAGCATGGTCTGGAGAAAACCTGGAATCTCTTCAAAGATGCTCTTTTCACTTTAAACTTTAAACATTTTTTTTGCATAATTACATAATATTTTCATGAAAACTTGCCATCTAAATGGAATAAGGAGAAATATCTATAGACCAAAAAGTATTGGAAATATTGTGAGACCATTAAAAAGAATAAGATACCTCTTTATGGATTTATAGGGAAAGATTACCATAATTTATAGTTACATGAAAAGAAATTACAGAAAAATATAAGCCCACTTAGGTCATATATGTAGTTTTCTATATTTATATAACAATTTTTAAGCCTAAAAGAATACACAAAATTGTTAACAATTAGGTGAGATTTTTGTATCTGAGGTGAGTGATTATTGAGCAAAATTTTAATATTTAAATTTTGCTTACTATGTTATTAAGCAAAATGTAAGTACATTTCACAGTTTTGAAAAAGAGACAGTCCTTAAACCATTAATACCTTTTCAAATAGCAAAATTCCCTCCTGCTAGTTTAAGTTGATTGTTTACCAAAAGATGCTTAAAAACATTGAAAAAGGTCAATCAATCATTGGGTAAGCTATTGATCAGACCATGGAGCAACAGATTATCTTCATCTGTAAATGAATAAAAAACCTAGAAATGTACATATTATGTCATTGATACTGCCACATGGCATATTTTATACAGTGTAGATATTTATATTACACATATTACCATATATGTTATTCTACTTCTTACTTTCTAAACTTTTTATTATGAAGTTTTTTAAGTATACGAAAAAGCTAGCAGGGTGTGCTGGCTCATGTCTGAAATCTCAGCACTTTGGGAGGCCAAGGCAGGCAACTGCTTGATCCCAGGAGTTCTAGAGCAGCCTGGACAACATGGAGAAAACTTCCCTCTACAAAATAAACAAAAATTAACTGGACGTGATGGCATGCACCTGTAGTCCCAGCTACTCAGGAGGCTGAGGCAGGAGGATCACTTGAGCCTGGGAGGCAGAGGTTGTAGTGAGCTGTGATCATGCCACTGCACTCCAGACTGGGCAACAGAGCACAACTCTGTCTCCAAAAAAAAAAACAAAAGGAAAAAAAAGGAAGAAAAGAAAGAAAGAGAAAGAAAGAAAGAGAGAGAGAAAGAAAGAGGGAGAGAAAGAGGGAGAAGGAGAAAGAGAGAGAGAGAAAGAAAGACAGAGAGAAAGAAAGAAAGAGAGAAAGAAAGAAAGAAAGAAAGAAAGGAAAGAAAGAAAGAAAGAAAGAAAGAAAGAAAGAAAGAAAGAAAGAAAGAAAGAAAAAGAAAAGAAAGAAAGAAAGAAGGAAAGAAAGAAAGAAAGGGAAAGAAAGAAAACTGAAAGAAAACTGAAAGAATCATATGTTGAACATCCATTCTTCTTTTTTAATCCAATACAAACAGACAAAATCTCTGCTCTCGTAGAGCTTAAATTTAGTGAATGTTAGCTTACAGCTTACTTTTTTTTTCCTCCAGAGCCTAAACTGACTAGCCCATGTTTTCAACCTGAGTACAGGCTCTCTTCCTGCTAGAAAAGTTCCAAGTGCAATCGGATTCTATTAAGGTTTGGTCTAGCAATTATCCACCTTTATCAATGTTTTTCAGTGTTTTTGTTTTTGTGTTGTTTTGTTTGTTTTTTGTTTTTAAGATAGGGTCGCACTCTGTTGCCCAGGCTGGAGTGCAGGGGTGCAACCTTTATCAATGTTTTTCAGTGTTTTTGTTTTTGTGTTGTTTTGTTTGTTTTCTGTTTTTGAAATGGGATCGCACTCTGTTGCCCAGGCTGGAGTGCAGGGGTGCAACCTTTATCAATGTTTTTCAATGTTTTTGTTTTTGTGTTGTTTTGTTTGTTTTTTGTTTTTGAAATGGGGTCACACTCTGTTGCCCAGGCTGGAGTGCAGGGGTGCAACCATTATCAATGTTTTTCAGTGTTTTTGTTTTTGTTTTTGTTTTGTTTTGTTTGTTTGCTGTTTTTAAGATAGGGTCGCACTCTGTTGCCCAGGCTGGAGTGCAGGGGTGCAATCACAGCTCATTGCAATCTCCACCTCTCAGCCTCCCAAAGTGCTAGGACAACAGTGCCTGGCCTGTCAGTGTTCTTAAATGCAAGGAATCTGCATACCCAGGACCCAGTAAAAATGAAATAAAATGAAGGAGCTGAGCCCCTTGTTCAAAAATGTCTAAAAATTTCAAGACAGTAAAGCATCAAACCAAGCCCAAGGTCCTTCTAAGCATAGGGCCTTGGACAACTGCACAAGTCACATACCCATGAAGCTGGTGCTGTGCCTATCGTTCATAACCAAATTCTAGCCCACGTAGAATATACAAACTGTAATATAACTGTCTCTGACTGGCCCATTCAACCCTCCAGCCTGCATTTCCATTGTCTGAGACAACCTCTTTCTCAAGCATAGTCTTCTGGAGACGGAGGAGACAACTGTAACCCAAATCAAAACTGGTTCTATTATTTTACTCACGTGTTCACTCACAAAGTGTATGTTGAGCTCCCATTGTGTGCCAGGCACTGTTCTTCACATTGAGGATAGAGCAGTGAACAAAAGACAGAAATGCCTGCTCTGGAGGAGCCTGCATTCTAATGCAAAAAGACAGACAACAAACAAGTAATAGACACAGTGTATCAGACAGAAATTGATGCTATGCGGAAAGACAAACATCACATGTTCTCGCTTATTTGTGGAATCCAAAAATTAGAACAATTGAACGCATGGACATAGAGAGTAGAAGGATGGTTACCAGAGACTGGGAAGTGTGGTGGGGTGGGATGGTTAATGGGTACAAAAAAAACAGAAAGAATGAATAAGACCTATTATTTGATTGCACAACAGGGTGGCTAAAGTCAAGAATAATTTTTTTTGTTGGGACAGGGTCTCACTCTTGCCCAGGCCGGAGTACAATGGCACAGTCTCGACTCACTGCAACCTCTGCCTCCCAGGCTCAAGTGGTCCTCCTGCTTCAGCCTCCTAAGTAGGTGGGATGACAGGTGTGTGTCACCACACCTGGCTAATTTTTGTATTTTTAGTAGAGATGGGATGTTGCCATGTTGCCCAGGCTGGTCTTAGGCTCCTGAGCTCAAGCAATCCACCTGCCTCTGCCTCCCAAAGTGCTGGGATTAGGGGCATGAGCCACTGCACCCGGCCTAAAGTCAATAATAATTTAACTATACATTTAAAAATAAAGAGTGTCATTGGATTGTTTGTAACTCAAATGATAAATGCTTGAAGGGATGGATACTCCATTCTCCATGATGTGTTTATCTCACATTTCATGCCTGTATCTAAACATCTCATGTACCCCATAAATATATGCACCTACTATGTACCAACAAAATTTAAAATTACATAAAAATAAAAAAGAAGTGTTAGAAAATAAAGAAACCTATCCCATAGATGTAAATTATTAGAAATATATATATATACTTAAAAGCAAAAAAAAAAAAATTAAAGAAAGAAAATTGGCATTATGGAGAAAATAAAGCTGAAAAGGGGAACAAAAGACAATGTACATGGGGTTGAAATTTTAAATAGCGTAGTCGTGAATAAATAGCAATGGTCCCTTGCTGGGAGGGTGACTGTTGAGCAAAGATCTGAAGGAGGTGAAATAGGGATCCAGGCAAAAATCAGGAGGGACAGCATTACAGTCAGAGCAGAGCCAACGCCAAAGGCTTTGAGAAAGGAACTTACCTGGATGAGTGTGTAAAACACCAAGGAGACCAGAGTGACTAGAGGGGAATAAACATGGGGTGAATAGTGGGATGCAAGGTTTGAGTGGCAACGGGTTTAGTGGTACCAAGATAGGAACAGCACTGGGTGGTCACAGGAGGATGGAAAAACCCAAACAACAGCTCAAACAAGAACTAGGCAAAGAAACCACAGGATAACCGAAAACCCAAAAGAAGGGAGAGAAAATGGCCAAAATCCCGGTCAGGATGACGTGTCCATGACTCTTCCAGGCAAACACATAGGTAGTAATTGGGGTCCCTGAAATTCCCTCCTTTTGCAGAATACCTACTGATTATTCCAGCCCCTAATTGAAGGGATATGCATAGAATTAGAAACCCAAACTCCATCATGTGAGATTCGTTCTCCCAAGCACGCCTGCCCTTCTCTCTTAAGTGTGTGTTCCCACTTTGCAATAAAAGCTTCTTGCTTCGTTCTGACTCATCCCTGAATTTTTTCTCCTGATAGCGTAAAGAATCTGGCCAGTGGCTGGGACTGAGGCCTCACTGGCATCAGGAGACCTTCCTGAGCCTTCTGGCAACGTTGCTAAATCATGCAAGTCTTAGGATAGACCATATGACAGGCCACAAAACAAGCCCAACCAAGTACATTTAAAAGATTGAAGTCATGCAATGCTAGAGGTCTGTAATGGGATGCTCATCTCCCATGAAATGCCATTCACAATTTTGGAGTGAATACGGTAAGAAGGATGAAGGAATGAAAGGGACATTCTCCAGCCAGCCTATTCAGTCTGCATGGATGAGAGATATCATGGTCACATTACCTTTAGAACCGGACATGTAAAATGTTTTTCTTTTTGTTTTTGTTTTTGTTTTGTTTTGTTTTTGAGATAGAGTGTAGCTCTGTCACCCAGGCTGGAGTTCAGTGGCACCATCTCGGCTCACAGCAACCTCTGCATCCTGGGTTCAAGTGATTCTCCTGCCTCAGCCTCGCAAGTAGCTGAGACTACAGGCACTCACCACCACGCCAGGTTAATTTTTGTAGTTTTAATAGAGGTGGGGTTTCACCATATTGGTCAAACTGGTCTCGAACTCCTGACCTCAGGTGATCTGCCTGTCTCCGCTTCTCAAAGTGCTGGGATTACTGGCATGAGCCACCGCGCCCAGCCAATTCTTGCTGTTATGGATAGCTATGTTCTATAAAGTTGCCACAAACACTGACTTAGTGAATACTGAACCATTCCTTGTTCTTCTTCTTCTTCTTTTTTTTCTTTTTTTTTGGCCAGGTTTCAAAAACTCGCTTTATTTCAATCTGAAATGAAGACGCAACGGTATAAAACCAAGAAAAGTTATTGATCAACTGTTGTGGGGAAAAGAAAGAGAGATCAGCCTCTTACTGTGTCTATATAGAAAGAAGTAGACATAAGAGACTCCATTTTGTTCTGTATTTGAGATGCTGTTAATCTGTGACCCTACCCCCAACCTTGTCCTTGCTAGAGACATGTGCTGTGGTGACTCAAGGTTTAATGGATTTTGGGCTGTGCAGGATGTGTCTTTGTTAAACAAGTGCCTGAAGGCAGCTTGCTGGTTAAAAATCCTGCCAGTCCCTGGGCAATGGAACATCTAGGTGTGAGACCCGATTGTATGCTCTGTTTACTGAGATAGGAGAAAACCATCTTAGGGCATAAGGTGGGACTTGCTGACAGGACTTGCTGGAGCAATGCTGCTAAGAGGTTTATGGAGATGTTTGCATAGTGTATCAAGGCACAGCATTTTCCTTTGAACTTACTCATGTCACAGAGATCTTTATCCATATGTCTTACTGCTAATTTTCTCCCTAAAATGATCCTATTGTTCTGCCACTCCCTTATCTTTAAGATGGTAAAGATAATTATCAATAAATACTAAGGGAACTCAGAGACCGGTGCCGGCGTGGGTCCTCTGTAAGCTGAGTGCCTGTCCCCTGGGCCCACATTTTCTTTCTCTATACTTTGTCTCTGTGTCTCATTTCTTTTCCCAAGTCTCTCATTCCACCTAACGAGAAACACCCACAGGTGTGGAGGGGCAGGCCACCCCTTCAAACTGTGAGGATGCTTTGCTTGCTAGCTCGCGCCCACCGCTTTTGAAACAACATGTCTGGACAGACCACACCCATAAGCTGCTCTCCGAAGAGACCCAGGCAGATGCCCCAGCCCCCCAAGCTCACAAGGCAGCCATCTACTCCCCCAATCAGAGCTCCAACAGCAAGCTTGGAGAAGCAGCACGGGCAGCGGGGAGGGGAAGCAGTGGGGCATGTGGGGGTCCCCGCCACCCACAGAGCTAGTCTCTGTAGAAGGTGCTGTGTGGCAAGGACCAGGAAGGGAACTGCGCTACAGAAAGCTGACACCACTTCTGCATCTTTAACTTTCCCCAGGATTCAAGATTCAGCCCTGCTTCCCCAGCCCCGCCCCAGTCCCACTGTGCATTAGGCAGCTCAGGTTAAAATGGGGAGAAGGTCAACCATTGCTTCTAGACAAAATACAGAGTTAGCTTTCCGAGAGCCTCTGGTCACAACATTTTTATCAACTGATCAATATGTAACTTTGCTTTATGTGTGTTTCCGTTTAAGGTCACCTTATTTAATATGTAGTTGATGCAATAACGTTGACATCATGGCCAACAGCACTGTAATTCATGCCTTAATAAAGTCTGCCTAACACATGCCTTTCTCAGTAAGGCACATACAGCCTTCCTGTGATTAGGAATACTAGATAGCACTTCGCACTACACTTGGGAGCCATTGTACTCTGAGCACAATTGAGTGGAATTGTAAATCAGTGACAGAAAGAAATTTGGGAAATTCACAAATATGTGACAATTAAGACACTCCCAAATAAATATTGGATCAAAAAAGAAACCACCGTCTGGGCGTGGTGGCTCATGCCTGTAATCCCAGCACTTTGGGAGGCTGAAGAGGGTGGATCATGAGGTTAGGAGTTCAAGACCAGCCTGGCCAACATAGTGAAATCCTGTCTCTACTAAAAACACAAAAAATAGTAGAACGTGGTGGCGGGAGCCTGTAATCCCAGCTACTTGGGAGGCTGAGGCAGAATTGCTTGAACCCGGGAGGTGGAAGTTGCAGTGAACAGAGATTGCATCATTGCATTCCAGCCTGGGTGACAGCGCAAGACTCTGTCTCAAAAAAAATATAAAAACAAAAAATAAAAAAACCCAACAGGGAAATTAGAAAATATTTTGAGATGAGTAAAAATGACACAACATATACAAATTATGGGATGTAGCTTAAGCAGTTATTAGGGGGAAATTTACACCTGTGGACACCTACATTAAAAAAGAAGAAAGATCTCAAATCAATAACCTAACTCTACACCCTCAGACTCAAGAAAAGGGAGAATGAATGAAATCATGTAGGGCCTTATGGGCCATTGTAAGGACATCAGCTTCCATAACCTCTGAGTATCTTTTGTATTCTGAGACCTGGAGAAAAATCCAAAAGATGAAGAACCAACCCATGGGTTTAAAGAAAACGAAAAAAAAAAAACAAAAAACGCCGGGCGCGGTGGCTCACGCCTGTAATCCCAGCACTTTGGGAGGCCAAGGCGGACGGATCACAAGGTCAGGAGATCAAGACCACAGTGAAACCCCGTCTCTACTAAAAATACAAAAAACTAGCCGGGCGAGGTGGCGGACGCCTGTAGTCCCAGCTACTCAGGAGGCTGAGGCAGGAGAATGGCGTGAACCCGGGAGGGGAGCTTGCAGTGAGCCGAGATTGCGCCACTGCACTCCAGCCTGGGCGACAGAGCGAGACTCCGTCTCAAAAAAAAAAAAAAAAAAACACAAAACAAACAAACAAAAAAACAGTCAATTCTCATTATTCATGGATTTCATATTTGCAAATTTGCCTACTTACTAGAATTTATTTGTAACCCTAAAATCAATACTTGCAATGCCTTTAGGGACATGTGCCAAGCAGCAGAAAATTTTAGTCACCCACTGTGCTTGTTCTCAGCTGAGGTCAAATAAGGCAACACTCTACCCTCTTGTTTCAGCTCTTATACTGTAAACACATGTCCTTTTTTGCAGTCTATTTAGTGCCACAATTTTCACATTTTTGTTTTGTTGGTGAGTTTGCTCCCTAGTGCTGAAGTGCTATCTAGTATTCCTAAGCACAGGAAGGCTGTATGTGCCTTACTGAAAAAATTTATGTGTTAGATAAGCTTTATTCAGACATGAGTTATATAGTGCTGTTGGCCATTATTTCAGTGTTATTGAATCAACTATATATTAAATAAGGTGACTTTAAACAGGAACACACATAAAACAAAGTTACGTGTCGATCAGTTGATGAAAATGTTGTGACCAGAGGCTCTCAGGAACCGAACTCTATATTTCGTCTAGAAGCAATGGTTCAATATTCACTAGTTCAGTGTTTGTGGCAGCTTTATAAAACATAGCTACCCCAAATAGCAAGAATTGATTGTACATGTCCAGTTCTAAAGGTAATCTGACCATGATATCTCTCATCCACACAGACTGAATAGGCTGGTTGGAGAATGTCCCTTTTACTCCTTCATCTATTCATTCTAAAATTGTGAATCGCATGTCATGGGAGATGAGCCTTCCACCGGAGACCTCCTGCATAAAAGGAGAAACTATGGCTGCTGTCCGCAGTGCTGATATCTAAAGCCAGTTTCTCTCAAGAGAAGCAGCATCAAAAAAAATCATTGAAACCCACACAACTGAATCTGAGAACCCTGGTTCCCACTCCCCAAAGGTCAAAGACAGTAGGTTGCTCCAAAAGACTAAGTCAGTAAGAATGCATGAAGAGACAGCATTGATCCCATCTTGGTGGAGCAAGATAACATCCACAAGAACTGAGGGACATCATTCTAGATTTGTAGGAATCCTGGAAACAGTCAAACTTGGGAGCAAGATTACTTATCTCCTCTGGGTCCCACATTTAGCCAACCCTGTGCCACAGATGCCTAAGCCTTAGTAGCAGCTTCTAAGCCACTTTATATATCTTTATATCTCCTCTGACTCTATGGAAGATTTAAGATCTCCTGCTATCTCTTGTGACTAGCCTCCTGAGACCCTGGACCCCAGCACTGATCCTCTAAGGACCAGAAACTCGACAGAGGTATTGCAAAAACGTTCCAAGGCTGGGTGCGGTGGCTTACGCAGTTCTTTGGGAGCAGCACTTTGGGAGGCCGAAGCGGGTGGATCACAAGGCCAGGAGTTCGAGACCAGCCTGACCAACATGGTAAAACCCCGTCTCTGCTAAAAACAAACAAACAAACAAACAAAAATTAGCTGCGCGTGGTGGCACATGCTTGTAATCCCAGCTACTCAGGAGGCTGAGGCAGGAGAATCACTTGAACCTGGGAGGTGGAGGTTGCAGTGAGCCGAGATCACACCACCGTACTCCACCTTGAGACAGAGTGAGACTCTGTCTAAAACAAAAACAAAAACAAAAAAAACCCCAAACATTCCAAAGGAGTATAAATAGAATTTCAGAGAAAGCAATGCATTGGAGAAGCCAAGAGAAGAGAGTGTTTCACTGAGACAATGATCGTTTGTAAGTGCCAAAGAAGGCAACAGTAGAGAAACTATGCAATATGAGATGTTTTTGCAATCCAGAATTTATTCTGATTTTGCTTGGAAAGAACCACTTCTTCCCCATTCTCAGCCCTTGTGTTTTGTGTGAAGCTGAATCTACCCAGAGATGGAGCATATAATCCAAGCCTGAGCCAATCAATGCATCCCATTCTTCTAATCATGGTGTTCAACTAGAAGTTGAAACAGCCAGGCATGGTGGCTTGCACCTTTAATCCCAGCTACTCAGGAGGCTTAAGCCTAGAAATTCAAGGCTGCAGTGAACTATGATTACACCATTGCCCTCCAGCCTGGGCAACAGAATGAGACCCTGTCTCTAATAAGTAAAAAAAAGGAGTTGAAACATGCCTCAAACAAGGCAATAAAGCCCAATCAAGATTGTCCTACAATATGTGCTTAAGCTATCAGTCCATCTGGACTCAGCATTATGTATATGTAGGGGCTAGAGCTAGAGTAGCCATCTTGCAACAACACTGGACAGAGAATGGTGTGAACACTAATGAATTAGAACCAAGTCTCAAGGGCAGAAAAACCAGGACCTGGTGACATCTTTTGAATTCAAGTGTAAGCTGAGCCTGAAGCCAGACTCCCTTATACATGAGCCAATTTGTTTCATTCTTTAGCCTAAGTTAGTTCATGGTTGTTTGATTCTGATATTTGCAATATACACAGTTTTACCTGAATTAGAAATAAGTACTAGATGCAGAATGTTTCAAGTGATGCATGATAAAATGTGGAACTGACAAGGGTGAAATAGGTGGGGTATAGGGCAATAAAAGCCCCTCTGACACAGTTGGAAAGCTGTGCGTTCAGTGAGCCCCCATCACCATAGGTAATCTGTGCATTCTCTTGACCCATAAAAGAGTCTAATTAATAAAAGAATGTTTCTTCACTCTGAAAGGCCAAGGCAGGCGGATCACTTGCACTCAGGAGTTCGAGACCAGTCTGGGCAACATGACGAAATCCCATCTCTACAAAAAAAAAAAAAAAAAAAAGTGTCTTACACTAGAAAAATGATGCTAACTTTTGCCAGAAACATATGTGTACCCTTTGGGGAAAAAGGGTCCTAGAAAATTAACGTAACCAACTTTACATTTCTCTATTTCAACAACTGATGCTATTGGCTTAAGCTAAGACTGTACACAGAAATAGCATCCAGGTCATTGAATTAGGGTCCAATTAATAAATAAGAATGGTCTTCTAGCGTGCCACTACCCTTCATCAGCCCAGCAAGAAAGACTTTCCTTGTCTTCAACAAGGAAGACTTTGTTGATTGCTTCTTAGAATCCTCCCATCCTACTACATAATATAAATGTGATCCTGGAAATGTGAGTCCCATTCACCCCACACCTGACTCATATTAGCCTTAGGTCCTATGAAGACAATTTGGTAAACTTTGGGTCTTATTGAGATAGCTGGCCGGGTGTAGTTATGTACACCTGTAATCCTAGCACTTTGGGAGACTGAGGTAGGTGGATCATTTGAGGTCAGGAGTTCGAGACCAGCCTGGCCAACATGGTGAAACCCCATCTCTACTAAAAATACAAAAAAAATAGCCAGGCGTGTTGGAGCACACCTATAATCCCAGCTACTCAGGAGGCTGGAGCGCGATAATTACTTGAACCCGGGAGGCAGAGGTTGCAGTGAGCTGAAATCACGCCACTGCACTCCAGCCTGGGTGACAGAGTGAGACGTCTTCTAAAAAAAAAAAGAGAGAGAGAGAGAGCTAGGATCAAGGGCAGTCTATTTCCCTGTCAGAGTTCTAATTACCTATTATCCCTTTAAGTAGCTCGGGGTCCTCCCTGTTGTTATTTGGCATAGAAAAATGTTCCTCAGATTTGTAGATATTCATCTGGGACCAGATATGAAATACACTCACTTTAAGAAACAGAAGAAGGCATCGCCACATCCAAGAGGGAAGATAGGATTTTTATTCTCTATATTAGTTGGGACTTTTTTGGTTTTGAGTGAGATAAACTGAACTCAAAATGTCCTAAACACAATAGCAAGCTTATTGGCTCATATGACTAAGAATTCCAGGAGGTAGACCCAACTTTAGGTAGTGCTGGGTCCAGAGACTTGCTGGAATCCTCTCCATCTCTGGACTCTGCTTTTCTTTGTGTTGGTTTCACTCTAAAGTCCCATGTGATACTCTCCAAAGCCCTTGGATCACACGGTCTTTTCTGCTAGAAGTCCCCGTAAAAAGAGACATCCTCCTTTGCAATATTCCAGACAAAGTCCTGGGTGGGTGTGACTCTCACTGGATTGAATTTTGGTCTGCACCCACTCCTGAGCAAAAGACTGTAACCTGAAGGCCAGGCACGGTGGCTTACACCTGTAATTCCAGCACTTTGGGAGGCCAAAGTGGGCGGATTGCCTGAAGTTAGGAGTTTGAGACCAGCCTGGCCAACATGGTGAAACCCCGTCTCTACTAAAAAAAAAAAAAAAAAAAAAAAAAAAAAAAATTACAATTATCCAGGCATGGTGATGTGCACATGTAGTCCCAGCTTCTTGGGAGACTGAGGCAGGAGAATCGCTTGAACCCAGGAGGTGGAGGTTGCAGTAAGCTGAGATAGCACCACTGCATTCCAGCCTGGACGAGCATGGTGGTGGCCCCAGAGGTGGGGAGATGTAGATTCTAGGTAGTTTTATAAATCTGAACACTGATGCTTCAACAGGGAGAGGACGTTGCCTATGGTCTTAAGATGACAGGAGTGGTTTAGAGGCAATACCACTCTGTACTGAAGAATCAGATGGTGATGGTCATAGGAATGTACACATTTACCAAAACTCCTTGACTTGTACATTTTGGGCCAGGTGTGGTGGCTCACACCTTTCGATCCCGCTTTGAAAGGCCAAGGCAGGCGAATTACTTGAGGCCAGGAGTTCAAGACCAGCCTGGGCAACATGGTGAAACCCCATCTCCACAAAAATAAGAAATTAGCCAGGTGTGGTGGCACAAACCTCTAGTCCTGGCTACTATTTTGTAATCTGAGGCAGGAGGATTTCCTGAGCGCAGGAGTTGGAGGCCACAGTGAGCTATGATCACACTACTGCATTCCAGCCTGGGTGACAGAGCAAGACCTTGCCTCAAAAACAAATAAATAAAAAGAATTGTTCATTTCACTGTATATAAATTTTAACTTGATTTTTAAAAAAGCCAATCTAGCCTAATTCCACGCCTATAATTCCAGCACTTTGGGAGGCTGAGATGGGTGGATCCCTTGAACTCAGGAGTTCAAGACCAGCCTTGGAAACATGGTGAAACCCCTTTTCTACCAAAAAAACCCAAAAATTAGCTGGGTATGGTGGCATGCACCTGTGGTCCCAGCTACTTGGGAGGCTGAGGTGGGAGGATCCTTGGAGCCACAGGAAGTTGAGGCTGCAGTGAGCTGTGATCATGCCACTACATTCCAGCCTGGCTGACAGAGCAAGACCCTGTCTCTAAATAAATAAATAAATAAATTTAAAAGACAAAAAGAAGAAAAAGCTGGCTTTATTTTACAGTGAGAATGTAACTGTGTATTGTCATTCAAAACAAATATAGAATTTGAACAGTGTGTGTTTCAAAATCCCATTGTATAGGTGTGTGTGTGTGTGTGTGTATATAAAATATGTGTATGTGGATACACACACATACACACGCCAAATAATCACCAAACTGTTAGCCATGCTTATTTGGGAAGGGATGGGGGCACAGATTATTGTTTTAATTCTTTACAATGAGCATATATTGTTAGAAGAAGGAGCTGAGATTTTTTAGAGGATTTTCTTTAAATTTCTCTCCAATAATGCTGGACCTGTTTCCACCCACCTGGGCAGGCAGCCCTTGGACCAGCAACCAAGGCATCTCCTAGGAATTTGGAAATTCAGACTCTTAAGACCCACTCCACCCTGATCGAGTCAGAATCTGCATTTTAACAACATCCATAGGTGATTGTAAGTGCATTCAAGTCTGAGAAGCTCTAGGTGAGAACAGATCCTTTCCTCTCTCTGGGTCTCAGTTTCTCCCCTGCACAAAGAGAAACTGGTCCTTCCCAACTGCAGTTTTCTAATCTCGTTTCTTGTAGTCATCTGAGTCCCTATAAAAAGGCAGCTGAAGCCAGGCAAGGTGGCTTACCTCTGTAATTCCAGTTATTTGGGAGGCTGAAGTGGGAGGCTCACTTGAGCCCAGCAGTTGGAGGCTACAGTGAGCTATGATTGCACCACTGTACTCCAGCCAAGGTGACAGAGGGAGACCTTGTCAAAAAAAGAAAGAGAGAAAAGAAAGAAAGAAGGAAAGAAAGAAAGAAAGAAAGAAAGAAAGAAAGAAAGAAAGAAAGAAAGAAAGAAGAGGGAGGGAGGGAAGAAGGAAAGAAAAGAAAAGAAAGAAAGAAAGAAAAAGAAAGAAAGAAAGAAAAAGAAAGAAGAAAGAAAGAGGGAAGGAGGGAGGAAGGAAGGAAGGCAAACAAGAAAGAAAGAGAAAAGAAGGAAGGAAGAGAAAGAAAGAAAGAAGAGGGAGGGAGGGAGGGGGGAGGGAGGAAGGAAGGAAGGCAAGCAAGAAAGGAAGAGAGAAAGAGAAAGAAAGAAGAAATGAAGGAAGGAAGGAGGGAGGGAGGGAGGAAGGAAGGAAGGCAAGCAAGAAAGAAAGAGAAAGGAAGAAAGAAAGAGAAGAAAGGAAGGAAGGAAGGAAGGGAGAGAAAGAAAGAAAGAGAAAGAAAGAAGGAAAGCCAGGCCAGGCGCGGTGGCTCACGCCTGCAATCCCAGCACTTTGGGAGGCCAAGACGCGTGGATGACCTGAGGTCAGTAGTTTCAGATCAGCCTAGCCAACATGGTGAAACCGCGTCTCTACTAAAAACACAAAAATTAATCCGGGCTTGGCGGCGCGTGCCTGTAACCCCAGTTACTTGGGAGGCTGAGCCAGAATTGCTTGAACCCGGAAGGCGGAGGCTGTAGTGAGCTGAGATCACGTCATTGTACTCCAGACTGGGCGACAGAGCGAGACTCCGTCTCAAAAAAAAAAAAAAAAAAAAGAAGGAAAGAGAAAAAAAAAAAAAAAAAAGAAAAAGGAAGGAGGAAAGAACGAAAGAAAGAGAAAGAAGCAGCTGAAAAGGGCAAAGGATGAGTGGCCTGGCTGAACAGCCCCTGCTGCCTACAGCCGGACGCAGGTGGGCACTGAAGCGGCCTCACGCTGCGGGTCTGAAGGGAGTCGGAGGAGCGCGGCTGCGTGGGATTCCTGCTGGTGCTAGGGCAGGCGCCTGCCATCCGCGAGAGTGGAAGGAAGGCGCGGGGCAGTAATAGGGGGCGGGAGGCGCTG
Organism: Chlorocebus sabaeus; assembly: GCF_047675955.1. Taxonomy (NCBI): domain Eukaryota; kingdom Metazoa; phylum Chordata; class Mammalia; order Primates; family Cercopithecidae; genus Chlorocebus; species Chlorocebus sabaeus. Next base: position 21,083,170 of record NC_132908.1, read on the forward strand.
CGAGGCGCCTTGGGGTAAGTGCCGCAGAGATCCAGCGGGCATGCAGGGTGGCAGGGCGGCCTCGGGGCGGCAGCAGGCACTGCGCAGTGGCCCAGGAAGGCGCAGCGCAGGCCGGGCTGGGGCGCAGGGCGGCCTCGTGGCGCCAGGGGGCGCTGAAGTCGTGGCCCGCTTCGGGCGGCCGCAGATGCCTGGCGGACTGGGGAAAGCACCTGGGCAGGTAGGGGCGGGGCCTGGGGAGGCGGGGCCCTAGGGGGCGGCGCCCGGCCGGCCCACAAGAGCCCGTGGTGGCGCTGCCAGGGGATGCTAGCCCGAGAGCAAGCAGATGAGCAGCGCACCCGGATCGCTCATTCACGAGCCTTGGACCCTTTGGAACCGAGAGGTGAGTTCAGCCGGGTTGGGTCGGACCAGCTCGGGGGTTCTGGACACCGGAGCGGCTGCCGGGCGCCAGGGCGTCGCATGCCGTCAGCGCGGTAGGTGGCCGAGCCAGCATCAGCCAGTGGCGGCTTCCCGGTGTCCGGGATGCTGGGACACCTTGCCCGGGCGGTAGCGGCCAGCTCTCCGGGGTCTACCCACGCCGTGACCCGGAGCACGGAGCCAGTCGAGAGCCACTCAGGAACCGTATCCGGAGTCCGGGGGTCTGGGGGTTCTGGGCCGCACCTCGCCTTTTTTCTCTGCCCAGCGCCTGCTCAGCCCCCTTCCCTGCCGGGATGAGTCGCGTAGACCTGTCCGCTACTATTCCTTCTACCCTCCGGAATGCTTTCTCCGGGGTGACTTGGTGCAGAAAGAAGCAAACACTTGAAGTGGGCTGGTTGGATTCGTTCCAGCGTCTTCAGCCGGGGCTCCCGGGGCAGACGTGGCTTCCTTCACAGGACAGCGCCCGCTTGCTCCGCGCCGGGAGGGCAGGGGCTGCGGGGTCGCTCGGTAGGAGCTCAGGTCCCGGCCCTGAGGCTGAGGGCTGAGTTCAAGTGATTTCTGCACAGGAGTCGCCCCCCGGGATGGGCACTGGTCGGGAACTCTCCGGTCCAGCGAACCCAACGCTAGACTTGGGGCAAATCTCTCATCCTTCCCCAAGCTTTGGGGTCCTGCACTGTGGGATGGGGGACAGGCAAAGTCGGTGGTAGGCGAGGAGGGGGTGCACGGAGTCGTTGCGGTGAGCCAGGACCGTGGAATTCTAAAGAATCCTTCAAATCCTGTCTATCTGTGTGGTCTTGGGCAAATTACCTAACCTCTGTGCCTCAGTTTCCTTCTCTGTGAAATGGGCCGAGTAATAGCACCTCATATAACTGTAGTGAGGATTAAATCAGGTCGTGTGTGAAAAGGACTGAGTGGGATGCCTGGGAGTAAAGAAAGGGATCAATAAGTGATAGCTGCTATTAGTGCTGCTTTCCCCGCTGCTGTTATTATTATTAATGATTGAGGAGCAGCCTAGCTAGTCGTTAAAGGGACTCCTAGGTGCAAATCCCCGCTCAGCCACTTTCTAGTGTGACCTTGGGCAAGCTACTTAACCTGTCAGCATCTGTTTCATTTGTATAATGGGGGTGGTTGTGACACCTACCTCAGAAGTTTCTTGTGAAAATTAAATGAGGTGACACCTACAAAGTACTTAGAAGAGTAAGTGCTGGATATCAGCCAGTAATTCTTCCACCAAGGTATCACATTGGATCGGGCTGCATAATCTAATGGTAGCTACAGTCTTGTTTTGCTTTGAAGTTGAAATATTATTTATATGAATATTTTATCTGTTTTGCAAAGTGCAAGATCAGTTCCCTTCCTTCACTTGGGGCTCCTCTGACATTGTCGACTGATCCATTGGGGTCAAGGTCATTTCTGGGGAAGGGGCTGATGGGGCAGAGAGACCCCTGAGAGTTGGGGATAGGAGCTTCCAGAATCACAGCTTCTGTTGAACATTCACAGAGAAGGGCTGCAATTTTATTTGATAAGCAATTGAACCTGGACCTAGATTTTAAAAACAAACTCTTGCTAATTTTTTTTTCTTTCTTTCCTTCTTTCTTCTTCTTCTTCTTTTTTTTTTTTTTTTTTTGGATTGTAGTGAGGGAGGAGGTAAGGATAGACAATATTTTAAGTGGTAAAAGCAAAACAAATTATATTCCTGTTGCCCAGAAGCTACTAGCATCATTTTGATGGTGTTCTTTATCCTGGTAAAATCATATCAATTTATGGAGGGTTTAGAGCAGTTTGGCTGCTCTGGGCATCTCACCTCCATGCCCAGCACTCCATTTCCTTTGCATTAGAGACCTCAGACCCACTAGTATCATAAGCTTGGAAGCCTCCTAGCTTTGCCCCAGCTTCCAATTTTAGCCCGTATTTCATGGGTTCAGGGTGGGAAAAAAACATAACTCTGCAGGATCTGAATCCTGCCTAAAAATCTTGATGGGGCACATCGAAGTCACAGACACAGGCCCTTTCTGGTCCTGGGGACCACCCTGTATACCCTAGGACATGTCCTAATTTGCCTCTGTCACTGTAGAAGGCATAGGGGGACACAGTTTTCATATACCCCCCATCCCCAATACTAGTGCTCACAAGTCTTGGGAAGTGGTCATGTGCACTGTTCAGAGTTTTTAAATTAAATAACTCAGGGTTCCTTCTCTTTCCTCTACCTTTAGTTCTTGATACTGTTAATTAACTCTCTGCACCCAGCGTACTACCAGGCCCCTCAAAGGCAAATGCCATAGTGGTAAAGGCTGCAAGGTTCCATCCAGCTCCTCCACTAACCAGCTGCATCATCTTGCCCAAGATATTCAACCTCTCTGAGCCCATTTTCCTCCTCTGTAACATGGAGATAATAATAGCATGCCTACTTCATGAACCTGTTGAAACACAAAATGAAATATATATAGGCTATGTGTATATTTATAGAGAGAGACTAATTTACTTAAGAGACTAATGAGACTATATATTATAAACATGAAATAAGTTTTTATGTAGTATATTAGTTCACTTCTAAAATTATTTCTCATTGTAAAGTTTGTATAGTTGAGATGCATCGTATACATTGATGAATGTGATAATTTGCTTTCCAATACTGGTACTCTCCTCCAAAGCTGTTATTAAATCAAGGGCATTCTCTAAATTAATGGTATATTAGAATCAAGGAAATATGGCACAGTGCCTGGCAAACACTAGGTGGCCAACAGTTGTAAGTTATTGTTACATCAGGTGATCTGGAAACATTAAGAGCTTGACTATAAAGAGAAGAAAGGAAAGAGAAATCGTTTCACTTATAATAAAGCCTCAGAGAAAAAGTTGGGGAAAATACAGCCAGGAACATGATCTAAGGTGGCTGCCGGGAAATTTTCTTGGCAGATTTCATCTGTCAGTTACCATCTGAGGAGCACTGCTCTGTGCCAGACACTGTGCTAGGCACCAGGGGGCATAATGAGATAGGAATGCTGCCCTCGAGGAAGGCGGGCCACTGGAGGTGATAAGGCACGGGTACTTCTGCCTGATAAGAAAGTTGATGGGGCTGCTTCCAGAGCTCCTGCCCCAGGAACCTGGGGAAAGGTCCTGCAGCCTGTCCAGCCAGTGCTTTGCAGGTTGCACCTCACCCAGCCCCCGCGCGGCTAGGCCTGGGGGCGGTAAGAGAAGTAGGCAGCTTCTCTGGCAGCTGTGGTGGCCAAAACCAAACGTCGTGGAGAAGGGGCCAAGGCTTCGGAATGCAAAGTGTCTAAGCCACAAGGAACAGAGGAAGGAGCCCTCTAAGGGCACGTGGACTGGTGTTTCTCAGGCTGTGGCCTCCAGGAACACACTGGGGCCTGACAGCTCACCTGCTTCTCTTCTCTGCCCCTCCAGCACGCCCGTCCTCAAAGTCGCGTCCTCACAGTCCCATCCTCGCCATGGCTCCCGGAGAGAAGATCAAAGCCAAGATCAAGAAGAATCTGCCCGTGACGGGCCCTCAGGCGCCGACCATTAAAGAGCTGATGCGGTGGTACTGCCTCAACACCAACACCCATGGCTGCCGCCGCATCGTGGTGTCCCGCGGCCGCCTGCGCCGCCTCCTCTGGATCGGGTTCACACTGACTGCAGTCGCCCTCATCCTCTGGCAGTGCGCCCTCCTCGTCTTCTCCTTCTATACTGTCTCGGTTTCCATCAAAGTTCACTTCCGGAAGCTGGATTTTCCTGCGGTCACCATCTGCAATATCAACCCCTACAAGTAAGAGGCATGAGCAGGGAAACGCGAGTAGGGAGCCAGGCCCCTTACGGAGGCCAAAGCCCCTCCCGAAAGTGACACACTGGCAGCCTGGAGGTCGATTCCAGCTACAAACGTGCTTTCTAGAAATTTGAATTTGTTGCTAACACTGGTAAACAGCCCTCTCCTCGGTTCTAAATCTGTATGTGCCAAGTTTTCAGACCATCAGTGACTTTTTTTCTTTTTCTTTCTTTCTTTCTTTCTTTCTTTTTTCTTTTCTTTTTTTTTTTGAGATGGAGTTTCACTCTTGTTGCCCAGGATGGGATGCAATGGCACGATCTTGACTCACTGCAACCTCCGCCTCCCAGGTTCAAACAATCCTTCCAAGTAACTGGGACTACAGGGGGGCACCACCATGCCAGGCTAATTTTTTGTATTTTTAGTAGAGACGGGATTTCACCATGTTTGGCCAGACTGGTCTTGAACTCCTAACCTCAGGTGATCCACCCGCCTTGGCCTCCCAAAGTGTTGGAGTTACAGGCGTGAGCTACTGCACCTGGCCTTTTTTTTTTTTTTTTTTTTTTTTTTGGAGACAGGGTCTCATGTCACCCAAGCTGGAGTGCAGTGGTGCAATCATAGCTCACTGAAGCCCCGACTTCCTGGGCTCAGGCAATTCTCCCACTGCAGTCTCCTGAGTAGCTGGGACTATAGGCACATGCCACCACATCCAGCAATTTTTTTTTTTTTTTTTTTTTTTTTTTTAAGGGATGGGGTCTCGCTGTGTTACTCAGGCTGGTCTCGAACTCCTGAGTTCAAGTGGTGCTGCCACTTCGGTCTCTCAAAGTGCTAAGACTACAGGAGTGAGCCACCACACCCACCCCATCAATGACTTCCGAGGTTAGGCTAGCCCAGGAGAGCAGAAAGAGGAAGCTGCAGGCTTTTTTCACTTAGAAGAGGCCTGGAACGAACTAACCCCCTCTGCACACTCCCCATATTAAGCCCAAATTAGCCAACCCCCGTCCGCATCTGCGCCCCTGGTTCTCCAAGCTCACATGCCCACTCCCCCTGCAGCACGAGTGAGCTCAAGGCTGACTCAGAAGTGACACCCAGGTGACTTCTGTGAGCACCTCAGCTGCCCCAAAACCTCATCTGAATAAACCCAGCCCCTTTAATTGAGATCATCAGGCTCTGGGTGTGATCAGCCCTTGGGACTGCCATATCATCCTCGGCAGGACCTGTTCTAAATAGGTCATCAGAGTCCTTCTCAGGATTATGGAAAACTGGTCCGTGAGGCAGGTCAGAATCAGGCAGACTGTCAGAGCAGGGGTGGGGAGAAGGGAAGAAGAGCAGAGGAGGAAGATTATCGAAGGAAACTAACTTGTCCAGAGTCATCACCGAGGTGGTGCAAAGCTCCAAATCAAGATCAAGTCTAAGACTCTTTCTCCACCCTCCATGTCTTCCTCTTCTTTCTTTCTCCCTCCCTCCTTCTGTCTCTCTCTGGTCCTCCTTCCTTCTTTCCATTCATTATTTGTTCCATAATAATTTACTCAGCATCTATAAACTGTCATGCACGTACTAGGTTGTGGGATAGAGAACTGAACAACCCAAACACAGTATTTGCCTTAGTGGAGCTTATATTGTAGTGGAGGAATAAAGTCTTAATCAATATAATAACATTAATATAGTTAACAATAGAAGCACAGTGGCTTATGCCTGAAATCTCAGCATTTTCAAAAGCCAAGGCATGAGGATTGTTTGAGGCCAGGAATTCGAGACCAGCCTGGGCAACAGAGCAAGACCCCATCTCTAAAAACATTTTATTTTAAATTAGCCAGGTGTGGTGGCACACATTCATAGTCCTAGCAACTTGGGAGGCCAAGGTGGGAGGATTGCTTGAGCCCAGGAGTTCTAGGCTGCAGTGAGCCATGATTGCACCACTGCACTCCAGCCTGGGCAGCAGAGTCACCCTGTCTCTAAAATAATAACAACAATAGAGGCCATTTAATTATCTATATGTATATCTGTGTGTGTTTATTATATATAATAAACTCATTGAACCTTCCCAACAACCCCACTTTACAAAGGAGAAGGCTAAAACACAGAAAGGCTAAGACATTTGTCCAAAGTAAGGTAGCCGGTACCAGGATGGGGAACCTAAACCCAGGTAGTTTGGCTCTAGGGTTTCTACTCTCAATTGCTATGCTCTGCTGCCTATGCCTAGAGCAAGGGAGAGAAAGGAGAGAGGAGAGAGTTAAGAGGAGGCTGGAACCATTTGATTTGCGAAAATTGAAAGATGGTATATTGTGCTTCATGAAGGCAACTCCTTTATAACTATTTTGTGTTCCTGGGGGTCGTCGAGGTAACAGTTATACCCTCCTTCCCCCCAGCACAGATTTGAGGACAATCAGAGGGCAGAGGCAGAGTGAGCTGGGTGGAGGAGCCTGCCCACTAGGTAGACTGTTGGTTGGCAGTTATTTACTTGTCCTCACTGTGGCTGGTTTATGGGAGGCACCTGACAGTCACCACTCCAGAAATGCTGGTCGGGACAAATTCATCAACACACCCCGAGAGCAACCAGATAGTGGCGGCAGAGGTGAAGCCACAGGAAGTCACACACAGGTCACGCATGAGCCTTTCCTCATTCGCGGGAGCCAGGGTCACTCTGGATGCGTCAAGTCATGAAAGGCGTGGTCTCCTCTGCCAAGGTGTTGGGAAAGGTGGGCACGAGGCTGACACGTGTTGATGGAAAACAACCCGGAGGAGCACCAGGGTTCTGCCAGTGCCGCCTCCCCTCTCCCTGACTTTTCCTCCCCACCTTGGCAGGTACAGCGCTGTGCGCAACCTTCTAGCTGACTTGGAACAGGAGACCAGAGAGGCCCTGAAGTCCCTGTACGGCTTTCCAGAGTCCCGGAGGCGCCGAGAGGCGGAGTCCTGGAGCTCCGTCTTGGAGGGAATGCAGCCCAGATTCTCCTACCGGATCCCGCTGCTGATCTTTGATCAGTATGAGAAGGGCAAGGCCAGGGACTTCTTCACAGGGAGGAAGCGAAAAGTTGATGGGAGAATCATTCACAAGGCTTCAAATGTCATGCACATCGAGTCCAAGCAGGTGGTGGGATTCCAACTGGTAAGATTTCACCTTCTCATTCTTTCACTGCTTAAGGGCATGGGATGGGCTGGGTCCAGGACTCTTCTCCTTAGCCACTAGCCCCTGTGGTCCCACTGGAAGAAATACACCCAGCTGGGGTTAGGCACAGTGACTCATGCCTGTAATCCCAGCGCTTTGGGAGGCCAAGGCGGGCAGATCACCTGAGGTCAGGAGTTCGAGACCAGCCTGACCAACATGGTGAAACCCGTCTCCACTAAAATACAAAAATAAGCCGGGCATGGTGGCACATGCCTGTAGTCTCAGCTACTTGGGAAGCTGAGGCAAGAGAATTGCTTGAACCCAGGAGGTGGAGATTGCAGTGAGCCCAGACGGTGTCACTGTACTCCAGCCTGGGTGACAGAATGAGACTCCGTTTAAAAAAAGGGGGGGAGGTAGAGGTGGGGGGCAAGCAGAGGGAGAGAATTAGGACAAACACCTAATGCATGCAGGGCTTAAAACCTAGGTGATGGGTTGATAGGTGCAGCAAACCACCATGGCACATGTATACCTATGTAACAGACCTGCATGTTCTGCACATGTGTCCCAGAACTTAAAGTAAAATTATTTTTAAAAAAAAGTAAGAGAGAGAGAAAGAGGGAAAGAAAGAAAAGAAAGAAAAGAAAGAAAAAAGAAAGAAAAGAAAGGAAAGACACCCAGCTGGGGTGATTCAGCTGCAAACAACTGAAACTGACTCAGGTAATTTTAAGTTGGGGGGTGCAGAGGGAGGGAGAAATGTGTTAGAAGGCAACCAGTAACTCATAGAGGCCTCTCAAGGGGCAGAAATTAGGACAGATGCAGGGATCTAGGTAGCAAGGCATAATGAAAAGTCATTTCAGATATTGCTGAATGAAGCGTCAAATATGTTCAGTTTTTGTTGGTGTTGTTAATGCTTAAGAGTCAGATTCCATCTTGGGACTATCTGGTTGGTCAAGCTTGGGTCACCTAATCACCCTTTGGCTAATGGATGGTGGAGTATCTTCATGGACAATCACACCAGGCTGTATCCAGAGGGGGAAAGGAAATTATTCCAAAGCAAAATTGACGTGCAGGCACCAGAAAGAAAAAGACAGACAATAAACGGCAGAAACATGAGTGTTCCTGCAGTACTTGCCTTCATGAGGTGCCTCATCTGACTTCATTTTCTCTTTTGGTCCCACTTGAGGGAAATTTTTTTTTTTTTTTTTTTTTTTTTTTTTTTTTTTTTTTTTTGGTGACAGAGTCTCACTCTGTCACCCAGGCTGGAGTGCAGTGGTGCGATCTCAGCTCACTGCAACCTCTACCTCCTGGGTTCAAGTGATTCTCCTGCCTCAGCCTCCCAAGTAGCTGGGATTACAGGCATGCACCACCATGCTTGGCTAATTTTTTGTATTTTTAGTAGAGACTGGGTTTCACCATGTTGGTCAGGCTGGTCTCGAACTCTTGACCTCAGGTGGTCCCCCCACCTCGGCCTTCCAAAGTTCTGAGATTACAGGCGTGAACCACTGCACCTGGCCTGAGGGGCTCTTGAGAAATGCCATTCACTGAAAATGAATTCTAGTACCTTCCTGGGCAAACTCTATCACCACCCTCCCTCTCCATGCCCCAGTCACCTCTGGAGGACGGGGGCTATGTCCATACCTTATAGGCTTGATTGCCAATTGTGTGACCTTGTAGCTATAGTCCCAAATCCTGAAAAATGGACCTTCTTTTAAACCATTGAGATTTCAAAGTCTTCTTGGGTCCTTTCATAGGATATCTGCAAGGTTCTTCTTGATACCAAAATCAACTCTTTACATATATGTTTGTCTGTTTGTTTGTTTTAGAAACAAGATCTCACTCTGTCATCCAGGTGGGAGTGGTGCAATCACAGTTCACTGCAGCCTAGAACTCCTGGGCTCAAACAATTTTCCCACCTCAGCCTCCCGAGTAGCTTGGACTACAGGAATGCACCACCACACCTGGATAATTTTTCTATTTTTTGTGAAGATGGGGGTCTAGCCATGTTTCCCATGCTGGTCTCGAATTCCTGGCCTCAATCAGTCTTCCCACTACAAACTTCCAAAGCATTAGGATTACAGGCATGAGCCACTGCAACCAGCCAAAATCAGTTGACATCTGTCCATTTAGAAAAGTTTCCCAGCTTTGTGTGACGAGAACATTTGGAATGTACAATGGCTTCCCTATGATGTTCTCATTATTGTATATTTCAAACATGGGTCCTTCCCACACATGGTTGGGAAGGATGGTGTTTCAGTCAACATTTTGTGGGTGAGATAATGGGTACAGGATACCTTGCCTAAGATCCTGCAGAGAAGTAGTCTCTCCTTCTCCTGCAGAGTCCAGGCTGGAATCCAGATAGCTTGACTGTTGATATGATAGGAAATGGGAAAGGTTGTTAGGAACGTAGTAGCATCAATCAGGTGAACCTCAGGGTACCTGGGGACCCTGAAGAAGCTGGTTTTCCTTCTTGCTTGGTGGGCAAGTAGTGCAGAGTTGTAGGAGTAGGACTCTGTGTCCTTTCTCACTCAGCCCCTTTTTGGTCTTTGAGGCTTGAGGATGATCACTCCCAGCCCCTAGAAGTCAGAGGAAACTCATCCTTGCCCCAGATATCCAACCTGTTCCCCTGAGTATCTGGCCTGGAAGTCTCAGTCCCTCATTCTTACGGTCCTTCTGAAGAGCAGCGATAGGATCGATGGCTTCAGCCTCGTGTCTCCTCTTATTCACAGTGCTCGAATGACACCTCTGACTGTGCCACCTACACCTTCAGCTCGGGGATCAATGCCATTCAGGAGTGGTATAAGCTGCACTACATGAATATCATGGCACAGGTGCCTCTGGAGAAGAAAATCAACATGAGCTATTCTGCTGAGGAGCTGCTGGTGACCTGCTTCTTTGATGGAGTGTCCTGTGATGCCAGGTCAGGAGAGAATGCTGCTCTCTCAGCCTCTGAGGACTGGCAGCTCTGAGTACCAGGCCCCTTGCAGGAACCTACAGCCTTGATGATAGGTCTTGGGAGCAAAAGGTGCTCTTCTCACTGACGCTGCCTTTTGGAAATTGCTTACATGGGAGCTGTGTTCTAGAGTCAGTGAGTGAGGTGTGCATGACATAAAATCAAAATATCCTTCAAGTCATTAAACTACTCATTAAAAACAAGGTAGTTGGCCGGTCATGGTGGTTCATGCCTCTAAATCCCAGCACTTTGGGAGGCTGGGGTAGGTGGATCGCTTGAGGTCAAGAGTTCAAGACCAGCCTGGACAACATAGTGAGACCCCATCTCTACTAAAAATACAAAACTTAGCCAGGCATGGTGGTGCACGCCTGTAGTCCCAGCTATTCAGGAGACTGAGGCAGGAGAATCACTTAAACCCGGGAGGCGGAGGTTGCAGTAAGCCGAGATTGCACTACTGCACTCCAGCCTGGGCTACAGAGCAAGACTCTGGACAAACAAACAAACACACCAACCCACAAGGTATTAGATTGGCACAAAAGTGATTGCTGTTTTTGTCATATAGTGTGCATATAACCTAACCTTGCATATTACCAAAATGCATACTGTTGATTAAGAACCGTCGTTTGAAGGAAGGAAGGAAGGAAGAGAAGGAGAGAGGGATGGGGGGAGAAAGGCCCATGTTCAAATATGTGAGATGTCAAACTGTTCACCTTTAGGATAACACTCAGATCCCTCATGGTGACTGGGCAGTGGGTGAGACATTCTAAAGTGTTCCTGGGCTGGGCACAGTGGCTCACACTTGTAATCCCAGTACTTTGGGAGGCTGAGGAGGATGATTGCTTGAGCTCAAGAGTTTGAGACCAGCCTGGGCAATGTGGCAAAACCTCCTTTCTAGAAAAAAAAATCAAAAACTTATCTGGGCATAATTGCACACACCTGTCGTCCCAGCTACTCAGGAGGCTGAGGTGGGAAGATCACTTGAGTCTGGGAGGTTGAGGCTGCAGTGAGCCATAATTGCGCCATTGCACTTCAGCCTGAGCAACAGAGCAAGACCCTGTCTCAAAAATAAAAATAAAAATAAAATAAAATAAAATAAAATACTAAGCCTCTTTCACCTATACATATGTTAGCAGACAGATTGGTTCTTGTGAAAAGTAAATAAATGGAATCATGTCTCCCTAAGAATTGGGTTCCAAAGTCACGTAAGGGCACAGGTGATGTGATTCTTTCCCTGGGGATTATTTTCTAGGAATGGAAATTTGAATGGAAAATGTCAAGTGTTGACTGAGAAATTCACAAGTGGAGGAATCTGGGGACAGACATGGCACAAGGAATGTCAAGTCAGGATAGAGATGAAGGTGAGAGGATTCCGAGAGAAAACAGAAGGCAGAGAGTCTAGTTCTATGTCCATGTGTGCCAACCAGGATGAGGGGCCTTGTGTGTCATTTGATCAGGAGCAAGATGTGGAAAATGAGTCATGTCTCTCACGCATTCTCCCCAAAGAGAGTTGACTCCATTAGCACTGCCCTGCCCAACTTCAGCTAAGACGCATGGGGGAGATCCCTTTCTGACCCATTTTCTTCCTCCATAGGAATTTCACGCTTTTCCACCATCCAATGCATGGGAATTGCTACACTTTCAACAACAGAGAAAATGAGACCATTCTCAGCACCTCCATGGGGGGCAGCGAATATGGTAAGGAAACGTGTGCCAAGGAGATCTTGAGGTCCTCCAACACTGGACAAAGGGGCAGCAGGACAGTGGGGATGGCGGGAGCCCTCTGGAAATGCAGGATCTCTCCCACTTGGCCAGAAAGTAAGGATACCCTTTTTTTCTATCAGCGTTTCCATCAGTGTTCATGCTGGTTCCTTCCTTCCATGTCAGTGTCTGTTTTCCTTTTCGACTTCTCCTCCACCTTTGAGAGAGTGACAGGGACGTCGCTGGGGCTCCTTCTGCTAGGGAACTATTCCGGTTTAGACTCATAGCTAGGGTGAGTAATGCAGGACAGGTGGTTTCCAAATGGAGTTCAGCCCAAATATGCTGAACAGATTAGGGAGGTAGATGCCCATTTATCTTAGTTCAGGTGACAGATTCTGGACGGAGCTGAAACCCAGCTCGGCCACTCACTGTGTGACCTTGGGGAAGCGACTGCACTTCATCTATAAAGTGGGGCTAATAACAGTATCTCCCATATGAGATTACTGAGAGGACTTAAGATACAGACTTCGAATAAGACCTGGTCTGCACTCTCTTCATCTGCTTGTATAACAAAATACAAGAGACTGGGTGCCTTCGACAACAGACATTTATATATCACAGTTTTGGAGACTAGAAAGTCCAAAATCAAGGCACAGGCAGACTCGGTTCTGGTGAGGCTTCTCTCTTTGGGTTCAGAAGGCTGACTGTCTTCCTTCCATGTCCTCACATGGTCTTTCCTCTGTGGTGTGTCAACAGAGAGAGGCCTGTGATGTCTCTCTCTCTTCTGATCAGGACATCAGTCCTATCAGATTAGAGTCCTCCGCTTATGACTTCCTTTCACCTTAATTAAGGCCCCATCTCCAAATAATATCCCTTTGAGGGTTAGGGCTTCAACATATGAATTTGAGGTGGTAAACAATTCAGCCATAACACATACTAAGCACACAATAAGTGCTAGTTGCTATTGTTATTACTACTATTATTACCGTTACTAGCATTGTTACCAGTCTACCACCATTGCTACTGCTGCTACTACCCCCAAAATAATACCATTGCAACTTCCAGCACTACTATTACTACTATTCCACTATGATTACATTTGTAGAGAAGGTAGGAACTGAGCAGATTGGCCTGGCTTATGCCCTAAAAGAATGCTTGAAAGGTCCCCTGCAAATAGAATATGATGTGATATGCAGATATACTCCCACCAGGACAAGCAAGGGCCTGTCATAAAGGAAATCCACACTTGGAATCCTGGCCTTTGTCACTGTGTAGTCTGCGCTCTTATTAAGTCTGCAAGGAATCATAATTCAGTGCACATACTTCATGGGGAAGAAGTAATCTGGAAACAGAGTGAAAACTTGCAGAGTCCTGGCTCTGCTACGGAGGGGCTGTGTGACCTCAAGCAATTCACTTCCCCTCTCTGGGCTTTGTTTGTAATTGTTTACAAGTTGTTTACAAATTGTTTGCAATTGTTTACAAGTTGTTTACACATTGTTTGCTATTGTTTACAAGTTGTTTACACATTGTTTGCTATTGTTTACAAGTTTTTCCAAATCATTTGCAATTGTTGACCAATTCTTTGCAATTGTTTACAAATTGCCCTTGTTTACAAATTGAATGTCAGAATAACTCAAAAGTATCTTCTTTCCATCCATATGGACCCCGCTGATTCACTCATCCACTTACCAAGCATGGAGTATCTCCTGTTTGCCAGGCCCTCTTCTACATACCGGGGACACAGCAGTGAAGAGACAGATGTCTTCTCTGCTGTTAGGGAACTTAAATTTTCCTGGGGAGAGACAGATAAAAAATGAGTACACAACTACACAGACATGATCTAGTTACAAATCCTAATGACTGCTATTCAGGGAAGAAAGAGGCAGAGTGGGAAGACAGAGTGGCTGGGGTCGGGATGGGGGGTTGGTTAGTTTGGATAAGATCTCTAAGAGGGGGCTATTTAAGGAGGAAAAGATTCATGTTAAAATCTACACAAGAACATTCCAGGGACTAGCAAGGGCAAAGGCCCTGGGAAGGACATGAATCAGATATGTTCTAGAAACAGAAGTAAGACCAGTGTGCTTGGAGCTTATTGAGGTGGGGAGAGAGGGGGAGGAGATGAGGAGGGAGAAGTAGGCAGGGGCTGTATCATCATCACCTTGACAGATGCAGCCAGGTTTATCCTGTGGCATTCCCATATATCCAGTGAGATGCCACTGAAGAGTTTCAGGTTTCAAGGAGTGACCTGGTCTGAGGTCCAATTTTCAAAGGACCTCAGCCCAGACATGAATGAGCAGGGTCTCTATGGATGGAAAGAAGAGAATTTTGAGTTATCCTGACATTCAATTTGTAAACAAGGGCAACTGGTAAACAATTGCAAATGATTTGTAAACAATTGCAAACAATGTGTAAATAAGCCCAGAGAGGGGAAGGGAATTGCTAGAGGTCACAGCCCATCTGTAGAAGAGCCAGGGCCCTGCAACTTTTCACTCTCAGTTCCCATGTGCACTGGTACTGTGTTTACTCTGGTGCTGGGTCAGCATAGACTGCAGGGGACAAGAGCAGGAGTGGGAGAAGAAGTTCTAAGTGATCAGAAACACCATTAGTGATTCATCTCTTCTCTGAGTGCCCGCCCTGAGGGGTTAAGCAGCCAGAGCAATGCATGTTCTTTTGAATGTTCTGAGCTCCCCATCTCAAAGCACCACATGGAGATGCACGTCTCAGGCAGAGTGGCAATTTCCTTACACTTGGCAAAAACGTACGCTTAGCAAGAACTGTGACAGTGATACTGTTTGAGCCCCTGTTTTGGGCTAAGCTGTGGGGGCACAGCAGAGAGCAAGTCAGGCACGCATTCCAATCTCATGGAGCTTCCAGTCTAGCCCTTGGCCACCTGTCACTTGTTGGAAATACCTGGTCTTGGATTTGAAGCTCCTGAAGCAGTGGGAGAGGTGGGTTACGCCCCAGGAAATGTTTTCCTAGCCTTGGATCACGGCAGGTTGCCTTATCCTCCCAGGGCTGCAAGTCATTTTGTACATCAATGAAGAGGAATACAACCCATTCCTTGTTTCCTCCACTGGAGCTAAGGTGATCATCCATCGGCAGGACGAGTATCCCTTCGTCGAAGATGTGGGAACAGAGATTGAGACGGCAATGGTCACCTCTATAGGAATGCACCTGGTAAGAGAATATTCTCATTTCCATAGGCTTGGAGAGAACAGATGTTTTTTTTTCAAGGATAACCCATGAGGTGCAGCCTGTGGAAAACAGTGTTTGTTTCAAAAGGGAACATGGTCCCAGATTTTCCCATGGTTACCCCATTCATTTCAGGAGTTACATTAAAGGTTGTGTTTGTATCTTCTGGCTGACTGCAGTGGCTCACACCTGTAATCCCAGCACTTTGGGAGACCGAGGTGAGGTCAAGAGATCGAGACCAGCCTGGCCAACTTGGTGAAACCTGTCTCTACTACAAATACAAAAAATTAGCTGGGTGTGGTAGCACATGCCTGTAATCCCAGTTACTTGGGAGGCTGAGGCAAGAGAATAGCTTAAACCCAGGAGGAGGAAGTTGCAATGAGCCAAAATCACGAATCATGCCACTGCACTCCAGCCTAAGCAACAGAGCAACACTCCAATTCAAAAAAAAAAAAAAAAAAAAAAAAAAAAAGGTTGTATTTGTATGGATTAATAGGACAGGATGCCATTTGTGGAAAGAATTTAAAAAGCAAGACACTAGCATTTGTGGAACCTATGCTGGAAGCAAGGCATTAGGGCACTAACTATGTATTTGTCGGTAATACAAATAGATAAGATTACCAACTATCTTTCTGGGTTGCTTAAAGGCCTATGAGGCATGTCAGTAACTGTATTAAAGCCTAGTGGAAAGTCACTCAGCTCTCCAAGGTCTATTTAGCCCATCATGCTTCCATCAATTTTACTTCATTTACCAAGAACCCCTTCTCCCTCCAAATTTGACCTTTGTGGACCTCTCTGGGCACTGAGAACACACAAACCTATCAACAGAAACACAAGTAAGCTGCAGACTCCAACCCCTGAGTCAGCCTTGCCCAGTGGGAGCTGAATGGCAAGGTAAAGAGCGGACTCTGATGGCCCTGGTCACTCCACTGCTTATGGAGTTTTCTTGTTTGCAGTTTTCTTGTTTGCAGGCCTGGGGTCCTTTTATTCCAGGATCTGTCTGCCTCTCCTTTCTCTCTTTCGTAGAATGACTGTTAAGAACTTATTTAGACCAGGCACAGTGGCTCATGCCTGTAATCCCAACACTTTGGGAGGCCGACGTGGGTGGATTACTTGAGCCCAGAAATTTGAGACCAGCCTGGGCAACATAGCAAAACCCCATCTCTACCAAAGACAAAATACAAAAATTCACCAGGCATGGTGGCACATGCCTGTAGTTCCAGCTACTCGGGAGGCTGAAGTAGGAGAATCACCTGACCCCAGGGAGGTCAAAGCTTCAGTGAGCGATGATTGTACCACTGCACTCCAGCCTGAGTGAGACTCTGTCACCAAGACTGTAGTGCAGTGGTGCGATCTCGGCTCACTGCAACCTCCGCCTCCCTGGTTCACACCACTATCCTGCCTCAGCCTCCCAAGTAGCTGGGACTACAGGCGCCCGCCACCACTGCTGGCTAATTTTTTGTATTTTCAGTAGAGACGGGGTTTCACCGTCTTAGCCAGGATGGTCTTGATTTCCTGACCTCGTGATCCACCCAACTCGGCCTCCCAAAGTGCTGGGATTACAGGCGTGAGCCCCTGTGCCTGGTCCATAATGACACTTTTCTTTACCTGTTTGGGGGTGGGGAGAAAGAAACAAAATCTCCTTGTGGACTATACATCTGTTCACGCCTTTATTTAAATCCAACTTTAATATCCCCAATTAAACTTCCTAGCCTTTATCCCTCACAAATGTATCCTCCAGAGCAGTGGTTTCCAAACCTGGTTGATTATCAGACTCAAAGCCACTGAATCAGAATCTCTAGAAGATGAGCCTAAGGATCTATATTTTTACCAAGTTGCAGTGGTTATTCTAAGAGGCAGCACACTTGGGAGCCTTGGCTCGACCTTTTTTTTGATGTTTAAATTAAAAAAATTTTTAGAGTCAGGGTCTTGCTCTGTCACCCAGGCTGGAGTGCAGTGACACAATCATAGCTCACTGGAGCCTTGAACTCCTGAGGGCCTCGGCTTTAGAAACTTGAGCAATGCAGAATTAGAGGAAAAGCTAATTGTGTCTTCCCAAGTGAAAGTGAAGCTAGAATGACACAAAGATCTAGCTGTAGCTTTGCATTGGGTTAGACAAAGAGATGGTGAGCATTTAGGGCTTGGATATCCATCTGTCATTTATCCATTCAACTGATATTTTCTGAGCACCTTCTATGTGCTACACATGGGGTACCTCAGTGTGGAGGACACCGTCCCTGTCCTGAGAGAGTCTAGAGCCCAGCAGAGAGGATTGAGTAATAAACCAGAAACGGCACAAATGATTCATTATAATTGCCGTAAGTGCTCTGAAGAAGAAATGCAAGACCATGTGAGTGTATATTATGACATGACTGACCTCGGGCTCATTTTCAGTGGGGAAGATGAGGTTCAAGGAAGGCTTTCCTGAGGAGGTGCTATTTAAGCTGAGACAGTAAGATGATGAACTAGAATGGAAGTATGACAGACGAAGTCTTTGGCTTCACTGCCTCCTGGTGCCCCATAGAAAGGACAACCCTGGACAAGGGAAACCATCAAAATGGTCTTTCTGGGCCCCCAGATGCTCTCAGGAGGCATGTTACTTAGGGGCTTTGTTCCAGCATGGGAGGGAAGTAATGTGTATTAGCTTGAGCTGTGTGAATGAAAAAAGAAAAACTATCTCGATCACCCAATCTGCTCAAACTGTGACTTGAAAAGACTTTTTTAAGAGACAGCCACTTAAGTAGCTGGGCAACTCATTCTTTTGTTCACTGGCAGATGGCAAAACCTCAGAGCACAGTAGTGAGCATTTTGGTCAGACATGTCCCACACAGTTTTATCTGCACCCTGAAGTAGGATCCAGGATTTGCAGCGCATCCTTCCCTTATCCTTTCGCCCTCTTCCTTCTTTTCAAACTGGTGTGAGTTACTAGAGCTTGCAAAAGTACAAGAACTAAGGAATTCTGCTCTCTTGTTTTCTTGCTCTCAGCTTGGAAATATCCACCACATTGTTAAGCAAATGTTCTCTTTACCAGTGGTGGGTAAACACAGACATGAGTGAGTTTTCTGCTACACTTAATTTGAGATGTAGAAAATCAAAGCCACAGAGCAGGGTCAGTCAGCTTTAGGTCTGATTTATGAGCATTTAGAACAACAACAGAAAAAAAAACACCAGGGATTATGAAGAGGTCAGCAGAGAGTCACTAAGAAAAAGTCCAACCAAACTAGACTTCCTTCCTTTCTGATTTTATTTATGTATTGATTGATTAATAGGTGTGTGTAGCTGGTAGGCTCAGTCAGGCTGGCAAGCAGTTGGTAAACAAAACTTCCTTTATTCACTGAGAGATTGCGTGTCCAAAGTACTGAATATTAAAAGGTGAACCCAACAGAGCTCCTACCTTCAAAGTTCTTAACTTGAAGAGGGGAAGACAAAACTTTGTTTGCTTTTTTAAAAAAAAAATTTGTTTGCTCTGTCATCTAGGCTGGAGTGTAGTGGTGTGATCACAGCTCACAGATCACAGCAACCTCGACCACCTGGGGTCATGTGATTCTCCTGCCTCAGCCTTCCAAGTAGCTGGGACCACAGGCACATGCCACCATGTCTGGCTAATTTTTAAATTTTTGTAGAGATGGGGGTCTCACTATGTTGCTGAGGCTGGTCTCAAACTCCTGGCCTCAAACAGTCCTCCCATCTCGGCTTCCCAAAGTGCTGGGATTATAGGCGTGAGCCAGCACGCCTGACCAAAGACAAAAGTAAGCACAACTTTACAATACAGTTTTCATCTCTGTGGAAACAGACATTTTCTGCCTGGTTCCGAAGCTTGCTTCTTAGAACATAACAGATCCTCAGTAAATATTGATAGATGACAGATGGATGGGTGGATGGGTAGATGGATAAGTGAGTGGGTGGATGGATGGTTGGATGGATGGATGGATGGATGGATGGATGGATGGATAGGTGAGTGGGTAGATGGGTAGGTAGATGGTTGGCTGGCTGGATGGATGGATAGATAGGTGAGTGGGTGGGTAGGCGGGTGGATGGATGGATGCCCAGACAGAAGCTATTGGAGAAGGCTTTATAAATGATGGATTTAGAAGGACAAGTGCAGGCAAATAGTCAAAAGAGCCAGTCCAGACAAAGAACGTAACAATTACAAAGGAGTCACAAAATGAGTTTATTTAAGCTGTGTAGTGAAACTTTTCAAAGAAATCATTTTAATGGAAGTATTATCAGTATACGGGAGACAGTACATTTGTAGTAATTCTAGAAAGAAATGATGTGGACCTCAGCTGAGGCAATGGCTGTGGGGATGAGCAGAGGGAATAGATTTCAGGGATATTACAGCACAGAAGCAACAGGGCTTGACGGCCAATGTTAGCGAGAAGGGCCAGGGGGAAGTTAGATTGATATTTAGGTAGTGGCTTGGGCAGAGAGATGGAGGAATGCCAGGCTCAGAATTAGAGAATCCAAGGGCAGGGTATGTTTGGGGGAAAAGACCACTTCAATTTGGGACAGACCCAATTTGTTATGCCTTTGAGAAGTCAAGGTGAAAAGACAGCATTCATTAGATGCTATGGACCTGGAGCTCAGGAGAGAATCTTGGGGGGTAATTGTAGACATGGAAATAAATGCCATCACCCAAGACCTGAGACAGAACCCTAAACATGCAAATGTTTAAGGGCTGAGCGGAAAGTTAAAGGAGAAAGAGAGGCAGAAAAGTAGGATCAGAAGCCAGAAAGAGTTGGCATCAGATAAATCAAGGAAGATAATTTTACAGAAGGTGTGACCAAAAGTAGCAAGTACAGTCGAGAGGTCAGGAAAGGTAGAGGGCAAAAGCATTCTCTGGTTTTGGCAGCCAAGAGGTCACCAGTGTTCTGTACCAGAGACGTTTTCAGTGGAAGGAGTGGAACAGAAACCAAAGTACAATGGGTTAAATGGTGAATGGAAAATGAGGAAGTGGACATGGGTGGACCACTCACCCAGTGGAGTTGGGAACCAGGCCCTGGAGACTGGGGAGACTCCATGTCATTACAAATCCTGTTGTACCTTTTGATTCTAAAGCACATACCCAGACTTCATTTCACAAGTTCAATCTATGCCAAACAGGGATTAAGAGCTCTAATGGCTGAGATTCAAACCCCAGTTTTGCACGTTGGTTGTGTAATCTCTGACTCAGTGATCTCATCTGTAAAATAGGGATGATAATAATGATGTTACTTCATGGCTGGTGAGAATTTAATGAGTTGGTACATGTGAAACGCTTGGAAATGTGTTTGGCATGTAGTAAGTGCTTAAAGTATATTGGCTTGACTGGGCACAGTGGCTTACACCTGTAATCCCAGCACTTCGGGAGGTTGAGACGGGTGGATCACTTGTGCCTAGGAGATTTGAGACCGGCCTGGGCAATATGGTGACACCCCATCTCTACAAAAAATATAAAAATTAGCCAGCTGTGGTGGCACACACCTGTAGTCCCAGCTACTTGGGAGGTTGATGCGGGAGGATCACTTGAACCCAAGAGGCAGAGATTGCAGTAAGCTGTGGCCGTGTTACTGCACTGCAGGCTGGATGGCAGAGTGATACTCCATCACACACACACAAAAATGTGTGTGTGTGTGTGTATATATATATATATATAGAGAGAGAGAGAGAGAGAGAGAGAGAGACTGTTACTATATATTTTTTAAGAAAAGAGGTGAAGAGATGGAAAAATAACTTTGAGTGAAAAAGGAAAAAGAGGGATTAGGGAAGGTTTCTATTGTCTTTTTTGACACCTCTCTCCTTTATGAATTATATATATACACACATATATGTATACACATATATAATATACATTTATATTATACACTACTAGTACATTATATATAAAAGATACTATTAATAATTGTACATACATAAAGGATAGTGATTATTTGCCATATGTGTTGCAAGTATCTTTCCCAGTTTGTGGTTTTCTTTAGGGTACTTTTTCACATGCAAAATAGTGAATGTTTACATAGTCAAAGTCTTTGTTTTCTTCTTTAGTCATTATGTTAATGAGAGTTCTTCCTCTTTGAGACCAAATACTAAAATGAGTTTGCTTCCAGTTTTTTTATTATTTCATGTAATATTTTAAGCCATCAGAATTTTTTTCACTGGGTGCAGTGGCTCACACCTACAATCCTAGTGCTTTGGGAGGCCAAAGTGGGAGTTTATTGCCGCTCTGACCTTGTGGGTTCAAGCAATCCTCCCACCTCAGCCTCCCAGGTAGCTGGGATTACAGGCGTGAACCACCACACCTAACTGATTATTGTATTTTTAGTGGAGATGGGGTTTCGCCATGTTAGACAGGCTGACATGTTAGACAAGTCTCGAACTCCTGACCTCAAGTGACCCACCCTCCTCAGCCTCCCAAAGTGCTGGGATTACAAACGTGAGCCACTACGCCTGGTCTATTGTTGTTATTGTTTAATCAAAATCAAATAGCCACTAGGTAGCACAGTGGGAATCTGATTTCAGACTTATTCAGACCGGAGCCCATATTCCTGACCCCTTAGCTAGCCCACCTGGTGCTACTGGTTGCTTAGGGGTGAATGACCATTGACCATAACACGGTTCCTAGAGAAAAAGCCTTCTAGAAGGGCCCAGAATTCAATCCCCTTATGCCCATGGTCAGAGGAGACCATCAGGATAGGGTCATGGGAGGGGCCCTGAGACAGCTTAGAGACTCAAAGCAAACAAAACTTCCTCAATAATGAGTCCAAGCTGGGCACAGCAGCTCATGCCTGTAATCTTTGGGAGGCCAAGGAGGGCAGATCACTTAAGGTCAGGAGTTCAAGACCAGCCTGGCCAACATGGTGAAACCCCATCTCTACTAAAAATACAAAGAAATTAGCTGGGCGTGGTGGCACACGCCTATAATCCCAGCTACTTGAGAGGCTAAGGCACGAGAATGGCTTAAACCCAGGAGGTGGAAGTTGCAGTGAGCCGAGATCATGCCACTGCACTCCAGCCTGGGCGACAGAGTGAGGCTCCATCTCCAAGGGAAAAAAAAAAAAAAAAAGTCCCTCCCAGGTCTGCACAGTTCAAGAAGAAAGCCATCCACCTGTTTCGTCCCCAGCCTGGCCATCCCTGCTGTCCCCTGCCTGGCAGAAGCAGCAGTCCATTCTGAGAAACAGGGGCAGAGCATGGAAACCAAGGGAAAGAAAGGCTCCGCACCCACCCCCAGAGCCCAGCTGCCACTTTGGCCTGTTGACCGGGGCTGGTAGACACCTCCACCATGCCCTCAGTGGCTGGGGGAGGAAGTCCTTTTTACTACTGGGAGAATCTCTCACTCAAACAAAGTCTTACCCAGAAATGTACACAATGGAAATAGAAATGCAGGATGAATGTAGTTGAGCCTGGGAGACAGACCAGCCTGGTTACCACCCACCCTTCTGTGATGGGCCCTAAAACAGCAGGGTGCAGACAGAACAGAATTTGCAAACCGCTAAGCTGTGGCAAGGCAGGCAATCTTTCTGAGAAGGTGACTTGGGATTACTGGCTGGGACAAGAGTTACCACTGAAATGTGAGAACAATAGCCACCTTGTCTAAGAATAGCTTGGCTGGACTGACCATCTCACAGATGAGACATGATTATACTGGTTGGAAGTTCTCAAGGTTGCAAGAAGGTGGGAGCTGGCTCTCTAACCCCACAAGCTGTGGGGGCTTTGATAAAGGCCCTCCTCTTGTCACCTGCCTGCCCCTTAGGCTCTGTTGCCATCTGGACTTTTCCCCTTAACACTGTTTATACCTTAAAGAATGAGCTTGCTGGGTGCAGTGGCCCATACCTGTAATCCTAGCACTTTGGGAGGCTGAGGTGGGAGGATTACCTGAGCCCAGGAGGTCAAGGCTGCCATGAGACATGATAGCACCATTGCACTCCAGCCTGGGTGACAGATCGAGACCCTGTCTGAGAGAAAGGGTGGTGAGCTAAGGACTCCTATGCAATTGTCTCCTTCCCCCAAGATCTTCAGAAAGCAGCAGATAGAACCTGGTTTGATATAAATGGGCTCCATGTCCCACACATATACCTCTATACATACATATACATGCACACATCCCTATGCGTGCACACACATCCACACATACCTATGCGTGCACACACATACACACTTTAACATGCATAAGTGTATGCATAGATACACATACAAACTCACACATATGCACACATATACGCACTGTTTTTTTGTGTGTCCCCAGGGGTCAGCTTAGAAGTCAAAATGTCTTCCTAGCCTCCACAAGCCAGCAGTTCTGGAAAACTGAAAGCTGGGTCGGAGGGAAGAGCATTCTGTCAAAGTTACCGCATTCGAGGTTTTGAGAATCTCAAGATCTCTACCCCACTCAGAACAGGAATTTCGCTCCATTTGCTCTAATTCTGGTTGCTTCAGAAAACAACCGGAACCTTCCAAGAGCTGTGAGTTTGATAAGCATCATTGCAGAATGAAGGGCCATTGAGTACCCAGAAAGCGTTGAAATCCAAATGGTTTCTCATAATCAGTTTCCTGGAAGCAGCCCATGGGCTGGTTTTCAAGGTAGAGGGAGCCGCAGTCACCCCTGCTGGCTGCACACGGCTTGCCTAAGTGGACAGACCCCTCATCTGGATGCCAGGGTATTGTACTGTCCTACCCCAGGCAGGTAGAGCCTGTAGCTGACCCTCTAGACTCCGGGAACAGTTCAGCAAGACCGGGGGGCACCCAAAGGAACACGTCTGCCCAGGGATCCTGCTGCTTGAAGAAGCTTAGAGGATGGCAAGGAATTGTGACCTCCAGGAAGGCCACTGCTTGACATCTTTGCACCTCTGTGCCCAGCCCAGCCCTGGCGTGTACTAAAGGCCCTGCATGCATTTTCTACCCAGCTGTTAAGTCTATTTATTCTGTACTGACACAGAAAGACACTCACCCATGTTAGTGAGAAGGGCAGGTTGCAGGGCAAAGTGAATGTGTGAGTCCATGACTGTCTGTCTGTCTGAGATGCAGGATCTGATCTGTTAGTGCAGGCACCCTGGGAAAGAGGGGACGCCAGACAGCCATTTTCCCCTTTGTTTGCTTCTGTTGTTTAAACAGTTTTAAATGAGAATCGTCAATTGCCCTGGAGGTACTTGCAGTGAATTGAGGGAGACTAATGGGTCAGCAGATGAAATGCAATACAAACAGAAAGGGATTATAGCCAATTGAGATGGCTACAGTTTCCACCTGCCTCAAACCTCTTCATTCCTTCCCCGCCCCCCTGCCCCCGCTGCTTTTCATTCTTTCTTCAAAGTGAAAATAATATTCTTCCCTCCCACAAATCTGCCATTCATTTTCTCTTTACCCGCATCTCCCCAACCCAAAAAATAAAAACGATTGTACATGGGCACGTGGATGCACACAGCATACAAACACACAGTTGTGATAAACTGGTCACGATTTATCTTCCATTGAGTTGTTGCCCTTAGAAGATGTTATCCTCCCCCCACCCCCATTTATGCTTGTTTGGCTTGGCTGGATTATTTATTTGCAGTGACAAATATTAAGCTAGAGCAAAATTTAGTCATCCACAATAAAACATCATTGAAGCCAGGCGGAGTGGCAGGAGCCTGTGGTCCCAGCTACTCGGGGGGGCTGAGGCAGGAGGGTCCCTTGAGCCTGGGAGGTAGAGGCTGCAGTGAGCCTTGATTGCACCACTGTACTCCACCCTGGGTGACAGAGTGAGACCTTCATCTCTAAAAAAAATAAAAATAAAAAATTATTGAATAAGGATTTTGAACTTTGAGTGACAATGCTGTTTACTTCCTCTGATGATCAGGGTAGCATTCTACTCTGTTGAACTTTCCTTGGCTTTTTTCTAAGAAAGTCAACATCTTTCAAGTCAGCTTCTGGGACCAGAAAACAAGGCAATGGGTCCTTTACCTGAGCGGGAATCCCAAGCAACTCTTAGTCCCTGCTGCCCTTCCTTTCTTTCTCTCTCTTTCTTTGTTTGTTTTTCTTTCTTTCTCTTTCTTTTTCTTTCTTTCTTTCTCTTTCTTTCTTTCTTTCTCTCTTTCTCTCCTTTCTTTTTTCCTTCCTTCCTTCCTTCCTTCCTTCCTTCCTTCCTTCCTTCCTTCCTTCCTTCCTTCCTTCCTTCCTTCCTTCCCTCCTTTCCCCCTTCCCTCCTCTCTCTCTCTTTGTTTTCAAAATGGGGTCTTGCTCTGTCACCCAGGCTGGATTGCAGAATTGTAGCTCATTGTAGCCTCGAACCGCGGACCGAAGCAATCCTCCCTCCTCAGTCCCCCAAAGTGCTGTGATTACATGCATGAGCAACTGTGCCTAGCCCCTACTTATCTTTCTAATTCTTCCTCCCACCTCCCAGTGGATTCGCCGACTGCAAATCCATTTCATTCAGACAATCAAATCCAAATTTCTCAGCTGGGCATGATTTGACCTCAACCTCCCTGTCTGACTTCATCTCCAGCAATTTCTCTATTTTGCCATTTTCAGCCACACCAGCCCCTCTTGCCTCAAGCCTTTCCTGTTTGCTCTACCCAGTCATCCTCTGTCCACTTCTTCATCTTCTTTTTTAAACATAGAGTCTCATTCTGTTGCCCAGGCTGGAGTGCAGTGGTACGATGATGGCCCACTGCAGCCTTGACCTCCTGGGCTCAAGTGATCCTTCCACCTCAGCCTCCCCAGTAGCTGTGACTACAGGTGTGTGTCACCATGCCTGGCTTCCTGTTCACTTCTTGACAAGACCAGCTCTTTCTTGCAGTTCCATGTTGAGCCAACAGGTCCCTTTTTCAGAAGTATCTTCCCCAGTCACTCTATGGGATCTCTTAACCCCTCCAGTTTCCCTACCCCATTTCATTAAACACCACCCAGATTTATCCAAAATCATCTTGTTTATTTAATTGCTTCCTGACCATCTATTTGCCCCACTGGAAGGTATGTTCGAGGACAGCAGGGAACTTATCTGTCTTGATCATTGCTGATTCCAGTGTCCACCATAGTACCAGGCACCTAATAGGTGCTCACTAACTTTTCGTTAAATGAATGACCAAATAGCTTCTCAGCTCCCAAGGGTTGCTTGCAAAGTCCCCTGTCTGGTGCCCCCTGCAAAACCCTCCACCTGGGTCCTGGGGGACGACAGGGCTGAATGTGTGCTGCTGTGATTGCAGACAGAGTCCTTCAAGCTGAGTGAGCCCTACAGTCAGTGCACGGAGGACGGGAGTGACGTGCCAATCAGGAACATCTACAACGCTGCCTACTCGCTCCAGGTAACAGATTGCCGGGGACACTCAGCCCTGGGTTTATGGCCCGGACCCAGGAGAAAAAGTTATATCTAGGCTGGGGTGTGGCTTGCACCAGGAACTCTGGCGAGGATCCCTGGGGTTCATCCAGAGACCTCAAGAACAAATGATGCCAGCTGGTTCCAGTCCTCTGCAGTTCATCTGTAACCAGAGCTTAATTGATTCACCGAGGTTTCTGTGGAACTCAATGTACAGCTGAGACAGACACACCTGCTAAATAGGCCTTGGCAAGGGAGGAACAGGAGAGAAGCTGTCTGAGAGAGACACTGGCCGAAGGGTCAAGAGCATGGCTTCCAGGCCTGCTGGTGCCCCTCACTTGATGATGGCCTTGGACCAGCTGGATTCCCCTCAGCAACCACAAGGGGAGGTGGGATTGGATCAGGGGCTGCTAATTCGCAGCTCCCAGTTGCCTTCCAGGTGGCATACCCAGTTTTTCAAGAGCCTGGATGGTGTTTAAAAGTTAGAGAATTTCACAAGAAAATCCAGATTTCCAGTCTCTCGAAAAAATGAAACGATACGGCAGCAATGAGCACATATTTCCTGCAGGATAAACAGTGGGTGTAGCCACCCCAATAAATGAAGCAGGTGTTCTCTGGCTCCCACAGTTTTCACTACCCCTCCGTATGTCACTTACATCACTGTCTCCTGTAGACATTTGACTTTTTAACACTTAAGTGAGACGATCTGTTCTGCCTCCTCTCACATTCTGGGAATTTATAGTTCACCTCCTACCAGGATACCCCAGAGAGTCCATGAAAATCAGCCCAGCAGAACAAAAGGACCAGAAACCTTCAGCACTGAGTCTGCCAACTTAGATAAGAGCTGAGTTGAGAGGTGGTGTAGACAATGAGTAAAAGAGGACTTTTGGGCTAGGCATGGTGGCTCATGCCTGTAATCCCAGCACTTTGGGAGGCAAAGGTAGGAAGATCACTTGAGCCCAGGAGTTTGAGACCAGCCTGAGCAACATAGCAAGACCTTGCCTCTGAAAAAAAAAAAAGTTTTTAATTAGCTGGGTATACTGGTGCACACCTGTAATCTCAGCTATAAGGGAGGCTGAGGAGGGAGGATCCCTTGAGCCTAAGGGTTCAAGGCTACAGTAAGCCACGATCACACCACTGTACTTCAGCCTGAGTAAGAGAGCAAGACCCTGTCTCTAAAAATAAAAAAAGTGAGCTCATCAGAAAGATACTTCTGGATGATATTTAGTGAGAGCTACCATGCACACACACACCTTACATGTGTCAATTCATTTCATGCTCACAACTTCATGAAGTTGATATTATTATAAAGAAAGCAAAGCATCTGAGAGGTTAAGTAACTTGCCTGATGCCAAACAGCAGATAAATAGCAAAGCTGGGATTTGACCTGAGTAGCCTGCCTTCAGGAACTCTGCTATTAGCTTTTATGCTAAAAGCTCCATGGATATTGTGGTAGTTTATGATCCATGAAGACCCAACATGGAGGGCTTGGGCTTGAGAATAGGAACACTGAGACTGTGTTTATTTCTCTCTGTTTCTGGAGGACTCCTCCAATTTTCCCATTTAACTTTGTGTTGGCACCCACATGATGGAAAATGACCACTCCAGCCCCAGCTCAGCCCGATCTCCATATCTCAGTTAGTCTAAATTCTTAATACTTTGGCCAGGTGCAGCGGCTCATGCCTATAATCCCAGCACTTTGGAAGTCCAAAGTGGGAGAATCACTTGAGGTCAGGAGTTCGAGACCAGCCTGGCCAACATGGTGAAACCCCGTCTCTACCAAAAATACAAAAACTTAGCTGGGCATGCTGGTGCACATCTGTGATCAGAGCTCCTTGGGAGGCTGAGGTAGGAAGATCGCTTGAGCCCGATAGGCAGAGGTTGTAGTCAGCTAAGATCGTGCCACTGCACTCCAGCCTGGGCAACAGAGCAAGACTGTCTCAAAATAAGCAAATAAATAAAAATAATAAATAAATTCTTAATATATCTTCCAGCTTGGGCCCTTTGCAGTTCTGGGACCATGCCCAGCCCAGCTGGCATAAGGGGCAGGTTCATGTGGTTGACCAAGGCTGAGGGAGGCTGACCCCCTGGGCTGAAGGATATGCAGGGAACTCCCTGGCATCCCTGTGCAAAGACATGAATGGCATCCCTGGGTCTCCTCTTTCAGATCTGCCTTCATTCATGCTTCCAGACAAAGATGGTGGAGAAATGTGGGTGTGCCCAGTACAGCCAGCCTCTACCTCCCGCAGCCAACTACTGCAACTACCAACAACACCCCAACTGGAGTGAGTGAGACCCAGCCCCAGCCTTGCATGCCCCAGGACCAGGGTCAGCCTAGCCCTGACAATAGGCACTCATGGGACTCCAACCCTCTTGCCTTTTGCGTGAGGGAGGTATTGGTTGAGAACCGTTTAACTAGAGTTTTACTTCTGTTGTCAAGCCTGGCTTGAATTATACTTTGCAACTGACCACCTTAGTCAACTCCAGAAGGTAGGAATGGGTCGATATTACCTTTTCACAGAATAGATAACCAAGACCCAGAAAGGCTAGACGGCTTGCCCAAGGTCACACAGCCAGAAAGGAACAGAGCTGGATCCAAACCAAGGGCGGTCTGACCTTCAACTCACACCCTTAACCACCACTGCTTTCTGTTTCCCAACGTCACAAGGCAGTATGTGTTTCCAGAGAGCCAGTGTTGGTAGAAAGTGGGAGGAGAAATCATTAAAATGAGACTGCAGGGCTGTCCTTGGTGACCCGGGGATGCCTGGGAAGGGTCCTGTGGCTTTTTCAAAGCTCATGCTGCCCTCTCCCTTGTCCCTCAGTGTATTGTTACTACCAACTGCATCGAGCCTTTGTCCAGGAAGAGCTGGGCTGCCAGTCTGTGTGCAAGGAAGCCTGCAGGTATGTGGACCCCAAGGGGTGAGATGGGCGGCTGGGTTGGGTTGGGCTACCTACACTCATACTGTCCCCTCCTCCCTTAGCTTTAAGGAGTGGACACTAACCACAAGCCTGGCACAATGGCCATCTGTGGTTTCGGAGGTAAGTTCTTCTGCCCACCCTTCCCCACTCAAGCCCCCAGCCTGGAGCCCCACTGACATTTTTGCTGTGTCCTCTGGCCTGGGACATGGTCCAAGGGGAAGAGAGCTACCTTGCGGAGGCTGGGGAACAAGTTGGGGAGCCTGAGCGGAGGAGGCTGGCCCTGGCCTCTTGGGCATCCTCAGACCCACTCTTTCTCTCTCCATTGTAGAAGTGGTTGCTGCCTGTTCTCACTTGGGACCAAGGCCGGCAAATAAACAAAAAGCTCAACAAGTAAGTTTCCTCTACCCTGTTCCTCTGCCTCTGGCCGCCACAGCCCCCAGTCTTCTCACCTGCTTCCATATGAGTATGGGTATGGCCAAATCTCTCTTTTTTTTTCTTGAGACAGAGTCTTACTCTGTCACCCAGGCTGGAGTGCAGCGGTGTTTGTGTGATCTCAGCTCACTGTAACTTCCGCCTCCTGGGTTTCAGCAATCCTCCTGCCTCAGCCTCCCAAGTACCTGGGATTATAGGTGCACAACATCACACCTGGCTAAATTTATATTTTTAGCAGAGATGGGATTTCACCATATTGGCCAGGCTGGTCTTGAACTCCTGACCTGAAGTGATCCATCTCCCTCAGCCTTCCAAAGTGCTGGGATTACAGGCAGGAGCCACTGAGCCTGCCCCCCTCTTCTTTTCATTCACTCACTCATTCATTTCCTCAAAGCTGGGGGAGAGTGAACTCGCATCTGTGAATCATGCCGTGTGAACTCACATTTCTCTAAG
This sequence comes from Chlorocebus sabaeus, assembly GCF_047675955.1. NCBI lineage: Eukaryota > Metazoa > Chordata > Mammalia > Primates > Cercopithecidae > Chlorocebus > Chlorocebus sabaeus. Next base: position 21,113,345 of record NC_132908.1, read on the forward strand.
CCATCACTATCTCCCTCATGCCCACTGCTGGGCCTGCCCACCGTGAGAGCCAATCTGGCCAATCTGGCTTCCAACATTCATAGAGCACCCCCTAGGTGCCAGGTGCTGTGTGAGGTGCTGGGGAAACCAGGACAATCAAGCAGACATGGTCTCTGCCCCCCAAGGTACTTACACTCTAATGATAAAATAGACTTTGACCAAGCAATTGCAAACCATTAAACCAAGTGTTGCAAACTGGTGACTGATCCTTGGCACAAATCTAGCCTCATGAACGCAATCCATTATTTCCAGCTTTTCCTGAAAGTTCAAAAGTTCTGGCAAGAACGACCCTCCACTGTTTTGTAGCACCGAAGAGCTGAGTAATACCTGCTCCTTTGGAATGAGTCATGGTCCAGTTCGCCATCGTCCTATCGAGGCAGTTTAGTGCAATGGTTAAGAGCATGGACTTTGAAGCCAAATCTAAATGAGTTGGAGTACTGGCTCAGCCGATTATCGACAGTGTAGTCTTGGACAAGTTCCTTAACCAATCTGCATCTCCGTTTCCACATCTGTGAAATGAGGATGATGAAACTATACATACCTGCCTCATAGGGCTGTTGGGAGAATTCAGTGAGTTAATTCACATAAAGTTCTTACGACAGTGCTTGGCAACACAGGAAGTGCCCCATAAATGCTCATTGCCATTGTGCCTATTATCATATTACCTCAACTACCCTGCTCATGTACATTACCTGTACATACTTGAGATTGCTATCAAACAATTACAAATGTCGACGTTTAATGAAGAACAAGGTACAATGGCAGTGTGGCTGGGTTGACTGACTTAATCTGGAAGCTGGGGAGCAGTTATTGAGTGAATGAATGACCTGAGGACCAGTTCCAGGCTGGAGATACACTCTGGGGTGTAGAGGGAGCCCTTAGGGGCCAGGTTCTGATATCCCCAAGGAGCTCAGTGCCTTGACTGTGCTGCCAACTTGGGTAGGAGGGAGACAGCCATGCTGAGGACTGGTGATCTGGTAGGATGCCAAGGCTCTTGACTCACCTGTTGGAATTTTGCAGGACAGACTTGGCAAAACTCTTGATATTCTACAAAGACCTGAACCAGAGATCCATCATGGAGAGCCCAGCCAACAGTGTGAGTAGAGTGGCTTCCTTCCAGGACCTGTCCTGGGCCTATGTCCCTTGTCATTGACACTGGGGAAAGGTGTCCTGCATGCCCTCAGGCAGCAGAGAACTGGCCCAGGGCCCTTGGAGTGTTGATGATCAGAGTGCCGTGGTGGAGGTCTGGGACTATGTCAGAGTGTCCTCACTTTGGGGGCAGATGTGAGCATCTGCCTGGCCTTGGGGAGCACAGTCAGGGAAAGGGGTTCCAGCCTGCTCTAGGAGGGCTGCTGTAGGCTAGCCAGGTCTCAGGTCAGAACGCACAGAGTAAGAGGAGACAGGAAGCCTGCCTGCTTCTTCCTCCCAGTCTGTGCAGGGTCAGGGCTGACCCGTGGCTCCCTTGGGAATCAGGGTTCCTGTGTGAGACCAACTTGTGGGGAGGTCTCTCTTGATGGGACTTGTGTGGCTTGGCCTCTCTTGCAGATTGAGATGCTTCTGTCCAACTTCGGTGGCCAACTGGGCCTGTGGATGAGCTGCTCTGTTGTCTGCGTCATTGAGATCATTGAGGTCTTCTTCATCGACTTCTTCTCTATCATTGCCCGCCGCCAGTGGCAGAAAGCCAAGGAGTGGTGGGCTCGGAAGCAGGCTCCCCCCTGTCCAGAAGCTCCCCGCAGCCCACAGGGCCAGGACAACCCAGCCCTGGATATAGACAATGACCTACCCACTTTCAACTCTGCTTTGCACCTGCCTCCAGCCCTAGGAACCCAAGTACCCGGCACACCGCCTCCCAAATACAATACCTTGCGATTGGAGAGGGCCTTTTCCAACCAGCTCACAGATACCCAGATGCTAGATGAGCTCTGAGTCAGGGATGAGAAGACAGATCTAGTCAGGACCACCAGCCATGGTCTAAGGACCACCAGCCACGGTCTAAGGACATGGACCGGGTGCCCCCAGATGTGCACACAGGGGACCCTCTGCCCCATTCTGGGCTTTTCAGAGACTCCAACCAAAAAGCCTGCTTTAAACCGCAAGATGGGGCCTGGACATGTGCAGGAAGACCCATCGGGTACTACGCAGCAACAGTCACAACTATCCAGGCTGAGATATGTCCTGGGACCTGAACTATTAGTGCGTCAGTAGAGACTGGGGGCCGAGGCAGTGGTGCCGGCCCAAGCGAAGGCGAGTGAGGACTGATGCAGCTCTTTGCGGATCTTGAGAGGGAAGGACTCTTCCAAAGCCCCAAAGCCGAGGGTTTCACCTGCACTGCTAGCCTGGGTTGGGGCCCAAGGATGTGACCTTGAGTATCAAGGCTGGACAGCTACTGCCAGATGCCAAAGATAGGAGAAAGTGCCAGCCCTGAAGCCGGAGCCGTTTGTGAATAAACTGTTCTTCGTCGCTGACACTGGGGAAAGGTGTCCTCCATGCCCTCAGGCAGCAGAGAACTGGCCCAGGGCCCTTGGAGTGTTGGTGGAGATCAGAGTGCCGTGGTGGAGGTCTGGGACTATGTCAGAGTGTCCTCACTTTGGGGCAGGGGTGGGCCCAGGAGATGGATCTGATTATCCCATTTTGTGGATGAAGAAACTGAGGCACAGAAAGATTAAGTTACTGGCCCAAGGTGACACAGTGAGGAGGTGGCAGAGCTAGGATTTGAACCCAGACAATCTGACTCCAAGATTTTGCATCCAATTTGTGTCTGTACCTTTTAAAGGGTGGGGCCCATGTCACTTTGGGTGGAAAGACGGGGAGCATGGTGGGCCATACTCTGGGCAGCTATTCCAAGACAGAGCTGACCCCCCCATCACCAATGGCCTGTCCCTCACCAACAAGCCAACTGCGACAGATGACCCATTTCATATCACATTCACATCTTCCCACCCGAAAATGGCTAACAGGTATTAAATCCTTGGTTGGTGTTTAAAGCCAACCCAAGAAAAGGTGTTAGGTACTGTTTTAAGCACCTAGATAGGTTAGCATAGGGGACTGCAAATGGTGTTCTGCAAACAAAATCCTGTTTTTGACCATGAACTAAAATTTTTATTTTATTTTATTTTATTTTTTATTTTTTGTAGAAATAGGATCTCACTATGTTGCCCAGGCTGTTCTTGAACTCCTGGCCTCAAATGATCTTCCCACCTCAGCCTCTCAAAGTGCAGGGATTACAGGCACAAGCCACTGTGCCCAGCCAAGAATTTTTATTTTTGCTTTTAAATAGCAAAAGAAGAAGATTCTGTAACTCATGAAAATGATATGAGATTCGAATTTGAGTGTCTATAAATAAAGTTTTGTTGGTACACAGCCACATCCATTTGTTCAAGTTTTGTTTACGGCCATTCATTGCACTACAGTGGCAGAGCTGAGTAGCTACGACCCAAACCTGCAAAGCCAGCAAACCCTAAAATATTTTCCCTTTGGCTCTTTACAGAAAACTATGCTGACCCTTGGATGAGCACATTCGATGGATATGATTATCCCATTTTGTGGATGAAGAAACTGACGCATAAAAGATTAAGTTACTTGCCCAAGGTGACACAGCTAGGAGGTTGCTGAGCTGGGATTTGACCCCAGACAGTCTGACTCCAGAGCTGGTGCCTTTTATCGCTCCATTATTTTGCAGCCGATCTGGTCTGTACCTTTGAAGGATGAGGCTTCATCCTTTATTTTGGGTGGGAAGAGGGAGAGGCTAAATACCCTGGCTCTAGGGCTGAAGGAAGTCCGTCATCTATGATTGGCGAAGGTCCACAATTCAGGACTAATTCCCTTCATGAGACTGGCTGGCTGCTAGTAAGGGCAAGAGTCTTGGTAAAAGAGAGGGCTGTAGGGACCCTGTCTGGACCTGGGCACCCCTGGTTCAACTCAACCCAACCCCAGGCCTGTGACTAGAGTAAGCCTCTGCCCTACGTGGTGTTTCCACTAGACCTCACAGGGCAGGGCATTGCCAGCAGGCATGCCAGTCAGCAAGGAGGAGGTCATGGTGACCCCAGACTGGAGGGAGCTCCCCTATGAAGTGGGCTTAGGAGCCAGGCCCATGCAGGCGGGGATTGGGTTACAGAGGCCGTGAGCCTGGCTCTCGTCCACGCTGGGCTCTGGTGGCTATAGCCGGTGCCGACAGGGAACTTGCAGCAGATGCCTACCTAGGCACAACGCAGACAGGAGCTTCCTCGTCCTCCTCCATGGTGGGGGCAGGAGGCGCCCTCAGATTCGTGGAACTGGCCAGCCTCTGCCTGATGGAGGAACACTTCTAGTGAGGCTTGCCAAAGGCAAGGCCACGAGAATCCAAAGCCAACAGCTGCTCAACTCTCCCCAAGTACACAGGCGTGCACACCCAGCAAGCTCCAGCCATCTCCATTCTTGTTTGGCTCTTGCAGTATCCAGCATTTCCTTCCCTCCTTCTCCACTTCACCTTTCCAGGCCAACTGCAAATGTCAGCGCCTCTGTAAAGTTTTCCCTGATCCTCTTCCCTTGCCCCAAGAAGTTGGAGCTTCCACCATTATACAGCTTTCATACATATGTGTGTGTGTGTGTGTGTGTGTGTGTGTGTGTGTATATATACACACACGAAACAGACAAGGTCTTGCCTCTGTCTCCCAGGCTGGAGCACAGTGGTATGATCATAGCTCACTGCAGCCTTGACCTCCTGGGCTCAAGTGATCCTCCTGCCTCAGCCTCCTGAGTAGCTGGGATTACAGGCGCATGTCACTACCCATGGCTCATATTTAAATTTTTTATAAAGACAAGATCTCACTATGTTGTCCAGGCTGGTCTTGAACTCCTGGACTTCAAACAATCATAGCTCACTGCAGCCTCAACCTCCTGGGCTAAAGCAATCCTCCTGCCTCAGCTTCTCCGGTAGCTGTAACTACAGAAGCACATCATTATGCCTGGCTAATTTTTTTTAATTTTTTGTAGAGATGGGTTCCTATTATGTTGCCCAGGCTAGTCTCAAACTCCTGGCCTCAAGCTATCCTCCCATCTAAGCCTCCCAAAGTACTGGGATTACAGGATGAGCCATGGTGCCTGGCCCTGTATAAATTTTTTCCCACATCTGTCTCTATCATTAGACTATGAGTTCTACAGGGGCAGGAATTGTGTCTTATCTCTTTGTACCTAGATGGGGACAGGACAGAGTACAGTGTTGGCGTTTAGGAAAAGTTTGTGGCACTTATAAAAACAGTAACAATGCTAACAATGGCTAACATGCATTGAGCTCTTACAGTTTGCCAGGGATTCTGCTAAGCACTTCACACACATTGTTGGGTGCTGAGAGGGCAAGGACAGGCAGAGGGAGCTGGGAACAATACTATTTGGTCAGGGGAGACCTTGAGAGGATATGATCTGAGCAGCTGGAGAGAATCACTCATGCAGATATGTCTGGAGGAAGAATGTTCTAGGAAGAAGGAGAAGCCAGTGGTAACAGAAACATTTCCTTTTAAAATAAGTTTATTCTGGGCCAGTTGTCGTGACTCACACCTGTAATCCCAGCACTTTGGGAGGTCGAGGTAGGTGGATCACTTGAGGTCAGGAGTTCGAGACCAGCCTGGCCAACACAGTGAAACTCCGTCTCTACTAAAAATACAAAAATTAACCAGGCGTGGTGGTGTGCACCCGTAATCCCAGCTACCTGGGAGACTGAGACAGGAGAATCACTTGAACCCAGGAGGCAGAGGTTGCAGTGAGCGAAGATCGCATCACCACACTCCAGCCTGGGCAACAGAGCAAGACTCTGTCTCAAAAATAAATAAATAAATAAATAAAATTTATTCCCAGTGGAATATTATTCACCCATTAAAAGAAATGAACTCCAAAAGGTAGGAAGGTGGGAGGGGGATGAGGAATAAAACACTGCCTATTGGAGACAATGCACACTGTTCAGGTGATGGCTACACTAAAAGCACACACTTCACTACTAATGCAATATATACATGTAACACAACTGCACTTGTATCCCTAAATCCATAAAAATAAAACAAAAAATTAAAAAAGAATGAACTACTGACATATGAATGAACCCTGAAAACCTCATGCAAAGTGAATAAGGCCAGCAGATGCAAAAGGTCATACATGATCCCATTCCATTTATACGAAATACTCAGAATGGATAAATTCACAGATAGAAAGCAGATTGCAGGGAGGAGAAATGGAGAGTGACTGCTTAATGGATACGGAGTCTCCTTTGTGGATAACGAAAAAGCCTTGGAACTAGATAGAGGTGGTGGTTACATGGCATGGAGGACATAATAAATGCTGCTGAACTGTGCACTTTAAAAGAGTTATGTGGCTGGGCACAGTGGTTCACCTCTGTAATCCCAGCACTTTGGGAGGCCCAGGCAGGTGGATTACCTGAGGTCAGGAGTTTGAGACCAGCCTGGTCAACAAGGTGAAACCCTGTCTCTACTAAAAATGCAAAAAATTAGCCGGGCGTGGTGGTAGACGCCTGTAATTTCAGCTACTCAGGAGACTGAGGCAGGAGAATGGCTTGAACCCAGGAAGCAGAGGTTGCAATGAGACGAGATCATGCCACTGCCCTCCAGCCTAGGTAGCAAGAGTGAAACTCCGCCTAAAAAAAAGAAAAGAGTTATGAGATAAAAAATAAAAAATCCAAAAACTAAATTTATTTAAATGAAAAGAGAGCGAGTTGACCTAATGAAAAATAATAAGTGAAATTACAAAGAAAAGCAAGATGCACTGAGCATAGAAGTTAGAAGAGCAGAAACTTCTGGCCTAGGGCTAGACTAGTGGAGGAGAAAGTAGAAGTGATTAGAGGTACACAGGGCATTTGGAAAACTGGGTAGCAAGGACCTATTTCTCACTTTAAGTGGCAGTAGAAACCCAAGTGTTTGCTTTGCTTTTTTTTTTTTTTTTTTTTTTTTTTGACGGGGTCTCACTCCAACACCCAGGGTAGAGTGAGTGCAGTGACATGATCACGGCTCCCTGCAGCCTTGACTTCCCAGACTCAGGTGATCCTCCCATCTCAGCCTCCCAAGTAGCTGGGATGACAGGCATGTGTCGCCATGCCCTGCTAATTTTTGGTAGAGATAGATTTTCATCATGTTACCTGGCTGGTCTTGAACTCCTGGGATCAAGTGATCTGCCTATCTTGGCCTCCCAAAGTGCTGGGATTACAGGCGTAAGCCATTGTGCCTGGCCAGCTTTCCTATTTTTAAAAACCACATATGTCTTTTATGCATTCTTCTATAGTGCATGATTTTGCAACATTTTTTGAAAATCTCAGGCCAGACTCAGTGGCTCATGATTGTAGTCCCAGCACTTTGGGAGACTCAGACAAGAGGATCACTTGAGCCCAAGAGTTTGAGGCCAACCTGGGCAACATAGCAAGACCTCATCTCTACAAATAAAAAACAGCTAGACATAGTGGCCTGTAGTAGTAGATACTGGGGAGGCTGAGGGGGGAAGGATCACTTGAGCCCAGAAGTTTGTAGCTACAGTGAGTATGACTGACTCCAGCTTGGGCAACAAAGCAAAACTTTGTCTTAGAAAAAAAAATCTTAGAAAAGAAAGAAAATGATGAGTGGGTGTTAACACAGGTGTTGCATGGATGTTCATAACACATTCTAAAAGCAAGCCAGCATTCAAGGCAATGTCCCCAAAGTGCAAATATCTTTCCGGCTCTGTCCCCTCCACAGAGGCATCCCCAAGAAATGACTGGCCACACATTCCCCAGGGTAGCTACCCTGGGAATGTCCCCTCCAGACCCACCTCTGGCTCATGTAGCCACCGCTACCTCCTAGGAAACGGATAAACTGTTCTAGCTCCTTCTCTCCCAAGGCAGGACCAGTCCAGGGTGGAGAAGGGGTCTGGATCAGCAGGATTCCTGAGACGGGTGCTCTAATTGCGGGTTGCAGACTGAAGGGGCCCCATTGTGCCCAGCTGGAAGCTGGAAGGAGCAGCAGGAGGAGGTGAAATAGAACTGATTGTTAAAACGCTGCTTCGCCCTCCTCCAGGAACATTCCCAGTGGAATCTTCCCAGCCTCGTCTGCTCATACCTCTGGCCAGATGGGCAGGTGTTTGTCTGATAAACTCTGTTGTTCAACAGCTCTCTTTGTTAAATGATTGCATGTACTCAGGGATCTGACAGTTGTCTTTTGTTCTTTTTTAATATTATTATTATTATTATTTGAGACAGGGTCTCACTCTGTCACCCAGGCTGGAGTGAAACGTCACCATCATAGTTTACTGCAGCCCCAACCTCCCAGGCTCAATCCTTCCACCTCAGCCTCCCAAGTATATAGTCGGTAGCCACACCTGGCTAATATTTGTATTTTTTGCAAAGATGGAGTCTTACCATGTTGTCCAGGCTGGTCTTGAACTCCTGGGCTTCACCTGCCTCAGCCTCCCAAAGTGCTGGAATTACAGGCATGAGCCTCCATGGCTGGTAATAACATTATTAAAAATACATTTTTATTTGTAGTTATAGAAAAGTAGTAAGTATTGTGTTTGGAATTTTGTCTGTCAGTGGTAAAAGCCTAAATTACATTTGATTAAGAAAAAGTAAATACATATAGGCTCACATAATTGAAATGTCCATGGGTCTCTGCTTCAGGTATGGCTGGATCCAGGAATTCAGAAGATGAAATCTGAACTCTAAGTTCTCTCTCTCATTTGTCTTCCCTTATGTTAGCTCCATTCTCAGACATACTCGCCATACGGTGTTAAGATGGGTGCTAGAAACCCTAGACATGTGTACCATCTCTTATCACTCTCCTCATCCAAAGAAAGAGAACTTCTGTCTTATAACTATTTCAAACTCCCAAATTATTGAATGGGCTTGCATTGGACATCCTTAGGTCATGGGGCTTTTCCTGAACCAACCGCTGTGGCCAAATGAATGAAAACATTGTGGTTTGCCAGACCTGGATTTTGTGTGTACTTCTGAATTGGGATAGCAGCCCTCCCCCTAAAAGTCACATTAAAAGAGGAGGGTAATGAATGATTGCCCAAGAGCCACCAGGGTTTAGTGCAACAATACATACCCCATTCCACACTATGGAAAACTGGGCATTTTCAGAAAAGCACAAAGAAGAAAATAAAGACCAGCCATCACTCCACAATGACAGGCTTCCAGGACATACCATCTGGGCTCTCTTTTCTTACATGAGGGAACTCAAGCCAGCTCAGAGGATTTTCCAACCCAGCAACATGAAATAGATTCAAGTACAAACATGAGAAAAAGAAGAAAAGCATAGGGAGTTTTGGCAAGACAGTGAGGCTGGCTATTTGTGGTTGCCTGCCAACCTTCTGCAGCCAGTCAGTCCCCAGATCCCTGCCAGCCTCAGAACACACTTCTGCCTCCTGAATACCTCCAGCCTCTGAATCATCTGACATTAACTTGTTCATCCATTATCCATCCATTCACATATCCATCCATTCATCCATTCATCCACTCACTCTTCCATTCACATATCCGCCCATCCATCTATCCATCCATCCATCCATCCATCCACTCACTCATCCATTCACATATCAGTTCATCCATCCACTCATCCATCCATCCATTCACATATCAATGCATCATTCATCCATCCATCCATTCACATATCCATCCATCCATCCATTCATCTACTCACTCATCCATTCACATATCTGTCCATCCATCCACTCATCCATCCATTCATTCATCCACTCACTCATCCATTCACATACCCATCCATCCATTCATCCATCCATCCATCCATCCATCCATCCATCCATTCATATATCCATTCATTCACCCATCCATCCTTTCACATATAAGTTCATCCATCCATTCATCTATCCATCCATTCACATATCCATCCATCCATTCTACTACACACCTATCCTATAATTATTTTTTACACTTGATCTTAGCCAAAAGGCCAAGAAGTGATCCAGAATTATTTTTTAAGCCCCGAAGTCAGACTACCTGGTTCAAATCCAAGTCCCAACACTTACTAGCTCTATGTCTCTGGGATAGTTTCTTAACCAGTCTCTGCCCCAGTTTTCTCATCTATAAAAGCAGGTGGAGGCGGGGGTGGGTAATGACAGTTTTTACTACCTAAGCTTATTTTGAGAGTAAAATGAGATAAGGTTGATTCTGAGCGCTTGGCAGAGGGCCTGGCTCGTGAAAGATCCACAGCAGAATTTTCTAGTGTTGGGTTTTTGTTGTTGTTGTTGTTATAACATTAGGTATTTACCATGCATCAGACATTAGTAAGGCCACCTACAGGCAGCTGAATGGGCTAAGGTTGGGTAAGCACTGCCAACTGCAATTTTTTTCCTCTGCTGCCCTAGAGGCAGATGCTGTAAAGAACTTTTAGGACCACAGGGAAATGTCCTCTGGGATCTTCTGGTTTTTAAAGCTGCTATATCTTGAACTTTAAAATAATAATAATAAATGCAACTCAGGCTTTGCAACTCCTGAAGATCCTCAAGGGAGTTGTCTGGGGTCTGCAATTATTGACTTAAACTTTCTGGCTTAAGGCTGGGCACCTGAAAAATGACCAAACTGGACAGCTATGGAGCCCTCACATTCATGCAGATCTGGGGAGTGGGGCAGGCAAATGCCAGCCCACCCTCAATGGACAGTTTATGGAAATTGATGGCCTTACAGAATATCTTGGGAGTCAAGGGGGTGTCCTCATCACATCCTCCCTTGGGGCAGAGACGTTGAAAAAGAGACGAGGATTTAAGAGGTCACTAGCTGCTTCTTTAGGTGGAAAACTGGATACGGCTTTCTGGGCCATGGCTTGAAATCTTAGAACAATGTTCTTGGCCTTGGCGAGTAATGGATGCCCCTCATGAAATAAGGAGAGACTATGATGGCCGTGGGCCAGCCAGCATACACCAGGGGCTTTACACTGAGTATGAAGGGAGGGAGAGAAAAAGGACAGGATCAGAGCTTGGCATGGGGCCTGAGTCAAGGGTGAGCCAACGGCCAGAGGAGTGCCCAGTGCAGTCAGGATCAGGGGTCAGTCTGTGGTTAGGATCAGGGTTAAACCCGAACAAGGGCCAGGCTCAGTTCATGTACAGGTCTCTGGTCCTGATGGTCCTGCCTCACTGTCAGGCTTTGGGTGGAGGCTACGGGCTGCTTCCTTGTCCACAGGCTTCCTCAAGGTGACCTTGACATTTTCCCAGGCTGTCTCTGCCACTTCCCTTCCACTGCACTATTTACAACCTTCCTCCTTTGAAGACCCTGGCACCAACATACCACCTCTCTCACCCTTGCCAACACCACCCACCATCATCCAGGACTGTTTACATCCCCTGAAGACTTCAGCCTCTGCTGCCCTGTTTGCTCCTTGCATTTACGCAACTTTTTTTTTTTAATTGAAGAGATGGAGTCTTGCTTTGTGACACAGGCTGGAGTGCAGTGGCACCATCATACCTCACAGCAACCCCAACTCCTTGGGCTCAAGCCATTCTCCTGCCTCAGCCTTCTGAGTAGCTGGGACTACAGGCATGGACCGCCAAGCCCGGCTCCTTAAAAGAAAAAAAAAAAATTTTTTTTTTTAAATTTTTTGTGGAAATGGGTTCTCACCGTGTTGCCAGGCTGGTCTTGAACTCCTGGCCTCAAGTGATCCTGCCGCCTTGGCCTCCCAAAGCTCTGGGATTATGGACCTGAGCCACGGCACCCAGTCTTATTTGTGCTTTTTCAGGTGTGGCAGACACCCCAGCTCACACTGGCTTTGGTAAACAGTGGGGGAGGGGGTTATTGTGACTCACTTAAATGAACTGTCTAGATGCATCCAGCTTTAAGGGCAGATGGACCCAATGTTCAGTCATTAGGGCCCCATCTATCGCCCTCCTCCATTCCCCTGATCTCCTTGACTTTCTTCTGAGATCACTTCTCTCCACAGTGTGTGAAGATGGCCTCTGACAACCACTCACCCCGCTAAGCTGCTACTGCTTTTCCAGCTCATTCATGTCAAAGAAAACGAGCTCCTCTTCGGCCTGCATTCATAGATCAAACCCAGCAAGGGATTCTGATTGGTCCTGTTTGGGTCACATGCCCAGCTCTGAACCAATCACAGTGGTCAGAGGATGACACTCTCATTGGCCATGTCTGAGTCATGTTTCCATCCTGGATAAAGGTGAGTGCCACCCACACCACGTGAATTTCCCAAAGAACAGTGACCGAGCAAACAAGTCTAAGTCCTCAGCTTGAGCAGATTGTACTTGAACTCTGAATGACCCACTTAATCAGGAGACCTCACAATTCTTTGAGTTCCTCAACTCCAATAACTTTCCTCTTCAGTCTTTGGTAGCCACACATTCCCAAAGCTACACATTTCGTATGAAATACTTCCCATTCCTCCACTTTTTTTTTTTTTTCTTTTTGAGAGGGAATTCACCCTGTCGCCCAGACTGGAGTACAGTGGTGTGATCTCGGCTCACCACAACCTCCACCTCCGGGGCTCAAGGGATTCTCCTGCCTCAGCCTCCCGAGTAGCTGGGATTACAGGCTCCCTCTACCACGCCCGACTAATTTTTTTGTATTTTTGGTAGAGACGAGGTTAACCATATTGGTCAGGCTGGTCTCGAACTCCTGACCTTAAGTGATCCACCCACCTCGGCCTCCCAAAGTGCTGGGATTACAGGCGTGAGCCACCGTGCCCGGCCCCCTCCACTTTTCCTACTCGTGTTCTCTACCCTATTTCTTGACCCAATTGGAATCTCCAGATTTGCTAAATTTTTTGTGGAAATGGGTTCTCACCGTGTTGCCAGGCTGGTCTTGAACTCCTGGCCTCAAGTGTTCAACTTTGAGGAGCTAAACTCCCAACTCATCCGTCCTTTCCTTCATCTTTCTGTAGGAGACCTCATAGTCAAACACTTTAGCCACGCATTCAACATCTCCCTACCTTTTCACTCTTGCAACCCTGGAACAGTGCAAATGAGAGTTTCTCTCTTTCGGCTAGTGGGCTTATTAGCCCAGCTGGGGAAAATTGTGTAATTATACCAATTGATCGGTTACACATTTATGGTCACAGCAGTTACTTAGCATAATGCTTCTCAAACTTTGATCTTCATATGAACCATTAGGGATCCAATTTAAAATGCAGACTCTGATCTGTTAGGTCTGGAATGAGGTGTACAGTTCTAACTGGCTCCCAGGTGAGGCAGAAGCTACTGGTCATCGGCTGGGTGCGGTGGCTCAGGCCTGTAATTCCAGCACTTCGGGAGGCCGAGGGAGGCGAATCACCTGAGGTCAGGAGTTCGAGACCAGCCTGGCCAACATGGCGAAACCCCTTCTCCACTACAATACAAAAATTAGCTGGGCGTGATGCTGGGCACCTGTAATCCCAGCTACTCGGGAGGTTGAGGCAGGAGAATTGCTTGAACCCTGGAGACAGAAGTTGCAGTGAGTCGAGATCCCGACATTGCACTCCAGCCTGGGTGACAAGGGTGAAACTCCATCTCAAGCAAATCAAAACAAAATGAAAAAAGAAGCTACTGGTCCTCAGAGCACACTTTCAGCGGTCAGGGTTCAGCATTCCTTTACCTTAGTGTCCCTCAGACATTCCTCAAGAACCTGGGGTGCTTGTTAAATATGAAGATATCAGGTCTCTTCCATGGAATTTCCCACTCAATATGTAGGGGTTGGAGGCCAAAAGGTCTCCTTAATTTTAACAATTTTGAAGTGACTTATCTCCTGGGATAATTGGAAAACAGTGTTCTTTCGTGTAATTTGATTTGCATATCTCATTTTGGATTCCAGACCTTCTCTGCCATTCACAATCTCCACCCTTTACTCATCCCCATAAGCCTCAGCAGGTGAGCTGGCCCTGACCTTCCAGAGACAACTAAGGTGTGTTGGCATGAATGAAACTTCACTTATGATCCGTCTTATCTTTGTTCTTTTCCCTCCAAGGTTGGAGAAGGAGGTGCTTCTTCTACCCTAGCCCATTCCTCTCCGCCGTTCATCCCCCTTGTTCTCCCACAATTCGCCTCCTATTCTTTCTTTCTTTCTTTTTTTTGTTTTTGTTTTTGTTTTTGTTTTTAGAGGGAGTCTCACTCTTGTTGCCCAGGTTGGAGTGCAGTGGCGCAACCTCGGCTAACTGCAACCTCCACCTCCCGGGTTCAAGCGATTCTCCCACCTCAGCCTTCCGAGTAGCTGGGATTACAGGTGTGCACCACCACACCCAGCTGATTTTTGTATTTTTAGTAGAGACTGGCTTTCACCATGTTGGCCAGGCTAGTCTCAGATCTCCTGAACTCAGGTGATCCACCCGCCTCACCCTCCCAAAGTGCTGAGATTACAGGCATGAGCCACCACACCCAGCCTGCCTGTGAGACATTTTTTTGTCATAAACTTTTTATTTTATTTTCATTTTTTTATTTTTTTAAGAGATGGGATCTTGTTCTGTCACCCAGGCTGGAATGCAGTGGTGTGACCTTGGCTCACTGCAGTCTTGAACTCCCAGGCTGAAGCGATCCTCCCACCTCAGCCTCCAGAGTAGTTGGCACTACAAGCGTGTGCCACCACACCCAGTTAAGTAAACTTACTTTAAAAACAACTTCTTTTTTTTTTTTTTTTCTTTTTTGGAAATGGAGTTTCGCTCTTGTCACCCAAGCTGGAATGCTATGGTGTGATCTCAGCTCAATGCAACCTCCGTCTCCCGGGTTCAAGCCATTCTCCTGCCTTGGCCTCCTGAATAGCTGGGATTCCAAATGTGCACCACCACGCCTGGCTAATTTTGTATTTTTATTAGTAGAGACAGAGTTTCACCATGTTGGCCAGGCTGGTCTCGAACTCCTGACCTCAAGTGACCTGCCTGCCTCAGCCTCCCAAAGTGCTGGGATCACAGCGTGAGCCACTGTGCCCAGCTAAAAACTTTTCTTAAAAGGCTTTTTGGGCCAGGCTCAGTGGCTCACACTTGTAATCTCAACACTTTGGGAGACCGAATCAGGAGGATGGCTTGTGCCCAGGAGCTCAAGGCCAGCCCTGGCAGTGTAGCAAGACCCTGTCTCTACAAAAAAATACGAAAATTAGCTGGGCGTGGTGACATGTACCTGTAGTCCCAGCTACTTGGGAGGCTGAGGTGGGAGGATCACTTGATCTGGGAGGTTGAAGTTGCAATGAGCAGTGATTGTGTTACTGCATTCCAGCCTGGACAAGAGAACAAGACCCAATTTCCTTAAAACAAACAAACAAAAAAGGCTTTTTGCTGTAAATCAGTTTAGCTCTATGGATGACTTGCAAAAATAGTATGGACAGTTTCCGTACACCCTTTACCCAGTTTCTTCTAATGTTACTGTGGCTTAAAGAGTCATGGGATGTTTGTCAAAACTAAGAAATGAATGCTGGTACAAAACTTTGAACTGAACTACAGACTTTATTCGGTTTCACCAGTTTTCCCACTAACGTCCAAAAAGTGTGTGTTTTAAATTATACAATATCTTCATTCATCATTCTTTTAAAAATTAGAAAATACAAATATAAAAAGAGAAAAAACCCCCACAGTCACCAAAAACCACGATCCAGACACAACTATAGGTGACATTTTGCTTTTCTCTTATAGTGTTTACCCAAGTAAATATATATATATGTGTGTGTGTGTATATATATATATTTCACAAAAATACGCTTACCCTGTCCTACAATCTGCTTTTTCCACTGAATTGTGTATCATAAATGACCTTTCATATTGGCAATTATAGCTCAAGATCATCATTTTTATCATATTAATGTTTTTATTTTAACTTTTTGATAGGTAATAGACTTACATGGTTCAACATACAAAAGGTAGAAAAGAATATTTAGCAAAAATCTCCCTCCCATCCCCATTTCCCACTCACCCAATCCTTTCCTCCACCACATGATTGGGTGGATCAAAACAGGTTAAAGCTGACAGCAAATTCTGGGATGAATAAACCATTATTTCACTCAGCCAATCCTCTATTACTGGATACATAGGTTATTTCTATAGGTTTACATTATAAACGACACTTTGATTCGCCACTGCCTTTGCCAAACTATTTCCTTAGGATAAATTCCTACTGGAGCAGCCAGGTCAAAGAGTTTACACTTTTACAGATTTTTTTTTTTTTTTTTTTTTTTTTTTTGAGACAGGGTATCACTCTGCTGTGCAGGCTGGAGTGCAGTGGCGTCATCTCAGCTCACTACAACCTCTGCCTCCCGCGTTCAAGTGATTCTCGTGCCTCAGCCTCCTGAGTAGCTGGGATTACAGACATGTGACACCACACCCAACTAATTTTTGTATTTTTAGTAGAGATGGGGTTTCACCATGTTGCCCAGGCTGGTCTCGAACTCCTGGCCTCAAGTGATCCTTCCACCTTGGCCTCCCAAAGTACCAGGATTACAGGAGTGAGCCACTGCGCCCGGCCTAGAGCTTACACTTTGAGAAGAGACAGTCCTTTTATTTAAAATTGTTTTGTACAAAGATTACACACCACTTTCCTACACCCAGGACTGCCCAGGCCATCAGACTGTACCAAGCAGATAAGTCACAATGTTGTCCTTTTAATCTGCCTTTCTTTTGTAACCAGAGAGGTTGGGTCATGTTTATTCCATTATCTATGAACAGACTAATTTCTTGGAAGTTGATCTCAGATGGCTACCTCCCCTTATTCACCCCACATTGACTCTTTTACTCCTTACAGTTTGGGATCCACTCTGTCCCTCCCCAACCAAGATGCCCCAGCAAAAGGGCCACAAAAGCATCCAACCAAATGGGCCCTTCCCAGCCTCATCCTGTTTAATTTCCCTGCCACCAAACATTAGAGACCAGGCCATGCCTCTGCCCCTGAGCCTTTTAGGCCAGGTCATCCTTCTAAAAAAAAAAAAAAGTATAGTTGTTAGATGAAGCCTGCTGTTTTGTTTTGTTTTGTTTTGAGATGGAGTCTCACTGTGTCACCAAGTCTTGTGTGCAGTGGTGTGATCTCAGCTCACTGCAACCTCCACCTCCCAGATTCAAGCGATTCTCCTGCCTCAGCCTCCCAAGTAGCTGGGATTACAGGCGCGTGGCACCACACCTGGCTAATTTTTGAACTCATAGTAGAGTCAGGGTTTTGCCATGTTGGCCAGGCTGGTCTCGAACTCCTGACCTCAGGTGATCCACCCGCCTAGGCCTCCCAGAGTGGAACTGGTCGCTAATCTGTACGAGTCTACAACAACCTCAATTCTTGCCTCCTCAGAAGAAATAATTCATCCAAGGGACATCAGGCAGAGTGAGAGACCAAGGCAAGTTTTAGAGCAGGAGGGAAAATTTATGACCAAGCTTTAGAGCAGGAACAAAAGGAAGGAAGGTATACTTGGAAGGAAGGTACACTTGGAAGAGGGCCAAGCAGGTGACTTGAGAGAGGTCCAGTGCATGGTTGGACCTTTTGACTTGGAGTTTTATATGTTGGCATACTTCCAGGGTCTTGTATCTGTTCCTTGATTCTTCCCTTGGGATGGGCTGTCTGCATGCACGGTGACCTGCCAGTGCTTGGGAGGAGCTGCATGCATACTGTGGCTACTGGAGTTGCACGCATGCCTACTTGAGGCATTCTTCCCTTACCAGCTGAATATTCCTGGAAGGCCATGTATCAGTTAAACTCTGCCATTTTGCCTGTTAATGAGCATGCTCGAGCCCACTCACTCAACTCCCAAGAGCTTATTGGGAAGCTGCTCTTCACTAGTTTCAGGTTTTTCTATCTATTGGTAGACTGTTTCCCTGGCACTGACTGTGACCAATTATTATTTTAGAGAACAGCTTAACAGCTGCCTGACCGTCACCTGATGGTCGCCTGACAGTCCTGGTCTGTGGATCAGGGGGAGCCCTCTCGTGCCCTGCCCATGTCTGCCTACCTACTCTAAGAGAACCATACAGTATTTGGGTGTTGTGGGGTTTTTTGTTTTGTTTTATTTTGTTTGTTTTGTTTTTTGAGACAGGGTCTCACTCTGTTGCCCAGGCTGGAGTGCAGTGGCAGGACACTGCAACCTCCACCTCCCGGGTTCAAGCGATTCTCCCACTTCAGCCTCCCAAGTAGCTGGGATTACAGGTGCGTGCCATCACGCCTGGCTAATTTTTTGTCTTTTTAGTAGAGACAGGTTTTTGCCGTGTTAGCCAGACTGCTCTCGAACACCTGACCTCAAGTGATCCACCCACCTAGGCCTCCCAAAGTGCTGAGATTACAGGAGTGAGCCACCGTGCCCAGCCAAGGTTTTTGTTTCTGGATTCTTTCACTTAGTATAATGTTAATGTTTTCATTTAGCGTAATTCATCAATGTTGTTCCAAGTGTCAGTTGTTCATTTCTTTTTATACCATTGTATGGATATACTAGTTTGGTTGTCCATTTCCAGGTTGATGAACTTTGGGGTGGTTTCAAGTTTTGGGCTATTTTGAAGGAAACTGTCAAGAACATTCACATACATAGGTTTTTATTCCACTTGGGTCAATTCCCAGGACTGAAATTGCAGGTCACTGTGAAGGTGCAGTGGGTGCATGTTTCACTTAATAAGAAACTGCCATCTTGTTTTCCAGAGTGACTGTACCATTTTGCATTTCCACCAGCAGCACATGAAAATTCCAGCTGCCCACATCTTCACCAGCACTTGGTATTGTCAGCCTTTATCATTTCAGCCACATGAATAAGTATGAGGTGGTATTCTGAATGTGCATTTCCCTAACGATGATGTTGAGCGTCTTTTCCACATGTTTATTTGCTACTTGTGTATCTTCTTTGATTAGAATTTTTAATTAAAAGAGGTAGGCCAGGTGCAGTGCCTTATACCTATAATCCCAGCACTTTAGGAGGCCGAGGTGGGAGGATTGCTTGAGGCCAGGATTTTGTGACCAGCCTGGGCAATGTAGCAAAATCTCATCTCAACTAAAAAAAATTAGGTAGCCTGGGGGCTGTGGCTCACGCCTGTAATCCCAGCACTTTGGGAGGCCAAGGCAGGAGGATTTGCTTGAGCCCAGGAGTTTGTGACCAGCCTGGGTGACATAGCAAAACCCCGTCTCTACAAGAAATTAAAAATTAGCCAGGCATGACGACAGGTGCCTGTAGTCCCAGCTACTCAGGAGGTGGGAGGATTGCTTGACACCAGGAGATGGAGGCTGCAGTGAGCTATCTTCATGCCACTGTGCTCCAGCCTGGGTGACAGAGACCTTGTCTCAGAAAAAAAAAGAAAAGAAAAGAAAAGAAAAAAAATAGGTTAACATAGTCCCATGGTTCAAAAATACAAGAGGGAGAAGTAAACTCCTTCCTTTCCTTGATAACCCTATGAGGGTGACAGCTGAGGAAACTGAAGCACAGGCAACTTTTCCCAGGTTACATAGCTAGAAAGTGGTAGAGCTGGGATTTAAGCCAAGGCAGTCTGGCTTCAAAAAATGGGTAAGACCCTTATCTACTTTTACATAAATGGTAGTACACCATGTTCCATCCTGTTACTGACTTTTTCACTTCAAATGTCTTAGACATTGGCCTGGCAGTGGCTATAATCTCAGCACTTTGGAAGGCTGAGGTAGAGGGATCACTTGAGCTCAGGAATTTGAGACCAGCAAACATAGCAAGACCTCATCTCTACAAATACAAAAATATTAGCCAGGCGTGATGCCACACACCTGTAATCACAGCTACTAGGGAGGTGGAAATGGGAGGATGGCTTGAACCTGGGAGGTTGAGGCTGCAATGAGCTGATATTGCACCACTGCACTCCAGCCTGGGCGATAGAGTAAGACTCTATCTCAACAACAACAACAGCAACAACAACAAAAATCTTAGGTATTGTTCCATATCAGTTCTTATTGATTGACCTTATTTGTTTTGACAACCCCATATGACAGCCACTGAAATGATGTGCCATTGTAGCAGGACGAGCCGCAGACAAAACTCCTTAGACACCAGATTAAAGAAGGAAGAGGTTTTTTATTCAGCCGGGAGCATCGGCAGACTCGCATCTTAAGAACTGAGCTCTCTGAAAAAGAAATGCTTGGCCTTTTTAAAGGCTTACAACTTTAAGGGGTCCACGTGAAAGGGTCGTGATAAATCAAGCAAGCGTGGGAAATGTGACTGGGGGTTACATGCATCAGCCAACAGAACAAAAAGTTTTACAATGCTTTTTTCATACAGTGTCTGGAATTTACAGATAGCACAAGTAGTTTAGGTCAGGGGTTCACATTATTATTATTACTTTTTTTGACTCCTAGGGCCGGGTGGTGGTGCCAAGGTTGTCTGGCTCTTTATCTTACTTTGGTTTCTTTCTAACTTTTTGCTTTTTCTCTTTTGTCTTGTGAACTAGGCAAGGTTGGGGGAGGACGGCAGCAGGAATAGTAGTGGTCTCCTTCCTTATCCCCTCCTTTGAGAATTTTCACTAGTTTAGTGGGAGTTCTCACTTTTATTTTTACTTTCTGAGTCTCTTTGTGAGACAGAGTGATAGTGTTTTATGCAATATACTTGCGCTGAAGTTTTCTGATGAACCACGGTAGCTACAAAACCTTTTATCATTTGAAGGAAGAAGTGTAATACACAGGGGAGCAGCAAGCAACTTTCTATTACCAGTAACACATTTATAATGAGGGTTTTAAATTTTTATAGCTGCAAACTATTTTCTAAATGAAGACCTAGGATCAAACCTGTGTTAAACCTGTACAGGCACATGTATCAACTTTGTCATGTCCTAAGCAGGTTAGTTTTTTTTTTTTACTGGGTCTTAAAACCTTTTTCCTAGCGAGTAACACAGAATTTTTTAATAAGAGAAGTTTTTAAGAGTCAGATGCTTGAACTTGTGGTATCTGTTTGGGGGAAAAGTTAGTTAAAGTAAAGTTATCCTGAGGCATTCACTCTTTTGCTTCTCAAGGCCATTGGTCTCTTATGTTAGCCTTTTTATAAACATAACATGAAGAAACATCCAGACTGCCAGCAATGTGTTCAGCCAACTGAGCAAATAGGTTTTTTCTGTTTTTGCTAAAGGAAGAGGTTCTGGTAACTTCTGGTCTGTATGTTTAAAGAATGACTGCAACACTCGGAATTGTTGCTGGGCTAGACAGGTCTGGGTTTCCTAAGTAGTATGTGTACAGTGGGGACACCTTATATAGGTGTTTCTTCTAGCATGGTTATGGGAGGTAACAACGACAAAACAATGTACAGCATATTCATATCCAGCAAGAGCAAAAGAGGTCCTTACCTGGGAAAAAGGTTGAATACAGCGACAGAACAATAGGAAAACAGTATTACAGGAAAACTATTAGTCTTAAGATTTTTAACTACATTTACTTGCTTGACAAGTCCTTAAGCTTCGGCCATGCGTAGACTAGTCAGCTGCTGGTGTGTGACTAGAACAGGGCTTGTTGTCTCCTCAGGCTTCAGCTGTGCGTAGACTGGTCAGCCTCCGGAGTGACCAGAGCAGGGCTCTCATCCTCAGCAGCAGCTTGGTCTCATCTCAGGATCAGCCGGGTTGGACGATCTGTGTCCTGCTGGCTGGTCCACGTCTCCTGAACTGCCAGTGTTAGCTGACAGTGGTGGATCCAAGACACAACACCTGCAACTTTAACAGTATAGAGCCCATCTTATGTGGGTCCTAGAAAAATTAGATTTTACTTTAAACAGAGTCACTAGATTTAAAGGGGTGTCAGGCTTATAGGCATTTTCATTTATTTAATCATGAACATTTTGTATGGCTATTTTTAAAGCCTGCATTTGCTTTTTAAAGGTTAATTCCTTTAGTTTCTGGAGGTCACCTTTAATTTAACTTACGATTTGGGGATGGCTGACCGAACAAAACCTTATAGGACAAATACCTAGTTTGTTTGGTGGGGGTGCACCTGACTCGGAGGAGGACCATAGGCAAAAACCTGATTGTATCTTAAATGAGCAAACAAGCACTAGCATGTACAATAGTCTCCAGCACAGGGCAGTTCTGTAAAGTCTATCAGCAAGTTTTCACAAGGTATGGCTCTTTTTACTGTTTAAGTTTCTTAGAGGAGGAGTTTTTCTCCCTACTCCCTGCCCCCCGCCCCTTTGTAACTCTATTTAGTGGCTTAGCCTTCAGTGAGAAATTGGAATCCAGATACGGCAGAATCTTGCTGCTTTTAACTTCTAATGTGACCATGGGCTCCTGGGAGCCTAATGAGAAGGTGCGTAGTCTGCCCTAGCCTTTACATCCTTCAGCTCCTATCAGTCCGATCAGATCAGTATTTGGTTCCTCCATGGTGCGGCAGCCCTTGGTCCATGGCCTCTTTGTCTTGTGGCCTTGGTGATTTCCTTTATTGCCTTTTGAACATTTACCCTTCTAGTGTCCTTTCTTTTTGCATCTTGCACATTAATCTCTCTCTAGCCTTGTCCAGCTCTTGAATCCTTGCCTAACTTGACTTCTTTCACATTTACATCCACGTCCACGTCCTCTCACATTACTAATTTTTCTTTTTTTACACTTACTCTTAGTCTTTCTTTCTCTTTTGCTCTTTCCCAGTTTTGTGCCTTGGTCACAGTTAACATACACTTTGGTGGCCACTTTTATAGACTAGGTGGTATTCATGCCTGCAGCTTCTGCTTGCTGTTACTTTGGGCTTGCTTTACAAATGAAGTATTCACTATATACTGGTTTTCAGCAGCCTCAGGGTTAAATGGGGTGTAAAGCCAGAATGCTTTATAGAGTCTCTTATAAAACTGACTTAGGCTTTTGTCAGCTCCTTGAAGCATTTCTGAAATTTTTTTTATATTACTTGTTTTTTTCTACCAACTCAGCCTCTGTAGAAGTGCTTCTCGGTACCTCTGCAAACGCTGAAGCTGAGTTGCATTCTCTGGGTCTTTTTTTCCCTTTATTTTTTAGAGTTTAACAGGCTCTTTTTTATATATAATTCTCCATGCACTTGGAGGGTTAAACAGGCATACCGACAGTCAGTGTAAATGTTTACAGTCTTACCTTCACCGAGTTCTAAGGACCGAATTAAAGCAATGAGCTCAGCTGAACGACAGTGTCCAGGGTTACCACAGCATATTCTGCACATCTCTTTCCTTGTGGGTTGATGAAGCTGCTCCTGTCCACGTATAGCTCCTAGTCTACTGGTGCCCAAGGCTGGTCCCAGAGGTCAGGTCTGCTAGAGTAAACTTGGGTCCAACACCTCTACACAGTCATGCTCGACAGGGCTCTAGCTGCCGAGAGCAAGGTGGCGGGTTCAGGGTGTTTCCAGTTTAGTAGATCAATGGTTGAAAAGGGCTGATAGATGAAAGTCTGTTCCCCCCACGGATGTGGGCCTGGTCATTATAATAGACAGGACCTCGCATCTCCCTGAGAGGCATTTGCATAGCTCGAGCAAGACCAGATCTGAGACGGCCCACTTGACTATCTTGACTTCCTTCCTTGGTCTCTTGAGACTCCCATCCTCCCCTTTGAGGTGAGACCTGGGGCGTGTTAGCTCCTGAATCTAGTTTCTGAGGGGGCTGTTGGCCTTGGTAAAGCGGGGTAGGCTGGGACATATGGAGAAAGAATTTCTATTATCTCTGGTAGCTCCTCCGAAACTGGCTTCTCTTGCTGTTTCTAGGACTCCCTTTTTTAATTCTGTGTCTGCTGACGAAGCTGCTCTTACTTTTACTTTTGGCTTTTCTTGCAATAAGCTGTTAAACAGGGCTAAATTTATGCTGGTTTTGTCTATATTATATTTAACCATGAGTCAATATGAGAGAACTTGATCTAGGTATACTGGCTGTCCTCCGACCCCTGTCACCACCTTAAATACATGGCCAATTGTTCCTTGTCTATAATTCCTTCGGTGGGCCATCCAACACCAAAAGAGGGCAGTTCTAATTCACACAGAGATCTTAACCTCCAAGGGGTTAACTTAACTCTATAATCTCCTGCAAAACCTTTCTTAGGTTCTGTAACATGCATTTTGATAGAGTAAGTTTTGATGATTTGATGACTTTCTTTTTTTCTTTTATTTTTCTTTTTGACAGTTCCTAGCAGAGTGGGCTTACTTTGTGTGTGACCTATTCTTCTCTCGAGACAAAACAACATTCACACTATAAGACGGAAAGGGTAAAAGGTCACTCACTCATCTAATTTACACTAAATCAAAATCAAAACTAAAACCAAAGCGTTGTTAAAGGCACACCTGTTCATCAAGCAATTTAAGCCAAGTCAAAATCAGAACCAAAACCAAAGTGCCAATAAAGGCACGCCTGTTTATCAA
This sequence comes from Chlorocebus sabaeus, assembly GCF_047675955.1. Lineage (NCBI taxonomy): Eukaryota > Metazoa > Chordata > Mammalia > Primates > Cercopithecidae > Chlorocebus > Chlorocebus sabaeus. Next base: position 21,137,561 of record NC_132908.1, read on the forward strand.
GCAATTCAAGTCAAAAACAAAAGTAAACCAAAGTATCAAGCAATTAATTCAAGTCAAGTCAAAAACAAAATCCAAAATGCTGGTACAGGCACGCCGTGGGTGATCAGGCCACGCTTCCACTCAAATGGAGTGAGAAAGTTCCAAAGACCAGTCTTACCAAGTTTCAGATGTCCAGACTGATGCGCCAGTTCCTTCCCAGTGTTCAGCCACTGTATTGATCCTCCACGGGAGCCTGCTGTGCACTGCTCTGATGAGGCGTTCCACCGGGTCAAATGTCTACCCAGGAGCGCTCTCAGGATCTGCATCGCTCAAGCTGGCCAGAGTCCCCCGCAGGGATGCTCTACAGAGCAGGCATAGGCTGCCTAAGGGGCTCCCTCAACCGTCTGTTAATCACCTCACTTCCCGGTCAGGGAACCAATAAATGTAGCAGGACGAGCCACAGACAAAACTCCTCAGACACCAGATTAAAGAAGGAAGAGGTTCTTTATTCGACCGGGAGCGTCGGCAGACTCGCGTCTTAAGAGCCAAGCTCTCTGAAAAAGAAATGCTTGGCCTTTTTAAAGGCTTACAACTTTAAGGGGTCCACGTGAAAGGGTCGTGATAAATCAAGCAAGCGTGGGAAACGTGACTGGGGGTTACATGCATCAGCTAACAGAACAAAAAGTTTTACAATGCTTTTTTCACACAGTGTCTGGAATTTACAGATAACAGTAGTAGTTTAGGTCAGGGGTTGACGTTATTATTATTACTTTTTTTGACTCCTAGGACCGGGTGGTGGTGCCAAGGTTGTCTGGCTATTTATTTTACTTTTGTTTCTTTTTAATTTTTTGCTTTTTCTCTTTTGTCTTGTGAACTAGGCAAGGTGTGGGGAGGAAGGCAGCAGGAGTAGTAGTGGTCTCCTTCCTTACCGTAACTTATTTGGTAAGTCCACTATTGACAGACATTTAAATTCTTTCCAACCATTTGCTACAACAAATAATGCTGTAGAGAATATCCTTGTGCAAACCTCCCTCTATGCATGTGTAGGTATATCTGTCCAATAGATTCCTGGAAGGAGAATTACCAAGCCAAAGAGTGTGTGTCTTCACTATTTTAGATTACCTATTTCCCCACATCCTCTCCAACACAGTGTTAAACTTCGCCATTCTTGCCAATTGGATAGCCTTTTTAAAAATAGCCCAAAGGAGTTGAGAATTTATGTCCACCAAAAAAAACCTGTACACAGATATTTATTTATAGCAACTTTATTCATAATTGCCCAAACTTAGAAGCAACCAGGATGCCCTTCAGTAGGCGAATGGATAAATAAACTGCTATTATTCATCACTAAAAAGGAATGAGCTATCAAGCCATGAAAAGGAAACAAGGAAACATAAATGCATATTACTAAACGAAAAGACCAATCGTTGTGGAGACACGAAAAAAATCAGTGGTTGCCAGGTGATAGTGGGGAGGAAGGGATGAATACACCAAGCACAGAGAATTTTTTTTTTTTTTTTTTGAGACGGAGTCTTGCTCTGTTGCCCGGGCTGGAGTGCAATGGCCGGATCTCAGCTCACTGCAACCTCTGCCTCCCGGGTTTACGCCATTCTCCTGCCTCAGCCTCGTAAGTGACTGGGACTACAGGCGCCCGCCACCACGCCCGGCTAATTTTTTATATTTTTTAGTAGAGACAGGGTTTCACCGTGTTAGCCAGGTTGGTCTCGATCTCCTGACCTCGTGATCCGCCCGTCTCGGCCTCCCAAAGTGCTGGGATTACAGGCTTGAGCCACCGCGCCCGGCCGAGCACAGAGAATTTTTATGGCAGTGAAGTTACTCCATTATGATACTATAATGATGGGCACATGTCATTAAACATTTATTTATTTATTTATTTTATTTATTCATTTATTTTGAGAAGGAGTCCTGCTCTGAAACCCAGGCTGGAGTGCAATGGTGTGATCTTGGCTCACTGCAACCTCAGCCTCCCGGGTTCAAGAAATTCTCCTGTCTCAGCCTCCTAAGTAGCTGGGACTACAGGTGCACACCACCACACCTGACTACTTTTTGTATTTTTAGTAGAGACAGGGTTTCACCATATTGGTCAGGCTGGTCTTGAACTCCTGACCTAAGGTGATCCACCTACTTCAGCCTTCCAAAGTGCTGGGATTACAGGTGTGAGCCACTATGCCAGGCTCTCATTATACATTTGACCAAACCCATAGAATGCGCAACACCAAGAGTGAACCCTAATGTAAACTATGGACCTGGGTGATCATGATGTGTCAATATAGGTCCATCAACTGCAACTAATGTACCACTCCGGTGGGGGATACTGATAGTGGGGAAGGCTATGCATGGGGAGGAGAAGGATGGGAAGTATTTGTATTAATACTTTCCTCTCCATTTTGCTGTGAACCTAAAACTGCTCTAAAAAAAATGAAACCTCAAGTAGCTCTTTTGGGGGGTAAAATTTAAAAAAAAGAGAGAGAAAAACAAAGCCTTTAAAAAAAATGGCACCACTTCATTGTTTGATCATGTATTTCTTCCATCATGAGTGAGGTTGAGTATGGTTCGTGTGTTTAAAATTTAATTGCATTTATTTTCCAGTGAATTAAAGGTATCCTTCAGATGTCTGGTGGTAGAACATCTAGCCTCTGGCTTTTCTCTTCCTTCTCTGATTTTTTTCTCTTCCTTATTTCCTTCCTTCCTTCCTTCATTCCTTCCCTCCTTCCCTCTCTGTTTTTTCTTTCTTTCTCTTTCTTTCTCTTTCTTTTTTTCTTTCTTTCTTTCTCTTTCTTTCTTTCTTTCTTTCTTTCTTTCTTTCTTTCTTTCTTTCTTTCTTTCTTTCTTTCTTTCTTTCTTTCTTTCTTTCTTTCTTCTTTCTTTCTCTTTCTCTCTCCCTTCCTTCCTCCTTCTTTTCTTTTCTTTTTTTTTTTTTTGAGACGGAGTCTTGCTCTGTAGCCCAGGCTGGACTGCAGTGGCCGGATCTCAGCTCACTGCAAGCTCCGCCTCCCGGGTTTACGCCATTCTCCTGCCTCAGCCTCCGGAGTAGCTGGGACTACAGGCGCCCGCCACCTCGCCCGGCTAGTTTTTTGTATTTTTAGTAGAGATGGGGTTTCACCGTGTTAGCCAGGATGGTCTCGATCTCCTGACCTCGTGATCCGCCCGTCTCGGCCTCCCAAAGTGCTGGGATTACAGGCTTGAGCCACCGCGCCCGGCCCCTTCCTCCTTCTTTTCTTCCTTTCCTTTCCTTTCCCCTTCCTTCTTTCCTTCCCTCCCTCCCTCCCTCCCTCCCTCTCTCTCTCTCTCTCTCTCTCTCTCTCTCTCTTTCTCTCTCTCTCTCTCTTTCTTTCTTTCTTTCTTTCTTTCTTTCTTTCTTTCTTTCTTTCTTTCTTTCTTTCTTTCTTTCTTTCTTTCTTTCTTTCTTTCTCTTTCTTTCCTTCTTTCTTAAAGGGTCTTGCTCTCTTGCCCAGCCTGGAGTGCAGTGATATGATCATCAAGGCTCACTGCAGCCTCAATTTCCCGGGCTCAAGTTGTCATCCTACTTCAACCTCCCAAGTAGCTGGGACCACAGGAGTGTCCCTTGACACCCGGCTAATTTTTGTATTTTTAGTAGATAGGGTTTCGCCATGTTGCCAAGGCTAGCCTTAAACACCTAGGCTCAAGCAATCCTCCTGCCTTGGCCTCCCAAAGTGCTGGGATCACAGGCGTGAGCTACCGCACCTGGCCTTTCATGTCTTCTTTTGCTGAATTCTCTTCTTTTGTTTTCCCTCCCCAAATAACAATTCTTCATGCTTTTCTTTTTAGTCCTCTTCTCATTCTACCTTATACTTCTGGGCTATCTGGTCCCTACCTACAACTGCCATTGTCCCCTCCTTATGTACAATTCTAATTCTACATCTTTATGACTGTATATGACGCTCCAAATTCACATTTTCAATTATCTTCTAGACATTTCTACCTCAACACCCCTCAAGCACCTTTAAAAAGTCTCTATGTTCAAAACTAGACTAGTTTCTTTCCCCTTCAAATCTGTTCATCTTCCCAAAATGTCAACTGGCAGCATCTATCCAGTTCATCAGGCAAAAAACCTAGAAGTTATCCCCCTCACTCTCATCAAGCCAAAGAAAAAAAAAACACAAAAGTCAGCCCTCACCCCAAATCCAGTCACCAAGCCTTAAATGTTGGACAGGTTTCAAAAGACAGCTGGTCCAATGGATTGGACAAGAATCGTAATTTAGACACCTCAATTTTGGCACAAAAGTCTCAAAGAGCCCATCAGTGGCTCTTTTAAACCTTCTCTGGTCTACATTCCTCTCCACTTGGTCCCAGTATAACTTTTGTATAGCTAAATGTAGCTTTTTGATGATATCTGGGTAGCTCGTTTTATCTTAGGATGTTTCACTGTGATTAGGTAAGACTGGCTAGTGCTGCGATTCCTGGCCTTCTCACATGGGTGACGGCAGCTTTAGGCCTCATCTATAGAGATGTAGCATGTTAGGGGAAACCCAGTTGTTCTGTGCTGCAACCCAGTCCAGGAGAAGTCTGGGTAGGTCGGCTGGGCATGGTGGCTCACGCCTGTAATCCCAGCACTTTGGGAGGTGAGGCGGATGATCACTTGAGGTCAGGAGTTTGAGACCAGCCTGGCCAACATGGTGAAATCCTGTCTCTATTAAAAACACAAAAATTAGCTGGATGTGGTGGTGGGCATCTGTAATCCCAGCTACTTGGGAGACTGAGGCAGGAGAATTGCTTGAACCTAGGAGGTGGAAGTTGCAGTGAGCCGAGATTATGCCACCGCACTCTAGGCTAGGCGACAAAGTGAGCCTCCATCTCAAAAAAAAAAAAAAAAAAAAAAAGAAGTCTGGGTGGGTGCTGGCCCAGGAAGGGGCCTTTCACAAGGGGCTGGCATAACCAGGAGTTCTAAGAGATAGTGGAAGATGTCCTCTAAAAGGAAGCAAAACTTTGCTCCTCTCATCCCCTTTAGATGCACTGCAAATAATTCCAGGGTATTAGTCTGTTCTCACACTGCTAATAAAGACATAACCAAGACTGGGTAATTTATAAAGGAAAGAGGTTTATTTGACTCACAGTTCAGCATAGCTGAGGAGGCTTCGGGAAACTTACAGTCATTCATGGTGGACGGGGAAGCAATCACAGGGTGGCATCAAGAAGTGCCAAGCCAAAGGGGAAAAAGCCCTTTAAAAAGCCATCAGATCTCATGAGAACTCATTATCATAAGAAGAGCAACATGGGGATAACTGCCCCCATGATTCAACTACTTCCCACCGGGTCCCTCCCACGACACGTGAGGATTATGGAAACTACAATTCAAGATGAGATTTGGGTGGGGACACAGCCAAACGGCATCAACCAGCAATACTACAGGATAATAATAATTCCCATTTATTAAACTTTTACTCTAAGCCAAACGGCAGGCTCACATGCTACACACATAATCTCATTTAATTAGCGCAATATGCAACAGAGCAAGACTGTCTCAAAAACTAATAATAATTATTATTATCACAAACTAATAATAATAATTATTATTATTATCACAATGCCCCTATGAGGTAGGTACTAGTCATATCTCCATTTTAAAGAAAAGGAAACTGAGGCTTTAAGAATTTTTTGTTTTTGGAAACAGGGTCTTGCTCTGTTGTCCAGGCTGGAGTGCAGTGGTGCAATCACAACCCACTGCAGCCTCAACCTCCCAGGCTCAAGTGATCCTCCTACCTCAGCCTCTCGAGTAGCTGGGACCACAGGTACACACCACCTTGCCTGGCTAATTTTTGTATTTCTTGCAGAGATGGGGTTTTGCCATATTTCCCAGGCTAGTCCCAGACTCCTGAGCTCAAGTGATCTGCCTGCCTTGGTCTTCCAAAGTGCTGGGATTACAAGTGTGAGCCACCACGCCTGCCTTCTGAGAACTTTTGTGTAACCTTCTTGAGTCTCCCAGGCTGACTGCAAAGTTTATAGGCATAAACACTTCACTGCATTCCAGAATAATGGTTCACTGGTGTAAAACTCTAGCCATGGAGGTCTTAGCCACAGACACTGTCTTCCTTCGACTCTCTGAAATTTCTTAGCACAACATCAGAGGATCTGCCCAATGACCAGCCCTAGCTCACTCTTTGCCCAATGATCCCTGTCAGGCAGTTCCCACTGTAGGCCAACCCCGGGCACCAGCCCAGATTAGCAGGGCTCAGCTCCCTCCACCTATGACTCTCTTGCTCCCTGGGCCTGCGGTGAAGCCCCACCCACTGGTGTTCCAGCATTCTTCCTGCTCACCCAGCCACCATCTCAGGCCTGGTCCCCTGAAGCTGGCCATAAATCCTTCCAGTGAATATTAACTAAATAATCTGTGACAGGCACTGGGCAAGAGAGAAAAACAGTGTTAGTACTGTGCCTCACATATACTTGTCTCCGGTTTTGAATGAATGAATGAATGAGCAGTGTCCTTGCTCTGTAGACTACAATCTACAGGGGAAGACAGGGTCAGAATTCCAGAAGATGAGCTCTATGACAGACAGAATATGAGAAATTCTAAGAGCACAGCATAGGGTGTCTACTTGGGGAAACTTCCAGGGCCATTTCCTGGAGAAAGTAGGGTTTAAGCTGAGACCTGAGGCATGACTTGGTTGCCCAAATGAAGGAGGATAAGGGAAAGGGAGAACCAGGTTTATCAAAAGAGAAAAAAACCTCTGCCCCACAGATGGAAAATAGGGAAGAGTGCCCTTTAGACCAGTCCAGAAACATTTAGGAATTTCTGCAAGATACACTGAGTTTAAACCAGATTAAGAGTAGACCTGCCGAACCCTGGTCTATTCCAAGCAAGAGAAAAGCCCATTCAAGTTGGAGGTAGAAGGAACCAAACATTCATTATGGTCCCTGCCAGTTTCAAGGAGACAGCAGTGGACCATGGGTGCAGTTTATAAGGAAACAAAGCTTAAGCCTGCTGGAGTATCCACCAACGTCTCTTCACACCAGGAGATGTGCTCAATTAAGCAGGTTCACTCCCAAGCACAGCCCCCTGATAAGGCCATCTGGGCTTGTTAAATAAGGTATCATTTCTTCAGTTAAATCTGACTGCTAAAACAAATGTGGACACACAGAAAGACATCTGACACAAAGGAGAGATACACGACCACATCTGCCCTGGGCTGACACTTCCCCACTAATGCCACAGATTGCTGACTCTTTACTAAGGCAAAGTAAAGGTATAGTAAATAGAAACCTTCCCCTTCTCTCTTTGTCTGGGCCAAAAATATGTAGACAGACTGTTTAACCCATCTTAACACTCAATGTTGAACAAATAAAGATCTCCTTCTGTAAAAATGAACAAATAGAGAATAATGACTGAACATATATAAAGATCTAGCAGGTCAAAAGGATATTGACATGAAGAATTAGAGCAAATGTCCCTGGATATCTCACCTTTGCTGCCCAGAGGCCAAAACTGAAAAGAAAAAAAATGGCTACTTTGTAATATTCACAAGATTAGAGGGTCTAAAACATTCTTAGAAAATAATCCTAGAACATAAAAATATTCCACAGATAAAAATATATCTATGGAGTCTAAAAGGGCAACAGAGGTGTCTAACAGAAGATTGGATGTTGCATGAAATTAGGTCAGTCAGTCTGAAGAAATGATTGAAAAATTATTCTATGCCTCGATCAGTAGCTCATGCCTGTAATCCTAGCAGTTTGGAAGGCTAAAGTGGGAGGATCACTTGAGAGCAGGAGTTTGAGACTAGTCTGGACAACATAGTGAGACTCTGTCTTTACAAAAATTTAAAATATATAAACTAACTGAACATGGTGGTGCATGCCTGTAGTCCTAGCTACACAAGAGGCTGAGGTGGGAGGATTGCTTGAGCCCAAGAGCCCAAGGCTGCAGTGAGCTATGATCACACCACTGCACTCCAGCCTGGGTAATAGAGTGAGATCCTATCTCTAAACAACAAAAAATAAAGAGGAAGAAAAAAAAAAATTCTAAAACTCAGAGAATGAATGAGAAATAAAAAGATTAGCAGATTGGAGAAGAGATTCAAGGGATGGATGTGCATACAATTGGTCCCCTAAAAGAATAGAACAGGAGCATTAGAGATTTATTGTAAAGAATTGGCTCACATGATTTTGGAGGCTAAGAAGTTTTATGACATGTGTCTGCAAACTGGAGACCCAGGAAAGCTATAGTAGTTCCAGTTTGAGTTCCAGAAGAAGAACCAATAGTTTAAGTTCCAGTCCAAGTCTGAAGGCCTGAGAACCAGGAGCACTAATCGCCTAAGTCCCAATCCAAAGGCAGGAGAAGACCAATGTTCCAGCTCAAACAGTCAGGCAGAGAGATTACATTTTCCCTTCCTCCACCTTTTTGTTCTATTCAGGCCTTCAATGGATTAGATGATGCTCCATCCACAGTGGTGGGGCAGTGAGAAATCTACTATAGTGAGTCCATGAATTCAAATGCTCATCTCATTGGGAAACATCCTCCCAGACACACCCAGAAATAATGTCTAGCCAAATTTCTGGGCACCCCATGGTTGAGTCAAAGTTATCAATAAAATGAACTATCGCACACAGTCCAACATTTCCACAATGTCCTGTTGGTTACACAGATTGGCCCTATTCATTGTAGGAGAGGATTATACAACGACATAAATACCAGGAGGCAGGAATCACTGAGGATCATCCTGAAGGCTATTAGCACAAACCCAGACTTAGACTCAACCCTAAATCCAATGCTATGCTTAACCCCTGAAACCTCAGTCTAAGTGGGAAATGAAATGTGGCGTGTGTGTGTGCGCGCGTGTGTGTACATGCGCATGTGTGTGGTGACGTGCACTGGGACATGGTGCTGGGAAAGGAACTGAAGGCCAAATAATGAGCAACTTGAATGTCAGACTAATGCATTTGAGTCTGGTTCTCCAGACAGTTGGTGTCATGGAAGGTTTTTGAGCATTGGAGCAATATGACAATATTGGTTTCAAACCCACAATCTATGAGCAGTGTGGCACATAAGAGACAAAGGAAGACAGTGGCAGCAGAGGATCAGTTAGAAGACTACTGCAATGATCCAAGCAAGAGTTTATGAGGGTCTGAACTAGATCAGTGACAGTAGGAGTAGAGAGGCAGTAATATCTTCATGAGAGATTTCCAAGTGAGAGCCAAAAAAGCCAAAGTCAAAACCAAGTGTTGACCAAGTGCAGTGGCTTATGCTTATAATCTCAGCACTTTAGGAAGCTGAGTCAGAAGGATCATTTGAGGCCAGGAGTTTGAGACCAGCCTGGGCAACATAGGGAGACCCCATCTCTAAAAAAATTTTTTGTTGTGATGGTTGTTTTTGTTTTTTTCTAGAGAAAAGGTCTCACCGTGTTGCCCAGGCTGATCACAAACTCCTGGCCTCAAGCAATCCTCCTACCTTGGCTTCCCAAAGTGCTGAGATTACAGGCATGAATGACTGCACCTGGCCTAAAAACTTTTTTTCTAACTAGCCAGGCATAATGGCATGCACCCGTAGTACCAGCTACTTGGAAGGATAAGGCAGAGGATGACTTGAGGCCAAGAGTTTGAGGCTGCAGTGAGCTATGATTGCACCACTGCACTTCAGCCTAGGTGACAGAATGAGACCCTGTCTCCAAACAAACAAACAAAATCTAAGTGTTAATTCTCCTTGCAAATCTCTCCCATACCTCAGACCTAACCTCAACCTTGGTCTTGACCCAAACTCCAACACCAACGCCATAACTATTGTATTCAAAAGTGCTATAGTGACAAGAGACAGCAATCCAATCCAAACCATTATATGCTAAAAAGGTAAATTTTTGTACTGTATAACTAAAAATTTCAGAGAAAGATGGATCAGCCTTTAGGCATGCCTTAATCCAGGGGGTCAAATGATCTTGTAAGGGCTATCTCTCTCTCTCAGTGCTTCAGAAAGTCTCTCTTAATTTCAGTGAACAAGATGACCCTATGCAGCCCAAGACTCATATTCTGAAAGCTTGGTATCCCCAACAAAGAATCTCCAGTACCCAAATGCTGAATCCATTCCTAAAGTAATCACCATAGCTAGATTGGTGAAGAGCTCTGATTAGCCAGGCATGTGTGTATACCATTTTTAACTACATACATAGTATCAAACCATACATACGCAAGCTTTAAATTATGTCCACAAATTCTTTGACATTCTTTTCTTTCAAAGGAGGAGTCTAGTTCCTCTTCCCTTAAATGTGGACCAAACTTAGTGACTTATTCTTAATGAATAGAATATGGTAGAATTGGTGGTGTATGACTTCCAAGGTTAGGTCATTAAAAAACATTGCCACTTTCACCTTTCACTCTTTCAGACTGCTTACTCTGGGGGTAGTCAGCTGCTATGTCATGAGGATATGCAAGTAGCTCTTTGGAGGAGGTCCACATGAAGAGGAACCCAAACCTCCCACAAATAATCAGCATCAACTTGACAGTCTTCTGTATAAGGCAACTGAGAAATGGATCCTCCAGCCCCAGTCAAGTCTTCAGATGACAGTAGCCCCAGCTGACATCTTCATGGCAACTTCATGAGAAACCCCCAACCAGAACCTCCCAACTAAGCTACATCTGAATTCATTAATCACAGAAACAATGAAGATAATAAATGTGCCTTTTTGCTTAAAGCCACTAAGTGTCGGGATACTTTGTTATATGGCAATAGATAATTAATACACATATAATTTTGCATCATGCTTTTTTCACTAGATATTGTGTTGCTTGGCTTTCTCATATTGATATGCATAGATTGGGTTATTTATGCTAATGGCCACAGCCACATTTTATTTATCTATTCCCTTATTGTTGGACTTCTAGGTGGTCTCCTGGGTTTTTTAAATTACGAACTGTGCCACAACGAACAGAGTTGTGCATGTGAATAACAGCTTTTTGGGCAACATATCAAGGTTTTTCTGGATAGTGCTAATTTGTTCTCCAAAGTAAATATCCCAAGAAAGTTCCCACTAGGTGTATTTGAGAGTAGCATTCCCCCCACATCCCTAAAAGCACTGATATTTTCAGACTCTCAAACTTGTTGCCACGCCAAAGAGTGAAAAGCATCTTGCTGTTCTAATTTGCATTTCCCTGATAACCAGTGAATATCCCCACACTATCTGGCCATCCAGAACCCTATGCAGTAATGGATGCAAAGCTCATTGGATACTCCAGGGTTCTTCAGCTCTTCATCTCCCAAGGAATCTCCCATGATCCTCCATCCCTTGGGCAAATTGGGTTCCTTGTCACTGGCCTGGTGGAATACCTGGAAACGCCTCAGTTGGTTAACCATTTTCAGGAAGAATGTGGGCTCCAGACCGCGGTCCAGACTCACCCAGTTGTTCCAGGATGGAAGCCCAGCTCCACCCTCTCCCTTGCCCTTAGGAAGTGTGGCAACAAACGACAAGGGGCAGCTACCAGCCGGCTGGGACCTTAGCCAGGGTACAGTCTTCCAGAAAAAGCACCCAATATTTCAACCTTCTGGGGAGCATCACAGTGGGGCAAAGAGGAAAGTAGAGAGAGGAGACATCAGCAAACTTCTCAACCTCCACTTTGGGCATGGGCTAGGACTACATGCTCCTGCTCATGCCCTGAAGACTGGCCAGAGGGAACACAGAAATAGCACCTGGCCTTGGATTTCCCTCGGAGCTGGGCTCTGAGACCAGCCCAGGCCTCAAGCAGGACCCCTCTGTTCTCAGCCTGAGCCACACCATGCTAGCAAGCTACTTGGCCATCCCACCATCCTGGGACTCTTCCCCCAGCTTCAGGAACGCTGCCTGGTGTCTGCAGCATGGGGCTCTATTTACCAGAGATCGGTCATTTGCAAAGCACCCTTGTAACTGTGTATCATATCCGCATGCCACTGCATAATTATTTAACATTAAAAACATCTACGGACCTTTTTTCCATTTAAACACATTAATGGTAAAGGGAAAGCTATAGTCCTAACTCATGGTAATGAGTGAGTTCTCGCTCTATGAATTCACTTGAGATCTGGTTGTTTAAAAGCACCGGGTGCCTCCTCCCTCACTCTCTTGCTCCCTCTTTACCATGTGACATACCTGCTCCTCCTAGGCCTTCAGCCATGATTGGAAACTTCCCGAAGCCCTCATTAGAAGCACATACCAGTGTGATGCTTCTTGCAGAGCCTAAAGAACTGTGAGCCAAATAAACCTCTTGTCTTTATAAGTTACCCAGCTTCAGGAATTCCTTTATAGCAACAAAGATGGGCTAACACACCCCTCCATGCCCTTTCCTCTTCCAGTTCACTGAGCTAGTGACACACTGAAAGCCACACTGAAGATGGCAGAGTAACCTACCACCCTGAAGGACTGCATGGAAGAGAACTGCCTCTACCCCTGAACAGCCATCAAAGATTATTAAATGAGCAAGAGATGCATTTTTATTTCATTTGTACCACTACATGTCTGGGTCCATTTATTACAGCTGCTTAGTCTGCTATATAATGCTCACCAAAAACTACAAGCTTTGCTTCCCACAATATTCATTCCACATTTTAGGGAGTTATGGATTGCAATGATTAAGAGTGTGAAGTTGGGGCCAGGCATGGTGGCTCACACCTGTAACCCCGGCACTTGGGAGGCCGAAGTGGGCAGATCACTTGAGGTCAGGAGTTGGAGACCTGCCTGGCCAACATGGCGAAACCCTGTCTCTACTAAAAACACAAAAATTAGCCGGGTTTGATGGTACACATCTGTAATCCCAGCTACTCGGGAGGCTGAGGCAGGGAGAATTGCTTGAACCGGGGAGGCGGAGGTTGCAGTGAGCTGAGATCACACTACTGCACTCCAGCCTGGGTAATAGAGCAACATCTCAGAAAAAAAAAGAAAAAAAAAGTGCGAAGCTGGGTGTGCAGCAGATCCGTGTTTACATCCCAGCTCAGCTGCTTGCTGGACACATACCCTTGGGATAGTTAGTTAACCTCACCAACTCTCACACTTTAAAACGGGTCTAACAACCACACTTACCACATAACATTTTTGTAAGAACTAAATGAGAAAGTGTCCCCTATTTACTTTACTTCTAAGGCATACATTTGTTTTTGTTTGTTTTACATGTTAATGTTTCTGAAGTCGGCGTCTTTTAATAGATGAGTACATTGAACATGGTAGTTTATTTTCTTTTCCTTTTATTTTTTATCTTCTTTTCCTGGAAAGCTGTTGTTACATAAATGGTATGGATGGCATCTTAGAACCGAGGAAATACATTAGGTAAAGGGCTCAGTAAGTGCCCAACAAAGAGTAGCTATTGTTTTTTTCTTGCAGCTCAGGCAGACAGTGCTTCTAGAATGACTCATTCAATCATTAAACCAGAGGTTGCAAACCTGTTGGCCAAATCTGGCCCAAGGGCATGTTTTGATTGGCTCATTTCACTCCAAGGAATTGCCAAAATTTGAAAACTGAAAGGCTTCATAGAGCAATTTGGATTTCCGGCTTCTTTTCTAAAAATTCAGAAACTGTGACTTTACTGGCCTGAATTCTAGCGGGTGTTAATCAGCTGGAACCACACACCGACTGCCCTCTTCAAAGGCAACTGATCACTGTCCCACCACTTCTTACTGGGATGTGTGACCATCTCACCCACTCATGTAACCTGCCTGGCACCTCTCGGCATTTGACTGTGGGACCCCGGTGATACTTAATGGTTATTGCGAAACTGTCCCATACTTCTGCTCTTCCAGTTGAACTAGGAACAGTTTGGTGAGTTGGGGCGGAGGCAGGAGGTCTTCCTGTATCCCTACATCAGAACCATGTACTTGAAGAGTATAGGTGCAATGGGCACAGCCTTTCATAGTTAGGGGAAAAGGTGATGAAGAGGACCTCTTTCATAATCCCACACCTGGCATGGCAACCACTTTTTAAAAAAATCTTATTTTTTGGCCAGGCACCAGGGCCCACGCTTGTAATCCAGCTCTTTGGGAGGTCAATGCGGGAGAATCGTTTGTGACCAGGAGTCCAGGACCAGCCTCGGCAACATAGCAAGCCCCCCCATCTCTACCAAAAGAAAAAAAAAAAACTATATATATATATATATGTATATAGTATGTGTGTGTGTGTATATATATAATGTATAATGTATGTGTATATATACACATATAAATTTAAATTAAAAATCTCATTTTTCTTTATTCAAGTGTAATATACATGTCAAAGAGTGCTTATTAGAAAGCATAGGCCAGGCATGGTGGCTCACACCTGTAATCCTAGCACTTTGGGAGGCCAAGGTGGGCAGATTACTTGAGTCTAGTAGTTCAGGACCAGCCTGGGCAACATGGTGGAACTTTGTCTCTATAAAAAATACAAAAATTAGGTGGGCACAGTGGCATGCATCTGTAGTCCCAGCTACTCAGGAGGCTGAGGCAGGAGGTTCACCTGCTGGGGAAGGTGAAGGCTGTAGTGAGCCATGATTGCACCACTGCACTCCAGGCTGGGTGACAACGTAAGATCCTGTCTCAAAAAAATTTTTTTTTGTAAAAAATTAAATGTACAGCATAATGAATTGTGACAGACTGAACACAACTGTTTAACCAACTCCCAGATCAAGAAAGAGAATATCACAAGCAATGCCCCAGAAGTCAGCCTCACATCCTCTTTCTGGTCACTGACACCCATCTTCCTTCCCTGCCTGACCCTCACCAAGGATCATCACTATCCTGACTTTTAGCAGATTGATTGGTTTCTCCTGTTGCTGTATTTTATATACATGGAAGCATACAGACTATATATACAGCTTCTTTTGCTCAACAGTAAGTTTAGGATTTATACATGTTGTTGCATTTGCTTGTACGATGTTCATTCTCACTAGTATGTAGTATTCCCATGTATCACAATTTATTTACCCATTCTCCTGTAATATAATAGCTTTCAGTTTGGGTTATTACAGATAGTGCAGCTGTGAAGATTCCAGCACATGTCTTTTGTTGAATACATCAATAAACACAAATGTATATTCATATGCATTTTTTTCCTGTTGCTGGCTATTTCTGCTGGAAGTGGAACTGCTACGTCATAGAGTATGCGTAAGTTCAGCTTTAGTAGATACTACCAGTTTTCTAAAGTGACTGTACCCCTTTTAACTCCTACCAGCAGAGTCTGAGTGTTCCAGTTGCTTCACAGCCTTATCAACACTTGGTCATTTCCATCTTTCATTTTAGCCATACTGGTAGATGAATGATGGTAATTTTTGTGTTTTTTTATGGATTTCCCTGAAGACTAATGATGGTGAGTACATTATCAAATGTCTAGAGATCATTTGGATACTCTCTTTTGTGAAATGACTGTGTGTGTGTGTGTGTGCGTGCACGCAATTTGCCTGTTTTTCTATTGTGTTCTTCCATTGGCTCTTTCATTTATTGATTTGTGGATCTTTGTATATTTTGGATACATTTCCTTTGTCAACATGCTTCTTCCCCCCACCTATTTGCCCTTTTATTTTATTTTTTTTGTGGGGGGGAGGACAGGGTCTCCCTTTGTCACCCAGGTTGGAGTGCAGTGGCATGATCACGGCTCACTGCAACCTCTGCCCCCGAGTCTCAAGCAATCTTCCCAACTCTACCTCCTGAGTAGCTGGGACTACAGGTGCACACCATCACGCCAGGCTAATTTTTGTAATTTTTGTAGAGATGGGGTTTCACCATGTTGCCTAGGCTGGTCCCAAACTCCTGGGCTCAAGCGATTCTCCTACCTTGGCCTCCCAAAGTGCTGAGATTATAGGCATGAGCCACCATGCCTGGCCCCTTTAATTCTCTTTATGATGTTATTTGGTGAACAGATGGA
Organism: Chlorocebus sabaeus; assembly: GCF_047675955.1. Classification (NCBI taxonomy): domain Eukaryota; kingdom Metazoa; phylum Chordata; class Mammalia; order Primates; family Cercopithecidae; genus Chlorocebus; species Chlorocebus sabaeus. The sequence goes on from NC_132908.1 coordinate 21,153,364, forward strand.
TGTTCTTAGTTTTAACATAGTCCAGTTTATCTTGCTTTTTGTTTGTTTTGTTCTCGTTTGGTGGTGCTGGTTCTGCTGCTCTTTGTGTCCAAGAAGATACTTTAAGTTATCTGTAAACATCCATTCCTCATTTTTCCTTTAGAATGTGCTTGGCTAAATAACTTGCCTTCCTAGCCTCCCTTATAGATACAATGGCTATATGACACAGTTCTGGTGAATAAAACATAAACAGAAGCCTGAGGTGTGTGCAGGAGTTTTGGGGAATTTTTGCTCTTCTAATAAAATGAGTGAGTTGTGGCCATTCTTCCCCTTCCCTCCACCATGTGCTTTGAAAGCATATGAGATGTATGGAGCTGCAGCAGCCATCTTGTTACCATCAGGAAAAGGTCAAGGGCAGCACAATGACATCAGCCCCAACAGCCATGAGCAGCTACACCAACTAGTGCCTGCTATTTTTTTACTTCTTAATATGCGATATAAGTGAATCTCTATTTACAGCTTTCTATATCTTGTAGCCAAGTTTATTCCTAACTGATAAGTCCCTTATCTCTCCCCTAAATCTTGGCATTACATTTGCCAGCCTAACCTTCCCAAAACCTGTCTGTGCGTATGTCCTCCCTGTGACCAGAGGCCTTCAGTGCCCTCTGTGCTGACTTTCAAGGGCCTCCAAAACCTGTCCACAGCCTCTGTCTCCAACTCTGTCTTCCATTCATTTTCTTAATCTTCTTATTTTTTATTTATCTATTTAGTTTTGGGTTGGAGTCTCGCTTTGTTGCCCGGGCTGGAGTGCAGTGACGTAGTCTCCACTCACTGCAACCTCCACCTCCCAGGTTCAAGCGATCCTCCCATCTCAGCCTCCCAAGTAGGTGGGATTATAGGCACCACCATGCCTGGCTACTTTTTCTGTTTTCAGTAGAGACAGGGTTTCACCATGTTAGCCAGGTTGGTCTTGAACTCCTGACCTCAAGTGATCCACCTGTTTCAGCTTCCCAATGTGCTGGCATTATAGGCGTGAGCCACCACACCTGGTCATATCTTCCATTCATTTCTGATTCACACAGTTCACTCCCTCTATTCCTCATCCCCCCACTGTTACATCCATCTGGAATGTAAGAGCAATATCAATAGATTGCTGAATTATGTATACAGTTAGAATATTGTTCATATGTAAAGAGAACTGAAAAAACATTCTCAAATGTAGAATTCAAGTATCAGAACACTATCACTCATCTAGAAAAATCTACCTGAAGATGTAATGTGGCCAGTTGGAAAATGAACCAAAATAAAGATCAAATGCATATCTAATGTGACAGGTCTGGCAGTGAGTGCTATGCCCCAGTAAGCCCAGAACTAGGTCTAAAGAGAATGAAGGTTAGGACTTAAAACTACAGCTAAAAAAGTAAGGTGCAGTAAATGTTATAAAAACTGAAAGAAACACTCTCGTGATCATTAATTACATTCCACTGGGAACATCACCTGCAGGATATGTCAAGCAAAATAGATGATATTGTTTATATATCAAGAGCTCTTACAAGTCAATGAGAAAAGTACAAACAAATAGGGACCAAAACTGTCAAGACCATGACCAGTCAACTCCAGAAGAAATAAAAATGACTAAAAAATATACTAAAAGGCTGGGTGTGGTGGCTCACACCTGTAATCTTAGCACTTTGGGAGGCTAAGGTGGGAGGATCACTTCAGCACAGGAGTTTGAGATCAGCCTGGGCAACATAGTGAGAACCTGTCTTTACAAAAACAAACAAACAAAAACAAAATTAGCTGGGCATGGTTCCTAACGTCTGCAGTCCTAGTTACTCAGGAGTCTGAGGTGAGAGGATCTCTTGAACCCAGGAGTTTGAGGCTGCAGTGAGCTGTGATTATGCCACTGCCTTCCAGCCTGGCCAACAGTGTGAGACCCCGTCTCCAAAATATATATATTATATATAAAAGATACATATTATATATAATATATGTAATGCATATTATCTATAATATATGTGATATTATATATATGTACTAAATATTATATATAGTATATGTGTAATACATATTATATATAATGTGTAATACATATTATATATGTGTAATGCATTATATAATATATAAAATACATTATTATATACTATATTATACACTAATTATAATATATCAATTATATCATTATATTAATAATATAATATGTTAATTTTATTATTATATTAATAATATACAGTTATATATTTATACTAGGAACAATAGGAAAGGAACGATAAACTAGTATCTTGATAAACTTGATAGGAACGATAAACACTGGGGACTATATTATAATGATGGCTCACACCTGTAATCCCAGCACTTTGGGAAGCTGAGGCAGGCAGATCACTTGAGCCTAGGAGTCTGAGACCAGCCTGGGCAACATGGTGAAACCCCGTCTCTACAAAAAACTACAACAATTGGCTAGGTGTTGTAGCTCACACCTGTAGTCCTAGCTACTTGGAAGGCTGAGGTGGGAGGATAGTGGGAGGCAGATCTTGCAGAGCCAAGATCATATATTAATTATAATATATAAATACATTATTATATATTGTATATGTAATACATATATTATATATGTAATATATATAACATATTAATACATATTGTATATAATATATGTAATACATATTATATGCTATATATGGGATACTCAAACTGTATATATAAGAGATGCTAAAACTTAACTAATGATTAAATACATGCCAGTTAGAACAAACAATAATTTTTTCATTAAATTTCACCTATTGGATTGGCAAAGAATAAAATTTGGTAATGCACAGTTATTTGAGAGGATAAAGAGGAACAGTCTCTCTGGTTAGCTGTTGGTGTTTTTATAAATGGGTAAAACCTTTGTGGAGGGCTCCTCACATTCGCTATGAAAATGTATAATATATGAGATGAGGGGCTTTCCAGACATCACCAGACCATGTCTACCAAATAAAGCTGCATTTTTTAAAATGTTCAAGCTGTAATGACTACAATCCCCAGCTTTCCCAGAGAGTAGAAAGTACAGTCTGCCCTGTGACATATGTGACTCTCCAAGGAATGCTTAGACGTTCCATTCCCACGTCACCTGCCAGTGCCCCCAGCCTTGCTCTGAACTGTGGCTGCTCAGGACTTTGCAGTTCACCTTGAGTCGTCGGCTCTGTGGTCCCCACACCATTCCAATTATAGACACAGGCTTAAACTTCACTTTAACCCCCTTTGGAAGCATAATGAAGGTATTGAGCCAAATTTAACTGAAGGCTTGAGAGAAAACAGAAATACAGGGTAGACGTTGGCTGACACAGTTCCTGCAGGTAATTATTCCTGGGGGCCACAAGCCCGAAACCAACCTCAGATTTTCTACTTCCCATCAGGTTTCCACAGGGTAAGGGAGAGCCCAGCTGCATTCAAGAAAATTTCCATGTATACCAATACTTAGCTCCCACTTATAAGTGAGAACATGCAGTATTTGGTTTTCTGTTTCTGCACTAATTCCCTTAGGACAATGGCCTCTAGATGCATCCCTGTTACTGCAAAGGACATGATTTCATTCTTTTTTATGGCTGTGGCTGTGTAGTATTCCATGGTGAGTATGTACCACATTTTCTTTATCGAATCCACTGTTGACAGGAACAACAGACACTAGAGACTCTAAGAGTGGGAAGGGAGGGAGTGGGGCAAGGGGTTGAAAAACTACCTATTGGGTACTATGCTCACTACGTGGGCAATGGGTTCAATCATACCCAAGGCTCGGCATCAAGCCACATACCCATGTAACAAACCTGCACATGTATCCCCTAAATCTAAAATAAAAGTTGATTTTTTTTTTTGAGACTGAGTCTCACTCTGTCCCTCAGGCTGGAGTGCAGTGGCGTGATTGCAACCTCCACCTCCCCAGTTCAAGCGATTCTCCTACCTCAGCCTCCCTAGTAACTGGGATTATAGGTGCACGCCACCACACCTGGCTAGTTTTTGTGTTTTTGTTTTTAGTAGAGATGGGGTTTCACCATGTTGGCCAGGCTGGTCTCAAACTTTTGACCTCAAGTGATCCACCTGCCTCAGCCTCCCAAAGTGCTGGGATTACAGGCATGAGCCACCATGCCTGGCCAAATTAAAAAAAAAAAAAAAAAAAAAAGAATAAAACAATAACATACTACAAATACTTTTAAAATACTATATAAGGCCAGGTGTGGTGGTTCATACCTGTAATCCCAGTACTTTGGGAGGCCAAGGTGGGCGGATCGCCTGAGGTCAGGGGTTCAAGACCAGCCTGGCCAACATGGTGAAACCTCATCTCTAGTAAAAATACAAAAATTAGCTAGGCATGATGGTGTACGCCTGTAATCCCAGCTACTCGGGAGGCTGAGGCAGGAGAATTGCTTGAACCCAGGAGGCAAAGGTTGCAGTGAGCCGAGATTGTACCACTGCACTCCAGCCTAGGCAACAGAGTGGACTCCCACTTAAATAATAATAATAATAATAATAAAGATATAAATAAAAATACTATATAAGCCTGGCCAGGCATGTGGCTCACACCTGTAATCCCAGCACTTTCGGAAGCTGAGGCAGGCAGATCCCTTGAGCCTAGGAGTTCGAGACCAACCTGGGCAACATGGTGAAACCCTGCCTCTAAAAACAAAAATGCAAAAATTGACTAGGTGTTGTGGCTCATGCCTGTAGTCCCAGCTACTTGGAAGGCTGAGGTGGGAGGACGGTGGGAGGCAGATCTTGCAGAGCCAAGATCATGCCACTGCACTCCAGTCTGGGCGACAGAATCAGACTTTGTCTTAAATATATATATAATAAAAATAAAATAAAATATTACATTAGCATGGAATCGAATAATACTATCAAGTAAGGTTCTATCTGAGAAAATAAAAAGTATTTGAAACATAGATAAAAGGTATCTAGTCCTCTCTCTTGAATAGAAGACATCCCTTTTCCATAGTGCAGAGCTCTCCAAATATTTAAATTTTTGTAATGATAATGATGATCTTTTCCCTATAATCAGAAGAATAGATACACACCTGATATGAAACTGTGTGTGTAAGAAAAAAAGTCTCTCCAGGAATTATAGGTGGATCCTACAAACAAATACAGTCAAGATTCTTGTGGCCAGAACAGGCAGTTCACTTAAGGAACACCCTTCTAAGAGTACACCGTGTTCCTGTCTGGGTGTGCCACAAGTTATAGACTCTCAATAAATGTTTGTTGAATGAAGAAATAAATGTTGACCACCCTCCACCACCTGCTTCCTCTTCACATTTCATTTCATGTACTAAATATGTATTTATAGAGTAAATTGTAGATTCATTTTCTAAATGTGCAAATCTTGTCTCTTTCAGAAGATAAATCCCAGCAAAGAACCTCCTCCTGCTCCTGTTTCTTCCAATGCAGTTGGTGATCAATAAATATTTATGGGTTTCTGGATTCATTATTCTTTTCTTCTTTCTTTCCTTCTTTCTTTCTTCTTTCTTTTCTTTTTTGTTTTCTTTTTTTTTTTTTTTTTTTTTAGATAGGGTCTTGTTCTGTCACCCAGGTTGGAATGCAGTGGCACAATCCTAGCTCACTGCAGCCTCCAACTCCTGGGCTCAAGCTATCCTCCCGCCTCAGCCTCCCAAAGTGCCGGGATTACAGATGTGAGCTGCCACACTCAATTATTATTCTTTTCTTTCTGTTCATTGAATCATTAGCTCTGTTTTAGATTTGGTTCCCCAAAAGCAGATCTGGGGATCTGAGATAGAGAATTTATATGAAAGTCATGTTGTTGTTGTTGTTGTTGTTTGGTTTTTGGTTTTGTGGGTTTTTTTTTTTTTTCAGAGATGGGATCTTGCTATGTTGCCCATGCTGGCCTCAAACTCCTTGGCTCAAGGGATCTTCCTACTTCAGCCTAGTAGCTTGGGCAGCAGGTGGACACCACAATGCCAGGCTGTGTGAAAGTGATTTATAAGTGTTCCCAGAGAAAATCGGTAGAGAAGTGGAGAAGGGGAATGGGGTGAGAAAGAAGGTTGGACAAATGTGTGTTATCAAGTAAAGTCACACAGAGGGTAATTGAGGCTTGACCCTCCAGGGGAGCTTTGGGACACTGTGGATCATTAGGGCAAAGGAACTGGAGGATTTCTATTCCCACACTGTCAGTCATGAGTTAAGGGCTGTCCCCGGGGGCATGAAAACTTTCAGGTATTTCTGGTTTTCTTGAACATGCAGGAAAAGCAGGTCCTAGCAGCCTATGGGCAGCCCTCCAGTGAAGGCCAAAGGTATTGGCCACTGGGAGGGAAAGTACACAGAAACCTACAGTGCAAAAAAATGGTAAAATAATTCAGAGCGCAGGAGAGCTGAGAGCATCTGCACATTCTTTCAACAGGCTTTTACTGAATATCTATTACATTATAGATGCTGCATGGAAATTGTCGAGGCACAGTCTTTGCCTTCAGGGATCCAGTCCTGATGTCTTTTTTTTTTTTTTTTTTTCCATAGTCAGGATCTCACTCTGTTGCCCAGGCTGGAGTGCAGTGGTGTGATCACAGCTCACTTCAGCCTTGGACTCCTGGGCTCAAGAAATCCTCCTGCCTTGGCCTCCCAAAGTGTTGGGATCACAGGCAGGAGCCACCATGCCTGGCCAGGTCCTGATGTCTTGAAGGGGAAACAATTGCCTATGGGTAAGTCTTCTTCAGGATGCAATGTGCAACAGCAGCAGCAGGTAGGAGCTCAGAGAGGAGGTGCCCCAACTGTGCCCAAGTGATTCTCGGGCGTGACTTAGGATCTTAAAGGATGACTAAGGGGGAAAAGGGTATTCCTAGCCAAAGGAACAGCATGTACAAAGGCAGAGAAAGAAAGTACACATTTGTTTGGAAATGAGGAGTAGTTTGCTATGGCTAGAACACAGGGTGTGGGAGAAAGGAAGACAGCGGGAAGCCAAGGCTGTAAAGAGAGGCTGGGGTGAAGTGACAAAGCACATTTTATACCCTGTTAAGGAGACAGTAAAATTTTGAGATGGGCCTGGCCATGATTAGAGAGGTGTTTAGGAAGAGGGTGGCCACATAAACCAGGTACTAGACACCAGGTTTCTGTCAGCCCAGCATCCACAACCCTAACCAGATCATCCTGTTTCTCTCTCTCTCTCTTTCTCTCTCTCTCACTCACTCACACACACACACACACACACACACACACACACACACACACACATTGTAGAGATGGGGTCTCACTATGTTGTTCAGGCTGGTCTCAAACTCCTGGCCTCAAGCCATCCCCCCACCTCAGCTTCCCAAAGTGCTGGGATTACATGGATGAGCCACCGCACCTGGCCCTGTTTCCCCAGGCCTGATGATTGCCAGACAAAGGAGAGTCAGGGCTGGGGCTTTCCTTGGAGAGGTTGGGAAAGAGGTTTGCAGAGCTGCACGCTGGCTGGAGGGAAGGGCAGCTCAGAGAACAGAGCCAGCAGGTGGAGACAGGAGGAACAGCTTCTGCGGACATCAGCATAGTGCCGGATCCGGTGGACACCATGGATACCAGTATTCCCTATGATGATAAATATAATTAATTCCAATAGGTTTCCTTTTTCTGGCTTGAGCTGGATTGAGTCAGGTTTTTGTCACATTAAATGAATGAGTTCCCATTCATACAGAATGTATGGGGATTTTTGTTTTGTTTTGTTTTGAGACAGAGTCTTGTTCTGTCGCCCAGGCTGGAGTTCAGTGGTGCGATCTTGATTCACTGCAACCTCCGCCTCCTGGGCTCAAGCAATTCTCCTGCCTCAGCCTCCCGAGTATCTAGGATTACAGACGTCCACCTTTTTGTATGTTTTTGGTAGAGACAGGGTTTCACAATGTTGGCCAGGCTGTTCTCGAACTCCTGACCTCAAGTAATGCCATTCAAGTGCACATCAACTGTTTTGGAGAATGCTGCCAAGGTGGTATTCAGAGGAAAACGCTTAGCCGTAAATGCTTTTGTTAATTAAAAAACAATTCTAAAGTAAGTGGACTATGCATTCAACTCAAGAAATTAGGAAAAGTAAAACAAAAGAAATCAAAAGAGAGTAGAAGGAGAAAATGTGTAAAATTAGAAACAGAAGCTGGAGAAGGGAAAGGGGGAAAAGGGCGGACTTGATAAAAAGGAAAGACCTGTCAGGCACGGTGGCTTATGCCTCTAATCCCAGCACTTTGAGAGGCTGAAGTGGGAGGATTGCTTGAGCCCAGGAGTTCGAGACGAGCCTGGGCAACACGGTGAAACCCCACATCTAAAAAAAATACAAAAAGTAGCTGGGTGTGGTGGCTTGCACCTGTGGTCCCAGCTTCTCGGGAGGCTGAGGCTAGAGGATTGTTTGAGCCCAAGAGGTGGAGGCTGCCATGAGCCACAGTAGCACCAGTGTATTCCACCCTGGGTGACAGAGTGAGACTCTGTCAAAAAGAAAAAGAAAGAAAGAAAGAAAGAAAGAAAGAAAGAAAGAAAGAAAGAAAGAAAGAAAGAAAGAAAGAAAGAAAGAAAGAAAGAAAGAAAGAGAAAGAAAGAAGGGAAGAGAAGGGAAGGGAAGGGAGGGGAGGGGAGGAGTGGGACGGGGAGGGGCAGGGAAGGGCAGGGAAGGGAAGGGAAGGGAAGGGAAGGGAAGGGAAGGGAAGGGAAGGGAAGGGAAGGGAAGGGAAGGGGAAAGAAAGAGATCAAAATCAATCAAACTTACAAAGTATCTCAATTAATTTGGAGAGAATAAACATCTTTCCAGTAGTGAATTGCCACATTCAGGAACATGTCCTAAGCATTGAAGTCTTTCTTCAAGCCTTTCTGTATAGGTTTATAGTTTTCTTCAGAAGGGTCTTACACAGTTTTTTGTTACAATTGTTCCTGATGTATCTTTGAGTTTTCCAGCTTAGAAAACTAGGTGGATAAAGGAATCACTCACAATAGCAACCAAGGCTACAAAATACCTAGGAATCAGTACACTGGGGTGGCCAAGACACTTTTGGGAAACAAATGGGAGCAATGTTGGTGGGTGGGAAACTTACCATACCCAACAGAGAAATCCACTATAAAGTCACAGTCAGTAAGACAGTGTCATACAGCAGCTGTATGTGGTACAGTCATTCAGTGAGATACCACTTAGCAATAAAAGGAAGCAAACCTTTTTTTTTTTTTTTTTTTTTTTTTGAGACAGGGTCTCACTCTGTCGCCCAGGCTGGAGTATAGCAGCATGATCACGGCTGACTGCAGCCTCGACTTACCAGACTCAAGTGATCCTCCCATCTCAGCCTCCTGAGTAGCTAAGCCCAGCCATGCACCCCACCATGCCCAGCTAATTTTTGTATTTTTTGTAGAGACAGAGTCTTGCTATGCTGCCCAGGCTGGTTTCAAACTCCTGGGCTCAAGCAATCCTCCTGCCTCAGCCTCCCAAAGTGCTGGAATTACAGCTGTGAGCCACCATGCACTGTCAAGGGAGCAAATTACTGATATACCCAACAACTTAGAGGAATCTCAAAGACATTACACTGAGTACTTGAAGCCAATCTGGAAAGGTTACCAATTATATGACTCCATTTATATGGCATTGTGGAAAAAAAGAAACTATATTAATAGATGACAGATCAGTTACCAGGGTTACGGAGGGAGGATGTGGCTATGTAGGGGTGGCCTGCGGGAGATTTTGGAGGTGATAACTGTGGTAGTAGTTATACAAATACATACATGTGTTAAAATTCATGGAAATATATGTAGTTAATTTTATTACATGATAATCTTAAAAATAAAATGCACAAAGCAGTTTAGTGGTAATATAATAGTAAACAAATAGAATCTTTAAAAGCAGAACTAGTCTGTATGCATAAGGCTATTAGGAAATAAAAATGGGGCCAGAAGTGGTGGCTCACACCTGTAATCTTAGCACTTTGGAAGGCCAAGGTGGGTGGATCACTTGAGGTCAGGAGTTCAACACCAGCCTGGCCAACATGGTGAAAATCCATCTCTACTAAAAATACAAAAATTGGCCGGAAATTGCTTGAACCCGGGAAGCAGAGGTTGCAGTGAGCCGAGATCATGCCACTGCACTCCAACCTGGACGAAAGAGCAAGACTCCATTTCAAAAAACAAAGGGAATAAAAATGGCTTTTCGGGAGACCGGTTATACAATAATGTGAATGGGTTTAACACTACTCAATTGTATACCTGAATAGTTAAGATGACAAATTTTATATGTTTCATTTTCCCACAATTTAAATAAAAAGGTTGGTCCTACACTGGTAAGTGTTGAAGTCAGAAGATCATTATACCGTTATGCTACTTTTGTATAATTCGATATTTCTCATAATTAAAAAGCTTTTCTTATAACCAGTGGTTTTTCACATCAGTGGTAAAATGCTATATAAAAGTATAGAGATACTTGACTTTTTGTTTAGAAAGAAAAAAAATCCCACCCTCAAATATTTTAAAAGACCAGTCAGATTTAAAGTTTTACATTAAAAAATCTATAAAAACATGAAAGAGCTAGAGGAAAGTAGAGGAAGGTAATCTTATAACCCAGGGGAAAGGAAGGCTTTGCAAAGCTTTCCAGGAAGTTCCAAAGCCATAAAGGACAAAGAGCCTAGATTTGATGACATGAAAACTCCAACTTACACCTGATAAAAGATACCATAAACAAAGTGATTAAAAGCTAAGCTGTAAACTGGGGAAAGTATATTTATCAGAGCCTCCCAGGCCCCTTTGCCCATTAAGGAACACACCTGTCCCCTGCAGGCCTCTAAGTGTGCATCCTGTAATACAAATCACCCTTTTAAGTCCAGTTCATGATCATCAGAAACAGGAAAAACAAAAACAAAAACAAAAAAATAACAAACAGATGTAACATACAGATAAGTCCTGTAGCATATAGATAAGTCCTGTTGTCTATTAGACATCAGGCTTGGACCTAGAAGGACACAAGTTTATAAACTGTGGTTCTCTCGCCTAACCCCGCAGAGCCTCAATTTCTCCATCTGTATGTAGGGTTAATGTTAGCTATCCATTACCGTAGGAGATAGGTTGATGGACTGTGGTGGTGGTCTGGGTGGGAGTTTATTTTTTTCTGCATAGATGTCTACATTTCCCAAATACTGGACAAGGATGAGCTATTACTATTATAATCAAGAAAAGGTGATTTACATTTTGTCTTTTTTTTTTTTTTTTTTAATTTAAAGAGGTGACTCAGAGGTTTAACAATCTCTGGGACCAGATGCAGTGGCTCATGCGTGTAATCCCAGCACTTTGGGAGACTGAGGCGGGTAGATCACCTGAGGTCAGGAGATCAAGACCAGTCTGGCCAATATGGGGAAACCTTGTCTCTACCAGAAATACAAAAGTTAGCTGGGCGTGGTGGTGCACGCCTGTAATCCCAGCTACTTGGCAGGCTGAGGCACAAGAATCCAGGAGGTGGAGGTTGCAGTGAGTCGAGATCATGCCACTGCACTCCAGTCTGGGCAACAGAGCGAGACTTTGTCTCAAAAAAAAAAAAAGTCTCTAGAGGAGAGACCAAAGGAGGATAAAACTAGGATGTCTGGGCTCGTCCTTAATCTTTGGGAATGATGATATTTCCTTCCCAAGGTCCTTACCCCAGGTGCATGTAAGGACAACTAAGACACCAGCCCTACGTGAGAGTGGTTCGCCTTCTATTCCAATGGTATTGGAGGCAGACAGGCAGGAGGTTTAGTATAGTGCAGGCCGATCAATTCAGGGCATAGGTGACTGCTGGAAATTACTGTGGTTATTGATCTGGGATATGGGCAGTGGGGTAAAGGGGAAGATTTATGATACAACCTAGATCATCAAGATATAGATACGTGATATGTATATATATAAAAACAGATAGATTATGTATAGTTGACCCTTAAACAACATGGGTTTGAACTGTGTTGTTCCACTTACACACAAATTTTTTTCAATAAAAGTTACATGGAGTATGCCTGCCTCTCCTGCCTCCACTTCCACCTCCTCCCCCCTTCCACCTCTGCCACCTGTGAGACAGCAAAACCAACCCCTTCTCTTCCTCTTCAGCCTTCTCAATGTGAAGATGACAAAGGTGAAGACCTTTATGATGATCCACTCCCACTTAATGAATAATAAACAGATTTTCTCTTCCTTATGTTTTTTTGTTTTGTTTTGTTTTTCCTTGAGATGGAGTCTCACTCTTTCACTCAGACTGGAGTGCAGTGGTGTGATCTCGGCTCACTGCAACCTCCACCTCCCAGGTTCAAGCCATTCTCCTGCCTCAGCCTCCCGCCAACTGGTGCCCGCCACCACCCCCAGCTAATTTTTGTATTTTTAGTAGAGACTGGGTTTCACCATGTTGGCCAGCCTGGTCTCGAACTCCTGACTTCAGGTGATCCGCCCACCTCAGCCTCCCAAAGTGCTGGGATTACAGGGATGAGCCACCACACCCAGACCCTCATGATTTTCTTAATAACATTTCCTTTTCTCCTTCTCACCTGAGTCACTAGAGAAAGTCTTCCAGAGGTCACATTTGAGCTGAATCTTGAAGGATGATGAGACATTCACCAGGTGTGAGGCATGAGAGCCCAGGAAGAGGAGACGGCATATGAAAATGCACACAGGAGCCAAGCACAGTGGCTCACGCCTGTAATTCTAGCACTTTAGGAGGCCGAAGTGGGAGAATTTCTTGAGTCCAGGAGTTCACGACCAGCCTGGGCAATGTAGCAAGACTCCATCTCTACCAAAAAAAAAATCATTTAAAATAAAATGCACGTAGGCACAGAAGGACATGGCCAGCTTGTGGTGAAGCAAAATGTCCAAATGGACTCTCATAAGTAGGGAAGCAGATGAGGCTGGAATGATGGACTGAGGGTTGAGAGGGTCTTGAAGGGGCTTCAACTCATCCCTTTGGTTAAAGGGAGACAGTTAAATTCACATGAACTGGGAGATGATGAGATTCGAGCCTCATTTTAGAAAGATATCACTGTAACAAGGCAGAGATAGATTGGAGCAGGAGAGATCTTTTATTCGTTCAATGTGACAAATATTCGTGGACTAGCCCCTGCTGAATTAGTTTCCTATTGCTGCTGGAATAAGCTTCCATAGGCTTAGTGACTTAAAACAACACAGCTTTATTTATTTATTTCTTAAGTTCTGGAGGTCAGAAGTCTGAAATGGGTCACACTGGGTTAAAAACCAAGGTGTCAACCAGGCTGCATCTTTTCTGGGGGCTTTAGAGGAGAATTCATTTTCTTGCTTTTCCCGGTTCTAGAGGCTTTGGCCCCCTCCATGTTCAAAGCTAGAAATTCCCCCATTGAGTCTTTCTAATGATGCTATTCCTCTGGCGATAACCCCTTCACCTCCCTTGTCCCCATTTAAGGACTCTTGTGATCATATGGGGCTCACCCAGATAATCTAGGAAAATCTTCCATCTCCAGATCAACTGATTAGCAACCTTAATTCCATCTGCAACCTTAATTCCTCCTTGCTATGGAACAGAACATATTCACAGGTTCCCAGGATTAGGACGTGGACATCACTGGGACCCATTATTGTGCCTGCCACACAGACCAATTGTTTGTTTGTTTGAGAGTCTTGATCTGTCACCCAGGCTGGAGTACAGTGGCACAATCTCAGCTCACTGCAACCTCCACCTCCAGGTTCAATTGATCCACCCACCTCAGCCTTCCAAGTAGCTGGCTTTACAAGCATCCATCACCATGCCCGGCTAATTTTTGTATCTTTAGTAGAGACAAGGTTCCATCGCCAGGCTGGTCTCAAACTCCTAACCTCAAGTGATCTGCCTGTCTCAGCCTCCCAAAATGCTAGGATTACAGGCATGAGCCACGGCACCCGGCCCACACGGACCAATTGGGAGGAGACCACCCAAGGACATGGATGCCAGGAGGCACGGGCCATTGGGCACCATCCACAACTCCACTGAGACTTCCAGTTTGAGCATTTGTTTGGAGATGACAATGAGAAATGCTATAGCTTGAGCTCAGAGATACCAATGGAAATTAAAGCTCAATTTGGTTTTCTAGTCACTCGCACGGTCTGGTCATAATGACTTTTCCCCATCTTCTTGCTTACCATGGGGGCCAAAGTCCCCTCCAGAGGGAGACTGTCATGATGCTGGGGGCAGGGGTGGGGAAGTTCCAGTTTCACAAAACTACGCCACCACCATCTGGTGCTTTCGGTTTACTCCTGCCTTCTTAAAACCAAGGACAACTGGCAAAGTCCTAGTGTGGCATTGCTCTTCCACCCCTCCCTAATCCTTTCCCTTCACAGAGTAAGCAAATCCATCCTTTGTTCCACACAGTGGACTAAACAAAATATGACACAAAAAGCAGGTGGAAATGTAAGGAACATCCGATGTTTGGGACAGCTTAGTCATGAGGATCAGGGTGTTTGTTTCAAGGTGACAAGCTCGGGGCATCTGATTTCTCAGCCTCACACCACCCCTGGTCTTGTTACAAGACATGCTCTCATGCTAACAGATCAGAGGAATATTTTGCATAGTTACCCTCCATTTGCCTTGTATCTTCCAGCTGTATTTTCAACAAAAGACTTATGGTTATGCAATAAGCAACTTAGGATGTGGAAACAGGTGAGCCAGGAGGCAAGATCAGCTTAAGGTCATTTTTGTGGCCAAACTGGTTGCAGGCAACTTTCTAGGCTGTTTGGTCCACATCAGGGCACCAGCTATCCAAAGAAAAAGTCTTTAAAACAAGTCCAAGGGTTCCTGGAGGGAGGCTGGCTTCAATACCCTCCTTCACTCCACTGCCAATATCGTGGATACCTCAGATCAATAACCAAGCTCTGTTGCTTTAGTCCCCTGGATGTCCCTAGAGTCTGTCTTCCTGTCTTCTCTCCATTCTCCCAGCTACCACCATCAGTGCCTGACGCTTGTGAATAGCCACTGTACTCCAGCCTGGGCAACAGTGCAAGACCCTGTCATATATATATATATATATGGATCACCTGAAGTCAGGAGTTTGAGACTAGCCTGGTCAACATGGCAAAACCCCATCTCTACTAAAAATACAAAAATTAGCCAGTCATGGTGGTGTGTGCCTGTAATCCTAGCTACTTGGGAGGCTGAGGCAGGAGAATCACCTGAACCCCAGAAGTGGAGGTTGCAGTGAGCTGAGATCACGCCACTACACTGCAGCCTGGGCAACAGAGTGAGACTCCACCTCTAATAAATAAATTAATTTAATTTAATTAAAAATAAAATAAAACTGAAAATCTAGGTCAGGTGCAGTGGCTCACTCCTGTAATTCCAGCACTTTGGGAGGCTGGGGCGAGCGGATCACCTGAGGTCAGAAGTTCAAGACCATCCTGGCCAACATGGCGAAACCCTGTCTCTACTAAAAATACAAAAATTAGCCGAGTGTGGTGGTGCACACCTGTAATCCCAGCTACTCGGGAGGCTGAGGCAGGGGGAATTGCTTGAATCCAGGAGGTGGAGGTTGCAGTGAGCCGAAACTGCACCACTGCACTACAGCCTGGACTAGAGAACGAGACTCAGTCTCAAAAAAAAAAAAAAAAACAAACTGAAAATCTAGTGCCCAGAACCCATACTACCCACTTAGCCTCAGGAAAACTGGGATGGTTGATCACCCTACATGCCCCCTCCAGCTTCGAAGCTGTGCACACACTGTTTCTTCTCCCTGGGAAATCTTCCAGCACTTTTTTTTTCTTTTCTTTTCTTTTCTTTTTTTCTTTTTTTCTTTTTTTGAGACAGGATCTCCCTCTGTCACCCAGGATGGAGTGCCATGGTAGAATCATAGTTCACTGCCCCTTGACCACCTGGGCTCAAGTGATCCCCTCAATTTGGCTTCCCAAAGTTCTGGGATTGCAGGCTTGAGCTACTGTATCTGGCCACCTTTCTGTCTGGTTAATTTCTAATGCTTATCCTTTCAGATCTTGCCCACGTGTCATTTCCTCAAGGAAGCCTTCCCTGACCTCCCACCCCCAGATCACATCTCCCTGTTCAAACACTTGGTGCACCATGAACCTCATCTTCATAGAATTTCCACGTGGTTATAATTTTATGTTTAGTTATATAATAGTTTATCGATGTCTATCTTATGTGCTTGAGTCAGTGCTCCTGTGAAGGAAGGTTGTTCTGTGTTCTTTTATGTGCTGGTCAGTCAGGTGCAGCCACAAGAAGGGGAATAGTGGAGGTCCAGGAGAACAAAGTTTATTATACTCTCAAGTTCTAGAAACAAGAGGCAAGGCTTGTCACACACGGCCACATGGGGAAGTCTCAGGGTGGTCAGGAGACAGAAGGCAGGAGTAAGGGTTCCCTCAGGACAGGCAAAAGGGAGCAGGGTAAACAGTTTAAGATTGGCTAGGTTTTGGGGGGTTTTTATTTATGTATTTACTTTCGATAGGGTCTAGCTGTGTTACCCAAGCTGGAGTGCAATGGCACAATCTTAGCTCCCTGCAGCCTCGGCTTCCTGGGCTCAAATGATCCTCCCACCTCAGCCTCCCAAATAGCTGAAACTACAGGCAGGCACCACCATGCCTGGCTAATTTTATATTCTTTGTAGAGATGGGGTTTTGTCATGTTGCCAGGTTGGTCTCGAACTCCTGGGCGCAGGCAATCCTCCCTCTTTGGCCTTCAAAGTACTGGGATTACAGGCGTGAGCCACCATCCCCAGCTCCTTTTTCACTTGGCAATGGGTCTTTTGACATTTTGCTCTATCCAGTCTGCTCTGTCCAACAGCAAAATCTGTTAAGAAACCAAAACCTAAGGGGTTTGACCTAAACTTTGGGGGGTGGTCCCTAGTAACCTGGTGCCTGACCCTGGGATGATTAGAACAGAGGAACATTGCCTTCGGGCTGGATAAAGGACTTATGGATCTAGATTGGTTAGTTTGCACATTAAAAGCATACTCCCAGCTGAGTCCTTTGCTACCTCTAAGAACTAGCTAGACCCAGGAAAGGGAAGTCCGTCCAAAGCCGGAAGGTTTTTAAGATGTCAAAACACCATCATATTCAGAAAATCAAACGCACAGAATATAAAGCTGCATTAGGATTTACTCTCCCATTGATTCCTGACCCATAGTAGGTATGCAATAAATATTTGTTGAATTAATGAATTAATAAATTGTATAATTTGGATCAGGCACGGGGTGACTCACGCCTGTAATCCCAGCACTTTGGGAGGCCAAGGTGGGTAGATCACCTGAGGTCAGGAGTTCAAGATCAGCCTGGCCGACACCTGTAGTCCCAGCTACTCAGGAGGCTGAGATAGGAGAATCATTTGAACCCAGGAGGCGGAGGCTGAAGTGAGCAGAGATAGCGCCACTGCACTCCAGCCTGGGCAAGACAGAGTGAGACTCCATCTCATAAATAAATTAATAGTATAATTTGGGTGGAAAAATGAAATAAAAACATTAGAGAGATTTCAGGAGGCAGAGGGAAGAGAGTTCACAGACACTACTAAAGGAGGAGTCAATGTTTTCAAAATGTTTTGTTATTGCCTGGGTGATATTTTCAAATAGTACAAAAAGGGAAAATAATAATTGCCTATAACATAAAAACTGGTGAAATCTGAATAATGTTTGTACCTGTGTAGTAATAGTAGTAAAGCATAAGATATTATCACTGAGAGAAGCTGAGGAGGTGTGTATGGAGCCTCTCTGTACTATTTTGGCAATTTATTGTGAGTCTTTTTTTTTTTAATACAGAGACAAGGACTCATTATGTTGGCCAGGTTGGTCTCAAACTCCTGGCCTCAAGCAATCCTCCCACCTCAGCCTCTCAAAGTGCTAGGATTATAAGCATGAATATTGTGAGTACCAAACTATTTCAAAACAAAATGTTATAATAAAAAACGGCTTTTAATCCTGTCCCCCCAAGATAACTCTTATTAACATTTTGTCATTTTTCCATCCAGAATCTTCCTATGCACAAATATTCATGATTTGTAAATTATATTCTACATGCTGGTTTTTTGGTTTTTGGTTTGCCTTTTTTTTTTTTTTTTTTTTTTTTGAGACGGAGTCTCGCTCTGTCACCCAGTGCGGTGGCGCCATCTCCACTCACTGCAAGCTCCCCCTCCCGGGTTCCCGCCATTCTCCTGCCTCAGCCTCCGGAGTAGCTGGGACTACAGGCGCCGTCACCTCGCCCGGCTAGTTTTTTTTTTTTTTTGTATTTTTAGTAGAGACAGGGTTTCACCGTGTTAGCCAGGATGGTCTCGATCTCCTGACCTCGTGATCCACCCGCCTTGGCCTCCCAAAGTGCTGGGATTACAGGCGTGAGCCACCGCGCCCGGCTGGTTTGCTTTTTGAGATGGAGTTTCACTCTTGTTGCCAAGGTTGGAGTGCAATGGCACAACCTCGGCTCACTGCAATCTCTGCCTCCTGGGTTCAATCGATTCTCCTGCCTCAACCTCCCAAGTAGCTGGAATTATGGGCGCATGCCATCACGCCCAGCTAATTTTTGTATTTTCAGTAGAGACAGCGTTTCACTGTGCTCAGTCTGTATATGCTGTTTTGAAATCAACTTTTTTTTTTCCACGTTGCTCAGTGGTTCTTAACACTATACATTAGAATCACCTGGTAAGCCTTATAAATAAATACTGATGACTTCCACTTCCAAAAAGATGGAGTAGAAAATAGAACGTCTCTCTATTCCTCCTACCAAGTACAATTTAAAACTTAGGACATTATCTATAACACCAACTTTAGAAGACTCTGTCAGGTGGAGAGAAGAAACCAGACAAGCTAGGGACATCAGGACCTGGGAAATGACACAGTGTTTGACTTCCCTGGGTTGTCTTTTGCTTCATATATTCCAGACTTGGAGCTGAAAAGCTTGAAACCTGAAAATGTAAACAGGCACAGACAAAAAGATATCCCCCACTCCCCATCAGACTTGGCGTGGTAACTCACACCTGTAATCCCAGCACTTTGGGAGGCTGAGGCAAGTGGATCACTTGAGGTCAGGAGTTTGAGACCAGCCTGCCCTACATGGCCATCTCTACTAAAAATACAAAAATTAGGTGGGTGTGGTGGCGGGCCCCTGTAATTCCAGCTACTCAAGAGGCGTAGAGAATTGCTTGAACCTGGGAGGCGGAGTTTGCAGTGAGCCGAGATCACGCCACTGCCCTCCAGCCTGGGCAACAGAGTGAGACTCTGTCACAGATATATAGGGATATATCTATATATACCGCAACAAAAGCTTTCTCTCTCCAGCCAGCAGAAAAAGAAAGTGGCAGCCTAGCAAGACAGAAAACTTTAGACAATAACTGATTTACTCTAGCCAAATGCTACAGAAAAAGCTGTGGACCCACCCACACCACTCCAGCAAAGGCCAGGTAGACAGCCATAATTTCTACTCATGCCTGGCAGTAATAAAATGTTCCTAAGTGGGGTGATGTCAGAGAAGGTCTAGTGGAAAGTTGGGTCTTTTACCATCACCCGGTGATATCAAGGCCACCCCTTTGTGATGTTAATGGAGACGACGTGGAGAGCTGGAACTCACATTTCCACCACCCCTCAGCAGTAACAGGGAGCCCTCTTTCCTCAGGGGTCAGTGGAGGCTGAGTGGGGACTTCTGCCTAGACTTCTACCCTCACCTGGCAATAACAGGCTGGTCCCTACACTTCCCCTTGTTGGGTCATTGTTAGAGAACACCACCTAAAACAAAAGGTTTCAATAAATCCCAGGATTATATAACATAACATATGAAACTGTACAGGTAGGTTTCTATTGAAAACCACCCTTCATCCCCCAAACCAGAAAGACCCCAAACTAAATGGAAAAAAAGAAAAATAAGACAACAGATTGATTAAACCAGAAACCAGAAAGATCCCAAACTGAATGAAAAAAATAAAAGACAACAGATTGATTAATGAAATGACAGAGATGTTAAAATTATCTGAAAAAGATTTTAAAGCAGCCATGACAAAAATGTTCCAACAATTACAAGCATGACAGAAACAAAAAATAGAAAGCCTCACAAAAGAAACAGAAGACATAAAGAAGAACCAAATGAAAATTTTAGAACTGAAAAATACAATAACAGAAATGAAAAGCTCAGTGGATGAGCTCAGCAGTAGAATGGAGGGGAGAGAGGAAAGAATTATTGAGTTGGAAGATAGAATGATAGAAATTGCCCAATCTGAAAAAAAGAGAATAAATAGACTGAAAAAAAAAATGAACAGAGTTTCCAGAGCTTATAACAAGAGATCTAACATTCACGTCATTGGAGTCTGGAAGGAGACAAAGAACAGATTAGGGCTAAAAGCTTTGTTTTTGTCTTTGTTTTGTTTTTGAGACAGAGTTTCACTCTGTGGCACAGGCTGGAGTGAAGTGGTGTGGTGCAGTCTCAGCTCACTACAAACTCCGCCTCCCTGGTTCAGGTGATTCTTTTGCCTCAGGCTCCTGAGTAGCTGGGATTACAGGTACGCACCACCATACCCAGCTAATTTTTGCATTTTTAGTAGAGATGAGGTTTCACCATGTTGGCCTGGCTGGTCTCAAACTCCTGACCTCAAGTAATGTGCCTGCCTCGGCTTCCCAAAGTGCTGGGATTATAGGCATGAGCCACTGTGCCCAGTCACTAACAAAGTACTTAAAGAAGTAACAACTGAAAACTTTCCAGATTTGGAGAAACATAAATCTACAGATCCAAGAAGCCAGGCAAACTCCAAACATGATAAACCCAAATAAATTTATGCCAAAACACACTGTAATTAAACTTCTGAAAACTAAAGATAAAGAAAACATCTTGAAAGCAGTCAGAGAAAAATGATACTTTATGGGTAGGGCAAAAAGACCATGGGAATGATAATGAATTTTGCTTCAAAAACTATGGAGGCCAAAGGAAGTGGCACAGTGCTTTTCAAGCTCTGAAAGAAGCTTGAAAGCCAACCCAGAATCCTATACCCAGTGAAAATGTCCTCTAGGGATGCCATGGAAATCAAGACATTCTCAGATGAAGGAAAATCAAGAAAATTTATCGCCAGCAGACCTACCCTAAAAGAATGGCTAAAGTAGTTATTTAAATGAATGAAACAATAAAAGAAGGAATCTTGAAATATCAGGAAGGAAGAAAGAACACAGTGAAGGAAAATTTGAGTAAGTAGAATGGACCCTTCTTCTTCTCTTGAGTTTTAAAACTTACGTTGGACAGTTGAAGCAAAATTTTTGACACTGTTTGATGTGGTTCTAAATGTGGTTTTAAATATTTAAGATAAGTGTATTAAACAAGGGAAAGGAAAGGAAAAGGAGGTAAAGTTTTTATACTTCACTTAAACTGGTAAAGCTTCTATGCAAGTAGACCATGTATATATAAGGTAATACCTAGAACAACTTTTTAAAAAGCTATATAAAGAGATGCATTAAAAAAACATAGATAAATCAAAATAGAATTCTCAGAAATGTTCAGATAATTCACAGAAAAGATGGAAAAAGAAAACAAAGAAATGAAAAACAGAGATAACAAATAGAAAACAAAAAATAAAATAAAATAACAATCTTAGGCCCCAACACAGCAATAATTATATTAAATGTAAATGGTCTAGATACACCAATTAAAAACACAGGCTGGCAGAGTGGAAATATGAACCAACTACACTTTGTCTACCAAAAACTCACTTTAAATATAGTGATATAGGTAAGGTGAAAGTAAAAAGATAGAAAAAAGAAGTATCATTTAAACACTAATCAAGAGAAAGCAAGAGAAAAAAAAATTTTTTTAAGAAAGCAAGATTGGCTAGATTAATACCAGATAAAGTAGACCTCAGAGCATAGAAAATTACCAGAGACAGAGTGGGACGTTATATAATGATAATGAGGTCAATCCACCAAAAACACATAGCAATCCTAAATGTGTACGCACAAAACAACAGAGATGCAAAATACGTGAAATAAAATCTGGTAGAACTGAAAGAAGAAATAGACTAATCCACAATTATAGTTGGAGACATCAACGTCCCTCTCGCCACTTGTTCTATCTAGCTGTTAAAGAACTAGATAGAAGTTCAGTTAAATGACACCATCAATCAGCAGAATCTGATTGACATTCACAAAACACTCCACTCAACAACAGCAGAATACACATTCTTTTCAGTGCCCACGGAACATATTCTACAAGACACTGTATCCTGAGTGATAAAACAAACCCTGACAAATTGAAAGAATTGAAACAATACAGGGGACTCAAAAGCTGGATATCAGCAACAGAAAGACAATAGGAAAATATTCAAATACTGTAAACTAAACAACATCCTTTTTTTTTTTTGGTGAGATGAAGTCTCACTTTGTCACCCAAGCTGGTGTGCAGTGGTGTGATCTTGGCTCACTACAACCTTCATGTCTTGGGTTCAAGCAATTCTTCTGCCTCAGCCTCCCAAATAGCTGGGACTAAAGGCGTGTGCTACCATGCCTGGCTAATTTTTGTATTTTTAGTAGAGATGGGGTTTCACCATGTTAACCAGGCTGGTCTCGAACGCCTGACCTCAAGTCATCCACCCGCTTCGGCCTCCCGAAGTGCTGGGATTACAGGTGTGAGCCACGGTGCCCGTCCAAACAATACACTTCTAAATAATCCGTGGGTCAGAGAGGAACTCTCAAGAAAAACTTAAAGGTACATTGAACTGAATGAAAATGAAAATACTACATATCAAAATTTGTGAAACTGCTAACACAGTGTTGAGAGGGAAGTTTATACCACTCAATGTGTAATTAGAAATGAAGGAAAGTCACAAGTCAACAATTTAAGCTCCCACCTCAAAATCAGGAAAAAAAAAAAAAAAAAAAAGAGAAAAACTGAAAGCAAACAGAAGGAAATAATAAAGAGTGGAAGTCAGTGAAAGTGAAATTAGAAACACAATAGAGAAAATAAACAAAACAGAGTTTTGAAAGGTCAGTAAAATTGACAAACCTATAGCAAAACTGACATAAACCAAGAGGGAGAGAAGGCCAGGCATGGAGGCTCACACATGTAATCCTAGCACTTTGGGAGGCGGAGGAGGGTGATCATTTGAGTCCAGGAGTTCAAGACCAGCCTGGGCAACATAGTGAGACTCCTATCTCTACAAAAATGCCAAGAGATTAGTCAGGAGTGGTGCTTGTACTGTGTGGTCATTTTGTAAGGTATTACCATCAGAGGAAACTTGGATTTCTCTTTATTATTTTGAATAACTACATGTAAATCTACAGTTGTCTCAAAGTTAAAACTTTAATTTTTTAAAACACTGGTACCTGGGGCCTCACTCAGAACAATGAAATTAGAATCTCTGGTTGTGGGTCCTAGGTATTAGCATTTTAGTAAAGTTCCTCGGGTGATTCTGATGTACAACCAGAATTGACAGCCACTGATCTAGTGACACATGATCAATCTTTTCCCAGGTCAAATACTTCTTTTGTACCATAATTTTGGGTGTTTTGTTTGTTTGTTTTTGAGATAGAGTCTCACTCTGTTACCCAGGCTGGAGTGCAGTGGCACAATTATGGCTCACTGCAGTTTGAAACTCAAGCAATCCTCCCACCTCAGCCTCCCAAGTAACTAGAACTACAGGCATGCATCACCACGCCCAGCTATTTTTTAGGGGTCTTGCTATGTTGCCCAGGCTGGTCTCAAACTCCTGGCCTCAAGTGATCCTTCCATGTCAATCTCCAAAAGTGCCAGCATGAGGGCTCAGCGCCATAATTTTTAATGTGATATTGTATTTCAGTTTATGGTACCACGATCCATTTAAACAATACCCTACTATTTTGACAAACAGCTTGTTTCAAATGTATTGCTATTATACATAAGCACACTTCTAGATTAATAACTGGACACATATCAGTATTTCTCTTTTTTTGAGACAGAGTCTCACTCTGTCACCCAGGCTGGAGTACAGTGGCACTATCTTGGCTCACTGCAACCTCCGACTCCCGGATTCAAGCGATTCTCCTGCCTCAGCCTCCAGAGTAGCTGGGTTTTCAGGTGCACACCACCACGTCCAACTGATTTTTGTATTTTTAGTAGAGACAGGGTTTCACTGTGTTGGTCAGGCTGGTGTCGAACTCCTGACCTCAAGGGATCCACCTGCCTCGGCCTCCCAAAGTGCTGGGATTACAAGGGTGAGCCATGGCACCCCACCTATTTCCTTTATTAGAGCATGAATCTGTTTAAGGTTTTCCACCCATCTTGCCAAAAGGTTGAGCAATCTCACCAGTTTCTGTGCCTGTTTCCCCAGCACTGGACAATGGAAGGTAATATCATTCTTTCAAATCTCTGCTAATTTGGCAGATGAAAAAGTTATTTTTTATGGTTTAATGTACACTTTTGAGGTAGGTTTTTCATGGATTATTAGCTACTTGTATTTATTCCTTTGTGAATCATCTATTCACATACTTTTCCCATTTTTATGTAAGAACGCACCTCTTTTTCCTATTCATAAGAGCTCTTACCTTTGTAATTAAAGGATATTAACCATTTTTGTCAAATATGCTGCTAATATTTTTTTGCCAGTGTTGCTTCCAAAGTCATTCGATTTTGGTGATGATTTTTTTTCTTTTCTTTCTTTTTTTTTTTTTTGTTTTTACCATGAGGAAGGTTGTAATTTTTGTGTAGGGAAAATCAGTGCTGCCTGGAAACTCCAATTTTTTTATAACTTACTAGCAAAACTGTAAAGAAATTATCTGTTTTAAAAAGCTAAAGAGGCCAGGCACGTTGATGCATGCCTGTAATCCCAACACTTCAGGAGGCCGAGGCAGGCAGATCATGAGGTCGAGATCGAGACCATTCTGGCCAGCATGGTGAAACCCTGTCTCTACTAAAAATACAAAAACTAGCTGGGGGTGGTTGTGCACGCCTATAGTCCCAGCTACTTGGGAGGCTGAGGCAGGAGAATCGCTTGAACCCGGGAGGCAGAGGTTGCCGTGAGCCGAGACTGTGCCATTGCACTCCAGCCTGGAGACAGAGGGAGACTCCATCTAAAAAAAAAAAATAAAGAAATAAAGAAATGTATAAAGGGGGATTAAATAATGCTTGATGGAGACACAATCTATCTTCCCGAACAGGAAGCCAAGAATTGATAAACTGTGAATACTGTACAAACTTACTGATATTCAAACAAAACTCCAAAGGAATTTTTATTTGTGGAGCTTTAGAGATAG
Organism: Chlorocebus sabaeus; assembly: GCF_047675955.1. Classification (NCBI taxonomy): domain Eukaryota; kingdom Metazoa; phylum Chordata; class Mammalia; order Primates; family Cercopithecidae; genus Chlorocebus; species Chlorocebus sabaeus. Next base: position 21,178,443 of record NC_132908.1, read on the forward strand.
AGATTTGACCAAGGGTTTAAAGTTTATCTGGAAGAACAAAAAGACAAACATAAACTTTAAAACCTTTAAAAATAAGAGTTGTAAAAGAAGCTTTGCTCTACCAGATGTAAAAAAGTACTATGAAGTACAATAATTAAAAATTGTGGCATTAGTTTAAAAAATAAAAATCAATACAAAATTAGCTGGGTATGGTAGCACATGCCTGTAATCCCAGCTACTCGGGAGACTGAGGCAGGAGAATCACTTGAACCCAAGAGGCGGAGGTTGTGGTGAGCCGAGATCGCGCCATTGCACTCCAGCCCGGGCAACAAGAGCGAAACTTCGTCTCAAAAAAAAAGTAATAAAATAAAAAATAAAAATAAAAATCAGCCGGGTACGGTGGCTCACGCCTTTAATCCCAGCACTTTGGGAGGCCAAGGCGGGCGGATCACGAGGTCAGGAGACTGAGACCATCCTGGCTAACACGGTGAAACCCCATCTCTACTAAAAATACAAAAAACTTAGCTGGGCATGGTGGTGGGCACCTGTAATCCCACTACTTGGGAGGCTGAGGCAGGAGAATGGTGTGAATCCGGGAGGCAGAGCTTGCTGTGAGCCGAGATGGTGCCACTGCACTCCAGCCTGGACGACAGAGCAAGACTCCGTCTCTAAATAAATAAATAAATAAATAAATAAATAAATAAATAAATATCAATGTAACTGAGAAGATAGCCCAGAAACAGACACAAATAGATTTTAAAATTTATCATGTGATAAATTTGGCATTAAGAATCAGAGAGGAGGAATTACTTAATAAGTGATATTGAGGAAATGGTTATCTATTTACAAAAAAAAAGTTAGATCCTTTTTTTTTACCTTCTTCTAAAATGAATTCCAGATAGATTGTTACAGATTATTGCAGATAATTTGTTATAGACTGTTAATTATCACAAATAAGACCAGAAAATAGCTTTTAAAAAGGAACGGAAAATATTTTTTGTAAAGAAGGGATCCCAGGCTGGTCTTGAGCTCCTTGGCTCAAGCAATCCTCCCTCTTTGGCCTCCCGAGTAGCTGGGACTACAGGTGTACACCACCATGCTGGCCAAAAATGGGAACATTATTTTAAAGGAAAAGCACTACCCGCTGCAAGTACAGATGAATTTCAGGGCTGATTTCAGGGATTCCGTGACTTGGCTGTGGGTTTCAGCCAATCCAGATTTCTCAGTTTGGGAAATTGGAAGAGTCATAAAGAAGCTTTTGTGATAGTTGATATCTAAGTATGAGGCATTATGAGCAGCATCTTGAAACTGCTTGGTCCCTGGACCTATAGCTGAGGTTTGACTCAGCTACAGAATACTGAGAGCGGTGCCTGTCACAATACTATACAGTTGTAGTTACTACTTAATAAACACTACTATGTGTCAGGGACTGTGCTAAGCACTTCATATGCATTTGATCCTCCTTGCATCTTGTAATAAGCAACAGCCATGATTATTTATTTTTACAGGTGAAGAATCTGAGGCTCAAAGAAGTCTGGTACTTGTCCAATTGCCTATAGATTGGTGGAACGATCTTGTTCCAGAGTCCACATTTCATATTACAGGAGACCTTCTTGAGGTCGGCAGGTCTCTCTTCACTGGGGACGAGTCTGGGCCATTGCTCCTGTCCCAGCTAGGAAGCCTGAGAAAACTAAGGAAACAATAGAGATGAAGACAGAAGTCTGGCCAGGTGCAGTGGCTCACACTTGTAATGCCATCTGGGGAGGTTGAGGTGGGAGGATCACATGAGGCCAGGAGTTTGAGACCAGCCTAGGCAACATGGCAAAACCCAGTCTCTACTAAAAATACAAAAATTAGCTGGGCGTGATGGTGCATGCCCGTAGTTCTAGCTTTTTGGGAGGCTGAAGTGGGAGAATCGCTTGAACCCAGGAGATGGAGGCTGCAGTGAGCCGAGATAGTGCCACTGCACTCCAATCTGGGCAACAGAGTGAGACACCAACTCAAAAAAAAAAAAAGAATTTAAGGTTAATGATCACTGTCCAGGTGTGGTGGTGCATGTCTTTAATCCCAGCACTTCGGGAGGCCAATGCAGGAGGATCACCTGAGCCCAGGAGTAATTTACCCATGTAACACACCTGCACACATACCCGCTGAACCTAAAAGTTGGAAAAAAAAAAAAAAATAGAAACTCAGACACCAGAAGACGGATTGGGATTATTACCTGGTTCTATCTATGCCTTTCCTACTGGGAGATTCTGGACAAGTTCTGTAATTTCTCTGAACCTCAACTCCTTCCTCTTCTGTAAAATACGGATCATGGCTGGGTGTGGTGGCTCATGCCTGTAATACCAGCACTTTGGGAGGCTGAGGCAGGTGGATCACCTGAGGTCAGGAGTTTGAGACCAGCCTGGCCAACATGGCAAGACCTATCTCTACTAAAAATACAAAAATTAGCTGGGCACAGTGGTGGGCGCCTGTAATCCCAGCCACTTGGGAGTCTGAGGCAGGAGAATCGCTTGAGCCCGGGAGGTGGAGATTGCAGTGAGCCGAGATTGCATCATTGTACTGAGCCCAGCCTGAGTAACATGGCGAAACCTCATCTCTATGAAAAATAAAAAAATAAAAAAATAAAAAAAATTAGCTGGGCGTGGTGGCGTGCACTTGTAGTTTCAGCTACTCAGGAGGCTGAAAGGTGAGAGGATTGCTTAAGTCTGGGAGGTTGAATCTGCAGTGAGCCATGATTACGGCACTACACCCCAGCCTGGGTGACAGAGTGAGACCCTGTCTCAAAAAATAATAATAATAATCACTAATAGAATTAAAATAAGATGTGGAACTTCCAAGTGGCTAGAAAAGGGATAAAAATCAATTATGCAAAATAAATAGAAAACATAAAATAGGATGGCAAGGACACCATGAAACTTATCAATGGTTAATGGTTACAGTATATGTGAATGGGTTAAATTCCCTCATGTGAAGTCAAAGACTCTTGGAGATGCTCTGACTTTTGCTTTATAAAAGCAAAATCAGCTACATATTACTTGCAAGATATATATATATACACACACACAAACACACACACACACACACATTTGTTTTGTTCCATTTTTTAAATTAGAGATAGAATCTTACTTTGTCACCCAGGCTAGAGTACAGTGGTGTGATCGTAGCTCCCTGCAACCTTGAACTCCTAGGCTCAAACGATCCTCCTGCCTTGGCATACCGAACAGCTGGGACTACTGGTGTATGCCACCACATCCTGCTAATATTTTTATTTTTATTTTTATTTTTGTAGAGACAGGAACTCACTGTGTTACATAGGCTGGTTTTGAACTCCTGGACTCAAGTGATCCTCTTGCTTTGGCCTTCCAAAGCACTGGGATTATAAGCATGAGCCAGCACACCCTGCTGAGATACACTTTTTAAAATAAAAGAAGTTTTGAAAATAAAAGGATGGGAAAAGTATCAGGCAAATGCTAAGAAAATGAAAGCAAATGAGATTGAGATCAGGATTGGTACAGGAATGGGGGTGGATCCGGTTCTGGGTTGGGGAATATCAGTGAATCCAGTTACGAGAAGACAAGAAAGGAGACCAATGTGGATGTTAAAAGCTTGATAGGAATAATACTAAGCCAACAGAAGCCTCACACTGTCCACTGAGCTGTTCCTAAATTTGTCCTAGTTTGTCCCATGCAGTGTGACAAGCAGGCTCTTTCTCCTGTGTCCAGACTTGCTGGATTGGCCCTTATATGTGATGTTGCCTCCGAGGAGGTTTCCTCACTGTGAACCCAGGTTGCATCATCTGAAACAGAGTGAAGACTAATCTATGACCAGGACTTCCCAGCCAGAGGCACCAGTCACAGAGAACCACCAGGGCAGGATCTGGTGCCTCCCTTAAGATCCAGTATCCCCTCCCAACAACTCAGCCCCACACCTGCTCTGCCCAAACCTTTGGCTCAGCCGGTAGCTGGTGGGGACATTGTGTTTTTCCCACCCACGTCCTCACTGATCACATGTTGGTCCTTAGCATGAACAGGGTAAGCTATGCTTCCAGGTTCCTGTCCACTGGTCAAATCACCCCCATGCTATGTTGGTGCATTCTTGTCAGACCAGCACTGAGACGTTTATGACCCCAATTTATTGCCCACTTATGGCCAATCAGGCATGGAGCTAAGTGCTTTACAGATACAGTCTCATTTCATATTCACTCCTTTCAGCAACTCTCTGGAGAAGATACTGCTATGATCTGGTTTTTTGTTGTTTTTGTTGTTTTTGTGTTTTTTTTTTTGAGATGGAGTCTCGCTCTTGTCGCCCAGGTTGGAGTACAATGAGGCAATCTCAGGCTCACTGCAATCTCCACCTCCCGGGCTCAAGCGATTCTCCTGCCTCAGCCTCCCAAGTGGCTGGGGTTACGGGCGCCCACCACCGTGCCCAGTTAATTTTTGTATTTTTAGTAGAGATAGGTCTTGCCATGTTGGCCAGGCTGATCTCAAACTCCTGACCTCAGGTGATCCACCTGCCTCAGCCTCCCAAAGTGCTGGTATTACAGGCATGAGCCACCACACCCAGCCATGATCCGTATTTTACAGAAGAGGAAGGAGTTGAGGTTCAGAGAAATTACAGAACTCGTCCAGAATCTCCCAGTAGGAAAGGCATAGACAGAACCAGATAATAATCCCAGTCTGTCTTCTGGAGTCTGAGTTTCTATTTTTTTTTTTTTCCAACTTTTAGGTTCAGCAGGTATGTGTGCAGGTTTGTTACATGGGTAAATTGCGGTCGCTGGGGTTTGATGTACAAATGATTTCATCACTTAGGTAGTGAGCATAGTACCAAGAGGTAGTTTTTCAACCCTCACCCTCCTCCCACCCTCCACCCTCAAGCAGGCCCCAGAGTCTGTTGTCTTCCCTCTTTGTGTCCATGTGTACTTCGTGTTTAGATCACACCGTCTAAGTACGAACATACAGTGTTTGGTTTTCTGTTCCTGTGTTCATTTGCTTAGGATAATGGCCTCCAGCTGCATCCATGTTGCTACAAAGGATATGATTTCATTCTTTTTTATGGCTGCATAGTATTCCATGGTGTATATATACCTCATTTTCTTTATCTACTCCACTGTTGATGGGCATCTAGGTTGATGCTATGTGTTTGCCATTGTGGATAGTGCTGCAATGAACATACACATGGGTGTGTCTTTTTGGTAGAATGATTTATATTACTTTGGGTATTTACCTAGCAATGGGATTGCTGAGTGAAATGGTAATTCTGTTTTAAGTTCTTTGGGAAATCTCCAGACTGCTTTCCACAGTAGCTGAACTGTGATTTACATACCTGAGTTTTTAAACTGTTGTGGTCTTTTGGGTTTTTCTTTATCCTGCACGCAAGGTAAACATCTTATGGTTGTTGTGGTCTTGTTTGTTTTGGTAGGCTCTCTTGCAAGTGAATCTTTTCCCTCAATATGTATATTCATATTCTTGCATCATTGTACATAGTTCAGAAGTGTAATGCTATGAGTGCTTTTTTAGAGCACACTTTTTTTTTTCCTTATTTTCTTGGCTCCCCCTCCCTCTCTCATTCCTCCTCTTCCCATGGGTCCCTCCCAGATAACTAATAAAAATCAAGTGCATGACCTACTATATTTTTCTTTTCTTTCTTTCTTTTTTTTTAAGACAGGATCTCACTCTATCACCCAGGCTGGAGTGCAGTGGCAGGATCTTGGCTCACTGCAACCTCCATCTCCCAGGTTCAAGCGATTCTCCTGCCTCAGCCTCCCAAGTAGCTAGGACTACAGGCGTGCACCACCCCGCCTGGCTAATTTTTGTATTTTTAGTAGAGATGGGATTTCGCCATGTCTCAAACTCCTGACCTCAAGTGATCCACCTGCCTCGGCCTCCCAAAGTGTTGTGATTACAGGAGTGAGCCACAATGCCAGTGTCTGGCTTATTTTTCCCTTTCTTTCCTTTCTTTCCTTTCTTTCCTTTCTTTCCTTCTCTCTTTCTCTCTTTCTCTCTCTCTCTCTCTCTCTTTCTTTCTCTCTTTCTCTCTTTCTTTCTTTCTTTCTTTCTTTCTTTCTTTCTTTCTTTCTTTCTTTCTTTCTTTCTTTCTTTTCTTTCTTTTCTTTCTTTCTTTCTTTCTTTTCTGAGATAGAGTCTCACTCGTTGCCCAGGCTGGAGTGCAGTGGCACGATCTCAGCTCACTGCAACCTCTGCTTCCTGGGTTCAAGCAATCCTCCTGCCTCAGCTTCCCAAGTAGCTGGGATTACAGGCATGTACCACCACACCTGGCTAATTTTGTATTTTTAGTGGAGACAGGGTTTCACCATGTTGGCCAGGCTGGTCTTGCACTCCTGACCTCAGATTATCTGCCCGCCTTGGCCTCCCAAAGCACTGGGATTACAGGCATGAGCCACCATTCCCGGCCATTTTTCTTAATTCTTATGTAATTCTATTCTCTTCTCATCCCCCCAACACCTCTCCCTCTCTCTGTTTCTCTCTAGCACATACGCACATGCCTACACATATGCATACGCATACACACACATTGCATATACATACATAAGTTTTTTGTAATTTTGTCTTTTTTAAACAAAAATATAGATTCATCTTATACACATTTTTTCCTTTCTTGCTTTTTGCACTCGATGCCTTGTGGAAATCCTTCAGATGATCCAGTGTGACTCTAATCCAATATTGTAATGGCAGCGTAACATTTGGTGGTAGCATAACATTCCATGGTACAATAATGGTGCATAATGAATGCACCAGTATGCGTTCTCCCACTCTGTATTGATGGGCAGTCACTGTTTCTGCATTTTGTCACAAACAATGCTGCCGTAACTTCCTGATACTCATGTCTTTGGGTCCTGATGCTTTTCTTTCTAGGGGACGAAGCCTAAAGGGTAGGATTGGATTGAATATATATTTTCATTAAAATTCTGAATACATAGAAAAAAAATTCTGAGCATAATTTTCCAAGTATTACAATTCCAAATATTAATTCCCCATTGCTGCTACAACAAATTACCACAAATGTGACTAATGTGGTGGTTTAAAACAGCACAAGTTGCGGGGTGTGTTTGCTCATGCCTGTAATTCCAGCACTTTGGGAGCCCGAGGTGGCAGGACCGCTTCAGCCCAGGAGTTCAAGACCAGCCTGGGAAACATAGCAAAGCACTGTTGCTAAAATATAAACAAAAGGCTGAGCAAAATGGCTCATGTCTGTAATCCCAGCACTTTAGGAGGCTGAAGCGGGTGGATCACTTGAGGTCAGGAGTTCGAGACCAGCCTGACCAACATGGTGAAACCCCATCGGTACTAAAACATACAAAATTTGCTGGGCGTGGTGGCACATGCCTGTAATCCCAGCTATTTGGGAGGCTGAGGCAGGAGAATCGCTTGAACCCGGGAGGTGGAGATTGCTGTAAACCGAGATCATGCCATTGCACTCCAGCCTGGGCAACAAGAGTGAAACTCCATCTCAAAAATTAATAAATATATAAAATAAAATATTTAAAAAAGTAAAAATACTTTTTTTTTAAAAAAAGCAGCACATATTTATTATTTACAGTGTTGGAGATGAGAAGTCCTAAAATTAAACAAAAGTAAAAATACTTTTTTTAAAAAAGCAGCACATATTTATCATTTACAGTGTTGGAGATGAGAAGTCCTAAAATTAAACAAAAGTAAAAATACTTTTTTTAAAAAAGCAGCACATATTTATCATTTACAGTGTTGGAGATGAGAAGTCCTAAAATTAAACAAAAGTAAAAATACTTTTTTTAAAAAAGCAGCACATATTTATTATTTAGAGTGTTGGAGATGAGAAGTCCTAAAATTGAGGGGTGGGCATGGCTGCGTTGCTCCTGGAAGCTCTAGTGAGAAACTGTTCCTGGACTTTTCCAGCCCTAAGGCTGCCTGCATTGCATTCTTGCAGCCAACCTTGTGATTATATTGAGCTTGCTTAGATAATCCGAGAAGATGTTCCCATTCCAAGATTCTTAAAAATCATATCTGCAAAGTCCCTTTTGCAATGTAAGGTAATACTTTACAACTCAAGGAATTGGGGTGTACACATCTTTGGGGGGTCATTATTCACCTTATACAAAGTGCAAATGAATAAAAGATAAATCTCCCTCCCTCAACGACTCCGAGGACTTTAATCCTCCACCCACCCATTATTTCCGATTTCCGATGTGTTCTTCCAATGCGAGCTTGTTCTACCCACCACCCATGGGCTGCATGCAGCCCAGAGCAGCTTTGAATGCAGCCCAACACAAATTCATAAACTTTTTAAAAACATTATGAGATCTTTTTGCGAATTTTTTTTTTTCCTCATCAGTTATCATTAGTGTATTTTATGTGTGGCTCAAGACAATTCTTCTTCCACTATGGCCCAGGGAAGCCAAAAGATTGGACACCCCGTTCTAATATTTTACGTAAACTCCAGTAGATATTTGTGTTTGTTATATTTTTACAAATGACAGCATAGTATATACCCTGCTTCCTGTCCCTGATTTCGTTTCATTTAACAACATATCTTAGTAATTATCCCATTGCCAGAGCCTTAACCAATGAAGTTACAGGACTTGAAAAGAAGTCCAGTGTAGCAGGAAAAAAAATGTAACATTCAGACAGCAGGTGCTAGAAAATCAGGCCATGTCAGGGATACTAACAGGTGGGTGGAGGCCCAGGCCTAGGAACCCTGGCACTATTTGGAATTCCAAGAGGTGGATCAATTGCAGGAGCTGTGATATCAGAGAGCTCCAGCTACTGGGCAGGTTCAAGGGCAGGACCTGGGTGTTTGGAAAGGAATGGTGAGAGGTAGGAGGAATCTGGTCCTAGGGAAGTTACCAAAACAGGCAGTCAGGAACAGATCAACAACCACAGAAACAATTCCACAAATATTTACTTAGTGGCTGCTACTGGTCAGGTGCTGAGCTGAATGCTGGTTTCTATCTAGGATGAGACAGGCCTGATCCAGGTCCTCCCACACCTTCATGGTCAGGTAGAGAGATAAACAGGTAGAGAGACTGTTGCTATCAATATAGTCAGTGCTGTAGTTGGGGAGGAAATAATTCTTTGGGATAATGGGGGTGAGGAAGGAGAGAACAAATAATCCAGATATATTTATCAGGGTAGGCTAATTGCTATAGCAGACAACCTTCAAATCTCAGTGGCTTAATATAATAAAGTTTATTTTTCACTTTGTTACAATCTAATGCTGGTTGAGGAAAGGGTAGGTGGGACTCTGCTCCACATAGTCATTCAGTGACCCAGGCTCCTTCTATCTAATGGCTCCACTGCCCTCCCGTAAGAGTGTTCCCTGTCAGATCCTCTGCATCCACCTGGGGGAGGGAAAGAACACTGTGGAAGATAACATGGGAGGTTTTCATAGGACAGACCTTGAATAGATATACATCATTCTACCCACTTTCCATTGGCCAGAATTCAGTCACTTGGTCTCACCCATCTGCACGGGAGCCTGGGAAATGTAGTCCAACTATGAGCCCAAGAAGAAGAAGAACCAGGGTTTGGTAAACACATAGCAGTCTGTGCTGTGCCAGACTTGGGAAGATGGGGAAACTCCCTGGAAAAATGGTTTCTAAGCTGATACCTGGAAGATATGTAAGAGTTATCAGGATGAAGGAAAGGGAGGAAGGGAAAGGCAATGTTGACAACAAATAGATCAATGTAAGCAAAAATGAAAAGCATTGAAAATCATGGTATGTTGAAGACAAGAAGTCTGTTCTGTCTGTCCAGAGAGCAGAAGACAAGCCATGATGGTGGAGCAACCACAGGGGGTAGACCAGGCAGGGTGTTATAAGCTGGTTCAAGGAATTTATCCCAATAATGATCAAAGTCATGGAAGGATTTGAAATTCAGGATAAATTTGCGTTCCAGAAAAATGTATCTCATTTGTATATGGAGAATAAATTGGAGGGAAAAAGCAGAGAAGATGGCAGGAGACCAGCTGTCAAGGTGAGAAAAGATGACAGTCTAAACTATAGGAGTGACTGCAGAGGGCAGTGAGAGTTCCAGTTATCAGGAAATGGGGTTAGAGGATTCATAATGGATGGGATGTGCAACTAAGCAAAAGAGATGAACAAGGATGAGGGCTGAGTTTACCTGTGGGATAACTGAATGGCTGGTGATTCCATTAGCCAAGAAAGACAACAACTCCAGCAATTTGGGGGGTGGGATTATTTTCACTTCGGACTTGTTAGGTTTGTGGTACCTACAGGACATTTAGAGAGCGTTGCTCTGTAGTCAATCTTCCTTCCTTCCTTCCTTCCTTCCTTCCTTCCTTCCTTCCTTCCTTCCTTCCTTCCTTCCTTCCTTCCTTCCTTCCTCCCTTCCTCCTTTCCTTTCCTTTCTTTCCTTCCTTCCTTTCTTCCTTCTTTCTTTTTTTTTTGTGGGGGGGACAGAATCTCGCTATGTCACCCAGGCTGGAGTGCAATGGCACAATCTCACCTTAGTGCAACCTCCACCTCCCAGGGTTCAAGTGATTCTCCTGCCTCAGCTTCTTGAGTAGCTGGGATTACAGATGCCCGCGAACACGCCCAGCTGATTTTTGTATTTTTAGTAGAGATGGGGTTTCACCGTGTTGGCCAGGCTGGTCTCAAACTCCTGAATTCGTTCATGATCCACCCACCTTGGCCTCCCAAAGTGCTGGGATTACAAGCATCAGCCACCGTGCCTGGCTTCTTTCTTCTTTTTAAGAGAAAGGGTGTCACTCCATCGCTCAGGCTGGAGTGCAGTGGTATAATCATAGCTCACTGCAGCCTCGAACTCCTGGGCTCAAGCGATCCTCCTGCCTCAGCCTCCCAAACAGTTGAGACTACAGGTAGGTGCTACCCCATGCCCAGTTAATTTTTTTTTAATTTTTGAAAGGGTCCCAACTATGTTGCTCAGGCTGGCCTTGAACTGGTGGCCTCAAGCAATCCTCCTGCTTGGCATACCAAAGTGCTGAGATTAGAGATGTAAGCTGGACCCAGCCTTGTAGTCAATTGTATATGGGCCTAGAGATCAAGAAAAAGATTCAGGCTGAGGATACAGTCATGAGAGTCGATAAGTTCATTCCAGGGAGAGGAGGAAGGAGAGAAACATGAGAAAGAACGAGGCCTGGGCTGAAACCCTGTGGAATGCCAACATTTAAGGAGTGAGCAGAGGAAATGGAGCTCACAGAAGCATCTCACACAAAGCAGTGTAGCCTGTGAGGACAAAAGACAATGAGAGCATGACATCATGAAGATCAAGGAAAGAGACAATTTCACGAAAGCATGTGCAGGCAACAGCATAAAACTTGCAGAGAGGCAAACTAAATCAAGGACTGAAAACCGTCCATCAGTTCTGGACAGAAAGGAAGTTGATGATGTTGGTAAGAGCCAGATTGCCCTGGATTGACGAGGAAGGTTGATGAAGACTGCTCAATCGGGAGCATTGCTGTGAAGGAATGAAAGAATTCGGAACAGTGTCAGAGGAGAATTTAGTGTGTCCATGCAAGGTATTCCGCATTTTAAGATAGAAGATGCAGCCGGGCGCAGTGGCTCACACCTGTAATCTCATCACTTTGGAAGGCTGAGGCGGGTGGATCACTTGAAGCCAGGAGTTCGAGACCAGCCTGGGCAACATGGTGAAATCCTGTCTCTACTAAAAATGCAATAGTTAGCCAGGCATGGTGGCACGCACCTATGATCCCAGCTACTTGGGAGACTGAGGCATGAGATTTGCTTGAACTCAGGAGGCAGAGGTTGCAGTGAATGAAGATCACTCCACTGGACTCCAGCCTGGGCAACAGAGCAAGACTGCTTCAAAAAAAAAAAAAAAATAGAAGACACCTTTCCTTGTCATCTTGTCACTTTGTAAGCCCTTTGGAACTTAGACACCATCAAAGAGAAAAGAGTGAAGACCCCAAAATTCATTAATTGAACAAATATATATATTATTTATATATATAACAAATATATATTATATAAATATATATATATATATTTTTTTTTTGAGATGCTCTGCTGCCCAGGCTGGAGTGAGTGCAGCGGTGCAATCTCAGCTCACTGCAACCTCCACCTCCTGGGTTCAAGCCATCCTCCTGCCTCAGCCTCCGGAGTAGCTAGGATTATAGGCATGTCTCACCATACAGACTAATTTTTGTTTTTTTGTGTTTTTTTGAGATGGAGTCTGTGTCGTCCAGGCTGGAGTGCTGTGGCTCGATCTCGGCTCACTGCAACCTCCACCTCCTGGGTTCGCGCCATTCTCCTACCTCAGCCTCCCGAGCAGCTGGGACTACAGGTGCCTGCCACCACGCCCGGCTAATTTTTTGTATTTTTCGTAGAGATGGGGTTTCACCATGTTAACCAGGATGGTCTTGATCTCCTGACCTCATGATCCACCCGCCTCAGCTTCCCAAAGTGCTGGGATTTCCGGCATGAGCCACCGCACCCAGCCTAATTTTTGGAATTTTTAATAGAGACGGGGTTTCACTATGTTGGCTGGTGTTGAACTCCTGACCTCAGGTGATCCGCCCACCTCGGACTCCCAAAGTGCTGGGATTACAGGCATGAGCCACCATGCCCGGCCTTAACCAATATTTATTAAGCACTTACTATGTGACAGACAAGCACCTGCTGTAGTTTAGGCAAATGTGAATATTGCAGTGCTCTAAATATCCCTAAATTCTTAGCTCTGTTGAGCCTGCATTCCAATAGCGGGGACAGTGGTTAAACACACAATAAGTACGTTGGATGATGACAACAGTTGTTGTGGAGAAAAATAAATCAGAGAAAGGGCTGGGAGGGGTGCAATTTTATAAGAATCACCAGGGAAGGCCTCACTGAGGGGACATTTAGACAACGACCTGAAGGAAATGAGGCGAACCACTGAACTATATTTGCAAGAGGAATGTTCCAGAAAGAGCTTGAGTACCAAGGGCTTGAGGTAGGAGAGAAATGGTCAAATGTACTGACAGCAAGGAATCCAACCCAACTGGCCTTCAACAGAGTGAAGAGATAATGGCAGAAGTGAAGTCAGAGAAATGGCCAGAGGCCGGATGTCGGGCCTTGGGGGACGCTGTCGGGACTTCAACTTTATGAATGAGATGAGCTGGAGAGCACTGGAGAGCTTTGAGCAGAGGGGACATTATGTGACTTAGGTTTTAACAAAGTCACTCTGGATTCTGTGTAGAGAAAAGATTGGGCTGGGCGTGGCCGGGCATGGTGGCTCACACCTATAATCCTACCACTTTGGAAGGCTGAGGCGGGAGGATTGCTTGAGCCCAGGAGTTCAAAACCAACCTGAGCAACATAGGGAGATCCAGTCTGTACAAAAAAAATTTAACAATTAGCCAGGCATGATGATGCATGCTTGCGGTCCCAGCTGCTGGGGAGGCTGAAGTAAGAGTAATGCTTGAGTCCAGGAGTTTGAGGCTGCAGTGCGCCATGATGGAGCCACTGCACTCCAGCCTGGGAAACAGAGTGAGACTCTATCTTAAAAAAAATTTTTTTTTTTTAATTGGGCCAGGCGTGGTGGCTCATGCCTGTAATTCCAGCACTTTGGGAAGCTGAGGCAGGCAGGTTACTTGAGGCCAGGAGTTTGAGGCCAGTTGGCTAACATGGTGAAACTCTGTCTCTACTAAAAATACAAAAATTACCACGGCAGGGTGACACACACCTGTAATCCCAGCTACTCAGGAGGCTGAGGGAGGAGAATCGCTTGAACCCAGGAGGTGGAGGCTGCAGTGAGCCGAGATCGTGCTACTGCACTCCAGTCTGGGCAACAGAGTGAGTGAGACTCCATCGCAAAAAAAAAAAAAAAAAAAAAAAAAAAAAAATTGGACCAGGAAGGGTGGGGAGGGAGGGGGAAGCATGAAGGACAGAAGTAAGAAAATCTAGGTGACAGGTGATGCTGTGTTGGGGGGGGGAATGAAGTGCCAACAGTGGAAATGGTGAGAAGTGAATCCATTCTAGAGATACTTTGAAGGTAGACTCAGCTGGATTCACTGGCTGATTGGCTGTGGGTTGTAATAGAGTAGTATCCACCCTAAAGTGGAATGAAGTGCTGATGCAGGCTAAAACATGCTTGAACCTCAAAACATTTGGCTAAGTGGAAGAAGTCAGGTCCTCTAAGTTGTTGCCAAGAAGGACAACAACCTCGGCTATTTGGGAGTGGGGTGAGTTTCGCTTTGGGCTTGTCAAGTTTGTGGTGCCTATGGGACATTTAGAGAGTGATGGTCTGCAGTTTTGTTTTATTTTGAGACAGAGTCTCACACTGTCACCCAGGCTGGATAGTCCATCCACATATTGTATGATTCAATTCATGTGAAATGTCCAGAATAGATAAATCCATGCAGATGGAAGGCAGACTGGCGATTGGCAGGGGGTAGTGGGAGACGGGAGGTGGGTAACTGCTTAATGAGTATGAGGTTTTCTTACAGGGTGATACAAATGTTTTGGGATTAGAGGTGATGGTTGCATAACTTTTGAGTGCACTCAGTGGTACTGGATTGTTCATTTAAAAATGGTTAATTTTATTGCTTGAGGCCAGGAGCTCAACACCAGCCTGGGCAACATAGTGAGACCCGCCCCATCTCCACAAAAAAATAAAAAATTAGCCCAGCTTGATTGCATGCACCTGTAGTCCCAGCTACTTGGGAGGCTGAAGTGGAAGGATCACTTGAGCACAGGAGTTGGGGGCTGCAGTGAGCTATGATCGTACCACTGCACTCCAGCCTGGATGACAGAGTGAGAACTCGCCTCTAAAAAAATAAAAAATAAAACAAAATGGCTAATTTTATGTTCCATGAATCTCACCTTAAAAAAAAAAAAGAAACTGTGTGTGTGTGTGTGTGTGTGTGTCACAGAGTCTCACTCTGTCACCCAGGCTGGAGTGCAGTGGAGCGATCTCGGCTTACTGCAACCTCTGCCTCCCAGGTTCAAGCAATTCTCCTGCCTCAGCCTCCCAAGTAGCTGGAATTACAGGCGCCCACCACCACGCCTGGCTAATTTTTGTATTTTTAGTAGAGACGGGGTTTCACCATGTTGGCCAGGCTGGTCCTGAACTCCTGGGCTCAAGTGATCTGCCCACCTCAGCCTCCCAAAGTACTGGGATTACAGGCGTGAGCCACCATGCCCAGCCTTGGTCTGAAAACTTAAAAGAATGGGGTTGCCATTTACTGAGATGGAGAAAACCTACAGAAGGAGGAGGGTGAGGGAGAAGGTTCCTGTGTTCAGTGCTGGATGATTCTTAATTTGGAGATGTCTAATGAACATCCAAGTGAGATCGTCAAGGACACAGATAGATGTGCTTGGGTTTCAGGGAAAATGCTGAAGAAATTTGGGAGTCCTCAGCATATCTTTAGGCTTAGAATTGGCTGATATTTAAGTTTCTGCTTTTTTTATGAACAAGACAGAAATAGTAATTACTTTGTAGCAGAAAAGTAAACAGTTTTATGTGTTGCACGTCCAAGATTGTGGACTGAAACTCGTACCTTCTACATTCAGATGGGTTGCAGCTCTTGAAACCCAGCCAGGCATGACTGATCTGGAGCCAGGCAAGGCCAGGCTTGCTGGGAGGGCGGAGGAAGCCTGCAGAGCTCTGAGCTCTCCCCAGTGTTTCTGCAGAGCCCCTGGAGAACAACAGCTGACTTTGTGTATTCAATAAAGATGCATCTGTCATGCCTACTAGCACTGTTTTCATCCTGCTGAGACTTGTCGGTTGAAAAGCCAGAAGGAATGCACCTGGTTTGCTAGCACCACCAAAATTTTGCCAAACTAAGGGATGCAGTTTTTAGAACAACAATCTTCCACTGTTGGTGGTCGTGCAAGTTAACAACCATCAGCAACAAATAGTAGTAACAATGGATTCAGTCCTTCCTGTGTGCCCAGCACTCCACCAAGGGCTTTGCGTTCATCATCTTGTTTTGCTCTTACATGAAGCTTGAGAAGGAGGTATCATTTTTATTTTTATTTTTTAATTTTAATTTTTTTTTTTTTTTTTGAGACAGAGTCTCACTCTGTCACCCAGGCTGGAGTGCAGTGGTACGATCACAGTTCACTGCAGCCTCAACTTCCCAGGCTCCAGTGATCCTCCCATCTCAGCCTCTCAAGTAGCTGGGACCACAGGCATGAGTCGCCACACAGACTAATTTTTGTCTTTTTGGTAGAGAGGGGATTTCCCCATGTTGCCCAGGCTGGAACTCCTGGGATCAAGCAATCTACCCACCTTGGCCTCCCAAAGTGCTGGGATTATAGGCGTGAGCCACCACGCCTGGCCAGTAGGTATTATTATTATGAGCTCCAGTTTTCCACGTATTAAACAAGTGCAGAGAGGTTAAGCGATTTTCCCAAGGGCACACAGCAAGTAAATGAAGAATCAGGAGGTGGACTCAAATATGTCTGACTTTTTAGTCTTGTGCTTTGGAAGAATAAAACCAGGAAATGTCAGAAGCTTCCTCTTTCACCACTATGCAGTCAGTGGCTAGAGAAGGTGTGGTCTGGGTCCCCCAAGTGACCATGTGCCTCCTCACCAGCCCTTAGCAAAGGATTGGCACATAATTGGTGTTCAGAGCTTCCTGAATGAATAAATGGATGAATGACTGAATAAATGAACAAGCACACAAAAGATCTGCAAGTATCACATTGCATTGTGCTTAGTAATTAATGAGCCAGCTCAGGCTGTGGGCTACTGGAGGAGACAGACACTTCCTTACATCCTGTAACAATGATGTCCAACATGCCAGAAAAATTTGGAGTACAGGTTAAAACGCATGGAAGCTGGAGGTGGACTGCATAGGTGCAAATTGTGCCTCCTCTTCTGTACAAGCCATGAGACCCAGTGCTTTGATTTTCTCATCTGGAAAATGGGAAGAATAGTAATAGCTACTCTATAAATATTTTTATTAAGATTAAATAAGGCAGTGGCCCACGCCTGTAATCCCAACACTTTGGGAGGCCGAAGTGGGTGGATCATCTGAGGTCAAGAGTTCGAGACCAGCCTGGCTAACATGGTGAAACCCCATCGCTACTAAAAATAGGAAAATTAGCTGGGTGTGGTGGCTGGCACCTGTAATCCCAGCTATTCGGGAGGTTGAGGCAGGAGAATCACTTGAACTCGGGAGTGGGAGGTTGCAGTGAGCCGAGATCATGCCATTGCACTCCAGCCTGGGTGACAGAGCAAGACTCTGTCTCAAAACAAACAAACAAACAAAAAAACGATTGAATAAGTTAAGACTCTGGTACATAACAGCTGTTCAGTAAACATTAGCTGTGTGTCCATGGAGGCACAGAGAAAGAAGTCCCTGGCTGTCCCTGGTGGGGTCAGGTACAGTTGGCACTCTGTAACCTAGAATAAGAATAGATAAAGGTTTTTACATATTCTCACTCGTAAGTGGTAGCTAGACAATAGGTACACATGGACATACAGAGGAGGAAGTTTTTGACATGTCCTGGTTTTATTCCTCCAAAACACAAGACTTGAAAAGCAGACATGGTTAAGGTTGCCTCCTGATTCTTCATTTAATTGCTGTATGGACTGTATGAAAATCAGACATATTCGAGTTTACCTCCTGATTATTCATTTAAATGCTGTATGACCTTGGGCAAATCACTTAACCTCTCTGTGCTTGTTTATACGTGGAAAACTGGGGATCATAATAGTTACTTACTGGCCGGGTGCAGTGGCTCATGCCTGTAATCCCAGCACTTTGGGAGGCCGAGGTGGGTGAATTGCTTGAGCCCAGGAGTTCCAGACCAGACTGGGCAACATGGGGAAATCTCATCTCTATCGAAAAAATACAAAAATTAGCCTGGCATGGAGACTCCAAAAGGTGGGAGGGTGGGAAAGGGGTGAAGGATGGAACACTGCCTATTAGGTACAATATACGCTATTTGGGTGATGGGTACATTAAAAACCCAGATTTCAGCACTACACACTATATCCCTGTACCACGACTGCACTTGTACCCATAAATCCATAAAAATAGAAAATTTAATTTCAGTAAATAAAAACAATGATGGAATTAGTACCCCCCAAATGAGGGGGAACAACAGATAGGGCTTTCAAACATTTATTAAGTGCCAAGAACTGAGCTAAACATCTCCTATGCATCTTGGAATTTAACCTTTACAACAATAATATGAGATAGGCACTATTATTATCCCATTTTCCTGATACAAAGACTGAGGCTAAGAGAGATTAAGTAACTTGCCAAGATTCACAAAGCAAATAAGTATAGACAAAGAAAGGAATCTATGGATACTCCTCCTTGGTTTACGATGGGGTTACATCCGATAAACCCATCATGAGTTGAAAATATCTTAATTGAGGTAGGAGGCATGACTCCACTCCAGAGGTGGGGCTTGGCCACTGGACCAAATTGAGAACTAGCTAAAACAGGGCCAGAGCAGAAGCAACTTTCCATAAGACACGCTCACTAGTGTACCATGTCAGTTTACCATTGCCATGGCAACGCCTGCCCCCTTCCATGGCAACAACCTGACAACCCAGAAGTTACCACCCCTTTTCCTAGAAACGTCTGCATAAACTGCCTCTTGATTTGTATATAATTAAAAGTGGGTGTAAATATGGGTGCAGCCCTGCCTCTGAGCTGCTATTCTGGGCACACTGCCTATGGGGTAGCCCTGCTGTGCAAGGGGCAGTCCCTCTGCTGCTACTGTGCACTGTGGCTTCAATAAAAGTTGCTGTTTAACACTACCAGCTTGACCTTGAATTCTCTCCTGGGCAAAGCCAAGAACCCTCCTAGACTAAGCCCCAACTTGGGGACTTGCCTATCCTGCATCAAGTTGAAATGCATTTGATATACCTGACCTACCAAACATCATAGCTTAGCCTAGCCCACCTTAAGTTCAGAACACTTACTTTAGGCTGGGCACAGTGGCTCACGCCTGTAATCCCAGCACTTTGGAAGGCTGAGGCAGGTGGATCACTTGAGGTCAGGAGTTCAAGACCAGCCTGGCCAACATGGTGAAACCCCACCTCTACTAAAAATACAAAAATTAGCTGGTTGCGGTGGCATATGCCTATAGTCCCTGCTACTTGAGAGGCTGAGACATGAGGATCTCTTGAACTTGGGAGGCAGACGTTGCAGTGACCTAAGATTGTGCCACTGCACTCCAGCCTGGGTGACACAGCAAGACTCCATCTCCAAAAAAACAAAACAAAACAAAACAAAAAAAGGACTCTTACATTAGCCTACAGTTGGGAAAAATCACCTAACACCAAGCCTAATTTATAAGAAGGTGTTGAATATCTTGTGTAATGTATTGAATACTACACTGAAAGTGAAAAACAGAATGGTCGTATGGGTACTCCAGGTACAATTTCTACTGAATATATATCTCATTTGCACCATGGTAAAGTCAGAAAATCCTAAATTGAACCGTTGTAAATCAGGGATTGTCTGTGTCGTCCCTGAAAAACAAAACCATTCTAAGCAATTCAAATAGAGGGAATTTGATTCAAGAAATTAATTACACAAATGATTCAACAGCTGAGAAGCCAAGCCGGAGATGGTGAAGCAATCCTGGACTCAGCAACATCAGGAAGCTACCCTCACAGTTATGGCTGGAGGGACACAGGGAGGATGTGGTGTTACCAATGCCCAGAGTTGGGTCATGCCCAGAGTTTGGTCCACCTAGAAGGAGTTAGAACCACAGCAGGAGCTGCCCAGTGAGAAGCTAAACCATGGAGGAGGTGCAGCCTCTGTTGGGAAAGGTTCTCTGAACTTGGGGAACAAAGGACCGCCCTGGCTCCACCCCTTGTCCCACCATCCAATCTCCTGCCAGTGCCTCTTTTTGGCCCAATTTAGCTAGAAGCCAATTGACCAGTTTATAGTAGAGCTTGGGAAATGTACTTTGCATTAAAAATGTTAGGGATGGCCAGGTGCGGCGACTCACACCTGTAATCCCAGCACTTGGGATGGCTGAGGTGGGCGGATCACCTGAGGTCAGGAGCTCAAGACTAGCCTGGCCAACATGGTGAAACCCTGTGCCTACTAAAAATACAAAAATTAGCCAGGTATGGTGGCACGTGCCTGTAATCCCAGATACTCGGGAGGCTGAGGTAGGAGAATTGTTTGAACCCAGGAGGAGATTGCAGTGAGCAGAGACGGTGCCACTGCACTCCAGCTTGGGCAACAGAGCAAGACTCCGCCTCAAAAAAAAATTAATTAAAATAAATTAAGAAAATAAAATAAAATAAAATAAAATGGCAGAGAATGGGTCTAAGATCAAACAGGTCAACAACCCACATGTTGGTCTTGTTAGAACTCCAGCACCTCACATAGTGTGTGGCACAACGAAGGCACTCCATAAATAGAAAGAAAGCTAGGAGGCAGAGGGAAGGGCAGACAAACACTAAAGTCTGTTTTCTTAACCCAGAGGGAGCAACCTCAGATGCCTACAGGAGCTGGACAGATCATACAAAGGCATGGAGTGAACCTGTTCTAGGGAGAGGTGAGGACCATGTCAAACGGGAGAGCACACCCCGTGTCTAAATGGGACAGCCCTACTAAGTAACCTTCAACCAATCTCTGCCAAGGAATGCAAGTTCAGTGTTGCCAGAGCTGCTGACTTCTCAGGAGAAATAGAAAATCCTGATTTTCAAGTTCAAACTGCTACTTTTTCAATGTTGGCAAGCAAATCAAATCCAAATGAGCCTGGGGCATCTTGTTGGGCTGGAAAGCAGAGAAGCTTATCAAAGACTATGCGAGGTCACGGTCCCATCAGAAGGACACAGAGGTAGCCTGGCAGGGCTCCCACTTGCTCAAATTGGACCATTTTTTAGTATCAAAAAGAGAATGAATAATCCTGGAACGGAAAAACCACATTAGTGGAGAAACTGGTAACATTTAAATAAAGTCTAGAGTTTGGTTAATAGTAATGTATGAACACTGGTTTTTCACTTTTGTCAAAGGTACCATGTGGTTATGTAAGATGTTAAGAAGTTAAGACTCTCACTCTGTCACCAGGCTAGAGTGCTGTGGTATGATCATTGCTCACTGCATCCTCAGTCTCCTGGGCTCAAGCTATCCTCTTGTCTCAGACTCCCCAGTAGCTGGGACTACAGGTGTGCACCACCACACACAGCTAATTTTTTATTTTTTGTAGAGATAGGGTCTCCCTGTGTTGTCCAGGCTGGTCTCAAACTCATGGCCTCAAGTGATCCTTCTGCCTCGGGCTCCCAAAGTGCTGAGATTACAGACATGAACCAGTGCACCCAGCCTAAAAAAAATTATTTTAAAAAATAATAAATGGGCCAGGCATGGTGGCTTATACATGTAATCCTAGCACTTGGGCAGGCCAAAGCAGGAGAATCACTTGAGTCCAGGAGTTGAAGAACAGCCTGGCCAACATATCAAGATTCTGTCTGTACAGAAAATTTTTAATTAGCAAAAGTAAATAATAATAATAGTTTGGGCACAGTGGCTCACTCCTGTAATCCCAACACTTTGGGAGGCCAAGGCAGGTGGATCATTTGAGATCAGGAGTTCGAGACCAGGCTGGGCAACATGGCAAAAAACTCCATCTCTACTAAAAACACACAAATTAGCTGGGCATGGTGCATGCCTCTCCCTAAAACAGGTTCACTCCATGCCTTTGTATGATCTGTCCGGCTCCTGTAGGCATCTGAGGTTGCTCCCTCTGGGTTAAGAACACAGACTTTAGTGTTTGCCCTTCCCTCTGCCTCCTAGCTTTCTTTCTATTTATGGAGTGCCTTCGTTGTGCTACACACTATGTGAGGTGCTGGAGTTCTAACAAGACCAACATGTGGGTTGTTGACCTGTTTGATCTTAGATCCATTCTCTGCCATTTTATTTTATTTTATTAATTTATTTTTATTTATTTATTTATTAGAGACAGAGTCTTGCTCTGTTACCCAGGCTGGAGTGCAGTGACACCATCTCTGCTCACTGCAATCTCTTCCTCCTGGGTTCAAGCTGGTGCATGCCTATAATCCCAGCTACTCAGGAGGGTGAGGAATGAGAATCGCTTGAACCCAGGAGGCAGAGGTTGCAGTGAGCCAAGATCAAGTCACTGCACTCCAACCTGGGCAACAGAGTGAGACACTGTCTTAAAATAATAATAATAATAATAATCTACTATTGAATGAAACACATTAAATCTATTTTGAAAGATCAATGAATTCATAATGATATTTTAAAAAGAGAAAGATAAAACAAAAAAGAAAGAACTATTCGTCATCATCGGAGGCAGCTGTTGCATCAAGTCCTTACTCTAAAAATAGTAGTGATAACAAGGAAAAAATTTATTCTGCCCTAGTCAGTGAGGGAAAGAAGCTCTTCTTTAAGGAAGAACGCCAGCTCACAAATGTCAAAAGAATGAGCATTAGAACTTTGCAACTCAGAACAAAATAATTGACTCAGACAATTATCATCAATAGATGCTGAAACTGCAAGGTGAAAGGTTCAAGGGAGGCTGGATTTTTAACCTCCGCCTCCTGGGTTCCTGCGATTCAGAAGCAGCCAAGTCATCAGGCCATAGAGAACTTACTGGTTCTGAGAAGAAACGACTTCACAATGGAAGGATCAGGTTGTCACCACCTGAACCCATGAATCAATCTTAGCTTCACTAATGAGACAGCCTTTCATTTTGAGCTTTCTGGTGTGATGCAAGAGCATACTTATAACACCACCTAGGAAGAATTCTTGCCAATAATGTGTAGCCAAAATCTGATCAAACCATAGATTTAGCTTCTGGTTTATAGGAAATACAGGAGATAGAAGGTCAAATTAAATACACCACAAGACATCAAAGTCTAGAAGATAGACCATTCTACCAGCAAGACAATGGTCCTAGTTGCTTCAACAACCCAATGACCTGGAAAAAGGAGGGAGAACGGGAGTCTAAATTTAAAAAGACTTAAGAGATGGAATCAGGCCAGGAGCCTGATTATAAGTGGCTCACACATGTAATCCCAGCACTTTGGGAGGCTGAGGCAGGCTGATTGCTTGAACCCAGGAGTTCAAGACCAGCCCTGGCAACATAGAAAGAGCCTGTTTCTATTAAAAGTAAAGTTTATTTAATTTCTGTTGTTATTGTTGTTTTGAGACAGAGCTTTGCTCTTGTCGCCCAGGCTGGAGTACAATGGGGTGATCTCCACTCACTGCAACCTCTGCCTCCAGGGTTCAAGTGTTTCTCCTGCCTCAGCCTCCCGAGTAGCTGGGATTACAGGCGCCCACCACCACACCTGGCTAATTTTTGTATTTTTAGTAGTGATGGGGTTTCGCCATGTTAGCCAGGCTGGTCTCGAACTCCTGACCTCAGGTGACCTGCGTGCCTCAGCCTCCCAAAGTGCTGGGATTACAGGCATGAGCCACCGTGCCTGACCAAAAATTAATTTTAAAAAAGAGAGAGAGATACGATAAAATGCGACTTGTGAACATTGACTGGGTCTCGGTTTAAACCAATGGTAAAAGACATTTTGAGGGCAACTGGGGAAATGCAAATATGGGGAATTACATGTTAATAAAGATTCTGTAATCCCAGCACTTTGGAAGGCTGAGGCGGGGGGATCATTTGAGCCTGGGAGTTCCAGACCGGCCTGGGCAATACAGTAAATCCTTGTCACTACAAAAAATAAAAAATAATACTACAAAAATTAGCCAGTCATGATGGCATGCACCTGTATTCCCAGGGGGTGACCTACAGATCCACCTCCTGGAGGATGTGGAGTGGGGAGCACCTGAGCCCGGGGAGGTTGAGGCTGCAGTGAGCCGTGATTATGCCACCACACTCCAGTCTGAATGACAGAGTGAAACTTGGTCTAAAAATAGAAAAGATCTGGGGCTCATTCTGTTTTGTGTCATGATGATATTGTGACTGAGTAGTGTTTATTTTTTTAAGAGATGGGGTCTCACTATGTTGCCCAGGCTGGTCTCCGAACTCCTGGGTTGAAACAGTGACTCACACCTGTAATCCCAGCACTTTGGAAGCCGAAGTATGCTGATTGCTTGAGCCCAGGAGTTCAGGACTATCCTGGGCAACATGGCGAAACTCCATGGCTACAAAAAAAAAAAAAAAAAATTAGCTGGGCATGGTGGTGTGTGCCTGTAGTCCCAGCTGCTTGGCGGGCTGAGGCAGGAGCATCGCTTGAGCCCTGGTTGAGGCTGCAGTGAGCTGACATTGTGCCACTGCACT
Organism: Chlorocebus sabaeus; assembly: GCF_047675955.1. Classification (NCBI taxonomy): domain Eukaryota; kingdom Metazoa; phylum Chordata; class Mammalia; order Primates; family Cercopithecidae; genus Chlorocebus; species Chlorocebus sabaeus. The sequence continues at coordinate 21,202,588 of NC_132908.1, forward strand.
CCAGCCTGTGTGACAAAGTGAGACCCTGTCCAGACCCTGTCTCAAAAAACAAAAAAGTTGCAAAGTATTGATATTTTTTCTTTTATTAGCTAAGATATATCTATAAAAGAAAACTGCTCCAATATCAGTTATATGACTATCCTCAGATTCCATTTGTATAGGACAACCGGAATACATGCTTGACTCTCTCATTTTCATTACAAATTTTCAAAATAATAAGTCAGTTCCCTAGTGTATTAGCTGACTATTGCCACACAGCAAATTACCACACTTAGTGGCTTAAAACATTACTCATTTATTACGTGACAGTTTCTGCCAGGTGGGAACCCTAGCAAGGCTTACTGTGAGCACTGCTTCGTGGTGTCTCATGGGGCTGTGATCAAGGTGTCTGACAGGGGCCAGGCACGGTGGCTCACACCTGTAAATCTCAGCACTTTGGGAGGCCAAGGTGGGAGGACTCTTTGAGCCCAGGAGTTCGAGACCAGCCTGAGCAACATGGCGAAATCGTGCCTCTACAAAAAATAATTATAAAAAATGAGCTAGTTGTGGTGGTACCCATCTGTGGTCCAGCTACTCAGGAGGCTGAGGTAGGAGGATTGCTTGAGATGGGGAGGTCAAGGCTCCAGTGAGCTCTGATCACGCCACTGCACTCTAGCCTGGGTGATAGAGTGAATATCTGCCAGGACTTGGGTCTCATTTAAAGGCTCGACTGGGGAAAGGTGGTTGCCAGCAGGATTCAGTTCCTCAAGAGTTGTTGGACTGGGGGCCTCAGTTCCTGTCTGGTTTTTGCCCAGAAGCCACTCTCAGTTTCTTGCCTCATGACCCTCCCAGCATAGTAACTTGCTTCTTCATCAAGGCCAGCAAGGCAGGGTGCTAGCAAGACAGCAGCGAGCAACTTCAGCCTAATCACAGAAATGACATCCCATCACCCTTGCCATCTTCAATGATTAGAAGCAAGCCACCAGATCAGCCTCCCCACACAGGAGTGTTCACACCAGCAGGTGGAATCACCGGGAGCACCTTAGAGCCTACCGGCCACACCTAGCATCCTTCTAAGATGACTGAGGAGTGTCACTCTGTTTCTTTAATATGGCTTGAGTCATAGAAGGATTATTCTGGCTATGTGTGGAGACTCTAAACCAGCGGAGTCTGCATGTGGTAGCTCACACCTGTAATCCCAGCGCTTTGGGAGGCTAAGATAGGGGGATTGCATGAGGCCAGGAGCTTGAGAACAGCCCAGGCAACATAGCAGGATCCCATCTCTACAAAATATTTTTTAAAATTAACTGGGCACGGTGGTGTGTAGTCCTGGATACTCAGGAGGCTGAAGCCAGAGGATCGATGAAGCCCAGGAGTTTGAGGCTGCACTGAGCTATGATCACACCACTGCACTCTAGCTTTAGTGACAGCCTGAGACCCTGTCTCAAAGGAAAAAAAAAAAAAAGAAATCCCTCCCCAACCTCAAAGACAGAGCCAGGGGAGAAACTACAGAATCAAATGGACCTGCTACAGGCATCCCACAGCTTTATTGTTTACTACTCCAATATTTAACTTTTTTTTTTTCGAGGCAGGATCTCACTCTGTCACCTAGGCTGGAGTGCAGTGGTACAATCTCGGCTCACTGCAACCTCTGCCTCCGGGGTTCAAGCGACTCTCCTGCCTCAGCCTCCCGAGTAGCTGGGATTAAAGGCATGTGCCACCACGCCTGGTTAATGTTTTATATTTTTAGTAGAGACAGGGTTTCACCATGTTGGCCGGGCTGGTCTCGAACTCCCGACCTCAAATGATCTACCCGCCTCAGCCTCCTCCAAAGTGCTGGGATTACAGGCGTAAGGCACTGCACTCGACCCAATATTTAACATTTCAATATGATCAAAACCTCACAAATGAAGTAAAAAGGCAAGAAACAGGCTGGGGGGAAACAACAGACAATGGATTTGACCTTTAGAAAATGCACCCAGTAGAAATCTGCACATCTCTGTTTTTTCCCCTATAAAATGAGGATGATAGTCTCTGTTTCACTGGGCTATCGTGAGGATTAAGAGAGTCAGTAGATAGAAAATGTTTAAGACAATGGTTGGCACAGTAAGTGCTACCTAAGTGTAAGCACTTGCTGCTGCTACTGTTATTGTTGTTGAAATTATTATTAGCAACACTTATGTGATCAAACTCTAGGTTTTGTTTCTTTTGGAGTCAGGGTTTCGCTCTGTCACCAGGCTGGAGTGCAGTGGTGCCGATCATGGCGCATTGCAGCCTCAACCTCCTGGGCTCAAGTGATTCTCCTACCTCAGCCTCCCGAGTAGCTGGGACTACAGGTGTGCACCACCATGCCGAGCTACTTTTCTGTTTGTTGTAGAGACCGGGTCTTGCTACGTTGCTCAGGCTGTTCTCAAACTCCTGGACTCAAGCAATCCTCTTGCCTTGGCCTTCCAAGTGCCGGGATTACAGGCATGAGCCATTGCACCCCTCCTAAACTCTAGCTTTTAAGGCCCCATAATTGTCAACTTCTTTAAGACTATTTATTTCTAAACCCCTATGTGTAAAAAATAAAAATTTAATTTTAATTTTAAAAAAATAAAACTTTCTGGCTCATTTTCAGTTGTAAACCCACACTAGTTAGAAAGGGGTTCTCTTTTAGTAGACCAAACCTAGTGAAGGTCTCTTATTTTCCTTCCCAGCATGAACCAGTGATTTCAGGTCACTTAAGTAGCAATTAAATAGTTTCGAAAGTGAATCTGACGCATTAAGCATACAATTGAAAGACTGGGTCATAAATTAAAGCAAGTCCCTCCTATTCTTTTTAAAGACATAAGCACTGTTTATTAGGGTTTTAAATTTTTTTAATTACATAAGTGATATCTGAGCATACTCCTTAAAAAAAAATTCATACATCTAAGGATCAAATTCTTCACCACCCTTTTTTTTTTTTTTTTTTTTGAGACAGCGTCTTGCTGCATCACCCAGGCTGTAGTGCATTGGTGTAATCTCGGCTTACTACAACCTCCACCTCCCACGTTCAAGCAATTCTCCTGCTTCAGCAGCCCAAGCAGTTGGGACTACAGGTGTATCCACCATCCCCAGCTAATTTCTTGTATTTTTAGTAGAGACAGGGTTTCACCATCTTGGCCAGCCTGATCTGGATCTCCTGACCTCAAGTAATCCACCTGCCTCAACCTCCCAAAGTGCTGAGATTATAGGTGTGAGCCACTGCGCCCAGCCTGAACACGTATTTATCCCCGTTCCCTCCCTTTCTTTGCAGAATTTGATATGTATCCTACCATAATTTTTATCTCTGTGTTTTCCTATAGATCCATATGTGTGTGTGTGTGTGTAGGTATATATACCCATTAAATATTTGGTTTGTATCCTTCTAAAACATTGTCTCTGTATTTATTTTATTTAATTTTTATTATATTTTTTGAGATAGGGTCTCACTCTGCTTCGCAGGCTGGAGTTTAGTTGTGAGATCACAGCTTGCTGCGCCCACAACCTCCGAGGTTCAGGCGATCCTCTTACCTCAGCCTCTCAAATAGCTGAAACCACAGGCAAGCACCACCACCACCCAGCTAATTCTTTTTTCTTTTCTTTTCTTTTCTTTTTTTTTTTTTTTAGTGGAGACGGTTTCACCATGTTGCCCAGGCTGGTCTCGAACTCCTGGACTCAATCCATCCTCCCGCTCTGGCCTCCCAAAGTGCTGGGATTACAGGCGTGAGCTACCGCGCCCAACCTTTGTGCCTGCATTTACATAAACAAATATATATGCCCATTTAAACGTATTCTATTGTTTTACAAGGTTTTGTGTAAATACTGTAATGTTACATTGTAGCCGTTGTTCTGCAACTTGTTTTTTTCTCTCACATCCCACATCCAATTCCTCAGCAAATTACGTCAACTCTTCCTGAGCACTGTATCCAGAACCTGGGCACCTCCACAGCTTTCACCCTGCCCACTGCTCTGCCCTTGGCACCCTTAGTTCATCTTAGTTCATTCTCAGCAATCCTTTTTATTTTTGTATTTTATTTTATTTTATTTTATTTATTATTATTATTTTTTTGAGACAGAGTCTCGCTCTGTCACCCAGGCTGGAGTGCAGTGGTGCAATGTTGGCTCACTGCAAACTCCTCCTCCTGGGTTCACACCATTCTCCCCCCTCAGCCTCCTGAGTAGCTGGGCTACAGACGCCCGCTACCACGCCCAGCTAATTTTGTTTTTGTATTTTTAGTAGAGACGGGGTTTCACCGTGTTAGTCAGGATGTTCTCAATCTCCTGACCTTATGATCTGCCTGCCTCAGCCTTCCAAAGTGCTGGGATTACAGGCATGAGCCACCGCGCCCAGCCAATCCCTTTTATTTTTTATTTATTTGAGACAGGGTCTCACTCTGTTGCCCAGGCTGGAATGCAAAGGTGCAATCATAGTTCACTGCAGTGACTCTCCCCGGCTCAGGCAATCCTTCCATCTGTCAGCCTCCTGAGTAGCTGGGACTACAGGCACACTCTACTACGCCTGGCTAATTTTTTAATTTTTTGTTGAGATGCGTTTTCGCCATGTTGCCAAGGCTGGTCTCAAACTCCTGGGCTCAACTGATCTGCCCACCTTGGCCTCCCAAAGTGCTAAGATTACGGGCATGAGCCACTGTGCCCGGCCAGCAATTCTAATAGAGTGAGACTTATAATGTCTGGGTGCAGTGGCTCATGCCTGTAATCCTAGCACTTTGGGAGCCTGAGGTGGGTGGATCCCTTGAGGTCAGGAGTTCGAGACCAGCCCAGCTAACATGGTGAAACCCCGTCTCTACTAAAAATACAAAAATTAGTGAGGCGTGGTGGCAGGTGCCTGTAATCCCAGCTACTCAGGAGGCTGAAGCATGAGAATCGCTTGAACCCAGGAGATGAAGCTTGCAGCGAGCCGAGATTACACCACGGCTCTCCAGACTGGGCAACAGAGGGAGACTCATTCTCAAAAAAAAAAAAAAAAAAAAAGTGAGACTTAAAATCTTTCAGTCAGATCTACCCAAAAGCATCGAAACCAGTGACTCAAACAGTGAACACCCATACTCATAGCAGCGTTATTCACAATCACCAAAAAGTAGAAACAACCTAAATGTCCATCAACAGATAAATGAACAAACAGATCGTGTGGTCTCTACACACAATGGAATATTATTTAGCCTTTTAAAAAGAAGAAAATTCTGACACATGCCACAACATGGTGGACCCTGAAGAAATTATGCAAAGTAAAATCAGCCATATACAAAGTAACAAAAACGAGTTTGACTCCACTTATACGAGGTCCCTAAGGTAGTCAAAATCATAGAGACGGGAAGTAGAATGACTGCCAAGAGCTGGGGCGTTATTGTTGAATGGGTATAAAGTTTCAATTTGGAAAGAAGAAAAAATCCTGGAGATGGAGAGTGGTGATGGTTACACAACCATGTAAATGCATTTAATGCCACTGAGATGTACACTTAAGAATGGCTAAATGTGCTGGGCGTGATGGTTCATGCCTGTGATCCCAGCACTTTGGGAGGCTGAGACATGAGGATCACTTGAGTGCAGGAGTTTGAAATCAGCCTGGGCAACATAGGGAGACCCCTTCTCTACAAAAAAAATTAAAAATTAAAAAAAAAAATTAGCCTGGCATGGTGGCATGCACCTGTAGTCCCCAACTACTTAGGAGGTTGAGGCAGGAGGATCTCTTGAGCCCAGGAAGTGAAGGCTGCAGTGAGTCGTGATCTTGCCAGTGTACTCTAGCCTGGGCAACAGAGTGAAACCGTGTCTTAAAAAACAGAAAAATGGTTAAATGGCAAATTTTATGTCATGCATATATGTATATTTTGCCACAATAAAAAAATACATAAAAAATTTTCCAGTGAGATTATATCACCCCAAACCTTCTCAAGGATCCTACTTCACTCTGATTCAAGACTAAAGTCCTGGCCAGCTATGGTGGCTCATGACTGTAATCCCAGCACTTTGGGAGGCCAAGGCTGGTGGGTCATTTGAGGCCAGGGGTTCAAGCCCAGCCTGGCCAACATAACAAAACCCCATCTCTACTAAAAGACAGAGTATTTTTGTATTTTTAGTCTCTACTAAAAATCACTTGAATCACGAGAATCACTTGAACCAGGGAGGCGAAGTTTGCAGTGAGCTGAGATTGTACCACTGCACTTCAGCCTGGGCAACAGAGTGAGACCCTGTCTCAAAAAACAAACAATGAGGCCAAAGTCCCTACACTGGCCTACAAGACTCTCCCACAAGGTTTGCTCCCATCCCCCCATTACCTCTCTGAACCCCCCCTTAGTCTCTTCTCTTTGTTCACTTCCTATCTGGACACACCGGTCTCCTTGCTACTCCTCAAACACACCCAGCACACACCCCACTGCCCTTGCTATTCCCTCTGCTTGGTACATTCTTCTCCCAGACATCTGCAGAGCCAACTTCCATACCTCCTTTAGGTTCCTGTTCGTGAGTCCCCTTCTCTGATCATCCTATTTAAAGCTCAACCTCAGTCAGGCACGGTGGCTCATGCCTGTTACCTCATCACTTTGGGAGGCCGAGGAGGGTGGATCACTTTAGGTCAGGAGCTCGAAATCAGCCTGACCAACATGGTGAATCCTCATCTCTACTAAAAATACAAAAATTACCCAGGCGTGGTGGCAGGTGCCTGGAATCCCAGCTACTCGGGAGGCTGAGGCAGGAGAATCACTTGAACCCGGGAGGCGGAGGTGGCAGTGAGCAGAGATCACACTGCTGCACTCCATCCTGGGCAACAGGGCAAGACTGTCTCAAAACAAACAAATAAGCAAAACAAACAAAAAAAACCCCTCAAACTCCACTCATCTCCTCAGGCCTGCATCTGTTTTTCTGCATAGCCATTATTACCATCTAGACATTCTTTATCTTACTTGTGTTTTGTCTGTCTTCTCTCACTAGAATGCAAGCTCCACGAGGGCAGGAGTTTTTGCCTTGCTGACCAGTGTATCTCTAGTGCCCAGAACACATAATCAGTGATCATTAATATTTGGCCTTCATTGTTTTTTGAGACCGGGTCTCACTCTGTTACCCAGGCTGGAGTGCAGTGGTGTGATCATAACTCACTGCAGCTTCCAACTCCTGGGCTCAAGCAATCCTCCCACCTCAGCTTCCTGAGTAGCTGGGACTGTAGGAGTGTGCCACCATGCCCAGCGAATTTATTTTTTATAGAGGTGGGATCTTGCTGTGTTGCCCAGGCTGGTCTAACTTCTGGGCTCAAGCAATCCTCCTATATCTGCCTCCCAAGTAGCTGGGACTACAGGCACATGCCACCATGCCTAGCTAATTTTTTAAATTTTCGTAGAGATAGGGGAGTCTCACTTTGTTGCCCAGGCTGGTCTCGAACTCCTGGCCTCAAGCAATCCTTCCACCTCAGCCTCATAAAGTGCTGAGATTACAGGCGTAAGCCACCGCACCCAGCCCTGGCCTTACTTCATTCTTTTTTATGACCTCAGAGAATTCAGCAGCTTGAAAATGACAGAATATATCTTATCATTCATTTCACCCCTGCACGTTTAGGAAGTTCTTAGCGTAGTACAGTGTTAGAGCCTTTTAAAGTCTCCAAGCCTCAACCTGAACTTTCTCAGGGTTTCCGGGTGCAACTGAAAACCTCTGTGGCAAAATCACAGTTTGTTCCCAGATCCTCCTCTTCCCCAGGTCAAGGCCCTAGGAGCTGATTAAATTTTTAGTCTGAGCAAGTGGGAAGAGAAAAATGGAAAAGTATGTGCTCTGAGCTGCCAGGTGAGTCCTGAGCGTCAGACTGGCTGCGCCCTGTGCGATCTGAGGCTTTGTGGTTGGATTTCTGGGAACAATGTGAAAAAACTGCCAGGCTTGGTAGTGGCCGATTCTTGTGGCCGACTGGCCAGGCTGAGGGAAAGGTCAGGCTGAGGTGACCTGGACATACCGGGAGTAGAGGCCCCACACTCAGTTCCCCTTGGGGCAGAAACAAGAGGCCCAGGCTGGGTATGGGACACAGGGAGAGGGGGTGCCACAGGAATCCAGAGAACTGAGGCCATCCAAGCCAAGCAGGAATAGGAGACTCTTGTCTCACCAAGTCTCCTGACTGCTTATTTTCCAGAAAACCAGGAAATTGACATTTGTATGTGATTTTCTGGTTTTTAAACATTGGTTCGAAAATCTAAAACATGGCAGGTTGACAAAAGCTGGATCTCTCCCGTCCTCTACCCACCCCACTCGAGGGCTGTCAGTGTGCAACTCTGCAGGTTAGCAAAACATTTCGGAACATGGACTTCGTTCTTGTTCTTTGGGTTTCGTGGCTGTTTGGGCAAGTTCCTTGACACCTCCAGGTCTGTGAAATGGGAACAAAAATTTAAAGGGCTGGGGAATATTGGAGACAGAAAGAGGGATAACAAAAAGGATATGGATTGTGTCAGCTGGTATGTTGTGGTCACAGGCAGGGAAGCACCTGGAGCTTGCTGTGGTCTGGGGCATTGAGATTGAGGATCAGGGGACAGGCGCAGTGCCTCACGCCTGTAATCCCAGCCCTTTGGGAGGTCGAGGCAGGCAGATCACGAAGTCAGGAGATCAAGAGCACCCTGGCCAACATGGTGAAGCCCCATCTCTACTAAAATACAAAAAGTTAGCTGGGTGTGGTGGGGCACGCCTGTAGTCCCAGCAACTCAGGAGGCTGAGGCAGGGGAATCGCTTGAACCCGGGAGGCGGAGGTTGCAGTTAGCCAAGATCACGCCACTGTACTCCAGCCTGGCCACAGAGCAAGAATCCGTCTCAAAATTTAAAAAAGGAGAGAGAGATTGAAGATCAGGGATCTGTCTTTGATCAATGGAATGAAATAAGGATTCCACCAACCCAGCCAGAGACCCAGCGCCCGGGGGCCTCCGGACCTGTAGGTGGCACTGCATCTCTGGGAGTCTCCTTAACCCTCTGTCTCAGGGGGCTGCACATGCCCCAAGCCCTGGCTTCCCTTTCAGGACTTAGGCAGGCAGTTGCCTATCTGAGCCTCACTCACTGTTAGACTTAACATTTGTACTTGGTGTTGTTTACATTCTCAGTTTAGAGCCAGACATTCTAGTCTGTCAAGATTCTGCAAATAGATGTATTAGCTCTTCCTCCTCACTTCCTTCTTTTGCAATTTGGATACAATTTTCACCAGAATCGGCCAGGAGTCTTTTGGTTGCAAGCAACAGATACCCCAAGATTGCTTAGCAAAAAGGAAATTTATAGCCTTATGCATCTGAAATGTCCAGGAGGTAAGGCTAACCTCTGGTATGTTTTTAGTTGGGTCAAACAATGATATCGGGATCTAGTTTCTCTTTGTCATCTTTCTGGGTGGAATCCATTATTATACAGCCTATTCCAAAATATAGCTCCCCATCTGAAAAACTCCCAAGCCAGTGAAACTCCCTGAGAGCTCAATGAAAGAGTCCTTGTATAGAGTTTCACCAATCAGAGTTGATCTGACTTGGGTCATGTCCCACATATGAACAAATTACTATCCCAAGAGGAATACAAAATGCTAATTAATAGGCCTGGGCCATATCCACCCTGAATGGGGTGGTAATGAATGAAGTCAATACCCCTAAGATGAAAATACAGACTAGCAGTGAAAAAGGAGTGGTGACCCCGGAGCTAAACCAACTGCAGTTCCTGAAGTAAAATGAATGGATATTTGGTGTCCCCAACTCTCCCACACCCCCAAAAGAATATTCACCTTGTCTTCCATGTAAAGTATTGTGATAGATGGTGGTTATAAAGGGTAATATGGTTTCAACATCTAACACTCCTCTGATTTCTAGGGCTAGATTGGCTGATCTTGGATCCCCTCTCAGACCTCATCTCCTAAAATTGCACTAACCCAAAGAAAGCAAAAGGGCTGTCTTTCCACAATACTACAAAAATATTCAACAGAACATTTTTTTGGCCCTGAGATACCTCCCAAACCAGTCATAAATCCTTTCAGGCATGAATTCATCTGACTCTGCCATAATTCAACCCACAAATCTTAATCCATAAAAAGAGATTTTTAAAAATTTGGCCAAATTAACGCAGGGCAGGTTCTTGGCTTCACTCAGGAAGAAATTCAAGAGCCAGCTAGCTGGTGGTGGAAGAAAACAGCCTTATTGAAGGCAGCAGCAGTGTTAGGGCTCTGTCCCTGCTCCTGCAGAGCAGGGCTACCCCATGACGGCCAGAGCAGCCTAGCAGTCATATTTATACCCACTTTTAATGACATGCTAATTAAGGGGGCAGGTTATTCAGAGATAGCTAGAAAACGGGCGGTAACTTCTGGGTGTTGCCATGACAATGGTAAACTGTAATGGCACTGATGGCCCTGTTTTACGGAGAGGTGCTGTTGGTGTCTCTTCCGTGTTTGGCCAGTCTTCAAACTGGTCCGGAGTCAAGTTTTGCCTACTTCCTACTTCAAAACGATCCACAGTGCTAAAGTCCATGTGGGCGCTGTCTAATGCTGTCAGACTATAGACCCTAACAAAAAGAGGAAAGAAGTTGGTTTTCTCCTCAGGAGGCCAAGTTAACTACAGAGCACAACACTCTTTCTTCATAGTTGCTTAAACATTGATGCCTTAAAAGTTGCCAGCCTAACATCAACCAGTCTGGAGTTCCCAAACATCCCAAAATTCCAACTCTCCAACAATGGAAATCATGACACAAAATGAAGATGTCAGTTGTATAAAGCTGGTCACAACAGGACAGTTTCACAGGGCACTCATTCTAAAAATGTCCAACAGGCCCCAAAGGAAAACCTTCAAAAATAACGTATTGGGTTGAACCATATGAAATTGCTATTTTTTTCTTTTTTTCTTTTTTGAGATGGAGTCTCACTCTGTCACCCAGGCTGGAGTGCAGTGGCACAATCTTGGCTCACTGCAGCCTCCACCTCCCAGGTTCAAGTGATTCTCCCACCTCAGCCTCCTGAGTAGCTGGGACTACAGGTGCGCACCACCATGCTTAGCTAATTTTTTGTATTTTAGTAGAGATGGGGCTTCACCATGTTGCCCAGGCTGGTCTCAAACTCCTGAGCTCAGGCAATCCGCCCACCTTGGCCTCCCAAAGTGCTGGGATTACAGGCATTAACCACCCTGCCCAGCCAAAATTGCTATTTTCATACGTCAATAATAGTCAAATATCAACAATTTTATATGGTCACAACCAAATACACCTGGGAAGCATTGGTTTTCAAAGTGAGGTCCACGGACCCCTGGGAGGTCCCAGAGATCCTTTCAGGAGGAACTGTGAAGTCATACTCACTTTCATAATAATCCTAGGATGTTATTTGCCTTTTTCACATATGGACATTTTCCCTAACAGTGCAAAAGCAATAGTAGGTCATCACTGGTCATTAGAGAAATGCAAATCAAAACCACAATGAGATCCCATCTCACTCCAGTTAGAAAGGCGATCATCAAAAAGTCAGGAAATAACAGATGCTGGAGAGGATGTGGAGAAATAGGAACGCTTTTACACTGTTGGTTGGAGTGTAAATTAGTTCAACCATTGTGGAAGACAGTGTGGCGATTCCTCAAGGATCTAGAACCAGAAATACCATTTGACCCAGCAGTCCCATTACTGGGTATATACCCAAAGGATTATAAATCATTCTGCTATAAAGATGCATGCACACGTATGTTTATTGTGGCACTATACACAATAGCAAAGATGTGGAACCAACCCAAATGCCCATCAATGATAGACTGGATAAAGAAAATGTGGCACATATACACCATGAAATACTATGCAGCCATAAAAAAGGATAAGTTCATGTCCTATGCAGGAACATGGATGAAGCTGGAAACCGTCATTCTCAGCAAACTAACATAGGAACAGAAAACCAAACACTGCATGTTCTCACTCATAAGTGGGAGCTGAACAATGAGAACCCATGGACACAGGGAGGGGAACATCACACACCGGAGCCTGTCGGGAGTGGAGGGCTAGGGAAGGGAGAGCATTAGGAGAAATACCTAATGTAGATGACGGGTTGATGGGTGCAGCAAACCACCATGGCACCTGTATACCTGTGTAACAAACCTGCATGTTCTGCACATGTACACCAGAACTTAAAGTATAATAATAAAAAAAGAAAAAAAAAAAAGCAATGGTGGGTCAAGTTACATGAAGCTGAATTTACTTCATTTACTTCAACTAAAACAACAGATTGCAGCCAACTGAATACAAGAATCCTGCTATCTCTTTTTAAGCCAAGCATTAAAGAGATTTGCAAAAATGCTTAACAGTGCCCTTCTTCCCACTGACTTTTTTTTTGAAAAATATTTTTTCAGCCAGGCATGATGGCTCACACCTGTTATCTCAGCTCTTTGGGAGGCTGAAGTGGGAAGATTGCTTGAGGCCAGGGATTTGAGACCAGCTTGGGTAACATAGTAAGACTCTGTCTCTAGAAGAAAAAAAAAAAACAAAAAAACTTTTTCTAATTAGCCAGAAGCAGTGGCACGCACCTTGTAGTCCCAGCTAAGGTGGGAAGATGGCTTCAGCCCAAGAGTTGGAGACTGCAGGGGGCTATAATCATACCACTGCACTCTAGCCTGGGCAACAAATTGAGACCCTGTCTCCCTTTACCAAAAAAAAAAAAAGAAAAGAAAAAAATCATAAAAAGCCTTTCATTTATGTCAACAAGTAGTGGGCTTATTAGTTAGAGTGTAATGCATTAATAAATATTTTTAGGTATGAGTTTTAATGTCTCATACGGAAACTATCATTATATAAACAAAACAACATACATGTGTTGAAAACACACATATGTTTATGTGTGTGTGTGCGTGTGTGTCCCATATAAACAAAAAGTCTCGGGTATTCTATAATTTTTAAAAGTACAGAAGATTCCTGGCTGGGCACGGTGGCTCACGCCTGTAAACCCAACACTTTGGGAGTCCTAGGCAGGTGGATCTCTTGAGTCCAGGAGTTCCAGACCAGCCTGGCCAACAAGAAGAAACCCCATCTCTACAAAAAAATACAAACAAATTAGCCGGGCATGGTGGTGAGTGCCTGTAATCCCAGCTACTAGGGTGGCTGAGGTAGAAGAATGGCTTGATTCCGGGAGGCGGAGGTTGAGGTGAGCTGAGATCACACCACTGCACTCCAGCCTGGGCAACAGAGTGAGACTCTGTCAAAAAAAAGAAAAAAATACAAAAGATGCTTAAGACAAAAATTTTGAGAATGACTGCATTAGGACAATCTATGGAGAAATATACAGGAAACGAAGTGTTAAGGATATTGGCAAAAAAGTGACTGAAATGATAGTCCTGAAACCTTGACTTGATGAGGAGAGAAAAGAAACGGAAGAGAAGATTCGAGGAAATGCGCAAGGCCCGCCAGTGCCCTGACGCTGGAGCACAGGTGTAGCGGGCGCTCCAGAGGGGGCCAGAGGTCCCAAACTCTGGGTGGGCTGTTTGAATTTCTAACGCAAAGATCGGACCTATAGGGGATGACTGAGATCTGGAAGGTCTCCACCTTGGTGGAGGTGGAAGAGGCAGAGGGAAGAACGTTCCTGGAAAAAGTGACTGCACGGGTCCCCCTAAAATCACCAACTTGCCCAAAGGACACTGTGTCTGCGGCGGTGTGGACGTGATGGGGGCGCGACTGTACAGGTGAGCGGGATGCTTCGCCGAGGTGAACGCGACAGGTACACGCGTGGGGTGGGATGGAGTGTTCATATATGTGGCATGTGATATGTACTGAGGGGACGTGGGGGACACTCGGATGAGGGGTCTGTGGACATATTCGTGGTGCATGTGGGTATCGCTGATGTCCCAAGGTGAGGAGGGAGAATGCGGAGCGTGTGCGTGCAGGGGGCGTTTAGTGTCCCTGAACGTGGCGTCTGGGGGCTGGAGCTTATTGGGAGGCGAGGGAGGTGGCCGGGGGAGCAAGGACCTTGCGTGTGGCCAGGCCGGTAGCGCCCGGTATGCTCCGCCCGCGGGCGCTCCCGGTGCTTCCCCGCCCCTGAGCCTGCTCCCTCCCCTTCGATCTCGCCGCGCTCGCCGGGTGTCCCAGTGTCACCACCTCTTGGCCGCGGCCGCCAGCTTAGCGCGCACCGCCGCCTCCGCCACCGCCGACAGCACGCATCCTCCGTGTCCCCGCTCTGCCGCCCGAGCAGGTATGACGGCGACCCCAGGTTCGCACCCGGTCTCTCGCGCGCTGCCCAGAGTCCTGCGCGCCGCACCTTCTCCCGCCCAACCCCGGCCAGCGCGCTCCTGTCCCGGCCTCAGTTTCCCACGGGAGGGCGCTTGGGTGCCTATCTGCGGCGCCGGGGACCCGGCCTGGGGACTGAACCGATTGGGGGCGGAGGGGAGAGCTGGAGTCTGGGAAAAACCCCCAGGGTGCGAAAGGCGGGACCGGGCGAGGGTCCCCGGTGTGTCTGGGACCTCAGAGACGGCGGCAAAGTCCTGGCACGGAGTGGGCGGAGTGAGAGGTTGTTCAAGAGGTGACAACAATGAAACTCGAGAGCGCTTTCTACGTGCTGGGCGCAGCGCAGCAGAGCGCCTCGCTCAAACGACCTTACTTCGCCCACAGGGCATCCCTGTGGGTTGGTTCTCTTCCTGTCCCCATTTTGCAGAGGTGCAAACTGAGGGTCAGAGGGTGGGAAAGCTTCCCTAGGTCCCAGGAACAAGTTGCTGAGCTCAGATTTGAACCCAGGCAGTCCGACCCTGGAGCCTACCTCGTGGGCTGTCAGTTGCGACCGGGGGAATGTGCGTTTCTTCTCTAAGCGTCCCATTTGGGGTGATGCTGTGGAGGCGGCCAGATCCGAACGCCCTGCAGTTGTCGGCGCTGAGCACTCTGCAGCGCTAAGTTGATGTCTGGAGAATGTAATATGGCTTAGGTGTGCTGTGGAGGGAGAGGGTACAGGGACATTCTCACTCTAGCATGGAGGAGGAAACTGAGGCACAGAGTTTAGGGAGGAAGCAGCAGAGAGCTCCAGTCCACAAAAGGCACATCTTCCCACTCACACAACCAAGACTGGCTTTGGTCCCTGGCAGCCCAGCTCTCACAAAGCCCGGTGAATGGGTCTGAAAGCTCCCAGAGACCTGAGCATCCGTGTCTCAGATCCCAGCATCCATGAGTGACCCAACCTGCCTACCCATTGAACTGTGTAATTCCATGCAGAACACAGGGATCCATTCTTCCTCCTCTGTAATCCTCCACCCCTGCCCTCCCAGCTCCCCAAAGAGAACCACCTTCATAATTTGGGGTGTTTCCTTCTAGACGTTTTCCTCCACCTACACAGTCATATATACAGAGCCATAGAAAATATGTAAAATACTTAGTAATGTTGAAGGCGGATGTTTAATGGAAATGGTACAACCCTTGGGAGGCTCAGGCAGGCGGATCACTCGAGGTCAAGAGTTTGAGACCAGCCTGGCCTACATGGTGAAACCCCATCTCTAAAAAATAAAAAAAAAAAGAAGCCGGGCATGGTGGCATGTGCCTGTAATCCCAGTTACTCAGGAGGCTGAGGCAGGAGAATTGCTTGAACCCGGGAGGTGGAGGTTGCAGTGCGCTGAGATGGCACCATTGCACTCTAGCCTGAGTGAAAGAACAAGACTCTGTTTCAAAAAAAATAGAACTAGAAGTAGAAATGGTATAACCCACCTATGTCATTCTGCACCCTAAGCCCTCTCATCTCCAGTTATTCATGCTGCTGCATATAAACCCAGCTTAGTTATTTAAATTGCTGCATGGATCCCCACCATGGATAATTCCTACCGATGGGAATTTAGGTGACAAAAATGTTCAGGTTGGTTTTTTTTTAAGTGTCTTCTATAAATTGTTATCTCGGGGTTAAGTTCAATGTCCTGTTCTTTATCCTAAACTAACTTCACAGGATCTGAATTTAGGGGAAGAGGTCCTCTCTTTTCCACTGCTCACATACAGACCCATACATGCACGCACACACACACATACACACGCGCGCACATATATGGGTACATATGTATGTTCACACACAAGCACACATATGCACACATACGTGAGACATACACACAAGCATGTGTACATGCATGCATACACATACACAGGTGTGTGCACACACCTCTATTCTGTCTATGGCCAAGGACAAACTCTAGCTGCAGTCTCTGCTGGTCCCAAAGGCTGGGACTCAGTCAGGCCACTGGCTCTGCCTGGCCATGCCCCAGTGGGCAGAGGTTCCATCAGGGCTACCTCCAGGGTTTCTCTATAGATGCCCCCCAAAGCCAAAGTCACCCTCCAATAGCAGACAAAAGGAGAGTTGAGAACCACAGACTGGCAGATTGGACTGTCCAGGGTCCCATTCATGTACCACAAACCTTGTAGGTCCAGGCTGTGGTGTGAAGAGAGTGTGTTTTCTGTAGACTGTATGACAGGACCCTTAAAACTTTGGTGGAACCCATGATCCGGGTTGATGAAAACCTAGAATCAGAGACACTACGTTATAATCCCAGCTTCACCACTTTCTACTTCAGGCAATTCCCTTCCCCTCCCTGAGCCATAGTTTTCACATCTGTAAAATGGGCATGATGATAATGGCACCCTCCCCAAACTGTTAGGTGGATGAGTGGGATGATGTAAACAAAACGTAGCAACTCATCAGCATCAGTGAGCAGGAAGTCTTTTCCTGAACAGGGGAGACCTGGAGATGGCCCTGGGGCAGGGGTGATGCCTACAGCCACTGTTTGTGACTTCATCCACATCCCAAGTGCAGACCAGAGGGTCCTGAGCACTGAGTCCTGAACCAAAGAAGAGATTTCTGCTTGTTGAGAGCCAAGCCCAGCTCACTGTGGAGTCCAGAAGTGTCATGTTACTTACAAAGGGTCTAAGGTGTGCCTGGTCCTGAGTTAAGACACAGAAACAAAGTGAGCTGAGGTGCTCCCCTTTGGAATATAGGAGACAGCAAAAGTCACAAAGAAGGCCTGTGGACTTTCAAATTTTTAGATTATTCCCAAGATTTTAAAAATCAGTTCATGTAAGACTCCATATTTCTGGATCCTCTTGAGATATCAGTAAAGCTGGCAACGGCCAGGCATGGTGGCTCATACCTGTAATCCCAGCACTTTGGGAGACCAAGGAGGGTGGGTTGCTTAAGCTTAGGAGATCAAGACCAGCTTGGGCAACATGGCAAAAACCCGTCTCTACTATATCTATATCTATATCTATATCTATATCTATATCTATATCTATATCTATATCTATCTATCTATATATATGCTGTGTGTGTATATATATATAGGCTGGGTATGACGGCATGTACCTACAGTCCCAGCTACGGGGGAAGCTGAGGTGAGAGGCTCTCCTGAGCCCAGGAGGTTGAGACTATAGTGATCTGTGATCACATAATTATACTCCAGCTTGGCCAACAGAGTGAGACCCTGCCTCAGAAAAGGAAAAGAAAGAAAGAAAAGAAAAGCTGGCAACTCCAGGCCGGACATTCAGCTGCCCCCTTACGTGGAGCAGGCACCTTGCAGGGCATGACAGTCACTACCTGGCCCACCCCTCATTCATAAAGGGCAGCTAATATAAAAGGTAACACCACAGACTCCACAGCCAGTCTCTATCTCCCAGCTATGCAGTGGATTAATTACAAGTTTCAGGCCAGGCGCAGTGGCTCACACCTGTAATCCCAACACTTTGGGAGGCTGAGGCAGGTGGATCACCTGAGTTCAGGAGTTCGAGACCAGCCTGGCCAACATGGTGAAACCCTGTCTCTACTAAAAATACAGAAATTAGCTGGGCATGGTGGTGGGTGCCTGTAATCCCAGCTACTTGGGAAGCTGAGGTGGGAGAATCACTTGAACCCAGGAGGCAGAGATTGCAGTGAGCCAAGACTGCACCATTGCACTCCAGCCTGGGAGAAAAGAGCGAAACTCTGTCAAAAACAAAAAACAAAAAACAAAAAAAAAGAAAGAAAGAAAGAAAAGAAAGAAAGCAACCCATGTTTCAGGCAAATTGTTTAGCATTTTTTGCAACTCCATTTCCTTACGTGTAAAACAGGCATAATAAATAGCATTTGCCTCAAACGGTTATGCTGGGCATTAAATGAGTCAACACACATGAACCCCTTAGCACAGTGCCTGACTCGAGTAAGCACTGTCTAACCATTGCTGATGCTGATGCTGATGCTGATAATGGCTGATAACGGTGCCTGCCTGCCTGGCCCCTGTAACAGTGGATTTATACTCCAATTATATTCCTTATAAAATGTGGTAGGAACATAGTAAGGGAGGAAGGAAGGAAAGTAACACTTTGAGTCCCTTCTTCAAATAAGATGCTGCAATACCTTTTCTGGCCAAGGACAAGAAAGGAACATTTCAAGGAACGGTTCAAAGAGAAGGGCTTTTTAAGGTGGGTTTTAAAGGATGAATAGGAGTTCTTCTGGAGCAGTGGAGTGAGAGAAGCATTCCACACAGAGGAAACAGCCTTTACAAAAGCCTAGAGGCATGACGAAAGGAAGTATGTTTAAGAAGTGATGTAGTCTATTGTCACTTTGTAGTAGGGTGAGTAGGAGGAAAGACAGGAAGATGTATCTGAAAAGTGAGAAAAGGAACTTGAGGCCGTGATGGGGCGTGAGGCAGGAATAGGGATGAGCATTTCTTGAGTGACTACTGTGTGCAGGTGCTCTTGTAGTCATCACCCCTGTAGTCATAATGCCCTGGGAGTCGCGTTTTGTGATCTCCATTCTACAGATGAGTTAGACTGAGGCTCAAGAAGAGTAAACCACTTGCCCAAAATCTTGCAGTGGGTCAGTGGTAGAGCTGGAGTTGGACACCAAATCTGTCTGATTCAAAACCCGTGAGCCCTTGCTGAACCTCAGTTTTCTTACTGTAAAGTGGAACTAGTACCAGTAAAACCCACTCCACGGGTGTGCTGGGAGGGTTCAATGACAGAATGAATGCATAGTCCCTAGCACACAGCAACTGCTACCATTATTTTGACTGGAATGAAGCCTGTGCTCCTTTTTGCGGGGGCAGGGGGAGACAGAGTTTCATTCTTGTCACCCAGGCTAGGGTGCAATGGTGTGATCTTGGCTCATTGCAACCTCCACTTCCCGGGTTCAAGCAATGCTCCTGCCTCAGCCTCCCAAGTAGCAGGATTACAGGAGCCCGCCACCATGCCCAGCTAATTTTTGTATTTTTAGTAAAGACAAGGTTTCACCATGTTGGCCAGGCTGGTCTCAAACTCCTGACTTCAGGTGATTCACCCACCTCGGCCTCCCAAAGTGCTGGGATTACAGGGGTGAGCCGCCACGCCCGGCCGCCTGTGCTCCTTTAAACCCCTTGGCCTCACATGGTGGACCAACCTCCGATGGGGGAACCCAGGGAGTGAATGACCTAGGCCAGTGGGCCTCAAAGTGTAGTCCCCTCACCAGCAGCATAATCTTCACCTGAGCTTATTGGAAATGCCAGGCGCAGTGGCTATCGCCTGTAATCCCAACTGCTTGCAAGGCTGAGGCAGGAGGACCACTTGAACCCAGGAGTTTGAGACCAGCCTAAGCAACACAGCAAGACTCTACAAAAAAATTCAAAAATTAGCCGGGTGTAGTGGCACATGCCAGTAGTCCCAGTTACTTTGGGAGGCTGAGGTGAGAGGATTGCTGGAGACCAGGAGGTTGAGGCTGCAATGAGCTATGATCACCTGATGGCACCCCAGCCTGGGCAACAGAGACCGAGACCTTTGCTCAAAACGTAATGAATTCATTGAAAAGATAGAAAGAAATGGCAAATTCTCAGTCAGGTGTGGTGGCGCATGCCTGTAGTCCCAGCTACTCACAAGGCTGAAGTGGAAGGATTGCTTGAGCCCAGGAGTTTGAAGGTGCAGTGAGCTGTGATCACTGGGCTAGACTCCAGCCTGGGTGACAGAGCAAGACTCTGTCTCTAAAAAAGTAAAAAGAAAGAAAGACATGCAGAGTACAAGCCAGGTGCAGTGGCTCCCACCTGGAATCCCAGCACTTAGGGAGGCTGAGGTGAGAGGACCAATTGAGGCCAGGAGTTGAAGACAAGACTGAACAACGTAGCAAGACTCCATCTCTGCACAAAATGAAAAATTAGCCAGGCATGGTGGTGCACACCTGTAGCCCTAGCTACTCTGGAGGCTGAGGCAGAAGGGTTGCTTGAGCTCAGGAGTTTGAGGCTGTAGTGAGGCATGATCATGCCATTGTACTCCAGCCCAGGTGACAGAATAAGGCCCTGTCTCTAAAAAACAGAAATGCAGATTCTCACACCCATCCCAGACTTCCCACATCAGAGACTCTCAAAATCTGTATTTTATTTTATTTTATTTTATTTTATCTTCTCTTATTTGTTTATTTATTTTGAGACAGAATCTTGCTCTGTCACCTAGGTTGGAGTGCAGTGGCACAAACTTGGCTCACTGCAACCTCTGCCTCCCGGGTTCAAGCGATTCTCCTGCCTCAGCCTCCCAAGTAGCTGGGACTACAGGTGCCCGCCCTGACACCCAGCTAATTCTTGTATTTTTTTTTGTAGAGATGGGGTTTCACCATGTTGGCCCGGCTGGGCTCGAACTCCTAACCTCAAGTGATTCACCTGCCTCGGCCTCCCAAAGTGCTGGGATTACAGGCATGAACCACCACTCCTGGCCACAATCTGTATTTTAATAAGCTCTCTCAGTGATTCTGATGGACATTCAAGTTTGAGAACCACTGGCCTAGAGTAAAACTTCAAATGAGATCTCCTCCAGCCACCTGTATCTGCCTCAAAATAGAAGGGAGGGTGGATGGTGCAGAGTTCTGTCCTCAGCAAAGACATAATCTGGAGGGTATGTCAAAAGATAAAGGCATGTCCCTCTCGGCCCTGGAGCTTGGAAGAAACCATTTTATTTTACAGATAGAAAAATTGCTAAGGGAGCTGGTGGAGTTCCTAGAACTATTATTCTTCCAAATTTGCTCAACATCCTAGACTTACAGCTTCCAGTCTGCCCCTCCTTGAGGGCCTGGGGCAAACTTGACTTTTAGAGGAGCTGCTTCCTAGTGAGGACTGCCCCTGACAGCTGAAGACCTGCCCCCACCCCACTGCAACTGTATTAGTTAGGGCTCTCTAGAGGGATAGAACTCATAGGATGGATGGACGGACGGACGGACGGACGGACGGACAGACAGACAGACAGACAGATAGATAGATAAAGGGGAGTTTATTAAGTATTAACTCACATGATCACAAGGTCCCACAATAGGCTGTCAGCAAGCTGAGGAGCAAGGAAGCCAGTCCGAGTCCCAAAACAGAACTTGGAGTCCGATGTTTGAGAGCAGGAAGGGTACAGCATGGGAGGAAAACGTAGGCTGGGAGGCTAGGCCAGTCTAGTCTTTTTACATTTTTCTCCCTGCTTTATATTCTAGCTGCTCTGGCAGCTGATTAGATGGTGCCCACTCAGATTAAGAGTGGGTCTGCCTTTCCCAGCCCACTGACTCAAATGTTAAATGTTAATCTCCTTTGGCAGCACCCTCACAGACACACCCAGGATCAATACTTTGCATCCTTCAATCCAATCAAGTTGACACTCAGTGTTAACCATCACAACCACCTTATAAAGAGCCTGTTCTTAGAGGCTCCTCTGTGCCTGTGGGCCTTCTCTCTTGGCCCCCATAAAAACATGGTCCAAGGCACAAGTCCCAGGCAGTAGGAAATGATCTCAACTCTACAAGAGGACTATTAAGGAGGTCCCAGGTCAAGCTCAGGCTGGGGACAGTCATATCCTGCAGATGATCTCAAATCAAGAAGCAGGCCCCTCCACACATCCTCTGTGAAGCACTGATTAAGAATCAGAAGGACAAGGCGTGGTGGCTCACACCCATAATCCCAGCACTCAGGGAGGCTGAGCTAAGAGGACTGCTTGAGGCCAGGAGCTTGAGACCAACCTGGGCAGCATAGTGAGACCCTGTCTGTATTTTAAAAATAAAAACAATAATTTTATTTTTAAGGCTTTACCTTCAAGATTGCTGGGTCTGACTACATAAAAGTTAATATGCTCTGCATGACCAAAAAAAAAAAAAAAAAAAAAAACCCCACATTAAACTCAGGCATTCCAAGCTAGTTAAAATATTTGCCACTGTTATGACCAAGAATTATTTTATGGATAGGGTTCTTGCAGGCTGAGCGCAGTGACTCATGGCTGTAATCCCAGCACTTTGGAAGACCAACGTGGGAGGATTGTTTGTTTGAGGCCAGGAGTTTGAGACCAGCCTGGGCAATATAGTGAGACCCCATCTCTATAAAAAAGAATGATTAGCCAGGCATAATGGCACATGCCTGTAGTCCCAGCTACTTGGGAGGCTGAGGCAGGAAGATGGCTTGTGCCTGGGCATTGGAGGCTGCAGCAAGCTATGATTGCACCACTGCACTCCAACTTGGGCAACACAGCAAGACCCTGTCTCAGGAGAAAAAGAAATGTGTTCTTGCAAATCAAAGACTAAATACCCCACCCAAAAAGTTAAAGAGCAAAGGCTATAATGTGGTTGATCATAGGAAAAGAAGCATACATTGAATTCACACAGATGAAAAAATTCTCAACTGCACTCCAAGAAAAGAAAACCACAATGATTGTTTTCAACCTGTCAGGTTGTCGAGTAACACTCAGTGTTGATGAAGATGCAGGAAAACCAAGACTCTCAAATTCAGTGGGTGAGGGTACAAATTGGTGCAAGTTCCTGGCCTGAGTCACACCATGGCCCAGCCTCAGATGAGGGAGCCCAGGGAGTGAATGGCCTAGGCCGGTGGTCAGGGTGCAAATTGGTGCAAGCTCTTGGCCTAACTCTGAGGGCAGTTAGGCAAACATGTCAACACTGAGGGTGCACATACGCTATGAATCTGACATTTCACCTGCAGGAATTGATCCTGTGGTTATCTCTGCATTGGACACAACGTGTTAGAACAAGGATATTCAGCACTGTGAGAACAAGTGATTGGAACTATTTAAAATGTCCATCAGAAAGGAACTAAGTTCTGTAAGTGTTGGAACAGCCACATAAAAGACTGGGAGGCAGCCATTAAAAAGAAAACAGTAGCTCTCTATAAAGGGATGTGAGGCCGGGCCAGGTGGCTCATGCCTGTAATCCCAGCACTTTGGGAGGCCCAGACAGGTGGATCACCTGAGGTCAGCAGTTCGAGACTAGCCTGATCAACATAGTGGAACCCCCGTCTCTACTAAAAATACAAAAATTAGCCAGGCGTGGTTGTGGGTGCCTGTCATCCCAGCTCCTTGGGAGAGTGAGGTAGGAGAATTGCTTGAACCAGGGAGGCGGAGGTTGCAGTGAACTGAGATCGTGCCACTGCACTCCAGCCTGGGCGACAGATGAAATACTGTCTCAAAAAACAAAAAAAAAAAAGTGATGTGAAACAATCTTCCAGATGTATTGCTAAAAGAGAATGTGTATATATACATGCACATTAAAATCTAGAGTGCACACTGGAAGCTAGTAATACTGTTTCCTTTATCGGAGGTGAAACTGTGGGTCTTAGGTGAAAAGGAGAATAATCTTTCATTACATAGAATTTGGCATTCTTCACTTTTTTTTTTTTTTGCCCCATACATTTATTATATTATAGTTACAAATTATAGCCACACGCCTTCTTATTTAAAACAAGCATAATGGCCAGGTGCAGTGGTTCTGGGAGGTCGAGGTGGGTGGATCACCTGAGGTCAGGAGTTCGAGACCACCCTGACCAACATGGTGAAAACTCATCTCTACTAAAAATACAAAAATTAGCCGGGCGGGTGGTAGGGGCCTGCAATCCCAGCTACTTGGGAGAATTGCTTGAACCCAGGAAGTGGAGGTTGCAGTGAGCTGAGATCACACCAGTACTCCAGCCTGGGCAACAAGAGCAAAACTCCATCTCAAAAAAATTAAAAAAATAAGTAAAAATAAAACAAGCATAATGTTGAAACAAGGTGGCTGAGTGCAGTGGCTGACGCCTATAATCTCAATAAACTTTGGGAGGCCAAAGAGGGGAGATTGCTTGAGGCCAGGAATTTGAGAACAGCCTGGGCAACATGGTGAGACTGTGTCTTAAAAAAAAAAAAAAAAAAAAGACAAAAGAAATAAGCTGAATTCCTTTTGACACCAACCAAATTATACATTATGCTTTCAAATTTAAAAAATATTATCTGTTTTCAAAAGTAGAGGCTTTCATCACAAAAAGACAAATATATGATTCTACTTATATGAAGTAACTAGAATAGGAAAATTTGTAGAGACAGAAAATAGAATAGAGGTTACGAGGACTGGGGGATGGGGGGTTATCGCTTAATGGGTACAGAGTCTCATTCTGTTTGGGACGATTAAAAAGTTCTGGAAATGCACACCTGTAATCCCAGCACTCTGGGAGGCCAAGGTGGGCGGATCGCTTGAGCCAGGAGTTCAAGATCAGCCCGGACAATATGGTGAAACCTCATCTCTGCAAAAAAGTACAAAAAAATTAGCTGGGTGTGATGGTGTGCACCTATAGTTCCAGCCACTTGGGAGACTGAGGTGGGAGGATCGCTTGAACCTAGGAGGTTGAGGCTGCAGTGTGCCATGATAGCACCATTGCACTCCAGCCTGGGTCACAGAGTGAGACCTTATCTCAAAAAAAACAAAAAAATAAAAGTTCTGGAAATGGATACTGATAGTGGTTGTAGTGTACTTAATGCCACTGAAGTGTATGCTTGCAGTTGGTTAAAATGATAAATTTTATGTTATATATTTTGCCACAGTAACAAAAATTGGGGGATGCAAAAAAAAAAAAAAAGAAACTAGGGGCTTTGACATCAGAATGCTTGGGCTCTCGTCTTTGGTTCTATCACTTCTCAGCTGTGTTTACTTGATCAAGTGGCTCTAACTCGTTAAGCCTCAGTTTTCCCATCTGTGAAATGGGGCTGCCTAACAGTGCTGGCCTCACAAAAATCCTGCAGGGATTCAATTACTTCATCCATACAAAATACTCTCTCTGCATGCCTGAGGCTCTTGTAGGAGGTCAGGATTAGGAGAGTAGGGAGGCTGGAATCAGCAATTGGACCAAATACTAAAAGCAGCAGATTCGAGTGGAGCAGGGACCTAGGGAATTTGTAAAAGCTTCAGGTCTGGGCTGGGCGCGGTGGCTCACACCTGTAATCCCAGCACTTAGGAGGCTGCAGTGGATGGGTCTCTTGCACCCAAGAGTTCAAGACAAGCCTGGGCAACATGGCAAAACCCAGTTTCTACAAAAAATACAAAAATTAGCCAGGTGGAGTGGCATGTGCTTGTAGTCCCAGCTACTTGGCAGGCTGAGGTAGGAGGATCACTTGAACCCCAGGGGCAGAGGTTGCAGTGAGCCAAGATCATGCTGCTACACTCCAGCCTGGGTAACAGAAGTTAAAAACCCGGTGTCCAAAAAAAAAAATCAAGTCTGGATTTTTATATCATTTTGCATTTGCAAAATTAAAAAGAAATTGTGTTTCCATAATGTAAACTGCAAAATGTAGATTCGAACAAAATCTTGTTGGCTGATGGGAGTACATAAAAGATGCAGCGATTCTTTACCTGGGGGCTACTAACCTGGACTGCTGGCTCTGCCACTTATTAGCTGGGTGACCTCAGGCAAGTTACTTAATTTCTCTGTCCTTCAATTTTCTCATCTGTAAATGGGAGATGATAAGATTCTCCCTTCATAAGGAATGTTATGAGGATTAAATGTGTCAAGTGCTTAAAACACTGCCCAGCAAACAGTAAGGCCTGAATACGTGTGTTAAATAATTGAACTTCAAATAAACCTGAAAGTCTTTTTGTTTTTGTTTGAGACAAAGTCTTGCTCTGTTGCCCACGCTGGAGTGCAGTGGCACAATCTTGGCTCACTGCAACCTCCACCTCTCTAGTTCAAGTGATTCTCAGGTCTCAGCTTCCCAAGTAGCTGGGATTCCAGGCACGTGCCACCATGCCCGGCTCATTTTTATATTTTTAGTAGAGACTGGGTTTCACCATGCTGGCCAGGCTGGTCTTGAACTCCAGACCTCTGCCTGCCTTGGCCTCCTCAAGTGCCGTGATTACAGGCGTGAGCCACCTCGCCTGGCCTAAGCTGAGGCTTTTTTTTTTTTTTTCTTTTCTTTTCGAGACAGAGTCTCACTCTATCGCCCATGCTGGAAGGCAGTGGCACAATCTCAGCTCACTGCAACATTTGCCTCCTGGGTTCAAGCAGTTCTCATGCCTCAACCTCCCCAATAGCTGGGATTACAGGCGTCCACCACTGCACCAGGCTAGTTTTGTATTTTTAGTAGAGATGGGATTTCACCTCATTGGCCAGGCTGGTCTCAATCTCCTGTCCTCAACTGATCTGCCTGTCTCGGCCTCAAAAAGTATTGGGATTACAGGCATGAGCCAGTGCACTTGGCCAACCCTGAAAGTCTTAGCATTTGTGTTTTAAAAACGGGGATTTATTTTTTACATGAAGAAAACAGTGTCCTAGCCAAAATACAGTCATGGGGCTGAAATGAATTTGGAGGAGTTTCCTGGGGTAGGTTTGACGAAAAGTGGCTTCAGGAGGCCAAAAACAGGGAAAGGATGCTCAACTGATGGGGTGAGGCTGTAAGACACTGAGGCTCAGAGAGGTTGAGAAACTTACCCTGGGGACACACAGCAATAACAGAACCTGAGTTTCAACCCCAACTCTCTCTTCCCCAGTGCCTCCCTGATTGGGAATTTTTTTTTTTTTTTTTTTTTTTTTGAGACAGAGTCTCGCTCTATTGCCAGGCTGGAGTGGCATGATCTCAGCTCACTGCAAACTCTGCATCCTGGGTTCAAGCAATTCCCCTGCCTCAGCCTCCCGAATAGCTGGGATTACAGGTGTGCACCACAATGCCTGGTTAATTCATGTATTTTTTGTAGAGATGGGGTTTCACTGTGTTGGCTAGGCTGGTCTCAAACTCCTGATCTCAAGTGATCCGCCCGCCTCAGCCTCCCACTGGCTGGAAAATCTTGATGATTGGGGGCTGCAGGTCTGGGGGCCACTGGTGGCCCCTTGGCAAATGTGGCTCTTTCCTTTCAGATCCCCAGGACCAATGTAGGCCACCTTGTTCCCCTCCACATGCTAGGGAGCTCATTCCTGAGCCAAGGTCTGGAAGGAGGACTGAGATCTGGAGTCTTCTGTAGCCTCTCTCAAGAGCTACTCCTGATTGGACTCATTTGAAGACCTTAAGCAGGGGCTGGGTTGCACCCTCCCAAAACTAGCTTTGTCTCACCTGCCGGCTGATTCCTGAAATTCCTCGGTGGGTGTCTCACCTATGTCTACATGTGGAGGCTGTTGATTCTCTAATTGAGCTCAAGTTTGAATCCTGATTGGAAAACACCACCACCCGCTACCTTACCCCCACCCCAGGAGGGATTACCTTTGTCTTTCTCAGGAACAAAGTTCACAACGCAGCAAGAAGGAGTTGGAGAGAGGCTTTGGCGGACTGGGTTAGGGAGAGAGACCACGAGGAAGCTTGGGATCTGAGGCCGTGGACTTCAAGACAGGCTTTCAAGGATTGTTTTAGAGATTGGAGGGTGGCGGGGAGGAATATGAAATGTTTAGAAGCATGCCTGGTACATGCCTGGCTCATTAATGGGGCCAGGAGGGGAGTGTGGGAGAGGAAAGGAGATAGAGAAGAGGGGGAGATTTAGGAAGAGAGAGAAAGCCCCAAGAGATGGCCATGGGCCTGCACAGGGCAGAGACCCCTGCCTCCAGCACCCAACACCTACCCTCCCGCCCTGGTTGCATTTGGGGGTGTGGTGGGGGAGCAGAGGCTGATGTAGGGAGGGGGAGGCCTTCATTATCCCACTACCTTGGAGGCAGAGCTTTGCCTGCCCCAGGAGAAGGGCCCAGGCGAGTTCTGGTTTACCCCAGGCTGTCTGGGGAGCCGATTCCTGTCCTTAAAACATTTTCTTTCTTTTCTTTCATTTTTATAGAGACGGGGTCTCGCTATGTTGCCCAGGCCGGTCTCAAACTCCTGGGCTCAAGCAATCCTCCCACCTCGAGCTTACAAAGTGTTGGGAGTATAGCCGTGAGCCACCTCACCTGGCTCCTTAAAGCATTAAGGGCAAGATTTGGGTGCTGAAGTCTCCCGCTCTCTTTAGCTGTACCTGGACAGGCTGTTTGTTTAACAGTTAAGAGTTTGGGAGTCAAGCAGGCTGGAGTTGGAGCTCAGCTGTGGGACAGGTGGACTCCCACCTGTCCACGGGATAACTTGGTGGGGGGAATTTAGGGGGATCGTGAGGCATTAGCAAGCCAAGTGCACAGCATGCTGACCCTCAGGCACTGGACCCACCCTGGCTATTGCTCTGATAACCTCCAAATGGTTGCTATGCTGCTCCTGCCCTGCTTGGAGAAGGGACGAGGGTAGGGCAATGATGGGAGAGCTCTGGGCGGAGAAGCCAGAAACAGTTTTATCTGCAGAATTCAGGGAAAATTGAAATCTCAGAGTCAGGGCCTTGGGTGAGTGGAGGGAGGGTGGATGCCTGAGTGGATGACAATCTGGTTGGTTACAAGTCGTTGGCTGTTGCAACGGGAGCCTAGCCAGGCCTCACCTCCCCCTATCCTTTGGCACCAGATGATAGAGAGAGTGGTGCCATCCTGGCCACAGGATGGTGAACCCACTGGGCAGATTCCCCTCCCCAACCCTCACAGAAAGCAGAACCTGGAGGAGAGCCGTGGTGGAAGGGAAGGAGGCTGCACATTTTCCTACATTTGAGTGGAAAGGGAGAAGACGCTTTCTTTCCCAATACAAAGCAGTTTTCTTTGCAACTCATTCATTCATTCATTCATGTTTAGGGAGTGTTTCCTGAGTGCTATAACACTAGTTCACAAGAACCAAAACACTCAGAGGCAAGGTTTTATGTGTTTTGTTTACTGCTATTGTCCAAGTTCCTAGTAGATACTCAGTGAACATTTATTGAATGAATGAATGAATCAATCAATCAATCAATCAATGATGGATGGACGGATGGATGCATACCACCATTGGGCTAGACACTGAATATACAGTGGTGACCCAGCCACATCTCTCATCCCCCAGGAAACTCCATGGACCCCCCATTCTCTGGTCCCCTCCCCATCTTCACTCCTAATCTTGAACTCCCAGTAGGGCCCCACTAATGGTGGCTGGGCCTGAAATGGGCAGGGCTGTATTCTTGTTGGATCTTATGATCCAGCTGGCTAAAAACCCTACCCTGAAGACCCCTCTACAAAGGATCTCATTCACTTGAGGAGGTGTGGCCACCTTGTCTGGGAACCCTGTTATTTTATTTGCCTTACGTACAAGGACTGAACTGGACTCAGTTTCTTTTTCAACACATGATATCGTTTACCAAATCAACTCTGATGGGGCCCAAATGACTCTCTCCTCTACAGTAATAATAATAAAAATAAGCACCGTTTTTTTGTGGGTGGTTTTGTTTGTTTTTGAAATGAAATCTCGCTCTGTCACCAGGCTGGGGTGCAGTGGCACGATCTCGGCTCACTGCAACCACTACCTCTTGGGTTCAAGCGATTCTCCTGCCTCAGCCTCCCAAGTAGCTGGGACTATAGGCACGCACCACCATGCCCAGCTAATTTTTGTATTTTTAGTAGAGACAGAGTTTCACCATGTTGGCCAGGGTGGCCTTGATCTCTTGACCTCGTGATCTGCCCACCTTAGCCTCCCAAAGTGCTGGGATTCCAGGCATGAGCCAGCCCGCCTGACCAGCAGAATTTTTTAAGTATCACTATGTGCCAGGCATGTGTTTTCTTTCCTTGAATTCTTTCAGCAACCATATGGGGTAGGTACAGTTTTTTAATTATTAATATTATTTTTACATTTTCCTTGTTTGTTGAGACAGGGTCTCACTCTGTTACCCAGGCTGGAGTTCAGTGGCTCAATCATAGCTCACTGCAGCCTCAACGTCCCAGGCTGAAGCGATCCTCCCACCTCAGTCTCTCCAGTAGCTGGGACTGCAGGTGCACACCACTACGGCCAGCTAACTTTTCTATTTTGTTTGTTTTTGTAGAGACAGGGTTTGGCCATGTTGTCCAGGCCGGTCTCGAACTCCTGGGCTCAAGCATTCTTCCCACCTTGGCCTCCCAAAGTGCTGGGATTATAGGCGTGAATTATTATCCCACTTTTACACACAGAGAAACTGAGCTCTCTCACTGCAGGATTTCAATGTATCTTTGCAACAATCCTGAGAAACAGGTAATGTAATTGTCTGCATTTCATAGAAAATAAAATAGGCTCAGAGAGCTTAAGTAACTTGCCCAAGGTCACACAGAGCTAGCAAATGGTGTGTCTGGGATTCAAACCCAAGCAGTTTGACTGCAGATCCCATTCTGTTCACCCCAGCCTGCCTCTCCTCGGCTTCTTGGTGTCATCTGAGAGGTGACTGTGGAGGAGATGGGGAATTTTTTTCTATGTGACATGGCTCTCGAAGCCTTTGGTTCACCCACAGCCAAGTGTAAGGTTTCAGCTTTTCACAATGCCAGGAACCACCTTGGGTCACTGTGCCGGTGAAGATTCTAATCTCCCCCAACAAAGAGCGTACTCAGCCCTTGCCTTCAGGGCACCGCATTCCCAGCCTTCAAATTTCCCTGGAAGCCTGGCTTTCTCCAGCCAGATGGCCTTCCTAGGGGATGAGGGGGTTGTGGACCCTGCGCCACTCTCCCAACGTTTTGGATCCAAGGCCAGTTACTATGCCAGCCTGACCCTGGCACAAGGTGGGGAACGCGTGGCCCAGACCAGAGCCTGGAAAGGCAAAGCTGGATTTCAGAGGTTGGCAGGAGATGGAGACAGAGCAGGAAACAGAAGGGGTTAAGAGAAAAAAATGTCACCGGCCTGGTGCGGTGGCTCAAGCCTGTAATCCCAGCACTTTGGGAGGCTGAGGCAGGCGGATCACCTGAGGTCAGAAGTTTGAGATCAGCCTGACCAACATGGAGAAACCCCGTCTCTACTAAAAATATAAAATTAGCTAGGCATGCCTGTAGTCCCAGATACTCAGGAGGCTGAGGCAGGAGAATCGCTTGAACCCGGCAGGCGGAGGTTGTGGTGAGCCTAGATCGCGCCGATGAATTCCAGCCTGGGTTACAACAGTGAAACTCCGTCTCAAAAATAAAATTAAAAAAAAAAGTCACCATTCTTTCCCTTTCTTGAAAGTCTCTGATTCATGCCTTTCACCTGGTGTTTGGTAAATAATGTGTTTATTTAACAAACTACAATGCCATGGAACCCATTCTGGAGGTCGAGGGTACAGGGATCCCAGCTGACCCAGCATGTATAAGCACTTACTATAGAACAGGCATGGGAACCTCCTGCAGTGGCTCACGCCTGTAATCCCTGCACTTTGGGAGGCCAAGATGGGAGGATTGCTCGAGCCCAGGAGTTTGAGACCAGCCTGCCTGGGCAACATAGAGAGACTCTGTCTCTATAAAAATTTTTTTTTTTAATTAGCCACATGTAGTGGCACCTATAATCTCAGCTACTTGGGAGGCTGAGGTGGGAGGATCACTTGAGCACAGGAATTCAAGGCTGCAGTAAGCTGTGATTGTGCCACTGCACTCCAGCCTTGGTGACAGAGTGAGACCCTGTCTCTTACACAAACAAAGTACAGGCATAGGAAGCAATGTTTTGCCTGAACCTCTCATTTAATCTGCACACAACTATCAAGTAGGTACATCCTTACCATCACCATCATCATGGTCACCATCGCCACCATCCCCTTCATTACCATCACCATCACCATCCTCACCGTCACCACCACCATCATCATCACCACCATCCTCACCGTCACCACTATCAGAATCACCATCACCACCACCATTATCACCATCCTCACCATCATCCCATCACCATCATCATCCTCACCACCATCACCATCATGATCACCATCACCACCATCACCACCATCACCCTCACCATCTCCTCCATCCTCACCATCACCATCCTCACCATCACCACCACCATTATCACCATCCTCACCATCATCCCCATCATCATCATCCTCACCACCATCACCATCATGATCACCATCACCATCACCACTATCACCCTCACCATCTCCTCCATCCTCACCTTCACCATCCTCACCACCATCACCATCATGATCACCATCATCATCACCACTATCACCCTCACCATCTCCTCCATCCTCACCTTCACCATCCTCACCATCACCACCATCATCACAACCATTATCACCATCCTCACCATCATCCCCATCATCATCATCCTCACCACCATCACCATCATGATCACCATCACCATCACCACTATCACCCTCACCATCTCCTCCATCCTCACCTTCACCATCCTCACCATCACCACCATCATCACAACCATTATCACCATCCTCACCATCATCCCCATCACCATCACCATCATGATCACCATCACCACCATCACCCTCACCATCTCCTCCATCCTCACCATCACCACCACCATTATCACCATCCTCACCATCATCCCCATCATCATCATCATCCTCACCACCATCACCATCATGATCACCATCACCATCACCACTATCACTCTCACCATCTCCTCCATCCTCACCTTCACCATCCTCACCATCACCACCATCATCACAACCATTATCACCATCCTCACCATCATCCCCATCACCATCACCATCCTCACCACCATCACCATCATCACCATCATGATCACCATCACCACCATCATCACCACCATCCTCACCATCACCATCAGAATCACCATCACCACCACCATTATCACCATCCTCACCATTATCACCATCCTCACCATCATCCCCATCACCACCATCACCCTCACCATCTCCTCCATCCTCACCATCACCACCGTCATCACCATCATCACAACCATTATCACCATCCTCACCATCATCACCATCACCATCACCATCCTCACCATCACCATCATGATCACCATCACCACCATCACCCTCACCATCTCCTCCGTCATCACCATCCCATCCTCACCATCACCACCATCATCACAACCATTATCACCATCCTCACCATCCTCACCATCATCCCCATCACCATCACCATCCTCACCATCCTCACCATCATCCCCATCACCATCACCATCCTCACCACCATCACCATCATCACCATCATGATCACCATCACCACCATCACCCTCACCATCACCTCCATCATCACCATCCCATCCTCAGCACCATCACCATTATCATCACCATCATCAGCATCATGACCACCATCACCCTCACCATCACCTCCATTATCACTATCACCATCACCATTCTCACCGTCATCACCATCACCACCAGCAGCAACATTATGGTCACCCACATGGCTTCCCAGACCCAAGACCCAGCCCACAGATGGGGTAATAGACCCTAAGGACATGATGACGTGTCGTCTCCTAGAAAGTTGGCGAAGAATTTGGGCTCTAAAGCCTGAAAGACCTAAATTTGATTTCTAGCTCTGCCGCTTTTGACCTGTGTGACTTCAGGTAATTGACCTAACCTCTCTGAACCTCAGCCGCCTTGTCTGTAAAATGGTGATGATCACAGTTCCTCCTCACAGGGCTGTGGTGAGAGATACATGAGCTAATGCCTGTGAGGCCCTGACACAGGGCCTGGCTGAAATCACAAAAGGAAAAAACAAACACTGCAAAGGGGGCAGCAGTTAAGGGAATTGCTCAGAGCATCTGGTTGGTAGTTCCCAAGTACCTGAGTGTGTTGCCTCCAGCCTCTAGGGCTGCCACAAATGCCGGTGGGGTATGTGCGCTGCCAACTCCAGGGATGTCATTGTCAATCACGCAGACTACATACATGATGAAGGATGCTCCCTGGAGTTGTAGAGTGCACAGCCTGCACAACCATACA
Source organism: Chlorocebus sabaeus (assembly GCF_047675955.1). Classification (NCBI taxonomy): domain Eukaryota; kingdom Metazoa; phylum Chordata; class Mammalia; order Primates; family Cercopithecidae; genus Chlorocebus; species Chlorocebus sabaeus. The sequence goes on from NC_132908.1 coordinate 21,236,390, forward strand.
GGGCTGCCCTGCCAGCCTCCTTCTTCCTGCAGAAGGTGCAGAACTGTCTTGAGTGCCTCAGCTCCAGCTGCAACTCAAGGCAGAGAAAGGTTGAGTGTAAATGCCAATCAAGATGCAAACGGCCCAGGTTTGCTGCCCAAGTCTTGTTCTGGAGAAGATTGTGTCTGGGCATTGTGGTGACTGGTGATGGTGGTGGATTATCGATTGTCCTTAATATAGATTATCAGGAGGCAATACAGTGAAGTGGTTAGAGAGCAGGCTCTGGAGCAAACAGACACAGTTTCAATTTTGCTCTGCTACTTACTCTCACTGTGTGATTCGGGCAAATCACCTGACCTTTCTGTGCTTCCGCTCTGTGCTCGCCTAAAAAACAGGTATATAGTAATATGCGGCCGGGCGCAGTGGCTCACGCCTGTAATCCCAGCACTTTGAGAGGCCGAGGCTGGCAGATCACCTGAGGTCAGGAGTTTGAGACCAGCCTGGCCAACACAGTGAAACCCGTCTCTACTAAAAATACTAAAATTGGCCAGACATGGTTGCGGGTGCCTGTAATCCCAGCTACTCAGGAGGCTGAGACAGGAGAATTGCTTGAACCTGGGAGGCAGAGGTCGCAGTGAGCCTAGATTGCGCCACTGCACTCCAGTAGGGGTGACAGAGCGAGACTTCGTCTAAAGAATGAAAAAATAAAAATAAAGACTATAATAATATACATGAGTGTATTCTAGCTTTCCCTGTCTTGCGGAGTGGCTGTGAGAAGGAGATGAGATCATGTGAGTAAAGCTAAGCACAGTGCCTGCTGCACAGTCAATGACCACTAAGGGCCAACAAAATTGCCAGCCAGAAAGCTGGGGCACAGAGTCAACCATAGGAAGGCAGCTCCCTGAAATCCTGCCAGCATGATGGAGGATTTGAGGCCCAACCTGAAGTCTTTGGTCTAGGGCCAGATCAAGTTCGTTCTTGATTGGGCCTTGTCAACATAACTTTTTCATAATCAAGTGCTACTAAGGCTTCTGAGATTGTGCAGGGGCGATTCTGTGTGCAAACACCAGGAAGGAGGAGGAGGCCTGCAATCTGGTTGTTTTGTTTTGTTTTGCTTTGAGACAGAGTCTTATTCTGTCACCCAGGCTGGAGTGCAATGGCGCGATCTCGGCTCACTGCAACCTCCGCCTCCTGGGTTCAAGCAATTCTCCTGCCTCAGCCTCCTGAGTAACTGGGACTACAGGCACGTGCCACCACACCCGGCTAATTTTTTGTATTTTTAGTAGAGACAGGGTTTCACCGTGTTAGCCAAGATGGTCTCAGTCTCAATCTCCTGACCTCGTGATCCACCTGCCTCGGCCTTCCAAAGCGCTGGGATTACAGGTGTGAGCCATTGCACCCAGCCCAATCTGGGCTTCTTTGCCCTCAATTAATTCCTCCAACCTAGGGGTCTGCATACTATGGCCCAAAGGCCAATGTTTGGCCCACCAGTTGTTTTTTGTGCAGCTTGTGAGTTAAGAATGGTTTACATGGTTGGAAAAAAAAATCACATTTCATGACACATGCAAATCAAATGAAATTCAAAATTCAGTGTTCATAAGTGAAGTGTGGTTGAAACATAGCCATGCCCAGTCATTTACATGTTATCTACGGCTGCTTTTGCACTATGATGGCAGCACTGAGTGGCCACGACGTAGACTGTATGGCACACAAAGCCTAAAACACTGCTGCCTGGCCTGGCCCTTTCCCGAAAAAGTTTGCTGACTCTTGCTCTAGCTTTGTGGCTCCCAAACTCTGCTGCACGTATTATCAAATTATCTAGGAAACATTTTATTTTTTTATTTTTTTTGAGACAGGGTCTCGCTCTGTCGCCCAGGCTGGAGTGCAGTGGCGTAATCTTAACTCACTGCAACCTCCGCCTCCTGGGTTCAGACGATTCTCCTGCCTCAGCCTCCTGAGTAGCTGGGATTACAGGTGCACGCCACCACACCCAACTAATTTTTGTATTTTTTTGTAGTGACAGGGGTCTCAAATTCCTGGGTTCAAGTGATCCTCCCACCTCAGCCTCCCAAAGTGCTCAGATTATAGGCGTGAGCCACCTTGCCTGGCCACGTCTCAAATGTTAACATGCACACGAGTCGCTAGGGGTCTTGTTAAAATGTGGATTCTGATTCAGTAGGTCAAGTGGGACCCAGCTTTTGTGTCTCTAACAAGCCGATGATGCCAGTGCTGCTGGTTCTGGTGCCCTACTTGGAAGAGTAAGGTGGTGGGCCGGAGGTTCTCAAACTTTAGCATGGTCAGAGCCTCCTGGAAGGCTGTTAAAACCCAGACTGCTAGTTAAAACCCAGAGGCCTCCAGGGGAGACTGAGGATTTGCCTTTCTATCAAGCTCTCAGGTGATGCTGTTTCAGCCAGCCTGGGGACCAGACTTGGAGAACCCCTGCTCCCAGCTCCGCACTGACTCTCCCCTAGGGTGGGGGAGCCCCGCAGTCCACAGAAGGTGGGATTTTTTACTCTCTCTGAGGCCAGACTCCTTGACACCCAGTTCTCACCGAGGGAATTAGGTCTCAGTTGGCTTCTTCAGTCAACTGTCTCTGACCAGACTCAAGCGGTTTCCTCAAGTTCAACCCATGACTTACAGACATGATTGGAATTGGGAGACAGCGGAAGTTCTCGTCCATGTGTTGCAAACCTCTTCCCCATTCCAGGGGGTTCTGATCCATGCAGTTTACAGCTGAGGCCCCCCTGAGGAGCTCTCACATTAGACACCACCGTGGGCCTCTACACAAACGAATTTGAGCCCCAGGTAGGAGGTCTTGGGTAGGCCCTGGCCTTCAGCTTCAGGCCTGGAGCCCCAGGGATGGGAGGGGAAGACCACACCCGCCCCCCCCCCCCCGCCCCCCACCAGAGAGCTGTGGCTGCTGCAGCATCAGGGATAAGGGCAGGGCCCTCTCTTGGGTCAGGCTGGGCCCAGAGCCATCGCCTCAACTGCCTTGAACAAGAATGACCACCTAAGTCCCAGCCGGTTTCCCGGAGTCCTTGAACTTGAGAGTGCTGGTGGCCAGATCTGGAGGCGTGAGCTTAAGGAGCTCAGAGAGTATGAATTCCTGAATTCTCTTCCTGGACTTTATTTTATTTTTTTGAGACAGAGTCTCACTCTGTCGCCCAGACTGGAGCGCAGTGGTGTAAGCTCAGCTCACTGTAACCTCCGCCTCCCGGGTTCAAGCGATTATTCTCCTGCCTCAGCCTCCTGTGTAGGTGGGACTACAGGCATGTGCCACCATGCCCAGCTAATTTTTGAATTTTTACTAGAGACGGGGTTTTGCCGCGTTGGCCAGGCTGGTCTCGAACTCTTACCCTCAATGATCCACCTGCCTCAGCCTCCCAAAATGCTGTGATTACAGGCACAAGCCATGGTGCCCGACCTTTTTCCTGGATTCTCAACAGCATCGTCTTGCCTCTCACTGGGGCTCCCTGTTCCTCTGAAGACCCCGCCTGTGGGTGGGGATGTGAGCAGGGCTGGTGTCTGCTGTCCATCCCAAGCAGGGCCATGAAGTCCCATAGGACAAGACAGCACACAGAGCCTGGACCCTGGGAAAGGCAGGGGTATTAGGAGGCCTGGACCGGCCCTCAGGCAAACCCTTGCTCTTCGCTCTCCAGTGGGGTGACCTCGGGCAGCTATCTATGCTGCAGAGGCAATGATCCCCCGGAGCGTTGACTCAAGGATTAAATGAGATGATGGCTTAAAGTGCTGTGACAGTTCCTGGCACGTTAGGTACTCTGCGGATGGTGGCTGCTACATCAGCATAATAATAGATACTGGCCAGACGCAGTGCCTCACACTTGTAATCCCAGCGCTTTGGGAGGCCGAAGCAAGAGAATCGCTTGATATTAATTATGATGATTTAGTTATGTAAACTGCCCCGACACAAACTCTCTCCCATTCCCTTGCAGCCTTCCAGATACAACAGTTTTTGTTTGTTTTATGCCTGAAAAGCACCTATTTGGCTGCAAAACTGTATTCATTCCCATATTAAACCCACATCTAAGTGCCTACAGTGTGCCAGCCATTGATCTGGGTCAGCACTATCCAACATACATACAACACAAGCCACAGATCGGAATGGCATAAGCAACTGAAAATTTTTTTTATTTCCTCTTTTGAGACAAGGTCTCACGCTATCACCTAGGCTACAGTGCAGTGACGGGATCATGGGCCACTGCAGCCTCCACCTCCCGGGCTCCAGCGATCCTTCCACCTCAGCCTCCCGAGCAGCTGGGACTGCAGGTGCACGCCACCATGCTTGGTTAATTTTTTTTTTTTTAATTTGTATGTTTTGTAGGGACAGGGTCTCGCTATGTTGCCCAGACTAATCTTGAATTCCTGGCCTCAAGTGATCCTCCTGCCTGGGCCTCCCAAAGTGCTGGGATTACAGGCATGAGCCACTGTGCCCAGCCCAGCAATGTAAAATTATCATAGCCACATTTTAAAAGTAAAAACAAACAGATCAAACTAATCTTATTAATATATTTCATTGAACCCATATATCCAAAATATTACTTCAACATATAATCAATATTAAAAATTATTTGTGAGTTTTAAAATATTCAATGTGTCTTTTAAAATATTTAATTGTGGAAAATACATATGTATAACAAAATTTACACTGTGATCATTTTTAAGTGTACAGTTCAGTGGTCTTAACTCCATCCACATTATTGGTCCTCAGAAAACATTCTGGGGGCTGGGCACGGTGGCTCATGCCTGTAATCTGTAATCCCAGCACTTTGGGAGGCCGAAGTGGGCAGATCACCTGAGGTCAGGGGTTCGAGACCAGCCTGGCCAACATGGTGAAATCCCATCTCTACTAAAAATACAAAAAAAAAAAAAAAAAAAAAAAAATTAGCTGGGCTTAGTCCAGGCTCATGCCTGTAATCCCAGCTACTCAGGAGGCTGAGACAGGAGAACCGCTTGAATCTGGGAGGCAGAGGTTGCAGTGAGCTGAGATCACGGCACTGCACTCCAGCCTGGGTGACAAGAGTGAAACTCCATCTCAATTAAAAAAAAAAAAAAAAAAAAAACTGGGGCTACGGAGGAGGGAGGATGACCTCCATTCACAGAGGACTTCTTGGAGGAGGTGGCACTGGAGCTGGGCCTGGAAAAACGTAGAGGATATGAGGGTAGAGGTAAAGGTTTTGCACTCCTGGACTGAGTAACAGCATGAGTCAAAGTGTGGTGGTGGGAATTCCCAGGGTACCCATGGGCTCCAGTGTGTGGTAGCATGGGTATGGGATGCAATTGAGAAGCCTCTCATAGGCACTGACCTCTCTCTATGCCAGACACGGTGCTAAGTGCTTCATATTTACGATTTAATCTTCACATCAACCCAATGAAGTCAGTACTATTTTCCCCTCATTTTACAGATGGGGAAACCAGGGCACAGAGAGGGTGAGTAAATTCCACAAGATCACACAGTCAGTGACCAAGCTGGGGTTCGAACCCAACTTCTTAACCACTACCCCATTGTAAAGCAAAGTGCAAGGAATTAAAGGAGACATCTAGGCTGGGACCAGGTTGCAAGGTGTCTTGGAAGGCAGCTAAGGGTTGAGGGGCCTTTATTCTATAGACACCAGTAACCCTTGAAAGTTTCTGACAGGAGCGTGACATAGATAGCTAAGCCTCAAGGAAGTGCAGGCCAAAGACTGAATCTTTCTTTTAGCAAGCTGGGAAATTCCCCTTCCAGCACCAGTCCTTTCTAAGGCAGCCTTGCAATTAAGTATCTAAACTCAGCAACCACCTACACATTTCATCCTTCTTTTTCCCTAATGAATTACAGTAGCCAACCTTCATTCAACACCATGCCAAGAGCTTTATATGCATTTTAACCCTCACTGAAAACAAAACAAAAACCCAAGGAGGGTGGTACTATTGCTGGCCTCATTTGCAAATGAGACAACTGAGGCTCAGAGAGGTGATGCAATTTTGCCAAGATCACCCAGCCACCCAGCCAGTAAGGGATGGGAAGAAGATGCCACTCAAGTCTGTCTAACTCAAAAACTCACTTTTTTTTTTTTTTGGAGACAGGGTCTCACTGTGTTGTCTAGGGTGGAGTGCAGTGATACAATCATAGATCAATAGATCACTGCAGCCTGGAACTCCTGGGCTCCAGCAAACCCCTCGCCTCAGCCTCCCAAGTAGCTGGGACCACAGGCCTGCACCACTTCACCCAGCTAATTTGTTGTTGTTGTTGTTGTTGTTGTTGTTGTTTTTAGAGACAGTGGTATCACTGTATTGCCCAGGCTGGTCTGGAACTCCTGGCTTCAAGCAATCCACCCACATCGGCCTCTCAAAGTGCTGGAATTACAGGCCTGAGCCACTGGCCCCTGGTACATTTTTAATAATAATAGGATCACTCCTGTTTCCCAAAGTGAAACAGAGAAAGAGAAACTATAGCTTATCCTCCTACATGAGCCTCCAAACATTATCAGGTTGACCTTATTTTTCTGACTCTATTCTGGGACACCACATTTTATTCCCAGTGGAATAACTGCCTCCCTTCTCCACCCCTACCCATCCCACCCCACCCCCCCCACACACCCCTGGCATCTTCCAAGCTTTGGCAGAAACTACCCTCTCCAAGTTGCCTCCAGCATTGGCAGGGAGGGAGCAGATGAAACTGACCACACTCTTCCCTGCTGGCTGTCAACACACACCACCCATCCTGGGCAAGTGGCCACTTCCATTACTGGGGAAGGGAAGGACCATGGGCTTAGGTGCTCACTGTTGGCACCCCCCCCAGTCCTCTGTGTCCATTGGGACACAATGACATGGCTCCTGGCATGGGGCCTGGTGGGCGGGGTGTTTTCCCGTGTAATTTTAAGTGTACAGGATAAAGCCTGGTGCAGCTGAGTGCTCTGGCAATAAGGAAAGCAAACACAGCAATAAGACTCTGTCAACAAAGGTATGGGAGAAAGGAGCCATCCAGGAAATGCAAGCTCTGTTGCAGACACCTCCTCTGAAATCCCTCTTTGGTTCACTCCGTCCCCAGCAGAACAGGTCCAGAAATTATGAAAAGAGTTTTCAGGCTGCTAGAGACCCAAGGCAGATTTTTCTAGTTGATTGAACACTCTCTGTTTTGGTGACTTTTATGAATTTTTCTTTTTCTTTCTTTTTTTTTTTTTTTTTTTTTTTTTTTGAGACTGGAGTCTCACTTTGTCGCCCTGGCTGGAGTACAGGGGTGTGATCTCAGTTCATTGCAACCTCTGCCTCCCAGGTTCAAGCAATTCTCCTGCCTCAGTCTCCCGAGTTGCTGGGATTACCTTCCTGCACCACTATGCCCGGCTAATTTTTGCATTTTTAGTAGAGATGGGATTTCACCATGTTGGCCAGGCTGGTCTCAAACTCCTGACCTCAAGTGATCCGCTCACCTTAGCCTCCCAAAGTGCTGGGATTACAGGTATGAGCCACCATGCCCAGCCTCTTTTTTGAATTTTTTTAAAACTATAAACACAATTTTGGAAAACAGGTACAAATATCAAACTGCAGGTCGAAGTGTGCATCTGATCTTAACTTCTTATACAAACCCCTGTTCTGCCAAATAGTAGAAACTTAATTCCAACCCATCCAGCATCTCCCCAGATCCTTACACCAGGGTTGTACCTAAATTCAAGGAAGGAGGCTGAACAAGGAGGCTCACACCTGCAATCTCAACACTTTGAGAGGTCGAGGCGGAAGGATTTCTTTAGACCATGAGTTTGAGACCAGCTTAGGCAACATAGTGAGACCCTGTCTCAAATAAATAAATAAATACATAAATAAATAAATAAATAAATAAGTAAATGCCACACACCTGTAGTCTCAGCTACTTAGCCACTCAGGAGACTGAAGTGGGAAGATTTCTTGAGCCAGGGGGTTTGAGGCCACAATGAGCTATGATTGCACCACTGCACTCCAGCCAGGGCAACACAGCAAGACCTTGTCTCTTAAATAAACAAAACAAAAAAATTCCTGGAAGCTTAACCTTTTTTTTTAAGTCTGTATTTCCTGCTTCCCTACAATAATCTTTGCCTAACTATTGATTTTTTCATATACTTAGAATCTTGGTCTTTTCACGCAGCATTCTATTATAAGCTTTTTTCCATTTTGCTATTAAAAATTATCTTCTATTATTTTTATGATGCAAGCAATATATGTTCATTGTAGGAAAGTTCAAAAGCACAGATAAACTAAAAACAATTTTTAAAAAATAACTCAAGATCCTGCTACCCAGAGATAATCATTATAAACCTCTGGTTAATGCCATCTGTATTATTTTTCCTATGCGCATAGATGCATATAAACCCACGTGGTTTTTTGTTTTTTGTTTTGTTTCTTTGTTTTGAGACAGAGTCTCACTCTGTCACCCAGGCTGGAGTGCCGTGGCGTGATCTCGGCTCACTGCAACCTCCGCTTCCCAGGTTCAGGCAATTTTCCTGCCTCAGCCTCCCGAGTAGCTGGGATTATAGGTGTGCGCCACCACACCCGGCTAATTTTTTTGTATTTTTAGTAGAGACAGGGTTTCATCATGTTGGCCAGCCTGGTTTCAAATTCCTGGCCTCAAGTGATCCACCTGCCTGGGCCTCCCAAAGTGCTAGGATTACAGGTGTGAGCCACCACACCCAGTCATTATTTTTTATTTTTACAAATTTATGGGGAACAAATGCAGTTTCACTATATGGATATACTGCCTAGTGGTGACGTCTGGGTTTTCAGTGTAACCGTCACCCCAATAGTGTACAGCGTACCCATTAGGTAATTCCTCCTTCCTAACCCCTCTCCTACTCTCCCAAGTCTCCAGTGATTATTATGTTCTTTTATTGCTATTGCCCAGGCTGGAGTGCAGTGGTGCAATCGTAGCTTATTGCAGCCTCAAACTCCCAGACTCAAGCAATCTTCCTGCCTCAGCCTTCCAAGAAGCTGGGACTACAGGCATGCATCACTATGCTCAGCTAATGTTTTTGTTTTTTGTACAGATGGGATCTCGCTATATTGCCCTGGATGGTCTCAAACTCCTGGCCTCAAGCGATCCTGCCACCTTGACCTCTCAAAGTGCTGGGATTACAGACAGGAACCACCATGCCTGGCCTAACATAGTCTTTTTTAAAAAACAAAAATAATTGGCTGGGAAAGGTGGCTCATGCCTGCAATCCCAGCACTTTGGGAGGCCAAGGCAGGCGGATCACCTGAGGTCAGGAGTTCAAGACCAGCCTGGCCAACATGGTGAAACCTCCATCTCTACTAAGAATACAAAAATTAGTTGGGCATGGTGGTACACGCCTATAATCCCAGCTACTCAGGAGGCTGAAGCAGAGAGAATCACTTGAACCCAGGAGGCAGAGGTTGCAGTGAGCCAAGATTGCGCCATTGCACTCCAGCCTGGGAGGAAGAGCGAGACTCCCTTTCAAAAATGATAATAATAATAATAATAATAACTAACCATTTTTCTTAATGGCTTCCCAATACCTCATTGTGTGCCTGTATCGTAGTTTGTGGAACCCTTCTGCTCTTGTATGTTTAAGGTTCCTTGCCATGCGTGTCTGTATCCATACAGAGAAGCCAGGCAGAGAGGATTTAGCCATCGCAAAATGTGGTCACCTCTCAAATCAAAATGTGGTGCTTGGCCAGCCGGTGAACAAGAAAATGACAAACCAGGAGCCCCTCCGGCCTCATGACAAGATGAGTCCTCCAAAGGCCAGATACATACTTGTTTTTCCTTGAAAAGAACATTCACAAAGAAAAGAATAAACGGGAAGGTTTTCCTCGCAGCTATGACCACATCTTCTGTCTTAGAGTCTGGGGTCTTCCGGATCGGTCAGCAAGACTTGTGTCAGGCTGCTGGGATGGAGGCCTGTATCGTCTTAGAGCCAGCAGTGGAGAAACCCACAGAACCAGTCTTGTAAGGAAGCCGCCAGGCATGGCAACTGGGGCCAAGGGGTCAGTCAGGCCAGCTGTCTTTGAGTCACAAGTGGGAAGGTGTTTTATCTAATCTGGTGAGTTTACACGACAAGAAAGGATCTTTGCTGAATCTGTCACCCCATGCAGACTGGCACGTGCAGATGGCTTTTAGATAGTGCACAGACAATTGCTTTTCATCTCATTAGTAATTATTTATGTTGAGAGGTATTAGGAAACATATATAATTAGTAGCATCCAACCTGTGATTTTGTGGACATTCTTGCTTAGGACAAAACTAAAGTAGGTATTTAAGTCAAAAACAAGAGTGAGTCAACTTAAAGAAAAATATTAAGTAAATGATAGTGTAATTGGTTCCCAAGGACAGCCCAGATCATGATGGGCACAAAGTCCATCCTTGTACATCTCAAAGTCAGCCCTTGTGCATTAAGTACTTAGTCCCTGAGAATAGAAAGACAGCCAGCAATCTTTCGCTCCAATCCTTGGTCTGCCTTTGCTACAAGAGGCCTCTGTTTTCAGAGACAGCTTCTCAGAGCTTCTTAACAAGCATGAGCTGGACTCAAGAACCCAAGAGGTACTGGAAACAGGCAGTCAGCACAAATGGAACATCTGAGTTCCTAAAATCCGGAAGTGGGTCAGGTCAGTTTCAAACATGGAAGTCCTGTCCTGCAGCAATTTGGTTAAATGCCTCTGGATCGTGGACGGGGTTTCGCCACCCATGCTATACCTTGAGCATTTATTTTTGAAGTGAGTTTTTGTTTGTTTTTTGAGATAGGGTCTCGCTCTGTCACCCAGGCTGGAGGGCAGTGGTGTGATCATGGCTCACTGCAGCCTTGAATTCCTGGACTCAAGTGATCCTCCCACCTCAGCCTCCTGAGTAGTTGAGACTACAGGCGCATGCCACCATATCCAGTTCATTTTTTAAGATTTTTTTTTGTAGAGAAACGGTCACGCCGTCTTGCCCAGGCTGGTCTTGAACCCCCAGGCTCAAGTGATCTTCCGACCTTGGCCTCCCAAAGTGCTGGGATCACAGGCATGAGCCACCATGCCTAGCCTGTTTATTATCATCATCATTATTATTATCAGTGACAGGGTCTCGCTCTGTTGCCCGGGCTGGAGTGCAGTGGTGCAATCATGGCTTACTGCAACCTCATTGGTTTGGGGTCAAGGGATCCTCTCACCTCAGCCTCCTGAGTAGCTGGGACTACAGGTGTGTGCCCCCAAATCTGGCTAATTTTTGTATTTTTTGTTTCACCAACATGGTTTCACCGTGTTGCCCAGGCTGGTCTCAAACTCCTGGGCCCGAGCGATCCTCCCACCTCGGCCTCCCAAAGTACTGGGATTACAGTTGGGAACCACTGTATCCAGCCTGTTTATTTTAAACGCTACAGTTTTCCTTCTGTATTTAGAAGACAGTAATTTTTCTACTTGCATAATGAAGCGAACCACAGCTAATCAGAGCTGATGCACCCATAATGCTGTGAACTACACATTGTTTTAAGCACCCTGGGAGGCAGGTGTCGTACTGTCCTCTCTATGCAAATGAGGAGACAGAGACACAGAGATACCATGTAGCTTGTTCAAGGTTGCCTGGCACTGCTGAGCACACCCAAGGCCTGGCTCCAGCAACCAAGCCCTGACCAACTCCCCAGTAAGGGGAATCATGGTAAAGCCTTTCCTTCAAACTGTATCTTTATGGCATCTTTTTTCCACACGGGGCGTCATGCACACTCACATTCTAACCAAGCGATAGGAGACTTTCTTCTTTTGAAAATATACCAGCCTGGGCAACTTGGTGAGACTCTGTCTCTACAAAATATTTTTAAAATTAGTTGGGCGTGATGGCATGTGCCTGTGGTCTCAGCTACATGGGAGACTGAGGCAGGAGAATCACTTGAGCCCAGGGAGTTGGAGGCTGCAGTGAGCCATGACTGCACCACTGCACTCCAGCCTGTGTGACAGAGTGAGACCCTATCTCAAAAAAAAAAAAAAAAAAAAAAAAAGAAGAGAGCGAAAAAGAGAAAAGAAAATATAGCCCAGCTAAGCCAAACATTGTTGACTGTGGCTCCAGGCAGAAGCCCATGTTTTGCAGCAACCCATGTGTCGCCTTTGAGGGCCTTAGGAAAAGTTACTTCTTTGTGTGGCTATAGTCCCCGGGGACCCCGACTTGGCAGGTGGAGCACGCTGGACTTCAGCTCTTATCCGGCATCCTCCAACCTGGATGGGCCCAACCTGAACAATCCCCTTGGTCCCTTGATGGTTAGGAAGAAAAGCAGGCACAAGCAGCTGTTCTGAGGCTATAGCGGTTCTGCTCAGAGCATTGGTCCATGCGTGGGGTTGGGGTTGACAAAAGCAGGCTGAGAGAGATGAGGGCCTTGGAAGGAACAGGGAAGAGGCCAAACAGGATTCTGAGGGGCATTTTCCCCAGTGCTTCACTTTCAGATCCTGCAGCCTGCTCTCTGTGCAGTGCCTAAGGAGCAGGGAAGTGTGCTGTGCTGAGCTCTGAAAAATGGGATCTCTTGTCTTTTGGTTTTTTGGGTTGTTTTTAGAGACAGGGTCCTGCTGTGGTGCCCAGGCTGGAGTGCAGTGGCACGATCATAGTTCACTGCAGCCTCCAACTCCTGGGCTCAAGTGATCCTCCCTCCTCAGCGTCCTGAACAGTTGGGACTATAGTCATGCACCACCACACCTGGCTAATTTGTAAATTTTTTCTAGAGATGAGGTCTTGCTATGTTGCCCAGGTTTTTAATCCCTGGCCTCAAGTGATCCTCCTGCTGCAGCCTCCAAAACTGCTGGGATTACAGACATGAGTCACCATGCCCGGTCGAGATCTATTAAGGGCAGTCGAGGCTTCCCTGGAGCTAGCTGCAGGAGATGGAGAGAACCTGGGTTATAGCTTCACATCTGGAGACCAGACAAGGTTTTCCAAGGACCCTGGCACATGCTCCCTGAAAGGTGTGGCCAGCGTTCTTTATCGCCAGCCAGCAGCTTTCGTCTGAGCTCTTATCTGATACTTGCCATGATTCATCTTCCATTTCAGAACCAGCCAGATGGGCACAGCAGGGCTGCGTTGAGCCCACAGGAGGGCAGGGCTGGGTTGCAGAGGGTGGCAGGTCTCTGCCCCACACAACTTACTCACCCGCCCCACTGGCTCCTGTCAGAATCACTCCCTTCTTTCTCAGCCCTCCTGGGTGGTGTTTAGCACCAGCAATTTTGGCCTAAAGCACTCCCTTCTTTTCCCAACAGCCCAGATGACAAAGTTCAAGGTTTCTCTCAGGAGAAATGGTTTCTCTTTGCTTGCGGGATGAAGAAAAAGTGCCAGCACCTGAGTCATCTGCAGGATGTCCTGAGGTTTAAAAAAAAAAAAAAAAAAAAAGGTACAGGGAGGAGTGCACACAGGTTGGGGTCCTCCTGCCCCTCAGCTTGTTGCAACCAGCCTTTTACAGGAAACCCACACCACTATCTTAGTCCATCCAGGCTGCTATAACAAAATGTCATAAACTGAGTGAGTGATAAACAACAGATGTTTATTTTTCATGGTTCTGGAGGCTGGGAAGTCCAAAATCAAGGCACTGGCAGATTCAGTGTCTGGTGAGGGCCAACTTGCTGGGTCGTAGATGGCACCTTCTTGCTGTGTCTTCACATGATGGAAGGGGCCAGGGAGCTTTTCCTAATCACTTTTTTTTTCTTTGAGACAGAGTCTCACTTTGTCATCCAGGCTGGAGTGTAGTGGTCCAATCTCTACTCACTGCAACCTCTGCCTCCTGGGTTCAAGTGATTCTCCTGTGTCAGCCTCCCAAATAGCTGCCATTACAGGTACCCACCACCATGCCCAACTAATTTTTGTATTTTTTTAGTAGATTCGCCATGTTGGCCAGGCTGGTCTCGAACTCTTGACTTCAGGTGATCCACCTGCCTTGGCCTCCCAAAGTGCTGGGATTACAGGCATGAGCCACCACGCCCAGCCTCCTGGTCACTTTTATAAGTGCACTAATCCCACTCATGATTCATGACTCAACATCTCCTAAAGCTAGCCTCGTTTCAACATATGAATTCGTTTTAAAATATGAATTTGGTGGGGGAACACATTCATTCAGACCACAGCACCATCATAGCTCAGAATTAGCACAGGAGGAGGGACATCTATTCCAGGTCTAAGTTCTGCCTCAACAGGGGCCTCTGTAGGATCAACACTGGCCATGTAGAGGGGTGGGATGAATTTACACCACCATGAAGTGTGAGCTAAGGACAGGGCATTATAAGGAAACCCACAAGGCCAAAGTCAGCAACACAGAAATGTTCTGTGTGGGGGTGGGTTTTTGTTTGTTTGTGATAAAGTGTGCTGAGCTCTGAGGAATGGGATCGCTCATCTTTCTGTTTTTTGGGTTGTTTTTAGAGACAGGGTCCTGCTCTATTGCCCAAGCTAGATTGCAGTGGTGCAATCACAGCTCACTGCAGCCTCAATCTCTTGGGCTCAGATGATCCTCCCAGTTCAGCCTCCTGAGCAGCTAAGACCACAGGCACATGCCACCATGCCCAGCTCTTTTTTTTTTTTTTTTTTTTTGATATGGAGTCTCACTCTCTTGCCCAGGCTGGAGTGCAGTGGCGTGATCTCGACTCACTGCAACCTCTGCCTCCCGAGATCAAGCAATTCTCCTGCCTCAGCCTCCCGAGTAGCTGGGATTACAGGTGCCCGCCACCATGCCCAGCTAGTTTTTTGTATATTTAGTCCAGACAAGGTTTCACCATGTTGATCAGGCTGGTCTTGAACTCCTAAACTCAGGTAATCCACCTGCCTCGGCCTCCCAAAGTGCTGGAATTACAGGAGTGAAGCACAGCACTTGGCCTCATTTTTTATTTTTTGTAGAGACGGGATCTCACTATGTTGCCAGGCTGATCTTGAACTCCTAAGCTCAAGTGATCCTCCTGCTTCGGCTTCCCATGGTGCTAAGATTACAAGCATGAGCCACCATGCCTGGCAGAGATGTTTTTTGTCTCCTAGGCTCCCTGTAATCCCACAAATAGGCATTGCCAGGGCCAGGGCACCTGCTGACATGGTGAGGATTCCATCCTAGTGGGGTGACCCCAGTCTCACAGGTCTTCCTTCATAGGAGCCAAGTGTAGGAAGTGACCTTGTTGGCTGGGTGTGGTGGCTCATGCCTGTCATCTCAGCACTTTGGGAGGTCAAGGCAGTGGATTACGAGGTCAGGAGTTCAAGACCAGCCTGGCCAAAATGGCGAATCCCTGTCTCTACTAAAAATACAAAAACAGCCGGACGTGGCGGCAGGTGCCTGTAATCCCAGCTACTCGGGAGGTCGAGGCAGGAGAATCACTTGAACCCGGGGGGCAGAGGTTGCAGTGAGCCGAGATTGCCCCATTGCACTCCAGCCTGGGCAACAGAGTGAAATTTGGTCTCAAAAGAAAAAAGAAAAAGAAAGAAAGTGGCCTTACTACTGAAGCATAGATGGCCACCAGGGCCAGGCAGGCTGGGTTTAGGTGCAGCTGTTTGCAGTTGTTGTCTGGGAAAGCCAGCTGCCAGCCATTGGGGACTCTGGGACAACTAGAGACCTTGGGGAGTGTGGGATTTCGCTGCCAGGGAGTGACGCAGTCCCACGAGAAGCAGTGCCTGGAGACCTCTTCTCCGCTTGGTCATTTCTCTGTGAATGACAGCTCCAACCACCCATGGTAAACACCCAGGGCCATTTTGAATAATTCTACACCTTCCATAAAATGTTAATAACAAGAATAATAATTTTTAAAAGTAACAATAGTTGCCATTTATGAACACTTACTTTGTGACAGGCACTGTGCAAACTGCTTCCCACGCCTTATCTTATTGAATCCTGACAACAACCTAGAAGGCACATGTACTACTATTCCCATTTGCAGATTATAAAATTAAGGCTCATGGCTGGATGCAATGGCTCGCACTTGTAATCCCAGCACTTTGGGAGGTCAAGGTAGGGGGATTGCTTCAGCCCAGGAGTTTGAGACCAGCCTGGGCAATACAGCAAGACCCCATCTCTAATTTAAAAATTAAATTAAAATTTAAAAATAAAGACTCAGAGAGACCAACCTATTTATGTCATGGATTGAGCCCCTTCCTCAAGGAGATGGCAGAACCAGACCCTGACTGGGGCCTAATTCCCAAACCCTACCCTGTTTGCCCTTGAATGGGAATGCTAGCCACATCCAGGTCCTTAACGCCCAGATGGGCTGTGCTTGCCTGCGATGTGGATGGGAATGACTCATTATCACGTAAGGGTGCTCCCTGCCCCATAGAATAAGAGGGTGACTCTGCCATTGCCACACCATGGAATGAAACCGTGGGACAGCCACCAACATGCCCCCAACAGTGTGCACAGCCACATCCCCCAGACACCACCCAACACGAGGGGCGGCAACCCCAGAGGACATCTCCACATGGTGTGGGAGTGTGGCCACCACCTCGACACTGCCTTACAGTGAACCTCCATGACCCACCCTGGAGAACTCGGAGTTGACATCAGCACGACGTTGCTGTAAAATCTTAACATTTCAGGGCTGGAATGAATGATAAAGTGTTTCCAAACCAGTGCTTTCCAGACTTTTTCGAGTCATGGAGTATATACGTTACGTGCATACTGTATGCACAGAATTCACATTACAGTAAAGAGACAAGGTAGCACATGACCAGTGGCAGAGGAGGGCAGGCAGTGGGGGACAGGGGGGTGGTCCAGCCGCCCAGAGGTCTAGAACGTCAACACTTCAGCTCACCTGAAACCCTGAGGCACACCCGTCCAGACTGCCCTAGTCCTGCCTTAACCTGCAGTAGTTGTTCTTCCTTGCTTTGCTTCCACAGTTCCTGTGGTGCAGCTGTTTGCACCCCATCCACTCCTCTGCAACCTTCTCATTATAAGTGGTGGAGGTGTTTCCCATTTGAGAGTATTACGGCGTTGCAATCAGCATCCTTAAACTGTGCACACGTGCGTGCATGCAGCACCAAAGCACACTTACTACATGAAGTGGAACTGTGGAGTCATGGGCTGTCACATTTTAAATGTAGTAGGGACTGCCAGATTGCTGTCCAAATGACGGCACCAATTTCAACCCTATCAGCACATAAACGTGTTTTTTTCCCCAGAGCTCGGCCCATACTTAGTATTACGGAACAGTTCAATCTTTGCAAATCTAATAACTGCTCTACAAATTTTTTGGATCTAACTCCAATCAGTCCACATTTAAAATGTTAATTGCTCTTTTCAATATTTTTTTTCTCTTTCCTGTGGACATGTAAGCTACACAAAGGCAGGGATTCATTGCCTGTTTTGTTCACTGATAAATGCCCAGCACCTAGAATGGTGCGGAGTACACAATGAATGATTAATCAGTATTCGCTGACTGAATAAATAGATTAAATATTGATATGCTGCAAAATTCAAAAGGTGCAAAAGGAGTAAATTTTTTTTTAAGTCTCCTGTTCTGCCTGTTCCCCCAGTCACTCAGTTCCTTTCTTGAGGGCAACTCATATTACTACTTTCTTGTGTGACCTGGTAGAAGGACTGCACAGACACAAGGAAATACCTCTATGTTGCCTAAGCTGGCCTCAAACTTGTGGGCTCGAAGATCCTCCTGCCTCAGCCTCCCAAAGTGCTGGAATTACAGAAGTGAGCCACCGTGCCAACCTGCCTGTATTGTTATTATTATTTTTTTAGACGGAGTCTCTCTCTGTCGCCCAGTCCGGAGGGCGGGCTCGGCTCACTGCAACCTCCGCCTCCCGGGTTCAAGCGATTCTCCTGCCTCAGCCTCCCAATAGCTGGGATTACAGTTGTACGCCATCATGCCCAGCTAATATTTTTATTTTTAGTGGAGACAGGGTTTTGCCATGTTGGCCAGACTAGTCTCGAACTCCTGACCTCAGGTGATCCACCTGCCTCAGCCTCCCAAAGTGCTGGGATTACAGGCGTGAGCCACCATGCCCAGCCTGTATATATATTTTTTTAACATAAATGCATGTGGGCTTCATATACTGTTCTACCCTTTCTTTGCTCTCACTTAACTATATATGTTGACAACATCCACTGTCTCTGATCAGCTTAAATAAGACCTTTATGTCTCCCCCTCTTAGAGGGTTGTGGAGGAAGCCACTTTTCCTATTGTCTCCATTAGTCATGCTGAGTTTGGCTTTCTGGGAGCACCCCTAGATGTCAGGAAACCACAGCATTGGGCAAAGGAGATTCATAGGTGCACATGGAGGACACAGCCAGCTGCATTGCTCCACTTCACATTTCCCCAGCACCCACCAGAACAGGTGCAAGGTGTCAGGTGTCCCGTCTGAGCGAGTAGGTGAGAGGTGGCCGGAAGCCAGGCAATCTGGTTTCTATTTTCAGACCTGCCCATTGACTCACCATGACCGGGGGTAAGTCCCTCTGAGTCCTTCTGTGCTCTCAGTTCTCTGTGTAATGGGCATAATTATGCCTATCCCAATATACTTAAAAGAACTGCATGAAGCCACACCAGGAAATGCCTTGAAAGAGAACGTATGTCCTTGGACCATTACGTGCTTCAGCCCATAAAAGACAATTAACAGGGCATTTCCCAAACAGTGGTAAACAAGATGAATTTTTTTTTTTTTTTTTTTTTTTTTTAGGGGGGACAGAATCTTGCTCTGTCTCTAGGCTGGAGTGCAGTGGCACAATCTCGGCTCACTGCAGCCTCTACCTCCCGGGTTCAAGCGATTCTCCTGCCTCAGCCTCCCAAGTAGCTGAGACCACAGGCGCGTGCCACCATGCCCAGTTAATTTTTGTATTTTTAGTAGAGACGGGGTTTCACCATGTTGGCCAGAATGGTCTCGATCCCTCAACCTTGTGATCCACCCACCTCAGCCTCCCAAAGTGCTGGGATTACAAGTGTGAGCCACTGCACCTGGCCAAGATGATTTTTTTTTTAAATGATTCTCACAGGAACCTTTTTCTGAACAGTTAAGAAAGTATGTTAATGTGCATTAGGAAAAAATGGCTCAGCACATCAAACCTGTTATTTCATAGGTGTAATATGGCTTTGAATTCACAGTAGTGCCTAGGAGGAAGTTGAGTTTATTTTAGCCAAAAATAAAAAAGTGAGATGATGTGGTGTTATCTATTAAGTAAATAATGGTACAAGTGCTACATGGATTTAGCAAAAATTGCAAAAGTGGTATACAAATGATCAATGCTTAGGAAAACTTCGAATTAGCAGGTAGTTAGAGGGAAATAACAAAATCAAGTTTATAAATATTTATTTGAAATACCCATTTGAAATATTTCTTTTTACTATTTATTATTTTTTTAGACAGTGTCTTGCTCTGTCACCCAGGCTAAACTTGCAATGATACCATCATAGCTCATTGCAACCTCCAGTTCCTGGGCTCAAGCAATCCTCCCACCTCAGCATCCCCAGTAGCTGAGACCACAGGCACATGCCACCACAATCAGCTAATTTTGTAGGTTTTTTGTAGAGGTGAGGCTCTTAATATGTTACCTGGGCTGGTTTCAAACTCCTGGACTCCAGGGATCCTCCTGCTTCAGTCTCCCAAACACTGGGATTACAGGCATGAGCCACCACGTGTGGCAAGGTTTCCTTTCTTTTTCTGTCTCTTCTTTTCTCTTCTTCCTTACTTCTTTTTTTTTTTTTTTTTTTTTTGGGGGGGGGGGTGGGGTTTCATTCTTGTCATCCAGGCTGGAGTGCAGTGGTGTGATCTCGGCTCACTGCAACCTCCGCCTCCCTACCAGGTTCAAGTGATTCTCCTGCCTCAGCCTCTGAGTAGCTGGAATTACAGGCACCCATCATCATGCCTGGCTAATTTTTATATTTTTAGTAGAGACAGAGTTTCACCATGTTGGCCAGGCTGGTCTCGAACTCCTGACCTCAGGTGATCAACCTGCCTCAGCCTCCCAAACTGCTAGAAGATTACAGGCTTGAGCCACTGTGCTTGGCCCCAGGTTTCTTCTTATTTAGTGCAAATATATATCACATAGTAAATCAGAGATCAGCAAAATTCTTTAAAGTACCAGATGGTTAATATTTAAACATTTAAAACATATAGGCCAGGCACAGTGGCTCATGCAGCACTTTGGGAGGCCAAGGCAGGAGGATCACTTGAACCCAGGAGTTCAAGACCAGCTGGGCAACATGGCAAAACCCCATTTCTACCAAAAAATAAAAAAAATAACAAAAATAACAAAAATTAGCCAGGCACGGTGGCGTGCACCTGCAGTCCCAGCTACTTAGGAGGCTGAGGTGGGAGGATAGCTGGAGTCCAGAAGGCTGAGGCTGCAGTGAGCTGTGATTGTGCCACTGCACTTCAGCCTGGATGACAGAGTGAGACCCTGTGTCAAAAATAATAATAATAATAATAAATAAAAATTTAAAAAGAGAAAGGCTCATTTTATACATTTTCCTGCACCAAAGCTGGTAGCAACCATTTTTCTAAGAAGCCCTGGTTCTTTTAGTCAAGAATGGTATTTAGAGACCAAAATCTTGGTGCTGGAAATGCACATAATATTTGAATTTATAAATAGAAATTGTGTCCAAAGTATGCCCTGGCTGCTCTAGAGATCCTGACAGCTCCCCTAAAACACTTCTTCATTTTTTCTGGCCTGGACACTAAACCTCACCTGTGGCTCCTACACCTGGCCAGGTGCTTGAGAATAAAGAGTCAGTCATGTCCTCTGGTTGCCTTTGCAGAGGCAGAAACATGCAAGATTTTTCAATACCCAGAGTCAAATCCACTTTCAGGTTAACCTTCAATTAACTAAAAATCCAGTTACCAGAAACCATATTCCCCGGTAATCTTGGCTAATTGAGGTTTTGCTACAAAAATAAGTATAGGGGATTTTAATGAAAGAATCTGACCTGCAATTTACAGGAGTCACAAAGTCTGATACCACATGAGCCAGAGCAGCTAATGAAAATGAGTAAAGAGGGCTGGGTATAAGACAGCATGGAATGGGAAGAATCGGGGTGAACTGGGAACACGTTAGCCTTCCAAGGAGAGCAGCTGCTAGTCAACTCTAGCAGAACATGGTCACGCAGGGACAACTGTCACATCTTTCTGACTTTTCCAAAGATGAAGAAAATCCACATTTTAAAAAAATGCGAAATCTCATCATTTTGAAATGGCAATGGATTAAAGTCTTTTGTTAAAACTTAATACTGAGACATAATTTACATATAATAGAATGCATCCATTTTAAGTATATTGTTTGATGAGTTTTCACGAGTGTATGCATTTAATGAACCACCATCCCATTCAAGATCTAGAATATTTTCATCGTCTCCAAAAGGCTCCCTGTACAACTTTTAGTCAACCCAACTCACCCAAGGCCCAGATACTTACTGATCTGCTTTCTGTCACAATAGATTAATTCATCTTTTCTAGGGGTTCATATAATGGAATTCTGTAGTATGTATTCTTATGTGTTTAGCTTTTTACTCAACATATTTTTTATATACGTCCATGTTTTATGTATCAGTAGTTGGTTCCCTTTTATTGTTGAATAGAATCCCATTATGGATATGCTGTAATTTATTTCTTCCCCTGTTTGTGGACGTGTGGATTGCTTTTAGGTGGGGGCTATTATGAATAAGTGAACATATATGTACAAGTCTGTGTGTGAACATATGTTTTTCTCCTGGATAAGTAAAAGTGGAATTGCTGGGTCATATGATAAGTGTCCATTTAACTTTTATTTTTTAATATAGAGATAGGGTCTTACTATGTTACCAAGGCTGGCCTCAAACTCCCGGGTTCAAGCAATCCTCCTGGCTTGGCCTCTGAAAGTGCTGGGATTACAGGCATGAGTCACTGCACCTGGCCTCCTTAACTTTATTATTATTATTATTATTATTATTATTATTATTATTATTCTGAGATGGAGTCTCACTCTGTCACCCAGGCTGGAGTTCAATGGCACAATCTCGGCTCACTGCAACCTCCACCTCCTGGTTCAAGCGATTCTCCTGTCTCAGCCTCCCAACTAGCTGGGATTACAGGCATGCGGCACCACTCTCAGCTAATTTTTTTTGTATTTTAGTAGAGACAGGGTTTCATCATGTTGGCCACAGGGTCTCAAACTCCTGACGTCAAGTGATCCACCCACCTTGACCTCCCAAAGTTCTGGGATTACAGGTGTGAGCCACCGCGTCTGGCAACTTTATAAGAAACTATATCAAACTGCCTTCCAAAGTGACTGTACCATTTTGCATTCCAACCAGCTGTGTAGGAGAATTCCAGTTGCTACATATCCTCACCAACACTAGATACTATCAGTCCTTGTAGTGGGTGTGAAGTGATATCTCATCGTGGTTTTGATCCGCATTTCTCCAGTGACTAATGATGGTGAGCATTTTTTCGTGTGCTTATGGGCCATTCATATTTCCTCTTTTATGTTGTCTATTCAAATCATTGGCCCATCTTTTTGCTGAACTGTTTGTCTTATTATTTAGTTGTAAGAGTTCTTTATATATCCCGCATAGAAATTCTTTGTCAGATATATGTATTTCAAGTATTTTCTCCCAGGAGCTTGCTGTCTCGTTCTCTCAACCATGTCTTTTGAAAAGCAGATTTTAATTCTAATAAAGCACAACTTATAAGTTTTTTATGATACATGATTTTAGTGTCCTATCTGAAGATCTTTGCATATCCTAAGGTTCCACAGATTTTCTTCTATGCTTTCTTCTGGGTGTTTTATAGTTTATTAGGTCTATGAACCATTTGAAGTTAGTTTTTGCATATAGTGTGGGGTAGGAGTTAAGATTCCCTTCAAAAAAATATGGACAACTATTTGTTTAAGCATTTTTTGTTGAAAAAAATTACACTTTTTTTTTTTTTTTTTTACGTTTTAATCTTTCTTTTAAATAGAGACAGGTTCTCACTGTGTTGCCCAGGCTGGTCTCAAACTCCTGGGCTCAAGTGATCCCAGTACTTTGTTGGCACAAAGAACTGGAAGTACAGGTGTGAGCCACCATGCCCAGCCAAGACTACACTTTCTTCATTGAATTACCTTGGCAAATGTGTAGGTCTATCAGAGCTCCCTAATCCAATGATCAGTAAATCTATCATTACACCAATACCACACTGTCCTGATAAATGCAACTTACAGTAAGTATTGATATCACATACAAATGTCTTTCAACTTGTTTTTATTCTTCGTTAAGTTTTTAAAAATTTTGTTTTGACATGTGTATGTGTGTGCACGTGTACACATGCATGTGTGTCTGATTCTGTTTTGTTTTTGCTGTTTTAGCTCTTTTGCTTTTCCACATAAATTTTAGAATCAGTTTGTCAATTTCAACAAAAATTCTACTGGGATTTTGGTTGAAATTGAGTAGACTCTAGAGATTAGGAGTGAGTTGACTCTAGAGGTTAACTGACATCTTAACAATATTGAGTCTTCTAATCCATGAGCATGGTATAGCTCTCCATTTATTTCAACTTTCTTTTCATTGAAATGCTTAAAAATCAGACAAGGTGCCAAGACAATTAAATGGGAGAAAGAATAGTCTGGGCGCTGGGACAATTGGATATCTACATGAAAAACAATGAAGTTGGATTCCTATCTCACACTACATACATAAATTAATTCAAAATTAATCAAAGACCTAAATATAGAGCTGGAACTATAAAGTCCTTAGAGTAAAACATAGAAACAAATCTTCAGGACCTTGGATTAGGCAATAGAGTCTTAGATATGAAACCAAAGCGCACACACACACAAAAGAAATATAGACAAATTTGGCGTCATCAAACGTAAAAACTTTTGTTCTTCAAAGGACACCATCAAGAAAATAAAAAGACCACACAGGGAGAAGGAAAGAAAATGTTTGCAAGTCCCGCCTGATAAGGGACTTGTGTACAGAATATATAAATAACTCTTGCAACTTAGTAGTAAAAAGATAAATAGCCCAGTTAAAAAATGGTGAAGGATCTGAATAAACATTTCTCCAAAGAAGATATAGTGGCCATATAATGGATCTAATGGCCAATATATAAGCCTATGAGACGATGTTCAACATCATTAGCTATCAGGAAAATGCAAATTGAAACCAACATAAGATATCACTTTACACCCCACTAAGGTAGCTGTAATAATTTTTTTAAAATGGATAATAAGTTTTGGAGAGGATATGGAGAAATTAGAACCCTTATACAATGGGTGAAATGGTTAAGTAGTGCAGCCATTTTGGAAAACAGTCTTGCAATTCCTCAAAACGTTAAACACAGAATTACCATCGGACCCAGGTCAGGAGTTCGAGACCACTTCTAGGTATATACCCAAGAGAAATGAAACCTATTTCTACACAAAACTTATACATGATCATTCACAGCAGTATTATCATAACAGCCAAAAAGTAAAAACAACCAAACTATCCATCAACTGATGAATGGATAAATAAAATGTAGTCTCAACATAATATGGGATATTATTTAGCAATAGAAAGAAATGAAGCACTAATACATGCTGCAACATACCTTGAAAACACACTAAGTAAAAGAAGCCAGTCAGAAAAGACCGCATATTGTGAAATTCCATTTTTTGTTTGTTTGTCGAGACTGAGTTTCACTCTTCTCACCCAGGCTGGAGTTCAGTGGCACGATCTCTGCTCACTGCAAACTCTACCTCTCGACATCAAGCAATTCTCCGGCCTCAGCCTCCCAAGTAGCAGGGATTACAGGCACGCACCACCACGCCCAGCTAATTTTGTATTTTTAGTAGAGACAGGGTTTCACTATGTTGGCCAGGCTGGCCTTGAACTCTTGACCTCAAGCGACCTGCCCACCTCACCCTCCCAAATGGCTGGAATTACAGGCATGAGCCGCTGTGCCCAGTCTGCAATTCTGCTTTTATTAGGAGTGTCCAATCTTTTGGCTTCCCTGGACCACATTGGAAGAAGAAGAATTGTCTTGGGCCACTCATAAAGTAGACTAACACTAACAATAGCTGATGAGCTAAGAAAAAAAAAAAAATCTCATAGTGTTTTAAGAAAGTTTATGAATTTGTGTTGGGCCACATACAAAGCCATCCCGGGCTGCCTGTGGCCTGTGAGCCACAGGATGGAAAAGCCTATATGAAGCATCCAAAATAGGCAAATCTAGAGAGAAAGAGAATACATAAGTGGTTTCTGATGGGGAGGAGGAGGGTGGAGAGAGGAATGAGAAATAACTCCTAATGGGCATGGAGTTTTCTTTAGGGGAAATAAAGATGTTTTAAAATTGATTGTGATGATAGTTGAACAATGTGAATATACTGAAATCCAGTGAATTCTACACTTTAAATGGATGGATTATATGACATGTGAACTATATCTCACTGAAACTGTTAATTAAAAGGAGGAATTGTGCTGGGCATGGTGGCTCACACCTGTAATCCCAACACTTTGGGAGGCCGAGGCAGGAGGATTGCTTGAGCCCAGAAGTTTGAGACCAGCCTGGACAACATAGTGAGACCACCCCTCCCCCACCCCCACCATCCTGGTTTTGACAAAAAATAAAATAAATTAGTTAGGCATGGTGGTGTGCACCTGTGGTCCCAGTTACTCAGCAGGCTAAGGTGGGAGGATCACTTGAGTGCGGGAGGTCAAGGCTGCAGTGAACTATCATCTTGCCACAGCACTCCAGCCTGAGCAAACAAAAAGCAATACTGGGCCAGGCACGGTGGCTCACGCCTGTAACAGCATTTTGGGGGGCTAAGGTGGGCGGATCACTAGAGGTCAGG
This sequence comes from Chlorocebus sabaeus, assembly GCF_047675955.1. Lineage (NCBI taxonomy): Eukaryota > Metazoa > Chordata > Mammalia > Primates > Cercopithecidae > Chlorocebus > Chlorocebus sabaeus. The sequence continues at coordinate 21,262,054 of NC_132908.1, forward strand.
AGTTGGAGACCAGCCTGGTCAACATGGTGAAACCCCGTCTCTACTGAAAACACAAAAATTAGCTGGGCATGGTGGCACACACTTGTAATGCCAGCCACTGGGGAGCCTGAGGCAAGAGAATCACTTGAACCCAGGAGAAAGAAGTTGCAGTGAGCTAAGATCATGCCACTGCACTCCAGCCTGGACAACAGAGCAAGACTCTGTCTCAAAAAAAACCAAACAAACCAAAAAAAGCAATACTGTGCTAAGAACCACAAAGAAGTTTTGCACACCCCATACAGCTGATGAGTCAGCCTTTTGCAACCTCTTATTCAGAAGGGGGATGTTAAGAATTGGACATATGAATAGCATTTATGTGTCTTTTGTCAAAACAGTAAGTAGAGGCACACACAGGGCTGCGCTCTCAATTATCACAAGGACTCTGGGCTATATGAGCCAATCTCAGGAAAAAAATTGCCCCTGAGAGTGAGCAGATGTTTTGTCTCATAAGAAAACCGAAACAGGGCCGGATGCAGTGGCTCACGCCTGTAATCCCAGCACTTTGGGAGGCTGAGGCGGGCAGATCTCCTGAGGTTGGGAGTTTGAGACCAGCCTGACCAACATGGAGAAATCCCGTCTCTACTAATAATACAAAATTAGCTGGGCATGGTGGCGCGTGCCTGTAACCCTAGCTACTCAGGAGGCTGAAGCAGGAGAATTGCTTGAATCCAGGAGATGAAGGTGGCAGTAGGCCGAGATCGCACCATTGCACTGCAGCCTGGGCAACAAGAGCAAAACTCCGTCTCAAAAAAAAAAAAAAAGAAAGAAAGAAAACTGAAATAGTTTCCCACATTTATTGTTTTTGCATTTACTACCAGGAACATTTGCCATGAGTTCAGGGCCAATGTATAGTCAGCAACCTGTGACACTGAAGCATGACAACTGGTGTGTCTCTTTCTGCATGCACACATGGACTCAGTCTCTACTTGACTTGCTTGGATTGGGTTAAGCTGTACGCTGATTCAATCCCTTCTCCATAAACGGTGTATACATTCCAAACACAGACCATCTATCACCTTGAGGGTGAAATCTGACCAGAACATCATAAAGTTGTTTGCAGCACTTACTTTTATTTGGCTAATGACCCAAGGGGCCAGACTAGTTTGACACTCAGCCAATACTCAACACACTTCTGCTATTTGCCTACCGTTGTAACAACTTTTGCTACAGATAATACTGTTTAAACATTTTTCTTTAAATCAATCTTCCTTTTTTTACTTAAGCGCATTTATGAACAGAAAGCAAAAGTCAGTGCCTCTTGCCATAAGTAGAAGGTGGCTCTTAAAAATAAGTAAAACATTTTACTTATGTAAAACATTACATATGTAAAACATTACATTTGTAAAACGTTTTACTTATGTAAAACATTACATTTGTAAAACGTTTTACATATGTAAAACATTACATATGTAAAACGTTTTACTTATGTAAAACATTACATATGTAAAACTTATGTAAAACATTTTACTTATGTAAAACATTATGTAAAACATTTTACTTATGTAAAACATTACTTATGTGAAACATTCTGTGAAAACAGAGTGTTGCCCATTCTAACTAGATACTGTTGTCTGAGCCTGAGGCCTCATTGTTAAACCTGGAGATTAGAAGGGTTGGAGAGGTGTTAGGACCTGTTGGTACCAACCTGAGACTGAGAGGTGACAACGTGTTGGCGGCCCTCACTCTCAGCACCTCCTCGGCCTCGGCACCCACTCTGGCCATGCTTGAGGGGCTCTTCAGCCCGCTGCTGCACTGTGGGAGCCCCTATCTAGGCTGGCCTAGGCCAGATCCAGCCCCCTCTACTTGCAGGGAGGTGTGGAGGGAGAGGTGCCTGTGGACGCCAGTGCGAGTTCCGGGTAGGCGTGGGCTTGGTGGGCCCCTCACTCGGAGTAGCCAGCCGGTGAGGGGCTTAGCACCCAGGCCAGCAGCTGCAGAGGGTGCACTGGGTCCCCCAGCAGTGCTGGCCCACAGGCGCTACGCTCAAATTCTCGCCTGGCCTCAGCTGCCTCCCCATGGGGCAGGGCTCGGGACCCGCAGCCTGCCATGCCTGAGCCTCTCCCCTGTGCCATGGGCTGCTGTGAGGCCCAAGCTTCCCCGATGAGCATGGCCCCCTGCTCCATGGCACCTGCTCAACCACCCAAGGGCTGAGGAGTGTGGACGCATGGCACTGGACTGTCAGACAGCTCCACCTGTGGCCCTGTTGCGGGATCCACCAGGTGAAGCCAGCTGGGCTCCTGGGTCTAGTGGGGACTTGGAGAACCTTTATGTCTAGCTAAGGGATTGTAAATACACCAATCAGCACCCTGTGTCTAGCTCAAGGTTTGTAAATACGCCAATCAGTACTCTGTATCTAGCTAATCTAGTGGGGACTTGGAGAACTCTTCTGTCTAGAACTCTGTGTCTAGCTAAAGGATTGTAAATGCACCAATCAGCACTCCGTGTCTAGCTCAGGGATTGTAAACACACCAGTCAGCACCCTGTCAAAATGGACCAATCAGTTCTCTGTAAAATAGACCAATCAGTTCTCTGTAAAGTGGACCAATCAGCCGGATGTGGGTGGGGTCAGATAAGGGAATAAAGCGGCCAGAGACAGAGGCAACACGCTGGGATTACTTTCCACATATGTTGTGTTTTCACTCTTTGCCATAAAATCTTGCCACTGTTTACTCTTTGGATTAACACCCAGACTTTATGAGCTGTAACACTCACCACGAAGGTTTGCAGCTTCACTCCTGAAGTCAGTGAGACCACAAACCCACCAGAAAGAAGAAACTGCGGACACATCTGAACATCTGAAGGAACAAACTCCCAACACACCAACTTTAAGAGCTGTAATACTTGCCGCGAGTGTCTTCGTTCTTGAAGTCAGCGAGACCAAGAACCCACCAATTCTGGACCCAAGACTTTCTCCTTGACTAAATCAGAATAATTACATGAGAATAGAAAAAGATAAACATTCTAGAGGCCCTTATTTCTTCTACGACTACCTGTCAGAACCTAATGTGATGTTCACCTATGTGGCTTTAGGGTGTTAGACTATACAAGGCAGACGAAGCCCTGGTTCTTTACACATGCCTGGGTCATGGCAAACATTTAGTACTTTGATGTTGCTCTTGTAGTTGTTATTATAATAACTATTACTACTTTATTATTTCAGAGCAGGGAATAGACCTTCTGGGGAAAGTTGGGAGTGGGGTTTGTCTGTGAACATCCTCTTAAAGCCATGATGGCCTGCGCAGGCACATAGAGTTTGATTCCTATCAGAATAGAATTGGAGGTGGGGCACAGTAGCTCACATGTACCTGTAATCTAAGCAGTTTGGGAAGCCGAGGCGGGTGGATCGTTTGAGCCCAGGAGTTCGAGACCAGTCTGGGCAACGTGGCGAAACCTTGGCTCTACTGAAAATGCAAAAATTAGCTGGGCATGGTGCCATGCGCATGTAGTGTCAGCTATTCAGGTGGCTAAGGTGGGAGGATCACCTGAGCCCAGGAGGTGGAGGTTGCAGGGAGTCAAGATCATGCCACTGCATTTCAGCCTGGGTGACACCAAGAGCCTGTCGAGAGAGGAGAGGGAGGAGACAGAGAGAGAGAGAGAGAGAGAGAGAGAGAGAGCGAGAGAGAGAAAAGAGTTGGAGAAGAAAGCAGAGTTGGAGAAGAAAGCACTTCATGCTTTGGCCAAGACCCCTTTTGGGGAAGGAAAGTGAGAGATGTTACTGTGTCAGATAATTGGATCAGGAGTGAACATGCTTGGGCAGATTTAACATCTCTATTTTCTACATCTGGATATTCGGTGGAGTGCCAGGCACCGTGCTGGGCCTTGTCAGGGATATAGAGCTGCTACCCTCAGGGGACTTTCGATCTCCTGGGAGAAGCCACAGGCACAAGAAACTAGAACACAGGATAAAACGAGGGTCAATTTATTTTACTGTGAAGCTGCTTATAGGTGCAAATGTCAGGCATCCAATTTGAATATGCATAAGTAAGAAAGAAAATGTGTTGGTTCCCCTATCTGATAAGGCCAGGAATGAATGATTTCAGGCATGGCTGGATCCAGGTGTTCAAATGGTGATGTCAGAAATTTTCTCTCCATCTCAGCTTAGTAGGCTTAGTTAAAAATGAGGTCTCTCCTTTAGTTATTCCAATATAAACTGATAGAATTGAGTCCTAATGTTCCAGTCTGGGTCATATGCACATCTCCCAGAGCTAAGAGGAGAGATCAGCCTGGCAACTCACACCAACTGAGATGAAGGGGACAGCGAGATACCGTCACCTGAAACATCAGAGCAAAGGGAAGAGGATGCTGGGCACATAGGAACCACACTGCCCAGCATGGTGCCCCCAGAAGGGAAAGGCTTTCAGAACAGGGCGAGGGTCCAGCCTGGAGTCAGGAGAGCTTCATGGAGGAGGTGGCCTTTGGTCTGGACCTTGAAGATCAAATACAACTGGGGCTCCAGGAATACAGCTGGGATGCTCCTGCTGCAGATTCCTGCTCTGTGTCCAGAGAGAAAGGAGGGGGAAGCAGGAATGTCCTTAGAAACCCCATGTGCTGTAACAAGTACCTGGTGGTCTTCACAAGAATCCTACCCCCTCATGCCTATGGGAAACAGAGTCTCAGAAAGCTCTGGCATTCCTCCTCATGACCCATACCCTCCAACCTCAATGCTCTGGACACAACCTCACCCCATTCTAATTTATATCCATAGAACACCCTTTTTTTTCTTTTTTCTTTCTTTCTCCAAGGACTCTCAGACCTGGTCAGGCCTGCATTTTCTAATAAAAATCGCTGACAGGTGCCAGGCATGAATCCGCCCTCTCCATATTTCCATGCAGCCAGCCTCCATGACACCATTGTCGGGCGGAAGCTGTGATTATCCCCATTTTATGGATGAGGAAACTGAAAGACTGAGAAGGAGATTTGCTCAAAGTCACACAGCTAGAAAGCAGCAGTGCTGAGAGTCAAAGCCAGACATTTGCCAGGAGTTCGAGGTTGCAGTGAGCCATGATCATGCCGCTGCACTCCAGCCTGGGTGATAGAGTGAGACCCTGTCTCAAACAAACAAACAAACCAGAAAATTTGGTTACAGAATCCTTTTTCTAAACCACCACCCTTTAATGCCTCTAGCATCTCAGGGCATGGGGTCCCAGTCTTTCCTGTTATGTTTCATAGCTCTGCATTTTTGATGGATTCTTTGCTTAACATCTGTCTTACCCACTGACAGCTAGTGACCATGGAAACTGGTATACTGAGGACTTGGTCTGTGCTAGACTCAGTACATAGCACTTTTTGTTCATCCCCGAATTTCACCCTCTCAGCAATCCTGTAAGTTAGATGTAAGTATTACAGTAAGTCTTCACTTAACATGGTTGATATGTTCTTGGGAACTGCAACTCTAGGTGAAACGATGTATAGTGAAATCAATGCCACCATAGTCTAATTGATATCAACAAGAGTTAAGCTCCTAGGCCTATTTCTGGTCACAAAAAAAGTCACCAAATTTCTAAGTAAAGACTAAAATGCTTCTAATATTAAACATTGAAATAAATATGAGTTATACATACATTTAAGAAAGATTAAGACTGGGTGCGGAGGTTCACGCCTGTAATGCCAGCACTTTGGAATGCTGAGGTAGGGGGATCACTTGAGCTCAGGAGTTTGAGACCAGCTTGGGCAACATTATGAAACCCGACTCTACTAAAAATACAAAAATTCAGCCCAGCACGGTGGCTCACGCCCAAAATCCCAGCACTTTGGGAGGCCGAGGCGGGCAGATCATGAGGTCAAGAGATTGACACCATCCTGGCCAACATGGTGTACTAAAAATACAAAAATTAGCTGGGCATGGTGACACGTGTCTATAGTCCCAGCTACTCGGGAGGCTGAGGCAGAAGAATCGCTTGAACCAGGGAGGCAGAGGTTGCAGTGAGCCGAGATCACTCCAGCCTGGTGACAGAGCCAGACTCTGTCTTTAAAAACAAACAAACAAACAAACAAAAACTTCACCGGTATGGTGGTGCATGCCTGTAATCCCAGCTACTTAGGAGTCTGAGGTGGGAGGATCACTTGAGCCTAAGAGGTAGAGATTGCAGTGAGCCATGATTGCACCACTGCACTCCAGCCTGGGTAAGAGTGTGAGACCCTTTCTCAAAAAAGAAAAAGAAAGATTAGTAAAACCAAGATCATTATTTACCCACTTAGTTCAAGGTCATAGTGGCCAGAGCCTATCTCTGCAGCTCAGGTGGGAACCCATCCTAGACAGGACACGTTCCACTGCAGAGCACTCACACACAGTCACGCTCACTCACCTGGCACCATGCAGCCACATCATGGGGAGGACATGTACACTCCATATAGACCGTGGCCCTGGCTGGGAGTCTACTTTCTTTTTCATCAACGTTGCAATGAAGCATTGAACAAAACGATGCCGTGTGAGGACTTGCTCTACCACATTTTATGCACAGAGAACCTGAGTTGAGAGTTTAAGTCACTTGCTCACTAGGTTATGAACTCCCAAAGGGCAAAAAACCTTGTCCATTTTGCTCATTGAGTCCAGAAGGACCATTTGAGTGCCTGGCATATAGTAGGCATTCAATAAATGCATTTTGATTGATTAGATGGATGGATTGATGATGGACAGCCAAAGGAAGGAAGCAAAGAAGGTAAAAAGGGAGGGAGGGAGGAAGGTAAAGAGGGAGGAAGAACGGGGATGTGCCGCCGCCCAGTTCCTGGACGTGACTGGGACATCATCGCAGGCAAGGCTGGTGTCCCAACTGATGTGCGTCCCCATGCCTCTCTGCAGGTGCCACCATGCACATGAAGAAGTACCTGCTGAAGTGCCTGCACCGGCTGCAGAAGGGCCCCGGCTACACGTACAAGGAGCTGCTGGTGTGGTACTGCGATAACACCAACACCCACGGCCCCAAGCGTATCATCTGCGAGGGGCCCAAGAAGAAAGCCGTGTGGTTCCTGCTCACCCTGCTCTTCACTGCTCTCGTCTGCTGGCAGTGGGGCATCTTCATCAGGACCTACTTGAGCTGGGAGGTCAGCGTCTCCCTCTCCGTAGGCTTCAAGACCATGGACTTCCCCGCCGTCACCATCTGCAATGCTAGCCCCTTCAAGTAGGTGGCCCCTGAGCGCACAGCTGGCCTCAGCAGACGGGCAGTTCCCTTTCTCTCTTTTGTTCCCTTCCACTTTTCCTTTCCTTCCTTTCCTTTCTTCTCCTTTCTCTCCCTCTCTTTCTTTCTCCCCTTTCTTCCTTCCTTTCTCTCTTTATTACTTTTCCTTCTTTCATTTCTCTTCCTTATTCTTTTTTCCTTTTCTTTCTTTCTTCATTCTCTTTCTCCTCCTCTCTGTCTTTCCATTTGCTTTCATCCTTTTGCAGCAACTAAGATTCAAACTTCGTAAACTTTTGGCCAGGTGCAGTGGTCTGTAATGACAACACTTTGAGAGGCCAAGACAGAAGGATCCCTTGAGGCCAGGAATTGGAGAATAGCCTGGGCAACATAGCAACATCCCACTTCTAAAAAAAAAATAATTTTTTTTTTAATTAGCCAGACATGGTGGCATATGCCTGTGGTCTCAGTTGCTTAGGAAGCAGAGGTGGGAGAATTGCTTGAGCCCAAGAGCTCGAGGGTGCAGTGGGCTGAGAAGGCCCCACTTGAGTTTCAAGTCAAGGCTAATAAAAAATAATTAATTAAAAATAAAAAGAACATGCCACTGCACTCCAACCTGGGTAACAGAGCCAGATCCTATCTCTTAAAAATAAAAAATCATAAGTTTCCTAGGCTTAGAGAGAACCTTGGGCACCCTCTGGTCAGGCAGGCCAGTGCCTATTTATCGATTCCGCATGTGTTTATGGAGCACCTACTACATGCCAGGCACTGTTCTAGGCAACACAAATACAGCAGTGAACAAAACAGAGTCCTTGTCCTCTTCACAGCCTGCCAGAGAAAACAGGCCCCACAGAGTTGTCCTCACAAATATCGAATTCATTATCATTATGATGATAAAAAATAAAACAACTCGGCTGGGCACCATGGGTCACACCTGTAATCCTAGCACTTTGAGAGAACGAGGTGGGCAGATCACTTGAGGTCAGGAGTTCGAGACCAGTCTGGCCAACATGGTGAAACCTCATCTCTACTAAAATTACTGTAATCTGAGCCATTTAGGAGGCTGAGGCACAAGAATTGCTTGACTCTGAGAGGCAGAGGTTATATTGAGCTGAGATCACATCACTGCACTCCAGCCTGGGCAACAGAACGAGACCCTGTCTCAAAAATTAAAATAAATAAATAAATAAAACAACTCTTCAACAAATGGTTATGATATGCCAGGCACTGGTGTCATTCTAATCCACACAAGCACCCTAGGATTGGGAACTCCTGTCGCAGCCCCAGTTTACAGGTGAGGAGATGGAGGTTCAGAGAAGTGAGCTTGCCTGGAGACACACAGTGGGCGACTGTGGGATTTGAACCCAGGTCAGACGTGATCCCAGAGCTGCTACTTTTTAACCATTCTTCCAGGTTGCCAGTCCTCCGCTTGATAGCAAGGCCTGTGAAGGGGACACATGAGGAGACCCAACCTAGTCAGGGTTGTGGAGCGACAAGGAGTCAGTCCAAAAACAAACAAACAAACAAACAAAAACAAAACAAAGTGCCCTAAGGAATGAGTAGAAGTTGGCCAGGTAGAGCGAAGAGAGTGCCCCCGGTGGTGGACACAGCAGGTGCAGCTGGTGAGAAGTTTGGTGCATTCAAGGAACTGAAAGAAGGGCTGAGTCACAGAAAACATTTTTATCCAAAAGAGAGTCCTGACCCAGCACAATGGCTCATGCCTACAATCCTAGCATTTTGGGAGGCCAAGGCGGGTGGATCACCTGAGGTCAGGAGTTCGAGACCAGCCTGACCAACATGGTGAAACTCCATCTCTACTAAAAATACAAAAGTTAGCTGGGCGTGGTGGCACACCCCTGTAATCCTAGCTACTCAGGAGGCTGAGTCAAGAAAATCACTTGAACTTGGGAGGTGGAAGTTGCAGTCAGCCGAGCTCTCACCACTGCACTCCAGCCTAGGCAACAGAGCAAGACCCAGAAGGAAGGAAGGAAGGAAGGAAGGAAGGGAGGGAGGGAGGGAGGGAAGGAGGGAGGGAGGGAGGGGAGAGGGGGAGGGAGTGATTACTTTCCCAATTATCAGAAAGTCCCTTCTTTCTATTAATGGGGTTCTCCCTGCCTTGGTGGTTTCTTAGAACTGCTCAAGAGAACCTTTAATAATAATAGGAACAACAGCACTCCATCTGGGCCCTGATCCATGCACTTTACAAGCAGCACCTCACTGAATCTTCCCAACGATTCTCTGGAGTACTTATTTATATCCCCCTGTTTTGTAGATGAGAGAACGGAGCCTCGGGGAGGTTAAGTTGCCCAAGATATTAAGTGGCATGCCAGGATTCAAACCTGGAGCCCACAGAGTGACCCACCAAGCTTCCCAGCAGCTGTGGACATCTGGGCTGTAATAACACCGCCGCCTGCACAGACGCCGCCCTTCCCGATCCTCCTCTTCCTGTGTACACAGATTTAATGGTCAGGGAACTGGCATAGAAGGCCAATGTTAGCTCCAGCTGCTGTATACCTTTGTACCAGGACCTTGGCCTCTGTCCAGCATTTAATGTTCCTGTAGGAAGTCCTCCAGCCAGAGTTGGCACTTGTGGCCTCAATGCCCCACTCTGAGGCAGGGTCTTGGGAAATTGGATATGAAGTGACTGGGGTGCAGGGCTTGGGTCCCCATGGGGCCTGGCAGAGATACTCCTTGATAGATCCATCTCTCACTGGCCACCATGTCCAACATGGGAGCTCCAGAGGGCTGAGGGAAGACATTGGAGCCAGCCTCACAGTCCCATCCATTTTCTCTCTCCTGAAACGGGTTCCTGTTCCCAAAGTTGCTCCCTCCTGGGAGGGAGATCTCAGAACCCCCGTAAACATACCCACTGGAGCCCAGCAACCCCGGATTCTAAGTTCAGCTCTGCCCTTTATCAGTGGAGTGAGCTTGCAGAATCACACCAATTCCTGGAGCCTCAGTTTCCTGATCTATATATGGGGACGGTAACAGACTTGTGGCAGATAGTGAATAAGACCTGGAAAGCATCTAGCACCTGGCACAGGGTAAGCTATCAATAACCATGAGCCGTTACAGTTCTTCCTCACTTGAATGTGAATTTCATGAGGAAAGAGACCAGGTCCCTCTTGTTTGCTGCTGTACCGTCTGTGCCTTGCACAGTGCCTGGCACATAGTAGGTGCTCATGAAAAGTTGTGAATGAATGAGTGCGTGGGTGGGTGGATGGAGAGGTAGGTGTTTAGGTGGGGTGGTGTTCTCATACATAGTGGCAGCCATGCTGGAGTAACAGCGTGAGATGGTTTGGCTCAATGTCTCCACCCAAATCTCATATCGAATTGTAACCCCCATGTGTCGAGGGAGGGACCTGGTGTGGGTGATTAGATCATAGCGGTGGCTTCCCCATGCCGTCCTCGTGATAGCGAGTGAGTTCTCACAAAATCTGATGGTTTTAAAGTGGCAGTCTCCCCTGTGCATGCTCTCTCTCTCTCTCTCTCTCCCCACCCCCATCCTGCTGCCCTGTAAGACGTGCCTTGCTTCCTCTTCACCTTCTGCCATAGTTGTAAGTTTCCTGAGACCTCTCTCCAGCCATGCGGAACTGTGAGTCAATTACACCTCTTCTGTTTATAAATTACCCAGTCTCAGGTAGTATCTTTATAGCAGTGTGAAAACAGACTGCTACAGAGTGGGTCCTAGATTTCAGTTGCTCTGCTTTACAGATGTTCATTCCTCCCCCTAACCAGCCCTCTCCCTATCCAGGTATTCCAAAGTCAAGCATTTGCTGAAGGACCTGGATGAGCTGATGGAAGCTGTCCTGGAGAGAATCCTGGCTCCTGAGCTAAGCCATGCCAATGCCACCAGGACCCTGAACTCCTCCATCTGGAACCACACACCCCTGGTCCTTATTGATGAACGGAACCCCCACCACCCCGTGGTCCTCGATCTCTTTGGAGATAACCACAATGGCTTAACAAACAGCTCAGCATCAGAAAAGATCTGTAATGCCCATGGGTGCAAAATGGCCATGAGACTAGTAAGTGGTCCCTAGGCACATGTCAAGCAATGGGCCCCACCCATTGAGGCTGGTGGGTGTTTCTTTTCTGTAATAATTTGAGTCTTGCTAGGGGAAAGATAAGATGGAAGCCAGAGCCTGTTTTGCTTGTTAGCAGAGATTTTTTAAAAATAGAAATTGTTGGCATGTTAGTCAAGACTCTTTTGGTATAAGTGATCCAGTTCACACTAGCTTAAGCAAAACAGGCAATTCATTGGCTCACATAACTAAGAAGTCCAGAGGTATACTGCATTCAGGCAAGGCTGGATCCAGGTATTCTAATGAGGTCATCAAGAATCTTTCTCCATCTTGGTTCCACTTTTCTCTCAGGCGACTTCAATCTCAGGCAAGATCTCTCCATGTGGAGGGTCCCTTCAGTGCCCTTGCTTAGCAGTCATCCCAGAAAAAGAGCTCTTTCCCTACTGTCCCAGCAAAGGTCCTGAGAAGACTCATTAGGTCACATGCTCACCCCTAAACCAATCACTGTGGGCTACAGCAGGGGCTCTCATGATTGGCCAGTCCTGGGCCATGTGCCCTGGAGTTGGGAGTGATGTCAGCCTCTGTGAGACCACATGGACTGAGCGAGGGGGAGGGTGGTTCCCTGAGGGAGGAACCAAGTCTTGTTATCAAAAGATAGGAGCATAAATATTGGGCAGGTGAAAACCCACAGTTGTGCAGTACAGTCAGATGCCAAGAAACAACTGCCCTGTGCTGGGAAGCTGGGATGCCATTAGTTCTTAAGCCTAGAAGTGGGGAGAAGGTCCCCTGTCTGTGTCTCAGGATCCCATGGGAGCTCTGTCACAATGCACATCCCGAGGCCCCGCTCCTGGAGAATCTGAGTGAGCAGTTCTGGGCCCAGGCCCAGGAATCTGTATTGACAACAGGCTCCCTGGTGATTCCGATGGTCAGTCTTGGATGGGGATCCAGGAGGGAACCATACACTCCCCAGAGGGGGAGCCACTGCCTTGCTGTTCACACTCATGACATTATGACTTCCACAACTGCTTTGTCCCCCCCTCTCCACACAAACTAGCCAACATCACATGGGGGATCCGCTGTGGTCACACCTTCCTTAACCTCCTGGGCCTCAATTTCTTCATGATGATGGGGATAACAATGATACTTACCACCTGGCATTGCTGCAAAGCTTCAATGGGATTATAGATGTAAGACACTGGGAACAGAGCCCGGAACAGAGTGAGGATTAAGGGCTGCCATTACCTCCCCAAGGGGAGGCAGGGAGGCCCCCAGGAGTGGGCTGGCCGGGCATGTTGGGAAGGGTGGTGTAAGAATGCCAGGGGAAGCTTCTCTATCGGGCCTCCCAGGTTCCAGCAGGGAGAACCAGCAGCAGCCTCGTGGCCAAGGCCAGAGTCTGAGGGCCAAGTCTGTCCCATGCCTGTGCGATGACTTAGATGTCATGAGAAGCCGGCTGTGACTGGGTGGAAGGGTGCTCTGCACCCCATGTTGGACTCAGGGTGACTGGATCTGTGTCTTTCCCAGGACAGATGAGAGGCACCGTTTCCTGTGTGTTGAGTTTCTTCTTGGTCTTCATGGCCTCCAGGGGAGCTGCATCTGAAAGTCTCTGGCAGAGGCTGGAAAAGGAATCAGAACTGTGTGTGTGTGTCCGCATGAGCATAAGTGTTGCAGCCACTTGTGTGAATCTGTGTATATGGGGTTTGGGGCTAGGAGGGACATGTGTTACAGTGACATGAGGCTGTGGAGGTCAGAGAGAGGACGTCTTCTGTGCATGCCTCTGCACACATGACCACATGTGTGTTTTTGCTCATGCATAATGGTATCAGTGAGGTGAGGCTGGTGGCTGTAAACTGAGTCACTGAGTCACCCTACCTTGAAGGAGGGGACCAGCCTCTGTGCATGCCCATGAGTTGGTCACTGACTGTGGGTCACTCCCAAGAGGTTGCTGAGGGGTCTCCTAACCTCCCAGGCCTCACTCTCAGCAGCTGGGGGTGGGTGCACCAGCCTGATGAGGGGATCTTGTGATTGGCACGCAGCTGTGTATGAGGCGGCAGCCCTTGAGTATGTGTGAGCATGAGTATGAACACGTTTCCCACCACCAAGCTGCAGCCAGAAAGACGGCTGGCAAAGCACAGCTCTTGCCCTGCTAGGGCCCTCAAGCAGTGGCTGAGGTCCTGCTAGCAGCTCCCACGCCACCCACAAAAACCCCTCTTGGCCTCCACAGTGTAGCCTCAACGGGACCCAGTGCACCTTCCGGAACTTCACCAGCGCTACCCAGGCAGTGACAGAGTGGTACAGCCTGCAGGCCACCAACATCTTTGCACAGGTGCCGCAGCAGGAGCTGGTGGAGATGAGCTACCCCGGCGAGCAGATGATCCTGGCCTGCCTGTTTGGAGCTGAGCCCTGCAACTACCGGTGAGAGCCACCCCAAGCCCACCTGGCCAGGCCCCTGCTCCGAAAGGCAGTGGCGTGTTACGGTTGGGAGTACGGCCTGCCAGCATTCAAATCCTGCCTGGCCACTTACTGGCTGGCTGCAGCACAGTTTCCTGTGCCTCGGTGTCTTTTAGGTCCGGTTTCCTGAAGGCAGATCCTGAGGCAGGGATGCGCTGAATTGTTCAGGAAGCATTGAGAGGATTGTGTTAGGAAATGTCTGCAGGGAAAGTGGGATAAGGAAGGAGGATTTGGAACATGTAGGAAAAGGAGAAAATAGAAAAAGAAAAAGAAAAAGGAAAGGCCAGGCGTGGTGAGTGGGTGGCTTACCCCTGTAATCCCAACACTTTGTGAGGCGGAGACGGGAGGATCACTTGAGAGCAGGAGTTCAAGACCAGCCTGGGTAATACAGTGAGACCCCGCCTCTAGAAAAAAGTAAAATAAATTAAATTTTCAAAGGAGGGAGGAGAAAGTTAAGCAAGGATGTGGTCTCAGGTCAAGTCTAGGCTCAGCTTGATCTGTAGGAGGATCTGGAGCATAAACTGAACCATAGAGTCATCCTCCCTTGAAGGAGGGGACCGGCCTTTCTGCATGCCCAGTGAGTTGGTAACTGGCTGTGTGTGTGGGGGTGTGTGTGTGTGTGTGTGTCCACATGAGCATAAATGTTGCGGCCACTTGTGTGAATCTATGTATATGGGGTTCGGAGCTGGGATGGACGTGTGTTACAGTGACATGAGACCAGCTTGGGCTGTGGGTCATTTCCAAGAGGTTGGCGTGGGGTCTCCTAACCTCCCAGACCTCACTCCTAGCAGCTGGGGGTAGGTGCACCAGCCCAGTGAGGGGATCAGGGTGGGCACCCGGGCATCTGTTGCCCTCAGTTTTCTCATCTCTGAAGCAGGAACAATAATCGTAGCTTCTTCATAGAGTCAATAAGAAGAGTAAATGAGTAGGTTCATGGCAGCACCTAGGACAAGGCTATGAGGCCGGGCGTGGTGGCTCATGTCTGGAATCCCAGCACTTTGGGAGGCTAAGGCAGGAAGATCGCTTGAGGCCAGGAGTTCAAGAACAGCCTGGGCAACATAGCGAGACCCCATCTCTACAAAAAATCAAAAACCAGCCAGATGTGGTGGTGCTCACCTGTAATCCCAACTACTCAGGAGGCTGAGGAGGGAGGATCCTTGAGTCCAGGAGGTCGAGGCTACAGTGAGCTATGATCATGCTGCTGCACTCCAGTCTGGGTGACAGAATGAGATACTGTCTCAAAAAAAAAAAAACAAAAACAAACAAACAAAAAAAAAACAAACAAAAAAAACAAGGTTATATAAGTATTTCCTGTAAATATTATTTTTCCCTAATGACTTTTAATGTGAGAGACTGGCGGAATGAGGGTAATGGTAACCGGAGGTCTAGGTCTTCTTGCAATTGACCCACAGATTCCTACCTCCTCGGCCTCCCAGCTCCTGGTAAACCACCCCTGGGCCTGAACATCAGGTGTTGTCCCAGTCTCTAGGACAACCAGAAAGTGGGCGTCTCCATTCTATCCCCCCCTAACAGCCTCCAGAGAGCTCCAGAAGCACGTGGGAAGGAGGCCTGAGCATGGACAGGAGCACTGCTGAGGCCTCAGAGCTCCTTGTGGGCCTCCTGACCCAGCCTCCAGGTGTGGGGTATACCACACCCACCTCGGCCCCACCCCGGGTTTCAGCCAGTCCTGTTTCTGAGATTCAGTGGTATCCTCCTTGACCTGGGGCCTCCAATGCTCACACTTCAGGCCTCTGTGGAAAGGAGCTTTTAGCTGAATCTTAATGCTATGGATACGTGACAGGCTTCCAGGCTCACCTCCCAGGGACTGTGGTTGCAGGCAGCTCTCTGAACTCAGAACCTTCCAGAATCTCTACTGAGAATCTTCAGAAAGCTCTGGGGCCTCTGTTGCCACAAAATGCACAGGTACAGCCGGACATGTGGCTCACGCCTATAAGCCCAGCACTTTGGGAGGCCAAGGTGGGTGGATCACCTGAGGTCAGGAGTTCGAGACCAGCCTGGCCAACATGGCGAAACCCGTCTCTACTAAAAATACAAAAATTAACCTGGAGTGGTGATGCACATCTATAATCCCAGCTACTTGGGAGACTGAGGCAGGAGAATCACTTCAACCCCGTTGGCGGAGGTTGTAGTGAGCAGAGATTGCACCACTGCACTTCAGCCTGGGCGGCAGAGCGAGACTCTGTCTCAAAAAGAAAAAAATAAATGCACAGGCATACATGGGCGGGGTTCTTGCACATGATGTCAAATAATTCAAGGCCACTAAGCAGGGCAGAGCAGCACATATGTTCCATTGTACAGATTAGCAAAAGGTGGTCCCCGTAGGTGGAAGATTTGACTGATGGCGCCCCCCTCTTCCTTGAGGGCCACCCCATGGCTAGCTGGTCGCAGTCTGTGTTTCAACCTCACTCTCTTGGCCAGGGTCCTTTGCTCAGGGCACACCCGCCAACCACACCTGCCATAAGGCTGGGGATACCAAACAGACTACCGTAACGTCCACGAGCCCATTCATGTCACCCACTCAGCTGAAAGAGAGCTGTAATACTGCAGCTTCAAATGCATGGCCCATCTGCTCAGTGAGAACATGCCCAGGAGTGACAGTGAGGCAGGAAAGTGAACCTGCTGTCAACTCCCTCCCCATCGAATGGGATCCTGGTGTTCAAGGGCCTGTGTTCCACATACAGCCCAGCCCCGAAAACTGTGCTGGCCACCTTGTGGGTAGCTGGGCTGGGCTTGGTATAGCTGGCCTGTTGTCAACATGGAGCCCTCCAAAGGAAGCCCCATTTGGGTCATACGGGCTGAGGGTGAGGGACGGGTGGTTCCCCAAGGGAAGCTGAAGAACTGTTAGTAGAAACAGGGAAAACAGATGGCTGATGGGCCAGTAAAACCCCCAACTATCGGCCACATAACTTCTGCCTTGTGGCCGTGGCAAGGGGTAGGGGATAAGTGTAGTGAAGGGGTCAAGGCGTGGGGTCTGGGGTTAGACCACCCGGACTCAAATCCTGGCTCCATCTTACAAGCTGTGTGACCTTGAACAAATTTCTTAGCTTGCCGTACTTCGGTTTCTCTCCTCTGTAAAATAGGGGAGAGAACAGTACCTACCCCACAGGGTTACTTTGAATCTTAAGTGAATTAATATGCATGAGTAACTGACCCTACTGCTAGGCTCAATAAATAATAGTTATAACTATTTTATTTTTATTTTTATTTTTATTTTTGGGGGACGGAGCCTCACTCTGTCACCCAGGCTGGAGTGCAGTGGTGCGATCTCGGCTCACTGCAAGCTCCACCTCCCAAGTTCATGCCATTCTCCTGCCTCAGCTGCCCGAGTAGCTGGGACTACAGGCACCCACCACCATGCCCGGCTAATTTTTTTGTATTTTTAGTAGAGACGGGATTTCACTGTGTTAGCCAGGATGGTCTCGATCTCCTGACCTCGTGATCCACCTGTCTCGGCCTCAAAAGTGCTGGGATTACAGGAGTGAGCCTCTGTGCCCAGCCCAACTACTATTTTTATAATAGCTTTATAACCCACATTTTAGGCCAGGCCCAGTGGCTCATGCATGTAATCCTAGCACTTTGGGAGGCCGAAGTGGGCGGATCACTTGAGGCCAGGGGTTCGAGACCAGCCTGGACAACAAGGCAAAACCCCATCTCTACTAAATATGCAAAAATTAGCCAGGTGTGGTGGCGTGTGCCTGTAATCCCACCTCCTCAGGTGACCAAGGCACAAGAATCACTTGAACCGGAAGGCGGAGGTTGCAGTGAGCCGAGATTGTGCCACTGCACTCCCGCCTGGGCGACAGAGGGAGACTCTCTTAAAAAACAGCAACGAAAACAAAAACACACATTTGACAAGGAATGCAAATTCAATAATTATGCCAACATTTACTGGGCCTTTCTCATCCCTGTATGTGTCAGGCACTATTCTCAGCACTCTGCACGTTAAAATTGCTTTAACCCTGGCAACAAAGCCATGAGAAAGGAACTGTTATTTTCCCCTTATTTTATTTTTTTAAGAGACGGAGTATCACTAGTTGCCCAGGCTGGTCTTAAACTCCTGGCCTCAAGTAATCCTCCCACCCCAGCCTCCCAAAATGCTGGGATTACAGGCATGAGCCACCGTGCCCAGCCTTCCCTCTCATTTTATAGTTGCTGTAACCTACCCAGAGAGGTTAAGTAACATCTCTGAAGTCACCGTTGGTGAGTGGCAGAGCCAGCAGTGTAGGCCAGGCCCACCCCACGTCACTCTTATTGCCTCATCAGAAATGGTGATCGTCACTTCCCTCCCTGCCCACCTCTCCCAAGCCTGTTTCCCCAGCCCTCGGCAGGTCCCAGTGAAAGGCACCACCCAGGTACCTTAGCATAGAGATCTCAGCCAACCGCCCTCTGAGCTCTTCCTCACTCCCACAGTTGACTGGTCACCTACCTTCCTGAGTCAGCCTTGGACACAACTATGGGAAGGTGCCTCTCTCTGCCCTCCCGGTGCTGGGTCCCAGACACTGTGGCCTTAGATTCCTCCCTCTCTCTCTGACTGCATCCCGTCCCGCTCCTAACATGACAAACGCTCCAGAAGCAGCAGCTGCAGAATTTGGAAAATGCGAGCCGCATGTGGACCCCAACACCAAACTGACTGGACTTGAATGTCAGCTCAGTATGTGGCTGGGTATGCTACTTAGCCTTTCTGTGCCTCAGTTTCCTCATCTGGAAAGTGGGGACAGTGAAATAACCACATAGCATTATTGGGGGATTAAATGAGTTAACGTATGGAAAGTACCTAGTGCAATGCCTGGCATGTACTAAACATTATAGGAGCACTTTTTTAAAAAAAGGTTTTTGGGTTGGGCGCGGTGGCTCACGCCTATAATCCCAGCACTTTGGGAAGCCAAGGCAAGTAGATCACCTGAGGTCAGGAGTTCGAGACCAGCCTGGCCAACATGGTGAAACCCCATCTCTACTAAAAATACAAAAAATTAGCTGTGGCTCATGCCTGTAATCCCAGCTACTCAGGAGGCTGAGGTAAGAGGCTGAACCCAGGAGGCAGAGGTTGCAGTGAGCCGAGATCGTGCCACTGCACTCCAGCCTGGCAGACAGAGTGAGACTCCATCATTCATAAATAAATAAATAAATAAATAAATAAATAAATAAATAAATAAAAAGGCTTTTGGCCAGGTGCGGTGGCTCGCTTAATCCCAGCACTTTGGGAGGCCGGGGAGGGAGAATCACTTGAGGCCAGGAGTTTAAGGCCAACCTGAGCAACATAGTGAGACCCCCATCTCTACAAAAAAAAAATTTAAATAACAAAATTAGCCTGACATGGTGGTACACACCTGTAGACTCAGCTACTCCGAGGCTGAGGGGGAAGGATCACTTGAGCCTGGGAGTTTGAGGCTGCAGTGAACCAAGATCACACCACTATATTCCAGCCTGGGTGACAGAGTGAGACTAAAATATATAGAGAGAGAGACTGGGTTTTTTGTTTGTTTGTTTATTTATTTTTGAGACAGAGTTTTGCTCTTGCCACCCAGGCTGGAGTACAATGGCGTGATCTCCACTCACTGCAACCTCCGCCTCCTGGGTTCAAGTGATTATCGTGTCTCAGCCCCCCAAGTAGCTGGGATGACAGGCATGCACCACCACACCTGGCTAATTTTTGCTTTTTTTGTTGTTTTTTGTTTGCTTTTGTTTTTGTTTTTTTGAGACAGAGTCTCACTCTGTCGCCCAGGCTGAAGTGCTGTGGCACTACCTCGGCTCACTGCAAGCTCCACCCCCCGGGTTCACGCCATTCTCCTGCCTCAGTCTCCTGAGTAGCTGGGACTACAGGCACCTGCCACCACGCCCAGCTGATTTTTTGTATTTTTACTAGAGATGGGTTTTCACTGTGTTAGCCAGGATGGTCTTGATCTCCTGACCTTGTGATCCACCTGCCTCGGCCTTCCAAAGTGCTGGGATTACAGGCGTGAGCCACCGCGCCTGGCGTAATTTTTGCATTTTTAGTAGAGACAGGGTTTCACCACGTTGGCCAGGCTTGTCTCAAACTTCTGGCCTCAGGTCGTCCGCCACCATAGCCTCCCAAAGTGCTGGGATTACAGGCATGAGCACCGCACCTGGCCTAGAGAGACTTTTTATTGATGAATAGTTTTAGATTTACAGAAAAACCACAGCCTCCAACTCCTGGGCTCAAGTGATCCTCTTCCTCAGCCTCCAAAAGTGCTAGGATTGCAGATGTGAGCCACCGTGCTGGCTTTTGCTCTGTGCTTTGGAAAGGAGTCACCAAATTCAGACTATGCTCAGGGGAAGGAGAAGAGAGTGGCCGGGGGAAAGGAGCACCGAACTCCACCCCTCCGAGAGAAAAGAATATATATTGTTTGGAATTCTGTAAAGGAAGACTTGTCTCTTCTCCTCCATTTACTTATTTATTCCATCATTTA
The DNA here is from genome assembly GCF_047675955.1 of Chlorocebus sabaeus. Lineage (NCBI taxonomy): Eukaryota > Metazoa > Chordata > Mammalia > Primates > Cercopithecidae > Chlorocebus > Chlorocebus sabaeus. The sequence continues at coordinate 21,282,124 of NC_132908.1, forward strand.
TTGACACAGTATGGACTCCTATAGATTTAGGTTGTAATCCAGTTCCATGTTATCTATTCTCTTGCTTAAATTCTTCTAGCTTTGGCCACTCTGTCAGTTGGCGCCTGTATGCCTTTGATATGTCCTCACCTGCGTGGGTTTTTTTTAACTTTTGCCTACTTTCTGGCACTACAGGATACTCCTGCCCTAGAATCAGCCATTTCTCTAAAAGAGCTCTGTTTGGTTTTTGGGGTTTATTTTTTGTTGTTTTTTGTTTGTTTGTTTTTTTGTGAGATGGGGTCTCATTCTGTTGCCCATGCTGGAGTGCAGGAGCACAATCACAAGCCTGACTAATTTTTTTTTATTTTATAGAGGTGGGGTCTCCCTGTGTTGTCCAAGCTGGTCTCAAACCCCTGGCTCGGAGAGAGCCAACATGCTTCGCCCAAGCTCTGGTTTTTTAAATTGAAGAATGGTATTTAGAAACCAAGAGCTGGGCTGGGCCAGGTGGCTCATGTCTGTAATCCTAGCACTTTGGGAGGCCGAGGTGAAAGGATTGCCTAAGCCCAGGAGTTTGACACCAGCCTGGCCAACATGGTAAAACCCCATCTCTACTAAAAATACAAAAATTAGCCTGGTGTGGTGGCACGCACCTGTAATCCCAGCTACTAGGGAGGCTGAGGCAGGAGAATCACTTGAACCTGGGAGGCAGAGATTGTAGTGAGCCAAGATCATGCCACTGCACTCCAGCCTGGGCAATCTCAAAAAAGAAAAAAAGAAAAAAAGAAAAAGAAAATTTAAAAATAAAGGAACCAAGATCTGGGCATATTGAAGCATTGTTATTACTATGGTGGTGGTTGATTCGGGGATTATCCAACTAGTTTCTGCCCTGGAAAGTCTTCCCTGACCTCTGACCACACAGTACCACTGTTGTTTTACTGCTTCCTGCTAGGATGCTCTATTTCCCAGTCTTTTCTGGAGGCTTGCTGGTCTCTGTCTGCATTCCTGGCCCCTGGCCCAGCAGAGATTTCTGTAGGGAAACACCTGGCTCTGGAACCCGCGGCAGCCAGTTCTGGGAGCAGCCTCTCCAGGTGAAAAGTATTATCAGCAAGCAAATGGTTGGCACGCACGTGGAGACCAAGAGCACCTCGTGCGGGCAGGAGGGGATCCGGCCACACCCCATGCAGCCTCCTGCTCCTAGGCTGCATCTGACCACGATAGCTTCTTGGGAACACTGTGTCCCCACGCCCTGGGGTGAGGTCTCTCCTTCAAGAGCAGTGCCTGGATTGAGCCGGTTTGCTCTGCTCTGTTCTTTTCCTGTGGCCACAGCCCTGATCCCACACAGTTTATAGACTCCACGGTGCCTGCCCAGAGCTATTTCTTCCCTCTGGGGCTTTGCCCGCGTTGTGTCCCTGCCTGGTGAGCCCTTTCTCCTCCCCACCCTGTAGACTTAGCTATCGCTTACTTGTTCATAAAGTCTCAGCTCAGGCCTCGCCTCCTCCAAGAAACCTTCCCTGACCCACTCCCCGCTCTCCACTGCGACTTACCTGTCGCTTATCTCTATAGATGCTCTTATCGCCTATTGTAATTTATTCATCAAATATTTACTGAGTGTCTGTGTGCTCTGTATCACACCCTGGGCACAGAACTGTGAACAGCAGCAGCCAAGATTTTTTGAGTATTACAGTATGCTAGGCATCCACCCCTTGCCACGGTCATGTAGGGTGAGTGCCAGTATTATCTGGTGTTATAAATGGGGAAAGTGAGGCACAGAGAGGTGAAGTCACCATCCCCAAGCTCACCAGTTGCCTAAGGGACACAGCCAGAATTGAAATCAACCAGGCTGGCTCTGTGGTCTGTGCTCTTGACCTCTGAGCTCTTCGCCTTCTAGACAGACAAAGTCATGCTCCCTCCCCGGGCTTATGTTCTAAGCAGGAGACAGCTAAGTGAGCAATTAAGTCAAGAAGATAATATCAGGCCAGGCACAGTGGTAGATGCCTGTAATCCCAGCATTTGGGGTGGCTGAGGCCAGAGGATCCCTTGAGGCCAGGAGTTCAAGACCAGCCTGGGCAACATAGCAAGACTCTATCTCTACAAAAAATTTTACAAATTAGCGGGCTATGGTGGCACATGCCTGTAGTCCCAGCTACTCAGGAGGTTGAGGCAGGAGAATATCTTGAGGCCAGGAGTTTGAGGCTGCAGTAAGCTATGATCACACCATTGCACTCCAGCCTGGGTAACAGAGGAAGACCCTGTCTCTACCAAGAAAAAAAAAGCAGGGGGGAGATGATTTCAGATTCTGATGTATCTGATAAAGAAGATAATCAACTGGTGGAAGGGCCAGGTGCAGTGACTCACGCCTGAAATCCTAGCACTTTGGGAGGCCAAGGAGGGTGGATCATCTGAGGTCAGGAGTTCGAGACCAGCCTGGCCAACATGGTGACACCCTGTCTCTACTAAAAATACAAAAATTAGCTGGTTGTGGTGGCACATGCCTGTAATCCCAGCTACTCGGGAGGGTGAGGCATGAGAATCACTTGAACCCGGAGGGCAGAAGTTGCTGTGAGCTGAGATGGCAACACTTCACTCCAGCCTGGGTGAAAGAGTGAAACTCCATCTCAAAAAAAAAAACAAAACAAAAAAAGTAGCTGGGTGTGGTGGTGCCTGCCTGTAATCCCAGCTACTCAGGAGGCTGAGGCAGGAGAGTCGCTTGAACGGGGAGGCAGAGGTTGTAATGAGCCAAGATCGTGCCACTACACTCCAGCCTGGGCAACAAGAGTGAAACTCCATCTCAAAATAAATAAATACATACATATAAATAAACTGGTGGAAAAGATCTAGAGTAACTAGGTAGAAAAGTCTATCACTATTAGTAATAAAGTACTATTAACTAATAGTTCAAGTCCATCATTTTGCATAGGGGTTCAGGGGAGGCCTTAGAGCAGATAAAAGCTGAAGGATGGGGAGAAGCCAGCGTCTGCAGAGCTGGTTAGAGAATATTCGAGGCACAAAAGACAACAGCGGCAAAAGCCTTGAGCTTGGAAACATCGAGAGTGTTGCTGGAGTGTAAGGAATGAGACATAGAAGGCCAGCATAGGGACTTTGCACTTTATTCTGTGAGTGACAAGAAGCCTTTGGAGGGTTCTCAGAAAGGAAGTGCCATGGTCTGACTTGCAAATTTAAACAATCGCCCTGACCGCTGTGCAGAAGGAAGACCTTAAGGTTGAGCAGAGGCTCCAGCAAGAATCCAGACGTGAGGTGCTGGTGGCTTGGATCAGGGTGGGTGTGTCTGAGGTGGAGACAGGTGGACAGACTAAAGTCACATCTTGGAGCCCGGCCTGGTGGCTCACACCTGTAATATCAGCACTTTGGGAGGCTGAGGTGGGCAAATCACCTGCGGTCAGGAGTTCAAGACCAGCCTGGCCAACATAGTGAAACCCCGTCTTTACTGAAAATACAAAAATTAGCTGGTTGTGGTGGCAGGCACCTATAATCCCAGCTACTCGGGAGGCTGAGGCAGGAGAATCGCTTGAACCCGGAAGGCAGAAGTTGCAGTGAGCTGAAATGTCACCACTTTATTCCAGCCTGGGTGAAAGAGTGAAGCTCCATCTCAAAAAATATATAGCCGAGCGTGGTGGTGCCCGCCTGTAATCCCAGCTACCCAGGAGGCTGAGGCAGAAGAATTGCTTGAACCCAGGAGGCAGAAGTTGCAGTGAACCAAGATCATGCCACTGCACTCCAGCCTGGGTTACAGAGTAAGACTTTGTCGAGAAAGAAAGAAAGAAAGAGAGAAAAGAAAAGAAAGAAAGAAAGAAAAAGAAAAGGAAGGAAGGAAAGAGGGAGAAAAGAAAAGAGAGAAAGAGAAAGGGAGAAGGGAGAAAGGAAGGAAAAGAAAAGAAAGGAAAAGAGAGAAGAAAGAAAGAAAGAAAAGGAAGGAAAGGAAGGAAAGAGAAAGAAAAGAAAAAGAGAAAGGAAGGAGAGAGAAAGAAGAAAAAGAAAAAGGAAAGAAAGAAAGAGAAAGAAAGAAAAGAGAAAGAAAGAAAAAGAAAGAAAGAAACAAAAAGAAGGAAGGAAGGAAAGAAGGAAAGAAAGAAAAGAGAAGAGAAAAAATAAATAGGAAAATCACATCTTGGAAGGAAAGGGGGGTTGATAGGATTCCACTCTCTGTCCTCAGCCACACTGGAAGCTACAAAAGGCAGCCCTGTCTTGTTTTGCTTGGTGTCCTTAGCCCAGCACCCACCTCAACAAACATTTATTGAGTGGAAAAATGTGGTTTCTTCCTGCTTCCCCTCACACCACGGAGGAAACCCAAGCTCAGAGGTTGAGTAAGCAGCTGAAATCTGTTGACAGTGGCAGAGCTTGGGGCAGCCCCCATATCCCGTTTCACAGCCTGCCCTGGACCCAAGTCATTCTGCAAGGCCACGGACCGAGACAAAAGATACAGGAAATGGCTTTCTTATCTGAAAACATGGGAAAATAACACCTGCCCTCGTGGGGTTATTTTGAGAATTAAACGAGATCATGTACACAGAAAGATTCAGCACAGGCCTGGTCCATAAAAGTCACTCAGTGAAAGTTTGCTGTGGAGCATAAGGGCTTCAAAGAAGCATGGCAGGTGACCTTTTGTGTGTATGTGTTATTTGATGTACTTACTCTCATTCCTTCTGGTTTTTATTTTTAATTTTTTACAATTTATTATTGTTTTTTGATACAGGGTCTCACTCTGTTGCCCAGGCTGGAGTGCAGTGGTGCAATCACAGCTCACTACAGCCTCAAACTCCCCAGGCTCAGGTGATCCTCCCACATCAGCCTCCCAAGTACCAAGTAGCTGGGACTACAGACACTCGCTACCACGCCTGGCTTTTTTTTTTTTTTTTTTTTTTTTTTTTAAGAGACAGGGTCTCAATTCGTTGGCCAGGCTGGTCTCGAACTCCTGGGCTCAGTCGGGCGCAGTGGCTCATGCCTGTAATTGCAGCACTTTGGGAAGCCAAGGTGGGTGGATCACCTGAGGTCAGGAGTTCAAGAGCAGCCTGGCCAACATGATGAAACCCCGTCTGTACTAAAAATACACAAATTAGGCCCGGCGCAGTGACTCAAGCCTGTAATCCCAGCACTTTGAGAGGCCAAGACGGGCAGATCACAAAGTCAGGAGATCGAGACCATCCTGGTTAACCCGGTGAAACCCTGTCTCTACTAAAAAAAATACAAAAAACTAGCCAGGCGAAGTGGCAGGCGCCTGTAGTCCCAGCTACTTGGGAGGCTGAGGCAGGACAATGGCATAAACCCGGGAGGCGGAGCTTGCAGTGAGCTGAGATCCAGCCACTGCACTCCAGCCTGGGCGACAGAGCGAGACTCCGTCTCAAAAAATATATATATTTAAAAAAACACAAATTAGCCAGGCGTGGTGGCAGGTGCCTGTAATCCCAGCTACTCAGGAGGCTGAGGCAGGCGAATCGCTGAGATTCTCCTCAGCCTGGAGTGAGATCACACCACTGCACTCCAGCCTGGGCAACATACCGAGACTCTGTCTCAAAACAAACAAAAAAAACTCCTGGGCTCAAGCGATCCTCCCACCTCGGCCTTCCAAAGTGCTGGGATTACAGACGTGAGCCACCACGCTCAGCCAGAAAGTTCTTTTTCATAACTCATGGCTAAACCAGAAAGCCTGAGCCCCAACTCCAGAGAAATTCCCTTCCCCTGTTTTCCCAAGGGAGCCTGGGAATTCCCCTCTCTGGTTTGTGCAAGAGGATGGACAGAATGACCTGTTGCTCGCCTCTCCCTTTCAGAGCCCCTCCAAGGAGGAAACAAAGGGTAGAAAGCAGACAGTCGGGGGAGGCATTGTCTATGGTGGAACCTACCCTGCAGCTGATGCTGTTTCTTTTAGGAACTTCACGTCCATCTTCTACCCTCACTATGGCAACTGTTACATCTTCAACTGGGGTATGACAGAGAAGGCACTTCCTTCGGCCAACCCTGGAACTGAATTTGGTGAGTTTTGGTTTATCCTGGGGCCAGAGTCAAGAGGCTTTAACCACCCCTATGAGGTGGGACTGAAATACCATCAGCTCTTGCAGGGTGGGCCTGAGGGGGTACCAATGCGGCATCCAGCGGAGTGACCACTACTGAGGCTCTGCTGTGTGCCAGGGGAGGCCAGTCCAGGCGCTTCCTCAGCCATTCCCTCCTGCAATGCTCAGAATCCCTGGGGTAGCAACTGGTGTTCCCGTTTTGCTGATGAGCAAAGTGAGGATTTGGAAGCAGCACAGCTTCGTGGTCAAGAGCTCAAGGTTCAGCCAGGCATGGTGGCTGATGCCTGTAATCCCAACGCTTTGGGAGGCCGAGGTGGGAGGATTGTTTAAGCCCAGGAGTTCGAGACCAGCCTGGGCAACAAGGTGAAACCCCATCTCTTAAAAAAAGTACAAAAATTAGTGAGGCATGATGACACGTACCTGTAGTCCCAGCTACTCAGGAGGCTGAGGCAGGAAGATCGCTTGAGCTAGGGAGGTCAAGACAGCAGTGAGCCATGATCGCACCACTGCAGCTCCACCATTTATTTGCAGGGTGTTCCTGAGCTCCAGAGCAACCTTCTCAAAGCCTTAGTCTCCCCATTCATAGATCAGTATATAGTAGCAGAGCAGAGCATTTAGTATAGTAAATCGAATCTACCTTGTGAGCCATTATGATGAGTAAATAGTATATGCCTTGTGAGTCATTATGATGCAATGTGGTAAATTGTTTCAACTGCCTAGGAAGTAGGAAATGCTTCATGTAGGCTGAGTATTCTGAGCAGTTTTTAAATGACTTGTCCAGGATCATGCAGTTAATACATGGACCAAAAGACATTGCATGTTCTTACCTGTAAGTGGGAGCTAAATGATGTGCACAGGTGGACACACAGTGTGGAAGGATGGACATCGGAGACTTAGAGCATGGGAGGGTAGGAGGCAGGTGAGGGGCAAGAAATTAATGAGTACAGTATATAGGATTCCAGTGAAGGTTACACTAAAAGCCTAGACTTCACCACTGTACAATAACTCCATGTAACAAAAGTGTGCTTGTACCACTCACATTTATACAAATTAGAAAAAGAAAAGAAACACATAACACTTAGTCTCTTAGTCCCTCTGCCCCTCTGGTGTACAGTTTTGGTTTTTTGTTTGTTTGTTTGTGACAGGGTCTCGCTCTGTCGCCCAAGCTGGAGTGCAATGACATGGTCACGGCTCACTGCAGCCTCGACCTCCTGGTCTCAGGTGATCCTCCTTCCTCAGCCTCCTGAGGAGCTAGGACTGCAGGTGGCTAATTTTTTGTAGAGATGAGGTTTCCTCCTGTTGCCCAGGCTGGTCTCGAATTCCTGGGCTCAAGCAATCTGCCCTCTTTGGCCTCTCAAAGTACTGGGATTACAGATGTGATCCACCATGCCCGGCTGTACAATTCTTAAAGAAAGACAGAGACACACAGAAGCTGAAGGAGTCCATGGAAGTGAGGAAATAGGGCATGGGGGATGACAGATCCCCCTCCCTTGGGGCTCAGGTGTTGCATTGACCCCTGAAGAAAGGTTGGTGGACTCAGGCTGGCTGTAGTTTTTGGGCTTGTGAGCCAGGCACAGGTGGGAGTGGATCCCTCATCTCATCTCTCAGGTTCTGATCTCTGCAGCCACCAAGAGGCAGGCTGTCATTCAGCAACCATCAGGGCCACTGGCCAAGAGTGGGGCAGGTGAGCTGAGTGCCTTTCACTTAGCTCCCGTGCTGCTGAGAGCACTGTCACAGAGGTGCCAGTCAACTTACTTCCAGAGGCAGATGGTTATAGCCAGGCAGCCAGCTGCTGTGTAAGAAGCCCAGCAAAAGCACTTCCTCACTGGAAGACCTCAGACAAGTCCTTTCATTTCTCTGGGCCTCAGTTTCTCCATCTGTAAAATGGGGACAATACTAGTAGTACCTCCATCATGTGGCCCTCGTGAGCATCCAAGGAACTCATATTTATTTTATTTTATTTTTGGAGATGGAGTCTCGCTCACACTCAGGTTGGAGTGCAGTGGTGTGATCTTGGCTCACTGCAACCTCCGCCTCCCGGGTTCAAGCGATTCTGCCTCAGCCTCCCAAGTAACTGGGATTACAGGCATGCGCCACAATGTCCAGCTAATTTTTGTATTTTTTCTTCTCTATTTTGATATGGAGTTTTACTCTGTCATCCCGGCTGAAGTGCAGTGGTGCAATCTCAATTCACTACAACTTCTGTCTCCCAGGTTCAAGCAATTCTCCTGCCTCAGCCTCCCAAGTAGCTGGGATTTCAGGAGCCTGCCACCATGCCTGGCTAATTTTTGTATTTTTAGTAGAGATGGGGTTTCACAATGTTAGCCAGGCTGGTCTTGAACTCCTGACCTCAAGTGATCTGCCTGCTTCAACCTCCCAAAGTGCTGGGATTACAGGTGTGAGCCACCGTGCCTGGCCAAGGAGCTCACATTTATTGAAGCCCTTAGCAAAGCACCCAGCAGACAGCAAGTACTCAACCAGCCCTTATTGTCCTAACCAGACACTCAGCTCCACATAGCTCAGGACTGTGGTGCATGGGAGACTGGGTCCAGTCCCTTCCCTTGATAACAGTCAAGTGGGGAAGGAAGACAAGACAATAAAAGAAGAATCACACAAATGAGGCAGGAAGGAAAGTTCCGGGGCTAAGGAGAGCGTACAACCAAGACCCTGACACCTCGTCTGAGCCATCAGGGAAGGTTTCTGGAGGAAGTGATGCTGGTTGAGATCTGAAGGAAGAGCACGTGTTTCTAGGGGGAAGGGAAGGGGCAGAGACAGCATTCCAGAGCGAGGGAATAGCACTCCAGATTGAGGAACAGCATTCCAGGTGAGAGAACAGCATTCCAGAGCAAGAAACAGCATTCCAGGTGAGGGAACAGCACTCCAGAGTGAGGGAACAGCATTTGCAAAGGCACAGCAGGAGGAAGGCGTGCAGAAGCTCAGAGGCGTTGAATGGTGACAGCGAGGGCACCTGTGGTGTGAGGCGGGGTGGTGGGTGGGCCATGGCCATGCCGTGCCTCCAGATCTACCTCCTGATCAGAAAAGAGATCCTGGAGAGGCAAGAGACACCCAGGGAGGAGGCTACGTCAGAGCCTGCCTTGGAGATGATGGGGGCTTTGCAGAAGGCAAGCAATATTTGAGTACTGAGTTTTTGCAAAGTGGAGCCAGCCTCCTTGGCGGTCCCTGGAGGTCCCCTGGCTGGAGGGAGCTTGGAGAAGTGGGTAGTGGGGTCTACTTTCTGCCTCAGGAACAAGTTCAGGCAGCCCTCACCTCACCCTCCCCACAGGCCTGAAGTTGATCCTGGACATAGGCCAGGAAGACTACGTCCCCTTCCTCGCGTCCACGGCCGGGGTCAGGCTGATGCTTCACGAGCAGAGGTCATACCCCTTCATCAGAGACGAGGGCATCTATGCCATGTCGGGGACAGAGACGTCCATCGGGGTACTCGTGGTATGTCCGGAGCTCAAGGGCAGTCCTAGAAGGTCTGAGGGTGGGGGCCCACCTGTCCAGGGCCAACTTCCCTTGGCCTGGGAGGAGGGGATCCGGGTCCCCCAGCCCTGGCCTGCCTTCCTTTTGGCTGGAACCCCCCCAGGTTGGCCAAGCTTTAGGGGAAGATGAGCCCTCTGGCGCCCCCTCTGGCACCTGCAGGGGTCCACAGCCCTCTATCCCCGCATGCTTGATGGAAGGCAGGTGCAGAAAGGGTTTTCTGGAGCGACCAGGGCCCCACTCAAGCAACCCCTCTAAACCCAGGACAAGCTTCAGCGCATGGGGGAGCCCTACAGTCCGTGCACCGTGAATGGCTCCGAGGTCCCCGTCCAAAACTTCTACAGTGACTACAACACGACCTACTCCATTCAGGTGGGAAGGCGGCGCACGCCTCAGGCGCCCGGGGCCCCTGTCCGGGTTTATGGGGTGGAGGCCTCAGTCCTCCGGGAGAACTGGCCCCAGCAAGGCTGGCTCTGCTGGGCTTTTGTAGGTGGCCACGGGGCACCCCTGGGCCTGTGGGACCAGTCACCTTCCTGGGCTCTCTCAACAGGGCCTAGGGCTGGCCACTTCTCATCCCCACTTGAGCAGGTGTGCCCTTGGGGACGCCCGGGGAATATAGGGATCTTACTCTGGGGTTTCCCGAGATGAAAACAAAAAATAGCAGCTAACACCATCAAGCTTTCATTGTGTGTGAAATGCTGTGCTAAGGGCTGGAACACATTCCATCATCGTTTAGTCCTTCAACCCCCTCCCCCAATGAATCCATAATATACTAATGACAGCAGCATTTATTGATAAACTAATAATAGCAGGCTTACCATGTGTTAGGCAGTCACTGTTGTAAGTAATTTACATACATTACATCATTTAACTTTCACAACAACCCTAAGATGTAGATGCTATTATCATTCCCATTCTAGGAATGAGGAAATTGGGATTGGCAGACCCCAGTTCAAATGCATCATCAATTTACCTAAGAAGTCCCCCCCACTTTTTTTTCTTAAGATGGAGTCTCGCTCTGTCACTCAGGCTGGAGTGCAGTGGCATGATCTCAGCTCACTGCAACCTCCGCATCAGGTTCAAGCAATTCTCTGCCTCAGCCTCCTGAGAAGCTGGGATTACAGGCGCCCGCCACCACACCGGCTAATTTTTCTGTATTTTTAGTAGAGACGGGGTTTCACCAAGTTGGCCAGCTGGTCTTGAACTCCTGACCTCGTGATCCACCCGCCTTGGCCTCCCAAAGTCCTGGGATTACAGGCGTGAGCCACCATGCCCGGTCTTTATTATTATTATTTTTAAAGAGATTGCCAGGAATGCTGGCTCACGCCTGTAATCCCAGCACTTTGGGAAGCCAAAGCAGGTGGATCACACTTGAGGTCAAGAGTTCAAGACCAGCCTGGCCAACATGGTAAAACCCTGTCTCTACTAAAAAAGACAAAAAAAAAAAAATTTAGCCAGGCGTGGTGGCACGCAACTGTAGTCCCAGCTACGCAGGGGGCTGAGGCAAGAGAATTGCTTGAACCTGGGAGGCGGAGGTTGCAGTGAGCTGAGATCATGCCACTGCACTCCAGCCTGAGTGACAGAGCGAGACCCTTGTCTCAAAAAATAAAATAATAAAATAAAAATGAGAGACAGGGTCTTGCTCTGTCACCCAGGCTGAAGTGCAGCGGTGCCATCATAGTTCACTGCAGCCTTGAACTCTTGGATTCAAGTGATCCTCCTGCCTTAGCCTCCCTAGTAGCCAGGACCACAGGCATGAGCTACTGTGCCTGGCTAATTTCTTAATTTTTAAAATTTTTTGCAGAGACAGAGTCTTGCTATGTTGCCCAGACTAGTCTTGAACTCCTGGGCTCAAGCAGTCCTCCCACTCTGGCCTCCCAAAATGCTGGGATTATAGGCATGAGCCACTGCACCCACTGGAAGTCCCTCTTTGTATCTGCCCTCAATCCTCTTTGCTGTAGCTGGCGGCTTCCTTCTTGTCCTGATCTCCAGAGTTAACCCAGACCTGCCCCTAGTCCTGGCCCCCTTGGAGAGGGCAGATTGAATCCTTGCAGAGGTGACAAAAATGACTACTCGCTGATACTTCCTCTCCAGCCCAGTCTGCGTTGGCAGATCAGTGCACTGAGGCATAACAAGAGGGCAGCCCAATGCCTGTCTCAGTGTCTGGGTGCCCGAGCATGGCATGGTTTGCCTTTCCCTGTAGTCACAGGAAATGACCCTCCTGGTGCCCACCTGCCCGCCCATTGCTTGGCTGGTTTGGCCACCTCGCGTCTAGAGGAACTTCTGCCCATTATGGAGAACTCTAGCCGTCATCTGAGCCTCTGGAGGGACAGACAGACAGACAGACAGAGCAGTACAGGGAGGTGGGAAACATGGAGAAGAAGGCGCCAGCCCCAGAAACTTCATTCCAGGAAAACTGCGCCTCTCGTTTCTTCCGGTGTGGTAGCCACCCAGGCCAGAAAACTTAGCCAAGAGCCAGGTCCTGATCGGAAGCTCTGCCCATCCCCATGGCCACCCCAACCAGGAGCCGGCTTGAGCCCACCCCAGCCTCCATCACAGGGCCTGGGAAGGACTCCTGCTTTCCAGATGAGACAGAGAGGTCTACAAGAATATAAGACACTTTGGTGGGGCACGGTGATGCACACCTGTAGTCCCAGCTACTCAGAGGCTGAGGCGGGAGGATTGCTTGAGCCCAGGAGTTTGAGGATGCAGAGAGTTATCATCACGCCACTGCACTCCAGCCTGGGCGACAGAGTGAGACCCTGTCTCAGGAAAGATACAAAATAAAATAAAATGTAAAAAAAGAGGCCGGGCACAGTGGCTCACGCCTGTAATCCCAGCACTTTGGGATGTCAAGGTGGGTGGATCCCCTGAGGTCAGGAGTTTGAGATCAGCCTGGCCAACATAGTGAAAGTTGGTCTCTGCTAAAAATACAAAAATTAGCCAGGTGTAGTGGCATGTGCTTATAATCCCAGCTACTCGGGAGGCTGAGGCGGGACAATCACTTGAACCCTGGAGGTTGAGGTTGCAGTGAGCCGAGACCATGCCACAGCACTCCAGCCTGAGCGACAGAGCAAGACTCCATCTCAAAAAAAAAAAGAATGTAAAACACTTGCTGGAAACCCAGCTCTGGCTCCTCCTGGCCATGCCATTTAATCTGCCATCCAGCCCCGATTTCCTGCCCTCAGGAAACCACAGACTTGTTAGGGGCAATAGAAAGGCAGCACATAGGGACCTGAGACAGAGACGCAGGAGGAGCAGAAGAGGACTCAGGGGCGCAGGTGTGGAGGGCGGGGCCGAGTGGAGAGAGGTAAGGAGGAGCTGGCCAGGGCTGTATCCAGGAGCCCAGGGTAGTCAGGACCTAAGAAACTGGATAGGCAATGAAACACCAAGAACCGCTGCCTCCATCCGTGCAGCGCTTCCCGAGAACCTGATGTGGCCCTGAATCCTCCCAACCTCAGGAGACAGGTGTCCTCAGCACCCTGTTTCATCTATGAGTAAACCGAGCCCCAGAGGGTCATGACTCGCCCTAGGACACATAGCTGGTCTCTGAGTGGACTGAAACCAGGTCAGAATGACCTGAAAGCCCAGTATGTTGGGGCCGAGTGAGTTGAGACTCATCACATCCAGCCTCCCGGAGGCTGCCCGGGAGCCCTCTTCTTCCCTGCCCCACCAGGAGACATTCTGCAGACCAGTGGGCCGCTCGCTTCCTCTGTCATTGACTGTGCATCAGGACGCTCAGAGATCATCCTTCTCCTGGCTTTCCCTGGGCAATTCCCTCTGGGAGGAAGGAGCGCAGAGCCAGCCTGCCTGGCTTCCTCGGTGGCCTGTCAGGGTGCATCTGTGTCAAGTGCTTGGACGGAGGCTGGCATCCTCATAATGAGAGCTCTCTGAGCATTGGCTTTATTATTAGGAGCAAGCTGCTCTTCCCCATGGTGAAGGGTGAGGACCCCAGCTGTGAATGGTGAGACCTGGGATACTGGGGTCTGGCCTAGGTCCCTCTGCGGGGTCCAGGGACCTGCTGGGAAGCCCAAAAGCGTCCAGGACTGTGGGGTCTGTAGCTGCAGCCAGTCATCTCAGCACAGTTTCTCAGCCCTGGAGCACCTCTGCCAGCTCCCCCAGCTCCCTTAACCTGGGCATCACTTCTCTGGACACCCCGGTGCTGGGATGGGGACATCACTGACCGTGCCTGTGTTCTCACCTTATGAACCCCCTACCCCCTACAGGCCTGTCTTCGCTCCTGCTTCCAAGACCACATGATCCGTAGCTGCAAGTGTGGGCACTACCTCTACCCACTGCCCTATGGGGAGAAATACTGCAACAACCGGGACTTCCCAGACTGGGGTGAGCGGGGACACAGGGGGATCGGCACTCCAGCCACCTGGGGCCACAGAGGCTCTAACCATAGAGGAGGGGGCAGAGCTCAGTGCCCTCAGCAGAGTCCAGAGATGTGCCCAGGGTGGCTCCTCCGCAGTCTGAGGTCCCTCCTACAATCCCTTCCCAGGCCTCCTTTCTGCAGGAACCCAGCCTTCTCTCTGCTCCTCAATTTCATGAGGCATGGGCTTGAAACGCATAGGCATAGGGTGCATGTGTCCTTGTGGGCCTGTGTCTGTGTGCCACACAAATGCTCGCACACGCGCAACCCTTGGCATGTGGCTGCTGGCGAGTGTGTGCCTGCACTCATGTTTTCAAGTGCGCATGTGCAAAGGCATTTCCATGCTTGCGTCCAAATGCACAGGAGCCGTTCGTGACTGCAGTGGGTTGCTGTGTGTAGGTTTATGCACAGGCACAAATCACTTCCAGGGTCTGCATTTGTGCACTCTGGCTTTAGTGCACTCGTGTGTGTGTGTGTGTGTATGTGCACGTGCATGTATGGATAAGGCCATGCGTCCCTCTTTAGCATGTGTGTTCATGTCTGTGTGGGCTCACTGGGTCTCTGCAAGGCGCTGGGTGGGAGGGGAGGGTGAGGAAGCCATTAGCATGATGGTGGCCTCCAAGGACTCGAAACCTAAATCACAGTGGGAAGAAGAGCCTTGCTGGGCTCACAACCCACTGGAGCTGGGGCCTGGGAGCCCTGGCGGTCTGGAGTCCAACCACCGATGAATGTTGTCAGCAGGGTGCGGTGGCTCATGCTTGTAATCCCAACACTTTGGGAGGCTGCGACAAGATGATCAATTGAGGCCAGGAGTTCGAGACCAGCCTGGCCAACATGGCAAAACCCCGTCTCTTAAAAAAAAAAAGAAAAGAGAAAAGTAAAAGAGAGAATAAAAAGAATGCTGTCAGCAGGAGACTCACCACTTACAACCAACACAAACTAAACGGGAAAACGTTATTCCTTCCAGTCACCCACCCTTTGTTCATGACCCCATAACCCCGTCCCCCAGGCAGGGATGGGGATGGCTGGCAAAAGGAAAGCTGCTCTGACCCGCCTGAGCTGGGACCCAGGCCAGACGGGTGAAATGCTGGAGGTCGGGGGCTGGGTAGGGAGCGGTGATTGTTCATGACACCTCCTCCCGCCACCTAACCACAGGGCCAGGAGAGCAGAGGGGCCAGCCAGAGGCTCGGCAGGGGACCGGGGCTAGAAAGCCCCTTCCAACCTCTTGGCTGCCTCTCTGTCTCCTGCGCAGCCCATTGCTACTCAGATCTGCAGATGAGCGTGGCGCAGAGAGAGACCTGCATTGGCATGTGCAAGGAGTCCTGCAAGTGAGTGCGGGTGGGCGGGCACGGCAGCAGGCGGGCATGGAGGGGCATCACTGGCAGGGACCGCAACAGGCCTGACCTTCTCTTTCAGTGACACCCAGTACAAGATGACTATCTCCATGGCTGACTGGCCTTCTGAGGCCTCTGAGGTGAGACAGTTGGGGGCCGAGTTCCTGGCCCTCAGCTTTGGGCTGGGGACAAGTCTGGGCATAAGATGTGGGTTATTTGGAAATTTGGAGGGGGTGCCTTTTTCCCTCCCTCCTTCCCTCCTTCTCTCTTTCCCTCCTTCCTTCTTTGTCTGCTTTATTTCTTCCTTCCATCTTCCTTCCTTCCTTCCTCCCTTCCTTTTCACTTCCTTCCTTCTCCCTTCCTTCCTCCCTCCCTCGCTTCTCCCTTCCTTCTTCCTTCCTTTGTCCCTTCTTCCTTCCTTCATTCCTTCTCCTTCCCTTCTTCCTTCTTTCCTTTCTCCCTCCCTTCTCCCTTCCTTCTTTCCTTCCTTTCTTTCTCCCTCCCTTCTCATTTCCTTCCTTCCTTCTGTCCTTCCTTCCTTTCTTCCTTCCCTCTTTTCTTCCTTCCTTCTCCCTCCCTCCTTCCCTGTTTCCTTCATTCCTTCATTCCTTCCTTCCTTCCTCTTTTCTTCCTTCCTCCCTTTCTTCGTCCCTCCCTGCTTCCTTCTTTCCTTCTTTCCTTCCACCAATATTCTCCCAGGCAGTGTGCTATGTACACAACACAGAATTAGACAGACATAATCCTTTTAATAGGAGAAGGCCAAGATCACAAACAGAAATAAAATCATTTCAAAGTGTGATTATGGCTGTGAAATAAACAAACAGGTGATGGGAGAGAGTAACTGGGGGAAACTACTTTATTTTTGTATTTTTACTTTATTTTTTATTTTCGGAGACAGGGGCTTGCTCTGTCGCCCAGGCTGGAGTGCAGTGGTATGATCACAGCTCACTGAAGCCTCCAACTCCTGGGCTTAAGTGATCCTCCTGCTTCAGCTGTGGTCCTCAGCTGGGACCACAGGCATATGCCACCAGGCCTGGCTAATTGTTAAACTTTTTAAAGAGATGGAGTCTCGCTATGTTGCCCAGGCTGGTCTTGAACTCCTGGCCTTAGGCAATCCTCCCACACCAGCTCTCCCAAAATACTGGGATTACAGGCATGAGCCACCATGCCCAACCTCTGGGAAAGCACGTTAGATAGAGTGGTCAAGGAAGGCCTCTCTAAGAAGGTGACATTGGAGCTGACACCTGGAGGCAGAGGCTGAGTCAACATGGGCAGAGCTGAGGAGGATTCCAGGCAGAGGGAGCAGGAAGCGTGAGAACCAGAGGTGGGAAAGAGCCGGGCAGGGTGGCCAGGCCTGCTGGGGAAGAGTCTGGAGACCTGAGTCCCTTCTTCCCCAGAACAGCAGCCACAGCTTCCACTACACCCTTCCTCCTGCTCCCCATCCAAATTGTGATTCCCCCAGGGGCCTTGGGAAGGGACAGGGCTGTGGTCTACCTCCCCCAGGGAGCAGGGCCATGACTGGGAGGGATGCTGCAGATGGCAACTTTTGCAGCCGCCTTCTTGGGTTCCAGGACTGGATTTTCCACGTCTTGTCTCAGGAGCGGGACCAAAGCACCAATATCACCCTGAGCAGGTGAGCCTGAGCCTGGGCGGGGCTGGGGAAGCAGGGAAGAGGGTCCAGAAACTCAGGGCAGGAGTTTGGACACAGGACAGCTCCTCAGACACCTTCTCACATGGGTCAGACCCAGGAGCAAGTCTCCAGGAGGAGGCACTAGGAGTGAGAGAGAGGAAAAGCAGCCTCGGGGACTCTGAGTCTACCAGCTGCTAAGGAGGAGCCTGTGTTTCCTTCTGTCACTGTCCACCCAGCCATCCAATCATCCTCCATCATCCACCCACGCACCCAGCATCCTCTACCCATTTATCCTCCAGACTCCCATCCACACACCCAGCATCCTCCACCCATTCATCCTCCATCATCCACCCACACACCCAGCCATTCTCCCCCCATTCATCATCCATCCTCCACTCACACACCCAGTATCCTCCACCCATTCATCCTCCATCATCCACCCATGCACCCAGCATCCTCCACCCATTCATCCTCCAGACTCCCATCCACACACCCAGCATCCTCCACCCATTCATCCTCCATCATCCACCCACGCACCCAGCATCCTCCACCCATTCATCCTCCAGACTCCCATCCACACACCCAGCATCCTCCACCCATTCATCCTCCAGACTCCCATCCACACACCCAGCCATCCTCCACCCATTCATCATCCATTCTCCACCCACACACCCAGCATCCTCCACCCATTCATCCTCCATGCTCCACCCACACACCCAGCATCCTCCACCCATTCATCCTCCATCATCCACCCACGCACCCAGCCATCCTCCACCCATTCATCATCCATTCTCCCACCCACACACCCAGTATCCTCCACCCATTCATCCTCCATCCTCCACCCACACACCCAGCATCCTCCACCCATTCATCCTCCATTCTTCCACCCACGCACCCAGCCATCATCCACCCATTCATCTTCCATCTTCCACCCACACACCCAGCATCCTCCACCCATTCATCCTACATCCTCCACTCACACACCCAGCCATCCTCCACCCATTCATCCTCCATCATCCACCCATGCACCGAGCCATCCTCCACCCATTCATCCTTCATCCTCCACCCACACACCCAGCATCCTTCACCCATTCATCCTCCATCATCCACCCACGCACCCAGCCATTCTCCACCCATTCATCCTCCATCATCCACCCACACACCCAGCATCCTCCACCCATTCATCCTCCATCATCCACCCACACACCCAGCATCCTCCACCCATTCATCCTACATCCTCCACTCACACACCCAGCCATTCTCCACCCATTCATCCTCCATCATCCACCCACGCATCCAGCCATCCTCCACCCATTCATCCTCCATCATCCACCCACACACCCAGCCATTCTCCACCCATTCATCCTCCATCCTCCACTCACACACCCAGCATCCTCCACCCATTCATCCTCCATCATCCACCCACGCACCCAGCCATTCTCCACCCATTCATCCTCCATCATCCACCCACACACCCAGCCATCCTCCACCTATTCATCCTCCATCATCCACCCACACACCCAGCATCCTCCACCCATTCATCCTCCATCATCCACCCACACACCCAGCCATTCTCCACCCATTCATCCTACATCCTCCACTCACACACCCAGCATCCTCCACCCATTCATCCTCCATCATCCACCCACGCACCCAGCCATCCTCCACCCATTCATCATCCATTCTCCCACCGACACACCCAGCATCCTCCACCCATTCATCCTCCATCCTCCACCCACACACCCAGCATCCTCCACCCATTCATCCTCCATTCTCCCACCCACGCACCCAGCATCCTCCACCCATTCATCCTCCATCTTCCACCAACACACCCAGCATCCTCCACCCATTCATCCTCCATCCTTCACCCACACACCCAGCATCCTTCACCCATTCATCCTCTATCATCCACCCATGCACCGAGCCATCCTCCACCCATTCATCCTCCATTCTCCCACTCACACACCCAGCCATCCTCCACCCATTCATCCTCCATCCTCCACCCACACACCCAGCCATCCTCCACCCATTCATCCTCCATCCTCCACCCACGCACCCAGCATCCTCCACCCGTTCATCCTCCATTCTCCCACCCACACACCCAGCCATCCTCCACCCATTCATCCTCCATCTTCCACCCACACACCCAGTCATCCTCCACCCATTCATCCTCCATCCACCCACGCACCCAGCCATCCTCCACCCATTCATCCTCCATTCTCCCACCCATGCACCCAGTCATCCTCCACCCATTCATCCTCCATCCTCCACCCACACACCCAGCATCCTTCACCCATTCATCCTCCATCATCCACCCACGCATCCAGCCATCCTCTACCCATTCATCCTCCAGACTCGCACCCACACACCCAGCATCCTCCACCCATTCATCATCCATTCTCCCACCCACGCACCCAGCCATCCTCCACCCATGCATCCTCCATCATCCACCCCTCCATTCTCCCACCCACGTACCCAGCCATCCTCCATTTATTCATGGATCTCTCCATCCACTCAACAAAAACATTAGTTGAGCACAAGAAAGACACACAGTCCAAGCTAGCAGGAGTTCAGGGGGCAAATATATGCAAAAAGGGCTTAAGGAGAGGAGGGTCTGAGTACAGCAGGGAAGGAGCCTTAGTCTGCCTGAGAGATAAGGGAGGTCTGCGTAGGGAGGTGGCTTTGAGTGAACTCTCCAAGGAGGAGTAAGTGCTGTTCAAATAAGAAGAGGCACCAATGTCCAGGCAGAAGACAAAGCTTGGAACCCTGGAGACACGAGATAGCACAGCCTTTCTGAGGACCACCACGTGGGAGGGGAAGCCCACACAGCCACCCCTTTCTGTCCCAGGTGCAGTGAAGGTGCTCATGGCTCAGTGAAGAGCTCTGTGCAGAGTCACTGCATGTAACCCGGGCCACCCTGAGGGTACAAAGTGGGGAGCTCGGAGCAGATCTTTGGGGCTGTCCCAGGCCAGAGTGTCCTGTAGGGAACTGGTAGGCAAGGGGTGGAGGAAGGGGGCCATAGGATGGGTGCTGGGTGGAGATGCCCAGAGGGGCTGGGAAGGGCTGCACTTGCAATTCTTGTTTGGACTTCACCACTCATGGGAGCATGCATGAGAGAAGCTCAGGATAGAGGAGGGCTGGGGCGGCCATTCCTTGGCTGCCTTCCTGTGTGTGTTCACGTGTGCATGTGAGCATGGGTGTGTGGGTGCATGTGGGTGTATGTGCATACATGTGGGTGTGTGTGCACATGCATGTGTGTGCATGTGTCTGTGTACACGCATGTGTCTGTCTGTCTGTCTGGAAGGGGGATACATTAGTCCTGGCCCTTCTCGCTGCCTCCTGCAGGAAGGGAATTGTCAAGCTCAACATCTACTTCCAAGAATTTAACTATCGCACCATTGAAGAATCAGCAGCCAATAACGTGAGTTTAGGAGGCTCCTGATACCCCAGCACTGCCCTCCCCTGACCCCTGCACCCTGAAGGTGGGGGAAGGGTTCTGAGCCCTATGAAGGGATTAGGAGATCCCCAAAGCAGTCCCAAGTTATTCCCCTGGGCCAAGATGGTCACCGCCTCCCATTCCCACCCAAGAATCACCTCCCAGGAACCTGTGAGTCTGGGCTAGAGGCAAGAATGTGTGGCCTGAGCCCACCCGAGCTCCCCGTTCCCCACAGCTCGTCTGGCTGCTCTCGAATCTGGGTGGCCAGTTTGGCTTCTGGATGGGGGGCTCTGTGCTGTGCCTCATCGAGTTTGGGGAGATCATCATCGACTTTGTGTGGATCACCATCATCAAGCTGGTGGCCTTGGCCAAGAGCCTACGGCAGCGGCGAGCCCAAGCCAGCTACTCCGGCCCACCGCCCACGGTGGCTGAGCTGGTGGAGGCCCACACCAACTTCGGCTTCCAGCCTGACACGGCCCCCCGCAGCCCCAACACCAGGCCCTACCCCAGTGAGCAGGCCCTGCCCATCCCGGGCACCCCGCCCCCCAACTACGACTCCCTGCGTCTGCAGCCACTGGACGTCATCGAGTCTGACAGTGAGGGTGATGCCATCTAACCCTGCCCCTGCCCACCCCAGCAACTTGAACTTACTGAGCAGCCGAGACTGTTGCCCGAGGCCTCACTCTATGGTGCCCTCTCCAAAGGGTCGAGAGGGTAGCTCTCCAGGCCAGAGCTTGTGTCCTTCAACAGAGAGGCCAGCAGCAACTGGCCCGTTCCTGGCCAAGGGCTCCGTAGGATCACAGTGCTGGTGCAGGATGCAGGAATTAGTTGTATCTTCACCTGGTTCCTACCCTCGTCCCTACCTGTCCTGATCCTGGTCCCAGCCAGGCCCTGGAGACCCCTCAGAACACCTTCTCCTGGTGGCAGGCCACTTCCCTCCCAGTGCCAGTCTCCGTCCACCCCAGAGAGGAACAGGCAGGCGGGCCATATGGTCTTCTCCTTCCCGGCCTTGGCTGGCCGTTGGGGCAGGGGTGGTGGAGAGATGGAAGGGCATCAGGTGTGGGGACCCTGCCAGGTGGCACCTAATTTACTCTAGAAAATAAACGCAGAAAACACTGAGTCCAGCTGTGTTCTTCGTTTGACTGGGCAGCTGGGGTGCCCTGATGGCAGAAGGGCATCCATAATGGCTTGAGAGAGACCAAAATTGGTTTAAGGGAAAGGGTCTCAAGCCCCTCCTTCCACTGCCAGCTCCCAGGGCAACACTCATTAGTCCCTGCCTGGGTTGTGTGCCCATCTCTGACCCAGTCAGTGTGGCCAGCTAGATAAGCTGCTCTGATTGGTCACACCTGAATTCATCTGCCCAGACCTGAAGCCAGTTTGGCCCCCAGGAGAATCACATGGTCCAAGGGTGGCGGGGGCACAGTTCCCAGGGTTGCCAGATAACAATCAGGCTGCTTGGTTGAATCTGAATTTCAGATATACAACCTGAATTTTTATTATTATTTTTTTGAGACGGAGTCTCACTCTCACCGCCCAGGCTGGAGTACAGTGGCGTGATCTCGGCTCACTGCAACCTCTGCCTCCTGGGTTCAAGTGATTCTCGTGCCTCAGCCTCCCGAGTAGTTGGAATTACAGGTGCGCGCCACCACACCCAGCTAATTTTTATGTTTTTAATAGACGGGGTTTCACCATGTTGGCCAGGTCTCAAACTCCTGACCTCAGGTGATCCACCCACCTCAGCCTCTCAAAGTGCTGGGATTACAGGCGTGAGCCACCAACCCCAGCTGAAAAACTGATTTTTTAGTATATGTACATCCATACAATACTAGAGACAGATACAAATCATTTGTTGTTTTTCTTGAGCATTTTATATATATATATTTTTATAGAGATGGGGTGTCGTGGTGGCTCGGGGTCGCCCAGGTGGGAGTGCAATGGCATGATCATAGCTCACTGTAGCCTCAAACTCCTGGGCTCAAGCCATCCTCCCACTTCAGCCTCCTAAGCTGCTGGAATTACAGGTGTGCCCTACCATGCCTGGCTAATTTTTTTTAAATTAAATTTAAATTTAAATTTTTTTCATTCTGTATTTTTAATTGCCAAATACAGTCCCCCAGAATCTTAAGGTCCCCAAAGAGAGATCAGGGAGCTGTCACCAAAGAAGAGTACGGTCTGGCAGGTGCACACACAGCACTGCAGCACCCTGCTATCACCTACCGGGCCCCTGGTGATGAAGGAGAGGCTGGCTTAAAGCCTGAGCCTCTGAGGGCCCAGCCTTCCTGGCCTAGGTCACCTGCGTCCCTTGGTCTGGAAGGTAAACAAGCTGGCCTCCCATCAAGTGCTCAGGATGGCACCTATTGGAAGAAGGAGGTGCCGCAGAGTCGGCGCCACCTCAGTCAAAGGCAACGTTGCTAGGGGCTGAGTAGGGAGGGCTGAGTAGGAAACTGGGTTTCCCAGCCTGGGGCCTGGCTAGTCCACAGGCTGGGCCCACCACTCTTGGTGGTTACCACCCTCACTACTGTGATTACTGCTTTTATTACTAGCAGTAGTAGTTGTGGCCACACTCACTGTTACCATTTGTTGTTATTAAACAAGGACTACATTGGATCAAGTACTTATCATATGCCAGGCACCATGCCAAAAACTTTTTAAATCTTATTTCATTCTCATAACCACTGAGAAATAGTACAATAGCATCCCATTGCACAGGTAAGTACACTGAGGCTTAAGAGGTGAAGTAAGGTACTCGAGGTTTGTAAGTGACAAAGCTGAGACCCCAGCCTCACCCTTTGGGTGCCAATGGTCATAACAATACCAGTTCCTTACAGGAGCCCAGAGCTTTCGTATCTATTCTCTCATTTGAAGCTAGGGGGCATTATTATCTAGCCCGTGTGGCAGCTCTTCAGTCACAGGTCAATTTGAACAGGTTTAAGCTACAAAGGGAATTCATTAGCTCTTGTAGGAAAAGGGTTTCAGGCATGGCTGTATGCAGGGGCTCGCCCAGATCTGGGGTTTCTTTTTTCTTTTTTCTGAGATGGAGTTTTGCTTTTGTTGCCCAGGCTGGCATGCAGTGGTGCGATCTCAGCTCACTGCAACCACTGCGTCCTGGATTCAAGCGAGTCTCCTGCCTCAGCTTCCCGAGTAGCTGAGATTACAGCTGCCCACCACCATGCCTGGCTAATTTTTATGTTTTAGTAGAGACGGGATTTCACTATGTTGGCCAGGCTGGTCTCGAACTCCTGACCCCAGGTGATCCACCCACCTTGGCCTCCCAAAGTGCTAGGATTACAGGCATGAGCCACGATGCCTGGCCTAAGGTTTCTTTTTTTCTTGTTTTGAGACAGGGTCTCACTCTGTTGCCCAGGCTGCAGTGCAGTGGCACAATCACGGCTCACTGCAATCTGAACCTCCTGGGCTCAAGCAATCCTCCCACCTCAGCCTCCCTGAGTAGCTGGGACTACAGGCATGCACCACCACGCCTGGCTAATTTTTGTATTTTTTGGAGAGACAGGGTCTTCCCATGTAGCCCAGGCTGGTCTTGAACTCCTGGTTCACGCGATCCACCAGCCTCGGCCTCCCAAAGTGCTGAGATTACAAGCATAAGCCACCACGCCTGGCCCTATCAGGTGATTCTATGTTGCTGTCCTTCTTAGAGAGGTTTCCTCCATGTGCTGTTCTTTCTGAATATCTCTTTACACCTGCAGTTGCAGCCCTGTCCCCTCAGCACAGCAACTCCAGGGGGAAGAAGGTTCTTCCTGTGCATTTTCCCAGCAATAGCCCCAGGAATGAGGCTCATTTGGACCCGCCCAGGGCCCATGATCGTCCTGAACAGGCCATGGCAACAGGGAATGGATGGAGATACTGCCTGGCCGGCCCTGAGTGAATCTATGGAGGGTGGTCCTTTACAGACACCTGTGAGAGGTCCTGTTCAGAGACATCTTGGAGCTGCCTGTAGATTGTGAGGTCAGGACCAGGCTGAGGGTGAGCATCAGCTTGCCATCCCTGCTGTCAGGGGGGCTGTGAGGGCCAGGCCGTGGTGCAATGGCCTCATTGCTAAAAGCGGGCTCCAAGTCATTCCCCTGCCCTCTGGATCTAGCGGAGAGAAATGCTGTCCTGCTCCTACTCTGAGATTCCTTTTTCATGGCTGGAAACTTAGGCTGCGGAGACCAAATTGCCCAGAAAACAGCAATCTGTAAATCCTAACTCTACCCCAAAAGGGAAGGTGGGTTACAGATGCCAGACGACTATGAAATTAACACTGTGGGCTGGGCGCAGTGGCCCATGCTTGTAATCCCAGCACTTTGGGAGGCTGAGGTGGGCGAATCACTAGGGGTCAGGAGTTCAAGACCAGTCTGGCCAACATGGTAAAATCCCATCTCTACTAAAATACAAAAATTAGCCAGACACGGTGGCGCATGCCTGTAATCCCAGCTACTCGGGAGGCTGAGGCAGGAGAATCGCTTGAACCTGCGAGGCAGAAGTTGCAGTGAGCCAAGATCACGGCACTGCACTCCAGCCTGGGCCACAAAGTAAGACTTTGTCTCCAAAAAAAAAAAAAAAAAGAAGGCAGGAAATTAACATTGTGTACATGTGGCCACCACCACTGCATTTCAGTGGCTCTTCAAATAACCCTATGAATTAGGTACCATTTTGACTCCCAGTTTTCAGATTAGGAAATGAGGCTCGAAGAGGTGAGGTGACTTTTCCAAGGTCACACAGCAGCTGGGAGGTGGCGAAGCGTTGAATCAAGCCCAAGCCTGTCCCACTCCACAGCCTAGTAGCTCTCATGAGCCCAGCACAAAGCTCACCACAAAGCTTCCACTTCCACTTTCGAGCAGCACGTGTCACCTTCCAGGTTTTTGGCTCTCGCTTCTTCGAGGCAATAGCCAGGCTCAAATCTGCCAGGAACAGCCTGTGATCTACCACATGAGAAACCAAAATATTTTTCTTCGTGTGGGTTTGAAGCAGATGCTGTCGGGGCCAGCCAAACTGGTTCTGAGGATGTGAGGATGGCATGTGTGGGAAGCCCTGGGAGGACAGAGCCGGTGGGACACGGGCCCTGGCAGCCCAGTGGGACTGGTTCAAGAGTGGCCTTGGAGGCTGGCCGCAGTGGCTTAACGCCTGTAACCCCAGCACTTTGGGAGGCCAAGGCAGGCAAGTCACCTGAGGTCAGGAGTTCAAGACCAGCCTAGCCAACACGATGAAACGCTGTCTCTACTAAAAATACAAAAATTAGCCAGACATGGTGGCATGTGCCTGTAATCCCAGCTACTCGGGGGACTGAGGCACGAGAATCACTTGAACCCAGGAGGCGGAAGTTGCAGTGAGCTGACATCACCCCACTGCACTCCAGCCTAGGCGACAGAACAAGACTCCATCTCAAAAAAAAAAAAAAAAAAAGAACGGCCTTGGGCATGGCAGGGTCACTCCAGAGGGCTGGCCTGGGTGACCTGCCTGCCCGCTGGGATGACGTGTCCTGCCGCGTGCCCACCGTGTCCCACAGGAGGAAGGCTGCCTGGCAGCCAGGCAGGAGTACAGGTACCATGGTCACTGAACTCCGGCCCTGCCACGTGGTAGTTGAGTGGTTCTAGGAAAGTCCTTAAACCTCGCCATACTGCGGATAAGACCCCCTGCCTCCCAAGGCTAGAGTGAGGTCTGTTTATTTATTTATATATTGATTGACTGACACAGGGTCTCACTGTCACCCAGGCTGGAGGGCAGTGTTGAGATCATAGTTCACTGCAACCTCCAATTCCTGGGCTCTAGTGAGCCTCCTGTCTCACCCTCTTGAGTAGCTGGGACTACAGGTGCCCACCACCAAGCCCAGATAATTTTTAAAAATTTTTTGTGGAGATGAGTCTTGTTCTGTCACCCAGGCTGGAGTGTAGTGGTGCAATCTTGGCTCACTGTAGCCTCAAACTCCCAAGCACAAGTGATCCTCCCACCTCAGCCTCCCAAGTAGCTGAAACCACAGGTGCACAACACCGCAGGCTGTTTTTTTTTTTGTAGAGACAGGGTCTCACTATGTTGGCCAGACTGGTCTCAAACTCGTGGCCCCAAGCGATCCTCCCGCCTCAGCCTCCCAAGGATTACAGGCGTGAACCACCATGCCCAGTCTGTGGTGAGGTTTAAGTGAGACATCCCAGAGATAGGCAGAGCTCAGCCCAGCCCCTGAGACCCAGGCAGGGCTCGATTCCAATGACAGCCCCTGTGACAGACACAACTGCCATCCCCTTTCTTTCTGGTTAACAGAAACCCAATCAAGGCAGGCAATAAGCCCAGCTCAGGCTGTAAGTCCTGATTGGTCTAAGCCAGTGTTTCTCAACTGAAGGAAATTTCTGGAGACATTTTTGGCTTCACAACTAGGAAAATATTACTGGCACCTAGTGGGTCAGGAAAGGTAAATGGCCTGTACTGCACAGAACAGCGTCAAACACACAGCTGTCCAGCCCAAAATGTCCATAGCCAAGGCTGAGAAACGCTGGTGGAAGCCAGCCTGGGCTTTCCCACCTCCTGTGTAGCGGGGACGCCTCATGACTGAGAAATGGCCAGTGAGGGCTAGGAGAAGGTTGGCCACGGCTTCCAGGGAAGCTGCCACTTGCCTGATAGAAGGGCCAGAATTGCTGCTCTACCGTCTCTGCTCTCTTCTTCCCTGAATGCAGATGCAGCACCTGCAGTTGCAAGAGTCACCTTCCACGATGAGGCCTCTAGCACATGGGGCAAAGTTTCAAATCACAGAAAGGCTGGCTTTGGGCCTGACTCCAGCCAGCCACTACATCAGTGCTTGTAGCCACCACCTCTTTTTTTTTTTTTTTTTTGAGATGGAGTCTCACTCTGTCACACAGGCTGCAGTGCTGTGGCACGATCTGGGCTCACTGCAACCTCCGCCTCCTAGGTTCAAGCAATTCTTCTGCCTCAGCCTCCAGAGTAGCTGGGATTGCAGGCACGCACCACCATGCCCAGCTAATTTTTGTATTTTTAGTAGAGACAGGGTTTTGCCATGTTGGCCAGGCTGGTCTCCAACTCCTGACCTCAGGCGATCCGCCTGCCTCAGCCTCCCAAAGTGCTGGAATTACAGGCGAGAGCCACCGTGCCCAGCCACTTTTTACTTCCTGTTATCAAGAAAAATTAATTTCTGTTTAAGTCACTCAAATTACGTTATTCCATTACTTATAGCCAAATATAATCTTAACAGATAGACGCTATTAATGAAAAACGCTGAAGTTCATACACCATACATTTTAAAAAAGAAAAAATGTGGGCCAGGCACAGTGGCTCACGCCTGTAGTCCTAGCACTTTGGAAGGCCAAGGCAGGAGAATCACTTGGGCCTAGGAGTTCGAGACCACCCTGGGCAACAAAGCAAGATCCCGTTCCTACAAAAAATGTTTTTAAAAATTAGCCAGGTATGGTGATCCCCATCTGCGGTCCCAGCTACTTAACGGGCTGAGGCAGGGGAATCGCTTGAGCCCAAGAGTTCGAGGCTGCAGTGAACTTCGATTGTGCCACCACACTCTAGCCCGGGTGACAGAGTGAAAACTTGTCTCAAAAAAAAAAAAAAAAGGAAAAAAGTGAAAGCCAAATTCCTTACCATGGCTGATGAGCCCCCATATGATCCGGCCCCCAGTTTCTCCAGGGATACTGCTTTCCCCTTTCCTCCACGTAGCCCCTCCTCTCCTGCCCGAGCTGCCCTTGGACATGCCTCAGGGTCCAGTCTGCACCACTCTCTGGGCCTGAACGCGCCTCTTCCTTCACTCTCCGCCACATAGCTCTTACTCTGTAAGACTATCTGATCAACGTCAATCAAGACTATTGGGCTGCCCACTTTATGCAGTGCCAGCTTCCACCCTGACACCCGCTTTACCGTTAGCACTTACCTCCGAAATTATCCCTATTTACCTTCTTCTCCCTCCCTCCCTCTCCCACCGAGTATAAGCTACAGGGGAGGACCCGTATCCCCAGACATCCCCAGTGCACACAGCACGGCAGGCATGTGGGAAGCACTAAAAAATGCATTGAAGAAGGAAGAGGCTGGGTGCGCTGGCTCACACCTGTAATCCCAGCACTTTGGGAGGATGAGGCAGGCGGATCACTTAAGGTCAGGAGTTGGAGACCAGCCTGGCCAACACGGCAAAACCCTGTCTCTACTAAAAATACAAAAATTAGCCGGGCGTGGTGGCGGGTGCCTGTAATCTCACCTACTCAGGAGGCTGAAGGGGGAGAATCACTTGAGCCCAGGAGGCAGAGGCTGCAGTGAGCCGAGATCACACCACTGCACTCCAGTCTGGGTGAAAGAGTGACGGTGGGAAAAAAAAAGAAGGAAGGAAACAGTCTTCTTGCATTTCACAGTAGTTATTTATTCCATTTTCAAGATCTGATCCTTTAAAAAAGTATCTAAAAAGTCTTCTCTGATAAATAATACATCTTTAATTTACAAATCCTTTTTGATTATACAAATGAACCAAGGCTTTTTTTTTTTTTTTTTTTTTGAGACAGAGTCTCACTCTATCATTAATTTTTGTATTTTTAGTAGAGATGGGGTTTCACCATGTTGGTCAGGCTGGTCTCGAACTCCTGACCTCGTGATCCGCCTGCCTTGGCCTCCCAAAGTGCTGGGATTACAGGTGTGAGCCACTGCGCATGGTTGAATTAAGTCTTTTTCAAGTAACTTTGCCCAAGATTGGGCAGAGTTTCTGAGCAAATCTGTGCTGGCGAGTCACAGAACAGCACCCCTGGCTCTCTTGGTGGTCGGGTGTGCGGTGGGGTCAGTAATTCACACTCCGCATGGTGGCCACGGTGGTGGCCAGGCGACGGGGCAGGCCTTTGCTGACCTGTCTATAGTCCTCAGGCCTGGTCTTCAGGAGTGTCACGATGTGCTGGAGGGTGCGGGACGGCTGCAGGCCCAGGGCATCCATCACGTTGATCAGATAGTCTGTGGGGGCGGAGAGGAGAAAGACAGAGCTCCACAGACTCAGCACCAAGCACGAGAGAGCCCCACAAGGCCTCCGCTGAATACGAAACAGAGAAGCCGCCCTGCCAAGTCCCTAGATGCGGGGCGCCCACCCTGCCCTCAATAGGCAGTACCCTTTACTCACCAGGTTCTTCCCACAGTGTCAGACTAAACTGTGAGCTTGGCTTGAGTCTAGGAACTCCAATAAAGAACTAACCAACATCACTCCCATCCACACCCGCACACACACATCCACACTCACATGCACACACACTCTCACATCCACACTGCCATGCACATACCCGCCTTCAGCACCAGTCTGAAGGACCAGCTGACCTCACCCAAAGCTCTGTTCTGGGGACTCCTGGGTTCCCAGCCCTGGACCCCAATGTATCCACCGACCGACCACTTGGGAAACCCAGAGGGTCAGGAGACACACGAGCTTGTCTGAGCAGCTACCAAAGACCTCCTGTCAGAACCCCGAAGTGAAGACAAGGACAGTGTCTAGGGTGGGACCCTGGTATAATGTAGGTTTCCACATTTCCCAGATGACCCCTGAGGCCCTGGGGATACAGCCAGATACAGATTTCTGAGCCTACCCCCAGACTAGGTCAATGAGCATCCCAAGAGAGGATTCTAGGGTTCTGTCATTCTACAAAGTGACCCCAGTGGTTCTTTTTTTTTTTTTTTTTTTTGAGACGGAGTCTCGCTCTGTCGCCCAGGCTGGAGTGCAGTGGCCGGATCTCAGCTCACTGCAAGCTCCGCCTCCTGGGTTTACGCCATTCTCCTGCCTCAGCCTCCCGAGTAGCTGGGACTACAGGTGCCCGCCACCACGCCTGGCTAGTTTTTTGTATATTTTTAGTAGAGACGGGGTTTCACCATGTTAGCCAGGATGGTCTCGATCTCCTGACCTCGTGATCCACCCGTCTCGGCCTCCCAAAGTGTTGGGATTACAGGCCTGAGCCACCGCGCCCGGCCGACCCCAGTGGTTCTAAACACCAGGCAAGCTTGGGCAACACTGACAGCATGGGGGAGCAAACCAGGTGCAGCCAGGTGTGACCTCAGAGAAGCCCTTCCACCTCCCTGAGTCTCTGCTTCCATCTGTCCACACAGTTACCACCCATCAGGCAGCATGGATAGGGCATAAAGCGGGAAACGAACATGAGAGCACCCGATGTGTCGCAGGTGATCAGTAGATCAACGCTGCCTTTCCCTCCAGCCTGGGCAGTGCAACCCAACCCAAGGGAAGTCTTGCAAAGCCTTCTCCAGCTCCTCCCAGTTCATGCTTGGAAAGACTAGAAGACAGCACCACCCAGTACACCCCTGGCTACTTTCTTGTTTTTTTTTTTTTCTTTTCCGAGTTTCACTCTTGTTGCCCAGGCTGGAGTGCAACAGCGCGATCTCGGCTCACTGCAACCTCCGCCTCCCAGGTTCAAGCAATTCTCCTGCCTCAGCCTCCCGAGTAGATGGGATTACAGTCACCCACCACCATGCCCAGCTAATTTTTTGTATTTTTAGTAGAGACAGAGTTTTGCCATATTGGCCAGGCTGGTCTCAAACTTCTGATCTGACGTGATCCACCTACCTCGGCCTCCCAAAGTGCTGGGATTACAGGCGTGAACCACTGCGCCCGGCCCCCCTGGCTACTTTCTGATCTTGGGTTCATGTCTTCTCCTTGACTACAGTGGAGCTCCAGGCAAGGCCTCAACCTTCCCTGTGTCTTTTTTTTTTTTTTTTTTTTTTTAACATTTTGTAGAGACAGGGTCTGGCTATGTTGCCCAGGCTGGCCTCAAACTCCTAGGCTCAAGCAATCCTCCTGCCTTGGCCTCCCAAAGTGCTGGGTTTACAGGCACGAGCCATGGTGCCCGGCCCCCTGTGTTGTCTTTTAGAGGCCCAACTCAGGGCAGGGCAGGGCAGGGAGGTGGTGCCTACTCTGTCCTGGCTGACTCAGGAAGAGCTGCTTCCCAGCAAAGGTGCTGCAAGGCAGGTACCTACTCCTTTACAAGTTTATCCATAAAACCGTGAGCTTCACTTGACTGTCAGCCAAGAGCTGCAAACAGCGGGCCCACAGTCTACTAGGACACTTTTCTTTGGTTTGCAGTGGTTTTTTTTCTGTTTGTGCTCATGCTTAATTTGAATGTCTTTCAGGTGCACATGCTTTGCCACAGACCTCACCAACTCTATCGCCGTACACCCTGTCAGTTTCATATACTAGCCTTACCTTCCCTGCCCCTAACCTCACATCCTTACAGTGTAAGCTCAGTAAGCATGGGAGCTGCCTAAAGTTCTGTTGTCTCTATCTCCTAGAACTATGGCTGGCCCACAGATGCTGGAGCAATGCTGAATGAGTGAAGAAATGAATCTGCAGGGGGAGCTTAACAGGGAGGAATAACAAGAACAACTAAACTGAGGGGCAATCCCTAGATCTCACTCCACTCACTAGTTCCAGTTCTTCCCCTGCTGCTGCCTGTACTAACAGGGAACACCAACACGCAACTGAATTCTCTCCTCTTTCTGATGGGAAACAGCCAAAAGGCTGCCTATGCCTCTGGTAAGTGCCGAGAGCGGACTATGAAATGAGCAGGGGTCAGGAACTCAGGACAGCTGGATCCCAGGCCTGGCTCCATCACTAACAGCTCTGGGACCCGGAGAAAAGCACCTCCCTTCTAGTTCTTCTTCTGCAAAACAAGAGCCAGAAGCCGGTTGAGCCTGGCTCCGCCCTGTGGTCACTGAGGACGAAGCTCTGGCTGGGTCCCCAGGGAGCTGATCTTTCAGGCGTCTACCACCCACTCTCCTGACCACCCCGAGAGCTGTGTTATGCTAAAGAGCAGGCAAGGCAATGGAATGGTATCAAGAGACTGGGGAGATTCCCTGCTACCTGCCAGCAGTAGCCCTACGCTCAGAGCACACCTGGGCAGTGAGGCCCTCCAGTGAAGAGGGCAGGCAGGAGCAGAGGGGACACGCCCACTGACTTGGGAGGCAGGATGCTATCTGGATGGAGACCACAGAGTGACCCTGGCCACGTAGCCTTGTTATGCAACTGCCCTGGGCCTCTGTTCCCTATCGGTATGATGGAGAAGAGAGCACCCACCTCATAGGGGAGTTTGGAATTTCATAAGATGATGGGTGCGAGTGTTTGGTCCAGCGCCAGGCATGCCTGGTATGCAGTAAGAGCTCATTAAACACGGGTTGGGAATTATGGTACAAATGGAGCAGGCCAGGTGAGGCCAGGCTGCAGGACTTGCTGAAGCTTATCTCACTGAAGCTCCCCTCAATGGTTCTCAAGTCCTTTGAAAACACAGATGTCTGAGCTTCAACCCGGCCTTGCTAAGTCAGAATCTCTGGGGCGGGGCCTGCAGAATCTGAATTTGCAACCAGCTTCAGAGCCAAATCCACAGCTGAAGCTAAGGGGAGACTTGGGATGAGATTCCTGGAGGGCAAAGGAGAAACTGACAGATGCAGTGGGCAAGAGTTGTCCCTGCCACCGCCTGTCCCCTGAGGACCCACCGATGTCGGTGGCCAGCTGCTTGGCAGAGTGCGGGCTCAGCTCGGGGATCTGCAGGATCGCATCGCAGTAGGTCTGCATCGTGGCTCTGGCAATCGAGCCCAGCCAGTTGTCAGCCATGTTGTCCAGCTCAGGCAATTCATCCCCTGAAAAGAAAAGGAGGTCACCAAGGAAAACGCAGAACCTGCTGGGTGACCTGGCCTGCAGTAGCTGCCTGAATGCACCAAAGTGCCAGGAAGCTTCCGGTCTCAATGGGAAACACAGGAAACCAAGAACAGTTACATCTTAGGGCCAGGTGTAGTAGCTCATGCCTGTAATCCCAGCACTTTGGGAGGCTGAGGTGGGCGGATCATTTGAGGTCAGAAGTTTGAGACCAGCCTGGCCAACGTGGCGAAACTCCGTCTCTGCTAAAAATACAAAACTTAGCCAGGCGTGGTGGTGCGTGCCTGTAGTCCCAGCTACTCAGGAGGCTAAGGCAGGAGAATTGCTTGAACCCAGGAGGCGGAGGTTACAGTGAGTTGAGATCGCGCCACAACATTCCAGCCTGGGTGACACAGCAAGACTCTGTCTTAATAATAATAATAATAATAATAATATAATAATACAGAATATAAAGTTACACACAAAATACCATCTGCTTACAGAGCAGAGCCAGAGGGCACAAGCGAAAGTGGAAATACCAGTGTGTTCCACAGTGGGATGTGGTTATAGATTTTTTCAAGTTGTGATATTGTTGTAGATACAGCATCTGTACAAAAAGTACAAGTTAGAAGGTTTAAAAAAAAAAAAAAACAGCCGGGCGCGGTGGCTCAAGCCTGTAATCCCAGCACTTTGGGAGGCCGAGACGGGCGGATCATGAGGTCAGGAGATCGAGACCATCCTGGCTAACACGGTGAAACCCCGTCTCTACTAAACATACAAAAAACTAGCCGGGCGAAGTGGCGGGTGCCTGTAGTCCCAGCTACTCGGGAGGCTGAGGCAGGAGAATGGCGTGAACCCAAGAGGAGGAGCTTGCAGTGAGCTGAGATCCGGCCACTGCACTCCAGCCTGGGTGACACAGCAAGACTCCGTCTCAAAAAAAAAAAAAAAAAAAAAAAAAAAAAAAAAACAGGGCTTGGTGACAAATGAGCCCAAGGATAAGGTGTCATCTGGGGTTTCTACCCTGGAAACTGACAACTTGACTTGTAACATCGCCAGAAACCATCCCCGCTCACCCTGCTCAGGAGGAAATGGCAGCTTTCCAGCGTGCAATGCCAACTCTAAGGCAGAGTCCTCCTGAGTCACAAATGGCTCAAGATTCAGGGGGAGGGACATGATGTACTGCCCGATCTGAAACAAAAGAAAGTGCTGTTAGCCTGATATTGATACATACGGGTTATTACTTTATGGGTACATTTGTGTAAAGGCAGAGAGACAAAATTGCTAGACCTCAGGTGATCCCAAGTCTGATCTTTCTAGTATGTGGTGATGCTTGTTATGGCAGTACCCTAAAAAAGAATCACTGGTAGTTTGCATATAGATTATAGATTCATCCTTCTTTTTTTTTTTTTCTGAGACGGAGTCTCGCTCTGTCTCCTGGGCTGGAGTGCAGTGGCCGGATCTCAGCTCACTGCAAGCTCTGCCTCCCGGGTTCACGCCATTCTCCTGCCTCAGCCACCCGAGTAGCTGGGACTACAGGCGCCGCCACCTTGCCCGGCTAGTTCTTTTTTTTTTGTATTTTTTAGTAGAGATGGGGTTTCACCATGTTCGCCAGGATGGTCTCGATCTCCTGACCTCGTGATCCACCCGTCTCGGCCTCCCAAAGTGCTGGGATTACAGGCTTGAGCCACCGCGCCCAGCCAGATTCGTCCTTCTTATAATGGCCCCAGTATTTTTGAAATGCATTCAACACAATCTGTATTTCAAATGAACTAATGGATATCAAAATGCTTTGTAAAATTTGAAGCACTCTATAAATATATTATTACTGTTCATAGGTGAAAAACCAATAAGATACTAGTGTCAGAAAGTGTGAGGCCAAGCAAGAATTCAAATCCTGTCTTCTGAGGCCAGACACAGTGGCTCATGCCTGTAATCTCAGCACCTTGGGAGGCCGAGGTGGATGGATCACCTGAGGTCAGGAGTTCAAGACCAGCCTGGCCAACATGGTGAAGCCTTGTCCTACTAAAAGTACAAAAATTAGCTGGGCATGGTGGCAGGCGCCTGTAATCCCAGCTACTCGGGAGACTGAGGCAGGAAAATCACTCGAACTCGGCAGCGGCAGAGGTTGCAGTGAGCCGAGATAATGCCATTGCACTGCAGCCTGGGCAGACTCTGTCTCAAAAAAAAAAAAAAATCCTGTCTTCTGGATTTGGATTTGATTCTCTCCCTCCTAGATAATTTAACCAGAAGAAGAAAGGAATTCTGTTTGGAAAAAAAGCCATTTATAACTATAAATTAATTTGAAGAAAAAACTATATTGTTTTCATAATATAAACTCTTGAAACTAAAGATAGACAAAACCCTGGCTGGTGGGGAATTGCAAAAGGTCATTTGCAATTGTCCTAAAAGACATTTAGGACATGCCCACAATTAGCAGTCTTGGTTATGTGTTTGTCAGATACCCATGTGATGCCAAGAGTGTATTTCAGACCACTATTTCCTATTTCTATTATCATTCATTGTTTTTATCATTCATTCAATCATTTGTTTCCTATTTCTATTATCATTCATTAAGGTTAAGTATACGTTTTGTTTCAAAATAAGGGGGCTGACTTTTCAGGTTTCAAAAAGATAATATATGTTTTTAAAAGGTCTTTGAGCCTGTTGTTGCTTTTTTTTTCCGGCTACATATTCATTCCATGACATTCCTGCCACTGATAATTAATTCTGTAAGCTAAAAGTCAGGGGACTATCGAAGCAAGATCTTCTCAGTCTGGCCTCACACATGTCTACGTAACAGCGGGCTCCTTTCAGGGTGTGGTGTCCAGAAGTTAACAGAGACTCAAAAATCTACCCAGCCCGGAGAACTACAGGATGATCATGCCCTTGTTTCCAAACATTCAATATGGTTTGGCTGTGTGAGTGTAAACATTCATGATTAGTTTGGTGTCCCTTCCTTTTTTTTTTTTTTTTGAGACAGAGTTTTGCTCTTGTTGCCCAGGCTGGAGTGCAATGGTGCAATCTCGGCTCACTGCAACCTCCGCCTCCTGGGTTCAAGCAATTCTCCTGCCTCAGCCTCCCGAGTAGCTGGGATTACAAGTGCCTACCACCACACCTGGCTAATTTTTTTTGTATTTTCAGTAGAGACGGGGTTTCACCACGTTGGCCAGGCTGGTCTCCAACTCCTGACCTCAGGTGATCTGCCCGCCTCGGCCTCCCAAAGTGCTGGGATTACAGGCGTAAGCCACTGCGCCCGGCCTGGTGTCCCTTTGTAAGAGATACACAGTATCTCTTACAAATCATTTTTTTATTTGATGTACTCAGCATAATCTTTCACCCAAAGTAAGCAAGTGGCCACTTACCTCACTAATAACAACTACTGTAAATTTCAGCTTGAAGTGTTAACAAATTCATCATTTTTCACCAAGGCTAGGGGAAGAGAAGGATGCTGATTTCTGGTGTTGGAATTTCTCCACACTATAATAATTCCTCTCAACAAGCCCTTCCTGAACACCTACTATATACAAAGACCCCAGACATACTCCTATATTTGGTATACTTTTCATCTGTAGCCATAAGCTTTTGGCTAAGTACACAGACTCAGCTTTACCTTGCATATACATTGTTTTTAAATTTCAAAGCATTTTCTCCTGTTTCATTTCTTTATAATGCTCACATGATTCTGTGTGGGTGAGGGCTTTCACCAATAAGGCAAAGTGTCATTTAGGTGAAAAATTTCAACAATCTGACACCTCTAACTTCAATCAATTAGCCTTAGACTGTAGGGACTGCTGGGGTTCCTAGATGGATCTCACAGGGCATGTTTCTCTCAGGGGTCTTGGCTCTATTCACTCTTCGGAAATCAATATGGAAATCAACATGGAAAGGGCTGCTTATCATCCCACCTGTGGATATTTGTCTACTATTCTCACATATGCAATCAATATTTCTTGATATTCTAGTTGGGTTAACTCAGTGACTTGGGAAAAATGAAAAGTTTTGAGGTCAGACAGACTTGGGTTGGAGTTCTGGCTCTACCACTGTGAGAACCTGGGCAACTTAATCTGTCAGGACCTTGGATCATCATTGCTGAAATGAGGATGACCTCATATTACTTCAAAAGGTTGTGGTGAGGGTAGAATTAATACGTGTGCCATGCACGTAAAGCAGCTGGTGTCCTAACAGAGCAGCCACTGGGTAAGTCGCTGCTTCCTCCCAGCCCTACTCCCACTGTGAAGGAGGGCTGCCACACCCGTCTCACAGACACGATCTGGCCCAGCCACTAACCAACCTGGCACTGTCCTTGCACACGGTACGTGTTCAATTAGGTGTTCCTTTCCTTTCCTGGGTTCAGGTCGTCAGCCTCCGTACAACCCAGGAGGACAGCAGCAGGCAGGGAAGGGCCTAGGACTGGAAATGCCTCCTAGCCCTCCTTCCCTTTCTAGACCCCAGTTTCTTCAACCTTAGAATCAACTTAGTAGACTCTCAGGTCCCTTCCAGCACTATCATTTTCTGAATCAATTTAGATTGCAAGCGTACTATCTCCGTTCTAAAATCAGATCATTCAGCCAGGCACGGTGGCTCATGCCTATAAACTCAGCACTTTGGGAGGCCAAGGTAGGTGGATCACTTGAGGTCAGGAGTTTGAGACCAGCCTGGTCAACATGGTGAAACCCCGTCTCTACTAAAAATACAAAAATTAGCCAGGTGTGGTGGTGGGCGCCTGTAATCCCAGCTACTCGGAAGGCTGAGGCAGGAGAATCACTTGAATCCAGGAAGTGAAAGTTGCAGTGAGCCAAGATAGTGCCACTGCACTCCAGCCTGGGTGACAGAGCGAGACTCCATCTCAATAATAAATAAATAAATAAATAAAAATAAAATCAGATTATTCCCATGGGTTGTAAAGACCAACCCACATCTTAACAGTTTCATCAGTAGAGGGTATCAGGTGCCCTGGGAAATAGAAGGGAAATGACTGTTGTTTTAGACTTGATATTGCCCCAAATGAACAGAGAGCAGAGAGCCAGCCACCTCACTGCCTGCCATTTGGACTGCCATGCACTTCTTGCAATTATACAACATGTACTTTTTTTTTTTTTTTCTGAGGCAGGGGGTTGCTGTGTCACCCAGGCTGGAGTGTAGTGGTGCAATCACAGCTCACTGCAGCTTTGACCTCCTGGGCTCAAGCGATCCTCCCACCTCAGCACCACAAGTAGCTGGGACCACAGGACACACCACCATGCCTGGATAATTTTTTACTTTTCTGTAGAGGCGGGGTCTCCCTATGTTGCCCAGACTGGTTTCAAACTTTTGGGCTCAAGCAATTCTCTTGCTTCCACCTCCCAAAGTGCTGTGACTATAAGCATGAGCCACCAGGCCCAGCCTAATATTTATAATACTTTTAAAATTCTTTTCTAATTATTTCAGCAGAGTCACAACTTACACATAGGGGTTGGATTCTAAGGCAAGAGCGTAAGGCAGAAATCACCTTGAAAAATCCCAGAAATCCCCTATTGTGTGAGGTGAGTGTGGTTTGGCACATATTACTCCTCTATAGTGTTTCTTGTGTGCACTGACATTTAAGAGCATCTGAGCTAGACTGCAGGAAGGAACGGAAAGAAAGGCCATATGCAGGTGTCTGGGTGACTGTCAATTCCCAGGGGTGAATGGGGAGGGCAGCAAGGACTCCACATGCCCCCACTCCCCTGCACGGTTTATTCTGTTCTCTTTTAATATTCAGTCTCTATAACTGCAATTCTTCCGAAGAGATTTGTTTGTTACTATGAAGTTAAACATGAAAGCACTCCACACAGAGCCTGGCACATAGTAGGTGATCACTAAAAGCTGCCTGAATTTGAATTCACAACCACAAACACACACTACTCTTCTGAAAGCCACAGAGAAGAATGTGGCCACCTGCCTCTTGACTTCCCACGTCAGAATTTCCTATTAGACTCTCAACTCTGGCACCCTTAGGTACCGGCCACATCTCATATAGGGAGATGGTGAAGGGGTGAGAATGTGCTGGGGTCTGCAATCGCCATGTGGCTCTGCTGCATCTTCTTAAAGTCCAGGATCTGGGTGCAGACTACCCTAAAGCACAGGCTATCCAAAAGGGTCAGATAACACCTATGAGGAAATGACTATCTATAAGGGCAAGAATCAAAAGACAAGGAAGGTCTGAAAGGCTTGGACTACCCCGGAGAAGCACACAGAAGCTCTTACGTTGCTGATGTACTCGAGAGGGGTGAGACTAAAGGCAGGCAGGTCATCCGTGAGGGTTTCTCCGATGCCAGCCGTGTTCCAGCTCTAGGGGTGGAAGGAGAGGACACAATCAGTACCTAGCAGCCAGGCAGCCGTGAAGACGCCACCCAGAAATACACAAAGAAGAGCGTGGCCTTCCCCAGAGGCACCGTCTTTGGTCAGAACTGACCGCTGGAGCCTCCACCACTCAGCAGGCAGGGGCTTCTCTTCTTCAAAGCTTCACCTGGAAGCCCGCCAAACAGAGGCAATGGTTTCTCTCTCTGCATTCCTGCAGGTCCATAAAACAGGAACTGCCACATTGGCTGAACTGTGGGATAGGAACTGATCCCTTTTATTTATCTCGCTGAGATTGTGACAGGAGAAAGTCGGATATTTTTGGTCCAAGTTTCTCTCCGTAGCGGGGCCACTGTGTAGAGAGGCGCTGGGTGCAGGCAGCCTCACTACTTCATGGGTCCTTAGCACACTAAGGAGAACAGGGCTCCCTGAGGCCCCCCACAGAGGCCACGCGTCAATCCCTGATCTGGGAGGGAGGCCTAAGAAGCCTCTCTGGCTGCAGGAAGAGCCAAGCCTCATTGGCAATACTGCTTTACCTCAACTAAAGCTGCTGCTTTATTTCTCACCACCTTCTGGATCTGTTTCTCAACTGATCAGAACTCAGAGGGACGGGCATGGGATGGCACTTCCAAACCCCAACAGCTGCCCCTCTGGCCTCTCTGTGGTCCCCCTGTGTGAGGAGAACCTCGGCACCAACATGCGTTTCTTGCCATTTGGAGTGAACACGTCTTCCGTGTTGCTGTGGGAGTCTTGCCAGCAGTCTGTACAGAGTTGGGGAAAGTACCCGTGCACATGTGCTCACAGACTTCAGCGTGGCACACCTTCACACAGAAATCTCGCTTCTTACCTCCAACCTGAGCCACTCTAAAGCCAGCCTGGAACACAAGGCCCTTTCTGGCTGAACTCTGGGAGTGACTCCGGCGGTCATGTAGGAACTGCTGTCTGCAGCCACCTGATGCCGGATCCGGTTGCCTGATCCTTTAAGTAGCATTCCGGGAAAGGAATGACCACGTCCACCCCTGGGCTCCCAGCCCAGGCTCAGCCTCGGCAGCCCTCCCCACGCTCACTAGTGCCCACTCCATTCGGTCTCATTTTCTTTGATGTAAATGAGCTCTTTTCTTCCCCACCCCAGGTGCCCCCAACCCCTGTCCTACAGTTTTCTAGACTCTTTGTTCTTGCCTGAGAATGCTCTTTTGTCTCAAAAGAGCCTACTTTTTTTTCCAGCTAACTCCCAATCCACCAAGAAGGCACACGCCAACCATCCACATTTACCAAGTACCCAGGATGTCGAGTGTCTTGTGCTAGGCTTTGCAGAGAAGTGACAAAGAAATGTAAGATTTGCTCCTTGCTCTCTAGAAGGGAGCAACTTGGGGAAGCAAGGCCCCCCTACATACTCCCACCCTGTACACCCCCACACCTCCCATCCTGTTCTGGGCCCTCCTGTCTTCCCCCTGAAGACACATGAGTGCTGCCTCCCACTTCTAGAGCTCTCAGTGTTGGAGGCAAGGAGCAAGAGCTCAGGGCGATGAGAGAAGCGGCTGGCCATAGGATGTATGTGGTACACAGAGGCAGAAAGAGGCTGGAGGGAGAAGGCACAGCTTTAAACACCAGGCTAAGTAAAGGCTTTACCTTCAACAAGTAAATTGCAAGGGAAAAAGAGAGAGAGAGAGAGAGAGAGGAAACTTACCATTCAAAAAAGACACAAAAGACATCCCAATAAATCTCAATGTGCAGGATCCTGGATCCTAGATCCTGACCAAAGGGTTAAAATAAATTATGCCATTTATAAATCAACTGGAAATTTGAACACTGATGACATTAGGAATTCCTTTTCTTTTTCTTTTTTAGGGTTGATTGTGGTACTGTGATTATTTTTAGAGTCCTATTTCAGATAAGGGGGTATGTATGAAACAGGATGGCTAGGAGTGGATCATGGTTGGAGCAGGTGATGAGTATATAGAGTTCCTTATACTCTTCTCCCTACTGTGTATGCATGAAAAGGTTTCTAAAAACAGACAATCAGATTTACCCTGGGGAGGGTTTTGAATGAGGAGAGATAAAACCAAAACAAAGTTTGTGAAGGTAAATACAGCAGCTCTGCAGAAAATTGGGGTGGGGGGCAGATGGAAAGCTGATAAACAGAGATGATGAGAACCCCCTGTGGAAACAGGTGGGGGACACAGAGAAAAGGAAAGGACAGCAATCCTTGGTGGTTTGTTGGCAAAGGGGTGCAGCAGGGAGCCGAGATGTTGACAGGCTGGGAAGCACAGTGTGGGGAGAAGCAATTGCTTCCAGGAGACCAAGAGCAGGTACCGATGTGCAGGGCAAAGACAAGCAATGCCGCCATCCATCCCAGGGACTGCAGCCTGGAGGCCCCAGGAAAGGTGTCGGAGAGGAGGCAGGAGGAGCCTGTTCAAAACATGAACAGGCGGAGGAGAGAAGGAAAGAACAGCCAGAGTGGGAAAGAAGTTTGGAAGAAGGGCAAGACAGAGTGGCTTGAAATAGGGGGTGCTTAAAAAGCAGCAGAGGGCTGGGTGCGGTGGCTCATGCCTGTCATCCCAACACTTTTGAGAGGCTGAGGTGGGCGGATCACTTGAAGCCAGGAGTTTGAGACCAGCCTGGCCAACATGGTGAAACCCCATCTCTACTAAAAATACAAAAATTAGCCGGGTGTGGTGACGCTTGCCTGTAGTCCCAGATACTCGGGAGGCTGAGGCATGAGAAG
Source organism: Chlorocebus sabaeus (assembly GCF_047675955.1). Lineage (NCBI taxonomy): Eukaryota > Metazoa > Chordata > Mammalia > Primates > Cercopithecidae > Chlorocebus > Chlorocebus sabaeus. Next base: position 21,324,022 of record NC_132908.1, read on the forward strand.
TGTTTGAACCCAGGAGGCAGAGGTTGCAGTGAGTAGAGATCACACCACTGCACTCCAGCCTGGGCAACAGAGTGAGACTTTGTCTCGGAAAAAAAAAGGCAGGGGGAGGGAAGGCAGCAGAGAATGTCACTTGAGGGCAATAGGGAAATGCTGCAGGTCATTTTTTAATTGTTCAAAATTTATTTAAAGCATCCTTCAAATGAGCTTTTCTATCCATCTGTCACCAGGTAAAATAGGTAAACTTCAATAATCTATTTTGAAATCAAATAAAGCGTTGGTTTGTAGTCTTGGAATATAAAAGGGCAATAGAATTTACCAGCAAATGCTGAAAACAAACATTTGATGACCAGGGTTTAATTTTCAAATCCTTAAGGCCGGAGTGTTTGCCTTGGTATTGTGTGCTGGCGCTCTCGGAGCGCTCCTCCTAATCTCCAAAGCCGCCTGCGCCCATTCCCAAGGGCCCGGGGTGCTGCGGTGAAGCCGGAACGAAAAGGTAGGACCAAGCACCCAGGAACTCCATCATAATGAACTCTGGAATGTAGAAGTAGGGGGAAAAGGACGGGGGAAGCACCAGCTGTGTTTAAATGTAGAACTAAACCGGGAAGCACTGAGGTTTCAGAACAGAAAGTCAGTACCGTCAGCTTTGACAAAATAAAAATAATACAAACAACCCAATCTGGAGGCCGGGGAGGGGACAAGAGAGGGACAAGGAAAGCTAATCCCCTCGTCTTTCAGTGGATCATACATATCAGTATCTGTCTGCAACGGAAACAGGATTAACAAAAAGCAATGGCAACTCCAATCTCTTCATAGTTTTCATAATCTTTTTTTCATAACCTTGGAGAGAGCTTCTGGGAAATGAGTATCTTTTGTGGAGAGGGAAAAAAAATCTCGACCAGGCTTGGTGGCTCATGCCTGTAATCCCAGCACTTTGGGAGTCCGAGGTGGGTGGATCACTTGAGGTCAGGCGTTCAAGACCAGCCTGGGCAACCTGGCGAAACCCCGTCTCTACCAAAAAGTATAAAAATTAGCCCGCAGTGGTGGCAGGTGCCTGTAGTCCCAGCTACTCGGGAGGCTGAGGCAGGAGGATCACTTGAACCCAGGAGGCAGAGGTTGTAGTGAGCCAAGATCATGCCACTGCACTCCAGCCCGGGTGACAGAGTGAGACTCAGTCTCGGGAAAAAAAAAAAAAGGAAAAAAAAGAAAAAAAAAATGTCTCAAGTTCAATAATTCCTTTCGTTTCATTTAGTGTCTCTTTTTTTCTGGTTAAATTCAAATAAAATTATATGGTGCATATCTTGTTTTTCTTAAAAACAGCACTATAGTATAATTCCATTTCTTCCTATAGATCTATCTGCTGATGGCCACTCAGCCTTTAACATGTATAGGCATGCAGAGAGAGATGTCTGGGTTGCTGGACATCAAATTGCTGACACTGATTATTTCTTGATGGTGGGATCTTGAAGGTATTTATTAGATTTTTTTTTTTCTTGTATTGCTTGAGTTTCTAAAAATAAATACCTATACAATTTTTATTTTAAAAAAAATCAAGTAAGTCATTCTTCCTAAAAAATGAGAATCACGGAAAGGAAGAAAACTACCACTTATTATACATCTACTCTGTAGCCAGTGTGATGCTAAATTATATCAATATACAAAATCTAATTTAATCCTCACCAATCTATATGAGAATTACTATATCCCCATCACACAGATGAGGAAACGGAGGCTCAGAGAGGAAGGAATAACTCAGCCACGTGATGGCACCCGCCTCATTTGTACTACATCTCTCCTCCACTTTATATCCCCTTCTGCCCTACTAATACAAAATCTGATTGAAATAGATCTCATGGCATTATGCACAGAAAAATCATAAAGAGTGAAAATCACAAACTTCAAGGGTGGAAGAAACCTCATGATCATGTCGTTTAACTGAGTCCTTTTACAGATGGGAATCCTGACTCCCAGTGAGGGGGTGAGGCCTGACTGAGACCATGCAGGAGCCCTGGACTCCCAGCCTTGCTGGCTTTCTAGACGGTGGCAGAAAGCAGAGCACGTTTGATATTGCCAGATGAGTTCTTGTCATTTTGTAAAAAGATCTCTTGGTTATTAAAGGCCCATAACTGGAATCCAAATGACCTTGAAGGGTCAGTAAGATACATTAACCAGGGGACTGTCCCGCCCAGTAATCCAAAAAGAAAGTAACAAGATCTGGAGCAAGGGAAAAGAAAATAGAATTAATAGGCAATGCCTTGAAAAATAATTCGGGCAACCAGAAAAGAGAAGAGGGTGTGAGGAAAGGAAGGTGAGTCGATTGTAGAAACAGCCAAACAGAAAAGGTATCAAGGAAAGAAAGGAACAGAGCCCTCCAAAGCCCCCTCAAAAATACAAGATCCATTCTGATAAGGCACTCCCCTGAGTAAAGTTCCAGAACCAATTCTCCAGAAATGTTTCGCGTGGTGTGAAAATAATTCAATCTCAAAAGACAATTAGCTCTTCTGACCTGGTCTAACCTACGAAGGGGCACATAATCTCTCTTACTTCTCTGCTGCTCCAAATGGGGAAAGTTAATCAAGCAATTTTAATAATCCTGAGAACCGTCTGTGAATAAAGTATCAGAGTAACTACAATAAAGATAAGAAATTCATGTTAAGCAATGAGGTGAAATTGGAAAGTGGCTCTTTCCGGCTTGGGAGAGTTAAAGCGGGATCTTCCCAAAGCTCTTGGAACAGGGAGGGTTAAGCCCACACTCAATATGCTTGAGTTGGAGGCAGGACCCGGGGGAAATGGATGCGGTCAGTGGGAAACTCACGTCCATCTTGGAAATGAGCAAGAGCTGTTGTTTGATGCGCAGGAACACGGAATCGAAAGCCAGCTGATGGGCCTGCTGGTTAAGCCGAGTCAGCGCTGCTCGAGGTGCAGCCAGCAGGTTGTGGTTGCTTGACCCCTTTTCCTAAGACAAGAAAATGCAAAAGGCAGTTGTTAGGCCCGAAACCCAACCCAAGTATTAGCTAGTTAACCATTTTGAAAACTCACAGGAGAATTGGGGCTTCTATGCAATAGTGGTTCCCAAACCGGGCTGTGCCCCAGGCCCCCCTAGGGAACATGCTGAATTACAGATTCCCAAGCTCCACCCCAGAACTACTGCATCAGAGTTCACTGGGGTTGGAGCCCAGGAATCTATATTTTAAATTCACTTTCCCAGGTGATTCTGATGCATTTGGGCTAACATGAGCTCACAGACTCTCAGTTTAGGAAAAGTTCACCTGTGACCATCCCTCAGGGATAGAGGAGGTAGGAAAGAGGGGGGAAACAAGATCAGAAGCTTCACATATAAATCAGAGTGATGAACAGAGCCCTAATTCCCGGGGAGGTCAGGTCAAATACACTTGGCTGAAAGCCAGAGTATGTACAACCTCCATGAGTCCCAAGGAATTCCAAATAGCCTGAGAAAATACAGAGATGGAAAGTGTAACCTTAGTTTTGCTATTATAAATGAACCGATTACAACAGACATAAATCAGATTAGCAATAAAGATAAACAGAGTTGTTTTAACCTAATCACAGAAGCATGGATGAATGAGTTTACAGAATTGCTTTAAGAAGTGTTTGTCAAGCTCAATGCAGCCAGTTGATGGGTCAAGGTGCAAAGAGATGAGGAGACCTGGGAGAACAGCACTGAAGCCTCACACATGTCCAGGCCCCCTGTGCAGTTCATTCCAGAGCTCTAGGCCCTGGATAATTTTCTACTGCATCTGGCTGGGCAGGCTGGCTCACACCTGTAATCCCAGCACTTTGGGAGGCTGAGACGGGCACATCACTTGAGGTCAGGAGCTCGAGGCTAGCCTGGCCAATATAGTGAAACCCTGTCTCTACTAAAAATACAAAAATTAGCCAGGTGTGGTGGCGCACGCCTATAAACCCAGCTACTCAGGAGGCTGAGGCAGGAGAAATGCTTGAAGCTGGGAGGCGGAGGTTGCAGTGATCCAAGATCGTGCCACTGCACTCCAGCCTAGGCGACAGAGTGAGACTCCATTTCAAAAAAAATTTTTTTTCTACTGCATCTGGTGCTCCAGGAACAGCAATGTCTCCTCTGTCTATCACCAAGAGGGAAGTTAAAGCCAGACCAGTGAGGGAGGGGGACGGTTCTTCAAAGGATGCCCATGGTCTTCTTACAACCCTGGAGGCCACTCCCGGGGAGTTGTGTGACTCACTCCATTTGTTAGGAAGTTGTCCTGTCCCTGGACCCCAAGGGGCCCAAAGCTCAAAGTCAAGGGCAGCTTTATGGCAGGCAAACTAAGAGTTTAAAGAAAAACACCAGGAGGGAACACCAATCCCCACGTCCTCATGGTTCCATGTGGAAGAACTTGTACTTGGGTAGACTCCTGGTCACTCTGCAGCCTGGCTCCTCCCTTGGGAAAGAGGAGTGACTTCTCTTGCTCCTCCTGGTATCCTGGGTTGGGGTCCTCTATTACAGGTCTGCCTGCCTGCAAGCAGTACACATCTGGTTCCCTCTCAGGAGGGTGACCCTGAACAGGGCCAGGGGCTATCCAGCTCTGCCTGACTGGCTGACAAGTTTCATTCTGGAGTGAATTACAGCAAGTCCCCCTAGCCACAGATCTAAACCCATATTCTCTTTTTTCCTTTTTTTTGAGATGGAGTCTCACTCTGTCACCCACGCTGGAGTGTAGTGGCACCATATTAGCTCACTGTAACCTGTGCCTCCCTGGTTCAAGTGATTCTCCCACCACTGCCTCCCAAGTAGCTGGAACTACAGGCGCATGCCACCACACCTGGCTAATTTTTGTATTTTTCATAGAGACTGGGTTCCACCATGTTGGCCAGACTGGCCTCAAACTCCTGACCTCAGGTGATCCACCCACCTCGGCCTCCCAAAGTGCTGGGATTACAGGTGTGAGCCCCTGCATCCGGCCTAAAGCCACACTCTCTAACCCGGCTTTTATCAGTAATAAAGATGCATCTCTTCTAACTTCTACATCTGTATCACAATAGGTTTCAAGTTTAATATATTAGCTCCTTAAAATCCCAACATAAATGAGACAGAGAAGTAGCAGCAGGGTACATCACAGCCCAGGGCCACACACAGGGCCCGCCTGTATCCTGGAAAGGGAGAAGGTGAGTGATGAGAGGAAGCCTTTCATTTGCAAGAATACCATCCATTTGGTCTCATACCTTGAGGGTATAAAGTATTTCCATTAAACTGGCATATTCAGCAGGGTTATCTTTCTGGAGGTAATTATATTCTTGCCATGGGTTCTTGGCAGAGCTCTTCTTGTCTGTCAGGATGCTCTCCTGAAAACCAGCCAGGCTCCGGGGGCTGCAGGAATCAGATAGATACTTCCCAGCGGTGGACAAAATCCTGTAATGAAAGGAATGACCATTGCCTGAGCTATATGCATGGAACTTTCTTCTTGGAGCAGTCAGATTGCCCTTACTAAATTCTAAGATATCCTCATGAGACAGACTGAATTAAGGTCTAGTTTATAAGGCAATGAAAGGATGTCCTTCATCACTGAGGAGTGAGCTGGACCTCAGGTGCACAATAAAAAACCCAGTGTTTTTATTCCTGCTTAACACTCACAGTGCCAGAACATGCCATCTCCCTAATATGACCAACAGCCTACATAGGGGCAGCTCTCAGTTTAGTCTGGAACACTGTGCACCTTCTGTGGAGACTTTTCTTGCTATATGAGCATCAGGGTGTAGAACAGTCAAATGCCAGGGTGGGCCACCAGCACCACCATCAGAGAGACCGCCGGGCAGGATAGCAGCCGGCTGGCTCCTGGAGAACAGTGACAGCAGCTCGTTGCACGCCTCTTTACCCATGGGACCCACCTGTCCTACATGCCGAGCTTGCATGGTGTTTGTGTTCGGTGGCACAGGGAGGTTTATTTTTGTGGTTTAGGTGTTACAGAGAGATCTATTGAGGCTGGCACTTTCCAAACTCTTTGAGAAAGACAAACGCCTAGAGGAGTTTCCATATGATAATCCACCCCTTATACTGCTGGGGAAGTGGAATCTTAACCTCCACCCTGTTTTCCTGAGCCCAACTTTACCACCCATCCTACCTGTCTAAATATGTACAGAATTACATGAACATGTGTAACTAGGAGAACTGCATTAAGACATATCCCAAATGTGGCTAATTCCCTGCCTTCTCCTTTACTGTAATTTCTTATGAAAACATTGCTTTGGACATACCAGTTTTTAGAGTGCACTCACTATTTCAAAAACAGATCCTTGAGTTGGTCAAGAAATGCCTGTACTTGCAAATAAATCCCAGTGATAGGATCTTCCTCAGGAGCCACTGCTGACATAAGCAGCTACCTGCCTCTGCCATTAAGGTCAAGTTAATTCTTCCTGTTGCTTGAGCCAACCAGTAACTTTGGTTGGGTCTCTTATCTGTCAAACTGTGGCCTGTCTCTGCCATTGCTTTACTTCTAATCTTCACTAGTTCTTGCCTGGATCGCAGCAGGCTTCCAACTAACTGGTTTCCCTTCCTCTAGTCCTCGAAGTTCTACTTAATCTGTCCTCCTAAGGGTCAGCAGAATGATCTTCCCAGAAGGCAAATCTGATTTTGGCTTTTTCCCAAAGATAGAGCATCACAGGGGCATTAGAAAGGCATGGCAGAGGAGAGGCCTTAGGTACCCCGGGAGGTTTCAGCCCTCTGCCCCATCAACCAATGGCAGAGCTCCCAAAGGGCTCTTGCTTCTGTTCTGCATTTAACACACGCTGTCTCATTTCCCTCCAACTGGATGGTGAGGGCAAAACATGGAGTGTTCTTCATCTGTGAATTACTAGCACTAGCACGGCGCCTAGTATGTGGCAGGAGCTCCACAGCTGTTGAAGGACGGGTGACCCGGGCTTTGGTGACCAGGTCTTCGGGGGACAGTTCAATGAGACAGGTTTTGGAAATCTAGTATAAATTTACAAGTTCCATGGCTGAGAAGTGGGCAATAACTTGTCACAGTTGAGGGAACCAATGGAATTGTAATGCTCCCTCCTCTGTGCACACTGCGTTCTCTTGGCACAGCAATCAGCATATCGGCACATGCTGGATGCTCCCATTAATCTCTAAGCTCTCTGAGGACAAGGATTGAGTCTAATTATCTGATATCCCCAAGACCTAGCTTAGAGCCCAGGGAAGCTGTGGCCCAGTGGGAAGGGAGGTAGGAATAAGTAAAGTGGGAGACAGAGGTGAGTGGGGCGAGAGATAGGGGTGAGTGGGGTGGGAAGTAGGTGGCGAGTGGGGTGGGAGGTAGGTGGCGAGTGGGACGGGAGGTAGGGGCCGAGTGGGGCAGGAGGTAGGGGCCGAGTGGGCGGGAGATAGGGGGCGAGTGGGGCGGGAGGTAGGAGCGAGTGGGGCAGGAGGCAGGGGGTGAGCGAGGCAGAAGGTAGAGGCAAGTGGGGTAGGAGGTGGGGCAGGAGGTAGGGGCAAGTTGCTGAGGAAAGTCTGTGCTCTTCGTTGGCCATTTCTTCTCACGATTCTTTGTTTTCCGTCATTTCTGAGACCACCAGCTGTCTTTAGTCCAAGACTTTTTGTGATGGCTCTCCTTATGGGGAAAGGCTCACAGCAGGATAGAGTGGGAGCAGCTGCTGCTGTTCCTAACTCGCTCCTGAATGCCCAGCACAGAAATTGTGTGACTTTCAGGAGTGAATAAAACTGAAGTGCCACAGGCATACAATGGAGTATGTGTAAATAATGTAAATGAAGTAAATGGTAATTCCTAGGACACAGAGTTTCCTCAATCTCTTAATGAAGTCAAGTATTACATTCTGAAAGGTAAGGAGAGACTGGTTAGGAGCATGAATGGGGACACAATAGGTAAAAGATGGGCCTCTCTCGGCTGCATTTTGCAGCCCAGAGAGGCTGAAAGCCTGGCTGAGCTTCAAGTCAAGAACAGCCTGGGTGTATCCAAGGGAGTTCCTGAAGGAGATGATGTCATCCTGGAAGCACTAAGCCTGGAAAGGGACAGTCACCATCTGTGTTCCTGGCTGAAAGGCTGCGCAGTGTGTGTGGCAGGCGCCTGTAAAGCTTATCTTATCTCCCCATCAGTCTCACCTGCAGCACCTAGACTCCTACCAAGGACCACTCCCCACCAACAGGCGGGTGGCAGAGGCAACAGGTCAGAACACGCTGGGCTGCTCCAGTGACAAGATTGACATTGGCCACCCAGCTCTTATGATCACTTATTTGCAGAAAGGAATCATTTTGTGATTTATGGGCTGAGTAAAGCAAGGCCGAGCTGAAATCTCATCTGAGAGATTTCTCTCATCCTGGGCAGCTTGGGCAAGATATAGGGAGGTTGCTGTGGCTCCTCTGTATTTTCCTAGGGCCCACTACCTACTTTTGGAACAGTGGTGCTTTCATTTCACTTTGTACCACTGCTAAAAATTCCATCACCCAGAGATTACTTTAGGGCAATAAAGAATCACCCAAGAAGGAGGTTAAGGAATTGCTGCTGGTCCCTTAAACAACTATATCAAACAGACTTCTTCCCCTTTACTCCTAAGGAACGAAGGCATCAGCCATACCAAGGGAATCGAGAGATTTCATTGAAAGGAAGAAAGAAAGAAATGTGGGAAGCCAGAGCCCCTTGAAGGGAAAAACTGTCTGAAGGAGGTCACCTCAGGGCAACATAAAAGCCCTGGCAGGTATGAGATGAGAGGAAGAGAGTAGAACAAGCTTTTCCAGGGCAGACCCCAGAGACTCCCCTTCAACAAACAGCCCTTCGGCAGCACGAATTTGACTGCAGGACCCAGAAGGCAGGCTGCCTAAGTTCACCCCGATCCTGAAGGCTGGCCCAAGGGACTTCACCACCACTTGTCACACCGTTTCTATATGGAAATTTATTTTCAGTCCCAACAACTAATTTATAAACACACAGTCGGAACCCGGCCCATTCCTAATTTGGAGACAAGATGTCCTGTTTCCTCATTTAGGCTGAAACCAACATATCAAACCAAAATTACGTGACCCCTGCCAAATAGGACAAAGCCTTGCCCTTTTTAGGTGCTCAGTAAAGTTTAATGATGACACGCTGTATCTAGGTACAGACAGCCCTCCAGCCCTGTGGCCTTCAGATCTGCCATATGCTGTCCTTGCTGTACTGTGTACTAGACCAAGTTCGTGCTGATCAGGAACCCCAGGGCCTAGAGGACAATGACTCCTCTCTCCTACCTGTTGGCTAGCTGTTGCTCGAAGTCCCCACAATGCCGCAAAAGCTCTCCACAGGTGGCTATTATCCTAAACAAAACAAAAAGCACTTCAAGTTCAAGTATCTGGAATGCCGACCTTTACAGGACAAACATTGTCTTATTCATAAAAATCCTAGCTATTTGCTCCTTTGGGTAGTTCTCGTTCTGGGAAAGCCGTTAAACATTTGCTGGCCTGAAATGTTTCATTCGTTAGTCATTAATGTAAAAAGAAAATGCTGGTCCCTTCCAATAACCTCCACTGTCAATGGCATCTCTGCTACAAAAGCACAATTCTATCCATGGGCCCCTCAAATAATTTTACATTTCCAAAATACTCAGCTTTGTCCTTGAGAAAAACAGGGTAGAGATACTTTATATCTAAAATTTATTATTTATTTACTTATTTTTGCAACTGACTCTCGCTCTTGTCACCCAGGCTGGAGTGCAATGGCGTGATCTCGGCTCACCGCAACCTCTGCCTCCCAGGTTCAAGTGATTCTCCTGCCTCAGTCTCCCAAGTAGCTGGGATTATAGGCACCGGCCACCACGCCTGGCTAATTTTTGTATTTTTAGTAGAGATGGGGTTTCACTATGTTGGCCAGGCTGGTCTCAAACTCCCGACCTTAAGTGATCCGCCTGCCTTGGCCTCCCAAAATGCTGGGATTATAGGAGTGAGTCACCACACCCCGCCTGTATCTAAAATAAAAAAAAAAATTTTAAATGCATTACTTAATATTTGTTAGATGCCTGTTAGTTGCCAGAAAATGTGTTGGTATTAGAAGTATCTTTCCCTGATGATATGAAAGGCAGATGAAGATGAATCCATTTGTTTCTCAGAGATAAGCCCAAATGACCATCATATCCGTATTGAATGATCCTTTAATTTTCAAGTCATTTTATGCCAAGCCTCAAACTCCCAGCTGCTGAGTCCTTCAACACCAAACTCATAATATCAGGACAAATCCAAGGATTAAAAATATCTTAAGTCTAGTTAACTTTTAACTTTCTCTAAAACTGCCCATCATCACCAGGGTATCTAGGCATTCCATCATAAGAAAGGTTTATGAGAAAGTAAAATATGCCACTTCCCTTAAGTGCAACAGAACAAACTTGTGCATAATATTTTCCAGAATACCAAACCACCACGGGTGAGAAGAGATACAGTTAGCATCTAGAACATTACATTTTTTAAATTTAATTTTATTTTAAGTTCCGGGAGACATGTGTAGGATGTGTAGGATTGTTACATAGGTAAATGTGTGTCATCGTGGTTTGCTGCAGCTATCAACCCATAGAACATTAAATTTCATCAAAATAAAATCCAGAACAGAGCCTGTGAGGTGAGGTAATAATCTAAAATGGTCCTGAGTGGTCCTGGATCTACCCAACAGCCTTGGGTGGGTCTGGGTCTGCTCTGGCATGGGCCACCGCATTGAGAACTACATGTGCCACGGGCAAGGGTCAGGTAAGACATGAAAGTGGGTGAAGTGTGCCAGGTGAACGGCCATTTCTCTCTTGGGAAAATATATCCAGGAGGAATGGTTTTAAGAAAAAGAAACTTCCAGATTGCTTTTTTTTTTGAGACGAGGTCTTGCTCTGTCCCCCAGGCTGAAGTGCAATGGCACAATCTTGGCTCACTGCAACCTCCACCTCCCAGGTTCAAGCAATTCTCCTGCCTCAGGCTCCCAAGTAGCTGGTATTACAGGCATGGGCCACCATGCCCAGCTAATTTTTCTATTTTTAGTAGAGACGGGGTTTCACCATGTTGGCCAGGCTGGTCTTGAACTCCTGACTTCAGATGATCCACCTGCCTCGACCTCCCAAAGTGCTGGGATTACGGGTGTGAGCCACCGTGCCCAGCCTGCTTTTCATCTGTTGTATGGTGCTTCTCTTCTCTCCCAAGTGGTCTGAGAGCCTAATTGTATCGCTGTTAGCCTACTTGGGAGAGGAGAGAAGCATCGCACAACAGGGAACTCGTGCCATTTCTCAGGGACCCCTGGTGCCAGACCCAGTGGCTATGACAATGCAGGCCCAGTGTTGCCTGAGTGTCTCATTTTTTAGGTGACATTAGAAATCCAGATCATGTTAAATCTAGCTTTTAAATATTGGCAACAAATCCACTTGTTAAAAACTGCAATGATCAAACATGTCCATAGGTCAAACCTGGCCATAGGCCAACAGTCCATGCTCTCCAGCTGGACATGTCAAGGACCAAATCTTCTCAGGCAACTGCTGATGGAACCTCCATCAAGCCTCAGGGCCTGGGGCAAAATAGGGTGTCTACCTAGTGGCCCATAGGTCACACAGGCTATTCCAGAATCTGGCCATCAACAAACACTTGAGAGGGTCACTTCAATTCCTTTCACTGAACGCTTTTTTTTTTTTTAGCCAGGGTTTCACCCTGTCACCCAGGCTGGAGTGCAGCAGCAGGATCTCGGCTTACTGTAACCTCTGCCTCCCAGGTTCAAGCAATTCCCCTGCCTCAGCCTCCCGAGTAGCTGGGATTACAGGCATGCGCCACCACACCCAGCTAATTTTTGTATTTTTAGTAGAGATGGGGTTTCACCATGTTGGCCAGGTTGGTCTCGAACTACTGACCTCAAGTGATCTGCCTGCCTCAGCCTCCCAAAGTGCTGGGATGAAAAGCATGAGCCACCAAGCCCAGCCCTTTCACTGAACTCTTAAATGGCCTTTTCCAGGCCAAATAGCATTGCCTGGAACCATTTACTACCATGTACCATGGTTCTCAGATCCAGAAACAGGATCCAAACACCTGTGCATTTTCTAATACATAAGCCCTAAGTTATTTTAGGTCTATAAAAACTATAGGCTAAGGGGGGGTAAAACATCTCACATCAAACACAAAAAATTTAAGTCATTAAAGGAGATGAGGCATTTGTAAAGAACTTTAAAAAATATCTTAAGAGCTGGAGGGGTCTTTTTGTTGGTTAGTTTGGGTTGGGTTTTTATTTATTGGTGTGTGTTTAGAGTCTGGAGTATTTGCTTTTTAAAAAGGCAGTGAAAGAAAAAAAAAATGAACCCCTTCCAAACACATTTGTCATTTCTATATACTATATCATGCATGTTTATGCTGACTACATTAGGAACAAGCGTGAATTACAACCCCCGGTTTACCTGATGGAGTTCTGAAAAGCCGTCCAATCTTCCTGGAAGAGGGAGTCGGGAGGAATGTCGTCCAGTTTGCACTTCTTTCGTATGGACTGGAGAGTGCTGGTGAAATCAGACACATACCTGCCGGGAAAGGGAAGAAAATGGTAGGGAGGTCACCATCGATTCCCCAACTCTAAAGAGACCTGGAATTCTACAGCTCTGGACAAACTGCTAATGGCCTTGAGAGCATCTTTAGAGGCTCCCACCGAGGAGGGAAACTGCCTGTAAACCTCTGACCACAAAAGGTCTTCTCTATGTGGCAAGACTGTCTTCACCACCTGGTTGAGCAGTTTCTAAGAGAGATGCCCAAGAGGAGAAGGAAGGAATAATCGTGAAGTTGACTCCAGGGAGCAACCAGGTGAGAGATGATGCTGATAAATCCCCCCTCATCCAGATAAGTACATTTCTGTGAAAGCAGGTTTGAAGAACTATTTAAACATCACAGTCCCAAGGTAATAACGGACTGTGACTTGGGATGATGTAAGGAAGGTCATGACATCGAAGGTACCTCTGCATCATTCTCATCCTCTAAATTTAAATACCTGTGGCACAGAGATTAAAGTTTCACGGCTGGCAAGGGTCTGACTTTAATGGGACAGAAGCATGAAAGTGGATTCAAAGCCAGGAGATCCTCCCTCACAGGCTACGCTGTTTGCTCTCACTGTACACACATACTTTTCCCTCACAGCATCTAAAACACTGTAGTTAAACAGCTTGTTTAGACAGGGCGTGGTGGCTCACACCTGTAATCCCAGCACTTTGGGAGGCTGAGGAGGGAGGATCACTTGAGCTCAAGGAGTTTAAGACCTGCCTGGGCAATACAGTGAGAACCCATCTCCAAAAAAAAAAAAAAATTAGGCGGGTGTGGTAGCTCATGCCTGTAATCATAGCAGTTTGGGAGGCCAAGGTGGGAGGACCACTTGTGCCTAGGAGTTCAAGACCACACTGGCTGACATGGCAAAACTTTGTCTCTACAAAGAATACAAAAATTAGCTGGGCATGGTGGCATGTGCCTGTAGTCCAAGCTACTTGGGAGGCTGAGGTGGAAAGACGGCGTCAGCCTAGGAGGTCAAGGCTGCAGTGCGCCATGAGCACACCACTGCACTCCAGCCTGGGTGGCAGAGCAAGACCTTGTTTCCAGATAAAGAAATAGCCTGTGTGATGCTTATTGCTGCTGCTAGACTTTAAGCTCTAGGAGAACAGAGTGTGTGCCCCATACTTATACCCCCATGTCCTCTGAAAGCTAAGAAACCTGGGACATTTGCATGCATCACAAGAGGCCTTGCTGCTTGCCCCTCCCAAACAGAAGCTCTAAATGAGGAAAGTGAAATGTGAGGACCCAAGGCACAGTCCCGAAAGGTCAGTCCATGCAGTGGAGACATAGGCCACCAAGTGGAAGAAACGGCTTTCAGGCGGAAAGCTACAAAACACAGAGTCCCACTGACAACACCTTCCCCTGGCATCAACAGAGGTGAAAGCTTCCTAGGGTTATAAGTCCCAGGAGGCAGAGGGGCTGGCCTCAAGGACAAACCGACAGGGGAATGTTAAGGAACACGATTGTGCTTTAGCCATGGGAGGTTAAACAACCGTGTCACCACCCCCGAAACTATGGCAAACATCCATGTGCTCTGCAGAAAGAGCAGACGCACCCTGCACGAGGAGTTGTGTTTAGCCACTATTCTCAGGTATGGCTATAAGCAAATGCTTTCTCTAGTTCAGTATCTGTCGATCCAGAATTCTAAATGGGTGTGTCATGAAAAATCTCAGAGGAAAGCATCGCTTTCATCATATCATCTTTGTCCTCAAACCCTCCAGCTGTTTCTCACAATACACATTTCCAGTTGTCAACCACGTCAGCGTCACTGTGTTAGGGGCTTTAATAGTATGTTTTTGGTGAATATTCACAACCTCCTTGGAAAGGAGATATCGTCATCATCAGTTTACTCAGAGAGGAGCACTATCATCTCCAAGGTCCCCACTAGTAAGTGTCCAGAGCTCCCGTGCCCATCATAGTCTTAATACCCCTCCTTCTTGAACCACCAGTTGGCCACTATACTCTATGCTTCATCCTAGTTCAAGTTAGGTCAACCTACTCCTGCCTTCCCTGCAGGCCCTGTCCTCCTTGCCCCGGCCTCCCTTAATGCCCTTCCCCAAACCTCCTCACTACTGAACAATGTGCCATTTGAACCCTGCTCGAGTTAGCTTCAACCTGATTTCCCTAATTTTATAAGCATCAGCTATATTGGTAACTTCAAAATCTTCCCTTTTAGAGAAGATGGCCTGGGTTTGCCAGGAATACTTTTGCACAGTTTGAATGCTTAATATGGAAATGTATTATTTTTATTTATTTTTTATTTTTTGAGACTGAGTTTCGTTCTTGTTACACAGGCTGGAGTGCAATGGCGCAGTCTTGGCTCACTGCAAGCTCTGCCTCCTGGATTTAAGCGATTTTTATGTCTCAGCTTCCTAAGTAGCTGGGATTACAGGCATCCACCACCATGCCTAGCTAATTTTTGCATTTTTAGTAGAGATGAGTTTCGCCACGTTGACCAGGCTGGATTCGAACTCCTGACCTCAAGTGATCCACCCGCCTCAGCCTCCTGAAGTGCTGGGATTACAAGGGTGAGCCACTGCACCTAGTCTGATGTTTCTTTTTCTGTAGGAACACATCCGGGCTCATCTAGCCACACCAGATGATGTGGTCCTATAGAAATGTCTACGAGGAACTACTTTTGAGACGCTGGATGCCCGATGGCAATGCCAGAGAGCTCTGGGTCCAAGGAGCCTCCACAGTTCACAGAGGCATGCTCGGTATTTCTGGAACAATCAGAGACAGGGCTTCACCATGTTGGCCAGGCTGGTCTCGAACTCCTAAGCTTAAGCAATCCACCTGTCTTGGCCTCCCAAAGTACTGGGATTACAGGTGTGACTCACCACACCAGGTTATAGATCCTTTTTCTTGCTCAAATAAACTTTGTTAAATTTAACTTGTCTGAGGTTTCTTTTTTTTTTCTTAACATACTTTAACTGCTGCACAAGTTTCCCTCATATGAATATGTCACATCTTATGTAGCCTTCCCCAATGGGTAGACATTTACGTTGTTTCAAATGTTCCACCATTACAAACAATGCCACTGTGAATATCCTTAACAACATCTTCTTGGGCTCAGGTGCAAGGGTTTTCCAGGGTTCAGAGAACGAATAAAGAACACGTGCATTTTTAACTGGGACAGACAGTGCTCCAATGTGGCCCATCTGGTCCCCAGTCCCCCAGCCTTACTTGGCAAAGAGGGATTTCAGGGCTGACAGCAGGCCGCAGGTCCCCAGGCCATTGGTGAATCTGACGCATCTGTCAACGGCTGCAGACGCCAGACCAAACAGCTTGTTCACAGAGTGGCTCAGCTCCTGCACACAGTCAATCACTTCCCCATGCTCCTGGTGAGCAAATACAGACAAACAAAAGCTATGTCAGGCTTTAGAACAGACGTTGAGATAGGGGAAGGCCCCCAAGCCCACTCATCTGTAGTAAAATCACTTAATAACGATGTTAGAAATATAGTCCCAACCTTTGAACGCTCCTCTAGAACCTGAATCAAGGGAGAACAGTCTAAGTCATCAGTGGGATCATGGAAATTCACTCCTAGCAGAAAAGCACGATCAAATGTCTGTCTACTTCATCCTAATGTTTTTCATTGCTTTCCTCTTTTTCTGTGATTATTAAGATGATATCTCTCCCCCTGGCTCTCGAGCTAGGATTCAAATTCTCCGTATCAGAAGCTCCAAAGAATGTAGCAAAAGGGGGCTGGGTGCGGTGGCTCAAGCCTGTAATCCCAGTACTTTGGATGGCAGAGGTGGGCAGATTATTCGAGCCCAGGAGTTTGAGACCAGCCTGGGCAACATGGCGAAAATCCATCTCTACAAAAAATTAGCCTGGCGTGGTGACGTGCACCTGTAGTCCCAGCTACTGGGAAGCTGAGGTGGGAGGATCGCTTGAGCCTGGGAGATCAAGGTTGCAGTGAGCTGTGACTGTGCCACTGCACATCAACCTGGGCACCACTGGACTCCAACCTGGGTAACAGAGCAAGACCCTCTCAAAAAAATAAAAAATAAAAAATAAATAAATAAATAAATAAATAAGGCAAAAGGAAAATGCTTCCTTCCTTCAGGGGCAAGTATGGCACTGAAGTGCAACAGACTTTCTAGGTATATCCCCAGAAAACGAGAAAATGGTAAGAGGCAGTAGATTTGAACTACTGTAAGATCAGTTCTGAAATGTCAATGCACCTCATGCTAGACAACCTTATGACTTGAAAACAGAATAATATTTGAAATGGAAATGGCCTCAGTTCCACCCTTCATGCCCACATAGTGAACCTGCCCCTGCAACATTGCCCATGAGTGCTAAGCTCCTGTGCCCATTTGCATGTCTTCCTTAAACAAAAGACAGCCTTAATAAGAAATTACTAAACCAGGGAGATAATCAACTTATCCCCAAAAGATTTAAGCCTCTCATTTTCTTTAAACCTTCACTGGGGATTTTAAATAGAAAACTAGGGCCCGGTAGGTTGTCACACGCCTGTAATTCCAGTAGTTTGGAAGCCCCAGGTGGGTGGATTGCTTGAGCCCAGGAGTTTGAGACCAGCCTGGGCAACATGGCAAAACCTGTCTCTATAAAACATACACAAAAATGAGCCAGGCGTGATGGTACATGCCTGGAGGCTCAGCTACTCAGGAGGCTGAGGCAGGAGGATCACTTGAGCCCAGGAGGTCGAGGCTGCAATGAGCTGTTATTGCACTACTACATTCCAGCCTGAGCGACAGATGGAGACCCTGTTTCAATCCATCAATCAACAGAAAATTGGTAGCAAATATATGGACTCATTTTACATTGGGATTACAAGAGCCCACGAGTGCTTAAATCCCATATTTCAGCACCCCCTATCCCAACCCCCAGCCCTCTCCCAGACGTGGCCAAGAGCCTGGCTAACAGAATGCTTCCTCAGTGGCCCCAGGACGCACTGCGACTTTACCAAAGGCACGGTGCTCATCTGGATGAGGAGGTTGCTCTCTTCCATGTCGCCATACTTCAGCTGGTAGGGTTTGTATGGATCATACACGGCATCCACCAGCTCCGTGACTTTTACCAGATTGTGTTCATCTTTACAGAATCAGAAATGTAAAACGATCATGAATAAAGAAACTGAAATTAACTATGGGAAAGCAACAATCAAGAGGCGCTCTACTAGAACTTTCCCCACTTGCTCTCCAGAGGGGAATACATTTTGTTAAGCAGCTTTTATCATTTATGGAAGCTTCTGCTACAATCAGTTCAGCAAATATCTGGATAAATTTGGGCTTTGCACATGGTCTGCCTAAAGCACTATTAAAGACACCAGCCCCCTGAATCCCATGGCCCATCACGGATAAAAATCCCTTCAAAAGATGACCCTCATTGGCTGGGCGCGGTGGCTCACGCCTGTAATCCCAACACTTTGGGAGGCCAAGGCAGGCAGATCAACTGAGGTCAGAAGTTCGAGACCAGCCTGACCAATATGGAGAAATCGAAACCCTGTCTCTACTAAAAATACAAAATTAGCCGGGCATGGTGGCACATGCCTGTAATCCCAGCTACTCAGGAGGCTGAGGAAGGAGAATCGGTTGAATCTGGGAAGCGGAGGTTGTGGTGAGCTGAGATCACGCCATTGCACTCCACCCTGGGCAATAAGAGCGAGACTCCGTCTCCAAAAGGAAAAAAAAAAAACATAACCCTCGTCAAGGTCAGGTTCAAGAATTGCCAGAGGCCGGGCATGGTGGCTCATGCTTGTAATCCCAGCACTTTGGAAAGCCGAGGCAGGTGGATCACCTGAAGTCGGGAGTTTGAGACCAGCCTATCCATTATGGTGAAACCCCATCTCTACTAAAAATACAAAAATTAGCCGAGCATGGTGGCGGGCACCTGTAATTCCAGCTACTCGGGAGGCTGAGGCAGGAGAATTGCTTGAACCCAGGAGGCGGAGGTTGTAGTGAGCCAAGATCGTGTCACTGCACTCCACCCTGGGCGACAGAGTAAGACTCCATCTCATAAAAAAAAAAAAAAAGAAAAGAATTGCCACAGAGAAAAGGCAATACAGGAAGAACAATTCCCATGCCACATATTCCTAGGACTTCACAGAACAGGATACCCCCACTGCCAGGGCGTCGTGGCTCACGCGTGTAATCCCAGCACTTTGGGAGGCTGAGGTGAGCGGATTACTTGAGGTCAGGAGTTTGAGACCAGTCCTGGCCAATATTGTGAAATGCGTCCCTACTAAAAATACAAAAAAAAAATTTAGCTGGGCATGGTAGCACGCACCTGTGGCCCCAGTTACCTGGGAGGCTGAGGCAAGAGAACAGCTTGAACCCGGGAAGCAGAGATTACACCACTGCACTCCAGCCTGGGCGACAGAGCAAGACTCTGTCTCCAAACAAAAACGAAAAACAAAAGGATACCCCATAGCCCAGGCATTCCAAAAATTCCTACGTTCAACCACATAAAAATGTAAAACATGCTGTATCAAAATGTAAATGTGCATATTCTACAACACAGTAATTCAGTTCCTGAAAATCATCTCAAAGAAATCAACAAATACACAGAGATAGAAGGATGTTCATGGAAACATGGCTCAGAATCAGAAAGCTTTGGACACAGTCTCAACAGGGCATTAGTAAAAGTAATTGCCTACTTACTGGTGTCCTCACCTCCTTCTGGTCCCCTCCTCCAGATAGTTTTATTATTACTTCTACAGCCTCATCCTCCTTCCCTCTTCCTCTAGCTCCTAGCCTTCTCTCAGTTCCTAAAAGCTTCCTTCTGTTCACATGCTGATCCTCTGTCTGGAAGGACCGGCTTCGTCCCTTCCCCTCTTCATCTAGTTAACTCCTACTTCTCCTTTAATACTCACTCAGCTAAAGTCTGCTGGTCTTGATTTCTGGCACCAATTTTACAAGGTTTTATAGAGATTAGGTGAAGTAATGTGGGTCTAACGTGGTAATAATCAAATCTGCATGTGTATAGAATCCAAAGTGTTATTTCCTTTTTTCTTTTCTTTTTTCTTCGAGACAGGGTCTCACTCAGTTCTCCAGACTAAGGTGCAGTGGTCCAACCACAGGTCACTACTGCTTTGGCCTCCCAGGCTCAAGAGACCTCCCCACCCTAGCCTCCTGAGTAGCTAGTACTACAGGTGCGTGCCACTATACCTGGCTGAATTTTTTTGTTTTTTGTAGAGATGGGGTCTCACTATGTTGCCAGGGCTCATCTTGAACTCCTGGACTCAAATGATTCCCCCACCTTGGCCTCCCAAAGTGCTGAGATTACAGGTGCAAGCCCCCATGCCTGACCCAAAATGCTGTTTCTGAATGGTGGGTTGAGAATGATTTTTTTTTCCATCCTTGTATTTTCTAGATTTTTCTATAATGATAAAGTCAATCTAAATTTTTAAAATTTACTCTATATTGCATAATCTTTTATATTTTGAATTGATTAGGTACATGTATTAATTATTAAAATAATAGAGAAAATGTTAAAGGTAAAACTAAAAGTTAGGCAATATATTTACAACATATTTGATAAACAATGGTAAAACTTCCTGACTATATAAGGATCTTTCAGGTATATGCACCAAATATGTAACAGTGGTTAAAGTGGGATTATAGGAGAGTTATTCTGTGTCACAGATTTCTATATCATTAATTCTTATAATACATACTTTTGTTGTTTTTTATAATATAGTTAATAATATATTATTTTAAATAAATTGCTCTTACAAATTAACCAGAAATCGGTTAAACTCCCAAACAGAATAACAGGCTAAAGAATAAGCAATTCAAAAGAGAAAAGATACTTTTTATAATGTAACTTTCAAACTTGCTAATAACCAAAGTGAAAAACTAAAATGATATATCAGTAATTGTCTAAGAACCTGGCAATGACAGGAGAAAAAAAGAGTCTAGTGCTAGTGAGGGCATGGGAACACAGGCACCTTTGTTCACTACTGATAGATACAAAAATAGGTCTAAAGAACGAAATGTGTTGAGATGCTGAGGCAGGAGAATGGTGTAAACCCGGGAGGTGGAGGCTGCAGTGAGCGGAGATCACACCACTGCACTCCAGCCTGGGCAAGAGAGCGAGACTCCATCTCAAAAAAAAAAAAAAAAAAAAAAAAAAAAAAAAAAAAAAAGGGAACAAAATGTGACAAGTATCTTCAAATTTTTCATTTCTGAGCAACTGCAAATTTAAACTTATCCTAAGGAATAATCAGAGCTAGCTCAAAAACTAATGTATAAAACAGTTCATAATAGTTTCATATATCATAGTGATTAAAAAATGGTAGTAAATTGGCCAGGTGTGGTATCTCACACCTGTAATCCCAGCACTTTGAGAGGCCAAGGCAGGAGAATCGCTTGAGTCTAGGAGTTTGAGACCAGCCTGAGCAAAACAAGGAGACCTGTCTCTACAAAAAATTTTTAAAAATGAGTCAGCCTTGGTGGCATGTGCCTGTGGTCCCAACTACTCAGGAGGCTGAGTTCAGAGAATCACTTGAGCCCAGAAGGTTCAAGGCTACAGTGAGCTGTGATAGTGTCACTGCACACTAACCTGGGCAAGAGAGCAAGACCTTGTCTCAAAAAACAACAAAAACAACAAAACTATGTCTTAGGAAAACATTTAACGACATAAGAAAAATGCCCATTATATTGAGCATTTCAAAAAATGAAAATATAAGACGGTCTACAACCAATATTTTAAGATATTTTGTATATATTATATAACATTATTACATGTAAATACATAGAAGTATATGTTAAATATATATTATGTATTTATTATATTTATATGGTAGACATTAAGTATTTATATTAATATTTGTGAACAATGTATATTTATATTTGTATTACTGGAAGCAAATAATGTTGTTGGTGGCTCTGACTGATGAGTTTATGGATTGTTCTTGCTCTCTTTTTATTTTTGTGTATGTTTCCAAAGAATTTTAAAGTTAAAAGAAAACCCAAAACTCTTTTGGAAAACCTCAGGGAGAATCATTAGTAATCTAGGTCAGGTGTGGTGGCTCATGCCTGTAATCCCAGCACTTTGGGAGGCCAAGATGGGCGGATCACTTGAGGTAAGGAGTTCGAGCCCAGCCTGGCCAACATGGTGAAACCCTGTCTCTACTAAAAATACAAAAAAAATAGCTAGATGTGGTAGTGTGTGCCTGTAGTCCCAGCTACTTGGAAGGCTGAGGCAGGAGAATTGCTTGAACCTGGGAGGCGGAGGTTGCAGTGAGCCAAGATCGCGCCACTGCACTCCAGCCTGGGCGACAAAGCAAGTCTCTGTCTCAAAAAAAAAGAAAAAAAAGTAAAAGAAATCTAAAGTCCCAGCTGGGCATGGTGGCTCACACCTGCTCTAATCCCAGCACTTCAGGAGGCTGAGGCGGGTCGATCATCACCTGAGGTCACGAGTTCGAGACCAGCCTGGCCAACGTGGCTAAGCCCCATCTCTACTAAAAAATACAAAAATGAACTGGGTGTGGTGGCACACACCTGTAATCCCAACTAGTCAGGAGGCTGAGGCAGGAGAATTGCTTGAACCCAGGAGGTGGAGCTTGTAGTGAGTGGAGATCGCGCCACTGCACTCCAGCCTGGGCGAGACTGAGACTCGTCCCATGGCTGACTAGCAAAGCACTTCTAGATCTGTCTCAAGGGTGGTTCTCTTCCCCACTACATCCATCCCCAGGGGAAGGATACGGTCGTTCCTTGCTCCACCTTCGTCCCACTGTGCTGCGGTAACTCGCCTTAGCCCAGCTCTCTCAATTCTTTTTAGCCACTTCCACAAAGGCATCACGGTCTCTTGGAAGCTTCCCCATCCACCAGGCCTTTCCCATAACTAAGGCCTGACCTGTGAGCATGCCAAAAACACCGATGAGTCATCAGGAATCCGAACAATAAACACACTCCCTGGAATGTACGATGCAATTATACACAAATGTAATTAAAGAGAGTAACTATTAAATAAACCAAGTCAGTGACACACAGCCGCCAAACAGCAGAACAAGGCCTTCCTGAAGCGATTTCCTGATTTGACAGCAACATACGTCACAGGATCTGTGTTCTTTAAAAATTTATGAAGCTTTTAACATAGATGGGAAAGAGCTTGGAGAGCGTCACACACCAGGTGCTGTTTACCCAAATGGGAGTAAGGGGTGCTCTGCTCTCAGGCGGCCACCGGGGAAAGCCCATTTTCTCTACAACCACCTGTACTCCTAACACAGCTCCCCTGCCCTAGGACACTTGCTGTTGCTCCTACAAAAAGCCCCTGTAGCCTATTTGTTCTCTAAAACTGACTTTTGAGGGTGAACTGTCTGAGGCTTCGTGATGACTTTGAAGGATGAGCACACTTGCCTCCTGGTGTAATCTGCTGCCAACTCTTTGCCATAACATCTACCTGCCTCACTGTGATGCCTCTTTTATATCCCAAGCCCCCGCAGAGGTGTCCATCACTTCCCCGGAGCATGTAAGGCACCCAGGCAGCACTGGAGCCAGGCAAATATATTAAACAACTATTTCCCTGATGGCAACGTTTTCGTGGAAAAGCCCTCCACATCTGCTGAGAAGGAAAACACCGATCCCTTCCATTTCTGTAAAATCAGTCATCTGAAAAGGCAAACATCCAGGCCCCAGAAGCTTCACAAAGAGCGAGTAAAGACAAGCTGGAGAACTGGCAGGAAGGAATGTTTACGTAGGTGGGGGAGCAGTGCCATCTCCAAGCCCTTGGCGAAGTGGGCAGTGGCGTCGTAGAACTCCAGCAGCCTAGTGAGCTCCTGCTCGGGCCCTGCCCTCTCCACACCGTTGCTGAGGCAGGAGGGCAGCGAGGGCATGAGGGCCCCCAGGGTCTGAATCAGCAGCACCATTACCACCTCGTGGGGCTTCTGGAAAACCTGCAGTGAGAGAGAGGTGTACCTGCCTTAGCACATGGAGCCAAGTAGGAGCCCACCTTTTTAAAAAAACTTTTCTGAGATGCCAGGCACGGTGTCTCATGCCTGTAATCTCAGCACCTTGGGAGGCCAAGGCAGGTGGATCACTTGAGGCCAGGAGTTCAAGACCAGTTTGGCCAACATGGCGAGACCGTCTCTACTAAAAATACAAAAATTAGCTGGGTGTGATGGCACATGCCTGTAATCCCACCTATTCGAGAGGCAGGGGCAGGAGAATCACTTGAACCCGGGAGGTGCAGGTTGCAGTGAGCCAAGATTGCACCACTGCATTCTAGCCTGGGTGACAGAGCGAGACTCTGTCTCAAAAAAATAAAAATAAAAATTAAAAACATTTTTAAGACAGGGTCTCACTCTGCCACCCAGGCTGAAGTGCAGTGGCATAATCATAGCTCACTGCAGTCTTTAACTCCCAGGCTCAAGTAATCTTCCCACCTTAGCCTCCCAAGTAGCTGATACTACAGGCACACTACCACACCTGGCTAATTTTTTATTTTATTTTATTTTTTGTAGAGACGGGGTCTCACTATGTTGCCCAGGCTGGTCTCAAACTCCTAGCCTCAAGCTATCCTCCTTCCTCAACTTCCCAAAGTGTTGGGATTACAGGTGTGAGCCACGGCACCTTTTAAAGAAGTATAACTTTTAAAGAAGCTGTCTCCTGGGTCATCTCAAAAGGATCTCCCCTGATCGATGAAAAGAGGTCTAGTTTAGAGCTATAATCCCAAAGTTTTTCTCATGGCAAATGTGAACATGCTCAGAAAGTAAACTGGCAAGACTTGGAACTTGCAACTTGCCCAGAACAACTGGCGAGTTCATGTCTATCAGCGGCCCCAAGTGTCTGGCTATTTTCAAATCTAACGAATGCATTCATGTAGCATTTTTTTGATGGTCACCAAAAATTAACTAGAAAGACAACTATGGGCCAGGTGTGGGGGCTCATGCCTGTAATCCCAGCACTTTGGGAGGCCTAGGTGGGTGGCTCACTTGAGGTCATGAGTTGGAGACCAGCCTGACCAACATGGTGAAACTGTGTCTCTACTAAAAATACAAAAAAATTAGCTGGGATCCCTGCTACATGAGAGGCTAAGGCAGGAGGACTGCTTGAACCTGGGAGGCGGAGGTTGTAGTGAGCTGAGATGGTGCCACTGCACTCCAGCCTAGGTGACCAAAAAAAAAGAAAAAAAGAAAGAAAAGAACTATAAACCAACATGCCTTATGAATACACATGCAAACATCTTCAACAAAACACTAGTAAACTGAGTTTAGCAGCATGTTAAAGAACATCGTACACCATGACCAAGCAGGATTCACCCAGCAATGGGAGAATGGTTAAACTAAACAAAAATGAATCAAGGCCGGGCACGGTGGTGGCTCAGCCCTGTAATCCCAGCACCTGGGAGGCCAAAACAGGAGGATCACATGAAGACAGGAATTTGAGACCAACCTCAAAAAATAAAAATATTATTAATCTCTAATTTTTAAAAACCAATCAATGTAATATAACACATTAACAGAATGAAGGGAAAAATACATGATCATCGCAATTAATGCAGAAAATATATTTGATAAAATTCCATACCCTTCATGAGAAAAACACTAAACTAGGAATAGAAGGAAACTTCCTCCACATAATAAAGACCACATATGAAAACCCACAGCTAATGTGATACCTGATGGTGAGAGATTGAAAGCTTTTCACCTAAGAACAGGAAGATGATAAGGATGCCTGCTTTTGCCACTCTATTCAGCAAAGAACCCAAAGTCCTAGCCAGAGCAACTGGCTAAAAAAAAAAAAAAGAAATAAAAGGCATCCGAATTGAAAACAGAGATATCTCGGTTCACAGATGACATTATTTTATGTGTAGAAAATCTTAATCCACAAAATACTTTTAGAGTTAATAAACAAATTCAGGACAGGTGCAGAGTGGCTCATGCCTGTAATCTCAACACTTTGGGAGGCTAAGGTGGGAAGATCGCTTGAGTCTAGGAGTTTGAGACCACCTGGGCAACAAAGCAAGATCCTGTCTCACAAAAAATGTTTAAAAATTAGCCAGGTGTGGTGGTGTGAACCTGTAGTCCCAGCTACTTGGGACGCTGAGGTGGGACAATCACCTGATCCCGGGAAGTGGAGGGGGCAGTGAGCTGAGATTGCACCACTGCACTCCAGCCTGGGCGATAGAGCAAAACTCTGTTGCAAACAAACAAACAAAAAACAGGCCAGGCATGGTGGCTCATGCCTGTAATAACAGTACTTTGGGAGGCCAAGGCGGGTGGATCACGAGGTCAGGAGTTCAAGACCAGCCTGGCCAAGATGGTGAAACCCCATCTCTACTAAAAATGTGGTGGTGGGCACCTGTAATCCCAGTTACTTGGGAGGCTGAGGCAGAGAACTGCTTGAACCCAGGAGGTGGAGGTTGCAGTGAGCCGAGACTCAGTGAGCGCCACTGCACTCCAGCCTGGGCGACAGAGTGAAACTCCGTCTCAAAAGAAAAAAAAAAATAGCTAAACTGCTGAGGACTCTCCAATTTGTGCTTCTTCTAACCACCTACCAGAGGTCACCATTAGGATGCATCACTCTCACTTGGAATTTAAAAGCAGTCAAAATTGGAATTCATTCTTTTGCCAGTGACCTCCCGGGACCTGTTTCCTTCAACTTCTCTGTTCCCGTCAGTAACGTTTCCATTCAACCAGGATGAAAACCGCCCTCTGACTCTCCGTTCTTGTGGTCCATTCATCTGTTACCAGGTCCTAACAACTGCTCATTCTTCTTGAACTTCAGCATTTCCATCATCCTCCTCTACCAAAGGTTCTCACCTGTCTCCAACACAGCCTCATCAGTTCACCCTCTAGACCACCACCAAATTCATTATTTTTAAATGTTATTTTAAAAATGCAAGGCCTGGCACAGTGGCTGACACCTGTAATCCTACCACTTTGGGAGGCTGACGTGGGCAGAGCGCTTGAGGCCAGGGGTTCGAGACCAGCCTGCGCAAAATACAAAAATTAGCCAGACATGGTGGCATGTGCCTGCAGTTCCAGCTACTTTGGAGGCTGCGGCATGAGAATCACTTGAACTGGGGAGGAGGAGTTTGCAGTGAGCCCAGATTGTGCCACTGCCCTCCAGCCTGAACAACATAGTGAAACCCCATATCTACTAAAAATACAAAAAAAAAAAAAAAAAAAAAATTAGCTGGATGTGGTGGCACACTCCTGTAATCCCAGCTACTCAGGAGGCTGAGGCAGGAGAATTGCTTGAACCCAGGAGGCGGAGGTTGCAGTGAGCCAAGATCATGCCATTGCACTCCAATCTGGGCAACAGAGCGAGACTCCATCTCAAAAAAAACAAAAAACAAAAAACTGCTACAACTCAATAATAAAAAGGCAAATCACCTTTCTTTTTTTTTTTTTTAAAGGACAAAAGACTTGAATAGACATTTCGCAAAAGAAGATGCACAAATGGCCAATAAGCTCGTGAAAAGTTCCTCAACATCCTTAGTCATCAGGAAAATGCAAATAAAAACCATGATGAGATACTACTACACACCCACCAGTATGGCTAAAAATAAAGAGAATGTCAACACCTAATTTTGGCAAAGATGTGGAACAACCAGAACTCTCACACACTGTGTAGGAGTGGAAAAAGTACAACCACTTTGAGCAAAGTGGTTGTTTCTTTCCTTTTATTTACTTATTATTATTATTATTTTTTGAGATGGAGTCTCACTCTGCCGCCCAGGCTGGAGTGCAGTGGTGCGATCTCGGCTCACTGCAACCTCCACCTCCCAGGTTCAAGCGATTCTCCTGCCTCAGCCTCCCGAGTAGCTGGGATTACAGGCATGTGCCACTACAGTCAGCTAACTTTTGGTATTTTTGGTAGAGACAGGTTTTTACCATGTTGGCCAGGCTGTTCTCAAACTCCTGACCTCAGGTGATCCACCCAACTCTGCCTCCCAAAGTGCTGGGATTACAGGCATGAGCCACCACGCCCAGCCATCTTTCTTTTTTTTGAGACAGAGTCTCACTCTGTTGCCCAGACTGGAGTGCAGTAGAGCAATCATGGCTCACTGAAGCCTCAACTTCCCAGGCTCAGGTGATCCTCCCACCTCAGCCTCCTGAGTTGCTGAGACTACAGGCATGTGCCACCACGCCCAGCTAATTTTTGTACTTTCTGTAGAGACAAGATTTTGCCATGTTGCCCAGGTGGGTCTCAAACTTCTGGGCTCAAGCAATCCTCCTGCCTTGGCCTCCCAAAGTGCTGAGATTACAGGTGTGAGCCACCATGCCTGGCTGGGGAGTTCCTTATAAACCAAAACATACACCTATGATTTGACCCTGCAATTCCATTCCTAGGTATTTACTCAAGAGATGGGAACACATGTCTACAAAAAAACCTACAGAACAATATTCAAAGTATCTTTATTCATAATTGCCCAACACTGGAAACATACCAAGTATCTACCAATAAGAAGTATCAACAGGCTGGGTGCAGTGGCTCAGGCTTGTAATCCCACCACCTTTGGGAGGCCGAGGCAGGTGGATCACCTGAGGTCAGGAGTTCGAGACCAGCCTGGCCAACATGAAGAAACCCCATCTCTACTAAAAATACAAAAATTAGCTGGGCATGGTGGTGTATGCCTATAATCCCAGCTACTCACAGGGCTGAGGCAGGACAATCACTTGAACCTGGGAGGTAGAGGTTGCAGTGAGACGAGATCGTGCCACTGCATTCTAGCCTGGGTGACAAGAGTGAAACTCCATCTCAAAAATTTTTTTAAAAAGTATAAACAAACAGGTATATACACACCATGTATTCAGCAACAGAAAGGAACGAACTAGTGATACACACAACACGAGCAAATCTCAAAAACATGCTGAGTGAAAGAAGCTGTCTGATTCCATCTAGGTGAAATTCTAGAACACGTTGAACTAACTTATGATGGAAAAAATCAGGGCAGTGGTTGCCTTAAGGGTGTTGGTGCACAGACCAACTGGGAAGGAGCATGAGGGAACTTTCCAGGGCGATGGTGATATGGATGTTCTGGATCCTCAAAGGGGATTATGCTACCCAGGTATTTGTAGTTGTCAAATGAATGGGATGGCATATTTAAGATCACTGTGGCTGGGTGCAGTAGTTCACACCTGTAATCCCAGCACTTTGGGAGGCCTGCGACCCAACAGTGGGAGGATCGCTTGAGCCCAGGAGTTCGAGACCAGCTTGGGCAACATGGCAAAACCCTGTCTCCACAAAAAACACAAAAATTAGCTGGGTGTGGTGGCACACGCCTATAGTCCCAGTACTCAGGAGGCTGAGAGGGGAGGATCACCTCAGCCCAGGGAGGTCAAGGCTGCAGTGAGCCATGATCATGCCACCGTACTCCAGTGGGGACAATAGGGCAAGACCCCGTTTACCAAAAAAAAAAAAAAAAGATTATATTTCAAATTTTACCTCAAAAAATATAAGTAAACATTGACCTTTAGTTAATAATATGTATGGTCTAAAGTGAATGAAGTTTGCAACTTACTCTGTTTTTTTTTTTTTTGAGACGGAGTCTCGCTCTGTTACCTAGGTTGGAGTGCAGTGGCACAATCTCAGCTCACTGCAACCTCCACCTCCCAGGTTCAAGCGATTCTCCTGCCTCAGCCTCCCGAGTAGCTGGGATTATAGGCGCCTGCCACCACAGCTGGCTAATTTTGTATTTTTAGTAGAGATGGGGTTTCGTCATGTTAGCCAGGCTGGTCTCGAACTCCTGACCTCAGGTGATCTTCCCATCTCTGCCTCCCAAAGTGCTGGGATTACGGGTGTGAGACACCACGCCCGGCCTTGCAACTTACTTTGAAATGAGTTAAAAAAATAAGATGATTGACTGGACACTTTGCTCATGTCTGTAATCCTAGCACTTTGGGAGGCTGAGGTAGGAGGATCACTTGAGCCCAGGAGTTCGACACCAGCCTGGGCAACATAGTGAGACCGCATCTCTGTTTAATTTAATATTTTTATATAAAAAAGAATACAAATAAAAATAATTGTAAAAAATAAGATGGATTAATGAACAGACAGAGACAGGGATAGAGGGGCAGATGTGCAATAAAGCAAATAGAGCAAAATGCTCACTGCACAACCTAGGAGCTGGCTACACGGGTACTCACTGGACAATTCCTTCAACATTTTTATATATTGGAAGTTTTTCATATGAAAATGCTAGGGGGAAAAATCTGAAGGAGACATATGTGCCCTGGCTCCTGTGTGCTATATCGACCTTCAGGAGGTGACAGCCCAGCTATTATACTTACATCCTGAAAAGAAAATGGGTGACGGGCCAACAGAATAAATCAGCAGAAACTCATGTCTCCCAAGGTCTAGGATGAGGCCCCAAGGGAAGTCTGAGAAGTCTAAGTTCTTTTTCTTACACGACGAAAGGCTTTTGTATGTATGAACACGAGCTGTTTTTATTCTTGTGATACAAGAAGTAGTAGAAGCAGCAAGAACACATGAATATTTTTTTTCTTGGCCAGGCACAGTGGCTCATGCCTGTAATCCCAGCACTTTGGGAGGCCGAGGTGGGCAGATCATTTGAGGTCAGGAGTTCGAGACCAGCCCGGCCAACATGGTGAAACCCTATCTCTATTAAAAATACGAAAATTAGCTGGGCATGGTGGTGGGTGCCTGTAATCCCAGCTACTCAGGAGGCTGAGGCAGGAGAATTGCTTGAACCCGGGAGGCGGAGATTGCAGTGAGCAGAGATTGTGTCCCTGCAGTGCAGCCTGGGCGACAGAGCAAGACTCTGTCTGAAAAAACAAAAAAAAAGAAATATTCTTCTTAAGAAAAATAAAATAGAGCCAGGCGTGGTGGCTCACGCCTGTAATCCCAGCACTTTCGGAGGCCAAAGTGGGAGGATCACTTGAGGCCAGGATTTGGAGACCAGCCTGGGCAACACACTAAGATCCTTATCTCTACAAAAAAAATGTTTTTTTTTAATTAGTCAGGCATGGTGGCACAAACCTGTATTCCTAGATACTTGCAGGCTAAGGCAGGAGGATGGCTTGAGCCCAGGAGGCTGAGGCTACAGTGAGCCAGGATCATGCCACTGCACTCTAGCCTGCATGACAGAGCAAGACCCTGTCTCAAACAAAACAAAACAAAATCATAAGAATGAATTAGGTTAGTTCAAGGAAAAAGAACAAGGATGGAAAAAAGCGCTTTAACCAACAACTTGACTGATATGACCCTTGTATAAGGAATTCTCTCCAACCATAGTCAAGTTCATTCCAGCAAATGACTGATGAACATCTGAAGAGTGATTCACAACTATTGTAAAAAATAAAATATGGGGAACCTGGCACTAAACCAGTTGTAGATGACCTGCTTCTAGGTTGGGGTTTCGTACGTAGCAGAGCAGCTCCCTCACTGCAATCTATTTCAATAGCTCTCTATCTGAGTGCTACTGAAAATCGGCCCTCAGCACAAGGGTTTGGAAAAAAAAAGAAAGAAAGAAGAAAAAAATAAACAAATAAAATAAGCCACACCAGAAACAGGCCCAGTAAGTCATTACTGCAAAGTAAGACAGGCTCTTCCCCTGCTTAGAAGAGATTCTACTGTGCCTCCTGTCTCAAGGCAACAGAACAATGGTTTAAACCCTTTATGGCTAGAAATGCCTAGAGACTTTAGGAAAGTAAATGATGGAAAGTTGCCACTTGAAACAAAGTTCCTCTGTCTCTCCTGACTCTTAGTCAAGGGGTACCTTTAAAATTATCTCTTCCCCCAATTCTTGGTGTATCAAAAGAACAAGGGAGACTCACTTAAGGTAGGTAAATTTTACCTGAAGTAAAGATAAAAACATTCCTGTTCACTCAAACACCACCTGACCAGGGGCCTCCTGCTTTTAGATGGGAAGAAAACAGCCTTTAGGAATTCCACAGGCTCCCTTGCTAGACAACAGGTGGTATTGTCACATTAGGTCCTATTTAAGTTATAGATAAGAGTGGTAAGAAGAGTTTCAGTGGAGACCTAAAGATTTCACTGACGTGGGCTTCTAAGCTTATCTTTTATTTTTAAACTTAAACATTTAACTGGTTATCTTTTTTTTTTTTTTTTTTTGTCTGTTTGTTTTTTTGAGACAGGGTCTTGCTTGCTTTGCTGTCCAGGCTGAAGTGTAGTGGTGCAATCATAGTCACTGTGGCCTCAACCTCCTGGACGTAGGCAAACTTTCTGCCTCAGCCTCCTGAGTAATTGTGCCAGCACACCTGGCTAACTTTTGCATTTTTTGTAGAGCTGGGGTTTCACCGTGTCGGCCAGGCTGGTCTCGAACTCCTAGGCTCAAACGATCCGCCTGCTTCGACCTTCCAAAGTGTGGTGATTACAAGTGTGAGCCACCACACCCAGCCTAACTGGTTATTTTTTAACCCCTTGAATGACGGCAACAAACAGGGAAGTTCTTTGAGCAGTACTCTGCAGTTGAGGGTGGCCACTCCGGAGGCAGTCACCCGTTCCCTTGTCACCATAGGCTCTGCTCTTCCTAGAAAAAAAATGAGCTGTTACCTGTGTAGCCCACTGGATTTGTGTGTGCCAAGCCCCAAGTAAGGCGTCATAGAGTCCGGCAAGCTGCCGGTCCAGGGGTAGGTCACTTTGACACAGCTCTTGCCAGGCTGCTAAAAGCTGCACCTGCAGAGACAGAACAAAGGGAACCTTACTGGGTACGTCAACAAAGGTTGCCTGCTAACACCGCCCTGCCCTGCTACCCACAGCAATCACAGATTGCTCAATGGGCTCACTGGGCAGCCCAGCGAGGTCCATCCACTTCAAAGAAAGGTAGGGAAAAAAACTACGTGCAGTTACCTGCACTGATTCACAGCTTTAATCTGTCCTGCAGATGTGATCCCCTCTCCATTTATCCTGCCCTAAAAGCATGTAACATGTAACCACGTGGCACACCATCACTCTTCTGAATAGACCTTGGGGCAAGAGCGGGTGGACGTGTGTGTTTAAGCTTCATGTCCTAATATCACTGCTTAAAAGACACAGAGCACTGGACTTGAAGGAATTAAGGTCAGCTCAGGAAGCTGTCAAGTGTTTTGGCAACCTAACTTCAGCAAACCTAGAAAACATAAAATTCCAAGCCAGGTGAGTGGCACGTGCCTGTAGTCCCAACCCCTCACAAGACTGAGATGGGAGGATCACTTGAGCCCAGGGGTTCGAAGCTGTAGTGCACCATGATCGCATCTGTGAATAGCCACCGCACTCCAGCCTGGGCAAAATAGTGAAACCCTATCTCTAATGAAAAAAAAAAAAAGGGAAATTCTTACTGCTTCCTAAGGGTGTAATAAAGCTTAAGACATAAATCTCCCTTAAAAGACAAAAATGAGAATAAATTAAAACAATGTTTCGAGTCTATAATGAATCCAGCTGTAAACAGAAAAGAGAATGAAAACAGATAACTCTTTTTTCAACTGGCAATTAAATAAATCCATATGCTGGACCAAGAGCACCCCCTACTGGCTAATTAAGAGAAAAACAGCCAGAGGGCAAGGAGGCAAATGTCTTTACCTTCTAAATTTTGAACCTGCGATTCTGTGATTCAGAGTTATGAGCATTCCACAACTGCACAACTGTCATGGGGCACAGCTTCTTACCTTGTGACACTTGTAGTAGTAGGCCAGGAGCTGGGGCATCCGGTCAATTTCAGTAAACACCTTCACAAACACTTTGGACTGATCTAAAGAATATACAATGTGTATATATTGTTACCAGCCTTTCTGGTGTAGACATGAGAAAAAAGTCACCAGGATGAAGATGGATATATGGAAGCTAGGATTCACAAGTTCCTGCCTAGATACTGAATTAACTCATGCATGGGGATCATAAATTTGAAAAATAAGCATGGCTTGAAAACCAGATACTGTAAGGTATTCTCCCCACTGTTCCTCACAGAATTCATATTTTAACATAATATTGACAGGTTAGTTATGTCTTTGAAAATTCCTACTTCGATTATACCCAATGGGAACTTTAAAAAAGCAAACACACTGAACTTCTATATGTCAACATATCTGGTGGTTTGAGGAATAAGTAAATAATTCGGGCCAGTCGCGGTGGCTCATGCCTGTAATCCCAGCACTTTGGGAGGCCAAGGCAGGCAGATCACCTGAGGTCAGGAGTTCAAGACCAGCCTGGCCAACATGGTGAAACCCCATCTCTACTAAAAAAAAAAAAAAAAAAAAAAAAGGCTGAGCGTGGTGGTGCACACCTGAAATCCCAGCTCCTTGAGAGGCTGAGGCAGGAGAATTGGTTGAACCCAGGAGGTGGAGGTTGCAGTGAGCCAAGATCGTGCCACTGCACTCCAACCTGGCCGACAGAGCAAGACTCCGTCTAAAACAAAACAAAACAAACAAAAAAAACCCATAAAATCAAAAAATTTGGTAACTATCAGCATTCCACACATAACAATGGATTCTAAGACCCAAGTTATGGGCTTAATATCAAGTAGTTTCTTACACATTTCCCTAAGGGCAGAGGAAACGACTGGGCAAAGCACTTGCTTCCAGGCTCACCACTGGACAGACAGGAAGGTGGGTTTCCGTGCAGTCTCTGACTAGTGTGCACAGCAGCGCCACTTTTGGCTCCTGTCTGCCCCCTTCTGGCCAAAACGTACATGTCACAACCTTAGAACTGTATCAAAAGGAAGGACAAAAAAAAAAACCCTGAGCTAACAGGTCCCCAGACTTCTTATATTTGCTTTGTTCCCCTTCACTTCTGGAAAGCCCATTAAACTGCTGTGAAGGAAATGTAACAGCAACCACTGTGGGACGCCCAGCTAAGCGCTGGAGACCTGCCGGTCGACTTAATGGGCAGAAATCCATGAGTTAGAAAACAAATATTTGCCTTTAAAATGCTTATTATTTTCATAAGAACACTTAAATAAATGAATCTTCCTGCTACATTTAAAATTATTCCATAGGCCAGGTGTGGTGGCTCACACCTATAATCCCAGCATTTTGGGAGGCTGAGGTGGGAGGACTGCTTGAGCCCAGGGGTTCAAAAATGTCCTAGGCAACACAGGACCTCTCTACAAAAAAACAGAAAATTAGCCGGGCGTGGTGCACACCTGTAAACCCCGGGAGGCTAAGCTGGGAGTATCACTTGAGCCCGGGAGGACAAGGCTGCAGTGAACTGAGATCACATCACTGCACTTCAGCCTGGGTGACAGAGCAAGATTCTAGCTCAAAAAACAAAATTCTATAAATTGGGTTTGACCAGTGAGAGGCAAAAAAATTAATTAAAATAATTCTATAAAAAGTTGCTTCAGTGTATCAGCTGAATTCATTGGTTATATAAAACGAACTGGGCATGTATACTTGGCTATACCCACATTGTCACTTTAGGAGAGAGATGGGAAAGGGGAACATGTTGGGGATGAACAAATTTATCAGAGAATTCCCTTTAAAAACTGTTAGATAGGCTGGGCGAGGTGGCTTAGAACTATAATCCGAGTACTTTGAGAGGCTGAAGTGGGCAGATCACTTGGGGTCAGGAGCTCAAGACCAGCCTGGCCAATATGGTGAAACCCCGTCTCTACGAAAAATATAAAAAATTAACCAGGCGTGGTGGTGCACGCCTGTAATCCCAGCTACTCCAGAGGCTGAGGCGCTTGAACCCGGGAGGCAGAGGTTGCCGTGAGCCGAGATCACACCACTGCAGTCCAGCCTGGGCAAACAGAACGAGACTCCATCTCAAAAAAAAAATAAAAAAGTAAAAACCGTTAGATAAAGAACCACCTCAGCCTTCTATGAAACATGGCTGATAAACAGCACATTGCCTGTGGGGCGGGGGGAACCCTTCCTGATACTTGCCAAAATTAAGATTAATCGCTAAAAGAAAAACAACGTTTTATCTGCATTGAAGCCAGGAAAATATCTGTACTACATACTTCAGAGAATCCCAACCAGATATCCAATCACTTCGGGCCACAATGGGCGAGGAAGCTGGTAAAAGTCTGGGTGGTAAGGGTGGCGCAGCGCAGTACAAAGGGCCAAAGACTAGGGGCCAAGGGGGCTTGGGTCGGGCTGGGATGGAGGGCTGTTTCCTCCGCGGCTCAGCTGAGGCGGCAGCCCACTGGGCTCAAAAGCTCCATTTTCCCCTTCTGAATCCGCGTCCTGCCTAGAGTCAAGCCTGATTCAAATTTGTGCACGAAAACTGTCAAAAAGTGCTTATCTCCAAAAGCAAACCCATGATGCTGAACCACCAGGCATCACTCAAATCCAGCACCAGTTCCCAGGAGCCAGCTCACTCAGAAGGAAACAAACAAAAAACCTTAAATGCATGGAGCCACCACCTCTCCATCCCCACTCCCACTCCCCCCACCCCACATAACTGGATGTAACCCCAACCAGAAAAGTGAGCTCTGTAGTAGCAACAAATTTACTAGAGAATGTGAGGAACCCAAGCTCCTAGCCGGCGACTTTCCAACCCCCCAGCTCCAGCCTTAGAATCCTGTGAAGGAAGAAAAGACTCAAAATAAAGAATTAACAAATGGGGAAGACAGGGAATTAGAGGGCTGGAGATGAGTACTGAGGTCTTTTTCTCTAGGTAACTGAAGAGCACAGCGGAGAATGTAACTTTTCACTAAAGGAACGCTTTCAACAAAACCCAGGTAAACAAGGAAGGGCTTCCAAGGAAATTCCACTATTTTTCAGTAAATACCACGCCCAGAACAAAAGCACTATCACACACAAACATGAATCAGTAGAAACAAAGAAAACTCCACCACAGTACCTATGCACTCAATAAATTGGACTACAACAAAATTAAAAACTTGGGGCCTGGTCCCGTGGCTCACACCTGTAATCCCAGCAATTGGGGAGGCTGAAGCAGGCGGATCACGAGGTCAAGAGATTGAGACCATCCTGGCCAACATGGTGAAACTCCATCTCTACTAAAAATACAAAAATTAGCTGAGCGTGGTGGCACGCACCTGTAGTCCAAGCTACTCAGGAAGCTGAGGCAGGAGAATCGCTTGAACCCGGAAGGCAGAGGTTGCAGTGAGCCGAGATCACACCACTGCACTCCAGCCTGGAGACAGAGCAAGACTCTGTCTCCAATAAAAAAAAAAAAAAAAAAATTAAAAACTTGGGCATCAAAAGATTTCACCAATAAGAGAATGAAAAGACAATCCATGGAACGGGGGAAAATATTTGCAAGATATATTCAATAAAAGAATAATATCCAGAATACATGAAGAATTTCTACAACTCACCAGCAAAAAAACAAATAACCCAATATAAAATTGGGTAAAGGGCCAGGCACCCTGGCTTATGCCTGTAATCTCAGGACTTTGAGAGGTTGAGGAGGGAGGATTGTTTGAGCCCAGGAGTTTAAGACCAGCCTAAGCAGCATAGCAAGACCCTATCTTTACAAAAAACAAAAAATTAGCTGGGTATGGCGGTGCACACCTGTAGTCCCAGCTACTTGGGAGGCTGAGGTGGGAGGATCACTTGAGCTCGGGAGGTCAAAGCTGCAGTGAGCCATGATTGCACCACTGCATTCCAGCCTGGGTGACAGTGCAAGACCCTCTCTCACAAAACAACAAAACAAAACAAAAATGGGGAAAGGATTTGAATAGACATTTTTCCAAAAATATACAAACAGTCAATAAGCAAATGAAAATACACTCAATATCATTAATCATTAGAGGAATGAAAATCAAAAACACAAGATACCATTTCATACTCATTAGTATGGCTATAATCCAAAAACACAAAAAATGACAAGGGTTCGAAAGGTATGGAGAAACTGGAACTCTTGTGCATTGCTGGTGATAGTGTAAAATGGTGCAGTCACTATGGAGAACAGTATGACAGTTACTCAAAAAATTAAACATCAGATTACCATACGGGCCGGGTGTGGTGGCTCACACCTGTAATCCCAGCACTTTGGAAGGCCAAGATGGGCAGATCACTTGAGGCCAGGAGTTCGAGACCAGCCTGGCCAACATGGCAAAACCCCGTCTCTACAAAACATACAAAAATTAGCTGGGTGTGGTGGTGCACACCTTTAATCCCAGCTACTCGGGAGGCTGAGGCACAAGAATCACTTGAATCTGGGAGGCAGAGATTACAGTGAGCCAAGATCATGCCACTGCACTCCAGCCTGGGCAACAGAGTTAAACTGTGTCTCCAAAAAAAAAAAAAGATAAGCATATGATCCAGCAATTCCACTTCTGAGCAGATACCTAAAGGAATTGAAAGCTGGAACTCAAACAGACACTTGTACACCCATGATCATTGTAGCATTCTTCATAATAGCCAAAAGGTAGAAATAACCTACATGTCCATCAACAGATGGATAGAGAAAATGTGGTATATATATGAGATGGAGTATTACTCAGCCTTAAGAAGAAAGGAAATTCTAACACATGCTACACCATGGATGAGCCTTGAAGATGTTATGCTAAGCCATAAAAGGAAAAATACTATGTGAATCCATTTATAGGAGACATATAGAGTAGTCAAATTCATAGGGACAGAAGTAGAATGATGATTGCTGGCAGGTGAGGGTAGGAGGAATGGACAGTTACTATTTAATGGGTATGAAATTTCAGTTCAGAGATGAAAAAAGTTCTGGAGATGGAAAATGGTGATGTTTGCAGAGCAATGTGAATGTACTTAATGCCACTAAAATGCACACTTAAAAATTACTAAAATGGTAGATTTTGTTACGTGTATTTTGCCACAATTTTTAAAATTTTTTTCTAAAAAAAAGAGAACACTTCCAAAGATTTTCCCTAAGAAAGAGAAGAAAATTTTAGGCAATAATTGCTTCACACTCTCAAACAAATTACATATCCTTTCTTTAATAGGATCTAAGGCTTCAGGAAGGTGAGATGTGAGGATCGCTTTAGGCCAGGAGTTCAAGACCAACCTGGGCAATATAGCAAGACCCCATCTATTTAAAAAAAAAGTAGGCTGGGCATGGTGGCTCATGCCTAATACCTGCACTTAGGGAGGCCAAGGCGGGCAGATCACCTGAGGTCAGGAGTTCAAGACCAGCCTGGCCAACATGGTAAAACTCCATCTCCACTAAAAATACAAAAAATTAGCTGGGTGTGGTAGCACATGCCTGTAATCCCAGCTACTTGGGAGGTGAGGCAGGAGAATCGCTTGAACCCAGGAGGCAGACATCATGCCACTGTACTCCACCTTGGGTGACAGAATGAGACTCCATCTCAAAAAAAAAAAGAATCTAAGGTATTACAATGAGATAAAAAGGGAGGTTGGCAGAGCTAAGGGAAAAATTAGGAAGTAAATCATGACATAACAAAAATTAAAAATTAACTAGAAGAACAAAGATAACAAAACTTTTTATTTTTGAGACAAGGTCTCACTCTGTCACTCCTGGGCTCAAGCAATCCTTCTGCCCCAACCTCCCAATTAGCTGAGACTACAAGTGTGCGCCACCATGCCTGGCTAATTTTTTATTTTTTGTAGAGACGGGGTCTTGCTATGCTACCTAGGTTTGTCTCAAACACCTGGGCTCAGGTGATCCTCCCGCCTTGACCTCCCAAAGTGCTGGGATTACAGGCGTGAGCCACTGCACCCGGCAGAGAACAGATATTTTATTTTTAAAAATAAGTAGAGAGTTTATTTGGGTGAAGTTTGAGGACTGCATATCAGGGTCATGGATTCACGTTGCCCTGCATATATGCTCCAGAACAGACACTTCGGAAAACCCCATCAGCCAAATGAAAAACAAGCTTTAGAAAAATGACACAAGGCAGGAGGGGACTGAGAGGGAGTAGGCAAACATCCAAACGAAACCAGAGAAAATACGATATATACGGAGAGGTTTTGAAAAGGGAGAGCTAATGAACAGATAGTTGATGTTCTCAAACATCAATGTAATAAAACAGAGAACAAATAAAACAGAAAAAAAAAATTTTAAGGAAGGCGATTTTCTGTAAATGAAGATATGAATTGGTAGGTGAAAAGGGGTGACACTGGGTTCCTGGAAAAGTTTAAAAATTTTCAAAACTGAAAAAGAACCTAGAGAAGTTACTAAACTACAAGGTAAAAGAATCTTATAAGCCATAGTTTGGCAAACTATGCACCAGCAGGCCAAAATGCCATCTGTTTTTGTAAATGAAGTTTTACTTGGCCAGGCGTGGTGGCTCGCGCCTCTAAGCCCAACACTTTGGGAGGCCGAGGTGGGCAGATCACTTGAGGTCAGGAGTTTAAGACCAGCCTGGACGACATAGTGAAACCCCATCTCTGCTGAAAATATAAAAATTAGCCAGGTGTGGTGGCACACGTCTGTAATCCCAGCTACTCGGGAGACTGAGACAGGAAAGTCGCTTGAGCCTGGGAGGCGGAGGCTGCATTGAGCTGAGGTCACGCCACTGCACTCCAACCTGGGGAACACAACGAGATTTCATCTCAAAAAAACAAAAACAAAAAAAACACAGCAAAGCCCATCCATTTATGAGTGGGTTTTTGTGCCACAACTGCAGAGGTATCTGTGAGAGAGGTCATATGGCCCCCAAATCCTAATATTTATGATCCAGCCCTTTACAAGAAATGTTTGTCAGTCTCTGTTATAACTATTCAGGGAAAAGAAACAAGCTACATACATACAAAAAAAAATAGGAAGAAGAAGCAGGCCAATCTCATACTTATCAGAATATAGAGGGAAATGCATTCACACTAGAAGACAGAATTCACAGAAGTAGCATTTCACCTTTTGTCTTTACAGAAGTATATTTGGCTGTTTTGTGAGACATTCTGGGGAAAAAGAAAAAGAAAATAAATATAGATGGCAGAAGACAATGAAGAAGTCTGAAGGAGAAAGCATGTGGCCCAAGAATTCGAAAATC
The DNA here is from genome assembly GCF_047675955.1 of Chlorocebus sabaeus. NCBI lineage: Eukaryota > Metazoa > Chordata > Mammalia > Primates > Cercopithecidae > Chlorocebus > Chlorocebus sabaeus. The sequence goes on from NC_132908.1 coordinate 21,364,289, forward strand.
AGTTATTGCTTTCTACACGTAAAGGCAATCGAAAGACACTCCTGGCCAGGTGCGGTGGCTCACGTCTGTTAATCCCAGCCCTTTGGGAGGCTGAGGCGAGTGGATCACCTGAGGTCAGGAGCTCGAGAGCAGCCTGGCCAACATGGTGAAAGCCCATTTCTACTCAAAATACAAAAATTACCTGGGCGTGGCAGTGCACGCCTGTCATCCCAGCTACTTGGGAGGCTGAGGCAGGAGAATCGCTTGAACCCGGGAGGTAGAGGTTGCAGTGAGCCGGGATCCCACCACTCTACACTCTAGCCTCGGTGATGGTGGTGGGTGACAGAGCAAGACTCTATCTCAAAAAAAAAAAAAAAAAAATTACAGAGTTCCTTCTAATCTATATAATTCAATCACCATTAAGACATTCTAAAAACTGAAGACTTACAAGGCCTTATCTTTATAGAGATATACACAGAGAGGAGAAGCAGCTAGCACTCACCTACAGCCTGAGAGGTGAATGCTGCTACAATCTGCGGACTGGCTAGGGCCTCCAGCCTGTTCTTCAGTGCCTCCAAGTGCACACACTTTTCTGAGTAGTCTGGTGTATCAACAAGCATCATTAAGCTGTTCTGCATACCTGTTAGCTTGGCAGAAATCACAGCTATGTCCTAGAAAAGACCAGAATAGAGGATATTTATTTTAAAAGATCCCTACTGCCTCAACTGGGAATAGATAAAATACATGAAAAGGCAACTCATCAAGCAAGAAAATGGGGCTGGGCATGGTGGTGGCTCATGTCTGTAATCCCAGCACTTTGGGAGATTGAGGCAAGAGGATCCCTTGAAGCCAGGAGTTCAAGACCAGCCTGGTTAACATGGCAAGATCCAGTCTCTACAAATAGTAAAAATTAGCTGGGTGTGGTGGTGCGCACCTGTAGTCCCAGCTACTCAGGAAGTTAAAGCAGGAGGATCACTTGAGCCTGGAAGGTGGAGACTGCAGTTAGCCAAGATCACACCACTGCACTCCAGCCTGGGCAACAAAGACCCTGTCTCAAAAAACAAAACAAAACAAAACAAAAAAAAAACTGTACTCAAACAAATGCAAATTAAATTAAACAAGAAAGTGCCATTTTCCTGCTAACAAATTGGAAAAGTGTTTGAAAAATCATAATAGGAATTGTTAGTGAGGGTACAAAGAAAAAAGATCATCTGTCTGGTATCATAAATTTAAATTTATACTGTCTTTCTGGAAGGCTATTTAGCAATATGTGCTAAGAGTTTTAAAAACATTCACATCCAGGCAGGGCACAATGGCTTACACCTAAAAATCCCAGCATTTCCAGAGGCTGAGGCAGGAGGATTGCATGAGGCCAGGAGTTCGAGATCAGCCTGACCAATATAGCAAGCCCTTGTCTTTACAAAACGTTTTAAGAAACTGGCCAGGCAGCCAGGCAGGGTGGCTCACGCCTGGAATCCCAGCACTTTGGGAGGCGGAGGCTGAAGGATCACCTGAGGTCAGGAGTTTGAGACCAGCCTGGCCCACATGGTGAAACTCTGTCTCTGCTAAAAATATAAAAATTAGCCAGGCGTGGTAGTACCCACCCGTAATCCCAGCTACTCGGGAGGCTGAGGCAAGAGAATCACTTGAACCTGGAAGGCAGAAGTTTGCAGTGAGCCGAGATCATGTCACTGGACTCCAGCCTGGGTGACAGAGCAAGACTCTGTCTCAAAAATAAATAAATAAACAAACAAACAAACAAATAAATAAAAATAGATATATTGTTGAGTGAAAAAATAAAGTGCAAAGCAGTGTTCATAATGAGCTTTGTGAGAAAAAAGGGGCAGGGAACATAAATATGCATGTGTGTATCTGGAAGGATAGGCATAAAGCTGGTAACAGGGCTAGTATGTACAAGAAAAATTGGCCCCTGGCCAGGCGTAGTGACTCACGCCTGGAATCCCTGCACTTTGGGAGGCCGAGGAGGGCAGATCACCTGAGGTCAGTAGTTCAAGACCAGCCTGGCCAACATGGTGAAACTCCATCTCTACTAAAAATACAAAAATTAGTTGGGCATGGTAGTGCGCGCCTATAATCCCAAGTACACAGGAAGCTGAGGCAGGAGAATCACTTTAACCTGGGAGGTGGAGGCATCATGCCACCGTACTCCAGCCTGAGCTTCAGAATGAGACTCCGTTTCAAAAGAAAAAAAAAGAAAAATTCAAGGATTAAGGTGGGGGTCAGGGTTAGGAAAAAAACTTATTTTTGCAGTTTATTCATGTTTAATAAATTTGTTCCCATGTGCATTTGTAACTTTTTTAAAAAACTGACTGATAAATCATTCATTTTGCTTTACAATTGAGTAAGAGTTCTTCATAAGACATCATCTTACTTCATCCTTATATCCCAGGTCAAAAATATTACTATTTTCCACACTTTGCAGCCTCAGAAGGGGTCAATAACCCACCAAGTCCCCATGGTATATAAGGCTCCCCGCTCCCCATGTTCCACCCTCTCATTCATTTACTCCCAAACTTCTCTGCCTTTGATGGTTTTTCTTTTTTTCCTTTTTTTTTTTTTTTTTTTTTTGAGACAGGGTCTTGCTCTGTCCCTCAGCACAGTGGTATGATCATAGTTTACTGTAGCCTTCAACTCCTGGGCTCAAGATCTTCCCGCCTCAGCCTTCTGAGTAGTTGGAACTACAAGTGTGCAGCACCACACTTGGCTAATTTTTAAAATTTTTTTTGTAGAGATGGGGTCTCATTATGTTGCCCAGGCTGGTCTCAAACTCCTGGCCTCAAGTGATCCTTCCACCTCAGCATCCCAAAGAGCTGGGATTCCAGGCATGAGCTACTGTGCCTGGTGCCTGTACATCTTTATCGAGACTTCTCCTGAACTCACTCTGTGACTAAGAGGCTTCAGTCACACAGAGGGTGCAAGCTAAAGAGGCTGGAAACACACCGAGCAGCTTCAGATCTTCCCCACCCTGAGTCTGAAGGTTTCTGAATGCTGCTACTGGCTATCAACTCTCCCTTACGGTTTCAATGAATGCTATCTCTTTTGCTTTCTCCAAACCTCAAATTCTTGCTTAAATACCTTTCATAACATCCCCTAAACAAGAAACCTACCTGAGTCTTAAACGTCTCCTCAATATCAGCGCTCAACGTGCTCCACTTATCTGCTTCCTGAAGAGATTCGGCAGCAAGTTGCATTCTGGACTTCACCTGGTCAATTTCTACCAACACCTGAAAGAGACGTAAGGGGTGAAAAATGAAGGGGTAGGTCCTTTTTCTCCATCTGCCACCAGGGACTTGAAATGTAAGTATGGTGGCTTGCTCCTGTCTTTAGGGAGCTTCTGTCTCCCAAAACACCAATCATCTGGCTAAATTTATTCAGCAGTGCTGAAGAGATGAATCAGCTGAAAGACCCAAGCAAAAGCATAGTTTCGGGGGGCCGGGCACAGTGGCTCACGCCTGTAATCCCAGCACTTTGGGAGGCCGAGATGAGAGGATCACTTGAGACCAGGAGTTCGAGACCAGCCTCGGCAACATGGTGAAACTCTGTCTCTACTAAAAATACAAAAATCAGTCAGGCATGGTGTTGCACGTCTGTGATCCCAGCTACTCAGAAGGCTGAGACACGAGAATCACTTGAACCTGGGAGGCGGAGGTTGCCATGAGCCGAGATCACACCACTGTACTGCAGCCTGCACTCCAGCAACAGAGCGAGACTCTGTCTCAAAAAAAAGAGCATAGTTTGAGTGCTGGGCAGAATCTTGAGTGATGGCTGGCCTCCCAAAACACCGTGCTGTTCTAAACCCTCTACGAGAGTGACCACCTTCCCAAAACAAGAATCACCATTTACGACAGGAGCCAAAATACCTGCATGGATTGAGATGTATCCTGTTCAAATTTTTTAATGTCCTCCTTGACAAGAATCATCTGTTCTTTCAGGAAAGATGCCTCCTGTTTTAGGGCTTCAACATCACGGAGCACTTTGGGCATGTTCTGGAGAGCTTGGTGACTTGTTTCTGTAGTTAAAAAAAAAAAAAAAATCAAGAACAGTGATAGCCACAAAAGGTGAAAGCTGGACCAGTCACCAGTAAAAAATAGAAAACAAATCAGACAACAGAAAGGAAACACACGACCAACCAAACGGTTTTTGGAGCCTGTAGAAAATATGGGGCAGGAGACGAGATGGGCAGTGAGGTGGCCCCTGCCAGGATCACATCCCCAGACTGATGGGAAAGGGCCTTTGATTTCACAAGGAATGAACAATCAACCTGTCCCAACACCAACTTGCCACCACCAGTGAAATCATAACTCCATTTGCAAGAAGGCATGCCCCAGGGGCTTTGCATACACTGTATTACTTAATGTCCATGGCTGTCAGTAGCAGCCACTTCCTACTGATAAGAAAACTCAGAGAGGTTAAAGTAACTTGCGCAGGATCTTATAGAGCTAAAACTAAGCCTCACATGGGTCTGGCCCCAATGCCTGCTTTCCATGATCTTTTTTTTTTTTTTTTTTTTTGATAGAGTTTCACTGTGTCACCCAAGCTGGAGTGCAGTGGTGCAATTTCAGCTCACTGCAACCTCTGCCTCCAGGGTTCAAGTGATTTTCCTGCCTCAGCCTCCCGAGTAGCTGGGATTATAGGCGCCCGCCACCACATCTGGCTAATTTTTTGTATTTTTAGTAGAGATTGGGTAGAGACTGGGTTTCACCATGTTGGCCAGGTCACAAACTCCTGACCTCAGGTGATCCACCCGCCTCGGCCTCCCAAAGTGCTGGGAAAACAGGTGTGGCCACCACGCCTGGCCTATTTTAAAATTATTTTTGATACAGGGTCTCACTCAGTTGCCCAGACTGGAGTGCAGTGGCGAAATCACAGCTCAACCTCCTGGCTGCAACCTCAGCCTCCTGGTCTCAGGTGACCCTTCCACTTCAGTCTCCCGAGTAGCTACAGACACACACCACCAGGACTGAATAATTTTTATATATTTTGTAGAGACAGAGTTTCGCCATGTCGCCCAGGCTGGTCTCAAACTCTTGGGCTCAAGGGACCTGCCTGGCTAGACTTCCCAAAATGCTGGGATTACAAGTGTGAGCCACAACGTCAAGCCTAAAAATATCTTAAATCTACCCATTACTCATCATCTTCACCGCCATCACCCCAGTTGAAGCCACTATCATCTCTTTTCTGGACCTCAGCAATAGCCTCCTGAACCATGTTACTCCGCTGCTTAAAAATCCTACAATGCCTTATTTTAAAATTAAATTCGAACTCTATTTATTTATTTATTGGGACAGAGTCTCCCTCTGTCGCCCAGACTGGAGTGCAGTGGCACAATCTCAGCTCACTGCAACCTCTGCCTCCTAGGTTCAAGCGATTCTCCTGCCTCAGCCTCCCAAGTAGCTGGCATTACAGTTGTGCACCACCACGTCCAGCTAATTTTTATATTTTTAGTAGAGATGGGGTTTTGCTGCGTAGGTCACGCTAGTCTCAAACTCCTGGTCTCGGGTGATCCACCCACCTCAGCCTCCCAAAGTGCTAGGATTATAGGCATGAGCCACTGCACCCGGCCTTAAATTCAAACTCTTTAATGTGACACTGAAATCCCTGCATACCACTCTAACCTGGGTGACAGAACAAGACCCTGTTTCTTTTTTTTTTTTTTTTTTTGATACGGAGTCTCGCTCTGTCGCCCAGGCTGGAGTGCAGTGGCCGGATCTCAGCTCACTGCAAGCTCCGCCTCCCGGGTTCATGCCATTCTCCTGCCTCAGCCTCCCGAGTAGCTGGGACTACAGGCACCCACCACTTCGCCCGGCTAGTTTTTTGTATTTTTTTAGTAGAGATGGGGTTTCACCGTGTTAGCCAGGATGGTCTCGATCTCCTGACCTCATGATCCGCCCGTCTCAGCCTCCCAAAGTGCTGGGATTACAGGCTTGAGCCACCGCGCCCGGCCAACCCTGTTTCTTAAAAATAAAGAAATAAAATAAAATCCCTGGCCAGGCGTGGTGGCTCACACCTGTAATCCCAGCAGTTTGGGAGGCCAAGGCAGGAAGATCATGAGGTCAAGAGATCAAGGCCAGGCCGGGCGTGGTGGCTCAAGCCTGTAATCCCAGCACTTTGGGAGGCTGAGGCGGGTGGATCACCTGAGGTCAAGAGCTCGAGACCAGCCTGACCAACATGGAGAAACCCCATCTCTTCCAAAAATACAAAATTAGCCAGGCATGGTGGCGCATGCCTGTAAACCCATCTACTCGGGAGGCTGAGGCAGGAGAACTGCTTGAACCCGGGAGGCAGAGGTTGCAGTGAGCCGACATCATGCCCTTGCACTCCAGCCTGGGCAACAAGAGTAAAACTCCATCTCAAAAAGAAACAAGAAAAAAAGCTCCCACCAATTTCCAAATATTCCCTGTTCCTGAGGACAGGAACAAGGATAAGGGGAGGCAAGGAGGGCATTACAACCCATGTTTGAGAATCACTTGGTTAATACATATAGAGCGCTAAAAAGAGTGTCTGACATGTACCAAACTTCGTATATGTGCTATCACACCATTATTATTATTATTATGATGTTTGAGACAGTATCTTGCTCTGTCACCCAGGCTGGAGTGCAGCGGTGGGATCTCTGCTCACTGCAACCTCTGCCTCCTGTGTTCAAGCGATTCTCCTGACTCAGCCACCCGAGTATCTGGGAGTACAGTGTATGTCACCACACCCACCTCTAATTTTGTATATTTAGTAGAGATGGGGTTTCACCATGTTGGCCAGGCTAGTCTCAAACTCCCGACCTCAGGTGATTCACTCACCTCGGCCTTCCAAAGTGCTGGGATTACAGGCACAAGCCACTGTGCCCAATTTGCCATTATATTATTATTAATGTCCTTTCCTCTTTGTCCTACAAAGTTTTCCTTCAAGGTCCAACACAAGGGAAGTGCTTTACGATTCTCCTAAACAAGACGTAACTGCACCCTCCTGCCAACTCTCACAACTCCAGATTCTATTCTGAGTAAAGCCACCCCTCACTGTAATTTACTGTGTTTCTATCTTCCCCATAGGCAGCAAGCTCCAGCAAGATAAACTTTTCCTCCCCACTGCCCATTTCTGGACACATGCATAGTTGATGCTCAGTAATTAGTAAAAGATGCAAGGTACAATAAAGAATATGGGCTGGGGATCACGAGGTCAGGAAATCAAGACCATCCTGGCTAACATGGTCAAACCCCGTCTCTACTAAAAATACAAAAAATTAGCTGGGCGTGGTAGCGGGTGCCTGTAGTCCCAGCTACTTGGAAGGCTGAGGCAGGAGAATGGCGTGAACCCGGGAGGCGGAGCTTGCAGTGAGCCGAGATCGTGCCACTACACTCCAGCCTGGGCAACAGAGTGAGACTGTGTCTCAAAAAAAAAGAATATGGGCTGGGCGCAGTGGCTCACACCCGTAATCCCAGCACTTTGGGAGGCAAAGGCTGGAGGATCGCCTGAGCTCGGGAGTTTGAGACCAGCCTGGACAACATAGTGAGACCCCATCTCTACAAAAAAATCAAAAAATAAGCTTGGCATGGTGGCACATGCCTGTGGTCCCAGTTATTTAGGAGGCCAAAGCAGGAGAATTCATTGAGCCTGAGAGGTGAAGCTGCAGTGAGCACTGATCACACCACTGCACTGTGGCCTGGTTGACAAAGTGAGATCCTGAAAAAAAAAAAAAAAAAAAAAAAAAAAAGGAAGGAAAGAAGGAGAGAGAGAGAGAGAGAAAGAGAAAGAGAGAGAGAAAGAGAGAAAGAAAGAAAGAAAGAAAGAAAGAAAGAAAGAAAGAAAGAAAGAAAGAAGAAAGAAAGAAACAATCTGCAGTGAAATAAAGCCCCCTCCCTACCTTTTCTTAAACAATGGACATATCTGGCCAGGCGCAGTGGCTCACGCCTGTAATCCCAGCACTTTGGGTGGCCGAGGTGGGTGGATCACTTGAGGTCAGGAGTTTGAGACCAGTCTGGCCAACATGATGAAACCCTGTCTCTACTAAAAATACAAAAATTAGCCCGGTGTGGTGGCAGGCTCCTGTAATCCCAGCTACTCAGGGGGTTGAGGCAGGAGAATCACTTGAACCCAGGAGGTGGAGGTTGCAGTGAGCTGAGATGGTGCCACTGCACTCCAGCCAGGGGGATACAGCAAGACTTCGTCTCAAACAAACAAACAAAAATGGGAATATCTCTTGGACCATCCACTCCCAGTGGAAGCAGTCTGTTTGGTCTTTCCATCTGAGCCTGAGAGAAAGACTTGTGTGCAGTATGTACTGAATCAACATGCAGTGAATAAAAGTCAAGTCGAGGAGTTATATGAAATGGTTGCCAGTGCATGTTATTTTTTATAATTTAACTTATCCTCAAAAAATGGTTTAGGCCAGGTGTGGTGGCTCACACTAGTAATCCTAGCACTTTGGGAAGCCAAGATGGGAGGATCACTTGAGGTCAGAAATTTGAGATCAACCTGGGCAACATAGTGCGACCTTGTCTCTAAAAACAATTTTATTTTTTTTTAATTAGCCAGGCAAGGTGGCACATGCCTATAGTCCCAGTTACTTGGGAGGTTAAGGCAAGAGGATTGCTTGAACCCAGAGTTTGAGGCTGCAGTGAGCTATAATGGTATCGCTGCATTCCAGCTTGGGCAGCAGAATGAGGAATGAGACTCTGTCTCAAAAAAAAAAATGGTTTAAGTCTCTACTGAGACCAGCCTATCTTCCTCAGCTGACATAAAATCCACCAAAACAATGTTTTCCAGATCTGTGTCATTCCCTTACACCTAGACTATAATACGTTTTTTTCCAGATATAAGGATCTGTTGGCTATTCCTTCATACTCTCAAAATTCATTTTTTTTCTTTTTACAGTTTATTGTTTGGTACAAAAACAGGCTCCTTAACTCTTTGAATAAACATCTCATAGACTCGTGCTCCTAGATTACAAAAAGTCAAAGCCAATTTTCTTTGACACTGGGCCCTTGACTCTGACATTCAAGTCACCATAACAGAAACCGGAGCTGTTCTATCTTACGTTCTGGAAGGTGCCTCAACAAGACATGTTAAGAACTGGTTAAAACTTGTAGCATTTAAAAAGATCCATCTTGTCTTCCAGTGCCTATGGATAATAACAAAAAGGGAATCCCAGAGATCTGCTATTGAGTTAGAGAAGGACAACTGCAATAAGATCCACTCTTTTAAGTTCCAAAAGGAAACTTGAGGCCAGATGTGGTGGCTCACAGGTATAATCACCAGCACTTTGGGAGGCCAAGACTGGAAAACCCATTGTGCCCAGGAATTTGAATTTGAGACCAGCCTGGGAAACACAGTGAGATCCCATCTCTACATTTTTTTTTTTTAAACAGAATTTGCGGGCGTGGTGGCTCGCGCCTGTAGTCCCAGCGACTCAGGAGGCGAAAGGATCGCTTGAGTGCAGGAGTTCGAGGCTGCAGTGAGCTATGATCGAGCCACTGCACTCCAGCCTGGGCAACAGAGCGAGACCCTGTTTCAAAAGAAAAAACAGAAAGAAAAGAAAAAGGAAACTTATAGCCCAGCCAGAGGAGGAAAAGCAACACCCAAAGTTAGTAAATGTGCAAGACAGCCCGGCTCCCAGCTGAGACTCCCGCTGATGTGATCAGGACTTCCGGGCTTGCTCTCTCGCCGAGGGTATTTGCTGTCCATGCGTGCACCGCCCACCCGAGTGCCCCACGCAAGTTCGGTGACCTCTGCCCAGCCAAGAGCAGGGGAGGATCTCGCGGCCAGGGCCCCGCGCGGCTCACCCTCCACGGCGTGGTTCACCTCTTGGATGAACAGCTGCAGCTTCATCACCAGGGTGGCTGCGTGGCCATCCGCCTTCCCGGACGCCGCCTCCTTGGAGCCGGCCCTGAAGGCCGCATTGATCCACTCCTTCACGTCGAAGTCGTCTGCCAGGAACTTGGAGAAGTCCATGGCGGCACTGTGTAAGGCCTGGCGTCCAGGACTTAACAGTTGGCTTCGGGCGGCAACGAGGATGCAGAAGCGAGCGAGCCTGAGAGAGCACCGAGGCTAGCCTCTGAGACGAACCCCAGAAACTCCAGGACGGGTAACTTGCCCCTTTGCGCTTCTCTGTTCAGCCCACTCAGGTTGCGGCTGGGAATGACCCTCGCCGCCCGCCGTTCTTCTTCCGGAAATCGTTGGCTGTTACCATAGCGACTGCGGGCGTCCGGAGCGCTGAGCAGAGCTGGGTGTGGGAAGAACGCCCCGGACTGAGAGCTCCCGGCACCGACAAACATCCCACGTCAGCTACCATTTGCCGAGGACTAAACTATGTGCTTACTATAAAGCCCTGACATAGATTAGCGCATGTATGCGGTGACTTGCGCCTGTAATCCCAGCTCTTTAGGAAGCTGACGCGGGAGAATCGCTTGAGGCCAGGAATTCGAGGACAGCCTGGGCAACAGTGGAGCGCATTGGGCAGCAATGGAGTGCGATTGAACGATCTCTGCTCACTGCAGCCTCAAATTCCAGGGCAACTGAACGATCTCAGCTCACTGTAGCCTCAAATTCCTGGGCTCAAGCGATCCTCCCACCTCCGCCTCTAGAGTAGCTGGGACTACAGGCGCGCGACCACACGCCCAGCTATCCCTCTCCCTCTCCCTCTCCCTCTCCCTCTCCCTCTCCCTCTCCTTCTGCCTCTGCCTCTCCTCCCCTCCCCCTCCTCCTCCTCTCCCCCTCCCCTCCCCTCCCCTCCCCTCCTCTCCCCTCTCTCCTCCAAGTTGTGACCGGAGTCTTGCTCTGTCGCCCAGGTTGGAGTCAGGTAACGCAATCTCGGCTCACTGCAACCTCCGCCTCCCGGGTTTAAGCGAGTCTCTTGCCTCAGCCTCCAGAGTAGCTGGGATTACAGGCGCGTGCCACCACGCCCGGCTACTTTTTGTATTATTAGTAGAGATGGGGTTTCACCATGTAGGCCAGGCTGGCCTCGGACTCCCAACCTCAGGTGATCCGCCCGCCTCGGCCTCCCAAAGTGCTGGGATCACAGGCGTGAGTCACCTCGTCCGGCCTAATTATTTTCTTTGATGTGTTTTTAGGTGCAGACCTTTTAAAGTTTGATTAAGTTCCTTATCGCCTTTTCTTTTATGGATCATGCTTTTGGTGTTGCAACTGAGAAATCTGTGCATAACCCACAGTCATAAACAATTTCTCAGCCTGGGCAACGTAGGAAGACCCCGTCTCTGCAAAAAATTTAAAAATTAGCCGGGTGTGGTGGCGTGCGCCTGTAGTCTCAGCTACTCAAGAAGCTGGGGTGAGAGGATTGCCTGAGCCCAGGAAGTCGAGGCTGCAGTGAGTTGTGATCATGCCACTGCACTCCAGCCTGGGTGACAGAGCGAGACTCTGTCTCGAAAAGAAAATAAGAAAAGGTAGGGGAAGGTATGAGGGTATTCTTTAGGTTCTAAAGTTTTATGTTGTTTCAAGAGTGGGACGAACTCAAGGGGGAGAACAAGATGTCATCCTTGGAAACCCTACAGGGGAGTTTTCCAGGGTGGCCTGTCGTTGGGGTATGAGTGGCTGGCTGCCATCTCCATGCCTGATAGCCACTGGTTTTTCATTGGCATCTCCCTTGGTTTGTCTCATTCTTCTGGGTTGAGTAGGTTTTAACTGGGGTAACCCTTCTGCTAGGAGTCCCAATTATTTGGGGGGAGGGGAGAGGAGGGAAGGAGACAGGAGGGGAGCAATGCGTGGAGGGGAGAGGAGGGGAGGCGAGGGGAGCAATCTGATAGTGTAAGTCCTCTTACTTTGTTCTTGTTAAAAATTTAGGCCGGGTGCAGTGGTTTACGCCTGTAATCCCAGCACTTTGTTAGGCGGAGGCGGGCGGATCACGAGGTCAGGAGTTTGAGATCAGCCTGACCAACATGTCAAACCCCGTCTCTACTAATAATGCAAAAATTAGCCGGGCATGGTGGCACACACCTGTAATCCCAGCCACTCAGGAGGCAGAGGCAGGAGAATCGCTTGAACCTGGAAGGCGGAGGTTACAGTGAGCCGAGATCCGCCACTGCATTCCAGCCTGGGCAACAGAGCCAGACTCCATCTCAAAAAAAAAAAAAAAAAAAAAAAAATTCCTGCTGGAATTTTCATAGGGATTATGTTGAATTGTTGAACTGATGGATTAATTTTAGGAGAATTCCCATCGTGACAATATTGACTCTTCGAATCCATAACGTGAAACGCCTGTTCATTTATTTAGATTGGAATTTTTTAGCCTTGGCACAATTGAGGCCAGATAATTTTTGGTTATGGGAGTGTCCTATGCATTGTAAGATATTTTGCAGCATCCCTGGCTGCTACCCATTGGGAGCAACATCCTCTCCTCCAAGTTGTGACAACCAAAATCTGTCCACACAGTGCCAAGTGTCCCCTAGTGGGAATCACCCCTGGGAATTTAGATCTGATTTAGATTTTCTTTAATTTCTCTCAGCAATATTTTGTAGTTTTCATTGTATAATACAAGTCTTGTGCTTATTTTGTTTGTTTATTTATAAGTATTTCCTTTGCCGGGCACAGTGGCTCATACCTGTAATCCCAGCACTTTGGGAGGCCGAGGCAGGTGGATCACAAGGTCAGGAGTTCGACAGGAGACCAGCCTGCCCAACATGGTGAAACCCCATCTCTACTGAAAATACAAAAATAGCCTGGCGTGGTGGTGTGTGTCTGTAATCCCAGCTACTCAGGAGGCTGAGGCAAGAAAACTGCTTGAACCCAGGAGACAGAGGTTGCAGTGAGCAAACTCTAATCCAGCGCCACTGTAATCCAGCCTGGGTGACAGAGTGAGACTCCGTCTCAAAAAATAAATAAAATAAAATAAGTGTTTCCTTTTAATGCTACTGTGAATGGAATTTTCTTAATTTTCATAGTTTCTTGTTACAGAAAAACGACTTTTGTGTGTGTGTGTGTGTGTGTCAGAGTCTCGCTTTGTCACACAGGCTGGAGTACAGCAGGGCAATCTCAGCTCACTGCAACCTCCGTCTCCCAGATTCAAGCAATTCTCCCACCTCAGCCTTCCAAGTAGCTGGGATCACAGGCATGTGCCACCAAGCCCGGCTAATTTTGCATTTTTAGTAGAGACGGGTTTTTGCCATGTTGGTCTGGCTGGTCTCAAACTTCTGACCTCAGGTGATCCACCCACCGGGCCTCCCAAAGTGCTGGAATTACAGTCATGAGCCACGGTTCCCAGCGTGAATCAGTTGTTAATAATGAGTTTAACTGTATAACAAACCTGCAATTGTACCCCTAAACCTAAAAGTTTAAAAATACATGGGCCCTTATTAAAAATTGTCCATTTTGGGCTGGGCGCAGTGACTCACCCCTGTAATCTCAGCACTTTGAGATGCCGAGGCAGGCAGATTACTAGCTCAGGAGTTCGAGATCAGCCAACATGGTGAAACACTGTCTCTACGAAAAATACAAAAAATTAGCCGTTTAGCTGGGTATGGTGGCAGACACCCATAATCCCATCTACTTAAGAGGCTGAGGCAGGAGAATTGCTTGAACCCAGGAGGTAGAGGTTGCAGTCGGTGGAGATCGAGCCATTGTACTCCAGCCTGGGCGACAGAGCAAGACTCCATCTCAAAAAAAAAAAAAAAAAATATATATATATATATATATAGAGAGAGAGAGAGAGAGAGAGAGAGAGTCGGTTTTGAGGCCAGGCACGGTGGCTCACACCTGTAATCCCAGCACTTTGGGAGGCCGAATCACTTGAGGTCAGGAGTTCAAGACCAGGCTGGCCAACAGGGTGAAACCTCATCTCTACTAAAAATACAGAAATTAGCCGGGCATGGTGGTGGGCGCCTGTAATCCCAGCTACTTGGGAGACAGAGGCAGGAGAATCGCTTGAATCCGGGAGGTGGAGGTTGCAGTGAGGTGAGATTGCGCCACTGCACTGCAGCCTGGGAGACAGAGCAAGACTTTGTCTAAAAAAAAGAAAGTCTATTTTATGTGATATTAACATGGCCACTCCAGCTTTCTTATGATTCTTGCATGGCTAATTTTTTTTTTTTTTTTTTTTTTTTTTTTTTTTTTTTTTTTTTTTTGGTAGTCTCAGCTGCTAGGGAGGCTGAGGCAGGATCGCTTGAGCCTGGGAAGCAAAGGTTGGAGGGAGCCGTGATCGTACCACTGCACTCCAGCCAGGGCAACAGAGCAAGACTCTATCTCAAAAATAATTGTCCATTTCATCCGAGTTGTATTTGTTGGCATAAAATTGTTCAAAGGATTCTCATATAGTCTTTTCTCATCCGTAGAATTGTGGTGACGTCTGCCTGTTCTTTCCTGACTTTGGTATCCTATTTTTTTTCCCTTGGTCAGTCTGCTGAAATTTGTGAATTCTGTTGCTCTTTTAAAAGAACTGGCTGCAGGCCAGGTGCGGTGGCTCACGCCTATAATCCCAGCACTTTAGGAGGCCAATACGGGCAGATCATCTGAGGTCAGGAGTTCAAGACCAGCCTGGCCAACATGGTGAAACCCTGTCCCTACTAAAAATACAAAAAGTAGCCAGCCATGGTCGTGGGCGCCTGTAATCCCAGCTACTCGGGAGGCTGAGGCAGGAGAATTGCTTGAACCTGGGAGGCAGAGGTTGCAGTCAGCCAAGATCAGGCCACTGCACTCTAGCCTGGGTGACAGAGCAAGACTCTGTCTCAACAAAACAAAACAAAATAAAACAAAAGAATCAACTTTGACTTTGTTAATTTTTTTCTATTCAACTTTGTTAATTTTTTTTCTATTTTTCATTTTCTATTACTGATCTCTGTGCTAATCAGTCTCCTTTCTTTCTTTGAATTTAGTTTGCTCTTTGGTATATTAAAGTAGAATCTTAGGTTACTGATTTGAAATACTTTCTTTTCTCATATAAGCATCTAAAATTACTAATTTTTCCCTCATAGTCTAATGGCTAGGAAAAAATAAAAACAAAAAATAAAATGATAAAGCAAGACACTGTCTCTACAAAAAACTTTAAAAAATTATCTAGCCATGGTGGTTTGCACCTGTAGTCCCAGCTACTCAAAAGCCTGAGAGGCCAGAGATCATCTGAGCCCAGGAATCCGAGGCTGCAGTGAGCTATAATAGTGCCACTGCACTCCAGCCTGGGTGACAGTGTGAGAGCATCTCTAAAAAAACTTTCCTCTGAGGCCGGGCGCGGTGACTCATGCCTGTAATCCTAGCACTTTGGGAGGCCGAAACGGGTGGATCACCTGATGTCAGGAGTTCATGACCAGCCTGACCAATATGGTGAAACCCCGTCTCTACTAAAAACACACAAACTAGCCGGCCATGGTGGTGGGCGCCTGTAGTCCCATCTATTCAGGAGGCTGAGACTGGAGAATCACTTGAACCCAGGAGGCGGAGGTTGCAGTGAGCCAAGATCATGCATGCCATTGCAGTGACAAAGCAAGACTCCATTAAAAAAAAAAAAAATCCTCTGAAGCATTGCTCTAGCTGTAATTCATAAATTTTAACGTTTTCATTTTTATTTGATTCTAAATGTTTTTAAATTTTTCTTGTGACTCATTTAACCCATGGGTTATTTAGAAGCATGTTAATTTCCAAATAGTTGGGTATTTCTTGGATTTCCTGTTGTTGATTTCTAATTCAATTCCATGTGATTAGAAAACATACTTGGTATGATTTATACGTTTTTTTTTTTTTTTTTTTTTTTTTGAGACGGAGTCTCAGTCCGTCTCTGGACTGGAGTGCAGTGACACGATCTCGGCTCACTGCAACCTCCACCTCCCAGGCTCAAGCTATTCTCCTGCCTCAGCCTCTCAAGTAGCTGGGACTACAGGCACCTGCCACTACACTTGGCTAATTTTTTTTTTTTGAAACGGAGTCTTGCTCTGTTGCCCAGGCTGGAGTGTAGTGGCGCGATATCCGCTCACTGCAAGTTCCGCCTCCCGGGTTCACGCAGTTCTCCTGCCTCAGCCTCCCGAGTAACTGCGACTACAGGCGCCCATGCCCGGCTAATTTTTTGTATTTTTAGTAGAGACAGGGTTTCACCGTGTTAGCCAGAATGGTCTCAATCTTCTGACCTCATGATCCACCCGCCTCGGCCTCCCAAAGTGCTGGGATTACAGGTGTGAGCCACCGCGCCCGGCTGGTTTATGTTCTTTTATTATTTGTAGAGATGGCATCATGCTTTGCTGCCAAGGCTGGTTTCAGAATCCCCCAGGGATTCAAGCAATCCCGTCTCAGCTTCCCAAGGTGCTGAGATTGCAGGCATGAGCCACTGTGCCTAGCCCTTAAATTCTTTTAAATTTATTGAGACTTGTTTAATGGCCTAGCATTGGTCTATCCTGAAGACTGTTCCATGTGCACTTGAAAATATGTATCTGCAGTCATTGGGTGGAGTGTGGTATATATTTTAGCTACATTAATAGTGTTGTTCAACTATTTTATATCCTTGCTGATTTTCTATATAGTTGTTCTGTCATTACTGAAGGTAAGGTATTGAAATCTCCAATTATTATTATTTTTGAGACAGTCTTGCTCTGTCACCCAGGCTGGAGTGCAGTGGCACGATCTCGGCTCACTGCAAACTCACCTCCCGGGTTCAAGTGATTCTCCTGCCTCAGCCTCCTGAGTAGCTGGGATTACAGGCGTGTGCCACCACGCCCAGCTAATTTTTGTATTTTTTAGTAGAGATGGTGTTTCACCATGTTGGTCAGACTGGTCTCAAACTCCTGACCTCGTGATCCACCCGCCTTGGCCTCCCAAAGTGCTGGGATTACAAGCGTGAGTCACTGTCCCCGGCCCTATTATTTATTTATATTTTTTGGAGACGGAGTTTCGCTCTTCTTGGCCAGGCTGGAGTACAATGGTGCGATCTTGGCTCACTGCTACCTCCGCCTCCCAGATTCAAGTTATTCTCCTGCCTTAGCCTCCCGAGTAGCTGGGATTACAGGCATGCACCATCACACCCGGCTAATTTTGTATTTTTAGTAGAGAGGGTTTCTCAATGTTGGTCAGACTGGTCATGAACTCCCAACCTCAGGTGATCCACCCACCTCAGCCTCCCAAAATGTTAGGATTACAGGCATGAGCCACCGTGACTGGCCTCCAATTATGATTGAATTGTCAATTTTTACACTCGATTGTATTACTTTTTGCATTAGGTATTTTGGGGCTTTGATGTGAGGTGCATATACATTTTATAATTTTATGTCTTCCTGGTATATTGATCTTTTATCATTATTAAATGTTTTTTGTCTCCAGTAATATTTCTGTCTTAAAGTCTATCTTTGTGCCAGGTGCGGTGGCTCACACCTGTAATCCCAGCCCTTTGGGAGGCCGAATCACTTGAGGTCAGTTCAAGACCAGCCTGGCCAATATGGTGAAACCTTGTTTCTACTAAAAATACAAAAATTAGCCAGGTGTGGTGGTGGGCGCCTGTAATCCCAGCTACTTGGGAGGCTGAGGCAGGAGAATCGCTTGAATCCAGGAGGTGGAGGTTGCAGTGAGGTGAGAACACACCACTGCACTGCAGCCTGGAAGACAGAGCAAGACTCTGTCTCAAAAAAAAAAACGCTATTTTGTGTGTGATATTAACATAGCCACTCCAGCTTGCTTATGATTACTACTTGCATGGCTAATTTTTTATCCTTTACTTCTGATTTGTGAACCTAAGTGTAACTTTTGCAGACAGCATAGAGTTGGCATTTGGTGATGGTGGTGTTTTCAATCCAGTATGACAGTTTCTGCCTTTCTGGAGACAGGGTCTGGCTCTGCCACCCAGGCTGGAGTGCAGTGATGTCATCTTGTCTCACCACTGCCTCCTCTGCAACCTCTGCCTCCTGGGCTCAAGCCAACCTCCCACCTCAGCCTCCTGAGTAGCTGGGACTACAGGCACATGCCACCATTCCCAGGTAATTTTCTGTAGAGACAGGGGTTTCACTATGTTGCCCAGGGTGGTCTCAAACTCCCGGGCTCAAGCAATCCTCCCATCTCAGCTTCCCAAAGTGCTGGGATTACAGGCTCGGGCCACCACATGGTTTCCTCACAAGTTAAGGCAGGTAGTATTTCTATTTCCAAAAGAGGGAACTGAAGCTGAGATGAGGCTATGCTGTAGAGAAACTTGAATGCTAGGGCAATTGATTTTACTTAATCCAAGAAGATATGCAGTACTAATTATATATGATTAGAGATGTAGTAGGGTCAGGCTAGGCATGGTGGCTCATGCCTGTAATCCCAGCACTTTGAGCGGCCAGGAGTCCAAGACTAGCCTGGGCAACATGGTGAGGCCTTCATCTCTACAAAAATTTAAAACGTCAGGTGTGGCAGCATGCATCTATCTGTGGTCTTAGCTACTTGGGAGGCCAAACTGGGAGGATCCCTAGAGCCCAGGAGCTTGAGGCTGCAGTGAGCTATGACCATGCCACTGCACTCCAGCATGTCTCTTAAGAAAAACTGGTCATGTAAAGAAGGCACAAGAACACCATATGACAATGAAGGCAAAGGCTGGAGTTACGCAGCTGCAGGCTAAGGAAGTCAAAGATGGTGGACGCCAGCAACAACCAAGAGGGAGAACCATGGCCCCAATATTAGACTCCCACCCTGCAGAACTCAGACAACACATCTGTTGACTTAAACCACCCAGCTTGCGGTACATTGTCATAGCAGTTCTAATGAACTAATACAGAGAAAAATAAACATTTTGACTGTTACTTTGGGTTTGTTTATTGCAGCTGATCCTGATCTTAACAAAGGGTATGGTCAGATTTTTTTTTGTTTGTTTTTTGAGATGGAGTCTTGCTCTGTTGCCCAGGCTGGAGTGCAGTGGCATGATCTAGGCTCACTGCAAGTCCACCTTCTGGGTTCAAGCGATTTCCAGCTAATTTTTGTACTTTTAATAGACAGGGTTTCACCATGTTGGCCAGGCTGGTCTCGAACTCCTAACCTCGTGATCCTTCGCCTTGGCCTCCCAAACTGCTAGGATTACAGGCGTGAGCCACCACACCCAGCTGGTATGGTCAGATTTTATTATCAACCTTTTCTGCTGCCTATAAAAATATTCATAAGTTATCAGTATTCTTAGCACAATTTCTGTGGTTTTATGAGGAGAGGCTGTGAAATGAAGTGATGAAATGGAAGTCACCACTGTTACAATGGTTAAAAAAATCTCAGATGTGAAGGTGATTTGAGAAACAGCACCTAAATTTATAGACTATCTATTGTATCTGCTATTTTGTACACCTCATTAAATTCTCACCAAAATGTGTGAAGTAGACTTCTAACATTTTTACCATTTACAGATATAAAAACTGAGACCCAGAGACCCAGGTGGCAAAAAACTAGAAATTGAACCTGGCTCCCCAGCCCATACTTGGTTCACTCTAGCGCACAGGGCTGCCAGAATCGAGACAAGAGAGGGTTGCCCGGGAAAAGTCCAGTCTGCTTGGGCGCCTGGGAATGCTGCCAGTGGGAGGGAGAGGATACAAGAAACAATGAGGGAATTGCTACCGAGTTTTAACATGCAGCACTTTCAACACATAAATGCTTGATTTGTACCATATGAGCTCAGGGAAGAGAGTGGGGTTACGTTTCTAAGTAATTCATACTGATAATGGCATTATCTCCAAGCTATCTATAGTGTTACATGAAAAGAACAAAACACAGAACAGTATACTATGTTTTCTTGAACATGCCTAGAATCCCTCTGAAAAGACAGAGGAGGGTGGTAACTGGGTGGGAAGAATTTTCACCTTTCGTAATTTTGAATCATGCCAATGTCTTTGTCTTAAAAAAAGCCAACACTGAGCATAAAAAATAAGGTTTTATTTTCAGCTTAGATTTTAGAAAGCTCAGATAAAATTGAAAGAAATTTTATAATTCCACGACCCAAAGATTACCACTGTGACATGTGCACACAAACATCTTGGTGCATCGCTTGGCTTTAAAACAAACTGGGGTCAGGACATGGTGACTCATGCCTGTAATCCCAGCACTTTGGCAGGTCAAGGCAGGAGGAACGCTTGAGCCCAGGAGACCAGCCTGGGCAACACAAGAGATCCAGTCTTTACCAAAAACTGAAACATTACCTGGGCGTGGCAGCATGTACCTGTAGTCCCAGCTACTCCAGAGGCTGAAGCTGGAGGATCGCCTGAGCACAGGAATTCAAGGCTACACTGAGCTACAATCGTGCCACTGCACTCCAGCCTGGGCAAAAGAGCAAAGCTCTGTCTCAAGAAAACAAACCAACCCACTTTCACACTCTTGACGCTCGGTAAGCATCTTCTATAATGGGTATATTTAAAGGATTTGGGATTAATATTGTAGTAGGCAAGCACTATTTGTATTCTAGAATATTGCCTTTGCTTTCTACCTTTAACATTTGCTGTCTTAATTTACACTATTTGTACTAGGTAATATTCGCTTTTCTTTTGGTTGTCATTTATTCTGTTTTCAACACTATTTTCATGACCTATTTGTGTTCTGAGCGGCTCACAGATAAGGAAACATTTTGCCCAGTCCGTGGAAGATAACAGGGAGAGTAATTAACTGCAGCATATGTAGGCAAAAGGTTATGACAAAACATGGCATTATCAGGGCTTGAAAGGACTTTATTGTGGCTGTGGTGAAGCAGGCCCTGGTCTTGGCAGATACCAGAAGGGCACTGAGTGTCAGCGTGCAACTTGAATTTGATCCCATAAAGTTAGGCATCAGGAAGCCATTCAGAATTTTTCACCCGGTCAGATGCTCAGATTTGCTAGAGAACTCTGGTAGTGGCAAGAACCAGAGCTGGTACTCAGAATTGGGACAGAGGCATCGTCTCCCCCATCCCCCCCGCCAAAAAAGTCCAAACCAGAGCAGTGGCAACGTAAGTGCAGGGAGGACGTGATGTGGATTATTTAGAAAACAGGCCACTTGACATACAACTACTCCGCAGATACAGATGAAGCAGGAATCAGGGACCCAATAAGTCTCAGGTGCTTTCAAGTAAGAGCATGTAGGTGGAAAGGGGCAGGACTCTGTGTTCCATTCTAAGTAACTGAGATTGAAGCAACAGTGGAACCTCCAGATACAGATATCCACTGACAGACTGAAATATGATCTGGGGACAGCAAGGAGGTGGCAGCTTGAGAGAGGTCTACAATCCATCTAATGGTTTAGAGTCACCTGACTACCAGGCCTCTGTGTGGACGGGAAAGTCCTGAGGACTGGACTCTGGAAAACTACCACTTACAAGACAGAGGAAAAAGAGCAGTCACGGAGGTAGGTCACGAAATAGGGGTCAACAGGACCCCTGAAGAGTTCAGGATACTGGAAAGCACTGGCCATGAGTGCCAGATCTCCAGCACACACATCATGAATTTGCTTCTCCCCAGAGGAAGAGAAGCTCCTTCAGGGTGGTGCCTTGGCTCAGGGTAGCTGGTCAACTACTAGTTTTTTAACAAACAGAGACGAGGTGTCACTATGTAGCCCAGGCTGGACTTGAAATCCTGGGCTCAAGCGGTCATCCCACTCAGCCTCCCAAAATGCTGGGATTATAGGCGTCAGCCACTACTTGTTGAGTGAATGAAGAGGTAGGAGCTGGGCTGTGAGTGGCCACTGGACTTGCTGATTAGAAGGGAGTGATAACATAAACCACAGCCACTTTCAGGACAGCAGCCTGCCTTCTCTCCTCCCACACCTTATCCTGTCCAACACCTAAGCACAGTAAGTACCACTGGGAGTCTGTCTCCTCAAAAGCAAGAATGTTCAGGTACACACGTGTGAGTTCACCTCTGAACTACAGGGGAGAAAGCCTGTCTTTATGTGTAAGTCTCATTCACCCATTTTGACCAAAACCCTTCAGAGGGAGATGCTGTCATTATGATGGGTACCTCTTCAAGACTATGCAACAGCAACAGAGCCTATAAAAACTACACAGAGGCCGGGTGTGGTGGCTCATGCCTGTAATCCCAGCACTCTGGGAGGCCGAGGTGGGCAGATCACCTAAGGTCAGGAGTTTGAGAACAGCCTGGCCAACGTGGTGAAACCCCATCTCTACTAAAAATACAAAAATTAGCTGGGCGTGGTGGCTCACGCCTGTAGTCCCAGCTACTTGGGAGGCTGAGGCACGAGAATCGCTTGAACCTGGTAGGCAGAGATCGCAGTGAGCTGAGATCGTACCACTGTACTCCAGCCTGGGTGACAGAGTGGCCTCAAAAAACAGGAAAAAAAAAAAAAAGGCCACACAGAACACAAGCAAGTAGTTTTAGATTAAAATTTGTCTTATGTGAATTACGGCAAATGAAATCACCCCACTGTTTATCTGTTTTATGAGTTTTTACATCTGCTTAAAATTAGCATACTTGATCTTTTACAGTTTCCACCTCCACTAATTAGTGTTGGCAGATTTCTACTATATGTAGAAGCCAAAAGATCAGATTGTAAAAATATCAGATATTGTGATTAAGAGCTCCAAACAAGCCTTGCAGTTTCAGAGGCAGAAACCCACCCAGCCAGTTCAGCTGCTTGGACTTCAAAGCCCTCCGCCTGGCCATCCCAGCCAGGCTCAGCTTCCTTCTCTCACCCATCAGGCCAAGCAGGACTTGTCAAAAATACACATTCAAGTTCCTAGCACACAGTAGGTGCTCACTAAGTGGGAACTGATTATAAACTTGAATTTTTCCTTCAACAAATATCCACCTCTCCTGTCCAGCTTGCCTCAGATCTTCAGGTTTTCTTCACTGAGGCAGTTAAGTTTCTACATCCTTCAGGAAGTTTCCTTTACTTCTCGACAGAAGACAGTTCCCTTTAGGCCTATCATCTCTAAATGCAACTGGCTTTCCATTTTCCACTTACTCAACACTCCACAAAGTACATTTGCTACATAGTATTTATTTAATGACTGTATATTTAGTCACCACCTCGATCATTGCTAAGCTCTCTTCATGTCTATCTGTACCACAGTTCCCCATCTTAGACTGTGACGTCAGCTGGGAAGGGCTGGCTGTTGGCCGATTCACCATGACCGACATGGTGTGTCACAAAGAGCTCCAAGTAAATGCCGTGAAGGAAGAGGATGAGGATGGAGATGAGGATCCTGAGAAGGGCCCAGACTGGCTGCCCAACCCATGGACCTGAGGCCTGAATAAGGCCTGGGAGCTGCTTTCCCCTCTGCCCAGGAGGCCTGTCCAGGGGCGATTCTAAGGCACAGTGGTGAAGGACATGATTGGTCCCCCAAGTGTGGTCCTCAGGTCTCATGGCACCCACTTGCCTGGGAACAGTGCAACAAGCATTCCATTTAGAAGATCTTCCAGAACACACACAAGAAGCATTGTCTAATGAAAATGGAGACAAGGTCTTTCTTGGAAGAGAGTGCCCAAGAAGATACTCTCTGCCCCAAGACTAACCAGGTCCCTTTTAAGGTCCCTGAGAACAGCAGCCTGGGAGCAACCAAGACTTTCAAAGGCTGACAAGGCACAGAGTGGATGAATGGAACGAACAATACATGAAAAAAAACACTTTGGCTGATAAAACCTCCAACCTGAGGCAGGGACAGTGTCGCTCGCTGACATGCAGAAACATGACTGTAGCAGAGATGATGATGATGAGAAATGCATCGCATTTCCCACACTGCCAATATCCCAAGCCCTGCGCTACCACCCTCTCCCCAAACACACACAGACACACACACACACACACACACACAGCATCTGCAGAATAAGTCAGAGGTTGACACCCAGAGCCTGATGTCAGGATAGGACTCTTGGCACTCTGCACTGAAACACCATTAGTCCCGACTTGACAGCAAAAGTAACGCCAGCCTAAGCTTGAAATGAAGGGTCCGTTTTGTGAAAAGTTAGGCTGCACCCAAGACAGCCAGGTCTGGAAAATCTTTCACTTCTCCTACTTCGCTGAAAGGCTGTCCACCTTGGTTGAATGTCAGCTTGTACCGTAAGCGGATAGGTTCCTGGGATAGAAGAGACAGAAGATGTTAAATCAGTGGAGAGCAACCCAGGAACAGGGTGACCATGTTAAGTCAAGTGAGTGCTTCAAGCAATTCTGACACAAAATACCTAGGATACTGTCTTTGGGACTACAAACAAGGGGAAATAGGCACATATCCTGGGAACCCTTTGATACTTGTGCAGTCCTGAAATCCTGAGATGGGCTGCAATTCAGAGATCAGCTTAGGAAGACAGGCCTTGCCCTTTCAGAGGATTTCAGAGGATTAGGGAGAGTTCATGTGTCCCTCCCTTGGTCCCCAGCTATGACAATCCATCTGATCTTCCTTCAATGAGCCCCAAAGACAGACTCCAGTGAGGGATATTCCACATATACCCCTACCACCCAACCAAATCAGAGACTGACTTACTTTCTTCTTTCTCTTTCCTCTTTTTTCTTTTCTTTTTTTCCTCTCTCCTTTTCTTCTTTTCTCTCTCTCTCATCTATCTATCTATCTATCTATCTATCTATCTATCTATCTATCTATCTATCTATCTATCTATCTATCTGATGGAGTCTCACTCTGTCACCAGACTGGAGTGCAATGGCGCGATCTCGGCTCACTGCAACCTCTGCCTCCTGGGTTCAAGCAATTCTCCTGCCTCAGCCTCCCGAGTAGCTGAGACTACAGGCGTGTGACACCATGCCCAGCTAATTTTTGTATTTTCAGTAGAGATGGGGTTTCACCATGTTGGCCAGGATGGTCTCGATTTCTTGACCCTCGTGATCCATCTGCCTCAGCCTCCCAAAGTGCTGGGATTACAGGCATGAGCCACTGCACCCGGCCGACGTTATTTTATTTTTGAGATGGAGTCTTGCTCTGTTGCCCAGGAGTGCAGTAGTGCAATCTTGGCTCACTGCAACGTCCACCTCCCGGGTTCAAGCGACTCTCCTGCCTCAGCCTCCTGAGTAGCTAGGACTAAAGGCACGTGCCATCACACCCAGCAAATTTTTGTATTTTTAGTAGAGATGGGGTTTCACCATGTTGGCCAGGCCGGTCTCAAACTCCTGACCTCAGGGTGTCCACCTGCTTCAGCCTCCCAAAGTGCTGGGGTTACTTGGGTGAACCACTGCGCCCGGCAAACCAGAGACTTTAGAGCAAGGCCTCAATGTGCCTCTCTCTACCCACAAAGTTACCTCCCCTTACAGTTCGGGGGCTCCCATCTCCCTGCTACCAGAGACACTGGAACATACTTTGTGTGGATTGTCAAGCAGCAGCATCTGAGATATCACAGCTGGAGGCATCAAAGGACTGAATGCAGGAAGCTTGGAGCTGGATGCCGGCTGTAGCTTCACTCTCATTGACTATAGGGGAAGAAAACCAACATGTAACTCATTCCTAACCACAGCTTCCAGGATGAAGATCAGGTGAGGGGGAGCTGGACCTCCCCAACACCCCCCAAGAGGAAATGGCCCTCTTAGACGTGGTACCCCGAGGCACCTATGGGAGCCCAAGCAGACAGACTCCCGCTAATTGTTAAAAGGATCTAAGAGGCCTTTCCTTCCACATGCAGAATGGATCTGGAGTTGTGTGGTCAATAACTGGCATCTGAGAAACAGCATCAACAGCCAGGGCACATCTTGGGTTGAATTCTAACTGTTTCTCACTAGCTCTGTGACCTTGAGTAAAATATTTAATTTCTGAGCCTTGGGTTAACTTATACAACAGGTAGTAGCAGAACATTCCCTACAGGACTACCATGAGAAGTAGAGACTGCATGTCATATTTTTGTCTGTCTTGAATCTTTTCCTTTCAGGATGGGCCCCTTCCCCTGTGACTGTGGGGTGGCTGTTAAGCAGTAGGGCCCCACTTCCTTTGAAAAGGGCTGGATATGTTATCTCACATTGGCCAAGTGCCTCATATCCCAGGACACAAGTTCCTGGTCCAAGGTATGGAAGTAATACCAACAAGGCCAATCAGAGCCCTTTCCTGGGTCATCAGTATACATGCTTCATGCCTGGTGAGAGTTTCTGAGATAAAGAGGGTTAAGGACCACGCAACCCTGGAGCTGTGGGTAGCCACTTTCCTGCTTTGTGGAGAAACTGTCAGAATGGAGACAAAGAAAAGCAGAGTCAAGAGATACAGACAGACTCTTAAGGCATTGTTTAAGAACCTATCTGGATCCACTCATATCTGAAGCCAGATATTCAGGAATCCCCAGTCAGGTAAGCCATTACATTCCCACTTTATCTTCAGTTAGTTTGAGTGAAGATTCTTTCCTTGACACTCAACAGATAAGTCCCAGCAAAGAACCTGGCACTCAAAAACGACAGCCATTACTGAGAAATCCATAACAGATGACTCACCTTTGGCACAGCCACTTGAAACATGATATCCCAGACAGGCTGGGGAGCCGTGCTCATCATGGTCAAGAGCAGCACCTGTACCTCTGGGTGCCCAGGGGCTCCCGTCTGGGAGAAGTGGAGCAGAATTCTGAATCCGTTCCGGTCATACACGATGAGAGGTGGCAGGCTGCCTGGTAGAGAGGGCGCGAGCAGAAGGGTTAACACCACTACAAAACCCCCCCGACAGTCAGGCTGGAAAGAGATATACATGTTATCCCCAGATGCTACTGCTTCTCCATGCAGAACATGTCCAGGACTGAATTCCTCTGCACTACAATAATCCAAGTCCCCATGACTCCAGCTGGACTCCTATGACCCTCCAAACTGACCTCTCCCCACCATTCAACCATCAGACACATCACCAGTTATTAAAAATCACATTTTTTGGCCAGGTGCGGTGGCTCAAGCCTGTAATCCCAGCACTTTGGGAGACCGAGACGGGCAGATCATGAGGTCAGGAGATCGAGACCATTCTGGCTAACATGGTGAAACCCCGTCTCTACTAAAAAATACAAAAAAACTAGCTGGGCGAGGCAGCGGACGCCTGTAGTCCCAGCTACTCGGGAGGCTGAGGCAGGAGAATGGCGTAAACCCAGGGGGCAGGGCTTGCAGTGACCTGAGACCCGGCCACTGCACTCCAGCCTGGGCGACAGAGACTCCATCTCAAAAAAAAAAAACAAATCACATTTTTGAGGAAGATATGATCATGATTAAAATCATGCATGAACACTAGAGAAAACAGAGAATTATCAGCCAGGGGTGGGGGCTCATGCCTGTAATCCCAGCATTTTGGGAGGCCGAGGAGGGTGGATCACTTGAGGCTAAGAGTTCGTGACCAGCCTGGACAACATGGCAAAACCCCATCTCTACTAAAAATACAAAAATTAGCTGGGCATGGTGGTGCACGCCTGTAATCCCAGCCATCTGAGAGGCTGAGGCACGAAAATCACTTGAACTCGGGAGGCAGAAGTTGCAGTGAGCCGAGATTGCACCACTGCACTCTAGCCTGGGTGACAGAGCGAGACTCTGTCTCACAAACAAACCAAAAAACAAACAAAAAAACCACATACACACACACAATCATTAAAAAATAAAATAAATGCTCTTTTTTTTGAGACGGACTTTCACTTTTGTTGCCCAGGCTGGAGTGCAACGGCATGATCTTGGCTCACCACAACCTCCGCCTCCCGGGTTCAAATGATTCTCCTACTTCAGCCTCCAGAGTAGCTAGGAATGCGCCACCACGCCCAGCTAGTTTTTGTGTTTTTAGTAGAGACAGGGTTTCTCCATGTTGGTCAGGCTGGGGGAGGTCAGGCCTCAAACTCCCAACCTCAGGTGATCTGCCCACCTCGGCCTCCCAAAGTGCTGGGATTACAGGCATGAGCCACCGTGCCCAGCCAATGCACTCTTAATTCTACCCAGAAATAAGCACTTATTTCCTTCTAGTCTCTTTTGTGTGAATACAAACACACGCACATGCTCACACACACACACCACCTTATATTTAATTGTACAAAACTGTAGACACCAAATCACCTCAAATTAATAAGTTTAATAGCATTCCAATGGAAATTCTAAAGATACTTTTAATTTAGCTCAGGAGTGACTCTAATGTTTATTTGAAAGGGAAAAACTATGTAAGACTAACCAATAAATTTAAAAAGGGGGGCAGGGCTATAGCAAATACTCAGATAAAATTACAATTCAAGTAAAGTGGCATAAAACAGAACATGTAGAACAGATCTAAATGAGACTGTAACATAACATATCCTTCAAAAATCAGGGCTGGCTCAATGAATGGCACTCAGACTGGTTAATCAGCTGGGAAAACACTTTAATATCAAAATATACATTACTAAAATATAGCTTAGATCTGGGTATGGTGTCTCATGCCTGTAATCCCAGCTACTCAGGTGGCTGAGATAAGAAAATTGCTTGAGGTCAGAAGTTCAAGACCAGCCTGGGCAATATAGTGAGATCTGCCTCCCATCCCCAAAAAGACAATAAAAATTTGCTGGGCGTGGTGGTGCATGCCTGTCATGCTAGCTACCTGGGAGTCTGAGGCAGGAGGATTGCTTGAGCCCAAGAGGAATTTGAGGCTGCAGTGAGCTATGAATGTGCCACTGCACTCCTGCCTAGGTAATGGAGCGAGGCCCCATCTCTAAAAAAACAAAAAAATTTAAAGAAATTAAAACAGCCGGGTAAGGTGGCTCACACCTGTAATCCCAGCACTTTGGGAGGCCGAGGTGGGCGGATCGTGAGGTCAGGAGATTGAGATCATCCTGGCTAACACGGTAAAACCCCATCTCTACTAAAAATACAAAAAAATTAGCCGGGTGTGGTGGCAGGCGCCTGTAGTCCCAGCTACTCAGGAGGCTGAGGCAGGAGAATGGCGTGAACCCGGGAGGCAGAGCTTGCAGTGAGCTGAGGTTGTGCCACTGCACTCCAGCCTGGGCGACAGAGTGAGACTCCATCTCAAAAAAAAAAAAAAAAAAAAAAAAAAAAAAAAATTAAAACACAGTTTAACAATGAAACTACCAAAGATTTAAGAGACTGAAAACATCAGTGGGGTATGGTGGCAAGAGTATGGGGAAAAAAGCAACCTTTTCAGAAGGGAAATTGGTAATACAGATCAAAATTTTAAATGTCTACATGTGGCATTTCACTGGTATTATGATCGCCTAATAATCAGGAAGGTATAAAAGAAAGGTATAAAGAAAGGCATCCAAAGATGTTCTTTGTAGCCCTGTTTTTTTTTTTTAAAGACAGAGTCTCACTGTGTCACCCAGGCTGGAGTATAATGGCGCAATCTCAGCTCACTGCAACCTCTGCCTCCCAGGTTCAAGTGATTCTCTTGCCTCACCCTCCCAAGTAGCTGGGACTACAGGTGCCCACCACCATGCCTGGCTAATTTTTTTTGTATTTTTTAGTAGAGACAGGGTTTCACTATGTTGGCCAGGTTGGTCTTGAACTCCTGACCTCAGGTGCTCCACCCGCCTTGGCCTCCCAAAGTGCTGGGATTACAGGCGTGAGCCACCACACCTGGCCTGTAGCCCTGTTTTTAACAGCAAACAGGTAGAAAGAAATTGACCTTCAGAGAAGGACTGAATAAGCCGGACATAGTGGCGCACGCCTGTAGTCCCAGCTACTTGGGAGGCCAAGGTGAGAGGATGGCTTGAGCCTGGAGGACGGAGGTTGTAGTAAGCTGAGATGGCACCACTGCACTACAGCCTGGATGACAGGGCCAGACCTTGTCTCAACAATAAAATAAAATAAAAAATAAAATAAAATAAAATAAAATACTGAATAAACAGATTACAGTACCTCTATTTAATGGTGCATATATCTATATAGAAGTTCATTAAAAATCACGTTTTTAAAGAACTAAGGGCATAAAAATGGTATAGACTTATAAAGTAACAGTAAATAGAGTAACATTCTGTACACACTATGGTATAAAATTATTAAGAACTGTGTATGTACAAATATACGTACATGATAAGACAAGAAGAAAATCTATCAAGACATGAACAGAATTTCCATCTCTGGCTGGTAATGGTATAGATGATTTTACTTTTCTAGTCCATCTTTTTTTTTTTTGAGACAGAGTCTTCTTTGTTGCTCAGATTGAAGCACAGTGGCACGATCTCAGCTCACTGCAACCTCTGGCGTCTGGGTTCAGGTGATTCTCCTGACTCAGGCTCCTGAGTAGCTGGGGATTACAGGGGCATACTACCACACCCAGCTACTTTTTGTATTTTTAGGGTTTCACCATTTTGGCCAGGCTGGTCTCGAACTCCTGACCTCAAGTGATCTGCCTGCCTTGTCCTCCCAAAGTGCTGGCATTATAGGCGTGAGCCACTGAGTCCAGCCTATTCTATCTTTAATAAAACTCTACATTTTGAACATGTATTTTTAACTTTTTTACTTTTTAAAGTTTGCTTTGTAATAATTTCAGACTTATAAGAAGTTATAAAACTAATACAAAAATTTCTATATACCCTTCATGTAGCTTCCCCAGATGTTAACATCATAACTACAGTACAATTATTGAATTCAGAAAATTAACACTGAACATGTATTATTTCTTAAATCAAAAATCAATAAAGAAATGTACAAAGAGCTCCCACTGTTTACCAACTCTGTTTATTTATAAATTTGTCTGCCTGGCTTTCAGGGCTCTCTGCAATCTAACCTCATCACAAAGAGCCATAGGAGGGCTCTGTGCTAAAGAGCCCAGGCCCTGGAACAGACGACCTGAGTTGTGTCCTGCTGTGCATACTAGTGTAGAGACCGTAGGCACCTTGATTAGCTGAGCCTTCCATTTCCTTCCCTTTGTAACATAGGTAATATCCACTTTTCTGCTTTAATGAGGATCCCTAGAGAAGGAGGATCACTAGACAAATTCTTCCACTCATTTGAATTCTACCTCTTGCCAGTCATTTCAGGCCACATTAAACATTCCCTTCTTGAATCCCAAATCAATGAACATTATGTGCCTAAAGGCTTGCCCATATCCTTGACAGTGTCAATACTAAGGAAGGCTAAGAAAATTAGCTAAAAGACAAAGAAGCAAACTTTTTTTTTTTTTGGGAGACGGAGTCTCACTTTGTCACTCAGGCTAGAGTGTGGTGGCATGATCTTGGCTCACTGCAACCTCCACCTCCTGGGTTCAAGCAATTCTCCTGCCTCAGCCTCCCAAGTAGCTGGGACTACAGGCATGCACCACCACGCCCAGCTAATGTTTGTATTTTTTGTAGAGACAGGGCTTCACTATGTTGGCCAGGCTGGTCTCAAACTCCTGGCCTCAAGTGATCACCTGCCTTGGCCTCCCCATTTTTTTCTTCCCCCCCCCCCGAAATAGAGACAAGGCTATCTTGCCCAGGCGGGTCTCAAAACTCCTGGCCTCAAGTGATCCTCCCACCTCAGCCTCCCAAAGTGCTGGGATTACAGGCATGAGTCACCATACCTGGCCACAACCTCTTACTTTTTGCCCTCATGCAAAATCTCTCCCATTCATCAACCAAATTTAAGGGCTACCTCTACCAAACTGGAATGGAAAAAGCTGGGAGTCTAATAGATTCCCAGGAAAAAAAAAAAGGTGGGGAGTAAAATTGTACTTACTGGGCTTAACAGACTCCAAAGGGACAAACACTTGAGCCAGAGGTGTATTCTGTGAAGATGGGGAAGGAGCCAACGGGCCAGCCTCCCAGGACCAACCTGGAGAGGACTTAGTACCTGGGGGCACTTCCTTGGGGACACTTTTCTGCGAAACATAATTCCTACAAAAAAATAAAAAATATCAAAGACTAGCAAAAATTGTAGCGATTTCCTGGAATTTGGGTTAGGCTTATTACAGAACAAGGGAAAAAAAATCACACACACACACACACACACACACACATACACACAAGGCTTATTACAGAACAAGGGAAAAAAATCACACACACACACACACACACACACACACACACACACACACACACAGTTAGATGTTATATGCCTTTTTTTTTTTTTCTTTTTGATGATACAGTGTCTCGCTCTGTTGCCCAGGCTGGAGTGTAGTGGAACTGCCTCGGCTCACTGCAACCTCTGCCTCCCAGGCTCAAGCGATTCTCCTGCCTCAGCCTCCCGAGTAACTGGGATTACAGGCACCTGCCACCACGCCCGGCTGATTTTTGTATTTTTACTAGACACAAGGTTTCACCACATTGGCCGTGCTGGTCTTGAACTCTTGATCTCAGGTGATTTGCCCACCTCGGCCTCCCAAAGTACTGGGATTACAGGTGTGAGCTAATGTACCAGATGTTACATGACTTTTGTCAAGTAATCAAACTCATACCTCAGCTTCCTCATCTGTTAAATGGAAATAACAGAAGTAATTTACCTTGTAGGCTGTTACAAGATTCAAACGAGACAATGTGTGAAAAGCACTTAGAGGCTGGGTGCGGTGGCTCATGCCTGTAATCCCAGCACTCTGGGAGGCTGAGGCAGGTGGGTCATTTGAGGTCAGGAGTTCAAGACCAGCCTGGCCGACATGGTGAAACCCAGTTTCTACTAAAAGTACAAAAATTTAAAAAAAAAAAAATTAAAAATGAGCCAGGTGGTGGTGGCGCGTGCTTGTGGTGAGCTATCATACCACTGCACTCCAGCCTGGGCAACAGGGCGAGACTCCGTCTCAGGAAAAAAAGAAAAAGAAAGAAAGAAACAAAAGCACTTAAAATGTCCACACATATTAAGAACCCAATAACCTAGAGCCTTTGTTATGAGGGTTGTTCATGTTGTACCTGTCAGGCAGTCCCTGACAATAAGTAGCTCAGGCAGGTTGTTTTCCAGGTGTGATCACAGAGGGACGTGAGCCAGGCAGATGATACACAAATTACACCAGCTATTATCCACTCCATGATTTTGTCCATTTGGGGCACAAACTGAAAACGTTTTAGAAAACTAAAGTCCCGCGAGAAGAAATAACCCACCCTGCCCAAGTGGCTGAAAAAAAGAAGACTGCAAGAAATGACCTCTGGGTGGCAAATGGGAATGAACTCCCAGGACATCCCACTTCTGCCAGAGCCAGGTGGTTTCTATTAGGAACATAGGCACTTTCAGGCTGTTTGGGTGAAGGTAAGCTGCACTTTTCCAGAGACAAAGGGACAGGATCTATGAAAATGTTGTTACATTCACACCTTAGAGAACCTCTCCCTTCAGGGATCTGTACTATAAGGCACTCCCCTAAGCATCTCCAAACTGGAAATTATGTAAATGTGCACAAAAGGGAAATGATCAAATACATCCATGCAATGAATTATAATGTAGCTATTAAGAAGACTGAGGCATATTTATAGAAACTGATATGAAATGCATCACAGATATGATATGAAAAGGTCATGCTGGAGTGCAGTTTGTAAATTAAAATCCTGTTTCTGGCCGGGCACGGTGGCTCAAGCCTGTAATCCCAGCACTTTGGGAGGCCGAGACGGGCGGATCACAAGGTCAGGAGATCGAGACCATTCTGGCTAACACGGTGAAACCCCGGCTCTACTAAAAAATACAAAAAATTAGCCAGGCGTGGTGGTGGGCGCCTGTAGTCCCAGCTACTCGGGAGGCTGAGGCAGGAGAATGGTGTGAACCCGGGAGGTGGAGCTTGCAGTGTGCTGAGATGCGGCTACTGCACTCCAGCCTGGGCGACAGAGCAAGACTCCGTCTCAAAAAAAAAAAAAAAAAAAAAAAAATCCTGTTTGTGTAACAAGCCACAAGAATGCACCACTACTTGTACAGAAAAAAAGCAAAGACGGAACATTCAACCTTGCTTTTAGGGAGTGGTACTTTGCACTTTGTTGTATATTTCTCTATGGATCAAATTTTACTTAACTTCAATTACATGGTTATTAGAAGGGAAAACAAAAACAAACAGCAAAAACCTCATGTTCTATTATTCCTAGTCCTTAAATAAACCCCCTTTCAGATGTCTTGGCCAAAGCAGGTATTTTCCAACGACTTAGGAAAGAAAGTAAAATGAGAAAAGGGAAGCAGCATATTAAACTTTTGTCGAGACAGGGTCTCATTCTGTTGTCCAGGCTGGAATGCAGTGGCATGGTAATGGCTCACTGCAGCCTCGACTTTCCAGGCTCAAGTCATCCTCCCACCTCAGCCTCCTGAGGAGCTGGGACTACAGGCATGAGCTACTACGCCTGGCTAATTTTTGTGTTTTTTGTAGAGATGGGGTTTTGCCATATATCCCAGGCTAGTCTTGAACTCCAGGGCTCAAGCGATCCACCTGCCTTGGCCTCCCAAAGAGCTGGGATTACAGGTATGATATGGTTTGGCTGTGTCCCCACCTAAATCTCATCTTGAACTGTAGCACCCACAATTCCCACATGTCCTGGCAGGGACCCTGTAGGAGAGAACGGAATCATGGGTGCAGTTTCCTCACACTGTTCTCATGGTAGTGAGTCTCATGAGATCTGACGGTTTTATAAGGGGAAACCCTTTTTCATTTGGCTCTCATTCTCTCGTCTGCTGCCACATAAGACACGCCTTTTGGCTGAGTGCAGTGGCTCATGCCTGTAATCCCAGCACTTTGGGAGGCAGAGGCAGGCAGATTATGAGGTCAGGAGATCAAGACCATCCTGGCTAACATGGTGAAACCCCATCTCTACTAAAAAAACACAAAAAATTAACCAGGTGTGGTGGCATACGCCTTAATCCTAGCTACTCAGGAGGCTGAGGCAAGAGAATCGCTTGAACCCGGGAGGCAGAGGTGGCAGTGAGCTGAGACTGCACCACTGCACTCCACCTACGGTGACAGAGCGAGACTCTGTCTCAAAAAAAAAAAAGAAAGAAAACATGCCTTTTGCCTTCCGCCATGATTGGGAGGCCTCCTCAGCCACGTGAAACTATGAGTCCATTAAACCTCTTTTTGTTTTTAAATTACACAGTCTCGGGTATGTCTTTATCAGCAGTGTGAAAACGAATTCATACAAGGCATGAGCCACCGCACCTGGCCTAAACTTTCAACAGAAAGATGATTCTCGGCCAGGCAGACGGATCACCTGAGGTCAGGAGTTTGAGATCAGCCTGGCCAACATGGTGAAATCCCATCTCTACTAAAACTTAAAAAAAAATTAGCTGGGCATGGTGGCATGTGCCTGTAATCCCAGTTACTCGGGAGGCTGAGGCAGGAGAATCGCTTGAACTCAGGAGGTAAAGGTTGTAATGAGCCCAGATTGTGCCACTGCACTCTAGCCTGGGCAATAGAGCGAGACCCTGTCTCAAAAAAAAAGAAAAAAAAAAAGAAAGATGTTTCTCCAGGGCGAGAGGCTGTCTTAGAGCACCATTCTTTGGCCCTTGTCCCATGAGAAGGAACTGCACTCAGGAGCCACACTCTCCCACTCCCCTTGCCCAGAAGACTCACAGAGGGCCCGGAGCTGGCTGTGGTGAGAGGAGGTCCAGCAAATTCCTGTCTGCAGAAGGGTTCTGAACACCACTGCCTGGCAGTGTGCTGGAGGAGGGATTCCTCTTTTCCTCACAGCAATTCTGACCAGCAACCTGTCAAATCAGGAATGGCTAAAGTAAGACCAGGGTATGAGTGACCATCAGCCACAGTAAAACCAAGGCACAGTTCTCCTGAACCCACCCAAGCTGCTGTGGCCCAGGCTGGTGACATTTCTTGGGGCAAGAGGGGAAAGAAAGGGCAAGATCACACTTGGCTCCTGGGCAGACCTCCAGGAAGCAGGAGTCTGGTGTAACCTGTCTCCCCTGGGGTACCAGCCAGATAGTATGGGTGAGGAAGAGGCTTTGGACCTCCAAGGCCATGATTCCCCCAGGACAGTGCAGGAGCATCTCTCTGCTCGCCAGGCAGTGCTGCCTCACAAGGGCAGGTCTGAGACCCTCCCCTTCTCTCTCTGGGCCCTGGGAAGAGCATCCTCACCGTGCCTGTAACAGGAGCATCACTGATTCCTGTAAGAAAGGAGTGGAGTGAGATGCATGACATTAACTCCACCTGCTTCAAGATGGTAAGTAATGCCACACACACCCTTTCTAGGACATCCAGAAAGTCTAGACAAATAAGCAACTTACTGAAGGTCATGCGACTCATCCATGGCCAATCTGTGACTAATATGCAAGGGAGACCCGCTCAACTGCCCAGAACACCTGATTCCCTCGGCAGCAGGTATGTGCTCCCTGAGGGAACCAGCTCACTCCCCTACTCACAACCACCTTGATTCCCTCAGCAGCAGGTATGTGCTTCCTGAGGGGACCAGCTCACTCTCCTCACAACCATCCTGACTCCTTCAGCAGAAGACACGTGTTCCCCGAGGGTCCAGCTCACTCCCCTACTCACACTCATCCTGACTCGCTCAGTAGCAGACACGTGCTTCCCGAAGGGACCAACTCACTCCCCTACTCACTCCCTCAGCAGCAGGTACGTGCCCCCAGAGGGAACCAGCTCATTCTTCCTATTCACAACCATCTCGACCCCCTCAGCAGCAGGCACGTGCTCCGCGAAGGGAACCAGTTCGCTTCCCTACTGGCACCCATCCTGTGCCTGCTCCCCACAAGGACCTGCCCTCACCCAAGGCTGCCAGGTCTTGATGAAGCAAAGATGGTGCCACAGTCTCCGCCTGCGCAGGTCCATTGTCCACCTCCAAGTCAATCAGGGGGCAGGTCTTCATGCAGCCTGTTGGATTCTGAAAGACTAGAAAGCCCAGGGTTAGGAAGAGAAATCAGTTGGACATGAGAGTAAAGTCTCCACATAAATCCAATCAGCTTCCCTCAGGCCACCTCCTAATCAAATGGTAATGCCCTCCCTGCCCTTCCAAGAACCTTCCACTCAGGTGAGTGTCCTGACACACAAGCTGAGCTGGCATCTGGGACCATAGGGAGCCAAGGTCTGCCTTCCTACCCCAGGGATCACAGGCCATCATGCAAAGGTCCCATCACCCTGGAGAAGAGCAGATTCGGCCTTCTCCAGCTCAGGCCATTCCGAGGCTTCTGACCACAGCTGATCAAAATCACCTGCAGTGCTTGAAAGACGCAGACCTCCAGGCCCAGCTCCAAGCAGTCTTGATTCAGAAGGTCCAAGCCAGGGACCTAAGCAGTGGCAGTTCAACCAGTGCTCCAGGTGATTCTGATACAGCTGACCTGGCACTAGGAACCACTGAGGAAGACCATTTCTTTTGTCTCTAGCTCCCATATGCAAGCATTTATGAGAATTCAAACCCAGGCACAGCTTAGCTATTTGCTTCCGTGTGTAGTCAAAGCTGGGGTCCAGCCCGGCAACCAGCTCATGACGATTCCTGTGGCTGGGCATGGCAACATGAAACCCGCTTTCACAGGAAGGGGAACAAAGGGCAAGTTCTCTCATTTCTATTCCTTAACCCAGACTATGTTTAGGACCCATTTTTTTTTTTTTTTTTTTTTCCTGGGAATTGCAGGTTGCCCTGAGGCAGAAGGCAAGGAGAGCCTTTCAAACATACCTCTGGAGACAGGGATGTCTCCCACTGAGCTGGTCACTCTGTTTCCAAAGGTGACCCGGCCCTCCATCACCTGTTTGTACAGCAGAACTCCTTGGGTGAGGAGGTCATTTGCCTGGAGAATTTCCGCTGAAGAATGAGGGAAGAATCAGAACCCCCTGGTTTGGTGACCAACAATCTCAATCCTTTCTAAGTGTTTCCATAAAACAGCCTTCATATGGCTCGACTATGTTCAGTTTATCCACACCTCCAGCCCCCAGATTGTATCATCGGACCCTATCAGGCCTGGTCAGTTAACCCGAGTCCTAACATGTTAGTAGTTCTCAATGCAGAAGGAAGCAAATCTGTTTACCTTCTACACCTGTACTGTCCAGAGTACTGGCCAGCAGTAAGCACTCAAATTAAGGCCCTTTAAATAACAAACTTTTAACTTTAACTCAGAAGCTGTTGGCTGGGTGCAGTGGCTCAGGCCTGCAATCCCAGGACTTTGGGAGGCTGAGGTGGGCGGATCACCTGAGGTCAGGAGTTCAAGACCATCCTGGCCAACATGGTGAAATCCAGTTTCTACTAAAAATACAAAAAGTTAGCCGGGCGTGGTGGCGGGTGCCTGTAATCCCAGCTATTCGGGAGGCTGAGGTGGGAGAATTGCTTGAACCCAGGAGAGGGAGGTTGCAGCGAGCTGAGATCACGTCATTGCACTCCAGCCGGGGCAACAAGAGCGAAACTCTATCTCAAGAAAAAAAGAAATATCAGAAATAGAAACATTAACAGCATCATGGGGGATGCGATGAGCAGAACTGAGATTGAGAATACTCTCAATTCAGAGGGCCTATTTTCATGCAAGGA
Source organism: Chlorocebus sabaeus (assembly GCF_047675955.1). Lineage (NCBI taxonomy): Eukaryota > Metazoa > Chordata > Mammalia > Primates > Cercopithecidae > Chlorocebus > Chlorocebus sabaeus. Next base: position 21,402,406 of record NC_132908.1, read on the forward strand.
AAAAAGGCTGTGCGTGGTGATTCATGCCTGTAATCCCAGCACTTTGGGAAGCCAAGGCGGGCAAATCACTTGAGCCCAGGAGTTTGCAACCAGCCTGGCCAACATGACAAAACTCCACCTCTACGAAAAGTACAAAAATTAGCCAGGTATGGTGGTGCGCAACTGTAGTTCTAGCTACTCAGGAGGCTGAGGCATGAGAACTGCTTGAACCCAGGAGATAGAGGCTGTAGAGGCTGCAGTGAACTGAGATTACGCCATTGGACTTCAGCCTGAGCAACAGAGTGAGACTGTCTCAAAAAAACGAAAAAGGATTGCAGAGGGCATGCACATGCTATCCACTAAGAGAGACTAAAGAAATATAAACCAATTATACAGTATGGCTTTTCTTCTGCGTCTGATTTAGAACAATTTTTTTTTAAGTTAGCAAGAGATGATTAAAGAGAAATTTTATCAGGGAAATCTGAACACTGACTGAATCTTTGATTATTTTGAAATGTCCAGAGGCTGGAGATTGTGGCTCACGCCACAGTTTAAAACCAGCCTGGCCAAATTGGTGAAACGTCATCTCTACAAAAATACAAAAATTAGCCTGGTATGATGGTGGTTGCCTGTAATCCCAGCTACTTGGGAGGCTGAGGTAGGTGAATGGCTTGAACCCGGGAGGTGGAGGTTGCAGTGAACCAAGATTACACCACTGCACTCCAGCCTGGACGACAGAACGAGACTCCATCTCAAAAAAAAAATTAAAAGAAAAAGGAATGTCTAGAATTTGCTTCAAAACAGACTAGGGAATGGGTGGGTACAAAAAGAGGTACAGATGAAACAAGACTTAAAAAATCAGCTATGAGCTGGTAATCATTAAAGATGAGTGAAGAATACATAGGATTTATTTTACTATTCCCGTCTCTCATGTTTTGAGATTTTCCATAATAAAGAGTTAAATTTTTTTTTTAGTAACTGTGGACAATTTTTCACGTCCCTACGGATGTCCCTTCCATTTTCCAATCGGCCAGGCTCTCTTAGGTGACCTACCTGGCCCCTGAAGGTACAAAAGCTGGTGATCCCTTTGAGACACCACCCACAGCTGTTTCTCTGGCCCCTGCGATTGGTCAGCTTTTCCTGAAGCCTCCAGAGGGATCTTTCTTCTACCTCTCACACCCCAATCTCCATGGTCAATTTCCACCCCTTTTCAGGCTTTAGACCTGCTGCTGATTTCTTACTGAAGCCTGGATCCTGCTGGAAGTCAGTTCTGAGGCAACTCAAGTCACACCCTACCTAAGCACAAGCTCCACGGAACATCAAGTCCACTCTGTCTTGTTCCTGGCACAGCAGCGTGACAGGAGGGACCGAATCTGTCTTGCACCCGTGCTGCTAGCTACACCCAAGGAAAGAAAACTTACCGAGTGCATCATCGTCATCAGTGGTGTCACTCGCCAGCCGGAACAGCGTGGGCCGCAGCTTTTCACACCTCTCATACACGACCTGAAAGAGCACAACGTGGTTCATGACACATGCCCAGGCACCCCACAGCGCCCCCCTTCAGGGCCCCAGGAACCTCTGATCAGGCAGGTGGCAGAGTCTGGGGCTTCAGGAAGCCTCCTGTTGGTCCTAACTCCGAGAGTGCAGGTTTGAAGTAACATGGCAGAGTTTCAGAAAAAGATTACAGGCTACAAGTGTATGATTTTTGAAAATAAAAGAATCTGACTGGGCAGGGTGGCTCACATCTATAATCCCAGCACTTTGGGAGACTGAGGTGGGCAGATCACCTGAGGTCAGGAGTTCAAGACCAGCCTGGCCAACATGGTGAAACCCAGTCTCTACTAAAAATATAAAAGTTAGTGGGTGCCTGTAATCCCAGCTACTCAGGAGGCTTTCTCTTAGGAATTTGGAAAGACAGTAGTTCATTTCTACTAATCTTATAAAGTGGAAGGAGTTATGTGGGGGCTGGCTCTCCTGTGCAGAGAAACATTAAAAAAAAAAAAAAAAAAAACTGGAATGCAGAGGGAGATGGCTGAAACAGACCTGCAGAAGGAGGTGGAGAACAGAGCTCCAAGGGAGACCAAGAGCATGGCTGCCTCGAACCTGCCACAGAAAGGCTGTGGTTTCTTTTTGATTGTTTGTTTGTTTTTGAGATGGAGTTTCGCTGTTGTTGCCCAGGCTGGAGTGCAATGGTGTGATCTTGGCTCACCACAACCTCCGCCTCCCGGGTTCAAATGATTCCCCTGCCTCAGCCTTCCGAGTAGCTGGGATTACAGGCATACGCCACTATGCTCGGCTGATATTGTATTTTTAGTAGAGATGGGGTTTCTCCATGTTGGTCAGGCTGGTCTCGAACTCCTGAACTCAGGTGATCCACCTGCCTCGGCCTCCCAAAGTGCTGGGATTACAGGTGTGAGCCACTGCGCCCAGCTGGACTGTAGTTTCTTAGATGTGACAACAAAAGCACCAGCAAGACATTTAAAAAAAAAGAAAAAAAAAAAAAAAGAAGGCCAGGCATGGTGGCTCATGCCTGTAATCCCAGCACTTTGGGAGGCCAAGGCAGGTGGATCACCTGAGGTCAGGGTTCGAGACCAGCCTGGCCAACATGGTGAAACCCTGTCTCTATTGGTCAGGCACAGTGGCTCACACCTGTAATCCCAGCACTTTGGGAGACTGAGGTGGGCGGATCACCTGAGGTCAGGAGTTCGAGACCAGCCTAACCAACATAGAGAAACCCTGTCTTTACTAAAAAAAAAAAAATACAAAATTAGCCAGGTGTGCTGGCACATTCCTGTAATCCTAGCACTTGGGAGGCTGAGGCAGGAGAATCGCTTGAACCCAGGAGGAGGAGGTTGTAGGGAGCTGAGATCACGCAATTGCACTCCAGCCTGGGCGATAGAGCGAGACTTTGTCTCAAAAAACAAAACAAAACAAAACTTTCCTGCTTCAAAAGATGCTATCAAAACAGTGAAAAGGATGGGAGAAAACTGTCTGATAAGGAACTTGTATCCAGAATACATAAAAAATGCTTGTAACTCAAAAAGACACTCCAAAAGATGGGCAACGGATTTGCAGACATTTCTTCTAAGATGTACAAGCTGCCAATAAGCATAGAAAATAAACAAGCCATTAAGAAACAGAAAGTTGCAACGAGACAGCACTTCACACCCTCCAGGAGGGCTCCGATCAAAAAGATAACAACAAATGTTGGCAGGATGCAGAGAACTGGAACCAATACATTGCTGCTGGGAATGTAAAATGGCACAGCCACTTTGGAAAACAGTTTGGCAGTTTCTCAAAATGTTAATATGGAGTTACCTCAAGATCTAGCAATTCCATTTCTAGGTATATACCCAAAAGAATTTAAAACCTATGTTCACATAAAAACTTAGACAAAGTTCAAAGTCATTAATCGTAATGAATAATTCAAAGGCATCATTCATAATAGCCAAAAAGTAGGAACAAACCAAATGCCCATCAGCTGATAAATGGAGAAACAAAATGTGGCATAGCCAAACAATGGAACACTATTCGGGCATGAACAGAAATGGAGCAGTGACACAAGTTACCAGATGGATGCACCTGCAGGCATTAGGCTACGTAAAGGAAGCCAGACACGAAAGCCCATGTATTGTGTAACCGCACTTGGACAAAGGATCCAAACAGGCAAATCCAGAGAGACAGAAAGTGGATTAGTGGTTGCCAAAGACTGGGGAAAGGGGAGTTTGGGAAAGGGGGAATGACTGTTAATGGGTACAAGGATTCTTTTGGGGGTGATTAAGATATTCTATAACTAGGTAGATATGATGTTTGCTTTTATGGTATGTTAATTATCTCAATAAAGATGCTATATAAAAACTAAGATCTCAAGATGTGGAGGAGCTAGAACTTGCATATGCTGCTGTTAGGATTGTAAAATGGTGCAATTACCCTGGAAGATAGCTTAGCCACTTTGTTTCCTAACAAGTTAAATATATACTTAGCATATGACCTAGTAATTCCAGACATTTACCCACAAGAAATGAAAATAGATGTTCACACAAAATCCCGTGTACACAACTGTTTATAGCAGTGTGACTCATAATCACCCAAAGATGGAAACAACGCAAGGCCCATCAATAGGTACACGCTGTGGTACATCCAGGTGATGGGACAGTACCTGGCAATAAGAAGAAACAAGCTACTGCTACACACAGCAACGTGAATGGATCTAGAGTGAGATCGAGAAGCCAGGCAAAAATAGAGGGTTATGTACTGCATCATTCCATTTATACAAGAGTCTGGGAGTTGTCAGCAAATCAGAAGAGAAAGCAAATCAGTAGCTGCCCGGGGATTGGGGAGTAGGGGAGACAGGAAGGGAGGACAAAGCAGCACAAGTACATCTGGGGAGGTGTCAGATATGTTTACCATCTTGACTCTGAGATGGCTTCATGGGTGCACACAGGTGAAAGCACTGTGAACTCACTTTAGTAAACACGTGCAGCCCCCTGTGTTACACCTGAAGATTACCTGCAGGGCCTCCTGGTCGGGCAGGGCCTGCCCTGGCCTGCGGTACATGCTCAGCATCTCCTGCAGCACCTTCACATGGCTTCGCACTTCCTCCACCGCACTGACCCTCTTGGACACCTTCTCCGATTTTTCTTGTTCCTTTTGGGAAAAAGAATAGGATAGGAGTGAAGGAGCAGAAACTCTGGTTGAAGCCTGAACAAGGGATGGGAAAGAGTCACTATTGAGAGAGCTCACTCAGGGGAGTCACCAGGACGTTAAGTGCATGGGAGAGCTCACACGGTGGATGAAAAAATACTCAAAAGCCCAGAATTCCTGGGGAGGAAACTGCAGTTAGGGGAATGGTGACCGTGACCTCTGCCTCTGTGCCACCAGCCTCAAGCCTTTTGAAAAGCAGTTTTCTAAACCTGGACTTTGTCCATACCAATACCTGTTGCTGGGACCGAAGCTGGTGTCTAGGAAATGCTTTGAGCAGCATGGATGAAAGCAGCTGAGAAGTACGGCAGCAGTGGGCTTTCTGCTTCCAATCACCACCTTGCTGCCCTCGAGGGAGCCTATGGCTGTTCCCCAGAGTTCAGGGCTAGGAGCCACTCTTTCTCCCAGGCAACCATTCCTCTACCCCTCAAGCATAGGCTCATGCACACTGTCCTTCAGCCTCTGTCAAATGCTGCTTCTACTGAACCAACTGGAAGAATGCCCACCTCCTTGACCAAATTCTTGATTAATCGGTTTGCGGCCTGAAGGTCCTCAGGGTGGTTGCTCTTTAGAAGCCTTGTCAGAAGCTGGAGAGAGTGAACAGGAAGAGTAAGTGAGACCACAACTCCCTCAGGACCAGAGCAGAAGCAACAGCTACAGAAGAGTTAACACTAACAACAGCATACATTTTACATGCACTGTCTCACCAAATGGTCCCAAGGACACTATGATGCAGGCACTCTGACTATCCCAATACACCACTGGTTTTTTTTTTTTTTTTTGAGACCGGGCCTTGCTCTGTTGTCAGGCTGGAGTGCAGTGGCGTGATCTTGGCTCACTGCAACCTCTGCCTCCCAGGTTGACACCATTCTCCTGCCTCAGCCTTCCAAGTAGCTGGGACTATAGGCGCGTGCCACCATGTCCAGCGAATTTTTGTGTTTTTAGTAGAGACGGGGTTTCACCATGTTGGCCAGGGTGGTCTCAATCTCTTGACCTCGTGGTCCGCCTGCCTCGGCCTTCCAAAGTGCTGGGATTACAGGCATGAGACACTGTGCCCAGCCCGCCACTGGTTTTCAGTGGGATAGGGGGATGTGGGGGATTACTTCTCCCAGGGGATGTCTGGCCAAGTCTGGAGAAATTTGGTTGTCACAACTAGAAGGGGTGCTACTGGCAGCTTGTGGGTAGAGTCGGGAATGCCGTGAACATCCTACAGTGCACAGGACAGTCCCCAACGACAGGGAATTCTCTGGCCCAAAAGGGGCTAGGTCTGCAGTTGCCCTGGACCATGTGCTTTACGATGCAACAGACCCTGGTGATCCTGTTCATCCCTTCATTTCCAATGCCAAGCAGGACGCCTGGCACAGAGAAGTCACTCAATCTTCATGGAACGGATGGCAGGAAAAGTGGGGATAATGAGGGCTAGTAACACAGGATTCTTTCTCAAAAGTCACACCATACCTCCTTTCTAGCTCCTCCCACCCTCTGCAAACTCAAGGCACCAAGCAGGAGGAAAGCCAGGGAGAAAGGCGGCCCGGAGCCTAGACTAGTCTTGTTCATTCTAACAACAGGGACCTGATGGCCACAGAGTATCTAGGCCCAAGGAGTGGGTACAGGGAGGGGGTGCCGTTGGCAGGCAGACCATACCACGCAGAAGTGAGTACATAGCGTGTAGCCTTCCGACGCTCCATGAACTAGACCTGTGACTGATCAAGAACAGTCATGACCGAAAACACTGCCAGCACTAGGCCAAAGGGTTCCCCACTCACAGGCATCATAGAGTTATCCCTGGGTCTTGGCCACCTTACTCTTCTTGTCCCTCTAGATACTGATGTCCAAGGAACAATGATTTGGGGAGTTCATAGTGGATGAAAAATGGATAGGGCCGGGCTCACTGGCACTGAGAAAGAGCTGAACCAACACACAGCAGCAAGTCCTTCCACTGTCCCCACCCCAATACCACACCCATAGAGGACATGACCCATCACCCACACTTCTCATGAGCTAGCCTTCTGCACCTTCTTTCCCCAAGGAAGGCTGTGCAGAAAAGGGAGAGGGCACAAAGAGCCCAGCACCTTATTAGTCGGCTTATCCGTAAAGAATGCACCCAAATCTTCTGCTACCTCACTCCTAAGGGCCTGTCTGGAGAGGAGAATCCATGTAACCTGCCCCCCTTCACACTCTGATTCAAGCATCAAAGGGCATTTACAGTCCCTAAGGGAAAAGGTCTGATCAGACACCATGTAGGTCTGGTTCCTTACCTTGGACTTTTCTTCATCAGCATCGAAGATGGAGCTCTTGGGCCAGGGAGATGGTGGGGGTAAGATTTTATCCACTGGTAGTTTAGGGTCTTGTTTTATAATTCCTAAAAATGCAATTTACAAAATTAAGACACCAATATGGTACCCAGAAACTTCAGTCAGAATCCAGTATAAAGTCCAGAAACCCCTGGTTCCTGATACCATGCTAGGAAAGCACTGTCAACAGCCTTCAAAGACAACACCCAGTCTATGAATGAAGTTTTACATCATCTCTTAGGAGAATCCAAGGGACCACCATGGTGCCCAGGACATCAGAGCCAATTATGTCAGAGAAGAGCCAGTCCTGAGGGCCTGCAGTCTGTGGGCCCTATGCTATAAAAACATGGATCAGTTTATCCAGCTACATAACTTCCCAGGGATCAAAAGTCTCTGGAGGGTCCCTGATGAAGCTCCTGAAAATGCTGAGTGCATGTGACAGGGAACAACAGTCCATTCTGAACGCAGGTTCCTTTTTTTAAGAGTCCAATATAAAAAGGAATTCAGATTCCCATCTTCCAAACAGGACACACAAGGGTGGGAACTATTACCCCCACTGTGACAACAACAAAACACTGGAAAGTGCGCAAATTCACAACATTTTTGTTGTTTTTGAGACAGATTCTTGCTCTGTCTCCCAGGCTAGAGTGCAGTGGTATGATCACAGCTTGCTGCAGCCTCAAACTCCTGGGCTCAAGCAGTCCTCCCACCTCGGCCTTCCAAGTAGCTGGGACTACAGGTGGGTACCACCACACCCAGATAATTTTTTAAAAATTTTTTTGTAGAGATGGGGTCTCGCTATGTTGCCCAGGCTGGTCTGAAACTCCTGGCCTCAAGAGATTCCTCACCTCAAACTACCAAAGTGCTGGGATCATAGGCGTGAGCCACCATGCCCAGCCTACAACTTCCTTGAATCCATCAGAGAGCTCAGATCACAGGGCAACAACCAAGTAACTTGAAATCTAAGGAAAAAAACAACTTCCAAGGATTGACAAAAGGCAATACCAATAGTAACAACTAAGCTAGAATTATTTTAAAATTGTTTACAGGCCAGTGTGAGCTGCCAAGAGAATACAGAATTTCTGGAGGCTGCAACACAAAGAAAATAAGCTCTTCTCCAGAGGCTCACAAAAATAGCGGGAAGGCCTGAAGGCAGGATTACAGGGAGAAGAGGAACAAACGCTGCAGCCTTAGAGCACTGGTGGAACCCACTGCAGCTAGAGAAGAAATAGGGGAGAAAAAACAAAAACAAACCCTAGTACCCTAGGAGGAGGAGCAGGAATTATGTCCTGGGCCCAGATCTACACTGGCGTGAGGCAGGATCACAAACAGATCCTACCAAGACCCAGGATGCAGTGCCTGCCTAAGAACCAGGCTGAACCAGAACAAAGACTGGCCCTGCCCACCACCCTATCCCTCTGACAAGGGACAGCTGTCTACTGCTACGAGTGGCAAGAACAAGGAGAAAGGCTCTCTCTGAGGTGCAGAGGAAAGTGAAGACCTACAGCTGAGAGAACAGATCCTGAAAAAACTAACAAACTAGCCCCCAACCTAAATACAGGCTAACACTAGAGGAATCTGAAGTCTGATATAACTACAGCAACAACAAATCTCACACCCAGTTCAAATCCTGCCTACCAAAAGGAAAGCTCTACCCAATTCCAGGGATTAAAAACTCCTTACCTCACTGATGGATATGCCAATTACCCTGATTTGATCACTACACATTGTATGCATGAACCAAAATATCACATTGTCTCCAAAAAATGTGTATAAGTATGTGTCAATTAAAAATAAATCCACGGCTGGGCACAGTGGCTCACGCCTGTAATCCAAGCACTTTGGGAGGCTGAGGCAGGCGGATCATTTGAGGTCGGGAGTTCAAGACCAGCCTGAGCAACATGGTAAAACCCCATCTCTACTAAAAATACAAAAATTAGCCACGCATGGTGGCAGGTGCCTATAATCCCAGCTACTTCTCGTGCCTCCTGAACCCAGGAGGCAGAGGTCGCGTGAATGGAGATCGTCCCACTGCACTCCCGCCTGGGCGACAGAGTAAGACACTGTCTCAAAAAAAAAGTACTGAAAGATCTGTCTGCACGTTGTTACTTTCATCACAATAGCATTTTTCACACTCTGGCTCATAGGTAGCATTTATCTGTACTTCACAGTAAGGTTCCACTATTTCAGGAAAAGAGATTAAAGATGGACATGGCGGCTCACGCCTGGGAGGCTGAGGTGGGAGGATCGGATTTGAGCCCAGGAGTTTGAGACCAGCGTGGGCAACATTGCAAGACCTTGTCTCTACAAAAAATAAAAATATTTGGTGTAAGTAAGAGAGCAAGTGAGACAGAGACAGAGATAGAGATAGAGAGAGAGAGGGAGAGTGAGTGTGAGTGTGTGTGTGTGTGTGTGTGTGTGTGTGTTGGGGTGCGGGTGGGAGAGTAATAAGTAAATAAATCAGCTGGGTATGGTGGCACACGTCTGTAGTCCCAGCTACTTGGGAGGCTGAGGCAGGAGAATGGCTGGAGTCCCGGAGGTCGAGGCTGCAGTGAGCCATGACTCCACCACTGTGCTCCAGCCTAGGTGATGGGGCAACACCTTGTCTCAAAAAAAAAAAAAAAAAAAAAAAAGTTAGTTTTTAAGCAACCAAGAATTTTAAAAGATAAGTGCTTTAGTGACATACGTAGCTTGTATTTTGACCTTTGTCACGCTGTGGTTTCCTATGATCCAGGCAACAGAGAAAAAAGCAAGCCTTACATCATCTTTCTAGGTTTGCACTATGGCTTTTAAAGGTAAGTAGATAAAAGATTTATTGTGTAAAAAAAAAAAAATCAAAACTCAGTGTCTATGGTCCTACATAAGAAGTCCAGCTTTCAACAAAAATTATAAGGCAGAAGAAAAAACAGGAAGATACAGGCCGAGCCAAGAGGAAATACGACACAGTAACGCAAGTCAGACCTTGTTTCTTCAGCATCTGATAGGCATCTCGGATCTTGATGTCTTCCGGAAACCAGACTGTCCAACTAAAGAGTATTTCAATGACTCTTCCTTTAACTTTTTCTGTGGCCCAGGACCCCAGGTACTGAAAGTAAAAAGGAAAGAGAATTCTAGAGCTGGAAGGTACTTGGGAGACCGACACTTTAACTGAAGAGGTAGCTGCTGAGGCCCAGAGACACGAGCACCCAGGAATGGTACGAGTGTGAGGAGAGACTAGAGGCCACCCCATCTGGCGCCCAGCCCCGGAGTCCTTCCCGGGATTCAAGGAATTGATCTCCACAATACTCACACTAAACCCCACCATGCAGAGGCCTAGGTCAGAGCCTGTTCTACACCACTGGAGACAGTCATTTTTTTTGCCACAGACAAGAATATAATAAAACAACTTGGTCTTTGTTTCAGTTCCTGGCACAGAACTTCAGAAACCCTCGGAATTTCCTGAATCGCAAGAGTGTCTTGTTATTCAAGAGACACACTCACAGGGCGCACCTGAGTTTTCACTAATGACTTACAGTGAGTGCCTAGAGAGTTTCAAGGGCTGGCCACTCCAAAGAGATCAACCCTGTGATCAGAGGGCTGAAACTTTCAGCCCCATCCCCTGACCTGTGCCCTCACATCCCCACCGACGGAAGTGGCAGGGGCAGGCAGGGGGGTGTGAACTAGAGATTGAGTTCAACTACGTGGCCAATGATTCGACCGATCATGCCTAGGTAATAAAACCTAGAGCTAGTTCAAGCCAACAATGATGTGTAAAAAAAAAAAAACAGAAAAAAACACTGAAACAAGGAAGCTCAGAGAACCTCTCAGTTGAACCTACGATGGGAGGACGGCAAGCTCAGAGTCCAGGAGAGGGACAGCAGATCTGTCCCCTCTTGCCCCACCAAGACCTTGCCTATGCATTGCTTCCATTTGTATCCTTTATAATAAAACAGGGATAGAAAGTATAGTGCTTTCCTGTATACATGAATAATTCTAGGGAATTATGGAATCTGTGTGGCGGCGGGAGGGGGGGCGTTCATGGGAACCCCTGAATCTGCAGCTGGGGATGCAGAAGTGCAGCAGTTTGAGGACACATGAGACTCATGGCTGGCAGCTGAAACACGGGAAGCCCGAGCAGCACCGAGCCCTCACCGCGTGGGGTCCGGGTAGCATGCAGCTCTGAGGAGTGTCAGAACTGAAATGAACTGTGGGACCCACAGTCAGTGTCAGCACTGTTGTGGGAACACAGCAAGGCAGGGCTCAATGTTGGTTACCTGAGACTAGCTGAGCTAAGACAGGGGCCAGGAGGACAGGTGCAGAGGACAAGGCAGGAGGTGATAGGATAACTTCAGGCCACCCCTGGGATCTCTCACTGTCTTTACCAGGAACCTGTGCCTCCAAGCTGGAGTTCCTCATCTCCTCTAGGCCACACGTCTCCGTGGCCTTCTTACAGGGGAAATGTGAAAACGCTAACAGTGAGGGGCACAGGTCAGCTGATGAGCAGAGCCTCTTCCTAGAGCTTGGAGAGAAGAGCGCTTTCACAGGCAGGAGCAGGTTTTGTCCATGTGTGGGCCTGCCTCTGGCCTGAGGAGGGCACCAGGAGTTTGACGGCGGGCGTAGGTGTGGCACAGTGGGCAGAGCCAAGCCCAGGTACTCACCTTTGGGGACAACACTTTGATCAGTTCGTTCAGGAAACGAAATTTGGCCACCTCGCTGTGGAACTTCTCCCCACAGTGGTTCATGCACATCTCCAGCACCTGCATAGACACAGGACCCCCGTGAGAAGGTGGAAAGCCAGTGGTCCCAGGCTCCCCTCCAGGCTGGTAACCACTTGCTGGAGACTGCACTGGAACCACGGCTAACCCTGCCTCAAGCCTATGAGGACACTGAAGTTTTGATGAAGAGGACATTTTCAGATCAAGAAAAAAATGTCCCCCGTTCAATTTTGCTATAACTGCCTGAGGTTTATGCCCAGGAAAGAGTTTAGTGGTGTATGTCAAACCCTGAGGTCACCCCACCTTTAAGGAGACCCCTTGAGAGGTGAAAGTGGCTCAAGAACCAATTCCTCCCCAGAGGCAGAAATCTGGTATCCAGTGCCCAAGACCAGCCAGACGTCACCCACTGGCACTCAAGAGGCAAGCTGGGCCTGCAGACCCCTCCTCTGGTCCATACTGTGGCTTTCAACACTGCAAATTAGTCACCAACATCTAAACTCTCAAACATACACAAAGACCTAAACTAGCAATCCTGAGCCCATATTCATACCTGCCAACAGACAGTGGGCCCTGTGCTAGAGCTGCCCTCTTTAGATAGGGCACGTGAACTTGCCAGCCCTGGTCTAAGAAGGGCAAATGAAATAAAACCATCCTTTCCTTATCCCACAGTAGACTCAATGCTGCCCTGAAGAAACAGATGAGAAAGAGAAGAAGGGTGGGGACCCTGGCCCAGAACTCCCTCCTCCAACCTGCTGTGAAGGTGAACCTCTCAGAGGAGCTCCCTGCCCCAATGGAAAGGATCTGGGTGGAAGCAAAGTGCCTCTCAGCTCTCTATAGCACAAGGACAGGAAAGCTTGGCTACAAGGCAAGTCAAACTCACCGTTAAGGCATAAAGAGCTTCCTTCTCTTGTGGAGACTGGATCTTGTGGGCCAGTAGCCAGGGCGCATGTGTGGGGCTACAGGGAAACAAAAAGACCTAGACTCTGGGCAGGCAAGAAGAAACTAACCCAAGTGGCTGAGCATGCTCAGTAAAGTCACTTTTCTTCCAGGGGCTGGTGTCCAAAAGCAGAGGTGGAGCGTGCCTGACAAACAGCCCTTGCGGGGGCCCTGGAGAGGGCCACCTCCCACCCACCCTGGTTGCACCTACAGCATGCAAGGTCCTCCTCCTGCCCAGGGCATACTGCCTTCCCCTCAGCCAACCCCCAGCCCCCAAACTCCAAGCTTCCAGTCCCAGCCCAGTCCTATGCATAGCCAGAGCAGCACAGGCCCTGTATGGCTGTGATAAATGCCCAGGAAATGCTAGAGCAGAAAGTGTGATCAAACTCTCGGTTCAAACTGGCCAAATATGCGACACCACACAGATTAAACATCTGGATGGGCCAGGCACAGTGGCTCACATCTGTAATCTCAGCACTTTGGGAGGCCAGGGCAGGTGGATCACCTGAGGTCAGGAGTTTGAGACCAGCCTGGCAAAAATGGTGAAACCTCATCTCCACTAAAAAAATACAAAAATTAGCCAGGTGTGGTGGCACGTGCCTACAATCCCAGCTACTTAGGAGGCTGATGCAGGAGAATCGCTTCAACCCAGGAGGTGGAGGTTGCAGTGAGCTGAGATCGTGCCATTGCACTCCAGCCTGGGTGACAGAGTGAGACTCTGTCTCAAGAAAACAAAACAAAACAAAACAAAAACAAAACATCTGGATGACTCACTTGATTCTGAGTCTTCAGGTCCTATCCAGATGCTGTGGAAACAGAATCCAATAAAACTTTCCCCCTTTCCGTTTTCTTAAGATTACATTTAAATGGTGGAGAATACACAGATCTCTTTTAATTAGGTAACGTGTCTATATTCTATCAGTAACATTCAGAGTTCTTCTCAGCATTAGTGTTTTATAACACTATTTAAAATTAATAACTGCTAATTGCAAATGAGCTATCCTGTGTTTTTTTTCCCCCACATGAATTTGCTAATTTTAGAAAAATAACATTCTCAGGATTATGGGGGAAAATGAGAGCATGAATGCCGGCCTGACTGTATTTCTATTTTTTTGAGACAGGGTCTTGCTCTGTCACCCAGGCTGGTCTCAAACTCCTGGGCTCAAGCCATCCTCCCGCCTTGGTCTCCCAAAGTGCTGGGATTACAGGCATGAGCCACCAAGCCTTGCCTAGAGAGCTTAACCCTAAAACAGTCTTGAGAGACAAAGGCCTACACTCAGTGTGGGGTGCCCTCAGAGACAACTATGTGTAAGTCACCTTACCCATTGGGGTCAGTGTTCACCTGCTCACAGAAATTCTGGATAGCTGACCAATCCTGTTCCGACATGCTTGGGTCTGTGGCTTTGTCTGTCAAATAAATAATAAAGTTAGAGAATGCATAAGAAGAAGACATTTACATCCCTCCCCATACACACGGTGGCCAAGGGCTGTCTTATCACAGATCTATAGGATCAGACCAGTGGGCAGACAGCTGGAAGGAGAGGAATTGTGCCTGCGCTGCCCACCACCATCCAGCACAGCGTTGGGCACATGGTAGGTATGCCCTTACTGAGTATTTGCTGATTGAACGAACCAGCAAATTAAAGAACAAGCTGGCTGGGCGCAGTGGCTCATGTGTGTAATCCCTACATTTTGGGAGGCTGTGGGGGGATCATTTGAGGTCAGGAGTTTGAGACTAGCCTGACCAACATGATGAAACCCTGTCTCTGCTAAAAATACAAAAAAATTAGCCGGCGTGGTGATGCATGCCTGTAATCCCAGCTATTTGGGAGGCTGAGGCAGGAGAATCACTTGAACTTGGGAGGTGGAGGTTGCAGCGAGCCGAGATCGCGCCACTGCACTCCAGCCTGGGAGACAAGAGGGAGCCTCTGTCTCAAAAAAAATTACCTGACAAGTTATTCCCCTGAAAGCGGCTTCACTTTTAGTGCAGAGGTTGGCCCGGGTGTTGTCTTCACACCCGAGTTGGGATGTCCCCACCTGGCCTGCGACCAGCGGAGACAGGAGAGGCCACCTGGAAGTGTCTCAACTGTGTAACAGGAAGACAAGAACACGCCACCAGAAGGAATACAATCCTGCCCGTTCATAAAACTTCTAGTGGCAGCGCGGTGGCTCATACCTGTAATCCTAGCACTTCATGGGACTGAGGTGCATCACTTGAGCCCAGGAGTTTGAGACCAGCGTGGACAACATGAGGAAATCACGTATCTACTAACATTTAAAAAAACTAAGACCAGGCACGATGGCGCACACCTGTAATCCCAGCACTTTGGGAAGCCGAGGCAGGTAGATCACTCGAGTTCAGGAGTTTGAGACCAGCCTTGCCAACATGGTGAAACCCTGTGTCTACTAAAAATACAAAAATTAGCTGGGCGTGGTGGAGTGTTCCTGTAATCCCAGCTACTCAGGTGGCTGAGGCAGGAAAATTGCTTGAACCCGGGAGGTGGAGGTTGCAGTGAGCTGAGATGGCACCACTGCACTCAGCATGGGCAACAGAGCGAGACTCTATCTCAGAAAAAAAAAAAAAAAAAAAAATTAGCTGGGCATGGTGGCATGTGACTGCAGTCACAGCTACTCAGGAAGCTGAAGTGGAAAGACTGCATGAGCCTGGGAGGTTGAGGCTGCAGTGAGCCGACATCAGGCCACTGCACTCCAACCTGGGCGGCAGAGCAAGGCCCTGCCTCAAAAACAAAAAAACAAAACAACCACCCTTCCAATTCCCCTCTGGCCATCCAGTCCTGGCCTGACCAGCTGCTCCGATGAGAAACCGTACTAGTTCTGACAGAGCAGCTCTTTTAGGCTCTGGAAATGAGGTGTTGCTTCTCAGGGCAGTACTTCTGATACCATTATTCTCCTGGCCGGAATGTCTGCTCTATGCCTCTCGGTGCCCTATCCACATTCTTCCAGACCCATCTGAACTTCCAGCTCCTGCAGAAAACTCCCTCCCGCTACAACAGCCCCACTGCTTCTCCCTCTGATTACTCAACACAGCCCAGAGTTGAACTTTTCCTGACTGCAGTCACATTTATGTCACGTGGAAGTCATGTATCCAGATAGGGAGACTCATCGGACAGGTAATTACCATCTTCCTGCCCACTGACTCCATTCTAAGTGAAGAGAGAACACAAGGGCGAGGGAAGGATCAGTGATTCCTATATTCTCCTCCCCACTCCCCCAAAGCTCTCTCCCTATGTTCAGTACCTTAAAATCCTATCTACCCTTGAGTCCCAATTCACATTCCACCCTAAAGACTTCTCTGATCTTTTTATCTCCTGTCCCCATAAAACAAAAGCTGCCTCCTCCTCCTCTGAACAGGTATTTTATCTGCCCCTTCTCCGATAGGGATCTCCAGCTACACCCCTTATTAGTCACAGGTACTTGGACTCTCTGAGCCTCAGTTCCTCAAATATAAAATAAAATAGGGGTAGGCGCCGGAGCTCATGCCTATGATCCCAGCACTCTGGGAAGCCAAGACAGGAGGACTGCTTGAGTCTAGAAGGTTGAGATCAGCCTGAGCAACATAACGAGACCCAATTTCCACAGAAATTTTTTTAAAAAATAAGACAGCTGGGCACAGTGGCTCACGCCTTAATCCTAGCACTTTGGGAGGCCCAGGGGGGCGGATTGCCTGAACTCAGGACTTGGAGATCAGTCCGGGCAACACGGTGAAACCCTGTCTCTACCAAAATACAAATAATTAGCTGGGAATGGTGGCATGCATCTGTAGTCCCAGCTACTCAGTAGGGTTAGGCAGGAGAATCGCTTGAACCTGGGAGGCGGAGGTTGCAGTGAGCTAAGATCACGACACTGCACTTTAGCCTGGGCGACAGGGCGAGACTCCGTCTCCAAAAAAAAAAAAAAAAAAAAAAAGGCCAGGCATGGTGGCACACATCTGCAGTCCCAGCTACTCAGGAGGATCACTTGAGCCCAGGAGGTCGAGGCTGCAGTGACCTATGATTGTGCCACTGCACTCCAGCCTGGGAGGACAAAATGAGACCCTGTCTCAAAAATAATAATAAAAACAGTCTGGGCACAGTGTCTCATGCCTGTAATCCCAGAACTTTGGGAGGCTAAGGTAGGAGGATCGCCTGAGCCCAGGAGTTCGTGACAAACCTGGGCAACATAGTGAGGCCCCATCTCTCCAAATGAAAAAATAAAATGGGGAAAATAGTACCTTCCTCACGGGACTGTCATGATTTAAAGGAGAAAGTGTCTAAAATGCTTAGTACAGCAGCATGCAGTTAAGAGGTCTATAAAAGATAATTGTTCATTATTATGTACAGTCTCTGGATTTTACTGTAATATGTACACATGCCTTGTCCTACCTAAAGAGAATGAAACCTTGAGGGCAGAAACCATATCTTCCTTACAGTGCCTTACCCATAGGTACAAAATAGAAACTCATCAAATAAATCATTTAAAGTAGTGACACTCAGCGATTATGTCTGAATCACCTAAAGTCTATACCATTTAAGCTTCTGTTTCAGTTCACTACAAGGTCAAAGCTGACACTTCAAAAGAATTCTGACTTCGCATGTGACTGGACCTGGAGGGAGAGAACAGGAGAGGCAGGGAGAGCACAGGTGGAGGCAGGGAGAGAACGGGAGAAGCAGAGAACAGGAGGCATGGCCCAAACTCCCCTCATAGAATCCAGCCTTCTCCCTCCTCCCTGGCTGCCAAGTAAAAGAGACACAGCACTGATGGGCACCAGCGTTTTTGTTTTTGTTTTTTAATATGGAGTCTCGCTCTGTCACTTGGGCTGGTATGCAGTGGCACGATCTTGGCTCCCTGCAACCTTCGCCTCCTGGGTTCAAGTGATTCTCCTGCCTCAGCCTCCCGAGTAGCTAGGATTACAAGTGCCCGCCACCACGCCTGGCTAATTTTTTGTATTTTTAGTAGAGACGTGGTTTCACTATATTGGCCAGGCTAGTCTCGAACTACTGACCTCGTGATCTGCCTGCCTCGGCCTCCCAAAGTGCTGGGATTACCGGCGTGAGCCACCGTGCCCAGACGACACCAGCTTTCTTTTTTTTCTTTTTTTTTTTTTTTTGAGACGGAGTCTCGCTCTGTAGCCCAGGCTGG
This sequence comes from Chlorocebus sabaeus, assembly GCF_047675955.1. Taxonomy (NCBI): domain Eukaryota; kingdom Metazoa; phylum Chordata; class Mammalia; order Primates; family Cercopithecidae; genus Chlorocebus; species Chlorocebus sabaeus. The sequence continues at coordinate 21,420,149 of NC_132908.1, forward strand.
AGTGCAGTGGCCGGATCTCAGCTCACTGCAAGCTCCGCCTCCCGGGTTCACGCCATTCTCCGGCCTCAGCCTCCTGAGTAGCTGGGACTACAGGCGCCCGCCACCTCGCCCGGCTAGTTTTTTGTATTTCTTAGTAGAGACGGGGTTTCACCGTGTTAGCCAGGATGGTCTCGATCTCCTGACCTCGTGATCCACCCGTCTTGGCCTCCCAAAGTGCTGGGATTACAGGCTTGAGCCACCGCGCCCGGCCCCAGCTTTCTTAAAGAAAGAAAAAATCTCTGAGGTTAAATTATGTTCCAAACCCTTAACCAAGGCCAAACAGCAAAATAATTTACAAAACATAAGGAGGTTTCTTTCTTATTTGCTAGAACTTGTATCATGAGGACTCAATCAAGATTTATCAGTAACCCCAGCACTTTGGAGAGGCCGAGGCAGGTGGATCACCTGAGTAGGGACAGGGTTTCACCATGTTAGCCAGGATAGTCTTGATCTCCTGAACTTGTGATCCACCCGCCTCAGCCTCCCAAAGTGTTAGGATTACAGATGTGAGCCACCGTGCCTGGCTTGGTTTTCTTTTACATAAGCCTCTTCGTTTGCTGAAACCGTTAAGATGTTCCTCACGTTGGAGAAACCTGAAAGCTCCCAGCAGCCAGCAATTGAATGAAAGGTAGGGGCAGGGCTGCCGGCAGGGCGGGGCCTGGTGAGCCAGTGCCTAGGCTCCCACATCACAATGGGGGCGGGGGCGCATGGAGGGGACTCTGGGCCTGATTGGTTCCTGGGAACCAGGAGGGAGTTCTGGCAGTTGGCAGGGCAACCTCCTTCAGTTGGTGGGAAGCAGTGGCAGGAGGAGGAGCTCCCTCTGTGCTCTCTTCTCTGCAATCACAGCTCTCAGGCTTGCTGCATCTAGACCCATTCCAAAGAAACAAAACAGGTTCCCAAGAGACCCTTGTAGACAAGTCACCTCGGGGAGGCGGCTGAGGGGGGGTGCGCGCTGCTGGTGGGGTGCAGCCCCATAGCCAGGGGCTAGCCCTGCCAGCGTGCCTTTGCTGGGAAGAGGTGGAAGTGCTGAGCTCTGCAGACTTGGAAGCAAGGGAAGGCCCAAGTTGCTGGAGAGGAGAGGAGCCAGGAGCCGAGCTGCCTCATGGGGAACACACTGAGCTGTTGCTTGTGTGCCAACGCCAGCCCCAGGCAGGGTCTGCCCAGGGGGTCTGCGGAGCTGTACTGCGGCTCTGACATCTATGAGGTGGTGGCAAGCAGAGGTGCAGGCCAAGGCAGAGAGGAGCAGAGGTGCAGTAGATGGAACATGCTGTTTCCCAATGCCAGCCCCAAGCGGGGCCAGCACAGGGGGTCTGGGGAGCTGTCCTGCAGTGCTGACATCTATGAGGCGGCGTCAAGCAAAGCTGCAGGCCAAGGCAGAGAGGAGCAGAGGTGCAACAGATGGAACACGCTGCTCCCCAATGCCAGCCCCAAGCAAAGCCAGTGCAGGGTGCAGTGGGAGGAACTGCCCTGCAGCTATAACAACATCGTGGAGGCGGAGGTGGCAGTAGTGCCACACCCCACTGCTGTGGAGCCTGCCTAGCCAGATTTAGGAGCCCCCGAGGGCCATGACCTGCAGCACATCGGCGACCAGGAGATGTTCAAATATTTTGCTTCTGACCATCCAAGGGAAAGCACACTCTTTTTAAGAAAGTATCAAATGAGTGTGCAAGAAAAGAGGAGGAGCTCTCACCTATATTATATACCTCCATAGCATCTTGATAGAAAACACAGCTCTTGTTCCACCATACTGCTAGATGACAGCACAGTCAGCCAGCCTGATCTTAGACACACATTAGAAAGTGTGACTTTGGCAATATATTACAACACAAAGCACAGATACGCAAATAGATCTGTGGCTATTTTTGACAAGCCAATATATCTACTTTCACAAGAGAAGGTTCCAGGCAAATCCTTCGAGCATGATCCCAAACGCAACTGTACTTTCAGATATTTCTGTACTCTTTTTCAAGTCATAAAACTTACAGCTCCATGTGCAGTCGTTGCTTTGGTGTACATCCAATGACTTTTAACTAATGCTAACATCGATCTTTGTCCTACTAATTGGAAAAAGATTGTCCTCGAAGCCATGCTTCTTGCCTCCAAGGTTTGGAGAACTCGTGGTCTGTGGAGTGTGGATGACAGCCAGAATCCCAAGGACATGGCAGTTGAGAACATGAGCAAGATGGAGAAGTGTTTTTTGGAGCCACTTGAGTTTAATATTCATGTGTCTGCCAGTGTTTATACAAAATATTACTTCGACCTGCATGCCTTGGCAAATGACCGTGACCTGTATTTTCTATTTAGTTTTCTTCACAAAGATAAAGCACAGGAACTGGAGGCTGTGTCAACGCCGCCATGTGAATACAAAGACTTGCATCGACATGCCATGCCGCTGCTATGACAAGGGCTATCAGCATGAATTTCATTGGTATTCGGTGCACTAATGCCATCTTAAAGAGAGAAATTAACATTATAAAATCCTGAACTTCTCAACTGTAAAGACTAGAAAAATATCACTTCTGCTGAGAGAAACAACAAAATTAGGATTTTTTTTCTTGTTGTTGTTTAGATTTTCATCGAGAGGAAACATCTTCACTTTAGCCACACTGTGGAACTGGGTGACAGTGGTATGAACAGTGGGTGCCAGGTGCTTTCTGCCCTTCTTGTTCCACTGGGTCCAGATGGCATTCCTAGGGCACCACTTTCTTGAACAACTGTTGGGGAGAAGGAGTGTCACATGGACACAGCACATCCCTGCTCAGAGCCCAGAGTCACCCACAGTCTCAAGTGCCAGTGGTGTCCACAGTCCCCAGCTGGTGACAGTGGTCTGAGCTGAGCTGGAGTCCAAAAAACTTTAATTGGCTCCAGATTTGTGAGAGCACCTGCGTTTGGCTCTCTGTCCACTGAGGCACTGAATGCATGATGGCCCAAAACTCAACAATGGTGGGAAGAGAGTGGCATCGGGGCAAAGCTGTCACTACTCCAAGCACCAGGGTGGCTCAGGCCTGCTCATCTAGTCTTTGGAGGGTATCTGTGCATGTGAAATGAGGCCCCCATGTCATGGTTATAAAGGAAGAGATGAATCAGCTTATCTTCCCCCAGGCCGATAAGAGATGAAATCAGCTCATCTTCCCCCAGGCTGATAATGGTCACGCCACCTAGGGAAGCAGTAAAAGACCTGGCCTTGGGATTGTTAGGGGAGCTATGGAAGTGAAAACTGAATTTACCCAGTTCCAGGAAAACAACAAAGGAGCAACATCTGGGTTCAAAACTTTATGAAAAGATAATTTTCCCAGTTAATCTTGCCATGGTGCATTGTATGGTCTCAGCACTTGTCAACAAAACAAAAGCCTCTTAATAATTCTAACACAGGGACACACTGCGACTCACATTTTCCAGTGCACCTCAGTGGTTCAAGAGATTGCTGGTGCTGCCTGCATCTGTCAGTCTGTTCACATATGGAGAGGAGCAGCGGTTCTCACGGGAGCAGCTTCTGCATCCTGAGGAAGTTTGCCCAGATATTTCTGGTTTTAATAACTGGTGGCACCCACTGACATGCAGTCAACAATGGGAATCCTATGGTGCACAGGACTGCCCCGCTTCTCAATCAAGAAAGAATTTTCTGGCTTCCAAAATAGAAAGTGCTGAGGATCAACTGCCCCAGAGTCTACAAGGGAAACATTTTCTGAGACTTTTTTTCTTACAAGAACACCAGATCCCCACCAATGTGAGATGTTAGATTAAGTTTTTGTGCAAGGGTGGATGTGGGGGACAGAATCCTAAGACACCCCATGATCTCTGCTATCTTTTATTATACCCTGAATCCTCATCTTCCCTTGGATATGGCCAGACCTGTGCCATGTTCTAGACATCTGAATATGGCAAAGTGAGGGAGTGGCTCTCTAGGAGTTACCTTTCCTTTCCTTTTATTGGGAACAATAGGAATTCCTATTTTCTTTCTTGCGTTTCCTTTCACAATACAGTGGTTTGGAATATCCCACTGTTGATTTGCAATTTCCTCCTACAATCATAGTCGATGGCCCTTTATACGTAATTAAATATTTTCATGTATTGATTTTTTGTGTCTGAAGATGAAATATTAGATGAACCATGTCAAAACATTTCATGCAAAGCCTTCAGTGGTTGTAGAGTCTACTCTTTGGTGAATACACAATTTGATCTATTTTATATATTGAAAATTGTATTAGTTGTGATAATGGTATTTTCTTTTTTATCTTTACTTGTCAGATAATAGTTACTTTTTTCTAAAATTAATGATATTGTATATTTGATTTAAAATACTTCCAGAATATTTGGATTGATAGTTGAAAATAAATGGCAAAATAAAGAGTTGCTGAAACCTAGTGATAATGTACTTATGATGGGTTATTATCCCTATCACTGTTAAATGTTTAAATTTCCATGAAAACCTATACATAAAAACTTAAAATTTTGTGTAAAAGCCTTTGTGCCCTGCACTTTAGCCCCACTGCATAATGAATAAAAGGAAAATGGATTCTCCTGCGGCGGGGAAGAAAACAAAAAGATTAATCAGGGCTCAAAAGTCACGGTGATCATTGTCATTTTAAAAAGTACCTACTATGAGGCCAGGCACGGTGGCTCATGCCTGTAATCCCAGCATTTTGGGAGGCTGAGGTGGGCAGATCACCTGAGGTTGGGAGTTCAAGACCAGCCTGACCAACATGGAGAAACCTCATCTCTACTAAAAATACAAAATTAGCCAGGCGTGGTGCTGCATGCCTGTTGTCCCAGCTACTTGGGAGGCTAAAGCAGAACTGCTTGAACCCGGGAGGCGGAGGTTGCGGTGAGCTGAGATCACGCCATTGCACTCTAGCCTGGGCAACAAAAAAAAACTCTGTCTCAAAAAAAAAAAAGAAAAAAAGAAAAAGTACCGACTATGGGCCAGGTACCATGCCAGATGTCCTCAGAACCCAGGGTGGCACAAACATCTACACCATTTTACAGATGAAGAAACCTACCCAGCCACAAAGCAAGGGAAGGGCAGAAACAAAAATTCAGTTGCAGGCTGGCCCAGCTCCACAGCCTGGATGCGTTTCTAACCACTCTTGAGGTGAGGTCTTCAGTTCCTTGACAAAGTTAGGGCCTCTCTTGGAAGCCAGCTTGATCTTTGTACTCATAAACTCCTTGAAGGCAAAAAGGAGGCCTGTCTCATTCACTCTCATAGGCTCCAGCACCTAGAAGAGATGCTGGCAGGTACCTACTGAATGAATGATTCCTCTTTTCCTAGACAGTGTTTGGCCAGCTGGCTGGACATACTGATAATACGGGGAGATCAGTGGCTATCTCAGTCTGAAATAACTGGGCCCCTAAACACATAATCCCAGCCTGCACAAACTATTTCAGAGGACTTGCGCAAATCCAAAAAGTGACCCCCAGGGGGCCAGCAGCTGAGTCTGACCAGGCCACAGCAACCCCTGCAGATCGGTTTGATACCAATCTGCTCCAAGGACTAGCTAGGGGCCAGACAGGGCATGGCCAGGGAGAAATTCAAAGGATGCCTTCTCTGTTTTGGGCTATCCCAGACTCCAAGGCGGTTTATTTATAGCTGGCACTTGAGCAGGACAGAGGGGTGCTGAGAAATAACACTGCTGCCATGTATTTCCTCACTAAAAGCAGTGTTTGTATGATTCATTTCAAGCATGCTACAGGGCCAGAGGTGTTAAGAAAACAGCTGAGACCTCCAGCTGTGAGTGAAATGGCTCATCCAAGATTGACTAATTCAGAAGCCAAACCATCCCAAGTCAGCTGCCAACCAACCACCAGGGTCATGACTGGCACCAGCAGCTGCCTGTGCTAGCAAGGAGAGCCCCAACGCCGTGTGGAAGCGGTCACCCCAAGGAGCAGAATGCAATCCTTCAGCAGTCCACGCTGCAGGGGGACTCCTTCCCCAGGAGGAACATGTGGACCCCAAGAGTCCGGCAATCATCCAATTCAGCACGTGTGAAAACCTCCAAGACCCAGCATGGGAATGTCCTACACATCATTCCAAGTGGAAGGAAGAAACAGATTTACTGAGCACCCAACTTTTACTAAGCCATGGCCTCCCTGGCAGCACTACCAGAGCTAGAATCCCAGAGTCCAAAAGGAGTCCTGTTTTTAATAGCGCAAGGCTAGCAACACCTCAGATGTCCACCAACAGGGACCCGGTTAAAGGGATCCTAGGACACCCATACAACAGGGCATCTAAGGCTTTTCATTTAAAAGAACAAGGTGACTACATCTGCAGTCATGTGGAACAATGACCAAAATACATGAAGTGGAAAAAAAGGCTGCAGAACCGAATGACAGAATGCACAGGCGCTGCCTTTGTATTTTTAAGGCATGAGATTCTGGTAACAGCTTCCTGATATTCCTCTGGGAACAACCCCTCTCCTCAATTCTAGGTCCCCCATTCACCTTTCCCACCCTTGGCTGTGGGTTGGGTACTGTACCCCACCCCACCCCACCCCAGGTCTGGCCATCTTCATATTTCATGACCCCGGGTCATGCTGACTCCAAGGTGGACACTAAACCCAAGCCGACAGGCAGAAGAGCAATAACTTGCAAATCAATGGAGAAAAGAAATGAATTCTGCTGGGATTGCAGTACGGACAAGAGCAAAGCAGAGAAAATTCAATCAAAGAAGTGAACCATGGAGCTCCTGGTAGGCCTACCCCTACTCTGGGACTTTCTTTACTTTCCTTTTTTTGGTAAGTGAGTATGGGTATGAGTTAGTTTCGATTACTTCCAGCTATAAAAGCCTAATGATAATAATAGCTGGCTCTTCTTGAGCACTTACTACAAGCATAGTAAGGCACTATTTTAAGTGCTTTCTGTGTACCAAAGTCTTCGATTCTTTCAATAACCCTAAGAACAGGTTTTATTACTCTCTTCCCATCTTAAAGATACAGCTGCCTTGTTTGCAGGGACCTGAGCTTGGCCAGTGACCTGAGCTTGGCCATTCCTCAAACACCACCCCCTGGTGAGTTCATCCAGCTCAGACCCATGCGCATTTGCCTTCAACTACACCCACGTCTTGGCCATATCATCAATCCCACGACCCCCTTATCCACTCCATTGCAGCACCAATGCCCCGCCATCCCCAACAAACCTGGCTTAACCCATCGTTCACTTCTTCTCTGCTCCTATTCCCAGAAGAAAAACAACAACAAAAAATACAGCCTATGAAGACTGCAACCCACATTCCTGATGTCCAGTCAGCACTCCACAGTCCTAACGCAGGATCTCAGCAGGGAGATGGGTAGGAGTGATCCCATCCCACTCAACCCTGGGGAAACATGGCAGTATCTGGTGACATTTTTGGCTGTCATGACTGAGAGGAAGGGTGTGAGCTTTGGTATCCAGTGGGTTTAGGCCAGGGATGCCACTAAACATCCTATAGTGCACAGGTCAGCCCCCACAACACAGAATTATTGGGACCAAGATGTCACTCATGCAAAGGTTGAGAAACCCAGCTCTCTGTCCGGGTGGGCCCCCTTCGGTTTGCCTCACCAGCCACTCCCCCACGCTTCCCCACCTTCCTCAAGTCCCCTGTTCCACTTGAGCACCTAATACTCGGGTGGCGATGGTGGCACGGACAAACTTGTTTGCATGTGCAATCATCTTGATCTCCTTCCCCAGACAGTCGGAAAAACAAAAGGTGTCCTTCCTCTCTGTAAGGCCAGGCCCCCCCCCCTTTTTTTTTTTTTTTTTTTGAGACGGAGTCTCGCTGTGTCCCCCAGGCTGGAGTGCAGTGGCGCGATCTCGGCTCACTGCAAGCCTCACCTCCTGGGTTCACGCCATTCTCCTGCCTCAGCCTCCTGAGTAGCTGGGACTACAGGCGCCCACTACCGCGCCCGGCTAATTTTTTGTGTTTTTAGTAGAGACGGGGTTTCACCGTGGTCTCGATCTCCTGACTTTGTGATCCGCGCCCGGCCTAGGCCCCCCCTTTTTGCTCTGGCTCTGAGCACCTTCAGGCCCCTCTGCAATGGATGGGACACTGGACCCAGAATTGGGGAGGGGCAGTTCCCCAAAGGAACATCAACATGAAGGGGGGCTCACATGTCCCCCTCTCCTACTAAAACAATCTCCTTTACCCCTAAATTCCCTCTTGCTACCCTTTCTCCCTCCTTCTACATTCAAGCCTCATGAAAAACGGCTGAGGAGGCCACTGGCTGCACCCTCCCCACACATTTATTCTGCCTGGCCTTCCCCAAATTATGGCCCAAAGTCGGCGCCAACTTCTGAAAACCCAAGAGATTTCACTTAAGAGTATAGGTTCTAGACGTTCCTGAAAAACAGGAAGATCTAGCAACTTTGGGACATTGCCCCCAAAAGCTGGAGCTTAACACAATGTATATGCGATTAAAAAAACCATAATAATAAAAAATAAATTAGGCCGGGCACAGTGGCTCACACCTGTAATCCCAGCACTTTGGGAGGCCAAGACTGGCAGATAACTTGAGGTCAGGAGTTTGAGACCAGCCTGGCCAACATGGTAAAACGCCATCTCTACCAAAAAATATTAAAAATTAGCCTGGGCTGGGCGCAGTGGCTCATGCCTGTAACCCCAGTACTTTGGGAGGTCAAGGCAGGCGGATCACCTGAGGTCAGGAGTTCGAGACCAGCCTGACAAACATGGTGAAACCCCATCACTACTAAAAATACAAAAATTAGCCGGATGTGGTGGCTAACACCTGTAATCTCAGCTATTTGGAAGGCTGAGGCAGGAGAATCACTTGTTGAACCTGGGAGGTGGACACTGCAGTAAGCCAAGATCATGCCATTGTACTCCAGCCTGGACAGGAACGAAACTCCATCACACACACACACACACACACACACACATTAGCCCGTTGTGGTGGCATGTGCCCGTAATCCCAGCTACTCGGGAGGCTGAGGCAGGAGAACTGCTTGAACCCAGGAGGCGGAGGTTGCAGTGAGCCGAAATGGCACTACTGCACTCCAGCCTGGGCAACACAGTGAGACTCCATCTCAATAAATAAATAAATAAATAAATTTTTAAAAAAGCTAGAACTGGGGAGGCTGATGTGGAAAAAATGCTTGAACCCAGGAGGGGTAAGCTGCAGTGAGCTGAGATCGTGCCACTGCACTCCAGCCTGGGTAACAGAGTGAGACTCTGTTTCAAAAAAAGTTGGAGTTGAAGAACCGTGTCCTTGAGCAGTTCCAAGCCCAAGCTCTCCTTTTATCTCCTCCACCTGAGGCAGCTACTTTCTCTTACTCCAGCTGCATTTTTTTTTTTTTTTTTTTTTGAGACAGACTCGCCTTATTGCCTAGGCTGGAGTCCGTGGTGCAATCTCGGCTCCACTTCCACAACCTCTGCCCCAAGGGTTCAAGCGATCCTCTCAGCTCAGCCTCCCAAGTAGCTGGAATTACAGGTGTATGCAACCACACATGACTATTTTTTGTGTCTTAGTAGAGATGGGGTTTTACCCTGTTGCCCAGGCCGGTCTTAAACTCCTGGGCTCAAAGGATCACGCCACCTCAGCCTCCCAAAGTGCTGGGATTACAGGCATGAGCAGTCTTTTTTTTTTTTTTTTTTCCTGCAACTCCAGTCTAAGCCTTCTGTTCTCCATTGCCTCCTAAAACTACTACCTTCTGTCTTTACTGTTTAACTCAAGGACGTCTCATTAAATAACTGGTTGGTTACCAAATTCAAAGTTCCCTCTTCTCCTTCCTCATTCTACCCCATTTTTAAGCAGCAAAACTACCTTACAACCACATCCCTCCTTTGCTATCAGTGGGTGCCCCTGCAGGTCTCCCCCTGCCTGTTTCTGCTCAGCCTTCAGTCTTCTCTTCCCATCTGCCTCTTCAATGCTGGGGCTCCCCACGCTCTCTCTCCAAACCTCTGCTCTTAATATACACAAGCTTCTCCCGCAAGCGGACTGCCAATGAACCAGACTCCCAAACCGTACATCCCACACTTGCCCTCTCCGGTGCCAACCAGCTGCCTAGAGGGCATCTCTTTTTTGACTATGCCACAGCACCTCAAACTCCACATCTCAACCTTCTCTGTCTACACCAGCTCCTCCTCACAGGGGAGACATCTGTAACCCACCAGTTCCTCGAGCCTGAAATCTGCGATCTAGCCTAGATTTCTCCTTGTCCCCTGTCTCCAATCCAAGGCACCGAGGCTGCTGACTGCGCCTGCTCATTACTTCTCCCTCTCCCCACTGCCTTAGTCCTCCTGCGACCCCCAACCACCACCAAAAGAGCTTTTTAGCTGCTCTCCCTGCCTTAAGTCTCACCCTCTCCGCCCAATTTAGCACCATATGTCTGCAAGTGACGCCTTTAACAGGCTTCCTTGATCAGATTCTCTGGCTGAAAACTCCCAAACAGCTCCCCCGCCCTCGGAAAAAACAAACTCCTTTCTGCAGCACACAAGGCTCATGAAGATCTCGCCCCAATTAGCCGTGCAGCCTTTCCCGGATTCCTGCGCTTTAGGCTTGCACTCCAGCGGACTGACCTACTTGTTCCCGAAGTGCTCCACATTCTCTTGTCCCCAGGTTTTGCACATGCAGCTTCTTCTGCCTGGAATGCGGTCGGCTGTGACGACCCCCAGGTAAACCAACTTCTACCACAACAGGTGAAACGAACGCCCTCCTCCTCCTCGCCAATCCCGTTAGTAAGGTGATATGACTGCCGGCCTGTACCCACTAAAAAGTGTTTTTGTGAGCAAGGACCCTGTGTTATGCCTCTCAGTGTTCCCGGCACCTAGCAGGGCTGGGTACAAGGGGAATATTATTTAACCTCTTTATCCTCAATCCCTCATTGGTAAAACGGAGATAATAATAGCCCCTAAGATTACTGTGAAGCTTACAGGAGACATGCAGAAGAATTCCGGCCAAGGGATTTGAGCCTAACCAGGGTAACATAATGAGACCCCGTCTCTTAGAGGGGGGGGAAAAACACATATATATATGCGTTTTTTAAAAAAAGTCTGGCCGAAGTAAACACAAGAGGTAAAAAAGCTCTTTTTGACGCGGTAGCCAGATAGAGATCTTTCTCAGCTCCAAACAGACTGCGTGTCTTGCACGACTGCGTCTCCTTAAGCCTCAACGTCCCCGCTTCCCTAGTGGGGTTAATAATAGAAGCCAGCTCGGGGTGGGAACGAGGATAAGCAGGGCTCAGGCGCTGTGAGCACAGTGCCTGGCACAGAGGAAAGCGCAGGTCACGTAGCCATTGGTATTGGGGTCGGGGTCCGGGTCCTGTTCTGCGGCTAAGGGAGGGGTGGGCGGAGGGGGAGGGGCAGAGCGCAGACGGGGGCCGCAGCCCCGGCGGATGGTTGGGGCTTCTCTCCGCGGACCTCTGGGCGATCCTCCCCACCGCGCAGGGCCCAGACCCCCTACCCGGCCGCCAGCCTCCCCTGCGGCCGCCCGCCCAGAAGCAAGGCCCCGGGAGGCGGGAAGCGAGGCCTCACGTGCGGCGCAGCGGCCGCGCCGAGGGCCTGCCAGGCTACTCACTGAGCCACAGCTCCAGCGCCGCTGCCGGGCCCGGGGGACCCTGGGCCGACTCGGTTCCCGCCACAGCCCCCGCCCCCGCCGCCACCGCAGTCGCCGCCATCGCCTCAGCCCGGACGCGGCGGCCGCGGGCGCCACCGCCTCCTTAGCTGCCGTAGCCGCCTGGCGCTCTACTCGGCTGACTGCGCTGCAGGCGCGGTGGGCACGTGACGGAGCGGAGCCGCTGGTGCCACGCCCACTTCCCAGGCCCCGCCTCCACGCGGGGCGGGCCGGGATATTTCTCAGCCCAGATCCCTCTACCCAGCGCGGGTCTTCTGAGACCACTCACCATACGGTTGCTAGATAAAATACAGGACACCCAGTTAAATTTGATTTTCAGAAGAACGTGAATAATTCTTTTAGCATTTTTATTTTTTAAGAGATGGGGTATTGCTCTGTCACTCAGGCTGGAGTCCAAAGGCGCGATCATGGCTCACTGTAGCCTCCACCTCCCGGGCTCAAGCGATCCTCCCGCCTCAGCCTCCTGAGGAGCTGGGACAACGGGCGGGTACCACCACGCCTGGCTAATTTGTGTGTTTTTGGTAGACACTGGATTTCACCATGTTGCCCAGGGTCGTCTCAAACTCCTGGGCTACAAAAGATCCTCTTACCTTGACCTTCCACAGTGCTTGCATTTTTTAAAATTATTTTTTATGTTTTTCGAGATGGAGTCTCACTCTGTCGCCTAGGCTGGAGTGCAGTGGCGCCATCTTGGCTCACTGCAACCTCTGCTTCCCGGGTTCAAGCGATTCTCCTGCCTCAGCCTCCCAAGTAGCTGGGACTATTGGCGCGTGCCACCACGCCCAGCTAATTTTTTTGTATTTTTAGAGACGAAGGTTCACTATGTTGGCCAGGCTGGTCTTGAACTGACCTCATGATCTGCCCGCTTCGCCCTCCCAAAGTGCTGGGATTACAGGCGTGAGCCACTGCGCCCCGCCTATGTGCTTGCATTTTTATTCACAGAAGGGTTTTCCCGGAACACTTCTTTTTTTTGATGGAGTCTCGCTCTGTCGCCCAGGCTGGAGTGCAGTGGCGCTATCTCAGCTCACTGCAACCTCCGCCTCCCTGGTTTCCTGGAACACTTCTAAAATAACATGTCCTGCATTCCTCAACACTCTGCTTCATTTTCTGCATCACACAGTACACCATCGATATATTATTTACTTGCTTATTTTATTAAAAGATAATTTTCCCAAAAACGTATGTCATGTTCTCATAATTATGAAATGAACACATGTTAAACATTTTATTTAATTACGAGTGAACCAAGCAGATGTTAGAATCAATCCAAAAGTGAAGTCAAAGAATGGCAAATTTATCTGGAAAAAAAGGAATGTAAAATGAATGTGCAAATGGACACAAAACTGGTTGTTCCATCGGCGTGAGAGCTGTCCCTCCAGTGGGCAGAATTAATTTACCTATTTATAGGCAAGAATTATTTTGAGTTGCTATCAGGTGTCTACAACTTAACAGAATTATATAAGACTTCTCAAAGACAAAGGCTGGAACCTGGAAGGTTGTGCTGTCTAGACAACGCATAATTTTCCATTGAAGCTGTTGTGCCGCACCCCTATTAACTTCAGTAGGGATGGCACCATGTTTGAGAGGCGGAAGAGACCCAGAGTCACTGAATGAGGCAGGTTTACTGAGGGGACTTACGGGTAGTGGTAGTGGGCTGGACAGGAGGACCACTACCATTTGTTAAAAGCATCAGTTTATATAGTATTTTCAAATGGCACCCTTCCCTTAGCAACCTCCATCTGGCAACCTCAATTTAACCCCAAAGGGCCTTGATCCCCCATATGGCCTGCGTACCACAGGATGGGGCCAAGGGTTCAGATGTTCCTCACAAAGAGTGAACCAGCCAGGCGCAGTGGCTCACGCCTGTAATCCCAGCACTTTGGGAGGCCAAGGTGGGCGGATCACGAGGTCAGGAGATTGAGACCATCCTGGCTAACACGGCGAAATCCTACCAAAAATGCAAAAAAATTAGCCGAGCATGGTGGCTGGCGCCTGCAGTCCCAGCTGCTTGGGAGGCTGAGGGAGGAGAATGGCATGAACCTGGGAGGCAGAGCTTGCAGTGAGCCGAGATCGTGTCACTGCACTCCAGCCTGGGCAACAGAGCTAGACTCCGTCTCAAAAAAAAGAGTGAACCTCCAGGCTGGCCACTCTGTGATTCCGTGGCTTGGAACTCAGAACACACATTCTTCTTAGACCATAGGGTCATTCTCAGGTACATATGCCATACAGAAGCAAAAATTCTTCCTTGTAGATAACTGAATAGCAATGGGCGATGATTCTTGTCCACACACATGCAGATGAATACTGTCCTGGGAACACACAAACTTATTCCTGTGGAAAAACCAGTTCTGCCCCCACTTGCACATCCATTTCAACATTCCTGATCTATATGAAAGAATGCGTCCATTCTTTTGACTGGTTTGAACATCTCACCAGTTTCCTCATTAAGGAGTTAAAGAAAATCTTTTTTTTTTTTTTTTGAGACGGAGTCTTGCTCTGTTGCCCAGGCTAGAGTGCAATGGTGCAATCTCGGTTCACTGCAACCTCTGCCTCCTGGGTTCAAGCAATTCTCCTGCCTCAGCCTCCCGAGCAGCCGGGAATACAGGCGCCGACCACCACACCCAGATAATTTTTGTATTTTTAGTAGAGACAGGGTTTCACCACGTTGGCCAGGCTGGTCTCGAACTCCTGACCTCAGGTGATCCGCCCACCTCGGCCTCCCACAGTGTTGGAATTATAGGCATAAGCCACTTTTATTTAGGCCAGCCTAAATAAAATCTTTAACACATATTTATCTCTTGAAGATTCTAAACATCTGGCAACACTGAACCCGGCTTTCTACACTGCAACAAAAACCTGGACATGACTAGAGTCTATGTATGTTAGAGGGGGCATGAGCTCTAGAGTTTGCCAAGGACCATCCTTCAACTCTTGAAACTTTACTTATTGTAAGCACCCACAATCCTTTAACATTTTTACATTGCTGGAGCTCAGAAAACCATATCCCAGAGTATGGTGTTTTGGCATAGCAAGTACGTTGAACTCAAAGAGACTGGAAAGCCTCAGAAGCAGCCTTAGAGCAAAGGCTCTCTGACCTCCTGCCCATCTTTCTTCTTCCAAGTCAAGCCACGGAAACTCCAATTCCTCTTTCCTAAGATGGGTCAGGGAAACTCAAACCCCCTCCCCTAAAGCCAGCCATAAAACCTAGACATATTACTCCAACCTTCCCCTATTTCTGTTTAAGAGTTGGCCATAAATAAATTTTCAGTTGGGCACGGTGGCTCACACCTGTAATCCCAGCACTTTGGGAGGCCGAGGCAGGCAGACCACTTGGGTCCAGGTGTTGAAGACCAGCCTGGGCAACACGGTGAAACCCCATCTCTACAAAAAAATACAAAAATTAGCTGGGTGTGCTGGTGTGTACTTGTAGTCCCAGCTACTCAGGAGGCTGAGGCAGGAGGACCACTTGAGCCTGGGAGGTGGAGGTTGCAGTGAACCAAGATAACACCACTGCACTCCAGCCTGGGCACGGAGAAAAAAAAAAAAAAAGAAATTATCTGAGTTACTTTGTCTGATAATAGGTGGTAATGCCCCCTTATTCCTGCCCTACACCTAGGAGGAAGGAATGATATACAGGTAAGCCAAGAAGAATTTCGACAGACCTTGCTGGGTCCTCCCACCAAAGTCTATTACCAATAGATCAATCATACCCTTTTGTTCAATCCTATGTCTACCTGGCTGTTGGTCATCAAACCTAAGCATAAAAGTAGACAGCCTTCCCTCAGTCTTTATTTCTGAAAGCTCCCATGTCAACAGAAAACTTTTTTTTTTTTTTTTTTTTGACGAAGTCTTACTCTGTCACCCAGGCTGGAGTGCTAGTGGCTTGATCTTGGCTCACTGTAACCTTTGCCTCCCAGATTCAATTGATTCTCCTGCCTCAGTCTCCCTAGTAGCTGGGATTACAGGCAACTGCCACCATGCCTGGCTAATTTTGTAATTTTTTTGTAGACATGGGATTTCACCATGTTGGCCAGGCTGGTCTTGAACTCCTGACCTCAAATGGTCTGCCCACCTCAGCCTTCCAAAATACTGAGATTACAGGTGTAAAGCCACTGTGCCCGGCCTGTAAAACTTTAATTAAATAAATCTGTTATGCTTTTCTCTTGTTAGCCCTTTTTTTTTTTGAGACAGGGTCTTGCTGTCAACCAGGCCGGAGTTCCGTGGCACCACCAGAGCTCACTGCAGCCTCGACCTCCCAGGCTCAAATGATCTTCCCAACCTCAGTCCTCAGAGAGTAGCTGGGACGACAGGCACACATGCCACCACTCCCAGCTAATTTATTTAGTTTTGTAGAGATAAGGTCTCACCATATTGCCCAGGCTGGTCTCAACTCCTGGGCTCAAGCAATCCTCCCAAAGTGCTGGGATTACAGGCGTGAGCCACCATACCTGGTCTTAACCCATCTTTTGTTATAGGAGTGTTGGCCACGACCCTTCAGAGAGGTAAGGAAAGGTGTAAGGTATAGATGTCCCACAACATCTAGATCAATGGTTTTCAAACTGGCATGTGTCAGAATCACCTGAAGGGTTTGTTGCAAATTGCAGGGCCCCAGCGCACGGTTTCAGATCTAGCAGGTCTGGGATGAGGCCCCAGAATTTGTCTTCGTAATAAATCTCCAGCTGACATTGATGCTGATGGTCTGGAGACCACAACAGAAACGATAAAGGCTAAGCGGGTAGGAAGTGGTTGAGGAGTTTAATGTAGTGGCTGGGTGTGCAGGCATTGTAATTAGAACTATGTTGTTTTCATCTAAGAAATAAGGGTAAGTGCCTACTTCATGGGGTTTTTTTCTTAATCTAAGAGAGATAATATATATATAAATATGCATCAGCTGGGTGTGGTGGTGCAAATGCCTATAGTCTCAGCTACTTGGGAGGGTGAGATAGGAAGATTGCTTGAGCCCAGGAGTTCAAGATCAACCTGGGCAACATAATGACGCCCATCTCTACAAAAAAAACAAAAAAAACAAAAAAAAAAGAAATTAAAAGGCCGGGCATGGTGGCTCATGCCTGTAATCCCAGCACTTTGGGAGGCCAAGGCAGATGGATTATCTGAGGTCAGGAGTTCAAGATCAGCCTGGCCAACATGACGAAACCCCTTCTCTACTAAAAATACAAAAATTAGCCGGGCGTGGTGGTGTGTGCCTGTAATCCCAGCTATTCAGGAGGCTGAGACCAGAGAATCGCTTGAACCCAGGAGGTGGAGACTTCAGTGAGCTGAGATTGCACCACTGCTCTCCAGCCTGCAAAAAAATAAAAAATAAAAAATAAAAATTGAACAAAAATAAATTACCCAGTCTCTGATATTTCTTTACAGCAACACAATGACACATTAACACATAGCTTAAGCTGAAATACCAATCTTCTGTCCTTGGCACTCCTGGATTTTAGGTCTTCAGGTTTTGATTAGAATCTACACCACTGGCTCTCTAGCTTTCAGGCCCTTCAACTACACCACTGGCTTTCCTGGGTTTCCAGGTTGCACAAGCAGATCAGATGACTTTTCAGCTTCTCAATTTTTATTTTTTCTGGAGACACAGTCTAGCTCTGTTGCCCATGCTGGAGTGCAGTGGCACCATGATAGGTCACTTGCAGCCTCCAACTCCTTGGTTCAAGTATCCTCCCCCTTTAGCCTCCCAAGTAGCCAGGTCTATAGGTATGTGTCACCATGCCCAGCTACTTTCTAAATTTTTTGTAGAGATGGGGTCCCCCCATGTTGCCCAGGCTGGTCTTGCACTCCTGGGCTCAAGCAGCCCTCCCACCTCAGCCTCCCAAAGTGCTGGGATTACAATTACAGGCATAAGCCATCATCACCGACCTATTTTTTTTTTTTTTTTTTTTGAGACATGGTCTTGCTCTGTTGCCCAGGCTAGAGTGCAGTGGTACAATCACAGCCCACTACAGCCTCGACTTCCTGGGCTCAAGTGATCTTCCCACCTCAGCCTCCCTAATAGGTAGGACTATAGGCACACACCACCATGCCCAATTTTTTTTTTTCTATTTTTTTATAAAGATGGGGTCTTACTATGTTGCCCAGACTGGTCTCGAACTCCTGGGTTCAAGCAATCCTCTTGCCTCGGCTTCCCAAAGTGCTCGGATTACAGGCATGAGCCACCACACTCGGCCTTTTCAGCTTCTATAATTTGATGAGGCACTACCTAATAGTAAATCTCTCTTCCTAGGTATATATCCTGTTGGTTCTATTTCTCTGGAGAACCCTAACATAGGCCCTTAGAGGCTGTGATGAGAGAACATGGCTTTATAGTGAAAATAGCCCTTTTCTGTGCCTCATTTTCCAATCTTCTCCTACCAGGGCTCCTTGCTTCCATCTGCTCCTGCTTAAGTCTCTCTTCAGCATATATGCCAGAATGACCTTTCAAAAACCACAAATCTGCTCATTCAATGGCTAAACACGTCAATGGCTAAAACATTTCAATGGCTCTGCACCTCCCACCTTATGAAGACCCAACTTCTTGCCTTCATTAACTGAACCCCAACTTTGCTGAGGTATCCACCACTCCCCACCCAGCCATGCACCTCAGGGACACACAGACCCCCTGCATCTCCAGCTCTGGGTCTGACTGATTTATGGAGACCCTCACTGCCCCAGCAGGGATGGCTAACAATTTGGAAGTTGAGTAGAGGGAGGGTACTTAGGAGTTTCCTTGCTGTTGGAAGAGAGTCATAGAAAGCCACCCTCTCCCCAGCCGACATGAAGGAGGAAGTGCACAGGCCTGACTGCTGCAGGCAGCCAACTGTGGCTGCCGCAGACGCTGTGGCCAGGAGGGCGGAGAGAAAGAAGGACCCTGGGCCCTCACTTATGTCACCACATGTGTAATTAACCAACCCTGCAGCCTGCCTTACCCATGAACTTCCTGCTAAGTAGGATAATAAATCTTATTTAAGATTTATTGCTCTGTTGCCCAGGCTGGAGTGCAGTGGTGCAATCACAGCTCACTGCAGTCTTGACTTCCTGGGCTCAAGTGATCCTCCCGCCTCAGCCTCCCTAGTAGGTGAGACTATAGGCACATGCCACCATGCCCAGCCAATTTTTTTTCTATTGAATCTGGGTTTTATTATTTGCATGGGATGAAACACTTATACCTTTAACCAGTCAAAGAAGAGCCATTTGGATCTCACGTCTGCCTGGTTTCTCAGCAGCCACTTCTACCTCTCTCCCAACTCCTACCCTTGGTCCAGTCCTGACCAACTTTGTGAAGCGTTATTTTTCATCCCTCTCCTTGGAATATCCTTCCAACTCCCATCTACCTGGGAAACTCCTACTCATCCCTCAGAACCCAGTTCAAAGGTCACTTAGTCTGTAAAGGCCCAGCTATCCTCCCACCTCAGCCTCTCAAGTAGCTGGGACCACAAGTGCTCACAATGCTCAGCTAATTTCTGTATTTTTTTTGTAGAGATGGGGGGGTTTCACCATGTTGCCTAGGCTGGTCTCAAACTCCTGTGCTCAAGCGATCCTCCCCCATTGGCCTCCCAAAGTGCTGGGATTACAGGAGTGAGGCACCACACCCAGCCAACAACTTCTAATTTTAGTACCCACTAAACGTATGTCCGTCATCTGTCCCCACCCTTCACTTCCAAGCTTTGTCAAAGGTAGTCTCTCCCAGACAGCTGGATTCAATGCAAATTACAGGCCACAGACTGGACTGCTAATTATAACGGCAAATCTTGCGAAAGAGGAAAGATTTCCTCACTTAGATGGAAGTGATACTAGTAACTGTTGAGAGTCTGGCAGTTAGACCAGCTGATGAGTGCCACTTCTGAAGAAACTCATCTTACTAATATAGTCCTCTAACATATTTTTCCTCATGAGATCTTGACCCTTACTATGTATCTGACAACATGCCAGGTGCTGTGGTTATACTAAAAGACTGACTTCCTTACTGCCATAATCTCATATTCTTTTGAGTAAGATAGACAGTAAACACATACAAATACAATATGTAATTTCATATAGTAAAGAGTACTATGAGGGCAAAAATAAAGTAGGATAAAGGCAGTATGAATGGAATTCCAAATTTGGCTATAAATATGTAATTTTCTGGAAAGGGGAAAGGACACTTTTTTTTTTTTCTTTTGTTGAGACAGTCTTGCTCTGTCACCCTGCCTGGAGTACAATGGCACTATCCTGGCTCACTGCAGCCTCCACCTCCCTGGGCTCAGGTGATCCTCCCACCTCAGCCACTCCAGTAGCTGGGATTACAGGTGTGCATCACTACACACCACTAATTTTTGTTTTTTTTTTTTTTTTGTAGAAACGGGGTTTCACCATGTTTTCTAGGTTGGTCTCGAACTCCTGGGCTCAAGTGATCCACCGGCCTCGGCCTCCCAATGTGCTGGGATTACATGCGTGAGCCACCATGCCCAGCCCTGGAAAGGATACTCTCTAAACAACACTGAAAAAGAACATGCTCAGAGCAAGGAACTGGTTTCCCACTCACTAAAGTGAGTCCCCTGCAGCCATGATCATAGAATGTGACTCCCACTGACCATAGCTGATTGGACCAGGGGTAGACACCTGACGCAGGCTACGTCAATCAGATACTCCCCTGCGAGTTTGTATGTGGAATACTGGTTATTTAATTGGTAGTGTAGGAGAAGAGAGATGATTTAGCTTCAGGGCTGGGGCATTTGTTGGCCAAGTGCAGAGATAAAGAGAGAGGCAGCCTGCAGAGGGAAAACAAGGGGAGCAGACACACACAGAGGGGTGAATGTTAGAAACTGTGCCATCTCAGAGGAAGAGCAGACACACAAGAGGGGTTGAATGTTAGAAAATGTGCCATCTCAGAGGGCCGGCCGAGTGGCTGCCTTTGGTCCCAACAGGTTTCTAGGTACAGATTCCATTCTCTTGTGAGGTCCACTTGGAAGTCCTGCCCTTTATATCTGTGAGAGTCCTAATTCTTCCAATAAATTCCTTTCATGGTTTCGGTTAGTCTGAGTGTGTTTATATGCATTGCCACCAAGATCACTGTTTCTAAGGATGAAAATAATGGTGATAGTGATACCTAACATTTATTAAATGCCATGCAATGTTCTAAGAACTTCATATATGTTGCCAGGCATCGTGGCTCATGCATGTAATCCCAGCACTTTGGAAGACTGAGGCGGGAGGATCACCTGAGGTCGGGAGTTCGAGACCAGCCTGACCAACATGGAGAAACCCCATCTCTACTAAAAATACAAAATTAGCTGGCTATGGCAGCACATGGCACATGCCTGTAATCCCAGCTACCTGGAAGGCTGAGGCAGGAGAATCACTTGAACCTGGGAGGCGGAGGTTGCAGTGAGCCGAGATCGTGCCATTGCATGCCAGCCTGAGCAACAGGAGTGAAACTCCATCTCAAAAAAAAAAAAACCAAAAGAACTTCATATATATTATCTATTCCAATCCTTACAACTCTTTGAGACAGGTACAATTCTTATCCCTATTTTGCAAACAAGGAAACTGAGGTACAGAAAGTCACACGTGAATAAGGGGCAGAATGTTTCTGAATCTAGACAGCCTCTGTGCCCTTCACCGCTGCAGTATACTCTCAAAACACCAGGGATGGGCTTGAGGTTATTTAAAAAGTATGAAATTCCTTCAAACACTTTTACTTAGCCAGGTGTGGTAGCATACACCTGTGATTTCAGCTACTCAGAAAGCTGAGATGGGAGGATCTCTTGAGCCCAGGAGTTAGAGCTGCAGTGAGCTATAATTGTGCCACTGCATTCCAGTCTGGACAAGAGAGCAACATCCTCTCTCTTAAAAAAACAAAACAAAACAATAAACTAGTCTTACTGATCCTGAGCAAAACCCCCAAACAGAAGACAAGACATCTGGAGCTGCTTTCAGCGTAGCACAGCACACTCCACGTGAGGAAGAAGTAGCAGCAGCTTTATTAATTTCGCTTTTTTATTAAATTTTTTTTTTTTTTTGAGACAGAGTGTCGCTCTGTTCTACAGGCTGGAGTACAATGGTGTGATCTTGGCTCGCTGCAACCTCCCCTTCTGGGGGGTTCAAGAGATTCTTGTGCCTCAGCCACCCAAGTAGCTGGGATTATAGGTATGAGCCACCACACTTGGCTAATTTTTGTACTTTTAGTAGAGAGAGGGTTTTACCATGTTGGCCAGGCTGGTCTTGAACTCCCAGCCTCAAGTATCTACCTGCCTTGGCCTCCCAAAACGTTGGGATTATAGGTGTGAGTCACCATGCCCAGCTCTAATTTAGTATTTTTAAAAAATTATGGTAAAATACAGAAAAACATAAAATTTACCATCTCAGTCATTTTTAAGTATACAGTTCAGTGGCGTTACATATCTTTATAATGTTGTGCAATTATCACCATCCACCCCCGTAACTTTTCATCTTGTAAAACTGAAACTCTTTACCCTAAACAGTAACTTCCCATTTCTGCCTCCCCAAGTCTGACAACCACCATTCTTTCTGCCTCTATAATTTTGATTATTTTAAGTACTTCAAATAAGTAGAATCTTACAGTATCTATCCTTTTATCTTTATTTTATTCATTTTTTTTTTCTTTGAGATGGAGTCTCACTCTGTCGCCCAGGCTGGAGTCCAGTGGTGCGATCTCCACTCACTGCAAGCTCCGCCTCCTGGGTTCATGCCATTCTCCTGCCTCAGCCTCCCGAGTAGCTGGGACTACAGAAGCCTGCCACCATGCCCAACTAATTTTTTGTATTTTTTAGCAGAGAGGGGGTTTCACCATGTTAGCCACGATGGTCTCGATCTCCTGACCTTGTGATCTGTCTGCCTCGGCCTCCCAAAGTGCTGGGATTACAGGTGTGAGCCACCAGGTCTGGCCTATTCATTTTTTTTTAGACATAGGATCTTGCTCTGTTGCCCAGGCTAGAGTGCAGTGGTGCATTCATAGCTCACGGCAGCCTTAACTCCTCAGCTCACATGATCCTCCTACCTTAGTCTCCCAAGTAGCTGGGACTACAGGCATATGTCACCTCACCTGGCTAAGTTTTAAGTTTTTTGTAGAGACAGGATCTCACTATGTTGCCCAGGCTGGTCTCAAACTCCTGGCCTTTGACAAGCCTGCCACCTTTGCCTCACAAAGCGTTAGGAAGTATTTGTCCTTTTGTGACTAACATTTCATTTAGCATAAAGTCCTAGAGGTTCATCCATGTTATAGATATACCAGAATTGACTTAGTATTTTGACCACTCACTTTGTTAAAAACTCTCTCTTGACTGTGAGTCAAGGAGCTCCTTGTAACCATTCTTTTTTTTTTTTTTTTTGAGACGGAGTCTCGCTCTGTCGCCCAGGCTGGAGTGCAGTGACCGGATCTCAGCTCACTGCAAGCTCCGCCTCCCGGGTTTATGCCATTCTCCTGCCTCAGCCTCCCGAGTAGCTGGGACTACAGGCGCCCACTACCTCACTCGGCTAGTTTTTTGTATTTTTTTAGTAGAGACGGGGTTTCACCGTGTTAGCCAGAATGGTCTTGATCTCCTGACCTCGTGATCCGCCCGTCTCGGCCTCCCAAAGTGCTGGGATTACAGGCTTGAGCCACCGTGCCCGGCCTGCAACCATTCTTAATGTCTTAGAAACACATGCTCTGACAACACTTAGTAGATCAGAGTTAAGCTTGGACTCTAGATCGGCACAGATCTGAGTTTAAGTCTTGGTTTTTGCCTCGTACTATAACCTCGGAAGCTTTAGTTAACTTTTCAGAGCCTCGGTTTCCATATCTGTAACAGAAAAATAAAAATACTGCTTCTCTCATAGTGTTATAAAAAAAATTTACTGAGATAGAAAGTATCTCAGGATGGACTAAGGCATTTATGAGCATTATCTGACACCTGGGAGTGGGTGAGGCTCATATAAGTGGATGATAAATTAAAATATTGTTATTATTGTCCCCTTCTGTGGTCAACCACCTGTTGTTTCTGCCATTACATCTTCTTCTGGAGAAAGCTCCCTAGTTTTCCTTGGGAACAACTTTTCGTCCATTGGATATAATCCCTGTGAAACTACCTATTACTGGCCAAGGAATGGTAGCAAGACCTCAGCTACTCCAACAGATACTCGCTCCTCAGAATCTGAACCTTGAGCAGAGTTATACAAAACTGACGGGAAAACACGGAGAAATTAACAACAACAAAACGGTTGTAGTTCATGTGTTGCCACCAAAGAACTCAGACAAGACTGGCCATTAGCTCCTGTAGCCAGTTCCTGTCTATTCCAAGACCTGGATTTTTGGCTTTTCTGTAGATGCTGTGGCTCTCTTAGGGCCTCCAATAAATGTAAGTGAGGCAGAGCTGGTTTCTATTGTTTGCAACCAACGGACTTAATGGATGCTGTATCAGAAAGAACTGGTATATTCTTTAAGCAAAGACTAGGACTCTATGGGGCTCAACAAACTCTGTAATCACCTTTCCACTCCCCTGGACAAAATAAATATATTAATTGTCTACTGCTGGAGCGCAAATTATCCCCAAACCAAGTAGCTTTAAACAATAAACATTTACTATCTCACAGTTCATATGTGTCTGAAAATTCCAGGGCAGCTTCTCTGAGTTGTTCTGGCTCAGAGTCACAAGCGAGATCAGCCAGGACTACAGTCATGTGGCTGCTTGACTGGAATTGGAGGACCCGATTCCAAGATGGCGCACTTCCATGGCTGTTGGTGGGAGGCTCGATCCCTTGTCATGTGGAGCACCCCATAAGGCTGCTTAAGTATTTTCATGACCTGGAAGCTGGCTTCCCCCAAAGCAAGCAATCAAAGAGAACAAGACAGAAGCCATGATGTATTTCACGACTTACCCTCAGAAGCCAAACTCTCCATTTCTTCAATAGTGTAGTGGTTACACAAGTCAGGCCTATTCAATGGGGGAGGGAACCACACAAGGGTGAATAGAAAAAGGCAGGGATGGTTGGGGGCCAACTTAGAGGCTGGCTGCCATGCAGGGGAAGCCTACAAGCCTTGTAGGGGTTTGTCTACCCTGCCACCATCCTCCTTTCACTTGCTACTCCTCTTCACTGAAGACCCCAAGAAGCATATCTCATTTCAGAAACCAGCAGAGATGATGACTTATAAGTCATGGAGGAAGGAAGAGGTGGATTTGAAGAGAAAGCCACAAAATAGGCAGGGTGGAGATCTCCAGTCCAAGGACCAGGTCTGGAAGACTGGAAAAACGGAACATATGACGTTTAGGGAAGGGAGACACAGGCTGCCCCAAGGCTCAAGAATACAGGGAAGCATAAGACAAGAGCGCTTACCCTTGGCAGTGGAGTCACTTCTCCTTTTACAACCCCAAAGAAAGGCTGGCATCCAGTTCAGCCCTGCTTGTGTCACGTATCCTTTACTGCTCTGAGTCCTTGGGGCCTGAGAACTGGGACCCATGAGTCCCGCTGCCCAGCTTCTACAGGCTGAATTGTGTCCCTCTAAATTCTTACGTTGAGAAATCCCCAGCACCTCAGAATGAGACTTTACTTGGAGAATGAGCATTTAAAGAAGTGATTAAGTTAAAATGAGGCTGGTTAAAGTTAAAATCCAGTGCAACTGGTATTCTTAGAAGAGGAACGTTGGGCACATAATGAAACCAGAGATGTGTATGCATGGAGGGAAGACCGCACAAGGACACAGTGAGAAGACAGCTGTCTGCAAGTCAAGAAAAGAGGCCTTCAGGAAAAACCAGGCCTGCCACCTTGATCTTGAACCTCTAGCCTCCGGAAATGTAAGAAAATAAATCCCCATTGTTTAAACCACCTGGTTCTGTGGCATTTTGTTATGCAGACCCTAGCAAACTGAAACCCAGGGCTTCTGCATTGTTCCGGGATGTTAGCTTTTCTATGAACTAACTCCGAACCTCTGCTGTGTAATGTGTGAGAAACCAGACCCAGAGAATGCCTTTCCAGAGTCAAGAAGGTTAGATGGGTTGGGCTTCCCCAGCCAGCTGACAAGGACGGGCCTGTGGTGGATCCATAAATGCACTTGTCTGCAGTCAGAGATTGTTTCTACTCTTAGTTCCTTCGGCAAACTTCCCAACAAGCCCCAGGCCTCCTTCTGGTCTCTGAAAGCTGTTTCTAAACTCACAGGTTCTCAGGGCGATCTCCATTGCCCGACACATCCTCTCCCTAGCTGGAAACCACCTTCTGGATCCGTTCCCGCACTTCCTTTGGTCCCAAGGACAACATCATCTCAGCTACAGGAGGTCCTTGCTGAGAACAAAAAGAGCAAATATTGCTTTACTACCTTAAACTGCCTAAAGAACTGATGCTTAGCCTCAGTCTGCAGAAATTATTCCCAGGCCAGCCCCCACACTGCTGCCTGTGTTCTGAGGATCAATGCTTGTGTTATTTCTCTGGACAAGGATGGGTCCTAGGAGCCTGTTTCTCCCGCAACCACCGCCTTTTTTTTTTTTTTTTTTGAGATGGGAGTCTCACTCTATCGCCCAGGCTGGAATACAATGATACGATCTTGGCTCACTGCAACCTCTGCCTCCCAGATTCAGGCAATTCTCATGCCTCACCCTCCCAAGTAGCTGGGATTGCAGGCGCACCACCACACCCAGCTAATTTTTTGTAATTTTAGTAGAGACAAGGTTTCACCATGTTGCCCAGGCTGGTCTCAAACTCCTGACCTCAGGTGATCCACCTGCCTAGGCCTCCCAAAGTGCTGGGATTACAGGTGTGAGCCACCATGCCTGGCCTGTTTTTCCCATATTAAGTAAGCTGTTGTTAGGTCTGTTATCCCCAATAAACTGCAAACCCCATGAAGGCAGAGATTATGAATGTGTGTTTCATTCTATACTGTATCCACTGTACCTAACACAATGCTTGCACATAGTAGGTACTCAATAGTGTCTGTCGATTGACTGAATGAGGGGAGTGATCATATTTCTTTCATCTCTGTATCTTGAACATTGAGCTCAGTGCCTGCCAGGAAACATAAGTTCAAAGGATCAATGAGGGGCTCCAGGGAACAATCCAACCTGCGTCCCTGCCTCACCTGCTGTCCACTGAGGGCTACCCGGAGGAGCTTCATCACATTACTGTGCTTGGTGCCTTCCAGACCTTCTGACAGCTTCTTCAGTTCTCCACTCAGCATATCCTGAGTTAAGCTCATACCAGATCTTTCTAGAAGCCTAGAAGAAGAGGGCCAGTTTACAGGGTCTGCATGGGCCAATGGCAAGTGGGTGCGAGGAAGGGCTTCAGAAGGTTATTGATCAGCTACAGTACAAGCAGCACAACCAATGTTCAAGCCTGTTTTGAGGGAGATGAGGAAGATATTGACCACTTTCTCCCTTATCCAGGTCGGGAAGGAAAAACTACCAAGGGACCACACACAGAGAAGCCGGTGGTCACAATGCAGGGAGGTAAGAGGTGCCATAAGAGGCTTTACTCATTGCTACCTCTGTGTCATTCAATCTTTATGCCTCAGTTTTCTCATCTGTAAAGTGGGGAGAATAATAGTATCTGAGGCTGGCACAGTGGCTCACGCCTGTAATCCCAGCAGTTTGGGAGGCTGAGGTGGGCAGATCACTTGACGTCAGGAGTTCGAGACCAACCTGGCCAACATGGTAAAACCCCATTTCTACTAAAAATACAAAAATATTAGCCAAGGGTGGTGGTGGGCGCCTGTAGTCCCAGCTACTCAGGAGGCTGAGGCAGGAGAATTGCTTGAACCCAGGAGGAGGTTGCAGTGAGCCGAGATTGCACCATTGCACTCCAGCCTGGGTGACAAGAGTGAGACTTTGTCTCAAAATAAAAAAATAAATAAATAATAGTATCTGTCCTGCACAGGGATATCCTAGAGGGTTAAAAAGAGTTATAAAGCACCAAGTGCCTGAACACATGATAAATACTCAGAAATAGTACTTTTTTTTTTTTTTTTTTTTTGAGATGGAGTCTCACTCTGTTGCCCAGGCTGGAGTGCAATGGCACGATCTCAGCTCACTGCAACTTCCACCTTCCGGGTTCAAGTGATTCTCCTGCCTTAGCCTCCTGAGTAGCTGGGATTACAGGCGTGTGCCACCCTGCCCGGCTTATTTTGTATTTTTAGTAGAGACAGGGTTTTACCATGTTGATCAGGCTGGTCTCAAACTCCTAACCTCAGGTGATCCACCCACCCTGGCCCCCCAAAGTGCTGGGATTATAGGCATGGGCCACCATGCCTGGCCTAGTATTACATTTTATATTTGAATTTAAAAATTTAAGAAATTAGTTAAGTACATTCAAGAGCTTTGAGACATTACAAAATGATCTTAAAAGAAACAGGTCTGCTTGTAGGCACGACAAAAAAGAAACTTAGGAATAGATTTGACATAGAATGGATAATTTCTGGGAAATTATCTGAAATATAGCTTTAAGATTGGTAGAGGGAGACTTCTTTGGAGACGTAGCCAAGAAGAGAAGAAATCAGAAGTCCCCACCCAGCTCCAGCAACGGCCCTGCCACCAACTTGCTATGGCTGTTCTTCCACAAATTGAAGCCTCTAGGATTCCAACGGGCCAGCAACCAACCCCCACATCCTGGCAGTCCAGCTGAGCAAGATGCTCTCCCCAAAAGCTTTAGTTTCAGGAGAAATTCTCCAATCAGTTAGAGCTGGACTTGCAAAAATTTGCCCTGGCCCTGATTCTTAGTCAAGAGATGGGAATAGGCTGGGGATGAGTATATTTCACTGCAACTTCCCAGTTCCTCTCATTTTTCAAAAAAATTAATTTTTTTTTTTTTTTTTTTTTAAGGGACAGGATCTTGCTCTGTCACGTAGGCTGGAATGCAGTAGTACAATCACAGCTCACTGCAGCCTCAAACTCCTGGGCTCAAACGATCCTTCCACCTCAGCCTCCTGAGCAGCTTGGACCACAGGCGCCCACCACCATACCTGGCTAATTTTATTTTTACTTTTTGTAGAGATGGGGTCAAGCTATGTTGCCGAGGCTGGTCTCAAACTCCTGGCTTCAAGTGATCCTCCCATTCACCCTCCCAGAATACTGGGATTATAGGCATGAGCCACAGCACCCAGCCTCTCCTCAGTTATTACTAGAGATTCCAAAGCGGAGACACTGAAGAGGAACTGAGGCTGGACATCTTCCTGGTGCAGATGATCTGTGATGGCAATTCTGACCCTGCCTGCTCAAACATGGTCCAGGCAACTGCATTCCAAAGTCAACTCAGTATGGACCACTACTGTCTCAGGGAACTGGGTTCATAAGTGATTTGAAGAAACAGCCTTTCAGTGCAGCCAGATTTCCTTACTAACTGTCAGCACTGAAGCAGATGAGTTTCAATTTCAGACAAGGGTGATCATTCTTACTGCATCATCTCTATGTTCTGAATGTTTGTGTTCCCCTAAATTCATATGTTGAAATTTTAACCCCCAAGGGGACAGTATTCAGAGGTGTGGGCTTTGGGAGGTGATCAGGTCATGTGGGCAGAGCCCTCATGCACAGATGAGTGCCTTTACAAAAGACACCCCAGAGAGGTCTCCCATCCCTCCACCATGTGAGGACACAGCAAAGGGCCAGAAAAAGGAAGGGCCCAGGAAGAAGGCCCTCACCAGACATCGAATCAGCAGCACCTTGACCCTGGACTTCTAGCCTCTAGACCTGTGAGAAAGAAATGTCTGTTGTTGAAGCCATCAGTCTATGTTATTTTGCTATAGTAACCCCATGGACTGAGACAATTATTAACTGGGTCACATGAGTACTGCTATTTACAAAATCCAGAAGATGAAATACTGAAGATATAAAATATAATGTGGGAAAAAAGCAGACACTCTCCCCAGTGGCACTGCAGGGAAGCAGGCTGCCGAGGAGGTGATGAAAGAATGACAGGCCGCAGGCCAGGAACAATGGCAATTCCAGACCCGCTAGAGCTGGCCCAGAGCTTGGCATGGGAATAGAAGGGATGTCTAGTGATCTGGCAGCTCCTGAACATTTGGATATCAGCTTTCCTGACTTGAGAGGGAGTCCCAGAGCAAATCTGAAATCCAGCCTCATGGTGGAGACAGGCAGTTATGACACTGAATCCTAGTGAATTAGAACTAATAGGCCCCGGCCAGGCACATGGCTCATGCCTGTAATCCTAGTACTCTGCGAGGCTGAGGCGTGAAGATCTCTTGAGCCTAGGAGTTTGAGACCAGCCTGGGCAACATGGCAAGACCTTGTCTCTACAAAAAGTAAAAAAATTAGCTGGGCGTAGTGACCTGTGCCTGTAGTCCCAGCTTCTCAAGAGGCTGAGGTGGGAGGATGAGCCCTGAGCCACTTCCTGCAGATTGCTACATAAGAGAGAAATGTAATTCCACAGGGGACATGTGCTGTCATTTCTTTTGTCTGGTAGAGAAACTTGCCCTCTAGTTACCTGATACAGAGCCTCTGCAGGGAAAGTGGTCAGCATCGGGGAGGAGGGGCAGAAGGGGAAAGGCAGAGAGAGAAAGCGAATCTTGGTAATGGAGTACTGACTCCTGTATTAAGCTGTGCCTCCAGCAGCCCTTCTTCTAGCATCTGCAGCTACATAAGCAATCATTCCCCATTGCCTAAGTCAACTTTGGTTGCATTTGTAATTGAAAGTTATTACTGTTAACAGTAGGAATTAGCATCATCTCTCTCTTACCAAGAAGGAAAAGGAAGCTCAAATAGGTACAGTAACTTTGCCAAAGTGAAACCGCCTGAGCAAGGTGACATATCTGGTGAGTACATGGCAGAGCTGGGATGCAACCAGGTTGGTGCAAGCAGTGAACACAGGCCTATGTACAGGGAAAGCCTGGTCCTCTGGGTAAGCCCTCCCACCAATGAAAGCCAGTGAAGGGTCACGTTTTCACTGGCCATGGGGTTGCGCTGGGGGCCCAACAGCCTAACCTTGAAGGAAAGGGAGCCATGGGAGGGAGAGGGGGAAGGAGGGTGTGGAATCCTGAGCTCAGCCTGCGGGTACTCACCCCAGCACACGCTTGGCAATCACATCCACCTCCTCCGAGATGGCGTCCAGCTGTGCTCGACCCACCGCAGGGCGAGTCCACAGATAAGAGTACACTGGGGACACCAAGTCCTGCAGGCGGCAAATGTGACCCTAGGGAAGGAGGCAGTCATTGAATGCACTAGCAACAGGGCTCTGGAAGGGAGGAGGAATTGAAGCACCCAGTAACCCCTCCCTCAGCCTCCCAGACCCCTGACACCACACCTGTCTCAGCAGGAGGATCCTCTCCACGTAGATTGGGTTGAGGACATCCCTATTTTGCAGTTGGCTCCCAAAGGCCTCCTCCACAAGGGCCTGCAGCTTCTCCACCAGCTGGCGCCTCTGGCTCTCATTGTTCACCAGCCGCCGGAGGTGCAGCCTGCGGAAGAAATCAAGGGGCTGCCCTACTGTCAACACCCCAACCCACCCAAACCGTCTCTCCCCCGGGGAGAGGGTGAAGTTGGAAGAATGACATATCAGGTTCCATGAGCCCTCCCTTTCGCAAGCTAGAAGTAGAATTCTCTTTACATTTATAAAAAGAAAGGGATGTGACTAAGGTCACAAATAGCCTGAAAGTCCCAAGCAACTCGGAGACATGCTTTGTTTTCAGGGGTTTTGCTTTTGTTTTTGTTTGAGAGTCTTGCTCTGTTGCCCAGACTGGAGTGCAGTACCACAATCATGGCTCACTACAGCCTAGACCTCCGAGGCACAAGTGATCTTCCCACCTCACCCTCCCAAGTAGCTGGGCCCACAGACACACATCACCATGCTCGGCTAATGTCTTAATTTTTTGTAGAGAGAGGGTCTTGCTATGTTGCCCAGGCTGGGCAACAAGCAATCCACCCAGCTTGGCCTCCCAAAGTGCCACGATTACAGGTGTGGGCCACCGTGCCCAGCCAGGTTTTCAGTGTTTTCAAAATAGTAGCTGACATTTTATTTTTATTTATTTATTTTTGAGATGGAGCCTCACTGTGTTGCCCAGGCTGGAGTGCAGTGGTGCAATCTCTGCTCACTGCAACCTCGGCTTCCCGGGTCACCTGCCACTCAGCCCTATTGGACCTGGAGAAGCTTTTGGCCAGGTGCAGTGACTCACTTAATCCCAGAACTTTGGGAGGCCGAGAAGGGAGGATCACTTGAGGCCAGGAGTTTGAGACCAACCTGGGCAACAATAGTGAGATGCCATCTCTACAAAAAAAATATTAAAAATAATAAACTTAGCCTGGCATGGTGGTACACACCTGTAGACAGCTACTCCGGAGGCTGAGGCGGAAGGATCACTTCAGCCTGGGAGTTTGAGGCTGCAGTGAACTGAGATGTCACCATTACATTCCAACCTGGGTGACAGGGCAAGACCCAGCCTCTAAAATATATAGAAAGTGGCATTTTTTTTTTGAGACAGAGTTTCGCTCTTGTTGCCTAGGCTGGAGTGTAATGGTGCAATCTCGGCTCACTGCAACCTCCACCGTTCAAGTGATTCTCCTGTGTCAGCCTCCTGAGTAGCTGGGACTACAGGCACCCACCACCACATCGGGCTCTCCTCAAACTCCTCACCTCAGGTGATCCACCTGCCTCGGCCTCCCAAAGTGCTGGGATTACAAGTGTGAGCCACCACACCCAGCCTACATCCACTCTTGAATGCCCCATTCAAAAGATGCCCACTGTTTACTGTGTGAACTTTGGCTAGTTTCTTAACCTCTCTATGTCCTGGGTTCCTCATATGTAAAACAGGGCAAAATCATGCAACTGACCTCATCATAAGTCTGATGGAAGAAGTAAATAAACAGCCCTAAAATATCTGCAACTGATGTTAATTATCTGGGCTCATGCAAGTAAATGCACTGAGGATATTGTGTCCCCAAACAAGTGCTCTAGGCAAAGTATCAGTAAGACCCTCACCCCAGGTGCACACCTGGCTGATAGTCTTAACCACTAATAACTTTTCTTAATGACAGAATCTCACTTTGTTGCCCAGGCTGGAGTGCAGTGGTGTGATCCTGTCTCACTGCAACCTCTGCCTCCCAGGTTCAAGTGATCCTCCTGCCTCAGCCTCCCAAGTAGCTGGGACTACAAGCATGTGCCACGTCCAGCTAATTTTTGTATTTTTAGTAGAGATAGGGTTTCACCATGTTGGCCAGGCTGGTCTCAAACTCCTGACCTCAGGTGATCTGCCAACCTTGGCCTCCCAAAGTGCTGGAATTAAAGGTGTGAGCCACCATGCCTGGACAACACTAATACCCTTTGACTCAGACATGTTAACAATGATTTGAGTTGGAACGATATTTGGAGGTTTCCAAGTGAAGAGCTACTTGCAATATCAAATACATGAAATATAAAGTAGATGCCATGGGACAGTGCTCACTCACTGTGTTGGCTGGGTGAAAGGTTGATGGGGGGAGGTGAGTCTAAAATGAAGATACCCCTCTCCAGGCTTTAGTTGTTAACAGAGTCCACACAAGGGGTGGCTAGGAATACAATGCTAATGATAAATATATATGTACTGCCGGGCACGGTGGCTCACGCCTGTAATCCCAGCACTTTGGGAGGCCAAGGCGGGTGGATCACCTGAGGTCAGGAGTTTGAGACCTGCCTGACTAACACGGTGAAACCCCATCCCTACTGAAAATACAAAAAAATCAGCCAGGTGTAGTGGTGGGCACCTATAATCCCAGCTACTTTGGAGGCTGAGGCAGGAGAATCGCTTGAACCCGGGAGGCAGAGGTTGCAGTGAGCTGAGATTGTGCCATTGCACTTCAGCCTGGGCAACAGAGTGAGACTCCGTCTCAAAATAAAAATAAAAATTAAAAAAAAAAAAAAAAAAAAAAAAAATATATATATATATATATATATATATATGTATACCATTTACTGAGCACTATGTATGTGCCAGGGCTATACAACATACTTTCATAGAACAATCATATAAGATTGGTACTGTTATTAATCCCATTTTAGAGAAGAGGAAACAGAGGCTCAAAGAGGTTAGGTGATTTAGCCGTGGTCACACAGAATTAGGTACCAGAGTCCATTATACCCTCTGCTGTAGGGACTGTCTTGAGCAAGAAAGCCCTTTCCCACCAGGGGATCTCCATGATCCCCACTTACCTATTGAATTCTGGGAGCTTCTCCAGGTCCAGCAGGGCTGAGTGACAGGTGACCCGGGTCAGGTTGAACTGCGTGATCAGTTCCGGCAGGGTCCTGCCCATTTGGTTCTCTGCAAAGAAGAGAGGCCCAGCCATTCAGCTTCCTCCCTCCCTTCCTCCTTCCACTTTACCTCTCTTTTTTTTTTTAAGAGACAGGATCTTGCTCTGCTGCTCAGGCTGGAGTGCAATGGTACAATCATAGCTCACTGTAACCTCAAACTCTCAGGCTTAAGCGATCCTCCAGCCTGTCTTCCAAGTAGCTGGAACTACAGGCACATACTGCCACATCCGACTAATTTTTAAATTTTTCTGTAGGGTCAGGCATGGTGGCTCACACCTATAATACCAGCATTTTGGGAGGCAGAGGTGGGCAGATCATGAGGTCAGGAGTTCGACACTAGCCTGGCTAACATGGTGAAACCCATCTCTACTAAAAATACAAAAATTAGCCAGGCGTAGTGGTGCACGCCTGTAATCCCAGCTACTCAAGAGGCTGAAGCAGGAAAATAACTTGAACCTGAGAGGCGGAAGTTGTAGTAAGCTAAGATTGTGCCATTGCACTCCAGCCTGGGCAACAGAGTAAGACTCCATCAAATAAATAAACACATAAATAAATTTTTCTGTAGAGATGGAGTTTCACTATATTGCCTGGGTTGGTCTCAAACTCCCAGGTTCAAATGATCCTCCTGCATTGGCCTCCCAAAGTGCTGGGATTACAGGCATGAGCCACTGCACCCATCCTTCTTCTACTTTCAAACATAATGAAGACTGAGTAAGCAAGCCCTGGGCCCCCGATTCCACTTTGCCCAAAGGGATTTAACTTCTAGCTATTTATATATCTAGAGCCTGAATAGGTTTTCATTTTCAGAAAGGGTTCTGTCTTTAAGGAAAAAAGGGTCTGAAAACAATCAGGCTAAACCCATTTCCATTACTCTCAAGACACGAGCTACATAACAGTACACTCATTGCCTGGTTGTACCAGAGAGTCTGAGTCAACTGGGTTTGGTTGGGGTCTGAGCATATTTTACAAGCTTCCTAGTTGATTCCAAAGCACAGTCAAGAGTTAAGAACCAGGCCGGGTGCAATGGCTCAAGCATCAAGGTGGGCAGATCACCTGAGGTCAGGAGTTCGAGAACAGCCTAGACAACATGGTGAAACCTCATCTCTACTAAAAATACAAAAATCAGCCAGGCGTGGTGGCAGGTGCCTGTAATCCCAGCTACTCGGGAGGCTGAGGCAGGACAATCGCTTGAACCCGGGGGGCGGAGGTTGCAGTGAGCCGAGATCGCACCATTGCACTCCAGCCTGGGGTACAAGAGCGAAACTCTGTTTCAAAAAAAAAAAAGTTAAGAACCATGGTGCTGGGAGCTGCTTCTTGTGAGTCAGCAGGCACCGTGACCAGGCATAGGCCTAAAGCGCTATATCCCTCACTAGGTGCGTGACTTTGGCAAGTTACTCAGCTTCTCTGAGCTTCACAATCCTCTTACGAACAGTGGAGACATGTATCTACCCCTTAACAGTATGTGGTATTAAATGAAGTGAGACCAGCAGGCAGACTATTCTGGACACATTTTCAGAAATCCTTCAGGTCATCCTATCTGATGCTTGCTTCTTCAAGGTTTAGGTCTAAGTCTTGGACCATGGATAAGTGCTCAGCTTGAAATAAACTAGATTCATCTGGCAGTAAAATGAAGAAGGAAAAAAAGAAAGTAGATCCATATTAGTTCTAGTCATACTGTTAGCATACATGCTTGTAATAGTAGCAATAATTGTCATAATCATAGGGTCTGTCATTTTTTGTGCTTATTGTGTGACAGGTGCTGGGCTCGGTACCTTACACTCCTAAGCTCAGTGAATCCTAACCCTATGAAGTAGACACTTATCCCCATTTTCCAGATATGCAACTGAGGCTCAGAGACTATAAGCCCCTTGAGGGCAGGGATCATGTCTATCGTGCTCACTATTGTAGCCCCAGCACTTAATGCGGTGTCTGGCAAAATAAACATCTGTTGAATAAAAGAATAAACTTGTCCAAGGTCACCCGGCTGGTAGATGGCAAAGCTGGGACCAAAGAGCAGGACTATCTGAGCCAAAGCCCTGCTCCTCCTGGCCACGCTCTCTGCTGCTGGGACCGCTCAGGTGGACAGGTACCTGCAAAACCTGAGCCACAGTTGGTGATGATGTCCAACAAGGAATCAGGCAGGAAGCCTTCAGCAGCAAAGTGCTCCAGGAAAATGTCCCCTTGCCTCTTGGAGAGCTTGCTGCCATCCCTGTTGAGGAGCAGTGGCAGGTGGGCGAAGTGGGGTGGGTGCCAGCCCAGGGCCTGGTAGAGAAGCAGGTGCTTGGCAGTGGAGACGAGCCACTCGGAGCCTCGCAGCACGTGGCTGATGCCCATGTGGTGGTCGTCCACCACACAGGCCAGGTGGTATGTGGGGAAGCCGTCGCTCTTCATGATGACTGGGTCTCCCTCCGTGCTGGCCACGTCATGCCTATTCCAGCCATACACCAGGTCCTCGAAGGCCGGCGCTGCCTGCTCCAGGCGGAAGCGGATCGCAGGCTTGGGGTCCTTGGCCAGCTTCTGGGCCACCTGCTCCTGGCTCATGTTCCGGCACCTATTGTCATACCTGATAGGGAGCAGAGCAGCGTGAGTACTGCTGATGGACAGGATGATGGACAAGAGTCCTATCTTTGTCATAGCTGTGTGACCTTAAGCAAGTCAGTTACTGCTGCAAGCTGCTTCCTCAGTCTAGAATGGGGATAATAATACAGTTGTGTGGAAAACTGAGATAACATGGTGTAGCAGACACGAATGTCTGCCTATCTACCAGCCATTCCATGCTTCTTCCTTGCTAACAAGAAAATAGCGAAATGCTTAGTCTGAGGGGTTGAATCCTGATTGGTATAGCCAATCTTGCGATCCTATTGCCCCATGCCAGTGACCAGTCCAGGCAGGAATGTAACCCCATCCTAGTCACTAGGATGTGAAGAAAAGCACACCTTGGGGGTAAGGAAGAATTAAGGTTCTGGGAAAGGTTTTTCTCTCCAAAGGACAAGGAGAGACAGCCACAGGAGGAAAATCCCTTCTTAAAATTTCCCACTACCCCACTTCTGTCCTCTTTGGATGTTGTCCTGTGAGGGGAGCATGCTTAGATCTGCCGCAGCTACTTGCAGTTGTGGGAGGGAAAGAAATGAAGGCAGAGAAAAGCCAAAATAGAGCCCTGGCATCCCTACGCTGCTAGTCTCATCCTGGAGCCACCCACCTCCAGCCTTGCGCAGAATTGAAAGACAAATGTCTATGATTGATGTCCTGGCTACTCAAAGTGTGGTCTGTGGGACCCTAGCATCAGCCTCCTGGGAGTCAGTCAGAAATGCAGGTCCTCAGGCTCCACCCCAGACCTACTGAGTCAGAATCCGCACATTAACTAGGTCCCCAGGTGATTCATCTGTGAGTTAAAGTATCGTTTGTCCCTTCTAACAGGGTATTCCGCTAACTACCCAAAAGTGTTCTGAGACACAGACTGAATGCTTGTAAGGTTAGTCTTTGACACAGCTAAGTGTTCAATCAATCAATAAATGGTGCATGGGACTAGATACCTTTGCCCATGTCTGTAATCCCAGTGTTTTGGGAGGTCAAGGTAGGAGGACAGCCTGACCTCTAGAGTTTAAGACCAGCCTGGGTAACATAGCAAAATCCTGTCTCTTATTTAAAAATTTAAAATACCAGCCTGGGCAACATAGTGAGACTCGGTCTCTACAAAACAAAATGAAACAAAATCAGCCAGGCATGGTGGTGCATTCCTGTAGTCCAAGATCCGTGGGAGACCAAGGTAGAAGAATCACTGGAGCCCAGGATGTTGAGGCCGCAGTAAACTATGATGGCGCCACTGCACTCTAGCCTGGGTGATACAGTGAGACCCTATCTCAAAAAAAAAAAGTTGGCCTTTTTTTTTTTGAGATGGAGTCTCACTCTGTCGCCCAGGCTGGAGTGCAGTGGCGTGACCTCGGCTCACCACAACCTCCGCCTCCCGGGTTCAAGCAATTCTCCTGTCTCAGCCTCAGTACTCTGTACTCAGTACTCTGTCTCAGGGTAGCTAGGATTACAGGTGCCTGTGACCACGCCCGGCTAAGTTTTGTATTTTTAGTAGAAATGGGTTTCACCAAGTTGGTAAGGCTGGTCTCGAACTCCTAACCTTGTGAACTGCCTGCCTTGGCCTCCCAAAGTGCTGGGATTACAGGTGTGAGCCACTATAACCAGCCAAAAAAAAGTTTTTAAAAATGAGTCAGTTGCACATGAGTGAACAGGAGGGTGTTCAGCTGCAGGAGCAGGGCAGCGCAATGTCTAAATCAAAGGAATTTGCTTCTTCAAGCTCTTCTGGCAGCAATTCTGACAGTGAGGTTGACAAAAAGTTAAAGAAGAAGGCCGGGCGCGGTGGCTAAAGCCTGTAATCCCAGCACTTTGGGAGGCCGAGACGGGCGGATCACGAGGTCAGGAGATCAAGACCATCCTGGCTAACACGGTGAAACCCTGTCTCTACTAAAAAATACAAAAAAACTAGCCGGGCGAGGTGGCAGGCGCCTGTAGTCCCAGCTACACAGGAGGCTGAGGCAGGAGAATGGCGTGAACCCGGGAGGCGGAGCTTGCAGTGAGCTGAGATCCAGCCACTGCACTCCAGCCCGGGCGACAGAGCAAGACTCTGTCTCCAAAAAAAAAAAAAAAAAGGAAGAAAAAGTAAGTTGCTTCAGAAAAACTCGTAATAGAAAAGACTGGCAAAACTTCGGGAGCTCTGTCATCTTCCAAACAGAGCAGCGGCAGCAAAAATAATGTTTCTTTTCTTTTTTAAATTTCATATAGAGATGGCGTTTCACCATGTTGCCCGGTCTGGTCTCGAACTCCTGGTCTCAAGTGATCCACCCTCCTCGGTCTCCCAAAGTGCTGTGGTTAGATTACAGGCCACTGTGCCCGGCTGATAACATGTTTCAGATTGGGAAAATGAAGTACCTTAGTGTTTGGAATGTTAAAGGGGAAGTGCTAATTGATGATATTAGAGATTATTGGATGGATCTCAAAGGTTAAATAAAACCAAGAAGAAAAGGTATTTCTTTAAATCCAGAGCAAAGGGCCAGCTGAAGAAACATTCATTCATTCATTCATTCATTCATTCATTCATTCATTGAGACAGCAGACAAGGTTTCACTCCCGTTGATCAGGCTTGAATGCAGCGGTGCAATCATGGCTCACTGCAGTCTTGACTTCCTGGGTTCAGGTGATTCTCCCATCTCAGCCTCCTGAGCAGCTGGGACTATAGGTATGCACAACTATACCCAGCTAATTTTTTGTATTTTTAATAGAGACAGGGTTTATTTCTTTTCTTTTATTTTTTCTTTCTTTTTTTTTTTTTTTTGAGTCAGGGTCTCACTCTGTCACCCAGGCTGGAGTACAGTAGTGTGATCACAGCTCACTGCAGCCTAGACCTTCCCAAGGGTAAAGTGATTCTCCCACCTCAGCCTCCCACATAGCTGGGACTACAGGCATGCATCACCATGCCTGGCTAATTTTTGTATTTTTTGTAGTAGAAATGGGGGCTCACCATGTTGCAAAAGCTGAGTTTGAATTCCTGGGCTCAAGCAAGCTACCCGCTTTGGCCTCCCAAAGTGCTGGGATTACAGGCATGAGCCACCGTGCCTACCTGAAACAGATATTCTACATCGATACATTGATGATGCAGTAAGAAAACTACAAAGTCTGAGCCATATAAAACCTATACTGTCCTAGCTGGGTTTTTTCGAGTTTGTTTTTGAGATGGAGTCTCACTTTGTCACCCAGGCTGGAGTGCAGCAGCGTGATCTTGGCTCACTGTAGCCTCTGCCTCCCAGGCTCCCAAGTAGCTGGGATTACAGGTGCACCCCACCATGCCAGGCTAATTTCAGTAGAGATGGGGTTTCACCATGCTGGCCAGGCTGGTCTCGAACTCCTGACCTCAGGTGATCTGCCTACCTCAGCCTCGCTAAGTGCTGGAATTACAGGCATGAGCCACTGTGCCTGGCTTCTAGTTGTTTTAATCTGTCTTTTTACATTGACTTTTGTTTTCTAAATCCTGTTCTCCAAGCTGTCGTGTTTGGATTACAGAACAACTTGTAAGATGAATACTTGTTTTAAATGTGCATTATTAAATATGTTCTGTCCAAGTGCAGTGGCTCACTCCTGTAATCCCAGCATTTTGGGAGGATAAGGGGCAGGAGAACTGCTTGAGTCCGGGAGTTCAAAACCAGCCTGTGTAACGAGACCTTGTCTCTACTAGAAATTAAAAAAAAAAAAAAAAAAAAAAAGAATTAGCCGGGCATGGTGGGTACATGTGCGGTTCCACCTACTTGGGAGGCTGAAGCAGGAGGATTGCTTGAGCCCAGGAAGTCAAGGCTGTGGTGAGTCATGACTGCATCGCTCCAGTCTGGGTGACAGAGCAAGACCCTGTCTGAAAACAAAAGTTTTCAGGGACGCTGTCAACTTTATTAAGGAGGATTGCTTTGTACCTAGCACCTAGTGTAAAATAAAATCAAGTAATACAATCTCAACAGTTGTGGCCCTTTTTTTTTTTTGAGACAGGGTCTCATTCTGTCTCCCAGGCTAGAGTGCCATGGCACAATCTCAGCTCAGGGCAACCTCCATCTCCCTGGTTCAGGAGATTCTCCTGCCTCAGTCTCCTAAGTAGCTGAGATTACAGGCACACGCCACCACACCCAGCTAATTTTTGTACTTTAATATAGATGGGGTTTCACCATCTTGCCCAGGCTGGAGTTGTGGTCTTTTTTGATCCTAAGAGCTGGTACTGTTTAAGGCCCAAAGTAATAGTTTTTTACAGATCTTTTAGTTTCAACTAAGCTTTTACGATAAAAAGGATTTGTATTGCACTGAGTTTTCACCAACTTTTGGTTTGTGAAATCCATACTGGATCTGTTCTTTTCCAACCAAATGTCTAGGCTTATTTGACTTTTCCACCCCAATGACATTTCACTCTCTTTATTAAACATTAGCAGATATACTTTGATAACCAACACAGCTTGTATGAACACTGAGCAAGTGTCCATCATTATTACCTTACTGTTTAGTCTGCAAAAAATAACGACTTAGATGAGCTGTCTGATTTGCTTTCACTTATTAAACACGTTCACCATGAGATGATGTGTATAACATCAGATACCGTTAAACTAGACTAGGATTTAATACAAATCCTGAAAGCTTAAAATAAATAAATAAATAAGTAAATAAATAAATACATGGCTGCATGGATTCCACAACAGGGCATGACCATAACTTAAAAAAATAATAATAATCTGTTGGCCAGGCATGGTGGCTCATGCCTATAATCCCAGCACTTTGGGAGGCTGAGGTGGGTGGATCTCCTGTACTCAGGAGTTTGAGACCAGCCTAGGCAACATGGAGAAACCCTGCCTCTACCAAAAATACAAAAAAAAAAATTGCCGGGCATGGCGGCATACACCTGTGGTTCCAGCTGTTTGGGAGGCTGAGATGGGAAGACTGCTTGAGCCCAGGAGGCAGAGGTTGCCTTGAGCCAAGATCACATCGCTGCACTCCAACCTGAGGGACAGAGTGAGACCCCATCTCAAAACAAAACTAAAAAAAACAAAACACTAGCTCTGAGTGGTGGTACGTGGCTGTGGTCACAGCTACTTGGGAGGCTGAGGTTGTAGGATTGCTTGAACCCAGGAGATTCAAGGCTGCAATGAGCTGTGATCATGCTGCTGTACTCCAGCCTGGGTCACAGAATGAGATGGGGAAAAAAAAATCTTCTATCAATAAATAGACTGTTTATAATAAAAAGGCAATGTCACCATAAA
Source organism: Chlorocebus sabaeus (assembly GCF_047675955.1). NCBI lineage: Eukaryota > Metazoa > Chordata > Mammalia > Primates > Cercopithecidae > Chlorocebus > Chlorocebus sabaeus. The sequence continues at coordinate 21,461,724 of NC_132908.1, forward strand.
TGTCATGACCTTGGCCAAAGAGCTGAGCCCTTGACCAAATAGTTCACTGGCATTGCAATGTAAATGTGATGATGCTATTGTGGATGGGAGTATGAACAAGTAAAGGGCCAGCCACTTGGCGATATCCATTAAAGCTACAACTCGACCCAGGAATTCTACCTCTAGGACGGTATTCAGCAAACACACTGCACAAGTGCAAAATGACATATGTCAACATTAGTCATCACAGCTCTCTTCTTTTATAACCAAATATTAGAAATAACATAAAGGTTTGGGCCGGATGCAGTGGCTCACGCCTGTAATCCTAGCACTCTGGGAGGCTGAGGCAGGCAGATTGCCTGAGCTCAAGAGTTAGAGACCAGCCTAGGCAACATGGTGAAACCCTGTCTCTACTAAATACAAAACAAAATTAAATTAGCCAAGTGTGGCAGCATGCACCTCTAGTCCCAGCTCCTCGGGAGGCTGAGACAGGAGAATTGCTTAAATCCAGGAGGTGGAGGTTGCAGTGAGCCAAGATCACACCACTGCACTCCAGCCTGGGCAACAGAGCAAGAATCCTTCTCCAAAAAAAAAAAATAATAACATAAAGATTTGTTAAGGCCGGGCATGGTAGCTCACGCCTGTAATCCCAGCACTTTGGGAGGCCACTTGAAGATCACTTGGGCAGATCACTAGAGGTCAGGAGTTTGAGACCAGCCTGACCAACATGGTAAAACCTCGTCTCTACTAAAAAAATACAAACATTAGCCAGGTGTAGTGGCGGGCACCTGTAATCCCAGCTACTCGGGAAGCTGAGGCCAGAGAATCACTTGAACCCAGGAGACGGAGACTGCAGTGAGCCAAGATCGCGCCATTGCACTCCAACCTGGGGAATAGAGCAAGGGAAAGGGAAAAGGGGTGGGGAGGGGAAGGGGGAGGGGAAAGGAATGAAATGAAATAAATTAAAAATAAAGGTTAAGATGAAACTGATTAAGTAAATGAAGTTATATCCATAAACGGAATATTATGCATTATTATGGACTGATATCTGATCCTCAAGATAGTAAGTGGACATGGTAAATTGCCCCACATAGCATGTACATAGCACATTGTGTGCTACCATGTGAATAAGGAAAAAGAGAAAATATACGCCTTTATTGGTATATGTACTGAATGTCTCTGGAGGAGACATAAGAAAATTTTAACATTGGTTGTCTCTGCAGAACCGAGTGGCCGCAGTCAAGACTGGAAGAGAGTTCTTTCAATATATGTCTTTATGGACCTTTTTTTTTTTTTGAGACAGCTTCCCTCTGTCACCCAGGCTGCAGTACAATGGCACAATCTCAGCTCACTGTAACCTCCACCTTCTGGGTTCATGTGATTCTAGTACCTCAACCTCCAAGGTAGCTAGGATTACAGGCGTGCACCACAAAGCTCAGCTAATTTTTTTCTGAGACGGAGTCTTGTTCTGTCACCTAGGCTGGAGTGCAATGGCACGATCTCGGCTCACTGTAACCTTCACTCTCCAGGTTCAAGCTATTCTCCTGCCTCAGCCTCTTGAGCAGCTGGGACTACAGGCATACCACCATGCCCAGCTAATTTTTGTATTTTTAGTAGAGATGGAGTTTCATTACATTGGCCAGGCTGATCCTGAACTCCTGACCTCATGATCCACCCACCTCAGCCTCCCAAAGTGCTGGGATTACAGGCGTGAGCCACCATGTCCGCCCTGTGGACCTTTTAAATATAGAACATTTTGCCCATTCAAAATAACAAGTAATTAAAATTACTTTACACATTACTTTCTGAGACCCAATGTGTCAGGCAGCTTCTAACATGGCCCCCAGTCATTCTCACCTTCTGGTGTTTCTGTCCTTGTGTAGTCCCCTCCCCTTGTATGTGGGCTGGGCCTAGTGACTTCTGTCTAATGAACAAAAATAACGCCAAGTATGTCTAATCTGAAATGCTACAATGGTCCAGGTGCAATGGTTCATGCCTGCAATCCCAGCACTTTGAGAGGCTGAGGTGGGAAGACTGCTTGAGTTCAGGAGTTTGAGAACAGCTTGGGCAACATGACAAAATCCCATCTCTATTAAAAACACAAAAATGAGCCAGTTGTGGTGGCATGCACCTGTAGTCCCAGCTATACAGGAGGCTGAGGCAGAATTGCTTGAAGCTGGGAGGCAGAGGTTGCAGTAAGCCAAGATGGCACCACTGCACTCCAGCCTGGGCAACAGAGTGAGACTCTGCCTCAAAAAAAAAAAAAAAAAAAAAAAGCCACAACTGATCTGACATTTGAAACCTTTTGAGTGCTGACATGATGCCATAAGTAGAAAATTGACCACCCAAACACATGTGACAGGCTATAGTCAAAATAGTCAAAACTTTGTTTCATGCACAAAATTATTTAAAATATTGCCTAAAGTCACCTTCAGCCTATGTGTATAAGGCGTACATGAAACATAAAAGAATCTCATGTTTAGACTTGGGTCCCATCCCCAAGGTATTTCATATCTATGCAGCTATCTCAATATGCAAAAAATCCAAAATCCAAAACACTTCTGGTCCCAAGCATTCCAGATAAGGAATACATAGCCTGTAAAAGTGGTGAGAAGTCGCTTCCACAACTAGGTGGACTCCAGCTTGTACCTGCTCACTCTCTCCTTGGCTGGCTTTGAGGAATGCTGGCTGCCATGCTGTGAGCTGCGCTATGGAGAGGCCCACATGGCAAAGAACTGATGTCTCCAGGCAACAGCTAGCGAGGACCTGAGGCTGGCCAATAGCCTTGTGAGAGGAGACGGAAGTAGATCCTCCCCAAGCTAAGCCTTAAGAGAACTCCAGGACTGGCTAGGACCTGTAGTTGCCTGTGGCTTTGAGAATCCCTGAGCCAAAGGAACTGGTGAGGCCACACTCAGATGCCTGACCCAAAGAAACTGAGAGATAATACACATTTAGGGAAATTTCTTATGCAGCACCAGGTAGCAAACACACCCAATGTCGGCGAGGCATATGCAACAAGTTGGGGTTCTTACCGGGGCATCTGGTGGTTCCGCAAGGCCTCCTTCTTCAGGAGCCCCAGTCGCTGGGGTGAGCAGAAACAGGGATAAGCAGCTCCGGTCTTCAGCAGCGCCTCTGTGGCCTGGGCGTACAGTTCCAATCGCTGAGATTGCTGATAGGGCCCAGCAGGACCACCCCGGCGGGGGCTCTCATCAGGGGGGATGCCTGGAACACAGGCCATAATGACAGCTAAGGTGCACACAGCACTTGTTCCCAGGCATTGCTCTAAGTGCTTTATGCATATATTAAAGCTTTAATCCTTATAACAATCCATAAGGTTGGCATGAGTACAATGACCCCCCCCCCCGACTTTTCTATTTGAGGCAGAGTTTCACTCTTGTTGCTCATGCTGGAGTGCAGTGGCGCGATCTCAGCTCACGGCAACCTCTGCCTCCTGGGTTCAAGCAATTCTCCTACCTCAGCCTCCTGAGTAGCTGGGATTACAGGCATGTGCCACCATGCCTGGCTAATTTTTGTATTTTTAATAGAGATGGAGTTTCTCCATGTTGGTCAGGCTGGTCTTGAACTCCCGACCTCAGGTGATCCGCCCACCTCGGCCTCCCAAAGTGCTGGGATTACAGGTGACCCACCGCTCCCAGCCCTACCCCTCGTCGACCCCCCTTCTTTTTGAGGCAGAGTCTTGCTCTGTTGCCCAGACTGGAGTGCAGTGGTGCAATCTTGGCTCACATGAACCTCTATCTCCCAAGTTCAAGCAAATCTCCTGCCTTAGCCACCAGAATAGCTGGGATTACAAGCATGTGCCACCTCACCCAGCTAATTTTTGTATTTTTAGCAGAGACAGGGTTTCACCACATTGGCCAGGCTGGTCTTGAACTCCCGACCTCAGGTGATCCACCCACCTCGGCCTCTCAAAGTGCTCGGATTATAGGTGTGAGCCACTGCGCCCGGCCCAATGTCCCTTTTGGAGATGAAAAGTTAAAACACAAAGAGGTAAAGCACTGAAAGTTGCATGGGCTCGTGGACTAAGGAGCAAACAGAGGTGTACGGGCTCCGAAGTCCACACCCCCAATTGTATGTCCTCTCAATCCATTGCTTCCCTGGAGAAGGAGAAACAAGCCCAGGCCTGGGAACAGCTGACTTAGGAGAAAAAAATTGTGGTTCAGAGAACAGCCCATCAGGCCCTGGTTGGACTCCTGGTTCTGCCACTTAGTAGTTGTGACAAGGGATCCCGAGGTGCTACCAATGTGTGAGTACCAGGGTGCTGAGTGCCATAAAAGACACTTTTGGCTGGGCGCGGTGGTTCACGCCTGTAATCCTATCACTTCGGGAGGCCGAGGCAGGCAGATCACGAGGTCAGGAGATCGAGACCATCCTGCCTAACACGGTGAAACCCCGTCTCTACTAAAAATACAAAAAATTAGCCAGGCGTGGAGGCGGGCATCTGTAGTCCCAGCTACTTGGGAGGCTGAGGCAGGAGAATGGCGTGAACCCGGGAGGCGGAGCTTGCAGTGAGCGGAGATCGCGCCACTGCACTCCAGCCTGGGCGACAGAGCAAGACTCTGTCTCAGAAAAAAAAAAAAAAAAAAAAAGACACTTTTCCCTGAAGCCTCAAACCCACCCTAGCAGGTAGGTGCAGTTATTTCCCCATTCTGTAAGGAGGACACTGAGGCACAGAGGTGCTTTGTCACCTGGCCGAGTAGAAGGGGCACGATCAGCTTCAAACCTAGACTAATGGGCACCGGAGCCAACACTCAACCACTCATCACACTGCTGTTTTTGGTACTTAGCCTTTCTTTTTCTAAGAGATGGGGTCGCACTCTATCACACAGCTGAAGTGCAGTGCTGTGATCATAGCACACTGCAGGCTTGAACTTCCAGGCTCAAGCCACCCTCCCGCCTCAGCCTCCCGAGTAGCTAGGACTACGGGTGCACATTACCACATCTGGCTAATTTTTTAGTAGAAAGCGAGTCTTGCTGTGTCACTCAGGCTAGGGTGCAGTAGTGCAATCATAGCTCACTACAGTATCCAATTTCTAGGCTCAAGTGATCCTTCCACCTCAGCCTCTCAAGTAGCTGGGATTATAGGCATATGCCACCATGCCCAGCTAGACTTAGTCTTTCTAAGCCTCAGTTTCCTGTTTTGAAAAGTGGAGCTAGCAGCCTCCTGTGCAGAGGGAACTGTGAGAATAAATGTGTCAGAGCTTACAAGTGCTTAGCCCAGTGGTGTATATTTAGGACAGTTTCAATATATGCTATAGACTAAATATGATCTACTGTAAGCCAAACTCCCAATCCAAAGTCCAATTCCCTCTGGTTACGTAGGATAAATTTCATTATGAATGGTTTCAGGAGAGGGCACAGGGAGACGAGAACCGGAAGATGGTGTTTCTGCCCTCAAAGAGCTTTCAAATGAATTGGGAAAATAAGGACATTGTTCACCCTGCTACCCTCAATGCTAACACAAACTGAGCTGAGTGTGCCTGGGTTCAAATGTACCAGATAGCTCAGACACCTTGGGAAAGTCATCTTTCTGGGCTCTGGGTACTCATTTGTCAAAGAAGGAAATAAGTAGTAACTTTCTCATGACGATCATCATGAGACTAGAATACGACGATGTAAGTAAAGTACTCATCATGTGGCCTGTGCTCAGTGCTCTCTGTGCTTTGGTATTTATTTATTTATTTGAGACAGGGTCTCACTCTGTTGCCCAGGCTGGAGTGCAGTGGCATGATCTCAGCTCATTGAAGCCTCAACCTTTCAGGCTCACGCGATCCTCCCACCTTAGCCTCCCAAGTAGCTGAGACTACAGGTACATGCCACCAGGCCTGGCTAACTTTTTTTAAGTTTTCTAGAGAGACAAGGTCTGCCTATGTTGCCCAGGCTGGTCTCAAACTCCTGGGCTCAAGTGATCCTCCTGCCTCAGCGTCCCAGTGCTGGAATTACAGGCATGAGCCACGGCACCCAGCCAGCTGTGATTATCATGTTACTTGGCTCCCTCTCACGGGACCTCCATTTCTTCATTTGTCAGAAAGGAGGGCTGAATCGGGTAAACTTGGGGGGGTCCCTTCTTGATCTAATGCTAAACAAGTCTCTTTAATGTGGTATCTTGGAATGCCCCAGGGTTTAAGAGGGACTCCCCTAGGAGAACGGAAAACATGTTAATTTAAAAACTGGCAAGTAAATGTTCATAGAGTTTTATTCGACAGCCAAAAACCAGAGGTAACCAAAATGTTCATTCACTACTGATGAATAAACAAAGTGTAGTATATCCATACAATGAATATTATTTGGATATAAAAAGAAATGAAGCACTGACAGACCACAGATGAGCTTATGGTAAGTGAAGGAAGCCAGTCACAGAAGGACAAATGTTGTATGATCTCAATCATATGAAACGTCCAGAAGAGGCAAATCCATGAAGGCAGAAACAGATTGGTAGTTGGAAGGCAGAAAGAGATTGATAGTTGCCAGGCGGTAGGAGAGGGTAGAATGGAGAGCGACTGCTAATAAGGAAGAGTTTCTTTTAGGGGTGATGGAAATGTTCTGGAATTAGTGGTGATGGTCACACAACACAGTGAATACACTGAAAACCACTGAACTGTACACTTTGATATGAGAAATTTCATATTATGGGAATTATATGTCATTTTTTTTTCTTCCCCCACAACAGAGTCTAGCTCTGTCACCCAGGCTGGAGTGCAGTGGCACAATCTCGGCTCACTGCAACCTCCAACACCCGGTTCAAGCAATTCTCCTGCCTCAGCCTCCCGAGTAGCTGGGATTACAAGCATGCGCCACCAACCACGCCCAACCAGTTTTTGTATTTTTATTAGAGACAGGTTTCACCATGTTGGCCAGGCTGGTCTCGAACTCCTGACCTTGTGATCCACCTGCTCTGGCCTCCCAAAGTGCTGGGAGAGCCACCCCAGGTGAGAGCCAGGCAAGAGCCACTGCACCTGGCTTGTATGTCAATTTTTTTTTTCTTTTTTGAGACAGAGTCTCGCTCTGTCGCCCAGGCTGGAGAGCAGTGGCCAGATCTCAGCTCACTGCAAGTTCCGCCTCCTCGGTTTACAACATTCTCCTGCCTCAGCCTCCCTAGTAGCTGGGACTACAGGTACCTGCCACCTCACCCAGCTAGTTTTTTGTACTTTTTTAGTAGAGACGGGGTTTTACCGTGTTCGCCAGGATGGTCTCGATCTCCCCACCTCATGATTCGCCCATCTCGGCCTCCCAAAGTGCTGAGATTACAGGCTTGGTATCTCAATTTTTTAAAAAGGCCGGGCATGCTGGGTCATACCTGTAATCCCAGGACTTTGGGAGGCCGAGGTAGGTGGCTCATTTGAACCCAGGAGTTCAAAACCACCATCTAGACGGTGAAACACCGCCTCTAAAAAAATAATAATAATAGCCGGGCGTGGTGGCTCACACCTGTAATCCCAGCACTTTGGGAGGCTGAGGCAGGCAGATCGCGAGGTCAGGAGATCGAGACCATCCGGACCAACATGGTGAAACCCCGTCTCTACGAAAAATAAAAAAAAAAAATTAGCTGCGTGTGGTGGCGGGCGCCTGTAGTCCCAGCTACTCAGGAGGCTGAGGCAGGAGAATGGCGTGAACCCGGGACGTGGAGCTTGCAATGAGCTGAGATGGCGCCACTGCACTCCAGCCGGGGCGACAGAGCAACTCCATCTCAATCAATCAATCAATAAAATGAAAAACATAAGAAAAGAAAGAATGACTCCCAAAGCAAGGTGCTCTAGAAGTCAGCTACCACAGGGTGCCTGAATACCTGTCCTCTGCCTCGACAAAATAGCAGGGTGGGGGACAAGGTCTGGGTTGCAAGCCTCATTCTCACAATGATGCTGCCACAGGAGTTCCAGGAGGGTGGGGCCCGGCATCATCAGCGCTGTTCATCACTGTATCCCCCTCATGCCTGGCATGGTACCTGATAAGTAGCAGATCCTCTGTGAAAGTGAAGCCTTCATCTCGGTCTGTGAAGCACCAGGTAATTTGGCTCCTGGAAAGCCTTCTTTTTTTTTTTTTTTTTTTTTTGAGACAGCGTCTCACTCTGTCACCTCAGACTGGAGTGTAATGGCATGACTGACAGGAGACAGACGAATTCCTATGCAGTCACGGACAATCCCTGGTGAAATCTGACCTCTAAGCCAAAGACAGCCCAAAGCCTGAAAACCAAACTGTCAGTTCAGGATAGAGTCCATGACTGGAGTGAGAACTTCTTTCTCTGTCTCACCCACTCTCTCTTGATTGGTTCCTTCTGGATGATATGTCTTAACCAACTGAATGGTCCTTTTTCCAAGACCACTCATGGACCAATCGGCAGGCACTCCCCAACTCTAAGCCCATAAAAACACTAGACTCAGCCTCACAGATGGCTACCACTTTCAGGGCCCACTATCGCAGTGGAGAGTTTTCCTTCTGTCACTCAATAAAATTCTTCTCTGCCGTACTCACTCTACAGTACCTGCACACCTCTTCCTCTTGGTTGCAGGACAAGAACCCAAAACTCGCCAAGCTGCGGGTGATGGGAATAAAAGAGCTGTAACACACTCCCGCTCACCGGACTAGGGAGAAAGAGAGCTGTAACACGCTCCAGCTCACTGGACTATGGGAGAAAGAGAGCTGTAACATGCTTCCGCTCAAAGGACTGCGGGAGAAAGAGAGCTGTAACATGCTCCTGCTCACCAAGCTAAAGGAGTGAAGAGCTGAGACAGTGCTGGGGGCTCGGACCTGGGGGCTCGGACCTTAGGACTCCCCAGACAAGAGCTGTAACACCCCTTGGAGCTCCACAACTGCTGGCATCTCCCAAGTTTTTGGGTGCCACCATGTTCCCCTCATCTAGATGCCAGCACCCAACAAAGAAGCCACCCAGTGGCACACCCAGTCCAGCCATGGGCTGAGTGTGGGGCCACAGCAGGTGTGGGATCCAAGTGGGCATGAGCCAAGTGCGGCCTGCTGGGCCAAGTGGGCCCAGAAGGCCCAAGAGAGGCCCAACAGAGGTGACGGCAGCTGCAGAGATTTCTGGCTGGCAAAGTGGCACTGAAGGAATCCTGTAACATGATCACAGCTTACAACCTCAACTTCCCCAGGCTCAGGTGATGCTCCCACCTTGGCCTCCCAAGTAGCTGGGACTATAGGAGTACACCACTACCTCCGGATAATTTTTTATAGAGACAAGGTCTCACTACGTGGCCCAGGTTGGTCTTGGACTCCTGAGTCCAAGTGATCCTCTCTCCTTGGCCTCCCAAAGTGCTGGGATTCCAGGCAGGAACCCCTGTGCCCGGCCTGGCAAGCCTTCTATCCTCACATCCCTGGTCATTCTGCTCACTATGGTTAGACCAAGCTGGTCTTTTTGATGCTCCTCAAATACATCCAGAACTTTCTTTCCATGGGGCCTCTCCATTGGCTATTCTTTTTGCTTTGAACATTCTTCCCCCAGGTCACCACGGGGCTGGCTCCTCACTTCATGCAGGTCTCTGCTCCAGCGTCACCTCCTAAGAGGAGACCACCCTATCTACAAGGGCATCCCTCGCCCCAGTTTCTAAGCCTGTTACTCTTTTCTCCATACTGGTTATTATCATTTAATATCCTATGAAGAATGAATTAGGAGCCAGGAGTGATGGTTCATGACCGTGATGCCAGCACTTTGGGAGGCCGAGGTAGAATTACTTGAGGTCAGGGGTTCAACAGCAGCCTGGGTAACATAGCGAGACCCGATCTCTACAAAAACATAAATTAATAAAATTAGCCGGGCATGGTGACACACAGCTATAGTTCCAGCTACCCAGGAGGCTAAGGTGAGAGGATCCCCTGAGCTCAGGAATTTGAGATTATAGTGAGCTATGTTTGAACCACCGCACTCTAGCCTGGGCAACAGAGTAAGACTTTGTTTGTTAAAAAAATTTTAAAAAAGAGAAATAACTAATCCACTTATCTGTCTTTCCCCTTGTCACTGAGCACAGGGTTTTTTTTTTTTTTTTTTTTTGAGACGGAGTCTCGCTCTGTTGCCTAAGCTGGAGTGCAGTGGTGTGATCTAGGTTCACTGCAAGCTCTGCCTCCCGGGTTTACGCCATTCTCCTGCTTCAGCCTCCCGAGTAGCTGGGACTACAGGTGCCTGCCACCACGCCTGGCTAGTTTTTTGTATTTTTAGTAGAGATGGCGTTTCAGCATGTTAGCCAGGATGGTCTCAATCTCCTGACCTTGTGATCCGCCTGCTTTGGCCTCCCAAAGTGCTGAGATTACAGGATTACAGGTGTGAGCCACCACATACGGACCTTTTTTTTTTTTTTTTTTTTTTTAAGACAGTCTCACTCTGTCACCCAGGCTGGAGTACGGCAGCGCGATCTCAGTTCACTGCAACCTCTGCCTCCTGGGTTCAAGCAATTCTTGTGCCTCGGCCTCCCAAGTACCTGGAAATACAGGCACACCATACCATACCAGCTAATTTTTGTATTTTTAGTAAAGATGGGGTTTTTGCCATATTGGCCAGGCTGGCCTCAAACTCCTGACCTCAAGTGATGCACACGTCTTGGCTTCCCAAAGTGCTGGGATTACAGGCACGAGCCACCGTACCTGGCCATGTGCAGGGTCTTTGTTAAATGTCTCTAGCACCTAGAATGGTCCCTTGATCACAGTATGTGATCTTGTATAGAATCCTTTATTCAACGGACCTTGACTGAACACCTGCTAAAGCCTTTTACAATAAAAGATATGAAATCATTTTGTACTCTTTAGGAATCCAGAGTCTAGTGAGTAATTTATCTGAGATTGGATAAATTTATCTCAAAACAGTCTTGGGATTTTTCTTTTTTCTTTTTTTTTCCAATCTCTAGACTAGCAAAGTCTTGGTATTTTTTCCTTGGGAATCTCCCCTTTCCTAGTCACACCTGTCCATATAGGTAGACAACTGTCAACCCAGGAAAAGAAAACACACTCCTCTTTGTTCTCCCTAACCTTAGCTGTCCTCAGGATTAAACTTTCCACAAGACCAACTTCAGAAGCTGTACGTGTTTTGCGTAGCTTATACAATGTGGTTAAAAAAAAATCTGAGCCCAGATTTAATAACGATAAGTATTCACCCAGAAAAACTGTATTTCTGGCTCTTCTTGGAACTCAGAAGACTGGACAAGCTGGGCCAGCATTCCCGCATAGGTACAAGGAGCTGGAGCTCAGAGGCACTCCCTCCTCTGGATGAGATGTGGTTTCCACAGCTCAGCACCAGCCCAGCTCCTCCAATTCCCACTTGGCCTGTGATTCCTGCCTGGCCCCTGTAGGGAATGGACTTGAGATTCTGAGGTGAAAATAGGAATCTCAAAACAGCCTTGTCAGTGGCTCACACCTGTTATCCCAGCTATTTGGGAGGCCGTAGCAGGAGGATTGCTTGAGCCCAGCAGTCTGAGAATAGCTTGGGCAACACAGCGAGATCTCAACTCTACAAAAAAATTAAAAACTAAAAATTAGCCAGGGGTCGTGGTGCGTGCCTGTAGTCCCATCTACTTGGGAGGCTAAGGTGGGAGGATCACTTGAGCCCAGGTCAAGGCTACAGTAAGCTATGATTGTGCCATGGAACTCTAGCCAACAGAATGAGACCCTGACTCTAAAAAATTAAAAAATAAAGAAACCAGTCTTGGAGCTGTGTTTCAGAGAGCTGCAGCAATTTTTTCAGGTGGCATCTGCCACCCCGGGCAGTACAAACATGTTATTTCTCCAGGAACTCCTGATTTTCCACCCTGAGCTCCATGAGAAGACCCACAGGCTCCTTTTCCTGCTTCCTGTTCCTCCCCTGCAGAAAGATCCTTTCTCTGCCAGGCTCACCTGCCCACTCCAGCATGTCCTCAATATTCTCCGCTGCCCCGGGCACAAAGCGAGTCTGATCTGTGTCCTCCAGCCTCAGGATGAAGCTCCCCTGGTACTTCTTAGCAAAGATGTAGTTGTACAGGGCAGTGCGGAGGCCACCCAGGTGCAAGAAGCCTGGAGAAGAGAACAGCTCAGATAAGACAGGGAAGATGAGCTAATAGGCCTCAGCAAAGGGCAAGTAAGCACTACTGTGACAGAACGTTGCACTAAATTTCAAAGACCAGCAGGATGCGTTGGCTCACGCCTGTAATCCTATCACTTTGGGAGGCCAAAGTCAGGGGGATCACTTGAGCCCAGGAGGTTTTTGTAGGTTTTTTAAGACAGAGTCTCGCTCTATCACCCAGGCTGGAGTGCAGTGGCACAATCTTGGCTCACTGCAACCTCTGCCTCTCGGGTTTAGGCAATTCTCATGCCCAGTCTCCCAAGTAGCTGGGACTACAGGTGCATGCCATCATACCCAGCTAATGTTTGTATTTTTGGTAGAGACAGGCATTCACCATGTTGGCCAGGCTGGTCTTGAACTCCTGACCGCAAGTGATCCCCCAGTCTTGGCCTCCCAAGTGCTGGGATCCACCAACCGCATCCACCACTCTATTTTGATATTTGTCTCAAGGCCAAGTTTTGCCTGAAAGAGAAGCGGGGTTATTCATTGAGGCCATATCACATACATTTAACTTACAGAAATTCAGTGATGTGTGCTGGGAAAAAAATTAATTACAAACGAACTAGAAATTTAAAATACTGTACAATCACACTGTGGGCCAGGTGCAGTGGTACAATCATGGCTCACTGCAGCCTCAACCTCCCAGGCTCAATCAATCCTCCCACGTCAGCCTCCTGAGTAGCTGGAACTACAAGTGTACACCACCACGCCTGGCTAATATTTTTACTTTTTTTTTCTAGAGGCAAAGTCTCACTATGTTGCCCAGGCTGGTCTCGAACTCCTGGGCTCAAGCAATCCTTCCACCTCAACCTGCCAAAGTGCTGGGATTACCGGCATGAGCCACCAAACCTTGCCAAGATATTCACCCTAATTGCTGGTTTTACACACTAACCAACAGTAGTGTTTGATTCCACTATATTTCTTTTCATCACTTTAAACTCGTAAGATTTTCCTTTTTCATCATTCCTGTCTGAAAACTGAAAGTTAACAGTTTTTCCAGGGTTGTCATTACCTCTTACCCTACCTTCTTTGGTCCAGCCCACAGCCCTAAGTCTCCACAACCAGCTCATCTACATTTACAGGTACAAGAGGCAGCAGAGGAGAGGAAAAGCTCTTCTGGGACCAGGCCGACCCTGCTTCAACACTGATGTGTGTAACCTTCGGATAGTTACTGCAAGGACACCAGAAAACCAGTGGTATTCAGTGGCACTGGGTCCCAAGAGTCCCCAAGACAAAAGAGGGACCCAGCTGCTAAAAACAAAGCCTCTTACATTAAGCACACCTGGAGTCAAATTCTTCATCCACCATTTATTAGTTGCTACCCCTTTGGAAGGAACTCAACTTTTATGAGCTTCTATTTCCTCAACTGTCAAGAGGGATTAAGAGCAAAAAAATAAGAATTTTCCTCATTATAGGGTTGCTCTGAGGTCTAAATGCTGACCAAAGTTAAACCCTCAATTAATTTCAGCTACCGTAATGATCTGTGCCTGATAATTCTTTTATCTGTTTATAGTCAAAAGCCTTTCCCACATGGGCTTTTCCCGCAAATGAGCAAGAAAATAAAAATTATAATCATCATAATAGAGGATGTTTATTAAGTGCTTTCTGGGTTAGACCTTGCTAATTGGTTCAGCTGCATGAGCTTAACCCCGTAAGACAGACACTATTAGCCCTGTTTTCACAAATAGTAAAACTGAGGCTCAGATTCATTAAATAATTTGCACATCTAGGCCAGGTGCGGTGGCTCACACCTATAATCCCAGCACTTTCGGAGGCCGAGACAGGTAGATCACTTGAGCTCAGGAGTTCGAGACCAGCCTGGACAACATGGCAAAACCCCATCTCTACAAGAAAATACAAAAATTAGCTGGGCGTAGTGCTCACACACTTGTAGTCCCAGCTACTCAGGAGGCTGAGGTGGGAGGATCACTTGAGCCCCGGAGGCTGAGGTTGCAGTGAGCCGAGATTGCGCCACTGCACTCCAGCCTGGGCGACAGAGCCAGACCCTGTCTCCAAATAATAATAATAATTTGCACATCTAGTAAGTTACATATCTAACAAATGGCAAAGACAGAAATTTGTATCCAGGCAATCCCAGGCTTTGGCATTCTACAATTCAAACGATTCTCGTGCGTCAGCCTCCTGAGTAGCTGGGATTACAGGCCTGGGCCACATGCCCGGCTAATTCTTGTATTTTAGTAGAGACGAGGTTTTGCCATGTTGGCCAGGCTGCAGAAACTTACATAGCAACCTGACAGCATGGTTTTACCTCTGCTAACCCAAATAAAAAGAAATGGGTTTGTATTTTGGATGGTTTCAAAATTTTATTTTTCTGGTCATTAATTTATATTAATTTTGTGGAAATACTGACACAATGGATTGGAAATTTAAAACCAGCACTTCTACCACAGATGGTTTGAAAGGCACTGCTCTACGCTATACTGACCACCAGAAAGATCCTATCATGTACAGCTGGGACTTTGCCACAAAGATCCTTGTATGTTCATCCCGGCATTTGGGATGAGAGGCATACTCAGTGTAGAGAAGGTAGAAGGTAACCTTACTGGTGGGAACCAGAAGGCCCTGACAAGATCTCCAACAGGCTATAAAATGGGCCTCTGTCACCCTCTAGCTTGCTAAGATCCCAACAACACTAGCACAGTGCCTTGGTATCTGCGATTTCCTCTACCAAGAAGATTCCTTCTTTTTTGTTTCTGAGACGGAGTTTCCCTCTTGTTGCCCAGGCTGGAGTGCAATGGCGAGATCTTGGCTCACTGCAACCTCCACCTCCCGGGTTCAAGTGATTCTCCTGCCTCAGCCTCCCAAGTAGCTGGGATTAGAGGCATGCGCCACCATGCCCGGATAGTTTTGTACTTTCAGTACAGACGGGGTTTCACCATGTTGGTCAGACTGGTCTCAAGTGAGCCACTTGATCTCAAGTGATCCACCCGCCTCGGCCTCCCAAAGTGCTGGGATTACAGGCTTGAGCCACCCCACCCGGCCTCCAGAAGGTTCCTTCTATAGGCTTCACGTAGCGTGCTCCTTCTTGTCATTTGGATCTCAGCTCAAATGTTAGCCGCTCAGTAAAGCCTTCTGGAGCGCCCTTGTTAACTCCCAGTCTCCTATCCTGTTTCACTTCCCGTATGGCACATGTGACTCTAAAATTACATTTATTTTTATAGGTGTCTGCGGCAGCCACTGGAGTGCAGACTTCTAGAGAGCAGGGCCCCTACCTTTCTCAATGATCACTGTATCCCAGTGTCTACAACACCTGGCACAGTTTGTCATCAATACACATGTACGGAATGCATGAAAGATCGAAAGAGTTGGCATGGCACAAAAAAACACAAAGAAATTCCCGGCAATTTGAAATATTTCTGTTCCTGCACCTCAGTTTCCGCCTCTGTAGAATGGGCTAGCGCTGCCTTAACCCTCCTCCGCCCGCCCACTTGACACCACCGGAAAGGATTCATTCGGGAACATTCGGGGGGCGGAGACGAGACAGGGGGCCTCGGCCTGTAGTGTCACGTCCGCCAAGGTTACCTGTGGGGCTGGGAGCGAACCGCACTCGCACCGCAACCCCGGGACCAGTGCCCAGGCTGGCCTCGCGCCGTCCTACGGGGCGGCCAGAGGCCGCTGAGGGCCTCCCGCGCTGCAGCAATCTCCTCAGGAGCGCCGCCATGTGGGATGGAATCGCACACGTGGGCTTCTCCTGCGTCACTTCCGGGGACTGCTTCCAGCCAATCGGCCTCCGCCACAGCAAGCGCAGCCCTGCCCCTTAAAGTCACAGGCCTCCTAGCGCGAAAGTCCACGCCCCCCTGGACGGCTGCGGCCGCACTAGCCACCAGGGGGCAGAGCCCAGAGAAAGGGCTATTTCCCGGACCCGCCCCCTTCGGCTTGGGAAAGCTAAAGCGTGGCAGGGGCCGGACCGGGAAAGCGGAGGAGGCGGGTCTCCATAGAAACCTCCACCTGTTTCCGGCTGTGCTGTGAGAGATTAGGGGCTGCTGCGGGGGCCAATCTCAGCCAGCTCGCCTCTTCCCAGCGGCCTCTGCGGGAGCGGTGGGTGTTGTACACAATCATCATGGCGGCGGCCGGGGCCCCGGATGGTGAGTGCGGCGGGGGTGGCGGGCGCCGGGCCCGGGCCGAGGTTGCGGGCGCTTCTCTGGGGGATGCAGCCCGGCCCGGGGGGTAGAAGCGCGGCTCGGGAACGGAGGTCCGGCGGCGCCCGGACAGCATCCGTTCCCAAGCCCAGCCCGCGGCAAGCGCCCACCCCCTAACCCCCTTGCAGGCATGGAGGAACCTGGCATGGACACGGAGGCCGAGACCGTGGCGACTGAGGCGCCCGCGCGGCCCCTCAACTGCGTGGAGGCTGAAGCCGCGGCGGGGGCGGCGGCCGAGGACTCCGGCGCCGCACGAGGTAGCCTGCAGCCGGCCCCGGCCCAGCCCCCTGGGGACCCCGCAGCCCAGGCCTCGGTCAGCAACGGCGAAGACGCGGGCGGCGGCGCGGGCAGGGAGCTGGTGGACTTGAAGATCATCTGGAACAAGACCAAGCATGACGTGAAGTTCCCCCTGGACAGCACAGGCTCCGAGCTGAAACAGAAGATCCACTCGATTACAGGTAATTCCTGCGGCGCTGACAGCCAGTCTTCCCCACCCCGCCTCCTGATGGCCCTTGCACCGTGCTAGGCACCTGGTGGCTTTCCTTGCATCAGGCACCCCCATCCTCACAGCAGTCTTCCGAAGAATATTTGGATGCCCATTATTCAGCTGGGGAAAGAGACTCAAGTTTATAGAGCTAGTAAGTTGCACAACTGGGATTCAAGCCGAAGTCTGACGTTTAAACCCCGGTTTCTCATTAATGTTGCCCTAACATCTCTAATTAAGAAATCACCTAAGGCACTTGTTTTACAGCTTCCGGGCCCTTTCCCAGGAGATTCTGATTCAGTGGGTCTGGTATGTAGCCAGGAATTTATTTTTAGCAAATATCTTAGGTAATTCTTCTAAGTGAAGTTGAGGAAACACTGCTATTGACTTTGATGCTGGTTCTTCACAGTTGATTCTGTTTCTTGATTTTACCTTGTTTATAGTGCTTTACCATCTGAAATTTTTTTTGTTTTTCTTTTTTTTTTTTTTTTTTTTGAGACGGAGTCTCGCTCTGTTGCCCAAGGTGGAGTGCACTGGCGCGATCTCGACTCACTGCAACCTCCGCCTCCCAGGTTCAAACGATTCTCCTGCCTCGGCCTCCCGAGTGGCTGGGATTACAGGTGCCCGCCACCCCACCACGCAGGGCTAGTTTGTTTGTTTTATCTGCCCGCCTCGGCCTCACAAAGTGCTGGGATTACACAGGCATGAGCCACCACTCCTGGCCTTGAACTTTTTTTTTTTTTTTTTTTTTAAAGCTTTCTACATGTACCCTTGTAAACGCCATTAAGAACAGGAGTTTTGTCCCTGTCGGCTTCTGTAACTCTGATGCTTGTGGATTCTCACTTAATATTTGAATGATTTAGATGATTGAGGAACAACTTGGAAAGAATGAGAGCTAATATTTATTGAACAGTTACTGAATGCTAGGCACCGTACTAAATGCCCCACATTGGTCTCATCTCTTAATCCTTGAAACAATTCTGTATAGAAGGACCTACTCTCATAAGTCTTCCACAGTTCTAGAAACTGAGGTTCAGAGGTTGTAAATCTCCCAAGAAAGCTAATAGGTGGTGGAATCAGTATACACTTTTTGGTCTGTTAACCAAAGAGTTGTGTAGTATCCATACATTTTTCTTTCCTTCCTTCCTTTCACTGTCCACCTTCTACCTTTTCCCAAGGTCTCCCGCCTGCCATGCAGAAAGTCATGTATAAGGGACTCGTCCCCGAGGATAAAACATTGAGAGAAATAAAAGTGACCAGTGGGGCCAAGATCATGGTGGTTGGCTCCACCATCAATGATGTTTTAGCAGTAAACACACCCAAAGATGCTGCGCAGCAGGATGCAAAGGCCGAAGAGAACAAGAAGGAGCCTCTCTGCAGGCAGAAAGTGAGTCCATCTTGTGCTTCTTGGTCCTGAGAAATTTGAGGCTTTGTCCTCTCGAGCCTTGGCTGGTTATATTCTCCCTAGAATAAGCTCCTTTTTGGACAGGGCCCATGATGGAAATTTATGGCAGCAGTTGGGTGCCGCAGAGTGGAGGTGACAACTACCTGAGATTTGCAACTTTGTCTCATCTGGCGGGTCAGTGTGTCTCAAGTCTACCTACTTTAGGATAAGACCTTGGTAAAGGAAGGCTTCAGACCATGTGTTGAAAGGAATCAGACCTGGGTTTCTCTCTCCTATTTAGTGCCAGAGAAAGATACCAGTACTAGAAGTAAGCCCTCATTTTGCACAAGTGCTTACATTTGGCTTTTTGGTTTGTGGCTTTTCCCAAGTCAACAAGCCTGGTTAGGCATGGAAATCAACAACTCTCGGAAGTTCCTCTAAAACTGATCGTTTCAGGAAGCTGAATGAAGCTGAGTAGGAAGACAACTACACTGATGGATTTATTTATTTATTTTTTGTCCTGATGTGTGAAATAGGAGATTGATTTTTTTACATTCTTTGTTCTTTTGACTGCAAGAGATCCTGCCTTGTCTCGTGCTCATCATAGCCATTAACATTCTTATATGAATGAAGACAAGTGAGATGATTTTACTGTAGAAGGAACAGGTTGTGAGAATCATCACTTGGTATCTTTTTACCTGGCAAATTCTACTGATTGCTGTGTAGCCTCCTGATCATTCTTCCTAGCGTTCCAAGGAAAACAGGTATTCTTAACTGTGTCCACAGTAGAGTAGATCGACTTGAATCAACATTATTTAGTGACCATAGACACTAAGGTGTATGACCAACAGTAAGAGAAGGACACAGTTTCTGTTACAGATCCGTAATCACTTGTGTGCTTCCAAAACCCCAAAGAAGTCTAAAAATGAAAAGTGTTTTTATAAATTTAACAGGACCAGAATTAGTGTGAATTTTCCTCTTTGCTGCCCCAGACTCCACAGAGAAGATTGTTACGTATTTTAAAGCAATATTATCTCTATAAGACTTTGAAAACCCTTAAAGTTCAGAACGCTAGGGTTTCACATAAGGGGTTGTAAACCTATATTGTCTTAATTATCTAAAAGATGTTGATTTGGAGACTTCACCCCCACATACGGGGTCGCACTGTCTCGAAACTGATTGAGTTTCTTCTCATAGTCCTGTTTTCCTCTTCCACATGTATGAAATAGTGAAATGTGAGCGTCAGATAGGAGTGGTCCCACTGGTCACACCCTTGGAGCATAACATGCCTCTTAAATACAGGTTTTTAGTTACTAATGGTAGCTTAACAGGCCTAGAACTGTTCTGCACAGAACTGTTTGAACTCTTGTTCAAAAGGTGCTTGAAAGGTGTGACTGGAATTGCACTTGCAGCCCGTGCTGCTGTGTTTCATTGATGCCAATTATGATGCATCACATGACCTAATGAGAGGGATATAGTCCCTTGCCTTTTTATCAGCTTGTTAAGGGGTCTGGGGCTGATGTCTGGAGTGACTTTTTGCTAACAGTCTGACAGTGCTGTGTTTATTCCTCCCAGAGGGATTCCACTATGCCAGTGAGGATTTGGGCTGGCTTGTGGCTGCCTGGTACTTACATTTGATTAAATTGTTACCTTCTATCCATTCATTGTCCCATAGTTCCAGCTTTTCCAAGCAGTGGCTGTGCCTATAAGGCCACAGATGGAGAAGAAATAAGACTCAGGTGGGCCAGGCAGGAGAGCTGTTTAAGAGGCCCTGAACTTAGAATCCTTAAAGAGCTGCCTCAGGGTTCTTGGGGCAGGCTGGTAGGGGTGGAGTTTAGAGGCTTCTTAATGTCAGGTTATAGAGTAATCAGCATTTCTTTACAAAAGGTGGCTCTTCTAGGTTCCTGTTTAGCTGGAGTTAAGGGTAGGGCAGTGGGGAAAACTTCGGCGATGGGCTGGGTCTCCATTTGTTGAAGAACTGCTCCTTCTAGGCAGTTAGACAGATTACCAACATCTTATAGGGTTCTCTGGGAGTTTAAGTTGAAAAAAGTGGGTGCCATTTTTTTGTCTGCTAGGAGAGCAACACCCTTTGTTGCCCTCTTTAGCTTGACGGTTTAATCATTTAAGTGGTGGTTTTTTTTGAGGGGAGAAGGGCAATCTGGAAATCCCGTTTGCTCTAGAACTTTGATAGCTAATATGGTAAGTAGCTACATGTGGCTGGTTAAAATGAAATTAAGAATTCAGTCCCTCAGTCACAGTAGCTGCATTTCAAGTGCACAATAGTCACAGCAGTAGGTAGTGGCTAGCACAGGTACGAACATCTTTGTCCTCCCAGAAAGTTCTGCTGAACAACACTGTGCTATAGTTTTAAAGGATCCATAGTCTGTTGTCATTAAAAGCTTTTGAGCCAAAACACTAAGGCTTGCTTCATCCTGTCTTTCAAAGGAATAGTAACACGACTAAATATAGTCAGCTGTTTCATTTCATTCTCTCTTCTGACTTATAGCAACACAGGAAAGTGTTGGATAAAGGAAAACCCGAAGATGTGATGCCATCTGTTAAGGGTGCCCAGGTAAGGCGGATTTCTTTGTGAGCATTCTGAAAATGAGCCAGCCCCACCATCTGACTTGAGGTTCCTCCAATCCTGTCCCTTCTCTTTTTTCCCTTTTTTTAATTTTGAGACAGAGTCTTGCTGTGTCGCCCAGGCTGGGGTGCACCACTACACGTGGCTAATTTTTGTATTTTTAGTAGAGACGGGGTTTTACCATGTTGCCCAGGCTAGTATTGAACTCCTGACCTCAGGTGGTCCACCCGCCTTGGCCTCCCAGTGTGCTGGGATTACGGGTGTGAGCCACTGCGCTTGGCCCCCTTCTCTTTTTTTCAGACCGTCCCTCTATCTCTTACCATGCTCTTGTGCCTCCAGGAACGCCTGCCAACGGTACCGCTGTCGGGCATGTACAATAAGTCTGGAGGAAAAGTGAGACTCACCTTTAAACTAGAACAAGACCAGCTGTGGATTGGCACTAAAGGTATGTTCTTCCTTGCTTCCCTGCTGGCCCACTGCCTGCCTCTGACACCCAGCAGCACTCACGTTGTGGAGTACGATTCCGCCCCTCCTTCTGAAACCTCTCTCTCCACTGTGCTTTGCGTGCTTCTGGCTTTTAAATTTGCTTTTAGACGCTCGCCTTTTGTTTGGACCCTTTTCCCTCATTGTTTTCGTTCTGATCTCAGGGCTGATCCACCAAACATTGGCTCTTCAGTTGCACACAGATTCAGAGGCCCCAAACACATGGCTCAAAGGCCAAATCTGGTCCACAGAAAAAGATTTTGTGGGATGACACGCAATCTGTAAAAATTGGGAGATTTCACTTAATCTGATTTTTAAAAAATTTTTGGCTTCTCTTGAAAAATCCAATGATCTGGTCCTTTGGGGCCTGCATTCTCACATGGCATCGATCCACTAGAGCCGAGTAGTGGTTTCCAGTGGGCCATGCTATAGTCCTCACGGTCCCATTTATCTTAGAAGTAGCCAGCTTTGTTCGTTTGTCACCTGCCTGGCCCCTGTAGGTCAGAGTTTGACCCTATAGTAGGTGAAGTTTTCCTAACCGCTGCCTAGGAATCTGCCTCTCCCTCCCCGCCTGCTTGCCCTCTGCCTGCCCCACCCTCGCCTGTGCACGGTGTCTGGATCAGCCTTGCTGTTTGCTGGGAAGTGTCTCTGACTGTCCTCCCTCTTCCTTCCCCTAGATGTTTACGAAGTCTTGTCAGTTACACTGCAGAACTGTCTGTCCCTTTCTTTGCCACACTGTTGTGCCAGTTAAAGTTCCCAAGCATCTTTAAACTTGGTCTGTTCAAAGCAAGTTACCCTGTTTCACTGCCGCATCTGTGTTTTCTTCTGTCCTGTCCATCTTACCTACTGCTTTTTATCCTGGGTACCTGTGCTCAAGGACCTTTGGCTCTCTAAGGACACATTCAAATGTGTAACCATAGCGTTCAGTGTTCTCAGCACTGGGCCTTAGTTTAAATTTTGGTTCCAGCTTCAGGCCCGTTTGCCCTGTGGTCCCCTGTGTATTTCAGCCGCATCTCTCTGTGAAACTCCCAGTGTGCTTTGCACAGCTCCTTGTCTTTGCTCATGCTGTGCCCTTACCTGGAATGCCTTCTTCCCATTCCTTGTTACTAATAAAATCTTCCAAGGCCCTACTTAAATGTTCTCTCCGAATGAAGCCTTCCTTGATTCACCCCCCACCCTCCAAATGACTTGCTGCCGCTTCTGTTCATAGAGCGCTTCGTTTATATCCCCAGAGCACTCATTACTCTCTGACTTGTCTGTCCCCCTGTTAGATTCCTGGAGGGAACCGAACATGCCTAAATCACCTGTTTCTGGCCAGCACTGTAGGTATTCAGTGTTCGAGGTAAATGCTAAAGAGAAGTATAGGGGGTCCCATCATCTGACGTTCACTGGTTTCAGGGACAGACCATTTAGTGAGACTCCACTTAACATGGAACCAAGTTTTATGGAGAATAATCGGGGCAGGGGTGGTGGGGAGAGAGAGTTTTTAATCATCTAAAACACAAAAATCAGTGTTCAACCCTATACTGATTGTTAAAATGAACAAAAATTGAAATGCCAAAAATGCTTGAGTTTTCTGTCAATTTTATGATAACTCGCTGTTTTCTTCATTTCACATTCAACTCTAACTGCATGGTCAAAGCAAGTTTTGCAGAATATCTGAGGGTTCCCCCCAGTTTTTGTAAGGGCCTTTGAACCCTCTGCTACATCATTCTCTTCTGCAGAGCCTGTCCATCTTCCCCTTGTCAGTAGTTAGCTGCCCAGCCTCTGTTGACTTTGCAAGTGATTTTGCTTAGTTCTGTCCCATCGCATTCACTTGCTGAAGTGCATAGACTTCCTGTCTCTTGCCGGACCTCTACTTTTGCTTGTGGGCAGCCTCACTGAAGGCAGTTGCTAAGGCTGATCTGGAAAGACCCTGCCATGAGGATATGTGCAGGCAGAGAAGTCTGGATGAGAACTAAGTCTTTAAGTGCTCGTTGGTTCCTCAGGGAATATTTCTGTGTCAGGAAGTTTGTATAGGGAACACATCATAACTGTAGGAACTGATAGAACAAGAACTTCCTGACCCTGTATTGGAGTTTTCTTTTTGCTAGTAGGAGCAGCTGCCTTCCTGCTTTGACCTAAAGGCAGAACTCTAGAAGAAGCTCAATATGTTGGGGCTTCTGAGCCCTTGAAAGCCTCCTTATCAGCCCTGTCAAGGAGTGTGGCCATGAACTACTCATGTTTTCTAGGGTTGAACAAGGCTAAGATTTTCATTCCCACCCATAACACTGTACCTCTGGAGCCCAAGGGGCAGGCACTCTTCCCACTTGCCCAGGAGTCCTGTCACCTTAGTGTCATAAGCACCCATAAGAGGACAGCTTGTTCTGGGAGTTGGCTACTAGCCACTGGCTTCGTCTTTCTGCTGGCAAGAAGAAGCGGCTATGGAATGACCATCCCAGCAGCGAGTTGGCCTCTCCATGGGGCGTTTTGCTGAGTAAGTGACCCTTAAGGGCTGCTACTCTTGACTAAACTCTGCTAGCTTGTGTAGGAGGAGGCAGTGCTAACAGCCTCAAAAGAATGAGAACAAGCTCCAGGCAGGAAACTGGAAGCCGCTGGGGGAGAGCATGTGCCCTGCTTGTAGGAAAGTTGAATCTGGCTGAAGGTCTGATGTAGTGATCAGGAGTATATGTCCAGAATTGCCCAATTTTCGGAGTTTTCAAGAGAAGCCAGAAATCTGTCGTATATTTTTGTGATATCTCCAGACATTTCAGGATGAAAGGTATTTTAAAAGTTTCCATCTTAAAGACAACTGCTGCCCAGGTCCTGCTTTAGGGCCCACTGTTGTAGAGCCACTAGAAGTCCAAACCTAAATGAACATCTTCAGGTTTCTTCTCCCCAGCCCCCAGTGTTCAGAGACTGAGGCCCACAGAACTGAAGTAAAATGTCTTAAGTCCCCAACTAGACCAGAACCGTGGTCTCTAAATTCCTAGTCTGTTTGGCCAACTTACCTATTTTTAGACTCTACCTTTCCAGATTTTTCTTTCTGCAAAGGCTGCAAGTTTTTTTCCACCTGGTTTAGCTGTTTGCTGAGCCTCCCCGCCCGCCTTCCTCCGCGCCCCGGTCCCTAAGGTGTCTGCTGCTCTGGGGTGGCTGTGTCCTGTTGTGCAGGTGCACCACGCCTCCCCCGACCTCACCCAGTTCCGCTTCACTTGGCTCACTCCCGGCGGTGTCATCTCACTCCAGGCATCCGTTGCTGCCCCCCTCTCTTACCTGCCATCCTCTTAAACTCACCTCAATGTCTTCTGACCCCATGTGACCAGTGGTATCTCAAGTGTTAATCATAAGAGGTTATAAATGTTTTAAGAGAACTTCATAAAAGTGTGTGAATATGGAGTGGGGAGGACTTGAGGAGGGAGGCGGGAGAAGGAAGCAGGGTCGTGGTGTAGAATCTAGCCCTAAAACCCAGGCAGTCCCCTGCCCTTGTGAGAGCCACAGGGGAATGTGTTTCCTCTTTGTTTGTAGGCCTTTTGACTCTCCCTACTGCCCAATACTTTAGCCAATGCTGGGCTTGCATAAGGTTACAAAGGAATTTCTTGGGTATTTATTTATTTATTTATTTATTATTATTTTTTTGTTGAGACAGAGTTTCGCTTTTTGGCCCAGGGTGAAGTGGCACCATCTCGGCTCACTGCAACCTCCGCCCCCCAGGTTCAAGCGATTCTCCTGCCTCTGCCTCCCAAGTAGCTGGGATTATAGGCGCCCACCACCAAGCCTGGCTAATTTTTTGTATTTTTAGTAGAGACAGGGTTTCACCATTTTGGCCAGGCTGGTCTCGAACTCCTGATCTCAGGTGATCCACCTGCCTTGGCCAAATCCTAACTCCCAAAATGTTAGGATTACAGGTGTGAGCCACTGCACCTGGCCTTTCTTGGATATTTATTAACCATCAGACTTTAAAAAGTAATCCCAGGGAAGATACATCTCTGCCCTCAGAGACCTTTACTATACCATTGCCAAACCCAGTTTCCCACTTGCTCCTGCGGAGTTCCCAGCTCCCACACAAGGCCTTATGTGCACTGGTCAGAAGACCCTGTCATGTTGTCCCCTGAGTGCATGGTGCCAGTCACTTAAGTTTACCGTAGATCCCACAGCCACCAGACCTGATGAGGGACTGCTGAGTCAGAGGAGTTAGAACAGGAGGGCCTTTGAATAATCACTGTAATCCCTCTCAACTTAGAGCGGACTGAGAAATTGCCCATGGGCTCCATAAAAAATGTGGTCAGTGAACCTATCGAAGGACATGAAGACTACCACATGATGGTAAGTAGCGCTGGCTGAGTCCAGCCTCTCACTAGACTCCTGCTTCACCTGGCAGGAAACAGTTTTAACTGAGCTTGTTTAATGGAAGCAAACTCAGTCTCCAGAAGACGCACTTTTTTAAGACCCTTATGTTTTCTTCATCCACTTAGAACTTAATTCATGGCCTCTATTCCTAGTTCTGTTTATTTTGTACCCCCCAACACACACCTTCCATCGGTTTAAAGGGGATATATTTTCTCTTACCTCTTTTAGAAAAGTCTCTTTTGCCTCCCTCTTGTCATGTGTTGTTTCTAGATCAGGAAAACAAATATAAAGAGGAGGAATGGCTTGTGGATTTTCATTATAAGTTTTGTCTTGCGTATAAAACAAGACTTGCCCCAGCCTTGGTGTTGGTGAGGGCACCAGGCAGCCTCTTTTCTGTAATAATGATGCCGCTCTTGCCAGGCCCAGTGGCTGAGGGCCTTGTGGGGAGGACGGGCTCTGTGGAGCATCTATTCTGCATAGAGGCCACTCTGCAGAGAGCAGGCTTCCTGCAGGAAGACAGAATGTTTGGACATGGTCCACAAGTCTGCAGAACAAAGCAAAAAATTCATTCCTCCCATAAAATGAGCAGCTTGGGCAAAGTTTCCAGAATTTTCCCAGCACTCTTTGGAGGGGCCACATTGACAACGAAGTTGATTCTGCAGTTGCCCATCAGGGTCCTGGCCTGAGCAGCTGTCGTGTGAGGGTAGGGCCTCCTGCCATTGTTCATCCAAGGAGGCAGGCCTTTCAATGTCCATTCCATAGTGATGAAGCCACATCCGCCCCATCCCAGGAAGAAGGAACTAGTGGTTTGGCCTGTGGATTGGGGTACCAAGTCCCAGGCAGAGACAGGTGTTGGAAGATCCTCTTGCTATAGGAAAAAAATCAAAGGGGCTTAAAGTATGGTGGACAAGGGAGGCAGCCCTGTCGGCATCCTGCCCAGTGCTGCTATAGCAAGGCCGTAGCTGGGAGTGCAGTCTGTAGGCTGTGGGACTCATGGGGTTTTGTCTTCTGGAAGTGATGATGATGTCACTGGGGCTTCTCTCAGGCCTCCGGCAGCCCTTCCACCCTACTCTTTCTGTGGTCTTATTTTTTTTTTTTTTTTGAGACAGAACCTTGCTCTGTCACCAGGCTGGAGTGCAGTAGCGCTATCTCGGCTCACTGCATCCTCTGCCTCCCAGGTTCAAGCGATTCTCCTGCCTCAGCCTCCCGAGTAGCTGGGACTATAGGCGCATGCCGTTACGCCCAGCTAATTTTTGTATTTTTAGTAGAGACGGGGTTTCACCATGTTGGCCAAGATGGTCTCAATCTCTTGACCTTGTGATCTGCCCGCCTCAGCCTCCCAAAGTGCTGGGGTTACAGGCGTAAACCACTGTGCCCAGCCCTCTGTCTGTAGTCTTTATTACAAAGATTGCAAACAGATTGGTTTGGCCTGGTCGGTTATTTTTTTCTGTTTTAACAGTTGGGCCAGGCGCAAAGAAAGAAAGAAAAAAAAAAGAAAGAAAGAAAAAAAGTTGGAGTTGAATATTTTTAACTGGGCCCCATCACTCCTTTTTGAATAATTTGTGTTACCAGTCGCACCCTGTAGGGTTTGTAGCCTGAGTTTTCAAGCGGCCTGGTGGTAGGAAGTACAAGGAAGTTGAGTGGACTGTTTTGGACTTCTTTGGAGGAATTGGTGTGGATGGGTAATGACTTAGTATTTCATTGAAAAGTTCATTTCTCGCGAGTTATTTCCGGCAGAGGATAGCTCTGATAGCCCCCTTCTCTTTTCCAAACACTTTTACCTTTGTCCTAATGAAAGTACTTAGTTATCTCTTTGTGCAGATGCCATTTCTTTAACTAAATTAACATGTCATCATTCACAGTTGGAAAACTGTGGCTGTGCTTTTTCATTTTTAGAGAAATGTTTTTAAAATACAGGAAAGAGGCCGGGCGCAGTGTTTCACACCTGTAATCCCAGCACTTTGGGAGGCCGAGGCAGGTGAATCACTTGAGGTCAGGAGTTCAAGACTAGCCTGGCCAACATGGTGAAACCCTGTCTCTACTGAAAATAGAAAAATTAGCCGGGCATGGTGGCGCACACCTGTAATCCCAGCTACTTGGGAGGCTAAGGGAGGAAAATCGCTTGAACGTGGGAGGCGGAGGTTGCAGTGAGCCGAGATTGCACCGCTGCACTCCAGCCTGGGTGACAGAGCGAGACTCCAGCTCAGAAAAAATACAAATAAAATACAGAAAAGAAAGAGAATAACTGTCACAAGCCCATATATCCGTCACTGAGAAGTGGCAATTATAAATATTTTGTAATTTGCTTTAATTTTTTTTTTAAATAAAAGAAATAAAGTTTATTCACAGCAGTGATGGCCCCACTGTCTTCCCCTCCCCCCATTACCATTGTCATGTGTCACGTGCATCCTTCCCATCTATCCATTCTTTTATTTACACGTGTATCCACGAACAAGATGGAGTATTGTTTTGTGCTTCCAGTTTTCGTAAATGGTATCATGTATTGTGGTACAACTTGCTTTTCTTTGGTTCAACATAAGAATCTGTCAGTATTAACTGTAGATCCTTGTGGACCCAGTTGATACCTCTTTAAAAAGAACTCCAGTATTGGTGTGATTAAGCCTTGTCACTTTGAATTCTACATTCCCTTACTGATGGATATGTAGGTTGTTGCCAGGTTTTTGTGGTTTCAGACAGTGCTGCAATGAACATTCATACCTGTTTTCTTGAGCGTGTGTGACAGGTTTTCTAGGGCAGTGTTTCTCAAACTGTGGTCCCTGGATCAGTCGTGTTGCATCACCTGGGAGCTTGCTAGTTTCTCAGGCCCCACCCCAGACCTCCCCAAATTAGAAACTTCACAGGGGTGGAGCCTGCGGATCTGTGTTCCAACAAGCCCTCTGGATGGCTCTGATGGCCACTTAGGTTTGAGAACCACTGCTTTAGGGTTGGCCCAGCTTAACCCTTACCCTGCCTGTTTTGGTTTTTGGTTGGGAGAACGCTCCCCACGTGCAAAGTTCTGTTTGGTTTTTCTTCCCTTTTTAATTAACTCATATCCCAACCCTCCCCCATGTTTGTCCTGCCTGATTGGTCTCCCGACCTCTGAAGTACCGCTTGGTTTTCCTTTTTCCCTTCCAGGCGTTTCAGTTGGGCCCCACGGAAGCCTCTTACTACTGGGTGTACTGGGTTCCAACTCAATATGTGGATGCAATCAAAGACACTGTGCTGGGGAAATGGCAGTATTTTTGAAAGCACTTTCACCTCTGGCCCAGGAGACTGACCCAAAGTGAAGGACATTGCCGGGAGAGGCCTGCAGCATCCCTGGATTTCAGAGTTCTGGAACTTTGTTCACAAAAAATCTATATTCAGTCTGAGGTGATGTGGTGACTGAAGCCAGAGGTGATGTACTTTCACCATTAGCTTAATTTTAACTTAAAATGACCAGTTCCCTTTCTTGTAGTCAGCTTCATACCATTTTTAAACTCAATACGATGGAAATCAATAAATCTGAATTCCGAACATGTTGTGTGGAATACTCTTAAATGTGTTTGAGAGTAGATCTGCCAATTATGTTGACAAGGGAATGATCAAAAGCTTTGTTTTTTTTTTTTTTTTTTTTAAAAAAAAGGCGGTTTCAATTGAAATATTTTCATACATCTTTGGTTGCAAACATTTGGACTGCATTGCAATGAGTTGGGGTGTTTTTTTTTTCCTTTTTTGTATAAAATTGTATGCAAAATGGAGGGGGGTTAGTAAGCCATATATTTCTGTCCATTGATTCAGATTTAATTCTTTCCCTTTTTCATTCTCTCGCTTCCTTGATTTGAGTTTTTGTTTTAAGAACCCAAAGATGTCAGTTCCTCTTTTGGTACCTCATCAACGCTTCCTTTCCTGGGCTCCCTCCCGCCGTGCTGCTGCTGCCTGTGAACGCACGGTGGGAGAGGAAGAGCTGCTCGGTCTTGGGCAGGGAGCTCTCACACTTGCTGTGGTGTTCGTTGAGCAGCAGAGTATCTCCCAGTGGCTCCTGTTTAAACGTCTTGCCCTTTGGGCCCCATCTCCGAGGAGTTCCATTGCTGATTGGATGATTGTCTGCACCCCTCTCTGAGCTTGGCCTAGAGGCCCAGCCTGGCATGGTTGTGCCTGGGCTGTGCTACTCAAAAACCCCAGCTCCCAAGCAGACAAAGGCCTCTTCCAGGAGGAGCCAGGTAGAAGATAGACTATACAGCCATATAGCTGCAGATCCAGATATAAACTTCTTTCTTTGGAAGTTTTCAAGAAATTCTTAAGCAGTCCAAGGATGATTTCAATTATGCTTCTCCATTGGGTCCTTCTGCTCATGCGTTCAGTTCAAGTGTCCTTTATCCCAGGTTCAGAGATGCTGCCTTTCTCAAGAAGACATCTGACCCTAGCAGGTTGGCCAATGCTATTGAACAACAAAAATGGGATAAGTTGCTTTCATGATTAGCTCACCCTCTTCTGGTTTTAGCCCTTCTGCCCTTCTGTTCTTTGTACACGTGAACTTCTGTCATCTCCGTCTGGCTTGGTTGCCTCTGAAAGGAGGGAAAGTCTCTTGGTAAATGATCTCCTTTGTGCTGTTTGCTGTTTCTCTGCTGCTGTCTTTGCAGTTCTCCTCTCACTGGTTGCAGGCTCTCATAGTAAGGTTTGGCGAGAAATGTTCCAAACGTCACATTTTGGATTCTAGGCTGTCATCCCTCATTCTGTGAAACGTATTAGCATGTGTTCGCCCAAGATGACTATTTCTTGTGAGCCAGTTAATGATGATATTGTACGCCCTTCCCTTCTAAGCTGTAGTTCAGGAATCCAGCCCACATAGACTCTTGCTTTCCATGGTGTGTTCAATGCCAAGTAATGCATCTAGGCAGGAAAATCTACTCTTTGCTTTTTTGGGGGCAATTCGTACATTTGTGAAGTGCAGCATCCAAGAAACAGCCTGTTTTTCATCCCTTGAGAAAGGAGCAGTCATTGCAGCTTTTCTGTCCTTGTCGGCCTGCAGTTCCTGAGGAAAAGAGTGCATCTGAGCTACTTGTGCAAGCCTCTGTCTGCAGGTGACAGGTTTCGGGGAAATGAGATGCATTAAGTAGACCGTCATCTCGGGTCAGACACTGCCCCTTTTGTTTGCCAATGCCCCAGTCCTAGAGACTTGTCCTGACAGTGCCGCACACCTACTTTTGATCTCTCAGAGCAGGCGGCTCCATCCCCAGGCTGGCCTGGCTGCTCTTGGAGGCCTCTTCACTTGCTCCCCTTATTGCCCCATTCTTGTGGCTTGCCAGGCCACTTGGCCTCCCCTCTTGCCAGTGACAGCAAGCATTTCCATCATCTCCCTGCTGCCCAAGGGCCAACTGCTTCTCACTCAGGCTGGTGTCGTTTCAGGAGGACCAAAGCCTGCGTGAGTGTTTTTATTTTCAGTAAAATGGTGCTTTTTTCCTTACTTCGAGATACTATATATAAATAATAATGTAAATGACACCTTTTCGTATGGAGCTGTTTGAGTATTGCTTTACAGAGCTTACTAAATCAGCTTCAGCAATCTTGAGCTCTGTGGCTCCTCACCCTGTCTGCATGGAAGACCTTGCTGGAAGCTCTCGGGAGAGCAGACATAACACCAGAAGCCACTGGGAGAAGTGTTTTCGATCGTGTCTGAGTCACGGTAGTATTCACTGTTCAGTCATTGAGTTCTGTGAGCAGTCTCTTCATACATTTCTTACAGTCTGGAGTGTACTGACTAAATCTGTGTAAGCAAATTGAAATACTCTTTCTCTTAGGTAGCGTCACAGTGGTTTTTTTTCCCTCAGGATAATTTCTATACAATTTCCTCACTGTCAGAGGGATCAGATCTTTCCCTCACTGTGGCAGGGGTCGTGCAGGTGGATAAAGGAAGAGCTGGTTTCCAGAGAGTGACCATAACACCATTGACTTGAAGCCAGAGATGGAGGGGGTGGCCATCTCTTACACACTGAACACCTCTCAGAACCCCCTGAGGGCTTCTTGGTCTTCTAGAATCTGTACCAGTGGTCCTCCTGCAGGTTCTGGCTCACAGACATCATCATGCTTTTCTTTCGCTCCCTGAGGCGCCTTGGCAGAAGAACATGACCCTGTGAGCCAGGCCCCCTCAGCTCTGCTTCAGATCACAGAATGCAGACAGACTCGCTAGTTGCTGGACCTCTTTGGTATTAAGTGTTTGAATCCATGATGGGCCTTTTGCAAGTAGCGTTAGCTCTTTTTAAATGTTGAACTGAGCTAAGGATGCACTTTCTTGTGGGCATAGAAGGGGCCCACGTGAGGCCCTGAGTAGGCTCCTTAGTTGCTGCTTTACCTAATGAGGGCCAAAGAGATTAACTCTGCCTCATTGCCATGTTTCAGAAAAGTTGCCATATTTCACCCAGAAGGGGCTCGTTTTCCTTTTACTCTTACTTTAACCATGTGCCTGGAGGAGCCGTTCTGGGCTCTTGCACTTGCCCAACCTTTCTTTGCCAGGGGCAGAGAAGGGAAAGGGGGTAGATTGAGTGTGCCAAGGGCCGTGCAAGGGCAGGCTTGCTTTCCACCCATCTGCTGAGGGAACCCTCGCCTCTTGCTCCTTGCCTCTGTTCACGCCTGTTGTCTTGGAAAAGGATGGTCCCTTTGTCTTAAGGCTTTGTGATAAAGTCGTCTCCAGTTAGGATCGGCACCTGTTTCCTTCATCATAGTGCCTGGCAGCCTTTCTGAAGTTACAGGTGGTTGGGAGCCCTCTCACGTGCAGAGCATCTGGTAGATTGACCTGCCAGGCTGGGTGGTTCTACTGCTTTCTCAATTTCTAAGAACCTTTTTTTTTTTTTCCTTAAAGAGTTCTGCAGAATTATTTGACAATATTTGTAAGTACCATGTTTCCTTGTGGTGTACGCTCTGTTCTCGTTTCTGTTTTTAAATGAAATGCCTGTTTGGGAGGAGATGAACGTATTTAGTCTATTAGATTTGCGCTGCTGGATTTTTTTTTTAAAGTGTAACCTTGACTAGCTGTCTTATTGTTTATCCTGTAAGATTAGTCTATTGATTAAAGTTTGATAATTAATTGCGTCTCTTTTTCCTTCCAATTCTTCATGCGCCTAATTCATACTGGGGATTAACCAACATTTGGAATTGGGCCCAGAGCTATTTCTTTGCCAGTTGTGGTCTTACTTGGCTTTAAGTATATTCAAATGTATTCTCTGCTGAAACAGTTGACGTTTACTCTGCAAAATGGTGAAAGTGACTGGCGTGCCAGTGAGCCACACTCCTGTTACAGTAGCATGGTCTGCTCCCTGGTCGGTCCTGGCCTCCACATGTTGGAAGAGAAGCTGCCTCTCTGTACTCACACC
Source organism: Chlorocebus sabaeus (assembly GCF_047675955.1). Taxonomy (NCBI): domain Eukaryota; kingdom Metazoa; phylum Chordata; class Mammalia; order Primates; family Cercopithecidae; genus Chlorocebus; species Chlorocebus sabaeus. Next base: position 21,494,525 of record NC_132908.1, read on the forward strand.
TCCCGACTAGTGCCATGGGCAACCCCACCTGGCCATTTAGCCTTCGAGGACATGTTTTAGAAAACACTGAGATTGGAGCTACAGGTTTAGCCCCAAGCTATAAAGACCCAGGAGTCGGGAGGAAGAAAATCTGTTACCAAAAAATGGGCCAGGCTCAGTGGCTTACACATGTAATCCCAGCACTTTGGACACCAAGGTGGGAGGATCCCTTGAGCCCAGGAGTTTGAGACCAGCCTGGGCAACATAGCAAGAGCCCCATCTCTACAAAAAATACAGATATCGGCCGGACACAGTGACCCACACCTGTAATCCTAGCACTTTGGGAGGCCGAGGCAGATGGATCACCTGAGGTCAGGAGTTTGAGACCGGACTGGCCAACATGGTGAAACCCCGCCTCTGCTAGAAAATACAAAAATTAGCCAGATGTGATGTCAGGTGCCTGTAGTCCCAGCTACTTGGGAGGTTGAGACACAAGAATCGCTTGAACCCCGGAGGCAGAGGCTGCAGTGAGCCGAGGTTGTGCCACTGCACTCCAGCCTGGGTGGCAGACGAGATTCTGTCTCAAAAAAAAAAGGGCGGAGACTAAAACAGAATCCTTGGTATATGAAGAATGATGGAGTTTGTCCCTGCTGGTCTTACTTCTTCCTGGCAGGGGGAGGGGGTCAGCTCTTTACTTTCTCCCAGTGCCTCGTAATCCTGAAACAACACTGCTGGATGCTTAGGGATCTGACTGCTACATGGGGGAAGGGGAGCAGTGGGATTATGTCACGTGCTATACATTGGCTGGTCCACGTAGAGTATCTGCTATCTGGCACTTCTAGGATGGGTGTGGTGGATCATGCCTGTAATGCCAACACTTGGGAGGCTGAGGCGGGCAGATACCTGAAGTCGGGAGTTCGAGACCAGCTTGACCAACATGGAGAAATTCCATGTCTACTAAAAATACAAAATTAGGCGGGCGTGGTGGCCCATGCCTGTAATTCCAGCTACTCAGGAGGCTGAGGCAGGAGAATTGCTTGAACCCGGGAGGTGGAGGTTGCAGTGAGCTGAGATCACGCCATTGCACTCCAGCCTGGGCAGCAAGAGTGAAACTCCATCTCAAAAAAAAAAAAAAAAAAAAAAAAACACCTAGCAGGATGTTTTGACCTCTTGCTATGTGCCAGGCAAATGCTGCTTCTCGAGGTGTCCAGCCCTGGAGGGAAGAAGAGTGGACATCACCTTTGGGTGCTCTTCCACCATGTACTTGCTCTAAACACTCTGCATTCAGGTCCTGTGACATCAGCTCCTTTCTTATGTCTTAGTGTGAAGAATGTTATGTGCATTATGTAGTCAACACCGCACCACATCCCTCCTGTGACCCCTGCTTCGGCCACTAGAGGAAATCTTAGGTTCAGAGCAATTAGATGGCTTAGCCAACGCCACATGCCTGTTACCAAGTGAAGCTACAATTCAGAACCCAGCTTTGCCTGATGCTCAAGTCTGTGCTCTTAGATACTTACCTCGTATTTGAGAAGTTAGGAAAGAACCCAGCTGCTTTATTTTGCTTTCAGATTTTTTCTTTCCTCGGTTTTGCTGTGTGTCCTAAGGGCACTAACCTGGGTGCGTGACTTGCTTTTTAAAATTTTGAACCTTGGCATTTGTTTATTGGCTTTATTAATTAGCTTTGCGTATTAATAAAGTTAATTTGTTAATTTGTTTAATTGGTTTTATTTATTAGCTGGCTACCACTTAAAACATTAAAACAGTAACGCATGCACTTGATAAAGAATTTCAGGTGATAGGTAAGTCTTTCACTCAGTTCTCCTAGCTTCTCAACCCCAGCACCAAATCATCCCTGAAGAAGTAGAATTCACATTACGCTCAAGTACTTAAGTGTGCATCCCAGGGGCGGAGGACCAATCATTCCCACTTAAGCCACTTCCTAGAGTGGGGTGAGTGGACTCCTCCGTGAGAACTTAGCAGGAGGGAGCCGGCACTGGGGAAGCACCTCAGCAGCGCTCAGACTCCAAACCTGACATTTTTCTTGAGCTCTTGCTCATTATCCATTGCCTGCTCGGGTATCCCACAGACACCTCAAATTCAATGCATCAAATCCAATCCTCTGGTCCCTGCTTTAGACCACAACTCACCCAGTACTGGTAGGTTGGGAGATAGCTTAGACACAACTGATCAGATTCTGCCATTTATTTGTTTTATTTTATTTGTTTTGAGATGGAGTCTCTGTCACTCAGGCTGGAGTGCAGTGGCGTGATCGCGGCTCACTGCAACCTCTGCCTCCCGGGTTCAAGCGATTCTCCTGCCTCTGCCTCCCAAGTAGTTGGTATTACAGGCACCTGCCACCATGCCTGACTAATTTTTGTGTTTTTAGTAGAGAAGAGGTTTCGCCATGTTGGCCGGGCTGGTCTCGGACTCCTGACTTCAGGTGATCCACCCACCTCAGCCTCCCAAAGTGCTGGGATTTCAGATGTGAGCCACTGCACCCCATCTATTTGTTTTTCAATTCTTTTTTAGAGAGAGAGTCTCCCTCTGTTGCCCAGGCTGGAGTGCCATGGTGCAGTCATAGCTCACCGTAGCCTCTAATTCCTTGACTCAAGTGATCGATCCACCCAGCCTCCCAGGTTCTGCCATTTTATTCCCAGAATCTCTTGCCAATCCATCTCTCTTTATCCCAACCTCCAAATCTGGGACTAACTGGTACTATAGGCATGTGACACCACACTCAGCTAATTTTTAATTTTTTTGAAGAGACAGGGTCTCACGATATTGCCCAGGCTGGTCTCAAACTCCTGGCCTCAAAGTGCTGGGATTAACAGAACAGGCATGAGCCACCATGCCAGGCCTCTCATGACACTTTTTAAAGTCCAGGCCTTATAAACTGTCCCACCTTCCGGATTTGTTTCCTCATAGTCAGATTCAAGTTCCATGATTTTCGCAGGAGTGCCTCAGAGGTGACGTGACCTCGGTGCCTCACATCAGGAGCAGCGTAGGAGGTTGGCTTGTTGGGTCATTGGTGATGCTGAGTGTGATAACCTCCACCTAGGTTGTACCTATCTCCCTTACAAGGTGGTGAGGTCCTGGAGATGGGAGACAAACTATATGGTGTGAAACTGTACTGAGGCTCCAGGAGTGCTTAACACACCATGGGTACTTCCTTGTGTGTGGAGCGAGTGAGTGAACTTGCTGTGTGGAGGACACAGTGAGAAGACAGAAGCAGCTCCACTGGAGATAGGGTGGGGATGGCTGGAGACAGGGCTGGGACCAGGTCATGACAGGCTTCACAAGCCACCCTTTCCTAGTGGGAACGGTGTACAACAGGCACAGATCCTCAGAGGTGTCTTCAGCAGCTATTAAATACCATATGCGTACAATTCCATTTACCCTGTTCTTGAATTCACACACACTTTGGAATGCTACATTTGGCCAGTTTGCTGCCTATCTATAGCGGCACAGAAGTCTCTCAGAAGAACATTCTGATAAGCTCTTAGAGCAGAAAGAACAGAAAGGCCTTTGCTACTGCTTGAACAACCAGACCCTAAATGGCCTTGGGGATGAATGATCTGTGTGTGTGAGATCCAGTAAATATCTTCCCTCATTCTGGCTTCTTTGGGGCTTACACCAGCTACTGGATGACGTGAATGGGCTGTTTCACTGCAGGCGTCTGCTGAAGATAGTAGCAAAGCAGGCACTCAAGTGGCAGTACAGTCAGACTTTGTGATCTTAGGCAGACACAATCACAGATGCTTTTTTTGGCAAAATGTACAGGTGCCATGGGATTTAAAATAGCCAGAACAACTTGGGGACTATCACCAAAATATCCCCAGTGTTAAACTACCGGACGTTCCAATCAAAGGAATAACACACAGCCTGTTTACTCCCGATTTGATCACCAGTGCTTAGTAAGTGCTCAAGCTATTGTTAAATAAATACAGTTGTAAAAAAACAATGAAGAAGCACCTTAGTCTCCAATTTGGCAGTTTTCCAAGATGTGTTGCTGAGTATTGAAAAAAAATAAAAAAGGTCTAGTGTAACAATGTATGATTTTCATGACTGAAAAGGATATGCTTTCTATTGCTAAAAAGGGGCCAGGCTCAGTGCCTCACGCCTGTAATCCCAGTACTTTGGGAAGTAGAGGCGGGAGGATCTTTTGAGCCCAGAAGTTCAAGACCAGCCTGGGTAACACAGTGAGACCCCATCTCTATAAATAACTTAAAAAATTAGTAGTGGTGTGCCTACTTGGGAGGCTGAGGGAGGAGGATGGCCTGAGCCTGGGACGTTGAGGCTGCGGTAAGCCACTATCGTGTCACTGCACTCAGACTGAGTGACAGAGTGAATGTCTCAAAGAAACGAAAATGAGGTTTGCATTCGACCCAGCAATCCCATTACTGGATATACATAAAGGAATAGAAATCATTCTACCATAAAGACACATGCATGCCTGTGTTCACTCACTACAACACTATTCACAATATCGAAGGCATGACATCAACCTAAATGCCCATCAGCTGCAGACTGGGTAAAGAAAATGTGTAGGCTGCCGGGCGCGGTGGCTCAAGCCTGTAATCCCAGCACTTTGGGAGGCCGAGACGGGCGGATCACGAGGTCAGGAGATCGAGACCATCCTGGCTAACATGGTGAAACCCCGTCTCTACTAAAAAAATACAAAAAACTAGCCGGGCGTGGTGGCGGCGCCTGTAGTCCCAGCTACTTGGGAGGCTGAGGCAGAAGAATGGCGTAAACCCAGGAGGCGGAGCTTGCAGTGAGCTGAGATCGGGCCACTGCACTCCAGCCTGGGCGACAGAGCCAGACTCCGTCTCAAAAAAAAAAAAAGAAAATGTGTAGGCTGGGTGTGGTGGCTCTCACCTGTAATCCTAGCACTCTGGGAGGCCGAGGCAGGCAGATCACTTGAGGTCAGGAGTTCGAAACCAATCTGGCCAACATGGTGAAACCCCATCTCTAATAAAAATACAAAATAAGTATCTGGGCATAGTGGCGGATGCCTATAATCCCAGCTACTCAGGAGGTTGAGGCAGGAGAATCACTTGAACTGGGGAAGCAGAGATTGTAGTTAGCCAAGATTGCGCCATTGCACGCCAGCCTGGGCGACAGTGAGACTGTCTGAAAAAAAAAAAGAAAATGTGTATACACATACAGACACACACACACCATGGAATACTATGCAGCCATAAAAAATGATGAGATCATGTCCTTTACAGCAACATGGATGCAGCTGGAACCAGTATCCTAAGTGAACTAACACAGGATCAGAAAACCAAATACCACGTTCTCACTTGTAAGTCGGAGCTAAACATTGAGTAAACATGGACAGACAGGAACAACAGGCACCAGGGCCTACTGGAGGGTGGAGGGTGAGGATCCAAAAAAGACCCATTGGCGGCTGGGCACAGTGGCTCACACCTGTAATCCCAGCACTTTGGGAGGCTGAGGTGGGTGGATCACCTGAGGTCAGGAGTTCATGACTGGCCTGGCCAATATGGTGAAACCCCGTCTCAACTAAAAATACAAAAAATTAGCCAGGTGTGGTGGCAGGTGCATGGTAGTGGGTGTAATCTCAGCTACTTGGGAGGCTGAGGCGGGAGAATCACTTGAACCTGGGAGGCGGAGGTTGCAGTGAGCCAAGATCGGGCCACTGCACTCCAGCCTGGGCGACAAGAGTGAAACTCCGTCTCAAATAAAAAAAACCCATGGAGTGTTATGCTTATTACCTGGGTGAAATAATCTGTACACCAAACCCCATGACATAATTTACCTATATAACAAACGTGCACATATACCCTTGAACCTAAATAAAAGTTTAAAAAAAAAAAAAGGAATATGCCTGCCTAACATGCCTGAAATAACTCTAGAGCAACCCAGAAGGAACCAGCGTATTGGTACCTGCAAGAAGGGAAGCAGATGAATGTGGACCCAATCCCAGAGCTGACTCCCATCCTTCGACCACCTCATCTCTCAGCCATGAGATTCTCGGCTAGCTGAGGGCCCCTCACCTTAGTCCCTCTGCCTCAAAGACACTACTTACTGTAGGCCTTTGGTTCCTCTTCCCTCCCCGTACTAGAAATGTCAAGTAAAAGGAGAGCAATTATTTTGATGTAACTCTCAAACTAAACCTTATCAAGAGCTAGGCAATGTGTACATATTATCTACATCAACCCCAATGAACCAACACAGTGCTAAAGAGTAAAAGGGGCAGAACTGATAATGATGTGTGGCAATGTCAAACTGACCTTCCAGGAGGAAAGCGAGCCTCCCATTCTCCAAAACTGTTAAACTGTATTAATTTGGAAAGGGATCTTTAGGACAGGGATGAACAACTAGTCCCACCTGCTGATGTCAGCTGATAATAAGCTAATGGAAACCAAAACAAATTTTTTTTTGAAGCAGAAAGTCCATTTCCATGAATATATTCACTCCTGATATGAAGATGGGGAGAGAGCCTTACTTCAAGTACACGGTTGGAGAAGCCATTGTTTTTGACATGCTTGATACCAATGACAAATCAGACCTTTAAAAATATTAAGCAATGTCAATATAAAAATATAAAAAAGCACTTTATAGACATCATTGAAAAACTGAAGACTGGGGAAAATGTTGGTTTTATAGATTTATTTTCAAAGAGTAAAACACTTATACAATTTAAATACACGTCCATCAGAATCACTCTGTCAGAGTCAGCAATAATGCGAAAATGTGTCCTCACTGCCAGACATTCGCCACTATCATATGAGTCCTCTCTCCCCAAAGCCAAAGGGTCTGGAAAAGATAAAATAAGTTCAATGTTATTTTTGATGTGTTCTTACTAATGGTAAGTGACATCTTTCAGGTGCTAAAAATGCAGCATCTGGCTGAGTGCAGTGGCTCATGCTCGTAATCCCAGCCCTTGGGGAGACCAAGGTGGGCGGATCACCTGAGGTCAGGAGTTCAAGACCAACCTGGCCAATATGGTAAAACCCCATCTCTACTAAAAATATAAAAATTAGCTGGGCGTGGAGGTACACGCCTGTAATCCCAGTTACCCAGGAGGCTGAGGCAGGAGAATCGCTTGAACCCAGGAGGCGGAGGTTACAGTAAGCCGAGATCATGCCACTACACTCCAGCCTGGGCAACAGAGCAAGATTCCATCTAAACAAACAAACAAACAAACAAAAAGACAGGGTCACTAAAAGCTAAAGACACTAATATAATGTTTTAATGCAAAAAGTCTTATTTGATTATTCTAGGGCCCAAGTAACAAGAGCTACTATTTACTGAGAGGCTTCTTTACATCATTGTATTAAGTGATATATACACTCTCTGCAATTTTGCTTTCACAAAAGCCCCAGGTAGGTCCTATCATTACCCCCATATTACATACGAGGAAACTGAGGCTTACAGAGCTAAGCAGTCTGCCTGAGACCACCAGGCTTACAGAGTGTGGCAGAGCTGAAAATAAACTTGGGTGTGTCTGACTCCAAAGTCCATCCTCTTACCCATGAGGCCTCTCTTGCCTAATTAAGAGCCAGGTCAGGCCGGGCTTAGTGGCTCAAGCCTGTAATCCCAGCACTTTGAGAGGCTGAGGTGGGAAGATCATGAAGTCAGGAGATGAAGACCATCCTGGCTAACACGGTGAAACCCTGTCTCTACTAAAAATACAAAAAATTAGCTGGGCGTGGTGGCAGGCGCCTGTAGTCACAGCTACTTGGGAGGCTGAGGCAGGAGAATGGCGTGAAACCAGGAGGTGGAGCTTTCAGTGAGCCAAGATCGCACCACTGCACTCCAGCCTGGGTGACAGAGCGAGACTCCGTCTCCAAAAAAAAAAAAAGAGCCAGGTCACCTCAGTGTCTTACCCAGCAGGCTGGGCTTGCCTTGGGTGAGTAATTGAGGGAGAGAGAGGTCTGTTTCCAGGTTACCCTGCTCAGTGCTTTGTACAAAACTCTGCTTTTGTGAGGAGAGCTGACAGTCAAGGGAGTTCTATCCAGGAATGATAGCTCTCAACCTCTCAAAGATCACCACCACAGCTGGGCCCCTTTGAGTGGCAGACAACAGGAAAGGGCTTGCATTTTATAAGCAGTGAAAAATCTTGGTCAAGCATTTCCATTTTCTATTTCTTCTTGAGTTTCCTTTATTGAAGAACCACAGACAATTAAATCTACGGGTGAACATCATTTTAGAAGTCTAATTATTTACCTGATACTTTATTCATACACATCCTTCTTATCTGCAATGTAATCTACAATTTCTTGTGGACACATTAACTTTTCAGCATCTATATCAGGAATTTCAAACCCTAAAAGAAAAATACACAACAATGTGAGAGAGTTAAAAAAAAAAAAAATCCTTTAGAACTGAACACACCTGACCCTTCTACAACAGCTACAACTATATCAAAACTTTCAGCAACCTTGAATGCCATTTAGGTTGTGGGCCAGTTAGCTTCTAGACAGTATGCATGCAGGTTGGGTACAATGCTTTGGAGGTATGTTTGTTTGTTTGTTGAGACAGAATTCATATAATAGCAAATTCCTCCTTGTGTGTGTGTATATATATATATAAAATTTGGTAGTATATGTGCGTGTGTGTGTGTGTATATATATAAAATTTGTTAGTATATGTGCGTGTGTGTGTGTATATATAAAATTTGGTAGTTTTTAGTATATTCACAACATTGTGCAGCCATCACCACTGTGTAAAAGAGACCCAGTGCCCATCAGCAGTCACTCCCCATCCTCCCTAGTTCTGGCAACCACTCGTCTACTTTCTGTCTTGATTTGCCTCTTCTTGACATTTCATGTAAATGGTATTTAACGTGTCATCTTCTGTGTCTGGCTTCTTTCACTCAGCACGTTCTCGAGGGTCATCGTGCTGTAACACACGTCACCCATGCCTTTTTTTTTTCATGATGGTTGGGTTTTTATAAATGGCTGGGTTTTGATAGTTAGCTTACTTTGGGCCAAACGCTGTGTTGAGCATTTTACACATAATCTCTAATTCTCACAGCAATCCCAATCCTGGGGATCCTACTATTATCACCCACTTTACAGCTGCAGAAACAGGCTTTGAGAGATAGTTACTTGTCCAGGCTTATACCTAAGCTCAATTCCAGACCTGGTACTGTGAAGCACTAGGCAAAGGATTCCATCCTAGTCAGCATCATCTGTGAGAAATTTTAACTAGGCCCTGCTCTGCAGAATAGCACAGAAGTCGTTTGATTTCCTATTCAACTAACTCACGCAGAAACAGCCATGGAGCCTTAGAAAGGTCTCACTTGCACAACACACCGTCCCAAACTTGGAGTGTGCACGTGAGCCAGGATAGGAGACCAAGGCCAGAGGCTCTGGGTGCATCTCTTGTCCTGGCACACATTACTTCTACCTGGTTCATGTTACCCGAGCTCAGGAGGGGCTGACGTGCCATCAGCATGTGTTCCGGGCAGGCTTTTGCCCTTTGTCTTAGAACTCTGTCTGAAGAATCAGTCCCCCGGAACCATCTCTGGTCATTCGGCTCTTGGCACAACACTGGGCCAAGAGGTGCAAGGTGCTTTCTGAATAAATGTACCATCCCTAAAGCTTACTTCACCTGATGGTAAGTGGGCAGGAAGGTGTGTGTGTAGGGCAGTGGATACTACTGTTTCTACTAATATTTAATTCTAACTCCAATTCAGCCTCCCACCATTTCTTTCAGTTTAATCCACCTTAATCAAAAATCACAGTATATAGATACAAGACTGAGCCTTACCAAATTCGTCTTCCATGGCCATGATAATCTCCACTTGGTCCAAACTGTCTAAGCCCAGGTCTTTCATAAAATGAGAATCTACTGAAAGCTGCAAGAAAGGAGCACCAAACACAAAATTTAATCCATGAAAGCATTTGCTTCCCAAGATAACAGGGTGGTACAATGCCACTTAATCACTATATCGAATTTTTTTATTATACTTTAAGTTCTAGGGTACATGTGCACAACGTGCAGGTTTGATACATAGGTATACATGTGCCATGTTGGCTTGCTGCACCCCTCAACTCATCATTTACATTATGTATTTCTCCTAATGCTATCCCTCCCCCAGCTCCCCACCCGCTGACAGGCCCCGGTGCGTGATGCTCCCTGCCCTGTGTCCAACCGATCTCATTGTTCAGTTCCCACCTAAGAGTGAGAACATGAAGTGTTTGGTTTTCTGTCCTTGTGACTATATCAAATTCTTTTTAACATACAGAGGCCATGGCTGACATTTTATATGTAACCTGTGCTGGTATGTACATGGTTTGCTTTATCTTATTCTACTTTATTTTAAAGTGAACAATATATACATAGCTAATGAAGAATTTCACTCTGTATTTTTTTTGTTTGTTTTTTGTTTTTTGAGAGAGTCTCGCTCTGTCACCCAGGCTGGAGTGCAATGCAATGGCACGATCTTGGCTCACTACAAACTCAGCCTCCCAGGTTCAAGCGATTCTCATGCCTCAGCCTCCTGAGTAGCTGGGATTGCAGGCACCCACCACCATGATGCCCAGGTAATTTTTTTGTATTTTTAGTAGAGACAGGGTTTTTGCCATGTTGGCCAGGCTGGTCTTGAACTCCTGATCTCGGGTGATCCACCCACCTCAGCCTCCCAAAGTGCTGCGATTACAGGCGTGAGCTCCCGCACCCAGCCCACTCTATATGTTTTACTGAGATCTCTGATCATTGCTCTGAATGACATCTGAAGAAGTTTGGGTATTTTTGCTGCCTTACTGACAACTAAGGCCTAGACTCCACACCTTAAGTGGCATTATGATTATAAACTGTAGGCAGCTTCATGTTACAAAGTGTTTACTATCACCCTATCACTCTAATTTAGACCTCAGGATCACCAGGAATGATTCTTCAAAAATGCATATCAAAAACAAACTGCCTTACCTACACAACAGATTCCATTTATTTTTGTTGTTACACAGAGTCTCACCCTGCCGCCCAGGCTGCAGTGTGCAGTGGCGTGATCTTAGCTCACTGCGCCCTCTGCCTCCCGGGTTCAAGCAGTTCTCTGCCTCATCCTCCCAAGTGGCTGGGATTACAGGTGTCTGCCACCACGCCTGGCTAATTTTTGTATTTTTAGTAGAGATGGGGTTTCACCACTTGGCCAGGCTGGTCTTGAATTCCTGACCTCATGATCCACTCGCCTCAGCCTCCCAAAGTGCTGGGATTACAGGCGTGAGCCACCACGACCAGCCCCACTTGTGTTTTTATTATTTATTGTTATTATTTTTGAGGTGGAGTTTCACTCTTGTTGCCTAGGCTGGACGGCAATGGCGCTATCTCGGCTCATTGCAACCTCCACCTTCCGGGTTCAAGTGATTCTCCTGCCTCAGCCTCCCGAGTAGCTGGGATTACAGGTATACACCACCATGCCTGGCTAATTTTGTATTTTTAGTAGAGATGAGGTTTTTCCATGTTGGTCAGGCTGTTCTGGAACTCCCAACCTCAGGTGATCTGCCCGCCTCAGCCTCCCCAAAGTGCTGGGATTACAGGCATGAGCCACTGTACCCAGCCACTTGTGTTTTTTAAAAAGGGTGAGATACACATATAATATACACATAATGTACACACATATGCATATATTTCTTTAACATATGCATTGAATACCTTTGCAAACATACATGAAACTGGTAGTGCTAGCTGTCTCCCAGAATGGGCCTGGGTGGCTGGCAGCCAGGGAGATTTTTACTGAGTATCTTTCCCTTTGCATTTTGTACCATGTAATTTAAATACTCTATATTTAAAGAAAAAAATTCAAACCACCATCAGTTACCTTCTCTGGGTCAATCTTGTCATAGAGTTTCAATACGTAAAGAACACGGTCCCGGATGCCCTCTAACGTCAAAGGGGGCATGTCGCTATACTGGCGGCACAACTGTGTAACTCTACCAGGAACCTAGAGCGAGGGCAGGAAGGAAACACTGTCACTGAACGGAAAATGCCTCTAAATCAATGCACAAGCCTATAGGTAACTTTCACAGAACTTTTGGGGCTGTAGAGAACGCACGGCATCTGATTCTCATTGTGGCTGTTAGGACACACCAAGTTGCAGGACTGGGTAATTGCAGAAGCCCCAACAGTTCGGCAGCATCTCAGGCCTCCTTCCTGGGAGCCAGGACCGGCTCCTCTGCCTCCTGGGTTCAACCCTCAGGCTCTGGACGTTCATCCTGCTCTGCGACACTAACTGCCACTCAAATTGTCTAGCGTCTGCAGAATGCCTATGTCTTCTCATGGCATCTTCAGCATCCCGAGGCCTCTATAGGGTGCTGCCACCTTTAATAGGCAGACCCAAGTCAAAAGACCCACAAGGAAACGGCTGTCATGGTAAACCCAAAGGCAATTCAAACTGAGGACCATACACCAGAAAGGTCTAGTTTGGTTCCAGCAGGTATCTCCCTGACCTCAGCCAGGACAAAGGAAGCTGGCCACCCACCCAAAGAGAGGATGAGGGAGCTTACAGTCATTATATTCCAATCTGTTTCCCTTCCAGCAAGGCTTGCCTCGTGGCCACCAGCCAAACCATGAGCCCTTCTGGCCTCTGCCACGTTACAGCAATCTCTCACGTATCTCTGGTATCAGTCAGCTCGATGTTTAGGTATTTTGGGTATTGACCAGATTTCATTCAACCAATGTGGAATGAGCTGCAATTACAGGTCAGGGGGTTTAATGCTGTGGAAGGTACAACACAGAACCAGAGAAAACAAAACAGGGTATCTGGCAGTTTTGCTCACTACAGAAATCCCTAATCTGGCTGGTCATGGTGGCTCACGCCTATAATCACAGCACTTTGGGAGGCCAAGGTGGGCAGATCATCTGAGGTCAGGAGTTCGAGACCAAGCTGGCCAACATGGTGAAACCCTATCTCTACTAAAAATACAAAAATCAGCCAGGCATGGTGGTGGGCGCCTGTAATCCCAGTTACTCAGGAGACTGAGACAGGAGAATTGCTTGAACGTGGGAGGCAGAGGTTGCAGTGAGCCAAGACGATGCCATTGCATTCCAGCCTGGGCGACAGAGCAAGACTCTGTCTCAAAAAAAAAAAAAAAAGGAATCCCTAATCTAAGTTGGTTTGTTTACCTCCTGAAATTCATTTTAAGTCCAAGGCTTGGAGTTCTTAAGGCATTTCCCTATAGAAAGTGGGGCTGCTTGTTAGGGCTTAGGTCCCTGAAACTCACAAAGGTCCATGAAAAATCATAATAAATACTGCCCAGGGAACCAAACCAGTATAACCTCTGTATAAGAAACATTCATCTTGCATAAAGAACAGGTATTGGGCCAGGTGTGGTGTCTCACACCTGTAATCCCAGTATTTTGTGAGGCCGAGGTGGGCCAATCACTTGAGGCCAGGAGTTCGAGACCAGCCTGGCCAACATGGTGAAGCCTCGTCTCTACTAAAAATACAAAAATTAGCCGGGCATGGTGGTGTGTGCCTGTAATCCCAGCTATTCAGGTGGCTGAGGCATGAGAATTGCTTGAACCCAGGAGAGAGGTTGCAGTGAGCCGAGATCGTGCCACTGTACTCCACCTTGGGCCACAGAGCTGAGACTCTCTCTCTCAAAAAAAAAAAAAAAGAAAAGAAAAGAAAAAGAAGTCAGTTATTAAAATCAGGTTTACGCTGGGCACAGTGGCTCACACCTGTAATCCCAACACTTTGGGAAGCTGAGGCAGGCAGATCATGAGGTCAGGAGTTCGAGACCAGCCTGACCAACGTGGTAAAACCCCATCTCTACTAAAAATATAAAAATTAGCTGAGCGTGGTAGCATGTGCCTGTAATCCCATCTACTCAGGAGGCTGAAGCAGGAGAATCGCTTGAACCTGGGACACGGTGAGCCAAGATCACACTATTACACTCCAGCATGGGCGACAGAGATTCCTTCTCAAAAAAAAAAAAAAAATCAGGTTTAATCAGCAAGCTAAAGAGATGAGTTGGAGAGTATGATAGATATTCTAACCGAGCCTTTCTGAGTACTTTCAAGAGTTTTAGAGCACTTTTCTTTGTCTAAATGTCTGGTCTCCTTTCCTATTATACATGGTATCCTTTCCTATTATGGGTTAAGGAGACCTTTGATACAGGCACATCACCGGCCTACTTAACAATGACTCAAATAGGTTTCCAAGTCATAAATAAAATGGAGAAGAAAGGAATAAAGAGAAAGGGGGAGAAATGAGGTAATATGGCAATGGCAGAAAAGAAGTTTCAGGTGGAGGGACCCAACAGAGGCTGTGTGCTTATCAAGAAATGGTATGAGGCCAGGTGTGGTGGCTCACGCCTGTAATCCCAGCACTTTGGGAGGGCAAGGTGGGCGGATCACTTGTGGTCAGGAGTTTAAGACCAGCCTGCCCAACATAGTGAAACCCCGTCTCTACTAAAAATACAAAAATTAGCCGGGCATGGTGACGTGTGCCTACAATCCCAGCTACTCAGGAGGCTGAAGTGGGAGGATCACTTGAACCTAGGAGGCAGAGGTTGCAGTGAACTCAGATCTTGGCTCTACACTCCAGCCTGGGCGATAGGGTGAGACTCCTTCTCCAAAAAAGAAAAAAAAGAAAAAAATGGTACGAGGCCAGGTGTGGTGGCTCACGCCTGTAATCCCAACACTTTGGGAGGCCAAAGTGGAAGGACTGCTTGAGCCCAGGAGTTCCAGACCAACCTGGGCAACAAAGCAAGACCTTGGACCCAGGGAGACTGGTGAGGGTATATTCTATGTTCGTACACAGCTACCTATGAGGTCAACTAGGTTGTCAGCATTGTCCTCAGCAGCTCCGGCAAGTACCTACAGGGGCCAGGTGGGCACCGTGTGATTAAATGAGTCTCTGACTGGAGGCCACATGCCATCTAGAGTGGGTGCTGCATCAGGGTCAGCATGAGGCAGTAAGTTAGTGGGCAAGAGCTCAGACTCTGAAACTAGACCGCCTATGCCTGCACCATGGTGCTGGCTCTCACTAGTTGTTTGGCCTTGGGTGGGTTACTTAACCTTGTACACCTCAGTTTCCTCATCTGTAAAATGGGGATAAACAACAGTACCATACTCACAGGACTGTTGTGAAGAGATGAAGTAAAGGGCTTGGACATTGGCTGGCACTTACACAGTAAGTGCTATTTTGGGTTATTTAGTAGGATCCTGAGACCAATGACCAGCAGCAGCTAGTTTGATACCTTGGCTGTAGCGTTGCCCCAGAATACTTGATCCTACTCCCCTCTCATGCTTCTGCCTCTGGTCTCTATTGATTTCTTTTCTTTTTTTTCCAGACAGAGTCTCACTGTGTTGCCCAGGCTGGAGTGCAGTGTTGTGACCTCGGCTCACTACAACCTCTGCCTTCTGGATTCAAGTGATTCTTATGCCTCTGCCTCCCAAGTAGCTGGGATTACAGGCATGCTCCACCATGCCTGGCTAATTTCTGTATTTTTAGTGGAGATGAGGTTTCACCATGTTGGCCAGGCTGGTCCTGAACTCCTAGTCTCAAGTGATCCACTCACCTCAGTCTCCCAAAGTGCTGGGATTACAGGCATAAACTACCACGCCTGGCCTCCACTGATTTCTTATCAAGTCAAGCTATGACATTGCCCTAAGCACTTTACACACATCATCTTCCTTTAGCGCTCCAGTAATCTGGTGAGATCCATGATACTATCACTCTCCTTTTTACAGATGAGAAACTGAGGCAGGGGGAGGTTAGCTATCCCCCTCACCCCCATGTTCTTCCAGCATGGCCTCTTGGAAGGTCTTGTTGCTCCTTCTAGCTGGATCTCTGTTGACTGGGAAAAAATAAAAGGGATACAAAATGGACAAGCACCTCCCCAACAACCAACATGTGAGGTTTCTGGTGTTAATTGTTCTTCCTCAAGATCTACACTTAACAATTATATGGGAAATAAACCACCTCTCCCAGACATCAGAGAAGGTACTGTTTGCAGGTAAAGAGTGACGGCCCTCTGGACTAGTAATTCAAATGGATGAGATTCCATCAGAATCCAGGTACTCCACTGGGGCCCACTTTTGCCTGAGGCAAACTCAGAGGAGGCTAAGGAGAGGGCTTTACTACAAACTGCCGACTGGTCCCCTCTACATAGGCAGCCCAGACCTCTCAAACTCAACAGTTTGGAAATGAACTCCTGACCTGTCTCCAAAACTCCTGCTTATAGATGTCTGTTCCTTCTCCACCACCTGGGGCTTATTCCTTCAATAAGCCCTGCTTCATGTTCACTCCCTATGACCTTGGCAGAGAACATCCACAATTCCTCACTGCAGCACACAGCTCCCTTCATGATATGCTCACTCTCTTCCCCCCAACAATGTTCCCTTCCAGACACCCTAAGAGTCAACCACAAGGGCTCTTCCTGGTCTCTGCACAGGCCTTCAAGATCACGTTTGCTGAGAGGTTGGTCAAGTACCTCTTTTTGCTTCTGCACTACACACACCTGTTCTCACAATGTCTTGCCTTTATCTGTTTACATGACTGTCTCAGAAGCCTGGGAACTTAACCTGTGTGCCAAGAACTGCAATGGGCTGGAAATGCAAAGATGACTATGACACAACCTTCCCCCCAGAGAAGCTTACACTCTAATGGAAAAGACCAATCCACAGATCATTTTAGCTGAAATAAAAATATGGCAAGCACCGCGACAGAAGTATCTGTAGGCTGATGCAATAACAAAGGTTGTCACTCAGTCCTTGAGTGGCCAGGAAGGAGGATGCCAGACTTGGCATCTTGGCTCACTGGCGATCTCAGCTCACTGCAACCTCCGCCTCCCGGGTTCAAGCGATTCTCCTGCCTCAGACTCCTGGGTAGCTGGGACTACAGGCGCGTGCCACCACGCCCGGCTAATTTTTTTTATTTTTAGTAGAGAAGGGGTTTCACCGTGTTAGCCAGAATGGTCTCCATCGCCTGACCTTGTGATCCGCCCGCCTCGGCATCCCAAAGTGCTGGGTTTACAGGCGTGAGCCAACGTGCCCGGCCTAATTTATGTATTTTTTTGTAGAGACAGGGTTCCACCATGTGGCCTAGGAAAGTCTCAAACTCCTGGGCTCAAGCGATCCGCCCACCTCAGCCTCCCAAAGTGCTGGGATTACAGGCATGAGCCACCGCACCTGGCCAGACACGCTTATTTTTCACACTAACATGCAGTCAAGGTTGAAACCCTATTACCTGAAGTCTATGACTTTGAAAAGGGGTTTCATAACTTGACCTTGAGAGTCTATCCTACCTTAAGAAGGTTATTTTTATTCTCAATTGCACTTCAGAGTCATCTGGAGAGCCTAGAACAACAACAACAGGCCGGGCGCGGTGGTTCACGCCTGTAATCGCAGCACTTTGGGAGGCCAAGTCGGGTGGACTGCAAGGTCAGGAGTTCGAGACCAGCCTGGCCAATATGAGGAAACCCCGTCTCTACTAAACATACAAAAATTAGCCGGGCATGGTGGTGGGCGCCTGTAGTCCCAAATACTCGGGAGGCTGAGGGAGGAGAATCGCTTGAACCTGACAGGCGGAGGTTGCCGTGAACCGGAGGTTGCAGTGAGCCGAGATCCTGCACTCCAGCCTGGGCTACAGAGCGAGACTCTGTCTCAAAAACAACAACAATAACACCACCACCACTATGGCAGGGCAGCATCCCAGAGGAATAAATCAGCAGGAAGGGGGAGGGGGAAAAGCTTTTCTGTTTTTTCAAGTTACCCACGTAATTTGAATATGGAGCTAGGTTTGAAAAGCACTGCCTCCTGGCGTTTCAGCCTCACGCAGATTTCATCAGCTCAAGCTATATACTACAGACACAGTCGTTCTTTGGTATTCGCGCAGGAGATTGGTTCCAGGACCCCTGACTATACCCAAATCCGTGCACACTCATGTCCCGCCATCAGCCTTGCAGAATCCCCTTATAGGAAGAGCCTGCCCTCCTTACACGCAGGGCGGCACATCCCGTAAATACTGGCCGCGTTTGGTTGAAAAAAATCCGCATACAAGTGGACCAACGCAATTCAAATCCTTATTGTTCAAAGGTCACCTGCACTTGTTTCCTAGAATTACTTCCAGGAGTCCTGGACACAGGCAGAAGGTGCAGCAGGGAAAAGGAAGGACAGAACTGCAGAGAGAACCGCTCTGTAGAAGGCTGTAGGCCAGTGTGGCTGCCTTTGCATATTGCTTTCACTACAATACGGTGACCACTATTTTAAGACGGTACGAGATGCTCTATGCGCATTAACTCATCTAATCCTCATTGCTACTCCGCAAGGTAGAGGCCAGGATCCCAATTTTGCAAGTGAGTGTGAGCGAGGCTAGAAGACTTGTCCAAAGTTTCGGTAAGCGGCAGTCCAGCGGTGCTGGACTCGAGTTAGTGCTCTTGCTAGTTATTACGAGGTCACCCGGCCTCCCAGCAGGGGTCAACTAAACACCTTTAGGCAGCGGGGCTGCGGAGCGAGCCGGCTGCCCCCCGGGTCACCCCTGAGGGCAGCTGGCGCGGCCGGGGTGCCCGGCCCCCACCCCCACCGGCCCAATTCCTGACCCCTGCCAAGCCCCAGAAAAGTCACCGCGAGTCACCTGCGCGAGCTTTAAGGCCGGCTGCAAAGGCCCGAGCCTCGTCTGGGTCCCCACGGAGCACAGACCGGTGCTGAGAGGCCGGGCCACGGCCAGCATCGGGACCCGGGGCAGCGGCGCAAAGGCCGCGGGCAGGCGGCGGACATAGGCTGAAAGGACACGAGAAGCCATAGCTACGCCGACCCAGAATGCACTGCGCCGCCGCCACCGGCCCAGGGTTCATCTCCGGCAGCGCGCAGGCGACGCACAGAGCAGCGCTGTCGGGCACCGCCGGCGGTGGCGGCCCCTGGCGGCTCCTGGAGGCACTGCGCCCTCGGAGCCCATCCAGGTTCGGGACGAACAGTTGCTTGGTGCCACAACTGAACTGTGCAGACGTTGCCGTTTTCCCTAAGCGACACGACACAAGAAACCTACTTTCATTTTTTATCTGAAAGTTCTGAAATACATCTATTTAAACGTCTGGGGCCGGGCGCGGTGGCTTACACCTTTAATCCTAGCACTTTGGAAGGTCAAGGTGGCAGGACTGCTTGAGCTCAGGAGTTCAAGACTAACCTGGCCAACATGGCAAGACTCTGTCTCTGTTACAAAAAAGATTAAAAGAAAAAAAGGACAAAGTTTTGATTCCACGATTCTTCCACAAGTATTAACATTTATTGAATAGGTTATATATATATATGTATGAAAAATAATGTGAAAAAATAATCAATTTCAATACATAACTAAGACTAATAAATGTGAGAATTACGATTAAAACAATACATGTTTTAAAACTTGACAGTGTATAATATAGCTGTCAGGTCCACGACTATGCCAACTGTCATGCCCACAGCCAGGTTCCAGCCCATATGGAGCTCTGAGGTGAGTGAGTGGATGAGCAGATAGCAAAAGAACACTCAGGGGACGGTAGGCAGGTGAAAGATGATTTTATTCAGCAGCAGCTCTCATCAGCAGCTTACTTACACTAGTTCTCTCACACTGTCCACCTTGTCTCGGCTGCTTAGTCCCGTGGCTCCGACACACAGCTGCGAGGCTGCTCTCCCTTGCCTTCAGGGTCAGCAGCTTAACTCTTTCTCTCAGCTGTGTTCTGGCTCCCCCACGTCTGTCTGCAAAGATGGACAGCTCTGGCTCTCTCACTCTTTCTCTGGGCGTGAACGCCTACACAGTATTAGCAGGGCAATTATACCTTTTACAGAAAATAGTGGCTTAGAGCCAAGTGATGGCCTTCCCATGTTATGGCTACATGGCTGTGATAACAAGTGGAGTTATATGCCTGTGTCTAAACTTGCTGAGTCATGCAGGATGTAAACATCTTACCTTGGCCTATCCTTGACCAAAGCACAGCCATGTTTCTTACAATAGCTAACAAAAATAGGTAAGCGAGGGAGGAGTTTAAGTAGGTGAATTCCTATTTTTAAGCAGGGAGTCAAAGGATATTGATGGAAATTGAAACACATGGGATAGTGACTCCAAATTCTGAAATCTGCCTGAATGAACAATCCAATAATGCCATCAGTTTTACCTCAATTTCTTTTTATTTTTGTTAAAGCCAAGTAAAATAAAATGTAATGGTATGCTGCCAGGTGCGGTGGCTCACACCTGTAATCCCAGCACTTTGGGAGGCTGAGGCAGGTGGATCACCTGAGGTCAGGAGTTCAAGATCATCCTGGACAACATGGTGAAACCCCGTCTCCACTAAAAATACAAAAATTAGCCGGTGTGGTGGCAGGTGCCTGTAATCCCAGCTACTCAGGAGGCAGGAGGCTGAGACAGGAGAATCGCTTGTACCCAGGAGGCGGAGGTTGCAGGGAACTGAGATTGCGCCGTTGCACTCTAGCCTGGGCAACAAGAGTGAAACTCCATCTCAAAAAAAAAAAAAAGAAAATTGAATATCTGTTAAGTACTCATTGTTGAGGCTGCAACAGTGAGCAAGCCAGACATGCAAGCCTGGTTCAGTGACTCACCTCTGTAATCCCAGCACTTTGGGAGGCCAAGGGAGGTGGATCACTTGAGCCCAGGAGATTGAGACCAGCCTAGGCAACATAGGGAGACCCTGTCTCCACAAAAAACTTAAAAAATTAGCCAGGCGTGGTGGTGCATGTCTGTGGTCCCAGCTGCTCGGGAAAGATGAGGTAGGAGGACCAGTTGAGCCCAGGAGGTCAAGGCTGCAGTGAGCTATGATTGTACCACTGCACTCCAGCCTGGGCAACAGAGTGAGACTCTGTCTCCCAAAAAATGTAGCTCTAAGCTTAGGAAGAACCTAATAGCCTACTAAGTTCACACTTGGGGCCATCTCTTCCCATGACCTATCTAGTATTTCAGTGTTACATGTATGTATATATGTATTTATTGAGATAGGGTTTCACCGTGTTAGCCAGGATGGTCTCAAACTCCTGACCTCGTGATCTGCCTGTCTCGGCCTCCCAAAGTGCTGGGATTACAGGCGTGAGCCACTGAGCCTGGCATCAATGTTACATTTAATCCTTTTGGTCAAACATAACAAATCATCTCTTATTTAAATAATTTGGGAGAGCTGCTTTTCCCTTTAGCAAACAAATAAAGACAAAATATCAGCCTACATGACCTGTAGGGTAAAAAGTCCCAATATTAAGATCATGTCCTTAGCAGATGGAGACGAGTTAAAAGACAACACCGGTGCTTTTCAGTGGCATTCCCATCAAAGGATGGATAAGCATAAAAGCTGTCAGCTTCCCAGCACAAACTATCCGACCAACCCACCATGATCTCTTCCTCCCTCTGCCCGCCCATCTGCATGGCAGTTTCATCCCCTCCTGTTCCCAATGGGATCTTGGGCCACCAGTTAGCTCTTCTTCCCTACATCTCAAAGGTCTCTCTTCTAGCTCTTTCTCCTGAGCCCATAAACACATCAGAGTTTCTCTTAGCCTAAAAACAAAGTCAGAGGACCCTCCACTGACCCTTTTATAGATCTCTAATACCATTCCTCCTTCCTTTCATAGACAAGCTGTTTGAAGGAATCATCTACACTTTCTCTTTTTGTCGCTGTTTGAGACAGAGTCTTGCTCTGTCGCCCAGGCTGGAGTGCAATGGCACGATCTTGGCTCACTGCAACCTCTGCCTCCTGGGTTCAAGCGATTCTGTGCCTCAACCTCCCGAGTAGTTGAGACTATAGGCGCCCTCCACCACACCCGGCTAATTTTTGTATTTTTAGTAGAGACTGGGTTTCACCATTTCATCCAGGCTGTCCTTTCTGCTCAGAATATCCTTTGCTTCTGCTTTGATCTATTTATCCCACAAGGCTCAGCTAAATTTCCACCTTCCATGAAGCTTTTCTGGGACTCCTGGGTTGTCCCAGCTGCTCGGCCTTTGAGCTTCCATAATAGCACCTGGAACATATCCCTTAAAATTTTTTTTTTTTTTTTTTAGCTTCCTTTTTTTACGTTGAGACAGAGTCTCACTCTGTTGCCCAGGCTGGAGTGCAGTGGTACAATCTCTGCTCACTGCAATAAATGTCTGCCTCCCAAGTTCAAGCGATTCTCCTGCCTCAGCCTCTCGAGTAGCTGGGATTACAGGTGTGTGCTACCACACCCAGCTACTTTTTGAATTTTTCACCATGTTGGCCAGGCCAGTCTCAAACTCCTAACCTCCAATTACCTGCCCACCTCGGCCTCCAAAGTGCTGGGATTACAGGGGTGTGCCACCGTGCTGGGTCTGAAACATACCCCTTAAATTAAAAATACGGTACTGACTGCTTTATGTGACAGTCTCTCCTACTAGTACAGAGGTCTCACAGCAATCATTTACATACCTACTGTGTCAAGTAGATGCTCAGAGTTTCTGCAACCATTACTGCCTAGAATTACTTTGTACCTTAGTTTTGTTAACTCTTGTTATTATCAAGATAATAATACAGGTTTCTCAAGGTTCGTGAGTAAATTAAATCTTTACAAAAAGTTCTCTAGTATCTATGATGCACTAGCAAATAATTTGAGTTTAAAAATTGTGGGTATAGAATTTGTAAAGGAGGCTGGGTGTGGAGGCTCACACCTGTAATCTTAGCATGTTGGGAGGGGATGCCACAGTGGGTAGATGGCTTGAGCCCAGGAGTTCGAGACCAGCCTGGGCAACATAGTGAGACACATAGTGAGACTGTCTCACACAAAAAAAATTTTTTTAGTTAGCTGGATATGGTAGCCCATACCTTAGTCCCAGCTACTGGGGAGGCTGAGGTGGGAGGATCACCTGAGCATGGGGACGTCAAGACTGCAGTGAGCTGTGATCTCACCACTGCACTCCAGCCTGGGCAACAGAGTGAGACCGTCTCAGAGAAAATATAATAGTCATCCTTTGATAATAAAAAATTAAAAAAAAAAAAAAAACAGAATTTGTAAATGAGCAAAAACTATAGTATCATAAAAATGTGTCTTTTTTTGTGTGTGTAAACCACCCACCTCTTATGATCCACCCACCTCAGCCTCCCAAAGTGCTGGGATTACAGCACTGCGCCCGGCCAAAAATGTGTCTTTTTTTTTTTTGAGACAGAGTCTTGCTCTGTCCTTCAGGCTGGAGTGCAGTGGTGTGATCTCAGCTCACTGTACCTACACCTCCCGGGTCCAAGCGATTCTCCTGCCTCAGCCTCCCGAGTAGCTGGGACTACAGGAGTGTGCCACCATGCCTGGCTAATTTTTTGTATTTTTAGTAGAGACAGGGTTTCACTGTGTTAGCCAGGATGGTCTCAATCTCCTTACCTAGTGATCTGCCCACCTTGGCCTCCCAAAGTGCTGGGATTACAGGCATGATCCACCGTGCCCGGCCCAAAAATGTGTCTTTAAAAAATATAAACTTCTTCGGCTGGGCATGGTGGCTCATGCCTGTAATCCCAATACTTTGGGAGGCTGACATAGGCAGATCACCTGAGGTCGGGAGTTCCAGACCCCCCGGTCAACATGGTGAAACCCTGTCTCTACAAAAAATACAAAAATTAGCCGAGTATGGTGGAGCACGCCTGTAATCCCAGCTACTTGGGAGGCTGAGGCATGAGCATTGCTTGAACCCGGGAGGCAGAGGTTGCAGTGAGCTGAGATCACCCCACTGCACTCCAGCCTGGGTGACAGAGGGAGACTCCGTTCTGAAAACAAAAAAGAAAAAAGTGGTGGTGGTTCATGCCTGTAATCCCAGCACTTTGGGAGGCTGAGGCAGGTGGATCACTTGAGGTCAGGAGTTCAAGGCCTGCCTAACCAACATGGTGAGACCCCCGTCTCTACTAAAAATACAAAAATTAGCTGGGTGTGGTGGTGGATGCCTGTAATCCCACTTACTTGAGAGGCTGAGGCAGGGGAATCGCTTGAAGAGGCAGAGGTTGCAGTGAGCCGAGATCATGCCACTGCACTCCAGCCTGGATGACAGAGTGAGGCTCCATCTCAAAAAAAGGTGACTCTAGTTATAATGCAGCACTGGCATGAAGGATGCATGAGAATGAAAAAGAATAAGAGTATTCCTAAATTTGGATATCTTAATAGGTTTCATATTATTTTAGTATGTATGTAAAAATAAAGTATTAGAAATAGCACAAAAAGTATATTGCGTATTAGTGTAGTAAGTTAACTGGACTGAAATTTACACTTACTAGGCAAACACTATTGATTAAATATCCTAGTTGTATAATTAGTTCTTGCTTCTGCAAGTGATCTTGAAAGAATGGGAAACAATAATATGCCAAGCAGAATGTATAAAAATAAATATTTATTGCCATTTGAAGCTTTATGTACACCTTTAAAAGCACATGTACAAATGTGGGGAATTACAAAAATCAACCTAAAACCCTTTTTCTCAAAGTAAACATAAATGTACATCCAAGATCAGTGGTGCCACCATCATCAGAATAAAAAATAAGTCTGTCTGGACATATACAAGTAATTATTTTAAATGTCATTCAGATATTCTCCTTTATATTTAAAACTCCAAAAAATACTAAGAGGCCCCATATATCCAGAAAATTGTGTTTTCGCTTTACCCTAACTTATGAGTAGTGGTATACAAATATATTTCCATCTTTTTGTCCAGCCAGCAAATGAGAGTCTGTACCTGACCACTTCACAAAAGACCAATGTTGGTCAGAGATAGGTGGGAGGAGGGCAGTACACTGACCGAGAAGTAAGTCCCAAATGGCAATTGTTCCAGAAGTCAAGATTGCTGCTGCACAATGATCTTTCACGTCACCTTCCAGGAACCTGATAGCATACAAAGAAGATATAATTCAGATTACATATCCAAAAAACAATTAAAAAAAGAAAAGGTCAAAACCATGCTCCCCTAACCAGCAACAGGAGCAAAAATCCCTGTAACTATGAATGCCTACATTTGCAGTCTTAGAGGTCTGTTGGCTATTGTGTTGCAGTTTTGGACAGAATCACATGTCCAGTTCCTGCCAATCTGTCTGATGCATCTTGTACCACTTGAAGGCAGGCTCACAGTGGCCTTCCTTCCACTCTCCATCACTCCGGCCAAACTCAGTCCCAACTCAGTGTCATTGCTCTTGCCATTCTCTGTCCCTGGCGGGTTCTCGCCACAGCTCTCAGCATGGCTGAGTTCTTGTCATCATTCAGGCCTGTTACGTCTATAGAAAAGTCATGCCTAATCCTCTATCTGAGGCAGTGCACACGCATACTGGAGTCTGTTCCATCTTTATGACATATATGTTTTTATCTTCATTGCATTTTTCACTATTTGAGATTATCCTGTTTCCATATTCAGTGGGTATTTCCCCCATAAAAGATGCCATCTATGAAGCAGAAACCTACCTGGTTGCCTTTTTAACTTAGACAAGGGCTCTGCAGTCAGCTACCTGGGTTTAAATGCTAACTCTACAAAGTAAGAGCTGTGTAACCTTGGGCAAATTATTTAACTTTATCAGTACAGTAGGGATGATTTTAAGAGCAAAACTTCACAGGACTGTGGTGAGGTTAAATGAAATAGTTCCTATAAAAGGCTTAGCACAGTGCCTGGCACACAGGAGGTGCTCAATAAAAATTAGCTATAATTAGCCGGGTGCAGTGGCTCACACCTGTAATCCCAGCAATTTGGGAGGCCAAGGCGGGTGGATCACCTGAGGTTGGGAGTTTGAGACCAGCTTGGCCAACATGGAGAAACCCCATCTCTACTAAAAATACAAAATTACCAGGCGTGGTGGCATGAGCCTGTAATCCCAGCTACTTGGGAGGCTGAAGCACAAGAACTGCTTGAACCTGGGAGGCAGAGGTTGCAGTGAGCCAAGACTGCGCCAATGCACTCCAACCTGGGCGATAAAGTGAGACCCTGTCTCAAAAAAAAAACAAAAAAACTATTATTGTGGCCGGGCCTGGTGGCTCATGCCTGTAATCCCAGAACTTTGGGAGGCCAAGGGAGGTGGATCACCTGAGGTCAGGAGTTCACAACCAGCCTGGCCAACATGGCGAAGCCCCGTCTCTACTAAAAATACAAAAATTAGCTGGGCATGGTGGCATGTGCCTGTAATCCCAGCTACTAGGGCACTAAGGCAAGAGGATCGCTTGAACCTAGGAGGCAGAGGTTGCAGTGAGCTGAGATCATGCTACTGCACTCCAGCCTGGGCAACAGAGCGAGACTCTCAAAAAAAAAAAAAAAATTAGCTATTATTATTATTCACTGCTGTATCACTGCTGCCTGGGGCATGGCCAGCTCTCAAAAGAATATTGTATGAATGAACTGCACGATACTTTTTATCCCTGGTTCCCACCCGACTCTGTGTACCTAACTCCTAACTTACCTTTGGAAACTCGCTAAGGTTTTCTTTGATAGTCTCTCCCCAACCCTCTACTGCCAATTAAGGTGCCTGCCTCTCCACTCTTGTGCTCTCAAACAGTGCAAGCTTCGCGTATTGCATTTTGTGCACTGAACAACAGTCACTAGTTTTCCCTTCTAGTTCTCATGAAATTAGAAACAGTTTTTGTTTTTTGTTTTTTTTTTGAGACAAAGTCCCACTCTATCACCCAGGCTGAAGTGCAATGGTGAGATCTCAGCTCACCGCAACCTCCACCCCCTGGATTCAGGCGACTCTCCTGTCTCAGCCTCCCCAGTAGCTGAGATTACAGGCGCACACCACTGCACCCAGTTAATTTTTGTATTTTTAGTGGAGACAGGGTTTCACCATGTTAGCCAGGCTGGTCTTGAACTCCTGACCTCAAGTGATCTTCCTGTCTTGGCCTCCCAAAGTGCTGGGAATACAGGCATGAACCACTGCACCCGGCCAGAAATAGCAGTGTTTTGCTATGGTCTGAATGCTTGTGTCCTCCCAAGATTAATCTGTTGAAACCTAATCACCAATGTGATAGTATCAGGAGGTGGGGCTTTTGAGAAGTGATTGGTGGTTTTGTAAAAGAGGCCCCAGAGAGCTGCCTTCTGCCATGTGAGGACACAGTGAAAAGGTACCATCTATGAACCAGGAAATAGGCTCTCACCAGACACTGAATCTGCCAGCACCTTGATCTTGGACTTCCCAGCCTACAGAATGGTAAGAAATAAACTTTGTTGTTTACAGGCTACCCAGTCTGTGGTATTATGTTGTAGCAGCCTGATAGGACTAAGATATGCTTCCTACATGATTGGTACCAAATAGGCTTTCAAGGATTCCTGAACAGATGAGTTTGAAAAGTGACAAAGGAAATGCTTGACCAAGCAGTTATCTTTATCTTTTATCTCTAGGGCCAACGACTATGGTTCTCTCAAATCCAAGAAAGCAAGTTGTACATGAAAGCACATACTGCAGATGTTCTGAGGTTCTGAGGTTCTTAAATAAATAAATAAATAAATAAATAAATAAATAAATAGCCAAGCGTGGTGGCATGTACTTGTAGTCCCAACTACTTGGGAACCTGAGGTGGGAAGATGGCGTGAACCTGGGAGGCAGAGTTGCAGTGAGCTGAGATTGTGCCACTGCACTCCAGCCCGGGCAACAGATCAAGACCCTGCAGAAGTGCCACAGCTGGCTAAGTGCAGGGACAGAGAATGTCTTTTAGAACATGTACTTATCAAATAAGCTTTGCATAAGGTCCAAAAAAACATGCACTGTAACTGTCAAGGTCCTTTATCCTTTTGAGTTATTAAAGCCCGACCTTGTTTTCTTGATTTACTTCAGCCCAGGCTGGAATACAGTGGTGCAATCTCGGCTCACTGCAACCTCCACCTCCCGGGTTCAAGCAATTCTCCTGCCTCAGCCTCCTGAGTAGCTGGGATTACAGACATCCTACTACTGCACCCACCTAATTTTTGTATTTTAGTAGAGACTGGGTTTCACCATGTTGGTCAGGCTGGTCTTGAACTCCTGACCTTGTGATCCGCCCGCCTTGGCCTCCCAAAGTGCTGGGATTACAGACGTGAGCCACTGCACCCGGTTTTTTTTTTTTTTTTTTTTTTTTTGAGACAGAGTCTCGCTCTGTTGCCCAGGCTAGAGTGCAGTGGCACAATCTCGGCTCACTGCAACCTCCACTTCCCGGGTTCAAGCGACCCCAGCCTCCCGAGTAGCTAGGATTACAGGCGCCTGCCACCGTGCCCAGCTAATTTTTGTATTTTTTTTTTTTAGACGGAGTCTTGCTCTTGTCACTCAGGCTGGAGTGCAGTGGCGCGATCTCGGCTCACTGCAAGCTCCGCCTCCCGGGTTCACACCATTCTCCTGCCCCAGCCTCCCAAGTAGCTGGGACCACAGGCGCCTGCCACCACGTCCAGCTAATTTTTGATATTTTTAGTAGAGACGGGGTTTCACCATGTTAGCCAGGATGGTCTCGATCTCCTGACCTCATGATCCGCCTGCCTCGGCCTCCCAAAGTGCTGGGATTACAGGCATGAGCCACCGCCTGGCCAGATAAACACTTATCTGTAGATAAATATAAACTGCCTGCATGATAGAGGCTCAGTCAAACTCAGTCAGATTTCAACGTAAAGATGTCTTCCTAAGGTACGTTAAAATTTCCTTAATTTAGGTTTAGGGAAAGAACATAAATCATGTTTTTTAAATACAGAACATTCATTACTCTTTACATGAAATTTTTTTTTTCTTTTATTTCTTATTTCTTTTTTTTTTTTTTAGACAGGCTCTTGCTCTGTTGCCAGGCTTGAGTGAAGTGGCATGATTTCAGCTCACTGCAACCTCCACCTCCCAGGTTCACATCATCCTCCCACCTCAGCCTCCCGAGTAGCTGGAACTACAGGTGCATGCCAGCATGTCTGGCTCATTTTTTTTTTTTTTTTTTTTTGGTAGAGACTGGGTCTTGCTCTGTTGTCCAAGTTGGTCTCAAACTCCTGGGCTCAAGCTCTCCTCCCACCTTGACCTCCCAAAGTGCTGGGATTACAGGCATGATCCACCATGCCCTGCCAAAATATTTTCCTTAGGGGAAAAAACAGGGCTTGAATAAACACTATTAAAAACCGATATAACCCCATACTAGTAGAGATCAGGATGCAGGGAATCTGGTGTTTGACTTAAGTCCATTAACCTTCATCCTACTTCTGAATATTCCTATCATGATCTATAGTATTTCATGTTTTCCATTCTTCCGAGTGACACAAAAATATCTAAATTTTGTGTTTGCACAGTGCCTTTCAGAATGTCCCACCCACAGAGTAGCAGTTATGCACACTTGCCTGCCAGCCTGCCCTGGAGGAAGACAGTACAGCATCACACCCACACTGAGAGTCGTCTTAGGGTTAATCACAATCAGCCGAAACACAGGGCTTTGCAACGACTCACTCTCTTTGGAACAGGGATGACTCAGGACAATAAACAGAAGCCCCTAATTTAGGAGAAAAATAAATATCCAAATAGACCGTCAAGAGTATGTCAGGAAAAAGAAAGATCTGGCAGAGACAAAAACCAAACATTTAAAGCAATGATCAATAGGCTCTAAAGTATCCAGGATTTAACCACTGGCTTCATTTTCTTCCCCGCCATCTAGGAACTGTTGAGATTATTACTGGACTGGACTTCTGGCTGCTGCTGCTGCTGCTGCTTTTTTAAATTAGAGACAGGGCCTTGCTGTGTTGCCCAGGCTGTTGTTGAATGCCTGGCCTCAAGGGATCCTCCCAACTCAGCCTCCCAAAGTGTTGGGATTATAGACGTCAGCCACTGCGCTCAGCCAACTTCTAGCTTTAGCTTCTCCTGCTTCCGGTTCCCAGTGTTTGTTTTAGCCAGTCCTGCCAGGCATGAATCTGATTCATCAATTTCCTTTCCCTTAGATAGTACTACATTTCATGCCATTCATCATTTGGGGAAATACTGGCAAAGAGAGAATGAGGACATACATGTGCAGGGAGTGCCCAAATTAGAAATATTCATTTGTAAATTGGTTTTTGAACATTCAGAACATGTTTTCCCATAAAAACAATCTTGTATGTGGTGGCTGGTTTCTCAGACCAGCCCACAATAGCCTATTTAAAACCCTGACACTATTACTCTCTATTAAGGGTAAGGGTGACCAAAAAAAGATACCATCACCTGTGGCTGTTTCTGTGGGAAAATGTGTTAAAGATCTCTCCTGGCTTTAAAATTATAGGTTCTAATAATTATATTACTCTGTGTGTGTGTGTGTGTGTGTGTGTGTATATATACACACACATATATATACACACACACACATATATTTACAGATTTTTTTTTTTTTTTTGAGACGGAGTTTCGCTCTTGTTGCCCAGGCTGGAATTCTATGGCACGATCTCAGCTCACCGCAACCTCCGCCTCCAGGGTTCAAGTGATTCTCCTGCCTCAGCCTCCCCAGTAGCTGGGATTACAGGCATGCACCACCACACCTGGCTCATTTTTGTATTTTTAATAGAGACAGGGTTTCACCATGTAGGCCAGGATGGTCTCGATCTCCTGACCTCGTGATTCGCCTGCCTCGGCCTCCCAAAGTGTTGGGATTACATGCGTGAGCCATGGCATCCAGCCGAATGACTGAATTTATTTTTTTTTTTAATTTTTTTTTTTATTTTTATTTTTTTTTTGAGACGGAGTCTCGCTTTGTCTCCCAGGCTGGAGTGCAGTGGTCGGATCTCAGCTCACTGCAAGCTCCGCCTCCCGGGTTTACGCCATTCTCCTGCCTCAGACTCCCGAGTAGCTGGGACTACAGGCGCCCGCCACCTCGCCCGGCTAGTTTTTTGTATTTTTTAGTAGAGACAGGGTTTCACCGTGTTAGCCACGATGGTCTTGATCTCCTGACCTCGTGATCCGCCCGTCTCGGCCTCCCAAAGTGCTGGGATTACAGGCTTGAGCCACCGCGCCCGGCCCTGAATTTATTAATGAAAATAAAATATTTTTATATTTAGAAAACAACTGAGGTGACTCAGGAGGCCAAGGCAGTAGGATAGCTTGAGACCAGCCTGGGAAACATAGCTGAAGACCTCATTGTCTAAAAAAATTAAAAGTTAGCCACTGATCTACAGCCTGAATGACAGAGTGAGAACCTATCTCTGAAAGGGAAAAAAACCCGACGATTTAAAAACGTTAAATGCTATACAGTTAAGAAGAGGCTGACAAACTATGGCCCACTGAGTAAATCTAGCCCAACACTTTTTTTGCGGGGGACAGGGTCTCACTGTCACCTAGGCTGGAGTGCAGTGGCATAATCAGCTCACTGCAGCCTCGAATTCCTGCCCTCAAGCAATCCTCCCTCCTTTGCCTCTCAATGCACTGGAATTACAGCTGTGAGCCACCATGCCTGGCCCCAGTGCTTATTTTTCCATGGCCAATAAACTAGGAATGTTTTTCAAATTTTGAAATGGCTGAAAAACATCAGAAGAATAACATTTTCTGACATGCGAAAATTAATGTATGAAGTTCAAGTTTCAGTCTCCATAAAGTTTTACTAGAACACAGCTACATCCAGCCATTTGCATACAGTCTATGGCTGATTTGGGGCCACAATGGCAGAGTTGAGTATTTATAACAGAGATTGTAAGGCCAGCACAGCTGAAAATATTTGCTATCTGGTCATATATGGAAAAGTTTATCAATCCCTGCACTAAACAGTGAAATGAATAATAAAACGTTCTTTTTTTTTTTTTTTTTTTTGAGATGGAGACTTGCTCTTTCGCCAGGCTGGAGTACAGTGGCACGATGTGGTTTCACTGCAACCTCTGCCTCCTGGGTTCAAGCAATTCTCCTGCCTCAGCCTCCCAAGTAACTGGGACTACAGGCACGCACCACCATGCCCAGCTAATTTTTGTATTTTTAGTAGAGACGGAGTTTCACCATATTGGCCAGGATGGTCTCAAACTCCTGACCTCGTTATATGCCTGCCTCGGCCTACCGAAGTGCTGGGATTACAAGTGTGAGCCACCGAGCCCAGCATAAAATATTATTTCTGAAGACTGGCTTTATGGGGAACTTTTACTTACTATCTTACACGTCTATGTGAAATGTTTTAATATCAAGTGGGTATTAATGTTGTAATATAAAAGGTTTAACATTATTTAAATGTTTAATAAGTAAATTCTAGGCCAGGCGTGGCGGCTCACACCTGTAATCCCAGCACTTTGGGAGACTGAGGCAGGTGGATCAGGTGTTCAAGAACAGCCTGGCCAGCTTGGTGAAACCTTGTCTCTACTAAAAATACAAAAAACTTAGCTGGGTGTGGTGGCAGACACTTGTAATCCCAGCTACTCAGGAGGCTGAAGCACAGAATTGCTTGAACCTGGGAGGTGGAGGTTGAATTCTAGAGATGAATTCAACTGTCAGTCAGTCTGTCTGTCTGATGAATTCAACTGTCAGTCAGTCTGTCTGTCTATCTATCTATCTATCTATCTATCTATCTATCTATCTATCTATTGTTGTTGTTTTTTTGTTTGTTTGTTTTGAGACACAGTCTTGCCCTGTCACCCAGGCTGGAGTACAATGGCACGATCTTGGCTCACTGCAACCTCCACCTCCCACGTTCAAGTGATTCTCCTGCCTGAGCCTCCTGAGTAGTTGGGATTATAAGCACCCGCCACCGTGCCTGGCTAATTTTTGTATTTTTTAGTAGAGACAGGGTTTCACCATGTTGGTCAGGCTGGTCTCGAACTCCTGACCTCAGGTGATCCACCTGCCTCAGCCTCCCAAAGTGCTGGGATTACAGGCGTGAGCCACCATGCCTGGCCTAGTTAATTATTATTATTATTTTTTGAGATAGAGTTTTGCTCATCGCCCAGGCTGGAGTGCAGTGGCACAATCTCGGCTCACTGCAACCTCCGCCTCCTGGGTTCAAGCAATTCTCCTGCCTTAGCTTCCCTAGTAGCTGGGACTACAGGCGGCCACCACCACACTCAGGTAAATTTTGTATTTTTAGTAGAGACGGGGTTTCACCAAGTTGGCCAAGCTGGTCTTGAACTCCCAACCTCAGGTGATCCACCCGCCTTGGCTTCCCAAAGTATTGGGATTATAGGCATTAGCCACTGCACCTGGCCTATTATTTTTGAGACAGGGTCTCACTCTATCGCCCAGGCTGGAGTACAGTGGTGCCATCATGGCTCACTGCAGCCTTGAATTCCTGGGCTCCAGTGATCCTCTCACTTCAGCCTCTGGAGAAGCTGGTATTACAGGCATGTGCCACCACACCTGGCCACAAGTATCTCATTTAAAGGAGGAGAAAGGTTAGGCTCAAGATTATGTAATGGATTACATAAGATCACACAATTTTTAAGTTCAATTCCTCAGATCCTACTAGGCTAGGGAAAGATGCAGTCTTTGTGTTTAGAGCCTCTGGATGCTGATCCTCTCACCATAATCACCAGGCAAGTCAGTCTCTACACAAATGCTGAGCCTGCTGCTATTGTCTGCTCACAGCTTCAATGGTGAATACTCAAGTAGTTATTCATTACTCCTAGACAACTACTTTCCCATTGTAACTAGACTGTGAGTCAAGGCTTTTTTTTGAGACAGAGTCTCACTGTGTTGCCCAGGCTGGAGTACAGTGGTGTGATCTTGGCTCACTGTAACCTCTGCCTCCTGGGTTCAAGCAATTCTCCCTGCCTCAGCCTCCTGAGTAGCTGGGATTACAGGTGCATGATACCACATCTGGCTAATTGTTGTAGTTTTAGTAGAGATGGGGTTTCACCATGTTGGCCAGGCTGGTCTCCAACTCCTGACCTCACATGATGCGCCCACATCGGCCTCCCAAAGTGCTGGGATTACAGGCATGAGCCACCGCTCCAGGCCAAGACTTTTTTTTTTTTTTTTTGAGATAGGATCTCACTTTGTTGCCCAGGCTGGAGTGCAGTGGTGTGATCATGGCTCACCACAGCCTCGACCTCCGGGGCTCCAGGAATGCCCTGAACTCAGCCTCCTGAGTAGCTGGGACTACAGTTGCACACCACCATGCCTGGCTAATTTTTGTATTTTTTTTTTTTTTTGAGACGGAGTCTGGCTCTGTCGCCCAGGCTGGAGTGCAGTGGCCGGATCTCAGCTCGCTGCAAGCTCCGCCTCCTGGGTTTACGCCATTCTCCTGCCTCAGCCTCCCGAGTAGCTGGGACTACAGGCGCCGCCACCTCGCCCGGCTACTTTTTTGTATTTTTTTAGTAGAGACGGGGTTTCACTGGGTTAGCTAGGATGGTCTCGATTTTTGTATTTTTTATAGTGATGGGGTTTTGCCATGTTGCCCAGGCTAAGATTTTTTTTTTTCTTTTTTTTTTGAGACAGAGTCTTGCTCTGTCGCCCAGGCTGGTGTGCAATGGTGCAATCTCGGCTCACTGCAACCTCTGCCTCCCAGGTTCAAGCGATTCTCCTGCCTCAGCCTCCCACGCAGCTGGGATTACAGGTGTGCACCACCACGCCCAGCTAATTTTTGTATTTTTAGTAGAAATGGGCTTTCACCATATTGGCCAGGCTGGTCTCAAACTCTTGACCTCAGGTGATCCACCCACCTTGGCCTCCCAAAATGTTTTTTTTTTATTAATACAAAATATTTTATATATTTATGGGGTACATGTATTTGTTATGTGCACAAAGTATATAGTGATCAAGACAGGGTATCTGGGATACCTATCACCTCGAGAATCTATCATTTCTATGTATTGGGAACATTTCAAATCCTTTCTTCTAGCTACTTTGAAATATATTGTACATTGTTGCTAACTACAGTCATCCTACTCTGCTACTGAATCTTGGAGCTTATTTATTTCTAACTGTATGTTTGTACCCACTAGCCAAGACTATTTGTACAACAGCTGAGTACCTGTATTTGCTTCTGTATGAAAAGACTAAAGCCTAAGAGTAAAGCACACTGGCCAGGTACTGTGGCTCACACCGTAATCCCAGTACTTTGGGAGGCTGAGGTGGGCAGATTACCTGAGGTCAGGAGTTTGAGACCAGACTGGCCAGCATGGTGAAACCCCATCTCTACTAAAAATACAAAAATTAGCCAGGCGTGGTGGCAGGCATCTGTAATCCCAGCTACTTGGAAGGCTGAGGCGGGACAATTGATTGAACCTGGAAGGCGGAGGTTGCAGTGAGCTGAGATCGTGCCATTGCACTCCAGCCTGGGCAACAAGAGCGAAACTCCGTCTCAAAAAAAAAAAAAGTATTTCTGGGATCATTTAATCATCCTTCCTAAGGCTACTTAATCACGGTGATGTGGTTGGGAGTCAAGTCTGATAACCGGCATAATAGTTCTCAGTTCAAATCCACAGCTAGAAATAAATACTTGCCCTCAGGTCCTATAGCCAAAAAATTTACTAAGCAATCACTGTACCAACACTTATTTTCATCCTAAATTTCAAGAACGGACAAACATCGTTATCCAATTTTGAAAAAAGATGCCACAGGAAGGCTTGTTCATTACTACTTATGACGTACCGCTCTCACTTAATAAGACCAACAGTAACACGCAAAGTAAACACAAAGTGGTCCCACCAGTCATTACTTACCATTTCAGAATAGGCTTTGTGACAGACTGAAGCTTGGTAAGAATCATCAATGTGCATCTTTTTCAAGAGTTGACCAGTTTTTAAATTCCTTAGATAACAAAAATAAATAAGCTGATCATATTCTTCCAACAAACCAGTTTTCAGAAAATATTTTCTTACTAATCATAGCATGCTTTAGGAGGTGACCAAGGAAAAAACTAAGGGCTCCTTAGTTTTGTTCAGTCATAGATTTAGGTAAAAGTAGAACTGTGGGTTAATTTTGCTAATAGTTTAATTTGATAGATTAAATCTACTATGCCCCTAGGGATAAATCTCTCCAAATTCCATGAGGAAAGTTTCATCATCTCATTCAACCTGGTATTGAAATCAGGCACATGGTATAGCAGTATCATGATTTTGTGATACGTCTTGTTATGTCTAAATTTTCCATGGAAGACAATGGCCAGGAAACCAAATTTGGTAGGGCAAGAGACTACACCTAAAAAAGACTTATAATTATATCTCTATTACATGTATTTATACTACAGCTAGACCAAAATAATGGATAGAAGGAAGGACTGAGGTGGAGTCAAGAGAGAGGGGTGCATATAAAGAAGAAAAAAGATAAAGTTTGTTGGAATCACTCCCCAGCGGTTTTTTTTTTTCTTTTTTTTTTTTTTTGAGATGGAGTCTCACTCTGTCACCCAGGCTGAGTGCAGTGGCACCATCTTGGCTCACTGCAATCTTCACCTCCTGTGTTCCAGCAATTCTTCTACCTCAGCCTTCCAAGTAGCTGGGATTACAGGCACCCACCACCATGCCTGGCTAATTTCTGTATTTTTAGTAAAGGCAGGGTTTCACCAGGTTGGCCAGGCTGGTCTTGAACTCCTGACTGTAGGTGGTCCGCCTGCCTCAGCCTCCCAAAGTGCTTGGATTACAGGCATGAGCCATTGCACCTGACCTACTCCCCAGCTTTATTAAGGATTTGTGACATTGATAACTGCTTTGTCATGATACTCTACTTTTTTGTTCTTGGAACTTAGGGTCTTGCTCCATTGCCCAGGCTGGAGTGTGGTGGTGTGATCATGACTCACTGTAGCCTCAACCTCCCAGGCTCAAGCAATCCTTCCACCTCACTGCCCCAAGTAGTTGGGACTACAGGTGCGTGCCACCATGCCTGAATAATTTTTTAATTTTTTGTAGAGACAGGGTTTCACTGTATTGCCCAGGCTGGTCTCAAACTCCTGAGCTCAAGCAATCCTCCCACCTCAGCCTCCCAAAGTGCTGGGATTACAGGTTTAAGGGACTGCACCCAGTTCATGTTACTCTGTTGATGAAAAACTTTC
This sequence comes from Chlorocebus sabaeus, assembly GCF_047675955.1. Lineage (NCBI taxonomy): Eukaryota > Metazoa > Chordata > Mammalia > Primates > Cercopithecidae > Chlorocebus > Chlorocebus sabaeus. Next base: position 21,531,269 of record NC_132908.1, read on the forward strand.
AGTTGGCTCCCATTAGCCACAGTATAAAGTCCAAGTGTTTTTTTTTTTGTTTTTTGTTTTTTTGAGATGGAGTTTTGTTCTTGTTACCTAGGCTGGCGTGCAATGGCACAGCCTCGGCTCACTGCAACCTCCGCCTCCTGGGTTCAGGCAATTCTCCTGCCTCAGCCTCCTGAGTAGCAGGGATTACAGGTACGCACCACCACGCCAAGCTAATTTTTGTATTTTTAGTCAAGACGGGGTACACCATGTTGGCCAGGCTGGTCTCGAACTCCTGACGTCAGATGATCCACCCGCCTTGGCCTCCCAAAGTGCTGGAATTACAGGCGTGAGCCACTGCGCCCAGCCCCCAGGTTCATTTTAATGGTATTTATACCTCTCATGAATCCAGTAGTGCAATATTACATTATCACTCATTGCTCCATTTCCTAAAATTTTTCTGCCTGAAGAACATACTATGCATTTCCTTAACTCTAGACTTTGCTGAAGCTATGCCTTCCAATGACCCCTGCTCCCCCAACTCCCTGCTGCCCATTACAGAACAGTTCCCGTCCCTGTTACTGATGAATTCCCATCCATTTCTTAGGGCCTAGTTATATCCCACCCCCTCCAAGCTGCATGAACTCACTTGAGACTGCAGCAGTCCACAGTCTTCTCCTCTCCTTTAATTCTGTCCATATACCTCATTTGGTATGTAATATACTACTGGCAATACTGTATCATGTATTCACTCACTGTGTATAAAAACTGAAGAAGGAAAATTAAATTTTTATGTGCATATGCAAGGTTTTCCTCCTATCAGGGACACCAGATGGGTGTCCTACAGAGTTTCATACATGGTCTATATTTAGTAATTGTTCCTTCCTCAAATCCCAAATCACTTTGTCCAAATCTATCACTTTGACCTTGTGTGAATTGTAAAAAGAACTCTAGTGAAATTGTAGGATTTGATTGTAAAGGCATCTTATTTACCTACTAGATTATAGGGGCCCTGGGACCAGAATTCATATCTGATTCATCTCTGCATCTCTCACAGAGAATGGGACATAAGTAGAGACCCAGATATCTACTGAATGTTTGAAAGATATTAAATGAAATGTCTCAGTGAATATGGACAGGAAGACTTCCTTACACACTGGCCCCTCAGCATTTAAGAATGTTTTAACATGTTTATTTGGTATGACTTCACTGTAAACATTAAACTTAAGAAATATTTAGACCTTCAGCATAGTTTCCAAAAAAACCCACCTGACGTTTCAGTATAACATGAATCACTTTAGACATCTAACAAATCAGGAGTTAAATAAGAACAAATACTACATGTAAGTATAAAATTATACAGAGCCCAAAAGGTAAGTAATAGCTTTTGACAGACAATATGATTAATACATCTTTGAGTAACTACCCTAAACATAAAGCTAAGGCAGGTGCCAAGAACAGATATGAGAAACGGTACCTATCTTCAAAAACCAGAGAGGATAAACAACACAAAGCAGCAAATACTAAATTAAAAATCAAGGCAGGCCAGCCGCTGCAGCTTATGTCTATAATCTCAGCACTTTGGGAGGCTGAGGTGGGAGGATCACTTGCATTGAGGAGTTCTCGACCAGTCTAGGCAACATGGGGAGAGACCCTGTCTCTACAAAAAAAAGTAAAAAAAAAAAAATTTTTTTTTTTAAAATTAGCCAGGCATGGTGGCACAAGTCTGTAGTCCTGCTACTCAGGAGGTTGAGTTAGGAGAACTGCTTGAGTCTGACAGTGAGCTATAATCATGCCACCGTACTCCAGCATGGGCAACAGACTGAGACCCTGTCTCAAAAAAACAAAAACGAAAAAACAACCAAAGCAATATGAATTCGGAGAAGGAAACATGAGTGAAGGCTGGGATGGTACAACAGAACTCAAGATAACTGTAGGGCTGAAAATATCCCCTAAGGGGAACTTAGAAGCCAAGCATAGAAATCCCTCCCAAACTTCCCAGTACTCTAGAAGGCCAAGGTGGGAGGGTTGCTTACGTCCAAAAGTTCAAGACCAGCCTGGGAAAAATAGCAAGACCCTGTCTCTACAAAGGAAAAGAAAAATAGCCAGGCATGGTGGTGTATATCTGTGGTCTCAGCACTTTGGGAGGCTAAAGTGGGAGGACTGTTTGAGCCCAGGAGTTCAAGACCGGCCTGAGTAACATACCAAGTTCTCATCTCTACAAAAAATTTAAAAATTAGCAGGACATGATGGTGTGCGCCTGTAGTCCCAGCTACTCAGGAGGCTGAGGTGGGAGGATTCCTTGAGCCCAGAATTTTGAGGTTGCAGTGAGCTATGGTCATGCCTATACACTCCAGCCTGGGTATTGAGTGAGGCTGTTTCAGAAAGAAATCCCTCCCCAACCTCAAATTCCTTTGTGACCTCTTATATACAAAACGACAAAGGATACCGATAGAAAAAGGGTAGAACTGAGGGATGGGAAGAAAAAAAGGAGGAAAGGAGAATGGCAGAGCTGGAGAGAACATTTTTGTACTAGAGCACAGGGGAAATAAAAGCTGAAGGAAAGCAAACATGGTCCCCTGTAAAGGTTTTCTTTTGAGGGATAAGGGTAGGGTTAGAAGAAAGAGTATTTACAAAGTCGTAGAATAAAAAACGACCTGCATTTGAGCCCAGGCATTTGAGGTTGCCGTGAGCTATGGTCATGCCACTGCACTCTAGTATAGGTGACAGAGTAAGACACAGTCTCTAAAAAAATTAAAAAAAAAAAAATGAAATTTGAATATTGATTAATGGCAAGGAGACAAACTACTAAATTATTTTAACAGTTCAGGAGACACATAATGAAGGTGTGGACTATGGGAATAACAGAAAGAACAGAAAAGACAACTTCTGAAAGAGCACAGTCCCCAAATAACACCTCTGGGTAGAAACCCTGGTGAATGTGCTCCAAGTGGCCAAGTGCCGCCCTAGACATCAGGACATCTGAAAACAGGGTCTTCTGGCAGATCAGAACACAGCCAAATTTCAGAGGCTTTCTGGTGGGAAAGGCACATTGTTTCTCTCAGGGGCCATGCTTTTCTAGTTTATTTCTAGAAGGTTAGGGTTGTAAGTTACCACAGTATTTAAAAAAGAAAAACAAAAAATGGTTAGGGTTGGATGGTACAGAAGAGCTAGAGTAGTGGTCATACTAATATCATAACTTCCTCTTACCAAGACCCATTCTGGCCCCAAGGAAACAGTTAATAGACAAGGCTTCTGAGAAAAGAAACAAAATCAATCTATTCTCCTAATACAAATTAAACTTGCAAGTGCCTGTGGCTGGGTATGGTTCTCCCTGTAGTCAGAAAAGAGATGGCTGGGGACTCCTGTGATGGTTTCCCTATCACAAATTTGTTAATTTGGTTCCTGTGTGATCACACTTTTTTCTTTTCTTTTTTTGAGACAGAGTCTCACTCTGTCACTCAGGCTAGAGTGCAGTGGCATGATCTCAGCTCACTGCAACCTCTGCCTCCCAGGTTCCAGCGATTCTCCTGCCTGAGCCTCACACCACCACGCCTGGCTAATTTTTGTATCTTTAGTAGAGACAGGGTATCTTTACTAGAGACAGGGTATCTTAAGACGCCACACTTTTTTTTGTATACTGAGTAACTTTGGACTGTATCCTAGTTCCAGTGATATTAATATGTTGCAAAAACTTTGTATTCTGTTAGGTTCCTCTGGAAAACACTGATGTTTTTTGTTTTTAAAAATATTTTTAGAAAAGAAATTTTAACATTTACTGAATACCTCCTATGTGCCAGACAATATGGTAAGTACTTTTTAAATACAGTTCTATTGATTTTTTTAAAATTATTTATGTTTTTTGAGACAGAATCTTGCTCTGTCACCCAGGTTGGAGTGCAGTGGCGCAATCTTGACTCACTGCAACCTCTGCCTCCTGGGTTCAAGCCATTCTCCTGCCTCAGCCTCCTGAGTAGCTGGGATTACAGGTGTGTACCACCATGCCTGGCTAATTTTTGTATTTTTAGTAGAGATGGGGTTTTCCCTTGTTGGTCAGGCTGGTCTCAGACACTTGGCCTCAAGTGATCTGCCTGCCTTGGCCTCTCAAAGTGCTGGGATTATAGGCATGAGCCACTGCGCCCGGCCCTGATTTTTTTGGTTGTAAGTTTGTCTGTCCCAGTAAACAGTTAACTTGGCTAAACTCGAACTCCAAATGCCGAAAGTGAAGTTCAGTTCTTTCAGTCTCACCTGAGCTGCTTTGACTCTGACCTATGCACATCCAGTTTAAAGGGTCAACCAGATATTTAGGTAAACATTATAGCTAGAAGTTAGGGTTCTTTTTTTTTTTTTTTTTTTTTTTTTTTTTTTTTGCTCTCTCCTTTTTAGGACTTTTCCCCTCCCTTTCTAGCAGCTGTGATCATCCTGAACTCTATCTGTCCTTTAGTTCTCTAAGCCAGTGGGACAGATCTTCTATTAGGCTTCCAGTCACCCAGTGAGCAGAGTGGGCCTTGCCTCCTAGCTTAAAGCCATAATAGGAATGTTGCCTAGTGCCATTCCCTTCACCTAAAGGGAGAAACCCCTCCAGTATGTTTCTTCTTTTTTTTGCTTTCTGGTGCTTTTAGAAAGTTTTTTTTTGTATTTTGTCCAGAGTGTATAGTTATTTGAAGGTAGAGAGTTGGTCTGACAGAAGCTACTCAACCACTAACCAAAAGCAGAAAGAAGTGTACATCTTTGAAAACAGAATTCCATTTATTTTTAAATAGTCTACTCAGACTGATCTTTTTTGGTATATCTCAATTAATATGATGTTGTTGGTAAGACAAGTATATAGTATCATACAAAAAAACCACAATCAGGCCAGACACAGTGGCTCACGCCTGTAATCCCAGCAATTTGCGAGGCCAAGGCGGGGAGTTCACTTGAGGCCAGGAGTTTAAGACCAACCTAGCCAACATGGCGAAATCCCATCTCCACTAAAAAATACAAAAATTAGCCGGGCATGGTGGCTCACTCCTGTAATCCCTGCATTTTGGGAGACTGAGGCAGGCAGATAATTTGAGGCCAGGAGTTCAAGACTAACGTCGCCAACATGATAAAACCCTATCTCTACTAAAAAATACAAAAATTAGCTGGGTGTGGTGGCACATGCCTATAATCCCAGCTACTCGGGAGGCTGAGGCAGGAGAATCGCTTGAACTCAGGAGGCGGAGGTTGCAGTGAGCCGAGATCATACCACTGCACTCCTGCCTGGGCAACAGGAGGAGACTCTGTCTCAAAACACAACAAAAACAACAAGACCAACAAAAAATCACAATCGTGTTTACACATACTCTCTTATTTAATCTTCACAACACCCCTGTAAAATGAGAGGTGTATCCTCATACTACAGATGATGGAACTGAGGACCTAGAGGGAAAACTTACCAAATAACAATGTTGTTCATAACAGTAGTACCAAGGAGAGCTTCTTGCATCCCTTGGACCTCGGCAAAAGTTAATATAGTCTCCTCAGGGGGCATCAAAAATTGGTTTTCTTTGCCTCTGCAATTAAAATAGTATGAAAAGTCAGTACTTTGCACTAAAGCAGTTTCTAGGTAGCCCTTCTCCACATTGTTGAACTGTGCATAATATAAACTAACCAAATACCAGGAAAAAAAAAAATCTAACCCAGAAAACGTGTATACTAAACTTTCTACAATGAACATACATTACTTCCATATTATCTACTTAGATATGCTGCAAGCACCTCAAATTCATTATATTCAAAATTAAACTTTTTAAGTTTCTCTTTAAACCTTTTGTTTCTTTCTGCATTCCTATCTCAATGAATTGCACCACCATCTAATAATGTCCAAGTTTCAGGGTTGGTCACCACTCAAGTGACCACCTAGACTGGGAGGAAGGAGACAAGGAAAATATCCACATTTCGGGCTTGGTCACCACTCAAGTGACCAACTCTACCATGTTGATATTTTCTCCTTCCTCTTAATCTAGTCAATCACCAAGTCCCAGTAATTTTATCTTCTCATCTCTCAGAAATCTATCTGCTTCTTCCCATCTCCACTAACATACTCCTAATTTAAGCAAACAATTATCATCTCTTGCAACAGATCATGAATAAATAAGCCAAAGTTCCCTGCCCTCCACTTTTAGAAAAGACAGATGGATAATAACAATGAAGTGTAATTGAAAAATAAAAATAAAAATAAAGTATAATGAATATATGATAGAGAAGATGCTGTTAAGTTCAGTTTGCAACATTGTGAATTCGAGGTGTTCCCAATATGTCTAATAAATAAACCTACAGGTCTAGAGCTCAAGAAAGAGCTCAGAGGTAGAAATGTACGTTTGCAAGTAGTCAGCACCAAGATGGTCAGTGAAGCAATGGACTCCAAGTGTGTGGAATGAGGAAAGGGTCTAGGGCCTTAAGGTATTTCTATATATTTTTAAAAATATTTGTGTGTGTTTGTGTGTATGTGTGTGTTTGAGATTAGGTCTCAGTCTGCTGCCCAAGGTGGACTGTGGTGGCGTGATCACAGTGTATTACACCCTTGAACTCCTAAGCTCAAGTGATCCTCCCACCTCAGACTCCCTAGTAGCTGGGACCATAGGCATGCTCTGCCACACCCAGCTAATTTTTAAATTTTTTGTAAAGATGGGGCCCCGCTATGTGGCCCCAACTGGTCTTGAACTCCTGGGCTCAAACTTCTGCCTTGGCCTCCCAAAGGGCTGGGATTATGGGCATGAGCCACTGTGCGCAGCAGAGGTATTTCTAACATTTAAGGGACACACAGAGATTTCAAAGAAGACTGAAGAACAAACTACATTTGCTGAGCCTCTCCCCTTCTTTGACTTCATCCCTGACATGTCTGGCTTCCACCTCTCTAATCTGCTTCTATGTCATAACCTTGATGCCATACATGCTTATATTATACCCACAGCACAGAAAAACAAGATCCTAGTGACCCAACTTTCTCTGAAACCTGTGAGAAAATTATTCTTCATCTAATAGTTAAAAATCAGTCAATGCTTTTCTTACCCTCCATCTTCCGCAAATGTCATGACTTCTACTTGTTGATCAGAAAGGGTCCCACTGCTACTAACTAGCCTCCTCTTTGTCAGGCCAAGCACAGCTTTTATATTTCCAGACTTCAGTAGTACTTGCTTTTCACTTTCATCGTCAGAGGAACAAAGCAATGTCCTAAGCCAAATATAAGGAAAAATAGGGTGATGTCAGGAGTAATCTTTTAATATTAAAGGACTAGGTTCACTCTTTTTTTTTGAGACAGCGTCTTGCTCTGTAGCCCAGGCTGGAGTACAGTGGTACAATCTCAGTTCACTGCAACTCTGCCTCCCAGGTTCAAGCGATTCTCCTGCTTCAGCCTCCTGAGTAGCTGGGATTACAGGCGCAAGCCACCATGCCTGGCTAATTTTTCTGTATTTTTAGTAGAGACGGGGTTTCACCATGTTGGTCAGGCTGGTCTTGAACTCCTGACCTCGTGATCCACCCGCCTTGGCCTCCCAAAGTGCTAGGATCACAGGCGTGAGCCACCGTGCCCAGCCTTTTTTTTTTTTTTGAGACAAAGTCTCACTCTGTCATCCAGGCGGAGTGCAGTGGCACGATCTTAGCTCACTGCAACCTGTTTCCTGGGCTCAAGTGATTTACCACGTTGGCCAGGCTGGTCTCAAACTCCTGACCTCAGCTGATCCATACACCTCAGCCTCCCAAAGTGCTGGGATTACAGGCATGAGCCACTGCACCCAGCCTAGGTTCACAGTTTAAATAGAAACTTCAGTCAGTGATGTCATTCTACTGATTTTTTTTTTTTTTTAAACAAATCTCTCTCTCTTCAGATCTTTCAGATTCTTTCAAGACTCAAGTCTAGGTTATCACCTGCACTCAAAACCAGCTGACAGAAACAAAGATGAAGGAAAAACAAATCACCCGTTGGGAATTACATACCTGATCTCTCTGATTTCCAAATTTCCCAAAGCTACACACACAAGATTATACACATCAGGCACTGGAACTATCTGTAATACTGGAACCTAAATAAAACAAAGCAGCCAAAAATTATACTTGGTTTGTTTCATTTTCGTTTAATCCAGATTTTCCAAAATTTATCACATTATTTTGTATTCTCACTGTACAAGAATAATTTTCATCATTTGAAGGCTCAGAAAACACTTTTTATTAGCTGTAAATCTAAATAAACTATATGCATAATAGTGCTTACTGAGCATTTATGTAACGCAATGTATAATTCTAACAATAGAGGAATAATGGGGTATATTCTGGCATGTGAATGAAAAGAATATTTATGTAGCCATTTAAAAGTATATCTATGTTCACTGAACAAATATTTATTGGGCACCTCTGTGCAAAGCACAGTGTTAGATGTTGTATATATTTGGAGAGCAAGAATGAGGTTTATACAAGTATGAAGACTCTACAGAAACAAGGAATTTTTTTTTTCTTTTTGAGACGGAGTTTCACTCTTGTTGCCCAGCCTTGAGTGTAATGGCACGATCTCAGTTCATTGCAACCTCTACCTCCTGGGTTCAAGCAGTTCTCCTGCTTCAGCCTCCCGAGTAGCTGGGATTACAGGCATGCACCACCACACCTGGTTAATTTTTTTAATTTTTAGTAGAGATGGGGTTTCACCATGTTGGTCAGGGTGGTCTTGAACTCTTGACCTCAGGTGATCCACCCACCTCAGCCTCTCAAAGTGCTGGGATTATAGGTGTGAGCCACCTTGCCTGGCCAGAAAAATGTTTATACGTATGGTGAGAAAAGACAGATCTAAAAATTTTTTAAGCACACTAAGATTGCAAGCATGTAAGATGTATATGATAGTGGGAAAAGACTAGAAGGAAATACACGTAGAAAAGCAGCAAAATAATGCCTTGGTGAAGGGCAAGGAGTATAAATATCAGCAAGTGTCAAAGTCAGAATAGACATAAAATCCTAAGCTCCTCCAACAGGTCTAGTGTAAAAACCCATCTCTAGGCTGGGTGCAGTGCCTCACACCTGTAATCCCAGCAATTTGGGAAGCCGAGGCTGGTGGATCACTTGAGGTCAGGAGTTCGAGACCATCCTGGCCAACATGGTAAAACCCCGTCTCTACTGAAAATACAAAAATTAGGTGGACGTGGTGGTGTGCGCCTGTAGCTACTCGGGAGGCTGAGGCAGGAGAATTGCTTGAACCTAGGAAATGGAGATTGCAGTGAGCCAAGATTGCCCTACTGCACTCCAGCCTGGGCGACAAAGTATGACTCTGTCTCCGGAAAAAACAACAACAACAAAAAAAAAAACCCATCTCTAGATAAAACTGGGATCGGCTGGGCATGGTGGTTCACACCTGTAATCCCCAGCACTCTAGGAGGCTGAGGCAGGCCGACTGCTTAAGCCCAGGAGTTCAAGACCAGCCCAGGCAACATGGCAAAACCACGTCTGCATAAAAACTATAGGCCGCATGCGGTGGCTCACACCTGTAATCCCAGCACTTTGGGAGGCTGAGGCGGGCGGATTGCCTTAGGTCAGGAGTTCAAGAACAGCCTGGGCCACATGATGAAACCCTGTCTCCACTAAAAATACGAAAAAATGAGCCGGGCATGGTGGTGGGTGCCTGTAATCCCAGCTACTCAGGAGGCTGAGGCACAAGGATCCCTTGAACCTGGGCAGCAGAGGTTTACAGTAAGCAGAGATCGTGCCACTGCACTCCAGCCTGGGTGACAGAGCAAGACTCTGTCTCAACAAAAATAAGAAGGAAAAAAAAAAAAAAACAATAAAAAATTAGCCAGACATGGTGGTGCATGCCTGTGGTCCCAGCTACCTGGGAGGCTGAGGTGAGAGGATTACCGAGCCTGGGGAGGTTGAGGCTATAGTGAGCCATGATCATGCCACTGCACTCCAGCCTGCGTGACAGAGTGAGACCCTGACTCAAACAAACAAATGAAAATTTGTGATAAAGCAAATAAAGCAGGATGTTAATGGTAGAGTCCAGAATGGTGGGTATATGGGTGCTCACTATACAACTTTTCTGGATGTTTGAAACTTTTCATAATAAAATGTTGGGGGAAAAAATCTCATCTCTGTTCTGCCTTGCATGGTCATAGCTCCCAATTTTGGTAAGCTGCCTATCTACATTATCAGGCAAATGGCTACAAAGATCTTTTTCAGCTCGGGATTCTCACTTACCTCTGTGAAGTGCCAAGTATAAAGTTTTTCCCACTGCCAAGCATCCAGAGCTTTCCAAAGAGAAACTACATCCTCGCAAGCAGTTACGATACATGGCTCTTTACAACCGGCTCTTTCCCAAAACATGGCACTCACATCTACCGAACAGGAACCTGAAGGATTCTGATACAATGGCAACAACAGTTCTGTTAAAGTGGTACTGGGGGCCTGTTTTATGCAAAGCATAAGTATGCAAAGTGATGAATTATAATTCAATGAAACAGTAGGTATGTAAAATTTAAGTTTTATGCAGGTGAAAAGAAAGAGCTTTGTGGTTCTTATGTACCTAAAAAGTTGCCTATCAAACTTACATCATGAAAGATTTTATTTCTTATTTTATTTATTAATTGTAATTTTTTGGGGGGGACTGAGTCTCACTTTATCACCCAGGCTGGAGTGCAGTGGTGCAATCTCGGTTCACTGCAACCTTTGCCTCCTGGATTCAAGCGATTATCCTGCCTCAGCCTTCCGAGTAGCTAGGATTACAGGTGCCTGCCACCACACCCAGCTAATTTTTGTATTTTTAGTAGAGACAAGGTTTCACCATGTTGGCCAGGTTAGTCTCGAATTCCTGACCTCAAGTGATCCACCCACCTCAGCCTCCAAAAGTGCTAGGGTTACAGGTGTGAGCTACCATGCCCAGCCCATGAAAGATTTTAAAATGTATAGTCCAGATGGAATAAATTCAGATTTAACCACAAAAAGATATTCCATAGAACTTATCCATTTGAAAATTAAACATCCTGATGAACCACTCATGGGTTGAAACCACAGGTTTCAATGTTATTCCTCAGAGGGAATAACATTGAAACAACATACATTATACTATCTACTATTATGACCATGGGAACACTATGTATCCAAACCACAGAGCATGGCCAAAGCAGTATTTCCAAGAAAATTTGGAAATGTCCAGTAAAAATCATAATGACAAAGGCATTTATAAGAAAACAAGAAAGATTAAAATCAAGTAAGCATGTAGCTCAGGAAGTCAGTACAAGAACAAAATAAGAACAGTAAAAAAACAGTAGAAAGGAATTATTTACAGTTATCTTGTTTATTATAAAAACAGAATGAACTAGAAAACAAAACAAACAACAATAACAAAAAAACACAACCCAATTAATAACTAATACAACCACAAACTAGTTTGTTTGGAAGACCCACGTAATGGCCACATCTTGAGTCTAATGTAGAAAAACAATAATTTTAGAAATGGGAGAATGGGGAAGAGAGGCTTAACTGCATATACATAGATTTTAATAATCTATAAGAAGTAACTTTTTACCTACAAATTTGAAAATATGAATGAAATGGTTGATTTTTTAAGAGACTAAGTTATTAGGACACTGGGCATGGTGTCTCACGCCTGTGATCCCAACACTTTGGGAGGCCAAGGCAGGCGGATCCCCTGAGGTCAGGAGTTCAAGACCAGCCTGGCCAATGTGGCAAAACCCCATCTGTACTAAAAATACAAAAACCAGCAGGGCATGGTGGCGCATGCTTGTAATCCCAGCTACTATAGAGGCTGAGGCACGAGAATCACTTGAACCTGTGAGGCTGAGGTTGCAGTGAGTGGAGATTGGAAATTGCCCCACTGCACTCCAGCCTGGGCAACAGACTGTCTCAAAAAATAAAATAAAAATAAAATAAGTTATTAAAATTGACTCAAGAATAAATTCCAAAACAGAGCATAGGTTATTACCACATATCCTTTACAGAACAGTAATCTGGGGCTCAGAGGTTACACAATTTGTCCAAGGTGACAAAGCCAGTGATCTGGGAAAAACTTTATGTGGATTTGAAGTGCTTTCCTTCACACCAGTGGTTCTCTGGGAGAGTATCTGCACCATCTTCACCCCTGCCCCTAGGACATTTAGTAATGCAACATTTTCAGTTACCACACTGCATAGAAAAGATTAACCACTAGAACTGCTCCCCATTTTCTTATAAATCACCATAAGTGATTCTTCTAGAAACATTACACCATTTGAGTAGGAGAGGCATGAATAACTCTCATTTCACTCTCTGTCAAAATGCCTGAGTTATATTTATTTTATTTTATTTTTGAGATGGAGTCTCACTCACCCAGGCTGGAGTGCAGTGGTGAGATCTTGGCTCACTGCAACGTCTGCCTCCTGGTTCAAGTATTCTCTTCCCTCAGCCTCCGTAGTAGCTGGGATTATAGGCGCCCACCACCATGCCCGGCTAATTTTGTATTTTTAGTAGAGATGGGGTTTCATCATGTTGGCCAGGCTGGCCTCAAACATCTGACCTCAAGTGATCCGCCCGCCTCAGCCTCCCAAAGTGCTGAGATTACAGAGGTGGGCTACTGTGCCCAGTTCCCTAACTTAGATTTAGATATGAAGTTCAGCTACTTAGCCTAAGTTATTCTGGCCAACAAGTTGGCATAGAAACTTCAAAAGGAGAGCTCAAAACATAAACAGAGGTAAATATTGGGAAAAACAATCCAAATCTGTTTTTCTGAATCTGTTTACCAATATCTTTAATAGTATTAAAGAATAAGAAGCTATATGACCGAATGCTTTTAAATTCATTAAAGTTTTCATATGTAAGACACAAGACACTGGAAGAGAATATTCTTCTGACCTTTAACTTTGAAACCAATTGTAGGTTGCCTGGGTTTACGCTATCAGAAGCAGGAAGCTCTGCTGTTTCAGTCTGTGAAAACAAAAGTCACATCATTAGTCTACACTTTGTGTATAATGTCTGCTTGCATTACCCACTCATCAAAATGTCTACTTCATATTGTCTTTATTTCCTCTTATAACAGCAGCAAAGCTCCAAATGCAAACTGTTTCACGGATGACAAAGAGAATAGGACCTCCCAAATTTTAAAGAAACATTTTAATGAACCTTAATTTCCCCAGAATGAACTTAATGTTTACAATGAAGTTATATCAAAGAAACATGTCAAACCGTTCTTAAACGTGGAAGGCCCAGTGCATAAGCAAGTCATGCTGTTTACATTCACTAAGGCATTTCATTCCTTCAGAGAAAATTTCACAAAGGAAATGGATTGTACCTGTTCGATGGAATGTTTATGCAACCACTGGCATGTGTTTCCACAGAGCTGATTTTCTTTAAAAGTGAATGACTCAATGGGTGGAGGTGTTCCTGGCAGGGCAGAGTCACAGTCACAGGTAGGTTGTCCTTGCCTGCCTGACACCTGCAGGGTGGTATGTGGTTTTGCTGGACTGCTTGAACGGTCGAATTGTTTACTATCACTGGCAAGACAGACTGAGTCTTTCAAATGAGCAAGTTGGGGTGTGCGGCAAGTTTGTCCAGCGACCTCTGTGGAAGCTTTTTCATAGGAGCCTTGAGGGCCAAACGCTGGAGTAGTACCTAAGATGGGGAAAAGAGGTGAACACATGTCTGCAGTAGGCCTGTCATTATCATCAAGCGCAACTGTATTTAAAGGAGTATAAAGTAATATGGATGAAGAAAGGCCTGTCTTTGTATGCTGGCTTTGTGGGTTTGGCCTTTTGGGATGTGATTTTCCTGGCAGAACAATAAGGTCCTCTTCTAAGTCCTCCATTTCTGTATCCATGCGTTTAGGACTCAGTTCCTCTGGAAAAATACAATTTCCCTCTTTAAGATGTCTCTCTCTAAACATGTTTGATTCAAAGGGCTCCACTGGTTTTTCTGAGCAAGACTTAAGTTTTTCAAGCTTAAGAGGTCCAAAGTCTTCATCAGGTAACTGAAAGTCTGTGATGCTGAGAAAAGACAGTAGTTGCTTTAAGCTCAGCATTCCATCCTTATGAAATGAAGCTGTGAAAGCATCATCATCCAAGGATAAATAAGCACTATTACTCCAAGAAAGGGAATCTTCTTTTAGATGACTTTTCTTCCCTAAAGAAGAAAAATAAGTCACAAAAATAGTAACAAAACCCAACAAAACAGACAAACTGTTTCACTGATGACAAAGAGAATAGGATCTCCCATATTTAAAAGAAACATAATTTCCCCAGAATCAACTTAATGTTTACAATGAAGTCCTATCAAAGAAACATGTTAAACCATTCTTAAACATAATACCTAACAAAAAGTGAGCTTCTAAACTCAAATATACTAGCAAATATATGTAATACCCAACAAAGAGTGAGTTTCTAAACTCAAATATACTCCTCACTTGAGCCCAGGAGTTTGAGACCAGGCTGAGCAACACAGTGAGACTGTCTTTAAAAACAATAAATAAATAAATAAAAATTTTAAAAAGTAGGGCCAGGTACGGTGCTTCATACTCGTAGTCTCAGCACCTTCAGAGGCCGACGCAGGCAGATCACTTGAGGTCAGGAGTTCAAGACCAGCCTGACCAACATGGTGAAACTCCATCTTTACTAAAAATACAAAAAAAAAAAAAAACAACAAAAATGAGCCAGGTATGGTCGTGGGCGCCTGTAGTCCTAGCTACTCGGGAGCCTGAGGTGGAAGAATCACATGAACCCAGGAGGCGGAGCTTGCAGTGAGCTGAGATCGCACCACTGCACTCCAGCCTGGGTGACAGAGCGAGACTCCGTCTCCAAAAAAAAAAAAAAAAAAAAAAAAAAAATTAGCTGGGCTTGGTGGTGCACGCCTGTGATCTCAGCTACTCGGGAAGCTGAGGTAGGAGAATCATTTGAACCCAGGAGATGGAGGCTGCAGTGGGCTGAAATTGCATCAGTACCACTGCACTCCAGCCTGGGCAACAGAGCGAGATTCTGTCTCAAAGAATGAATGAATGAATAAACAAATAAATCCAAACAAAACAAAACAGAGTATGGCCAAAAATATTAACTAGGAGAAGGGACTGAGGACAAGGCTCAGCTCAACCACTGATTTGCGGCTTAACCTTAGGCAAATCGATTTATTTCCTTTTCCCTTTTCTCATTGTCTCTCGTAAGAGAAGTGAACTAAAAATATCCACATTTTTTCCTACCTCTAAAACTGTGATTTCAACAGGCTGCCAGAGTATGGTCTATAAAATGCTGGCTCTTGTCACTATGGAAAACTTAGTCTCCTTTTGAAGCAAAGAGTTAATTTACTGCTTTTTGTTTGCTTGTTTCAAGACAAGGTCTCATTCTGTTGCCCAGGCTGGAGTGCAGTGGGGAGATCTTGGCTCACTGCAACCTCTGCCTCCCAGGCTCAAGCAATCCTCCCACATCAGCCTCCTGAGTAGCAATTTATTGCTCTTATTGCAAATGGTATCCCACACCATTCAAAATGTTGCTATATCCTCTATGATGAATGTATAAACAAACTGTGGCATATACAATATAATGGAATACTAGTCAGCCATAAAAAGGAACAAAGTACTGATGCATGTTACAACAGAAACGTACCTTAAAAACATTATGCTAAGTGGCCAGGCTCAGTGACTCATACCTATAATCCCAGCACTTTGGGAGGCTGAAGGCAGGTGGATCACTTGAGGTCAGGAGTTCGAGGCCAGCCTGGACAACATGGTGAAACCCCCACCTCTAGTAAAAATACAAAAATGAGCCAGGTGTGGTGGCAGAAGCCTGTAATCCCAGCTACTCAGGAGGCTGAGGAAAGAGAATCACCTGAACCTGGGAGGCGGAGGTTGCAGTGAGCCGAGATTGTGCCACTGCACTCCAGCCTTGGTAAGAGACTCTATCTCAAAAACAAACAAGCCCATTATGCTAAGCAGCCAGACACAAAAGGTCACATATTGTATGATTCTATCTATATATATGAAATATCCAGAACAGGTAAATCCATAGAGATAGAATGCAGATTGGTGGTTGTCCATGGAAGGAGTAGGGGGTGAGGGGAGAAGAAATGGGTAGCAGCTGCTTAATGGGTATTAATGGGTATTAATGGGTTTAGAGGTGATAAAAATGTTTTAGAATGAGATAGAGGTGGTGGTTGGACAACACTGTAAATGTACTGACTTGTTCACTTAATTTAAAATGGTTAATTTTGTCATGTGAATGTCACCTTGAGAAAAAGTTTTTAAATGTAGCTGCAGGTTACTAAAATGATATCAGACTATTTCAAACCACTGGCTGGGCCTGGTGGCTCACGCCTGTAATCCCAGCACTTTGGGAGGTCGAGGTGGGCAGATCACCTGAGGTCAGGAGATCGAGACCAGCCTGGCCAATATGGCGAAAACCCGTCTCTACTAAAAATATAAAAATTAGCTTGGTGTGGTGGCGGGCACCTATAATCTCAGCTACTCACGAGGCTGAGGTGGGAGAATCGCTTGAACCTGGGAGGCAGAGGTTGCAGTGAGCTGAGATAGCACCATTGCACTCCATTCGGGGTGACAAGGGTGAAACTCTGTCTCGACAACAATGAAAAAAACTATGGTGTAAAAAACAATATTTCTAGATTACTGGATTGCCTACTTTTTGATGACTATGCATTCTTGTTCACTTAAAAGATGAAAAATCACAATTTTTGGATTAATTAGTCATAGCTCATAGACCAAGTCCATGTCCAATGGTACAGAGCAGCTTGCTACCTATTTTTGCATATAAAGTTGTTTTTTTTTAAGGAACTTGGCTGTAAAATGCACATAAAGATGTGTTGGAACACAGTCACAGTTACAAGTTGACTTTGGCTGCTTTGGCACATAGCTGAGTAGTTGAGACAGAGCACAAAGACTAAAATATGTGCTATCTGGCCCCTTCTAGAAAGTATGCTGATCCCTAATTTAGAGCCACAATGAATTACCCAGTTTTTGTGCTCAGTTGATCAGATATGATTAAATTCTCGTTAAATGAATTAAAAGTTTAAATTACAATGTATCCTTGCTTCCCAGCCTCCAAAATCCTGTGTCCCATGGAGGCCTTAGAGACACTGCATTAGATATTTTATCCAAAAAAGTTGCTTAGGCCTTTTCATTACATGATGACTTCTAAAAGAGATAGTCAGTGGACTCTTTCTCTCTCTCTCTTTTTTTTGAAAGAGGGTCTTGCTGTATCACCCAGGCTGGAGTGCAGTGGTGCAATCACAGCTCACTGCAGCCTCGACATCCTGGGCTCAAGCGATCCTCCCACCTTAGCCTCTGAAGTAGCTGAAACCACAGGCATACACCACCACACCTGGTTAATTTTTCTATATATTTCTGGAGGGATGGGGTTTTGTCATGTTGCCCAAGCTAGTCTCAAACTCCTGGGCTCAAGCAATCCTCCCACCTTGGCCTCCTGAAGTGTTGGGATTACATGGGTGAGCCACCAAGCCCGACATAGTCTAACTCTAGTACACATTCCATTTTACTTCAAAAACACTTTCTGTATTAGCTGTGAAGCTTCTACCCATAGATAGGAATTGTATTGTACCTGAATATGTAATATTACAGAAACAACCAATACATTTTCCTTTTCAGTGTTGAACTGTTTCAGCTCTATCACTGAACTCTGGCACCACAATGCCAGGTTTGAATCCTGGCTCTGTGATTTTAATTAAATTAAGTAAAGTCATTTTAATCTCCCTGTGCTTTAGTTTCCTCACCTGTAAAGTGAGAATGAAAATAGATTCTATCTCATGTAGGACTGCTGTGATGATTCAATGAGTTAGTATCTGTACAACATTTAGAAAGTGCCAGGCAGGCTGGATACAGTGGCTCATGACTGTAATCCCAGCACTTTGGGAGGCCATGGTGGGAGGACTGTTTGAGGTCAGGAGTTCAGGATTAGCTTGGGCAACAGGGCAAGACCTCGCCTCTACAAAACATTTAAAAACATTAGCCAGGCATGGTGGTACATGCCAGTAGTCCCAGCTAGTTGGGAGGCTGAGGCAGGAGGAACATTTGAGCCTAGGAGATAGAGGCTGCAGTGAGCCATGATCGCACCATGGCACTCCAGCCTGGACAACACACTCGACCCTGCCCCATTTTAGAAAAGAAAAAAAAAAAAAAAAAAAAAAAAAGGAAGTGCCAGGCACATAGTGTTAGCTTTCATCATCATCATCATCATCATCAAACACATCTTGATTTACCTTTCACTCGAATAACTGCTTTTTTGTTCTGATATTTATGTGAGGTGACTTCCTTTTTGGACCTGTTAATAACCGATGGGTTGCAAGCTGGCAAAAGTGGTTCACAATGATCTGATGCTGGGGTGCAGGCTGATTTTCTTTTTCCTCTGTATCTTCTACTAGGTGCCTGGGCAACTGCCTTCCTAGACAAGTCATCATCTTCAGTGGGCCCAGCGCGAGAGCTGACTTTAGTTAATGAGAGAAGTTTCTGAGAAGTTCTTGAACTTGGTTGTCCTGTGCATATGTCAGACACCCTAATTTCACTTTGGTCAGTTTCCTCATTGGAAAAGTTTAAATTTTTACTTGCATCCTTATTTTTATTTTTAAACCCTTTTTTCTTGACATCCAAATGACTCTGAATGACAGCCTCCAGGGCTACTTTTCTCTGGCAATTGGACATGCTTCGTGTTGTTCTAACATAGTATTCTGCAGGAAACAGAAGGCCTTCAAGCATTGTGCAAGAATGTTTTTCTGCAGAAAGAAGAGAGGTTGCTTCCAGGCTAAGACTCTTAGGTTGACTTAGAATCTCGTTTTCCTGAAGATTTTCATTTCTACCATCAAGAGCGTCACTGGGAGATTTTAAAGATTTCTCTGTTTGATTTTGTTCTAAGTTTTGATTTTCATTTGCTGGCAAGTTATTGTGAGTAAGTTCATTTAGAGAACATGAAATATCTGCCTCTAAATTAGAACTTGTGGGCAGTTGGCCACTTTTACTTACAGCTTTGTTTACAACGAGGCTATCTGTAGGGATAGTCACTTTTTTGCCTTGTGCCTCCAAACTTACAGGTGAAGTAAATCTAATGTTTTCTAGGCCGTGAGTAGTAAGTTCACTGCTGCCTTTGGGAGGAATGTGTTCAAGGTGCTGACTACTACTGCTATCTGTTGGAGTCTGTAAAGGAACTGTAGTTGCCCTGGTGAAATCAGGTTTTCTTAGGAGTGTATCCACACCTTTTTCTGGTTGGGCAGTTGGTGGAATGAATATACTGTCTTCATTAGTTTCTGTAACTGGTTCTGGAGAATCTGGAAGTTCAGACTTCAGACTTAAAAGATGAGTTCTTATTTCAGTTACTGGTGATCTAGTAGGATTTTTGCTACTGGTTTCTTCCTGTTCCTTTAGTCTTTTCCCAGACAGTCTGAGTGAATCAGTGCCAAAGACACAGTCTCTCTCTTGTGAAATAAATGTTCTCTTCTGCTGCTTCTTTCTTCTCCCTGGCAGCTTCTGCTTTTGCTCACCATCAGGGTCACTGACCCTGTGGGGAAAATGTTCTTGGGTGTCATCTGTTCCGTGTATAGGTAATCCTCCTGGGCCATCTCCAGGGTTAAAGGACTCAGGCCCAACATCAAGTGTGACAGATGTCCTTTCTCCAGTTTCTTCATCAAGATGGGTTTTGATGTGTAACTTGTCATAAACACATATTTTATATTTAGGTTCTGAGGAGAAAAAAAATGTATATAACATATTTTTCTTATAAATAAAACAAAAAATACTCATTTTTATCCTATTACATATAAATACTACTAAACATTTATTTAAGAAAGAATCAATGACATTTCATTCAGGCAGATGAATTTACAGGTAAAATAAATCTATTTTTTAGGCTGTGAGTAGTAAGGTCACTGTTACCTTTAGGTTCAAGGTGTTCAAGGTGCTGACTACTTCTACTATCTGAAGGCATATGTAAAGGAACTCTACATACTCCATACTGTACATATTTTTAAAAGTTCTAATTTTAAACATTCTAACAATCTATGAAATTTTAAGTACATGTAAACAAATAGCATTGTGCTAAAAATGTTTTTTAAACAGAGTATTCTTTATCACACAATCTCTTCTCTTAACTTTTAAATCTCAACTAATTTTTTAGCCCATGTCTTTCTTTCTTTATTTTCCATCTTGGCTCAAGTAATTTTAATAACACTCCCATTTCAATAACCCTTAATTTTATTATTATAAATTACTTGAATTTATTGACCATTGTTTTTAGAATATTTTCACCTAGAATTTTTCTCTGTTCATATATACTTAAAGTAAAAAAAAAAAATCTTTTGCTGGGCATGGTAGCTCACGTAAATCCCAGCACTTTGGAAGGCTGAGGCAGGCAGATCATGAGGTCAGGAGTTCGAGACCAGCCTGGCCAACATGGTGAAACCCCGTTTCTACTAAAAATACAAAAATTAGCCAGGCGTGGTAGTGCACGTGCCTGTAGTCTCAGGTACTCGGAAGGCTGAGGCAGGAGAATTGCTTGAACCCGGGAGGCAGAGGCTGCAGTGAGCCAAGATTATGCCACTACATTCCAGCCTGGGTGACAGAGTGAGACTCTGTCTCAAAAAAATAAAATTAAATTAAAATTAAAGTGTCTATTGCTAGTCACTATCTTCACTCTGTGGGAAAAAGAACAACAGCCAAAATATACCTGGGAAATGAATAATAAAGCAGGCATAAGGGAATGGTCTAGATTTACCTGAGTGGTTTAGCTGCAGTGAGAGCTCCTGCTGGGACAAACAATCTTGCTCTTCTACTGTTTTCTTAATAGAATGCTTAATCTTTTCAGCTCTTTGGGCACGCTAGAGGAAACAAAAACAGCTCCAGAAATATGTTTTCTTTAAAGCTTTATATAAAGAGTCAAGAACAGTTTTTAAATTGTTTGTACTGTAACACCTTAATTTGAGAACATGATTCACTTACCTGAAGGCGGGCTAGTGTCTTGCTGTATTCCCTTTTCAAGAATGCTAATTTCTCCTTTAACTGAAAGAAGAAAAACACCAACAATACTGGGCAAGCGGAAAGGTGAAGTCATAGGGAAGGGATGCAATGCTTGGTGGGGTCCCCTGGCAAGAGGCAGGGAGTAGCACTGGTCCATGGCAATCTACTTGTGGTTCTCAAAAAGCACCAAGCTCTTGACCATTTCAGGATCTTTGTATAACCTGTTCCTATCATCTGGAACATTTCCTTCCTTTGCCAATTCCTACTGACTCCTCAAGCCTTAGCTTAGATTTTCATTTCCCTGGGAAGGATCTTCTAGGTCCTTCTCCAAATCTAGGTTAGACACTCTATCAGTCCTCTGTACTTTCCTTACCACAGTATTCTCACACTGTGTTCTCTGTTTCTCCCCATGATCCAGTTCCTTGAAGGTAGCAGGGACTGTCATCCTCAGTCACTCAACAAATGAATCTTCTATTTATCAGTTAATGGTCCAGGTATCTCTAGTACCTGGAATAATAAGTGATACCCACTGTGTGTCAATTAGTGCTCCAGAAGCTATTCTAGATGCAATTTA
Organism: Chlorocebus sabaeus; assembly: GCF_047675955.1. Taxonomy (NCBI): domain Eukaryota; kingdom Metazoa; phylum Chordata; class Mammalia; order Primates; family Cercopithecidae; genus Chlorocebus; species Chlorocebus sabaeus. Next base: position 21,552,766 of record NC_132908.1, read on the forward strand.
CATACAGTGAGGGATACACATAATAAATAAGAAAACAGGGAAGATGATTTTACAAGGTAATAAATAACTAGACAGATAAACAGAGTGATATAAGAGAGTTACTGGCCTACTGATAGGGACTACTTTAGTTACAGTGGTCAGGGAGGCATTTTTGAGGACTATCATTTGAGCCTAAGACCAAATGAGGAAGGAGCTAGTTTTGGGAAGATCAGAGGGAACGGTACCCCAGGCAGAGGGAACCACAAATATAAAAGCTCTGCAGTGGAATAGGCTACATATGTTTGAGGAACATGCAGGCCAGTGAGGTTGGAGCTATCACTGCTGAATCTCCAGCCAGGCACACAGTAGGCATTTAACAAATATTTATTAAATGAATAAGTGAATTGGGCTGAATCAAATTACTGTTCTCTGAAAGTCTAGATTCCCTTGTCTCTCTGGCTTCTTTGGTTCAAAGGATTATCTCAGCAGCAAAGCCAGCCCTGGTTTTTCTGCTTTTTAGGAACTCTTTAGTTATACTCATCTTTCAACCAATAAAACATCAAGATTTCCATCCTCCATACATACCTTTAAAAAAAACAAAAGACCTACTCAGCTGGAAGCGGTGGCTCACACCTGTAATCCCAACACTTTGGGAGGTCAAGATGGGTGGATCATTTGAGGTCAGGTGTTCGAGACCAGCATGGCCAACATGGTGAAACCCTGCCTCTATTAAAAATACAAAAATAAGCTGGGTGTGGTGGTGGGTACCTGTAGGAGGCTGAAGCAGGAGAATTGCTTGAACCCGGAGGCGAAGGTTGCGGTGGGCCTAGATTGTGCCACTGCACTCCGGCCTGGGCAACAGAGCAAGACTCTGTCTAAAAAAAAAAAAAAAAAAAAAAAAAAAAAACAGAAAAAAAAAAAAAAAAAAAAAAAAGGCCAGGTGGGGTGGATCACGCCTGTCATGCCAGTACTTTGGGAGGCCAAGGCGGGCGGATCACCTGAGGTCAGGAGTTTGAAACCAGCCTGGCCAACATGGAGAAACACCATCTCTACTAAAAATACAAAAATCAGCTGGGCGCGGTGTTGGGCGTCTGTAATCCCAGCTACACAGGAGACTGAGGCAGGAGAATCGCTTGAGCCTGAGAGGCGGAGGTTGCAGTGAGCCAAGATCGCACCACTGCACTCCAGCCTGGGCGACAGAGCAAGACCCTGTCTCAAAAAACTAAAACAAAACAAAAAAAAACAAAGTCTATGTGCAAAACATGCTACTTGGAATTTTCTTTTTTTTTCTTTTTTTTTTTTTTTTGAGACAGAGTCTCACTTGGTCGTCCAGCCTGGAGTGCAGCGGCGCGATCTCGGCGGCTCCCTGCAACCTAAGCGTCCCCTGGTTCAAGCGATTCTCGTGCATCAGCCTCTGAGGCCTGAGCCTCTGGGACTACAGGCTGGCGTCACCACACCTGACTAATTTTTATATTTTTAGTAGAGACGGGGTTTCACTACGTTGCCTAGGCTGGTCTCAAACTCTGAGCTCAAACGATCTGCCCATCCCAGCCTCCCAAAGTGCTGGGATTACAGGCGTGAGCCACGGAGACTGGCCTACCCACCAATCTTATAAATGTCTGGGGGATTATCTTGTTTGCTTACAAATGATCTTTCTCACCTCCACTAGAAGGTAAGCCAGGATAAGAATAACATCAGCACAAACTGGAAACATACTAAAAGTCTACCAGTAAAGTACAGTCTAAAGAAGCAAGGGCACTTCCAAGGCCAGGCGCAGTGGCAGGTTCCTGCAATCCCAGCTACTCGGGAGGCTGAGGCAAGAGAGTCGCTTGATCCCGGGAGGCGGAGGTTGCAGTGAGCCGAGATCGCACCACTGCACCCCAGCATGGGTGGCAGAGTGAGACTCTGTCTCAAAAAAGAAAAATAGAAAAGAAAAGGAAGAAAAAAGAAAAGAAACTTCCAAACTACAACATGCTGTCTAGAACTCAAAAAAGAAAGGTAGATAAACATGTCCTGACAGGAATGCTAAACAGGGGTACGAAAAACGGAACCTACAGAACCATTCAGATCATACCATTTACGAACATTCCCTTCTCAAAAAAAATACATAGGACTCCTTTTTGGTGGTTAGGGATACGCCCCTCCTCCACCACACACACTAACACACGAAAGGACCTGAAAGTACCAGACTTAAAAGATTTACTTGAGGAGGTCCGGCGGGAGAAGTGAAGATTGAGGGTGTGGGACGGGGGAGGAGCAACGGTGTCGATACAGCTTTATCTATAAAGTGTTACACATTGTATTAATGCACTGTTACTGTAATGAGATTTGTTCTTTAAACGCCACCACGTGAGCACCACGCTATTTCCACATTTTCATTTTTTGTGCCCCCTCCGCCCTAAGCGGGGGGAGGGGCGTCGGACGATACTGCTGCCCTCGGACTGCCGAGGACACAAAGCTAGACCTAAAACCCTGGGAAAGCGAGGTCAGAGTCCTGCATCCGCCCTTCCCGCACCCCGTGGCACCTTTTCCTTCTCCTCACAGCTGAGGGGCTTCCCGGTAGGCTCTTCCATCGGGCAGGCGACAGAACGAAAAGAGCAGCCGTCGCCGACCCCAGGCCTGCCGACACCGGGACCCAGTTGGCCCTGGGCCGGGGAGGCGCCCCAAGAAAGAATGGGGAGCCCGGGATCGCACCCTCAGCGCGCGATCAGCTGACCCACGCGGGCCAGGCGCGCCCTAATCTCCGGCCAATTAAATCCAACGTTCGACCTGCGCACGCGCTGCCGGAGACCGCCGAGCAGTGGGGCGAGGCCGCCTAAAGGAGAGCCGAGCTGTCGATGACTCCCAGTGGGCCATCTAGAGCGGAAGTAGAGGAGCGGCCGGAAGTAGCCGGAACCTCAGAAAGACTGACCGACTGACTCTGACAGGATCCGGGCCTGAGGGAAGGAGGCGGCGGCCATGGAGTTGGGCGAGCTGCTCTACAACAAGTCCGAGTACATCGAGACGGTGCGCGGGTCCAGATATCTGTCCTCCTCTTTTCAAGCCTGCGTCCCTTTGAGGCCTGGTCGGAGTTCCCAATCTGCCCCTACCCCACCCACCCCTGTCCCTTTGGCCGTTAGTCCCGGATTATCTAGCGACGTCCCGTGTACAGTCTGGCTTTTGCTGTTTACTCCGCGCATGGCCAGTTTAGGCCTTTTGTATGTATTCCTGATTTTCGCATAGGGATAAAGTGCCTTCAGGAGGATAGGACAAGTACCATCCTGTTCATATGAATTACAGCTCGAACTTCGGGCCCTTTTACGTTGCCTTTTGTAATGTGGTAACTTGCGCCGAAAACGATTCGGTTCTTTTTTTGGGGGAGAGGGGGGCGGAGACTCTCTCTGTCGCCCAGGCCGCAGTGCAGTGGCGCGATCTCGGCTCACTGCAACCTCCGCCTCCCCGGTTCAAGCGATTTTCCTGCCTCAGCCTCCCAAATAGCTGGGATTACAGGCGCCCGCCACCACACCCGGCTAATTTTTTGTATTTTTTGGTAGAGACGGGGTTTCACCATTGGCCAGGCTGGTCCCTAACTCGACCTCAGGTAATCGACCCGCCTCGGCCTCCCAAAGTGCTGGGATTACAGGCGTGAGCCACCGCACCCTGCCGATTTGGTTCTTTATTATCAGTATACGACATGTTTGTAAAATCTTGGAAACAGGGCAAGTGGTCAGTTAACGTTACTATTGTTATTTTGGTTTTCTTTGCATTCTGACAACTCCGATATTCATACAGTCATTATCCTCGTTTTAAGGCCGTAAAGCCCAAGTGCGGAAGTGAATGGATTTGAATCCACGTCGGGCTGATGCCACTAAGCTCTAGACGTTCAAATTCTGAGTTTATTCCTTGAGTCCCTAGTTTCCTTTTATTTTTTTTATTTTTTGAGACAGGGTCTCACTCTATTGCCCAGGCTGGAGTGCAGTGGTACAATCATAGCTCATTGCAGCCTCGGCCTTCCAGGCTCAAGCGATCCTCCATCCTCAGCCTTCTGAGGAGCTGGGACTACAGACACGCGCCACCATGCCCGGCTAATTAAAAAAATTTTTTTTTTTAGAGAAGGGGGGTCTCACTATGTTGCCCAGGCTGGTCTTGGACTCCTGGCCTCAAGGGATCCGTCTGCCTCAGCCTCTCAAAGAGATTACAGCCGTGAGCCACCACACTCAGCCATAGTTTCCTAATCCATCATTGCTTTTTTGACATCCTGGACTCACTCCATTGTGGACAGCACCCCACTTTATGTTTTTTTCTCTCAAATGTGAGCTTTCTTGACGGAAACCTGTAGTCCAGAAACCTATTAAGTTTGCTGTCCCCGGTTTTCTGTTGTTTTCTTTTAGGCATCTGGGAACAAAGTCAGTCGCCAGTCAGTGTTGTGTGGAAGCCAGAACATCGTTCTCAATGGCAAGGTAAGGGACAAAGCCAGCTCCAGGCTGCAAACTTTAGCTTGCTTTCTGCTAATTATCACCATAGCAGGGCAGATAAAATGTTGCCATATCGCCCATTTATTGTTGTACATTTTTAATTCTCTTGTTTTTAAATTTTTTATTCTCTAAGTTGGATGTTGGATCTCCTTTTTTCCTTTTTTTTTTTTTTTTTGAGACAGTCTCACTCTGTCACCCAGGCTGGAGTGCAGTAGCCCCATCTCAGGTCACTGCAACCTCCGCCTCCCAGGTTCATCCAGTTCTCCTGCCTCAGCCTCCCGAGTAGCTGGGATTACAGGCACCTGCCACCAAGCCTGGCTAATATTTTGTATTTTTAGTAGAGACAGGGTTTCACCATGTTGTCCAGGCTGGTCTTGAACTCCTGCCCTCAAGTGATCCACCCATCTCGGCCTCCCAAAGTGCTGGGATTATAGGCGTGAGCCACTGCACCCGGCCTAAGTTGGATCTCTTGAATGCAAAAAGGTTCAATAAGAGGCAACAGAAAACCTTTTTTCTTTTATGCCAGGAACAAAATACAGTGGTACCTAGAACTGACATTATTTTATGATATTGTAGTGTGCGTTAAACTACTAGGCACAGAGTGTAATAGGTAATGAAGTATTTGAAGGTAGAAACTAAAGTAATACTTATAAAATTATCACTTTAGTAAAAATTAATAATTCACTATTAACTGAAACTCTTAAAATGAATGTGACAATTAGAAAAGATATTAAAGTATGAGACAAATATGCAAAGTGGAATCTGAAAGACTGAGAATCTTGTAATCCAAATAAATTACAATAGCAAAGAGACGAGTATAAACGTGGAAGAGGCCGGGCGCGGTGGCTCAAGCCTGTAATCCCAGCACTTTGGGAGGCCGAGACGGGCGGATCACGAGGTCAGGAGATCAAGACCATCCTGGGTAACCCGGTGAAACCCCGTCTCTACTAAAAAATACAAAAATCTAGCCGGGCGAGGTGGCGGGCGCCTGTAGTCCCAGCTACTCGGGAGTCTCGAGGCAGGAGAATGGCGTGAACCCGGGAGGCGGAGCTTGCAGTGAGCTGAGATCCGGCCACTGCACTCCAGCCTGGGCGGCAGAGCGAGACTCCGCCTCAAAAAAAAAAAAAAAAAAAAAAAAAAAAAAAAAAAACGTGGAAGAGAAAATATCACAAGGTATATTTGAGCTTGACAAACAGTGAAGTTCATAGTTGTTTTCCTGCCATCTGAAACACTCAATTTTGAAATTACTGTTTCTGTAAATATTACATCTCTAACTTCCAGAAGGAAAATAGTCTCATTATAACCAAGAAATCACAAATATTTTCAGAAGACAATTAGTCTCCGTTAAGCCTGTCATACCAAGGAATTAAGTGGAAAAGAAATATAATTTGGTTATTGCTGCTCATACATACTGTTTCTTTTTGTTTGTTTGTTTGGTTCTTTTTTTTTTGAGACAGAGTCTTGCTCTGTCACCCAGGTCAGAGTACAGTGGCGGGATCTTGGCTCACTGCAACCTCCACCTCCTGGCGTCAAGTGATTCTCCTGCCTCAGCCTCCCGAGTAGCTGGGATTACAGGCTTCTGCCATCACACCCACCGAATTTTTGTATTTTTGTTTTTTGAGAGAGAGTCTGGCTCTGTCGCCCAGGCTGGAGTGCAGTGGTGTGATCTCGGCTCACTACAGGCTCCGCCTCCCAGGTTCACGTCATTCTCCTGCCTCAGCCTCCTGAGTAGCTAGGACTACAGGCACCTGCCACCATGCCCAGCTATTTTTTTGTATTTTTAGTAGAGACGGGGTTTCACTACCAGGATGGTTTCAATCTCCTGACCTTGTGATCTGCCCACCTTGGCCTCCCAAAGTGCTGGAATTACAGGAGTGAGCCACTGTGCCCGGCCTAATTTTTGTATTTTTAGTAGAGACGGGGTTTCACCATGTTGGCCAGGCTGGTCTTGAACTCCTGATCTCAGATGATCCATCCACGTCACCCTCCCTAAGTGCTGGGATTATAGGCATGAGCCACCGCGCCCGGCCCAAGACTTTTTTTGTTACGGTTAACTATATATAACAAAATTTGCCATTTTAACAATTTTAAAAAAAAATTTATTATTTGAGAAAGTCACCCAGGCTGGAGTGAAGTGGTGCCATCTCAGTCGCCACAGCCTCCGCCTCTTGGCTTCAAGGATTCTCATGCCTCAGCCTCCCTGTAGCTGGGACTACGGGTACACGCCACCACACTAGGCTGATTTTTGTGTTTTTAGTAGAGACAGGGTTTTGCCACGTTGACCAGGCTGGCCTCAAACTCTTGGCCTCAAGTGATCCACCCGCGTTGGCCTCCCAAAATGCTGGGATTGCAAGCGTGAGCCACTGCACCCAGCCTAACTTTATATATATATATATATTTTTTTTTTTTTTTTTTTTGATACGGAGTTTCCCTCTTGTTGCCCAGGCTGGAGTGCAATGGTGCAATCTCGGCTCACCACAACCTCCGCCTCCCAGGTTCAAGTGATTCTCGTGCCTCAGACTCCCCAGCAGCTGGGATTACAGGCGTGTGCCACCATACCCAGCTAATTTTATATTTTTAATACAGGCGGAGTTTCTCCACATTGGTCAGGCTGGTCTTGAACTCCTGACCTCAGATGATCTGCCCTCCTCAGCCTCCCACAGTGCTGGAATTACAGGCGTGAGCCACTGCGCCCAGCCTTAGCAATTTTTAAGTGTACAATTAATTGGCATTAATTACATTCACAATGTTGTGCAACCATCTCCACTATCCATTTCCAAAACTTTTTTCATCACCCCAAATAAAAACTCTACATATTAAGGAATAAATGCCCATCCCTACTTCCTTCCATTGCTGATAGCCTGAATCTACTTTCTGTCTCTATGAATTTGCCTATTCTAGATATTTCATATAAGTGGAATCATGTAATATTTGTCCTTTTTGTCTGGCTTATTTCACTTAGCGTAAGGTTTTCAAGGTTCATCCTTGTTAAAGCACATCAGAACTTCATTCCTTTCCATAGTGGAGTAATATTCCATTGTATATACCACATTTCATTATCTGTTCATCTGTTGATAGGCACTTGGATTGTTTCTACCCTTTGGCTATTGTGAATAATGCTGCAGTGAACACTGATGTGCAGGTATCTGTTCGCGTCCCAGTCTTCAGGTTTTTTGAGTATATACCTAGGAGTGTAAATACTCAATACTTAATTTGGCAATGTTTGGTATATACAAAAGAGTATGATTGCTGGGACAAATGGTGAGTCTGTGTTAAACTTTTTGGGAAACTGCCAAACTTTTTTCCGAAATGGCTACACCATTTTACATTTCCACCAGCATTGTGCAGGGTTCCAATTTCTCCACATCTTTACCAACACTAGTTATTTTGTTTTTTTTTTTTTTTTTTGGATTATGGCCATCCAAGGGGGTATAAAATGGTATCTCCTTGTGGTTTTGATTTGTATTTCCTTAATGATTAATGATGTTGAACATCTTTGAATGTTGCTTATTGGTCATCTGTACATCTTCTTTAGAGAAATGTCTGTTCAGTCCTTTTCCTATTTTTATATTGTGTTGTCTTTTTCTTATTGAGTTCTAGGAGTTCTTTATACATTCTGGATATTAAACACTTATCAGATATATGATTTGCAAATGCCTTCTTCCTTTCTGTAGATTTTGTGCATCCCCTTGATGCACAAAAGTTTTTAATTTTGAAGTCTGGTTTATCTGTTTTTTCTTTTGTTGCTTGTTTTTGGTGTCATATTAAGAATCCAAATTTATGGCCGTGAAGATTTACTGCCGTGTTTTTTTCTAACAGTGTTAGTGGTCTTAGTGTTTGTGTTTAGGTCATTGATCCATTTTGAGTTACATTTTTTTTTTTTTTTTTAAATGACATGGAGTTTCCCTCTCATTGTCCAGGCAATCTTGGCTCACTGCAACCTCCACTTCCTGGGTTCAAGTGATTCTCCTGCCTCAGCCTCCCGAGTAGCTGGGATTACAGGCATGTGCCATCACGCCTGGCTAATTTTTTTTTTTTTTTTGAGACGGAGTCTCGCTCTGTCGCCCAGGCTGGAGTGCAGTGGCCGGCTCTCAGCTCACTGCAAGCTCCGCCTCCTGGGTTCATGCCATTCTCCTGCCTCAGCCTCCCGAGTAGCTGGGACTACAGGCGTCCGCCACCTCGCCTGGCTAGTTTTTTGTATTTTTTTTAGTAGAGACAGGGTTTCACCGTGTTAGCCAGGATGGTCTTGATCTCCTGACCTCGTGATCCGCCCATCTTGGCCTCCCAAAGTGCTGGGATTACAGGCTTGAGCCACTGCGCCCAGCCACGCCTGGCTAATTTTATATTTTTAGTAGAGATGGGATTTCTCCGTATTGGTCAGGCTGGTCTCAAACTCCCGACCTCAGGTGATCTGCTAGCCTCGGCCTCCCAAAGTGCTGGAATTACAGGCATGAACCACTGTACCCGGCTTGAGTTAATTTTTTTATATGGTTTGAGGTAGGGGTCTAACTTAGTTTTTTTGAATGTAGAAATACAGTTATCCTGGCACCGTTTGTTGAAAATATTATTCTTTCCCTGTTGAATGGTCTTGGCACTCTTCTAGAAAATCAATTGGTCATAGATGAATGGATTTATTTGTGGACTCTCAATTCTGTTTGGTTGGTCTGTATGACTATCTTTATGGAACACTGCACTGTTTTGATTATTATAGCTTTGTAATAAGTTTTCTGTTTTTTTGTTTTTGTTTTTGAGACAGAGTCTCACTCTGTCACCCAGGCTGGAGTGCAGTGGCATGATCTCAGCTTACTGCAACTTCTGTCTTTCAGGTTCAAGTGATTCTCTTGCCTCAGCCTCCTGAATAGCTGGGATTATAGGCATGTGCCACCATGCTAGAGACCAGGTTTTGCCGTTTTGGTCAGGCTGGTCTCCAACTCCTGACCTCATGTGATCCACCCGCCTCGGCCTACCAAAGTAGTGGGATTATAGGTGTGAACCACTGCGCTCGGCCTACTATAATAAGTTTTTAATCATGAATTATGAGTCTTCCATGTTTGTACTTTTATAAGATTGTTTTGCCTATTGAGGGCTATTTGCTTTTTTTTTGGATAGGGGGGTGGATAGAGTATTGCCCTGTTGCCCAGGCTGGAGTGCAGTGGCAGGATCTTGGCTCACTGCAGCCTCTGCTTCCCAGGTTCAAACAATTGTCCTGCTTCAGCCTCTCCAGTACTTGGGATTACAGGTGCGTGCCTGCATGCCCGGATAATTTTTGTATTTTTAGTAGAGACGGGGTTTTACCATATTGGCCAGGCTGGTCTTGAACTCCTGACCTCAGGTTATCTGCCCGCCTCAGCCTCCCAAAGTGCTGGGATTACAGGCGTGAGCCACCATGCCTGGCTGCCTTTTGCTTTTTAAAGATGTTTACTTTGGCAATATTTTGGGTATACAAAAGAATATATGTGACATATATGTTATAAAGCATAAAATTAAATCAACACCAGTGAACCCTATACCCAACTGAAGAATTGGAACATAATCGGTGTACAGTAAGTACTATTTTTATGTTCCTCCCCATTCCTATTTTTGCCACCCTCCAAGAGAAAACTGCTGTCCTGATTTTGCGTCATAAATTCTTTATTATTTAAACAAATTTTCCACATATCCCTAAATAATATATATTGTTTAACTTGGTTTCCTGTGATTTATTTTTATTTTAAAAATCTTTATTTTATTTATTTATTTGTTACTTTTTTTGAGACAGGGTCTCACTTTGTTGCCCAGGCTAGAGTGCAGTGGCACAGTCATAGCTCACTGCAGTCTTGACCTTCCAGGCCAGGCTCAGGCGAACCTCCCACCTCAGCTTCCCAAGTAGCTTGTACTACAGGCATACACCACCATTGCCAGCTAATTTTGTTTTTCTTTTTTTTTTTTTTTTTTTTTTTTTTGAGACAATCTCACTGTTACCCAGGCTAGAGTACAGTGGTGTGATCTCAGCTCACTGCAATCTCCGCGTCCTTGGTTGAAGTGATTCTCATGCCTCAATCTCCTGAATAGCTGGGATTACAGGTGCACACCACCATGTCTGGCTAGTTTTTGTATGTTTAATAGAGATGGTGTTTATCCATGTTGGTCAGGCTGGTCTCGAACTCCTGACCTCTACCAAAGTGCTGGGATTACAGGTGTGGGCCACCACACCTGGCCGTATTTGTAGTTTTTTAGGAACCTTCATACTGTTCTCCATAGTGGCTGTACTAGTTTACATCCCACCAACAGTGTATAAGAGTTAACTTTTCTCCAAATCCTCACTAGTATCTGATATTTTTTGTCTTTATGATAAGCATCCTAACTGCGGTAAGACGATACCTCATTGTGGTCTTAATTTGCCTTTCCCTGATGATTAGTGATTTTTTGTTTGTTTGTTTGTTTGTTTGTTTTTTCAGACAGAGTCCTGCTCCGTTGCCCATGCTAGAGTGCAGTGGCCTGATGTCAGCTTACTGCAACCTCTGCCTCCCAGGTTCAAGCAATTCTCCTGTCTCAGCCTCCTGAGTTGCTGTTTACAGGCGGACACCACCACGCCTGGCTAATTTTTGTATTTTTAGTAGAGATGATGTTTTACCATATTAGTCAGGCTGGCCTTGAACTCCTGACCTCAGGTTATCTGCCCGCCTCAGCCTCCCAAAGTGCTGGGATTACAGCACTTTGGGAGTGATCCACCTGCCTCAGCCTCCCAAACTGCTGGGATTAAAGGTGTGAGCCACTGTGCCTGGCTGATTAGTGATGTTTAGTGAACATTTTAAAATATATATTTGTTGGCCATTAGTTTGTCTTTTGAGAAATGTCCATTCAAGTCATTTGCCCATTTAAAAATCAGATTGTTTGGGTTTTTTTGCAGTTGAGATGTTTGAGTTCCTTGTATTAATATATTCTGGATATTCTGTCTTTGAAGAATAGTTTGAAGATATGTTCTGCCATATTTTCATTGTGTTGATTGTTTCCTATGCTGTGCAGGATCATTTTAGTTTGATATAATCCCATTTATTTGCTTTTGTTGTCTCTGCTTTTGAAGTCTTATTCATCTTTTCCAAGACCAGTGTCTTTAAGCATTTCCCCTATGTTTTCTTCTAGTAGTTTATAGTCCCAGGCCTTCCGTTTAGATCTTCAATTCATTTTGAGTTATAGACCGGGCACAGTGGCTCACACCTATAATCACAACTCTTTGGGAGGCTGAGGCAGGCGGATCACTTGAGGGCAGGAGTTCAATACCAGCCTGGCCAACATGGTGAAACCCATCCTTACTAAAAATAGAAAAAGATTAGCTGTGTGTGGTGGTGCATGCTTGTAATCCCAGCTACTCAGGAGGCTGAGCCATGAGAATCACTTGAACCCAGGAGGCAGAGGTTGTAGTGAGTCGAGATGGTGTCACTGCACTCCAGCCTGGGCAACAGAGTGAGACTCTGTCTCAAAAAAAAAAAAGAAAAAAAAATTCATTTTGAGTTGATTTTCGTATAGGGTGACAGGTGTGGGGTCTACTTCTGCTTATGGATATGCTGTTTTCCCAGCACCATTTATTGAAGAGACTGTCCTTTTCCAGATGAATGTTCTCGTCACCTTTGTCAAAAATCAGGTGGCTATAGATATGTGGATTAATTTCTAGGTTCTGTTCTGTTCCATTGTCCTATGTGTCTTTTTTTTAATGCCAGTATTATGCTATTTTGGTTATTGTAGCATCGCAGTAAGTCTGGCAGTGTGATACCCCCTTCAGCTGTGTTCTTTTTGTTCAGGATTACTTTGGCTATTCAGAGTCTTTGTGAATTTGAGATATTTTTTCTATTTATTAAGAATGCATTGAGTCTGCAGACTGCTTTGGGCAGTACTCAGCTTTTATTTCTAAGATTCATTGTGGTCTGTGCATTTTCTTTCTTTTCCTTTTTCCTTTTTTTTTTTTTTAGATGTAGTTTTGCTCTCATCGCCCAGGCTGGAGTGCAATGGCACGATCTTGACTCACTGCAACCTCTACCTCCCATGTTCAAGCGATTCTCCTGCCTCAGCCTCCTGGGTAGCTGGGATTACAGGTGGCTGCCACCACATCCAGCTAATTTTTTTTTCTTTTTTGTGTGTGTGTGTTTTTAGTAGAGACAGGGTTTCACCATGTTGGCCAGGATGGTCTCAAACTCCTGACCTCAGGTGATTGACCACCTTGGCCTCCCAAAGTGCTGGGATTATAGGCGTGAGCCACTGTGCCCGGCCGGTCTGTGCATTTTCACTGCTGTGTACAGTTCCACTTATCCACCCTCCTGTTTGTGGAAAGTTATTTTGTTTCTAGTTTTTTGCTATTATGAACAGTCCATTTATATTTCTATCCCTTCTCTTTCAGAACTTTGTCATTTCTGTTTTCCTGAGCCCATAAATCAGATGTCACAGTGCCTGCAGGGATAGAAAGAGTGTGAACAATAGGGAGTGGTGGGGCCTGGTGAACTGGAGAATGTGACCAATCTAAGCCCAAGCTGGTTGTTACTGTGTGGGAATACAGGCCCATGTGGCAACAATCAGCTTTCCAGAGCTTCTGATTCTTTTTCAAAAGCAACTGGAAATCTCAATTTTTAAAATGTAAGATGTTCTACTACTCAAATAGTAATGTTTAATTTTAAATGATTTGTTAAAATGCCACATGTCCTTCCTGTAGAAGATAGCTAAAAAAAAGTTAAAATAAATAAATAATAAAAATGCCGCATGAGCCAAACAATACAGATTTGCAAGTATAGTCCTTCAACCTCCACTTTGCTACTTGTGCCTTGCCCATTGTTGAGTTCAGTTAACTCTTTGCTTAGCTTCTGTGAAGGGCAGCTATCTCCTTTCATTTGCTTCTCTGAAGGACAGTCACCTTCTTTCATTTTAACGCCCCACTGCCTCTGTTTTGAATCTGACTTCTCTTCCTCAGCGCTACTCCTTGTGAAATAGGAAATAGGAAAAGGATTTGAGTCCATCTTCCTAAATTTCTCTGACCACCTGCGATACCATTTACTTCCTTTGTGTGTGTTTGCTTCTTTAGTTGGTGTATAGTTTAGGCTGACAAACAGACTTACGTGGATGTTCTTTATTTCCACATTAAGCTTGTTGTACTTATTTAAAACACAATAAAACAACCACCATCACCAAATACCCAGAACTCTTGGAATTCTGTTTTCCTCCAAAAGAAAAGGAAACCATTTTCTCTGATCGTAGGTGGAAACATGAAAGTAAAAACAATAATTGAAGTAAATTAAGACTCTTAGATGAAGGGAGTTCATACTAGAAATAGATAATCTGTTTAAGCTTGAAGAGTACATCTTTTGAAAACCAAAGTGGCTGGGCATGGTGGCTCCTGCCTGTAATCCCAGCAATTTGCGAGACCAAGGCGGGCGGATTACCTGAGGTCAGGAGTTTGAGAGCAGCCTGGCCAACATGGTGAAACCCCATCTCTACTAAAAATACAAAAATTAGCCGAGTGTGGTGGCACATGCCTATAATCCCAGCTACTCAGGAGGCTGAGGCAGGAGAATCACTTGAACCTGGGAGGCAGAGGTTGCAGTGAGGTGAGATCACACCACTGTGCCCCAGCCTGAGCAACAGAGTAAGACTCCATCTCAAAAAATAAAACTAAAAAAGAAAACCAAAAGAACTGTAATGTTCATAATCAGCAGCAGATGTGGAAGTTCTTTTTTATGAGTACAAGTTTCGTAGATGGTACATATGCAGTTGAGATTAGTAAGCTTTTCCAGGTATGAGTCTGTTTCTTTTTTGGTGTCCTTCAGAGTTAGGTGTTCAGGCTAGTGATAAATCTAAATTCACCTATATGTCAGGAGTTCCCCCACCTACCTCCCTAGCCTGACCTTCTGTCCTTGACCTCAGACGTTTATTTACAACTGCCTGTTGATCGTCCCATAGCTGTCTCAAATTCAATATTTCAAAATTTAATTGGTAATCCTCATAATTGCTTACCCTATGGTAAATTCTCTTTGTCTTACCTCCCAACAGCCGAACAGTCACCAAGTCATATAGATTCTCTTCTTTCTTTTCTTTTTAAACATTTTATTATGGAACTAAAACCGATCATCTTTGTTGAGGTATAATTTGCATACAATAAATGTATCCATTTTGAGTGTGCACAAGTTTTGACTGATGGGTACATCTGTGCAACCATTACTACAATCAAGATATAGAATACATTTCTATTACTCTAGTTTCCTTGTGCCCCTTTGCAGTCAATCCTCTACCCTTGTACCCTTGCCCCAGGCAACCACCAATATAAAATTAATATAGATTAGTTTTGCATTTTCTGAAGTTTCATATAATTAGAATCACAAGCCCGTTTTTAAAATAATTTTTTATGGATATATAATAGATGTACATATTTTGGGGGCACATGATAATACATTTATAAAATTTATAAAGATACGATCAGTTTTGGTCAGACGTGGTGGCCCACACCTGTAATCCCAGCACTTTCAGAGGCCATGGTGGGAAGATCTCTTGAGCCCGGGATTTCAAAACCAAACTGGGCAACATAGGGAGACCCCCATCTCTACAAATAAAAAAAATTAGCTGGGCTTGGTGGTGTACACCTGTGGTCCCAGCTGCTTGGGAAGCTGAGCTGGGAGGATCACTCAAGCCTTGGAGGTCGAGGCTGCAGTCAGCCATGATGGCACCACTGTACTCCAGCCTGGGTGGCAGAGTGAGACCCTGTCCCCCAAAAAATGAAAAAAATAAAAACTCAGTGTAATTGGGATATTCATCACCTTAAATATTTGTCTTTATGCTAGAAACAATAAAATTATTTCCCTCTAGGGTAGCCAAGACAATCTTGAGCAAAAAGAACAAAGTTGGAGGCATCACGCTACCTGACTTCCAGCTGTACTACAGGGCTATGGTAACCAAAACAGCGTGTTGCTGGTACAAGAACAGACACATAGAACAATGGAACAGAATAGAGAACCCAGAAATAAGACCATACACCTACAACTATCTGGTCTTCATCAAACCTGCCAAAAACAAGCGATGAGGAAAGGATTCTCTATTCAATAAATGGTGCTTGGATAACTGGCTAGCCATATGGAGAAAATTAAAACTGGACCCCTTCCTTACACCATATACAAAAATCAACTCAAGATGGATTAAAGACTTAAATGTAAAACCCAAAACTGTAAAAATCCTGGAAGACAACCTAACCAATACCATTCAGGACATAGGCACAGGCAGAGATTTCATGATGAAGATGCCAAAAGCGATTGCAACAAAGCGAAAGTTGACAAATGAGATCTGATTAAACTGAAGAGATTCTGCACAGCAAAAGAAACTATTAACAGAGTAAACAGACATCCTACAGAATGGGAGAAAATTTTTGCAAACTGTGCGTCTGACAAAGGTCTAATATCCAGCATCTAAAGGAATTAAACAAATTTACAAGTAGAAAACAATCCCATTTAAAAAGTGGGCAACAGACATGAACAGACACTTTTCAGAAGCAGACATACAACAATCATGACAAAAAGCTCAATATCACTGATCATTAGAGAAGTGCAAATCAAAACCACTAGTTACCATCTCACACCAGTCAGAATAGCTGTTGTTAAAAAGTAAAAAAATAACAGATGCTGGTAAGGTTGTGGAGAAAAAGAAACGTTTACATACTGTTAGTGGGAGTGTAACCATTGTGGAAGACAGTGTGGTGATTCCTCAGAGACCTAAAGACAGAAATACCATTTGACCCAGCAATCCCATTACTGGTTATATACCCAAAGGAATATAAATCATTCTGTTATAAAGACATATACACATATATATTCATTGCAACACTATTCATAATAGCAAAGACATGGGATCAACCTAAATGCTCATCAATGATAGACTGGACAAAGAAAATGTGGTACGTACACCATGGAATACAATGCAGCCATAAAAAAGAATGAGATCATGTTTTTTGCAGGGATATGGATGGAACTGGAGGCTAAATGATGGACATATAGAGGGGAACAACACACACTGGGGCCTATGGGAACGGGGAGTGGGGAGGGTGCAGGAGGGAAAGGATCAGGAAAAATTACTGATAGGTACTAGGTTTAATACCTGGGTGATGAAATAATATGTACAACAAACCTCCATGACACAAGTTTACCTATTTAACAAACCTGCATATGTACCCCTGAACTTAAAAGTAAAAAAAAAAAAAATTCCTTCTAGCTATTTTGAAATACATAATAGATTACTGTAAGCTATTGTCACCCTACTGACCTATCAAATACTAGGTCTTATTTCTTATTTCATCTATCAAGCTGTATATTTGTACCCTTTAATCAACCCCTCCTCCCCGCTACCCTTCTTGGCCTCTGGTAACCACCATTCTACTCTCTATCTTGAAATCTACTTTTTTAGTGCCCACATATGAGTGAGAACATGTGATATTTGTCTTTCTGTGCTTGACTTATTTAATATAATAACCTCCAGTTCCATCCATGTTGCTGCAAGTGACAGGATTTCATTCTTTTTTATGACTGAATAATATTCCATTATGTATATATACTACATTTTCTTCACTTGATCTTAGCCAAAAGGCCAAGAAGCAGTGTATACCACATTTTCTTTATCCATTCACCCATTAATGGATATCTGGGTTAGAATCATATGCTCTTTTATGTCAAGCTTTTTTCACGCAGCGTAATGTTTTTGAGATGTATCCATCTTGTTGTGTATAGTAGCAGATTATTATTTTTTTCTTTTTATAGCTAAACATTATCATTATGGAACTTTTAAGACATGTACCAAAGTAGAGTGGATATGATGAATTCCCATAAAGTCGTTTACCAGCTTCCATAATTAGCAATATTCTGACATCTTTGCTTCATCTCTAAACTCACCCTGTAAACTCAGTCCTAGTTTGACTAGGGTGGGGTAGGGAAGGCTAGAGTTTTTTATTTATTTTTATTTATTTATTTTTTCTTTTTCTGAGACAGAGTTTTACTCTGTTGCCCAGGCTGGAGTGCAGCAAGTGGCGCTATCATAGCTCACTGTAGCCTTGAATTCCTGGTGATCCTCCCGCCTCAGCCTCCAGTGTACCTGGGACTATAGGCACATGCCACCATGCCCTGCTAAATTTTTTTTTTTTTTTTGAAACAGGGTCTCACTCTGTTACCCGGATGGGAGTGCAGTGGCGTGATCTCAGCTCACTGCAGCCTCAACCTCCTCATGCTCAGACAATCCCCCCATCTCAGACTCCTGAGTAGCTGGGACTACAGGTGTGCACCACCACATCTGGCTAATTTTTATATTTTTTGTAAAGATAGGGTTTTGCCATGTTGCCCAGGCTGGTCTCGACCTCTTGTGCTCAAGCAGTCCCCCTGCATCAGCCTCCCAAGGTACTAGAATTACAGGCATGAGCCACTGTTCCTGGCTGGAGTATTTTAAAACAAATTGCAAATGTCATGTTATTTCACCCACAAATACTTCAATGTGTCTTACTAATTCTTAAGGACTTAAAAATTCGGTAGAGGTGGGGCATGGTGGCTCACAATTGCAATCCTAGCACTTGGGAGGCTGAAGTGAGAGAATTACTTGAGGCCAGGCGTTTGCGACCAGCCTGGGCAACATAGCAAGACTATGTCTCTACAAAAAATGAAAAGAAAAATTAGCCAGATCTGGTGGCATGCACCTGTAGTCCCAGCTACTTGGAGGCTGAGACAGAAGGATCTCTTGAGCCCAGGAGTTCAAGGTTACAGTGAGCTATAATCAGGCCACTGCACTCCAGCCTGAGTGACAGAGCAAGACCCTGTCTCCATAAACAAACAACAATGAGTAGAGTATCACTGTTATCATGTTAATATTGTAAAAACTCCAGTACTTCCTTAATATCATCTAATCCTCAGTCCATATTCAGTCTTCCCAGTATCTCAGGATATCTTTTTCCAGTTGGTTTGTTCAAAGCAGAATCCAAACATGATGCTGCACACATTGTATTTGGTTGATATGTCTCTTAAGTCTCTTTTAATCTGTAACAGTTCTGTTTTCCCAACCCTTTTTTTTGTCTTTCCATGCCATTTATATGTTGCAGAAACTGGATCACTATCCAGTTGAATTCTCCAGCTGCTGAATTTGGCTGATTATGTCTATATGGAGTTGCCTAATAAGGTCCTTATCTCTCTCCTTCCTTGAAATTGGTCATTAAATCTAGAGGCTTAATCAGATTAATTTACTTTTATTATTATATATTTTTATGATTTATTTTTTCTTTCTATATGTATAGTTATTGCTTTAGATAAGATCCATCATAGGCTGGGTGCAGTGGCTCATGCCTATAATCCCAGCACTTTGGGAGGATCACTTGAGGTCAGGAGTTCAAGACCAGCCTAGCCAACATGGTGAAACCCTGTCTCTACTAAAAATATAAAAATGAGCCAGGCGTGGTGGCGGATGCCTGTAATTCCAGCTACTGGGGAGGCTGAGGCAGGAGAATTGCTTGAACCTAGGAGGTGGGGTTGCAGTGACCCAAGATCACGCCACTGCACTCCAGCCTGAGTAACAGAGCAAGACTCCATCTCAAAAAAAAAAAAAAGACTAATTATCTATTTTTACCTTGATCCATTGTAGTCATCTAAAGGGTCAGTTTTCCTCAAGTCTCTCACCTGTATCCCCCATGCAGATGCCAGGGTGCTTCCACAGTAGTAGTAATAATATGGAAATTTATGTATGTTAATCCTCTGTTTAAAATATTGGGGCCAACTGCAGTGTCTAATGCCTGCAATCCCAGCACTTTGGGAGACCAGAGTTGGAGGATTGATTGCATGAGCCTAGGGGTTCAAGACCAGTGTGGGCAACATAGCGAGACTCCCATCTCTACAAAACATTTAAAAATTAGTGGGATGTGGTGGCATACACCTGTAGTACCAGCTGCTCAGAAGGCTTAGGCGGGAGGATCCCTTCAGCCCAGCAACTCAAGGTTGCAGTGAGCTATGATTGTGCCACTACACTACAGCTTGGGCAATAGAGTGAGACCCTGTGTCTTAAAAAAAGAAATTTTTTTTTTTTGAGGCAAAATCTCACTCTTTTTGCCCAGGCTGGAGTGCAATGGCATGATCTCGGCTCACTGCAACCCCTGCCTCCCAGGTTCAAGCGATTCTCATGCCTCAGCCTCCCAAGTAGCTGGGATTACTGCAGGTACCTGCCACCATGCCTGGCTAATTTTTGTATTTTTAGTAGAGATGGGGTTTCACCATGTTGGCCAGGCTGGTCTCGAACTCCTGACCTCAGGCGATCTGCCTGCTTCAGCTTCCCAAAGTGTTGGGATTACAGGTGTAAGCTACCACACCTGGCCAGAAAAAAATTTTTAATGAAATAAAATATTTTGTTGACTCTTTATATCCTCTAGGAAAAATGCCTAAGCTTCTGTGCTTAGCATACATAATTCCTCATAATCTACTTGCATGTCCCTTGCTTACTTTTTCCAGTTACAACTCCAGCATATTCACTTTTTAACCCCATTTATTTATTCAGCAGGCATTTTGAGGGTGCCTACTCTTTACCAAGTATAAGGGATTAATCCTCCCAGACTTACAGGTTGTGTTACTCAGCCCTCTCAGCAACTTCTGGGGAAGCCACATCTTACACTCTGCTGCAGTGTAGCACTTCGAATCTGAGTTCAGAGGTTGGGAGATGAACCAGAACTCCATTGGGTCCACCTCTTGGAGCATGGAGCTGGAGGTAGTACTGTTAAGAAAGAAGACAAAGGTAGAGCAGCCAGAACTCTTGATAAGCAAGCAGCCAAGGCTTCGGAGGCACAAGGACCTACCTGAGTGAATCTAAAGAGACACATAAGCCAGATCTGCTTTAGGTGTTCTCACTAAGTGCTCATTCAGTGAGTTCTATTCATGGGGGATTAAGGGCAAAGCTTATGATTTACTAGGAACATCGCTAACTGCAGTCACTGTCATGAGGGCAGTTCTCTTTTTACCTTACAAGTTACTCCTTTTGGCGGAACATTTGTAACGTTCTGTCAGAGTGGATTGTAACATAACTCAGAATCAGTATCTCGTTATCTACTCTTTTTTGTTATGTCTTAGACTATGTTGCTAAGTTTTTAAAATTTGCTTTGTCTTACAGACCATCGTGATGAATGACTGTATTATCCGAGGGGATCTGGCAAACGTAAGAGTTGGACGTCATTGTGTTGTAAAAAGTCGTAGTGTCATAAGGCCACCATTCAAGAAATTCAGCAAAGGGTATGTAATTTAATTACTTGTTCAAGTCTTGGGCAAGAAGCTGCCACTGGTGGTATGGTCCATATACCATAAGTTGTGGCATAATGACTAGGTCCATCCTGTTGTTTGAAGCACTAAGTAAGAGTTCACCATAATGAACACAACTCTGCTGGTGGTTGTCTCAGTCTGGTTGATGATTGGTTGCCACAAACAGAATCCACTTATACACTGGCAAAAGCAAGGGGTTTCTGATCAAACAGACTGGCATATATAATGGAACCTAAGAGCAGGAAAAGGAGCAAGCCAGGCCTCACAAGGGACCGGAACCTGGAATTGGACAGCTAGCTGGAATCAAGACAGTTTTGTCTACCTATCCCTCTCTGTATCTGAAATTGTATTTTTTCTTCTATACTGCCCTTCTCTGCATTTCTACTTCCATTTTCTCTCTCACAGATACCTGCCCCATTTGTTCATGGAGACTACCTTGCTGACTCACATTCTAATTTATATCATTTCTCCATTTAGGCTTCCAGCAGACACCAACTAGAGACCTTATGTGTCATTTCCAAACTCCTGAGAGAGAGAATCTGATTGGCTCACCTTAAGTATCCATGATCTGAACAGCTTTGACCCAAAGGGCGGAGTCAAGTCAGGTCCACTGATCCTTCAGTGGGAATAAAGACTATCCAAGAAAGGCATGGACAGAGCAGGCAAACTGACCACCATAGCTGATATGGTGCTAAAAGTATTCTCTTTGCCTCTTTACCTCTCTCCTCCTTGGCTAATTGCCCTCCTGGCACCCATCTGCATTTCATCCAATAAGTCAGCAAGCATTTATTGAGTACCTTCTTCATGCCCGCAGCTGGGTTATAAGCTGAGAATATATAAAGATAGATAAAATAAGATTCCTGCCTCAAAGTTCCCAAAGTCTAGTTGTAGAAACAATTAACATAATCAGATAGTGACATGTGACGGCTACTATATGGTGTGATACACCTGTCACAGAGGTATGAACACGGTTAGGAAGGAACAGAAAAGGGAGCAATTAACTCAAACTAATGATAATACCTAGAAGTATATCATGCAGAAATAATCCCACATGTCCAGTAATGATACTGGATTCTAGGCTTTCCATGACATACAAGAACTGGATCAGGGAATCATTATAAAAAATTCACATGATTAGCTTTGAAGGCTATTAGGGGGAAACCAGAAAACCTCCTGGTACCCTTTTATGGTTTTATACGGTGTGACTGAAACACTACTAGAGATGGTGATTAACAGCATTATTGGGTTGGATATGGCGCAGGAAAAGCACCAGGAGTGAACAAGGGTTTTATTGCTGAATGAAGGGATGTGTAAGTAGGAATAGTACATGTGAGAAATGCAGAAATATGAAAGTGTAAATAGCAAAACGTGAATAGAAGCTGAATGTGGATTTTTTTCTACCTGCATTTCATACCAGAATCAGATAATACTATCAAACTTGGAATCTTAAATTTAAAAATTAAAGAACTGTCAGTACTGCTACAGACCGTGATGAGATCAAGGAATGCATTGCTGCACAGGAGGTACAGACCAAAAATAGTAATGGTTAAGGAAGATTTAAACAAATTATAGGTTCATAGAGGACAGGTCTCATCTCTGAAAAAATATTCTGAACAGAATAGAACAGAATTGGAAGGAGCTAATGAGCATCTAGCACTTTATATTCATTCCAGTCCAAATATTTTACATCCCAAGGTATAGAAATTACGTACAAATGTGATCACAGAACCACTGTCAGTGACATTTGAGGAACCCTAGAGAATGGGATGGGAATGATGTTAGATATCTGGAGAAAGCCTGCTGACTCCTACTCAAAGTCAATTAAGTTTTTCCTAAAGCCATGGACTAGGTAACGTCTCCTTGTTATATGTGCTCATAACTTGATATTGTGTTTCTGTATCCCTTATCATAGTTGTCACTACTTACTATTTAATCTCTTTTCTTGATTGTAAGCTGCTCGTGGACAGGGTTCTATCTCTTTTGTCATGGTTGTAGCCCTGATCTCTAGCATTGAGTCTGGCACATAGTAGGCACTCACTGAAATCTGTGAATGAATAAATTTTTAGAATGCTGAATGTGGAAATTATAACTCATGATCCTAATGTCAATTCCCTGAAACATTATAGGCCAGGTTAGTAAAAATGTGATCTGTGAGCATTTTCAAAGGAAGTGGGAATGAACAAACGTTCATTGATTTTTATTTGGTACCTGCTGTTTTAGCTTTGAAGATCTTGCCCCTCCTGCCTTGGTTTTTCCTTGCATATTTCTTTGGTGTACTATTGCAATTTTGAACTAGTAATCACATTGATTTTCTTCAATATTGTATAATTTTTCTAGCCTGAGGTTTCTTTCCTTGCTGGGGACAGTCTTGCTAAGATGATAAAGTTCAGATTAGGATCTGTAGTTCTATAAACCTTGACCCAAAGTACATCATCTTGACCTTTCTTTGTTCATCTTCTTTTCCTCTTCTAGTGTTGCATTCTTTCCTTTACATATTGGGGACCATGTCTTTATTGAGGAAGATTGTGTGGTCAACGCAGCTCAGATTGGTTCCTACGTTCATGTTGGGAAGAACTGTGTGATTGTGAGTATGATGACTTGGCTGGCAAAGCAGCCTCACTTTCCCTCTAGCTCCTATCCCTCACATCAATGGGACCCTGTTTCTGTGACCAAGCAGGGTAGCAGTGGTTTCGTCTTCCCATAGTTGGATTTTTCTTTTTTTTTTTTTTGAGGCGGAGTCTCGCTGTGTCACCCAGGCTGGAGTGCAGTGGTGCGATCTCGGCTCACTGCAAGCTCCGCCTCCCGGGTTTACGCCATCCTCCTGCCTCAGCCTCCCGAGTAGCTGGGACTACAGGCGCCCGCCACCACGCCCGGCTAGTTTTTTGTATTTTTAGTAGAGACGGGGTTTCACCATGTTAGCCAGGATGGTCTCGATCTCCTGACCTTGGGATCCACCCGCCTCGGCCTCCCAAAGTGCTGGGATTACAGGCTTGAGCCACCGCGCCCGGCCAAGTTGGATTTTTCTTGACAGATACGGAATTTTTTTCAGCCGGGCGTAGTGGCTCATGCCTTTAATTCCAGCTTTTTGGGAGGTTGAGGTGGGTGGATCACTTGAGGTCACGAGTTTGAGACCAGTCTGGCCAACATGGTAAAACCCTGTCTCTAGAAAAATACAAAAATTAGCTGGGCATGGTGGTGCATGCCTGTAATCCCAGCTACTCGGGAGGCTGAGGCAGGAAAATCACTTGAACCCAGGAGGCAGAGGTTGCAAAGAGCCAAGATTGCACCACTGCTTTCCAGTCTGGGCAACAAAGCGAGACACTGTCTTAAAAATAATAAATAAATAAAAAGATTTGGAATATTTTCTAGACATTGATACTGGCAAGCGTTTATCAAGCCTCCTCTATATAATGTTAAATGCTTTCCTTGGATGATTTCATTTAACCCTCACAACCATTCAAAGGTGTTACATGTTATCCCTATTTGCAGATGAGAAGACTGATGACCTTAAATATTAAGGGATTTGGGGCCAGGTGTGATGACTGTCGTCTGTAATCCCAGCACTTTGGGAGGCCAAGGCAGGAGGATCGCTTGACCCCAGGAGTTCAAGACCAACCTGGGCAACAAAGCAAGATTCTTTCTTTTTTAAAAAAAACAAAAGTTAAGGGATTTGATAGGGCTAGAAAGCAGTAGACCTGGGATTTAAACCCAGGCAATATGATTATTAGCTATGCTGCTGTATGGCCTACTTGTTGCCTTACTTCATGGAGCTTACAGTCTAATGGGAGTAAGGAAATCTGAAGGGTGAGTTGAAATTGGGGGAGGACAAGCATTTCAGGAAAGGGATTCGCATGCGTAAGGAAGGGTTCGAGTCATCAAAAGGCATTTACATGTAATTCAGGGTGCAAGCGGGCCCCTTGCTCAGCAGAATCTGTAGGACCCTGGTCCACTGGAGCCTAGGAATAGGTTGATTTAACCCAATCAAGGCTTAACAAGGTTGGATTTCCTGTGATTTCTTAGATGATGAGCTTGATTTCAGATGGAATTTATGAGAAGCATGTGTAGGGAAAATGTTTTCTGCATTTTAGATTTGTACTCCAGACTAGATTCTAGGAAAAGCCAAGACTCTGTTTCTTTAATGACCATTCCCATTAATATGGAGCCAGCTCTCTGCCCTGGATAAGACTCAGACCCTGAAATATCAAAAAACTTGCAGAAACCAAACAGTTCACATTCCAGGAACTATGAGTGTACAGCAAAGGTGAACAGAAAGTCTTTGGGACAAGGGGAAAGTTAGTAAAGTTCATCCTCTTCCCTCACCCTAATTGCTTGGCAAAAACTAGCCTTCCAGCTGGGGTTTTCTGATATTTTCCTTAGCAAAGTGAAGATATTACCGCAGTAGCCTAGTCGTATAACCCTGTCGTTTATTCTCAGAGCAAAATGTCTGAAAGGTTAAATCCAAGTTCTATTCCCAGTGCTTAAGAAATTCTAATCCTGTTGTCAGGTGCTCTTGTTTTTATGCCACTTTTTAATACATCACTTCATGATAATAGTCATTGTTCCATATTGGCAGTACTTGCTGAGCCTTGACAAATACTCAGTCTCAGGAGAGATTCTTTTAGAATTCTAGAACTTTAACACTGGAAGTAACTCTTTTAGTCCAGCCATCCCCATCACACATAGATCCTTCCTATAACATCCCATGTGGTAGTCTTAACTTCCGTTTGGATATGTGAAGATGGAGGTGTTCATCAGAATTGCCCAGATGCCTGAAGGAAAAGCTTAACAAGCAATATTTATAGGCACTGTTGCTGTACTATGAGTTTTACATTTATTCTCTCTATGACAACCCCCCTACAGATTGGTTTTCCATTCTGTTTCACAGATGAGGAAACCAAGGCTCCAAGATGCTAACTTTCTTGCACAGGATATATAGGTAGCTGTAGTATTAGCAGCATGGCTGCAGTTGTTAACTCCTTGGAAAACTCTCTAGGGAAGAATAAAGAAGTAGTTTCAGGCCGGGCGCAGTGGCTCATGCCTGTAATCCCAGCACTTGGGGAGGCCGAGGCAGGAGGATCACTTGAGGCCAGGAGTTCAAGACCAGCCTGGCCAACATGGTGAAACCCTGTCTCTACTAAAAATACAAAAAAATTAACTGGCCATGGTGGCGGGCACCTGTAATCCCACCTACTTGGGAGGCTGAGACAGGAGAATTGCTTGAACCCAGGAAGTGGAGGTTGCAGTGAGCCAAGATCATGCCACTGCACTCCAGTCTGGGCAACAGAGTGAGACTCCATCCCCCCACCACCACATCCCAAAAAAAGTGGTTTCAACTTTTACCTCCTCAGCTATTGCCAGTACATTTATGCCTAAGAAATACCTACATTTTGAATGTTTAATTTGATTGATCAGTTTACCCAGACAGCTTCTGAAACCCAGTTAAGCATTATTTCTCTTAAGTGGGCAAAATGGCCAACCAGTGGACAGAGCAGGTGCCTTCAGGCTGCATGGTGGCTGGTATACACAGTGAAAATATCCCATCAACTAGTCTTCTTTTCCAGGGCCCTTTGTGTGTGGATCCCTCCATGGGACTATATCATGCCTCACGTAGCCCGTTGGGTGTCCTTTTACTCAGTGCCTCATGAACTTAATCTGAGTTAGTAGGAGCTTAGTCATGACAGAAATTCTTTGGGTTTATGTTAATTTGAGGTCACCAGGGAAGATAGTTAGTTGCCATATTTTTGAAATTGCCACTAGCAGGTAACCCATGGAAGAGGACTTTACAAGGAAGAATGAAGAACTATAGTCATAATGTGCTTTTGAGCTAAAGATGTTGTCAAGTATCGTCAGGGCTGTTATCTACCTCGCTGGAGAGAGATCAGCCACTTGGGAAATTCAGAGCCACTTGGGAAATTCACATGCTTTCATAAGAAGTTCATTTAGCAATCTACCTTTTCCTAGAAAAACATATGATTTAAGTGTTTAATAGTGGGGAAAAATTTAAACACAACCAAATCAAAGTGTCTTCTTCATGTTCTTTGCTAAAATCTGAGATCTGGACTGGTTAGCATTGTCCTGGTATTTGTAAAGATTTCCACACTCTCAGTCAGGTATATTTTCTGATTGTCTAGCCAGGATACCAGTGAACTAATAGGTCCTGATGTAAATGCAGTCAAAAATGACCAAAACTTTCATTTCCTCAGCAAGGCGTCTGAGGTACAGCTGTAAACTGTACACAGAAGCCCTACTTTTCCCTTAGCCCATGAAACAGATGAGTCTCTCAGACCTTATTTCTTGCTCTCTAAATGCAGTGGATCATGGCAGAATTGAAAAGTGGTGACAGTGGTTAAAGTCTGGGATGAGGTTCAAACATCCACATGACTATCACTCACCTGTGGGAGAACAAGTGAACTAATAGTTTCATATCCAAATGAATTTGTCAGGATTTTTCCAGTTTGAATCGACAAAGGAGCAAACCAACCAACCAACCTTAAGCTGGTGGGTGCAGAGTGGAATGGGTGGTGAATGTAAACCAAGACTACAGGAGTAGATCCTAATGTCATGGCCAAATGGCTCCAGGGCTTCAGTCCATGTTGTAAGAATTAGTCTATCTCTGTGCTGCTCTCCTCTGGGAGGTTCACTCTCAGACAGGTTCTTCCTTCATGGAAATAAGATGCCTATTCCAGTCTTCCAGCCTGTCCTCTGGAAACCCCAGTGGGAAGTGCTGCTTTCCCCAGCAGTCCCAGCAAAAACCCTGAGGTTGGGGTCCATCAGACTAATTGGGATCATATGCTGATCCCCAGCACCTGTTACTGTGTCCAGGCTTGGGGTTTGGTGTGTGGGCTGTGGGGTGAAGCACATGGATGAGATGGGGATGGGCGGGTTACCAAGGAAAATACAGGTTCTGTTACCAGAAGAAAGGGGAATGGATGGTGGACAAGCAAAAGCACAAATGTCCACTAAATCAAAGGGAAAATTCAACAGAGCTCACGGAAGACTGAAATTCAGTCTGTAATGCCTGAGACATTTTGTCCTGTCTCTAGCATACAGCCTTCCCCCGCAAATGTACACAAACACACACTGTCACAACCTTGCTGCCTCCTCCTCGTCAGGTACCACCTGAAGCAGGAAATTGCAACCAAGCCTCTTGTCACTGTCTCTGGCTATTACATGATATCATGAATGGGGAAAATAGAAAGGAGCCTTTCACACAGTAGACTAGACAACTTTTACTCCCATTTCCTGATCCATTTCCTATTAACAAGATTTTAATTTCAGGGGCGCCGATGTGTGTTGAAAGACTGCTGCAAAATTCTTGACAACACAGTATTACCTCCAGAAACTGTGGTCCCACCATTCACTGTCTTCTCAGGCTGCCCAGGTAACCTTGTGTGTTGATTTATTTTAACTTCCTAAAACTCAATTATATTTTCCATCACAAGAGTAATGCATACAATTCCTATCTCTGGCAATATGTTGATAGAGCTAACTTAGAAATTCACCTGTACAAAGTACCTGGAAATGCTACCTAACATTTAAACTGTTTAAATGCATAATTAGGTTCACCAGAAAATAAGGAAATTATGAAGGGCCAAACACAAAGAGGAAACTAAGCCCAGGCTGTGAGATTGCACGAGTTAATGCTCTCTTCATCATAGAGTGGTTTCAGGGGTGATACTCATGTTGGAACGGAAATAAAGCTTTGGATCCACACATGACAGAGAGATCCTCAGATAACTCTTAAAGGATTCCCTCTCAAGGAAAAGTCGATGTGAAACAAATCTGCTGCCAACACAGAGAATGTACAGGAAAACATTTCTTGCCTGGCCTGGGCTCTGGGTAGAAAAAGTCTGTCTAGAGAATTTTAATGCTGGGCTTACCCTCACATTGGTCATGAGTTTAATTTATACATTCCACATGGCCCAGGAATTCCCAGACTGAAAAGTTAGTATAAAGCATGGTCTAAGACCAGCAATACCTTGAGGATACCTGAGAGGGGCAAATATTAATACATTATCTCCAGACCTTGGCTGATAGAATACTCACAAGTAAAGCCCATCGGGAGCCTGGAGTTCCAAATTATAAAACGTGAGGAAACGAAAGTGATACATACTTCTCTCAGAAAACTTGGAAAACACTGAAAAGCAGAAGGAAGAAGAAAACCTCACATTGCCTTAGCCCTACCCCAAGACAGTATCTTCTTCTCCATGTTGTTTTACACAGCTGAAATCATGTAGCATATACAGAAGCATGTCATAAATTCACAGATGGAAAATGATATGAACAGAGAGATTTGACAGTATATGATACCTACCACTGGGTGGTTTAATTGTTTTTCCAATTAAAAAATAAATCTCATCTCTCAGATCATTGAATCTGAGTTTCTAAGATGAACAGAATCATCATTCAGATTCTTTGGGGAGGCATTTGGCCATTCTACCGTGTCATACATCTCTGCTTTTGCAGAGGAGGAAGGAAAGACTTTTGTTTAGTAATTTCTCCATATTGGGGTCCTGCTGTGAAAAAGTTTAGCTGTTCTTAGCAAGCGCTGGACCAGAACAGCCCCAGCAATTGTTTAAGTGATTGTCAGACATGCATCTGATTGAAGTGAGAGGGATATTGCCAGAGAAATATCTTAATCTCTTGTAACTTCTTTAAGCTTCTTAGAGCTGGGTCTTTCTTTCCCCAGGACTCTTCTCAGGGGAGCTCCCGGAGTGCACTCAGGAGCTGATGATTGACGTCACCAAGAGCTACTACCAGAAGTTTTTGCCGCTGACACAAGTCTAGCATCTCTGCCTCATGTCTTGAATCTGCTTGAGCTCTAAGATGAACCTGAGGACAAAGTGAGCCAGTCAGCACCTAGAAAAAACTCTCTTGTCTTTGACATCTACCACCCTCCTCCTTTTAAAAAATTTCTTTAGAATTTCTCAATCCTCAAGGCTCTAACCTCTTAAGAATTTACTAACAGACAGACTATCTGGAGGAGTTATCTTCAAATGCTGTGCTTACACCTTATCTGTGAACAGTCACTTTGTACCATTATCTGTGGAACACAGAATCATCTGTTCCCAACGCTCCAGCCCCTTGGTCCTGTGGATGGCTGGATCCTGCCTGAAACGGACCTGCAGAGCAGCAGCACCCTTCCGGTGTGGAGGCTGTGTAGCTGGTGTGCTGCTCACGGCCATACACTACCCATGCTGAGAGCCTCTCACACAGGTAATGCCCAGCTTTGCTGCTGCTAACACATTTGGCCAGTTGTTGGCAATTGTTCATAACCCTGGGAAAGGTGTTTGTGACTTTTCAGAGCCCAGATTCCTGTTGGCTCTTAAAACTTGAGGGTAGGGGTGATTAGTGTTTCTCTCTTTCCTTCCCAAAATGACCTTAGCTGTCCTAGGGTAGTTAGTAAAAGACTTTTTAGCATTTTGACCTGGGGCCTTTGGCTTTCACTAAAAGTGGGGACCTCAGCATCCCAGATTGTAATTTTGCCAAGTGTTAGATTTGAGTCTCTCATGTGAAGGCATTAGGCAGTTACTGCTTGCCTCAAGGTACTTACCTTATTTCATTGAAGACACCACATTTGTGAACTCTTGCTCCCTGGCCTAGAACCATTCAACCCACCCTGTATTTGCTATAAACTCCACAATTCACACCAAAATGTCTGTACTCTGAGTCCATTCGCATATATACATGAAGGGCTCGTAAAATCAGTTTGTGGGCACAGAGCCCCAGGAGTAAATGAAGTTGCTAGGGCTGTTCTTACCATCTCCTTCTGACCAGATAGCACAATCTTTCCTGGTTCTGCTCTGACCTCTTAGCTTAGAAAGAAGATTTAGAAGTTAGAGGCTAAGCAGGTTGTCCTTGCTTAATGCTCTGATCCATAAGTGAATAGCACAGAACAGTTCAGTCTTGAAGATTAGAATTTAGCAAGAGCTATCCTGACTTAATATCCAGTTGCGGGGGTTGCAAAACAGAATAGCTGTATGTAATCATTGCCACTAGTTCCATCTAGAACTCCTTTCTAGCTTGTCATTTTTTAAATGTTTATACATTAAAACCACCAAAATAAATAGCTTCTCCATGCATTTAGGGCCACGACAGCTGACAGCTCCAGACCTGCATCCTCCCAGCTTGGGGGCCCTGAATGAAAGGTTTCTTCCCTTCCAGTTCTAATTTGGAAATTCCCAAAGTTCTCAGTGGTTTGTTGTGAGTTCCATGTCCTCTTGGGTCAGTCACTATGGCCATGCGTGTTTGGCCACATGATTAATCCAGTCTGGGTCATGACCTTTTCTTCATCCGAAACAAAATGGTGGGAAGACAAAAACAGTAGCTACTACAAACAATAGGAGTTTATAATTATGTGCTGATGTATTCGAAGATGTGTTGACAGTAGTGAGTGTGTATCCTAGGAAAGGCGAGCTGGACTCTGTCTCCATGGTGGCTCTCACCCCAGGGACCTAGGAACAGCCTGTCACCACATAATTACTTTTATAACCCTAGAGAAGAAAATCTCCTTATCCTCAGAATACTTCTAGAACAGCCAGATGGGAAGGACCTTGGTTGGGACTCTTTCCAGTTCACTTGGGGCAGAAAGAATTTATGGCTCATATAGCTGAAAAGGATGGGCTAGATTGGGCTTCAGGCTGCATCCCAGGACTCCAAACTGAGATCTGTCTCTTTGGCTCTCAGCTCTGCTTTCATTTGAGTTGGCTTTATTCTCGGGCTTCACAGTGTGGCCGGCCCCACAGCACCAGTTTTTGATAAAAAGAGCTCCCCTTTGCTGACAGAACTGCTGGATTTGGTTCTCATTGGTCCAGACGAGGAAGGTATCCAGCCTCAAGTCATCATTGTGGCCAGGAAGATGGAATACACCAAATGGACAGGCCTGGCATGTACCCACAGAGACTGAGAGTTGGTGCTGGTGGTTGTGGCAGATGATATTACCTGAAGGGACGAATGGGTGCTGGGCAGGAAAAAGCGTCAGCTGTCCAGGCCTCTCCTCTTTCCCTGGTATCTTCATTTTCCTCCCTCTCCCTGCTGTCCCTTAACCCTCTGCCCAGTCTCTCATTACTCCTGGTCTTGGGAGGTACCTTCTGAGGATACTCCACTGGGGGTACCTGATTAGAGGGCAGGGGGAGAATACTGCCTAGCCAAAGTGGGTGTTCAATAAAGAACCATTTGGAGATGGTCTTCTGTCTGGAACTGCTTCCTTTTTTTTTTATTTTTTTCCTCCAGATGAGCTGACTGGGCCATGGAACTGCTTCCTTATGATGCCCATAGCACCTTACCGAGGGGCCCTTATCAATAGAGTTTTAGTTATGTACCTGTGTTCTTGTCTGAACCCCCACTAGCTGTGAGCTCCTGAGGAGTCAGGCCTGAGTCTGTGGGTCATCTAGCACATCCTTAATAGAATGATTGCCTTGATGCGACCACCCTCACCCCCAACCCTCACATACCCCACCAGCATGCCTCAGACCTTACTCCAGCTCCAGATAAGTCTCAGATTGCAGGACCCCTGGTGCAGGAAACAAAGGTGAATGATTGTCCTGTGAGCCTCCTGTTGACTGATTCTGTTTTACATGGCTGCACAGAACCCTTGTGGTTGTTTGGGGTTGGTGGTAGCTTCTGTATTAGTCACTTCTGCATGAACCAGTTCACTCAGGATCTGAGGCCACAGTTCCTTTCTTAGTCACTCACCCATCTGGCAGACTTGAAATTAATCAGACAAACATTGTTCCTAGTTAACATATCCTTGGAAGTTTCTCAGCTATAAGGAAGAGGTCTTGGTGGCTAGGGGGCCTTTCTCCGTATCCTGTTCTATCCAGTGAGAGCCTAGAGGGTGCTGCCCAGCCACATTCTGGCTAGCCTCAGCTATTCTCCTGAAAAAAATTGGCATCTGACAACCTGGATGGTGACTATAGGTAGTCAAATCCAGCTGGCTGGTCTCCTGGGGTCTTCTATGGAGCTGCAAGGCCCCTGAAATGATACTGGCAGTGTTGGGACAGCATGTCCAAAGACCTGTTTTTTTCAGAACCGGTCTCAGCAAAATGTCTTGCCACCTTCTACAGTTCCCCCAAGTACATGATGACTGAAACACTTCTAGAGCCCCCCAGCAATGGGCTTGTGCTTTTAGTAGAATATGTGCTTGCTGGCATTTCGGGGTAAGAAGGTAGGCCCCTCACCATTTTCTGTACAGAGAAAAGAGACACCATCACTCATTTATTCATTTAACAAATGCTTTCCAAGCCACTACTAGGTGCCAAGCACTGCCTAGGTCCTGGGGATACAGTGGAGACTGAGATGGAGCCAGTTCTTGCCCATAGGGATCTCACAGCTTAGTGAGGGAGAAAGCCAAAGAATCAAAATACAGAGAGGGTCTGAGGGGCCCATTTTGAGAGCCATCATAGTGGTGAGGAGCGTGAGTGCTAGAGTTGGGCTGATCAAATCCCAGCCTGCCATTGGCTAGCCTTGTGACTTTGAGCAAGTTATCTTACTTCATGGAACCTCAGGTTTCTCTTCCGTAAAACGGGGAAGTTGGATAGGGTTATTATAAGGATTGAAATGCATTTATACTTGTAAAGCATAAGTACTGGCTCAGGGTCAGCGCTCAATAAATGGTAGTTATACCTACTTTTATTAGGAAGTGATAAACCTTGAGCAAAACCCCTTAGAGTATAAGGCATAATATTCTTACATATTTTTAAAATTTAAAAGTAAAAACATCTTGATCTTTATAATCAGTCCACCACAAAGAAGAGATGGAGAAATCACCCTTCCTTGTTTTGTTATCTATGGGGTGCAAACATTTAATCCTCCCAACTGTCAAAAAAGTAGGGATTTTCACAGCCTGTTTTACAGCAGAGGAAACTGCTATTCAGAGAGGTTAAGTAAATGTGCCCAGTGTTATACATCTAATAAATGGCTGAGCTGGAATCAAGGCCAGTTCTTATTTGGCTGCAAAATCCATGTTTTATGCAGCTCCTCCAGTATCTTGGCCTCCAAGGTAGCTGGCTCTGAACACTACCCTTGCAGCCCAGTCAGCCAACCCTTTGCTCTCCTGAAGCTTTTGCTGGCGGGCCAGCCCCACATGCTTTCCTTGTGCACTCTGACTTGGACCCTGAAGTGAGAAGAGTTGGCACAGGACATCTTACTTCCCTGAAAGCAGTACCTGGACTTTTCTGTATCTTCACATCCACTGGGCATTGGGCAAATGGGTCATGCAGATGAAAATCATCCAAGAAAAGAGACACGGGAGTGAAATTCACACCCACTCTGGCTTTCAGACCGTGGGTCTGAACATTAGCCCATGGTGTTTCTTGGCTGTACTGACCTGTGCCATTTCAGCTGCATTCTTCTCAGTTGGTGTTGTCTGCTGGCTGCTCTTTCTGATTTCCCACAGGAGCAGTAAGAGCCTGAGGAAGAGTAGGGTCAGAGGAGTCTGGGAGAATGAGGAAATATGAGAGCCCCAGGAACTGAAAAGGCCTGTGAGAGACTCTGAGCTTCCTGGGAACAGGTACAGGTTCTTTTTATTTCAATAATAACAGAAACAAGTGTCAAACCCATGTGCCTGTACTATTTCGAGTGCTGTCTTTGCAGAATGTACTTACAAGAACCTTAGGAAATAGGCACATCATCTCCTGGATAGAATCCTAGGAAATGGGCACTATAATGGGCACTTTATCCCCATTTTATAAACATGGAAATTGAGGCACAAAGAGATTAAATACTTTCTCAAGGTCTTACAGCTAGTGAGAGAGGAGCTGGCATTTGAACCCGGAGTTTTCAGTCTGTGAGTTTAACCGATAGATCATACTGTGTTTTGGTAGGGAGGGAGGAAGCAAGCAAGTGAACAAATGAGTCTGGGGTTTAGGACTTGCCAGATAAACAAGGCCCAAGAGGCAGTGTGCAGGTGGATGTTCTTGGGAGTCAGCAGAGCTGGGTTGGAATTCAGGCTTTGCCGTCTGCTGGCCATAAACCTTGGGTGAATAACTCAAGGTAAATGAGATCATCTCTAAAACTTTTAGCCCTGTGTGTGGCGCATAGTAAATGCTCAATAAGGGTTCACTGTTAGTATTATTGTTACTGGTAACATACAAATAGATTGTATTAATGGACCATAATTGCAACTGTATAAAACAAATTCCATGTTGACAAGGATTAGAAGGGAATATGAGAATGTGGAAACAGCTATGAAAAGACATAAGAGAATTAGGAGCATTTTCTTTAATACATCCTCATTTTTTTTTTTTTTAACTTTCTTGTATTTGTTCATTTTTTAAATAGAGACAGCATTTTACCCTGTTGCCCAGACTAGTCTTGAACTCCTGGGCTCAAGCGATCTTGGCCTCCCAAAGTGCTGGGATTACAGTCATAAGCCACTGTGCCTGGCCATTTTTTAGTAAACATTTCTAATGGAACAAGTAAAACATACATGCAGTGGGTGCTCAGCAGGCCTTGAGTGTATGAATGAAAAATATTTAAACTTGTTTTTACTGGTTGATTTCATTGCTTAAAAAACATACCTTAGCCGGACACAGTGGCATGCGCCTGTAGTCCCAGCTACTCATCTCTTAAATACAAAGTTTTATGCTTGTTAATTTCATAAATGTTAGAGGAATCACCCCAATCAAATAAAGCTTCTCAAAAATAAAATACGAAAGGTGTTAGTGGGATTCAGCTTTCTAGTTTTTTGCCCCTAGTGGATGGGTTGGAATTTAAATTCTTCGGATATTGGAACCAGAACAGGCCTGTAACTGATGATTTTTGCTGTGATTCATGCCTGTTGGAGCCTCTGGAAGGAAGGAGACAACATGTAAAGAGAAGCAATCTGTTTGGAAAATGAAAATACAGTTAAATTGCTAATGAGCCCTTGTCAAAATCAAATGTCTACCCTTAGAGGCTGATAATTGTCTAGTCTAATATGCATTGTTTTTTTTGAGTGGGTTAATTGGATTCTAAGACCAACAAGATAAAAAGGCAGCCTTGCATGTCACTTGAACCACAGCTGTCTGGCCACACAGCATGCCTTCACTGCTGCTGAAGAAAAGAAGCTGGCTTGTTCAGAATCTCAAATTCCCAGATCCTAATTGCCTGGCCCTGACTCTAAGCTGAAACCTGCTACTGTGTGCCATGAGCCTCAACGCGGGCTATGCTGAACTGAAAGCAGACACAGGCTCAATGACCAGGACTTAGACGTTGGGGCCGTTGGAGATTAAGGACCCCCTCCGTGGAGTGCTAAACTATGAAAACATCCTGGAACCTGGCTGAAAAGGGCTTATTCTTTAATGGGATCCATCTAAGATCAAGTTGCTGATAGGCTGTTTGACTCTAATACAGAGGCTAATTGCAGTCCTAACTTCTAATATTTGCCAAAAGCTGCAAGATGGGGAAGAGCACATCACAAGGACTGTGACCCTTCCTCCTGCTTTTGACAGATCAGACTCGAACCTTCTCTGGGGCTTCTCTCACTGCTGTTGACTTGTTGCATTCAGCTTTTGGGATTAGTTGCAGCTTGCAACAGTGGACTGACAACCTGACTCTACTTCCCTCACTTTTCTCCCAGCACACACAGCTTAGTAAGGTAGGTGGATTATTGAAATGTAGCTGTCCCCAGAAAGGTATTAGGCTTTTTTTAGGCTGCTCATTGAATAATCAGGACAAAAGAGGTGGAAGATTATGTAAACACATTTTGAAATTTAAAAAAATTCAGAGTTTCATCCTTTATTCATTTGCTAAGGATACCATAATAAAGTACCACAAACCGAGTGGCTTACACAATAGAAACTTATTTTCCCGCAGTTCTGGAGGCTGAAAGTCCAGGACAAGGTGTTGACAGGTTTGGATTCTTCTGAGGACTCTCTGCTTGGCTTGCAGATGGCTGCCTTCTTAGTGTGTTCTCGTGTGGTCCCTCTGTCTATGTGTCTGTGTCCTAATAGTCTCTTTTAAGAAAGATACCAGTCAGGTTGGATTAGGGCCCATCCTAACAATCCCATTTTAACTTAGTTACTTCTTCAGGGCCTATCTCCAAATATACTCACATTTTGAGGTACAGGTGATTAGGGCTTCAGCATGAATTTTTGTGGGGACACAGTTCAACCCTCCACACATCATTACGAATTCCTGAATGTGTCTTTCTGGTTAAGTTGCACAAAAACATTTATCTACTTGAACTCTAGGATGATGATTAAAAAAAAAAAGTTGGCCAGGCACATTGATGGACACATATGATCCCAGCACTTCAGGAGGCCGAGGTGGGCAGATTGCTTGAGCTCAGGAGTTCAAGACCAGCCTGGGCAACATGGCGAAACCCTATGTCTACAAAAAATGCAAAAATTAGCTGGGGATGATGGCATGTGCCGGTAGTGCCAGCTACTTAGGAGGCTGAGGGTAGGAGGATGGCTTGAGCCCAGGAGGCGGAGATTTGCAGTGAGCCAAAATCGTGCCACTGCACTCCAGCCTGGGCAACAGAGCCAGACCCTATCTCAAAGAAAAATAAAATAAACAAAAAAGTTTATCTACAAAAATGCTTTTGTGCCTCTTACATACAAACCCTCCAGAGGAAAGGCCTGGCTGAGAGAAAGAGATGGTTGAAAAAATGCAATGTTATGATTGCTGAACAGGGCACGACTGTTTTTGTAACATTAGAGAAAATAATTAAAGCCTGGCACCTGGGGAGGCTTGATCGATCCCTAGAAGCCACCTCTTGCTGAAGGAAAATTCCCAATGCTTGCTGCCTTTCCATGTGCTGTGAGTGCTTTGAGTTCAGACTGACAACAGAGTGGGTCCAGCTCCCATGCTTTCCATGAAGATCTCCCACAAATGTCATCCATGCTCATGAGATGGATCAACTTGTATCCTGAACAAGCAAAACTGTTTGGGACTCACTGCCTTCAGGCAGTCCCTTGGAAGCCAAGAACTCCAGGAACTTTTCAGATGGAACTGGAAACACTAGGGCAGGAGACCTCCCCTGGTGGGAGGCCTGTTCACCTGTACGGCTTGACTAATGGATGTCCTGCTTGAGGTGCCCTAATATTGCAAATTCTTTGTTTCCAGGGGTACCACCTGTGCCCCTGGGACTATGCTTCTGTACATGACCATGACTCTCATGATATCCCCTCAGCCCTGGAAAGCATTTGCGTTAGCTTCCACTTACTGACCAGAGTTGTACTGTGCCTGAATTGATGCCTCAGGTCAGGTTAAAAAAAAAAAAAAAAAAAAAGTTTCAGATGGCAGTTAAGGGCCGGGCACAGTGGTTCATGCCTGTAATCCCAGCACTTGGGGAATCTGAGGCAGGCAGATCACCTGAGGTCAGGAGTTTGAGACCAGCCTGACCAACATGGTGAAACCCCGTCTCTAGTAAAAATACAAAAATAAAAAAATTAGCTGGGTGTGGTGGTGTGTACCTGTAGTCCCAGCTACTTGGGAGGCTGAAGCAGGAGAATCGCTTTAACCCAGGAGGTGGAGGTTACAGTAAGCCAGGATCACGCCACTGCACTCCAACCTGGGTGACAGCAAGATTCCATCTCAAAAAAAAAGGAATTAAGGAGGAAGCCACCTGGATTTCTAAGATAGACTTTATGGTTAATGGGATTTATTTTAGCTGGTTAAATCCAGGACCCTACCAGGAGGAACTGAGGTCCATACTTCAGATTGGTCTCACCCTTTTGCATGGGGTCCTACTGATAATAATTTTGCTGTAAAGAATCCTCAATAAGAAGATGGACTGTGTGAAAAGAGATGAGAAAGCAGGCCTGTTTGCAAGGCTGGCCCTTGGCTGGCATCTGAAAGCTTGGATTTCAGGAGGGTTCTCATTAATCCCTAAATGATAAGAGTGGTTCACTGTGCCTAAACTGTTTGTACAAACAATGTGGATTATGCCCAACATCTGCCTGCCTTCTGCGAGTCTTGGATTTTCATATGTGTTAGGCAGAGGATGAGGTGACCAGCTCCCAATCAGAGCCCTGAACACTGAGTCTGTAATGAGCTTCCCTTGTACACAACAGTGTGTATGGGTTGTCACAGCTGATTGCTGGAGGAATTGTGTCCTGTGTGACTCTGCTGGGAGAGGACCATGGGAGGCTTGCACTTGGTTTCCCTGAACTTTGCCCATGCACTTTTTTCCTTTGCTGATTTTGCTTCCTAGCCTTTTGCTGTAGTAAATCATAGCCATAAGTATGATTACAGGCTGAGTCTGTGAATCTCCTAGTACATCATCAGACTAGGAGGTGGTGGTGGCACCCCTGGCACAGGGCACAAGGGAGACTTGTAGGGTGTTTGTCATGTTCTCTTTCTCAATCTGGGTGTGGTTTACAGATGTGTTCAGTTTGTGAAAATTCACTGAGCTCTGTGTACAATTATGATATGTACATTTTTTTCTGTAAGTATATTAAATTCCAATAAAAAGAATTATTCACACCATAGGGGTACTAAATAACTTAATTTTTCAAAGTCTTCCTTTTATTCAGCCAACATTTTAGTAAGTACCCTTTTTTTTTTTTTTTTTTACCAAGCACTGCTCTGGGAGCTTGGGACATGGGGTGGAAAGGACAGCATCATTGCTTCATTGCCCTTCCCCTTAGCTGCAAGGCAGGTGAAGGATGCTTATAGTATGGTTGATTTTTGCTGGGCTCTATGAAGGATCAGAGGGTGCTAAGGAGGCACAGAGAAAGAGCTTCTAACTTAGGTATTTTGCTGTTCCAGGGTTGCCACCTATAGAACAAAGGGGTGTAGCTGGGAACTGTGGCAAACTGAAAGCATGTAGGCACAGAGTTAAGTAGCTAGAGCTGATTTTTTTCAGGAAAGGCCACAAATCCAAATTTTTATGACCTCCTCTTTTAAATGCTGTAAATGTTTTACAATGGCCAGGCATGGATGCTTATGCCTGTAATCCCAGCACTTTGGGAGGCCGAGGTGGGCAGATCACTTGAGGTCAGGAGTTCAAGACCCGCCTGGCCAACATGGGGAAACCTCTTCTCTACTAAAATTACAAAAATTAGCCGGGCATGGTGGTGCACGCTTGTAATTCCAGCTACTTGAGAGGCTGAGGCGGGAGGACTGCTTGAACCCGGGAAGCAGAGGTTGCAGTGAGCCGAGATCGTGCCACTGCACTCCAGCCTGGGCTTCAGAGCAAGACTCCGTCACACACACACACACACACAAAAGTGGGAGGCCAAACAAAACCCTGCAAGACACATTTGGCTATGACCTGCCAGTTTGCTAGGCATTCTTCCAACCTTCCGTCCCTCTGACCAAGAAACTGAGTGTCCACTATTTTAGGCCCTGGGAAATTCAGTAGCGAGCAGGCCAGACAGCTTCGTTGCATCATGGAGGACTCTGGTACTGTGCTTCACCAACTTCAGGATGTGTAGGAATCACCTGAGCAGTCTTGTTGAGAGGCGGACACTGACTCAGGAGGTCTGGGGTAGGGCCTGAATGTTTGCCTTTGCGGTTCTAACAAGCTCTCAGGTGATGGCGATGCTGCTGTTCCATGGCCCCTTCTTTAAGCAGCGTTGCTTTGTAATCCGGAGGAGCTCAGAAGCGGCAGTTATTTGAAGGAGCAGACTAGCCATGAAGGTATGTTTGGCAAGCACACTTTTACTTAGATTTTAGTTCAGTTCGTGAACTAAAGTGGCTTGGCTGAGAGCTGACGGCATCGGGAGGCGGATGCTAAGGCTCTCTTAAACGACCTGCTGGCATGCCAGTTCCCTACTCTTAGATTGCTTATATTCTAGGTGGGGTGGAGGTGGAGGAAGATTTAAGGAAAAGCTTCCTGGAGGAGGCGCCAGCAAACTGCAGGAGCTTTCCCGGACGCCCGAGAAAGGGAGAAACCCCGAAGGAATTCCTCCCCTCTCGGGGCTGGGTCTCCGCATCCACGCCGGATTTCGTTTCCCAGGCTCACCCACGTGTTCGGGCGTCCCTGTCAATCAAGTTTTTCCCCGGCTGGGTCCGGGTTTAAAGGCAGCTGCTGCGCAGGGCGCTCCCATGGTGCCGCGCGGCGGGCGGGTTTGGATTTTAAATCCCCGCGGCCAATCAGTGGCGCGCAGGCTTTTGTAACGTTCCCAGCGCCGCGTTTGAATTCAGGGAGGAGCGGAGCGGTGCGGAGCGTCTGCTCGGATCCAGGTCAGCAGAGCAGCTCCGGGAGCATGAGTGCGGCGGTGACTGCAGGGAAGCTGGCACGGGCACCGGCCGACCCTGGGAAAGCCGGGGTCCCCGGAGTTGCAGCTCCTGGAGCTCCGGCGGCGGCCCCACCGGCGAAAGAGATCCCGGAGGTCCTAGTGGACCCACGCAGCCGGCGGCGCTATGTGCGGGGCCGCTTTTTGGGCAAGGGTGGCTTTGCCAAGTGCTTCGAGATCTCGGACGCAGACACCAAGGAGGTGTTCGCGGGCAAGATTGTGCCTAAGTCTCTGCTGCTCAAGCCGCACCAGAGGGAGAAGATGTCCATGGAAATATCCATTCACCGCAGCCTCGCCCACCAGCACGTCGTAGGATTCCACGGCTTTTTCGAGGACAACGACTTCGTGTTCGTGGTGTTGGAGCTCTGCCGCCGGAGGGTGAGTGTCGCTGCTGGGGAACTGGAACTGCCTGCGGGGCAGTTGGAGCGCCCAGACCTGGAGCTGCTGGAGAGTGCCCAGGAAGGGAGTACCTGGGACTTGGAGCTGCTAGAGAAGGGTGCTGGGAGCCTCCCTCTTAGGTATGGAAAGTGTCTTTGGTAAGGGCTTCTTGGCTCTTGGAGCTGCTAGAGGACGGGGTTCCAGTGAAGTGGAGTCTGAGTCATGTTGCTGATAGGGAGGTCAGCTTCTGGACGCGAGGTACTTGGGGGGAGGGGTGCTGGTAATGGACGCTAGGGCCCTGGAGTGGCCAGGGAGGAGTCCCAGGTTAGTGATGCCGGGCACTGGGAGCTTCCGGAGTGTAGCTGGGTCAGTGAGGGGGTAGTTGGAGCTAGACTTCGGGCCTTCCGAGGGAGATAAGAGTCAGGAAAGGGATCTGCTGCTGGGGACTTCCAGAGTGGGGCTGAGAGAGGACCCCCAGGTAAGGGAGAAAGCTAGTAGGAGAAGGGGTGCTGTGAATGGTTGTGGACAGTGTTAAGGCAGGGTCCAGATGCCAGTTGTCCTGGAGAAGGAATGGGGTGGGGGCATAGGGAAGGAGAGAAACCCACCAAGACCCCCTTTCATCCTTTGGGAGTCCAGAGTCCAGTCCTGTGCTTCCTTTGCCTGGTAACCCTCTCCCTTCCCCACCGGCCTCAATACCACCTCCCCATCCCTCCTGCCCTCTCCTTCCCATCCACAGTCTCTCCTGGAGCTGCACAAGAGGAGGAAAGCCCTGACTGAGCCTGAGGCCCGATACTACCTAAGGCAAATTGTGCTTGGCTGTCAGTACCTGCACCGAAACCGAGTTATTCACCGAGACCTCAAGCTGGGCAACCTTTTCCTGAATGAAGATCTGGAGGTGAAAATAGGTGAGTTGCTGAGCCTGCAGGGGTGCTTGACATCACTCCAAGAGGCTGGAATTTGGAGGAGGCTGGGAGAAAGGAAGGAGACCAGGAGGAAGGAAGAAGATGGTGGGAAGTTTGGGCTGTTGATTGCCTCTAGAATTCTCTCTTTAGTCCAGAAATTTCAAACAAAGAACCCACAAGTCAGTATCTTGCCTACAGATGCATTATTTTTTTTGTGCCCCAATACAGCATTTTTCTTTTTTTACAAAGAATTTGAATTTGTTTTTATTTTTTAAATTGGAAGGTTTGACATAAAAATTTTGATTCAGAGCTCCTTTTAAACAGTCATGAAAGCTCCAGTAATACGAGGACAGCATTTTCTTAGGGCAGCCCTTTGCTGGGCTGGAAAGCAGCTGTCCCCTTCAGACTTGTTTGCCACAGTCTCTACTCCTCCCTATTACTTCTTCACAGACTTGCCAAGTCTTGGAGGTTAACTTGCTTGATCCTTGAAGGCACTGGAGTTTTGCTATCCCTGCCAGTTCCGGTTTCGAAGCATAGCCCCTTTCTAAGGGGAGGGGTGAGAAGGGTCACTGGAGGCACCTCCCTGGTGTCAGCATGGCGGGAAGATTCCTGGACAAGCCTTGCTGCGTACAAGGAGCAGAAGCTTATGGGATCAAATGGCCCTGGTTCTTGATGGTCAAACCTTAACTAGCCTTCTGCATTGACAGATGGCAGAGGCTGGCATCTAAGTACCCGCTCTTCCTCCCTCTGTCCCAGGGGATTTTGGACTGGCAACCAAAGTCGAATATGA
Organism: Chlorocebus sabaeus; assembly: GCF_047675955.1. Lineage (NCBI taxonomy): Eukaryota > Metazoa > Chordata > Mammalia > Primates > Cercopithecidae > Chlorocebus > Chlorocebus sabaeus. The sequence continues at coordinate 21,595,705 of NC_132908.1, forward strand.
CGGGGAGAGGAAGAAGACCCTGTGCGGGACTCCTAATTACATAGCTCCCGAGGTGCTGAGCAAGAAAGGGCACAGTTTCGAGGTGGATGTGTGGTCTATTGGGTGTATCATGTAAGTTGGGAGTTATCTCTGGACCTACCTGGTCTCAGCAGGGGCAACTTTGGGACATCCTACCTGGCTGACCTTTTCTGTGGACCTTTCAGCCTGCTTTACAGCAAACCTACTGCAGGGGACAGGTTACCCCCAAACAAAGCCTAACTGCCATATCTTTCCCTGTCACTGGTGTATCCTGTTGGATTTCTGCAGCCTAGGACATGGGGGAGGAGGAGGAGGAGGAGAAGGAGGAGGAGAAGTCGTCTCCACAACCTTACTCTAGTCCTTTGCTAGAGTGGTCCACAGGGCAGCATCACCATCATTTGGGAACCTATATGCGGAATCTCAGGACCCAGATTACTGACTGGGTCAGAATCTGGATTTTTTAACAAGGTCACTTGGTAATTCCCGTGCACAATAAGGTCTTAAACACTGATGAACATGATCATGGTGGGGGAAATTAGGCCAGGAGTTACAGATGGAAGGATGACGTGCCAGTGGTCTGTCTGGATTGAGACCATCAGCAGCGGTTGGTGGCAGGCAGAGGCTTGGGCCTTTTCAGGTATTACCTTTCTTGTTTGGGGCCTAGGTACTGGAGAGTTAGAAATGAGTTGTAGCAGTGACTTTCATACATCTTCGCAGTGGGGTTTTTTCAAATGAAAACTTGAAGACTTAAGTACAGAATTGCTAAAGGTAGAGCTGCTTCTGTAAGTGCAGGTAGCCCTTTGACCTGTTTTGCATGACAGGCAGCCTCTGAGGCCCTTGCACAGAGTCCTGGATGACCACAGGCCACAGCTAAAAAATCACTGGCCCCCAAGAATCCTAGTCTCACCACGTGTATTCTGCTGAGGGCTCATTCTAGCCAATATCATGGCTCCTGGGGCTGCTCAATGGACTTGGGGGTTGTCTTCAGGGGCCCCAGAGTTACAGTGAGTGTCCAGAGGATGCCTGGTCTTTGTTCTGACCCTGAGATGATTTCTCTTATGTCTGGGTTGTGGCTGGGAGGCTGGTGCCAAATCCTACCTTGTGCTTACAGGTATACCTTGTTAGTGGGCAAACCACCTTTTGAGACTTCTTGCCTAAAAGAGACCTACCTCCGGATCAAGAAGAATGAATACAGTATTCCCAAGGTGACTAGTGATGCTTTAACTTTACATTTATTTTGTTTTCCCCAAAAGCTGTTTATGGAGCCCAGCAATATCCTAAGACCAGAAATAGGTCTATCCCACCTCTAGGGTAGCCACAGAGCTTGCGAGGGCCTGTGTCTGAAATTACATACAGAACTTGACATGTATGTGCACATAAGCATTTTTTCTAGGAGGAGAGAGTTGGCAGATTCTCAAGAGATTGGGTAGCCCAAAAGTTGCGTAAAAAGCAAAAAACAAAGGAGGTGGGAAGGAGTAGGAGGCTAAAGTGCTTAAGCTTTGGAAATGGATTATCTTAATTCAAATGGATTCTGCCACTTAGCCAGATCACATTGGGCAAATGGCCTGCATCTTCTTTTTTTCTTTTTTTTCTTTTTTTTTTTTTTTTTGAGGTGGAGTTTTACTCTTGTTCCCCAGTGCAGTGGCATGATCTCGACTCTCGACTCACTGCAACCTCCACCTCCCAGGTTCAAGCGATTCTCCTGCCTCAACCTCCCAAGTAACTGGGATTACAGGTACCCACCACCTCGCCTGGCTTTTTTTTTTTTTTTTTGTATTTTTAGTAGAGATGGGGTTTCACCACGTTGGCCAGGATGGTCTCGAACTCCTGACCTCAGGTGATCCACCCACCTCAGCCTCCCAGAGTGCTGGGATTACAGGCATGAGCCACCATGCCCAGCCTGGCCTGCATCTTCTGAACCATAGTTCCCATCTATAAAGTGGAGTTCCTGCCTTGGAGCACCTCACAGAGTGCCTTGCATGTAGTAAGTGCTCACAGAATTATGAATCACTGTGAATCCCAGGGCTTCCTAATGGCATAGTGGTGTGCAATTTCCTTTTTTTTTTTTTTTTTTTGAGACAGAGTCTCACTGTATCGCCCAAGCTGGAATGCAGTGATGCGATCTCGGCTCACTGCAAGTTCCCCCTCCCGGGTTCACGCCATTCTCCCGCCTCAGCCTCCTGAGTAGCTGGGACTACAGGTGCCCGCCACCACACCCGGCTACTTTTTTTTGTATTTTTAGTAGAAAGAGAGTTTCACTGTGTTAGCCAGGATGGTCTCAATCTTCTGACCTCGTGATCTGCCCGCCTCAGCCTCCCTAAGTGCTAGGATTACAGGCGTGAGCCACCGCACCTGGCCATGGTGTGTATTTTCACAACCACCAACAGAAATGCATTTAAAGGAATAGCTGGTTCCTGCAGAAGCCTAGCACACAGCCAGTTTGAAGTGTAGTGTCCTTGTGTGAAGCCAAGAGGCCTGTCACCATAAGGACGGACATAGTAAATCCATCACAAAGTGTCAGTTCACTGTCAGAGACAGCATGGAATCAAGCCAACTAGACAAGGCCTTCACCCTCTCTGTGCCTCACTTTCCTCCTCTGCAAAAAAGGGATGGTAATAGAGCCCCACCCCTTAGATGTATTAGTGAGGGCTAAGTGAGCTAAGCACAGGAGTGCTTAGAATGCTTTCCTGGCACATAGTAAGTGCCAGGAAAGTGAGTTGGTGCTAGGCCACAGTCCATTGACCCTTCTGTCAAAGGTGCTCAGTAAAGCCGACAGTGGAGAAGTTGGCATTGAACCAAGTTGTGAACCACTAACCTGGGCTGTATTTGAGACTGGGAACTGCGTGTGGTCTATTGGCCTGCAGCCCCTTTGAGGCCGTACTGTACTCCGGGTCCCCTTCACATTCTGCTTATGGCTGTCCCTCTCTCTGCCCCAGCACATCAACCCCGTGGCTGCCTCCCTCATCCAGAAGATGCTTCAGACAGATCCCACTGCCCGCCCAACCATTAATGAGCTGCTTAACGACGAGTTCTTTACTTCTGGCTATATCCCTGCCCGTCTCCCCATCACCTGCCTGACCATTCCACCGAGGTTTTCAATTGCTCCCAGCAGCCTGGACCCCAGCAACCGGAAGCCCCTCACAGTCCTCAATAAAGGTACAACAAGGGTCTGGGTAAGAGAGCAGACTCCCCAGAGAAAGCCCAGGTTGTAGGGGTGTGTGTGGCTTAGTCCCTGGCCCCAAGAGCTCAGGTTTGGTTTAGGACAGACCTCTGTCCTTAAATTCGTGATTCCTATGCCCATCTGCTCCTTGGCCTTGCCGGGAAAGACTGACCTTACCATGGCTGGATAAACCTGCTATGCTCAAGAAGAAGAAAATGGACTGAATACCAAGCCTAAAAAATTCTTTCCAATCACTTTAATTAATTAATTTAATTTTTTGGAGACAGGGTCTCTCCTCTGTTTTCCAGGTTGGAGTGTAGAGGCACAATCACAGCTCACTGCAGCTTTCAACTCTAGGGTTCAATCAGTCCTCCCATCTCAGCCTCCCAAGTAGTTGGGACTGTCAGGCATGAGCCACCATGCCTGGCTAATTTTTTTTTGTTTTTGTAGAGACAGTGTTTTGCCATGTTGCCTAGGCTGGTCTTGGAACTCCTGGGCTCAAGTGATCCTCCCACCTCTACCTCCCAAAGTGTTGGGATTACAGGCATGAGCTGCTACGCCTGGCCTTTAAAAAAATTTCTAACACTTTTTCATGATTCATTGAAAAACATAAAAATTTCCTTTTTTTTTTTTTTGAGACAGGTCTGGTTGTCTCCTAGGCTGGAGTGTAGTAGTGTGATCTTGGCTCACTGCAACTTCTGCCTCCCAGGCTCAAGTCATCCTCTCATCTCCGCTGAGACTACAGGCGTGTGCTGCCATGCCTGGCTAATTTTTTATATTTTTTGTAGAGACAGATTCTCACTTTGTTGCCCAGGCTGTTCTCAAACTCCTAAGCTCAAGCAATCTGCCTGCCTTGGCCTTCCAAAGTACTGGGTTTACAAGTGTGAGCCACTGCACCCAGCCAGCATGAAAATTTTCAAGTACACATATAGAGCATAATGTAATGGATTCCCTCATACTTATCAGATTCAATAATTAGTTATCAGGATTTTGTCAAGTTTGCTTCATTCATTTATTTTTGTTTCTTTGAAGTATTAAAGTTAACCCCAGGCACTTTGCCATTTTTATACGTGTATAAACTTCAGAATACTTCTCTTAAAAAAGATGGACATTTTCTTAAAAATCAAAAAACCACATGCCATTGCTTAGGTTGTCATTGCTTCTACGTCTCTTCAGAGAACAGAATTAGGAACTGCATTTGTGGCAGTGGGGGAAGACTGACATTGAGTCTGTGTTGGTATTTCCAAATCACACATTTTTAAACATTTTTTTATATTATTGTAAGCTTATGAAAAACGTAGCAGAGACCAAAAAGACACTCCCATTCTCCCCTTTTGCCCAGATTCACTAGTTAACACTTTTTTTCGCATTTATCAATTGCCCTCTTTTTTCTGAACATTCAAAAGTTGTATACGTCCTACACTTTACCCTTAATGCTTCAGTGTATGCTTCCTACAAACAGATTCTTTTACATAACAATAATACCTGGCACAATTCCCAAGTTCAGGAAATTTAACATTGATACATACTGTCTTACAGTGATTTTCTTCTCCTCCACTGGGGAGTTACTGCTTTTCTTTTGGTAATTTTTAAGTGTCTGATTCAGACACAATATTAATCTGTTTTTACTTGTTTGGTTTATACTCATATTTCTTTTCTCTTAAACTGAAAATCTTGTTCCCTTACATTTAATATGCTTAAAATTTTCAACATATATGAGTTCCTGTTATTAAATGATATTTTCTTGCATTTCTAATTGTCTTTAAAGTATATTTCACTAAGGATACATAGTTTTAAAAAGTCACTTGAAATACTTTTTTGCTCTGTGGATATATCACCAATTTGATGTACAACTTCAGTTCATTTTTCAGTTTTCAATTTTTAGGTATTGGTTTTTCTTAAACTTCATTTTGGAATAATTTTAGGCTTATACAGAAAAGTTGCAACAACAAAAAACTCCCCAGAGTTTCCACATACCTTGCAGCTACTACAGTGGAATTTTTTTTGAGACAGGTCTCAGGACTTGCTGTCACCCAGGCTGGAATGCAGTGGCTCAATCATAGCTCACTGCAGCCTCAACATCCTGGGCTCAAACAGTCCCCGTGCCTCACCCTCCAGAGTAGCTAGGACTACAGGCATGTGCCACTATACCCAGCTAATTAAAAATTTTTTTCTTTGGGAAGCCGAGGTGGACGGGTTGCCTGAGTTCAGGAGTTTGAGATCAGCCTGGGCAACATGGCAAAACCCCATCTCTACTAAAAGTACAAAAAATTAGCCAGGCATGGTGGTGTGCACCTGTAATCTCAGCTACTCAGGAGACTGAGGCACAAGAATCACGTGAACCCGGGAGGTGGAGGTTGCAGTAAGCCGAGATCTCACCTCTGCACTCCAGCCTGGGCAACAGAGCAAGACTCTGTCTCAAAAAAAAAAAAAAAAAATTTTTTTTGTAGAGACAAGATCTCACTATGTTGACTAGGTTTATCTCAAACTCCTGCCCTCAAGTGATCCTCCTCTGCCTCCCAAAGTGTTAGGATTACAAGCGTGAGCCACTGTGTCCTGCCTACAGTGATGTTCTAATGGCAATTTTTCTTTTCCTTTCTCTACATTTAATAATTGGAATTCTTCTGTAAGGAAGAGCTGTTCCTTCTCTCCCATTGATTTATTTATTTGGTTATGTCTGAAATAGACTCATGGATATTTTATTCTTTGGGCTATATTTTAAAGGATTACTTATTTCTCTGTTTTCATTTATTGTTTTTAATTTGAGATAGGGTCTTGCTCTGTTTCCCAGGCTGGAGCACGGTGGCACAGTTGTACCTCACTGTAGCTTTGACCTCCTGGGCTCAAGTGATCCTCCACCCTCAGCCTCCCAAGTAATTGGGACTTTAGGCATGTGCCACCATGTCTGACCAATTTTTAAATTTTTTGTAGAGATGAGGTCTTGCCCTGTTGCGCACACTGATCTCGAACTCTTGAGCTCAAGTGATCCTCCTGCCTCAGCTTCGTACTTTTTTTCTTTCAGTTTTAATTTTTCATATAGCATTTTAAAAACTTAAGGAAATTTTCAGTTACCCAAAGGTGGAGAGAACTGTATGATGAGTCCCATGTTTCATCTATTTTTACTACTTATCAACATTTGGACAGACTTTTTTTATTTATTCCAGCCTCCCTGCCTTTTTTGTTACTGGAGTTTAAAAAAATTATTATGTACTATTTATTATTATTTATTATTTATTTGAGACAGTCTTGCTTTGTTGCCCAGGCTGGAGTGCAGTGGCAAGATCATGACTCACAGCAGCCTCCTGCGTTCAAGTGACTCTCCCACCTCAGCTTCCCAAGTAGCTGGGACACCATGTCCAGCTAGTTTCTGTATTTTTAGTAGAGACAGGGTTTTGCCATGTTGCTCAGGCTGGTCTCAAACTCCTGAGCTCAGTCTACCTGCCTTGGCCTCTCATAGTGTTGGGATTACAGGTGTGAGCCACTGGGCCTGGCCTTGCTGGAGTGTTTAAAGCAAATCCCTAATATCTTATTATTTCATACCTAAGTCCCTATCATGGCATTGTTTTGTAATTGAAAACTTAAACATTTTATATTATGCAAGGAGAATTACCACATGTTGGTGGGGGAATAAATAAATAAGGAAAAAGACAACATAAATAATCTGTGTTTCTACTGCCCAGATATAATCAGCATTAAAATTTCATGTATCTTTTCAAGCTTTTTTTGGTTATAAATAAGCATATAAAGCAAATTTTGGGGTGGAAAAAAATTTCTTGTGTTTTTATTTAAATGCCAACTGAATCCATTCTGTGGATGAACTGAACTACTCAGCCCTTCCATCTGCCCAGATGCTGAAGATGCTTTTAATTCTTTGCTCGAAGCTGGGCAGCTCTGAGCTGCTGTTGCCTTCAAGCTGTCTGTCTGAGTGGCAGGTCGTATCCTGCAGGGCAGGGCCACATCGTTGGGTCAGAGGCCAGAGCATCTGAAGATCTGTTGCCTCACAGTGAATACTTGTGCCTGTCACCTGAGCATGGCAGCTGCTGCTCTAATAACCAGGCACTGACTCAGTTTCCCCAAAGCAATGGTAGCTAAGAGAATTTTTCTTTCGGAAGAGTTTCAGCTGTGGCAGGGGAGTCCTATGCCCTTCCCAATATCCTTGTTTTTGTCACCTTTCTAGGCTTGGAGAACCCCCTGCCTGAGCGTACCCGGGAAAAGGAAGAACCAGTGGTTCGAGAGACAGGCGAGGTGGTCGACTGCCACCTCAGTGACATGCTGCAGCAGCTGCACAGTGTCAATGCCTCCAAGCCCTCGGAGCGTGGGCTGGTCAGGCAAGGTGGGTACTGTGGGGCCCTGGGCGGGGCAGGATTGCTTGGGGCATCTGGATAAGGCAGGAGGAGCCTTGGCCAACAAAGCACTGGTGACTTGTCCAGGCCCTGTCTCCATAGGACCATTGGTTTCCCCATTTCCTGATATCCAAGGCCCTGCTTGCTGTGGCTGCTGCTGCCTTTTCTGATCCGTCTCTTACTCTAGCACCTCGATGTGCCACCTTCACACGCTGTTTCTTTTGCTCAGTAAGTTCCTGTTGTTTCTTCAAGACCCTTGAAATAACAGACCCAGACGTACTGCAGCCTCAGGGCTTTCTCCCTGGCCCTGGCATGAAAGCACTTCTTCCAGACACCACATGGCTCACACTGTGGCCTCCTTCAAGTGTCTGCTCCAGTGTCACCTCTGTGAGCATCTCCCTGGCCCCGCTGCTGGTGCTTCTCATCCCCTTACCCACTGCATAGTTTTCCATAACACTTCTCACCCAACATAGTCCAACACGTCCTTCTTCTTTGATTGGATTTAAAGTAAGGTGTTTGTTGCATGCACTGAATATAACATTTTAATGTGTTTGCAACCGGCTTCTGTCTTCACAGTTTCCTAATTACTCCAAACTGGAAAACTAGATGTCTCTGACTCTTACCATGATAGAAGTCACTGATATTTTCCCCATACTTAATTTGATTAGTCTTTGCCCCTGCAACCACAGTGTAAGCTCTGTGGAGGCTGGGGTTTTGTCTGTTGCTCACTGTACCTGCAACAGTGCCTGGCACAGTAGGCCTTCAGTAAATGGGTCAGTGGAATGAAGGAGTGAGTGAAACTTGGTGCGCTGTGCTGAAACTTTCTGTGTAGAGATGTCTATGCTGCTGCTTGTCTGAGCCTGTTGGCAGCAGAGGCCCTGCTTTGCTCTTCTCTGGGGCCCTAGGCCTCTCAACTGAGCCCAGGTGGTGTGCCTAGCAGGCTTCCTTGTTCCCTGGTGTGGGCCACATGTGTGGACCAGAGAAGAAGAGGCTGGTCCTGACCAATTGTCTGTTTCTGTCTTAGAGGAGGCTGAGGATCCTGCCTGCATCCCCATCTTCTGGGTCAGCAAGTGGGTGGACTATTCGGACAAGTACGGCCTTGGTAGGTTTCTTCCAGAACCAGGTGGGTGACTCAGGCACAGCCAGGTGACCTTTTCAGTTGTTACAGGCTCTGGCCTTTTTGAGCTCCCAGGTACTCTTAGTGCCCTCCTTTCTCCATCCCAGGCCTCCCAATTCCAGCTCCCAGTGCTCCCCGACTTCCCAGCCTCTTTCCCCCACTGCCCAGAGACAGGGTCCTACTCTGTCGCCCAGGCTGGAGTGCAGTGGCACAGTCATGACTCACTACAGCCTCAAACTTCCAGGCTTATGCCTGGCTCCGGGCTCAGCCTCCTAAGTAGCTGGGACTACAGGCATGCACCATCACGCTCAGCTAATTTTTAAAATAGTTTGTAGAGATGAGGTCTCATTACGTTGCCCAGACTGGTCTCAAACTCCTAGGCTCAAACAATCCTCCTCCCTCAGCCTCCCAAAGTGCTGGAATCACAGGCATGTGCCACCGCATCCAGCCCCACTCCCCACTTTCTATTCCCCCTTTCTGAGACCTCTCTCCACTGATCCCTAGGGTATCAGCTCTGTGATAACAGCGTGGGGGTGCTCTTCAATGACTCAACACGCCTCATCCTCTACAACGATGGTGACAGCCTGCAGTACATAGAGCGTGACGGCACCGAGTCCTACCTCACCGTGAGTTCCCATCCCAACTCCTTGATGAAGAAGGTAAGTGCCGTCCGGCCCATGGGGCGTGCTGTTGCGGGAGTGGGACCTGTGCTGGAGGGCAAGACTCTTAATTCTGGAACCCCTCACTTACTTTTCATCCAGATCACCCTCCTTAAATATTTCCGCAATTACATGAGTGAGCATTTGCTGAAGGCAGGTGCCAACATCACGCCGCGTGAAGGTGATGAGCTCGCCCGGCTGCCCTACCTGCGGACCTGGTTCCGCACCCGCAGTGCCATCATCCTGCACCTCAGCAATGGCAGCGTGCAGATCAACTTCTTCCAGGTGAGCTGGATGTCACCAGGGGCAGGAGAGAGCTGGGGTAGGCTCCACGTGCTTGGCAGTGGCCCATGTGAGTTGAGTGTGGAGTGAGCGGCTCAGGTACCTATAACCTGTTGTGTCTTCCCTCTACTCCCTAACATACACTGGCGTCTGGGATCACCAATCCCTGCCCCTCTTCTCTTGCAGGATCACACCAAGCTCATCTTGTGCCCACTGATGGCAGCCGTGACCTACATCGATGAGAAGCGGGACTTCCGCACGTACCGCCTGAGTCTCCTGGAAGAGTATGGCTGCTGCAAGGAGCTGGCCAGCCGGCTCCGCTATGCCCGCACTATGGTGGACAAGCTGCTGAGCTCACGCTCGGCCAGCAACCGCCTCAAGGCCTCCTAATAGCCGCCCTCCCCTCCGGACTGGTGCCCTCCTCACTCCCACCTGCATCTGGGGCCCATACTGGTTGGCTCCTGCGGTGCCATGTCTGCAGTGTGCCCCCCAGCCCTGGTGGCTGGGCAGAGCTGCATCATCCTTGCAGGTGGGGGTTGCTGTGTAAGTTATTTTTGTACATGTTCGGGTGTGGGTTCTACAGCCTCGTCCCCTCCCCCTCAACCCCACCATATGAATTGTACAGAATATTTCTATTGAGTTCGGAACTGTCCTTTCCTTGGCTTTATACACATTAAACAGATGTGAATCTTCTTTTTCTTGTATTTCCTGAGGGGTGCCAGGGCCTGGGATCCAGGGAACATCTCTGCTTCATCAGCCCCAGGCTGCCCAGCCTCTGCCAGTCTTGTTGGGGGTAGGGGGTGACAGTGTCTCTGTGGACCAGACTGGAGTGCAGTGGCATGATCCTGGCTCTCTGCAGCCTGGAACTCCTGGGCTCAAGCGATTCTCCCACCTTAGCCTCCCAAGCAGCTGGGACTACAGGCGTGCGCCACCATGCCTGGCTAATTTTTCAAATTTTTTGTAGAGGTGGGGTCTTGCCATGTTGGCCAGGCTGGTCTCGAATTCCTGAGCTCAAGTGATCCTCTCACCTCAGCCTCCCAAAATGCTGGTATTATAGGCGTGAGCCACTGCACCCAGCCTGGCAGTCTTTTCTGATTCTGATTCTGAGGCCAGCCACAGGCTCAGCTCTTCAGCTAGCCAGCATGGAGACCATTTGTGTGGCCTCCGGCCCACTTCACCTCCCTGCAGCCCCAGGGCACGGCCCCCTGGCCTCTGAGTCTGGTGGGTAGTAGGGCAGGAAGAGGCTCTCAGAGGCGCAACTCCTCATGACTCGGTGCGTGTGGAGGAGCAGCTGTGGGAAGCGGTTTGTGAAGTACTGGACGAAGCCGTCAGGGACTTGGCCAAGTGCCTGTCGCACCTCAACTGGGAGCTCCCTGTAGTGGTGCTTCTGGGGGTAGGTAGAGCAAGAGAACCCTGGCTCAGCTGCAGCCATGCCTCCCCAAGACCCAGGCCCACCCAGGCCCCAACACATACCTTGTTCCTCACAGCACGGAGCAGGTCTCGCACTGATGTCCCCTTATAGGACCGGAACTTTCTCAGGTCTGTGGACAGGGAATTTAGTGTCCTGAAACTGTCCCTGCTGGGCTCCCCTCCACCGCCCAGGCCCACCTGAGTGTAGCCTCTACCTATCTGCAGCGGCATGGAGATGTGCTCGTGCCAGTTGTCCCGGACCACCGTGCAGCCTCCTGCCTCCAGTGCCCTCATCAGGGGCTCCTGCTCAGACTCCTTCTCCAGCCAGTCACTGACATCCTGGGGCCCCAGAGAGCTCCTGAGCCTTGTGACTGGGGCCAAATGCCACATAGCCAGGAGTGTGTTGTCTGACTTAGGGGAGTGATTTAGGGTGACTGACAAGGATCATTGCCTCTGGGGGTGTGAAGCTTCTCTGTGCCATGCCTCTGTTATTTACCACCAACCTATGAGCTTGGTACTGCTGTCCCCTTTCTACAGATGAGCAAACTGCAGTTCAGAGGCACGAAGTCTCTTGCTCAAGTTCACACAAGTGCAGTGGGCTACTGGCACAGCATGAGTGACGACTCACGTGGAAAGGAATGGGCTATATTCCCATACAAAGGGAAGCTGGGGCTGGCGAAGCTGGCAGTGAGTGGACCGGAGAGTGCCAAGATGGTGGAGTTTAGGAGTCCAGGCTGGCTCCCAGTTTAGGGAAAGAGCCAGGCTGCCAGGACGAGGTAGCACTTCCTGTTTTCCCTCAGCGAATCTAATATCCCATTTCTAATTGCCCAGGACCCAAACTTAGGACTTTTGGGGGCCATTCCCAAGCTTTCCTTCTGACCTGGAAGAACTGGAGTTGCTTGGCTCTGCTCCAAAAGAAGGGGTGGGCCAGCACCTGGGGGGCAGAGGGGCGTGCCTGTGGCAGCAGGCTCAACATGGCTGCAACCAGGTCCCGGGCAACCACCTTGTCTGGAGGATGGAAGAGGAAGAGAAAAGTCTGCTTCAGGCCTGCCTAGTGTCTTGCCCTTCCTCCCTTCTCTGCCCGGCCCAGGGCTCCCTCACCGTGGACCTCTTCCTCCAGGTGAGCCAGACAGGGAACCCCTGTGAGGATGTTTGCCTGGCGATAAAGACTGTCTCCAAAGGGGTGGCTGCCACCAGAAAGCACGTAGTAGAACACGCAGCCTGCAGAGAAGATGTCCACAGCGCTGGTCTGGGGCCAGAGAGATGGGCGTAAGAAGGAAATCTCTGCTTCCAGGAAGTCGGCCTGGCTAAATTCTCCCATGGGCTGATAGAGCAGCCAAGGGTTTGGATCAGAATGGAACTCAAGAAGCTTCCTGGGCAGCATCTCCTTGGCTCTTAGATGCTCCCTGCCCACACACACACCCCACTGTAGGGGTCCCATGGTTTTCATGCAAAACCTTTGCCCCTGCTAAGCTAGTTCAGGTTTCCAAGCTTCATTCCTGCAGGGTGTAGGCAGGTAACATATGTGGGTGCCAGACATGAGGCAATAAGGCAATCAGGAGGACTGTGGTGACCTGGCATGGGTTCTGTCTGCAGGGGCACCTGGTCCTTAGCTCCAACCCATTGTCACCAGGGGACTCTCCAGGGTGGCAGAGCTGATTTTGTTTTTTGTGAGTTGGGGCCTTGCTCATGTTGCCCAGGCTAGAGTGCAGTGGTACAACCACAGCTCACTGTAACCTCAAACTCCTGGGCTCAAGCAGTCTTTGGCCTGAGTAGCTGGGACTACAGGCACGTGTCACCATGCCCAACCAATTTTAAAATTGTTTGTAGAGATGGGTCTTCTTATGTTACCCAGGCTGATCTTGAACTTTTGGCCTCAAGCGATTCTGATTTTTTAAAGAAAATCCAGAAATCCAAATTGTATGTGGAACTTCTCAAACGTTAAAATATTGGGCCAGGCATGTGGCTGACACCTTGTAATCCCAGCACTTTGGGAGGCCGAGGTGGGAGGATTGCCTGAGGCCAAGAGTTCAAGACCAGCGTGGGCAACACGGTGAGACCCTGCCTCTACAAAAAAATACAAAAATTAGCTGGGTGCCATGTTGCATGCCTGTAGTCCCAGCAACTTGGGAGGCTGAGGTGAGAGGATCCCTTGAGCTCAGGAGTTTAAGGCTGCAGTGAGCTGTGATGGTATCACTGCACTCCATGACAGAGCAAGACCCTGTCTCAAAAAAATATATATAGGGCCAAGCACAGTGGCTCACGCCTATAATCCCAGCACTTTGGGAAGCCGAGGTAGGTGAATCACCTGAGGGTTGGGAGTTCGAGACCAGCCTGGCCAACATGGCATAAACCCCATCTCTACTAAAAATATAAAAATTAACTGGGCGTGGTGGCACCTGCCTGTAGTCTCAGCTACTAGGGAGGCTGAGGCAGGAGAATCACTTGAACCCAGGAGGTGGAGGTTGCAGTGAGCTGAGATCACGCCACTGCACTCCAGCTTGGGCAACAAGAGCGAAACTCCATCTCAGAAAAAAAAAAGAAAGAAAAAAAGAAAAAAATATATACATATTGGCCACTAATTTAAAAATAAACTGTAGTCTCATGACATCATGCATTTAGTCCTTGAGCCCAAGTCACCACTTTGAGCTTTCTCTCAACTTTAGGACTGGGGGCGGCCTTCCCTGGTGACTATCCTTTTGTGTGATTGGCATCTATTTCTCTGGCTTCAACTTCCGCCCACACACTGTGACTCAAAATCCGTAATTCTGGGGTCCCAAACTCAAGTGTCTGTCTGTGTGGGTCAGATGCTGCTCTGTGTATCAACTAATTAGCTCATCTGATGCCCTCCAAAACCTTCGACACCAGTGGTTCTCGAACTTAGCTCCGCATAAAAATGACCCAGGCAATTAGGTCAAAATCACTGGGTGTGGGGTCTGGGTTTTTTTCTTTGTTTTTTTGGTGTGTGTGTTTTGAGAGAGAGAGTCTCACTCTGTTGTCCAGGCTAGAGTGCAGTGGCCTGATCTTGACTCTCTGGAACTTCCACCTCCCAGGCTCAAGCGATCCTCCCACCTCAGCCTCCCAAGTAGCTGGGACCACAGATGCACACACCCACACCAGCTAAATTGTGTGTGCTTTTGGTACAGATGAGGTCTCCCTAGGTTACCCAGGCTGGTCTCGAACTCCTGAGCTCAAGCAATCCGCCTGCCTCGGCCTCTCAAAGTGCTGGGATTACAGGTGTGAGCCACCGCACCCGGCAATGGGCATCGTTTTTTTAAGTTGTGCAGCGGTTGTGAAGCACAGTGGATTGCAAACCATTTTCTAGCTCAGGGTTTTCCAACCTCAGCACCACTGACTTTGTGTTAATTCTTTGGGTTGAGTGCTGTCCTGTCCTGTAAGACATTTAGCAGCATTTCCAGCAGATGCCAGTAGCCCCTCCCTCCCAAGTCATGACAGTCAAAAATGTCTCCAGACATTGCCTAATGTCCCCTGGGTGGCAAAACAGTCCCTGACACTGCTGTAGAAGGAAGGACAAATTATCCCTTCTTTAAGAAGAAACAAGCTTGGAGGAGCAGCTCAAAGTCACACAGCAAGTGTCATGGAGTCTCCTCAGGAGGGGAACTGGGACAGGGACGGATTCCTGCAGCCTGGGGCAGCTGTGTGCCTGGAGGACTTGGTGGATAGACTCACAGGACTGTTTGGTGGCAGGAGCTGCAGGAGCTCGGGCGCCATCCAGCCTTCCGTGCCAGGGATGCCGGAGTGGAGGCTGAAGCTACAGCGGCCAGCAGGCAGCTTCTTGCAGAGGCCGAAGTCTGAAAGCACCACTCTGCCCAGGCCCTGGGTGTCAGGCCCGGTGATGAGAATATTGCCGGGCTTCAGGTCCCGGTGCACTGTGGGAGGTGGGCAGAAAGAAAGCTGGTTGCTGAGGGCGGAAGGCAGGCGCTAAGGACAGGAAGCGGGAGGCAGGGGTAGTGCGGGTACCTATGTGTAAAGAATGCAGGTGGGCCAGGCCAGACATCAGCTGCTGCAGCACCACCTCGGGCTCCAGGCCTCCGCGATCCAGGTCCGGGTTTTCTACGTACTGAGCAGCAGTGAGGGCCAAAGCATCAATCTCCAGCCCGGACCTTCCCACCCACCCTCCCTGAGCCCTCAACTCACCTCCTGCAAGGAGGCCCGGCAGAGCTCCAGGGCAATGTAGTGGAACTGGGGTCCCCGCTCGGTGCAGAAGTAGCGGAGCACATTGGGGTGCCTGTCAGACTCCTGCAGCAGTTGAACTTCCCGCCGAACCAGGCCAAAGCACTCGCGGAGGAGCCGCTTGACAGCCACTGCTCGTCCCTCAAACTGTCCCCTGGAAAGTGGGTGATGGCGGGGGCAGGGGGGCATTCAGGGAAACGAGATAAAGGGCACTTTGGGAGGCCAAGGCGGGAGGATCACTTGAGGTCAGGAGTTCGAGACCAGCCTGGCCAACATGGCGAAACCCTGTCTCTACTAAAAAAAATATAAAAATTAGCCGGGCGTGGTGATACACACCTGTAATCCCAACTACTGGGAAGATTGAAGCCCGGAATTGCTTCAACCTGGGAAGCGGAGGTTGCAGTGAGCTGAGATTGCACCACTGCCCTCCAGCCTGGGCAACAGAACAAGACTCAAAAAAAAAAAAAAAAAAGCAGATAAAGGAAAGAGCAGGACTGGTGAGTGAGGGATTAATCTGTACCCACCTCGGGGAGTCTTTGGAAGAATGTCTCTCTTGGGGACAGTGCCCACGAGGGCTGTGAGTGCCATGTCCCCAGCTTGGCTCCTGGCTGCCACTCACCGGAAAACGAAAGTCCCGCCTGCCCCGCGGCCCAGCACGTCCTTGGGATTGAAGGAAATCTTCCCCACTACGGTGAGTTGCTCAGCTAGGGGAGAGGAGGGTGGTGACTCAGGGAGCCTCTGCCTACCTTTGCCTGCCACTGGCCCAGTCCACACTCACCTTGACCTTTTCTGCGCCCCCACCCTCCCATGCTTAGCCTGGTGCAGTGGGTAAGAGCAAGGGCCCAGGTGCCAGACTGTCTGGGTTCAATGTCTGGTGCTGCCACTGACTCTTTGTCTACTTAGGCAAATTCCTCACTTCTGTGCCCTCAGTATTCTCATCTGTAGAGCGGTGAACTAAGGTTAAAGAGCCCACACAATATTATTGTGAGGATTAAATGGATATATGGAAAGAACGGGTAGAGGTGATGTCTGCCATATTATCCTCTTTTATCTCTCTCCCTCTTGCAGCATCTTCTGCACAGGTTTGTTTTATTTTCCCTTTACATTCTCTGCCATTCTGACCATCTCCACCAGCTGTAACTTGAATCCTTTTAATTGACACTGAATCAGCTTCAATTTCAAGGGAAGGTGAGTTCCAGCAGTTGGAAGAGTGATGAGAGTGAGTGTAGCCACAGAAAAAAGACTGGACCGGACAGAAGCAGTGGGCATTGGATGCTAACCTGCCCGGAGTTAGTTCCAGGGCAGCAGGGAGCCCCCCAGAGTCCTTGGTTTCCCATTAGGATGGGTGGGGTTGGCTCAGGTGGGCAAAGATCTGTAGGTTGGGACAGTTACTGCCCTTCCCTTTAGGCAGTCTGTGAGAGATGTCTCACTCTGACCCTGGCAAATCTGGGCAGGTTGTGTCCTGCTCAGCTCCAATGGGTACTATTCATATAGCAAAACGTATATGGCACCCCTAGAGTTGTGCAGTACAGTGGTCCTGAGAACATTCTACTTAGAGTTTCTAGCTTCAGTTTTTACAGTCAGCTTTAGGAAGAGTAAATGAAAACCAGCATTAGGTCTGGGCACCGTGGCTCACACCTGTAACCCCAGCACTTTGGGAGGCCGGGGCAGGTGGGTCACTTGAGTTCAAGACCAGACTGGGCAACATGGTGAAACCCCATCTTTACAAAAAAAAAAAAAAAATTAGCCAGGCATGGTGTTGTGTGCCTGTAGTCCAGCTACTTGGGAGGCTGAGGTGGGAGGATTGGCTTGAGCCTGGGAAGCAGAGGTTACAGTGAGCTACATTTCAGCCTGAGTGACACAGCAAGACCCTATCTCAATAATAATAATAATAATAATATCAGCATTAGGGATCAGTGAGAAAATCACCAAGCTGCACCTTAGCATTCCTCTGGATTATTTGCTTAGAGTTCACACTCATCTGTCAGCAAGATGCAGGCAGTACCTTCATTGGTATACACTGAACTTTCTGGAGTAATGGGCTCAGGCAGGGCCTTGCTGGAAGCACATCATCCACACATAGGAAAAACAGGCAGATCAGCGAGCAGGGACAGAGCTGCTTGAACAAACCCTGCTCATCTGACTGCAGGTGACAGTCACCCTTCTGGGCCCTCTTTGTGTCACTGGCTCTGCTGGACTCAGAGGCTCTTGTGTGTCTGCTCTTAGTGCTCTCGGCATGGAGTAAACACTTGCTTAGAGTTTCCTGGGTTAGATGTTCAGAAGCACCCTTGAAGAGAGATGCCAGACTTAAGGCCACAAAGGCCTTCAATGCAGATATAATGAGCTGGGGAGGCTCAGTCTGCACACACAGATATTTGCCATCACTCTGCTCAGACTTTTGCATAATTATAATGGAGAGGCAGCAAATGTGGGAGCTTTTGTTGTCATTGTTGTTTTTTTAGAAACAGGGGCTCACTCTGTCACCCGGGCTGGAGTGCACTGGCGTGATCTAGGTTCACTGCAACCTCGGACTCCTGGGCTCAAGCAATCCTCCTGCCTCAGCCCCCCAGGCAGCTGGATTACAGGCATATGCCTCCATGCCTGGCTAATCTTTTTGTATTTTTAATTTTTGTAGAGATGGGGCTTCACTATGTTGCCCAGGCTGGGCTCAAGCAATCCTCCTACCTCGGCCTCCCAAGTTCAACTCTAAAGTAATCAAAAGTTGTCGTGTCAGGGAGAAAGGGCATACAGTCAGAATTACCTCTGGAAATCCTGAATACACATGATGGACTTTGCTGCTGCTTCTCCACAGGTTGGGGAACACTTACAGTCAGTCACATTCTTTCACAGGTATTTTCCGGGTATTGTTCAAGCAGGGGCACCATCCCACAGAAATTAGGGCACCTGCTGGAGCCAGCCACGTGCATTTGGACCCCTGAGCTGCCACTTGTTAGCTTTGTAAGCCGGGGTTGGGTTGGGAATTGTCACTAGACCTTTCTGCCTTAGTTTCCTCTTCCATAAAAGGGGCATTCTATAATAACATTCACCTCACAGGAATGTTATCTCATGAGTTAATGCATTCAAATGATTCAGAACAGTGCCTGGTATAGCCTGGTATACAGTAAGCGCTATATAAATGTTATCTCTGGTTCAGGCTGGATTGCATCCAGTTGTTATTGAATACATGATGCAGCCAGAGGTCCTGAGGGAGCCCAGCCAAGCATATGTAGATGAATTTCTGTAAGTTTTTGTTTTTGTTTTTTTGTGGGTTTTTTGTTTTGTTTTGAGGTGTAGTCTTGCCCTATTGCCCAGGCTGGAGTGCAGTGGCGCAATCTTGGCTCACTGCAACCTCTGCCTCTTGGGTTCAAGCAATTCTTGTACCTCAGTCACCCCCCAGTAGCTGGAACTACAGGCACCTACCACCACACCAGGCTCATTTTTGTATTTTTAGTAGAGGTGTGGTTTCACCATGTTAGCCAGGCTGGTCTCGAACTCCTGACCTCAAGTGATCCCCTTGCCTCAGCCTCCCAAAGTGCTGGGATTACAGGCATGAGCCACCGTGCTCGGCCAAATATATTCAAGTTAAATGAAAGTTGGCCATGACTCCACTGTAGTTTTGTGAACCATAAAACAGTCCATAAGGACTTTGACAAGAATGACCCTGGGGAAAGATGGAGTCCTGGTTGTCCAGGTAAATAGCCAGACTCAACTCGAGTCAGAAGGTCCAGGGAGATGGGCGTTTTGGGGTACAGTGGGGTGAGTATTACTTGGACCCACCCAGGACCAGTAAAATGACAAAAACTACAACAGCTCAGGGCTCAGGAAATCTTGCTGCAGGGCCCTCTGAAAGAGCTGACCCCTGAGGAAGGGGAGCTGTTTTCCTCTGGGCTAAGGCACAGTGACCACAGAGGCGGACATTGTGAACAGCACTGGAGCATCAAGCCACGTGTAGCGTAGACTTCCGCCTGAGAAGGTGACGGCAGGGTGGGACCAAGATATGAGGAAGTGGCTTGAGCAGTGACTAGAAGGAGCCAGCACGAGTTCACAAAGACAACCAAATACATGAGCCCAGCCCAGAGCCAATCAAGCAGAAGTAGCCTGGGCTGATTGGTAAAGGCATGCAAGAAGCCCCTGGAGCATTCCAGATGCCAGAGGAACCTTGAAAGGTTCACAGCTCACTGCAGCCTCGACCTTCTGGACTCAAGTGATCCTCCTGCCTTAGCCTCCTGAGCAGCTGGGACTACAGGTGCACACCACCACGCCTGGCGAATTGTTTGTATTATTTGTAGAGACGGGTCTCCCTATGTTTCCCAGGCTGGTCTCGAACTCCTGTCCTTAAGCAATCTCCACCTTGGCCTCTGAAAGTTCTGGGATTACAGGTGTGAGCCACTGTGCCCAACCTAAAAGGGCTTTAGTCCTTATAGGACCAAAACTGAGAAAAGATAAGAGAAGCGTTTTAAAAAAAAAAGGTACTAAATTGCACAAAGGTCATTTACTATTATTGTTTCCAAATATAACATCATTTTAACATGAATATTAATATTACCTAAGTATTATTTAATGATAATGATTGTGACTTCTCATGGTGAGATGATGTAATGAGCTGGATGTTATTATTCCCATTTGACAAATGAAAAAACTAAACTCAAAGGAGGTAAACAGAGAGCAGCCTTAGATCTATACCCAGTTTTATCTACACCCAGGTTCCTTGAAAATAATAATACAATAATGAGCTGGGCATGGTGACTCATGCCTGTAATCCCAGCACTTTGGGAGGCTGAGGTGGGAGGATCGCTAGAGGACATCAGTTCAAGACCAGCCTGGGCAACATAGCGAGACCCAATCTCTACCAAAAAAAAAAAAAAACCACAAAACTTTAAAATTAGCTCTGCATGGTGGTTTATGCCTATAGTCACAGCTACTTGAGAGGCTGAGGAGGGAGGATTTCTTGAGCCCAGGAGCTTGAGACTGCAGTGAGGTATGATTGTGCCACTGCACTCCAGCCTGGACAACACAGCAAGATCCTGTCTCCAAAAAAAATAGTGATTAAAAAATGACAGCAGACACTCCTAGAGTGCTCAATTACATAACAGGCTCTACTCAAAACACTCTTATTAATTCATGTAGACCTAACCACCCCACTATAGTGGCATTTAATAAACCAGCTTTGCAGTTAAACCTGCCCCTTGCTTTTCTCTGTTCCTGACTGCCCTGTCTCATTCACTCAAGCTCACCTTCAGGGTCGTCGAGTGGCTGGGCTTGCTTCGAGGGACTTTGAAGCCTCTTCTTGCTCCTCAGGGTGACCCCCGAGTGCAGGGACTGGGCATCCTGGGAGATGTCAGCAGAGTCTGCAGGTACCAGAGGGGTCTCCTGCTGCTTCTCCACCACCTGCGGCTGCTGCTGTAACGTGAGAGCCTAAGAGAGCTCTGTCCTGGCCACACCCTGCCCTGTGATGGGCCCAGTATCTGTGACTGAGATGGCCTCACCAGGCAGCAATGAACTTACAGAGCAAGATCACAGGGGCCTGGGGAGCTGCTGGGAGGGAGGCAGGGGCAAAATCAGAGCTGGGTAGAGGGAGAGAGTTGCTGAGTGGCCTCAGAGAAGAGGAGCAGCGTTTCCCCAAGACAGACCTGAGGTCAGGGCGATGGGCCTACCTGCCTCATCACAAATAGAATCCACCCTCCCAGGAGGACAGCAGTGAGGCTAGCTGCCAGCAGGTCTTGGGGTCCCAGCCCCAGGTAGGAGTCCGGAATCTTTTCTTCTGGATGCAGCTCGGAGTCCCAAAGTTTCTCTCGACTCAGGCTCAATAGCTGGGGATGAAGGGCCCATCACTCTTAGCACCTCCTTCCACCGGGGAACCCCTAACCTTTCTTCATCACCCCGCACAGGGCTGGGCTTAGCTGAAGGGGCAGTGAGTGGTCTGTGTATGGTGGGAAACGTGGCACTCTCCACAGTGCTGAAACATCATGTTGCCCAGAAGAATGGTTTTCTAAGAATGGTTTCTAAGAAAAGAATGGTTTCATTTCTACGCAATGACCAGCATTTCATGAGATGTCACGAAAAAACACAGGTACCCTTGGAATGTCACGAAAAATATAGATATCCACCCCCAGAGATTCTAAATGCGTTAGCTCTGGAGTTGGCTTCCAGGTGATTCTGATGAGCAACCGGATTTGAGAATTATTGCCCTAGGCCATGGCTGTTCCTTCTAACCTTGAGCTATTTACTAGTGATTTGGGTCCAACCCTCTCCCAGGGGCACATGCTTTTATAGTTTTTGTTTTCAATGAATATTTTACAGTTTTTACACTGAAGAAGAATAAAGAAAACATGACCTACGTTTCATGATTTAGGTAGTCAGTGTCTTTTTTTTTCTTTTTTTTTTTGGAAGAGACAGGGTTTCACTGTGTCATCCAGTGCAGTGGTGTGACCATAGCTCACGGCAGCCTCAAACTCTTGGGCTCAAGCAATCCTCCCACCTCAGCCCCCTGAGTAGCTGGGACTACAGGTACACACCACCATGCCCCACTAATTTTTTAATTTTTTTTTTGTAGAGATGGGGCCTTGCTATGTTACCAAGGCTGAGCTCAAGCTCCTGACCTCAAGCCATCCATCCTCCCACACTGACCTTCCAAAATGCTGAGAATATAAGAATAAGCCATCATGCCCAGCCACTTTTTGACACTTCAAACGTGTTTCTGGCCGTAACAACAGCAACGACAACAAAATGTTTGTCTTCTGGGAAATTGTGTGAGGTCAATTGACCCACCCTGATTGTTATTTTTAGCAGCCTGAGGAAAAGGTCCAGGGACTATTCCCCCATCTGCTGGGGCCTCCCTACCCCTACTCTCTGCCAGCACTGACCTCCAAGAAGAAGGCTGGGGCCTGGGTGTTCTCTGGGGGTCTTGTCTCTGCAGTTCCACTCCCCGGGGTGGGATAGACCCTCAGCATGGTAGTGTGCAGGACTGGGGGTAGCTCATGGTGTCCTAAGGTGGGGGGCAAAAGTCATCGGGCTGAAGGGGACCTTGGCTTTTCAGCTCAGAAGCTGGGCTCACAGGTTCTTTATCTTCATCTACTCCCAACTTTACCCAGAGGATCTCACCAATGAGCAGCCACTGGCTTGGGAGGGCCACACTGCCTGAGGGGTATCTAACAGCAGTGCTGGGTGAGCCCTCTCGCTCTCCTGAGACTTGGAGTGTCACCTCATCTGTGGTGGGGCCATCTGTAGGGGCCAGGGTCAGTCCACGAGGCTACGGCAGAAGATGGAGAGCCATGAGTGAGGGAGGTTCTTCTCCCGTTCATCCTCTTTCCAGCCCACTCAGAGACCACTTCTCACCACCAGGGCCACTCCTGTGTGGACCAGTGCTTTAGAGACATAGAAGCCAGTTTCATCCTTCCCTACATACAGCGTCATCCTAGCGGGAGAGAAGAAAAAGAAGAGAAGAATGAATGCTGGTGATGTGTAGTTTCCGTTATCAGGGTACTCATGCCCTTGTATATTTCCCTCTCACATTGACTCGGCTTAGCCATGAGACTTGCTTTAATCAATAGACAACAGCAAATGTGGCATAAGTAGAGGCTTGAAAAGTGCTTGTGCCTTGAGGCTTCCTTCTGCATTTTTCTGTAGACCCTGAGACTACCATGGGAGAAAACCCAGGCTAGCCTGCTGGGGCGTGAGAGACCTCTTTAATCCCCCATAGGACAAATAGTCCATCAACTATGAGATAGGTGAGTGAGGCCATCCTAGATTCCCCAGACTCAACCAAGCCACAAGCAGACTGCAGAAAAACCACCCACCCACCCCAGCTGACCCACAGAATCTTAAAAAATAATAAATTGTTGTTTTTTAAGTTATCTGTTTTGGGGAAATTTGTTATGCAGCTAAAGCTAGCTGATACATGTTCTAGAGTCATGATTTCAAATCTATGTCTAACTGAGACCTCTTTCAAGAGCACAATTTTCTTTCTTTCCTTCCTTCCCTCCCTCCCTCCCTCCTTTTCTTTCTTTTTTCTTTTCTTTTCTTTCCTTTTCTTTTCTTTCTTTTTGAGATGGAGTCTTGCTCTATTGCCCAGACTGGTGTGCAGTGGCGTGATCTCAGCTCACTGCAAGCTCCGTCTCCGGGGTTCACACCATTCTCCTGCCTCAGCCTCCTGAGTAGCTGGGACTACAGGCACCCGCCACCATGCCTGGCTAATTTTGTGTATTTTTTAGTAGAGATGGGGTTTCACCGTGTTAGCCAGGATGGTCTGATCTCCTGACCTCATAATCTGCCCGCCTTGGTCTCCCAAAGTGCTGGGATTACAGGCGTGAGCCACCGCCCCCGGCTGAGCTCAATTTTCTAAGTATAAACTCATTACATCATTCTTTACCTCTTCCTCCTCCTTCTCCCCCACCTCCTCTAGTGTTCCCTGCCTCTGAAAATGACAGCACCCACGTGCTTCTAGAAACCTGAGCATGATCTTTGACTTCTTGCAACTCCCTAATCACCAAATTTTCACTGGTTCTTCCTTCTAATGTATCTCACACTCCACTTCTTTTCGTCTCTAGAGTTTCTGCTCTAGGATAAAGTATCTTCATTTCTTTCCTGAACAAATCAATATTCCATGAATGGTCCATTTCTTTCCATATACCACTCTAAGATATTCTTTCTAAAATGAAAATATGATCAAATCACTTCCTACCTTAAAACTCTCCAGTGACTTTTTAACTTTAGGAGAAAACGTCCAAGCCCTTTAAATGATCCTACAAGATCTCTTCTTAGCTTATAATCTCAGACCCTACTCCTTTCCCAGGTCTGTATTTCAGTCTTATTTAATTTTTTCCTGTTCCCTGAGTTCTATGCTCTCTCCTCTTTCTCATTTCCTATTCATTTTTTAGGTTTCAATTTAGATATTCATTCCTCCAGGAAGCTTTCCATGACTGCCTCTTGTCCCCGGACTTGATGTGGGTACTCTTCCTATACATTCCCACGGCATCTTATACTACTCTTATCTCATCCTCTATCATATCAGGTTGCAATAGTCTCTTTACATATCTGTCTCTCACATTAGACTCGGGTTCCTATAGGCAGGAACAATGACTGGGTTATTTGCTATTGTACTCCCAGACTCTAGTGAGACTGGCACACAGTAAGTGCTCAATTAATATTTGCAGAATGAATCGAAATGAATGGATGATCCCTGATTTTCCCAAGCTGTCTACTGGTTTCTCAAGATGGGGACACGAAGGTGTTAGATGCAATAAGGTTGTTATTTAAAGTATTCAACAATCGATAAGGCACAGCACCTACCAACCAGAACAGGTTAAGACCTGGAGTCCCCCTCTGATATGGTCTGGCTGTGTCCCCACCAAAATCTCATCTTGAATTTCCATGTGTTGTGGGAGGGAGCCAGTGGGAGGTAATTGAATCACGAGGGCTTTCCCATGCTGTTCTCATATAGTGAATACGTCTCACAAGATCTGATGGTTTTATAAGGGAGACTTTCCCTGCATAAGCTCCTCTCTTTGCCTGCCACCATCCACGTAAGATGTGACTTGCTCCTCCTTGCTTTCTGCCATGGTTGTGAGGCTTCCCCAACCACATGGAACTGTAAGTCCAATTAAGCCTCTTTATTTTGTAAATTGCCCAGTCTTGGGTATGTCTTTATCAGCAGCATGAAACAGACTAGTACACCCTCCTAGGCCAGATCTTACCCTATGAGGTGCTGAACAGTGGGGGCTACCCAGGGGGTCCTGGGGACGCTTGGAGGGCAGCACAGGACACCAGTTGGGTAAGTAACCAATTTGAAATGTTTTGACCCCTGGTTCAGCTGTACTGATGTGTCACAGCTGAACATCTCGCCTGGCCATCAGACCCAGCCAGTTCCCTCCCTAGGCCCCAGGCATGAACACCTACAGCAGCTGGGTATCCAAGGCAGAGAAGAGGGTGGCTGTGTCCTGGGGGCCTGAGGCAGGCAGTCGGATGTGGCCCCAGCGGAGGGCGAGGAAATGCAGAGTGTCTCGAGCCAGGGTGAGATGCGGCAGCTGGCGCAGGCCGTCCTGGTGCCAGGTGTAGACGCCCATCACAGGCACGCCCAGGTCTTGTGTCCACAGCACTGCCCCACTTTCTGGGTCCACAGTGAGCAGCAGGCCCATCCCACAGGACGCCAGGTGGCTCATGTCTGCCGAGAAAGGTGGCTGGGGAGATGTGATTGGAAGCTCTCCTAAGAGGGTCCAAGGGTGCCCTCTGGGTGAGGGGGTCACTCTGGTGTGTGGAGATCACATGGAGGGTTATCAGGACATGAGAAGGTTTGTTGGAGTTTATGGGGTCACTTTGAAAATGAGACAAACAGTCAGGGTCATTCAAAGGTGACTCAGATGTGTGAGAGTCAGTTGGAGTCACTTAGGATGGTGGGGTATTGCCCACGGTCAACAGATGGTCACCTAGGATGGATCAATCAGGGTGGCCTGGAGGCATGTGTATCACTTGGGAGTCACTTAGAGTGTGAGAGGGGTCAGCTGGGGTGCGCAGGTGACCTCACCTCTGCTGAGGTGACCAGGGTCGGGTCTCATGCAGAATGATGGAATCAGGGCTTGGGGGGGCCTTAGGGGCACCTGTAAGGTCACTCAGGCAGGTGGGTATCAGTCATAATATCAAGAGGGTAGGCCAGGTATGGTGGCCTATGCTTGTAATCCCAGTACCCAGGAGTTTGAGATCAGCCTGGGCAACATAGCAAGACCCCATCTCTACAAAAAAGATGAGCCAGGCTTGGTGGTGCA
Source organism: Chlorocebus sabaeus (assembly GCF_047675955.1). NCBI lineage: Eukaryota > Metazoa > Chordata > Mammalia > Primates > Cercopithecidae > Chlorocebus > Chlorocebus sabaeus. The sequence goes on from NC_132908.1 coordinate 21,621,645, forward strand.
CACCTGCAGTCCCAGCTATTCAGGAGGCTGAGGATAGAGGATCACTTGAGCCCAGGAGTTGGAGGCTTTGGTAAGCTATGATCACACTACTGCACTCCAGCCTGGGTGACGACAGAGTGAGACCCCATCTCACAAAAAATGGTGGGGAGTGGTCAGGGTCGCCTAGGGAGTCAGTCTATGCAAGAGGCTACTTAGGGTCATCTTTCAGGGGTTATATATAGGGGTCAGTTAGGACACACAGAGATTGCTCAGGGGCTGTTTGGGGTCACTCTGCATGTGGGAAGTCATCCAGGGTTACCTGATTGGGGTCACTTGGAGTATAGAAGAGTTAGGAGGTTGAGAGACTGGCCAGGGTTCAGGAGGGTCAGTCTGGGTGTTGAGGGAGTCACTGAGGGTCAGCCATCAGGGGTGTGCCATTTAGTATATGGGGTCCCTGGGGAGGTCAAGTGGGTCAAAATGTGGCTGGGAATTGGTCGTGGATGCTGTTCAGGGTTCCCTGGGCTGGGGACCTTGCTCCAAGATGGGACCAGAGAAAGATGGAACTTACATTTCCCGGGTGAGCCATCCATGGGGGGCGCTGAGTAGCGGCGGTAGGTGGTGTTCCAGCGCAGGGCTGGGGCTCTTGGGTCATGCATGGTGACCGTATACTCTGGGGATCCCAGAAGCAAGATTACCAGGAACGTCCATGTGATGCTCCCTCCAACCCCAGGGGCCATTTATCTTGTAGGAGTGGGGGTTTCCTGAGCACACAGCCTAGAGACCTGGAAGCCTGTGAACATCACAGTGGCAGAGACTGGAGCTGTCTTGTTTACAGCTCTATCCCTGGCTCCTAGTTCAGAGCTTTGTAGAATGTTTGTTGATGACTAACAGACTGTCTTGAATTCAACTTGGTTAGCCACAGCCAGATCTCAGCAGAGCAAAAGGGGAGGCTGCCCAGAGCTTGAGGAATAGCTGGGGCCTGACTCACGTGTTCGGCCGATGTAGAGGCGGGGGGTGGAGGGACCCGCTGTGGTCAGTGTCATCTGGGTCTCCCCTGACTCGGGGTCCACCACAAACCAGGCATCCTGCTTCCGGCCTGTGGAGGTGGAAAGTGTGTTAGCTCTCAAGCTGGCATGGGAAGAGGTGTGGTCCCGCCACTCCTGTGCCTAATTAGCCCGTCATGACTTAGATCCCTGCCTCTGTTGGCTGCATCTGGACCCCACAGGCTGGAGAGATGCTCACCTGTGTAGAAGACCCCATCAGAGCTGCGGCAGGGAGAGGCATGAACCAGCTCAGGGATGGTGAATGGCAGTTTCTAGGAGGGCAAATTTCCAGGAAGGAGTAAGAGCAGAAACACACAATGTTCACTGTGCAGGTGAGCCCATTTCCATAGCAACCGAGTAGCAGGTATTACTATCATTTCCACTTTTTAGGTAAGGAACCTGGGGTTTGGAGAGGTCATGTAACTTGGCTAATGTCGCACAGCTACTAAATGACAGAGCCTGGGCTTGAACCCAGGCAGTCAGGCTCCAGAGCCAGCACACTGAATCATTGTGCTACACAGCCTCTTGAGGAAATGCAGAAATTCCCATACCCAGTGTCAAGGTACCATGTGAACCACTTGCTCCTGGCCTGACCTGACCTCCTCCTCAAAAACTTGCACTGGGGCGGGCATGGTGGCTCATGCTTGTACTCCCAGCACATTGGGAGGCTGAGGCAGGAGGGTTGCTTGAGCCCAGGAATTCAAGACCAGCGTGGGCAACACGGTGAGACCTCGTCTCTACAGAAAAAAAAATAAAAAATAAAAAATAAAAAAAATTTGCTGAGCATGGTGACTTGTGCCTGTAATCCCAGCTATTTGTGCGGCTGAGGTGGGAGGATTGCTTAAGCCCAGGAGTTCAAGGCTGCAGTGAGCTATGATTGTGCCACTGCACTCCAGCCTAGGAGATAGGGTGAGACTCTGTCTCTAAACAAAATAAAATGAAACAAACAAACAAACAAAAACCTCACACACATCTAGTGGGGAGTTTAATTACAAAAAACCAAAACAACTGATACGGATACTTCAAAACTGTCAACAGCCATGAGAGACTCAGAGAAGTGAAGGAGTTGTTCTAGAATAAAGGAGACCATGGCCTGATGCTGGCTAGGAGTGAAGCTCCATCCTTCACCCTTCTCTACTCTGCTTTCTCCCCAAAGCTGGACTTGTCTGGGTTATGTCTGTGGGCACCATGTGCTCTGGCTTCCTGCTGGGTTTGGATAATAGGGACAGGGTGAGATCAGAGTATGCCCTGGTGTCCTTGCCACAGAGTCCTCACGGGCTGGCTGTGTCCTTCCACTGAAGCCCTGAGATCCCATCAGGTGGTGCTCTTGGGACAGCTCTCTCCAGCTCCAGGCTGTGGTAGCTGCTCCCTCCCCAGCCTCCAGAATTAGGGCTGATAATGTCACCCCACTGTCACAAACCGAAGGATACTGTGTGATATGCTTTGGATTTGCGTCCCCACAAAAATTGTTGAATTGCAATCCCTCCAATGTTAGAGGTGGGGCCTGGTGGGAGGTGATTGGATCATGGGGACAGATTTCTCCATTTGGTGCTGTTCTTTTTTTTTTTTTTGGAGACAGGGTATCACTCTGTCATCCAGGCTGGAGTGCAGTGGTGTGATCTTGGCTCGCTGCAGCCTCTGCCTCCCGGGTGCAAGCGATTCTTCTGCCTCAGCCTCCCAAGCAGTTGGGACTGCAGGCATGTGCCACCACACCTGGCTAATTTTTGTATTTTTTGGTAGAGACAGGGTTTCACCATGTTGGCCAGGCTGGTTTCAAACTCCTAGCCTCAGGTGATCTCCCTACCTTGGCCTCCCAAAGTGCTGGGATTATAGGCTTAAGCCACTGTGCCCAGCTGGTGCTGTTCTTGTAATAGAGTTCTCACCAGATCTGGTAGTTTAAAAGTGGGTGGCACCTCCTCCCTTTCTCTCTCTTGCTCCTGCTCTGGGCATGTAAGACGTGCCTGCTTCCCCTTCATGCCTTCTGCCATGATTGTAAATTTCCTGAGGTCTCTCCAGAAGCAGAAGCTACTACACTTCCTGTACAGCCTGTAGAACCACGAGTCAATGAAACTTCCTTTCTTATAAATTACCCAGTCTCAGGTAATTTTTTTAGTATAGCAATGAAAGAATGAACTAATATACTGCACTATCCATTGTGGTTTCCTATACTCTGCTCACACGTTTAACAAAATGTCCTCAAACTATTCTATTTGAATATGCCATGTGTTTGCAGCTGAGACCTTGCCTGATTCACACACTAAAATTTCTTATCACTTCACCTTCCTAAATCATATACTTAAGACTTTTCTGGCAGGCTTCCCCTGACATGGTTAGAATTCTGACAAAGAACTGGGTGTGGTGGTGTGCACCTGTAGTCCCAGCCACTCAGGATTCTGAGGTGCAAGGATCACTTGAGGCCAGGAGTTCGAGGCTGCAGTGAGCCTTGTGATCATACCACTGCACTCCAGCCTGAACACATAATGAGACCCTGTCTTTAAAAAATTTGTTTAAATTTAAAAAAAAAGGGATTCTGACAAAGCACATTCCACCCCATTCAGAGCCCTGATGTGGAAGATTGCAAAAAATGACTGCAGATTGCTTTTCATCTTGTATTCATGTCTGTGTCTGTGTCCCTTCACAAGGTGAGTTTTCAGTTCCTTCCATAAAGAGATGGGGTCTGTTTTTTCACCACTGGATTCTCAGCTTGGCTATGTGACCTGCTTTGGCTGATGAGCCATTAGTAAATGTGACACAAACAGAAGCTTGAAAAGTGCTTATGTATTGCTGCTTTGGGGTCCCTTGTTGATACCATGTCAACAAGCCTAGGCTTGCCTGCTAGGGATAAGAGACACATGGCCGGCCGGGCGCGGTGGCTCAAGCCTGTAATCTCAGCACTTTGGGAGGCCGAGACGGGCGGATCATGAGGTCAGGAGATCGAGACCATCCTGGCTAACACGGTGAAACCCGTCTCTACTAAAAAATACAAAAAAAAAAAAAAAAACTAGCCGGGCGAGGTGGCGGACGCCTGTAGTCCCAGCTACTCGGGAGGCTGAGGCAGGAGAATGGCATAAACCCGGGAGGCGGAGCTTGCAGTGAGCTGAGATCCGGCCACTGTACTCCAGCCTGGGCGGCAGAGCGAGACTCCGTCTCAAAAAAAAAAAAAAAAGAGACACATGGCCCAGCCACCCCTGCCAAAAGCCAACCAACTACCAACCAACTTTCAGAAACAGAGCCATCCAGCTGACTAGCAGCTGACCACACATGCATGAACAAGTTCAGTCAAGACCAGCAGAAGAACCACTGTGCTGAGCCCAGTCTAAATTGTAATCTCACCAAATTCTGAGTTGAATAAATTTAAGTGATGTTTGAGTTTTAAGCTCTTGAGTTTTGGGTTGGTTTTTATTTAGCAAAAGCTAACTGGTATATACATTTCTCCTTAAAGTCCTCAGAGTCCTGGAGAAGCCCCTGGGATACCCCCAGTTTGACAGTCAGATTGCCCTGCAGACACAGCCAGACCTCCCCTTACCACCCTTTCAATGGGTCCCTCAGACAGCCTTCTCACAATGTGCTGAGTCCTGACTTACATCCTCTGCAGGACAGGAAATACTGACCATACTGCCTCTCCACCTCTCAGTGCTCCACCTGACGAAAGCCCTGGCCCTCACCCATTCCCAAACACCATGGGATACAAACCATTAATCCCTGTTGTTTTTGGGTCCCCAAGATGTACAGGCTGCCATCAGCTGGGTCAGAGAGAAAGGCCATTCTGTGGAGCAGACAGGAACAAGGAAACCAGTGGGTGCTTGCCCCCCGGTTTCATGAAGGCCCCAAATTCCCGCCAACTTCCCTGCTACTAGGAGCTGTTCTTAGAGGAAACACCTTGGGGCTCCAAGACCCTCCCCATATCACATCCAGAGCCAATTCTCTTCCCTTACCTCCAACACATCCCCATCCCACACACAAACTCTCTACAACTATGAGTCCCCCATCTCCCAGCTGCCTCCTCCTTAAAAGGCCCCAGGTTCACTTACTCTGTGACGTACATTGGTCCTTGGATGACGGGATCTGCAGGGACAGGGACACAGAGCATAAGCAGCTCCCTCCAGACTCCACTGAAAAGCACAGCTCATATTCACTGACCTATAGCATGACTGTAATGTCAAGCACTTGGCATGAATGTAATGCCATCTTTCCAAAAACTCTTTCAGATAGGGTCATATCCTTTGCCCCACTTTACAGATGAGGATGTTGAGGATCAGAGAGGTAAAGTGAGTTTCTCAAGGTCACACAGCTGGTAAGCAGTGAAGCTGTCTGTAGATACCAGCTTATTGGATTCTAGAGCCCATGTTCTTATTCTCTATGCCACAGTGACTCCCCCTTCACCAATCTATGGGTTCAAGGAGGAAGGAGGGACCATCTCTTGCTCACCATCCCTCAGAGTCCACTTCAGGTCCCCTGTCTGTTTGCTCAGTGCATGAAGACTTCCATCCAAGGTGGACACCAGCAGGAGGCTCTCTGGCCTGAGAGTATGAACCTGCGAGGGGGTAGAGACAAAGTCAGCTCTCTGAGGGGTCTGGGACCACCCTTTGCTCCTGTCCTAAGCAGGGCTGGCTATGACTCCCCCTTCCCCCAGATGGGGACAGAGCAGGGGAGGAAGGGTGATTGGGGAACATGCTGGTGTCACCCATCATCTCTTTGATCCTAGAGAGGGGTTATAGTGGGAGCTAGAGAGGGGTTATAGTGGGAGCTAGGGGTTTCTGAGGGAAGGTTTTGGCTCCCAGTGTATCTAAATTCCCAATTCCTTACCCCGTCCCTCAATTCATTCAGGTTTTCCAAAGAAGACTAAAGGCCTTTACAAAATGACTCCATTGTTTGTTTTGTTTTCTTTTGTTATTGTTCTTGTTGTTTTAATTTAAGATAGGGTCTTGCTCTATTGTCCAGGCTGGAATGAAGTGGCACAGTCATAGTTCACTGTAGCCTCAAACCCCTGGGATCAGCTGATCCTCACACCTCAGCCTCCCAAGTAGTTGGGACTACAGGTGTGTGTCATCACACCTGGCTAATTTTTGTATTTTTTGTAAAGATGGGGTCTTGCTACGTTGTCTAGGCTGGTCTGGAACTCCTGGCCTCAAGTGATCTTCCTGCCTCAGCCTCCCAAAATGTTGGGATTACAAGCACGAGCCACCGCACCCATTCTACAGGGGAGGGAGACTGAGGCTTAGAAAAGTTAGGTCATTGGTTAGGTCATTGGCATAAAGCCACAGAGATAATAAGTGGCAAAACTAAGGACTTGAGTTGCCATCCCTCTGATTCCTGTGCCTGGCCTCTTTTTCCTCTGCCACAATGTCTGCCTCTTTTGGGATAGCCCTTTCTGCCTCCCCAAACCAGCCCAGTTGGTTTTGGTGCCAGGCTCCAGTGGGTCCCCTGACCCAAGGCTGGAGGGTGCCAGTGGGAGGGGGGCTGGAGCCACCCGTACTTACATCTGGTGCTCCTGGGCTCACTCACCTGCTCCAGCCCCTCCTTGAACAAACAGGGTGAGGCTGAGCTCCCAGCAGGAGGCCTAACATCCGGGTCGCCCAGCCGCACCCCTACAAAGGCCACATCCTGCTTCGGGACCCTCGGGTTTGGGGCTGAGCCACTGGTGTTGAGTGGAGGGTCAAGAAATTATCTGCTAGCCCCTCTTTCTTTCTGGGCTTCAATTTTGTCATCTGCAGCACATGGCAGGAGGGAGAACGGACTGGAGAAGAGGCTGCAGATTGGTTGCCCACAAATGAATTTTGTTTGACCATCTAGTGCTTAAAAATTTGTTTTCAATTAGCTGCCAATTTTTTTAAAACTTGGGTGATTTCTACAAAAAAAACAAGATTTCAAATTTTTCTCATTTCTAATTTTTCTGAGACACCTGATCTGGCCACACTGGGCTTGCTTCTTAGCTGGCAACCATGAGATGGACCCATGAAGTGGAAGCGGGGAATGAGGGGTGCCTAACTCTACCTGATCGCTTTTGCCCCATAGGGGCTCCAGGCGGGACACCTGGATTCTTAGGCCAAGCGACTTTTGCCTCCTGGCTGCATTTCTTTAAGACTTTCCTACTCCTGGCAACGTGGGAGCAGATACTCACACTCCCAACTCATTTATCCCAGGTTTATTATCATGAACCTGGGGTGCAGCCATGGGTAGGAGAACCCCATTGTAAAGCCTCTGAAATTGCAAAACTGGGAGTGCAGGCCCATTTCTCAGCAGAGGGCCCTGAAGTCAATCATATTTTCAAAGGAAGCCAGGATCCCCAGAAGTTTTAAGAGGCCTGGTTTTCGTGCCCGGGTGCCCCCTCCCCGAGACTACACCCCTCCCTGCAGAAGAGGCGGGGTGCTCGGCCTACTCTTGCCTTTCCACGCTGGCATATCTCCCCAGCTAGGTATTTGGTGGGGGCAACTGGCGGCTCCCCAAACCAAGGAGGCTTTTACTCGGTCGGGGCCCGAGTTGGGACCACCCAGGCGTGAGGCGCCCCCGTGGCCCCGCCGCGCCCTCGCCCTGAGCACGACCCCGCCCCCTGCGCCCTGCGACCCGACTTTGGGGACTTGGCATTGGTCCCTGGCTCTCACCTGTGGACTCAGCGTCCCGAGCAGCAGCGCCGCGAACTGGAGCTGGAGCCCCAACCGGGGCCACGGCCTCGATCCCCTGGCCGCGCTCGCCATAGTGCCTGGGCAGCCGCACGGTTGGCCAGGTCCCTCGGTGCCTCCCAGGGAGCGCTCGGTCCCCTCCCGACCCGGAGGAGACTCCGCCCCTGGCTGGGCCTGCAACCCCAGCCCGGAGTCCTCGCCGGTCCCCGCCCTTCTCACCACACTCCCAGCCGCATCCTCGCGTCCCAGGCACCCCACCAAACACTGCGGGGAGCTTTACCGGGAGAGGGATTTTACTGAGCCCACCTGTGGAGAACTTACCACGTGCCGAGGACCGTGCTGGTTCATCACCAGCTCCTGGAGTCCTCACTGCACCGCAGATACAACCGGAGGCTCAGAGCCACAGTCCCAATACAGATACGCCTGATCTCAAAGCCTGCGCTCTTCATCACTGCACCAGCGGATCCCGCTGGGCTATCAGGAAACAGAGATTAACTGGTGAATTCAGTCATTCGTTCAATAAATATTTATTATGGGTCAAGTAAGTGGCTCACCTCTGTAATCCCAGCACTTTGGGAGGCCTAGGAGGGAGGATCACTTGAGGCCAGGAGTTTGAGAACAGCAACATAGTGAGACCCCATCTCTACAAAAACAATTGGCCAGGTGTGGTGATGTCCACCTGTAGTTCCAGCTACTTGGGAGGCTGAGGTGGGAGGATCACTTGAGCCAGGAAGGCAAGGCTGCAGTGAGCTATAACTGTGCCATTGCACTCCAGCCTGGGGGACAGAGAGACCCAGTCTCCGAAAATAAAATAAATAAATATGTATGTATGTATGTATGTATGTATGTATGTATGTATTTTTTGAGACAGAGTTTCGATCTTGTCACCCAGGCTGGAGTGCAATGGCACAATCTCGGCTCACTGCAACCTCTGCCTCCTGGGTCCTAGCAAGTAGCTGGGATTAAAAATGCAGGCCACCATGCCCGGCTAATTTTTGTATTTTTAGTAGAGATGGGGTTTTACCACTTTTGGCCAGGCTGGTCTTGAACTCCTGACCTCAACTGATCCGCTCACCTTGGCCTCCCAAAGCGCTGGGATTACAGGTGTAAGCCACTGTGCCCAGCCAATAAATATGTATTTATTATAAGCTATGACATGCCTGCCTGGTGAACAAGAGTGATGAGGCCCCTGTCTTCAAAGAGCTTAGAGATGCCTATGCCTTAGATGTAAGACAACGCGGCACGGAAGGGCACCTTCTAATGGCCGGGCTCCCAGTAGACGTCTCCAATTTTGTTCAGAGAGGGCCTGCCAGGGTCCTTGAAGGTAAGGTCCACCCTGTTTGCAAGTTTCGACTCATTCATGTCTCCTTCATCCTCATGTTAAAAAAAAAAAAAAAAAAAATCCCTGCTGATTTGAGGGTCATGCAGCCCAGCTCTGCCACCTTCTCCCCCTCCTCTTTGTCATCCTTGGCCCTCCTGATCATCCCCACAGTTACTGAAAACTTGGTAGCTTGGCCCCTAGCCTTCATCTCCACCCCAAATCCTGTCACTCTCCTTGGTGTCTTCAATGTCCAAGGTACAGCCTAGCCAGCACTGCAGCCTCTCAGTGGCTGTACCTCTTTGGAGACCTTATCTCTCACGCCACAATTGCACGTTATGTCCTGGGCCCTTGTCACACTCAGAACCACTTAGTTCCAACGTCCCTTTCTCTGATTGCAGCCTGCTCTCCATGCAACAGTTTCACCCTTTCATTCTCCTTATCCTTGTGCCCTGACCTATATGGTACCTTCATCCCTCGGTCTCTTTCCCACTCTGTCAGCCCCTTCCTCGTCCTTATCCAGCTTGGACCTCCTAGCTGACCATCTGAAGGAACTACACCACTGTCTTAGGCTGGGTTTCCTATGAACAGGTTGGGATTTTTATGAAAGTTATTTCACACTAAGCCATGCCAGGTTCAGGAGTTCAAGACCTGCCTGGGCAACATAGCAAGACCTCAGTCTCTACAAAAAGTAAAAGATAAGCCAGGCACGCTGGTGTGCACTAGTAGCCCCAGCTACTTGGGAGGCTGAGGTAGAAGGATCCCTTGAGCCCAAGAGTTCCAGGCTGCAGGTGGCACCACTGCTCTCCAGCCTGGGCAACAGAGTGAGACCCTGTCTCTAAAAAACAAAACAGGCTGGGCGTGGTGGCTCATACCTGTAATCTCAGCATTTTGGGAGGTCGAGGTGGGAGGATCACCTGAAGTCAGGAGTTTGAGACCAGCCTGGCCAACATGGTGAAACCCTGTCTCTACTAAAAATACCAAAATTAGCCAGGCATGATGGTGCATGCCTACAATTCCAGCTACTTGGGAGACTGAGGCAGGAGAATTTCTTGAACCCAGGAGGTGGAAGTTGCAGTGAGCCACAATCGCGCCATTGCACTCCAGCCTGGGCAACAGAGTGAGACTTTGTCTCAAAATAAATAATTAAATAAAAAACAAAACAAAACAAAAACAAAGAAATATGTACATCATGACGTCTTTGGTTTACTTGGTTGCTCTTTCTTTTTTTGAGATGGAGTCTCGCTCTGTCGCCTAGGCTGGAGGGCAGTGGCCGGATCTCAGCTCACTGCAAGCTCCGCCTCCCGGGTTTACGCCATTCTCCTGCCTCAGCCTCCCGAGTAGCTGGGACTACAGACGCCCACCATCTCGCCCGGCTAGTTTTTTTTTGCATTTTTTAGTAGAGACGGGGTTTCACCCTGTCAGCAAGGATGGTCTCAATCTCCTGACCTTGTGATCCGCCCGTCTCGGCCTCCCAAAGTGCTGGGATTACAGGCTTGAGCCACCGCGCCCGGCCCCTACTTGGTTGCTCTTTCATGCTTAGCTGTTCCAATATCCCTAAATTGGCCCAGTAGTCCTAACTTTATAAAAAAAAGTGATTGCTTGCCACTGTAGAACCTAACCCAAGCTATTGAGTGTGTGAACGAACCCTCCTTTCTGCTCTATATTTTGTACACTCTGCATTATTTTGAAATGTACATTGTGTTTACTATGCTTGGATTCAGGCATTTCTCATGCAAAAAATTTGACTTGCATAAAATACAAACTGCAAATGAACTGGAATAAATGTGTGTGTGTGTGTGTGTGTGTGTGTTTATGTGATGATCAAAGTAATATACATTCTAGAAACTTTGTAAAATTCAGAAAAATTTAAATAACAAAATATTTGGACAGGTGTGGTGGCTCACACCTGTAGTCCCGGCTACTCAGGAGGCTTAGGTGGGAGGATCACTTGAGCCCAGAAGCTGGAGGCTGCAGTTAGCTGTGACTGCACCACTGCACTCCAGCATGGGCTAAAGAGCAAGACATTATCTTAAAAATATTTATAATAATCAGCCGGATGCAGTGGCTCATCCGGTAATCCCAGCACTTTGGGAGGCTGAGGTGGGCAAATCACTTGAGGTCAGGAGTTTGAGACCAGCCTGGCCAACATGGTGAAACCCTGTCTCCACTAAAAATACAAAAATTAGCCAGGCGTGGTGGTGGGCGCCTGTAATCCCAGCTACTCGGGAGGCTGAGGCAGGAGAATTTCTTGAACCCTGGAGGCAGAGGTTGCAGTGAGCCGAGATTGCGCCATTGCACTCCAGCCTGGGCAACAGAGCAACACTCCATTAAAAAAAAAAAATTAATAATAATAAATACAAATTTTTTAAAAAGTCCATTCATGGGTCCACCGTTTGAAAACAGCACCCCTTTAACATTCTGTCATACTTCCGCCAATGGTTTCTTCTCCCTGTGCCTATATGTATGATGGGATCCTATGTTGACACACTTACATGTTTTTTCCACTCCAGAGTTTCATTTACCCGGACAGTCCTTCTTCCATTCAAGCAAGTCAGCCCTAAATTTTGTTACCTCAGCAAATGGATGAGAAGCAGAAAGATAAATGAAAATTCTAGCTTTTGAGTTTTCAGAAAACTCAGGTTAGGAGCCTAGATTTGAGACAATAACCAGCCTGGCCAACATGGTGAAACCTCGTCTCTACTAAAAATACAAAAATTAGCCGGGTGTGGTAGTGCGTGCCTATAATCCCAGCTACTTGGGAGGCTGAGGCAGAAGAATCGCTTGAACTCTGGAGGCGGAGGTTGCAGTGAGCTGCACTCCAGCCTGGGTGACAGAGTGAGACTCTGTCTCAAAAAAAAAAAAAAACAAAAACAAAAACAAAAACAAAAAAAACCAAAAGAGATTTCAGACACTAAATGAGGCTGGAAAAGATTTTCCAGACTTGGAGAGGAAGGAGAATAGGAAGGAACAGGGAGAAGCTGCTCCAGGTCCCCGAGGAAGGGAGACCCAGGCCTGCAGTCCCTCATCCAAGGATGGGACCCCATGTAGGTTTGTGGGGTCCAAGAGCAGAGGGGCTCTGCATTTTGCTTCCTGGGGAGAGCCTGGGAAAGCAGGAAGACTCCAGAAGAGAAGCTGCATTCTGTGTTGGGGCAGAGGGGCCCATTAGAGGAGTCCCCACTGTCCACTGTGACATGGAGGTGGGTGGGTGGATGTTTATCACGTGCCTCAGTGCCTGAGAGTGGCTTGGAGGAGGGAGCGAGCGAGAGAGATGCTTGGTAGAGATAAAGAGAAAACATGCATGCTCACATAGAGATGGAGAACATGTGTGTTGAAATTAGAGAGAGAGAACATGTGTGCTCAGAATAGAGATGGAGATAGAGACAGAGAACACGCATGCTGAAAATAGACACACACACAGAGAACACGTGTGCCCAAAAATATATATGTAGAGAGAGATGGAAAGAACATGTGCGCCCAAAATAGAGATAAAGAGAGATAGAGGCTGGGCAGGGTGGCTCATGCTTATAAACCCAGCACTTTGGGAGGCTGAGGCAGGTGGATCACTTGAGGTCAGGAGTTCCAGACCAGCCTGGCCAACATGGTGAAACCCCATCTCTACAAAAAATACAAAAAAAATTAGCCAGGTGTGGTGGCGGGTGCCTGTAATCCCTGTAGTCCCAGTTACTTGGGAGGCTGAGGCAGGAGAATCGCTTGAACCTGGGAGGTGAAGGTTGCAGTAAGACGATATCGAGCCACTGCACTCCAGCCTGGGTGACAGAGCGACACTCCATCTCAAAAAAAAAAAAAAAAAAAAAAGAAAAAGAAAAAAAAGAAAAAAAAAGTAGAATATGTGTGCTCAAAATAGAGACAGAGAAAGAGAACACGTGTGCTCAAAAAATATATGTGTATGGAGAGAGAGAGAGGTAAAGGGTAAAGAGAAAGAACATGTGTGCTCAAAATAGAGATAGAGACAGAGAGAGCATGCATGCTTAAAAGAAAGAGAGAAAGAGAGAGAGAGGGAACAAAGAGTGAGACAGAGGTAAAGAGAGAGAGCATGCGTGCTCAGAAAAGAGGAGAGAGAACATGCGTGCTCAAAACAGAAAGGCAGAGAGAGGCCGCGTGAGGTGGCTCATGCCTGTAATCTCAGCACTTTGGGAGGCCGAGGAGGGTGGATCACCTGAGGTCAGGAGTTTGAGACCAGCCTGGCCAATATGGTGAAACCCCATTTCTACAAAAATACAAAAATTAGCCAGCATGATGGCGGGTGCCTGTAATCCCAGCTACTCGGGAGGCTGAGGTGGGAGAATCGCTTGAACCTGGGAGGCGGAGGTTGCAGTGAGCCAAGATTGCGCCACTGCACTCCAGCCTGGGTGACAGAGTGAGAGTCCCTCTGTCCATCTCAAAAAAAAAAAGCAGAGAGAGAACACATGTGCTCAAATATACATGTGTGTGTGTATATGTACACACACATACATGTACACAATACATATATACATGTATGTGTGTGTGTATGTGTGTGTGTGTGTGTATATATATATATGGAGAGAGAGGTAGAGCATGCAGGAGAGAGGGGGAGAGAGAGAGGGAGGGAAAGAGGGAGGAGGGAGACTTCAGAGGGGAAGGACAGGCGATGCAGCAGAGGCCACTGGCATCTCAGGGGCTGCCCGCTGGTACAGATGGTGACCAGACCCCCGTGCCCTCTTGCCTGCTGGTGCTGTGTAGGCTCCACGGAACTTAAACCTACCCTGAAAAAGGCTAGGAGGAGCCAGATGGGATTGAATTTCTTCCACCTTGCACAAAGGGAGCTTAAAATAAAAGTTACATTTTATAAAGTCTATGAAGTTCTATAAGATTTTACAAAGTTGATAAATTTTATAAAGTTAAAAAGAAAAAAGTTCTATTTCTTCCCTGCACCTCAATGTGTGCTCAAGGGCTCTGAAATCTCTAGATCTATACACACATCAATAGCTTTTCTCCTATTTTAGCAACAGAGCAGAGAAAAAAGAAATAGAAAACAAAAAATACTCCAGTCATAATAGCACTGAAAGGAAAACGCTTAGGAATAAATTTAAGTAGAAAGGCACAAGACCTACAGAAAGAAAACCTTAAAATCTTATGAAAGACATAAAACAAAATGTGAACAAATATAAAGGGATGTTCCTGCATGGGATGATTTTATATAATTAATATGTTAATTCTCCCTGAATTAAGTTGGGCGTGGTGGCTCACATCTGTAATCTCAACATTTTGGGGGGCCAAGGTAGGAGGATTGCTTGAGGCCAGGAGTTTGAGACCAGCCTGGGCAACATAGCGAGACTCCGTTTCTACAAAAAAATTTGAAAAATTGCTGGGTGTGGTGGCAGTGGGAGGATCACTTGAGCCCAGGAGTTTGAGGCTGCAGTGAGCAATAATTGCATCACTGCCCTCCAACGTGGGTAACAGAGTGAGACCCTGTCTCTAAAAACAAAAACAAAGCACAACAAAACAAAATAAAACAAGAAAACCCAAAAAACAAACAAAAACTTCTCCCCAACAAAACAAACAAAAAACCCTCCAAAAAACAAATTCTCCCCAAATTAAAATATAAGTATAATGTAATTTTTTTGATCCAAGGTTTTAAAAATTGGCTAAAATAAACATTATATGCAAGAACGAATGCTTGATGTGCTTATTTCGCATTGCATGCCTGTATCCAAACATCTCATGTACCCTATCATAAATATGTACACCTACCATGTACCCACAAAAATTAAAGATGCAAAATTTGAAATAAAATAAATGCTTGAGAATAGTCAAGAAAAGTGTGAGAATAAAGAAAAATGGGAAAGGGGCTTTTTTTTTTTGTGGGGGAGTCTCACTCAGTCGCCCAGGCTGGAGTGCAGTGGCGCAATCTCGACTCACTGCAAGCTCCGCCTCCCCGGTTCACGCCATTCTCCTACCTCAGCCTCCGGAGTAGCTGGGACTACAGGCGCCCGCCACCATGCCCGGTTAATTTTTTGTATTTTTAGTAAAGACGCAGTTTCACCGTGTTAGCCAGGATGGTCTCGATCTCCTGACCTCCTGATACGCCCGCCTCGGCCTCCAAAGTACTGGGATTACAGGTGTGAGCCACCACGTCTGGTTGGAAAGGGGCTTATTTTTTACTAGATATGAGAACATACTGCAAAACCACAGCATCAATATAATTTTAGCACAGGAATTGACAAATAAATAAATATATGAGTTGGATTGAACAAAGAATCCAGAAATAAATATCAGTATGTGATAATTGAATAAATGTCAAAGATGATATTTTTATTATTTATTTATTTATTTATTTAGAGATAGGGTCTTGTTCTATCACCCAGGCTGGAGTGCAGTGGCATGATCATAGCTCGCTGCAGCCTGAAATTTGGGCTCACCTGATCCTCCCACATCAGCTTCTCAAGTAGCTGGGACTGCTGGTGCTCACCACCACACTCAGCTACAGACGACAGTTTAATTCATTGGACTATTTGATGAATGCCTTGGCAGAATTGTCTATCTATCAGGAAGAAATAAAATTTCTTTCTTATATCACATGTGCATTAGTTTTCTATGGCTGCAGAGCAAAGTACCCCCAAAATTGCTGGCTGAAAACAACAGCAGTTCTTCTTCCACAGGTTCTGTGGGCCAGGAATGTGGGCGTGGCTTAGCAGGACCCAGTGCTGCAAGTCTAGCAAGGCTGCCCTCGGGGTGTCTGCCTGGGCTGTGCTCATCTTAAGGATGGACTGGGGAAGGATTCACTTCCAGGCTCACTCCATGATTGACAGCAGGATTCATTTCTTTGTGGGCTGTTGGACTAAGGGCCTCAGTTCCTTAAGAGGTGTTGGTCCACCCTTGTTTGATTCCTTGTCATGTGGGCCTGTCCAAAGGGCAGTGTATAACATAGCAAGTTAATTCATCAGAGAGAGAGAGAGAGAGAGAGAGAGAGAGAGAGAGAGAGATGATAGAGAAAGCAGAGATGCTGGCAAGGTGGAAGTCACAGTCTTTTGTAACCTAATCTCAGAAATGATACCCTATTAACATATTCTAAGCCCCCATCTTTTTTTTTTTTTTTTTTTGAAACAGAGTCTGGCTCTGTTGCCCACGCTGGAGTGCAGCAGTGTGATCTCAGCTCACTGCCACTCCTGCCTCCCGGGTTCAAGCGATTCTCATGCCTCAGCCTCCCAAGTAGCTGGGTTTACAGGTGCGCACCACCACACCTGGCTAACTTTTGTATTTTTTTTTAGTAGACATGTGGTTTCACCCTTTTGGTCAGGCTGGTCTCAAACCCATCTCAAGTGATCCTCCTGCCTTGGCCTCCCAAAGTGCTGGGATTACAGGCATGAGCTACTGCACCTGGTCTAACTTTGATATATTTTATTTGTCAGAAGACAGTTCCAGCCTCCACTCACAGAGAGGAGATGACACAAGGTCATGAATACCAGCAAGTGACAATCATTGGGGCCATCTTAGAAGCCTGCCTACCACAATATACAAAATACATTCTAATGGATTAAAAGTAAATGTGAAAAATAAGACAACAAAAATCTTTGAGGATGGTTTACAATACTATGTGAATGATCTAGGAGCTAGGAGATGGGGAAATTTATTTTGTATTTTATAGTAAACTTTTTATTGAAGTGCAGCATACCTACAGAAGGTACACAAATCACAGGTCCTACAGTGAACACATCTGTTTGACTGTGATTGTTTGTGTTCTGTTTTTTGTGCAAAGATCAACAAACAGAACTTGACCAACTCCCCCAGAAAGTTCCTTGTGCCCCATTTCAAGAGTAACCTCTACCCGGACTTCTCACACCATAGATTATTTTTGTCTGGTTTTGATCTTTATATAAATAGAATCATACAGCATGTGCTCTTCAATGTCTGGCTTCCTTTTTAGTATTATTTTTTGTGAGATGTGTAGCTGTAGTTCATTCTCATTGCCGTATAGCATCACATTGTATGACTATGCCACAATTTATTTATCCATTCTAATTTTTTTAAACTTTTATCCTAAGTTCAGGGGTACAAGTGCAGGTTTGTTACATAAGTAAATTTATGTCATGGGGATTTGCTGTACAGATTATTTCATCACCTAGGTATTGAGCCTAGTACCCATTAGTTATTTCCTTTCCCTCCTCCCAACCTCCATCCTCCAAAAGGCCCCAGTGTGTGTTGCTCCCCTCTATCTGTTCTCACTTATAAGTGAGAACATGCGGTATTTGGTTTTCTGTTGCTGTGTTAGTTTGTTAAGGATAATGGCCTCCAGCTCCATCCATGTCCCTGCAAAGGAGATGATCTTGTTCTTTATTATGGCTGCACCATTGTAGTGTTGATGGGCATTAGTTTTCTTTCCCACCAGTTTTTGGCTTTTATGAATAGTTCTATGAGCATTCTTGTCCTATTTTATTTTATATTTTATTTTTAGAGATAAAGTCTCATTCTGTTGCCCAGGCTGAAGTGCAGTATGTTGATCATAGCTCACTGCAGCCTCCAACTCCTCAGCTCAAGTGATCCTCCTGCCTTGGCCTCCTAAGAAGCTGGGATTACAGGTGTGTGCCACCACCATGCCTGGCTAATTATTTTATTGTTTTGTAGAGACAGAGGTCTCACTATGTTGTCCAGGCTGGTCTCAAACTCCTGGCCTCAAGTGATCTTTCTGCTTCAGCCTCCTAAAGTGCTGGGATTACAGGCAGGAGCCACGGTGCCCGGCTGTACATGTCTGTACATGAATGTATCTATGCATTTCTGTTGGGTATATACTTAGCAGCAAAATTTCTGGGTCATGGGAAATGTGTATGTTCTGCTTCAGTACATTTTGCCAAACAATTTTCTAAACTACCAGATTGCACTTGGTGGTGGTGGTGGGGAATTTCTTATGCAATACAGAAAATATAGAAGCTTTAAGAAAAAACAGATACACATGAAATATATAAAAATTTAAAACTTTAGAATAGACACCATAGACAAACATCGGATTAGAAAAAATATTGGCAACATGGAAGATAAGTAAAGGATTAACATCTATTAAATACAAACTGTTCCTATAAATCGACAAGAAAAAGACAAACAACCAAAAAATATGCAAAGTCTATGAATAGGCTCTTATATAATATCAGCTCCACACATGTAAAAATGTGCTCAAAATCACTAGCAGTCAGAGAAATGTAAAAACAAGATTAAAAAAGTAACAGCAAGTATATCACTTTATGCCCATAAATTTGCAAAAATTAAAAAGAAGCCTGCGGGAATAAAAGAATATTGAAAATTGCTGAAGCTAAGCCATGCGTTTTTGGAGGTTCATCATACTGTTCTGTTTGCATTCAAAATGTTTGAAAATGTCCATAAGATAAAGAAAAGAAGAAAAAAATTAGCCGAGCACGGTGGCATGTGCCTGTAGTCCCAGCTACTTGGGAGGCTGAAGCAGGAGGATCACTTGAACCCAGGAGTTTAAGGTTGCAGTGAGCTATGATTGCGTCACTGCACTCCAGCCTGGATGACAGAGTGAGATGTTGTCTCAAAAAAAAAAAAAAAAAAAAAAAAAAAGTAACAAGAACAAGAAAAGGAAACCCAAACAAAAAGAAGGCTAAACCTATTGCAGTCAGGGATATGGGGAAGAACACAGTCTCACATAGTACTGGTGGAAATGTAAATTGTTACAGACTTATTTGGTTATTTTGTTTTTGTTTTTTAAAAAATGTTTTGTAGAGACAGGGATCTTGCTATATTGTCCAGGCAAGAAACTCGAACTCCTGGCCTCAAGTGATCCTCCTGCCTCGGCCTCCCAAAGTACTGGGATTACAGGTCTGAGCCACCATGTCTGGCCTGTTACATATTTGAAGGCATCTGTTAACAACTGGTAAAAATAAAAAATGCCTAACTCCTTTGACCTGGAAACCCCACTCTCAGGGATCTTTTCCACAAAAATAAAAGCACCAGGTTTATAATGGTAGAAATATCAATGTGCTTACTGTAGCGTTGTTCTTAGTGACAAACAAGTGGAAACAATGAAAGTATCCTTCAATTGAGAAATAGCTGACTGAAGGCTGTTGTGGATGGATCACTTGAGGCCAGGAGTTCGAGACCAGCCTGGCCAACATGCCAAAACCCTGTCACTACTAAAACAAAAACCAAAACAAAAATTAGCTGGGTGTGGTAGTGCACACCTGTAGCCCCAGCTATTTGGGAGGCTGAGGCATGAGAATCACCTGAACCCGGAAGGCAGAGGTTGCAGTGAGCCGAGATTACACCACTGCACTCCAGCCTGGGCAACAGAGTGAGACTCTGTCTCAAAAATAAATAAATAAATAAATAAATAAATAAATAAATAAATAAATAAATAAGAGACATAGTTGCCTGAACTGTATAACATCTGCAATTTGAAGTATTATGCAGCCATTAAAAATAACATATTGGAGGCCGGGCACAGTGGCTCATGCCTGTAATCCCAGCACTTTGGGAG
Source organism: Chlorocebus sabaeus (assembly GCF_047675955.1). Lineage (NCBI taxonomy): Eukaryota > Metazoa > Chordata > Mammalia > Primates > Cercopithecidae > Chlorocebus > Chlorocebus sabaeus. Next base: position 21,641,076 of record NC_132908.1, read on the forward strand.
GCCAAGGTGGGCGGATCACCTGAGGTCAGGAGTTTGAGACCAGCCTTGCCAATATGGTGAAACCCTGGCTCTACTAAAAATACAAAACTAGCCAGATGTGGTGGCCAGTGCCTGTAATCCTAGCTACTTGGGAGACTGAGGCAGGAGAATTGCTTGAACCCAGGAGGCAGAGGTTGCAGTGAGCTGCTGAGATCGCGCCACTGCAGTCCAGCCTGGGCGACAGAGTGAGATTCTGTCTCCAAAAGAAACATATATATATGAGACTGGGTGTGGTGGCTCATACCTATAATCCCAGCACTTTGGGAGGCCGAGGAGGGAGGATTACTTGTGCCCAGGAGTTTGAGACCAGCCTGGGCAACAAAGTGATAACCTGTTTCTACAAAAAATTTAAAAAATTAGCCAGGTGTAGTGGCATGCACCTGTGGTCCCAGTTACATGGGAAGCTGAGGCAGGAGGATGGCTTGAGCCCAGGAGGTCAAAGCTGCAGTGAGCTGCGTTTGTGTTACTGCACTCCAGCCTGAGTGACACAGCGAGTCCCTGTCTCAAAAAAAAAAAAAAAAAAAAAAAAAAAGTAGAGTACAGTCATTGACTCAGAAGAATTTCTTTGAGTCACATTGAGAATTGCAAGATGAGAAAACAGCCTTATAGGAACTTCTTTTTGTAAAACTTTGCAATGTGTTTGTAAGTTATTTTATATGAGCATGGAGAAAAATACAGAATGTAATATACTGGTTTGTTAACAAGGGTTTTGTGGTAGGCTGGAGGGAGTATTATACTAGTAAAGGAGTAAAACCAGCAAAAATAAAGAAAAAAGCTACTAAAAATAGAAAATACTCTAATTATGTATCCCATTTATATAAAATTAGATGTAGCTATGTGATATGCATGTATGCACTAATATGCAAATATGTCCTTGACCAAATGAAAGAGCTGTTTATACTATTATGCATAAATGTTTTTTAAAAAATAATTTTGGGGACAGTGTCTCTCTCTGTTGCCCAGACTGGAGTGTGCCCGGGCTGGTCTAGAGCTCCAGGTCTCAAGCAATCAGCAATTCTCCTGCCTCAGCCTCCCAAAGTGCTGGGATTACAGGCGTGAGCCACTGCCCCTGACCTGGAGCAGTTTTAATTCCCATGTTCGCATACCCTGCCAGTTCTGCACATCATAAATTCAGTGGATTGGAATGTCTTTGGAAACCAAATGACAGTCTTCCTTTCATCCTCCTCAAAATAGTCACTGTTGCTGCACATATGTGATTTACTTAATCGCTAATTTGCAAGGAAGGTTTTCTTGCCTCCATTTCACAGATGAGCAAACTAAGTTTCATAGAAGTTAAGTAATTTGTCCAGATTTACAAAGCTAGTGAGTGATGCGGCTGTGATTCAAACGTAGGTCCGTTGGACTCCTGAGTCTGCGAGCTTAATCTCTACATTCTATTTCCTTACCTCTATTTTCCCCTTGATATGTTTTTCCATGGGTTTGCTTCTTCTAGATCAGGGTGGTGTGAACTAATGAGCTGATTAAGGTTTAGGCTTCAAATAAAGGAGCTGCTCCTGTTGCCTGGGCAGAAGCAGTCCTTGGTGCTCATTTGGGCTATGCTAATTCGCTGGCACAACACCCGGTTTTGTTTTTGTTTTTGTTTTTGTTTTGAGACGGAGTTTCCCTGTTTTTGCCCAGGCTGGAGTGGTGCAATGGTGCGATCTCGGCTCACTGCAATCTCCGCCTCCCGGGTTCAAGCGATTCTCCTGCCTCAGCCTCCCAAGTAGCTGGGATTACAAGAGCCTGCCACCACGCCCGGCTAATTTTTTGTATTTTTAGTAGAGACGAGGGTCTCACCATATTGGTCAGGATGGGCTCGATCTCTTGACCTTGTGATCTGCCCGCCTCAGCCTCCCAAAGTGCTGGGATTACAGGCATGAGCCACCGCGCCCGGCCTGTTGTTGTTTTTTTGAGACGGAGTTTCACTCTTGTTGCCCAGGCTGGAGTGCAATGACGGAGTCTTGGCTCACTGCATCCTCCGCCTCCCAAGTTCAAGCAATTCTCCTGCCTCAGCCTCCAGAGTAGCTGGGATTACAGGTGGCCGCCACCACGCCTAATTTTTCTTTTTCTTTTTTTTTTTTTTTTTGGTATTTTTAGTAGAGACGGGGTTTCACCATGTTGGCCAGGCTGGTCTTGAACTCCTGACCTCAGGTGATCGCCCGCCTCGGCCTCCCAAAGTGCTGGGATTACAGGTTTGAGCCACCAGTCCCGGTCAACACTGGGGTTTAAGGCCAAAGTTGGTCCCTTTACCTCCCCCAGGGAACACTGTGGCCGCATATCTCCTCCAAGGACTCACCCACGCACAGTCAGAGCTCAGTCATTTCACTCTCCTCCCCGCCCCGGGCGTGAGTAACCATCTCCTCCCGTCTGAGGAAGGCCCGAAGTCCTGCGGGACTGGGTTTTTCAGAGGCGGAGTCCTGTAAATTTCTGTTTTTGCCTCACGAGAGGCCTCTAGTGGTAACATTTCAAACTGCAGGCTCATGATTCCATTGGAATGACAAAAGCAAGTCAAGGGTTCCAAGCTGTTGGAAGTATTGGTTACCCACGGAGAAGCCAGAGAGGGGGAAAGAAACGGGGTAGCTACCCTGCGGAGGCTGGAGGGAGGCTCCTGGGGGATCTAACTGCATTGTATCTCTTGATACAGATGGAGGGGGCATGAACACTTTATTTATTTATTTATTTATTTATTTATTTATTTATTTATTTATTTATTTAAAGACAGTTGCATTCTGCCGTCCAGGCTGGAGTGCAGTGGTGCGATCTTGTCTTACTGCAACCGCCACCTCCCCGGCTCAAACGATCCTCCCACCTCAGCTTCCCAAGTCCAGTAGCTGGGACTACAGGCAGGCGCCATCACGTCCAGACATCATTAACAATGAACGTATACACACTTACAATTTAATACATTAAAGACGAAAGTAATAAATACTCAAAATTTATTTTCTAATTCTTTTACTGTTGCTTCTGAGCACACTTGGGACTCTTTCTATCTATGGTATCTGTATGGTGGAAATACTATTAATATGGAATGGTGGGTTACATAGAATTATAACCCAACTCCATGCCAGTGACATCACATTACCATCCTGGAATCAGTTATGGTGCAAGTGTTTTTACCATGGAAGTCAGCAGATGCTACAAGTTGGGTCTTGATTTATATTTTGTTGACCCCCTAAACTGTTTTTTTTTTTTTTTTTTTGAGACAGGGTCTCACTCTCTTTCCCAGGCTGGAGTGCAGTGGTGTGATCTTGGCTCACTGCAATCTCTGCCTTCCAGGTTCAAGCGATTCTCCTGCCTCAGCTTCCTGAGTAGCTGGGACTACAGACATGCACCAGTACGCCTGGCTAATTTTTGTATTTTCAGTAGAGACAGGGTTTCAGCACGTTGGCCAGGCTGGTCTTGAACTCTTGACCTCAGATGATCCGCCCGTCTCGGCCTCCCAAAGTGCTGGGATTACAGGCGTGAGCTACCGCGCCCGGCCAAAAATATTTTTTAGAAGTGTTGTATCTGTTAATGACATAAAAAATCAAGGAAATATTCTCCTTGTGTTTGAAATCTATTATCTGACTCAACAAAGACGTTCCTTTCATCATTGAAAAATGAGTAAAGTTCCAAAAAAACTTCATTTCACTTTTCTCTTCCTAGTTGTTTATGTAAACAAAAATATCAACAAACATGCATGTCGGAGCTACACTTGGAGAGTCAGTTGTTAAAAGTCTATTAGTACATCATACGTGATACTCAAATAAAAGGTTAAAAACCAGTGAAGAAGCAGACACATAGATTTATGCCCTTATGGTAAAAATATGATGGATTTCATAAACAATGGTTTTGTTTAATTTTCTTAATAAAATATACAAACATTGAAAAGAAAACCTGGCTGGGTGTAGTGGCTCATGCCTGTAATCCCAGCACTTTGGGAGGCTGAGGCAGGTGGACTGCTTGAGCCCAGGCATTCGAGACCAGCCTGGGCAACACAGTGAGAACTCCACTCTACAAACAATCAAACCATGGTTCTACATGTCTGTGGTCCCACCTGCTTGGGAGTCTAAGGCGGGAGGATTGCTTGAGCCCAGGCAGTGGAGGCTGCAGTGAGCTGTGATCACACCACTGCACACCAACCTGGATGACAGAGATCTTGCCGCAAAAGAAAAGAAAAAGAAAACCTAATTACTAAAACAAGCAAAACCTTGCATCTCAGCCTCGAGCTTGCTGAGCAACAAACCTGTTGAGTAGAATGTCTGCAGAGTCAAGTAAGTTGCCTTGCATAGTGGACACAGTGGGATCCCACCCGTATTTCCCAACTGCAGTGAGTGTTGGCTGTTTACAGCCCATAGTGGTCTCCCTTCCTCAGAACACTGCCCTGGGATGATGCGAGCTGCCTCTCCTGGAAGTTACCCAACCCTGTGGTCCTCAGAAAAGCTTCGCCCCTGTTCTCCAGGAAGAACCTTTCTGCACTATAGCCTATGCCCTAGAAACCCTCACTGATCAGACCAAGGCTAGACTTTTCCTGAGACTACATCTTTGCTCCATCTCTCTCCCTGACTTACCTTGTTTCCCTTTTACTCCCTTACACTTGCTTCCAGAAGAAATAAACGAATAAACCCCATGCATCGGAAGCCCTGTCTCAGGCTCTGCTTCCAGAGGAATCAAACTAAAATACCATGGTTTGGTGGAGTGCGGTGGCTCATGCCTGTAATCCCAGCACTTTGGGAGGCCAAGGCTGGTGGATCACAAGGTCAGAAGTTCGAGACCAGCCTGGGCAACATGGTGAAACCTAGTCTCTACTAAAAATACAGAAATTAGCCGGGCATGGTGGCATGTGCCTGTAATCCCAGCTACTTGGGAGGCTGAGGCAGGATAATTGCTTGAACTCGGGAGACAGAGGTTGCAGTGAGCCAAATCGTCCCATTGCACTCCAGCCTGGGTGACAAGAGCAAGATTCCGTCTCAAAAATAAATAAAATAAAATAAAATAAAATGACCCAGGCATGGTGCCGGGCACGGTGGCGGGCATCTGTAATCCTAACTACTCAGGAGGCTGAGGTGGGACAATATCTTGAACCCAGAAGGCAGAGGTTACAGTGAGCTGAGATCGCACCACTGTGCTTAAGCCTAGGCGACAGAGCGAGACTCCATCTCACAAAATAAAAATAAAATAAAATAATTTTTAAAATGTGCTGGATGCCCAGGCTTTGAGAAGCAAACCTGAGAGAATCAAAGGACTTCTTGAGACTAAGCCTGTACTTGAGAGTCAGCTTGTATCTCAAGTGGGCTGAGTTTCTGCAAATCATTTCTCTTCTGGCTGATGAGGGCTGAGACTTGTTTCTGGTGCACAGCCTGGGAACTTGTTACAAATTCCTGGTCCCGCCCCAGATCTATTGAGTCAGAAACTAGCCATTTGTGCCTTAGCAAATCCTCCAGGCTATTCTGATGCATCCTAGAGTTGCAGAACCACCAGTCTAAGTGTGATAAGATAGTATTCTCTGAGCGGGGAGATGCAACACCCAGGCAACAGACATATCCCTCCACTTCTCCCCTAGAACGAGGGGGTTAACTTCTTGATGGAGGAATTCTCCCATGGGTTTTAAGTACACAGGTGGGGAAATGAGGACAATTGGCATCTTGGAAAAACTGAAAGCCAGAAAGCTTTCCCTCTTTTCTTTTCTTTTCTTTTTTAAAAATAATATTTATTACCCTACATGGTTTCTTCTCCGTTTTTTTTTTTTTTTTTTTTTTTTTTGACAGAGTCTCACTCTGTCACGCAGGTTGGAGTGCAGTGGTGTGATCTTGGCTCACTGCAACCTCTGCCTCTTGGGTTCAAGTGATTCTCCCACCTCAACCTCCCCGGTAGCTGGGATTACAGATACAAACCACTACACCCAGCTAATTTTTGTATTTTTAATAGATATGGGGTTTCCCTATGTTGGCCAGGTTGGTCTTGAACTCCTGACCTCAAGTGATCTGCCCACCTCCACCTCCCAAAGTGCTGGGATTACAGGCATGAGCCACTGTGCCTGGCCTTTTTTTCCCTCTTCTACCTTCTCCATCTATACACTTTTCCTTGGCTGACAGTAGGGACATGGTTTTAGACTTTGGGATCTTGAATCTTGCTATTGGCTTGGGAAATGCTATTTTAGGAAATCATCAGTGCTTTGGTTTTAAGCAGCTGCAATGGTCATCTTTAGTTCTGATATTTGCTTGTATTTTCTAAATTTGGGGGTGTGTAACTGGTCCTGAGATATCCTTGTGAGTTCTATTGACTTCTAGAACTTTGGAATGGTGAGACATCACGACTCTGGTTGAAGTAAATAACCCAATTCTCAGGCCTTGAAGAACCCACATGATCCACCGACCTATCTGAGTGAGCTCTTTCAGTCTATCAAGATGGACTAAGTGCAGTGTCTCACACCTGTAATCCCAGCACTTTGGGAGGCCAAGATGGGAGGATTGCTTGAGCCCAGGAGTTCAAGACGAACCTGGGCAACATAGCAAGATCTCATCTCTGCTTAAAAAAAAAAAAATGGCTGAGCATGGAGGTACACACCTGTGGTCCCAGCTACTCAGGGGGCTGAGGTGGGAGGATTGCTTGAGCTGGAGAGGATAAGACCGACATAAGGACAATGATCACTATCACACTCCAGCCTGGGCAACAGAGCGAGACCCTGTTTCAAAAAAAAAAAGAAAAAAGAAAAAACTGAGATGGTGAAGAAAGACAGACGGTAGAGAAGAATAATAACAGGCCAAGTGTGTGGTGGCTCACGCCTGTAATCCCAGCACTTTGGGAGGCCAAGGTGGGTGAATCACCTGAGGTCAGGAGTTTGAGACCAGCCTGGCCAACATGGCGAAACCCTGTCTCTACGAAAAATACAAAAATTAGCCGGGCGTGGTGGTGCATGCCTGTAATCCCAGCTACTCGAGAGGCTAAGGAGGGAGAACCGTTCGAATCCAGGAGATGGAGGCTGCAGTGAGCCGAGATTGTGCCACTTGCACTCTAGCCTGGGTGAGAAAGCGAGACACCACCTCAAAAACAAAAACAAAAACAAAACAAAAAAAAACAAAACAAAAAACCCAAAACCCAAAACAAAACAAAAACAGTAACAGTAATAGTAACAACAATAAGAGTAAAGATACAGGGTGTTTGACATGAGCCAAGCACTGTACAAAGAGCCTTGCATATACAGTGTCATGTATTTCTCACAACAATCCTACAAGGTAATTACTACTATTATCCCCATTTCATCTATGACAAAATTGAGTCACAGAAAAGGTTCAGAGAAGTATAGAGTTAACTTTCCCTAGACACACAACTTAGAAGCTAAATTATAGAACCAGGCGCTGGGCGCGGTGGCTCATGCCTATAATCCCAGCACTTGGGAGGCTGAGGCAGGCGAATCACAAGGTCAGGAGATTGAGACCACCCTGGCCAACATGGTGAAACCCTGTCTCTACTAAAAGTACTAAAATTAGCTGGGTGTGGTGGCGTGCACCTGTAATCCCAGCTACTTGGGAGACTGAGGCAGGAGAATCATTTGAACCTGGGAGGCAGAGATTGAAGTGAAGCTAAAATAGCACCTCTGCACTCCAGCCTAGCGACAGGACGAGACTCCTTCTCAAACAAACAAAAAAATAAAGTATAAAACCAGGCAGACCTGGTCTCAAAAAAAAAAGTACCAGGGCCTGGCATGGTGGCTCACACCTGTAATCCCAGCACTTTGGGAGGCTGAGGGGGGAGGATTACCTGAGCCCAGTAGTTCGAGACTAGCCTGGGCAACATGGTAAGACCTTGTGTTTAAAAAGAAAAATAAATAAATAAATAAAATAAAGAGCCAGGCTTTGAACCTTGCCTGACTTCAAATCCGAAGTTTTTAACCTCCGTGCTATATTGTGTTTCAGAGAAAATCCTTTGGACACATTTTGTTTTTTTTTTCTTTTCCCTAGGACTGAATGATATTGCTGTGAGTTTTAGATCTCAGTGGAAGCAGGAAACTGATGATAATAGTGGTAACATTTGCAGGGTGGTGACTTATTTCGGATCATGGAATTGTCTACTTACGCTCTGGGATTATCCTGGGTGTATTGCCTAATCCTGCAGTCCAGATCCCAGGTCTGGGTGGATACCCTCATAGAACATTGTTTGAAATGGGAACTGGATTGGAGGGGAGTTCTTGACCATGTGTCATAGTGTGGCTGAAACTGAAGCAATGAGCTCACTTACTTTAGAAGTCTTTGGAAACAACCGTAAAGATGGCTGGGCACAGTGGCTCACACCTGTAACCCTAGCACTTTGGGAGGTCGAGGCAGGCAGATCACCTGAAGTCAGGAGTTCAAGACCAGCCTGGCCAACATGGTGAAACCCTGTCATTACCAAAAATACAAAAATTAGCCAGGTGTGGTGGCGAGCGCCTGTAATTCCGGCTACGTAGGAGGCTGAGTTAGGAGAATGGTGTCAACTTGGGAGGCAGAGGTTGCAGTGAGCCAAGATTGTGCCATTGCACTCCAGCCTGGGTGACAGAGTGAGACTCCGTCTGAAAATGAAACAAAACACAAAAAAACCCACTAAAGAGACATTTGTAAGGTCCTCAAGGGTCTGCCTGTGGGTTTTGTCAGAACTCACAGTAGCTCTCTGGACTACGGCCAGAGTAGTTCTATTCTGGCAACTCCTCCTTGCAACTCTCGCTCTCTGGCTGACAAGAGGTTTGGCTTTTGTTTTGTTTGTTTTGAGACAGGGTCTTGTTCTGTCACCCAGGCTGGAGTGCAGTGGCACTGCACTCTTGGCTGACTGCAAACTCTGCCTCCTGAGTTCAGGCGATTCTCTTGCCTCAGCCTGCTGAGTAGCTGAAATTACAGGCACCTGCCACCATGCCCTGCTAATTTTTGTATTTTTAATAGAAATTGGGTCTCACCATGTTGGCTAGGCTGGTCTCGAACTCCTGATCTCAGGTGATCCGCCCGCCTCGGCCTCCCAAAGTTCTGGGATTACAGGCGTAAGCCACTGTGCTCAGCCTTGTTTTGTTTTTTTTTTTTGAGAAAGGGTCTCTCTTTGTGCCATAGGCTGGAGTGCAGTGGGATGATCACACCTCACTCCAGCCTCGACCTCCTGGGCTCAAACTATACTCCTGCTTCAGCCTCCCAAGTAGCTGAGACTACAGGTGCACACCATCAGGCTTGGCTAATTTTTGTGTTATTTTTTGGTAGAGGCAGGGTCTCACTATGTTGCCCAGGCTGATCTCGAACTCCTGGGCTCAAGCAATCCTCCCACCTCGGCCTCCCAAAGTGCTGGGATTACAGGCATTAGCCACCATTCCTGGCCAGAGGCTTGGTGTTAAGTCTCTTAGTTACCTGGAGAAAGGGTGAGGGGGAATCTTGGCCTCTAGGGAAGACCCCTTTCCATCCATGGCCTCCTGAGGGGGCATTAGGTGTTAGGGAAAGTTTGGACTCTGGCCTGATATTTTGTTTTTGTTTTTTCTCTTTCACAACTTTGAAAGGTTGCTCTCTTCTCTCTCGAGGCTGGTGTGGCAGAAAGATCTGGGGCTGCTTCCTGCTATGTGTGTGTGTGTGTGTGTGTGTGTGTGTGCGCGCACACGTGTGTGTGGTTTAGAAGGGTTTGGTTCTAAGTAGATCTTTGGTAAATCTTTCCTCATTAAATTTGTGACATTAACCCAGAGGAGCCAATTAAAGGCCTAATGCAAAACCTGCTTCCAGCAGGGGGCAGTAGAGTGTAGCAGTTAAACATGTGGGTTTCGCTTCTGTATTTGGGTTTGAAACTGGCTTCAACCAGTAGTTGCCACGCATTTGTAACTACAAGCCTCTTTTAGTGAGAAAATTTTGAACCTGCACCTTCAAATATATATACATATATATATAATTATTTATAAGTTGTTTGCATAATTCTGGTCCTATTTGTTATAAAACAAAACAAAACTGAAATTAAAAATGAAAAAATAAAATTAACTCTTAAAATGCTTTATTGAGGCATAATTGACAATGAATTGCACATATAAAAGAGCATGATTTGAGAAGTTTTGACATATATATATATATATATACACACGCACACACACATATGCCACCACACCCAGCACATAGAGATTTGTCTTTATGTCCTGGATGCTAGTTTTTTTCTTTTACATTGGATTAATTTTTAAAAATTTAATTAATTAATTTTTTTTTTTTGACGGAGTCTCGCTCTGTTGCCAGGCTGGAGTGCAGTGGCGCAATCTCGGCTCACTGCAAGCTCTCTGCCTCCAGGGTTCAAGCGATTCTCCCTCCTCAGCCTCCCGAGTAGCTGGGACTACAGGCACCCGCCACTACGCCCAGCAAATTTTTGTATTTTTAGTAGAGATGGGGTTTCCCCATGTTGGCCAGGATGGTCTCCATCTCCTGACCTCGTGATTCACCTACCTCGACCCCCAGAGTGCTGGGATTACAGGCGTGAGCCACCGCACCCAGCCTAATTTAATTTTTAAGTAAGTAATACATTCACATGGTTTCAAACCTAACCATATGAAAACGTATAAAGTGTAAACCCTTTAACTGTTGCTCCCTATTCATATAAATGCACCATGCCCTCCCACATTTCAAAATAAGTTTCTTAGGCATCTTCTGGATGTATTTATGCAAATATATACACATATGTATGTATATATAGATATGCACTTTCTTGGTATTCTCTTCTTGTATTCTCCGGGTTTTTTTTTTTTTTTTTTTTTTTTTTTTTTCTGAGATGGAGTCTCACTCTGTCACCCAGGCTGGAATGCAGTGGCGCGACCTCGGCTCACTGCAAGCTCCGCCTCCCGGGTTCCCGCCACTCTCCTGCCTTAGCCTCCTGAGTAGCTGGGACTACAGGCGCCCGCCACCACGCCTGGCTAATTTTTTTAATTTTTAGTAGAGACGGGGTTTCACAATGTTAACCAGGATAGTCTCCATCTCCTGACCTTGTGATCCGCCCGCCTTGGCCTCCCAAAGTGCTGGGATTACAGGCGTGAGCCACCGTGCCCGGCCTTTTTTTTTTTTGAGATGGAATCTCACTGTGTCACCAAGTGCAGTGGTGTGATCCCGGGTAACTGCAGCCTTTACCTCCCGTGCTCAAGCGATTCTCCTGCCTCAGCCTCCCAAGTAGCTGGGATTACAAGTGTGCACCATCAGGCCCAACTAATTTTTGTATTTTTAGTAGAGATGGGGTTTCACCATGTTGGCCAGGCTGGTCTTGAACTCCTGACCTCAAGTGATCCACCTTCCCTGGCCTCCCAAAGTGCTGGGAATACAGGTGTGAGCCACCACACCTGGCCACATTCTGTTGTATTTTTAACAGAAAAAGCTAGTTGTAGAACAATCATGCATATTGTTCTACAACTAGCTTTTTTCATGTGATATGTCTCGGAGATCTTCCTATATGAGTTTGTAGAAAGGTTTCTGCCTTCCTTCTTTCCTGCCTTTCTTTCCCTCCCCCCCTCCCTCCCTCCCTCCCTCCCTCCCTCCCTCCCTCCTTCCTTCCTTCCTTCCTTCCTTCCTTCCTTCCTTCCTTCCTTCCTTCCTTCCTTCCTTCCTTCCTTCCTTCCTTCTCTCTCCCTCCCTCTTTCCTACAGCTTCATTGTGTTTCATGGTACTGTACATTATTTAACCTGATGGACACTTGGATGGTTTCTGTTTCATTTTTTTCTTTTTTTGCTAGGTAAAAAACCAATGTTGCATCAGATAACCCTGTGCACACGTCATTTTACAAACATGCAAGTGTTTCTGTAGGGTGAATTCTTAGAAGTTGGATTGCTAAGTCTAGGAGTCCATATAATATATTTGGGATTTTAATGGATAGCATCCATATGACCTCTGCAGGAGTTATACCAATGAACACATCCCTCTACAGGGAGAAACTGAAATGGGAGTGCCTAGGTCCTGAGAGACTCACTACCAGTGTATTTTTCCAACTTCAGAATTTTTTTCCTATTCTCAAAAATTAAAAATGGTATCTCTGTGTAATTTTAGTTTGTGTTTCTCTTAAGGCTGAAGTCGAATTAGATGCTTCATTTTATGTATGTATGTACGTATGTATGTATGTATGTATGTATGTATGTATTTGTTTACTTATTTATTTTTGAGATAGAGTCTTTCTCTATCACCCAGGCTGGAATGCATTGGTGCAATCTCTTCTAACTGCAACCTTTGCTTCCTGGGTTCAAGTGATTCTCGTGCATTAGCCTCCTGACTAGTTGGGATTATAGGCGTGCGCCACCACATCCAGCTAATTTTTTGTATTTTTAGTAGAGACAGGGTTTTGCTATGTTGGCCAGGCTGGTCTTGAACTCCTGGACTCCGCTGATTGGACCAGGTGTGGACACTTGACCCCAGCTAAGCCAAGTAGATCTGTTCTCTTTAAAATCTGAATTGATGGCAGGAGAGTTTGGGAAGCCTGGAGTTGTAAGATACTGTAGGATCTGGGTCAGAGCTGACACTGGGGAACCCAAAGTCAAGGGCAACTCTTATTTTTTTTTTTTTTTAGAGATGGGATCTCACTGTCGCCCAGGCTGTTCTCAAACTCCTAGCCTCAAGGGATTCTCCTGCCTCGGCTTCCCAAAGTACTGGGATCATAGGTATGAACCACTGCACCCAGCCCCAAAGTCAAGGGCAAGTCCAAGTTACGGAGGAGACAGACTCTGGGAGCCTTTTTTTTTTTTTTGAGACGGAGTCTTGCTCTGTCACCCAGGCTGGAGTGCAGTGGTCAGATCTCGGCTCACTGCAAGCTCCGCCTCCCGGGTTCACGCCATTCTCCTGCCTCAGCCTCCCGAGTAGCTGGGACTACAGGCGCCAGCCACCTCGCCCGGCTAGTTTTTTGTATTTTTTAGTAGAGACGGGGTTTCACCGTGTTAGCCAGGATGGTCTCGATCTCCTGACCTCGTGATTCGCCCGTCTTGGCCTCCCAAAGTGCTGGGATTACAGGCTTGAGCCACCGCGCCCGGCCTCTGGGAGCCTTTTACAGGACACTGACTTACAGAGAAAAAAGAGAAATACCCAGAAAGAGAGAAGCAGAGAGGGAGATGATCTGCGCCGAAAGACAGAGAAGGGTGGGGGGAGAGACTGAGAGAGAGAGAGAGACAGAACAAGAGAGAGCCAGAGTGCCAGGTGGCTGGTTAGCTGAACTTCTTGCTCTAGGTTTCCATGAAATTGCTCTGATCCTTATACTAAAATACCTTCTTTGTAATGTATTTCATTTCCTTCAACAAATCCCCAGCATTTGGATGAGAAATATATAGAAGGCATGCATATACATTGCTAGTGGAAGTGTAAAATCATGTAAATGCTTTGGAAAACAGTTGGGCATTGTCTCTTCAAGTTGAATACAGCCACCCTCCCTATCTGTGGGTTCTGTATCTGTGGTTTCAACCAACCTTGGATTGAAAATATTTGGGAAAAAAAACTCATAAAAAATAACAACAATAAAAAATAATACAAAGAAGTCAGGCGCGGTGGCTCAGGCCTATAATCTCAGCACTTTGGGAGGCCAAGGTGAGTGGATCACTTGAGGTCAGGAGTTCGAAACCAGCCTGGCCAACATGGTGAAACCCTGTCTCTACTAAAAATACAAAAATTAGCTGGGCGTGGTGGCTCATGCTTGTAATTCCAGTTACTTGAGAGGCTGAGGCTGGAGAATCACTTGAACCTGGGAGGCAGGGCTGCAGTGAGCCAAGATTGTGCCACTACACTCAAGCGACAGAGCCAGACTCTGTCTTTAAAAAACAAACAAACAAACAAATAAAATAAAAAAGCAATCAAGATAAAAATGTGGTTTTTGTTTTTGTTTTTTTTTTTTGACAGTCTCACTCTGTCGCCCAGGCTGGAGTGCAGTGATGTGAACATAGCTCATTGTAACCTTAAACTCCTGGTCTCAAGAACTCAATCGTTTCACCTCAGCTTCCCTAGTCACTGGAACCAAGGGTACATACACCACCATGCCTGGTCAATTTTAGATTTTTTTTTTTGGTATGGATGGGGTCTCGTTATGTTGTCTGGTCTATTCTTGAACCCCTTGACCTTAAAGGATCTTCCTGCTTCAGCCTCCCAAAGTGCTGGGATTACAAGTGTGAGCCACCATGCCTGGTCTAAAATATGCACTTCTAAGGAATACAACTAAAATGAACTAAACATAAATAGGAAAGCAAGCGAATGATGAATATGGGATTCAGGATGATGGCTCCCTACTTGGGGGAACCATGTGGTTAGAGGTTGGCTACTACCAAGTTCCTGGCTTTTGTTTTGGGTGAGTGGTTTTGGGGATGCTAAGTACCTTATTAAAAACTGCTAACTAACAACATAAAGGCAGGCCATACACAAAACCCTGAGAAGAGTATGCCTTGAGCCAAGGGTATTCATTATTGTGAATAATCCGATTGTGCGTACCTGATATTCAAATAAAAAAAGAAATATAAAAGAGAATGATTTTTAACAATCCTTAATAAATTTTATTAGTGGTTAAGGTACAAAACTGTTGACATGTGTTAACTCTTATATCCTCTTCTCCAGTTTGATATTTCATGATGGTTGCTATTGAAAAGCAATGCAGGCTGGGCGAAGTGGCTCACCCCTGTAATCCCAGCACTTTAGGAGGCAAGGCAGGCAGATCACTTGAGGTCAGGAGTTAGAAACCAGCCTGGCTAACATGGTGAAACCCCATCTCTACTAAAAATACAAAAATTAGCGGGACGTGGTGGTGTGCCTGTAGTCCTGGCTACTCAGGAGGCTGAGGCAGGAGAATTGCTTGAACCCGGGAGATGGAGGTTGCAGTGAGTTGAGATCATGCCTTTGCATTCCAGCCTGGGCAACAGAGCAAGACTCTATCTCAAAAAAAAAAAAAAAAAAAAAAGGCAATGCAGAGTGGTATCAAACAACAGCCATAGTGACAGCTTTAGTTATTTAAGTGCATGCTGTGTACCAGATGCTGTGATAAGCCAGTCACAGGCATTTATGTCATTTACTCCTGAACACATTCTTAGGTACCAGCTACTATTTTCCCCCTCCATTTACGATACTGTTAAGGAAACTAAAGTTCAGAGAGATTTAGTGAATTGTCCAAGGCTACATGACATATGGACCAACACCGTATTAATTACAGGCAATTTTTTTATTTTTATTTTTGAGACAGACTCTCTGTTGCCCAGGCTGCAGTGCAGTGGCATGATCTTGGCTCACTGCAACCTCTGCTCCTGAATTTAAACCAATCTCGTGCTTCAGCCTCCCAAATAGCTGGGATTACAGGTACGCACCACCACGCCCAGCTAATTTTTGTATTTTTAGTAGAGACGAGAGTTCACCATGTTCCCAGGCTGGTCTCTAACTCCTGACCTCAACTAATCTGCCTGTCTCAGCCTCCCAAAGTGCTAGGATTACAGGCGTGAGCCACCACTCCCAGCCAATTACAGACAATTAACACAACAACTATGTACAACATGGAAACATCTTTTCTCTCTTTCTTTTTTTTTTTTGGTGTGAGACGGAGTCTTGCTCTGTTGGTCAGAGTGGAGTGCAGTGGTAGGAATCTCCACTCGCTGCAACCTCCACCTCCCAGGTTCAAGTGATTCTCCTGCCTCACCCTCCCCAGTATTGGGATTACAGGCGTGTGCCACCATGCCTGGCAGCATTGTGTTTTTCGTACAGATGGGGTTTCACCATGTTGGCCAGGCTGGTCTCGAACTCCTGACCTCAGGTGACCCGTCCACCTTGACCTCCCAAAGTGCTGGGATTACAGGTGTGAGCCACCGTGCTTGGCTGGAAACATCTTTTTTTATCCTCAAATACCATTTAGAATCAATACAACTCAATTTGTAGTCCTCCCTCCCCCCCCCAAAAAAGGATAAATTCCATCCCTATCTCTGTAGAATAAAAATGTACCTGTCATACCTGGAGTGATCCCTTATTGATATCAAAGGTTTCCAGGTGTCTCTTCAGTTTCCCTGTCAAGGCACATTGGGAAATTCATGCCTTAATCTCAAGTAACATCTGTCTTGCCTGGAGTCAGCGAAGTGTGGCCTGCCTGCTGCCTGTTTTTGTGTGGTCTGTGGGCTAAGATAGTGTTTGCATTTTTTAATGATCAGAAAAAAACAAAAGGAGAATGATATTTTGTGACACGTGAGAATTATATGAAATTCAGATTTCAGGGCCTGTAAATAAAGTTGTGTTGGAACTCCCATTCCTTTGTGTATTGTCTATGTTACTTTTGCCCTGCAAAGCAGAGCTGAGTGGATGTAATACAGACCATACAGCCTGCAAGCTTAAAATATTTACTATCTGTCCCTTTGCAGAAAATGTGCGCTGATCCCTGTCTTATACTAACAAATTCACAAATAGTAGCATATCCATTGCAAAATAACTTCAAGTTTAATATTTTTTTTTTTTGCTGTTGTTGAGATAATTGCCATGTGTTTTGTGCCAGGGTTAGAGACACTGAGTACTTTTGGAGGAGATTCTTGGAGTGAATATTTCTTTCTTTCCAAAGAACTAACAAATGCCAGTTCATGAAAACCGTATAGTCACCATAACATTGTGGAATGTTGATAATTGGTTTTGTTTCTAATGCAAACTATTGTATCTATCTATCTATCTATATTTTTTTAAGAGACAGGGTTTCTCTCTGTAACCCAGGCTGGAGTACAGTAGCATGATCATAGTTCACTGCAGCCTTGACCTCCTGGGCTCAAGTGATCCTCCCACTTTAGCCTCCCAAGTAGCTGGGACTATAGGTGCACACCACCATGCCCAGCTAATTTTTAAACATTTTTTGTAGAGATGAGGTCTTGCTATGTTACCCAGACTGGCCTTGAACTCCTGGCCTCAAACAATCCTCCCTCCGTGGCCTCCCAAAGTGCTGGGACTACAGGCATGAGCCACCACACCAGGCTCATATCACAGCTCTTAAGATGGTGCCTGGCATAGAGTAGGTGCTTGGTAAATCTTTGTTGAATAAATAAATGACTGAATGTATTTAATGTCTACCTCCTCCATCGGACTCAGTTCTATGGGTCTGGGACCCTGTCTCTTTTGTCCATTGCTCTAATCTCGGTGTCCAGCACATTCCCCTTCAATACATGTTTCTTAAATGAATAAGTAGAAAGAACAGCGTTGAGGACCTGCCCTTTACATCCACCAGAGGATGGCGACATAGTTACTTTTTCTCCCTTCTATCCTCTCACTCCTCCTCCCTTTCCCCACCCGTTTTGTTCTTCTCTTCCACTCCGCTTCTCCCCCGCCCCCCTTTTTCTTTTTCTGCAGGGGATGACCTGGTTTCAGTTTTCGGTCTTGCTGCTAATTGTCACTGTCTCTGAACCCTTTGACTCAGCCTCTGCTTTAATTGGTCTGAGATTGGGCTCCCATATCTCGTATTTTTTAAACATACCAGGTGATTCTCGTGTTGCACATTTTTCTTGCTCATGATTGCTTTTTACATGAGCGTGTAAGGAAACCTCCGCAAATGAGGGGCAAGGGAAGGTCTTTTGGGAGAGACTTTTGGAAAAGATTCCTTTTTCTTAGGAAGCATCCCTATATATTTTATTTCCTGTTTTTCTTTTCTTTTTTCTTTTTTTCTTTTCTTTTTTCTTTTTTTCTGTCTTCTTTTTTTTTTTTTTTTTAAGATGGAGTCTTGCTCTGTGGCCAGGCTAGAGTGCAGTGGCGTGATGTCAGCTCACTGCAACATCTGTCCCCCAGGTTCAAGTGTCTCAGTCTCCCAAGTAACTGGGATTGATTACAGGTGCCTGCCACCACGCTGTTCTGTGCGGGAAACGCACAAAGGGAAAAGAAAAGACACACACAGTACCTTTAAGGGTAAACAACCTTTACCCCACATGAATGGCAATGCAGATATGATAAGCAAATGATATAATAAGCAAATTGATATAATAAGCAAATTGCAATGGGAAGAAGAGAAGGGAAAAGATACATATATTTACACTCACCAGATTATGGAGGATTCATCACCAGACCTGGAAGCAACAGCCTGGGCTCCAGAGTCGGCCACCCATCTGTGCACCGACGAGTAGAGGTCTCAAGAAGCTTCGGTGCAGTCTGGGACCCTATCTCTTTTTGTAACGAGTTGTTTGGCATGAGGCCCAGTCACGAGGGCCCTTTGCGACTGGACTCAAGGAACACAGAAATATCAACTTGTTTTTGCGATTCTCTGTTGTTTTTCAATAACTAACATGTAAGATTAGATTGAAATAGAGATTTTTCCGAAACAGCGCTGGATGAATGCATCAAGGGGCTCATACAACCTGTTCTGGGACTTGGCAACCATTGTTTGTGTCCACTTTCAACTGAGTTCAAATGCAATATTTAACTTTTCCTCCACACACGCCTGGCTAATTTTTGTATTTGTAGTAGAGGCAGGGTTTTGCCGTGTTGGCCATGCTGGTCTCGAACTCCTGACCTCAAGTGTTCTGTGCGCCTCAGCCTCCCAAAGTGTTGGGATTACAGGAGTGAGTCATTGTGCCCAGCCTCCTTTTATATTTTCTTGCATATGTATGAACAACTCTGGAAGATGCACAAAAAAAGAAGGGACAACAGTGGTTCCAATAGGAATGAGGATTGGTAAACAGGATGCAAAAAAGGAGACTTCACCTCCCCCACCACAAGGGTGAATGTAAGACCCCAGCTGGCCCCTCAGTGATGGGTTTAGACGTGGGCATGTGAGTTCCTTTTCAGGGACTCTTTCGATCCTGAGGGAGAGAGAGAGACACTTCTTACTCTCTGAGATCCAAGGTACTGAGGACCAGTTTCGCCTGGAGATGTTGGGTACCATCTTTATAGGCAGGTGGAGAGTCTGTCTGAAGATGAGAAAAGCACAGCCAATGGAGAAAGAAAGTGAGACAGCAACCTGATGGTGTTGTTTGAACACCTGCATCTAGCTGTGCCTGAGGTCCATCCCCCTAGAATTCCCTTTGACTTGAGCTCATCCGTGCTCTCCTTTCTTTAATCTAGGTTGAGATTGGTTTCTGCCTCTGGAACCCAAAAGTTTCCTAACTTAAGAACCACTGGCCATTGTGAAATGATTTCACTTCTTTAGAAAGCTGTCAGGCTGCCCTGTGGAGAATAGACAGGGGAAGAGAGAGGACAAGGGAAGGGAAGGGAAGGGAAAGGAAGGGATAATGTTTGGGGGTGGTTTTTTGTTGTTGTTGTTGTTGTTTTTGAGACAGAGTCTCGCTCTGTCGCCCAGGCTGGAGTTTAGCGGTGTGATCTCAGCTCACTGCAACCTCCGCCTCCCGGGTTCAAGTGATTCTCCTGCTTCAGCCTCCCGAGTAGCTGGGATTACAGGTGTGCACCACCACGCCTGGCTAATTTTTTGTACCTTTAGTAGAGATGGAGTTTCACCACATTGGCCAGGTTGGTCTCAAACTCCTGACCTTGTGATCTGCCTGCCTTGGCCTCCCAAAGTGCTAGGTTTACAGGTGTGAACCACCGTGCCCGGCCGGCCTTGGAGGTGTTCTTAAACCCAATTTAGATGTCTAATAGGCACCTCACCTGGAATGCATCTGCTGTGGTCTGAATGTTCATGTTCCCCCAGCAAAACTCATATGTTGAAGCCTAATCCCCAATGTGGTGTTATCAGGAGGTGGAGCTTTGGGGAGGTAATTAGGTTGTGAAGGTGGAGTGCTCATGAATGAGACTTTTGCCCTTATAAAAAAGACTCGAGGAAGCTGTTAGTTATTTCCACTGTTGGCTGTTATGAATAATGCTGCTGTAAACATCCGTGTACAAGTTTTTGTGTGACTATATGTTTTTATTTCTTTCTATATACCTAAGAGGGAATTGCTGGGTCAGCCAGGTCATTCTTGCACTGTTCCTGTGACGACTCCTGCTGTCAAGCTCCCCCAAAACTGTCCTAGTTCATGCTTTTTGCAAACCTGATTCTCCAGTCTTCTTCGTAAAAAACCAGTTTATTTTAGTTCAGGGATTCCTTTCCTTCCCAGATGGGCAAAGTTCTGAAGATCTAGAAGAATTATGACTTGGCACTACTGGGATATGGCCAGTTTTTTTTTTGTGTGTTGCCATCCTATTAGGCCTTGAGGCACTCTGGACAGTATGCCCCCTGGGTTCTGGTTTATACCAGTCTTGATGCAAAATTCTAGCTTTCCTGGAGAGCTCTGAAGAGAAAACGTATCAGTCTTTTACTGAGCACAGCCCTACAGAGAATGCAACTCTTAATGGAACCAACCCCACCACTGCCCTGTAGCACCCAGCTTGGCATTAGTAAGTGAAAGGGAGATGGATGTTTTCAGTCCTCATTTGGAAAACCACATCATACACATGATCCCAGAAATTACCATAATTGTTCATATTTGAGCCATAAACTACAAGTTATGGATTTTGTATTGACTTTTATTACCAGGCTGGTGTTCTTTACTGAGCTGAAAAACCACACACCTGATTTTCCTCCTGTCGCTGGCCATTTTTTCTCAGGCTCCTTTGGCAACTCCTTCTCCTCTTCCCAACTTTTTGATGTTGGAGGGTCATCAGTACTTAATCCTAGGACTTCTCTCTTCACTGACATCCCAGGTGATCTTGTCCAGTCCCATAGTTTTAATACCAACTATACAATGTTAACGCCCACATGTATATAGCCTTGTCAATTCACCAAGAAGAGATGACAATTATAAACATATGTGCACCAAACAACAGAGCCCCAAAATCTATGAAGCAAATATTGGCAGTATTGAAGGGAGAAAGAAGAGACAGCTCTACAATAATGGTTAGAGACTTCAATGTCCCACTTTCAAAATTGAATAGAACATCTAGACAAAATAATCAATAAGTAAATAGGGAGCTTGTGCAACACTACAAACCTACTAGAACTAACAGACATATATAAAATACATAAAACAGGCTATCCAACAACAACAGAACATACATTCTTCTCAAGTGCACATGGAACATTCTCCAGAATAATCCATATGTTAAACCACAAAATAAGTCTCAATGTATTTAAAAATACGAGATCATACAATGTATCTTTTCTGCAATAGAATGCAATTAGAAATCAACAAAAGAAGGAGAAGTATAAAATCCACAAATATGTAGAAATTAAACAACACACTCTTAAACAACCAGTGGATCAATGAAGAAGTTTTAAGGAAATTAGAAAATACTTTGAGACAAATGAAAACAAAAACACAACTTACAAAATATATAGCTCTTGTTCCAACTTCTCTCTTGAAGCCGATACTCCCATATACAATAATCTACTTCATACCTTTATTGGAATGTGTAACAGGGAACTCAAGGATTTTAAAAAAACTCTCCCCTTGAAATGTGCTCCTTCTGCTCTCTTCACCATCTTAGCAAATGGCAACTTCCAGTTGTTTAGGACCAAAATCTTGGAGTCATCCTTGATTTCTTTCTCTCACAGCCTACATTCCATATATAAACAAATCTTGCGGGCTGTTCTTTCAAAATAGGATCCATATTTGACCATTTCTCACCACTCCACTGCTGGCACCCTCGTCCAATCTACCATCATCTTTCAGCTTAATTATTGCAATAGTCTCCCAGCTTTCATCTTGCCCAGTGAAGTCTACATACAGCAGCCAGTGTGATTCTTGTGATGCTATTAAAACAGAAATTGGAGCCAGGCACCGTGACTCACGCCCCAAATCCCAACACTTTGAGAGGCTGGGGGAGGAGGATTGCTTGAGGCCAGGAATTCAAGATCAACTTGGGCAACATAACAAGACACAATTTCTACAAAAAATAAGAAAATTAGCTGGGTGTGGTGGTGTGCACCTGTAGTCCTAGTTACCCAGGAGGCTGAGACAGGAGGATTACTTGAGCCCAGGAGTTTGAGGCTGCAAGTGAGCTGAGAAGATTCCACTGCACTCCTGCCTGAATGACAGAGTGAAATCCCATCTCTAACACAATAACAACAGCGAAACAGAAATTGCATTATCTCATCCTCCAAAGCAGGCGGATCACGAGGTCAGGAGATCGAGACCATCCTGGCTAACACTGTGAAACCCCGTCTCTATTAAAAATACAAAAAATTAGCCGGGCGTGGTGGCGGGTGCCTATAGTCGCAGCTACTCGGGAGGCTGAGGCAGGAGAATGGTGTGAACCTGGGAGGTGGAGCTTGCAGTGAGCCGAGATAGCGCCACTGCACTCCAGCCTGGGTGACTGGAGCGAGACTCAGTCTCAAAAAACAAAACAAACAAACAAACAAAAACCCTACTACTGTGTCCTATCACACTCTTGGTCTAAAAGACCCTACAAGATGACTCTTGCTTGCTTGTTTTGAGCATGTCAAAGATAGTAATAGTCCCTTGTTTCAGTTTGTATTTTAGACTTTGTATGGTTAAGGATCTTTTTATCTTTATTGGCCGTTTCTCTTTTACATCTTATCCCAATTATTTTTCCTACTGGGTTGTCTTTTATCTTTTACATATACATATTTTTATGTATGTACATGTGTATATATATACATATGTGTATATATACATATGTGTGTATATATATACATAGCCATATAAGGGTTTTAATTTTCATGTAGTTCAAATTTGTCAAACTTTTAATTAATGAATTAATTGAGACAGGGTCTCACTCTATTACTCAGGCTGGAGTGCAGTGGTATGATCATAGCTCACTGCAGCCTCAAACTCTCCAGCTTAAGCGATCCTCCTGCCTCAGCCTCCCGAGTAGCTGAAACTACAGGCGAGTGCCAGCATCCTCGGCTAATTTTTGTATTTTTTGTAGAGACAGGGTCTCCCCATGTTGCCCAGGATGGTCTGGAACTCTTGGGCTCAAGTGATCCGCTCTCCTTGGCTTCCCAGAGTACTGGGATTACAGGTGTGAGCCACTGCGCCTGGCCATGTCAATCTTTTCTTTACGATTTCTTTGTTCTGTTTCATGTTTAGAAGACCTTCTTCTGTTTAATATTATAAGAACAGCTACCCAAGATTTTTTCTTGAATTATGTGGTCTCATTTTGCATTTAAATCTCTATTCTATCTGGAATTTATTATATTTTGGTATAAAAAGGTAAAATACAGCCTTATTTTTTTCTCCCAAAAGACAGAGGACCCAAATGACATTTTCGAATGTCACTAATTTGAAATGTTACTTTTATCAAATGCCAAATTCCCATATATATTTGGGTCTATTTCTGACTTTCTCCCTTCCTTCCTTCCTTCCTCCCCCCCCTTCCTCCTCCTCCTGCTCCTCCTCCTTCTTCTTCTTCTGCTTCTGCTTCTTTCTTTTCCTTTCCCTTCCTTCCTTCCTCCCTTCCTTCCTCCCTCCCTCCCTCCCTCCCTTCCTTCCTTCCTTCCTTCCTTCCTTCCTTCCTTCCTTCCTTCCTTCCTTCCTTCCTTCCTTCCTTCCTTCTTTCCTTCCTTCCTTCCATCGTTCCTCCTTCTTCCTTTCTTCCTTTCTTTCCTTCTTCTTTCTTTCTTTCACATGGGAAAGGGTCTGGCTCTGTCATCCGGGCTGGAGTGTAGTGGCGCGATCTCGGCTCACTGCAACCTCCACCTCCTGGGCTAAGAATTCTCCCACCTCAGCCTCCTGAGTAGCTGGAACTACAGGCTGTGCACCATCATGCCCAGCTAATTTTTGTAGTTTTTATAGAGACAGGATTTTGCCATGTTGCCCAGGCTGGTCTTGAACCCCTGGGCTCAAGTGATCCACCTGCTTCAGCCTCCCAAAGTGTGCCTGGATTACAGGTGTGAGCCACTACACAAGGCCTCTTGTCTGTATTATTATTATTATTTTTTGAGATAGAATCTCGCTCTGTTGCCAGGCTGGGGTGCAGTGGTGTGATCTCAGCTCACTGCAACCTCTGCCTCCCAGGTTCAAGCAAGCAATTCTCCTGCCTCAGCCTCCTGAGTAGCTGGGATTACACACACCCACAACCACACCTGGATAGTTTTTATATTTTTAGTACAGACAGGGTTTCACCATGTTGGCCAGGTTGGTCTTGAACTCCTGACCTCATGATCCGCCTGCCTCAGCCTCTCAAAGTGCTGGGATTACCACGCCTGGCCCTTTATCCTTGTTTCTTACCTCTCTATTCCTGGTAGAGGAATTCGTATTTCCCTGATGACTAATGATGTTGATGTCACCCACCCTCATTACTTTTTGTCCAAGGGTTTTCCTGGTTATTCTCTTTTTAATTTTTAATTTTTTTGTTTGCCTACTTTTTTTCTTTCAAAATTTTTTTGTTTTATAGTTTGTTTTTAAGAAGACAAGAAGATCCCTCTGTAGGTTCACCTACAGAAATCTTGTTGCAACTTTTATTTCCTCTAGAGAGTCAAGTTTGACTGTCTTCTCTGTGCTGTTCTCTTTTGAAAAAAGTTTTAATGAGATATAATTCACATACCATACAATTTGCCTATTTAAAGCCTACAATGCAATAGATTTTATTACATTCACAGATACGTGCGACCAAACTGTCACCAGAGTCGACTGTAGAACATAGTCATCACCTCAAAAAGAAATCCTGGGACCAGGTGCGGTGGCTCACACCTGTAATTCCAGCACTTTGGGAAGCAGAGGCGGGTGGATCACTTGAGCCCAGGATAGCCTGGGGAGCAAAGTGAGATCTCATCTCTGGAGAAAAAAAAAAAAAAAAAAAAAAAAAAAAGACCTGTTTAGATGGCATGTGCCTATAGTCCTAGCTACTCAGGAGGCTGAGGTGGGAGGATCATCTGAGCCCAGGAAGTTGAGGCTGTGGTGAGCCATGATCACTCCACTGAACTCCATCCTGGGTGACAGAAGGAGACCCTGTCTCAAGAAAAAAAAAAGAAAAAATAAGAAACCCTGTACACTTTAGCTATCATCCCTGACTCCCACCTACCTCCCTTAGCCCTTGGCAATCACTAATCTACTTTCTGTCCCTACAGGTTTGCCTATTCTTAACATTTCATGTAAGTGCAATCATATAATACGTGATCTTTTGTGACTGGTTTATTTTACTTAGCATAGTGTTTTCAAGATTCTTCCATGTTGTGGCATATATAATACTTCATTACTTTTTATGGCCAAATGATATTCCTTTGTATCAATATACCATGTTTTACTTATGCATTCATCAGTCAAACATTTGGCTTATTTCCACTTTTTGGCTATTATGAATAGTGTCACTATGAACATTCACTACAGATTTTTGTTTGAGCCCCTATTTTCTTTCTTTCTTTCCTTCCTTCCTTCCTTCCTTCCTTCCTTCCTTCCTTCCTTCCTTCCTTTCTTGGCCTGAGTTTTGCTCTGTTGCCCAGGTTGGAGTGCAGTGGCGCAATCTCGGCTCACTGCAACCTCCACCTCCTGGGTTCAACTGATTCTCCTGCTTCAACCTCCCAAGTAGCTGGGATTAGAGACACATGCCACCATGCCTGGCTAATTTTTTTGTGTTTTTAGCAGAGACAGTGTTTCATTATGTTGGCCAGGCTGGTCTTGAACTCCTGACCTCAAGTGATCTGCCTGCCTCCGCCTCCCAAAGAGCTGGGATTACAGGTGTGAGCCACTGTGCCCGGCCTAAGACCCTATTTTCAATTCTTTTGGGTGTATACCTAGGAGCAGAATTGCTGGATCACATGGTAACTTTGTTCAATGTATTGAGAAACTTTCAAACTATTTTCCACAGCAACTGCACCGTTTTACATTTCCACCAGCAATGAATGAGGCTTCCAAGTTCTTCATAGCCTCATTGAGACTTGTTTTTGTTTGTTTTAATTCCAGCCATCCTAGTGGGTATGAAGTGATATTTCATTGTGGTTGGTTTGTATTTCCCTGATGACGAATGATGTGGGGAATCTTTTCATGTACTTATTTGCTAAACATATATGTTTTTTTGGAGAAATGTCTATTCAAGTCCTTTGCCCATTTAAAAAGTTGGGTCATTTATCTTTTTATTATTGAGTGCTAATTGTTCTGTATTTTCCTGACTATTCCTGGATGTTCATTTTTCTAGTTGAACCTTCGTCAAGAATGACTAGCAGCCAGGCATGGTGGCTCACGCCTATAATCCTAGCACTTTGGGAGGCTGAAGAGGGCAGATCACTTGAGGTCAGGAGTTCGAGACCAGCCTGGCCAACATGGTGAAACCCTGTCTCTACTAAAAATACAAAAATTAGCCAGGTGTGGTGGTGCATACCTATAATCCCAGCTACTAGGGAGGCTGAGGCAGGTGAATCGCTTGAGGCCAGGAGGCAGAGGTTGCAGTGATCTGAGATGGCGCACTGTACTCCAGCCTGGGCAACAGAGTGAGACTCTGTCTCAAAAAATTAAAAAAGAAAAAAAAAATCACTAGCAACTTTTACATAGCCAAAAAGCAAAAACCAAATACTCACCCTGACTCTAGTCTAACAGATTCTGCAGATAAAATTTTCCTCAAAGAATCTTCCTGCTTAAATGACCTGAAAAAACCGTGAAGTTGATTTAAATCTCACTTGTGTACATGAAACAGAAATGAGCTCTAGCATAGCCCGTTCTCTCTCTGTTTTTTTTTTTGTTTTTTTTTTTTTGAGATGGAATCTTGCTCTGTTACCCAGGGTGAAGTGCAGTGGTGTGATCTTGGCTCACTGCAACATCTGCCTTCTGGGTTCAAGCGATTCTCCTGCCTCAGCCTCCCAAATAGCTGGGATTACAGGCTCCCACCACCACACCCAGCTAATATTTTGTATTTTTAGTAGATACGGGGTTTCACCATGTTAGCCAGGATGGTTTTGATCTCCTGACCTCGTGATCTGCCCGCCTTGGCCTCCCAAAGTGTTTGGATGATAGGCGTGAACCACCACACCTGGCCCAGCCCTCTCTTAAAAGCTTGTGTGTGATATGCGCATGGGAGTTCCTAATTACTCTCCAGCCTCATTTCCTTTGGTGTAGCACTGACTCCAAGATTAAGGCTGCAGAAGCCCTTTCCAAGATCAGCATCCCAAGCTGGCCTGACATGCTTATCACAGCTTCTTAGGGGCTCTCATCTCCTTCTGGGTTCAGAACTGAACCCAAACTACATGCACAGCCTGACTCACAGCTGTGGGTTGCAATGATTGCTGGGCTTCATTAGGGAGGAGTGTGGTTTCCCGCATGCTTAGTCTTTGGGGGGAGTCTGAAAGAGAATCAAGCACTCCTCATGCCAGTTGCTTAATCCTTGGGGGTATCTGAAAGGGAAGCAAGCACTTCTTAGATCAATATTTTCAAGGCTCATCTGATGCAGGCCTCTGCCTGGGGCTGGAGGAGAGACTGTTTCTCCAGCTGCTCTCTCTCCAGGGGGGATATGAACTTAAGTCCTTTTAATGAACTCTTTGCATGTTTTCCCCCTGGGAAATTTGTGTATGTAAGTGCAATTATGATGGGGGAAAGGGTTTAAAGATAGTTTCAAAAGTGGACACTTCTGGTGTTTGTCCAGAAGTGTTTCTCAACCTGTTTTTTTTTTTTTCATTATCAATACCTCCCTGAGTCTTTTTAATTTCCCCACCCTCACACCTCACCCATGAAATTTTCTTTTCTTTTCTTGTTTTTGTTTTTTTTAGACCAAGTTTCGATCTCGTTGCCCAGGCTGGAGAGCAATGGCGCGATCTCGGCTCACCTCAATCTCTACCTCCTGGGTTCAAGCGATTCTCCTGCCTCAGCCTCCTGAGTAGCTGGAATTACAGGCATGCACCACCACGTCCAGCTAATTTTGTTTTTTTAGATGTTGGTCAGGCTGGTCTTGAACTCCCGACCTCAGGTGATCTGCCCGTCTTGGCCTCCCAAAGTGCTGGGATTACAGTCATGAGCCACCATGCCCGACCTCTTTTCTTTTCTTTTTTTCTTTCCTTTTTGAGACAGGGTCTCACTCTGTCACCCAGGCTGGAGTGTAATGGCGTGATCATGGCTCACTGCAGCCTCAACCTCCTGAGCTCAAGTAATCCTCCTGTCTCAGACTCCCAAGTAGGTGGGACCATAGGCATGCTCCACGACACCTGGTTAATTTTTTTTTTTTTTTTTTTGTGGAGATAAGGTCTCACTATGTTGCCTAGGCTGGTCTTGAGCTCCTGGGCTCAAGCAATCCTCCTGCCTCTCCCTCCCAAAGTACTGGGATTACAGGCATGAGCCACCACATCTGCCCTGAAATTTCAATATCACAGTATATTGTATATCTGTTTATGTGCTGTATGTATGCTGTGCTTTACACATAAAAAATTTGTTTTATTTTTTGCCCCGTTGGGGTGTGATAGAGACCGCACTGAGAATGCACACTTTACATAATTAATTCACAACTTGCCCCCGGCAGCCTCCATCACATAAAATCAGAAGAAGGCAGCCCAGCAGGGCCTACAAGGAATGTGTGAACGGATGCACATAAAGTGCTTAGCAAAGCGTGGTAAACAAGAGCCCTTGTTGTTGTCATTCTTGCTTTAAGCCCAGTCCCAGTGATGTCTGTAACCCTCTCTGGGGCCAAGGAGTCCCGTGGTTCTGGAGGGCTGCTCAGAGGACTAAGTATTCCCAGTCTGGAGCTCTAGGGGGTCAGTAGGTACCTAAGGGAGTGAACTGGGCTTGGAGGGACTGTGGCCAGAAGACAGCTCTGGGCCTGGTAGTGACAGAACTTCTGATTTCTCAGGAAAAGCCAAGAATATGGATTTTGGGTTAAATCTCCTGAATTTTAAGCAGTGGCTCAATTAAACAACGATAAGGCAATGTGGACGGAACAAAAGGGATGAAACCAAGATTTACTGACTTTCCCAGAGTCAGGGGCACGGCTGGGATTCCAATAAGGACTCCCAAACCAGTGCTCTTTTTACTTAACCTAACGCACACCCTTCATCTCACCGCCCCTCCCCACTTCTCCGTCTTCGGAAGTCCTTCGACGCCTCTCCCCGCTCCCCGAGGATTTCCTCCTCACAGGCCACCCGCCTTCCAGCAGGGCGTGGTCTCTACAGAGGAGGTCAGGTCTCCCAGGCTTCAACGCCGCCGCCGGGGAGCGCCCTGAGGTTGGGAGCGCCCGGGCGCGCGAAGGAGGTGGTGGCTCAGGAGTCGGGGCAGACCGTGGGAACCGGCCCCGGGGGGCGTGGAAAGGCGGGGCGCGGGACTCGACCAGCCTCTCCCACGCCGATGGCAAAATCTCGGAACTGAAACAGCCAGTTGTTCTCAGCTTCCCTCTGACCCGCCACCCTGGACATTGTTTTCCATTCGCCCGGGTCGCGGGTGGGAGGCGAGGCACGCCGGGGTTCTGGAGCTTGGCCGCGCGCCAGGCTTGTGGCCTTCGTCCCCTGGGGCCACTGGGGCGGCCACGCCTCTCCGGCAGGAGGAGAGAACGCGTGGGTCTGGGTGGCTGCTCCGGCCCTCCCGCCTCCAGCTCCGCCATGGGGTCGCGCAGCTCCCACGCCGCGGTCATTCCCGATGCGGACAGTATTCGGCGAGAGACCGGCTGTGAGTGCGCCTGCACCGGCGGCTGCGGAAGGGACCGGGCGAACTCAGGCGTCCGGGGCTAGGGAAGGGGTTGAGTTGAAGGATGGACGAACTTACAAGTCTGGGGTCCGGGGCTCCCCGGAGCTGGAAGACCAAGTCCCCAGTGCCTGGGATCTCTGGGCTCGGGGCGGGTTAACCTAGGGGTCCCAGCCTCCAAGTTTGGGGAGGATCCGGGTTCAAGGGGTTGGAGTCCGGAGAAATCCAGGCACCCAGGTGTCCTCGAGCCCGGATCGAAGCTGAAGGCAGAGCTGACGGCGGATGGAAGGGATGGCTTTGGTACTTTGGTTTTCGGGAGGTTGCGAGCCGCCCAGGTCTCCAACCTGGATCTTCGCGGGGTCGCGTCACTCTCCCTCCACCCCGGCCAGCTTCACCCCTGATTCCCCGGGATGATTGCCCCTTCCAGCAGGCCCCGCTGTCCCTGGCCCATTTTCCCGGCCGATTGGGGCGGGTTTCTGGAGCGGGCCCCGCAGGGTCACACACCACCCCTTTCTCCTTCCCGCAGTCTCCCAAGCCAGCCTGCTTCGCCTGCACCACCGGTTCCGGGCACTGGACAGGAACAAGAAGGGCTACCTGAGGTGAGGGGGGAGCTGACCTCATGACTTCTGTCCTCTGTCTCTCTGACTCCGTGTCCCTCTTTGACTCTCCATCTGGCATCTCTGCCTTACCCTCTTTGAACTTTGGCTTTGCAGCCGCATGGATCTCCAGCAGATAGGGGCGCTGGCCGTGAACCCCCTGGGAGACCGCATTATAGAAAGCTTCTTCCCCGATGGGTGAGGCCTGCTGGGCATCGGGAGGTGGAGGCGGGAAAACCGGCGTGTGAGTGGGTGGGAGGGGAGTTTAGAGATTGAGGCAGAGTGATGACCAAGGTGACCACCACCTCTTTCCATTCTGCCCCCTGTCTCCCCAGGAGCCAGCAAGTTGATTTCCCAGGCTTTGTCAGGGTCCTGGCTCATTTTCGCCCTGTAGAAGATGAGGACACAGAAACCCAAGACCCCAAGAAACCGGAACCTCTCAACAGCAGAAGGAACAAACTTCACTGTGAGTTTGTGAGGACCTGCCCAAGTGAGAACGCAGATGTACCCACACCAGGGACAGGCTCCAGGAATCTCCCATTCCCTTCCTGAGCCCATTGACAACCTCCCCCCTCCTCCAGGGTGGCCTTCTGCTGGAAGAGAGCCAGGGAAGACCTACCTTCCTTTCCCCCTCCCACCCTCTCCCCAGATGCATTTCAGCTCTATGACCTGGATCGCGATGGGAAGATCTCCAGGCATGAGATGCTGCAGGTTGGCAGAAAGCGAGAGCAAGAGATGTGATGTGTGAAGGATGGGATGGTTAAATGCAGTGGTGTGAGAGAGATGGGGTGGGATGATTGGGGAACTGGAGCGCAGATAATTGGGGTATTCTTTGGGAAATGGGAATGGGTGGAGTTGGAGTGTGGGTTTGTTGGGAGTCAAAGTGGGGAGCAGTTGACTGTGAGGTTGGGAATAGATCAGTGATTCTCAACTGGGGGTGATTTTGCTCCCTGAGTGAACATCTGGCAATATCTGGAGATGCTTTTTGTTGTCACAACAGGGGAGAGAGTGTGCTACTGGCATCTAGTGGGTAGAGGTCATGAAGGTGGCTATATATCATGCAACACCCAGGAGAGCCTCCTCCAACAAGGAGTTATCTGGCTCCAAATGTCAATAGTGCCAAGATCGAGAAACTCTGGAACAGATGTGATGGAATGAGGATGGTATTAGAAACCCTTAGTGGCTGAGGTGGAGAATGGTGTGGAGGATGGATGGAGGTTGGGTGATAAAGTTGGGTAATGAGTTTGAGCATATTCTGAGGGTAGCGTGGGATGGTGAGGGAGAGACAGGAGATTGGTTGTTGAAGCAGTAGGGAAAATTATTGGGGGGGGATATGGTGAAAAATGGATGAAGGATGGATTATAAAATTAGTAATAACTTTTGGGATGAGGTGGGCAAGGTTTAGGGAATGGGGGAGTAGCAGCCTTCATGCCCCCTCTTTTTGGCTGCCTCTTCACTCGTCTCCCAGGTTCTCCGTCTGATGGTCGGGGTACAGGTGACAGAAGAGCAGCTGGAGAACATCGCTGACCGCACGGTGCAGGAGGCTGATGAAGATGGGGATGGGGCTGTGTCCTTCGTGGAGTTCACCAAGGTCAGAGTGCCCTTGGGGACTGGGGAGTTGAGATCAGGAGTCCTTGGGGCAGACAGACACGGGAAATGTTCAACGGAGGAGGGTGGAAAGATAGGGGCTCCCTGGGAATGATGGGGTCTCTGGACCCGCCAGAGGAGTAGAATCCTGGGGGAGGAGGTTGGGAGCATGGAGAGTTGAGAGTCTCCATTCGTCTGCCTGTCATTCGTTTTTCCCTCAGTCCTTAGAGAAGATGGACGTTGAGCAAAAAATGAGCATCAGGATCCTAAAGTGACTCCGTTTGTGCCTTGGGCTTGCTCCTGCAACCAGTATCTCCTTGGAATTCATCCAAAGCCCCCATGGACTCAGGGCGCCAATAAACTGTATTCTTGCTTCTAACTCTATTTAGGGCCAAGGGAAGAAAGCTGGAAGGATGTGTACTAAAGTCTAGCTCAGCATTCCCCAGCCTTTTTGGCATCGGGGACAATTTTTCCACGGATGGGTGACAGGGGATGGTTTTGGGATGATTCAAGTGCATTACATTTATTGTGCACTTTATTTCTGTTATGATTACATTGTAATATATAATGAAATAATTATACAACCCACCATAATGAAGAATCAGTGGGAGCCCCAAGCTTGTTTTCCTGCAACTAGATGGTCCCATCTGGGAGTGATGGGAGACAGTGACAGATCATCAGGCATTAGATTCTCACAGGGAGCGCACAACCTAGATCCCCTGGGTGTGAAGTTCACAGTAGGATTTGGGCTCCTATGAGAATCTAATGCCACTGCTGATCTGACAGGAGGCAGAGCTCAGGCTGTAATGTGAGCAATGGGGAGTGGCTGTAAATACAGATGAAGCTTCAGCTTGCCTGCCGCTCACCTTGTGCTGTGCGGCCCGGTTCCTAATGGACCACAGACATGATGCCAGGTCCAGCTCATTTGGTCTCAGAGCTGTGAATCAGCCAACCATCTTTTGGTTGCAAATCACTGAAAACCCAACTCAAAGTGACTTAAGTCAGAAAGAAATTTTGAGAGCTCATGTAATTAAAAAGTCTGGAAATATCTTACTTTAGGCACAGCTGGACCCAAGGGCACAAACGATGTCATCAGACCCCAGTTATTCTCCATCTCCCAGCTCAGCTTTTTCTGTCCATAAGCCTCATTTTCAGGAAGGCTCTTTCCTAGTGGTGGAGATGACCACTACCAGCTCCAGGCTTCTATCCTACTAACCTAGTAACCCAGTGGGAAGAGATTTTCTTATTCCAGTAATTCCAAGTGGAGAGAGTCATTAACCCGGTTGGGGTCTCATCCCTACTTCTAGGGGAATGGAATGCTGTGAGTGTTCACAGGCCAGGCCTGTGTCATGTGCTAATTCCTAGAGCCAAGGAAACAAGGTCTGAGGATTCAGGATGGGGTGAAAGTGGTTGCTTAAAGGAAAATGAAATACAATTAGCAGAATAAGGGGAAATGAGTAGTTTGCTCTGCTTGGGCAAAACAAGAGATGCCCATTACTGTGAGGGACCCTTGAAGTCTGGACTCTTAAATGGGTTTTTTGCTGATTTCCTGGGTGCATGCTAGGATGATCGGGCTTGATGGGGTAGGGAAGAGTTGATGTAAAAATAATAAACAATACATACCTTCCTAGAGTGTGAATGTGTTCGAAGAGTCTAAGAGTAAGCTTGTTTTCATGGTAAGACATTCAGACATTGATATAAGACGGAATGGAGTAGGATGTCCCATAAAACCATGAGACTCTGTCTGCAGCAGAGCACTCTGGTTGCACTTGTGGGAGACGCTGTAACTGCCTTGCTGTTTTTCTTCCTCCCAGATCTGGTCTTTGGTTGTCTTGTATCAACACATGAGAACCAGTTGTGCTCATAACATCTCAACTCTGCTTTCAATGATGTGTTAGTAGCTTGAAACTGGCTATAGTGGGAATATTTACACCACAGACATTGGTAAACGTGACAAGTTAAGGCTTTTTCCTCCTGGAAAGCCAGTTGTTAAACATTTATCTGCACACCACCTGCTAGACATTTGCCATTACTTAGCATGCCAATGGTTTCTTTCCTTTTCTCTTCTTTCTCTTTCTTTCTTATTTCCTTCTTTCCTTCCTTCCTTCCTTCCTTCCTTCCTTCCTTCCTTCCTTCCTTCCTTCCTTCCTTCCTTCCTTCCTTCCCTCCCTCCCTCTCTCCTTTCTTTCTCTTTCTTTCTTTCTCTTTCTTTCTTTCTTTCTTTCTTTCTTTCTTTCTTTCTTTCTTTCTTTCTTTCTTTCTTTTCTTTTCTTTTCTTTTCTTTTCTTTTCTTTTCTTTTCGTTTTCTTTTCTTTCTCTCTTTCTTCCCTTCTTTCTTCTTTTTTGAGACAGAGTCTAGCTTTGTCACCTAGGCTGGAGTGCAGTGGCACAGTCTCAGCTCACTGCAACCTCTGCCTCCTGGGCTCAAGCAATGTTGCCACCTCAGCCTCTTGAGTAGCTGGGACTACAGGCACATGCCACCATGCCCAGCTAATTTTGTTTTTTAAAGATATAGGGTTTCACCATGTTGCCCAGGCTAGACTTGAACTCCTAAACTCAAGTGATTCGCCCATCTCAGGCTCCCAAACTGCTGGGATTATAGGCGTGAGCCACCGCACCCAGCCATACATGCTAGTGGCTTCTTTTTCGAAGCACTGTGTTGCTTTGCCCGAGGGCTTTGCACATATTCAGCCTGTACAAGGGGCAGGATGGAAGTGCCAGGGAGTTAATGACATTAGGAGTAGCTCTCAATTAGTGACAGATGGAAATCAGTTGGATAAATACCCAGTTACCTCATCCTTCAGGTGGCACAATTTAGATACATGTTTTCTTAATTCTCAGAAATTTCCAGCAGATTTGAGCCCGGATTGCTCACAGCGTTAATTGATTTGCTTGTTAAATCACCCTGTCCTGGCCGGGTGCAGTGGCTCAGGCCTGTCATCCAGCACTTTGGGAAGCCAAGGTGGGCAGATCACCTGAGGTCAGGAGTTTGAGACCAGTTTGGCCAATATGGTGAAACCCTGTCTCTACTAAAAATACAAAAATTACTCAGGCGTGGTCACATGCACCTGTAATCCTGCTACTTGGGAGGCTGGGGAAGGAGAATTGCTTGAACCTGGGAGGCAGGGGTTGCAGTGAGCCAAGACTGTGCCACTACACTCCAGCCTAGGCAACAGTGAGACTCTGTCTCAAAAAACACAAAAAAACCCCAAAACAACAAACAACAACAACAACAACAAAAACCCACCCTGTCCTAGCTTCCTTCCTTTTCTGTCTCACGGGCGTACTTCCCTATTAATGCTTCCTGGATCACCTCACAAATAAACTTACTGTCAAACCTCAGGGTGCTTCTGGCAAAACCCAACCAGAGAGACACTAGATCTTCCAGAACACAAGCTCACACTCATCCATTATTGTGAGTACTCAGTGGAACATTTTGAGGAAGCGCTGCACAGCTCCTGGCACTTTCTGATTTTAGAAGTTTGAGGTCATGTAAATATGATGCACCTTGGGGCCCCAGGAACCTGGAATTGTTTGGGGTTAACCATAATGTGAAATGTGGATTAACCACATTTCAACTTTTAACATTTATTATTATTATTTGAGATGGGGTCTCACTTTGTAGCCCAGGCTGGAATGTAGTGGTGTGTTCTCAGCACACTGCAACCTCTGCCTCCTGGGTTCAAGCGATTCTCCTGCATCAGCCTCCTGAATAGCTGGGACTACAGGTGTGTGTCACCACACCCAGCTAATTTTTTTTTTTTTTTTTTTTTTTGAGATGGAATCTTGCTCTGTCACCAAGGCTGGAGTGCAGTGGTGTGATCTTGGCTCACTGCAACCTCCGCCTCCTGGGTTCAAGCAATTCTCCTGCATCAGCCTCCCGAGTAGCTGGGACTAAAGGTGTGCACCACCATGCCTGCCTAATTTTTGTTTATTTGTTTGTTTGGAGATGGAGTCTTGCTCTGTCGCCAAGGTTGGAGTACAGTGGTGTGATCTCGGCTCACTACAACCTCAGCCTTCTGGGTTCAAATGATTCTCCTGCCTTAGCCTCCTGAGTAGCTGGGACTACAGGCGTACACCACCATGCCGGGTTAATTTTTGTATTTTTAGTAGAGACAGGGTTTCGCCATGTTGGCCAGGCTGCTCTTGAACTCCTGACCTCAAGTGATCCGCCTGCCTTGGCCTCTCAAATTGCTGGGATGACAGGCATGAGCCATCACACCTGACCTGAATCCCCTTTTTTGGCCTCCCAAAATACTGGGATTATAGGCATGAGACACTGTGCCCAACCTAGATTTATATATTTTTAAATAAGTGATTCTGATATCAGAAGATGAAGGAAACATTTTTTGAAAACATTGACCTAAAGCTTCCAGTCAGGCTCCTAGTGACTGCTATCTATAAGAAGGTCTCCAACAGCCATAAGGCACTGAGCATAGCGCCGGGCCCATAGGCTCTAAAGAAAGGTCTCCCCATCCATTCATGCCCACACCTTCTCTAGGAACTCAGTACCAATCACTAGTGCTCCTCATCTCATAAGAGTTACTAGAGGGCCTGAGGGATCCCCACGGGTCCACTCATTGTTCTGGTGGTTGGAGGCACAAACCACTCTCAGCACGGAAGCCCCAGATCCCACCCAACCTCGGGAGGGGAGGCTTTTGCCATGCAGGTGAGGGGCTGCAGTCTGGCTGCTGGGCAGAAACTGCTGAACCCCACCCTCTGGATGTCAAGTCTGGCAGACGCCTGTGGATTGTTCTAGAGGGGTCCTGATGAGGAGCCCCTCTCCTGTGAGCAGCAGTTGACAATTTTTAGTGATTTGTTTACCATCTTCATTATTGTTGCTGTACAGCATCTGTGTCCTGTACTGTTACTCGTTGTCTATAAACAGACTCACTTAAAATTTATACATTTGAGCATATAAAGGAAATTGTATTTACTCCTATAAATTTTATTTTCTTTTTAAAGTATATTTTCTGCATCCAATCATCCATTATCACTCCTATAAAATAAAAGCAGCATCAATGACTATAAATAAAATAACTACACAAATATAGTACATGCAAAGAAACAAACAAAAAATACACATATAAGGGAATATCAACACAAATAAATGATAAATGTTTGAGGTGAAGAATATACTAATTACCCTCATTTGAGAATTACACATTGTATATATGTATCAAAATATCACACTGAGCTGGGCGCAGTGGCTCATGCCTCTAATCCCAGCACTTTGGGAGGCTGAGGTGGGCAGATTACCTGAGGTCAGGAGTTTGAGACCGGCCTGGCCAACATAGCGAGACCCCATCTCTATTAAAAAGACAAAAATTAGCCAGGCATGGTGGCAGGCACCTGTAATCCCAGCTACTTGGGCGGCTGAGGCAGGAGAATTGCTTGAACCCAGAATCACTGCCCAGGCTGCAGTGAGCCGAGATTGCACCACTACACTCCAGCCTGGGCAACAGAGCAAGACTCTGTCTCAAAATACAAACACAAACAAAAACAAAAACATCAACTGTATTCTGTAAATATGTATGATCATTATATGTCAATCAAAAATAATACTTTTTTTACAGGGAGAAGATTAACAAGTGTTAATTTAACAAGTGTTAAACAAGATTTAACAAGTGTTAAAGAGTTTTAAAAGACAAACCTGCCTAAAACAGAGATTTCTCTTTGGTGATCTGAAGAATGCAAAAAATAATTGAGAAGGGTATACATTTTTTTTCTTTTTTGAGACTGGATCTTGCTGTGTCACCAAGGCTGGAATGCAGTGGTGTGATCTTGGCACACTGCAGCCTCTACTTCCGGTGCTCAAGTGATCCTCTCACCTTAGCCTCTTGAATAGTTGGGATCACAGGTACATGCCACTACACCTGGTTAATTTAGCTCTTTGTTTGTAGAGATGGGGTCTTGCTATATTGCCTGGGCTGGAATTACAAGTGTGAGCTACTGCACCTGGTTAGAAATGACCTTTTCACTGTGCGATTCAGTGTTATCGAGCTGTGTTGTTACTACCCAGAATCATCTTGTGTATGTGAGTGGTGCGCTTCCCATACCTTGGGAACCACTGCCTGGAGGACACTCTGAGGAAATAAACTTGGGTTGAGTCTTCACTTTCTATCCCTTCAGGTAGTGATGTTGGGTAGACCTGGCTATGCCGCCATTGCCCCTTGCTAACTGATCAGGAAAATAGTTAGGAATTCTGACCTAGTCCTCAGCCCTACCTAAGCAACACCAATAAAACTCTTTTTTTTTGAGATGGAGTCTCACTCTGTTGCCCAGGCTGGAGTGCAGTGGTGGGATCTCAGCTCACTGAAACCTCTGCCTCCCAGGTTTAAGCAATTCTCCTGCCTCAGCCAACTGAGTAGCTGGGATTACAGGCGCCCACCACCATGCCTGGCTAATTTTTGTATTTTTAGTAGAGATGGGGTTTTACCATGTTGGCTAGGCTGGTCTTGAACTCCTGACCTCAGGGGATCCACCTGCCTTGGCCTCCTAAAGTGCTGGGATTACAGGCGTGAGCCACCACACCCAGCTCCAATAAAACTCTTAATGTTTAAGAGGCAACATACAGTCTTGATTCCTGGTAGAGCCCTACCCTGAGAATTAGTGTGGTTTAGTAAAACCACACTGGCGATACGGTATAGCTGAGTTTTGTTAGGCCTGGGTTTGAATTTGGACCCTTATAATGAGCTGGCGTACAACCTTGGGTAAGTGATTTTAACCCTCGGGGCCTTAGCTTCTGTCATCTGTGACAGAGAGAGATACTAGCAGCTGCCCTCTGGAGCTGTATCTTATCCTTTCTCTCTCCCACTCTCCCTCAAACCTACTTATTTTAGCTGAGGCCCTTGGCCTCATTTGTAAGCCTGGACTCTGGCCTGCACCAGTCAGGATTCTTCAGTTGTTAACTGACTAATAAAATAATAGAAATTTATTGGTTCATATAGCTGAAAGAAAAGTCCAAAGGTACACCAGGCAAAGGTGAGTCCCAAAGGCTCAATGATATTACCAGAAATAAGTCTTTCATTTCTCAACTCTGCTGTCCTCTGTGTTGGTTCATTCGTTCATTCATTCATTCATTCATTCATTCATTCATTCATTTTTTTTTTCTTTAGACAAGTCTCATTCTGCTGCCCAGGCTGGAGGGCAGTGGTGTGATGTTGGCTCACGGCAACTTCTGCCTCCTGGGTTCAAGGGAACCTCTTGCCTCAGTCTCCCAAGTAGCTGAGATTACAGGCCTGTGCCACCACACTGGGCTAATGTTTGTCTTTTTATTAGGGATGGGGTTTCACCATGTTGGCCACACTGATCTTGAACTCCTGACCTCAAGTGATCCACCCACCTCAGCCTCCTAAAGTGCTGGGATTACAGGTGTGAGCCATCGCGCCCAGCCAGTGTGTTGGTTTCATTCTTAAGCAGTAAAATAAAATACCAGTAAAAAGAGAGCCTCTCTCTCTTTTTTAAAAAAAATTATCTTAAGTTCAGGGGTACAAGTGCAGGTTTGTTACACAGGTAAACTTGTGTAATGGGAGGTGGCTGCACAGATTATTTAGTCACCCAGGTATTAAGCCTACTACCCATTAGTTATTTTTCCTGATCCTCTCTCTCCTTCCACCCTCCATCCTCTAAAAGACCCCAGTGTGTGGTGTTCCCCTCTGTGTGTCCATGTGTTCTCATCATTTAGCTCCCACTTATAAGTGAAACATGTGGTATTTGGTTTTCTGTTTCTGTGTTACTTTGCTAAGGATAATGAGTCTCTCTTTTCCAACAGTTCCGTCAAAAGTCCCAGAACAAAACCTCATTGGCCCATCCGTTGTAGCCAGGTAAATGCAACACTCTGGTTATCCAGACCTGTTCACATGCTTGTCCCAGTACTACGGACTGAAGTCAATCCCACTTGAACCAAATGCAATGTGTGTGTGTGTGTGCGTGCATATGTGTGTGTGTGTGTGTGTTGATACCCTAAAGGAATATCAGATTGTTGTTATGGGAAGAAGGAGGCTGCATGTTGAACAGGCAAAATCAACAGATAACTATATACTAGTCAGTTTGTTTTTGGCTACAAATAACAGAATTACCAGCTAACAGTGGCTTAAATAATTAAAACAATTATCTCACATTATAAGGTGTCTCTGGTGGTAGGCAGTCTTAGAGTTATTGAATGATTCAACAATGTAATTGAGACTCCAAGATGTTTTATCCTTCTATTCCTCAGTATGTTGGCTTTTAATGCTCAGGTGTATTGACTCATGGTTACAAAATGACTGCCATAGCTCTAGCCATCACATCCTCACAGGAACAGTGTCTAGAAAAGGCTTCCAGAGAGAGTGTCCTGGGAAACAGGAAGTGGAAGATGCCAGTGTCTTAAAGCCTGAGAAAGTGGCACGATGTCACTTTTGTTATAATGTATTGAGACAAAACAGGCCAGGACTGGTGGCTCACACCTGTGATCCCAGCACTTTGGGAGGCCGAGGTCAGGAGTTCGAGACCAGCCTGGCCAACATGGTGAAACCCTGTCTCTACTAAAAATACAAAAATTACCCGGGTATGGTGGCAGGTGCCTGTAATCCCAGCTACACAGGAGGCTGAGGCAGGAGAATCGCTTGAACATGGGAGATGGAGGTTGCAGAGAGCTGAGACTGGGCCACTGCACTCCAGCCTGGGTGACAAAGTGAGACTCTGTCTCAAAAGAAAAAAAAAATGAATTGGGACAAAACAGTCCTAGAGCACACAGAAGAGGAAATCTACACTCCATCTCTGGATGGCAGAAGTACTGATGAATTTATGGTCATCTTTAATCTGACATTGTGGCTACAGGTG
Organism: Chlorocebus sabaeus; assembly: GCF_047675955.1. NCBI lineage: Eukaryota > Metazoa > Chordata > Mammalia > Primates > Cercopithecidae > Chlorocebus > Chlorocebus sabaeus. The sequence continues at coordinate 21,681,501 of NC_132908.1, forward strand.
GGGGTGCATAATTTTCTTGCAGGGAAGGAAAGTAGACATTTAAAAAAATGAATAATAATGTGGGCGTTATCTTACCAGTTAACATCGATCATTTATCATGAAACCAAAATAAATAAAATGGTTGGTTTGGGAAGCCTCTAAAGTTTAGGCAACTCTGTGTAGACTGCTTTATGAATGGATTTTTCTCATACTTATTAATGCAAAGCACTAAATAGGTAGATGTAAAAGAGCTTTGTGTATATAAATAATGTGAAGTATCTAGTTAACTATTACAGTATTAAAAAAATATATACACTTTGGGAGGTCGAGATGGGAGGATCGCTTGAGGCTAGGAGTTTGAGACCAGCTGGGCAACATAGTGAGATCATGTCTCTAAAAAATAAAAAATTAGCTGGTGGTGCACACCTGTAGTCCTAGCTACTTAGGAGACTGAGGCAGGAGGATCACTTGAGCCCAGGAGGTCCAGGCTGCAGTGAGCTGTGATCATGCCTTGCACTCCAGCCTGAGTAAGAATCCATCTCTAGGCCGGGTGTGGTGGCTCACGCCTGTAATCCCAACACTTCGGGAGGCCAGGGTGGGCAGATCACGAGGTCAGGAGATCGAGACCATCCTGGCTAACATGGTCAAACCCTGTCTCTACTAAAAATACAAAAAATCAGCCAGGCGTGGTGGTGGGCACCTGTAGTCCCAGCTACTGGGGAGGCTGAGGCAGGAGAATGGCAAGAACCTGGGAGGCGGAGCTTGCAGTGAGCCAAGATCACGCCACTGCACTCCAGCCTGGGTGACAGAGCGAGACTCTGTCTCAAAAAAAAAAAAAAAAAAAAAAAAAAAAGGAAAAGAAAAGGAGTATAACAGCACTTTAGGAGGCTGAGTGGGAGGATCACTTGAGCTCAGGAGTTCAAGACTAGCCTGGACAACATAATGAGACTCTGTCTCTACAAAAAATACAAAAATTAGCTGAGTGTGGTGGTGTACACCTATAGTCCCAGACACTTAGGAGGCTGAGGCGGGAGAATTGCTTGAACCCAGGGGGTTGAGGCTGCCGTGGAGTGAGCTGTAATCACACCACTGCGCTCCAGCCTGGGTAACAGAGAGAGATCCTGTTAAAAAAAAAAAAAAAAAAAAAAAAAAGAAAGAAAGAAAAAGAAAAAAAAAAAGAAAAAAAGTGTGATTTTTAATGTATTAATGTAATTCTGAGATGCGGAGGCTTCCCTAAGAAGAATCATAAAGTAAAATATTAATAGTGTTGACTACTTAAAAATTAAAAAAATTAAAGGTCGGCCGGGTGCGGTGGCTCAAGCCTGTAATCCCAGCACTTTGGGAGGCCGAGACGGGCGGATCACGAGGTCAGGAGATCAAGACCATCCTGGCTAACACGGTGAAACCCCGTCTCTACTAAAAAAATACAAAAAAACTAGCCGGGCGAGGTGGCGGGCGCCTGTAGTCCCAGCTACTTGGGAGGCTGAGGCAGGAGAATGGCGTAAACCCGGGAGGCGGAGCTTGCAGTGAGCTGAGATCCGGCCACTGTACTCCAGCCTGGGCGAAAGAGCGAGACTCCGTCTCAAAAAAAAAAAAAAAAAAAAAAAAAAAAAAAAAAAAAAAAAAAAAAAATTAAAGTTAAAAGACAAACTGGAGAATTATTTGAATCATGCACATCAGACAATGGGTTGCAATATTTTACATATAAGTAGCTCTTTCGAGGGCGTTGTGGCTCATGTCTGTAATCCCAGCACTCTGGGAGGCCAAGGCAGGTGGCTCACCTGAGGTCAGGAGTTCAAGACCAGCCTGGCCAACATGGCAAAACCCTGTCTCTACTGAAAAATAAAAAATTAGCTGGGCTTGGTGATGGGCGCCTGTAATCCCAGCTACTCAGGAAACTGAGGCAGGAGAATTGCTTGAACCCAGCAGACGGAGGTTGCAGTGAGTCGAGATCGTGCCACTGTACTCCAGCCTGGACAACAGAGCGAGACCCCATCTCCAAAAAAAAAAAAGAAAGAAGAAAGAAAGAAATATAAATGTCTAAATGCATATGAAAACATTCAACCTCAATGTTGATTAAAATCTGATTAAAACCACACCTCTTCTGAGGCCCAGTCTAGTTTTAGATGTCAAAAGCCCTAAAAATGGGGAGATTACTTGACCCAGATCCTCATTTCTAGGCAAGTATCCTAAGCAAATAATTAAGGATGTGCAAAAAGATATGACCTACCAGATTGTTCCCTTAAGCCTTGTTTATAACAAACAAAGTGGATTATCAGAGTCATCCAACTGTGCGCCAGCACGGGTGGGGCAGCTCTAGGGTGTGCCATTCGGGTCTGCCTTCAAGAAGGAACTTGCCCTTCAGCTGTGAGGAATGCTGGGAGCTGACAGATTCCAGCTATTTTTATTTTTCTATTTTTGAGGCATGGGCCTCGCTGTGTCGCCCAGGCTGGAGTGCAGTGGTGCAATGACAGCTCACTGCAGCTTTGACCTGGGCTCAAGTGATCCTCCCACCTCAGCCTCCTGAGTAGCTGGGACTACAGGTGTGCACCACTACACTCAGCTAATTTACTTTTTAAATTTTTATTAGAGATGATGTCTCACTATGTTGCCCTGGCTGGTGTTGAACTCCTGGGCTCAAGTGACCCTCCCACCTCGGCCTCCCGAAGTGCTGGGATTGCAGGTGTGAGCCACTGCACCTGGCCTCTGCCTCACCTGTTAAGCTGAGGTTGTGCTGTTCTCAGGCAGCCCTAGTGAAGGACTGAGCAAGGCACTGAGACTAGTGATTATAGCTCACTGTGGGATTCCTTTGGTGGGAAATCTTTGCTCCAGAACTCCCCACTGCGTTGGATGAACGTTTTCCAGATCTGCATCTCAATCTGAGGTTCTCCCTGGCCAATCCTCCTTCTTCACCATTTTATCTTTCATGGATGTTACTCCCAATAAACCTGATACTACCCCAGAGAACCCAACTAACACACTGCATTAGCGTTCAGTTGGAGTTTGATCAGAAGGGCAGAACCACTATAGCTGACATGCAATGAGAGACTTACTACATGCAGGGATTAGTCCTCATGCAACTGTGGGGGCAAGTTATCAGTCTATGCGAGGCGATGGCTCTTCTGAATCTAATGTTGGACCTGAAGTCATCAGGGCCAGCAGCTGGGCAGGAAAAAATGTACATGAAGTAGGGGATGCAAAGACCAACAGGAACCTACAAGGACAATGTGGAACCTGAGTCTGTTGCCACCTCCAATCTTGATGATGTGAGTGACTGGCAGGAGGAACCGGGCACCTGGTCTAGGCTTTGGAGAAGCTGAAGGAGACCTGGAGGAGCGGGGGGCACCACAGGCCTGGCTGCTGCCTCACACCCACAGGTGAAGCTTCAGCTTAGCTGCAACTTGTGTGTGTCAAGAATGCCACGCACCTATGCTCAGAGCATAGAAATTGCGGCAACTTCAGTCCCGTCTGCCAAATCCTTTTTTTTTTTTTTTTTTTAAGCGACAGTCTCACTCTGTTACCTAGGCTGGAGTGAAGTGGTAATCATAGCTCACAGCAGCCTCAAACCCCTAGACTCAGGTTATCCTCCTGCCTCAGCCTCCTGAGTAACTGGAACCACAGGCCCATGTCACCATGCCTGGCTTATTTATTTATTTATTTATATTTATTTACTTATTTATTCTTTTGTAGAGATGGGGGATCTTGTTATGTTGCCCAGGTTGGTCTTGAACTCCTGGGCTCAAGTGATCCTCCAGCCTCAGCCTTCCAAAGTGTTGGGATTACAGGCCTGAGCCACTGTACCCAGCCAGTCTGTCAAATCTTGCATACGTTTTTCTCATGGCCAACAATAACATAGACCATAGAGAAGGGATTTCTTGGAAATATCGTTCCAGTTTTGCTAAGTTAAATAAAATTAAATAAACCTACCACAATAGGATCGGTTAAAAATAAAATGATATATTTATAAAATGAAATGGTATTCAGCCATTTAAAATGATGTCATAGATGAATATTATCATCGTTAAGAAAACAATATAAACAACATAAACTAATTTGCAAACACGTATATAAACATATAAAGAAAAGTATTTTGAGGGGTTATGTTCTAAGATGTTATATTTTTAAGTAAAAACAAGTCAATCTGGGGCACTTCTCTTCTTTAAATTCTTTTTTTAGAGACAGGGTCTTACTCTGCTGCCAGGCTGGAGTGCAGTGGCACAATACAGCTCACAGCAACCTCAACCTCCTGGGCTCAAATAATCCTCCCACCTCAGCCTCCCGAGTATCTGGGACTATGGGTGTGTGTCACCATACTGGGCTAAGTTTTCTTCTATTCTTTTTTTTTTTTTTTTTTTTTTGTAGAGATAGGGTCTTGCTGTGTTGCTCAGGTTGGTCTTGACTTCCTGGTCTCAAGTAATTCTCCTGCCTCAACCTTCCTAATCTCCTTTAAATTCTTAAATAGTACTTTGGGAGGCCAAGGCGGGTGGATCACCTGAGGTCAGGAGTTTGAGACCAGCCTGACCAACATGGTGAAACCCCATCTCTACTAAAAATACAAAAATTAGCTGGGCGTGGTGGCGGGTGCCTGTAATCCCAGCTACTTAAGAGGCTGAGGCAGGAGAATCGCTTGAACCCGGGAGGTGGAGGTTGCAATGAGCTGAGATCACACCATTGTACTCCATTAAAAAAAAAAAAATTCTGGCTGGACGCGGTGGCTCACGCCTGTAATCCCAGCACTGTGGGAGGCTGAGGCGGGCAGGTCATGAGGTCAGGAGATCGAGACCATCCTGGCTAACACGGTGAAACCCCGTCTCTACTGAAAAATACAAAAAGTTAGCCGGGCGTGGTGGGCACCTGTAGTCCCAGCTACTCGGGAGGCTGAGGCAGGAGAATGGCGTGAACCCAGGAGGCGGAGCTTGCAGTGAGCCGAGATCGCGCCACTGCACTCCAGCCTGTGTGACAAAGCAAGACTCCGTCTCAAAAAAAAAAAAAAAAAAAAAAAAAAAATTCTTAAATAGTTTCACGTAATTGATCAAATGTAAGTATTTTCATAGCTTCCAGGTCCTCCGCAATGTAGATGACGTATGCAGTCTTTCCAGTTTCATCTCTGACTCCCACGTGCATGTCATTTCATATTCTAGGAACATCAGCTGTTTGAGGTTCTTCCTCTCTATGCTCTGCTGTTTCTCAATGACTCTGGCTTTTCTCTTTGGATAGACCGTCTTTCACCCCAACCTTTGCCTGATTAGTTCCTCCTTATTATTCAATAATAATTTTCTGGTAGTGCTTTATTGAGTGATTTGCAGCTCAATAGTTCCCCAAACTAATTATTTTGAACATCAAAATAAATTACCTGGGAAATTTACAAAAATACTGATACTTGGGCTTCACTATAGATCTTCTACATTATAATTTCCAGAAGCAGGACCTGCAAGTCTGCATATTATTTTGAATATAGACTTGTCTGCATATGACTGAGATCCACAGGTTGTGTGGTGAATTTCCATAGTTTTATGTTGCTTTAGTACCCATTTTGAATATAAGTTAGACTTTCTTATATCAGACGCAGGGCCCAGTCACCCTGGACACAGTTCTTCACCTCTTCCCAGTTCCTCAATGTGATTGATCCAGATACCTGCCTTATATCTCCTCCTGGTGTAGATACAACCTACTTGTCTCACCCCATCTACTTGACTCACTCCTCTGGCCCCTACACCTTGCATAGGTTGCACAGATATGCTACAGTGACTACCTCTAAGTCACAGTGTGACTTTGCAGAGCTCCTGCCTGCTTACTCTAAACCCACCAATTAGAACTTCTTGTGGGAAATCTGCTGGGATAATACCCAAGACCTTTTTTGTGTGTGTGAGACGGGGCTGGAGTGCAGTGGCATGATCTAAGCTCACCACAACCTCTGCCTTCCGGTTTTAAGCAATTCTCCTGCCTCAGCCTCCTGAGTAACTGGGATTACAGGCACCCACCACCACGCCCAGCTAATTTTTGTATTTTTAGCAGAGACAGGGTTTCCCCACGTTGGCCAGGCTGGTCTCAAACTCCTGACCTCGTGATCTGCCCACCTCAGCCTCCCAAAGTGCTGGGATTACAGGCATGAGCCACCGCGCCCGGCCGTACCGAGGACCTTAATAAAGGCTTTGACCCACAGGTCTCTCTCTTTCTCTCTTGCTTTCCACTTACAGGTTCAACACACTGCTGTCTCCAGACTTTCCATCAACTCTTGCAGGCACTCCTGGCCTGATGACCAAAGTTTTAAAATAGCTTTATTGCTTTAAATGGTTCCATTTTAAATGTGAAATATATATATGTATGTATGTATGTATTTTAACCAAATTTTAATGATAAAGGCATAATGGTAATGGCCACTTCCTATTGAGCTAAACCCTACACAAACATAACCTCCTTTAGTTCTAACAATAAACCCTTGAGTTAGGTATTTTTAGTAACCCCACATTATTAATATGAAGTAATATTCTCAAGGTCATGCAGTCAGTAAGTGGTGAAGTGCTTGCTTTTAGTCATTAAGCTTTTCAGTCTGTTGAGAAATTGCTGGTTTCCAATCACATACATTTTTCTTTTAATTAAACATTCCCTCTGATTTTCCCACAATTTTGTGTATGAATTTTCATAATTAGACTTCAGTGTATGCTAATTTGATATTTAAGAGGTCTGTTTGTCGCTTCCTAGCATGAAAATAATTCACAAAAGATACTTAATTTAATACTTGGATGATCAACTTCTCATTTTAAGCCCTACCAAACTCTTTCCCAACTCTGAGCAATATTTTCAGATTCTGTTTTGAGCAAATGATTAATTAATACATAATTAATATTCATTAATACATAATTAATATTCATGAACACTTTGGCATGCCAGATACGGAGCTAAATAAAAGCAGGTATCACAGGGATAAGCAAGACAGACAATCCCACTCATGGAGTTTATATTCTAGAGAGGTAGGCAGATAACACAATACATAAATGTATGATGAAGTCAGTTCAGGCTGGACAGAGTGGCTCATGTAATCCCAGTGTTTTGGGAGGCTGAGATGGGAGGATTGCTTGAGCCCAGGAATTCAAGACCAGCCTGGGCAACGTAGTGAGACTCTGTCTCTACAAAAAATTAAAAACATTAGCGGGGTGTGGTGGTACACATCTGTGGTCCTAGGCACTTGGGAGGTTGAGGTGGAAGAAGGGCTTGAATCCAGGAGTTGGAGGCCGCAGTGAGTATGACTGCATCATGGCACTCCAGCCCGGGCAGCAGAGCAAGACTCTGTCTATGAAACGAAAATAACATTTATTTTTTAAAAAAGCAGGATGAGGAAGACTAGGTGGAGGCTATGGCAATAGTTTAGGTAGGGAGGAGGGTGGTGACAGCAGGGGTTAGATTTAGAAAGACATGGGACATATTCTGGAGGTAGAGTCAAGAAAACATGCTCATGGTTTGCACGTGGGGCTAAAGTAAAAGAAGAATCAGAGATGGTTTGTAGGTTCTTGGTTTGAGCATGTGGTTGGAGAATGGTAGCATTTCTAGAGCTAGGGATTTCTAGGGATCAATATGTTTGGAAAAATGAAGAGTTTTGTGCCTAATTAAGCAAAGTAATTTTTTTTGAGTGAGTGCCCATTGCAGAGACTGCTAGTTGTCTACTGTAGCCTATTCATTCCCCTCTTTTTTTTTTTTTTTTAAATAAAGGAAAGCCAATTTTACTTGGGGTAAAGTGTCTGGTGAAAAGATAACATTTCTTAGTTTCCTTTGTAGCTAACCTCTTTTGCTTCTCCATTACGTGAGCTCCATATACATAATGTGAACGTGAATAACCTTGAGTTTTGAAATTACATGCTTAGACTAAGAGAAGGAGCCTGAATCCCAAATAACTTTGTGGAGTTGCTATATCAGTTCTAGCCTTTTTTTTCTTTTTTCTTTTTCTTATCTTATCTTTTTTTTCTTTTTGAGACAGGGTCTCACCCTCTCACCCAGGCTGAAGTGCAGTAGCATGATCTCAGCTCACTGTAACCTCCGCCTCCCAGGTTCAAGCGATTCTCCCGCCTCAGCCTCCTGTATAGCTGGGGCTACAGGTGCACACCACCACACCTGGCTAATTTTTGTACTTTTTGGTACAGACAGGATTTCATCATGTTAGCCAGGCTGTTCTCAAACTCCTGACCTCAAGTGATCCACCCGCCTCAGCCTCCCAAAGTGCTGGGATTACAGGCGTGATCCAACTGCACCCAGCCAGTTCTAGCCTTTTATATCAGAGAACAAACCCTAAATTGTTTAATCTATAATAATTGGAGCCCTGTTACTAGTAGTTGAATACAATTCCTATCTGATACCATACCAATTCTAGAAAAAAATTATTACGCTATAATTTCCAGAGTTTGTCCCTGCATTCCCACTCTCCTCCAAGCAGAGCATGGAGAAGTTGCCCAGAAATAATTTATCTGTGGTATGCAAATCCGGTGTATTAGAAAATATTTTCTGAATCTACTTTTGGTTCCATTATCCTCAACCAACATATGTCAGCAAAATAAAACAAGCATTTGTATTTTTAGTATGTCACTGTTGTGCAGTCTCCTAAATTTTGATGTTTTAAGCACTATGCCTTTAACATTAGCTAAAGCTGATAACATGGAAGAGGTTGATTATCGTTCTCCAGGTGCCAAGAATTACACTGGTTTCTGTTCCAATGTTGAGGACAGAAATCCTTCAGTGCAGATGGAAACATGGTTGGATTCTGTAGATATTTTTCGTATTCACACAACAGAGAGTCTAGTAGGGACTGGACGTTATTATTTTTCTGAAACCTCTACAAATGGCCACTTAAAAAGTTATAAGCATTGTATGCAGATACTTTTTTTTTTTTCTGAGACAACGTCTCATTCTGTCACCCAGGCTGGAGTGCAGTGGTTGGATCTCTGCTCACTGCAACCTCTACCTCCTGGGTTCAAGCAATTCTTGTGCTTCAGCCTCCTGAGTAGCTGGGACTATAGGCACCTGGCATCAAGCCCGGCTAATTTTTGTATTTTTAGTAGAGATGGGGTTTCACCATGTTGGCCAGGCTGGTCTTGAACTCCTGACCTTGGTCTCTCAAAGTCCTGGGACCACAGGCCTGAGCCACTGTGCCTGGCTCATTATTACTTTTATTTTTTAAAAAGTAGATGTGGGTTCTGTCATTGAGGGTGGAGGCTTGGGTTTGTGCCTGGAGTACACAGTTCCTTTCTTTTGGGAAAGGCCATCTGGGTGAGCTCTTTTGCTTTGGGCAGGGACAAGGCAAGGACAAATCCCATGTTTATAGGGGACACTTTTGCTCTCTTTCCAAGTTTGGGGCTGGAAGCAATTTCTGGGCCTAGTGGGAGGGGGAGGCCAGCTCCCGGCATGTGGAGTCTGAGGCTGGGGGCTGTGCCCCTTGGAATAGCTGAACTGGACAGTATGTCTTATGACCTGAGGGTGTCTAAGTGGGTCTAATCAGAGGCATTAGAGAGTGACAAGTCTCCTGAAGGCCACAGATTGCAGAGGCCTAAGTGTGGTAAGACAGACAGAGACTGAATACAAAAGCCCAGTTATGCTTCAAACTCAACCCAGAAACCAGCAGTCCCTGCCACACTCTCTTCCTCCCCAGTTCCAGCCTAGAGAGGCAACCTCTATAATTTTTTTTTTTTTTTTCTTGAGACAGAGTCTTGCTCTGTTGCGCAGGCTGGAGTTCAGTGGCATGATCTTGGCTCACTGCAACCTCTGCCGCCCTGGTTCAAGTGATTCTCCTGCCTCAGCCTCCTGAGTAGCTGGGATTACAGGTGTGCGCCTCCACACTTGGCTAATTTTTGTATTTTCAGTAGAGACGGGATTTGGCCATATTGGCCAGGCTGGTCTTAAACTCCTGACCTCAAGTGATCCACCCGCCTCGGCCTCCCAGAGTGCTGGGATTACAGGTGTGCCTGGTTGCAACCTCTATAAATTCTTTTAGCCATTTCTTCTCTAAGTCACCTCCATATTTAGAAACATACATCTATCTTTCCCCTTACAGACATTATTTGCTAACTTCTTACTATGGAAGGTGAGAATTCAACTCTTTCACACTGTCTTCCAATTTCCTTTCTCATCTTAGACCTAACCACATTACAAGGTTTGGTTAAATCCATATTCAGTGTTTGCATTACTGTGACTTTGTAAATGCTATGTAAGCTGAGCCAAGTTGTGTATCATGATTACCTTTCCTTCTTGCATAAGCTTTTGTTTTCTCGAGTGAATAATTCCTTTATTTTACTTTATTAGTTTTCCACATATTTGTCTTAGTCTATTTGGGCAGTAAAACCAAGATATGATAGACAGGGTAGCTGATAAACAACAGAAATGCATTTTTTGGTTGGGCGCAGTGACTCACACCTGTATTCCCAGCACTTTGGGAGGCCAAGGCAGGCGGATCACTTGAAGTCAGGAGTTTTGAGACCAGACTGGACAGCATGGTGAAACCCTGTCTCTACTAAAAATACAAAAATTAGCTGGGCATGGTGGTGCACACCTGTAATCGTCAGCTACTTGGGATGTTGAGGCACAAGAATTGCTTGAACCTAGGAGGTGGAGGTTGCAGTGAGCTGAGATCGTGCCACAATATTCCAGCCTGGGCTACAGAGTGAGACTCTGTCTCAAAAGATAAAATAAAATAAAATAAAATAAAAAACAAAGGCAGAAACTATTCTTCTTCCCTTGAACCTCAGTGGAATTTTGTGATGCTTCAACAAATAGGCGGTGGAAATGATACTGTGATTTTTGAAGCGAGGACATAAAAGATAGCGTGTCATCTACTTGACTGTCTCTCTCTCTCTCAGGGCTCCTAACCTTAGAACCCAGTCACTGCTATGAGAAAGCCCAAACTAGCCCACATGGACAGAGTGCACAGTGAGGAACTGAGGCCCCCAACTGACAGCCAGCATCAACCACCGGACCTGTGAGTAAACAACCCTTCAGATGATTCCAGCCCCTAGTCTTTGAGTCTTCTAGTTGAGGTTCCAGACACTGGGTAGCAGAGACAAGCCATCCCTTCTGCACCCTAAATTCCAGACCCACAAAACCCATGAGCATAATAAGTGATAGTTTTTCACCACTAGGGTTTTTTTGTTTTGTTTTGTTTTTTGTTTGTTTGTTTTGTTTTGTTTTTTGAGACAGAGTCTTGCTCTGTTGTCCAGGCTGGACTGCAGTGTTGTGAACATGGCTCGCTGCAGCCTCAAGCTCCTAGGCTCAAGCGATCTTCTTGTCTCAGCCTCCTGAGTAGCTGGGAATACAGGCACATGCCAACACACCTGGCTAATTTTTTATTTTATTTTTGTAGAGATGGGGGTCTCACTATGTTGCCCAGGTTGGTCTTGAACTCCTGGCCTCAAGTGATGTTCCTGCCTTGGCTTCCCAAAGTGTTGGAATTACAGGCATAAGCCACTGCAATCCAGCCAATTTCACCACTAGGTTTTGCTACACTGCTGTAATAACTGGAATACCTTTGTGGTAGGCAGCCACAAAGATGATCCCCCCAGAGATCCCTGTTTCCTGTTATTCACACCCTGTGTAGTCCTCTCCAACCTTGTACCAGGGTTCATCTCTGTTGACCAGCAGAATAGATCAGAAGTGAGGGCATATTAGTTCTAAGATTAGAATATAAAAGACATTGTAACTTCTGTCTTGGTCTTTGCTTCATCCCCATCTCTATCTGATTATTCACTCTAGAGGGAGCCAACTGCCATATGGAGCAGCCCTATGGAGAGGCCCAGGTGGTAAGTAATTGAGGGATCTTGCCAGCAGTTATGTGAATGAATAGATCTTTCAGCCCCTGTCAAGCCTTTAGATGACTTCAGCCTCCACTTGAGTGCAACTTCATAAAAGACTGAACCAGAGGCTGCTCCCTGATTTTTGACCCTTAGAGAGTGTGTGAGATGATATTTATTTGTTGTTTTAAGCTACTAACTTTTGGGGTGTCATTTGTTACACAGCAATAGCTAACTGATACAACCTCCTATTTGGATCCCATCTCATTGCTTCAGTCTGAACAGACCTGCTGTACATTCTGGGCCACTTTTTACTCTCATCCTAGAGATTCCCTTTCCTTTCTCCTGCTTCCACTGCTTCCTGGACCCCCTGTTTTCCTCTTTATAGCTTTAATTTCTCATTTTGATAGAGCAGACTGTCTAGTAGCCTCCTAAGAAAGAATGCATTGGTGACTAGGTGCGGTGGCTCACGTCTGTAATCCCAGCACTTTGGGAGGCTGAGGTGAGTGGATCACATGAGGTCAGGAGTTCAAGACCAACCTGGCCAACATGGTGAAACTCTGTCTCTACTAAAAACACAAAAATTAGTCAGGCATGGTGGCAGGTTCCTGTAATCCCAGCTATATGGGAGGCTGAGGCAGGAGAATCGCTTGAACCTGGGAGGTGGAGGTTGCAGTGAGCTGAGATGATTGCACCACTGCACTCCAGCCTGGGTGACAGAGCAAGACTACATTTAAAAAAAAAAGAAAAAGAAAAAAGAAAAAAAAAGAGTGCATTGGTGAAAAATATTTGAGAGCTTGCGTGATTTATAATATCTTTATTCTGCCATTATGCTTGATGGTTAGGTGTCAGGGTCTAGAATTTTAGGTTGAAAATATCCTTTCTCTCAAAAAAAAAAAAAAAAAAAAAGGAAAGTATTGCTTCATTTTTCTTCTAGCTTCTTATGATGCTCTTGAAGATTATTAGTTTTTGTATATGCCTATTTTGTTTCTTTCCTCCACTTCTGAAAACTTCTAGGTGCCATTGTTGGTGGCAGTTAAATGTGCAAACTCTAGAACCAGACTACCTGGGTTCAAATCTCAGTTCCAACAATCATTGGTTATGTGACTCTGGGAAATTAGTTTGACTGCTCTGTGCCTCAGTTTCCCCATCTATAAAGTGAAGATAATAATAGTACCTACCTCATAGAGTTGCTGTGAGGATCAAATGAGCCCCCACCTTTCTGTGCTCCTCTATATCTATTGATGTAAACCTTCCTCAAGTTGGGTTCTTTCCACAGACCATTTCTGGAGAGGGGTAGGGTCTAGAACAAGGCGGGCAAGCTTTACCCGTAAAAGAGCAAAGAGTAGGCTGGCTGTGGTGGCTCATATTTGTAATCCTAGCATGTTGGAAGGCTGGGGCGGGAGGATCACCTCAGGTCAGGAGTTCGAGACCAGCCTGGCCAACGTGGTGAAACCCTGTCTCTACTAAAAAAACCAAAAAAACAAAAAAACAATAAAACAAAATTAGCCAGTCATGGCAGCACATGCCTGTAATCCCAGCTACTTGTGGGGCTGAGGGAGGAGAATCACTTGAACCCGGGAGGCAGAGGTTGCAGTGAGCTGAGATCATGCCATTGCACTCCAGCCTGGGTGACAAGAACAAAACTCCATCTCAAAAAAAAAAAAAAAAAAAAAAAGCAGATAGTAAATAGTTTTGACTTTGAGAGCTATAAAGCTAGTGTTTCAGCTATTGAACTTTACCATTGTAGGGCAAAAGCTGCCATAGTCAAAATAAAAGTGAATGAGCCTGGCTGTGTTCCAATAAATCTTTTGTTTATACAGCTGCAGGCAGATTTGGCTCACTGATCACAGGCATCTGACTGTGAAACACTATCCTCTCCTTTTTGTACTTATTTTATCCGACCCTTCTTAGAGGTATAGAGACGCCTCCTAGTTGGAGACATCTCAGACCAAAAACTGACTACCTTATGCTGTAACTTCTCCACAGTGCACTAAGTGTTCAGTTGTATCAAATGCAGGGTTTCAGCTACAACATTAATGAAATAGCCTAGGTAAACCTTTCGTGATGACAAGAGCCAGCCACCAATTATCTCATCCCTAGATTGGCATTATTGTAAGCCACAAAGCCCCAAGGTTTCCTTGTGCTTAAACCGATGAGGAAAATGCTTGACTCTTTTTTTTTTTTTTGAGACAGAGTCTCGCTCTGTCACCCATGCTGGAGTGGAGTGGCATGAACATGGCTCACTGAATCCTTGACCTCCTGGGTTCAGGTGAGCCTTTCACCTCAGCCTCCCAAGTAGGTGGAACTACAGGCGCAAGCCACCATACAGGCTGATTTAAAAAATTATTTCTAGATACGAGGTCTTACTATGTTGCCCAGGCTGGTTTTGAACTCCCGGGCTCAAGTGATCCTCCTGCCTCAGCCTTCCAAAGTGCTGGGTTTGCAGGCGTGAACCACCATGCCTGCCCAGCCAACTCTTTCTTCATCACATTTTTATACAAATAAAAACAGCCATGCTACGGCACTTTTATTCATTAATTCTAGGTCAAGTGACATGCTGGGACTGGAAAGATGAAAATCACTGTGTCACCCTCAAAGGTTTGGGTAAGCAAGCAATTTAGATAGGACATCCCCTGTGTCACAATAAAGTCCTTTTCACCAATCAGATTAGCAAAGACTAAAAAACAAAACAAAAGATACAATCAATGCTTGTTAGGACATGATGAAAAGGGCACTTTGTAGATTTCTGATGTTAAGTAAATTGGAACCCAGCCTGACTACATTTAACTCTGTGCTGTTATCTTCATCCCTGTTTTCTTTGTCTTTTCTTTTTTCTCTCTCTCTTTTTTTTTTTTTTTTCTTTCTGAGACAGGGTCTTGCTCTGTCACTCACGCTGGAGTACAGTGGCATAATCTTGGCTCACTGTAACCTCTGCCTCCTGGGCTCAAGCAATTCTCCTGCCTCAGCCTCCCGAGTTGCTGGGACTACAGGTGCACACCACCATGCCTGACTAATTTTTTAGTAGAAATGGGGTTTTGCAATGTTGTCCAGGCTGGTCTTGAACTCCTGAGCTCAGGTGGATCCACCTAGCTCGACCCTCCAAAGTGCAGGGATTACAGGCGTAAGGCACCACGCCCGGCCCCAACTCTATTTTCTGCTCTGCTCTGTGTGTCTTGCCTTGGGGGTATCGGTGGGTAGATGGGGGATAGTTTCCTCTTTGTTTGCCACTGACTTTTTTTTTTTTTTTTTTTTTATGATTATCTATTTATTTAGAAACGGAGTTCTCACTATGTTGCCCAGGCTGGTCTTGAACTTCTGGGCTGAAACAATCCTTTGCACTTCAGCCTCCTGAGTAACTAAGACTACTGGTGACCCAGTTGACTCTTGGGGAAGGCAGCCCCAAGTGAGTTGACAACAAAAGTGCCTCCCTAGCCTGGAGGGCCAGTGAGACCCCAAATATCACGCCCCTCCCTTCGCTTGTTTTTTCCTGACCATCTTTACCTGACCATTGGTCAGTGGAGGAGCCTGTTACAACTTCTAACTGGGAACTGCTCCTGCTATTGTATTTTCACCTACCTACCCAATTACTGGACCACAGCATCTCCTACCACGTTCTCACTTCCCACATTGTCAGTTCACCGATCCCCAGTCCTTGCCTGCCAAATTCCCTCATCTGTCATCAACACCACTCCCCCCCCGCCATAGATTTTCTTTCCCCTTCCATCGACAAAAACCGCTTTTCCCTTCTCCCAACGTTATTATGCTAGTATTGGTTAACTCTGAGCTATTTTCATTTATTTGCTTCAATTGAAATTTTCAAATGCATTCATGCTCCTTGTAAAAATTAAAGTAATTCAGAAGTACACGAAGTAAAAAGGTGAGAATCCCTCCTTCGCTCAACTCATCTCAGTGCCCAGAAATAACCACTGTTAGTAGTTTTGCTTTCCTCTTTCCAGAGCTATTTTGCAAAATTCAGTTTGGACTAATGGGGTTTTAGTGCTGATATGCATAATTTATAGAAAATGGTGGATTCAGAAAATCCCATCTCTGGGAATGGGCTGATTCAATCGATCTACATCTTATATGACTTTGCTGCATTTCGACATTGGCCAAACTGGTTTTGTTTGTTTTGTTTTGTTTTGTTTTGTTTTTGAGATGGAGCTTCGCTCTGTTGCCCAGGCTGGAGTGCAGTGGTGCAATCTTGGCTCACTGAACCCTCTGCCTCCCAGGTTCAAGCAGTTCTCTTGCCTCAGCCTCCTGAGTAGCTGGGACTATAGGTGTGCACCATCACATCTGGATTATATATATGTATATATATTTGTATTTTTAATGGAGATGGGGTTTCACCATGTTGGCCAGGTTGGTCTTGAACTCCTGACCTCAAGTGATCTGCCCGCCTTAGCCTCCCAAAGTGCTGGGATTACAGGCATGAGCCACTGGGCCTGACCAAGGCCAAACTGTATTTTTTTTTTTTTTTTTTTTTGAGACAGAGTCTTGCTCTGTCGCCCAGTCTGGCCAAACTGCTTTTGAGACTTGACTCCTTCTAGGCTTCCTGAGCACCATTCCCTGGATGCTCTTTCTCGTTTCCTTGGAGGCTTTCTCTTATCTGTTTCTCCCCTAAATGCTGGTGTTCCTCAGGGCTCTGTTCTCATCACTCTTGGTTGATGAGACACAGAACAAATCATCCCTTCTTTAGACTTGAGAACTCATGTCTACTAGTGAAATACGCTTTGAGCAGGCAGTACACGGTGGCTCGTGCCTGTAATCCCAACACTTTGGGAGGCTGAGGTGGGAGGATTGCTTGGGTCTGGGCATTTGACAGCAGCCTGGGCAACATCATGAGACTCTGTCTCTACAGAAAATTTAAAAAGTTAGCCGGGGTGGTGGCACACACCTGTGGTCCCAGCTACTTGGAAGGCTGAGGCAGGAGGATGGCTTGAACCCAGGAGATCAAGGCTGCAGTGAGCCGTGTTCATACCACTGCTCTCCAGCCTGGGTGACAGAGTGAGACCCTGCCTCTGAGCTAAGGCTGAGAAGGAACCAAGGGTGACTGGAAGTTCAGCTTAAGACATATAAGTAAATTCTAGATTTGTTCCAACCTGGGTCAATATCCAAGCAGAATGCTACAACTACTACTGTGACGACTAATACTATTACCCGCATGCTGGCTGGCAGAAGTAGATATTAGACTTCGTAGTATAAATACCTACTTTCCATTCCATCCACCACCATTACCAATATGCATTTGCATCCAGTGATGGTCATGGAGCTATTGTTGCATAACTGGAATAGAACGGAGGTATCAGGGTTGGGCATGGTGGCTCATGCCTGTAATCCCAGCACCTTGGAGACCAAGGTGGGAGGATCACTTGAGGTAAGGAGTTTGAGATCAACCTGGCCAACATGGCAAAACCCCATCTCTACTAAAACTACAAAAATTAGCTGGACTTGGTGGCACATTCCTGTAATCCCAGCTACTTGGGAGGCTGAGGCACGAGAATTGCTTGAATCCTGGAGGTGGAGGTTGCAGTGAGCTGACATCTTGCCACTGCACTCCAGCCTGGGTGACAGAGCGAGACTTTGTCACAAAAAGAAAAGAAAAGAAAAGTGTAGAGGACAGGTACTATAGAATTGTTTCTAAAAATGTTTTCTTTTGGAGGTGGGTGGGAGTATATAACATTTATATAGAAAAATGCATCAAACATAAGTGGACAGCATAAAGAATTGCTATAAAGCAAACATCCTTGTAGGTAACCATCACCCAAGCCAAGAAAGGGAACATCATCAGGGCCCCAGGAAGCCATTGGATGTTTCTTCACTTTCAAAACCTTTCCTTTACCCCAAAAGGAAACCAAGCTCCTAGTATTTAGTGATCACTCTCTTGCTTTTTAAATATGTTTTTATCACCTTAGAATACATCCCTAAACCATGCCATTTGACTTACTCTGTTTTTTTTGTTTGTTTGTTTTTAAAACATAATATAGGTTGATTCAAATTTTTTTTTTTTTTTTTTTGGCTAGGAAAGGTGACTTACGCCTGTAATCCCAGCACTTTGGGAGGCCAAGGTGGGTGGATCACCTGAGGTCAGGAGTTGGAGACCAGCCTGGCCAATATGGTGAAACCTCATCTCTATGAACAATTTAAAAATCACCTGGGCATGGTGTTGCATGCCTGTAGTTCCAGCGACTTGGGAGGCTGAGGCAGGAGGATCACTTGAGCATAGGAGGTAGAGACTGAATGATCGTGTTATGATCATGCCACTGTACTCCAGACCAGGCAGCAGAGCAAGACTCTGTCTCAAAAACACAAAATAAAACAAAACCACAACAACAAAAACAAACCCAAATCCCCAAAGCCAAACAAACAAAAATACTTTTAAATGAGGGTTTTCTTTCACTTAACTTTATATCTGTGAAATTCAGGCTTGTTATTGTGTAGATTGTTTGTGCATTTTCACTGTTCTATGGTATTCCATCGTGTGAATAAATGACAATTAAAAACACTCATTTGCATTGTTTCCAACGTTTGGCTTTTATAAACAATGCTGTCTGCAGAACCATTTGGATGAGAGATTTTGTGATTGATGGGGAAGATTGATGCCGCGATGGGGAAGAGGTGGTCCTGTACAGAATCCATCTCAACGGGGGCACCCCCGGAACTGGTCACTTTGTGGGCACTGGGAGATGGTACCTCAATACCAGCACAGGCATCCTCAAAAGAGACACTCTCAGCTGTGGCTAGTTTATGTGGCTTCCTGCACCTCAATCTGAAGCCAGAGAGAGAAAGAACTTGGCAATTTTTGTGTTTTTAGATTGCAGTGGAAAACTGGTGTGTGAGTGCATATGAGGTTGCTTTTTGAAAGTAGGAATGGGGTGCAGGTGGGAGGCCCAGAGGCATTGTAATTCAGGAATACATGTAAATGTTCCATATATCAATCCACTGGAACTAATAATCCATAGACCTGCTGACTAGTGGGGAAGGGGCTGGGCCACCTGGGGTGGGTGGGAATGTTTCTCACTGGGTCTGGCATAAGCAGTGACAGGTTTTTGCTGGTGTTACTGCAGTAGAAGGGATTGCTTCTTTCCCACTGGCTAACTCTGAAGTAGCTGTTGCTCACTAAAATGGTGTTGGAATGAGATATTCATGATCTATGCAGAATAGCAATGACTAATGGTGCTTTTGCAAGGTCTGGAGTCCCTTCCTTGGGGAGGGAACCAGACTTGGAACCAGAATATGGGCTGGCAAAATTAAGCATAATTTCTTTCTGTATGTGCTCTGCTTCAGCAGAGATCACCCCGGAAGGTTCCTAGTATCCTGACTTCACAGATCAAATGATGTGATCAACATTGATTGAATACTTATTATGTATCAGGCACTGGTTGAAGCACCTTACATACATTTAAAACTCAAACATCACTATGACTGGGGCAATGTGTATCAGTTAGCTTTTGCTGTGTAACAAACCTCCCCAAGTTTAAGTGTCTTAAAACAACAGACATCATTTTATTTTTATTGAGACAGAGTCTTGCTCTGTTGCCCAGGCTGGGGTGCAGTGCTGTGAACATGGTTCACTGCAGCCTCAACCTCCTGGGTTCAAGTGATCCTCCTGCTTTGGCCTCCTGAGTAGCTGGGACCACAGATACATGCCACCATGCCCACATAATTTTTAAATTTTTGTAGATACAGGGTTCCACTATGTTGCCCAGGCTGTCTTGAACTCCTGGGCTCAAGTGATCTCCCACCTCAGCCTCCCAAAGTGCTGGGCTTTCAGGCATGAGCCTCTGTGCCTGGCATTATTTTATTTTTTATTGAATTTTTATTTTTTTACTATTTTTTAGAGACGGGGACTTGCTATATTGACCTGGCTGGTCTTGAATTCCTGGGCCCAAGCAATCCTCCCTTCTCAGCTTCCTGAGTAGTTGAGACTATAAGCATAGCCACTGCAATTGACTAAGCAATAGACGTTATTATTTCTCACAGTTCTATGAATTTTCTGCGAGTTTGTTCTGATCTGGGCTAGCTTGGCTGCAACTGAATGGCCTAGGATTATCTTGCTCACGTATCTGGCAATTGGCTCAATGTTAGTTGGGGCGACAGCCATGTGTCTGTCAGTATCAGCCCACACTGGTTCACATGATGGTAGGAAAGTTCTCAGCAGCAAGAGAGTAAATCCTAATGTGTAAGAAGACTTCCAGCCTCTGCTTGCATCGCATTGGTTAATGTCCCATTGGTCAAAGCAAGTCACATGACTAACATCAGATTATACATAGAAGTGACCTTCTCAAGATATGGACACGGGGTGGGGGTGGATTACAGTAGTCATCTTATAAACAACCAGCTGCATACTCTTATTATCCTCATTTTACTGGCGATGGTTAGATAAGTTAAGGATGTTGTTCCAGGTCACACAGCTGCTACAGGGCAGAGCGCAGCCTCAACTTTAGGTCTATACGGTGATGAAGCCTGTGCCTTAAGTCCTGTGCTACTTGTATTGCTTCCTTCCTCAGACCTGGACTGTTGTGTCTCAGCCCAAGGAAGAGGGGAGATGAGACACTTAACCAGCCTCCTCCAGGGACCACTCATCATAGAGCCCAGCCATTGGTTGTGCAGCCAGCTGGACTTAGCAGCCCTTGCAATGCTGAAGGGAATAATTCTCATGAATCGAACAATTCTGCCATTGCACTGGATTCTGTACCTTCAGATTTGTATTGGAGATCTCATTCCATAGACTGTAGGAAATAGATGGAAAGGATAATGGATGGCAGCAGAAATAGGGCCCCACATTTGCATCATGGGCAATCATTAAGCACCTAATGTATCTGGGCTAGATTGTGGTTATTCAAGTAAAGTGCAGGACGGGGAACAGTTGCTCTCTAAAGTACGTTTTCAACAAGGGAACATGTTGACATGAGGGACATTAAAGACTGAGATGAAAGGCACTTAGAAGCTGCAAGACAGTAAGACCTTGAGATTTGTAGGGAAGAGGGGAGGAGAAGACATCTCTTAATAATAACCAGCTGCTTTACCAGTGCTGATGCAGACACTACCTCCTCTCACCAGGTGGTTATAGAAACTGCACCTTCTTCTATCCAATTTCAAGCCCACCATCTCTTTTAAATATAAGGTCTTCAAAAGAGCAGTTTTTGATGACACTGGGAAGAGGCTTAGCAGGCAGATTTGGGATGGGAATTGAAGGAATCAAATCCCAAATCCCATTTTAGATTTGCAGTCAAGCTGAAACTCTCAGCACCCCCAGAGTATGCCTTTAAAAGGAAAAAAAAAAAAAAAGGCTATTTGTAAGAAACAAAGACCGAGGTTTGCATCTGCTTGGAGTGCCAATCAGCACTCATTAGTGGGAACACAATGCGGCCCCATTAGCAGGAAAGGAGCTTTGGCAATTGCTCATTAGCTTTGTAGATTCAAATAATTATTTTAAGGGATGCTTGGGTGTTTGATGAGATCCAGCAGTGTCAATGATATGCCACTTCTCTCCCCAAAGAAAGGGAATGTTCCCAGGAGTAATTGTACTCGCTTATCCCCCTCCCTTCTCACTCACACCTCAATGCTTCTCTATATACTCCCGGGGATACAGGATCTCAACAAAGGGCTGGAAGGTGGATAGAAACTCCTCCATCAAGACATTATGATGGGAAAACTGTGGTCCCGAGAGTACAGGAACGCAAAAGTAGTTATCTGAAGAGCTGGGAGAATCTGTTTATTACACACACTCTCTTCTCTCATTGAGGGGAGGGAATCTCGATGGGCTGGGGGAAGCATAGAAACATGGTAGTAGGGTCTTGAGTACATACTCAAGAGAGAGGAGTGTGGACATACCAAGAGAAGGAATATTCATGAAAATCCTGGAAAAAGGTGGAGATTTTCCAGAGCTATGGTGCCACCAATTTTTACATCAAATATGGGTGCTCCTGAAACTGTCCTGGCACTGGTGGGTGTGTGATTAAGAATGTTAATGAGCATATAGGCTGGGTGCAGTGGCTCATGCTTGTAATCCCAGCACTTTGGGAGGCCGAGGCTGGCAGATCACCTGAGGTCAGGAGTTCGAGCCCAGCCTGGCCGACATGGTGAAACCCTGTCTCTACTAGAAATACAAAAATTAGCCAGGTGTGAAGGTGGGCGCCTGTAATCCCAGCTACTTGGGAGGCCGAAGCAGGAGAATCGCTTGAATCCAGGAGGCAGAGGCTGCAGTGAGCTGAGATCACGCCATTGCACTCCAGCCTGAGTGACAAGAATGAAACTCCATCTCAAAAAAAAAAAAAAAAAAAAAGTTAATGAGCATACAATGAGGTTCTAGGTGAAACCTAGGTCAAATCCAGTGCCAATTAAGTTCAATTGGTTTTAGCCAGCTTGGTCCACACCCGGTTTTTTAGGGTCTTATCAGCCGCTAGCTTCTGCAGCTATTTGAACATTTGCCTTTTGCCTAGCCATGTGAAAGTGCTGTCTGGAATTTTTTGTTCTCCTGTGACCAACCTGTATTATTCCTGTCTCACTTTGATGAGAATTTCAAAGATCAGACCTCTGTCCAAGGGGCTAGAAAATTGGGGTGGGCACAACTTTTTTTTTTTTTTTTTGGCTGGAAGGAACATTCTGGAGGATAAGGTAGGTCACAGAAGACCTATGAAGGGGAACTTCTTAGGCCTAATTCTGCTGTAGACATTAAGGGAGTGCTCCTAGAGCAGTGCTTGGCACAGGGTAAGAGCTCAATAAGACAATGGTTAAAAGCCCAGGTGTTAAAATTCCACCTCATTTTAATGCTAAAACCTGGCCCCGAAGTGAACATGGGATGTATGTTACATCCCGTGTGTGTGTGATTAAGAATGTTAACAAGCATATAGGCCGGGTGCGGTGGCTCATTCCACTGCGGGTTCCCCTTCCTGCGCTTTGCCTGAATAACCAGAATCTAGCCCAGACATGGTAGGTGCTTAATGATTGCCCGTGAAGCAAATGTGGGGTCCTATTTCTGCTGCCAATGTTTACCCATTGCTCATGCACTTGGCTCCTCTCATAAATATGTATAGCTTTCTCCCAAACCTGCTGAATATGCATGATTATTGTGTAACAAGAGCTTGTGTGGCATAAAACCCAACCTGCCCTTTCTCTCTTCAAAGCTGAGTGTGGTGGCTTACGCCTGTAATTCCAGCACTTTGGGAGGCTGAGGTAGCCAGATTGCTTGAGCCTAGGAGTTTGAGACCAGCCTGGGCAACATGGTGAAACCTTGTCTCCACAAAGAAAATACAAAAATTAGCCAGGTGTGGTGGGGACATGCCTGTAGCTCACTGTAGCCTCGAATTCCTGGGCTCAAGTGATCCTCCTGCCTCAGCCTCCTGAGTAGCTGGGACTATGATGTGTGCCACCATACTTGACTATTTTTTTTTTCTTTTTGTACAGATGAGGGTCTTTGTATATTTCCCAGGCTGGTCTTAAACTCCTGTCCTCAAGCGGTCCTTGGCCTCCCAAAGTGCTGGGATTATAGGTATAAGCCAGCATGCCCAGCCTCAACCCATTTTAGACAACCAATAAATGTTGTTTTTTATTTTTAAATTTTATTTTTGGAGACAGAGTCTTGCTGTGTTGCCCAGGCTGGAATGTAGTGGCGTGATCATGGCTCATTATAGATTCCACCTCCTGGGCTCAAGCAATCCTACTGCCTCAGCCTGCCAAGTAACTGGGACTACAGGCACATGCCACCACACCCGGCTAATTTTTCCCCTTATTTTTATAGGGACGAGGTCTTACTATGTTTCCCAGGCTTTTATCGAACTCCTGGGTTCAAGCGATTCTCCTGCCTTGGCCTCTCAAATTGCTGGGATAATAGGTGTGAGCCACCATGTCCAGCCCTAATAAATTTTAATAGCCAGTTCCACTTCTCCAGGAGAATGTCTCTTTCCCCATTGCTGGACGCTCCAGCCTGTACAGTGTGCCCCTTGGTCTGAAGAAATGACAGTTGGCTGCCCAAATCCATGTACTATTTTTGGTCCTGTCTTTTAATGGCATCGTGAACAGTTGCATCTTCCACTGGGTAAGCAAGGCGCAGTGCAGAGTCAGTGTCTATTATTGTCAAGAGCCACTTGTGGTCCCCCAGGGCTACCAGCATCGGTCTCACTTGCCAGCTACGTTCAGGGTCTTCCCACCAAGGAATCTTTCCCATAGCCCTCAGCAGCTTCTGTCTCTCTTGCTGACAAACAGAACAGTCTCACTGGCGTTTTGTACCTCAGAGGGCACAAGAGGAACATGTCTAGATTCAGCCCCTCTCTGCACTGCTGCAGTGCCCCTGTCTCAGAGACCCAGGTGGCCCCTACAAGGGAGCACATGGGGATATCTGCTTGTCGGTTCCAATCAGCTTCCAAACCCGGAAGGAGGTTCTTCTGATGGGCAGCCCGTGTCTTACTTTAATGCACTCTCACGTTTCCATACGGCTGTGCCCTAGAAGGGCATCTCTTTAACAGGCCAGGTTTCCATGCCCTCCTACCTGAGTATGGCTAGGCCTCTGGCCACTGCCCATGAGTTAGTAAAAACCCCAACACAAAGACTTTTTATCGCTGTTCAATCTTTCCATCACTGCTCAGAAACCACCATGCAATTCAGCCCACTGAGCCGATTTGCTTTTACCCTCTTTGATCAGAGTGGCATCTTCCCAAATACGATGTTGTCTATTCATCTTGGAACGTGGAACTGTCACCCACACTCTATGCGGTGTTTTTTTGTTTGTTTCTTTTTGAGACAGGGTCTCACTCTGTCATCCAGACACCCAGGCTGGAGTGCAGTGGCATGAATATGGCTCACTGCAACCTTGAACTCCTGGGCTCAAGTGATCCTCCCACCTCAGCCTTCTGAGTAGCTGGGACCACAGGCATGCACCTGGTTAATTTTTAAATTGTTTGTAGAGAGAGGGTCTCACCATGTTGCCCAGGCTGGTCTCCAACTTCTGGGCTCAAGCAATCTCCTGCCTCAGCCTCCCAAAGTGTTGGGATTACCAGCGTGAGCCACTATGCCCAGCCCCAAGGAGCTGTCAGTTGAGAACTGTTCATAGGGCACTATTCAAGTGACAATAGAATCCAGCAACCCCTCCCACCGTTCCAAAGTCTATCCGAGGGGAAAAGAGGCTCTCTGTATATATTTCCTCCTCGCATTCCCCAGGGAGAATGATCCTGCTAAACCGTTTCCATTTCATCATGGATCTCCGCTGCGCAGTGTCACACTCATTCCGGTGTTTCTCTGACATCACTCGAGTCTTCGAGTTTTCCACCTTCCTGGGATGAATTTGTTTTCCACCTTCTGGGATAATCCTTTGACTCTCTTGTCTGCCTTTCCCCATTCTCTTATTAATTAATCTGGTTTTTTTTTTTTTTTTTTTTTTTCCTTTTTTTTTGAGACCGAGTCTCTCTCTGTCACCCAGGCTGGAGTGCAGTGGCGTGATCTTGGCTCACTGCAACCTCTGCCTCCCAGGTTCAAGTGATTTTCCTGCATCAGCTTCCTGAGTAGTGGGACTACAGGCATGTGCCACCACGCCCTGCTAATTTTTCTTTATATTTTCTTTGTAGAGATGGGGTTTCACCATGTTGGCCAGGCCGGTCTTGAACTCCTGACCTCAAGTGATTTGCTCACTTAGGCCTCCCAAAGTGCTGGGATTACAGGCGTAAGCCACCGTGACTGGCCCAGAAAACATGATAAGCTTCTTGAACTACGTTTTGATTTTGCAGCAGCAAGGTTATACGGGGCATCCACATTAGAGGGGTGCCCTGAACCACAGCATTTACTATGACCTTGGCAGTGAACACATTCAGCTGGTGAATATCCTGATCCTCATAAAGCCAGGCCCACACGACTTGCATACGAAACACATCAGCTGCTTTACAGTGGCTTTTTTTTTTTTTCTTTTTGAGACAGGGTCTCACTCTGCCACCAAAGCTGGATGCAGTGGCGTGATCTTGGCATACCGTAACCTCTGCCTCCTAGGCTCAAGTGATCCTTGCACCTCAGCCTCCCAAATAGCTTGGACTTCAGGTGTGCACCACCATGCCTGGCTAATTTTCTTTTTTCTTTTGGAAGGCATGGAGTCTGGCCACATTGCCCAAGATGGTCTCAAACTCCTGGGCTCAAGTGATCCACCCACCTCTGCCTCCCGAAGTGTTGGGAGTACAGGCATAAGGCACAATATCCAGCCTACAGTGGCTTTTATCCAGTCCACCAGGCTGGCTGTTCCCTTGGAAATAACCCCGTATGTGTCTGCCTCCCATATAACCATTTGTGATTATTTCATAGTGAGCTGTGGGTCAACCCAAACATGGCTCTTTCACTGCAGTATTTAAAACTAAAGACATAGGCCGGGCACAGTGGCTCAAGCCTGTAATGCCAGCACTTTGGGATGCTGAGGTGGGCGGATCCCTTGAGGCCAGGACCAGCCTGGCCAACATGGCAAAACCGCATTTCTTACTAAAAATACAAAAATTAGCCAGGCGTGGTGGTGGGCTTCCGTAATCTCAGCTACTCAGGAGGCTGAGGCACAAGAATCGTTTGACTCTGGGAGGTGGAGGTTGCAGTGAGCCGAGATCGTGCCACTGTACTCTAAGGATTCTAAGCATTTTAGGAGTTGTATGCCAGCAAATGGGGTCCAAGACCAAATATAATTTTACAATATCACAAGTTGTTTCCAGTGATTGCCTATTAGGAGTAAAGCTGTGATAAACATTCATGTAGAGGTTTTTGTGTGAATATAAATTTTTATTTCACTTGGATGAATATTCAAGAATGCAATTGCTGGGTTGCAGAGTAGTTTCATGTTCAGTCTGCGTAGATTATGACAATGAGACAGTGAGAGAAGTCTAACGTGGCTGACTCCATCCTCACAGGCTGGATGTCTGCTCATTCCTGGGCATAGGCCAAGCTAACCATGGGAAGAGTTTAATTTACAGCTTAACCTTGAAGCAAGGATGAAAATAGTCTTACCCTAAAATGGATCTTTTCCTTGTTCAGGGGCTAAAACCGTCTTTGTAAGGTTAATAAAACACCACAAGATTAAGATTATGGGAGGGGCCTAAATTTTAAAATGTAGATACAGTTTTTATAATCCTTTTACTGCTCTGGTATCATGTAACCAGAGGCCACGAGATTTGAGACTTTGCTAATTGCTCCTCTACACTATTTGTAGAATATAAGGTTGATTTTTTTTTTTTTTTTTTCCTTTTGGGACAGGGTCTCACTGCATCACCTAAACTAGAGTATAGTGGTGCAATCTTGGCTCATTGCAACCTCTGCCTCCTAGGCTCAAGCAATTCTCATGCTTCAGCCTCCCCAGTAGCTGGGACTATAGGCATGTGCCACTGCACCCAGCTATATATATATATATATATTTTTTTTTTTAAGTAGAGATGGGGTTTTACCATGTTGGTCAGGAAGGTCTTGAACTCCCAGCCTCAAGTGATCAGTCTGCCTCAGCCTTCCAAAGTGCTGGAATTACAGGCATGAGCCACTGCACCTGGCCAAGATTGATCTTTTGAGATGTTTTTTAGGCTTTTACATTCTGAGTAAAGAAGGGACTGACTCCTACTGAACCCATGACCCATGACTCAACTAGTCCTGTGACCCCCACCGAGAGACAGACTCAGTGCACGAGGGCCGTTTTCCACACACCTGTGATTGCGTTTCCAACCCATCAACAGGACCCATTCCCTAACCCCCAACCCACCAATCTATCCTTGAAAAACCCTAACCTCCGAGCCTGTGGAGAGACTGATTTGAGTGAGAACTCCAGTTCTCCCACATGGCCGACCTCACGTTAATTCAACCATTTCTTTACTGCGATATCACAGTCTCAGTGAACTGTTTTTTTCTGTGCAGTGCACAGGAAGAGCCCGATAGGCAATGATGCATGGATACCAAAAGTTGGGGGATCCCCATTACTTCTGGGCAAGAGGGGCATTTCTTGCTCCCCACTAGGCCTCCACGGATACCTTCCTCGAAAGGGCAGGAATGGCTTCATACTGCTTCCCACATGGCTTTTACTGACATCGTGGACCAGGGGTGGGGTGGGGAGATAGGAGAGTAGAGGGTTGGGGGGATAGGAAGTTGGGGGATGGGTGGGTTTGTTCTCATGACTGCTGGGAGGCCATAAAAATCCTAACTTTCCACAAGACCTACTATGACCCCACCCAGCAGAGAGGGAGAAGACCTTGCTACTGCCTTGTGGAGATAAAAGCCCCAGCTCCCTACCTGCCCTTCTCTGACACCACTTCTAGACCTCTCATTACAGCCTAGGGAGGGCGGAATTCTAGGCTATTCACTCAGCTTTGCTGCATGGGTGTGGGTACATTCCGGTTTTTTTTTCCCCTGTGGCATTTCCTGGAGAAGAGTAATTATCATTTAAAAGTTTTCTATCTTGCTAGGCTGCCTCTTCCTGCTCCCTTTGCTAGAGAGAACACTTTTGGAAGAGCATATTTATCTGCACTTCTTGGCATTTCTGGGTTGCTGGCTTCCCCAGCTCCAAGTCTAGGCTATATCAGGCAAAAAGAAAACCCAGAGAACTCAGCAATATGTCATTCCTTGAGTCCTGAGGTTCTTAACTGGCCTGTCTTCTCTCTGCCTCTCACAGTCCTTTTTTTTTTTTTTTTTTTTTTTTTTGAACCAGGGTCTCACTCTGTTACCCAGATTGTAGTGCATTGGCATGATCACAGCTCACTGCAGCCTCTTCCACCTGGGCTCAGGCAATCCTCCCACCTCAGCCTCCAGAGTAGTTGGGACTACAGGCGAGTGCCATCACCCCCGACTAATTTTTGTATTTTTGTATTTTTTTTTTTTTTTTTTTTGTAGAGACAGGGTCTCATTATATCGCCCAGGCTGGTCTCAAACTCCTGGGCTCAAATGATCCTCCCGCCCTGGCTTCCCTAAGTGTTGGGATTACAGGCATGAGCCACCATGCCTGGCCGGCTTTTTTCTTCATTCCACTGGGAATTGTAATGTGCCCAGTTGTCAAGAATGGGTCATGACTTGTGTAGGCCAACCATTGCTATCCTTTTCCCCTTTGCCAGATACCCATGTTCTCAGCCTCCCTTGCACATAAGGGTGGCCGTGTGACCCAGTTCTGAGAAATGATATGTAAAAGAAAATCTTTCTGGAGTCTTTTATGAGCATTTTTGCATTTTCATTGTCTTCTTTTCTGCTGGGGACAAAAAGAGAGAGGGCATGAAGGCTGGAGGTGCAGCAGCAATCTTGTGACCTTGAGGTGATAAGCCTAAGAGAAAGGCCAAGCGAATGGTTACAGATGATCTCCCAGAGACTGCAGCCGTGCATAAACTGCTGATTAGATTCATTACCTAGCTCCAGGTTCTCACTGAGAAAACCAGAAATGTCTTCACAGTCTAAATCTTCGCTAGTTGGGTTTTTTTTTTCTTGGTTGTTGTTACTTGCAACCAGACATATTTTGATTGATTCAGGGGAGGGGGAGGAGTTTATGATGCAGGGAAATAGCTGCTAATAAATTAATTACAGAGTGGATGTGATACAAACTGATGTTTCTCAAGTATTTCAAAGGCAGATGATTCTTGAAAGGGAAGGAGGGAAGCTGGAACTAAGGTTTTGGATCGTAAACACTTAATAAATTATATGTTTTCACAATAATAGACGTGAGCCAGCAATCCAGGGTGGAAAGGGAGATTGGAGTGAAAGAAGCCACTTGAACTCTCTCTGGGCTTAAGGGCCTGGAACTGGGAGTTATTTCTAGTGAAAGCTCCCATTTGAGAGGGCCCTGAGGAGCTACCCCTGGGAGAACTCTGTCTTAGTAGCAGTCACAGGAGATGCAAAAAAGTGGTCAGGGGTAAATAAAGATGGACACTCTTCAGGATTCGGTAAACTACCGAGGGAAGAAAAGGATGCTTCTCGATTTCCAACAGTAAGGACCTTTTTGATCTCAAATAATAACTCAAGAAGTAGACAGCTCTGGGTTTGTTCGGAGAATACCTAGACCACCAGGAACACCAAGGTTGTGTGACCGGTTGCCTGCCATCCACATGGAAAACCCAGCTTGGGAAATGGACTCTGTCTCTCAGTCAATACATTCACTCAATACAAGTGCTCCTGGGTCAAAGAAAGAAAAGAGGCTCTGGAACATGGCTGGGTGCAGTGGCTCACACATGTAATCCCCGCAGGGAATTAGCTGCTGGGAGGCCGAGGCAGGTAGGTCATTTGAGGTCAGGAGTTTGAGACTAGCCTGACCAACATGGTGAAACCCTGTCTCTATTAAAAATACAAAAAAATTAGTAGGATGTGGTGGCACATGCCTGTAGTCCCAGCTACTTGGGAGGCTGAGGCAGGAGAATTGCTGGAACCCGAGAGGCGGAGGTTTCAGTGAGCCAAGACAGTGCCATTGCACTCCAGCCTGGGCGACAGAGTGAGACTCCGTCTGGGAAAAAAAAAAAAGACTCTCTGGAACATTCTGGAAAGGGGAAATTTAAAAGATTATTATTATTTTAGAGACAGGTCTTGGCCTGTCATCCAGGCTGGAGTGCAATCATAGCTTACTGCAGCCTTGAACTCTTGGGTTCAAGCAATCCTCAACCTTCCAAGTAACTGGGCATACAGATGTGCCTCATCACAGTGGACTATTTTTTTTTTTTTTTTTTGGTAGAGATGGGGCCTTGCTATGTTGCTCAGGCTGGTCTTGAACTCCTGGGTTCAAGCAATGCTTCTGCCTCAGTTTCCCAAAGTGTTGGTATTACAGGTGTGATCCACTGTGTGTGACATTAACAGTTTAAAATAGATTTGGTGGAGCTAGAGGAAAGAAGGAAATGTTGGGAAAGGTGTTGTGGCTCAAGGGATGACCCTTGCAGATTTGCAGTCGTTGCTTCTCAGAGGTGATATCTCTGGAAATGAAGATTTCTGTAAAGTGGGAGGGTAATTGTTCACCAGGATACGAAATATTTCCAAAGGAGAGATAATGTCACATTTAATCTTTTTTTCCTTCCAATAATAATATTTTTCTCTCATTGTAAAATTAGGGCATGTCTTTAAAGAAAATGTAGAAAGTATAAGTACAACAAAAAAAAGAAAAATAAATCACTCATATTTCTGCTACACTAACAAAGCCGCTTCCTATGTTGATTATGTTTATTTTACATAATTTTTAAAGCCATAGGCTGGGCCTGTAATCCCAGTTCTTTTGGGGGCTGAGGTGAGCAGATCACTTGAGGCCAGGAGTTCAAGACCAGCCTGGCCACCATAGCAAAACCCGTCTCTACTGAAAATACAAATATTAGCTGGGTGTGGTGGCGCGTGCCTTTAATCCCAGCTACTCAGGAGGCTGA
Source organism: Chlorocebus sabaeus (assembly GCF_047675955.1). Taxonomy (NCBI): domain Eukaryota; kingdom Metazoa; phylum Chordata; class Mammalia; order Primates; family Cercopithecidae; genus Chlorocebus; species Chlorocebus sabaeus. Next base: position 21,712,561 of record NC_132908.1, read on the forward strand.
GGCAGGAGAATCGCTTGAACCCAGGAGGTGGAGGTTGCAGTGAGAGATTGCACCATTGCACTCCAGCCTGGGCAACAGGAATAAAAAATCAAAAACAAAAACAAAACCAAACCATGCTACAAAACTTGATATTTTCTGTCCTGCTTTCTTTTTACTTTTCCATTTCCATTATATTGTGATCAGTATTCCTTATTATTATTACAGATTTTTGGCCAATATCATTTTTAATGCTGCTTACTAATATATGAAGTGCATGTACTGTAATTTCCTGAATAAATCTTTTCCATTAGCTGGACAATTAGGTTGTTTCCAGTTTCTCTCTATTAAAATTGATGTTTCGGTGAAAATTGCCATGAGAATGCCCACTGTCACTGCTCACCAAGCACTTACTGTGCTGCGTGGCCTCCATTCCGCATTTATTTCATCTTCACAACAACCCAAAGAGGCAGATGCTATTGTGGTTTATTTCCTTTTCTTTTTATTAAATTATGAAAATAAAATGTATCTCTGTAAAAGCAATTCAAGCAGAACCAAAGGAGCCTAAAGGGAAAGACCAAGCACGTCCTCCCCTTTCCCTCCAATCTCACTACTGCAACTCCCCAGACATAACACCCATACATTTCTCGTATATCCTTCCAGAAATTTTTTGTGCATATCCAAACACATTGGGAAATGGACTCCGTACTGGCATTTCATGGCATGTGTTTTACTCTGAAACTTCCTATTAGTATGAGTGACATATCTCAGATGTCCTTTTTTTTTTTTTTTTTTTTTGAGATGGAGTCTTGCTCTGTCGTCCAGGCTGGAGTGCAGTGGTGCAATCTCGGCTCACTGCAACCTCTGCCTCCTGGGCTCAAGCTGTTCTCGTGTCTCAGTCTCCCAAGTAGCTGGGACTACAGGTGTGCACCACAGCACCCTGCTAATTTTTGTATTTTTAGTAGAGACTGGCTTTTGCCATGTTGACTAGGCTGGTCTCAAACTCCTGACTTCATGATCTGCCTGCCTTAGCCTCCCTAAGTGCTGGGTTTACGGGTGTGAGCCACCGCGCCTGGCCCCAGGTGTCTTTCTATGTCAGAATATTTCAATCCTATGAGCTGGCTATAATTATTTTCATTTTACACTTGACTAAATGAAGGCTTAGGAGGTGAAGGACTATGCTGTTGAATTGCATTGTGTGCCCACAAAAAGATATGTTGATGTTCTATCCTCCAGCACCCCACAATGTGAGCTTATTTAGAAATAGAGTCATTGAGGTAATTAGTTAAAATGAGGTTGTACAGGAGTGGGTGGGCCGTAATCCAATGTGACTGGCGTGCTTATAAAAAGGTGCAATGTGGACACAAAAAGAGATAGGCATAGGAGGAAGATGTCATAAGAGACACAGAGAGAAGGCCATGTGAAGATGGAAGATTGAAGTGATACATCTACAGCCAAGGAGAGATTGCTGGAAACCACCAGAAACTGGGAAGAAGCAAAGGAGTCCCTGCAGGTTTCAGAGAAGGCATGACTTGGCCGACACCTTGATTTCAGATTTCTTGCCTCCAAAACTGAAACAATACTTATTTATTTATTTATTTTTGGTAGAGATAGGGTCTTGCTATGTTGCCCAGGCTGGTCTTGAATTCCTGGGCTCAAGTGATCCTCCTGCCTCCAATTCCCAAAGCACTGGGATTACAGGTGTGAGCCACCACACCCAGCTCTTTTTTTTTTTTTTGAAATGGAGTCTCCCTCTGTCGCCCAGGCTGGAGTGCAGTGGTGCAATCTCAGCCTACTGCAATCTCTGCCTCCTGGGCTCAAGCGATTCTCCTGCCTCAGCCTCTCAAGTAGCTGAGATTCCAGGTGCCCGCCACTACGCCCAGCTAATTTTTGTAATTTTAGTAGAGATCGAGTTTCTCCACATTGGCCAGGCTGGTTTCGAACTCTCGACCTCAAGTGATCGGCCTGCTTTGTCCTCCCGAAGTGCTGGGATTACAGGTGTGAATCACCGCGCCTTGCCCAGCTCATTTTTAAAAAACCACCCAGTTTATGTTACTTTGTTAAGGCAGCCCTAAGAAACCCAAACACATGTCAAAGTTTCAAAACTAGTATGTAGCAGAACTGGAATTTGAACTCAGGTAGATGTGACCCTAAGGCCAATACATTTAAACGAACAGGATCTATTTTCTTTTTTTTTTGAGCAAACCCCTATATATAGTGCTTAGCCTGTGCCAGGCTCTGGTCTAAGCACTTGACATGAATCTCTCTGAAATTGGCATTTTGCCTTCTGGGCAGTGCAGTAATTTCCTCCTTGAGGTTGTCTGGTGGCTTCCACCAGGGGGCAGACCTGGGCTTTCGTGCACAGGCGGGAAAATAACACCCAAGGCAGGGCGTGGACTGAATTCTTTTTCCTTCTATCTCTCTCGCCTTTCTTTTCTTTTCTTTTCTTTTTTCTTTCTTTCTTTTCTTTTCTTTCTTTCTTTCTTTCTTTCTTTCTTTCTTTCTTTCTTTCTTTCTTTCTTTCTTTCTTTCTTTCTTTCTTTCTTTCTTTCTTTCTTTCTTTCTGTTTCTGTTTCTTTCTTCTGTTTCTTTCTTTCTCTCCCTTCTTTCCTTCCTTCCTCCCTCCCCTTTCCTTCCTTCCTTCTTTCTTTCCTTTTTTCTTTCTTTTTTTTTTTTTGACAGAGTCTTGCTCTGTCACCTAGGCTAGAGTGTAGTGGCGCTATCTTGGCTCACTGCAACCTCTGTTTCCTGGGTTAAAGTGATTCTCTGCCTCAGCCTCCTGAACAGCTGGGATTACAGGCGTCTGTCACCACACGTGGCCAATTTTTGTCTTTTTAGTAGAGACGGGGTTTCACCATGTTGACCAGGCTGGTCTTGAACTCCTGACCTCATGATCCACCCACCTCGGCCTCCCAAAGTGTTGGGATTACAAGTGTGAGCCACCATGCCCGGCCAGGAGGTGGACTTTCTGGCAGTTCTCTCTGCAGAGGTTGTCTGTAGGTTTGGTTTACCAAAGCAAAGACCACATTGAAACAAACAAACAAACATAAAAAAAAATAGAGAGGATTGACCCAGATGATTGAGTGCAAATAAACTTCCATGTTGTCTGAGGGAGAGAGAGCCAAGCCCAGGGGGTACAGGCAGTCTGATTTCCAGAGAGGGACGCTTTATCGTGGATGTGATGGGAGATGTGATATCTGCTTTTTCTCCAAACAGATCCTGAACCCATTCTCACTCAACAAGCTTCTGATGAAAAAACAATGAACATTTGTGTCACAGGCACAGTTCTGGAGATGGTGGTACAGTAATTAATCTTGCCAGGTGTGGTGGCTCACGCCTATAACCCCAGCACTTTGGGAAGCCGAGGCAGGAGGATCTCTCGAGTCCAGGAGTTTGAGACCAGCCTGGGTAACATAGCAAGACCCAGTCTCTAAAAAAAATAAAAAATAAAAAATAAAAAATAAAAAAATTAGCCAGACATGGTGGTGCATGCCTGTAGTCTCAGCTACTTGGGAGGCTGAATTGGGAGGATCACTTGAGTCCTGTAGTTTGAGGCTGCAGTGAGCTATGATCATGCCACTGCCCTCCAGCCTGGGCAACAAAGTCAGAGCTTGTCTCTAAAAACAAATGAAAAATTAATCTGCCTTTTTGTGCAACTGTCTCGGCAGCAGCAGTCATATCTATACCACATGACCTTATACCCCTGGCCAAAGCACAGCTTAAGGTTTTGACATGAGAGATGTAGAAGCTGCCCCTTATGAGGAAGTTTGCACGATCCTGCTACTGGGTTTCTGCAGCTGCCCTGGTTGCTGGCCCTGCTAAGCCCTGGTTGTTCAGTCCTTCCTTGGATTCTGATAATACACCCCAGTATCCATCCCATAATCTTTCCTTTTACAATGCCTTTTAAGCCAGTCGTAGTTTCTATTACTTGCAAAAGCACACACACACACACAAACCCCTGAATTTATATGAATAAGAGTAGAAAAAAATAAAGAAGTAAGTATATTATTTAAAGCCATGCAGGTAATTAAAAAGTCATAAATAATAAAGTCATTAGAACAACCAGCACCCAGAAAAGAGCTTACTGTGTGGAGGTTCTCAGTAAATATTTATTCACTGACTGCAGGAATTTACCCACAATAATATCAAACAAAACTGACGTAGAAACAAGGGAAAAGGGGATCGTGAAGCTGAACTAAATTTCACTCTTTTCAATGGAGACAAGATGGTTTTAAGTTGATCAATCAAGACACAGAAGCACAATCATGTTATTTAGAATTACAGTGTGAACGCCAGAGTTAAAACAAGAAAACGTTTTCTGAGGAGTGGAAGAGTGTTTTTCTGTCTGCTTCTAAATACCTCCTTCTAAACTCTCAACCCTTTAATAATTTGGCCAAGGGTTCCAAGCTTGTTTGGAAACCCAGGTTGTGAGGCAGTAGGACTGAAATTCAGAACACGCCCCGGTCACCGGCACGAGGCACATCTTCCCAGAAGGGGGCGCTGTTTTCTAATGTGCACAGAGGCGCTCACAGGCCAGCACCCACCTCCTGTTTGCCAGTCCCATGGCAGACAATGGTATCTCATTATTGTTTCAATGTGCATCTCCTTAATTGTGTGTGAGATCGAGTGCTTTCTCCCATGTTTATAAGCCATTTGTATTGCCTTTTCTGTGAATTGCCTTTTCATGTCCTTTGCACTAAATGGAAACTGTGTCTCGTCCCGTTCAGAACTTTCTTTTACTTATCTGATCATTTTATTACTCAGCTCCTCATTTTTGGCATACTAGATGGATTTTAAATTCTCCTTTCCTCTTCCTTCTTTTTCCTTCACATAATTTTTTTTTTTTTTTTTTTTTTTTTTAAATGAGGTCTTGCTCTGTCGCCCAGGCTGGAGTGCAGTGGCGCAATCTTGGCTCACTGCAACCTCTGCCTCCCAGGTTCAAGCAATTTTACTGTCTCAGCCTTTTGAGTAGCTGCGATTGCAGGCGTGTGCCACCACGTCCGGCTAATTTTTGTATTTTTAGTAGTGACGGGGTTTCACCATGTTGGCCAGGCTGGTCTGGAGCTCCTAACCTCAAGTGATCTGCTTGCCTTGGCCTCCCAAAGTGCTGGGATTACAGGCATGAGCCACCGCACCTGGCAATATTTTTCTTTTTTAAATTTCTTTTCTGACCGGATGCGGTGGCTCATTTTTAATACATATTTTATGTATTTTTTAAAATTTCCTTTCCTTTTTTTTTGAGACAGGGTCTCACTCTGTAACCCAGGCTGGAGTGCGGTGGCACAATCTCAACTTGCTGCATCCTCAACCTCCCAGACTCAAGCAATTTTCCCACTTCAGCCTCCTAAGTAGCTGGGGTGACAGGCTTGCACCACCTCGCCTGGCCAATGTTATAGTTTTTTGTAGAGATGAGGTCTCACTACATTGCCTAGGCTGGTTTTGAACTCCTGGACTTAAACGATCCTCCCGTCTCTGCCTCCCAAAGTGCTGGAATTACAGGCATGAACCACCACTCCTAGCTCTCCTAATATTTTTTATTTAAATATTTTTCTAGAGAAATAACATGGTAAAATTCAGAGTAACGAAATGTATACAATGAACACCTAATTTCTCTCTTACTTTGACCCAAGAAACAATTACGATTAATGTTCTTTTACGTAAATTCCTTGTGATATGATCTGTGTAGTGTCTCTATGTGTGTCTCTCTATCTCAATCTCTAACTCTGGATATCATCCTCCACTCTTTTTACACAAGGGGGTATGTCACCTACAGACTTTTATGTCCCCAAGCTACAACTTGTGAATTGTTTAATGTCAGAGCCCCTAAAAATCTACCTCGTTTAAAAAAATGGCTGTGTAGCATTCTTATGTGAAAGTTCTGTAATAAAACGAACACTCTCCCATTGATTGGGAAACATTGTTTCTCATCTTTTGCTACTATTAATAATGTCAAAAGAAATAACCTTGAGCAAATATCTTTACTCAGATTCCAGCTTATGTGTAGGATAAACTTTCAAAACTAGAGTTCCTGGGTCAAAGGATTTTTTTTTTCTTCCTCATTTCTAATTTTTGATAGCTATTTCAGAATTTCCTTCCAAAGGAGTTATACCAGTTTATGCTCACACCAACAATGTGTGAAGCTGAATTTTCTTTTCTTTCTTTTTTTTTTTAAAGACAGGGTCTTACTCTGTCACCCAGGCTGGAGTGCAGTGGTTCGATCTCGGCTTCCAGGTTCAAGTGATTCTCCTGCCTCATCCTCCTGAGTAGCTGGGACTACAGGCATCTGTCACCACGCCCGGCTAACTTTTGTATTTTTTTAGCCAGGGTTTAGCCATGTTGGCCAGGCTGGTCTCAAACTCCTGGCCTCAAGTGATCTGCCTGCCTTGGCCTCCCAAAGTGCTGGGATTATGTCTGGAGCCACCACACCTGGCCAGAAGTTTTTTTTTTTTTTTTTTAGATGGAGTTTCGCTCTTGTCGCCCGGGCTGTGATCTTGGATCACTGCAACCTCTGCCTCCTGGGTTCAAATGATTCTGGTGCCTCAGCCTCCCTAGTAGCTGGGACTACAGATGTGAGCCACCACACCGAACTAATTTTTGTGTTTTTAGTAGAGACGGGGTCTTACCATGTTGGCCAGGCTGGTCTTGAACTCCTGACCTCAGGTGATTCACCCACCTCAGCCTCCCAAAGTGAAGACATTTATTTGTATAAATGAAGAAAGCATACAGATAAATCAGACAAACACAAATTAGAGAAACTTTGATCTCTCTCTTCTACTTACCAAATTAGCAACAACAGGTAATACCCCTGCCCAAGTAGTGACGCTATAAAATGTTACAGCTCTTTGGGAATACGGTAAGGCAAACATAAGCCATGCAATTGTTCATATTTTTCTATTTAATAACCCCACTCCCAGGAATTATCCTATAAAATTAAAAACTATGTAAGGATTCAGCAATACTGATGCCCTCTGTTGATGAATCCATTTTCGCCCCACTTATTTGAAGTACCTCTTTTATCTTATTCAGGGGCTCAATGACATGGATACCCACAGAAAGTCTTGGGTAACGGAGCTCTGAGATCCTGTTCTTCATTTTTATTGCTGACATTTCTGTCTTTCAGATGGTAAAGGAAGTTATCTAGAGGAACTGTTGCCTTGGGCCAAATTCTGGCCAACCAGACGGAACAAGCTGGTGAGGGGAAGTGACAAGGATCTTAGTAGAAAGTGACTGTGCGGTTCTAGACACCCTGTCTGCCTCCTACTGCTTTGGTTAACTGTCCAACTCTATCCAGCTTAGCCGGGAACATCCCTTGTGGTCAGTATCCTTGACAGTCTGGCTCTGTCTCTAATAACAGAAAGTTTCACCAACAAGTTCCCCAAATGTGCCCTCCTTTCTCTTGTCTCCACGTATTTGCCTCTGCCCTTCCCTTTGCCTGTAATATTTTCCCTCACTTTTAGCCTAGCTAACTCTTCAGCCTTCACATCTCAGTTTAAAGGTTACCTGCAATGTGAAGGAGATAACACATTAAGCTAGACACTCCATAGTACCTTCTATTTTCTTCTTCTTCTTTTCTTCTTCTTCTTTTTTTTTCTTGCGACAGAGTCTCACTCTGTCACCCAGGCTGGAGTGCAGTGGTGTGATCTTGGCTCACTGCAACCTCCGTCTCCTAGGTTCAAGTGATTCTCCTGCCTCAGCCTCCCAAGTACCTGAGACTACAGGCCCCCACCACCACACCTGGCTAATTTTTGCATTTTTAGTAGACACAAAATCACCTGTTGTCCAGGCTGGTCTTGAACTCCTGACCTCAGGTGATCCACTTGCCTCAGCTTCTGAAAGTGCTGAGATTATAGGTGTGAGCCACAGCGCCTGACTTGCTTCCACTTTCCTAATGATCCTTATCCAAGATGGATGGGGTGCAGACAAGAAAGCCACTCAAATTCCAGGGGCCTGATGATCTGGAAAGTGGGCTGAGGTAAACCCCAAGTAAATACTTCCTGTTGCCTGTCTGCCTCAGGACTAGAACCAGCTACATAATAACCCAATACAAAATGAAACTGTGCTGGGCACAGTGTCTCATGCCTGTAATCCCAGCATTTTGGGATGCCCAGGCAGGAAGATCACCTGAGGCCAGGAGTTCGAGACCAGCCCGGGTAATATTGTGAAACCTCCATCTGTACACAAAATTTAAAAAATCAGTTGGATATTGTGGCACGCACCTGTAGTTCCAGCTACTCATGGGGCTGAGGTGGGAGGATCACTTAAGCTTGTGAGGTGGAGGCTGCAGTGAGCTGAGATAGCACTCCATCCTGGGCAACAGAGTCAGACCCTGTCTCAAAAAAAAAAAAAAAAAAAAGAAAAGAAAAGAAAAGAAAAAGAACATAAATAAAGAAAAAAGCCACACGTCTTTGGGGCATCGTGGAAGTCTAACTGAAGATTTGTGGAAGTAGGAAATATTTAATGAACAAAGTCTCCAATGAGATAAGCATGAGTTCCAGAGCCAGGGGCAAGGATAGCATGGAACAGGATTTGGAGTTGGAGGGATACTTCTTTAGACCCTTCCGTGTGGCTATCAGGACTGGATGAAGATATTTAGAATCACAAAGAGCTATCTTCATATATAATAAAAACACCAACAGTGGGGAGAGCATTAGGGAAAAGAGCTAATGCATGCTGGGCTTAATACCTAGGTGATGGGTTGATAGGTGCAGCAAACTACTGTGGCACACCTTTACCTATGTAACAAACCTGCACGTCCTGCGCCTGCACCCTGGAACTTAAAAAAACAAAACAAAACAAAACAAAAAGCCGGCGAGGTGCAGTGGCTCATGCCTATAATCCCAGCACTTTGTAGGGCCGAGGCTGGTGGATCACCTGAGGTCAGGAGTTCAAGGCCAGCCTGACCAACACTGTGAAACCCTGTCTCTACTAAAAATACAAAAATTTGCCGGGCATGGTGGAGGGCGCCTGTAATCCCAGCTACTCAGGAGGCTGAGGCAGGAGAATCACTTGAACCCAGGAGGCGGAGGTTTCAGGGAGCTGAGTAACTCTGTCTCAGAAAAAGAAAGAAAGAAAGAAAGAAACACCAACCGTAAGTCATAAAGGATGTATAGCACACAAAAGACATGCTTCTCACCCCCTCTTAGGTCTGCTTTTTTACTCCAGCCAACACTGTGGTGCCTGGTTGTGCATAGCCATAAAGGGGGAGCATCTCCCTTTGGTTGCATTGTGTATCTTTCATTCTCTGTCTCCGAGCTTTTCTGCTTTCTCCAGATGGTAGGACTGTAGGAATCTGCATGAATGAACCACACTGACTCATTCACACACCTGGAAGGGCAAGGGAGCTAACAGCCCATGCAGCAACCCTTGACAGATGAAGGAGGGCTCCATGGATACATTGCTCTTCTCTGGAGCCTCCTGTTTGGAGAGGATTCAACATCATTCCTCTAAGGACCTCAGCAGGACTGAGCCCCAGCTGCCCATGGTGGCAACCAGCTCAATAACGTATCTTCGGATCCGTGATCACTCCGTGGTTTCATGCTTCTCCAGCCTCTGCTTTCCTGGAATCACTTTCCAGATTAAACTGGCTGCCTGCAAGCCCTTATCTCAAGCTCTGCTCTTTGGAAGAACCTAGGCTAAGACAATAGGTGTAAGGAATTCTACCAACATTTTAGTTTTTCCATGACCATTTTTTATTTTTTATTTTCAAGACAGGGTCTCACTCTGTGGCCCAGGCTGGAGTGCAGTGGTGCAATCATGGCTCACTGCAGCCTCAACCTGCTGGGCTCAAGTGATCCTCCCATCTCAGCCTCCTGAGTAGTTGGGACTGCAGGTGCACACTACAACTGACTAATTTTTTTTTTTTAGTTTTTTTCTTTTTTCTCTCTTTCTTCTTCTTCTTCTTCTTTTTTTAGAGACAGGGTTTCACTATGTTGTCAAGGCTGGACTCAAACTGAAGTGATCCTCTTGTCTCGGCCTCTGAAAGTGCTGGTATTACAGGCATGAGCCACTGCGCCCAGCCTCCTTGATTATTTCAATGTTCCTGAGTCACTGCTGTTGCTGCTACTGCTGCTCCCTGAACTGGTTCAAGAAGGCAAGAAAAAAAGGTAGGCTCGGGAAAGATTCCAAACAGGATGGGGAGAAATCAGGATGAGGCTGAGGCCACTGGGGCCTAGGAAGAGACTTGCAGAAAGGATGGAAAGAGCTGGGTGGACAGGATTAGCCAGGCGTGTGGCAGAGTTAGGACACATTATGAGGAGTATAGCATTGAAAACAAAGGAGGTGGCCGGGCGCAGTGGCTCACGGCTGTAATCCCAGCACTTTGGGAGGCCGAGGTGGGTGGATCACCTGAGGTCGGGAGTTCGAGACCAGCCTGACCAACATGGAGAAACCCCGTCTCTACTAAAAATACAAAAATTAGCTGGGCGTGGTGGCACATGCCTATAATCCCAGCTACTAGGGAGGCTGAGGCAGGAGAATTGCTTGAGCCTGGGAGGCGGAGGTTGTGGTGAGCCGAGATCGTGCCATTGCACTCCAGCCTGGGCAACAAGAGTGAAACTCTGCCTCAAAAAAAAAAAAAAAAAAGAAAAAAAAGAAAACAAAGGAGGCAAAAGTTCTCCATTCTTCGTGAATCTGACTATAGGCTGGAACACTGTGTCTCAGTTCTGGGCGCTATACTTTAATAAAGACAACGAAAAACTGAAGCAAATTAACTCAAAAGGTCAGCAAAGATTTTTCAGGACTTGTTACCATGTTATACAAATAAATAAGGAGATTTCCTCGCAGAACTGCTAGGAGAAAGGGAGGGATATGAGAGCTATTTTTCAACGTGTGAGAGTTGTCATGTGGAAGAGGGAATATATTTATTCTGTAGGTGAGGAATAATCGGTGGAAGTTAGAAGGTGCTGGATTAATCTCAGCTTAAGGAGAAACTCTCAAACCTGGGGGCTGCCTTCTAACTCCCAAAGGATCCAGATGCCTGGGGCTACTATGCATGGTACAGTTCACAACCTAAGAACCAAAGGCAATGGAATCAAAGTTTCTTAGCTTGTCTCTTTCCCGTTGCCTCCATTCATTCCGTGAAATTACTGAGCATCTCAAATTTGCATGAAAGTCTTCCTTATACAGAATTAGAAACATTTTGGTAACTTTCATCTTTGGTCCCTAGGCTCTTCTCTCAAATACAAGTCTACAGTGTTGCTTTGTTTTGCCAGAGTCCTTCTTGAAGTATGGTTCATGGAACTGAGCATGTCTGTGACAGCCACGCCCACACACCTTGGCAGCAAGAGTCATTTGTATTTGTTCATCACCTAGGATACTTTAATTGTAAACAACAGAAACAGACCCTGGCTAACTCTACGGGAAAAAAATAAATTTTTTAGATTGCAAAATAGGTACAGGTAAAACTAAAGGTTAATGGTTGATGCCAGAACATGGAATATTCGAAGGGTCTGGGTATCAGGAACAAAGGAACCTATATTGTGCATCTCTCTCTCTCCGTATCTATCTGTCTGTCTGTATTGTCTATCTATCTATGAAGCCTGCACTCACAACCACAATGTTGTAGAACCTTCCTTCCTTCCTTCTTTCCTTCCTTCCTTCCTTCCTTCCTTCCTTCCTTCCTTCCTTCCTTCCTTCCTTCCTTCCTTCCTTCCTTCCTTCCTTCCTTTCTTCCTCTTTCTCTCTTTCTCTTTCTCTCTTTCTTTCTTTCTTTTGAGACAGAGTCTTACTCCGTTGCCCAGGCTGGAGTGCAATGGCACGATCTTGTCTCAACGCAATCTCTGCCTCCCGGGTTCAGGCGATTCTCCTGCCTCAGCCTCTTAAGTAGCTGGGGTTACAGGCACCCGCCACCATACCTGGCTAATTTTTGTATTTTTAGTAGAGACAGGGTTTCTCCAAGTTGGCCAGGCTGGTCTCAAACTCCTGACCTCAGGTGATCTGCCCGCATCAGCCTCTCAAAGTGTTGGGATTACGGGCACGAGCCACCGTGCCCAGCTGTAGAATCTTTTTCATAGGAAGCCAACTTCACAACCTTACCTTAGTTGAAACCTAGCTCCCCATGGAGTTATTTCTTCTCTCCCTTTCTGTTACCATCCTGAGAAATTTTAGTGTTCTTACAGATGACTTTCCCAGCATGCTGGATGGCTGTTCTGTGACCTTCTTAACCAATGACCTTCTCGTCTGTTTCCTCATGGCCAAACCCTGGACTTGGACATCAGCCGCAGCTGCTCTACTTGAAAAATATCAGAAATGGACACCTCTATCTTCTGGTCATAGCTTCCTATCTCTTCACCTCTCCTACACCTTTATTCCCAGTTAACCTATTTTTCACCCTCATCAAAGCCACTGGTTCTAGCTGGGCATAGTGGCTCATGCCTGTAATCCCAGCACTTTGGGAGGCCAAGAAGGGCAGATCACTTGAGGTCAGGAGTTTGAGACCAGCCTGGCCAAAATGGTGAAACCCTGTCTCTACTAAAAATATAAAAATTAGCTGGGTGCAGTGGCTCACATCCATAATCCCAGATCTTTGAGAAGCCAAGGCAGGCAGATCACTTGAGGTCAGGAGTTTGAGACCAGCCTGGCCAACATGGTAAAACCCTGTCTCTACTAAAAATATAAAAATTAGCCTTGTGTGGTGGCAGGCACCTGTAATCCCAGCTGCTTGGGAGTCTGAGGTAGGAGAATTGCTTAAACCTGGGAGGCAAGGGTTGTAGTGAGCTGAGATCACGCCACTGCACTCCAACCTGAGCAACAGAGTGAGACTCTGTCTCAAAAAAACAAAACAAAACAAAACAAAAAAACCCACTGGTTCCTCAACTCCTCTTGGCTTCACCTTTTTCCCCAGCTGGGAGTCTGTGGTTAGCGAAATGAACATCCTTCTGACCAATTATTCCAGTTCCTCCACATATTTGTCTCTCTAACCATTCATTTTCTCAGTTCCTATTTCCAGGCTTTTTGGCATGACTGGAGAAAAATCACAGAATCATACTCTTTGGCTTCATGAAAAATCCTTAGTTTACATCTTTAGGTTGAGCTTTATACTATCAACAATCCTTTTATGAATTCTTAGGTGTTCTCTTTCTCATACAAGCCTTTACCACATTCCTGAAGGTCTCCACTCCATTGTATCATTTGATTCCCAAGAGATGACTTTACTTCCAGAGCAAATATAAGCCAACGATCTAAAACAACCTCAACTTTCCTCTCCTTCGTTTTGAAACCTGTCTGTATTTTCCTAGTCCTTACCATAATCATGGCATTTTCAGTAGGACAAGGATGCTGTCTAATTTTCTTTTCCTTTTTCTTTTCTTTTCTCTTCTCTCTCTCTCTCTCTTTTTTTTTTTTTAAAACAGAGTCTCACTCTATCACCCAGCCTGGGGTGCAGTGGTGGAATCTTGGCTCACTGCAATCTCTGCCTCCTGGGCTCAAGCGATTCTCTTGCCTCAGTCTTCAGAGTAGTTGAGATTATAGGCATGAGCCACCACGCCCAGACAATTTTCGTATTTTTGGTAGAGATGGGGTTTCACCATGTTGGCCAGGCTGGTCTCGAACTCCTGACCTCAAGTGATTCGCCCTCCTCTGCCTCCCAAAGTGCTGGCGTCACAGGCATGAGCCACTGTGCCCGGCCGGATGCTGTCTAATTTTCAAGGATGTGTTCCACCTCTTTCTTCATCATGTCTCCTATCTTCTCCCCAGGAACCTTCTCCAGCAATTCATTCGCTATCCACTTACTGTTTCTTCTTTTCCTGCTGTGGCTGGTTTCTCCCCTGTCTTACATATATTTCATGTCTCCATCATCTAAAAATTAAAAATCCAGCAATTCCAACCCCTTTACTTAATCTTTCTGTCTTTCTTTCTTTCTTTTGAGACAGAGTCTCACTCCATTGCCCAGGCTGGAGTGCAATGGCACGATCTTGTCTCAATGCAACCTCATCATTGTTCGCCTCAAATAATGATCATATTACTCCCCGTATAATCATCCAAACGTCTGGAAAAAGTGCATATAGTATAAATTTTAAAAATGTATCTCCTTTGAGATAATTGTAGATTCACATGCCATTGTAAAAAATAATACATAACACATACATAATGCAGTATTATTGAGCCATAAAAAAGAATGAGATCTGCCATTCGTGACAACGTGGATGGAACTGGAGGTCATTATGTTTATGAAATAAGCCAGGCACAGAAAGACAAACTTCATATGTTCTAATTTAACTTGTTTGTGGGAACTAAAAGTTAAAATATTTGAACTCGTGGAGATCAAGAGTAGAAGGATGGGTACCAGAGGCTGGGAAGGGTGGTGGGGGCATGGGGAGAAAGTGGGGATGATTAATGGGTACAAAAAAAATAGAATGAATAATATCTAGTATTTGATAGCACAACAGGGCATCTATAGTCCATAGTAATCTAACTGTATAATTTAAAATAATTAAATTGGATAATTGGATTGTTCGTAACACAAAGGATAAATGCTTAAGGGGATGGATACCCCATTTACCCTGATATAATTACTATACATTGTATACCTGTATCAAAATATTCCACACACCTCATAAATACATACATCTACTATGTACCCACAAAAATTAGAAATTAAAAATTAAAAAAGAAATAATATAGAGAGATCCCATATACCCTCCACCGTTTTCTCCAACAGAACACCCTGTGTCACAGAAGGGCGATACACCAACCAGGGAATTGACATCGATATAATCAATTGACCTTACTCTGATCTCACCAGCATTTCAGCCATTCATTTGGGTGTGTGTTTTAGTGTGTGTGTGTTAGTTTCATGAGATTTTATCACATGTTTAGACTCCTGTGACCACCAGCAGTGAAGACAAGAACAATTTCATCACTGCAGGGATCCTCGTGCTATTTATTCTCTTATAGCCATAGCCACCTCCCTTCCTCTATCTCCTTGTCCCTGGCAACCCCTCATACATTTTCCCTTTCTTTTTTTTTTTTTTTTTTTTTTTTTTTTTTTTTTTTTTAGACGGAGTCTTGCTCTGTCGCCCAGGCTGGAGTGCAGTGGCCGGATCTCAGCTCACTGCAAGCTCTGCCTCCCGGGTTTACGCCATTCTCCTGCCTCAGCCTCCCGAGTAGCTGGGACTACAGGCGCCCGCCATCTCGCCCGGCTAGTTTTTTTGTATTTTTTAGTAGAGACGGGGTTTCACCGTGTTAGCCAGGATGGTCTCGATCTCCTGACCTCGTGATCCGCCCGTCTCGGCCAGCATTTTCCCTTTCTATAGTTTTGTCATTTTAAGAAAGTTATATACATGCAGACATACAGCATGAAACCTTTGGGACTGCTGTTTTCCACTCAGAATAATTCTCTGATGATCTATCCAAGTTGCTGTGCATATCAATAGTTTGTTACTTTTTATTTCTGAGTGTATTTCTATTCTATGGTAAGGGTGTACTGTAGTTTGTTGAAAGATTCATCCTTAGAAGGACATTTGGGTTGTTTCCCAATGTCTTTCCAGTTTTTTTTTTTTTTCTTTTTTGCAATTACAAATAAAGTGGCTATGAAAATTTCTGTATGGATTTTTGTGTGAACATAAATTTTCATTTATCTAGGATATATGTACAAGAGTGTAGTTGCTGGGCAACTGCATGTATTTAGTTTCATTGATCGATTGATTATGGCAAAAAACATATACCATAAATTTACCATCCTAACGACTTTTAAGTGTAAAGTTCAGGAGTGTTTAATATACTCACATTGTTGTGAAACAAATGTCCAGAATGTTTTCACCTTGTAAATCTGAAACTCTTTACCTGTTAAACAACAACACCTCTTTCCTTCCTTCCCTCTGCCCCTGAAAACCACTATTCTACCTTCTGTCTCTATGAATTTGACTCCTCAATGTTTCTTATACCAGTGGAATCATACACTATTTGTCTTTTTTTGTGACTGGCTTGTTTCATCTAGCACAATATCCTCAAGTTTCATCCATGTCGTAGCATGGGTTAATATTCCATTGTATGTATGTACCGCACTTTGATTAAACATTTAACCAGCGATGGGCATTTGGGCAGCTTCTACATGCTGGCTGTTGTGAGTCATGCTACTATGAACATGGTGTGTAAGTATCTCTTTGAGATCCAGCTGTCAGTTATTTTGGATAATTGAAGTGGTATTGCTGGATCACGTGGTAGTTCTGTTTTTAACTTTTTGAGGAACTTCCATATTATTTTCCATGCTATGTTGGAATAATTTTATAATGATGCAATTCCACCAACAGTGCTCGAGGGTTCCAATTTCTCCACATCCTCACCAACGTTTGTTATTTTCCCTCTTCCTCTTCCTCTCCTGCTCCTCCTTCTAGTAGCCAGCCTAATGGGTGTAAAATGATATCTCACTGTGGTTTTGATTTGCATTTATTTGATGATTAGTGATGTTGAGTACCTTTTCATATGATTATTGGGTTTTGAATATCATCTTTGGAGACATATTTATTCAAGAGCTTTGCCTTGAATATTTTAAAATTGGGTCATTTGATTTTTTAACTGTTGAATTGTAGGTGTTCTTTATATATTCTGGATATTTACCCCTTGTCAGATACATGATTAGCAAATATTTTCTCCCATTCTGTAGGTTGCCTTTCCACTCTATTGATTATGTCCTTTGATGCACAAAAGTTTTAAACTTTGATGTAGTTCCAACCACCTTTAGTTTGTAAGAAATTGCCATGCTCTTTTCGAGAGTGGCTGTACCATTCTACATTCCCACCAGTAATGAATGTATGATCCTGCTTTTCCACTTTCTTACCAGAATTTGGTGTTATAACTTTTGGAGGTACAAGGAGGAGCTGGTACCATTCCTTCTGAAACTATTCCAATCAACGGAAAAAGAGGGAATCCTCCCTAACTCATATTATGAGGCCAACATCATCCTGATACCAAAGCCTGGCAGAGACACAACAAAAAAAGAGAATTTTAGACCAATATCCCTGATGAACATCAATGTAAAAATCCTCAATAAAATACTGGCAAACCAAATCCAGCAGCACATCAAAAAACTTATCCACCATGATCACGTGGGCTTCATCCCTGGGATGCAAGGCTGGTTCAACATACACAAATCAATAAATGTAATCCAGCATATAAACAGAACCAAATACAAAAACCACATGATTATCTCAATAGATGCAGAAAAGGCCTTTGACAAAATTCAACAGCCCTTCATGCTAAAAACTCTCAATAAATTTGGTATTGATGGAATGTGTCTCAAAATGATAAGAGCTATTTATGACAAACCCACAGCCAATATCATACTGAATGGGCAAAACCTGGAAGCATTCCCTTTGAAAACTGGCACAAGACAGGGATGCTCTCTCTCACCACTCCTATTCAACATAGTGTTGGAGGTTCTGGCTAGGGCAATCAGGCAAGAGAAAGAAATAAAGGGTATTCAGTTAGGAAAAGAAGTCAAATTGTCCCTGTTTGCAGATGACATGATTGTATATTTAGAAAACCCCGTCATCTCAGCCCAAAATCTCCTTAAGCTGATAAGCAACTTCAGCAAAGTCTCAGGATACAAAATCAATGTGCAAAAATCACAAGCATTCTTATACACCAGTAACAGACAAACAGAGAGCCAAATCATGAATGAACTCCCATTCACAATAGCTTCAAAGAGAATAAAATACCTAGGAATCCAACTTACAAGGGATGTAAAGGACCTCTCTAAGGAGAACTACAAACCACTGCTCAGTGAAATAAAAGAGGACGCACACAAATGGAAGAACATACCATGCTCTTGGATAGGAAGAATCAATATCGTGAAAATGGCCATACTGCCCAAGGTAATTTATAGATTCAATGCCATCCCCATCAAGCTACCAATGACTTTCTTTACAGAATTGGAAAAAACTGCTTTAAAGTTCATATGGAACCAAAAAAGAGCCCAAACTGCCAAGACAATCCTAAGTCAAAAGAACAAAGCTGGAGGCATCACGCTACCTGACTTCAAACTATACTACAAAGCTACAGTAACTAAAACAGCATGGTACTGGTACCAAAACAGAGATATAGACCAATGGAACAGAACAGAGCCCTCAGAAATAATACCACACATCTGATCTTTGACAAACCTGAGAGAAACAAGAAATGGGGAAAGGAGTCCCTATTTAATAAACGGTGCTGGCAAAATTGGCTAGCCATAAGTAGAAAGCTGAAACTGGATCCTTTCCTTATTCCTTATACGAAAATTAATTCAAGATGGATTAGAGACTTAAATGTTAGACCTAAAACCATAAAAACCCTAGAAGAAAACCTAGGTAATACCATTCAGGACGTAGGCATGGGCAAGGACTTCATGTCTAAAACACCAAAAGCAATGGCAACAAAAGCCAAAATTGACAAATGGGATCTAATTAAACTAAAGAGCTTCTGCACAGCAAAAGAAACTACCATCAGAGTGAACAGGCAACCTACAGAATGGGAGAAAATTTTTGCAATCTGCTCATCTGACAAAGGACTAATATCCAGAACCTATAAAGAACTCAAACAAATTTACAAGAAAAAAACAAACAACCCCATCAAAAAGTGGGCAAGGGATATGAACAGACATTTCTCAAAAGAAGACATTCATACAGCCAACAGACACATGAAAAAATGTTCATCATCACAGGCCATCAGAGAAATGCAAATCAAAACCACAATGAGATACCATCTCACACCAGTTAGAATGGCAATCATTAAAAAGTCAGGAAACAACAGGTGCTGTAGAGGATGGGGAGAAATAGGAACACTTTTACACTGTTGGTGGGATTGTAAACTAGTTCAACCATTGTGGAAAACAGTATGGCGATTCCTCAAGGATCTAGAACTAGAAATACCATATGACCCAGCCATCCCATTACTGGGTATGTACCCAAAGGATTATAAATCATGCTGCTATAAAGACACATGCACACGTATGTTTATTGTGGCACTATTCACAATAGCAAAGACTTGGAATCAACCCAAATGTCCATCAGTGACAGACTGGATTAAGAAAATGTGGCACATGTACACCATGGAATACTATGCAGCCATAAAAAAGGATGAGTTAGTGTCCTTTGTGGGCACATGGATGCAGCTGGAAACCATCATTCTCAGCAAACTATTGCAAGAACAGAAAACCAAACACTGCGTGTTCTCACTCATAGGTGGGAATTGAACAATGAGATCACTTGGACACGGGAAGGGGAACATCACACACCGGGGCCTATTGTGGGGAGAGGGGAGCGGGGAGGGATGGCATTGGGAGTTATACCTGATGTAAATGATGAGTTGATGGGTGCTGACGAGTTGATGGGTGCAGCACACCACCATGGCACATGTACACATATGTAACAAACCTGCACGTTGTGCACATGTACCCTAGAACTTAAAGTATAATAATAATAATAAAAAAAAATTTTTAGTCATTCTCATAGGTGTGTGGTGCTTTCCCACTATGGTTTTAATGTGTATTACTCTAATGGTTAATTATGTTGAACATATTTATTTTTTTGAGATAGGGTCTTGCTCTGTTGCCCAGGCTGGATCACAGTTGCATTATCATGGCTCACTGCAGCCTCGACCTCCTGGGTTCAAGCAATTCTCCCTCCTCAGTCCCACTAGTTGCTGGGACTACAGGCATGTACCATCATGCCTGGCTAATTTTTAAATCGATTTTTAGTAGAGACGAGGTCTCACTATGTTGCTCAGGCTTGTCTTCAACTTCTGGACTCAAGCAATCCTCCTGCCCTAGCCTCCCAAAGTGCTGGCATTACAGGCATGAGCCACCACACCAGGGTGAACATATTTTCATGTTTTTATTTGTCATTTGTATATCCTCTCCCATGAAATGTCTGCTGATGTTTTTTTTTTTTTTTTTTTTTTTTCTCACTTTCCAATGGGTTGTTAGTTTTTTTTGCTGCTGAGTTGTGAGGGTTATTTATGTATGGTAGATACTAGTCCTCTGTGAATTATGTGGTTTATGAATAATTTCTCCTAGTATGTAGCTTGTTTTTGCATCTCTTAACAAGGTCTTTCAAAGAAAAAATTTTAAAAATTTTCATGAGGTCCAATTTATCAATTTTTCCTTGCTTTTGGTGTCAAGTTTAAGAAAGCTATTATATATATATGTTTAACCCTTTACTTAGCATTTCTTCTTTGAGACAAACATTACTCTGCTTATTTCATAAAAATCCTGTTCAATCCCTGTAGCTTGAAGGCTAACAAGGGCACAGTCAATCAGAACACTCCATCTCCCAGGCTGGAGTGATAGGGTCAGGGGTGGTCATGTCTCCCAGGCTGGACCATGCAGCGTTGTCCTCCGAGACTTTTGCTAGAGTCACTGGGGAGGCTGTGCTCCACTTCTCCATGTGGAGAGAGACTTTTTTTTTTTTAAATTTGTTGTGCAGGCTGGAGTGCAGTGATGTGATCTTCGCTCACTGCAACCTCTGTCTCCCAGGCTCAAACAACTCTCCTGCCTCAGTCTCCCAAGTAGCTCCTGGGATTATAGGTACATGCAACCATACCTGGCTAATTTTTGTATTTTAATGAGAGACGGGGTTTCACCAGGTTGGCCAGGCTGGTCTCGAACTCCTGACCTCAAGTGATCCACCCACCTCGGCCTCCCAAAGTGCTGGAATTACAGGTGTGAGCCACCATGTTCAGGCTCCATGTGGAAGGAGACTTTCTCAGAAGAAGGCAAGTAGAACCAAGAAATGCAGAGAAAGACAGGGTTTCCATTATGTACAGTGGGTTCTCCATATCCTAGGATTCTACATCCTTGGATTCAAACAATTGCAGGCCAAAAATATTAAAAAACAGGGCTGAGAATGCTGGCTCAAACTTATAATCTCAGCATGTTGGGAAGCTGAGGTGGAAGGATCATGAGACTAGGAGTTCGAGACAAGCCTGGGCAACATAGAGAGACCTCATCTCTACAAAAGAAAAACAAAAAATTTAGCCAGGCATGGTAGTGTGTGCTCGTAGTGTCAGCTACTCAGGAGACTGATGTGAGAGGATCACTTCAGCCTAGGAGGTCGAGCAGTGAGCTATGATTGCGCCTCTGCACTCCAGCCTGGGTGGCAGAGTGAGACCCAGTCTCAAAAAGCAAAAACACAAACAAAAAACCAATACAGTATAACAACTATTTACATATCTTTTACATTATATTAGGTGTATAAGTAATCTACAGAGGCTTCAAAGTAGATAAAATTATATTCATTGGTTATATGCAAACATTACATCATTTTGTATAACAGTTTTGAGCATCGTCAGATTCTGGTATCTGAGAGGGTCCCGGAACAAGTTCCCCCAGGTAATATGGAGTGACTCTAGTTCAAACCTCTGAATCCAAGTACGTCTGATGCTAGATACTCTTTGAGTTTAAGTTATAAGAGCTGTTAAATCTACACCCTCAAACCAAGTGGTTTAAGGTGGGATTATGAGGCCCATAATCAAAAGAGTCCAAGATAATGCGATATCCTATATTTATTATTCATCTTTTCTCTTCTTGAGTTTACTCTTCAATTCCTCATAGTCTGCTTTTCATGTCACGGCACTGAAACCGTCCTTGCTATGGTGACTGGTGACAACAATTTTATGGTCTCTTTTGAGCCCTTTTTGTACTCATCCTCTTTGCCATATTTGGCATTAAATAAAACCTTTTTTCTAATATTTCTTTCTCTCTCTCTCTCTTTCTTCTGTTTATTGGGATTGTAACACAGGGTATTTTCTACTACATAGCAGAGGCCATGATGGGCATCATCACTTAAATTATATCGTCTACGCCTACATCTGTTTCACATATTCTCTGTTTTATGCTTTCTATGTATGTGTGTATTTGGAATTTTGGACCTCAGAACTGGACTTTGCTTTTCATGTTCTGGACTCTATGTAATTTAAGGATATATAAATTTACATATGATTTTTGGGTAACCATCCCTCAAATTTGGCTCATATTAGGCAAGCAGTCAGCCTGGACTCCTTCACAGAAACTTAAAAATTATCCAGCCAGGCTGGGCACAGTGACTCATGCCTGTAATCCCAGCACTTTGGGAGGCTGAGGCAGGTGGATTACTTGAGCTCAGGAGTTCGAGACCAACCTGGGCAACATAGTGAAACCCCTTTTCTACAAAAAAACACAAGAATTAGCTAGGCATGGTGGTGTGCACCTGAAGTCCCAACTACTCAAGCGACTGAGGTGGGAGGATGGCTTGAGCCCAGGAGGTGGAGGTTGCAGTGAGCCAAGATCATACCACTGCACTCCAGCCTGGGTGACAGCAAGACTGTCTGTAACAACAACAACAACAACAACAACAACAACAAATATTCAGCAATTTGGGACGTCTGGCAGTGGGTGAACCACCTTTTATCATCTGGGAACTGACCTCCCCTTGTAACATCTTAATTGATACACAAAAATAATGTACATCGATTAATACCAGTTCAACTGTCTTAAACAGAAAGGAAAATTAATCAGCTCACATAACAAAAACTTTCAAGGTAGCACCTCTTCAGGGTTAGTAAATTCAGTGGTTCAATGTCATTATAGAGAATCCTTCCCATCTTCCGCCATCCTCAGGCTAGTACCCTTCATAGTCCCAAGATAGCAGAGTTCTAGGGGTCACCATGATAGACTGCAAAAATTGCTACACTATGTTTTATCTCCTCGCATGAAGAAATATGGTCTATTTCTCCACCTTACCAGGCTTAGTCACGTGGCTTGCATTGGCCAATGGGACAACAGCAAATGTGATGCATGAAGATACTTGAAAAGTGCTTGGGCCAGGCACGGTGGCTCATGCCTGAAATCCCAGCACTTTGGGAGGCTGAGGTGGGCAGATCACCTGAGTTCGGTAGATCAAGACCAGCTTGGCCAACATGGTGAAACCCCTCCTTTACTAAAAATAGAAAAATTAACAGGGCATGATGGCACATGCCTGTAATCCCAGCTACTCGGGAGGCTGAGGCAGGAGAATCACTTGAACCTGGGAGGTGGAGGTTGCACTGAGCTGAGATTGCACCACTGCACTCCAGCCTGAAGGACAGAGTGAGACTTTGTCTCAAAAAAAAAAAAAAATCCTCAAAACAACAACAACAACAACAACAACAACAACAAAACTCCTAGCGCGACGGCTCACGCCTATAATCCCAGCACTTTGAGAGGCCAAGGCAGGCAGATCAGGCTGGCCAACATGGTGAAACCTCGTTCTACTAAAAGGACAAAAGATTAGCCAGGCACGATGGTGTGCACCTGTAATCCCAGCTACTTGGGAGACTGAAGCAGGAGAATCGCTTGAACCTGGGAGGCGGAGATTGCGGTGAGCTGAGAATTGCACTCCAGCCTGAGCAACAAGGGATAAATTCTGTCTCAAAAAAAAAAAAAAAAAGGAAAAGTTCTTCCCCCCATCCCCGCCCAACCCTCTTACTGTACTTTGAGAGCCTGAGATACCATGTTAGGAAGCCTGGACTAGGTTCCTGATGTAGTCAAGATGAGCCATCCTCAGCTATCCCTTGTAGATCAAACAGCTTGTGAAGTGTTAGACATTGAATGAAGCCATCCTAGATCATGTAGTCCTAGCTGAGCTAGCTCAGATCAGAACCAGCTGGCCAACCTACAAAATCATGAGAAATAATAAGTGCTTCTGTATTGTTGCTAAATTTGTGTGTGTATGTTCTTTCTTTTTCTTTTTGAGACAGGGTGTTGCTCTGTCAGCTAGGCTGGAGTGCAGTGGCACAGTCATAGCTTACCGCAGCCTGAAACTCCTGTGCTCAAGGGACCCTCCTGTTCCAGTCTCCCAATTAGCTGGACTACAGGCATTCGCCACTGTGCCTGGCTAATTTTTATTTTTATTTTTGTTTTTGTAGAGACAGAGTCTCGTTATGTGGCTCAGGCTGGTTTTGAACTCCTGGCCTTAAATGATCCTCCCACTCGTCCTCCCAAAGTGCTGAGATTACAGATGTGAGCTACTGCAATTGGTCTAGGGGTTTTTTGTTGTTTTGAGACGGAGTCATTCTATCGCCCAGGCTGGAGTGCAGTGGCATGATCTAGGCTCACTGCAACCTCTGTGATTCTCCTGAGTTCAGGCAATTCTCTTGCCTCAGCCTCCCTAGTAGCTGGGATTACAGGTGAGGCACATGCCACCACACCCAGCTAATTTTTGTATTTTTATTAGTGACAGGGTTTCGCCATGTTGGCCAGGCTGTTCTCTAACTCCTGACCTCAGGTGATCCGCTTGCCTTGGCCTCCCAAAGTGCTGGGATTACAGGCGTGAGCCACCACACTCCACTGTAGGGTGGTTTTTAATGTAGCGAAAGCTAATTGATAGAATCACACACAGACTCAACAACATACAGTAACAGAAGAGTGGCTGTCTTGACACTGTATCTGTTTTTAGCTGTGAGGAATGTTTCCTTATGTATCATTAGCTAGAACTGAATCACAGATCTATTTCTAAACCCATTACTAGCAAAAGGCACGAAATTACTATGATTAGCTTGGAAAAGCACTGGGGCCATGTAAAGAAGAGTAGACTATCCTTCACATGGGGCTTTGCAAAAACATAGGAGCCCTCTGTCTTTTTGGGAGAACTGCACTGGGAGAAGGGATGGTCAGTGAAGGGGTCCTTGGTTTCCTGTTGGCCTTGCATTATTGGGGGGCAGCAATTGTATTTTCTGATTCTCATTGTTCTCCCACCTCCCACTATGGCTAATTGGACTAGGAATGCACTGTGGAAGAAAGATTAATCAATTAGAGTCTCTCTCTGGGAATTTGGAATTGAGACTATGTGGGAGCATACGTCAGGGGTAGAGATTGTGTCAGGTACCCTGGGGGGATGTAGGGAGGCACACACCCCTACACTCAGAAAAGAGGTATTTTCCAGTTTGGAAAGAGAAGAGTAGACGAGAGAAGAGAGAGATAAATCCAATTAACATTTTTTGTTTTCTAGATCTGGGGGTCTGGCTGGATTGCTGCTCTTGGCTTCATGAGACACCTCTTAATTCTTATAGTAATTTCCCCTTCATTTGCTTGAATTAGCCCTAATGAGCTTCTGTCACTCACAATAAAAGTGTTTTTAATGTGCCGTTCTTATGAAGAGATGCTCAACCTCATTCATAATAAGATAAATGAAAATTAAAATTCCACCAAAAGACCATTTATCACTTATCAGATTGGCCAAAATAGAAAAGCATGACAATGTTGTGGGTACAGCTGTGGGGGAAACTGGCATTGTCATCCTGAGTAGGATGAGTACAAAAGGCCATAGCCTCTGTGGAGGGCAAGCTGGGGACATCTATCAGCCTTGAAAATGCACTTACCCTTTGACCTAGTAATCCCTAGTTCTGGGAATTTATTCAACAGAGGCACTGCTGTGGGGAGGAGTTGATGTATGTGCAAAGTCATCTGTTGCAGCATCATTTGCAATAGCACAAGTTTGGAGATGACCCAAGTTTTTACCAATGAGGGACTGGTTAAACTAGCTGTTATACAGAATATGATACAGCTGTAATAATTAATGAAGTTCTGTATGTTTTGATATAGAAAGAACTCCAGAAAAGTTGTGAGTTTTTTGTTTTTCTTTTGTTTATTTGATTTGATTTGTAGAGACAGGGTCTCACTCTGTTACCCAGGTTGGAGTGCAGTGGTGCAATCATAGCAAACTGCAGCCTCAAACTCCTGGGCTCAAGTGATTCTCCCACCTCAACCTCCTGACTAGCCAGGACTATAGGCATGTGCCACCACATCCGGCTAATTTTAACTTTTTTTTTTTTTTTTTTTTTTTTTTTATAGTGATGAGGTCTCACTGCGTTGTTAAGGCTGGTCTTGAACTCCTGAGCTTAAGCAATCCTCCTGCCTCAGCCTCCCAAAGTGTTGGGATTACAAGTATGAGCCACTGCACCCAACCCAGAAAGATTGTTAGGTGAAAAAATAAAGTGCAGAATATTATACATAGTGAGATACTTTTTTTCCTGTAAGAAAAGAGGAAAAAAAGAATATATCAGAATAGATACAGCAATGATTTTTAAAAATATTTAAGTAAGTAAATTTAATAAAGGAAGTATAGAAAGATGAATAAGAAACAATAAACTAACAAACACGATTATCTCTAGGAGGTGAAGAGAAAGGCTAGGACGGGAGATACTCCTCTAGATGAAAACCTTTTTATATTATTTTAGCTTTCAAAAAAAGGAGCATATTAACTGTTCTAAAAATGAATGCAAGTAAAATGTCATATTTTAAAGTGAATTCAAATATTAAGTAATTCTATTCTATCCAATTGTCTAAAGAATTCAGGGCAGGTCAGGTATGGTGGCTCACGTCTGCAGTCCCGGCACTTTGGGTGCCCGAGGTGGGAGGATGGCTTGAGCCCAAGAGTTTGTGACCAGCTTGGGCAACAAAATGAGAACCTCTTTCTACAAAAAATAGAAAAAACAGGCCAGGTGTGGTGGCTCATGCCTGTAATCTCAGCACTTTGGGAGGCTGAGGCGGGCAGATCACGAGGTCAGGAGATCGAGACTATCCTGGCTAACACGGTGAAACCCCATCTCTACTAAAAGTAAAAAAAATTAGCTGAGCTTGGTGGCATGCACCTGTAGTCCTAGCTACTCAGGAGGCTGAGGCAGGAGTATTACTTGAACCTGGGAGGCGGAGGTTGCCGTGAGCCGAGATCGTGCCACTGCACTCCAGCCTGGGTGACAGAGTGAGACTTGGTCTCAAAAAATAAAATAAAATAAAAGAAAAAAGAAAAAAGAAAAGAAAGAAAAAATGAGCCAGGGTGTAGTGGAGTGTGCCTGTAGTCCCGTCTGTTCAGGAGGCTGAGGTGGGAGGATCACCTGAGCCCAGGAGGTCGAGGCTACAGTGAGCCATAATCACACTTTAGCCGGCGGACAGCATGAGACCCAATCTAAAAAAAAGACAATACAAGACAAGACAAAAAGAATTCAGGGCCAGGGCAGTGGAAGAAAACATACTATGCTTATACCTTGACATTTGTTTAAAAAAAAACACACCGACCTGGAATGTACCAGTGAAAATCCAAAAGCAGAGAAAGTGTGTGGTAAGTATCCCTTTAACTGAGTAGTTTGTACTTTCTACATTTGGCACTGTGGTTGCTTGTTGAAACCTCCCCTCTCCAGGTCACACTACATCTGGAAGCAGTATTGTGGATGGGCATTGTGCTTGGCCAGTTGAAGATTAAGCTGACCGGCCAAGCATGGAAAAGAATTCCAGGACAGAGAGAGATGTTGTATTAAAGATTTCTTTTTAACCTGAAGGGATCAGGTGGCCTCTTAGGGAAATGACAGAACCTATTTTCTCCTTCTCATCTGTTCTCACCGTTGGCAAACTCTTGTTGTAAGAGGGAGTAAGTAAAGATTGCCTGGGGGTGGAGGGGTAATAGAGCTGGCATCTTTTCACAGATGTGGGCGGCAGGGTTCTGTTAGCCTGGGAGCCCTGTCTAATTCAATACTCAGGAGCATAGATTTGGGAGTCAAAGGGGGGTGGACGGAGCACAGCTGTCCTACGCTGGTAACTGAGTGACCTTGGGCACACACTTGACTCCTCTGTGCCTCAGTTTCTTCATCTTTAAAAGGGTATAGTGATATCACCTACCTATATGATTATCATGAGGATTAAATGAGTTGATACATTGAAAAAGGTTAACACAATGCTTAGCACATATGAAGTCCTCAGTAAATGTTAGCACTGAAATAAATAATGATAATTTTGTTATTATATAACTTCAGACTAAATAGGAGAGTTGACAAGTATGTAAACGGTTGCCACTCCAATTCTCTCGCCAATCAATTTAGTGCATCCTTGTGAAGAAGGTTAGAGGAGAGATGTGTGGACACTGATTCACATTGATCTAAGAGAATAAATATAGTTCCAGTAGCTATTACGTGTGAGGCGCTGTGTTTGGCCCAGGGAAGGATAAATTGGTAAGCAAAATAGGACATCTCTGCCTTCACAGAGGTCCTAAGCTACCCAGGGAGATGAATGTGATGGACTAAGTATTTGTGTTTCCCCCAGATTCATGTGTTGAAGGCCTAAGGCCTGTGTGATGGTATTCGGAGGTGAGGTCCTTGAGAGATAATTAGGTTTAGAGGAGATCATGAGACTGTGGTCTTCCTGATGGGATTAACGTCATTCTAAGAAGAGGAAGAGACCAGAACTCTCTTTTTCCATCTTATGAAGATAAACTGAGAAGGTTGCTGTCTGCAGGAGGGGAAGGGAGCCCTCATCAGACTCCGGATCTCGTGGTGCCTTGAACTTGGACTTCCCAGCCTCCAGAACTGTGAGAAATAAATGTCTGTTTTTCAAGTTGCTGAATCTATGATATTTTGTTCTGGTGGCCTGAGTTGATGAAGACAACGGCCAAGTAAACAGACAACACGATGCTGTGTAAGTGCAGGCCAATTCAGGATGCCAAAGGATCACAGGGAAGGAACACCTAATTTAAACCCTAGGAATCAGGAAAAACTTAAAGGCAAGGATGGGAACAGCAGACCCCCACTCCACCTGGTAATAAAACAACTATCTCTTTCCTGCAGCAAAAATAGTGGTAGTAGTAATAGTAGTAGCTGTAATAGTAGCAGTAGTAGTAGTAGTATTAGTAGTAACAATAATGCTAGTAATTAAAACACATTGAGGGCTTGTTCTACGCATGTCACATGCATTAACTCATTTAATCTTAACTTCTTAGTGGAGCTACTCTGCACTTACATGACTTGGCCTCACCCTAATTGTGCCCGTCATAACCTATATTTATTTTAAAAGTTGTCATTTCCCTCATTGTGGATTTTTTGCATTAGTTTTGGTTTTTTAAAATATAGCATTAAATGTTGTTTATCTTGCTTACTGATTTTTTTTCCCTTTTTGAGATAGAGTCTCTGTCACTCAGGCTGGAGTGCAGGGGCACGATCTCAGCTCACTGCAACCTCCACATCGTGAGTTCAAGTGATTCTCTTGCCTCAGCCTCCCAGGTAGCTGGGATGACAGGCATATTCCACCACGCCTGACTAATTTTTGTATTTTTAGTAGAGACAGGGTTTCATCATGTTGGCCAGGCTGGTCTTGAACTCCTGACCTTAAGTGATCGACCCACCTTGGCCTCCCAAAGTGCTGGGATTATGGGCATGAGCCACCATGCCTGGCCTTGCTTACTAATTTCTTGGCATCCCTTTAATTTTGCAATCAGGGCAAGCATCTTTCTCTCCTTACTCTAGTTCTGGCCCTGCTGAGGAACACCATGTGGGGAAGGGTAGGCAGAGCTGTCTAGCCTGCCCAATTCAGGCTGTCTATGCAGAAGGCATTTGCAGTTCCTCCTTTCCAGACAGCATCATGGAAGGAAAGAGAAAGAGAAAGCATTCCTATTTGGACTCAGTCACCCCTTAGCATCCTCCTTCCCAAATAGGGCTCCTGCAATGACTTTTAGTATTACTTTAACATGGCATCAAGTCCCACTGAATCTCACAATGAGAGTCCTTCCTTATTTAACTTACTTTCAATTACTCTAACACCATCAAGAAGAAAGTGTCAGATCGGTGCTAATAGGTTTTTAACACTCTCTAATACTTAATGAGCAGGCCTCTGACTTTCCTCCCCTGCCTCCCTGAATGAAGAGGGTTATGGAGCTGCATTTTAGAATCTTAAGTCTGCCCTTGAATCTGAGCCCCATTACTGTACTATTACTGCTGGGAGGACCAGACGACTGTGATGGGAACGATGCTTCAGTCTGGATGTCTGACCTCTGTGCGTGTGCCCTCATACCTTCATTTTTTTTCAGTTTCCCTTTCTAGAATTTAGTAAACCAAACAAGAACTTTCCCTGACCTGAATACTGGGTTCAATTGTGCTGTGTTCCTTATTACGCAGCATTTTACCCACGATTACTTCCTGTTCAAGTTCCTGTTTGTTACTGTGCTCTGAGAACCCACCTAGGTACTAGAGGCTCCTCAAGGGAAGAGGAAGACAAAGTCTCCTTTCTGAAGGGGAACTTAGCTAAGGGAGTGGGGTAGATACAGACTACGTGGCATCACAGATCCAACTGTTCAGAGTCAGTCTAAAGGACTTACATTTTAGTAATTCTACTTCTGGGTGTATTCCTAAGAGATATAGGCATGTATATCCACGAGAAGACATGTACAAGGATGTTTATGGTAGGGTTTTCCGAAGTAGTCCCAAACTGGAAACAACCAAATAACTATCAACATTTAATGCATAAGTATATTGTGATATATTCATACCCAGCAATACAAAAGAATGAACACAGATACACACAAAAGCATGGATGAATCTTACAGACATTATGTCAAGTGAAAGAATCCAGAAACTGTATGATTTTATTTATATGAAATTCAGGAACAGGCAAAACTAATCTACCATCTCAACCTTAAAAAGGAAAGAAATGCTGACACACGACAGGACATTAATGAACCTCGAGGACATTATGCTACATGAAATTACAGAAAGACAAACACTGTATGAGTCTACTTTTATGAGGCACCTGGAGTAGTCAAATTCATAGAGACAGAAAGTAAAATGGTGATTGCCAGGAGCTTGGGGCAGAGGAAATGGAGAGTTGTTTAATGGGTATAGAGTTTCAGTTTTGCAAGATGAAAAGAGTTCTGCAGATTGGTTGCACAACAACATGAATGTACATAACACCACTGAACTGCAAACTTAAAAAGGCTAAGATGGTAAATGTTATGTTATATATTTATACCACAATTTAAAAGATTCTAACAACAACAACAACAAAACCTAATCTATGATGATGACAGTCAGACAGTGGCTCCCTTTTGAGGTAGTATTTCCTGGGAAAAGGTACAGGAGAGTTTCTGGAGTACTAGAACTTTCCTGTATGTTGACCTGGTGGAAGTTATGTGGGTATACACCCTTATAAAAAACATAGTCTGTTGCAGGTACAGCTTATTGCATAGATGTTATACTACAACAAAAAAGTGTTTTAGAGAAGGTGGCCAGCTGCTGGGCACAGCGGCTCACTCTTGTAATCCCAGCATTTTGGGAGGCCAAGGCAGGTGGATCCCCTGAGGTCAGGAGTTCGAGACCAGCCTGGCCAACATGGGGAAACCCCATCTCTACTAAAAATAAAAAAATCAGCTGGGCATGGTGGTGAGCACCTGTAATTCCAGCTACTCAGGAGGCTGAGACAGAAGAATTGCTTGAACCCTGGAGGTGGAGGTTGCAGTGAACTGAGATCGCACTACTGCACTCCAGCCTGGGTGAGTGGTTCCATCTCGAGCCACTGGAGTGCAGTGGCTCAATCTTGGCTCACTGTAACCTCCGCCTCCAGGTTCAAATGATTCTTCTGCCTCAGCCTCCTGAATAGCTAGGATTACAGGCACACACCAGCACACCTGCCTAATTTTTGTGTTTTTAGTAGAAACAGGGTTTCACCATGTTGGCCAGGCTGGTTACGAACTCCTGGCCTCAAGTGATTTGCGTGCCTTGGCCTCCCAAAGTGCTAGGATTACAGGCATGAGCCACCATGCCTGGTCCATCTTAGCTATTTTAAAGTATAGCTCAGTGATGTTAAGTGCATTCGTGTTGTTGTGCCACCATCACCAGCATCCATCTCCGGAACGCTTTTCATCTTGCAAAGCTGAAACTATACCCATTAAACAATAATCTTCCATTTCTTCCTGCTCCCAGCCCCCAGCAAACACCATTCTACTTTCTGTCTCTATGATTTTGACTACTCTAGGTACCTCATATGTATTAATCCATTTTCTGTTGCTTATAACAGAATACCTGAACCTGGGTAATATAAAGAAAAGGAATTTATTTCTTACAGTTATGAAGGCTGAGAAGTCTAAGGTTGAGGGGTCACATCTGGTGAGAAACTTCTTGTTGGTGAGGACTCTCTGAAGATTGCAGAGGTAGCTCAGGGTATTATATGGTGAGGGGGCAGACCATACTAATGTACTTATTCAGATCTCTCTTCCTCTTCTTATAAAGCCACCCATTCCTCTCCCATTATAAGACATTAATTTATTAACCCATTAATTCATTCATGAGGGCAGACCACATCATGATCCAATTATCACTTAAGAGCCTCACCTGTTAATACTACCACAGTGGGGATTGATTTTCCAACACATGAAATCTGCGTGGGCGGGGGGAGGCACATTCAAACAATATCATATAAGAGAAATTATTTGTCTTTTTATGACTGACTCCTTTCACTTAGCATAAAGTTCTCAAGGTTCATACATGTTGTAGCGTGTGTCAGAATTTTCTTCTTTTTGAGGCTGAATAATATTTCAGTGTACGTATATGCTACATTTTGTTTATCTGTTCATGTTTTAGCTACTGTGACTAATGCTGCTGTCAACATGGGTACAAATATTTCTTTCAGACCCTGCTTTCACATTTTAAAATTTCAACCTATTTGTGTCTTTGGATCTGAAGTAGGTTCTCTTTATTTTTTATTTATTTATTTAGTTTTTGAGATGGAGTCTTGCTTTGTCACCCAGGCTGAAGTGCAGTGGCTTGATTTCGGCTCACTGCCAGGTCCACCTACCAGGCTCAAGTGATTCTCCTGCCTCAGCCTCTGTAGTAGCTGGGATTATAGTGCCTCCCACCACGCCTGGCCAATTTTTGTGTGTGTGTTTTTAGTAGAACGAAGTTTCACTACGTTAGCCAGCCTGGTCTTGAACTCCTGACCTCAGGTGATCTGCCTGCCTTGGCCTCCCAAAGTGCTGGGATTACAGGTGTGAGCCACCACACCTGGCCTAAGGTGAGTTCTCTTGTTGTAGACAGCATATAGTTAGGTCACATTTTTGAAAATCTATTCTGCCAATCTCTGTCTTTTGATTTGAGAGTTTAATCCATTTACATTTAAAGTAATTACTGAGAATGAGGAACTTACTTTTCTCATTTTGCTATTTGTTTTTTGTATACCTTACAGCTTTTCTTGTTCTTCATTTCCTGCATTGATATCTTATTTTGTGGTTAGCTGTTTTTTTTTTTTGCAGTGAAATGTTTTAATTCCCTTTTGTGTATGTTCTACAATTATTTTCCATGCTGTTACCATGAGGATTAAATTTAACATCCTAAAATTAGAATATTCTAATTTGAATTTATAACAACTTAACTTTAATAACATACGAAATCTCTGCTTCTAATACCTCTGTCCCCATCCTTTTCAGTTATTAATGTCATAAAATTACATCTTTATACATTTTGCACCCAAAAACATAAACTAGTAATTTTAAATAATGCATTAGTCCCTCAAATCATGCACAAAACAGAAAGTGGATTTTATGATAATATTAGCTTTTATAATTGCCCATGTATTTACTTTACTGAAATATTTATTTCTTCACATTGCTTCAAGACACTGTCCAGTGCACTTTCATTTAAACCAGCTGGACTTCCTTTAGTATTTCTTCTAGAACTGCATGGCAGTTCTAGTGGTGACAAACTCAGCTTTTGTTTATGTGGGGATGTCTTAATTTCTCTCACTTTTGAAGGACAGTTTTGACAGGTATAGGATTTTGGGCTGATTATTTTTTTCTTTTAGCATTTTGAACATATCAGTCCACTACCTTCTAACTGCTGAAGTTCTGATAAGAAATCTGCAGATAATCTTTTGAGGATCCCTTGTATGTGATGAGTCACTTCTCTCTTACTGTTTTCAAGATTCTCTTTTTGTCTTTGGTTTCAGACAGCCTGATTATAATGTCTTGGTGTTAGTCTTTTTGAGTTAATCCTACTTGAGGTTTGTTGAGCTTCTTGGATGTTTATATTCATGTCTTTTATCAAACTTGGGGGGTTTCTGGCCATTATTTCTTCAAATAAACTCTCAAATAATTTTTCTTTCTCTTTCTATTCTCCTTCTGAAACTCCCATGGTACATTGTTGGTTTGCTTGATGGTGTCCCACAAGTGTTTCAGGCTTTGTTCACTTTTTTCAATCATTTCTCTTTTTGTTCTTCAGACTCAATAATTTCAACTGTCCTATATTTAAATTTGTGAATTCTTTTTTCTGCTTGCTTAAATCTGCCTTTGAATCTATTTAGTGATTTTTTCATTTCATTTATTGTTTTTTCACCTCTAGAATTTCTTTTTGGTTTCTTTTTGGGGTTTCTATTTTTTAATTGACATTTCCATTATGTTTATGCATTTTTTTCTTTCTCCATGTCTTCCTTTAGTTCTTTGAGCATCTTTAAGATAGTTGCTTTAAAGCCATTGTCTAGTAGGCTCACCTTCTGATCATTCTCTGGGACAGTTTCTGTTGGTTTATTTTTTCCCTTTGAATGGGCCATACTCCCCTCCCTCCCTCCCTTCCTGCCTTCCTGCCTTCCTTCCCCTCTATCTCTTTCTTTCTCCCCCATCTCTCTTCCTCTCTTTCTTTTTTGAGATAAGGTCTCACTCTGTCATCCAGACTGGAATGTGGTGGCACAATCATGGCTCACTGCAACCGCCAACTCACAGGTTCAAATGATCCTCCTGCCTCAGCCTCCTGAGTAGCTGGGACTACAAGTGTGGACTACCTGTCAGGCTAACTAAAAAAAATAGTTTTTGTAGAGATGGGGTCTTGCTATATTGCCTCGACTGGTCTCAGAGTCCTAGACTCAAGTAGCCTTCCCACCTTGGCTTCCCAAAGTGGAGGCATGAGCCTCCACCACACCTGGCCCTTTCTTGTTTCTCACTATAGGTTTTTAGTTACAATTAGTAGCAGTTCTAAGTGAACTTGAGAGTTGCTTAACTTTTCAAGTCTCTGTTTCTTCATATGTCGAATAGGAATTGTGACATTTTATTAATTCAACAAATATTTGAGTTCCTCACGTGTGGCCCTCAAATTCTTTGACATTCTTTCCACTGAGAAATGGGGTCTCTCCTTGGATATGGGCTCTCTGTCTGCCTGATCAATGGCATGTATCGGAAATGATATTGTGCCAGTTTGTGGGCCAGATCTTAAGAAACTCTCATTCTCCACTTCCTGTCTTTTGGAGCTCTCACTCTTGGGATTCAGCTACCATGCTAGGAAGAAGTCCAAGCAGCCAGTGGAGAGGCCCATATGAAGAGGAACCGACACCCTTGGCCAAAGCCTTGGGTGAACTTTCAACTGACAGCTCGCACCAACTTATTAGCCACATGAATGAGAATCTTCAGAGTGGACACTTCAGCTTCCAGTCAAGCACCACCGCTGATGCCACATGGAATAGAGATGAACTTTCTTTTAGAGTATCCAGTTGTTTTTATTGGGTTACTTGATATAATTTTAAATCTATTCTTTAGAACAGAGCTGCCCAAGTACATATAAAGTAGGCCACATAAATAATTTTACATTTTCCAGCAGGTACATTACAAAAAATATAAACAAACAGAAAAGGTGAAATTAATTTGAGACAGAAATTTGATTATCCAAATATAGCAGAAATATTATTTCAATATGCAATAAAGATAATAGTAATCATTATTATAATTATAATTATTTGGAGACAGGGTTTTGCTCTGTCACCCAGGCTGGAGTACAGTGGTGTGATCATGGCTCACTGCAGCCTCAATCTCCTGGGCTCAAGCAATCCTCTTGCCTCAGCCTCCCAGGTAGATAGGACTACAGGTGTGTACCACCATGCTAGGCTAATAAAAATTATTTATGAGGTATTTTACATTATTTTTCATACTGCATGCTTGAAATTTAGTGTATTTTTAATGCTTGAAATCTTATCTCAATTCAGACTAGCCACATTTCAAATGCTCAGCAGCCACATGTGGGTATCGTGACAACTGTGTTGAAGAGTGCATCCTTAGAACAAAGGGATTGAGGCTGGGCACGGTGGCTCATGCCTGTAATCCCAGCACTTTGGGAGGCTGAGGCGGGTGGATCACCTGAAGTCAGGAGTTTGAGACCAGCCTGGCCAACATGGTGAAACCCTGTCTCTACTAAAAATACAAAAATTAGCTGTGTGTGGTGGCACACACCTGTAATCCTAGCTACTTGGGAGGCTGAGGCAGGAGAATAGTTTGAACCTGGGAGGTGGAAGTTGCAGTGAGCTGATGCCGTACCACTGCACTCCAGCCTGGGTGACAGAGCAAGATTCCATCTCAAAGAAAACCAAAACCAAACCAAACAAAAAACAAAAGAATAAAGGGGTTGAGAGACAAACTACTCCATCCTTGTCCTTCCTTAGACAAGAGGAAAATGAGACACAGGAGGAGGAAGTAAGTGACTTGCCCAGGGTTATCACTGTAGTCATTTAAATGGTAGCCTGCAAGAAGGTATACCCATGTTATAATTCCTGGAACTTGTGAATGTCATTTTATTTGGCAAAGGGGTCTTTGCAGATGTAACTATATTAAGGATTCTGAGATGAAGAGATCATCTCGGATTATCCAGGGGAGCCCTAAATCCAAGGACCAGTGTCCATATAAGAGATAAATAAGGGATAGGGCCAGTGAGGTGGCTCACGCCTGTAATCCTAGCACTTGGGAGGCTGAAGGTGGGCAGATCACCGGAGGTCAGGAGTTTGAGACCAGCCTGGCCAACATGGTGAAACCTCGTTTCTACTAAAAATACAAAGATTAGCCAGGCATGGTGGCGGGTGCCTGTAATCCCAGCTACTTGTGAGGCTGAGGCAGGAAAATCACTTGAACCCGGAAGACGGAGATTACACTCCAGCCTGGGCAACAAGAGCAAAACTCCATCTTGAAAAAAAATAAAAAAGAGATATACAGGCGATATTAGACAAACAGAAGGGGTGAAGATAGGCACGCAGAGGAGAGGGTGATGTAAAGACAGAGGAGGATGGGAGTGATGTGGCGACAAGCCAGGGAAGCCAAGGAATGCTGATGGCTTCCAGAAGCCACAAGAGGCAAGGAAGCATTCCCCTCTGAAGGCTCCAGAGGGAATGTGGCCCTGCTGACACCTTGATTTATGGTTTCTGGCCGCTAGAATGATGAGAGAATAAATTTTTGTTATTTCTAGCCACCCTGTTTTGTTACAATTTTTTATGGCAGCCACAGGTCTGGAGCAAAGGGACCTTGGACTCCACTCCCAGCCAGAGCAACCTGCCCCCTCACTGTCTCTGAAATCTTTCGAGTGACCAGCATTCACTCCTTCATGAACAGAGCAGGCCTGGGGGGCTCTGGTGACACGAGAGCTGCTGCCCTGCAGCACCAGGTGGCACTATGCCAAGTTGCCCTAATCTCTTGCCTGATATGCTTATTTGACCTATTCACTGCTCTTCCTGTCTCCACCCTTTCTCCTCTAATTTCCACATAGTAGCTAGGGTAAGCTTTTAAAAAGAAAACCCCATAAGTCATATCAGACTACTCCTCAGCTTCCAGCCCTCCAATGGCTTCCATTCACTGGAGTGAAATCCAAACTCCTTATCACATTTACAAAGCCCTTTGGGGCCCTGCTACCTCCCTGACCTCATCTCATAAGTCCTTTATCCTCTCTGTTCATCCAACCACTGAGGCCTTCTCGCTGTTTCTCCAACATACCAAGCATGATCCTCCCCCAGGCTCTTTGCATTTGCTGTTTTCTCTGTCTGCAAACTCTCGATAGTCCCCTGGCTCACCCTCTCACTTTATTCAGGCCTTGCTCAGATGTCCCCATATTATAAAGGCTTTACCTATAGTCTTTATAATAATGCTTTATTTTTCTTTACGAACATTCTATTATACCCCACCTGGTATGGATTCATTAGTTGGTTAGGTTATTACTGTCCCTTCCCCATTAGACTATAAGCTCCATGTGGGCAGGGACCTCTGTCTGGTTTGTTTAACAGTATCTGGAACAGCATGTAGTGGGTGCTTAATAAGCAATTTGTTGATTGAAAGAACAAATGTATGAGTGAGTGCAGGAATGTAGGCTCCATTTAGCTATATATTTTTTTCCTAGATAAATCAGAATCTGGATATTTAGGTAAAATTCTATGACACTTGAATAATAATAATAATAATAATAATAATAATAAAACCATTGGGCTAGCTTAAAAAAAATAGAGCATCTGGAGCTACCACTTTGAGACCCCTGACCTACAGGAATCTGGGTCCAATGGGAACCACATTTCTCATCCTCAGTTGGTGCAATGCCTTCAAGAACCAAGTGGCTCTTCTCCATCCACAGCCCTTGCATCCCCAGGCCCTGGCGCCATGAGGTACTGTTTGTTGTTACAGACCAAAGTCATCCAGGGCACTTCACTCAAAAGGCAGGATGTGGACTGTGAGCTTCCAGCTCATCAGTTCAAAGGAAAACTACTTCAAGCAGCAATGTCTCCTGGGATGTTTTCCCAAGCCTCACTGGGAGGTGGTGGGGCCTCTTAAAGGACTAATAATAGACAGGCACATCCAGTTTCCCAAACATGTCAACCTTAAAAGTGAATGCTATTTTTTCCTCCTTACCTTTGAATTACGATGTAGGAGAGGGACATTCTATTATTGCAGCCCTTGCTCTCGACATGCTACCTAATAATGACTTACCACTTAGCAGCTTCCAGGCAAAATTGTCATAGTGGGACCTGAGCTCGTGCAACTCCAGCCTGCCCGCCTTCATCCACCACTACTCAGGTTCACCTCTTTGTCACCAGGATGCTTTGTAGTCAGGGCAGCCCAATCACCATTCAGCAACGGTATGACTGTGGGTGTATCTTAATCACTCTGAACCTCCCCATCCTTATCCATAATGAAAGTTACCAGATCTACATAGCGTTGTCACGGGGGCTAAATAAGACAGAACAAGTACCTGATGCCCATCAATCACTTGATATTTATTATTAAACACCTACTGGGTGTGAGTGGGGGTAAGGAGTGCCATCCTTTAAGTCTTCATTCATTCACTTGTTCATCCATGCCCTCACTCAATCAACCAATATTTACTGGGCTCTTGGGAGGTGTCAGGCACCGAGCTTGGTGCTGGGCGACATGGTGGTGAGCAACCCCCCTGCTCTCACAGAACCTACGTCTGGTGAAGGAGCTCACGGTCTAATGAAGCTCTGCGTTCCCAGTGTGGAGGACATGGTGGCTGTGGGTATGTTTAGGCCTTGTGCATGAACAGGGCGCTAAATAACACTGAATTACACATTGTAGACAATTATTACCCTTTCAGTTACCTTCAGATCACATCAAGGAGAGAGTCCTGGTTTGATATTAATGTCTTTAACACTCCTGTAGCATTTATTAATTTCCTCTCTTAACAAATAAAAGATGACTTCAGTCGAAGATGCTTAGGGCAGATGACGGCACCTGGAGATATTTTGATAACATAGATACCTCTTGCTATTCAAACTCAGATAGACCAAAAGAGACAGGTTTTCCCCACCCCCCGCCAGAAGGTGCACAAATACGACCAGAATTTGTGAAGACGAGTCAGAAATGAATGAAATTTGGAAAATAATGATCTACTGAAATCCTTCCCCCCCACACTGTTAACCCTATGTTACAGTTGGGGAAACGGAGTCTTTTGGTAGAGGGGATGGACAGAAGGTAGGGAGTTCTCTTCCAAACGTGCAGGCGGCAAGCAAAGCCAAGAATCTTCTTTGTGGTGGAGTTAGAGATATATAAAATAAAGATCGCTCCTCCCCTACCTCTGCGGAACGTGTATGTGTATGTGTGTGTAAGTGTGTGCGGCCACAAGCCTTTCCGAATGAGTGACAGCGGGAGCCCATCCCTCCGGGAGACGCGTGCAGAATGACCAATGGGATGGATGGGGGTGGATGGGTACCAGTCTCCGCAGAGGCCGGGGTGGAATTCGCTGCGCCCCACCCCTTCCACCCGCTCCCCTTCGCCCCGTAGGTCCTTCCACTCTCGCTCCTCCCCGGGGCACATCTCTTGAACGCAGCCCCGGGGGCCGAGCACGGGGTGGGGAGAGGGGCGAGGCTTGGGTCCGGCGACCCGAGGCTGCGGTCCCATCGCTGCAGAGCTGCGGCTGTGCACGCTTCGCCGCGAGGCCCACGGCCGCCCGGGCGCGGATATGTAAAGCAGCTGGCGGCGCTGGGCGGGGCCTGGACGCGATGCAAATGAGGAGGGCGGGGCTGGCCCGGGGCTCCGCCTCCCTCCCCCGCAGCTGGGGCCAGCGGTGCCAAGCGCAGCTGGACGAGCGGCAGCAGCTGGGCGAGTGACAGCCCCGGCTCCGCGCGCCGCGGCCGCCAGAGCCGGCGCAGGGGAAGCGCCCGCGGCCCCGGGTGCAGCAGCGGCCGCCGCCTCCAGCTCCTCCCCGGCCCGCAGCCCGCGGTCCCGGGGCCCCGGGGCCGGCACCTCTCAGGCTCCGGCTCCCCGCGCGCAAGATGGCTGACCCGGCTGCGGGGCCGCAGCCGAGCGAGGGCGAGGAGAGCACCGTGCGCTTCGCCCGCAAAGGCGCCCTCCGACAGAAGAACGTGCACGAGGTCAAGAACCACAAATTTACCGCCCGCTTCTTCAAGCAGCCCACCTTCTGCAGCCACTGCACCGACTTCATCTGGTGAGCGCGCGCGCGCAGGGCACCTTTCCGGGCCCCCGAGGGCAGCGCCGCGCCGGGGACCCCCTCTCCGCGCCCTCTGCGTCCTCCGCACCCCGGGACCCCGCGTCCCCGGACTCCCCGCTCCGGACCCTGCTGCCCGGGACTCCCGAATGGACAGTCCTGCCGTTGCCCTGTCACCACCCCGGTCCCAGACGGTCCTCCGCGGGGCGCCTCCTGCCCTCTCCTGCTCCCAGGCGCCTCTAGAGCGCCCAGGGGCAGCGTCGCGGGCGCCTTTGCTCCACCTGGCTAGGAGCGCGCGGGGTCTGTGCCTGCCCTGGAGGGCAGCGCCTCGGGTGCTCTCTGACCCGGGGTTCCCTATCTCTCCGCCTGCTTCCGGGCGCGAGGAGCCCTCGCCCCCCACCCCTTGTTTCCGGAGGGCAGCGCCCTGGGTGTCCTTCTCTATCTCCCTGCGGGCATGGGACATCCTTTCTCCCTCCTCTTTGCCTCCGAGCAGCGCCCTGTGTTATCTCCCATTGCCCCTTCCCGAGGGCCTGGGTTCCCCTTTCCACTCCTCGGTCATATCACTGCGGGCCCCTTTCTTCCCCGCTCCCTTCAGTAGTGGGGCATCCTTTCCTCCTTCCCAGTCCCCCTCCCAGGGGACACCACCGCCGCGGGGTCACTCTCGCCCTCCCTCAGAATGCGTCTTTATCTCTTCTCTTTTCCGGAGGGTGCTGGGGCATCTGTGGGCAGATCTACTGCCTGCCTTCAGCCCCTACCCCGGGAAACGCTCCCCACTATCCCGCCACCTGGTGGTCGCAGCCTTCTCTCTTCTGCAGGAGTGAAGGGAGATGGGGGTTACAGCCGAGCTCCCACCTACCCCCACAAAGGCGGAAGACTCTTGGGCACCCGCCTGTGGCTGGGAGTTTGCACCTGGGGTACAGAGGCAGGGAGGAAGGGGGGTGACTGTGGGGAACTAGCCGGAGGCGGGGGTGACTCTGGGGAACTAGCCGGAGGCTGGGCTCCCCCGGGCTGCCTGACATACACCTCTTTCTGCTTTTGCAGGGGCTTCGGGAAGCAGGGATTCCAGTGCCAAGGTAGGCTCTGGGGCTTTGGGGATGCTATTTGTGGGAAGAGAGGGTGAAAAAGACTTTATAGAAGTTACTGAGTTAGGCAGAGAGTGAAAGAATTACGTTGGTCAGAGTGACCTCCCAGGCTAGGAATTCTTCAACACAACAGGGTCCTTTTAAGGGGTGTGTGTGTGACTGGGGCCGATGGCGCTGGGAGGCTTACATGCCAAGGAAGTGCACCTACCCTTCCTGCCTTCCCTGCTCTGGAAGAGTCAGAGCAGCCTCCTGAAGCAATCCTGGCATGGTCAGTTCTGCTGGGGGAGAAAGCGTCTTCCCGGGACGTTTCTGGGAGAACCTGTCCCTCTTAGTTCCTCCCCCTTTCTCTGCCCATGTCCCTTCCTTATCTCACCCAGGGAGGTTCTGCCTCGCCCTGCCTTGCAGAGGTCTCCGCAGGTGGCTGCTGCTCCTCTGCAGATGGTACATCCCCTAGAAAGACGACTGTATTTGTCTCCTGGGCCTCCTCTCTCTCTGAAAGAAGTCGTTCCAGAGAGGGTGTTTCTCAGATCCTGGTTTAAATCACCCTGTCTTCTGGGTAGAAACAGAAAGGTCTCCAGGGCACTGGTTACCTGAGTTCTTGCATCTGGCTTGAGATCCTGGACCCTAACCAGGGGTATCAAACCTGCTGGTGGTGACTTGATCACGTGTAAGGTGCCCCCCTCCCCCGTCTTTAGGGCTCCTCTCTGAAAGACAGATTGCAGATTGGCTCTCCAGGACCAAAGGTCACCCGCAGTTCTGTGTAGCCCTTAGGGTGTCTTATTTGTGAATTTGATGTGAACATTTTAGAACCGGGAGATTTCACATGCACATCCTAATTTCCAACTTTAACTTTGCTGAGAAATCGTCTGACTTTCGCGTGAAAACAATCGTTTGGAGCTGAGAGCCGTTGTCGTAGATGGGGAACAGCTTTACCATTTTGTCTCAGTTGATCCCAGTTGGGACCACTTCACCCATTTCTGGCCCCTGTAGGCATTTAAATTTGCAACCTCTCATCTGGAAAGTTTGTGTGTGTATTTTTTTTTTTTTTTTTTAATTTTCTCTTAGGCTTGGCGAGATTGAGTTTGGTAAGAAACAGTGCATTTCTGGGGTATTGTATCTTTAGGGGCAAATTGACCACCACCCTGGGGAGCTGGGTTTAAATCAAAAGAAAGTATTTGAGTGTGGAAGAGTCTGACATGTGATTTAGCACTGACTGACAGTTTTGTGGCTGCACCTCCACCCTCCAGGGAAAAGTAAAGTGATCCCTAGTGAGTGTAGGTGGCATCATCAGTGGTGCAGAATGTTTGCTTGCTGGCAGCATGGCACTGTGCTCCTCTGAGACTTGTGCATACTCTTCTGAGATTGAGGCCCCAGTGGGCTCAGTGAGCCCTG
Source organism: Chlorocebus sabaeus (assembly GCF_047675955.1). Lineage (NCBI taxonomy): Eukaryota > Metazoa > Chordata > Mammalia > Primates > Cercopithecidae > Chlorocebus > Chlorocebus sabaeus. Next base: position 21,755,436 of record NC_132908.1, read on the forward strand.
CCAACCTACGCAGCCTCTCTTACCAAGATTTAGATCCACTGCCCCACACCAGAGGACTCCTCAGGTCTTTTTAAGTGGCAACAACCTAGGCCCTGGTGCAAACAAGTTTGGACTGTTTTCTAGAACTTTGACCCCTCAAACAAAACACCAATAGTGTCTTGGTGCTGGAATATGTAATTTCTTCTTTGAGGTTGCCTTTCACTTCCATGAATCAGTTTCAGTCTTTGTCTCTTGCTGAGGCCGGGGGCGATTTTTAAACATTTTTACCACAGCTCTTCTATGCCACCTGCTCTGTTGTTATTGGTGGATGGGAAAGTCACTTTGGAATGTGCAAGGCATGACACATCTGAAATAGGAGATCCTCTAACTCAAAGTCTGGAAGATAACAGGACTTTTTTGATGTTATGAGAAAAAGGCAGAATTAAAGTTTGTCATGAAATATGGCCACTTTAGAGATAAGAGTGCCTTTTTTTTTTTTTTTTTTTTTTTTTTTTTTTTTTTTGACAGTCTCACTCTGTTGCCCAGGCTGAGTACAGTGGTATGATCAGAGCTCACTGCAGCCTCAAACTCATGGGCTCAAGCGATCCTACCGCATCAGCCTCCTGAGTAGCTGGGACTACAAGTACACACCACCATGCCTGTCTAATTTTAAAACAACTTTTGTAGAGAAGGGGTCTTGCAATGTTGCCTAGACTGGTCTTGAACTCCTGGCTTCAAGCGGTCCTCCCACCTCAGCCCCGCAGTGTTAGGATTATAGGTGTGAGCCGCTATGCCCCTCTGGAGTGTCTATTTTTAAAATTACCTTTCTTTTTCTCCTCCCTGCCTCCTGACCAAGAGGCAGTGTAGAGAAGTGGGCCTGTGCACAGGCTACCAGGCAAGTCCCTGTCGGTCTGAATCCTAGCTTTGAGACTTCTCAGGCGTATTACTTAGCTTCTCTGTATTTCAGCCTCCTTGTCTATAAAACGGAGCCAGTAACAGTACCATAGTGTGGCTGAGCAGCTCCAACTCATTGCAATATCCAAGATTCTTGGGCCAGAGCTTGGCACAGAGTATGCTCAGAAAATATCAGCTCTTATGATTGTCCCCAGACTACCCCAATGGTGGGGCAGCTGGTACAAGAGAAGATTGGCTCTGCAGGGTTGCTTTGCTATGGAACTGCCTGCCAGGTAAGAGTCAAAATTCAGCCATGAACTTCTGGTCACTCTGTGTAGCTGCTTTGACAGCATATTCCATTTGGGCAGGAGTAGGGAGGAGTGAGGGGAGGGGCAGATTGGCAGTCCCTGAAATTGAGATGTTTAGAATGGGAACATACAGGAAGGAGGGAAATTTATCCCTTATACTCAGTATTGCCTGGGACTAATTCTGGAACCACTGAGGAGTTCCTTAGTATCTGATTGTTCTTGGTACCAGATATTTCCTCTGAAAGTGAATCCACTTGCAATGGAATCAACAGTGTATACAAAACACATAAGGTTTTATGATCTCACTTAAGTCAGCAATCCAGAACCCAGGGCCTCAAGTTCCTTTCAGTTTTCTGCTCTGCCATCCCTGCGGAGTGACAATTATCTTCTGGTCCAAGAAGGATGCTAGACTGTGGAGTCCTCACACCCTTCTTTCAGCTAGCAGGAAGGAAGAAAGGGGTAAAGAAGGACAAATAGCACATGCTCGGTGTCACTTGGGGAAGCTGCTCAAAATCCTTCGACTTATATCCTATTAGCTAGGGTTTAATCACATACCCACACCTTGCTGCGAGGGAGCATGTGGGAAATGTAGTGTTTATTTCAGGCAGCCACTATTTAGAGGATGTTTCCATTTCAAAAATATAAGCAGAGAGAGGATATCGTCTCTGCCACTCCGGTAGGAGGTATGTAGGATGATCTCAAGGCAAAGAAACCATTGAGAGTTACCTTCATGCTCTATATGGAAATTGGGTACACTGCTATGGGTTGGGAGAGGAAGGATGGAAAACTCATAAACCACAGGAAATTATGGATTTCTACGTGCTCAGGGGAGCTTAAGAATCGATTTTCTTGCTTTTGTGTGATGATAGGACAAAACTTTAGGTTGACTACCACATAATTTCTCCCTTTTTGTTTCCACTCTGTCTATTTCTTATAAAACCACTCTCTGGGAGGTAATTTAAGAATGTATTTGATGACAGGGAACTGGGGCTGAAGATCCCTATTGTAAAATTGCCTAAATTCTAGAGTAGAAGTGGAACTCCTTTGACAAGCAAGGCAGATTTCTCTCTATGGCATTATTTTTTCTTTTCCTTTTTTTTTTTTTTTTTTCCAAGATGGAGTCTCGCTCTGTTGCCCAGGCTGGAGTGCAGTGGCACCATTTCAACTCACGGTAACCTCCATCTCCCGGGGTTCAAGCGATTCTTCTGCCTCAGCCATCCAAATAACTGGGATTATGTGGGATTACGGGGGCCCACCACCACGCCTGGATAATTTTAATATTTTTACAAAATTATGTAGAGATGGGGTTTCACCATGTTGGCCAGGCTGGTCTAAAACTTCTGACCTCAGGTGATTCACTTGCCGCGGACTCCCAAAGTGTTGGGATTACAGGCATGAGCCACAGTGCCGGCTGTCTCTATGGCATTCTTTACAGGAACTTAGGACCCGCATTTGAGCTTTAATTGTAATTAATTAATTCTACCCAAGCTATTGGGTAGAATGAGACTCTTATTCTCAGAAGACTTTATAGTTTGGTAGCGAGAAAAACCTTCTTCCTTTTTTTTTTTTTTCTTTTTTTTCTTTTTTTTCTTTTTTTTTTTTGAGGCGGAGTTTCACTCTTATTGCCCAGGCTGGAGTGCAATGGTGCCATCTCAGCTCACCGCAACCTCCGCCTCCCAGGTTCAAGCAATTCTCCTGCCTCAGCCTCCCTAGTAGCTGGGATTACAGGCATGTGCCAGCACGCCCAGCTAATTTTGTATTTTTAGTAGAGACGGGGTTTCTCCGTGTTGGTCAGGCTGGTCTCAAACTCCGACCTCAGGTGATCCGCCCGCCTCGGCCTCCCAAAGTGTTGGGATTATAGGCGTGAGCCATTGCGCCCGGCCTTTTTTTTTTTTCTTAAATTTTGTTCTTAGAGACAAGGTCTCACTGTGTGGCCCAGGCTGGAGGGCAGTGACATGATCATAGCTCACTGCAGCCTCAAACTCCTGAGCTCAAGCGATTCTCCTGCCTCAGTCTCCTGAGTAGCTGGGACTGCAGGTGTGTGTCACCGCGCCCTTTTTTTTTTTTTTTTTTTTGAGACGGAGTCTATTCTGTCATCCAGGCTGGGGTGCGGTGGCATGATCTTAGCTCACTGCAACCTCCACTTCCCGGGTTCAAGTGATTCTTGTACCTCAGCTTCTTGAGTAGCTGGGACTACAGGCATGTGCCACCATACCTGGCTAATTTTTATACTTTTAGTAGAGGTGGAGTTTTGCCATGTTGGTTAGGCTGGTCTCGAACTCCTGACCTCAGGTGATCTGCCTGCCTTAGCTTCCCAAAGTGCTAGGATTACAGGTGTGAGCCACTGAACCTGGCCAAATATATATTTTTTAATTTTAAATTTTTTTTTGTAGAGATAGTGGGTCTTGCTTTGCTGCCTGTGCCTGGTCTCAAACTCCTGGCCTCAAGCCAGGAGTCTCATTCTGCTTTGGCCTCCCGAAGTGTTTTTTGTTTGTTTTTGTAAAGGAAGTGAATTTGGTAGAAATAGGCAATAAAATATAGAGATTCGGAATTCGTAGCAAGGAGCTGGAGTCCAGCAGAACTGGATATATATCTGTGACGGGCCGCTTACTCCCTCTCTGACCTTGGGCAAGTCATCCCCAGTAGCAATCTTGGTCTCCTCATCTGTAAAATGGGGATAATAGTACCTAACTCATAGGGTTATGGTGAAGAATAATGAAGTGGTGCATGAGAAATAGCCACAGCAAGTATCAATGACTCTAAGTGAGACCATCAGTGTTACTTGATTCGCAGTAGGAAACTGTGTCAAAGTGGGACAGAGTTCATTCTGGAACTTGTTAAATGACTAGGCCTCTTTCATGTACTTAGATAGTTTCTCTTCTTGGGTGTATTTCTTCCTGGGTATTGGGTAACACCAGTGAGTGCTCAGTTCAGTGTCTGGGCCCAGAAACCCAGGCCTGGGTAGCATTGTCTTTCCTTCTGAGAAAGATCTGAACCTGCCATGGACTCTCTAGAAAAACCCCAGTGCACACATTTTCTATGAAAAGCTAGAATTGATGATTATAATGAGTAAGTTGGCTCTTCTTTTTCTCATGTAGATTAGAAAACATGTTTTTAAATCTTCTAATTGAAATTATTCTTAAAAAACCCCAAAGCCTGACATGACTCCGACCACGGTAGTTTTCATCAATATCGATTCTATCAAATCAAATATAAGTTTATTTTAGTGTGTAGTTAACACATGTAGATTAGAAGAGTTTGCACTTTTTTATACCACAAAAAATGAAAGGTTAATTTTATTTTCTGTGAAAAGCTAGAATTGATGATAATGAGTAAGTCAGCTCTTCTTTTTCCCGTGTAGATTAGAAAACAAATTTTTAAATCTTGTAGTTGTAATTATTCTTAAAAAACCCAAGTCATGACATGGCTCCAACCATTGTTGTTTTTTTCAATATTCATCCTATCAAACATAAATTTATTTTAGTGGGTAATTAACACATGTAGATTAGCATAGCATACGTGTATTTATATAACAAAAAATGAAGCAAAGGTTAATTTTATTTTGGGCAGTGTTCCCTAGAAATGTATAATATGACCTCATGCACTTCAGGTTGAATTTTCTTAGTAAAATCATAAAGAGGACCATTTTTTCAAAAAATCACCAAGTCAGGCTGCAAGTTTAGAGGTTGCTTCTATTGTTTCACTTCTCTTTCTTCCCAGAAGCAGACCCCAGAGACCTGTGAGCCAAACTCCACTCACCTTTTAGCTTATTCTAAATGTGTCCTGCGGGCTTCTATGTGACTAAAAGGCAGAGGCTTTTTGACTTTGTGTTTGATGATCTGGCTTTTTTCTTTTTTTTTTTTTTTCCACCTGAAGAGGGATTTCAGGCTCAATGTCCCAATCGAAATAAGAATCTTTGAGTGGGTTAACACTGAGTCTTAAAAAGGAGGGCTGATTTGTTGGATAGGCAACAGCAAATTCATTTTTCACTGTGGAGCACTCAGGAGGAGCCTGAAGCTTTGTCACTGGGCAACAGAACGTCTTTCTAAGTAAATATGGAAAATATGACCTTTGAAAATCTAGATGATATGATATACAGGTTCTTAGGAAATTATTTTTTAAAAATATATTATTTCCGAGCACTAATGATACTCCAGATACTGCCCACAACTAGATGCAGCATGCTTATAGTGTATCTAGGCCAATAAAAAAGAAGATATAGAAGAAGGCAATTGGTCAAAAAATTAACTGAAGGTTTGAAAATAGTTTTATATACATTTGTCCTGTTGGAGTCTCTCTTTTCTCGTCTCTGCTTATCCTTCTGTCTCTGTCTCTCTGTTTCTGTCTCAGACACACACACACACACACACGTGTATACACACACATATATGTAAGTAGATGAATATGTCATAATTTTCACAATATGCACCTTTTGCTACTTTTCAGATACAGGTCATTAAATTACTAAGTATAATTTAAAAGCTATGGTCTGGTCTTTTAACTATGCAGTTCAATTGATTCTTGGGTAGATAGGGGGATCTGCTGAAAAGTTTGTCTCTGATTGATGCCTTCAAAGGTAAGTCCTTTATGTTCTGGCATTTGCTCTAATAACATGAATTCTTTGACTTCATTCATCCAATCTCCTCATTGAAATTGTGTGAAATTCCATAGATAGAATGTTAGCCTTTTTACAGAGAATGCAACATCCTCAGTGTTTACATATGGCATTTGGAGGTGTGATGGCTGCTTGAAAATCCAGTAGGAAATTCGTCTGTTCACCACATACATTCATTTATTCATCCATCCATCCCTCCATTTGTCCATCCATCTCTCTTTTCATCATCCATCTGTTTTTCCATGTATCTATTTGTCCATCCATGCATCCATCCATTCACCCATCTTTCCATTCTCCTTCTAAAAGTTCTCTCTTTCTCTCTTTCTTTCTTTCTTTTTTTTTTCTTTGCTTTAGACAGAATCTCACTCTTTCACCCAGGCTGGAATGCAGTAGTGCGATGTTGGTTCACTGTAACCTCCGCCTTCCAGGTTCACTGAGTGATTCTCCTGCTCAGTCTCCCAAGTAGCTGTGGTTACAGGCTCGTGCCACCACACCCAGCTAACTTTTGCATTTTTAGTAGAGACAGGGTTTCACCATGCTGGCCAGGCTGGTCTCTATGACCTCAAGTGATCTGCCCACCTCAACCTCCCGAAGTGCTGGGATTACAGGAGAGAGCCACTATGCCTGGCCTCACTGGTTAAGTTCTATGTGTCAAGTTCTATGTGTCAGGAGCTATTTTAGGTGACAAAATATGATGATGAATGAGATTGAGAAGATTTCTGTTGTAATGAAGCTTATGATATAGTGGGGGGAGATAAGACATTCTACAGATCATTGCACCCATATTTAATCTCATTTTTATTAGGTACTTTGAAGAAAATGCACTGGGTACTAGGAGAATATATAATGGGAAGCTAACTTATGTAATGGCTGGGGATACAGTCAGTGGTCTGGGAATTAAAAAAAAAAAAGCCCAACTTCTCATTCTCATTTTCTGAGGCAACTGGAGAAAGTCTGAGTTGTCAAGGAACTACAGCTAAAAATCTGTATTGTAAAACTGCTCATATCCTGGATAATATATGCAACAGGGCTGAAGGCAGTGGCTCATGCCTGTAATCCCAGCACTCCAGAAGGCCAAGGCAAGACGATTGCTTGAGGCCAGGAGTTTGAGACCAGCCTGGGCAACATAACGAGACCCTATCTCAATTAAAAACAAACCCAAACAAAATATGTGCAGGAGACTTATCTTTGTGACATTCTATGGAGAAAGCCTAAATATTTATTTGTATCATGGCTGCAAGTAAGATGAGTAAGTATTTGGTAGAACTAGCCTGTTACTTTGAGATGGCTTCTTTCCCAGTTTGACAGAGAACTTCATCTCCTCTTAGTTAATGACTCAGATAATGAGCTGACTTCCTTTTTGTTTAGGGTTTGCAGTTTGAGGTGGCTGTTCTAAAGAAGAAAAATCAGACAATTTCAGAGGTGGAGGAGCAAGTCTGGGCCAATAAATTGAAAATAAATAAAAAGAGAGAGCACAGCATTTCAGTGAGAGGCTTTTTGAGCTGAAAGTCAGTTTTCAGGGGGCACAAGATTACTCACATTGCCTCCCAAATACCTTCCTCACCCTGTGTCCATCTCTGATATATTTCAACTCTTCATTCCTTTGACTTGGACAGTATTTTCTCTTGTTCAGAAGATACTTTATAAGTAGTTTAACAATAAACAGTGTTGACTCACTTAGAGAGAAAGGACTTTTGTCAAGTCTGTCTTTCTGATTTCATTAAGGAGAAAGTCTCAGTTGGCATTAATATGTCTTTAACACCCCTCTAACACAAATCTGGGCACTTAGTAGATATCTGTTGAATATTCTTTTTTTTTTATTATAAAGGAACTACAGGGAATTATGAGAATATAAAAATATGGGCCAGGTGTGGTGGCTCGTGCCTGTAATCCCAGCACTTTGGGAGACTGAGGTGGGTGGATCACCTGAGATCAGAAATTTGAGACTAGCCTGGCCAACATGGTGAAAGCTCTTCACTACTAAAAATACAAAAACTAGCTGGGCGTGGTGGCGTGTGCCTGTAGTCCCAGCTACTCGGGAGGCTGAGGCAGAAGAATCGCTTGAACCCAGGAGGCAGAGGTTGCAGTGAGCCAAGATCGCACCACTGCACTCCAGCCCAGCGACAGACACTGTGTCTAAAAAAAAAAAAAAAAAAAAATCAGTTTCTACTTGTAAACCAACTTTTTTTTTTGGGTCAGTGGTGTTACACTTTTACCTAATGTTGAGCCTGCTTCTGTTCTACCCTGGGCTTGATTCTGTACTGGCTGTTCCTCCTTGTGAATAGAGAAGGGAAGTGTCTTTCCTGGAAATTTTTGGTGTTGTAAGGATGCTTAGTGTTCTAGAGGGTTGAGAGGAACAGCAAGGACAGGATCTGGTAGAGATGGCAGCTTTTATTCAGAAGTGCTAAGCTGTTAATCATTACCATGGTTGTTATTACCTTTTAATTGACATTTGTCCTGCTTGTTTGTGGTCTCCTGGGCATCTCCTTCCTCCTCAGCCCACAGGCAGAAAGTTGCCCTACAGAGTCAGGAGGAGAACTCAAGCCCAGACCAGAGAGCTCTGATCCACTGTTATTGGGTCTTGGAACTGGCTAAGTAGATGGAAATTAACTGGTTCAAGATATGCAACATCATTAGTTCAACCATAACCATGTTCCCGGGGTGAATTCTAGCTTTCTTTTTTCTTTCATCTTGCTACTTCCCAGAGACCAGACTTTGGGCCTCTAGGGAGGGAGTATCAAATTGGACTTGAGAGTTCAAGCTCAAATCTGACCTAATTTTAAATCCTGGTTCTGCTTCTCCATGTCTTCATGACCTTTGGGTGGGTAAAATATGATCTTGCCTCTATCTATCTATCTATCTATCTATCTATCTATCTATCTATCTATCTATCCATCCATCCATCCACCCATCCACCCAGCGATTCTTCCATCCATCCATCCACCCATCCATCCATCCATCCATCCATCCATCCATCCATCCATCCACCCACCCATCCATCCATCCATCCATCCATCCATCCATCCACCCACCCACCCACCCATCCATCCAGCTATCCAACCATTTTTCCATTCATCTAATATATATTTATTGGGTGCCTACCACATATCAGGTACTGTTCTAGGCATTGGAACTAGAACAGTGAATAAAACAGCATCACTGACTTCATGGAATTTACATTCTAGTAGAATAACAGTGATAAGTAAATAACATAGAACAGATATATTGTATAATGTCAGGTTGCCATATGGGCTTTGAAGAGAAATAAGACACTGTCCTCACCCTTAAAGATCTTCCTGGTCTTTTAAAAGGAGAACAGCACATGGCCAATTAGTTCTGAGACATAATGTAAAGTGCTACACCAAGGATGTAAAAACACTTTGGATGGCATCCCTACTCCTCCTCGGACCGGTGAAGATTCCACAGAGGAGGTGACATTTGGGAACAGTCTTACAGCAGGAGTGGGAGTTCCCAGATTGACAAGGGGATGAGGGCAGGGGAGGGTGTTTCAGGCACAGGACAGGACAACGCAGTTGAGATAGTGAGGAGAGAGAATAGGGCATATGCAGGGAACAGGAAGAAGAGGGTGTGAGGGAGGGAGGAGCAGGTGGGAGACGAACGTCACATCAGAGGGGTTGGCCCCTGTGAAGGCAGTGTAGTGACTAGGAAGTAGTTGTTGTCACTGTTTTAAAGTGGGATGTGTGGGGGTGAGTGAAATGGCCAAATGTTTGAAAAAGAGGAGCATGAGATGCCTTTGGCAACAATACTTGCCATGACTCAAATCCTGAAATTCCAGGCCTGCAGGGATGGAAGTCAGGCAGGAGAAACTGAAATGGCCATTTATAAGCAGTGGGGGTGCCTTACCGGAGCACCTCGGGGCTGTTGCTATTTTTCACACCCTAAAGAGACATTTGGAATTTCATGTCAGTCATATTGTTAATTGTTCTATTTTGAGGGTGGTTACTAGGTTATTTTTATGGTTCTATCAATAGGGATATCTCTCTTCACTGCATCCTTAGACGTGGAGGGCCGTAGAAATGAATTTTCCTCTGAAAGGCATCCTCCCACTCCTTCTCCCTCTCCACTGCTGTCACCCAGTGGGTATGTGTTTATTGAGTACATGCTGCACATGGTGGTGAAGAGTTGGTGTTTTGGAGAAAGAAAGGCTTCGATTTAAATCTTGACTTCTTGCTGTGGGACCTTAAGCAAGTTACTTAACCTCTTTGAGCTTCTGTTTTTTCATAGTTAAAAGGATATGAGAATAAAACCTAGTTTATGTGAAGTGTTTCTTAGCACCCTACCTGACATATATACAGTAAGCACTTGATAAATGGTAGTTATTTCTGTTCTTCCTAGGACTGGGCACTGTCCTTGTCCTTACTGAGTTTATAATCCTGTTGGGGAGGCAAGATGAATGCTCTTGAATCAAGGAGATGATGCAAGAATGGATGTGCTTATAAGTCATGGTCAATAGCATTAGCTGCACCTTACTGTGGATCTGAGAGAGAAATGCTTGACTGGGGCCAGAGAGGTGATTTGAGCGTGGGTGAGGACAGTGCTTTCTGAGAAACCCTTTCCTGGCTTGCGATGCTTTAATTTGTGGGAAACCTCAGAAAGTTGAATTGCAATCTGTGATCACCCCATCGGCTGACCTCATTTCAAAAATGTATTGGTAGCATTTCAACTTTAAATAGATTTGTGACCATTTCACTCTTCTAAATTTGGGTTCCCTTCACCCTTTGGGTGGGGTGTTTATATCCCTTTTCGGTTGAAGAAGGTGGCAAGTAGTGTGGGTGAAGGTGGAGGGTGGAGTCTGCAGGACGGTCGTTTGTCTTGTTGGGATAGTCAGGGCAGTGATTTTTATGGGATGGCCCTATATTAAAGATCTTCTTTCCCTCCCTAAAGGTAGAGACCATTCTTTAGAATTTAGTCAGTGCTGCAAATGAAGATTTGATAATTATTTGGATTTGTGTGTGTGTGTGTGTGTGGATTTTTTTTGGTAGTTATCTGGATACATTTTGTGGCAAAATTTATGGCTGAGGGTATTGATAATTCTTTCTGAGCCAAACAATGCACTTAGGGAAACAGGATTGACATATAGTATAGAGAAGGACTTCTTTTTATTTCAATTGGATATTCATCTTTTGTTGGCTAGCTTTTTAAAAAAAAAACTATTAATATTATTTTTGATTGACAAATCATAATTCATGTGCAGTGTAATGTTTTGATACATGTATACAATGTGGCATGGTTAATTCAAGCTAATTAACATAATCATCAGTTTGTTTACTTATTTTTTATGGTGAGACACTTGAAATTTACTTAGTTATTTGAAATATATGATACATTTATTATTGACTGTGTTACCCTGCTGTGCAATAGATCTCCAAACCTATTCCCCTTGTCTATCTGAAACTTTATATCCTTTGATCAACAACTCCCTCCCTCCACCCCAGATTCTGGTAACCATCCTTCTTCTACTCTCTACTTCTATGACTACAACTTTATTAGATTCCACGTATAAGTGAGATCATGCTGTATTTGTCTGTTTCTGGCGTATTTTACTTTGTATAATGTTCTCCAGATTCATGTATATTGTCACAAATGATAGAATTTTTAAGTCTGGGTAGGATTCCATTGTGTGTATATACTATGTTTTCTTTATTCATTCATTCTCTGTTGAACACTTAGGTTGATACCATATCTTTGCTATTGTAAATAGTACTGCAACAAACATGGGAATGCACATATTCTTTGACATATTGATTTCAGTTCCTTTAAGTATATACCCAGAAGTGGGGTTACTGGATTGTATTGTAGTTTTTAAATTTTTTTTAAAATTTGAGACTGAGTTTTGCTCTTGTTGCCCAGGCTGGAGTGCCATGGTGCGATCTTGGCTCACTGCAACCTCCACCTCTCGAGTTCAAGAGATTCTCTTGCCTCGGCCTCCCAAGTAGCTGGGATTACAGGCATGCACCACCATGCCTGGCTAATTCTGTATTTTTGGTAGAGACGGGGTTTCACTGTATTGGTGAGGCTGGTCTCAAACTCCTGACCTCAGGTGATCCACCTGCCTTGGCCTCCCAAAGTGCTGGGATTACAGGTGTGAGCCACCATGCCCGGTGGTAGTTCACTTTTTAGATTGTTTTGAGAAACTTTTAGTACTGTTTTTCATAAGGCCATACTAACTTACATTCCCACCAATAATGTATTGGTCCCCTTTTCTCTACGTGTTCTCCAACATGTTATTTTTTATCTTTTTGATAAAAGCCATTCTAACAGGTGTGAGGTGATACCTCACTGTGGTTTTAATTTGCATTTCCCTAGTGCTTAGTGTGCTGAACATTTTTTCATGTACCTATTGGCCATTTGTGTGTCTTCTTTTGAGTAATATCTGTTCAGATCCCATTTTTAAATCAGGTTATTTGTTTTCTTGCTATTGAGTTGTTTGAGTTCTTTGTATATTTTGGGTATTGATCTCTTGTCAGATACAGCATTTGCAAATATTTTTCCCGTTCTGTGGGCTGTCTCTTCACTTTGTTAATTGTTTCCTTTGCTGTGAAGAAGCTTTCAGTTTGATGCCTTCCCATTTGTCTCCTTTTGCTTTTGCTTAATCATTGCCCAAACCAGTGTTGTGGAGTTTTTCCCCTATATTTTTCTCTAGCAGTTTTAGAGTTTCAGGTGTTAAGTCTTTAATCAATTTTGAGTTGATTGTGTATGTAGTTTGTAAGATAAGGGTCTAATTTCATTCTTCTACATGTGGATATCCAACACCATTTACTGAAGAGACTGTCCTTTCCCTCATTGTGTGTTTTTGGCACCTTTATCAAAAATAAGTTGGCTATAAATGTGTGGATTTATTTCTGGGCTTTCTATCCTGTTCCATTGGTTGATGCATCTGTTTTTTTGCTAGTACTGTGCTGTTTTGATTACAATTGCTTTATAATGTATTTTGAAATCAAAGAGTGTGATTCTTCCAGCTTTGTTCTTTTTGCTCAAGATTTGGCTATTTGGGGTCTTTTGTGGTCCTGTATGAACTTAGGGGTTGTTTTTACTATTTCTGTGAAAAATGACATTGGAATTTTGATAAGAATTGCATTGAATCTGTAGATTGCTTTGGATAGTATGGACATTTTCACAATATTAATTTGTCCAATCCATGAACACGGGATATCTTTTCATTTATTTGTGTTTTCCTCAGTTTTTTTCATCAGTGTTTTATAGTTTTCAGTGTACAGATCGTTTACCTCCTTGGTTACATTTACACCTAAGTAATTTCTTTTTGCTGCTATTGTAAAGGAGTTTGTTTTCTTACTTTCCTGATCTGGTAATTTGTTACCAGATATGCTAGTATAGAAAATTAGAATAATTAGGTATTCTAATATAGAAACACGACTGTTTGTATGTTGGTTTTGCGTCCTACAACTTTATTGAATTTGTTGATCAGTTCTAACTGTTTTTTTTTTTTTTTTTTGGTGGATTCTTTAGGGTTTTCTGTATATAAAATCACCTTGTCAAGAAATAGAGACAGTTTCATTTCTTCCTTTCCTATTAGGATGCCTTTTTTTTCTTTCTTTTTCCTAATTACTCTGGCCGGGACTTCCAGTACTCTATTGAAAAGAAGGGGCGAGAGTGGGCATCCTGATCTTAGAGGAAAGGCTTTCAACTTTTCAGTGTTGAGAATGATGTTAGCTACGGGTTTGTCATAATAGAGGCCATAGAGTTTATTGTGTTGAATGCATTTCCTTTATACCTTATCTGCTGAGTACTTTTTTCATGAAAGAAGGTTAAATTTTTTCAAATGCTTTTTTTTCTGCATCTATTAATATGATCATGTAATTTTTATCCTTTTTTTTTTTAACATGGGTATCACATGTATTGATTTCTATGTTTTGAACCATCCTTGCATCCCAGGGAGAAATCCCACTTGATCATGGTGAATAAAATTCTTTTAATTTGGTTTGCTAATATTTTGTTGAGGATTGTTTTCCATCTATGTTCATCAGGGATATTGGTTTATAATTTTTTTCTCTTGTCATGTTTTTGTTTGACTTTGGTATGATAGTCTTGGATAATGAGTTTGGAAATATTCCCTCAATTTTTTGGAAGAGTTTAAGAAGAATTGATTGACATCCAGATCAAGAAACAAAACATTTTAGTACCCCCAGAAGTCTCACAATCCCTATCCACTGTATCCTTCAGGAGTAATCACTATCCTAACCTCTGTCACCTACGATTACTTTCATCTGTTCCTCAACTTATGCCCACTGTTCTGTTATGCAACTCTATTGACTTATGCCCACTTTTCTGTTAAAAAATTTAGAAAGCACAGAGCTTTAAGTTACTGAGGCTGAGCCTGAGAAATGTTAGCTGGGACTTTTTTAGTTTTGCATAGAGGAAGTGAAATCCGTATGGGAGACAGGCACCTTCTGGAGTCACCCATTGGGGAATGGTGCCGTTTGCCTTCTTTGGGGGAACATCTGCTTCCCGTTTCAATGTTGCCCATCGGTTCCAGACTGTTCAACAAGGAAGCCAGGGCATTCTGACAGTTTTTCCACCCAATAATTTAGCTCTGTAAATACTAGGAAAACTTGAGCTCACAAACTATTTTTAGGGCTTAAATTTCAAAAATTCTGTATTAGTAAGAATCTATTAAAGCTGCTGTAACAGACAAACCTTGAAGTCTCAGTAGCTTGACAGAAGGGGGTTTATTTCTCACTCATGTCACTAACCAGTGCAGGTGGCCCTGGTCAGGACATCTTCCACAGAGTCACACAGGACCCCAGGGTCCTCCCCATTGGGTCAGTGGAGGCGGAAAGGGAAATCGAGAAAGCACACTCATTTCACAACCACTTCAGTTGGGGAAGGAAGTCACATCACTTCTGCTCACATTCTATTTGCCAGAACCCAGGCAAAGAAGCAACCAACTGAAAGGAATGCTGGGACATGTCAACTAGCTCTCTGTCCAGGAGGAAAAGAAAACAGGTTTTGATGAACTCAGTACATCTTGCTCCAGTTTCCAAAGCCATATCCCCTCGTCTTTCTTTGTGGTGATGTATCTAGTTTTATCTCTGACTTGACTGGTAAAACTAAGATGCGAAACTCTAGACGTCTTTATCTTATAAAACATAGGGAAAGAGTGAGGTCTATTCTTGTTCCTAAAAGTGAAATAAAGAAGCACTCTTCTTGTTTTTAGTTATTAGAACAATCTGGTTCTTGTCAGACTTTCCAGTTTTTCAGTCAGTCAGAGTTCTCGCCTCTCGGTTGCCTGTTGTATTAGTCCATTCTCATGCTGCTAATAAAGGCATACCTGAGACTGGGTAATTTATAAAGGAAGGAGGTTTAATTGACTCACAGTTCAGCATGGCTGGGGAGGCCTCACAATCATGGCAGAAGGCGAAGGAAGATCAAGGTACTTCTTACATGGCGGCAGGCAAGAGAGCATGCGCAGGGGAACTGCCCTTTATAAAACCATTAGATCTCGTGAGACGTATTCACTATCATTAGAACAGCACCAGAAAACCCACCCCCATGATTCCATTACCTCCTGCCAGGTCCTTCTCATGACACATGGGGATTATGAGAGCTACAATTCAAGATGAGATTTGGGTGGGGACACAGCCAAGCCATATCACCTGTGGACATCCCAAGCAGATCTCTCTGAGGCCGGGTTAGTTCTCTTCTAAGCTGACTTATCATATAGAAGAATCCTTCGTTGTTTCTACTTCAAGGTATTTGACTGGACACCCAACAAATCAGTTATTTATTGCTAGATAGCACATAACCTCAAGGCTTAATGGCTTCAAGTAACCACTCTTTTATTTAGTTTTAGTTTCTATGGGTCAGTAATTTGGGCTGGGCTCAGCTGGGTGGTCTTGTCTGGTCTGGGCAGGGATTGGCTGTTCTTGGCTGGGCTCATTTACCTGCCTGGGGCCTCAGCAGGGATGTCTAGGACAATGGGGCCTCTCTTCAGGTCTTTCATCTTCCAGTGGGCTATCCTGAGCATGGTCATGTGCTGATGGGTGCATTCTCTGGGCGTGAGCAAGGGCTGCAGAGCTTCTTGAAGTCAAGGCTCAGCACATGCATAATATCACTTCTGCCATATTACCTAGTGAAAGCAAATCACAAGCCCACCCCAGAAATAAAGGAGGAAATAGAGAAGAGAATAGACGCCTCCTCTTGATGGGAGAAGCTGCAAATAATTTGTGATATTTTTGGAACCCACCACACTAATTTCAGTGTCATCCTCGCCATTGCTTGGCTGTCTAAAAACATACTCCAGTCTAGTGTGCATTTCCGAAAATTAACTTGATCAAAGACAGGCCCCAGATGAGTGCTCAACATTTACAACTGATAATAATACTACCTACCTCCTAGGGAAATGGTAGGGCCAGATGAGATGCTGTATGCAAAGGATACAGCCCAGGGCTTAGTGCACACGCAACACTGAATACTACCACCATTGCTACTGAATACTGCCACCAAATACTACCGTTACTACCACTTGGCACTGCCTAAAAGCTTGAGACTCAGAGAAAGGAACACAAAACCCCTGCACTTGAGGAGGGAGAGATCAAAGAGAGACAGAGAGAGAGACAGACAGGTGTGCAAGTGAGTTCTTGCAACACAGTGTGGTCAGTGTGATTACAGAGCTGTGATGGAGTGCAGATGAGGTCCGATGACTTACTGGTCAAGAACGTGGGTTCAGGCCTCAGTTCCTCCCCGATCACTTATGGGGTCTTAGGCATCTTTCTCTTTAATCTTCAGTTTCTTTGTCTGTGAAATGAAGATAATGGCACGGAGCCTACCTCCCAGAGTTCTATGTGGATTAAATGAGACAGGGAAACAACAACAACAACAACAAAACCCACAAACAAACAAACAAACAAAACCAAAAATCACGTGATTGCTCATTAAATGTTAGTTATAGAAAAAAATATAAGTTCTTAAATACGCCCTTGTAAAAACGTCCCAAAGACCTCATCATCACTTAGTTCTTCTGCAACTCTGGCTAGCGTCATTGATAAATTGTCTTAAAAGATGAAGATTTGCATGCAGGTGGTTTATTGGGCATGTAGCTCGTGGGAACAACATCTATAAGGGATAGAGGGAAGCAGGGAAGAGGTAGTTGAACTGTGGTGCAATAGTTGTAATAGAGGCCGAAGCCAATCCCATGACTGGAGCTGAGATGGCCCTTCAGAACTGGGACAAGCCAATGCATTAAGTGGACATTGGTTGTGGGCTGCTCTTTGGAAGGTAACATTACCTTGGACAAAGCAGCTCTGTTCTTCAGGGGAGGATTCCCAGGGAGGACACAGCTGTGAGCCATTGGTTTTCCCAGCAGCTGGGGGAATGAGTGCCTTATCCCTATAGATGGTTTTGTGTGGGTGCATTTGGGGGATGCTCTCTGGGGTTCACCACGTGCTTCTACGTCTTTCTTAGAGGTTCATTTCAAACTATATCTTGGTTCATTCACAGTACTGATTTAGTTACTATCCAGATTCATAGACTGTACTTACTGGCACTGTGGACAGAGAGTCCTAATCTGACTAAGCCTAGGGAATGACATGGGAATGGCTTGTTCCAGGTCATCCAGCTACCAGAGAGGAGAGCTGGGATTCATATCCAAGCAATGAGACTTCATACCTCACCTTACTTCCCTTATGCTACACACACCTGAGTCACAGGAGATTCCAACTTATATTTCAAGCCCAGACTGCGTAACTTCAATGTCCTGTTGCCCTTAACCCTTATATCAGATTGCAGCCCCACTCTGGAAAGTTTTCTTGAATTCTTCTGTGTATGTTTCTTAAACTGTGGGTCATCACTCATTAGAGGTCATGAAATCAATATAATAGGTCAAGAACACCATAAAGAAAGTGGAACAGAAAATATCACAATGCATCATTCTCAGGAACGGTGATATTGTTTTATGAAACCTTCTTCTTTTTTTTTTTTTTTTTTTTTGAGAAAGAGTCTTTGTCTGTCACACAGGCTGGAGCGCAGTGGTACAATCATAGCTGACTGCATCTTCAACCTCCCAGTCTCAAGAGATCCTCCCACCTCATTGTCATGAGTAGCTGGGACCAGAGTCACATGCCATCATGCCTGGCTAATTTCTAAAAATTTTTGTAGAGATAGGGTCTTCCTGTGTTGCTCAGGCTAGTCGCAAACTCCTGAGCTCAAACAGTCCTCCTACCTTGGCTTCCCAAAGTACTGGGATTATAGGCATGAGCCTCATACAATTTTTATTTGATATATACATATATAGGCAGGAGTGAACTGCGTCAAAATGTAAAATGTGTCTCTTACTGCAAGTAACTGTCAATGTAGTTTGAATATCACTGTGAGATATATAGAGAAGAGGCTCTGGGGGCTCATGAACTTGGTCCATGGACTGTTGAGGCATTTTTTTAAAAAAAATCTTTAGAGAGGATATAAATGTAGTGCTTTGAATTCTTTATAATTAGAAGTTTTATTCTTACCCCATCACCATATCCCAAGATCATCTTTATTATCATCTTTGAGCTTTAACATATCACAGGCAAAAGTTATTTTTCCAAATAGAATTTTAAGTATAGTATAAGAGGTTTTTTAGAAATGGCATGATTGGTTTTGGCAGAACTGCCTGGCCTGACCTGTCACTTGGGCGAAGTGTCAGAGAGCTGTGTCGAGTGCTGGCAGAGAGCTGTCCCTCTCCCGCAGAGAGAAGGAGCTGCTTATCCTGGGGGATAATGTGGGTTGAGAAAGAAGTGTTTTATGAGCAGAATCAGCACAGAGGGAGGGAGGAGGAGGTGTTTAGGGGCTGCAGAGAGCCGCCGGAAGATGTGGGAACAGTATGCCAGCACGGAGGTGGGTCGGATCCCCATGGTGGGACTTTGCGGAGGGTTGCCTCCAGCTGAGACTTCCAAGGGCTGGGATTCAGTGTGTGTTTATGTTCTCTGGTGTCCCTGATAGGTGGGGGCCCATATGACAGCTGGCCTCACTGTGTTTCCCTTCTGGCCATCTCTGGTTTGGGGCCCAAGGGCCATAGGGGGGCCAGGGCACTCCAGATGGGATGAAAAGTCAAGTCCAAGAAAAAATTGAAATCTGGGCTAGGCTTGTCCCTGCTTGAGGATGTGTGTGTGTGTGTGTGTGTGTGTGTGTGTGTGTGCGCGCGCGCGCGCGCTCGCACATCTGCAGTCCCTAGAAGGATCTCTATTCATTGGACAGAGAGGCCAAGGGAATTTTCCATTTCCTGGATGTCTTCAAAGATTTCAAATGCCATTAACTTGAGCTGACATTTATTGAGTACTCACTCAGTGACTGGTACTGTTCTAAGTACTTTACATATATTATTTAATCCTCACAACAGCCCTGTGTGGTTGCTGCTGTTATTATTGCCATTTTATGCCGAGAAAACAGCACAAAGAGGTGAGAAATTTTTCCAAAGTTACAGTTAGGATTCTAACATGGACTTGGTTTTAGGATTGTGTAGCTTCAGAATTGATGGTGATGACGACGATGATGCTGATGATGAAGGCAGCTAATATTTGAGTGCTTGCAATGAGCTGGGCATTTTCACAGACTTTATCCCTTTGAATCTTTGCCTTCCACTAAGATTTGTTGTTATTCTTATCCCTGTTATAGATAAGAAAGCAAGCTTAGAGAAGATTAAGCACTCGCTTAAGTAACTGCAGAATGTAGATTGAATTCAGATCCATTCGAGTCAGATTCTCTGTTCCCAGCCACCAAGGTAAAAGGCTCGGGGTTTGGGGGTCATAGAGGAGCACCCTGGTGAGGAAGGTCCCATAATAGTGGCAGAATGGCAACCAGGAAGGATCTGGCATACGGGATGGTAATAAGGCCCATCTCTCATGGCCAGGAAAGTGTGCCTGCCACAGCAGTGAATGAAACTGGCAACATTTGACAGGAAGGGAAATTCTCTAGTGGGAGGAATACTTCCATCAAACGTTTTTTTTTTTTTTTTTTTTTTTTTTTTTTTTTTGTTTTTCCCCAGTGGGGGAGTTTGCACATGTGTAGATTTTTTTAGCCATAGCCTTGAATAAGGAATTCAGAAAGTGGCTTCTAGTTTGAAGTCTTTCTTTTTTCTTTTTCGTTTTTTTTTTTTTCCTGCCACGTGATCACAGTGGGCTGATTTCTTCATGCCTAAGTTACCAGGCTGGGAGGACAGGCTGAGAACTATGAAAGCTGTTGAGTCGTTTGGAAGGAAGAGGGTTACATACAGCAGGCACTTCCATGAACTAGCACTTCCCTGAAGAGCTGCACTAATTTATTGAGGCACTGAGCTGGATGCTTCACACGCATGATCTCATTGAATGTCCACAGCACCCTAGGAGGTTAGTCTCATTATTAACTTCATGAAGTGACTGAGGCTTAGAGACATTAAATAGCTTCCAGACTGGGGAACGTAGTGAAACCCTGTCTCTGCAAAGACTAAAATAAATGAGTTAGGCGTGGTGGCTCGTGCTTATAGTCACAGCTACTTAGGAGGCTGAGGTGGGAGAATCCCTTGAGCCTGGGAGGGTTGAGGCTATAGTGAACTTTGATGGCACCACTGCACTCCAGCCTGCATGACAGAGTGAGACCCTCTCTCTAAACAAACAAATCCCAGGAGACATTAAGTAACTTGCCCCGGTCTCTAAGCTAAGTAGTTGAAGAGGGCAACAAACCCAGGTGGTCTGACTCTGAGGCTTGAAGGTCCAGGTTCAGCTACTCCACCAGTATCCCTGGTTAGTCTTTGGCCAGGGCACAGAAGGTGGCATATCAAGTTGTGGGGTCTGATTTGGAAAGTGTGAGATCCCTTCTTTGTATCTTTTCCAAAATCCACTCAGAAGAGAGTAGTGTAAAAGGAGTGATAGCACAGCGTGGTCTGGCTGGCGTAGTCAGCCACTGTCTGATGGGCAGGGGGAAGTACGGGTTGCTTTCTGTCCTCAAGCAGCCCCTAAACTTGTAGGCCAAACTCATAAATTACACGTTGGTAACTCAGTGTGATGTGTGCTGTAATGGTGGAGAGAAATGCCAGGAGCAGCTCACTTCTCAGGGGCCTGGGGAGGCTGCACAAAGGAGCCTGAGTTCTCAGTTGGGTTTTGAGGCAGAGGAAGCAGTGAAAGAGAGAGGAAGAATGTCAGTGAGGTGCGGGGAGAAGCAAGAGAGAGAAGACACTTGGCAAGAAGAAGTAGTTGAAGTACCTGGGGATGTTTAGCTCAAATAATAGAAAATTTGGAGGAGGCAGAGAAAAGGGAGGAAACTTTAAAAGCAGGAGAGAAAGACCTCCAGGTTCCCAAAGGGAGCATGGCACTTCTTAAGGGAGTGAGGCTGACAGCACTGGTGGGAGAGAGACAGAGACACAGAGAGAGAGAGAGACAGAGAGAGAGACAGAGAGAGAGGAGAGAGAGAGAGAGAAAGAAAGAGAGAGAGAGAGAGAGATCAAGGAAGGGAAGGACCCATTGAGGGGAGAGCACAGGTGAAAATGAGAAGTGGTGGGAAAATGGGTGGGAAATAAATGAAGTTTTGAGGCCATTTGAGAAATCTTGCTTGGTGGTTTCTATTTTCTTTGCGAAGCAGAAAAAAAGAGGAATTAGACAGACCTGCATTCAAATCTCGTGACCCCAGGCAAATTTCTTATCCTTAGCTTCTTCATTTTGAAAAAGGGTTGAATGATAATAGGACCTACCTAATAGAGTTGTCAGGATCAAATATGATAGTGCTTGTGTTAAGATGCAGTGGCACCCTGGCACATAGTACCAAGAAAAGTACTATGAATATTGTCAGCTATTGAGGGAGTCCGGGTTTGGGTGCTTGATACATAGAAATATCATGAATAGCCGCAGAGAATCCAAGAAGAAGAGAAAGCTTGGGGGAGAAGATAGAGAATTATGCGTTGGGTATGTTGGGGATGAGGTGCCTGTGCTATATCCGGGTGTAGGTGCCCAAAGGGGCAACTGGGAGTCATGAGAAGTCAGGGATAGAGGTAAATGTTTGGGAGTTATTAATACAGGGGTATATTTTAAAAATATCTAAAGTATGTTACTGGTGACACTCAGAGATTTTTAATGATGTAAGGTATTCAACAACATGGAACTACATAGTTTAAAAAAAAATTCCCTTTTAGGCCGTGTGTGGTGGCTCATGTCTGTAATCCCAGCACTTTGAGAGGCCAAGGTGGGTGGATTAGTTGAGGTCAGGAATTCGAGACCAGCCTGGTGAACAGGGTGAAACCTCATCTCTACTAAAAAAATACAACAACAACAACAACAACAACAACAAACCGGGCATGGTGGTGTGTGCCTGTAGTCCCAGCTACTCAGGAGGCTGAGGCAGGAGAATTGCTTGAACCCGGAGTCAGAGGTTGCAGTGAGCCGAGATCACGCCACTGTACTCCAGCCTAGGCAACAGAGTGAGACTCAGTATAAAAAAAAATTTGTTTTTTCTTTTCATTCTTCAGGTTAAGGAGAGTGTCTTAGTTTGGTGGTATCATGTCCTAAACATCTTTCTAATGCATGCAAATCTCCCTTTTAAACTAAAAGAATGAAGCAGTCTCAGACTCAGAGCTATGTACCTGCTAGAATTTAATAATTTAAATTTTCATTGTGTTCTTCATACTCACCTTCTATTTATAGCAGATGTTACTAGCTCTCCAATTCTGGAGGTTGTTTCAGATAGGATGCATTGGTTTTTTTTTTTTGTTTTTTTTTTTTTTTTTTTTTTTTTGAGACAAGGTCTTGCTTTGTCACCCAGGCTGGAGTGCAGTGGTGCAAACACAGCTCACTGCAGGCTCAACCTTCCAGGCTCAAGCAAACCTCCCGCTTCAGCCTACTGGGTAGCTGGGACTACAGGCATGTGCCAGTATTTCCAGCTAATTATTTTATTTTTTATAGAAACAGGGTCTCACTGTGTTTCCCAGGTTGGTCTTGAATTTGGGCTCACGTAATCCTCCCACCTCAGCCTCCTAAAGTGCTGGAATTACAGGCATGAGCCACCACACTTGGCCTGCTTTGGTTCTTAAAAACAGAATACCTGGTGAGCCTAACAAGGAGGCAGGTGGTTCCAGGGTTGGTTTAATCAAAGACTTAACATTGTCATGAAGTGTCTCTTAGTTATTTGCTCTGTCATCCTCAAAATGTGATCAATGTCTCCCTTCTTGGTCCCAAGAAGGCTGTGATAGCTCCCAGAATCATGTACTCACAGGGCAAAGCAGGAAGGAAGGGGACATAGGACAAAGGATTTGTATTTAAGTACTTCATGTCACACCTGCATGTGATGCTTGGAGCTATGGCAGCTATATTTTGACCATGAGGGACAAGGCTGGCAGACTGTAAATGGCAGTGTAAAAAGAGGGAGAGGATCTGTCTCCTTCACAATGTCCTTGAGTCCCTGAATTCACTAACCTTGATATAGCCTTATCTCTTGAAATTTTGTTTTGTTAGATAATTCTCTTACTGCTTAAAACATCTCAAGGGGGGTTTTCTCTTCTTTCCAGTAGAATGCGTTGAAATCTCACACAATTTGAGATTATTGCCCCAACCTACTCTGAATCATGACTCCTCCCCCATTTTTCCTAGTTGATTGGCTTTTCTCTTGAGATTGTGTCTTATCTTCCTGGTGTTTTGTATGTGGGGTAATTTTGGGTTGCATCCTGGACACTAAGTGTTGTGCTGTGGAGACTCTGGATTCTTTCGTATTTCTCTGAAAAGCATTGATGTTTTTGTTTTAATATGCCATTGACTTGGTTGGACAGTAGACTATCTCTGGGACATCAGCTCAGATGTCAGTTCTGTTTTTTATTTTATCCTTGAGTCTTCTTTGGGACTGCCCCATGCATGCATGGTTCAAGACTCAGCCAGACATTTGGGTGGGGTTTAGACATAGAATTCGGGGCTCTTCTCTCTTGGCTGTCTCTATTATTGAATTCCTTCCTCACTTTCCAGAAACCGTGGGTGACCTGAAACCTGTCCTCTGGTTCTGTACACCAGAAAGATTTGGGGCTTCATATTGAAGTGTTAGCTACCATTCAGTGAAGGCAGCTTGTGTTCAGGGGAAAAGTTGTAAAATGACCATTCGCTTCTTCCAAGTTTCAGCCTCTCTGCAGAATCTGCTTTCTTTTGTTTGCTTTCCAGTAATTTCAGGAAAAAATTTTTTTTTTTTCATTGAGAGGTTTTACTTGTTACCTATGGAAAGGTTGGGTCTAGCTGAAGCTTGCTTGCCCATAACAGAAACGAGCCTCTTTTCTGTCTAACACGTGGGAAAACTAATGCCCAGAGAGGTGAAGTCATTTTCCCAATTGTCAGAGGTGACTCCATCTTGAGTAAGGGCTAGGAAAATACAACTGGGACTTGCTGTACTGCATTCCCAGAAAGAAAGGTAATCCTAGCCTCTAGATGTTTACAGTTAAGGAAACAGATTAATAATGTTTACGAAACAGACCCAGGCTTGGGAGTGTCCAGATATCCCAATATCTTGAGAACAAAGGCATTCCTAATTTTGCTTTAAAGATAATAATATTGATTCTTGCAAAATATAGTAATTAAGAAAATTAATCCTTTATCACAAAGTCTTGTAGCACAGCACATCTCTCCATGATCTTTTAAATCATATATGTGATTTATATCTATGATCATATACTATATATAATATATATGATCATATACTATATATAATATATATGATCATATAATGTATATAATATATATGATCATATAATCTTATATATATACACACACCCACATACACACACACACACACACACACAAATATTTTACCTAGGGTGGATGTGCTCCTTCTCTTACTTTTAGGAACCCCTTACTCTGTCTATGGAGTAGCTGTTCTTTCACCACTTTACTTTCTTAATAAACTTGCTTTTGCTTTGCACTGCAGACTCACCCTGAATTCTTTCTTGTGCAAGGTCCAAGAACCCTCCTTGGGGTGTGGATCAGGACTCCTTTCCTGTAATACAATGTTACAGAGCTCTTAAGTGGCAGAACTTGGGACCAAACTTAGGCTGCTGCACCCAATGTCCCAGCTCCTCTGCCCTATCCAGCTGTGGATTTGTGCCTTGAAATAGAATTGCATTTTGCATGCAGTTTCATTGTGGCATGGAAAGTGTCTATACTGTGAATGCTGTGAATGTAACTGTAGCAGCCCCAAAGCTGAGCTGGGCAGTTTTATGGCAGCCTAGAGCCAGTCTTGTCCCTTCCGATCAGGGTTCCTGGACTGGCTCCTTTATTAAAATTGGAAGTAGTAGATAATGTTCCAGGCAGAGTTTTGGATAGAAACTATCTGTCAGCACCAAGAACATACCTGATTATTATTTGTTTGGTAATCTTTTTGCCAAAGTAAAAGTCAGTAGTAAGTTGTGGTTAAAAGAGAGGAAGTTCAGAGTTCAGTACGTTATTTCTCTCTCTCTCTCTCTCTTTTTGTTTAAATAAAAGAGGAAGTTACTGCTCTTATTTTTGTACTAGCTGTCAGTAATGGGTACAGAGTAAAATCTTAACTAAGCTGAGGTCAAACTTCAAAACTTAGTAATAAGGATCTCCCTTGTTCCTTTGTAGGGCCACTAGCATGAAGGTTCTGACTCTTAACCCATAGAGCCACAGAAAAGAATCCTAGGAAACTCATATGATTTTATTTATTTTAGGAACAGAAATGGTCCCCTCCAAAGTAAAGTCATTTCTATTTCTTCCCTAAACACTGTCTCTGCTCAGTGAGCTCTCTCACCCTCAGGTACTGTGTTTCAGGCTTCTTGCTATATTACTAGAAGTATCCCCACCTTTGAGATTAAGAAAAAATATTTATTGCCAGGCACAGTGGCTCACGCCTGTAATCCTAGCCTTTTGGGAAGCTGAGGCGGGAATCTTGAGACCAGCCAGGGCTGTATATATAGTGAGACCTCATCTTGAAAAAAAATTATTGAGCTCCTACTGTATACTGGGGATACAGCAGTAAGCAAGAGAGCCCTTGCTCCTCATGTAACCTACAGATAATAAACAAGATTATAAACAAACAAAAAAGGAGGTCGTTCTAGATTATGATAAGTGATGGAAAAGAAAAAAACCCCGTATGTACTTCTTACAGCAGAAACCTGTGTTGGGAATTGCTGTGATCAAACAGGAAATGGAGGGTGGAGTTTGCTTCTGTATCCCTCCATCCCTGAGTGGAGGCTGGGTGCTTCTCATGACCAGCACCTCTGAGATTTCTTTCTTTCTTTCTTTCTTTTTTAATTTATATTAGATTAAGGGAGTACATGTGCAGGTTTGTTACATGGATATGGAGCGTGATGCTAAGGTTTGGCTTCTGTCGATTGCACCACCCAAATAGTGAACCTAGCATCTGATGGGTAGTGTTTTGATCCCCTTTCCCCTATGCCCTCTCCCTCTTGGAGTCCCTAGGGTCTGTTGTTTCCATCTTTATGGCCCTGTGTACCCAATGTTTAGTTCCCACTTAGATGTGAGAACATGCGGTATTTGCTTTTCTGTTTCTGCATTAATTTGCTTAGCATAATGGCCTCCAGCTGCATCCATGTTGCTGCAAAGGACACGATCCAAATAAGCACAATCAGAAATGGCCAAGGTGACTTTATGACTGATCCCACAGAAACACAGGAGATCCTCAGGGATGAGTGTGAACACCTCTTTGCACACAAGTTAGAAAATCTAGAGGAAATGGGTACATTTCCTTTGCACACAACCTCCCAAGATTGAACCAGGAAGATATAGAAATCAAGATTTATTTTCTATTTTGTTTTGTGTGTGTGGATCCTGTGGGACAGGATCTCATTCTGTCACTCAGACTGAAGTACAGTGGCACAATCACACCTGACAGCAACCCTGACCTCCTGGGCTCAGGTGATCCTCCCACCTCAGCCTCCAGGGCAGCTGGAACTACAGGCATGTACCACGACGCCCGGCATATATATATGTATGTGTGTATATGTATGTATATATAAAAAATACAATTTTATAGATAAATGTATATCTGTTTTTGTAGAAATGGGGTTTTGCCATGTTGTGCAGGCTGAAATTGAGAGTTCCTAATGTAAGAAACAGAGGATGAATCAGAAGGGGCTCTTCTTGGGCTGGTCGCTGTATTTCATCAGGTGCCTCTGTGGATCCTTTACGCTTAGCATAGACCCTGCCCTTTGGGATGCAAGGAGCTGAGTGAAGGTTCTGGGACAGTAGGCTTAAGCCCAGAAGAGGAAGGCCTCTTTCTGGATGTCATGCTAGAGCCTGCCCCTTAGTCTTTGTGTTTCCACTCTCCATCCTCCTCTTCCGGAGTTCAGAACCCCTTCCTGGCCAAATTGCCCCCAGGTTCTATGGGATCCTGTGGGATTCTATCCTTTGAGTCTTCCCCACCCTTCAAGTACTTCCTGTCTTTTCACACCTAAGTGAAAGTAGGATAAGAACTTGATTGATTGTAAATTGCCTGCATTAGAAAATGTTAATTATCGCCCCTGGGAAGGGATTAATCCTTTAGGTCTCTAGGTTACTAGACTAGCAAAAGCCAGGTTTGCCTTGGTTGATTATTTCTTTCTGACAGTAAAGAGAAAACATGAGGGGAGGTAGAAGCCTCAGTCACGGGATAATCATTATGGCCATGTTTATCCCCATACACGTATCTTCTGCTGATTCTGGAGTCAGCTAGATTTTGTGACCCAGCGTAGATGACATAGTGAGATTGTCCTGCTGTGTTAAAAAATTTAAGTTCATAAGAGATGCATAAATACAATCTCATTAGGATAAATTACACATCATAGATAAGATTGAAGACCTTCTGACTCTTTTGGCATCTCAATTTAGTCCCCTCTACCTTCCCCAGAAGCGACTATTGTTTGTAAGTTTGGTGTCTTTTTTAGAACTCTGTAGCATTCCAAAGTCTGAACTTTCTCCCGTGCATATGGCCACTTTCCTGTTGATGAACATTTAGATTATTTTTTGGAGAGGTTGTGTCTGTTACAGGCAGCATGGCAATGAGCATCTTTCTACACATCTCATCAACATGCAAGTGTTTCTCATGTTCCTCGGAAGTATAATGGCTTGGCCCTGGGGTATACACGATTCAGCTTTTAATAGATTTTACCAAATGTTCTCCAGAGTAGCTGGACCATTGTACACTCCCACCAGCAGTGTGTGTTTCCATCTCACTACATCTTTCCCAGACCATGATATTGTCAGGCCTTAACACTTTTGCCAATCTGATGGGAGAAAAATGGCATTTAATTTTGATGATCCTTTTTTTTTTTTTTTTTTTTTTTTGGAGACAGAGTCTCGCTCTGTCGCTCAGGCTGGAGTGCCATGGCACAATCTCGGCTCTGCAACTTCCGCCTCCCAGGTTGAAGCGATTCTCCTGCCTTAGCCTCCTGAGTAGCTGGGATTACTGCCACCTCACCCCGCTGAGTTTTTTGTATTTTTAGTAGAGACGGGGTTTCGCCATGTTGGCCAGGTTGGTCTTGAACTCCTGACCTCAGGTGATCCACTGGCCTCGGCCTCCTAAAGTGCTGGGATTACAGGCATGAGCCACTACTCCCAGCCACCTCTCCTTACTAGTGAGACTGAATATCTTTTTACATATTTATTGGACAATTGTATTTCAACTTCTATGAATGTCTCCCTTCCCAGTTTTTTACATTTTCATATTGATTTGTAATAATTTTTATTTCAATCTACTAGACACTGATCCTTTGCTCGTTGTTTGTGTTTGTGTTGTCTGTTTTCATCAAGTCCTGGGTTCTGTTTCACTTTAGTGCCTGGAATGACGGATTCCCTTATTATTGGTCTAGCTGTTGACGCCTAACAAAGTGTTTCCAAACAATTCATTATTCCCACTTTAAGGATGTGAAAACTGAAGCTCAGGGTCACAACTTGTGCAGTCTTGGGTAGACTTTGAAAGTCTGAGCAGACTTACAAGTAGACCAAACTGCTGTGAACCACACAGGGAGATGATTATTGTTAACTTTTCACTATTAACCAAACACTTCCGCTTGGTCCCTCTAGAGAGAAGTCTTTAATTATTCATCTCTTTCCAAGTAATTGGTGACAAGTCCTTCAGCTGGGAGATGGAACCAACTTGTTTGCTAAAAGCATCCATCACACATAAAACAGGAGATCCGGCTAAAAAGAATGGTAGATGGAGATCTTCCCCTAAGGGTTTTTTTCTGAAGATCTCCTTATACACTGACCTCAGCCTTTGCTGAAATATCCTTGTGAACTGAAGGCTGAAAAAAACCAATGTAGCCATGGTCCACATCCATTTATCACTTTCAGAAATGGCCCCTGCACTTTGTATTTCTTCAGGTCCTGCAAAAAGAATCGAAAATCCTTTACAGATAGAGGCAAGGTCAGGCCATCCCTGTGGGATTCCCAGGGAGCAGTGCACTGACCCGTTTTACAGAATGGGAAACAAAAAAATAAAACTCAGACTTAGACGGCTGGCATAAGCAAGGACTTCCCTATTCTGGGTGCCAAATGTTGATTTGAAATGCTTGAACTTTTCTTCTCTGGGACATGTACTGGGCATTAGTAAGAATTTCTATTTATTGAGCATTTATTTGGGCCAGGCAGATGATAAGTTATACACATTAATTATCGTATCTGATTTTCATGATGACCTATCAGTTACATAATTGATGGTCTGCATTTTATGGATAAATAACCTGAGGCTCAGTTATTTGAGTTGCTCAAGGTGATGTAACAAGTAAATGGCAGAGCCATGATTTAAATACCAAAATGCATGCTCTTAATCACCACATTAATGTTTTGATGTCAGTTAATAGAACCATTTCCCCTCCATTTTCTCTTTAGTTGCAGAACTGGTAAGAGCTTGTCTAATAAGATTTTTATAAAGTGGTGACATGAATGGCTTGTGGGGATGGAGACTGGGGCCGGCTGGCAAGGGTACCCATCTCACACGAAGCATCAGGTCCCCTTGGGTTTGTTTTTGGCTGATTACAATCTTGGATCAAACTTTTCAGTACAGCTTGTCTCCCAAGAACTTTCTAATGTTGGTTTGAGCTTCCCTGAATGAGTCTCAGAAAATAAGAAAGGGAGAGAGAACGCCTGTGTATGGAGCTTGACCCATTTCACAGATGCAGAAATAGAAGTGAAGTGACTTTCCCAGGGTCACTGTGGTGGATTGTATTATTGTCTCAATTATTTGCTCCCACCTCATACAAGGATTACACATTTCACACATGGCTATGTGATATACGTGTCTACTTGCAGAAGGGGCACACTTTCCTTCCCACTGATGTGGAGCACTGGCCAATGGAATGTGAACAGACACAATCTACTCTGCATCTAAATGGAGGCTTTAAGAAGCTATTGTGTGGTTTAGCCATTGTTCTTCCCACCTCTGCCACAAGACCAAGAAAGGGCTGTTGCCTCAGCTGTGTCCTGGGATGGAAAAGACACAGGAAGTAGAACCACAGAGCTACAGGCAACTGCAGTGACGTGTAGCATGAGCAAGAGCTAAACTTTCAATATCATAAGTCACTTGAATTTTGGGGTTCCTTGTTATTGCAGGCTCACCTACCAAAAGCTGACTAATACAGTCATATAGCCAGTAACTTGGCTAAGCTGGAACTTGAGCCAGGTTGAACTACCAATCCTATCCATGTTCTTTTCCTTATTTCAGTCTTCCTTAATATTCCATTCTGACTTACATCATATTTTCTGTGTCTGTGTGCTGTCTGTCCTTTTTTCTTTTGAATAAATCTTTTTCTACCAAAGATATAGAATAGGAAAAAAAATTTTTCTTTTAATAATCTGTTTTTTTTCATTTCAACCCGTTTATTTTAAAGGAAACTTTATCATCATATGAATAGAAAGACAGTGTCACCACAAATAATTCATAACTATAAGCAGTGGCTCACGCCTGTAATCCCAGCACTTTGGGAGGCCGAGGCAGGTGGATCACCTAAGGTCAGGAGTTTGAAACCAGCCTGACCAACATGGTGACACCCCATCTCTACTAAAAATACAAAAATTAGCCAGGCGTGGTGGCAGAGACCTGTAATCCCAGTTACTTGGGAGGCTGAGGTGGAAGAATCACTTGAACCCGGGAGGCGGAGGTTGCAGTGAGCCAAGATCGTGCCATTGCAGTCCAGCCTGGGCAACAGAGTGAGACTATGTCTCAAAATAAATAAATAAATAAATATTTAAACAATATTGTGAAGTTCTAGCTAGGTACTGTTGGCCAACAAGAATCTGATTTTGAAATATTGTCTGTCTTTGTTCCAAAAAGGAGTTTGGCAAATATTAGAATGGTGTTCAAAACATATAAGCACCAAACGAATACTTTCTCCTTTGATAAATCAGGAAGATTAAAAAAGAATCAGAAGAACAATTTCTTCCTAATATGGTTTGGCGTGATAAGTGTCATTTGTATTCCATCTAAAATTCTTTCATGAGTGATATGTTCATTACAATGGGGGGGGGGGTGTCCCTTTCTTTAGTTCATGTATAATAACTGGAAACATGTATATAGCATGTGGTATGTGCCAGGTACTCTTCAAGATACTTTACTTGTTTAATCTATTATCAGGTAAGGAAACAGAGGCTTGGAGAGGTTAAACAGCTTCTCCTAGCTAGAAAGAGGCAGAATTGTTTGATTAAATCAGGTCTGTTTGATTCCACAGGCAACATCCTAAAGCAGAGGTTCCTTCTAACTGCTCACTTGGGACTTTTAAATGAAGCCATTAGGTACTTCACTTCACTTCCTTGTAGCGTGCCAGAGTGGTTCCTGCTTCAGGGCATCAGCCTGGGGCCACGTCAGGACCTACCTGCAGTTAGGTTGATTAGGACCCTGGCAGGGCTGTCAGGTACAGCCACAAAGCAGGCTGTTTCTGACTGTGTTCCCACACTTTCTCGGGCATCCACCCTAGGTGTATGAATTTGCTTCTTCTTTATAACAAACTACCTCTAAACTGCACGCTAGTCTACAGATCAGCTGGGCAGTGCTGTTGATCTCGGCCGAGCTTGCTCGTGTGTCTTTGGTCAGCTAGCAGGTTATGTGGGGCCTGGTTGATCTAGTATGGCTTCACTTGCGCATCTGGCACTTGGATGTGTGTTAGTTGGAGCAATAGGGGGCCTGGACCCCGAGGGTCTCCTCTTCCAGCAGGCCACTTGGACTTATTCACAGGGCAGATGGGCACAGTTCAAAGGGTCTGAAAACACAATCGTTCTGCAGGATGAGCTTTGGAACTGGTGCACCGTCTCTTCTACTGCATTCTGCATACTGGCCCTAAACAAGTCCTAAGCCATCCCAGATTCAAGATGTGGGGGGATAAGCTGTACCTCTTATGGAGAGAGACACATAGCAAGGGCGTGGCTCTAGGGAGGAATGAAGAGTGGTCAAGCGCAGCCTGCTATGCTGGTTCCTTCACCAGCCTCTCAGTTACATGAGCCAACAGGCTGAATCATAGTCATCTTTCTCTCCCCATGCCTGGCTCATGAAGGATTTGCCTGCCTAGCAGATACCATGGAATGAACGTGTGCTCCAGCCACTCTGCCTTCTCTCTCTTCTTTGACTTCTCTAAGCTTGTTCCTGCTCCTGTTCCCCTCTGTCTCTCTTCCTCAGGATCATGGCATTAGTCAGATCCTTCCCATCATTTTCATTTTAGCTCCAGTATCACCTCTTTGAGCCTTCCCTGACTACCCTTCCAGCATTCTCTAATCCCATCACCTTGTTTTTTTATCTTTTCTTTTTTCGTTCTATTTATTTATTTATTTGAGACGGAGTCTCACTGTGTCACCCAGGATGGAGTGCAGGGGCACAATCTCAGCTCACTGCAACCTCCACCTCCTGGGTTCAGGTGATTCTCCTGTTTCAGCCTCCTGAGTAGTTGTGATTACAGGCATGTGCCACCATGCCGGCTAGTTTTTGTATTTTTAGTAGAGGCGGGGTTTCATCATGTTGGTCTGGCTGGTCTCGAACTCCTGACCTCAGGCGATCTGCCTAACTCAGCCTCCCAAAGTTATACAGGGTTTAAAAAAAAAACTTTTCATAGCATCTGTAACTATTTAAAATATTAGTTTGACTTCCTCTACTAGAATGTAAGCTTTGGGAGAGCGAGGTCCTTGCCTGTCCTGTTCTCTGTTACTTCTCTAGCTCCCAGAATGGTGGCTGGCACTCAGGGGGTGCCCGACACACATAATTGTCAAGAACATGCTACATCAAGCCCTGAGCGGCTTTGCCATGGCTCTTCTTGCGACTGCAGGCCTTGGTGCCAGCAGCCACCCCAGTTCCAAGAAATGGTCTCTTGCTGGCCAACTTAGCGGGAAGAACTGGCAGGGTTCCCGTTACAGCACTTCTAGGTGGCTGCTTTTCCCCGAGTCCGTGTGGCTTCTCCATGTCTCTCTGGTGGAGTCACAAGTGGTGGAAATTCACTTAGGCCAACTTAGACCAAGAAGTGGAATAGTTAATAGTTAAATGTCAGTCTGGGCAACATAGCAAGACTTCGTCCTTCCAAAAATTTTTAAAAAATATTAGCTGGTGTGGTCGTGTGCATCTATAGTCCCACCTACTCGGGGGCCTGTGGTGGGAGGATCGCTTGAGCTCAGGAGTTGGAAGCTGTAGTGAACTATGATCATGCCACTGCACTCCAGCCTGGATGACAGAGCAAGACCCTGTCTCTAAAAAAACAAAACAAAACAAAAATTAATAAATGAAAGTTAAATATACAGTCTCTGGAGGTATCCTGTTTGGATTCAGATTCTGGCTCTGCCACTTCCTAGCTGGGCCACCTAGAGGAAGTTACTTAACGTCTCTGTGCCTCAGTTTTTCACCTACAAAAATAGGGTAGAGTATAAATTATGAACTATCTCACAGGGTTGTCAGGAAAACTAAATTTCATGTATGGAAAGCACTGATCGCTGAGCAGATGGTGAGCATCTCTGAGTGGGAGCTCCTGATGCCATTATTATTATTATTATTATTAGAGGTTATCATTTGTGATTGAAGAGCAGGAACTTCAGCTGGGCTTCAGGAGCAACTGGATAGAAAAATGGAAGACTTGGCCCGGCCTGATGGCTCATGCCTATAATCCCAGCACTTTGGGAGGCCAAGGTGGGCAGATCATCAGAGGTTAGGAGTTCAAGACCAGCCTGACCAACATGGTAAAACCCCGACTCTACTAAAAAAATTAGGTGGGTGTGGTGGCAGACGCCTGTAATCCCAGCTACTTGGAAGGAGGCTGAGGCAGGAGAATTGCTTGAACCTGGGAGGTGGAGGTTGCAGTGAGCTGAAATCATGCCACTACACTCCAGCCTGGGCAACAGAGTGAAACTCTGTCTCAAACAAAACAAAACAAAAAACAAAACAAACAAAGAAACAAAAAAGGGAAGACTTATTGGGAATGCAGGCAGCTGTGCGATTTCACCTTCTCTTTGTTTTTGGACCACCATGGGTTTTCTGGTTCTTCTTTGGTTCCTGCAGGTCTGCCTTTCTCCTTTCTCTGTTGACAGTCTTTCTTGGCCTTTGTTTGCAGTGGGTCAACCATGTGCTTTCTGGCCATACTTCACACTTAATTCCCAACTGGGACAGATAGCATTTCTTAAGTCTAATTCCAAACTTCTGGGATAATCTGATTGGCCTTCCTTGGGTCAGAAGCCAGTGGATAGGGACGTGGAAGACGCTATAGCTGGGCTCTACCCTTGTAGGTGAGAGGAGCGGTTTCAGGAAAGTCTGCCAGGGATGGGCTGAGACCTTAAGAGATGTCAGCTAGACTTAGCCCCTGTCAGTATATCTGCTTCTTGGTCCCGCTCTTCATCCTGCTTTTCAAGGTTTTCAAACATATACTCCTACTCAGTCTCACGAAAATTATTATTTTTAAAATACCCTTTAGCACATTTACCTCTAATGATACTAGATTGTTGCCTTCTGCCTCTGTAAATCACTCGGTCATTTCCTCGTCTTGTATTTGGCTGTCATGAATGTGGAAATCTCACAGAACCCTTGAATTTCAGAGTTGGAAGGGAAAATTGCTTGTCTATGCTTGTAAAAAATACACACACCTACACCCACGTACTCATGTATTTACTAAAATAGTATTAGGCTAAATATTCGGTTGTACAACTTTCTGATTTCAGTAACAATGTCTGTCTTTCCATGTCAGAACAGATAAGACATTTGAAAAAAACGTCAGCATAGGATTTTGTTCTATGGATGAGCTAAAAGTTCTTTCACCTGTCCACAAATTTCCACCTTGTCCATGTGCCTTATATATCATAAATTCTGAAATCCCATGTAACATGTCAGCTAGATTCTGCCTATAACTGAGTAGCAATGAACCATCACATCTCATGTTCTAGATTTGGGGTCACAATTTCAAATTCCTACAGGGGCCAGGCAACTGTCTTAGATGTGTGAAACATCCTAGATATAAGAAATGGCTGTAAATGAAACCTTAAGAGTTTTTATAAGCATACAAAGAAGTATGTAATATTTTGAAACATACTTATTTTTTGGTATACCCACACAGACCTAGCATTACCAGATTATTCTCTCTCTTTTTTTTTTGCCCCAAGAGAGGCAGAAAATTAGTATATTTATGGAAGCTTTCCTAATTTTGAAGTGTTGGTAAGTTGATTATTTTTAAAAAACTAAAAACCAACTTGCAGGCCAAACAAAATGTGGGCCACCAATGTGTAATCACTGATGTAGATAATGTACTTCAATTAATCTAAAATCATTAACTATTTTTTGGCAGCCCTCTCAGACTGCTGACTTACTGAGCTTTTCATCTAATGAAATCCTTAAGTGATTCACAAATACTTAATCTGAAAACCTCTTAATCTAACTTGTGTTCCTGGACTTGTAAATTGGGTTTCTGGACCTTAATACTTGCTCATGTTAAATCCATTCTGTTACTTATGTTTAAGGTCCTACATCTGCCTTCCAGCCTGGTCACCCACCTTTTCAGCCATATGTTGTTTTTGAATTCAACTCATTTGATTCCTTTCTCTATGTTCTTTTTTTTTTTTTTTTTTTTTTAGACAGGGTCTTGCTCTGTTGCCCAGGCTGGAGTATGGTGGCATGATCAGGACTCAATGCAACCTTGACTTCCTGAGCTCAAACGATCCTCCCACCTCAGCCCCTGCAAGTGGCTGGGACTACGGGCATATGCCACCACACCCGGCTAATTTTTTTGAATTTTAGTAGAGATGAGGTCTCACTATGTTGCCCTGGCTGGTCTTGAACTCCTGAGCTCAAGTGGCACTCCCAGCTCAGTCTCCCAAAGTGCTAGGATTACAAGGGTGAACCACCACGCCCAGCCTCTCTGTGTGTTATGATAAAAAAAAAAATATTGGATGAGACAAGACTGAGGATGAAGACCCAGGGCCCCTTTTTAGCAGAGCTTACCAGCAGGTGTCCAAGGACTGAATTTCCCTTCCTAGACATGTTTTGCTTCAACTAAAAAGTGTTAAATGTGTGTGTATATATATGTATATATATGTGATATACATATACATATACGTGTGTGTGTATATATATATGACCCATATTTAAAAATAGGATAATTTCATAATGAAATACTTGTATTGGGTATCTTTTGAAAAAGCATCATAACTGAGAACCCAAGTCTGCATTCCTTCATGGCACCAGGGCTAGAACTGAGAAGTGGCTGACTTTTTGGGATGGATATAGGCTCCTCTAGTCACCCTGTATGCCTCATTTTACGTGACTGCCCTGGCCCCATAGGTGTTTATGTTTGCCACTCTTTTAGAGGTCCCTCTAAGGTTGACATACATTCATTGATTGAGCAACTCATTTACGCACGCATGCAGTCATTTTTTGGACCCCTCTCTATGTGCTCTGCACAATGCGAGGTGTGGGATATAATGGTGACCAAGACAGATGCCAACCACTCACTCACAGATCCCACAGCCTACCAGGGAAGCCAGATATGGAACAACTATATACGTAATTTTACTTGTAAGTGCCACAAAGGCAAATTGCATTAAGCAGTGCCATTTGGCTGTGAAAGTTTAGCTTATCACTAGTCCACCAAACTGTCTGAGAAGACAGTATATTTTCCGTCATTCCCAAAAGACTATTGCAAGCAACATTGAGGAATGGTTTGTTAAACTCTAGGGATATATTCCACATCACACTTCCCCCGTCCACCAGATTAGCAACTGTCCAAGGACAAAACAAAACACACACTAAAAAGGAAATGGGGTTAGGCTGATATGCCTCCCTCTCCTTATGCTGGTTCTTTTGTCTGCAGAAGCCACGGTTTCTTTTTCTTTTTGAAAAACAGAATGACATTTGCGTACCTCTGTGCGTTTCTCTTTCTCCAGGATTCTTCTGGGATCCTAGGCAGTGTGGTTTGGTGATTTCACTGGTGAGATCTCTTGGAGCCCTGGAATGCAATTCATCTGGGTCAGAAGAGTTGAACTAATTTAAGGACATCTGGGTGCTTCATTGATGTATTTGCTGTGCTCTGTTCCTTCAAAATACGACTACTCAAAACAATGTTCAGCTGGGGAAAGTGGTTAACACTAGAATTTTCTTTTTTTCTGAGAGCTACGTGATAGGGAAGGTGGATGGAAGAAACATATCTTTTCAAAGTCCTTTAGTTAGAATCCTTTGGTTGCAAGTAACGTAAATGAACTCTGATTAACGTAAGCAAAAATGAATTTATTAGAAGGATATGGGGGGGGCAGACAGAGATGTGAAGGAAAAGATGAAGAAGTAGGCTTTAGAAGGTTCTGGAACCAAAGAAATTCTGGGGATCTAGGAAGCAGGGACTAATGACCTTTTCCTTCAGGACACCACCGATGGGGTGAATAACTCTGTAAAAGATGCAAATTTCCCAGCCTAGGCAACATAGTGAAACCCCATCCTTTAAAAAAAAAAAAAAAAGACCAGGCACGGTGGCTTATGCCTATAATCCCAGCACTTTGGGAGACCAAGGCGGGCAGATCACCTGAGGTCTGGAGTTCGAGACCAACCTGACCAACATGGAGGAACCCCGTCTCTACTAAAAATACAAAATTAGCCAGGCGTGGTGACGCGTGCCTGTAATCCCAGCTACTCCAGAGGCTGAGGTAGGAGAATGGCTTGAACCCAGGAGGCGGAGGTTACTGTGAGCTGAGATCGCGCCATTGTACTCCAGCCTGGGCAACAAGAGCGAAACTCCGTCTAAAAAAAAAAAAAAAAAAAAAAAAAAAAAAAGGAAAGAAAAGAAAAATAGCCAGGTACAGTGCCTATAGTCCCAGCTACTGTGGAGGCTGAGGTGGGAGGATCACTTGAGCCCAGGAGTTCAAGACTGCAGTGAGCTATGATGGCACTATTGCACTCCAGCCTGGGCAGCAGAGGGAGACCCTGTCTCTTAAAAACAAACAAACAAAAAAAGCTAAAGTTTAGAGAGAATCTTTTCTAAAAAAGATGCTAAGTCTGGGGAAGGAGCTTCTGATTGTCCTGCCTTGAGTCACATAACCATCTCTGACTTGTTGACCCCTCCACAATCCCATATAAGACTCCCCAAGAGTACAATCTGAGCAGGTAAAGCCCGTGGGTGTTCCCCAAAGTCGGCCTTAACCTGAAGCCACTTATTTCACTCTGAGCTCATCACCAATGGCAAACTGCACTGTCAAAACTTTTTCTGTGCATTTGTCTGGGCCACTTAACTCAGGAAAGTTAGTTGTTCTATGTGAGTCCCCATGTTCTCATTGATTTCATGTCAGTCTTTAAGCTAGAAATCTGTATAAATGGTAATGGAGAATGGCTACATTGCACTTAGTATGTGTCAAAGCAGTATCCTAAGTGCCTTAGTGGCATCAGCTTAGTTAAGACTGACAGTACTATGAGGTGCAGTCACTTCTCACGTTTTTTTCTTTTTTTTTGAAACAGAGTCTCACTCTGTTATCCAGAGTGGAGTGCAGTGGCATGATCTCAGCTCACTGCAACCTCCACCTCCCAGGTTCAGGTGATTCTCATGCCTCAGCTTCCTGAGTACTTGGGACTACAGGCATGTGCCACCATGCCTGGCTAATTTTTGTATTTTTAGTAGAGATGGGGTTTCACCACATTGGCCAGGCTGGTCTTGAACTCCTGACCTCAGGTGATCCACCCACCTCGGTGTCCCAAAGTGCTGTAATTACAGGCATGAGCCACCGCACCCGGCCTGTGCAGTCACTTTTTGTCATTCACAGTAGTTATGTTCTGTAAAGTCACTGGAAACACTGAATTAATAAACAGTGAACCATTGCTCCTAGGTGAAATACAAAGTTGGGTTCCTGTGAGCCTCTGGTCACAGCGTTTTCATCCGCTGATCAACCCGTAAGCTTATTTTGTGTGTGTTTCTGTTTAAAGACACCTTAATATATATTGCTGACTCATTAACATCTTAACTCGCTGCCAACAGCACTCCAACTCATGCCTGATCAAAGCTTATATAACACACGCATGACACATCTCGGACCCCTTGCACTTAGGAACACCAGATAGCACTTCGCCATTACCCTATGGGATCATTTTACAGCAACGTCATCCTCAAAAAGCAGGAAAATGGGAAAAAACGTGCTGCTAATATACCACAGAAAGAATGCTTGTTTACAGCATGAGAGCTGAAGCCAGAAGGTAGAACATCATTTTGTTCATCCTCAGCTGGGAACACATGTTGGCTGACTCAAACATTTTGCCACTCTGTACATGTCTGCTAATGATCTTGAAAGAACCTTGAGTATGGATTGGGGGGTTATAAATAAATTTTAGCAAGAGGTGAATTTGCAAATAATGAGGATCGTCTATAACTCCTGTTATTAGCTCTAGTTAACAGATGGGGGAACGGAGGGGTAGAGAGAGGGTAAACAGCTCTCTGCAGGTCTTGCAGCCAGGGAGTATAGAGGAGGCTTTGTCATTCTGGGTGCAGAGCCTGTGTTCTTAAGAGGCGGTGTTGTGTTGGCTGGGCGTGGTGGTGGTTCATGCTGTAATCCTGGCACTTTGGGAGGCCGAGGTGGGTGGATCACTTGAGGCTGGGAGTTCAGGACCAACCTGGCCAACATGGTGAAACCCTGTCTCTACTAAAAATGCAAAAAAAAACCCAAAAACAACAAAAAAAGTGGGATGTGGTGGCACGTGCCTGTAATCCCAGCTACTTGGGAGGCTGAGGCAGGAGAATCACTTGAACTTGGGAGGCGGAGGTTGCAGTGAGCCGAGAACGTGTCACTGCACTCCAGCCTGGGCGACACAGTGAGACTCCATCTCAAAAAAAAAAAAAAAAAAAAAAAAAAAAAGAGGAAAGGCAGTGTAGTGGTTGAGTGCAGTGTGGCCCCTACTGAGAGCTGATTTTCATGTTTTGTGGGCACACAGGAAGTAGAGAATGCGGAGAGCTGGGGACTGAAGCAGTAGGAGATATGGGAGTAGGAAAGTGGTTTTCCTGAGTAAGTCTGGGCTGTTTTCATAGCCTAGGACGAGGTCCAGCAATACTCAACCCTGAGGTTTTCCAGGCACCTTCTCCTTGACATGAATCTCCTGCAAACAGATGTCATAGTAATCTGGGAATAAACCTTTGTTGTTGGTCCTTTAGCCATCCTTTTTTTGTTTGTTTAAGATGGAGTTCCACTCTGTCGCCAGGAGTGCAGAAGCATGATCTCCCCGGTTCAAGTGATTCTCCTGCCTCAGTCTCCCAAGTAGCTGAGATTACAGGCGTACACCACCACACCTGGCTAATTTTTGCATTTTTAGTAGAGACGGGGTTTCACCATGTTGGCTAGGCTGGTCTCGAACTTCTGACCTCAAGTGATCCGCCGGCCTTGACCTTTCAAAGTGTTGGGATTATAGGCGTGAGCCACTGAGCCCGGTACCCTGGTCCTTTAGCTTTGTAAGAGAGCAGCATAGTAGTTCAGAGCATAGGCTCTTGGGCCATAGCTTCCTGAGTTTGAATCCTAGCTCTGTTGTTTTTTAAGCTCTGTGACCTTGGGCAAGTCTTAACCTCTCTGTGCCTCAGTTTTCTCGTCTGCAAAATGGGATTAATAAAAACACCGATCTCATAGGATTGTTGTGAAGATTGAGTGAGTAAGTTTGCAGTGTTTAGGAAAGTGCCTGGTACACAAGACATGCTCTGAAAGTGTATTAATATTATTTGTCCTTAGATTCAGTGGTACCCTGGGGGAATCAAATCCCCACCCCCAAGCCAAGCAGCACGGTAGAAGCTAGGTCAGCTGTCAGGCTCCTGGGTCTTTTCCATTCTGCTGCAGGAGATGCCTGACTCACCTCTTGTGCTCACACAGATGACAGCTAAATAGAAGCGCTCTTTCCTCCTAGTATTAGCTTAATTATAGGGGCTCCCTGGAACAGTGTGGAAAATGAGCTTTGAGAATCCCCCTACCACCCATTGGCACCTGAAAGAGGAGTGAATGTTGCTTCCTGCCTCCTTCTCCCCCTCCTTCTCACATACGCCTTTGTCTTTGCGATTCTGCATGTTTAATTTTTAATCCCGGGATGGGTTCTGTTAGTTTTTGTGTATTTTCTCTGCCCTGGTTTGTGCTCCAAAAGGTCTGTTTGGGTCTCTGTGGGTGTCTGACAGCCTCTGCAGGCCTTTCTGAATTACATAACTCAAGCTTTGTGTTTTCTGTTTGTTACTGGGGGTTCTTTCTGTGCTATAATTTTACTCTTAGAAAATGAAGTAGGGTACTAGAATTTTCTCTGGGATCCCCTAGGGTTTCCTTCTGAATATTTTTTCCTGCCATATTTTGTTTGCTAAAACATTTTTTTTTCTTATTTCAGAAGCAATACATCTTCATTATAGAACATTACAACAAAATGCGGAGAAAGAAAATAATCTAATCAAGCAGAAATGTTAATACTTTGCTATCTACCCTTGTCTCTCTGTCTCTGTCTCTCTCAAACACACACAAATGGGGCCATGATGACATAAGAGACTATCTGCTTTTCAATTCACATTTCACCATCTTTTTTTGTGTGGTTCTGTAGTCTCCACTGCTTGGCGTGACCGTCCTTAACAGGTGCCCCGTGGATGGTCATGGGGATATTTTCCATTTCTCACTGTTATAAGCAGTGCTCTGATGAAACACCTTTTTTCTGACACTCCTAATTATGTCCTAAGAGCAGACTTCTAGAAGTTTTCAGCAGTGAGGTTAAAGGGAATGTTTGCCTCTCCTCTTCACTCTGTGATGCTACTAGGGGCCCAGGCCCATGAGTCTCTGTGTCCATCTTCCCAAGATGAAAGGCAAAGTATGGGCAGAGCATTGACAGGGCCCTGTGTTGACTCTTTTTGTCTCTTTTCCCAGTTTTTTTTTTTTTTTGAGACAGAGTCTCGCTCTGTTGCCCAGGCTGAAGTGCAGTGGTGTGATCTTGGTTCACTGCTACCTTTGCCTCTCAGGTTGAAGCAATTCTCCTGCCTCAACCTCCCAAGTAGCTGGGATTACAGGCACTCACCACCACACCCAGCTAATTTTGTCTTTTTAGTAGAGATAGGGTTTCATCATGTTGCCCAGGCTGGTCTTGAACTCCTAGCCTCAAGTGATCCATTTACCTCACCTCCCAAAGTGCTGGGATTATAGGAGTGAGCCACTGCGCCCTGGCCCATTCCTATTTGTTTAAAAAATATTTTCTTCTTTTTAGACTATTTAGCCACAGTTTTCCATTCTATTCCTTGGGATAGATGAAAACTTGATTTGTAAAAAATAATTACAAAATTTTAAAATCATGGTAAAAAAACACATAACATAAAATTTACTATCTTAACCATTTTTTTAAGTGTACATTATCATTTCAAGTACATTTACATTGTTGTGCAACAGATAGGACTTTTCATCTTGTAAAACTGAAACTCTATACCTACTGGCAATAACTTCCCATTTCTCCCTCCCCCTGAGCCTCTGGTAACCACCATTCTGCTTCCTGTTTCTATGAGTTTGGCTATTTTAGATGCCTCATGTAAGTGGACTCTTGCAGTATTGTCTTTTCATGGCTAGCTTCTTCTTTTTTTCCTCTTTTCTTTCTTTCTTTCTTTCTTTCTTTCTTTCTTTCTTTCTTTCTTTCTTTCTTTCTTTCTTTCTTTCTTTCTTTTTTCTTTCTTTCTTTCTCTCTCTCTTTCTCACTCTTTCTTTCGTTCTCTCTTTCTTTTTCTTTTTTTTCTTTCCTTTCTTTTCCTCTTTCTTTCTCTCTTTCCTTCTTCTTTCTTTTTTAGACAGGGTCTCCCTGTGTCTCGCAGGCCAGGCTGGAGTGCAGTGGTGCAAACACAGCTCATGGCAGCCTCCACCTCCTGGGCTCAAGGGATCCTCCCACTTCAGCCTCCTGAGTAGCTGGGACTACAGGCGCACACTACCATGCCCAGTTAATTTTTTTTTTCTTGATTTTTAATAGAGACGAGATCTTGCTATATTGCCCAGGGTGGTCTCAAGCTCCTGGCCTCAAGTGATCCTCCCACCTCAGCCTCCCAAAGTGAAGGGATGAGCTTCCCAAAGTGAAGGCGTGAGCCATTGCACCTGGCATGACTGGTTTATTTCACTTAGCGTAATGTCCTCAAAGTTCATTCATGTTGTAGCATATGTCAGAATTTTCTTCCTCCTTATGGTTGATTAATATTCCATTGTATGAATAGGCAACATTTTGCTTATATATTAATCGGTCAATGGACATTTGAGTTGCTTTCACCTCTTGGCTATTGTAAGTAATGCTGTTGTGAACATGGGTATACAAATATCCTTTTTTTTTTTTTTTTTTTTGTAGAGACGGGGTCTCCCTATGGTGACCAGGCTGGTCTCAAACTCCTTGGCCCAAGGAATCCTCCCACCTCAGCCTCCCAAAGTGCTGAGATTACAGGTGTGAACCACTGCACCTGGCTGAGACCCCACTTCCAATTCTTTTGGATATAGATCCTGAAGTGGAATTGCTGATGGTAGAAACTGTCTAGGGAAATTTTTCTGGAGATTTAGCTTCTAATTTCGCCACAGCTCCAGTGGAAACATCTATTAATTAAACTGGCATTTATTGAGGGCCAGCTTTGTTCCAGTCACTGAGCAAGGCTGGGGAGAATAGCACGGCTTAGATAGGTCCCCACCCTCATGGAGCTGATATTCAGCAAGAAGCCAGACAATACGCAGGTAAGCAAATTGAAGAAACAGGATAAGTTCCATCGGGGATAAATGTCATGAAACTGAATCAGGATTTGACAATGGAGTGATGTGGTGAGTGGCTACTTTAGATCAGAAAGGCCTTCCTAACCAGGTGACAGGTGACCTGAGAACTACAAGGTGGGGAGGAGCTAGCCACACAGAATTTGGGAAAATACCATTCTGGGCCCTGGGATGAGCAATGGAAAGGTCTTGAGGAGGAAACTGGCACGGCATGATCCTTGTTGCTGGGGTGTAGTGGGTGTGGGGCCAGATCATAAGGGGCCCCGTAGGATGAGCCTCTGTGCCAAGTGCAGTGGGAAGCCACTGGAGAGTTTTAGATAGGCGAGATGGAAAGGATCAGATTTGTACTTAACACACCTTCCATTGGCTGCTGAGTAGAGAATGGATTGTTGGGCGCTGGAGTGGAAGTGGGAAGATGAGTCAGGAGTCAACTGCGGATTTCTAGGTGAGAGATGGTGTCTTTGTCTGCAGGGACAGCAGTGC
The DNA here is from genome assembly GCF_047675955.1 of Chlorocebus sabaeus. Classification (NCBI taxonomy): domain Eukaryota; kingdom Metazoa; phylum Chordata; class Mammalia; order Primates; family Cercopithecidae; genus Chlorocebus; species Chlorocebus sabaeus. The sequence goes on from NC_132908.1 coordinate 21,799,817, forward strand.
AGAGGGGGAGACACAGGCAGATTTGGGAGGTAAAAGGACTTACTGGTAGATGGGATATAAATTAGAGGAGGGAAATGAATGCACAGTGGGGCACACGGTACACTGTACATATGACGTCTTTGAACTTCGTAGCAATCCCATAACCACATTTTGTAGATCTGTGTTGTCCAGTAGAACTATAACATGAGCCATAAATCTGAGCTGTGTATGTGATTTAAAATGTTCTAAGCAATCACATTAAAATGGTCAAAGGAAACAGGTGAGATGAATTGTGAGAATGTTTTCTTTAACTCAGCATATTCCAAATCTTCCCATATCAACATGTAATCATTATAAAATTATTAATGAGATATTTTACTCCCCCCGCCCCCACCCTTAGCAAGTCTTCAACTTTTGATGTGTATTTTACACATACCGCACATCTCAATTCAAACCAACCACATTTCAAGTACTCAGTAGCCATATATAGCTAGTGGCTACCATATTGGTAGCACAGTTATAGACGAGGAAAGGGAGGCTCAGAGAGTGTAAGTTCTTATGCAAGCTTATAGAGTTAGGACTTGAACCATAATTTGACTCTGGCACCCATGCTGTGCTCACGGCACTGCATCCACCCCTAGTGATGAAGGCATTTTCAATATAAGCAAAAGTCCTGGAGATTTCCCCACATCATATACATGGGGACATAGGAACTAAAATTTGTCATATATTTATATTTTCCTTTCCAAAGCAGATCAACCCCAAGTTACTTCCATTAGCTCTCATTTTCTGCCTTTCTTTGCGAAAGCACTTCATTAAAAATTGTGAACTTTCTCTTTGCCTTCCCTTGTGGGCTTCCTGTTTGAGCACCACATCCTAGGTACCCTGGGAACTGAACCATCTCCTTTTCTTTTTCTTTTTGAGACAGTGTCTCACTTTGCCACCCAGACTGGAGTGCAGTGGCGTTGACCATAGCTCACTGCAGCTTCAATCTCTTGGCCTAAAACAATCCTCCCACCTCAGCCTCCTAAGTAGCTAGGACTAGAAGAATGCGCCACCATGCCTGGTTAATTTTTTTATTTTTATTTTTTGTAGATGCATGGTTTCACTCTGTTGCCCAGACTGGTCTTAAACTACTGGACTCAAGCAGTCCTCCCACCTCAGCCTCCCAAAGTGCTAGGATTACAGGTGTGAGCCACAACACCTGGCCCATATCTCCTTCTCTTTTGTGGCATTCTGGTAGCCCTTTGGTTCATGAGACCATTTAGTTGTTCAGCAAATATGGATGATTGAATGGATATAATAGGTCCAGAGCTTTTGGGATCAGACACACTTGGATTTGACTCCCAGGTTCACAGGATGGATGATCTTGGGCAAGTTATTTAATTTCTCTGGATTTTAGTTTCCTTGCCAGCAAACTCAAGTAGTAATGCCTTCTTTTAAGTAGTTATGGTGAAGATTATAAGGAATCAATAATAATTATAATAATAAGTAATAATGATACATGTTGTTTATTAGAGCCTGCTGTACATCAGACACTAACTCAATGATTTAACCTTCCCCTGCTACCCTTTACTCTTATTATTTCTTTAGGAGTGAAATTCACTAATCATTATGCTTTTTAACTAATGGAATCAATTCTGTTTCTTAAGCAGATGGGAGATCCTGTGGCTTTTTACCACTGTCCACAGCTCTTTTTTATTTTTTGAAACGGAGTCTTGCTCTGTCACCCAGGTTGGAGTGCAGTGGCTCCTTCTCGGCTCACTGCAGTCTCCACCTCCCTAGTTCAAGCAATTCTCTTGCCTCAGCCTCCCGAGTAGCTGGGGTTATAGGCGCCCGCCACCACGCCCAGCTAATTTTTGTATTTTTAGTGGAGATGGGGTTTTACCATGTTGGCCAGGCTGGTCTCAAACTCCTGACCTCGTGATCCACCTGCCTCGGCCTCTCAAAGTGCTGGGATTACAGGCATGAGCCACCGCGCCTGGCCTATCCACAGCTGTTTTCCCCTCTTTGCTCCCTTTTGTGGCACTCACTTCTGATTCACTCTCAACTCTGATTTCCAAGCTACCCAGCTCCTTCCCCTAGTGTGAATCTGTATTTGCACTGGATTTGTTTTTAAATGGGAAAAGAAAGCCACCATGTGCTGGAAGATACATATTTCAGACACCAGGAAGCTGGTGGGGAAATATTTTTTGGATGTCTTTCTAGATCTCTTAAAAATCCTATGAGCCATCACCAGGTTGATCTTGTAGTAAGGTGGCCTTGGCCTTAGTGTATTTCTTTTTGACTTGATATTGGGCGGCAGGAGGTTTGAGGAGTGTGATACTAACAACATTAAGAATAGCGAACTTTCGTTGATTGATGGCCATGTGCTGGAAATGTGCTAATAAATTACATTTATTTTCTCTTTGGATCCTCAGACCAACTCTTTGAGACAAGTGTGTTTTATTACAGTTGTAGAAACTGAGGTTCTAAGAGGTCAGTAGATTTGCTGAAGGTCACAGAGCTGGGATCCAAATCTAAGCCTCACAGCAAGAAGTATCCTTAACCATCATCTTTGCTGTTGGTTGGCATTAGACTGGCTGTGCTAAGAAAGTTTCCTTTGACTTGCAGATGGATCAAGGCTTTTCTTGAGAGAGACTTCTTTTGCCTGGTTCTCCTTCTTGCTTCTTATACCCTAGGAGACTCAGTTTTTCTCAAATCCCAGTCTGTGGGACTTTGGGCAAAACATTCAACATCATCTTTACCTCTTAGAGTCACTGTGAGGGTTGGACTATGGTGTGTTAGGTTTTTTATGTTTGTTTGTTTGTTTTTTTGTTTTTTGTTTTTTAAATGAAGTCTCACTCTGTCGCCCAGGCTGGAGTGCAATGGCATGATCTTGGCTCATTGCAACCTCCGCCTCCTGGGTTCAACCGATTCTCCTGCTTCAGCTTCCCGAGTAGCTGGGATTACAGGTGCACACCACCACGCCTGACTAATTTTTGTATTTTTAGTAGAGACGGGGTTTCACCGTGTTGGTCAGGCAGGTCTTGAACTCCTGACCTCAAGTGATCCACCCTCTTCAGCATCCCGAAGTGCTGGGATTACAGGCGTGAGCCACTGCGCCCGGCAGTGTTAAGAGTTGAACAGAGTTCTTGGCTTCAGCAGGTGCTCAATGTGGGTCTATCATTATTACGGTTTTCATTTATCTCCTTTTATGCCTCATGCTCTATCTGTCTCCTTCATCTCTGCCTGTAGCAGCCACAGACACTCTCTTTCCTTGGTGCATATCCCTCCTTCCCACTTTCCTAACTTCAGCCTGACTTAGTTCTCTACCTGTCAGCTTGGACTTAAGGAAAGGAAGTTCTCTTTTCTTGGGGGTGGGGGTCACTGGGGCCATGGGCGTCTTTCCACTCCCATTTCTTTTCCAAAGCTGGCTCTGGAATGAATCTGTAAATCCCAGGGCATTGAATGGGTTTTCTTTCTTTCTCTTTCTTTCTTTCCTTTTCCTTTCCTTTCCTTTCCTTTCCTTTCCTTTCCTTTCCTTTCCTTTCCTTTCCTTTCTTCTCTCTCTCTTTCTTTTTCTTTGTCTTTCATTCTGTCACTGAAAGCAAATATTGTATTGTAGACAGATATGCTTGTAGGGTGGAAATAAAATGCCCCATTCCTTTAAACGTATTTCGTTTTTCATTTTCAATTCATGGAGTATGTGTGCAAGTTTGTCACATGGGTGTATTGCATGATGCTGAGGTTTAGGCATTGAACTTGTTACCCAAATAATGAGCATAGTACCCAGTAGGTAGTTTTAAAACCATTACCCCCTCCTCTCCCTCCTTTCTGAGTGCCCAGTGTCTGTTTTTTCCATATTTGTGTCTGTGTATACCCCGTGTTTAGCTCCCACTATAGGTGAGAACATGTGGTATTTGGTTTTCTGTTTCTCGGTGATAATTCACTTAGGATAACGGCCTTCAGCTGCATCCATGTTGCTGCAAAGGACCTGATTTCATTCTTTTTTTATGGCTGTGTAGTATTCCATGGTGTATATGTACCATATTTTCTTTATCCAGTCCGTTGTTGATGGACACCTAGGTTGATTCCGTGTTTTTGCTCTTATGGACAGTGATGCAATAAACATGAGAGTGAAGGTGTCTTTTTGGAGGAATGGTGTGTTTTCCTTTGAGTGTATACCCAGTAATGGGAATGCTGGATTGAATGGCAATTCTAGTTTTAGTTCTTTGAGAAATCTCTAAACTACTTCCCAGAGGGGCTGAACTAATTTACAATTTCACCAACAGTGTTAAGAGCATCCTTTTTTCTCCATAATCTCTCCAAGGCACTGTATAAGCTGTCTGAGTGACCAGCAGGCAGTATGCTTGAAGGATTCTCCAGCTGGGGGTGCTGGGCCCAAAGGCTAGCAGCATATGGCCCTGGCCTTTTTCTCTCCAGCAGGGTCCCCATGATCTTCCCAGGTCTAGTTTTTTCTTGAGCACACCTGCATCTGACAGTTACTTGCAAGAATCTGACTTGCTGAACTCTCATTTCTCCCTCCTCCTTTAGCACATCAAGTCCCCTTCTTTGCTTTCCCAGCCTGGTTCTTGCAAGGACTACCTAGAGGAGGACTTCAGGCAAGCCCTTTCTCCCTAGTGGACTGCTGTGTTCTCACCAATAAATCGATGCTCTCTCTAGATTCAGCCTGCCTCTTAGGACAGTTGCTGAGTTCAAGTGACTTTTGAGGTTGTTGAGTTGAGACACTTGGACCGAACAGTGGAAGGCACAGCTTGGCTCAGCTAAAGGAAGCCCCATGAAAGCTCTCTGAGTGGGCCTGTTGGCTCCATGAGTTGGCAGGCTGGCCCTCCTTTGGAGATAGTGAGTCCTCATGGGTTGTAGCAGGGCCAGGCCACAGGAGCAGACTGTGTGGAGGGGAACATTTAGGGCCATCTTCCTTGCTACCTTTCTGTGATCCCTTTACCCAGGAAGCTGAAAGCTGTCAGCAAGCCAAAGGGTGCTTGGTAACTGTTTCTTTTTTAAGTGTGTGCTGGTGCCAGGGAGGAGGAAATCCTCAAAACCCATTGTGTCTGACTCAGGCGCCATTGGTTTGGCCATAACCACTAGTTTGTCCTCCCTCCCTCTGCTACCCTCGTCATGTCTGCTTTTTCTCAACCACAACCTGTCTGGGCCATCGCTGGGTTGGCCAGGGCTTGATCATCTTTTTCTGTAAGGAGTTATCCCTTCCTCATCTGCCAGGATGGGGCTACTGTGTGGGGACTGGGTAAGAGGCTTGAGGTTGTAAGAGGGCTGGAAGGGTGTCACTGGCAAGCACACATTATGTCTTATATAGGTCCCTGGCCTTGTGCTTCAGACCCTATCACAGCTTTTCCACAGCTGGGGTTGTTGAGAATGTAAGTGGTGACATAGCTGGATGGCTAAGATGGGGGGAGTGTGAGACCTGCAAGCGTGTGAGTCTCCTTCTGCTAGCAGGGTGTGAATGAAATGTACTTATTTTCCCAATAAATTTGACATGACTGGTCATTCATCCACCCACTTACCCACCCATCCACCCACTCAGTCATATACCCACCCATTCACTCATCCATTCATCCATCTGTCCGTCCATCCATCCATCCATCCATCCATCAAGCCACCTACCCATTTACCTACCCACCTATCCACCCCGCCCATCCACCCACCTACCCACCCATCTGCCCAGTAACCCATCCATCCATCCATCCATCCTTCCATCCATCCATCCATCCATCCATCCATCCATCCATCCATCCATCCATCCACATTCAACATAGTGTAATGATTAAGGGCATAGAGTTTGGAGTTACCCTGCCTAGGTTTGAATCCCAGCTCTGCCACTCATCAAGCATGTGATCTTGGTTGAGTTTTGAAACCTCTCCTTGTCTCAGTCTCCTCAGCTATAAAATGAGATTGGCGTTGAAATTAATAACAGAGCCTCCCTTACAGCACAATATATAAGGTTATGCGAGTCAGTATGTGTAAGGTGTTTTCAGTAGCGCCTGGATCATAGCACTGCTATCTAAGTGTTAGCTGTTAGCATTATTGCATCTATTCACCTGTTTATCATCTATAATAATCATTAAAGGTCTTCAATAAATATTTCTGGTCTTTGGCCTTGCAGGCCAATGGAAGGATTGCACTGTTTGCCTCCCTTGTGGGTAGGTGGGGCCATATGAGTAGCTCTGACCAGTGAGTTGTGATCCAAAGTGATGTAAGTTCACTTTTATGCTGGGATATGTAATTGCTGGTTCTAGATTATCCAGAAAAAATCTTTGAGTTATGGCTGCTCTATCAACTTGCTCCTGGAGACATAGAACTGTTTCCCTAGCTGATCAGGCATGAACCTGTAGTATGTGAGAAAACCAAACTTTTGCCTATTTTGAGGGTTATTACTGCAGGATAACCCAGTTCTATCTCTGTCTCTCTCATCTATCATCTATCTATTTATAATAATACCAGTCTCATTTTATTTCCCTTCCCTTTTCTTTTTGGCACCTATTACTAGTTGGCATTTTCTTACGTTTTTTTGGGATTTCCCCCCAAAATTTATTTGTTATTAATTATAAGAATATGCTTTCCATGAGAAAAAGGACTTGTTTATTCACTTATCTAATTGCAATAGTTAGAGTGGTACTTCACACATAGTAGACACTCAGTACATATTTTTAAAAAGAATAAATCAGTTAACGAATGGATCTGTTTGACTTTTAGGAGGTCCTATTGAATACTGCATTTTACAGCTCCTTGAAAATCCTTCCCGAGGCAGCTAATATTTAAGAAGGAACACCCTGACCTTTCACTCTCCAATTTTATTGCCTATGTTAGGCATATCTGTAAGAAGCATAAGGGTTTGTCAGGAGCTATTATGATTACTTATTCTACAACCCCCAGCTCAACAAAGAAGGGAGAGGCTTGAGTGTTTAATTAGAGAAGCTGGCCAGTTGTGGTATCATGATATCAGCTCTACATCCAATGCCCAGTTTTCAAGGGGTTGTGTTGCTCTGAAAGGCCTGGCGAGGTTGATGAGCATCTTAATGAAGCCACTTGTGAAAGAATGCCACGTGTCCGTCCATCACATTGACCCAGGAAAGGAGCTTTCACAAAAGACAGCACAGAAATTTTGCAGGCTCGGACCAGAAGGGAATTTGTCAGTGTTTAGCTTGGCTGACATCCCACACCCTACCTTCTTGTGCAGTTAGAATCCCTTCTAGTGTAATGTGTGAAAAACCATAGGCCCCCTGCCCACGCCCTCCTAGAGCTGTATCACCAACAGCTTTCAAGTGTGTGCAAATTGGGAGACGGCTGGATCCCACAACTCCGGGTGACATTTGCTGAAACAAATGCCTGTTAATAAGTGGTACAATTGCCTTCGTCTCAGTGATAAAGATGTACCTGTTACTGGGAGCCCTTGAGAGAAATCTTTGGTGAAGGTCTTCACACTCATTTTAATTGGCGATAGACAGATGTGTTGAGAAAGCTTAAAATTTTTTTCTCTATCCGTCTCAATTAGAATGTTATGAAATAGCACCCCCTTTGCTCTTCTGTGCTTATGCCCTAGACTTTAAAGACTGACAACGCGAGTGGTTAAAAAATCTGCATTGCTTCAGGATGCAGTATCAGCTGAGTTGGTGGATTAAATCATTTTAAGGTCCCGAAAATGATTCTCAAACCTTGCTTTGCAAAGCCCCAGAGCTTTTAAGAGATGAGCCTGCTATTTCCAAGACAACATTATTTCTACTTCGTATTAATACAAAACATTAAAATACACATTGTCTTTGTAATGTAGTTTATTAATTCAAAGCACTTGCATTCCCATTTATCTGGTCTTCATACAAAACCATGTATGAGTGAGTAGGCAGATGGTCTTATTTATTACTTCGTTCAATATGTGGATTTTTGAGTGCCTACCGGTATATAGCACTGAACAAAAGAGAAAAATACTAGTTTCAGTGGGAGCTCAACACAGTCTGAGGGGGTATATTGGGCCCATTTTGCAGAGGAAGAAACCTTGGTTCAGGAAGGGAAAGCGAATTCTGAAGTTTGACATCAAGTTAGCTTCAGAACTAGAATATCTGCCTTCTAATCTCAGCCTATCACCTATCTCAGGCTCTGTCTCCATGATACCATGTGAGTGGAACCAGCTCATTAACATAGGGATGGATCAATCAGCATTTATTTTTTTTAACAGGATTGGAAATCTGCATTCCTTGATCACTCAGTCTATATAGGGTGAACTTACAACGGCCCTCATGCTTAATCTTGAAATACAGGGATGGTCTGAGGGAGTGTGCTGGAGACCCTGCTGAGATCTTTGGACAACTCCTCTCCAGTCCACTACCTGAATCCTTTCTCTTCTCCTCAAAGAATATCTGAGACTATCCACATGAAGAGTAAATAAAGGGAAAAGTAAGAAGGAAACATGAGACAGAGAGGTAGCAGGAGCAGAATGAAACTTGAGTCGCAGAGGGAGAAGCCAAGAAAGCTTACTGGACTTGGAGCCAATAAATTGGCCATGGCATGAAGGCTTTTGCCAGCAATATGGCAGCTCATTCCCGCTCTTTCCATTTTCTTTTCCCAGCTGTGCTGCCAAGCACCATGCTTAGGCTGGTTTAACAGAGATTATGCTAGGAGGATTTTCTAACATTCATGCCCCGATTACCCCTTATCGGATTCCTTAGCCATAGCCTTCAGTGGCCTCAGAGAATTCCAGGTTCAGCTCTCTGAACAGTTCAATGACTGTTTATAAGTTCTGACTTATGATCAAGGCAGGAAATGTGAAAAGCATTTTAAAAAAGGAAAAAAAAATCATCCGGTGTTGTTAACGTTTTTATGTTATTCCAGTATTTTTCCATGCATACAAATATGTGTACTTTTATTTTTCACAAGAGTAGTCTCATACCATAATATTGTTTTATAGCCTTCTTTTCTACTGTGCTCTAGTGTAAACATTTTACTATATCAAATCTTTTTCCACAAGAGGATTTTTAATTACTACATAGATTTCCATTGAATGGATATACCTAAAATTTACCTAAAAAGCTCTTATTATTCAACATGATTCAACCATTGTTACAAATAACGTTGTTGTATATTTATCTTTATGGAAAGCTATTTCTGAATATTTCCTAAGGGCAAGTTCATGTATTAGTTAGCTTTTGCTGTGTAACAAATCATCCCACAACTTAGTGCTGTCAAACAATGACTGTTTACTTACCTCTGCAGTTCTGTTGGACTAGTCTGGAATCAGCGGACATAGGCTAGAGTTGGTTATGCATTTGCAATCAGCTGGGGAACTGCCTGGGATGATGGTGGCATCTCATCTTCCAGTAGGCCAGGTTGTTTCCATAGCAGTCAGAGTTGCAAGAGCAGCAAGGAGGCAAGCCCTGATGCACAAACTTTTTTTCAAGTTTTTGGTTGCATCACATTTGCTTCTGTCCCATAGGCCAAAGCATGTGATGTGGCCACGCCCGGAGGCAGTTCGAGAAGACATTACCAAGGGCATGGCTATAAAAGGCATGAAAGTCCTGGGACCATTATTGTAATCAACTCATCACAGTCCCTAAAATGGGAGTTTCTGGGTCAAAAAGTGTGATCATTTAAAAGGTTTTCATTGTCACATTGCTCTCCAGAGAAGTTGTAACTAATTTACACACCACCTAGAGTACATGCATTTCCACATTCACTTGATCACTGGATATAATCATTGCTTTAATTTCCCCCCAGAAAATAACACTGTTGCTTTTGAAAAGTACATGCTTTGTGAGGGAAGCCATCTTGAATGTTCCAGCTTCCAGGTGCAAGCACCTGCATGTGTGCACAGGTGATACCGTGTAGAACTGAAGAACCACCCTGCTGAGTCTAGCCAACCCAGAGAATTGTGAGGGGAAAAATAAATTATTTTTTTAAGGCAGAAGAAAAATGTATCTTCATTGTAAAAACCTGAAGCAATGTGGTACCTTTATCATCAATATCGTCCCCAGCACTTGATTCATTCTGACATTATGTTGTTGGGTTACATTTATTTCTATTACATTGAGGATCTTTGAGTCTATATTCATTAGTGAAATTTGTCTGCCGTTTACTCTTTTTTTTTTGGTCTGCTGTCTTTGACAAGTTTTTGCTATTTTCATCAAAACATCTGGGAAGTCTTCCATCTTTTCTTGTTTTTTAATGCTTAGGAAGAGTCTAAATGGCAAAGGATTTAGAATATTTTTTAAAAGTTTGAGTGGATTTACCATACTCCCAAAGCAAAACAATTTCTGGGCCTGGTGCCTTTTCCAGGATTAGTTATTTGATAATTCTTTCTGATGTATTCCAGAATCATTTTTGGTATACTTTAAAATGTGTTATGTTTTCTTAAGAATAATCATTTAATTGAATCTCCAATTTATTAGCATAAAACTATATATATTATCCTGTAATGATGTGAAAAATTGCCTTGCCATCTGCAATTCTCTTTTCTCATTCTTACTGAGTTCCTATTTTTAGTTTTTGAAAATTTCCTTATGAACTTTGCCAGAGTGTCACTGTTTTATTTTTCCTCTCAAACAACCACCTCTTAAATTTATTCTTCAATTCAACATTTTTCTGTTTCCAGATGCATTAATTTCTGCTTTTTAATTCTTTCCTCAGTTTTATCACTCTTCCTAGTTTCTTGAGCTAAATGTCCCTATATACTTTTAATTATATCTACTGATTTGTCAAAAATCGGATAGTATGCTTATCTCCTACTATAATAGTGATTTTTCAACACATCTTTGTATTTTTTTGAACAAATTTTGTTTTGTATATTTCTAATGTATTTTTATGTTATAGGAGTTATAGGTTCATGATTCTCCAGTCTTATTGTGAAGTTACTCGGATCTGAGTTCAAATTCTCCTCTGCTGCCTACCAAATGATGAACCAGTTTTAGATTCTCCTAAAAGCTTGGTGATAATAATGATGCGAGTGTTGCTTATTTTTAATGCTTAAATTAAATGACGTAATTGATGTTAAGTACTCATCATAGTGCCAGGCACGTGGAACACACACTGCTATTGGTCATATTGTTATTGTTGATGTACGCTTTATGAATATAAAATATCCATCTTTGTCCTATGTAATATTCTTACGCTTTACATTTTATTTGTCTGATAATTAATATTGCCACTCATGGCAGCTTTTCTCACTTTTTCATTTTCATTTTGGATCATGTTATTTTCAGCAAGTCTCATGGGAACCATGTATATTTGAATTCTATTTTTTCTTTTAATTATGAATCTTTACCTTTATTGGGATAATTCAATCCATTCACATTTTTTTGCAAGGCATAGCATTTGGCAAGTGTTTACTTCTTTCTTCTCCCAATCCACTTTCCTACCTCTGAAGATTTTAGAACCAGAATTTTTGAAAAAAATTAAATATATTTGATTTCCCGTGAATTGCTGTTGACACATGCATTATTTCATGCAATTCAAGACTTTTTTTAAAGATGTGACTCTCAAATTTATTTCATTATTCACTTTTTATGTTTTTTGGACCCATTTCCCTCTTATTGAATAACTGATTCATTAATCCAATCAACAAATATTGATTGAAAACATACTATATGCAGACACTGTGCTAGGGTCTGAGAGAAACGTATTTGATGTAGACCTGGTCTGTGTCTTCATTGAATCTACATTGAGAGGATGAAAGACACAAAAAGTAAATGGCAAATTAAAACAGATATAAAGGAAACCAATAAGGGTCTCAAGGAGAGAGTAGTGAACATGCGTGTGAGTATCCATTTAAGAATTTTAATGAGGAGATGCTTTTTGTGAAGGTGACATTTATGCTGGCACCTTAAGAAGTGGCATTAGCTGTGTGAAGAAAGGAAGGAAGAAAGGCATTCCAGGCAGAAGGACTAGCATGTGCAAAGGGCTTGAGAGGGGAAAGAGCCTTATCCTAATGTTTTCCTAGAAATTATTTTTAAATACTCAACAATTAGCTTTTGAATTAAAGGAATACACACAAGTGAAGTTAATCTCTTATAGGCGAAACCAAATGAAGGATTGGAAAATGCCTCTGAAGATCAGCTGGAAGGCTCTTCATCCATCCATCCACCCATCCCTTCATCCACTCATCCATCCATCCATCCATCCCTTCATCCATCCACCCACCCACCCACCCATCTATCCATTCATCCATCCATCCATCCACCCACCCACCCACTCATCCATCTGTCCATTCATCCATCCATCCAGTAAACATTCATTGAGTGACTACTGTGTGTCAGACCCTGTGCCAGGTGTTGATCACAAGTAACACAAGCACCTCCTGGAGAGCAGAGCCTAGTTGTGTACATGGGGGCCCATGATAATAAAGCTGGTGCTTCTGATGGAGTGGGATGTACAGGGGCATGGGGAAGGCACACGTGCTGTGCTCTGTAGAGCTCTGAGCAGGGAGGGAGGCAGTGGAAAAGAGCTGAGAGCAACTCCTGCCAGATGGCTTTATTCTTTCCCCTGAAGGAAGTGGGGACTTCGTGCTGTGACATGATACACAAGAACAGTGTTTCCTGTGGGTTTACAAGGGCATTTTGAACATAAACACCACAACTCGCCAATGTGTGAAAGAATTATTGTTTTTTTGCTTTTTCAGACTTTGTGAAGGGATAATCAGATCAATTTTATAAGTCTGGAAAACAGGTATTTTGGGGTGAATTTTAATGCACACATTATAGTGGCTGGAACCCTAACGAAAGGCAGCTGTCACCTGTTGGTGGGTTCTCTTAGCCACGTTGTTTGTTCATCTAGCTGTCACCTGGCAGCTTATGTCCTCCAGTTCCTGGAACTAACCAGTTATCTGCAACTAAGTTCTGATACTGGATCCTGTGTGATTTGACTCTAACCTCCAAGAACCTTACTGTCTTTAGCTGTGAAATGCGGAGAAGACTAGACTACTTGATCTCTCAACACTATATCTTTAAAGATAAATCATTTGTTCAGTCATTTGCCCTTTCTTCCACCCTTTTTCTTTCCCTCTCTCCCATCCACCCATCTACCCATCCACCCACCCATCTGTGTATCTAATATTTATGTTTATTATTTATTTATTTTGAGATGGAGTCTTGCTCTGTTGTCCAGTACAATGGCATGATGTCGGCTCACTGCAACCTCCGCCTCCCAGGGTCAAGCGATTCTTCTGCCTCAGTTTCCTGAGTAGCTGGGATTACAGGCACATGCACCACCACACCCGGCTAATTTTTGTATTTTTAGTAGCGACGGGGTTTCATCATGTTGACCAGGCTGGTCTCAAACTCCTGACCTCCAGTGATCTGCCCGCCTTGGCCTCCCAAAGTGCTGGGATTACAGGCATGAGCCACCGCACTGGGCCCTATCTAATATTTAATTGAGTGCCTGTTCTGTGCTAAGCACTGTTCTAGGTTCTCATCCAGTGGCCAGTAAAGTAGACAGTCCTCCCATCATAGAGCTTGCCATCTAGTAGGGAGATAGACAAGCAAATAATTACACAGGTAATAATACAATTACAGTTATGATAAGTATTACAAATGAGAAGAATGGGGTAGGTGAGCATGTGTATTAAGGCAATCGTTCTCATTTTGAGGGCCAGAGAACTCTTTCTTGACAAAGTGAAGTTTAAACAAAAGCTAGGTGAAGATTGGTGGAAAAGCATCCCAGGCAGAGGGCACAGCCAGTGTGAAGGCCCTGGGATAGGAAAGGGCATGGCACATCAAGGGAGGTAAAAATCCATAATGAAATAATAATATAAGCAATAATGGCAGCTACTACTGAAGGAAAACAGCCTATTTTCCAGGGACCATGCAATCCTTAACTATGGTTTTGATCAAATCATCTAACCTCCTTGCACCTTGGTCTGTATCTGTAAAATGGGGTGATAGTGATCGTGTGTACTTCATCAAGTTGTGTTGAGGCTCCAATGAAGTAATGTCTGGGAAATCCTTAGGTCTATGCCTGGACCATAGGAAGTGTTTAAGAGATAGTGGTTGTGACTGTTATTTTTATGAATGGTATTGGCTGAGAAAAACTTCGTTTTGCATCTCAGAGCTTGTCTTGGACCCTGTTGATGATTTCTATGTTGAGGTCACTCTTGGAGTTTCTGCAGAAGTAGAACTCTTGGAAGTCTGCCATTCAACATGGCCAAACGTGTGAAACAAGTGCTTCTCCTTCTGCTGCCACAGAAAGAAGGGCAGAGATGCCTGCCACAGCTTAGCCTTTAGGCAGCAGACACATTGGGATCAGTGATTGGCATTTGCAACATTGGTTGGCATCACAGAGGGCATGGAAGATCAAGGTAATAATTATCAAGGACAGTTCGGGGGAAACAGTACATTCCATTCCTTATCCATTGTAAGACCAGTACATTCTCTGCTCTTTAACTCTTGGGAATAATCTCCCCCAGACCTCTCTGCTGAGGATAAGGGTCATTTCTCTGTTTAAAATGTCAAACAGCAGCTTACTGGAGGAAACAGAATGGTGGAAATGCCATCTCAGCATTCAGAAAGCCCCAGTACCAAACTACGCGTATATATACATTTGAAACAAGCTTTGTAAATTACTTTTGTTCATTTGTAATTATCCATAAGAACTGTGTGTGTGTGTGTGTGTGTGTGTGCGCGCGCGCATGTGTGTGGTTTGTTGTCACCTAGGCTGGAGGGCATTGATGCGACCATGGCTCACTATACTCAAAATCCTGGGCTCAAGCGATCCTCCCACCTCAGCCTTCTGAGGAGCTGGGACTGTAGGCACGTGCCATCAGGCCCAGCAAATTAAATTTTATTTATTTATTTTTTGTAGAGATAGGGCCTTGTTATATTGCTCAGGCTGGTCTCGAACTCCCGGCCTCAAGTGATCCTTCTGTCTCAGCCTCCCAAAGTGTTGGGATTAGAGTTAGGTATGGAGAGAGAAGGAAATAAGGAAGACACAGTTATTACTTTTTAGGACCCATAATTTAACTCAAATGATTTTGCCCCCAGGTGGTATTTGGCAATGTCTGGAGACATTTTGTTTGTCACAACTTGGGGCAGTGGGGGTTGCTACTGGAATCTAGTGGGTAGAGGCCAGGGATGCTACTAAACAAAATATACAAGACAGCCTCACAACAAAGAATTGACCAGTCCAAAATGTCCACAGTGCTGTGGTTGAGAAACCTTGATCTAAACGCTTATAACATACCACTTCCATAAAGCCGAGAGATACCAATTCTTATGCAGTTATCACTGTGTACAGGAAATTGTGTGTGCATGAATGTGTGGATATAAATGGATAAAACCTTTGTCTTCTTTTCCTAGGTGTTTTTAGTTCCCTATTATCAATTGAAATAATTTGTTTTTGAACATATGATACAAAGTTTGAAATCCTACAGGTACAACAAGGTATACGGTGAATAAAGAATCTCCCCACTCCACTTTTGTCCTCAAGTCTTCAGTTCTCTTCTCTGGAGGAGTACTACTGTCACTAGTCTCCTATATAGTAGTAGACAGACATTCTGCATATGAATCTTATACCCTTAGTAGCACCTTACATACATTTTTTTTCCTTGTTGCCTTTTTTTTTCCTATGTGATGATGTATCTTAGAGATATTTTCATATCAGCACATGTAGAGCAGCCTCATTCATTTCAACAGCTGCACAGGGTTTTTTTTTTTTTAAATGTGGATGTCCCATACAGTCTTCTGTTGATGGGCATAGGTTATTTCTAGTCTTTTGCATAACAAACTGTGCTGTAGTGGATCTCCTTGTACCTAACTGTGGACACTCATGTGCAAGTACATCTGTAATCCAAAATCCTGCCAGAGGAATTTCTAGGTTAAGATGGATGGCATGCACATTTTAAATTTGGCTAGAGATTTCTGCAGTGGTGTCTAATCCTGTGCATTCATCATGCGACCCATTTCTAGTCCTTCTTGACCGCCCCCTCTCCCATGGGGATCCTGAGCTGATAGGGTCACCTCTGTCTCTCCCCTACACTGGAACAGCTCTCTCTAATCTACAAGATTAATTTTTTTTTCCTCATCAACATGCAATTGCCAAGGATGGCTTGAAAAATATTAATTATGTCTGTCATTCTGGGACTCTGAGCACGTGAGGGTTTGGGATATAATCTTTGCAAATTGCCCATAGTTCATACAGCACAGCAAGAGCCTCTCTCTCTGCAGCCAGTCCTTTATGATCGATCGTACCCACCCCCTCTCCCAGTGCGCTGTATCCTAAGGGTAAGTAGACAGCATGGGTTCTCTTGCTTAAAAAAAAAATCGTTAACTCAACGGGGGCGCCTGCTGCTTGATTGGGAGTATGTCGGCATTTAGAGCCTGCTGGCTGCAATCTCACTACGCAGACTGGAAGTTGTGGGGTGTTTTTATCGGCAGGAAACAGCTTTGAGAGCGGAAGGGGAGTTAGAGTAGATGGATAGATGAGGGAATTCGAAGAGGAGGAAGCCGTGGGAGAAATGTCTTCTAAAAAGACAGACGAGGCAGATTTCTCCGGCCCATCTCTCTGGAATGTCAAGTAGAAATGAAAGGGGAAGTTGAGTTAGTTCTACCAGGCCTGCCCAGCAACCAGCCTGTTCAGGTTCCCCGGGAGTTGCAGCCTGTTTTCTGAGACTGCGAGGTTCTCCTCCCTGAAATGTCTTGTGGGAATTGGCTGGTGGCAGCATTTTCTCTGAGGTCCCAAAGATTTGAGTGGCCAAGAAGACACCCTGCAATGACCATTCCCCAGCACTGGAGGCCACAAAAGTCAGTCTGGCTTTGCAAATACACGCTGTAAGTCTCAAAGCTGATGCAAACATCTCAGAGCTGGTGCAGACAGATACTGTGGCTGAGTGTGTGTGCCTTGGTCTTTATGGTTTCCCAGCTACTGGATTGGTACCTGGTACACAGTAAGCACTGAAAAAATATTCACCGAAAAAAAGAAAACTTGATGGCAGATATAGGTCTGGGTCTGTTGGAATTTTTACCTCCAGGAAGAGACTTGATTTTAACTCAAAGCCAGTTGATAAGCAGCCTCACCCAGCAGACAGAGGGTAGCTTGGGGGAAACTGGGGGTATGTAGGGTAGGGTGGGGCTCTTATCTGTGTGGACAATGCTATATATTTTCTGAAACTTGGATTTTTCTCCTTATAAGGGAGAAGATCCAAGAAGACAATGAAAAAATATTTGCCCCTGCCTTTACAAAAAATCACCTTTTAATTTTTGGAATAATTTCAGATTTTTAGAAAAGTTGCAAAACATTTACAGAGAGTTTCACTATATACCCCTCTCCCAGTTTCCCCCTAATGCTAACATCTTACGCAACTATGATGCCTTTGACCCTACCATTTCGAGGTTAACAATTAAGTTAGTATAATACTCTGTGCCGAACTCTATTCTATATCATTTTCCTGCAGTTGTTTATTTGACCCTTTCAGCATCCTTTGAGGAATAAGCACTGTTATAGCAGTTCCCATTTTACAGATGGGGAAGCTGAAGCTCAGCTAGACTCTAGCTAGTATTTGAAATCTAAGTAGTCTGGCTCCAGCTTCTCACCCCTCACCATTATTATCTGCACAGTAATGATAGTAGCTGTTATCTCTTGATGACAATGTATTCAGGAACTGAGCTCAAAGTTTTTTCCTTCCTTCCTTCCTTCCTTCCTTCCTTCCTTCCTTCCTTCCTTCCTTCCTTCCTTCCTTCCTTCCTTCCTTCCTTCTTTTTTTTGAGATAGGGTCTCACTCTGTCACCCAGGCTGGAATGCAGTGTCATGATCGTAGCTCACTGTAACCTTGAACTACTGGGCTCAAGCCATCCTCCCACCTCAGCTTCTTGAATAGCTGAGACTACAGGCATAAGCCATCAAGTCTACCTAATTTTTAGTTTTTTCTTTTCTTTTCTTTTCTTTTTTTCCTTTTTCTGTAGAGACAAAGTCTTGCTATGTTGCAGGGCTAGTCTCAAACTCCTGGCCTCAGGAGCCCTCCTGCTTCAGCCTCCCCAAGTTCTGGAATTACAGGTGTGAGCTGCCACACCCGGCCTACTTATGTTATTTCTAAACCCTCCCCTGACTCAGAGCTGTGGTAAAGAGCTCCGCTTTTGTTGTCCTGCTCAGGACAAAAATACATGGCCCCAAGCTTTTGTGAGTAGGATCCGGAAGGGAACTTAAGTGTGTGTGTGTGTGTGCACCCACGTGTGTGTGGGGGAGTGATAGAGATTCTCCTGGTTTCTGTCCTAGTTTTTTCTAAATGTATGGAGACAGGTCTGCTGCGTACATCTGGGGATTGGTATTACCACATCATTTCCCTCCTAACAGCAGCAAAGATTCTCAAAGTTTGATCAGAGTGTGAATAATCAGAAATGCCTTAATTTTGTTAGTCACAATAAATAATAATTTGAATAATTAGAAAGCACATGCCTTGGGAATATGAGAAAGTAAGTGATTCCTACCCTAGATCTCTCAGATAGCTTGGAGGGAAGAGAGTATTAAAATAAGTTTTTAACTATGGGTTTTGGATGGAGAAGAGGAGAACGCCGGGGGTGAGAGCAGCAGTGGAATTGTTCTTGGGGACAGGAGAAACTGAAACTCTTTCCACCCAGAGTCTTTGCAGCGAGTGGTTCCCACTGCCTGGAATACTTTATTTTTTTTCTCTTTACATGGTGAGCTCTCACTTTTTAGTCTTAGCTTAAATGTCTCCCCCTTTGACAGGCCCTTACTGACATCCTATTTCAGGTTCCTTCCAGATATTGATTAGGATAGTAAGCTTCATGAGGTTAAGGATCTCTGTTTCATTCACTGCTGCATCCTCTGGTGCCTGCAACGATGCTGGGCACACCATAGACCCTTATTAAATGTGTTGACTAAACGAATATGTGGTCTATTTCAAGTCCTTATTTGTGTCTGCCCTAGAACTTAGCATTGTTTGCCATTAGCTTGTCTATTTCCTTGTGAATAGCTAGATTCCCTCATGAGCTGTAAGGGCCATAATGGCAGGGGGTGTGTCTACCTTGTTCACCAAGGGTACCCAGGATGAACCTGGCCTGCAGTTAAGGGGGTGGGCTCTGGGGTCGGATTACTTGTGCTCAAATCCCGGGTTTCCTACGTTCCAGCTGTGTGATTTCTGCTAATTGTCAAGCCACTCTGTGCCTCATTTTCCACATATGCACAAGAGGGATAATAACAGCATCTATCTCTTGGGGTTGTTGAAAGGATTAAATACGTCAATAATGGCTAAAACACTTAGAGGAAGCTGGGCATGCTGGCTCATGTCTGTAATCCTAGCACTTCGGGAGGCTGAGGCAGGTGGATTACTTGAGGTCAGGAGTTCAAGACCAACCTGGCCAAAAGGGCGAAACCCCATCTCTACTAAAAATACAAAAATTAGCCAGACATGGTGGCGGGTACCTGTGATTTCAGCTACTCGGGAGACTGAGGCAGAAGAATCGCTTGAACCCGAGAGGTGAAGGTTGCAGTGAGCTGAGATCGCACTATTGCACTCCAGCCTGGGCGACAGAGCAAGTCTCCATCTCAAAAGAACAAGAACAATAACAAAAAACCACAACACTTAGAGGAGTATCTGGCATATAGTAAGTGCTTCAGTGCTTTATACATGTCGGTTATTGGTAGTACTCAAAATATTTGGGATTTAAAAGTTGGGGGATTTTTACATAAAAGGTACTTTTCCTCTTTGAGTGGTAAAATCTCCCCTAAGAAAGAGGCAAGGACAGATGGAGATGATCTGAGAGGTTCAAGAGATCCTTAAACCAGGCTGTTTAAGAAATCCGACGTTTTATTTCTCTGTATTGTCATGGAAAAGGCCAGCTTTTAGCATGCCTGGTGTTTCTTCTCTTCACTGTTTTCTACATTTCTTTCTTTGCATTGGTCCATTTTTTTTTTTTTAATAAAAAAAAATAGCACAGCTCAGAGCCTTGCTTGCTGACTTGCTGCTAGAGTGTGGGATCGAGTGCTTCCATTTAGAGAAGCAGCCGGCCCTGGAATGCGGCTGCGGGGCTGCCAGGCTGCCTCTGAGGGCTGAGTTGGCCAGGAATGCACTTTGCAGCTTGCACTGAGTTGGGCCTTAGGTCTGTGGAATTTCTTCTGTCTTCTTACTCATTCGTGTCATTAAATAAATAATAACAACACAAGCAGTGCATCCTCCTGGTTATAATGGCAAACAGTACAATGCATTACAACACACAGTAGCTTGAAGAGGATATCTCTCTCCTATGGTAGATGCTTCATTCCCCAGAACTTCACTCCTCACCCCCAGAGTAGATTGCCCAGTTAACAGGATGCCTGGTTCAGTCTGCATTTTGGGTAAACAAGGAACACTTTTTTAGTATAAGTAGGTCCCAAATATTGCATGGCACCAACTTATCCTAAAACACTGTTTGTTGTTTATATACTATTCAGGTTTAACTGGGCATTCTGTAGTTTTCTTTGCTAAATCTGACAACTCCAGAGCCTCTCCTAGAACCAGTTTCCCGTATTTTCTTCCAGTAATTTTCCAAGCATGTGCAACCTATGGATATATTGGCAGACTTACTCCTGGTAGAATTCCCATCACCTAGAACAGTGCTTAGGACATTGTAGGTGCTTAATAAATATTGGTTGAATGAGTGATTGAATCTGCACCCACTCCATTTTTCTTCACATAAGTGGAAATATATTATAGTATTGTTTCATATGTAGATTTTCCTTTTAATAATGTCTCATGGGGATTGATACATAAAGCTGCCTCATACTCCTCTAAGGGTTTCCTAGCATTCCCTTTTATGATGTGTAATGTATTTAACCGTCCCCTGATGATCGACATTAGTGCTGTTGAGAGTCTTTAGCTATTATAGACAGTACGGTAATGAGCATTCCTATATATGTTTACCTCTGTGGGTCTGAAGACGTGCAAGGATAGGTGTGGCATTGGAATCATGTGGACAGAGGGTATGTGCTTTAAAATGTGGTTTGATGTTGCTGAATTGCTTTCTGTAGAGGATCTGTTCACACTTCCCTCAGACAGCTTGTTCCCCATCTCCTTACCAACATAGAATATTATCAAACTTTTTCATTTTGCCAATCTGATCAGCGAAAAACTAGTATATCGCTATCATCTTAATTTACATCTCTTTGCTTATGAGAACATTTTTATGTTTGAAAGCTCTATTTCTTTTTCTGTGAACTGCTTCTTCTCTTTTGCCTATTTTTTTCTACTTATTGATTTTTAACAGGTTTTTGTTTGTGAAAGAACATGTCTCTTAGCCTGGCATATGTGTTATATATAATGTAATTTATAAAATTGGTGTTTAACTTTGAAAAATTGATTTATTATGGAATTTTAAACTCTGTAGACTTTAAAAAATTCCTCAGTAGTCAATTTAGGCATCTTTTCTTCCACATATTCTACATTTTGTGCCTTGCTTAGAAAGGCCTCTTACTCAATGAGATTATAGAGCAATTCTCCCATATTTTCTTTTACTACTTTAACTTCTTTTTTTTTTTTTGCATTTAAATCTTTAATCCATCTGGAATTTATTTTGGTTTTAGGAGGGAGGTGAGGATCTAGCTTTATTTTTTACCAGATGGCCAGCCAGTTGTCCCAATACCATTTATTGAATAATCCATCGCTTCCCACAGAATTGAAATGCCGCCTTTATCATATATTAAATTGTGGAGGAGGGATTTTGTACTCATTTTCTGACAGCCTCCAGTGCCAGCTAGGCAGCAAGGATTTTAGGGGGTTTCAGCTGACTAGAGGCAGAGATCCCGGCCTGAAGGATAACCACGATTTATTAAACCAGGAATACTCCCTGTAGGAACAGTGGGTTTCCTGGGTGGGGACAGGGTTGGGGTAGGGGAAAGTGAGTGTCCCGTGCTGGGAGGAATTTAATTACAGCAAGATTTCTCAACCTTGGCATTATTGACATTGGGGTGGAATAGGTCTTTGTTGGAGGCTGTCCCATGTAGTGTAGGATGTTTAGCAGCATCCTTGGTCTCTACCCAGTAGACACCAGTATCAACTTCACCCTGATTTGTGACAATCAAAAATGTCTCCAAACATTGCCCTGGGTGGCAAAATCATCTTCAGTTGAGAATTACTGCTTTATCAAGCCTGGGTCGAACAGACCTCCCATCCTTTTCTTTTAAATAGAGGCAGGGTTTTGCTCTGTTGCCCAGGCTGCAGTGCATGGTGTGATCATAGCTCACTGCAGCCTCAAATTCCTGGCTCAAGCGATCCTCCTGCCTCAGCCTCTGGGGTAGCTGGGACTACACCGCCTGCCCAGCTAATTTTTTAGTTTTTGTAGAGACAGGGTCTTACTATGTTGCACAGGCTGGTCAAACTGCTGGCAACAGAAAATCCTCTTGCCTAGGCCTCCTGAAGCACTGGATTATGGGCGTGAGCCACTGTGCCTGGCCTGAACAGACCCTTGATTAGATGCATGTGAGGCCCTTTCTTGTTCTGAGAGTCTGTCATCAGCAATGTCAATGGCTCCAGATGTCTGGGAGGCAGGAAGGGAGGTGCCTGTCTATCTTAGAGACCGGAACACCTAGATTTCTGGTATGAGTGTGGGATCTGTGGGGAAACAGTGGAACCATACCGGTCGACTCTGGGAGGAACAGAGGTTTCCACCTAACCCTGCAGGAGAATCTTGCAAAACTCCCTAGGACCTGCCTGGGACCGTGCTAACCATTCCCTCTGCTAACCACACCCCCAGACAACAAGGCCTGGCCGTGGAGTTTTGTGATTTAACAGTGTATCAATTTATTGTCTTCTTTTCCTTAGGAGTAAAAGGGTCCATGGGTGTATTGTTGGGGGCGGCAGGAAGCACACGTGTCTATTCGGGAATTTGGGGCAGCAGGTGGGGAGAGAAAGTCCATCTACACGAGGGAGTTTTGGGAGTGAGATGGAAGAGGAAAGGGAAGTGGGTGGAATCCCTGGGAGCTGGGAGAAGGAGGAAAACAGGGGAGCTGGCTGAGGTTTGAGCAAGGCCTCTGGAGATTGACTGGTGAGAGCTGGGGTGGCAGGGATTCTTTATGACAGCGCTGCAGAGGGAGACAGGATTGTTGCTGAGTTGGGTGGAGGTGGGTAGGAGTGATTTGAAGGAGGTCCCCTTTGGAAGTTGCATTAATGGGTGAATGGGGCTTTCATAGGCCAGGCAGAGAACACGGGGAGGGCCACTCTAGCAGATGAACAGCTTTGCAAGACACCTGTGTGGGGCATGTGGAACCACCTGAGCGTCCTCCTCAGGTGCGCTGTAACACAGGTGCAGGTTGTGATAGGAGATAGAGAGCCAGAACTCGAGAGTGCCTTGGGTGCCTTGGTGTAGGATTTGGGCTTTCCCTTTATTTCAAAACACTCCTCACCCACTCAGTATAGAAAACAAAACAAAACGAAAAAAAGAGGTGAGCAAAAGGAAGAGAGTGAAGAACAGCGTGGTGTCATCCACCCAGTGGCCACCTCCATAAACGCCGCCCAGTTTCCTCTGCATGTCCTTAGCGTGCTCCCTGCACACCCACTGGGACGCCAGCTTCGTGAAGGCAGGGGTTTGTTTCGTTTTGTTTACAGAGCCTGGCGCACAGTTAGCACTCAGTAACTGTGGAATGAATGGATCTGTACAGCAAACCCGATGTCACTTGCTCTTTTCACTTCGAAGTTCATGATCTGCTTCCTTGTTAGTAGATACCTTTCTGGGACAGGTTTTTAACGGGCACAAATTATTGGACTGGGTAAATAGGCCACATTTCACGGAATCAACACCTTCCTGCTGTTCATCAGTTTTCTTCCACATTCCTCTATCACAAGTGCTTTCATTTGTTTGGGCTGCTGTAACCATGGGTGGCTTAAGTGACAGAAATGTATTTTCTCACAGTTCTGAAGCTGGAGGTCTGAGGTTCTTGGCGAGACCCTCCTCTTGGTTTATAGATAACCTCTTGTGTTTTCACGTGGCAGAGAGCAGAGAGAGGAAACCAGCTCTCTCATGTCTCTTTAAAAAAATTCTCATACATTTAGTACAAGTACGGTTTTGTTACATGGGTATATTGCGAGGTGGTGAAGTCTGAGCTTTTAGGGCAACCATCACCCAAATAATGTACATCATATCTATTAAGTAATTTCTCATCCCTCACCCTCTTCCGACACTCCCAAGCCTCTATCATTCTACACTGTATGTCCATGCACACACATTATTAGCCCCCACTTATAAGTGAGAACATGCGGTATTTGGCTTTCTGTTTCTGAGTTGTTTTCAGTTAAGATATTGGCCTCTACTTCCATCCATGCTGCTGCAAAAGACATGATTTCATTTCTTTTATGGCTAAGTAGTATTCTGTGGTATGTAGAGACTGCATTTGCTTCTTTCATTTTGAGTCCCTTCTTACAAGGGCTTTGATCCCATTCAGAAAGGCTCCATGATCTGATCTAGTCTCATGATCTAATCACCTCCCAAAGGCCCCACCTCCTAAAACCATCACACTAGGGGGTTAGGCTTCAACCAATTAATCTGTAGAGGACACACACGTGCAGTCCATAGCAGGAAGCAGTGCCGCCATGGGGAACAGCATTGTTGTGAAACCTTTTGCCCCTCTTGTTGAGTTTTCTCCTCCAGCACACCCTGAACATGCTGACAGTGTCACCTTCCTTTTAACTTGTCACTCTTCTGCTCCAAGTTGCCTCCTGGCTTCCCAGTGTGTCTGTGGGCTTGGGACCAGAGCTTGTCATAAGAGATAGATGACGTCACTTGATGCAAAGAGTCAAGTGCAGTGACCAGCACATAGAAGGCGTCGATCAACATTGGTTTCATCCTTTAGAGCAAAGTTTCCCCAAACGCCTGGTGTGCACTGGTGAGATCTGGGGACAAGGTTGGTACTTAAGAATTAACACTAGATCACAGCATGGGAAACATAGTCCCTTTTCTGTTCTCTTCAAATCCTTCTGATTGGGCTGAGGAGAAAGCCTCAGGTTGGTGCTGATGTGATTTTAACTCCCAGACCCCCATCCTAACAAAAACAGAGCAGGTCTCAGGCTCGGCCCTTAAGCAATGATGTCAAGCCAGAATGAACTAACATTATTTTGTTTTTGTTGTGTTTTATTTTCATGGGAAACTTATAGTTATATTCAGAGATACTGATTTTTTTTATCCCATTTAGAAATAGTTTTTTAATTGAGATAAAATTCACATAATGTAAAATTCACATTTTAACCATTTAAAAATGTACAATTTGGTAGTTTTAAACATATTTATCATGTTGTACACCCATCATCACTATTTAATTCCAGAACATTCTCATCACCCCCAAAAGAAACCCTGAACCCCATTTGCAGTCATGCTCCATTTTTTTCTCTCTTCCCTCTGGCCCTTGGCAACCAATAAACTAATTCAGTTTCTATAGATTTGTCTATCCTAGACATTTTGTATAAATAGAATCATACGATGAATGATCCTTTGTGACTGGCCTGTTAGAATAATGTTTTCAAGGCTCATCCAAGGCATGTATCAGTACCTCATTCCTTTTAATGGTTAATTTTTCATTGGGTGGATGGACCATATTTTGTCTATTTATTCATCAATTAGTGAGCATTTGAGTTGTTTCCACTTTTTGGCTGTTATAAATAGCCATGAACATATATACGCTTTTTTTTTTTTTTTTTTTTTTTTGAGACAAGGTCACCCAGACTGGAGCGCAGTGGCACAATCACAGCTCACTGCAGCCTTGAACTCCCAGGCTCAAGTGATCCTCTTCCACCTCAGCCTCCCAAATAGCTGGGACTACAGGCACGTGCCACTACACCCAACTGATTTGTTTATTTTTTTGTAGAGACAGGGTCTTACTTTGTTGCCCAGGCTGTTCTCCAACTTCTGAGCTCAAGTGATCTCCCAAAGTGCTGGGATTACAGGCATGGGCCACCATGCCTGGTCCAGTTTTTTGTATGAGCATGTTTTCAGTTCTCTTGGGTGTCTTCCTAGGAGTGGAATTGCTGGGCCCTATTAGAGCTCTATGTTTAACTTTTCTGGCCATTTCCTGAGTGACTTTAAGTGGAAAAGTAAGTCAGTTTAAAGAAAACTATTAATCATGTTGCAGATGGTGTGTGGATATGGCAAACGTCATAAAGGTGGTTTGCAGTGATGCAAGAGTAGAAATCCTGCTTGGACATGACCTCCTCCATTGACTGTTTCCCACCCACCTTTCCAGCCTGCAGTGCCTCTGTTCCCAGGAGCCTCAGTGCAGCCATGCTGGCCTCTGAACCGTCTTATATGAGATGTCCTTCTTCAAAGATACTGCTGTTTGTCTTGTCCTGGGATATGCGCCACCCCCATTTTTTTTTTTTTTTTTTTTTTTTTTTTTTTTTTTTTTTGAGATGGAGTCTCAGTCTGTTGCCCAGGCTGGAGTGCAGTGGCAGGATCTCGGCTCACTGCAACCTCCGCCTTCTGGGTTCAGGTAATTCTCCTGCCTCAGCCTCCCGAGTAGCTGGGATTACAGGTGCGCACCACCATGCCCAGATAAGTTTTGTGCTTTTAGTAGAGACGAAGTTTCGCTATGTTAGCCACACTACTCTCGAACTCCAGACCTCAGGTGATCCACCCACCTCGGCCTCCCAAAGCGCTGAGATTACAGACATGAGCCACTGTACCCGACTGTGCCACCCTTTATACCCTCCAGGGAGCTGGACTTTTCAGAGATCATCTTTTGTTTAGAATCTACTATTTAATCCTTAATTGCATTTCCCCTCATATTATTATACTCACTAATGATTTTGTCGGAGAATCTTTTGCCTCTGCTATAAGCCTCTTGAGGATAGCATCTATATTCAAGTTGTCCATTGTTTCTCTCACAGCGCAGCCTCACCTGATCAATGGTGAACAGACACTGATGAACAGAACCTTCCCGGGAGGCCCCTCTACTACTGAATCTTGGCCAGCCCCGTGTCGTGGTGCTTGCCCTGCTCACTGTTACTTTTTGCCTGTGGTTTTACTGTTTAGTTAACTTCTTCTTTTTCTTTCTTTTTTCTTTTTTTTTGAGACAGAGTCTCGCTCTGTTGCCCAGGCTGGAGTGCAGTGGCGCGATCTAGGCTCACTGAAATCTCTGCCTCCTGGGATCCAGTGATTCTCCTGCCTCAGTCTCCCGAGTATCTGGGATTGCAGGCGTGTGCCACCACATGCATCTAATTTTTGTATTTTTAGTATAAATGGGGTTTCACCCTGTTGGGCGGGCTGGTCTCGAACTCCTGGCCTCAGGTGATCTGCCCTCTTTGGCCTCCCAAAGGGTTAGGATTACAGGTGTGAGCCACTGTGCCTGGCATTTATTTATTTATTTATTTATTTATTTGGTTA
Source organism: Chlorocebus sabaeus (assembly GCF_047675955.1). NCBI lineage: Eukaryota > Metazoa > Chordata > Mammalia > Primates > Cercopithecidae > Chlorocebus > Chlorocebus sabaeus. The sequence continues at coordinate 21,827,086 of NC_132908.1, forward strand.
TTTATTTATTTATTTTTTGATATGGAGTCATGCTCTGTTGCCTAGGCTGGAGTGCAGTGGTGCAATCAAAGCTCACTGCAGCCTCGAACTCCTGGGCTCGAGTTGTCCTCCTGCCTCAGCCTCTCAAGTAGCTGGGACTACAGATGTGTGACACCATGCCCAGCTAATTTTTGTATTTTTTGTAGAGACTGGTCTTGAACTCCTGGGCTTAAGCGATCTACCCACCTTGGCCTCTCCAAATGCTGGGATTGCAGGCAAATCAGATTCTTTCACAGACTTCGGAATGATGGCTGAGGTTCAAGGAGGTGGACACCAGGCAGCCCTGGGAGGCCATCTTGCATCCAACGTGTAGGGTAAGGAACAGGAAAGCAGGTGTACCCAGAGGCAAGGACAATGAATATGGACAAGGAGAAGCTGAGCGGACACAAGGGGAGACCCAGCTGTCTTCCAGTTCCCAGTTCTCTTCCTTTCCTTCAGCCAGACCAACCTTCCTCCTATTGGGCCCAAATCATGTCTTTAAAAAAAAAAATCTGACTGGCCAGGCTTAGTCAAGGAGGGGATCATAGAGTCCCAGTACCATGGGTGAGGGAGGTAGTCAGTGTAGACATCACTGGGGAGATAAGCCTTCAATGGTGCCCACTGTTGGGTGAAAAGACAGACCTGGAGCTGTGAACTTCAGCTTCCCCTTCTTCCCAAGGTCGTAGAAGTGGGAAGGCCAAGCTAGTCATTTCTGAGTGCGGGAGGGGAATGATGTGACAGAAATGGTTAACATCAGACTGGCTAGCCTTGAAAGCTTGAGTCTGAATGGTAATATCTTAGGAGAGGGAAAAATAAGTGTGAAGCTGTGGATCTGCTCCATTTCTGGGGGAAGGAAGCTCTTCTGACTTTTCTGGCTCAGTGCAGGAAGGCTTGAAGAATCTCTTAAAATCTTCTGAGTCCTCTTTGTCCTTCATCTCAGGGTGCCTGTGCAGGTGATGTTTGGCTTTACGCTCTGCGAAAGGAAAAGGGAACTTTGCTCCCTCCCTCCAGGGACTTTGCTGCTCCTCTGAGTTTCCTTAGCTATGCCCCCTGTGTGCCACTTGCCTTGGGACAGAGATGACCCCCATTTTCTAATCCTGTTGTAGGAGTGGGAATGCTCCCCAGTATGTGGAAATATTCCCAAGCTGTTTTTTTTTCTTTTGGGGTGGGCTCTTGTTGTGTTGCCCAGGCTGGAGTGCAGTAGCACAATCGTAGCTCACTGCAGCCTCAAATTCCCAGGCTCAAGCAATCTTGCCTCAACCTCGCAAGTTCCGGAATAGCTGAGACTACAGGCATGTGCCACCATGCCCAGCTAATTTTTATTTTATTTTATTATTTTTGGGATGAGGTCTTGTTCTGTTGTCCAGGCTCATGTCAAACTCCTGGCTTCAAGTGATCTTCCTGCCTCAGCTTCCTGAACAGCTGGAATATCCCCAGGTTTTTAAGCCTCAGTTACTTAATCAACACAGTGGGGCCAGTACAGCCCACCACTGGCATTTGTGGATTTGGCAGTGGTGGTTCCTTTTCTCATTAGTTACCCAGAAGATCCTTAGCACAGCTTCATAAGTCACTGTCTTGAAACTCCACCCGGAATTGGATGCTTGCTGAGCATCTGGCAGAGGCAGAATGGTGTTGGAACCAAGATTGTGGGCTCTGGAGTGAGATTTCTCTGTCAGCCTGGACACCACCCCATGGTTGGGTGATCTTGGGCCAATTAGTTAATGTCTCTATGCCTCATTTTCCTTACTTATAAATGGGGATGGCATAGCACCCACCTCACAAGGCTGTTGGGAGGTTTAAATGAGTTAAGACCTGCACAGCCCTTAAAACAGGGAGCTCTCAATACATGTTGGCCACAGCTCTTCTGCCCGCTTGATTTCACTCATTTGGGCGATGCCTGGGTTCTAGAGGAAAGGGGAGGAGCCCGCCTGTAGTGTCCCCTTCATGGGCCAGTCCAGCTCTGCAGTGGACCATACTGGTGATGTCCACTGTGCCTCAGCTTTTGAGCATATATTCTCCTTGAAAACCATTTAAGCAGAGCACATTGGGGTCAAGCCAGTCCAGGCTAGATGTTTGGGGTCCTGGGTGCTTCTGTTTTCTCCATCTCTATTTACCTTTAACAAGATGGATGGGGGCTGTGAAGCCCCTCTGGGTGGCCTTTTCTGTCTGTGACATGCACCAGAAACCCGCTTTTGACCTGTTTGCACTGTGTTAGAAAACAGCAGGTGCAGTTGGCAGCGTCTCCCCCACCCCTTCTCCCGTTAGCCCCTGATCTCTGGGGACTCCTTAGACTAATGCAGTTGTGATGAATACACATTACTGTTTACATGTCTGAAATGAGAGGCTGGCTGCTTATTTTATGCTGAGGTTTACAGCCCTGCCTTTTAAAAACCTCTCTCCCTTGCTCCGCTTCTGGCCACGGCGATATTTCCTGGCGGCCCCTATGCTGTCCCTCCAAATAAGGAATTCACCATGAAGTCCTGCAGCAGCGTCAGAGCCATCGCCTTGCCCCGGAAGGAGTGAACTGTGTGGGACAAAAGCAGAGGCTGGGAGCTGTGGCTCACGCCTGTAACCCCGGCACTTCAGGAGGCAGAGGCAGAAGGATTGCTTGATCCCGAGAGTTCTACACCAGCCTGGAAAACACAGTGGGACCCCAGTCTCTATAAAAAATACAAAAATTAGCCGATCGTGATGACCTGCACCTGTAGTCCCAGCTACTAGTGGACACTGAGGTGGAATGATTGCTTGAGCCCAAGTGGTGGAGGCTGCAGTGAGCTATGATTGCACCACTGCATTCCAGCCTGGGCAAGAGTGAGATCTGTATCCAAAAAAAAAAAGCAGAAAGATGGATTCTTCGGGAGGCTGAGGCAGGAGAATGGCGTGAACCCGGGAGGCGGAGCTTGCAGTGAGCTGAGATCGTGCCACTGCACTCTAGCCTGGGCGACAGAGTGAGACTCCGTCTCAAAAAAAAAAAAAAAAAAAAAAAAGATGGCTTCTTTATTTTTTTAATTTAAAAATATTTTTTACAATTCTTAAATGCTTGCTTATGATAGCACAATTAGAAAACGAAGGTATACAAACAGAAGAAAATAAAAATCACCTGTAATTCCACTACTCAGAAAAAGCTCGATCATTAACATTCAGTTTATGTTTTAGTATATTTTAATCAATCTACATTTATATGTATTTTAAATTAAAATTAGAAACCAAACTTAATACACGTTATTCAGAAATCTGCTTTTTACCCTACCCCACAATTAATATATGATGAATGTCTTTCCAAGTTAAGAAATATAGATCTGCAGTATCTTTTCTTTAATTTTAATTTTAATTTTTTAGAGACAGGGTCTTGCTTAGTTGCCCAGGCTGGAGTGCAGTGGTGTGATCACAGCTCACTGCAGCCTCGACCTCCTGGGCTCAAGCAATCCTCCCACCTCAGCCTGCCAAGTAGCTGGGACTACAGGTGCATGCCACCATATGTGGCTAATTTTTTTTTTTTTTTTTTTTTTTTGAGATGAGGTCTTACTATGTAGCCCAGGCTGGTCTTGAACTCCTGGCCACAAGCAGTTCTCCCACCTCAGCCTTCCAGAGTGCGGGGATTACAGGCTTGAGCACTGTGCTCGGTCTTGCAGTATCTTTTTTTTATGCATCAGTGTATCTTATTCTACGACTGTAATCTATGGTCTCATTTGTAGAAAGTTAACTTTGAGTAGTTGTATGTACTCACTGGTACAAAATTAAAAAGGCATAAGAGGTTTAATACTTTTATTGAAAGGTTTCTCTCCTATCCCTAGCCCTTAGGCCACTCTGTTTAGCTCCTTTTTGGCACCCAATATTCAACTAATACCACCAATTTATTGTGTATACTTCTGGGAATAGTTCATAATGTACATGCGCATCATATACATTTATTTTTCTCTTCCTCAAACACATACATTCAAATGTTAGCTTACCTTACTTTCTTCACTTCACGATATCCTGTATCTTGGTGTTTGTTCCATATTAATGCCTGTAGAACATCCTCATTCTTTTTTTTTGAAACAGAGTCTGGCTTTGTCACCCAGGCTGGAGTGCAGTGGTGTGATCTTGGCTCACTGCAGCCTCTGCCTCCTGGGCTCAAGCAATGCTCCTACCTTAGCCTCCCGAGTAGCTGGGACCACAGGTACACACCACCATGACTGACTGATTTTTGTATTTTTTTTTTTTTTCATTGTTGTTGGTAGAGACAGGGTTTGTCCGTGTGGCCCAGGCTGGTCTCAAACTTCTGGGCTCAAGTGATAGGCTCACCTGGGCCTCCCAAAGTGTTGGGATTACAAGAATGAGCCACTGCACCCAATGCCTCATTCTATTTTTATTTATTTATTTTTTTGAGACAGAGTCTCGCACTGTCACCCAGATTGGCGTGCAGTGGTGTGATCTTGGATCGCTGCAGCCTCCACCTTCCAGGTTCATGCGATTCTTCCACCTCAGCTTCCTGAGTAGCTGGGATTACAGGTGTGTGCTACCACACCTGGCTAATTTTTGTATTTTTAGTAGAGATAGGGTTTTACCATGTTGCCCAGGCTGGTCTCAAACTCCTGACTTCAGATGATCCACCTGCCTCCCAAAGGGTTGGGATTACTGGCGTGAGCCACCACGCCCGGCCACCTCATTCTGTTTTATGACTGCATCATGGTCCATGGTATGGACATCCCTGGGGTGTCTCCAAAATTGGGATATATTGACTCAGAAACCCTTCCTGTGGTTCTGTCCAACTTTCTTGTTCATATTTCCCGGCCCGGGGTAGGCTGGAGGAAGGATGTCCATTCAGAGATTAGGAGGGACTGCAGCTCCCGATTATGAATGGAATTGGCCTTCACAGGCCTGAGTGACAGAGGCAAAGCAGAGCTGGTGAGCCACATGCCAGGTGATGGTTGCTGGCGGAAGGCCATTTGTGACTTCTCTGCAATTCTCCAGATGGACCACATTTAAAACAGAGGCACTGCCCTTCATTTCTACTTGGTTGAGAAAAGGTTTCATCGCAGGCCCAGAGAGAGGATCACATGTTTTTTGCAGTTTGTGGCAAGACATATTACTGGGTATCAGAGGGTAAGTGATCTTGTAAAGCTGACTCAAAGCAAGAGAAAATTTCGTGTCTGTCTTAGAAACATACATTTGCCTCCAAAGGGAAGGCAGGGTGTGGAGGACTGATCAACACATTTCACGTTTGGTTTCTTTGTCTTTCTTGGTGATCTTACGTGACTTACCCTGAAAGTTTGGCATATGTCAAGGAAACATTTCAAATGACTAAGATGAGAGGAAAATATGGGGAATGAATGAAATGGGGTTTATCAGCAAGAACAGCAGAAGACTTCTTAGAACCGGCTGGGGATTGTTTTGTGAATCTCTAAACAAGAGGGGCGGTTTGACTTGGGGATGGGGGATGTTTTGACACTTGGAGGGATGGGAGGGAGCCAACAAAGACATAAAGCAAAACTGCTTTATGTGGTGGTGATGGAGAAGCAGTGGGGGTTTCTATGGGAAGACATAGGAAATAATGGTCTGTCCTTCATAGAGTAGGTGAGGTCTACTAGAAGAGACTTATCTTTTCCCTAAATTTCAGTCAACTTCACATGATTGAGTTTCCATTATTAAAGACTTGTTCTTTGTGTTACCTTTATTTTGTTTGTTTGTTTGTTTTTTTCGAGACAGAGTCTCACTCTGTCACCCAAGCTGGAGTGCAATGGAGCGATCTTGGCTCACTGCAACCGCCACCTCCCGGGCTCAAGAGATTCTCATGCCTCAGCCACCCAAGTAGCTGGGACTACAGGCACACACCACCAGGCCTACCTTATATTTGTATTTTTAGTAGAAGTGGGTCTTGCCATGTTGGCCAGGCTGGTCTCAAACTCCTGGGCTCAAGTAATCCACCCGCTTCGGCCTCCCAAAGTGCTGGGCTTACAGGCATAAAGCACCACGCTAGGCCTTTTGTGTTACTTTTGTAAGGGATGAAATGAAACTAATATCTAATCAAACCTAAGCGTCAAGCAATTAAAAAATACTTTCTTAAATAACTATCGAGTTAAATAGGACTCAAAAGTACAATTGCAGAGAGACTATAAATGAAAAAAAAAAAAACAACAACAGAGTGCTATATAAAAAAATTGATAAGATCAGCCAATGCTGTGCTTGCAGATAAGTTCATAGCTTTAATACTTTTATGATTAAGGATTGAGATGCCTTGCTTTGAACATAATCTGGCTATTCACTTATTCTACGGAACTTGTCATGGCTCAAACATGTTTCTAGTATCCTCTTTAGAAATTCCGTTTAGATACAGTTTTCCTTGTTAAACCTTCTAAGATGACTGTTTCAAAGATGAAACATTCATTTTGTTGTTTAAATTAACATGCATTCTTTAAAGGGTTATGTAAATGTATTATCCATCAAATATATCTTTAAGCCGTCATCACAGTGTGATGTGGGGGATATAAGTTGTCGAGGACCCAGGAGTAGAGAAAGTTTCTGCACGAAAGTTACTATAGCTCTATTACTTTTGAAATATTCCCTAGGATATATCCAAGACCAAATCAAATTATACTACTTATAAAACACATTTGGAAGATACTATGTGAATATGCTTTGAATACTGAGGCTTATGTTAGAACACAGTCATGGACGAATTTGCAAAGAAACAAAAACAAAAACAAAAACAAAAAAACTCCAAAATTTCCTGGAGTCTGGCAAAAATACTGGATAGGTTTCCTGAATATATTTTCATGATCTCTGTGATATAACCATATATCTCTATATTTCAAAATGGAGCATATTTTATTAGTCTTTCTTAGTACACAAGCAACATGCCATCATTGCAGATACCAGAAAGTAGGATCACATTGCTGTGCTATAGATCTCCAGAACTTCTTTATCTTGCAAAACTCAAAAACTCTGTCATTAAACAACAATTCTCCACTCCCTCTTCCTCCACCCCCTGGCCACCACCATTCTTTGTCTCTATGAATTTGAATACTATAGGTATCTTATATAAGTGGAATCATCCAATATTTGTCATCTTAAGATTTCTTTCTTTCACTTTGCGTAATGTTATCAAGGTTGATCCACGTTGTTGTGTGTGTCGGAAGTTCCCTTCTTTTAAAGACTGAATATTTCATTGCTTTATAGACTACACGTTTTTATCCATTCATGTGTCAGTGGACAGTTGGATTGCTCTCATCTTTTGGCTATTGTGAATAATGCTGCTGTGAACAGGAGTGTACAAATATCTCTTTGAGGTCCTGTTTTCAATTCTTTTGGCTATGAACCCAGAAGTGGAATTGCTAGATTAAATGGTAATTCTATTTTTAATTTGTGGAGGAACCACCATGCTTGTTTTCATAGTGGCTGCACCGTTTTGCATTCGCATCAACAGTGCACAAGGATTTTTCCACATCCTCACCAACACATGTTATTTTCTTTTTCTTTTTTTGATAGTAGCCATTTAATGGGTATGAGGTGGTATCTCATTGTGGTTTTTGATTTGCATTTTGCTAATGAGTGATGCTGAGCATCTTTTCATGTGCTTATTGGCCATTTATGTGTCTTCTTTGGAGAAATCCTATTCAAGTTGACTCCTATGATTTTGCATTATTGCATCTGTATTGATTCAAGCAAGCCAGCTAGAATAAATTCTGGCATTTAAACCAATTTTGTGGTTTTTCTGCAAATAAATTCTGCCCCCAAATAACCTCCAACTTTCTGGAAGCAGTCAGCAGGAGTACAGTTCTGAAGATAACTTTCTTTAAAAAAGGAAATTCATAAAAGTATCATGCATCTTCCTTTTTTGACACTAATGGAACAATTTAATGTAATTTCAGAGGGAAGCAGAGCCCCTGGAAAGGCTGGTGTGATAAGGGAAGGTTACCCAGCTTTCCTGTCAGGCGGTGTGTGGGAGCAGAGAGTGGTATTCTCTGCATACTCTTGGAGAGAGGAGTGGGTGAGACAGGCTGCTCAGGGCTGGGGCAAAGCCCAGGGGAAGGGGATGGAAGAGGGGAAAAACAGCCCTTCAAGAGTCCTGCAGGAATTGGTGGAAGTTACTTAACAGAAGTGTTCAGCTCCACCCAACACATTCTGTTGCCTTCTACATACAGAGTGTGTTAGTCTGTTCTCATGCTGCTAATAAAGACACACCTAATTTATAATTATAATTTATAATTTTGAGGGGAGGCCTCACAATCATGGCAGAAGGCAAATGAGGAGCAAAGTCACGTCTTACATGGTGGCAGGCAGGAGAGAGCATGTGTGGGGGGAACTCCCATTTATGAAACCATCTGAGATTTATTCACTACCGTGAGAACAGTATGGGGGAAACCACCCCCATGATTCAGTTATTTCCACCTGGTCCCGCCCTTGACATGCAGGGATTATTACAATTCAAGGTGAGATTTGGGTGGGGACACAGCCAACCCATATCACAGGGTAATGAAGAATGTGTGCCCAAGTAGTATAGGGCTTAAGAAAACCTCTCAGGCTCTGAGTTTCTCTAGGTCTCAGTTTTCTCGTCTTTCAAATGGGAATATTAATAAGACCTACCTCATAGGGATTGTGTGGGGTTTAAATGAGAAAAGACAGGTAAGATGCTAGTACCTTATGAGTGATTAAGTTGCCATTAAAGTATTGGGGACTTAGTGCTTGTCCTTGAAGAGCTTTTGGTCTCATGAGGAGACAGCCTGATCCTTATAAACTATTATAGAAAATGGGAAGAAATAAGGGCTAAGGTGTGATAAAGATGTGCTAGGCCAGGCACGGTGGCTCATGCCTGTAATCCCAGCGCTTTGGGAGGCCAAGGTGGGCAAATCACTTGAGGCCAGGAGTTCAAGACCAGCCTGGTCAACATGCAAAACATGGTCTCTGCTAACAAAAGTTAGCTGGGTGTGGTGGCACCCACTTGTCATCCCAGCTCTTTGGGAGGCTGAGGCAGGAGAATTGCTTGAATCTGGGAAGCAGAGGTTGCAGTGAGCTGAGATTGCACAATCGCACTCCAGCCTGGACACCAGAGCAAGACTCTGTCAAAAAAAAAAGAAAAAAAAAATCGAAAAAGATATGCTATGCCCTCATATATTACAATAATGCCAGGAAATAGATCGTTAATTCTGAACCCTGATTCTTGGGTGGGCATCAAGGCAGGCCTCACAAGAAAAAGGCATTTGAGTTGAATCTTATAGGCTCAGCTGGGATCCAATCAGCAAAGACTTAGGGAAAGGGCAGAGCAGGCAGGGCAACAGTATGAGCGAAGACTTGGAGGCATGGAAGTTCATGGATAATTACTGACTGAGATGTTCGGTGTTATGGTGCATAGAACACTGTCGGATGATAATGAAAACATTGAATTCCAATATGTTCGAAAAGACATTGGCTGATAAAAATGATGTCTTAATAGTTATCTGTGGACAAATTTGTAAATATAAAAGGGTTACAGACTCAAATCCTACAGAAGCTAGGCAGGAGGCCTAAATGAGTGAAGTGGGTGGGTATAAAACAGAGGTGGTGGTAGGAACCCATGTTGAATTGAATAGTGGGTGTTTTGTTTAAAGGGGCACCAGTAGTAATTTTTCCTCTGTTGGAATATGGTCCTAGGGCTGCCAGCTCTTCTGCTTTTTCACGGGAAGCCAGGAATCTGGATTTCATGCAAAATTTCTTGTTTTTCTTTTTATTAAAGGCGTGGTATAGACCAAAAAAAGATGTCTCTAGGCTAGAACTCTGCAACCTCTCATCTATACTCTATTCGCATTTTTAAGACTATATGCAAATGTTATTTAGCAGAACTACCTAGTTTTTTTGTGTGATGATAACATGTTAAAGAGCAATGATACATCTTGGGAATGTCAACAGTGAAATATACAGTGACTGTGTTGGTCATTACAGAATGATCTCTGTAGAAACTCAGTTGCATTTTCTCTAAGTGACACCTTCGCTTTGACAACACATTTTCAAAAGGAAAAATAGCAAACTACCCTTCCTCCAGGGCCTTAGCCACAGTAGCTCCTGCGAACATAACACAATGCTGCACCTTACCGAGGGATCGGGAGATGTGGTTTGATTTATAATTACGGCTTCATGGGTAGAATGGTGGCCAATGTCCACATGAGCCACACTCACTGGCTGAGATCCAGAGGGCATTTATTTTAGATAGCCAGTGTTACAGACAGAGTTTAGATTGTTGCAGACTTGACCAGCCTTAATAGATCTGTCTGTTCTTTAGAGTTACCTTTTTTTCTCCCTCCTAGCTACCTACACCATTTTAATGCTAAACATAGTTAGCTAGTGAATGCTGTTATTTGAGTCTTAAAACTTCAGGTTTGGACAGAACCTTAAAATTCATGTATTTCAACCACTCTTTGTATGAGGCAGGAATCTTGGTTATGACAGGTGACAGAAAATTCAAACTCGCTTAATTCGGAAGGGAATTTATTACCTTTATAAAACCAAAAAGTCCAAGGGTAGCTGCCTTCAGATATAGTCTGATCCAGGGGTGTGTTATGTTTCCAGGACATGGTTTCCTTTGTTCCATCTCTGCTTCTGTATTGGCTCCCTCCTCAGATGGAAGACCCTCCCCTCATCATGGTGAGATGGCTATGGAAGCTCTACTCACATTTCCTCTAGGTTCAAGTCCATGCAGAGAAGAGCACCTCCTTCTCTTGTTGCATCTCACAGGCTGTAAATTAGCTACTAGGGCCAGTGAGAAAGCAATGTGCTGATTGACCACCCTTATCTACTCTTGGAGTTCTGGATGGAATTAACACTACCTGAATTATGTGGACCAAGAGTGGGAAAGGAATAGTTCTCCAGAAGGATATTTGATATTGTTATTAAAATAAGGTTAAGTGAATACTCACTGAACCATCTAATGCTTGAATTCCCTTCATAGCACACCACTGGTGACTATCCAGTCTTCAGTGACTAACATACTGCTCCCAAAACGGTGTGTTTGTGCAGCTCTAATAATGACAGGGTCTCTCCTAATACTGAGATGATACTGGCATCTCCATAGTTCTGGGCATGATTTCTGGTCCCAGCCATATTCAACCTGGTTTGTTGCGGGTGAACATGTAAGGGAAGGGGTTGCTCATTGTGGTCACAGAAGTGACCTACCCAATAGAAGCACAACAACTTGAAGCATGCTTCCATGATCACTGAGGGAGGAAAATGATTGGCAAGTCTCATATTGGCCTTGAAGCGCTCGCTATAAACACCTGTCACTGCCAAGCATATATCACTGGCCAAAGCAAGTCACATTGTGATACGATTAGGCTTTGTGTCCCCACCCAAGTCTCATCTTGAATCGTAATCCCCGTAATCCCCATGTGTCTAGGGAGAGAACTGGAGGGAGGTGAATGGATCATGGGAGCAGTTTCTCCCGTGCTGTTGTCATGATACTGAGTGAGTTCTCACAAGAGCTGATGGTTTTATAAGGGACTCCTCCCCCTTCACTCCTCACTCTTCTCTCTCCTGTAACCATATGAGAAGGTCTAAGCTTGCTTCCCCTTCACTTTCTGCCATGATTGTGTTTCCTGCGGCGCCACCAGCCATATGGAACTGTGAGTCAATTTAATCTCTTTCCTTTAGAAATTACCCAGTCTCGGGCAGTATCATGATAGCAGTGTGAGAACAGACTAATACACATGGCCATGCCTAACTTCAAAGCGGCTGGGCAAGTATCATAGTGCTGTGTACGTGGGAGGAGGGGAGAATCAGTATATTTTATCTGGTGACCACCACACAACTGAACTTCTCTATTTCTGTGTTCATCTTGTTAACCCTCTAGTTTCTGTTTCCTCTTGTGACACATGTATTAATTAATTTTTCAATACCCAAACATAAGCTCTAATATTTATCTTTGTTTAGTACTTCCTAATAAACTAAGTTACCTCTACATCCTGATCCTAAAACTTAAAGGCTCCATGTATACCATGGTGACTACGGTTAATTGCAATATATTGTATAGTTGAAAATTGCTAAGAGAGTAGATTTTAAGTGTTCTCACTACGAAAAGCTGCATACGTTAAATAGCTTGATTTAGCCGTTTCACAATGTATACATGTAGCAAAACATCATGTTGTATACCACAAATGTATACAAGTTTTACTTGTCAGTTATAAACAACAGCAACAAAACTGCAAAGTCTTCTTAGACACACTCAATCACATGTTATCTGCTGATTTAATGAGTAAACTCTATATAGGTTCATTCTGGACCTGGGTAAAATGATTCAACAGACTGAGACCAAGGGGGAGGACCCTATTGCAATTCATTAGGTAAGGTCTTCTAGGTCAATATCTGACCATTGATTAGCACATTTGGGGTATAGTTATGTAACTGCCTTCTAGTTTCCCTCAATGTGACCCCTCAGTGGAGGAAGAATGGAGCACAATGACAAGAAGAATGTTGAGAGATGAGGAAAGAGAAAATGGAATGGAAAGAACACAAACTAGGAAAGCATTGACATTGTTACTTCTTGGTTATTTCCTCCTGTAAAATCTTGCCTAGGTGCCCTCCATTGGCGTCCCCATCCATCACTCCTCTCTCCCTTTTCATTCTGCAGGACTTGCCCATTGGGGCTCTCTGAGACCTGACTTGTCATTGGCCATCAGTGGCCATGATAATCACTCTCTTCCTGGGCTTGACCCTCCTCTCGTTGACGAGGATGCCTGTGTTCTTAAGGTTGGCTGTTTCCAAGGACAGAGAGCTTGCATTCCCAGTTTCTAGTAGGTGCCAAGGACTCCGTTCTTGACATTGTCTTGTCAGCCTTGGAGTGTCAAAACCCAGCATCCCTGCCTGAGGTCATCCTGTCTCTCTTCCAAACATGAGGACTTCTTAAATTTTTTTAAAAAAATGTTTACTTGCATAAATTTAGAAGGCACAACTGCAAATTTGTTACATGGATATGTTGTTTACTGGTGGAATCTGTGCCTTGGTATATCCATCACCCAGATAGGGTACCTTGTGCCCATTAAGTGATTTCTTATCCTTCACTCCCCCACCCAGTCCTTCTAAGAAGGATGACTATTATTCAACCGTCACTCAGTAGCCATTGGAGAATAACGATTATTCCACACTCTATGTCTATGTGTATTATGTAGCTACCATTTATAAGTAAGAGTATGCAGTATTTGACTTTCTGTTTCTGAGTTATGTCTTTCAAGATAATGGCCTTGGATTCCATCCTTGTTGCTGCAAAAGACATTATTTCAGACTGGGCATGGTGACTCATGCCTGTAATATTAGCACCTTGGAAGGCTGAGGAAGGAAGATCACTTGAACCCAGGAGTTTGAAACCAGCCTGAGCAACTTGGACTCTATAAAAAGTAAATTAGCCAGGCGTCATGTTGTGCACCTGCAGACCCAGTTACTTGAGAGGCTGAGGCAGGAGGATCTCTTGAGCCCAGGAGTTCAAGCCTGCAGTGAGCTATGATCACCCAACCGCCCTCCAGCCTGGGTGACAGAGTGAGACCCTGTTTTAGTCAGGACTTCAAGACCAGCCTTGCCAACATGGTGAAGCCCCGTCTCTACAAAAATACGAAAATTAGCCAGGTGTGATGGTGGGTGCCTGTAGTCTCAGCTACTCAGGAAGCTGAGGCGGAAGAACCTCTTGGACCCGGGAGGCGGAGGTTGCAGTGAGCCGAGATTACCCCACTGCACTCCAGCCTGGGTGACAGAGCGATACTCTGTGTCTCAAAACAAAATAATAATAATAAAAAATAAAATAAAATCAAAGGTCTTACTCTTTTTTATGGCTGAGTAGTATTCTATTGTGTGTATGTATATATAGATATAATACATATACACACACACGTGTATATGTTTATATATGGTGGTGTGTGTCTATATACGCACAATGATACATATATTTATATATGTATATATGATATGTATATTAATATGTGCATATAAAAATATATATACATTTTCTTTATCCAGTCATCCATTGATTGATGCGTAAGTTGATTCCATATCTTTGCTATTGTACTGTGATAAACGTGTGAGTGCAGGCATCTTTTATATAATAATTTCTTCTTTGGATAGCTACCCAAAATTCAGGTGAAAGATCTCAGTCTACAAGGCAGCTCTCAAGCTTCAAAAAATTGCCCTGCTAGATTTTTAAAATCAGGTTTTCTCAAAAGCTTTGATGTATACATTGGTCGATGTATTTATCCATTAAAGTATTTATTGAATACTTCTTATTGCATATGGTGGTGGTGGTGGTGGTGGTGCTGAGGTGTCCCACAGTGAACACAACAGGCGTGGCCTCTGCTATTACCAAACTTATTGTCTGGTAGAGAATGCAGACGGCTAACCAGGCAGGTGCCTGTACAGTGACACATGTGCTCTGATGGCTGTAAGCGCGTGGTGTGAGTGTAGAGTTGGGTGCTTAACTGAAGGCATCAAGAAGGCTTCCAGGACTACATGACATCAAAGTCCAACCTTAAGGATGATAGGTTTAACTAAGTAAAGGAGGATGTGGAAAGAAGGGGGAGAGTGCTCCAGGCAGAGGAAATAGTATATGCAAAAGCACAAGAGGATTGAAGAACCAAAATAACTTTGGCATGGCTGGAATGAAGGGCATGTTTGTGTATTTTCAGGGCAGGGGATGTGGTTAGGGACAAGTTCAGAGAAAAGGAAGTCAGGAACCCTGTCATAAACAGCTCATCTGTCCCATGAAAGAGTGTACATTTTATTCTGAGAGTACAGAGCTTTTTCTTTTTTCTAAGCATTACATGATTAGATTTGTCTTTTAGAAACCACTCTGGCTGCCGTTAAAAATGAATTTCACAGTGACAAGGCTGGAGGAAGGATCTTGGGTTAGAAGGCGGTGGTAGTAATCTAGGCAGGACTTGAGGACTCCTGAGTGGCGGTGAGGAAGGAGAGAGGTGGATGAAAGATTCAAGAAATATTTAGGGGGTGTTATTGAGAGAATTTGGTGATTGATTTGGTGTAGGAGGAATGAGAGAGTCAGGGATGGCTCCCTGGTTTCTGGCTTGGGTACTAGGTGGGCTAGTGGTGCTTCTGACAGAGATGGAACCATGGGAGGAGGAACATGTTTTGAGGGAAGGCTGTCTCCCTTTTAGACACCTAGTTGGTGTCCAAATGGCACAGACCAGTTGGCATGCGGTTATCTTGGGGCTTAGGGCGTGGATCTGGGCTCAGGGCAGAGATTTGAGCCTCAGCTGCACATGAGTGGTCATTGCAGTCATGGAGTGTGCTGGGGTTTTGCCAAGAGCTCATGTAGATTCAGGCAAGAAGAGAGAAGGGGCTCACGCTGGGGATACTGACTTTGGAAATACTCTTGAAATATATAGAAATGAAAGAATGTATAGGGCTATTTCCACAGATGTTTATTTATTTATTTTTTGAGATGGAGTTTCACCCTTGTTGCCCAGACTGGAGTGCAATGGCTTGATCTCAGCTCACCGCAACCTCTACCTCCCAGGTTCAAGTGATTCTCCTGCCTCAACCTCCCAAGTAGCTGGGATTATAGGCGCCCACCACTATGCCTGGCTAATTTTTTTGTATTTTTAGTAGAGACAGGGTTTCACCATGTTAGCCATGCTGGTCTCAAACTCCTGACCTCAGGTGATCCACCTGCCTTGGCCTCCCAAAGTGCTGGGATTACAGGCATGAACCACCGCGCCCGGCCTACAGACATTTATTGAGCAAGAGCTTGTGCAAGGCACTCTGGTATGCATGCAGTCAGGGACCCTCTGATGAATGGAACTCAGGCCTTGTATAAGGAAGTGACCTCCATCAGGGGGTGGAGATGCTGTTAGTGAACATCCATAATAGACAAGCGACTGAGTTAGGAGCTGGGGCAAGGTAGAAAAAGGAGGACAGTGGGCGATATGAGCTGGGAAATGCACCTCTGTTGGGGGACAGGGAAGGGCTTCCTGGAGGAGGTGGTGATTTTTGTATCTAGTATTTTTTTTTTCTTGCGACGGGGTCTTGCTCTTGTCACCCAGGCTGGAGTGCAATGGCACGATCTTGGCTCCCTGAAACCTCTGCCTCCCAAGTTCAAGTGATTCTCCTGCCTCAGTCTCCCGAATAGCTGGGATTACAGGAGCTCACAACCACACCTGGCTAGTTTTTGTATTTTTAGTAGAGACGGGGTTTCACCATGTTGGCCAAGCTGTTCTTGAACTCCTGACCTCGTGATCTGCCTGCCTCGACATCCCAAAGTGCTGGGATTACAGGCCTGAGCCACCACACCCGACCTGTATCTAGTGTTTAAGGAGATGTTTTGTCAGATAAAGCTGGAGTTTTGTAATGGAGTTTTGGAGAGGGGGAAGAGCAGACTGGTTTAAGAGGGTGCTTCATAAGGGATGGCTCAGAGGAGAGAAAGTGTACAGTGTTTTCAGGACATATTAGTCCTTCACCATGGCAGGAATCTAGGCGGCTGGAAGGACATTTGTGGGAAATTGTAGTAGAAAATACGAGGCGGACTTTGATGCCAGGCCACAGAGTTTGAGATCCTTTTTGGAGGCTCAGGGGAGTTACTGAACAATTAGAAACTAAAGGCTGATATGATGCTGGTTAAATGCTGGTTAAATGCACAGGATGCTCCACAGGATGCTGGTTAAATGCATGAACTCTTGACCCAGATGGACCAGGATTTAAGTTTGGATTTTACCATTTTCTTGCTGTGCGGTCTTAGGCAGATTATTAACCTCTCTGAGCCTCAGTTTTCTCATCTGTCAAATAGGAGTGAAATACCTCATAGAGGGTTGTGAAGAGTAAAGTAAACTAATGTGGAGAAGGCATTCTGCAGTGTCCGGAATTCAGCGACCTCTCAGTACATGTTAACATACTAATACTTTCTATGTAATCATACCTGTAACAACACAGAGATGAAGGTATCATCCTTACAACTTGTTCTCTTCTGTATCCTCAGCATCTAGGACAGTGCCTGGCATGTAATGGATGCTGGAGAAATATTTCTTGGGCAAGAAATGAATTGCACCAGTTTCTTTTTGTAAGGAATCTATTTTTTTCTTGTCTGGAAAAATACTTTGATAAAACCTTAGGGAAAAGATGAAATTCCGTTTCTTCTGGAGCTGGGATTTCAAAGAGGAGAGGTAGAGTGCTCTGCAAAGTAGAAGGAGAAGATTTTGGGGCAATGAGGAGGAGAGAATTGATGAGGTGGTGGGGCACAGTGTACTATGAAATGTGACTCTTCCCCTGGGATCCCCGAAAAAATCTTCTGTAACATTTTGTATATGTAAGACGTCTCTCTACCATCTGCTGTGGTCGAAATGGGATTTGTAGAGAGCTTATGTGGTTCTCAAACCTCCTAGTAACTCTGCTTACATGCAGAGACAGCTGTCTCCAAGCCAGCTGTTGTCTTTTGGACGTGGGAAGCTTTAATCTGGGGGAAGATTACACCTTGAGAAAAGATGTTAGAATTGGAGGGAGATGTTGATGGGACCACTATTTCTAATGCCCCAAGGCAGCCACACTTGGTATGTATTGTGTGGATGGGCAGGTGCACAAGATGAGTTATTTTTTTTCCCGCCCAGAAATTTATGGAGGCCTGGCATGGTGGCTCACACTCATAATCCCAGCACTTTGGGAGGCCGAGGTGGGTATATCACTTGAGCCCAGTTCAAGACCAGCCTGGGCAACATGGTGAAACCCTGTCTCTACTAAAAATACAAAAATTAGCCAGGTATGGGGGTGCCCCCCTGTAGTCTCAACTACTCAGGAGGCTGAGGTGGGAGAATTACCTGGACCCAGGAGGTCGAGGCTTCAGTGAACCATGTTCATGCCACTGCACTCCAGCCTGGGTGAGAGAGTGAGAATCTGTCTAAAAAAATACGAAGTCGCTGTTCTGAAGAGCGTTCTAATGACTTATCTGGAGATTCTAGGAAAGAAATTAAATTCAACTTTCAATGTCTGTCTTTCTAGATTTCTTCCTTCTAACGTTATTGTTGTTATGTCCTCAAACAGAAACATTTAGTACTTATTATGAGCTTCATAGGGTTGTTGTGAATTAATATGTGTAAAGCTCTTAGTGCAATACACAACACATAGATAACATTTAATATTATTGTTATTGTTGCGTAGCACTCAGTTCATGAAATTCCCACACGCTGTCAAGTGATAAATGCTATTAATTTGTAAATATCATCGATGAGGAACCTGAAGCTCACAGAAATTGATGACTTGCCTAGGATCGCTCAGAAAGCAGGCAGCAGAGCTAATTGCCATGGTAACCATTTCCAAGCTTCAGT
This sequence comes from Chlorocebus sabaeus, assembly GCF_047675955.1. NCBI lineage: Eukaryota > Metazoa > Chordata > Mammalia > Primates > Cercopithecidae > Chlorocebus > Chlorocebus sabaeus. Next base: position 21,845,361 of record NC_132908.1, read on the forward strand.
GCCCAGAGATGGACCCAGTCCGGCATGGGCTTGTCCCCTGGAGTACTGTGTCTTGACAGATAAGTAAAGGAAGTCATTAATTTCTGAAAAATGCCCAGCTGTGGTTGGCATTGTTAGGGGTCAGTGAAGACACGCTCAAAGACCTTACTGTCCAGCTTTTTTTATCTTTCACCTTTAATGCCCCTGTTAGCCCCAGGAACTAACCAAAGGGAAGTCTTCTTTATCACTCCAAGAGGGATGCCATGGTTGTCCCAAGATTCTGGAGCTAAAGGTGGGACCAGGACCAGACTTCAGTTTCTGTGTTTCCAAATCCAGTTCTATTCTCCTCTCAGTAGACCAGGAGGCCTCCAGACAAGACAGATGGCAGACAGCTACAGTAGTTTAAAATAGCCTGAGCTCACTTCTGAGGTAGACATGTGCGTGGAGTGAGCTGGAAGACAGGGACCCCTGTGTGGGAAAGCATTTTGGCAAACAGAAGCCCAGTGGGGAGTTCTGATGCTAGGATGAGTGTCATCAGGTTGGGGTGAGGGTGTGAGAAGAGACCTGAGCAGGTGCCAACCTGAGGCTGAGTAGGGAGGAGAGAAGAGAGAGGACAAGTGCCAGGCAAGATGCGGCACTGCCAATTGGTAGAGGCTTCCTCCCTCCTTTCCAGCTCTGCTACCAAGACGGGGAGGTCAGGTGGTTGTTCTGGAAGGGCTGGTGCCTTTTACTTCCTGGCCTTCTGGCCTGCTGGGTCTTGGAGTCCAATGCAAAATAATGAAGTTCCCATAAAGACAGTTTGTATAGATCTTTTTAGGGTAACTTGAAAGCCTATGCATTTCCTTAACAATGATCAATTCTTTGCTAATCCTCTTTCATCCATATCTGCACCCAGTGCTTGTCACTCTGTTTCCATCCTGGATATTTTGAAGTAAATCCCAGACGCCATCTAATTTCACTAATTATCAATCTTAATATCACAAAAAGTCAAATAGACGTTGTACATCTTCTGACATGATGCAAAAGAAGTGGCCAACACTATCTATGCCATATTGTTACTAAAGATCTAACTCCAAATTTACAGGAAATACAGAGAATATGTAGGAAATTCTACGTAGAAATGACTTGGTTTCTTCAGGAAACCAGTGACATGGAAGTGTGAAGAAAGAGAATTAAAAGAAATAGCAATCTAAGACAACGTGTGGACCCCATTTGGAAATAAATTCAAACAAACCATCTGTAAAGAAAACGTTGTGAGATAAACAAGGAGAAGGAAACATGAACTGAAATATAAAATGATAATAAAGAATTGTTACTGCTTTTATTGGGTGGGATAAGGGAATTGTGGTTGCTTTTTTGTTGTTCCTATCTGTAGAGATATGCTGAAGAATTTATAGGTAAAATAAAACTAAGCGATGCTAGGTGGGGAGGAACCTATGCATTTCCTACTTTTTGGCAAACAGGCCCCAAGGTATGGTCCCTAGCACCTGTGTTGGAACAATGTGACCCCGCATTCCTGCTGATCCGTAATTGAACCATGTATGGCTCCACCTGATCCTCTCTCTGGGGACTGGGACTTAGCATTCAGAAATGCCAGCTAGCCTCCATCAACAGCAGACTGGAAGGATCAGGCATCTCAGGAACCATGCGATGTGCATCAAAAAATAGAGAAAGCTTATCTTCAGAGAGACAGACAAGTGAAGCTGGCTCAGAGGTTTTGTGGACCAGAGGGATGGGAGAAACGGTTACTTTGGTTCTTGACAATCCTACACTGAAGTCAAGCTGCTGTTCCTTTCCCTGGTTTCTGTTTGCTTGTAACAGACTTATTCCTTTGCTTGAACTGGGGGTTTTTAGTGGGGTTCTGTTGCTTGCCAATTTTAAGTACTCTTGAGAGGCAGCTAAGGAGATGAAGATGGAAAACGTGGTCATGAAGGGAAAGGGTTACTGGAGTCTTTCTGGAGGGAGAATTATGAGGGTTATGAGGATGCAGTTCTGATTGAAGGGGGTCTTGTAGGTATCTGGGATTTGGAAGTGAGAATGAATGCTGTAGCAGATTCTATTAGCTACCCATCCAATGGCCATTCCTTCTTTGTTTCTAGTTTTGTTCAGTGGCAATGTGCCCAGGGGACAGTGAATGCATGATCCATGGTGATCCATGATGATTTCCCTTTCAGTGATTGGTCTAGAAGTAGGCACTGGACCCAGTTTGGGTCATGTAGGAAAGAACTCTTTCTTTCATCCTTTCTTCCTGCTCTGGAGGCTGTTAGGTGAGGACATAATAGTTGGAGTTATGGCAGCCACATTATGACTATGAACAGATGCCTAGATTTATAGTGACACTGACTGAGAGCACTGTCATTCTTGAGTCACTCATACCTCCTTCTTTCAGACTTTATTATTTTGGGGATGATATTTATTGATGAGCCCCTTTTGGTTAAGTTGCATATGGTTGGCTGTTCTGTTAATTCAAGCCAGAAGATTTTTAATTGATACAGTTGGGCTTCACAATTTAGAGGTTTGGGAGGAAAATGAGGTGAAAGAGCATGCATGGTTGGGGAAGATAATATTTTAAATCAGAAAATTAACATTTTCTACCAGAAGACCTTCAGTTATGATATTATAGCCTGGTTTTCAGAGTCTTTTGAGAATGGTGTGAACTGATATCCATCCATCCATCCATCCATCCATCCATCCATCCATCCATCCATCATCTTCTGTTTGTTGATTTTTTACCCACTCATCCATCCATCCATCCATCCATCCATCCATCCATCCATCCATTCATCCATCCTTCCATCCATCCATTTGACTTTCTTTATATGAAACTTTGCCTTTGAGCACTGGAGAATTTCCTTCCTGGACTTGCTTGGTTCTGTCTATTATCATCTGGGTATAAAATGCTTTTCCTTCTCCAATTAGGTCACATGTAGAGAACTGATATTAAATAGTTACGGTGAAAAGTGTCTTTCTAGGGACACTTTGCCTTCTGCAGTGTCTGGCATTTCTAAGAAATGTTGATTTTTAGGCATTGAGAAAAAAAGCTCGATTTTTTTGACATTAAAAGTTCTAATTTTCCCTTATTTTATTCTCTGGAGCTTCTTTCAACATATTCAAGCGCTGTTAGCTTCAGGCATGGCTTTGTGGGCTGGAAAGGGCCAGGGTGTATTTTCAGAGGAATCTTGTGAGATTGAATTAGCAATGCTGCCTTCAGGGGATAATGATTATTTTAATAGGAAGATATTCTTTGTTTTTTGATTCTTAGGAATTGCTCTTTCTCATATAGATGTACTTGCCTTTGTTACATTCATAAGTTCCATAAAATATTTTCAGCGTATAGAATTTTTATATATCTAGACCGTTATCTGTTGCAGGTTAGGAATGGTCAGTGTTTATACGTGCACCTAATCTCTTGTAGTCTGTTCGTTACTGGGATGGTGGTGATGGAGGCACTAGAGGGTGGAATTTGCGCACATGGAGAGAGGAGATGGTGCATGTCAGTGTGTTTTCCAATTGAGGCCCTTGGGGTTGTGGGTGGGGAGGAAAGAGGAGGAGGAGGAAGCCAGTGTGGTAGGAGTGTGATCCACATTCTCAGGAAGAACCGTATTTGATTTCATTTAGAAAACGAAATTCTAACTTCTTGAACAAAGTTGGCTTTTCTTCTCTGAACCTGGCCTTTGCAAGTGCTTGAGTCTTTGAGTATGGTGATGCCTGAGGGAGAGGAGGGATTTGCTTGGGGCAGCAGGCACACCTGGAATCATCGACCACAAACCTGGCTGAGCACAGAGCCACCTGGACAATGGGCTTAATAGGTACATACTGGGAACTTCCCCTCAGGCATGCCAACTCAGGAGGCTGTCACCAGTGACTGCACCTTGGAGTGATCTGGGGATCTTTTAAATGCCCCAGTGCCCTGGCTCTACCTCAAGTCAGTGAAAGCAGGCTGTCTGGGAGTAGAATCAGAGCAGCAGTATTCATTAAAGGCTCTCCAGGTGATTGTCATCAGGATCCAGGTTTGAGAGCCACTGGGGGGAGACAATCTGTACTTTCTACAAAGCCGGAAGCAGTCAGTTTTCTGAACATCATTGATTAGACCATAGCCATTTTCCAGTATAGACAAAGTAGGTTCTCTCCTCCCATCCCCCGACTGCAGCAAACTTCTCACTAATGGGTATGCTTTGAGAAACACCAAACTGCAGGGACCCAAAGAAGCATATAATTAAAATTAAATCACACAAGCTTTGGGCATATCTATCCCTCCTCCTCCCCCAAATTTCTTTAAAAATAGTGTTTGAAATGTATTTTTTGTAGTATGTTCACAGGATTCAAAAAAATACAAAATGCTGCACTATTCACAGTAACAAAGATATGGTATCAACTCAGGTGCCCATCAGTGGCAGAATACTATGCAGTTATAAAAAAGAATGAAATCATATCCTTTGCAGCAACATGGATAGAGCTGGAGGCCATTATTTTAAGCAAATCAGAGCAAGAACAGAAAACCAAATACTGCATATTCTCACTTATAAGGGGGAGCTAAGTATTGAGCACACATGGACATAAATATGAAAGTAGACACTGGACTACTAAAGTAGTCACTGGCTGAGGGTGGGGGTGGGTTAAAAAACTACCTGTCAAGTACTGTGCTCACTGCCAGCGTGACGGGCTCTGTACTCCAAACCTCAGCATCATGCATTATTCCTGTGTAACAAATCTGCACATGTACCTACTGTTTCTAAAATGAAAGTTGAAATGGAAAAAATTGTTTAAAAACCATACAGTTTTAAAGTCTCTTATTCTTTTCTGTTTTCCATCCACCCATTTCCCACCCCCTTCTCTGGATATCCTCTCAGAAATCTTTTCCTTCACCCCGTTTGTTGTCACACAAAAGATGACATACTGCAACCTCTGTTCTCCACCTTGATTTTTTTCTTCCTAATATTTGGCTAGTAAGCACCAGCATGGTGTAACAACTGGCATTTGTCCTGATTTGCTGAGCATCCTCACTGACTGGCAGAAGCTTGTATGGTGCTGCCAGTCTTTAGATATTTGAATTACTTTCCCTGTCCACCCCACGTCTTGAAGATCTCTCTATAGCAATACAAAGGTAGCTTCCTTATACTACTTTTTAAAATAGATGTAAAATATTTATGTATTTGAGACAGGGTCTTGCTCTTACCCAGGTTGCACTACACTGGTGTGATCTTGGCTTACTACCACCTCTGCCTCCCAGGCTTGAGTGATCCTCCCACCTCAGCTTCCTGAGTAGGTGAGATCACAGGTGTGCACCACGACACCCGGCTAAAATTGTTTCTTGTATTTTTGGTAGAAACAGGGTTTCACCATGTTGCTCAGGCTGGTCTCGAACTCCTGAGCTCAAGCAATTGACCTTCCTTGGCTTCCCAAAGTGCTGGGATTACAGGTGTGAGCCTGGCCCAAGTATTCATTTTTAATAGATGTAAAGTATGGATAATTCATAATTCATTAAACAGGACCTCTAGGGATGGACTTTAGGTGATTTCCAATGTGGGGCCATTACAAACAATGCCATTAAGAATAATGTGGCACATGCATCACTTCAGATGTGTAGAAATCCATCTGTAGAGTTCCCGTAAGTGCTATTTCTTGGTCAAGGGGCATGTGCTAGAGTATTGTTAGCAACAGGAAATTTCACAAAGGCATCACATTTTCCAGTTTGCTGCAGCAGGCAGCTCAGGTTCTGAAATTGTAGTAGGTACAAGGTTTTATTTTCTTTTTTTCCATTGGTGGCTTTGCGGAACTATCAGATGGGATAGCTGAAAAATGTACATCTAATGGTTTTAGAGGAGATGCTTCTGGAGCTGTAGTTCTCCTAGGACCTTTCTTGAACGACCTGCAGGCATCATCTGGTGTTCGTTAAAAATGTGGACCCTGAGCCCCATTAGAATCTTTGAGGCAAGGCCCAATAAATTTTTAACACGAGCTTCCCGAGCGATGCTTCTGTGCACTGAAATTTCAGAACCACTGCTCTAAGGGATTTGTTGTAGAACAATGCTGTGGGAGGACATCTTTTCATATGATTAGCACAGTGGAACCACACTGGTTTACTCGGGACAAAGTCTGCGACTGCCCTGAACATTGCAAGCTTGATAATGCCAAGAAAAGACTGAGTCTTGGCATTGGGTTGAAAATAACATTTGGCTATCAGCCTCTGATGCAGCATTTACAAGTTTGCCCTCAAATGCCCTGAGAATAGGAGGAACAGGGTCAACAACACTGAAAATAGTCAGATAACCAGTTGCTGGAATCTCAGTGAAATATCCATTAACTCAAAGGCAGACGGTGCTGGATTGGATCCACCCTTCACAGTCAACACCTCCAACAAGATGTAACAAGACCAATTGAAAACGTAGAAAGACCCTTTGTCTTCCATTGTCCTATTACTAGACTAAGAGACCTAACTTTGTACCAAGTGGAAAGTCACCCTTTTCTGCTCAAAATTAAGTTTTTGAAATGACCAGAGGCCTCTTACGATGGCTAATTTTCCTACATTCATTCAGAGAAGCCAGGAAGGGAAGCGGAGGCAGTTAACTTGTGCACTGGTTTGTGTAGGGGACTGCTGGTGGTGAATTGAACCTTCAGTTGTGTGGCTGCTATACGTTAGGTGTATAAGAGAGACCAAAGGAACTAAGGTGTGAGTGCATCGTGGAATCAGAGAATCAGATGGTGGAGGTGGGAGAAGAGTCTGAGGCAGGTCAAGAGAGCTGCAGTGGATGAGTGCTTGCTAGAACCCCAGTGCTATGTGTGTAGTTCTGCCCTCCAACCATGGCTTGAGAAGAGGACTGGACCATTACTAGCGAGAGCATCGCTAGCAAGGGCAGTCTACACGACCAATCTTCTGGCAGACACAGGGCCTGGATATATCTTTCCAATGAATAATCCAGTACTTAAGACAATGCAGCTGCGTTTACAGAGTTTGGAAGGGAAATGTTATCATCTACATATTTGATTCTCAGTCAAACTGTCACTTATGTGCAAAGGCAACAGAAAGACAGTTTTCAGTTATAAAAAGGCGCTGCAAATCTACCACCACTGAAAAAGTTAATTGAAGATGTACTTTAATTGAGAGCAGATCCAAAATTAGGAACTTAAGAATGAAAAAGTCATGGTATGAAGGAAATGGCATGAGCACTTCCAGTAATTAAACGTAATATTGAGTCCAAATAATTGCTGTACGTCTCCAATTGTCAGACAACAAAAATTATTTGTGAATGAGTAGCTATGTGGTGTAAAATTAACTTCATGATCTATTTGAGTGCAAAATCCTAGCATATAAGTGAAGACAGGGAAGTAGATAACATAGGAGCCAGGATATTAAAACTTAACTTTATCTATCATCTTTTATTGATTTTACTTAATTTATTATCTTTCATTGTGGAAGACAATCAGAAAACATGCTGTCAACTTTCTTTAATCACAATGAAATAAAACTAGAAGTTAATAACAAAGGTTAAAAAAATCAATGACTTAAAAATAAAATACTTTCCTTAATGACCCTGGGACATGTTCAACATAGTGCTGTATATTCCTGTTGGTTCTTATCATTGCAATAAGGCTGAAAAAAAAAAGAAAAACATACAAAGAAAGAAATAAAAATGTATTTATTTACAAACGACATGCGTATCTGTGCAGAAAATACCAAGGAATCTATAAAACAAACAAACCAACCATAAACAAGCCATCCTACAACAAATAAGTGAATTCAGCAAGGTTGCCGGATACAGGGGAAACATACAAAAAAAATTGTATTTCCATAAACTCGCAATGAACACGGGGAGACTGAAATTGAAAATATAATACGATTGACAATTGATTGCTCAAAGGAAAAAAATAATTAGCTGTAAATCCAACAAAATATATACAGGACTTATATACTGAAAACTATAAAATGCTGATGCTTATATTCTGAAAACTGTAAAATGCTGATGAAAGAAATAAAAGAATATCTACATAAATGAAGACATACTGTGTTCATGAATTGAAAGACTCAATATAGGAAAGATAGGAGCTGGCCGGGCGCGGTGGCTCACGCCTGTAATCCCAGCACTTTGGGAGGCCGAGGCGGGCGGATCACAAGGTCAGGAGATCGAGACCATGGTGAAACCCCGTCTCTACTAAAAATAGAAAAAATTAGCCGGGCGCAGTGGCGGGCGCCTGTAGTCCCAGCTACTCGGGAGGCTGAGGCAGGAGAATGGCGTGAACCCGGGAGGCGGAGCTTGCAGTGAGCCGAGATTGCGCCACTGCACTCCAGCCTGGGCGACAGAGCGAGACTCCGTCTCAAAAAAAAAAAAAAAAAAAAAAAAAAAAGATAGGAGCTATCCCCAAATTGATATACAGGTTTAATGTTATTTTTATAAAAATTCCAACAAAATTATTTTGTATATATAAATAACATTGTTCTATAATTTATATGAGAAGGTAAAGGAACTAGCATAGCTAAAACAGTTTCGAAGAAGCAGAATAAAATGGGAAGAGTTGGTCTACAGTAATCAAGGCTGTGTGATATTGGTGGAGGGACAGACACAGAGATCAATAGAACAGAATAGATAACCCAGAAATAGACCCACACAAGTATGCTCAATTGATTTTTGACAAAGGCACAAAAGCAGTTCAATGGAGAAATGAATTTTCAACACGTAGTGCTAGAACAATTGGATATTTATTGGCCAAAAAATGAACCTCAGCCTAAGTCTTGCACTTTATACAAAAATTAACTCAAAATTGATCATGCTATTAAATGTAAAATATAAAACCATACAACTTTTAGAAGAAAACATAGGAGAAAATCTTTGAAATCTAGGGTCGGGGAAAATTTCTTAGACTTTACACCAAAATCCTGATCCATAAAAGGAAAAATCGATGAGTTGGACTTCATCAAAATTAAACGCTATTGTTCTGCAAAACCCGGTTGAGAGAATGAAAAGACAAACTGTAATCTGGACCAAATATTTGCTAATCACTTATCTGACAAAGGACTATTATCTAGGATACATAAAGAGCCCTCAAGTTTCAGCTGTAAGAAACAAACAATCCAATTAAAAAACAGCAAAAGGTATCAATGGACTTTTCACCAAAGAGGGAATACAGATGACAAATAAACACATGAAAAGATGTTCTACATCATTAGCTTTTAGGAAAATGCAAATTAAAAGCACAATGAGATATCACTACAGATCAAAATGGCAAAACTGAAAAATAATGGTAATGCCAAATTCTAGCAAGGGAGGATGAGGAACAACTAGATCATTCACACATGGCTGCTGAGAATGGGAACTGCAGTAGCCACTCTGGAAAACTGGCAGTTTTTAAAAACATGTCAACTGCCCTGTGACCCAGCAATTGCACTCTTGGGCATCTATCCTAGATAAATAAAAGCTTAAAGGCTCACGCAAAAACTTCTATGTGAATATTTATAGCAAGTAAGGAAAAAAAACCCACAAGAGAAACCTAAGGTAAACCGGAGTAAGAATATAGTTAAGAATATATAATATTTTATATTCTGATGCAATATAGCATTAGGATATATAAAAAGGATTGTGTTGATAACTTTAAGAGTTAGTCCTGGAAAACAGAACAAAGCAAAGCAAACAAAAGAACCAATAAAACATCTACTTCTAATTATATATTTAATCATATAGATAGGTCATACATATATATACATCACACATATATTTATATAACATATACAATGAATATATATAGCAAACATATATATGAACAATAGGCAAGTTAGAAGTGAGAAAGGACATATAAATCCAGAGATAGAAAAAATTGTAAGACAAGATGTGCTATTACGGTGGTGTTCAGACCGGTACTCTCGGATTCATGTTGTAGCTTTTCCACTACCGTTTTCTGACCTTGGGTGATTATTTACTCTCTCAGACTCAGTCTCCTCCACTATAAAAACAGGGAAAATAATGCAGTAGTTGTATGGGTTTGGTTAAATAATGCATGCAAATAGCTCATCCCAGTGTTGGACGCCTCATAGAACTAGGATGACAGCTGTTTTTCAATTTTTGGTGTTAAGTTTGAAAGTCCAAGAAGACAGAAATGCTCAAATTGTCTACCATAAAAGATAGTCTGCCTAGATTAGGGGTTGGCAAATGTTTTCTTACAGGACTAGATAGTAAATATTTTAGGTTTATGGGGCATCTGAGCAACTACTCAATGCTACCATTGTAGCATGAAGGCAGCCATGGACAATTTGAGCATGACTGTATTCCAATAAATCTTTATCAAAACAGGTGGCAGGCCTGCAGGCTGTAGTTTACTGGCTTCTATTCTAAACCAATAACAAGAAGGAACTAATGAAAGTTTTCAAAATCATCCCCAAAACCTATAGAACAAATGATCCTTTTGGTTTTTAAAAACATTTCTCTAGACCATAGAGAAAAAGGACACTGTCTCACTTCTTTCCTCTGACCCTAGCATCATACAGACACAAAAATCTAACAAAGATAAGGCAAAAAATAAAGCCATAGTCTAATTTCACTTATAAATACAGAGAAAATAGTCCTAAATAAAATCTTGGCAAGTTGGATCCTCTTGGATATTAAAAGAACAATGCATCATGATCAAGGAAGGTTCATTCTAGAAATACATTATGATTTATTATTAGGAAGTCTATTAATACATCCCCTCAATATGTCAAAGGAAAAATGTGATCATAGATGCAGAAAAAAGCATTTGTTAAAATTTCAATATTTGTTCTTGGTGAAAATTCTTAGAGAAAGGACTAAGAATAAAAAGATACTTCTTCAGCATGATGAAGACAATCTGTAGCCAACCAACAGCCAAAAATATACTTAATTTTGAGATACTTAAGGAATTCCCATTAAAGTTAAGAAAAAATGAAAGATGGTTGATCGCAACACACTGTTGTTTGTCATTGTTTTGGATGTTCTAGTCAATGAAAAAAGAAAAGAAATAGATATAAATAGTAATTACATATTGGAAAAACAAATACCAAATTAACATTATTCACGGGTTATATTATTTAGTTTAGCAACTCTAAAGGAATCCATTGAAAAACTATTAGTACAAATAAGGGAATTAGTTAAGGGGGCTGATTACGAAACATGTCAACCAAAATCAATAACTTTCTTAGAGAGCATCTCTAACTAGGTGGATGACATAATGGAAAAATAATCCCTTTTGGTCTCCAGATGCCACCAGCTCCCTTTTCCTCCTCCGTGTGCTTGGCAGAAGGCCAGAGGAAGTACTGTAGTCCTCTACTACAGAGGGAAATGTAGGAAACTGGAATATTAACCATGGATTGGCAATCTGTGCGTCTAAAGGAAAGTGGTTTAATTTTCTTTTAAATGTCACACTTGGCATGCCGGATCCCCATGCCGTCGGAGCATAACAAAGTGATAGAGCATGGGCATAATGTGTTTCAGGGAAAATGTTTAGCATTTGCACAGTTAGGTTCTCACCAGTGGTGTGTTCCTTCCGTAGACATGTGAGCCTGGAGCTTGGAGCTTTGGAGTTTGAGAAATGGCTTGATGAGGGCAGTGAGAAGCTCTGGAAAGGATATGGATAGCAGCTCGATTCAAATTTTATTTTTGTCTTCTCTTCTAATTTTGTTTACTTCAAGCACTTACTCCACTTCTTTGAGCCTTTGTTGCCTTGCCTACATACTGAAGATAATTAAACCTTTCTCCTAGGGTCTTGTAACAGTAAATATGATTGGATGAAAAATACGAAAGCATGTCAACAACTGCTTGTTAAAAGTTAGTTACCTTTCTGCTGCCTTCTTATGCTTGGCTAGCTGCCTTGGCTCTTTGAAAACATCAGAAAGCCCAGCCTTAAACTCCTTTTTGGAAACTAAGCATTGGGTCCCAGAGTTTGAGGCATCTTAACATCTGCCCCTAGTCTGGTTCAACTTCTACCTGTTTCTCAACTTTGCTCTCATTTCAGGAAAGGAGACAAATGAATTATTCACAATTATTGTCTCTTGAGGGGCAGTGACTGTCTCTTCTAACTCATTCTTCCCTGCACCCCCACCCACAGCATCCAGAGCAACTCTAGGAATAGGAGTGTAGAAATAAAACCCAGGAAAGAGGGACTTCAGAAACAAGAGGCAATGCCATGGACAGGGGTGGCAGAACTGTTGCCTTTCCAGTCTTTGCTCTGTCATCCCTCAGCCTTGTTGCATGGGAAATTCAGTCAACCTCTGAAGCTTCAGAGTGTTCTCCACTATAAAAGGAGAAAAATGATCATCTACCTTAGGATGTTGCTGTAAAGGTTACATATGTGTGGCCAGGTACAGTGGCTTATGCCTGTAATCCTGGTGCTTTGGGAGGCTGAGATGGGAAGATCACTTGAGGTCAGGAGTTCAAGACCAACGTGGGCAACATAGCAAGACCCCATCTCTACAAAAAAAGTTAAACAATACTAACTGGGCTAGCTGACATACACCTGCAGTCTCAGCTACTTGGGAGGCTGAGGCAGGAGGATCACTGGAGCCCAGGAGGTGGAGGTTGCAATGAGCCATGATTGTGCCACTACATTTCAGCCTGGATGATAGAGTGAGACTCTCTCTCCCTCTCTCTTTGTAAAGACTACATGTGTGACTGTATCTTATTTAACTATGTTACACATACATATAAATATACATTCTGTTTATTATTAGCTCATATAATATACAGACTCTGCACCTGTACAAATGTAAAGGCAATACATTTTACATAGGAAAAATGGTTGAGTTGAATGATTTAATTTTTTTAAAATCACACAATACTTGCATGAAAAAGCAACAAGCATGAACCTCCTAGGCAGATAGGAGTGCAGTGCTTTGTTTCACAAGTACCATCAAGCCTAACCTTTATTGTGGGCTTATTATGTGTCAGGCCTGTTCTAAGATCTTGTTAATGAATTGATTCATTTTTTTCTCATAACAACGTAGAGGGGAAAAGATCACATGGGGAAGGCACCAGGTCCCTGGACTTTGCCTCAAGTGCTCCTGGCATTTTGTAGAGAGGTAAGGGCTTGGTTCCTTATGGACTTTTAAGCTCATGATTGGTTTGGTCTGGTTTCAAGTCTCATCTTCATATATGCTGTTAGAAATAATCTCATTTTAGGAGAGAAATTCAGAGTCAACACGGAAACTGAAAAGCCCTAGTATTGCCTGAGGTCTCAGAATAAAGGGTGCCTTTATTTTCACTTTTCCAAATAATCTATGAGAGGGACTTTTAGTGTATCCGTAAGATGTGATACTAACATAGTATCTGCATATTGTGAAAAATTTATAACTGTATCCAGAAAGGTTATTTGACTCCATTGCCTCAAAGTCTATATAATTAGAATTCCATGATGTCATCTTTGAGCTTTAATATAGCTTAAAATTATCTTTCTGTAGGTTGTGTTTCTTTCTGAAACATTTTAAATTTAGAAAATTAACTTGTTAAACTTTTTTAAGTTAAATCTTTAGTTTTTTTTTTTTTTTTTTTTAAATTCACCCTGCTGTGGGAGTCAGAATGACAAATGCTTGAGTCATCAAAGTCAAATGTTAGGGCATTTTAGCCCCTATGGGAAAGCTAAGGTCTCCATGGCCCAAGAATCTAACTCTACTTATGGGGATAATTATCTTCCATGATCTCTGTGTTTTGCCAACGTTCCTTCTTGGCAGGACTTAGGAGTGCAGATGGGCCCCAGAGAGCATGCCTTGCTCAAGCCAGGTCCTCCTCCTGCTGCCACTTTGGGTGACTGGAAGAAAAACCTCACAAAGGATGCAGTGTCTGCGGATGGGAGATGGGTCTCAATTTTCCTCCGTCACCTGCTCACAAACTGTCATGGGGTTCTGGGTCATGGTGCAGCCCTAGGTCATCAGTCCTCCAAAAACTGATTTGCTGAATTTCATGTGAATCGATTAGCTTCATGTCAGCATTTTAGGGAAGATTTGATTGGTCTTTGTGCTTGCTTTCTGCTTTTGCAGGCTGAGAAATAATGAGGGGAGAGAATGAGGGACAGAGAGAGGAGGGGACTGAGGGGGCCAAGGAGGTTCTGATGAGCAAAAATGGAAGAGAAAGAAGGTCAGAGAGGAGGCCGTTGGGGAATGAGGGGAGAGACCAGAGATCAAGAAGCATGAAGATATTGAGGGCCAGAGGGGACTTCTAGGGACATGGAGAGGCTGCAGGACAGACAGGGGGCTAGGGGAATGGGACAGTAGCCCTTTCATTTCAACGATCAAAGTCCCAGCTTTTTGACACCACAAGGGCACCCTGACAATTCTGGCAATAAGAACATGAAAGGCCTGGTCTTTATTTCGCTGAATTCCTGCTATGTGTGGTGAGTGCGAGTGAGCCAAGGGGAAGGTGATCCTATTGTCAGGAGGTAATTTACCATGAATAGGGGATGATATGGAAATGATGTGTGTGATCCTTCCTCTGCCACCGTTGGGACTTCTTATTAATTTCCTTCCCTCATTTATCACAGCCGTGAAAATGCTTTTTCTGATATGATGGATGACAGATGGCAGGGTGCTGGCAGCCCTTCTGGAGGGATGGGAGGCTGTGTGTGCCCACAGTAGGGGTCCAGTAAGTACTGGCTGAATGAGGAAACGAGGAGCCTACACTGTGGGCTTTCTTTGGGGTGGGTGGAGGTGCTGAGTGACCTCTCAGTTTCCTAGAAGTCACAGGACAGAAGCTGTGGAATCTCAGTGGTAGAAAGTCCTGATTTGAGGATCAGGGAGGGAGAGAAGCAGCAATGGTGTGCTGATAAATGTTTAGTAATTGGCTCTCTTTTAACAACAACAACAATAACAAAAGAAACAAACAATGAACAACCCTGGTATGCAGTGCTTGCCGCTGGTCAGTTTCCATGGTGTAAATACTCTCACCACGGTCAATTACATGTGCCATCATTGAACACAGAATATGGAAGAGATCCACACTGTTGACTCATAAGCTGGCCCTACCACAGCACCAGGAGGAATACATATTGGGCAATGACTGATGGCAATAGAAACACTCATGCTTCTTTCTCCTGGCGTGACTTCATGTATATGACATACATCCTCTCATTTTACCCTTGCAACAACTCTGAAACCTAAGATTTATTTCCTCATTGCAGGTGGGGAAGCCAAGGCTCAGAGGGGTTAAATAATGTATCTGTTATTGTACAGCGAATCAGTGGCAGAGTGGATTCTAAGATTCGTGCCTTCTCTACTCACTTCACTGGGCTGTCAGAGGTTAAGGGATGAGTTACACAAGCCACCTCTGATTATTAGAGAATGACAGGGCTGGCTAATTCTGCCTGGATGGTATCGAAGAGGAGCTTCATTCAGGGGCACCGCTTTGCTAAAGAGATCACCCAAAGAATGAGTAGTTGTGAGTCACCAGGTACCCTGAAGTGGCACCTGGAGGTACAGTTGGTAAGATGGATGACAGATGCCGGTACCTTGCTGTCTGTCATCCATCATATCAGTTGTCAGTCACTAGGTAGACCTAGCGGTAAAGGGTAAGTTGTATCTCTTGCCTAAACCTCAGTTTCCTCACCTGTAAAACTGGACCCTGAAAGTCTACTTTACAGGGCTGTAGAGTTGTTAAGATTTAATGAGTTAAGTCCGTAAAAAACCTAGCGTAGTGCCAGACACAGTGGATCCAGAGAAATGCTGATTCTGGGCAGGGTAACTTTTTCTTTTTGAATTCCTCTTTAGACCAGAACTGACTGAGACAGGCTTTTCAAACTTTAGCGTGCAGAAGAATCACCTGTGGATCTAATTAAGATGCAGGCTGTGATCCAGTAGGTCTGGGGAGGGGCCTGGAATCCTGCATTTCTAACAAGCTGCTGGATGGTGCTGATTCTGCTAGTCCATGGATCACACTTTTTCTTTCATTCTTTCTTTGTCTTTTTTTTTTTTTTTTGAGACAGTCTTGCACTGTCATCCAGGCTGGAGTGCTGTGGTGTGATCTTGGCTCACTGCAACCTCCACCTTCTGGGCTTAGGTGATTCTCTTGCCTCAGCCTCCTGAGTAGCTGGGATTACAGGCATGTGCCACCACGGCTGGCTAATTTTTGTATTTTTAGTAGAGATGGGTTTTCACCATGTTGGCCAGGCTGGTCTCAAACTCCTGACCTCAAATGATCCACCCGCCTTAGCCTCCCAAAGTGTTGGCATTACGGGCGTGAGCCACTGTGCCCAGCCCGTGGATCACACTTTGAGGAGCAAGGGGCTAAGGGATCCTGACATAGCATTTCGGGGTCCTGCAGCTTCAACTTACTCTGCTGCCTGTTCCTATGACCTTTAAGACTGCTCTTCTTGAGACAACATCCTTCTTGTTCTGCACTGGTTCCTTTGGAGCAGCTGCTGAGCCCTGCTAAAGACATCTTGCTCAGTGCAATACTAGTTTGCTGCAGAGGATCTGGAACCTGAGCCCCTCTCCTCATGCTCCTTGATCTTAGTTTTGGTTCTGCCAGGACTTTGCTGGGCAATCTTTGTCATGTCCTTTCCCCTTTTTAGATTCAGTTTCTTGATTTGCAAAACAAGACAGTAGGAGAGAGTCACTTTCTAGTTTAGGCATTCTGAAGTTCTGTGAATCTGTGATACCAGCTGGTTGGTGCATTTTCCTGCCAGGCCATAAGCAGTACTTGCCTTTATTTCTGGGCTCCAGTGGGGGTCTCCAGAGACACTTAGATGCATATAGTCAGGACAAGAGTTAGGAGGAGTAAAGGGAAGGGTTTAATCCAAACCTTTTGGAATAGTAACAGGGTGGCCCAGAGAGATGAAGAATGATTGGGGCACAGGAACCTTCTTGCTTTGGGGCCTAAATGACAGCTCCAGGGAATGGCTACTCATTGGGCACATATGAACCAGGCACTGTGCCAAGAGCTAAGGGGAGCCATTTGTCATTCTTTCTGGCCACACACTCTAGAACCACTTTTTAAAAAATGTTTGTGAATTTGCCACCTCATAAACCCATGTCTCTTTAATGTACAACTCAGAAACCCACTCGCCCAACCTCCCTTGCAGCTAGAGCACAGACACGTGACCCAGGATCTGTCAATCAGGTGAGTCCTTGCTGGACTTTGAATTGGTGGCTAGAAGCAGCAGCCACTGTGTTTGATCTGTTCTGGAGAGGGAGGCGTTAAGTATGTCCAGACTGCAGAGTCAGCTGTGGCGAGGCTTCTAGCAAGATTTGTCCCTCGTGAATGTTGAATATTCACAGCATCTGTAGTGCAGACTGCCTTATCTGGACTCTGGAGTGGTGGCAGCGGGTTCTGTCCTGTGGTCTAGATACTTCTTCTGGCTGTTTAAAGGTGTCCTAATTGGATTCTCGGGGCCTCCCAAAGATGAAGTGTCTTTCCTGCTTAAACTAGTTAGAGTGGGCTTCCATGTTTATAAATAAGAATCTTGACTGCTTACAACACTTTATGTGTGTTATCTCATTGAATTCTTTTTTTAATTTTTGAGGTGGAGTCTTGCTCTGTCGCCCCAGGCTGGAGTGCAGTGGTGAGATCTTGGCTCACTGCAACCTCCGCCTCCCAGGTTCAAGCAATTCTCCTGCCCCAGCCTCCCAAGTAGCTGGGATTACAGGCGTCCACCACCATGCCCGGCTAATTTTTGTATTTTTAGTGGAGACTAATAGGGTTTCACCATGTTGGCCAGGCTGGTCTCAAACTCCTGACCTCAAGTGATCCACCTGCCTCGGCCTCCCAAAGTGCTGGGATTACAGGTGTGAGCCACCATGCCTGGCCCTCATTGAATTCTCACAGTAACCCAGTAAGGTAGGTGTTATTATCCTCTTCTTGTAACTGAAGAAACTGAGGCAAGAAGAGATGAGCTAACTTGCTCAAGCTTCCACTGTTGGCAAGTGGAGGAACCAGGATTTGAGTCCAGATCCTCTGGTTCCAAAGCACACATTCTTAACCACCATGCATCTCCTGTCAGAGATTTGTGGGTGTGGAAAGGTCCTTGCAGATCACTTGTCAGTAGTAAAGGGTTTCATGAGATCCACACCTGGGCTGGGCACGCCTGTTGGTTTTTTACTGACAATGCATATTTTTTCGAGGAGCGATAATCAGAGGCAACTGTTCTAGTGACAGTGTTTCAGGCATAAACACTTAGCTTTGGCCCAGAGATTGTACTGTGTGAGACCACAGGTGAACACTAGAATGTTTACACTCTTCCGGAGTCTGTAGGTGGATGCCAGGGACAGAGAATGAGATTGTAACCCAGAGAAAGAAAGGAAAAAAAGAAAAGAAGGAAAGAAAAGGAAAGAAGGGAGGAAGGAAGGGAGGAAGGAAGGGAGGAAGGAAGGGAGGAAGGAAGGGCGGAAAAGCGAGCCAGCTCCTGGGGCTTCCTTAGATAAGGAAGAGAGAGGAGACCTTGGCTCAAGCTCAGAAACTGGCTAAAACGCAAGCCCAGTCACCTAGTGATAAGCAGTGCTTGGTTCTATTAACTCTGACAACCTAGTTAGTACTATTTTGGGCAGAGCTCTTTGAGAAGCAGTTTGACTAACGGATCAACCTCAGCTGCTTCTCACGGTCTTGGAACTTTCCTGGGGGTTCAGCTTCCTCCCTTCTGCCCCCCTTTCTCCTCTACCTTCTATCATTTTATTCTTTCTTATGTCTCCTTTATTTTTCTTCAATAAGTATTTTTGAGCACCTATTGTTTAACAATTCCACCAATATTTATTGGGTGTCTGTTCGTTGCCACTTACAGGTCTAGGTGCTGGAGATACAGCAGTGAACTAGCCAGACAAGCTGCCATAGAGTTTCCAATTTAGTGGCAGTGGGGTGGTCCAGTGGGCATGAAGCCAGGCAGGTACCAGTTGATGAGGTGGTGGTAGTTCCACCCAGTCCTAGGAAGATAACATTCTTATCCCCATTTTACAGATGAAGACACCGAGGCCAGAGAACTTAAATCAATTGCCTGAGGTCTCACAAGTAGGCTGGGATCTCTGTGAGATCTAGGAGTGCCAGAGCCACTTGGGTCCAGCCACCCACACCTCTTCCCTGTGCCTCAGGCTGGGATGACACACAGAGCCTCTCCTTTCTCCCTCACCTGGGCCCAGAAACCACCTCCTTCCCTCTCCTTGCATTGCCCGCTGCCCATGCTAACCCAAGGATCCTCGCCATGGAGCGGATGTGGCCTCCCCAGTGGCCCACTTCCTCCTGCTTCTGCCAACAGCAGCATCAGCCCCTGCGATTTGAAGTTTTTTTTGTTTTGTTTTGTTTTTCTGTTGATCCCTCTAGCAGTACCAGATGTGGGTGGGGAGGAGGGTGGGTACACCCACGCTCTCTTCAGCCTGGAGGTAACCTAGGTTCCAGACTCTTGTGTGTCCCTGAATGGTAATAGTGACTCTCTTCTTGGCTGTCTGACCCACTGGGTCCTCCCACTCCCCAACTGGTGCTCCTGCTTTTCCTCAGAATGGGGGGCATAAATCTTCTTCCAGTCCCAACCCATTGTCAGGCAGGACTTCCTCCTGGAGGACTGACTTCCCAGCACTGGGCCAGCTAAAAGCTAAGCAGTATGGGTAAGAGCACGGGGTTCTGGAGTCAGAAAGACCTAAGTTCAAACCCCAGTGCTGCTGTGGACAAGCTGTGCGGCCTCAGACAAGTTGATTAACCTCGCTGAGTTCCTTTTAAAATAGGCTGAGGTCTGTAGGGATAAGGTACCTGAGGTCTTAGCTCAGTGCCTGGCACAGAGTAAACCCACGTGTTGGCTGTTTCCATTATTGGGTAGAACGGAGGGGCCTCCTAGTGTCCGTGGCATCTTGGGCCTGCTGCTTTCTTGTCTGTCTAGGCATTGGTTTTGCCTTTCAGGCTGGTGCCTCTTTGCAGTTTCACTTTAGCAAGTGAAACTTTAGTTTGCCTCTTGTTTCCTGATCTGTTTCCTCCTTATTCTCCATAGTGAATAATCACAGGTAAGTCTTTCTTTTCTCATGGCAAGGTTGCTGTCTGTGAAGGAGTGGAATGCCTGAGCTTCCCTGGTAGGAAAGGAAGAGTGACCAGGATCAAGGGCGCACTCTAGTCCCTGGGTAGGTAGCCCTGTTCCCGCCTTGTCCCCGGCTTCTGCTCCCACACCTGTTATCCTGCTGGCAGTCATCTCTAGTATCCCAGAAGAGCCATAGGGATGGGGGTTTGAATAACAAGAACCCTCTGCAGCTCAGATATGCAGCATTACTTTTCCTGTTTGACTCAATTCTGCAGAGGGTTGCTGAGTGACTGTCATGTGCAAAGCACGTGGGAGGAAAGATGAATAACAAGAGCAATTGAGTGCCCATTCCCTCACATCCAGGGTGCTCTATGAGACCTGCGTTCTTCCATCATTTTTTCAGCCCACGTGGTTGCCAACACTGGGAGTTACCAGTCTTTTCCATTTTTGTCAGTCTAATGGATAAAATATCTTATATTAATTTGTGTTTCCCCAATATTCATGAGATTAGGCATACGCTTTTTGGGCACTTGTATTTTTTTCTCTGGAAATTCTCTCTTCATATTACTTTGTCAATTTTTCTAGTGGCTTTTTTTTTTTTTTTTTGAGACAGGATCTTCCTCTGCAGCCCAGGCTGGGGTGCAGTGTCACGATCACAGCTCACTGAAGCCTCAACTCAAGTGATCCTCCCACCTTAGCCTCTCTAGTAAACAGGACTACAGGACCACAGGCACACACTACCATGACTACCATGCCAGGCTCCTTTTTTTTTTTTTTTTTTTTTTTTTGGTAGAGACAGTGTTTTGCTATGTTGCCCAGGCTGGTCTCAAACGCCTGGGCTCAAGTCATCCTCCCACCTTAGTCTCCCAAAGTGCTGGGATTACAGGCATGAGCCACTGCACCTGGTCCCCTGTCTTTTTTTTTTTTTTTTTTTTTTTTTTTTTTAACTAATTGATGGTAACTCTCTTCATGTATTCGGATGCCAATCCGTGATATGGTCTAAAAATAAATCCCCTTGGTCTGTCCTATGTCTTTTCTTTTGGTTTATGAATTCTTTTGTAATGCAGGAACGTCACACTTCTACAGTCAAATGTATCAGTCTTCTAAATAGATATAGGTACCTTGTGTATATCTCCTTGATATATCACATTGATTGGTGATGACCTGTTTGTTTCCCTGGCTGTCAGACTGTGAGAAACTTGAGGGCAGGGGCTGTATTTTATTCTTCTGTCTCTCTAGGGACTGGTGCAAGGCTGGGCCCAGAGTTTTGTGCCTGAATGAGTTTTTTTGTGTGTATACATGGTCTAAAACAGGTTTTGTGACTGAATGAGGGATGAATGAAAAAGCCCCGTCCTGCCCTCCCTGCAGAGATGGGGTCTGCTGCAGAGGTGGGAGTGAGTCAGGGAGTGAATCACAAGCTCTTCCGTGGCTCAGCTGACATTTCAAAAGCCCTGGGCAGAGAAGCCCCCCTCACTCCAAGAGAGCCTCCCCCTCTCTGAGCAGGCACAGTGAAGCTCTGCTGATTATCAAACTCTGTGTGTGTACGAGCACGCACATCAGGGGTTTAGCATTTAAAACTCTTAGTGTTGCATGTTCTGTGTATGTGTGAACAAGGCTTTAAAAAATCTCTCAGAGGACCTGTGTATGTGTGTGGGTGCTGGGGGCTGCATAGAGAGAGAGTTAAAAGAGATGAGGGGGTGTTTAGAATCTTTGCAATGTATTGCATTTGTGGCTGGGAGGATGGGGCGACTGGAGGGGGTTAAATAGCTCCCGGAGGCGCCCTTGTGAGCGGAGCTTCCTGAAATCTCTTTATCTGTGGCCACATGCTGTTCTTGGTTGTCCACGTGGTTCCCTGGTGTCCCTGTTGCTGAAGCCACTTCTGTTTTGTTCCTGGAGGCTTGGCTTCTCGTTGCCATTTTTCTGAAGCAGTAGAGAGTGCCAGTTAGATTGTTAGACCCAAATAATCTGAAATGTGTGAAAAAATAGTAAATATTTACTGTACCTTTTGTGGAACAGGTTATTGCCATGGAAATGCATTGCACATGAGTCTGGATGATGGAGGGAAGCTGGCTCAGGAGCTCTGGGAGTGTTTGGATACCATGTCGCCTGAATTGGCAGGTTCAGGAGTGAGTGCCGTGGGTTTAGAATCACAATGTGGTTGGGTGAGGCTGAAACACTTGGTCCCCAGTCAACCTGTACCGAGAGGGGCAGTTATTCATTGCTTCCCATGTGCAGAGTGCTTCCCAGAGCATTCTCCATGCATTATTGCGTTTAATCATCATGCCAACCCAATAAGGTGCCATTATCCTCCCCGTTTTCCTGAGACACAGAGTGTTTGAGCAATTTGCTTGAAGGTACGCAGTCAACGAATGGTAGAGCCCCCTGACTCTGTTCTCTAGAGCTTGATCCTTCCCTGTTCAGCTGTTTCTCTTACTGCGATTTACCCCAGAGAAAGCTAACCAGCTGTGTACTGGGGTTTTATTTTCCAATATTGACTTCGGAGCTGACATTTAGAAACCATCAACAATTTCCAGCTTCTCTTGAATGTGCACGATCTGGCTACTGAGTAGGGCTTCCCTAGTGGCTGCTCCCGAGAAGCCATCCAGGTTAGCCGGGCATCAGCTCTGCAGTCAGCGCTGGGCATCCTCCTGTTGCAGCTGGGGAGAAAGCACAGGGTATCACACCCAGGGGCTCCTTGAATTAATTGAGAATTGTCTGTTGAGAGCTCCTCATCCTGTTAGACATGACATTTAATTTAGCTGTTGTTTCCATTTGCCGATTAGAGCTTTTGAGGTTCTTTTGATTTTCTTCCTGCGGTCTCAAGGAATTTGTGGGTGGTTGAGTGAAGATCTTCATGGTAGGAAAGGAAGGCTGCAACAGGAGATATAATGCATGAGCACATTCATTCATTCATTCATTCATTCACTTGTTTAGTCATTCGTTCAACATATTCATTGAGTATTGGATGTTGAAGTTACAACAGTGGGAGTACAGCAATAAATAAGACAGATCCAGTCACTGCTCCCAAAGAGCATATAATCAAAGAGGGCAGTCAGATGTCAACTGTGATGCACATTACAGAGAAGGCATCAATCTTTTTTTTTTTTTTTTTTTTTTGACAGAGTCTCATGTGTCACCCAGGCTGGAGTGCAGTGGAGTGATCTCAGCTCACTGCAACTTCCACCTCCCAGGTTCAAGCAATTCTCCTGCCTCAGCCTTCCGAGTAGCTGAGATTATATGCACCCACCACCATGCCTGGCTAATTGTTTGTATTTCCAGTAGAAATGGGGTTTCATCATGTTGACCAAGGTGGTCTTGAACTCCTGATCACCTCAGGTGATCCACCTGCCTTGACTTCTCAAAGTGCTGGGATTACAGGCATGAGCCTCCACACCTGACCAGGGAAGGCATCAATCTTAGACTGACTTAGTGATGTCTAAGTATCTGAAGGAGGTGTCAGAGGTGGTCTCCTTGGTTAATCTTTGTGACCACCAGAGCTCTGTTAGTTTCATAAGACATAAGCCTCAGCAACTCTTGCAGAAAGACCCTTCCTCAGAAAGGATGATGGGCTCCTCGGGCTCTGTGCCCTTTCTGTCCTGGGAGGCACGTTCTATCAAGAGCCATGGCTAGTTATTTCATCCATTGGGAATGAGCTTACTGGCTCCATTTATGAGAGTTAGTTTAGACTGAGGAGTAAAGGAAGTGTGAAGGAGTTTGGGAGTTGTGAGGGATGAGCACGCACATTCTAAGTTGACAGGACAGCATGGACACTAGAGCCCAAACACCTTAGTTCAGCTTAGCTGCACTGCCTACTACGTGATACTGGACTGGTTTCTTAACTGTTCTATGCCTCAGTTTCCCCATCTGAAGTTGGGAATAAAATACTCATCTCATAGGGTTACTGTGAAGAGTAAATCAGTTGAGCTGGGTGTAGTGGCTCACACCTGTAATTCCAGCACTTTGAGAGGCCGAAGTGGGTGGATGGCTTGAGGTCAGGAGTTTGAGAACAGTCTGGACAACATGGTGAAACCCTGTCTCTACTAAAACTACAGAACATTAGTTAGGATTACACACACATAAGTGTGTAATCCCATGAAACACATTTCAAATAATTGCTAAAATTTTTCTAGCTGTGGCATAAGAGACAAGAGTCCTGAAGAGGACTGAAAGGTCTTGGGATGCAGGAGAGCTTAATGTATTAAAGGGTGACATTTTGGATCAGTAGGAAAAAAAATTACACACAGGTCTATGTGTAATCCCAGCTACTCGGGAGGCTGAAGCACGAGAATCACTTGAATCTAGGAGGTGGAGGTTGCAGTAAGCTGAGATGGCACCACTGCACTCCAGCCTGGACGAGCGAGCCTCTGTCTCAAACACACAAACACACACACACACACACACACACACACACACACACACACACAGAGCCAGGCAAAGGATGAAGAGAAGCAGTTAATAAATGTGAGCCATTCGTGTGTGTATTATGATTGTCACTTGGTATCAGCCAGTGCTGCTTGCGACTCACTTTTCCGACAGTTCTTTCTTCGACCGACTATACCCGTGCCCCTGTGTGCCAAATTTGTGATTTCCAGCCTTCCTTTCTGACAACTTCAATCCATTGTTCTTCCCAGGCAAGTCCTTCAATGGTTTTGGGGTGTCCGCACTTGCCCTCATCCCCAGCTGAGTGTTCTGCATTTGGGGACTTGTGTTCATAAGTGTGGGAGGCTGTCCCCTGGGGGTTACTGCCCTGACATTTAGGGTTGTCCATAATAACAGAAAAGTGCACGGAGAGAGAAGGTGCAGGTCTGGCTCTTTGATGTTGGGTAGAATGTGCTGCTTGATAACTGGTGAAGCATTTACTTCTCCCACCATGGGTGAGATCTTGGATGCGTCCTTTACCTCTCACTTTGTCACTTCTGTCCTGAACTGCCCATGAGTGACCAGGGGCTTCCAAAGGAAGTGTCTCACGATCCCACCACACAGCAGAAAGGCATTTTCTTTTGGATTTGAGCTTTGTCCCTGCACCGACTTTTTGTGTCATCTCCTCTTCATTCAATGTGAGATACTCATCTTGATTCATAGGTTGTTGTCTCATTCCGGCTTTGTATTTTTTTTAATCACCAAAAGAAGCACTTACCATAAAAGCCTGTGATGGTGTATAACTGTGTAACCTAGTTTGAAAATCTCCACCTTATAGAAGCAATAAACTTAATATTTATGTGTATTATCCTGTGAAATTTTATAAATATGACTTTATTACTAATAAACAGAAAATGAGATCATATCCTATATACTTTTTTAAATAATTTTTTTTGAGACAGGGCCTTGCTCTGTCATCTAGGCTGAAGTGCAGTGGTGTGATCTCGGCTCACTGCAACCTCGACCTCCAGGGCTCAATCCTCCCATCTCAGACTCTCGAGTAACTGGGACTACAGGCACACGCTACCACATCCAGCTAATTTTTGTAATTTTTTTTTGTAGAGATGGGGTTTTGCCACGTTGCCCCGGCTAGTCACTTTTTCCCATATCAATACTTTATTTAGATCTACCTTATGTTTTAAATGGCCACAGACTATTTCATAATATGGCCACTGTATTATTTATGTTCACATTTATAATTTGACTAAAACATTAGCAATAGGCATTAGGATTATTTCCAGGTTTTCTCCATAATGAACAGTGCATCAGCGAACACTCTTAGGCACCGCAGTGGGGATTTCTATGGAACAATTCTTAGAAATGGGGTGTTTAGGGCAAAGGATACGAACACTTTTAGTTGTAATAGATATTGCTAAATTGCTCTGAAAAAGGTTGTGTCAATTTATGCACCCACCAACAGTGCACGAAAGTGCCTCTTAGAAAACGTCTTTTAAAAGATAAAATACCTAATGTTAAGCCATGAAACACATTTCAAATAATTGCTAAATTTTTTCTAGCCGTGGCGTAAGAGACAAGAGTCCTGAAGATGACTGAAAGGTCTTGGGGTGCGGGGAGTCTTAAAAAGGTGACATTTTGGATCAGCAGGAAAAAAATGGCTTATTTAATACATGGTGCTGGCATAATTGGGAGGCCATGTGGAAGGATGCTGAGTTTGATTCCTAACTCATACAGAAATAAATTACAGGTAGAGTAAGCTATAGACAGTACAAACAAAAATAAAGAATATTAGAGGAAATTTTAGGAGCATACTTCTGTAGCCTTGAGTGAGGGAAATCTAGAGGCCATAAAGAAAAAGATTAGACAGTTTCAATTATGTAAAAATAACTTCATCTTTTAAGAGGAGAATGTATTCGTGAATTGCTTATATAATAAGAAAGACTATTAAAAATAGGTCCAGTAGATAATGTACAATGGTTTCCAGTGTGAATAAAGTTGAAGTTAATAAAGAAAAGAAAGTTTTAGGACGTGTCAGGGAGCTTTTGGTCAAGGATGGAGATTCTGCAATATTTATTCTAAATAGGATGAATGATAGACCTAGTGCACGTGCAGTAAACTAGCAAATGTGTAGCCCATAAACCTTGTAAGCTCTGGAAGGGTAAAGAAAAAGGGAAGGAAATGTTGTTTTCTGCCTCTTTATTTTTTGTTGTTTTGAGAAAGTTGAGTACCCACCCAAAGCCTCAGGTGTCCCAGGAGAGAGGACAATGAAAACATGCCATCAAAACAGGAGCTTCCGCCGCAAGCTCCAGTGTTTACTGGGGCCAGTGTTCTTATTCCCACATGAAGCATCTACCTCTTTTGCCCCCTTGAAGTCTGAGTCTCTCATCTGTTCCTGGAGATTTTTAGCCAAGCCCGTCCTCCCCACCCCTCACCTTAGTATTTGTACCACCCCCGAATCAACCCCCCAAAAAAGACATCCCTTTGTACTTTTCCCTTCATCTGGCCATCACCAGGGTACTGTGGTCCTTGAAACTGAGTGTGTGCCCTCACTTTCTGTAAACTCACAGTTCCTTTATTCTGCACCTTCAGGGATTGCGAATCATAAGGGTCTGGCTTCAGATATCAGCCCTGTGACTTCCTAGCTCAATAACCTCACACAGCTCTATGCCTCAGTTTCCTCATCTGAAAAACAGTGATGAAATGAAATGGCACCACTTCCTAGCATTAATGTGAAGACTGTTATGTGTTAGTAATTATTATTATGTTGTCCTATTATTATTTGAGATGGAATCACCTCAGCCTCCAAAAGTACTGGGATTACATGTGTGAGCCACCGCACCTGACCTTCCTTCTTCTTCTTCCTCTTCCTCTTCCTCTTCCTCCTCCTCCTCCTCCTCTCCTTCTCCTTCTCCTTCTCCTTCTCCTTCTCCTTCTCCTTCTCCTTCTCCTTCTCCTTCTCCTTCTCCTTCTCCTTCTCCTTCTCCTTCTCCTTCTCCTTCTCCTTCTTCTTCTTCTTCTTCTTCTTCTTCTTCTTCTTCTTCTTCTTCTTCTTCTTCTTCTTCTTCTTCTTCTTCTTCTTCTTCTTCCTCTTCCTCCTCCTCCTCCTCCTCCTCCCATTCTCCTCCTCCTCCTCCTCTTCCTCCTCCTTCTTCTTCTTCTTCCTCTTCCTCTTCCTCTTCCTCTTCCTCTTCCTCTTCTTCTTCTTCTTCTTCTTCTTCTTCTTCTTCTTCTTCTTCTTCTTCTTCTTCTTCTTCTTCTTCTTCTTCTTCCTCCTCCTCCTCCTCCTCCTCCTCCTCCTCCTCCTCCTCCTCCTCCTCCTCCTCCTTACTTTTTGAGATGGAGACTCACTCTGTCACCCAGGTGGGAGTGCAGCAGTGAGATCTTGGCTCACTGCCACGTCTGTCTCCTGGGTTCAAGCGATTCTTCCGCCTCAGCCTCCCGAGTAGCTGGGATTAAGGCACCCGCCAGCACGCCCGGCTAATTTTTGCATTTTTAGTAGAGATGAGGTGTCACCGTATTGGACAGGCTGGTCTCAAACTCCTGACCTTGTGATCCGCCAGCCTCGGCCTCCCAAAGTGCTGGGATTACAGATGTGAGCCACTGCGCCAGGCCTTTTTAAAAATTATACTTAGCACGGCACTTGGCACTTAGGAAATGTTCAATATATATTAGCTATTATTGGCTACTGTTATTTCTTCTTCTTTTCCTCCTCCTCCTCTTCTTTCTCCTTTTATTCCTCCTCCCCCCCCACTCCCTTCCACCCCCTCTTTCTTCTTATTCCTCCTCCTTCTCCTCATTATTATTTTAAGTACCTCCTTACCAGTGCCTGCAGAAATAGACTGACCTAGTACCAGGGTCTAGAGGAGTTCAAGTTCACCTGCTGCCTTCAAGGTAACAGAGTAGCGGTGGTTCCGAGCCAGATGCCAGACCCAGTCTGCGTTTGTTCAAATCCTCGTTTTACACTTAATACTGTAGGTACCTTGGACAAGTTACCTAACATTTCTTCGCCTCCATTTCTCCATTTGTAAAATGTAGATAATGATAGTACCTACCGCACATAATTGTTAGGAAGATTGAATGAATTAGTATTTGTAAAGCAAAGCAACCAGCTCATTTTAAGTATTGGTTAAAATAATTACAAAATAAACAATCTCCCTTAGATACATCCCTTACCTCCTGTGGATTATGTCAAGGATGAAAGAAACAGTGTGCTTGAAATCCCGCCATGCGCTGTGCTGTGTATCAGAGGTGTTATGGTGATTCGTCATTCTCCTGACCACTTTCCATTTTTCTTTTAGAGTCAACCCTGGCCAATCTTTAGGGAGAAGCTCTGATCATTGAGAAACTGACATCATGGAGGGGGTCATTTCTGACGCTGTCTTCCTGGCTCCATTTGATCTTCCTAAATCTTTCACTAATGTGTCATTGGGGTAGGACCAAAGAAAAACCGGGTGAATGTACGGTTGCTGCTTTGTTTCCTGTAGTGGGAGTGACTCTGATGTTTCACAAAGGCAGGGGTGGAGAGGCAGCGCCTCACAGGAAAGCCTTCTTGCTAAATCGAGGACTTTTGCACAGAAATAGATACAAACTTGCTTACTGTTTAAATAGAATATTAGCGATTATCTTTTATCCAGCTGGAGTCTCCTGCGTTTGGTACTGCCTCAAATGAGCAGCCTGCAATCTCGGGTGTCACTTCCTCACCGGTTCTGCTTTCCATAACTCTGTGTTGAAATCACTCCCCCAGAAGGTCACCAAAAGGGAAAATATTAGTGTGTGTTTATTGGCATGATCTTGCAGGTGCTGGGCTAAGTGTAGACATGATTTATTCTCATTTAATCTTCAAGGTAGTTCTAGGTGATTTCCCCCCATTTTGCAGATGAGGACACTGAGGTGCAGGAAAATGAAGCAATGTGCCGTAGCACTATTGGTGCTCTGCTCTGTCCCCTCATCCTTCTATTTCATTGCATTCTGGCCTGGCTTCCAACGGGCAGCACCTGCACCTGTTCACCTGAGGGCTTGCTCTGCCGTAGTCCATTCGGTCCACAGGCATGTCAGGCTGTGGAAGTACGGGAGGAGAGGGGAGGGATGGTGCAGGAGAGAGGAGAAGATGATTAATGTCCACCAGGGCCCATCCTCAACCATTGACTTGTGGGAAACCACCTCCTAGAGTTGTATTAAGCTCCAGTTACCCAGAGTGGTAGAAAGCTCACAAACACTTCCTTTTTTTTTTTTTTTAATTTCACAAAAATACTTTATTATACCCCTACCTCCTTGCGTTAGCCCATCCCAGTAAGGTAGTATCTTCAGAATACTTCTACTTTCCCCTCTCCTCCCCTCTTCCCTCCCACCCTTGAGATGTAATCTTTGGACCACTTTTACTTCTTTGCTTTCTCTCAGCACCTTTCCTTCCCTACTCTATGGTGACTTTGTGTTTTTGGATTGAAGTCGTTTCATGTCCGTGGCCGGTTTTTTTTCCTTCAACTTTTATTTTAAGTTCTAGGGTACATGTGCAGGCTGTGTGGGTTTGTTACATAGGTAAACATGTGCCATGGTGGTTTGCTGCACAGATCAACCCATCACCCAGGTATTAAGCCCAGCATCCATTAGCTATTCTTTCTGATGCTCTCCCTCCTCCTGCCCCACTCTGACATGCCCCGATGTGTGTCGTTACCCACCACCGAGTGTCCATGTGTTCTCATTATTCAGCGCTCACTTATAAGTGAGAATATGTAGTAAAACGCTGCCTTTATAGGCTTCCTTCTTCCCTTCCCTGTCTTACTTCCCCGCTCCCTACCACTGTTCTCTGGGATTGCTTCTCACACAAGCTGTTTGTACTTTAATCATTGTCTAAGGGTCTGGGGTATCCCAAACTAAGATCATTGCCGAAGGTCTTAGCTAAATTCAACAGTCCTTTTTGTCTTTCTCCTCTTTGTGGCAATGTCACTGCTAATGGATGTCCCTTCTTAAAGTTCTTCCCCATTTTGGCTTTTATGACACCTAATAGGATTCTTCTACTTCTGATTATTTCTTTCTTTTTTCATTAATTGGCAGCTCTTTCTTTTCTAAAAAATTTGCTAGATTTTTGCTCTTTTTTTTCTTTTGAGACGGAGTTTCACTCAGTCTCCCAGGCTGGAGTGCAGTGGCGCGATCTCGGCTCACTGCAAGTTCCGCCTCCCGGGTTCACGCCACTCTCCTGCCTCAGCCTCCTGAGTAGCTGGGACTACAGGCGCCCGCCGCCACGCCTGGCTAATTTTTTGCATTTTTAGTAGAGACGGGATTTCACCGTGTTAGCCAGGATGGTCTCGATCTCCTGACCTCATGATCCGCCTGCCTCGGCCTCCCAAAGTGCTGGGATTACAGGCGTGAGCCACCTCGCCTGGCCTTATTTATTTATTTTTTTTAAGAGATGAGGTCTCATTATGTTGTGCAGGCTGGCCTCAGAATCCTAGGCTCAAGCGATCCTCCCACCTCGTCCTCCCAAATGCTGGGATTACAGGAGTGAGCCACTGTGTCCATCTTTCTTTTCCTTTCTTTAGCCACTCAGTTTTAGGTACCTCCAGTATCCCAGTATTTTAGTTTAGTAAGTGACAGAAAATCTGACTCAAATTGATTTACATTTTAAAAAAGTAAGTTATTGGATCACATACTTGGGAATCTTAGGATAGGTGACTTCAGGGAAGGTGTGTTCAAGGTGTTCAGCAATCTGATTTTCTCTCCATCATGATTCAGCTTTCCTCTGAATTGCTTGATTCGCAGGCATGTGCTTGACTAATGAGGCAACAGCAACTTGCAGGTCCAATCTTATCTTCATCAATGTTATCTTAACTACATCAGTGGTATAGGACTGCTTCTTTCCTGAGAGTCCCACTGTAAGTTTTGGGTTTCATTCTCATTGGCCTGTGTTGGGTGATGTATACATTTCTAAACCAATCACAGTTGCCACGGAGATGTAGAACAGGTTGAACGTCTCTTATCCAAAATGCTTGGGACCAGAAGCATTTCTGAGTGTGGATATTTTTTTTTTCAGATTTTGAACGATTTGCATTTTACCTGCCAGTTGAACATCCCAAATCCCAAAAGTTAAAATCCAAAATGTTCCAATGAGCCTTTCCTTGGAGAATCATGTCAGCGCTCAAAAGGTTTTGGGTTTTGGAGCATTTCACATTTTGGGTTCCTGGATTTGGGGTACCCTCATTTCCCGGGCTGGGTCACATAGTCACCCTTGGAGCTAAGGTTAGAGTTGAGCCGCACTCCATAAGGACTGAGAGTGGAGAGAGGTGATTTCGCAAAGGAAAGTCGAAGTACTGTCACATGAGGGGATGGGTACTGGAGAGGCAAAAACAACAGATGTTCACACTCCACGTCTCTGGGTTCATTTATCTGCTCTTCTCTTTCTCTGTGAATCATCTGATGATTTCCGCTCCCGCCTGCCTGAGTAGGACTCTGAAACTCCTGCCTCCAGATTTGACTCCACTTCTGAGTTGTAGCCTCCTTTCCCCCACCCTCTAGAGTTAGGCATTTCCATTTGGTGGTGCCGTGCAGACCTGAAACTCAGTGTGCCACAACCCTTGCCACCTCCCACCTGGTTTCTCTCCCTAATGCCCCTGTCTTTGTTAGTGGTGCCAATTGGGTTTCCATCTCTCCCTCATCCCTCCGAACCCCAGCCTAGTTTCCAGCCCCACAGTGCTTCTTTTGATTCCTTTAATGCACCTTTGCAATGCTTTTCCTTGTTTTGTTAACCCTCTTTAGCATATTCTTGGGTTGGTGAACCCCTGGCCATATTTAGATATCAGCTCAGAGGTCACTTCTTTGGGGACCTCTAACCTGGTCACCCATCTCTGCCAAGCCTGAGTTAGATACTCTTTCCCTGAGCTCTACTAGGCCTTCGTCTCCTCCACCATGGTGCTTCTCACTCAGACTCCAATGACTGGCTCCATTGCCTGCCTTCTCCCTAAGGGCAGGACCACATCCGTGTAATTCACCACTGTATCTCCAGCAGTCCAGCCTGACAATTGAGACTGGGCTGGAGTCCGACAAATCAGGCTTTGTTGTTGTTGTTGTTGTTGTTTTATCATATTTTAATTTTGATAGTTTTGGGGGAACAAGTGGTTTTTTGGTTGCATGGATAAGTTCTTTCATAGTGATTTCAGAGATTTTGGTGCATCCATCACTGGAACAGTATATGTGGTACCCAATATGTAGTCTTTTATTCTCCACCCCCTCCCACCGTTCCCCCAAGTCCTTAAAGTCCATTATATCACTCTTATACTTTGCATCCTCATAGCTTAGCTTCATTTACAAGTGAGAATATACGGTATTTGGTTTTCCAGTCCTGAGTTACTTTCCTTAGAGCACTGGCCTCCAAATTCATCCAAGGTGCTGCAAAGGCCATTATTCCGTTCCATTTTATGGCCGAGTAGTATTCCATCGTGTATATATACCACATTTTCTTTATCCACTAGAGATAAACCAGGCTTTGAATTCAGGCTCCACCTCTCCTGAGCTGTGAGCACATGGGCAAGTTTCTTCACCACTCCAAACCCGTTTTCTCATCTCTAAAATGGAGACAATGAAGGTTCCTCCCTCACTGAGCACTTGTGAGGAGTAAGTGGTGATCACAGTTACAAAGCATTCAGCACAGTGCCTGGAACACCATGAGCATTGAATCAGTGCCAATGATCATTTATTATACTCACTATGAATATTATTTTTACCTCATCCAGTGTCTAGCACACAATCGACTCTCAACAAATGACAGCTCTTATTATTAGCCAAGAATGCAACGTGAAACAGAGTACACTCCATGGATCACTGAAGCTTTGTTTTTGAAAGTTTGAAATTAACAAAAAGTCTTTGATGTTTCCCTCGCCCCACATCAACTAGGAGTAGGTAGAGCATTCTTCCCCTCCAAGTGGGAGGGGCAGTTTCCACTGGGGGCTGGAGCCACCCCTCCTGTAGCTGGAGGTGGTCTTCTCTGATGTCACTGGGTTGCCGAGGTGATGTGTCGCCAGCACTCGTGTGCTTGTTTGATGTCATGAGGGTGGCCTTGCCCCTCCTAGGGAAGAGCCTCATTAAGGTTAGTGAGGGGCTTGTTCCTGGGACGTTCCAAGGACCGCCTAGGGCTGCCACATGAGGAACTCCCCTTTTCTCATTTTGTCTCCGGTAAGTTGTTATTGATCTGTACATGATGTTTCTCTTTCTTGCCAGCCGTGGGAATGGACCATCCTCCGGCATCACTGTTGCCTTGAACATTGCCTCACCACCGTTGTCATCAAGTCATGACAGCAGCTCTGGTTGGCTCTGGTTTATTGGGTGTCTACTGTGGAGTAGTAGGGCTAGACATTTAGTATACTCCAGGGCTGCTGCGGGGATTAAATGAGGTATGAAGCATCTATAACCCCACAGTCCAATAGGGTAACCACTAGCCATGTGTGCCTACTGAGATATACATTTTAATTAAAGTTAAACAAAGAAAAAATTCAGTGTATCGTGCACAGTAGCCACATTTCAAGTGCTCAGTAGCCACATGTGCTCATGGCTGATGTAGCTGGCAGTGAAGTTGGGGAACATTTTCATCATCACAGAAAATTCTTCCACAGCGCTGATCTAGATAGAACAGGATTCAGTCTGCTGTGGCTCATGGATCCACGGACTGAATTCGTACACATAGAATTTTGTGGGAACACAGCTGTGCCTGTTTGTTTATGCCTTGTCTATGGCTGCTTTTGTGCTACAAGGATGGAATTGAGTAGTTGTGACAGAGACCATGTGGCCTGCAAAATGTAAAATATTCAGTCTCCTATCCTTGAAGAAAAAGTTTGTCAGCCTCTGGTCTAGAACATTGCCTGGCTCTTGGTAAGTGTTAAATACATGTTTGGGACTTTTTATTTATTGAAAATAATACATATTTAGTTCTCCACATAACCTTTTAAAGTGAGTATTGTTATCCCTGTCCTAAAGATGAGAAAACTGGGACTGGAATTCTGTACTGTCACTTCCAGGGGGCAAATACCTCATGAGTTTTTTTTTTTTTTTTTTTTTTTTTTTTTTTTTTTTTTGAGACAGAGTCTCGCTCTGTCTCCCAGGCTGGACTGCAGTGTCGCGATCTCAGCTCACTGCAGCCTCTGCCTCCTGGGGTTCAAGTGATTCTCCTGTTTCAGCCTCCTGAGTAGCTGGGATTATGGGTGCCTGTCACCTTGCCCAGCTAATTCTTGTGTTTTCAGTAGAGATAGGGTTTCATCATGTTGGCCAGGCTGATCTTGAATTCCTGACCTCAAGTGATCCACCCACCTCGGCCTCCCAAAGTGCTGGGATTACAGGTGTGAGCTACCACGCCTGGTCTCATGAGTCTTTTTTATCATGTACCTCCTTTTTTTCTTCCAACTTTAGTTTCAGGTTCAGGGGGTACTTGTACAGGTTTGTTGCATGGGTAAATTGCATGTCACTGGAGTTTGGTGTACTAATGATTTCATCACCCAGGTAGTGAGCATAGTACCTGATAGTTTTTGATCCTCACCCTCCACCCTCAAGGAGGTCTCAGTGTCTGTTGTTCCCTTCTTTGTGTCATGAGTGCCTGATGTTTAGTTCCCACTTATAAGTGAGAACATGCAGCATTTGGTTTTCTGTTCCTGTGTTAATTCGCTTAGGATAGTGGCCTCCAGCTGCGTCCATGTTGCAGCAAAGGGCATGATTTCATTCTTTTTAAGCCTGCATAGTATTCCGTGGTGTTTACGTAGCACATTTTCTTTATCACATCCACCATGGATGGGCATCTAGGTGGATTTCTTGTCTTTGCTATTGCGTCACTTACTCTTGAATCTGGAGCAGTGCCTAGCACATAATAGACATTCAGGACATGTTTGTTGAGCAATGAATGGATGAGTTAGGAATCAATTATGTATAAATCAATAATCAATAATCATCAATGATTAATTTCTGTGAACAAATATGAAAATTAGATCAGCCCCATTGTAGAGATGAGGAAACAGCCCTGTAGAGGGAAAGTGCCTCATCAAAATGCAACATAGCTGTGAAAGTGTAGACTTGGGGCTCCAGCTGAAGTCATTTGTGTATTTTCTAAGCTGTCCGCTCCACCATCCTGCCTTGTCTGGGAGCTGCCAAAGTGCAGGGCTGATGCCTCCTTTCTGTCCTGCAGCCTGACTTTTGTTCAGCTCCTGCTTCTCTTCTTCACCAGCTGCCAGCTTCAGCCGCTTTGTGGCACCCTTGGGCTTGAAGCTTCATTTCTGGTGCTGTGGCACCACAGAGCTCTGCCCCAGTGTCACTTGAGTCCAAGTAGGTCAGCCAAGTTTGAATGATCTCTCTCTTGGCCACTTCAGTCTATGAAGCTGGGGTTGAGACCATCTGTGATTTTACACATTCGTTATAGCAAAACTAAGAGGGCCAGGGGGTAAGAGGGCCATTAAGCTAGAGGCTGAGCAAAACCCTGCTCTTGAGGCACCTTCTGAGATGGCTTCTCGTGGAACATCTGCTCAAAGTGGCTTCACATCGAATTAAGTCAAAGATGCATTAAATGAATCCAGTTCGTAACTGCTTCCATCCATGAAGTCACAGTTCCATCTCTTGCCCTGGGAGGGGCTTCTTTCAGGCTCTCAGTGCCTTCTCTCTCAGTGCTTCAGTTTCCTGTCCTGTACAATAAGGACAGTAATAAGACCTACCACATAGCCAAGGAGAGGATTAAAGAAGCCAAAATGTGGAAAATATTTAGAACAGTGTAGTGCATAATAGCTTCTCTATAAGTGATTATTATTATTATCCCCTCGTATCTAAAATCCCTCTAATTTGTTTCAGAGGAGCAAGGATTGTGTCTCGTCTGTCTTTAAATCCCTTTAAGTTGGGGGTCTCAAGCCCAACCATCTGCAGGAGACTAGAAGGGAACTGACATGAGTGAATTGAACCAGGTGTGGATTTCTGTAAACTAGAGAATGCAAGGCTGTCTGAAAGGGGAACTATTCCTCATTCATGCATCACATACACACTGAGCACCTACTATGTGCCAAGCACTGTTCTGCATCTGAGGACACAGCAGAGAATGAACTAGGCAAAATTCCCTGCCCCCTTGGAGTTGATGTTGTACTGGACTAAGCTCTGATGACTCTGTTGCTGCATTAGAATATGGGCCCACTGCTGACAAAACTTCTGATTTTTCTGTAAGAAAAGCCGGAAACCTGGATTTGTAAAAACCATGAACTCTCCTAGCTTGAGAATTGGCAGTAGTTTCCATTTGTTTTTTTAAAGCACAGTACATGCTGTGAACCCAAGAGCCAGTTTGCAGCCCCTGCCTTAAGACACTCCTCTAATTGCTCTGGGAGGAGGCCTGTCTCTGCCCTGCAAACCAGCAGCTGGTCGGATTTCAAGGTCGTTGGCGTGGAGGGCGCCTCCTCCCTCTCCTGCGTGGAGGTTATTGTGGCTTTTTCTGCCCACAGAGCAGATGATGCTGCCACCCTGCAGACTGCAGGCAGTGAGTTCGAATATTCCTCCTCTTATCCTTCCTTTTGGATGGTGGCCTTGGCTGGGTTCCCAGCCCTCTGACAGCAGACGACAAAAGGATGGAAGCAGCTTCCTCGTAGTCACCCACAGGGGCGATAGGGTGGTGATGGTGATGCGGAGAAAATGCATTGGGTCAGGACAGCTGCCTTTGAAACCGGAAAATTAATGATCTCTGTTGCCTGAATCTTTTAAAAGCGGAGAAGTGGTTTAAGAGCTTGTGTGGGAAGGATTGAGAATGGGATTGAGGAGAAAAGAAGTTTAGGATGCTATCAGGAACAGTTTCTAACAGCGGGAGGTTTTTGGAGAGTCAGTGGTGAAATTCCTTGGAAATTTTTGTGTGGTGTCTTTTTTTCTTTTTTCTTTTATTTATTTATGATTTATTTATTTTTTTTGAGCTGGCGTCTCATTCTGTCACCCAGGCTGGAGTGCAGTGGTGCAACCCTGGCCCACTGCAGCCTCCACCTCCCAGGTTCAAGCGATTCTTCTGCCTCAGCCTCCCAAGTAGCTGGGACCACCTGCCACCAGGCCCAGCTAATTTTTGTATCTTTAGTAGAGACAGGGTTTTGCCATGTTGGCCGGGCTGGCCTTGAACTCCTGACCTCAGGTGAGATCCACCTGCCGCGGCTTCCCAAAATGTTGGGGTTATAGGTGTGAGCCACTGCGCCTGGCCTTTTATGGTGTCTTTGAAGTGCTTGTTTAAATTTACGTGTGGTTGCCTCTCAGTGGGGTGCATGCTCTCTGGTTTTCCCCGAGCCCCACCACTCCCTGTTGTGCTTCACCCACTTGCCTGACTGAGTTACGCTTACTGACCTGGCCTTTGTGGGTCTTTGAGTTGGTGCCCTCTGCTCCGAAGGAAGCATGCTTGAGATAATGGAATTTAGGTTCAAACCTACCTGCCCTGTCTGCACTTTACTGACTTGTGTGACTGTGGACAAGTTCCTCCTCCCCTGAGATTGTCAGGACCCCGCAGGAAATAGAAACCACTCAGGTGACTGCAAGGAAGAAAGTTTCATGAAAGGACTATTTAGGGAGACATGGGCAAGGTTAAGATTACAAATAAGGAATGTGGAAGCACCTGGGGCCTTGCAACAGCAGGAGGCTGTTACAAGGAGAATGGAGGAAGAAGCAAGCAGAGGGAATCGTTTGGAGTCTGTTGAGAGCTGGGGCTAAGAAGGAAGGAATCGCCAGCAGGAGCCATGGTCCTGGAGGGATGAACCACTTCCCAAATGGCAGTACCGAGGCAGGGAGGAAGAGGAGGAAGAAATGCCTCAGGCTGTCTTCTCCTCTCCCATTGTCTGTTGGCCTCATCCACTGGCTGAACCCAATTGGAAACCAAAAGGACCAGGTGATGAATTCTGTAAGGGTCAGCTTTTGGGGCTCAGCTCACAGCAGAATCAGATAAAACAAAAAAATGGATCTAAGAGGTGAAACAAGGAACAAGCAGCACGCAACTCTCAGCTTCCCTACCTTGAAAGTGGAGGAGGATGAGGTAACTGACTTCAGAAGTCTATTGGGTGGCTCATGTACTCACAAAGGGAAGGGCCTGGTCAATATTAAGTACTCATAAATGCTGAGATTTGGTGTGGGTTTCAAACCATTTCTAGAAGCTAAAGGTCCTGAGAAAGGGGTTCAGTTTCAGTATCAAGAGACATTCTCAGGTGGGCAGATCTCTTGAGGCCAGGAATTCAAGACCAGCCTGCCCGCCATGGTGAGACCCTATCTCTACGAAAAATACAAAAAATAGCTGGGTGTGGTGGTGGGTGCCTGTAATCCAAGCTACTCAGGGGGCTGAGGCAAGTGAATTGCTTGAACCTGGGAGGCAGAGGTTGCAGTGAGCTGAGATCGCGCCACTGCACTCCAGCCTGGGCGACAGAGTGAGACCCTGTCTCAAAAACAAAAAACAGAAAACAAAAAGACATTCTCCTCCTTCCCCTGCAGTGGGGCCCACTGGGAGTGGTTGCGTCTTCCATGAGGAGTTTAAAGTGAATGTGTAGTGGCTAAGAGCAAAGACCCTAGAACCAAGTAGGTAGACACTGTGGTAGTCTATCAGTGTGGTAGACACAGATCTACTTTCTGTTACTGTAGAATAATGGCCTTGTACAGTATGCACTATTTTGTGTCTGCCTTCTTTCACTTAAAATAATGTTTTTGAGACTCATGCATGCACGTGTATGTATTGGAGTCTATTGAGAGTTGGGTTCTAGCCCCAATTGCCACTGAGAGTCAAGTCACTTAATTTTCATGCCTTATTTTCTCACCTGTAAAATGGGGATGTTAGTAGTTTCTACCTCTTAGGGCTGTGAGGATTAAAATGAGTTAATCTATGTAAAGAGCTTAACATAATGTCTGACACATAGTAGACAATCAATAGATGTTAGCTATTGTAATTGCCATCATCGTCATCATCATCATCGTCACCATTTCCATGGATCAGCTCCAATCAAAACTGACCCATTGTCAGTACAGCAATTCTCTGTGGATGAAGTCCATGCCACCAGGCCTCTCAGGAGCTTCATTGATCATACCATTATCTTCTCATCCTCCCACAGATATGATATTTCAGGGAGTGATTGATAGGTGTGTGTGTGTGTACGTGGGGAAGGGTGGGCTTGTGCCTGACTCCAGGGACAGAGTGCTTTGTTATGCAGAATAGCTTGCCTGTCATCCCACTACAGGCCCCTTCCTTGAAAAGTTCCAGGCTATTTTTGAGCCCTCATGGCTCACATGTTCCTTTCTACATCATGTCAATGCCAGTGCAGAAAAATTGAAACCTTTTGGCAGCATCTAAAGCAAAAGAGATTTCAAAGTGCATGGAGGATGAGTGTTGCTCGAATGACAGGGTATTAAAACGTGACAAGAATGCTGAGTTGAGACTGCAGGCAGCTTGTGTGTTTGTATTTGGACCTTGCTGGATTTCTTGGGAAATCAGTGGAGTTGCCCAAGGTTAATGTCATCTCCAAGAAGGTACCAAAGGGTAGTAACACTCCTTCACCCCCATTTGTACATACACTCTGCAAGATTAGAAGAGGATGCAGCCAGTGGAGTGGGCGGTTGTCCCAGAGCACCACCTGGGCTCTGAGCTATAGGATTCTGCAGGGGGAAACACCTGAGGACAGAGTGAAGTGGGTTGGTGCCACCTGGGAGCTCCAGGCTTTTGTGTGCTGATGTGCAGGCAGATACTGGAGCCAGACCGAATTGTGTGCGAAAATGTGGGTCTAAGAGTGAAGGCACCAAACCCTCACCTTTTCTGCTTTCATTTATCCTTCCCATTCTTCTCTAAAGGGCAGAATATGACTTTGGAGTCAGGTGGACCTAAGTTCAAATCCCTTTTCTTCAGTGAGTAGTTAAATCTTTCCAATGCTTTATTTAAAAGGAATTATGATCACACTTTCAGGGTTGTTGAGAGATTTAGAGATCGTGGTGTTACAGGGCCCCTGCAACTCAGAAGATGTTTGCTGAACCCCTGTCTTCTGTTAAATTCTCATAATAGTCCCTAGGGGAAGATGAACAGATAACACTGCCATTTCATAAACAGGTGACTGAGGTGCAGAGTGGCTTGTCCATAACAACACAGGAGGTGAATGCTGGAGCTGGATTGAAGGCTGAGTCATTGGACTCTCCTCTGAGAGAGGCAGTGCAGAGTAGTGGTCAGGGCTTGACCAACCTCTGGAGTCCATGGGCAGATTTTCTGGGCCTCTGGCTTAGTTTTTCTCATGCATAAATGGAGTGGGGGGATTATAGTAGACTTGCTTTCTATGGTTGTGAAGGTTGCATATATATGAGCTAGTTCTATAAATTCTTAGTATGTGCTTGAGTTACAGTAAATGTGCAATGAAGTATTCACTACTGTTTTAGTATGATTACTATTAGAAGCAGCAGCAGTAGTTACCATCATTGTCACCATCTCCATAGATCAGCTCTAATCAAAACTGACCCATTGTCAATAGAAAAATTCCCTGTGGATGAAGTACATGTTGTAGGTGTAGCGGGCAATTGTGATCGCCACCAGAGATTCATGTTGGGGTTTGGTTTACGAGTGTTGGCCTCTGGGAGTGTTTGCTATGTGCTCCTTCTCTCCTCCCCTTTGAGGATGGATGGTGTGATGGTTCCTCTCCATTTGGTCCCTCCTCTGGGACCACCATTCTCCTCCCTTCTTTGTCCTGCTCTGTGTCCCAGGAAGTAGATCCCCATGGTCTACCTGGTAGACCACTGTATCTCCTGGACTCCCTTGCTTGATGACTTTTGTCTGAGTTAAGCCAAAGGGAGGTGGCAGCAAGAGACAAGAGGGTGGGAGGAGAGAGAGTTTGGGGTATTTCCACCTGCAGCTCCCTCTGTCCATCTCTGGTCCTGCTCTGTGATGCTTGCCCCTGTGAGGTGGCCCCTCTCTCATGGTTTCCTGTCTTACTCGCCCTTGTTACATCATTTCATGGGACTGTACCTTTAGCTCTAGGTACAGAACAGTTTTCCACAGTTAAATGTCTTTAATTGAACATCTAGAATGCAAAACATATTATAAGATAATGTGTTGGATTGTTTTCCTTAAAAAAAAAAAAAAGATCCAACCATTTTGGAAACAATGGCAGTTTCTTATTAAGTTAAACATAGGGTTACAGTATGATACAGCAATTCCACTCCTAGGTATTTATCCAAGAGGAATTAAATTGTATGCCCACACAAAAAAATGAATGAATAAATGAAGACTTATAAATGAATGCTCATAGCAGCTTTATTCATAATAATCAGATAATGTAAAAAAAAAGACAGAATATTGATCAGTAGATGAATGGATAAGCAAACTTTGGAATAATTATATAATGGAATATTACTCAGCAGTAAAGATGAACTAACTGCTAATACAGACACGTGCACGCATGAGTCTCAAAAACATTATTTTAAGTGAAAGAAGGCAGACCCAAAATAGTGCATACTGTACGAGGCCATTAATCAAGTAACGGAGAGTAGATCAGTGTCTACCACAGGCTGGGGGTGCGTACAGGGAAACTTTTTGGGTGGTGCCCATGCTCTGTATCTCCATTTTGGTGGTACATGGGTATAATACATTTGTATTTTCTTGTTTTAAGTATGCCTTATGAAGTTCAGGTATATGAAAATTTGTATTTGCTTTATTATATTAAAACATCAGATAATGCAAAATTGTAAAAAGAAAAAGAAAGCCTGAAAGTCCTTTTGACTAGAGACAACCATCACCATCCACCTTTTATCTCGTTCCTTTCAGTTTTTAATTTTTTCCTGTACTTAGGTTTTCCCCTTCACTGTCTTATTTAAATAAAAAAGAAAGCAAATGGAAAGTCTCCCATACGAAGGCCTTTTTGCTATGAGTTTACCTTGCCTAAGGGCATCTAGTGTGATGGTGAGAAGGTTTTGTCTTGTATACCTAAAATGTATTGGGAGGAAATGGAAACGTTTAGCTTGGTGAAGGGGAGACATCGGGGAGAAAAGTGAGGGAGAGTATGGTCTACAGTCGTGAGCTTTAAATCACAACCAATCAGTCAATTAAACACTGAGCTCCTGTTATGTGTCAGTATTAGGAAGACAGTAGTGAACCAAACATGTGGCTCTTCTGATTTAATGGAGTTAACAGTCTGGGAGGGAAAGATATTTTTGTTATTTGCAACAACAGTAGCAATAGCTAATATTTATGATGAACTAGTGCCTGTTATGGTGTTAAGGTTTAGTTTTTTCTTTTAGTGTTTTTAATGTGTTGTCACATTTAATCCTAGCAACTCCATGAGTAGGTACTCTTTTTATTCTTATTTTATGGTTGAAAATAATAACGTGACTTGGAGACATTAAGTCAAATGGGGTCATACAGTGAGCATGTTAAATCTAGACTGGCAGATCAGGACGGAAGTGATATTTAATCCCCAATGAAATGATTTTTTTTCTTTCTAACTTTTATTTTTATTGAGACAGAGTCTCACTCTGTTGCCCAGACTGGAGTGCAATGGCACAATCTCGGCTCACTGCAAATTCCACCTCCTGGGCTCAAGCGATTCTCCTGCCTCAGTCTCCCAAGTAGCTGGGATTACAAGCGCCTGCCACCACGCCTGGCTAATTTTTGTATTTTTAGTAGACGTGGGGGTTTCACCATGTTGGCTAGGCTGGTTTCTTTTTTTTTTTTTTTTTTTTTTTTGAGATGGAGTCTCGCTGTGTTGCCCAGGCTGGAGTGCAGTGGTGCAATCTCAGCTCACTGCAAGCTCTGCCTCCCAGGTTCATGCCGTTCTCCTGCCTCAGTCTCCCGAGTAGCTGGGACTACAGGTGCCCGCCACCGTGCCCGGCTAATTTTTTTGTATTTTTAGTAGAGACAGGGTTTCACCGTGTTAGCCAGGATGGTCTTGATCTCCTGAGCTTGGGATCCACCCACCTTGGCCTTCCAAAGTGCTGGGATTACAGGCATGAGCCACCGCGCCCGGCCGGCCAGGCTGGTTTCTAACTCCTGACCTCAGGTGATCCACCTGCCTCAGCCTCTCAAAGTGCTGGGATTACAGGTGTGAGCCACCGTGCCCAGCCTCTTTTAGTGTTTTTAATGTGTTGTCACATTTAGTCCCAGCAACTACATGAGTAGGTACTCTTCTTATTCCCATTTTATGGTTAAAAATAACAGAGTGGCTTGGAGACATTAAGTCAAATGGGAACATACAGTGAGTATGTTAAACCTAGATTGGGAAGTCAGGACAGAAGTGATATTTAATCCCCAAGAAAATAATGTATTTTTTTCTTTTTTTGAGACAGGGTCTCATTCTGTTGCCCAGACTGGAGTGCAGTGGCATGATCACAGCTCATTGCAGCCTCAACCTCCTGGGTTCATGTGATCCTCCCACCCCAGCTACCTGGGTACAGGGGTGCACCATCTTGCCCTGCTAATGTTTTGTGGTTTTTGTAGAGATGGGGTTTTGCTGTGTTGCTCAGGCTGGTCTCAAACTCCTGGGCTCAAGCAATTCTCTATTCTTGGCCTCCCAAAGTGCTGGGATTACAGGCGTAAGCCACACTGCCCAGCTGGAAATGATATTTAGTCTGATATCTGAAGGATGATAGGAGTTAAACAAGAATCAAGTATCAGAGATCAGAT
This sequence comes from Chlorocebus sabaeus, assembly GCF_047675955.1. NCBI lineage: Eukaryota > Metazoa > Chordata > Mammalia > Primates > Cercopithecidae > Chlorocebus > Chlorocebus sabaeus. The sequence goes on from NC_132908.1 coordinate 21,889,228, forward strand.
ATATGAGGTCTCTCTCTCTCTCTCTCTCTATATATATATATGTATATATATATATTTGCTCAGGGCAGTGGGCTAATTTTGGGTGATAATTAGAGGCTAGACTGGACCGGTGGTAGTGGTGAGGGAGGAGAGAAGGGTGAGTCCCAGGGTGAGGGATGCAGGCACATCCTGAGAAATGAGGCAGAAGAATGAGAACTTGCCTTAGAAGAATGAGAACTTGGCTTGGTGCATGTTCTGCTCATCTGAATGGTGGTGCTGAGGAGACAGGTGGACAGAGAGGTGAGGAGCTCAGGGAGGAGCGCAGGGCTGAGAGGTACCAGCAGGAATAGAATTCCTGAAGTCCCTTGGATTGACCACATGCTTCAGTGAGAGAGCGTCCACAGGGTAGAGATCAGCACCTAGGACAGAGCCTTGAGACCTTCCTCCAGGATAGGGAAGGCCTGGAGAACAGGAGGAGGAGCCAATGAGAGGAGGAAGGGGCCACAGAGGGCAGGATCAGGACTCACTGGGAGGCCAGCCAACTCCTGCACAGTTGAAGAACTCTAATGTCAGAGCTGTAGTTAGGAGGCAGAGAGCCCCTTGTCCTGGAAGTGTGCAGGGAGCTACTTGGTGACCATCCTTCGGGAATGTCATGGAAAAGATATTTGCATCAATCTGGGGTGAGATCAGGTGTCTGAATTGGTTCAGGTTCTTTTGTCATTTGTAAGCACACAAATAAACTCTAGTTATCTAAAAGGGGAAAAAAACTGGAAATATTATGGGGTGGCACATGAGCAGTGCTGGGCCTTAGAAAGTACAGGGCCCAGGGTGACTCTGGGGATCTGGGTGGCAGGAGCTAATGGATGACCTTCACAGGGTGACACCGTCAGGATGAATCAGCTCCAGCTGTTTTCTGTGCATGCATTTCTTTGCCCAAGAATCAAATCCCAGGGAGAACAGTGTAATTCCCCAATGTTGCGAGATTCAGTCATGTGCAAGGGGAAAGCCGAGCACCTCGATTGACAGCCCCATCAGGACTGCATACCATGGAGAAAGGATGGCTTCCCAAAGGAAAAGCAACATTCCAGCTACCAGAGAAGAGGGAGTGAACGCTGGACAGGCAAAATCAACAGACACTTTTTGTAGTCTTCATGGCGCAATGATTTAGTGATTTTTGCAATATTCACTTAGCAAGTCACCCCTCCTTGCAGAATTGTTGCTAGTGTTTTTCCTGGCTGGGGAAATGGCTTTTTCTATTTGCTTTTTTTAGAGTGAGTTAGGGGCCTGGGATTGACATGCATTTGTCTCTGGGCTTCAAGGTAGCCCAGAGATTGTGGCACCTCAGGAGGCAAAATTTGGTGGCTGTCACTCCTTGTCACGTCAAGAAAGGGTGCGGATTGTGGCTCTGTGGCCTCTCCTTTACCAACAAGGGGAGGATGCCGGTAGTGGCAAAGGGTCTAAATCTCTGTTGCATCAGCAAGGTTGACCCATCCTAAAAGCACTTACCGAGAAGATGCCCGAGTAACAGACACTCATGGGCACAGTAGACCTGTCAAACCTCATAGTTCCTGGTACTTTCTCTCACCTGAGTAAACTCCTAGGTGCATATGTCTTCATTGTGGGCTGCAATATCTAGAGGAATTAAGGGAAGGATGAAACTCTATCCCAACTTTCCTGAATTCACCGATATGGACTGATGGAGTTGAGTGCTCATAACACCGAGCTCCTAAATAAAAAACAAAAGGCTTACTTTTTGTTTGAATGTATGAAGCACAAGAGAAATAAGGGCTCCCACGGCCCACATTTCAACTTCTTACCTTTGGTTTGTTAGTCAGGACCCCTTTGGTCACAAGAGACAAAAACCCAATTCAAGCTGGTTTAGGTAAAGAGGCATTTATTGGCTTATATAGAGAAGTTGAAAGTTCTTTGGGTCTGGTTGGATTTAGGTACTCCAGTATGGTCATGGGGCATCTCTTGGCTCTGCTTTTCTCTGTGTTGGCTTCATTCTCAAAAAAGCTTTTCCTTAGTGATGATAAAGATGGCAGATATGCACTTTGGGAGACTGAGGCAAGAGGACCACTTGAGGCCAGGAGTTCGAAACCAGCCTGGTCAACCTAGCGAGACCCCATCTCTACAAAAGAAAAAATTCAGGTGTAGTGGTGTGCCCCTGTAGTAGCTACTAGGGATATTAAGGTGGGAGTTGTATGAATCCAGGTATTCGAGGTTGCAGTGAGCCACAATCACACCATTGCACTCCACCTTGGGTGACAGAGTGAGATTCTGTTTCAGAAAAGGCATTTGCGTTTGTCACTGCTGTGTTAAGGTAGGTAGGATGAGTGAATGAGCACTTTTCATTTTAAAAGCTCCCTGGGTGACTTCTGGGGAGCCAGGACTGAGAACCAGTGCTGTAGAATTGTATATGGGCAAAACAGCGGGACCACCCCCCCAAAAAAAGGATGGCAGATGCAAATTTATTCCCTACCAGTTTAACAACTCTGCTGGAAAATAAACCCTCTTTCCTAATAATTCCAGCAAAAGTCCTGAAGTTGATTCTCTTTGGGTGTCCTGAGTCACATGTCCATGCCTGAATCCCCACTGTGGCCCAGGTCCCATGTCCACCCTCAGAGCCAGAGGATGAGGGCAGCCTTAGTGGCCCACACAGTGAGCCAGTGAAGAGTGATCCCTCACAGGAGAAGCATGGAGGATGGATGCTGTCAGGCAGAAACAAGATATGCCACCACATTTGGTTTTGGGGTTAGGCCTACTGCTGGTCTGAGCAATCTGGGGCCAGATATGGCTGGCGAGTGAAGAGATGTTGATGTGTCATCCCCTTAGACCATGGCATTGTGTCCTGCTGTCTGCATCTTTGGGGGCCTGATCAAAAGCGGGAAGTCATGGGGTCAAGGACAGTCTCCACATGCCACCCAAACAGGCAGGATGTCCCCAGCAGGTGTTCTGCTCAGGGTCTGGCTCTCCCAGGGTTGTTACTGCAGAAGGAAGGGTAGGGGACAGCTTTCTTCTGGTGGATTTATTTACTTCTCAGGCCTGTTCTTTTCCTCTTGTTGGCTCAACTGCTTAGTTAAACAAATGTGGTAACATTATAAAGGAAAACAGTCTTTTCCCGCAGTTGCTGACCACTGCAAGGTTATTGCTCTTTCCTTTGTTTTTCGTCTTTAGTGCTGGGCTGTGAATAAGCAAATGAAGTTTGCTATTTTTTCCTCCCCTCTTCCAGGAAGAAATAATCATAATCAGAACTTTTAAGAGTTTCCCATAAGACTGGGCAAATTAAAGGAAGGCCCCTATACGGTGGAGCAGATGCAGTTGTGCAAACAGAATGGGGTCATTCTCTACATATGGAGATGGAACAGACCCTCCCAGATGTGTTAGTGTGGGGAAAAGCAGGTGGTGGAGGTGCGTTCAGAGTAGCAGTGTTCAGCTCTCCCAAGCACATTTGAATCACCCAGGAGCTTTTTAAATGTACTGATGCCTGCCTACCTCCCTCTCCCCACAGCCCCATTAAATCAGAATCTCTGGGAGTGGGACCTGAGCACTTTTCATTTTAAAAGCTCCCTGGGTGACCCCTGGGGAGCCAGGACTGAGAACCAGTGCTGTGAAATTGTATATGGGCAAAACAGCAGGGACCTAGATAAAAAAAGAAAAATGAGATAGGGAATATCTCAGTCCATACCTACAGATAGCCTCACACATGTGGTCGCACATACAGAGAACGTCTCTAGAAGGATACATAGGAGACTGGAAAGAACGGTTCTCTCTGATGAGGAACTACAGCGGTGATTCTCAACTGTATACTCATTTGTAATGTTGGAATTTTGAAGCCACAAGCATAAATGCTCACTGTGTACTTAAAGCTGACCAGGCAGGGCTATAAGATGATCCCTGACCTCTTACAACTTGTCTGTGTTGGGGCCGGCTGCCCACAGATTCACAAACCATCTCCCTGTCCATGGTCTCTGCTTGCCCTCTTCTACTCAGCTGCAATGAGTGATTTCTGAGTGTGGGAGAGACCAGAAGAGCCCATTCATTCATTCATTCATTCATTCATATTTTTAGTAAGAATTAGGTATAAGCCAGGCACGTGGTAGGCACGTGAATCTGATTTCACCTTCACAACCGTATGTGAAATTGATGGTCTTATCTCCATTCTAAGATTGGGGATATTTTAACACAGAAATTCATACAACCAAGCTGGAAATATCTGAGGCCAAATGACCAGCTAAGAGAGCTTGTAAACTGGCAGCATTTAGATGGCCTGTACAGAGCTTTTTTAAAAAATCCTATTTCACGACTCTGGACCAGTGAACCCAGGGCCACTGTTGGCTAGTCCCTTGGAAGGGCATATGCCCTTCAGTTCAGCCCAGTCCCCCCATATCCCTTCCCTTCTGGGTCACACCACCTTTGCATCACTCAGTCACAGGCCTAGCCTCTACAGGCATTTGCGTTTGTCACAGCTGTGTTAAGGTAGGTAGGATGAGTGAATGTCGTCTGTCCTGCAGGGATACTGAGCTGAATTGTCCTGTGGAATGTGCCATTTCTGTCCCAATCTGGCCCTCCTTCTGCTGGCTGGAAAACCAAGCTCCTCTGCTTTAAGTTTCATTTGTGGATTGCGTGGGATGGGCTGTGGGTATTGATTTGTTTGTGGAAAAAAATGTGCACAATAGGGAATGTGTAAAATACATCATGGAAATGGACAGTTATCCCTCCTGGCCGGGGTGTGGGGCAGTGGAGTGACAAGAGATGAGAGTCAAGTTAGACAATGAGTATACTGTGGGTGGATGCCAGGCTAAGCATTTTGAACTCTAACCTTTAGGCTACTGCTGTCCAATAAGTCTTTCTATGGTGCTGGAAATTTCTTTTATCTGTGCTATCCAATGACGTTGTCTCCAGAAGCATGTGGCATCATCAAGCACTTGAGAAGGAGCTGGCATTAATGAAGATTTTTATTGGAATTTTAGATTTTATTTAATTAATTTACTTTTACGTAACTCCATGTGGCTGGTAGCTACCACACCGGGCACTGCAGATTTAGGCAATAGCCAGTGGATATGTTGGAGCAGGGAAATAATATCAAAGCTGAATCTTCAGAAAGTGATTTTTCCAGGAGTGTACAGGCCACATGGGGTGGGCAGAAGTAGGTAGGGATAGTATCGACACTTCTTAGCATCTATTAGGCACTTCCTGTGTCCACACACTGTGCAGAGATAACTCACTTATTCCTCATAACAACTCTATGAGGAAAGTACTATCATTGTCCCTATTTTATAGACTAGAAAATGAGACACAGCAAAGACAACGGGCATATTCAAGGTCACACAGCTAATCAACAGTGGCACACGCTGTAGAATCCAGGCAGCTCAGCTGCAGAGCTTGTACCGCAAATCCCTCCATCCTGGAAGGAAATAAATGAACCTTCATTGAGAATATACCTTGTGCCGTCCCCTGCTGCTGTGCATCCACACGTGACATCTCATTTAGATTTTGTAGCACTCATGTGCCGTTGGTGGACTTAGATCCTTTGTGGTTATGGAAACTTAGGTTCGTAGGGATGAGATACCAAGGCGACTGCAATCTCTGTGGACACCAGTTAAAGCTTTATTGTAAAATTCCATGCCTGTGGGGGAATCACAGGCTGTGGGAGTCAGGGGGGCATGTACAGGAAGATATGGCATGAAAGGTGTTGCGAAGGAAGAATCAGTGGGATTTAGCAACTGACTGAATGGCGGGGGTGAGGAAAGCGGGGGAGGCTTTCTCCTGGAACAGTGAGATGAATGACAAACACACATGTAACTGCACTGTGTGAGTTGAGAGTGTGGGCTCTAGAGGAAGACAAACTGGTTTCAAATACAAGTGTTAACACGGACTAGCTGAACAACCTTGGGCAAATCACTTCTTTCCGAGCATCGGTGCCCCTGTTGATATAACGAGGACCCAAGACAGGAGGATCGCTTGAGGTCAGGAGTTTGAGACTAGCCTGGGCAACATAATGAGATCCTGTCTCTAGAAAAAAACTTTAAAAATTAGCCAGGCATGGTGATGCATGCCTGTAGTCCCATCTACTCAGGAGGCTGAGGCCAGAGGATCACTTGAGCCCAGGAGTTTGTGGCTGCAGTGAGCTGTGATTGCACCTTTGCACTCCAGCCTGGGCAACAGAGCAAGACTTTGTCTCTATAAAAGATAAAATGAGAATCGTAGCACCTTCCTCACAGGACTGTGATGAGGCTCAGGTTAAGCACGGATATGAAAGCCCTTTGCAAACTCAATAGCATGACCTGCATGACCCTGTGAGTCACTCCTCTTAGTGCTAGTGAGACCAGCCATTGGGCAGACATGGTGACCAGAACTTTCTGTCTTTGATCATGGAAACAATTCAGGAAATTGCGTGGGGGAACCCCATGTCATCTTGGGCACTTGGCAGGGTTTAATGTGGATAAGCCTGTGGGTCAGTTTTGACCTAGGAAGAAAGAGTGGTTCTCCCAGCAGCTGTAGAGCAAAATCTGCATGCCATTGGCTCCAACTCCAATGCCCTTTCCACCAAGCAGTTTGCATGTGTTGTCTTGTTTGAGCTGCACAACCTTATTTAAGTAGGTACTATTATAAAATAAGGCTCAGAGAGGTGGAGACACTGAGCTAATGTCCTTCAGCTTGTAGTTGGTAAAATGAGCGTTCAAACCAAGGTCCACCGGGTTCCAGAAACTTAGCCTGTAATTCCTGTAGGTGATGGGCTTCTCATTTCTTTTCCCACCACAGATATCTGCAACTAGTGCTAGAATTTCTATCCCAGATTGACACGGATTTAAGGGCAAAGGTTGCTTCCTAAGAATGTCAGTTTTCCACTATAGACCCCAGGAAGAATTGTGTACAAGAGGGGAATCAACTCCAAACAGAAAAAAAATATGTGTATCTTTTGATGATTTAATTTAGTCCTCTTTGAAATGCAATGAGTAAATTTTAGTGGTTAGAGTAAACCACTAAAATTTGGGAGTTAGGGGTGGAATGCAGTGTGAAGCAGAGTTGAGATCTCAGTGCTTTTCCTGGAGCAGAAACATCCAAGAGGGCCCCTGTCACCCGAGCTTTTGGCTACAGTCTACTCCTTCCATCTGGGATTAATCAGGCATTTCTTATCCTTGCTGATCTAGTGTTTCTTATTGCTACTGTAACAAATTACCACAAATTTCCTGGTCTAAAATGGCACACATTTATGATCTTATACTTCTAGATGTCAATATTCTGAATAGCAGGTCTTCTGGGGCTGAAATCGAGGTGTCAGCAGGGCTGCAAATTCCTTCTGGAGGCTCTAGGGGACAATCTGTTTCTTACCTTTTCTAGAGGCCACCCACATTCCTTGGCTTGCATTCCCTTCCAGAAATGGCATGACTCCAACCTCTGCTTCCATCATCATGTCTTATCCTCTGACTCCGACTCTTTTCCCTCCCTCCTGTAAGGACCCCTGTGATCACATTGGGCTCATCCAGATATTCTAGTATAACCGCTTTTCTCGAGATGCTTAATTTAATCACATCTGCAAAGTCAATTTTGTTGTGTAAGTAATACATTCGCATGTCCCAGGATTAGGACATGGATATCTGGTGGTGGTGGCAGGGAGCCAGGGGTCAGGGGTAGGAACATTTTTCTGCCTACACAGCTGGCAGGTGGCCTTTCTTATTTTCTTTCCTTTTCTTTTCTTTTTTTTTTTTTTTTGAGTCAGGGTCTCCCTCTGTTGCCCGGGCTGGAGTGCAGTGGTACCAATACAGCTCACTGCAGCCTTGACTTCCCAGCCTCCCGGGTTCAAGCAAGCCCCCCACCTCATCTTCGCAAGTAGCTGGGACCACAGGTGCACACCACCACGCCCAGCTAATCTTTTAAAGTTTTTAGAGATGGAGTCTTGCCATGTTGTCCAGTATGGTCTTGAACCCCTGGGCTCAAGCAGTCCTCCTGCCTCGACCTCCCAAAGTGTTAGGATTATAGGTGTGAGCCACTGCACTTGGCTACAAGTGGTCTTTCTGATCTTGCCTGTAATAAGGGAGGGTGGGAAGTGGATAGAGCCTGAGACAGCTTTTTCATTCTCTGCTGGAGCTGAGTAGCAATTTCCCCTTTTAAACAGGCCATGCGTGCAGTCCCCTGTCTGGCTTTCAGACATTTTCATTGCTCACCTGGCCCCTAAGCATTTGAGTTTCAGACCCCGTTGTGTCGTTCTAGTAAAACCTTGCTATAGACCGGGGTCAGAGGGCTGCAGGCTTTCAACCTTTGTAGAGCAAGGAGTTACTGAATAAACTAGGAAGCATCTGGAGATTCTGGGCTCTTAACTGGGTACCTGTTTGAAAGTAAGGTCTAGTACATTTTTTCAGCAGCTCAGTAAATGTTGCCTCTTCTTTAAAAAATAACAAAAAACAAAAACTGGTCTTACTCTGAATTTGCCAAATAGAAATGAGGGGGTGTTTATTTGTGCCACAAAAGGATTTGATTTCTTTAAATAGGCAGCCCTACTATTTTCTTCAAAGTGTTTTAGTTAATGGGAAATTAGATTTGCACAACTTTTCGGAAACACACTGTGTAAAGGAATTACCTGCACCAGAAACTCGTCAGGTTTTTCAAAGTCTGTTCTCAGCTTCTCTGCAGATCATGCTGGAGTTCACTTGGCTTATTGATTCTGCCTCACTGGGGATGGACTATTCATTTCTGTGGGTAATTGGAAGGCTACCTAAAGTGACCTTGTCAATGGTTGGATTGACAAATATTCATGCTGCTGGAATGTTGGGGGATCAGCGAGGAGCTACGTCTACCATTAAGTTGGTTGTGTTTTCTCCTTTTTCTATGACTGATAATATTCATTTTTTGGTTCATTCATTCACCAAACATTTATTTACTGAATATCAATTTTGTACCAGGAATTGTGGTAGACACTAGGAGACAAGAGATGAGCTACCTTTACCCCTTCTGTCTCCAAAGGGGATAAAGATGAATAAGATAATAACTGATTTTTTTTTTTTTGAGACAGTCTTGCTCTGTCACCCAGGCTGGAGTGCAGTGGCGTGATCTTGGCTCATTGCAGCCTCCGCCTCCCAGGTTCCAGTGATTCTTCTGCCTCGGTCTCCTGGGTAGCTGGAATTACAGGGGCCCACCACCACACCTAGCTAATTTTTGTATTTTTTTAAAAAGAATAACTGATATTTTGGATGTTTGGAAGAAAGGTTGTAGAATAAAGCAGCTACTTGAAAATGGGGGAAAGTACTTTCCTAAATAGTTCTGGGTTAAAGAATAAATTAAAACTATACTAATACACCTCTTAGAAACTTGATACGATGATGGGACTAAATATAAAACATAGGATGCAGCCAAAATTGTACTTAAAAGAAAAGTTTTCAGCCATAACATCTTTAAATGTTTAATGAAGAGGAATGGGAATAAATTAATTGAGCAGTCAATTCAAGAAGCTTTAAAAAGAATAGTGGATAATATTAGCTGACATTTGTAGAATAGTCATGATATGGTTGGCGTGGTTCTGAGCATGGAATAACTCATTTAGTTCAGACAACACCACTGTGATGTGGGTCCTGTTTTCGCTGTCATATTCCAGAGAGGAAACTGAAGTACAGGAAGATGAGGTGGTGTACCTAGTCTTAGAGTTTGCAAATGATAGACACACGATGTACATACACCTGGCCATCAGACTCCAGAATTCACATTCCCAACCAATAAGTAATACAAATGCAAGTAAGCAATACAATCACAGGCACATAGAACAAAAAAGTTAAAGTACCAATTAATAAAGAATAATAAAACCAAATAGAGTTGATAAATATAATCATAATCTGCTTCTTTAACGTCATAGAATGATAAAAATAGACAAGAAAGAACACAAACTTCTGGGAAAAAAATGAGAGACTACCTAACAATACAATATGAAGAAAGAAAGAGAAAAGGTGTAATATCATCACAGATAAGATGCTACAATTTAAACATGTTGAGAAGAACACTGTGGATAATTTCCAAGGAAAATATAAATTCCAAAAGTTAGTTTGAGTAGAGGTGGAAAACTTTCCTGTGTGGTTGAAGTGTAGAGAGGGAGAGGGAGGTGAAGCTGGGGAAAGCTCAGGGATGGGGCGAGACTATGCTGCCATCTCTTTACTTTCCATGTTGAATAAAAGGGAAAGTTAAACATGGAAATATGACAAAGGGAAAAGAGAGAATAATAAAAGGATTATTTGGGGTAATATGGTTTTCTATCTGGAAAACTCAAAGGAAGCAACTAAAACCCCACAAAAGCTATTTGAGTTTTTAAAAAAATGCTTTAAAATAAATATGCTAAAAATCTATTGCTTTCCTATTGTTTTTATTTGTTTGTTTGTTTTGTGTTTTGAGATGGAGTCTCGCTCTATTGCCCAGGCTCGAGTGCAGTGGCGTGATCTTGGCTCACTTCAACCTCCGCCTCCCAGGTTCAAGCAATCTCCTGCCTCAGCCTCCCGAGTAGCTGGGATTGCTACAGGAACCTACCACCATGCCCTGCTAATTTTTGTATTTTAAGTAAAGACGGGGTTTCACCATGTTGGCCAGGCTGGTCTGGAACTCCTGGCCTCAAGTGATCTGCCTGCCTCATTCTCCCAAAGTGCTGGGATTACAGGCGTGAGCCACCGCGCACAGCGATTTGCTTTCCTATTTTTAAACAATGACCAGCTGGGAAACAAAATGAAAACATGTCAAATTTACAATAACATACAAAAGATTCCCTTAGACGATACTAAAGGGAAAATGTGTAGGACTTATATGGAAAAAATAGGAGTTCAGCAAGGGGACAATCATTTCCTGATGGAAAGACTCATTGTTGTCAAGGCGTCAATTATCTTGAATTTAATTTCTAAATTTAACACAATTTCAATCAAAGTCCCAATCATTTTTTGGAGACTGGGAGTTGACTGAATACAATCCCAATAAAAATTCCATTGGTATTTTTAAAATCTTGATAAACTGATTCTAAAGTTTACTTGGAAGAATAAATATGCAGTGATAGCCAAGAAAATGTTGAAAATAAGGATAATGAGGGAGGACTTGCCCTGCCAAGATATAACATATTACAGAGCTACTATAATTAAAGCCCATATTGCTATACTAGAAGACAGATCAGTGGCACAGAATACAAGGCACAAAGACAGACCCCAGTGTATATAATTATTAAACATATAATAAAGTTGGCATTTGAAATCAGTGGGGAAGGGATGAATTATTCAATAAAGGCTGCTGGGACAATTGGTTACCTCTTTGGGAAAAAATGGCAAATTGGATTCCCATTTCACATCAGATTCCAAGAAATTACACATGGATCACAGAGTTTAAAGTGGAAATGATGCCATATAAAAGTACAAAAAAACTCCAAAGAGTAATATTTATATGACTTGGAGCATGAAGAAGGCTGTTTGAGGTGTACTTGGACTGTCTTCCTTTGTCCAGTTTTCCCTTTTAGTGGTTTAAAAGGAATACATAGTAGTTTTTATATTTTTATTTATGTACTTACTTTTGAAACAGGGTCTCATTATGCCACCCAGGCTGGAGTGCAGTGGGGCAGTCATGGCTCACTGCAGCCCCAACTTCCTGGGCTCAAGCGATCCTCCCACCTCAGCCTCCGGAGTAGCTGAACTACAGGCATGCACCACCATGTCTGGCTAATCTTTTACTTTTTGTAGGGATGGGATCTCACTATGTTGCGCAGGTTGGTCTCAAACTCCTGGGCTCAAGTGATCCTCCTGCCTTGACGTCCCAAAGTGCTGGGATTACAGACGTGGGCCAGCACACCCAGTTCCTGTTCTTATTTTTAATCCTTAATTGTTAACACGTATATTTAAATTTATAATGCCTTATATGCAATTTCTCAATATCTATAATATTTTGAGGGATATAAGACTCAGCACATTTTAATCTTGTAACCCTCTTGCAACTCCCATTTCTTATGACTTGGGTTTACTCTACTGCTCTATCTCTTCCTCTGTTGAAAACTTTACATATTACAGAAAAAATTAAGCATATATAAAAGTAACAGATTAGTATAATGCATCCTCATGTGTGCATCACCCAGTTCAATAATGACCTATCATGATTGATTTCTTTTTCATCTGTAATCCTCCCCTTTCTATCCCCACCTTAGCATACTGAATTATTTTAAATTATTTTATCCATAAAGATTTTAATGTATCCTCAAATATAAGGATTCTATAACCAAAAAAGGCCATTATCACACTAAATATTTTTAATTCCCTAATGTCGGTAACAATAATTCCCTAATGTCATCAGAAAGTGAGTATATCCATTTCCCTGATTGCCTTATCATTTTTTAAAACTATTGGTTTTTTCCAATTAGAATCCAAACAAGGTCCACATGTTAAATTTAGTTGTTACGGGTTGATAGGTGCAGCAAACCACCATGGCACATGTATACTTGTGTAACAAACCTGAACGTTCTGCACGTGTATCCCAGAACTTATAAAATAAAAAAATTAGTTGATGTGTTTCTTGAAATATATGTTTCTCCTCTTATTTTCTCCCCACTTGCAGTCCCCTCTTGTAGTTTATTTGTTGAAGACACCATATTGGTTGCCTTTTTTTCCTACATTCTGGGTATTTGTAGGGGGCGGGTGGTTGCTGATCGCATCCCTGTGGTGTCATTTAATATGTTCCTCTGTGACTTGTATTTTCTGTAAATCTGTAGTTGCATCAAGAGACTTGAACCAGTCATGTTTGATTATTTGACAAGTGTGCTTCATAGGTAGTGAAGTGAGCTTTCCCCTGTAGGCAAGTGGTATCTTTTTGTGACCTTAGCAACCATAGATGATTGTCACCCAGACTCATTGTGTCGCTATGGGTGGCCTTGAGGTTTCCTGTTCTGTTTTCGTTTACTAAGCATGCACTTTAGAAGGGCTCTGAGCTGGTCCCTGAAGCATGGCACTCGTCCTCCAGAAACCCACAGTCTTGAGGTTGTAAAAGAAGATTTGAACACCAAGACTACAAAAGATGATTTGAACAACAACAACAAAAAGTTTTATTTTGTATACGTTCTTTCTTTGTACCTCTGCCAGAGTGATATAACCTCCAAATAGGGGAGTCATAGCCTAGATGCATTAAATTCACACCAATTCAAATACATGTATATATGTATTTGCTTGCAAACTACTGAAGTGACAATGTAAACGTTGCTGCCTATTTTCCCACTCTTCTATTAGATTGACATTGCTTTTGGTGAGATGGGGCATGAGTCCACCATCCTGTTCCCTCTATTTCCACATGACCCTCATCGTATGAACACCGCTCTTAAGTGTGATTCTAGGATTTAGAGATACACATTTCTTATGCATTATGCACCTAAACACAAGCCAACTACTTCATCTGGCACCTGATCCAAGAAACAACATTCTGTTCCAAAATCAATAGAAGACCAGGCACTTTAAGGGATCTTCAAGGGAGTGTAATTTTGAGCATATGGAATCTTTCTAACCCTAGCTAACTTTAGAAGTTTAACTCCTATGCAAGATGAAACATCTATGTACCCAAGAGTTTGACTTCAGCAAAGGACAAGCTGAAGAAGCTGACATTGTTGTTTATTTTGGCATAAAGGCTTTACTTGTTGGTGATGTTCAAGTTTAATGATCTCTTCCTTCCTTTCTCTCTCTTCCTCCTCTCCGCTTTCCTTCTTCCCTTCCTCCCACCCTGATTTTCTCTTTTGCAGTTTGCTGCTTTGTGGTGCACAAGCGGTGCCATGAATTTGTCACATTCTCCTGCCCTGGCGCTGACAAGGGTCCAGCCTCTGATGTAAGTAATGGGCATCGATCACTTTTCTCTGTCCACAGTCAATACTGCCTTGTGGTTAAATGTGAGTGAGCATTCTTAGATGAGTAAGTGCAGAAGATCCCACTCTAAGGCATGTGGTGGACCCTATAGGTTTTGAGACAGTTTTCCTTTTAGTGGAAAACAAAACGAAACAAAACATTTTGAGAGAGGGTGTGGCTGGATGGAAACCAGCTAGTTGGTCTACTATGAGTTTGCGAATGTCTTCACTTTGAAAGCTGGAGCATGGAAGGTGATAGGCAAGGGCCTACTTGGTAGTGTGGCTGCAAAAAGGTAGTTTTGGTGGTACTTTACAGTGCACGTTATAGCACTTTGTTAGGGTGTTCTTTATTATTATTATTATTGTTATTATTGTTATTATTTTGAGACGGAGTCTCGCTCTATCTCCCAGGCTGGAGTGCGGTGGTGCGATCTCGGCTCACTGCAAGCTCCGCCTCCTGGGTTCATGCCATTCTCTTGCCTCAGCCTCCTGAGTAGCTGGGACTACAGGTGCCTGCCACCATGCCCGGCTAATTTTTTTTGTATTTTTAGTAGAGACAGGGTTTCACCGTGTTAGCCAGGATGGTCTCAATCTCCTGACCTCGTGATCTGCCCGCCTCAGCTTCCCAAAGTGCTGGGATTACAGGTGTGAGTCACCGTGCCCAGCCTATTATTCTTATTTTTTAAGAAACAAAGTCTCTCCATGTTGCCCAGGCTGGTCTCGAATTCCTGGGCTCAAGCAGTTCTCCTGCGTTGGCCTCCCAAACTGTTGTGATTCCAGGCTTGAGCCACTGCACCCTGCTTGTTAAGGTGTTCTTAATATCAGGGCCCAAGAATGAGGAGGAAATGAATTTATCCTGCTACCGTGAATCTCAAAATATGACTACTGCTAGTGGGACAGGAGATGCTTGTAGGTAAAATGTGCAAAAAATTTGTGTTTTAATCATTATAAATGTATTTTACTGTGGATTGGGAAAAACGTATCTGGTAATGGTTTTGTGCTTATCATAATGATATAGAATTTCCTACCTAAGTAAAGGTATTTAGGTTAAACAAAAGATAAATTGATTTGAGAACAATATTAAGTGAATGACAGTAAGGGTGATAAAAGGATGTGGCAAACGTTTTGGTACAAATGTGTTTTAAGTTTGGGATACATTGTTGATTGGCCTACCCAGCAGCCATTCACAGACTTCATCCTTCTGGCAGAGGCTACCTCTCGTGCTGGAAGCTGAAAATGCCTGATACTTCCTTTCTCCGGCTCTCTTGTAGCTGCTGAATGAGAATGTGACCCAATCCTGCTAATGGAAACTGAGGGGAAGACCTGGGAAAGAGTCTTGGAAAGATTTTTCCTTTCTGATAAGAGAGAAACATCCCTTCCCTTGTCCTCTTGGGCATTTTTGTGCAAGGATATATGCTTGGAGTTGTGGCAGTCCTTTTGGGTCAATGAGGGACATATTGTCAACATCCTGAGCATGGCAGAGTGGAAGATTTAAAAGAACCATGAGTCCGTGATGATGCTGATGAGCTGCTGAGACCACTCACAGTCCTTTTATCCCCAAGCTAGGTAGATGGGATGAGAAGCTTTTTTTTTTGGCAAAGTCTTATTGTTTGAGGCCTTCTTTTTTATTTTTGTTTTTTTTCTCTTTTGAGACAGAGTCTTGCTCTGTTGCCCAGGCCAGAGTGTGGTGGCACGATCATGTCTCACTTAACCTCCCTGGCTTAAGCAACCTTCCACCTCAGCCTCCCAAGTAGCTGGTCTACGACTGCATGTCACCACACCTAGCTAATTTTTTATTTCTTTGTAAAGATAGGTGTTCCCTATGTTGCCCAGGCTGGTCTCGAATTCCTGGGCTGAAGCCCTCCTCCTACCTTGGCCTCCCAAAGTGCTAGAGTTACAGGCATGAGTCACCGTGCCTGACCCTGGGGGCATTCTTTTACATGCAGCTGAAACTGTCCTAGCTGAGAAGGCTTTCCACCATTCACAGTCTTTCATTGCCTAATAATGAACTGCATTTGGCATACCCCAATGCAGCCATCACCCCTAGTTCTCTTACTTTGTTCCTGCTTTGATTCCCCTTCCTGAAATTTCTCCCATTGGCTTTGTCTCCATCACTGGTCCTGTTACCCACTTAGACTTGACAGCTGACAGCTTGCCCAAAGTAAGTAGTGACTATCTTCTGTCATTGAATTTCTTTAGCTCCTGCTGGTCTTCTGCAAATGGTCACCTGCCAATTTGCTGCAAACTGGGGTGGGAGTTGTGTGTCTGTGTGTGTGTGGAGGGGGGGGGGCATATCTGTTGCCATAGCAACACAAAGATGCTGGAGCATATGTTGGATATTCTTTGCTTGGAAAGTGTGGTAATTGAGGTTAAGAACTCCAAGACACATGGAACAACCAAAGTCCTTGAAAATCTGTTTGCAAAGACAAAGTTTGAGACTGTTTGTCATGTTCTCTCAGATCCTATGCCCTAGCCCTTGTAGTGCAATTTCTTCTCTCCTCCCTAGCAAAACAGGCAGGTAAGTCTGGGGAGACTGCCTGACTCCAGTATGCAGCTCTGAGTGTTCATGTAGACTGAAACTTGATACTCAACTTGCAGCCAAGAAGATGGTGTTTCCAATATTCTATCTATCTGCTGAATGTTTCTGTTGCCTAAGACAGAAACTCAGCTCAAACTGACTTACATGAAAAGGAAAATTTTTGGTCTTTGAAATTGAAAAGGCTTAAGGGTTGACCCGGCTTCAGGCACAGTGAATCAAAGTTCTAAATAATGTCCTCCAGAACTTGTTTCTCCCTTTTTTGGCTTAGCCTTTGTCTGTTTTGATTTTATTTTCAGGAAGGCTTGTCTCCTATGCGAGCATGGTGGCTGCAACACCTTTAATCTTGTGTCTTATCAGTGCTGCAGTGCAGTAACAAGAGCTAAAGTCTCATTAGACCATGAATCATATATTGCCAGAGAATGGGCTATGCTGATTGGCCAGGCCTGGGTATATGCTGCTGTGGTGTGAATGTTTTGTTTCTCTAAACTTATATCCTGAAATCCTAACACCCAAGGTGTGGTATTAGAAGATGGGCCCCTTGGGAGGTGGTCAGTTCATGGGGAAAAAGTCCTCATAAATGAGATAGTGCCCCTATAAAAAAAGACCCCAGAGATATCCCTCACCTCTTCTACCATGTGAAGTTGCAACAAGAAGACAGTTGTCTACGAGAAAGTGAGCTCTCACCAGAGACTGAATCTTCCAGTGCGTTGATCTTGTACTTTCCAGCCTCCAGAACTGTGAGGAATAAATTTGTCATTTAAAAACCACTCAGATTTTGGTATTTTGTTACCGCAGCCAGAAGGGACTAGGACAGAAAAATTTTGGCGCTAAGAGTGTATAGAGGAACAAAATTTTAAGGATGGGTTTTCTGAATTGGTTTTGGGGATTTGACAATTGGCTGCCGAGTCTGATTAGATTTAAGAATGCTAATTACCCTATTTCTAGTAGTAAAGAGAGCATAGATCGTCAACGGCATGGTCTGTTTATAGAGATACACAAATTATCTGCATTGGTTACTCCTAATCAACCATTTATAAGAAGCAAGGAACCAAGTGATTCCATATATGATACCCAAACACTTTTGGAAAACTAAGGCATATAATGACTTGCTTCTAATATCTTTGGACAAAGTGGAGAAAGAAAAAGATGAGCTCAGGGATTTGAATTCCCAGCTCAAAGTGTTTCATAAACTATCTAAGAGCTTCTAGGTGTGCCCTGAAGGAGAGCCTTCTAGCCTGTAGTTGCAGGGCTGAAATTTCTGAAAATTAAATGCACAACCTCATCCTACAATTGGCTGAATTACAATGAAAATTGAACTCCCCACCACACAGGGTGTCTGCTGTAAAAGCAAGGGCAAGGACATAGATCAGAAAAGAATGGGATCCTGTGAGGTGGGAAGACTCTGATGAAGTCCCTGATGAAGCTGGGGACATTGAGCCCCTAAATTCTGACGAGTCTTTTTACTAGTGGAAGTAGCCTCCTTACCTCTGGCAAAAGTGCCATCCCCACTCAGGGTGGCATTGGCCTTTCCACCTTGTCTAAGGGAACTCACCCTGCATTGCCCTAGGAAATAGTAATGGGTTTCTCTGAGGCAGTTCCCATGCCAGACAATGCTGATTCTTCTCAACACCCAATCCCACCACCCCTTCAAGTCCTAGCGGGCTCCTAAAGGTGAGATGCACAGTGTGACCCATGGGGAGATATCCTATACCCCAAAAGAACTGTTTGAGTTTTCTAATTTATACAAGCAGAACCATAGGGAATATGCATAGGAATGGATATTAAGGGGGTAGGATAATGGTGGAAGTAACATAAAGTTGGATCAGACTGAATTTATTGATAAAAGTTCACTAAGCAGAGATTCTGAATGTAATGTTCCAGCTTAAGGAGTTAGGAAGGGCTCTAACAGTTTAGCTGGTTGGCTGAAACATGGATTAAAAGATGGCCTATCCTGAGTGAGTTGGAGATGCCTGACCTCCCCTGGTTTAATGTAGAGGAAAGGATTCAAAGGCTTAGGGAGATTAGAATGCTAGAGTGGATTTGTCATTTAATACCTGCTCACCCATGCTGGGAAGGTCAGACATACCTTTAAGAAAGGTATGTCTTTCTCAATACTTTGAGAAATAAATTGGTGAGGGGAGCCCCAGCATCCTTTAAGAGCTCTGTGATCCCTTTTCTCTATAGACCAAACCTTACAGTGGGAACCACAGCCACTTAATTGGAAAACTTAAATGCAACGGGAATAATTGAGTCCTGGAGTATCAGGGGCCATTTGGTGGCACTCAACTGTTAAAGGCAAAGTGGGTGCGGTTACCTTAATGGACTGCAGAGTTAAAACAACAATCAGGATAGCCTGACTCATGCAGACCTATGGCACTGCTTAATCATGGTGTTCCTGGAAGTGAAGTAGGTGGGAAGCCTACTAAATTCTTACTTGATCTGTATAAGCAGAAACATTCTAGGTGAAGTGAACAGAAGTCTAACTTGAATCCTAAAAATAGAAAATCATAGCCCCTCAATCCATTCCCAGACTTCAGCCAGTT
The DNA here is from genome assembly GCF_047675955.1 of Chlorocebus sabaeus. NCBI lineage: Eukaryota > Metazoa > Chordata > Mammalia > Primates > Cercopithecidae > Chlorocebus > Chlorocebus sabaeus. The sequence goes on from NC_132908.1 coordinate 21,908,114, forward strand.
TATAGACCCAGAACCCTCTGAATGAAGGGGAGGCAAAGTTTCCTTGAGAAAGTGATTATACTACTAAAAGTTTATCCTGTTAATCTTTTTCCCAGGCTTCCCCAAAGGAACCTACTGCTTTTTATCAGGGTAACTGTGCACTAGAGAAAAGGAAATGATCAGACCTTTTGGGGACTACTGAACACTAGCTCTGAACTGACACTGATGGTAGGAGACCTAAAATGTCAGTGTGGCCCTCTGGTCAGAACAGGGGCTTATGGTGGTCAGGTGATCAATAGAATTTTAGCTCAGGTCTGTCTTACAGTGGATCCAGTGGATCCCCAAACCCATCCTGCAGTTATTTCCCCAGTTCCAGAATGGATAATTAGAACAGACATACTTAGCAGTTGGCAGAATCCCCACACTGGTTCTCTGACCTGTAGAGTGAGGCCTACTATGATGGGTGAAGCCAAGAGGAAGTCATTAGAACTGCCCCAACCTAGGAAAACAGCCAACCAAGAGCAGTACTACATCCTTAGAGGGATAGCAGAGATCAGTGCTATCGTCAGTGACTTGAAAGATGCAGAGGTAGTGATTCCCACCATATCCCTTGTTCAGCTCCCTTGTTTGGCTTCTGCAGAAGACAGATGAATCTGGAAGAATGACAGTGGTTAATCATAAGCTTTACCAAGTGATCACTCCAAGTGTAGCTGCTGTATCAAATGTGGTTTCATTGGTTGAGCAAATTAATACATCCTCTGGTAGCTAGTATGTAGCTGTTGATTTATCAAATGCCCCTTTCTCCATCTCTATCCATAAGACCCACCAGAGCAGTTTTATTTCAGCTGGTAAGGTTAGCAATACACCTTCACAGTTATACTTCAGGGGTATATCAACTCTTCAGTCCTATGTTATAATTTAGTTTGCAGGGATCTTGATCATTTTTTCCTTCCACAAGCTATGACAACTGTCCTTTACATTGATGACATTATGCTGATTTGTCCTAGTGAATGAGAAGTAGCAACTACTCTAGACATTGGTAAGACATTTGTGTGTTAGAGGATGGGAAATAAATCCAACTAAAATTTAGGGACCTTCTTCCTTAGTGAAATTTCTAGGGGTCAGTGGTATGTGGCATGTTGAGATACCCCTTCTAATATGAAGGATAAGTTGTCACATCTGGGCCCTTCTACATCCAAGAAAGAGACAGATGGCCTTCTGGGCCTACTTGGATTTTGGAGGCAACACATTCCTCATCTGAGTGTGTTATGCTGGCCTATTTACAAAGGGGCCCCAAGAGCTTCTGATTTTCAGTAGGGCCCAGAGCAGTAGAAGGCTCTGCAACAGGTCCAGACTGCTGTGCAAGCTGCTTTGCCACTTGGGCCATATGACCCAGCAAATCCAGTGGTGGTTGGTCAGTGGCAGAGAGGGATGCTGTGTGGGACCTTTGGCAAGCCTCTATAGGTGAATTGCAGCACAAACATTTAAGATTTTGAAATATGGTCCTGCCGTAATCCACAGATAACTAGTTTCCTATTAAGAGACAGCTCTTGGCCTGCTACTGGGCCTTCGTGGAAACTGACCATTTGACCATGGGCCACTGAATTGCCATATGACCTGAATTGCTCATCATGAACTAGGTCTTATCTAAACCACTGAGCCATAAAGTTGGGCATGCACAGCAGCACTTCATCATCAAATGGAAGTGGTATGTATGTGATCCAGCCTGGGCAGGCTCTAAAGGCACAAGTACAATACATGAAGAAATGGCTCGGATGCTTATGCTCCCCACTCTTGCTACCCTGCCTTCTCTCTCCCAACTTGCACCTTTGGGCTCATGAGGAGTTAGTTCCCTATGATCAGTTGACAGAGGAAGAGAAGACTAGGGCCCAGTTTACAGATGTTTCTGCACGTGTGCAGACAGCACCCAGAAGTGGACAGCTACAGCACTGTAGTCCCTTCAGGACATCCCTGAGGGACAATAGTGAAGGGAAATCTTCCCGGTGGGCAGAATTTCAGGCAGTGCACCTGGTTGTGCCCTTTGCTTGGGAGGAGAAGTGGCCATACATGTGACTACATCCTGATTCATGGGCTGTAGACAATTATTTGACTGGATGGGCAGGGACTTGGAGGGAATATGATTGAAAAAATTGGTGACAAAGTGTGGAGATGAGGTGTGTGGATAGACATCTCTGAGTGGGCAATAAACATGAAAATATTTGTGTCCCAGGTGAATGCTTACCAAAGGGTGACCTCAGCAGTGGAGGATTTTAATAATTGACTGGATAGAATGACCCGTTATTTGGATACCAGGGAGCCTTTTTCCCCAGACACCCTGTCATCACCCAGTGGGCTCATGAACAAAGTGACCATGGTGGCAGGGATGGAGGTTATGCATGGGCTCAGCAGCATAGACTGCCACTCACCAAGGCTGACCTGGCTACGGCCACTGCTGAGTGCTCAATCTGCCAGCAGCAGAGACCAACACTGAGTTCCTGATATGGCACCATGCCTAGGGGTTATCAGCCAGCTACCTGGCGTCAGGTTGATTACATTGGACCGCTTCCATTATGGAAGAGGCAGCATTTTATCCTTATGGAAATAGACATGCTGGGTACAGATTTGCCTTCCCTGCATACAGTGCCTCTACTGAAACTGCCATTCAAGGACCTAAAGCACACTTTATTCACTGTTATGAAATTCCACACCGCATTGTGTCTGATCAAAGAAATTACTTCAAAGCCAAAGAGGTGGGCAATGAACTCACACTCACGGAATTCACTGGTCTTACCATGCTCCCCATCATTCTGAAGCAGCTGTCTTGATAGAATGGTGGAATGGCCTTTTGAAGACTCAGTTATGTTGCCAGCTAGGTAGCAACACCTTGCAGGACTGGATAAGATTCTCCAGAAAGCTGTATATGCTCTGAATCAGCATCTAGTATTTGGTGCTTTTTCTCTGCTAGCCAGAAATTTATGGATCTGGTAATCAAGGAAGTAGAATGGGAGTGGTACCATTCATTACCCCTAGTAATTTTACCACCAGCAAAACTTTTGCTTTCTTTTCCCATGACTTTATCTCTCCTGGCATGGAAGTCTTAGTTCCAGAGGGAGGAATACTTCCAGCAAGAGACAGAATAATGATTCCATTGATAGTTAAGACTGCCACCCAGCCACTTTGGGGTTCTCATGCTTCTGAGTTAACAGGCCAAGGAAGAAGTTATGAAGTTGATGGGGGTGATTGATCTGGACTACTAAGGGGAAATTGGACACTACTCTACAATGGAGAAAAGGAAAAATGTGTCTGAATACAGGAGATCCTTAAAGGCATCTCTTAGTATTACCATGACCTATGATTAAGATCAATGAAAAACTACGACAACTCAATACAGGCAAAACTATGAATGACCCAGACCCTTTAAGAATGAAGGTTTGGGTCACCCTGCCAGGTAAGGAACCACCACCAGCTGAGATGCCCACTGAAGGTAAAGGGAATACAGCATAGGTAGCAGAAGAAAGTAGTTACAAATACCAGCTATGACCATGTGACCAGTTACAGAAACAAGGACTATGATTGGCATGAGTACTTCCTCATTATTTTGTTATGGATATGTTTGTGTGGATATATACATATGGTAAGCAGATGTCTTTGTTTTCTTTGCTTTTTTAGTTCTTTGTCACGTAACGTAAGATGTATTGACTTTATATCAGTATTTAAGTAATGTTAATTTTATATCTTAGTATATAAGTTATAGGATACCAGGACAAGAGGAATCATTACTCAAGGACCTCATCTCCTTTTCTGGGGAAGGGATTATTGCATTTTCAGTTGTACAAAGTCTAATTGTATCACATCAGGTGGAATTATGTCCTTGTTATTCTTTATCTGGAGGTTCTTTATTTAAGGAGGTGTGTATGGATGCCAAGTTGAGAAAGGTGGACTTGTGATGGTTAATTTTGCACATGCAGTTAACCTTGACTGGGCTAAGGGGTACCCAGATAGCTTGTAATACATGATTTCTGGGCATGTCTGTGAGGGTATTTTCAGAAATTATCATTTGAATCAGTAGACTGAGTAGAAAAATTTCCTTCATTGACATAGGCAGGCATCATCTAATCTGTTGAGGACCCAAATAGAACAAAAAGCCAGAAGAGGGGTAAATTCACTCTCTCTTTTTGAGCTGGAACATTATTTTTTTCCCGCCCTTGGGTGTTGGTGCTCCAGGTTCTCAGTCCTTCATACTTGGGCCAGGGTATACTCCATTGGCACCTCTGGTTCTCAGGTCTTTGGGCTCAGATTTTGAACATTGGACTAAATTATACCCCTGGCTTTCTTGGTTCTCTGGCTTGCAGATGGAAGACTATAGGACTTCTTGGCTTCCATAATTATGTACACCAACTCACGTTATTGGTTCTTTTTCTCTGGAGAACCCTGACTAATACCCTGTGCCTACACCTGTAGATGAGGGCCTGTGTGCCCATTCCATGAATTGAGAGTGAGGAAGAGGTAGTTCCTCTGAAGAAGGCTAGAGAAACAGTATTGTGTCGTGGTTAAAATTACAGATTATGGAGCCATAATTCTAGGCTCAGATCTGTGTGACCTTGGACAAATTACTTAAATCCATTTATGCCTTAGATTCCTCAGCTAAAAACTGAGTAAAATGATAGTTTCTACTTGATAGTATTATTTTGAGTATCAAATACATAGATATCTGTAAAAGCATTTAGGACAGTGTCTGGTGCATGGCAAGGGCTATATATGTGATGATGATGATGATGATGACAATGATAATGAATAACAGTGCACACATGCTGGGCAGCCAGCAAGGACAGGTGTCTTGTCAGACAGACCAGGAAAGGGTGAGGAATGAGCAGGTTCTCTGTCTGCCACCTGGCAGTCCTTCCTAGAAGTGTGTAGACTCTGTAAGTGGCATGAGACCCCTCTCTGTATGAATGAAGGAGTGCAGCCATTCATTGCCTTGAGCGTGAGGAGAGCAGGAAGTACTCCCTGCAGCCAGCATGCATAGGATTTGGCAGCCTACCTGAAATGATTCTATCTCTGGATACGGTTCCAAAGAGGTCGGTTGGCACCAAGGATGATGAATTGGTTCAGACACCTGAATTGGCTTGACTCAGTTCATTGACCTTTTCCTGCTCATGGTTGGAGGCATGATTAAAGACCTAGCCACACCTGCTTGCCCACCTGGCCAGACTCTCCTTTAGCTGCCCCTGATACTCATGCAGGTATGGAGGGGTGCCTTCTCCTTCTTCATGACCTTGGAGGAACTGGTGTGCAGCAAGTTCATGAAGCAGAAACACACAGGTGGTGACCTTGGACAAGGCTCCTTCCACGATAGTGGATGTGCTTGGATGCCTCCTCTACCCTCTGCTATTCCAAGCCCAGTCTGAACCAGGGAATATTATGGATATTAGTAGAGTTTTGTGCTGTTGGCATTATTCTACAGATATGTTCACATCATAGCACACTGAGGCAATTTTATGAACCAGGCACTGTACCGTGAACCTAGCTACTGAACCAACTATTCAATACCGATGAGAATGGACAACATTTTTGGGCACTCACCATTGGAGGACCACAAAGTGTGGCAGAGTTCACAGATGATACACCTGGTCATCCACAGTCATCCTCTTGGTTCTTGGTCTCACCAGGTAGGAAAGCCTCAATTCATCTGTCTCTCATACGTCTTAGAGAGACCAGGTCTCTGGTACTGTCATAAGCATTACTTAGGGACATTATAGGTTACTCAGCACTTGGAATACTGACCACATACACAGTCTCCTGTGACATCTCAGAACAAGGAACAGAGCGTTGTCTCTGAGGGTTGGGACTACAGTGAGTCAAGTGAGGTACTTGCCCCGGGCACAATTTAAGGGGTTCTTGTCCATATCTGGGGATAGCTGGTTGGTTGGCTGGTTGGTGGATGATCTAAGATGGCCCTTTTCACATGACTGGCAATGAGCAGGTTGTCGGCCTGTGTGCTTTGGCTCTCATCCATGTGGCCTCATCCTCCATCCAACTGGCTAGCTCTGGCTTGTTCACATGGTTGTTTCCAGGCTCCATGAAGAGCAAGAGAGTATCCCCCAGTGCTTTTTAAGCCTTTGTATCACGTTTGTTAATGTCCCACTAAACAAAGCTAGTCTCCTGGCCAAGTCCAGATTCAAGTGGTAGAAAAATAGATTCCAGTGCCTCATTGGAGAGGAAGAATCTATGGTTAATCTATTGGAGATCCTGTTAACCCAAGAAGTCACAGCAGAACAGAACCCCTGGAGACCATCACACTGGACTTTATAAAAATCTGCATGTTATAGTGTGATTCAGTCATAGATGGCCCCATCAAAAGAATGTACCTAATTTATTCCCTGCCTCAATCACCAGTGGACTTAACCACCTCTAGCTACAACTGGTTAATATGGCAGTTTATTGTATCATGTCAATGGTGGTTAAGAGTATGGACTCTGAAATCAGACATACCTGAATTTGAGTCCTGATTCTGCCCAGACACTCATTAGGAAAACTTGGGCATGTCGTTCAACTTCTCTATGCCCTAGTTTCCTTATATATAAAATAGGATGTTAGTACCAACCACATAGGTTTATAGCGATAATTTTTAAAATATTTAAAATGAGAAGGAGTTCACAAACAAAAGACAAATGAATTTCAAAGCCCTTACATGAAAGTGCTTGGTAAAGTGCATAGAAAGCCCTTGGGACATGTAACTAAGGCCATTTCCACTGCTCCACCTAGGTCCATAATCAAGAATGTACTGATAATTCTCTACATTCTTCCACCCAGAGCATGCCCTTATGAGGTGATTACGGTTTCCATTTCCATTACTTCACACAAACCTCAAATTCTGTGATGCAATGCTAAGAAAAGAACTCAAACTTTGAAGCCAGAAAACACTGGTGTCAAATTCCAAGTGGTCTCTGCTATGTATTGCTCCAATGACCTTGGGAAAATAACTTTAAGTTCTGTGACTCTTAGTTTATATCTTTAAAATAGAGAAAATAATACCTAAATAAAGGGTTTTTTTTTTTTTTGGTGACTGTTCAATAGGAGACTGCTTGAACCACACCTAGAATAGTGTCTGGCACAAAGAAGGCACTCAATACATAGTTTTAAAATCATTATTAACGTCTGGAGGAGTCTCTCCTGCTCTATAAGCAATGCAGGTTACCCTCTGACCTGCCAAGAAATAATAGCTAATAATAATAGCTAACTTTATTGACCAGGGGCTCTGGGCAGGCAGTACAAAAGGACTCTTTGTCTGGTTTGTCTAAAGATACTTTTTTCAACATTTTATGGCTTTAGAAATAATTTCTTATCATTTATAGTCAAGGTACTGAGTAAAACCCACTGTTAGGTCCTGTGCTCTCCTAATTCCATCACTAAATCAAGTCCGTTAAAGATGGTGGACACTAATGTTGACCTTACCCTTTTGCTCAAGTCTCACTTTGTGAAAAGATAGATGAAAAATCATAAACTTGTTAAATCTTGAAGATTTGATAAAACAGAAATGAAAGTATTAAATGTATATATACATTAAAGTGTATGTAAATAAGTGAGACCATGTTTGAAAATCTGGTTGAAATGGATGATTTTCTCGTAAAATTGTCAATTTGGCTCAAAAAAAAAAAAAAAAAAAATTCCAAACCAGAGTACGCAAATAACCAAGAAAGAAATGAACACATTATTCAAGGACCTTTTCTTCTCCTAAAACCCCAGACAAATGGGTTTCATGGGTAAAATTTTTTAAACTTTAGAGCGATGAAGAATTTTTGTTCATTTAAAATTGTACCTGATTACAAAGAAGAAATAAAGCTTTACAGTTTTTTTTTTAAATGAAAGTGAGAGAAATCCAGCTCAAATTAGCAGTAGGAGAAAAGGGCCCATTGACTCCTGAGAAGGACGTTGGGAGTAGAATAAGAGCCTCAGGACCAAGGACCTCAAAGGCTGGAACTGAAGCTCCAGTACTTGCAAGATGCTTTTCCATTTTCTGCTTTATTGGTTGGTTATTTTGCTGTGTAACAAACCATTCCAAAATTTAGTGGCTTGAAACATCAGTTATTTGTGGTTTCTCATGATTGTGTGGGTTACTTGGGTGATTCTTCTGACCTCGGTTTATTTGGGTGATCCCGGCTGGGCTCTGTCCTGGGTCTTGGTCAGCTAGTGGTTGGGCTGGTGCTGGATTACCTAGGACAGCCTTGCTAACATTGACTGAGGGCTGGCAGGCTGTTGATCCTGGCGTTTCATTTTTCCTCCATGCATCTTCTTTTCCTCCAGCAGGCTAGCTTAGTTTCAGGGTTCCAAGCATGGCAAGAGAGGGAAATCCCAAAGCACAGGGGTGTGTGTGTATGTGTGTGTGTGTGTGTGTGTGTGTGTATGTGTGTGTATGTGTGTGAAATGGAGTCTCGTTCTGTTACCCTGGCTGGAGTACAGTGGTGTGATCTCGGCTCACTACAGCCCTCCCAGATACAAGTGATTCTCCTGCCTCAGTCTCCCGAGTAGCTGGGATTATAGGCGCCTGCCACCACGCCCGGCTAATTTTTGTAATTTTTGTAGAGACGGGGTTTCACCATGTTGGGCAGGCTGGTTTTGAACTCCTGACCTCAAGCGTTCTGCCTGCCTCAGCCTCCCAAAGTGCTAGGATTACAGTTGTGAGCCACTGTGCCCAGCCAGCACAGGTGTTTTTTAAGCCTTTGTTTGTGTCACAGTGGTTATGGACAAGACCAGATTTGGGGGTGGAGAAACAAACATTATCTCTGGATGGGAAGAATAGCAAAGTCACATGGCCAAGGAGCATGCAGGGATGGGAGACACTGGTGGCCATTGTGTTGTCTACCACACTGACCCTTATCTGCTCTGCCAGCTGCCTCATTTGCCCTTCCAATCCACTCTGCTTTCTCTGAGAGACTGAGCCATAATGACTGCTTCGACTGGGTCTTCCTTACCCTCTGACCTGACCTCTGGTTGGACTCAAGGGGAGGGGCTAATAGGAGACTAGGGGAGGGGAAAGAGTGAGCCTCTCCCCGCGTCAGTCAGTATTTATTATGGAGTCATCTTCACTCTACCTTTTGACTATAGCTCGCTGCTCCTCTACAGATAATCTTCTCTATATAATTCTCTCCTTCTAGGTTCCAGGAGCTACTCCCTTCCTTTGTCCCCTGGCTCTTACCAGCCTCTAATCCCTTATACTTTCCCAACACCTTGCCCATACCTTTAGAAACAGTCCTTTCATTGAACCTTCCTTAAACACTCTTCACTTGAATTTGCCATCTGTTTCCTGCAGGGCCCGTGACTGATGCATCTGCTTTGTTTTGCCTCATTTGCTCCTGCTGTAGATGGAACATGTCTGCAAACATCGTTACAGTTGACCCCATGGAAAGATGGCAACCCTAGTGGAGTAATTAGCCTTCTTCCTGCATTCATTTTTTTTTTTTTTTTTTGAGACAGAGTCTCGCTCTGTTGCCCAGGCTGGAGTGCCGGTGGTGTGATCTCAGCTCACTGCAACCTCCGCCTCCTGGGTTCAAGCGATTCTCCTGCCTCAGCCTCCCAAGTAGCTGGGACTACAGACATGCCGCACCACACTCAGCTAATTTTTGTATTTTCAGTAGAGATAAGGTTTCAGCATATTGGCCAAGCTGGTCTCAAACTCCTGACCTCAAGTAATCTGCTTGTCTCGGCCTCTCAAAGTGCTAGGATTACAGGCATGAGCCACTGCACCCAGCCATCTTCCCTGCATTCATAATCAATCTCAGAAAATGTTCCAATGAGATTGGTTCTCTATCATTGGGAGAACAAACTCTTACAACCTCAGACCTGGATCCCATGGCATCCCTTTCATTCAGGAGCAGTGTACGTTATAAGAAGAGTGAAGGAGAAACTTTGATGAGCTGATGAAAGTAATAACTAATTGTTATAAGCTAGCTTAACCACAATAATCGGTGTTATGTAGTAAAGTTGGCATAAAACGTAAACTACAAGCCAGTCTCATGCATGAGTCTAGATGAACATATCCCAGAGAAAATATTGAATGCTATTTTATTGTTGTCATGGGCATTATTGATTCAAATAATGTATAGGAAACAATCTAGAGATAAAACAACAAAGAAAATTATGATCAATATAACCAAATGTAGGAATAAAGATAAAAATATGCCAATAAGGAACCATGAAATCTGGAAAGCATAAATTTAGATGGTAGAAGTGACAGCAGAATGTTACCCAACCAACGTAAATGGATTGAAATTCTCTACTGAAGGGCAAAGACTATGAGATTGGATGAGCAATGTACAACTCTTGGCAGTAGATAAAAGAAGCTTAAAGCACAGGTTTTAAAAATAAAAGGAGTAAAGGTATATTGTGAAAATACACATATAAAAATGAAGCATGGTCTTAATAGTAATACCAAAAGAAATAGGACTTAAAACAAAAAACATAAACGGGGCAAGTGTCCCAGCACTTTTGAAGGCCAGGGTGGGCAGATCACTTGAGCTCAGGAGTTTGACACCAGCCTGGGCAACATGGCAAAACCCAGTCTAAAAAAAAATATATTAGCCAGGCATGGTGGCATGAACCTGTAGTCCCAGCTGCTCAGGAGGCTGATGTGGGCGGATCACTTAAGCCTGGGAGGCAGAGGCTGCAATGAGCTGTGATTGCACCGCTGCACTCCATTCTGGGTGACAGAGTGAGATTCTGTCTCAAAAAAACAAAACTAAGCAAAAACATAAAACAGGAGGAAGGAGAAAACATGAACTCCAATACATTACTGGTGAGTGGCAAATTAGTATATGTTTTCTAAAGAGCAAATTTTCCGTACATATCCAGAGCTTTAAACACGTTTTTGATCTAAGAACTACTAGATGTAATCATTTTGATCTAAGAATGACAATTCTAGGAGGTTTTGGTAAGAAACCATTTAAGAATATGTGCATAGTTTTATCTAGAGTGATATTCATTGCATCAGTATTTATAACATCAAAAATTTGAAAATGACCCAAGTCACTACCAATTAGGGTTTATGTAAGTAAAATATATTACGCTCATATGATGGAATGCTAGGCAGTGATTCAGTGTCACAGTGTCTGGGGACAAGGGGAATGTTCTGTGTCTTGACTGGGATGGTGCCTATACAGGTGTACACATTTTTCAAAACTCATCAAACTGTACACTTAAACTCTGTACGTTACTGTATGTAAATTATACTTTAATGAAAAGTCACGGTGATTAAAATGCCATTGGCCTGGGAATGCAGTCATAATATATTGTTAAATGAAAAAAAAAAAAAGCAGGCAACAAAACATTAGGTGAGGTATGATAGATTTAAAAATATAAAAATATATACACATATAAAGCCAAAGGTCACATTCCCTAAATAAATTTTCGTGAATACTTAATTCTCTTCACTGTCTTATTCCAGACTTGTTACCTGCAGAGCTCTGAAGGTCACTTTGGGATGTTCTGTAGCTGGTTTCTCCAGTTTTGTTTGTTTCTGGGGCCACTTCACCTCTAGTGCAGACTCAGGTTTCCCACTTAGTTCAGTGAGGACCAAACTTGAGTGGTGGTTCCGGCATAATCGGGAGTCACTTACAGTTCCTTCCAAATGTGGCTACTCTTGAGGTCCTCCATCAGCTGGGAGCCAGCTTAGTTTCTGGACTGAGCATCTTCAGGTGCTTCTAATAAGATTCTGGACTCTTGATAAGTCTTTACTTCAATTCACTTTTGGCCCCAGAGAAGGGGAGTCCTGGCTCTGTCAACAAGGCCTGGTCCATTTCCTGCCTCAATGTGAGTGGCAGGAAGATTATCTTGATCTTCAGGGCAAAGGCTTGCTTCCTCCTCTTGGTGTCATCTGATCTCCTTGGCTCAGTAAAGCAACATAAACAGTCAACTGCACTTTTCTCAATGCCTGGTTTGTTCTGTCTTATGTAACCCCGAGTGGGGGCGCCCACAGTGCACTTTCAAAAATAATGCTCCTTCCCGGGAGCGAAGCAACAATGAGGGTTGAACATCCCTCTTGGCATCACCATCACCTGGACCAAAAGACCCATTTGCATCTCTCAAGGATAAGTAATGTCAGAGGAAATTTAGTCTAAACGGTCCAGTCTCCACCTCCCTTCCTCCCTTCCTCCCTTCCTCCCTTCCTCCCTTCTTCCCTTTCTCACTTACCTATTATTTCCCTACGTCTGAAAGTGTACCATCCTGCTGAAATCACATCCTGTTCACGTAACACTGCAGTCCACAGCTTCTGCATCCACACGGAAGTTCTCGCAGGCGACACCGAGTGCCAAGAGGATGCCTTAGAAGGAGTCTGGAGATACTCGAGAATTGGCCTCTCTAGCTTAGAGGTTACACTGTCATCAAATATCCAAAGATCTCTTGTATAGATTTTTTGGGGTGTAGTTCCAAAGGAGAATTAGGACTGAGGTCCTTCTCTGGAGGCTAAGGAAGAACAGCCCATATTGACCAACTGGTTGCTACATAATGATATTATCTCCGCATCTGAGGATAGTAAGCTCAATTGCCAGACATGCTGTAGAGGAGATAGCTGTGGTGGGTGTGGGTTTCTACCATGTTGGTAGAAACTAGCTTTTGTTGTTTTGTTGCATGCAACAGAAACCATCTTTGGTTAACTCAAGTTGGAAAGGAATTCATTGCAAAAGATGTGGCGTCCTTCAGAGCATTGAAAGAAAACTCGAACAACCAGACCAGCTCTATCTGATTTTGGTTCTTGTGTTACTTTCGGCCTAAATTCAAGTTCCAGAAGGAGAGAGATTATTTGGTTGAGCTCAAGTTGCCTAACAAACTCTTGGGTTGGGCTTTTAAAATATTCTTTCAAAGACTAAACTCTGTGGGGGTAGGATGGCTTTTCCAAGGAGAATTGAGGCACTGATACGGGAAAAAAGAAAGCATAGATGTTGCGCCAATTGAAACAACGTGTTTGCTACAATTTCTAAATGCTACGTGGCGGATTTCAGAGAGATTGGATGACTGGAAGAGATACAGTTCAGCACCTGGTTCATTCTGATGGATAGCTGGGTTTAGAAGCCAATGTAAGGCAATATGTAGAAAGGCTCTGACACCAGAATGACTGAGTTTGAATTCCAGGTTGGCCACTAACTAGCTAATAATCTTGGACTAGTAGTCTAACCTCTCTGCTTCAGTTTCCTAATCTATAAAAAGAGGATAAAATGGCACCCACCTCATAGGGTCCACATGAGGATTAAATGAATTAACCTAGACGGTAAGAGCTTTATGCCATGACTGGCACGTAGGACATGCTAGTTAATATTATTGCCACCAATGATCCTTTCAAGTCTTAGATTGTGCGTTTCAAAAGTCCAGCCTTATTTTTGGCGTTGCATGCATTTGTCTTGCTTTCTGCAAAATGGAAAGGCATCTCCCATGGGCTGGTTGGAGAGAGGGGCTGATAAAATGTGATAAAATGCAGTTCTCTTGATTGTCAAGTGAATCCTGCTTGATTCTTCTGCTCTCATTTGCCACGGGCTGACTGCTTCTGCAATGCAGAACCCGCCTGTAAAGGTCAGAATGAATTGCTTCCAAACATCCCTTTGTCCCTCACTGTCACGAAGACACAGAGCTGCATGCTGTGGAGGAAGAAGCAAATCCATGAAGCTGGAAGGCCAGAGAACAGAAACCAACTGTGCACAAAGAGGTGAGCTACTGGGACTTGAATGAAGCTGATGCGTCCCGTCTATAAATTACTGTGGCTTCTCCTGGTTGGGAGGCAGGACCAGCCTCACAATTTCCCAGAAGACCTTGATTTCTGGAGCCTGCAGGCCCGGGGGCAAATGGAGACATCAAAAGGCAGATGACCTTGGAGAGAGGCAGCCAGAACGGAATGCGAAAGGCCCTGCTTCTGGACTCAAGAGACCTCACGTTTCCTGGTCTTCTTTCTTTCTCTGCTCTTTTGTGCTCATGAGGTTCATGCCCTCATGAGGGCTCCCCCACCTCGAGTGGTCTAGGATTCTAGGATGTCTTAGTATTCTTCCAAAAAAAATCTAAGAGCCAGCATTTATAGATATAATTCTGTCCTAAACACTTTACCTATAGTAACTCTTCATGCTTCATTACACCTTATGAGATAGGTTATCATCGTTATCATTCCATTTCATAGATGAGGAAACTGAGGTACTCAAAGACTAAATGACTTGCTCAAGGTCACCAGTGAGAGGTTCAGTCCTAGGCCGTCTGGCCTGCAGGGCTATGCTCTTACCTAGTACCTCAAACTGCCTGGTAAACCTCAACCCTGTGCACCTGGACAGACGTTCCTGAAGCAGGCAGCTCTCGTTCCTAAAGCAGGCACCTCTCTTCCCTGAGAACTGCGTTTCCAGATAGGCACTGCCAAAGGTCTGTGACGCTACAGCCTTGGCCTGGTTTGGTCCAGATGCGTGTAGACACCTCCCCCACACAGGATCAGTCAAATGGCCTCTTCTAGAGTTTAGAATTTGGAATCAAAGGTGCTGGTTTTAGTCTGGACTGCTCACACAGTTTTTGACAACTGTTCGTTGTACGGGAAGTGTGCAGCTTGATGAATTCTCACAGTGAACTTTTCTTTGTAAGCAGAACCCCAGAAGCCCTTTTGTGCTCCTTCTAATCTCTACACGTCCCTCCCCATCCAGCAAAATAACTACTACCAGACCAGCAATCCTTTGCCTGCTTTTTTCCCTGCCGGTGATCTTTTTTATTTTATTTTGGAAAGAACACGTAACATGAAATCTACCCTCTTAACAAAGTTTTAGGTGTAAAATGCATCCTTGTTGACTAGAGATGCAATACTAGACAGCAGGTCTCTGGGGTTTATTCATCTTGCTTGACGGAAACTTGATGCCCATTGGTGAGTAATTCCCCGTTTCCCCCTTCTTCCAGACTGTAGCCACCACCCTTCCACTCTGATTCTCTATCAATTTGACTATTTTAGTTACTTTACATAAGTGGAATCATCTAGTATTTGTTTTCCTGTGACTAGTGTTTTTCATTTACCATAATGTCCTCAGGGTTCATCTATGTTGTCTCATATTGCAGAACTTCCTTCTTTTTTGGGGGCCGAAAAATATTCCATCATATGCATAAAACACATTTTCTTTATTCATTTGTTCGTCAGTGGATGCTTAGATTGCTTCCATAGTTAGCTGCTGTGAAGAGTGCTGCAGTGAACATGGAACTGCTAACATTTCTTCAGGATGTCAATTTCAATTCTTTTGGATAAATACCCAGAGGTGAGAGTGCTGAATCATATGGTAGTTCTGTTTTTAATGTTTTGAGGAACCTTCACATGGGCTAAGGACTTGAATAGGCCCTTGTCATTGGAAGACATACAAATGACCAACAGGCATATGAAAATTTGAAAAGCAAAACATCACCAATCACCAGGCAAATGCAAATCAAAGCCACAACGAGATATTATCTCACACTTATTAGGATGACTTTTTTTTTTTTTTTTTGAGATGGAGTCTTGCTCTGTTGCCCAGGCTGGAGTGCAATGGCTTGGTCCTGGCTCACTGCAACCTCCGTCTCCCGGGTTCAAATGATTCTCCTGCCTCAGTCTCCCAGAGTGCTGGGATTACAAGTGTGAGCCACTGCACCTGGCCCATTATTTTTTTTTAAAAGACAAGTGTTAGCAAAGATACAGAGCGATTGGAACCCTTGTATACTGTTGGCGGGAATAAAAAATGGTGCAGATACTATGGAAAAGAGTTTGCCTGCTTTTGAGCACAAAACCCTAATTTTGTTAAAAAACAAAATTAGGCGGGGCACAATGGCTCACGTGTGTAATCCCAGCACTTCGGGAGGCCGAGGTGGGCAGGATCACTTGAGGTCAGGAGTTCAAGACCAGCCTGACCAACATGGCAGAACCCCGTCCCTGCTAAAAATACAAAAATTAGCCAGGCGTGATGGTGCACACCTGTAATCCCAGCTACTCAGGAGGCTGAGGCAGGAGAATCGCTTGAACCTGGAAGGCAGAGGTTGCAGTGAGCCGAGACCATGCTGCTGCACTCCAGCCTGGGTGACAGAGCCAGACTCCATCTCAAACAAAAACCAAAAAACAGAATTATAGAGTAGACTGTCTCTTGTGTCTGGCTGGTTTCTTTGATGTGTGTGTGTGTGTGTGGCCACATGATATCGAAAGGACACAAAGCATCCTGTTCGTCAGGATGTCCAGCTTCAGAGCCAGCAGGGGCCAGGCAGGTGGGTGAGTAAGTGACATGTGTGACCACAGGCATATCCCGCTGGCGCATGAACGCACTATCTGAAACGGGCAGCGGCACTCAGCTCCGTTTCCTAATTCCTGCTCTTTAGAGGACCAAGGTCTAGGTTTTCCCATTTTTTTCCAGAGAAATCTGAAATCCCCTAAATTTAGATTTTGACAGATCTACACGTCCCTCCCCATCCATCAAAATAACTACTAGCAGACCAGCAATCCTTTGCCTGCTTTTTTCCTCACCCGTGAACTTTTTTTTTATTTTGGAAAGAACACGTACCATGAAATCTACCCTCTTAACAAAGTTTTAAGTGTAAAATGCATCGTTGTTGACTAGAGATGAATTGTTGACTAGAGAAGAATTACAACTGTGGTGTATTTTAAACACATTTTTGGACTGGATTCCTTCTGTGAACCTCCAGTTTACAACTTCCGCATTCGTAGGTGGGGCCTGTCAGTGGGAGGTCTCCCCCACCCCACGTCTGAGGGGAGAAGGGAAAATGTAAATTTAGTCAAATCGGCCTTCTTTGGAGAGTAGAGAGTGTGCAATAGTCCAAGGCAGGGAGCTTTAAAAGAATGCAGAAGTCTTTTTTTCTCTCTTGGTGTCTGAGGTCTAAATTGGCTGGGACACATCCTCGGTTAGGAGTCAGTGGCTACAGCTCCCCCTGCTGTCCTTTAGCACCCTCTTCGTGTCCAGTGAGATCTGCAAGTGGGCCTGGAAGCCACTTGCTTCTCCTGCAGGTTTGGGGAGGAGGATTCATCATTTTAAATATTGCTCAAGTGCCTGCTCTTGCCAGTGACTTCATAGGCTCCTGTTAGACTCCCCTTCCCTTATATTTGGTCAATTACCTACTCCCTCAGTCAGAGCTTACCACTTGATTTTTTTTTTCTTTTTGAGACAAGATCTCACTGTGTCACCTACGAGTGCAGTGGTGCCATCACGGCTCACCGCAGCCCCTTCCTCCTAGGCTTAAGTGATTCTCCTGCCTCAGCCTCCCAAGTAGCTGGGGCTACAGGCATGTGCCGCTATGCCTGCCTAATTTTTAAATTTTTTTGTAGAGATGGGATTTCATCATGTTGCCCAGGCTGGTCTCAAACTCCTGGGCTCAAGCAGTCCTCCCACCTTGGACTCCCAAAGTGCTGGGACTACACAGGCATAAGCCACCATGTTTTTTTAAATTGGAGGTAGGGTAAGAAGAACCGGGCCAGGACGTCCTTCCCACAATTCCAATCTCACTGTTTCTATCTATTGAAAAGCATTTCTGGCATTTGCTTGGTACCTTTCCCTGGTTTCTGGGCTGAACTAGATTTTGTCCCATTTTTAAACAATTCCTTCTGGTACTTTCAGGGGTACTTTGTGGATGAGAGCAGAATGAAATGCATAGGCTCAGGTTTGTGGTCTTGCAAATTAATGAAGAGTGTGGACTTTGGAATCAGCCTGCCTGGGCTCCATTCTTGACTCTGCTACCTACTAGCTGTGTATCATTGTTTTCGTTGTTTTGTTTTATTTTGTTTTGTTTGAGACAGGATCTCACTTTGTTGCTGGGGCCAGAGTTCAGTGGTGCAATCATAGCTCACTGCAGCCTCCAATTCCTGGGATCAAGTGATCCTCCTGCCTCAGCCTCCTGAGTGGTTAGGACCACAGGCATACACCACCATACTTGGCTAATTTTAAATTTTTCTGCAGAGATGGGATCTTACTATGTTGCCCAGATGGATCTTGAACTCCTGGTCTTAGCCTCCCAAAGTGCTGGGATTACAGGCATGAGCCATTGTGTCCCACCTTAGTTGTGAACTTTAGATAAGTCACTTGACCTCTCTGTTCCTGTTTCTTCATTTACAAGGTGAAGATGATGATATACTACTTCTTAGGGTGAGTATTAAATGAGTTAGCCTACACAAAGAAGTTAAAATAGTGCCTAGCATGTCACAGAAATGTCTGCTTGATCCAGAGGCTTGAATCTGCTTTTGCCTTCGATGTTGGTCTTTAGGTCCTGGCTTCACTTTTTAATGCTGCTTCTCAGCCTTTCCTCATGAAACTTTCTGTCTTTGATCCTTTTCACCCCTTAACTGTGAATCTCCCAAATTCCACTGAGCAGTCATCAATTCTTGGGGCCTCTTCCTCTGTGTTCCCAAACATTCCTTCACCCTAATTTTCTCTCCATGGCCAAATCCTACAGTGTCTCCTAAATAATTATAGCTAACATGTATGTAGCACCTATCCTATGCCACACACTGTTCTAAGTGATTGATGTATACTAACTCATTTAATCCTCACCCTATGAGAAAGATGCTTTTTTTTTTTTTCAGGCGATTTAATACATTTCTTTTATTATTATTATTATTATACTTTAAGTTCTAGGGTACATGTGCATAACGTGCAGGTTTGTTACATATGTATACTTGTGTCATGTTGGTGTGCTGCACCCATCAACTCGTCAGCACCCAGAAAGATGCTTTTTTAAACACCCATTTTATAGAGGAGGAAACTGAGGCCCAGAGAAGTGAACTGACTTGCCAGGTCACACGACTAACAAGAGGGAGAGTCTGGATTTGAATTTGGCTCTAGAGCCTGCTCTTAGCCACCATGATATGCTGCTGCCCACCTGTCCCATCCTCACTGAGAGGACCCTTGTTCAACTCCACTAACCCTCCCCGGACCAGTAGCCTCTGGTCCTGTCTCCCTGCTTCTTCTCTGTCTCACTGGCCTACGCTTTCCACACCTTTCTAAAAACCACATATGATCATGTCATCCTCTTTGCTGAAAACACGTCAATCACTTCCCATTGTTCTTGGGACAAAGTAAATATTCTTTGAAGTGGCTGCGAAGCAGGGTGGACACACATCCTCCTCTGCCAAGCTTGCCTATAAACCAAATTGGTGTGTTCTGTTGCATCAGCATACCACAAAGTTGGTGCCCTTGGCATCCTCACAAGAGTCCCCAACTGGGAGATACAGGATATGGTTGTCCTACTCATGAGACCCTGCGTGCTCTGGCCTCAGGGTCCCTCCAGCCTTTGCTTGACCACTCTGAGTGCGTTTCATTCACTCCTCTGTTCCTCCTGCCACCAAGCACCTGCTCATACTTCTCCCTCGGCTGAGATACTCTTCTCTCTCTTCTTCCCCATGAGTTCAGTGGGTCTCAATCCTGGTTGCATTGTAGAATCTTCTGCAGGGCTTTTTAACTGAACACAGTGTCCGCACCCATTCCAGACCAGCTAAGTCCAAATTTCTGATTGATCAGAACCTGTCAATTGCATGCAGGGTTAAGGGCCCTGGTCAACTCATGCTGGTCCTCTAGGCTGCAGCTCAAGCATCACTTCCTCAGAGAAGCCCTCCCTGACCTCCCTGACCAGGCCAATTTTCAATATTTTGTACTCAGAGCACTACATACGTCTTCTTACTGTCACATATCTTAGGGAACAGCTGAATATTAGGTTGGTGCAAAAGTAATTGCGGTTTTTGCTATTACAAATAATGGTGCAGGCCAGGTGAGGTGGCTCACACCTGTAATCCCAGCACTTTGGGAGGCTGAGGCGGGCGGATCACAAGGTCAGGAGATCGAGACCATCCTGGCTAACACGGTGAAACCCCGTCTCTACTAAAAATACAAAAAATTAGCCGGGTGTGGTGGCAGGTGCCTGTAGTCCCAGCTACTCTGGAGGCTTAGGCGGGAGAATGGCGTCAACCCGGGAGGCGGAGCTTGCAGTGAGCCGAGATTGCGCCACTGCATCCAGCCTGGGTGACAGAGCAAGACTCTGTCTCAGTAATAATAATAATAATAATAATAATAATAATAATAATAATAGTGCAATAGTAATTAGTTAAAAGTAATTCAAAATAATGGCAAAACTACGGTTACTTTTGCACCAACCAAATATTTACTTACATGGTGACAAAGAACCCAGATTCTGGATAAAAATGAATCACTAGCTGTGTGACCTGGGGCGAGTTATTTAATTTCTCTGTGTCTCAGTTTTCTCCCCTATAAAATGGGAATAGTCAAAAACCTGTTTCACATGGTCGTTGGGGATCAAATTAGTTCATAATATGTAAGGCACTTAAAACAGTGCCTGGCTCATGGTGAATGCTGTATGTGTTAGCTGTTACTGCACTAGTAATTATTACCCCCTGCTAGGATCTGTAAATCCCTGAAGGTGGGGTCAGCATCTGCTGTTTGATTGCTCCACACCTAGGATGGTGCATGAACATAATAGCTCTTCAATACCTGTCCGTTCAGCAGAGTGGTGTCCTAGTGACGTTCTTGGTCAAAGATGAAAGATGAGATGTGGAATTACAAAACAAAACAAAACAAAACAAAAACAGCATAGACATCAGAGTTGGCCTGCACAGAATTCACCTTCCTCAGTTAAGGCCCTTGTCTCTGTGGACCTGCTGGTTCAGGGTCGTTGTTTCTAGCGGTCATGAGGATCAGAGCCTGCATGGACTTGCTGTGTGCAGAACCCCTGGGGCAGACGGCCACTTGGCGGGCATTTGCTCCAACAGCGTCCTTTGCAAGAATGGGAGGCTTCTCTGTAATTCACAAACTCATCGTGTCCTTCTGCACAGAGGATCTTTCTGCTCTTCTAAAATGCAGACTTGGGTGTGCTGAGAGCTTCTGTGACAGAGGGTGCTGTCAGGAAGCTGGGCACCCAGGGCTGCACCTGGAAACCAAGCTGGCAGCGGCTTTGCAAGTTGAATAATCTTATGTTCTGATCTTGCATTTACGGGACCCCCCACTTAGCAAAAAGGGGTGCTCAGACCACTTCCCTTGGTTGGCTTACGGCACTGTCAGGGGAGAGGGCTGGGGAGGGGAGGAGATGGGTGTGGTTTTGTGGGTGACGGAGGATTTATTTATAATGTGGGTGTGATCTGTTGCCATGTGATTGTTCCCTGAAACTACTATACACCCTGAGCAATGAATGCACAACCTGGCCTGCACAGGAAGAGGTGGGGTCACTCTGTGAACACCCTCCACCAGTACTCAAAGACCCCCTGGGGAATACCCAGCCTAACCCCTTTGTTTTCAGAAGGAGGAACTGAGACCAGACCATGGCAGTGACTTGCCCAAGATCACAGATGTCATTTTTATTCTAAGCTAACATTTATCATATGGATACTATATGCCAGTCACTGCGTCAAGTTAAGCGCCATCATCGTGATTTCATTAATCTGCACAATCTAGAAAGCAGGCATGTTACACTCAGCAAACACTTACATAGTATATATACGATGTGCCAGGCACCGTGCTGAGTCCTTTACAAATATTAATCCATTAAATTCTTGTAATTCTATGAGGATTTTGTGTGATTTATTATTATTTCCACTTATTTATTTACTTACTAATTTACGACAGAGTCTTGCTCTTGTCACCCAGGCTGGAGTGCAGTGGCATGATCTCGGCTCACTGCAACCTCTACCTCCTGGGTTCAAGCAATTCTCCTGCCTCAGGCTCCTCCCAAGTCGCTGGGATTACAGGTGCCCGACACCACGCTCAGCTGATTTTTGTATTTTTAGAAGAGACGGGTTTTACCATGTTGGCCAGACTGGTCTTGAACTCCTGACCTCAAGTGATCCTCCCACCTTGGCCTCACAAAGTGCTGGGATTACAGGTGTGAACTACCGCGCCTGGCCTTATTACCATTTTAAAGATGAGTACGCTGAAGCTCAGAGAGGTTAGGTAACCTGCCCAAAGTCACATAGCTGGGAGGTCATTGAGTTGAGAGTCAATCCCAGACAATCTGTCCTTGCAGTGCCTGCTCCAGCACTGTCATTTCTCTCCACGTGACAGCTCTTCTCCTCATTTTACAGGTGAGAAAATCAAGGCTTAGATAGCTCAAGTAGCTTGCTCAAGGCTGCACGACTGGAAATTACGGGAGCTGGTGTTGAATTTGCACATTCCAGCTTTAGAGTCTGACCTCTGATCTCATGCTAAACTCTCTCTCAGGGGGGCTAGGGTCTTTTGGCTGAGGGGTCCAAGCTGGGAACAGGTCACCGGGGTTGAGGCAGAGCCTGAAGCCAGCAGGTAGAGGTGGGGTGGTGTCAGTCAGGTCTACCCGGATTGGCTCTGAACCTCATGCAGCGGAGCAGTTACTCTCTTCTCACGGGGCAGAGCCCCAGCTAGGTGACTGTCACCTGGTTATACCCTCTAATTCCTTAAGATTTCAGCTTAAACTTCATTTTCTCAGGGAAGCCCTCCTGCCTCTATCCAGCCGACTCTCTCCTTGTAAATTCTCTAAGCTCTGAGTGTCTCTTTTGCAGCTCTTGGAAGTGTACATTGGTTTATGCTTCTTTATTATTTTCCCCAACTAGACTGACACAGGGAAGGTGCTCAATGAATATTTGGTGACTAAATGGTTAAATAAATGAATGGCTTACAGCTGTCGTAGAGGGAATGGGCACAGGAAATCAAGACTGAAGTCCAAGAAGTGGAAATGTATATGAGATTTATTGGGAAAAGTCACAACTCAGTAGGCACAGGGATGCCCTGAGCAGCGATAATTAATAATTAATAATTAATAATAATAGCTGGTACTTACTGAGTGCCTGCTCCGTGTCAGGTAGCTGTTTTAAAGGTTGTAGGCAATTCACTCCCTAGAACAACCTCACAAAACAAATATTGTTATCCCTATGGATAACTACCCCTAGGGTTATTATCCTAACTACCCCTGGGGTTGTTATTTCTAGCTCACAATTAAGGTTAACTAGGGATAACATCAAGAGAGCTGGCCCGAGGTCACTATTTCTTCCCAGCTTTTAACCAATGTTCTGAGAATACAGCCTTCCCCATCAAACTCGTGGCTCACCATGGCTGTGAGTTTCCCCCAGTGGCCTGGGTGGTCATGGTGAAAGCTGAAAGTACATTTCTGGAAGACATTTTCAGGTATGCTACAGAGGCTGGCATACCCGGGCTCAGAGCTGCTGGCCTGGCTAATGAACTACAGGTATAAATCTCCAAGCAGAAAAGACTCACTTAGCATGGATGGCAAATGTTGTCTACCAAGAAGACTCAGGAAAATAATCAAGTACCCTTTGCAAAGAATGTCTGGTTATAAAATAAAGATATAAATGACAATAACTTTTCTGTGTTTTAGCAATAGCCAGTTAAAATAAAATTGAAAAAATCCCAGTTAAAATAGCAATAAAGAAGGTAAAATACCTAGGAATAAATACTTAGGCCCCAACTAAGAAGAATTTATGGGGGAAAAATCTTTTCTGGAAAAACACAAGAAGGCTCAAATTACATGTGAGTTCCACCGCTAGCTCCCCCGATCTGTCTTTCTCCTGGCAGTCGTGGTTCTATATCACACCCCACCTCACCCCTTAGCTCAGCCACAGCACCCAGCTCTGCACAATTCCTTATTCTAAATTCTAATTGGCCCAGTTCTTCTTCATAAATTTCACATCACTGACCCAACCTTGGTCTATTCAGCATTGGCTGGAAACATGAGGTCAGATGCTTTACTGTCCCCTGAGCTGGTGCTGTAGGTTGGAATTTTTCTGGAAGGGTCAATAAGTCAAGCAGCCAATGATTGACATTTCCAGTACAATCTGGGAGAATACCTGGATGAGAATAACCAAGAAAAAATTGAAAGCAAGCAGGAATGCTAGGGGAGGGGCCGGGGGTATAAAAATGCATGCCTCTAGATACCAAGAGCTTATACTATGGTGTGGTGCAACGGTGGGGATAGAGAGACAGATCAGTGGAGCATAAGACAATATTAAAAATGAGTCAAGAATACATAAGAAATTTGTGTATCATAAAAGAGGCATTTCAAATCAGCAGGGAAAAGATGCATTTCATACATTTGCTGTCTAAACATTAAGAGTAGAAATAAAGGTCTTTCTTGAGAGCTCATGCTAAAATGAATGCCAAGGGAAATAATGATTTCAATGTAAAAAAGTGAAACCATAAAAGACTACCGGAAAATATCAGGAAGGACTTTATAAATACGACAGCAGAGACAGAAACCACACAGGAAAAGGGAAAAAAACTGTACTTTATTAAACACACAGACACACACGCACACACACACACACACATACATAGATACGCACATGCGTTGTATGCTGAAAAAAGAACATCTACAAAATTAAAAGGCAAATGAGAAACTGGGAAAACATGTACCACATATGTCATAGGTGAAGGGTTGATATCCTTAAATAATACACAGAAAAATTTATTACAAATAATTCGAAAGAAACAAACTTGAATTTTAAAACAGGCAAAATTAATGATAACAGTGAACATTTCTTTTTTGTTTGTTTGTTTTGGAAGCAGGGTCTTGCTCTGTCACCCAGACTAGAGTGCAGTGGTGTGATCATGGCTCATTGTAGCCTTGAACTCCCAGCCTCAAGTGATGCTAACATTTCATCCTCACAAATAGCAGGGAGTATAGGCATGTCCACCATAACTGGCTAATTTTTAAATTTTTTGTAGAGATAGAGACAAGACATTACTATGTTGTCCAGGCTGGTCTGAAACTCCTCGGCTCAAGCAGTCCTCCCACCGTAGCCTCCCAAAGTGCCGGGAATGCAGATGTCAGCCGCCAGACCTGGCAGAACGTTTCTTAAATGTTCATCTTCACCAGCAACTTTATGCGGTTTCCATGCAGTATCTCGCTGAACTCTTACTAACCTAGGAATTAATCGTTATCATTATTTCAGTTTCCACACGAAGAAACGAAAACTTAAAAGAGTTAAATAACTTCCCCCAGAGTCAAAAAGTTAATAACTTGAAGAGCCAAGAGTTAAGCTTAGATGTGGCTATTCATTCACCCCTAATATTGACATGGACTGCAGGCAGTGCAGATCTTAACCCAGGAAATGGTATTTTAAATTCTGCCAAAGTTTACACAATAGAAGCTTATCCTTCAAATGGAATAATTACATATTCGCCAAAGGGGCGGGGTTAGAAGAGGGCAGGGTATCTCAGGCAGTTGAAGCAAATCATCACCCAGCACACAAGTGTTTACATGGCGTTATTGGCTCTATTCATTCTCCTCTCCAGGAACAAAATGAAAGATTGTCACCAAATTACAGTGTCCCCTTTTCAACCGTGCCATGCGTGTGTAATTACAGCTCCTCACATTCTCCACTTTTTATGCTCACACAATCTCCGTCCACCCAGTCTCAATTAAGGGTTCCCTACTTTTTTTGTCTTTTGCAAATTTTTGGCCTTTTGTTTGCAGTTGTGGGCATGGCGGTACTGATGTGTTGCCCACGAAACCCTAAAATATTCTACTTTACATCAAAAGTATAGAAAAGTCTTGTGCTGAGATGTTTTACTCTCTGTCTACTTTATTCTCTCTTGCCTCTATAGATGAACACTCTTATTAGTTTTTTTTTTTTTTTTTTTTTTTTTGGTGTATCCTACTAGAGGTGTAATTAACAGTCGACTTGCCCCAGTTACTCAGGAAGCTCAGGCAGGAGGATCACTTGAGCCCAGAAGTTTGAGGCTCCAGTGAGCTATGATCTCGCCACTGTGCTCCAGCCTGGGCAACATAGTGAGACCTTGTCTCTAAAAATAATTTTAAAAAGAAAGGATACATACTTAACTTATTGCGCCTCCCTTTCTCACACACACAAAAGATACCATGTAATATACATGCTTCAGCACCTTGATTTTTTTTGTTTGTTTCACTTAAAAAACACAACCTTGGTCGGGTGTGGTGGCTCACGCCTGTAATCCTAGCATTTTGGGAGGCCAAGGCAGGCGGACTGCTTGAGCTTGAGTTCAGGAGACCAGCCTGACTAATATGGTGAAACCTTGTCTCTACAAAAATATAAGAAATAGCTGGGCATGGCAGCACGCACCTGTAGTCCCAGCCACTTGGAGGGCTGACGCGGGAGGATTGCTTGAGCCTGGGAGGTTGAGGCTGCAGTGAGCCCAGATTGCGCTGCTGCACTCCAGCCTGGGTGACAAAGTGAGGCCTTGTCTAAAAAAAAAAAAAAAAAAAGAAAAAGCGAAAAAAAAACCCCAAAAAACACAAGATTTTTTTCCATATTAATGCAGAGAACTTCCTAATTGTTCTTTATACCTGAGTAGTCTTCCATTATGTGACCACACTATGATTATTCCCAGTGACACTTAGCTTGTTTAAATCTTATGCTACCCTAAACAGGGCTTCAGTGAATAACTGTATCTGTATATTACTTCCTATGTATGCAGGTTATTTCACCTTCGTCCAACGTGATGGAGTCAAAGGTGAAAGGAATTTGTAATTTTTACAAAGCATTTATACTTTGGATAGATAATACCAAATTGCCCCCACAGGATGACACCAATTGGCCCATTCACCAGGACTATGTGTATCTGTTTCTCCACAGTGTTTCAACAGAAACTGTCGGGATGAACATTTAAAATTTTCATTGTAAAATTTTAAATTGTCTATTTCATTTTAAGGTGCATTAGAAAAGGCAGTTTGCACATTGATCCCATGAGTTCACACTCTTAGTTTCATTTTGTAAAATAGGTTTATTTAAATTAAAATGGCAGTACTGAATTGAAGAAAAGCATCAAGTAAATATTGTGTTGGTGCAAAAGTAATTGCGGTTTTTGCCATTCATTTCAATGGTGAAAACCACAATAACTTTTGCACCTACCTAATAATATTACAGGTTGAATGCAGGCATGCAAAGTTACGGCAGCTCATGACAAGCTGGGGAAGTGTTGCCATGATGATTTTTTCTCTTGGGAATAATAAAATCAAGAGGTTTTATGTTCTGTATGCAGGACACTGTGCTTGAGGTTTTATAAAATGTGTACTGTTGTTAGACCTATTTTACGGCTGAGGAACCAGAGACTCAGGGGACTCAGGGAGGTTAAGTCACTTGCCTGAGGTCACACAGCTAACTCTGGAGCCTGCGCTTGTTAATTTCCCTCTGTTCTGAGGGTATTTCCAACTGGGACCTTCAGTTTAACCGTGCCTGCCTACCCCCTGGGGAATAGAGCCTCAGGAGCTTTCGTAGCTTGTAAATGCCCAGAGATGACACAGTCTGAACTTGCAATTTGCTTTTCCTTTCTCTTCTATGGACGCTCTTAGCTTGTGTTTCTCTCTGTGTGCCTCATTTCAGCTTCCTTATTCCTGCAGTTTTACTTCAGCCCAGCCAGATTTCAGCCCACCTGTGGGCAAAGCGGCACAGCCCATTCAGACTGAGAGAGGCCTTTCTTTCCCTCCCTTCCTTCCTTCCTTCCTTCCTTCCTTCCTTCCTTCCTTTTCTTTTCTTTCTTTCCTTCTTTCTTTCTCTCTCTCCTTCCTTCCTTCTCCCTCCCTCCTTCCTTCCTTCTTTCCCTCCCTCCCTCCCTCTCTCTCTCTTTCTTTGTTTCTTTCTTTCTCTCCTTCCTTCCTTCCTTCCTTCCTTCCTTCCTTCCTTCCTTCCTTCCTTCCTTCCTTCCTTCCTCCCTCCCTCCCTCCCTCCCTCCTCTTTCTCTCTTTCTTCCTTCCTTCCTTTCTTTCCTTCTTTCTTTCTCTCTCTCCTTCCTTCCTTCTCCCTCCTTCCTTCCTTCTTTCCCTCCCTCCCTTTCTTTCTTTCTCTCTCTTTCTTTCTCTCCTTCCTTCCTTCCTCCTTCCCTCCCTCCCTTCTCCTTCCTTCTTTCTTTCTTTCTTTCTTTCTTTCTTTCTTTCTTTCTTTCTTTCTTTCTTTCTTTCTTTCTTTCTTTCTTTCTCTTTCTTTCTTTTTTTCTTTCTTTCTTTTCTTTGTTTCTCCTTCCTTCCTTCTTTCCTTCCTTCCTTCCTTCCTTCCTTCCTTCCTTCCTTCCTTCCTTCCTTCCTTCCTCCCTCCCTCCCTCCCTCCCCCCCTCCCCCTCCATCCTCCATCTGTCTCACCTGCGCTTCCTTCCCCCTTAGCTGCCTGTGTCTGGGGTTAAGTGATGACCTAGGATCTGCCTGTCTTTGGTGCTGAGGATTGTTTTCACTATAAAGACTCTGGTTTTGGGGTGGCAGGGACCCAAGTACTCTGTCACTGGCCCGTGCTGAATTTGTGTGAGATAAAGAGTGTTATCGTCTGTAACCCCCCTGTTAGGTGGGAGACCCTCTGGGGAGGCTGAGGACACTGGGGGACAGCCAGGGGACACTGAGGAGTTCCCACTTTGCTGGCTGCATTTCTGGAGTCTGACAAACTTGGCTTCCTGTCCTGGCTCTCCCACGTCCTTGCTTTGTGACCTTGGGCAAGTTACTTCTCTGAGCCTCAGTTTTCTCATCTGGAATACCAGGATAACAGTCTAACTCCTCTGGGGTGTCAGGAGAATCTGGGGACATGACACAGAGGACACAGCACAGTGCTTGGCAGGTAGTATGTGCTCAATTCAATAAAATTGGTGGCAGTAAAAGTCACATTCGATGGTTATTTTGTTGTTGTATTCAACAATCTCTTGAATGAAGATTGGAAATGGAGGGAAATTTGGGAATCCAAGCTTGCCTAGTACCAGGCATGTGGAGGTGGAGCCTCAGCAACAGGAAATACTGGGAAGAGGAATCGTGCCAGGATCCTGTAGAAACCTGATTTCCAGGGATGGGCGAGATGACTGGGGGTGATGTTGGGGCGGGAGTGTAATAGTTTCAAACCTGTTTTTGAGAGCACTTGAGACGAACTCGCTCGGGAGTTTAGGGGATGTGTTCATGGAGTTGGATGCCAGCACTGTTGGGAAGTGGATAGGGAGTCTGGCAGAGGTCCCAAATCCATATTCCTACAGAGTTCAGGCAGGAAAAGGGAAAGCGTGAAGCAGGCCTGGTGTAAGACAATAGAGAAGAGTGGAGTCTGTGGAAAACTAGAAAGCTTATCACTTATCTAAAGGGGGAAACGACTGCTCAGCCCACAGAAACAAGTGATGAGTGTTCAGTGTTGTCACAGCTGGTGATTTCTCAAAAGGAACCAGTATTTCACATTTTTTCTTCTTCTTCTTTTTTTTTTTTTTTTGATACAGAGTCTCGCTCTGTCACCCAGGCTGGAGTGCAGTGGTGCGTTCTCGGTTCACTGTAAGCTCCACCTCCTGGATTCATGCCATTCTTCTGCCTCAACCTTCTGAGTAGCTGGGACTATAGGTGCGTGCCGCCACGCCCAGCTAATTTTTTTTGTATTTTTAGTAGAGACGGGGTTTCACCATGTTAGCCCGGATGGTCTTGATCTCCTGACCTTGTGATCCGCCTGCCTCAGCCTCCCAAAGTGCTGGGATTATAGGCATGGACCACTGTGCCTGGCCAAAGTTTCACATTTTAATCCGATAGTTCCTGACTTAAATATAGTAAACTTATTTGGATTTCTAAGAAGCACCATGTTGGCCAATTGTAGCTTCTTTACAGGTTTGATATAGCTTCTGGGTTCCACACTGTGACCTCTGGGCATGAAGTAGGACCTAGGCCAGGGATGGGACAGGCTCTTGGTGGCCTGGAGGGGTCCCGTCCGTGTGGCCTGGGTGACGAGGATCTGACGTAAAATGAGACTGGGGGAGGGATTAAGGCAGAGATGGAAGCTGTGTCTTTTTGTTTGTTTGTTTTTGAGTCAAAGTTTCACTCTGTCACGGGAGTGCAGTGGCGCCATCATGGCTCACTGCAGCCTTGAATTCTTGCATTCAAACGATCCTCCCACCTTGGCTGGGATTACAGGCATGAGCCACTGCTCCCAGCCAGGAAGTTGCATTTTTTAATGAAATCAAAACCAAACCCCATAGAGAGAGTGATGGCTTGGAGGCCATGAGGATTCCCAGACTCATCTCAGGCTGCGTAGGTACCCACAGCCTTGGTCAATACCCACAGCCTCGAGGCTAGGAAGGGAACGTATTTTGGTTAAAGGCAGGACTGATATTTATTAATTTATTATTATTACTATTATTATTATTATTATTATTATTTTGAGACGGAGTCTTGCTCTGTCGCCCAGGCTGGAATACAGTGACGCAATCTCCGCTCACTGCAAGCTCCGCCTCCCGGGTTCACGCCATTCTCCTGCCTCAGCCTCCGGAATAGCTGGGACTACAGGGGCCCGCCACCATGCCCGGCTAATTTTTTGTATTTTTAGTAGAGATGGGGTTTCACCATGTTAGCCAGGATGGTCTCGATCCCCTGACCTCATGATCCACCTGCTTTGGCCTCCCAAAGTGCTGGGATTACAGGTGTGAGCCACTGAGCCTGGCCAGGCAGGACTGATATTTAACCTGCATGCACTGGCACTACTGTGCCAGTTGTGGAAATATTGAAATACTCTGAAACCGATTGGTAAATAGCCACTGGGTCCTCTGAGCCTTTTTCCCCCACCTTCCACTTACCCACACCTGCTTCTGCCAGCTCCTACTACATCCCCTCCATGACATGGTAACTAAAGTGTTAACTCCCAGCACGGCCAGGCTCTGATGTCCATTCCGTGTGGTCTATGAGCAGTCCCTGAGCCAAGGCAGTTATAAATATCTTGACTCACCCCTGGTTGCAGGTAACATGCCTACCTGGATTGGCTGAAGCACAAAGGAGAACTTTTAGAGGACACAGGGAGGCAGATGGAATTGGAAGGCAGGATGCCAGATCCCCCAGGGACCAGAACCAGGAGCTTCATCCCTGGGGTCATGTAATCTTTGTCTTTGTTTCTCAGGGTTCCTTAGAGCGCACTATAAAAATCAGCACCAACTGTCATTTGCTACAAGGTGGATGAACCTGGAGGACATTTATGCTAAGTGAAATAAGCCAGGCACAGAAAGGCAAATACCGCATGATTTCACTTAGATGTGGAATCTAATGAAGTTGAACTCATAGAAGTAGAGAGTAGAATGATGGTTACCAGAAGCGGGGGGACAGCAGGAGTCAGGGGGTAGGGAAGAAATGGAGAGTTGCTGATCAAAGAGTACGATATTTCAGATGGGAGGAATTGCCTTTGAGATCTATTGCACAGCAGGGTGACATTCGTCAATAATAATGTATGTTTCAAAGTAATTAAGAGAGTAAATTTCAAATGTCTCATGCTAAGAAAATGGTAGGCAAGTTAGGGGATGGATATGTTAATTTTCTTGATTTAATCATGCCACATTGTGTGTGTATATCCAGAACAATCAGAACAATCACATTGTGCCCCATAAATGCATACAATTATGATTTGTCAATCAAAAACAAAATTAGCAGCCTCAGCCCTGGAACTGTATGTCTGCTGGCCTCAGGACTGACTACCCGTGTCCCAGCCGCTCAGCATATGTGACCCTTGAGCCAAGTCCAGCTGTGTTCAGGGAATGTGGATGTCTCAAAGTACAAGCATGGCTGTTGGGAGGTGTCCATCTCAGAGATGGCATTGGGCTCAGGCAGACATGGATAGGTACCCTGGAAGACGCACCTTGAGAGTCGTGGAGGGAGTCATGAGGACCACAGGTGTGGGAGTGTGGTTTTTAAGCTCTTTCAGGTAGCAGGAAGGAGGAGGGAAGAATCCATTGAGGGTGACTTGGTTTGGCCTGAGGGATTGGGGCAGTGGGTGGGTAGAGTTGGTGCCTACAAGTATGATCCCTCATGAAAGCGGAGGCAGGGGAATGAGGTCAGAGGAGCTCTCCAGCAGTCTGTAAATAAGCCTTAAGAAGTCAACATTTCCCTGCAACTTGCTGATTGGCTTTCCTGTCTCTCATCTGGCTCTAATCTGTGCCGCACAGCCCCTTCTAAGTCATTTTCCTGAAATAGCAGGTGTATGATGCAGGGGTTTGCAGTGACCCACAGTGATGATTGCGCCCTGCAGCTGTCACAACAACCCATTGACCACTGAGTGCAACGCTGTGCTTGCCCTGGGCAAAACATTTTGTCTCTTAGTCCTTTGGTTTCCTCGTCTGTAAAATAGGGGTAGTAAGTAGTATGCACTTTATAGCGCTGTTACAAGGATCAAATGCATTAATGCCTGATAAATCCCTTAAAATAGTTCCTGGCATGAGTAAATGTTCAATAAATGTTAACTCTCATTTATTAAGTATTTATTGAGCATCTTCTATATGCTAAGTACAGTTTATGCCCTGGGGGTATAATGGTGAGCAAAATTTCCTCACCTTGCATGCAGTGGAGTGTAGAAGAGATGCAATTAAGCGTGGATTTACAAGTCAGTGATTTAAGTGCTGTGATGGCGAGGATTTAGAGTATAAGTTCCATGAGAGCAGAATCTCTTATGTTCACAGCTGTATCCTCAATGCCTAGGAAGAACTCAGTCCTCAGTATACATTTGCTAGGTGAATGAATGAATGAGTCAAGTTCTATCTTAGCTGCACGTGAAGATGAGGTGTCAATGGAGTGAAGTTGGGTGTGAGGAGAGAAGGGAGAGGAACTTGGTGTGAACTCCATCTCTGCAAGGGTCCAACTGGGTCACGTTGGTGAAGTTATTCTGTAGTTAGGGTCTGTTTCATTGTTGCTAAAGTGGGAACAAGTGACACCTTCTGCATGGCATGTCATGAGGATTGGAGAGAGTGCATGTGACACACACAGCATACACATGCAGCTCTCAAGCAATGTGTGGAGACTGGGTGTGGTGATTCACACCTGTAATTCTAGTACTTTGCAAGGCTGACGCGGGCAGATCACTAGAGCCCAGGAGTTTGAGACCAGCCTGGGCAACATAACAAAAACCATGTCTCTACAAAAAATAAAAATTAGCTAGGCATGGTGGCATGTGCCTTCAATCCCAGCTACTCAGGAGGCTGAGGTAGAAGGGTTGCTTGAACCTGGGAGGCAGAGGCTGCAGTGAGCTATGATCGCACCACTGCACTGCAGCCTGGGTGACAGAGCAAGCCCCTGTCTCAACAAAACAAAACAAAACATGCAAACAAAAAAAGAAATGTACTTTCTTTTCCCTTCCCATTCTTTGTGCCTCTTGGTATCTCCTCTTGTTTAAGAGACTATTGAGATGGAGAACTGAATCGTTTTTGGTCAGAAATGCTTGAATCCTTGTCCTGGAGATCGCTCAAGAAAATATTTATATGAAGAAAAGTGCAAAACCAACAGAGGCAAATTGTTATTAGTTGCAATTTTGCCCCAGAGCTTAAAGTAGAGCTCACAAGGCCTTCAGGGACCCCTTTCTTCTGTACTAGGTAAGACTAAGGAAATTCAAATCTGAACTCAAACCTAAGTCTTGGCCTCTGTAAGATCAATATATCAGAGAACCCAGAAGGGACCACAAGAGCCAAGAGTAGAGACAGAATGTGTCCTAGGTCTTGGAGTGGAGCTGACTCAGGCCACTTGTACCAAGGGTCTCAGGGCAAGACTATGAGACTTGGATCCAGCAGCATCCTGGGAGAGGTGAAGGATGTAAGGGAGAAGAGAAAGATGGAAAGGGTGCCTTTTAACCTCCATGTGAGCTCCCCCATTGGGGTCTGGCCAATCCGTGTGTTGGAATCCATCCAATTAAATCAACTCTGCCTCCTTAGAGGTTAAGTAGGGGTGTGAGAGAACCTTGAGCTTCCCCTACAGGCCAATACCAGTCATGAACAGGGGTTCCTTTATTATTATTATTAAAATTCTGGGGTATATGTGCAGAATGTGCAGGTTTGTTACATATATATATACACGTGCCATGGTAGTTTGCTGCACCCATCAACCTGTCATCTACATTAGGTATTTCTCCTAATGCCTCCCCTAGTCCCCCACCCCCCGACAGGTCCCGGTGTATGATGGTCCCCTCCCTGTGTCGATGTGTTCTCATTGTTCAACTCCCACTTGTGAGTAAGAACATGCGGGGTTCAGTTTTCGAACAGGTGTTCCTTTTTAGGTGGGTTTGAAGCGCTGAATTCCCAACTTTAAGGTGAATGTCCAAGAGGCACAATGGGAACTGTTCTGTGGCACAGAGCAGGGGGACTCTTAGAGGAACCGTGTGTATTCAGTTAGTCTCATTGTCCAGAGATAGAGACATGGCTGGTTAACCTGCCAAAAAGGAGCCCTTCGTTTTTGTCTTGGGATTTCCAAGCCCTGTTGTTGTTACTAGGACAGCACGTCAATCTTTGAGCAGGACGGGTGATTACTGGGGTCCTTCTGCAACTGAGAGCACTAGAGCGTCCCACTGGTCAAAGCAGAGCAGACCTCGCCTCTCAAACTTGGCTGTCCAGAGCTCTGCAAGGACCAGTACTTCATCTGCTGACTGCAGAGGGTGGGAGTGTCATGAAACTTCGCAGCTCATTAAGAAGATAGGAGGCAACCAAAGCCTGCAGTGGCTGAGGATTCTTCAGTCAGGTTTATTGAGATTACGTTTCCTGTGGTAAAAGTCACTTTTTAAATTTTTTTTGAGACAGGGTCTTGCTCTGCTACCCATGCTAGAGTGCAGGGGCCTGATCATAGCTCACTGCAACCTTGAACTCCTTGAGCTCAAGTGATCCTCCCACTTTGGCCTCCTTAGTAGCTAAAACTACAGGCATGCACCACTATGCCTGACTTTAATACATACATATGGTAGAGACAGGGTCTCACTGTGTTGCCCAGGCTGGTCTCAAAGTCCTGGGTTCAAGCTCAAGAAGTCCTCCCACCTTGGCCTCCTAAAGTGTTGGACTTGCAGGCATGAGCTACTGTATCCAGCAAAAATCACTTTTTTCTTTTTTCTTTTTTTTTGAGATGGAGTCTCGCTGTGTCACCCAGGCTGGAGTGCAGTGGCGTGATTTCGGGTTCAAGCAATTCTTCTATCTCAGCCTCCCAAATAGTTGGGACTACAGGCGGGCCACCACGCCCAGCTAATTTTTTTATTTTTAGTAGAGACAGGATTTCACCATGTTGATCAGGCTGCTCTCGAACTCCTGACCTCAGGTGATCCACCCACCTCGGCCTCCCAAAGTGCTGGGATTACAGGTGTGAGCCACTGCGCCAGGCTGCCAATTCACTTTTAAAAATATAAAGTAAAATTCATCACAGTTAATATAGAGACCACTCCAATATCCAAAACAAAAAAGTTCCTGCATCTGCCTCTTTGTAGTTAATTTCCTTTCCACCTCCAGCCCCTTTTAACCACTGGTGTTTTCTGTCCCCATAGTTTTGTGTTTTGCAGGACATTTAGAAATGGAACCACACAGTGTGTACCCTTTTGTGTTGGACATCTTTGTTTTACCAGAATGCTTTCGCGGTTCGTGAATGCTGCTGCTTGTGCCAATAGTTCATTCCTTTTTACTGCTGAAAAGTATTCCACTGTGTGGATGCCTCAGACTATATCCATTCACACATTGAACAACATTTGGGTCGTTTCCAGTTCTGGGCTATTATAAATAAGGTGGTTATAAACCTTCATGTATGGATACGGTTTTTTCTTTTTTTTTTCCCCCCTGCTCTGTTGCCCAGGCTGGAGTGCAGTGGCATGATCTTGGCTCACTGCAGCCTCCGCCTCCTAGGTTCAAGTGATTCTCGTGCCCCAGCCTCCCAAGTAGCTGCGACTACAGGCATGTGCCACCACACTCGGCTAATTTTTGTATTTTTAATAGAGACGGGATTCCTCTGTGTTGGCCAGGCTGGTCTCGAACTCCTGATCTCAAGTGATCTGCCCTCCTCGGCCTCCCAAAGTGCTGGGATACAGGCGTGAGCCACTGTGCCCGGCCTGGATGTTTTCATTTCACCGAAAAATAGGATTCCTGGGTCCTAGGAGAGTTCCAGTTTATGTTCTTTCCTCACTAACACTTGATATCATTGGTTTTAGTTTTCTAAAATTTTAGCAACTCTGGTAGGTATGTGATATGGTTAGGCTTTGTGTCCCCACCCAAATCTCATCTTGAATTGTAATCCTCATAATCCGCATGTGTCAAGGGAGAGGTCAGGTGGAGGCAATTGAATCCTGGGGGCCGTTTCCCCCATGTTGTTCTCGTGATAGTGAGTGAGTTCTCACGCGATCTGATGGTTTTATAAGGGGCTTGTCCCCCTTCGCTCGGCACTTCAAGAAAATTGGCTGTTAGTCAATTAAATCTCTTTCCTATATGAATTACCCAATCTCGGGCAGTTCTTTATAGCAGTATGAAAGCAGAATAATACAGTATGGAATTATTTCAAGTTTTGAAATGAAACAGTGTCCTTAGGAGAAACACTCATCACATTCACAGCACACAAAAGAATGTCTATGTAGTGTGTCTGTTTATTTGCTTACATTTTCTTTTTCCATCACTGTTATTAGAATCAAATTTTAAAGGAAGCATCTGTGGCAGCATCAATAAATACATACGAATGTATGAATGAAGGAAGGAAGAAACGGGTAGCATGTACCCGGCTAGGGTGTCAGATCAGCCCAGGGTTGGATCCTAAGGCCCAAGTTATTAACTTCTGCCATGTACTTTTTTTTTTTTTTTTTTTTTTTTTTTTAAAGAGAAGGAGGGTCTTGCTCTCTTGCCCAGGCTGGAGTGCAGTGATGCAACCATGCTCACACGTAGCCTTGAATTCCTGGGCTGAAGTGATCTTCCCAATTCAATCTCCTGAGTAGCTGGGACTACAGGCATGTGCCACCATACCTGGCTAATTTTTTATTTTTGTAGAAATGGGGGTCTTACTATATTGCCCAGGCTGGTCTTGAACTCCTGGCCTCGAGCGATCCTCCCATCTTGGCCTCTCAAAGTGTTGGGGCTACAGGTGTGAGACACTGTACCTGGCCTGCAATACACAACAGAGAAAGCAACTTTTACAGAAAGAGTTCTCTTGAACTAAAACCGATTCTGTGAAGAAAGAGTCTCTTGAAGAAGAAAGAGAAATGCAGAGCCAAAGGCTTACGAAGGCCTAAGGCCTGTTTGGGAGTGGGGGTGCGTCCTGAGTGCTGAGAATGTACATAGTACGTGCACATGTGGGTGGGTGGGTGGGAGGAGGGGGCTTAGCTGGAGATCACCTTGGACAAGTAGTCATAACAATCATGCAAAAGCTTATGCTGCTTGCTATGTTCCAGGTGGTTCTAAGATCTCTAGACAGGTTCATTCATTTATGCTTCCCAACAGTCTTATAAGCAGAGCACTAGCACCATCAGCATTTTACAGATAGGGAAACTGAAGCACAAAAAGATCAGATTAGCCGGGCATGGTGATGTGCACCTGTAGTCCCAGCAATTTGGGAGGCTGAGGCAGGAGGATCATTTGAGACCAGGAGTTTGAACCAGCCTGGGCAACATAACAAGAAGCCCTCTCTACAAAAAAAATTTTAAAAATTCGCTGGGCAGGCCTGGCACAGTAGCTTGTACCTGTAATCGCAGCACTTTGGGAGGCCAAGGGAGGTGGATCACCTGAAGTCAGGAGTTCAAGATCAACCTGGCCACCATGGTGAAACCCCGTCTCTATTAAAAATACACACAATTAGCCGGGCGTGGGGGTGCACACCTGTAGTCCCAGTTACTCGGGACGTTGAGACAGGAGAATCGCTTAAACCCAGGAGGCAGAGGTTGCAGTGAGGAACAACTGTTATTAGAATCAAATTTTAAAGGAAGCATCTGTGGCAGCATCAATAAATACATATGAATATATGAATGGTATGAAACCCAGGAGCCGAGATTGTGCCACTGCACTCCAGCCCGGGTGAAAAGAGCAAAACTCCATCTCCAAAAAAAAAAAAAAAATTGGCATAGTTGCATGTACCTGTTGTCCCAGCTACTCAGGAAGCTGAGGCAGGAGAATCACTTGAGCCGATGAAGTCAAGGCTCCAGTGAGCTATAATCGTGCCACTCCACTTCAGCCTGGGTGACAGAGCAAAACCCTATCTCTTAAAAAACAAAAGAAAATAAATAACCGTTAAATAACTTGCTCAAAGTCACACAGCTTAGAGCCCAGGAAGTTTATCCAAGTCGACCTTTTACCGCTGCCCTGCACTGCTGGGCTGCGAAGGGCGTATTTATTGATCAGGAAATGATGTAAGCTTCTGTGAGATATAGCTCCCCAAATATAGTGACTTCAACAAGGCAGAAATTAGGTTTTTCTCTCAGGGGTCAGCCCAAAGGGACAAAATTCAAGGCTAGTAGGGTGGTTTTGTCCTTTCCACATGTGGCTGTAAGTTTGGGTCCAGGGTGGTCACTTCCAGTTCCCACCATCTTTGAACCAGTGGGAAGAGGGAAAGGTGCAAGGAAGTATGCATTTCCATTTGAAAGGAATGGCCCTGGAGCACACACATCCCATTGGCTGCAACTCAGCACCATGGCCGCCCCAAGCTGCAAGAGATGCTGGGAAATGTGGCCTCTATCTGGATAGCCATGCTCTCTGCTAAAACTCGAGGGTTCGACTATTAAAGGGAAGAATGGATATTGGTGGGAAACCAGCAGTCTCTGCCACAACTTACGGACTGTCCATTGGGCTTTGAACTTTATTCCATCAGTGATGAGGAGCTGACAGTGGTCTCTAAGCAGGGAGGTTTCACGT
Source organism: Chlorocebus sabaeus (assembly GCF_047675955.1). NCBI lineage: Eukaryota > Metazoa > Chordata > Mammalia > Primates > Cercopithecidae > Chlorocebus > Chlorocebus sabaeus. The sequence goes on from NC_132908.1 coordinate 21,946,618, forward strand.
CCAGACTTGGGTTTTTGATCACTGCAGAAGCATGCTTGGAGAATAAAAGTGGTGAGAAAGAAAAGTCAGGAGCCCTGTTTAGATGATGTGTCTGTCGCTTTGTTTTCCCATCTCTGGAGTCCCTGCTACAGGCAGGAGTCTGTAGATTGGGTTCCTAGGCAGGCCCAGAAGGAGGTTTGCAGGCGGGGTGTGTGTGCATGGGGCTGCAAAGGGAGCAGTCAGCTGTCTTTGTCCTTCATTCCTTCCACAACTATTTATCCAGCGCCATGTCTGGGCACAGGGCTCCAGCAATGGTCCCAACAGGTACAACGACCTCTGGGGACCAAGTTCAGTCCCTGTTGAGTTCTCCAGTGCCTCTCGATGTAGGGTGAACCCTTGGCATGGTCCGCTGACGCTGGCTCCTTCTGTTGTTTCTCTTGGCTCCAGGATCCCCGGAGCAAACACAAGTTTAAGATCCACACGTACTCCAGTCCCACGTTTTGTGACCACTGTGGGTCACTGCTGTATGGACTCATCCACCAGGGGATGAAATGTGACAGTAAGTACTTTTTCTCTCTGGGGGCATCTGCGGATGGCAGAAGCAATGGGAAAGGGCTGCTTCCTCTTGGTTTAGGGTCCAGGTGTGCCATACATTCCCTCCATCCTGGTTGGGGCTGGTGTACCGATTGTCTGTTGCTGCATAATGATCCTCCTACCCCAAAACACTGTGGCTGAAGACAATTAACATTTTTTTAGCTCATGACTCTGCATGGCAGTCCTTTGAATCTGGGCTGGCCTCAGACAATGTCATGCATGTCCATAAAGCATGAACTCATGCTTCATGGTGGATTAGCAGGCGGGGGTGGGCTGGGAGCTGTCTGGGCCTCGGTGGCCTCACTCACATGTCCGGCAGGATGGCTGGCTGTCATCTGGGTGGTGGAGATGACCAGGCCACGTGTCTTTCCTTCTCAGTAGGCTAGGCTGGATTTGCATGCATGGAGGTCACAGGGTCCTGAGTTCCTCAGGAGGGCAAGCCCCATTGGCAGACACACTTCAAGTCTCTACTTGTGTCTGTTTGTTCCTGATCCACTGGTCAAAGCAAGTGGCATGTGAGATGCACAGTCACAGTGTGGGAAGGGACAATCCATGGCTGTTGACACCTGGAGGCATGAACAAATCATGGGCATTTCTGCAGCCGTGCAGCACCACTGTTCTCAGCACTGAGATGTGGGGCTGATGCATTCTTTGCATGGAGAAGACCTGTGGCCCTGCAGCACCCACAAGTTTGTGCTGGAGGAGGAAAGAGAGCGTCATTCTCTGGCCAGGATGTGGTAGGAAAGGCAGATGGGGTAGGACTCCTCTTTATGAGGCCAAGGCCCAGATGGCCTATGGGGCAGGGGAGCAGACAGGCTTTGAGAGCTATGGCCACAAAGCTACAGGGAGGCTGGAGGTGCTAGTGGCTCCCACAGGCCTGTTGGTCTGCAGCAGGCTGGGCAGTCATGAGGCTGGTGCTACCCCTATCACAAGGGTCCTGAGGCTCAGAGGACAGAGGGAGAAAATCACAGGGCAGAGAGTGACAGAAAGGAGTGTGAGGGTGAATAAGGGTGGTAGAGGGCAAGAGAGACAATAAGAAACACACACGCATAGACAGAGACAGATGCAGGGGAAAGATGGACACATGCAACCCTAACACAGGGAGGAATGTGGGGTGTGGAAGCTGCAGAGAAACTCAGCTAGAGAGAGATTCAGGCAAAAGGAGGGACAGGCAGACACACAGACCAACAGATAAGCTAGGTGCGGTGGTTCACTCCTGTAATCCTAACACTTTGGGAGGCTGAGGCGGGTGGATCACCTGAGGTCAGGAGTTTGAGACCAGCTTGGCCAACATGGCAAAACCCCATCTCTACTAAAAATACAAAAATTAGCTGGGAGAGATGGTGGGTGCCTGTAGTCCCAGCTACTCGGGAGGCTGAGGCAGAAGAATCGCTTGGACCTGGGAAGCGGAAGTTGCAGAGAGCCGAGATCACGCCACTGCACTCCAGCCTGGGTGACAGAGCTAGACTCTCAAAGAAGAAGAAAAAAAGATAAAATGATTGGCATGGACACAGATAGAGATGCCATCACACAAGGCTCATGCAGAGGTGTAGAGGTGTAGAGATGGAGAGACCAGAGACAGAGACAGAAGCACACATGGAGAGCCACAGAGGAGAGAGAGAGAGGCAGAGAGACACAGCCGGAGAAGGGGAGAGACAAAGAGGCCGGAGGCAAGTGCAGAGAGTGGAACAGACCGATTCACAAATGTGGCCAAGGCAGTGAGACACGTGCAGAAGTGGGACAGCAGAGACAAGAGACATGCAGCAATGTGGGAACAGTGAGACAGACACAGAAACATGGTGAGAGCCGCAGGGGGACAGTGAAGCTGGAGCCTTCTGCCTGCAGGACACCAGCTCCTCTTACCACACATGGGGCCCTAATGTAGGGGCAATGCCCCTGCCTCAAAGACAGTGGTGGGCGGTAGCTCAGCCTGGTGCTCGGGTCCCAGAGGGCTCTCCCTTCCCTCCCCACAACTCATTTCCAGTTTTTGTAATAGGCCTGCCTCCTCCTGGGAATTGGGTGGTCTGAGAAGGGTCCCTTGCCCCCAGATACCTTGAAATTGGGGCCCATGGGGTGACTTGGCCTCTCCTGCCTTCTCCAGCTGGAACTAGTGTCCCCCTGGAGAATCCTGGGTTCCTGGCACACCTTCCTGGAGCGGGGCATTGTTGCTCAGGACCTAGGGGAAATCACCCACCACGTTGAAATAGACAGATACTCTACGGAGGAGTGCACAGAGGGAGTGGATATCCTATAACATGAGAGACGGCCGCAGGCCAAATTCAGCTTACAGGCACATTTCATCCACCCTGCCCTTGCTCTAAATCTTTTTCCTTGTAATTAGTTGTGGTGGACACTATGGTCAGCCCAGACCCCTTCTTCAGGGTCCCACCCCATCCCCTAGCTGTGGGTTCACAGTGGTGCCCCATCCTGCGTAATTGCCCAAGGTAATGCCCCCTCCAGGGCGACTGGATGATTGCAGTGCCCAGCCCTCTTGTCTCAGTTTGGAACAGCTTCGAAGGATCATCTCAGCTCTGGGCTCCCCTTCACATCAGCTTTGGTTGCATCCACATGGCAAGCCAACTTCTCTTCCCAAGAGCACTCCCTAAAAACCTTGTGCCCTAAACTCCCCATCTCAGACTCTTTCCAGGGAACTCAGCCTATTAGCTGTCAATATTTTAAAATCAGAGCTGTCGCATACACAGCAAGATTCCTGCATATGCTGAGAAATAGGAAATGTTGCTGCCCTGTTCCCCACTTGGCCAAATTACCACCATCCCCTTAGCTTTCCTCACTCATGTGGCCAGCCAGCCTGTGAGCACTGAAGTTGGTGACTCTGGCTTCAGAGCCTTCAGGGGTGTGGGGTGTGTTTGCTTCAGGCTGCACCCTTGGGCTTGGGTGGGGAACAGACAAGTACCTCCTTTACCCATCAGAGTTCAGGGGGAAGAGTTGGAGAAGCCCTGATGAGATCTTGGCAGGCAAGTTGGTCTCAACCAGGCTGGTGATTTCTCAGCTGCCTCAAAGGAGGGGAACAGGAAGGACTCAGCGGTCCTGGGTGGGGCAGATGTCTGCAGCCCCCAGCCTGGGCCAGCCTAAGCAGCATCCCCTCTCTCTGCCCTCACAGCCTGCATGATGAACGTGCACAAGCGCTGCGTGATGAACGTCCCCAGCCTCTGTGGCACGGACCACACGGAGCGCCGCGGCCGCATCTACATCCAGGCCCATATCGACAGGGATGTCCTCATCGTCCTCGGTAGGTGACCCTGTGGCTCCACTGGTTCCTGACCTTGCTTGACCTGTGTGATTGAGGAGGGGAGGAAGGTGGAGGGGTGGGGCACTCCAGGGACTGGGGAGGGGGTGTGGCACTGCTTCTGTCCCCTGCCCTGCCCACGGCAGCCCCTCACTGCAGCAGGGGCATCTTTAGAAACTGTGCACCCTCAAAGCTACGTCCTTCAGCACCCCAGGCTAGGTTGGGTTCAGAGAGGAGACGTCTGAGTTCCTTGGACTTCTAACTTCCTCAGGATCCTCCACTTCCCTTCTCTCCTCATTTCCCACTGTTTTTTTACAGTTATCTTTTGGAGTGGGTAGTTGCGTTTCCTTTACTCAGGTAGCAGAGAACGGAAGCTTGCTTTTTCCCCAAGCTTTTCCAGCAGGAAATATGGAGTCTTGATGATAAACAGCAAATTTGGAGAATATAATATCTTGGGAAGGAGGGGGTTGGAGGGTGCAATTCAGGGACTTTCCACACATTTGAAAGATTTATTTCTTGAACCTGACGGTGGATCTGCTGTAATTTTATTATTCTCTATACTTTCTGCATGTCTAAAATATTTCATGATAATTAGAAAGCAGGATGGTACAATCTGCTGGGAGATGCAGTGAGAGGAGGGGCTGGTGGCGGGGGGTGGGGGGTGGGGGCGGGGGCGGGGGCGGGGCTGTCACTCATTTATCCCAGCATTCAAGACATACTTGGCTCTGATGTGAGAAGTTCAAGCAAAATTGGAACTCAGCTGCACTGGCTTGAGGAATACTCAGCCATAAGCCCCGGTGAAACCGGCGCTGAGCCAGCTGGGAGTGGAGCTAAAACTTTGCAGGAATTTCTTCTCGATGGCTGGTGACAAACTACTGTTGACTTTATATATCTAATGAATATAAACAAGGGTTTATGAATTAGTAACTTAGGAAATTGATCGTGGAAGAGATTAATTTTGCAAAAATGCGTCTGTTTCTGAGGCCTCAGACTGGTTCAGTAGCTCTGATGTGCTGGGCCCTGGGTTGGGGAGGGGCTTTACGTAAACTGTGAAAGCTAAAAAAAATACTTATCCCTGTACAATATCATTCTTTTAAACTTGAGATTTTGTGAAGCCCAGTGAGATTTTAGAAAATGTGCAATCCATGGCATCATTATGTTTTGCTCCAAGTGGTTGCCTGCTTCCCAGTGGGATGCTTGGGGGCCCCAGGGGAAATCCCGCATTTGCAGGTTCAAGAGAAGCCAGTTTTCCCCACCGATTGTCTAAGGGTCCCAATGCTGGTGAGACAAAAATAAGACTCTGCTTCCCTCTGTTGTCATTCTCTGGGAACTACACTCATTCCAAAGCATGACTGAAGGCCGCAACATTTATGGATCACATGGAATGTGCGGTGCTCTAAACCTTACATGTTATTTTTTCCCATCTTCACAACATTGCAAAATCTCTATTATTCTTGTTTGAGATGGAGACTCCATCTGTTGCCCAGGCCGGAGTGCAGTGGTGCCTACCACAGCCACCTCCTGCCAAATACTCAGCTCACTGGAACCTCCACCTCCCAGGTTCAAGCGATTCTCCTGCCTCAGTCTCCTGAGTAGATGGGATTACAGGCGCACACCACCACTCCTGGCTAATGTTTGTATTTTTAGTAGAGACGGGGTTTCACCATGTTGACCAGGCTAGTCTAGAACTCCTGACCTCAAGTGATCAGCCTACCTTGGCCTCCCAAAGTGCTGGGATTATAGCTGTGAGTCACTGCACCTGATCTTCTGTTACTCTTGTTTTATGAACAAAGAAGCCACGGCTCAGAGAAGTTATACTCCAAGAGCTCACACCATTCGCGGTAATAATAAAACAATAGCTGACATGTGTTGAGTTTTAAAAATGTGTTAATCATTGTGAAAAGCACTTAGAGGCAGTATCTGATTGATGTTTTTTCAACAACTCAAATGAGGTAAGTTATTATCATTCTACCCATCAGAAAACACACTTCCTCACCTAGGTCTGTTTCACTCACAAGTACTGCAGACTAGGTTCCTTTTTAGTTTAGTTTCGCTTCTCTCTGCCCTCCACCGTATTTATTCTCTATGCCCTCCACCATATTTATTCCTTTTGTGGTTTGGCTAGGGCACCTCTTATGGGCATTCCTTAGGGAGTCTTTGTTCTGATGTGGTATAGTACAATATTTCTTCAAGTTCAAGGTCAAAGTCTTCCCCCTTAATCATAGATATGCTGTGACCTTCGAGAGCCTGGATCACAAACCCCTGATTCTCAGGACACACTGGTAGGAGGTGTATCCATTTGCTATGGCTGCCATAACAAAATACTACAAACTGGACGGCTTAACACAAGACTTTAAAAAGAAAAGAAAAGAAAAGAAAAGAAAAGAAAAGAAAAAGAAAAAAATAAATAGGCGAGGCACAGTTGCTCATGCCTGTAATCCCAGCATTTTGGAAGACCAAGGTGGGTAGATCACTTGGACTCAGGAGTCAGCCTGGGCAACATGTGGAAACCACATCTCTACTAAAAATACAAAAAATTAGCCAGGTGTGGTGGTGCACGCCTGTAATCCCAGCTACTCATGAGGCTGAGACAGGAGCTCCTGATCACTTGAGCCCTGGAGGCGGAGGTTGCAGTGAGCTGAGATTGCATCACTGCACTCCAGCCTGGGTGACAGAGTGAGACTCCATCTCATAAAACAAAAACAGAAACAAGAAAAACAAACAAACAAACAAGCCAGGTGTGGTGCCTCATACCTGTAATCCCAGCACTTTGGGAGGCCAAGACAGAAGGATTGCTTGAGGCTAGGAGTTCAAGACCAGCCTGGCAAACATGGAGAGACCCTGGCATATTGTAGGATGTCATTTCTTTGGGATGTTCAGAACAGGCAGATCTATAAAGAAGTTTAATAGCACTGTGTGCTTTTCCAAGTGCTTTGATATTGCACCATCCAAGGAAGGCTGTGTTGATGCCATCATTGGAAGGAAAAATGAAGTCTCAGAAAGGCTGAATACCCTGACCAGTGTTACATGCAGAGCAGGGATGAGCACCTAGGCCTCTGGCCCCATGTCACAATGCCCTGCAATTGCCCATACACCGTGCTGGGCACAGCCTGTACTCAGCACGGGCTTGTTGATTGATTGACGGTAGAAGACAGCCCTGATGCTGTGGCCAAGTTCTCTAAAAATAGAGCCAAGATGGGGATTTTGCTCCAGTGATTTATTGGGCTGCTTATGGGAAAAGAGAAGTGAAGGAACCATGTTTCCTTCCTCAGACAGGGAAGAAGCTCAGGGAGGGTGTGGTCTCCGCGGAAGTCTTCTTCAGCCTGGTGTCTGGTGGAATTTTCCAGCAAACGCTGTAGCACAGAGTCAGTCCCACCTTGAGGCGAGGGGGCTGGTCTGTCGTGTTCCAGGTCAGTCAGTGCGATGGGATGACTGTGTGTCCCCCAAATTTGTGTCTTAAAATCCCACCCCCAGTGTGATAGTATTTGGAGCCATGGGACCTTTGGGTGATAATTAGGGTTAGATGAGGTCGTGAGGGTGGGGCCCTCATATTGGGATTTGTGGATTTCTAAGAGGAGGAAGAAAGAGAGATCATTCTCTCTCCACCAAAGGCAGGACACAGCAAGAAGGTGACCATCTGCAAGCCAGGAAGTGAGTCCTTACCAGGAATTGAAGCTGCTGGTACCTCAATCTTGGACTTCCCAGCCTCCAGAACTGTAAAAAAATAAATGTCTGTTGTTTAAGCCACCCAATCTGTGGCATTCTATTATGACAGCCTGAGCTGACTAATATAGTCAGTCACTGCTGTAGGCTGCTGGGGATGGAGGTGAGAAGGTAGAGTAACCTCCCAGGTGAGCAGGCTTCTGTGCAGTTGAGGGCAGTTATCTGGACATGGGGGTAACTGTGAGCCATTAACAGCCATCACACACAACACTCAGGGGATGGGTGCATTGGCCAGCATGGAGGGGAACTGGTCAGGGTCCAACAGCATCCAGGACACTCAAGTTTCCCTTGGTCTCCTGACTGTCTTCGTGGTTTCATTGCTGGGACTCCAGCCCCCTCCTCCTTGATCTTGGCCAGACAGATCAGAGAGGAGGGAGCACTAAAGGTTGTGTGGGGTCCTTCTGCCAGGCCAGAAGTGGCCTTGTGGTGTTTGTGGAATGGCCCCACCTCATTCAGACCCAAGAAGCATGGTCAGTATTAGGATTTTCCACTGACCACCAGCCCAGGACACTGCTGCTTGCCCTGAGTGTCATACGCTCTTTGGAAATCTCAGCATCTCTAGAGGTGAAAGGTTTTCTAACTTGCCTGGCTGCTGAAATTGAGCTCATACATCTGTTCTTAGTGTTTTGGCAGGTCAAGATGAGAATAAATCTGATCAGTTCTCCTCCTTTTAAAAACCCATCAATGGTTTCCCATTGTCTTTATAACAGACTAAATCTAATATGGCGGTCTCATTCTTTATTCACTGTCTCCTCCCCCTTTTAATCCCTGGTCCTCTGCAGACCGCCACACACTATAGGACATCTGTGTGTTCTGTTCTCTGTTTAGAATGTTTGCCATTGCCATCTTCTCTTTTACTAGCAATTAATTCTTCCTCTTGATCTCAGCTCATTTTCACCATCTAGTGAGCTTTCTCCGACTTCCCCCTTTTGTAGACATTCATGGTAACTTGAGCTTGGCCTTGTGAAAGGGGTGATTTTATGTTGAGTTTGATTAGTGTCGGCATCTCGTACAAGGCGTTAGCTCCATGAGGGCAAGACTGTGTCTTGCCACTCTATTCCCAGCACTTAGCAAGGCGGGCATCACGAAATATTTGTGGACTCAATGGCTGTATGTATGAATGAGAAACCCCTGGAGGATCCTGATAGATAGATACAAGGCTTTCACAGATGGTCCTCAGATCAGTGCCTCCTGAAGTCAGGAGCTGAAGGTGAGCAGATTGTCCAATTTATACCATTATTCTTATGGGAAGTGCAACACGCAGAAAATCTTAAGTACCAGGTCCAAGGTCAACAGCAAGTGTTACTGGGACTGAGACCTGCTTGTTGCAGTCATGACCACCCTTGTTCCCTGGACAATGTAGAAAAGACGCGGAGCAGTGGAATTTGTAGTATCCCAGGAAACCATATTGACATCATGATGCCCATAGGTGTCATGAGGTCAGGCAATACAATGTCCAGATCAGAGTTGTAAAATGCTCCCAAGGTTTATGAAGCCTGTGTGTTCATACATGCAACAATATATATTTTTTTATTGAGATGGAGTCTTGCTCTGTCACCCAGACTGGAGTGCAGTGGTGCAATCTCAGATCACTGTAACCTCCGCCTCCCAGGTTCAAGCGATTCTCCTGCCTCAGCCTCCCAAGTAGCTGGGACTTCAGGTGCGTGCCACCATGCCCGGCTAACTTTTTTTGTATTTTTGGTAGAGATGGAGTTTCACTGTGTTAGCCAGGGTGGTCTCAATCTCCTGACCTCATGATTCGCCCACCTTGGCTCCCAAAGGGCTAGGATTACAGGCGTGAGCCACCACACCCAGCCAACAATATCTTATTCAACCCTTTTTCAATTCAGTATCTACATATCAATGTAACAACTGGCATCTATTATTTATACTCTCATCTATATTACAGCCACTTCCAAATGCTTAGCCATGTCCATCCTCATATCTATCTCCCAAAAGGAAAAGCAGAAATAACCATTTTTAAAAAAATGTTTCTCTTTGGAACTCCCATTCGATATTCTTACCTTTATATTATCTTTATATTTACCTCTATATATATTACCTTTGTATTGCATTATACAGAAACTTTTTACACTGAAACATCTCCCTGACAGACTTAGGTACTCCCAATATTGTGGTATTTAAATCCTTCTTAAGATCTGACATCCACACATCAAGAGAAAAAGAGTACCAAAGAGGCTGGGTGTGGTAGCTCACGTTGGTAATCCCAGCACTTTGGGAGGCCGAGGTGGCTGGATCACCTAAAATCAGGAGCTCAAGACCAGCCTGGCCAACATGGCGAAACCCTGCCTCTACCAAAAATACAAAAATTAGCCGGGTGTGGTGGTGGACGCCTGTAATCCCAGCTACTTGGGGGGCTGAGGCAGGAGAACCGCTTGAACCTGGGTGACAAAGGTTACAGTGAGCTGAGATCGCACCACAGCACTCCAGCCTGGGCGACAGAGCGAGACTCTGTCTTAAAAAAAAAAAAAAAAAAAAAAAAGAATTGGGAAAAAAAGGGCAATGTAAACAAGAAAAAAAATCCAGATAGCTTAATATTTATTTTTTATTTAACTTTTATTTGAATTTTGGGGGTACGTGTGCAGGTTTGTTATGTAGGTGAACTTGTGTCGTGGGGGTTTGTGTAATACTGCCCAGCCATGCGTCAGTTGCAGAGGGAAAATTATTATAAACTAGGCCGCGAGGGCCCCACTAGGGGGCAGTCTCTGCCTTCAAAGCCATTCCCCCTCAGAGGCTCTCTCAAGAGATGCCCCTATTTGTAAAACCACAGTACTGTCATTGTTCATAATGGAAGGTGCAGCAAAGACCAGTTGGGCTCACTGAGGCCCAGAGAAGGGGTTACTTCTCCAGGTCATACATGGGATGGGGATAGGGCCCAGTTCTGGTAGATCTCCTTTCCCTTTTACATTATTGGTTTGTAATTTTTTCCCAAGGCTTTATTTTGAACTAAGTTGAAAGAATTTTACAGCAAACACTCATTTATCCACCACCTATATTCTATCATTAACGTTTTCCACACTTGCTTAATCACATTTCCATCCATCTTGCTCTCCATCCATTAATCTGTCTTATTTTTGGCACATTTCAAAGTAAACTGCAGACACCAATTCGATTTCCCCTAAACACTTCAGCATGCCCAACATCAATAGCATTCAAAATGTATTTGTAGGGTTTTTTTTTTTTTTTTTAACTTTTGAGGTGAAATGTACATACAATGATACACACAAATCTTTTTTTTTTTTTTTTTTTATTGAGACCGGGTCTGACTCTGTCACCCAAGCTGGAGTGTAGTGGTGTAATCATGGCTTACTGCAGCCTCGACCTCCCAGGCTCAATTGATTCTCCCACCTCAGCCTACAGAATAGCTGGGATTACAGGCATGAGCCACCACCCTCGGCTAATTTTTGTAGTTTTGTAGAGAGGGATTTTGCCATATTGCCAAGGCTGGTCTTGAACTCCATGGTTCAAGCAATCCTCCCGCTTTGGCCTCCCAAAGTGCTGGGATTACAGACACAAGCCACTGTGCCCAGTGATGTCTTAAGTGTACAATGGCTGAATTTTGACAAATGCATATGACTCCGTCGTTCTAACCCTTATCAAATTAATTCTCTTTTTTGATGTCACAGCTGCTGTTGAGGATCCAAGGGAAGGTATGAACCAGAGAAATGCCCTCATGTCCCCACACACCGCGGTGCATACCCATGAACTCTGGCTATTGGGATGTCCATTATACTTAAGATCCCTTAGATGACATCATACTTAATAGTTGTTCAATTTTTTTGTTTGTTTTTTTGAGGAGTTATAATGCGGTAAAGTAGAAAATTTGAAAATTGGAAATTCTTGTTTACAATTTTTTGTTATGTATTCATTGAAGAGCAAAATGTCTTTAAAAACTCAACAAACCTGCCTTATTTTGCTTTTTTAAAGTATTGTTGTAATGAAGAAGTTCCGTTAAATCATATCTCTGTGTATGGAACATCTACCGTCTTTCTCAGTGTATGACTGACAGTTGTCTGCACACCCCGTGAGGCCAGGGGAAGGGTCTCTTGCCCTTCCTTCCTTCAAAGGCTGTCAGTTTGTTAGGTTGAGGTGAGTGTCTCGGGCACTGAAATTCTGGGATACCGGACCTGAGGAGATGTAGGGAAGCTGACGTCTTGCTATTCAATATTCCTTCTCTTCTTCCCTGCTCATTTAAGTCTCATGAGAATTATCAAGGCCAGGCCAGTGTCTGAGGCCCTTAGGATGTGCTGGGCACAGTCATTGCTCCCAAATGTCTAAGGAATTGCATTGAAGTGGGCACTGCCGGGACCTGCAGGGCTGTGACTTGTGACTGCCTTTGGGGACAGTGGTCCAGCAATGTCTATTAAAGTATGTATACACATGAACATTTTGACTCTCACGTTTTCCTTTAGGAGATCTATTCTTTTAAAATGAAACACCAGCATGCAAAGAAATAAAGTCTAGAACAAGCATGTTTATTGATGTTTTCTTTGAGATGCAAATGAAACATCAGCCTAATGAAGGGGTACCCATTTGATGTGATACTAGGCAGTTGTTGGAAGCATTGAATTAGGCCAGGCGTGGTGGCTCATACCTGTAATCCCAGCACTTTGGGAGGCTGAGGAGGGTGGATCACTTGAGGCCAGAAGTTCAAAACCAGTCTGGCCAACATGGTGAAACCCTGTCTCTACTAAAAAAAATCCAAAAAATTAGCTGGGTGTGGTGGTGGGCGCCTGTAATCCCAGCTGCTCTGGAGGGTGAGACACGAGAATCGCTTGAACCCCGCAGGTGGAGTTTGCAGTGAAGAGAGATCAGGTCACTGCACTACAGCCTGGGTGGCAGAGTGAGACTCTGTCTCAAAAAGGAAAAGAAAAGAAAAGAAAAGAAAAGAAAAGAAAAGAAAAGAAAAGAAAAGAAAAGAAAAGACTGAATTAAAATGAGAAAATGAGCATGTGGGACTTCTGTAGAACTAGTGATGTTCTAATTTTTGATATGGGAACTGGTTACACAGGTGAATTTCCTTTGTGAGAATTCAAGCTGTAAAATTGTGATTTATACACTTTTCTATAGGTATATTATACTTCCTATACTTTTATTATTTAAAAGTGTGCTAAAAATTCTAGATAGCTAAAAACAAAACACCAATGGATTAGAGCTACAGATATTGATCTAAAGCAGCGGTTGCCAAATTGGCCTGCTGCCTGTTGTTTTTTGTTTTTTGTTTTGAGACGAAGTCTCGCTCTGTCGCCCAGGCTGGAGTGCCGTAGCATGATCTCGGCTCACTGCAAGCTCCGCCTCCCGGGTTTACGCCATTCTCCTGCCTCAGCCTCCCGAGTAGCTGGGACTACAGGCGCCCACCACCACACCTGGCTAGTTTTTTTTTTCGTATTTTTTAGTAGAGACGGGGTTTCACTGTGTTAGCCAGGATGGTCTCGATCTCCTGACCAAATAAAGTTTTGTTGGAACACAGCCACATCCATTCATTGACATATTGCCTATGGCTGCTTTTGTGACACAATGGCAGAGTTCACTGCGTAGTTGTGAGAAAGCTTGTACAGTCTGCAAAATGTAAAATATTTGTTCTCTGGCCTTTACTGAAAACACTTGGCAGTCCTTGAACTAGAGGAACATCTATGGTTAAGTGAAAGGGTTAGGTTGCGTGAAAACATATTTAGTATGATCTCATTTTGAAGAAATAAGCAACAGCAACAGACACCTCCTACGTGTGAAGTTTCGTTTGTGTGTTTTATAACCTATGTGTGAAGAAAGGTGTTTACAACCAACCAGGTTGTAAACACTGAGATCGCAGCAGGATCGGGAGTGAAGAGGCTGTGTCGGGGAGGAGGATTGTGTCGTGTTTCTATAGTTTTTATTACCTGTTTCTCGGGTTGATTGCAATACATATCATTTCCGCAATTTTTGAAAAAGAAAACCAGAAAAATCTCCAAATAGGAACAATGAACAGAAATAAATTGTCTCAATAACAATAGCAGAAAAAAAAAAAAAGAATGATAATGCCCCAGTGTTGGGGTGTTGGTTGCTTGAGGAGGGTTGTTACGTGGTTCTCAGCTTGAGCAGAGCTGGGCCCAGGCCCTGTCTGGGTATTTTTGAGTTTTTATTGTCACTAGCTTCCATCTTGTGTAGCATCTGCCTTGTGAGCTGGGCCTGTTCTCCGAGTTTCATGGTGTTTGATATTTTTCTGCCTTCTTGCAGCATGGTCGCTAGCATCATCCTTGCTGAGTCGCATATGTACTGGGAACCACCTCCTCTTGTCTGTGCCTCTCACCTGGCAGGTCCACAGTAAACTGCCCCCTGCCCTCCCAGGCCCACCCCACCTCCAAGTCTGAGTTCTTTGACTTAAATTTCAAACACTCTGGTGCCTTCCAGTCCTGTTTCCCATGGGCTGTGGCTTCCCAACCCTCAGTTTCAGTTGAAGCTAATTTTTTTTTTTCCCCCAGAAATCACTGTGGGCCCTGGCTGCTCCAGGTGTGGTCTGGGGACCAGCCGCATCCCATCGACATTACCTGGGAGCTTGTTAGCAATTCGGGATCTCAGCTGCCTCTCCAGGCCTGCTGAATCAGAATCTGCATGTTAACAACCTCCCCTGGGGATCTGTAACAGTTGAGCAGCCCTGCTGCAGGGACCGCGGTGAGACGGGAAGAATGCGTCTTTTCCACTAGATGGCAGGCGTTACCCACACTCGGCTCCTGTGCCGCCCACCACAGGTGGACGTGCCGGGGGTGATGTGAACCTCCAGCCCCACGTTGGCCGTGGCCCCTTACCAGTCATGAAGCTTGGGTGTCAGTCCCGCTAGGGCCGGAATCCTCTTTCATCGGTGACCTGCACCTACCTGCATGTCCTGGCCTGGTGCAGCATGAGCTCCTGGCTTGAGCCATTTGTGTAAAGTGACCCAGAGCCTTTCTTTCTTCCCTGCCTTACCTTTGTCCCCTACCACCTGGAAGGTGAAGGCATGTCTCTGGGGAGCTTCCTAGTCAATAGCCTCTGTATTGTGGCTTGCTGCAAGTCTCTGCTAATTACAGGCTAGTGTGGTCTGTGATTACAGTGGGCTTTGGAGTCTGGTCTGGGTTTGAATCCTGCCTTTCCCACTCCTCCAACAAGTATTTGTTGGGGGCCTCCCCTGTGCTGTGCACTGCTTACAGGCAAGGCCCCTGCGCTTATGGCCTCTGCCTTCTTTCTAATGATGGGAGATGAAGAGGAAGCAAACAAAACACTTTGAGAAAACAATCAAGACTATCAAGGAAATAAAATAGTGGCATGATGTGATAGAGGGTGGCCAGTGGGCTGAGTGTGATTAGCAGGGATGATGGCGTTTAGTTGAGACCTCAGGGACCAGCAGGAGGGAGCCAGCTTGCTGAAAATTCCAGGGAAGAGTACGCCAGGCAGAGGGAGCGGCAGAGGCCGAGGCCAGAGGGAAGAGTGAAGCAGCAGGCTTGTGAGTGACAGGAACTGACAGCCAGTGGCGGTGACTGGAGCCTAGGGATGGGGAGGGGCGGGTGATGGTGGAGGAAAGGCAGGGACAGCCCATTAGGCTTTGTAAGCCCCATGGTGGACTTGGTTTCTTTCTAAGTGCGTAGAAATTTAGATCCCAGGAGTATCTGAAGGACATCATGCAAGGTCAGTGTGCTTAGGCCCCACGACCACCCAGTGGGAGCAGTCATTTTATTTTTCTCATTTTACAAAGGAGAAAACAGAGCCTTCAAAAATCTGAGCCTGGTGTGGTAGCCTGTGGCTATGGTCCCAGTTACTCAGGAAGCTGAAGCAGGATGATCAGTTGAGGCCACGAGTTTGAGACCAGTCTCAGCAACACAGTGAGAAAAAAAAAAGTCTTAAGTATTAGCTGGGCAGGCCGGGTGCGATGGCTCATGCCTGTAATCCCAGCACTTTGGGAGATCAAGGCGGGTGGATCACGAGGTCAGGAGTTCGAGACCAGCCTGATCAACATAGTGAAACCTCGTCTCTACTAAAACTACAAAAAAATTAGCTGGGCATGGTAGTTTAAAGCCTGCAGTTCCAACTACTCGGGAGGCTGAGGCAGGAGAATTGCTTGAACCTGGGAAGCAGAAGTTGCAGTGAGCTGAGATTGTGCCACCGCACTCCAGCCTGGGTGACAGAGTGAGACTCCATTTCAAAATATAAATATATAAAATAAAATAAAATAAAAATTAGATGGGCATGGAGGCATGCACCTGTAGTCCCAGCTACTTGGGAGGCTGAGGTGGGAGGATGACTTGAGCCCAGGAGTTGGTGGCTGCGGTGAGCTATGATCTCACTACTGCACTGTAGCCTGGGTGACAGAGCGAGACCCTGTCTCTCCGTCTAAAAAAAAAAAAAAGAATTTGACCACCTGCCTCTAGTCACTAAGGCAGTGCATGGAGGAGGCTGGATTTGTACCCTGGATCCATCCGTCTGGCAGGTTGTAACACATTAGGTCAGATGTTGGAAAGATACAGTTTAAGACTATGAGACATTGGAACGTAAGAAACACCCAGCATGCCAGCAGGGAGAGGAAGGAGATGGTTCAGCATTGGTAGTTCCCGTAGTCTTATCCTGCAGTGGCTTTAGGGCACAGGTTGGGAGTAGTTTCGCCTCAAGGTCTTGGAGAAGACCAGCTTTTCATTTGCCTGTGTTGCCCCAGCACTGTGGGGTTAGAATCTTTCTTGTGATCGGAGTTTAGAGAAGGGAGGGAGCAGTGGGCTGGATGCATTCCAGGTAGCTCCCTGGAGAAGGCAGGAGAGGCACAATTTAGAAGGGTGAGGGAAGGGAGGAGGGCCAGTGGCTGACGCTTACTGAGCCCTTGCTGTGAACCCAGCACAGTGCTAGCCATCATGGGACACAAAAGCCTGTGCAAGATGCAGTCCCAGCTCCTGAGCAGCCTCGCTGTCTGGTTGGGTTTCATCTGCTTTACCACTACCAACAAAACCAAGGGACGGACACCTGTTACTGATAGTAACCACCAGGCACCGGGCGAAGCATGCTGCCCAGCCATGTCGTGTAATCCTGTCAACAACCTGTAGTCCCAGCTAGTTGGCAGGGAGAGAGTTACTGATAGCATCTCCGTTTTACAGATGAAGAAATTGAGACACAGAGAAAGAGGTTAAATAACTTGCC
Source organism: Chlorocebus sabaeus (assembly GCF_047675955.1). Classification (NCBI taxonomy): domain Eukaryota; kingdom Metazoa; phylum Chordata; class Mammalia; order Primates; family Cercopithecidae; genus Chlorocebus; species Chlorocebus sabaeus. The sequence goes on from NC_132908.1 coordinate 21,963,311, forward strand.
CAAGCCACACAACTAGGAAGATGTGGAGCTGGGACTTGAATCTAACTATGTCATTCCAGATAATTATGCTCTTGGACACCCTCTTATCCTGGCACTAAATGCATCAGTGGAGTGGTGATGGTACATGATATTAGTAGCAGCCACGTTTACTTCTTTCTTTCTTTCTTTCTTTTTTTTTTTTTTAATATATATAACAGAGTCTCACTCTGTCGCCCAGGTTGGAGTGCAGTGGCACAGTCCCAGCTCACTGTAACCTCTGCCTCCATGGTTCCAGCGATTCTCCTGCCTCAGCCTCCCAAGTAGCTAGGACTACAGGCATGTGCCACCATGCCCAGCTAATTTGTTAGTATTTTTAGTAGAGACAGGGTTTCATCGTGTTGGTCAGGCTGCCTGACTTCAAATGATCTGCCCACCTTGGCCTCCCAAAGTACTGGGATTACAGGCGTGAGTCACCGTGCCCTGCCACAGCCACGTTTTCTTTTTTTTTTTAAAAATTATACTTTAAATCCTAGGGTACATGTGCACAACGTGCAGGTTGGTTTGTTACATATGTATACATGTGCCATGTTGGTGTGCTGCACCCATTAACTCGTCATTTACATTAGGTATATCTCATAATGCTATCCCTCCCGACTCCCCCCACCCCACAACAGGCCCCAGTGTGTGATGTTCTTCTTCTTGTGTCCAAGTGTTCTCATTTTTCAATTCCCACCTATGAATGAGAACATGCGGTGTTTGGATTTTTGTCCTTGCAATAGTTTGCTGAGAATGATGGTTTCCAGCTTCATCCATGTCCCTACAAAGGGCATGAACTCATGCTTTTTTATGGCTGCATAGTATTCCATGGTGTATATGTGCCACATTTTCTTAATCCAGTCTATCATTGATGGACATTTGGGTTGGTTCCAAGTCTTTGCTATTGTGAATAGTGCCACAATAAACATACGTGTGCATGTGTCTTTATAGCAGCATGATTTATAATCCTTTGGGTATATACCCAGTAAAGGGGTAGCTGGGTCAAATGGTATTTCTAGTTCTAGATTCTTGAGGAATTGCCACACTGTCTTCCACAATGGTTGAACTAGTTTACAGTCCCACCAACAGTGTAAAAGTGTTCCTATTTCTCCACATCCTCTCCAGCACCTGTTGTTTCCAGACTTTTTAATGATCGCCATTCTAACTGGTGTGAGATAGTATCTCATTGGGGTTTTGATTGGCATTTCTCTGGTCATCAGTGATGATGAGCATTTTTTCATGTGTCTGTTGGCTGCATAAATGTCTTCTTTTAAGAAGTGTCTGTTCATATCCTTTGTCCACATTTTTATGGTTTTTTTTTTTTTTCTTGTAAATTTGTTTAAGTTCTTTGTAGATTCTGGATATTAGCCCTTTGTCAGATGGGTAGATTGCAAACATTTTCTCCCATTCTGTAGGTTGCTGTTCACGCTGATGGTAGTTTCTTTTGCTGTGCAGAAGCTCTTTAGTTTAATTAGATCCCATTTGTCAATTTTGGCTTTTGTTGCCATTGCTTTTGGTGTTTTAGACATGAAGTCCTTGCCCATGCCTATGTCCTGAATGGTATTGCCTAGGTTTTCTTCTAGAGTTTTTATGGTTTTAGGTCTAACATTTAAGTCTTTACTCCATCTTGAATTAATTTTTGTATAAGGTGTAAGGAAGGGATCCAGTTTCAGCTTTCTACATGTGGCTCACAACCACCTTTTCTAAAACCCTTCCAAATGCCTGGCTTTTGCTAGGAACTCTACAAGCGTTCTTTCAGGTAATCCTCCTAACAACTTTTGCTATTGCCCGTAGTCCTTATCTCTATTATACAGTGAGGAAACTGAGACTTTGCTTCATATGACTCCATTTTCCCCAACACTTCCTACTAGCCTGTTTTGCTGCTTTGGGAGTATGAGAGTCAGTGTTTGCTGGACTGTGAGGCTGAAGATGATAACATTTCTTCAAATTGGCCTGTTTTTCCTTCCTTCCTTCCTTCCTTCCTTCCTTCCTTCCTTCCTTCCTTCCTTCCTTCCTTCCTTCCCTCCCTCCCTCTTTCTTTCTTTCTCTTTCTTTCCCTCTTCCTTCCTTTCCTTCCTTCCTTCCTTCCTTCCTTCCTTCCTTCCTTCCTTCCTTCCTTCCTTCCTTCCTTCCTTCCTTCCTTCTTTTTTGCAGGAAGACAGATTTCATTGGCCAAGATCTGCCCAAGAGGGCAGATAAGTTACTAGGTTGTGAGAAGCAGGTGGAGGGAGAAGACTTTCTCTCCAAACCTCACTGTGTTAGGACCAGGGAATGGGTTATGTGAATCTGGCAACCCTGTCCCACCCAGGACCTGCACCCTTTACCACTACCTTGGCACACCCGGACCTGCACCCTTAGCCACTACTCTAGCACATCTGGGACCTGCACTCTTAACTACTACCCTGGCCTGCCTCGTTGAGTGGCCCAGGGAACATCTAGAAGCTGAAAGAGAGAGAGGGATAAAATCAAGCTCACAGCAGTATCCTGAGAAAGTGTTCTCACTTAAAAATGCAAAGATGCTCACAGAGTATTCAGGTTGCACTGGAAAACTCCAGAAACAAAGTGGTTTGTGCACATGGAAGGAAGCAGAATCAACTTCCCACCTTAGCCTTGTGGGTGCTGAGCCCACAAGGCCTGTGTATCACTTAGGGAATCACAGTCACTATGTGCATCATGGAATAAGGGATTTACTGTACATATTAGACCTTATGCAAGCTTGGAGATGCCGGAGATGGGAAGATCTGGAGGGGTGGTTCAGAGGAAGAGCAGTGGTGCAGGTGGACAAGTTGGAGTTTGTAGGGGATCCAAGAAGCCAAGCACGTTGAGCCGCTGACATAGATGTTGATGAATTTCATGAAGCTTCTATAGGCAGTGGTTTCACCTTTGGGTAACCCAGTACAGGCATGTCGACAGCCTTCCACTTATTTAAAGACGGTTCATAGCTGTCCCAGAATTTTTTAATTCCCAAGTGAGGCAGCCCCAACTCCTTCAGCCGTCTGCTTTCTAATCCCTAATCCACAACCCACAACCTTAAACACATGATGGGTCCAGGTATGCCATCATTGATGTCAACCCAGAACTCTTCCTAAACAACACTCCAGTTGGAGTAGCTTCCTTTTAAAGCAGGGTGCCCAGAGTGAAAGAGAATCCACCTGTGTTGCCGAGGAGAGAAGGATTGTCACCTCCCTTGTTCTAAATCAGCTGTTTGCAAACCTTTCAGCCTCCAGCCCATTTAGGTTTTATGTAACACACACACGCGCACTGCACAAACAAGCACACACACATATTGCACAAACAAGCACACACACATATTGCACAAACAAGCACACACTTACAACCAAAACCAAAGTGCCATGAATTAATGCTTACTTCTACTTATGCTCGCCACACACTCTGATACATTCTCCTCTCTTTTATGGCCCTCTTTTCTGTTCATTTCCATTCTATTTCCTTTAAGAAACCCTTTAAGGAAAATGCTCTTACTCTGCAAATTGATTTCACTAACGATTGGCAAATGTGTCATGACCCGCCGCTTGGAAAACACTGTCCTAGACAACAAAATTCTGTTTCTCTATCCTGAGATGACACTACTCTTTTGGCGGGCCTGGGGGTACCACCAGCCACATCGCACTGTTGACTTATCTTGGGTTTATGATCAGTTAAAGCTCTCTTGTCTATCACATCAGGTGCTGCTAGCCTGCAGGTCCCACATCCTTGTGCAGGACTTTTTTTTTTTTTTTTTTTGAAACTCCAGGATGAACTCTGATGCATTTCATCTTGTAGGGTTTGGCCTTTTGCTCCACGGCCAGGCTGAGAGCTTTTGAGTCTTCCTGTTCTTGTGCCGAGTATCTTTTGGATGTCACCTTCTTCACATCATTCTCTGTGCCACTTGTTCTGCCCTCGTTACTTTTGAAAAGATAGTTTATTACTCATAGTTCCCGCAAGGAGCAGGCGTGCCACTCTATGCAAGACCACACAGGGAAGCAGCAGGGTCTGCCGGGAGGCAGAGGAAGTGGGAAGAAAACGTAGCAGGTGCCTTTGCTGCTGTGTCTGTGAGAAGGAGCAGGTAGGGTGGGAAAGCAGCCTTACAGCTGTCTGGTTTGAATGATCTCAGCAGACTCTGGGTGTAGGGGCTGTCTCTCTAGTTGCCTGATACCTGATACCTGTTGCTTTTACCTGGGGTAATTAGTGCAGGCTAATTACCGGGACCTGCACCCAGAGTGTAAGAGCCCCATGTAGGAGGTGGTTGGAGGTTTGGGCTTTGGATTGGTCGGTTTGCATATGAAAGGTGCCCTTGCAGGTGAGTTCTTCTGTCTCTAGGAATGGGCTAACCCTGGGACAGACAGTTTCTCCAGAGTCAGTAAGGCTCCGAGACACCAAAGCATCAGAAATACAGAAAATAGAGCCAGGTGCAGTGGCTCATGTCTGTAATCCCAGAGACTCAGGAGGCTGAGGTGGAAGAATCACTTGAGGCAAGGAGTTTGAGACCAGCCTGGACAACCTAGTGAGACCCCTGTCCCTAAAAAAAATTAAAAATAAAATTACCCAGGCATGGTAGTGCAGCATGCCTGTAATCTCAGCTACTCAAGTGGCTGAGGCAGGAGGATCGCTGAGCCAAGGAGTTTAAGGAAAGAGGCTGGGTGCAGTGGCTCACACCTGTAATCCCAGCTCTTTGGGTGACTGAGGCAAGTGGCGAGTGACTCACGAGGTCAGGAGAGGGAGACCATCCTGGCCAACATGGTGAAACCCTGTCTCTACCAAAAATACAAAAATTAGCTGGGCATGGTGGCGGGCACCTGTGATCCCAGCTACTCAGGAGGCTGAGGCAGGAGAATCGCTTGAACCTGGGAGGCGGAGGTTGGAGTGAGCTGAGATTGTGCCAATGCACTCCAGCCTGGGTGATAGAGCCAGATTGCGTCCAAAAAAAAAAAAAAAGAAAAAAAAAAAAAAGGAGAGAGAGAAAGAAAAAGAAAGAAAGAAAGAAAGAGAAAATTAATAGACCTTAAACTATTTTATTTAATTATTTTATCAAAATAGTATAGGCATAGAGTTAAAAATGCCATTGTGCATTGAAGAGCTCAGGACGAGAAACAATGTCCCCTACTTGAGAATCAGAATCATCTAGAGAGTGCCCCACCCTCAGAGTTTCTGATTTAGTAGACATTGAAGAAAGAATTTGAATTTCTAACAGGTCCCCAGAGGATGCTGGTGTGTTCACCCTCTTGTTACCAGAAAGGGGTCCCGATCCAGACCCCAAGAGAGGCTCTTAGGTCTTTTGCAAGAAAGAATTCGAGGCAAATCCATAAAGTGAAAGCAAGCTTATTAAGAAAGTAAAGGAATAAAGCATGGCTACTCCATAGGCACAGCAGCCCTAAAGCTGCTGGCTTGCCACTTTCAAGGTCATTTCCTGATTATATGCTAGACAAGGGGTGGATTATTCATGAGTTTTCTGAGAAAGGGGTGGGCAGTTCCCGGAACTGAGGAGTCCTCCTCTTTTTAGACCATGTAGGTAACTTCCCAACGTTGCCATGGCATTTGTAAACTGTCATGGCGCTAGTGGGAGTGTCTCTTAGCATGCTAATGCGTTACAATTACTGTATCATGAGCAGCAAAGACAACCAGTCGTCACTTTTGTTACCATCTTGGTTTTGGAGGCTTTTGACCTACTTCATTACCACAGTCTGTTTTATCAGCAAGGTCTTTGTGACCTGTACCTTGTGCTGATGTCCTGTCTCATTCAGTGACTTAGAATCCCTTAACTGCCTAAGAATGCAGCCCAGCAGGTCTCACCCTTACTTTACCCAGTCCCTATTCAAGATGGAGTCACTCTGGTTCGAACACCTCTGACACTCTGAGAACCATTGCATTGGAAGACACCATTTTCAACTCTTTAAACTCTTTCTTCGGGCACTTGAGCTCTAAATTTTAATCACATGCTCTGTCTCCGTGTCATTTCACTATTTCATGGCTCTGACTTCCTGAGAAGGTTTTAACTCTTTGATGTAATCCCTCTAGTTCTCTTCCCCTTACATCTAGCATGGGGTTACTGACATTTGTAGTTCACTCGTTCAAAAAAAAGTGATTATTAAGCATATTTTACATGTCACGCATTGACTTAGTCACTGGAAATTTGTCAGAGAACAAGCCAAAGTCCTGCCCTCATGGAGCTTACATTTTAGTGCAGGGCTTGACAAACTTTTTCTGTGACGGGCCAGACAGGCTTTGGAGTTATCTGGTCACTGTCACAACTACTCAACTCTGCCATTGTAACACAGAAGTGGCCACAGACAGTGTGCCAATGAATGGGTGCGGGTGTGTGCCAGTAAAACTTTATTTACAAAAACAGGCAGGAGGCTGGATTTGGCCCTTGGGCTGTAGTTTGCAGAGGCAGGCCTCTGTTGTAGTGTGTGAGAAGACAAAGTAAGTAAATAAGTAAAATACGAACAGTAAGCTAAGGAGAAAAAAAAAAAAAAAAAAAACAGAAAAAGAGGATGGGAAGGATGTAGGAGGGGACTGGACCTGCACATTTAGATATGATGGCAAGCAGGCAGTCACTGCGATGGGGACATTGAGTAAAGACTTTCAAAGGAGATGAAGGAGGGAGCCATTCATCTCCCTGACAGAAGAGCATTCCAGGCACAGTAACAGCCAGTGCAAAGGCCCTGTGGCATGAGCATGTTTGGTGTGCTTGAAGAAACAGCAAGGAGTCTCATGTGTCTGAGTGGGACAAGTCAAGGGGAGGGAGCAGGAGAGGAAAGCGGAGGAGACAGAGAGGCGGCTGCTGAGGGCTTTGTGATCCTTGGGAGCGAATTTGTCTTTTCTCTTAGTCCAGTGGGAATCCATTGTTGTGACTCTAGTAGTTGTAATAGTTCCTTTAAGTTTTACTTATTTTTAGCTACAGGTTTTCACTGTATCGCTCAGCCTGGAGTACAGGGGCACAATCACTGCTCACTGCAGCCTCAAACTCCTGGCCTCAAGCAATCCTCCTGCCTCAGCCTCCTGAGTAGCTGGGATTGCAGGCACACACCACTATGCCCAGCCGAATTTTTAAAAATTTTATAATAGAGGTGGGATCTGGCTATGTTGCCCAGGCTGGTCTGAAACTCCTGGCCTCAATCATCCCTCCTGCCTCGGCCTCCCAAAGTGCTGGGATTGCAGGTGTGAGCCACTGCACCTGGCTATTTAAGTTATATATTTGCAACTCCATTTCTTGCTTTCTTAATGGTGGGCAGTATCTCTTAACTTACTCTTTTGTAGAGCATTTTTATGTACATGATATCATTTACTCCCTGTGAGATAGATGTGAATATTGTCCCTATCCTGTAGAGGAGGCAACTGAAGCTCAGAAAGGTTAAATGACTTGGCCAGGTTCATATAGCTGGTAAGTGCTGGTGTTGGAATTTAAATCCAGGTTTGTCTTAATATGGAGATCTTAGCACCTGCTTTATATCAAGAGACAATCCTTTAGGGATACTGGGAAACCTGTGGCTTTTGGACAATAAATTAAAAACCCTTTCCCAAGGAGGGGAGCTGTGTGTATATCAATCAAACAAAATGAGAACTATTCTGAGAGGGAGGAAAAGGCTCTTTTCTGTGGGAACGCTGACCAAGCCACTGACAGCTCATTTATGTGATGCTGGTGCGGTTTGACATTCATAGTACAAGACTTGCATGCAATTAGCACGAATCGTTCTAATAGTCTCTTGAAAACATTTGGAATTTTCCCTCTGTCTGGCCTTGTGCATGATGTAAACATGGCTTTATTTAGTTGGTCATCCATCCCAGAATAGTGTGGTCTGCATCTGTCTGCATTACTGTGGTCTGATTGAGGTCTTGTTTTCCTGGAGGGCAGAGACTGTTGTGTAGGCTTGCTTTGTGGATCCTCCTCCCAGCCAGGATCATTTGTCGCAAACCCGATGGCAGCCTCTCTCTTCAGCGCATGACAATTTCTCCAAGTGTAAGCCGGGGTCCTGTTAAGTATGCAATGCAAATGAAATGTAAATGAGGGGCCCTCTTGGGCATAGGCCGGGAGGCCAGAGCTCTGGGGACTTCTGCACCCCTCCTCTGAGTTGCCTAATGAAGCTGACAGTTCCTTTCACAATCGTCTTCTCCACCCACCAAAGGCCTCTTAATGAGGGCAGAAGCTGACTGCTCTGAAACCCCTTCAGACACCTGGTGATTGGAAGCTGGAGAGACAGTGAGCTTTAGATGGGCTGTCAGCCGCTGCTGAGTCCTCATCAGCTGCCTGCTGGGTTCTGAGAAGCACTAGGGAAGGAAGGGAGATGGCCCTGGAACTGACTGCTATTGTCTGTTCCTCCTCCCCTGATGAGCTCCATGCGGCAGCCACGGATGGCTGGGTTTGGGCTCTCACGTCGGCTTCTCTGGCCCTTGCTGGGTGCCTGCTTCAGCTCAGAGAATGTGGCTTCGCAGGGACTTGGAATAAGAGCTGAGAGCCTGTTCCCCCAGTCGAGGATCAACGCTCCTTTGATTTCATTTCTTCTTTCCAGACGAATTCACTGTCTTAGACTGTTGTTGGAGAAATCCCGACGTAAGCAGTCTTTCAAATTGGGGAAAGAAAAGTGAACCAATCTGAAATCATGGAATGGTTGGTGGAGAAGGACAAGTAGGCATAGCCACAAAGAGCCCGTAGTCCCAAAGGATGTTCCAGTGCATCTTTCTGCTTATTTCTTCTAGATTTTTAGGGGTGTGTGGTGTGCAATGCTGTTTGCTTGACAGAATAATTTCAATCTCTCTCTCTCTCTCTAAGTATAAATTTCCTGCACTACAACAGCCTACTAAGTGCCAGGCACAGTGCTGGGCTCTTTACCTGCATCAACCCATTTTGTCTCCATTTACAAATGGGGAAACTGAGGCTCAGAGAGGTTAATTGACTTGCTCAAGGTCAACTGGGCTTCCGTGTGGCAGAACTGGAGTTTGGTCCCAGGTCTGTTTGCGTCTAACACCCAGCCCCTTAACCACTTTGCCAAATTGAGAATTTGGGAATTAAAGTGGTGATTTCAGCTCAGGGATGGGTGTGCTTTCTTTCAGCCTTGCAGCAAATGTACATCTTCTTTCTCTTTTCCTCTTTGAAGCTGCCAGCCTCTCCCTTGGGGTTCTCCTTGGCTCTGGCCATGATTTCCCCAGCTTCCTCATCCATACCTCCTGGCATCAGACTGACCTGGGCTAATCACCATCTCTGCCTGTCAGTAGCTCAAGAGGCAGCTTATATACAGGTTTCCCTAGAAAGATGATGGGCAGACTGACACTGGGATTGAAATGTCTTGTCTCCAGCGTTCTTGAACAGGGGCAACAATGCCCACTGGGTCTCCAGGCATGGAGTCTAAAAGTGAATGCCAAATACCTGTGATACAGGGTGGATGTTTTATCCCCACCAAATCTCATGTTGAAATGTGATCCCCAGTGTTGGAGGTGAGGCCTCGTGGGAGGTGCTTGGGTCATTTTGGGTCATGGCAGACACCTCATGGCTTGGTGCCTTCCACATCACCTAAGTGAGTTCGCGCTCCGAGTTCACTCGAGATCTGGTTGTTTAAAAGAATTTGGCACCTCCCCCCTCTTGTTCTTGTTCCTGCTCCTGCCATGTGATCCATGGGCTCCCCCTTCTCCTTCTGCCATGATTGGAAGCTTCCTGAGTCCTTCACCAGAAGTGGGTGCCAGCACCATACTTCCTGGACAGCCTACAGAACCATGAACCAAAATAAACCTCTTTTCTTTATAAATTACCCAGCCTCAGGTATTCCTTGAGAGCAACGCAAACAGATGAACATAGCCTATTTCCATAGCCTTGCTATTGATGAGTCTTGGGCCCGTGGTTCATGCACAGGGGCCAGATCCAGCCCTCACCTCGTGAGCAGATTCAAGTATGTCTTTCCCTGATTATTTATGGCCAATAAAATGGAGGATGATGGTTGTGGTGGGTGTCTATGATCAGGGCTCAATAAATATTTGTTGAAAACACAAATTTAAACAAGAAGAAGACAGGACCTTGCCCATAAGTGTTATATAGTTGCAGATCTTTATCTTGGATTGTTCAGACTCTGCACTTCTCTGGCAGGCACTCTTTCGGGAATGGGAAGGGCCAACAGTCCTTCTTTGGTCCCATTGGATCCCTATGTCAACCCTATGAAGTAATACTATCCCATACTTACTACTATTTCAGCCTTACAGAAGGGAAAAATGCAGCTCAGAGAGGTGAATTCACTTGCCCAAAGTCCCATAGCTAGGGAGTGGTGGGACTTGAATTAAAAATACAGATGCGATTGATTCTAAAACCAGGCTGTTAAATACAGATGTGATTGATTCTAAAGTCAGCTTTCCTGGGGAACACAAAGATCTTTCCCTTTATACCTCATTCATTCATTCATTCATTAACTTGTTCTTTAGTCTCCCCTGTATGGGAGGTCATTTGCTAGACACTGGATGGCTGTAGGAATGAATATGATTCTTTACATACTGAGTATTTCATAGCCCTACTAAGAGAGAAGAGGAGAGAGCTCACTATAAAAGTGGGGATTGGTGAAGAGATAATGGAGTAGGAAGCACATGCTGTGGGAGTTGCCAGGGGATGAGAGGTTAATTCCAACCCATGGGGCTGGGGTAGGCTTCACAGAGGCAAAGGCAGTGGGTTTAGTTCTGGATGGGGCGGAGATCTAACGCTTATTGAAGGCTTGCCCCTTGCTAGGACTCAGCTCGGTGGGTGCTTTGTCTATTTTCTACTTTGAAAGATGAATAGAAACTTTCATGGTCTTTTGCCCTCTGAAATCCACCCGTCACACCCAGACACAGGCATCGTTCTAAAATGTAAATCAGGACATGTCACCCCCCTGCTTAAATGATTCCAAGGCTTCTCAGCGCTTCCAACGGAAACCTAAACTCCTCAGTCCTGCTCTAAGAGCCTGCAGATTCTGCTTCCTTCAGCCTCTTTCCAACCTTGTTTGTTCTCTTGCCCATGAGAGCCACATCTCTGAGCCACCGAATATTTTTCCTTCCTTCTTGCACTTGCTCTTCCCTCAGCCTGGGTTGCTTTTCCTTGGGCTGTATGTGTTGCCAACTTTCCAGTAGCCTTCTGTCATCACTAAATGTCACCGTCTCAGAAAGCCTACCTCTGAGTCTTATCTAAAGAAACTCCTCCCAGTCACTCCCTATCCCATTACTCTGTTTGCATTTATCACCCTCTGTCATTATGTGGTTTATTTATTTGCCTCTTGCCTGTTTCCCTCCACTGGATGGAGAGCAAGAACCTTCCTTATTTTTCATGCCACTTTGTGGTAGTGCAGTGCACAACTGACATGTACAGATGCACAATTAGAGTTTGCTGAGTAAATGGTTAAATAGGTAAAAAAAAAAAAAAAAAAAAAAAAAGAAAGAAAGAAAAAAAGAAAAAAAAAGATGGGCTGCTAGGCAGAAGTGTCACCACACGAATGAACCTTGAAGGTTACCATGAAATGTATTTTCATGTATGTTTAGACCATAGATCGTAGCTGTGAAGTCTGATTAATGCCTGAATCAGACATTGAATGACTTGAATAAATAGTGAAAAAGTTGGACTTCTAGGCTGAAGTGTAACCACATAAGAGAACCATGAATGTTACCATGAAGGTGCCTTGGGTTTCTGGTGTGTTCAGACCGTAGATTGTAGCTATGAAGTCTGATTCATGCCAGCTCACAGAAGAGCTTGCTCAAGCACGCTAGGGATTTGGTGAGCCATTGTAGGTGGTAATGACCTGATCTAGTTACCATGGGTGACAATTAAAAAGAAGGATTAAAGATGTAAGGGACTAGAGCTGTAGAGACGCATCCAGGAACTATTGATCCCTGTAGGATAGATGAGATGAAACACACTTGAATTAAGGAAGTGGAAGGATAAGAATAAATGGATGTAGAGGATCAGGGAGAGGATGGAGGAGTCAGGACTAACAGAGATTTCCGACTCAGGTAGATATGTGGATAGTGAGCATGACAGCCAATCAGGGTTAGAAGTCACAGAAGCTTACTAGAGGGGAAAGGTAATCATCTTGCTTTTGAATATGTTGAGCTGTTTTTGGGTTGCACGGGTGACTGTGTCCAGTAGGCAGAGGAGTCTGTATATCCAGAGATCCAATTGGAAAAACAGAGCCAACAGTATGGATGCAGGGGTCACCGGCCCTAACAGTGGGAGCTGAATTCTTTGAGTGGGTCAGGAATTAGTGCAGCGTTGTAAGAGCAGGAAGGTTCAGGCTCTGGGAAATGGAGCCACTTCAGTGGTCAGTGGAGCAAGAGGAGCCAGTGAAGGAGAATTTAAAAAATAGTGCTTTTAAGTCCAGGTACAGTGATTCGTGTCTGTAATCACAGCACTTCGGGAGTCTGATGCAGAAGGCCGCTTGAGCCCGGGAGTTCGAGACCAGCCTGGACAATAAAGGGAGACTCTATCTCTACAAAAAAAAAAATTTTTTTAATGTAACCAGTGTGGTGTTGCACGCCTGTGGTCCAAGGCACTGGGGAGGCTGAGGTGGGGGGAGCCCTTGAGCCCAGAAATTTGAGGCTGCAGTAAGCTATGATTGCACCACTGCACTCTAGCCTGGGTGGCAGAGTGAGACCCTATCTCATATAATTATTATTGTAGTTCTTTTAGAGAATGAAGGGGAACCAGACAAGTAAATGGTCATAGAAGCCACGGGAAGAGAGAGTTCAAGAAAGTGGATATGGCCAGCACCATAGATGCTGCCAACTGGTAATGATAAACACCAGGCTAAGAATTAAACAAAGTCACTGGATTTGGCCATTTAACTTAGGGACTTGGGAAGTGCTCTTTCAGTGGCATAGTAGGAATTAAAAGGCAGGATGCTGGAAAGCCTGGATGCTGGATGTTGAGGAGGGAAGTAGAGGGGATGTGGAAAGAGGAGTGTAGACAACTCAGGAGAATTTGGGTTGTGGAAGAAAAGGGCCAGGGAAGGCATCTTAGAAGGAAGTTATTTCTGAGAGGCATTTGAGCAGTTTATAGCATGAATGGAAGAAAACAAGGTGCCTGGGAACAGGGATAAGAATTAAGCAGAAGGGGTCCAAGGCTTTGTCTTCAGGCAGATAGGTGTTCAAGTTTCAGCTCTGCCGCATGCTAGCTGTGGGACTTCGGACAAGTTAATGAAGCCCCATGAGTCTCAGCGTCCTCATCTGGTGAGCAGAGAGAGTAGCCTGTACCTCATAGAGTCATGGCAAGGATGAAACAAGAATGTCTATCAGGGCCTTCACAGCACTTAGCGCATAGTGAAGGGTTAGTTAGTGAACTCCTCCTACCAAGCTCCTTTGTACAGGGCTTTTAGCAAAGACCCCAGTGACCCTGAGAATCCCTAGTCTAAGGTAGGTACCCCTTCCCTAAGTGCTGAACTTCGTCACCTATGACATGTCTCACATTTACAGTGATTTCTTGTGTAGTGGATACTGTGGTGTGCCACTGGGATCCCGCTCGCAGGACAGAGGCACTCCTGCCGCAAGCCATGCAGAGCGTTGGCTCTGACCACTCACAGCTTCAGTATTTCTGTAGGATTTGCCCTGAGGGAGCTGCAGTGCCCAAGGTTATGCCACCTTCCAGGGGCAGCTCACAGTCTATGATTGGTTGCTGGTGGGAAATGGGCATAAATGCTTGTCCCCAGCCTCAGTAGGGAACGAGTCTAAAGGGTCATCACAGCTACAGAGCTCCCCGTGGATCAGGTGAGACCTCTGTTGCAACTACATTACAGCTCAGTTTCTCGGTTTCATTCTGCTTCCTCATTCCTTGCAGGAGTTCCTCCCAAGGTTACTCCCTGAGAAGCCTCCTGCACACAAATATCCAGATCAGTCTGTTTTCAGGGAACCCGACTTAAGATGCCTTGTTTAATGTTTGCGTCTTTTCTCTAAAATATAAGCTTTTTGCAGGGACTGACTATTCTGTCTTGTTCATTTTGTGTCACCATGTCTGGGTACATAATACGTGCTTGTTAATAATTTTTACTCTTTTTTTTTTCTTTGAGACAGGGTCTTGCTCTGTTGTTCAGGCTGGAGTGCAGTGGCATGATCTCGGCTCACTGCAACCTCCACCTCCCGGGTTCAAGCAATTCTTATGCCTCAGCCTCCCAAGTAGCTGGGATTATAGGTGCACTGCCACACCCAGCTAATTTTTGTATTTTAGTAAAACGGGGTTTTGCCATGTTGGCCATGCTGGCCTCGAACTCCTGAACTCAAGTGATCCTCCCACCTTGGCCCCGCAAAGTGCTGGGATTACAGGCATGAGCCATCACATGCGGCCATTAATTGAATAAGTGAATGAACAGGTTTCCTAAACACACACACAGGAGTGCCCTGATATGTACAGTTTTTCAGAGTTGTGATTAGAGAACAGGTTATCTGGAAGTGCCTTCCTGTGGGTGTGTGAGCTTGCGTGGACTCCTCCAGCATGGAGCCATCCCTAGCAATGGCTGTGTCTTCCGTGAGCTATTTCCAGGGTTTCATCAGCAAACAGTGGTCACGATTTATAAAATGTTCACACAAGAACATTTGGGCTGCATTCTACATCATTTTAGTACAGAGAGGTTGTTCCTTGGGGCCTTTAATTTTCTAGCTTTCATTATTGGGAGAGTAAAATGTATCACTTGCATTCCAAAATTGATTTTTATTTCCCAAAAGAAGCCCATAAAAATAAATAACTTCCCGGGAGGGAAAACAGAAAAGCACTCTATACACTGGGCAATTTGTTAAAAAAGAAAAGAAAAGGAAAGGAAGCCTGGAGGGACAAAGCAATCTAAACATTTAGATTGTATCTCTTGTATTCCCCCACTACCCCTGCACCTTAAAAAAAACAAAAAACTTGAGGTCTACTGGACTTTGAAAATGCCCATGTTGTTGAGAAAACTCTGTTGGGACAGCTTCATGGGACAGCATCCTTTGGAGCACTGCCCCATGGTTTGCACCCCTGGTATCCCAACCCACTGCTATGTTGCTATTAGCAAGATACATTTCCAGTATCTCATTGCTAATTGTATCAGTAAGCGTTTGCTGTGTAACAAATTGCCCCAAGGGTAGTGGGCTTAAAACAACATGCTTTCTCTCAATTTTCTGGGTCTTCTGGGAGGTTCTTGTGATCTGGGCCAGCTTGTCTGGGGCTGTGATGCCCTCACTCTCACATCTGGTGGTTGGTTCAGTGTCAGCTGGAGGAACAGGGGTGCCTTGGCTATTGCCTGCCACCATCCAGCAGGCTAGCCTTTGCCTGCTCACATGGTTATGGTCACAGGCATCTCAAGAGCAGCAAGCAAGGGCATTTCAATCCAAGCCCCAGTTCCCAAGCACTTCTGAGGATTCTGTTTACATCGCATTGGCTAATATCCCAATCACATGACCAAACCCTGATGCAGGGAATAGAGAAATGAATTGTCATTCTTTCCTTGACATTTTACTTTCTCAAGTATAAAGGGGGGTTTGTAGGCAAGGAAGATGCCAAGTAGTCTCATTTTATAGCTAATAAACTGAGAATCAGAGAGGTTGAGCAACTGGTCTGAAGTCACACAGCAAGCCCAGAAAGTACTGGGTAACCAATCCATTGGGGGTGGGTTCACGCTGCACAGCCACATTCGATCTCTCCTTGCTTCATTCCCTCTACCACTCTGGCAGCCAGGAGGACAGCACCCTATGGGGACTGTAACATTATTGGCCCCTCACTCGGCTCTTCTTATGCCAATTAGAATGCATACTTACCTGTGGGTTGTTCTCTGCTTGCTTGCATCCCTCACCTCCCCCATCCACTCTCTGATCTTCTCTGTGGCTCAAGAGCCTGACCCCTTTGAAGTGCATGACATGGGCTCTTTTCCTTTTTAGTTTCTGATTGACTTCAGGCAGTAAGAGGCATTGATTGGCAAGAGATTGTAAGATGGTAGGAATGAGAAGATGTGGCATTTCTGACCAAATTCTTCTGCTCTTGGCTGTGTGTCCGGCAGTATCAGAAGGCCCTTTCTCTTGATCTCCAGATTTCACTGGGCTCTGGTAACACTACTTCCTTCTTTGGCTTCTTCAGGCCTAGGGGTAGCAATGGCATCTCAGTGCTGCTACTCTCTATGTGTGTCTCACCATGCATTGTTGATCCCTTTAAGCCTGTCTTCACATTTGTGAGTAGTACCTTAATTAAAATCTCTAGAGCCATCTGAATTGGGTTCTGTTTTCTGCTTGGGCCTATCCTGATACACTTTCTGTTTTTTTTTTTTTTTTTTTTTGAGACGGCGTCTCAGTCTGTTGCCCAGGCTGGAGTGCAGTGGCATGATCTTGGCTCTCTACAACCTCTACCTCCTGAGTTCAAATGATTCTCCTGCCTCAGCCTCCCAAGTAGCTGGGATTACAGGTGTGTGCCACCATGCCTGCCTAATTTTTGTATTTTTTGGAGAGACAGAGTTTCACCATGTTGGCCAGGCTGGCCTTGAACTCTTGACCTCATGTGATCCACCCGCCTTGGCCTCTCAAAGTGCTGGGATTACAAGCATGAGTCACCGTGCCTGGCCACTGATACACTTTCATTGGGTTCCATTTTTTTTTTTAATAAGGGGAGAAAGAATGGAGTTTGCAGCATGCGCTTAGTGAACCCAGTATCATGATGATAGAGGAGTGAGTAGCCTGCATGAATGTTATTGTGACAGAAAGAATGAGCACTAGAGTGTGAGATTTCTGGTTGTCTTGGCTCCATTCAGGGAATTCTGAGGACTCTGGGAAGGACATACCAGGATATTTACGGCATCACTGTTTGTGGTGGCAAAAAGCTAATAGCCTCCTGAATGCCCATTTTTGAAGGGATGCCCGTTTTGAAGACTGAACACGTTGTAGTCTGTCCATGCTGTAGTATAACTTGCAGTTGCAAAATAATGCGTTTCAAACTGACTGACATATTGTTGGGTGGGAAAAGCATTTTGCAGAGCAGTGTGTATAGTGTGATTCCGTTTTCGTAGAGTAACCCTCCCAATCCATTTGTTTCTAGGTGATTGTCTCAGCCAGGAGAAAGGTAGGGAAGAGTAAACACCAGGTTGCCGTCCTTACCTGGGAATTGGGGAGGAGGAGAAGGTAGAATGGGAAAGCAAGTGGGTAAAGGGAGTTTGAAAAAAAAAAAATCAGTTAATGGGTGCAGCACACCAACATGGCACATATATACATATGTAATAAATCTGCATGTTGTGCACATGTACCCTAGGACTTAAGTATAATAAAAAAAAAAAATCATAGCAAGTGAGAATGTACACATAGATTTAATTTACTGTTCCTTTTCTAACTTTTTGAAATAGATACTTAGAGCATTGATTTTTCAGCCTATCTTCTTTCCTAATATGTACATTAAGGCTACACATTTTCCTTTAAGCACAGCTTTAGTTGACTCACAAGTTTTGAATATTTTTGAATTTTCATGATGATTTTTTCCTATGATTTATTGAAAAGTGTATGTTTAATTTTCATGCATTTGTAAATATTCTAGTTATCTTTTTGTTATTGATTTCTAGTTTATTTCCACCACAGTCTGAAAACACACATAATTTCATTCATTTGACATTTGGGTAAATATTCCATGTGCACTTAAAAAGAATATGTATCCTATGGTTGTTGGATGCCATATTCCATATGTGTAATTAGTCACATTAGTAAATTGTGTTGTTCATATTTTCTAGATCTTGTTTGATTTTTATTTTGCTTGCTTGTTTTATTACTGAAAGAGTTGGATTCAAGTCTCCTATTATGAATCTGGATTTTTTTCCTTTTAGTTTTCTCAGTTTTTGGTTTGTATATTTTGATGCAATGTTATTATTATAAAATATAATTGATATCTCCTCAGTGAATTGATCCTTTTGCCATTCTGAAAGGTATCTGTTTATCTCAAATAATGCTTCTTGCCTTAAAGCCTACTTTGCCTCATGTAAATATACCAGTTTTCTTTTGGTTAATGTTTTATGATGTGTGTGTTTATGTGTATACATA
This sequence comes from Chlorocebus sabaeus, assembly GCF_047675955.1. Classification (NCBI taxonomy): domain Eukaryota; kingdom Metazoa; phylum Chordata; class Mammalia; order Primates; family Cercopithecidae; genus Chlorocebus; species Chlorocebus sabaeus. Next base: position 21,981,293 of record NC_132908.1, read on the forward strand.
TATACATATATAGACTGAATATATATTACGTATGTTTTATATAATGTTTTATGGTGTGTGTATATGTATATAAAGACTGAAAGGGAAAACGGGGGGAAATATATATATATATATAAAGTAATACAAATATATATATATTACTTTATATATATATATTTCCCCCCGTTTTCCCTTTCAGTCTTTCTGTAGCCTTACATTTAGAGTGTGTTGTTAATAAGCATAATTTTTAATACAGTCTAACAATATTTGATTTTTCTTTAGAGCATTTAGACCATTTACATTTTATGTAATTGCTGATATATTTGAGTCTATATCTACCACTTCCTATGATTGTCCATTTGTCCCAAGTGTTTTACATTCCTTTTTCTCTTTATTATTGCCTTTTGGGGATCACTTAAGTATATTTTATTATTTCATATTCCTTTCTATTAACTAATTAGTCATATATTGTTTTATTATTTTTATATTGATTCTAGAGATTGCAACATGCATCTTCGAATTTTAGAATTTAATATATTAGTATTTGTATTGCTTTCCAAATAATCCTAGGTTCTTTAACATTGTAGTTCTATTTACTCCATCCTACCATACACATTGTAATTTTACATGTCATTTAAACTACGTTACGATAATGCTTCATATAATCAGCATTTGCTTAGATTTCATAATGTATTTACCCTTTCTGTTGGTTTTCATTCTTTCTTACATTTTCACATTTCTGTCTGGAATCGTTTTCTTTCTGTCTAAAGAACGTCTTTTATTATTTAGTTCAGGCCTGCTGGAAATACATCTTAAGATACTTCTATTTCAAGCTGGGTACAGTGGCACATGCCTGTAGTGCCAGCTATTCAGGAGTCTGAGACAGGAGGATTGCTTGAGCTCAAGACTTCAAGTTCAGTCTGGGCAACATCGTGAGATCCCATCTCTGGGGAAAAAAAATCTTTATTTCACATTCACTCTTGGATAGAATTTAAAACTGGCTGTTGTTTTCTTTCAGCACTGTAAATATATTATCCTGTTGTTCTTCCATCATTTTTGTTGATTTTGTCAGTCTTATTGTGGCTCTTTTGAAGTCTTATTGTTGCCTTTTTGTAATCTGTATGATTTTAGATTTTCTCACTCTCTTTGATTTTCAGCAGTGTAACTGTGATGTTCGTGTGTGTGTGTGTATGTGTGTGTGTGTATGTTTATCTTGGCTGGTGTTTACTTCTTGCCTCTTTAACGTGATGTTTTTCATCAGTACTGGAAAGTTCTTGTCCATTCTCTGCCCTATCCTTGCTCTCCTTTTCATCCTGGACTTTGATTATATGTATGTTAGACCTTGGTACTGTGTCCTCTGTCTCTGAAACTCTCTTCTGTACTCTCTCTTTTGCTCTTTATGCCGTAGTCTGATTTTTCTCAATAATCTGTTTTTCAGCTCACTAATTTGCCTTCTGATTGCTTCCAATCTGCTGCTAAGTCATGCACTGAGTTATTAATTTTAAGTATTGTATTTTAAATAAACCTTTTATTTTAGAATAGTTTTAGATGTACAGAAAAGTTGCAGAGGATAGACTTCCCATATACCCTTCGCTCAGTTTCCCATTATTAACACGTTACATGACCATGATACATTCGTCAAAATGAAGACATTAACACTAATTAGTACTGTACTGTTAGCTAAACTCCAGACTTTATTTGGATTTTCCTTTTTTTTTTTTTCACTGATGTTCTTTGTATATTCCAGGATCTCATGTAGGATACCAAATTACATTAAGTTGTCATGTTTCCTAAGTCTCCTCTGGTTTATGACAATTTCTCAATCTTTTCTTATTTTTCACGACCTTGACAGTTTTGAGAAGTACTGGTCAAGTGTTTGGTAGAATGTCCATCAGTTTGGGAATTATTGTATATTTAATTCTAAAGCTTTCATTTGCTTTATTTATTTATTTATTTATTTATTTTGCAACAAGGGTCTTGCTCTGTCACCCAAGCTGGAGTGCAGTGGCACAATCATTCGCTCACTGCAGCCTTGGACTCCTGGCCTCAAGCAATCTTCCCACCTCAGCCTCCTGAGAAGCTGGGACCACAGGTGCATGCCACTAAACCTGGCTAATTTTTAAAAATTTTTGTAGAGATGAGGTCTGGCTGTGTTGCCCCAGGCTGGTCTTGAACTCCTGGCCTCAAGTGATCAGCCCACCTCAGCCTCCTAAAGTGTTGGGATTACAGGTGTGAGCCACTGTACCCAGTCGGTTTCTTTTTTGTAGCCAATAGTTCTCTGGTGAAACTCTCCACATTGTCATCCTTTCTCCCCTCTTTTAAACATCTTAATCAGTTATTTTTAAGTTCACGTTTGATAATTCCATTGCTGAATCACCTATGGATCTGCCCCCTGTCTGTTTTTTAATTTTAATTTTAATTTTTTTTTTAAGATTTTAGACAGGGTCTTATTCTGTCACCCAGGCTGGAGTGCAGTGGTGCAATCATAGCTCACTGCAGCCTCTACCTCCTGGGCTCAAGCAATCCTCCCACCTCAGTCTCCTGAGTAACTGGGACTATAGATGTGCACCACCACACCCCACTAATGTTTGTATTTTTGTAGAGATGGGGTTTTACTATGTTGTCCAGGCTGGTCTTGAACTCCTGAGCTCAAGGCATCTGCCCCTGTTGGCCTGTCAAAGTGCTGAGATTACAGGCATGCATCACTACGCCTGGGTGTTTTTTGCTTCTGGTCCTATTTCCTGGTATGTCTGGAAGTTTTATTTGAATTTCAGATGATTGCTTGCTAAATTAGAAAGCTGTTGGACAGGTGCGGGGCTCATGCCTGTAATCTCAGCACTTTGGGAGGCCAAGGTGGGCAGATCACCTGACATCAGGCGTTTGAGATCATCCTGGCCAACATGGTGAAACCCCATCTCTACCAAAATTACAAAAATTAGCCTGGCCTGGTGGCATATGCCTGTAATCCCAGCTACTCTGGAGGCTGAGGCACGAGAATCATTTGAACCTGGGAGGCGGAGGGAGGTGGCAGTGAGTCTGGGTGACAGAGCAAGACTCTGTCTCAAAAAAAAAAAAAGAAAAGAAAAAATAAAGAGAGAGAGCTGTGGAAGAGGTTATTTTCCATGCAGGCTGGGGTCACCTTTCTGGTGGTGATCGAGCTCGAGCTCACTGTGTACTGGTTTATAGCCTTTGTAAGGTTTGTTCTATTCCTGGTTCATTTCCATTCCTATGGTGTAGAGGTTTCCAACTCTGAGGCTGAAGACTTGCCAGGGCGCTCCTTTTAACTGGGTCCTGAACCTCAATTTTTATTTCTCTAGCACCATGAGCCTGACAAAACCTCTCAGCTGATTTCTGTTTTGTGTCTCAACCTCTGCAGTGCGACTGGTAGAGCCTCAAGAGAAAAATAAATGCCTAGTGTTGAGTTCACTTCTTTGCTCTTCCCTTTCCACTATGATTTGGCCCGTCAAATCCTGCCTTCCCTGGAAGCTTTGATTCCTAGCCCCAAGAATAAGCTTCAAGCTCTGGTGGCCTCCCTCCTTCTTAGCAACTGCCCTCTGTCTAGCTTCTTAGTTCCTTGCCCTGTGTTGAGAATTGATTTATGGCCCAAAGGGGGGAAAAAAAAGACACACAGAATATTGGACTTATCTTAATTCTAATTCCTTCAAAATTACAATTTCTTGAAAAATGTTTTTATCTGGCTTTTATAGTTGCTGTCAGTGGGAGAGCTACTTTATCATTGCCTGAAGTGGTATGATATTAAATAAAAATATAAAATACAAAATAGGTTTAGAGTTGTATAATTATGTAAAAATTGAATGTTAATATGGAAAAAGACCAGAAGGTGAATGTACAAATGAAAGCATTTATTTAATTTTGGGATAAGATCTAAAGTAATATTTGCTTTGGTTCAGAAAATTATTTTTAAAGAAGGGTATTGCGAGCATCAGTGATAGAGTGAGGAATCCTCATTTCTTTCAGGTCCTGGTAGGGGACCCTGAGAACTTCGGCGAGTGAAGATAGTGAAGTAAAGGTTAATAAGTATTCTGCTAGAACACTGTGGAGATATTGATATAAAATAAGAGCCAATAATAACAAAGTAGCACATAGTGAATATTTACCATATGCCAGACATTCTATTAATTCATAATGATTGCATTGTTCCTATGAGCCAACATCCTTATCATTCGCCCCGTTTTTTAAATAAGGAGACTGAGTGACTGAGAAGTTAGGTAAATTTTAGGTCACACAGCTGCTCTATGGCAGAGCTGATCTGCCAGGATCTCTGGGTTTAAGCTCCTCACCATCACACTTGACTAATTTGGTAAAGAAAGTGGCTTTAGATCTGATAAGGGTACATGAAATGCAGGAGGTGCCGTGTTAGAGGACAGCTTGGTCCAGTCCCCCTGTCCTGGGGCAGATGAAACAGATGGCCTCAGAACAGCCTGTTTTTAAATCATGTAAGACTCTGACTTTTTTCAACTACTGGATTCTGCCTCCCAGAGTGAGATGGTGAAGTTTGGCCAGGAAGAGACTGAGCGCTGGGGATGAACAATGCCATGCTGTGTAGAGAGTGCTTAAAGCAGTGCCTGGGGCTGAGTCTGGTGGCTCGCACCTGTAATCCCACCTCTTTGGGAGGCCATGGTGGGAAGATTGTTTGAGCCCAGGAGTTTGATTTCAGCCTGCAACACAGTGAGACCCTGTTTCTACAAAAAATTTTAAAAGGTAGCCAGGCATGGTGGTATACTTGTAGTCCCAGCTACTTGGGAGGCTGAGGTGGGAGGATCACTTGAACGGCAAAGGTTGACACTGCAGTGAGCTGTGATTGCACAACTGTACTCCAGCCTGAGTAACACAGCAAGACTGTATCAAAACAAAACAAAACAAAACAAACAAACAAAACAAACCAGTGCCTGGCATATAGTATGTGCTGAATAACAGTTGTCATTGTTATTGTCATCACATCATCAGAGCCTAGAACAAATCGCAAAACCTGTCTATTCTCTCTGGGCTGGAGGTCTTAAGATTCTTCTCCATTCCAAATGGGTACTCCTGAGATGATGTGATTCAGGGCCATTCCTTCCTTCCTTCAGTGTGTGGCTCACACTGTGCTGGGCTATGGAGTCACCCCTGTCAATACAACGAATAAATGGATAATGACAGCAAAGTGTTAGGACTGCTGTGCCAGACACAAGTGCAAGGTGTCCTGGGCAACCAGGGAAGGGACATTAACTCATACTGGGATTGTGGCTCTGCGATGGCGAACTTTTCATCTTGCAGGAAACCAGGGAATTTTTTTTTTTTTTTTTTTTTTTTTTTGAGACAAAGTCTTGCGCTCTGTCGTCCAGACTGGAGTGCAGTGATACGATCTTGGCTCACTGCAACCTCTACCTCCTGGGTTCAAGCGATTCTTGTGCCTCAGCCTCCCAAGTAGCTGGGATTACAGGCACACGCCATCACTCCTGGCTAATTTTTGTATTTTTAGTAGAAATAGGTTTTTGCCATCTTGGCCCGGCTGGTCTCAAACTCCTGACCTCAAGTGATTCGCCTGCCTCAGCCTCCCAAAATGCTGGAATTACAGACATGAGCCGTTGCGCCCGGCCTTGAAACCAGGGAATTTAATGACATTTAAAAATCATTTATTAAGTATCTATGAAACATGTAGAAAATAGTATCCCAGGCACTTAATAGAACAGAGTAATAATAATGACTAGGAGTTGTGGAGTGTAAAATAGGTTGCAGTCATTACGTCACATATAATAGCATGAAGTATATAACTCCTCAGCACTCTCAGCGATCTTGAGGGAACACTGTTGCTATTCTCATATCACAGATAAGGAAACTGAGGCTCAGAGAGCTTAAGTAATCCTCCAAGGCTCCACAGCTAGAAAGTGGTATCACTTTTAACTCAAACTCAGGTCTGTCTGATCCTGAGGCCAAGCCCTTTGCCAGAAAAATTAGGAAGTCACAGTCCCTTCCCTTAAGGAGCTCTATTTAATATAGCAGAACAAGTAAAGCAAGTACATATATCTCTAAAGTATACTGTGCCACTGAAGATAAGAAAGGAACAAATCCTGTGGTGGGTCAGATGAAGTCAGGAAAGGCTTCCGGGAAGAGGTGGCCTTAGAGATCTTACTGGACGGATGAATGAACTTTGGGCCAAAAGCCAAGGGAGGGAACACTCTGGGCAAAGGGTAGTACACACTGTGACCTGAAGGGGGAGCTCAAAGCCCCTCTCCACTCCAGGGCTGATGTGAGGATGTGAGGTAAGGACTTGGATGCCGCACTTGGGGCTTTCAGAGATAGGGGAGGAGCTTAATGACCTCATCATCATGATACACCCTAAGCATTCTCTCTTGGCTTTCCATTCGAGGCTTACTCTGCCTTCAGACCTCTCAGAACTCCTCATGTCTGGTATGGTAAGAGGAGCCTGAGCTACCTCTTCTCTGTATTACCTTGAAAACAAACATGGCCCAGCACGGTGTCTCACGTCTGTAATCCTAGCACTTTGGGAGGCCAGGGTGAGTGCATCTCTTGAGCTCAGGAGTTTGAGACCAGCCTGGGTCACATAAGGAGACCCTGTCTGGAAAAAAAAAAAACAGGACTGGGGAAAAGGAGTAAGAGGAGCAGCCTGTCCAACCTTCCAATTTCCACTGATTCTACTGTGGATCCAGAATTGAGAACACTAGTCTAGCTCAACTCAACAGGGCCAGTGGTTCTACTTGTAACTGGGGGTAAAGGTCCTAGGGTAATAAAGAGAGTGAGTACCTGCCTGGCTTGTCCATTCTGCACATGTCTCTGGGCAGTAGCTGTAGGATGTGGTCCTGGACACTAGATCCCATCTGTCTCCTCCTATGGAAGCAGGATCTTGCAGGGAACAGCCGGCAGCCAAGAGTAGCTGGAGTCTGGCCTACATCATGTAAGGAGATGGTGCAGGGAAGGCTGGGGGGCGAAGGGGGTGTTGAGTTGCAGTAACCATGCCCAAGCCTTTGTGGAGTTAACGATGACAATGGACACATTCTGGAGGGGTCGTCGGCATCACTGGGCCCCGCTCCAGGATCTCAGCAAGGATATTATTATCATCATGAGGGTGCCCCGTTCAGGTTGCTGCTTGTTTATGGGCTGATTGCAATTTGGATAGAGTTTAACCCCCCTGCCTTTTGTTTTTAAAAATTTGCTGAGGTGAAATTCACATGACTTAAAATTATCTGTTTTAGAGTGAACAGTTCAGTGGCATTTAGTACATTCACAGTGTTGTACAACCACCACCGCTATTTAGTTCCAAAACATTTCCATCACTCTAAAATAAAACCACATACTGATTAAGCAGCGACTACCCATTCCTGCTTCCTCCCAGCCCCTGGCAACCATCAGTCTGCTTTCGTTTTTAATTTTTTTGAGACAGGGTGTTTCTCTGTCACCCAGGCTGGAGTGCAGTGGCACGATCATAGCTCGCTGCAGCCTGGAGCTTGAACTCCTGAGCTCAAGCAATCTTCCCACATCAGCCTCAGTAGCTGGGACTAGAGGCATGCACCACCATGCTCAGATAATAATTATTTTTATTTTTTATAAAGATGAGGGTCTCCAACTCCTGGCCTCAAGTGATCCTCCCACCTCAGCTTCCCAAAAAGTTGGGATTACAGGTGTAAGCCACCACAACCAGCCAATCTGCTTTCTTTAACTCTCTCTCTCTCTCTTCTTTTTTTTTTTTTTTTTTGAGACAGAGTTTCCCTCTTGTCACTTAGGCTGGAGTGCAATGGCATGATCTCTGCTCACTGCAACCTCTGCCTCCTGGGTTCAAGCGATTCTCCTGCCTCAGCCTCCCAAGTAGCTGGGATTACAGGCAGGTGCCACCAGGCCCAGCTAATATTTGTATTTTTAGTAGAGACGGGGTTTCACCATGTTGGCCAGGCTGATATTGAACTCCTGAGCTCAGGTGATCCACTCACCTCGGCCTCCCAAAGCACTGGGATTACAGGCATGCGCCACCACACTGGCCTAATTCTGTCTCTTTTTAAGGCTGTTTAAAAATGAGACTATTCAGTAGCTCAAGTATACCTTACTGTAAAGAAGAAGTATTTATGCAGTGCTCAGTCATCTTGATCAGAGATGATTATCAAAACATCAAAATATCTCTATGCCAGTTGGCAACTAAGAAATACCCCCAGATGTCTTCTGCCTCTCTGGCCTTGTTAGTTTCTTCTCCAAGAGCCCTTGGATGTGATCTGACAATGGAAAGGTGAATGTCTAGTTCAGTGGGAGCCTTCACATCGACTCCAGGGCTTTGGCTGTGTCCGTTCTGATGGATAAACCACTTGCTAAATATTTTGACTATCAGACCTGTGATGAGGTCAGGATTAGAACTGTTATATCTGTAAGAACCTCTCCTAAAGATGGCCTCCCATTGCCCACCTGTTTGAATCCTACCTGCCTTAACCATTTTTGCCATTTTTATTTATTTCTTAGGAACAGGATCTTGCTCTGTCACCCAGGTTGGAGTGCAGTGGCACAATGATAGCTCATTGAAGCCTCAGACTCTTGGGCTCAAGTGATCCTCCCGCCTCAGCCCCTTGAGTAACTGGGACTACAGTTGCATGCCACCATGTCTGGCTAACCGTAAAAATTGTTTTTGTAGAGACAAGGTCTTGCTGTGTTGCCCAGGCTAATCTCAAATTCCTGGCCTCAAGTGATCCTCCCTCCTTGGCCTCCCAAAGTACTGGCATTACAGGTGTGAGTCACTGCACCTGGCCCATTTTTTAAATGTCTTGGTCTAAAGTTCAATATTCATCCCCAGCCCCCAAAATCATGTTTTTTATACCTCGATGAACGACGTGCTGACTTTACCTAAAATGTGTCCAGTGTACTTTCTGAGATGGAAAGATGCTATTTTGGGGATAAATATATTGATCTTTTCCAGAAGGAGTCCAAGACGACTGATGATAGCTTTTGCTTGCTCACTATAGAAGAGCAAGTGATGTGTTCAAGACAGACCTTGAAGCTACTGCCATAGAACGTGTGACCATGGTTATGGATTTCATAAAGGGCACCCTAAGAGGGAAAAATAGTCTGACTCAGATGGATCTTCTGAGGCAGTATGATGTCGTGGCTAAGAGTGCAGCCTTGGGAGGGAGACGGCGAGGGTTCAAATCCCGCTCTACTGTTATTGCCTCTCTGTACCTTGGACAAGTCACTCAACCCCCTCAGCTCTCAGGTCCACATCCGTAAAACGGGGAAAACAGTAACACTCACGTCGTAAGGTTCTTGTAAGGATTCAATGAGATAATTCATGTGCAGTCCTTAGAATAGTGCTTGGCTCATATAGTAAGAGCTCATTCACCGTTAACTATTATTATTTAATCTATTTTCTATCATATTTTGGAATAAAACATTTTGGCTTACTAAAAAAGAACAAAAAGAACATGTATTTAAAATCAGTAGGCAACAGTGAGTCAGTGAGGATGTTCCGTGAGTAGGAATGACATGATAAGATCTGCGTTCTGGGAAGATTAATTTGTCTGAAGCTTATAGGGTGACCTGAAAGGAGATGAGGAGGGGAGGGAAATCTGTCAGGAGGCTGATGCAATGGTCTAAGCTGCTTTGTGCAATATGGCAGCCACTAGCCATGTGGGGCTATTTAAATTTAAATTAACAAGCTTGGCATGGTGCCTCCCACCTGTAATCCCAACACTTTGAGAGGCCAAGGTGGAAGGATTGCTTGAGGCCAGGAGTTTGAGACCAATCTGAGCAACATAGCGAAAACCTGCCTTTACAAAAAGTAAAATTAGCCAAATGTGGTGGCATATGCCAATAGTCCCAGCTACTCAGGAGGCTGAGGCGGAAGGCTCACGTGAGCCCAAGAGGTTGAGACTAGAGTGAGCCATGATTGCACCACTGCACTCCAGCCTGGGTGACAGAGCAAGACCCTATCTCAAAAAATATATATATTTAACTAAGGAAAATTAAATAAAATGCAAAACTCAATTTTTCCAAAACAATAGCCACATTTCAAGTATTCAGTGGCCTCATGTGGCTAGTGGTTACTATAATGGACAGAGACACTTCCATTATTTTAGAAAGTTCTATCAGACAGTGTAACTGTAATAGGTTCACTGCCCAATGCATGCAGCAAGTCAATACACTAGGACACTGGGTTGCAGCAGAGAAACAGGTTTAATTGTAGGAAAGAGACAGGAGGAAACCTCAAATCCATCTCCCAGAAGAGTTTGGGGCTGGGATTTTTAAGGGTTTTGCAGTGGGCTGAAGTGTGGAGATTGTCGATTGGTGGAAAAGAGCAGGATGGAGTCATGGGACAGGGAAATAAAGAAGCTGTGTTCTCTTGCTGATTCAATTCCTCTGTTAGGGGATCTTTAAACCGGTTGGCGTCAGCTATTCTGCTGGAATTCAGGATCTGCTTAAGCAACTCTTACACAAAAGCCTATGATTCTAATGTCAGAAATCGTATCTATAGGAACAACAAGGTTGCAAATGGTCAGTATCCAGGGTTCCCTGACTTTCAGTTGCAAGGAAGTGGGTCAAAGTATAGCCTGATTAATGCTGAATTGTAACTGTGTTTCTGTCCAGAATTCTTCCTACCCTTGTGTGGCTGTCTTCAACAGCACTGGTCAAAAGCAGTGGTTTTCATACATGAGTGTCACATCAGAGTCATCTGGAAGGTGTGTTGAAATACAGGTTGCTGGGTTCCATCCTCGATTCAGCAGGTCTGGGTAGGGCCTGAGATCATGCATTTCTAACGAGTTCCCAGGTGATGCTGATGCTGCTAGTCTGGGTCACACCCTTTGAGAACCACTTTCTGAAACAGCACTTCTCAGCCATGGTGTGAGGGAAAGGGGAGTTGTTTGGAGCATGTTAAAAGCCTTATTTATATGCCCCAGTTAAGCCCAATTGGGATTTGGACTCAGCCTCTTTCCAGGATTGGCAGTTGTGGGGGAGATGCACAGGAGTCTTTTGGCTTTTCTGTTTAAAAGAGGTGAAAGGTGGGGGTAATTCAGACTATGGAGAGTAGAGGGGTAAATCATAGAGCAAAAAGGGGGCATTATCTGCTTCTTTATCTACTCTCTCTGTCATCCTGGAGTTCAGCTTTTGGAGTCTGATGGGGAGAAAGGTAGAGACAGAAGCTTTCAGAACTGAGAAGTCAGAATTCGCCGGTTTGGTTCCTCACTAATACCTTGACAACTTTCTCCCTAAGGCAGTGGATGACTCACGTCTAGCTGCATGGTCTGGGGGGAGGAGCCTCAGGGTACAAGTGACAGAATTCAATGAAGTGCAAAGTGGGAGAAACAGGCACTTCAAACCGCAATGTATTACCTTGCTACAAGTGTGCCTTTAACTCACTGTCTGAGTCGCAGAAGGAAACAGCATAGGGCTTGCTCTCAGGGAGCCGGAGTATAGCATCTGCTGATGGCTAGGGTCCCTGGAATATTTGCCTCTGTCTGGACAGAGTTGGGAATTTCAGGCAGAGGCATAGGGTGGGGGCTGTGCTGGAACTCTGTCTATCTCAGCTGTGTGCCCCTTTATAGATGGTCATCAGATTTGTATTTGCGTCCCAGTGTAGTTAGACATTCTTCCAGAATACTCCAGCAGTGCTTCTGCGCCTGCTGGAAAATAGCTGCAGCTCTCTCCTAAGGCAGCTCTTCCCATGGTCCCAGCTGCTCCCTTAGGATCCCTCTCGGACCTCCCCACAGCCTGGCAAGTAAAGTTAGCACCTGGGAATATCAGGGGGCCTGGAGGACCCTGTTCCAATACTGAGCACAGCATCAGTACTGGTTAGCTTGTACTTGGGCTGTGCCATTTGGAAGTATTTTGAAGATGCGTGTGTGTGTGTTTGTGTGTGTTAACAGTGGTGAATAATGGAGGGATGTGGGATGGGGCAGATTCAGTAGATGCCTTGAGATATGGATAGTTTGGTAAAATTATGATAAAAAGAAAGTGGAAAGGATGCCAGTTTCCTTCAAGTTGGTTAAGAGCCATTACTTTACTCATTCACCCACTTAACCCATCCATCCATCCACCCATGCATTCATCTCTCCATCCGTCCATCCCTCCAACTCATACATTCATCCATCTGTCTAACCCATCCATCCATCCACATATGCATTCATCTCTCCATCTATCCATCCATCCATCCATCCATCCATCCATCCATCCATCCATGCATCCATTTAACTCATACATTCATCCATACAGTCATCCGTCTAACCCATTCATCCATCCACGCACCCAACCCATCTAGCCATATAATCTTATATCCATTTAGGATAAATGTATCCAGCACTCTCTTTTAGTGCTTCTGTGTGACTAAGGATATTTGACAATGAAAGGAGGAAGCATTCAACTGCTGGGACCTCTTCTAACAGATATTTTCTTCTCCCTTCATCCCTGAACAACAGTAGAAGAAACAGGAAACTTGTCTTCAAATGGTAGCCTTTTCCCTGACTGACTGAGGATCATCGTCTGACAATGTGCCTCTGAGTTTTTAAAAGTCCTTTGAATTCCATGGTTCAGTTATGTGGTTAATAGAGACAGGGCTCTTCTATCAAAGGAGGGACCCTATTGAAGAGATGAGAAAATATGCACTGTTTCTCTAGAGAAGGGAGGTAAACCCACCTTCCTCAGAGCTGGGAAGGTTTTTGTCTCAAGCTTCTGAAAATTAAACCCATCACTTAGCGTTCTCACTGAGCAGATTGTGGGGCTTCTGGCCCTATGCTGCTTGGGCTGTGCAGAGCTGCCGACAGACAGTTTTGATTGAATGTCCAAATTAAGCTGCCAAGTAGCAACTCTGCAGCTCCAGGGACTCCATGTTAGTATTTGTGTCACATCTTTAGAAATAATCACATTGCAAAGCAGCACCCAGAGCCATGTCTGCAGCCGCTGCAGTGCGGGGGAGGGGGCTGTCGAACACCTCCTGCCTCCATGCTTCATGCTGCATTTACTCAGCACCCAGGCAAGGGTGGGGCCCCATGGCACTCCATCCTAGTTCCTGTCCCAAGGATGTGAGTGAGGAATTGGTAAACCCCGTCTGCCCTAATTGTTTTCACTTAACTTGAGGCAGGAGGTGGTCTCCAAACAAGAAATAAAGCTAACTTATTGGATGCTTGACTCCCAAACCATCTGTCCTAGGCAGACAGAAAGACCCTCAGGACCAAACTGAGGGGAACAGATGTTTATGGGCGCAGGTTTACTGTTGTTTTTCCAAGCTGGGCTGAAGGGCTCCTCTTCCATCTGCATCAAGCCCTGAAAACTCTGCTGTGTGTGAGTAAAGTAGCAAGTGCTGCATCCCCCAGTGAGATCCAGTGGTGACATTGTCGACACCGCTGGGGAATGCCAGTGATTGAAAGACTGGGCTTGCAGGGGGACTAACCCAGATCTTCTCTGTCGAGGGAAATGGTCTCTGGACTTGTGGGCTTGTGGTTGTGTGGAGTCAGAATAAATGTGGAGCAACGCCGGGAACTGTAGGACCCGGAACGACCAGGGAAACCTCTGTAGAAAATAGCTGACACTAAACTGGGTTTAGGGGGTCATAAAACCTCCAAGATTTCAAAGCTTCTGGGTCCCAGGAGGACTCAGTTACTGAGCACAAAAGTTGCATGGTTTTGGTGTCAGGCCTCTGAGCCCAAGCTAAACCATCATATCCCCTGTGACCTGCACATATACATCCAGATGGCCTGAAGCAACTGAAGATCCACAAAACAAGTGAAAATAGCCTTAACTGATGACATTCCACCATTGTGATTTGTTCCTGCCCCACCCTAACTGATACGATATTTTCTCCCCCGCTCTTAAGAAGGTACTTTGTACGCCTATCCCAAACCTGTAAGAACTAATGATAATCCCATCACCCTTTGCTGACTCTCTTTTGGGACTCCGTCCGCCTGCACCCAGGTGAAATAAACAGCCTTGTTGCTCACACAAAGCCTGTTTGGTGGTCTCTTCACACGGAAGCACGTGACATTTGGCAGTGTTGCAAAGCTCTCAGAAGTCTGAGTATCAGCTGGACTGAACCTTGGCGCACCCACGTTGTGTCCAGTTCCAATTTGTTAAGAATTATGTGCACAAGACCAGCCCCGCTTTTACACAATGATTTCTTTCTCTCAGATTTAGAGTAACATTTTTTTTTTTTCTAACTAAAAATGTAATTCATGCTCAACTGCAATCATATATTGAATGTCTCCTTCTTCCAAATTCCCACTGAAACGACAAAGAGATTAAAAATGGAAAAACAGTTGATCAGGGTGACAAACCAGAGAAGTGGTATCAATCAGATGCCAGAATCTTTGGGGAATTTTTGTAAGATACAATTCAGACAATCCAAGCTGATTTTGTGTCCTCTTTTCCAACATCTAAGCCTCTTATACAATGCTTTTAAAAAATGTAATTGCATTGATTGGTACTTTCAGAACAATGTTAAATTATAATAGTGATGGTGGGCATTCTTAATTTGATTGTGGCCTTAATAGATATGCCTCTAGAGTAAGCATAATGAAGGCTGTTGGTATATTTATTACATCAAGAAAAGCAGTCACTTGTTTCTATTTTTCTAAGTGTTAAAAGGACGAATGGTTATTGAATTTTGTCAGTCGCCTTTTTCGTCAGTTTTTTAGATAATTATATCGTTTTTCTCCTTTGACCTAGTTTTATAGCGAATCATATTATTAATAGATTTTCTAAAATTATGAAAGATTTTTGTTTGGAGAGTGTGTGATCGGTTTCCAGCTTTTGAAAGATCACTTTGGTGGGGGAGTGAAGGGAAGGGCTCAATAGAAGACTGGAGGCAGGAAACCAATGAGGAGGATCTTAATTTCACCGGGAGAAGAAAAGTGAGTGGCCAAGCAGCAATCATATGAGCAGCTGCTGTTTATGAATCACTCATCACCTGCCCAGCACAATACCAGGCTTCAAATATAACTTAATAATCACAGTAATTCTATGGCACACTTATTATTGTTCAGATGGCAGCGATATGAATAGTAGGGACTCAGGTACACAAAATGAGAAAGAGGCAGATCAAACAGCACATGGTTGGAGATTGCACCAAAGGGAGGAGACCAGAATGATTTCCAGATTCTTACTGGGGCAGCTGGGTGGATGGTTAAACACTGGCTAAGACTGGCATTGAAAGACAGGGAGGAGACATGGTGGTGTCAGGGGAGCAGGAGGATAATGAGTGTTGTTGGACATGTTGAGTGTGACGTACATATGGGACATCCAGTACAAGATAGCCAGTGGACAGTTGTACATATAGTCGTAAAGGTCAGAAAAGAAGTGTGGGTGGGAGTTGTCAGTATTTAGGTAGAAGTAAAATCGTAAGAGTAGAGCCCGTGGGAAAATATGGAAACTAACAAACTTCTGAATAATCCATGGTTTAGTTCAAAGGGGAAGTCTCAAGGGAAATAAGAAAATATTTTGAACTGAAAGAAAATAAAAGTGTAACACATTATATTTTGTGGAATCCAGATTAAAAAGTGTTTAAAATGAAATTTATATTGGTAAATTCTTTTTTTCTTCGTTTGTTTTTTTTGAGACAGAGTCTTGCTCTGTCGCCCAGGTTGGAGTGCAGTGGCACGATCTCAGCTCACTGCAAGCTCTGCCTCCCAGGTTCACACCATTCTACTGCCTCAGCCTCCAAGTAGCTGGGACTACAGGCGCCCGCCACAACACCCAGCTAATTTTTTGTATTTTTAGTAGAGATGGGGTTTCACCGTGTTAGTCAGGATGGTCTCAATCTCCTAACCTTGTGATCTGCCCACCTCAGCCTCCCAGAGTGCTGGGATTACAGGCGTGAGCCACTGCACCCGGCCTATACTGGTAAATTCTACCAACACTTAAAGATGAAATAATACTGATTCTCCTAAAAAGCAGATGAGAAGGGAACATTTTTCAACTTATTTTATAAGGCTAGCATTACCCTCATACCAAAACCAGACAAAAATAGTACAAGAAGACTTCAAGCAAATACCTCAAATATTGAGGCCGGGCGCGGTGGCTCAAGCCTGTAATCCCAGCACTTTGGGAGGCCGAGACGGGCGGATCACGAGGTCAGGAGATCGAGACCATCCTGGCTAACACGGTGAAACCCCGTCTCTACTAAAAATACAAGAAAATTAGCCGGGCGAGGTGGCGGGCGCCTGTAGTCCCAGCTACTCAGGAGGCTGAGGCAGGAGAATGGCGTGAACCCGGGGGGGCGGAGCTTGCAGTGAGCCGAGATCGCGCCACTGCACTCCAGCCTGGGGCACAGAGCAAGACTCCGTCTCAAAAAAAAAAAAAAAAAAAAAAAAAAAAAACCTCAAATATTTGCTTCCTGTTCGTAGTTTGTGTTTTGCAGAACAAATGTTTTTAAACTTTAATAAAGTACAGCTTATCATTTTTTTCTTTTATAGCTCATGTTTTTAGTGTCATGTGTAAGAACTCTTTGTAAACATAAATATAAAAATTTTCATTGAAATGTTATCAAATGAAATTCAGCAATCTATAAATGAAAAATATACTCCAACCAAATGAGTTTTATTCTGAGAATGCAATCTGGCTTAATAATAATAAAAAAATCAACCAATGTAATTCACCGTATCTAAAGAAAAAAAAATGAACGTATCAATTGATGCAGAAAAAATTGGACAAAATTCAGTATTCATTTATGATGAAAGTTCTCAGCACATGAGAAATAGAAGGGAACTTTCTTGACCCAGTAAGAAGTATCTACCAAAAACTTGTAACATACTTAATGCGGAAAAGGTGCATGCTTTCCCATTAAGCTGTGAAACAAAACTAGAATGTTCACCCTCCCAGTCCTATTCAACATCATATCATAACCAGCACAATAAGACAAAAAAAAATTTTTAAGGCATATGGGGTTCAGCTCGGTGATTCACGCCTGTAATCCCAGCACTTTGGGAGGCTGAGGTGGGTGGATCATTTGAGGTCAGGAGTTCGAGACCAGCCTGGCCAACATGGTGAAACCCCACATCTACTAAAATTACAAAAATTAGCCGGGCGTGGTGGCAGGTGCCTGTAGTCTCAGCTACTCTGGAGTTGGCAGGAAAATTGCTTGAACCTGGGAGGCGGAGGTTGCAGTGAGCTGAGATTGCACCACTGCACTCCAGCCTGGGTGACAGAGCAAGACTCTGTCTCAAAATAATAATAATAAAATAAAAAATAAAAAACATATGGAATGGAAAGGAAAAAACCAAAATTGTTTCTATACACAGAAAACAGTATTGTTTATGTAGAAAACCCACAGGAATCTACCAAGAAATTACTAGAAATAATGAGTGAGTTTAGCTAGGTTGCAGCATACAAGGTCAACACACAAAAATCAATCGTGTTTCTATATATTAACAACTAGAAACCAAAATTTTAAAAAAATACTACTTACAGCAGCTCCAAAACAAAGGAAATATTTAGGTATAAATTAACACATGTCTAGAATCTATATGCTAAAAATTCCAAAACACTGAAAGAAATCAAAGAATATCTAAATAAATGAAGAGATAACCCACGTTCGTGGATTGGAAGACTCAGCAGGGTAAAGATAGCAAGTCTTACAGATTGATCTGTAGACTTAATGAAATTCAAGTCAAAATCCCAACAGGATTTTTTGTAGATTTGGACACAGTGCTTCTAAAACTTATATAGAAGGGCAGTGAATCCAGAATGGCCAAAACAATGCTTGTGATGAAGAATAAAGTTGGAAGAATTACCAATCTTAAGTCTTAAGTCTTACTTAAGTCTTACTTAAGTCTTACTATATAAACCTTCAGTAATCAAATGTGACATTGGTGACAGGATCGATATAAGCCATTGGAACACAATAGAGAATCCGGAAATAGACCCACACAAATACGGCCTATTGATTTTCAACAAAAGTGTGAAAACAATGAAATGGAAAAAGGATAGTCTTTCAACAAATGATATTGGAATGATTAGACATTCATATGAAAACAAAATGAACCTGACCTCCATCTCACACCTTTTACAAGAATTAACTCCAAATGGGTCATGGAGCAAAATGTAAAGGTATAAAATTTCAGAAAACACAGGAGAAAATCTTTATGTAGTTATACAAAGAGTTCTTAGACATGACACTTAAAAACATGACCCATAAAAGAAAAAAAGTGATAAATTGTACCTTATTAAAGTTTAAAAACTTTTGTTTTGCAAAAGACAAACTATAAACTGGAAGAACATATTTGCAAATCATATATCTGACAAAGGACTTGTATCCAGTTCATTGTATCGGAACTCTCAGACTCATTCGTATGCAGACATCCTTACTTAAAATGTAATCTAAAAACCTGAACAAACATTTTACCAAAGATAATACAAGGATGGCCAACACATTCATGGAAAGATATTCAATATCACTAGAAATTAGAGAAATGCAAATTAAAACCACAATGAGATACCATTGCACACTTATTAGAATGGCTAAAATAATGATGATAATGATAAATACTGTCAATATGGTGTGCTAATGAGTATGCAGAACAAGAGGAGCGCTCATCCATCACTGTGGAAATGCAAAATGGTACAGTCGCTCTGGGAAAGTGTGGCAGCTTCTTACAAAGCTAAACAAATGCATATTACTGAATGATCCCACTCCTAGTTATTTATCTTAAAGGAATGAAACTTTATGCTCACACAAGAACCCGTGAGTGTATCAGCTCTATTTGTAATCACTAAAATTTGAAAACCACTCAAATATTCTTTAACAGTTGAATAGATAAACCTTGATATATCCATAAAATAAAATACTACTCTGCAATAAAAAAGCATTAACTATCCATATACACAACAATGTGGATGACCCTCAAAGGCCCTTTGCCGAGAAAGAGAAAGCAATCTCAAAAGGTTTTCTTGCTGTATGATTCCATTTAGGTATTATTCTTGAAAAGATAAAACTGTAGTGATGAGAAACAGATCGGTGGTTGCCAGGGACTGAGCATGAGAAGAGGATGTGACTGTAGAGGAGAAGTATGAGGAATTTTTCCTAGGTGATAGAATTCTTCTGTATTCTGATTGTGTGCTCGTTACATGAATCTATACGTGCATTAAAATGTATAAATTTTTGCACAAGACTGTGCACCAAAAAGTCAATTTTACTGCATGTAATTAAACACATAAAATAAATGTTATAGGCAGAAAATAAACTCATAAAAGACACACGAACAGAGAGAGAGAGAGAAGGCAATAGTCAAGATAAAGAGGGAACTGGGTAAGAGGAATGCAGAAGGAAAAAGGATATCATGTTATGATACTAAAAAGTAATTTAAAGCAGTAGACTAAATCAAACTATGTAGAAGCAGTAGATAGAGGAGTGCCTACTGCAGAAAATGTGATAAGTAATATGGAAACAAGCTTAAGGAGTGCTCCCAATGTGGATGGCAGGGGAAAGGGACAAATAAATAAATATAACCACTAAATAAATGACAGATGTAGAGAACAAATAACATTTATCCATGGGTAAATGTGTATTAGATATTCTTAGAGAAACGACCAGAGCAAATGGAAAAGCACCTATACTGTATTCAAAGCAGAGTTCAGGACAAATATATAATATACTATAGAAAATGAGTCTTTTAATTATGATAAGTAAAGTCTGGGGATGAAAAGTAATCATGAACCTAGAGTCAAAATGCCTAAAGCAAAAACTAGAAATGAAAGGAGAAATTTACGGAAATACCATAACAGAAGGGCTTTAAAAACATACTTTGACAGTCTTGGACAGATAAAAGAGGTTAAGAAAATGGATATAGATAATTTAAATAATATAATTAGAGTGAATATAAAATACCTCTCTATCTTGATTCCTGAACCCTTCAATAAAAGAATTACATTTTTCCCTAGTATTCACAAAATTAGTGATATATTAACTTGTTAAGGAAACCTCATTAAATTCCCTCCAAAATGCCCCCAGAAATTGCTCAGCCCATATTTTCTGATGAAAATAAAACAGAACTAGAAATTAATGACAAAAACATGTAATACCAAAGATTGATGGATAAGTGAGATGGAGGTGGGAATCAGATGGAAGCCTCAAGAATTGAAATCTTGAAATTGCTTCTGTAAGGAATGGGAAATTAAGTAGGGACACCCAACAGGGTTGACAAGCAGTGTGCAGAACCTTGCTGTGGTTGGAGATCATGGATATATAGTGGCATGAAGCCCCTGTGTGTGACACTTTCCCCTGGGGACACTCTGTAGAGCAAATTTCACTCATGGTTGAGAGTATGCACACAGGATATTGAAGAGACAGGAAGGTAAGGACATTTAAGCCGCTGGTCAGAAGTGATTGAATGACTTTTCCATATGGGAAGGGGTAGGGAGGAAGTAAAACCGTAGCAATGCACTGATGGACCAGAGAAAAGGAAAGAGTTTTCCTTTTCTCTGGAGGGCTTGATGAAGTGGGGGGGGAAAAAAAAAAAAAAAAAAACCGGTAAAGGGAGTAGAGACATAAAAGGATAAAGTATCACTGGAGAGTTCAGTGGAGATGCCATACCAGGTGAAACTCCAAATGCCTGGATTGGAGTGGAGAGGAGGTCATAAGAAGAATGGACAATACATTTGACTTCACATCGTCTATTATTCCCAGACCTCCTCCAAGATTCATTTGTATGAAAATCACATTGGAGGGGTACTCTTTTAGCCTTGGAATTTATCTTGATTGTTATATAATTTGGTCTAAATTCTCTGAGAGGATAAAGGAAATCAACATTTGTTGAGCCTCTGTCATGTGCCTTACATTCCACTTTGACACTATTATCCTCTATCATTAGGGTAGTCTTATCATTTATTGTTAACATTTGGACTCTCTTAAGAGTGTGAGGACAACAGTTCTAAATTGAAGTTGCTCTGGGCAAATGTGGATGGATGGTCACCTCCACTATTATCCAAGAGCCCATTTGAGTTGTCTGTAGGATTGTGAGAATTTGGGGGTGGGGAGACCAAGGCTCAGAGAAGTCATTTGAGTAAGATCACCCAGTTAGTGAGAGTCATGGCAGAGGTAGGATTGACAACCGTGTCTGCCTGACTCTGAAGTCCAGCCATTGCTAACTTAGTTCCTGATTCACCGCACTAGCTATCCACCATTGTTTCACTAGCTGTGGCTTGACAGGCTCTCTTCTTGACAGACACCATGACAGTCCCAGCTGGAAGTCTGTCTCAACACAGATAATTAGATGTGTGATAACTGTACCACTGCCAGCAGTGACAGGAAGCCAGCTGTTCTAGGAGCCTGTGGGACCACGATGTGCTCGGGAGGACTTTGATGCTGGATGTGGGCTGCCCAAAGACCCCACGTTTGCTGATTTTGTAATCAGAGCGTATCAGGTGAAGATTACACAGCGTGGCCAATTACAGAGGCTGGGAAGGGTTTTCTGAGGGATTCCAGGGCTCATAAAAGCCACAGCATCAGAGAACCTTGGGTTAGAAGGAAGTAATAAGTAAACAGGAATCGATGGGACAAAAATCTAGATTGTAGAGGAAAAGGCTAAAGGAGCTTCCAACTCAGGAAGGTATGGCAGGACAGGGGGTTTCAAGCAAAGGACCAGGTAAACTGTCAGCCACCAACAGATAACTGAAACAGAAGAGGGCAGGGCAGGGCAGGACAGTGAAAATAGGTTGATGGCTCTGAAATGATTCACCTGTTTAGTCTCTCCCTCCAACCCTGGTTAGGGCATGTGCTGAGGATGTCCAGCTGACCTCAATGAGGTTATCCTGGGTCTGTGTGCTATTCACTACGGAGCTCATTTTCTGTGTTCTGTGATGCAAACCAGAAGTTTTTAAGTATCACCCTGCAGATCCAATTGCCCTGTAAAGTCTTTGGAGGAACAGTCTCCGAAAGCCAGGGCAATAGATTCTTGGAAACTGTCAAAGCACAAGTGAATTTATAAGTTGTTTTAATAACACAATTAATACAATAATACATTCTCTTTGTCAAATGTTTAAAATGTGATTGATAAAGCTAAAATCTTTACTCACAACCCTCAAATCAGGTTTCTATACCTGTTCCTCAGAGGTGGACATTATTTTAAATCAATTTTGGGTATATCTTTTCAGACTCTTTTCTACGGATTTACATTCATATATGACCTTGTAGAAAATGCATTTTACTGTACCTTTCTTTTAAATATTTGGATATTTTAAATATTTAAAAATTTTTTATTCTGACATAATCTCAAAATGACAGAACTTGGCAATAACAATAAAAGAAACTTCTATATACTCTTTACCTCGTGTACTAATTGTTTATATTTTGCCCCATTTGGTTTAACATTTTCTCTACTAATATATTTTTATGTATGTGCACATTCTTTTTCTGATCTATCTGAGAGTAAGTTGGGGTCATGGTTTCCACTTATCCCGAAATACTTCAGTTTGTATTTCCCGAGAACAAGAATATTCTTAGCACATTTATTCAAATGAGGAAATGCAACATTGACCCAATGCTATTATCTGACAGTTCAGCTCCAGATTTCACTAATTGAACCACTAATGCCTTCACGCCTTTTTCTTAAACAAAGAGGCAGTATATTGCCCTCATCTTCTTTATTCAACATGCTTCATCTTGCTTTTTTCAACACGTTTCTGCATATAGATAGCCCAATGTTATCAGCATGGGCAAAGTACATCAAAGTATGAATGCGCCATAAATTATTTACTGCTTCCCCCATTGATGGGCACTCAGATTATTTCCTACTTTTATCATTGCACACATCCTCAGGCTGAATGTTAGTGGATATTACTTTGGATTAATGTTCTTTTTTTTTTCTTAATAAATCCTTTATTGGAATGAATTACTGTTTTGAGGACACACAGTGAGGACAAAACAAGACTCATAATGCTGAGGAAAGTTCTTTTAAAAGGAGTTAAATAAGAGATGCTCCTGATTCACATAATGTGGGATGAGGGTATGAAAGCAGCACAATTATTCCAAGTTTTCTGACAGATAATTGTATCTTCTTAGAAAGAAAAAACAATTAAGGAAGTTCTTGGTGAAGAACAGTTCTTGGGAAAATAGTTAACATGCGTGCTATATTTTTATGGATTCAGTGCTGTCTTAAGGAACTTGGACCAGAATACAGAGGCCTCGCTTGCTCTAAAGACCGGTAGATGGAAACAGGCAGACCTCACCCTGCACCCAGAGCCCCACGCCCAGGGCAAACAGTGTTCTCTGGACCAGGACACGCTTCTCCTGTACACTTAGCAAACTTCCACCAGTGGGGACGTTTGCTATTTCTGCTTTGTGTGAAGCATTTGGTACCATCTGGGCTGGCTGGGTTTCAACAAAGATAGTAAAGAAACATTTATCAAGAAAAATCAAAGTCGGTCTCGCCAAGTGTGGTCTAGAGAGATTTGCTTCCGCGATACATATGCGGCTCTCTTGCTGCTGGGAAACACGACTCAACTTTGAAACGCTTCAGGAGGGACAGCCCTTTGGATCTTAGCCTGCAGCTACTGTCAACTGCTCATGATAGAGTGATTTTAGTAGCCAGAGCTCTTGGAGATGTGAATGCCAGCAGTCTCAGGATCCATTCCACGGCATTCCGTTCCACGGACTGTTTTGGCCCCTTTGGTAGAGAATAAGCTCAAAAGGACTAAAGTAGAAGAAAGGACCTATAAGGGTGAGGGAAGAGGTGGAGTCATGCCTCAGTGAGTAATGTTTGGCTCTGTGACGATTAGATGCCCAAGAAAAGGGCATTTTTGGCGGCACACAGTGGCTCACACCTGTAATCCCAGCACTTTGGGAGGCCAAAGTGGGAGGATCGCTCACGGCCAGGAGTTTGAGACCAGCCTGGGTAACATAGTGAGACCCCATCTCTACAAAAATTTTTTAAAAGTTAGCTAGGTGTAGTGGCACTTGCCTGTAGTCCCAGCTATTCAGGGGGCTGAGGTGGTAGCATTGCTTGAGCACAGGAGATCAAGGCTGCAGTGAGCCGTGATTGCGCCACTGCACTCCAGCGAGACCCTGTCTCAAAAAAAAAAAAAATTACTCTTAAACCACGAGTCTTGAGATTGACAGCTTCAAAATACAACACTTGTCCAGCAAAGAGCACTCTAAAAGAGCTGTAAATTCCTTAACCTTACGATAGAAGATCTTTTTCCGGTGACTATCCTTGTGGTGTCAGTTCATAAGACTGGGGCGGAGGAGGGGGAGTGGCCTTGCCAGGGAGAAGAAAGATGAGCTGTTTCCTCTTGCCTCTGTGTTGTCAATCAACCTGACAGACAAGCTTCTGGCGCTTCTGAGTATCTCAATCCTGTGTGCGTGCAGCTCACTATGTGATAGATGTGTCACTTCAAGATCCCAGCCTAGAAGCTGGTACATGTTATTTTCCTTGGAAGGCTCAAGAAATGAAAGTAACAGTTGGATATTACATTCTATGGGGAAAATGCATGGTTATTTTGAGAAATTATTATTCTCCAGAACAATGTTACTTAATGCGTGTCTTATAGACTGGCAGCATCAGCATCACATGGAAACGTGTTAGAAAAGCATATGGACAGGTTTCACTGCAGACTTAGGGAATCAGAATCTATCTGTGGGGGTGGATGCCAGAGATCTGTGTCTCATAAGTCCTCTGAATAATTTTTATGCACAAGAAGCTCTCCTGTGGAAGGGTTCAAGTAAACATCAAATACATTGTTAAGAAGAAAACCACAAATTGTTCCATTTGAAGTCAGTCCATTTGGAAATGGTTAAGTCTTAATAATAAAAGTAGACAAATAGGCAAGGCACAGTGGCTCACACTTGTAATCCCAGCACTTTGGGAGACCAAGGCCGGAGGATCATTTGCATCCAGGAGTTTGAAACCAGTCTGGGCAACATGAAGAGACCCCCACCTCTACAAAAAATTTTTTTAAAAATTAGTTAGGCATGGGTTGGCAAGCACCTGTAGTCCCAGCTACTTGGAAGGCTGAGGTGGGAGGATCACTTGAGCCCGGGAGGTTGAGGCTGCAGTGAGCCATGATCATGCCACTGCACTCCAGCCTGGGTGACAGAGTGAGACCCTGTCTCTCACACACACACACACACACACACACCAAAAACGTAGTGAAAGAGGGCAATGAATATGAATAAGAATAATAACGAAATAGCAGTAATATATAACAGTTAACATTTACTGAAGTATTTTCTAAGTTCCGGGTTCTGTGCTAAACATGTATATTCTTTGTACAGTTTTACTCTTGTAACAACCTTATTTTATTGATCAAGAAATTGAGGTTCATATGTGTGATGTAACTGCTTGGTAAGATGTGGACCCTGGGATCTTGTAGTCCTGTGTCCATGACACCATATGGTCTGTCCTGGGGAAAACATTAACGTTTTATTTTGACCCCTATATCCCCAGAGCCTAGCAGAATGCTTAGCACTTTGTAGGGACTTGCTTGTTGAACTTAACTGATCAAGGTCAACATCTTGCTTTTGGTATAAAAATGAGATGTAGCTTGCAAGCTGAGATGGAAGATGAATTCAGCCTGTGGAAAAATAGAAGACAGTGCCATATTGCTGGAGTGCAGAAAAAATGTCAGCACAGAATAAGTTACAGCTTGCATCCTGGTAGCCAATTCAATGCTTCTCCCATCTCATTTATTCGGTCACAACCCCTTACTAGTTGTATGATTTTAGGGAAGTCAGTCTTATTTTTTTTCCAGCAATGGTCAGCTGTTTGAGTGTAGGAAAAGGACAGAGTAAGAAAGGACAGTTATTTGAATTTAAGTAGGGCTGGGGTATTAAGAGGGGCAAGGGAGTTGAGGGTCTTTCCAAGGGAGCAGCTAAAATGCACCATAAAATCGAATCTGGGGATGAATGGAGTAAAAGCAAGAGGGAATAGGGAGATCAAGAGAGTGTGTTGGGTTCAAGGGACTGATTGGTGGAGAATGGACTGATGAATAGGGGAAGATTTATTGCAGTAGAATAATAGAGCTAATGAACTGGAAAAATAGAAATTAGTGTAAGACAGTAGGGTACTTGAAACTGAGATTGAGAAAGTGGTATAATTTCTGGGATAATAGGCTCCAGAGCATGACCATGGGAGGAGATGACTATGATTGGGGGTGAGCAAAGGTTGCAGGAAGTGAGGGGGTACTTTCCAATATTCTTCCTTCTAATCTGTTTTTCTTGTCATCTTGAATTTACAAAATTTCTGGTTTTATTTATGCTGTGGATGTTTTTCCAGCCTTTTCCCTATGGGCTGTCTGGGTGCAGGTTATGGATGATACATGGGTAGTAGGTGCATCTTGGTTTAGAGGGTAACTCTTTATTTCTTACTGTACTTGTGGAACACAAGAAAAAAAGTATTGAATAATGGCTATGGTAATGGGTACCTTTGTCTTATTCCTTACTTTAATGGAATTACATTTATCATGAACATGGTGCTGTTATTGCAGATAGCCTTTATCCTGTTAATAAAATTATTTGCTGTTTCTAGATAACTGCAATGGTCTTGTGGTTTTCTTCTTTGATCTACAAATATGATGAATATATTGAAAATAGATTTCCTAAGGTTGAGCCATCTTTGCATTCCTGATAGGAGTCATTATATATTCACCTTTTAGCAGATAGTTAGAGTCAATTTGGATTGAATATATTACTGTGGATTGTTCTACTGTAAGTGAGATGATTGACATTGTATCCTTAAGAGCTATACAATTATCATTTTCTAGTCTCCTTCCATTGACTACCTGCATTACTGGTTTCTAAATTGATTCCTAATTAACTACTTCCTGTGTCTCCAGGCTGATGATTTAGTCTCCCTCATCCTTTCTATGGCCAGTTGCATCTTCACTGCTGATTCTCTGCCTCCTTTTCTCCTCTAAGTTTACCTTTTTTTTTTTTTTTTTGATGGAGTCTCACTCTGTCACCCAGGCTGGAGTGCAGTGGCACAATCTCGGCTCACTGTAAGCTCTGCCTCCTGGGTTCACACCATTCTCCTGCCTCAGCCTCTGGGCAGGCTGGGACCACAGGCGCCTGCCACCACGCATAGCTATTTTTTTTTTGTATTTTTAGTAGAGACAGGGTTTCACCATGTTAGCCTTATAACCTCCTTTACCTTGGTGTTCTGGACTCAGGGTGGAGCTAAGCTCTAACCCTTTTGACATTTTCCCCACCTTCTCTCTATGGGCTGTCTGGGTGCTGGTTATGGGTGATACGTGGATAATAGGTGTACTTTGGTTTAGAGGCTAATTCTTCCTTCCTTTTTTAGCTTTTTCTTTTTGAATGGAGGTAAAATTAACATAACATAAAATTAATCATTAACTGTTTTTAAATGTACAATTCAGTGACATTTATAGAATACTCACAGTGTTGGACAACCATCATCTCTATCTAGTTCTCAGAAATTTTCATCACCTCTAAAAGAAACCCTGTGTTCATTAAGCAGTCACTCCCCATTTCCCTTTCCCTCCAGCCCCTGGCAACTATTAATAGTAGTCTACTTTCTGTTTCTATGGATTTACCTGTTTGGAATGTTTCATGTAAATGGAATCATACAATATGTGACCTTTTGTGCTGGGTATACAAATGTTCATAGCAGCAGTGTTCACAACAGCCAAAAAGTGGAAACAGCCCAACTGTGGATCAGCTGCTGAATGGATAAACAAAATGTAGGATATCTGTACGATGGAATATTATTCAGTCATGCAAAAAAATGAAGGGCCGATACATGCTATAGTGTGGTGAACTTTGAAAACCTTATGCTAAACGAAAGAAGCCAGCCTTTCCTGTGGGCTTTGTGGAAAATAAGCTTAGAAAACTTACAGTTAATCTTCGTATGGGAAGAGCTGTGTGAAAGTCGGAAATCCATTTTTAACCAACACAGAACAGAGTTGACATCTTATCAGCCCATCTCGTTTTGTGTGCTGCTTCAGCTATGGATGTTAATAAAATTAAATTTCTCACTAAACAAGTGTGATGCCAAAGAACCTTCCACAAGTTCTGCAGCCGTCACGGCTTGGTGCTTAAACATGTTGGACAGTATTAAGGCAAAAACTGCTTTTTCTTTTTCAGTAAGAGATGCTAAAAACCTTGTACCTATGGACCCCAATGGCCTGTCAGATCCCTACGTAAAACTGAAACTGATTCCTGATCCCAAAAGTGAGAGCAAACAGAAGACCAAAACCATCAAATGCTCCCTCAACCCTGAGTGGAACGAGACCTTTAGATTGTAAGTGGAAATGACTGCAGTGAGCACGGGTGGTGGAGGTTGGGTTATGGGCCACTTGACATCAGGGAGTTCCTCCTCCTTTAGCTTCTGTTTCCTTCCTTCCCTACCTCCCTCCGTCTCTGTCTTCTCCCTCCCTCATTCCTCTCTTTCCCTCCCTTCTCTTCCATCTGCAATTTTGTGTTGTGAGCCAAGAAAAAAATTAGAGCTATTTTTTTTTAATAGAGATGAGAATGCCTGTGGTGTGGGGGAGTGGGTAGGATAGGAAATGGTGTGATGTGTTGCTAAGTGAAGGCAAGTTGTGGGAGAAATGATGGGGCTCAGGAAACAGGGGGACATAACCTACAGGGTGTGGTGACAGCTTCTCTAGAGCTGGGTTTATGGATGATGCTTGGCTTGCAGCCTGCTGGGACATCTCCACCAGCCTCCTTGAGGGTCTTCCCTGGCCAGGGCTCCAAGAATCTGGGAGTCTCTTTCTTATACATCTAGGCATCAGGAGTTAGTTATAACAGCCAATTCACTGAGCATATATGATGTGTGACAAACACTGGGTTAAGCGATCTGACTTTATCGACTCATTTTATTCCCAATGTAGCAATAGGGTTTATAGAGGTTAAAAGAGTGTGCCAAAGTCCCATAGCAAATATGGAGTGGAGTGGAATTCAGCTTCTGGCAGTCTGACTTTAGAGGTCATACTTTTTTAGCTACCAGCTAGAAGCGCGGTTCCTTGTCTTGTCTCCTCTTGCCTCTCTCAGGGCAAAGCTGGGCCCCTTCTCAGCCTCAGTCAAGGACTTGTCTCAGAACAGGCAATTTCCCCAGAATTTTTCTCTATACATTTCCTCAGCCTCATTCTCAACCCACCTGTGTGCAGATAGAAATCATACACACCCAGTTATGCAACTGATACCTGTATTTCTTACAGGCAATAGGAATTCCTGAATATCCTGAACCCTATTAAGACCTAAGATAACAAAAGTAGTTAGAACTGTTCTTGTCGTAGCCAATCTAGGGCCTCTGCCTGTTTAAGCCACAGGCTGTCAAACAGAGAAAGCTCTCACTCCCTGGAGAGCTAGCCTGGGATGGAAACTGAATATGTTTCTTTCAGCAGCTTGGAATCTTTAAAAATTTCTACCTCCAGGTCTTGTCCTCTTGTACATTTCTTCTGCTTGAAAAATTACTACGACTTCTACTGATGTCTTTTCTTTTTCTCTATGCAGTCAACTGAAAGAATCGGACAAAGACAGAAGACTGTCAGTAGAGATTTGGGATTGGGATTTGACCAGCAGGAATGACTTCATGGGATCTTTGTCCTTTGGGATTTCTGAACTTCAGAAAGCCAGTGTTGATGGCTGGTAAGTAAGATTTTGCTTTGAAAGCTGCCATACAGCTTGCTCCATCAAACACGGGGTCAAGTATGTTTTCCTTTTTCTCCAAAAATTGAAATAGTAAAGCAGAGTCCCAAAGTGAAGTCTGGTTGATTGGATCTGCCTCGCAGATATGTTTTGTTTGGTCCTTGTACTAAAAACAACAAAGAAAGAGGCCAGGTGTGGTGTCTCACACCTGTAATTCCAGCACTCTGGGAGGCCAAGGCAGGTGTATCACTTGAGCTCAGGAGTTCAAGACCAGCCTGGGCAACATGGTGAAACCACATCTCTACAAAAAACATGAAAAATTAGCTGGGCATGGCGGTGTGTGCCTGTAGTCCCAGGCACTCGGGAGGCTGAGATGGGAGGATCACTTGAACCCTGGAGGTGGAGGTTGTAGTGAGCAAGTTGGTCAGAGATTGAGCCACTGCACTCCAGCCTGAGTGACAGAGTGAGGAGAAAGAGAGAGAGAGAGAGAGAGAGAGAGAGAGAGAAAGAAAGAGAGAGAAGGAAGAAGGAGGAAGGAGGAAGAAGGAAGAAGGGAAAGGGAAGGAAAGGAAGAAGAAAGAGGGAAAGCAGGAAGGAAGGAAGCGGGGAACGGGGGGAGGGACAGAGGGAGGGAGGGAAGGAGGAAGGGAATTAGTTCTAGCATTTTAAAAATCTGGGAGTAGAAGACAACAATTGAGAACAGTTGAATAGTTAATGCCTCCTTTAGCCAGGACACGGATTTTCTATTTGTCACCGTCCTCACCACTCCCTATTTTATTACATCTGGCCCACTTTACTAAACTATATGATGCGACTGTAACTGCCCAGTGGCTTCTTTGTGCCTGCTGCCCAGACAGAGCCGATTTATCAAGACAGGAGGATTGCAATAGGGAAAGAGTTTTACACACATAGAGCCAGCTAAATGGGAGAACAGAGTTTTTTATAACTCAAATCAACCTCCCTGAAAATTTGGAAGCTAGGGCTTTTCAAAGATAGTTTGGCAAGGCGTAGGGTGACTAGGGAATGGGTGCTGCTGACTGGTTGGGGATGCAGTAATAGGGATGTGAGAAGTGGTCCTCGTGCGCTGAGTCCACTTCTGGGTGGGGCCACAGAACTAGTAGGCAGGTCCAGATGGGGTAGTCTGATAGTCAGAAAGGCAAAAGCCTGAAAAGACATCTCATGGGGTAGTCTGATAGTCAGAAAGGCAAAAGCCTGAAAAGACATCTCAAAAGGCCAATCTCAGGTTCTGCAATAGTGATGTTATCTGCAGGAGTAACTGGGGAAGTTGGAAATGTTATGACCTCTGGGATAAAGGCTGATAATAATCCATGTCTACATCTTTGTAGAATTCAGGCTCTTTTCATTTTCCTAACTTGGCAATATTTCATTAGTTTTACAAAGGCAGTTTCGTTTTGGGGAAGGGCTGTTATCATTTAAAATATACAACAAATTTCTTTCAAAGTTAGGTTGGCGGTCTGGTTGGGGTGAAGCCATTGATTATCAGAAATGTAGAAAACCTGAAGAGACATCTCAAAAGGCCAATTTTAGGTTCTACAATAGTGATTTTATCTGCAGGAGTCATTGGGAAAGTTGCAAATCTTATGGCCTCTGGAATAATGGCTGGCAATCCTTTATGTCTACACCGTAGCAGAATTCAGGCTCCTTTCATCCTCCTAACCTAGTGGTCTCTCATTAGCTTTATGAAGGTAGTTTCATTTTGGGCGAGGGCTATTATCATTTAAAATATACACTAGGCTGGACACGGTGGCTCGCTCCTGTATTCCCAGCACTTTGGGAGGCTGAGGTGGGTAGATCACGAGGTCAGGAGATCGGCCAACACGGTGAAACCCTGTCTCTACTAAAAATACAAAAATTAACTGGGCATGGTGGCATGTGCCTGTTGTCCCAGTTACTCAGGAGGCTGAGGCAGGAGGACCACTTGAACCCGGGAAGCAGAGGCTGCAGTGAGCCGAGATCATGCCACTGCACTCTAGCCTGGGTGACACAGCAAGACCCCATCTCAAAATAAAATAAAACAAAATAAAATGAACAAAATAAACATGAAATCTGACCCAAAGTTAACTTGGCCCAAGCCCAGGAAAGAGTAAGGGCAGCTTGGAGGTTAAAGGCAAGATGGGGGTTAGTTAGATCAGATCTCTTTCACTGACATCATTTTCTCACTGTTACAATTTCTGCAAAGACAGTTTCATGACTGGCTCCATGCACACCAGAGTGGCTTGTACACTTCACCTAAAAGATATGTGCAACCCACTGTCAGATTGTGTCTGAGAAGCTGCTGCTTCCTTGGGAGTCCTTAGCAAGGCTGACCACAGATCACAGATGTACTGGGGTGGTGTTTTCATAGTCAGCTGCAGTGTCTCCTTTCTCCTGAAGATTTTATTTTGCTCCCTTCCTATGGCAGGAGAAAATATATATATATCTCGTTCAATATTACCAACAGAGAGGCTGGGTAAGCCCCCTTGGCAACCGTTTCACAGTTAACTGAGTCAAGGAGTCAGAAGAAATAGCTCAACCTGCCACTATAACTTTGGGAGAAGTGGCAATTGGGCTGCTATTACTTCTTCAAGATAAATTGTCACATATCTGGATTGTCTCATTCAGGACTTTTTCAGCTTCAAGTGAAAGAAAATAAAAATCAAACTGGTTTCGCAAGAAAGAGATGTATCATTTGGACCACACACACATCTTTCGATTGTTCACCTTATGACTTCCTTGTCTTGGCTCCGTATTTCATCTTAGGCTTTTCTTGAAAAATATATTGAGTGTCCACTAGGTGCTGGTCACTAGAGACACATCGAGGTATAAGACAGACATGACTTCATGGAGCTTAGCTTATGGCAGGGGGGCGGTGGGCAGATAAACATTGAACAAGGAATTACGCAAATGACAAATCAATGACAACATGATGGAAGATGTGAAGAAGACAGGAGCTGAGAGTTTTGAACCCAAAAGTATCTGAGACAGATTTCAATCAATTTAGAAAGTTTATTTTGCCAAGGTTGAGGATGTACCAGTGACACAGACTCAGGAGATCCTGATGACATAAGCCCAAGGTGGATGGGGTACAACTTGCTTATGTACATTTTAGGGAGACATAAGACATCAGTCAGTACACGTGAAATTTACATTGGCTCCATCTGGAAAGGCAGGACAACTCAGAGTGGGACGAGGAGGTGCTTCCAGGTCATAGGTAGATTTTACAATTTTCTGATTGGCTATTGGCTGAATGAGTTGTTAAAAAATAGAAAGGAATGTCTGGATTACATAAGGAGTTGTGCAGACCAACATTTTATCATGAAGATGAAGCCTCCAGGTAGCAGGCTTCCTAGAGACTAGATTGTAAATGTTTCTTATCAGACTTAAGGTCTGTGTTGATGTTAATGCTGGTTAACTTTTCCTGAATTCCAAAAGGAAGGGGGTATAATGAGACATCATGTCCAACCCTCCCTTCTCATCATGGCCTGAAACAGTTTTTCAGGTTAACTTTGGAATGCCCCTGGCTGAGAGGAGGGGTCCATTTACATGGCTAGGGGGCTTAGAATTTTATTTTGGGTTTACAGAAGGTACCCCAAAAGAGTTGTGTTAAATCACATTTCACAAATGGTTAAAAACATAGTTCTCATAAAATAGATGATGGGCATTGGCCAAAGATTTTCTTAGCTCACTAAGGAGACAAACAGCAGGATGAATGAATGATTCCACAGAAGGTTTGAGAAACTGATATTTGTGTAATCAGTAGAAAAAGAAATGCTGAAATAACTTTGCTCAGTTAAATATAAAACTGACTGATAGGACAATAGAATCACAAGCTTTGGGGTTATCTTATCTACTAGACTGAAAAAAAAAAAAGATTTTGGCCAGGCATGGTGGTTCATGCCTGTAATCCCAACACTTTGGGAGGCCAAGGTGGACAGATCACCTGAGGTCAGGAGTTCGAGACCAGCCTGGCCAACATGGTGAAACCCCGTCTCTACTAAAAATACAAAAATTAGATGGGTGTGGTGGCCTATGCCTGTAATCCTAGCTACTTGGGAGGCTGAGGCACGAGAATCACTTGAACCCAGGAGGCAGAGGTTGCAGTGAGCTGAGATCGCGCCACTGCACTCCAGCTGGGCAACAGAGTGAGACTCCATCTCAAAAAAAAAAAAAGATTTCAACTCAGTTTTCTAAAAGTTAACATCTATCTTTGCCGACTAGGGAGGCCATCTGGGCCTGACTTCATGGTGAATAATAAATTAAACAAAGTAATATTACTGTGAGGAAAGAAATAGCTAATTAGAAAATGCTCTAGCATGACATTAAAAGTTTACACGATCGTCTTTTTGTTTTTTTTTTTTTATCCCCCCAAGCTTTGGATATTTTTCCCTAACATACAAATGACTTGACTTCGCAGGGTCTACATCAGTCACTCACAGTGTGTATTTCATTCTCATTTTAAATCAAACGTAAAGAGGTTAAAGAGAAAGAATGTATGATCCTCAGGGGGTATGTGACAGGAGAAAACGTAATAATAATTATTATAATAACAATAGCTACTACTCATTGACTCTTAATAGATGCCAGGCTCTGGGTCCAGCATTTCCGGATGTCGTGGAGTCGCACTTTTACACAGCACTGATCAGATGTGCAGAAAAAAATAAAGCTTCTTTCTTTTCTGTAATGGACTTAGACTTTCTCATGCGCTTTTGTGAGCTCCTGGTGACTGAGGAGAAGGGACTCTGTATGCTGCATGTGGTACTTTCTGAGCTTCACTGCTTCACTTTTCTGACTGGCCCCTGTTAACAGCAAAACCAAGCTCTGTAAAATAGTTCAAAGAAGTTTATTCTGAGCCAATATAAGTGACTGTGGCCTGGGGAAACAAACCCAAGAAGCTTTGAATAAGTGGTCCTGAGGTGGTTAGATTACAGTTTGGTTTTACACATTCTGGAGAGGCAGAAGTTACAGGCAAAGACATAAATCAGTACATGGAGATTATAAATTGGTTTGGGCCCAAAAGGCAGGATAGCTTTAAATGGGTTATAGGAGATTCTTTAACTTGCAGTTGGTTAGAGTAAGGCTTTGCTAAAACTTAGAATTTACAGGAAGAAATACTTTACATTGGCCGGGCGCAGTGGCTCATGCCTTCACTCCCAGCACTTTGGGAGGCCGAGGCAGGTGGATCATTTGAGGTCAGGAGTTTGAGACCAGCCTGGCCAACATGGTGAAACCCCATCTCTACTCAAAATGCAAAATAATTAGCAAGGTGTGCTGGTACATGCTTGTAATCTCAGCTATTCTGGAGGCTGACCAGGAGAATTGCTTGATACAGGAGGCAGAGGTTGCAGTGAGCTGAGATCACGCCATTGCACTCTAGCCTGGGTGACAGAGTGAGACTCCATGTTTTATGTTGAGGATGCGTGCAGCAAGATAGATTGCTTATGTTGTGACTGCGCCTTTGCCTGGCCTGGCCTTAGTCCTGTTTGTAATCTGGTATTTTATTGCCACAAAGAGTCTGTTTTGTCAGTCTTACGATCTCTATTTTAACATTCATGTTAGCCCATTGTTGTATCTAAACTCCAAAAGAGAGGGGGTATAACGAGACATGTCCAATCTCCTTTCTCTCATGGCTGACAATTCTGTTCTTAAGGTTTTTCTTACATCCTCTTGGCCAAGGAGGGGAGAATGTTCTGTCAGTGGGGGGGCCTTAAGATTTTATTTTTAGCCTACATTCCTAAACCAGTGCCCACTGAAGCGGGACTGGTCCCGCTAGCTTTGGGGCATCATTCTGGCTTTGTGCTGGAGATCCTGGCCTGTTGCTTCCTCTTGTGAGTTCCCTCCATGCAGCACCCTCTCTGTCCCACTTGTAGGCCACTCGTGGGCCTGGTTCAGGGAGGGCCAGGAGCCTGCCTGAGTCCTCCCTCTGGGGAGTCTTTTCTGGTCCTGCTGCTGCCGCTGGAATGATGTTGCCTGGTGCATGGATAGGTCTCTGGCCAGCGTTCCAGCCGAGGAGGAGGGAAACCCACCTCTCCCCCACCACCTGTCCTTTCTCCTTCCCAAGGTTTTCTAAGCCCTAAAGGGATGGGCTTCTCCTGTAATCACCCAATGAGTTCATCTAGAGCTGATTCACGGAGATGGCAATATTTTAGCAGAGAAAGCATTTAATAAACACAGTGCCAGCCAAGCAGCAGGATGGGAGTTTATTACTCAAATCGGCCTCCTCCAAAATTCAAAGACTAGGGTTTTTCAAGGATCGTTTGGTGGGAAGGGGGGCTAGGGAATGGGGAATGCTGATTGGTGGGTTGAGAGTGAAATCACAGGGGGTCAAAGCGGTCTTCTCATGCTGAGTCAGTTCCTGGGTGAGGATCACAAGACCAGGTAAGCCAGTTTTGTTGTATGGGGTCCTGGTCTGGATGGCACCAGCTGGTCCATCAGAATGCAGGGTCTGGAAAATATTTCAAACACCAATTTTAGGTCAATAATAGTGATTTTATCTATAGGAGCAATTGGGGAGATCATGAATCTTATGACCTCTGGCTACATGTCTCTGGAGCCAGAATTCTAACTTTGTGGCTAATATGTTAGTTTTACAAAGGCAGTTTTAGTCCCCAAGCAAGGAGACGGTTAGTTTTGGGAAGGAGCTGTTATTGTCTTTGTTTTAAAGTTAAGCTAATGACCAGGTGTGGTGGCTTATATCTGTAATCCCAGCACTTTGGGAGTGCCAAGGTGGGAGGATTGCTTCAGTTCGGGAGTTAGAGACCAGCTTGGGCAACACAGTGAGATCCTGTTGCAACAAAAAATTTAGCCAGGCATGGCGGCATGCACCTGTGCTCCCAGCTACTCAGGAACCTGAGGTGGGAGGATCACTTGGGCTCAGTAGGTCGAGGCTGCAATGAGCTGTGATTGTGCCCCCGCATTCCAGGCTTGGCAACAGAGAAAGATCATGTCTCAAAGTAAATAAAGAAACAAATACAAATGAAAAATGAAGTTGAACTGTAACTAAATTCTTCCCATAGTTAGCTTGGCCTAGGCCCGGGAATGGACAAGGACAGCTTGGAGATTGGAAGCAGATGGAGTTAGTTAGGTCCGATTTCTTACACTGTCATAACTTTTCTATGTCATATTTCTCTTACTGTCATAATTCTTGCAAAAGTAGTTTAACTCCCACACATGCCATATCCTTCTTCCTGGGCTAGTGCCTGCCTTGTCTACTCCCCTAAGGCAGAGAGCAGGGAAGGAAAAAAAAAAAGTGGTTTAAGAATAGGGATAGTGTATCAGGAGTAAGCCCAAAATATTACTACATTTACACTTAGATGATCATTTAATTCTCCAGTTATTCTAGATAGAGCATCATTTCCAAGGATCAGAATAGTTCCGCAACATGTTAGGGACACACAGCTTCTAAGCAACGGTGCTGGGTTCAGGTCCAGGTTTCTATGATGCCAGAGCCTAAACATATACAAATCCCATTCTGCCTCCTGATACAGGGGTAGATGGAAGGCTAGAGGGTAGACAGCTCAGGTTTGATTTTGGCTTTCCTAACTGGGTGGAGGCTTTGTGACCTCAGGTGAGCCACTTCACCTGTCTGTACTACAGCCTTCACAGCAGGTATGCCACCCATCAGATTGATTACAACACCCCCTATCCTCCATCCACCACTTAGGATAGGTGTGAAGTTGATGACACAGTAGTTGGAAGGGAACTTTTCCAAAATAAAAGCCCTCTTCAGATTCTGCAGATAGAAGTCCTCTTCAGATTTACGGCCAAGACATTTGCGATGCTGTCTTGACTAAATGGACCAGATCCTAGACATTTGGATTCTTGCCCCTGGGATTCTTTGAACACTATGTGATCTTGAGTAAGTCTCACACCCTTTCTGAGACTCAGGTTCACCATTTAGAAGGGGATGGGCTCCACCAGCTCTTCTGTTGTGCTGTAATTTAAGACCGTGTGGCAGAAACAGCAGATGCAGCTGTGAAAGCTCCCAGATGTGGTACACTAGCCCCAGGCCCCCTGTCTGCATCTGCCTCTTGGCCAGTTGCCCTGTATCTGTTGTCAAATCCTCCTCTTTGTTTCTAATTTTGCTTATTTATACTGTCTCCTTTCTTTCCCCTTGATTTTCCAGAGGTTCATCTGTTTTATTTACTTATTTATTTTCTTCAAGAAATTAACTCTGGGATTTGTATATCAATTCTGTTTGTTTTCTCCTTTTCTGTAGGTTTATTTTGTGTTTGGCTTTGACTTTCAG
The DNA here is from genome assembly GCF_047675955.1 of Chlorocebus sabaeus. Classification (NCBI taxonomy): domain Eukaryota; kingdom Metazoa; phylum Chordata; class Mammalia; order Primates; family Cercopithecidae; genus Chlorocebus; species Chlorocebus sabaeus. The sequence continues at coordinate 22,019,035 of NC_132908.1, forward strand.
TTGAATATTTTACTAATTTATTTTTTCTTCTTTTGCCTGACTCTGCTCTTTAAAAATAATGAATAGCTTTTTTTGTTTGTTTGTGTGTTTTTGTTTTGAGATGGAGTCTTGCTCTGATGCCCAGGCTGGAGTGCAGTGGCACAATCTCTGCAGGTTTAAGTGACTCTCCTGTCTCAGCCTCTTGAGTAGCTGGGATTACAAGTGCCTGCCACCATGCCCGGCTAATTTTCGTATTTTTAGTAGAGACAAGGTTTCACCGTGGTGGCCAGGCTGGTCTTGAACTCCTGACCTCAGGTAATCCTCTCACTTTGGTCTCCCAAAATGTTGAGATTACAGGTGTGAACCACCACACCTGGCCAAAAATAATGAACAAGCATTTAAGGGAATAAATGTTTCCTCTAAGTTTTGATATGCTAACATTCTGGCTTTTGCTGCTTCCTTGAGGGCCTACAGTTGAGTTTTTAGTTTCTTCTCTAACATGCTTTAATTTAGGCATTTTTTTAACCCCTAGAATTAGATTTCTGTTTACATTTTTATTATTGATATTAAGTTACTGTTTTAGTGCTTTCAAGTTAGAGAATATGGCCTGTGTACTTTTCCTTTTTCCTCCGATTTTCTTTCCTTTTCTTTCAGCATAGCTTAGTATTTGTTCCATGTTGTTAAAAGTTCTGTGGACTTTCAAGAAAAAGATTATATTAACTGTTTGTAGATTATACTTTTTTGTGTGTGGAGAAAGAATAAACCTTTTTTCAACTTTTATTTTAGATTCAGGGGATACAAGTACACATTTGTTACCTGGGTATATTGCTTGATGCTGAGGTTTGGAGTATGAATGATTCTATCACCCCGGTTCTGACCATAGTACACAATCGTTAGTTTTCCAACCCTTGTCTTCCCCTCCCCTCTGCCCTCTGTAGTCCCTAGTGTCTGTTGTTGTCATCTTTGTGTCCATGAGTGCAGGGTATACATTTATTCATTCCAATGTGTTATAAGGTCCACATCTTTTTTTTTTTTTTTCTGAGTCAGAGTTTCGGTCTTGTTGCCCCGGCTGGAGTGCAATGGCACGATCTCAGCTCACCACAACCTCCGCCTTCCGGGTCCAAGGGATTCTCCTGCCTCAGCCTCCTGAGTAGCTGTGATTACAGACATGCGCCACCACGCTCAGCTAATTTTGTATTTTTAGTAGAGACGGGGCTTCTCCATGTTGGTCAGGCTGGTCATGAACTCCTGACCTCAGGTGATCCACCCGCCTCGGCCTCCCAAAGTGCTGGGATTACAGGTGTGGGCCACCACGCCTGGCCAAGGTCCAGATCTTTTATAACTACTTATTGTCCTTTTGTTTGCTTGAGCTAAATGTGTAGTGCTTATTAAGTTTCTTCAGGCAATGTGATTCAAAAACGTTCTTTTTATTTCTAGGAGTTCTTGCCTTATCTGTATATGGCAATATTATTAACCACATAACTCTACAAATCTTATTATATTGACATGAAGTTATCTTTGTTGCAGCTAATGCTTTTTCTCTATAATTTTACTTTGTTGCTGGCATTCATTCATTCATTCATTCATTGAATATACACAGTGAACACCTGCTGTGCTGAAGAGATACTAATGAGCCAAATAGACAAGAACCCTGTGGCCTCATGGAGTTTTCTTTCTAGTTGAAGAAAAATAAACAACAATAGTAAATGAACAAAAATAAGTAGTAAAACATGGCATGTTTGAGGCTGATAAGTGCCATAGAGAAAAGTAAACAAGAAATGGGGACAAGGAATCTTGGGGAGTGGGGGCATTCAGATTTTATAGGGAATTCAGGAAAGGACTCACTGAAAAGGTAGCATAGAGCAAAGATCTAAAGCAGGTGAGGAGTGAGCTGTGTGGATATCTAGGGAGAGGTTGTCTTAGACAGAGAGGACGGCAAATGCAAGGGCCCTGAGGCAGGAGTGCATCTGGCAAGTTGGAAGAGCAGTAAGGAGGCACGTGTAGCTGGAGCTGGATCCATGAGGGGAGACTGGAGGAGGATTAGGTCTGGGAGGATATATATGGGGAGAGGGTTGGCAGATCCTGTGGGCCTTGTCAGCACTTTGTCTTCTGCTCTGAAGAAGACGGGGAGCCAAGGAGTTAATGAGATCGAACTGACCTTTGCATGTGCCCTTTTTGGTTGTGGTATGGTAGATCCCTTTTCCCTAGTAGGTCATTTCCCATTCTTTTATGTCGAATCTTTCTAAGTCCTTTGGTCTTGTATAACAAGTGGCACGTTGTTGGAATTTTTTTCTTTTTTTTTCTTTTAGAGACAGACTCTCCCTCTGTCGCCCAGGCTGGAGTGCAGTGGCGTGATCTCAGCTCACTGCAACCTCTGCCTCCTGGATTCAAGCAATTCTCCTGCCTCAGCCTCCCGAGTAGCTGGGATTACAGGCACCTGCCACCACGCCCGGCTAATTTTTATATTTTTAGTAGAGACGGGGTTTCACCATGTTGACCAGGCTGGTCTCGAACTCCTGACCTCATGATCTGCCCACCTCGGCCTCCCAAAGTGGTGCTGGGGTTACAGGAGTGAGCCACCGCGCCTGGCCTTTTTTTTTTTTTTTTTTTTTTTTTTTCTTTAAGTTCTGGGATACATGTGCAGAACGTGCAGGTTTGTTTCATAGGTATACATATGCCTTGGTGGTTTGCTGTACCTATCAACCTGTCATCTAGATTTTAAGCCCCGCGTGCATTAGGTATTTGTCTTAATGCTCTCCCTCCCCTTGCCCTTCACCCCCTGACAGACCCCAGTGTGTGATGTTCCCTTCCTTCTGTCCATGTGTTCTCATTGTTCAACTTATGAGTGAGAACATGTGGTGTTTGATTTTCTGTTTCTGTGTTAGTTTGCTGAGAATGATGGTTTCCAGCTTCATCCATGTCCCTGCAAAGGACATGAACTCCCCCTTTTTTTATGACTGCATAGTATTCCATGGTGTATATGTGCCACATTTTCTTTAGCCAGTCTATCATTGATGGGCATTTGGGTTGGTGCCAAGTCTTTGCTATTGTGAATAGTGTTGCAATAAACATACATGCGCATGTGTCTTTGTAGTAGGGTGATTTATAATCCTGAATCTGAAGATCTTTTCTCCACAGGAAAATGTTTTAATGTTTATAGCTGTAACTGCCATGTTTCTTATGGTGTTTCTGTTTCTAAAGTTTTCTTTTTCTTTCCTATTTCATTCTTTTTTATTCCATCTCCTTCTGAACAGATAACTATTATCTTAAATCAGTGTTATATTACATTTTTTAAGAATACTTTATTTTGTTATTATTAATAATGACATTTTGGTCTTATTACAAAAACAACAACAACAACAACAACAAAAAACTAATGCTTTGGAATCAGACTTCTTGGGTTAGAATTTCTACTGTACTACTTCCTAGCTGTGTACCCTTGGCAAGTTACTTAGCCTCTCTGTGCTGTGTTTCCTCATGTGGAGATAATAGTCGTAATTATGTCACAGGATTGTTGCAATATCAAATTAGTTAATATAAATGAGGTACCCAATGTCTGCTAAATAGCACTCAGTAAGTGTTAGTCATTATTGTTTTTTAATAATTATTAGAAAAATATAAAAAAATCAGAGAATTTTGTCCAGATTCCCAGTGCCCATAACCACTATTGACCCTATATAGAGAGAGTGAAACAAAAGTGAAACCTTACTGTGCATACTATTTGGTAGCTGGCATTTTTCACCTAAAAATAATCTGCAATAAATGTAATTGTGGCAAAACTTTTGTGCCCAGCTTTAATAATTTCCTAATAAATTTCTAAGCCAGGAATTGATGCCTTTAAGCATATATGCATCATTAAAGTGTTTGTCAAAATGTCCTACAATTTTAAAAATCAATTTACAGTCTTATCAATCTCGTAAGAGGCTTTTCAGTTTATTAACATTAACATCCAGTGCTATAAATTTCAAAGACATGATGCAAAGATTATACACGTACTGTATTACAAATTATGTTGAACATTTTCATTTGCCTATTGCCATTTGTTTATATTTATATATGACTATGTCCTTTTGCCTTTTTCTTATTGACTTGTAAGAACTTTTTATATGAGAAGACTATTAATAGGTCTAGGTCTTTTCTGACATATGTATGTTGCAACATTCCTCCTTTTCATGTTGTAAATTAATGTTTGTAATATGCATTCTTAGTGGTATATAAAGCATTCGATTCAACTCCAATCTATTATGATAAATATCAAGTCAATTGCCAGAAAAATTTCTCAAGTTTTTCTTTTCATTGAGTAATTGTTACCTGAATTATCCATGCTGTGTTCACTGTCTCAAATGGATTTTTTAATTCAGTGATTATATTTTTTTTCTGAAAGTGGTCTTTCCCACTGTCATATTTGTTCCCTTTTCACAGATGCACCAACCTCTTGAATCTCATTGAAAATATGAATTAGGTAGTTTCTAGAATGTTCTCTCTTTTGGCAGCAGTTTTGTTTCATGGGAGTTGCTTTGATTCTGCATTGTTTCTTTCTATTTAAATCACTAAATTTTTCACACATCCTATTGTGTTTATTTGCCCATACTTATAGAAGAGTGAGCACAGAAATGACAAGTGTCCTTGTTCTAACCTTTCATACCTGGATAAAGGGAGACAGGAGTCTTTTGTGTTTGTTTGAATTCTGTTTTGTCAGATCAGGAGTCCTATTCCTGACATTTGGGCAGGGCTACAGTGGAGACAGGTGCATAACAGGCAACCTTCATGCCAGATGGAGAGCCATCTTCTCCACGTTGGTTCTATACATCTCAAAGTCAGAAGGGGTCCTGTTCCGCTCTGAAGGGACACATGTGTCCTATTTGGAAGCAGTAGTGGCAGCATCCTTCACTCACTCTGTGGTGTACTGGCCACCATGGACACACGCTGTGGCACCCTTCCCCTGCCCGCTGCTCCAGGTGCTGACATCTCTCTTCCTGCATATGAATGGGAATCGGCGACCCCCACCCAGTCCCTGATGGTCTCAGCCAGGGTCATTATTGGGCTCTGTTGAAACACCTTTTAGGGATGACAGCTGGTCCATTCCCCTTTATCTGTATTTTCACGAGTGTGAGACCCCAGATACTCTAGATGGTTCACACTCAGGGCATAAATAATATTGAATTGTGCCCCAGGAAAACAATTCTTTGGTCAGTGTTCTTTCAATTCTTCAAATTATGGCAAAGAGAAAATCTCAGCGGGCTCTAGTATATCCTTAACACTCTAACACTTGCTCTTTGCTGATCTCGCGTTTAAAAGGGGGCGGGGCAGTCTTTAGATTGAGAGCCTTTGGTAAGCAACACCATCTGCTTGCACATGCATAACCTTGATTTCCATTTGTTTATCTTTTTTTTTTTTTTTTTTGAAATGGAGTCTCGCTGTGTTGCCAGGCTGCAGTGCAGTGGCGCAGTCTCGGCTCACTGCAACCTCCGCCTCCCGGGTTCAAGCAATTCTCCTGCCTCAGCCTCCCAAGTAGCTGGGACTACAGGCATGTGCCACCATGTCCACCTAATTTTTTTGTAGTTTTAGTAGAGACGGGGTTTCACCATGTTGGCCAGGATTGTCTTGATCTCCTGACCTGGTAATCTGCGTGCCTTGGCCCCAAAGTACTGGGATTACAGGCATAAGCCACCATGCCCGACTTTTTTTTTTTTTTTTCTTTTTTGAGAGAGACAGGGTCTTGTTTTGTCACCCAGGCTGGAGTACAGTGGTGCAATAAAAGCTCACTGCAGCCTTGACCTTCTGGACGCAAGCGATTCTTCTACCTCAGCCTCTCAAGTAGCTGGGACTACTGGCGTGCGCCACCATACCCAGCTAAATTTTTTATTTTTTTGTGGAGACAGGGTTTTGCTCTGTTGCCCAGGCTGATCTTGGACTCCTGGCCTCAGGTGATCCTCCTGCCTCAGCCTCTCTTAGTGCTAGGATGACAGACATGAGCCACGAGACGACCTGTGTATCTTTCTGTTTGTTTTGTTTTGTTTTGTTTGTTTTTAACAATTATTTTCTATTTGTAACAAGTGATTTTGGATTTCCTTCTAAGGAAGAAATAAAAAGTGTCCTTTAAAATTAAATTTATTATTAAAAAAGCAAAACAGATATTTCAACATGGATACACAGATCTAGCAAAATCCACAAAGGTAGCATCTGAATGGATAAAGTTAAAATTTACCCAACATAGCTCTGTTTTCTTTCTATTACTTTAATTTGTAGGAATCCCTGGAAGTCCCTGCTGTGTGGATAGCACCCTTCTCGATTTCCAGCAAAGATACAGATGCTCTCTTGTGTTTGTGTTTCTTTTGGTAATTTCCGTGGAAATTTGGAAGAAAATTTGGAATATTAAATGTGGAGGCGTAGAGGCTCAAATTGTCTTGTTTGCTTTGAATCACCTAGCCCATTTTTGGAAGCTGCTTAAGAAGATTCGTGAATGGAGAGAAAACATTGTGATGAAAATTTGAAACTTTGGTTAGGAATGATCTTTGAGAGCAAGCAATTTTGGGGTCTTTTTTCTTTCCCACTGATTCAAATGCTTTTAGAATGTCCCTTTTCATTCCTCACACTCATCTCATCCTCTTACTAGCTGGAAAAATCTTTGTGGCCAAGAAACAAACTGAAGCCCCCATGTTTATTATTATAATATTAGTAGTAGCTGGGCATGGTGGCGTGTGCCTATAATCTTAGCTTCTTGGGATACTGAGGCAGGAGGATTGCTTGAGCCCAGGAGTTCAAGACTGGCCTGAGCAACATAGCAAGACCCTATCTCTGCCAAAAAAGAAAAAAGAGAAAAAAAACAAAAACAAAAACAGCCAGGTGTGGTGGCATGTGCCTTTAGTCTCAGCTGGTTGAAAGCTGAGGCAGGAGGACTGTTTGAGCCCAGAAGGTCAAGGCTGCAGTGAGCTGTGATTGTGCTGCTGCACTCCAGCCTTGGTGACAGAACAAGATCCTGTCTCTAAAATAATAATAATGACATTAGTCACAGTAATAATAATCATGATGATGCCACTAATTGAACACTTGCTGAATGCCAAATGCTGCTGTGCTTATCATTTTACATGCGTCATTATCTTTCAATTTCACAAGAATTCTATGAAAAAAGAATTTGTATTCCAATTTATAGATGAGAAACACAGAGGCCCAGAGAGGCTAACCAGCCTGTCTAAGGTTCTGAGATGAGATTTGCATCCAGACATGGTTTGACTCCCAGACGTGTGCACTTAACCACCAAGAGATGTCGTTTCTCAAGAGACTGACTACACAGCACACTCTGGGCAAATTTCTGCAGAGGAAATAGCACCATGAAGTTAAGTCCATGGCCACTTAAATGCAGTCGAGTGCCAGGATGGCAAGGTGGCACCCTATGTAGGGTGAAAGGTAGAAATGCTAGAAGAGCATGACAAGAATGTATTCACACCCAGGCAGTGGGGTTTGCAGCTGGGATTACAGACAGCCCATATCTGTAATCCCTGCAATTTCGGAGGATAGGATGAGAAGATCACTTGAGGTCAGGAGTTCAAGACTAGCCTGGGAAACATAGCCAGCTCCCATCTCTACCCAAAAAAAAAAAATTTTTTTTTTTTTTTAATTAGCTGGGCATAGTGGCACAAGCCTATAATCCCCAGCTACTCAGGAAGCTGAGGCAGGAGGATCGCTTGAACCCAGGAGCTCGAGGCATCAGTGAGCTATGATTGCACTATTGCACTCCAGTCTGGGTGACAGAGTGAGACCCTATCTCTAAAAGCAACGACAACAATATCAACAAGAAATTTACAATGAGGGATCTTCATAGCATTCTTTCAGACTAAGAAACTACTTAATGGACAAAAAGTAGGTAAAACTATACAGTGATTTAACGATATAACTAAGAAAACTGTATAAGTGTGTGTAGAGAGAGAGAGAACTTTCTCTCCTGTGTACACATGATATACATTTTTTTTCTGCTGTTCATGGAAGAGTTACAAAAATGTGTAGTGTACCTGGTAGTGTACTACACACACTACCCCCATCCAACATACCGAAAAACAAACCAAAACGAGCCAAAAAACCCTCAACATATATTTTTTGAAGTAGAGTTTTATATAGGCCTCCTTTTCATATCCTGATCAATAAAATAATATCAAATAGAGTCATGAAATTTGTCCTGCCCCCTTGTCTCCCTTAGGTTTAAGTTACTGAGCCAGGAGGAAGGCGAGTACTTCAATGTGCCTGTGCCACCAGAAGGAAGTGAGGGCAACGAAGAACTGCGGCAGAAATTTGAGGTGAGGTTTCTTTTCTTTCTCTCGTCTTTCTTTTTTCTCTCTATTTTTTCCTTCCTTCCTTCTTCTCTCTCCTCTCTCTTTCTTTCTCTCTTATTCTTTCTTTTTTATTTTTCCCTCCCGTCCTTCCTTCCTTCCCTCCTTCCTTCCTTCCCTTCTTCCTTCCTTCCTTCTTTCCTTCCTTCCTTCTCTCCTTCTTTCCTTCCTTCTTCCTCCGTCTCTCTTTTCTTTCTTTCTAACTTTCTCCCTTTCTTTCTTGCTTTCTTTCTCTTTCTTGCTTTCTTTCTCTTGCTCTTTCTTGCTTTCTTGCTTGCTTTCTTGCTTGCTTGCTTTCTCTCTCTCTTTTCTTACTTTTTTCCTTCCTTCCTGCCTTCCTTCCTCTCTCTTTCTGTTTCTCTCTCATTCTTTATTTTCTTTCTCTCTCTCTCCTTCCTTTCTTTGTTTCTTTCTCTCTCTTTCCTTCTTCCTTTCCTCTTTCCTTCCTTTCCTCCCTTCCTTCTTTCCTTCATTCTTTCCTCCCTCCCTCCCTTCCTCTCTCCCTCTCTTCTTTTCTTTCCCTTCCTTCCTCCCTCCCTCCCTCTTTCTTTCTCTCCCTTCCTTCCTTCCTTCCTTCCTTCCTTCCTTCCTTCCTTCCTTCCTTCCTTCCTTCCTTCCTTCCTTCTTTCTTTCTTTCTTTCTTTCTTTCTTTCTTTCTTTCTTTCTTTCTTTCTTTCTTTCTTTCTTTTTCTTTCTTTCTTTCTTCTTCTTCTCCCCTTTCTTTCTCTCTCTCTTCCTCTATCTTCTCTCCCTCTCTCTTCTTTCTTCATCTCCTTTCTTTCATCAATGGAAACCAGTTAGGTTTGCTTCTGTGCTGATTTTCCTGTTTATGGCATGGTTCCTACCAAGACTTTTCACGACTCTGAGTCTTTGCAAGGTTGTTTCATCTCCTAGAAAACTCTGATTAATCCTTCAAGACCCCAATTAAAAGCCCTTGCCTTATGAAGTTATTCCTGCTTCCCTGTCTGCATTCAGACTTAGACATTTCTTCAAAAGTGCTTATTCACTGCCTACCATTTTGATGGTGACTTGGACTGGAATGGTAGTCACGGTGAATGAAATAAGTAGACAGAGGGCCGGGCACGGTGGCTCACGCCTGTAATCCCAGCACTTTGGGAAGCCAAGGCAAGCAGATCATTTGAGGTCAGGAATTCGAGACCAGCCTGGCCAATGTGGTTAAACCCCATCTCTACTAAAAACACAAAAAAATTAGCCAGGCATGGTGGTGCATGCCTTTAAAACCAGCTATTTGGGAGGCTGAGGCACAAGAATTGCTCTGGGTGGCACAGGTGGCAGTGAGCCAAGATCGCGTCACTGCACGATCAGTAATGCTCTGTTGCCCAGGCTGCAGTGCAGTGGCACGATCTTGGCTCACTGCAGCCTGGGCAACGGAGCGAGACTTGGTCTCAAAAAAAAAAAAAAAAAAAAAAGAGTAGACAGAGAGGTGATATATTTTGGAGGCTGAGTCAACTAGGCTTGCTGATGGATGGAATCCGGATTGGCTCTATTGGCAGAATGGTGCTATATAGTTAACGAATGGAATTGATTGTGCTAATGACTTCATGAAATACCCTGGGGGTAGATCTTCCCAGAGAATAGTTTTATCAAATGGAAAGCCCTTGGCTGTGACCTTGAGTTACATTGCTGGCTCTACTTCTACCTGAGATAAACCCCTTTCCTTCTATGGGGACAAATAAACACCATTTTCAGCTACGTAAGAGGTGCATAGGTGTATAGGACACATCCCTGCTTTACAAATAAAATGTTTGGGGGAAGATAGGTTTGAATGCTTACATTATATGTGCATTGAGTGATTTTAGTGGTTTCCTGAGGGAAAACACATTATTTTGTTCCCTCAAACTCAATACACTGAGTCTGGTGAGAGATGATCAATTCTAGATAAGCCATGATGGCCTACTAACTACCCAAAAATGTGTATAATAGCATAGCTAAAATGAAATGGATTTTTATTATTGTTATTCGTCAAATAATGACACAGGCAAATAAAAAAATGTGTAAAGACCATGTAAAGTCCTGTGAAAGAGAGATCAGGTACCTTGAGAACATGTACAAAAGAAATGTCACGTAGTTTGAGAGGATGGGGAGGTGTCAGGGAGGAAACAGCAATGGAAGTTTACCACGTAAAAAGAGGGGAAAATGTATTCCATTCTGCAAACAGCATGTGCAGAGGCCCTGTGGTTGGGGGTTATATAGCAACCATGCGAGACTGAAAGAAGACCAGCCTGGGTAGAGCAGAGAAAGCCAGAGAGTCCAAGGCTGGGGAAGTAGGTGTGGGTCAGAGTGTGTAGGGCTGTGCTGGCCTTGACAAGGATATTAGCATTTATCCCAAGAGTATTTATCCAAAGGATTTTAGCATTTATCCCAAGAGCATTTATCCCAAGGATTTTTCTTTTTTTTTGGAGATGGAGTCTTGCTCTGTCACCCAGGCTGGAGTGCAGTGGCCCAATCTCAGCTCACTGCAAGCTCTGCTTCCTGGGTTCATGCCATTCTCCTGCCTCAGCCTCCTGAGTAGCTGCGACTACAGGCGCCCGCTGCCACGCCTGGCTAATTTTTTGTATTTTTAGTAGCGATGGGGTTTCACTGTGTTAGCCAGGATGGTCTCAATCTCCTGACCTTGTGATCCGCCCGCCTCAGCCTCCCAAAGTGCTGGGATTACAGGCGTGATATCCCAAGGATTTTAGCATTTATCCTGAGAGCCCAGTTACCACACGTGTTGTATTTCAGTACGTCAGGGTTGGTTGCCTCTGTTTGGTTAGGCGGCTTTGAATTCTAGGGCTCTATATTGCAGACATGAAAAGGCAACCATTAGTGAGTGTATTCTTGTTTCTGAAGGCACATCGTACACAGCAAGATAAAGGACAAGTTTGTTGAAAGAAACAAACTTTCTATCAAATTTGTTTTTCTCTCAACTTGATAGAAATAGTGCTTAGGGGCCAGGCATGGTGGCTCACTCCTGTAATCCCAGCACTTTGGGAGGCTGAGGCAGGAGGGTTGCTTGAGCCCAGGAGTTCAAGACCAGCCTGGGCAACATAGTGACTCTGCCTCAGGATTTAAAAAATATATATTTTTAAAAAATAAAAATAAAAAGAAGAAATAACTTGTATTCCCAAATTCCTTGTCTTGAACCTGTGCCTTCCCTACATGCTGGAAGATAGTGATAGTTCTGACCCAGTGGGGTCCTCCCTTCCTGGAAACAAGTGGAGTGGACACATTGGCCTTGAGCTTGTCAGTCATTCTCCAGTGACCTCGATAACAGAGACTTGTTCCCAAAGTCTTGGACTCAAGCCCAAGTGAACTGATAAAAGCATCTTCCCTCCAAGTAGAACTAAAAACTGGATGCTGTTTGATAAAAATTAAGACAGGAAGGCCGTCCTTCCAGAGAACACTTTCCATCTCTTTCCCCCAACTTGCCGGTGAAGTATCCATTTGCTGCTGTTATAGAAATGTACTATTAAGGGTGAAAAACACAAGGCCAGTATTTTCTTGTATACAGTGAAGTCTCAGTTTTACAAAATGATTTCTTCTGTCCTGGGGCAGCCGGGGTGACATTTCAGAACACCAAGGAAAAGATTTTCTACGCAAACAGTGCATTTGTCTGGGCCGGTAATTGGCTTGGAATAGGGGACTGTTTTGTCCGCATGCAACAAATTGTGTCCCTTTATTTCTAGCAAGAGCCTGCAAAAGCTTGTTTATGCCTGAATTATAATCACTCCATACTGTAGTTGTTGATTAAAAAAAATGTTTCCAACAGACTGAAAATTGTTCTCAGGCTTACAGAGGAATTTCAGTTGACCTTGAACGTGAGAAATGTAATCCCTGGGCGATAACCAATTAGCACCCTGAATGACTCAGAAATTACTTTCAAGCCTCTTATCTGGAGGAATTCTGAGTGACAGTAAAATCGAGCTGCTAGAATTGGGGTAATAGAATTTCATGGTAGTGTGAGCTTGGTGCAGTTGCCACATGTGGTATACTTCAGAACGTCAGAGCTGGCTCTGTTTGGTTAGGGGGCTTTCAGTCGACCGTGGGCTTGGGAAGAGAAGACTCCGTTTTGGATGGCGCACAGTAGGATTTCTCAGAGTCTTAAAATGTATTTATTTAACAAAGTGCTTACTGTGTGCCATTTAGGATTCTAAGTGCTTTGCAAATATTAACTCCAGTAATTTAATCCTTACAACAACCTAAAATGGTAGGTACTGTTATCACGCCATTTTACTTTTACAAATGAAGAAACTGAGGCCCACAGAGGTTTAAGTAACTTTTCAAGGTCCCAGAGCCGCTGGTTGTCCCGGGTTTGAGTTTTCCCCAGAAACAGACTATAAGGATTCAAGTGCAAGTACTTTATTTGGGAGGTGATCCTGGAAGCACCATAAGTTAATAAAGAAGCATTGCCAGAAAAGGTGGGAAGCCAGGAAAGTATTATCAAGCAGGCTACTGCTGTGGGCAGCTAGGGTTTAACCCTGCTGGAGAACTCTCTAGTCAGTGCAGAATGCATGCCTCAGAATTTCCCAGTCAAGGGACAGGAAGCTGAGGGGTTATCCATTGGCTCTCCTTCTGTTGCAGGCTAAGGGCTGCTCCCAGGGAAATCCATCCACCAGCACTTTCAATGTGCCCTGTGCGCCGCGCCTGCTCCTACAACCAGAAAATAAGCTGCAGGCAAAGAATCGCAGGTGTTTGCTGTTAGCAGCCCCAGGTGTAGAGAGTAGCATGCTGGTGGTGTCTTGGAAGAACACCAGTGATCGTATCTGTGCAATGTAATCTAATGGTTAAGTGTGATGGCATGAGAGCCAGACTGCCTAGATTTGGATCCCAATTCTGCCACCACCTTGCTGAGTGGCTATAAGCAGGTTGCTTTGTCTCTCTGAGCTTCTGATTCCCTACCTGTAAAATGGGGCATTATAGCACTTCTTACTTCATGAGGTTATGTGAGGATTGAATGAGGTAATGCATTTAGCAGAGTGTCTCACACGTCATACACATCCAGATGTTAGATGCTAGCATCATGGTGGTGGTTATAATTATCGGCTCCCCCCTTGGGATAAATAAAGCTCAGAACATCCTCTTTCTGGGCTTTGGAAGGGCTGCTTGGAGGTTAGGGAGAATCTACAGGGACTCCTAGCCTACAGAGGTCCTTGCCCCGCTGCTGGGTAGCTGGCAGTGCCTGTAGTAGTTCCTTGTAGGGGTGGAGTGGCAGAGGAATCTGCAGTTTTAGCCAGGACAGACATTCATCATCGGGAGTGGAGCCCAGAGCCTGGCTGCTGGGGCTTCTCCACTGTCCCCTCTTGCTGTCTGGAAGGTGACTTGGCTCTTTGCTCAGAAATGCTATTTGCTTTCTCTCTTAGCGTTGAGTTCTAGGGCTCTAAATTGCAGACATGAAAAGGCAACCATTAGCGTATTCCTGTTTCTTCAAGCACATCCTACCCAGCAAGATAAAGGACGAGTTTAATTTGTGCCTCAATTTTAAAATGTTCGCTGTTTGATGCAGTGTGTCCTGGGCATTGTCCCCTTGGAACAACGGGATATTTCGAAGGAAAAAGGACGGGGCTCCTGTCCTCTGAAGGCTCACTGTGTAGGGGCCACAAACCCAGGTGTTTTCAGGAGCCAGGCAAACAACAAGAAGGCGAAAGAGCTTGGCATCACCCCGTGTTAGCAGATCCCCTTCTTCAAAAGAAGCTGGGGATCTGGGTTTTCATATCTCCAAATTTTCAACAGTTGGCAACTAATTAAATATTAAAATGACAGCAAACACTGTGCAGACCAGATCAACAGGGTTATTAGACTTCTTTTTTTTTTCCAGGGTTATTAGTCTTCTGATCTAGATTCTAGAAGTTAAATTAACATGCCCATGGGAACCGTTATAAAAGCAAGCTGGGAGGGAGGGAGGAAAGAGGGCTGCCAGCCCCCGATTCAGAGGAGAGAAGGGAGCTTCTAGCGCTGAAGGATGAGGCTGTTAGCTGCTCCTTGAAGGACAAGGAAAAAATCAACCCCACCCCACCCCCAGCCCCCACCAAAAAAAGTCCTTATCTGTTTTGCTAATCAAAGTCAAATGAAGAAATCGGGAAGTTTGAGGTCTGTGCTCACACTTCATGGGGAGTGTGTGCTGGGACCCGCAGGTGGATGGGAAAGTTCCCAGGATGGGAACTGAGGACTGGGACAGGCAGGACTTGGATCTTCACAGTCTGGAGAACGGAGTGTGTGAATCCGATGGGTCCTGAGCCAGGATTCAAAGAAGCCCGGACACATGGTGATAAGGTGATGGGGGGGTGGAGTGGGGAGGGGAGGAGGGAATGTGTTTGGGTCAGGCCAGCTTGAGGGTGATGATTTAGGAGGGTGTGAGGACATAGCCCAAGAAAGGTGAGACAGCTTCTGTCCTACGCTGGTTCTTTAGTTTGCAGTCTCCATTGCAAATAAGATAACCTTGTAGTTTTAACTACCCCCTCACTGCCTCTGCACCCCAAATCTGTCTCCAGTTCAGATGTCTTTACTCAAGCCCCAAACCCACGTATACAACCGCTTACTGGGTATTTACACATGGGTTAAACCTCAACATATCTTACTGCAAAGTAAACTGACCAAGTATGTTCACAGCAGCGTTGTTAGTAGGCCGAAAGGGGAAACAACTCAAATGCCCGTACACAGGAGACGGGATAAACATCAACAATGAGTGCCATTCGGCAACACAAAGAGACAAATTACCGATTTATGCAAAAACATGGATGCATTTCAAGAACATTTTGATGAGCGAAAGAAGCCAGGCACAAGAGTACACACTCTACGATGCCATTCAGCTGAATAAAGAACAGACGGAACTGACCTATGGGATAGAAACCGGAACAGAGATCGCCCTAGTGGGAGGGGGTCGACTGGGAACTTTTGGAGGGTGATGGAAACGTTCCGCGTCTTGTTTGGGGTTTGGGTTACGTGGGTGTGTGCATTTGTCAAAATCCGCAGAGCCGTGCACGTGAGACTGGCGCGCTACGGGGTACCCAGCTCGATTTTCAAAACATGAGTGAAGAGAAAAATGGTGGATGCTTTGTTAGCCATGGTTCCTAAGTGGTAACAGTGGAATATGCATCCCATGAGGGGGAAATAAACCTTGCAGTTTTAAGCTGCTGTGGGGAAGAGGGGATCTCAACATGTCTGAAATCACACCAGTCATCTCTGCCCACCCTCTTCCCCACACTTCCAAACTTGCTCCTCTTCCGCTTCTTCTCATCTCAGTGGAAAGAACCAGCATCCTGCCAGTTGGCCAGAACAGAAGCTGGAGCTGTCCTTTATCTCCCATCTCCCTTCTCCCTTGCCCAGTGTGCTACCCAGCCGGGGTCAGTCTGTCTCCCAAACAGGTCCACTTTGTTCCATCTACACGGCAGACAACTGAGTCTATCATTCTTTTTTTTTTTTTTTTTTTTTAAGACAGGGTCTCCCTTTATCACTAAGCCTGGAGTGCAGTGGTGCGATCATGGCTCACTGCAACCTCCGACTCCTGGGCTCCAACTCCTGGGCTGATCCTCCCACCTCAGCCTCCCGAGTAGCTGGGACTACAGGCACACACCACCATGTCTGGCTCATCATTTCTCTCCTTAATAATGCAGTGACTTCCTAGTGATCCCCTAGCCCACATGCTGGGGGTCTCCTCTCTCCACTCAGAGTGACCTTTTAAATTTGTATGGTCATACCATAGCCCTGCTTCAAACCTTTCAAAGGCTGCCTGTCATGCTTACAGTCAGCCTGAATTTCTTAAGGTCCTTTCAACCCTTTGTCTGCCTCCTGTGTCATATCTGCCTTGCACTTCATGCTCCAGACAGATGATGTTTCATTCTTTGAATGTGTCTTCCCCTCTGTTCCATAAATACCGTTCCTGCTGCCAATACCAGTTTATCTGCCTCAGCAACCCCAACATACCTTTTGGACACAGTATGGAGGACCCAATCCCAGCTAGAATGCACTTTTTTTGAGAGTATCTGCATCCTTTTTGCCCTCTGATGTATCCTCAGCACCTAGAGCAGCACCTATCATGTAGCAGGTACTCAATAAGAATTTTTGGTTTGTTTGTTGGTTTGTTTGTGACCAACAGGGTCTTGCTCTGTTGCCCAGGCTGGAGTGTAATATAGTGATCATAGCTTACTGCAGCTTCCAACTCCTGGGCTTAAGGGATTCTCCTGCCTTAAATTTCCCAAGTAGCTGGCACTACAGGCCCACTGTGACCATGCCCAGCTAATTAAACATTTTTTTTAGATGGGGTCTGGCTGTGTTGCCCAGGCTGGTCTTGAACTCCTGGTCTCAAGCAGTCCTGCCTCAGCCTTCCAAAGCTTTGGGATTACAGGCATCAGCCACCACATCCAGCCTTAATAAATGTTTTTTGAATGAATGAATGAATCTTCCCTGATATTCAACACTTTGGAAAGATTTATGTTGCCTCTTTATCTTCAAAACAACCAAATAATGCAACAATAATAATAGATACCATTCACTGAGCATCTATTGTGTGCCAGGAATGATACTAAGAACTCTGTGATACATCATTTCATGTCATTATCTCCATTGTCTTGAAAAGGTGATGAATGTTTAGGAAGCTTCAATCACCAAATGCAATGAAGTGCCTTCTCTGTGCCACACTCCTCTAGGTACCAGGGAAACAGTGGAAAGCAGAACAGACAAAATCCTTGCTCTCAGGGAGCTTACATTCTGGTATAAGGAGAAAGACGATAAATTGGGAAACAAGTAAATATATGGTTTGTAAGATGGTGACAAGTGTTTTAGAGAAAATCAAGTAAGTGAGGCAGATGGAGATTGCTGAGAGCAATTTTATGTAGGGTGTTGGAGGGAAGAGCCCTCTTATCAGAGGTGAGAGAGTTCCAGGGAAAGAGTGCTCTGAGCAGAGGGAACAGCAGGTGCAAAGGCCTTGGGGTAAGAGCGTGTTTGGTGCATTCAGAGAGCAGCGAGGAGGCCAGTGTGGAAGTAGAAAGGAGACTGAAATCAGAGGGAGTCCAGAGGGACTCAGTCATCTGTGGTCTTTGGTTTTTACTTTGAGAATAGTGGGAAGGTATATATATTGGGCAGAGGAGTGTTATGACTTAACTGATGTGTTCTGGACCACATAGCTGATTCATGTCAGAGAATTCTACCACGAGGCTTTTTTTTTTTTTTTTGAGTGAGAGAGAGATGGGATCTCACTCTCTCACCCAGGCTGGAGGGCAGTGGTGTGATTACAGCTCACTGCAGCATCTAACTCCTGGGCTAAAGCTATCCTCCCACCTTGGCCTCCCAGGTAGCTGGGATGACAGGTGCACACCACCATGCATGGCTAACTTTCTTTATTTTTGTAGAGACAGGGTCTTGCTATATTGCCCAGGCTGTTCTCAAATCTCTATCCTCAATTGAGTCTCCTGTCTCAGCCTCAAAAATTGTTGGAATTACAGGTGTGAACCACTGTGCCCAGCCACACATGAGCTTTTAACTCCACAGTTTTCTCTCTGCTAGAAGTGAATCCAGTAACGAAGTCCTGGCAGCTGCAGGTCTCCTGCTCATGGCTTCTGGTTCTTGTCTCATTCCAAAGCACCTGCTGCCACTCTGAGCCCCATTCCTCCGCTCATGGCAAGGAGCCCCTCTCCCATTGCACTGAGGACACACATGGCCCTCATTCATCTATATATGCAACAAATATTTAGCTGGGAACTATACTAGTTGTCAGGAAAACCACAGAGAATGAGAAATATTCCGTGTCCACAAGAGAGTCTCCAGTTTATTGGAAGGAAACAAGTGGACAGGCAGTTGTCCTCCAGTATTAATGGAAAGAGAAGTGGATGAAGTAAATCAGAGGAGAAGCTAGTGCAGACAGAATCGATGAAGGCTTCCCTGAGGACATGAAGATGTGAACCCCTAGCTGGGTTGTTGAAGGGGAGAGAATAGCCATTTGTACCACAGTAGCAGCAGCAGATGCAAAGGCCATGTGGTTGGAGGGGCCTGGGACATCCAGGAGAGTGAAAGGAGAGTGAAGCTACATTGTAGGGAAGAAGCACCCTAGCAATGATGGAGTTGGAAAGCCAGGTAGGGCCTGAACGTATAAGTCCATGAAAGCACCTCAATCTTCATCGTGAAAATAGTGGGATGCCCCTGCGGCATTTTAAGCAAGAGGGGACTTGGTTGGGTGAGAGACTCACTGTGGTCGTGTGTGAAGCCCAGTGTAAAGGAAAGCAATGTGCCTTGTGCAGGTGAGAGATGATGGCAGGTAGTGGTCGTTGAGATGGAAAGAAGTAGATGAATTCTAGAGACAGCTGGGAGGAAAGAAATGACAGTTCCTGGTTACGGTTGAGACATGAGGGATCAAAGAAAGATGGAAGTGCAAAGGATGTCCTACAGGTTTCAGGCTTGTGGAGTGATGCACGGCCATGCTTTTCATGGGGACAGGGTGCCGGAGCTGCAGGAACCACAGCTTCCCACTGTGTGCCTGTGTCTTCCTACAAGATCATCCTCAAACCCTCAGCATGTTTTCTGTGTGCTTCCTTTTTGCAGAGGGCCAAGATCAGTCAGGGAACCAAAGTCCCGGAAGAAAAGACGACCAATACTGTCTCCAAATTTGACAACAATGGCAACAGAGACCGGATGAAACTGACTGATTTTAACTTCCTAATGGTGCTGGGGAAAGGCAGCTTTGGCAAGGTATGGTATGATTTGGTGACTCCACCTACTCTAGAAGGAACATCTAACAAGGCAGGCACATTTGCTGTTCCTATGGGACGGACGTCCTAGTGGGAGAGAGAGTAAGAAGTAAATAGACCCACACTACACTTTGTAATGAATACCATGAAGGAAAGAATGGAGTGCTCTCTCACAAACAAAAAGGGGACCCGTTCAGACAGTCTGAGGAGGTGACACATACGCTGAGACCTGGAGGATAAGAAAGAACTAGCTATACTTTCAAAGAACTAGGAAAAAAATGTTCTCAGAAGAGAACAAGTGCAAAAGTTCCAAGGTGGGGACAGGCTGGGTGCATCCTAGGAACCATCAGAAAGTGTTGGGGCAAAATGTCGCTAGTAGAAGGAGGTATAGGATTTGATGTTGCAGAGGTAAGCAGGACCCAAGGATGCAAATCTTATAAGCTACGATGAGGAGTTTGGGTTTCCTTCACATTGCAGCGGGGAGCCATTGAACGTTTTTAAGCAGAGCAGTGATATGATCGGATTTGCCGTTTGGAAAAGATCACTCTGACAGCCGAGAACGGAAATGGTTCCTTTCAAACGGTAGCACAGTGGAAGGGTGACCCTGGGACTCGTAGAGTGGTTCTGGATGCTTTTATAGATACTGTGAGACACTGTTTTACTGAAGTTGAGATTGTGTTATAAGTATTTCTGACTCGTTTAGTGTTGTTTTGGGGTTTTTAGTCCCTTTGCGTGCCATGAAGATGTCTAGCATAAATCTCATACCATGAACTCAGGTGTGCAAAAAATATAAATTTATTTTCCATCTATGTAGCGTAAGCCAAAAACCTGGGAGTTATCCCTGAGTTTCCCTCTTTGCTGTATTCCCACCATCCCTGCCCACTGCACCCCGCAACCATGTACAATGCACTGGCGAACGCTGACAGTTCCTTCAAAGTATATCACGTATTCACTAACTTCTCTTCATCTCTCTAATACCACCCTAGTCCAAACCATTAATATCACCTGGATAAGTGCAGAAACTCCTCAGTGGCTTCTCAATCCCAATCTTGTTACCTGTCGTTAATCCCAATCCCAATCTTGTTGCCTATAATTAATCCCAATCCCAATCTTCCTTGCCTATAATTAATCCCAATCCCAATCTTCTTACCTATAATTAATCCCAATCCCAATCTTCTTGCCCATAATTAATCCCAATCCCAATCTTCTTGCCTATAATTGATCCCAATCCCAATCGTCTTACCTATAATTAATCCCAATCCCAGTCTTGTTACCTATGATTAATCCCAGTCCCAATCTTGTTACCTATGATTAATCCCAATCCCAGTCTTGTTGCCTATAATTAATCTTGTTACCTATAGTTAATCCCAATCTTCTTGCCTATGGTTAATCCCAATCCCAATCTTGTTGCCTATAATTAATATACTTTCTACTTCACAGCCCTAATAATTTTTTAAAGCTTACATTAAGTCAAGGAGTTCCCCTGCTTAAGACCCTCCAATGACTTTCCATCCAATTAGAAGAAATTCTGTGTTACATCCTTAGCTTGTATCACCCTTTATCATCTGGCCCTTGTTCTCTGTGTGACTTCTTTTCTTCTTTTCCTCCTCCCCATCACCCACTGTGCTCTGGTCACAACATCAGCTCTTGGTTCACTGAAACGCACAAAGCTCCTTTCCCCCTTAGAAGCTTTGTGATTCTGCTTACTTTGCTGTTTGCATGGCCGGCTCCTTCCTGCAATTCACATCTCAACTTAGACGCCACCTCTTCTGAAAAATCTTCCCCAACTACCCACTCAAAGTTGCCTCTCGTTCACTGTCCGTTATATTTAACTCTCTCATAGCACCCATTACTGAGCGATGCTTTTCTTGTGTCCTTGTTGATTTTTCTCTCTTCCCTTTCTGAGGTCTAAGCTTCACAAGAATAGGGATCGTCTCTGTCCTGGTCGCCACTGTGTTCTCAGAGCCTAGGGATGGAATTCATTCAGTGTCTAGACTGAATGCATGGATTCTCTGTCTGTGGGTGGCAAGGGTATCCACTGAGATGAACTAACAAATCTGAAATGATGGCTCAAAGTCTGAAGACCCTCAGCATGGGATGGGAATAGAGAGTAAGGGTAGCCAGTAAGATGGTCCATCCAGTCCCTAAGGTTGGGAATAGGCAGTTGGCAGTGGTCCACAACGTTGTATGGTTTTTACTAGCAGCTCTGAGCATCCCTGGGGTAGAGATGGAGAAGGAGATGGTGGATTTGAACTAAGGGTGAGATTAGTAGAATCAGTGAACTAGATTATGGAAGAAAGAGAGTTAAGGATTCTGGGAAGAGAGATGTCCACTGCAGATCCACAGAGGCTGTACCAAGTGCTCAGGAAAAGTGTGTTGAATACATGAATGAAAATGGTATCTAGATTGGGCTGGGGAAGACGTCTAGCGTAAAGAGAGTCATCACCTGGGTGGGAAAAAGGGAGTTTAGAAGTCTAGGGATGAAAAAGTAATGGATGAGGTCAAGATACGTAAAATATTAGGACGAATTGAGGCATTTAGATTTCAAACATGGAGCAGTTTCTCTGAGGATGGGGAAGAAAGTGGCCTAAATAAAGAAGAGGTTCTAATAAGCTGAGTTTTTAAAAATTAAATGAGCACTTTTTTTTTCTTTTTGAGACAGTCTCACTGTTGTCCAGGCTGGAATGTAGTGGTGCATTACGGTTCACTGCAGCCTCGGCATGCTAGACTCAAGCAGTCCTCCTGCCTCAGTCCCCTGAATAACTGGAACTACAGGCATGCACCACCATGCTTGCCTAATTTTTTTTTTTTTTTTTTTTTTTTTTTTTTTTTTTTTTTTTGAGACGGAGTCTCGCTCTGTCGCCCAGGCTGGAGTGCAGTGGCCGGATCTCGGCTCACTGCAAGCTCTGCCTCCTGGGTTCACACCATTCTCCTGCCTCAGCCTCCCGAGTAGCTGGGACGACAGGCGCCCGCCACCTCGCCCGGCTAGTTTTTTGTATATTTTAGTAGAGACGGGGTTTCACCAGGTTAGCCAGGATGGTCTCGATCTCCTGACCTCGTGATCCGCCCGACTCGGCCTCCCAAAGTGCTGAGATTACAGGCCTGAGCCACCGCGCCTGGCCTGTTTTTGTTTTTTTGAGTCAGAGTCTCACTCTGTTGCCCAGGCTGGAGTGCAATGGCGCCATCTTGGTTCACTGCAACCTCTACCTCCCTGGTTCAAGTGATTCTCCTGCCTCAGCCTTGTGCTTGACTAATTTTTGTAGTTTTTAGTAGAGACAGGGTTTCACCATGTTGACCAGGCTGGTCTCGAACTCCTGACCTCATGTGATCCGTTCGCCTCAGCCTCCTAAAGTGCTGGGATTACCGACATGAGTCACCGCGCCTGGCCTAATGTTTGTATTTTTTTGGAGAGACGTGATCTCACTATGTTTCCCAGGCTGTTCAAGTACTTATTAGCTCAAGCAGTCCTCCTGCCATGGCCTCTGAAAGTGCTAGGATTACAGGTGTGAGCCCCTGCACCTGTCCTAAATCATATATATATATATATATATATATATATATATATTTTATTATTATTATTTTTTTTTGAGACGGCGTTTCTCTCTTGTTGCCTAGGCTGGAGTGCAATGGCATGATCTCGGTTCACTGCAACCTCCACCTCCTGGGTTCAAGTGATTCTCCTGCCTCAGCCTTTTCGAGTAGCTGAGATTACAGGCATGCGCCACCACACCCAGCTCATTTTCCACTCTTAGTAGAGACAGGGTTTCTCCATGTTGGTCAGGCTGGTCTTGAACTCCCGACCTCAGGTGATCCACCTGTCTTGGCCTCCCAAAGGGCTGGGATTACAGGCGTGAGCCACTGCGCTTGGCCATGATATTCTTGATAAGCAATGCATTCACATGGTTCATCATTAAGATTATATTAAAAGGATAAACACTGAGAAGTCCTGCTCCTACCCAAGTTCACATCTTTCTCTGACCACTCACTGCTGCTGCTCTCCCTATGTGAACACTTTTATTGTGTTAATTTGTGTCTTTCCAGTCCCCCTGAGGTAATCTAACATTTTTATTCTTGTCCTTGTTAACTCAAAAGTTTGTGTACTGTGCCTATTTTTGATCACTTAAGAAAACAGATGAGAGGATGTTTGATGGAGGATTGGAAGTTCTGGAGGATCCCATGGGAAGGATGGGGGTTGGGGGATAGTGGATGGAGTCGTGGGAGAATGGATCACTGGGGAGCAATGAGAGAATAGATCATATGTCTCCATGGAAACTGTTATAATCATTGAGAGCTCTGTTCCAGACTGGAGATGTAGCATCAAATAAATCATAGATGAAAACAACAGTATGTCATCAAAGCAAAGTAGAATAACAAACACCTCTATGATCCTTTAAAACAGAGTAATCCTTTGCAACTCTTGTATTGCCAACCAGGGTTGTAAATTAATGCAGGTTTTGTATTTGAGTTCCAACTTTGAACATTTTGCAGTCTGGTTAGGTATATAGATCAATCTCCATAAACAGGAGAACACAGCTGCAGTGATTTGTTCTTCCCCTTCTGAAGATGAAAGAGATCAGGCTTTGGGGTAATCTGTTTCCACCTCCCTTAACCCAGGAAAAACAAAACAAAACAAAATATGTTTTTAAACACTAATGGCCATGAGCGGTGGCTCACACCTGCAATCCCAGCACTTTGGGAGGCCGAGGTAAGCAGATCAAAGTCAGGAGTTCAAGGCCAGCCTGGCCAATATGGTGAAACCCCGTCCCTACTAAAAATACAAAAATTAGCTGGGCATGGTGGTGGGCACCTGTATTCCCAGCTACTCAGGAGGCTGAGGCAGGAGAATCACTTGAATCCAGGAGGCGGAGGTTGCAGTGAGCCGAGATCGTGCCACTGTACTCCAGCCTGGGTGACAGAGCAAGACACTTGTCTCAAACGACGACAACAACAACAACCACCACCACCGCACTAATAATTTGTGGGGTGACTAGGGAATGGCACAAGTCTTTGGTAAGACCTGTAAAAATGGAACAAGGCAGGAAGCAAGGGTGAAGGACATTGAATTTCAAATATGTAAGCTCGTTTCAAAATCTTCCAAAAGAAGAAAACTGGAGAGTTTGTTTTTTTGAACAGGCAAAAGTGTTTACCTGGAAGGGCTGTCATACCAAAGCGGGGCCTGTTGGCATGGCTGGCTTACTCAGAGGTAGATGCCTTCTAGGACTTTTAATACAGAGCATTCAAATGTATCATTCACATTTAAAAATTATTTTATTTCTCAACTTTCATTTCAGATACAGAGGGTACATGTGCAGGTTTGTTACGCAGTTATATTGTACCCAGGTAGTGAGCATAGTACCCAATAGGTAGTTTTTAATTTATTGCTTAATGGTGCTTAGAATTTTATCCTTACCTCTCTGTTTTTATAATGCCTTGAAACTTTAACTTGAGTTTTGCCAACATCTTTCAAGAATTGAGCCTTGAATGATTGCTGGAGTCAAAATTATGCTGCACATATATAAATTGGGCAGATCTGTACCATCCAGATTGATGATACAAGCTTACCTTAAAAAGTAAATACAGCAAATACTTGATCAAGCATATACACAGCACAAGGACAACTCTTTATATTACAGATATGATTCCTGTAACCCTAATGTGCTGCCTTAATAAACGTGCATTAAATATTTAATGAATGCTAATACTGTGTGTCTTCAGAGACTTCGTATGTGCTCGTGGTAATGATTTGTATGATACACGTTTTTAAAAAATAGTATGCAGGAAAGTTTGAATGGAAGTTTTCTTGTTCTCTTACACCCCTGACTCTTGCCTACAGATGGAACTGAGCTAACGTACGTGAGTTGAGATGGGGTCAGGGGGATAGAAAGGGGCTGGGGGAGGCAGCTGGTGTGCTATGGTGGACATAGATCTACAACTATAAAGAAGCTCAAACGTAATAGCACAGAAAAGCTATGTAAAAATGGTATTTACTGGAAAATGGAAATAGCCCAAATGGTATATTGATAATAAATACAAGAAAATGAAGTGACTCTCTCTTCTCTCTCTTTCCCTCTCTCATGCACATGCATCTGTCTGTCTATCTATCTATCTACCTATCTATCTATCTATCTATCTATCTATCTATCTATCTATCTATCTAATCTATCAGTCTATCTAATCTATCATCTATCTACCTATCATCTATCTATTATCTATCTACCTGTCATCTATCTATCATCTATAATCTATCTACCTATCATCTGTCTACCTATCATCAATCAATCAATCATCTATCTGTCATCATAGAAAGATTTTCGTAATATAATATCAAATAAAAATAAAAGTAAATTACGCAACATTATGATTGGCAATATAAAATGTATATAGACCAATTCCTTTTATGTAATATACTCATGGTCCCTCCTTTTATTAAACTTTTTCTTCAACATTTCATTGTGAAAATTTAAAAACTGGAAAAGTTAAAATAATTGCATAATGAACATCCGTAACACCCACCACCTGGATTACACAAGTAACATATGACTGTATTTGCTTTATCATGTATCCATCTGTCTATCCATCCATCGACCCTTTTTTAATGCATTTTAAAGTGAGTTGCAGACATCTGTACCCTTTACATTTGCAGGTAACTGCAAGTGCACTTTACATTCAGCAGGTGTACCATTTAGCCAGAATTCAATATTTGCAATGATTATTTTAAAGGTAAAATTACATATACTGAAATGCAGCTATCTTAAGTGTATCGTTCTACGAGTTTTGAAAAATGCATAGTTTTTAAAATGCAGTGGAGATATAAACATTCATTAAAAAAATATATCACACAGGCATGAAAGCAACTGTGATGTTTGGTGTGTTCCATGGGCACCTGTGGGAATGGGATTTGCCCTAGTTGAAGCCAGAGAAGGCTTCTGTGAAAAAGTGGCTCGAGCTATAGCTAAAGGACGAGTTAAGTTAACTATACAAACAGAGGAAATAGTAAATGAAAATCTCAGAATGGCTCCTTGTTCCTGGCCCCCACCCCCAAAATAGGCTTGGTTAATCTGTGTGGCTGACAGGGCACCTAAACTCCTTTTATTAGGGTAGATTCATCTGCTGTAACAAATAGACCCCCAAATATATACTGGCTCAGACACAATAGAAGTTTAATTTTCATTAAACTTCTAAGTTTAAGAAGTTTAAGACAGGCGCGCCTGGCCCCACCCACTCTCTCCATATGGTGATTAAGGGACAAGGTGCCTTCCGTCCTATATGGCTCCATTAATCCCTAGAGCTTTGTTTTCTCTGCAGTCAGAGGGTGGAGGAGGCACAAGCTGCTTCTTAAAAGTCTCAGTTTGGGAAGTGGCACCAATCACTTCTGCCTACTCTCTATTGGAGAAAATGTAGCCACGTGGCCAGACTTCGGTGCAAAGGAGGCCGGGAGAACAATTTGGGTGGATGACGCGTCGTCTCAGCTGCGCTCCCTACTTTTCAGCCCTGGCTGGAATTTTTCATGGTGACACACAAAAGACCTTCTGACTTTTCCCTTTAGAGCTCCCAGTGTATCACACTCCACACACAAAAAACTTCACGTACCTCTTCTCTGTGGCATTTCTTTGTGTTCGAATCATGGAGCACACCAGGTGTTAGTGGTAACTTTCTCGAAGCCTAGCACGAGCCAGGGATAAGTCAAGTAGGAAGAAGTCAGCAGCTTATGAAATTACAAAGAAAAAGTGAAGTGTCTATAGAAACGAGGTGCCCAGGGATCACATTTTTTCTTTTTGAAAAATCCCATCCAGTTCTGTTGCTGTCTATGCATCTAAGATGATCTAAAATCAGAAGCAGAGAGGTGAGAGACAGAACCATTAAACTTCCCCATCTAGTGTTTGACTTCCCTAAAATAATCCCAAGATACTGAACCAATGACATTAAATGCCTGGGTGTATCACTCAGGAGGCTGTGGGAGGTCTGGTGGTGGCCGCTTCCACTAGGGCACCCCTAGAAGCTTGGCATTTGTGTGACACTCTCCAAGATGCTGGCATCAACTTTTGTAGCTCAGAATTCAGACTGTACAACAGAGTTGACTCTAGTCTTGGCCAGGTTTCCCAAATATTAGTCATTTATGCACCTGCTGTGGGTTTTTCTTTGCCATTACATGCCTCCTTTATGCGATCATATTTTTCTTTAAAGTGACTTTAACTTCACTTCCTTTTCTTCTTCTTAACATTGCCCTAAGCAATAATATATGTGAAATCACAAGTTTGATATACCAGTTATATATTTATTTTAATGTGTTTGGTTTGATATACCAGTTATATATTCATTTTAATGTGTTTTAGGAGAATATATTAAAAGAAGAGTAATTTTGTCCTTGTACTAGTACCTGAACCACATTTGGTGAAAAACTGTCATAAAATCCTACACTCACACAATGGAAGATTGAGGTGATTTGGCAGCTCGATTACCATGGTATTTCTAAGAATGTGAAGTCTTTTGTTATAATTTGTGTGCGTATCTGGAAGTTACAAAAAGTCTCTGTTCATCCCCCTCCTCCATATCCTTTCCTTCAAATAAGGAATATGCTCAACGCTCCCAGTATCCTTAAAAAATCTTTCCTGTGATCTTGACCTCCCTCCACCCTCCTTTACTCACTAAATATATCCAGACAGCAAAGCTACTCTTTGGAGATTTGCTACCTTCATTTCTTCCCCACTCACTCCTTCCTTATCCTTTTATATTATGTCTCCTCCACTTAGCAACTTTCAGAAACATCTATCTCCCAGGTTATCAGCAGTCTCATAACTCACACCTCTCCAGATCTGAGCATGAGGCATCCTGGCTTGCTCAGGGGAGTAGGGCAGACATGAGGGGAAGAGAACTGGAAATAAGATTGGAATTCATACATTATTCTGGGGAGAAGTCATCACCTTTACAGTAGCTTCCCACTGAAAGGCACAACTAAGAATTCATTCATTCAAGAAGTATTTATTGAGCATCTACTGTATGCCAGGTACCCTTGTAGGTACAGAGGCAATGTCTGTGAACAAAACAAACAAATACATCTGCCTGCCCCTCATGAAACTTATATTCTAGTGGTAGTGATGGTGACAACGAAGATGATGATAACACCTAATATTTTTGGGTCCTTACCACGTGCCAGGCTCTGTTATAAGTGCTTAGTATGTATTCATGAGCTCACACTTACTCTATGATGCAGCTACTGTTGTCCCCATTTTACAGATAAGGGGAGTGAGATGCAGAAAGCTGAAATAACTTGCTAAAGTCACACAGCTAGTAAATGGCATTAAACAGATCAGCTTTGATTTAGATGTGTATGATTTGGGGCTCTTTTTTTTTTTTCTAGAGAGAGGGTCTCACTCTGTTACCCAGGCTGGAGTGCAGTGGTGCAATTGTAGCTCACTGCAGCCACGAACTCCTTGGCTCAAGTGATCTGCCTGCCTCAGCCTCCCAAAGTGCTGGGATTACAGGCATGAGCACTATGACCAGCTGATTTTGGGATCTTGATTGCTTGATACTTACCATGTAATTTCCTAGTTTTAACAGTGATTACCTGGAATGTCACAAACATATTCTAGGAGGTTAGTCATTTTTCGCTCTTATTTCCTCATCTTTCCCTCTAAATGCTAAGCAGAGTTTGCAGCCAGGGGCAGTGGCTCACACCTTTAATCTCAGTGCTTTAGGAGGCCAAGGCAGGAGGATCACTTGAAAAGGAGACCCCATCTCTACAAAAACAAAAAACAACAACAAAAAAATTGCATCCCTTACTTTCAGTGTAAGCTGCTGCCATTAGACAAACCACATGCTCCTAGTGATGGAGGGCTCTGAGTTTTCTGTTCTTCCTCATCGCTCTGTGCTTATTGGCTACCTATCCATGTGTAAATAACACATATGCCATGTGCTAATTGGAACTGTGAGTCATCCGCAGGGATTCCAAAGAGGGCCCATGAGAATGGCTTTCACTCCTCCAACCTCTGCCTTTCTGACCTCCTCCACAGGCTTCAGCCTTTTGGGATTCCCCAAGTCTTGGAAGCATCTCTATTGAGTGCAGTGACTCCTTAACTGGTTCCTTTTCAACCTTCAACCTCCATTTTCCTAACCCTTACCAACTCTACCGCCCAGCTGCACCCACTCCAATTCCACTCACACCTTGCCTGTTATCTCTAACGTTTTGGAGCTCATGCTCATTGACAAGGAACTTGCCACGGATTTGCATGCATTATATCATATTAATTCTCACCATAATCCTGGAAGGTAGTTACTGATAATCACTCTATTATATAGAAATTGTAAGGCAGACTGGTTAAGTGACTTCTCCAAGATCACACAGCTGAAAGGAGGCAGGACCTTGAAAGCTGGTTTTGTGATATCAGTTGCCTCTTGCCATCTCTTCTGCACTTTGGGGTCCACACATCTTCCCAAACCACTAGTTGAAGATTTTTTTTTTTTTTTTTTTTTGACAGAGTCTCACTCAGTCACCCAGGCTGGAGTGACATGATCATGGTTCACTGCAGCTTCAACCTCCCAGGCTCAAGCAATCCTCCCATCTCAGCCTCCCAAGTAGCTGGGACTACAGGCACATGCCACCACACCCAGCTAATTTTTTGATTTTTTTTTTTTTTTTTTGGTAGAGACAGGGTCCCACTTGTTGCCCAGGCTAGTCTCCAACTCCTGGGCTCAGGGAATCCTCCTGCCTTGCCCTCTTAAAGTGCTGGGATTATAGGAGTGAACCACCGTGCCCAGTCCAAACCACTTGTCTTTCCTCTTCCTTTTTTCCTTTCTTTCTTCCTTCCTTGCCTTTCTCTCTTTTTGTCTTTTTTGAAACAGCAATTACAAAACGATTATAAGAGCTCCTAATGAGGCCAGGTGTGGTGGCTCATGGCTGTAATCCCAGAGCCTCTAGTAGCCAAGCCTGGAGGATTGACTGAGCTCAGGAGTTCAAGACCAGCCCAGCCTGAGCAACACAGCAAGACCCCATCTCTAAAAATGTGTTTAAAAATTAGCCAGACACAGCTGGGTACGGTGGGTCCCACCTGTAATCCCAGCACTTTGGGAGGCTAAGGCGGGTGGATCATGAGGTCAGGAGTTCAAGACCAGCCTGGCCAATATAGTGAAACCCCATCTCTACTAAAAATACAAAAAAAAAAAAAAAAAAAAAATTAGCCTGGCGTGGTGGCACACGCCCGTAATCCCAGCTACTCAGGAGGCTGAGGCAGGAGAATCGCTTGAACCCAGGAGGTGAAGGTTGCAGTGAGTCGAGATCATGCCACTGCGCTGCAGCCTGGGTGACAGAGCGAGACTCCGTCTCAAAGAAATAAAAAGCCAGACACAGTGGCACATAGCTGTAGTCCTAGCTACTCTGGAGGCTGAGGCAGGAGGATTGGTTGAGCCCAGGAGTTCGAGGCTAAAGTGGACTATGATTACACCATTGCACTCCAGCCTGGACAGCAGAGGGAGACCCTGTCTCTTAAATGTTTACAAAGCTGCATAATGACGTTTGTGGGTTTCTCTTTCTTCCATGAAAAAAAAGCAAAAAATGATATCTCATGACTGTATTGATATGAAGACAAATATATTAATGTTACATATTAAAACATGTACTTCCACCTAAGTTCACTGTTTTTCTTGTGATTAAAAAAAAATTAAAGTGCATTATGAACCCTGAAAACAGCATGGGCCCTGAGCACTGTGCCTGGTGGGATTTGATGGAGAAGTTGGCCCTATTTTCCAGCTCCAGCATCTCAATAGCGCCTCCCTCCACAGCCTCCAAGCTTGTCTCCCCGAAGGCCAGGGTGCTTAACTACCATGCTCTGTGAGCATAAGAGAACATTCCAGAGTTCCAGGCCCCAGACCGCAGAGTCTTTTTTTTTTTTTTTTAAGACAGAGTCTTGCTCTGTCACCCAGGCTGGAGTGCAGTGGGGCGATCTCGGGTCACTGCACCTCCTGGGTTCAAGCAATTCTCCTGCCTCAGCCTCCCGAGTGGCTGGGATTACAAACGCTCACCACCACGCACAAGTAATTTTTACATTTTTAGTAGAGACAGGATTTCACCATGTTGGCCAGGCTGGTCTCGAACTCCTGGCCTCAAGTGATCCGCCCGCCTCGGCCTCCTGAAGGGCTGGGATTACAGGCATGAGCCACCGCGCCTGGCCTCACAGCATGGTCGTCTGGAGCCAAGCGCGGCATCAAATTTTAACAGGAAGAAATTGCCTGAGGAGATTAAAAGGCAGCTTAGTTCATGCCAGGAACAAAGGCCTTCTCTAAAGTCTGAGCTTCTGGTGTGGGAGTCTCTACTAATTTTAATCTCATTAGTGGTATGTATTCACACACAGACATATACATACATACATTAGATGTGGTTATATAATCCTACAGACAAAAGCACTTCCCTGTACTTCAGCCTGCTTTGCTATCTTCCTGCACCATATGGTGAGTTTCTTTATCATATGGTTCACAGATAGCTCAAAGTGTTTGCTACCTGTTTCCTTAATCCTTTTCCAGAGAACCTTTTTGACATTTGCTGTCTGATCTTAGATTCCTGCCCTCTCTTTGGTTCTATCGCAATTATGTCACTTCCCTGCCCCCACCAAGCCTTCAACCTTTCCTTCTTTCATATGCAATTCTGATTGCAGCGTGTGTGTGTGTGTGTGTGTGTGTGTGTGTGTGTGTGTGTGGTTTTTTTTTTTTTTTTGCCAACTCATCTTCCCAGATCTTTGTGAGGTCCTTTTTCCACCATCCCGAATTTTCCAGGTCTCTCCTCAATGAAGTGACTTGACTGCTCTTCTGCAGCCTCTGCCTTCAATTCTCAGAAGGTAGTACGTTACAAGACAAGATAAGCGTTCATTTTTCGCAAGAAAATTAATTATACCAAGGAAAATGAAATATCAGGAATGTGAGTTTTACAACCTTCCATCTGCTACAAGTAGATTGTCAAGCCAGAGTGAGTAAAGCGGGTATTTGCTGAGAAGACGTGGCTTGTTTCTGTGTATCTCAAGACACCGAGAGGCAAGAAGCGCCACCTGAATGAGAGAGCTTCCAGCAGTCTGATAACCATGGCTCCATCTGGGGGTTGTAGGGGGGCCCCCAGCCTGCCATCCCTGCTTCTCGATGACATCTCTCTGCAGATACGCGTCAGTACCGTCTCTCTCAGCCTTGTTGATGCTTCTTAAGTCTCCATGTCTAATTCTCACATCTAGAATGTCCTAAGAATCTAAAATCCCAGGAAAGAAAAACTGATGGGTCAGTGCGGATCAGGGATCCCTAGGATCCAATTCGCTGTGACCAGGGGGAGGGGTTACTTTTCCAACCATCCATCAGGAAGGATGACAAGAAAAGAAAATAGGATGTGGGCAGTTTTCCTATGAGAAAGAAGAAAACGACGGGCGTGTCTGGCATGCAGGCCAAAGTAGGAGTTTCCTTTAAATGTGTACTCTTTTTTATTTTATTTATTTATTTATTTTTGAGATGGAATCTCACTCTGTCGCCCAGGCTGGAGTGCAGTGGCACAATCTTGGCTCACTGCAACCTCAGCCTCCTGGGTTCAAGTAATTCTCCTTCCTCAGTTTCCCTAGTAGCTGGGATTATAGGCACACACCACCATGCCGGGCTATTTTTTTTTTTTTTTTTTTTTTTTGTATTTTTAGTAGAGACGGGATTTCACCATGTTGGCCAGGCTAGTCTTAAACTCCCGACCTCAAATGATCCATCTGCCTTGGCCTCCCAAGGTGCTGGAATTATAGGCATGAGCCACTGTGCCCGGCCTTTTATTTTAATGTTTTAGAGACAGCATCTGGTTTTGTTGCCTAGGCTGGAGTGCAGTGGCATGACCTTAGCTCACTGCAGCCTCCAACTCCTGGACTCAAACGATCCTCCTGCCTCAGCCTCCCTACTAGCTGGGATTCCAAGTGCATGCCCCCATGCCTGGCTCATTTTTGTTTTCTTCTAGAGATGGGATCTCATTATGTAGACCAAGCTGGTCTTAAACTTCTGGCCACCAGCAATCTTCCTGCCTCAGCCTCCCAAAGCAGTGGGATTACGAGTGTGAGCCACGTCGCTGGGCCCTGTTTTCTTTAAAATGTTGCCTGATTCTTTGGGAAAAATATCACAGCGATAAATCAAGTCCTCTTGTAGAAGGACCAGATAGAGCCCATTAACATGGAAACTCTGTCTCAGGTGATCATTCATGGCTGCTGGTCCAATTATCACGCTATCATGGTACCTGCCATCCTCTGCGTATCCATCTCAACTTTATCTCTATGTGTTATTTCAGAAATTTACAGTCCTGGTAAAATGAATCCCTGGTTACTAACAGCATAACCCATAATCTTTTCTATAATACAACAAACATAATGGCAGAAATTTGTAAATTGTAATCATCTGACACCCATGATAAATATTTTGGATGTACAAATGTGGATGGTACCTATGATTATTCATGCCGTAGTTGTTTCAAACCCTCACCCCACCCCACAGTTTCACCTTATATACTGACCTCATTGAACACCACTGCGGAGATTGATAATGTTTTTGGAGCACTGGGAACTCATCTGAGTGTTTTATATGCATTGCTCATTTAATCTTCACAATGGGTCTTGTGAGGTGGGTGCTGTTGTTACCTCCAGTTTTAAATTTGTAGATAAAGAGACAGAGTCTCTATTTTGCAGATGAGGGAATAGAGGCTCAGAGAGGTGAGAAGCTTGCAGTCCCGAAGCAGTGGAGGCAGGTTCAAATCAGGGAGCCTGGCTGCTGAATGTGTTACCACTCAGCTCCATAGTCCCCTTGCACCCAGTCCCCCCTACTCCTGCTGTGCTGGAACCCCTTCTCTATTAGCAGTGGTCTGTAACTCCAACAACAAAGGGGGGCTGTGCTTACAAGGCAGATCAGATTATAAACAAGCTTTCTTCCGGCCACCTAATTGTTACCACAAATGACAGGCCTTTAAGGGTTTCATTTCATTGTCTTTCAGTAGAAGCCATCAATTATTAGTTTATTTTCCCAGCAACCATTTAAAAAAGAGTCAAATTAAATCTGCTTTTATTTTAACTATCCAGCTTTGTCAAATGTAATATATGATTCAAAGAAAATTGACTAAGCCATACATGTCACCAATGTTTATATTATTTATGTATTTTTTTGGCGTTTTCTGTTCTTTTGTGAGTGTGAGTGGTGAGAACACTTATGATCTCCTCCCTTAGCATATTTCAAGTATATAACACAGTATTATTAACTGAATTACCATGCCATACCTTTTAAGTTGCTAGTACTTATTTATCTTGTAACTGAAAGTTTGTACTCTTTAATCAACATCTCCCCATTTTCTCTCCTCCCAGCCCCTAGCAACCACCATTCTGCTCTGTTTCTTTAAGTTTGACTATTTTAGATCCCACATATGTGAGATCATACAGTATTTGTCTTTTTTTTTTTTTTTTTTTTTTTTGAGACACAGTCTCGCTCTGTCTCCCAGGCTAGAGTGCAATGGCGCAATCTCGGCTCACTGCAACCTCCGCCTCCCAGGCTCAAGCGATTCTTCTGCCTCAGCCTCCTGAGTAGCTGGGATTACAGGCATGCACCACTATGCCCTGCCAAATTTTATATTTTTAGTAGAGACGGAGTTTCACCATGTTGACCAGGCTGGTCTCGAACCCCTGACCTGAGGTAATCCACCCGCCTCGGCCTCCCAAAGTGCTGGGATTACAGGCGTGAGCCACTGTGCCTGGCCCCAGTATTTGTCTTTTGGTATCTGGCTTATTTTGCTTAGGATAAGGTGCTCCAAGTTCACAAACACTTATTTTAGCTCAAAATAACCCTTCAGTTACTGGAATTGATCAATATCGATTCTACTGGTAAAAATCAATTATACTGGTATCAACAATTAGACTCGACACGGCCCAGAGTGTGGAAATAGTAGTTCTCTAGCATTTCTTATTACAACCCAAGTAGATATTTCTTATTAGACCCAATCACACATCCTCATTTAAACACAGGGGCCAGGTATTTCAGGTTTCAATCTCCTTGTTCCACTCCTCCCCTTTCCAGCAGTCACTGTGAGTCATCCCTTCTAGGGGTGTAGTGACATTTGCTTAACAATAGCAAGTCCACAGAAGCCAGAGATGACTGGGCTAAACGCACCTTCATTCTAAATTTCGTTTCACACTTCCACGGCTTTCTCGGCTAGTGGGCAAAAATTCTACTTGATTAAATTTCAGGTGTGACATGGCCTCATTTTAAAAGGTTTAAATCTTAATGCAACCTGCCAATCTGACCTCTGAAATGAGAAATTAGCTTATCTATCACACAGATCCATGCTTTTATCATCTATAAAGAGATTTTTAAATACAGAAAACCTTACGTAATAAATCAAGAAATAGTCAAGTTGTATCATCTAAGTTGCTCTATACGCTGGATATCCCTGCTCTTCTTTTCATCTGGCCAATGTGAAGACTGTATTCAAAAAGTGCTTCAGTCCTACCTACATGCACACTATTAATTCCTAAGCATCTTCTCTCCATTATATCACTTTCCAGTTTTTCCTGAGGTACGTCTTCACTTGGCAGAGTCTACCCAGTTGCCTTCTCCTAAACAGACTGTTAGAAGTCTGAAATCATTTTTAGACTGCTGGCTTCCTCTTTACTGCTAGAGGCAAGTGCATTTGATTCCTTCAAACCACATGACTTCACATCAGACTGATGTGGCCACTGTCAAATGTAACATTTAAACATATGTTTGTGTGGACATATATGTTTGGAATATTTCATCCAAAGTCTGACGCCTAAGAATACACTTTGGAAAATCAGAATTAGGGCCTTCAAGATAAACTAGAATGTGATAGGGCATCTTCATTTCTGGTCAAAGTCGGAAGTTTGGGAGAGCCTCAAAAGTGAAGAATTCACCAACAACCATGGTGAATGCAGTGTGCTGAGTTCTTGTAAGTACCCAGTGGGATCTTCTTGCCCTCTCCCCAGATAGAGCTGATTTCTCAAGAGGGGAACAATAGGGAAAGAGCTTTACACACATAGACTCAAATCAGCCTCCATGAATATTTGGAGGCTAGAATTTTTCAAAGATAGTTTGGCAGGGAGAGGGGGTGGCTAGGGAATGGGTGCTGCTGATTGGTTGGGGATGCAATCATAGGGGTGTAGAAAATGTCCTTATTCTCTGAATCCTCTTCTGGATGGGGTCGCAGGACTGGTTTGTGAGTTCACATTGGGGTTGTCCAGTAGTCAGAAAGGCAAAAGAGCGAAAGACATCTCAAAAAGCTAATCTGGGATTCTACAACAGTGATGTTATCTGCGGGAGTAATTGGGAAACTTGCAAGTCTTGTTACCTCTGGAATAATGGCTGGTAATCCTTTATGTACAGAATTCAGACTCCTTTCATCCTTCTCACTTGGCAGTCTTTCGTTAGTTTTACAAAGGCAGTTTAGTTTGGGGGAAGGGCTGTTATCATGTAAACTGTACACTAAATTTCTCCCAAAGTTAGCTTGGCCCAAGTTCAGAAATGACTAAGGGCAGTTTGGAGGTCAAAAGCAAGTTGAGGGTTAGTTAGATCGGATCTCTTCCACTGTCATCATTTACTGTTACAATTTTTGCAAGGTGGTTTCATTCTTTGCTATATGTTAAGCTGTTAACATAACATGCCTTATGTCATGGAATCATCATCATGGCCCTATGAACTCTTGTTAATGGACTCTTGTCTATATTTTACCCCAATATCCAACCTGTTGTGAGACCTCCTTTTTTTGTTGTTGTTTGTTTCTTTGTTTTTGTTTTTTGTTTTTTGAGACACAGTCTCCCTCTGTTGCCCAGGCTGGAGTGCAGAGATGGAATCTCGGGTCACTGCAACCTCCACCTCCCGGGTTCAAGCAATTCTCCTGCCTCAGCCTCCCAAGTAGCTGGGACTACAAGTGTGCGCCACCATGCCTGGCTAATTTTTGTATTTTTTAGTAGAGACAGGGTTTCACCATGTTGGCCAGGCTGGTCTCGAACTTCTAGCCTCAAGTGATCCACCTGCCTCAGCCTCCCAAAGTGTTGGGATTACAGGCGTGAGCCACTTTGCCTGGCCAAGACCTCCTGTTTGGAATGGCTTTCCTCTCCATTCCAGGCCTCTGGTTATCAAAGGTGAGGTAGCTTAAGCCCTTCAGTGCTTAATCCCTGGTCCAAGCAGAAGGAGGACTTTGGCAAATCCGCATGCTAGAAAAGATGAGTTTGGAAGGACCTGGAAACCAGGGTACACAGTTCCTTCTCCCTTGAGATTTTAGAAGTTGACAGACGGTTTGCTGGTTTTGTGGGGAAATCCTATCTGCCGCAGGGTATGTGGATTACCCAGGGAGGAACCTGGAGGTCACGTGCCCAGTACCACCTCTAAGCACAGACAGTGTGACCTTGCCTTTCACTCTGGGCTTTGTGTAAGGATCTCCCAGGACATAGATTTCATAGTGATATTCGTCGATTGCTCCAATTCACTTTCTGCCTTTCTGTTTCTTGCTTATGGAGAATGTGGGAAAGAATTCTCTATACACACCCACAGAAGGAGTTAGAACATCCTTCTTATCCTCCATTATCGTGCCTTCAAGTTAATAATTATGGCTTCCTTTTGAGGGAGAAACTATCATTATTCCCCTTTTATGGATTGGGGAACTGAGACTCAGAGAGGTTGAGTAACTCAGCCAAGAACACACAGCAAAGCATGTGACAGAGTCGGAATTTGAGCTCATGATTCCAAAGTCTGTACTTGTATCTTCTATGACTACAATTCTAATTAGATGTAAGCTTCTGGATCATCAGACTCTGTCCATGCCGTAATCTCTTTCTTACATGACAGAGATGGTCAGGATACCTGCCATGTGGTAATGATGTGGATGTGGAAGCTAACCTCCATTTGATTAGCTTGGGTGCACCAAGCTGCACCAGTTTTCTCTCGAAATTCTGCTCCTGAGTGGGTGAGTGCCCCGGGAAGAGCAGGTGGATGGAGTTTGCTCAGTTTTCCAATCCCTGACCACCCTCATGGCCTCTAGCCAGCTTTCCTCTCTGTCCTCCTCCAGTGAGGGCCAGGCCTGCCACAGGCAGCCTCCCAATATTTAGAAGATTCCGATTTAATTGGTCTGGACTGTGGCCCAAGCATCGGCTTCTAAAACCTCCACAGGGAATTCTAATGTGCAGCAGGGAGAAACAGCAGCTCAGCGCAGCAGGCAAGGCACATCCATGGAAGGGCTGGGGGAAGGGAGGAGATCATATTTGCCTTAAAACTCGGAGTTGAGCTCCTCTGACCTACCCTTTGCAGGTCTTCAGGGGAACTGGGAAGAACCCATGGAGGGGATAGCCCCAGAGAGCAAGGGGATCCTCAACAAGATGGGATCTTAACACAGAGGGAGGGTACATTCCTTGCAACAGATCAGCACCCTGATCCTGTACCCAGCCTCATTCACAAACCTGTGCCCTAGTGCTGGGCATGGGAGACAGAGCTAGGGCTCGTGTGGTTCCCCGGAGGCCTACGGTATATACACATGAGCTGTAACTTGCTTGTCTATCCCTCCCCAAGTTGACCTCAGCTTATCTGATGCTCTTCTGCCAATTTAGTGTTTGGGGACCCTGTGAGCCCTAAAGTCCTCTTTCTCTTATTTTATTATTTTATTTTATTTATTTATTTTGAGATGGAGTCTTGCTCTGTCACCCAGTCTGGAGTGCAGTGGCGCGATCTCGGCTCACTGCAACATCCACCTCCTGGGTTCAAGCGAGTCTCCTGCCTCGGCCTCCTGAGTAGCTGGGATTACAGATGTGCACCACCATGCCTGGCTAATTTTTGTATTTTTAGTAGAGACAGGGTTTCACCACGTTGGCCAGGCTGTTCTTGAACTCCTAACCTCAGATGATCCACCTGCTGTGGCCTCCAAGGTGCTGGGACTTACAGGCATGAGCCACCGTGCCCGGCCGAGATAGGTTCTTAAGATAGAGGGAGGGTATACTCCTTGCAACAGATGAGTACCCTGATCCTGTACCCAGCGTCATCCACAAGCCTGCTCCCTAGTGGGGGATGGGAGAGGGAGCTAGGGGTCGCGTGGTCCCCTGGAGGCCTACGGTATATACGCTTGAGCTGCAACTTGCTTGTCTATCTCTCCCCAAGTTGACCTCAGCTCAACACACCTTACTGATGCTCTTCTCCCAATTTAGTGTGTGAGGACCTAAGAGCCTTAAAAGTATCTTTCTCTATTTTGGATGCACCATCTGAATTAATCAAGTTAGAATCTTTTCCCAATCACTGTTTGTTAGTCAAGCTTGCAGACTCTGACAGTGCTAGATGTTTTGGTCTCTTCTCCCTTGCCTCCTCCTCCTCCTCCTTTTCTGATTCTGTTGTAGGGATGTTATTAAGAACACCATCCACAGCACAGTGTGTTCAAATATCCATGCAAAACATTTCGTTTAGACCTACTTCTAGAAGCTTATTTTTCTCCTCAAAACATTATTTTTGTTATAGAAAATATGAATTTTGTTATGTTTCATGTATTTCTGATTGCTTTGGTTTCCAGGAAGCAGAAAGAGAAAGTAGGAGAGAGAGAGAGAGAAAGAGGGAGAGAGAAAGAGAGAGAGAGAGAAGAAAAGAGGGAGAGGAAAGAAAGAAAAGAGAGAGAACGAAGGAGAGACGGAGATGGCAAAGGAGGGAAAGAGAGAGTATGTATCTATAAGGTATATATGCATACACATGTATTTACTACATTCTTTTCTTCTTTTTTTCCTTTTGAGACTGAGTCTCACTCTGTTGCCCAGGCTGGAGTGCAGTGGCATGATGATCTCTTGGCTCACTGCAACCTCCACCTCCCAGGTTCAAGTGATTCTCCCGCCTCAGCCTCCCAAGTAACTGGGATTACAGGCATGTGCTATCACGCCCAGCTAATTTTTTTGTATTTGTAGTAGAGGCAGGGTTTTACCACGTTGGCCAGGCTGGTCTCGAAATCCTGATCTCAAGTGATCTGCCTGCCTCAGCCTCCCAAAGTGCCGGGCTTACAGGCATGAGCCCCCAGGCCCAGCCACTACATTCATTTTTAACTACCTGTGTTGAGGTATAATTTACAGAAGACTCACCTGTTTGTTTCACATAATCTTGAATGATCCCTCAACTTCTTTGTGAAATATGAGTTGGATGGAGCCGTATGTAAATTAAACAATGCTGACACCCAAGGAACTGAAGATCTTTAGTGACCTTGATCGAGGAGATTTTTAAAGCAACTTCTACTCATGAAATCCTTTCATTCATTGATTCAGCAGATATGTATTGAGTGTCGACTGTGTGATAGATGTTGGGGATATGACAGTGGGCAGCTCAAATAAAATGCCTGCCCTTATGGAGCTTCCACTCTTGTGAGGGAGAAAAATAAACAGATATTAATATAACGCCCATGTGGTAAGTGCTGTCAAGAAAAGCAAAGGAGGGGAAGGGGATGGAAAGTGACAATGGGGGCTACGAGTTTAGAGAACGTGATAGGGACGGTATTGGTGACAGGGTCACACTGGAGTGTGACCTGAACAAGGGGAGGGAGCAAACTGTTGATTGCCCCTAGGGGAAGAGTTGTACAGGCAGGAAAAGCAGAAGGCAGGGATCCTGAGAGGTGAGATTGAGTCCCAAGTGCAGTAGGAGGACAGAGGAAAGCCTTGGGAAGGTGGAGTGACATGAACAGACTTGAGTTTCTAAAGCATAGTTCAGGTGTGTAGAGAATAGAATGGACCAGGTGCGGTGGCTCACGCCTATAATCCAGCACTTCAGGAGGCCAAGGTGGGAGGATCTCCTGAGGCCAGGAGTTCCAGACCAGCTGTGGCACCAGAGTGATACCTAATGTCTACCAAAAAAGAGAGAAAAGGAGAATAGAATGTTTATGAGAGCTGGAAGAGGGGAAGCAGAAAACATGGCAGGGGACAATTGCCGGAAACCAGGCTAAGGATCAAGGTGGCTCAGATCAGCAAAGAGGTTGAACTTAGTGTATATTTTGAATGTAGAGCTGACAAATCTTGTGATTGTACTGGATGAGAGATATAAGAGAGAGGAACTGAGGGTGATTGGATTTGACTTTGGTCTTCTGGCAAGTGTATGTTGAAGTTGAGCAGTTGAGAAGCAAGATCTTGGGTCCCTGGCTGTCTCTGCCCTCGCACACTGGTGTGGCCATTTGCACAGCTCCCTCAAGACAAAGCTCCCGGGCCAGTTGAAAACCAGAGGTTGGTGCTTTGTACAAAGCTCACCATCATCCCCCTTTGTTGTCTGCTAAAAAGATGATGTTGACGATCACCACTGTAATGGCTAGAATTGTGTCCTCATAAACAATGTATGTTCAATTTCTAATGAAGGTGGCCTCATTTGGACATAGGGTCTTTGCAGATATAAGCAAGTTAAGATGACGTTACTCTGGATTAGGGTGGACCTGAATCCAATGGCTGGTGTCCTCGTAAGAAGAGGGACATTTGGATACAGACAGAACACACAGGGAATAATGCCATGGGAAGACAGAGGCAGAGATTGGAGTGATGCGCTTACAAGCCAGGGAGTGCCAAGGGTAGCTGGCAGCCAGCAGGACCTAGGAGGGAGGTGTGGATGGAACAGATCCTCCCTCAGAGTCTTCAGAAGGAACCAACCCTGCCAACACCTTGATATGGGACTTCCAGCCTCCAGAACTCTGAAGCAATAAATTCCTGTTGTGTGAAGTCACTCAGGTTTTGGCTCCTCCTTGTGGTCACCCTAGGAAACTAGTAGAACCACCAGGTATTAAGTATTTATAATTTGCCATGCACAGTGCTAAGTTAAGGTGTGGACTTAGATACTTTATCCCGTAAAACTCCCTCAGCAGCACCAAAAGCAAAGTATTGTTGCCATCTCCGTTTTATAAGATGAGGAGACTGAGGTTCAGAAAAAAGTGGATTTCTCAAGGTCGTACAGCTAGTATGTGGCAAAACTTGGACACATACCAGGTTTTCTAACTCTAAAAATCCATGCCCTAACCATTATGCAACGCTGGGCCACAATCAGGGGCCGAGATTCCAGGCACGCTTTGCCATTGGGATTCGCCGGTAAAGTTCATCACCACAAACTTTCCAGCCAGGAATCCCTGGGCTACTTTCCTCTGTTT
Organism: Chlorocebus sabaeus; assembly: GCF_047675955.1. Classification (NCBI taxonomy): domain Eukaryota; kingdom Metazoa; phylum Chordata; class Mammalia; order Primates; family Cercopithecidae; genus Chlorocebus; species Chlorocebus sabaeus. The sequence continues at coordinate 22,061,133 of NC_132908.1, forward strand.
TATTTGCTGTCATCAGAGTTCTGCTATTTATCACATCTCTCCCAGAAGATTCTTGGGGAACAGATGTGGCTTGGAATTTGATAAGAACGTCACTTCAACACATCCTTGCAGTCTGTTTGGAATCCTCACCCTGGAGAGACAGGGACAGCTGAATCAACAGCCCACGCCCTCTATGTTGGTATTAAAGTTTCTGGAAGCTCCAGAAACTGCTTGAGACAATTAATAAGAGATCACTTCCATTTAAAGAAACATTTTAGAACGTGGGCATCACCAGGGCCAAGGCAATGGCTACTTTTCTGCTCTTTTCCTCTCCCATGGCAAAACTTCACAGCATATGTGGAGGCAGAAAGATCTGCCCAAGCCACTTGATGGAAGCAGGGCCATGTTTGTCCTGTTTACTGGGCACATCACCAGTGCCTAGCATCATGCCTAGAACAAAATTCCCAATAGAGCTTGTAGACCCGATGGAAGAACTGGAATCGTGACTGCAGCATGAATGCACACCAAGCTCATCTCGCCAAGCAAATGTTAGTGGTTGTATAAGAAATAGAAAAAGGAAATGACTGTTCTGTCTGTGGCCATGTGCAAGGTGGATAGCAAAAGAAGAATAGGACCAGGATCTAAAACTGAACTTAAAATATTCTAGCAATAATTTGCTCACCACTGAACACTTGGCACTTAGGGCTTGATGATGGGGTGTGTTTAAGGGCATGGATTTAGGGGACAGGTAACTAGGTGTCACTTCCTAGTGGAATACGGACAAGTCACCTAGCTTTGCTAAGCCCTCCCTTCTTCATCTGTAAAATGAGGATAGCAGCAGTTTCCACCCTACATATTTACTGTGGTAATTAATAAGATAATGCATATTGGAAGTAATCAGTGGGCATGGACATGGTTATTGTTATAAAGTCCAAACTAGTCCCAACATTGCCCTTTTTTTCTTTGGCACAAACACTTGGCCTTTGAGTATCACAAATTCTTTATTTAGCCACCCTACTTGGTGGCCAGATCTCTCTGATTCTATTAGAGACAATTATCTGCTACATCTCAGAGAGATGCGAGTCAGCATCTGCAATTTGATTTCTGAAGCCCAAGTGCTCATATCCTTGTAGGAATCATAGGCCAAGGTTTGTAGATCCAGATCGTTTAATCCTAAGGGAGCACCGTTCTTTTCCCTTTGGCCGAAATATGCCTCCTGTACCCCCGCCTTGCTAGTCCTACTGATATCATCACTTCCCCAAGAGCATCTTTTGCAGACCCACTCAGTGAGGTTAAGTCTTCCATTTAAACACTCCAAGAACAATGTGTACTTCTGTTTCAGGGGTCTCATTATGATTGATGTTAGGTTGTTATTTGTACAGGAGTGTAAACTTCATGAGGGCAGGAACCTTGTCGTTCTAAATTCCCAGTGCCTATCTCAGTGTCTGACACATCCTAGACCCTTAATTAATGTTGACTGAATGAATTGTCTAGCCTTCTAGGTACTGGATAAGTCTAGGAAAGTTGATGCATTTGGAAGGCACAATGAATTCCATCTCTGTCACCCCTCTCAGTTGAAGCTTTAAACAATATTGTTATTATTGATTGAAGAGCATGCATAACCAAACCCAAGGTGACAGGGACCACAGCTGACCAAGCTGGGTTGCAAATTAAACTGCAGCCATTTTTGATCATGTGGTTACTCTTCTTTTCCCTGATCCTTCTTGAAACACTTATTCTAAAACAAGGGTCAGCAGACTATTAGAGCCTAGGCTACTGCTTATTTTTGTAAATAAAGTTTTATTAAACCACAGTTACACTCATTCACTTGATCCAGACCGCCCTGCAAAGCCTATAATATTTCCTGTTTGGCCGTTTGTAGAGAAAGAGGGAATTTGATAAATCTGTTCTAGTTATCTATTGCTATATAGCAAATCATCCCCAAACATACAGGCTTAAAACATCAGCCACCCTATATTATCTGTCACGGTTTCTGTGGGTCAGGAGGTTGGGAATGACCACTGATTGGTTGTGGCTTGAGATTTTTCATGCAATGGCTGGAGCACCTGGTCATGAAGCTTATCATGTAGTACCAGGGTTTCTTCATGGGGTCTTGTGCCCTGGTCTAGCATGGTGGTCTTGGGGTCGAAAGGAAATAAACTGACAGAAGCTACAGCCTCAGAAGTCATGGAGGGTCTCTTGACCACATACTATTCATTAAGGCAGCCACAGTGCCTGCCTGGGTTCAAGGGAGAAGGCAGAGACTCTGGCTCTGATTGGAGGAGTATCAAATATTTGTAGATGTGTTTTAAAACCTCTATAAAGTATCACTTCCTTTGTGCTATGGGGACAGCTCTCAAAATGTAACTCCAAGAGAGGACAGAGAGATTTATATCGAAAACGAAAGCTTGATTAGAATAGTAGGAAGAAAAGGAAAGTTTTCTCTCATCCTATTAATGATTGCTGAGAAAGTGTTAGGAAAATCAGGATGGAAGGATTCTGTCAGCTTTACCTATTGACATCTCCTAGCCACCTTTTTAAGTGAATCAATTTTGATACTATCTGGTGATTATAATCAAGATAGGAAAAATATATTTATTAAAATGCAGACTCCCAGGACACAGCCCAGAGCTCCTGAAGGAGAGGGAGTGCTTGGAATCTATATTGTAAGCAAAGACGCTCAGGTGATTCTGACATAGGCAGGAGGCACAGTCCTTTATAAAGAGTGGAATTTGCCTCGTTTAAGGTCATATACTGACCTGATGCTACTTGGCTTCATGTATTCTAATTATTATTAAGAATTAAGCTACCTATGTAATAATTTTGTCTTAGGGATCTCTAAGATACATAAGTAATATAAATAAAAATAACTTTATTAGAGAGATATAAAGGTTTCTAACAGAAAACAGCTAAGCCTCATGAGAGGCTGGAAACTGAAAGCAAGGCCTCTGCTTGTTCTCTTACCTTCTTTGGTTTTTTTCCCCCTCTGTCTCAAACATCTATTTTCTTCCTCTTTGCCTGCACAGTGGTAGAAAAGGACCACGCTAGGCTGGGTGTGGTGGCTCATGCCTATAGTCCCAGCACTTTGGGAGACCTAGATGGGTGGATTGCTGAAGGTCCGGAGTTTGAGAACAGCTTGGGCAACACGGTGAAACCCCATTTCTACTAAAAATACAAAAATTAACTGGGTGTAGTGATGGAAGCCTGTAATCCCAGCTACTTGGGAGGCTGAGGCAAGAGAATTGCTTGAACTCGGGAGGAGGTCAGCCAAGATCATGCCACTGCACTCCAGCCGGGGCAACAGAGTGAGAATCTGTCTCAAAAACAAAAAACAGAAAACAAAAAACAAAAAACAAAACAAAACAAAAGAAAAAGAAAAAGAAAAGGACCACTCTAGGAAGATCTGTATATTCTCTGTTGAAGGACCCAGGACGGACTCCTTGGAATACCCTAATTCAAATTCTTAGGAGGGGGAATCCGATTGGTTTGGCTCAGGTTGAGGAGCTTACCTCTGATCCAATCAACTGTGGCCATCTGTGTCCACTGCCCAATCAGAAGGTTCTTCTAATAACAAAGTTGGAAGAAGTGAAAGGCATGCTAGGATTTTCATTTCCCAATTAAACTGCAGTCATTTTTTATCACGTGGTTGCTCTTATTTTCCCTGATCCTTCTTGAAACACTTGTTCTAAAACGAGGGTCAGCAAAATCCTGGAGCCTAGGCTACTGCTTATTTTTGTAAATAAAGTTTTATTAGACCAGGGCCACACTCATTCACTGGATCCCGATCGTCCCGCAAAGCCTGTAATATTTCCTGTTTTGCTCTTTATAGAGAAAGTTTTCTGGCTCCTGCTCTAGAATTCAGTTTGCTTCTAATTCTAAATTTTTGCTGTGCTTTTTGCATGTCAGTTCTGTTTTCCTTTAATCAGTATAGGGCACGTTGTTGAGGACAGGGCAAGACACTGGAAATCTTCACACATCCCTGTTTGTTGATTTTTAAAACTATCTGTACAAATGCAATAGTATTTCCTAAGATGCAGAGCACATAGCACTGCTGATTTGCAAGAAGATTTCAATTGCTACTTGAGATTGTTTTAGGTGCTATGTAGTTGTGCTATTAAATAAAATTAAGTCACATTATGATAAGGTTATTTTCTGTGTCTTTTACTCTTTCTAATTACTTGAACAAGAAAATCTCATTTGATGGCAATATGCTCTCTAACAACTTTCTAATATAATTTTTTCCTTTAACAAGGAGAAGACACAAAGCCTGACTCAGAACCTTCAGCAGCCAGCAGTATATAGCTAGAATTTACTGGCACTGCTTTGCTTTTATTTATTTTTATGCTTATCTTCCATTTATGACTTGTGATACTGGCTTGCCATTAATAGTGGTGATATAAGTTTCCTTTTCAAATTTAGTTAAGTTGAAATGTGACTAGATTTTTAAAATGCTAAGCAAATAACAGTTTAGGTGGCAGGAAGAAATGTGAAAAAAGGGATATGAATGATTGAAGTGCGGAAAAGCCTGAGCTACAGTAACTGACATAGTTTCGAAGCGGCCCTGGTGCCCAGAGGAGGGAGTGGCGGATTTGGTCTAAATGGAACCTCCAGATTAGAGGAGGAGATAACAGCCCTGTGGAATCTCAGATTTTCAAAGCAGTGCAAGAGCATGGAAGGACGTCATAGACAGTGGGAGTCAAATGTTCAAAGGAAAAGAAAGAACAGGATGTGGTCATGGAATTGTTTGGCTTTCAAGAGCCACTGAAGGGCTTTCAGCATTCAAGTGGCACAGTCAGAGCTGCATTTTCAGAACAATCATTAGCTGAAGCAAGTTAATCTCCCTGAGCCTCAGTGTGTTTATCTACGAAATGGGGGTAATTGACACAGATGTAGGATGTCCACTGCTGTCCCTGATGAAGGGGGAAATTCCCAGCCATTCTGCCCTGTCTCTCTTCCATGCGGAAGGCTAAGATGTCCTATCATCACTGCATCTGCACTGAAGGTGTCTAGGGCTCCTCCTTCTCTTGACTGGGGGAGTGGGAGGTAGTTGCGGATATTCAGGATTGTTGGATGGTGCCTTGACCGGTGATGATGGGTCAGGAAAGATGTATTAGTCTGTTTTCATGCTGCTGATAAAGACATACCCAAGTCTGGGTAATTTATGAAAAAGAGGTTTAATGGACCCACAGTTCCATGTGCCTGGGGAGGCCTCATAGTCATGGTGGAAGGCTAAAGGCACGTCTTACATGGTAGCAGACAAGAGAGAATGAGAACCAAGAGAAAGGGGAAACCCCTTATAAAATACTCCGATCTTGTGAGACTTATTCACTACCACTAGAACAGTATGCAGGAAACCGCTCCCGTGATTCAATTATCTCCCACCAGTTCCCTCCCACAACAAGTGGGAATTATGGGAGCTACAATTCAAGATGAGATTTAGGTGGGGACACAGCCAGACCACATCAGAGGGTGTCCACTGTCAAGGACAGCTCAGCAGCAAGCCCTTCCTACTGGGCTCTGGAGTTTCTCAGCTGAAAATTCTTCTGGTCCCTCTGTTCATTTGTCTTCCAGCTAAGTCACCTCCCTGACCCCTCCCTGCACTTGTCCTGGCCCCAGCTCTCTCTCAGATCCGAGAGCAGGAAGTCCCTGTCTCCATCTGACTCTACATCTTAGGAAAGTGACTCCCTTGAGTCGTTGTTTCTGTGTTAGTAAGCATTGAGGAAGGAAAATACAGCCCTTGGGTACCAGAGAGAGAACAGAGGGAGGCAGGAAATAAACTGAAGACACCCATCCTAGCACTCGGAGCCCTGTCTTGCCATGCATGTAAACAAATGGGTCTGCAGGAGCCACTCAGACTGGCAACTCTTCTTTTTTGTTGTGGTGCTGGAGAGGAAAGAGGTTAATAAGAGTCCTCTTGCTGTGGAAGTGTGTGACAGGGACCCTTTTCCTAAGGTGTCCCAAATCCCTGGGTCTGCGTGGCCTTTGCCACTCTGGCTGTGATGAGAGAGAAGATGGTGAGTACAGGAGATGGGAACGCTGTGAGTTGGCAAGCTCAGCCCAGAAGCTTCAGTGCATGGATGCATGATCTGGAAGCTTCTGTGCATGAGTTTAGCCAGACCTTTTGGTGCCGGGATAAGAGCTGGGTGGGGTGTGCAGAGCTGCCTTCCTGTTGCTAAGCTTGTTCTGTGTATCACCCCTTCTAGCCTCAGGTCTCTGTTGTATCCTCTGGTCCTCCAGCTGAGTTGGGTGTAGCATCTAATTTCTTCGATCACCTGAACTCTGGCCCTAATTGGTTCCCTTACCCTCCTGAGCCTTGATTTCCTGCAATATGGGATTCACAGTGGCACCTACTTCCTAGGATCTTATGCAATACAAATGAATAACAATAAGTGAAAACCTGGAATTGTTTGGTCTGTAGAAAAGTGCTCAAAAATGTAGTGGTGATTAACATTATTGCCTGCAAAATATCTGACACAGTGTATACAGTGAATACTTCAATCTGATTGTTTCTTCCTCCAGGAAGCCTTCCTAGAAGCCGCCAAACCAGGTTAGGATTCTTCATAATGTGGTTCTGCCTTGTGCTTCCTATAAGGCTTCTTGAGAGAACCTGCTGGTCATTGTTCTCTCTGGCACAATCAAAACCAAAGAATGTTCAAAGAATGCTCCCCCTGGTTGGAGGAGTGGGAGAGGGGGTGACACACAGAAAATACTGATGTGTCTGTGAGCGACACTGGTTAACTGGCCCTGAATATGACCACAGCACAGCTCATAGAAGGAAGCCCCAAGACAACAGGAGAGGCTGTTAAAATATTAAATTAATCATCTCTGTAATTAATTTGCAAAATCTTTCCACCTCTCTGGAGTTAAGGGTCAGAGAATGTGCTTGTTTGTTTATTGCTGTATCCCCAGTGCTTAGCAGGTTCTTAGTGAACATTAAATACTTGAATTAATAAAGGAACAAGTGCCCTAATTGTAGTTTTGTCAGTCATTCACTCATTCCCTCGTTCAACAAATGTTTATTGAACATGTACTGTGAGCCAGGAGCTATTGCAGGCTCTTGGGTTACACCAGTAAACCAAACCAGCAAAGATACTTGCCCTCATGGGACTTACCTTCTAGCTAGGCACTGATGCATTGCCTCTTACCCCAGAGGGATCAATATACAATCATCTCCCCTGGAACCATCCTCTCTTGATTGAATTCAGCTATTCAAAGTGTGAGGTCAGGGCTGGATGCAGAGTCAGCCCTGTAATCTTAGCACTTTGGGAAGCTGGGGCAGATGGATTGCTTGAGGCCAGGATACCAGCCTGGGCAACATAGTAAGACTTTGTCTCTACAAAAAATAAAAAATAAAAAAATTAGCTGGGCATGGTGGCACTTACCTGTAGCCCTAGCTACTTGGGAGACTGAGGCAGGAGGATCGCTGAGTCCAGGAGTTCGAGTCTGCAGTGAGCTATGATCATGTAACTACCATCTAGGCTACAGTGAGTCATGATCGTACTACTGCAGTCTAGGTTGGGTGGCAGAGCAAGACCCTGTGTCTGAAAATATGAAAGTGTGAAGTCAATGGAAAACATTATCTATTGTTTCAGAATCAACAGAGGGCACTTATACAAAGCTAAGTGTGGCTACAAATGAACACCAGCTGCTCATAACTGGCCCCCAGACTCCTTCCAACTGCCCTGACATGCTTGCTCTCTTTCCCAGGTCATGCTTTCAGAACGAAAAGGCACAGATGAGCTCTATGCTGTGAAGATCCTGAAGAAGGATGTCGTGATCCAAGATGATGACGTGGAGTGCACTATGGTGGAGAAGCGGGTGCTGGCCCTACCCGGGAAGCCGCCCTTCCTGACCCAGCTCCACTCCTGCTTCCAGACCATGGTAACTTGTCCCATGACCCTGGGTATTCCACCTCCAAGGCTTCACTAGGCTTTGGCCAAAGCTGTCTTAGCAGCACTCACCACAGAGATACCTGCACCCTTCTCTTTCTAGACACAGAAAGATGTAAGGCCTAGGGAAGTCAGCTGAGAGTTCTGAGGTTGCTACTGAGAAATGCTCTCCCCTGAGGCAGATGCTGTCTCAACTCAGATAAAGGAACTCAAGCAATTGTTTTTATAATCAACAGAGCAGGGCCTTTCTCTGACAGCAAGGGGTGACTTGGGGACAGGAGCTGGGTGAAAAGGTTCACAGCTTGTGGCTCTAGATGGTTCCATTCAGCCCTCCAGCCCTTTGGATAAATGCACGAGTACATCTCTGCAGGTTGCCTGAGGCCTTTGCATGGGCCTCGTTTGAGGGAGGATGTCTCCTGAGAACACAGCCCTCGAGGACTCTCAGGGAAGGTACACCGTGTCCTGGGAAGGAGCTAGTGAACTCAGAGCCATAGCTGCCAAGGTGAGAAGGGAGCTTTTGTCCACTTTCTGCTCTTGACTGATTTCAACCATATCTGCAAGAGCAAGAGTCCCTGCTTTAAGTAACGTCTTACCTTTTCCCTGTTCAAATTAGACCTTGGTTTCCATACCCAAGGAGATGGAGAGGTCAGAGCCCAAATGCGAAGGGGTACAAAGTTAATTGATGCCTTTTAGGCTTCTCAAGGCCAATGGCCTGGTGACTTAAGATGTTTTGGGGACTTTTCAAGATTAATTTTGACTCTATCCAGTCCTCAACTTACTGAGTGACTGATTTTAGAGCCCAACCCACATATGAGATGGGACACTATAGCACTTTGCATCTAATTTGATGTCTTTAGTGATTTCCCTCTCTCTTTAATTCTTTTCTTTTATCTGTTCTATTATCTGCTGAAGATATCCTGGGCTGTGTGACCTGTCGCATTTTTATGGTCTGGGTTTCCCTGACGAGAGAGGCTTGGGGCACCTCAACACGTTTCCTCTGTCTTCTGTATTTCGCGCAATTGGCAGCTGGTTCTGGATGCTTGATCAGACTCAGCTAGGATCTCTTTGGCAAGACCATAGATGGTGGCCTGTTCTTTCATCTGAAGGCATATAATGGCTGGTTGTCTCTCACAGTGACGTTGGCAGCGACTGATGCTTGGTGCCTAGATCTGTTCATTCATTAGGGATTGTAAAATGGTGATGTCCTAATTCTATTGTTTATTTTTCATTTACTAGTGAGAATGCTTTTATAAAGAAGGGCCTCCCTTTACCTATTACTTGGTTCCCTGGTGGTATAGTTCATGTGAAAAAGGCAGGATAAATGCTTGATTCTTTCTCTTTATTTAATAGTTATCAAGATAATAAATAGGTTCACTATTGTGCTCCAAAGGTGGCTAAAGTTGGCTTTTTTTTTTTTTTTTTTTCTAGATGGGTTCTGGCTCTGTCTCCCCAGCTAGAGTGCAGTGGCATGATCATGGCTCACTACAGCCTCGATCTCCCATGCTCAAGTGATCTTCCCACCTCAACCTCCCTAGTAGCTAGGACTAAAGGCACACACCACCACGCCCAGCTAATTTTTGTACTTTTAGTAGAGACCGGGTTTCACCATGTTGCCCAGACTGGTCTTGAACTCCTGGACTCAAGTGATTCACCTGCTTCGGCCTCCCAAAGTGCTGGGATTGCAGGCATGAGTCACCATGCCCGGCCAAAGTTGGCTTTTAAAATAAACTGCTTTGAGTGGAAGAAGAGAGACAATAGAAAGCAAAATATTAAGTGAATGATAATTTACATCATGCAATGGAGACTTGGCAAAGACCAGGAAAGGAGTACACCTAACCTTGCTAGTCCAAATCTCTAGTCTTACTATGGGGATTTAAGGACTAAAGGTGTTCAAGTGGTGATAGAGAGAGGGCTGGGATTTAAACCTCTAGGCTCCCCTGCTCTCCTACCTTCTGCCTTTTCCATTGGTTATCCCCAAATGGATTCATTGACATCATCAGGCAAAGGACAGTCTCTGTGCAGTAAATCAACTAAGAAAGGGACCTTGTTCCTAGCAAAAAGGCCGAGCAGCAGCAGTTTTCCATTTCAGTTGGATATGTTGAGAGAGGGAGAAATTAATCATGGGTGACTAGTGTTCATTGTAGTATATTTGTTTGTGATTTATTGATTTAAAAGTGATTAAATAGAGTAGATTTGAGATAATTCTTTTAATATTGAACCATCCCACTCACCTCATCATATTGCAATATGCTTTCTGGAATTAGAGACTAGGGCCTGGGTGTACATAGAAATTTTGCAGAACTGTGGGTCCTCTCCAGGGATTGTCATGTGCCAGGGAAGAGAGACTGAGAACCATGAGAGCCTAGAACACAAGAGCTCAGTGGGTTTGGGTCTTGCATGGTGACATGATTTGGCTGTGTCCCCACCCAAATCTCATCTTGAATTGTAGTTCCCGTAATCCCCATGTGTCGTGGGAGGGACCCAGTGGGAGGTAATTGAATCATGGGGACGGTTACCTCCATGCTATTTTCATGATAGTGAGTGAATTCTCACGAGATCTGATGGTGTTATGAGGGACTTTTACCCCACTTCACTCTGCACTTCTCCTTGCTGCTGCCATGTGAAGAAAGACACGTTTGCTTCCCCTTCTGCCATGATTGTAAGTTTCCTGAGGCCTCTCTAGCCATGCTGAACTCCAAGTCAATTAACTCTTTCCTTTATAAATTACCCAGTCTCAGGTATGTCTAATGGACTAATGAGAATGGACTAATGCACATGGGAATGAAGACCTCCCCATGTTGGAGACCAATGCAGAATCTCCCCATCCGGCAAAGTCAAGGACGGAACAGATTGCTCTCTCAGTCACTGAGGGTCAGATGAAGTCGTTAATCTATCTCTAGGCACTGTATCGATTGAAAGAAAAAAGTGCTTGTGGAGACGCACTCACTGCAAGCAAGAGACCCTGGGATGCCAAGTGCCGTTGGCTGAGGGAAGAGCAGATCCCCTTCCATCTCACCTGCACTCTGCGCATATGCTCATTGAGTGAAGTGCTCCAATTTAAATTATTTTTTCTCACTTTTTTTGGGCTAAGCACATATATTTTAATGTTGCATAAATTAAATGTATTTTCAAAGACTTATAATAATGCCTACTATATGTGAGGCACAAGGCAAACAATTTTAAGTCTCATGACAACTTAGATAGGTTCTGTCATCATTCCCATTGTGTAGACCAGGGGACTGAGGCCACACAGCTAGTGCATTTCAGGACCAGGATTTGAACCCAGGCAGTCTGGCTTTAAAGAATTTTGCATTTAACTGCTATGCTCTGAGATCTTTTTTTAAAAAGTTATATATTTATGTATATGTATATGTATGTGTATTATATGTATATGAATAAGTATATGTATTTTTAGAGACAGAGTCTTGCTCTGTGGCCCAGGTTTGAGTGCAGTGGAACAATCATAGCTCACTGCAGCCTTGGACTCCTGGGCTGAATAGATCCTCCTGCCTCAGCCTCCCTAGTAGCTAGGACTGCAAGCATGCACCACCATGCCCAGTTAATATTTAAAAATATTTTGTAGAAACAGGGTCTTGCTATGTTACCTAGGCTGGTCTCAAACTCCTATGCTCAAGCAATCCTCCTACCTTGGCCTCCCAAAGTGCTGGGATTACAAGTATGAGCCACCACGCTCATCCTGAGGTCTTTTGAGTGTGGATCACCCAAAGACCACTCCACCCGACACCCCTGGGTTGGAATCCGCCCTGCAGGCCTGTCTCCAGGCTCCACCAGGAGCCTGTGCTCTAATCTAGCCATAGTCACCTCTCACCTGTTTAGTGAAGCCACAGTACCTCCACCTCTTAGCTTCTCTATCTCTGCATGAAACTTGACGTTCCATCTGAGCCTCTACCATGCATGGGTCTCCAACAAGGTTGCTTCATTCCAGCCTCACAAAAATCTTGCAATGAAAGTGATTATCTACTGTCCCATTTTGCAGGTGAAAGGATTGAGGATCAGGGCTGCATGGTAGTTCTTCCTCAACACAGCACTGGGTCATTGGCTCATTGAGCTCAGAGCCCAAGCTTTTGTTAGTACATCATGTTGAGTTACCACCAAAATGGACTTGACAATGATGATACAAACAAGAACAAAAAGCAGCAGCTAACAGTAATAGGTTGAGCACTCTACTCAGCACTTTAGCTGTGTTATCACATTTTATCCTCCTGATACCTCTATTGGAAAGGTACTATTTCTAACTTTAATTTACAGACAAGAATGCTGACATTCAGAGAAGTTAAGTAACTCATGTACCGTCACACAGCTGCTAAGTAGTGGAGCTAAGATTTGCTCTTCAAGACTCTAGAACCCCAAACCTGGAAGCCTTTGCTAACCTACCTGTGCCTTAACTTCACATTCTTGATTTTGGTTTATAGAGTATTTTCACTTTACAGCCAGGCACAGTGGCTCATGCCTGTAACCCCAGCACTTCGGGAGGTGTAGGCAAGTGGATTGCTTGAACCCAGGAGGTCAAGACCATCCTGGGCAACATGGCAAAATCCCGTCTCTACAAAAAATTAGCTGGGAGTGGTGCACGTACCTGTAGTCCCAGCTACCCAGGAGGCTGAGGTGGGAGGATCAACTGAGCCTGGGAGGTCAAGGCTGCAGTGAGCCGTGATTGTGTCACTGCACTCCAGCCTGAGCTACAGACTGATAAATAAAATAGAAAATATTTTTACTTTTACGATCACATCTAATCTTCACAAAAACACTGTAAGTACTATGGTCCACATTTCTACTCAATGGAAACTGACCCCCAGAAAGATGAAATGGCCCAAGTTCCACAATTGGTAAGTGGCAAGTCCAGGGCTTGAGCTCAGGTTTTTTAATAGGCTTTTGGGTGTTTTTTTTTTCCCTACTATAAAAGAGTTACCCCGCTTATCCTACAGGGATATTGCAAGGGTTAGGTAAGATTTTATCCATGGTAATGATTATTAAAATTTAGGGAGCACTGCATATACATGAGGCAAACCGTTGTTATTATGGCTAAAGTGAGCAGGAAGATGACACCTCTTTCTGGGGATGTCCTCGAAAATGGTCATCTGGCTCCCACTCATTTTCTAGCATTGCATGGCCTGAATCTGCAGAGCAGGGCTTCAGAGGAGGCAGTGGAGCTGGAACAGGCAGTATCCGTAAAAGGGCATTACTGCCTGTATACAGAGAGTACTAATGCTTACTGATTATTTCAACAAAGACTTATTCATTGAAATAATTGTATCAGGCCCCAAAGCATGATGAGGTACGAAACAGATGAAGTCCCTGTTCCTTTGGAATTTACATTCTCTTGGGGGAGACTGATAATAAACTATAACAATGACACAAAGTAAAGAGGATGGAGATGGATGGATTGGGGCAGAAAGATGCTATTTTTGATAGGATCATCAAGGAAGGTCTCTCTGATAAGGATGACATTTGAGCAGAGACCGGGGCAAGCAAGGGAGCAGGGCATGTGGCTATCTGGGGGCAGAGTGTTCCAGGCAGCAGGAAGAGTGTGTGTGAATGCCAGCGGCGTAAGCATGCTCCGCGTGTTTGAGGAACAGCGAGGAGGCCGGTGTCGCCCCGGTGGGTTGTCATTTTGTATTTTGTGACCCAGAATTCTTTTTGAATCAGCTACCTTTTAAAAAAGAGACACATCCAATATAACATGCTGTAAATCTGATGTTTTTCTTGCTAGAGACTTAGAATTTTGAAGATAAAAGATTCTTAATAGACTTTTAAAAAATCTCGAAAGTGGTCAAAATACTGGATAAAAGTGAAAGAGACAACCAGCAATGTACAAAACCATTTTTTAAAAATCAATTTTAAAATGATGCAAATTCAATTTTTAAAAACTTATTTAAAAAAGCAAAGTTACATCAGAAATATTCTTATATTGGAATAAAAATATATTTCAAACATATGCATGGCACGGTGTTAACAGAAAATGTAGGGTATTAAATCCTATTTCAGATATTATTTTAAGTGTGTTAAAATTGAATATTCACATGGAAAAGAATCAGAAGGGGGCATAAACAAATCAAAATATTGATTTGATTTAGGGAGGGGTCTGTGGGTAAGTGCCTTCTTTTTGAACTTACGTCATTTCAGAAGTAGTTATAATATAGCCGTTTAAGTTTTTTTTTAATGTACCACAAGATGGCAAAGTTAATGCCCAAATAGATGCAAAAGCTCCCGGAAGGGGGTTTCGTTTTCAGAGATTTGGTCATTAGATGGTTTAGGCAAATTGTCCTAGAAGCACAAAGGGATAATAAGCCTGTACTCCACAGTCAGGTGAATCTGGATCTATGATTACTTGCTAGATGACCTCTAAGAAGTCACTTAACAGCTCTGAATATGGGTTTCATCATCTTTAAAGTGGCCATAATCAGGGAGGATTAAAAGAGATGGTGAACAAATATAATAAACATGAAATGGAGGTTGCCGGCATTATTAGAGCTGGGCTAGAGGTGCACCTTGCTGCATAGGCACAAAAGAATTATGTTTCTTCCAGTCCTTTTGCAGTTTTTCTCAGGGACAATTGTCAGCCCGGCACATTCATGCAATTTCCCAACTGCCAGTGGGCACAGGCAGTTAAGTTTCTTTAGCAAAACATCTATTTTAACTGTTTTCTTTTCAATTGAACATATGCACCTCTTTTTTTTTTTAAATAGAATTAGATTTTATGAGTCATTGAAGGACAGAAGTTACTTCCTCCCCAAATTTGCTGCCATGGCCCAGCAATAACTCAGTTGCAAGGCATGCTGGGAGGAACGTCAATTCAGAATGCAAGAGAGGATAGGGAGGGGGTAAGGATCATTCCCACTTGTAGAGTGGACCCCTCATGGCCCAAGAATGAGCCCCAAGAATGTCCCAGGGGTCCTGGTAACTTGGGCTTGGCTCTGGGCTGGCAGCAATACCCAAGGATATCGTTGGACTTAAGGGCATTGCTGCAGGTGGCTCTGGCCGTTGTCTCAGTCAGCAATGATCAAGTTGTAAGAAACAGAGCACCCCTTCCCCTGCCCCCCACCAAACTATCTCCAATAGCTCCAAAAAACAGAGAAGACTTTGTTGTTTTTTGTATGTGTTTTCTTTTTGTTTTTTTGAGACAGGATCTCCCTTTGTTACCCAGGCTGGAGTGCAGTGGTATAATCATGGCTTACTGCAGCCTGGACCTCCTGGGCTCAAGTGATCCCCCTGCCTCGACCTCCCGAGTAGCTGGGTTGTACCACCATGCCAGGCTAATTTTTAAACATTTTTTTGTAGAGATGGGGTTAAGACCTGTGTTGCCCAGGCTGGTCTCAAACTCCTAGGCTCAAGTAGTCCCCCTACCTCAGCCTCCCAAAGTGTTGGGATTATAGGCATGAGCCACCGTGCCCAGCCTGGAGAGGACTGTTGATGAGAAATTAGTTAATAGGTCCAATGTACCTTATTCAGATGATGGGGACCGTAAAAGCCCTGACTGGACCGCTGTGCAATCTATGCAGGTAACCAAAAAAAGAGGATTTTATTGGAAAGAAACCACCCAAAGACAAAGGTGTACCTGGGCCTCATGAGGAGCTAGAATCTATAATCCTAAAGCAGTCTAGAATAAATTTCTAGATTTCTTGGTCCTTGCTTTCTTTGTTTCTCCCTGCTCCTGGTAAACATGACTTTGTTAGCTCCTTGCAGTTTGCCTATCTGGCAAATTCCCTGCATTTCAAATCATAGTCATGGGAAAGAGAATCTGGTTGGTTCAGCTTGGGGCAGGTGTTTATTCCTGGCCCAATCAGCTGGCAATTGACTACTACTAACTCACTAGGAACCTTTTAAAAGGGGTTGTATCTACAGGGAGGGAATAATTGGTGTTCATGCCACGTGAGAGGCGCCATCTTGAGTCCAACGAGACCAACTGGATTGAAGCAGGACATAATTATAGCTTAGTGGTACAAACATGGCATCATTGCCTCCCAGGAGAGGAAACTGGTGAGAGCTTGGCAGGTGTTAGGGCTTTAGCCAACTAAAGCCATCCAAGGATCTTGAGTGCAGGAAATGAATCAGAAATGCAACCCAAGCAAATGGAGCTGGGGCAGGTAAGAATAGACACAGCCTTGTGCTCTCTGTTTTCTCAATGGTGGCCTTTGCATATTCTTTCAATAATCAAAGATCTGTGGAATTCCAAGGAAGAATAGAGGTAGTTTTAGCCTTTGAAAACTTTGGCCTCTATGTGGAGGGACAAGGCTTAGAAAGCTGGGAAAAAAAAAAAAAAGCTAGAGGAGCATCAATTGTGATCACAATTCTGACAGTGATTGCAAGTCTATAAAATACAGAGGAAAGAAAAGTTGTGTGTGAACACATGTCATTGAGTGCACACTTACTTGGGTAAAGCGTTTTGAGTTTGCATGGATTTGGCGTATGTCATCTGATGTATCTTGGCAACACCCCTATGAAGAACAAGCTGTCATTACCCCCTTTTGGGAAGGCGGAGACTCTAAGTAACTGACCCAAGGTCTCAGAGCAAGTATCCAGTATAACTGCAACTAGAACCCAGGACTAGCTGATACCAGAACCAGGGCTCTTAACCACAGCACTACACAGACTCTCTGGAGAGAAACAGATGGTTCTGAGCAGTAAAGAGATCAGCTTACAGACAGGATGAATCCACAGACCAGCTTGGAAAATCATTAAAGATCATTAAATAGAAAAGTCTTGCAGCAACTCCCCTTCGAGCATGGTACATAGAGCTGCACACGTGGTCAGTTTTCTCTGTTCATGGTATCTGATTAAAAGTGGCAAGTGTCCCCCTGGCAGTCACACAGGCATCATGTTACACTCCAGTTTCAGCTGTCTTAGGGGAAGATTGTCTCTTTGAATTCCCTTGCTTCCTCTGGAGACCTCCAGGTGAATTCTGCACCTCCCACCTAGTCATCATTTTAAATCAGACTATCCTCATACTCATGTTCCAAATTTGGGAAATTCTAGCCAACCATTTTGCATAATGTAGTGACAGACAGACATTTGGTTTTATTTATTTACTGATTATGAGAGGTTAAGGAGAAGGGGAATTTTAAATTACCTGAAGGCACTTGAAGCTTAGAGGGCAGCGGTAATCATGTAATGAAGAATCACAGCAACAATGACAATTTTGAAGAAGCCCTTTAAAGTCAAGCAGACTAGCCAGTTTGAAGAGAAAGATGGTGAGTTTGCCTTTCCGAGCTTTTAATTGGAGTTGACGGTGGAACACCCACGTAGAAACGTCCTGTAGCCAGCTGGAGCTGACTGGAGCTCAGGAGAGAGGGAGAGGATAGAAATATAAGTCAAGACTCATCAGCCCAGAGAGATGAGAGTTGAAATTCTGAGCTGTGACAAGTTCTTCTTGGAAAATTGAGTAAGTAGGAGAGAGCCAGTCTGGACTTCAAGTCGATATGCAAGAAATACTTCTTTTGATTTTCATATATTAGAGTCCAACATATAAGCCCTAATCAAAAAACACTAAGTGTGGTGATAAGGAAGATTTTGCAATAATTTCATAGGAGGAATGGGGAACAAAAGCAAATTTAAGGGTGCTGTGGAGGGGAATAATATGTAAGAATTGGAGGCAGTACGTGAGGTCCATTTAGTTAGCTGAAACCCCCATAGTTCACTCTTTATGCCTCTCATGCACTTTCTTTTATCACATTCTATTTATTTATTTACTTTTATTTGAAGCACGGTCTCACTCTATCACCCAGGCTGGAGTGCAGTGGTGCAATCACTGCTCACTGCAGCCTTGACCTCCCAGGCACAAGCCGTCCTCTCACCTGAGCCTCCTGAGTAGCTGGGACTACAGGTGTGTGCCACCGTGCCTGGCTAATTTTTTTATTTTTTGTAGAGCCAGGATCTTGCCGTGTTGCCCAGGCTGGTCTGGAACTTCTGGGCTCAAAAGTGGTCCTCCCACCTCAGCCTCTCAAACTGCTGGGATTACAGGCACGAGCCCCTGTGCCCGGACACTTTCTATTTTAGATTAGCGTTTGAATTAGTTGTCTATTTGTTTTAACCAAGATTCTGAATTCCCTGAGGGCAAGCCTGAACCTTATTCATCGTTTTCATCCTCTTAATGCCTGCCTGAAGCCATGACTTGCAAAAAGAAGCACTGGATGAAAGTTCTCAAACTCACTTCTCTGCTCCAGATTGGTTCTGGAGTGCCTCTGACAGTGTTTTCCAGATTTTGATGTTGCTTACTGTGGAGTGGGAGATGAACCTGGTGGTACATGAACACATTGCATTTATTTTTAAAATAAGTCATTTAAAGGATTGATGTACCAGAGCCAGACTGGATATTGCATAAAGATGATGGACTCCAGATATGCACTTCTTTTCTGTAGAGAGGTTGAATTTCCATTTATGGCTTTGGTATGAAATTTAAAATTTTTAAAATAATTGTGTTTAAGTTTTTTTAAAGTGAGTTAATAAAAATACTTTTAAAATAAGTCAATTTTAGTAGAAAAGGCAGACAAACTTGGTAAAGATTTTCTTTTCTTTTCTTTTCTTTTCTTTTTTTTTTTTTTTTTTTTTTTTTTTTGAGACAGAGTCTCACTCTTGCCCAGGCTGCAGTGCAGTGGCACGATCTGGGCTCACAGCAACCTCCACATCCTCAGATCAAGCCATTCTTGTGCCTCAGCCTTCCAAATAGCTGAGATTAGAGGTGTGTGTCACCATACCCGGCTAATTTTTGTATTTTCAGTAGAGACAGGGTTTCACCATGTTGGCCAGGCTGGTCTCAAGCTCTTGGCCTTAAGTGATCCACCCACCTGGACCTCCCAAAGTGCTTACAGGTGGGAGCCACCACACCCGGCCCAGATATGCACTTCTTTTCTACAGAGAGGATGAATTTCCATTTATGACTTTGGTATGAAGTTTAAAATTTTTTAAATAATTGTGTTTAAGTTTTTTAAACTGAGTTAATGAAAATTTTTTAAAAAATAAGTCAATTTTAGTAGAGGAGGGGGAGAAACTTGGTAAAGATCTTAAAGCCCTTTGGGAGATGAGTCACGTTCGGGTGGATGGTCTTAGGCAGTGCGTCATAACCTGGTCTTACCCGACCTTTCCCCTTTTTCTCTAATATGACTCCATGAATTTTACTCTCCCTCTCCAGCAAGAAGAGCTATCAAATCAGGACCCTAAAGTGCTTAGTTGTATTTTCCACAATATACGTTAAAACAAATACAAAGCCATAACGGTGAAACCATCATACATCCGTGGACTACTTAAAATGATCTCCTACCCATTTTGGGAAACACGGCCATTTGGAAATTTATCTGGCCCCTGTCCCTCGCCTGGGAATCCTTAACATCTGGCACCGTGGATTATCCACAGAAACATCTCTGGCAATAGAGTTGCTCCTGGCATAGAGTGGGCATCATTAAGTGTTTGTTCAGAAATAAAAGGACAGTGAGATGCCAACCATAACATTTCATAGCTTAGGCGCTGGTGTGTCGAAGCCACATGCTCAGTACAGTTCAAAGATGATAGATCTTAGGGGTTTCCCTGCATATGGTTAGCGGTAGGAACATACCACAAAACATGGCCTTACCCACAGTGGAGCGATCCCCCAATGTGGCGATTCCGTCTAATGAGTTTGGGGGGCAAGCCGAGTTCTTCCGAGCAGAAAGCAAGCGAGTGAAATCTCTCTCTCACTTACTTCTCTCTCTGCGGCCGATGCCATCTGCTAGCTTTAAAAATAATTTTCAAAAGCAAGTGTTTTGGTTCTCTTCAACGTGCAGCAAAGACAGATGCTATTTTTAGGCTTGTTTTCTATTAAAAAAAAAAAAAAAAGAAGAAGAAGAAACCAAAGAACCAGGGGCTGGGTGTCGGCTGTTCTGGCTTACTGTCTGCATTTTGCCATCAACTTATGTGTGACCTTTTGGCAAATCTCCTATGCCTTGGACCCTGAGAACATAAGTGATCATTTCACCTCCTTTTCTCATTAGACATGTTGAGAGGATGAAGTAGTATTGGTCTGAGAAATAAAAACCATTCATTTTCTAAAAATTAGTCAGTGTGGGCAATATGGCAAAACCCTGTCTCTACAAAAACTACAAAAATTAGCCAGGTGTGGTTGTGTGCACCTGTAGTCCCAGCTACTGGGGAGGCTGAGGCAGGAGGATCACTTGAGCCTGGGAAGTTGAGGCTGCAGCGAGCAGAGATCGTGCCATTGTACTCCAGACTGGGCGACAGAGCGAGACCCTGTCTCAAAAAAACAAACAAACAAACAAAAAAATTGGTTAACTTGTGCTTTCCTGTAACCTGCCAGCTTCTGTCTTGATGTACCACTAGATCTCCATGTGCCTTCTCTCCCCTCCTGGACTGGAAGCTCTTTGAGGGGAGGACACATCCACACGTCCGTACAATGTCTAGCTCAGAACCTTTCACACAAGATGTACCCACTGGAGGCAGCATCATGAGGGGTTGAGAATGTAGAGTCTGGAACCAAATCTGGTTCAGATCCTGGCTTTGCAGCAGCTTATCAGCTAAGAGACCACTGGCAAGTTACTTACCCTTTCTGAGCTTCAACTTTCTCCTCTTTAGAAGGGAGAGAATGATTATACTTGTCACATTGAGTTTTGTAGAGGGAAAAGTGAGACAAAATATGTAAAGCGTTCAGCTCATCACTTGGTAAGTACCCAAGAGAGCTTAATTTCATTTTTGTTGTTGTTGTAGTTATTAGGCACTCCCACATTTGATAAATGCACATATGACTGTTACATATAAGATAAAGTTCTATGTGCTGTAAGGAAGATTTTTTTAAATGGTGAATTAAATGTTTGTTATATGGCCAGCATCATGTTAGACACTCTACACATGTGTCCTTGTTTAACGCTCTGTGGGCAAGTCAAAAATGTCCCGTCTACAGGAGAAGAGAAAGCCCAATATTAGGTTAAAGAACTGCTCAGCGTTGCAGTTAGTAAGTAGTGCAACAAGACTTCAAATACTGTATTGACTTAAAAGGTGAAATCTTTGCTTCACTTTCCCACCATCTCTTCTTCTGGTTTTATAGCCCCTCACAATGGCTTTGCAACTTTTGACAGCAAGTCACCTTTTACATTGTGACTCAGCCATAGCAACATATAAATGTAACCAAAACATATATTCCACAAAAAGTACTTAGTGGTGTTCTGTGCAGCATGCACTGATAATTTCCATTTCATTGTTTTTCTTTCTTCTTTTTTCTTTTTTTTTTTTTTGAGACAGAGTTTCACTCTGTTGCCCGGGCTGGAGTGCAGTGGCACCACCATGGCTCATGGCTCATATAGCCTTGAACTCCTGGGCTCAAGCGATCCTCTTGCCTCAGCCTCATGAATAGCTGGGACTACAGGTGCTCACCACCATACCCGGCTAATTTTTTTTTTTTGGGGGGGGTAGAGGCAGAGTCTTGCTATGTTCCCCAGGCTGTTCTCAAACTCCTAGCCTCAAATGATCTTCCTGTCTCGGCCCCACCAAAGTTCTGGGATTGCGGGAGCGAGCCACCATGCCTGACCTCTGTTTTCTGTTCTTTTTTTTTTTTAAAGTTGATCATGACCCAGCAAATTGATTTAATGATCAGTTAAAGTGAGATACAACTTGAGTTTGGAAAACACTGGTCTGGCTTCAATACTCAGGCAGTGCTGCCAGGACATCTCATTTTCATCACATTTAGCTTGCAGCCCTGGGTATGTTTCATTCCAGCCCCTCAGTCAGTCTGTTAGAGATTATCGAATATGTTATCCTCATTTTATAAGTGAAGATATCAAGGCTCGGGGATATAAAATGGTCTTCCCAAGCCTCCCCAGTAGTCAGAAAATGTGGAGCCCATGCTTTCATTCTACTCTTCTGACTGTATGAATGGTGCTTTGGAGACCCTGTAACTCCTGCTGCGTTGAGGAGCACCCATTTTTCATTTAATTAATGTGTACTGATGGCTCGCTTTGGCCAGGCATGGTGCTGGGCCATTGGTACATAGTGGTAAACAATTTTTACACGGTTCCGGATTTGTGGAACGTTCAGTCACATTTGACGTTAGTCCATTTCTTTCAGAGTGAGACCCTGAACCTTTGTATTAGCCTACGTGACCTCACATGATGAGTCCCTCAGCACCGCTGTGGGCTCATCTCCTACCCTGTCTCCCTTCTTCTTTCTTCTCCAAGCACATGAGGTGTGCTCTAGCCTCAGGGCCTTTGCACAGCCTGTTTCTCCGCCTGGTAAACTCTCACTCTAGATAACCTGCATAGCTGCTTTTGTCATCTCCTTTAAGTCTTTGCTGAAGGATCGCCTTCTAAATAAGATTATCCTGAATACTTTATTGAAATTGGAACTCCTTTCTCCCATCTCATCAAGCTGGTACTCCCAATCCTCCATACTTTGCTCTGCTTTTCCCCCATGGCACTTTTTAATCTTTTAATCTTCTATTTTTATTTTTATTTATTTATTTAATTTTTTGAGACAGAGTCTCACTCTGTTGCCCAGGCTGGAGTGCAGTGGTGTGATCTTGGCTCACTGCAACCTCCACCTCCCAGGTTCAAGCAACTCTGCTGCATCAGCCTCTCTAGTAGCTGGGACTAAAGGCACGCACCATCATGCCCAGCTAATATTTGTATTTATATTTTAGTAGAGACAGGGTTTCACTATGTTAGCCAGGCTGGTCTTGAGCCCCTGACCTCAGGTGATCTGCCCGCCTCAGTCTCCCAAAGTGCTAGGATTACAGGCGCGAGCCACTGTGCCTGGCTATCTTTTAACATTCTATATAATTTGTTTATTATGTTTAGCATTTATTGTCTTTATCTGTGTCTACCTGCTAGAATGAAAGATAAAGGCCAGGAATTTTTGTTGGTTTTGTTCACTGCTCTATCCTCAGCACCCATCTATAACCTGGTACCTAGTAGGACTCTATACATGTTTTTTTTTTTTTACTTGAGTAGATAGATGAAATAAATAACCATCAAGTTCAAAATATAATTAACAAATTATGATGTGGTCAGAGATTTAAAAAAGAAAAGAAAAGAAAAAAGCCCACAGGGTTTCATGAAAGAGTATAACGGCAGACCTAATTTAGATTGGGTGGGTTAGAGGAAGTGACTTTTTTAGGCTGAGAACATAAGAGGGACTTCAGTTCCCAAATTCGTTAGCGCAGACTCTGCCATTGCAAGCCAAAGGAATGTAGCGTAAAGGAGAGATTCCACCCAAGCAGAAGTCTCTAAGAAGAGGCAAAGTGATTCATTCATTTAGCAAACACCCTCTGATGGAAGGAGAGACGCAAGTCACGTATTGGTGTTGCCCAAGGGCCAAAACACACATCTGTCTTATTTAATCCCAGCAACATCACTGAGGTTCTACTCTTATCTCCTCTTGACAGATGAGGAAACCTAGGTGTTGAATAACTTCTCCAGATACATCCAGCTATTAAGAGACAGAGCTGGATTTCCAAATGAAGTGTCTTTGGTACCAAAGCTTGTGCCCTTTCACTCTCTGGGCACCTACTATGTGCTAGTTGTGCTATCAGGAACAGGGCTTACACAGCCAAGAAGGGCATAGCCCCTGACTTGAAGTTCACAATATCCCTTGAAAGACATGCTGAAAACTTCCCTGATTAGGACACAGATTTTTTTCTGACCCCATTTCTTTTACTTCTGGACACGCCTTCCTAGGTTACTGTTTTTCAAACCTTGATAATTCATCTTTTTGTTTTTGATAGCTACTGTGTTATCTATTGGTGAGTACCTCAAAATTCAGTGGCTTAAAACAACAATAAGCATTCATTATCTCAGTTTCTGTGGGGCGGGAATTTGGGAATGCTTTACCTAGTTGATCTGGCTCTGGGTCTCAAAGGATTGAGTCAGATTGCCAGCTGGAATTCTAGTCATCTGAAGGCTTGTCTCGGGTGAAGGATCTGTTTCCAAGGTGATTCTCTCACAGGACTGGAGTTGGTGCTGGCTGTTGGCAGGAGGCCTCGGTTCTTTGCCAAATGTACCTTTCTGTAGTACTGCTTGAGCATCCTCATGGCATGGCGGCAGGCTTCCCAAAAAGCAAGTGATCTGAGAGAGCAGGGTGGAAGCTGTAGGTCTTTTATGTGCTACTCCTGGAAGTCATACACTATCATTTTTGCAATATCCAATGGGTTACACAGGTCAGTCCTATTCATTATGGGAAGATACTACACAAGTACATAAATACCAAGAGTTTGAAAAATCACTGGGGCGGTGGGGGGGCATCATAAAGGCTGGCTACTACAGCTACCTATCATCTGTAACATTATTTACTTAATATTTTCCACTTTTTGTTAAAGTCAGCCTTATCCTAAACAATAATATCAGTTTAGTCACAATATTAATATGCTAATTATATTTTCTAGCAAAAAAATATAAACTTGTAATTATTATTATTATTATTGTTTTTGAGATGGAGTCTCACTCTCACCCAGGCCGGAGTGCAGTGGCATGATCTTGGCTCACTGCAACATCTCCCTCCCAGGTTCAGGCGAGTCTCCTGCCTCAGCCTCCTGAGTAGCTGGGATTACAGGCGCCTGCCACCATGACTCACTAATTTTTGTTTTTTTTGCTTTTGTTTTTTTTCAGTAGAGATGGAATTTTGCCACGTTGGCCAGGCTGGTCTTGAACTCCTGACCTCAGGTTATCTGCCCACCTCAGTCTCCCAAAGTGCTGAGATTACAGGTGTAATCTGTAGGCATGAGCCACCATGCCTAGCCAATGTTGTAATTATTAACGAAAAAAATTATCTGTGTATCACCTATGTTCGCTTGCATAGTTCCAGTAACACAAACGTTACCCTTGGGGAAACAGCAAGCCCAGCAAACAGGGATCTGTCAGAGTCCTGGAAGTTTTCATCATAAATTCCAGCTCTTCCCTCACTGTCCATTTGGAGCCCCAGAAGCTACAGGATGCTAATGTTGCTGTTTGCTGTCCTCTTCCAGGACCGCCTGTACTTTGTGATGGAGTACGTCAACGGGGGCGACCTCATGTATCACATCCAGCAAGTTGGCCGGTTCAAGGAGCCCCATGCTGTGTAAGTGAGAACTAGTGCTGTGCTTTCTCTTTGGGATAAATGGGTAGGTTAGTGGTTCCTTTGGGTGTTTTTGTTTTTGTTTTTGTTTTTGTTTTTTTTGCCAAAGAGGGATTTTTAAACACCTTGGGCATCTTTTTGAAAAAATATTTAGCCAGGGAAGAAACGTAGAAAGGTGTTCGGCTTAATATGAGATGCTTCTTTTTTTTTTTTCCTGACACCAGCTAAGAACCTGAAGCTCAGCCAGACACCATGGCTCATACCTGTAATCTCTGTTTTGGGAGGCTGAGATTGGAGGATCACTTGAGCTCAGGAGTTAAAGGCCAGCCTGGGCACCATGACGAGATCTCATCTCTATAAAAAATAAAAAACTTAGCTGGGGATGGTGGCGCACACTGTAGTCTCTTCTGAAAATAAAACAAAACTCAAAGCTCTAAAACCACAGCTATTTCTTTATTTCTAATTCATGTCCCTGACTGCTTAGAAAGGCCCTATGTCTTCCCTGGGGATTATCACTGTAGATTTTATGTGTCCATTTGCTAATATTTATTGAGAACTTACTATGAGCCAGGCCCTAAGTGCTTAACAAACATCGTCTCAACCCTGAGAATAACTCTGGGAGGGAGATGCTACCACCTCTGCTTTACAAACAAGGAAATGGAGATGCAAGGTTTTGAAAGCTTGCTCATATTCATGGAGCTAGTAAGAAGCAGTTCCTGAATTCTGACCCCAGTGTTTCTTTGCCCATGTTCTTTATCTTACACCACTCTCCCTCTTAGATGCCTTCACTCCACCGGGGTGAAGGATCAAGGTGCTCAGTGGCAATGGTCTGTGGTTCCTGGGATGGGGAGACTGATTCTTGGTTGTTGGAAATGTGTTTCCTCTGCTGAGTCAACTCCATCCCCTTCAGTTTAAAAGGCAGCTACAGTCTCTTCTTTTCAGAACACAAATCTCATCATCTCACTCCCCTGCTTAGGAACATTGCAAGTTGTAGGAATCAGCAATGATAACCTCTCCTGGGGAGTTTGCTAAGATCTTACTGCCTCTTCATAGAGCCCCCAGAGCTCATCTAGAACCCCACCCTGTCATACCAGAGGCTCAGTGGCTCCCGCCCAGTTCAGCTTGCCCCCTCTCCTCCCACCTGGCCAGGTTGTGAGCACTGTGTTCTGATAGGATTTGCATTATTCTTGTGCTTCCAAATCTAGCCATTCATATCTCCTGGCATGACTCTAATAGGATTAGCTTTGCTTTTACTTCTAACATCTAATTGATCACAGGCTTTAAGTCCATTGTCACATAAGACATGTCAAGACACTTTGCATAGTTCCCCAAAGCCCTGCCCAACCTTTGTGGCATAACTGGGCTTCCTAGTTCTCTTGAAACCTCTTTCTTTATGGGTTGACCTTCAATAAGAGGTTACACTTTAGACAGATGTTGTTTCTGATTCCAGCTGTGCCATTCATTCGCTACATAACTTGCCCAAGTTAATCTCTCTAACCCTCAGTTTCCTCATTTGAGGAATGGGTAGATAACAGTAGGACCTACATTACAGCGTTATTATTGGGATTAAATCAGGTAATGCCTAAAACGGTGCTAGGCAGATGGTAAACCTTCAACAGATGTTAGCTGCTATTGTCAAGATAATTTAAGTTGCTATACAGTCTGAAAGTATAATTCTCTCTCTTTTTGTGGGGGTTGGGGGACAGAGTCTCACTCTGTTGCTCAGACTGGAGTGCAGTGACCCTGATTATAGCTCACTGCAGCCTTGATCTCCTGGGCTCAAGCAATGCTCTTGCCTCAGCCTTCCAAGTAGCTGGGATCACAGGCATGTGCCACCACTCCCAGTTATTTTTTTTTCTTTTATTTTTAGTAGAGACAAGGCCTCACTATGTTACCCAGCTAGTGAAACCGTAATTCTCCATCCAGCTCATCATATCCCATGGCTCCCTCTCCACTATACAATTGCTGAACTTCTGCCTACCCCAATTTGTCCTTAAGGCAACCCCATCACCTTCTAAACCACCCTGTGAATCCATCCGTACTCTCAGCACTTTATGAGCTATTTAGCTGACCATCCATGGGTTCTTTAATGCCCTGCACCTAGTTCAATATTGTATTGAATTCTGAGCATTGCCAAGCATATGGTGTCCTTGAGTTTCTCCATTGCTTTTTTTTTTTTTTTTTAATTTCAGATTTTACGCTGCAGAAATTGCCATCGGTCTGTTCTTCTTACAGAGTAAGGGCATCATTTACCGGTAAGTGAACACTGCTGTACTTTCCATCTCTTCATCTCCCTCAGCTCCTCCCTGCCCTGCCTCTTTCTTCAGCTGCTTTTAAAATTAGAATCCGTGGTGGGGGAGGAATCCTCCAGAACTAACTTGGGCATGTGTTCTGCCAGGCAGCATCGCCCACTGCCCTGGCAAAGTTTGGACAGCTCTATATGGTGGTAGAAAATCTCGATGGACTGTGTCACCAATGATGGTTCAGAACCTCAAACAGGAGACCATTTGCTCTAAGAGGAGACTCACAGAGAGGACCCCAGTACTTCTTTCTCTTGCTTGTGGACCCTATATTTGAGGAACAGACAAAGAATTTTGGCTGGCAGAATGTGGTGGATCACATTATTATGAAACATTATTTATTTATTTATTTATTTCTGCTATGTAACTACAACTTGGAAATGGATCTCTGAGTGGCTGCTCTGAAAGACAGGATTAAGTTCAGCACTTGGCATCTGCTGGTTTTTGGAGGAGCAAATGGATGATCATAGCTGCATGAGTCATATCGTTTTATATTTCATGCAAGGCGGACGATTGCACCCGAGGCTGCTATTTGTCAGCGAGTCCAGGGCGTACAATTCTCCTTGTACTACGTCGATGCAAATGGCATAGCCAGTGCAGGCTTGGGCTGGTTTGTTATGCAAGAGAGGCTGCAAGGCATGAGGCTTCCAAACAGCACTTGGCATGGGTGGGGGTCTATTTCAAAGATTATGAAGAACCACAAAAGTCTATTCCATTCATGCGTTTGACACATATTTATCAAATCCTACTGTATTCTAGGCACTCTTCTGGGTGGTGGGCATACAGAAGTGAATAAAACAGATGAAACCCCTTGCCCCTGTGGGGTTTATCTTTTCGTGGTGGGAGACAGATAAGTGAATCATAAAAACATAGTCTGCCAAGTAGTGATAAGTACTTTGGAGATAAATCAAGCAGGGGAGGGTGCTGGTGTACCCTGGGTGTTGGAGAGTTCCCTCTCATTCTGTAGAAAGCATAGTGATGAGAGCCTGGAGAGTTAGGGGTAACTTGGGAGTCCTGGGCCTTTTGCTTTAACTGTGGGATATGGGATTAAAAGGCATGAGGGGGCTGGGCACAGTAGCTACCACCTGTAATCCCAATGCTTTGGGATGCCGAGGCAGGAGGAATGCTTCAAGCTAGGAGCTTCAGACCAGCCTAGGCAATATAGTGAGGCCCCCATCTCTAGAAATAAAATACAATTAGCCAGGTGTGGTGGTGCGTACCTATAGACCTAGCTACTCAGGAGGCTGAGGTGGGATGATCAATTGAGCCCAGGAGTTCAAGGATGCAGTGAGCTATGATCATACTACTGCATTCCAGCCTGGGTGACAGAGCAAGACCCTGTCACACAAAAAAAAAAAAAAAAAAAAAAAAAAAAAGCATGATAAGATTAGCCCTGGTAAGTACAAGGCAGATAGTGGAGGCAAGGCTATGGGGTGCTGGCAGGATGGAGGGATGGGAAGTGGGGGCCTTGTCAGAAGCTTTCAGAGTCCTGGGGCTTTTAGTCACACCTTGGAGTGCTGATATGAAATCTATAGGGGGAAGGATGATCTTATTCTGAGTGCACAAAGTCCCCACCATTCCTACTTTCTCCTAATGATGGAGGGAAGAAGTTCAAGAAGAGGAGTGGTTTTACTTGGCATGTGGGTGATCCTAGTGGAAGTGTAAAAATAGAGAGAAGAAGACGAATTTAGAAGCTGAGGCAGGAGGATCACTTGAGCCCAGGAGTTCGAAACTGCAGTGAGCTATGATTGTGCCACTGCACTCCAGCCTGGGCAACAGAGCAATATCCTGTCTCTAAAAAAAGAAGAATTTAAATTTTAAATAGTGTGATCATTCTGTCCATGCCCATGTTTGCCCTCAGCGAACACATTCGCTCTGTGTGCATGAAATGGCATGTGGAAATCATATAATTCCCTTAGTTTCTCTTTTGACTCTCATGATGACAATATCATTTTGTGCTGAATGTAATTCTGGTGTTGAAAGGTACACGTGAGGCTGGGGGCAGTGGCTCACGCCTGTAAACCCAGCACGTAGAGAGGCTGAGGTGGGCGGATTGCCTGAGGTCAGGAGTTGGTGACCAGCCTGGCCAACATGGTAAAACCCCGTCTCTACTAAAAAAAATACGAACATTAGTTGGGTGTGGTTGTACATGCCTGTATTCCCAGCTACTTGGGAGGCTGAGGCAGGAGAATCGCTTGAACCCAGGAGACAGAGGTTGTGGTGAGCCAAGATCGCCCTGTTGCACTCCAGCCTGGGCAACAAGAATGAAACTCCATCTCAAAAAAAAAAAAAGGTGCATATGATCTTCCGTATGATGTGATCTCTATATTCAAGCCAATGACTTCAGCTCGTGCTTAACCACAGAGACAGGGATCATGGGTGATTTTTCACTCTACATGATTTTCAACTTGGGTGCTGACATTAGGACCTAACTCCTATGTGGGATGTGCCTCTACTAAAATAGAACCAACTGGATTCTTGAGAAGATTAAACATGGAACTACAAGTTTATTGGAAGAAAATCCAGTCCCAGTGTAGGAAACAGGGAAGGAAATAATTAGAGTTCTAGTCAATTGAGTTGTGATTCAGGGCTAGTTTCTAATCAATCAGGAAGTCGCATTGGGATCTGGGATCCATGAATCCAGATCCAGGTGATAAAATTCAAAGACTAGCATTTCAGGTGCTAATATGATACCTATTCCAAAGCCCCTTTTCCTAAACTAACTACATACTCTCCCTTTAATCTTCCACTATTAATATGGTCTTTAAAGGGATATTTATCAATCTTTTAGGCCAGTCTTCATCTGAACCCCTCTTTTGCGTATGTGTAAGAACAGAGTCAATCTCCTACTGTAGATAATGAAAATGACAGATACTCATTTCACAGCCCCCCTGTAGCCAGGGCAGGCACACAACACAAGCACTGACACTTGGTCATACTTACTCAAGACCTTGAATCAGAAACTAGTGGCCAAGAAAGCAGAAAGCACAGAATCAAGAGAGGCCATAGTAATTATCAGCAGTTACTTTCCAGAGGCAAAAGAAGAGGGTCTTAACAGCAATAGGCAGAGTCCAGCTTAGGGCTTCGTGGAATAAGGGGTGATGTTTGTGTCCCATGGCAACTTGGGTGGTGGTGTCATTGGACAAGCGCTGAGTTGCAGTTAGGCATCGTTTTGGGCTGTATAGACTCTTAATCTGGTTCTTCAATCTCCTCAAAGATTCCATGAGCTCCCCAATATCCTTTGATGAATTCCTTTTCAGGTAAAAGTCATCACAGTTGGTTTTTGTTGCTCACCCTCCAGAACACTTCTTGGAAATAGACTTCTTGAAATTGATAGTCAAATAGGAATGGTAAAAAATAAATTATTGACAAAAGATGTATGGTTTTGTCATTTCATAGAGATTGCCTTCATAGTGGTAGTCTTTTAAGATGTTACAAATCACTACCTCCTTCATCTAAATCTCTACTTAATTGAACAGTTCTCAAGTAAAGAGGATGAAGGATTATGTTAGACTTACCATCTTTAAGGAAATGGAGATGTTGTGTTGGGGGGTGAGGAGGGAAAAAGATTCTTCCTATCAAACTTAGTTTCTGATTTACCAACCACTATATCTGGAATGTGTGTTGGTTTTGCCCTTGATGGTTTTCTGAAAAATGAAAATAATTTCTCCATCTTTTGAAGCAGAAATGAGGATTTATTACATAGAACAAAAGATTAGGGTGTGATATCAAAACACTGCTATGTGATGGTGAAGATGACAGAGGGGCCCTCCAGCCTCAGGACTGCCTGGCTCTTGGCACCTGAAACTTCTTTTCTATAATAGATGAAGATTTTATTACTTCCCTAGTCTACCCAGCTGCCTGCTTCTGGGCATGTGGTCCAGCTGAAGAGATGTCATTTGTCACTATTAGAGAAATCACATATATCACATATAGACCTACCTAGTAAGTTTAGGAAAAGCAAATTGCTGCAAAGCCTGGGTTTTCTGTGTTCCAAACTTTCACTCAAATCACGGTGGCTTGTAGATGAGCATGAAGGCTGGATACGAGCAGCACCATGGACAGCACCAAAGGCATGGCGTGTTGGGATTGGCAAACATCAGTGGGCGAGTGCAAGTGGAACTCCCCCTCCCTTTGATTAAGGAGAACCCACAGACACAGATACGAGATGCCAGGATATAGTTTTCAGATTGTATTCTTTTAGTCGGAAATGATGACAGTAACTCAATTCAAAGTAACTTAGGTTAAAAGAGGCGTTTATTGGCTGACATAACTTAAAAATCCAGGCGCAGATCTGACTTTAGGCCTAGATACATGCAGAGGCTCAAGTGCACGTTATGAGGGCACACTTTATCATCCTCCCTCTAGGCTCTACTTTCTCTATATTAGATTGCTTCTCTTCATCTGGTGACCCCTGGAGTTTCTAGACTTCCATAATACCACCTGAACAACCCCAATGTAAAATGCACTTATCCCTTTCCTGATTGTGCCAGCCAAAGTGCCGGCACTGATACTTAACAGCTTTGATTGGCTCAGATTGGATCACATGCCCATTCCTGAATCAATCACTGTGACGGGAAGAATGGAATATTTCCATTGGCCAGGACAGGCCCACATGACCATTCCTGGAGCCATGTTACACCCATGGAAGAGTTGGACGAGGGTGTTTCTTCTAGGGAATATTAGAATGCTGTCATCACAAAATACTAGAATAGGCAGAACCACAGATGCCCACTCCCCAATGAAGATGACCGAAGGGAAACATCTGAATTAAGCAATAGATCCCCCTACCTCTCAGGAAGTCGGAGTTCCCCATCTTCTATTAGGACTGGAACCATCTGATCCATCACTCAGCCTTGCTCACTGGTGCTGAAATATAAAGCATTGACATTGGAGTAGGTGTTTAGGGAGGAGGAAAGTGTGTTGATATTGGATCCATCTTGTGTGCTAAAGACTACAAGTGTTCCCCAAAATATCAAGCTCTTCTCATCAACACAGATGAAAATAAAAGAGAATACAGCACATATCCTTTAGGTTAGAGCTCAAATGTCACCACCTTAGAGAGGTCCTTTCTGACTGACACCCTGCTTAAAGTGACTTCCTCTAATCACTATCTTATGTCCTCTTTATTTTCATCATACCACTTATCAGAATCTATAATAATCATGCTTATAGAGTAATTGTTATCTTTTGCCCAGCACTGAAATTTTATCTGAAGAACAGGAGGCTTATCTTGTTTACAGCTACATACTACATCCAGGCATCGTGCCTGTCACATAGTAATTGTGCAACAATTTTTTTGTTTGTTTGTTTTTGAGATGGAGTCTCGCTCTATCACCCAGGCTGGAGTGCAGTGGCACTATCTCGGCTCACTGCAACCTCCGCCTCCCGGGTTCAAGCTATTCTCCTGCCTCAGCCTCCCGGGTAGCTGGGACTACAGGCGCCCGCCACCAAGTCCAGCTAATTTTTTATTTTTAGTAGAGACGAGGTTTCACCATATTGGCCAGGCTGGTCTTGAACTCCTGACCTTGTGATCCAACTGCCTTGACCTCCCAAAGTGCTGGAATTGCAGATGTGAGCCAACATGCCCGGCCAAATATTTTTTTATTCAAAGAATCAATGGAAACTACTGGGTCGTGTCCTAGGAGGTGGTCCAAGAGATCAGGGAACACTTCCTTCAATCAGCTTTTTTTTCTTTGTCATCTTAAAATATCTTTGTCATCTTCAGAGATATTTTAAAAAATAATAATTTTGTGGAAAATGTATCTTCTTACAAAATATAAGGGGTCTTTAAGTTGCAAAGGAAAATTCTTGGAATTTTCCTGGATCCAGGAAGTGTCATGGATGCTCTGCCCTTTGCTTAACTTTCTGTGGATCTCCCTCTTTTCAGAAGTGCTGTCTCTTTGTGTCCTTGTGAGACACTTGGCACAGTTGGCTCTGTAGAAAAAGAAAAGCACGGAGGTTTGTGGACCTCTTTTTATTTCCCTGCCAGATTGTAAGCTGTTGGAGGTCAAAGGCTGGTTTCTACTGACCTTTGTGCCCACACAACACCTAACACAGTGTTTTATGCATAATGAGTGGCTGTTGCTTGGCTTGAAATGCATAGCAATTAATTAAATCTCTAAATTCTTGTGTCTGCCATAGTGACCTAAAACTTGACAACGTGATGCTCGATTCTGAGGGGCACATCAAGATTGCTGATTTTGGCATGTGTAAGGAGAACATCTGGGATGGGGTGACAACCAAGACATTCTGTGGCACTCCAGACTACATCGCCCCTGAGGTGAGAGCTGCCGGGCACACGTTCACATTGCAGTGATGTACCCTCTGCTCCCCAGATGGCCGTGTGAGAGCTGGGAAGGGTCGAGGGTGGTACCTTGCAAGGGAACCTCGGGCAGAATCTTATTCCGTACTCTAAATCCTCCCTTTGAGATCACACATGCAAATTAATTTAGCACACATCCAGAAGCCCAAGCCCAAAATACATCAAGGTTTGGGAGAAAATTTAAATAAAACTCAAAAGAACCATCCAACACACATCAGTAAAATTCTTCATCAGACTGCTGTGGCCCACAGCCATGTGATACCGCCTAATTGTGACATCGAAATGTTTGTCGAGAGAGAAAGAGCAGATCCCCTGGGCTGGCATATGACATGGGATCTGTGTCCTGTATATGTTCCTCAGTAGGAAAATGGACAATAACCCATGATTTATTTATAGCATGAAATACTACCAGGCACCAATTCAGAAGAGTGAGTTAGATATGTATGTAGATATGAAAAGATCTGCAAGACACATTGTTAGAGAAAAAAAAAAATCAAGGTACAGAATGACAAATACAAGGCCGGGCACGGCAGCTCGTGCCTGTAATCCCAGCACTTTGGGAGGCAGAGGCAAATGGATCACTTGAGCCCAGGAGCTCCAGAACAACCTGGGCAACGTGGCGAGACCTCGTCTCTACAAAAAAATACAAATATTGGCCAGGTGTGTTGGCACGTGCCTATAGTCCCAGCTACTTGGGAGATTGAGGTAAGAGAATCACCTGAGCCCCAGGAGATCCAGGCTGCAGTGAGCCATGATTATGCCACTGCACTCCAGCCTGGATGACACAGTAAGACCCTGTCTCAAAAAAAAAAAAACAAAAAAAAGAAAGAGGAATGACAACAATGTGATACTATTTATGGATAAAACAGAAATACACGGAACGCTGCTCTGTTTTCAACTAGTAAAAGCATACAAAAATCTGGAAGATTTCAGACTGATTTTATAACACTGGTTACCTCTGAAGATAAGGGAATTATAAAGAGAAATTTAGCTACTTCT
This sequence comes from Chlorocebus sabaeus, assembly GCF_047675955.1. NCBI lineage: Eukaryota > Metazoa > Chordata > Mammalia > Primates > Cercopithecidae > Chlorocebus > Chlorocebus sabaeus. The sequence goes on from NC_132908.1 coordinate 22,095,668, forward strand.
GTATACTGCTGACATTTTTTTTTACAAGGTAAATATATTTGTATATTACTTGAGTAATAAAGTAATTCAAAAATAATAAGGCTTTATTCAGACCCAATGAAGTTTTCCCAATGTGATATACTTTGGTCTATTATAATTTTGTTAATGAATTAGATATGACACAATCTATAACACAACTTCCTGATAGGCCGTGGGTTCCATAATCTCTGGTTCTCAACTCTAACTGCAGTTTAGCGTCATGAGAGAGCTTTTACGATGTACGATGCAGCTGGGGCATGGTGGCTCACCCCTGTAATCTCAGCGCTTTGGGAGGCTGAGGCAAGAAGATCGCTTGAGGGTAGGAGTTTGAGGCCAGACTGGACAACATAGTGAGACCCTAATCTCTACAAAAAAAATAAAATAAAAATTCGCCCAGTGCACTAGCTTATACACCTGCTGTCCTGACTACTCAGGAGGCTAAGGCAGGAGGATCGCTCGAGCCCAGCAGGTGGAGGCTGCAGTAAGCAGTGATCATGCCACTGCACCTCAGCCTGGGAAACAGAGCGAGACCGTGTCTCAAAAAAAAAAAAAAAAAAAAAAACCCACAGACAAACAAACAGAAAACAATGTGGGCTGCCCAAATGCCATCCCATTAGAATCTCTGCAGGGGGAGGCCCAGGATTTGGGGTTCTCAGAAGTTCCTCACTGGTGGTGATCCAGACAAGCACAAGAAACCCTGAACTGTGTTGCTGATGCAGTTGCCTCCCCTCCAGCCCGCAGATGGGAGGGATAAGCTGCAGGTCAGGCTTTGTCATGAACTAACCACATCACCTCTGGCAACTGGTCTCACATCCCAGGCTCTAGTTTCCTTTGTAAAAAGATTAACTTGTTGGGTTGTCATGAGGATCAAACAAGACTTGAAGTACTTTAAAAGTGTGAAAACACTTTCAATGAGAAGTGTTCTCCTGGAATGCTTTCCCTTCCTTGTCTTGCGGGTTACTTCTCAGAACGCATTTCATTCATTCATAATTGACAAGTAAAATTGTATACATTTATCATGTGCAACATGTTGTTCTGAAATACATATACATTGTGAAATGGCTAAGTTGAGTTAATTAACATATTTATTATCTCACATACTTATTTTTTTTGTGTGTGGTAAGAACACTTAAAAATCCCTCTTAGCAATTTTCAAGAATACAATAGATAGTTATTAACTACAGTTACTGTGTTGTATGATAGAGCTCTTAAATTTATTCCTCCTACTTAACTGAAATTTCATATCCTGTAATCAACATCTCTGCATTTCTGATTTTGGAATAGAAATCAAAGTGGGAGATAGAGATCAAGAAACGGACATTCACTTTATAGCCAAGTTTGCTCAAATACCCTTTTTGAGTTAAACAAGCAGTAACTGAATTATAAAACATTCTAGGATTAGTTAACATTTTGAGGGCATAATATGTGAAAACCACCTAGTATCTCACATAACCCCATGATATAGATGTTATAGAAGTTAAATAACTTCTCCTGTGATCAGACAACCAACCGGTAGACAGCAGTCAGGATTCAAAGTCAGACTGCCTAACTCTCAGACCTCAACCTTTAGCATTTGCTATATTACCTCTTAACCTCTGACATGGTTAGTTTTACATCCCTACATACTGAAAGATGGACCATCACATGGCTCTTCTAGACTTTTCCATGTTCTGGCAGTTTGGGAATATGAATTAAAAACTTCACAACCGCGTATACCACATGATCCACCAATTCTACATGTAGGAGTTTATATTAAGGAAATACTTGGACAGGTGTCCAAATGTCTAATTACAAGAATATATGTTACAGCATAGGAAGAGACCTAATCAATTGGAAATTTATAAGATAGATTTTGGTGTATCCATTCAACGGAATGCTATGCAGAGATAAAAACTGATTATGTTCATATACAAATATTAAATTAGCAAGGAAAATTTAAGTGAATAACTGGCTTTATTAAAGATCTATTGCCCATAATCCCAGTGCTTTGGGAGGCCAAAGTGGGAGGATTGCTTGAGTTTGAGTTCAGTCTGGGCAATATAGAGAGACCCCGTCCCTACAAAAAATTAAATAATTAGCATGGTGGTGAGCACCTATAGTCCCAACTACACAGGAGGCTGAGGTGCAGGATTGCTTGAGCCCAGGAGGCCAAGGCTGTGAGCTATGAGCTATGATCTCACCACTGCACTCCAGCCTAGGTGACAAAAAGAGACACTATCAAAAAAAAAAAAAAAAAAGAAAAGAAAAAAAAAAAAACGGTCCACATACCAAAGTGTTTATGTAAAGCACGCACATACACACAGAGTTTAATATGTATTCAGAGAAAAGAGTATGGAATGAAGTAAACCAAATATTAGTCATAATTTTTCTCTTAATAAAGGATTATGGGTGATTTTCATGTTATCATCTCAGCTTAGCTATCTTTTATAAAGAAATGGTAAAATAGTAACAAATATCATTACCTCTTAAACGTTTTTATTTCTAATTATGTTTTAAAAACATGTAACATAAAATTTACTATCTTAACCATTTCTAAGTGTACAGTTTAGTAGTGTTAAGTATATTTACATTATTGTGTAAATGTTATAACTTTTACAATGAAGAGTAAAGACAGTTTTGCTTTTAAAAATTCCACGCTCACTGTTTTGAAAATAATGATAATAATAATACACAGTGCTTAGTGCCTCGAAAAGGCAATGTGACAGCCACAGGTGTTTGCCCAGCTGCAGGTGCCTCTGCAAAGCATGTCTGTCATTCCCTGAGTAGCTAATGTAAAGAAATAGCTCAGGTGGGCACTAGCCTTCTTGTAAAAGAAGAGTGGAATCTGTCTCCAGAAGATACATGAACTGCAAACCTCCCTGATAGGTTGCCTTCTGTTTTCTAGATAATTGCTTATCAGCCCTATGGGAAGTCCGTGGATTGGTGGGCATTTGGAGTCCTGCTGTATGAAATGTTGGCTGGGCAGGTAATTGAATTTTAAGTGATCGATAAGAGAAGTCCTCCCTACCCCCATCCACATGGTTTCTTTAGGAGAATGCATGTTTGGTCACAGCTCATAAATGGAAACCTCTATGACTTTCCCGGCCTTGGGGTCATACAAGTCCGTGGTCATTTGAAAGCCTGGGTGTGTGGCTTCACTGTAGGCCCCGGGGAGGAGAGTCTGCCAGTTGAGGGGGGCTATGGGGAGGGTTCAAGCAGGGATTCTTCTCCTCCCACCCTCCCCTGTCATACAGGCACCCTTTGAAGGGGAGGATGAAGATGAACTCTTCCAGTCCATCATGGAACACAACGTAGCCTATCCCAAGTCTATGTCCAAGGAAGCTGTGGCCATCTGCAAAGGGGTAAGTACATCTCTTAAAGCTGTGGCCAGGACCACCCCATACAGGCATGTGGGATGTACCTTGCCCAAGGACACCCCACCGGGGGAAACAGAGCCTGAACTCCACTCTTCGCTCCGTTTGGCAATATGAGAACCCTGGCATGGAGCTGCTACCTCCCAGAGGAGAGAGAGCTTTTTTTCTGATTTGCACAGAAGTGCCACAGAAAGCTGCCTGCAGCTGCGTCTTGCTGCTGGCTGGGCTGCAGTCTCTGAACCAGCACAGGGGAATGCTTATTGAGTGAACGAGGTAGAAAGCACAGAGATTTTGTCAAAGAGCTGGAAGTCATGGGAAAGGGCACAAGAGGTCTTCGGCGCAACTCAGGCTATCTTGCCCTGCTCTGCTGTATGTGTTTAGTTAATACCAAGAGCATGCAACTTTTGTTCTAAAAAATACCAGGCAGTGTTGAGGTTAAGGAATTCTCTAGATAAGCAGACTGAAATTCAGTGTACTCAAAATCCCACTGTCCCCCCTCCCCCAACATGCACACAAATGGCTCAAAGGGAATGCACGCTTGTACATCTACAGTTTATGCACAGGGCACCTGTGAAGAAAGCAGGACGTGTGTTTGTGGGGAAGGATTGTTTGTTTTGCGTCTTGTGTTGGACCAAGGCATACTCACAGTGACTTGAGTGAGATCCTAAAGATCAGTGACGCTCACTTTTGGAGCCCTCAGGATAACCCGAAGTGCCTTACCAGAATGCACATGCTTCTGCCTCACCCCAGAGATTAAGTCTGGGTATGAGTATTTTGGAAAAGTCTCCATTTGGCTTGCACACCACTGCCTTTAAACGTACTGTCCAAATGAAGTGATTTTTCAACTCTGATGGAAGCCTGAAAGCAATCGAATTAGATGCCCAGAAAATATGTTCCAAGCGTAATATACTAATAGAGAACTTGCTCTCCCACCACCCAGTGGTACAGGTTAGAACATGGCCATGCCTTAATCAGCGGGTTCCCACCTGTGTGTGTGAATAAACCAGGGCTGCCAGTCCTAGATCTGTGGGATACTTACAGACTTTTCATGCCCTACTTTGCTCTTCCTGACCCCAGCCAGATGCTGAATGCACTGGTTTGGGTGAAGGAAAGCTGGGAAACTCAGGCAGGCCAATCTGAGGCTTGGCCCAGTTTGGAATAGCTGGGCCAGCCTCTCAGCCTAAAAGCACCTTGTCACACTGCCTAAATTCTCACTCTCAGTGAATCACTTGAGGTTTGCACCTCAGCTCCGTAGGCTAAGATGCACGTATCCCTGGGGAAACCACCTGTGAATTAGTCTCAATCCCGAACATCTAAAGTGAATTGCTTGAAAATATTTTCTTTGAGGGTGTGAGGCAGGCAGAGGGAAAATGAAGAATAGAGAGGGGAGTCGCAGAGGTGCATTAGGAACCTAAGCAAAGCCCATAAAGAAAAAGAAGGCACACACGAAGGCCTGTACAGGCCCCTGTAGACATGGTATTGAAGGGTGGGAGGGGTAGACAGAAGGTGGTACCTGAAGCTTTTAATTTGTTTAATAATTGCCAGCATATAAGGATCAGGAGATTTCTCATAAACATTCAGCTTTCAGGTTTCTCTTGAAAAATCAGACCTTGTCACATTGGCTTGTCATTCTTACAAAGCACCAGTCAGCTAGATTGGAAACCACTGCCCTCTGTAGTTGGGGCTTGCCCTCTGTAATTCACAGAAATTCTCACCTGGCCAATTCTACCCAAGTTCAAATCCCGGTTCAGGCATTAATTGCCCTCAGACCATGGGGAAGTTGTTTGACGGCGTCTGCAGATGGGGAATAATAATAGCAGTCCACACAGGGTTCTTTGATGATTAAATAGCTGAATACTGTAAATCACTTCGAGTAGAGGCTGGCACTCTGCTCCAAACCCCTTGGAAGTTATTATTTCTATTACTAGTGCTGACACTATTGTGTTATCTGCCTGGTTCCTCTTGGCATTTGAGTTTGCATCCCCTGGAATTGCGACTTTTAAAGTAGGGGATTTGGAGATCAAGAGACCCTTTACAAATCTTGACCCTTCCATTTTCTAGGCGCAGGGTCTTTTTTTTGACAACATCTCGCTCTGTCACCCAGGCTAGGGTGCTGTGGCATGATCATGGCTCACTGCAGCCTTGATCTCCCAGGCTCAAGTGATCCTACTGCCTCTGCCTCCCAAAGTGCTGGGATTGTAGGCATGGGCCACTGCACCCAGCCTAGGTGCAAGATCTTAAGCCACTTCCTTTGCATCTCTGTGCTTCTGTTTATTTTAAAAAATGAAATAGTAGTACTCACTGAAAAGAGTTTTTGAGAGCATTACATGAGATAACGTAAGAGAAAGCTCCTTGCATGACGTGGGCACATAGTAGGTGTTCAGTACATGCACAGAGTCCTCCCCTTCACATGCCCGCCCTGCCTGGACAGCTGGGGGTTCTAAGTGGGTCATGGAGGAGAGGATTTTCCAGGTCAGCTGTCTTCAGCTTCAGCTCCAATTAGCAGTTTCCCTGGTAGAGCCGTTTTCTATTAATTCAGGACCCATAACCTTCATGATTAAGTGGGGTGACTCTCTTACTATTGAGTTTGGGGACCATTATTAATTGAGTGGGCTGAGTCCAATGCGGGCTCTTCCTTCAAGGAGGGTACTCCAGAAACGAGTGATGCTCAAGCGAACAGCCAAATGCTTCCTCCAGAACAGCGAGCCCCAGGGGATGCCGTCTGGGAGGTGATCAGAGATTGGAACAGTGATTAAATCCAGCTGTCTACATGGCTTCGGGCACATTAGAGCAAGAGTGCGGGAACTGGGCAGAGACTCCGAATTAATGCTGGATGTTTCTGCAGTGCCTTTTCTTTGCTTGGCATCCTCCTGCTTAGACAGAAATTCAGTTGAGCTTTTGAAAACAGTCTCCTGTTTAATTGAAGCAGTGTCCTTTATATGTCCATCCCCTCAAAGGCCCGATTTTCTACCTCCCTTCCCCCCAAAAATTAGTAAAACCTTACTCAGAGGGCTATGCCCACTTTGAACAAACTTGAAGCAAACAGAAGCCCAAATAGGCCGTACCTTAGGGTGAAAACCAGCAGACACTGAACAGCTGAGACTGTTCAGTGAACATAAAGCTGTAAGAGTCCTGAGCCAGGCAGAGCTGTTCAAAGCCTTGCCCTGCTCCTTAGCTGTTTGACCTTAGACAGATGACTTTACTTCTCTGCCCCTACATCCTTTACCTAGAAAATGGAGGATAATAGTTGCTGAGGCCTCAGAGTATTGTTGCAAAGGTTAAAGAGTAATGGGTAACGGCTGGGAAGCCTTCAGCACGGAGCCCGAATGCATATGATGTCGTCATGCTCAGTACACGGAAGCCATTATTGATATTATTATTAGTATCAGTGTGAACCAAAACCTCCCTGCCCTTTCATTCCTCACTTCCTAATCTTACACAAATGTCAAGGCTTGACTCAATTTCCTCACCCTCCGTAAACCTCTCCTGACAAAGCCAGGCCACAAAAATTCCTGAGAAAACCACGTGTGAAATGCGCTCCCATTTTTCTTAATAGCCCAAGTTTTAGAGCTAGGCAGAGGTGGAGTCTGCACCCAGCTCTTACTGACTGCCACTTCCTATCTCTTGAGTCCTTGCTGTTCCTCAACTTCTCTGAGTGTGCATTGCCTTTTTACTCAAATGGGAAAAATAGTATACTCACCTCATTGGGTTATTACAATGATCGGGGAAGATCGTGCATGTAAATAAAGAGGTAGCTAGCTTAGAATGTAAGTGCTCAGTTAATTTCCCCACCCTGGAGGATACAGTTTATATGACAAGTACATGTTTGTGTGTGTGACCACAAATTATCTTGTAAGGGGGCAACAGGCTGAGTGACTGTCCAGCAGTGTAGGAATGAATTTCTGGGTTCATCCTTTCCCCATCATCCGCAAGTCCTGGGCAGAAGATTCTGCCATCATGGGCTGCTCAGTGTGATGTCAACTCTGGAAAGCTTTTGGACTTGTATTTTTTTTTTTTTAAATTAATCACCAACTCTTCCGTCTTTACCCTCTGTACATTTGCTCAAGTCTTGAGATCAGAGATATTTTCGTGCTGCTTTGGACTCATTTACAAGAGGAAGCCTGTCTGGTTTCATCTTGGAGCATCTATTCATCTTGTTATTTAGCACTCAGAGACCCAAAGATGGAGGGTTTTGATAATTAAGTAATTTAAACGGAACACCAAAGAAACCTCAGCGGCGTTGTGTGTAATGTATGATACAAGGGAAATGAGCTGGGCTAGGTTTTGACTGTTTAATGAGCTTTCAGAAAGTAATTACTTGAAACTTGGGCCCCTTTGACTAATACTTTTTCTTCTGTTTTGTCATTTTTGCAAGTGCTTTACTGAGAAATGCAAATGGTATCTGAATGAATGTAGCCTTTGCTTTTGTCAAACTCCAGTTTTCTTGTTGTCAGAGGAGGGAAGTTTGAAGATATTGAAACTGTCCTAATTAAATGCACTGGTAATTGCACAAAACTTATTCTTAAACCAAAATGGATCATGTGGCATTTCTTTTTTTCTTTCTTTTCTTTTCTTTTTTTTTTTTTCTTTTTGAGACGGAGTCTCTCTCTGTTGCCAGACTGTGGAATGCAGTGGTGCAATCTCAGCTCGCTGCAACCTCCGCTTCCTGGGTTCAAGGATTCTCCTGCCTCAGCCTCCCGAGTAGCTGGGACTACAGGTGTGTGCCACCACACCCAGCTAATTTTTGTATTTTTAGAAGAGATGGGGTTTCACCATGTTGGCCAGGATGGTCTCGATCTCTTGACCTTGTGATTTGCCTGCCTAGACCTCCCAAAGTGCTGGGATTACAGGTGTGAGCCACTGTGCCTGGCCCTCTTGCAGCATTTCTAACTTGAAGTTCAGGGTCACATTCAGGCTTCTTTTTGATTAATCGTAAGAGACGATCGGCAGCAGGTCCTGTTATCAGGTCCTCTCCTAGAAAGTCCTGGTTGGGATTTTTTTGCTGCAATAAAAAGCAAAGAACAAAAATGAGTTGAGATTCTTCATTTGTGCTTTCTTTCCTAATGCCTTGGAGTAATCATTTCTGAGTGTCTCACATTTCCTCTTCTGAAACTCATCAAATACAATGTTTTTCTTTCTCTCAAAGCTGATGACCAAACACCCGGGCAAACGTTTGGGTTGTGGACCTGAAGGCGAACGTGATATCAAAGAGCATGCATTTTTCCGGTATATTGATTGGGAGAAACTTGAACGCAAAGAGATCCAGCCCCCATATAAGCCAAAAGCTGTAAGTAGCCCATTCTCTCTGACTGCCAGCTATTCACATACAAGGTATTCTTGGCCGTTCCCCGTGTTTTCCAAATGCTTCCTGAGGGGTAGACATCAGTGTGTCTACTGGAACGTGGGTGTATGTGTTCACACGTATGCACAAAGTCACTGGGTACAAAGATGGACGTTTCCATTGGCCCAGCTCCGTCTCTATAAAGATGGAAACGATGATGCCTATTGAATTTTTGTTTCATTGATTCAATTATTGTAACTATCTTAGCTGACAACTTTCTGAGAATGGTTCTTGGGTGAGCAGAGTTCAGATCCATTTTTGGACTATGATAAAGGATCTAATTTTGCCCTCATTCTTTCTCTTGGTTCAACTGTGTCATTTTCTCTTCATACTGACATTGAAAAGGTCATGTTGTTTATCTCAACAGTATTTAAATTTAATTCTGAAACATACACTATATCTGAGTCAGTAAATAAGATGGCAGTTCAGCAGCCAGCTCCCACCCAAGGCGAAACAGAGTAAAGCAGAGACTGACGTCCTCTTGAACTGAAGACCCCCTCCCGGAGGGTTTGGGTGTGGAGACGGCTTTGACCTAACTTTCATAATGCAAGAATAAAACTCTCACATTTCCCACAGTCCATGTACCCACAGGAAGGTTTTCTATCCCCAAAGACTCAGCAGGTAGTACTTGTTGGCATCAGGAAAAAAGAGTTTGCACCTGAATTAATTAAACTGTGATTCTGCTGGGAGGATATTTCTTTGTGAAATTAAATAGAGGTCAGACCCGGTGACTCGATGATGGGTCGTAAAACTACTGACTGAGGCTGAAGACTGAACATAAACACCGTCATTGAAACCTAATGTTGTAAGGGTTTGAGTGTTAAGATGAAGAAGATAATAATGGTAGTTATTTTGATACTAGTATTGTTATTCCTTTCTTGAGCACTTACGTGCTAGGCACCATATTAAGCATTTCTCGTGCAGCATCTAATTAAATCCTCACCACAGCCTGTGAAGGAAGGTGCTGTCATTCCATGTTACAGAAGAGGAAACAGGGGCTCAGAGGGGTTAAGTGCTCTGTTCAGGGTCACTCAGCTAGCAATGATGAAGGGAGGATCCAAGCCTCAGACAGTCTGGGAGGCCCACCAGGAAGCCCAGGGACAAAGGACACATAGTTCAGGAGTCTCCCAGGTGATGCTCACCTCTCCCTAGTGTCGCACCTTCCCCTCATCCCAAATGGCTAGAATCACAGCTCTACACTAACCTCCATGCATCCCGTTTCTCCCTGGATGCCTCCTGGTGCAGGAAGCCATGGCCCTTAGAGGCAGCCAGTTCTACTTTGTGGCCCTTCTCATTATTGCCAACTTACACACTGCCGTCAGATCAGCCTTACCAGAACTCCCGCTAGAGCCTCTCTCTGTGTGTGGATCAACCTTCAGACATTTGCGGATGCAGGTTCTAATTCCTTCTTCTTCTTCTTCTTCTTCTTCTTCTTCTTCTTCTTCTTCTTCTTCTTCTTCTTCTTCTTCTTCTTCTTCTTCTTCTTCTTCTTCTTCTTCTTCCTTCTTCCTTCTTCCTTCTTCCTCTTCTTCTTCTTCTTCTTTCTTCTTCTTCTTCTCTTCTTCCTCCTCCTCCTTCTCCTCCTCTTTCTCCTCCTCCTTCTCCTCCTCCTTCTCCTCCTCCTTCTTTCTTCTTCTTTCTTCTTTTTTTTTTTTGAGATGGAGTCTTGCTGTGTCACCCAGGCTGGAGTGCAGTGGTGCAATCTCGGCTCACTGCAACCCGCCTCCTGGGTTCAAGCAATTCTCCTGCCCCAGCCTCCTGAGTAGCTGGGATTACAGGTGCCTGCCACCATGCCTGGCCAATTTTTGAATTTTTAGTAGAGACTGGGTTTCACCATGTTGGCCAGGCTGGTCTCGAACTCCTGACCTCAGGTGATCCACCCGCCTTAGCCTCCCAAAGTGCTGGGATTACAGGTGTGAGCCACAGCCCCGCCCTGATTCCTTCTTGAATCCTGTGATTTCCAGTTAAATCCTGCCCCACCTCCTCCTGCAAGCATGTTCCATAGGACCTCACTTCCAGGTGCCTGTTGTTCTCCATGACATCCATATCCGTCTTAAAATACAGACACAGAATTGAGCACAATACTCTTAATCGTGTCTGACTCTCAGTGAGTACAGTGGATCAGACTATCCCTTGGTTATTCCAGAGCTGGTGAACTGGGACCAGTCCTTTTCCCTCTCTGATCCACTGTGTCATCATCCATAATACAGTGTTGATAATAGTTTTGACATCAGAGGGTTGTTATGATGCATAAAGCACTTTGTACAAGCCTGGAACGGAGGAGGCACTCACAGAGAGCTGATCGTGGTTTTCGTTAGCTGTGTCATACATTAATTAACGTCTCGATGTAGGGTCTTTGAAGGGCAGAATCCTGCTGCTGCTATTACTTAAGATAACATCTGTGTGTACGTTGGGGTTGAAGAGGGCCCCACATGTCATGAGCAGCATCACAGCTTTTATGGGCCCATTTGGAAAAAGATGAAAAGGTAATACTGAAAGGAAGAGTGAACTATTTGTTCAGGAAACCGGGAACTCAGAGGCGAGATGTATAACTCCTGTGGTTTTTGTGGGGTTATTTATGAGATCTCGAAATGTGGACCTTCCTTTTCTCACTTAGCCAGAGGAAAGACGCACATGCTCCCATCCCCACCAGCATAGAACCCAGCGGACGTCTGGGGGGCATGTTCTAGCTGTAGTGCCGTGGTTTGTAAAGTGTGCTGTCCATCAGTATGCAGTGTCAGTATGCAGTGTCACAGTCAGTGGTATCGACATTACATGAGCACTTTAGGAATGAAGTTCTTGGGCTCCAACCCAGACCCCCTGAATCAGAAACTCTAGGGGTGGGGCCCAGTGTTCTGTGTTTAATAGGCTCTCCAGGTGACTTGATGTGCTCTCAAGGTTGAGAATCACTACTGTGGAGTTTAGCATTAGGAGCTCAGCCAGGGAAGCTAGGCAGAGACCAGAGGGAGGTAGCATGGAGAATCATCTCCGTTTTTTTTCTTTTTTTAAAGACAGGGTCTTCCTCTGTTACCCAGGTTGGAGTGCAGTAGTGTGATCATAGCTTACTGCAGCCTCAACCTCCAGGGCTCATGCGATGTTCTCTTGAATCCTGTGATTCGGCCTCCTGAGTAGCTGAGACTACAGGAGTATACCACTATGTCTGCCTAATTTTTATTTTTATGTTTAAATAAATGGGGTCTTGGCCAGGTGCAGTGCCTCATGCCTGTAATCTCAGCACTTTGGGAAGCCAAGGTGGGTGGATCACCTGAGCTCAGGAGTTCGAGACCAGCCTGGCTAACATGGTAAAACCCCATCTCTACTAAAAAAATACAAAAATTAGCTAGGTGTGCTGGTGGTGCCTGTAATCTCAGCTATTCGTGAGGCTGAGGCAGGAGAATCGCTTGAACCGAGGAGGTGGAGGCTGCAGTGAGCTGAGATTGTGCCACTGCACTCCAGCCTGGGTGACAGAGTGAGACTCAGTCTCAAATAAATAAATAAATATATAAATAAATAAATGTGGTCTTGCCATGTTGCCCAGGCTAGTCTCAAAGTCCTGGGCTCAAGTGATCCTCCAAAAACCTCAGCCTTCCAAAGTACTGGGATGACAGGTGTGAGCCACTACACCCAGCCAAAAGAATCATCTCTTTATGTGGAAGACAATGGTCCTCCTTCTAGTCAGGGCATGGGGTGGTGGCTTCCAGAAGAGGTCACAGACTCAGATGCCTACAGAGGCCAAGCAGATAATATGAGTGAGGGAAGAGGGCTGGTGAGATAGAAGAGAAAGTGTTGGAGATCAATGCAAGCCAGAGAGCAGGTGAGCTACCTAACAGGCTCACCCGATGGCCTGCCCTGCGGGATACAGCCTCCACAGGGCTGCTCCATCTTCATGGTTTTCAGGGGATAGAACTCAGTGCTGCGGGGTGCAGCAGACCTGTGAGTTGATTGACAGATCCTGTTACGGTCAGTGTAGTATGTAGGCCCTGTGTAGTAAGGGCTTAGTGAAAGGGTATATAAAATTAAGATGTTTAGATAAAATCTCACAAATTTGACCGGGTACAGTGGCTCATGCCTGTAATCCCAGCACTTTGGGAGGCCGAGGTGGGCAGATCACCCGAGGTCAGGAGTTCGAGACCAGCCTGACCAACATGGTGAAACCCCGTCTCTACTAAAAATACAAAAATTAGCCAGATGTGATGGCGCACACCTGTGTGTGGAGAATCGCTTGAACCTGGGAGGCAAGGTTGCAGTGAGCTGAGATCACGCCACTGCACTCTAGCCTGGGTGACAGAGCAAGTCTCTGTCTCAAAAAAAAAAAAAAAAAAAAAAAAAAAAAAAAAAAAAAAAACTTCATGGTTTCTTTTATATATCAGAACAAATTTTTGAAAATTAAACACGGGGGCAAATAAAACACATCCACACCCATATGTATCCCATGCACTGTTGGTTTATAGCCTCAAGGGTAGTGATGGTTCAAAGTCAGGTTGCTGTTTAGCCAGCATCTGTTAGCAATGGTTATTTACAACCAGAGTCCATTTTGACCCGTTAAATGTTTTGAATAGCCCTGCTAAGCAGTAATGAATATAAAAGGTCTAGCCTCGTGCCTGGCTCATAGAACGCAGTCAGGAAAAGGTAGCTGTTATTATCATTGGTAATATAAAAAGATTACAATACTTAGTCATTATCAACAAGATCCCTCAACTATTCCGCATTTGATATGATTTCCCACTGACCTGTGTCTTGAATTCCTCCATGTGGGTTTAACAGTGACTGTCAAAGTACAGTGATCAGGCTGTACTATGTACTTCAAAATGTTCTGGTACCAGCTCTAAAGGAGCAGGCGCTGCCTTCAATCTCCTTAGACTGAATTAGAAATAATAATAAATGATACATCATCCAGGTACAGTGGCTCATGCCTGTAATCCCCACATTTTGGAAGGCTGAGGCAGGCAAATTGCTTGAGTCCAGGAATTTGAGACCAGTCTGGGCAACATGGCAAAACCCCATCTCTACAAAAAATACGAACATTAGTGGGTGTGATGGCATCCACCTGTAGTCCCAGATACTCAGGAGGCTGAGGTGGGAGGATCTTGATCCTGGGAGGTTGAGGCTGCAATGAGCCATGATCATGCCACTGCACTCCAGCCTGGGCAACAGAGCAAGACCCTGTCTCAGGGGGAAAAAAAAAAGATACATCACCTACCCATTTGATCCAGTCTGCCTGTATGCCTTTTATATTGCAAATGCATTGCATCAGAGCCCTCCTCCCCCCAATCCCAGGATTTTATATTTCTCCTTCCTCACCCCTTCTTGACTGTCTGCCACTTCCAAAAGGCCTGTGGTGAGCGTGTACAGAGTTCCATGTGCCTTGTGGGATGTGAAAAGGCATGCATGTATCTGTCAGCGTTCCTGATTCATGCATGCTATTAAATAGAGTGTGGTGAGAGAAAAAACAAGGAACAATAACAGAGGATTATATTCAAACATCAGTGAAGGGTGCTATTATTGGAGGTTCATTAAAATAACTTTAAATGGGTTTTTAAAATTTGTTCTCAATGCCATCTTTTATTGTGGCAAGGAGCTGTTCACAGAGCATTGTTTGAAACTGTATTGAAATACAGTAGATTTGGTGCATTGTCGCAAGGAACAAGAGCCATTTTTTTTTTAATGTTCGCCTGGTTGTGTGTTGCTTTTGTTTTAAAACACCCAAATGGCTCTCTGTTGCCCCAGTCTAGTATGCTCCTTGGCATATATGGCTTTTGAGGTCTTCCAATGCTAGATCTCTGTTCTCTTCCTAGCTTTAGCTCCTGACTCCAAGAACAGCATTCCTGGGCTTCTTTCAGTTCCTCAAACATGCAGTGCCTTGTTTTCCCTTGCCGGCTTCATCCATGCAGAGTCATGCACCTGGGATGCCCGAAGACGTTTCCTATGCTCTCCCAGCCCCCTGATTCCCACCGTGCCTTGCCTTTCCCCCGTCATCAAATCAGCAGAACATCACCCACTCAGGGAGGCTCTTGTTGATTCCTGAGTAGATATCTGCTACTGTCCCATCAACAAATTCATCACAGGTTGTAATAACGTGTTCAATCTCATGCCTGTCTTTTTGACTACTTGAAGATTGTGACTTTCTCCATGTCAAATCCCAGTGCCTAGCATAGGGTTTAGCACATTATAGGTGCTCAAGAATTCTTACTCAATGAGCGAATAGCCATAAAACAAGATGCTGTAATACACTGTGCTGTGGAACATAAAGGAGTCTTTAGGGATCTATATTAGAGTGCATGGTTTTTTTTTTATGTACGGCAGGGTATCGCAAATAAATTGGTTGTTGTGTAAGTTACTACCCTATTTATAAAGGGCTATAATTTGGTTGCTGATTTTGCAAACTGTCATGGCATCATGTGGTTTTGCAGTGTGTGTTGGGAGAGTGTGCTGGCGAAGGATCTGAAGAGGCAGTGCATTGAATCATAGGACTTTGGGTAGAGAGGTCTGCAGCTTCCTGCAGTCTAACCTGGCACAGTCCAATCCAGTGTTACAGATGCCATGATGTAGCCTAGCAGAGCATCTTAAACTTTAATGTGCACACACGAGTCACCTGGGTATCTGGTTAAAATTCTTACTCAGCCAGTCTGCGGTGGGGTTTGGGATTCTGCATTTCTCACAAGCTCCCGGGGGATAGGATGCTGTGGGACCAGGGACTCCACCTTTATGTAGCAGGGACTAGAACTCAGTGCTGCAGGGTGCAGCAGGCCTGTGAGTTGACTGGCAGAACCTGTTGTAGCAGTGCAGTAGGTAGATCCTGTGTAGTAAGGACTGTAGTGAAGGGGTGTATACAGTTAAGTATAGAATGTTCTGGTGAAGTTATTGTTCAGGGCACACAGCAGGCTGTTGCTAGTCAGCATGTGGTGGGAGGAAGCTGGTGGTTTGGGTACTGAAGGGCAGACTGTCGCTGAGTGCATGATGGAGCAGTGGCTTGGGAAGGAGCGTGTGCTGGTTCTGTCCTCTAGTGGGGATGTTGTCAGATATTGAGTCATCCATTCAGTGGGTGATGAAGTTAGGTACTGTTCTAGGTGATGGGAACATAGCACTAAAAATAATTAACATCCCTGCCCTCGTGGAGCTTATATTCTGGGGAGAGTGGGCAAAATAATAAACATAGAAACAAGTGAAATATACAATGTGTCAGAAGTTGATAAACATTATGCAGGAAGCTGAAGTAGGGATGGAGATTGGAAGAGCCAGGTCAGGGAGATGTCCATATAATAGAGTAGGTGGAGAAAATGACATTTCAGCAAATACAGGAAGAAGATGAGGGAGGTGGGAGTCATGTGTATATCTGGGTGAGAGGGGAGAGTGATTTGGGTGGTAGTAGCAGATGCAAAGGCCCTGAGGCAGGAGCTTGCCTGGCATGGTCAAGGGGGAGCAAGGAGTCCAGGTGGCTGAGCCGAGGGGTTGAGGGAGAAAGGAAAAGGACGTGAGACCAGAGAGGCCAAAGGAAAGCACAGGCCACTGAAGGATCTTTGGCTTTTACTCCAACTCATGAACCAAGAAATAACATGTTCTGACTTTGGGTTTTTAAAGGACCGCTCTGAGTGCTGTAGGGACAAGGGTGACATCAGGGAGACTGGTTAAGACTCTTGCCATAATCCAGGCAAAAGGTGATAGGAACTTGAGCAGGTTGGAGCTGTTTGAGAACCCCCAAGCTGGCATCTTCAGGTCCTCCCCAGTTCCTGGCATCTTGTAGGCACTCAGTCATTGTCTTATGGGGACATGAAGGCACCAATGAACATGAGTCCCTGCAGACTGCCCACAGGATTGCTCCTCAAGTGTAAAACATGGTAGCCAAGAGTTTGGTCCCGGTAGCAATAGGATGAATGAATGAAATAGACTGTCAGGAAAGCTTCTGTGATACAGAGCGCTGGCTTGCAGGGCACAGAGCAGGAGGACATGGTTGTGCACTTGGTTGGACTTCCTCCTGTTGATGCAAAGGGTGCAGTGGCTGAGGGCTGTACCCAGGGAGTTCCTCTGTGTCTGGATGATCCAGCTCAGAATTTTGCTGACTTGTAGCAAAAGGTGCATTGAGTCTTTGGCATGGATGAGCATATTTTATTGCAGTAGTAGTAGTACATGGAGCTATGATGTCACAGGACAAGATATGCTAGGTAATATGTTCAAATTGAAGTGCCTAATGGAGAGTTTGATGGCATTCATGTATTGTCACAAATTGGCTTAATGAAGTCCTGTCACTCTTCCTCTGAAAGGCTCCATAACACCTAATGTAAAGCTTACTGTGAAAATTGGGTAGGGGGATGAGCCCAGGGCACAAGGATTCAGCTGCCTCCAAAGACATAGAAGCAGTGAGATGAAGAGGAAAAGCATAGAAACAGTGAGATGAAGAGGAAGAGAAAGCTAAGTAGGCTTCATTAGAGACCTTGGAGTCTTTTCTGCTTTTTATTTATTTGTGTTTTCATTGTTTTTAATTAATTGCCCACGCTGGTCTCAAACTCCTGGCCTCAAGTGATCCTCCCACCTCTGCCTCTGAAAGTGCTGGGGGTTACAGGCGTGAGTCACTGTGCCTGGCACCTGTGGAGTCTTAAGTGCTAGAGTGTGTGTACAAGGATGTTCCCAGTAGTAAACATGGCTCTAGTAGTCTTTTAAAATATTATCAATCAGATCATCAATTGTTCTAAAATATGGTCAACCAGATTGTCAAGTGTTCTAAAATATGGCGCATCTGATCATCAATGCTCTCTGGGCAGGGCTCGAGGAGTACAACTTGACGAGAAGTAGACATTAAGAGCCCCTTTCCTCTGCTCCTTACATTGGAGCAACCATCTAGTCCTGTCTAGACATCTCTAGAATGCTCATTCCCTCCTTCCTTCCATTCTAGCCTGTGTCAGGCCTCGCCAACTCCAAACCCACTTGTATGACAGACTGATTCCAATCATTTCTGCTCTTGTTACCAATTCTTATCTGCCCTTTACTTAAAACTCATAATTTTGAGGCATCTGCACATTAGGAAAGACTGAAAACCTAGCAAGCTTTTATAGCTTGCAAAGATCCTTGTCCTATGCTCTGTTAGTATCATTTCCAAAATACTACATGGGTTAACTGATCACATCCCATTGCCCATATCCTCTGAGAGTCTAAATGCTGAACTGCTTCAGAAACTAAATCATACTCACAGGACTTGGTTTCTCGGCAATTCTGTCATCTGAAAACGTTGTTTATGTAGCTGAGGTCAAAAGCTTCAAGTACTGCTTTAATGAGCTGCGATTCTGTTCATGTGACATTCTCTTCCAAACCCAATTGCCCTTTACACTGTATGAGTAAGTGCTTCTGTGTGTGTGTCTGAATGTGTGTGTTTGATGTGCTGACATTTCTGAATTGAATCCAGAAAGTGTAACCTTTGTATGTTTGCTGTTAAAACTCCAAATTCAAGGCTTAAGAAAAGGATCTAACGCTTACTCAATATGATTTATTTAAGCACAGAACCTAACTCCCCCAAAGTATCAAATACTCAAGAGAACAATTCCTTTTTGAAAATTGTGATTTAAAATAATTCTCATAAAACCTTTACTGTTCAAATATATTAGAAAATATATTGAGTTTTTGTCTGCATCAGGCACTGTTTTAACTGCCTTCCATGCATTGCCTCATTTGATTCTCTCAACCCTATAAGGTAAGGTTATCACCACATTACAGATGAGGAACTAGAGCTTGGAAAAGTTAAGGCATTCATCCAACGTCCGGCAACTAGAAAGTGAAGGAGCCAGGACTTGATCCCTGAACTGTACACTGTCCCAAGACCCTTGTAAAGATTATTAGAAGCACTTGGAGTCCCCTGGTAAGGTTCGTGGTTGTGGTAACAGGAGAGAGTCATGATAACACCATCGAATGGTGTCTATTACATAATAGAAAAAGACTGAGTATTCTTACAATTCAAATGATTTAAATTTATTTTAAAATATTGCAACAAATAAGTAGCATATTCACACCTTTTATAATTCGTTGGCAGGATTTTAAAAGATGCGAATCTTATTTGTTCCTTAAGGCTTTGATTTTGAAGCTGACAAAGACAGCATACATTGACTAACCTCTGAAAGAAAGGCATGGCAGCATTGAAATGAGGCAGTCGAGACAGGCTCATTAAGGAGTAGAGGTTTCCCTGCTCAGTTCTGCTTGTTCTTTTGGGGTATCCAGTGTGTGGAGTTTGCAGAGATCTTAATAAAAATATCAACCTACATTTATATGCTGATAAACAAATAGCCAAGAGCCATTTAGGACACATAGCTTGGAGTCTGTTTATCTCTCTCCACCTATCTACACACCCATGAAGAACCCATTTAAACTTCAGATCAAACCAGGCCCCCTTTAGTGGTTGGAATTGGTAGGTTCCTGAGCCAAGTGAAGTTCCTAAATCAGTTGTTGTCTTAGTCCATGTTGTGTTGCCATAACTGAATACCACAGACTAGATAATTTATAAAGAAAAGAAATTTATTTTTTACAGTTCTGGAGGCTGGGAAGTCCAAGGGTGAGGGGCTTACGTCTGGTGAGAGACTTCTTGCTGTGTCATCCCGTGGCAGAAGGTGAAGGGCAAGAGAGAGTATGCATGCATGTGTGTGTGTGTGCATGTATGTATGTGTGTGTATGTGCATATATATGTGTATGCATACGTGTGTGTGCACATGCAGGGGAAAGATAGGGAGCCAAACTCATCCCTTTTATCTGGAACCCACTCCCAAGATAATGGTGTTAAGTCCTCATGAGGTGCCACCTCTCAACACTGTTGCATTGGAGATTCATTTTCTAACACATGAACTTTGTGGGGGCAAGTCAACCATAGAACCTACCAGATACATGACTTTGAGATATCCCCTGGCAGAAAAGCCAACAGTTTGAATTGAAATGGTAGATGGGAAGGCCACAGACTGGGAGAGGGCATGAAACTGGTAGCTTCTGTCTGGGAATAACTACTGAAATATCATATAATTGAAGTCAATAATTGAAAGATGACCTTAGAAGTGGAATTTAACTGCTCCATTCTGTAGATGGGCAGAGGCCTAGAGATTTGCCCAAGTGACTTACACAGGGAATATAACAGAACCATGGCAAAATAATCTGGTGCTCCACTTAATGGATACAGGACTTTATTATTATTATTGTTATTTTGATACTGGTCCATGGTCCAGGGATTGGGGATCCCTGCCCTAAATCATGAGGAAGATTGAGGCCCACGGGTGCCACAGGTTGGTAGCCCTCAACTTCTTATCACCTCCCAGCACCTCCATAGTCATCTTGACCTCCTTGCCCGGCTTCTATCTCTATCTTAGCAAATATGTGTTCCCTTCCCCAACTCATGTGAGACTTACCCTCACTCCTGCTCTGGACTCCACCCTCTCTATCCTTCCTGCTTATCTCCCCTGTTTAATCTGTGTCTACAACTTCTCTATGTTCCTGTGGTTTCAAATAGGAACCTGATTTAAATTGACTTTTAAGCAAAATATAATGATAGTTAGTATTCAGATGTAGATGGATCATGGTCCCAAACAATGCCAGCAGGGAAACATTTCTCTGTATCCCTTAAGATTACTTTCCCCACTGTGTTGACTTCATTCTTCATTCTCAGAAGGCTTTCTTGGGCACATAGCAACTCCCAACTTATGTCCCATTATCTCTGCAACTCCTACCTTAAAAAAGGGCTTCCTTTTTATAAAATCCCAGCAGCCTAGGACTCAATCTTTTTGGAAGACATTGGGTCATATGCCCATCTCTAGGGGAATCGCTTCCTGCACCAGGGGGATGGAATATGCTGATTGGTTGGGCCTGGGTCACCTGCCCCTCTTAGCCAGGGAACTGGATCTAATCCAGACATTTTGAAAAAAGAGACAGAATGTCCTATCTAAATCAGACATTTTGAAAGAAGAGAAGGAATATCTCCTTTAAGAAAAATAAAGCCACTGTCACTAGAAGAAAAGACAATGAATGCCTGATGGCTGGGCAAAAACAGCAGCTGTCTGTTCTGACTCTATCCTGACTGTCTCCTTTGTGCATAAACCTGCTATATCTTTTTCATGTTAAAAATCCTCTACCTCAAACCTGGGAATCCTCCTTACTACTACTCTTACTACTGCTAGGACTACTACCCTACCTTACTTTGCATACAAATACGCTTTTGAAAGAGTTGCCAGTTCCTGCTGTTTCCACTTGCTGACAATTTGTTCTTTCCTCAGTTTGGTGCAATCTGGCTTCTGCTCCCACCATCCTATTGATATTTTTCTCATTGAGTCATCAGTGACCTGAAAACTGCCTCCTTTCAC
The DNA here is from genome assembly GCF_047675955.1 of Chlorocebus sabaeus. Classification (NCBI taxonomy): domain Eukaryota; kingdom Metazoa; phylum Chordata; class Mammalia; order Primates; family Cercopithecidae; genus Chlorocebus; species Chlorocebus sabaeus. The sequence continues at coordinate 22,116,697 of NC_132908.1, forward strand.
AAGCTTGTCTCATCTTTCTTGACCTCACCATATTATTGGGTGCTCTAATCCTTTCCCCTTTAAAAAAATGTGAAAAAATAAAATACTCAAGCAGCATTAAAAGCTACAAAGTGAAATTAAGAATCCCCTCACCCATGGCTCCTAGCTAGGCTTCTTGATTCTCCTTCCTAGAGACACCCACTGCAACCAGGTTCTTGTGCGACCTTCTAGAGAAGATGTGTTCAGGCTCAGAAATAGTCTACATCACACACAAGGATGTTAGCATGCTGTATACAATTTCTGTATCTTGTTTTATTCCCCTCTATCTTGGAGATTGTTTCTTATCTGCACATCTATCTCTACATCACCCTTTGAATAGCTTCCTAGTTTCCTACATAAGTGAGTTTATCTGTAGGATAAATGCAGAGTAACTCCTCCTTTTTAAGCCCCTCTTCTTCATTTTTATTACATTGTGTGTCTATCTTAGTCTGTTTTGTGCTGCTATAAGAATACCTGAAACTGGGGCCAGATGCAGTGGCTCATGCCTGTAATCCCAGTACTTTGGGAGGCTAATGTGGGCAGATCACTTGAGCCCAGGAGTTTGAGACCAGCTTGGGGAACATGGCAAAACTCTGTCTCTACACACAAAAATACTACAAAAATTAACCAGGTGTGGTGGCACATGCCTGTAGTCCCAGCTACTTGGGTGACTAAGGCAGGATTGCTTGAGCCTGGGAGGTCGAGGCTGCGTTGTTGTGATCACAGCTTACTGCAGACACGACCTCCCAGGCTCAAGCAATCCTCCTGCCCGAGTGACAGAGAGACCCTGTCTAAAAAAAAAAAAAAAAGTGGATAACTTGTAATGAAAAGAAATGTATTTGGCTAATGGTTCTGGATGGTGGGAAGTCCAAGATCAGGGGCTGTATCTGGGGAGGACCTTCTTGCTGCATAGTAACCTGATAGAAAGCATCACATGGCAAGAGAGTACATGAGAGAGGGTAACTTAATTTTTAAGTAAATTCACTCCCACAGTAATAACATTAATCCAATCACCTCCAAAAGTTCCCACCTCCCAACACTGTTGCCTTGGGGATTAAGTTTCCAACACATGAACTTTGGGAGACACATTCAAACCATATCACCACATTTGCTGATGTTCTTCCTGCCTTCACAGCCACTCCCGATAGAAATTCGAACTCCATGAAGACTTCCAGTGACAATTGAATTTGGAAGGTTGAGACCTGCTCATGACCCAGAGAGGAGAAGAGAAAGCTTACTTTTTGTTTTGTTACAAGTACAGTTTCTTAAAAATAACCACAAAATGCCCCCCGCCCCCCCCCCACCACCACCAAATGGCATATGGAAAACAGCGCAGAGATGGTGTGTGAACGTACTTGAAATGTCTTTCTAAGGAAGTGAGGCTTGGGTGGGACTGAAAACACATCCCTTTTGCTCCCCAGGGTACATGTCTTTTTTTCACTTCCTCTAACTGGGAGCCCCAGGGCCTGGCTTTGTCTTGTAGCTTCCTGTCATGATGCACCAGGCTAAGTGGGAAGGTTTCTGTTCTATGTCTTAAGTAGCACTGGCAGGTCCTCATTCTGCTTGTAATTGGGATGGGAATATGGGTAGGAATTTGGGGTTTGGCAGAGCTTACAGGACTCCTTTCAAGCCAGAGCACAGCCCTATCAGACTTACTCACTGGACAGGAATAGGTCAGTCAGCCCTCAGCAGCAGCCACCAGCTACCACGTTAAGTATTTGATGTGAATTTTATCAAGTCATTCTCACCCCATCCTACAAGAAACTTGAGCTTAGGGGACTTAGCTAACTTGCCTGAAGGTTGTATAGCTGTGAATTGTTGGAGCCAGGATTGGTACCCAGGTCAGCTTAACTTTTAAGTCCATGCCACACAATCAGATACATAGTATGAGGCAATAGGATGTAATGGAAAGCCCATGGGCTTTGGAATTGAACAGATGGGCTCTGGATCTTGGCTCTCCTACTTGACTCCATATGACCCGGAACAAACTGTTAACTCTTAAAATTATCTGTTAAGTAGAGATAATCCTTTTCCTGCCTATCTCACAGCCTTGTGGGAATCAAAGCTATAAAAAGATAGGCAAATAGAAGGGATAATTACTATTTGAGGGTGAGTTTACTTGAAGCCAGCAATGTGGGTTTAGGATGAATGGTGAAGAATAGATAAGAAAGAAAAAGATACTCTGTTGACATGGGAAGATGTTTAGAGTGTATTTCATCTAGTTTCTCTTAAAAAGCAAGCAAAAGAACAGAGTCATGTTTCCACCTTTGTCTAAAAACTAAAAAACATCCATTCATCTATTCATCAGTCATCTAGGATACAGGCCAAGATGTTAACATAATACAGAGATTTGGGGTGGCAGGATTAAGAAGGACTCTTTTGTGTGTTTTAAATTTTTTTATGGCCAGTCGCAGAGGCTTATGCCTGTAATCCTAGCACTTTGGGAGGCCAAGGTGGGCAGATCACGAGGTCAGGAGTTCAAGACCAGCCTGGCCAACATAGTGAAACCCCATCTCTACTAAAAATACAAAAATTAGCTGGGCGTGGTGATGGGCGCCTGTAGTCCCAGCTACATGGGAGGCTGAGGCAGGAGAATCACTTGAACCCAGAAGGTGGAGGTTGCAGTGAGCCGAGATGGCGCCACTGCATACCAGCCTGGGTGACAAAGTGAGACTTCCTCTCAAAAAAAAAAAAAAGAAAAAGAAAAATTATTACAATTACTGTTTTTTGTTTTGTTTTGTTTTTTGGTTTTTGGTTTTTTTTTGGGGGGGCAGGGTCTCATTCTGTCACCCAGGCTGGAGTGAAGTGGAACAGTAATAGCTCACTGCAGCCTCCAACTCCTGGGTTCAAGGGGTTCCCCCTGCCTTAGCCTTTTGAACAGCTGGGACTATAGGCATGCACCACCATGCCTGGCCAATTTTTAAAAAATTCTTTGTAGAGACAAGTTCTTGCTATGTTGTCCAGGCTGGTCTCAAACTCCTGACCTCTCGTGATCCTCCCACATGGGCCTCCCAAAGTGCTGGTATTATAGGCATGAGCCACCATGCCTCGCCTCTTGGTGCTTTTTAATAGCTTGTTTGTTTCTGCGATAAATGTAGGAGAATGATAGAAGAGTCTGGATCTCTTGTCAAATCTAGAATCAAATCATGGTCAGATACTTAAACTCTCTAAACCCATTTTCTCACTGCACAGCAAGGACTTCATAGAGCTTTTGGGGGGATTAAAGGAGATACTGCTTGCAAAACATTTAACACAATATCTGGCTCGTAGTTAGTGCTTAACATACACTATTATTTGTCCATTTGATAATTTTTTGTGCCTGGGTCTTAGAAATGCAGTGGTGAATAAAACAGATGTGACTTTGCTCTCGTGTAGCTTACAGTCTAGATGAGAACATAGACAATAAACAGAGAATGAACATGTATTAATAATTATAGATTGAGATATACTAGATTTTATTTCTGTGAAAGAAATGAACAGGATATCTTGATACAGAATAACAGGAGGGAACAATGAGGATCCACTTTATTTGAAGGTGATCTGGAACAGCTTCTCTGACAAGGTGCCATTTAAACTGAGATCTGGAGGAAATCAAAACACTGGATATTATTTTTTTAATGAAAATTAAGAAAAGCAAGAGCAAAACGAAACAGACTTAGTATGAAACACAAAAGACCCCACTCCTACTGACTTCCTCCCTAAATAAACATAAGAGGTAAAAGATCCCTGATTGTAAGGGACCTTCGTTATTAGTAGAAAAAGAAGACTCCAGTCTCTCTTTTTTCTGCCAAAGCCCAGACCACAAATGACTTTTTTAAATGATCAAATGTGTAGGCAGCTTTGCACATCTGATTCTTCCTGGGTGGGTCCCTCCTGTGTTTGGCGGTGGGAAACTGGAAGGCATAGAAACGACCCTGCGTTTCACTGGATGTGCACATGTAAAAAAGAAAGATGTGTTTGTCTTTTTGCCTAGACTATGTAACTTGGATGTCTTTTCATTGTGACCTTCTGGTCTTGTTATCCTGAAGGCGCCCTGGTGTCTTGATGGAGGCTGGGCAGGTAGCTTCCTTGAGCCACTAGCCTCATGTCATCAAACTGGGCTGGACAACAGCAGCAGGGAGGAGCCTTATCCTCTCCTCCACCATCTTACCCTGTCCATACCCTCTTTTTACCTCCATTTCTTCTCCAGCTCTTTCCTTTCCTCCTTCTTTCTTGCAGGTCCCACTCAAGTGAAATGTCGCTTCCTCCATACAGTGTTCCTGGCCCTTCTTGGGTTCCTTTCCTCTGTGCTCAATGGCAGCACCTGTCCCATGGTCCCATGCAGTGGCCTGTGTGTGCATCTGTGTCCTCTGCTAGACCTTAAGCTCAATGGGGACAAGAATAGGTACCCTCTTATGTATCGCCAGCGTCCGGCATGCTGCTAGGCAGAGGATCTACAAGACCCAATTATTAGCCTTCCTCATTATCCCTTAGCACCAAAATACACGTCAAAGCAGCCCCTTGTTTTGGAGTTTTTTTGTTTCATTTTGTTTTGAGACAGGGTCTCACTCTGTCACCCAGGCTGGAGTGCAGAGGCATGATCATAGCTTGCTGCCGTCTAAACCTCCTGGGCTCAAGCAATCCTCCGACTTCAGCCTTCCAAGTAGCTGGGACTACAGGCATGTGCCGTCACGCCCTGAGAAGTTTTAAATTTTTTGTAGAGACAGGGTCTTGCTATGTTGCCCAGGCTGGTCTCACAGTCCTAGCCTCACTCGATCCTCCTGCTGCCTTAGAGTGTTTTACTAAGATGAAGCATGTTAAAGTAGCATCAGGCTAACCTTAACAGTTTACCCAAATACTCCCATTCTCTTTATTTCTATTTTTCAATTTCTTCCGTGATAATTGCTCTCTCATTTAAAATAGCTTTCACAGCTTCTTTTCTTATTACAAAATAATAATAATGCCTGATTGTTATGTAAATTTTAAAAATATAATCAAGCATAAAGGGGAAAAGGAAAAAGATGAAAACCATCTGTAATTCTTCTAATCTCCATAAGCCTGTGTATAAAATGTGTACAGATATTACATATACATTTGTGTATATAATTTATAGAATGGAAAGATATTGTACACACTGTTAGTAATTATATAACTATGTCATTTCATATTCTTCTACATCTTCTTTTAATTTTTAAGAGTGTTTTGCATGGTAATACATCAAATAGATGTATCATTATTTATTTAACTGTTTCCCCTATTGGTCCATAGTAGATTCCCATTTGCTTTCTCTAACGATTCTTTGATGAACGCCTTATATCTTGATGGGATAAACCCGGGAGTATAGAGGAGAGGTCAGGAAAAAACTCATGGAGGAGGTGACACTGCTCTGGAGACAGAAATGATGCACAGGAGATAGCTGGATGGATGGGGAAGGAGTGGGAGCAAGTGCTCCTGGCAGAGGAGACAGCCTGTGCAAGGGCTTGGAGTCACCTCCAAGAGTTCATGAGTGTTCCAGGAACTGGAAATATTTCAGTATGGCTGGAAGGTGTCTCAGGGGGTTGGGGAAGGGGCTGTTGACCAAGTGTCCAGGAACAGGTCCTAAATGGCCCCTTAAGCCATGCTAAGGAGTGTGGGCTTTGGGAAATGGGGAGCTATTGCAGATAAGAGCAGGGAAATGGCATAACCCGGTCAGCATCTTTAAAAGATCCCTTTAGCCGGGCACGGTGGTGCACAGCTGTGGTCCCAAGCTACTCCCAAGGCCAAGGCAGGAGGATCTCTTGAGCCCAGGAATTCAAGGTGGCAGTGAGCTATGATCACGCCACTGCTCCCCAATCTGAGCAAGAGAGAAAGACCTTGTCTCAAAAAACAAAACAAAACAAAACAAAACAAAAAAGAGATCCCTGTGGCAGTGATCTGCCAACTCCACATTCAACAGCAAGACTCTGTTATTAACTCAATGAAACAAATTAAAAGAGAAGAGGAAAAGAAAAAGAGCTTACGTGTAACAGGTCACAGATAAGCTTTTCAAACTGTCTAGATTCTTAAATTCAGGAGCGTAATTCAACAAATCAACCTTTTTACTCCTCTCCTTAATCCTGAAAGAGGTGCTTGTGGTTTAAATAACCCTATTGGTTTCTGGCCCCCATTCCTGTCCCAGGAGCCCCATTGATGTACCCTGATGACAAGGGGGTCGGATTTTCTTTTCTTTTTTTTTTTCTTGTAAGCTGAGTGAGGCTGAAGTGTTCACCCAAGACAAGCCAGAGAGGCAGGTGCAATCCATGGTGCGTTTTTAATTAGATCCCAGCCACCGAGCTGCCCATACTTCAAGGACACAGCAGGCAGGAAGCTGATCTGGGCTGTGTCTCCCAAGGGCTGACGTCTCCATTTAGGGAGCGCTCTTGAAGCTAATGGTCAGTGACAGCTCCATTTGAAAAACACAGAAACACTTAACAGGGAGGCTGTGATCTGCCAGCCCGGTAAGCCGCTGATTAGCAGGGAAATCATGCTCCCTCTGTGTCACACCCCCTTGGTTAAGCCCCGTTCTTGCGTCTCCTCTGTGCTATCTCACTTAAAGATTTCATTGTTCTCTGAGACAGGAGGGAGGGGGAGAGGGAGAGGGAGGTTGTGGAGCCGCCAGAAGCTGTTTCACTGTCTCCCATCACAGCCTCTGGGGGGGCCCAGGCGAAGCAACAGCCTTCTGGCGTGGATGGGAAATGGATGGTTTTTAAAGAAAAATGGTCCCTGAAGGTGCTCCGTGTCTCAGCTAATGTGCTTCCTACGCCGGTTGACTTGGGTTCCAACACCCAGGCCAAGAAAAACACACACAGGCCTGCCTTATAGCCACACCAGGATGCCACACCAGCAGTCCGTGCCACCAGCACCTCTTTATTGTCTGCTCCACCTCCCTTTTCTACAGTCCTAGCCACCATTCCTCTCCTGTGGATGACTGCGGCAGTCTCTCCCTGATGCCATGGCCACCAGTCTAGCTCCCCGAACCTCTGCAATCCCCACAGCTGAGGGGACTCCTTGACTTGTCTGCTGGAATTTTGAACTTATCATAAAGGAAAGCAAGTACTAAATCTCCCCCCTCAAGTAGGCTCTACTCCTCATGTTCCTCTCTCACTAAATAGCTCAGGCCAAAAATGCCAGTGTCACCAACAATGCCTCTCTTCCTCTCATACCCCACACCCCATCCATCAGCAAATCTTGTCAACTCTGAATTCAGAACATACCCCACATCTGAATGCATCTTTCCATCCCCCTACCAATCACCTGCCTTCAAGCGCCCGTCATTCTTACCTGGATTATCGTAACCACTTCCTCACTGGTTGCCCTGTTTCCATTATTGTCCCCCGCTCGTTTAATCTATCCTTGTACACCACACCAGTGATCCTGTTTAAATGTAAGTCAGGGCCAGGCTTGGTGGCACACTCCTGGAATTCCAGCACTTTGGGAGGCTGAGGTGGGAGGATCACTTGAGGATAGGAGTTCGAGACCAGCCTGGGCAACAGAGCGAGACCCTCCCACACAACCCCCATGTCTACAAAAAAGAAAAAAAAAAAATTAGTCCTGTGTGGTGATGTACACCTATAGTCCTAGCTACTCATGAGGTGAAAGTGGGAGGATCGCTTGAGCCCAGGAGTTTGAGGCTGCAGTGAGCTGTGATCATGCCTCTGACTCAAGCGTGGGCAACAGAGCAAGACCATGTCTCTAAAACAATGATATACTGTAAAAACAAAACATACGTCATCATATCATTCGGGGCTCTACATTCTCCAGCAGTTTCCCATTGAGCTGAGATGAAAATCCACTGTCCATCAGGGACATCAAGGACGCTGCTCTGGCTCGTGGTCCACTCTGTGGCCCCTTGGTCACTCTGCGCTGGCCATACTGACCTCAATGCTGCTTGGTGACTATGCCAGGTGAGCTCTGTCGGGCCCTTTGCACTTGCAGCTCCCTCTGCCTAGAATGCCTTTCCTCCTGACATCCAAAGGGCACCCTCTCTCACTCCACTGAGGTCTTGCTCAAAGGTCATTTCCTCCAAGCTGAAAATGGCATCACTCTTACTCCATCCCCTGGCCTTTCTTTTTTTTTCTTTACTTTTTTTTTTTTTTTTTTTTTTTTTTTTGGGACAGAGTCTCATTCTATCACCCAGTTTGTAGTGCAGTGGCTTGATCTCTGCTCACTGCAACCTCTGCCTCCTGGGCTCGAGGGATCCCCGCACCGCAGCCCACCTGAGTAGCCAGGATCACAGGTGTGCACCACCACACCCAGCTAATATTTGTATGTTTGGTAGAGACGGGGTTTCACCATGTTGCCCAGGCTGGCCATGAACTCCTAAGCTCAAGTGATCCACCAGCCTCGGCCTCCCAAAGTGCTGGGATTACAGGCGTGAGTCAACCCGCCTTGCCTTGGCTTTATTTTTCTTAACATCACCTATCTCTCTCTGGCACTAAAATATATATTCACATTTACAGTTACGGTCTCGTTTGTTTGTTGCTTCTCTTCCCCAGTAAAATGTAAGTTCCATGAAGCATGGATTTTGTATCATTTTCTACTAGCACAGAACCTGGCACATAGTGAGTACTCAATACATCCGTCTGAATGAGAAAATGAATAAACAAACGAATGAATCTGGACAACAGTCCTAACCACTCTGAGTTTACCCTGAGGGGTCATCCTTCTGTGGGAGTTTCCCTCCACTGGCCAGCAGAACAGACCCCAGGTCTTGCTACTGTGTCAGAGAGTTTTCATTTTCTGAGACCTGAAGCCAAGATAACAAAAACAGCAGAAGCAATTTAGCTTGGAATGACAAATAGGTTTCCTTAAGTCTGACAAGAGTCTTTTAAAAATTCAAGACTGTTTCCTTAGTATTTAAAACTTAAACACCATGAAAATGCCCTATTATAGGAAACATATGCTATCTGTCTGTAGGGATTTGGAGTAGAAAATGAGAACTAAATAATACTCGGAGCCATGGTGCGTTGATCACATACTCAGTACCTGTTGCTTGCATTCTCTCATTTTATCCTCATATCACAACCCCAATGTGATAGGAATTAAAATTGCTCCCCTTTTACAAAAGAGGAAACTGAGACTTGAAGGAATTTGCCCAGAATTGCACAGATAGTGGGCAGCAGAGTGCTGGGGTTTGAATTCAGTCTACAGACTCACTTTTTTTTCTTTCTTTGAGACAGAGTTTCCCTCTTGTTGCCCAGGCTGGAATGCAATGGTGCCATCTCAGCTCACTGCAACCCCCATCTCCCGGGTTCAAGTGATTCTCCTGCTTCATCCTTCCGAGTAGCTGGGATTACAGGCGCCTGACACCACACCTGGCTGTTTTTGTATTTTTAGTAGAGACAGGGTTTCACCATGTTGGCCAGGCTGGTCTCAAACTCCTGACCTCAGGTGATCCACCCGCCTCGGCCTCCCAAAGTTCAGGGATTACAGGCGTGAGCCACCACGCCCAGCCCCAGACTCACTTTTACTCAGATAAGAAGTGAGCAGGAGGCAGAGGCTCTTGGAGACCTCAGTCCCTTGCATGCACAGCAAATACTTCTGCTTCCCTCAACAAAAAGGCTTTGAAGAAGAGCATGCACCTCTTGACTTTTTCAATGTACCTTCACTCTTCCAGCAACTGAAGTCCAGTGGCAGCCCTCCATTTCTCATCAGTATCGCCCCAGTTGCCAACTGCAATGCTCCCTTTTCAGCAACTCTCCTATTTGACCTCTTAAAGATATTTTAGTTATACCGATGCCCTTCTCCTGGGATTCCTCTCAGTCCTTAGCTTGGCTGATACTGTTCTCTCCTGGTTCTCCTCGTGCTGTCCTAAGACACTTTAAGGGGCATTTTTATCATGGGCAAATGGAAATAAAACATCTATTTCACAGAGTTGTTACATGAATGAAAAAAGTCATATATGCAAAAACACTTGGCAAATGTCTGTTTCACTGAAAGTGCTCACTGGTTTTTATTACTCTTGTTATCTCTTTCCACTCCCCATATTCTGTGCTGGAGAAAAAAAAAAAAAAAGGTTTTTCAAGAGCTCTGCAGTGGTGCAATCTCTGCCCACTGCAACCTCCACCTCGCGGGCTCAAGCAATTCTCTCACCTCAGTTTCCTGAGTAGCTGGGACTACAGGCATGCACCACCACGCCCAGCTCATTTTTTAAAGACAGGGTTTTGTCACGTTGGTCAGGCTGGTCTCAAAATCATGACCTCAGGTGATCTGCCCACTTTGGCCTCCCAAAGTGCTGGGATTACAGATGTGAACCACCACGCCCGGCCCAGAACCTGTGCTTCTGACTTCTTCTGGTCATCACCGGGACTCTCATTGGCCTCTCAAAGTCATTGTTCGAAATGGAATTAATCATCTTTCTCAGTTTTCCCACTTTCTCTGAGTTCATACAACCACAGTCTCTGTTATTCAAACCAGAGACTTCATCCTCCCCATCCTTGTCTTCCTTTCCCACTCCATTAGTCAATCAGCCACCAGGCTGCCACCATACTTGTATTTTTTATTTATTTGTTTGTTTATTTATTTATTTATTTTGAGAGAGAGTCTTGCTTTGTCACCCAGGCTGGAGTGCAGTGGCATGATCTCAGCCCACTGCAACCTCCGCCTCCCGGTTCAAGTGATTCTCCTGCTTCAGCCTCCTGAGTAGCTGGTACTACAGGCGCCCTTCACCATGCCTGGCTAATTTTTGTATTTTTAGGAGAGATGGGGTTTCACCATGTTGGCCAGGCTGGTCTCAATCTCCTGACCTCGTGATCCACCCGCCTCGTCCTCCCAAAGTGCTGGGATTACAGGTGTGGGCCACTGTGCACGGCCACTCTGCTTGTAAAATGGAGCCAGAAACTTGGGCTCTGATGTCAGATGGACCTGATTCATCTTGCTCTGCTATTGGTTCACTGTAACGACCTTGAACAAATTACATAATCTCCCTGATCTCAGTTCCCTCATCTATAAAATGGAGATGATAATACCCACTTCATAGGGCCATTGGGAAGATTAAATAAGGTAATGCAAGTAAAGAACTTTCCAGTAAAGAGCATTTTGCACTGGCATATAGCAAATGCATCATAAATATCGACAGTCATGGTTATTATTACTACTATTACTATTATACTATTAGGTTGTGGTTACCCCCTATAGATACTGTGTTGGAAACACATAGAGCTTTTGTGCAAATGGGTTTTGCTGGCAAAGAACAAGGAACCCCAAATTAGTGGTTTGCCCCTTCTCATTAGGTGGGAATTAGCATGTACAGGTGTGAGCACTCGTGCATGCATGCACACATGTACACACAGGTATATGCACATATGTGTTATAACTCTGCCTCAGATAGGAGCCTTTTTTATATAGAAAGACCAGCAGGATGGGTGAGAAATGGCAACTATTTTCTCTCTAGAACCTGATTGCTTCACCAAACAATGGTTTGTATTTCCTCCCACATTCCTCCTTCCTAATTGAAGAGGGAGTGGCTGAATTTACCTCCCGGCACATTGCACTTAATGGTCAGTGACTGCTCCAGCTAACCAGGAGCCTCGTGGTTGCCCAGGCGTTGCAAGCATCAAACCCAGATCTTCATTGGGACCTTCCTCCATTGGCTGGAGTTTATAAATTGTGTTCTGTTGAGTTGGAAAACATCCACTGCTCCTGATTGAGAGCTGGAGGACAGCACTTTGAGGGGTCTGCTGCTATAAATACTGGGATCTCCCAGGTGATGTATAAATGGGTCATTACTTTGCATCTTGCACCCCCTGAAACATCTCAGGTGCCTTGATCCCATGTATTCCAACAGATGAGCTTGGCTGACTTCTCGGGGTGGGTTGGGGGGACATGCCACATGCCTCTGGCCCCACCATCTCATGCCTTTGCCATCCATCTCCTGACTGCCCAGAAGGACACCAGGAACAGCTCATGAGCTACAAAAACTGAAGGCCAGGAACCCAAGGTCATGCACCAAAGGTCATGAGAATTTTGCATTTTATGTTGCTCTCATTTCTGATCATTTGAAACAACCTCTCTGAGTTTCTGAAAGGGGAAGGGATTGGAGAAAAGCACACCCGATTATGCTAGGTTCTGTTTTATTTTGGCTTTTGTTTTTGTTTTTTTCCCACCCACCACAAGTTCTTTTCTTCCCCTCTCATAGTGTGGGCGAAATGCTGAAAACTTCGACCGATTTTTCACCCGCCATCCACCAGTCCTAACACCTCCCGACCAGGAAGTCATCAGGAATATTGACCAATCAGAATTCGAAGGATTTTCCTTTGTTAACTCTGAATTTTTAAAACCCGAAGTCAAGAGCTAAGTAGATGTGTAGATCTCCGTCCTTCATTTCTGTCATTCAAGCTCAACGGCTATTGTGGTGACATTTTTATGTTTTTCATTGCCAAGTTGCATCCATGTTTGATTTTCTGATGAGACTAGAGTGACAGTGTTTCAGAATCCAAATGTCCTCAGGTAGTTTGGAGCATCTCTATGAGATGGGATTATGCAGATGGCCTATGGAAAATGCAGCTGCATAATTAACACATTATCAAAGTCCTCTTACAATTTGTTTTCCGCAGCATGTCAGCTAAGTAGACCCAATGGGGAGAGAAAATGCCTGCTTTCTTTCCCTCTTTTTCTGCACTGCCATATTCACCCCAAACCATCCAATCTGTGGATAATTGGATGTTAGCAGTACTCTTCTACTTCCGGGCCTGGAGCTTGGCTTGTATCCAAGTGTATAGTTGCTTTGCCTAAGAGGAATCCCTCTATTTCACCTGTTCTGGAGGCACCAGACCTTGAAAAGAACATGCTCAAAATAAAATGTTACTTGTTATTTTTTTAAACTCAAAGTTAAAGTTATCAAAGTTCTAAAATTCCAAGAATGTGCTTTTAGACAGTCTCAGTCTAAAAGCACTTCAAGGGGTCAAAGGGCAACCAGCTTGGGTGCTACCTCAGTGTTGTAGTTTCTGATACTTTATGTCTTTGATCACTCTCATCCCCAAACTACTTGAAAAGGGCATTTGGCACCACTCCTTGAAACAACACAGTCACTCTAGCAAGGCCCCCAAAGGGCCCTGGTTTTACATTGCATTTCAAACTTTATTTGCTTTGGGGTTTTGTTTCTGTTGATGTTCAAATGCAAAAAAAAAAAAAAAAAAAAAAAGGAAACAAAGTGACTCACATTGTTACACATGCTTTAAAATATGTGTTCAAATGTTATTAACCACATTGACGACCTGCTTTGATTTAACCGAGAAGACGGCTGCGGAGCCTAGCAGACTCAGGCCTGTGGGAATGGGATTTGTCTAGATTTGTTACTGGCTTTAGAAAGCTCATTAAGTGCTCTGAAAAAGAACACCGTTTCTTGAAACAAAGATGGTTGTATTCCTCACTTTGATGTTGTTTTGCAAGATGTTTGTGGAAATGTTCATTTGTATCTGAATCTCTGTTATGTGCCATTTTTCTTCTAGCATCGAGATACAATAAAAAAAAAAAAAAAAAAAAAGAAAAGAAGAAGAAATACTATTTCAAGGAAAGCTGATCTTTTTGAAAAACGTGGACCTAAACTACAAAGTGGGAACTGAGGAGGGAACTCAGGAGAAAGGAACTAACTGTGGAGCTTTAATCTTGGCCCCAGTGTTCAACCACTCGGAGAGGCAGGGGCTGTGGCCCATTCAGGGGCTGCTGGTGGCCTGTAGTGGGGTGGGAAGACCTGGCCAGAGCCAACGAGGATATTGGTGCCCAAAGTCAAGTTTAGAGACCAGCTGGGAACATGCATGGGGCTCTTGATTTTCTTATCAAAATCACCACTCCTCCCAACTTGTACTAAATATTCTTTCTAGCAAACAGCTTTGCAAGCTCCCTAAAGCCCAAGGAAACCCTTGGGTGGGAGAAATTTCACTCCTGTCTGAACGGATTAAGACAGCAGGTGACTCCTCCCCCTCGCCTGCCGTGTCCTGCTATTCTCAGGCAGCTCTAAAGAGAATTCTTATCACAGTTCAAGTGACTTCCAGAAGTTCCAGGGCTTCTGAGAGACCATCAGGGAAATTTTACCAACTTGACAAATGTCCTTGAAGTAAGACGCCTCATCTTTAAGGAAGAATGGGGTTTGGATTTCTGCTTAGGCAAAGTCTCCTGCAGTTCATCCTTCTCTGTCCTCTTCTTGCTTCAGGCTTGGGGACCGTCCTTGCTGTCCCCACTATGGTGGCAGTCAGGACCTAAGGTGAAGCAAACTTGAAGTTCTAGCTGGCAAGTTTCGGCAATTAGAGAAGGAGGAAAATCGGAGCAAAGCCCCCTCACTTTATCATTGAGAAACTGGCATCTGGAAAGAGGAAGGAACTTGCCCAAAGTCAATCAACTGGGATAAAAACCTGGGTGTCCTGATCCTCAGTGCAGGGCACTTTCTGCTCTGTAGCAAGGCAACAGGCATCTCTGAGCCAGGCCCACCAACAGGCAAGATTTGAGGTCTCTCATCTGGTGGTTGGCTCATGATCTCATTTTGCTTGGACATGCTCTCAGGAAGATGAAAACCATGGAGAAACACGAGGCCATTGATAAATGATCTGAGACAACTTTAGAAAACAATGTAGGATGGATGGAAAGAGAAAGAGAGAGAGAGAAAGAAAGAAGAAAAAGAACAAAAGAAGGAAGGAAGGAAGGAGGGAAGGAAGGAAGGAAGGAAGGAAGTAAGGAAGGAAGGAAGGAAGGAATATAGTGTGTTTATATAATGCACTCAACATTTTCCAAATTCTTGCCATTATTTTTCAAAAGTTTAATAGTTTGCAGAAATAGATACTCAAGTCAAAGTCTCTTTTAGAGAAACTTTCCATGGAAAGTCAGAATTTCTACCACTTCCTTTTCTATCCACATTTCCAGTGCAGAAGAAACTGAGAAACAGAGCTTTTTAAAGAGAGGACAGGGCCATAGCCACAAGGGCCTTCTTGGGGGGTTAACGGGAGGTCAGTAGAATTAATAACCCTCCTTGGATGAGTGCTACTGTTCTCACGTGGCTTCAGATGCTATCAGCCTCAAAGAAATGATCTCAACAGAGAAGCTCATTCTCTCCCAACTTCTGTGGTAAAATCCAGGAGTATTTTCTCTGGGGATCTGCCCACAGGGCAAAGTCCATAAAGGCAAGTCCTGTCTGGACCTTGTGGTTATCTGAAGCATTAGCCATCACCAGCACAACAAAGGGGACAGGGCTTTCCAAGGTGGGGCTGGTCAGAAGGTAATCTTTGCTAAGATGCCCACAGGCAGGGAAAGCGAAATAGGGTTGATGAGACCAGGGGAGACCTAAAAAAAAGACAACTTTGTGTCTTCTAGCTCCAAATATGCCTGCCTTTTAGCTCACACACTGTCCTGGAGTTCTCAGACCTTTAAGGGCCCTAACACAGTTCAGTTTATACAGGGGTTCAAAAGGGACAGTGGCCCATTTGGAAGACATTTAGGATCAATGGGAATACATTCCATTGTTTTGCCTCAGAGTAAAGTTTCTGGCTCGGGGGTAATTATAAGTTGCAAAAAGGATAGAGGCATATCCCAAGTTTTCCTTTATTCCACAAATAATTACAAACAACCTACTGTGTGCCAGGCACTATTCTTGGCACTGGAAATACAGTAGTGAAGAACCTGATGAGGACCCTGTTTATTGTTGCTCTCCAAGAAATTCTCCAAGAATACTGTTTCTTGGAGAGAAATAATAAATAAACAAGACAATTTCTGAAAGCAATAAGTGCAATCAAGATAATTAAAGGATGCTAAAGTGTGACTCGTGGGGATTGGGAGAGAGATGCACAGACAATATTAAAGAGGAGACATTCGAGCTTTGCTGTGAACACCGGAAGTAACACACCGAGTGCCTGGGGGATGGAAATTCCTATAGCACCCCACAGGCTAACAGCAGACAGGACAAGACAAACAGGGCAGGTGGGACATGGTAGAGATGGACCCCAGGAAACAGCTCCGTCAGCATCTTAACCTGCTCCATTCTAGCCACGCAGACCCATGTGTACTCCTGAGACCTGTGTGTCCACCTCACTCCCCGACTCTCACACAGACACGGCAAGAATAAGGAGGGAACTCCACAGAGACATTTTACCTATCTCAGGGGAGCAGCCACAAAGAAGCAAGTCTTGTAAAAGGTGTTTTGCAAAGGAGAGTGAACCCAGCAATGAGAGATCCTTAACAGCCAGTGCCCATTAGGGGGCTAAACCTAAAGCCTGAGTGTTGATGGCTCAAATGCTCATGAGTTAGTCAATACTTACCGACCCCCTGGCCTTTATAATCTGACACAACTTTGGCTGCAGCCCGGGAATGTGCAGGGCACTAGTGAATCCAAGGCCTTCTTCTCTGGTTGTCTTGTAATAAAACAGCCACTGGGCTGTCCCTCCAGTCCGAGGGACTGAGATGAGGCCTACGTAGCAACGATGTTGTCAGGTAAAAATCAGGAACCCGCTGAAATCTTGGTCAAGCCGCCTTGCCTGCTTGTGCCTCGGTTCTCTCATATGTCATATATAGGAGGTGAGGACTCCAACTCTACCTGCCCCAGGTGGGTGTGGTGATGATGAGAAAAGACAAGAGGCTTGCAAGGACCCTGAGGAGGTTGGAGCATCATACAGATTCTTTTATTAGCCCACATTCTGATGTTCCCTGGTGAGACTTGCCCCAAACAATTGCTAGTAAATGGGAGTTAATTTCTTCCCCACCTCCCTACTGAACAAAAAAAGAAATGTCAGACTTACTAGGAGAATCGAGTTGCTCTGAGTTTATTTTGTTTTGTTTTATTTTGTTTTAAGCCTCCCCTTACACACCTTCCTTTAAGCTTTGGATTTTCTCTCAACAAACAAGAGTTGGTTGACTAGATACATGCTAAAAATGTCTTTGGAGAGAACTTCCGCCTGATAAAGACCCAATTCTAGCCTGTGGGTGGATTTTCAAGCTGACAGTGGTCAATTCCTTTCATTACGCAGTGATCTGATTTCTCCACATGGTCATTCTGCGTTCTTAGGGGCAGAGTAGATGGGCAGCAGTTCACCTTTTCCAAGAAAGAGGTCTTCTAGCCACCTGGGCTGCTACTGAATGGTTTTCTCCAGGACGCTCTACCTAATGGTTATTTCTATAACATTAAGCATGGTAATAAGTAGCTTCCAATTCAATTCATCCTAAAGCCAAAGAAAATACACCACCACACACACACACGAACACACACGCATGCACACACACACACCACTTTATGGCAATTCTTACAGAAATTCAATGACATTTCTTTTCTTACAAAATTTCCACCACATTTCTATCCCCAAACCAACATACAATGTGAAATGAAAGCTAGTACGTGGAGTGCAGCTGCTAAAAATTTTCAGCACAGGGCTCTTTCTGAGTCTGCTCATGAGACGGCATCAGCCACCCGATGACTGGCGTATCTTGGTCCTGTGTCTTTCTTCTTATGCTGTGTTAATGTATTTACTTTCCATTTGGCAGAGAGACAAGAGAGACACCTCCAACTTCGACAAAGAGTTCACCAGACAGCCTGTGGAACTGACCCCCACTGACAAACTCTTCATCATGAACTTGGACCAAAATGAATTTGCTGGCTTCTCTTACACTAACCCAGAGTTTGTCATTAATGTGTAGGTGAATGCAAACTCCATCATTGAGCCTGGGGTGTAAGACTTCAGGCCAAGCGTACGTATCAATTCTATCTAGTCTTCCAGGATTCACGGTGCACATGCTGGCATTCAACATGTGGAAAGCTGGTCTTAGAGGGCTTTTCTTTGTATGTGTAGCTTGCTAGTTTGTTTTCTACATTTGAAAATGTTTAGTTTAGAATAAGCGCATTATCCAATTATAGAGCTACAATTTTCCAAACTTCCAGAAACTCATCAAATGAACAGACAATGTCAAAACTACTGTGTCTGATACCAAAATGCTTCAGTATTTGTAATTTTTCAAGTCAGAAGCTAATGTTCCTGGTAAAAGTTTTTACAGTTATTCTATAATATCTTCTTTGAATGCTAAGCATGACCAATATTTTTAAAAATTGTGAGTAAGCTTTGCAGTTACTGTGAACTATTGTCTCTTGGAGGAAATTTTTTGTTTAAGAATTGATATGATTAAACTGAATTACTATATGCAAGTTCTTGTTTATATGTCTTTTCTTAAATGGATCATGTTACAGAGGTTACAAACTGAAGATCCAGTTTATAGCCATTAGATAAGCTTAATTTTACTCACATGGAATTTTATTTAATTAAAACCGTTGTGAACATGAAAAAATAAGATACTTTATATAAATTCCTGGACTTTTAGAGTCCCTTGAAAAAAGAAACAAAAGACTAGCAGCTCTAAGCCTATGTTTCCACATGGAAATAATTCTACAGAACTGAGAAATGCTCTCTCCTTTAAAAGCAGTGTATGTTCTCATTTTGCCACAGTCTCCACCACCCCCTATTGTCTTATACCCTCCATCCATTTCCCTGGCTGCTGTAGCCACTTGAGGTTGAGACCTCTGTCATTCATGAGTCACAGGTTTGAGGACCTGCATATTTTCTTGTGCCCTTAATCAGGGTATGTGCACAGCCATCCACTCAATGTGGTTTGTGTTTATTAAGCTTATGTATCTAGCACAAAGTACATAAGATTTTATTCCAGCCATGACAAAACTCAGGAAAGAGGCTGGTGTCAGTACAGAGAGAACCCTTTGTTTGTTGTCCATGAGGATGTTGCTATTTGTAAAATGACTTACCTTTTACTTATATTCTTCTAATTTAGCTTAGCACCTGCCAAAAAAGGGCGGGGGGTATAAGCCGTTTTTTTTGTTTTTGTGTTTGCTTTTTTTTTTTTTTTTAACAGCTTGTGCAGGGAGGCCCAAGAGAAGAGGGAGAAATAAGGGAGACTGCTTCTAAACCCTGCTGGCATGATAAGGAGCCACACACTCTCACAGCACAGTGGCACAGTACTAAATCACTGGGTGTCAACCTGATACCTTCTTCTCTGAATAAAGTCATGCTTCTGTTTTCTTTTCAAAAGATAGAATGATCCAATCTGTAGCACATGCCTTTGTAGCTGCCAAGGCTAGTGGGTAGCAGGAAAGAGCAAACCTGTTCACGCTACGTACATTATGACTCTCTACAAAGTGTATTCATCTCTTCCCTTCTTGAAAAAACCTCAGTAAATGGAGCACTGGAAAGATACAGTGAATCCATTTATCTTACCTAGTGCACTCATCTTTGCAGAATTTTAGAAACTCTGCCAGTTAAAGTTGGCTGAAGCCCATTTAAACTTCAGGAAGAAACTGTGTTCTAGGCATCACATTTAGAAAACAAAAATACCTGGGATTCTACAGATGTTTGAACATGCATTCCATTTAAGACAGTATTATGTAGAAGAGGTTACCATTGCTGCCTCTTATTCCTCCTCATTCCATGCCAGCTTCTCAAACTTTCCCCCTCTGCCAGATATAAACCCATCTTTCATTTAATAAATATTGAGCCCCAACTCTGAGCCAAGCACAGTTCTGGGTACTAGTGTTATAGAGACCAATAAGATAATCCAGGACTCCCCACTTGCAGGGACAACATGGCTGCAGAAATCCTGGCCTCTCATCCTCCTAGGATCATGTCCAGTGAGAAAGAGTGGGAGGTCCTATAAAAGTATTGTAGTTTACTCCAGTTGACTCAGCCTGGTCACATGTGCATTCCTGAGCCAAGAACTGTGGGTGGAGAGGGGAGGCAAGTGAGGTACTTTGACCAAACCTAAGTTGTATTAGCTATTACTGTGTAACAAGTTACCCCAAAACTTTAAAGCAATAAACATTTATGACCTCTCAATGTCTGTGGATCAGGAATCTGGGTGTCACTTAGGTGGTATAAAATCTGCCATGAGGATGTGGTTAAGCTATT
Source organism: Chlorocebus sabaeus (assembly GCF_047675955.1). NCBI lineage: Eukaryota > Metazoa > Chordata > Mammalia > Primates > Cercopithecidae > Chlorocebus > Chlorocebus sabaeus. The sequence goes on from NC_132908.1 coordinate 22,136,589, forward strand.
GACCAGGGTTGTAGTCACACGTGAAGGTTCAGCTGGGGGAAGATGGCATTCATTTCCAAGCTTACTCACATGGTTGGCGACCCCAGTTCCTCACTTCATAGTTCCCTCCACAGGGCTGCCTCTGGACATGGCAGCTGGCTTCTCCTAGGGCACATGATTCAAGTGAGAGTGCCCAGTTTGGAAACCACAGTCTTTTTGCAATCTAATCTCAGAAGTGACATCCTATCACGTTTCTGTTTTCTGTTCTTTATGAGTAAGTCCAGCCCATGCTCAAGGGCAAGGGATTTTGCAAAGTGAGACTATTGGAAAGTGGAAGTCTTTAAGGACCATTTTACAGAATGTCTATCACATATAGTATGAGCTGTACCTCTGCAGCTAGGGGTAGAGTGCCATTCAAAACACAGGAACTGGGAATAGGTGAAAAACAACTCTCTGAATAAAAATTGGAAGTTGTTCTTGGAACAGAGGGGATGTATGCCCAGGAAGGAAACCACAGTGGTAGATCCTCTGTAGATGGGAATTTGGGGCTACTCCAAAGATTCTTGAAGCTAGTGATGTATGAGAAATGGGTCAACACTGATAAACAATTAAAGGAATGGTTCACCTGGCATTGCATTGGTCCACAGTAGTCTCTATTGTTTCATAGCCAAGCTCACCACCCAAGGCAGAGACCTGAATTGGACCTTCTGATGAGTTATAGTTCTTTGCCTTCAAGATCTCAAAACCCACCAAGAAGATGAGTTGAAGGAAACATACACATGGTGTAAGTCTACATCAATTTTCGGGCACTGAGTAACAAACCACATCACAACCTAACGGCTTAATAAAAACTACCACTTATTTAGCTCACGATATGGTTTTTCTGGCCTGGCCTCCCCAGTTTGTCTCTGATGGACTTGCTTGTGTATGTTCAGTCAGCTGGAAGATTATCTGATGACTGGAACATTGATGAAATAAAACAGATGGAAAGAAATTGCTGGGAATAGTCTGGACTTTCCCACAGTCAGATTCTTCAATCTCAACATATAAAGGCATGGTAGCAGAGTTTAGGCTTGTCAATTGGATGACCACAGCCAACTTAAGAACTTCAAACCCATGAGGACAAATTTCTGAAATCCTCAGAGCTTATTCTTGCCACAGTTCTTTCTCTAACCTCACATACAAGCTCAGATGCTGGTGAAATCAAGAAGAAATGCAAAGCAAGATACATAGGAACCAAATCTGGGATACCCAATCCAGTTCCACCTGTCATGTCCTATGCAGGGACATAGATGAAGCTGGAGGCCATTATCCTCAGAAACTAACACAGGAACAGAAAGCCAAATACCACATGTTCTCACTTATAAGTGGGAGCTAAATGATGGGAACATATGGAAACACAGAGTGGAACAACACACACTGGGGTCTATCAGGTGGTGGAGGGTGGGAAGAGGGAGAGGATCAAGAAAAATGACTAATGAGTACTAGGCTTAATACCTGGGTGACTAAATAATCTGTACAACAAATCCCCATGACACAAGTTTACCTATATAACAAACCAGCACATGTACCCCCTAACCTAAAGTGAAAGTTAAAAAAGCAAAATAAATAAATACCCTAAAGCCCAGTATCTCAGGTCCTATATCTTTGCTTGTTTTGATGTGGGACTGCATTGACCTACACAAAATTCTGCTGCTCATCATTTCCTAGACAAGCAATGTTGGCTCCAAAATGGAATCGCAATTTCCAAACACAACAAAGTTTTAGCTCTAGGGGACTTGCCCAGTGAGTGAACCACACTCCATCAACTAAGGACTTTTCCCCATAAATGCTAGTCTCCCTGGCATATAGCCTGCCAAAATCAGGGGAGATGTCAGGGTGAGATGAAAGTGGTATTTGGACAAGAGATGCAAGAACATTTAGTTTTGTTGTCAACCGGTGACGACTACTCACAAGATCCAAGAGGGAAATAAATGCATATAGGACAATGCCTAGAAAAATGAAGAATTTATTATGATTTGAAGATTTGGCTGCATTTTCAATATGGGATCCTAATCCTAAAGTGGTTGGACTCCATAGAGAACTCCTAGATATCAGGTGGGTTGTATTAGTTATCTGTTAATAAATTACCCCCAAAGTTAGCAGCTTAAAACAACACACATTTATTATCTACACTTTTTTGTGAGTCAGGAGTCTGGGCACAGCTTAGCTGGGTCTTCAGAGTTTCACATGAGCTATAGCTAAGGTGTTGGCTGGGGCTGTGGTCTTATCTGAAATTTCAGCTAGGGAAGAATCCACATCTAAGCTTACTTACATGGTTGTTGCCAGAATTCAGTTCCTTGTGAGCTGTCAGACTGAGGTCTTCAGTTCTTCACTGGCTCTTGGCAGTTTGTTGCCATGTGGGTCTTGCCAAAGTAGAAGCTTGCTTCATCAAATTATACACACTAAGAAGTCAATATAATGAGAATACCAGTAAGCTGGAAGCCCCATTCTTCTGTAACCTAATCATAGAAGTGACATTATATCCTTTTTGCTGTATTCTATTAATTATAAGGAAGTCATTAGGCCCAGTCCACACTCAAGGGGAAGGAATTACACAAGGATATTGTGGTATTTTATTTATACACACACACACACACACACACACACACACACACACACACACACATATGTGTGTTTTCATCTACAGTTCCTGGCTCATACCTCCCATAACCCTTGTGATAGTCTTGTTATAATGTTGGATGCTTTAGACCTCAGGAAATAGAAGCTCTCTGACCTTCTTCTGCCCTCCTTCAGGCAGGACTCTAATCTTCCCCCAGCTTTCTGATTGTGGGTCATAAGACCCTCATTTCAGAGGCGGTCCCCTGTCGCATACTCAGGGGGAAGAAATGCTGACATCATGAAGGTTCCATAAAAACTTCACAAAAGGATAAGGTTGAGTGAGCTTTCAGATGGCTGACCACGTGGAAGTTCCTGGAGAGTGGTTCTCCATATTTCTCCCAGTGGAGAGGGCATGGAAGCTCCACGCCCCTTCCTGCATACCTCACCCTATGCAAGACATCTTCTCCTGTATCCTTTGTAATATCTTCTATAATAAACAAGTAAGTGTAAATATTTCCCTGAGTTTTGTGAGCCATTCTAGCAAATTAATCAATCCCAAAGAGGGGACTATAGAAACCCCAACTAGAAGTTGGTTGATCAGAAGTTCCAGGGGCCTGGATTTGTGACTGGTATCTGGTGGGTGGGGAGGGGCCAGTTTTGGGGGCTGAGTCCTCACCCTATGGGATCTAATGCTATTTCCAGGTAGATAGGGTAGGAATTGAATTGGAGGATACACAGCTGATGTTCACTTCTTGTTGATGAGGAAAACCTCCCAGACATTTGGTTACAGAAGTCTTCTGTGTTGATTGTTGTGGTATGGAGAGCAGGAAAAACACAGGATAAATAGGCAAGATGGAGACTATTGGGAGCCATGTCTGAAGCTGTCTACCACATAATATGGGCTGGAGTAAGGGAGGGAGGTGTCTTAGCACTGTGTCCAATAAACGTGCTCAATCTTGACCAGCCAGGTCAACCCTCCTCCCTAGAGGTGAAGTCGGAGTTGGGAGCAGGGACTATAAGGATCCCTTCTTTGAGAGTTTCCGAGCTGGTGTGAATGATCAGACTGACACAATTAATCCAGATGAAAGAGATTCTTTCAAACATAATGATTTGGGCCTCTCATAAACAGAGAAGAAATTAGTATTTCCTTACACCCATGCAACTTAAGGGCCCTTGCTCTCAAGGGAGTTTCCTTGACTCCCTAAGACATGAGCAGCACCAGATTCACATTATGCCCTAGTTAAGCAGCAGAAATCAAAAGGGGACTTTAGATGATGAACCCCTGAAGATATTTGACCTCAATGTCATCTTCAGGAAATCCTACTAATTGTAAGTGGGCAGAGCTCAGTCTTCCCTTTCAAGGGAAGTAGATGAGCAAAGAGGAAATACTAGGAAATTATGCTAAGGGGAGAAGACTCTCTGATAGAGAAGAGGAACAAGCAGAAATGACCTCCAAATCTCATCCTCTATCATCTCATGGCTCAAATCTGGATTGGGGGTGATTTGCTTATTGTTAATATACTACAGGGGCTGAACCCATGGCAGGGAGCCCATGCCTTTGGAGAGAGATCATTGGACACAGAAGGTCTATTTCACTCATTCATTCTACAAATCTCTCTTTAGAATGAATGACTGTTCCAGATGGGAACAAAGCACGGGTCCTTTTCTCATGCAGCTGATGTTTAGGAGGGATGCATATTAAATGTATATTAAATATGGTGAATAACATGATAGGAGACAGCAGGGTTTTGACCTGCTGGGTTGTCAGTAAATAGCTGGGTTGTCAGCTGTTTAACCTAAGGAGCCAAGGAGGGCCTTCTTGACAAGGTGATATTTTGAGCTCAAAGATGAGGAGCCAGAGGAAAGCATTCCAGACTGAAGGAACGTCAAGAGCCAGAACCTGAGGGCTGGCCTGTCAAGGAGCAGAAAGTGGAACCACATGGCTGAAGACTGGTAAGCACTGGATCAGGTGGTAGAAGATTCCTTCCAAAGAGGAAGTCAGTGGTCTGATCACGTAAACATTTGTAGACCCTGCTGAGAAGCCTGACTTTGTTCTAAGTTCAATGAGAATCCCTTGAAGACTGTATTACTTTCCTGTTGCTGCTGTAACAAATTGTCACATGCTGTATAGCTTAAAACAACACAAATATATTATCTTATTGTTCTGAAGATGAGAAGTCCAAAAGCAGCCTTACTGGACTAAAATCAAGGCATTAGCAGAGCTGGTTCCTTCTGGAGGCACCAAGAGGAGAATTGGCTTCCTTTCCTTTCCCAGCTTCTAGAGGCTGCCTGCTTCCTTAGCTCATTTCCCCTGTTCATCTTCAAAGTGCATCTCTGCAACCTCTATGTCTCCTTTTCCATCTGTGACTTTTCTGCATCCCTTGTGATTACCTTGGGACCGCTTAGATCATCCAGGATAATCTCCCCGTCTCAGATCCTTAACACATCTGCAAAGTCCCCTTTGTCATGTAAGGAGCATATTCACAGGTTTCAGCGATTAGGATGTGAATGTGTTGGGAGGGCCTTTATTGTCTCCCTATAGAAACTTTAAGCAAAGAATTGCCATGATCTGATTTGTATTAGAGAATGTAGTTTGTAGAGAAAGAGGAGCAGGAAAATAATTGGAGGCCATTGTAATAGTGCAGCAAGGAGGAAGAGGTGCAGTTTACCTTGACCACTGCCATCCTTGTAGAGATGAGAGAGGAGAAACACACACACACACACATACAGAGAGACAGAGAGAGACAGGTGACTGCCTCTGACAAATCCAGCCAATCTTGTTTCTACTGACCCCAAGCCCAGGATTCTTTCAACCATCCCAGTTTTGTTTCTCCAGGGTCTGTGTGACATTTTTGAAGGGAAGAGACTTGACCACAAAGGGAGGGAAAGCAGGATAAGATTAAGGCATCTGTCATGGTGAGTAAGGCCCGGAGTAGTACACTGAATAATGACCACCCAAAGATATCAAGTCCTAACCCTGGAATTTGGAAATTTTACCTTATTTTGGGGGTGGGGAGGAAGGTCTTTGCAAGAAGTAATTGAATAGAGGATCTTGAGATGAAGCGATGACCCTGGGTTAATAGGGTGGGCCCTAAATGTCATCACGAGGTTTCTTATAAGGGAGAGGCAGAGGAAGATAACACAGACATACAGAGGAGAAGGTGATGAGAAGATGAGGCAGAGGGAGATGCAGGCACTAGATGCTAAAGGATGCAGCAGGCACCAGAAGCCGGAAGAAGCAAGGAATGCATTCTCCCCTAGACCCTCCAGACAGAGCACAGCCCTGCCAACACCTTGATTTCATACTTCCAGCCTCCCGAACTGTGGGAAAACACCTGTCACCGTTTAAGGCTACTCCGTTTGTTTGTAGTAATTTGTTTCCACAGCCCCAGGAAACTGATACACCTGGTGTGGATCAGATCATAACCTAACCTGTGACCCAACTGCTGTGAAATTGACCAAGCCGGCACTTCAAAACCAAGCTCCAGAGTATTGCAGTGCCGCCAGGCAAGTGCAGTCAGGGATGAACCCTCACTCCCAGTTGCCCCAGCAAACGAGATGGGACGGCACTACAAGGGCCACTCTGACAGCCAGAGGACCTTGATGCCTTTAAACCCCTTTCCCATTGGCACTGTCCCCACCAGCTGGAATAAAGAGCGAAGACCCTGTCTCTGTGGATGCAGCCCTCCTGCGGGGCCCCCGAAGACAACGGATGCTTCGTATGGTGCAGGCCTGGGGACAGCTCGCCTCTCCCTCGCAATACACCCACCTGGGGTTGGCTCAAACTCCTTTTTGTCTGTTGCTGCAGAGAGTGGTGGAAAGCTACAGAGAATGGACAAAACTCACAGACCATCTGTTCATCTTCTGTGTTTTGTGAATTTATTTTCAAATGTTAAGCATTCGATAGCAGTCGTCAGGCATCATCTCAAAACTTACCATTTGGGGAAAGGCATTCTCTTAAAAATCTACAAGAATCACTCACAGACCAGTGAGACTCAGGGTTTGGAATAGGGGGTGAGTCGTATTTTGAAACATCTTCAAATATTATCATATAATTTTATAACCGGAAAAGGAAAATAAGATGTCTTGTTTTTATAATACACATTTCAGGAAGGAAAGCTTGACAAAATTTCACTAGAAGGGCTCTGTAGAAAATGGAGGGATTTTTAAAGAATGAATCAAGGCTCTTGATCAAGAGTGGGCGTGTGGGGGCTTATTGGAATCTCGTGGCCATGGTAAGATTTCCTAAATATTTTTCAGGAAGGGACACAGGTTCTCTCTCTCTCTCTCTCTCTCTATATATATACACACACACACACACACACACACACACATATACACACACATACACACACACATATACACATACACATACATATATTTTTATCTATCTATCTATTATCTATCTATATATATATATAGAGAGAGAAAGAGCATAACATTTTCAGTAAAGGGATGTGCCACCTTGATTCGATTCTAGCATGATCGGAAACTGAATAAAATGGATAGTTTACAGTCATCTACGAAGGGATGTGTCTATGGTTGTTAGGGATAAGCAGAATGTACCAACTCCTGAAGATGGGTTTTCTCTCTGTGTCCTACAATTCGGGGTCGAGTTGGGGAGACTCCAGTGTAGGAAGAGACCCTCACTCTAAATTCAATGGCCTGCAACAGGAGCTTCTATTCTGGGTAGAACTATCCTTGTGCATCAGAGATGAGTCTGGGAATGTTGAGGGCGATTGGGAAATTAAGCAGCTAATTCCGAAAATCATGACCTTTGGCATCCACAACTAAGCCCTCTTGGCCAACATGACGAGAGCTGAAGATGGACACCCTGGAGCATGTTCCCCTTTTATTCATACAACTGCAGAAAACTTGACCTAGGTAGGAATAAGAGGTTACTCTAGAGTAGAGTGTAGGGGCGAGAGCCCAGAGTTGGGAGTCAGAGTGTGCAACTCCCAGCTCTGCCGCATGCCAGCTGCACAACCTTAGCCGTTCTACGTCCTCTCATCCTTAAAATGAGACAATAACAATACTTCTCCCTTAGGTTTGTTGTGGGGATGGATTGAGATAGTGCCTGAATCATAGCATGCTCTGTGTATGTGTTAGCCATTATTTTCATTATTTCAGGAGCCAGGCAGGTAAGGCAAGTGCCTGAAACTTTCCCAGGTGTAGAAAAATGAGAGTGTTGTAAACCAGGAGTTTCTGACCTGGACAGTGTCTGTCTTCTCCACAGTGAGCAACCACGGCAGTGTCAACTCCAAATGACAGCCTGAAAGAATGTGTACCATGGTGCCATCTCTTCCCATTCCTCAGGAGAAGCTGGAAAGCCAGATATTTATACGAATGGTCCTGATTTTAAAATATGAGCCATTAGCCAGGCATTTTGAGTTTTTCTTAAACAGGCATAAATAGGCGAGGTAAAGACTATTCGGAGCCATGTCTGAAGTTGTCTACTATATAACGTGCGCACCTGTAATCCCAGCTACTCGGAAGGCTGAGGGGAAAAGACCACTTGAGCCCAGGAGTTTGAGACCAGCCTGGGCAACATAGTGAGACCCTGTCTGTAAACAAAAAAAGGGGACACTGATTCTAATTTTTTGAAACTTGAGGCTGTGCAAGTAAAATATGTCCACTGGATGTGTCTGTCAGATAGGCTACAAGCTTGAAACCTGTAATGTGCAAGATCAAGAAATATACATTTTTCAGCTCTTTTAAGAGAATTCAAAGGGTATTTGGAAGCATCCCATTTGCAGGATATATTAGCTGGACATTATCATTTATAAGATAATAATTTCACACTTACAATGTGTCAAGACCTATTCCTAGGCCTTTGCCGTAACAACTCAGTTAATCCTCATGACAACCTAAGAAGTAGGTACTCTGAGTTTTGCCATTTTACAGTCAGGAAACTGAGGCTCATCAAGGTTAAGTAATTTGCTCATGATGAAATAGCAGATATTGGAGCAAGACTTTGAATGCAAAAACAAAATAATGTGAATTAAATGTACACAAAAATAACATGGAATGTTGGCATGGCCAGGGTTTTCATCAAAATTCATAAGGCTGTGTACTGCTAACTGGTGTTGGGACTAGTAGGACCACAACAGGACCCAAGCAATCAGAACCCAGCATATCCTGACTGTGCACAGAGTGGCTTGTGTCCAAGAGAAGTTAGTACTTGGCCACTGAACATGTATGTGGTTGACATGGCAAAGTATTAAACACACAGATGATGACTAACCCTTACCTTGTGTCATTCATTAATATTAGCTTACTTAGTATTAAATATTAATTTACTTAATCCCAATGAGGCAGATACTATTTCATTTTTGTTGTTGTTTTTGTTTTTTGCCTGTTTAAAACAGAGTATTTCTCTTATTGCCCAGGCTGAAGTGCAATGGTGCAATTTCGGCCCACTACAACCTCTGCCTCCTGAGTTCAAGCAATTCTCCTGCCTCAGCCTCCCAAGTAGCTGGGATTACAGGCATCTGCCACCACAATCAGCTAATTTTTGTATTTTTAGTAAAGACAGGGTTTCACCATGTTGGCCGGACTGGTCTCGAACTCCTGGCAGGTGATCCACCCGCCTAAGCCTCCCAAAGTGCTGGGATTACAGGCACAAGCCACCATGCCTGGCCGACAGATACTATTTTTGTCATCCCCATTTTATGTGGAAACTGAACCACAGAGAGGTGGAGCCATTTGCCTGAGACTACGCAGCCACTAACGAGGCAGAGTTTGAATCTAAACAGTCCAATTCTGGAGTCTATGCTCTTCACAATCACAGTTTGTACATAAATCAATTGAGAACATCAAATACCTGTGGCTATATCCACTGCAAAAATGCTTGTAAGGGAGGACAGAACAAAGGGAGAGACTTTGAATTAAGTTACAGACAAAACTGAGCATTTGCAGGGAAATGCTGTTTGCTTTATGATGATGATAGTTACTATCTTTCAGTGAGTGACTACTAGGTTCCCACCAGTGTTCAGTTTATTTCAGCCTTACATAAACTGTAGGAGCTCAATGTTAGTAGTAAACTCATTTTGCAGATAAGAACACTGAGTCTTAGAAATGCCAAGTAACTTGACTGAGGTCATATGGCTGGTAAGTGGCCAAGCCAGGGCTTAAATGCAGGTCTGTCAGACCCTAAATCTTGTGTAGTCAAGCCTCACATTAAAATGTTCAAGAGCTTACTTCTTCCAGAACCACTTCTACTAAGGGAAGTGAAGTAAGTGGGAACAGGAACTGATTCTTACTCGGCCATGGAATGAACTTCCAAAGAGTTTCCAAAGGGTTCACATGACCAAGCAGTTCATGAAAGGGTTGAGGTTTAGGATAGAGCCTCATCCAGGATATTTATCTGACACCCCACGGGCTCCAGCTCTCAAATGTTCTGCACTTGGAAATAAGAGGGCCATGTACCCCTGCCAAATATAAGGGGTGTCCTTCTGCCTTGCTTTGTCCCGGAATCCGACACCTTCCTTAAATTAAACCTACATGTTGGGCCAGACATGGTAGCTCATGCCTGTAATCCCAGCACTTGGGGAAGCTGAGACGAGTGGATCACTTGAGGCTGGGAGTTCGAGAGCAGCCTGGCCAACATGGTGAAACCCTATCTCTACTAAAAATACAAAAATTAGCTGGGCGTGGTAATGTCTTACAGGTCGTGCACCTGTAACCCCAGCTACTTAGGAGGCTGAGGCACAAGAATGGCTTGGACCCAGGAGACGGAGGTTGCAGTGAGACGGAGGTTGCGAAATTGCGCCACTGCACTCTAGCCTGGGCAACAGAACGAGGCTCCATCTAAGAAAAACAAAACAAAAACCAACCAACCAAACAAAAAACCTACATGTTTGATCTTCTCAGGGTCACAAGTGACAAACCCCACCTCAAACTAAGGCAATTAAAAGGGAAAAATGGTTATATATTTGTTTAGGTAACTAAAGAGGCCTTAAGTCTTTCTAGCTTCAGGTACAAATGGATCCAGGGACTCACGCAATAGCAGAAAGCTGTTACTCTCTGCCTTCATCTACTTTTTCACCATGGCTTTATTTCCTTTGGTGGCTCCCAGAATCTCCAACCACCATCCTCAAGTCTTAGTAATACCAGTGGAAGGAGAATTTATTTTTTTCAGTAGTTCCAAAAAACGTTCTGAGACTGGGTTTTATTGCCTCAGCTTGAATATTTATCTCTAACTTGATTATCTTAGCCCGGAAGATAAATATTAGACTTGCCAAACTGAGTCACCGTGCTTGCCCCTGAAGTAGGATAGAGGTAAGAGATAATCCCTTTGAATTGCTTGGGAAGTGGATAGTTTCCCAGAGGAAAACGGTGGTGTAATTAAAAGAAGAAAGGGGTCAGCGCAGTGGCTCATGTCTGTAATCCCAGCACTTTGGGAGGCCGAGGCGGGCGGATCACCTGAGGTCAGGAGTTTGAGACCAGCCTGACCAACATGGAGAAACCTTATCTTTACTAAAAGTGCAAAATTAGCCAGGCGTGAAGGTGCATGCCTGTAATCCCAGCTACTTGGGAGGCTGAGGCAGGAGAATCACTTGAACACAGGAGGCGGAGGTTGCGGTGAGCCGAGATCGTGCCATTGCACTCCAGGCTGGGCAACAAGAGTGAAACTCTGTTCCACATCCCACCGCCCACACACACACACACACAAAAAAAAAAAAAAAAAAGAAAAGAAAGGGAAATGGATTCTGGAAAGACAATAATGATAAGTGTTTTCTAAAAGATCAGAACATAGAGTAAACTTCTTCTGGATACTAGGATTGTAGGAGCAACCTCATTTAGTGTGTGATGTGTTTACCTAATCACCCTTAATGGAAGGTGCTCAAGACCTCTGAAGTCTATAGTAAAGGCAAGAAGCTTCTTTGCTAGCTTAGGTAGTGAACGTTTTCCCTTCTGGAAAGAACACATCAATACTCCTTGCTGTTCCATCCCTCATTCTTGTTCACTATGGTTCAGGTGGGCCTAGCCCCACCCAAGGCTTCAAGCATGAAACTGTGACCTCAACTCATCTTGTTACAGGAAAGGAGTCCCAATCCGGACCCCAAAAGAGGATTCTTGGCTGTCACGCAAGAAAGAATTCAGGGAGAGTCCATACAGTAAGTGAAAGCTAGTTTATAAAGTAAAGGAATAAAAGAATGGCTACTCCATAGACAGCAGCCCCAAGGGCTGCTGGTTGCCCATTTTTATGGTTATGTTTTGGTTATATGCTAAAGAAGGGGTGGCTCATTCATGCCTCCCCTTTTTAGACCATATAGGGTAACTTCCTGATGTTGCCATGGCATTTGTGAACTGTCGTGGCATTTGTGGGAGTGTAGCAATGAGGACAACCAGAGGTCACTCTTGTGGCCATCTTGGTTTTGGTGGGTTTTGGCCGGCTTCTTTACTGCAGCCTGTTTTATCAGCAAGGTCTTTATGACATGTATTTTGTACCAACCTCCTATCTCATCCTGTGACTTAGAATGCCTTAATCATTTGGAAACGCGGCCCAGTAGGCTTCAGCCTTATTTTACCCAGTCCGTATTCAAGATGGAGTTGCTCTGGTTCACACACCTCTAACAGTCTTACACCTCTGGCCATAGTGATTGGTTCTGAGATGATTATGTCCTTTTTTACTTTTTTCCTTTTGCGACAGGATCTCTCTTTGTCACCCAGGCTGGAGCGTAGGGGTGCAATCTTGGCTCACTGCAACCTTGAACTCCTGGGCTCAAGCGAGCCTCCTGCCTCAGCCTCCCAAGTAGCTGGGACTACAGGTGCATGTCACAAAACTCACCTAATTTTTTTATATTTTTGTAGAGATGGGATCTTGCTATGTTACCCAGGCAGGTGCTGATCTCCTGGGCACAAGCAGTCCTCCTGCCTCAGTCTCCCAAATCACTCGGATTATAGGCATGAGTCACTATGCCTCACCACTTATGTGATTCTATTCTTGTCTGAGTCATCATGCTCTGGGCATTAGATAGATAGATAGATAGATAGATAGATAGATAGATAGATAGACAGACAGACAGACAGATAGATAGATAGATAGATAGATAGATAGATAGATAGATAGATAGAGCTATTTGGAAATAAAAGCTCTCTCTTCCTGACTGGGGTAGGTGAGAGGGTAGGAGGTGCTAGGAACCACTTTGCCACCGCAAGGGTAGGTCTGGCCTCAAAATGGTGCAACATAGAGGCAACTAGAGTTAAGAGATGGAGTTTGAGCTCCTGGATTCAGGCATGCCTGGACTTCTCAGCTACTTGAGCCAATCGATTGCTATCCTTTTTTTCCCTTGAATTAAACCAATTTGAAGTGCATTTTCTGTCACTTGCAACTGAAACAAAGCCTAAATGATACTACCTGGATCCAAATACTAACTCTGCCATTTTCACAAACCATACTCATTTGGGTAAGTCAGTTCTTGTGATCCTTAGCTACCTTCTCTATGGAGTGAGGATCCCTCCCCTGTAGGGTTTCTAGGATAGCAATTGAGGTTATAGCTGATAATACCCTGGGTGCTCCATACATGTAAGTTTGAGACATTGTAAGAGCAAAGAAAGCACAAAGCAAGTAGGATGCAACCAAACTGAATGTCTATCATTGAAGCCAAGAAAGTACATGATGTAGAAGATGAGAGCAGGCTGGACACAGATAATATGGAATTCTGGAGCTAACTGGAAAGCCAATGCTCAATTGAAATGCATTTACAATTTAGAATTTAAAATCTTTGTAAGGGACAAACAAATAAACACCAAGACTGCTAGTTCACAAACCCTGCAAAGCAAATGAACCATTTGTGTTTCAGGCCAGACCACAACGGTGAGCCATGAGATGCAGTTACCTAGTTCTGGGTGTTCCCATGAATTAGGGTTCTGGGGAAAGGAAGCCCCATGGTGTCCCCCCACCATGACCCCCTACTCAGCACCCTCTCTCTCCCAAAGCCAAGAGAATTGAAGGGCCTTTGAGTCCATGCCTCTCTTTTAATTTCAAAACTGAACATGACCACTCTTTATTTTTAATCTTCCCTTCCCCTAGTCTATGCCTTCAAGCAGCTTTTCTGGGGAGAGAGTGTTGGCGCCCACACTGGCAGATCTGAGTCCCTGGCCACGTGCCCGCTGTGATGAGGATGTTGCCATGCTCACCCACCCCAGCAGCCTGGAATCCAGCCTTTAGAGGGGCTCACTTGAGAACTATCAGCACGATGAGGAGAGTAGAAATCAAGTCCCACAGGTGACCCAGGTGAGGACAAGGCGCCCTCCATCCTTGCCTCCTCTTTGGAAATGAGCATGCCTTATGTCTGGTTGGAGCATCTGTAACAAAGGACTTGACTTGAGGGAGAAGTAGGGGCTTACAATGGTCATCACCATATATTGAGTGCTCCCCATGTGCCAGCACTCTTCATCCACTCTCCAAAGAAGAAAGCTGCTTAGAGAGGTCAAGGAACTTGCCTAGAGTCACAAAGTTAATAGGTGGATAGCATTTTAATCTTGCTCAGTATAAATTCAGAACTACAACTTAGTCATCATACTATAATGCCATCAGGAGAAAGAATGCATTGATGAGCTGATATGAATGTGCTGATCCATTTTACAATCGTATTTGTTATTGTTAATTGTTAAAGAATTACCTGATCCATACATCAATTTTCTATTAATTTGATTGCTATCATGGTCTTAGAACATGTCCAGTTCCTTGATGCTCATCCCATCAAAAGGTAGAGACTAATTTCCCTTCCCTTTGAATATGGTCTGGCTTCTAATGAGTAGAATGTGGCAATAAATAATGCCTTGTGATGTCGAGGCTAGGTTAGGAAAAGCTATAGAACTTCTACATGGCTCCAAGTCTTGCAACGCTCATTCTTGAAACCCAGCCATCATGCTGTGAGGAAGCTCAAGCCACACAGAAGCCATGGGGAGGTGCTCCTTCTGATAACCCACCCAGCACCCAGCATCAATCACTAGATATGTGAGTGGGAAAGGCTTTGAGATGACCTCAGTCCCAGCACCATCTAATTGCAACCAGGGAGGGATTCTGAGCAGGAACCACATAGCTGATCCCAGTTAATTTCCAGAACTGTGAAAGATAATAATAAATGATTGCCATTAGAAATGGTTAGTGTGAATTAGTTCCTGTAAAACATGATCACTCCTTGAACCCTGGCAAAAAAAAAATAAATTAAATTAAAAATTAGCTGCTTGACTTGTCTGATTTGACTCCAAAATGAATAAACTTCACTCTTATAAAACTTTGTCTGGGAGACTTTCCACTTGCCTTTCTGAGAGTGCTTTTATGTTTAAATAATATGGATGATGATGATTATTATTCATGTTACTGCTTCTTGAGAGCTTTGTATGTCATGCAGAGGACTAAGGTCTCTACCTGCATTATTTTATTATTTTTTTGCTCAAAAGCAACATAGTATTGTCATTTTCTTTTTTCTTTCTTTCATTCATTCTTTCTTTCATTCTTTCCTTCTTTCTTTCTTCTTTCTTTTCCTTCCTTCCTTCCTTCCTCCCTTCCTTCCTTCCTCCTTTCCTTCTTTCCTTCTTTTCTTTCTTTCTTTCTTTCTTTCTTTCTTTCTTTCTTTCTTTCTTTCTTTCTTTCTTTCTTTCTTTCTTTCTTTCTTTCTTTCTTTCTTTCTTTTTCTTCTCTCTTTCTCTCTTTCTTCTTTTTTTTTTTTTTGTGGAGTTTTTCTCTTGTTGCCCAGGCTGGAATGCAGTGACACAATCTCAGCTCACCACAACCTCCGCCTCCCAGGTTCAAGTGATTCTCCTACCTCAGCCTCCCGAGTAGCTGGGATTACAGGCATGCGCCACCGTGCCTGGCTAATTTTGTATTTTATTATTATTATTATTATTATTATTATTTTTTTTTTTTTTTTAGTAGAGACAGGGTTTCTTCATGTTGGTCAGGCTGGTCTCAAATTCCTGACCTCAGGTGATCCACCAACCTTAGCCTCTCAAAGTGCTGGGATCACAGGCGTGAGCCACTGTGCCCAGCCTTATCATTTTCATTTTTGAGACTGAGCTCAAGTAGTTAATTGTCCAGAGGGGTCGGGCATGGTGGCTCACACCTGTAATTCCAGAACTTTGAGAGACTGATAAGGAGGATCACTTGAGGCCAGGAGTTCAGGACCAACCTGGAAAACATGGTGATACCCTGCCCTAAGAAGAAGACAGATGAGGTTTTTGCACTTGTACTCCAGTGTAGCAAACAGGTGATAAGAAAACAAACCAGTAAGTAAATATCTTAATCTATCAGGGCTACTATAATTAAAAAAAAAAAAATAGCCTGAATGGCATAAACAACAGAAATTTATTGTCTCACAGTTCTAGAGGCTGGGAAGTCCAAGACCAAGGCATTGCGTAATTTGGCCCCCTAGTGAGGGCTTTCTTTCTGGCTTACAGACAGCCACCTTCTCAGTGTATCATCATGGGGCCAAGAAAAAGAGCTCTCATCTCTCTTCATCTTCTTATAATGATACACATCCCATCATGGTGCACCATCCTTATGACCTCATCTAAACCTAATGAGTGCCCAAAGTCCCCACCTCCAACTACCATCACATTGAGGATAAAGGCTTCAACATCTGAACTCTGGAGGAACGTAAACATTAAACTCATAGCAATAAAACGGCATTGCTAATTGTGATCATTGGTATGAGGAAAAATAGTGATGCACTTTGTGGAATTAAGGTAAGTGGCTATCTTCAGTCTGGTGATTGGCCACAGCCTCTCTGAGAAAATGGCCTTTGAAGGACGTGATGTGAGATCTGCACCATGTGACCCTGGAGAAAGAGCATCTCAGGCAGCAGAAGCACTGAGAGGAAAGGTAGGGTTTGGGGAAAGGCTTGGTACCTTCAAGGAAGAGCACACACGTGTGTGCACGCACACACACACACACAAGAGGACAGCATAACAATGAACAAGAAAAACAGGGTATGAGATGAGATCAAAGAAAGAGGCTGCAGCCAGATCACACAGGGCCTCATTGGCCAAGGTAACAAATGTGGGTGTGTTTTAATAAAAATGGGAAATTTGGAAGTTTTTTTTGTTTGTTTTTAATAGAGTAGTGTTATGGTTTGGCTGTGTCCCCACCCAAATCTCATCTTGAATTGTAGCTCCCATAATTCCCACATATTGTGGGAGGGACCCAGTAGGAGATAATTGAATCATGGAGGCAGCTTCCCTTCCCTATACTGTTCTCATGGTAGTAAAAAAGTCTCACAAGTCCTATGGTTTTATAAGGGGTTTCCCCTTTCGCTTCTCTCTTCTCTCTCATTCTCTTTTGCTTGCCACCATGTAAGATGTGTCTTTTGCCTTCCACCATGATTTTGAGGCCTCCCCAGCTATGTGGAACTGTAAGTCCATTAAACCACTTTTATAAGTTGCCCAGTCTTGGGTATGTCTTTATCAGCAGCATGGAAACGGACTAATACAGGTAGTGACATGACCTGGTTAACTTTTAAAAAGTATCATTTCTGGCTGTTCCATGGACCAAATCAAGTGGGGAAAAAGTGTACTGAGAGACTTCAGTCAGGATCACCAAGGAACACATAGCTGGACCATATAACCCCTGAACACAACTGAGCTTACAACACCTAGGATTCAGAGTTTGAGCGGCTTTGCCCAAACAGAGCAATACCTATCTAGAAGTGATCATCCTTCTACTACAGCAGCAGGAGGTTGACAAGCCAGTACTTAGAAAGGCCAGAATGACTAGGTTCTGAATTCAGGAAGAGGGAGTGGATAGGAGGCCATGAAAAGGAGAGGGCAGCCGTTATCATTTCCATTAATTAAAAGAAGAAAAGGAAATTAAATGAAGTAGGCATCTGATTCAAGAAGTTAGGAAAGGAAATGAAAGCACAATGTGAGACTCTATGCTAGCTCACTGGAAAATCTTGATGAAATGGATGCTTTTCTGGGAAATAGTTACTAAAATGCATTCAAGAAATAATATCTTAAATAAAGTAGCAGAGGGATTAAGAGCAGGCTCTGCCATCAGATGAATATGGGTTTTAATCCATTCTCCATGTCTTACTAGTTGTGGGAATTTGGGCAACAGTCAATGTCTTCACTTCTAAAACAGGGATAGACTGGATACAGTGGCTCACATTTGTAGTCCCAGAACTTTGGGAGGACAAGCCTGGAGGATCCCTTGAGCCCAGAGGTTTGCAGCTACAGTGAGCTATGATGGTGCCACTGAACTCCAGCCTGGGTGACATAGTGAGACCCTGTCTCAAAAGAAATAAGTAAGTAAACAAATATTCAGGGATAAAACAGTCCCTGCCTAGAAATAAATGTAACTAGAAATATGCATAACATATATAAAGAAATAAGAAAAGTTCATCAAGGGAATTTAAAACAAGATTAGATAAATAAAATTAAGGAACAATGTCAACTCTTCCTAAATAAATGCATGGGTTTGATGCAGTTCTAATAAAAATCCCCACACAATTAATTTTATTTTTGTCATATGTGATTTCCTTTGATGAGCAGGGGAAGAATTTGACAAAATGATTATAAAATTCGACTAGAAGAATGAATGGGCAAAATAGCCAAGAACAATGTGAAAGTGAAGAATAATTAGGGAACTGTATTATTCTGTTTTCATGACTCTGCTAAAGACATACCCAAGACTGGGCAATTTACAAAATAAAGAGGTTGAATGGACTTACAGTTCCACATGGCTGGGGTGGCCTCACGATCATGGCGGAAGGCAAGGAGGAGCAAGTCACATCTTACATGGATGGCAGTAGGCAAAGAGAGAGAGCTTGTGCAGGGAAACTCCCCTTTCTCAAAACCATCAGGTCTCCTGAGACTTATTCACTATCATGAGAACAGCATGGGAAAGACCTGCCCCTATTATTCAATTACCTCCTACTGTGTCCCTCCCACAACACATGGGAATTCAAGATGACATTTGGGTGGGGAAACAGCCAAACCATATCAGGAACACTCTGAATATAGGCATTAAAATGGACTATAATGGTTCAAAGATTAAAATAACACAGTACATAAATACTGTAACATACATCAATATGACACATATTGTAACATAAACTCATGTGATCTATGGATCTATAGGACTATGTTACAATAATTGCAACATAAACAAGGGAATAGGACAGATATCTCCAAGATAATCTTTCATGTATCTGACTTTATTAGATAATAAAAGTGCTCATACAAGTCTATGGAAAAAGAAGTAGCATTCAATAAATGACCCTGGGACAGCTGATTAATATTTGAGGGGAATAAATAAAGCAAAGTTAAATCTTCATCTCATACTATAGATCAATGTAAATTCTAGATTAATTAAAGAGTACAAAATAATTTAAAAGTTAATAAAAACTAATAAACAATCCAGACAAAGTTCTGGCACCTCGATCACTTAATCACAAGCATCTAATCCTTTGCTGTGTCTGTACTGGAAATTACAGAAGGCTGGCACTCATGTGTTTGAAACTTTAAAATATTTATACTCAATATAGCATGGATGAAACAAAAATTCAAATATGGATATTTGGTGGGTGTTGGAGATCAGTATAAAAGGAAATAAATGTTTACTTAATCTGATTAAGGAGCAGAAGAGGAAAAGGGACCTATAAGAATAAGAAATGGACTGAGTGCAGTGGTTCACGCCTGTAATCCCAGCACTTTGGGAGGCCAAGGCAGGCGGATCACTAGAGACCAGAAGTTTGAGACCAGCCTGGCCAACGTGGGGAAAACTCTTCTCTACTAAAAATACAGAAATTAGGTGGCATGGTGGCGGGTGCCTATAATCCCAGCTACTCAAGAGACTGAGGCAGGAGAATTGCTTGAACCCAGGAGGTGGGTGAGCCAAAATCACACAACTGCACTCCAGCCTGGGTGACAAAGCCAGACTCTGTCTCAAAAAAAAAATAAAAAAAATAAAAATAAGAAACAACTCAGAATCATAGTTAAGAAGAATAAATTAATTTAAAATATAAGACATTATGCATAACATCATGCTGATAAATTAGAAAATGTTGATGAATTAGATTACTAAAAAAAACAATGGCCAAAAAATGATTCCAAAAGGAGAATTAAAAAATCTGAGCAAAGCCATGGAGAAAACGGAAAAATTATTCAAACAATGGCAGTGGGCTCAGGTGGTTTCACGGATGAAATCATAATGTTGTTTGGAAAAACTGCTGGGAGTTATTGGAATCTGTACTTCAATGTCTCACCCACAAGGCATCTTGGGGACCCATGGGAGCTAGGCAGGTGACTAAGGAGCGATCTTCAGGCAGAAGATGATAAGGTGGGCTGGGGACTGCAGTAAACGGAGGCAGGCATGCTTCATCAAATGCAGATGCTACTCTCCTCCAACCAATTGCCAGCAGGAATGTGGGCCCACATTCAATTCATTTCAGTGTAAATTGCAAAACCAGGCGGGCAAAACAAAACATCAGAACCTGTGAGCTATCAGCTTGCACATTCCCCTGAAGATGCTAAAAATGCAGAAGGGTTTAGGGAAAGGCAACCCCCATAACATTATCTGGAATCACTTGTGAAGCTGTTTCTCCAAAGAGATAATTACCCTAGTCAGTCCTTCAAGGTGGAACACTTTTGCTCAGTAACTTTGGGTCAGTACTGAGCCAAGCCAACTGAATAACAAAAAATAGATATTTTATCTTGTGATGGGTAGCAAAAAGGAAAAAGGAAAAAGAATTTACCTTTTACTTCAATCTGAGCACTTCTCAGATTGTGGCAAAGGGAGGCCAGGCTATTTTGAACAAATAATTCATTCAACAAATAATTATCGAGCACTCACTATGTGTTATGTGCTATTATGAGTATAGGGCTAGTGCAGTGAATAAAATAGAAAAATTCTCTACCCTATAGAACTTTGTGCTTTAGAGACTGAAAAAATGAACAAGAAGAACCCAGGGTCTTCCAGTCAATTTCAGTGTTAAGAACCTTCTTTCATAATTGGAACTCACGTGCAGGCATTCAAAAGCCCAATCAGGAGGCAATAGGACGTCTGGCACTTGCTTCAGAATGATACAGTTAATGGAGCATAGACATGACAAGATTGGCCATGAGTCAGTCACTGTTGCAGCCAGCAATGGGTACAAGGGCATCCATTCATTCTGCTTTTCTGCCCATTTTGTATATGTTTGGAAATTTCTCATAATAAAAATATTTTTAAAGTCCAATTTAGTTGAAATCAAAACTACAACCTCCCATTCCATTCAAAGCCTTTCCCTTTGACCAGTTCTAGCCTGACCATCAGTGGAGAGCCTCCACCAGTGGGAATGAGAGGAGGGATGTCCTCTGCTTCCCCTTCTTCTGTTGAAGGTTCTCCTGGGGCTGAAATGGGAGGGTGGCATCTGGGGTTTGGTAGAGGGTGAGAGGTGAAAATCTTACTTAGATGGTACAATCAGTGGTTCTGTTTTTTTTTTGTTGTAATTTTGTTTTTTGAGAGAGAGTCTTGCTCTGTCACCCAGGCTGGAGTGCAGTGCCGTGATCTTGGCTCACTGCAACCTCCACCTCCCAAGTTTAAGCAATTCTCCTGCATCAGACTCCCTAGTAGCTGAGATTACAGGCATGTGCCACCATGGCCAGCTAAGTTTTTTGTAGTTTTAGTAGAGACGGGATTTCCCATATTGGCCAGAATGGTCTCGAACTCCCAGCCCCAAGTGATCTGCCCGCCTCTGCCTCCCAAAGTGCTGGGATTACAGGTGTGAGCCACCATGCCCAGCCTATGGTTCTATTTTGACTGCTGCTCTCTGACATCCATATGGTGTTCTCTCGTGGACATGGTCCCATGAAGAGAGCTTGAGCTCAGTTACTTTCTCAGCATCTACTTGGTACTCAGCACATCTCGGCTACACCAAATCCTGGAAGTGGAAGTGGCTTCATGATGCTCTCTCTTCCTGCTCTGCAGTGGAAGGTGGTTCCAACAAACCCCTTGCTGTCATAGTTCTCCAGGTAGAATCCAGGCACCAGCCTCTATGTTCAGGTGTTCACGTGTGCCCCAAACACCAGACAACACTTGCCAGTTTCTCCCCAGTAGTCCCACACGATGTTCTGCTGGAACCCACTGCTCTCTTCTAGGTACCAACCTAGAGTCTCCACAGCTCAGCAAGCGTCAGGGAGTAGGATGTCAGTCTCCCCTAATCTCCCCAATAAGCTGATTGGGCCTCTTCTTACTTGGCTTGGTGGGCAAGAGCTACTCCCTTTTCTCTCATGGGGATAGAATAAGAAAAATCCAAAGCACCTTCCTCTCACAGTCATTTCTCCCACCTCATTGAACTCCAGCCTTCAGGCTAGATCGTTGAGATGGGAGTCATCAGAGTGAGGACCACAGGACCCACTTGGCCATCTCTTTGTAAAGGCTAGGGAGTCATTTGGCAGCTCTTTGGCTCTGGATGTGGGAATATTTCATGCTTATTGTTTTCACCTTTGAGGCTTTGGCCAATGTTCCAAGCCAATAGGAAGAGCCCCAAACTACCTTCTATTTCACTTGATTTTAGGAAGGTTTCCAAAGTGGTTTTAAGCTTCTTAGTTGTCTATTTGAGGTATTTATCTCATCTCTCAATAAAGACACCATTTGAATCTCTAACTGCCTCTTGGGTCATTTTGTTTTCCTCTTGCATAAGTCTCAAGGAAACTGATTAACCACGTAATAGCCGTTTGTTATTCTGAAGGTGGCAGATTAAAGCAAATCTCATTAAGAGCCAGCTTCTTTGGCATCATACTTCCATTTATAGCTGCAGCTGACATTTATTGAACACTCAATACGTGCCAGGCACTGTGTTAAGCACTTATGTGTATTATCATATGTAATCCTCATTACACAAGAAGGAAGTTTCATTGACCAAAAGAGATAGCTTCTATTACTATCCATATTTTATTTATGAGGAAAAAGTGACACTGAAAGATTACATTTCTCAAGGTCACACAACAGATGATGCAATTAGGGCTCTAACCCAAGCTTCTCTAGCCCCACATCCCATTTTCTCTACCAATGCTGTCTGCCACGCACTCAAGTGCAGTGTTTGATGCTTCCATGGCTTCAAGTTTTTCTCCTAAAACTTGTTCTGGATTAGAGATGAACAAAGGTTCTTTATCCTGGTTCTTCTGGCAAAGTTTGTCCGAGACACAATTTGAGGGGTCTTTATCCTGAGTCTGGTTTCTAAAGTCAGGTCTTGGGGAAATGGCCACTTTCACAACTTGCCCACCCCATACCTCAATCTAGGTGGTGAGAAGAAGAGCAAAGCCCTAAGGAAGCTTGGAGCCAAAGAGATCTACTATTTTCTTGCCATCTTCTGGGTCTCTGCTACAATTTCTTGTCCTATGGAGCATGACCAAGGCACTGATGTACCGCTAAAAAAAAACAAAACAAAAAAACCCAAATTTGACCACATCACTCCCTGCTTAAAACCTCTCAATGTTCTCCATAGTTTTCAGGAAACAGTCATATTCCTTAATATCCAAGACATCAATACAATATCATTTGCCTGAGTTAATGCCACCTCCTCCTAATTCATCTCGAAGCCTTTACTCTTGCTTGTGCCATCCATTATCCACTCCGTGGCTAGAGTGAAATCTCTGAACTATAAATGAGATCATGTTAACTCCCTGCTTAAAATTGTGCAATGGCTTCACCCTTCAAAAGAATTAACATCCAAACTTCATTTAGCCTGGCCAACTAGGTCTATATAGTCTGGCCACAGTCCGCTTCCCTAACCTGATTTTCTACCGTTTTTTCTCTTGTTTACTATTTGTCTACCACATGACTCTTTCTGTTTTTCAACAAGCTGCATTCATGATCCTTTCACTGGTGATACCTTTTTCTAGATCCTCTTAGAACTGACTCCTCCTCCACTATTGACTTTTCTTAACTCAAAACCACCTCCCCAGAATGTCCCACTGACCATGCTACCTAAATCAGTCCTTCTACTGCCAAGATTGGTCATATTGTATCACATTGCTTATGTTTATTTTTTGTAGCATTTTTCACTACCTGCATTTTTTTGTTTGTTTATTTGGTTGATTGGTTGGTTTCATGTTTACTGGCTATCTCCCTCACCTAAAATATAAGCTCTTTCAAGGCAAGGAATCTATCTGTCTTGCTCACTGCTGTCCCCTTAGAACCTAAAGCAGTGCTTAGCAAATAAGTAGATCTTAAGAGATATTTGTTGAATGATCTAACATGGCTAAAAGTCCCTGAATAATCTGGAATCTGTATATCTGTAGTTCACAGTGAATATCTATTATTCTTTACTTCCTACCATTTATTCAACCTTTTTCTGGTAACAGCAACCTCGATTTTCTCTAAAACATCATCCTTCACGCTACTGTCCGTCCACATGGATTAAAATAAGGCTGATTTTCCTTCTTATATGCCCAAAGATTGGAAAGGCAGCCCAAACCTAAACATTGGCGAATTCCATTTTGTGTCCATTATTACTGGTTCGGGTGGGTATGAACTAAATGAGTCGATGAGAAAGCAGACCCAAGACATTTACTGTAACTGTTGGTGGAGAGATGTCCTCTTTCTCCTAGGATTGCTCAGCTGGTAAGATGCAAGCCAAGAGCTCTTGGTGCTTGAGAAGACAGCCGGCTCAGTGCAGAGGGAGGAGGGCTGAGATGGAGAGAGATGGATCCCAGAATCTATAGATATTTACTTTTGGACTTTTAAGTTACACATATTAATTGATTACTTCTGTTTGTCTTACACACTTTAAGTTGGATTTCTGTTAACTGTGACTAGAAGCTTATGACCAATAGACCACCTCTCTAATTTCCCATCTCTTTGCCTGAATAAATTAGGAATTGTGCTCATCTGCTAAACTTGAAAAGGGGTGAAATAGGTTAAAGAGTCTATTTTCATCACGTAATAAGAATTGTGGAGATAAAAGCTTTTGGCCTGGATTGGTAGCTCCATAATGCTATGAGGGACTCCAGCTTCTATCAGTGTATCTCTGTTGCCCAGGCTGGCGTGCAGTGATAGGGGATCATAGCTCACTGTAGCCTCCATGTCCAGGGCTCAGGTGTTCTTCCCACCTTGGCCTCCCAAGTAATCTGGATTACAGACATACTCCAGCATACCTGGCAAAAAACAAAAACAAAAACAAAACTTTTAAAGATGAGAGGGGATCTTGCCATGTTGCTCAGGATGGCCTTGTATTCCTGGGCTCAAGTGAGCCTCCCACCTCAGACTCCTGAATAGTTGGCATTACAGGCGTGAGCCACCATACCTGGATCAAGCTTCTTCTGTTTTATTTTCAGGTATACTAAACATGTGCTTGTTACCTTATGTAACAACATGGCTGATCTGACTCCAGCATTAAGTCCTAGTTCCAGGTAGGAAGAAAGCCAAGAGCAAAAGGTGTCACCTATGTGCTAGCAAAGTCTGTCCGAAAACCTGCTGGGAGGAGATTTGGCAGAAAACCCACAGAACAACTTTTGTTTTCCCTTTCTTAAATTTTGGTAAAATATATATATATAATATTTGCCATTGTAAACATTTGTAAGCATAAAATTCAGTGGCATTAATCACATTCACAAGGTTGTGCAATCATCACCTTTATTTCCAAAATTGTTTCATGTACCTAACAAAAATTCTGTAACTATTAAGCAATAACTCCTCGTTCCTGTCTCCTCTTAGCCCCTGATAAGCTCTAATCTACTGTCTTGTCTCTATGCATTTGCCTGTTCTACATACCTCATATAAATGGAATCATGCCATATTTGTACTTTTGCATCGGGCTTATTTTGCTTAGCACAATGTCTTCAAGATTCATCCATGTTGTGACAAGTATCTGAACTTCACTCCTTTTTATGGCTGAATAGTATTCCACTGTATGTATATACCACATTATGTTTATCTATTCATCTGTTGATGAAGACTTGGGTTGTTCTCATGTTTTAGCCATTATCTATACCGTGACTTTTGATTACATTGTATCAGTCAGAATTTTATGACAAAACCATCCTTCTCTGTAAGGAAAACTGAACAATGTACCTTTATTTCAGCTAGGGAGAGTGTCCCCAGTCACAATTGGAGTCTTATGTAAGAAGAAATAAGGAAAGCCTACTGGGTAAGCAACTAGAAGATTCTGTAACAATCCATGTTTTTTTTTTTTTGCCAGCAAATATCATTCTTTAAAATATATGTATTTAGAGGGTACAAATGCAGTTTTCTTTCATGCATATATTGAATAGTGGCAAAATAGTGTGCCCATCACCCAAACAGTAGTGTACCCATCACCCAAATAGTAAATATTGTACCCAACAGGCAATTTTTTAGCCCTCACCCCAATCCTACCCTCTCACCCTTTTGGAGTCTCCAATGTCTATTTTTTCTACTTTGTTTGTCCATGTGCACCCATTGTTTAACTCCCACTTACAAGTGAGAACATGTGGTATTAGACTTTCTGTTTCTGAGTTATTTTAGTGAGGGTGATGACCTCCAATTTTATCCATATTGCTGCACAAGACATAATTTCATTCTTTTTTGTGAATGCATAGTATTCTCTGGCATATATATGCATATATATGTGTATATATATATACATATATATATACACATATACACACACACACACACGCACACACATATCACATTTTCTTTATCCAGTCCTCCATTGATGGACACTTTGGTTCACTTCATATTTTTGTATTGTAAATAATGCTGCAAAAAACATACAAGTGTGGGTATCTTTTTTGATATAATTATTTATTTCCCTTTGGGTATATACCCAGTAATGAGACTGCTGATTGAACAGTAGAACAGTAGTCTTATTTTTAGCTCTTTAAGAAATCTTTTTTCTTTTCTTTTCTTTTTCTTTCTTTTTTTTTTTTTTTGAGACAGAGTCTTGCTCTGTCATCCAGGCTGGGGTGCAGTGGCACAATCTCAGCTCACTGCAACCTCTCTGCCTCCTGGATTCAAGTGATTCTCCAGCCTCAGCGCCCAAGTAGCCTGGACTACGGCACATGCCATCACACCTGGCTAATTTTTGTATTTTTAGTAGAGATGGGGCTTCACCACCTTGGCCAGGTTGGTCTTGAACTCCTGACCTCAAGTGATCCACCCGCCTCGGCCTCTCAAAGTGCTGGGATTACAGGCATGAGCCACTGCAGCCAGCCGAGAAATTTTTATACTGTTTTCCATAGAGGCTGTACTAATTTACATTCCCACCAACAGTATGTAAGCATTTCCTTTCCTCTGCATCCTCACCAACATCTGTTATTATTATTTTTTTTTACTTTTTAATGATAGCCATTCTAACTGGAAAAAGATGATATCCCATTGTGGTTTTAATTTGCTTTTCTCTGATAATTAGCCAGCAAATGTTGTTCTATACATAGAATACATTTGCCTTTACCCAAAGGACACCACCTCCAAAGTCTCATCCATGTAAAAGGTAAGATTTCTGGGCAGCTTGCAGCCCTCTTCAGCAGGTTTGGGTGTATCCTCTCTTGGTCTAAAATAAAAGACAATTTACTTGCTTCCAGCACATCCATCATTCAATAGTGCAGAAGGAGCCAAATAATAATAATAATAATAATAATAATAATAATAATAAACTTTTAAAAGCAGAGACTAAAGTACACACAGCAGTCACACGTGTATGGAAATGATCAGCTGAGCAGGAATAACAATATTTCTCTTTCCTATGAATGGAAGACTTCCCTGGCTAGCAAATCTGTTCCCTTTTCAGAGAGAAGCTTCCTTATTCATTACTTTTCATCACCCTACTCTGTGTCCCCTGGAAGGTTCTTCTCTGTCCATCTCTCTCCCTGGATTCATCTGAGGTGGAATTGGAAAGGACAGGCTTCCTGTTGGGCTCAAGGATCTTTTAGGAGTTTAGCTGTTTAGGGATTTAATAGTCTCAGGTTGCCATGTACCAAGCTTGGGAATTGTTTGGGAATGTAGTTCCTTACTATCCCTCCTTGTTGTCTTAGGTAGCATTCCCTAGAAGCAGAGCCTAAGGCAGATATTTGGATGCAAAAGACTTATTGAGAAAGTAATCTTTAGCAAAAAACCCCAAGGGAGTATGGGAACAAACATAAGAAAAGACAGTGATTCTCCAGTTGTGGTTTCCTAAAGAGCAGCATTAACACCCCTTGAGAACTTGCTGAAAATGAACATCTTCAAGCATCATCCACCTTGGAAAGTTTGAGGGTGGAGCCCAATAATGTCTCATTCAACAAGCCTTTTAAGCGATTCTAATGCACACTATGGTTTGGCAACCAAAGAGGATGGAGATGAAGCCCAACAAGGATGTGGTAGCCTTGGCCTGATCATCGGAGGACCCTGGAGCATAAATTGTATCTCAGAATTGTCCCTGCCTCTGGCAAGAGGCCAGCCTTTTGCACCTTTGTGTCTGACGCAGGAAGAAGGGCTCTAATTCCTTGCAAGAGGCAGCTCTCGTCAGCTGAGACCCAGTTGTCCCAGGAGAGGGCAGCTCTGGGTTAGAAAGGTCAGGGCTAGAGGAGTATAAATGCACCAACCCAGTAAAGAGAATCTGAAGAGTAGTGTAACAACAAAGAGTAGTGAAACAACTTCTCCTCCTCCTCCTCCTCCTCCTCCTTCTTCCTTCTCCTCGTCCTTGTCCTCCTCCTCCTCCACATCCTCCTCCTCTTCTACCTCCCCCTCCTCCTCTTCTTCTTCTTTGAGACAGGGTCTCACTCTATCGCACACAGGCTGGAGTGCAGTGGCACCATCATGGCTCACTGCAATCTTGAACTCCCAGGCTCAAAGGACTCTCTTGCCTCAGTCTCCTGAGTAGCTTGGATTACAAGTGTCCACTACCATGCCTGGCTAATTTTAATTTTTTGGAGAGACAAGGTCTGACTATGTTGCCCAGGCTAGTCTGAAACTCCTGGCCTTAAGTGATCCTCCCACCTCAGCCCACCAAAGTGCTGAGATTACAAGCATGAGCCATTGCACCCGGCCTGCAATTGCTCTTATTCATCCAATTGTCTCTGTTGTCTTCACGAGACTAAGAGTTTCAGGTGATCAAGAGCAATGTCTTTCCTGCTTGTTATTTACTCATCAGTGCCTGTCACAGGTGTAAATCTTAATAATTACTTATGCAATTAGTTGATTAAACAAATACTAATTAAATGCCTACTGTATCCTGAGCACTATTCTAGGGTCTGATAATTTAGATTTGAACAAGACAAAGCACCTGTTCTCATGGATTTCTTTGGCTTTAGTTGGGAAGATGACAATAAGCACAAAAACATATATATACATATACACAGTATAATGTCAGATATTGATAAATGCTATGAAGAAAAATAAAGCAGAGTGAGAGTATAGAGAGAAATATGGGGTGTCATTTTTAGATAGAGCAGTTAAAGAATTCTCTAAGAAGGTGACATTTGAGCTGAGGTATGAATGAAGTGAGGGATTGAACTATGACAATATCTGGTGGCAGCAATTTGTATGTAAATTCAAAATTATTTTAAAATAAATGTTTCTTACATATAAAGTATATTCAGGGAAGAGCATTGTCAGCACAGGAAATCAATGGGTGAGTCACAGGAAACACCTGGCATTTCTGTATCAGTAAAACAGGAGGTAGTTGGAGATGGACAGCTGGCACACTGCTTATTGTTTTTATTTATTTTTGAATTAACTTTGAACTTTCATCAAAATATACATGTACAAGATTTTTAAAATCAGATAGAAGCGGCTATAGTAAAAAACAGCTGTTCTAGTCCCACCGTGTTCATTCTCATTACTCATTTTATTTCAGTTTAGTTCATTTTACCCCATTGTCTCTTCTTCTCTTCTCCAAATATAGATTAGAGTATTTTTATTTTTTGTATTGGTTATCTTTAATTTTCAATGACATACTAGATACTCTAGATCTCCTTTTATCAACTCTAGACAGTATATTTTGGCTATTCTCTTTGTATAATAATATTAGGATGTTACATCCTACCATTCCTCCCCTCCTTCTACCTCCAATTTCTATCACTGTCTGGAGAGTAAAAACATAACTTCACGTAATTTGGTTCAAAGAGAGCATAGAGGGTTTCAGATACTGAAAGAAGGTTAACAAGACTGAAGTTGAAATAATGATGTGTGAATGTTTTGTAAGCATATTTGGTTTTTAATGCTTTTTTCTATAGGTTGAATCTAAAAGTAGAAAACTCATAACAAGGCTATGTGTGAACATTGAGAGAATTCAAGATGGCGGGGATGACACTGTTTAGTCCATGTGTGCCTGGTTTTCATCATCTCCTTGACTTACACACATGTGGGTGCCCTTAACTCTGAAGACTTTTTCTCTTCTGATGGTGCTCCATTCTCTCCCAACAAAAGGTAAAGCTGGTTTGGTACCACTGACACCCAGCTTAGTTGAGGTCCAGTATCTTCTGAGCCCCATAGCCTGCCATTTTTGTCTTCTCCTTTGTGGTCACATTTTACTGCTGATCCCATGGACATCACTGGAGTGGCGCCACAAGTAGATCACATGGGCTTTTCACAGTAAAGTCTTCTGAGGTATCACAGAATTTCCCCCTTTTCTAAGAACTATCCTCCCACAACTCACAGGTGCTGATCCTGATGGCTACGTTTATGCTACATGACCCTGAAAACTTGGCCACAGTTGCACGGACCAGGAAGTGGCAAGCAACAGAAGCTAGGCTGATCAGGTTGTCTCTCCCGGAAATTTTGAATTAGGACTAAAACTTCCCAGTTTAGTCTGGGTGGGTTTCTTAAATAGAGATGACATAAGAACTCAAAATCTAGCTTCTATTTTGAGGATCAAAGAATAGATGAAGCAAAACAATTTTTCAACTAAAAATATGAAAAGAGGCAGAGATGCAAAATGAAGTGACTGTCAAGACTCCTGATGGCTTTTTTTTTTTTTTTTTTTTTTTTTTTTTTTGCTTGTTCCCGCTCCCTGCCGAGGCCTGATTGAACCTCTGCCCTATGGTTCTTTGAAACATCGTCATATTCTTGTACCAAATTCTCCATTTTCTTAAGCTAGCTCTGGTAAGTTTTTGCCATTTACAGTCAAAGTGAACTCACTAATAAAATATTCCCAACTGCATAATCTGCTCCCTGGAGGATGAGAATCATATCTTTGTATTCTCCAAGGTGCTGAGCACATAGTGGAATGCCTTGCACGCAGTAGGCACTCGAGAAGCATTTGCTGAGTTGAAGCAGCTGTCAGTACTCCTTCCTAAACGACACAACCATTCTTACAGGGGTCACTGACCCCTCCAGATGTATGAGAAGATGGACAGGGAAAAGCGTAAATAGATACACCGTGCCAACTACTTCACTAGCTGACAGCCCAATGGAAGAAAACAAAAGTCTTAATAAGAGAATCAGACATCAGTTGCAAGATGTCTGAATGTCTTCTAGTCTTCTGCCAGATACGTGGGATCGGAGAGGGCTATCAGCAAACAGGAGTCTAGCTCCAACCCGCCCTGGAGAGAGCTCTGAATCTCTTGGGTCCCTCATTGATCTGTTGAAAGAGCCCTCTAGTGGTGAAAATGAGGAACGATCGCTAGCCTTACAAGCAGGTTTTACGCACCCAGGTCCACACACCTACACATTCAATTGAATGAAAGGATGAGGTCACCCCCTAGTAAGTTGGGAGGCATGGTAGGGAACTAACTGCGGCCTCCCTGCCTCCACCCTCCCACTCCGTTCAGTTGTTCTGACTTGCTCCACATGCAGGTTCGGGACTTTCCACAGTGATTAGGTTGGCCCTGGACAACAATCCCAAAGAATGAGCCTGCCTCAGCCCGTCAGAGGCTCTGGACAAAGCTCCAGTTTTATCACATGTATCCCTTTCTCTTATTCGGCAAAACTGGGCGCATAATTGTTACCTTCATCTACCCGAGCTCCTGATCCTTTTCCCCCAACTATCCTTCTGCTAGGCCCCTGGGCACCATACTCTGCCTGTCTGGGCTTCTGTTGTAGAGCTAAGTGAGTGGAGATGAAGATGCTGTTGTTCCACTGTGGGTCTGGTAAATGGAGTGATTGGGGCATACGGTCCCTTAGCCCGAAGCTCACTCATCTTTCATCAACATGGTCCTGCTTTGAAAGAAGACCTTTCTCACTTCTGTCAGAGCAAGAGAAGAATCAAACAGATCCTGAAATGACTGCCTTGATCATTATTAATTATTTCATCTTCTTTAACTTTCTGAGAGTGGGGAGGGAAATTTTTGCTAACTGAATTAACCCCTCCCAAGAAATACCAACCTCACCTCCATGTTATATATGGCTTTCCCTTAAAAAAAAAAAAAGGTAACAATAATCAAGGCAGGATATTTTTTAAGATGCAGATTTTTCATTTCAGGAAAGAAAATGACACTAAATAACTTGTAGGAGCCCTTGTATATCCTCTCCCTACTATCTTCTGTCATTCTTCTGGAGTACAGCTGTAGTCCTGGCCCCAAGTTTATCCATTCCATTGTGGAATATGTGGCAAGCTTTCAGTATTTCTACCTCCTGTCCATAAATCAGTGTTTGTGAACCACTACACATGTATATGCAACTAAATGCATGTAGGTATACACACCTACGTATTCAAATCTATACTTTACCTACACATACCTATGCATAGCAAAAATGCCATGCATTTGCAGCAAATATGTTCACATGGTCCTAACACTGCCTTCAGGTACAAACATACATTTACATACTTGTTTTACTTCTATAACAAATTCACAGGCATTCAGAATTTACAACTAAACTGAACACAGCACAGGTGAGCATTCAAACGCAATCATTCCACAGCTATATATTCAAACTTCCTCATGCACATGCGTATTTATCTAACATCAAGAATAAAGTCTTCAATCTTAACACCAAAATAAGAGTAGCAAAGTCACCAAGAAGTTGTGAGCTGCATTTGCGAACCCTTCAATATATTGCTGCTACTCAGTCACTTGAGTAGAAGCTCCCAGGCAGCCAGAGATGGCACCAGGGGAGTATGTGTGTCTGCGATTACCTCCCGTTATATTACTGTCCAGCTAAATAACATTCAAACATGACAGCTGGTTATGGACACATCTCAGGAACTGTGGAAACAACCCAAGCAGCCTCATTTCTAAATTCCTGACCTCTGTATATCAGTCCCAGTATGCCATAAGAAAAAAATAACAAGGGCATTTCTGTGGGCTGTTTCTAGTCAACTCGGTGTGTGCCCATGCATATGCCAGAATACATAGTAATAAAAAGCTGGTTAAATGCTGGACCTTTGCAATAGTAGCTATTTCCAAGGAAGAGAGCTTTCAGGTGTGCAATGCCATTCACACTTTGGACTAACAAGCAAAGCAGACCTAACTTCACCTGTTTCATGGTCTGACTTAGATAACAATGTTAACAAATGAGTATCTCAGAGACCTTTGAACAAAATCTGACATTTTCAGTGACTCTCCTACTATGAATCCATCACTCCCTTCAATGTAGATGTGTTAAAAATGTATAAAAGGCGTATTCAAAGACCAAAATCTTATAGTCTTTTGCCCAGGGTCCCTAATATGTGCATTACAGAGTCTATATACTTTTAGCTCCTTCCATCTTTTAGGAATACATGATCATATATATATGAACAGTTCCGGGTCTGATCTGAGCAGGTTGTCTCCGGTGTAAACCAGAGCTCCAGAGAAAGGAGGGTAGACATATTGGTTTGTTTGCTGGGGAACCAAATTGAGACAGACTCTACACAGATGTGATAGTGACAACACTTTTTGCCCGCCTAAGTGAGCCATAGAGTCGTCCCCAGAGCTGCCGGTGCCTTTAAGAAGACTCGGTCTTACGGGTCTTCTTTTTCCCCAGTGGGCTCCAGTGGTGCCCGCAGCAAAAGGCAAACTTGCCTGGCTCATGGGGTGGAAGGGAGGATTGAAGAATGCCGCGTTGGGTGGGTGCTGAGAGAGCGCCAGAGTGCGCTACGGGCTTCGCTCCCCTTTCCCTTTCCTTAACCCTTCCCAGAGCGGAGGAACCGGGTCGTGCTGCAGCGCCCAGGAGCCGGGGCGCTGACTGTCCTCGTCTCCCGAAACTTTGCGCTGAGAGTGGGCTTGACTGGGCAGGGCCGAGCCTACTGATTGACCCGGGAAGGAACGGGGGAGGGCGGGTGAGGGAAGAAAGACCCTTAGCACCTCGGGTTTCTAGCTCAGGCGGCGGTGTGCAGCTGCAGGAGGGAGCTGTCCCTTCAGCATCACGGACCTTAAAGCCTAGGCGTTAGGACGGCGGAGGCGGGGCAACAGGCGGGGAGCTGTCCCTTCAGCACCACGGACCTTGGCGCCCCCAGGGAAACCAGCCGGCCCCCGCCCCAGGACTCTGTCTTTTCTCCAGTTTGAGCGGGGGTGTCGGGAGCAGGCGGAGAGCTTTCCTGCGAGGCTGTGGAAGCAGTGAACACTCTTCTCAGCGGCTCGCCTCCCAGCAGTGCTATTTTTTGCCATCCGCCCTCACCCCCAGCACACGCGCTCGCACACACACGCACGCACGCACACACACACACTCACACAGAGACCTCTCTGGGTTTCTTTGCCTTGAGTCTCCCGGGGCTGTGAGAAGCCAGGCGCATCTCAAACCGAGCTGGCAGCTCCAGGCTCCGGAGCCATGCCCTGCACGGACCCTCGTCTTTACCAAGCTCCTGAGGAATGAAAGGAACCCAGGGACCCTCAGAAGGCAGCAGTGATGCGGACCAACCCCCAGGAGCCTGCACCCTTCCGAGGGCCATAGGCGACCCAGGGAACTGGAGAGAGCTCCAGACAGGAAATCCCAGCTTTCCCAAAGTCCCTGTGGATGCTGACAAAAGGAGACCTGAATTTTTGGAAGAGCCTGTGCTAGGTTACCCGACTGCAGAGTGATTTTCCCCTCCGGCACTGACTCTCCCCCTCCAACCCCCAGCCGTCCAGAGTACCATGAAGAATTATGAGGATGTGTGACAGAGGTATCCAGATGTTGATCACCACTGTGGGAGCCTTTGCAGCTTTTAGTTTAATGACCATTGCAGTGGGCACGGACTACTGGTTATATTCCAGAGGTGTGTGCAGGACTAAATCTACAAGTGATAATGAAACCAGCAGGAAGAATGAAGAAGTAATGACCCATTCGGGGCTGTGGAGGACGTGCTGCCTAGAAGGTATTTACAATTTCCTCTCAATGGCTCTGAATAATCCAGTTCTGATGTTTTGGTGGGTGTTTGGAGGAGATGGAAGTGGTAATGAGGAGAGAAGAGTAGTTCAAATTATTGCTGAGAATGTGCAGGTGCCCAGACTCTGTTAACAGCAAGACTGACGCCATGTGGGCTAAAGGGGTTGGGTCTTGTTGATTGTTTTTAGTATAAGCTTCATGAGATGAGATTTTGTCACACTCTAGGCAGCTTCTGCAGTTTAGAAAAGTCTTCAAATCCAAAATCCCTAGGCATATTGTCAATTGCTTGGATCTCTGGCTTGAGATGGGGTCTTTAACTCTGCTTAAATTGGATTTTGAAGGGAGGGGGAGGGAAGGGAGGAGAAGGGACAAGATGAAGGAAGTGAGGAGACAGAGAGAGGGAGAGGGAGAGACAGAGAGAGAGAGAGAGATCCTGACCCGGTCTGGCACATTCTGAGCTATTTCCTTATTTCTCAACATAGACTTATCAGTTTCTCCTGAGTTTGCTGTAACTAGATATTGTCATGAACTTCCACTGCCAATCAGTAACAGGGTAACATATGTAAACCCCTACTCCCACCCACACCTTATGCACACATTTTAAGAAAAAAAATCCTTATTGATACATGTTTTATTAGTTTGCATCACAACAAAACTGAAGTCTTGGTATTTTGTATCCACCTGTCTTCATTCCTAAATCATTCCCAAACTCAAAACAAGGTATTTCCATGACATTTACAAAAGACTGATTCTCCAAGAATAGCAGTTCGTCACTTCAAGTTCTGAAAATTAGGGGAGTAGTTCTAAATTATAATGAGGAAGACAGAACAATTTAAAAATGTAAAGCCCTTTTGTAGCCTGCCACACCATTAAACTTGCTTTCGCCACATCAGAAGTCACTCTCAGCACCAGTAGGCAATGCTTGGATATCATTGGGAGTAAATAGAAAGATAAGAAAGAAAATCAAAGCTCTTTGGAGCCTACATGCCTGAGGGAAGTCACTGGATTAGAGGGGCAGTAGGGGTTTTCTTAGGCTTCTGAGAAATCTGTGAAGCTTGTCACCGTCGTGGGCAAGGAAGTCTGGGTTTCCTGTATGGTCCCCTCCCCTGCTTGCCATTGGTTCTTCACACTGCATTTCCAGTGGCTGGCATTTGTCAGGGCTTCTTGAGAACTTGCATTTATGTAAATCGCTTAGGAAATCATGCTATGACATCACTTGCCAGTGTAATATTGCATCATTATCTGGCCTTCTTCCCATGTCCTGACACTTTGAACAACTGCTCTCCTGACTGTAGCGCTACTACAATTGATTCTGTTTCTAAAACAAATTTGCAACTGGTGGGAAGCCCATGTAGGAAAGGGCTGCCTTTAATGCAGCAAGGATCATGTGAAGTCAGAAGACCTGGGTAATGCTGCAAAGTATCGCTGTGACCTTGGCTAAGACATTTACCCTCTCCAACTCTCAGTTTATTCATCTGGGAAATGATACGTTTGGATTAGGTGGTCTTGAATTAACACTGTCTAAAGCTTATACTGTATTCAATGCACTGACAGGAATTCTAGATAATTATTTCCTAAACAATGACAAAAGTCAGATATTTGTGAGCATTTGTGATTGTGTATGGTGAAGTCATTTACCTCAGAGAAATTCCATATTTTCCCTTTCTTATACCGACTATA
Organism: Chlorocebus sabaeus; assembly: GCF_047675955.1. NCBI lineage: Eukaryota > Metazoa > Chordata > Mammalia > Primates > Cercopithecidae > Chlorocebus > Chlorocebus sabaeus. The sequence goes on from NC_132908.1 coordinate 22,172,968, forward strand.
AGGAATTGAATTATCTTTTGTAAAACTGATTTGGTGGATGTTGCAATATCTACACGGTTCTAGAGATGGCATAAAAATTCTAAGGTTCCTCCAAGCCAAAAATGGCACATATGTGTACTGTGCTTTAGCCATTTCCAATTCTTCTGCCTCTGGGAATCAAACCTGAGAATGCACAATTAAAAATGAAGTTTGACTTCGCTCATTATGATCTATGAAAAAAATATATATCTATAAGAGCAGAGGTAGGACCTAAAATTTCTGAACCCTTGCTAAGAATGTCTCAACTGATGGTTTCTCTTTTTTCCAACATCATGTCCTACACCCACAGTTTGTACAAGGAATTAAAACCCCACCCAGGCATTCTGTAGGCTTAGTGGGAGAAGTGAGAAACTGAATCAAGGAGAAATTGGATGAGTTGAAGCCATATCCTTGGGCAGGTGAATTCTATTGAGAAACTGTGTTGCAGTCCCCATACAACTTGGCCTGACTTTTGTTGTTGTTGTTCACTTTTTTGAAGTATTAAATACAGTAAGATGCACAAATCATAGTGAATCACAATAAAATATTACCTATGGCTGCACCCATGTAATTAACACCTAAATGGGTCCTGGCTGAAATTTGAAGATAAGATTTGTTGCAATGTACTAAACACATCAAGTGTTTGAGGAATTTGCAGAAGCCTCTGATTTCTGCATGGGAAGACACATGCAGTTGGTAGCATCCATTCCAGGCATTTCCGTCCTCTGGTAGAAGGAAGATGGACAGTCCTTTCCCATTCAGTATTTCTTACCTACCCCTGAGCCTCAACATCCTCATTTTCTGGTCCTTTAAGTGTCAAGGGAAAACTGGGAGGTTTTTGTAGCTCCATTTTCTTAGAGGTCAAATTAGAAAAGTTCGTTCTTCTGTACTTTTTTAAAGAGCCATGAGACAATGTGATTATTTTATCCAAAAGAAGAGAACGCCAACGAGAACATGACAGCTGTCTGCAAATATCTGAAGGGCTGTCATATGAAAGAGAGATTTGAAATGTTCTGTGTGGCCTCTAAGAGATAGAAGTAGGAGCTAGAGGAAAATAGGTTTTACCTCAATATAAATAACTATCCAATGTGGAATGGGAAGCTTTGGGAGGTGATGGGTCTTCCAACACCAAAGATATTCAAGTTTAAGCAAACTACATCAATTGTTTCCCAACTTGGCTGGTCATCAGATTCTCATGAGGAACTTTAAAAAATTAGATTATCAGGGGCTCCATAACTAGATTCCGTGCTTCCATAGGTCTGAGGTATACCACGAAAATCTGAGTTTTCTAAAGGTGCTCCAAGCAATTATGATGTTAAAGCCAACATGTATTGATATTTGCACTGGGCCTGAGGATGACTACGTGTTATAAGGATGATCACGTCACTCAAGGAGGAGAAGGATGTTTCCAGTTTTCATTTCTGTAGGTAGGTTATATCCTTCTCCTCCTTGAGTGACATGATCAGCCAAACCAAGTTTACTTTGTAGCTTAATTTGGCCCATGGGCTGCCAGTTTTGAGCCTTGTAAATTACCTAAATGGCATTTTTAATCCAAATTTCTGATATTTTAATATTTGACTCCTGAATTACTCTTTAGTAGTCAATAATCACTTTTTCAACCCTCAAAAAATACCTAAGAAAAGATAAGCTAACCTACCAGAATATCCGTTATGTTCAGCACTTAATATGTGCTCACACTGTTCTAAGAATTTTGAAAAATTAACTCTTTCATCTTCAAAGAAGCTCAGTGGTGCAGATACTATTATTACCCTCATTTTACAGATGAGGAAACTAAGCCCTGGGGAATTTACATAACTTGCCCAAGGTCACACACCTAAACTCAGCAGGCAATACTTAACCTTAGTCATGCTGCCTTTCTGAGTATTTGCTAGAAAACATTAATTCATGCTTTGGTGGGTAGCCTGCTACTGGTACAAACATTAGCTTGTGAAAATGCCCAGGCACATGGGTTTTTCCATTCAGAAGTTTCAGATTTCAGAACACTCAGTGTGCCTGTGCAGCATCGGCAAGGACGCAGGAGCCACCAGACACACACAAACTCAGAGGCAGCAAAGGACACACTTTGCATGGAGAGACAATTGACCCGTGTAGAGACACCCACACTGGGAAACCAACACGAACACCTGATTCATTATCTGGAAAGCACTGGAGGCATTCACAAAGTAGAGCCCTAACCTGCTGCATGTTTTCAATAGTGGCCTGTGAATTTGAATGAGAACATGTTCAATATGTGACTCCCTCATTAAGAAAACCTCGTGAAGTCCTGGAGACAATCAAAGCAATGTATTCAGGTAGCAGAAAGACCACCAGACTAGTAGTGAGGAACCCTAAGTGTTCATCCCATTTCCATCACTAACAGTTATGTGAATTGTGAATGTTATTTTCCCTCTTTGGACCTTAGTTTACCCAATTCTAAAATGAGAACATCAGAAAAGATTAGGGAGTAACAAATCCAAATGTTTGTGTAGATGAGGCAGCTAATGTAAAGTATGAAACAAGCATTTCCCAATCCTCTTAGCTCAATTCTAAGCAGGTTTAGAGGCGGGTAACAGTAGATTTGAGAAGATGTATGGTTACTGAAACTTGGTCTCAGTATGGGGCAATAGGGAGTGGTGAGGACTGTGGCAAACTGGAAAGCACAAGCCCCATCTGAAGGATGACTACTACTTGGCTTGAGTTGACATTTACCTTGGAGAAATGGACACCAAGTGTGGCCCAATATTCCAAGTAAAGAAAAGCCAGATGTAAAATCTCTTGATTTTTAAAATGCAGGCAACTCTTTCAACTTCTTAAGAATACGATACTAGCCAAACCAAATTTACCTTGTAGCTGAATTTGGCCCCTGGGCTGCCAGTTTTCAGCCTTGTAAATTACCTAAATGACACTTTTAATATAAATTTCTGATGTTTTTATATTTTATTCCTGAATTTTATTAGTCTATAATCACTTTTTCAATTCATTAAAAAATTACTAAGAAAAGAAAGACTACTTATTTAGGATTTTAAAACAGGGAACTTAAAGTTATGACAAAGAGGTACAATAACTGATATTTCTGCTACAGATGGACCAGGATGACATCAAACATCTGGCTGGAAAACTGGGGGAAAAAATTAGCCAGTCATTAGAAGTTCTCCCATATTTCCAAATCTCCAGATGGTTGACTTTTTCAGCCAGATGGGGTTCCAGCTTTATTTATGTGTTTGGAAACCTTCAGGGAAGCTGCAAAGATGTGGTTGAGGATGGATGTGAGGAAGAGACATAATATTTATTAAGTATTCTCTGTGTGCCAAGCCCTGTGCTAGGTGCTTTTGTACATGTTAGCTCATACTTTTCATATCTCCTGTCTTCCCCCAAGTAGAATACAAAATCTGTAAGGACAGGGATTCTTGTCTGTTGGGGCACTGTTCTACCCCTAAAAATTAGAAACAGTACCCAGTCATTACTTCTGTACCTGCAGTCCTAGATTTAATGTTGCATCCTCCCTTAGACATGGGTTCAGAATGTGCTGGAGTTCTCTTACTCTCTTCCCTACTCCTGACCTTCTCCCACTTCCTTTTTCTGTATTCTTCCTCCTTGCCACTAAAGCCTGAGAGCCAGATGGAAGAGAGAAGTGGGCTGGCGTCTTAAGGCAGGATGGGTGTGAGTGACCCTGACTGTGTTTGAGGGTTGAGTCAGGATTGGGCAGGTGGTAGAGGTCGGAGTATGAACATGACTAATAGTCATGGCGCAATGTGTCCATAGTGCCATACTGGTTGTTAAAATGTTAAAATACTTTCCTATGTCTTGATAAACAACATTTGGCCCAAGTCTTCCACGAACTCCCCACCACCACTGCACCCACCCTAGGCCTTACTGGGGCCTCTCAGATCCATTAGGTAAAGGGTGAAGACCCAGCCCCACAGATGTCATTGTGACCTTGCTCTGGCCCTACAAAACCATTCATTCTGATTGTCTGGTCTTGTGTCCCATTGGTTGTTAAATATTTTAAATCTCATTCCTAGTCTTATCATCATTGTTGAAAAGAAACTCACTCCTCTTCTTTCTTCCTCAAACCCAATCTTCTACCTGACTGTGGGATTCCACCTACCTTAGGAAGTAGATGCCTTGAAAATACTTTTGGTTTCATTCTCTGAAATTTTATCTTCTGGATTAGAATAAAGGCAAGTGACCTTCATTCCAAGGTTGGGTGACCAGTGTAGGTTATTTGTATGGATAACTATTGTGTGTCAAGAAAAAAATAAAACAAGAAATTAGGCAAAAAGATGACTGTGTTCTTTTAATGTTCACATAGAGCACAGTGAAACAAGCTTACCCAAAGGGTCATCTGACCCTCTGGGGAAATGCAACTTTGATTGACTTAGCTTTTAGTACAGATTCAGGCCTGGTTGCTACATAGTTAGATATTTACTTGTAGAAAATTGAGAAAATGCACATAATTTTTTGTTCTGTAGATGTGCATGTGATTTTCATTCATTAGAGGAGATAACCCCAAGTGTTGTGGATTTATTCTCTCCTCTCCTGAATATTAATCAGTTTTATATTAATTTAGTGATCTTATTTCAAAATTTTTTTCACTGAAAAAAATAGAACATCCCCTTTGAACTAGTTTTATCATTCTACTGGCTTCCTCATTGCTGAATTAAACAAAACTTGACATGAGCTCACTATGTATTTTAGAAGAATTATGTTTTTAATAATTTAAAATTTCTTTGACATATGGAGGCATCGCCCATGGAAAACAATGTTTCTGAGCTTAAACAGAAGTGTAGAAAACCACAGGTTGTTTTAATTTTCTCCCATCTTATAACCCTGCCACAGCACACTTTTTCAACGTAGGAACAAATAGGTCTTTACTAAGTTAATGAAAGACCACAGAGAATATGGGATATAGCAGGAGCTTTTGGAGCAGGTGGACCTGGGGGCTTATGTGGATCCTGTTGTTTACTGATTGTGAGACCATGAAAGTTGCCTACCCTCTGAGCATTAATTTACTTACCTGTGAAATGGGGAAATAAGAGTAGCAAGTGCCATCAACTGTTTGTGTTTTAGTTCTTGTGTTTCCTTCATTCCTTCTTACCTCTAAATAACATGTTGACCATTAGTTCTTGATTTATGCATTTCTACACAAGATCCATTTGCTAAGACAAACAATAAGTTAGCTTTCTTATACAAGTTCTCTCCTGGCTCCCAATACTTTTAGTTTCTGAGTGAGGTACCTGTGGCTCCAAGAAGAATCATTCATAATGATTGGGCGCTGGATTGGACACTTGCTTAAGCAGCATGGCTGCTCATGTGCCCACATAGCAAGGGACTTGGAGGGAACACAGAGCTAAGAGGAGGCATGGGAGTGGAGCAGCCTGTTTGGAATGGTGAAGCTCTGTGTGTGGACTGGATCTGGCAGTGGGTAGCTGAGCTGCCGCCATTGTGTTCATATCTCACCTGAGAGAGCAGCCCATTAACCAAGAAAACCCTAACCCGGCGGCACAATGTTTGTGAAGATGTTGCCCTATACGAGGCTGCCTGGCCGAGGGGTAGAGTAGGGGCTGAGTTAGCCCACACTCCGCTCACCAAACCATGCACCTTGGTTCAGAACTGAGTCTATCCAGAGCGGGGAGGGTCTATAATAAATGTTCACAGGGTACTGTATGGGTCAACTACAGTCTCAGCAACATGGAGCTGTACGTTTTCAGTGGAAGGAGCCAGGCAGGATGGAAAAGACTACACCAGAGTCGGAGATTCCACACCAGGAAAGGAAGTTGCAGTGGGAAGGTACCATAGGACCCTCCAATAACCAATACGTGTGACTCCACAAGACAGTCAGCATGCAGATCCGTGCTACACAGAGTGCCTGGCCATTGATGTCAGCCAGAGAAGCAGTGGCAACAAACAAGAAAGGTTTACAGTCTTGCCTGTCTAAGTGAAGTGGCATGTTGGCCTTTTCTTTCTTCCTGCTCTCTGCAGAAATATACATACAGAAGGTGCTACCATCTAAAGGAAGAAGGAGCAGGGATAGTGATTTGAATTCAACATGCAATTTGAAATGTTAGACAAACTGGAAGTTTTAATAACCAAAAGTGACTGGGAAGTTATGAAATCTGCCTAAACTGTCATTAAGGAAATGAAGGATTTGATATAACACAGTTGAAAGCCAAACTAAAACTGGTGCATGTTTATATCCCACTAAATTGAGACCCATCAGTAAACATAAATAATGTCATCATGCTTTGTTTCAGAAATTTTAATAGTCGAAAACTCTGCAGGGCACGGTGGATCACATCTGTAATCCCTGAACTTTGAGAAGCCAAGGAGGGTGGATCACTTGAGCCCCAAAGTTTGAGACCAGCGTGGGCAACATAGTGAGACCCCCATCTTTACAAAAAATACAAAAAAGTTATCCAGGTATGCTGGCATGCTCTTGTAATCCCAGCTACTCAGGAAGCTGAAGTGGGAGGATCACTAGAGCCCAGGAGATTGTAGTTGCAATGAGCTGAGATCATGCCAGTACACTCTAGCCTGGTGATAGAGTGAGACTCTGTGAAAGAAAGAAAGAAAGAAAGAAAGAAAGAAAGAAAGAAAGAAAGAAAGAAAGAAAGAAAGAAAGAAAGAAAGAAAGAAAGAGAGAGAGAGAGAAGAAAGAAAGACGGACAGACAGAAGGAAAGAAGGAAGGAAGGAAGGAAGGAAGGAAAGAAAGAAGAGAGAGAGAAAGAAAGAAGGAAAAGAAAGAAAGAAAGAAAGAAAGAAAGAAAGAAAGAAAGAAAGAAAGAAAGAAGGAAGGAAGGAAGGAAGGAAGGAAGGAAGGAAGGAAGGAAGGAAGGAAGGAAGGAAAGAAGGAAGGAAGGAAGGAAGGAAGGAAGGAAGGAAGGAAGGAAGGAAAGAGAAAAGAAGGAAGGAAGGGAGGGAGGGAGGGAGGTAAGAAGGAAGGAAGGAAGGAAGGAAGGAAGGAAGGAAGGAAGGAAGGAAGGAAAGGAAGGAGAAGGGGGGAAGGAAAGAAGGAAAGAAAGAAAGGAAAAGGGCCGGGCGTGGTGGCTCAAGCCTGTAATCCCAGCACTTTGGGAGGCCAAGACGGGCGGATCACGAGGTGAGGAGATCAAGACCATCCTGGCTAACACGGTGAAACCCCGTCTCTACTAAAAAATACAAAAAACCAGCCGGGCGAGGTGGCAGGCGCCTGTAGTCCAAGCTACTCGGGAGGCTGAGGCAGGAGAATGGTGTAAACCCGGGAGGCGGAGCTTGCAGTGAGCTGAGATCTGGCCACTGCAACAGAGCGAGACTCATCTCAAAAAAAAAAAAAAAAAAAAAAAAAAAAAAAAGAAAGAAAGAAAGAAAGGAAAGAGAAAGAAAGGAAAGAAAGCTAGCTCACTCAGTGATGTGTGTATATATAATATATATTATGATGTGTAGCTGTATCTCAGGGCTTGACAAACTACAACTAGGCCAACTTCAGCCCATTGCCTGCTTCTGGACTGCCCATAGCTAAAAATATTTTGTACATTTTAAAATGGTTGAAAAACTAAGTAATATGCAATATTTTGTGACAAATAAAAAAGATATAAATGCAGATTCCAGAATCCATAATCCTAAATGTTGTCAATAAAAAATTTATAGAAACTTGTTTTCTTTTTGTCATTTATATTTCTATATAACATCCTCAGTTTTGCTGCTTGGCCTGCAAAGCCTAAAATATTTACAATCTTGCCTTTCCAGAAAAAGTAAAGTTTGCCAAACCCTGCTATATCTCACTGCAGAGACATGTAGGAATCTATAATAACATTCTATTTCTAGAAGGATTATTTGTTTTTCCAAGAGTTTGAATTGCTTTTCTTTTTTCTCGCACCATCTGCCTTTATCACAGACCCTTCATGTGATCAGATATTCTTTCTTTCCCAGAGAACTCTCACAGAGTTCTGATTTTTCCCTTCTCTTATGGTGTCTGGGAAAATGCAGCCCCTGTCCAGGTACACAGGGAACAGTATCTGCTAGGGCTGACAAAAGAAGAAAGCCTTGGGAGCCAGTGTTTCTACTGACAATATAAAGAAAGGAACACTATAGATAAGTTTGATAGTAGACTCATAAGACACGGTTACTCGGTGGGTGACCCACAACAGGCAGCTGCTGTTGGGAGTCTAGGTACAAATACTGTGCCATTTAGCTCCATGGATGAGGTTCAGTATGCTTATGAAACTTCATGAAAGATACATGAATGGGCACTTCTATGAAAGAGTCTCATATTCCAAAATGTAACAAATCACAAAGAGAGAAGTTAGAACAGAAGTGAAACTGAGGGTGACACCTAGGGTCAAACATAGATGGTAATCAAAGGTATGACTGTACACAAGAAATGCCAGAGAAACACAAGGAAGACAAAGAGGGAAAATGATACCCTAAGTAGCACTAACATTTATGGACAAAGAACACATGAGCCAGTGAGATTCTGGAAAAGCAGAGATAAAGGAGGAGAAGGAGAATTCAGGATTTGACTATTGTTTTGTGGATCTGCTGAAACTTTTTCCAAAATGGTACAGATGAATGACAATGTCTACTACTAAAAGCCCTCCAGCCTCAGAGAGCTCTCTGCAAGGCAGGAACCCCACCTGTGGCTTACCTCCTGGATTTGCATGAGGTAGCTCACTTCCAGGGCAAGTCTGCCCTTCTTCCTGGGATCAGTCAGCAGGTGAAATTGTGTTATGGATCCTGGGAGCTGTTTCCGAGGAAGCTGGAGAGGGAGAGGATGGGCCGTGAGAACCCCAGAAACAGGTGCCAAGTAACTAGGGAAAATAATTATTTTTAATTTCTTAATTTTTACTTTTCAAAATCATTTTGAGACAGGGTCTTGCTTTATTGTCCAGGCTGAAGTTCGGTGGTGTAATCAGAGCTCACCGCGGCCTCGACCTCCTGAGCTCAAGGGATCCTCCCACCACAGTCCCATGAGTAGCTGAGACTCCAAGCACATGCCACCATGCCCGGCTATTTTTAAAATTTTTTGTAGAGATGGGGTCTCACTATGCGGGCCAGGATGGTCTTCAACTCCTTGGCTCAAGCAATTCCCCCACCTTGGCCTCCCAAAGTTCTGTGATTACAGGTTTGAACCACTGTGCCACACCTAGAAAAAATAATTAATAGCTAATACTTCATGAACACTTTCTATGTGCCTAGCAATGGTTATTGTGGCAGATTGGGCATTCATTTGTTTGTTTTTGAGACAGAGTCTTGCTCTGTTGCCCAGGCTGGAGTGCAATGATGTGATCTTGGCTCACTGCAACCTCTGCTTCCCGAGATCAAGTGATTCTCAGTGATTCTCCTGCTTCGGCCACCCAAGTAGCTGGGACTACAGACGTGCACCACCATGCTCAGCTAATTTTTTGTATTTTTAGTAGAGACAGGGTTTCTCCATGTTGACCAGGCTGGTCTCGAACTCCTGGCCTCAAGTAATCTGCCACCTCGGCCTCCCAAACTGCTGGGATTACAGGCGTGAGCCACCATGCCCGGCCTCATATCTGGACCAGGCCCTGAGCATTTATTCATTTATTTAACAGACACATGCTAGATGCCAGGCATTGTTCTAAGCATGCACTTTACAATTATTATTTAACCCTCTTGATTTCTTTGAGAGATAGATACTACTATTACCTCCATTTTACAAACTGCACATGGTTAGTAAAGGCTGGGCTGGGATTTAAACTGTACCTTCTTCTGTTTCTCATTAACTGTATTCTGGGCCCTTGGATAAATCCTTCACATAAACAGGCTCAATTGAGCCTCATCATAGCCCTGTCTACTACTTAGCTGTCCTGTTCTACCAGCAAGGAGATGGAGGCTCAGAGAGGTAAAGTAGCCTGCACAAGATCACTCTGCTAGGTGGTGGCAAGGCTGGGATATAAACCACAGTCCCACCCTAACCATCACACCACACTGCCTTAATTTAAGGACCCAGGTTGGTGGGTTGGGTCTCCTCCAACCTGCTCAATCCTGTGTCAAGGAGAGCTCAGCGTCAGTCAGAGGCTCTGAATCACTCAACCACTGGAGATATTGTGAAAAATAACTCACCCAACCTCTGCTAATTCTGATACCTAATCCAGAAAGCAAGGTCAAGGAAATAAATGGTAAAGCCAACAAAATTGAGATGTCATAGCACTAGGCTGTGAAGAAATACCACCTCTGGAGATCAAATGTAAATTTTTCTTTAAAAAGGTAATACTAATGATTTGGAAGTAAGAAAAACAGGGAGCCTGATGGGATGCAGGTGAGCCAACGATTTGAGGTTCTCACATCTTCTACGTTGGAGTTGGGGTGTTTGCCAACGTGGGGATGGCATCAGGTCCCTGGCTATTCCACTTCCTAGGAGTAAACTTGAGCATATTATTTATTTGACTTCTTTGGGCTTTAAACTCTGTGTTGGGCATGAGTAGACCCTACCCTTGCCCTCACCTCCAGGTTTTGTGCTTGGGTGACTCTGGAACCTAGACAGTGAGAATCTGCAGCCAGTTTCTCATGCAGCACTCCGACATCAAAACCATCTTTCGTACAAGTACAAAGTACAAGACTTGCAACAGACAAATGTACCACCAGGCCTGGTTCTTACTTGGTCCTGGGCTTGAGTGGGCCAAGAATGGGCAGTTAGGCTGAGATTTGGGCAGGCAAGGCCCAGCACTGTCTATCCACCTTTTAGCCTGCAGGCTGTAGGAAATGTTATCATGTATTTTATTGCCACCCAAAAAACTATCCGCCACATTTTCCTGAACCACCAGCCTAGAACCACAGTCTGGTGTATAGTAGATCTTCAATAAATACACCTTGAATTTTTTTCCAGAAGGAAGATATTTCAATTACCTTAAGCTTCTCCTAGCGAACCTATACTAATCCCTAACAATGACTGTTTTACTCTCAAGTGCTTACAAATTACCCTATTAATAATATATCCTATAATTCCAGCCACAATTGTTTACAATTCAGCAGCCTGTAGTTTGAGAGAGTCTAGCTCTCCAGTCTTGAAAATCTCAGCCGAGTGCGGTGACTCACACCTGTGATCCCAGCTGTTTGGGAGGCCAAGACAGGTGGATTACTTCAGGAGTTTGAGACCAGCCTGGCCAACATGGTGAAACCCCATCTCTAGTAAAAATACAAAAATTAGCCAGGTGTGGTGGTGGGCACCTGTAATCCCAGCTACATGGGAGGCTGAGGTGGGAGAATAGCTTAAACCTGGGAGGTGGAGTTTTCAGGGAGCTGAGATAGTGCCATTGCACTCCAGCCTAGGCAACAGAGAAAGACTCCATTTCAAAAAGAAAGAGAGAGAGAGAGAGAGAGAGAGAGAGAGAGAGAGAGAGAGAGAGAGAGAAAGAAAGAAAGAAAGAAAGAAAGAAAGAAAGAAAGAAGAAAGAAAGAAAGAAAGAAAGAAAGAAAGAAGAGAGAGAGAGAGAGAGAGAGAGAAAGGAAGGAAGGAAGGAAGGAAGGAAGGAAGGAAGGAAGGAAGGAAGGAAGGAAGGAGGGAGGGAGGGAGGGAGGGAGGGAGGGAGGGAGGGAAGGAAGGAAGGAAGGAAGGAAGGAAGGAAGGAAGGAAGGAAGGAAGGAAGGAAGGAAGGAAGGAAATCTCAATGTTATTTGTTCATTTGTTGTTTTGTTTTTTTTTCCATTTTATCCACGAAGATCATCCAGAGTAGTTCAACAGTCGCGTTTTAAAATTCTCTCAGTATCCTGGGTGCAAACTCGGGAAAAGTAAAAAGAAAATATATGTTGTATGGACATATTGTGCACAAATCCCACAGACACTGTTTCTATTCCTTGTGGCTAAGAGTCTATATATACATTTGGTCACCTGCACATTTAGGAAGTGGAATTTCCACCACTCTGTATTGTGTACCATATGCTGTTTGACATCATGCATGGCTGCCCTGGAATACAATAACACCTACCTGTTAAATTAAAGTGATCCAAAAAACCATGTTGAGGTAACTGTTGAGGTGCCTTCCATCACCTCATTCATTACAAAAGTCTGTCACCTGCAGAAACTGGTTTTGGCATAGAGCAGTTAATATAGATGTATATTTACAAATCATTTTGACCCTTTGCAAATTACAGGACAGCAGAACCAATTAGTTGTTTATTAGCTTAACGTGCCTGCCCTAAAACATGTATTACCAAGTAAGTCCTGATTTTTCAAAATGTTACTTTTCACCAAAGATGAATCTGGCAGGCAATCAAATTGCTCTAGGTGTTTGGAGAAAAATAGAAAGATCAAATCAAGAGGCAATGATGTTAATCTGAGCCAAAGGTCTGCTGCGCAGCATAATAATTGCTCGTTTCTGCTTTTTCACTCTTGGGTGAGTGATGGCTTAGCTCCTGAGCAGTTGGGAGATGACAGGGGTTGGGTTTCAGGAGATAATAAGGTCTGGACCAAGGAAATCAGTTCTGGACCACCCCAGGATGATTTTCCAGGTAGAGTCCCTGGGGCTCAGCTGCAGTGACTGCTCATTGGCTTCAGAAAGAGATAATCTTAGCATAGCACAATGGACTTCTTCCAAATTACTGTAAAGCAGAGAAGGTGTGTTGGGGTGGGTGGGGATGAAATTGTAAATGGTGTGGTCAAGGTAGGCTTCCTTGAGAAGGTGACATTTAACTCAAAATATGAAGGAGGTGAGAAGCAAATCCAAGTGGCTCACGGGGGGAAGGGCATTCCAGGCAGATGGATTAGCAAGCACAAAGACTTGGAGGAGGGAATGTGCCTGGAGTGTTCAAGGAAACCAATGTGACTGAAGTTGGGGAGCGAGGAGGAGAGAAGCAGATCAGTTTAGGATACTGCAGGCCGAGTCATGTAGAGCCCTGAAGGGAATTGTAAGGACTTTGACTCTTAATAAACTGGAAGCCTCTGAAGGATTTTGAGCCCAAGAACGGCTCTTGAGTTCGCCATGTCTAAGTCTTCTTCTCGACTGCACTATTTGCTGCTTGACAGGAAGAGTACTTTGTCCCATGACCTCCCTTGCTTCCCTCAGGCAAGTACTTTAGCTCTAGACTTTTAACACTTTTGCCTCGCCCCTCTCTATGACTGGGTGCAGTGAAGTAGCACCTCATCAGCACTGTCTTCCTTCTTTCACTGAAGACACTGAAGTCCGTGGTCCCTTATTTTTCAGTATTTCATTTCTTGCTGTGGAAAAATTGCTTTTTTTAAATGACGTTGATGTAGAAGTTTCTAGTCCTTACCAAATCTTGCAAAGCTCCTAGAATCATCATTCCGCCTCGGCAGCCCCTTCCCAACTCACAGATTCTCACCTTTCATTGGCTCAGGCTGGTGTTTCCTCCTGTGCAGCTTCCCCCTCTCAGCCTGGAGATCCAACAAGAGATGCAAAGTGAGTGATTTGTATTTGGGGGGAACTCCAGCCTGGGTACCCTGCACCAGATGTACTCATTGAGCAGCTACTATGTGCTAGACCCTGTGTTGGGTCCTGAGGATTTCGCAGAAAATAAGGCAGACATGGTTCCTGTCTTTGGTAAGCTAACAACTGTGTAGGAAAGACGCTGATAGACCACACTCAGGTGAGCAGGGCGTTGGGCTCCTGTAGCAGAGGGTATCGGTCCTAGATTAGTCATGGCAGGGGTGTCACAAAAGTGTTCTCTTAGGGCTTGTGAGTCCCCAAGGTGCCCGTGGCCCACAGTAGGTGCTCGAAACACATTTGCCAAACACACAAAAAGGCTTGTGCAGCAGCATACACAGAGGAGAACTGACCTCTTCAAATACTCGGGTCTGGAACAGAGCTCAGAGATCCTGATTTCTTATCCTTAAGCAGAAGAGAAAGAGAACATGAAAATAGCCTACCCCTAGAAATCCATGAAGACACACTAAGTGATAACACATTTTCTCTCTCTCTCTCTTTTTTTTTATCTTTAACTTTTTTTAAAAAAAAAAAAAAGAAAAAAATTCTGGATATTTTATTGTTATATTCTTTCCAGTGTTATATTTTTCCTATTGTATTTTGTTAATTAAAACACTTTTCATAACATGAAAGTAATGCAAAAACATGTTCTCAATATAAATGTTTAAAATAAATTAGCCAGGACAAAGCTTCCTTTGTACCCTCCCTATAAATTGATCTCCTTTCCCCAACATGACAGCGACTTCTAGTTTGGTAAATAGCCAGTAAATCTCATTTTTTTTTCCTCTACCAAATCAAAGAGATTAGGGACCACACATTTTTTTCTCTTTCAGTTCAAATTCTTCATAAGTCACTCCACTACTTTTTAACAATTATCTTACAACTTATTAGACATTTAATCATGCACATTATTTTATATTATTTTGTTTTTATTTTTGTCATGTAAGTTGAATTTATTCAATTTTTTTCAACTTGTCATTTATTTTTCAGTTAATAAAGTGTCCTAGAGATCTTCCTACAATTATCTTACAATTTATTAAGACATTTAATCATGCATACGATTTTACATTATTTTGTTTATATTTTTTGTCATGTAAATTGAATTTATTAGTTTTTTTCAACTTGCCATTTATTTTTCATTGAATAAAGCATCCTAGAGATCTTTCTACATCAGTAGAGAAGTCCACTTTATTCTTCTTGCTGCCTATTTAGTAATTTGAAATATTTCATCATGTAATTGCTTTTCTAAATTTTTATTTTAAGTTCAGGGGTACCTGTGCAGGTTTGTTATATAGGTAAATTTGTGTCATGGGGGATGTGTTATACAGATTATTTCATCACTCAGGTATTAAGCCTACTAGTCATTTAGTCATTTTTCCTGATCTTCTGCTTTCTCACATCCTCCACTCTCCAGTAGGCCCCAGTGTGTGTTGTTCCCCTCTATGTGTCCATGTGTTCTCATCATTTAGCTCCCACTTATCAGTGGCAACATGCGGTATTTGGTTTCCTGTTCCTCATGCACACTATTTTAAACATCAAATCATATGGAACGGCTTTTCATGAGAAGCATCCACGTCAGACATACTGCTGTCTCCCCACCCTAAGTCCTATTGCCCAGAGCAAGCTTTTTCAAACCATTTTTTATTCAGTCCTTCTGGTGGTTACATCCTTATCCCTACAAAATATGTTCATCTCTCTATTTCTTGATTTATAATTTATTGACTTCCTGCCATGATAGGTGAGAATTTAGCTAACTCACTCCTCCCTTTGTATTGATTAGATATCTAATTTTTAAAAATAACATACATCTTCATTTCTTTTTTCATTCACCTTGCACAGACTGTCTTAACTTCCCATTTTATAGAATGAGAAAGTTCACATTCCTCACTTCCACCTACCCATGCCTGTAGCTGTATTTTTACTTTTTCATCATCAGATTCACTCTGGTTGCACCCTATTCTATAACTAGACCAATGTCTTCCATGCTTGGGCTATGGATCGATTCTGAAGTTTGAAAACCAATGAACGTTATTCTGATTATGTAGATAATGTTCAATGTGAAGCTGAGTCATTTTCTGAGATTACATTTTTCTCTTTGTGGTTTCAATGTCACAATCTCTGAGTCACTCCAAGAAAAATGTCCAAATGGAGTTGCCTAATACTTAACCAGTCGATCAAAATCATGCCATGTATTTATTTGCATCACACATTTGCCCATTTGCATTGGGCTTTCTGCTACAGTTTTTCATTTTTCCTGGCATTTCTGATGGACTCAAGGAGTTTTTTTAACAGATCATTTAAGAGCAAAATTAGGCTTTTTTAAACACAAGCCCTGTACAAGAGGAAACACTTTTCTGGAAAAATAACTCCTCTCCCTTTTTTTCTGCCTCCTCAGTATAGTATAGCAGTTAAGAACTCAACCTCACCAGCTTGGCCAATATGGTACAAACTCTTCTCTACTAAAAATACAAAAATTAACCGGGCTTAGTGGTGCATGCCTGTAGTCCCAGCTACTCTGAAGGCTGAGGCAAGAGAATCCCTTGAATCCTGGAGGCGGAGGTTGCAGTGAGCTGAGATCACATCATTGCACTCCAGCATGGGCGGCAGAGCGAAACTCCATCTAAAAAAAAAAAAAAAAAAAAAAAAAAAAAACCTCAACCTCTACCATGAGATTGCTTGGGCTCAAATCTCAGATCAGCCACATATGGCTGTGCAACTTTGGCACATTACTTAACCTCTCTGTGTTTGTTTCCTCACCTATAAAATGGGGCGATTGTCATTATACCTACTCAGAGGGTTGTTATGGGCACTTAATATTGGTTCAACCCAGAACAGTACCTGGCACATGTAAGTACTACTTTGGTGTTGGTTATTACCATTTTCCTGGGATAAATAGATTGAACAGAATCTACTCATCTGCATTGCTCCACCAACAGCAGGGAATCACTCAGGTCATGGTTACCACTGCTCTGTTAGTCCCCCAGAATCTTCAGGAACCTTAGGGAGGACTGAGGCAAAGCCAGTGATGCAGTTAATGGAGCCTCTACCACGGAACAAGATTTGTGGCCTCTGATGACAAACCTTGGGCCTGACTTCCTACTGGTTGATGAAGGTAGTCAAAACCTTAAGGAATAGATGTTCTAGAATATCCCCAAGATGAGCCACATGGGACAGCCATTAGCACTTAACAGCAGCAAGTGCCTACTGAGTGCTCACATACATAATCTCACTTTGTCCTCCCAAGAGCCTTGTGGGCTATTAGACTCATTTTACCAATGAGTAAATGGAACTCAGAGAAGTAATTGTCCCAAATTCTTGAACGAGTAAGTGGTAGAGGTAGAATTCAAACTTAGGTCTTTAAATCTGAAAACCAATGTCCTCAATCCTGATGTTATAGCTCAACATCCTCAAAGGGTGGTCTTTTAATTCCTAGGATAAGAAGGGGACTTCCTAAGATCCTTTAAGGGATTGGCAAGGTTGAAACTATTTCAGAATAAGAAGAAGATATGGCTGGGCATCGTGGTGCACATATGTAATCCCAGTTACTCAGGAAGCTGAAGTGGGAGGATTGCTTAAGCCCAGGAGTTTGAGACCAGCCTGGGCAATACAGCAAGACTCCATCTCAAAAAAAAAAAAAAAGATATGATTTGCTTTTTTCAATGTGTTGGAATTTGCACTTATGAGGCAAAAACAATGGTAGGTAAAACTGTTGGAGCCTGACCAAAAAGGAAGGCTGTAGCTCAGTACTCATTGTATTCATCACCACTCACTCACAGGGGAAGAAAATGCTAGCCTCGCTTAAAAATGTCCCTGATGAAGCCATAAAAAGCCATCAGTTTTATTAAATCTCAAACCTTGAGTACTAGGTTTATACACTCTGTAACCAAGTGAGAACTACGCATTGAGTACCTCAACCAGAGTGTGCTGGTGGTCTCAAGCAAAGGCATTTGTGTGACTGAGTTGCGAGCTGAACTAGCTGCTTTTTTCCATGAAACACCATATTTACTTGAAAGAATGACAGGTAAATTACGGTTATTCAGGCTTGGGTATTTGGCAGACATTTTCTCAAAAATGAGCTAAGTGAGCCTGTCACTTCAAAGAAAGCAACTGACAGTGTTTGTTGCCAAGGATAAAAATTCAAGGTTTCAAGTGATAATTATGATTTTGGAAAACTTGTGTCTGGCCCTGTGAGCCAATGTGATTTGTTTTTATACTGTGTAATGAAATGTGCCAACTTTAGAAGACATGCGTAACTCAGTGAAACAATACTTTCCAAATGACCAATGAATGATGGTACAAAGTTATGCCTGGCTAAAAGACCCATTCAACATGTAGGATTAGAAAAATGGATTTTCATGTAGTAGAGCATGAAAAGTTAATACGGTTTCAGATTCCACATTGCAACTAGCCTTTAAGAAACTACCACGTGTCGAGTTTTGGTGTAGTATCAAAGAATATTCATAGTTATTTCAAAGGCTATTAAAATACTACTCTATTTGTCAAACTTGGTGTGAGGCTAGATTTTCATCATATACTTCAACTCTAACAACATTGGGCAACAGATTAAATGCAGAAGTAGATATAAAAATCTATCTCTCTTCTCTTGAGCCAGATATTAAAGAGACTTTCAAAAGTGTAAAAACAATTCTTCTCACAATTTTTTGTTCTGGAAAATATAGTTACTTTTATATAAATTTTTATGTTAACATGAAATTAAGTTTATCATTATTTTCAAATGAATTTTAAAATAAATATTTTATGATTTTGGGGGGTTAATTTCTGATATAGGAAATATTAAATAGATGTAACTCACATAAACAAAATTTCAATAATTTGCAGAAGTGTAAAGGAGTCCTGAGACCAAAAAATTTGAGAGGCCTCTGCTATAGCTGTATTTTAATTCTGTTAACTAACTTCAGATGGTTGAGGAGAGAAACTAAGAGAGCTATTTCCATACTTTCATCAGAAGATTTCCTTCTAGTTCTGTCTTTTCTTCTCCAGTGGCAAATGAAACAGTCCCTTGGTGGGTTCTGGTATCTTTTTGACTTCTCTTTAGTTGCAGCTAAGATAAGTCATTGTTCCGTCATCACTGGGATGTAAGAGGCAACATGAGATTTCAGCAGGCACTGAAAGAGACATCTTTGATTAAAATGCAACCCTGCTGGTATAAAGTTGGACAGAGCCTGGAGGAATCATAGCATCTTGTGTCTTTGTTCATGAAAACTGACAAAGCTTAGCTACCACTCCACAAAAAGTTGAGATCTGTGGTGATATTCTTCAAATGTGAGATGAAGGAAGTTGCCAAAAAACTGAGATTTTTGACCAAGTTTTTGGTGGATTGGAATTTAAATGTATAAATTATCCACCTTCTAACCTATAATTAAAGACACTGTGGGTGAGGATGGAGCATTTAGGGGAATGGAAGGGTCTAGTGGGCTATCAGTGAACAAACATTTCTCTTGGCCATGCCCTGGCTTGGTTCTTGGAAATGGAGACATGGGCACTTAAAGGGAGGCTGGGTTATGTGGCCATGAATGTTTTTGTTTGTTTGTTGTTTGGCCAAACTCACATCCATTCCTCCTTTTTCTGGTAACAGTGCTCTTAATTTTTTTTTGGAGGCGGGGGGGAGTTGTCATGTCACCCTGTCCTAAGTCCATCTGGTTTGGGTGGAACTGACTTCAGCCTAGCAGGACCAGCAAGTGACCTAGGAATGACCTTGAAGATTATCATTAGGCATCTGGCGCTTAGACTAAGGCAGTGGTTCTTGACAGGAACATTTGGTGATGCCTGAGACATTTTTGGTTAGGAGATCAGGGAAGCACAACCAGATCTAGCAGGTGATATCTGGAATGCTGCTAAACACCTTGCAATGCACAGGACAGCCCCTACAACACAGAATTACCCAGTCCCAAATGTCAAGAGTACCAAGGTTGAGAATCCCTGATCAAAAGGTAAAGGGGACTAAGTGCGGTGGCTCATGCCTGTGATCCCAGCACTTTGGGAGGCCAAGGTGGGTGGATCACTTGAGGTCAGGAGTTCAAGACCAGCCTGGCCAAAATGGTGAAACCCCATCTCTACCAAAAATACAAAAATTGGCCAGGTGTGGTGGCGCAAGCCTGTAGTCCCAGCTACTCTACTCAGGAGGCTGAGGCAGGAGAATCGCTTGAACCCAGGAGGCAGAGGTTACAGTGAGCCAAGATTGCACCACTGCACACCAGTCTGGGTGACAGAGCAAGACTCCAACTAAATAAATAAATAAATAAATAAATAAATAAAAGGGAAACCGTGGAAGAGTTTTAAGCAGAGGAGCAATAGGATCTAAACTGATGTATGTATGGTATTTTTGTTGTATGTATGGCTGTTGTTTACTTTTTATAAAATAGAGATGGGGATCTTACTATGTTGCCCAGGCTGGTCTCCAATTCCTTGGCTCAAGTGATCCTCCTGCCTTGGACTCCCAAAGTGCTGGGATTACAGACATGAGCCACAGCACCTAGCTAACTGATCACTTTAAAGTGTGGTCAGGTCCCAGGTAGAAACAGATTTTTAAGACATAAGAAGGGAGCAGGAGGTAAGCCAGTGGGCTATTGCAATAACTTTAGAGAGGGAAGACTCTAGGAGTCTGATTGTTTTTGTAAAGGTAAGATTGTTGCATGTAAAGGTAAGAGAGAATGAGCTCAAGAGACATCTGGGTTTCTGCCTTTAACCTTTGGATGGACAGTGATCCCCTTTAGGATGAAAAGTTTAGTGATGGGGAGAGGGTGATTCTGATTTTAAAAGTGTTGAGTTTGCAGCTTCCTTTGTAACACTCAACTGGGGGTGTTACAAGGGCCACTGAATGCACTGCCCTAGAACTCATGAGGGATATCTAGTCTAAATACTTCCATATATATGGAACTATACTTTTTTGATCAGGAAATAGTCAAACATGTACATTCTAACCACTGCTAACTCTAACAGAGGCAACCAGAGAAAGGCCATTAGCTAAGGTTCTGTGTGACAGATGAACTGATGTTAAAAGTCTGAATGCAACATCGGGAGGTCACTGCCAGTCTAATTAGGCACAGATAGAGTTTATTGGATCGTGGAAAGCCAGTTGCATGTAACCGTCATTTCAACCCCCTCTCCTTCCATTTCTGACTTGTCATCTGGTTTTGAGTGAACATTAAAGTATCCTTTCATAAATGGTGACCTTTAGAATTTGAAATGCTGGTTTCTGGCTAATTTCCATTTCAGCCTTGGGGCTGCTGCTTGAAGCTCTTGACTAGTTTCTAGCCCTGTGCTCTCAACCATAATTTGGAAAAGGGCAATGTTGTTTTCGTCCTTAAAATGCCCATCATTCAGATGAAGGATCATCATTCGTAATTGTGCGACCACACACTGGGGATGAAAAATATACTAGGTACTGAGCTTATTCTAATAACAAGACCAGACCCCGCCGGGCACAGTGGCTCATGCCTATAATCCCAGCACTTTGGGAGGCTGAGGTGGGTGGATCGCTTAAAGTCAGGAGTTTGAGACCAGCCTGGCCAATATGGTGAAACTCTGTCTCTACTAAAAATACAAAAATTAGCTGGGCATGGTGGTGCATGCCTATAATCCCAGCTACTTGGGAGGTTGAGGCATGAGAATCACTTTAACCTGGGAGGCGGAGGTTGTAGTGAGCCGAGATCAAGACTGCACCACTGCACTCCGGCCCGGGTGACAGAGCAAGACTCTGTCAAAAAAACAAAACAAACAAAAACAGATCCAGTTTGTTCTGGAGAATTTGGGAACATTTTGTCTGAGGTCACAACAGAACAGTAATATGGTTGTATAACCTAGAATTCATTCAGTTGGAAGTGACAGAAAACTAAATTCTAATTGACTTAAAACTGGGGAGATGGAAAGAGAGAAAAAGTCCTATAGGTTCATATACTGAAATAATAGAGGCATGGCTATATGCGGGAACCAAATTCACAAGGACACTATATCTCTCACCATTGTTTCCTCTGCTTCTTCTCTGTTGACTCCATTTCAGAGTAATGAACAGGATACTCAGGGATTCAAGATGGGGAACAGCAGCTCCCAGGGTTATATTCTGTTTTGTTGTTGGTTGTTTGTTTGTTTGAGACAGGGTCTCACTCTGTCACCCAGGCTGGAGTGCAGTAGTAGAGTCTCAGCTTGCTGTAATCTCCACCTCCTGAGCTCAAGTGATCCTCCTACCTCAGCCTCTGGAGTAGCCAGGGAACTACAGACAGGCACCACCATACCCAGCTAATTTTTTTGACTTTCTTTTTTTTGGTAGAGACAGGGGTCTTGCTATGTTGCCCAGGCTGCTGTCCAACTCTTGAGCTCAAGTGATCCGCCCCCTACCTCAGCCTTCCAAAGTGCTAATATTACAGGCATGAGCCACTGTGAACAGGAGGGCTATATTCTTGAACCCAGCACAACAGCATGAGTTTCTTTCCCAGCAGGCAAAGGTCTCAGTGCATTTTATTGGCTTCAATTAGGTCACATGTCCGTTATTGAACCAATCACTGCAGACAAAGGCTGATTGGTTTAGGTCCCAGTCATGTGATTCAATCTTGGAGTGGGAGGGGCATAGATCCCCAAAGATAATTATGATGATAAATGACAACCATTATTGATCAGTTGCTACATGTTCTGACCAGCGTGAATGCTTTTTTCATGTGCTTCTCACGACAACACTTTGAGATAGGTGCTATTGTCCTCACTCTTTTAATGATGAGGAAAACGAAACTATAACGACATTAACTAACTTGCTCAGGACCCACAGCCAGTAAACAACAAAACCAAGGTGTAGACAGAGGTGACTGTCACCTTTCCATAGACCCACAGATGGTAAACAATGGAGCCACTGTGCAAATTCAGGCAGGCTTTCACCAGAGTGTAGGCTCTACACCACTACTCTACGACACCATGCTAAGTTAGGGTAGGGTTACCAGGTGTCCACTGTAACTCAGCAGTTTTCAGTGACAGCAGGCTTTCAAATATGACTTTATTTTTCCTCACAACAACTTTAAAGGAGACCGGACCAGGAAGCATGATCTCCACTTTCCCGTGAGGACATCGAGGTTCAGGTTGAGTGATTTGCTCTAGGTCATACATGAATTAAACAGTGAAACAGGGACTAGACTCCTATGCCCGCCTTTTCTGGTCCTGCAGTAATATATCCTGAGCGCTTAGTGAACGTTTAGGAGGCCACACAGCCTGAAGAGTCACCCTGGGCTTATTGTGGGCTAATCCTCCACCCACACTTATCCGCTTGTGCAGCTTCTTCATTATTTCTTCTTTTTTTTTTTTTTTTTTTTTTTTTTTTTTTTGAGACGCAATCTTACGCTCAGATAATTTTTGTATATTTAGTAGAAATGGGGTTTCACCATGTTGGCCAGGATGATCTTGATCTCTTGACCTTGTGATCCGCCCGCCTCAGCCTCCCAAAGTGCTGGGATTACAGGCGTGAGCCACCGCGCCCGGCCTCATTAACTTTCCTTTTGTGATTGTCACAGGTGGACATGACAGTCCCAAGAACGCGGACACCAAGTTGCTCTCAAAAATGTAAACTGTAAATTAAGTTGTTTATGAAACAATTTATCCACATTGAATTTACCTTTTATTAAACTCACACACACACGTATGTATGTGTGTTACATATTTATTTATGTACATATGAACAGATCTATTTCTGAACCTTCTATTCTTTCTTTTAATCTATATTTCTAATTTCTATTTCTGAGATACTACCACACTCTCTTTTGAATTCATGTAGCTTCACAAGATTTTTTTTTTTTAGACAGAGTCTCACTCTGTCGCCCACGCTGGGAGTGCAGTGGCCTGATCTCAGCTCACTGCAACCTCCACCTCCTGGGTTCAAGCAATTCTCCTGCCTCTGCCTTCCGAGTAGCTGGGACTACAGGCACGCACCGCCACTCCTGGCTAATTTTTCGTATTTTTAATAGAGACGAGGTTTCACCGTGTTAGCCTAGATGGTCTCGATTTCCTAACCTTGTGATCTGCTCGCTTTGGCTTCCCAAAGGGCTCTTAATACTAGAAGAGCACCTTCTTCTCTGCTATTCTTCTTTACCAAACATCTGAGTTCTTATTATTTGGTTTTGCTAGCAAATATTCTGACTATTCTGTCTCGTTGTAGGATATTGAGATATTAATTTAAAAATGTAATTAACAGGCTTATTTGGGGATGATCGACATCTTTAGGATATTGAGACTTCACATTTAACAACGTAATATATCTCCCATTTATTAAAATCTTCTTTTAGGTTGTTTAGAGAAATCTTAACATTTTCATTATTCAAGCCTATGCATCGATGTGTACATTATTTCTAGGTAGTGTTTAATGTTTTTTGTTTACTCACATTAATGGGTGGTGTTTTCCAAGATATTTTCTAAGAGCCTGGTATGACTGGTAGGTGAGAAAGCTATTATAGATCTATAGTTATTTATAAGCTGCTGAAACTTTCTTACATAGTTAATTTCATTTGCTTTTCCAGGTAAAACAATCATAACATCTGCAAATAATAGGCAGAATATTTTTGCCTCCACTTTTTTTTTCTTTGACTGAAGTTTAGAGAATAATGTTAAATAATGGTAGTGCTCAAAGACCACCTTGCTTTTAGCTGTAATGGATATCTCATGAACAGTGTTTCTCAAAGTGTGATCACAGATCTGGGTATACATCCCAGAATTTATACAAACCTGGTCATCTGCATTTTAGCAAACTCCTAGGGTGGTTCCTGTCTACACTTAAGTGAATAACTCCTCCAGGTTTTCACCAAGAAGCATGATATTTGTTATTGGTTTAGATAGGTTTATCTTTATCATACTATCAAGACTTCTGTCAATGTCTGCTTAACTAAGAATTCCCATTAGGTATGGAGATTTACATTTTTTGATAATTATTGAGATTATAAGTTTTATCCTCTTTGGATTATTAACAGGATAAGTTATGTTAATGGATTTCATATTAGCCTTTCTACCTTTCCCTCTTGTAATAATTCTTTTGGGGCAATTTTGTTTTTGATTGTATAATGCTGAAGTGGATTTGCTAACATACAATTTAGGATTTTTCTATATACTTGTCAATGAAATTTTCTTGTGGTTTGCCTTTTGTGTATTATTTTTGTTAAGATTTGAAATTTGAGTTGTGGTAACTTGCTGAAATGATTTTCTATGCTCTGACATAGACTAAATAGCATGGGAATTTTCATATAAAACCCTCTGGGCCTGGGGCCTTTTTGAAAGTAGTTCTTTGACAATTTCTCTCACATCTTATTTGCCTATTTCTTGCCTATTTCTCTCACATCTATTTGCCTTTTTCTAGAGTCATTTTTGTTCATAGAAATGTAAAAATGTTTTAGACTAGGGTTAAATAGTATGATTGCTTATAATTCGTTTTATTCCAAATATGTCTTTTTTCTTCTCTATTTTCTCAACTTGTCTCCAGCTGCATTTATAATTGGTGTCATTTCTTCCAAGATGGTGCCATTAAGTTGTCTTTCAGTCTTTAACTTTCAGGCTTTGAATTTTCATCTCTTTCATGAGTTTCTTAACGCATTTTTTAAGAATCTTGGAAGAGCAGTTTGAAGGCAGCCAACCAAATGCCATTATGAGCAACACGTTTTTGCTCTTGGGATTTTTTTAACCTAGATCTAAAAATCTCATCTTGTTGAGGTTGGCATGCTTTAATGTGAAGAGGTCCTTCTGGAATCCTAACTACTATCTAACAAAGTCACTAGACCTTGCAGATAAGTGTCATCTGCCAATGTGATTAACTAGCTTGCCATTTCAGTTCTCAGCAAATCATTGATAAAATCATTGAAGGGGAAAGGTTGAAGGACATAGCAGTGTGGTAAAGAATTAGCCAAACATCTAGCGGTCTTGCCTTACAAACACAGGAATTACAACTTGGTTTTGTGGGATTCCCATCAAAAAAAAAAAAAAAAAAAAAAAAGGAAAAAGAAAAGGAAGAATTAGCTGAACATCATCACTATCAGAAGAGACACCAGAGTGTGACCTCGCCTCGGGTTCACTGAGCTCAATGGAAAACCACATTCCCTAACACAAGCTGAGTAAATGTTGTTCACTCCTGTGATTCACACTCATCAGGACTTACTCTGGGAAGGGCATTGAGCAGGTCTTGGACATGCAAAGCCAAAAAGATGTGGCCCCTCCCCTCAGGGACTTTGAGTATGAGGAAAATCCTTTCTTAGTTATGTGGTCTCCAATATCACAAGATTACCAAAACCAGTTTTTAAATAATTACAAACACAGATTGTTTAAGGTCCCTCTTCAAAGACTCTAAGAGTAACCTGTTTACTGCATCTAGTGAAACTATTCAAAAATAGAAAAATAAGTAATAATACCCCCTACTCTATTCTCACCCTGCCCCAACTCATCCCCTTCCAAAGTAACTATCATTAACTGCTAAATGTGCTTCCTCTTCTATCCTCAAAACATACACACGTACATGCCCAGGAGAAGAGGCATCATTTGCTTTTGTTTAAATTGAATCAGAGCCAGACGCAATGGCACACAGCTTTAGTCCCAGCTATTTAAGAAGCTGAGGCAGGAGGAGTTCAAGTCTAGCCTGGGTAACATGGTGAGACCCTGTCTCTAAAAATAATAGTAGTAATAAAAGTTTTTCGAAGTGTAAAATAAATAATTTTATATCAAATTGAGGATATGTGTATATATGTGTGTATATACATGTATGTATATATATATATACACATGCATATGTGTGTGTATATATGTATATATACACATATTATCCTCAATTAGATATATAATTGTGTGTGTGTGTATATATATACACGTGTATATATATATATAAAATGAAATTACACTGTCGATATTAGCCTGCCACTTGCTTTTCAATACACCATGGTTATCCTTCTGGTTCTATAGGTACTGATTTTTTTTTTTTTTTTTTTTTTGAGACAGGGTCTCACTTTGTCACCCAGGCTGGAGAGCAGTGGTGCGATCTCAGGTCACTGCCACCTGCACCCACTAGGCTTAAGCAATCCTCTCACCTCACCTTCCCAGGTAGCTGGGACCACAGGCACATGCCACCATGCCCTGTATTTTTTTGTAGTTTTGGTAACGATGGGGTCTCCCCATGTTGCCCAGGCTGGTCTTGAACTCCTGAGCTCAAGCAATACCTAACTTGATTTTTTCAATAGCTACATAATGTTCCATAGAACAGAATTACTTCAGTTTATTCAACATGCCTTTGTTCATGGGCATTCATCTTGTTTCCAATTTTTATTGCTGTCATTGTCATTCTTGTCACATGTTCCATGACAACGTATGTCCTTATACACTAATGCTTTTATTTTTCTGGCTAGACTACCAAAAGCAATATTGCTGGATCAATAAGGTTATGGGGTTATAATCTTAATAGATATTGACAGGTTATTATCCTAAAGGATTGTAGCAAGGGGAGTGATTATCAGACAAACATCTTGATTATTAAATGAAGGAGATATATCTATCTATATATATATATATATATAAAATATATAAATTCTAAGACTTTGCTTTGAAAGAAGATCCCCTAGAATGGATTGGAAGCACAAAGAGCAGCCCCAAATTTCAGTCATTCCTAGTACGGTCCTCTGTTGCCATCGCCATGCTGGCCCCCAGAGGACTCTGCTCTGAGAATGCTAAAAACAGCAGCAAAGCCATTTATCGAGTCCCACCCAGGTAATATACTAGTACCTTAGGTACATGTCTTCTATCTTACCCTCATGACTGTATAAGACATAGATGCTATTATCATCCTCATTTTACAAAAGTGGAAACTGAGGCCTAGAACGTTTGTCACTTGCTCAACATGACACAACTAGTAGGTGGTATAGCTGGGATTTGATTCCAGTTCTGCCTGCCTCCAAGACCTACGCTCTTAACGACTGTGTGGGATTTCCCCCAAGGATACCGTTACTGAGACTTTCATTAGAGCCCCAGGTAGGGCCACACCGTGCCTCCTGCCATGAAGGAGGAAGGCTCCTGTGCAAGGTCCTTGCAGCCAGGCTGACCTCTAGGAAGTACCCTCCCTATTCAGAGATAACTGAGTGAGCACATGGGCACCCCAGAACACTATGCATGGCATGCATGCTTGCTCCTGCAAACAACTCAGCAGCTAGCTTTCTTCTCTCTTTTCTCTCTCCCACTCTCTTTCTTTTGCTTTCTCAAAACAAACTGAAGCAATTAAGAGACACTGGGAACCCTTGGTTTGGCCTTTCCCCATTCTCTGGTGATAGGCAACAGATACGCATGATTAAAAGTGTAGACTCTGGGCCATGCCTGGTGACTCACACTTGTAATCCGAGCACTTTGGGAGGCCGAGGTGGGTGGATCATTTGAGGCCAGGAATTCAAGACCAGCCTGGGCAGCATAGTGAAATCCCATCTCTACTAAAAATACAAATATTAGACGGGCGTGGTGGCACTTACCTGTAGTACCAGCTACTCAGGAGGCTGAGGCATGAGAATCACTTGAACCCAAGAGGCAGAGGTTGCACTGAGCCGAGATCAAGCCACTGCACTGTAGCCGGGGCAACAAAGCGAGACTCTCAAAAAAAAAAAAAAAGAAAGAAAGAAAGAAAACGTGTAGACTCTGGAGTCAGAATGACCTGGGTAGGAAACCAACTTGTTAAACCCTGAGCAATTTTCCTGAGACTCTCCAAGCCTCATGGTCTCCCTGGCAACAGAACCATCCTACCCAGTGTCTTGTCTTACCTGAGAATGCATCATCATCTCCTTGGGGACAGGTCCATGTCTATGCCTCTTGCCTTACATGTCCTAGGGAACCCCTGTAACACTAAGCAAAGGTTGATTCTCAATAATTAAATTCAATAGTGTTTTAAAGCAATTGAGGCCAGGTACAGTGGGCTTTTGCCTGTAATCCCAGTACTTTGAGAGGCCGAGGCGAGAGAATTACTTGAGACTAGGAGTTTGAGACCAGCCTGAGCAACATAGTGAACCTGAATCTTTTCAAAACATAATTAAATAAACAAAGTAAGTAAGTAAGGTTGAGACCTGAAAAGGGAAGAAAGAAAATGAATTCACTTTTATTGAGGACCTACCGTGTTTTAGGCGGTATTCTGGAATTTAATAAACATTAACTCAACTCTTTGAAATAGGTATAATTATTCCCATTGTATAGAAGTGAAAAATGAAACTTGGCAGCATCAGGATAACTTTGCTAGGGTTGCAGAGCTAGAAATGATGGTGATGGCGATGGCGACGATGATGATGATGATGATAGCTTACTGTTTACTGAACATCTTCTATGAGTGGCACTATGCGAACAGCTTCACTCACACTCTCTCATTTGATCCCAACCACAACCCAATAAGTAAGTCCCTTTTATAGATGAGAGACCTGAGGTCCCAAAAGGTTACAAGGGCAATCAGTTAGTAAGTATTAGACCTGGGAATTGAACCCAGATTTTTCTCCTTCCTTAGGAGTATCTCTCATCCTTGCTTTGGAAGTGAAGGTCTTGGTGGCAGTTATTCAAATTTAAACATTCAGCTTCCTGGACCACTTCTAAATGTGGTGTCATGCAACTGTACAGAAGGCCAGGCCGTTGGAAAAAGAAAACAGATTTTATATCTACTGTTTTTTCCCCTTCATCTTCTGGGCTCTGTGGGCAATAGTTTCATGGCAAGATTCTGCATCCTGTCTCATGGCCACACATACTGTCTGTGCTTGGCACAGCCTGCTGTCTCCATGGAACATCTGCGGCTCACTACTAGTGTGAGTGATTCTATTTTCCACACATCCCCAGCTCGTTAGAAAGCAAGGCTCCCATTTGTTGGTGGATGTTTGCAATCTGAAGCTGAAACACTGCAAAATGATGATTGAGCTGATTCACACTAGGAGAGAGTCTGTGACACATAAATACACACACACACACACACACACACACACACACACACACCAGACACTTAATTAGTGAGAATTGATCTCTTGCCTGACCCGAAAGGTATGGTGACTTTTTCCATCATGGGGCCATCTGGCTTCTGAGGACAGTTACCCAACCGGAAGCTTTGCATGCAGTGATGGTGGTCTTTCCTGACCAGGGATGCAGCTCAAATGTCCTCTGGGCCACCAATTGAAGTGTCAGCATCT
The DNA here is from genome assembly GCF_047675955.1 of Chlorocebus sabaeus. Classification (NCBI taxonomy): domain Eukaryota; kingdom Metazoa; phylum Chordata; class Mammalia; order Primates; family Cercopithecidae; genus Chlorocebus; species Chlorocebus sabaeus. The sequence goes on from NC_132908.1 coordinate 22,202,523, forward strand.
TAAGGAAGCTGTGTTTCTACAAAGGTAGTGAGAAAGCAGAAGTAAACAGCATCCCTCCCAACCGACCCAGGGCTCTGCAGAAAGGAAAGAGCTTCCCCTCTCCTCCTTGATGAATTTGCCTTAGAACTTCCTCAACGTTCCTCTCAGATTTTCCACTTCTGGTCTTTGGCCAAATGCAATCTTTAAAAATACACATTTGGCAAGAATCTGCAAAAAAAAAAGAAAAAAGAAAAAGAAAAAATCCCTTCAGATTGTTATGTGATGGTGGGGAAAAGACACATTTTTTTAAACTCTAAAAAAAGCACCTTAGCATTTTGTAGGCTTTTATAATTCTGAAACAGCTGAAATGCTAAAACTTTCAAGTTGGCAGGATTGAAACTGAAATCTGCAAAGCAGGTTCAATTTGACAGGAGTAGGAGCCTTGCATTTCAGAGGGTTTTGATGAGCTTGTGGGTCTGAGCCATCAACACAATGGGTGGCCACCCACTTGCAGAGAGCCCTTCATGCCTGGGTTTCCATCCCCATTCTAGCTCCCTACGGAGTTCACTCTGAGAGATGCTCCGGGGTAGTCCATGAAGGTACCCCATTTGCCCTCCTAGCTGTGGGTAGCACAGCACAGTCTGTGGCACCAGACTGCCTGGATTTGCAGATCCACTACCTATAGCACTTTATTTACTTAATTCCTGTGTGCCTCAGTTTCCTCATTTGTAAAACGGGGATAATCACTACCTGATAGGATTGTTGTGAAGATCAAGTGAATTCATTCTTATAAAAGGCCCTGGAACAGTATTAAGAATATGAAAAACATTCAGGAATGTTGGCTGTTACTTATTAGCTGAGAAAGCTCAGCTTGGAAGAAAGATTTGGGGCAGTGGCTAAGAACAGCGGGAAGCCCCGTCCTGGAGTATTATAGAGGCTTGGGCCCTAGCAGGGCAGGCATAAGGTTAAGACGAAGACCATCATAGACAGAGAAGACCTACTATATGTCAGAAACTCTACTGTAACACTCAAAGTCAACATTAGTAATTAACATTTTGAATCAACAAACATTTCATATATTTGTGGATTTATACCCATCTTTTATTTATTTGTTTGTTTATTTGTTTATATCCACCTAGTTCCAGAAAGAATTGGAGAGGAAGTCTAGTTATACAAAATAAGACAAAATAGGATAATTTCTAAATTGGACTAAGAAAGAAAACATGGGAACAGAGCAGAGCCAAGCATGATGCTGAACATGCATATCATAAAGAACTACATCCCTGATAAGGGTAGTTCATAAGGTTGACCGTAAACTGAGCTTCCTTGCAGCCCCTTCACGAAGAGAAGCTTGTTCAATTGCATATTTGCAGTGCTTAGAACACTGGAAAAGCTGGTGGCTAAGCGGACTTGCAGTCAGGCTGACTTGAGCTGGCAAGCAGGCTCCAAGATGTGTCCCTGGAGAAATAACTTAATGTCTCAGAGTTTGAGTGTCTACACCTCTAATGGGGATAAAATTGTAGTCATGGGTTATTTATTTATTTATTTATTTTATTTAGATAGAGATGGGGTCTCGCTATGTTCCCCAGACTGGTCTTGAAGTCCTAGGCTCAAGTGTTGCACGTACCTTGGCCTCCCAATGTGCCGGGATTACAGGTGTGAGCCACTACACCCAGCCTATGGGTTGTTTTTTAGAGTAAAGTGAAAGAATATACGTAAAGTGTTTATCACAGCCTACCTACTTAGCAAGTGTTTGATAAATACTAGATAAAATAAAATTTAGAACATGTAGATACAACTTTCCTTGATACCAAGATCAGATAGGGATGGTTTCTTTCCTAAGAGGATGATGTGTCACATAATAAAATATGGTGTCTCCAATGAAGACAGATGGCAAACTCCCCAAAGCAATAATGCACTGTTTTTGGGAGCATGAAAGAAGGATGGGTCGCATCCTAGCTCTGCCACTTACTAGCCAGGTGACCTTGGGCATGCCACTTCACTCTCCTGGGATGCACATTCTTCTGCTGTAATGGGTAAAATAATAGTACCTCCCTTATAGGGTTCTTATGGAAATCAAATAAGGTTATGGCTGACAAAGCGTTTAGCTTAGTTTTGGCACGTAGTTAGCCCTCAATGGCCATGTTGTTGTTGTTCGTTGTTGTTGATTACAACACTGTGAGTCATCACTGCTGGTCTAGCTTGATCCAGAGGGATACTCAGAATGCCTGGAAGAGCAGAGACCTGCACATCCCGCAACCCTCACTAGATATTGCTCTTCTCAACAATACTTCTGGCAACTACCGTATGAAAATGCACTTAAAGACTGTGTGGTCCAACAAACTTTCAAGTGGAGCGATTTTATCCTGCCAATTGAATATGAACCACATAGGTTTAAAAACATCAAGACGGGGTGGAAACAATATTATTGAGAGCAAGAAGACAGCGGGGCGGGGGGCATATAAGGACCTGGGGCTGAATGAAAGGCCACTTCAGGGTTCTTCTTAGAAAAATTTTGTTGGTGGAAGGCAGTTATTATGGGTTGAGTTATTATAGCCAAATGGTTAGAAGCATGGTATAGTGAGTCGGGCAGTCCTGGGTTCAAGACCTGCTTCCCCCATTTACTGGCTGTGTGATGTAGGACAAGTTACTTAACTCCTCATGCCTCAGTTTCCTCATCTGTTAAAGAAAGAGGAGAGAGAAAATAATGGTACCATCTGTGTATGGCTGGGATGAGGATTAAGTGAATTAGTACACGTGAGATGCATCCTACAGGGGCATACAGGAAAGCCAATCTAAGTGTTAGCTATTAATGTCAAGGTATGAATGGAAGATGAGAAACTGAAGAGAGTATGGGGGTGAAGGAAAGGGTTAAGGAGGATGGAAGTTTGAAGGAAGGCAGAGTGGAGCAAGTTTGTTTTAGGATGAGCCAGTGGGGAGAGACAGAGACTGAGGTAAGTGAGGGGTGGTTATTGACGAGGTAAGGACGTTAGGGTAACAGATGAGACTGGCTTCTGGGCACAGGTGGAGCGGATAATCGGGCAGGCGGAGGAGGAAGGCATTCAGGATGAGCAAGGTGGCAGCTAAGTTTAGCGCTGGAAGGGAGGGATTTGAATATGCATGTACTGTCCCACTGTGCCAAACAGCTCGATTTTTCAATCGTTCCTCAGGGGGAGTCATGAATGGAGAAACAGAGTCAGTAGGAATCCCTGTGTTGAGTGCAGTCTGCCTGTTCCTTCTGGGTTCAGGCCACTGGCTTCCCCAAAGGCCTCTTTAGGAACCCGGAGAAGGACCTTCCTTCCCTTTGTTAAGTGAAATTACATATTGAAGAACATTAGATCAGCAGGGTGCTGGACACTGATTCCTTTTTGACATAAAGACAGCCTAGTCTTCGATCATTGCTTGTAGATGGCCGGAATTGGAAAAGGGTCCATGCTAGTTTCCTTGTATCATCATCCCTGGAGCTCGAATTCCTTCCAGTCCTGCCTTCCTCTTCTCTTCTCTTCTCTTCTCTTTCTCCTCCTCTCTCTCCCATCCCCTCTACCCAGACTCTCTCCCTCTCCCCTTCTTCCTCTCTACTCCTCTTCTCCGGTTCCCTCTTTATCTCTCTCCCACAAATCTATATTCAGTTTCTGTCTTCCAAAAAGAAAAAGTGAGTAGGAGGACAAATTGTTTAAAAGCAACGCAGCTATTTTAACAAAATGCTTTTTCCTTTGAGTCAGTCCTAAGAAATTTGGGTAAAATCAAAGCCGGAATGAACCAAAAAATTATTCTGAAAAATGACATGGATTAGGGAAAAGAGCCTAAACTCCCCCAGACAGAATGGGGAACAGGAAAGAACCAGAGAGGATGTGAACACCAGTGTGTTGGAAAGAAAACCAAAGGAAGGAATTTGATGAGATTGGAAAGGCAGCAGAGAGAAAATGAGAAGACATTTATCCAATCACTTGAGTCCATTCCGTCACAGACACCTGACTCTTGGGAACATCTGGATGAAAGTTTGTGTAGACATGGTCATTCAGATCTGAGCCACTGAGGACGTGAGCTCCCATCTAAGCCAATAAGTTATTGTCCCTTGAATTTCAAGGTCCTAAAGCTGTTAGGAAATTGTTTGAAATCTTATCTGTTGGAAGAGCCAGAAGCTTAGCTCTAGTCTCAGCTCTGCCCCTAACTTACTCCCCACCCTGAAATAAATCATGCCCTTTGCTGGGGAGTGGCACTGTTTTCTTCTTTCCAGAAGGAGAGGATGGGACTAGATGACCTCAACGGTCCTCCAACTCTGATGTTCATCCTCTAGTTCTCTTTAGCCTTGTCCCTCTACTTAACAGCCAGTGAAGAGCATGGACTTGGGAGCCACACTGCCTACCTTTGAATCTTGCCTCTCCACACCTGGTGGCTGTAAATCTTTGAAGAAACTCCTTTGAGCTCTCAAGGCCCTCAGTTCTCTCATCTGAGAAATGGATAACAGTAAGATTCTTCTCTTTTCCCCTTCTCATCTAAGAAAGTATGTCAGAATACAATTGAGTGACAATAGAACCTGCCCTCATTTATAAAACTCAAAAGCACATCACTTGCACACTTCAAAACCTACACTAGGAGATTCTTGGGATGCCTTCTACAATTAACAGTTAAATAGCCTGAAACTGAGATTTGATTGTTCTTCTGATCCAGTTCCATTTCAGTTTCAGCTTTCTCAAGCTGAGGACCAGAGAGGCAAATCTATCTGCCGAGCATCAGTCAGCAGATGTTCTCGAAAGAGCCAAGGGACACCTGGCAAGGGGAAATCCTCTCTTCCTCTAAGACCCTGCATCTGGTTTCGGGATTCATATTGGAAATATTATGGGTGGAAAAAAATAAACCTTGAATCTTCTAGACCCACGTATGAACTGTTTATCATTCCAATCCCCTTGCTTTTCGTCTCCATTCATCCTCTTCCTCCAGCCACTTCCTTGGCTGCAAGAAAGTGTTTTCGTAGGGAATTGCTCTCACCTTATCTCCCTTCTGAGAAAATCTGCTGCTTCTGAAATGATGTATTCTTCCCACAAACCTGGCGTTGTGCACCTGATCATAGGTGCAGGCGCAGGAAGGAAAATCTACATAGCAGCAAAATTGCTTCCTTTTGCTTATCTGCAAACTCTTAGCTTAGAGAGGATGCTGGAAGAAGGCACCAGAACGTCTCCCCTCCAGGCAGTGAGGACAGTTTCCCCTTGGCTTGGGAATGAGAAATCCCAGAATCAGTCAACACAAAAGGACACAACACCATTCCTGCTGGCAGCGGAGTCGCCTGTGCCAAGGCCTCAGGGTCCCCAGCCGCTGTTCATTAATGCTGCCCACGGGCTGAGGGAGAAATCTGTTGTTCTGATGGGCAGAAGGTCCAGGTTCCAGTGCAGTGGAGGAGATAATTGTCTTTATAGCCAGGGGATGCTTGGCAAGGAGGTCAAGTGACTTACACACTCCACAGAGTCTAGGTGGATGATGATGATGAAACCATATTGCCCTTAACTCCCGACAGGAACAAACAAAAGATAATTCAGGGTCTCACTATGTTGCTTAGGCTGGTCTCGAACTTCTGGCCTCAAGCAATCCTCCCACCTATGTCTTCCAAAGTGCTGGGATTACAGGCAAGAGCTACTGTACCCAGTACAAATAGGATATTTTAGAAGAAACATGTTGTAGAAAGAACAGGGTTATAGGGGAAGGAAATCTGGAACCTTGCCTGCCATAAGAATCTTGTGACAGTTTGTCTAGCAAAATTAGAAAAAGGATTTTTGGCCTGCCTATTTCATAGAGCTACTGTGAGAATTAGATGTGATAGTGTGTAAAAGGACTTTGAGAATGATATTGCACTTCATTCATTCATTCCTCCTAATGATAGATAGTGAGTACCCACTAGATGTCAAGTACTGCGGATACAGTGGTGTTAGGTAGGCATGGTAACTGCCCTCACATGCATGTTGGGGAGGACTGCCTACAACTGCAGTCTGTGCTTTTAAAGGAATTTTCAGGAGTGTCCCTCAGAGACCAAGTCCCAGACCTCCACCTGCCGGTTGAGCAAGAAGTCCAATCTCTCCCACCTTGGGTCTCTTCCTAAGTCTCCAGGTCACTCTGAGCTCTAAGTGGTCAGTCCAGCTTTCTCCAGACTTGTAGCCTGAACTGGAACCCAGATGTGCTTCCTGGAGCTATGGTATGTCAAAACTAATACCGAGATGCTAGCTTCAGAATGGGGTTTCATTCTACCAAGGATGTCCCATGTGTACCTACTGGGACAGGGAAACCCCAAATACATTCTCAACTTGCTACTGCTGGTGCTGATGGCAGCTAGATCTCAGTCTCTAGAGACGGTGCAATTTCTACCTAGGTTGTTGTTACTCTTCAATGTGTTAATAATAAAAACAACTGACATTCAATCGTTATTGAGTGATTTTGCAATTTATGGACTAAGTATTATTCGGAGTATGTTTTATACATTAACTCATGTAATCCTTGAAACAACTTTAAGGCCAGGCGTGGTGGCTCATGTCTGTAATCCAAGCACTTTGGGAGACTGAGGAAGGAGGATAACTTGAGCCCAGGAGTTTGAGACCAGCCTGGGCAACATAGTGAGACCTCATCGCCACTAAAAATTTTAAAAATTACCTGAGTGTGGTGGTGCGCACCTATAGTCTCAACTACTCTGGAGGCTGAGGTGGCAGGATTGCTTGGGCCTGGGAGATGGAGGCTGCAGTGAGCTATGTTGTGCCACTGCACTCCAGCCTGGGCTACAGAGTAAGACCCTGTCAAAACAAAACAAAACAAAACAAACAAACAAATCTCAAAGAGGTATTAGGGTATTAGGATTATCTCCATTTTACAGATGAAAAAACTGAGGCTTAGAGAGGTTAAGAAACCCTCCTGGGTCACAGCTAACAGGCAATAGACCAGGATTTGAACCAGAGCCCTCCCCTTTAGCTACCCTGCTCTACTGCCTGTAAGGAGGAGGGCAGTTTTGCACAAGGCACATCACACCAGAATAAGACATATGGATCTTTAGATTGAGGTCCAAGTCTGCCCCCAGGATGACAAGGTCAGAAGCCCCACCCCCCCCCAGTGTCCACAAGCTCACAGTTGTCATTCTCTTTCCGTGACCTGACTCCTGGTCCTTCCTCCCGCCTCCTTCCACCCTCAGGGTGACCTCACCTAGGGATTTGCATTGCCTGCCCATACCATGAACTAAGTCAGTTTGCCCTGAGAGTCGACAACTTTCCATCTTGTTCTCCTTCTGTAAACTTGTCCTCTGAACTTGCAGCTCTTCCAGACCTGCATAGCAACTGTCTTTCTTGCAGAAAACAAAATTAAACTTCTTCCTTACCAGACACCCAGCTGTGCACAAAAAATTAATCAATTACAGTTGAGATTAGAGTTGCAAAGAAGCTGCTCACGGGGCTGTGGCAATACTACCGTTATCTCTGAAGACACTCCCGAACCATTCTCTGGAGAGGAAGGTCTGGGCTTGCTGGGATGTGTGCTCATCCTGCAGATATTTCAGCACTACAGACTCCCCCGTAATACTTTCTTCTCCCTCTTCTCTTAAGTAAAAGTATTAAAGAATTAACCCTCCTCATTCTTTGGCATACGTGACAACTACTACTATGTTTGAATAAGTGAATTAACTTTATATTATAAAACTAGGGTTCTCAAAATACCAGCAAAGGGAGGAGAGAGGGGCTGATTGATGCCTATGTGAGTTACTGAAGTCACAAGAAGCTGATGCCCTGGACCAGAAAGGGCTTCATTATCTATGTTGAACCTGCCAGTCATTTTGGGTCTGCAAGTGGAACTGACCTGTAATTGCCCCTCCAACAGGGACAGGAGCTGAGAGTGCAGCCACAAGCAATGAACCTCAGTCCTTGCTGCCCAGGAGGTTCCCTTGTGGGAGTGCTTAAAAATACTGACATTAGTTGGGCACAGTGGCCTGCACCTGTAATCCCAGCACTTTGGGAGGCCAAGACAGGAGGATTGCTTGAGCCCAGGAGTTTGATACCAGCCTGGGCAACAAAGTGAGATCCTGTTTCCACAAAAAATAGAAACAAAAATCATCTGGGCATGGTGTCTCGAGACTCTGCTAGTTGGGAGGCTGAGGCAGGAGGATGGCTTGTGGCCAGGAGTCTGAGGCTGCAGTGAGCTATGATTGTACCACTGCACTCTAGCCTGAGCAGCAGAGCAAAATCCCGTCTCTTTAAAAAAAAAAAAAACAAAAAAACAAAAAAAAAAAACAAAAAAAAACTGATGTCTGTCCACCTCCTCCAGACCAATTTAAACAAGAATTTTGAGGAGCAGCTTGTTTTGAAGCTGCTCTGGGGATCCTATTGGGCAACTGGGGTGGGAACTGGTGTGCTGCAAGAAGCAGAGCTTCCAAAAACTATAGCCAAACCCCTCTCACCTTAGAACTGCAAACAAGAGAGGACTTAGAACAAGCTGAACAGAGGATGCATCTACCCACCCACCCACCCAGCCACTTACTCACTCACCAAGTGTTTGTTGAGAACCTACTACCTGCCAGGCAGGTTGAAGTGTCCTCCAGACTCGACGGCCTGAGCAAACAGAGCTCTTCTGAGCTATAATTTAGGCAGCTTAGCTCTGACATGTTGCAGCCTCTGAAACTCAGACCTCTGAGAGTCATCTAAGAACAGAAGCAGGCTGGGCACGGTGGCTCAAGCCTGTAATCCCAGCACTTTGGGAGGCCGAGGCAGGTGGATCACAAGGTCAGGAGATCAAGACTATCCTGGCTAACACAGTGAAACAACGTCTCTACTAAAAATACAAAAAAAAAAAAAAGCCGGGCATGGTGGCGGGCGCCTGTAGTCCCAGCTACTCGGGAGGCTGAGGCAGAAGAATGGTGTGAAACCTGGAGGCGGAGCTTGCACTGAGCCGAGATCGGACCACTGCGCTCCAGCCTGGGTGACAGAGCGAGACTTCGTATCAAAAAAAAAAAAAAAAAAAAACCAGCAGAAGCATAAGTGATGGATGGGGAGGAGTGCTGTGGGTAGAAGATCTCTGCAGTGTTTCAGAATCTCTCCACCCCATGTGAGCCATTTGTTCTGTTTCCTAGACGTGGTCAGCAAGAAAACCCGCACACTATAAAGGATTTTTCTGCATTTTTTTTTTTTTGGTAACCTTGAGAAAGAGGGGGAAGACTGGATCATTCCCCAAAATTGCTGTCACAGTGGCCTAAATGAGGGTCCACAGCCTGGGCCTGGAGGCCTGTGTCTTCTTTTTCAAAAGATCTCCGTGTGTGTGTGTGTGTGTGTGTGCGCGCGCGCGTGCACGCGTGTGTATGTGTGTAATTGTTTTTCTTTTTTTTTTCTTTTCTTTTTTTTTTTTTTTTTTGAGATGGAGTCTAGCTCTGTCGTCCAGGCTGGAGTGCAGTGGCGCGATCTCGGCTCACTGCAAGCTCTGCCTCCTGGGTTCATGCTATTCTCCTGCCTCAGTCTCCCGAGCAGCTGGGACTGCAGACACCCGCTACCACACCTGGCTAATTTGGTTATTTTTTTGGTTTGTTTTTTTGTATTTTTAGTAGAGACGGGGTTTCACCGTGTTAGCCAGGATGGTCTCGATCTCCTGACCTTGTGATCCACTGGCCTCAGCCTCCCAAAGTGCTGGGATTACAGGCGTGAGCCACCATGCCCAGCCATTTTTCTTTTTTATTACAGAAGCAATGTATTATTCACTATAGAAATTTTAGAAAATTTAAATTAGTTTGAAAGGTACAAGTAATAATTATCTTTATATTCTCTTATAACAAAGACAAACCCCATCAAATATGTATATTTACATCTTCTATTCTAAGTGATTAGCCCTTGTTTTTAACCAAAATGGGGTGATATTCTACATTTTTTGTAATGTACTTTTTCCTTTACTAAAATACCATGATCATGCTTTCTATATGAGATATTTTACTTCATCACTTAATGATTGGATAATATTTCATGGTATAATTACCACAATTTATGTAGTTAATCCTCAGTTATTGGGTATTTAGTTTGCTCCCAATTAAAAACCACACACACACACACACACACACACACACACACACACACATCATTGTAATTAAATCCTTGCCCACACTCATCATAGTTTTCTAAAACTGAATTTAGTCAGAAGATTATAGCATATTTTTAAATAAACTTTTTATTCTACAATAGTTTTAGATTTACAGAAAATCTGCAAAGATAATATAGAGTTCCTGCCCACATCCAGTTTCCCCCGTGATTAAGATCTTACATGAAAATGATACATTTGTTCCAACTAATGGACCAGTATTGACACGTTATTATTAACTATATGTCATAGTCTATTCTGATTTCCTGAGTTTCTCCCTAACATCCTTTTTCTGATCCAGGAACCTATATTATGTTTAGTCATCATGTCTCCTTGGGTTCCTCTAGACTGTGATGGTTTTTCAAAGTTTCCTTGGTTGTGATGGCTTTGACAGTTTTGAGAAGTGCTAGCTAGATATTCTGTGGAACATCCCTCAATATGCCTTGGGCTGTTTTGCTCATGATTACATGAGGGTCGATGGGTTTGGGGACGAAGTCCACCAAGGTAAAATGTCCTTCTCAACACATCAAATCAAGGACATGCTATCAACATGAGTCACCACTGATGACGTTAGCCTTGATTGCCTGTCTAAAGTTGTGTTTACCAGGTCTCGCCATTGTAGAGTTACTTTTTTTTTCCCCCCTTTCCCTATTGTACTCTTTGGAAGGTAGTCATTATGCACAGCCCATACTTAAGGAGTAGGAAATTAGGCTTCACTTCCTTGAGGGGGCTGTGTCTACATAAATTATTTGGGATTCTTCTGTACCAGAAATGTTCCAGTTCTCCCCCATATGCTTATTTATGTATTCATTTATTTACATCAGTATGGACTCAGACATTTATTTTATACTTTCAGTTATAATCTAATAATGCATTGTTTATTTTATTGCTCAAATTGTTCCACCTTTGGCACTGGGAATGCTTTCAGCTGCCTCCTGTGTCCCTTTGAAATAACCCCCATCAATTAGTATTTTGAATACATCCTTGCTTTCCAGCACCTCAAGATGCTCCAGGTACATCTTGTACATTCCCTGCCCCAGCCCTAAAAGAAGTCATTTCTGCAAGGATCCTTGGTTCCTTTGACTGGAGAATGATATTAGAAACCAAGATCTGAGTGCTGGGTGTGCTCATTGCTACTGGGATAATGTTGTTCCTGTCAATCAATGGAAAGAGCTTGGAAATCTGTGTACATATACCAGTCCACACCTATAGACACATTCATAACTATTTCCATATTTATCTACCTGTATCTGTCTTAAGCTAAACATGATTTCATAGCGATGTGTCCAGTGTGAAGACATGTATGAGACTGTTCATTCAGTCAAATCCCGTATGACATGGTTCATTCTAGCTTTCTCCCTCCTTGAAGATAGCCATATTTGAAAGGTTTTTGAGTTATAGTAACATACTGCCTTCCATGAAATTTGGGAGAGGGGTTAGGGGAAGACAAGTGTGCCCTGAACTTATTTACTGCCAATCAAGTTTTAATCAAGTTATCTGTGCATGTATGCACACACACATGCACACACGCACGCACACACACACACGATAGAATGATGTGTCCTAAGATAACATTTCTCATGTTATATGAGGGTCTTATCATCCCTTTTGCTTGAAGGGATCAAAACCTGAAAGTACTGTCTGTATACCTCACCCACTTTGATAACCGGAGACCACGAACATCAAAGAATTCCAGCCGGAAAGCTGTGGTTATTTCTATGTTTGTTTTTTACTTTGTAGCATCTTCTTTTGAACGATGACTAAGGCCTTTTGATCTGAACTGCTTCCAAACTGCTTTCACATCCCAGATAAAGAGTTAGTCTTTTGTTCCCAATTTATGGGACACAGACCTCATAGGGGAGACAGTGGGCTCTCAAATCTGTACACAGGGGCCCCGATAAGGTGGCTACAGAGGCCAGGCACGTTACACGTGTGAGAAGGGGCTGGGTGAGGACTCTGGCAAACAGGAAATCACATGGTCTGTTACAGAAATGCAGGCCCATTGTTGCCAGGTCTTCTGATTTTGGGGGGGAAACCAGAAATCTACATTTTTGTGTAAACACCTACAGTTTTGAAATGTTGGCTATGATTGTCAGTCTTTCCAGAATACTGCAAGAGCCAACCAATATATGTACTCTGGCAGGATCGCCAGTTTGGGGATCTTGGTATCTGAACTCTCTTGTTGTAAAAAAAAAAAAAAAAAAAAAAAGCATAGGCTGAGTGTGGTGGCTCATGCCCATAATCACAGCACTTTGAGAGGCCAAAGTAGGCAGGTCACTTGAGGTCAGGGGTTCAAGACCAGCCTGGCCAACATGACGAAACCCCGTCTCTACTAAAAATACAAAAATTAGCTGGGTGGGCTGGGCGTGGTGGACCACACCTGTAATCCCAGCACTTTGGGAGGCCAAGGGGGGCAGATCACAAGGTCAGGAGTTTCAGACTAGCCTGGCCAACATGAAACCCCATCTCTACGAAAAATACAAAAATTAGCCGGATGTAGTGGCACACGCCTGTAGTCCCAGCTACTCGGGAGGCTGAGGTAGGAGAATCGCTTGAACCCGGGAGGCAGAGGTTGCAGTGAGCCGAGATCATGCCATTGCACTCTAGCCTGGGTGACAAGAGCAAGGCTCCATCTCAAAACAAACAAACAAACAAACAAATTAGCCAGGCGTGGTGGCACACAACTGTAATCCCAGCTACTTGAGAGGCTGGGCCATGAGAATCACTTGAACCCAGGAGGTAGAGGTTGCTGTGAACTGAGATCATGCCACTGCACTCTGGCCTGGGCAACAGAGTAAGACTCTGTGGGAGAAAAAAAAAAAAAGCATAAAAGCTCAACTATATGGGGATCCATGAATATCTTTTTATTTTAAAAAGGGGTCCCACATATTAGAAAACATGGGTAACATTGGGTCATTTTGTCTTGCAACAACATTCACTTTTATTTCTTTCCTGAGCTGATGAGCTTCCAGACAACTTGGAATCTAGATTCTCTGGAGGTTGAAGAATTAACACTGGAACTGAACAAACCACTAAAGGCAAAAATGACCCAACTCAGTCAACTTGTCTATGAGGCATATGTGGTGCTGGGAGAAGTGTGGTGTCCTGCAGCTCACGACGGTCACAGAGAGTGGGCAGGCAGGAAAGGACTTCAGCCTGCCCAGTGATTATACATTTCTCATTCCCTAAGGTCATCATTGTTTCTTTCGCTTTTCTGACTCATGACTCTCCCTCTTGGGGCTATGGGGATTGCACAAGGTACAAGGGAATGGAGCTGGGGGAATTATTCTCCATTCAGCAGGGTCAGGCCTCTGAAAAACCATACTTCCTTCCTTCATCTTCGCATGCAGCCTTCGTCTCTCACCCAAGAGAACACTATTCTATTCATCAGCAACGAAAGAGTGGAGACATTAATGATCATTTTCTTATAGTTTAAAGCAACTGCCTATTCTGCTCCTCTGGACCTTTCCATAGCTGTATTTCCTTTCTGCTTTCTGAGATCTCTGTGGTTGGGGATAGATCTGGAATTGAAAATCATGATTTGACTGAGTGATTCATCCTGGGATAGTTCTGAGTATTTAATGAGATGACATAGGTGAAGGTTCTAGATCCAGGCCTTAGACACTGTGAGTTTCTAATCTCTCTCCTGCTATCCCCATGCCCAGAATCCCTAGGGCCTTGGGCAGCCTGGAAAGCAGCAAAAGTCACTCAGCCTCCTTCTAATGCCTCATCACTTGTCATCCGACTTCCACTTTTGTCTGCCTCCAATCCGTTTTCCACAATGTAGCCTGAGTAATCTTTTGAAAACATCTGTAAGGTAGTGCTATCCTTCTGCTTAATATTCTCCAACAGCTTCCCATGGGTCTGTAAAAATAAGCCTCCTTATCACAGCCAAAGCTTTGCTACTCAAAGAGTGGCCCTTGAACCAGGAGTATACAGCGTCACCTGGGAGTTTGTAAGAAATGCAGCTACAAAATACAAAATGCAACCAACAGAGTCAGCATCTGCCATCAGGATGGGTTCCAGGTATTGATTTTTTGTTTTTAATTTTTTTATTTTTTGAGGTGGAGTCTTGCTCTGCTGCCCATGCTGGAGTACAGTGGCATGATCATAGCTCACTGCAGCCTTGAACTCCTGGGCTCAAGCCATCCTCCCACCTCAGCCCCTAGAATAATGGAGACTAGAGGCATGCACCACTATGCCCAGCTAATTTTTTTGTTTTTGTTTTTGTTTCTGTTCTTTTTGAGACAGAGTCATGCTCTGTTGCCCAGGCTGGAGGACAATGGTGCAATCTCGGCTCACTGCGACCTCTGCCTCCCAGATTCAAACAATTCTCGTGCCTCAGCTGCCCAAGTAGCTGGGATTACAGACACACACCACCACACCAGGTTAATTTTTGTATTTTTAGTAGATACGGAGTTTCACCATGTTGGCCGGGCTGGTTTTGAACTCCTGACCTCAAGTGATTCACCAGCCTCAACCACCCAAAGAGCTGGGATTACAGGCATGAGCCTCTGAACCTGACCTAATTTTTTGTTAAATAGAGATGAGGTCTTGCCGTGTTGCCAGGCTGGTTTTGAGCTCCTGGGCTCAAGCAATCCTCCTGCCTCAGCTTCCCAAAGTGTTGGGATTACAAGCATGAACCACCGCACTTGGCCTAGTATTTTTTAATGCTCTCCTGGTGATTGTTAAGGTACAACAGGGACTAAAAACAACTGCTTTGCTCCATTTTCCCTTTCCCTCTCCAGCCTCATTTCAGCCACATTCCTCGCTCTCTCCTCTACTCCAGCCTCACCTACCTTTCTGTCATACTCTAGGAAAGTCTTGGGTCCACAGTTACTGCATTCCCACTACCTAGAAAGGAATTCTCATGGTCGGCTTCACTCATCATTTAGAACTCTATGTATTTATTTATTTATTATTTAGTAGAGGTGGGGTCTCACTGTGTTGCCTAGGCTGGTCTTTAACTCCTGGCTTCACGTGATGCTCCTGCCTCAGACTCCTAAAGCACTGGGACTGCAGGTATGAGCTACCGCGCCTGGCCTAGGACTCTATTTAAATGTCAACTTCTCAGGGAATCTTCCTTTGCTACTCCCACCCACCACCACCTCTCTATCTCTTTGCCTTGTTTTACTCCCTTCAGGATTCATTGCTCTCTGCAGTTACCTTGTTTCTGTATTTGCTTGCGAAGTGGCTGTATTCCTTCACTAGAACTTCCTTGTTTAGAATTAGGTTGGGAGGCGGAGACAGGTGGATCGTCTGAGCTCAGGAGTTTGAGACCAGCCTGGGCAACGTGGCAAAACCTCATCTCTACCAAAAATACAAAAAATTAGCTGGGCTTGGTGGTATGTGCCTGTGGTCCCAGCTACTCAGGAGGCTGAGGTGGGAGTGTAGCTTGAGCCTGGGAGGCAGAAGTTGCAGTGAGCTGACTGCACTCCAGCCTGGGTGACAGAGCAAGACCCCATCTCAAAAATAAATGAACAAAAGAATTAGGTGGTGCACACCTGTGGTCCCGGCTACCCCATAGGCTGTGGTGGGATAAGCCCAGAAGTTCAAGTCCAGCCTTGACACAACACAGAGAGACCCCCATTTTAAAAAAGTAAATAAAATAAAAACAGTTTCAGTTCCAGGAAGATAGTGACCCTGTGGTTTTATCTATCAACAGGACTGGATTAATAGCAAACGAAAGCAGGTGTTTTGGACAAGAATATGTGGCGGCTGGGAGCGGGGAGTGGAAAAAGAAAAAGTCTTTTAAAATGAGATTTGCTATCTCAAAAACTTATTAAAGCAGTCATCATGGGGAAAAAATAGATTTTTTGGACTTCCTTATACATTTTAAGGATAGGGTTTCCTTTTTAATTACACATAGGAAAGAGTATTACCTTCTTAATGCCCAGAACATTCAAGTTCTTTTAGCTTTTTAAAAATTAAAGTGCACATACAGAGAAATGCACACAGTGTAGGTATACAACTCAATGAAATTTCATAAACTGAACACCTCTGCGTAATCAGCACCCAGATCAAGGAATAGCACCTGATAAGCCCATAGAAGCTTCTCTCATGTTCCTTCTGGTCACTACCAGCCCTGGGAGTGCACTAACCGGACCTCCCACAGCACAGACTGGGGTATTTGGTTTTGTTTTGTTTTTATTGACAGTCTCACTCTGTTGCCCAAGCTGGAGTGCAGTAGCGCAGTCTCAGCTCACTGAAACCTTAACCTCCTAGGCTCAAGTTAGCCTCTCCAGGACCTGGGCCTACAGGCACATGCCACCATGCCCCGATAATTTTTGTATTCATTTGTAGAGACAGGGTCTCACCATGTTGCCCAGGCTGGTCTCGAACTCCTGAGCTCAAGTAATCCACTCGCCTCATCCTCCCAAAGTGCTGGGATTATAGGCATGAGCCACCACGCCCAGCATGATTTCTTTTTTTAAGTTTTAATCCAACGTTATTACCTCTGTGACCCAGTAACTGGAACGGTGCCTGGCAAAAACAAGATGTCAATCAGTGTTTGTTGAATAAACTAATTGGTAATCAATTAATTACTTTCCTCCATTAGTCTCCACGCACATCCTTTGTGGAGAATCCAGAGAGTGTGGCTCTCAGGGGCTGAACTGTCAAATTTGAGTAACAAAACAGTGATGGAACCCTAATATAACTGATGGATCCTGGGTGGTGATGAAGTATCAGTATAGGTTCATCAGCTGTGTGCGACAAATGTACCATTCTGGTAGGGGATGTTGATAATAGGGGATGCTATGCGTGAATGGGGACGGGCGATATGGGAAATCTCTGTACCTTCTGCTCAGTTTTTCTGTGAGCCTAAAACTGCTCTAAAAACTAAAATGTGTATGTATAATATATATACTTATATACATAAATATATATGTGCGTGTCTGTCTGTGTGTATGTATGTGTGCCTGTGTGTGTGCGTAGACAGGTTTAGAGACAGGTTTGCTCTGTCACCCAGGCTGGAGTGGAATAGGGTGATCATAGCTCACTGCAGCCTCCAACTCCTGGGCTCAAGTGATCCTCCACCTCAGCCTCCTGAGTAGCTGTTGCACCCAGCTAATATTTTTTTTTAATTATTTTACCATCACTCTCGGAAAACTAACAGAGGAACAGAAAACAAACCCTCATTCATAAGTAGGAGCTGAACAATGAGAACACATGGACACAGGGAGGAGAACATCACACACCGGGGCTTGTTGGGGGTAAGGGGCAAGGGGAGGGAGAGTGCTGGGACAAACACCTAATGCATGCGGGACCTATAACCTAGATAACAGGTTGATGGGTGCAGCAAACCACCATGGCACATGTATACCTATGTAACAAACCTGCACGTTCTGCACATGTATCCCAGAGCTTACAGTAAAATTTTAAAAAGAATTTTAAAAAGAAGGAAAAAAATTATTTTATAGAGATGAGGTCTTGCTTTGTTACCCATGCTGGGGTCTGGAACTCCTGGTCTTAAGCAATTCTCTGCCCTCTGCCTCCCAAAGTGCTGGGATTGTATTGAGCCACTGTGCCTGGCCTGTGTATATAATATAGACACATTTAAGTGATGGCCTCAGAGCTGACCTCAGCCTTCTTTAGATCCAGGGCAACTGACAGGTACATTTACCAGCTGTGGTTGGTCTGAGCGCCTGATGGAAGCCACCAGGTGAGCTTTCTTCCTCCGGTGCCATTCACCCAGCTACACCACAACTCTCCACACATTAGTGGGACGTGTCACACCAGTGGGTTTTTCTTGAAGCCACCGTGTGGTTACTGCCCTTTGGATTTATTTGCATTTGACTGCAGCTTATATTTAGCCCATTGGAAGTTCAGGGTTTCTATTCTTCCTTCCGAGTTTTTCGTCTTTTCCCTCCTGGCTGTTGAAGTGACCATACTGAACGAGGTGAAAAGGCTGAACAACGGCTTCAGGAGTAGAAAGCTGCTAAGCTATAGTTTCCTGTGCAAGAGTATGGGGTCACAAAGCAGGGAGCTCTGGCACTGACCCCAAAAGACGGGGAACCTGGCAGTTAGGGGCTCTTTCCCACCTCTGGACTAATAAAGATTCCTTCCACTCATTTGGTATCTTCCTCGCCCACTTCTTTGCCTCTAACACCAGGTACCACAATTTCTTTAATGTACAGCTGTCCCCAATTGAGAGAAGCCTTCTTGGACACTCTCCGCCCCACGCCAAATTCCTGCCCACCCTTATCCGAACACATACACACAACCCACAGTTTGCATCAGGCAGGATACTCTGCACTATCCCGGGCACAATAATAACCTCTGCCTGCACTGCCGTACTAGAGATTCACTTACAGCCCCTCATTCAGCCCTCCCACTCCAGCCCATGAAGCCCCTCCTGACCTCACCCCCATTTTACAGATGGGGAAAGTGAGGATCCAGGAAGTTGACTGACCCCCGGTCTCTCAGCTTGTAAGAGACCAAGACTGGCCCCTTAGTCTGTTTGACACGGAGGGCAGATGTGGGGGCAACACCGTTCTTATCTGACACAACTGGTTCGCAGCTGAGCGCTGCTCCGGTAACTGTCTCAGCTCAAAGGAGCTGCCTCAGCCAAGGTCGCACCTGCTTCCCAGAGGCCTCCCACATCTAACAGCTGGGCAATATGGGGTATAGCGGTTCATCTAGCTTGCCTTCGTTCTGGACATCTCCAAATGCCATCTTTGTTGTTGTTCTTGTTGTTTTGTTTTGAGACAGGCTGGAGTGCAGTGGTGCGATCTCAGCTCACTGCAACCTTTGCCTCCCAGGTTCAAGCGATTCTCCTGCCCCAGCCTCCCAAGTAGCTGGGATTACAGGCACGCACCACCATACCCAGCTAATTTTTGTACTTTTAGTAGAGATGGGGTTTCACCATGTTGGCCAGGTTGGTCTTGAACTCCTGACCTCAAGTGCTCCACCCACCTCAGCCTCCCAAAATGCTGAGATTACAGACGTGAGCCACTTCGCCCAGCTTCCAAATGCCATCTTGACTCGAGTCCCCACAGGACTGGCTGAGTCCACTGTGACAACTGACAGCCACATCACAGATCTTCCTCTCCCTCTGTCTGGTCCTGCTTCCCCCTGCCCACAACATGGGGCAACATGGGACTCTTCCCAAGAGTCCATCCCAAAAAACCTCTGGTACACAAATCTCTGTCCTAGAGTGTGTATTCTGGGGACACAATCTAAGACAACAGTCACCCACACACTAAAGTATGCTCCACTGTAAACTCTACCACGGCTCTCTCCATCATGCACCCAACAAACGGAGGACGAACAGAGCCACTCAAGCCCCTCCATTTCTCTGTGCACCCATGGAAGAACTGGAGGTCCCCACGTATGACAGAATGGTGGCCTGAAACATGGGGCCAGGGAAGAAATCCTGCCTGGTGGGTAATTTCATTGCATCGTTGCATCCTTTGCGTTTCTGATTCATAACTCTACTTCTTGGGGTTGGTGGTATCTCCCAAGATGAGGTGGGCAGGGGTGGCCATTGTCTCTCCGGCAGCCCAGGGCTTGCAATAGAAGAATCTCTCTTTTTTGGTCCAATGGTGCAAGATCTGTGCTCTCTCATCTGTATCCGAGTGAGCAATGGGTTTGCCCATATGGCTGACTCTCCCACAGCACTCTGAACTGTTGATGTGTGGAGCCAACACTTACTTGCATCCAAAACTCCTGGGCAAAAAACAGGATCTTTGACTGTGGATACTCAGAAAACATTGCTTGAATGAAGAGATGAGCGGGTACCTGGGAAAAAGTCTATTAACGGTGGAATGACCACGCTTGGTGGGTCACTCCTAGGTCACTCACCGTATCATTGAGGAGAGTTGTCTGTGCTCCTGGCGGAAGCACCCTGTCCAGTCCTCATTGCTTCCTGTTTCAAAAGCTGCCTGCTCTTCTAGTTCCTGCAGCAATCCGAGGTGTGGAGGGCACTCCCATTTCCCTCCTCTGCGCTTGAGAATCTGTAGAAATTGTGCAACTTTGTGCTGCTGGGTTCCATCCATCGCGTCTGCAAGCTGTCCTTGCAGCTGGACAGTATTTACCTGCTTCTATATTCCTACGTCTTCTTGTGCAGGCCTGAACCCATTGTAAGTACTTAATTAATATTATCAGGCCAGGTGCCGGGGCTCACACCTGTAATCCCAGCACTTCGGGAGGCCAAGGTGGGAGGATCGCTTGGCTCAGGAATTCAAAACCAGCCTGGGCAACCCCATCTCTACAAAAGATTTAAAAATTAGCCAGGCATGTTGGCATGTGCCTCCCAGCTACTTAGGAGACTGAGGTGGGAGGACTGCTTGAGCCCAGGAGTTCAAAGCTGCAGTGAGTGCTGATCTCGTCACTGTGTCCAGCCTGGGTGATGGAGTGAGACCCTGTCTCAAAAAAAAAAAAAAAAAAGATAATTAATTAATATTATCATTAGTAAAAGTGAACAATTTAACAATATTTACTATGTGCCACTGGCCTGGCTACATTTCTTAAATTGGCTCACTTAACCTTCACAGCAGCCCTACTGATAGTTATTCTCATTTTGCAGTTGTAGGAACTAAGACACAGATGTGTCAAGCAACCTGCCTGAGGTTACACAGCTAAGAAAGCAGTGGCAGCTGGCTCTGAGTGCAGGCACTTAACTACTGCTCGATTATCTCTCCAATGCGCACAAGGTTAAGGCATTTGAACAGGGGTAAGGACTAATGAGTGTGCAGAGTAGAAAAAGAAGGCAGCAAATAAACAACATCTACTGCCTAATATGTACCAGGTGCATCCCATACTTTATGTCTTTTACTTCCAACAGCTGTGCTATGAGATAAGGGAGGCTCAGAGAGGTTAAGTAACTTGCCCAAGGTCATCACAGTAAGCACCAGAGCCAGGATTCTAATGCAGGCTTCCTGGCACCTGTCAGAGTCACTTCACTCTTTACAAAAAGCTATGAGCCACAGGATGTTTCCAGCATAACAGAACCACCACATAAGCTTCTAGCTCAGGTTGTGACCTCCTGGCAGGCTGCCACATGACTCATTTGTCTTGGTTTTGCACGCAGTTCCAAGCACAATGCCTATTGAGTGAGCAGATGAATTACAATTCACGTACTTTCATGCAGGGGTGCCCGGTGCCTGGTGGGATTCGGTAGCAACAGTGCAAGGACATGCTGTGTAAGTGATGATTTCTCCACAAAGCAGTAAGAATAACCTTTTTTACAGAGTAAATCAGATCATGTCCTGCCATGGGATGGCAGAGAGGGCCTCTCTGAAGAGGTGACATTTTGAACTGAGACCTGAGTGGGAATACAGAGGAGGAGATGGATTCCAGGCAGAGGGCATGGTACATGCTAAGACCCTGGGATAGTAAGGAGCCTGAGTGTGACCAAGGGGATCCAGAGGAGGGCTGGACAGTGGACAGGAGCTGGATCACGGAGGGTGTCATGCTACATCGCGGGAACTTCAGATGTAATTTTAAATAGGACAAAAATCCACTAGAGGGGTTTAAAGCCGTGGAGTCATGTGAAGTGGCTTTGTGTGTGCGTGTGTGAAATGTCACTATGAGAAAGAAATGAACGAGACCAGAAGCGGAGTGATCACAAGGGAGATTGCTGGGGCCATCCAGGTAACGGATGGTGATGGCTTGGACCAGCATAAGGAAGGGAAGGATTCCAAAGAGAGACTATGTTTTGTAGATTGAGCTGACAGACTCTATGGACAAATTCAGTGTTTGAAAGTCAGAGAAAAGATACCAAGAAAGCTCTTTGGAGTGAGTCAGCAATGAAAATAGCTCTTACTTAAACAGTGTTAGGCTGGGCACAGTGGCTCACGCCTGTAATCCCAGCACTTTGGGAGGCCAAGGTGGGCGTATCACTTGAGGTCAGAAGTTCAAGACCAGCCTGGCCAACATGACAAAACCCTCTCTACTAAAAATACAAAAATTTTAGGTGTGGTGGTGGGCACCTGTAATCCCAGCTACTTGGGAGGCTGAGGCAGGAGAATCTCTTGAGCCCAAGAGGTGGAGGTTGCAGTGAGTCGAGATTGCACCACTGCACTCCAGCCTGGGTGACAGAGTGAGACTCCATCTCAAAAACAAACAAACGAACAAACACAAAATATTGTTTATGACATGCCTGACACTGTTCTAATCACTTAACATATATTACTTCATTTAGTCCTCACAAAGCCCCTGGGAAATAGGTATTGTTGTTAACCCCATTTTACAGATTAGGGAAATTGAGGCACAGAGTGGTTAAGTGGCTCACCCAAGGTCGCATACCTGGTAGGGGGTGCTGCTGGGATTTGAATCTGGATAGTTTGCCTCTAGAGTCTATACACTGGAATTTCACCCTGTATTCTCCCCAAAGAGCAATGTTCATGAAACAGGAAGTGTTCCAGGCTCCCTGCATCCTTCCCTGAGCCTTTCAGTCAATATACACAAATTGGCTCCGGGGAGCTACTTGCTGAAGATGTTTGAGGTCCAATGGAGGCAAACATTCCTCCAGGACACAGTCTAGACAATGTCCCTGCACCCGTTTCCACGTGGGGAAGCAGGAAACCAGCCCAGGGGCACTTGGGTTGCCTTCATTAGCCACAGCGTGAGGCAGAAGTTAAGAGCAAAAGCTCTGCAGATAGATCCAAGGCAATTTACAAGATCTGTGTGTGTCTCAATTTTCTCATTGGTGAAATGGGGACAGTGTTAATATCCCATGGGGTTATTATGAGTTAGTGTGTGTAAGGCGCCATTAAAAAGTACCAAGTGTGGTGGCTTGCACCTGTAATCCCAGCACTTTGGGAGGCCGAGGAGGGTGGATCACCTGAGGTGAGGAGTTCGAGACCAGCCTGGCCAACATGGTGAAACCCCATTTCTACTAAAAATACAAAAATTAGCCGGCATGGCGGCGCTGCCTGTAGTCCTGGCTACTCGGGAGGCTGAGGCAGGAGAATCACTTGAACCTGGGAGGCAGAAGTTGTAGTGAACCGAGATTGTATCACTGCACTGTAGCCTGGGTGACAGAACAAGACTCCATTTCAAAAAAAAAAAAAAAATACCAAGTACATTCTAAAAGCTTTTACAGTACGTGATAAAGAAACTAAATGAGCCTGGCATGGTGGCTCACACTTGTAATCCCAACACTTTGGGAGGCCGAGGCAGGCAGATCACCTGAGGTCAGGAGTTCAAGACCAGCCTGGACAACATGGTAAAACCCCCATCTCTGCTAGAAATACAAAAATTAGCTGGGCGTGGTGGCAGATGCCTGTAATCCCAGCTATTTGGGAGGCTGAGGCAGGAGAATCGCTTGAACCCAGGAGGCAGAGGTGAGCCAATATTGTGCCACTGCACTCCAGCCTGGGCGACAGAGCAAGACTCCATCTCAAAAACTAACTAAATAAATAAATAAAATTAAGTGATGGAGGGTAAGGGCACAAGGGAAAGAGATGGTGCTTCTCCAAGCCAGGACTATTGTCCATAGACCAGGGTATTTCTGGTCATGATCAGTCATCATGTCTGTCCCTATTTGATTGGAGAAAATGTTAAAGTCAGCCTGCACCAATCTGCTCTCAATATGGAGTCAGAGTCAATGAGAAGGAGTGGTGGAGCCAAACACTTGTGGCTGAGGCTGAACAGCACTAAGCAGTGAAGAAATGTGGTTTGTGCTTGGTTCGCAGTATGCTGGTGGGGAAGCTGCAGGTCTAACATGGATCTGAGTGAGAACCCAGACCACTGGATGTCTCCGCTCTGCTATTCCACAAGTCCCTCCAACTCTTCCTGTCATAACTGAGCCGAGCATCTCCTCCTGTCCCATCTATCCTCCCCATCTGTGTCCGTTTTCCTGAGTTGGTGAATTGCATAATGAAAAGAAATACAAAGAGTATGAAGTCCAAAGTCAGATTACCTGGGTTCTAAACCCAGCTCTGTCACTTGTTAGCTATGCTTCCTAGCATAAGTTCCTTACCCTCTCTGTACCTATTTTCTCAACAGTAAAAAAAAAAAAAAAAAAATTGGGTGATAATAGTAGTTATCTTCTGGAGCTGTTGTGAGGACTAAATGAAAGTATGCTTCTGACCAGGCATGGTGGCTCACACCTATAATCCCAGCACCCTGGGAGGTTAAAGCAGGAGGATAGCTTGAGGCCAGGAATTTGAGACCAGCCTGGTAAACACACCAAGACTCTGTCTCTTAAAAAATTTTTTTTTAATTAGCCAGACACTGTGGCACACACCTGCAGTTCCAGCTACTTGGGAGACTGAGGCAGAAGAATCACTTGAGCCCTGGACTTCAAGGCTGCAGTGAGCTATGATCACACCACTGCACTCCAGCCCTGGACCACAGAGTGAGATCTCTTCTGAGAAAAGGCAGGGCAGGGTGAAAGAGAGAAAGAGAGAAAGAAAGAGAGAAAGACAGAAAGAAAGAAGAAAGAGAGAGAAAGAAAAAAAGAGAAAGAAAGGAAAGGAAAGGAAAGGAAAGAAAGGAAGAAAGGAAGGAGAGAGAGAGAGAGAGAAAGGGGGGAGGGAGGAAGGAAGGAAGGAAGGAAGGAAAGAAGGAAGGAAGGAAGGCAGGCAGGCGAAAAGAAAAAGAAAGAAAAGAAAGAAGGAAGGAAGGAGAAAAGAAAAAAGAAAAAAGAAAGAAAGAAAGAACGAAAATAAAGAAAGCTTCTGTCATCCAGTAAGCACTGAATAAACAGCAATTAATGGGTATAGCCATTAGTCTTTTTAAAAAATAACAGTAGCTAGAACATATTCATTAAAACATTCACTATTCTAAGACCTTTTTATAGTGAACTCCTTTATTTCTCAAAACAATCCTCTGAGATAAATCCTATTATTAGCTCCAATTTACAGAAAAGGAAAATGAAACTCAGAAAGGCCAAACAACGTGCCGTGGGTCACACAGCTTGAAGTAATACTGTTGGGATTTAAACTTGGGCCCTCTGGCTCCAGAGTCAAAGCTCATAAACCCTACACTAAGTTGTCTCAAGAGTTCCTTTTGGCACTTTTACATTTTTGATTTTTTGATTTTTTACTTACTTATTATTTGTTTTTAGAGACAGTATCTCACTCTCCAGCCCAGGCTGAACTGCAGTGGCACGATCACAGCTCAGTACATCCTCAACCTCCTCAAGTGATTCTCCTGCCTCAGCCTCCTGAGTAACAAGAACTACAGGCACATGCCACCACACCCAGCTAACTTATATACAGACAAGATCTTATTATTTTGTCCAGGCTGGTCTCAAACTCCTGACTTCAAATGGTGCTCCTGCCTCAGCCTCCCAAAGTGACTGATTGATTGATTGATTGATTGATTGATTGAGATGCAATCTGGTTCTGTCGCCCAGGCTGGAGTGCAGTGGTACAATCTCGGCTCACTGCAACCCCCATCTCCCAGGTTCAAGTGATTTTCCTGCCTCAGCCTCCTGAGTATCTGGGATTACAGGTGTGAGCCACCACGCCCAGCTAATTTTTGTATTTTTAGTAGAGATGGGGTTTCACCGTGTTGGCCAGGGTGGTCTTGAACTCCTGGCCTCAAGTCATCCACCCGCCTCGGCTTCCCAAAGTGCTGGGATTCCCAAAGTGCTCACCACACCCGGCCTTTATGTTTTTAAAAACATTTACTTTTCTACAACCTTCAGGATAAATGAACAAATGAAACTGGCCAAAAAGACAGATCTAGCAAGTTTTTCATGTGCCGAAACAGTTTTCCTCAAGGTATGCTTGTCATGGGTTACTGTTGTGCTGAGCAGGACCAGTACATAATTTATGGGGTCCAGAGCAAAATGAAAATGGGGAGCCCTTGGTTCAAACAAATATTAAGAATTTCAAGATAGTGACAGACAGTAGAGCACTAAATGAAGCGGAGACCCTTCTCAGTGTGGGACTTCGCGTGGCTAGTCAGGCAGAAGTCACAGCTTCTTATGCAGAAGTAAGAATCCCCTTGGCCCTCAGGGCAGTCCAGCAGCCACAGGTGATCGAACTCCAGGTCAGGTGTCTAAGGGCTGGGAGCAGCTTTGACCTTTCACCCAGTGCACCTTGATATGAAAAAGTTAGGAAGGAAGACTTGTCCTCGTGGATGAATCTGGACAGCAGGGCCTTCCCTAGTCTCCAGCACAACTGAACCAAAGCCCAGTTCTTTTCCCTAAGATTTATTAACCATCAAAATGTTCTGCATGTGTGGGCTGCCACAGCCCTCACGGTATAGATATATATGTCCCTGTGTTTCCACCGACTCCCAGCACACATGTGGCAGCTTCATTTTGAAGCCTGGCAAATTCTCCTAGGACTCTCGCCACCGCCTCCTCCTCCTCCTCCTCCTCCTCCTCCTCCTCCTCCTCCTCCAACCTCCTCCTCCAACAACCTCCTCCTCCAACCTCCACCTACTCTCCTTCATTTTCATGCCTTCCAGGAGTCCCACACAATCAGGAAACCCAAGTGGGTGATGGGAGGATGGAAAATAGGGGCTGCAAGCTCTGAGTATTGTGATGATTGAAAAACCAGAGTCCCTGAGCTCGCAAGGCTGTGAGTCCCTTGGGCCACTGCATAAAGAAGCCGTGAGCTTGTGCAAGATAGTTTTATTCTCCACCTGGGTTCTTCAGGAGGCTCCTGGAACACAGAGTCATCTTGCCCACCTGACAGTCAAAAGGACTTGGTTCTAGCAGGGAACAATGACCAGCCAGTGGCTGGTGCTGCCACTTCCCTGACATTAGCATCCCTGGTGCCTTCGCAATGCCTCTCAGAATTGTTTTTGGAAATCTATTAAATCAACAAGTATTCATTGAGTGATGTATCTGGGAGGCGGACCAGATTGTTCTACTGCCAACTGGCTTTGCACCTTTCACCAAAGTTTACCCATCTCTGCATCTCACCCAGACATTCAGCAGGGGGAAAGGTCTTCTCCAAATCCTAGGAAGGGATGTTTGGACTCCTGGGGTTTACTTCCCAAGCTGTCAGAACACACCTATCACATCCCTTCTTCCTACTCTGATTACCACCCTTACCCTCCCCATCATCACCTGCCTGCCTGCCTGCCTGCCTGCCTGCCTGCCTTCCTTCCTTCCTTCCTTCCTTCCTTCCTCTCTCCCTCTCTCCCTTCCTTTTTCTTTCTTTCTTTCTTTCTTTCTTTCTTTCTTTCTTTCTTTCTTTCTTTCTTTCTTTCTTTCTTTCTTTCTTTCTTTCTTTCTTTCTTTTTCTTTCTTTCTCTTTCTTTCTTTCTTTTTCTTTCTTTCTCTTTCTTTCTTTCTTTCTTTCTTTCTTTCTTTTTCTTTCTCTTTCTTTCTCTCTTTCTTGCTTTCTTTCTTTCTCTTTCTTTCTTTCCTTTCTTTCTCTTTTTCTCTCTCTTCCTTTTTTCTCTCTTTCTCGCTCTCGTTCTCTCTTTCTTTTTCTTTTTCTTTTTTTTTTTTTTTTTTTAACAATCTCACCCTGTTGCTGAGGCTGGAATGCAGTGGCATGATCTCGGCTCACTGCAACCTTCACCTCTTCCCAGGTTTGAGCAATTCTCCTTCCTCAGTCTCCCAAGTAGCTGGGATTACAGGCATCCACTACCATGCCCAGCTAATTTTTGTGGTTTTGGTAGAGATGGGGTTGTGCCAGGTTGATCTGGCTGGTCTTGAATTTCTGACCTCAGGTGATCCACCTGCCTTGGTCTCCCAAAGTGCTGGGATTACAAGTGTGAGCCACTGTGCCCGGCCCATCATCTTAATTAATAACATTTACTGAGCATGTACTGTGTGCCAGGTAGCATGCCAGGCACTTCCCAGACATTGTTTTGTTTAATGCTACAGCAAAAGTAGAGAGCTCATACTATTATTATCCCTGTTTCACAGAGGAGGAAGCTGAGGTTCAGAGAGTGTAAGCAAGCTGTCCAAGATCACACAGCCTGGGAGCCAGGCTATTGCCATCACTTTAACATCTCTGCTTTGGGGGGCTCTCGGGAACCGTCTGGACTTCATCCATCATGCAGGGCACCAAGAGCAGGCACAGCTATCCTTTCTCACCTCCTCTTCCAACCCGTGGCAGGAGCCCTCCCCATTGTCGGAGCTATGCCATCTCCTGAAACATGCCCCCATGCCTTCCCAGGGCAGCACCCTCACTGAGGACCAGGCTTGGCCTGTCCTTCAAGCCCCACCCAAATGCTTGGCACCCTGAGAGCGTTCTCTGCCTGCTCTAACGTGGACTCTGTCTTTGTGAGTCTGTGTTCTCTCTCCCCAGTGAGACAAAGCTCCTGCGGGAAGGACATGGCCTGCTTTTCTGTGTCCCCCACAGAGCCAGCATGGCGTAGGCACCATGTTGCTTACTGGGGCATCAACTGATTGATTCATCTGTGGCTTCCCGGTGCTCTGGGCACCTTCTCAGTCCTCCTCACAGCAGCCCCAGCTAAGACACCCCCAGACCCCACTGCATTCCCCAAAGACCTTAGGGCCTCTGACCAAACCCAGACTGACCCAGGCTCTTCCTTCCCAGCCCTCGGTTCCTGGGAGTGAGTGACACAGCTCGGCCCAGTTAATCTGGCTTCCCCCAAGTTCCTGACACAGTGGCCCCATGTGGTGTGGAAACAAACAGACCTGGTGGAAATTCCAAACAAACAGCATATTTCAAAAAGAACTTTGTTCAAATTCCGGCCTCGCTGCTTGGCTGGGTCATCCTTAAATAATTTATCTTCCCTGAGTATTAGTGTCCTTGCCAGTGAAATATGGATTAGAACGCACAGGGACTCACGTAGCATGGAGAAAGTCTAGTATAGTACCTGGGACAGAGGCATCATGACACCAGTTTCCTATGTAGGGAACTCCTGTGAATGAAAGAGTCCCACGAGTGACCCGTCAGGCTACATAATAACCATCATCATCATTATTGCTCACACGTCCCATGTCTCAGGGACATGCTAGGTGCTTTATATTATCTCATATAATTGGCCATTCCAGTTTTCCAGTTGAGGAAACTGAAGCTTAGAGATGTTGAGAAATTCAAACAAGGTTACATGGGTAAGAAGGTATAGAAGAAGGCCAGACTCAGTGGCTCTCACCTGTAATCCCAGCACTTTGAGAGGCCGAGATGGGTGGATCACTTGAGGTCAGGAGTTCGAGACCAGCCTGGTCAACACGGTGAAACTCCATCTGTACTAAAAAATACAAAACTATCCAGGCGTGGTGATGCATACTTGTAATCCCAGCTACTCGGGAGACTGAGGCACAAGAATTGCTTGAGCCCAGAAGGCAGAGGGTGCAGTGAGCTGAGATCAAGCCACTGCCTCCAGCTTGGGTGACGGAGATTCTGTCTCCAGTACTCCAGTAAGAGAGAAAGAAAGAAAGAAAGAAGGAAGGAAGGAAGGAAGGAAGGAAGGAAGGAAGGAAGGAAGGAAGGAAGGAAGGAAGGGAGGGAGGGAGGGAGGGAGGGAGGGAGGGAGGGAGGGAGGGAGGGAGGGAGGGAGGGAGGGAAGGAAGGAAAGGAAGGAAAGGAAGGAAGGAAGGAAAGAGAGAGGGAGGGAGGGAGGGAGGAAGGAAGGGAGGAAGGAAAAAAGAAAAAAGAAATGCTGAACCTCAGGCCCCACCCCAGACCTGCTGAATCAGAGCCTGTCCAGCTATGGTCCAGGAATCTTAAGCCAACCCCTGTCTGACCCCCACTCCCAGGGATTCTGCACCCCCTGAAGCTTGAGAAGTGCTTCGTTGAAGATGGGGCGATGAGAGGTGAGAATTCCGGCCTCTGGGCCTGTGTACTTGCTGGTCAACCAGCCCGATACCCTCCCGCTCATCTTAGTGTGGCTGCTCATGCTTGGCATTTGCTCTCAGCCCAGATGCCCCTTCTCTGAGAGGCTTCCCTAACCTCCGGCTATGACAGGCTATTCTGCCTCCTGGTTTATTTCCTTCGTGTGATCCTTCTCCATCTCTCGCATATCCACAAAGGCAGGAGCTTTGTCCCTCAGCATCCCTAGAGTCAGGTATGGTGCTTAGCACATAGGAGGCACTCAATATATCCTTTTGCAAATTTTTTTTATTTTTCATTTTTCTTGAGATGGCGTCACACTCTGTCACCCAGGCTGGAGTGCAGTGGCACAGTCTCAGCTCACTGCAACCTCTGCCTCCCAGGTTCAAGTCATTCTCCTACCTCAGCCTCCCAGGTAGCTGGGACTAAAGGCATACGCCACCACACCTGGCTAATTTTTGTATTTTTAGTAGAAATGGGATTTCACCATGCTGGCCAGGCTGGTCTCAAACTCCTGACCTCAGGTGATCCTCCCACTTCAGCCTCCAAAAATGCTGAGATTACAGATATGAACTACCGCACCCAGCCAGTATATCCTTTTTCAAATGAATGAATGAATAAACAGCAGCTTCTTGCCTAGTGCCCAGACCCTAGGGTCTCACTTCCAGCCAAAACAAGCTACTAGGCTCATCACTCTCTGGTCATACTATGGCACCTTCTAGCAGTATTGGCTCAATGATAATAAATGTCATTGTGATTAGAGTTCATAAGGACATTTTCTGTTGCAGGTGGGTGCACATGTTACCGAGTGGCTTTGGGCATATTCTGGGTGCTCTAACCAGAGGAAGGGCAGCTGTTAATGCTGTTCCTCGAAGCATGGAATATCCGTGCTACCCACCTCAGGTTGAAGGGATCGGGGGCTAACTAGCCCCCTTCCTTCTACCAGGAAGGCAACCCCACCAGTAGGAGGCTCCCTGGCTGCAGGTAGCATCTACCAAGGCTGCTATATGGTATCTGGACAAGGCATTAAATAAGATCTCACCACATGGTGAGAAAGCTATTTCCTTTTCAATTCACGCTATCTAGCTGGAATTTAATAGCATCATTTTGTTTTCATTGTGTTTATTTTTACAGTGGCCTTCTATTTACAGCCGGAGATACTCACTTTCCATTTACAGTTGGGTTATAAAGTTTCCTTTGAAAATAAATTTAAGTTAAAAAAAAAGCCGGGTTGATTTAAAGAGTGTCAACCTAAATGACAAACGGAGAGGAAAATGCTTCAACAGAAAATGATGTTTATTAGGGAATAGGCATTGCAATGGGAATACAGTTGCCATAGTGAACTATGCGCATATTTAGGCAGGGAGGTAAAGGAAGAGGAAGGTTTTTAAAGGAAAAGTCAGGAGGATTCTGTAATTGTTTTGTGATAATTATCCTCGGCTACAAGGATGAATAACAAGGGTGGTGCCAGTTCGAGGTTGGACAGGCAGTTGCTGGGAAGATGTCCTTGTAGAAGTATTTTTTTGTGTAAGGTTGCAATGGTCTTTACACAAAGTTATGGTTTTTGCAAAAGAAGAGGTCTTGCTTTGTCTCCCAGGCTGGAGTGCAGTGGTGTGCATGGCTTACTGCACACTTGACCTCCTGGCCTCAATCAATAGCAGAGACTACAGGCGTGCGTCATGCCTGGGTTTTTTTTTTTTTTTTTTTTTTTTTTTTTCCCATAGAGATAGAGTCTTGCTGTGTTGCCCAGGCTGGTCTTGAACTCTCGGCCTCAAGCAATCCTTCTGCCTCAATCTCCCAAAATTCTGGGGTTACAGGCATGAGTCATCATGCCCAGACTTGTCAGAGTTTTTCGTATGTTTTGTTTTGTTTTGCTTTTAAACAGAGTCTCACTCTGTTGCCCCAGGCTGGAGTGCAGTGGCGTAATCTCTGCTTATTGCAACCTCCGCCTCCTGGGTTCAAGGAATTCTCCTGCCTCAGCCTCCCAAGGAGCTGGGACTACAGGTGCATACCACCATGCCCCACTAATTTTTGTATTTTTAATAGAGATGGAGTTTCACCATGTTGGTCAGGCTGGTCTTGAACTCCTAACCTCAAGTGATCTGCCTGCCTTGGCCTCTGAAAGTGCTGGGATTGTCAGGGTTTGTAACACAAGTGACTCCATTTTTATTCTGACAACTTTCACAAGAGAAATGTAACATAAATATTAAAGCATGTGACATAAATATATGGAGAAAAGCATAAAAACTGGGGAAGGTGTGGTCTGCTGTACCCATTATGGAATAGGCCCACAGTCTCATACTCAGATGCATTTCAGAAATTCAAATGTTTAGGATTTTACAAAGATATGAGGGTTCATTTACCACAGATAACTTAACACCCCTGGGGCAGCACCCTGTTGTCAGATGCATTCATTGCTCTGCAGCAAAACTTAATAATCATAGCAAGTGAAATAAATGAAGACCATGAATACTTTTCCAAGTCAGCTCAGGTCAGATTTTGCTCCCAAGTAAGTCCATGTGGCGACCTCACAGTTTGCTGCTGTATAAACTCCAAGGAACTTTTATGTTTTTCAGAGTTTTTTGGATTTCACGAGATTGGATAAGGGATTGTGGGTCTTAGATATGATGCTAATACTAATATACTAATACTAACTATATTATTAATATAGTATTAGGACTAATACTAATCCTAGTTGAAAGTTAATGAGTATTTTACTGTGTTCCGTGCTTCACTTTCCTTGTTTTCAGTTACCTATGGTCAACTGAGGTTCGAAAATATTAAATGGAAAATTCCAGAAAAAAAAAAATTCATATGTTTTTCTTATTTTATTTTATTTTTTTAGGGATGCAGTCTTGCTCTGTAACCCAGGCTGGAATGCAGTGGCATGATCACACCTCACTGCAGGCTCAACCTCTTAGGCACGAGCAATCCTCCTGCCTCAGTCTCCCGAGTAGCTGGGACCACAGGCATGCACCACTATGCCCAACTAATTTCTTTTTCATTTTGGGTAGGAAAAGGGTCTCACTATGTTGCCCAGGTTGGTCTCAAACTCCTGGCCTTGAGTGATCCTCCCACCTGAGCCTCCCAAAGTGCTGAGATTACAGGTGTGAGCCAATGCACCTGGCCCAATTCATGAGTTTTAAACTGCACACTGTTCTGAGTAGCGTGATGAAATCTTGCTCTGTCCCACCCAGGGTGTGAATCCTCCCTTGTCCCAAGTATCCACACTGTAGATGCTAACCGCCTGTTAGTCCCTTAACCGTTGGCTTGGTTATCAGGCCTGGCGTGGTGGCTCATGCCTGTAATCCCCGCACTTTGGGAGGCTGAGGCGGGAGGATCACTTGAGGCCAAAATGGTGAAATCCTGTTTCTACTAAAAATACAAAAATTAGCTGGGTGTGGTGACATGTGCCTGTAATCCTAGCTCCTCAGGAGGCTGAGGCAGGAGAATTGCTTGAACCTGGGAGGTGGAGGTTGCAGTGAGCTGAGATCTCACCACTGCACTCCAGTCCGAGCAACAGAGTGAGACTCTGTCTGAAAAATAAATAAATAAATAAATAAATAAATAAATAAATAAATAAATATGAAATAAAAATAAAAAGAATTGTCTTGGTAATCAGCATTGTCTCGGTTACTAACTGTGTTAGTATTACAGTGCTTGTGTTTAAGTAACCCTAGTTTTACTTAATAGTATCCCCAACGCACAAAAGTAGTGATGCTTGCCATTCGAATATGCCAAAGAGAAGCTAATAAGTGCTTCCTTTAAGTGAAAAGGTGAAAGTCCTCGACTTAGGAACGAAAAGAAAATCATCTATTGAGGTTGCTAAGATCTAGGGAAGGAATCTCCTATGCATGAAATTGTGAAAAGTAAATCCAGGCAAGTTTTGCTGTCACATCTCAAACTGCAAGAGTTATGGCCGCAGTGAGTGATAACTTTCATGATGATATACTGTTATAATTGTGCTGTTTTATTAGTTACTGTTGGTACTCTCTTACTGTGCCAAATTGATAAACTAATATTATCATAGGTAGGTATGTAGAGGAAAAATCAGTATAAATAGGATTTGGTACTATTTGCAGTTTCAGACATCCACTGGGGGTCTTGGAATGTATCCCGTGTGGATGAGAAGGGACTACTGTATACCCATTTACCAGATGAGGAAACTGAGGCCTCAAGCACTTAAGTCACTTGCCAAAGTTATATAGCTAATTCAATGGGGGAACCTGAATTGGAAACCAGATAGGCGGAAGGAGAGCAGTGAAGAGCCCGGAACTCAAACATAGCCACCCTCACCCCTACCCTGTGCCCTGCTGATGACTCTCACTCTCCTATTTGGATGGGCATGCTCAAATCAGCATCATTCCTTCTGTTAGGTGAGGAAGGAGCACCGTCTCCAGATGCCCCAGAGAACAACACCCAGCCAGTGCCTGTGAATTACTCTTATCAGGTCATTAGCACCTCAAAGGAACCCCGGCCACCCTTGGGTACCTGCCACAAGCTGCCAAGAGAAGCTGGATGCTTCACAGCCAGTTTCTGTTAGTCTTTTCCTCTGCCCCCTCCCCGCTAAACATACTCTTTTTTTCTCTTTAGTTGCCATTTTTATTGAACAAACAAATCTCGTGCCAGGCAGTGCTTAGCTAAACATTTTCTTATGCATTAGCTCTGTTTTTAGAAGACTTTTACATTTGAAAAATACAGGAAAATGGAGCCAAAAAGAAAAAAAAAGGTAAAACTCTCTCCTAAAACCCTTTTAAGAAGAGAGTGTAAGAAGCAAGTCTTTCCCCTTCAGCTTCTCAAATTCTACCCCCTCCCCAACCCACAGAGGTCCCTTAAAGTAACTTTCTCAATCACTCCGTGTGCATATTGAGACATATCTATATTCATGTCTTTATCTATGATTATGTCTATAATCTAAATCAATATCTACCTATTTTGCCATCAAGCCACAAAATAGCTCCATACAGTTGCTCAGGTGGTGCACTGCTCAACTCCCAGGGCCACCATTCACATAATCAGCCTTGCAATCCACTCACATATATATTTTTTGCCTTCCATAATGAGATGAAGGCCA
Organism: Chlorocebus sabaeus; assembly: GCF_047675955.1. Taxonomy (NCBI): domain Eukaryota; kingdom Metazoa; phylum Chordata; class Mammalia; order Primates; family Cercopithecidae; genus Chlorocebus; species Chlorocebus sabaeus. The sequence goes on from NC_132908.1 coordinate 22,237,317, forward strand.
GGTGTGGTGACTCACACCTGTAATCCTAGTACGTTGGGAAGTTGAGGTGGGAGGATTACTTGCACTCAGGAATTTGAGACCAGCCTGGCTAACATGGCAAGAGACTGTTTCTACAAAAAAAACTTTAACTAGCTGTGCATGCTGGCAAATGCCTGTAGTCCCAGCTACTCAGGAAGCTGAGCTGGGAGGATCACTTGAGCCTGGGAGGTTGAGGCTACAGTGAGCCATAACTGAGCCACTGCATTCGGCCTGGGCCACAGAGCAGGACTCAAAAAAAAAAAGAAAAAGAAAAGAAAGAGAGAGAGAGAGAAGGAGAGAGATGAGGCCTTCCATATGGACATCTTTCTGGGTCATCATATGGTCAGAGCTTCCTCATTCTTCATGATTGCTGCCTATACTAGACCCTGGTATGGATGGACCTTAGTGAATCTGATCCTTCCCCTAATAAAGATTATCTAAGATGTTCCCAAGCTTTTTGATTTTTACAGTGGCCTTTTAATACTCATAGCAGTCTTTGGAGGATAGCAGCATTACACCTATTTTAAACAAAGAAAACTGAAGCTCAGAGAGGTAGAATAACTAGCGCGGGGGTGCAGTTACTACGAAGTAGTACCAGGATGCAATCCCAGGTCGGTTTGACTTCATGTTTATATAAAGCCGTTGATACTGAGGTTGGATCACGGCCACTCTCAGTAAGTCAAGATCATCATTCCCACAGGTTGATACTAATAAATATCAATACACAAATGGAGTCATTACCCTTGCCTGGAAGGGCAGAGGGAAGAAGAATAAAACTAACTTTTACTTAGCACTCAGAATGTGTATAGCACCTTACCAAATGTCGTCTTCTTCTTCTTCTTCTTCTTTTTTTTTTTTTTTTTTTTTTTTTTTTTTTGAGGCAGTCTCACTCTATGGCCCAGGATGGAGTGCAGTGGTGAGATCTCAGCTCACTGCAACCTCTGCCTCCCAGGTTCAAGCAATTCTCCTGCCTCAGTCTCCCAAGGAGCTGGGATTACAGGTGCACGCCACCATACCCAGCTAATTTGTGTATTTTTAGTAGAGACAGGGTTTCAACATGTTGACCAGGCTGGTCTCAAACTCCTGACCCCAGATGATCTGCCCGCCTTGGTCTCCCAAAGTGTTGGGATTACAGGTGTGAGACAACGCACCTGGCCACTACATTTCTTATATACATTATTTTATCGAATTCTCAAAGAGCCAGACAACAGTAAAGCCTGTTCGAAAGACACTGCCATCCCTGTGTATAAAAAGCTGAAGTTCGACAAAGGTAAAGTCCCAATGTCACACAGGAAGTGGTGGAGCTGGGATTTGAACCGTCATCTGCCTTGCTTGTATTTCTAATGGATACAGAGTTCAGCCCAGGTGTGTGTGAATATAACTTTATTTTTCTGCAAGTGAACTTCGTTTCTTAATTTCCTTGCTACACCTGCCTCTTGCCTCGTTTTTCCACCTCATTTCCTAGTACCATTACTTACCCCAGCCATACACAGGTCAAAAGCATAGACATCATTGGTGCCTGTTTCCCCCACTCCCCATACCCAACACACCAAGTCTCATTGGCTTTGCCTTCAAAAATATCATTGTAACCAAAGGCAACAGCTTCTCCCACTTCCCCAGCTGCCAGTTAAGCTCAAATCACCATTGCCCCCACCCCAGATCATTCTCCATCTGGTAGCCTGAGGGACCATTTACAAAATGCATATCCTATCATATTACTCTCCTGCTTAACCCCCCTCCCTGAAACCCCCATTGCCCTTAGAATAAACGCTCCTCAGTGGCCCATGTGCTCTATCTCCTGTGGCCTCAGCCGTCTCTCAGCCTTTCCCTCCTTCTCCCTCTACTCTGCCGTTCCCTACTGGGTATCTTCTGTCCCTCCATGCACCAGCTCATGCTGCTACAGGGCCAGCCCTTCCTCTTCCCTCTGCCTGCATTACTTGGCCTGATTTGCAAGTAGGCTGTTTCTTTCCCCTTTCAGCTCTCAGGCCACACAGTCCCCTCAGAGAACCCCTCCCTGCCTCATCACCCTCGGTCACTCCGAGCCCCTTATCTTGAGGGTCTTCTTAGCTCTGATTGCTGTTGGAGGTCATTTGTTCCATTGTCCTCCCCGTCCCCTTGGAGGATCCAAGAGTGCTCTATGTCATGCCCTCAGAGCCACAGTGCCTGCAGGGATGCTAGGCATGTGGCAGCTATTTATTGAGTGAAATGAGTGAATGAATTTATGTTATGAGTTCTGTGTCTGCTGGGGGAAGAGGGCAGAAATTTAATATCAACCAATTCTTTAATCTCAGCCAATTCCTTCCCTTGAGGGGTGTCTAAATTCTGGGGGACAGCAGAGGTGGGCACATCTGGTCTGGATCATTGATCCATGACAGCATCTGCTGAGATGTTCTCATTCCCTGGGACAAAAGAAACATCATCAGGTACATGGGAACAAGGGTTGGGGGGACATCAGTTAGCATTCAGCAGAGTCACCCACCACCAATCTTTAGCCCACTCTACTCTCCCACACTCTTAAGACCAGGAACACTCAGGACCCTGGGAGCTCCCTTTCCCAAGTCCTAGGAGCCAGACCCCAGGGATAGCATACAACAGCTAGAATGCATTGCTGAGCGCAAGCCCCGCCAACCCCAGTGAGTTCTGCTGCTGGGAGAAGGTGCTCAGTATTGTTCTGCAGCACGGGCTGGTGATTCACAGTTTCCGAGCCGCCTCATACCATCACTTTGATGCTCACAACAAGCCCGACAGGTAGGAAAAGTAGAGTTTATGAACTTCTTTTCACAACTGTGGAAACCAAGATCAGAAACGGTAATGTGAGTTGCTCAGGTTTGCAGAGCAGGCATGGAGGCAAAGCTGGGACTGGGAGACTATTACATGGTTAGAGCTTAATAAATGGTAGGTGCTGCTGTTCCAAACAGATGAGGACTCTCAGTTTGTGAGGACTTTCAGTTGCAAAGTACAGAAACCCATTTCAAATAAGCTTAAGCAGCCACATAAACTATTGGCTGATGGAACAGAAATACCCAAGGTTTACCTGTTTCAAGCATGGCTGGAGCCAGCGGCTCAAATGATGTTAGCAAGATTCAGACCAGCAACACCTCACAGCTATGTGTTTTCTGCCTTGATTTCACCCTCAAGCTTGCTGTCTCCAAGGTTGGGGGGTGGGGGGCTTGGCAACTGTAGCCCCAGCCCACTAACTTAGCCACTCAATGGAAAATAACATTTTTCTTTCTCAACATTTCTAACCAAGGTTCCAAGACTATCTTCACTGGATAAACTTGGTCATTTGCCCTCCCCTGAACCAATCACTCCAATCAGGGTGGTGAGGTATGTTGATTGGCCAGATCTAGGTTGTGTGCTCACCCTCTTAGCCAACCACTGTAGCCAGGAGAATTTAGAATTCTGATTGGCCAGGACTGAATCACATGCCCACCTCTGAAACTGACAATGGAGTCGCCCTATGCTCACCTCACACTCTGCACAGGCTGAAGTGGGAGAGAAGGCATTCCCTACAGTGGAATGAGGGTAGCCTTACCAGTGGAAGGGAGAATGGAAGCTCCTCTGGCAGCTAAAACAGATGTTCCCTCCAGATGCCTGGTACAGACCAGTAACCTCAGCCCCTTGACCATCACAGAGAAGCACTCTGTGATCTCTCTCCCCTGCCACCTGATCCTGAACTGGTCTAGCTAATGACACCTAACTGGAGGCTCCAGCCTCAAGGCTCAGGCCAGAAACAGAGGTTGCCCTCTCCCTGCTAATGGCAGCAGGTGACGGGGATGAAGGAGGTGGCGGCAAATGTGATAATAGCCTGGCTTCCTCCTCATACAGAGAGGTGAAGTCCTAAGTCTCTAAGGAGTGGCCAAGGCAGGGGCCTCAAATTAAAAACAAACAACAACAACAACAACAACAAAAACCCATAGCAATGAGAGAAGGAAGAGGAAAAGGAGACTCGGGCTCAGAGAGGCTCTGGAATGAAAGGAGAGTCTCAGGCAGTGAGGAGATGCTAATAAATAAAGCTTAATGGACAGTTCATCCAGGCTGGGTGCCGTGATGGATGCCTGTAATTCCAGCACTTCGGGAGGCCAAAGTGAGAGGATCACTTGAGCCCTCACTTTGAACTACCCACCAGGAGTTCGAGACCAGCCTGAGCAAAATAAGAAGACCCTGTTTCTACAAATATATATATATACACACACACACACACACACACACACATATGTATATGTATATATGTGTGTGTGTATAAAGAAAATAAGAAGACCCTGTTTCTATGAATATACATATATATATATATTTTAATTAACTGGGTGTGGTGGCATGTGCTTGTATTCCCAGTCGGTGTGGGGGCTGAGGTTGGGGGTATCGTTTGAGCTCAGGAGTTCAAGGCTGCAGTGAGCTATGATTGTACCACTGCACTCCAGCCTCAGTGACGGAGTGAGAACCTGTCTCAAAAAAAAAAAAAAAAAAAGAACAGGCCAGGTGCAGTGGCTCATGTCTGTAATCCCAATGCTTTGGGGGACTGAGACAGGAGGATCACATGAGTCCAAGAGTTCAAGGCCAACCTGGGCAACATAGTGAGACCCCATCTCTACAAAAGATGAAAACAGTAATGGGGCATAGTGGTGAGCACCTGTAGTCCCAGCTATGTGGGAGGCTGAGGCAGGAAAATCACTTGAGCCCAGGAATTTGAGGCTGCACTAAGCTATGATCACGCCACTGCACTCCCGAGTGTCACAGCAAGACGTTGTCTCAGAAAACAAACAAAATAAAAACAATTCAGACATGGAGGAAATACTCAATACTCATCCCATACATTCATTTGTCCACTTGTTTATTTAACAACCCACGATGTGCCAAGTCCTGGGAAGACAGCAGTGAGCAAGACAGAGATGCTCTCTTGGGATTTACAGTGGAGAGGAATAAGCAGACACATCTTTAAGCTCATAGATAATCATTTGTAATATGTGCCTGAAAGAGAAGCACAGGGTGCTGTGAGGGCAGGTTATTGGATGGCATCAGCCTGGGGACATATTTATGGTAAGATCTGAAGCCCCGATAGAAATTTCTCAAACGCAGGATGGAAAGGGAAGAATATTTGGGGGCTGAGGGTGCTCGTGCAAAGGCCCTGAGGCAGGAAAGATAAAACAAAGCCTGTGCGGCAGGACTTGGGTGAGAAGGATCTGGAGATGGGCTGGGGCCACATCACACAGGATCTCATAGGCCAGGTTAAGGCTTTTTGTCACCATCCAACAAGAAGTTGCCCAAGATCCCTGCAGACATATACAAAAGACAGACTGATGTTCAGGGCACAGTTATAAAGCACCTACTGTGTACCAGCTTGGGTGCAAGACATTTGGGATTCAGTGGTGCTTATATTCAAGGGAATAAGAAGTCAGAAAATAAACTAGGCAATAAATATAAACAAGATGTTTAGCACACTCACAGATCATCGTAAGCTTGGCAAAGAAAGTGACTGGAGATGTTCAAGTGAGGTGGGGAACTGACGGCCCCATGAAGGGCTGGGAGAAAGTGGTCCAGGCAGAAAGAGCATCAGCTGCAAAGGCCTGGCAGCCGTAAGACATGTACTCACCAGTGCACCCACACAGAGTCACATCCACACGTGGATTGTGTGCCCATTTACATTCCTTGCTCTTCCAAAATGTGTCTGCGTCCACCTCTGATAACCTGGGATGCCCCCCACTCTCACCCCGACTTCATCACACACACACATACACCCTTCCGTAGGCTCACCCCACTCAGAGACAGCCCCCGCCACACCCTCATCATATGGCAACTAGCAAAACTCCTGAGAGCTGAGTGGGCAGGGAGAATGGGGATCTGGGGGAGGAGACACCACCCTCCTTCCCTTCTCCAGCCAAGAGGCCTGCGGACAGCTCAGATTCGAGCAGGCGTGTGGGAACCACCAGGACGTCTATGCAAGTTGGAGGGAGGCGTCCAGGTCTTTACCTTGCAGAACTAAATCCCAGTGTGGTGTTTGCTCAAAACGCCAGAACTATTCCTGGATGTCAGGTGCAGCTAATGGTTGCCGTGGCAACCGCCCATGCTTAATGAATAGAAGAGAGTAAAAGACGCCCAGGATAAATGTCAGGGACCGGGATAGATTTGCTTGGGAGCAAATCTGTTAGCGCTGGGCAGAGCTGACCAGTGAAGGTTGAAATGAGCAGTCCAGGGTAGCTGGAGACAGATCCAGGAGGCTCTCTTCTCTTTCTCAGCTTAGCATAGTCAGAATGCTAACATTTCAGAAAATGTCAAAAAGCGTGGCTCTTTATACAGACAGTTAAACATAGGCTCCAGTTTTGCGGGTTTGATTCTGCACATGTTTATGGAGTTTGCAGGGAACAGAAATCTAAGCTCAGGTCTCTGAGGAGTTGAGACGTCACTTTTGTTTTTGTTTTTGTTTTTAACTCTTCCTGCATTACCTTTTTAAATGAAGAAAGTGCCAAATTAGGCTCAAAAATAATCTTTTAAACTCTGAACCTCAACACATTATACTGTCATTGTGCTATTTACATGCTGCTTACAGGATTAGAAAACAACTGGCAGTGGCTGGGCCACGGTGGCTCACGCCTGTGATTCCAGCACTTTGGGAGGCCGAGGCAGGTGGATCACTTGAGGTCAGGAGTTTGAGACCAGCCTAGCCAACATGGTGAAACCTGTCTCTACTTAAAAAATACAAAAATGAGCTGGGCATGGTGGCATGCACCTGTAATTCCAGCTACTTGGGAGGCTGAGACACAAGCCATCTTGAACCACAGGAGATGGAGGTTGCCGTGAGCTGAGATTGAGTTACTGCACTCCAGCCTGAGCAACAGAGTGCGACTCTGTCTTAAAAAAAAAAAAAAAGAAAGAAGGAAAGAAAGAAAGAAAATTTAAAAAAAGAAAGAAAGAAAGAAAGAAAAGAAAAGAAAAGAAAACAAAAGAAAAGAAAAAGAAAAGAAAAGAAAACAACCAGTAGTATCTGGTAATGAGGCATAAGTTAAATGGCGCACAATGGGCATCCCTCAAGTCCGTTGGAGCATCCCAGTGACCGTGTGCATTAGGGAACGATGTCAAACTCTGTTGGCCCATGACAGTGAAACCTAAGTCCAAGGTATGGACCAGCTCTGCACTCACAGCTGTAGTCAGGAACTCAGGACTCACCATGGCATGGCTGTAATGTTTGTTTGTAGGGAGACCTCAGTTCAGTCTCAGAAGGCCTTAATCCCAAATCTTCTAAGAGGAAATAACCCTCCCCACAGACCTTCCACACCCCCAAACCTATCTTGCCTATCCTCCAGGCCGGGTCTCAAATACTCCCTGAGGGCAAGTTTGTTGTGATGTGATGACAATATGGTGTGTCCATCTGACAACAGAGGCTGGAGCACCTCCTGAGGTCACAGCACCACTGTCAGACTCTGCTATGCCTCAGAATCTTGGAGAAACCTGTTCAAAAACACAGGTTCTCAAAGTCTCTAATTCAGGGCATTGCGGAGGTGCCCAGGAATGCACTTGTTTTGTTTGTTTGTTTGTTTTAAGAAGAGCCCAGGTGATTATGTCATGCAGGTGGACCCAATTTTTCCAGGCACCTCTGAAAGAGAGATGTCACCAGTTAAAAAGCATCTAAGACCCAGGAGCCACATCTATGACCCTTGCTTTCTTCAACCTTTCTCCCCAGAACCCCTGCTGCAGCCCCAGAAGGCTCTGTGGTTTGGAAACAGGATGAGATCTGCATGCTTTTTAATGCCTGCCAAGGCAAGGTTAAGAAGACTTTCAGACACTCTAAGCATTGAAATGGTCAGGGTGGCCACCCTACCCTCATACATCTCCAGTGTTAGTAACACTAAGCTATTAAATAAGGAAGATCAACGCACATCTGGTTCTCTTCCGTAGCACTTCAATGCTTTTTGTAAATGTCAAATATCAAATAATTTATAGTTGTCATTCTCTCTTTCTCTCTCCCTCTCTGTACCCCTGCTTTGCTGGTACCCCAAACACATGACTATTCTACCTAATTGGTGACTCCTACAGCAGCGTCTACAAAGTTTCAAGGTACTGTGTTGGTGAACATGCCCTGTGGTCTAGGCTAGGAAGGGCTGGGCTCTTGGCTCTGAGCTCCAGGACTGACCTGAATCAAAACCCTCAATAACCCGATAATGAAGGACCAAGGAAAACAGTTCACTCTAAACCTCCTAAACCCATTCAATGGGCTGATCAAGCAAAGAGCTCAAAACCAGGCTCTTTAGAAATGAATTCACTGCCTGCAAAAAATGACAGATAGCACGGACAGTCGTTCCTCATTAAATTCCCCATACTTGGTTTTAAGGCAGGACCCTCTCTCAACGAGGCACACCTCTGTGGACTCTGGCTTGATTACTGTTCCACCCCCATCACCAGTGGCTTCTCCAAAAAGCACAAGGTCGCTTTCAATGATTCCTCTAAGATGCACTTTCATTTCTACTCCTCCACAAGTTCCTAGCAGGCAAAGAGATCTTTTACACTATAAATCAGATTGTGTTTCTCATGTGCTGAAACCCCTCCAAAGCCTGGACTATGTATGCTCCTTTTCACTTCTGGACCCTGGACTGTAAGAAGCTCCGTGATCTGTGCCTCCTCCTTCATGGGCCTGATCTCATCCCACTTTCCCCCTCACTCACCCTGCTCCAGTTGCCCTGAGCTTGTCTTGGTTCTAGAAACACACTAAGTGTCATCCTTCCTCAAGACTTTGGCACTTGCAGTTTACTCTGCCTGGAAGGCTCTTCCCTCAAATCTTCCCATGGGTGACTTCCTCTTCTCACTCAGGTTGCCTGCTCAGATAGGCCCTTTCTGTCCACCCAATCTCACGACTATCCTTCCCCATGCCAATCACATTCTCTCCAGGGTTTATTCTTTTCATGGAGCTTAGCACTGAAATTATCTTTTCCTTTTTAGTGATGCATTTGTTTCATTTATTTCTTTGTTTACTCTAGATCTCTCTCCACTAGAATATAACAGCCTGGTCTGTTTTATTCACTGATAAATCTCAAGTGCTAGAAACAGTGCTTAACGCAAGTAACGTAGGTGCCTCTCCGGATATCTGTTGAACAAAAGAATGAATCAGGGATCGGGTGCGATGGCTCATGTCTGTAATCGCAGCACTTTGGGGGGCTGAGGTGGCAGATCGATTGAGGCCAGAAGTTTGAGACCAGCCTGGACAACATAGTGAGACCCCACCTCTACAAAAATAAAATAAAAAGATTAGCCAGGGGTGGTGGCATGCACCTGCAGTCCCAACTACTTGGAGGGCTGAGGTGGGAGGATCATTTGAGCCTGGGAGATGGTAGCTGCAGTGAGCCATGATTGTGCCACTGCACTTCAGCCTGGGCAACAGAGCAAGACTCTGTCTCAAAAAAAAAAAAAAGAAAAAAAAGAATGAGAAAAGAATAAATCAGGATGTGCACCAACCACAGTTCTGTATACCAGAAGAAAATATTTATTTCTCAGAAACTGACTCATGGTTCTCTTATTAGAAGTGGTAATTTGTAATTGTTATACCCTAAGTGCTTCATCTTGATCAGGGGCCAAGTTTAGCTCAGGGTCCTTGTTACTATGAATTCAATATCCAAATCCCTGTGTGTGCAATGTTGCACGGACAGGCAAGTAAACTCTGTCTTAATATGAATGTGTGCTTTCGCGACTGGACCAGTTATAAAATCATTCCCTACACAGGCATCCCCTCCCCACTCCACTCCACACCCCTGCCCCATTTAACACCCTGCAATTCCCGGTTTTTGTCCGGCAGCCTCTTTCCGATTGCCAGCTCTTGTCAACACGTGACAATACAACGAAAATAGGAGGCAAAACGTGATGTGTTAACCATGGGTAGACAAGAGCCTGCTGGAGGGACACAAGCTAACAATGGAAGAAGAGAAAATTGACAAGAATGATGATGTGATAGACACATCCAATGATTTGAATATCAAAGGATTAACAGGAGCCCTTAGGAAAATTGATGACATGCTCAAATATTTCTTGCAAAAATGACCCATTTTATGATCCTGCTGTGAAAGTCAAACTTCATGATCTTGTCAGGGAAGGGAAAGATTTCATACTGGACCATCACGTGATTTTATCAGAAAAATTATGCATGCCCCAGCCCTGCTGCTCCGAAATCAACAAAGCTTACTTTCTCTGTTCACCCTAGTGCATGAAGAAGATCAGAAAAAATCAGCATGTTTTCCTGAATTATAATTTCATTTTCAGATCAAGTTGGAAGCACGTTTTTGGACTCGATTGTTTACTATGGAATAGGAGTCCCTGGGTTTTTTTTATTTTATTTTATTTTCTTAAAAAAATTTTCAAAATGTTACAGGTCTCATTGTCCTCACTGCAATACATACACTGTTATGGAAGCATAACCTGTGTTTCAATTTAGCCGCTGACAATTTTCAGACACCACGATCGATAGTGCCTATTTTCATCTAGAAAGAGGCTTTAGTTCCTATTTTTGAGTGGACTCACCTGAAGGTGTGGTCCTTGACTTTAGTTGCACAGTTAGAATCACCCAGGGAGCTTTGAAAAATCCACAACCTGGGCAACATAGCAAGACCCTATCTCTACCAAAAAAAAAAAAAAAACTTAAAAATTAGACAGGTATGGTGGCGTGCACCTGCAGTCCTAGCTACTCAGGAGACTAAGGCAGGAGGATTGCTGGAGTCCAGTAATTCAAGGCTACAGTGAGCTATGATTGCACCACTGCACTCCAGCCTGGTGACAGAGCAAGACCCTATCTCTCAAAAAGAAAAGAAGGGGAGAGGAGAGGAGAGGAGAGGAGAGGAATTCAGATGCCCAGATAAAGTAAGAATGCCTGGGAGTAGAACCCCAGCCTCAGCATTTTTCCAGCCTCCTTTCCCAAGGTAATTCCAATGTGAACCGATGTTGACAATCACTGCCGTAAGGCTCCTTATTCTCAGATAATAAAGATCTGCTGTAGCACCAGGAGCCCAAACATTCTTAATCAAGGGCTTAACCCAAGTACTCAGGAAGCATAAACACACATGGTATTTGCTCTTCCTGCATGAAGCAAAAATCTTCACAAAGGAGTTCTAGCAAAAGACCTACAACGCTGGACCCTGGGATCCTGTTGGCCTCTGTTTTGAGCTCTACGCTGGGCTTTTGGGGGCCCCTGGAATGTGGTTGCACTGGCTGGACTCATGCTGAGATGGATGTCAAGCTCTGGCTACAGAATTGGCCCTGTTTATGGGTTTGAGCAGGTTCCGGGCACTGTCGCTGGGCTAGATGGGCTGGTGAGGAGTGCCAGCCCTCACTCTGAGCACATCATGACTGTCCAGAGCCTGCTCAGAAGTGATGTCTCTCTCTTAGATTCGTGGATTCACAGCCACCAAAATCTGCCCCAGGACCCTCCGTGTGGGCCGTGCAGAGGAGATGGAGGTGAGAAGCCCATCAAGAGGCTCTACTGATAGCCTCTTCTTCCACTGGAGGGGGGACATCCTGGGGAAACCTGTCTCCACTCCCCATTTCGGATCTCCCTTCAGGACTGCAAACTTGGAAAGATTGGGCCTTGGATGACAGTCTCACTTCCCCAGGCCTCTCTGCTCTGGATCCAGTATTTCTTGACTTGAAGTCAAACCCACTAAATTCAGAGCTGTCTTTCAATGACCCAGAAAGCTCTGTCTGGCCTTTGGTCAAAATTGGCATAGCAGGTTGGTCTAGGTCTATTCCCTCCCAAGAGTGATGGTTCCTGGGGCTCCCTGCCTGAGTTAGCGCTCTGTGGGAATACACACACACGCATACACCCACATGCACAGGTCAGCACATGTGTACCCATGTCTGGGTGAGGGCAGGATGAAGAAGACCATACCCTCCAGTTTTCCATTGGTTTCCTCTCACCCCCATGCCCAAAATAGAGATAATGATATTAATAGCTACCCCCTGTTAACCCTCTTCCCAGTGCTCGGCACTATGTTAGTGCTATTTAGAGGATTTTGCAAGAGCTCAGGGTCTAGGGTTAAGCAGACCTTGGTTTTATGATTCAGCTTCCCCTTCTATAAAAGTATTTATTGGACCAGGCACGGTGGCTCACACCTGTAATCTCAGCACTTTGGGAGGCCGAGGCAGGCGGATCATCTGAGGTCAAGAGTTCAAGACCAGCCTGGCCAACATGATGAAACCCCGTCTCTACTAAAAATACAAAAATTAGCCAGGCGTGGTGGTGGGCACCTGTAATCTCAGCTACTCAGGAGGCTGAGGCACGAGAATCACTTGAACCTGGGAGGCAGAAGTTGCAGTGAGCCAAGATCGCACCACTGCACTGCATCCTGGGTGATAGAGCCAGACTCCATCTCAAATACATACATACATACATACATACATACATACATACATACATACATACATAAAATAAAATAAAATAAACATATTTATTGAATTGACATCCACATACATAACACTTCCCATGTGCTAAGCATTGCTCCAATGCACTTGACGAACGCTGACTCTTCTATTCCTATTGTTATTCTCAGCTTTCAAAGGAGGAAACTGAGGCACTTATAAGTTAAGCAACTTGCCGAGCTGGGATTCAAACCCGCTCATTCTGACTCCAAAATCCATGCTCCTCAGCCCATCCTATGACCAACAACAGTGCCTGCTTCATGGGATTGTGGGGAATACCCAAAGAGCCCTTACCCAAGGCCTGGCAGAGCACATCTCAACAAACATGGATACTATGATGATTTCTTTTGAAACCCCCAACAGGCTGGGTGCAGTGGTTCATGCCTGTAACCTCAGACTTTGAGAGGTCAAGGCAGGCAGATCACTTGAGGCCAGGAGTTGGAGACCAGCCTAGCCAGCATGGTGAAACCTTGTCTCTACTAAAAATACAAAAAATATTTTTTAAAAAAAATCTGTCTGCCTCGGCCTCCCAAAGTGCTGGGACAACAGGCGTGAGCCACTGTGCCCGGCCCAATACATAATTTTATAGAAGGGGAAACTGAGTCATAAAACCAACGTCTGTCTAACCCTAAGCCCTGAACTCTTGCAATTTTAGTGGCACGAACCTGTAGTCCCAGCTACTTGGGAGGCAGAGGCAGGAGAATCGCTTGACCCTGGGAGGCAGAGGTTGCAGTGAGCCGAGATTGCACCACTGCACTCCAGCCTGGGCAACAGAGTGTCACTCTGTCTCCAAAACAAAAACAAAAACAAAAACAAACAAACAAACAAAAAAGAGAAAGAAACCGCAGCAATCTGGAGATCATTGGCTTCTTTTTTTTTTTTTTTTTGAGACGGATTCTCGCTCTGTCTCCCAGGCTGAGTGCAGTGGCCTGATCTTGGCTCACTGCAAGCTCTGCTTTGCAGGTTCATGCCATTCTCCCACCTCAGCCTCCTGAGTAGCAGGGACTACAGGCACCCACCTCCACACTCAGCTAATTTTGTTTTTGTATTTTTGTAGTGACGGGGTTTCACGGTGTTGCCCAGGATGGTCTTGATCTCCTGACCTCGTGATCCACCTGCCTCAGCCTCCCAAAGTGCTGGGATTACAGGCGTGAGCCACCGCGCCTGGCCAATCATTAACATTTTCTAACTGAGGAGATCAAGTCCAGGCACTGTGACTCATACCTATAATCCTAGTACTTTGGGATGCCAAGGTGGCAGGATAGTGTAAGGCCAGGAATTCGAGACCAGCCTGGGCAATATAACAAGACCCCATCTCTACCTTGAAAAAATAAAATTAAAATTTAAAAAAGAAAAACTAAAATGAAGAGATGAAGGCTGAGGGGAAGAAAGTGTCTTAGTCCATTTGGGCTGCTATAACAAAGCACCATAGGATGGGTGGCTTGCAAATAACAGAAATCTGTTTCTCATGGTTCTAGAGGATGGAAGTCTGAGATCAGGGTGCCTGCATGGTGGGGTACTGGTGAGGGCCCTCTTCCGGGTTGCAGATGGCTGTCTTTTCACTGTGTCTCCACATGGCAGAAAGAGAACAAGACAGCTCTCTGGAGTTTCTTTTATAAGGACACTAATCCCATTCATGAGGGCCCCACCCTCATGACCTAATCATGTCCCAGTGGACCCCACTCCTAATACCATCATTGTAGGCATTAGGATTTCCTTTGTCTTCCTCTGTCACCTAAGCTGGAGTGTAGTGGTGCAATCATAGCTCACTGCAGCCTCAATCTCCCAGACGCAAGTGATCCTCCCACCTTGGCCTTCTGAGCATCTGGGACTCTAGGTGTGTGCCACCATGTCCAGTTAATTTCTAAACTTTTTGTAGAGAGGGGCCTTGCCATGTTGCTTAGACTACTCTTGAACTCCTGGGCTCAACAGATCCTCCTGCCTTGGCCTCCAAAAGTGCTGGGATTACAGGTGTGAGCTACCATGCCCTGCAGGCATTAGGATTTCAAGATAGGAATTTTGAGAGGAAGTGAGCATTCAGTCCATTGCACAAGGCCATACAATTAGTAACTCAGTGGCTGGGCAAGGATTCAAACTGAAAGCTTGTGTTCCTACCAGTACACCACACTACCCCTCTAGAGGTCAGATAGGCACCTGCTGAAGAAGAGGCAGCCGATTTCTCCCCCAGATTGCAACCATATGACTTATTTATAAAAATCCACAGACAAGTAGCCTTATACCCCTTTGTGATTGCTGATGACCACTTCCCAGGATCAGGCTGGAGCCCACACTGCTGAGATCTGAAAGGAAATACTCAAAATGGGGACTCTGAGCCCCTATTCAGCTCAAATACCTGGGAAGCACCACTTTCCCCAGCGATAGACAAAAAGGGCTTTAAGAGTTAAACATACAGGTTAGGTGTGGTGGCTCACGTCTGTAACCCCAGCTCTTAGGGAGGCAGAGACAGGAGGATAGTTTGAGCCCAAGAGTTTGAGACCTGCCTGGGCAATGTAGTGAGACTCCATGTTTAATAATAATAATAATAATTTTTAAATTAAAAAAGAGTTAAAATTACAAACATCCCATTTCTAGATTCCCTCCCCATTCCTGCATGTTTAGAAGCCACCAAGAACCAGGTCAGTTCCTTCAGTTACCCCAAATCTGGTGGCCTCAAGTTTACTCCCTACCCTAAGAAAGAGCTGGGGCTGACCTTGGTCCATGTCCATGTGCAACTCAACCTCCTAGATTTTCCAGAGATCCCAGTGCTGAAGGGACAGCTAGAAGGGCAGCTGATGGACACAGACATCCCAGCGCTGAAAAGACAGCTGGAAGGGCAGCTGATGGACCCAGTGAAACCACTGCAATATGCCCTCTTTTTTCCTACTAGCCTCTCTTCCATTCCTCAAACTCACCAAGTGCACTCCCACCCCAGGGGCTTTGCATTTCCATTTCCTTCTGCCTGGAAAGCTCTTTCCTGGACTCTTCATATAACTGGCTCCTTTTTTTCAGGTCTGAGCTCGTGTCCCTTCTGCAACAACCCTATCCAGTGTTGCCCTCCGCTTGCCCCCACCCAATGAAGAGTTGCTATCACATCATCCTGTTTTGTATCTTTCTTGGTTTTTTGTTTTTTATTCTTTGTTTTTTGAGACAGAGTCTCGCTCTGTCACCCAGGCTGGAGTGCAGTGGCAAGATCTCGGCTCACCGCAACCTCCACCTCCTGGGTTCAAGTTATTCTCCTGCCTCAGCCTCCCAAGTAGCTGGGATTACAGGCACGCACCATCATGCCCAGCTAATTTTTGTATTTTTTTTTTTTAACAGGGTTTTGCCAAGTTGGTCAGGCTGGTCTCGAACTCTTGATCTCAAGTGATCTGCCTGCCTCAGCCTCCCAAAGTGCTAGGATCACAGGCATGAGCCACCATGCCCAGCCCCAGTGTTTTGTATCTTTCAAAGCTCGGATATATTGTCTATAGTCTCTCTCCTCAATGAGAATGCAAGTTCCGAGGATCAAGATCGTCTCTGTCTTGGGCATTAGGGAATCCCTAGGACCTAAAATCAATCTTCATAACCCAGTTCTCACACTTACCTTCCCCGGTTCCCATCACCCCTCTCCTCTCACCTGTACCCACTGGATCTGTCCTCCAGACCATCATCCTCTAAACAGCCTGAGCTACTTTGAGTTCCCAAATGAGTTTTTCTCTTGTTCATTCTCTCATCATCACACATGCTATTCCCTCTGCTTCGAGAAACACACCTCCCTTCCTCTGATTAACTTCTAATTAACCTTCAGCTCTCAGCTTAGACATAATTTCACTCCACGTGCAGTCAACAAAAAATTATTCTGCTGAGTTATCAGGTGAGAGAATTTTTGGTGGTGGAGAAAGCACGTTTAATCCCTTCCATACTGTTTTAATTCTCTACGTACATCTATTCTTTTTAATTTAAAAGGGATTAACCGAATAAAGGGTAATGGACTGTTTCTTGTTTTCTTTGTATTATTGCCCTGTATTGAAAAAATATCCTAGTAAATGTGATTTTAAAATGCCAGTACCACAGTGACTTAATTATTACAGCTTTTTTGTATGGCTTAGTATCGTGTAAGAAACCACCTCACTGAGCTCTTTCATTCATTCTACTGTGTTTTTTCAGCTAATTGCCTTCAGCTGCTTCTTCTTTTTTTTTTTTGAGATGGAGTCTCGCTGTCTCACTCAGGCTGGAGTGTGGTGGTGCCATCTCAGCTCACTGCAATCTACGCCTCCCAGGTTAGAGAGATTCTCCTGCTTCAGCACCCCGAGTAGTGGGTACTATAGGTGCCCACCACCACGCCTAGCTAATTTTTGTATTTTTAGTAGAGACAGGGTTTCACCATGCTGGCCAGGCTGGCCTCGAACTCCAGACCTCAGGTGATCCACCCACCTCAGCCTCCCAACGTGCTAGAATTATAGGTGTGAGCCCCTGCGCCCGGCCTACTTTCAGTTTCTTAAGTAGGCTAATTCTATGACCTGGAAAAATTGTAATTTTATTCCTTTTTTTTAAATTTTTTTCTGTTGCTTATAACTCTTAATTCTGTTTTATTCCTTCTTGTGCTAGAATGTATAGAACCATAACAAATAATTGAGGCAATGGTGAGCATTCTTATCTCAATGCTGATTTCAGTAGGAAAATTTCTAGGGTTTAACCTTTAAGAAAAAGTGTCAGAAGTTACAGCTAGAGGGGAGGAATGTGTTCTAATGTCCTACAGCACTGTAGGATGAATATGGTTAACAATAACTTAGTGTGGCCAGGCGTGGTGGTTCACACCTGTAATCCCAGCTCTTTGGGAGGCCTAGGTGGGAGGATTGCTTGAGTCCAGGAGTTCAAGATCTGCCTGAGCAACATAGCAAGACCCCCATCTCTACAAAAAATATAAAAGTTAGCTGGGTATGGTGGTGCACACCTGTAGTCCCAGCTACATGGGAGGCTGAGGTGGGAGGATCACTTTAACCCAGGAATTCAAGATCAGCCTGGTCAACATGATGAGACCCCATCTCTACAAAAAATATAAAAATTAGCCTAGGTGTGGTGGTGCATACCTGTAGATCCAGCTACAGGAGCCTGAGGTGGGAGGGTCACTAGAGCCCAAACTGTCGAGACTGCAGTGAGCCATAAGCATGACACTGCTCTCCAGACTGGGCAACAGAGTGAGACCCCATCTCAAAATAAATAAATAAATGAAATAATTTAGTGTATCTTTTCCAAAAGCTAAAAGAGATAGATTTGCCAATTATCTTGATTTGATCATTATTCATTATATACACGTATCAAAGTATCACTCTGTATCCCATAAATATGTACGATTGTTACATGTCAACTAAAAAGGAGCAGAAAAACAAAAAAAGTATCCGCTTAAGGACAGCACTGCTTCTCATGTGAAGGAAGTATTTTTCCATTGTCTGAGCCAGAGACAAACCATTGGTATGATCTTCTTCCCCAGGATGAAGCTGTGGCCACCAAAAAGCTGGTCTCTGCAACTGTACTTCAGCACCTCCAGAAATCTCTTTTGGCTCTGTCTTTCACCCCAAACCTCTTCCCCGGGTCCTGGGGTCTATGAATTCTCAGGGCCCAGCTCTCACACATGCCCTTCGCTGGGCTCCTGTCCTCCCTCACCTGTAACCACCGGATCCGGCCCCCAAACCAAACGCCATTGATCCTCTTCCTGCTTTAGCTTCTACTTCTCTCTACTCCAATGCCTGAGCTTAAAGCTGTGCCAGGACAGTGCTCCTCTCTGCATCCTGACTTCATCCTTACAGTCTACATGTCTTCACCATTTTTCTTGGTTCCATCTTCTACAGTGGGTGGGCAAGTCCAATCTCATTCTACTTTTCTCAGATTTACTGATATGGGAAGATACTCCTAAGAAAATATAAGTGAGAAGAACAGCACGATCCCAGTTTTGTAAAGCCATTTGTATGCACAGGGGAAAAAGAGCCTGGAAGGAAATATACAAAAATGCTAAATAGTGGTTATTTCTGGGAGCCAGCAATATGCTACTTACATGAATGTCCAAGCTCACTTTGTGATGCATGTATGACATGGGGTGCCAGCAGATTCATTTTCAGTGTGGAGTCTTCCTTGGGGAAAATTCTTGATTCCTTTTCCTTCTGTATTGCTTCTTAAAATCTCACCATGGCACCAATGTGTCTCTTGTGATCCTAAAATACCTACCAAAACCAACGGTAATAATAGCTGTAATATATCGAGTTCCTACCATACTCCAGGAACTGAACTAAGTGCTTTATGTCATTGCCTAATTAAAAGATTTATGTGTAAAGTGCTGAGAACAGCAACTGGCGTAATAACTGCTATTACTGCCTCAACTGATTCTCATGGCAACTCCATGAAGTTACTATTATTATCTTCATTCTGTAGAAGAAGCAACTGAGGTTTGAAGAGGTAATTTGCCATAGGTACCACAACTAGTAAGTGGCTGAGTCAGGATTCATGCCCACGTGGGACACCAAAGACTGGGCTCCTACTAAATACATTTGGTTCAGGGGTTACAAACTCGAATATCTACAGGGCCAGGCAAGAATATAGAGCTAGGTGGGGACTTTGGCCAACTGGAGAGTTTACACCCAGTCTAAAGAGGGCTGCTGATGTCAGCTACGTCATCCAGGGATTCATTACTCCCGCATGGAAATGTGAGAGAGGTCCCCGTTTTTGAAGAGAAACTGCAAATCAGTTTTTAATGTGAAATATTCAGAATTTTAAATTGCAGCAGCATAGGCCAAGGGCGGTGGCTCACGCCTGTCCTCCCAGCGCTTTGGGAGACCCAGGCAGGCAGATTACCTGAGGTCAAGAGTTCAAGACCAGCCTGGCCAACATGGTGAAACCCTGTCTCTACTAAAAATACAAAAATTAGCCAGGCGTGGTGGCGGGTGCCTGTAATCCCAGCTACTCAGGAGGTTGAGGCAGGAGAATCACTTGAACCCAGGAGGTGGAGATTGCAGTAAGCTGAGATCGCACCACTGCACTCCAGCCTGGGTGACAGAGCAAGACTCCATCTCAAAATAAAATAAAATAAAATAAAATAAAATGCAGAAGCTTAATTTTTAAAAATAAAGTATGCAAGAGAGTATTGCAGATAAAACAAACACACACAGATAAAACCACAAAATGAAACAGTCTGCAACCCAGATTTGCCCCAGAAGCCAGTATTATCTACTTTAGAAACACCAGTCTAGATTATGTCTTCTATCCCAGGAAGGCCCAATCTCCCCTTTGCTTTCCATTTTTTCCTTCTTGGGACAGAAATCTTTAAACCAGGGACCAGCAAAATTGTTCTTAAAGCGCCAAAGAGTAAATATTTTCAGCTTTGCTGTCTCTGTGGCAAATACTGAACTCTGTGATAGTGGCATCAACATGTTTTATTCTCTTTAGTTCTCAAAATGGCTTCATGAGGAGCCTAATGTTATAATCAGGAAATTGAAGCAATATAAACAAATGGGCATGATTGTTTTTCAATAAAACTTTATTTTCTGAGGCTGAAATCTGAATTTCACATTTTTTTACAGGTCACAAATAATATTCTTCTTTTGATTTTTTTTCCAACCATCTAAATATGCAAAAACCATTCTTAGCTCATGGGCCGTACAAACATCGGTAGTAGTAAGCTGCTTTATACCATTAAAAACTGGTGACTACAGGCCAGGCACAGTGGCTCATGCCTGTAATCCCAGCACTTTAGGAGGCTGAGGCAGGTGGATCAGCTGAGGCCAGGAGTTCAAGACCAGCCTGGACAACATGGCAAAACGCTGTCTCTACTAAAAATGTAAAATTAGCTGGGCATAGTGGCACATGCCTGTAGTCCCAGCTACTCGGGAGGCTGAGGCAGGAGAGTCACTTGAACTGGGGAGGTGGAGGTTGCAGCGAGCTGAAATTACACCACTGCACTCCAGCCTCGTTGACAAGAGCGAAACTCTGCCTAAAAGACAAACAAACAACAACAACAACAAAACTAGTGACTGTGTCTGCAGGAGTTACTGGTATTTGCTGGTTCTAAGTCTTAGTCTCAAGCTGCCTGAAGCCACCATGAATAGGCCCATTTTGCAAGCAGATGCCCACACGTATGTAGTTCCTAATTCCCTCAATAATTTTGACTGGTCTGTATTTAGTAGTGTTCCCATTCCATCTTCACCTGAACACTTTCTTCCTTTGAAATCTTTCGTGGAATTCAAGTATGGAAAATAGCAAATAACGAGGAGTATGGAAATCAACTAACAATGGACAGTGTCACTCTACTAACACCCCTCCCCTGCCCAGGCACCCCTGGCACGTGCCATGGAGAAGCATAGTTAATGGAGAAGCCACTGGTCCAGTTCATTGCCAACATCAATAGTAGGGGGTGGGCTATAAAATGATCATGAAGCCGCCAGGCAAAGAACTTAGCTCACAACACAGACTTGTTGAAGAGACTGCAATTCATAATAATTGTTAGGAACTTTATCTCTGGGGTCAGCTAGTAAATGTCTAACTGTGTCCTTGAGTAAATCAGTGACTTGGCTAAGCTTCAATTTCCTCCTTGTATTAATAACCTTGCTTCATTATAACATTAGGCACCTCAGGTCAGGCACAGTGGCTCACGCCTATAATCCTAGCACTTTGGGAGGCCAAGATGGGCAGATCACAAGGTCAGGAGATTGAGACCATCCTGGCTAACACACGGTGAAACCCCCGTCTCTACTAAAAATACAAAAACAAAATTAGCCGGATGTGGTAGTGGGCGCCTGTAGTCCCAGCTACTTGGGAGGCTAAGGCAGGAGAATGGCGTAAACCCGGGAGGCGAAGCTTGCGGTGAGCCGAGATCACGCCACTGTACTCCAGCCTGGGCGACAGAGCGAGACTCTGTCTCAAAAAAAAACAAAAAAATAAAAAATAAAAAATAACATTAGGCACCTCGTAAAGTCATTTAGATAGCTAAAGAGGATAAAACATGTAAATGTGGCTGGGCGCAGTGACTCCCACCTGTAATCCCAGCACTTTGGGAGGCTGAGGTGGGTGGTTCACCTGAGGTCAGGGGTTCAAGACCAGCCTGGCCAACATGGTGAAACCCCGTTTCTACTAAAAATACAAAAATTAGCCAGGTGTGGTGGCGGGTGCCTGTAACCCCAACTACTTGGGAGGCTGAGGCACAAGAATTGCTTGAACCTGGGAGGAGGAGGTTGCATCAAGTTGAGATTGTGCCACTGCACTCCAGTCTGGGCAACAGAGCGAGATTCAGTCTCACAAAAAAACAAAACAAAACAAAAAAAAAACCATAAATGCTTAGAATGGCACCTGGTGTATAGTAGGTGCACACGTGTGTTACTTATTATGATTTCTTATCCAGTCAACTGGAAGGGGATGGGGCGTAAAACCAAACAGGAATATATAAATGAGACTCTAAACTATGAACAAGTATAAATAAGGTCTTTTTTTTTTTTCAATATCAGGGAAGAAATTATGGGTCTGTCTTTTTTCTAGGAATTTCCTTGAGTCTTCTTTCCTGAACCTCCTTCCTGGTTCTGAGTCTGTTCTTTGCCTGGTAAGCAGAGAATCAGAACCAAGGAGATGTTCTACATATTCGAAGGCATTTATTGTGAAATGGCTCTGGCCTGGAGCCTGCTTATAGAAGAAATTAAATATATGACACTCTTATTTTTATGAGATCATAATAGACATCATGATAGTAGCCATAATAATAATGACTACTATTCATAGTGTAATGGTGAAACCACAGCCTTTGAAACCTGGCTCCAAAAATCAATTCCGTCACTCACCAGCTGTGACACCATCTCCTCTGTGATTTTCCATTGTCTCATTACCAAATGTTAATATTAATAGCCTCTACCTCCTGGGGTGGTAAACAGGGTAAATGAGATAAGGGATATAAGGTTTCAGCTATGTGCCTGGCCAGTCGGAAGCACTTAATAAGTGTCAGCCATTATTAAGACATGCCTAGAGCTTTGCAAAAATTATCTCATGTTCATGTATAGCCTTATTTCATTCTTACAATAATGGCTCTGAAATACCAAAGCAACTCTGTCTGATTCTGAACCTTGTCCATTTTCCACGACATCACAATGCCCGCCCGCCACATTCCACTCCAGCTACACAGACAGGGACAGGGACAAGAATGCATAATTTCTGGAAAATTCGTTTTCCTTTAAAAGAACTGGCAGAGCTATTAATTGCCCCCAGAGACTGGTTAACTGTCTAGTTAACCAATACCCAAAATGATGATTAAACATCCACACCTCGGCTGGGCAAGGTGGCTTACGCCTGTAATCCCAGTACTTTGGGAGGCCGAGGCGGGTGGATCACCTGAGGTCAGGAGTTCGAGACCAGTCTGGTCAACATGGTGAAACCTCATCTCTACTAAAAATACAAAAATTAGCCAGGCGTGGTGCCAGGTGCCTGTAATCCCAGCTACTCTGGATGCTGAGGCAGGAGAATCTCTTGAACCTGGGAAGCAGAGGTTGCAGTAAGCCGAGATCGTGCCATTGCACTCCAACCTGGGCGACAAGAACAAAACTGTCTCAAATGAAACAAAACAAAACAAAACAAAACAAAAGTCAGCCAATGTGGACAAATGTTCAAGATGCACGTTCAGCAAATCTGAGGCTCCTGAAGGGGTGAACCTCATAGCGAGGGACAGTGAGCTGTGATCCTTTGGGAGGGCAGAGAAGGAAAGGGAGGGTCCTATGGTCAGATATGAACATCGTTGCGGGGAGAGGACTATTCTGGAATGCCTGGATTCAGCTCTTGGCTGGAATGCTGGTTCTATTTAGGTTGGTGCAAAAGTAATTGCACAATTGTATAAGGAGATCAAGATCATCCTGGCTAACATGGTGAAACCCCATCTCTAATTGTGCAATTACTTTTGCACCAACCTGAATAACTAAAGTAATTGCACAATTACTTCTGCATCAACCTAAATAACTACTTACCTGAGTGATTTGAAAAAAAATTCTTAAGCCCTGTTTCCTCATTGGTCAAATGAGCAGAAAAAAATGATGTACTTGAATTCTACCTGCTTTTACCTTCACTGACTGGAGGACAGGGGAAAGATAAGATAGTCCTCATAATTAGTGTTTATGTTTCATGGTGTTTTTGCCCTTGTAAAGTGGATCCCAACATCCTGCAAAATCTAAAAAGCAGCACATTTCCATCTCCCACTTGGTACTGTTTATCTTTGGCCTCCACTCATCTCTTTTTTGTGCCCTAAAGAAGCACGCTGTTGGTGACTGATCCCACTGGCTCATGACTGTAATCCTAGCACTTTGGGAGGCTGAGGCAGGAGGATCGCTTGTGGCCAGGACTTTGAGGCCAGCTTGGGCAAGATAGTGAGACCTTTTGTTCTCACTGTCAAAAAATGTTTAATTAGCCAGGCATAGTGGCACATGCCTATAGTCTCAGCTACTTGGGAGGCTGGGGTGAGAGGATCACTTGAGCCCAAGAGTTCAAGACTGCAGTGAGCCATGATTGTGCCACTGCACTCCAACCTGGGCCACAGAATGAGACCCTGTCTCTTATAAAAAATAAAGGTGCTCTTGGGCCTACCAGCCCAACAACCCTACCGCCCCCAACAACCAGAGAAAGGATCTGCACATAGCGGTGAGGACCCAGATTGGGTCCCCGGAGCTCTGTCTCCTCCCCCAGGCTCAGAACCCTTATCTGTTTCCACAGGGGCTTTCCGAGGTGTGTGCAAGAAAATCGATCACTTCCCTGAAGATGCTGACTACGAACAGGACACAGCTGAGTATCTCCTGCGTAAGTTCCCCGGCTTTTGGAGTCTCTCTGGGAGGAAGGGATGGGCCCCTGCCATCACCCAGCTGCCTCTGAGTTGGAGGTTCCTCAGCATCCATCCCTAGAGACGGACAAGTGCAAAGAAGCCCCATGTGCCGGTACACAGACATTCATGTGGTTCTGAGAGCTAAGCCCCTTTAGTTTCAGTGAATTAGAAACAGAAAGAAGAAGCAGGGAGTGGGGTGGGGAATGGTTCATGCCTATATTCCCAGCACTCTGGGAGGCAGAGGCCAGAAAGGATCGCTTGAGCTCAGGAGGTCGAGATCAGCCTGGGCAATATAGCAGGACCCCATCTCTACAAAAGATTAAAAAATTAGCTGCTTGTGGTGACACACACCTGTACTCCTAGCTACTCAGGAGGCTGAAGTGGGAGGATCATTTGAGCCCAGGGGATTGAGGCTGCAGTGAGCTATGATCATACCACTGCTATCCAGCTTGTGTGACTGAGTGAGACCCTGTCTCTGAAAAGAAAGAGGAGGAGAAAGACAAGGAGAAAGAGAAAGAGAAAGAAAGAGAAAGAAAAAGAGAGAGAGGAAAAGAAAGATAAGGGAGGAAGGCAGGAAGGGAAGGGGGGAGGGAGGGAGGGAGGGAGAAAGGAAGGAAAAGAGACCGAAAAGTAGGTGAGTCAAAACTGAAAAGTTCTTTTTAGTCAGTTTAGGAGAAAAATCTAAGGAACTTTCTCCAACTTGAATGCAGGTTTTCACCTTCCCATTGGAGGTGCTAATGGCAGAGTGCTAATGGGTGAGGTGCGATGCTAATGTGTGAGGTCCCAAGGGGCAACGCCTAGGAGAATAAATACAAACCCAAGTTCACCTCTCCTTTGACTTCCCTCCAGTTTCAATCCTGCTGGGATAGGGCCAACGTCTCTGTAGGATTTTTCCAAAGTCGGTAACCTGGATATGACAGGAACTGTCACAACTACAGCGTGTAGGAGCCAAGAGAGTGTGGTGGCTTGGAGCCAAGGCCTCTGGAATCTGGGCTTTGACCCTTGTTTGACTTTACTAGCTGGGCTGGACCTGGGGCAAGTGGCTTTACCTCTCCAGTTCCTAACTTCCTTCATTTTTTTCTGAAATGGAGGTTATAATGCCATCCATCTGACACGGTCATGAAAATTAAGTAAACTAACGCATAGTACACTTAGCTTAGGGCCCAACACACAGTCAGGAGACAATATGCATTAGCTCCCATTTCTTGCATGGGATTAGCAATAGCAAAATTCACTGCAGAGATGAGCCTTCTATTGGTCGAGGCACAGAGAGAACCTGATTTGGGATTTCAGTGTAATTTCTTCAGCAAGTATGTGTGTTGAGTTCACTCAAAAGGATAATGAGGCCAAGTGCAATGGCTCACACCTGTAATCCCAGCACTTTAGGAGGCCAAGATGGGGGGATCACTTGAAGCCAGGAGTTCAAGACCAGTCTGGGCAACATAGCAAGTCACCAACTCTACATAATTTTTTTTTTTAAATTATCCAGGCATGGTAGTGCACACCTTTAGTCCCAGCTACTCGGGAGGCTGAGGTGGGAGGATTGCTTTAGCCCAGCAAGCTGAGGCTGCAATGAGCCATGATTGTGCCTTTGCACTAATCAATAATATTGATTAGTGATTGGCTATAGGGTGTGGAGGATAGTGTCAGATGCAGCATTATTAGGTTAATTTATGCTACTTGTGGCAAAAGCAAGCAATGTCAAGAGATGAGCATGGAGCTCAAAGAGGAGGGAAGGACGTGATACTGCCTCATTTTAATGTCCCTCTGGGCCTGATCATTAAAAGGACTTGCATTACTCAGATAAACGCTGTTTTCTTTTCTCACCCCTCACATCAGCAGCTCAAAAAGATTCAGTGTGGAGAGCAAAATTAGCCACACTTAGAGATGTAGCTTGACCAAATTTTGAGAGATGACATAGATTACTTGCATCTTCTCAATAGAGAATGGTGTTAGTCACCAGTGGGGTTTTACCAGAGTGCCCATATATTTTCTTTGTTTTTTTTTTTGTTTGTTTTTTTTTTTTTGAGATGGAGTCTCGCTCTGTCGCCCAGGCTGGAGTGCAGTGGCCGGATCTCAGCTCACTGCAAGCTCCACCTCCCGGGTTTACGCCATTCTCCTGCCTCAGCCTCCCGAGTAGCTGGGACTACAGACGCCCGCCACCTCGCCTGGCTAGTATTTTGTATTTTTTAGTAGAGACGGGGTTTCACCATGTTAGCCAGGATGGTCTTGATCTCCTGACCTCGTGATCCGCCCGTCTCGGCCTCCCAAAGTGCTGGGATTACAGGCTTGAGCCACCGCGCCCGGCCTATTTTCTTTGTTTTTCTTTCCTATGTTGATAAAACATTTTGACGTTTGCCCTGTTAGAGACTAAAAAGAACTGTGACTTCTACTTCACAACTTGTATAGCTGATTTTAAGTTCTTCAGAGAGGCCCATAGCTTTTCTGACAAAGCATTTTTCTCTGGTCTGGGAAGATGGCTCTTCCTCTCTCCTCACCCCTAGCCCACGGTCCACCTAAGCTTCACCAGTAGAAGCAGAATTTGGCTAAGGTTAAGGAGAGGACTTAACAAGCACACAGATTTCCTGCTGAGAGTTTTGGAATTCCTGATCCAGCCTGATCCAGCCACGTAGGGCTGGGAGCACATTCCCGCAGGGTTCTCCCTGCCCTGGTATTCACTCTGCCATTCCCTGTCCTGACCCACAACCCTGGTGGGACTGGGATTCTTTTCTGCTGTTTCCTCTTTCTCCTGTGCTCTTTGGGGTAGGCTACAGCATAAACCCATAGCAGTGTTACTGGAAAGGGGTCCAGATCCAGACCCCAAGACAGGGTTCTTGGATCTCACACAAGAAAGATTCAGGGTGAGTACACAAAGTAGAGTGAAAGCAAGTTTATTCAAGAAGTAAAGAAACAAAAGAATGGCTACTCCATCAACAGAGCAGTGGCGTGGACCACTTGACCTAGTATGTTATAGTTATTTCTTGATTAATGGTAAATAGGAGGCGAATTATTCATGAGTTTTCCAGGAAAGGGGCAGGCGATTCCAGGAACTGAGGGTTCCTCCCCATTTTAGACCATAGGGTAACTTCTGACATTGCCATGGCATCTGTAAAGTGTCATGGCGCTGGTGGGAGTGTCTCTTCACATGCTAATGTATTATAATTAGCATATAATGAGCAGTGAGGACAACCAGAGGTCACTTTCATCACCATCTTGGTTTTGGCAGGTTTGGGCTGGCTTCTTTATTGCCTCCTGTTGTACAGTAGAGCCTTTGTGACCTATATCTTGTGTTGACCCCTATCTCATCCTGTGTTTGGGAACACAGCCCAGCAGGTCTCAGCCTTATTTTACCCAGCCCTTATTCAAGATGGAGTCGCTCTGTTTCCAACGCCTCTGACAGCAGAAAGTTCAAAGCCCACAGATTCTGTTGACTAGAGACTCCCACAACACAGCACTGGACTTGGAAAGTCCTACTCAGACTCCAGTGGTGGGGCTACACTAGAACAAGCTTATATCCCCACCCTTAAGACCTTAACTTAGCTCCGTATAGTTTGGGGAGGAGAAACAGGGAAGGAAGACAGTAAAAACCTCCTTGATCTGAAGTCACCATGTGTCCACTGGGCTAAAACAAATGCAAGGTGGACTTCCACTGACTTAGGAGAAAATGGCAGCAGCAGATTTCCTGTTTGAGGCAGACACTTATAGCCAGAGTTGACAGAATCTGCTTGTGTCTCATTTGTGGGGCAAAGAGTGGGATCTCCCCTCCAATGGGTTCCCAAATGATGATTGCACCACTTGGGAAAGAGTCACATTTACATATCTCCTATCCACATGTTTCAAACATAAACCTTTTTTTTTTTTTTTTTTTTGAGATGGGGTCTTGCTCTGTCATTCAGGCTGCGGTGCAGTGGCACGATCATATCTCACTGCACCCTCAAATTCCTAGACTCAAGCCTCCTGAGTAGCTGGGACTACAGGCACCCACCACCACCATGTCTGGCTAATTTCCTTTTACATTTTTTGTAGAGTTGGGGTCCTCCTATGCCTTGCCCAGGCTGGTCTCAAATTCCTATCCTCAAACGATCCACCTGCCTTTGCCTCCCAAAGAGCTGAGATTACAGGCATGAGCCACTGTGGCAGGCCCAAATATCCACTTTTGTGGAACCAACACAGTTCAATAGCTTCAAACATTCAGATCATTTTCTTAGGGCACACATCAAAGGTTAATCATCCTTTGATTTTTTAAAAGGTATTCACTTTTTATTAATTACACTCATTACATTGAGTATTCAAGCGATTCTTGTCAATATGCAATGCAAATTATCCCTTTAAAGGTTAGTCCACAAGTCCCAAACAGGTGCTTGAAACCACTGGAGGAGACCCGCCCCTAATATTTGCAAGGGCCCAAGGCAAGAATTCAACTGGAAACCCATGGGTCATCTGTGTACATTTTTACAAATTATAACTAAGTTGTGCCCACAGCTGGGCCCATTAAAAATAAGCTACACTCACATACAGAACCCCAGAGCTCACTCCCTGGGATGGCCCCCTCGATCTAGGAGCTAAAGGAACCAGGAACCAGCTCTGCCTCCTGCAAGCCTGCATAATAGAACTGCAGGACTTTGCGGCAGGCCAGAACTCAGCAAGGACACTAATCATGCCTAATTAAAGTTAAGGGTTGATACAGCCAGGAAGGAAAACAGGAGGGGCAAGGAATAGGAGTTGGGCGACAGGCAGCAGGTGCATTTCATTTCATTGAAACTTACACCGTGTTTCTCAAGCTTCAGTTCATGGGCATCCAGCCTAGTAAAAAATTGGGCGAGTTTCAGCCAGGCATGGTTACATGCCTGCTCACACCTGTAACCCCAGCACTTTGGGAGGCCAAAGCGGGTGGATCACATGAGGTCAGGAGTTCGAGACTAACCTGACCAATATGGTGAAACCCAGTCTCAACTAAAAATACAAAACTTAGGGTGGCATGGTGGCATGTGCCTGTAGTCCCAGCTACTCGGGAAGTTGAGACAGGAGAATTGCTTGAACCCATGCGGTGGAGGTTGCAGTGAACCGAGATCACACTATTGCACTCTAGCCTGGGTGACAGAGGGAAATTCCATGAAGAAAAGAAGAGAAGAGAAGAGAAGGGAAGAGAAGAGAAGAGAAGGGAAGAGAAGAGAAGAGAGAGAGGAGAGAGAGAGAGAGAGAGAGAGAGAGAGAGAGAGAGAGAGAGAGAGAAAGAAAGAGAGAAAGAAAGAGAAAGAAAGAAAGAAAGAGAGAGAGAGAGAGAGAAAGAAAGAAAAAGAAAGAAAGAAAGAAAGAAAGAAAGAAAGAAAGAAAGAAAGAAAGAAAGAAAGAAAGAAAGAAAGAAAGAAAGAAAGAAAGAAAGAAAGAAAGAAAGAAAGAAAGAAAGAAAGAAAAAGGAAGGAAGGAAGGAAGGAAGGAAGGAAGGAAGGAAGGAAGGAAGGAAGGAAGGAAGGAAAGATTGGGCAGTTTCAAAACCAGAGCAAAATCCCTTCCATCTTCTCTTTTTTTTTTTTTTTTTTTTTTTTTTGAGATGGAGTCTCGCTCTGTCGCCCAGGCTGGAGTGCAGTGGTGCGATCTCGGCTCACTGCAAGCTCCACCTCCCGGGTTCACGCCATTCTCCTGCCTCAGTCTCCCAAGTAGCTAGGACTACAGATGCCCGCTACCTCCCCTGGCTAATTTTTTGTATTTTTAGTAGAGATGGGGTTTCACCGTGTTAGCCAGGATGTTCTCCATCTCCTGACCTCCTCACACCTGTGTGCCTTCAGCCCCCCCCCACTTCAGGCCTCCCCCTTCATCCCTCCTAGGCCCACAGGTTAAATAAGTTACCAAATTTTCAGAAAACTGAAAACACAAACAAGCAAACGAATGAAAGTGCAGTAGCAAATGAAAATGACTGGCGCTAAACAGGCAGGAAAACACCTAGTGAATATAGAGGTTAAAGGCTTGAACACTGACTAACGTGAACTAAGCTTTGAACCCCTGAACCAAAATAAACTCGTGTCCCTCCCTGGCCCACATACCTCGCATGTGTCGTTGGTCAGGAGAAGCTCCTCCATTCGCTCAGCACCTAAGACCAAACACAACCAGCAGCCCACGGCCAATCCATCAGCGGATTCTGTTGGCTTTACTTTCAAAATATAAAGTACTCCCTGAATCTGGCCACATCTTACCACCTCAGGTCTACCCTCACCCAGTCCAAGCTATGAAGGGCTCTTGCCTGGGTTATGGGGTTTTTGTTGTTGTTGTTGTTGTTTGTTTGTTTGTTTGTTTGAGACAAGGTCTCACTCTGTTGCCCAGGCTGGAGTGCGGTGGTACGATCTTGGTGCACTGCAGCCTCCACCTCCTGGGCTCAAGTCATCCTCCCACCTTAGCCCCCCAAGCAGCTGAGAACACAAGCGCACACCACCATGCCTGGCTGACTTTTTATTTTTTAGTAGAGGTAGGGTTTTGCCATGTTGCCCAGGCTGATCTCAAATTCCTGACCTCAGGTGATCCTCCCGCCTCAGCCTCCCAAAGTGCTGGGATTACAGGCGTAGGATTCTTGTGGTCCTACCTGTTACACAGGGCTTGGCCCTCCAAAGGGCCCCACCCTTGGTTCCATGCTCTGCTCTCACTATCTTGAAATTCTTAACAATTCTGAAACAAGAGGCCTCACTGTTTTTTGTTTGTTTGTTTGTTTTGAGACAGAGACTTGCTCTGTCGCCCAGGCTGGAGTGTAATGGCACAATCTCGGCTCGCTGCAATCTCCACTTCCTGGGTTCAAGCAGTTCTCCTCCCTCAGCCTCCCAAGTAGGTGGGATTACAGGTGCCCTCCACGATGCCCAACTGATTTTTGTATTTTTAGTAGAGACCAGGTTTCACCATGTTGGCCAGGCTGGTCTTGAACTCCTGACCTCAGGCGATCCACCCACCTCTGCCTCCCAAAGTGTTAGGATTACAGGCGTGAGCCACCATGCCCACCTAGGCCTCACATTTTTGTGTTGCACAAGGCCCTGTAAATTATGTAGCTGGTCCTGCCTGTCATTGCTTCTAGAGCGTAAGCCCCATGAGGACAGGACCCCTGGCTCCTTAGTAAACCAATGAGCATGGAATTTATTCAGCTGATGTATTCTGGCCTGGATCCACCAGAAAATACTCTTATACTGGATGGGTAAATACTGGGACCTCAACCACATGGGGCCCCTCTCCCATGACCTTAGGGCCTTCCATGATCCAGAAGGTATTTAGTAAGAAGCTGACACAGGGACCTCCAGGACTCTGCTTCAACTCCTCAGCCGGTGTCCCTTCTGAAGGGCAGTGCCTGTGCCCTTGCGGTGCTTAAACATGTCAGCTCTGACTGCAGCACCTGCCACAGCACCTAGCATCTATTAGGTGCTCAGGAAATGTTTGTCAAATGAATAAGCAAATTCATTTGTTCATTCGTGACTAAATGGGTATTCAATGGGTGTTGTCACACTCTCTACTATGCAAATGTAGATGCGCACAGGGAAAGATTCTGCATTTTAATGAGCAGCATGTGGTCTGATGGGAGTCCCTGTATACAGGGCTGGCTGCGTCATTTGCAGGGTCTAGTGTGAAATGAAAATCCTGGGCGCTTAGGCCGGGCGCAGTGGCTCATGCCTGTAATCCCAGCAGTTTGGGAAGTTGAAGTGGGAAGATTGCTTGAGGCCAGGAGTTCTAGACCAGCCTGGGTAACTTAGCGAGACCCCATCTCTACAAAAACTACAAAAATCAGCCAGGCATGGTGGTACATGCCTGTAGTCCCAGCTACTTGACAGGCTGAGGCAGGAGGATTGCCTGAGCCTGGAAGGTGAGGCTACAGTGAGCCGTGATTGCACCACTGCACTCCACCCAGAGTGACAGAACAAGCACCATCTCAAAAAAACCCAGACAAAAAACCAAACCAAAACAAAAAACTTTTCATTTTTCCTGTGATCTCTCTCAATGTATCATGGTTTTCTATTTGCCATTTAATATCACTCTTTTTGGGTGCAGGGACACTCTCCTGGTGAGTGCAAACCCTCCCAGGGACCTGGGGCTTGCACCCAACTCTGACTCTCCCTGTGTCCGTGCCTGGGCTCCCACCAAGGGCAAAGCAGGGGCAATAGTCGCTGGACTGAGGAGGGAGAATGGGTGTTTGAGAGCCTTTTCCAGGGAGGCAGGGAGGTGGGAAGGTGTTGGTGATAAGTGGGGAGGTAGGGAGTGGGGTTCCACATAAGTCAAGTCTCCAAGCCCCAGCGCGTATGTTATTGTCCCATCCGACTTCACTTATAAAACACACATTCGATTATAAAATTGTTAAGACTCTCAGGATGGTGACTGCAGAGCATCAACCCCAAGGGCTAAGACTCCTTCTAAGCACAGGCCCTGAGCGCCTGGTCTCATGCTCATGTTAGACATAGGCTCTGTTCTCCTCCTGTGCTGCCCTCCTCTCAGGTACCCCTGTGCTTGCAGTGGGAGGACCCCAGGGGCTGGCTGGGCACAGGCAGAAGCCTCTCTCCTTCTCTCTGCAGGAGCTGTGAGGGCCTCCAGTGTCTTCCCCATCCTCAGTGTCACACTGCTGTTCTTCGGCGGGCTCTGCGTGGCAGCCAGCGAGTTCCACCGTAGCAGACACAATGTCATTCTCAGCGCGGGCATCTTTTTTGTCTCTGCAGGTGAGTGTCTGGTCCCAGCCCTGAGATCTTCACAGATACCAAACCGAAGCCAGGGCCACATGGAGGAAGCAATGCTATTCAGGGCTCCCTCCAGGGAAGGAGCAAGAAAATGCTCCAGTTGTGCTAAGAATGAGAACTCAAAGAATTTCATTAGAACCGAAGATGCCAAAACTCTAGCTGAAGCCGGCATGAAGGAAAAACCGGGAGGAAACAGCATGGCAGGATCAGCTGAGATTGAAACAGAGAGAGGGAAGAAAAAAGGGGCAGGAGAGAGAAAGAGAGAAGGAGAGAGAGATGTATAAGAGTGTACGTACATGCTTGCTGCTTGCATATGTGGTACGTGTGAACTGACTGGGGAGACTAAAGCAGGAGGATTGTTTGAGTCCAGGAATTCGAGACCAGTCTGGGCAGTGTAGTGAGACCCTCATCTCTACAAAAAACAATTTTAATTAAAAAATTAGCTGGGTGTGGTGCTGCACACCTGTGGTCCCAGCTACTCAGGAAGCTGAGGTGGGAGGATTGCTTGAGCCCAGGACATCAAGGCTACAGTGAGCCAAGACCTTGCCACTCCACTCCAGTCTGGGTGACAAAGTGAGGTCTCATCTCTAAAAAATAAATAAGTAAATGTAAAAATATAGAAGTGCATTTGTGTGTTCACTTGGGCATGTTCATGTACTATCTCTGGCCCTTCGAGATATGTGTTTGCCAGCTAATTATTGTTCAACCCTCTCTTAACCATTTTATACTCTCCTCCACTGTTCCTATGCCAATCAATACTCTGCCATCACCCTGCAAAGTTTGAAAGTCATCACGAGAGTCCAGCCCCATCCAGCTTTTGAAGTGCTCAAATCCTCTTATCATTCCACGCATCTCTGGGAACAAGGTAAAGACCAGCAGCCCGAGATGCTCTGGGGGAAGACCTTATAGTCAATAGCAGCCCTGACCAGAAGAAGGCACAGGGTGGCAAGGACGCTGAGAGACAACCTTCAGAAAAGGGTCCTGTTCTCTGCCTTCTCTCACCTCCCTCCACCTCCATCCCTTCACTGGTGTCCTGTCTTCCTTGCTTCCCTCTGGGTTTTCATCCTTCATCCTTGCTTTCATCCCTTTACCATCTCTTCCTAGCCCACTCCTCTTGGGGTGGATCAGTGCCATCTGGATGAAATGCTTTAGAGAAGCAAAGAACAGGGCAGGGATGGAGGAAGACGGGGCTGGACTCTGGTGATGACTTTCAAACTTTGCAAGGTGATGGCAGAGTACTGATTGGGATGGGGACAGTGGTGGACAGTATAAAATGGTGAGGAAGAGTGGCTTGCAACCCCCCTGGATTTCAATCCTGGATCCACCAATCAGGCCTTGGGAAATGTGATCATCTCTCTGTAATTTGGTTTCCTTGACTATAACATGGCAAATAATAATAGTACCAACTGCAGCTGGGCTTGGTGGCTCGTGCCTGTAATCTCAGCACTTTAGAAGGCCGAGGCAGAAGAATCACTTGAGCACAGGTCTTCAAGACTAGCCTGGGCAACATTGCGAGACCCGATCTGCACAAAAGTTTAAAACTTAGCTAGGCGTGGTGGTGGGTGCCTATAGTTCCAGCTAGTCAGGAGTCTGAGGTGGGAGGATTGCTAGAGCCTGGGAGGTCAAGGCTGTAGTGAGCCATGATCACACCACTGCACTCCAGCCTGGGTGACAGAGCAAGACTCTGTCTCAAAATAGTCATAATCATAATGATAATAGTACCAGCTGCATGGGGTTTGCTGGAAGGAGACTGTATTTGTTTGTTCTCACACTGCTAATAAAGACATACCCGAGACTGGGTAATTTATAAAGGAAAGAACTTTAATTGACTCACAGTTCCACATGGTTGGGGAGGCCTCACAATGATGGTGGAAGGTGAAGGAGGAGCAAAGTCACGTCTTAACATGGCAGCAGGCAAGACAGCTTGTGCAGGAGAACTCCCGTTTATAAAATCATCAGATCACCCCTGTAATCCCAGCACTTTGGGAGCCTGAGGTGGGTGGATCCTGAGGTCAGGAGCTCAAGGCCATCCTGGCCAACATGGTGAAACCTGTCTCTACTAAAAATACAAAAATTAGCTGGGCGTGGTGTGTGCACACCTGTAGTCCCAGTTACTTGGGAGGCTGAGGCAGGAGAATCGCTTGAACCCAGGAGGCAGAAGTTGCAGTGAGTCAAGATCATGCCACTGCACTCCAGCCTGGTGACAGAGTGAGACTCTATCTAAACAAAAACAAAAACAAACAACAACAACAAAGCCATCAGCTCTCATGAGACTTATTCATTACCACAAGAACAGTATGGGGAAAACTCTTCCCTTGATTCAATTATCTCCACCTGGCCCCACCCTTCACATATGGGGATTATTAAAATTCAAGGTGAGATTTGGGTGGGGACAGAGAGCCAAACCACATCAGAGACTGTACAGAGAAAGCACAATATGATTTTCTAGTATTAGAAAAGCAGCAACAACACAGTTCCAAAATCTGGAGCCCCACAAGATCTTGGTCGAATTCCTTCCGCACTGCTTCCCCTTCCGTAAGATGAGAAAGGGAGACTGTCTAAAGCTGAGTCTCTGAGAACTGATTCAAGCAACAGACCAGAAAGAAAACTGCCATCTTGCCCCAGGGGAATGAGATCAGCCCACAGGTGGCAGTGGCCGCTACCTTGCTTTGTGTGGACAGATGTTAGCATCTGGCAAACCCAGGGACTTGTTTTGTCTTGAGGCACGCTCCTGTCACTGGTGGCCCCGTCCAGACCTCCCAGGCGCTTGGTCTTGGCCGTTCCAGAGGATCAGTACCAGTGTCATGCTGATGTAACAGTTTCCTGAGAACAAGAGAAGATCATTATTTTGTCCCCCAAGGGGATTGTTAGGGAAGAGTGTGTCACCAGCAACTTTCTTCTCACAAGAGGTATTGTGAGGGATGGCAGGTAGATTAGATATATAGGAACTAGAAAGCGTGTGAGTCTGTGGAGGAAGCCTGATGGGAAGGCAGAGGCTTGGGGTCTAATCCCAGACCCTTCCACTGATCTCCCCAAAGAACCTGAAGATCTTGTTTTTCCACCTCTAAAGTGAAAGGATTGGAGGATTCACTACTCTCGAAGGCTCTTCTTTGCTCATCTACACTAAGGTTGATCATTTGAGGGAAACAATTAACAACCCTTGAAATCAGTAAATAAGAGTGCCGGGGTAAAAAAGAGAAAACAATCCTTTCTTGAGCACCTACTATGTGTCAGATACTGTGCAGAATGCCCAAGAGCGTAAAGCTCTGAAGTCAGGCTGCCTGGTGCAAATCTAGCTCTACTAATTTCCTGTTGTGTGACCTCGGGCAAGTCACTTAACCTTTCTGTGCTTCCATTTATTTCCCCATCTGAAAAATGAGAATCATAATGGCCTCACCTCTTGAAGCTGTTAAGAGGATTAAATGAGTTGGTAGCAATAAAGTGTGCAGAGTGGTGCCTATCATCCAGTATGTGTTCAACATATAGTAGCTATTATCACATACAATGTACCATTTAATTCTCATATCAACTCCACTCACTCACTCATTCAATATGCATTGCCCTCTTGCTATGAATCAGACTCTGGGCTGGGAGTTAAGGCCATAGCAATGAAGGAGATAAGCCTAGTCCCTGCCCTCAGGGAGTTTACAGTCTGAAAGTAGGACAAAGCAATTGCCTACTCACATCTTGTTTTCCCTAAGCCTTGTTACTGAAATCTAAATCCACCATGGCTAAGAGCTCTGGATTCAAATCTCACTTCAACCATTTTCTATTAGGTTGATGCAAAAATAATTGTGGTTTTTGCAATTACTTTTAATTTAATGGCTGTGCTTGACATGGGAAGTAAGTTACCTTCTCTGTGTCTGTTTCCCCATCTGTAAAAGGGAAATCATTTTTTAAGTGGGCCTGCTGCAATGATTAATAGGTAGGATGCATATAAAGATTTTGCACAGTGCTTGGCACATGGTAAGCACCCTGTAAATCATTGGCAACTCGCTTGGCTTCCTATCAGCCCAGTCTAACATCTGAGCCTCTCTTTGAACTTCTTTCTTTCCTTCCCCCACTCCCCCCTACCCACCGCACGGCCGCCAAAAAGACCTTCTTTGGGGACTTTCCAAACTTTGCCACCAAAATATTCCTCACGGCAGAGGAGAGAAAAAACATGGCCCGGGGGAGTCAGGGGACATCAATAGAAGCCACCTTCATTGAGCTTAGACGTCTTTGAAGTCTGACTCCCATTTAACTTAAAAATTCATGTGAATTCTGCCTTCTCCTTATTATATCCATGTTCATTTTAATATAAAAGAATATGTCTTCCCTACTCATCTTCAAGCCAAATTGACACTCCAGGAAGAGGAGCCGTTTGTCACCCTGTGGTTTCTTGCAGCCTGACACAGAGCTGGATGTGTCAGCCCCCATCATAAGAAATAGCTCAGTGATGAGAACTTGCTGCCTACCTGCTGAATGTCTGTGCTGGGTAGAACCAAGAGGAGGCAGGAGAGAAGCAGCAGATTTTAGCCCTGTACTCTGGAGACAAGTTTTAGATGAAATATAATCAGAAGTCCTATTCAAAATAGTGAGGCTGGGCATGATGGCTCATGTCTGTAATCCCAACAGTTTGAGAGGCCAAGGTGGGAGGATCACTTGAGGTTAGGAGTTCAAAACCAGACTGGGCAACATAGCAAGACCCCATCTCTAAAAAAAAAAAAATTAAATTAGCTGTGCTTGGTAACACATACCTGCAGTCCCAGCTATTCCGGAGGCTGAGGAGGGAGGATGCCTTTAGCCCAGGAGGTTGAGGTTACAGTGAGCTATAATTGTTCCACTGCAATCCAGCCTGGGTAACAAGAGAGCAAGACCCCATCTCTAAAAAACAACAACAACAACAAAAAAACAACGAATAACCCTACTGGATGTGCACCAGCTAATCAGAAGGGTGGCACTGGAGCCCAGTCCTGTGTCTCCTGCTCTACCAAGCTTTAACCCTTTGGTTGCTGGACTGTAGGGAGATCTTGGGGATGCCCACAAAGAGTATGGAACATTCAAGGAACAGAGAGAGAATTCAGGAGGCTCCTGGAAATGGTTACTCACCAACTGTTGTCGGAAACTATAATGAGGGACAACCTCCATTTAGCACCACCCTACAGGTAGCCTAAATTTGGAGGCAAAGAGATGCCAGCTGGTGTACCAACAACCTCCATGAGTCATTGTTGGCACCAAGCCCTGGATGAGGCCCTTGAAACAAAGGGACAAAAAGAGACATATCCCCTTCGGAGTAAGAACATGAGAAAGGTAGGCAGAGATGTGCACAGCCCCTCAAACCTCCTGCTCCTACTGACCACTACCTAGGAAACTGATTCCTCTCCTGTGGGCTAAGCAGCTATTTCCAACAATATTGGCACTCTGGGAAGCTAAGTCTGCAAGCCTTGCCTGTTGGAGGTAACAGCTTCCTGTTCCCGAAGTCCTGGTGCCCTGGTGCTCAAACAACAGCTGATCTGAAGCATTATCATATCCTGTGCAGATAAAAAGACTTGGTAAGCTCCCACCTCTTCCCCATGGGTTTATTTATTGTCCCAAATTTCAGCTCCAGACCCATACATTTCCACTGAGCAGCTCCATTTGGACTTTCCATAAGCACTTCCAACCTAATGTGTTCAAACCTCCTCTTTTATCTAAACCTGGATTCTCTGCTGCCTCTTATTGGAGCTCAAAATGCCACCAGCCTCCCAAGCACCCAAGTTAGAACCCTAGTAAGTCATTCTCAATGCCTTCTCTCACATGCCATCATCAACAGTCTTTCATCTCTTGGCTTACCCCTGTTTAATTTTCAGATCTGG
Source organism: Chlorocebus sabaeus (assembly GCF_047675955.1). NCBI lineage: Eukaryota > Metazoa > Chordata > Mammalia > Primates > Cercopithecidae > Chlorocebus > Chlorocebus sabaeus. The sequence continues at coordinate 22,276,061 of NC_132908.1, forward strand.
CTCAAATGTCACCTCATCTTCAGTGCCAGGTTCTTAGTCTTTCTCTCTCCTTCTCTTCCTGAATCATTTTTATGTGTCTCCGGTAGAACCCTTACTGTATTTTCCTGTAATTGCATTTACATGTCAGTCTTTGCCACTAATGGTAAAGAATTCAAGGGCAGGGGCGTGTATCTTGTTCATTTTACAATCTTCATGACTTAGTGCCAAAGATTAAGTGTTGATGAGATGAATTGCTTCTAACGGAAAAATAAGTGCATTCTGAGTTCTTCTGTACTTGCTGTAGGAGTAGGGTGTATTCTTTAGCTGAATACACATTGCCTGGAACTGAGCAGCAGAATTCTTCATTTCCCAAGTGACAGAACATGCAAGAAGATCTCAGTGGTTGGATTTCCCAGCTATAGTCCATTATCCTCTCTCCCCATTATCTCCACATTTTCTATAAATATTTTAAAATGGAAAGTGACAGTTCTCGCTGAGGTTTATAAAGGATGTATTTTTCTTTTCCCCTTCTCTTAGGGTTAAGCAACATCATTGGCATCATAGTTTATATATCAGCCAACGCTGGAGACCCCGGGCAGCGTGACTCCAAAAAAAGTTACTCCTATGGTTGGTCCTTTTATTTCGGAGCCTTCTCTTTCATCATCGCAGAAATTGTAGGAGTGGTTGCCGTGCACATCTATATTGAAAAACATCAGCAGTTACGAGCCAAATCTCACTCGGAGTTCCTGAAGAAATCTACTTTTGCCCGCCTCCCACCCTACAGGTATCGATTCCGGAGGCGGTCAAGTTCTCGCTCCACCGAGCCCAGATCCCGAGACCTGTCCCCCATCAGCAAAGGCTTCCACACCATCCCTTCCACTGACATCTCGATGTTCACCCTCTCCCGGGACCCCTCAAAGATCACCATGGGGACCCTCCTCAACTCCGACCGGGACCACGCTTTTCTACAGTTCCACAATTCCACACCCAAAGAGTTCAAAGAGTCACTGCATAATAATCCGGCCAACAGGCGCACCACGCCCGTCTGAACTGACCTCTGACCTCTGCCCCACGCCCAGCACAGCCTTGGGGGAAGTGTACAGAGATGTCTCTGAGGTTGCATGGCATGGTCCTCGTGATGGTATTACTTTTTACAAAGAATGAAACCAAATGGACTCAGCCCTCTCCCACATTTGCCCCTTACCCTCCAAGTCCTAACCCCTCCATCCTCCCTAACTTTTCAAGCCAATCCCTTCATGTCATTCCTCTCTCTGTGTATCTGTGCCAGATGTTTTCCTTTCTTCCTTCTTTACTGGAAGGACCTCCACATTCTTCCCTCCTTGGAAGAGGACTTTACTAAAAGTCACGGGTGGTGGCCAGGGGGGATTTCTGAATCTCCATCAGGCGCGTTCATAGTTGTCCCCATTGTCTACCCACACGAATCCTCAGGAAACCAACCACCGCCCAGGTGGCCTGAGGGAGGCATTCACCTTTATGTGTTAGAAAAACATGACCAGAAATCAAAGATGTCAGAGCCCTGAAGCAGCTAATGTAATAAGCACTCATGTTATTAAAGGTTTTGCCTTGTCGTAACCAACCGAGCCGGAGGGTGTTTTGTTTCTTTTGGGTGTTTCCTACACAAACTCACTCCCCTGCCTCCAAACTGGCTCACATCCGTCTTGGAAGCTGAACTTTGCTCATCCACACCTGAGCCACTAAGAAGGCTCACCTTGTACCTTTGGAAGCTAGTAAGGTATTCCCACAAATGTCCGAATCAGTATTCAAGCCCTTCTGCTTGAATTCCTGGAGGCTACCTGGGGGTGGGTGAGTGAATGCTGGTTTTCAAGATCTAAATCTGGCACGCAATAGCTCTATGACCTTGGGCAAGTCACCTAAGCCTCAAGCCTCAGTCTCCTCATCTGTAAAATGGAACATAATAATAGCACTCTCCTCCAGAGTTGTGAGGTTTAAATAAAACAAAGTGTGTAAAATGATCAGCACATTGTAAACAATAAATACATATTTTTCAATGTTTTGGGTGGATTTTAGGCAGAGTAAGCATCATGTTGATCTGTTTGTGCTGTGACAACAAAATATCAAAATGGGCTGGAAGAGATGGCATGAGCTTGTAGTCCCAGCTTATGGGACTACAGCCTTGGAGGCTGAAGCCAGAGGATCACTTGAGCCCAGGAGTTAAAGAGTTCAAGTCTAGCTGAGACCCCAGCTCTTAAAAATAAAAAAATCAAAGACTGGTAACTTAAACAACAGACATTTACTTCTCAAAGTTTTGGAGGCTAAGTAACTCAGTTTCTGCTCAGGGCTCCTCTTCCTGACTTGTAGACAGCAGCCTTCTTGCTGTGTCCTCACACGATAGAAAGAAAGTAATCTCTTTCTCTCTCTCTCTCTCAGTTTCTCTTTTCATAAAGCCACAGATCCCACAGTGTGGGTCCCACGGGTCCCACCCCCGTGATCTCATCTCACTCTAATTATCTCCCAAAGATCCCATCTCCAAATACCATCACACTGGGGGTTAGGGATTCAACATATGCATTTTGGGGGAATGGGAAGGTGGATGGAGAAACAATTCAGTCCACAGCAAGTGTTACTGTAGCAAGATAAAAGCCAAATGGAAGTTACTTTATATAAGAGAGAGAGAGAGTATACTCACAGGCTCTGAGGGCTCTGGGAAGAGAGAATGGAAGGATTTGAATATTTTAAATATTTGATGTTAGAAAGCATAAGAAATATGTTGACCGGGCATGGTGGCTCACTTCTGTAATCCCAACACTTTGGGAGGCCAATGTGGGCAGATCACTTGGCCAAGCCCAGGAGTTCAAGACCAGCCTGGGCAACACAATGAAACCTTGTCTCTACAAAAAAATACAAAAATTAGGTGAGCATGGTGGCACATGCCTGTAGTCCCAGCTACTTGAGAGGCTGACATGGAAGGATCACCTGAACTCAGGGAGGTAGAGGCTGCAGTGAGCCATGATCATGCCACTGCACTCCAGCCTGGGTGACAGAGTGAGACGCTATCTGAAAAAAGAAAACAAAAAAGTACGAGAAATATGTCACCTATGCCCACAGTGATTTCCTTGAGAATTTTTGGTACACACCCAGGTCTTCACACTTCTGAGGAGCCTTCCCACTTAGGACTCCAGCATGCTAAGGAGGCAGGGTTGCAGGCTTGAGAGCTCACACCTACCAGATACTGTGGGTACTAGGCTGTGTTCTGCTGCCATACACACACAAAATCATTTCATCCTTCCAGTAATCCCATGAAGAAAATACCTCCTAAAATCTCCACTTTACCAATGAGGAAACTGAGGAAAGAGAAGTGCTGTGACTTGCCCAAATTTTATTCCCTCTATGGGACAGAAGTACTGGGAAACTAGTACCTTGCCCACACTCACACAGTGAATTTCATTGTAAAGTGCACCTAGGGACAATTCATTTTGTTCAACACTTGAGTCATTGCATGCAAATGGCACGCACATACATTAAATTATCTCATTTAGTCCTCCAAAGAACCACGTGTAGTAGGAATTATCATCTCCATTTTGGCAGGTAAGGAAATAGAGGCTCAAAGAAAGTAAGTGTCTTGGGTGCTAATGAGCAGAGCGACATTTGTATCTAAGCCTCTGCTTCCTACGTTGCGTGGCTTCCCCAGTATTCCAGCATTTTCCAAGCTCAGTCATTTGAGTGCCACTCCTAGAAAGTTTTTTATATCCACATCCCACATCAACAACTGTTTACCTAATGTCTTTCTTCAAGCCTACTCGCTTTCAATCTTTTAATAAATATATTTTGAAAAGGAACTTTATATCACTACTATAAAGAGAAAACTGAAATTCCTTGCCATAATCAAACGGTAACTGGGAAAATAAATACAATGCAAACAAAAACAATCATGCTGTATTTTAGCTGTTGCTAGCTTAGCTCACTGCAACCTCCACCTCCCTGAGTTCGGCTGAAGGCCGGCTGCCGGCTACCTGTTCTTCGTGAAAAGGATATAACCAAAGTGTTAGAGAGGTGTTAAAGGATATTCTGGCACCAAAAGAAGATGCTTCCCTTGGTTTACTCAGAAGGAGCAAAGGAGAAGTCAAAAGGGAGTACCCTTCTCACTGTGTGATTTGATGCTCTGTGATACTGCAGCCACGCAACATATCAAATCATCTCCTACTCTTGTTTTCATGGAAGGTTACAGAGCACTTTATTTAAAAAAAAATTTTTTTAAGATGAAGGACGAGGTAGATTTTATTTTGAAGCATGTGAAAAATATTTGGGAATGTTAACTGAAGTAATTTTTTATTATTATTATTTTACTTTAAGTTCGGGATACAAGTGCAGAATGTGTAGATTTGTTACCTAGGTAGACGTGTGCCACAGCGGTTTGTTGCGCCTAGCAACCCATCATCTAGGTCTTAAGCCCCGAATGCATTCGCTATTTAAAACTGTGGAAAGCTAGATGAATCTGCATGTCATCTTTGCTCAGGGGCCATGTATTTCCTCCTACTCTTAGGGACAAGTGACTCCAGCCACCCCTTGGAGAGGGAAGGATCTGAGAACTGGAGTAAACAGGGGAAGAACACTGTGAAGGGGAAGCAGCAGCATCCAGGCACCCTGGGAATTGGGAGTGTGCAAAAGCAGGGCATCTGGGAAGTGGATCTGGGATGGAGAGAAAGGCCCCAGGGCCTTAACTAGCAGGGTATCTTCCCTGGTAGTCACGAATGAAGTCCTTCTGCAAAGGCCAGAGTGCTAGAGGAGAGAAACGGCCATGTGACCCCGGAAGGACTCCCCTTCTACCCCACATCCCTCCCCACCACACCATCTAGGTTTGCTCCCTGAAAAACTTTGGCACAGGAGCCTCGAGATACCTTTGCTTGAAGGCTGCTCAGTTGAACCCCGCTGGCTGGCATCAGATAAATATTAATATTACCACTTCTGGGTTGCAGCCAGGGCAGGCCAATCCTTGCCATCCAAATCCATTGGAAGAGTATTTCCATTCACTAAGCCACCACCCTGGGTGTCAGACACTGTGCCATGAACTTCACTCATCTTGTCCCATTGAATCCTTGTATTTGTGGCAGGTATGATTGTTAAATCCATTGTGTAGATAGTGAAACTTACAAGTAGATAGCAAAGCCGATATACAAACCCACGTCTGCCTGACTTGAAAGCCCATACAGCAGACCCTCCCTAAGCATTCCTGGCCATGCTGCTCGAATCTCTTGCTCCATTGCTGAGTTCTCCATCTCCTTCTCCCTCAAATGCAGCTCCCTTTCCCAGCTGACTCATTTCTGGACCAGCAGATCCCTCTACCAAGCTCAAGACCAGAACCCTTGAGTTTCTCTTTGCTGCTGCTTTACTGTGTGGTCCCTGGAACTGACTTTTTGCCACGTTATGCCTCTGCCTTTTGAGAACAGAGAGGCAGCTTGCACAACATTCAAGCACACAAACTCTGCAACTGGATCTGGACAGTTGCAGAGTTTGATTCCTTTGACTTTGAATCCAATGACTTTGGATCCCAACTCTATTTATCAACCCACAGACCTTTGACAAGATCGTCGCCCTCTGCCTCAGCTTCGCCATCCATAATATGGGCACAAATATAGTACTTACTCCGGAAGTTCATGGTGAGGATTAAATGAGCTTACCTTCATAATACACTTAGAAAAGAACTTGAAACATCATAAGTACCATATAGATGTCAGCTATTGTGATTTAATATAGTTCACATATTTACATTTTTCCCATTTGGGTGCTTTTCTGCCTAGACAATCTTCTTTTCCAGATCTTGTCAGCTCAGGCCTCTGCGCTAACCAGGCTGGTGTCCACACTATACCCTGGGCTAGCTCAGGCTTTCTCCCAATTCTCTGCCTTTCCTGATCAATGTTATCCCTACCTGAAATGTTTTCACTTGCCCTCTCTAAATCCTATCCATCCTTCAAGGCCAAGGTCAAGCCTCATGCTTTCCACGAAGTCTTTTTTTTTTTTTTTTTTTTGAGATAGAGTCTCACTCTGTTGCCCAGGCTGGAGTGTGGCGGCACAGTCTCAGCTCACTGCAACCTCCACCTCCCAGATTCAAGCAATTCCCATGCCTTACTCTCCCAAGTAGCTGGGATTACAGGCGTACACTAAAACTCCCGGCTAATTTTTGTATTTTATTAAGGATGGAGTTTTGCCATGTTGGCTGGCCTCAAACTCCTGACCTCAAGTGATCTGCCCACCTTGGCCTTCCAAAGTGTTGGGATTACAGGCATGACCCACTGCACCCAGCACCATGCAGTCTTTTGTGACTCCTCGGGTCACACAATCTCTAACTTCTGGGCATTCATCCATTCATTCATTCATTTACTTATTCAGCACTTACTGTGTGCTGGGGCTATCGTTTGGATGTTTGACCCCTTCAAACCTCATGTTGAAATTTGATCCCCGGTGCTGAAGGTGGAGCCTGATGAGAAGCAGACGGGTCATAGAGGTGGATCCCTCATGAATAGATTAATGCCCTCCCTCGGGAATGAGTGGATTCTTACTGGATTCGTTCGCATGAGCTGGTTGTTTAAAACAGCCTGGCACCTCCCCTCTGTCTCTCTCTTGCTTCCTCTCTTGCCATGTAATCTCTGCATTTGCCGGCTCCCCTTGCCTTCTGCTGTGAGTAAAAGCTTCCTGAGCCCTCACCAGAACAGATGCTGGCACCATGTTTCTTGTACAGCCTGCAGAACCGTGAGCCAAATAAACCTCTGTTATATATAAATTACCCAGTCTCAGAGATTCCTTCATGGCAACACAAAACAGACTAAGACAGCCAGAAGGAGTAATAATCCCAAAAGATATGACCACTCTCCTCATGGAACTCTCAGTCTAGTAGAGGAGACAAGCACTGAACAATGAACATACACATCAACATCATTCAAAATTGTGATCTATACCATGAAGGGAAAACGTAATGCAAAAAATACAAATATAAATGTGGATCTCTGGCCAGGTGTGGTGGCTCACACCTATAATCCCAGCACTTTGGGAGGCCGAGGTGGGTGGATCACTTGAGGTCAGGAGTACGAGACCAGCCTGGCCAACGTGGTGAAACCCCACCTCTACTAAAAATACAAAAATTAGCCAGATGTGGTGGCACACACCTGTAATCCCAGCTACTCAGGAGGCTGAGGCAGGAGAATCACTTGAACCCGGAAGGCAGAGGTTGCAGTCAGCCAAGATCATGCCACTGCCCTCCAGCCTGGGTGACACAGTCAGACTCTATCTCAAAAAAAACAAAACAAAATAAAATAAAATAATAAATAAATAAACAGGGACCTCTAATTTAGCTGGTGGAGGAGAGGTCAAAGAAGAAGAAAAGACATTTAGGATCAGAGCAAAAGCAAGATTGGGAGTTATTCGAGTAAAGAGAATAAATAAAGTGTCTAGGGGAAGAAAACCATCATGCACAATGTCCTGAGACTGGAGAGATCAAAAGCAAACAAACAAACAAAAAACAACCAACCAAACAACAACAACAACAACAGCAGCAACAAAACAGGCTAGTAAGGTGTAGAAAGAGTAGCACTGGTGAGAACAAAAAAGAAAGCTAGGTCCAGAGGAAGCAGCATTAAGGGCATGCTAAGGATGTTGAGTTTTGACCCTAAGTGCATTTAGAAGCCATTTGACAGTTTTAATCAGGAATACATTAGACACCACCTAATATGTATTTTCAGAAGTTTAATAAGTTAGGCACCCAGTGAAATGCTGGTTTCCTAGATCTTATCTCTGGAGTATCATTGCCTGCTTTATCTACAGTCCCTGGTAGGAAGGCATAACCCTGTCCTTGGTCACAGCTGATTGGATCAAAGATTGCACCTGATATAAGGCCAGCCAATCCAGTCATAGGTGACCAGTGGTCTAGGATTTGTAACTAGACTCCAAAAGGCCAGCTGGTCCAATCAGATGATCTCTATGAGACTTTTAACTAAGTCACAGAAGCCAATTGCTAATTGGCTATAAGGAGCAAAACAGAGAGGATATGAGAGATCCATGAGGACAGGGCTGCAACAGTCAGCCAAATGCAGGTTAAAGTTATACCAAAAAAACTGCTTGGTAAAGAGAAGACAACTCTCTAAAGGCTTCTCATTGTACTTAAATAAAATTCAAATTTTTGGTCGGGCACGGTGGCTCACACCTGTAATCTCAGCACTTTGGGAGGCCGAGGCAGGTGGATCACCTGAGGTCAGGAGTTCAAGACCAGCCTGATCCATTTGGTGAAACCTCGTCTCTACCTAAAATACAAAAAAAATAGCCAGTCATGGTGGCGGGCACCTGTAGTCCCAGCTACCCAAGAGGCTGAAACAGGGGAATTGCTTGAACCTGGGAGGTGGAGGTTGCAGTGAGCTGAGATCACACCACTGCACTCCAGCCTGGGTGACCAAGCAAGACACCATCTTGAAAAAAAAAAAAAAAAATTTGCTAGGATCTCCAAGTTCCTGTATTATCAGGAGCATGCTGATCTATTCAACTTTATTCTGTGCCATCAAGTTGGTGCAAAAGTAACTTTATTTTGTGCCATTACTTTCAATGGCAAAAACCGCAATTATTTTTGCACCAACCTAATACTTCCATCTTGCTACTTGCACTCCAGTCAGGCTGTCCTTCTTTTATCAGTTCCTTGGTCAAGCCTCAGGGCCTTTGCACCTGCCATTTCTACTGATTGAAATGTCTTCAGTCTCTTTACATGACTGGCCCCTTCTCATCCTTCAGATCTGAGCTGGACAAGTCGCTCCTGACAGAGGACTTTCCTCACCAACTCTCTAAGGTAGATCACCTCTTATTCTTTACTCGAGTTCATCCTCATTCCCTTGAGAGCTCAAAATTTTGTAATATTTTATTTTGTATTTGTTTATTTATTTGTATAGATTTCCCTATGAGAACACACATTTTATGAGAGCAAGGTCCTTGACCGTATCCTCCATGCTTAACATGGAGCTGTGGCCGGGCGCGGTGGCTCAAGCCTGTAATCCCAGTACTTTGGGAGGCCGAGACGGGCGGATCACTAGGTCAGGAGATCGAGACCATCCTGGCTAACACTGGGAAACCCCGTCTCTACTAAAAAGATACAAAAAACTAGCCGGGCGTGTGGCGGGCGCCTGTAGTCCCAGCTACTCTGGAGGCTGAGGCAGGAGAATGGCAGGAACCCGGGAGGCGGAGCTTGCAGTGAGCTGAGATCCGGCCACTGCACTCCAGCCTGGGCGACAGAGCCAGACTTCGTCTCAAAAAAACAAAAACAAAAAAAAAAAGCAAAAAAAAAAAACATGGAGCTGTTCACGTGGTAGGTGCTCAGATACCTGAGTGAAGGAAGGAAGGAAGGAGAATGCATTAAGAACTGTTTAGAGGAAAGCAGAAACATCTCAAGGGAGAGGAAGAGAGTGGCTTCCTTGTCACTCAGGCTGGAGTGCAGTGATGTGATCACGGCTCACTGTAGCCTCAACCTCCTGGGCTCAAGTGATCCTCTCACCTCAGCCTCCCGAGTAACTAGGACTACAGGTGTGCCATCACACCCAGCTATTTTTTTAAATTTTTATAGAGATAGGGTCTCACTATATTACCCAGGCTAGTCTCAAACTCCTGGGCTCAAGTGATCTTCCCGCATCAGGCTCCATAAGTGTTGGGATTACAGGCATGAGCCACTATCCCTGGCCTCTTCTTTATTTCTTTTTTTTTTTTTTTTTTTTTGAGACGGAGTCTCGCTCTGTCGCCCAAACTGGAGTGCAGTGGCCGGATCTCAGCTCACTGCAAGCTCCGCCTCCCGGGTTTACGCCATTCTCCTGCCTCAGCCTCCCGAGTAGCTGGAACTACAGGCGCCCGCCACCTTGCCCGGCTAGTTTTTTTGTATTTTTTAGTAGAAACGGGGTTTCACTGGGTTAGCCAGGATGGTCTCAATCTCCTGACCTCGTGATCCACCCGTCTCGGCCTCCCAAAGTGCTGGGATTACAGGCTTGAGCCACCGCGCCCGGCCCCTCGTCTTTATTTCTAATAGCTTCCCTGTCCCGTCTCCTCAAAGCCCATCTCAATTTCAGTTGCCATCCTCAGATCCCTGGGTCACTTTTTCTACATTCCTTCAACAATCCTCCCTTTTCTTGAGCCAGCCTGAGTGGGTTACCAAATGAACACTAGTCAGAAGCTGTGTCTCTAGAACTGAGGAACACTCAGTTATAGGGGGACAGCTGAGCGTCCCTTTAGAGACAGAAGAGCCATGCCAGAATGGTATTTAGTCAGGATGTTTGTTGAAGAGAGATCAGAACCTCAAAGCAAGTTCAGCTCAGAAAGAGTCAAGACTGAGAAAGAACCAGTAACCAGAAAACAAGTGGTCAGGCCTGAGGGTTTAGTAAAGCATCAGTCTAAAAAGACCTCCTAAAGGCAATGGCAAGGCCAAGTCACCAAGTTGAAAACAAGAATTCCTGGATATTATATAAAATTCATGGTATGTTAATAGCTTTATTTTTGTAAATAATAAACAAGTCAAACAAACAAAAAACCAGTTTTGAGATGGTAATCTGGAATTATGGGTCCTTCTCTAATGCTTTAGGTAAGATGCTTTTGCCTGCAAGTAACACCTAACTCCAACTTAACTAGCCCGTATTAATCAGGTAGACTAGGCCATCTGTCATAACAAAATAAATCCTAAAATCTCAATTGTTTAACAGAAGAAACCTTTATTTCTTACTAAAGACCAATGCAGGCACTCCTGGCTGAGTAACACTCCTAGATGGCTCTACTCCACATAGTGACTCAGGGACCCAAGCTGCTTCTGTCTTGTAGTTCTACCATACTGTGGCTTCAGGGCTATCCTGGTGTCATCCTTCTGATAAATGGAGGGAAGAGAAAAGAAGTGGTGGTGAGAATGTGAAGGATCATGCACCTAAACATAACAACCTTGGCCCAGAGGTAACCCACTTTATGTCACATTCCACTGGTGAGAATGAATCACATAGTTCCATCTAAATTCCAGGAGAAGGAATGCTGAAAATGTCATCCATGTCTGGAAAATTGCTTCCAAATAATAATTTTATATTATATAAAGTGTGCACAAATCTTTGGAGGTGTCTGCCATATAACCTAAATAAGACAAATGTCTGCTCCATAAAAAGAAATCTCAAGGTAAAGGGGTCCCAGGGTTAGCTACTTCAGCAGCTCAAAGAAACTCAAGGACCCAAAGTCTTTTTATTTTCCACACTTCCTTGCTTAGGCCAGTATACCATTATATCTAAATACAATATCCAATTGTATCAAGATACAGCATCCAGCAGAAAGGTGTCTTTAAGAGAGGGAAAAGCTTTCGCAGAAGCACACCATTAGACTCTCTCCTTATTCTCACTGGACAGTATTGGGTCATGTGCTCATTCCTAAAGCAGTCACCAATAAGGGGAATAAAATTACCATCGGGGACCAGCACCAGTGGTTCTCAGCCCTTGCTGTATGTTAGCATCACCAAGAAGGAATTCTTTAAAAATACAAATGTCCAGTCTCCACCCTAGAGATTCTTAGTTAATTAGTCTGATGTAAGACTGGGCTTCAGAAGTCACCAATTGATAGTGTGAGGAATGAATTTCATTCACAACCACGCATGGCTGTGGGCACCTGTAGTCCCAGCAACTCGGGAGGCTGGGGTGGGAGGATTGCTTGAACCCAAGAATTTGAGACCAGCCTGAGTAACATAGCGAGACTTCATCTCTTTAAAAAAAAAAAAAAAATCTTTTGGCCAGGTGCAGTGGCCCAGTGGCCCATGCTCGTAATCTCAGCACTTTGGGAGCCTGAGGTAGGCAGATCACTTGAGTCCAGGAGTTCAAGACCAGCCTAGGCAAAATGGTAAAACTCCATCTCCACAAAACATTAGCCCAGCATTGTGGCATGCACCTATAGGCCCAGTTACTTGGGAGGCTAAGGAGAGAGAATCGCTTGAGCCCAGGGAAGTCAAGGCTGCAGTGAGCTATGATTGCACCACTGCACTTCAGCCTGGATGACAGAGTGAGACCGTGTCTTAAGGAAAAAAAAAAAAAAATCCTTCTTTTTCATTTTTAGCTTGATCCGTAGTGTGATTTTAAAATTTAGAAACTTACAATGATGCAGAAAATGGGGCAAAATGTTAGCAATTGGTGAATCTGGGTAAATGGTATATGGAAGCTGTTTATAACCATTCTTGCAGTTTTTTCTATAGATTCAAATTATATCAAAATTAAAAGTGACCAAAAGTGAGAGAAAATGGGAACACACACATAAAAGCCAGGATTTGTGGCTTCTCTTCAAAAATCAGGAAATCTATAAAAGCTGGCTCTGTATTCCCACAGGAAATTAAAAGCAGGCCTGAGAAGTAATGCACAGGCTCTGACCAAGTATTTCCGGGGCAAGAGCTTGTGCACCTGGGCCATTAGCTAGTGCTCAGGTGAGTCTTATAATCAGGTAGTGTTGGGGATCACTCTGGAGTTCTTTTAATTCTTATTCATTTTCTTGTATCCTGTTCCATCCTCTTCGAACCTCTATGTATAGCTTGGATTATTTTTGCCAAGCGCGGCACCTTACACTTACCCACACTGAAGCTCATCCTTGGCAACTCCTCTGCCCACTCACACAGCCTGGTGAGATCTTCCTGCGGCTTATCACCAGCGGCTTGGCATTTCACTACCTGGCACAGCAAAGTGTCATCAGCAAATGTGGAGCTCTTACCACTTACACCTCCAGATCAGTTAGGCAAATGTCAAATAAGACCAGGCCCAGCACCGACACCCCACCGCTCTCAATTAATCAATTAACTAACTCATAATAACCCAACTGACTGTCTGGTGGCAAGCAAAAGATATCAGCTGTTGCTAACTTAAGCAACAGAGGAATTTAGCTTAAGTCGGACCTCTCAACAGCAGCACTAATGACATTTGAAGCTGGATAATTCTTCGTTTTGGTGGAGGGTGGTCTGTCCCGTGCATGGTGGGATGTTTAGCAGCCTCTCTGGCTTCTATCCATGAGATAGCAGCAGGACGACTCCCCTCCCCCTCCAAGTTGTGACAACCACAAATGTCTCCCAGACACTGCCACATGTCTCCTGGAAGTGGGAGAGGCTAAAGTCACTTCCAGCTGAGAACCACTGGTACGGGGGTGGGGAAGTTGAAGCCCCAGGCCTTAGAAAAGTTGGAAACCTGAGTTGTTTTAAGGTTCTAGAGAGCATGGATTAATAAATGAATGAGTTTAAATCCCAGCTTCACCATCTACTAGTTGTGCAACTTGACAAGTGACTTAACCTCCCTGTGCCTAAGTTTCCTCATCCATAAAATGGGATTATCAGGATAGGTTGGGCTACACAGTGGGAACAAACGACCCTCCAAAATCAGTAGCTTGAAACACATGCAGCCAGGCGCGGTGGCTCACACCTGTAATCCCAGCATTTTGGGCGCCCCAGGTGGGTGGATCACATAAGGTCGGAGTTCAAGACCAGCTTGGTCAGTATGGCAAAACCCCATCTCTACTAAAAATACAAAAATGAGCCAGACATGGTGGCATGCGCCTGTAATCCCAGCTACTCGGGAGGCTGAGGCAGGAGAATCACTTGAACCCGGGAGGCAGAGGTTGCAGTGAGGCGAGATCACACCACTGTACTCCAGCTTGGGGAACAGAGCAAGACTCCAGCCTGGGGGACAGAGCAAGACTCCAGCCTGGGGGACAAAGCGAGACTCCATCTTAAAAAAAAAAAAAAAAAAAAAGGAGAAACACATGCTATGTATCCAACGTGATCAGCTGGGGTTCTGCACATGTTGCCTACTCCAGGAGACAAAAGCTGAGAAGAAACTCTACCATCTGAACATTGCTGGTCAAAATGAAAAGGAGAAAAGAAAAATAAACTAGTTCTTAAATGTTTCTACCTATAAGTGATACACATCACTCACAGCATTCATTGATCAAAACAAGTGCCATGGCTACACCAAACGTGAAGAATGCTGCAAAGTGAAAACGTACCACGTGCTCCAAAAAGGGAGAAGAGGAAATATTGATTGATAAACACCACTAATGTCTAACAGAAGTAATAATGCTGGCTTCATATATTTGTTGGGAAGGGCAAACAAATTAATATATACAAAGTTCTTAGAACAGTGTGTGGCGTTTATTAACTTCTGAATAAACATTAGTATATTAACTCCTGAATAAACATTAGCAGGGCCGGGCGCAGTAGCTCAGGCCTATAATCCCAGCACTTTGGGAGGCCAAGGCAGGCGGATCACTTGAGGCCAGGAGTTTGAGACCAGCCTGGGCAAAACGGTGAAACCCCGTTTCCACTAAAAATACAAAAATTAGCCAGGCGCAGTGGTGCATACCTGTAATCCCAGCTACTCCGGAGGCTGAGGCAGGAGAATCACTTAAACCCGGAAGGCAGAGGTTGCAGTGAGTTGAGAACGTACCACTGCACTTTAGCCTGGGCAACAGAGTGAGTGAGGTTCCGTCTCAAAACAAAACACACTAGCTTATGATTATGATTATGATTAGGATTTTTACTGTGACAGGCCTTCACTCTGTCTCCAAGGCTGGAGTGTAATGGTGTATTCACAGCTCACTACAATCTCAACTTTCTGGACTCAAGCGATCCTCTTACTTGAACCTCCTGAGTAGCTGGGCATTATTCCTGGGTATTTATTTTTATTTTATTTTATTTTTGTAAAGACAGAGTCTCACTATGTTGCCCAGGCTGGTCTTGAACTCCTGGGTTCAAGCAATCCTCCCACCTTGGTCTCCCAAAGTGCTGGGATTACAAGCATGAACCACCATGCCTGGCCTAGTTTACTATTTATTAATTCAGCAACTGTTTATTGAGCACTGTGATTATCACTTTTATTTGTCAATTTGGCTAACCTATAGTGTGCAATTATTCAATCAAACCTAATCCTAATCTGGATGTTGCTATGAAGAAATTTTGTAGACATGGTTAACATGCACAATCAGTTATCTCCATAATCTGGGTGGGCCCGATGCAGTCAGTTAAAGGGCCTTAAGAGTAAAACTGAGGCTTCCCTACAGAAAAAGAAATCCCACCTATGGACAGCAGCACCAGCAGCACCTGCTCCTGCCCAGGGCTTTTCAGCCTGCCCTTCCTAACAGCCTGTTCTATGGATTCTGGATTTACCCAGCCAGCCTCCACAATCACATAAGCCCATTCCTTGCAATAAATCCTTTCACAGCCTTAACTCTCAATATCCTTTTCCTTCCCTGCCTTCTTCCCTCTCCCCACCATGACCTTTTTTTTTTTTTTTAAGATGTAGTCTTGCTCTTTCATCTAGGCTGGAGTGCAGCGGCACTATCTAGGCTCACGGCAACCTCTACCTCCTGGGTTCAAGCTATTCTCCTGCCTCAGCCTCCTGAGTAGCTGGGATTATGGGCATGCACCACCATGTCCGGCTAGTTTTTGTTTGTTTTGTTTTGTTTTTTTGAGACGGAGTCTTGCTCTATTGCCTAGGCTGGAGTGCAATGGCACGATCTCGGCTCACTGCAACCTCCGCCTCCCAGGTTCAAGTGATTCTCCTGCCTCAGCCTCCCGAATAGCTAAGATTACAGACTTGCACAACCACGCCCAGCTAATTTTTGTATTTTTAGTAGAGACGAGGTTTCACCATGTTGGCCAGGCTGGTCTTGAACTCCTGACCTCATGATCTGCCCACCTCGGCCTCCCAAAGTGCTGGGATTATAGGTGTGAGCCACCATGCCTAGCCCCCACCACCATTTTTAAAGGCATGAAACCTGAATTTTATTCCCCATTTCTAGTCTTGACTCCTCTCTGACTTCTAACTCTCTGATCCTGACTCCCATAACAGAAGTCTAGTATGGCTGATTCTATCTTGCTACTAGCTTCACAGACTGACTATCCTCACTCATTCTTAGGCATAGGCCACGCTAACCATAGGAGGAATTTCATTTATAGTTTAACTTTGAAGCAAGGATAATAGCAGCCACTCCCCAAAACTGATCCCTTCCTTGTTTGGGGACTGAAACCGATCTTGTAAGAATAATGAAAGGTCACAAGGTTAGGATTATGGGAGCGGCCTAAATTCTGCCAAGATGTAGGCAGAGATAAAGGATAATCAGCCATTGTCCCCTAGTTTACTTTTCTATAATCCGTTTACTTGAGAGTTATGTGTCCAGAGGTCACAAGATTTGTGACTTCTCCAATTGCTTCTGTTGATAATGTCACTATTGTAGAACCCAAAATTGGTCTTTTGAGATGTTTTTCAGACTTTTGCATTCTGGCAGCCAACTGACTCCACCTGGACCCGTGACTCATGACTCATGACTCAGCCCCCCACCCAGAGGCTGACTGAGCATACAGGGACTGTTTCCCACATCCCTATGATTTCATCCCCAACCAATCAGTAGCACCCATTTCTTAGCCTCCTGCCCACCAAATTACTTATAAAAACCCTAGCCTCGGCTGGATGCAGTGGCTCACACCTGTAATCCCAGCACTTTGGCTGGGTGGATTACCTGAGGTCAGGAGTTCAAGACCAGCCTTGCCAACATGGTGAAACCTCATCTCTGCTAAAAATACAAAAATTAGCCAGGTGAGGTGGTGGGTGTCTATAATCCCAACTACTTGGGAGGCGGAGGCAGGAGAATTACCTGAATCCAGGAGGTGGAGGTTGCAGTGAGCCGAGATTGCGCCATTGCACTCCAGCCTGGGAGACAAGAGTGAAACTCCGTCACAAAAAAATAAAAAACAAAACTCTAGCCTCTGAGTTATTGGAGAGGCTGATTTGAGTAATCACTCCCATCCTTCCACTCAGCTAGCCCTGTGATTATTAAACTCTTTCTCTTTTTTTTTTTTTCTTTTTGTTTGAGATGGAGTCTCTGTCACCAGGCTGGACTGCAGCAGCATGATCTCAGCTTACTGCAACCTCCACCTCCCAGGTTCAAGTGATTCTCCTGCCTCAGTCTCCTGAGTAGCTAGGACTATAGGCATGAGCTACCATGCCCAGCTAATTTTTGTATTTTTAGTAGAGACAGGGTTTCATCATATTGGCCAGGATGGTCTCAATCTCTTGACCTTGTGATCTGCCCTCCTCAGCCTCCCACAGTGCTGGGATTACAGGTGTGAGCCACCGTGTCTGGCTAATGTCTTTCTCTACAGCAATATGGCTGTCTCTGTTAATTGGTTTTATCTGTGCAGCAGGCAAGATGAACTTGTTACACTCACTTCTGCTAGTGCTCACCTGCTTAGAGATCAAGCAGCTTCTTTTCCTGTGCCAGGTGTCCCAAGGACTAAAGGACCTGAGAGAGCAGAAACTTTGAGCTATGTGACCATGACTGACTTGCTACACAAAGCTCCCCTGCTACCCCAGGTCTATCCTCCCTGCCTTTAAAATAGGCCCAGTTCTTGTCCCTGCTCTGTGGCTTTAGGTAAGGTGCTTTATGTGCTTCAGTTTACTCAGCTGCTGAAGGGCATCAGAGCATGCCACCCCAAAATATGACACTTTGGCATAAGAATTATTTTGAGCTGAAGGCAATTGAGAAAAAAACAGCAGATGCAGGAAAAGTTCTCTACCCTCCACTTTCTATATAAAGGCAGAGCATAAAAAGGTGTCCGGGCTCCCTTCTGTCATACCAGGAAAAGGAGATGACTCTTATCACTGGAGACTGCACCAACTTGAATCTGTATAAACAAACCTTACTGAAATAACCATTATCTTCTGTTTGTCCTCGCTTTTCTAGGTATTTATCTTCCCACAATTTACCACCCCCAGAAGCACAAACCCTTTTCCTTTGTCTTGTCACTTATCCACACATTTATTGCTCTTTGTTAAAATGGTATATAACCTCTCAGGCCTAACCACTTCTTTGAGTTTTCATTTCCTTTTCTGTGAGATCCATGTGTACATGTACAATATTAAAAAAATTAGCAACAAATACAATCTGTATGCCTTTATCCTTTTGTCAGTTCAATTTATAGCATCCTAGTTACTAAATCTAAGAGAGTAGAGGAAAAAAATTTCTCTCTACCCTTCAAAATGGGGATAATAATAGAATCCTACTCACTGGGTGCAGTGAAAATTTAACAAGATGATGCCTGCATGGCACTTAATATATGACTGGCTTATAGTCAATACTTAATAAATGATAACTTGTTCAATAGTTACAAATACAAGCCCTATCCACCCCCAGCCTCAGTATCTTTACCCTTTAAGTTCCCAGGACAATTTAGAGAAGGCAGAACAATTCAGTCACAGAAACTTATCTGGTTTTAATAACCTCAAAGAAGCAAGCAATCCCCACTCCAAGCCTACCTTAGGAAGGGGAACTTCTATAAAAATTTTAAGAACCCAACTCCTACAATCTTTTCTCCAAACCCAGCCCTTCTCATTCCATAATGAAACACTTTGGTTAAGAAGGAAGCCAAGGGGAGCTGGCTTCTCTCTCATCTACCCTGATCCACTCTCTGGCACCCAGGATCACTATTGCCATTCTGGATGTGGGGGAGTTACACAAAGTCTTGTGCCTTTGAAGTGCTTGAATTTTCATTTCACATTTTACATATCAAGAGGGAAGAGGACCATAAATCATTATTGGCAAGAAAGACAGGAGAAACAGCAGAGGTCAGTATTCTAAAGCAATTAGTTGGGACAACAGAAGGAACAAAAAGAAAGACATTATGCAAATGGAAGGCCATTCCACCTTGAGAAGATAATGTCTGCTTTGAACATAAAGGAAGCAGTTTAAAGCAGCCCAGTTCATTCCAATTCTGTTTAAATATTAAGCTTCCTCATGAGTAATATTAGGCCTGGGTAGCATCAGGCCTCTGAAACATTAACACTTTCCTATTCCTCCATAATTATGTTGGTAATATTCACTGTATTAGATTTTAAATAATTCACAACACTGAACAGGATTGAGTACAGCAATAAATCTTACATTTCTCCAAAATAACTTAAACCTGATTGGAGCCTATATCTATATCTTTGCTTGCAGGTTTTTCCAGTGTTGCTTTTTAAATGTCCCCTTAATGGGGAGATGGTCTTTGATAAGAAGTTAATCTCAGGAAGTGAGTAGAGCCTGACTTCAGTTACGTTAGGAGACAGTAAGCCACAATTGAATGGGAAAGATCCCCCTGAAACCATTCGCACAGAGTTGACAAGAATTGCATGCCAGGTTCTGGACAGAAATATAGCTATAATTAAGCCCTAATCAGGCTGCACTCTGCCCCACTTCCTTGTTGCTAAAGTCACATAGTATTGGACACTGACCATTGCATCCTCGTGATTCCTATAGATAAGATTTTGGACAGTAGGGTCCTAAGATTGTTTAAGAATTGACTTTCGGCCAGGCATGGTGGCTGACGCCTGTAATCCCAGCACTTTGGGAGGCCAAGGCTGGCAGATCACGAAGTTAGGAGTTTGAGACCCTGGCCAATATGGTGAAACGCCATCTCCACTAAAAAATACAAAAATTAGCCAGATGTGGTGGTGCATGCCTGTAGTCCCAGCTACTCAGGAGGCTGAGGCAGGAGAATCGCTTGAACCTGGGAGGCAGAGAACCTGGGAGCCGAGATCAAGCCACTGCACTCCAGCCTGGGTGACAGAGAGAGACTCTGTCTCAAAAAAAAAAAAAAAAAAAAAAAAAAGAATTGACTTTTGACTGAGTGTGGTGGCTCACACTTGCCAGCACTTTGGGAGGCCAAGGCAGATGGATCACGAGGTCAAGAGATCGAGACCACCCTGGGCAACATGGTGAAATGCCATCTCTACTAAAAATACAAAAATTACCTGGGTGTGGTGTCACATGCCTGTAATCCCAGCTACCCAAGAGGCTGAGGCACAATAATCGCTTGAACCCAGGAGGCAGAAGTTGCCATGAGCTGAGATCCCGCCACTGCACTCCAGCCTGGCAACAGAATAAGACTCCATCTCAAAAAAAAAAAAAAAAAAAAAAAAGAATTGACTTTCATCCCCATTGTTCCTGACATTAGAATCATAAAGCTTTTGTTTAAGAATACTTAAGATGGGCCGGGCACAGTGGCTCACGCCTATAATCCTAGCACTTTGGGAGACTGAGGTGGGTGGATCACCTGAGGTCAAGAGTTCCAGACTAGCCTGACCACCATGCAGAAACCCTGTCTCTACTAAAAATACAAAAAAATCAGCCAGGTGTGGTGGTGCATGCCTATAATCCCAGCTACTCAGGAGGCTGAGGCAGGAGAATTGCTTGAACCTGGGAGGCAGAGGTTGTGGTGAGCCGAGATCATGCCATTGCACTCTAGCCTGGGCAACAAGGGTGAAACTCCTCAAAAAAAAAAAAAAAAAAAAAGGGAAACTTA
This sequence comes from Chlorocebus sabaeus, assembly GCF_047675955.1. Classification (NCBI taxonomy): domain Eukaryota; kingdom Metazoa; phylum Chordata; class Mammalia; order Primates; family Cercopithecidae; genus Chlorocebus; species Chlorocebus sabaeus. The sequence goes on from NC_132908.1 coordinate 22,296,363, forward strand.
CTTAGGATGTTTTTCAGATCCCAAATTCCAGTGAAACAGCTGATGCCAACTAGTTTGAAGATCTCCAGAGGAACAGGATCAGCATGAGAACAAAGCTTCTTCATCTCCCTGTCCCATGACTTTACCCTGCACTCTTCAACCAATCAACAATCTCCACACTCGAGCTCACTCCGAAACCCTTAAAAACCCTATCCCCAAATTCCTTGTTGTGAATAAGAGCTCAGAGTTACAAAGAAAACAAATGCTTAGACAGAGAACATCTCAGCAAGGCAAATTTACTTCTGCAGAAGGGTGGTCTTGCATATGGAACAATGGCAAGAGCACACAGAACAAAGGAAAGCAGGGGTTTTTATTATCTCTAATGCAGCTTCTGCTTCTGTGTCTTTCTCCAATTGGCTAGGGTTGGACTGCACAGTCTAAACTAGTCTCAACTGGCTAAACGTTTTAACTTTCTTAGATAAGATAGGCACTTAAGGGAGGTGAGAAGAGAGAGAAGAGGGGACTAGGAAGGTAACCTATTCCCTGATAAGGAAAGGAATGTGGACTGGGGTTGTAGCAAGTTCAGGCATATTCAGACAAGTTGGGGTGCAGCAAAGGCAAGGGGGTATTTGGAATTATAGGATAGAGAATGAGGAAACTGGATAAGCTATTTGAAGAGGGAACCTAACTGTATCTAACATTCCTCAAGAAGATGGTTTTGAGGATCCCTCCCATCTCCTCATTTGGTGGCCCTCTGCTGCAACCTGATGTCTTGGCATATCAACTTGCTGTGTGTATAGGCAATAAATCTATTATGGTTGCACCCTCTCGTTGTACCCCCCATCCATGGGACCAGGACTCTTTCTTCCCTCCACCTCCTCCTTCTCCACCAGGAGAAACAGAGATCAGAGCATATCCCTCTCCATCAGCAGAAGAGGCAGAGGACAGTAGACACTTGAGATGGTCAATTTTTGGCTACAGACCTAGCTCAGTGGCTTACGCCTGTAATCCTAGCCCTTTGGGAGGCTAAAGTGGGCAGATCACTTGAAGTCAGGAGCTCGAGATCAGCCTGGCCAACATGGTGAAATCCTGTCTCTATTGAAAATACAAAAATTAGCCAGGTGTGGTGGTGGGCACCTGTAGTCCCAGATACTTGGGAGGTTGAGGCAAGAGAATTATGTGAAGCCAGGAGGTGGAGACTGCAGTGAGCCAAGATAGTCCCAGCCTGGGTGACAGAGCAAGACTCTGTCTAAAAAAAAAAAAAAAAAAAAAAAAAAAAAAAAGTAGCTTAGATGGTTGGAGCTTTATTGGCTGTTGAAGATGGATAGCAGATTTTGAGGAAGGGACATTTGGGGACATTTGCAGGCTTCAGAGTGTGGAGGAAAATAAGAAAAATATTACAGGCCAGCTTCCATGCCTTGATGGTCCACTCACCCATTGTCAACACCCTCCTTGATGTCACACACGGCTTCTGTTTCATGTATCAGTGCTCACACTACCCTTCAACTGACCGCAGCTGTTGCAATGCATGGCAGTTCCGAGGGAGAATCTCACTCCACACAGTGGAGCATTTGCTTAGTGTTTCCACTTAGAGCTGTCACCATTACCCCCAAGGAATTAGCCACCCAGGAAGTTCTGCCTTTTTATGTTCCCAGAGACACATGCAAAAGCTGTTCATCTCCTTTAAGCTCTTAAAAAGTTCTATTTCATTCTTCTGAGACAACGAGGCTACTCACCCTTTAAAGGTAGTTCATGGGTTGTTCCCAGGAGGCGCCACAGTTACCTCAGAGTTTCTCTTATTTGTTCCTTAAAGACTGACTATTATTACTTCCCCTTTCCCAGAGAATAGAGCCTGATTTCCTCCAGAGGGGCCCAGAGCACCACAATACAAAGGCCTTTTGTGGTTCTGGGGAAATTCATCTTCCCAAGAATGATAACGTGACCTTCCATTACCTCTCCCGCTAGGACAGAGGAAATAACTCTAATTCTGACATGGCATCTGCTACGTAAACCAAAGCTGGGTTATCTTTAGAGACAGCCTTTGGTGTGTTAGGATTTCAGCTGCCTGGCAGGGACTTTGCTCCACAGATTCCACCTCTGCTGTCCCCTAATCATAGGATAGAAACTAAATCTTTCACTTGCCAGTGGGAAATAAACAGCTAATATTGAAACTGGACTGGGGCAGGGAAACAGATGTCTGTTTCCTTCAGTCCAAGAATAAGCACTTAAGTCCTTTCATTTTTTAGAGACAGGGTCTTGCTGGAGTGCAGTGGTGCAATCATAACTCACTGCAGCCTTGAACTCCTGGGCTCAAGTGATCCTCTCATCTCTCAGCTTCCCAAGTTGCTGGAACTATGGGCACACACCACCATGCCCTGCTATTTTAAAAAAATTTTTTGTAGAGATGGGGTCTCATTTTATCGCCCACATTGGTCTCAAACTACTGGCCTCAAGCAGTTCTCCTGTCTCTGCCCCCAAAAGTGCTGGGATTATAGAACACTTAAGTCTTAAGAAAGTGTTTCTTTCCTTAGTCTACTTATTTTATTATGTATTATTATATATTAATTACATTTATATTCATTATATAGTGATACTATTAATTGCAATATTGTATATTATTATTTTCCTCTCCCTCTGAAGTCTGTTTGGTACTCCACATGCCCTGTCCTCATGCTGAACTCTACCTGCCACCCCCATAAAAGTAAGACCCCAATTCCCCAGGCTGGCCTCATGTGTTGCAAAATGTGCCATCTCACGTGTCTCCTGCATATGAAGAGACTTCTCCTCTGCTCTTTTTGCTGGTGGGGAGGGTAAGCTTTCGTACATTCTTCTGGTTTCTCCAGATGGTGAGGAGGAATCCTTGTCCCATGAATGAGGGTGCAGGGTAAGATAGGGCAGTGGATATATTCACTCTAGGCAATGGCTTGTTTTCTCCCAAAGCAATTGAAATCAAACACGATGCTAACGTCCCTTTAAAAACCACCACCAATAAATGTTTTTGTCTCTCATGACTTGACTTTGACCTATTCATTGAGAAATAATAAATCTGGCTTTATTATGCTAAAGACACAGCTACCCCCTTTTTTGACTTGGGTTTTGTTGTTTGTTTGTTTGTTTGTTTGGGGGACAAGTTCTGACTCTGTCGCCCAGGCTGGAGTGCAGTGGTACAGTCTTGGTTCACTGCAACCTCAGCCTCCCGTGTTCAAGCAATTCTCCTGCCTCAGCCTCCTAAGTAGCTGAGACTACAGGCGCATGCCACTACGCTCAGCTAATTTTTGTATTTTTAGAAGAGACAGGGTTTTGCCATGTTGGCCAGGCTGGTCTTGAACTCCAGGCCTCAAGTGATCCACACACCTTGGTCTCCCAAAATGCTGGGATTACAGGCGTGAACCACCACACCTAGCCTTGACTTGGGTTTTATTACAATGCAGCCCCACATTACTGCCTCTATTTATCTTCCAGGTGAGACTTTTTTTTTTTTTTTTTTTTTTGAGACAGAGTCTTGCTCTGTCACCCAGGCTGGAGTATATTGTTGCAATCTCAGCTCCTCAGTTCACTGCAACCTCTGCCTCCCGGGTTCAAGCAATTCTCCTGCTTCAGCCTCCCGAGTAGCTGAGATTACAGGCATGTGCTATCATGTCTGGCTAATTTTTTGTGTTTTTAGTAGAGACAGGGTTGCGCCATGTTGGCCAGCCTTGTCTTGAGTTCTTGACCTTAGGTGATCCGCTGCCTCAGCCTCCCAAAGTGCTGGGAGGCTCGCCACTGTGGGTCACCCACCCGTGCCCAGTCACCGCGCCCAGCCATGTCAGATATTTTCAACTATGGCTAAACGTCAGAACCACCTTGGGAACTTAGAAACAGACAAACAAAACCCTATGCCCTATCCACTGTGATCTGAGAGACCAAAATAGACTCCCCTGTATCAACTAACATGGGCCCTGTGGTTAGGGAAACAAATGTTACCCACAGGTTGAGGGTTCAGAGTGATTGGCACGGAAACTCCCTAAATTGCTACAAGAAAAGCCACACCCTTTCTAAACTGCCTAACGCAATAGGAGGTAGCAGGCAAAGTAGCAGGCCTCTACTAACTCTGATTTACAACTCAGACCACTACAACTCTGTTGGACAGAGGACCGGTCTTTTTTTTCTGATAAGCAATTGCAGACCTTAAGCCAGTCTCGGCAGCTTACAGAGGCTGTGCACAAACTGTTTCTGTGTCCTGTAGTTCACTTTTTTATGTACGGAGCCAAACTCCACCTCATTTTAACGCTAGAACTCCACCCCAAAGTGAGCATGAGATGTATGTTACATATAGGTTTACCCACTGTACATGCACTTAATGCCCCTCATAAATATGTACAGCTGTTCCCCCAGACTTGCTGAATATGTATAATACAAGTCCTGTGAGGCATAAAACCCAACCTGCTCTTTCCCTCTTTGAAAAGAGAGCACCTTTGGTCCAGGCTGGAGACTGTCTCTTCCCAGTTTACAAACTGATATCACCCATAAAGCTCTCCTTTCTACTCTTTGGCCATATCGGTGGCCTTTTGGACAATGCTATAAACAGTAAACATACTCCTGCCCTATGTCCCAGCAATCCCATCCTCAAGTATATGCCTAACAAAAACAAATTCATGAAAAAATAAAAGTGAGGCCAGGTGCACTGGCTCACGCCTATAATCCCAACACTTTGAGGGACTGAGGTGGGCAGATCACTTGAGGTCAGGAGTTTGAGACTAGCCTAGCCAACATATTGAAACCTCGTCTCTACTAAAAATACAAAAATTAACCGGGCATGGTGGCACACGCCTGTAATCCCAGCTACTTGGGAGGCTGAGGCAGGAGAATTGCTTGACCCTAGGAGGTGGAGGTTGCAGTGAGCCGAGATTGCACCATTACACTCCAGCCTGGGTGACAGAGTGAGACTCCGTTTCAAAAAAAAAAAAAGATAAAAGAGTACAGGCAGGGCACAGTGGCTCACACCTGTAATCCCAGCACTTTGGGAGGCCAAGGCAGGCAGATCACATGAGGTCAGGAGTTCTAGACCAGCCTGGCCAACATGGAGAAACCTTGTCTCTACTAAAAATACAAAAATTAGCTGGGTATTTTGGCGCAAGCCTGTAATCCCAGCTACTCAGGGGGCTGAGGCAGGAGAATGACTTGAGGCGGAGGTTGCAGTAAGCTGCGATCTTGTCACTACACTCCAGCCTGAGCAACAGAGTGAGACTCTGTGTCAAAAAAAAAAAAATGTGTACGACATGTTCATAGGAGCTTTTGTTACAATAGCCAAATAATTGAAAACAACCACATTTTCATCATCAATAGGATGGATCAATAATTTGTGACATACTCATCAGTGGAATAAATGACTGCTGCCCCCACAATGTGGATGAACCTCACATACTACACAGCTTCATTTATATGATGTCAGGAACAGGCAAAACTAATCTAGAGGTACAGAGGTCAGAATAGTGGTGCCCTATTCTGGTGGGGTGGCAGGAGTTACTGTCTGCGGGTGAGACAGGATAATTCCCTTGACCCCCTTCGCGGGAGGGAACTGAAGTGGCTAATTTATCTCAGCCCGCTGCTGGCCACTCCTCACGACAGGGAGCATGCAAGCAAGTGAGTGCGGAAACTGGAGCGAATGAATACTGGAACTGGCCGGTCACGCCTCTCTAGCAGGAGCAGGCTCTGTGCGGGCCCCACAGCAGCATCCGAGTATGTTACAACCAATGTTCTTTCAGCTCTGCCACCCAGGGACAGCAAAGTGCCAACCAGCTCACTGGAGGGTCAGAGTGGTAGCCCCTGCCCTCTTGGCACCCGGGATCTTGTTCGGAGTCCAGCGACAATCAGGTCACAGGAATGGATTGAAAGGTAATGAATGTGGAGGATTTTACTGGGCAATGGAAGTGACTCTCAGTGCAATGGGGAGCTAGAAAGCGGATGGTGTGAGAAGAAGGTGATCTTTCCCTGAAACCGGGCCATCTCCGGCTGGGCCCCTTTCTAAAGCTGCACAGTCTGAAGTTAGCTGTGTCTATCCATAGTCTCTGACGCTCAGTTGCTTCTCTGCTCAGCCACTTGTATCCCCGACACTCAGCCACTTGTGTTGCTCTGCCAGCTGAAGTCTTTTTATGGACACAGCATAAGGGCATGGCAGGCCAAAAAGGCAACAGTTGGGAGGAAAAATGGGGTCAGCTGTTTTTGCTTAGGGCCACGGTTCCAGGCTTAAGGGTGGAGTTTAACCAGTAGCCCAGCCATTCTGAATCAGGAGGGCCTTAAGGAACTTCCTAGAGGGTGCTAGAAAAGTTCTAAAGCTTCATCTGGGTGGTGGTACATAGGCATACACTTATGTAAAAATTCATTGAGCTGGCTGGGCATGGTGACTCACACCCATAATCCCAGCACTTTTGGAGGCTGAGACGGCAGGATTGCTTGAGGCCAGGAATCCCAACCTGAACAACATAGCAAGACCCCATCTCTATAAAAAATTTAAAAATTAGCCAGGTGTGGTGGCTTGCACCTGTAGTCTTAGCTACTCCAGAGTCTGAGGTGGGAGTATCACCTGAGCCTGGGATGGTGAGGCTGCAATGAGCTGTGATCATGCCACTGCACTTCAGCCTGGGTGACAGAGCAAGGCCTTCTTTCCAAAAAATTAACTAAAAAAAAATCTTGTTGAGCTGTACACTCAAGATTCAAGATTAACGTACCCTAGTGTAATATGTAACTCCATAAAAATTTTTGTAAAATAAGCAAAATTACATAAAATACAAAACACCCCTCCCTGAGAGTCTGATTTAATTGGTCCTCGGTGGGGCTCAGACAAGAGGATTTTTTAAGAATCCCAGGCTGGGAGCGGTGGCTCATGTCCCAGCACTTTGGGACACCAAGGCAGGTGGATCACCTGTGGTCAGGAATTCAAGATCAGCCTGGCCAACATGGTAAAACCCCGTCTCTACTAAAAATACAAACATTAGCCAGGCGTGGTGGTGCACACCTGTAATCCCAGCTACTCACAGCTTGAGGACATGACCCTATTAGCCACATTTAGTGAGGCACTAGAATTGCTTGAATCCAGAAGTTTGCAGTGAGCTGCGCTCCAGCCTGGGTGACTGAGCAAGACTGTTAAAAAAAAAAAGAATCCCAGAGAATTTTGAGATAGCCTCTCTCTGACCCCATGGATCACCCCTCACAGTTGTATGGAGAAGAGGAGCGAGTGTCAGTACATGCAGGAATCTCTGGTCAACTGGACTGGAGCCTTCAGGCCTAATGGTAACTTCTTGTTCCCCGTTGGTCCACATCTTATCATCAGTGAGTCATTGAGACAAAAGTAAAGAGTGTTGAGGAAAGAAAAAGTGATCATGAGACAAAGCAGGGACTCTTCTTGGTGTCTTCTGGGCAACCCTCGACCACGAAAGCAAGGAAATAAAGGAAAACCTTGAGTTCCTTCTGAAACCACCATTGCAAAATTGTAACTGAGACCATGAAAGAGATCTAACCTAACCAACTCTATCTTGCTTCTAACCTCCAAGCTGCCCTGGGCCTAGGCTGAACTAACTTTGGGAGGAACTTAGTTTATAGTGCAAAGCAAAGACGATAACAGCCTTTTCCCAAAACCGACCTCATTGCCTGGAGACTAAACTGCTTTTGTAAGACTAACAAATTAGCCACAAAATTAGAAATGATGGTTTAGGAGTCATGCAGCTGAGGCTACAGGATTCTGACCCTCCCTAAACTGCTCCTAAGATCAGTGCTTGAGATATTTTGCAGATCTTGCACCTGATGAATCATCACCCAGATCCACTAACTGGTTCATCTGATCTTGCGATCCCCACCCAGGAACTGACGTCGGGCAAGAGTACAGCTTCAATTCCCTATGATTTCATCTCCTACTTAACCAATCAGCAGTCCTGGCTCACTGGCTTCCCCCTAACCCACCAAGTAGTCTTTAAAACCTGTGATCCCCAGATGCTTGGGGAGACTGATTTGAGTAAAAATGAGACTCCAATCTCCCGCACAGCCGGCTCTCTGTGAAATTACTCCTTCTCTATTGCAACTCCCCTGTCTTGAGAAATTGGCTCTGTCTAGGCAGCAAGCAAGGTGAACCCACTGGGCAGTTACATTTCCAGGGAAATTCCAGGCACCTAGCTAGGACTGAGAAGTAAATGAGCAATTTGATAAGCAAGATGGTAATGGTGCTTAAAACAAAAGCCAAGGATGTTAGAGTCATGAGAATGTTTGGTTCCCCATAAAAACTAAAGACAAAATCTTAACAAATGTGCCTGACTTATTTTTTGGAAATCTGGACCCCCACCAAATGGATCCACTGGCAGGTAGCCCTCAGAAAAGGGGGATCTGAGGACAGAACTCTGACTGTCATTTTTTTTTTTTTTTTTTGAGATGGAGTCTCCCTCTGTTGCCCAGGATGGAGTGCAGTGACACAATCTTAGCTCACTGCAACCTCCACCTCCTAGGGTCAAGCGATTCTCCTGCCTCCGCCTCCCAAGTAGCTGGGATTACAGGCGAGTGCCACCAGCTGGGCTAATTTTTTGTATCTTTAGTAGAGACAGGTTTCACCATGTTGGCCAGACTGGTCTCAAACTCCTGACCTCAAGTGATCCACCCATCCCGGCCTCCCAGAGTGCTGGGATTACGGGCACGGGCCACCACACCCAGCCCCATTTTTCATTCTAAATTTCTTCCTGAGGACCTGAAAGGGGTCATATTCACAAGCCAGAGCTAACAGTCTTTTCAGCTGATCCCAAATTTTTAGACAAAGTTTCATCTCCTTAACCAATCACAAATCAGAAAATATTTGAACCCACCTGTGACCTGTGGGCCGCTACCAAGGTGTCGCACCTTTTTTGTTCAAGCCAAAGTACAGCCTCCACATATGATTTATGATGTTGTCTGTAACCTCTGCCCCCCTGCCTTTAAAATCCCTTACTTGTGCTGGGCACAGTGGCTCACACCTGTAATCCCAGCACTTTGGGAGGGTAAGGTGAGTGGATCACGAGGTCAGAAGATCGAGACCATCCTGGCCAACATGGTGAAACCCCGTCTCTACTAAAAATACAAAAATTAGCTGGGCGTGGTGGTGCGTGTCTGTAGTCCCAGCTACTTGGGAGGCTGAGGCAGGAGAATTGCTTGAACCCGGGAGGCAGAGGTTGCAGCGAGCTGAGATCGCGCCACTGCACTCCAGCCTGGTGACAGAGCAAGACTCCATCTAAAAAAAAAAAAAAAAATCCCTTTCTTGTAAGCCATCAGGGAGTTCAGGTCTGAAGCATTAGCTGCCTGATTCTCCTTGGTGCCCTGTAATAAAGGGCCACACTTTCTCTTATTGCAATCCCAATATCAGGGTTTGGCTTTGCTTCACCAGTGAGTAGACACCCATTCTGTTTTGTAACACTCAGGCCTACTCCAATAAGGCCAGCTAGCTTCAGTTCCATTTAACCTTTTAACTGCATGGGAAAGAAGAGGAGAAGGAGCCTACCAAGCTGCAGGTCTTCACCCTCCAGTTGTCCCCAAATTTGGCTGCCCATTAGAATCACCTGGGGTAGGCTGGACATGGTAGCTACCCATTCTCCTCAGTCCTAGGCTAGGTAATCTCAGCACTTTGGGAGGCTGAGGCGGGAGGATTGCTTGAGCCTTGGAGTTTGAGACCAGTGAAGGCAACATAGGGAGACCCCATCTCTACATATAAAAAGAAAAAAGATACATAAATTAGCCAGGCATGGTGGTATGCACCTGTAGACCCAGTTTCTCAGGAGGCTAAGGTGGGAGGATGACTTGAGCGCAGGAGTTTGAGGCAGCAGTGAGCTGTATTGTGCCACTGCACTGCAGCCTGGGGGACAGAGCAAGACCACGTGTCAAAAAAAGAAAGAAAGAGAGAGAGAGAGAGGGAGGGAGGGAGGGAGGAAGGAAGGAAGGAAGGAAGGAAGGAAGGAAGGAAGGAAGGAAGGAAGGAAGGAAGGAAGGAAGGAAGGAAAAGGAAAAGAAAGCAAAGGGGAAAAAAGAATCATTTGGGGAGATTTTTAAAAATCTCAGTGCCAGACTGTTACTCCAGATCAATTGTATCAGAATCTCCTGGGGGAGAGGGGCAAGCCATGAGTATCGTGTAAAGCTCCCCCAGATGACTCCATTGTGGAGCCAAGGTTGAGGACCACTGCTCTTACCTCTGCAGCCAAAGATGGCCACAAATATCATGTCAATGCATAGTGACCTTGGCCACTGGTAAATGTGGCCCCTTGTTCTAGAATCTGACCCAATTCTTTTAGTATTACTCTCTCTTAAAGGGACATGGGGACAGGAATGAGGAGCGGTGGCCACCTCCTCCCCTTGCCAGCTCTGGGAAAGGTACTGTACTTGTGTCGTGTGTTGAAATATAAAGCCTGTCTCTCAAGGGCCCTACAATCTCACAGCTTGAGGACATGACCCTATTAGCCACATTTAGTGAACACAAACAGTGTTGCATAGGCACCGCATTATTCTACAGTCAGTTGGGTTCCAATGAGAGTCATGCTTCTCAGAATCCCCTTCCCTATCAGGCTCCTGGTAGGAGCTGCCAAAAGTGAAGGCGTGTGAGACGTGGGAGGCAGGAGGGAAGCAGCACCAAGCCACTCTTCAAGGTGGTGAGGACAATCCAGAGGTGCTGGTGGGTTCCAGCTTGTCTTCGCTCTCCCTACACTGTGTCCAGCTCTTCTTCCAGAACCCAGGACCAGCTCACCAGCAGTGACCCCCATCCATCACCAGATGTGACTGAACAAAACTGGGGTTTGCTTGCCCCAGTGCAGTAAAGCCAGATTCTGATGCCAAGATTTGCAGTGGGAGAAAAGGGCATTAATTGCATGGCACCAAGCAAGGACACTGGATAGCTAACACTTGAGACCTGAACCCCCCCCCATGGCTTACAAGCAAGGATTTTTAAAGGCAAGGGTAGACTGGGCACGGTGGCTCACACCTGTAATCCCAGCATTTTGGGAGGCTGAGGCGGGTGGATCACGAGGTCAGGAGATCGAGACCATCCTGGCTAACACGGTGAAAACCTGTCTCTACTAAAGAAATAGAAAAAAAAACAGCCAGGTGTGGTGGTGGGTGCCTGTAGTCCCAGTTACTCAGGAGGCTGAGGCAGGAGAATAGGGTGAACTTGGGAGGCGGAGCTTGCAGTGAGCCGAGATGGCACCACTGCACTCCAGCCTGGGCGACAGAGCGAGACTCTAAAAAAAAAAAAAAAAAAAAAAAAAAAGGCAAGAGTCCATTTCAGAAAAGCAGCAGTTGCAGGCAAAATCATAAACCAATACATGAAAGTCTGGTCCATGTGTGTGACTTGCTCTACAACCCCAGGAAAAAATTTAGGACAAAGAATGGCGGTCAGAGTTCAGTCCTCAGTTTCCCCCCCGATGTCTATGTGATAGTGGTGGCATTTTCTATCTGGTGGGCGTTTCTGAAAAGTAACTCGAGAACTTTTGTTAAGATGTTATCTTTACCGGGTGCAGTGGCTCACACCTGTAATCCCAGCACTTTGGGAGGCCGAGGCGGGCAGATCACAAGGTCAGGAGTTCGAGACCAGCCTGACCAACATGGTGAAACCTCCTCTCTACTAAAATACAAAAACTAGCCAGGAGTGGTGGTGGGTGCCTGTAATTCCAGTTTCTCGGGAGGCTGAGGCAGGAGAACTGCTTGCACCCGGAGGCGGAGGTTGCAGTGAGCCAAGATCACGCCACTGCACTCCAGCCTGGGAGACAAAGTAAGGCTCCGTCACACACACACACACACACACAAAAGTTATCTTTTAGGTTCTGTAGGGAACCAAAACACCTTATGACTCCCTCTTGCTTGAGAGACTACTTGGTTACTATCTCCTTGTGTATCAGCCTGCTCATTTACTAATTTTTTCTTTCTTTCTTTTCTTTTTTTTTTTTCTTTTGAGACAGTGTCTCGCTCAGTTGCTCAGGCTGGAGTGCAGCGGCGTGATCTCGGCTCACTACAACCTCCGCCTCCTGGGTTCCAGTGATTCTTCTGCCTCAGCCTCCTGAGTAACTGGGACTACAGGTGCGTGCCACCATGCCCGGCTAATTTTTGTATTTGTAGTAGAGATGGGGTTTCACCATGTTGGCCAGGTTGGCCTTGAACTCCTGACCTCAGGTGATCCACCCGCCTTGACCTTCCAAAGTGCTGGGATTACAGGCATAAGCCACTGTGCCCAGCCTCATTTACTATTTTTTAATTTAATTTTACTTTATTTTAGGTTCCAGGATACATGTGCAGGTTTGTTACACAGGTAAACATGTGCTATGATGTTTTGCTGTACCTGTCAACCCATCATGCTCACTTACTTTTTGAGGCTAGCTAGGCGCCTGGAATTTTCCTGGAAGGGACTCAAGACTTTTCCTTTATTTCCATGCTTGGGTGGCCTGGAAGTCCCTTAAGAGGGGTCCCTGCTCCGTCTTAACGTGACTTCACAGAGGCAGCAGCTATGAAGACCCAAGAGCCTTCCGTGGGCTTCTCCCTCAGCCCCTTTGGGGTCTCACTCCTGCCACTGAATGTGATCAGCTTCTGGGCTGCCCTGCAAACTCTGACTCATTCATCTGCATATCAGTGTTGCAGGACAGCTGGCAAGCTCCTTTTCTTGGATACCCTGACTCCCTTTCTTTGGACTTTCATTTCCACAGTTCCTCCCACAGTTGTGTAAGGTCAAATTCTTATCATCCCTGATTCCCTAACACTCATTGTCATTCTGTTTTCTGATTCAACCTTGATGGATACACCATAGAAGGGAATGGGAGCCTTTGCTAATGCTGGAATTGTTCTACATCTCCATCTCTCTAATGGTTACATGAGGTCTGTACATATTTAAAAATTCATCACATTTTACACTTGAGATTAGTGCATGTTACCATTCATGTGCTACATTTCCAATAACTTTTTTTTTTTTTTTTTTTTTGAGATGGAATCTTGCTCTTATTGCCCAGGCTGGAGTGCAATGGCACGATCTCAGCTTACTGCAACCTCCACCTCCCGGGTTCAAGGGATTATCCTGCCTCAGCCTCCTGAGTAACTGGGATTACAGATGCCCACCAGCAGGCCTGGCTAATTTTGGTATTTTTAGTAGAGACAGGGTTTTGCCATGTTGGCCAGGGTGGTCTCGAACTCCTGACCTCAGGTGATCAACTTGCCTCAGCCTCCCAAAGTGCTGGGATTACAGGCGTGAGCCGCCGCACCCAACAGGTAACTTTTTAAATAGAATAACTCGAGACTTTATCAGACAAATACATTAAAGTATAATAACAACAATAGGTTGAATGCAAGCCCCCTTTGTTGCTCGCCTGTGCCACAGACTCCCGGCCGCAGAGCATCTCTCCCTGCTGCTGCTGAATATGCAGCAGTCCTTCAAAGGACTCCTCTGCCTGCTGTCTTCGACAATAAGCGATCATGATTATAAACGGCTTTAGACTGGAGAAAGATCTTTGGTCTTCATTAAGGTTTATTTGTGACTGTTCCGATGGTGGTTTCTGGGAGAAGAGAAAGAATGCCGATGGTAATTAGGCCCTCCTAATTGCAGTAGTCACTGATTGCCTGTATTAAAAACATTGGAGGAAGTGTAGCAATTAGAGCTTCGGGAAATATTTAAAAAACAAAGTGAAAAGAGGCCTCTGAGTGCAAGGACACGGAGAGACAGCCAGGAGCCCCTGCCCAGCTGCAGTGGACCTTTAGCAACCCTACACATCTGGGCGACGCACCCCTGGGACAGTGGCCATGACAGTCTCGGGAGAAAGAAGTGAGTTTCCTCCCAGTCATTTTCCAGACATGACTGTGAATCCACCCATGGAGAGGCAACATAGGAGGAAGACATTTTGCAAACAATCCGTAAGAATAACAATAATCCCAGTTACATAATAATTATATTAACATGTTCAATCCATACAATAAACCAGAGTATTGTTCCCATTCTAAGGAAGAAGAAACAAAGGTCTTCATTTGCAGAGAAAGTTGAAGACTTTCTCAAGGTCACACACACAGCAGGTGGCACACCCCAACTCAAACCCAGATCTGTTTGATTTCAAAGCACATGCCTGGAACCATTCTGTTATTCTGGGTCAACCTCAGCTCCAGAGCCCTGGATCTGTCTAGCCACCAGCACACCAGAAAAGTGAGCTTGCCAACTTACCCCACTCCCTCATACCAACCCTTCAGCATTCCTCCCTCAAGAACCTGCTTCCAGCCAACAAACCAGCTAGTGATTCCTTTCCGCATCCTCATCCTTCCCCAGCTCCTGCTAGGGAGAGCCTCTCAGCCCCTCCAACCAAGCTCTATGAGAATGAGGTGAAGGAATTTTTTCACTCCCTTTCCCAGATGAGATCTGAGATCCGAGGTCCATCATCTGTTCGTGTAATTCTACTTTGAAGAATTCTAATCATCTTCATTGCTCATCTCCAAACTTCTTCAACTATCAACCAAACTCCCTTGGCTTCTTGGTCCCCACCTACCCTCAATCCAGAATGTAAGCTCGGTGAAAGAAGACATTGAGGTCTGTTTTATTTCCTGCTGTAACCCTGGCACATAGAAGAGTGACCAGCACATAGTAAGTGCTCAGTACATATCTGCCGAATAAATAAGAGCTTTCTGTTATCCAAACAGAAATACAGTGTCTCCATTTCTGGGCATCTCTTCATACATGATGCTTTCTCAATTGCAAGAAATGCATCCTCTATATTTCTTTTTATCAATCACTTTCTATAGAAACATACTCCACAACTTCGTGAGCTAGATAGGTCAATTTGTCCCTTCTTAGAGCACAAGATGCATTTACATTTCTAAAGCCTGGCCAGGGCCACTAGCTCATGCCTGTAATCCTAATGTTCTGGGGGGCCAAGGCAGGAGAGTTGCTTGAGACCAAGAGTTCAAAACCAGCCCAGGCAACAGAGTGAGACTCTGTCTCTCTCATTTTTTTTGGAGACAGGGTCTCACTCTCTCACCCAGGCTAGAGTGCAATGGCATGATCTTGGCTCACTGCAACCTCCACCTCCCAGGTTCCAGTGATTCTCCTGCCTCGGCCTCTTGAGTGGCTGGGTTTATAGGCATATGCCACCTCACCTGGCTAATTTTTATATCTTTGATAGAGACAGGTTTTACCATGTTGGCCAGGCTGGTCTCGAACTCCTGGCCTCGAACTCCTGGCCTCAAGTGATCCACCCATTTTGGCCTCCCAAAGTGCTGGGAGCCACTGCACCCAGCCTTTTTTTTTTTTTTTTTTAAACAAACAGAAAACAATTTCTAAAGCCTGACTTAGGATTGCCTCTATGTCACTGTGCAGTGCCCCTCTAGATAAAGGTGTTTTCAAATTCACCTGTGTGGTGCCCTGGAAAGAGAATGTTCAACCACACAGGTACTATGTTCGTGAGGAAACAAGATTAAAATTTTATTTCCATCTCTTAATTGGTACTGACGTCCCAAGAGAAATACTGGTCCATTAAGTAAGGAATGCTAATTGCTTACTCACCTCCTACTGACAGTGATGACAGGCTTGGTTAAGGGTTTTTATTAAGGCCCATTAAAAGGAAGACTGTGTGGCAAGTCGCTGGGTTGCTTGGGAGGCAGAGACTTGAACAGAGATGCTGAGGGGGTGCTGGTGGGAGTGCAAAGTGTAGGAAGGTGCAGGTGAATGAGGAAACAGATTCTGGGGGAGGGAAGACAGCTGGGAAGAGTGCAAGTCACATAGATCACATGCCTTGAAAATGGTTTTGGATCTGAAATAGTTTGTTGTAATTTAAAACAAATTTAATCCTTACTGATTGTGTTAGTTCATTTTGTGCTGCTAGATGGGAATACTTGAGGCCGGGTAATTTATTTTTTTTTAAAGGTCTATTTGGCACACAGTTCTGATGTCTGGGAAAAGGTTCATGATTGGGCATCTGCATCTGATGAGGTCTTCAGGCTGTTTCCACTCCTAGTGGAAGGTGAAGGGGAGCAGTGTATGCTGATCACACGGTGAGAGAGGAAGCAAGAGAGAGAGGGGAGGCGCCAGGCTATTTTTAACAACTGTGCTTGGCCGGGTGCAGGGCTCACGCCTGTAATCTCAGCACTTTGGAAGGCCAAGATGGCAGGATCGCTTGAGCCCAGGAGTTTGAGACCTTCTTGGACAACTTAGTGAGACCCTATCTCTACAAAAAAAAAAAAAAAAAAAAAAAAAAAAAAAAAAAAAAACACCTGAGGCCAGGAGGTCGAGGCTGCAGTGAGCCAAGATTGTACCACTGCACTCCAGCCTGGGCAACAGAGCCAGAACTTGTCTAAAACAAACCTAAACTGAACAAAAACAGAAACAAAAACAAAACAAGCTCTCATGGGAGTTAACAGAGTGAGAACTCACTCGCTCCCAAGGGAGGGCATTAATCTCTTCATAAAGGATCTGCTCTCATGATCCAAACACCTCCCATTGGACCCCCTACCTCCCAACGCTGCCACACTGAGGATCCAATGTCAACATGAGCTTTGGTGGAACAAATATTCAAGCCAGGGCCCTGATATATACACCAGGTGCATATCTACTATATGGCTCAGCAATTTCATGCCTAGGTATTTTATCTACATCCATTGAAAATATCCATCTGCAAAAAGACCTCTGCACAAATGTTCCTAGCAACCTTATTCACGATAGTCCCAAACTGGAAACAATCCAAGTGTCCATCAAGAGGAAGATGGATAAACAGATAGTAGTAGGTTCACACAATGGAATACAAGTTCAATATTCCTTATCCAAAATGCTTCAGGCCAGAAGCGTTTTGGATTTTGGATTTTTTCAGACTCAAATTGTACTTACTGGCTCAGCATTCCTAATTCAAAAACCCCCAATTCAAAATGTTTCGGTGAGTAATTTCTTTGATCATCTTGTTGGCACTCAAACAGTTTTGTATCTTAGACTATTTCAGATTTTGGATTTTTGGATTAGGGATGCTCAACCTGTTCTACTCAGCAATACAAAGTAATAAACCACTGACACCCAAAACAGGATGAATGAACCTCAAAAACATTGTTTGACAAAAGAAGTTGGTCACAAAAGGGAACATATTGTATGACAGCACTTACACAGTCTAGGCTTAGCCTAGGCTAATTGAATCTATGGTGATAGAAGAATTAGATTGAACAGAAAGGGGCATGGGATGATGGAGATGCTTCATATCTTATTTTGGAATGGTTATCACACAGATGTATACAATAGTCAAAACTCATCAAACTGAACATTTAAGGTCTGTACATTTTATTCTGTGTAAATTATACATTGATTTTTTAAATGTTTTTAAAAATTCTACGAGTTGTGTTTTTCATTTTTACAGGTGAATATCGAAGTTCAAAGTGAGTGAAGCGGTGGAGCCAGAATTTATGACCAGTTTTGACTGGATTCCAAAGCCCATGCTATATCTTATGACCACTATATTAAAACATTCAAAAGTTCTTCTGCTAGGAAAATTAGGCAAGAAAAAAATAAATAAATAAAAGGCATTCAGATTGGAAAGGAAGAAGAAAAATGATCTTTATTTTCAGATGACATAATCTCATATATAGAAAATTCTTCTTTTTTTTTTTTTTTTTTGAGATGGAGTTTTATTCTGTTGTCCACGCTGGAGTGCAGTGGCGCAATCTCGGCTCACTGCAACCTCCATCTCCTGGGTTCAAGTGATTCTCCTGCCTCACCCTCCCAAGTAGCTGGGATTACAGGGATGCGCCACCACACCCAGCTAATTTTTTTTGTAATTAGTAGAGATGGGATTTTACCGTGTTGGTCAGGCTGGTCTCGAACTCCTGACCTCAAATTGTCCACCCACCTCAGCCTCCCAAACTGCTGGGATTACAGGCATGAGCCACCATACCCAGTGGTATATAGAAAATTCTAAGGAATACACACACACAAAACTAGTAGAACTAATAAACAAATTCAGCAAGCTTGCAGAATATAAGAGCAATATACAAAAATATTTTATACAGTAGCAATGATCAATCCAAAAATGAAATTAAGAAAACAATTACACTTACAATAAGATAAAAAATAATCAAGTATTTAGGAATAAAATCAATAAGAGAAGTGCAAGACTTGTTCACTGACTACTGCAAAACATTGTTGAAAGACTTAAAGAAGACTTAAATAAATGGAAAGGTATCCTGTATTCATAGATCAGGAAGCTTAATATTGTTAAGATGGCAGTATTCCTTAAATTGGTCTATAGATTCAGCACAATCCCTATCAAAATCCCCACAGCATTTTTTGCAGAATTGATAAGCTGGCTCTGAAATTCATATAGAAATCCAATAAATCTAGCCAAAACAATATCGCAAAAGAACAGAGCAGAATAATGCATCATTCCCCATTTCTATCCTAGAGTTTCAAACACAGAGTAACAGTGTGAAGATAGCATGGTATTGGCATAAGGATAAACACATAGATCAATGGAATAGTATTGAGAGGTCAGATAATTACAGTGAATTGATTTTCAACAAGAATGCCAAGACAATTCAATTAGGAAAAAATAGTCTTTCAACAAATGGTGCTGGGACAACTGGATATCCCTATGCAAAAGAATAAAGTCAGATCCCTACCTCACATCATAAACAAAAATAACCTCAAAATGAATCATATCTAAATGTAAGAGCTAAAACTATAAAACTGATAAAAGGAAATTCAGGAGTAAATCTTTATGACCTTGAGTTAAGCAGCGGTTTCTTAGGTATGACACCAAAAGCACAAATGAAAAGAAAAAATACATAGATAAATGGGACATTATCAAAACAAAAAAAAAATATGCTTCAAATGACACCATCAAGAGAGTGAAAAGACAGCTCACAGAATGGGAGAAAATATTTGAAAATCAAATATCTGATAAGGGCCTTGTATCTAGACTGTATAAAGAACTAATGCAATTTTTTTTTTTCCATTTTCTTTGCTGGGGAGGGGTTCTGGGTAAAAATTAGAAAACCTGCTAGACAAATTTTAAAAGAGCTGTAACACTACTGCAACTCAGTAATAAAATGACAACCTAATTTTAAAATGAGCAAGAGATTTGAAAAGAATTTCTCCAAAGACATATAAATGGCTTATAAGCATATGAAAAGATATTCAACACCATTAGTCATTAGGGAAATGCAAATCAAAACGACAATGAGATACCACTTCACACTCATGAGAATGGCAAAAATATGAAAGACAGACAATTACAAGTATTAGCAAAAATGTGAAGAAATTGGAAACCCTATACATTGCCAGGAGGAGCATAAAATGGTGTTTTTCAAAAAGTTACCATATGACCTAGCAATTTAATGGTAACTCAGTTATCATTTTGAGTTACCACATGACCTAGGAGTTGCACTCTTATAGATATACCCAACAGGACTGGAAGGTATGCCCACACCAAAACTTGTACAAAATGTGCATAGCAGCATTATTCATAATAGCCCAGAATTGGAAACAACCCGATTGTCCATCAGTTGATGAATGGAAAAATCAAAGACATAGCCATACAATGGAATATTATTCTGCCATAAAAAGAAATAAAGTACTGGTTTCTGCTACAACATGAATGAGCCTTGAAAATATCATGCTAAGTGAGAGAAGCCACACCCAAAGACCACATATTGTATGATTCTATTTATAGGAAATGTCCAGGATAGGCAAATCCTATTTCGAGACAGTAAGTAGAAAAAGTAGATTCATGCTTGCCAGGAGTTGTGGAGAGGGGAAAATGAGGAGTAATTGCTAACTAGTATGGAGCTTCTTTGGGGAGTGATAAAAATGTTCTAAAATTAGATCATGGTGATGGTTGTACAGCTTTTTGCCAATGTAGTAAAAATCATCTAATCATTTAATGGTACACGTTAAAGGGGGTAGGTTTATGGTATATGAATTATATCTCAATAAAGCTGTTATTTAAAAAAAATTCATCTCCTGGAGAGGAGAGAGAGTGGAGTACTAAACTGAGTACTAAAGGGCTTGAAATGAGTAATGAGGTTTGAAATCGATGGCAGTGGGTGTGTAATAGGATTGCTAAGCGGTGATGAGTCCGTCTGAGATGTAATACCACAAAATTATAATGGCACCCATCTGCATGGTTGGGAGCATTTCACGCCTGTGCCTTCCAGTTTATAGGTCACAAGCTCAGAGGCTCTAGGCGTTAGAGAAGGACCCTCCCACGATGGGTACCATACCTGGCAGTCTGTAGCAGAAAGAGCTGAGGAATACCTGCTTCTCCTTCCTGCCCACATCCAAAACACCCTGGTCTTCACACCCAACCAGAAGAAAACTGAAGACTTGGCTCACTATTTCTCAAGTAGAATTTCTGGAACAAAAATATCTACTAAACCTGCTGCCTAAGCGTCAGGCCGGGGAAAGAATAAAAAGAAAAAAGAAAAGGAAGGCATTTTTCCTAGTAATTAAATCTGAATTATTCACAACCTGTTAGACACTTTTTTTTCCCTCTGCTACAGAAGCATGCATTTTCATTTCTCCCCTAAGTCCTAAATGCCTTTGCAATCGACGTTGAATTTTTGGTTGATAGTCTTCACTTTATATGGATGAGCCAGGGTCCCAGGCCCCACCTTCACCTGAGTCATCAACAGACCCATTCTCCAGCTCAACCCCTGAGCTGTTCAAAGGGGCTGGCTTTACCTAATGCTTTCATCATTACCCCTCGATTAATTCCCCCAAGGCTTGTGTATTATGAAAGTTCTTTCAAGTGTTGCAGGTGGCCTAGTTTCAACTAACAGAGGCAAAGTGGGGAATTTACTGACCAAGGTAACTAAACTTTGGGAAGCCAGGATGCAGCTGCTTTTACGGACAATAAAACCAGGAACCCAGGTGTTCCTACGTAGTAAGAGACACCTCCATCCCTCCCGCTTCTCCTCAACACATGTCACTCCCTGCTGGGTGATACTTTTCTTTTCCTCAGACCTATTTTCTCCATGAAGCTGCAAGCATGGCAACAAATAGTGGCCAAGCTCACATCTCATCCCATAGTTCTAATCCAGAAAGTCCCCAGGAAAGCTCTGATTTTCTTAGCTCAGGTCATATGCCCTGTAGCCAAAGAAACAGGGCATGTTGTGGTTGGCAATCTCCATTAAAACAGTGTTATTGGAATGGGAGCAGGGGTGCCCCTAATGAAGGGAGGTGACATTTCCAGTCAGAAGGGAGGCCAGGGCAAGCAAGGGTACAAATGGACATATCCATGGAAGTCAGACTTCAGCAGCCTGGTAGGAAGAGCTTAGGATCTAGAGCCAGAACTCCCGGGTTTGAACACATCAATATCAGCAAGCAGTGTGACCTTGGGCTCAGTTTCTTTGTCTATAAAATGGGCATAATCATTCAAGAGAGCAGAGAGAAACCTCCATCTCTTGATAGGAAGAACTGCAAAGCATCGTGGCTGATTTTGAAATCTACCACAGTCGGAAACAGTCAGAAGAGTGTGCATCAGGTTATTGGTGGAGAAACTGCGTAGGAGGGCAAAGAAGAGTATTCCATGGGAGTTAGGGCTGAGACTGGGAGTGGGAAGAGGTGACCAGGGAGATCTAGAGTAACTGACCTCTAAGGTGTGTGGGAGAATGAATAGGAATTGACCAGAGGAAAGAAGAGAAGAGAATGTTCTAGGCAGAGGTAACAGCAGACAGAGAAATGTGAAATTGAAGGAAGCAGAGGGGACTCGGGAGCTGAAAGTACTTTAACGTGACCATTGCATGGAATGCAAAAGGGGCACAGGATGGCAACACCTGGGCTTGAGAGACAAGCGGTAATTCACCCAGCAAGTGGCTCTTCCAAGTCATGCTAAACAATTAGGGCTCAACCCTAAAAGCAACAAGGAATTGCAGACAGTTGAATGCAGGGAAGGAGCGTGACCAAATGTGTAATTTATGCAAATGGGATACTACTGTATACCCATTGGAATACCTAGAATTATAAACACAGACGATAGTGAGTTTTGGCAAGGATGTGGAGCAACTGGAACTCTCATACGCTGCTGGTAGAGATGCAAAATAGAAGCGCCATTTTGCAAAACAATTTGGCAGTTCTTTATAAAGTTAAACATACACTTATCACATGACCCAGCAATCCCACTGCTATATATTTACCAAAGGGGAATGAAAATGTGTGTTCACACAAAAACCTGTACACAAATATTTGTAGTAGATCTGTTTATAGTAACCAAAAACTAGAAATGACCCAAATGTCCTTCAACTGGCAAAAATAGCTAAATAAGCTGTGGATTATCCACACAATGGAATACTAATCAGCAGCAAGAAGGACCAAATGACTGATACGCAAAATAACTTGAATGAATACCAAATTCAATATGCTAAGTGAAAGAAGCCAGAGAGTCTACATACTGTATATGATTCCATTTATAGGACAATCTGGAAAAGGCAAACCAATAGGGACAGAAAATACATCAGTGGTTGCCAGGAATTATGAGTAGGAATAGGAGCTGATGAAAACCTGATGGTGCGATTGAATTTGGTTGGGGTGAGGGGGTGATGAATGGCTCTGTATCCTGATTTTGGTCATGGTTTCATGACTAGATGCATTTGTCAAAATTCATAGACTTGTACAACCAGAAGAGTGAATATTGTTGCATGTCACTTTCGAAAAGTGAAATTTTAATAATTGCATATTGAGTGGGTCACTCTAGTTGCAGCAAACAGACTAGAGAGGGGCATGGCCAGACTGAGATAAGCCATTTGGGAGACTGCATCTAAGTTCATGGTGGTGTCCTGAAATAGAAAAGTGGTGGTGGGGATGGAGAGAAACGGACACATTCAAGCAATATTTAGAAGGTGGGGGGATCCATAGGATTGGGTAACTGAATAAGGATAACAAGGAGGATAATAAGGGGAGTGTGGGTTAGAGGGACAGAAAGCCAAGGAGACAAAAGATATGGGAGACTAGTGAGGGTGTCATGGGAGCGATTGGCTGTGGAATTCAGTTAGGAAGGAAGTCACTTGGGAAAGACTGATGGACAGGAAGGGCAAACAGGTCAAACAGCAGTATTGGGATGAGTTTGGTAGAAGAGTCAGCAGGACAGAGGATGTCATCAAAATAGGCCACAAGAGTTTGAGCTTTCAGAGCCAGGACAAGGCACAAGAGAGAAGATGGCCAAGTTAACTTTTTTAAGGTGGCTTCCATGAGGTAGTGAGATTCTTGAGTAGTGAGGATGATTTCTAGTACATCTTTGTCATCTTCTCCTAGATGTTCAGCACCTAGCTTGGAGGTTCTCTACCTTGGTTACATCCATCCCCGGACCCAGCTCCATCCAGAACAAATATGTCCAGATCTCTGTGGATGGGAACTAGGTGGCAATACTTCTTAAAGTTCCCTGGGTGATTCCAACAGGATTGGAAACCCAAGTGGCAACCCAAGATTGCAACCAAGGTTGAGAATCGCCAGTATAAACCACTGCTGATCACAGTGGCTCTCCACCCGACCTCCTTATTAGAATCGTGGGGAGATTTTTAAACACATTAATGCCTGGGCCTCACCCCTGGAGATTTGCATCAATTGGTCTGCAGTGGGGCCCTTAAATTGGTATTTTTAAAAGTTCTCCAGGCAGTATTAATATGCAGCCAGGGTTGAGAATCACCAGCCCAGCCGACAGAAAGCATTTCAACAAATGCTAATGGTGATTTCAATCAGTCTTTCCATCCCGCTCTCCCTATCAACTTAATGACCTGCTGTATACCTCCTTCTATGTGTTAGGAGACCTCCCAAGAGGTCTCAAACTCAACATATCTAAGGTTAAACTCAATCTCCACAAGGCCCTGGCAGGCCAAGGTGGGATTTGGGCCTCCCACTGGGACAGAGGTTCCAGGAGCTGGACCCTGTTTTGGAACTAAAGTATGCAGTCTAAAGTAACTCCATCTTGGATGTTAATCTGCCACGTTGACTTGTGATTAGCCCCACTTCTGGGAATGCCCCTGTATTAGTCTGCTTTGCATTGCTATAAAGGAATACCTGAGACTGGGTAATTTATAAAGAAAAGAGATTTATTTTGGCTCACATTTCTGCAGGCTGTATAGGAAGCACGGTATTAGCATCTGCTTCTGGCGAGGGTCTCAAGAAGCTTACAATTATGGTGGAAAGTAAAGGGGAAGCAGGCTTGTAATGTGGTGAGAGAGGAATTAAGAGAGAGAGGAGAGCCTTTTTAAAGAGCCTTCTTTAAACAAACAGCTCTTACATGAACTAATACAGCAAAAACTCACTCATTACCAAAGCCAACACCAAACCATTTATGAAGATTCCACCTCCATAATCTCAACACCTCCCACCAGGACCATCTCCAACATTGGAGGTCACATTTCAACATGAGATTTGGAGGGGACACATATCCAAACCATATCAGCTCCTAAGATCTCTACTTTATCTACTGTTAGCATGTACTTTCAGTAAACTCTGCCCTTAGGTCAAAACAACCTTGATGTTATGATAAACACATGCTTGCCATAAATCCTGCCTTTCAGCAAATTCCCAATGGTATATAAGCACTGGGTCTGTGTGTAATGGTACAGGATCCACCAACTCATCTCACAGCCTTCCAAGACATGGCTCCTGTTCGTAAAAAGTCCCTATTAAATGTTTATTTCTCAGAAACTAGATTTGTCTCCTCTTTCTTTGGCCTTTCAGCTTCCTCAGCTTTTATGGGTAGGTTTGTACAGACCTACGCACCATGAAACATAAAGCTATCTTGTGGCCATAAGCAGAGAATAAGGGTAGCTGAAGTAAGTTTTGGAGGTGGTGGTGGACTCATAACTCAACATTCAAAAAACTCAAAGAACTGAAGAATGAAACCCAGTAGGAGTCAGAGGATCTTGGACTGACAGGTAAAGAAGCAGGAACATGGTCGCAAGTCAAAAACTTTCAGCCTCATCACATTGACACAGAACGGCTCCTGGCTAAACCCCACCCTTGAGCCTGGAACCTTGGCCCTAAGTGAAAACAGCCCACTCCATTTTTTTTTTTTGCTCAAATGATTGCCTTTTTGGCCTGCCATGCCCCTATCCTGTGCCCATAAAAAGGCTTCAGTTGGCGGAGCAACAGAAGGCAACCAATGCAAGTCGTCAGGGATGCAAGCTGCTGAATGTCGGGGATACTTGTGGCTGAGTGTCAGAGGCTATGGATAGACTCAGCTAACTTCAGCCAGTGCAGTTCCAGGGAAAGATTTTCTTCTCACACCATCCCCTTTCTACTGAGAGCCGTTTTAATTGCCCAATAAATCCTCTGCGTACACTACCCTTCAAATAGTTCATGTGACCTGATTCTTCCCGGACACTGAACAACTTGGGTGCCAAGCAGAGCAGGTGCAGGAGGCTGTCACCCTGACTCTTCACTGAGCTGTTAACACTTGGCCATCCATGGACTACAGGCTGAGTGAAGTGAGCCCCTCCAGTTCCTGCCCACAAAGGGGGTCGGGGTCAAGGTCAAGGGAACAATCCCGTCTCAATATCATAGACACTTCATAAGAGCTCAATAAACACTTACTGAAAGACATGGATGAACCTGGTTGCGGGATCCAGAAGGGCTTGGAAGCATCAGTGTGCAGAGGATAACAGACTTTACATGAAAAAGTTAGTGGCATTTGCTCACCTGGAGGTCTCAATTTTTTTTCTTTTCTGAATCAGAACTCTTGCTCTGTGGCCCAGGCTAAAGTGCAATGGTGTGATCTTCAGCTCACTGCAACCTCCCCCTCCCGGGTTCAAGCAATTCTCCCGCCTTGTCCTCCCTAGTAGCTGAGATTACATGTGCCCACCACCACGCCCAGCTAATTTTTGTATTTTTAGTAGAGACAGGATTTCACCATATTGGCCAGGCTGGTCTCTTGGCCAGGCTGGTCTCGAACTCCTGACCTCATGATCTGCCCAGTCTTGGCCTCCCAAACTGATGGGATTACCTGGCCTGGGTTCTCAATTTTTGTGTACAAAAGAATCTTCTGAGGATTCTTCAGCCATACTGGCTTCCTTCTCTTCCCAGATCAGGGCGGCTGTGTTTGCTGTTCCCTCTGCCAGGAGCACTTTTCCCCGCAGTGTTCAGCATGGCTGACTCTAAGTCACTCTCTCTAAAGACTTCCTTCAGGTCTTTACATAAATGCTCAAATGTCATCTTCATACCTCTTTTCCCCATTTCCAGCTTTATTTTTCTGCCTAGTGCTTATTATTAGTTAATATACTATATGTTTTGCTTAAATATTTTGTCTATTAGACGTTTCCTCATTGGCTATAATCTTGGCTCCCTGCAACCTCAGCCTCCCAGGTTTAAGCAATTCTTGTGCCTCAGCCTCCTGAGTAGCTGGGATTGCAGCTCTGTGCCACTAGGCAGGGCTTTTTTTTTTTTTTTTTTTTTTTTTTTTGAGATGGAGTCTTACTCTGTCGCCCAGGCTGGAGTGCAGTGGCACCATCTTGGCTCACTGCAAGCTCCACCTCTCGGGTTCATGCCATTCTCCTGCCTCAGCCTCCCGAGTAGCTGGGACTATAGGCGCCCGCCACCAAGTCTGGCTAATTTTTTTCTTTTTTTAAGTAGAGACAGGGTTTCACCATGTTAGCCAGAATGGTCTCCCTCTCCTGACCTCATGATCCGCCCGCCTTGGCCTCCCAAAGTGCTGGGATTACAGGCGTGAACCACCACTCCCAGCCCAGACATGGCTATTTTTAGCAGAGACGGAGTTTCACCATGTTGGCCAGGCTGGTCTCAAACTCCTGACCTCAGATGATCTTCCCACCTCGGCCTCCCAAAGTGCTAGGATCACAAGCATGAGCCATTGCGCCTGGCCATCATTAACTATAATCTCCATGCAAACAGAGATTGTATTAGACCATTCTCACACTGCTGTGAAGAACTACCTGAGAGTGGGTAATTTAGGAAAGAGATTTCAGTGGCTCACAGTTCTGCAGCCTGTACAGGAAGCATAGTGGCTTCTGGGGAAGCCTCAGGAAACTTCCTTCTATTTTTTTTGTTTTGAGACAGAGTCTCGCTCTTTCACCCAGACTGGAGTGCAGTGGCGCAATCTCGGCTCACTGCAAGCCCTGCCTCCTGGGTTCACACCATTCTCCTGCCTCAGCCTCCCGAGTAGCTGGGACTACAGGCGCCCACCAGCACGCCTGGCTAATTTTTTGTATTTTTAGTAGAGACAGGGTTTCACCGTGTTAGCCAGGATGGTCTCGATCTCCTGACCTCATGATCTGCTTGCCTTGGCCTCCCAAAGTGCTAGGATTACAGGTGTGAGCCTCCACGCCCGGCAGGAAACTTTCAATCATGGCAGAAGGCAAAGGGGAAGCAGGCATGTCTCGTATGACTGGAGCAGGAGACAGAGGAGAGAGGAGGGAGGTGCTACACACTTTTAAACAACCAGATCTCATGATAACTTAATCACTCACTATTTGCCACAACACCACCAAAGCGGGGTGGTAATAATGATCCATCAGTTTCCACCAGGCCCCACTTCCAACACTGGGGATTATAATTTGACACAAGATTTGGACAGGGACACAGATCCAAACCATATCAGGGATCATTGTCTGTTTTGTTCCCTGGCACATCCAGAACCTAGAACAGTTCCTGACAAACAGCAGGCACTCAATGAGTGAATGAATGGGGCAGTTAAAATTACAGACTCTTCCTGGGTAAGGTCCACTAATGTACATGTTGACTGGATGGTTCTAAAGGAGATCATTGGAGGCCCCACGTAATGAAACATTTCTTAGAGAATGCTTTACTTGGAGCGAACATCCCTCTGATGCAATTCTCTTGGCATCCAACAGAGAGCAGGAGGCTGAGGACTCAGGGGTGCAGGATGCCAGCCATCATTACTGGTTTCTTTCCTGCACCAAGACGCATCTCACATTGGGTGATTTGGCACAGAGAAATGAGTGTGCACGGGAGGCAGGAATGTGGGTGGCCAGCTCCTGGGAGGATGTCTCTCTATAACAAACTATTAATAACTGCACTTCAGGGCAAAGTCCCAGGTGGAAGAAGCATAGTTCCTGCCACAGGAGAGGACCTTCGCAAAGTGGGAATCTCAGCGTGACAGGAAGTTGAGGTGGCATTACTCAGCAGCACTCCTCTGGCCAAAGCCTGCTTGGGCAGCCAGAGTCAGTGGTGCTAGAAAATGTTTAACAAGTGTCTCCGAGGGGAAAAAAAGCATGCATGCAGTTACATATGTATGTTTATTACAAACTGTACTGATGTCAAGAATGTGTAGCAAGGCAGGCACAGTGGCTCATGCCTGTAATCACAGAACTGTGGGAGGCTGAAACAGGAAGATTACTTGAGGCCAGGAGTTTGAGATAAGCCTGGGAAACATAGGGGGACCCCATCTCTACCAAAAATTTAAAATTGGCCAGGTGTCGTGATGCACGCCTGTAGTCCCAGCTACTTGGGAGGCTGAGGTGGAAGGATCCGTTGAGCCAGGAGTTGGAGTCTTCAGTGAGCCGTGATGGTGCCACTGCATGCCAGCCTGGGCAACAGAGCAAGACCCTGTCTCAAAAAAAAAAGAAAAGAAAGAAAAGAGAAGAATGTGCATCACACACTTAAAAAAAATTATAAAGCATAAAAAGGCTCTTCATCTTAAATTACACGTAGCCAGTGAATTCTTACAGAATGCTTTTGTTGAATTTTGCTGAACTTTTGTATCGATAGCTAATGCAGTTACAATTCAATCATGATGTGACAATGCTTTGTGCCATTCACAACGTAACCACTACAGACGCAACACACGTTGACATTTCTTCTGCATTGTTAAAGTTTTCTCTATCTCTTTCTAAAGTCTAGACATTGAATAAAAAAGAGAGAAACATTAAAACAGTCCTTGCTTTGATTGAGACTGAAAGTGTTGACTGATTACCATAGTGTAAATACTCAACTGTGGCTGATTTTAAGCTACACCAATATGTTGTCACTGAACGGTGACTTGCAAGTTGGGAACAGATGCTCGGTAGCACCCCATTATATAGTAATGCCACAAAATGTATGTAGATATATACTAAATATAGCATATATGTTATAGAGAGAGATACATAGACACCTTTATATGTATGCATTTATGGACTTCAAGAGTATATAGGCTGGGCGTGGTGACTCACACCTGTAATCTCAACATTTTGGGAGGCTGAGTGGGTAGATCACCTGAGGTTGAGAGTTCAAGACCAGCCTGACCAACATGGAGAAACCCTGTCTCTACTAAAAATACAAAATTAGCTGGGCGTGATGGCGTATGTCTGTAATCCCAGCTACTCGGGAGGCTGAGGCAAGAGAATCACTGGAACCCAGGAGGTGGAGGTTGAGGTGAGCTGAGATCGTGCCACTGCACTCCAGTCTGGGCAACAAGAGCAAAATTCCATCTTATAAAAAAAAAAGTAGAGATAATAGTAAAACAAAATTATTAGGAAGCAATTCAAGTATTTATTATCTTTCAAAATACAATTTAGTTAATTATAAGTTTATATAATTTAATTTTTAATAATGGCTGTGTTTAATAGCCAGCTTTCAAAAACCCTGGGAATTTAGCAATCATCTCTATAAGCCAGCCCGGCACACCACTGGACAGATCCCAGCATGGGGAAGGAACTCAGTCACACACTGGGAGGCTTCAGGTTTCACTCACATATAGGACTGAGGCAGGCTCACGTCGAGGCAGGCTCACCTCGATGCAGGCGAGGAGCCAGGGTGCGGGTCTGGGGGTTGGCAAATGGTATTAGTCTTCAATATCCGTGCTCTTTTCATCCCACTTCTCACCCAGATTGGGATGTTTCTAAAGCCTAGGTGATGGCTGTGAAGTTAGGGGCCCCAAGAGTGGGTTTAACACCAATAATCATCCCCTGTAGAGTAAAATCTGCAGGTGACGTGGAAGGAACACTCAATAAAATTATTCCATACCCGAGAGACCCCAGGCCAACGAAACCCGAATCTTTAGGTATAGAGCCTGGTGACTGTTTTTTGTTTTGTTTTTTTTTTTCCTAGCTCCCAAGTGGCTTTTTTGTTTTTGGGGTGTTTTTTGTTTGTTTGTTTGTTTTTCTAAAAGGAGTTTCACTCTTGTTGCCCAGGCTGAAGTGCATCGGCTCACCGCAACCTCTGCCTCCCGGGTTCAAGTGATTCTCCTGCCTCAGCCTCCCGAGTAGCTGAGATCACAGACATGCGCCACCACGCCCAGCTAATTTTGTGTTTTTAGTAGAGATGGGGCTTCTCCATGTTGGTCAGGCTGGTCTCCAACTCCCGAGCTCAGGTGATCCGCCCTCCTCGGCCTCCCAAAGAGCTGGGATTAAAGGCGTGAACCACTGCGCCCAGCCTCCTAGGTGGTTTTAACATGCAGTCTGGGTTGAGAATCTTTGCTCTGAAGATGGAAGAAAGAACCCAAGTTCCAGCCAGTGAATACACGTGGAGGGTTGCCCCCAGGTCACCCCCACTCCGCATTGTATTTAAAATACAAAAGTAAAAAGAGAGCTTTAATTGCTCTGGAGGAACAAAGGATGAAACTGGTTAAGGAAATTCATAGTGTAAAAGTGAGTGGTGCCATGTTTGGGAATTTTATGTCACAAGTGTTGTGTGGTTTGAACCTTGGTTACTGTATGAAACCCTCTCTGTAGGGCCTAAGAGGACACCATAACTGAGCACCATTGAAATGGTTATGAATTCAGGGAGGACTCTAGGTCCAGGAAGACTGTGGCCTTGGAGTTAATTTATACACATCCTTTTGACCTTTTCAGCAGTTTTGGGGCTAGTGGCAAGGAAACATTCTTTTTTTCTTTTTCAAGACAGAGTCTCGACCAGGCTGGGTGGCTCACACCTGTAATCCCAGCACTTTGGGAGGCTGAGGCAGGTGGATCACCTGAGGTCGGGAGTTTGAGACCAGCCTGACCAACATGGAGAAACCCCGTCTCTACTAAAAATACAAAATTAGCCAGGCATGGTAGTGCATGCCTACAGTCCCAGCTACTGGGGAGGCTCAGGCAGGAGAATTGCTTGAACCCAGGAGACAGAGGTTGCAGTGAGCCAAGATCACACCATTGCACTCCAGCCTGGGCAACAAGAGTGAAACTCCGTCTCAAAAAAAAAAGACAGAGTCTCACTGTGTCACCCAGGCTGGGGTGCAGTGGTACACTCATAGCTCACTGCAGCCTTGAACTCCTGGGTTCCAGTGATCTTTTCACCTCAGCCTCCCCAGTAGCTGGGACCACAGGCGCTTGCCATCATGCCCAGCTAATTTTTAAATTTTTTGTAGAGATGGGATCTCACCATGTTGCCCAGGTTGATCTTGAACTCCTAGGCTCAGGCAAACCTCCAACTATGGCCTCCCAAAGTGCTGGGATTACAGGTGTGAGCCACTGCATCCAGCCAAGACATTCTTAAAGCCTCCATGTTCAGGATGATGGCCATGGCCATAGAAGTTGAAGTCTGCTAAGGAGTGTGTCACAGTTCATCTGCTGAATCAACAAATATTTTTTAATTTAGAAAATAAAAATTGGGCCGGGCGCGGTGGCTCAAGCCTGTAATCCCAGCACTTTGGGAGGCCAAGATGGGTGGATCACGAGGTCAGGAGATCGAGACCATCCTGGCTAACACGGTGAAACCCCGTCTCTACTAAAAAATACAAAAAACTAGCCGGGTGAGTTGGCGGGCGCCTGTAATCCCAGCTACTCGGGAGGCTGAGGCAGGAGAATGGCGTAAACCCAGGAGGCGGCGCTTGCAGTGAGCTGAGGTCCGGCCACTGCACTCCAGCCTGGGCGACAGAGTGAGACTCCGTCTCAAAAAAAAAAAAAAAAAAAAAAAAAAAAGAAAGAAAATAAAAATTGAAAGCTCCACGTTAAAACCAGTGATCACTTTTCATTGTCCACAGACGATGAAAATAGTGGGATTAAATTGTAATGACTAAAGCCACAGGCAGGATTTTCTTTCCTGATGATGACTACAACACTGCTGTCGCTAGCTGGCCACAACCTCATTGTGAAACCAAATTCAGTCTAAAGGAGAACAAAGTATGGAGGGGATGTTTGTATTGTAAGTGCCACCAACCAGCACCCTCACCCAGGCCCATCTCCAGGGCACAGACACACACACGCACACAGACACACACAGCTTAAGAGGAACAGTTTTGTGCACCAAGGTAGTACACAAGGTGCATCAGGGTAGTACAGCTCCTGCGTGTTGTGGGCTGGTGTTTTTGCACGAAGAAGAAAAAGGCAAGAAGTTCCTGCAGCATTCTCTTGGTGTTTGTCTTTTCTCTTAGGATTCTTATTTATGGGACCCAGTCTTGGTGTAGTTCTGTCTGATCCCAGGCCACTGGCAGGGTAGGAATGGGTCCAAGCCTTCTCCTAAGTAGAGGACCAAGGGCGATCCAGAGTAGGATATACAAGAAGGAGGCCTGAAGTGGGTTATGTAGGTTTCACCAACTTGAGGCAAGTGATGTGCTCTGCATTCACATGAGCATCAGCTAACTTGACAAAGGGTGACGTTGGAGTCTACGGTCAGCAATAAAGAGGATTCCCCTGGCAGCCGGGCACAGTGGCTCACGCCTGTGATCCCAACACTTTGGGAGGCCGAGGCAGGCGGATCACCCGAGCTCAGGAGTTTGAGACCAGCCTGAGCAACATGGTGAAACCCCATCTCTACTAAAAAATACAAAATAATTAGCTGGGCATGCACCTGCAATCCCAGCTACTCAGGAGGCTGAGGCAGGAGAATCACTTGAACTTGGGAGGCAGAGGTTGCAGTCAGCTGAGATCGTGCCACTGCACTCCAGCCTGGGCCACAGGGCGAGACTGTCTAAAAAAAAAGAAAAGAATTCCTCTGGCATTTTCTTCTGAACCTAGAGGGAGTGAGTGAGGCTAATCAAGCAGGATATTCAAGAATTAGGTGGAGGTTCATTGCTCAGCTTTTTCTTAATCTCTTCCCTATGTATAAGACCAACAGTGTTAAGGAATTGAACTGGGGTCCGCTCACCTGGTGCCGTAACATCCACACCGAGGTTTGCAGCAGGAGAAAGGAGGATGTTTATTTGCAGGGCACCAAGCAAGAAGAATCAAGCAGCTCTCAAAGTCCTGACCTCCCTACTGGCTTGCAACTAAGGGTTTTGTTTTTGTTTTTGTTTTTGAGACAGAGTCTTGCTCTGTCACTCAGGCTGGAGTGCAGTGGCATCCTCTCAGCTCACTGCAACTTCTGCCTCCTGAGTTCAAATGATTCTCCTGTCTCAGCCTCCTGAGTAGCTGGGATTATAGGCATGCACCACCATGCATGGCTAATTTTGTATTTTCAGTAGAGATAAGGTTTCACCATGTTGGCCAGGCTGATCTCAAACTCCTGACCTTTGGTGATCCGCCTCCCTTGGCCTCCCAAAGTGCTAGGATTATAGGCGTGAGCCACTGTGCCCAGCCAAGTAAGGGTTTTTAAAGGCAAGGGTACATTTCAGGAAAGTAGAAACCATAGGCAAAATCATAAATCAATACATGAAGGTTATGCATCGGTTTGGCCTAAAAGGGTGAGATATCTTGGCTTACAGGTCATAGGCAGATTCAAAGATTTTCTGATTAGTAATTGGTTAAGGAAGAGAGACTTGGTTTAAATTTTGAAGTCAGCAAAAGAGAATGTTGGCTCTGGCTCATAGGCATGACCTCCTCCAGGCCCCTCAGGAAGAACTTTAGAATAAAGAATGATGATCAGAGTTCAGTCCTTGCTTCTCCCTTCTCTGAGGTCTATGTGCCAGCAGTTCCATTCATTGAGGATCTGGGTTTTTGAAAAACAATTCAGGAATTCAGGAGTTGATGTTATATTTAGTGAAACCAAACATCCTGTGATTCTAAATTCCTTGGCTATTGTTTTAAGCTACTATTGCAATCGCCTGATGAATTATTCCTGCCTGCTGCACAGACAAAACCAATTCACTGAGACTATGACTTTCCAGAAAAAAGTAAAAATAAAAAAGGAGTTTAATTGACACACAACTGGCCCACGTAGGAGAGCTGGAGTTATTATTCAAATCAGTCTCACCCAAAATTCAGAGGCTAGGGTTCTTTTTAAGATAGTTTGGCATGCGGGGGCTAGGGAATGGGTGCTACTGATTGGTTGGGGATGCAATCATAGGGCTGTGGAAAACAGTTCTCTTATGCTGAGTCTGCTTCTAGGATGGGGTCACAGGACCAGTGGAATCATGAGTAGCAGGTCTGAATGGAGTCAGCCAGTAGTCAGAAATGCAAAACTCTGAAAAGACATGTCAAAAGGCCAATCTTAGGTTCTAAGGTTCACTAAAAGTCATGGCAAAAAACCGCAATTACTTTTGCACCAACCTAATACAATAGTAATGTCATTTGCAAGAGTAACTGGGAAGTTACAAATCTCGTGACCTCCAGAACGGCTGGTTACTATTTAACTATGCCTACATCTTAGCAGAATTTGGGGCCCTCTCATAATCCTAACCTTGTGGACTTTCATTAGTTTGGTAGTTTAGTTTGGGGAAGGGCCATTACCATCCTTGCTTGGAGGTTAAACTATAAACTAAATTTCCTCGAAAGTTAACTTACCCCATGTCCACGAATGACCAAGGGTAGTTTGGAGGTGAAAGGCAAGATAGAATTAATAGGTCATATCTCTTTCACTGTCATAATTTTCTCACTGTTATAATGTTGGCAAAGGCAACTACATTATTAGCTTCTTGCTTCTCAAGTTGGTTGGTTTTTTGTTTTTGTTTTTGGTTTGAGATGGAGTTTTGCTCTTACTGCCCAGGCCAGAGTGCAATGGCGTGATCTCAGCGCACTGCAACCTCTGCCTCCTGGGTTCAAGCAATTCTCCTGCCTCAGCCTCCCAAGTAGCTGGGATTATAGGCATATGCCACTACACCCAGCTAATTTTGTATTTTTAGTAGGGATGGGGTTTCTCCAGGTTGGTCAGGTTGGTCTTGAACTCCCGATCTCAGGTGATTTGCCCACCTTGGCCTCCCAAAGTGCTGTAATTACAGGCGTGAGCCACTGAACCCAGCCTATCAAGTTGTTTATTTCGTTCTCAGGGCAAGCTGGGTACTTGGAATTTCCCCTAATGGAACTCAAGATTTTCCCTTATTTCCATGCTTGGCAGGGGGCAGGGTGGGGGGTGATAGCAGGCATCTAAGAGGGACCCCTGCTTCATCTCAACAGGTATC
Organism: Chlorocebus sabaeus; assembly: GCF_047675955.1. NCBI lineage: Eukaryota > Metazoa > Chordata > Mammalia > Primates > Cercopithecidae > Chlorocebus > Chlorocebus sabaeus. The sequence goes on from NC_132908.1 coordinate 22,331,477, forward strand.
GGCGGCTTTGTTTGCCTTTAGCATGGAGATATAACCACAGAACCATCCCAAACTGGCCCTACTCTATTGATAACAGAACTTTCACTGTCAGATTACCTTTTAGGTGTAACAGAGCCAAAATTCAAGTCATGTAGCCCAGGCATGCAATAGAAAATGCGGTGACCTCTAACAATACCCAAAACCAACTTTTCCTCCCTGCAGAACCAAGAAGACAGACGTGTCCAGAGCCTGGGACCAGAACCTGAATGCTGGAACTCTTTCAGAAGAAAAGTTTCCTCTGAGCTCTTCTCAGAAGGGGTCTGTTGGCCAGGAAAATCCGTCCTGAAGTTTGCTTGAACATACCTTACTGTAAATGGTCAAATTTGAAGACCTGCAATCAGACTCTGCCAAGCCAACATTCCTGACACTCTAACAGTACTGACTCCACGTTAGAGAAAAGCTTGTTTCAGTAAATATAATTATTATTTACCTGAGTTTGTAGATTGTTCATTGAAAACAACCTCAGGAAAACAGGATCTGAGATAAAAAAGAAACAGAGATGAAAGATAATATGCTGACCAACAACTCTGGGAACTGGCTGACCAGCCTGATAAGAACAACTTCAGGACACCGGCAGAAGGCCACAAGACATTGACCAAGAAAGCAATGATCAACTGCACACCTCAGACTATACACATTTCATAAGAATGTTTTAATCACCACCTGCACTCTCCTAATTTCCCTTAAAAAACTCTGATCCAGGCCAGCGTGGTAGCTCACGCCTGTAATCCCCGTACTTTAGGAGGACGAGGCAGGCTGATCATTGAGATCAGGAGTTTGAGACCAGCCTGGTCAACATGGCAAAATCCCATCTATACTAAAAATACAAAAATTAACTGGGCATGGTGGTGGGTGCCTGTAATCCCAACGGCTTGGGAGGCTGAGGCAGGAGAATCACTTGAACCCAGGAGGCGGAGGTTGCAGTGAGCTGAGATGGCACCACTGGACTCCAGCCTGGGTAACACAGTGAGACTCTATCTAATTAAAAAATCCCTGATCCAGAGACACAACTCAGGGAGAGGTGGTCTTTGAACATGAGTTCATTAGCCTCCTCCCAATCTCAACTTCATTGCTGGCTTCTCAAATAAAGCTACTTTTCTTTTTCACCAAAAGCTTGTCTCTTAAATTTTAGCTTTCAAGCAATGAGTGGCACAGAACTAAGTTCAGTTACAATCCTTTCCCTTGCTCTCCCACTGCTTTCAAACTTTCCCAGACTCCAAACTGGGGAGACAGATTTAAGTCACACCTCCTGCCTCCTTCCTGACTTTTCTCAAAAGTCAGTGCCGTCTTATTGGCTTCTATGTGCATCTGGCAGCAAGTCCATTACTCAGTAACAGAGGGAGTTGTTAAGAGCTAAGAGTTTGGGCTGGGCGTGGTGGCTCATGCCTGTAATCCCTGCGCTTTGGGAGGCTGAGGCGGGTGAATCACCTTAAATCAGGAGTTCGAGACCAGCCTGGCCAACATGGTGAAACCCCATCTCTACCAAAAATACAAAAATTAGCTGGTCCTGGTGGCGGGTGCCTGTAATCCCAGCTACTCAGGAGGCTGAGGCAGGAGAATCGCTTGAACCCGGGAGGCGGAGCTTGCAGTGAGCCAAGATCCTGCCACTGCCCCCAGCCTGGGTGACAGAGTCAAACTCTGTCTCAAAAAAAATAAAAAAAAAAAAAAGAGCTAAGAGTTTGGACATTTACCCTTCTCCCTCTTAACTCCTCCAAAATTTGTTTTTCCTTCTGTGTTCTCTAATGTTGGGGTCCGGAAACCAATAACCCAAAATACAGCACTTTGACATGCTGAACTGAAGAAGTCTCAAGGTTTCTCTGACCTACCCCCACCCCCAACCCCATCGTCCCTTCCAAAACACAGGAGGAAGCTGAAATTCCCTTATCTGGCTAAAATCTGGGTCTACCGAGGAGAATAATTATTTTTTTCTTCCCCTCCCTGTAAGATCAAAAATGTAAGCGTACCTGAACAGATCTTTCACAAAATAATATCTGTCCAAGAGAACTATTTACAAGTTAATCTCTGTTCCTGGATCCATTCATTCTCCCTCATAATCCTTTATTGCTCCCCAACAGAATTCCTCTTCTTCTTTCTCTCATAACCTGATTTTCCAGGATCCAAGCCCCCATTCTTTCTGTAACCTTAAGATGGAATTGAAGCTTTTGAACTCCTTTGGGAATAGGTAATCACTCTGTGGCTCTCCCGGTGTACATTTTATATGTCGTTTCTCCAATTAATCTGCCTTTCGTGAGCTGATTTTTCAGTGAAACTTCAGAGGGTGAAAGTGTTAGAGTTTGTAGACAGACATGAGCAAGGCAGGATAGAGCCCCAAGGAATGTCAGGTGAAGTCAGATGACTGTCATGTACCTCTTCAGGAGGCACCAGGGAGGGGAAATTTTCCTAATAAACAGGAAACATCTTGAGCTTGTAGGTAACAATTTCCCAATAAGATCTTAGGAAATGAGCAGACACATCCATGTATGCACAGTACAGAAAAAATGGTAGAGTTTGACCAGTATCTGACCTTCCTCTGGGAGAGCTAGACTGCTAAGGGAGAATTGACCTAAGAGAGCACGCATATAACTTCAACCACCAAAAGGCATGTGCAGTCCTCCCAGATACTGACAAGACACTGTGCATGCAGTGATTAGCCAACAGCCTGCTTAAGGGGAAGCTACCAGAAAAAACAAACAGACAAACAATCAATCAACAACAACAACAACAACAACAACAGGAAATAGTAAGTCTATAAGAGCCCTGAGCCAAAGATCAGATGGGGTACTCAATCTTTCAAGTTGCCCACTTGCTGCCTTCCAAGTGTACTTTTCTTTGCTCCAATAATCTCTCATTTCTATCTTAAGTTGTTTTCTGTCTCTCGGCAAATTCCTTCCTCCAAGAAGACAAGAACCAAGGACCATGGACCCCACCCAGACTTGCCGCTGCAATAAGAGGGAAGTTTCTCTTGGCCCCGACACTAATGGAATGAGAATTCCACCCAGTCACCTAAGCTCAAAGCCCTAAAGTCCTCCTAGACTCCTCCAAGTCTATCAGACACTTGAAAAATCTCTTGGTTTTTACCTCCTAAATACCTCGCTCTTCTATCTCATTTTTCTCCATCTCCTTTGCTGACACGTCATTTATGGCTACCATCATCTCTCTGACACAGTCACAATAGTCTGTTTTATTTATTCTTTGAAAATTATTTTTAATTGCAGAAAATATGAATATATTATCATTTTTTAAACATTCAAACAATATAGATAATCAAAAATTCAAGAGTTAACCATGGTAATCAGCTGGGAGTGTTCCAGATATTTTCTATGCACATCTATACAGAAATTGTTTTTGGATGCATTTTTTTTTAACATAAATGGTCCCGTGAATGATTTTGTCTCTTTTTTTTCTTTACAATATGTCTTGAAGATTTTCCATGTCAGTATATAGAGAACCACCTAATTTGGGCTGCTACATAGTATTCTCTGATGTGACAGGCACCCTCCAAGATGAGTCCTGCTTCCTGTTTTCTGGTATTTACAGCCTTGTGTAATCCCCTTTGGGTGTGTCTGTGAGGGTATTTCCGGAGGAAATTAACATTTGAATCAGTAGACTAAAAAAGATCCACCCTCTTCCATGTGGATGGGCATCATCCAATCTGTTGAAGGCCCAAATAGAACAAAAAGGCAGAAGAAGGGTGAATTTTCTCTCACTCTGCTCAGGCTGATATGTCCATGGCTTTTAAATTTCAAATGAAAACAAAAGTAAGTAGCTGAAAACAGCCAAGAAAATAAGGCATACAAAAATTAGCTGAGTGTGGTGGTGGACACCTGTGGTCCCAGCTACTTGGGAAGCTGAGGTGAGAGGATCGCTGGAATCATGGCAGTCAAGGCTGCCGTGAGGCATGATCGTGACACTGCACTCCAGCCTGGATGACAGAGTGAGACTCTGTCTCAAAAAGAAAAGACCAAAAAAAGGAAAATAAAAGAAAAAAAAAGAAAAACTATGGAGTGGTGAGACTTGCCTTACCGGATATTAAAATTTACAATAGCAGCCTGGCCAAGGTGGCTCACACCTGTAATCCCAGCACTTTGGGAGGCCGCGATGGGTGGATCACTTGAGGTCAGGAGTTCAAGATCAGCCTGGCCAACATGGTGAAACCCCATCTCTACTAAAAATATAAAAATTAGCCAGGTAGAGTGGAATCCCAGCTACTTGGGAGGCTGAGGCAGGAGAATCACTTTAGCCCAGGAGACAGAGGTTGTAGTGAGCCAAGATTGCACCACTGCACTCCAGCCTGGGTGACAGAGGGAGATTCCATCTCAAAAAAAAAAAAAAAAAAAAAAAAAATTAGAATAACATATTGTAATCAAAACAATACCATAAACTACATCAAAAGAAAAATGAATGTGAAGTGCAGTGGTACATGCCTATAGTCCCAGCTACATGGGAGGCTGAGGCAGGAAAATCTGCTTGAACCCAGGAGTTCAAAAGTTTGAGGCTGTAGTGCACCATGATTGCACATGTGAATCGCCATTGCTCTCTATCCTGGAGAACATAGCAAGACTCTGTCTCAAAAAAATAAATAAAAATAAAAAGACAAACGAGTTTCTAATATTGACCTAGAGCTATGTAAGGTGTTACGTGGTATAGTTTGGATATGTGTCCTTACCCAAATCTCATACTGAAATGTAATCCCCAGTGTTGGAGGTGGGGCTTGGGGAGGTGATTGGCTCATGGGGCAGGTGTCTCATGAATGGTTTAGCACCATCTGCCTTGGTTCTGTCCTTGTGATAGTGAGTGAGTTCTCATGAGACGGGTCATTTAAAAGTGTGTGGCACCTCCTGCCTCACTCTCTTGCTTCTGCCCTGGCCATGTGATGTGCCTGCGTCCCCTTTGCATTTCACCATGACTGTAAGTTTCCTGAGGCCACCCCAGAAGCTGAGTAAATGCCAGCACCATGCTTCCTGTATAGCCTGCAGAGCTACGAGCTAATTAAACCTCTTTTCTTTTTCCTTTTCTTTTTCTTTTTCTTTTTTTTTTTTTTTTTTTTTTTGAGACAGAGCCTCAATCTGTCACCCAGGCTGGAGTGCAGTGGCATGATCTCAGCTCACTACAACCTCTGCCTCCCAGGTTGAAGCAATTGTCCTGCCTCAGCCTCCTGAGTAGCTGGGATTACAGGCACACACCACCATGCCTGGCTAATTTTTGTATTTTTAGTAGAGACAGGATTTCACCATGTTGGTCAGGCTTGTCTCAAACTCCTGACCTCATGATCCGCCCACCTTGGCCTCCCAAAGTGATGGGATTACAGGCATGAGTCACTACACCCGGCCCTTTTTTCTTTATAAATTACCCAGGCTCAGGTATTTCTTTATAGCAAAGCAAGAATATACTAATACGTTACCCTTAAGGGAAGCTAGGTTAAGGGCACCTGGGTCTCTCTGTACCAGTTTCACAATCTCCTATTCTATTAGCCTCTAATTATTTCTAAATAAAAAGGGTGTCGTTAAAAGACATGATAATCTGGTGAGAGGAGAGAACTTCTGCAAAATGTATGCATAAATATTAACAATTGCTAATATTCAAAGAGCTTTTACCAGTTCAAAAGAAAAAGGCAGCTGAATAGCAGGCAATTCACATAAGGATATCTGTGAATTGTCACTAGACGGAATAAGATACTCAACATCTGTAGTAGTCAAGGAAAGGCAAATTAAATCAGCCTTTTTTTCACCCATTTTATTTGCCAGATTTTAGAAACAAAAGAAGAATAATGTCCAGTTCTGGCCGACAGTGTTGAGAAATAGGAATTGCTACAATCTGTTAGAAAAGTAATCTGAAAACACCTATTAAAACTAGAACTGCAAACATCCATTGACCCAGAGTCTCTACCTTTCTAAATCTGTTTTAGTGAAAGTCTCAATATGCCCAGGAATATTCTCAAAGAGTCACACTATAGTAACTTCATCATTGTTAAAAACAGAAAGCAATCTTAATGTCCACCAATGAGAGAATGGTTGAATAAACAAAAGAGTTAACCTAATTCATTTAGAGGGAAAAGGGCAAGTTGCAGAGTAATAAGTAATTTTTGTAATCCATGCCAGATCAAATAAGCAAACCAATCAACCCTGCATAAAAGAAAGGTGTTACTCCTCATTACTAGTTCTGGTTACCTCCAGGATAGGAGAAGACAGAAATTATTACCTTTCTGTTCTTTTTAAATCATTTTTTAATTATTTAAAATAAACATGGGCTGGGATTACTTTGGGAGGCTGAGGCGGGTGGATCACCTGACGTCGGCAGTTCGAGACCAGCCTGGCCAACATGGTGAAACCTCATCTCTACTAAAAATACAAAAATTAGCCAGGCGTGGTGGCAGGCGCCTATAATCCCCACTACCCGGGAGGCTGAGGCAGGAGAATCACTTGAACCCAGGAGGTGGAGGTTGTGGCGAACTGAGATTGTGCCCCTGCACTCCAGCCTGGGCAACAGAGAGAGACCCTGTCTCAATAATGATAATAATAAAATAGAACAATTATAATAATATATTATAATAAAAGTTATATATATATGTAATCTCTCTCTACATATCTTTTTGTTTGTTTGTTTATTTTTTGAGACAGGATCTCACTCTGTTGCCTCGGCTGGAGCACAGTGATTCAATCACAGCCATAGCTCACTGTAGCCTCGAACTCCCTGGCTCAAGAGATCCTCCCACCTCAGCCTCCCAAGTAGCTGAGACTACAGGCATGTGTCACTATGCCTAGCTAAATTATTTTATTATTTTTAGTAAAGACAAGTAGAGACACTATGTTGCCCAGGCTGGTTTCGAACTCCTGAGCTCAAGTGATCCTCCCACCTCAGCCTCCCAAGTTCTGGGATTACAGGCATAAGCCACCATTCCCAGCCTCAAAATATCTTATTGTACTGTACTTACCCTTCTTGTAATAATGTGAGATAATACAATGCCTACTTGATGAGAATAAGTGATGTGAATGACAGTAAGTATTGTGACGCAGCTTTAGGCGCCTATTGGATTTCTGAAGATATGTCAGAAGAGGGGTCACCTGCTTCAGGAGATCCTGAATCATTGAGCCATGATGATGTCTATGGTTGAATGTCTGGAGCAGACCATGTAGATGACTAGTGGGTGGACAGCATATAGAGTGTGGATACACTGGACAAAGAGATGGCTCATGTTCCAAGTAAGATGGAACAGGACAACAAGAGATTTCATCACGCTACCCAGAACAGCATGCAATTTTAAACTTATAAATTGTTTCCTTCTAGAATTTTCCATTTAATATTTTCAGACCACAGTTGACTGACCATAGGTAACTGAGATCACAGAAAGTGAAATCTCAGATAAGGGAGACTACTTGATGGAGACAAATAATGTGACGAGTATTGATCTCAGACAGAGTAACTCCATCTGACTTCTTTCCATCTGTGCTACGAAACAAAAAATAAGCCCCATGAAAGTTAAAGCTGTTAAATAAAATTCATGGCAGGCCATTGTTTTGGTCTGAGTTCAAACAGACCAGACCAAACCGGAATGGAGTCAGTCATGCTAGGCACCACACAATCAAAATGAACTTACAAAGGGGCCAATTTTCTGCAAAAACAGGACATTCACTGCAACCAATCCAAAGGGGCCCGGTAAACCTGAGGCTACACTCTAAGGAAGTCCCCACTGCTTTAACCCTCCAAGGGAAGGAACTTTAAGTATACCTGATGTTAATCAATCCACTTTTTGCACTATACTGATTTCTTGTTCCTGCTCAAGCTACCTTACAAAAGCCAACCCCCCTGTCATGCCTGGCAAAACGTCTTTCTATTTCATTGATGGGATGCTGCCCAATTCATGAGTCACTAATGAAAGCCAATTTGATTTAAAACTCGATTTGTTGAAATTCTGCTCTTTGACAAAGCCTTACATATAGTCTCACCACTGTATCTCCACTGCCTGACGAAAGACCAGAACACAGTAACTGAAGACTACATATTTCTTGAATACGAATAAAAGATATGCACATGATGCTGAGATGCAGATGAGAAGGAATTCTGAAAACAGGGAAAAGCTTAACAAAAACAGGTGATTTCTAAAATTTAGACTGAGAAAGAGTTGTGAAATTTTGGCAGGCAGAGAAGGGGACTGAAAGGAAAACCAAAGGTCCAGCATGAGCAACACAGAAGAGTGTCGAAGTGTGGGTTAACTTCCCTGAGATGATGAAGCTGCTCTTCTGGAGTCATCCTGGTATAATCATCACCCATATGTTTCTCTGAGCCCGTCTCACTGAATATTCAGAAAGTGATTTGAGGACTGAGCAGCTCATAGTTGGCAAAGAACAACTGCATTAACCTTCGGCTGCTTCTAAAGTGGCCCCCAGTAAAGCTGGGTGCAATGTGAGTTTGGATAATTTTTCCTTGGGGTTTGAGTGTTTTTGAATGCATGTCCAGAGGCTGCTATAGTAAATCCCTTTTTAGAATCTAAACAAACACACAGGAAGTCGAGGGGAGTCAGAGGCAATGGCAATGGCTCTCAGGGGATTTTGGTTGATGGGAAAGACATCTGGATCAACGAGAAGAGGGACACTGGTGAGAGTTAGACTTAGCTCAAAGTCTTTTACTGAGCCACCCTGCCTGCTTCTCCAGGAGACAATTAAGCAAAACCTCCCTTTGTTCTGTCTGGGAACCCATAGAAGACCCAAAAAAAGCTCCACATGGGACAGCATAATTCAACTGGGAGAACCTGCAGCCCCCTCCTCCTGCAGGAGTAAACCAGATAGGACAAGAGATCATTTAGAAGAGAAACTGTACTTGTTCTTGATATTACATGGTGCTCCAAGTTCAAGGTGATTCAGAGTCTTAAATTCTCAACCCTGATCTTAAATCTTAGAGCAATGCTCAACTTTTCTTTTCCCCACACTGCCAAACCCTACTGACTCTTGTTGCAATTTTTTTTTTCTTTTTTTTTCTTTTTGAGACAGTCGCTCTGTCTTCCAGACTGGAGTGCGGTGGCACGATCTTGGTTCACTGCAAACTCCACCTCATGGGTTCAAGCTATTCTCCTGCCTCAGCCTCCTGAGTAGCTGGGATTACAGGCGCCTGCCACCATGCTCAGCTAATTTTTGTATTTTTAGTAGAGACGGGGTTTCGCCATGTTGGCCAGGCTGGTCTCCAACTCCCAACCTCAGGTAATCTGCCTGCCTCGGCCTCTGAAAGTGCTGGAATTACAGGCTTGAACCACCACACCTTGCCTCTTTTTTTTCAATTATTTTATTGTAGTAAAATATACATAACATAAAACTTACCATCCTAATAGTTTTTAAGTGTACAGTTGAGTCGTATTAAATACATTCATAATGTGCAACCATCACCACCATCCATCTCTGTAACTCTTTTCATCTTGCAAAACTGAAACTCTATACCCATTAAATAATAACTCCCATTTCTGCCATGCCCCTAACCCTGCCCCAGTCCCTGGCAACCACCATTCTACTTTTTAAAATTTTTTTTAATTTTTAATTTTTGTGGCTACATAATAGGTGTATATATTTATGGGGTATGTGAGATGTTTGGTACAGGCATTCAATGCATAATAATCTCATCATAGAAAATGGTGTATCTACCCTTCAAGCGTGTATCCTTTGCATTACAAACAATCCAATTATATTCTTTTCATTATTTTTAAATTTACAATTAAGTTATTATTTACTATAGTCACCCAGTTGTGCTATAAAATACTAGGTGTTATTTATTCTTTGTAAGTATCCTTTTTTTGCCCATTAACTACCCCCACCCCCACTACCTTTCCCAGCCTCTGGTAACCATACTTCTACTCTCTATCTCCCTGAGTTCAATTGTTTTGATTTTTGGATACTACAAGTAAGTGGGAACATGCAATGTTTGTCTTTCTGTGCTGGTTTATTTCACTTAGCATAATGACCTCCAGTTCTATCTATGTTGTTGTACATGACAGGATCTCATTCTTTTTCACAGCTGAATAGTACTCCATTGTGTAAAGGTACATTTTCTTTATCCATTCGTCTGTTGATGGACAATTAGGTTGCTTCCAAATCTTAGCTATTGTGAACAGTGTTGCAAAAATCATGGGACTGCAGATACCTCTTTCACACAGTGATTTCCTTTCTTTTGATTATATACCCAGCAGTGGGATTGCTAGATCATATGGTAGCTCTACTTTTAGATTTTTGAGGAACCTTCAAACTGTTCTTCATAGTGGTTGTACCATTTAACATTCCCATCAACTGTGTATGAGGATTTCCTTTTCTTCACAACCTCCTGTCTTTTGGATATAAACCATTTTAACTGGGGTGAGATGATATCTCGTTGTAATTTTGATTTGCATTTGTTTGATGACCAATGATATTGAGCATCTTTTCATATGCCTGTTTGTTATTTATATGTCTTCTTTTGAGAAATGTCTGTTTAAATCTTTTTCCATTTTTTAATTGGATACTTAGAATTTTTCATATAGATTGTTTGTGCTCTTTATATATTCTGGTTATTAATCCCTTGTCAGATGGGTAGTTTGTAAACATTTCCTCTCATTCCATGGGTTGTCTCTTCACTTTGATCCCATCCTTTGCTGTGTAGAGGCTTTCTAACTTGATGATCCCATTTGTCCATTTTTGCTTTGGTTGCCTGTGCTTGTGGAGTATTACTCAGAAATTTTTTGCCCAGACCAGTTTCCTAGAGAGTTGCTCCAATGTTTCCTTGCAGTAATTTCATAGTTTGAGGTCTTACATTTAAGTCTTTAATCTATTTTGATTTGATTTTTGTATGTGGTGAGAGACGGGAGTCTAGTTTCACTCTTTCACATACAAATATCCCATTTTCCCAGCACCATTTATTAAAAAGACTATCTTTTCCCCATTGTATCGTCTTTGTACCCTTGTTGAAAATCTTAGTTCACTGTAGGTGTGTGGATTTGTTTCTGGATTCTCTATTCTGTTCCATTGGTCTAAGTGTTTGTTTTTAGACCAGTACCATGCCGTTTTTGTTACTATTGCTCTGTAGTACAATGTAAAGTCTGGTAATATGATTCCTTCAGTTTTGTTCTTTTTGCTTAGGATAGCTTTGGCTATTCTGCATCTTTTGTGGTTCTATATAAATTTTAGGATTTTTTTTTCTATTTTTGTAAAGAATGGCATTGGTATTTTGATAGGGATTGCATTGAACATTGAATCTGTAGATTGCTTTGGGTAGTATGGACACTTACAAAATATTGATTCTTTCAATCCATGAACACAGAATGTCTGTCCATTTTTGGTGTCCTCTTAGGATTCTTTCATCAATGTTTTTTAGTTTCCATTATAGAGATTTTTCACTTCTTTGGTTAATTCCTAGATAATCATTTTTTGTGGCTATTGTAAATGGTATTGGTATTACTCTATAAATTTCTTTTTCAGATTATTCACTGTTGGCATATAAAATGCTACTAATTCTTGTTGTTGGTTCTAATAGTTCTCCTGGTGGAGTCTTTAGGTCTTTCCAAATATAATATCAAATCATCTGCAAACAAGGATAATTTGACTTCTTCTTTTCCAATTTAGATATCCTTTATTTCTTCCTCTTATCTGATTGCCCTAACCAGGACTTCTATACTACGTTGAATAACAGTTCTGAAAGTGGGCATCCTTGTCGTGTTCTAGGTCTTAGAAGAAATGCTTTCAATTTTCCTCCATTCAGTGTGATACTAGCTGTGGGTCTGTCATATATGACTTTTATTATGTCATTCTACTTTCTGTCTCTGTGATTTTGACTACTTTAAGTACCTCAAAAAGTAGATTCATATAATATTTATCTTTTTGTGACTGGCTTATTTCACTTAGCAAAATGTCCTCAAGGTCCATCAACATTGTGGCATATTGCAGAATTTCCTTCCTTTTTAAGGCTAAGTAATATTCTGTTGTAGGCTATACCACATTTTTCTTATCCTTTCATTCATCAATGGACACTTGGGTTTCTTCCATGTTTTAACTTTTGCAAATAATGCTGCTATGAACATGAGTGTACAAATACCTCCTTAAGACCCTGTTTTCAATTCTCGTGAGTGTATACCCAGAATTCAAACCCTTTTGATTCTTATTAGTGTTCCTAATCCCTGCCCTTCAGAGATGGCAGGTTTTCCACATCTTAGAGGAAATTCACAATTTGGGCAGGGGTGGGGTAGTATTCTGGTCTTAGACAAGGAGACTGAAAATCAAGGACTGGAAAAAGTAAGAGGGCCAGTGAATAGTACAGAAAACACAGTGAAGTAAAAATGACACTGGCCAACTTTTCCTTGTCCTGAACATTAGGTAGGGTTTCCTTTGGGCATGCAGGTAGCTAGTTTATTTTTGTTTGTTTTTGTATACAAGATGATTTCTCTTCTCTCAGAAGGCATGGCTACACAATCTTTTCGTATTTTATTTTATTTTTATTGTGAAGATGGGTATGGCGAGTCTCCCTATGTCATCGAGGTTGATCTTAAACTCCTGGCCTCAAGTGATCCTCCTGCCTTGGCCTCGCAAAGCTCTGGGATTACAGGAGTGAACTACTGTGCCAGCACAGTCTTTGTTTATTTCATATGGTACTCAGCTGAGGCTCACTTCCTTATTGCTTAAGGCATTGCAAAAGCAAAAGGGTGCAGCCATAGAAAAGGAACTCCATGAATAGGAAAATGACCTTAAAGAGAGAAAATCTTAATCCAAATTTTTAATGCAAGTAGAATCAGGAAAAAGCAGATTGGTTATCATAGAAAAATTAATAAGTAGGCCAGGTGTGGTGGCTCATGCTTGTAATCCCAGCATATTGGGAGGCCAAGGCAGGTCGATTACTGGAGCTCAGGAGTTCAAGACCAGCCTGAGCAACATAGTGAAATGTCACCTTTACAAGAAATAAAAGTTAAAAAAATTAGCCAGGCATGGTGGCACATTGCCTATTGTCCCAGCTACTCAGGAGGCTGAGATAGGAGGAGGATGGCTTGAGGCCAGGAGGCAGAGGTTACAGTGAGCCGTTGTTGTGCCACTGCACTCCAGCCTGGGTGACAGAGCCAGACTGTGTCTCAAAAAAAAAAAAAAAAAAAGAAAAGAAAAGAAAGAAAAAAGAAAAATAAATGACTCAAAAACAAGCTCAAAAAATATCCTGGAATCTCTTTATGTTTTTACAATAAAGATATAAAAGTTATGAGAAAAAAGATAAAACATGAAAAATAGATATGTGACATCCAAAAATGTATGTATATTTAGCCACTTCAGAAACAGAGAACAGAAAGGCCAAAATACAGTATTCAGCAATTTAGCATAGATTTCATGAAAAAAAAAAAAAAAAAAAAAAAGACTTCAAAATCAGAAATGCTTGTGCTTGAATCTGAGCTCTGGTACCTCTTTTTTTTTTCTTTTTTTTTTTTTTTTTTTTTTTTTTTGAGATGGAGTTTCGTTCTTGCTGCCCAGGTTGGAATGCAATGGCATGATCTCGGCTCATCGCAACCTCTGCCTCCCGGGTTCAAGTGATTCTCCTGCCTCAGTCTCCTGAGTAGCTGGGATTACAGGCATGCACCATCAAGCCCGGCTAATTTTGTATTTTTAGTAGAGACGGGGTTTCTCCATGTTGCTCAGGCTGGTCTTGAACTCCTGACCTCAGGTGATCCGCCTGCCTTGGCCTCCCAAATTGCTGGGATTACAGGTATGAGCCACCGCGCCCAGCCCCTGTGGCACTTTTAACTGTGTAAACTTAGGCAACTTACCCTTTCTACTTCAGTTACTTGGTTTTATGAAATGGGTTATAATAACTGTATTGCTCTCTTAGGATACTTGGGAAGTTATGTGAGGTGATGTTTCTAAAATATTTGCATGAGGCTAACACATAATAAACAATAAATGACACCTGGTATGGGATGAATTGTGTCCCCTTAAATTTCCTATGTTGAAGCCATAACACCCAGCCCCTCAGAATGTGACTGTATTTGAAGACAGGACCTTCAAAGATGTAATTAAGTTCAAATGAGGCCAACAGAGTGAGTCATAATTCAATCTGACTGGAGGTTTCTTAAGAAGAGAAGGTTTGGACACACAAAGAGACACCAGGAGTCCAGGCACGGTGGCTCACACCTATAATCCCAGCACTTTGGGAGGCCAAGGTGAGTGGATCACCTGAGGTCAGGAGTTCAAGACCAGCGTGGCCAACGTAGTGAAACCCCATCTCTACTAATATACAAATAATTAGCCGGGCATGGTGGCGGGCACCTATAGTCCCCCCAGCAACTTGGGAGGCTGAGACAGGAGAATCACTTGAGCCTGGAAGGCAGAGGTTGCAGTGAGCCGAGATCATGCTACTACACTCCAGCCTGGGTGACAGAGAGACACCCTGTCTCATAAAAGAGAGAGAGAAAGTAAGAGAGACACCAGGGATGTCCATGCACAGAAGAGAGACACACATGAAGACACAGCAGGAAGAGAGCCATTTGCAAGCCAAGGAGAGAGGCCTCAGAAGAAATCAACCCTGCTGACACCTTGATCTTGAACTTCCAGACTCCAGAACTGTGAGAAAATAAATATGTGTTGTTTAAAGCACCCAGTCTGTAGTATTTTGTTATGGCCTCCCTCGTGAACTAATATTTCACTTATTGTTATTATTTTTAAATCCAGATGCAAAGACGAAAACCAAGGTGCTCTTCGTTTTCTATACTAATGGTTCTCAGACCTATTGTGCAGACGAAGCCAAAATCCACACTCCTTTCCAGTCCTGCACATTGGCTGGCTCGCTACAGAGACATCCTATACTGAATCCATAAATGGGATGAGTCACAATGACTCATCCCATTTATGGATTCAGTATAGGATGCAGAGCTTGGTAGAGACCATCTGACAATTACTATGAGTCAACAGCAGGGAAGTCCCTGCAATTCTACGACCTGTCCCATTCCCCAGCCCCCAGCTCCTCTGGGCATGCCAAGACCATGTCACCCCAAAATAACACCGTTCTCCCTTGGTTTCCAAATCATCAGAATCGCCCTCCCATCACCCTCCTGCAGGTCAGAAGGTCAGATTCCATCAAAGACAACCACAGATGTGGTTTTAAAATAGTCCCTTCAGAAGCCCACAATTAAAACCTAATTACACATTCTTGCCAATTAGGGAAGGAGTTGCCCTCGCTAGTGATGGCAGAGTCCCCAAAAATCCATAATCGGAAAAAAAGATGTCTGCTCTCCCCTAAAAAACCACTCTCCTTTCAATGGCAGAAATCGCAGATAACTGACAAACTTCTGCCATTATTTGTAACCTTGAAGAGCTATTTAACCTCTGACCCTGATGAATTATCTTTAAAATGGTGCTAGCAACGCCCACTGTTTGAAGGATCAAATGAGATCATTCAGGGTACCCACTGCTCACTTCCTGGGTGATGGGTTGTACCTTAAAGCTCAGTACCATGCAATATATCCATTTAACAAACCTGCACATGTACCCCCTGAATCTAAACTAAAAGTTGAAATCAGAAAATAAAAACTAAAAGATGACAGCAACATTTTTCCAAGTAAGATCATTCATTCATTTACTCAGCCAATATTATTTGAGCTCCTCTCCTGAACTCCTATGCCACTCATTGTTTTTTTCATTTAACAAATATTTACTGAGCATCTGCTATATACCGCCCCCCACTTAAGAATGCAGCAGTGAATCCTATCTAGAGGGCCTCAGTTCTTACAGAGTTTTCCTTCTAGGTGGAACACAAAGAACAAGTAGATAGATAAACCAGATAACGTCAGACAATGATACGCTATACCTGAAACAAGATACAGTAATGGGATAGAAAGTAATAAGGGAGTACATTAAGGTTGTGTGGTTGTGGAAGGCTTCTCAGAGCCCTGAATGTCAAGCTGGCCCTGGGAAGATAGGAAAGAACATGTTGCCAGAAGGCAAAGGGAACGACCGGTGCGTAGATTCTAGAAGGAGAGATGTATTTAAGGAGCAGAAAGAAGGGCAGTCGGGGAGAGGGTGAGGAGATCAGGGTGAGATTGGAGATATGGTAGAGACCAGAACACCAGAGCTATGTCTCTCCCTGGGTCGGAGGTCTCAGAAGACGTGAAAAGTACTCAACACAGAGCAAAGAACTAAAATTTCAGATACTTAACTTCAGTGAAGACAGAGGATACAGATGGGCGCAGTGGCTCAAGCCCGTAGTCCCAGCACTTTGGGAGGCCAAGGCAGGCGGATCACCTGAGGTCAGGAGTTCAAGACCAGCCTGGCCAACATGATGAAACCCCATTTCCATTAAAAATACAAAAAAAATTAGCCAGGCGTGGTGGGGCACGCCTATAGTCCCAGCTACTCAGGAGCCTGAGGCAAGAGAATCGCTTGAACCCGGGCGGTGGAGGTTACAGTGAGCCAAAGCTGTGCCACTGTTCTCAATTAAAAAAAAAAAAAAGGATAAATGTTCGGAGATTAGATCTGAGAGAAAGGTAGGGGCAAAATCAGGGCATCCCTGGCTGTAGTCAGACTTTTTGATTTATACAGAATGTAATGCAGTGAGGAGTTTGTTCTTCTTCCTTCTCTTCTCCTCCTCCTCCTCCTTCTTCTTCTTTTTTTTTTTTAGAGGTGGGGTCTGTGTCTCTCTCCCCTCGGTTGGAGTGCAGTAAAGTGATCCTAATTCACTGCAGCCTCAAACTCCTGGCTTGTAATGCGGTGGTTCTTAACATTGACTGCACTGGGAATCATTCAAGAAACTAACAAATACTGATGTCTCTACTGCAGCCTCGCCGTTTCTGATATAGTTGGTCTCGGGGGCAGCCTGGACATTTGGAGGTATTTTAAGCTTTCCCATGATTCCAATGGGCAGCCAAAGTTAAGAAGCCATGAGAGAAAAGTGGGCAACAGGAGAGTGACATGATCTGAATTCTCTTTAAGAGAGATCTCTGTGGACAGACATGGTGGCTCATGCCTGTAATCCCAGCACTTTGGGAGGCTGAGGCAAGAGGATCAGTTGAGGCCAGGAATTTGAGACCACCCTGGGCAACACAGCAAGACCTCGTCCCTACAAAAAAAAAAAAAAAGAGAGAGAGAGAAAGAAAGAAATCACTCTGGTTGCCACATAGGTACAAGACGTTCCCACACAATCTCCAATGTTTTCTTCCTTCTCTCCCTGCTTCCTGACGACCGTCAGAAATTTGAAATTGCTGAACATTGCAAAGAGAAAGCCCAACCAGGTATTGAGAAGTGAGTATCCCACTGGTTCTGTCTCCAGCTAGTGACTTTTTCACTCTCTCTGCTTCTGGAATTGCTCACCTAGCCCCTCCCAGGACTTGCAGCCTCCTCTCCTACATTTTTCAAATCCAAACTTTGCACCTTCTTTGACAGCCCTGAGGACCCCAGCCCCCAGGAGAGCAGCTCCAAGGAACATTCAGAAGCAACTTGGTGAGTTTATTTTGATGAAATACAATAATTAGTGTGCTTAGCAGCTGTTGCTATTTAAAATAAGAAAAACCTGGGCTTGAATTTAAACTGTTTGGTAAAAGCATGTGCCCCACCAATCTGGTTCAACAAAATCAGACATTATGAAATCCGCAAAAGAAGTGGAGCTTGTTACAGGAAGTTAAGATGCAAATCATATTTTGTTTCAAATGAGCCCAATGAATGCATAATTTTCCACAAAGAAATACTTTTGTGTCAGGATCCTCTTACCAAGAACCGAAGTTCTTGGGCTGCAGCTGTTAGCAGCGTCTGATTGTCCATTTCATTCTGCAGGGAGTTCTACTTTTCTAAAGAAGATTTGGAACAAGGATAGGAAGAGGACAGAGCTGCTCTCTCTCATCAATTGCCTTCCAGAATATTCTCTGTGAGATTTGCCTGTGCTTCCAGATGAAGGAGCGCCAGAAACTTCTTCCCAAAAGGTAGCTCCTCGTTATGATGAATATTTTGAATTAAAGACCCTTAGAGATCAAAAGATGCTGTTAGAGACTTTTCCCTTAGCTACATAAAAACTAGACAGACCTTGGCCAGGTGCAGTGGCTCCTGCCTGTAATCCCAGCACTTTGGGAGGCCGAGGCGGGCGGATTACCTGAGCTCAGGAGTTCAAGACCATCCTGGGCAACATGGTGAAACACTGTCTCTGCTAAAATACAAAAAATTAGCCAGGCATGGTGGCACAAACCTGTAGTCCCAGCTACTCAGGAGGCTGAGGCAGGAGAATCACTTGAACCTGGGAGGCAGAGGTTGCAGTGAGCCGAGATCACGACACTGCACTCCAGATTGGGCTACAGAATAAGACTCTGTCTCAAAAAAAAAAAAAAAAAAAAAAAAAAAAAGTACTAGACAGACCCTGCAGGAAGAATAAGTTTTCTTTCTTTGCTTCCCTATCTTATTGTCTATTGCACAAAAGAAGACCAAGAATGTAACCACACCTAAACAGACCCTTTCACAAGATAACGTCTGTCGGCCTCTCAGGCTCATTCAATTCCCAAAGAGAACCATTCACAAATTAATCTTTGTTCCATTCATTCTTCCTAGTAATCATTTATTGCCCTTCAACAGAATTGCCTATGTTCCCCATCTCTCCTCTCCCCTCTGAAATAGGCTATGGTAAGTATCTGAGCCTCATTGAGATAATGGGTAATCACTCCATAATTTTACCGCATGCATAATAAATTTGTTTGCCTTTTCCCTTATTAATCTGACTTTTGTCAACGAATCTTCCAAGGACAACGGGGAAGTTTGCCCTTCGCGCCTACACAGACTACCATGCTTGTCCTCAGAATTTGCAGAGACCAGGTGTGGTGGCTAATGCCTGTAATCCTAGCACTTTGGGAAGCTGAAGTGGGAGGATCATTTGAGCCCAGGAGTTTGAGACCAGCCTAAGCAACATAGCGAGACCCCATCTCTACAAAAAATAATTTAAAAATTCAGCAAGGCACGGTGGCATGACCCTGTAGTCCCAGCTCTCAGAGGGCTGAGGTGGGAGGATCCCTAGTGCCTAGGAGTTAGAGGCTACAGTGAGCTATGATCATGTTACTGTACTCCAGCTTGGGCAACAGAATGAGACTCTGTCTCAAAAACAGAAAGAAAAATAAAAGAATTTGTAGAAACTGGATGTCAAATTGAATCAACAACTACTCCCAAATTATTATTCATTCAGAAAGGGCTTTTTCCCTTCTTCCCTAGCGCCTTCTCTAAGCTTGGGGTCATTAATTCTATTTGTCAAGGGTCTTTTGATTTCAAGTGGAAGAAGCCCAATTCAAACTAAATAAACAAACAGAAAAGACAGCAGAGGAATTATTTGTTCTTGTAGCTGGAAAGTCCAAGCATGATTTGGCTCCAGGCGTACAGGGTCCAGGTTGTGGGGGCAGAAAAAGGAACCTGTCATGGACAAGTAAAAGGATTAACAAGCAGCCCTGTGGGCCCAGGATTCGTTGCCATGGATTTGCAACGCACAGTTTTCAAGTTGTGCAATTTTCTTCAGGTATCGATGCAGAAATGGCTGATTGAGGAATTTGAATTGAGTTTAGCTTGACACGTATGGTTTAAAAAAAATAAGTATAAGTCAAGAAATATAAGAGAAATGACCATTCAGATGACTTCCCCCAAGATGGATCTAAGTTGAGAAGGGGATGAAACCACTTTTACAAAAGTTATGACAGTGATGGCCGGGTGCGGTGGCTCACACTTGTAATCTCAGCATTTTGGGAGGCCAAGGCACGTGAATCGTTTGAAGTCAGGAGTTCAAGACCAGCCTGGCCAACATAGTGAAACCTCATCTCCACTAAAAATACAAAAATTAGCCAGGTATG
The DNA here is from genome assembly GCF_047675955.1 of Chlorocebus sabaeus. Classification (NCBI taxonomy): domain Eukaryota; kingdom Metazoa; phylum Chordata; class Mammalia; order Primates; family Cercopithecidae; genus Chlorocebus; species Chlorocebus sabaeus. Next base: position 22,351,296 of record NC_132908.1, read on the forward strand.
GTGGCTCACGCCTGTGGTCCCAGCTACTCAGGAGGCTGAGGCACAAGAATCGCTTGAGCCCAGGAGGCAGAGGTTGTAGTAAGCCAAGATCACACCACTGCACTGCAGGCTGGGTGACACAGTAAGACTCTGTCTCAAAAAAAAAAAAAAAATTATGGTACAGAGAAACCTGACACGGGCTGGACAAATGACTCACACCTGTAATCCCAGCACTTTTAAGAGGCCAAGGAAGGAGGATCACTGGAACCCAGGAGTTTGAGACCAGCCTGGGCAACATGGTGAAACCCCATCGCTACAAAAATTAGCCAGGTGTGGTGGCATGCACCTGTAGTCCCAGCTACTGTTACAGAACAACTGGGCTCCTGGCTAAACCCCACCCTTAAGCCTGGAACCATGCCCCTAAGTGAAAACAGCTGACCTTGTTTTTACTGCCCAAAGGTTGCCTTTTTGGCCTGCCATGCCCCTATCCTGTGCCCATAAAAAGACCAGCTGGCAGAGCAGCACAAACAGCTAATGCAAGCATTCAGGGATGCAAGGCTGAGCATCGGGGATACAAGCAGCTGAGACTACAGATAGACACAGCTAACTTCAGAGGCTGCAGCTTCAGGGAAAGATCACCTTCCCACACCATCTCCTTTCCAACTCACCATTCTGCTGAGAGCCACATCCATTGCCCAGTAAAAACCTCTGCATACACTACCCTTCAATCAGTCCGAGTGACTTGATTCTTCCTGGACACCAAACAAGAACTCAGGTGTCAAAAAGGGCAGGTACAGAAGGTTGTCACCCTGACCCTTAATGGACTGTTAACACTTAGCCATCCACAGACTGCAGGCTGAGTGAAACAAGCCACTGCAGTTCCCGCCCACAAAGGGGATCAAGGGAACAATCCTGTCTCACTGCTTGAGAGGCTGAGGTTGGAGGATCACTTGAGCCCAGGAGGCAGAGGTTGCAGCGAGCCAAGATTTCACCACAGCACTCTAGCTTGGGCAGCAGAGCGAGACTCTGTCTCAAAAAAAAAAAAAAAAAATAGTTGGCTGTGGTGGTGTGTGCCTTAGTCCCAGCCAGTTAGGAGGCTAAGGTGAGAGGATCACTTGAGCCCAGGAGGTTGAGGCTGCAGTGAGCCATGATCATGCCACTGCACTCCAGCCTGGGTGACAGAGTGAGACCCTATCTCAAAAAAAATTAGGAAAGAAATTTGACATGGCTGACTTTGTTTTTCTTCCAACAGCACAAGCTAACAGTCTTGCTCTTCCTGGGCATAGGTCAACCTAACTGTGGAAGGAATTTAGTTAATAGTTTAACCTTAAACAAGGATGATAATAGCCGCTTCTTGTTCAGGGACTGAAACCACCTTTATAAAAACTAATGAAAGGCTACAAGATTAAGATTATAGGAGGGGCTTAAATTCTGCTACGACCTAAACATAGTTACATATGGGTGATCATGCAATTTGTAACTTCCCTAATTGCCCCTATAGATAATGGGGCTATTGTAAAAGCTAAGACCAGTGTTTCGGATATTTTTCAGACTTTGCATTCTGGTGAAAAGACTGATGCCACCCAGACCAGTAACCCCCACCCAGGAACTGACCCAGTGCATAAAGATAGTTTTGATATCCCTGTGATTGCATCCCCAACCCAGACAGTCAGCATTCCTTGTTCCCTAGCCCCCTGCCGGCCAAACTATCCTTAAAATACCCTCATCTCCAAATTCTCAGGAAGATGGATTTGAGAATTATCTCCTGTTCTTCCACTTGGCTGGCCCTGCAATTATTAAATTCCTTCTTTGCTGCAAAAACCTGCTGTTCTCTATGCATTCACTTTTCTTCTTCTTTTTTTTTTTTTTCTTGAGACGGAGTTTTGCTCTTGTCGCCCAGGCTGACTGGAGTGCAATGATATGATCTTGGCTCATGGCAACCTCTGGCTCCCAGGTTCAAGTGATTCTCCTGCCTCAGCCTCCTTAGTAGCTGGGACTACAGGCACATGCCACCATGCCTGGCTACTTTTTGTATTTTTAATAGAGACAGGGTTTCACTATGTTGGCCAGGCTGGTCTCAAACTCCTGACCTCAGGTGATCCACCCACTTCAGCCTCCCAAAGTGCTGGGATTACAGGTGTGAGCCACTGCGCGTGGCTGCATTCACTTTTCTGAGCAGTGGGCAAGATGAACCCATCAAGTGATTACAGGGAGGGAGAAGATGCATCAGACAGGGGCAGGTGGACTGGTGGAGAATGGGAGCACTGGAGGTCCCTACATGGTGGAACATAGGTGTTGTGAGAGTGATAGGAACAAAAAATCTGGAAGGGTAGGATATGGTTTTGACACCTAGAAGTGTAAGAAGGACAAATCATATAATAAATGTTGACAGTCTCCTCCCTTCTTGCATTTTCCAAGGAGGGGAGGGTTCTTTGACTGTTTCATCTGCTGATGAGGTCATGAATAAAGATGCAGACCCCACAAAGAGTCCTGCACAAGGGTATCTTTAAAAACATAGCTCTGGGGCTGGGCATGGTGGTTCACACCTGTAATCCCAGCACTTTGAGAGGCCAAGGCAGGTGGATCACTTGAAGTCAAGAGTTCGAGACCAGCCTGGCCAGCATGATGAAACCCCATCTCTACTAAAAATACAAAAATTTGCCGGGTGTGGTGGCATGCACCTGTAATCCCAGCTACTTGGGAGGCTGAAGCAAGGGAATTACTTGAACTCGGGAGGTGGAGGTTGCAGTGAGTTGGGATGGAGCCACTGCACTCTGGCCTGGGTGACAGAGCAAGATTCAGTCTCAAAAATAAATAAATAAAATTAAAACATAGATCCTACTTGAGAGAGAGAAGAAAAAGAAGCTGGGAAGAGGAGGCAATGGATGGGAAGGATGAGTGAGACAAGAGAATTAAGTGGACCAGAAGTTTTGAGTGGGGTAGAGGAAAAGAGATAAGGAACTTCCATAAGGTGCAGAATCTTGGGAAGAGAGAGGAGAAAAGGTCATTGCTGTGATTTGAATGTTGTCCCCTCCAAATTTCATGTTGAAATGTGACCCCCAATGTTGGAAGTGGAGCCCACTGGGAGCTGTTTGGATCATAGTGAACACATCCCTCATAAATGGCTTGGTGCCATCCTATTGGTAATGAGTGAGTTCTAGTTCTATTAATTCCTGGGAAAGCTGTTTGTTTAAAACAGCCTGGCTGGGATGTGGTAAGAGGGAGAAAAGAAAGAAAAAATAAAAGCCTGGGACCTCTCCCCACTCTCTCTCTCTCTATTGCTTTCTCTCTTGTCATGTAACATCTTTAAGCACCATTCCTCTTCCCCTTCCATCATGAGTGGAAGTAGCCTGAATCCCTCCCCGGAAGCTAATGCTGGCGTCGTGCTTCTTATACAGTCTGCAGAACCACGAGCCAGATAAACCTCTTTTCTTTGTAAATCACTCAACCTCAAATATTCCTTTATAGCAACACAAACGGATTAAGACAGATATTTAGGAAGTCTTCCTGCATACTGTGTGGTGTACAGCAGCCCCTTGTTGTCAGCAGGATACATGTTCCAGGACCCCTGTAGATGCCTGAAATTGTAAATAGTACCGAACTGTCTATACTACGTTTTTCTTCTATACATACCTCCATATAGTAAATGAATGGAGATGTTTATGTGCCTGTGGAAAGAGCACCAGGAATAGGGGCTCCAAAACCCCCTCTTCTGGCTGGGAATAAGGTGGGATGCAGGGAATGAAAAACCCGGATTTGCAAGAGCTGCAAGGGGTAGCAATATCATCAAGGAGAGTCGGGTTTCCCTTAAGACAGGTTCATGGAGGGGTTGTAGATGCTTACCTTGGGGATGAGCACAGAGAGAAGACTCAGGAGGTAGGGGAAAGTGGGGAGTTTGGGTCAGTAAAGCAGACGAGAGAGTTGGCTCTTCAGATGGCTGGCTCCTTCCCAGTGGCTTGTTACCTCGTTGATCTTATTCATCTCAAGTAGCCCTGCCTGCCCAGGTCCTATACAGCATTTATTCCTGTTTATTTCCATCGGAGTACTCAATCCAAAACGGCATTGTGTTTTTAATTTGTTTCTTGTCTGCTCCCCCAGTTGGCAACCACCACCACCACTAGAATGTAAACGCCATGAAAGCAGGGACCATGTCTGAATAAATATATGTTGAATGAGTTCATTAATGAACAGATGGATGGATGGATGGATGGATGGATGAATAAGTAGTGCTATGAGGGTGGGAGGATAGAAAAGCAGAGATAGGGCTGGGTGTGGTGGCTTATACCTGTGATCCCAGCACTTTGGGGGAATGAGGCCAGAGGATCACTTGAGCCCAGGAATTCAAGACCAGCCTGGGCAACATGGTGAGACCCTGTCTCAACTAAAAATTTTAAAATTAGCTGGGCATGGTGGTGAGTGCCTGTAGTCCCAGCTACTTGGAAGGTTGAGGTGGGAGGATCTCTTGAGCCTGGGAGGTCGAGGGTGCAGTAAGCTGTGATCATGCCACTGCACTCCAGCCTGGGTGACAGAGTGAGACCCTGTCTCAAATGAAAAATAAAAATAAAAAGGCACAGATATTCACAAAGCTTCCACATTTGACAAGGTGCCCTGAGTTAAAGGGATGTGTGCCCTGGTGTGATTAACTTCCGTGGTGTTATGATACGTATTGGTTTTCATCCATGGTTCCTAGCTCCTAACTCCCACAGCCTTTGCTACAGTGATTTGTGGTCATGTTGGGTGTGTTAGGCCTCAGTGGCAGGCCTTTGGCCTTCTCCCTGCCCTCCTTTCACCTGCTCCAAGGCAAGACTCTAATGTTACCCGCCTTTCTGATTGTGGGTCTTAAGACCCTCCCATTGGAGGGTCCCACCCTACACTCTGGGGGAAGGAATGCTGCTGACGTCATGAAGCTTCCATAAAAACGCAAGAGGACTGGGTTCAGAAAGCTTCTAGATAGCTGACCACGTGGAGGTTCCTGGAAGATGCTGCACTTGGGGAGGGCATGGAAGCTTCACGCCCCTTCCCCCATAGCTCACCCTACGTATCTCTTCATCTGTATCCTTTGAAATATCTTTTATCATAAAAGGCAAACGTAAGTAAGTGTTTCCCTGAGTTCAGTGAATCATGGGAACCCCAACTTGAAGTTCCAGATACCAGACTTGCAACTAGTGTGGTAGAGGTGCAGTACTGGGGACTGAGTCCTCAACCCCTGGGATCTGATACTGTCTCCAGGTAGATAGTGAAGGAACTGAATTAGAGGACACCCAGCCGGGGTCCACTATTTGGTGTGTGGGGAAAAAAAAACACACATTTGTTCACAGAAGTCTTCTTCTGTATTGATTGTTGTAGTGTGAGAGTAGAGGAAAAGTGCAGTTTGCAGAGAGTTTTCCCGACAAAGCTTTCCGCAAGGATGGAGACGTGGTGCCTGGAGTCTCCCAATTTATTCCTATGGACAGATCTCTCCTGGCCTTGTTGCTGGGCCCTGGGAAGTTCTCCCTGAGAGATGCTTGCCTGAATCCGCACTCCTGCAATGGGATTTGTGAGCTCCAAGTTCTAGCCTAAAAATACTCCCCTCTGATACCAAGGACAAAATTTATAAACATGAAAGTGGTTATTACGGCTTAATCACAGGCTTGGTGGTAGTGACTCTTGGCAATCTCTCTGGGGTATTAACAAGAGCAGAGTAAATATGTCATGTAGGTGGTATTTTTAGTCTCACCCACCCTTCCGACCCAAACGGGAACATCTCTACAGAAGGTTCTTGTGACTCTCTGGGCCCCACCCCAGCCTTTGCTGCTCCGAAACCATAGTCATGCATGCTATGATGGCAGCCATGAAGTGCAGTAGCAAGACGGGGCAGGTGGGTGCTGCCTGGGACCCATCTCTTTCCTTGTCAGATGGGTACCAAAGCATGGTCCCAATAGGCTAATCTATGCTTCCTGATTTCAGTGACTGAGTCACATCCTTTTGTAACCATGGGGACAGCCCAAACTGGGTCTACTCTGTTTATAAGCAAATGTGAAGTTGTCTTTTAGGTGTAACAGAGCCAAAAGCTACAAGTCAGGCAGCCTGGGCATATGCAATAGAAAAAGCTTTGACAACATCAAGAACCAACAATTCCTCCCCTTGGAACCAAGAAGACCAGGACATGGCCGAAACCTGAACGCCAGAACTCTTCAAAAGCAAGGGCTCCACTGGCTGGAAAGATCTGGGCCAAAATCAGCCTCAGCATATCTTTTTTTTTTTTTTTTTTTGAGACAGAGTCTCGCTCTGTCACCTAGGCTGGAGTGCAATGGCACGATCTCAGCTCACTGTAACCTCAGCCTCCTGGGTTCAAGCAATTCTCCTGTCTCAGACTCCTGAGTAGCTGGGATTACAGGTGTGCACCCCTTGCCCAGCTAATTTGTGTATTTTTCGTAGGGACAGGGTTTCACCATGTTGGTGGGGCTGGTCTCGAATTCCTGACCTCAGGTAATCCACCCACCTCAGCTTCCCAAAGTGCTGCGATTATAGGCGTGAGCCACCGTGCCCAGCCCAGCCTTAACATGTCTTACTGTAAATAGTCAAATTTGAAGCCCTCCAATCAGACCCTGCCAAGCTAACATTCCTAAATATTTTCCCTTGTCCTCTGATTCTTTACAACTTGTCCCAGACCCCAAATCAGGGAGACATATTTTTTTTTTTCGAGACAGGGTCTTGCTGTGTCACCTAGGCTGGAGTGCAGTGGCATAATCATGACTCACTGCAGCCTCGACATCCCAGGCTCAAGCGATCCTCCCTTCTCAGCCTCCCAAGTAACTGGGACTATAGGTGCACAATAGCACGCCCAGCCATTTTTTTTATTTTATATTTGTTGCCCTGGCTGGTCTTGAACTTCTAGCCTCCAGAGATCCTCCCGTCTCGGCCTCCCAAAGTTCTGGAATTACGGATGTGAGCCACTGCACCTAGCCCTAGGGCGACAGATGTGAGCCTGACTCCTGTCTCCTTGCTGGCCGGTTTCACAATAAAGCCTTTCTTTTCTCAAATTCTGATGCCACAGTTATTGGCTTCCACGCACATCAGGCTGCAAGCCCATTTGCTCAATAACACCTTCACGGGGGAGGCGCGGCTGAGAGTTACGTGTATCTCAAGGGAATAAAAAAAGCCCATCCTCTGAAAACCCTCTTTCTGCCAACCCTCATCCCCAGCATGGGCAGCACTGAAAAAAAGAAAAAAGCAATCTCCAGCTGAGCCCTAGAGCCATGAGCCTAACTAAATGAGTTTTCCAAACTACGTCTTTTCTATTCAGTGCCAGAAGGCTTTCAACAGGAAGTTCACACTCCGTTCCGAAGGGTGGACTTGAGGGTAGGTATTAAGCTGGTCAGGGCTGGGGTCAGGGACTACATCGTCTCTCCCCACACTCCCTGAATGTGGAGGGCATGTTTTTTCAACACTTGCAATGAACCAGGCACCCCGCTAAATGCTTTATGTGTATCATTTTGTTCAGTCCTCACAACGGCCCTATGAAGCAGTTACTGATAGTCTCCTTTTTTTTTTTTTTTTTTTGAGACAGAGTCCCACTCTGTCACCCGGGCTGGAGTGTAGTAGTGTGATCTTGGCTCGCTGCAACCTCCACCTCCCAGGTTCAGGAGATTCTTGTGCCTCAGCCTCCGGAGTAGCTGGGATTACAGGTGCGTGCCACCATGTCTGGCTACCTTTTTGTATTTTTAGTAGAGAAGGGATTTCACCATGTTGCACAGGCTGGCCTGGAACTCCTGGTCTCAAGTGATCCACCCGCTTCAGCCTCCCGAAGTGCTGGGATTACAGGGGTGAGCCACCATGCCCAGCCTCTCCTCTTTTTGTAACTGTCATTATATGACTTTCCCAGGGTCATGTAACAAGAGGCATTTTGAACCTAGACAAACTCCCTCTCAGCCTCTGCTCTTACTTGGGAAGTAGATTTATCTGAGTCTCCCCACAGGTTTTTCCCTGTAGTTTACAGTCTATGGCAGCCATCCCCAGCCTCTTTGGCAACCAGGACCAGTTTCGTGGAAGACCATTTTTCCGTGGACAGCGGGGAGGGAGATGGATGGTTTGGGGATAATTCAAGCGCATTACATTGAATGTGCACTTTATTTCTATTATTATCACATTGTGATATATAATGAAATAATTATACAACTCACCGTAATGTAGAATCAGTGGGAGCCTGAGCTTGTTTTCCTGCAACTAGACGGTCCCATTTGGGGGTGATAGGAGACAATGACAGATCATCAGGCATTAGATTTTCATAAGGAGCTCGCAACCTAGATCCCTCACATGTGCAGTTCACAATAAGATTCTCACTCCTATGAGAATCTAATGCCTCCGCTGATCTGACAGGAGGTGGAGCTTAGACAGTAACGCTGGTTTGCCGCGCTCACTTCCTGCCATGCAGCCCAGTTCCTAACAGGCCATGATCTGTGGCCCCAGGGGCTGGGGACCCCTGGTCTATAGAATTTGTTGTTTCCAGCCCTACATCAACAATTAACCTCACTTTTGCTTGTTTTCATTTGGGAAATCGTAATATTGTGATGTAATAAGAAATATATACTTGGTCTTTCTCCCCAGTTCCTGGTACAAGAGCTTCCTGTAATTTCCTGAGTGACAGCACGTTAGGGGCATCTGTTGTTTATTCATAAGGTCCTTTCAGCCACATCTGAGTATATGCTAATGGGGTGACTCAAGGGGGGTCCCCTAGATAGCTTCAGGCTTGGGGCTGGTTGCCAGAGGAATCACATCTACGTGATTAGAAGTTTGGAACTTTCAGGCCAGGCGCAATGGCTCATGCCTGTAATTCCAGCACTTTGGGAGGCCAAGGCAGGTGGATCACCTGAGGTCAGGCATTCGGGATCAGCCTGGCCAACATGGTGAAACCCTGTCTCTAGTAAAAATACAAAAACTAGCAGGGCATAGTGGCAGGCGCCTGTAATCCCAGCTATTCGGAAGGCTGAGGCAGGACAGTTGCTTGAACCCGGGAGGCAGAGGTTGCAGTGAGCCAAGACCATGACATTGCACTCCAGTCTGGGCAACAAGAGTGAAACTCCCATCTCAAAAAAAATAGTTTGGAACTTTCAGCCCCACTCCCACAACCTTCAGGGAGGAAAGAGAGGCTGGAGAGGGAGCCAGTCACCAATGGCCAGTGATTTAATCGATTATGCCTGCCTGACTAAGCCTCCACCCAAAAAACCCCTAAACAGTGGGGTCTGTAGAACTCCCAGGTTGGTGAACACACTGACGTGCTGGGAGGGTGATGTGCCCGGAGAGAGCATGGAAGCTCTATGTCCCTCTCCTAGGCCTTGCTCTGTGGACCTCTTCCATCTGGCTGTTCCTGCGGGTTTTTAAAAATAATAAATTGGTCATTTAGTAAGCAAACTGTTTTCCTGATTTCTGTGAGCCATTCTAGCAAATTATTGCACCCATGGAGGGGATCTTGGGAATCTTAAAGCTGGTTGGTTAGAAGTACTGAGGAGCCAGGTGCGGTGGCTCATGCCTGTAATCCCAGCACTTTGGGAGGCCCAGGTGGAAGGATCACTTGAGGCCAGGAGTTCGAGATCAGCCTTGGCAACATAGCAAGAAACCACCTCTATAAAAAATTTAAAAGTTTGCCCGGTATGGTAGTACACATCTGTGGTCCCAGATACTTGGGAGGCTGAGGGGGAAGGATTGCTTCAGCCTGGGAGTTCAAGGCTGCAGTGAGCCATGATCATACCACTGCACTCCAACCTGGGCAACAGAGTGAGATCCTGTCTCAAAGAAGAAGAAAAAGCACTGGAGCCCCTGGATTGGCATCTGAAGTGAGGGTGGTCTTGTGAGACTGAGCTCTTAACCTGTGGGGTCTGATGTGTAAACTAAAAATAAAATCCTAAGCCTTCCACTGATTGAACAGACCTCCTCTTGGCTAAAGGGACTCCAAAGAAACCTTAAAAACTCAGTTTCTGTCTGGGTGCAGTGGCTCACACCTGTAATCCCAGCACTTTGGGAGGCCAAGGTGGATGGATCACCTGAGGTCAAGAGTTGGAGACCAGCCTGGAGAACATGGTGAAATCCCGTCTCTACTGAAAATACAAAAAAAAAAAAAAAAATTAGTCAGGCATGGTGGTGGGCACCTGTAATCCCAGCTACTCAGGAGGCTGAGGCAGGAGAATCGCTTGAACCCGGGGGGTGGAGGTTGCAGTGAGCCGAGACTGTGCCACTGCACTCCAGCCTGGGCAATAATTGTGAAACTCCATCTCAAAAAGCAAACAAACAAATTCAGTTCTGGCCGTGATGCAAAAGAGTTGGAAACACCTCGTTATGCCCGCTCCCATTCAGGGTTTAGATACAACACCTGACAAGCATTAATGTTAAACTATAGACCATTCAGACTGACGGAACAGACTCTTTGTGGCAAAAAGATACCAAAGTATAATCAGGACCAAAGGCCACGTAGGGCAATGGTTTAATCATGCCTGCAGGCCATCAATCTTGCTACATAGCATCCTTAACTGAAAATCCTTGTTCCTGCTGACTTGAAGTTTTTGCCAGAGCCTTACGTCTTTAACCAATTGCAAATTAAAGAATCTCTGCATCTGCCTATAAGATGTAAGCCCTTGCGTTAAGATGTCCAAACTTTTTAAGCCGAACCAATGTAAAACCTCTGTGTATTGATTTATGTCTTTGCCTGTAACTCCTGCCTCCTTAAAATTATAAAGCCAAACTGTAATTTGACCACCTCAGGATCCCTTACTCCAGGCTTCTTGGGTTTGGGTTTTTCTTGTGCCACTCATATTGGCTCAGAATAAACCTCTTTAAAATAGTTTACAAATTTTTATTTTTGTATTAACAGAGGTTAACTCCTGGTACATGGTGTCAGAATTGAATTACATTGTAGGACACCCAGCGGGTATAAAAGAATTGGTTGACAGGAGACAAAGCCCCCAGACATTTGGTGTCAGAAGAGTTCTCAGGGTTAGTAGTACATTAATTCTCTTACATTAAGAATGTGGTTCTGGCCAGGTGCTGTGGCTCACGCCTGCAATCCCAGTACTTGGGGAGGCCAAGGCTGGCAGATCACCTGAGATCAGGAGTTCCAGACCAGCCTAGCCAACATGGTGAAACCCTATCTCTACTAAAAATACATAAATGAGCCAAACGTGGTGGCGTGTGCCTGTAGTCCCAGCTACTCAGGAGGCTGGGACAGGAGAATCGCTTGAACCTGGGAGGCAGAGGTTGCAGTGAGCCAGGATTTTGCCACTGCACCCCAGCCTAGGCAACAGAGCGAGATCTGTCTCAAAAAAAAAAAAAAAAAAAGTGGTTCTGGTGGGGTTGACTCTACCCTCATCTACAGAGGTGGCCCTTGACTCAGGCCTGGCCAATCAGAGCCTTGCATTCTTCCAACTCCAGTAGGATTAGCGGGATTTGTCCAGGGATGGGTGTGGGGTCATATAGAAGCCAAAACAAATCCCTGAGGCCCTCTCCTTCACTGGCTTGCAGGATGACCTTGGGTGAGTCATTTACCTCTCTTGGTGTCTATTTTAGGAATGTGGCACTGAATCAGTGCTACATCCACTGTGGACTAAGGCAGCATCAGCATCACCTGGTGTGTAATAGAGATACAAATTCTTGGTCCAGCACGGTGGCTCACGCCTGTAATCCCAGCACTTTGAGAGGCCAAGGTGGGTAGATCATCTGAGGTCAGGAGTTCGAGACCAACCTGGCCAACATGGTGAAACCCTATCTCTACTAAAACTACAAAAATTTGCTGGGTGTGGCGGCACATGCCTGTAATCCCAGCTACCCGGGAGGCTGAGGCAGGAGAATCTCTTGAACTCAGGAAGCGGAAGTTGCAGTGAGTGGAGATCACACACCACTCTACTCCAGCCTGGGCAACAGAGCGAGACTCCTCCTGAAAGAAGAAAAGAGATACAAATTCTTGGACCCCTCCCAGACTCTTTGTATCTGGTCTGGGAGAAGGAGAATTTGTCCCCCTTGGGCCTCCCGCCACAAGTTTCTTGGGAAGAAGCCCAGGAATTTTACGCTTTAACAAACCCTCAAGGAGATTTCGATGCACGCTGAAGTTTGAGAAGCACTGGATTAGCTAGTCCCTGAGTATCTGAGTCTATTAATCATTGTGTAAAAAAAGAAACCAGAAAAATCAGACAAGGGCTGATCCAGCACTGACAACCATTCTTTTCTCTTTCGTTTTCATTCACAATTGCCTCTCATTTTCTTTTTCTTTTTCTTTTCTTTTTTTTTTTTTTTTTTGAGACAGGGTCTTGCTCTGTCGCCCAGGCTGGAATGCAGTGGCATGATCTCAGCTCACTGCAACCTCTGCCTCCCAAGTTCAAGCAATTCTTCTGCCTCAGCCTCCTGAGTAGCTGGGACTACAGGCAGGTGTCACCATGCCTGGCTGATTTTTTGTATTTTTAGACAGAGTTTCACCATGTTGGCCAGGCTGGTCTGGAATTCTTGACCTCAAGTGATTCACTCGCCTCAGCCTCCCAAAGTGCTAGGATTGCAGGTGTCAGCCATTGTGACTGGCTTTTTTTTTTTTTTTTTTTTTTTTTTTTTTTTTTTTTTTTTTAACTTAATTTTTAAAAATAGAGATAGGATCTCACTTTGTTGCCCAGGCTAGTCTCGAACTCCTGGTCTCAAGTGATCCTCCCATCTCAGTGCTAGGAGTACAGGCACACACCACCACACTCAGCAATTTTTTAAAAAGTTTTTTGTTTTGGTTTGTTGTTTGTTTATTTGTTTTTAAGACAGAGTTTCACTCTTGTTGCCCACGCTGGAGTGCAATGGTGCAATTTTGGCTCACCACAACCTCTGCCTCCCGGGTTCAAGCAATTCTCCTGCCTCAGCCTCCTGAGTAGCTGGGATTACAGGTATATCAACCAGGCCTGGCTAATTTTTGTATTTTTAGTAGAGACAGGGTTTCTCCATGTTGGTCAGGTTGGTCTCAAACTCCTGACCTCAGGTGATCCACCCACCTCAGCCTCCCAAAGTGCTGGGATTAAGGTGTGAGCCACCACACCCAGTCTTTAAAGTTTTATCATAGAGAGGGGGTCTCACTAAGCTGATCTTGAACTCCTGGATTCAAGCAATCCTGTTGCCTCAGCCTCCTAAAGTGCTGGGATGACAGGCATGAGCCACGGCACCAGACTGAGAACCGCATCTGTTGGTTCATGGCTATATCCGGTGCCTGGCATATGCATGGTCCTCACTGAGTATTTGTTGAATGGCCTGGGCACTGTGGCTCACGACTATAATCCCAGCACTTTGAGAGGCCAAGGGGGGTGGATCATTTGAGGTCAGGAGTTGGAGACCAGCCTGGCCAATATGGTGAAACCCTGTCTCTTCTAAAACTACAAAAATCAGCTGGGTGTGGTGGCACATGTGTGTGGTCCCAGCTACTCAGGAGGCTGAGGCAGGAGAATCGCTTGAACCCAGGAGGTGGAGGTTGTAGTGAGCCAAGATCACGCCACTGCACTCTAGCCTTGGTGACAGAGCAAGACTCTGTCTCAAAAAAAAAGTATTTGAAGTATTTGTTGAATGAACAAGTGAGGCCTGCCTTTTTCCTGAGGGCCCCTAGAGAGACAAGGAAATGCCTATACACCTGTCCTGGAGTCTGTATTAATTTGCTCAGGCTGCCATAACAAAATACCAGACTGCACAGTTTAAACAACAGAAATTTATTTTCTCGCAATTCTGGAGGCGGGAAAGTCCAAGATCAAGGTCTGGCAGGGATGGGTTTCTCATGAGAGCTCTCTTCCTGCCTTACAGAGATGACTGCTTCTCACTGTGTCCTCACAGGGCCTTTCCACAGTAAGTGCATTTAGAGAGAGAGTGAGGTGTCTGGTGTCTCTTCTTTTTTTATTATTTTTTATTTTTTTAATTTTAAGTTTTATTATTATTACTTTTTGAGATGGAGTCTCACTCTGCTGCCCAGGCTGGAGAGCAGTGGCGCAATCTCAGCTCACTGCAACCTCTGCCTCCTGGGTTCAAGCAATTCTCCTGTCTCAGCTTCCCAAGTAGCTGGGACTACCGGTGCATACCACCATGTCTGGCTATCTTTTTTTTTTTTTTTTTTTTTCCATATTTTCAGTAGAGACAAGGTTTCACCATGTTGGCCAGGCTGGTCTCGAACTCCTAACCTCAAGTGACCCGCCTGCCTCAGCCTCCCAAAGTGCTGAGATTACAGGCTTGAGCCAGCATGCCCAGCCTTTTTATTTTATTTTAAAAAACTTTTATTTGTTTTATTAGATTCTTTTAGGCTAGATTAAGAGGACAAAATCAATATAAATATTACATTCATATCATTCAAGGGTCATTATTAAAGGAAAGATTAAAATGAATTCAGACAATTATATCTGAGGAAAATAATATTCAATGCCTAAAAATAAGAAATATGTAAGATGGTGAATTAGTCCGTTCTTACTCGGCTAGTAAAGACATACCTGAGATTGGGTAAACTATAAAGGAAAGAGGTTTATTTGACTCACAGTTCAGCATGGCTGGGGAGGCCTCAGGAAACTTACAATCATGGTGGAAGAAAAAGAAAACACATTCTTCTTCACATGGCGGCAGCAAGGAGAAGTGCCAAGTAAAGGTGGGGAAAGCCCCTTCTAAAACCATCAGATCTCTTGAGAACTCACTCACTATCACGAGAACAGCATGGAGGTAACTTTCCCATGATTCAATTACCTCCTACCAGGTCCCTCCCATGACACATGGGCATTATGGGAACTATAATTCAAGATGAGATTTAGGTGAGGACACAGTCAAACCGTATCAGATGGTCATAATTTTCTCTACTGTGCTTCTTATAAGGATGCTAATCCTATTAGATTAGGTTCCTACCCTTATTGCAAAGCAGTTTCACTGTTCATTGGTTACCACTTCAGCCCACTGCATCTTGGCCTGCAGTTTCTATCACTTACACAAGTCTGATGAGACAGAGCACTCACAAGAGTTCAGCAAAGCAACTCTATTACTCACAGGTAGGCAGTAAGGGACAATAGAAGCCTAGGATTTGAGCCAAGCCAGTCCCTCAAGGCTCAGGGAAGCTGCCTAGGGGAGATGGAGTCTTGTCTGTGCATGATCCAAGTGCACCACAGCTAAGGGACTCTGAAAACAACCCACCCTGGGTTTTACACCCCAGGAGCACGTGATCACTAGGCTAAAGCATTGAAGGATATCCTCCTGTTTCTAGGAGCTTTGAAACAGAGCCCAGACTGTTCTTGCCAGGATGCATTCCCAGCACAGCACATTCTACAGTACAGTGTTTTTTGTTTTTTTTTTTTGTTTGTTTGTTTGATTGTTTGAGACGAAGTCTAGCTCTGTCACCCAGGCTGGAGTGCAGCGGCATCGTGATCTCAGCTCACTGCAACCTCCACCTTCCAGGTTCAAGCGGTTCTCCTGCCTCAGCCTCCCAAGTAACTGGGATTACAGGCATGCACCACTGCACCCTGCTAATTTTTGTATTTTTTTTTTTTTTTTTTTTTTAGTAGAGACAGGATTTCGCCATGTTAGCCAGGCTAGTCTCAAACTCCTGACCTCAACTGATCCTCCCATCTCGGCCTCCCAAAGTGCTGGGATTACAGGTGTGAGCCACTTTACCCAGCATACAGTTATTCTTGAGAAGTACAGGTGACAAAGCTGGGTGGGAGGTATTCCTTGGAGATACTGGGCTGATCCAAGGCAACCGGGAGAACTGTCCTGCACTTATGAACTCAATTAAACTTCATCACTTCTGCACTCCAAAAACAGGTACACTAGGGGTTAGCACTTCAGCTATGAATTTGTGGGGCTGGAAGAGGGTGAAGACGCATACATGCAGTCCATAACACAGTCCTACTAATTTCCCCTCCCCATCTCAAAGACCCACACCTCCATCTCATTCTCATGCTCTTGCTTCTACTCTTCACCTCCTCTCATGCTCAGGGAGTTTTTATCTCCTCTACAGCATGAAAACTCAGCTAAGGAAATAGCCTTAGCTTTAGAAGCTCAAAATCCCTTCTGCTGTGCCATTCTCCCTCAAGACAACAGATGCCTCATTTCCGACAGCCCAAATGGAAGAGGGTCATTGGGTATGGGAAGAAAAAAGTAGAAACTACAAGAGAAAACAAAAAATTCACATGGCTTGCATAGCAGCGTATTACCCCTCCATAGCAATGATCAAAGTTTAAAACATGAGTAAATAATGAATGATAATTTTTATTTCCTCTAGGTTATAGAGGAGAAAAGGAAACAAGGTTTAAAATGTAAACAATCATAATATGTAAGAAAAAGCAAACTGCAGAGCAGTGAAGATAGTGTGATCTCTGTCTGTCTCTCTCTATCTCTCTTTTTTTTTTTTTTTTTTTTTATGACAGGGTCTCACTCTGTCACCCATGCTGGAGTGAAGAGGCGCAATCATAGTTCACTGCAGCTTCAACCTCCTGGGCTCAAATGATCCTCCCACCTCAGCCTCCCAAGTCGCTGGGATTCCAGGCATGCACCACCACACCCAGCTAATTTTTTAACTTTTTGTAGAGACAGTGTTTCACTATGAAAACAAATACGTCTAGATACTTTATCAGTTTATAGGGGAAAAAAAACTGAATGGGCACACAGCTTTTTCACATAGAATAAATTACAATAAATTAGAGAATAAAATTAGATTTTATTTGAACTCTTTATTTTATACACATCTACATTTAAATAAATCTATGAAACATTTAATGTGAATAATAAAATGTTAAAACGTGATGAGGAGAGATAATTAAAAGACTAGATACTTAAGATAAACATTTACTTTGTTAAAATTCCAACAAAACAAGGCTGAGATAAAAACACAAAAACAGATGCAGTTTGAAATAAAAGAATGAAAATGAGAAGTTATAACAATCATACATTCAAAGTTAAACATTTAAAAACACCCTGAGATGAAATGTCAAAAAATATAACAATGAGAAAGGCGGGATAAGGCACATTTTTTTAAAAATGTGTTAGAGAAAATAAGAAAACAAAGACCAAAGTTTGAAGACACAAAAGAAAGCCAGTGAAGCCATTAGAAGCAGCTAAGACTGAAGCTTTGTTAACACGATTTTTGTCTGGCTTTCCTAGTAAAAAGTCTCCTGTGTCAGAATTAATTTTTTTTGTCCCCGAAGCACCATCAGCCCCTCTATCTTTACTCATAGCCCCTGTGGCTCCAACTTCCACCTCTAGTTGACTTTTTGGAACATCCACTTGTGAGCACAAGGTGCAGCTCCTTAGAGCCACAAAAACACACTCAGGCCAGGTGCGGTGGCTCACACCTGTAATCCCAGAACATTGGGAGGCCTGGGTGGGAGGATTGCTTGAGCCCAGGTGTTCAAGATCAGCCTGGGCAAAATAGCAAGACCCCACCTCTACCAAAAAAAAAAAAATGTAACAATTAGCCTGACGTGGTAGCAAGCACCTGTAGTCTCAGCTACTTGGGAAGCTGAGGTTGGAGCTCGAGAGGTCAAGGTTGCCATGAGCCATGATTGCACCATTGCACTCCAGCCTGGGTGACACAGCAAGACTGTCTCTAAAAAGAAAAAAACAAAACACACTCACCTTGGCTAAGCACAATTGACCTCAGGGGTTCTGAGCCAGAGAGATGCAATACTGTCCTTTGCAATGGAATCAGCTTTATAGAGCTTTCTAGAATCTTAGCTTGCAGAAGGAATGTACCTGCACCCTCCCTGGAGCAAAGCAAAACTGTGTTGAAATTACAGGTTACTTCTCTAAACCTCCATTTCCTCTTTTGTCAAGTGGAGGAAGTAAGAACCCACCTCACAGAACTGTTATGGAGACCAAATACCCATAAGGAGAATTAGAAAACATTCAGATGAGAACACTTGTCTCCTTTGGCAGAGGAACAGAATGAAGTTTGAAGATTTGTCCAACATCACACAGCAAATATATTTAACTCAATATCCTTTCTCTCCAGGGCATGTTCCTTTTTGCTAGTCTTGGTTTGGGGATTACATTTTTTTGTTTGTTCATTTTCTTGAAGGGCCATTTTTGGTTGCATGTCTTCAAAGTTGTTGAGGAGCAGAGATTTCCAGAGACAGGCTGACACCTGCCCCAAAGAACAATCTTTAGGATCAGTTGAGTTCCCTGAAGTTGGAATAGAAGTTCAACTTCCACTCAAGTGGACTTCTGTAGCATTAAATGAAAGATTTGGCTGGGCCCGGTGGCTCATGCCTGTAATCTCAGCACTTTGGGAGGCCAAGGAGGGTGGATCACCTGAGGTCAGGAGTTCGAGACCAGCCTGGCCAACATGGCGAAAACCCATCTCTACTAAAAATACAAAAATTAGCTGAGTGTGGTGGCAGGCACCTGTAATCCCAGATTCTTGGGAGGCTGAGGCAGGAGAATCACTTGAACCCAGGAGGCGGAGGTTGCAGTGAGCCAAGATCACGCCATTGCACTCCAGCCTGGGCGACAGGAGCGAAACTCCATCTCAAAAAAAAAAAAAGAAAGAAAGAAAGAAAGAGAGAGAAAGAGAGAGAGAGAGAAAGAGAGAGAAAGAAAGAAAGAGAGAGAGAGAAAGAAAGAAAGAAAGAAAGAAAGAAAGAAAGAAAGAAAGAAAGAAAGAAAGAAAGAAAGAAAGAAAGGTAGGTTGGTTCATGTATCTTCCCCTTTCATTTTGCTGTCTTTCATGTTTCCTTATTTAAAGACATAAACTGAAAGATTAGAAGGGCAATGTAAAAAAATCACCTTTTTGTAAAATGAATTAAAATGATATAGAATACTAAAAGTTGACCAAATAGCCAGTATGTAATTAGGGACTGCCACTGCCACACCCACACCAACCCAAGGCTGCTTAAAATCCTCTAATGCCTGGCTTTAAAAGCTGAGAATGGAATTAACAAGCAAGAAAGGGGAGCCAAGAGGTGGAAAGTGTGGGCTTGAAACCTACTGATGTCCTATGTGAGTTGCCTGAGCCAGTTACCCCTGAAATGGTCCATTGTGTGTGCCAATATTTCATTTTTAAGCCAGTTTGCTTGTTTTTCTGTCTGTTGCAATGGAGAAAATATATACATTAAAAATGTAAATACAAATACACCCATGCTCCCCACCTCTTCCTGCAAATGTTTCCAGGCTTAATTTGCCTGCCTCAAAGAGTGCAGTCTCCCCACACCCATTGCCTTACCTTGGAGAACAGTGAAGATAAAATCCCTGTAGTTTCAAAAGTATTCTCTTTCTTTGGGGTATCCCAAAAGCCAACAAGGTCACTGAAGTGTCATTGGGTCTCCATGACACTTCATGGTGGTTTACCAACCATAATGAGGAGGGAATTCCAGGCCCTATTCTAGGGGTAATGGTTAGTTGTTGCATAAGAATTCAAATAACACAAGGTGAAGTCTCTAAAATATAATTAGCCAGACTTCATATAATTAATTCACCTTCATGGTTTATTCTTTGTCTAATGGACAGCTAGCTCCATCTATCAAATGGCAAGGCACTTCCCACTTGTGTGTCCCTAGGAAGTCTCAGCATGGGATGGTTGTCTCACATGTAAGATAGGCTTCCACATGCAGCCTGGGTCACTGCACCAACCCTGGTCCTCTGCATTCCCTGTCCCCTTTGCTGCTACAGATTGGCCAGGGCCAGCCCCAGTGCATCATGTTATTGACAGACAGCTCAGCCACCCCTCCAGAGGCTCCTCCACTCTTCACCACCAATGCCTTTCTTCACTCTGGCTTTGTTGCTGCTGACTGTATCAGCTCCTTGACACTTCTGCTTGCCTCTGTCTCTCTCACTAGCTGGTAGGGAAATGACTGCCTCTTATCATCCAGGCTTTTAAGAGGTGGATTGCCTTCACTCAGAGGTTCAGTGCCAGGTGCAGTGGCTCATGCCCATTATCCTAACACTTTGGGAGGCCAAGGTAGGAGGACTGCTTGAGCCCAGGAGTTCAAGACCAGCCTGGCTAACATAATGACCCTGTCTCTTAAAAAAAAAAGTGGTTCAAGCCCTTCATGCTGTTGGCTTAAAGTCAAGAGACCTATAAATTTTTAAATGAGGACTTCATTTCTTGAGAAGGATTGCAACCTGCAGGTTGGGAAGCAGAGCCTCCAGTGGAGACCAAAAGCAGGCACTTCAGTGGAGGAAGGGTAGGAGAGGAGTTTTATGCTAAATGGGTTAGCTGAACATTTATATTTAAGAGGTTATGGGGGAGTTATGAATATTCATGAAGGGGGTTGTGGGCATGCATGCTAAGCAAACATACATGTTACATGCATCCCATGTTCACTCTGGGGTGAAGAGTTAACATTAAAATGCAGTAAAATTTGGCTCAATATGTCAAAAGGTGAAACACAGGACACAAAGTCATTTTGTGTGCAGCCTCCATAACTGGCCAGAACCAGTCCATGGTCGGTGGTCATTTATCAGGAAGAAATGCTTTGTGAAACTGGTCAGCTGCCATGTCAAAAACACACAAATGGAGGGAAAAGGGAGGGGACTCTGGCCATGATGCCAGGCAACCTGTTGAAGTTTGAGTCAATGGAGAAATCTTCCTTTTTTTTTCCCCCCCCAAGGCTGGTTTTTATTTAATTCTTAGGAAAAAACATCGAAAACATCTGGTATCAGCTAATGAAGAAGAGAGTAGACCAACTTCCTGTCATCATAGCTGGGAAAATTAGTTTTTAATATTTTTTCTGGGTTTTCTTTGGCCAAGTGGGGTTCATTCAGTCAGATGGGGGCATAAGATTTTATTTTTGCTTCACATTGGCATGGTTGTTTTATTTTACCACTTGACCCGTCTGGAAGGTCCCTCAACGTAGAAGCAAACACAGTTCCTCTAATGCCACCACTCAGCCTCTTCCTTCCCAGGAAGCATGAGCACTCTAGCCTGCCTAGACCCAGAATCTCCTCCTTCTCAAACTCTGAGCCTTGCACGGAACCCAGACCCCAGTACCAGACTGTTCCCCCTGGAATAGGGTGATGGTTGTCTGGGGGGTTTCTGTCAGGCCTCTGAGCCCAAGCTAAGCCATCATATCCCCTGTGACCTGCACATATGCATCCAGATCACCTGAAGCAACTGAAGATCTGCAGAAAAAGTGAAAACAGCCTTAACTGATGACATTCTACCATTGTAATATGTTTCTGCCCCACCCTACCTGATCAATGTACTTTGTAATCTCTCTTACCCTTAAGAAGGTTCTTTGTAATTCTCCCCACTCTTGAGAATGTACTTTGTGAGATCCACACCCTGCCCGCAAAACATTGCTCCTAACTGCACCGCCTATCCCAAAACCTATAAGAACTAATGATAATCCACCACCCCTTACTGGTTTTCATTTAATTATATTCTTTTCAGACTCAGGCTGCCTGCACCCAGGTGAAATAAACAGCCTGGTTGTTCACACAAAGCCTGTTTGGTGGTCTCTTCACATGGACGCGTGAGACAGTTTCTGTAGGCCCTCCTGATATGGTTTGGCTCTGTGTCCCCACTCAACTCTCATCTCGAATTGTAATCCCCATGTATTAACGGAGGGACCCGGTGGGAGGTGACTGGATCTTGGGGGCAGTTTCCCCCATGATGTTCTCATGATAGTGAGTGAATTCTCACAAGATCTGATGGTTTAAAAGTGGCAGTTTCCCCTGAGCACTCTCTCTCTCTCTCTCTCTCTCTCTCTCTCTCTCTCTCTCTCTCTCTCTCTCCTGCCACCATGTAAGATGTGCCTTGCTTCCCCTATGATTGTAAGTTTCCTAAGGCCTCCCCAGCCATGTGGAACTGTGAGTCAATTAAATCTCTCTCTTTTTTTAATAAATTACTCAATCTCAGGTAGCACCTTTATAGCAGTGTGAAAACGGACGAATACACCTCCCTATAGGCAACTTTCCATCGGGGCCTTCCCAAGTTCATTAGACAGGTCTGAACACGTTTAAACCCAAATTGCAAACTTACCTTGCCTTCTGGGACCCAGGTAGATGACGCTGAGGGAATGAATCAGGGGTCCACAAGTATTACATGCAGTTAGGGCAGCTCTATTTCCCAACATTTACAGAAAGACCTCCAAGATAATATTATCTAACTGCACAAAACAGAATATTGAGTCCTAGTGAAGATGCCCTGTTACATGCACATACACACACTTACACACACACACCCCACTATTTGCATGACATTTGGGACTGAATGAAAATACAAATAGTTTTGTGTCTTATTTCCTTAATAATTTGCTATGATTTGTTGGGGCTGGGCACAGTGGCTCATGCCTGTAATTCCAGCACTTTGGGAGGCTGAAGCAGGTGGATCACTTGAGGCCAGGAGTTCAGACAAGCCTGGGCAACATGGTGAAACCCTGTCTCTACTAAAAATACAAAAATTAGCTGAGTATGGTGGTGCATGCCTGCAGTCCCAGCTACTCATGAAGTTGAGACACGAGAATCACTTGAACCCAGGAGGCAGAGGTTGCAGTGAGCCAAGATCACGTCACTGCACTCCAGCCTGGGTGACAGAGCAAGATTCTGTCTCAAAAACAAACAAACAAAAAAGAAAAAAGAAGCTATGATTTGTTATTAAACATTTCTCCCTTGTTATTAGACATTTATTCAAAAATTCATTTTATTACGTTGGATGGATGTACCATAATGTATTTTTTCACTTTTTTTTTTTTTTTTTTTTTTTTTAAGACATGGTCTCACTTGCTCATCCAGGCTGGAGTAAAGTGACGTGATCACAGCTTACTGCTGCAGCCTTGTCTTCCTGAACTCAAGCAATCCACTGCTGCCTTGGCCTCCCAGAGTGCTGGGATTACAAGCAGGAGCCACTGTGCCCGGCCAAATTTTTTTTTTTTTTTAACTTCTTATTGGGAATATTTCTTATTCTTTGCTCTTACAAGAGTATGACTGATGAACAGTTATATACAATCTCTTATTATGTCCCTGTTTGTTTCCTCAGGATAGATTCCTAGAAGTAGAATTACTGGGCCAAAGGGTATAGGTTTTTTCCAGACTCTTGGTATATATTGCCAAATTGCTCTCCAGAAGGTTTTCCAAGTTTACACCGCCCATCAGGAAAGGGTGGATCTTACTTCAAATTCTTCAAAATGTGATTATTTTGAAAACTATGTCATTAGTTTTCCTTTATTCTTTTTCTTTTCTTTTGATTCATTTTTCTTTAATCTTTGCCTATTTAATAGGAATAAAATATTTCTTGTCATTTGAATATGTGTTTGTTTCAACACAAGCAAGGTTAAACAATTTTATTATAATTACTATCTATTAGTGAGCACACCAAGAATTTATGTCCTTTGCTAATTTGTCATATTTAGATATTTCTGGAGATTTTCTTATTGAATTGCCAGATTACTTTTGATATTAAAGTGTTTGTTTGTTTGTTTGTTTGTTTTTTGAGACGGGATCTCACTCTGTCACCCAGGCTAGAGTGCAGTGATGCAAACACAGCCCACTGAAACCTCTACCTCAGGCTCAAGCAATCCTCCCACCTCAGCCTCCTGTGTAGCTGGAACCACAGACGTGCACCACCACACCCAGTAAATTTTTTTATTTTTTGTAGAGGTGGGATCTCACTTTGTTGCCCAAGCTGATCTTGTGGGCTCAAGCTATCCTCCCACCTCGGCCTCCCAAAGTGCTGGGATTACAGGCGTTGAGTGTGTGGGCCACTGCGCCCAGCCCCAACAAATCATAGCAAATTATTAAGAAAATAAGACACAAAACTATTTGTATTTTCATTCAGTCCCAAATGTCATTACGGCCTTAAACGTTTTTTTTCACAATGCTTTTTGTATTTTCATTTTTCTTAATGCATTTGATTCACAGACACTTGAAGAATAATGTAGCAAAATCAATCATTTCCTCTAAAATTTCTTCTATTATTTTACATTTAACAGGCTTCTCCTTGTTTCCCTGTAATTTTACTAAACACTGTTTTGAATTTTATGGAGTAAAACCCAAGGGCATTCTCCCTCATGGGGTTTTTTTCTTCCTGTTATGCTGAAAAATGCTTTCCTCCTCCCCAGGATCTGATAAAATAATCACCACACACATTTTCTCACAGCTCTTTCATGTTTTCATTTTTTATGATTAGCTTTTCTTGGATAAATTAAAATTTGTAACGTTTAGTTATAAAAATAGCATTTGTGACAAAAACATAGACATTAAATGATACTTAGGAAAATTTTAATAAATAAAAAAGAAAGTGAATGGCATGTAAAATCTCAATAATGAGTTTTGTTTTTGTTTTTGTTTTTGTTTTTTTAGATTCAAAGTCTCACTCTGTTGCCCAGGCCAGTAGAACACAGTGATACATTCACAGCTCACTGCAGCCTCAAACTCCTGGGCTCAAATGATTCTTCCACCTACAGGGGCATGCCACCATGGCCTGCTAACTTTTTAAAATTTTTCTGTAAAGACAGGGTCTCACTATGTTGCCCAACCTGGTCTCAAACTCCTGGCCTCAAGCAATCCTCATGCCTCAGCCTCCCAAAGTGCTGGAATTATAGGCATGAGCCACTGCACCTAGCCAGAGCACATATCACTTTAATGTTTTTTTTAACATGGTAAACCTTTTGGGGCTCCCTAATTCCTTCAGGTATTCTTATCTTGGTACAGTATACGAAGCCCTTCTCTCTCTCTCTCTCTCTCTCTCTCTCTCTCTCTCTCTCTCTCTCTCTCTCTCTCTTTTGAGATGGGGCCTCACTACATTGCCCAGGGTAGTCTTGAACTTCTGGCCTAAAGGAATACTCCTATCTCAGCCTCCCAAGTAGCTGGGATTACAAGTGTGTGCCACTGCTCCCAGTTTACAAATCCCCTCTTAAACTTGTGTTCTTTCTTCTTTAACTGCACTACAAGGCACTTCTGCATCAGTTGTCTGAACTATTGCTGAAACAGATGTATAGGGACCTGATGCTCCTTGATACTTCAATTTTTTTAAAGATGCATTTTCTTTCTCCTAGTGCAGTTTCTCAACCTTGGTACTATTGACATATTGGCCCAAAGAGTTGTGGGGAGCTGTCCTGCGCACTGTAGGATGATGAGCAGTATCCCTGGACTCTACTCACTAGATTCCAGTAGCACCCCACCCCAAGTTGTAACAACCAAAGTATCTCCAAACATTACCTACTGCCTGTAGAGGAGGGGAAGGGAAGAGGAGGGAGAATCATCATCACACAGTGAGAATCATCATCACACAGTGACAAACCCTCCACCCCATCCCCCAGGGTCTCAGCTACCTGCATCACTCCTACTTATTCTCTGAGACTCAAGTCAAGCCTTCCCTCTGCCTGAAATTGTTCCCTGACCTTCCCAGGTGAGCAAGCTGTATCACATCCCACAAAAGTGGGTGCAACCCTCTCTTTTTTCTTGTCTTATTAAACTGTTTTGTAATCTTGAGGTTTGTCTGTTTCCCCCACTTGACCTTATGAACTCCCCCAAATGTCTGCATCCCCCAAATACAGTACATAAGTGTTTGTAGAGTATATACAAAAGTCCTACAGCCTGTGTAGCCTGTGGCAATCCCATATGAAATGTCATTTCTGTACATGGGAGATGGGACACAGAGAGTGAAACAATGGAACTTTCTAGGTCCAATAGGATGGGTACATTGACCAGCCTCGGGGCCACAAAATTACAACTTCATATCTGCATTTTATCTCTATGACGGCAACATCCTATGGGGATCTATATATTGGATTCAGCCACCACCATCACCTCTTTCTAAAGCCAGGCCACCCCGTATTCACCCATGTATTATTAGTCAGGGTTCTCTAGAGGGACAGAACTAATAGGACAGATGTATATAGGAAGGGGAGTCTATTAAGGAGTATTGACTCACACGATCACAATGTGAAGTCCCACAACAGGCCGTCCGCAAGCTGAAGAGCCAGGAAGCCAGTCTGAGTCCCAAAGCTGAAGAGCTTGGTGAACTTGATGTTCCAGGGCAGGAAGCATCCAGCATGGGAGAAAGATGTAGGCTGGGAGGCTAAGTCAACCTAGTCTTTTCATGTTCTTCTGCCTGCTTTTATTCTGGCCGAGCTGGCAACTGATTAGATAGCACTCACGCAGCTTGAGGGCGAGTCTGCCCTTCCCAGACCACTGACTCACATGTGAATCCCCTTTGGCAACACCCTCACAGACACACGCAGGAACAATACTTTGTATCCTTCAATCCAATCAAGTTGACCCTCGATATTAACTAGCACAACCCAGCTATAGGCCTAAGAGCTGGACCATAAGGTCACAAGACTTCCCCTCCACCTTGTGTGATAAGAAAGAAGTTGCCTGAAAATCAACAAGTGGGAAAAAACCCCAGGCAATAACTCCTTACAGACATTGCTTGCAAGACCACACCTTGGTTTAACAGGGCAATGAAACTGCCTTGCTACAAGCCTGATACAGCGGCATTCTGTGAAATCAGATGTTATCAAAGATCCATGGAACCCATGAACATACTTTCTTGGATCTGGTGCAAACAATAGCCCTGGGCATCACACCAGATTTGGGCTTCTGGGAAGATCACATCGATGCTTTGGAGGAGGTAAGTGAGGCCTACCCGTCTTCTTGTTTGAAGATTCCATTCTGGTACCACCCACGTCAAATGAGTAACTACCATACCCCAAAACAACCAGACAGCCTGCTACATCCTGGACACCATGTTTAAGTTCCAGTACAATAAGAAACATTTCCTTGTCAAGCTAATAAAAATACCTTTTTCTCCCTTTGCTATTATCAGAAATCTGAACTTAATACTATTTTTTTTTTCCAAGAGGGTAAAAGCAATCTTAGTATAATGACAGGGCATGGAAAAATAGGAGACAAAAATAGATATTGACAAATTATATTTTCTCTCCATTTTCATTTGTGTGGGGATTTTTCATGCAAAACAGGTACATAAAGCATTCGTGCAAGTCAAAATGTTTGCTGAACGATTCTATAATAATCACAAATAGAACAGTTAGGTATTTTCTAGACCATGCCAGCATTTGGATCTTTTTTAAACAGGTACCTTTTTTTAATCAGTGACAACTAAATGATGTTTAGAGCATGTTAAATGTATAGTAGAATCCATTAATTCCTTTTTTTTTTTTTTTTTTTTTTTTTTTTGAGATGGAGTCAGCTCTTGCCTAGACTGGAGTACAGTGTCGTGATCTCGCCTCACAGCAGCGTCCACCTCCCAGGTTCAAGCAATTCTCCTGCCTCAGACTCCTGAGTAGCTGGGATGACAGGTGTGTGCCGCCAAACCTGGCTAATTTTTGTATTTTTAGTAGAGATGGGGTTTCACCGTGTTGGCCAGGCTGGACTCGAACTCCTGACCTCAAGTGATCAGCCCACCTAGGCCTCCAAAAGTGCTGGGATTACAGGCATGAGGCACCACATCTGGCCCACTTTTTTTTTTTTTTAAAGTAAGTTATCGCACATGTAAGTACATGTTTTTTTAATGAACTTCCTTGTTGTTCCTGGGGATTTATTATTAAAATGCATTGAACTACTTATTTTCAATGCTACAAAGGGACTGGACATTTTTAGCTTACTAATTAACTGAAGCCCTATGAGGTTTTTTTGGGATTTGTTTTTGGTTTTTGGTTTTGAGACCAAGTTTTGCTCTGTCGCCTAGGCTGGAGTGCAGTGGCGTGATCTCGACTCACTGCAACCTTTGCCTCCCAACTTCAAGGGATTCTTGAGCCTCAGCTTCCTGAGTAGCTGGGATGACAGGCACGCACCACCACGTCCCGCTAATTTTTGCATTTTCAGTAGAGACAGGGTTGCACCGTGTTGCCCAAGCTGGTCTTAAACTCCTGCCCTCAAGAGATCCCTCACCTTGGCCTCCCAAAGTGTTAGGATTACAGGTGTGTGCAACTGTGCCCGGCCTCTGTGAGGTTTAAGACAGTAGTTTGAGTCCAGGTGCGGTGGCTCCCACCTGTAATCCCAGCACACTGGTAGGCCAAGGTGGAAGGATCACTTGAGCTCAGGAGTTTGGAGACCAGCCTGGACAACATAGGGAGACCCTGACTCTACCAAAAAACAACAACAACAAAGAATTTTTTTAAAAAAAGACAATAGTGTGCAAACTGTAATGCACAAGTAAATCACCTGGGAGTCTTGTTAAAATGCAGATTCTGGCTCCGCAGGTCAGAGATAAGGCCTGAGAATCTGCATTTTGAACAAGCTCCCTGGTGAAGCTGACCTGCTGGTCTGGAGACCACACTTTGAGAGTGAGAGTTCACCATTATCTAACCCACAGAGCCCGCTTATATCCTGGCAGGGATTAGAATCCAAGTCTCTAGGTAATCTAGTTCATCTAGTTCAACTATCCCACATCGACCTTAAGAAGGTAACCATAAAATTCATCATCCCTACCGGGTGCAGTGGCTCATGCCTGTAATCCCAGCACTTTGGGAGGCTGAGGCAAATGGATCACCTGAGGTCAGGAGTTCAAGACCAGCCTGGCCAACACAGTGAAACCCCGTCTCTAGTAAAAATGCAAAAAATTAGCCAGGCATGGTGGGGGCACCTGTAATCCCAGCTACTTGGGATGCTGAGGCCATAGAATCACTTGAACCCAGGAGGCAGAGGTTGTAATGAGCCAAGATCACACCATTGCACTCCAGCCTGGTGACAGAGAAAGACTCCACCTAAAAAAAAAAAGAAAAAATCATCATCCCAAATGTGACTTCTTGTAATAAGGAAAAAGGAGGTGCCATTAATGATTCCTGGGCCCTGAGCAGGACTGTCTAAGGCAAATAGAGACTTATGATTACATTGCCAGTAAAAGAAGTAGAGATTAACTTCAAATGAACAAATTATTAAGCATTTTTAAAAATCTATTGGGAGGAAATGCAGTGCTTACTCTAGGAGGAAGTCAATCAGGAATATGTTGCAATTGCTAGAGACGTTCGGAAGCAGTAAATAAGGAGGGAGGACAAGAGGGATAGATTTAATTTCTGTAGTTGTTCAAAAGGCTATTGATAAGGTTCTCCAGGAAAGGCTGATAAAGATGAGTCACCAGAGGATGGAAGGAATGTTTCCTCGTGATAGGAAAGTGACTTAGAACCTGGAAACAAAGGCAAGGGACAAACAAGCACTTATCTACTCTAGGGTGGGTGGCAAGCCTGCCACAGCACTGGGAAGAAAGGAGGGGAGATGGATGGGCTATAAAGCTGAGAATGTGCACTTGCTTTCATTTAAGGCAATGAGTGCATTTACAAGGCAGTTTCAAGGTGTTGCAGTTTAGGAGCGAGTGAATGGGAGGCTAGAATAAATGCCAGATGAGATAATACCTCGAATAGAACTGACTCTTCTACTCAAAGAACAACTAACTTCGAGGCAAATGCAATTAAAAATAAAATGCTTAGGTTGTCAATTTGGGTGAATATTGGAATGAAGTGGATGACTAAGGGAAATACACTATGCAGAAATTGCAACGGAAGAGTATAGTTTAAACCAGAGGGTCTCTGGTTTAAGCTGAGGCTGCAGATCACCGTTGCTTGGGGAATGTCTGCCAATTGCCAAGGTCTGGGCTCCATGCTGGACCTGCTGAATCAGAATCTCAGAAGGGGGATGGACTCAGGCATCTGTGTTGTGGAGTGAGAAACACTCCACTAGAGACTCTGATGCACCTGCTAGGACTGAATCCCAATGAGCTGGCTTATTAGAATGATGCAGAAAGATTCATTTTGTCAACCAAAGAAAAATGTTTCTCAGTTAATTAATGGAACACAATAGCATCATACATGGTTCTTAATATTCATTTTTCTTGAACAATTTATTGAAAAATAGGATGCAAATACAGAAAAGAACACAAAACACAAATATACAACTTACCAGATTGTATAAACACCTGTGAAACTCCCAACAGATTAATAAATAAGATTATTGCCAGCACCCCATGAGTCCCTTAGGTACCCCTTCTCAATTACACCCCCCTACCTACCCTCCAAAGTAACAACAATCCTGGCATTTTAAAGACTCAATTCTTTGTTTTGCCTTCTAGTTTCACCATCTCAAGATGCTCCCTCAACAATATAGTCTCATTTTTCATGGTTTTGAACTTTTTATAAATAGGAGTACATATTCTTTTACGTCTGATTTTTTTCATTCAATACTTTTCAAAGACTTATCCATGTTCTTGTTTGTAGATGGGCTCTTTCATTCTCTCCTTTTTTTTTTTTTTTTTACTATTTTACTTATTTTTTTTGAGACAGGGCCTTGCTCTGTCACCCAACCTGAGTGATATGGTTTGGCTGTGTCCCCACCCAAATCTCATCCTGAATTGTAGCTCTCATAATTTCCGTGTGTCATGGGAGGGACCCTGTGGGAGTCAATTGAATCAGGAAGGCAGGTCTTTCTTGTGCTGTTCTCATGACAGTGAGTAAGTCTCATGAGATCCAATGGTGTTATAAAGGGGAGTTTCCCTGCACATGCTCTCTTGCCTGCTGCCCTGTAAGACATGACTTTGCTCCTCCTTCGCCTTCTACCATGATTGTGAGGCTTCCCCAGCCATGTGGAACTGTGAGTCCATCAAACCTCTTTCCTTTATAAGTTACCCAGTCTCAGGTATGTCTTTATTAGCAGTGTGAGAACAGACTAATACACTGAGCATGGCTCACTGCAGCCTCCACATCCTGGGCTAGAAAGATCCTCCCATCTCAGCCTCCCAAGTAGCTGGGACCACAGGCACACATCACCACACCTGGTTAATTTTAAATTTTTTTGTAGAGGTGGGGTATATTAGTCCATTCTCACACTGGTATGAAGAAATACCTGAGACTGGGTAATTTATAAAGAAAAGAGGTTTATTAGCTCATGGTTCTGTAGGCTCTACAGGAAGCACAGTGGGAGAAGCCTCAGGAAACTTACAATCATGGCAGAAGGTGAAGGGGAATTAGGCTTGTCTTATGTGGCCAGAGCAGAAGGAAGAGAGAGAAGGGAGAGGTGCCACCCACTTTTAAACAACCAGATCTCATGAGAACTTACTATCACAAGAACAGCAAGGGGAAAGTCTGTCCCCATGATGCAATCACCTCCCACCAGGCCCCTCCTCCAACACTGGGGATTACAATTTGACATGAGATTTCAGCAGGGACATACATCCAAACTATATCATGGGGTCTCACTCACCATGTTGCCCAGGCTGGTCTTGATCTACCGGTCTCAAGCAATCGTCCTGCCTCAGCCTCCCAAAGTGCTGGGATCACAGATGTGAGCCACTGCACCTGGCCCCTTTTACTCTCAATATTATAGGGTAATGGTCAGAAAACTGTGGCCCCTGGTCCAAATCCAGTTCCCTATCTATTTTGTAAATAAAGTATAATTGAAACATAGTCACACCTATTCATTTCCCTATCGTCTGTGGCTGCTTACACACTACAACAGCAGAGTTGACTAGTTATGACAGAGAATGTATGGCCCTTAAAGCCTAAAATATTGGCTCTCTGGCCCTTAACAGAACAAGTTTTCCAACCCTAGTTGTATAATATTTTATTGTACAAATACAATTGACTCTTGAATAATGCATGAGGCTAGGGATACCAACACCCCACACAGTCAAATATTGCATGTACTTTTGACTTCCCCAAAACTTAACTACTTATAGCCTACCATTAACCAGAAGTCTTAACCAATCACTAAACAGTTGATTAACACATATTTTGCATGTTATCTTTATTACATACTGTATATTTACAATCAAGTAAGCTCAGGGAAAAGAAAATGATATTAAGAAAATCATAAGAGAAAATATGTTTACTATGAACGTGGATCAAGGAAGATGGTCTTACCATCTCAGGGGTGGCAGAGGTAGAAGAAAATCTGCGTATCAGTGGACCCAGAAAATGTGCATATTAGGTGGACCCACACAGTTTAAACTCATGTTGTTCAAGGCTCAACTGCTACCACAACTTATTTATCCATTCCATTACTGATGGATATGTGGATGGTTTCCAATTTGAGGCTACTGCAAACATTCCTGCTATGAAAATTCATGTACATATCTCCTGTGCACAAGATCATGCACTATATACCTAGGAGTGGAACTGTGAGATCATATAATAGGCATAACTTTAAAACTGTAGATATTGGCACCTGATTATGCATTGCAAAATGGTTTTTCCAATTTCCTTTTCCACTAGCACAATGTGAGCATTCCTGTGGCTCCATGATCTTATCTACATCAAATATAGTGTTTAGTGCTCTCTCTCATTGCATTTAGTGTTATCTCATTGTATTTCTTTACTATTGCTTCAAAACAAATGATCCCAGAACTTAGTACTTAAAACACCAGACACATCATCTCACATGGTTGCTTTGGGTCAGGAACTAGGAATGGCTTAGCTGGGTGCTTTGGGCTCAGGCTCTCTCATGAGCTTGAAATCAAGATGTTGGCAGAATTGCAGCAAATACTCATGTAGTCTTCTGAAGGCTCAACTGGGCTAGAGGACCTATTTCCAAACTCACTGATGTGGCTACTGGCTGGAGGCCTGTTACATGGCCCATAATCCTCTCTGGAGGGCTGTTTGTCACATGACAGCTGGCTTCCTCCAGAGCAACTGATATGTGAGAGACAGAAAGAGAGAATGAGAAACCAAGGTGGTTTCTTTTATGACCTAAACTCAGGAGTGACATACCACCGCATCTGCCATATTCTATTGATTACACAAACCAACCGTGGTGCAGTATGGGAGGGTGTGAACACCAGGTGGCAGGGATCACTGGGAGCCATCCTGAAGTCTGGCTACCACATTCATTGTGGTGTTAATTTGCTTTTCGCCGATTACTAATATGTGGAGCACCTTTTCATTTGTTTTGGCCATCAGAATTTCTTCTTTTGTAAGTATTTTGGTCATTTTTTCTGTGGAGTTGTATGAATGCTTGAGTGTTTGGGGGTTTTTTGTTTGTTTGGTTGGTTGGTTTTTGTTTTGGTTTTTTTGTTTTTTATGTTTTTTTTTGTTTGTTTGTTTGTTTTGAGACAGGGCCTTGCTCTGTCAGCCAGGCTGGGGTGCAGTGATGCAAGTATAGCTCACTGCAGCCTCCACCTTCCACTCAAGCATTTGTCCTGCCTCAGCCTCCCAAGTAGCTGGGACAACAGGCAGGCACCATTCCTGGCTAATGTTTTGTCTTTTGTAGAGATGGGGTCTTCCTGTGTTGCCTAGGCTGGTCTTGAACTCCTGGACTCAAGTGATCCTCCTGCCTTGGCCTCCCAAAGTGCTGGAATTACAGGCACGAACCACCACTCCTGTCCTGTAAGAATCCTTTTTTTTTTTCTAGAGATGAAGTTCTGCTATGTTGTCCAAGCTCAAGGTGAAGTACAGTGGCCAATCACAGGTACTTGATCATGGTACACTACAGTTCGAACTCCTGGGCTCAAATGATCCTCCTGCCTCACCCTCTGGATAAGCTGGGACCACAAGCACATAGCACCATGCCCAGCCTAGGAGTACTTTTTATATTCTGCATATAAAGCCTTTGTTGGTGTGTTTTACAAACACTTTCCACCATGTGGCTTACCTTTTCACTTTTTTTTTTTTAATTAATGTCTCACTATGTTGACTCAGCTGGTCTTGAACCCCTGGCCTCAAGTTATCCTCCTGCCTTGGCTTCCCCAAGTGCTGGGACCATTTCACTTTCTTAATCATGTTTTTTTTAATGTATTATTATTATTATTATTTCTTTGAGATGGAGTTTCGCTCTTGTCACCCAGGCTGGAGTGCCATGGCGTGATCTCAGCTCACTGCAACCTCCACCTCCCAGGTTCAAGCGATTCTCCTGCCTCAGCCTCCCAAGAATCCCAAGTAGCTGGGATTAAAGGCATGCATCACTACACCCAGCTAAGTTTGTATTTTTAGTAGAGACGGGGTTTCACCATGCTGGTCAGGCTGGTCTGGAACTCCCGACCTCAGGTCATCTGCCCGCCTCGGCCTCCCAAAATGCTGGGATTACAGGTGTGAGCCACCGCGCCCGGCCCTTAATCATGTCTTTTAATAAGCAGAAGTTCTTAACTTGAACATAGCCAAATTTATTGACCTCTTCATTTATAATTAGTGATTTGTATCTTATTTAAGAAATCTTTCTGCATCGTGATGTCAGGAAGGCATTCTCTCACATTATCATCTAAATACTTTATTATTTTGCCTTCCAAAAAATAGGTCTATAATCTTCCTGGAATAGATTTTTTCGTAAGTATGATGTAGGTGTCTAATTTTATTTCTTCTCCATATTGATATCCAATTTTCTCTATACCATTTACAAAAAAAGACTGTCCTTTCTTAAAGTTCTGCTGAGTCCTTCCTGTGATAAATCAATTGTCCATATATTGTGTCTATTTCTGGGCTTCCTTTTCTGCTATATTACTCTATTCGTTTTTATTTTTATGGGTTTTTGGGTTTTTTGTTTTGTTTTGTTTTGTTTTTTGAGACAGGGTCTCCCTCTGTCACCCATACTGTAGTGCTCACTGCAGCCTCGAACTCCTGGACTCAAGCAATCCTCCCACCTCAGTCTCCCAATTACCTGGGATTACAGGCTCATGCCATCACACCCAGATGATTTTTGTATTTTTAGTAGTGACAGAGTTTTACCATGTTGGTCAGGCTTGCTGGCTGATTTTTTTTTTCTTTTTTTTCTTTTTTCTTTTTGGAGACAAAGTCTCACTCTGTCACCCAGGCTGGAGCACAATGGCATGATCTCGGCTCACTGCAACCTCCACTTCCTGGGTTCAAGTGATTCTTCTGCCTCAGCCTCCCAAGTAGCTGGGACCACAAAAGTGCAGCACCACGTTTGGCTAATTTTTTTTTAATTTTTAGTAGAGATGGAATTTCACCATGTTGGCCAGGCTGGTCTAGAACTCCTGACCTCAGGTCATCTGCCTGCCTCAGCCTCCCAAAGTGGTGGGATTACAGGCATGAGCCACCACACCTTACCTAATTTTTGATGTTTTTCACAGACAAGATTTTGCCATGTTGCCCCAGGCTCATTCTAACACTACACCTTGTTATTACCATAGCTTTATAATAATAAGTCTTAATATTTTTTACAGCAAATCTTCCAGTCATGTTTCCAAGAAACAGAGAAAAGAGTAATGCAACTCTTGGCCTTAGAATGGCTGATCTGGTTGGCTGGGCACAGTGGCTCACACATGTAATCCCAGCACTTTGGGAGGCTGAGGCAGGGGGATCGTCTGAAGTCAGGAGTTTGAGACCAACCTGGCCATCATAGTGAAATCCTATCTCTACTAAACATACAAAAAAATTAGCTGGGTGTGGTGGCCGGTGCCTATAGTCCCAGCTACTTGGGAGGCTGAGGCAGGAGAATCGCTTGAACCCGGGAGGTGGAGGTTGCAGTGAGCTGAGATCATGCCATTGCACTCTAGCCTGGGTGACAAGAGCAAAACCCTGTCTCAAAAAGAAAAAAAAAAGAAAAGAATGGCTGATCTGACGCGATATATACAGTCACTGTCTTTAGGAGTCCCTAAATCCTGGTATTCCTTTACAACCTAAATTAAACCCTGCTTTGTCCACTGACACCTTCTCCAGGCAGAGAATCCCTCATCTGACCTCCCTGCTAATGTGGATTCAGTCTCCGTCAAGTGGGTAACTGCATGTACTACCTTACACCTTCATTCCCGTAGCTACTACCTTTTCCATTCAAAGACAGGAATGGCATTTAAGTAAAGGATTTTATAGTATTCATTTTTGTGCGTCTAACACAGAGCCTACATGCAGTAGATGCTTAATAAATATAAAATTTTTCATTATTTGAATTGTCATTTATTGTCTATACTAGGCACCAGAATAAATGAATGAATGAATGTTCATTTCCAAGACAAACAAGAATAATTTCCAACAACATACAAACTTAAGATCCTAATCAGGGTTCATCCACAGGAATGGAGCTAAATATCACTTGCTAAACTATAATGTGGTATTCAACTAGCTCCACGTATCCTTTCAATGGCTTCTGCAGCTCTTGAAGTCCAAGAATTAAAGCTCTATTTGTGATCACAAGCAAAGAAGCAAAAGCCCCTTGAACGCCCTGCACACACATCTCCCCTCTTGTTTGTCACACATACAGATACCCAGTTTATTATGAGGTCTGAACTCAGTGGAAGTATTAACATGAAAGCAGTTTCATTTTTCTCCAACTACTCACTACCTTTAACTACACAGCTGTCCCTTGAACGGCATGGATTTGAACTGCTTAGGTCCACTTCTACATGGATTTTCTTCTGCCTCTGCCACCCTTGAGACAGTAAGACCAACCCCTCCCCTTTCTCCTCCTCCTCACCCTATTCAATGTGAAGAGGATGAGGATGAAGTCATCTGTGATGATCTACTTCCACTTAATAAATAGTAAATATGGCCAGGCGCAGTGGCTCGCACCTGTAATCCCAGCAGCTTGCACTGCACTCCAGCCTGGGTGACAGAGCAAGACTCCATCTCAAAAAAAAAAAGAAAAAGAAAAAGAATCCTAAATATATTTTCCTTATGATTTTCTTAATATTTTATTTTCTCCAGCTTACTTTATTGTATGAATATAGCATATAACACATATAACACAAAACATGGGTTAATTGACTATGTTATCAGTAAGACTTCTAGTCAACAGTAAGCTACTAATAGTTCGGTTTTTGGCCCGATGAAGTGGCTCATGCCTGTAATCCCAGCACTTTGGGAGGCCAAGGTGGGCGGATCACATGAGGTCAGGAGTCCACGACCAGCCTGGCCAGCATAGTGAAACCCCATCTCTACTAAAAATACAAAAATTAGCCAGGCATGGTGGTGCACACCTGTAATCCCAGCTACTCAGGAGGCTGAGGCTCAAGAATTGCTTGAACCTGGGAGGTGAAGGTTGCAGTGAGCCAAGATCACCCCACTGCACTCCTGCCTGGGCAACAGACCAAGACTCCGTCTCAAAAAAAAAAAAAAAAAGAAAAGAAAAGAAAAGAAAAAGAAAAATAGTTAAATGTTTGTGGAGTCAAAAGTTACATGTGGATTTTTGACAATGCAGGATATCAATGCCTCTAACCCTTGCGTTGTTCAAGGGTCAACTGTACTCCCAAATGGTCCTCTCTCATAGTTTTTTAGTCCCATTAGGGTATTTAAAAGCCTAACACATGCAACTCAGTAAGTTTAAAGCTTCAATGTCACATGCAATCTCAAGATCTCCTTCTCATAGCTCAGTTTGTACAAAAGGACCTTTGTCTATTTCTCCGACGGTTGCAGAATCTAGCTGATGCATGCATATATGTGCACATATGTATGCACATACACATACACACAAACTAGCTCATACTTATACTAAGAAATAATCTGCTGTTTATCTGAAATTCAAATGTAACTGAGAGTCCTATATTTTATGTGGCAACCCTACTTCCCACTCCCTCTGCTGGGTTTCCCATTCTCCTCCGAGGTGTTGGGCTCCAGGAAGAGAGATGGAGAGCGAGGAAGTGTGAACATCTTCTGCTTAACTGCTGCTGCTGTAATTCTCCTTCAGCTGTCATCCACCGTGGCTGCAGCCTGCCAAATCTGGCTTTCCTCAGGCACTTGTACAAGCTTTCAGGCAGCCCTGCAGGGTGGCACATTTCCTCTAAGACAGCTAGTCACGTGCCCAATGCCCATGAGTTCAAGAGTCTCCTTTCCTCCCACCCAAAGCCCTTATCTCCAAGGAGGTGAGATTTATTTCTGATCAGGCGGGCCTTGTGCCAGCTACTATTTAGTTGTTATCTCTCAGCTCCAAACCCAACCTTGTGTATTCTGCTTTGTGATACAGGAGTTGAAATTGGGAAAAGCATATTTCTGCTCTTCCAGCTGCTTCCTGTGAGGTTCTACTCGTGGGGGCGTTAGAGGGCAACTGCAAGACTGGAGGAAGAAGGAACTTGCTCTTTCTGTTCCTGTGAACATTCTCCCAGCAAGGCTTCCTTTCTCCTGCAATGGCAGTTCCTTCCCATAGCAACATCTCAATCCAGTTTGCAGTTTTCCTAACACTGGCAGAACCAGCCCAGTTGCACCCCTCAAAGACTCCAACCCCCGTCCCTCCTTAGAGATCTGAGTTTCAGTTTGCAGGGCACTTTTCTCCTATGATTCTAGTGATTTTTTGGTTTGTTTGTTTGTTTGTTTGAGACAGGGTCCCGCTCTGTCTCCCAGGCTGGAGTGTAGTGGTGCAGTCATACTGTAACTGGGCTCTAGCGATCCTCCTACCTCAGCCTCCAGAGTAGCTGGGACTGCAGATGAATGTCACTCCACCTGGCCAATTTTATTATTTTTTGTAGAGACAGAGTCTCACTATGTTGCCCAGTCTAGTCTCAAACTCCTGGCTTCAAGCAATCCTCCTACCTTGGTCTCCTGAGTCTCTAGGATTACAGGTGTGAGCTGCCGCACCTGGCTGATTCTAAGTGTTAATGCCAACCTTTTCTCATTGTTCCCCCAGACCTCCGAGTATAGCTGTTTCCTTCAGTTGCCTCTTACGTGACATATTAATACTGTTATTGAGTTGGTTTTATTTTGTTCTGTTTTTTTCCTTTTTAGTTGCCTGGTTATCAACTTGATTCCTAGTTAACAATTCTTGGCCAGGCGTGACGGCTCATGCCTGTAATCCTGGCACTTTGGGAGCCCAAGGGCGGAGGATCACTTGAGGTCAGGAGTTTGAGACCAGCCTGGTCAACATGGTGAAAACCCGTCTCTACTAAAAATACAAAAATTAGCCAGGCATGGTAGCAAGTGCCTGTAATTCAAGCTGCTTGGGAGGCTGAGGTGGGAGAAGTGCTTGATTCCAGGAGGCGGATGTTGCGGTGAGCTGGGATCACGCCACTGCACTCCAGCCTGGGTGACAGAGTGAGACTCCATCTTTAAAAAAAAAAAAAAAAAAAATTCTTCGTTTTAAATTCTTTCCCCTAAGTGGAGTCTCAATATGTTGCCCAGGCTGGTCTCAAACTCCTGGGTCCAAGTGATCCTCCCCACTCAGCCTCACAAAGTGCTGGGATTACAGACATGAACCACTGTGCCTGGGCCATACTAAATTCTCTCTGTTAAAATAACTGGTACAGGACCAGGTACAGTGGCTCAAACCTGTAATCCCAGCAATTTGGGAGGTCGAGGCAGGTAGATTGCTTGAGCCCAGGAGTTCGAGACCAGCCTGAGCAACAAAGCAAGACTACATCTCTAAAAAATAATAGTTAATAAATAAATGAAATGAAATAACTGGTATAGTTTCTGCCTCTTGATTGGACCCTGACTGATATAGTGGCCCTGATTCTCCTCTGAGCAAAGGACTTTTCTGTTCTTATCCATTCAAATGAATAGTGCCTATAGCAAAGAGCCCAGACATAGTACTCAGAAAATCTGCACTTTCCCGCCATTCAGTGCCAAATCTAAAACAAGTTGCCTAAAGTCTCTTGGTCTCTATTTGAACAACTGAAATCGGAACAGTAATATCCACCTTTGAAGGAGGGTCTGGACCTCCATAAAGATAGTCAATGAAACATGTTAACTCAAGAAATATCAATTATAATTCCTCCTATTTATACCACTTTTGCATCCATTACCTTAATTCATGTATTCATACAACAAACATGTATGAAAACCAAATACATCCCAGGTTCTGGGTAGGCACTAGATTATCAAAAGAACACTACGTTATGATTATTATTCATCAGGCATTTGCTTCATGCTGTTATGTTGACCATTCTGCATACGTTATTTTTTTCATTTTATCATGGCAGAGAGCATCATCTCTCCACCAAAAGTTCACACTCTTCCTTCCATTGTATGGAGGTATTCCCAGCTGCCCTCCCAACAAGAGATGATATTTCCTAGCTACCTTCAAAGTTAGATGCATTATGTGACCAAATTCTAACTGTAGAATATGAGTAGAAGAAATGTTCACCATTTCTTACTCTTGTCCATTAAAAAACAAAACAAAAACAAAAACAAACAACAACAACAAAAAAAAACGCATGGGGCTTTTTTTCATGTCTTTCCCTTTTGTCTGTCTTGAAGCAGAAAATGCCAAGACCCGAGGAATTGTACCCATAGATCCTAGTATTGCAGGCAACTTCCAGGATGGTTCCCAATGATTTACACCTGCAAGTATTTATCCCCATGTGTTGTCACTCTTACATTGAATAGGGCAGTCTTGTGTAACCAGTAGGACTTTATGGGAATGAAAAAATATTACTTAAAAGGCCAGTTCATAAAAGATATTGTAGTTTCTGTCTTCTTCATTCTGGATTACTCACTCTGGGGGGAAGCTAGCGCCATGCTGTGTGGATGCTCAAGCAGCACTGTGGAGAAGACCACATGATAAGTTACTGAGGCTTCCTGCCAACAGCCAAGTAAGTGCACCATATTGGAAGTGGATACAGTTCCAGTCAAGCTTTCAGATGATGGCAACCCCAGCCAACATCTTGACTACAACCCCAAGAGAGACTCTGGCCAGAACACCCAAGCCAAGCCACTCCCAAATTCCTGGCCCTCTGAAAGTGTGCAATAATAAATGGTTTTTACGGGGTACACAGAAATAGATACTAATACTTCTGGATTCCTGAATGACTACAAGGAAAACTACTGCTGACAAGGAACACATGCATTGAGCGAGTGATAAATAAATGTCCATAGTGTTAAACCACTGAATATTTGAGGTTTGTTACATTGCATAACTACTCTATTCCACTATTATTAATTCAAATTTTATTCTCATCTAAATTCTGTATAAGAGACCCTCAGGACACTGATTTGGGACAAAATAATATTTGAATTTTATGCATTTGTTTGTTCTTGTAGAAGGTAGTTGCCTTCAAACTTCATTTGCTAATGGAAACATTTTTTTCGATAAATCCTTTCCAGACTTCCCAGTACAAAACAGAGAATATCTGAGCTTGTTCATACTGAATGAAGCAAGGTTAGAGTAGTAACAATCTCACACCCTCCATCTCATC
The DNA here is from genome assembly GCF_047675955.1 of Chlorocebus sabaeus. NCBI lineage: Eukaryota > Metazoa > Chordata > Mammalia > Primates > Cercopithecidae > Chlorocebus > Chlorocebus sabaeus. Next base: position 22,392,175 of record NC_132908.1, read on the forward strand.
CTCTAGCCCACCCACCGTGGGACATAATAACAGCATTTTCAACAGGGAAGATGTCGCCTGAGGGACACAGATTCACCAATATAGAATTCTGGGATGCACTGTAATGGAAACAGCACTTGGAAGAGTTAATTATTATATTAGTTTGCTAGGGCTGCCATAACAAAATGACACAGGACAATAGAAATGGCTTCAACAACAGGAATACATTGTCTCACAGTTCTGGAGGCTGGAACTCCAAGATCAAGGTGCCAGCAGGGTTGGTTTCCTCTGAGGTCCCTCTCCTCAGCTTGCATGGCTAACCTATTGTTGCCTCTTCACATAGTTGTCTGTCTGGGCACGTGCATGCCTGGTATCTCTGTGTCCTAATCTCTTCTTCTTATGGGGACAGCAGTTGGATTGGAGTAGGGCCCACCCCAATGGCCTCATTTAAACATAATCACCTTTTCAAAAGCCCTATCTCCAGATACAGTCACAGTCTGAGGTACTGGGACATTAAGACTTCAACATACTAATTTTGGGAAAACACAGTTCATTCTCTCTCTCTCTCTCTCTTTCTCTCCCTCTCCCTTTCTTCCTCTCCCCATCTCTCTCCCTCTATCTTTGCTTCCTCCCTACTTCCCTCCCTCTTTCTCTCCAGCTAGTAAATTAGCCTGAAATAATTTGTTCAAAGTAAGTAGGCAGGGCTGGGCATGGTGGCTCACCCCTGTAATCCCAGCACTTTGGAAGGCCAAGGCGGGTGGGTCACCTGAGGTCAGGAGTTCGAGACCAGCCTGACCAACATGGCAAAACCCCGTCTCTACTAAAAATACAAAAATTAGCTGGGCGTGGTGGCACACACCTGTAATCCCAGCTACTTGGGGGGCTGAAGCAGGAGAATCACTTGAACCCAGGAGGCAGAGGCTGCAATGAGCTGAGATTACACCACTGCACTCCAGCCTGGGCAACAGAGCGAGACTCCATCTAAAAAAAAAAAAAAGTAAGTAGGCATGTTGCATCAGGTGAACTCCAAGAAACGTAATTTGGTTGAGGGAAAAAATAAGCTCATCAAAGTAGATGCAATTTTGGAGAGTCAGAGAGAGTTCTGAATGTTAAAAAGACAGCCAAATTATACTGTTCCAGTTAGTGTGAGCCTTACATCTCTGGTCATCTCAGTGGTTAAAATCCAGTTCTTCTTGAAATTCTTTTAAGTTTTAAGACTTCCTTTCTTTCATAGGGAAAGGCAAAGGTGATTCTGGTTAAAGCCGAAAAGCAGCAGTGGGTTTGATGTTTAACTGCTCTTAGCTCACTTTCCAGGCAACTCTAGAAGACATATATATATATTTGCATTTAAAATATATATATATTTGCATTTTAATCATACATTTTTAAAAGGAGAAAGGATCCTTTTGTTCACGTTACAAGTGTGTCTTCATCTCTTCCCTTAGGAAATGTCTGGAAGGCAAATAGAAGGAGATGCTACCATGTGAAGCAGATCCCGCTGTCAAACCCAGAGGGTTCAACAGTTTAGGAAGAAATCTTGCTTGAAGGAAGAAATTCCAAGTGCCTTTCAAAGTTAATGACTATTAGCACGATTTTCTTTCTTGCGATCACACGGATACAATGATAAAGCAATGGCCTGGCATAGTGGCTCCTACCTGTAATCTTAGTACTTTAGGAGGCTGAGGCAGGAGGATCCCTTGAGGCCAGGGATTCGAAACAGCCTGAGCAACACAACCAGATCCTGTCTCTACTTTAAAAATAAATAAATAAACAAAACTAAAAGATAAAAATTAATTCAAAAATTATGAAGCAAGACTAGCAAGGCTGATAATTTACCCACACTGTGTCCTATTAAGGATGCTTTTGACTACAAGTATCAGATATTCATCTCAAGTAGATTTGAATTAGAGAGCTTATTATCTCATATAACAAAAAGGGTGAAGGGATGATGGTCCATTTAGTAGTCTGCCTCCTCAAGGACCCAGGTTTCTTCTAGTTTCCCTGATAGCCCTCAGTTAACTCCTCTCATGGTTCCAAGCTGTCTGCCACAGTTCCAGTCATGACTCGCATCAGAATAGAGACTGTTTCTTCCACATGTGTCTCTTCTTTTCTTTTCTTTCGTTTTTTTAAATTTTTTTTATAGCGATAGGATCTCACTCTGTTGCTCAGGCTGAAGTGCAGTGGTGCAATCATAGCTCACTGCAGCCTCAAACTCCTGGGGTCAAGCAATCCTCCCACTTCTGCCTCCTGAGTAGCTGGGACTACAGGTGTGCACTACCATGCCCAGCTAATATTTATTTATTTATTTATTTATTTATTTATTTATTTATTGCAGCCTTGGTATGTTGCTCGAACTGGTCTTGAGCTCTTGGACTAAGGTGATCCTCCCTCCTGGGCCTCCCAAAGGGCTCAGATTACAGGCATGTCTCCACACGCTGTATCTCTTCTTGTCAATGAGAAAAATCCTCCCAGATGCCCCATAGTAGAAGTCCAGTGTCTCATAGCCAGAATTGTTACACAATCCTTTGCCTAACTCCATCACTGACAAGGGAATGGGGCATGATGACATTTAGAATAATCAGTATGTGCTTCTGAGTCATGCAGGAGAGGGCCATTTTCCCTGAACAAATGACTGTACAGAAAGAACAAGAACACCTGAAACCAGGGGAACCAACAGTATCTGCAACATACTACATACAAAGCAGGTGTAGAAAACGTGAACTTTCTTCTTTGTCTGTAAATATCTTGCTCATGTGCCCTTGTCCCACTGATGTCAGGGGTGGAAAAATCCTAACTTAGAGTTAAGGTAACTTTGTTACTTCTAGTTCAAAACAGTCTCTCTTGTGCTGGTTCAATTTCTTTGGGATAAATATTCAATCCAATTCAAGGTTCAAATTCTCTACCAGGGCCATCTCTCTCTTGTCGAGGGTTGGTTCCTCATTCTCCATCTCGAGATGGTATGGCATCTAGGTCCTCAGAAAAGCCTACACTTACTTCCTCCTGATGATGGTGCAGGACCCACATATGCCCCCCTGTGCTGTCTCCTGGACCTTCAATACTCTCTGCAGAAATGTCCTTCGTCCTGCCCGATCACTGAGACTTCTGCTGGCCTCTGATGCTGGTGATACAGGAGTTAAGAAGAAATTATTTAGGCAGACAGCGAGGGTAAGGAAGTCCTCAGAAAGGTTTCCTTTTAATGAAAAGCAGCCCCCAAATCATTTCTTTTCTAACAAACAGCAGCCTGTAAAATTGAGCTACAGACGTAGAAGCTTGCACGGGTGAATGCGGCAACTGTGTCAATAGGAAAAGGCTACCTGGGACTAGGCGTGTTCAAAATGGCGGCTCCTTCTTGCCTTTCCCTTTCCAACCACGTGTGCAGTAGGGGACAGACAACATGGTGCCGGCCAAGTGGAAAGCGCATTTGCATAATAAGATTAGGGTGGTGTGGCCAGCTTCCCTGCACGCTATGTAAACCTCACACCTGGTCCAACCAATCTGTGGGCCCCTTGTGAACCAGACACTGCCTTCTTAAGCCTGTCTATAAGATCTGGTGCACTCCATCCTGGATCAGAAGTCCCACTGGGGCGCCCCTCTCTCTCCTGCTCTTACCCTTTCTCTTTCTTTTGCCTATTAAACTTCTGCTCCTAAACCCACTTGTGTCTGCAAACTCGATTTCGTTGGCATGAGACAACAAACCTCCAGTATTTACCCCCGACAATGACACCATTTCACTGGTGGCCACAACTGGTAGATGCTCAGATCTCCTAGTTGGGTTGTGCCATTGGGTGGCTGGGCCAGGACCCTCTGCTGGGTAAGTCCCACCTTAACTTTCACTGGCTCCATGGATCCCTCTGAGATTTGGTTGTGACTTCCTTTCAATCTCCCTAGCCTCGGCAGTCCATCCTGTAGCTCTTGACTACACAGTTATGTTGCCTTTATAATAAAAAGACAGGTTGGGTGCAGTGGCTCACACCTGTAATCCTGACATGTTGGGATGCCAAGGTGGGAGGAGTGCTTGAAGTCAGGAGTTCAAGATCAGCCTGGGCAACATAGTAAGATCCTCGTCTTTACAAAACAATATATATACATATATATGTATTTTGAGACAGAGTTTCACTCTTGTTGCCCAGGCTGGAGTGCAATGGCATGATCTCGGCTCACTGCAACCTCCACCTCCCAGGTTCAAGCGATTCTCTGCCTCAGCTTCCTGAGTACCTGGGATTACAGGCATGTACCACCACGCTTGGCTAATTTTGTATTTTTAGTAGAGACGGGGTTTCTCCATATTGGTCAGGTTGGTCTGTAATTCCCGATCTCAGGCTTTGGCCTCTCAAAATGCTGGGATTACAGGCGTAAGCCACCGTGCCCGGCTACAAAAAATATTTTTTAAACTAGCTGGGCATGGTGGCGCAAGCCTGTAGTCCCAGCTACTCAGGAGGCTGTGGCAGGAGGATCACTTGAGCTCTGGAGGTCGAGGCTGCAGTGAGCTGTGATCACACCACAGTACTTCAGCCTGGGTGACAGAGCAAGATCCTGTCTCAAAAAAAAAAAAAAAAAAAAAAAGGCCAGGTGCTGTGACTCACGCCTGTAATCCCAGCACTTTGGGAGGCCTAGGTGGGCAGATCACGAGGTCAAGAGATCGAGACCATCCTGGCTAACACAGTGAAACCCTGTCTCTACTAAAAATACAAAAAAATCAGCCGGGTGTGGTGGCGGACACCTGTAGTCCCAGCTACTCGGGAGGCTGAGACAGGAGAATGGCGTGAACCCGGGAGGCAGAGCTTGCAGTGAGCCGAGATTGCACCACTGCGCTCCAGCCTGGGTGACAGAGCAAGACTCCGTCTCAAAAAAAAAAAAGAAAAAGAAAAACAAAGACAGCTAGTACATTCAATTACTTTCTCTGTCTCTCTTGGTGATGGTGGAGGGGAGTGCTGGAGGTATTCTCAGACACTCAGGAATTGACAGAGACCCAAGATACCAGCGGAAGCCCTCTACATAAACACACGACACCACCGACGTTCCTCTAATGCAGTCACTCCATGCTGGTGCAGGGCTTCCGATGACTCATTTGCATCCCAGAGTCTCAAATGCGGATTGGGGCCCATACCCCACTGCTTGAGGATTTCCCCATATGCCTCTAGTTTTTGCCACTACACATTCTCACCCCACCCAGCAGGAGTTTTGATCCAGAGGGAGGGAGACAGGACACACTTACCTGACCCTTGTCCTTCCTCTCTCTCTCTCTCCCCCAATCTCTCTCTCTTACACACACAGACACACACACACACACACACTTATATCAAAAACTTTAGAATCAAAAAGCTCACTGCTGTTTCAAAGACAAATACTACAAGTTCAAAAATATATAGGCCAAGTGTAATGGCTCATGCCTGTAATCCCAGCACTTTGGAAGGCCAAGGTCGGCGGATCACTTGAGATCAGGAGTTCAGCACCAGCCTGGCCAACACGGTGAAACCCCGTCTCTGCTCAAAATACAAAAATTAGTATTTTTAGTGGTGTGGTGGCACAAGCCTGTAATTCCAGCTACTCAGGAGGCTGAGGAGTGAGAATTGCTTTAACTGGGGAGGTGAGGGTTGCAGGGAGCCGAGATCACACCACTGCACTCCAGCCTGGATGACAGAGTGAGACTCTGTCTCAAAATAAATACATAGACTCCAACTAGATTCCCCTTCAATGCATTTGTTTGGGGGTGTCTGATCACCACACACAGGTTCTGTCTGCACCTGTAACATAAACTTACAGGTCAGAAAGACACTGACTCTTTGGAGTGTCTTTGGAGACAAAAAAAACACTCTGAGTGAGAATCACAGCTCCCGTATTCTGCTTTGACTTGAAACTATGAGCTCAGTTTTGGGTGAGATACTGAAGATGTCATGGGAGAGAAAGCATTCATTGGTATGGGCAAAGCAATAAAAGAAAGCTCTAGGAGTCAACTAAGTGGGATACGAAAGAAAACTACCAGAAATGGTGATTAGCTCATCTATCATCAGAAGGAATCAGCTCATCATTTCAAAAAAATAAAACAAATAAAAATTGGGCCATAATTAGGTCCAATTAACTCATCCTTCAAACACATTCTCTATAGTGGACATCTGTTGTTTTGGCTGCCTTTCGGGTAATTACAAGCCAGTTTCCCTTTGGAGGAACATCCCTCCCCCAAATGTCTGCCATATAATTGATTGGGAATGACCCCATCCCTAACTCCAGGAATGGGTATCAACTCCCTTAAGTCAATCAGCTAATCAGTCTAATCCCCCAAGCCGCAGTTTAAAGATACACACATAACCAGTTAGAGCCAATGAGATTCAAGGGGGGTGCATGGAAGAAAAGACGTCACTCTTCTTCTGAATATGTAGCCACCATCTTGTTTCCATTGTAGAGGCAGCCTAAGGATGAAGCCAACCTATGGCAGAAGGCAGTGACAAAGGAGGGTCACACTGCTTGAGGCTGAATGTCGATTAACTTCTCAGTACTATGAGCCAATACTGACCTAAGTGCTTGGGACACATATCATTTGCACAACCCAGTGAGAGGTAGGGTATTACCCCATTCTACAGGAAACCTGGCACACATATAAATTAAGAGGACTGTCTAGTGTCACAAAAGCCAGGATTTGCAACCAATCATCTTGGATGCCAAAGCCCTGGCTCTTAATCATTCTGCATGCTTATATAATCCTCACAATAAACTAAAACTCAGAGCGTTTAGGTAACATGTCCAAAGTCACACAGAAGGAGATACATGATGGAGCTGTGATTGTCATTCAGAATTTTTTGTCTCCAAAGTCTGCATATTCTACTTTAACATCAAACTATGAGCTCATTTTGGGGTCAGGTAGAGCCAATGAGAAGGTTGACACGTGTGTTTTTTTGTTTGGTTTGGTTTGGTTTTTTTGAGATGGAGTCTCGCTCTGTCGCCAGGCTGGAGTGCAGTGGTGCCATCTCGGCTCACGGCGCCATCTCGGCTCACTGTAACCTCCGCCTCCCAGATTCAAGAAATTCTCCTGCCTCCGCCTGCCGAGTAGCTGGAACTACAGGCACATGCCACCATGCCCGGCTAATTTTTGTATGTTTAGTACAGATGCGGTTTCGCCATGTTGGCCAGGATGGTCTGGATCTCTTGACCTCATGATCCGCCCTGACACATGCTTTTAAGAGCAAGGTTCCAGAGCCCATGAGGCTGGTGTACTAACAGTCAATAAATTTCAGATGCCTCTATATCTTGTTCTTTTTTATTTTTATTTTATTTTTTATTTTTTGATGTCACCTTGCTTCCAGGCTGGAGTGCAGTGGTGGGATCTCAGCTCACTGCAACCTCCGCCTCCCAAGTTCAAGTGATTCTCCTGCCTCAGCCTCCCAAGTAGCCTGGGATTACAAATTTGAGCCACCATGCCTGGCCTCTATATATCTTACTCTTAAACTCACCTACTTCTATGGTATAGGAAGAGGGACAATAAAGATAATGATAACCTAGCTATGCATAAACAGAAACCCAGCTAGATTTTTTTCCCTACTTGGAGGGTCTTTTGGATACCACTAGCCCTCCCCTTAAATCCATTCCCCGGCCAGGCGCGGTGGCTCAAGCCTGTAATCCCAGCACTTTGGGAGGCCGAGACGGGAGGATCACGAGGTCAGGAGATCGAGACCATCCTGGCTAACACGGTGCAACCCTGTCTCTACTAAAAAATACAAAAAAACTAGCCGATCGACGTGGCAGGCGCCTGTAGACCCAGCTACTGGGGAGGCTGAGGCAGGAGAATGGCGTAAACCCGGGAGGCGGAGCTTGCAGTGAGCCGAGATCCGGCCGCTGAACTCCAACCTGGGCAACAGATGGAGACACCATCTCAAAAAAAAAAAAAAAAAAATACATTCCCTTCTTTCTGGGTATGGAGGTGAACTACAATTCCCAGCATCCCTTGCAGTTAGGTGTTTAGTGATTTAGTCCTTGCCAAAGGGATTCAAGTGGAAGTGGTGCATGTCTAGGCCTATGAAGTGGGCATGGCTCCTCCATGTTCTTTCTCTTTCCCACTGGTTGGAACCCTCACCATGCAGATGATGTTAACGCACTGGTATGTAGCAAAGCAACACGATGAAAGGACCTGGGTCCCTGAAAGACTATGTGGATTAGGGCCACTTCAGTGATCTCAACTGCTAACCTCAGCACAGTTACATGAGAGGGAAAAAAACACTTTATTCTTTAAGCCGTGTGTTGTTGGATACTTTTGTTATGGCCGTTTAGCATTTTTACACTAAGACAAGGCTCTAGAGGTCTTGGAGAAGAATTAGTCATGTTATGGGTGAGCTCAAGGGAAGTAACTACACACAGCTCCCTATCTCAGGTTAAAAGCCACAGAATCTCGTGCCTCTTTGTTATTCTCTCAACATGAAAGCTCACTGCGGTGAATGAATAAAGCCAGCAATGGGTCAGGGGCTAAGGCAAGCTGCAGAGACTGTAAGGCATGGAGCCAGCATCTGTAACAGACAGTATAGAAAGTATGCCACATAGCTTAGGAGAGTTTCCTAAAATCCTGGTGCTGTGAGCAGAACCTTTGAGACTCAAAACATCTGTTACATGAAGACCAAAAATGAGGGACTCTTCTGCCGGGAGGAAGCATCAGAAAATATTACTTTGATGGTGCCTTGGTCATTTTGAGCTGTTATAACAAGATACCCTAGACTGGGTGGCTTAAACAACGAACATTTATTTCTCATAGTTCTGGAGGCTGGGAAGTTCAAGATCAAGGCATGGGCTCATTCTGTGTCTAGCGAGGGCTCTCCTTCTGTTTTGCAGAAGGCCACTTCCCATTATACCTGCATATGAACAGAGAGACAGAGAGAGAGAGAGAGAGAGAAAGCTCTCCTGTCTCTTAACATCATTAATCTTATCACAAGGACTCCAACTTCATATCTAATCACCTCCCAAAGACCCTATCTCCACATACCATCACATTAAGGATAAGGGTTTCAACATATGAATTTTGGGAAGACACAAGCATGCAATTCATAACAATAGGGTTTCTTGGGGGAAAAAAATCAACATCAAATAGTAACTCACTGTAAGTCATAGATTAGAACTTCTCTATCTCTGATAGTGCTGGTGCTCAGAAATCACCATTTGATGAACTGATTTCCTGAGTATAATAATGTAGTCACAATCCCTTTGAGCAGATACATATTACTCATGGGCAAGGGTATAGGGAAATAAATCACCTTGTACTCTGATGCTGAGGATGTTAGGGAAGTACCACAATCCAGTGTTTAAGAGTCAGGACCCAGAAGCCAGCATTACCACCTACTAGTTCTGCAACCTGAGTCTCTGAGGCGAACACAGCTTCCTCATCCATAAAACAGGGATGATGATAATGATAGCAGTATCTATTGCATACCATTATTATGAGGATACAAAATTCTTACAATAGTGCCCGTCCTATAGTAAGCCCTATGGAAATGTTTGTTACATAAATGTTGATACCACCTTCCAGGATGGGATTTGATAATATGCATTAAAAAAAAGCCTTGACCCAGCAATTATGCATCAAAGGATTTTTCCTAAAGACATCATCATGGGACATGTGCAAAGATTTATCTTCAAAGAGGCTCATTGCCGTATTAAGTGACCATCAACAGGGGCCTGGCTAAATAAATGATGGGACAGGGCAGCCATATTTTATGCAAAGGATTGAATTGCTGAACACCTCTCATAATACAATATCTCACATTATGCAAGATTAAACGTCCTACAGAAAATCAATGCAAGGCAGGATTCACATTTTATCAAATTTTGCCCATAAAGTCAGATTTAATTAATATTTTATATCCTACTATTTCACACTGTGTAATTCAAATTTGCATTAAATGTAACCTGACTGTATATTTATTGTGGAACTACGCAAAAATTTATGTTGCAGAAGAATAAGCAACAGCTGAGGATGACATCCGTGATATATCCATTTTTAAAAGTGTGACCCCATTTTTACGAGATAGATATTTTTAAAAGACTGGAAAAATATACAGCAAAATTTCACATGTGCTAGGTTACCTGTAATTGTTGTTTCCTTCTGTTTCTTTGCCTCCAGTTTCTAATGCCCCAAAGGAACATGTATTATTTTTATAATAAGAATAAAGGGGCACAGTGGCTTATGCCTGTAATCCCAGCACTTTGGGAGGCTGAGGCAAGCGGATCTCCTGAGGTCAGGAGTTCGAGACCAACCTGGCCAACATAGTGAAACCCCTTCTCTAATAAAAAAAAAATATATAAAAATTAGCCGAGTTTGTGGTGGGCACCTGTAATACCTGTAGTCCCAGCTACTCGGGAAGCTGAGGCAGGAGAATCGCTTGAACCCCGAAGGTGGAGGTTACAGTGAGCCGAGATTGCCCCACTGCACCCCAGCCTGGGAGCCAGAGTGAGACTGTCTCAAAAAATAATAATACCAAGATAAAAATAATAAGAAAAATTAAATTAAATAAAAAGAAGATAATTCCGCCTTATCATAGAATGTCTACAACTTTAAGAAACTACTTGTTTTTCTCTAATACTTGAGCCCAGAGATAGACCTGGACAGAAAATGCCCATATGGCAGTGTTGACCAGAGCTCAGCCTCAGGCCCCATGAGCCCAACTCAGAGCCAATTAAATCTCTCAAAATGCAACAAAGGACACGTTAGAAACCAGATTACACTGAATGTAATCTGGTTTATACTTAACATGCCTATATGTGTTTCTTTTTTTCTTTTTCTTTTTTTTTTTTTTTGAGACCGAGTTTTGCTCTTGTTGCCCAGGCTGTAGTGCAATGGCTCAATCTTGGCTCACTGCAGCCTCCACCTCCTGGGTTCAAGTGATTCTCCTGCCTCAGCCTCCCGAGTAGCTGGGACTACAGGCACCCACCACTATGCCCAGCTAATTTTTGTATTTTTAGTAGAGACGGGGTTTTACCATGTTGGCCAGGCTCATCTTGAACTCCTGACCGCAGGTGATCTACTCGCCTTGGCCTCCCAAAGTGCTGGGATTACAGGCGTAATATGTGTTCCTTTTAAATTTTTTTGTAGAATTGAGGTATTGCCATGTTGTCCAGGCTGGTCTCAAACTCCTGGGCGCAAGTGATCCTTCCACCTCAGCCTCTCAAAGACCTGGGATTACAGAAGTGAGCCTTGTCACCAGCCCATATGTGATCTTTTGACATTTGACAATATCTTTAAACAAAACAAGAAGGAGGCCACTTTGGTGACTCAAAAAAAGAGCAAATAACACTAACAAACCCATCTTCTAGCTCATTTTCCCCAACCATAACTGGCACAGTCTATGTAAGGTGGAAATGAGCAGAAAAGCTTACTGTTTGTTCACTTCCTCCTTTCCCAGGGAAAGGGTAGGTGGAGATGTGGGAAGTAGTGGAGACCCAAGGGAATCCAGGAGCCTAAAGGACTGCCCTCTGTCCTGTGGCTGGTAGATAGTGGTGTTAATTCTCATTCATGGCCTTACAGGCCTCACCCCTCCTCACACCAGCTATTTGGAACCCACTTGAAGTTTTCGGGTTTTGTTTTGAACAAACACTCTGCTAAGTAAACACATTCATATGGATTACCAGGTTTAACCATCACAAAAAGCCTATGAATTCAACACTATTATTTTCCTAATCTTAGAGTTTAGAAGCTGTACAGAGGCTAGGAACTGGGGCTCTGATTTGAATCCTGGATCCACCACTATGTAATCTTTAGCAAATTACTTAACCTTCCCATGCTACTTCCTTCAGTTATCTCATCTGCAAAATCATGATGATAGTAACAGCACCCACATGGTTTTGTTGTAAAGTTTTTAGAACAGTGACTGGTGGACAGGTGCAGTGGCTCACCCCTGGAATCCCAGCACTTCGGGAGGCCAAGGCAGGAGACTTGCTTGAGGCCAGAAGTTTGAAACCAGCCTGGGCAAGATAGCAATACCTGTCTCTACAAAAAAAAAAAAAAACTAAATTAGCCAGGCACTGTGGTGAGCAACTGTAGTCTCAGGAGGCTAAGGCAAGAGAAACACTTGAGCCCAGGAATTTCAGGCTGCAGTGAGCTATGATCATGCCACTGCACTCCAGCCTGGGCAACAGAGCAAGACCTTGTCTCCAAAACAAAACAAAAAAGAACAGTTCCTGGAGCGGAACTAGTGCTTACTATAAATTTGTAGTGAGTGGCACAAGGTCAGACATAACCAGTTCCATGCACATTTGTGTCTTTCCACAAGGTCAGACAGGGTTACCTTGATTAGGTAAACACAAGGTTACCTTAATTAGGTGAACTTAATCAAGGTAACCACTTGGTTACCTTGTAGATTAAGGAAGTAACTTAAGGAAATCACAAGATTTCCTTGATTAGATCAACTTTTACTGATGTTATTTCAATCATGGGGTTCCCAAGCAGGCAATTCTCCTTAGTACTTCCCATTCACTCAGTACTCAGAACTGTGTGCACATGGCTCAAGCCAATCCACAAGTCAGTCAATATTGCAAATCACACATAGGAGTATACTTAATCAGTCTATAAATGTTGTAGATTAAAATTTCACATGAAACAGAGAAGCATTTAACACAAGAGAAAAGGGAGTAGGAAAAGGAGTTAATGAACCAGGTCAAGGAGAGTGATGTGGACAATTAGAGTGTCCTGGGATGATCTGGATGGTTGTCAATGTCTTGCAAGGAGAGCAAGATATTGTCTCCTTGATTTGGGCAGGATCTTTGGGGGCAAATGCCAGGTGCTGCTCATGAGTGAAAACAAGACAGGGTCTGCCAAGATGGCCATGTCCAGTTGATAAAGTTCTGCTCACTTTATGACCTTTGAGTCCTCTGGTGAGAACTGATAGTAAAGGGTGATGCCCTTATCTGGTTGGTGTTGTCTCTGTTGATTAGGAGAACATCTGGACCCTGTTGCCTTAATGTGTTTTGAAATGTAACCTGGACTTTTTTTCTAAGGTGGAATCACTTATGTCAAGGGTGCTCCATACAGCATTCGTTATTAAAACAGATGAGGAAATGTGGCCTCAGACAGCATAGTATCTTGCCCACAGTTACAAAGCCAAGTATTGGATGCAAGATCTGTTTGCGGTTCCTTGAGATTCTCATAACTGTGGGTTTATAGCTTTTCATATAATTTGAAAAGTGTTCAGTTGTTATTTTTTCAAATACATTTTCTATTCCCCTTACTTCTCACCTCTCCTTCAGGGACTCCAAGTATACATATATTAGATCACTTGATGTTGACCACACTTTATCATGGCTGGTTTTTTTTTGTTTTGTTTTGTTTTGTTTTGTTTGGGCTAGTTTTTATTTTTTAGTTAGGGGGAGGGCTGAGACAGAGTCTTGCTCTGCTGCTCAGGCTGGAGTGCAGTGGTACAATCTCAGCTCACTGCAACTGCCACCTCCCAGATTCAAGTAATTGTCTGCCTCAGCCTCCTGAGTAGCTGGGACTACAGGCACATGCCACCACGCCTGGCTAACTTTTGTGTTTTTTTAGTAGAGAAGGGTTTTTGCCACGTTGGCAAAACCAGCCTGATCTTGAACTCCTGGCTTCAAGTAATCTGCCTGCCTCAGCCTCCCAAAGTGCTGGGATGACAGGCGTGAGCCACTGCAAAGAACAGAGGCTCTGTTCTGTGTGTGTGTGTGTGTGTGTGTGTGTGTGTGCCTTTTTTTTTCTTTAGTCTTCTTTCTCTGTGTCTGAATATTTCCCATAGCCTATGTATTCATAGTGTCTGATCTGCTATTTGCTCCACTGTCGTACTGTCATCTCTTGAAGTTTAACTGGATCTTTTTTCTCTGTCTCCTGTATCTCTCATTAACTTGCTCAGGCCTCCATCTTCTTGAGTATATTTCTTTTTTTTTTTTTTTTTTTTTTTTTTTTTTTTTTTTTTTTTGCCTCTAAACTGAAAGTGGCTTTATTCAGGATTTGAATAAAGCCTGTCTCCAACTGTCTCAAGAAAATAGGGACTAATTGTAAGAGTCCATGTGGTTGGTGCTGGAAACAAGACAGCTCTGAGGCCTGGGGAGTCCTCTCTATCTCTCTCCTGGAAAGCCCAGCCCCCCCGCCCCCTTCAGGAGTCTCTGCTCTTTCTGTGCATCTATTCCCTGTGTAGAGCATATTTCTAATAGATGTTTTAATATCCTTGTCTACTAATTCTAACATCTGTAACATCTCTGGGTCTGTTTCTATTGAGTGATTTTTTTTTCATGATTGTAGGTCCTATTTTTCTGCTTCTCTGCATGCCTGGTAATTTTTTACTGGACGTCAAACATTATGAATTCTACATTGCTGAGTGCTGACATTTTTTATATTCCTATAAATATTTGGCAGTTTTCTTTTAGCATGCATTTAAGTTATGGGAAACAGTATGAAACTTTCAAGGCTTGCTTTTCAGACTGTCAGCCAGGTCCAAAACAGCCTCTAGTCTAAAGTTAATTTGGCCACCAGTGGGACAATATCCTTCTCAGGACTCTGCTCAATGTCTCATATATTAGGAGGCTGATATGGTTTGGATATGTGTTTCCTCCAAATCTAACATTGAAATGCAATCCCCAGTGTTGGAGGTGTTTGAGTCATGGGGACAGATCCCTCACAAATGGCTTGGTGCCCTCCCCATGGTAATGAATAAGGTCTCACTCTGTTAGTTCATGCAGAAGCTGGTTGTTTAAAGGCACCTGGCATCTCCTCCTCTCTCTCTTGCTCCTTCTCTCACCATGTGACACACCTACTCCCCTTTCACCTTCTGCCATGACTGAAAGCTTCCTATCACCAGAAGCTGAGCAGAGGCTGGTGCCATGCTTATACAGCCTGCAGAATCCTGAGCCAAATAAACCTCTTTTCTTCATAAATTACCCAGCCTCAGGTATTCCTTTGGAGAATGCAAAATGGACTAATGGAGAGGTCTTTCCTTTCTAGTCAGTAAGAACACAATTCCCGATCCTATGTGAGCTCCACCTGGTCCTTCTTGGTGGTCTTTCCTTAGCCTCTGGGAGTTTCTTCACGGCATGTACTGATCTGTACTTAGCTAAAGAATGGAGGGGAGCCCTCTAAACAGCTCCAAAATCCTCTCTGTGTGGTTCACTCCCTCTGCCTTGGCCTCCCCAGACTCTCAACTCAGGGACACTGTCGTATTCTGTTGTGTTTCTCCTCTCTGCATTGAGGCCTGTGGCCACCACAAGACTTAGCTATTTCCCTTCTTTCAGGATCTCTGTATTGTGCTATCTGTGGTTCAATGTCCAGAAATTGTTGTTTCACATATGTCATCAGGTTTTTGAGTTATTTAAAGCCATTAAAAGTTATTTAAAGCTATATAAAAGTTATTTCAAGCTATTAAAGAGAGTAAATCTGGTCCCTCCCAGTCTGCCATGGTTGGAAACTGAAGTCTCTGAAGCCAGGATCTGAACCCAGGGAGACTGACTCCTCAGCTTTCTCCCCATCCCTTATCAATCCTTCAGTTCCTTCTTGTGTTCATTCAAATGTCACCTCACTACTGCAGCCCCAGCTGCACTCCCTGTCCTCCCTGTTTCCCTCCAAGGAATGAAAGCTCCACAAGGGCAGGGACTTTTGCTTTTGATCCTAAAGACTGAGGCCAGGTGCGGTGGCTCACACCTGTAATCTCAGCATTTTGAGATGCCAAGGCAGGTGAATCACCTGAGGCCAGGAGTTTGAGACCAGCCTGGCCAAAATGGCGAAACTCAAAATACAAAAAAATTGCCACATGTGGTGGCACATGCCTGTAATCCCAGCTACTCAGGAGGCTGAGGCACAAGAACTGCTTGAACCAGGGAGGCAGAGGTTGCAATGAGCCAAGATCATGCCAGTGCACTCCAGTCTGGGTGATAGAGTGAGACTCTGTCTCAAAAAAAAAAAAAAAAAAGACTGAGGCTTTGGTCCCATTCCCCTAGGACCCTGAACTGCATGCTAGTACAAAATCTTGAGCTTATGACATATTCAATATATGATTTTTAAATGAATACATAACATCCTCTGCTCTCCATGTTAACACACAGGTCAGGTTTACCTAGTGTAAGCAGACAGGGAGGGTCTCCAGAGATTACAGGAATTTAATGAACTTGAGCAATCAGCCTGTTTTATAGCCTCCTGCCCTGGAGTCTTTTTCTTCCTACACCTTGTATGGAATGAAGTCACCTAATTGGTTAAAACCAGCTCCTGGCAGACTCCCACAACTTAAAGGTGAACGCAAGTGAACATTCCTCATTACCATGCTAAAGTCTCCACTCCCAGAGGTGCTATAGCTTCATTACCTTAACATGCAAGCTATGTGCTGGCATGATGGCTCACCACATCTGCACAACTGAGACCCAACTACACACAATGATGCATCCTCTCCCTTCTCTACCCACCCCATAAGACCCGCCTATCACTTTCCCTTGGGAAGACACTGCTTTAGAGAATACTCCCAGTGTTTTCCTTTACTTGTATCAAGTAATAAAACTCCTATTGATCCAAACCTACATCCCTATAAAGAGTCTTTGTTCTCTACCGGCAGGATTTGATGGCGTGATGTCTCACAGAACGTTCTCTGCTCCCAGACATGGGTGCCTCGGAAGCACAGCAGCAGGCATTGCGGGAAGGTCAAGAGCTTCCCTAAGGATGACCCATCTAAGCCGGTCCACCTCACAGCCTTCCTGGGATACAAGGCTGACATGACCCACATCGTGCAGGAAGTCGACAGGCCAGGATCCAAGGTGCACAAGAAGGAGGTGGTGGAGGCTGTGACCATTGTGGAGACGTCCATGGTTGTGGGCATTGTGGGCTACGTGGAAACCCCTCGAGGCCTCCAGACCTTCAAGACTGTCTTCGCTGAGCACATCAGTGATGAATGCAAGAGGCATTTCTATAAGAACTGGTATAAATCTAAGAAGGAGGCCTTTACCAAGTACTGCAAGAAATGGCAGGATGAGGATGGCAAGAAGCAGCTGGAGAAGGACTTCAGCAGCATGAAGAAGTACTGCCAAGTCATCCGCGTCATTGCCCACACCCAAATGCGCCTGCTTCCTCTGTGCCAGTAGAAGGCCCACCTGATGGAGATCCAGGTACATGGAGGCACCGTGGCCGAGAAGCTGGACTGGGCCCGTGAGAGGCTCGAGCAGCAGGTACCTGTGAACCAAGTGTTTGGGCAGGATGAGATGATCGACGTCATCAGGGTGACCAAGGGCAAAGGCTACAAAGGGGTCACCAGTCGTTGGCACACCAAGAAGCTGCCCCGCAAGACCCACTGAGGCCTGCGCAAGGTGGCCTGTATTGGGGCATGGCATCCTGCTCGTGTGGCATTCTCTGTGGCACGTGCTGGGCAGAAAGGCTACCATCACCGCACTGAGAGCAACAAGAAGATCTCTAAGATTGGCCAGGGCTGCCTTATCAAGGACGGCAAGCTGATCAAGAACAATGCCTCCACCGACTATGACCTGTCTGGCAAGAGCATCAACCCTCTGGGTGGCTTTGTCCACTATGGTGAAGTGACCAGTGACTTTGTCATGCTGAAAGACTGTGTGGTGGGAACCAAGAAGTGGGTGGTCACCCTCCGCAAGTCCTTGCTGGTGCAGACGAAGCCACGGGCTCTGGAGAAGATTGACCTTAAGTTCGCTGACACCACCTCCAAGTTTGGCCATGGCCTCTTCCAGACCATGGAGGAGAAGAAAGCATTCATGGGACCACTCAAGAAAGACCGAATTGCAAAGGAAGAAGGAGCTTAATGCCAGGAGCAGATTTTACAGCTGGTGGGGTCTCAATAAAAGTTATTTTCCATTGAAAAAAAAAAAAGAGTCTTTGTTACTTGCCTGGTGAAGAACCCCAGTTTTTTTTTGCTTTGTTTTGCTTTGTTTTGTTTTGTTTTGTTTCGTTTTCGGGGGAATGGAATCTTGCTCTGTCACCCAGGCTAGAGTGCAGTGACGCAATCGTGGCTCACTGCAAGCTCCGCCTTCCATGTTCACACCATTCTCTTGCCTCAGCCTCCCGAGTAGCTGGGACTACAGGCACCCGCAACCACACCCAGTTAATTTTTTGTATTTTTAGTAGAGACGGGGTTTCACCGTGTTAGCCAGGATGGTCTCAATCTCCTGACCTCATGATCCGCCCACCTCGGCCTTCCAAAGTGCTGGGATTACAGGCGTGACCCACCTCGCCTGGTCAAGAACCCCAGTTTTTTAGAACAACATTAGCATCTGTGCTCTGGAAAACATCCCACAATGGGCAAAGCAAGGACAGATTCTCCACTAAAAGAGAACAAAGCTCATTTCCCCAGAAGAGATTAAGTTGGAGCTGGACACAAATAGCCCTGGGCCTTACAGCCATCCTCCGACATTAGTCATGGAAGTAAGGTCACCCCGGAACACAGACGTTCAGAGCTCTAGAGCTCCACTGTCCATTGCAGTATCCACTGGGCACATGTGGCCATCATGCACTTGAAATGTGGTGAGTCTGCATTAAGTTGGGATCATTAGTATAAATTACACCCCAGTATTTTAAAAAAACTTTAGTATGGAAAAAGAAAGTAATGATGTTTGATATTGATAGCACATTGAAGTAACAATAGTTTAGTCATATTGGGTTAAATAAAACATGAAAATTGTCAGCCAGGTTCAGTGGCTCATGCCTGTAATTCCAACACTTTGGGATGCCAAGGCAGGCAGATCACTTGAGGTCAGGAGTTGGAGACCAGCCTGGCCAACATGGCAAAATCTCCTCTTTAATAAAAATACAAAAATTAGCTGGGCCTGGTGGCGGACACCTGTAATCCCAGCTACTCCAGAGGCTGAGACACAAGAATCGCTTGAACCCGTGGTAGGGGGGTGGAGGTTGCAGTGAACTGAGATTGTACCACTGCACTCCAGCAGCCTGGGCAATAGAGCAAGACTCCATCTCAAAAAAGAAAAAGAAAAAAGAAAATTGTCATGGGTGTCTCTTTACTTTTATTTTTTGGAGACAGAGCCTTGCTCTGTCTCCCAGGCTGCAGTGCAGTGGTGTGATCATAGTTCACTGCAACCTCAGATTCCTGGGCTGAATCCATCCTCCCACCTCAGCCAGCTGATTTTTTTTTTTTTTTTTTTTGAGACAGAGTCTCACTCTGTTGTCCAAGCTGGAGTGCAGTGGCACAATCTCGGCTCACTGCAACTTCTGCCTCCCGGGTTCAAGCGATTCTACTGCCTCAGCCTTCCAAGTGGCTGGGACTACAGGCACGCACCACCATGCCTGGCTAATTTTTTTGTATTTTTAGTAGAGACAGGGTATCACTATGTTGGCCAGGCTGGTCTCGAACTCCTGACCTCATGATCTGACCACCTCGGCCTCCTAAAGTGCTAGGCTTACAGGCGTGAGCCACCGTGCCTAGCCTCATTTTTATTTATTTATTTATTTATGTATTGAGACAGAGTCTCACTCTGTCGCCCAGGCTGGAGTGCAGTGGCACGATCTCGGCTCACTGCAGCCTCTGCCTCCTAGGTTCAAGCGATTCTCCTGCTTCAGCCTCCCAAATAGCTGGGACTACAGATGTACGCCACCACCGCTGGCTAATTTTTATATATTTTTAGTAGAGATGGGGTTTCACCACGTTGTCCAAGCTGGTCTCGAACACCTGAGCTCAGGCAATCTGCCCACCTCTGCCTCCAAAAGTGCTAGGATTATAGGCATAAGCCACCACACTGGCTATTTATTTATTTCTGTGGACACAGGGTCTCACCATTTTGCCTAGGCTCATCTTAAACTGGGCTCAAGCAATCTTCCACCTTGGCATCCCAAAGTGCTGAGATTACAGGCATGTCCCACCATGCCCAGTCTCTCTTTACCTTTCTAATGTGGCTAGCAGAAAGTGTAAAATTACATGTGTGGTTCACATGACATTCCTTTTGGGCAGCACTTCCCTGGAGGGGCAGTGTATCCCAGAAGGGCAGACCTGGGCTAGCCACAGAATCTTCAACCCTATCTCCAAGACTTGAGGCTGACAAGAAGTAGAACAAAGTGAAGGTGGAGGAGATGAAAAATGGGATACAGAGAAAGAGATGTGATACAGTCCATCTTTCTCTCTCTTTTTTAAAATATAGACTGGGTCTCACTGCGTTGCCCAGGCTGGTCTCAAACTCCTGACCTCAAGCAATCCCCCCCTCACCTCAGCCTCCCAAAGCACTGGGATTACAGGCACAAGCCACCATGCCTGGCCATCTCTTTTTATTTTTTAATTGTGATAAGAACACAAGGGCCATGTGCAGTGGCTCACACCTGTAATTTCAGCACTTTGGAAGGCCAAGGCAGAAGAGTGCGTGAGGCCAGGAGTTCAAGACTAGACTGGGCAGCATAGCAAGACCCCCATCTCTTAAAAAAAGAAAGAAAGAAAGAAAGAAATTCAAAAGAAAAAAGAACACAACATGACATCTCCTCTCTTAACAGATTTTTTAAGTGTCCGATACATTCCTGTTGACTATAGGTAAATGTCATACAGCAGATTTCTAGAGCTTATTCATCTTGCTTGACTGTAGCTTTCTGCCCATTGATTAGTAACTCCCCATTTCTCCCTCCCCCAGTCCCTAGCAACCACCATTCCACTCTTTGATTCCGTTCACTTGACTGTTTTAGATTCCTCCTATAAGTGGAATCATGCTCAGTACTCTGACGCCCCTTCCCGCTCACTCCTTCCCCACCCCGTCCTCCAGGCAACGCAACATGAGTCACCTACTCATTGCCTTAGGGAGAAAGTTGTCACCAGAAAACCAGAGAACAATGGAAGCAAACGCTTAGTTTTTAAAATCAAAAGTCAAAGACAAAGTCATAATCTAGCCTGGGTAAAACCCCCTTGATACATCAGTGTCGTGTGGGGAAAAAAAACTTAATAAAAACCCACAGGCTTTATCCATTTCCAATACCAAGAAGGCACCCTGGGGCAGAAACAGAGTTGAACTGGGAACCAAGTTGAGTGCTTGGTGAAAATCAAGTCTTCATGTACCATGACCCCCTCACCTGTGACTCCATCAGAAGGTCACATAGGCTGGGAGATAAAAGCCTAGCCTTGGCCAGGCACGGTGGCTCACTCCTGAAATCCTAGCATTTGGGGAGGCTGGGGTGAAAGGATTGCTTGAGTCCAGGAGACCAGCCTGGGCCACATAATGAGACCCCGTCTTTACTAAAAATACAAAAATTAGCTTGGCAAGGTCGTGGGCACCTGTAATCCCAGCTACTCAGGAGCTGAGCCACCAGAATCCCTTGAACCTGGGAGGCAGAGGTTGCAATGAGCCAAGATTGCACCACGTCACTCCAGCCTGAGTGACAGAGTAAGAATCCGTCTCAAAAAAAAAAAAAAATTATCTGGTCATAATGGTGCATGCCTATAGTCTCAGCTGCTTGGGAGGCTGAGGTGGGAGGATTGCTTGAGCTGGGAAGGTAGAGGTTGTAGTGACCCGAGATTGCATTACTGCACTTCAGCCTGGGCAACAGAGAGAGGAGAGGAGAGGAGAGGAGAGGAGAGGAGAGGAGAGGAGAGGAGAGGAGAGGAGAGGAGAGGAGAGGAGAGGAGAGGAGAGGGAGAGAGAGGAGGGGAGGAGAGGGGAGGGGAGGGGAGGGGAGAGGAGAGGAGAGGGAGAGAGAGGAGGGGAGGGGAGGGGAGGGGAGGGCAGAAAGGAAAAGAGAGAGAGAGAGAGGAAAGAAAAAAAGGAAAGAAAGAGAGAGAGACAGAGAGAGAGAAAGAAAGAAAGAAAAAGAAAGAAAGAAAGAAAGAAAGAAAGAAAGAAAGAAAGAAAGAAAGAAAGAAAGAAAGAAAGAAAGAAAAAGAAAGAAAGAAAGAAAGAAAGAAAGAAGAAAGAGAGAGAGAGAAAGAAAGAAAAAAGAAGAGGAAGGAAGGAAGGAAAGAGAAAAGGAGCGAAAGAGACAGAGAGAGAGAGAAAAGGAGAGAAAGAGAGAGAGGGAGAGAGAGAGAGAAAGAGAGAGAGAGGGAGAGCACCCAGCCTTGGAGCCTTGGAGCCAGACTCCTTCTGTTCAAATCCCCGCTCTGCCACGTACTGCTGCATGACCTTATGAAGCACCTTTGTTGTCTGGGGTAAATGCCTGAGGTTCGTCGTCTCATGTCAAGGAAATCGAGGACATGGACACACAAGAAGTGAGTTTAAGAGAAGAAGTTTAATAGAGAGAAAGAGAAAAGCTCTCTCTCCTGCAGAGAGAGGGGGCACCCAAGTGGGTCTTTTGGTTTTGCAGTGAAGTGCATGTGGGGGGAGGGGAGGGTTTATAGATTGCCGTGAGGAGGTGTTGTCTAATTTACATAGGGCCCAAAGATTGGTGGACCAGCTGTGATGTTTACATAGTGCGCAAAGAAGCTGGCCACCCCATCCTAATCTTCCATTATGAAAATGGCTTCTCTACCTGGCCGGTGTGATGTTGACTGTTCCTTACTGTACATGTGGTTGACAAAGAAAAGGGAAGATGGAGCATCCATGTTGAGCATGCCTGGCCACCAGGTAGCCTTTTCCTATTGGCACAGCTGCCAGCATTCACCCGTGCAAGCTTCCAGCTTGCTTATCTATGTCTGCAGCTTGATTTTACAGGCTGCTGTTTGTTAGAAAATAAATGATTTGGGGGCTGCTTTTTGTTAAAAGGGAAACCTGGCTGAGGACTTCCTTACCCTCACTATCTGCCTTAATCATTTCTTTTTATAGCGCCTGTATCACTTAGACCAACAGGGAGTAACTTTCTCCAAGCTCCTCAAAAGAAACGTAGAGGGTGGTGCTTAAAGTTGAGTCTTCGCTTCACTCTTACCTGGGGTCTATGTCCCATCATCTGAAAGACAATTCAGGGACCTTTGTTAAGGTGTTATCTTCAGTTTCTGTAGGGAAAGCAAGTATCTCCTGACTCTAACTTCCTTGGCTATTGTTTCAGGATGATTGCCTTTCTTGTTTAAGAAGTTACTTATTTAGGGCCAGGTGCATTGGCTCATGCCTGTAATCCCAGCACTTTGGGAGGCCGAAGTGGGCAGATCAAGAGGTCAAGAGATGGAGACCATCCTGGCCAACATAGTGAAACCCTATCTCTACTAAAAATACAAAAATTAGCTGGACATCATGGCACACCCCTGTAGTCCCAGCTACTCATGAGGCTGAGGCAGGAGAATCGCTTGAAGCCAGGAGGCAGAGGTTGCAGTGAGCCAAGAACACACCACTGCACTCCAGCCTGGCAACAGAGTGAGACAGTCTCAAAAAAAAAAAAAAAAAGAAGTTACTTATTTAGTTCTCAGGGCTAGCTAGGTGCCTGGAATTTCCCTTGAAGGAACTCAGAATTTTTCTTTATTTCCATTCTTAGGATCCACAGGCCCCTACAAAAGGGGGTCCTCACCCTGTCTCAGTTTCACATCATGCAGTGCATCAGATGGACCTCAAGCATTGATCGGGGCATATGCATGAGCATAGCTTCTCTGGGTTTTTTGTTTTCACTTTTTTATTTTTTGAGACAGAGTCTCACTCTGTGATCCAGGCTGGAGTGCAGTGATGCGACCTAAGCTCACTGCAGCCTGGAAGCCCTGCACTCAAGTGATCCTCCTGCCTCAGCCTCCCAAGTGGTCCCCCTGCCTCAGCCTCAGCCATGCACCACCATGCCTGGATAATTTTTTCATCTTTTGTAGAGATGGGGGAGAGTCTCACTATGTTGCCCAGGCTGCTCTTTAACTCAAGTGGTCTCCCACCTCGGCCTCCCAAAGCACTAGGATTACAGGGGTGAGCCACCACACCTGCCCCTGATTCGACTTTCCAGCCCTGCTAGAAAGCACCGCACTTCCCTGAATAGAATAGCCTAGGCCTGGCTCCATGGTGGCAGCTGCACCACTCCAGGGATGCACCATGCAACTGTACTCAATTGCATGCTTCAGACTGTGCTCTGTGAGCACCATTGACCTGGTCTGCAACCTGAATGGTGCTCCCTCGAGTTACGCAGTGCGGCAGTCCTGTGTTCCCTGGGGACCCTCAAGCCTCCTGGATCAATGCTCACTACCTTTCTCTGCCATCAGCATTTATTGTTCAGTGACCCAAGTGGTATATGGCAGTGGTTCTCAAACGTTGGTATGCATTGGAATCACGACAGACTGTGAGGCACCATCCCCACAGTTTCTCATTCAGTAAGGTCTGGATGAAGGCCCAAGACTTTGCATTTCGTAGCACATTCCCAGGGGAGGCTGATGCTGCTGCTGGCCCAGGGGTCACACTTTGAGAAACACTGGTGTAGTGAGTGCTGTTGGTGCCTCACAGGGACCCTCTTCCCAGCTGGTGTATCCATCCCCAGATACCCGGAGCACTGGCTGCTAATGGCTCACAGCTGTTTCCTCTCTAGAGCACTGCCTGGTACAGGTTGAGTTAATTGTATGCCCCTAAAATTCCAGCGTTAAAGTCCTAACCCTCAATATCTTAGAATGTGACCTTATTTGGAAAGAGGGCCTCTAAAGAGGTAATTCACTTAAATGACATCATTAGGTCTTTAGGGCCCTGATCCAATATAACCACTGATAGAGTTTGGATATTTGTCTCCTCCAAATCTCATGTTGAAATGGGATCCCCAGTGTTGGAGGTGGGGCCTAGTGGGAGGTATTTGAGTCATGGGGGCGGATCCTTCACGAATGACTTGGTGCCGCCGTCCTCCCAGTAATAAATTGAGAAGTGATTGTTACAAAAGAGCCCAGCGTCTCCCTCCCTCTTTTGCTTCCTCTCCTATCATGTGGTCTCTGCACACAACAGCTCCCCCTTGGCCTTCTGCCGTGAATGGAAGCATCCTGAGCTCTCAGCAGAAGCGGATGCTAACACCATGCTCCCTGTACAGCCTGCAGAACTGTGAGCCAAATTAATCTCTTTTCTTTATAAATTACCCAACCTTGGGTATTCCTTTATAGTAATGCAAACAGACTAGGACCACCACTGTCCTTATAAAAAGGGGATATTTGGACGCAGACAGACAGACAGATACACACACACACACAATGCTAGGTAAAAATGAAGGCATAGGGCCAGGCGCCGCGGCTCATACCTGTAATCCCAGCACTTTGGGAGGCCAAGGTGGGGGGATCACTTGAGCTCAGGAGTTCGAGACCAGCCTGGGCAACATAGTGAAACCCCATCTCTACCAAAAATACAAAAAAAACTAGCTGGGCATGGTGGCACGTGCCTGTAGTCCCAGCTACTCGGGAGGCTGAGGCAGGAGGATCACTTGAGCCTGGGAGGTGGAGGTTGCAGTGAGCCATGATTGCACCACTGCACTCCAACCTGGATGACAGAACAAGACCCTGCCTCAAAAAAAGGAGACAGAGATTGAAGTGGTGCTTCTACAAGCCACGCAAAACCAAAGATTGCCAGCAGACCATTGGAGGCTGAGGGAAAGGCATGGAACAGATTCTCCCTCGTGGCTTTCAGAAAGGACCAACCCTGCTGGCACCTTGAACTTGGACTTCCAGCCTCCAGAACTATGAGAGAATAAATGTCTGGGGTTTAAGCCATCCAGGTGGTGGTACTTTGTATCGGCAGCCTTCCAAACTAATACACAGCCCTTGGCCAGAAAGGAACCACTAGGAGATGATGGCCCCCACACCTCCTGGGATCAGATGTCGGACGACAACTCGGGGAATGGGGCCAGCCCCTTGGCCTTAAGTGGGGACCAGCTCTGTGTTGTCATTTTGCTTCCTGCGGCATTAGTGAGCTTTCTGTAGTGTTTTATCCTGCTTCCCCACTCATCTCCTCCTGAGAATTCTTGATTTCCATCTTAGGATCTGCTTCTAAGGAACCCATCTCAAGTCAAGGGGTGAAAATTTGCATTCCCTATTACCCCATAGGCAAGAAATGATTCCCTTCTCTCCTCCCAATCTCTACCTCACCATCAAAGAAAGATGGGTGGCAGCCTAAACCTTGTGGGTATTTTTTGTTTTGTTTTTGTTTTCTGTTTGCTTGATTTTAGGGTGGTTTTGTTTGGTTTGGTTTGGTTTGGTTTGAGATAGCCTGGCTTTTTTACCCAGGCCGGAGCGCAGTGGCATGATCTTGGCTCACTGCAACCTCTGCCTCCTGGGTTCAAATGATTCTTTTGCCTCAGCCTCCCCAGCAGCTGAGACTACAAGCGTACACCATCGTGCCCAGCTAATTTTTGTATTTTTAGTAGAGACAGGATTTTACCATGTTGCCCAGACTGGTGTTTTTTGTTTTTTAAGAGATGGGGTCTCCCTGTGTTGCCCAGACTGGACTCGACCTCCTGGGCTCAAACAATCCTCCTGTCTCAGCCTCCTGATGGCTGAGACTACGGGTGCCCACCACCATGCCTGGTCTGCGTTGGCTATGGTCTGTGTTGAAGGCTCCCTCACTTTGAGTGAAAAAGAACCGGCTCTTAGGTCTACCTTTGGGATAAGAAATTGTGCTCGGCTCACCAAGGCCAGGGTGGAGGAATTATGGAACAGAAGCGCCCTCAGCTGGCAAGCTGGAATTAGACACGCCCAGCTCAATTTCTCCTGTGGAGAAGGAACAGCGGGGGAACACCAGCCCTCTACACCCTTCCTTCCTCCCCACACGCACTGCTACCCATGCTTTCAAAAATACTAAGAATCAGCCGAGCATGATGGTGCACGCCTGTCGTCCCAGCTACTCCAGAGGCTGAGGCAGGAGGATCTCTGCGTCTGAGAGTTTGAGGCTGCAATGAGCTATGATCATGCCACTGCACTCCAGCCTGGGCAACAAAGCAGGACGTGGTGATACGGTTTGGGTCTGTGTTCCCGCCCATATCTCATGTCGAATTGTAAACCCCAGTGTTGGAGGTGGGGCCTGGTGGGAGGTGATTGGATCATGGGAGGGGATTTCCCCTTGGATTCTGTTCTCGTGATAGTGAGTTACCACCAGATCTGCTCATTTAAAATTGTGTAGCACCTCTTCCCCCACTTCCTCCTGCTCCAACCATGTAAGAGGAAACTGCTTCCCCTTCGCCTTCCACCATGATTGTAAGTTTCCTGAAGCCTCCCCCGCCGTGCTTCCTGTAGAGCCTGCAGAACCATGAGCCAATTAAACTGTTTTTCTTTATGAATTACTCAGTCTCAGTTATTTCTTTACAGCAGTGTGAAACAGACTGATACACCTAATCTCTAAATCAAAAACAAAAAAGTTAAGTACTAAGAAGTGATTTGCAGAGCTTGTAGGGGTAAAGCTGGGTCTAGAGAGGGCTCAGAAGTACTGCTTCCCCATATTCACCAGTTCAAACAGTGCCTGGCCTCAATCATAGACTAGGGTAGAGCTGGCCTCCAGCATCTGTCCAAGAATGTGACCCAGACCTCCTGCACCAGAACCTCCTAAGGGCAAGAACAGCACTTTGGGACTCTGCCTCCCTCACCCTCACCACCATGACCCTCTGTTTCTTGTTTTATTCCTTACTAGTCCAGATAGCCCAGGGTAGGAAGGCTTGCAGGGACAGAGTGTGGAATAGATGTGCACACACTGCAGCTCCGTGTCTGTGTGTGCGTGCCAGGCCACGTATGTGGGAAAGATGCAAGAAATGTATCCCTAGGAGGGTAACACCTGCACACTGGTTGAGAACATGTTATTGTGAAAAGGTACCTTGGAAAGCACAGTATCCATCAGCCTCATTGAGCAGATAAGGAAAATGAGGTCCAGAGAGAACAGACCTGCCCGAGGTTGGTCATGCTGGGACTTAACCCCAAGAAAAGAGAAGCACACATGATGTGTATATTAGGTTGTGCACATGTGTGCTTGCCAAAAGAAAAAAAAGATTTCAACACACACACATACCTCCTCTCCCACTTCTTCCTGCTCCAACCATATAAGAGGAAACTGGAGTTTTTATTTTGTTTTGTTTTGTTTCGTGTTGTTGTTTTCAGTCAGGGTCTCCTCTGCCACTCAGGTTGGAGTGCAGTGGTACCACCTTGGCTCACTACAGCCTCAACCTCTTGGGCTCAAGACATCCTCCCACCTCAGCCTCTCAGGTACCTGGGACTACAGGTGCACACCACCATGCCTGGATAATTTTTTATTTTTTTACTTTTTGTAGAGATGATGTCCCACTATGTTGTCCAGGCTGGCCTTGAACTCCTGGACTCAAGCGATCCTTCCCCTTCAGCCTTCCAAAGTGATGGGATTACAGGCACGACCCACCATACTCAGCCCCAGGAGTCTTGATTTATGCTCCTGACATGGTTTGGGTCCATGTCCCCACCCAAATCTCATGTCAGATCGTAATCCCCAATGTGGGAGGCAGGGCCTGGTGGGAGGTGATTGGATCATGGGGCTGGATGTCCCCCTTGGTGCTGCTCATGAGTGCTCATGAGATCTGGTTGTTTATTTTTGTTTGTTTTGTTTTGTTTTGTTGAGATGGAGTCTTGCTCTATCACCCAGGCTAGAGTACAGTGGCATGATCTCAGCTCACTCCAACCTCTGCCTCCTGGGTTCAAGCGATTCTCTTGCCTCAGCCTCCTGAGTAGCAGGGATTATAGGCATCCACCACCACATCCAGCTAATCTTTTGTGTGTGTGTATGTCTGTATTTTTATAGAGACAGCATTTTACTATGTTGACCAGGCCGGTCTTGAACTCCTGACTTCAGGTGATCCGCCTGCCTTGGCCTCCCAAAGTGCTGGGATTATAGGTGTGAGCCACCACGCTCAGCATAAGATCTGGTTGTTTAAAGTGTATCACCTCCCACCTCTCTCTCCTCCTCCTACTCCAGCCATGTAAGATGTGCCTGCTTCCCCTTCTTCCATGACTGTAAGTTTCCTGAGGCCTCCCCAGACATGGTTCATGTAGAGCCTGCAGACCCGTGAAACAATTAAAACTCTTTTCTTTATAAATTACTCAATTTCAGGTAATTTTTTATGGCAGTGCGATAATGGACTAATACTAATGGATCCTCAGTCTGGAGAATCAGAGAAGAGCATGGCTTGGCCACAGTGAGTTCCACTTCTCTCTTTTTTTTTTTTTTTTTTTTTTTTTTGAGATGGAGTCTCACTCTGTCACCCAGGCTAGAGTACAGTGGCACAATCTCAGTTCACTGCAAGCTCCGCCTCCCAGGTTCGTGCCATTCTCCTGCCTCAGCCTCCCAAGTAGCTGGGACTACAGGTGCCCACCACCACTCCTGGCTAATTTTTTGTATTTTTAGTAGAGAGAAGGTTTCACCAGGTTAGCCAGGATAGTCTCGATCTCCCGACCTCGTGTTCCGCCTGCCTCGGCCTCCCAAAGTGCTGGGATTACAGGCGTGAGCCACCGCACCTGGCCCAGTGAGTTCCACTTCTAAGGATCAAATACAGAGAAAACGCACGTGGACAGTGGGGTCAGCCAAGGGTGGGACTGTTGAGGCTGGAACTCCATAATGGCCACCTTGTCTCATGTTGGACTTGAAGCTCTTGAGAGCAGGCTCCTACCCTTTTTTTTTTTTTTTTAGAAGGAGTTTAGCTCTGTCACCCAGGCTGGAGTACAGTGGTACAATCTTGGCTCACTGCAACCTCCACCTCCCAGGTTCAAGCTATTCTCCTGCCTCAGCCTCCCAAATAGCTGGAATTACAGGTGTGCACCACCACGCCCAGCTAATTTTTGTATTTTTAGTAGAGACAGGGTTTTGCCACGTTGGCCAGGCTGATCTGGAACTCCTGACCTCAAGTGATCCACCTGCATCAGCCTCCCAACGTGCTGGGATTACAGGTGTGAGCCACCACGCCCAGCCCCTAATGCACAAGTGTTCAGGAATGAATGCATGCCTTCATGAATGAATGGCTGCTTGACAGTCATTAGCAAATGATTGAAGTCCTGTACTTTCAATGGGAATATAGAAGGGGAACACTTACACTTTAACGGACGTTCAGTGGGAAGCATCAGGCAGCCATCAGCGTTTATGTCTTTAGCATCTAATATATGCCAGGCTGTTCTGGACACTAGAAATTACTTTCCTTACCCAAAGGATTATAAATCATGCTGCTATAAAGATACATGCACACGTATGTTTATTGAGGCACTATTCACAATAGCAAAGACTTGGAACCAACCCAAATGTCCATCAATGACAGACTGGATTAAGAAAATGTGGCACATATACACCATGGAATACTATGCAGCCATAAAAAAGGATGAATTCATGTCCTTTGTAGGGACATGGATGCAGCTGGAAACCATCATTCTCAGCCAACTATTGCAAGAACAGAAAACCAAACACCGCATGTTCTCACTCACAGGCGGGAATTGAACAATGAGAACACTTGGACACAGGAAGGGGAATATCACACACCGGGGCCTGTTGTGGGGTGCGGGGAGCGGGGAGGGACAGCATTAGGAGATATACCTAATGTAAATGATGAGTTAATGGGTGCAGCACACCAACATGGCACATGTATACATATGTAACAAACCTGCACGTTGTGCACACGTACCCTAGAACATAAAGTATAATAAGAAAAAGAAAAAGAAATTACTTTCCTTCCTTCTTCCCTTCCTTCCTCCCTCCCTTCTTTCCTTCCTTCCTTCTCTCTTTCCTTTCCTCCTTTCTTTCTTTCTAGACAGTCTCCCAGGCTGGAGTGCAGTGGCGCAATCATAACTTACTGTAGCCTCAAACTCCTGGGCTCAGTCAGCCTCCTGCCTCAGCCTCCCGAGTAGCTGGGACTACATGTGCATGCCACCACAAATGGCTAATTTTTTAATTTTTGCAGATACAGGGCCTCACTATGTTGCCCAGGCTGGTCTCAAACTCCCGGGCTCAAGTGATCCTCCCACCTCAGCCTCCCAAAGTGCTAGGATGACAGGCGTGAGCCACTGTGCCTGGCCAAGAGGGAAGCTTTCCTCCAGGAACTCACATTCCAGAGGAGACGGAAGAGGAGTCAGAGAGATTGGAGAGTGGCCTGTGAGAAAAATTCTACATTTTACAGTAGAGGAAACTGCTGCTCAGTAAAGTACATACTTACCCAGGCCACATGGCTGGCAAACAGCAGTGCCAAGATTTGAACCCATGTTTGTGTGACCTCCAAAGAGCCACAGACAGAGATAAACGAAGGAGGGAGGAGGAGAGTTTTCTCCCTGGTTCGACGAACCCAAAAGATGTGTCTCAAAGACCAAAAACATCCACACCTGGGGACTGGGCACAGTGGCTAACGTCTGTAATCCCAGCACTTTGGGAGGCCGAGGTGGGCAGATCGCCTGAGGGCAGGACTTCAAGACCAGCCTGTCCAACATGGCAAAATCTTGTCTCTACTAAAAACACAATAATTAGCCAGGCATGATTGCATGTACCTGTGATCCTAGCTACTGAGGAGGCTGAGGCAGGAGAATCACCTGAACCTGGCAAGTGGCGGTTACAAATGAGTCAAGAGCACTCCACTGCACTCCAGCCTGGGCAACGGAGTGAGACTCCATCTCAAAACAACAAACAACAACAACAACAAAAAAAAATCTGCACCTGGGAAATGCTCAAAGCCTTTTGTATTTCATAGATCCTAGACCTGAAATAAATCAGCCAGTTCCTAATGGCAGTCAGGCTCTTGCTAATCTCAGCGTCACACCGTGATTAAGAGCCCAGTGCTACATCCCCGTGCCGGCTTTTCACTCGTAATGTGAAACTAATTATACCTACCCCATAGAGTGTTACAATCATGAAATCAGTGAGTAAGTGTAAAATTATTTAAGTTCCCAATAAATCGTCAATACTCAGAAATCGTTATTATTACCTCCAGCTTTCCCTTTTTTGTGTGTCCTTTGTTCCCTGATGACTTCTCAGAAGTAACTCAATAAATTTGCCCTCAATAGAAATCTCCATTCTCTTAGTCTAGTGATAAAATCCGAGGGTTGGTTGAGAAGGGCAGAGAGCAGCCTTGGAAAATGTGTACGTATGACCAGCGCGGTTTCACGGGTTAAGTCATTTTCCCCTCCCGACACTGTTTTCAGGCTGGGTCTCGCTCTGTTTCCCAGGCTGGAGTGAAGCAGCACAATCACGGCTCACTGCAGCCAGCCTCAACCTCCAGGGCTCAAGCAATTCTCCCAGCTCAGCCTCCCAGCTCAGCCTCCCAAGTAGCTGGGACAATAGGCCCTCGCCACAACTGCTAGCTAATCTTTTCGTATTTTGGGGGTCTCACTTTGTTGCTCAGGCTGGTCTGGAACTCCTGGGCTCCAGTGATCTTCTCGCTTCAGCCTCCCGAAGTGCTGAGATTACAGGCGTGAGCCCCCGCGCCCTGCTTGGACACTTTAGAAATGGTGTTTCGGGCTGGGTTTAGGAGCTTTGAACTTTGGGGTTAGCCTGACCTCTAGTGGGCAAACAGAAAACAGTACAAAGCTGGCGGGAGATGTTCAAGTGTGGCAAAGTGAAGTTCCCGCCCTGGCAGAATGCTTTATTGGGTAGCTTTTATTGAGAGCTTACTAGATGCTGAATTTAAGCACCTCACTGAAGTCCACACAGACTGTAAGTGGCAGGGTTGGGGTCTCAACCCAACCCTGTCTGGCCTCAGAGTCTTCTTGTTTATCCATAAGGCACAGCGCCTGGCTAGAGAAAACCACCACGTTGCATCCAGACAGGTAACCCAGTGGATAAAGCCCTTCCCTTACATCATTGAAATAACACACACATCATGCAACAAAAGTTATTACACCCACTTCTCACACCTAGAAGCTGCAGTGCTAAACAGCCTAACCCAAAATCATACTCCGTCCTTCACTCAGTGCTAATTCATCACTCAGTCTTCAGCACGGTGCTAGACACTGGAAATAAATGGAAAGCAAAACACACAAGATTCCTACCCTGCCCCCAAACAGCTTGGCGATTAATCAGTTGCTGCCAGAACTGAGGTCCCTGTTGCCCAGGCAAATGCACTTTTTACTGTGACACTAGGAACGCCAACTCATTTTCTGGGTGGCTGGTTTTTGGATTTTTGCTTGTTTGTTTGTTGTTGTTGTTGTTGTTTTTGAGACAGACTCTTGCTCTGCCACCCAGGCTTGAGTGCTGTGGCGTGATCTCAGCTCATTGCAACCTCTGCCTCCTGGGTTCAAGCGATTCTCATGCCTCAACCACCCAAGTAGCTGGGACGACAGGCACCCACCACCATGCCCGGCTAACTTTTATATTTTTAGTACAGACAGGATTTCACCATGTTGGAGGCTGGTCTCAATCTCCTGACCTCAAGTGATCCACCTGCGTCAGGTCTCCCAAAGTGCTGGGATTACAGTTGTGAGTCTGGTCTTCTAACCTGGACTAGAAAATCAGCAAAGATGAGGATACTAGGGCTTAATTTTCTTTTACTCCATCCACAGATCCAGAGCCTAAATCCAGTTCTGCCTGACTCCTTTCACCTTTCTTTTTTTTTTTTTTCTTTTCTCATTTCTTTTCTGTCTTTTTTTTTTTTTTTTTTTTAAATGAGACAAGGTCTTGCTCTGTCACCCAAGCTGGAGTGCAATGGCACGATTATGACTCACTGCAGCCTTAATCTCCCAGGCTCAAGCGATCCACCCACCTCAGCCTTCCAAGAAGTTGAGACTATAGGTGCACACCACCATGCCTGGCTAGTTTTTTTTTTATTTTTCTCTTTTTTTAAAATGTTTTGTAAAGATGGGGTTTCACTGTGTTGCCCAGGCTGGTTTTGAACTCCTGGGCTCAAACAACCCTCCCATCTTGGCCTTTCAAAGTGCTGGGATCACAGGCATGAGTCACTGAGCCCGGTTTTTTTTTTTTTTTTTCTAATTTTTTTTTTAGACAAAGTCATTCTGTCACCCAGGCTGTAGTGCAGTGGCATGATCTCAGTTCACTGCAACCTCTGCCTCCCAGGTTCAAGGGATTCTCCTGCCTCAGCCTCCTGAGTAGCTGGGGCTACAGGCATGTGCCACCACACCAAGCTACATTTTGTAATTTTAGTAGAGACGGGGTTTCACCATCTTGGTCAGGCTGCTCTTGAACTCCTGACCTCAGGTGATCTGCCCACCTTGGCCACCCAAAGTGCTGGGATTACAGGTGTGAGCCCCCTCACGCCTGGCCCCTGAGATAAGGATTTAAGTGCAAATCATTTATCTGATAATTGAACCCAGGAAGCACTGTGGGGGAATGGGGAAGTAAATTAGCCTGCTAAAGCTGCCAAAATAAAATGCCATAAACTGGGTGGCTTAAACAACAGGAATATACTTTCTCACAGTTCTGTAGGCTGGAAGTTCAAGATCAAAGTGCCAGCAGGGTTGGTTTCCTCAGAGGCCTGTCCCCTTGACTGCAGGTGGCTGATCTCCTGCTGCCTTTTCACATGGTTGTCCATCTGTGCACGCACATGCTTGGTGTCTCTCTATGTCCTAATCTCCTCTGTTAAGTACCACAGCTGGGTTGGATTAGGGCCCACCCTTACAGCCTCATTTTAGCTTAATCACCTCTTGAAAAGCCCTTTTTCCAAATGCAGTCACATTCTGAAGCACTGGGGGTTGGGACTTCAACATGTGAATTGGGAGGGGAGCACACAGTTCAGTCCCTAACAGGAAGTAAGACAGGGGAGGGAAAGACACAAATAAAGGGCACTTGACTAAGTAGGTTACTGCTGTGGGGAACTGGGACTGATCCCACTGGGTACATCTGAGACAGTTTAAAACACTCTCTCATGCCTGTAATCCCAGCACTTCGGGAGGCCGAGGCGGGTGGATCACAAGGTCAGGAGTTTGAGACCAGCCTGGTCAACATAGTGAAACCCCGTCTCTACTAAAAACACAAAA
The DNA here is from genome assembly GCF_047675955.1 of Chlorocebus sabaeus. Taxonomy (NCBI): domain Eukaryota; kingdom Metazoa; phylum Chordata; class Mammalia; order Primates; family Cercopithecidae; genus Chlorocebus; species Chlorocebus sabaeus. The sequence goes on from NC_132908.1 coordinate 22,426,827, forward strand.
ATTTAGCCAGGCGTAGTGGCGAGCGCCTGTAGTCCCAGCTACTCGGGAGGCTGAGGCAGGAGAATCACTTGAACCTGGGAGATGGAGGTTGCAGTGAGCAGAGATTGCACCACTGCACTCCAGCCCGGGCAACAGTGCAAGACTCTGCCTCGAAAACAAACAAACAAATAAACAAACAAACAAAAACAAAAAAAATTCTCAAGCTAAGCATGATGGCTCACGCCTGTAATTCCAGCACTTGGGGAGGCCTAAACGGATGGATCCCTTGAGTCCAGGAGTTCAAGTCCAGCTTGGGCAACATAGAGAGCCCTCATCTCTACCAAAAAAAAAAGAAGAAGAAATAAGGCTGGCGTATTGGCACACACCTGTAGTCCCATCTACTCTAGAGGCTGAGGTGGGAGGATCACTTGAGCCCAGAAGGTCAAGATTGCAGTGAGCTGTGATTGCACCACTGTACTCCAGCCTGGGCCACAGAATAACACCTTGTCTAAAAAATAAATAAAAATAAAATAAACCCTCTCAGGGTGATCCTTCCCTGCTGAGGAACAAGGAGTGGGGGTGTTTATCTTTCAGTTTCCCTCCATGTGGTCAATGGCTGCTTCCAGGACATTAGCTCCCCAGCACTCAGAGTCTAAGAGAAAGCACTCAGACAGATGCAGCTGCTCACAGCAGGATGCAGTCAGCATGAAAGGGGACAGTGAGTGCGTGAGGATTTGGGTGGGGCACTGACTACCTTGCTATGCCACCCCATATACCCCCTATATACTCCCTAAGTCCATCAGATTCTTTTCCTTTTTAAAAAAAAAACAAAAAACAAAAAACAAAAAAAAAAAAACACAGAATCTTGCCCTATCACCCAGGCTGGAGTGCACAATTATAGCTGGTACGATTATAACTCACTGCAACCTTGACCTCCTGGGCTCAAGTGATTCTCCCACCTCAGCCTCCCAAGTAGCTGAGACTACATTTGTGCACCACCCTGCCTCATTAACTTATTTAAATTATTTTTTGTAGAGATAGGACCTCATGATGTTGCCCAGGCTGGTCTCGAACTCTTGGTCTCAAGTGATCCTCCTGCCTTGGCCTCTCAAAGTGCTGGGATTACAGGCCTGTGCCACCATGCTCAGCCTACTTGATTCTTATGTTATGGTACCTGGCTCTGAGCCAACTCTAGTTTGTTTCAACAGCAGATCTTTAAGTGATTTTTCTACCAATTGTATGTGCCAATAAATTGCCAAGTCAAGTCAGAGCATTTCCATTACAGCCTGCTTGGTTTCCTGTTTTTGCTACTCTTTCCATCCCAGAGCGGGAGCAATTTCACTGTCTCACATTCCACCTCAAGCTTATAAGAGTCAGGACTCTTTGGACCCAGTGCGGTGGCTCACGCCTATAATCCCAGCACTTTAAAAGGCTGAGGCGAGCAGGTCACCTGAGGTCAGGAGTTTGTGACCAGCCTGGCCAACATGGTGAAATCCCATCTCTACTAAAAATACAAAAATCAGCCAGGCATGGTGGCGTGTTTCTGTGGTCCCAGCTCCTCAGGACGCTGAGGCACGAGAATCGCTTGAACCTGGGAGGCGGAGGTTGAAGCGAGCTGAGACTGTCCCATTGTACTCCAACCTGGGTGACAGAGCAAAACTCTGTCTCAGAAAAGAAGAGAGAAAGAGAGAGAGAGAGAGAGAGAGGAAAGAAGGAAGGAAGGGAGGGAGGGAGGGAAGGAAGGAAGGAAGGAAGGAAGGAAGGAAGGAAGGAAGGAAGGAAGGAAGGAAGGAAGGAAGGAAGGCAAGCAGGCAGGCAGAAAAGGAAAAGAAAAAAAAAGAAAAGAAAAGAAAAGAAATCAGGACTCCTTGATTCCAAGCTGCAGAACCTCAGTACAAATTAGCTTAAAAATAGAGAGGGTGGGTTTACAGGCTCAAGTGACTGAATATGCCAGGCACTATTGGGTCAGGTGTCCAAAAAAGTACCTTAGGGGATGTGTCCTTGTAAATCCCTTAGTTCGGTTTGTCTGTACTAGCTTCTATGAAAGGCAGGCTGTCCCTATGAAGTGGCACAGATGACCCCAAGCAGCCCCAGATCTACATCCTATGGGTACCTCTAACAGTTAAGATGCTTTTTGGAGACTCATAACCAAAAAGCTGATTCAACGAGACAGACAGCACCCAGACACAGAGTCCAGAAGTGGGCTGGGCTTTCAGCTCAGTTGATTCATCTGCACCAAGGTGAATCTTCATTCTGTCTCTTTCCTCTGCCCATTCACAGCACCAGCTTCATCCTCGGTCTGGCTTAAATGTATTAAAGCATCCTTTTCAGAAGCTCCTAGCAAGACTTTCTTTGTACCTCTTGGCCCAGATTGATTTTAACTTGTCCACCCTTGAACTAGTCACTGCCAAGAAACTGGATTATTATGATTAACTTAAGATAATTATCTGGGAGTGATGAATTTTAGAGAGTCAGCCACTATGTCCACCAAAAGATGTGTCTTGTGTCTTTCAAATCATTTCCATTGCAACTCAACCTATGATGTCATTTACATCATGACTCAGAATACATTCATATAAATATAAATTTCCCAAAACAATATTTATCCTTACTATATATGATGCACCCTGTTAGTTCTACTCTATACTGCATCATTTGTTAAATGTTGATTTTTAAATTTTATTTATTATTATTATTATTATTATTATTTTGAGACAGGGTCTCACTCTGTCGCCCAGGCTGGAGTGCATGGGCACAATCTTGGCTCACAGCAACCTCTGCCTCCCAGGTTCAAGCGATTCTCCCACCTCAGCCTCCCAAGTAGCTGGGATTTCAGGTGCCCACCACCACGCCCAGCTAAATTTTGTAGTTTTTAGTAGAGAGGGAGTTTCACCATGTTGGCCAGGCTGGTCGCGAATTCCTGACCTTAAGTGATCCATCCGCTTCAGCCTCCTAAAGTGCTGGGATTACAGGCATGAGCCGCCGCGCTTGGCCAAATGTTGATTATAATTACTAAATTGTATAACAACCCATTAATGGGTCACAACTCACAATTTGAAATATGTTATACAGCCTACTCTGGGCACACTGCCTATGGGGTAGCCCTCCTCTGCAAGGAGCAGTACAAAAAAAAAGAAATATGCTGTACATACTTCCTGCTGACAGGTCTAAAAAAAAGAAAAAGAAAAATGCAGTACTGAAATAACTGGCTTAGAAAGGGGACTTTTGTCCAATGATTCCAGCAAAAATTTCGCATCTGACTCTTCTTCTTCTTCTGGTTCACATTCTCTCATGACACGCCTGACTCTTATGGGTTCCAGCGGAGTCAGGGGTCCATCCGTGAACCATGGCAGTGACTCTGACTGGCCAGGATTGGGTCCCACTCCTAACCCTAGCAGCAGGGGACTGTGCTCAGCACTGCTAAAGCTGCATGGACTGAGAGTCAGTGAGGAGTAGCTCTTCAAAGAAAAAGTTCTTAAAGCAGAAAAAAAAAAAAATGAAAACAGGTGCTGCTCAAGGAAAAATAACAAGTTTCCCCTATTATCCCACTGCATTTGAGGGAATAATAAAGACTTTAGATAGCTTTAGATAGGTGGAGATCAGGAGGTCTGAACCCAGCAGTGTGAGGCCCTGCATCCAGTAATCCAGGCTTCTAGTCAACTCCTAGCCTTGGACTTCAGGTTTATTAGGTTGCTGCAAAAGTAGTTAAGGTTTTTGCCATTACTTTTAAAGTTGGACTTTTGCCTCCTCTCTCTGCCTAAATTCAAGGCTGGGCCACCTGCATACACCTAGAATCTCGCCTAGTTTAATATTCCCTCTCTGTATCTCAGGGATTAGAATTTCACCCTTGGACCCCAGCCTGGACGCTTGGGGCCATATCACCTCTGCCAACCTATTTACCCATCTACCTACCTGCCGGGGTCTCCAAATATCACCTCCTGAATTCCCCAATGACCTGCTCCACCTGCCTGAGTGACCTGGCAGAGAGGGCCGTCTTTTGATGGGAAACAAGACATTAGTATGGTCTTGGTGGTAAAGACAAGATGTTGGTAAACAAGACATTTATAATAACGCAGACAATTCCTCCTTCCATTGAAAGATAGCCTGGCTCCGTGGGGTTAATGGGACATGACAAGGTAGGTTTAGCACTACTGTGTTTTGTTCCCTGGTTCTCAGGTTGTGGCAGAGATTCTTCAGGTTCTTACCCAACCCATTTCTTCTTCTTCCTGAGCACACAACTGGACTATATTTCCCAGCCTCCTTTGCAGTTAGGAGTAGTCATGTGACTGAGTCTGGCCAATAAACTGAGCATAAGCGGGGCACCACTTCCAGGAATGACCCAGTGAAACCTCCTACATGCTGTCTTCCCTTCTTTTTCCCCATCTCCCAGTTGATTAGAAAAATTCAAGGTCCTAAATGGGATCTGTACTAGTCAACTCAGGTTGCCACAACAAAACACCATCAACTAGGTGGCTTCAACCACAGAGATTTACTTTCTCACAGTCCTGGAAGTTGAAAGTATGAGATCAGAACATGGTGGCTCACGCCTATAATTTCAGCACTTTGGGAGATCAAAACGGATGGATCACCTGAGGTCAGGATTTCGAGACCAGCCTGACCAACATGGTGAGATCCCATCTCCAGTTAAAAATACAAAAATTAGCCGGCATGGTGATGGGTGCCTGTAATCCCAGTTACTCAGGAGGCTGAAGCAAGAGAATTGCTTGAATCCAGGAGACAGAGGTTGCAGTGAGCCGAGATGGCACCACTGCACTCCAGCCTGGGTGACAGAGTGAGACTCTGTCTCAATAAAAAAAAAATAAAAGAAAGAAAGTATGAGATCAGGGGGTCAGCGTGTCAGGTTCTGGGGAGGGCCCTCTTCCTGGCTGGCTGACAGCCACCTTCTCACTGTGTTCTCGCATTGGCAGAGAGAGAGAGAGAGAGAGAGAGAGAGAGAGCGCACTGGTGCCTGCTCTAGCGTCTTTTCTTATAAGAACACTACTCCCATCATGAAGATGCCACCATGGTGACTTCCTCTAAATCTAATTAGCTCCCAAAGGCCCCATCTCTAAATTCCATCACATTGTCAGGGCTTCAACATATGAATTGGGGCGAGAAGAGCACAATTCGGTTCATAGCAGTGGTCCCTGAATGACCTGCATTCTATTACGTTGTAAGAAATACATTTTTATTGTGTCGAACACTGAGCTTTGGGGAAACCACTCGTTACAACAGCTCATGTTATTCACCTTAACGGATGCTTCAGATTAATCCTAGCTCCTATACCCTCACCTTAGTGAACAGAGCTAAGCCCACCAGGCCAACAACTCCAAATGCACACGTGTGTGTGTATGTATCTGTGTGTCTGTGTGTGTGTTTTCAGAGCCTCATGCTCTGCCAGCCAAGCTAGTTGGGTGCAAATATGAGAACATAAAATATGAGGTCTTACTGCATCTATTCTTGCCCTCTTTCTCCAATCTCTTCCCCACACAGAATCCCAAGTGGCCCTTTACAATGCAAATGTAATTATATCACTCCCCTAATCAAAATCTTCAGCATCTGCCTCTTGCTCTTTGGAAATCTTCACCAGGGCAAATCAACACAGTTCCTGAACTGAGCAAGCAGCTGTTGATCTGGTGGACGAGTTCTACTCTTTTTTAAAAAATTCTTTTTTGAGACAAGGTCTGGTTTTGTCAGCAAGGCTGGAGTACAGTGGCATGATCACGACTCACTGCAGCCTCAACCTCCCAGGCTCAAGTGATCCTCCCACCGTAGCATCCTGAGTAGCTGGGACTACAGGCACACACCACCACGTGTGGCTAATCTTTTTATTTTATTTTATTTTGTAGAGATGGGGTCTTGCCATGTTGCCCAGGCTGGTCTCACACTCTTGCCCTCAAGCAATATTCCCACCTCAGCCTCCAAAAGTTCTAGGATTACAGGCATGAGCCAGTATGCCCAGCCAGATGAGTTCTTTTCAATTCCCATCAGATAGGCAAATCTCAAGCAGTTCAATTCACTTGGGACTGACAGTTGTACACATTTGAGGTCTAGCCCAGAGCTATAGTAACTCTCCTCCTGTCTGGCACAAGGTAGTCCCAAGGGGCCTTGATCTTCTGGGCCTCCCACAGAACATCCCTCAGGTCCACTATATTGATGACCCCATGTCAATCAGACCTGGTGAGCAGGAAGTGGAAGACATCTGAACATTCTGGTGTGCCACAGGATGGTAGATAAATCCTACAAAGATCCAGGAACCTGTCACGTTGGTGAAGTTTTCCTTGCAGCCTAGCAGTCTAGGGTATAGAAAGACATCCCCTCCAAGACAGAGGAAAGAATATTGGACCATGCACTTACTTTTTTTTTTTTTTTTTGACAGAGTCTCAGTTCACCACAACCTCTGCCTCCCTGGTTCGAGTGATTCTCCTGCCTCAGCAACCTGAGTAGCTGGAATCACAGGTGCACACCACTGTGCCCAGCTAATTTTGTATTTTTAGTAGAGACAGGGTTTCACCATGTTGGCCAGGCTGGTCTCACCTAACCTCAGGTGATCTGCCCACCTCGGCCTCCCGAAGTGCTGGGATTACAGGTGTGAGCCACCGCACCTGGACTGCACCACGCACTTACTATCACTAAGAAAAACCTCACGTGTGTTGGGCGCGGTGGCTCACACCTGTAATCCCAGCACTTCGGGAGGCCAAGGCAGGCAGATCACAAGGTCAAGAGATCGAGACCAGCCTGGCTAATATGGAGAAACCCTGTCTCTACTAAAAATACAAAAATTAGTTGGGCATCGTGGCACGTGCCTGTAGTCTCAGCTTTGGGAGGCTGAGGCAGGAGAATTGCTTGAGCCCAGGAGGCGGAAGTTGCAGTGAGCCAAGATCCTGCCACTGCACTCCAGCCTGGTGACAGAACAAGACTCTGTCTCAGAAGAAAAAAAAGAAAAACCTAGCATTAGTAAGGTCTTTGGTGTTTTAGAGACAGCTCGTACCATCCTTTGGGCTCCTGCTTCTTGCTAACTCAGAAAAAAAATGTATTGGTTTTTAAGTAGACATAGAGCAAAATAGAGCTTTGTAGTAGGTTTCAGCTGCAATACAAATGGTTCTGCAACTTGGGCCATGCAGCATGGCAAGTTCCATGGCATAGAGGTATCTGTGGTGGAAAATGACACCACGTGGAATCTCTGGCAAGCCCCGCTAGAGAGTTACAACACATAACCGTAGGGTTCTGGAGCAAGGCCATGCCATCTGCAACAGAGAACTCTTCAACATTGGAAAAAGCAGTTCCTGGCATGCTCCTGGGCCCTAGTAGAGATGGAGTACTTAACCATGGGGCACCTATTGTGAGCCAGTAATTGTCAGACCCACCAAGTCTTTAGCTTGAAAAGTACAGCAGAAATCCGTAGTACAGTGGAAACAGCACCTTCAGGGTCAGTCCTGTGCAGGTCCAAAGTTCAATGAAGTTATAGAAAGATGTGACCCAGACTACATGTTCCCTGCCTCATTGCTCTGACGCCCTTCCTCAGCTCATAGTTACATCCTGATGAAGGGTTTCTTATGTACGGTGTATGGAGGAGAGACCCCAAGCCAAGTTTATGCATGGGATGCCTCCTCTATTGGTGAGAGCTGAAAATGTCCTGTGCTACACTAGATTCCCAGGCAGGGGAAGCTTAGGAAGGCTGGAGAAGCTTTGGATGGTATACCCGGCCATCGACTTTGTGAGAAGAGAGAAGTTGCCTGACATGACCATATATGCAGACTTCTTGGCAGTGGTGAATAGCTTAAGTGGTTGGCAGAGAGCCTTGAAGGACTGAGATTGGAAGACAAGAGAACTTGAGGCAGAAGTATGTAGACTGATTTGTGCGAGGGGTGCCAAGCATGTGGATCTTCAAGTCTCATGTCAACGCCCACCAGAGGTTATCTGCCAAAAGAGAGCATTAAACAAGTGGGCAGACAGGCTGACTTGTCCAGTGGAAACCAGCCAGATTGTGTACCCAGCTGTAACTGTGTTGGCACAGTGGGTACTTGAATAGACTAACCATGGTGGCACAGACGGAGGCTTGCTAAGAGCTCAACAACATGGGTCCGTTTCACCAAGACTAATCTGCTGGCCGGGCGCAGTGGCTCATGCCTGTCATCCCAGCCCTTTGGGAGGCTGAGGAGGGCAGATTGCTTGAGCTCAGAAGCTCGAGACCAGCCCAGGCAACACAGCAAGATCCTGTCTCTAGTAACAATAAAAATCAACTGGGCATGGTGACACATGAATGTAGTCCCAGTCACTCAGCAGGCTGAAGTGGGAGGATCGCTTGAGCCCAGGAAATCAAGGCTATAGTAAGCTGTGATTGCACCACTGCACTCCAGCCTGGATGACACGGAGATACCCTGTCTCAGAAAAAAAAAAAAAAAAAAAAGGCCATGCATGGTGGCTCCTGCCTGTAATCCCAACACTTTGGAAGGCCAAGGCGGGCAGATCTCCTGAGGTCAGGAGTTTGAGACCAGCCTGGCCAACATGGTGAAACCCAGTCTCTACTAAAAATACAAAAATTAGCTGGGTATGGTGGCGCATGCCTGTAAACCCAGCTACTCAGGAGGCTGAGGCAGGAGAATCAGTTGAACCTGGGAGGTGGAGGTTGCAGTGAGCCAGGATTGCACCACTGCACTCCAGCCTGGACTAGAGAAAGATGGAGCAAGCCTCCATTAAAAAAAAAAAAAAAAGAGAGAGAGATACTGATCTAGCTACTGCTGCTGCTGCACACTTGGTTGGTCAGCATTAAGTATTGACACTGACTCCTTAATATGATGTCATTCCTGTAGCAAACAAACCAGCCCACTGGTGGCAAGTTGATTGCATTGAACCTGGAACGGGCAGTAATTTGTCCCTATAAGGACTGGTGTGGATTCCAAGTGTGGGCTAGTTTCCCTTTCCTGTCCACAGTCCCCTGGCCAGGATCACCCTCTGAAGACTCACAAAGTACCTGATTTCCATCATACAATCTTGCGTTACAGTCTTCAGCCAAGGGACTCACTTTATGGTGGAAGCGAGGTAGCCATGGACATGGTATTCCACATCACTCAGAAGCCACTTGTCTGATAGAACAAAACTGAAATGCTGTCTTAAAGGCATGGTTAAGACACCAGCTTGGTGATGACATCTTGTATGTCTTTCTAGATGTATAGACTTTGAACTAACAGTCATTATATGGTAGTGTGTCACTGATAGATTTGGGGGGATTTTTTTGTGTTCTGTTTTGTTTGAGACCGAGTGTCACGCTGTCAGTCAGGCTGGAGTGCAGTGGCGTAATCTCAGCTCATTGCACCCTCCACCTCCGGGGTTCAAGCAATTCTCCTGCCTCAGCCTCCTGAGTAGCTGGGATTATAGGCATGTGCCACCATGCCCAGCTATTGTTTGTGTTTTCAGTAGAGACGGGGGTTTCACCATGTTGGCCAGGCTGGTCTCAAACTCCTGACCTCAAGTGACCTGCCTCCCTTGGCCTCCCAAAGTGCTGGGATTACTGGCATGAGCCACTGCACCTGGCCTGTTTTGTTTTAGAGATGGAGCTTGCTCTGTCACCCAGGCTGGAATGCAGTGGCATGATCATAGCTCACTGGAGCCTCAAACTCCTGAGCAAAAGTAATCCTCCCACCTCAGCCTCCTGAGTATTTGGGACTATAGGCATGTGCCACCACACCCTGCTTGTGTCCCTAATAGTTAGAATACGTGGATCTGAGAACCAAGGGATAGCAGTGGCCTTTCCCCCATCACTCCCAGTGTCCCACTTTAGGAATCTGTTTCCTCTCCCTGAAACATTAAGCTCTGATGAACTTAAGGCCTTGGCTCCTAGAGGAGAGATGCTCCTACCAGGACCATCCCTGGTTACCCCTGCAGTAACCACTCCACCAGCCTAAAGCTAGGCTGCCCCCTGGTCATTTTGAACTCCTTGTGCCAGTAGCACAGCAGGCAAAAAAAAAAAAAGGAGTTGCGTTACTGTTAGCAGAGCTAATTGACTCTAATTATCATAAAGACACAGGGCTGCCACTCCCTAATAAAGACACCCAGAGGATGTCTGAAATGCAAGACGGTTTACTGGGGATGCCTCTTGGTGCTTCCATGTCCAGTTTTAACTGTGAAGAGGCAATGACATCCACCCCAGCCAGCCTCAGGCATGAAAATCAGGGACTCAGAGGCCTCAGGGATGAAGATCTGGGTTAAAACACCAGACAAGCAAAATTACTCACCAAACTAAGCACATGAAAAGATGCTCAACATCATCAGTCATCAGAGAAATGCAAATCAAAATCGCAATGAGGCCAGGCGCAGTGGCTCACGCCTGTAATCCCAGCACTTCGGGAGACCGAGGCGGGTGGACCACCTGACGTCAGGAGTTCAAGACCAGCCTGACCAACATGGTGAAATCTCATCTCTATTAAAAATATAAAAATTAGCCAGGTGTGGCCATGTGTGCCTGTAATCCCAGCTACTGGGGAGGCTGAGGCAGGAGAATTGCTTGAACCTGGGAGGCAGAGGTTGCAGTGAGCCGAGATCACACCGCTGCATTCCAGCTTGGGTAACAGAGAGAGACTGTCTCAAAAAAAAAAAAAAATCACAATGAGATACCACTTCACTTGTACTAGCATGGTCATCACCAAAAAGGACACATGCCAGTAAGGATGTGAAGAATTGGAATAGGGTGAGAGGAGGGTGAGAGATTAAAAAAAAACTCATATTGGGTACAATGTACACTATTCAGGTAGCAGGTACATCAGATTCACAGATTTCACTATGCAATTCATCCACGTAACAAAAAACCACTTGCACGCCTAAAGCCTATCGAAATAAAAATTTAAAACGAAACTGAGATAGAACCCCCATACATTGTTGGCGGGAATGTAAAATGGTGTACCTTTTTTTGGAAAACAGTTTGGCAGTTTCTCAAAAAGTTAAACATAGGCAGGGCCTGGTGGCTCACGCCTGTAATCCCAGCACTTTGGGAGGCCAAAGCAGGAGGATTGCTTGAGCCCAGGAGTTTGAGACCAGCCTGGGCAACATAGGGAAACTCCATCTCTACGAAAAAATTTAGAAAGTTAGCAGTGCATGGTGGTGCACACCTGTAGTCCCAGCTACCTGGGAAGCTGAATCGGGAGAACTGCTTGAGGTCCAAAAGTAGAGGCTGCAGTGAGCTCACACTGCACTCCAGCATGGGCGACAGAGCAAGACCGTGCCTCAAAAAAAAGGGTTAAACATATGACCAGCAATTCCATTCCTAAGTATGTACCCAAGAGAAATGAAAATGTATGTCCCCACAAAAACTTGTACATAAATATTTATAGCAGTCAAGTGACTATTGTTGGCTGGGTGCAGCGGCTCACACCTGTAATTCCAGCACTTTGGGAGGCCAAGACAGGCGGATAACTTGAGGCTAAGAGTTTGAAACCAGCCTGTCAACATGGTGAAACCCTGTCTCTACCAAAAATATAAAAGCTAGCCGGGCGTGGTGGCACATGCCTGTAGTCCCAGCTACTTGGGAGGCTGAGGCAGGAGAATCACTTGAACCTGGGGGGTGGAGGTTGTACACTCCAGCCTAGGCAACAAGAGTGAAATTCCATCTCAAAAAATAAATTAAATTAAATTAAATTAATATAAATAAAACAAATAAAACAAAACTGGAAATGCAGCTTTTCTTTTTTTTTTTTTTAACAGGGTCTACTCTGTCACTGAGGTTGGAGTGCAGTGGTCTAATTATGACTCACTGCAGACTCAAATTCCTGGGCTCAATGGATCCTCCCACCTCAGCCTCATGAGTAATTCAGACTACAGGCACGCCCCACCATTCCTGGCCAATTTCTTTTGTTTTCAGTAGAGATGAGGTCTCACTATGTCTCACTATGTTGTCCAAGCTGGTCTCTAACTCCTGGGCTCAAACCATCCTCCCACCACAGCCTCCCAAAGTGCTGGGATTACAAGCATGAGCCGCAGCACCTAGCCAACATGAAGTTATTTAAATTTCAATATAAGTTAATTAAAATTAAATGAAATTTAGGCTGGGCGCGGTGGCTCATGCCTGTAATCCCAGCACTTTGGGAGACCAAGGCGGGTGGACTGCTTGAGGTCAGGAGTTCAGGACCTGCCTGACCAACATGGTGAAACTCCGTCTCTATGAAAATACAAAAATTATCCAGGCATGGTGGTGGCACCTGTAATCCCAGCTGCTAGGGAGGATAAGGCAGGAGAATTACTTGAATCCAGGAAATGTAGGTTGCAGTGAGCTGAGATGTTGCCACTGCACTTCAGCCTAGGCAGCAGAGTAAGACTCCATTTCAAAAAAAAAAAAAAAAAGAAAATTAAATGAAATTTAAAATGTTATACCTCAACCACATTAGCTATATTTCAAATACTCAATAGCCATGTGTGTCTAGTGGCTGCTATATTGGAGACTGTCTCTATAATTACAGAAAGTTCTATTGAGCAATCCTGTTCTAGCCGCTAACATAGGCAAGGGAGTGCTCCTGGAATAGAGATAAAAGGAATGGTCTATGCAGACATCTCCCCTTGGGTGATCTGCCAAATGACAGCACTCCTTGTATTAGTCCTTAGCTCACCCTCAGGGTCCTAAGATTGGCCTTCCTGAGCAATCTCGTATTTATTTTCCTATCTGCTGGTGGATTGATGCTATTGACAGTTTGGAAGAGTAGTCATGATTAAAACAGAAGTTAATACGCTTTTGTTCTGTACACTATGTATATCCAGTAGAACAGTGCCTCGTGCCTAATAACCCCTCAATAATCATGTGTCGAATAAATGATTAATAATCATAGTGTCAATATATCAAAAAGATACCTACACTCATATGTTTATCGCAGCACTATTCGCAAAAGCAAAGAGACGGACCAAAATGTTCATCAATGGATGAATGGATAAAGAAAATGTGATACTTATACTCAATGGAATACTGTTCATTGTTTAAAGAATGAAATCATAAAATGAGGAAATCTTGTCGTTTGGCAGCAACATGGATGGAACGGGGGGATCATTATTTTAAGTGAAACAAGCCAGACACAGAAAGTCAACTATCATGTGTTCTCACTCGTAAGTGGGCTCTAAAAACATGTGTTCGCGGCTGGGCACAGTGTCTCACGCCTATAATCCCAGCACTTTGGGAGGCCAAGGTCAGAAGTTTGAGACCAACCTGGACAACATGGTGAAACCCTGTCTCTGCTAAAAATACAATAAATTAGCCAGGTGTGGTGGCGCATGCCTGTAATCCCAGCTACTCGGAAGTCTGAGGCAGGAGAATCACTTGAACCTGGGAGGCAGAGGTTTCAGTGAGCCAAGATCATGCCATTGCACTCTAGCCTGGGCAACAAAAGCGAAACTCCATCTCAAAAAAAAAAAAAAGTGTCCACATGGGCATAGAGAATGGAATGAAAGACGATGGAGACTAGGAAGGGAGATGGGGTGGAAGGGGGTGGATGATAAGAAACTACTTAATGGACAATGTATATTATATAGGTGACTTGACCCTGACTTGACCTCTTGACCACTATGCAATCTATGCATGTAATAAAACTGCACTTGTACCCTATACAATTTATTTTATTTTATTTTATTTTATTTTATTTTATTTTATTTTATTTTATTTTGAGACAGAGTCTTGCTCTGTCGCCCAGGCTGGAGTGCAGCGGTGCGATCTCGGCTCACTGCAAGCCTCGCCTCCCGGGTTCACGCCATTCTCCTGCCTTAGCCTCCCAAGTAGCTAGGACTACAAGCGCCCGCCGCCACACCCAGCAAGTTTTCTGTACTTTTAGTAGAGACGGGGTTTCACCGTGTTAACCAGGATGGTCTCGATCTCCTGACCTCGTGATCCGCCCGCCTTGGCCTCCCAAAGTGTTGGGATTACAGGCGTGAGCCACCACGCCTGGCCTTGTACCCTATACATTTATACAAATAATCATAACAGAGAACATTTATCAAGCACATACTGTGTGCCAGGTACTGTGCCAACGCCATGCAGCAACACTGTAAGGTGAAAATCACTCCAGGTTTCAGATGAAGAAACTGAGACAGAGAGGTTAAGAAACACTGCAGTTGGCTGGGTGTGGTGGCTCATGCCTGTAATCTCAGCAGCACTTTGGGAGGCCAGGGAGGGAGAATCGCTTAATCCAGGAGTTCAAGACCAGCCTGGGCAATATAGGAAGATCTCATTTCTACGAAACAAAAATTAAAAATTAGCCAGGCCGTAGTGGCACAAGCCTGTGGTCCCAACTACTCAGGCAATTAAGGTGGGAGGATTCCTTGACCTCAGGAGTTTGAGGCTGCAGTGAGGTATTTTCATGCCACTGCACTCCAGCCTGGGCAGCAGACCAAAGACTCTATCTCTATTTTTCTTTACCTTTTCTTTTTCTTTTTTCTTTTTTTTTTTTTTTTTTTTTTTTTTTTTTTTTTTTTTTTTGAGATGGAGTTTCACTCTTGTTGCCCAGGCTGGATGACAGTGGTGCAATCTCGGCTCACTGCAACCTCCCCCTCCCAGAGACCCTATCTGTATATATATATATATAAACAGAAAAGAAAAAGTACTACAGTTTTTTTATTCGTTTGTTTGTTTGTTTTGAGACAGAGTCTTGCTCTGTCGCCCAGGCTGGAGTGCAATGGTGCAATCTTGGCTCACTGCAGCCTCCACCTACCAGGTTCAAGCCATCCTCCTGCCTCAGCCTCCTCCCAGGTAGCTGGGAATACAGGCATGTGCCACCAGGCCCGGCTAATTTTTGTATTTTTAGAAGAGATATGGTTTCACCATGTTGGTCAGGCTGGTCTCGAACTCCTGACCTCAAGTGATCCTCTTGCCTCAGCCTCCCAAAGTGCTGGGATTACAGACATGAGCCACCGTGCCCGGCCAAGCACTACGGTTTTTAAGTAGAGGAGGCAGAATTGAAATTCAGAGTCTTATTCCAGATCTGTAGTCCTTAACTAGGACAATATGCACAATGTAAAGGGAAGTGTTTTAAGTGGAGAAACAAAATCAATCATTGCAAGCTCCCCCAGAAGTCTAGGTGTATGATGCCATCAACAGCATCCACTTGCTAAAGTCGCTTCAAACCATCTGGGATGTAGGGGTCAGGGGGAGCAGGAAGCGGTCTCAGATAGAGGCTGCTTTGAGGCTACGCAGGTCTCGGTAGACACAGGGGCCCACAGTTTTTTCTTTCTTGAGAGGCTGGGGAATGGGGGCATGAGCAACATCTCCGCAGGAAAGGGAGTACTTGATAAGCCAACCCTAATTTGCTGGGCAGGGTTTTGTGGCCCTGTAAGTCAAGGGTTAATTAGATTCAAGCCTGGACTGTTGCAAGCCTACATGGGAATTACCCCAAGTCTCCGAATTCTCACAGGGCAGTTTTATTGGAAAACAAAGAGTTAGGATGCATGCAGAATGTGTGACAGCTTCTTCCTCTGTGTGGGAATGCACCTGTACCGGAAGTTCCCTGAATCCGCACGTGGACTTCAGGCCCCCATAACTAATATGGCAGAAATGATTGATGATAAATCAAGGCCGACTCTTCTCTGCATAACGGTGATTTACACATACCTTGACTCTTCTCAGGGTAGCTGTACCTGCCCTGTGTGGGTGACGGGCAGGAGAAAGTGTATACCTGGGCACCGCTGGTCCTCCTGATGACATGAAGAAGCTGTGCAAGCCATATCTCTTGCTTGTATTCCTCTGTAACAACTGTGAGTGCAGTGGCTCACGCCTGTAATTCCAGCACTTCGGGAGGCCGAGGCAGGCGGATCACTTGAGGTCAGGAGTTTAAGACCAGCCTGACCAACATGGTGAAACCCCTTCTCTACTAAAAATACAAAATTAGCCGGGTATCGTAGCACATGCCTGTAATCCCAGTTACTTGGGAGGCTGAGGCAGGAGAATCGCTTGAATCCGGGAGGTGGAGGTTGCAGTGAGCCAAGATCTTGCCACTGCACTCCAGCCTAGGTGATGGAGTGAGACTCTGTCTCCAAAAAAAAAAAAAAAAGTGGGGGGCAACTTGACCCCCCAAGGGATCATAGGCAATGTGTGGAGATATTTTTGGTTGTCAAAATGGGGGAAGGGATGCTACTGGCACCCAGTGTGTAAAGACCCAAGCATGTAGTTAAACATCCTACAATGCAAAGGACAGCCTCCCACAACAAAAGACTGTCCAGCCTCAGGGTTGAAGAACTATCAGACTAAAGCCTGTTGTGCCTTTTCTCTTTTTTGACGGAGTTTTGCTCTTGTCGCCCAGGCTGGAGTGCAACGGTGTGATCTCAGCTACTGCAACTTCCGCCTCCTGGGTTCCAGCTGTTCTCCTGCCTCAGCCTCCCAAGTAGCTGCGATTACAGGCATCCACCACCACACCAGGCTAATTTTTTTGTATTTTTACTAGAGAGAGGATTTCACCATGTTGGTCAGGCTGATCTTGAACTCCTGATCTCAGGTGATCCACCAGCCTCAGCCTCCCAAAATGCGGGGATTACAGGCGTGAGCCACCGCACCCGGTTTTTGTTTTTGTTTTTGCTTTTAAGACAGGGACTTGCTCTGTCACCCAGGCTGGAGTGCAGTGGTGTGATCATAGCTCACTACAACCTTGACCTCCTGGACTCAAGCAATCTTCCCACCTTAGCCTCCTGAGTAGCTGGGACTACAGACAGACGCCACTATCCCTGGCTAATTTTTTATTTTTTGTAGAGATGAGTCTCGCTGTGTTGCTCAGTCTCGAACCCCTAGGCACAAGTGATCCTGCTGCTTTGGCCTCCCAGTGTGCTGGGATTGCAGGTGTGAGCCACCCCACCTGGTCCTGTCATGCTTCTCTGATGGCCCATCCAGCCTTATAGTCATAGCTGTGATACTGAAGGCAGATCTTCATCTTGTTCCCCGAGTGTGTGTCCATGCTGCAGGGATGAGAATGTCATTTCTCTACACTCTTGCCACCCTGGAGAATAGTTTACACTTTGCTGGAGACCAGGTGCTGGCCTCCAGCAGAGGTCCTCTCGCAAAAAAAGAGCAGACCATGAAAACACAATCTCATGGGAGTCCACTAGGGGGCAGCCATCAACAGTATCCACTTGGTAAAGTCGCTTCAAATCGAATGAAAATAAAGCTGGAAATCCACGGGCAGAAGGAAAACAGACCGTTATCTCACCCCTTATGCAAGAATGAACTCAAACTGGATTAAAGATTTAAACATAATATCTGAAACTGCAAAACCAGTATGAGAAAACATAAGGGATAGAAAGGAACAAAATAGGCCCAGTGCTGTAATCCCAGCACTTTGGGAGGCCGAGGAGGGCGGATCACTGAAGGTCAGCAGTTCAAGGCCAGCCTGGCCAACAAGGTAAAACCCCTCTCTACTAAAAATGCAAAAATTAACTGAACATGCCAAGGCGCATGCCTATAGTCACAGCTACTCGGGTGCCTGAGGTGGAAGGATCACTTGAACCCAAGAGATCAAGGCTGCAGCGAGCTGAGATCACCCCACTGTACTCCAGCCTGGGTAACGAGCCAGACCCTGTCTCAAAAAAATAAACAAAACATAATTTATATACACTTGACCCTTGAACAACATGAAGGTTTGGGGCACCAACTCTCCATTCAGTTGAAAATGCAAATATTAACTTTTGACTTCCCAAAAACTTAACTGTTAATACTAATAGCCCACTGTTGACTGGAAATCTTATCAATAACATAGACAGTTGATGAATACATATTTTATATGGTAAACGTATCATATATTCTATTTTTACAATAGAGTAAGCTAGGAAAAATATTATTAAGAAAATCAAAAGAAAGAGAAAAATTATTTACTATTCATTAAGTGTAAGTAGATTATCATAAAGATCTCCATCCTTCCAAAAGTCTTTAAAAAAAAAAGAAAAAAAATTGCCTCAGGTCTAGGAGTATTGAAAAAGAATAATTTATTTAAAAAAAAAGATCTTCATGCTGAGTAGACTGAAGAGGAGGAGGAAAAGGAGGAGTTGGTCTTACTGTTTCAAGGGTATTTTATGGTAGTAAATGACAAAATAGCCTACCATCTACATATATTTTATGCATATATGACATACCTATTTTTTAAATTTTTTTGATATTTCTAGGCTATGCAGTTTGTCTGCAAATTTCTTTTGTTTTTCTTTATCTTTTACTTTTTTTTCTTTCTTTCTTTTCTTTTCTTTTTTTTTTTTTTTTTTTTTTTGGAGGCAGGATCTCACACTGTCACCCAGCCTGGAGTGCAGTAGTGTGATCTCGGCTCACTATAACCTTCACCTCCTGGGCTCACTTGATCCTCCCACCTCAGCCTCCCAGGTAGCTGGGACTACAGGCACACGCCACCACGCCCAGCTAATTTTTTAATTTTTTGTAGAGACAGGGTCTCAATTTGTTGCCCAGGCTGGTCTTGAACTCCCAGCCTCAAGCAATTCTCCCACCTTGGCCTCCCAACGTGTTGGGATTATAGACATGAGCCACTACACCTAGCCTAAGTTTTTTCAAATTATTGCAAATCTCCTAAACATGTTCCAATATATTTATTGGAAAAAAATCCATGTAGAAAAAAATCCATGGACTCAAGCAGTTGAAACCCATGTTGTTCAAGAGCCAACTGCAGATAGATAGATAGATAGATAGATAGATAGATAGATAGATAGATAGATAGATAGATAGATAGATAGAATTTTGGTAGCATATTACACATTGGTCTTTACTGCGCTTTTCACTTATCTATATATATCTTGGACACCTTTCCACAACAGTGAATAGTATGCCATCTAATTCCTTTTTTTTTTTTTTTTTTGAGACAGAGTTTCGCTCTTGTTGCCCAGGCTGGAGTGCAGTGGTGCAATCTCACCTCACTGCAACCTCCAATTTCCGAGTTCCTGCCATTCTCCCACTTCAGCCTCTCGAGTAGCTGAGATTACAGGCGTGTGCCATCACGTTTGGCTGATTTTTGTATTTTTAATGGAGACAAGGTTTCACCATGTTGGCCAAGCTGGTCTTAAACTCCTGATCTCAAGTGATCCACCTCCCTCAGCCTTCCCAAAGTGCTGGGATTACAGGCATGAGGCACCGTACCTGGCCCATGTATAGAATTGGGGTCTCCCCTTCCCCGGATCTCTCTTTTCCAGGATTCCTCCGCCTTGATCTCCAGAGACTGTGTTTGTGCATACCCTGCCCTCTGGTTTTTCCGCATAAAACCAGGTTTTCTAGCAGGGTTTAAGCTACTCCCAGACCATGGCACAGATTTACCCTGCCCTTAAAAACAAGGCACTCACCCAGGCTTGTCCCAAGTGGCAGCATCACTCTAGCACCTGCCTGCTTGTGCTCACTGCTCGGTGCCTTCAGGTTTTCACATTTTTGCAGAGTTTACAGTTGTTATATGCACAGGGTTGATCCAGGATGAGAGTGAATTTTTGCCTCACCCTTTTTTTTTTTTAGGAATGGGGTCTTGTTATGTTGCCCAAGCTGGTCTCCAACTCCTGGGTTCAAACAATCCTCCCACCTTGGCGCACTGGGATTACAGATGTGAGCCACTGCACCCAGCTTGCCTCACCCTTTAACTGCCACATTTTACCTTCAGAAATATCACAACCCAGCTGGGCATGGTGGCTCACACCTGTAATCCCCTACTTGGGAGGCTGAAGCAGGAGAATCGTTTGAACCCAGAAGGTGGAGGTTGCAATGAGTTGAGACTGTGCCACTGCACTTCAGCCTAGGCAACAAGAGCAAAACTCCGTCGAAAAAAAAAAAAACAAGGAAGGAAGGAAGGAAGGAAGGGAAAGAAAGAAAGAGAGGAAGGAAGAAAAGAAGGAAGGAAGGAAAGAAGGAAGGAAGGAATGAAGGAAGGAAGGAAGGAAGGAAAAGAAAGAGAGAGAGAGGGAGGGAAGGAGGGAGGGAAGGAGGGAAAGATCACAGCTCTGCGACCCTCCTGTCTTCAGAGCAATGGGTAGTATGGGCCATCAGATCCCAGATCATTTGAGCAATTTGGGATGGAGTGTGGTTTTGGTTTTTGTGTGTGTCGACAAAACACTGTCAGCAAATCACTGACCTTGGAAGGGTTGCTTCACCTCAGTTCTCATTTATAAAGCTGAATGGCAATGCGTCTTTCCTTGCAGGCTTATGCAGAAGTTCAATGAGATAGCACAGTGATGGTCAATGTTTTTGAGGCACTTACAGTGTACAGGTACTGCTGCTCAGGTACTTTATTCCCTGCCACAGCCCATCAATGAGGTCCTGTGATTATTGGCTCCATTCGATGGTGAGGACATGAAGGCACAGTGAGTTTGCGTGATTTGCTCAGTACCCTTCATGGAGTACATGGTGGAGCTGGGATTTGAACCAAGGGCATGTGGTGCCTGCATCTGTGCACCTAATCATGTGGAAGCTATAATGTGGGGGGTTTTTTTGTTTTGTTTTGTTTTGTTTTTAAGAGTCAGTGTCAGGTCAGATGCAGTGGCTCATGCCTGTAATCCCAACACTTTAGAAGGCCAAGGAGGGCCAATAGCTCGAGCTCAGGAGCTCAAGACCAGCCTGGGCAACATTAGTGGGACCCCTTCTCTACTAAAAATACAAAAATACAGCTGGGCATGGTGGTGCACACCTGTGGTCTCAGCTACTTGGGAGGTTGAGGCAGGAGGATCACCTGAACCCAAGAGGTGGAGGTTGTGGTGAGCTGAGATCACACCTTTGCACTCCAGTCTGGGTGACAGAGCGAGACCCTGTCTCAAAAAAAAAAAAAAATTGCAACGAGCCAGTGTCTCGCTCTGTTGACCAGACTAGAGTGCTGTGGTGCAATCATAGCTCACCGCAGCCTCAAACTCCTGGGCTGAAGCGATCCTCCCGCCTCAGCCTCCCAAGTAACTGGGACTACAGTCAATGTGTGCTACCACGCCCAGCTGAATGTGGTGCTTCTTCATCCTGGGTCTGCATCAGAATCACCTGGGCTTCCTTCAAAGACCTGCTGAATCAGAATCTCCAACCTCTGTATTTGGAAAAATCTCCACGCCTTGGCATTGAGTCAGTGCCGAAATATGAACGTCCGTACCTCCTGGTCTCCCTTTTCCTGATTCACAGGGGAGGACTGCTGCTGTCAGCCTCTTCTGGGCTCTCAACCAAGCTGCAGGCCTGGATTATTAGGGTAGCCTCTGACCCATTCCTGATAGATCTATGTCACCAGCCTGAGCAACAGGTGGAACAGGCTCCAGGAGCTTTGGCAAGAAACGGCTGCCCCTTGGATCATCCTTACCCGCCTGGCTGAAGCTGTAACTCCGGTCATATGGCCTCTGGCAAAGATGCTATGAGCCATGGTGTATGTCACCCAATCTCCATCTTCTAAATAAACCACACCTGGCAACCCCACGCTCTCCTGAGCCCCTGCAAGTTCCTGGAACCTCCCAGGATGCTCTTGATGATAATTACAGTTCAGTTGTAACTTGAAGGACTTAGGAACCCATGGTAACAACCATACTGAGAATCCTGAACATTAAAATGGGATTGTCTTCAGTTCTCATACCCTTCTAGAACATTCCCTTCTCAAATCTAAATTCATTCACACAGCTTTTATTATCCTACACTATCTGACCCCTGCTCATCTGTCAGGCCTAAGCCCTACCACTCCCCACAACCCCAACCCCAGTAACCACACTTCATTCAGCCACATTGGCCTTTTGACTCTCCCCTCCCCGTCCCCTTTTTTTAGAAGCAGGGTCTTACTCTGTCACCCAGGCTGGAATGCAGAGGCATGATCAAAGCTCATCGCAGCCTCGACCTCCGGGGCTCAAGCGATCCTCCCACCTCAGCCTCCCAAGTAGCTGGGACTACAGGCAAGCACTAACACGCTCAGTTAATTTTTTAGTTTAGTTTCGTTTCGTTTTGTTTTGTTTTGTTTTGTTTTTTGAGATGGAGTCTCACTCTGTCGCCCAAGCTGGAGTGCAGTGGCACAGTCTCAGCTCACTGCAAGCTCCACCTCCCAGGTTCATGCCATTCTCCTGCCTCAGCCTCCCAAGTAGCTGAGACTACAGGTGCCTGCCACCAGGCCCAGCTAAATTTTTTTGTATTTTTAGTCGAGACAGCTTTCACTGTGTTAGCCGGGTTGGTCTCAATTTCCTGACCTCATGATCTGCCCGCCTCGGCCTCCCAAAGTGCTGGGATTACAAGCATGAGCCACCGTGCCTGCCAGTTTTTATTTTATAGAGATGGGGTCTACACTATGTTGCCCAGGCTGGCCTCAAACTCCTGAGCTCAAGTGATCCTTCCGCCTCAGCCTCCCAAAGTGCTGGGATTACAGGTGTGAGCCACTGTGCCTGCCTAAGTTTCTTCTGATCAAACCTCAGGGCCTCAGCACTTGCTGTTCACCCTACCAAGAAAGTTTTTTCCCTAGAACTTCCCACAGCTCTTTCTTGTCAATCAAATGTCAAGTCAAATGTCACCTCTTCACGGAGGCCTTTTCTGACCACCCAATGTTAAGTCACCCTCGCTGTCTGCCTCCCCATCACTCTCCATCTCACTACCCTGCTTTATTGTCTTCCCAGCACTTACTGCATCCTAAAGCTGTTGTTGACCAGGCACAGTGGCTCACGCCTATAATCCCAGCACTTTGGGAGACTGAGGTGGGCAGATCGCCTGAGGTCAGGAGCTCCAGACCAGCCTGGCCAACATAGTGAAACCCAGTCTCTACTAAAAATACAAAAATTAGCCGGGCGTGGTGGTGTGCGCCTGTAATTCCAGCTATTTGGGAGGCTAAGGCAGGAGAATCGCTTGAACCTGGGAAGCTGAGGCTGCAGTGAGCTCAGATCACTTGCTACTGCACTCTAGCCTGGGAGACAGAGGGAGACTCCATCTCAAAAAAGTTTAAAAAAAAAAAAAAAGCAGGTCCTTGAATGATACATTGTTTCATTCAACATGGGTGGTTTCACCATAACTCAATTGCTAGCTGGGGCCACTAGCTGGAATTTGTACATTCTGCCCGCATCTGCATGGGTTACCTCACTAGGTTTCCTCTGACATGGCAAAGCTATGCCTGTTCCGGGAATGGGGGCGTCTACATCCCAGTGTGAGTGAGTGTGCCTCGTGATGGAATGTGTCTTGCCAGGATGGGGTCGCATCACGCACCCTGGGCTGCCAGTACAGGCTCAGGCCACCCGAGACCCTGAACTGGAATAAACAGGAAAATAATAATCTTACATGTTTTTCTTAATCTTTCTTAAAAGAACGTATAAGGCCAGGTGCGGTGGCTCAAGCCTGTAATCCCAGCACTTTGGGAGGCCGAGACGGGCGGATCACAAGGTCAGGACATCGAGACCATCCTGGCTAATCCGGTGAAACCCCGTCTCTACTAAAAAACACAAAAAACTAGCCGGGCGAGGTGGCGGGCGCCTGTAGTCCCAGCTACATGGGAGGCTGAGGCAGGAGAATGGCGTGAACCCGGGCGGCGGAGCTTGCAGTGAGCTGAGATCCGGCCACTGCACTCCAGCCTGGGCGACAGAGTGAGACTCTGTCTCAAAAAAAGAACGTATAGCTCACATTCATTTCAATGTTTAATGTGAGAAGTGTGTTGGTCTTTATTTAGAAGTTTGGTGATGTTTCTGTGACCAGAAATATGCCATAGGAGTTTAACTCTTGTTAATATCAGTAAACCTATGGTAAAATTGGTTTTGTTACGTGTTGTTTCGCTTAAAGTCACAATTTCCAATAACCTGTTAATGACATTCAGTGAGGACTTACTGTGCCTGAGATGGGTGCTGGTGTGACAGACACCACTGGGAGCACCTAACAGGGAGGGCAAGCTGACTCCCTGAGTTTGAACCCTGACTCCATCACAATTAGTGGGGGCCCTGGACCCACCTCTGGGGTATGTAACCTGAGGCTTTCCTCTGTGAGCCCTGGGTTTCTTCCTCTGTAAAACAGGGAGAAGAATCAGGCCTCCTCCACTGGCTCATCATAAGGATAAGTGAGATAGTACCTGTTAAGCCTATAGTACAGCACCAGGCCTATAGGACCAGCAACCCCGGTTACAGAGTCTGGAAGAGGAGGGCGGGGCAGATGTTTGCCGGCAGCATCACTCACAAAGTCTGACCTAGGTAAGCAAAGGCTTCCCCATGTGGGCTTCTTCTAGGGAGGCTCAGCAGTGTGAGGGGAGATTCCAGGCCAGCACTCTGCTTTAATCTATCAAGCTCGTCACTGCTGCAGAAGCCAGACAGAACCACTTATCAAGAGTCATTCTGGGGCCTCACAAATAATTCCCCAACCCCTGCCACGAGCTTAGGGAAGACACAGGTGAGGCAGGCAAGGTCTGTGCCCTCTGGGAAGTTTATCTCAAAGCAGAGACGAGATAAAAACAGAGATAATAGGAGACTCGCTGTCGCAAGGGGATATGTTGGTCTGTTTACAGAGGGCCAGCTCTGCTCCTGGTAGCTGGGGACAAGTGGTCCCATCTCCACGGGAAATGTTAGCCACATGGAGTAAAATGGAGTCTGTGGAGTGGGGGAGGCACCGCTCTCCCCGGCAAGACACATCCCGTTTGCTTGGAGGTTTTGATGCTTTGTTTGTTTGTTTGTTGTTTATTTTAGACAGTCTCACTCTGTCACCCAGGCTAGAGTGCAGTGGCGAGACAGCTTATTGCAACCTCCACCTCCTGGGCTCAAGCGATCCTCCCACCTCAGCCTCCCAAGTAGCTGGGACTACAGACATGCACCAACCCATCCAGCTAATTTTTGTATTTTTTTTGTAGGAACAGGATCTCACTGTTGCCCAGGCTGGTCTCAAACTCCTGGGCTCAAGCACTTTGGCTTCCCAAAGTGTTAGGATTACGGTGTGAGCCACTGTGCCTGGCCTCTGGTTTAGTTTTTTACTTTTTTTTTTTTTTTTTTTTTTTTTTGTAGAGACAGCATCCCACCTTATTGCCCAGACTGGTCTTAAACTGGTGTCAAAGAATCCCCTGACGTCAGCATCCCAAAGCACTGGTATTACAGGCATGAGCCACCGCGTCCAGCTCACATCCCTTTTACATGATGGCTCCTGTGTGACCTCAAACGTGTGACCTTGCTCTCCGAACTTCATTGTCTCATCTAGAACATGGGGATACTATTGGGATGGATTCACAGTGTTGTTGGGAGGATTTAAGAATTCAATGCAGTCAAAAGTGTTTGGCTCAGGGTATGGTGAATAGAAAATGCATGGTAAATGCAAGCAGTTGTTGTTTTGTTGGTATCAAGTTTACCAAGTTGGAAGCACTTCAGAGAAACATACCACGTGAATTTATTTCCCAAACAACACCTAAGTGGTGCTTGTATACCAGGCACGGTCATTCAATTGCCTTAACTCTATGAGGGACTGAGCATGGTGGCTCATGTCTGTAATCCCAGCACAGGTGGGAGGATAGCTTGAACTCAGGAGTTTGAAACCAGCGTGGGCAACATAGTGAGATCCCATCTCTACTAAAAAAAAAAAAAAAAAAAAAAAATTAGCTGGGTATGGTGGCATGAGCCTGTAGTCCCAGCTACTAGGGAGGCCGAGGTGGGAAGATCACTTGAGCCCAGGAGGTCAAGACTGCAGTGAGCTGTGGTTGCGCCACAGTACTCGAGCCTGGGTGACAGAATGAGATCTTGTCTCAACAACAAAACAAAACGAAACAAAGGTATTTTTGTTATCTTTCATACCTTTTTTTTACGTATAATATAAAACTTATTCTCGCACCCATTTTTAAGTGCACAGTTCAGTAGTATTAAGTATATTCATATTGTTGTGCAGCAGATCTCTAGGACTTTTTTGTCTTGCAAAACTGAAACTGTATTTTTTGAACACCATTTCCCCATTTCGTTCTTCCCCACCCCTCACTGCCAGTCTCTGGCAATCAACATTCTACTTTGTTTCTAGGAAGGGACCATTTCTAGAAACTAGGGACTATTCTACTTAATTTCTAGGAAGGAACTAATTTAGGCCTGTTTCACAAATCAAGAAACCAAGACCAACTACATCATTTGAGGGACTCAGTAAAATAAAAACGTGTTTAATTTTTTTTTTTTTTTTTTTTCCTGAGACAGAGTCTCTCTCTGTCACCCAGACTGGAATGCAGTGGTGCAATCTCAGCGCACTGCAACCTCCACCTCTCAGGTTCACACGATTCTCCTGTCTCAGCCCCCTGAGTAGCTGGGATTACAGGCACACGCCACCATGCCTGGCTAATTTTTGTATTTTTAGTAGAGATGGGGGTTTCACCATGTTGGTCAGGCTGATCTTGAACTCCAGACCTCAGGTGATCCGCCCGCTTTGGCCTCCCAAAGTGCTGGGATTACAGGCGTGAGCCACTGTATCCGGCCTCCAGTGTTTAAACTGCTCTAAAGAAGGTCAAGACAGTGACAGCACAGCTTTAACCGAAGCACAGAGCCCTTCTAAATAGTCACATAGGGCCAGTGAAACCAACCCTGGAGAAAACCACGGGCCAGAGAAGGTCTATAACTTTCCCAAGGTCACATAGCAAGTGTTGGAGCCAAGATTCAAGCCCAGTCTCTAAAATGACATGACTCCCTTTACTTATTGAAAACTCCCTACAGGCAGGGGCTTTGATTTGATCACCACAAATTGCCTGGTTCCCTCTCAGGGCTTGTCACACAATGGCACTCATGACATATTTCATATTTGGAAGAATGAATGAGATCACATTCACCCAAGAGCCAAGCAGCTTCTCGGAGATTCTTTTGCTTTGCCTTGGCTCTGGCACAAGTAACACTCCCAGTTCTGCCCCTCCTTCATGTTTACTTAAAGCCTTGAATTCCTAGAAAAAGCAAGCCTGGCGTGCCTGTCTACATGTAATGGCCACACGCCGGACGCTTTTATGAGGCTCCACCTCTCAGACTCAGAGCATTCCTGGTCTCTGAGTCCCACTTTGATGGGGTGGAGTGAAGCTAGGAGACATGAGATAATGGAAGGTCACCGATGGCATACCTCACTCCAGGCCCCCACGTCACGTGAAGTCTGATGACCAAGTCCCTGGTCTGATCCCAACGCAAGGAAACTAGAACCAACTTATGAAAGTAGAAGCAAAAAATTAGTTTTATTTATGGTTACGGCATTAAGTGAAAAAAAACAGCTGATACTGCCAGGCGTACTGGCTCAGGCCTGGAATCCCAGCACTTTGGGAGGGAGAGGCAGGAGGATCGCTTGAGCCCAGGAGTTTGAGACCAGCCTGGGCAATATAGTGAGACCCCATCCCTACAAAAAATTTAAAAATTAGCCAGGAGTGGTAGCATGTGCCTGTGGTCCCAGCTACACAGGAAGCTGAGGCAGGAGGATTGCTTGAGCTGAGGAGGTTGAGGCTACAGAAAGCTGTGGTTGTGCCACTGTACTCCATCCTGGGCAACACAGCAAGACCCTGTCTCAAAACACACACACACACACACACACACACCCCACACACACACACAAACACCACCAGCTAATGCCATAACCGTACATAACTAGATTAGTCAAGATTAATTAATCTAGATTAATCTAATTAGACTAATCTAATCTTAACTAGATTTAGGGAGCTAGCCTAATTCTTGTTTCTTTGAAAGGAACTACATTTCTCTGTCTGAATGCTTACAAGATGCTTTGCTGCCAGTCGGGGCAGTGGGGAGAGAGAAGGAAACTCAGGAAAACATAAATAAATGAATCATAATCCTAATGTCATAACACCTCATCATCATTGCCCTAGGCATGACTCTCTGTTAGTTTAATTATTTTTTCTTTATTTATTTATGGTAAAATAAGGAACACTTGTGAACCCACTCACCCAAGAACATCATCATTACCGACAACTCACATCTCTGGGAGCGGACGTGGAGGGGCGGATGGCTTCCTACTATCTCATCTTTCCATCTCAGAGGTAATCGCTGGCCTGAATTCTGATTTTTTTTTTTTGGTTTGTTTGTTTGTTTGTTTGTTTTTGAGACATAGTTTCACTCTTGTTGCCCAGGCTGGAGTGCAGTGGCACGATATCAACTCACCACAACCTCCACCTCCCAGGTTCAAGTGATTCTCCTGCCTCAGCTTCCCGAGTAGCTGGGATTGCAGGCACGCGCCACCACGCCCGGCTAATTTTGTATTTTTAGTAGAGATGGGGTTTCTCCATGTTGGTCAGGCTGGTCTTGAACTCCCGACCTCAGGTGATCTGCCCGCTTCGGCTTCCCAAAGTGCTGGGATTACAGGCATAAGCCACGGCGCCCAGCCTTTTGTTTTTGTTGTTGTTGTTGATACAGAGTCTCACTCTGTCGCCCAGGCTGGAGCACAGTAATTCAATCTCAGCTCACTGCAACCTCTGCCTCCCAGGTTCAAGTGATTCTCCTGTGCCTCAGTCTCCGGAGTAGCTGGGATTACAGGCAAGCGCCACCACACCCTGATAATTTTTGTATTTTCAGTAGAGACAGGGTTTCACTATATTGGCCAGGCTGGTCTCAAACTCCTGACCTCTAGAGATTCGCCTGCCTCAGCCTCCCAAAGTGCTGGGATTACAGGTGTGAGCCACTGTGCCCAGCCCCTGAATTTTGTGTTGTTTAGTCACCCTTTTAAAGAAGTATTAAGGTCTAAGTGCCATGGCTCTTGCTTGTAATCCCAGCACTTCCAGAAGCCAAGACAGGAGGATCCCCTGAGACCAGGAGTTCAAGACCATTCTGGGCAACATAGTGAGCCCCCTGTCTTAAAAAAAAAAAAAAAAAAAAAAAAAAAAAAGAATTAATTAACTGAGTGTGGTCCTAGCTACTCAGGAGGCTGAGCCAGGAAGATTGTTTGAATCCAGGGCAACAGAGCGAGACTCTGTCTCTAAAAAAATATAAAAATTAAATTAAAAAGATGTATGCCTAGCTAAATAATCTATTGTTCAGTTTTATGTGTCTCTGAAATTCATTAAAAAGTTATGTCATCTTTGAATACTTGCTTTGTTGACCCAGATAAGCTAAAAAGATTTCACCACCATGTTACTACATGTAGCTATATTTCATTTATTTCACTGCTGTATGATACTCCAGTATCTGGAGAGACCACGATCTTTTCTTGTTGATGGGTGTTTCGGTTGTTTCCAGCTTTTTTTTTTTTTTTTTTTTGAGACAAGGTATCACCCTGGCACCAGACTAGAGTGCAGTGGCATTATCATAGTTCACTGCACCTTCAGTCTTCTGGGTTTAAGCAATCATCCCACTTCAGCCTCCCAAGTAGCTGGGACTACAGGCATGCACCATCACGCCTGGCTAATTTTTGTCTTTTTTGTAGAGATGGGATTTCACCATGTTGCCCAGACTAATGTCGAACTCCTGAGCTCAAGTAATCCTCCTCCTGCCTTGGCATCCCAAAATGCTGGGATTACAATTACACTTTGGGATGAGACAGGCACAAGCTACCGTGTCCCGCCTTTTTTTGTTTGTTTGTTTTTGTTTTTGTTTTTGTTTGCTCGTTTGTTTGTTTATTTTTTTGTTTTTTGTTTTTTTTGTTTTTTTTTTTTTTGAGACAGGGTCACACTCTGGGCGCCCAGGCTGGAGTGCAGTGGTGACCTTCTGGGCTCACACAATCCTCCTGCATCAGCCTTCTGAGTAGCTGGGACTATAAGTACGTGTCACCATGACCAGCTTTCCAGATTTTCCTCTTAAACAGACAGCTTCCATGAATTCTTGTTCAAGTACAGTTAAATTTTACCCTCCGGTATAGAGCCAAGAATAGAATTACTGATTCATAGGGTAAAGGAATGCTTAAAGTTGCTGGAGTTAAATTTTTACCATGGATATATAAGCAAGAATGAAATTACATAGAGTATAGGAGTGTTCAAATTTGCTAGAAAATGCCAAATTGTTTCCCAAAGTGATAGTTCCAATATACATCCCATCATTGGGATACATCCCCCACCAATGATGAGATGTATATTGGAATAATCACTTTGGGAAACAATTGGTCCAGTCTCCAACTCTCACACACAGTATTGTCAAATTTCTAAATTTTGCAAATTGAATGAGTTTTGAATTAAATGAACAGTGTGAAAACAATGGATTTTTCACATCAATTTTCAGAAAATCTATTCATATGATGACTTAATTTATTACATTTCTACACATTGATTTTTTTTTCTTTTAGGAGACAGGGTCTCATTTAGGCCTGGCACAGTGACTCACGCCTGTAATCCCAGCACTTTGGGAGGCCAAGCAGGCAGATCACTTGAGGTCAGGAGTTCGAGACCAGCCTGGCTAACATGGTGAAACCGCATGTCTACTAAAAATACAAAAATTAGCTGGGCATGGTGGCTCATGCATGTAATCCCAGCTACTCAGGAGGCTGAGGCAGGAGAATTGTTTGAACCTGGGAGGCAGAGGTTGCAGTGAGCCAAGATCACGCCACTGCACTCCAGCCTGGGCAACAGAGGGAAACTCTGTCTGAAAACAAAACAAAACAAAACAAGGTCTTGCTCTGTCTCCCAGGCTAGAGTGGAGTGGCAAGATCATAGCTCACGGCAATCTGAACTTCCTGGGCTCAAGTGATCCTCTCACCTTGACCTCCCAAGTAGCTGTGACTGCAGGTGCACACCACCATGCCCTGCTGATTTTTAAATTTTTGGTAGAAATGAGGGTCTCCCTATGTTGCCGAGGCTGGTCTTGAACTCCTGAGCTCGAGCGATCCTCTCACCTCATCTTCCCAAAGTGCTAGGATGACAGGCTTGAGTCATCATACTTGCTGAACATTCTTTAAAAGACTACTGAGAAGGCAAAACAAAAAGCCATCAACTATAATATTGTAAAAATCTTCTGAAAACAAAATCATCCCATCTGATTAAACCATCATAAAATATAGTTTAAAAAAACACAAACTTTTGGTAAATGTTCAGCTAGTCATTTATCAAACTGGAATGGCTGAAAAATAATTTAGAGAAAAGGTCACTAAACTTTTTCTGTAAAGGGCTAAATAGGAAATATTTCACATTCCATGAACTATTCTTCTTCTTTGCTTTTTTTTTTTTTAACCCCTTTAAAATTTTAAGAAGTGCCAAGAGTGGCGGCTCAAGCTTGTAATCCCAGCACTTTGGGAGGCTGAAGTTGGGGGATTGCTTGAGCCTAGGAGTTCAAGATCAACCTAGGCAACATAGCAAGACCCCTGTTGCTAAAAATAAAAATAAAAAAATAAAAAATTAGCCAGGCATGTTGGCACACGCCTGTAGTCCCAGCTACTAGGGAGACTAAGGCAAGAGAATTGCTTGAGCCCAGTAGTTCGAATTTACAGTGAGCTATGGTCAAACCACTGCACTCTACCCTGGATGGCAGAGAGAAGCTCTCACAAAAAAACAAACAAAAAATAAACAACAACAACAAAAAACCCCATGAAATTCAAAAATTGGTGCTATTGGCAGAACAGTACAGGTTACTTTTGGGGGAAATGATTTTCAGTGAATTATTATTTTATTATTATTATTATTTGGGACAGAGTCTCGCTCTGTGGCCCAGGCTGGAGTGCAGTGGTGTGATCTCGGCTCACTGCAAACTCTGCCTCCAGGGTTCAAGCAATTCTCATTCTTCAGCCTCCTAAGTAGCTGGAATTACAGGTGTGCACCACCATGCCTGACTAATTTTTGTATTTTTAGTGGAAACAGGTTTCGCCATGCTGCCCAGGCTGGACTCAAACTCCTGGCCTCAAGTGATCCACCTGCCCCAGCCTCCCAAAGTGCTGGAATTACAGGCATGACCCACCATACCCAGCTGAATTATTATACTTTTAATCCAAAAAACACAGTTGACTATTTGGAGGAAAAAAAAAAAAAGTTAATCCACGAGAAAAAAGCAGACTTATCAAATGACAGGTGCTGAGACATTTGGATATCCATATGTGGAAAGTAAAATGAAACAGAACCCACAGTTCATGCCATAAACAAAACTCAACTCAGCTAGACAAAAGAATTAAATATGAATGGCAAACTTAAAATCTTTTAGAATAGACTAAATGCATTGCCTATAAAGGAAAATCTTTTAAATTTGACATTGTACTTAAACATTTCTATTCATCAAAGTATATCTAAACTAACAACTAAAAAATTAAAAAGGAATGAAGGACTTAGAAAAATCACCATTCTGCAACTGCCATAGTAATCATTGTTCAGGTAGGACTGTTCAATGAATGAATATTAGACTAATGAATGAAAAATTCATGAGGAACAAGGTCTTCAAATAGTCTCAAAGTATCTCCCCAAAAATTACTTATTAATTCCAAAGGGGTAATATCTGTATAGTGGATAAAACCAGCAAAACAACCTTATTTAAAAATCAAAAATAGGTTGGGTGTGGTGACTCATGCCTCATGCAAACATAATGACCTAATTGCAATGCGTTGTCCAGGATTGGATCAAAGGCCAGAAAAAAAAAAAGAGATAAATTATATTAGTGGGTGGCAAAATTCAAATCTGAATTGTGAATTGGATCATAGTTCTGTATCAATGTTACATTTCTGAATTTTGATAAATGTAACGTGTAAGAGAAAATGTCTTTGTTCTCAAAATCTCAAGCTTTGAGAGGCCTAGGCAGGAGGATTGCATGAGTCTATGAGTTTGAGGTCGCAGTGAGCTACAATTGTGCCAACCTGGGCAACAAAAGGAGACTGTGTCTCTGAAAATAAAAAAATAAAAAGAAAAAATAACATCATCAATAATGAGTAGCCATCATGGACTCCCTGCTGCAATGATTCCCTAAGTAGGACACATCAATTCTGTGGTTTTTCTGCCAGATATTCAAACCCTAAATCCAACTATGAGGAAACATTAAACCAAATCAAGAGACATCAATATAAATGAATTATCCCGTACTCTTAAAAAATATCAAAAGACTACCAGGTGCAGTGGCTCACACCTGTAATCCCAACACTGTGGGAGGCTGAAAAGGGAGGACTGCTTGAGGCCAAGGGTCCAAGACCAGTCTGGGCAACACAGCGAGACTCTTTGTCTCTACAAAGAAATTAAAAATTAGCCAGGTGTGGTAGCACATGCCTTAGTCCCAGCTACTCAGGAGGCTAAGGAAGGAGAATCACTTGAGCCAGGGAGTTTGAGGCTGCAGTGGTCAAGCCACTGCACTCCAGCCTGGGTGACAGAGCAAGCCTCTGTCTTGAAAAAAAAAAAAAAAAAAATGCAAAAGACAAAGGCTAAGAAAATGTTTCAGAATAAAGGAGATTTGAGAGAGATGGCAACTAACTGCAATGTGTGATTGAGGAATGGCTCAAAGACCAGGAAAAAAAAAAAGAGAGATAAATTACATTAGTGGGTGGCAAAATTCGAATCTGAACTGTGGATTGGATAATATGGATTGGATAATAGTTCTGTATCAATGTTACACCTCTGGATTTTGATAAATGTAATGTGTAAGATAAATGCCTTTGTTCTCAAGAAATATACATGGATGTTTTTAGGGATAAAGAGGCATGGTGTCTGCAAAATCCTTTCAGAGAGATCCAGATATACCTATATGAAGAAGGGCAGGGGACAAATGGTTAATTAAAAAAAAAAAATGGGGCCAGGCACGGTGGCTCACGCCTATAATCCCAACACTTTGGGAGGCCGAGGGGCGGGAGGTGGGGGCGCAGATCACTTGAGGTTAGGAGTTTGAGACCAGCCTGGCCAACATGGCAAAATCCCGTTTCTACTAAAAATACAAAAAAAAAAAAAAAAAGCTGGACATGGTGGCTCATACCTGTAGTCCCAGCTACTTGAAAGGCTGAGACATGAAAATCGCTTGAACCTGGGAGGTGGAGGTTGCAGTGAGCCGAGATGGCGCCATTGCACTCCAGCCTAGGTGACAGAGTGAGACTCTGTCTCAAAAACAAACAAAAAAAGAAATAGGACAAGATGGGGCACGGTGGCTCATGCCTGTAATCCTAGCACTTTTGGAGGCTGATGGGGGAGGATCACTTGAGCCCAGGAGTTTGAAACCAGCCTGGGCTACATAGTGAGATCCCATCTCTACAAAAAAAAAAAAGTACCTGGGTGTGGTAGCTGGAGCCTGTAGTCCCAGCTACTTGAGAGGCTGAAGTGGGAGGATTGCTTGAGCCCAGGAGGTCAAGACTGCAGAGAGCTATGATTGCACCATTGCACTCCAGCCTGGGTGACAGAGCGAGATTCTGCTTCTAAAAGACAAAGAAAAACAAAAAGAAAAAAAAAAAAAAATGGGACAAAATGCAAACAATTGCTGAATCTGAGTAAAGGCTTAATACGGGTTTCTTATGTTCTTGCTACTTATCCATAAGTGTGAAATACTCCAACTGAAAAGGTTGTATGATTTCACCTATGATTCCAACTACATGACATTCTAGAAAAGGCAAAACTATGGAGACAGTAAAGAAATCAATGATTGCTTGGGGTTTGGGGTGGAAGGGAGGGTTGGGGAAACAGTAGCATAGGAGAGCCAGGGTTAACACCTTATTAACTGATTGATTGATTGATTTCACCCTTGTCATCCGGGCTGGAGTACAATGGCACAATCCCAGTTCACTGCAACCTCTGCCTCCCAGATTCAAGTGATTCTCCTGCTTCAGCCTCCTGAGTAGCTGGGATTGCAGGTCCACGCTGCCATGCTCGGCTAAGCTTTGTATTTTTCATAGAATGGAGTTTCACCATGTTGGCCAGGCTGGTCTCAAACTTCTGACCTCAGCTGATCCATTCACCTCGGCCTCCCAACGTGCTGCAATTACAGGCATGAACCACTGCACCCGGCCAGTGTCACCATTTTAAAACAGACTCCATCTTAAAACTAGCAAGACACATTCCTTGCTGGTCATGGCTCGTGGTCATATGATGTTTACAACTGAAGAAACAGCTTAGTAATGCCTGCAAGGACAAACTCCTCCAACAACAAAATGTCCAGACGTCCCAATCTCTCATAACAATATATGTTTTTACGATCATTCTAGTCATGCTTTTTGATATACTTATGCACTAAAATGCCAAGGATAAATTTCTTTAAATCAACAAGGTAATAAATTTTGTTATGCTGTCAGCCCACTAGCACGTAGACATAGCTTAGCTTTTACATAGATATGACCCCTATATTAGAAGAGGTTAAAATAAAGACAGTGCATGCCTCCTCTTGCTTTCTGAGGACGCCCTACTCTGTAACGGAGTAGCTTTCAATACACTATCTGTTCTCACTGTACTCTGAGACTCACCCTGAATTCTTTCCTGTGCCAGATCCAAGAACCCTCTCTTGAGGTCTGGATGAGGATCCCTTTGTCCAGCAACAGGATGGAGGGTTGACTAGGAAGGACACAGGGGAATTTTAGGGCTTTAACGGTGGACATATGTCACTGTACACTTGCCAAAATCCATAGAAATGTACAACACAAAAGGTGACTCCTAATATGAAATGTGGACTTTAGTTAATAATGTATCAACACTGACTCATCAATCACAACAAATATATGACATCAATGCAAAATGTTAATAATAGTGGAAGCTGTATGAGGGGAGACGGGCATATGGGAACCCTATACTTTCCACTCAATTTTTCTGTGAACCTGAAACTGCTCTAAAAAAGAGTATATTGTGTACCAACAAAAATTAAACATTAAAAAAATTAAAATAAGGCTCGGCACGGTGGTTCACACCTGTAATTCCAGCACTTTGGGAGGCCAAGGCGGGCAGATTACTTGAGGTTTGGCGTTTGAGACCAGCCTAGCCAACATGGCGAAACCCCATCTCTACTAAAAATACAAAAATTAGCCCAGTGTGGTGCTGGACTGTAATCCCAGAGACTCGGGAGGCTGAGGCAAGAGAATCGCTTGAACCCAGGAGGCGGAGTTTGCAGTGAGCCAAGATTGTGCCACTGCACTCCAGCGTGGACAAGAGAGTGAGATATATTTTGTCCTTTATTTACTTATTTATTTATTTTTTATACAGGGTCTCACTCTGTCACCCAGGCTGGAGTGCACTGAGACAATCACAGCTCACTGTAGCCTCAACCTCCCAAGCTCAAGCAATACTCCCACCTCCGTCTCCTGAGTAGCTGGGACTATAAGCATGTGACACCACGCATGGTTATTAATTTTTTGTAGAGATGGGTTTTCACCATATTGCCCAGGCTAGTCTCAAACTCCTGGGCTCAAGTGATCCTCCCAACTTGGCCTCCCAAAGTGCTAAGATTACAGGTGTGAGGCACCACTCTTGGACTCTTCATTAACAATATATTTCACAGTGAAAAAGGGAATACAATGATCTTCGTTCTATATTATACCCTGTACACCAAAAAAAAAATCAAATAGATTACGGAGTTTAAAATCATGAAGCTATACATAGGCTACAAGCCATTTCTCCAAGCAAAAAAAAACCATAAAGCGAGAAAGGTCATGGACTTTGTTTGGAGACAGATTCTCCCTTTGTTGCTTAGGCTGGAGTGCAGTGGCACGATCATAGCTCACCGCTGCCTCAAACCCCCCAGCTCAAACTATCCTCCCACCTCAGCCTCCCAAAGTGCTGGTATTACAGACGGGAGTCACAGCACCCTGCGGATTGATGGACTGTATTACATAAACTGCAAAAAAAAATAAAAAATAAAAAATACTCCAACAACTGGAGGCTGAAATATTAAATAAAATAGAAGGGCAACATAAAAGCAATCAACTCTCTGGAAAAAATACAGTGTGATGTAAGGGACGTATCTACCTTCTGTGAATTGGACTGAGAACACCGAGGCTTAGAACCTGATGATGGTTCTGCTGTTGGTGCTTTTTTTTTTTTTTTTTTTTTTTTTTTTTTGTGAGACAGAGTCTCACTCTGTTACCCAGGCTGGAGTGCAGTGGCGCAATCTTGGCTCACTGCAACCTCGGCCGCCTGTGTTCAAGTGATTCTCCTGCCTCAGCCTCCTGAGTAGCTGGGACTACAGGCGCCTGCCAATGTGCCTGGCTAATTTTTGTATTTTGAATAGAGACGGGGTTTCACTGTGTTAACCAGGATGGTCTCGATCTCCTGATCTCGTGATCCACCCACCTCAGCCTCCCAAAGTACTGGGATTATAGGCGCGAGCCACCGCGCCCGGCTTTTTTTTTTTTTTTTTTTTTTGAAATGGAGTCTCGCTCTATTGCCCAGGCTGGAGTGCAGTGGCAAGATCTCGGCTCACCACAACCTCCGCCTCCCGGGTTCAAGTGATTCTCCTGCCTCAGCCTCCCCAGTAGCTGGGATTACAGGTGAGCGCCAGTGCACCAGGATGATTTTTGTATTTTCAGTAGAGACGGGGTTTCACCATGTTGGCCAGGCTGGTCTTGAATGCCTGACCTCAGGTGATCCGCCTGCCTCAGCCTCCCAAGGTAATGGGATTACAGGCATGAGCCACTGCACCTGGCCTTGTTGGTGCATTTTTAAGATTACATTCAATATACAAGCATAGGACAGCTTCCCTGGGACCAGCCACAAGCTCAGGCCTGTAATCCCAGCACTTTGGGAGGCCGAGGCGGGAGGATTGCTTGAGGTCATGAGTTTGAGATCAGCGTGGCAGCATAGAGAGACTCTGACACCACTGAAAAAACTAAAAAATTAGCCGAGCATGTTGGCACAAGCCTGTAGTCCCAGCTACTCAGGAGCCTGAAGCAGGTGGATTGCTTGATCCCAGGAGTTCAAAGTCACAGTGAACTATGATTGCACCGCTGCCCTCCAGTCTGGGTGACAGAGCAAGACCCGGACTCCAAAATACTACTACTAATAATTAAACAAACGAAAAGGGAACAGCCTCCATGAAATAGACCTCATTCCAACTTCCTGAGCTTGAGTAGTTCACTACAGACAGCAGGCAGGCAGAGCTCCTTGGATCTCCCAATTCCTCTTGCTGGAACTGAACTTTTGACATAAGAAAATAAGTTAAAGGGTCTAATAACTGTCTATGGTCAGTGATATGAGGCTATATTTACTGGGTTTGAGAACGACAAAGGTTTGAAATCCTGGGACACGGGAGCTCCAGAATTGTAACATCATGGGAAGATTAGACAGGAATGCTTCATTCACTGCAGGATAATACAAAAGGCTTTTTCAGGGCTTACAAAACGATCGGTAGGGGAGAGAAGTGGCAGGGAGAACAGCTCCAGATTACCCAAGGAAAACGGCAAAATTTACAGTTCAGCTCACTGAAGAAAAAAGAAAATAAAAAGATTTTGTTTAAAAAAGAGAAAACTGCAAAATGAAGATTAGTAAAAGGATTTAGTGAAGTGGACCAAATGTAGCATTGTGTCAATTAGTCAGGCAACTCAAGTCATAGGCTTATTGGGGGTGGTTAATGCATTTTGACCTGTTTGATGTGATATAAAGTGAGGCCTCTGTAAGTGAGATTATCAGGGTTGAACAAAGCTCTTGGCGGATTAGAACAGTTGGACCAATTGACAACATTCTTTCCAAGGGCACTCCCCCTCTGATTAGGTTATGATCCATTCTATCCTATCCTGAGGCTGTGGCCCCCCTTGAGATCCATGATGCACCAGGCTGATTAAATTAGGCATTCAGTATATAAAGCAGTCAGCCAAAGACAGGCGAAGGGAATAGATTCACCGCTTCAGAGTGAACGCCGTGATGGTTTGCAATTTTCTCGTCGAGTTTTTCTTTCACTAGAGATAGCCCTCGCCCTTTCATTCACACAGAGGCTTTTAAGAAAAAGCAACCAGCCTAAAGGGACCTGACAGCAAGATATTTTTGGTGACTTAACAAAGAGGTAAAAGTGGAAGAAATGTGTTATATATGAAAAGTACTGATGTGTGTGGTTGAGTTAAATTGTATTGGTGTCTCTAGAGCTGCCCTATGACTGTGGCCAAAATTGTATTGCCACGATATCTCTATGGATCACGTAAAAATGTATCCAGTAATTCAGCACGTATTTATTGAGCACCTACTATGTTCTAAGTTCTGAGGATACAGCAAAAACAAAGATAAAGATAAGATCCCTATTGTCAACTGAAGGTAGAGGTTGGGGGAGATAGATAATTTAAAAGTAAATGTATAACTGTCAACTATCTGCAAGTGCTAGGAAGAAAAGACCAAAGGGATAGAGAAAGATCGCCATCTTATTCAAAAAAGATGGCCTTAGGAAGGCTTTTCTGACAGGATGATGATTAATTTTAAATCAAGTTCAGTAAGAATTTGGAGTGTGCTTTCAGGAAGTCCCTGGGAAACTCTGCTACTTCTTGGCTATAGGATCTTATTCTCAGTTGCCTAAATTCATTGAGCCTCGCCTGTAAAATTCAGACTGGATGAGGAACATGGATTGTAAACGATAGTTATTATCGTTTATGAATGGAATTTTATTATATTATGATTTTTTTCTGAATGTAATAACGTCCCTATGCCTGAAGGAAAAAAAAATCCAATCTACTGAGGTGGGTTCTTGTCACCGTTCCTGGCATTTGCGCTTAGGAATGGAATTGGGACCCTGCCACTGAGCAGGCATCCCCTTCTGCAAATTCAGAAAGTACATGATTGCTAGCTTCAGTTCCATCATCTGTAAATCGGAAATAATGGTCATGTTGACCACGCAGGGTTTTTGTTGTTAAATTGACATTTATTGAGCCACAGCTATTAATATTTCGGTGCACTGAGCCATGTCAATGCACCGGCATGGTCTTAGACTATGGATTTATTTAATCCATAACAAACAAGTAAACCAAGTACTGTTTTTAATGGCATTTTACAGCCAAGGAGACCCAGGCACAGAGGGGTTAAATCTAGAGCCCCCACAGGTAGGGATCCAACCCAGACAACGTGGCTGCTGAGCCTGGCAATGTTATTATGCGATCAGCCCTGTGCCTAGCACATAGTAAGAGCTCAATAAATCTGTATGGTGCTAGAGGCTGTTGTCAGTTCTTGGCAGCGGCTGCTCCACGATTTCCACTTGTGAAGAGTATAGGGTAGCCAGTTTATTAGGGACGCAGCAGCTAGGGAGCGCTTGCATAGCAACCATAGTTTTCTGCTTAGCAACCATAATGCTCACTTAAATTGGGAGGCTTAGGGGAGCTGACAGGACCTGTGGGGAAAGGGGAGTTAGCTGGCCACCCCTAGGCAAGCCATTTTGCAGTGGAAACTGCATGCAGCCCCGGCAAGGCGAGCTCTCCCCACCGAGCCTCCCTGTGAGCCGCTCCTCCCGACGCGACAACCCCCCCTCCCTTTTGAAGCAGTTGGTTCCTCCCGTTTTCTCGGCTCTTTTAGTTTCCGCGCTCTGGAGTCACAAAGCACGGGGTCACGTGGGCGGGCCGTGCGCTTTGTGACATCACAGCCCCGCCCCTTGGCCCGCCTATCGGCGCACGCCAGCCCCGCCTCGCGCGCGCCGCCCGTGCAATCCCTGCTTAAGAGACCCCGGAGTGGGGCGCTCGTCCGAAGCCAGGCCGCGTCCGCCATAGTGCCTGGCTTGGAAGTGTCGCCGCCGCTCGGTGAGGGCCCCCGAGCGGCAGGGGGGCAACACAAAAAGGGAGCCGGAGAAGCCCTGGCCGCTGCCCGGCAGCTTGCGGGCGTGTTCTCCCGGTTCCAGGCCTCAAGGCGACGGAAACGAAAGGCGAGCGAAGCGCGGAGGATCCGGCGAGAGGAAGCGTCAGGGAGCCTCGGCGGTGTCCCCGGGGTCCGCCGAAGCCACCCGGCCGCCGGCTGGGGCCCGGGGTGGTGAGGAAGTGCTCCGAGGCCTCGCCGAGGCCTAGTGCCGGCTTTGTGTCCGAGGCGGCGGCGGCGGCGGGGGGAGGCGGAGCCGGGGGCGGCCTGCGGGAAGGCCTCTCCTCCGCCGACCGCGCGTTTTCGGCCTAGGCCGCGGGGCCGCTCGTGGCCTCCGGGGAGCAGGCGCCAGGGGTTTGTGTGCGGTGGGGGCCTGGGCCTGGGCCTGGGGAAGCTGACGCCGGTCGTCCGGAAGCCAGGAGGAGGCGTGAGGCCGCTCGTGGACTCCGGGCCTAGGCCCTCTCCCCTCAACCTTCTCCCGGGGCCTGGGTCACCCCAATCCACGGAGAGAGAGACCCGCCGGGAGGTGCGGCCGCGCTATGGACCCCTGACCCCGTGGGGTCGCTCGGACTCTTAACGTGTGGACTGACCGCTACTGACTGCACCGCCTATCCCCCCGTCTCTGCCGGCCCCTTAGCATGAGCGAGGGGGACCCAGCCGGGTGACATTGTGCCCGTTGGCGGATTCTCGATTTCCCCTCTTACCCGTCCTCGTCCTCCTCCTCCCCCATGAAGTGATTCTGAGTATCGGGGGGGCTCTGGATTATTGTTCTGACGAACCCCTGCTTGTGGTTGGGGGGTATTTAATCTGAGGCCTTAGGGTCCTTCGGTGTCTTTTAAGTGTTTTGTGTGTACATATTTTGCTCTTAAAGTTTATAAATATACATATATTGAGAGTGTCCACGTCTCCTCGCTGAACCTTAGGAATCCCTTGGCACCATGTCCTGTGTGCATTATAAATTTTCCTCTAAACTCAACTATGATACCGTCACCTTTGATGGGCTCCACATCTCCCTCTGCGACTTAAAGAAGCAGATTATGGGGAGAGAGAAGCTGAAAGCTGCCGACTGCGACCTGCAGATCACCAATGCGCAGACGAAAGAAGGTAAGGGCCGCATGATCTTAAGATATTTGCTGGCTGGAGAGAGATACTAGTTAGAAGGTGCCTGGCAGGAAGCTAACCGCCATTATGTCTCTCGTGGGACTATTCGTTCTAGTACTTTGGATACAGCTTTCATTGATAGCCAAGGGTTGCAGCAGCTGGCCTTGGAGTTTCACTGGTTTATTTTATTTCTGCATACTTGGGTCATCTGTAACAGGCTAACCCAAAACGTGGAAGCCTGATTATTCTTTTTGCTGTTTTTTTAAAATGAGGGAGGGAGGAGAGGGGAATAGCTATCTAGACTCTTCGGGTGCTTGTCTTAGGGCGTTTTCTAACTTATTTTCCATCAAGAGGGAAGGAGAGCCTGTGCAAGACTTGTTTGTTCGATCAGCCAAAAAAAAAAAAAAGAATTATCCAACCTAACAACATTGTGGAGTTTGATGGCAAATTTTACGTCCTGCCTTCCTCCCTCCCCGCATTTATTTATTTGGAGTTGCTTGCCTGTGTTGTGGAGAAGGGATCTGAACTTTAATATTTTTGAGGGTTTAATCAGTGTTGGAATTGCTTTTGGATCTTGAAATGTTCTGATGTCACCGCTCTTGTGTGTCAGCTTCAGAATTAGTGACTACTCAAGATTTATCAATTGGATGAAGATCAAAAGTACTGATTTTTTTTTAAGTGGTAGTTGCTAGATTTTACGTGACTGTTGATACTAAGGTATGAAAAATAGGCGGCTGCCGTAGAGTACAAATAAGCCACTGATAAGAATCGTTAGATTCTTTCTCCTTTTCAAAAGTATTTGATAGTATTGGGAACTTAACAGTAGATGAATGTGACAGGCAGTCTTTCCTGACTCTGAACTTGTTTTGGGTTCTTTTTCTCAAATCAGTAATGCTGATGTGTGTTTTTTAGCAGTTCGGTGTTCTAAAAGTTACTGATGGGATGAGAAGTGAAGTTGACAATTAGGGTATTTTTTTTAGTCACTGAATTTTTATCACACTTAAGGTGTGACATGGATTCTTTTAGTTGAAATGGGAGGTCCCCCACTTCCAGCCTGTAGTTTAGGTAGAGTAAATCTTATCATGTAGACCAGTTTTCCGTTTACAATGCAGACCTAAGTATAATTGTATTA
Organism: Chlorocebus sabaeus; assembly: GCF_047675955.1. Lineage (NCBI taxonomy): Eukaryota > Metazoa > Chordata > Mammalia > Primates > Cercopithecidae > Chlorocebus > Chlorocebus sabaeus. The sequence continues at coordinate 22,469,475 of NC_132908.1, forward strand.
GGTTAAGGAACAGCAGTGCTGGCGTATCATGACTCAAAAATATTAAGGAAGAATTTTATTTGCTCAAATGATATTACGTGAAAATACTGTCTGCTTCCCCACCTTTTAAAAACAAGTATCATACCCTTTGATAATTGGAGCTATGTGTAATCCTCTGACTAAGGAGAGGAAAAACTGGTGGTGGTCATGAACAGTTGAGAAATAGCTTTATTTAAGTGTCTCACAAGCATCCCTTAACTATAACAGTCACATTTCACAGAACAGATGGGTTTATAAGAAGTTTGGGCCATCTTGATATATTGAGTATTTATGAATGAGAGGAGAGACAATATGAATGGAATTAAAGGATATTAAGACAATTTTTATCATATATTCAAGTTTCATATTTTACTGGAGTATTACACAATTGAATCATTAGGGCTAGGCGTTATCCATCTTTTCGACTGAACAATTGAATGCAACTTTTTTTGTTGTTTTTTTTTTCCTGTAACAGAGTCTTACTCTGTCACCCAGGCTGGAGTGCAGTGCCACCATCTCAGCTCACTGCAACCTCCACCTCCCTGGTTAGAGCTATTCTCATGCCTCAGCCTCCCAAGTAGCTGGGACTACAGGCGTGCGCCACTACACCCAGCTAATTTTTGTATTTTTAGTAGAGACAGGGTTTTGCCTTGCTGGCCAGGCTGATCTCGAACTCTTGGCCTCAAGTGATCCACCCACCTCGGTCTCCCAAAGTTCTGGGATTACAGGCATGTGAATGCAACTTTAGACTGGGTAAGTTATAGTTGAAAGAATCCTGTCCAGAAATTTAAGAGTTTTGTGACTTTGTGTAGCCAATTTTTTTTTTTCCTAGTCCGGGAAGTAAATGATACGTAAATCAAACCCAGAAAGCCAGGGAAGTGATTTGCCCAGCACATTTTCTTTTTTATATTTATGTGAGTTGCCCTTTATTGGAGAAAGCTTTGATGTTAGGTTTGTTAGGAAAAGGGAGCTTCGAGGGAGAAAATTTGTTTTTTATGCAGTCCTCAAATTAAGAGAGAAAGAAATATTGATGGTAGCTACTTAACTAGTTTTATGGGAAATAGTATCCAATGTCACAAGGCAGTTGAGTAGAACGCCACTTAATTTTCGCACTGATACTCAACATATTTACTAAAGAAAACTATGGTAATCTTTTTACCATAGTTAAGGTCCAGTTTCTTAGTTCCATTCTTATAATATTAAAGTCCCTAATCTACCATGTTTCTATAAAACATTTCCTTACAGTTTTGGAATTCTGTCCATGTTTAGGTCCCTTACATCTTTTTTTTTTTTTTTTTTTTTGGAGACAGATCCTCTGTTGCCCAGGCTAGAGTATAATGGCACAATTTCCGCTTACTGCAGCTTCAACCTACCAGGCTCAGGTGATCCTCCCACCTCAGCCTCCTGAGTAGCTGGGACTACAGCCACACACCACCATGCCCAGCTAATTTATTGTATTTTTTTTTTTTGGTAGAGATGGAGGTTTTGCCATGTTGCGCAGGCTGGTCTCCTGAGCCCAAGTGATCCTCCTGCCTTGGCCTCCCAAAGTGCTGGGATTATAGGCTTGAGCCACTGTGCCTGGCCTAGGACCCTTAAATCTTGATAAGACTAAAATGCTTGGGTCAGAATTCCATGTGTTTTAGACAAGAATCCTGCTTGTTTCTAGACTATATTTCAAAGTGAATCTCAAGTAATCTTTGTTATATATGAGAAACTTTTCTACTTTTCTGCACACTGACCCCTAAAAAACAAAACATCCTTCATTCTGAAATTAAAGTGTGAGAGGTTTGGAAGCTGAATATGAAGAGTTTATAAACGACTCTTTTTATCTTTCTAACTCTCCATTTCTCAGATTCATGTTGTTTTTCATTTCATCCATGCCTTTCATGTCTGGGGTCAAAAAACCTGCCAAGCACAAAGGGTCTTTTGAAGCCAACAGACTACTTGTTAAGGAGGTATTTTAAATGAAATAACCCCCAAAGTGTCTTTACTTTAATACCCCTAGAAAGATACCTTGAAGGGTAAGAAATCATCATTGTAATTCAGGTATTTAAAAAGTCAGTGAGAACATCTGTTTTGAAGGGCATTGAGGCACCTTTTAGTTTGACACAGTACTGTGCTAATCAAATTAATAGGCTGTCTTGGAAAGCTCTTGTGAGTGCATTGAGTTGTTAGCATATTCAGAAACTTCCTGTCAGGTGTTTGACACTGTTTTGTTTCTAGAATTAACTTTAAAAAAATCTAGTCACCCCATACTCTCAGTTTTTCTGAATCAAAGCTTTCTTGGAATTGGGGACTATCATGAACTATCCAAGATAATGATTATAGTCCTACATTGGCATGCCTAAATCTAGGAAATTGCCTACCTCTGATTGAATACCTGTGAGATACCACCTTCTATTTGAAGTATATAGAAAATAACCCTTGCCTGAACAATTTCATTTATAACAAGGAGTACTATTAGCATTATGACTAAAAATAATTAATATACATTAAAAGCCGGATACGCCTACATATGTGGTAAGCGTAGTAATCGGAAGAACAGAGATAGTCACTTAGTGCAGAGTAACTTTAAGTGAAGCAAGTAAACTTAATGACAATAAAAAGGCCTGGTTGGGTGATTAAAGGAGATGGATACATTTCTGCATCTTCAAGATAATTTTTCTTTTTGGTAATTTTACAAATTCTTTCACCATAGTTAAGGTCCAGTTTCTTAATTTCATTCTTATAAAAGTGTTGCAGATAGCCCAAGGAGTATAAAAATAGGATCCATTCATCTCCCTCTTGGTTTTCCCAGAAGGTGACATCACAGTTTATCCAGTGGCTGTAGCCAGGAACCCAGGGATTCCTCTGGCCTGATTCCTCTTTCTCTTTCATCTCCCCAATATTCGGTCCATCAGCAAGCTTTGTCAATCCTACCTGAAAACATTCTGTCTTAATTTCTCTCTGTCACATCCTAACATAGGTCATCGTTATCTCTACCTGGATTGTTTAACAGCCTCATTATTAGTTCCCTGGTTTCTATTCTTGTTCTCCTACAAGCAGTCTTTTTTTCTTTAACAAAAAGCAAATAATCACTTTGCTTAAAATCCTTCAGTGTCTACCTGTTGCACTTTAAAACAAAATATAAATCAGTGTATGGTCTATACCTTTCTGTCATTCTTCTCTTTTATTTTCTTAGGCTCTTCAAGCTGTTTCGTGTCATTTTCCCACATGCTTTTCTTATCTTCTGCCTGAAATAGTCCTCAACCAGTTTTTTCCCCGTATCTGGCTGGGTTCTCAGTCCTTAAGGGTCCAGTAGAAGTTCCTCCAAGGGGCTTTCTTGGAATCGTCATGCTATCTGAAGTTGTATTCCATTATTCATTCTTTGTTAGAAAACCATTTTCTCTTTATTCATAACATCATAATTTAATTTTTAGTCTATCTTCCTCAGTAATAATTTCTGTGAGTGCAGGGATTGTCATACTCAACTAATGTTTAGGGACTAGGAGAGACAGAATATCTTCATTCTAAATAACAGCTTTTTCTCCGCTCATATGTTCAGCATTTCTGACTAAAGAATGACAGTGTTACTGAGATTTGGAGTTCCACAAAAGTAGAGGTGCCAGAGCCAAGAACCTGCTGATGATATTTGTTGTCATTTGAAAACAAGCCCTCTTACAGCTTTGGATGTTTGTTCTGACAATATCAGTAATCTAGTTGCAAGGAACTTTTAGTTATTATATTTAAAATTCATTTCCCATGAAATTTATATTTGAAGTTTTCTAATTCTTGGGTACTCACCCAAATCCCCAAATGGAAATTCGATTCTGTCTTTTTATTTACAGAATATACTGATGATAATGCTCTGATTCCTAAGAATTCGTCTGTAATTGTTAGAAGAATTCCTATTGGAGGTGTTAAATCTACAAGCAAGACATATGTTATGTAAGTATCAAATCTCATGTATTTCTCAAAATAGACTTTTTTTTAGTTTGTTTTTTAATTTTGTGAGAGAAAACTATATTTTAGAACTGAACTCATTACTTTAACCTTAATGAATACATTTTCTCAAGACTGTGAGGATAGTGGGTTTCTTTGTTTGTTTGTTTTTGATTTCCTCCCCCAGTTAAATTGACTTAGCCTGTGGTGAGAAGGGCCATTATTAGGAAAAATTTTTTCTCCTTATGGGCAGTATTTGCAAAGACAAGAAAGTGATATTCAAATTATTTCTGTGCCTTTCTTTGACTGCTTTTTTTTGAGCATGTTCCTTCGGTTTTCTTCACCACAAAAATTTAGTGTCGTAGACATTGGTCCTAAATATTCTGACAGCATCAAGAGTATTCAGCAATACTAACATTTACTCCTTATCAATAAGGAGCTTTGGCTGAGAGGCATAAAGTATATAGGATTTATAATCATAGGCACTGAAATCAGGCTTAGATTTGACTCCATTTACTGCTTCATACCAGTTGTGTGACTTTGGACCTTGGGTAAGTCTCTGTGCCTCAGAGTCCTCAAAAATAAAATAGGGATGTGAGTACTTAACCCTAGAGGGTTGTAAGAATTAAATAGTGTCTGGCACATGGTAAATGCACATTATTGGAGTAGGAAGAGAGCAGTCTCACAACTAGTCCAGAACTGATGGTCACTAACCTGGGGCAGGATTAAAACCTTATATCCTTAACTTTCTCTGCTTTCTTGCCATTTCAGTAGTGATAGCAGAACTATAATATGTGAAAAGGGCAGCAACGTAGGTTATTTAAAGAGTAGTGATTTTCACTTAGGAGGATTAGGTAGTTTTGTTTGAAATGGAATAAATTGTTTTGAGTCAATGAAAAATTCTAGAATTTGCCAGTGCTAGGAAATGGAAAGTGTTCTTGAAATTAAGGTAAAAATAAAGTCATTTCTTGGAGCTTTACCTCATGTGGGCAAGTATTCTAAGATTTTTCTCATTAGTTTGTTGTAAAGTTGCATTCCATATCTTAACACTTAGAAGTCCTTTTGTGCAGTATTTTCTGTATAGTAACAGCTTTAAAAAGCTGAATACTTTCCTTGTTGTAATTGCCAAGTGAACTTTTAATGGTGTGTGTTCTTATCTTTAAATGATTCTAAGAACTATAGAAGAATTATATGAGGGTTTTTTTTGTTTTTTGTGGTTTTTTTTTTTGCCTGAGAGGGTGTCTCACTCTGTTGCCCAGGCTGGAGTGCAGTGGCACAATCTTGGCTCACTGTAGCCTCCAGGCTCAAGCAATTCTCCTGCCTCAGCCTCCCAAGTAGCCAGGATTACAGGTGTCCACCACCAAACCCGGCTAATTTTTGTGTTTTTGGTAGAGACTGGGTTTCACCATGTTGGCCTGGCTGGTTTCAAACTCCCGACTTCAGGTGATATACCTGCCTTGGCCTCCCAAAGTACTAGGATTACAGGTGTGAGCCACCGCACCCAGCTTAAGAATTACAAATTTATGGGGATAATTAATTCCTACAATCTAGTGTGAAGTTTTACTTTAATTTACCAAGTGCTTTTTAAAAAATGGCAAACATCATTTCTGTAGATTTTTTGATAGAAACTCTTAAGAAAAGAATTACTTGAAGTACATGGCAAAATAAGTTGCCTCTTACACAGAATACTATGTTAATTTACAACATATAGGATTCTGTTTGTAATAAATTTGCCTCATAAAATGCATCTTTTTTTTTTCTTGAGCAAATAACTAGAAAATCAAAGCTCAGCTTTTTTTAATCTCAAATTCCAAATTATACACAAACCTAGAAACTCCTGTTAGATGCTAACATTTCTGTATAGTCAAGATACCTTAAACTTGAAGCATTAAAAGGTATATCTAGCAACTCAACTCCTTCCCCTTTCCTGTGTGGATTAAAATAATTTCTTTTGGGGTTTACGTGTATGGTTTTTAAACACCAAATTTCCAGTTCTACACAGCCTTTTGAGTCAGTTCTTTTAACTAAAATATGTGTTTTTCTGGGAATGAGAATTTTTGTTCAGTTTTTTTTTTTCTTTTTTTAAGAGATGGGGTTACTATGTTACAGCCCAGGCTAGTCTCAAACTCCTGGGCTTAAGTGATCCTCTCACCTTGGCCTCTTGTTCAATTCTTGATCGTTGTTTTGAGACATTTGAAAAATGAATATAGGTATCAGCCTGGCCTTCCAGATTGGAAAATTAGTTTTGGGAGCACAGCAATTTCTCAGGGATCTAAATTACAAATGTTAACAACAGTGGTCTTCCTGATGTATGAAAATTTACCTATTCAGAAACTGGGAAATTATGTAATTTAATTTTTCAGTGTATTAAGAATAAACCACATTTCTAAACCTAAAATCCCCATACTACCTTTCAGAAAACATTTGTTTTAAGTGGCACGGTACACCTATTTTCGAATTCCCTAGTATGGAATTTTTTTCCAAACCACAAATCTATCTTAAAACTGTTCAGAGGTGGTAAAGATTAATCAGAGTAATTCATTCAGAAATTGGCTGTTGTTAAATATTTATACCAAAGGAAAATTATGTTCCTAAAAATATATTATTGAAGATAATGTGTTAAAATTTATTAGCACAAAAATTCATAAATAGCTAATATTAATTTTAGTTTTTATTTTGTTTTTTAGAAGTCGAACTGAACCAGCGATGGCAACTACAAAAGCAGTATGTAAAAACACAATCTCACACTTTTTCTACACATTGCTTTTACCTTTATAATGTAGCAGTGAAGTAAATCATTTTAGAACTTAATATCCAACTGATCATAGTACATATTGTAAATAAAATGTGTTTTGATGACAGCTCAGTTGAATATGGATATATGTGGCATCATTTGCACACTTATTTTGTAGAAATGGGTAATTTGTGCCCGTAACACTGTTTCATATTAAATATGATAGCATTCTCCCTGTATGACACTGTGTTGTACAGTTAATGTATGATCCTTTTTAGATCGTTTAGGTTTTACACTAATGAACATGATGACATGTTCTACATTTGTCTGTCTATAGTTAGTATTTTGTATGTATGTACAGGCTGTTGTGTGCTTTTTGTTTCTTGCAATAAAAAATGTTTGGAGTGTATATTTTGCCATTTTCACGTTGTATCACTTAGTTTTTGTTAGTTTTTTTTTTTCCTGCCTGATTTATGGCTTCCAAAAATGCATTAGCAACATGCAAAGCTTATATTAAAGTTTGATGCTTTCTCCAAGTTCAAACACATCACAGAAAAGAGCTTTCCAGAGACCATTGATGCAGCTTTATTATTTAGTCGTGCTTTATTTGGCATTTTGAGCTCCTCCTTTTGTTTACATCTGTACTATAAAGTGATACCTGAAACTGGGGCCCCCTATGAATATATAAATGTCTTAGTGATTTTCAGTTTATATAAATTTATTATATTGTTTTCAAAGTTTAATGAGATCTTCTACTTCTATCTAGTTAGTGCAGATGTCCAAATTAAAATATTTCCCTCTTTTTCATGAGATACTAAAATGCTGCGTTAATTGTAGGCTATTGAAAGCTGTAGCTTATCAGAGGTAACTCCCCCTAACCAGGATAACTGGTTTGAAGAAAGTTAAGCTTAATTTTTGTAATCACAGATTAACTTAATTTGTGATATCATTTTAACTTTGAGCTCTTAAGTAAAAAGTAGCAGCATTCCCAAGTTGTGGGGTGAAACATCTGTTTCATAACACAGGTCTATCATAATTGGGTTCTGTAAATGTAATGGTTCTCTAAACATTTTAATACCCAGGCTTGATATTGTACACAATGCAAGATGTCTAAAATCTTCATTTAGAATTCAAGGGTATTGCTTGCTATTTCACATTATATACTTTTTAAATACTATTGCTCTTTGTATATGAGGCATTTCACTAATCTTGGATCATTGGATCTTAAACATGATAAAATAGAATATCTGAACATTGGACTTGTTCTTTAGAGTTATATGGCCTTTAGTTCTTGTGGAACTAAATACAGTGATTCTAAGATCAAAAGTCTTAGTGTTTGGGGCTTTTTTCCTCTTTTTGGATATGGGTTTTTTTTGGTTTTTTTTGTTTTTGTTTTTGTTTTTTGTTTTTTGTTTTTTTAAGCATAATGCTGTAAAAACTGTCCAAGCTTATGTTTTGCTGGTGATTGGTTTAAAACTGATTTTTATGTATCCAAATGCTAGCATAAATTAGATTGACTATCCTGGTGACTGTAGTAGTTAATGTAACACATTTTGTATAAAGTACAGTTTATATAGTATTTAAACTAATTCAGATGAAGTTTTATTTCTTGAAAACAGTTATTTCCTTTTTGTTTATTAGCATGTGTATAAACACAAATCACATGTTCATAAATAAAGTTAACATTCTTTTAGCCTTGTGTGTTCCGGCATGTCTGTATTACATTTATAAGAAGCAGTTTATTTAAGCTTATTTAGATTTCTCTTTTCTTTTCTTTTCTTTTTTTTAATACTTTAAAAGTGGCTTTAATTTTTAGGTAGAATTATTGAAATAGAGATATTAGATACCCTGTTGTCCCCATCATTTATTTGCTTGGGGTGCATTTGCTGGCATTTAGGATGAGAATATATTCATCAAGCATAATTAGTGCCCATCTTAGGAGATTTAGAATCACGTGGATTGTACACATTCACAAAAGCAAAGTAAATAGAGGCGCTAGGCCAAATTTTTCTTATCCTGATTAGTAAAGTGAATATATAGTTTTGGTAATGGAAGCGAACTCTAATCAAGGATGGATGACTGTTTCCATATTCCCCAGTCTTGTTTTTAGTCATCCGTCCATGTTGATACCCCAAAGCTGGATGTTCTTCTTGCTAACTAAATATCAGAGTTGCATTTCATAGGATCCTTTAACTTCAAAAAGCAAGTATAATTAGCATAAAAGATTTTAGATCCTTGCTCCCCAAAGCAAGACCCCTAATTAGGTACAGGGAGGTGGGTTAATTTTAATGTCAACAATCTGCATCAGTCAGTTTTGTGAGGACTTTAAAGTGGCAGATTTTTTTTTTTTACCATTAGTATGGTAAAGAGTCACTATTTTTATTGATGTTTAGTAATACAGATTCCTAATCATTTTTAAACCATTCTTTGTCAACATTTTTTGCTCATTTCTTAACACCTTGCTATATATAGAAAACATTTGTTTGCTTTTCTAAATTTGAGGTAAACTTGACTTTTTTGTGGACTATAAGATATTTAGGGGCAATAGTGATTATTTGGTAAAAAGGTGATTTAAGTGCAGTTGCATATCTAAAACCACTTCAAAGTCAATGAATATATAATACTAAGTTGGCAGAAAGCTTAAAAGCACACAAAAGCCCAGCATAAAAACAAAAAGGATACTGTATCTTAAGTGTTAGGAGTGGGAAGACTTTCTTTTGTTAAGTTTTTTAGTTCCAGTGGTAAGAAAGTTAATATAATTGTTTTCTTTCCAAGGAAATCATCAGTATTTGTATTCTATTCTACATAGTAATGGGCTATTTTTAAAGGCTGTTTATTTTATTGGTGAGAAATGTAGTATAGATGATGATTGACAGCAATTTGTCTAGTCCTTGTTACTTAAAATCAAATAATTCCTGGTTGGTATAAAATCTTTAAAATAGATTGAGTAGGTCAGAACTTATTTTAGATAAAAAGAGAGTATGTATTATTTAGAGGTTTTTTTCTACTTACCACTTGAGATTAGTTCTTAAAGGAAAAAAATACTTTAAAGCTGGACAAAAATGATAACCCATTGGCAAATTATGTTAAAATGCATTAGGATGTGGGATTAGTGCATCATGAACTCTTTTATAGTCAGTTCCTTAATGTAGAGCAAATAACCTTTTGTCTGAATAAACATCCCAGTAATATCCATCAAACTAACTTTTAAAACCCTAAGATATTTGTGAGATGTGTCTTATATTTAGCCAACATTATTTTTTATTTACATTTATTTACTGTGTGGGCATTGGCTAAGAACTTCATATTGAGACTGGTTACATTTCTCTTTGGGGCTCTTAAGTCATGTTGCTTTTATTTTAAAACTTTTAGTTCTCTGGAATATAGAATACCTGATGAAGACTTTTTTCTTTGATCCAGACATCTCATTACATTCTCCATTTTAAATGAAGAGTTCTGACCTTACGACATGTTAAATAAGCAACCCGCTTACTACATAGGAAACTGTAGGGAAAGCATATCTTCAGGATTGTTTACTAAAGATTCTTTTAAAAACTAATATTAAAATCATTTCAGAGGATCAAATGAACAAAAATTAGTGTTCAATTTAAAATACATTTTAATTTTTATTTTATTTTTGAAAGAGAAATGTTTTATTCCTCTTTGCACACAACAGCTTATGAAGGTGGCTCTCTCGTGACTCCATACATCTTTTACACAAAGATGCCTCTTCAGATATGCCCAATTATCTCCCCCACTTCAGTGTTGGAGAATTGGCAGTGAGTGAGTGGAGCAGAATGCTTAAGACTCATTAAAATACATTTTTTAAAGCCCTCTTATATCCTTTATATGTACACTTGCTCTGTGTGATTAAATTAACTTTCTTCAAATAATAGAGTCCATCATAATAAGTGACAGCTCTGTTGGCCTTCTCCACAGGGTGCTTTTGTTTTCCCTTTTTTTGACTTAACATCTTTGCCCTTATAAAGTTGTGGTTTCTTTGACAAGAAGCTATTCTTACTCTCTGTATGAGAGAATAAACAAGCTTCACTCAGACTGAAGTGTATGTTTTCAAAAATTAAAGAAGTAGCAATTTTATGGGAGCTGTTATTTATTAAAGCAATTACCTGAGCCCTTAAAGAGCTGTTTGTTTTTACAATGTTGTATAATGGCCTTGCAGGAAAATTAGATTTCTTATTCTCTCTTCCAGTGTATATTGTCTTGAGTATTGTCACATTTAGAGACTATAGAGAGAAATGGGACTCAACACTCTGAACAGATTTTCTGTGTGATATATTTTTTCCCCATTTTTTCATTTTAATTGAGCCCCTTTTTCCTCCCCTCCAACTGATAGCCTTTGATAACTGTGTGAAATATCTAGAGAAGAATGAAGCAGGCTGAGCTACATTTTCAAGCTTAACATTCTTTAGAAAACTAAGAAAATGCCCAATATTTCAACATTAAGTGTCAATAGGGGCTAAATGATCACTTTAAGATGTTTTCAGTTTGGAACTTGAATGTGTGTTTAATTTTTTGTGAACAGATTGATGACTCTTCCGCGTCTATTTCTCTGGCCCAGCTTACAAAGGTATATATATATTCTTGAAAATATAAGTTTTTTTCTAACATCATATTTTTTTATGTGGAACGGTTTTTTAAGAGGGGTTGGGGGAGGATATATTTTGCAAAAGCATTGTACATATTATTACTATCCTGTAAAGAGTAGTTGCTGTTTTGAGAAGATAGGGGAATACTTTGTCAGCCTCAGCGTATTGGAGTATTGTTCATCTTCAAGACAGAAGAAACACTTGAAGCTACACTTAATTTTTTTTTCCCTCATACGTTTTGTTTAATTATACATTGGAAACTAACAAGGTTCTGGAGGAATTTCCTGGTTTTGGCTATAAATTATGTGGACCTTTTTTAAGCAGCCAAAACAGAAGATTTCCTTTACACGGACGATTGCATGGTTATTTCTTGAATATTTGACTTGATCCCATGAAGGTCAATATTTTAAATGTGATACAGTTGTTTCTTTATGCTATAGACTTGTAGTCTGTCTGCATTAGAAAAAGTTTTGAACAACCTAATTTGTTTGAACACAGACTACATGAATTGTGTAAGTGTGTAAAGCTGTTTGCAGGAATATACCAATGTGTATGTTTGGCAGAGGGGCAAATTGTTACCTCCTGAATCACTGTATATGCAATGTTTTGCGATAAGATTGCTTGCATTTTCTGCTCAACAATGTGTATCTTCTGTTTGGGAAAGCACTAGTGATGGATTACTTTTTAAAGCAATACATTTAGCTTGCAAATTGTGCCTTTAAAAAAAAAAAAAAAAGTAGGCAGACTTTTGAGGGCCAAGAAGGAAGCTGTCCAGTTTTCCAAAAATACTTTTTCCCTGCTATCAGAAATGTGAAACCAAATTTAGCAACCAAGATTAATGAAAAGATGGGTTTTCCATTAGTGCTGTCCCTATCTTGTCCTTGGCTTTGTTATGTCCTTTCCCCTAGACTGTATCCCGACAAAATGTCCTAGTAACAAATTGCTTTTTAAGCTCCTGTCTGGGAAAAGTAAGCGTTAAAATTGATTATTCTAAAACCTAAAGTGGACTAAAGCCATCCTATTTTATAATTTTCTAATGCAAAGTGGTTTAGTATAGAGTTAACACTTAGAATTTTATAGTTTACTGTTTTTATTCTTATGTACTGTAAGGACCATATTTGAGTTTTTGGTCTATTCCTACCATTGTTTCTTTGCGGGGAGGAGTTGGGGAGATTTGGGGGAGTGGGTTTTTTTTTGTTTTGTTTTGTTTTGTTTTTTTAAACTACAGGTATTTGTAAAACAGTGTTTGGGTTCAAACAAATTAGTTGTTAAACATCTGTAATCCAGTTTTCTGTAAATGTTGCTGCTGTTCTAAGCTCTGTTAATGTTAAGCATTCTTTGTATATAAAATTACAATAAAATGTTAAAACTGGTTGCTTGTTTTGTGGATGAATGTAAAGACAAACCCCAATGAATGGCTGATATGAGTGCTAAATGCCTGAAGATTCAACTTACTAGAAATCACTCCCTTAGACCCTGCTTATATCTAGACCTTGTATATCATACCTCAAAGATGAAATTCATAAAACTTACCTGAAGAGTTTAATTTAAAATTATAATGCTCAATGCACATCTTTTGCACTTGATTTGAAACTAACATCACTACCTAAAGAGCCTTCTTCTAATACCTGCTGCATAATATGTTCAGTCATTCTACCCCCATCCCTACCTCCACATTGTAAGTATAAATTATAGTCTTAATGCTCTGACACTTGAATTATTTTTAAAACATCAAGTGTTTCTATTCTAACAATATCAGTCTTTAACTTGTAGAAAATTAGTATGCAAGTCTTAATGTAAGGTACAAACAGGGTCTAAGGTTTGAGTGCCCCTAGAATGACTTTCTTCAGCCTTGCAGACACCCAAACATCATGTAATTACCTAAGGAATTCCCAAGTGCCTCTTCCAGGTTATACGTGTAAATAGCTGTTTTTATGCAAGGTTAGTTAGATACTGCTCTTTACAGGATGAGTGGTGTTGTCTTTGGCTGTGTGGTCTTAAATGTGTTTCTAATGTGTGTGTCAAATAATTACCTGTTAAACAGACTGCCAATCTGGCTGAAGCCAATGCTTCTGAAGAAGATAAAATTAAAGCAATGATGTCGCAATCTGGCCATGAATACGACCCAATCAAGTAAGTTTCATAAATATTTTATACTAATAGGAACTTTTGGGGTGGGTTTTCCCCCCCAATCAAAAGCACTATTTTTGCGAAGTCCTCGTATACATGTAATTTTTTTTCCCCCTTTTAGTTACATGAAGAAACCTCTAGGTCCACCACCTCCATCTTACACGTGTTTCCGTTGTGGTAAACCTGGACATTATATTAAGAATTGCCCAACAAATGGGGTAAGTTCAAAGCAGAAACTATGTCTTACCTTTTTTCCTTTGGAATTGTTTCTTAGCTATCTTATTTTTCTTGGTTAATACTGCCTTCTGTAGACAATGGCAAATGAGCGTGGTCTCTGGAGCCAAATTTGCCAGGCTTCACATCTTGGTTCTGCCACTTAGCTGAGTGAGTTTGGGCAAGTTACTTGATCTCTATAAGCCTGTTTTTTTCTTCTCTAAAATGAAGATAAAATAGTACTTACCTCACATCGCAGTTACGAGGATTAAATGAGATCACATATGTAAAGCGCTACAAGTAATATAGTAAGCACTGTATAACATTAGCTAATTTATTAAATAACGGTAACTGCTTTTTCTCTTCCTCCTCTTCCTTTTTCCTCTGAATAGGATAAAAACTTTGAATCTGGTCCTAGGATTAAAAAGAGCACTGGAATTCCCAGAAGTTTCATGATGGAAGTGAAAGATCCTAACATGAAAGGTGCAATGCTTACCAACACTGGAAAATATGCAATACCAACTATAGATGCGTAAGTATGCAAATTAGGTATGACCTTTGGAGACTTCAGTCAGTCCCAGGGTATAGTGTTTTAATCTTGGGCTTGTAACTTGGCTACTTGGATTCCTTGAGAACTTTGTATACCAAGGTCATTAGTCTCTACATCTTGCATTTCTGTGAGGCTGCAGTCTGCTCCATTTAAAGCAAATTTAAAATGGATTTGGGGATTTTTGTTATCAGTGAGTGCCACTTCCCTTGTAGTCTTCTAATTTTTTCTTTTTCTGTCATTCCCTGCTTTCTTCCTCATTCACATACATACTCCCACATACTCTTATTATATATGCTACTTGCATTTTTAAGTGAACAAAACAGATTGTAATCATTTTAAGAAACAGGAGGCTTAAGAATAAAAGCTCTGCATGATGTTGAGGCAAATTTAAGTGTCAGGCGTAAATGAAATACTGAAGTAGCTTGAATAAGTTTGGATATGCCATGTGAGTCTTAAGATTCTCAAGTAAGGTTTATTTTATAAACCATTAGTTCTGATAAACTATAGCTCTATAAAACACCTCAATGCCTTTTTTATTTTTTTTATTTTTTTTGAGACCAAGTCTTGCTGTGTCCCCCGGGCTGAAGTGCAGTGGCACGATTTTGACTCACTGCAAGCTCCGCCTCCAGGTTCACAACATTCTTCTGCCTCAGCCTCCCGAGTAGCTGGGACTACAGGCGCCTGCCACCACGCCCAACTAATTTTTTGTATTTTTTTAGTAGTGGCGGAGTTTCACCATGTTAGCCAGGATGTGTTAGGAGTTTCACCACGTTAGCCTGACCTCATGATCCGCCCGCCTTGGCCTCCCAAAGTGCTGGGATTACAGGCGTGAGCCACCATGCCCGGCCTTTAATGCCCATTTTTAATGTGTATTCAGATTTATATTATGAACCAGTTTTTAACGAAATGGACAGACATGAAAATCTAGTGGCAGGGTTCAACTAGATAACTTCCCATTTTATCTGCTTTTATTAGTGTAGTCAGTTACTTTTTGGATTACCTTAAACAGTTGTTAATTCACATACTATACAACACAATATTAAGTGTTCTTTGGACTGTCGTTTTCTAACTTTGTTGAGCATAAGAATCTCCTGCAAAAGTATGTTAAAAGACTGGCCAGGTAGAGTGACCTTGGGCAAAAAAAAAAAAAAAAAAAAAAAAGATCCTGGTTGCTCTGCCCCCGATTTTGATTTAGAAGTTATGTGATAAGACCCTGATTCTACATTTTTAACAGGTTGTACAGGAGATTGTGAAGTTAGGGGATCCTCAGGGCATCAATTTACAGAATAGGTGTTCATGTTCTCAGTGACAAAAAATATATATATATGTGTGTGTGTGTATATATATATATAAAAAATAACAGTTTTCTTCGGCTTCATGCTATAAATATTGTTGAAGTGTAGTGTAGTGAGCAGGTGGGGATGATGATGAAAATAGCTATGCCGTAGAATGGTATTGAAAAGATCTCGTGTTTTTGAATATGTACTTTAGTAAATAGTGTTTTCGTTCACAGATAAGAATGTTTTCCTAAACTCCCAACCCTGCTCACTTCCTCAACTTCACCCCCATCTATTTTTTATCAGTCACCATCCTGTGTTTTTGTGGTTCATCATTGAACAGTCTGTTGTTATGCTGTTTCTAATTCAGAGACATTTCATAGATGTTTCCAAACAACTTTAGCTTGAAATTGATTCTTTTTACAGACACAAGAGCAGACCGCTTCATCTATATTATGTAAAATTTTTAAATAAAAATTTGTGTCAGAAAAATTAATATCACCTGTAAACCCTGACTAATAATTAACTTCATTGCTTTTGAATGCTGAAATACAAATGCCCAATTGTGCCAGACACACAGCAAATACTGGGGAAAGATGGGAATCCAAATATTTTAAATGAAACTTTCACCCTCTTCACTAACACCACTGATAAGCAACTCAGACTCTTCTTCTGTTTCTTTTTCTATCCTCTGTTCTCCTCTTTTTTTTCTTTTTTTTTTTTTTTCTTTTTTCTCTCTTTTGGGCAGTGGGAGACTCCTCTTTCACAAATTGGGAACAATGGGGCATAAGCAAATTGATACTTATTTCTGGAATCGTGGTGATGTCTATGGAGCAACTGCAACACAAATAACACACCTAAGGTACCCTACTCTGTACAGCCGAGATTCTTTCATTTTCAGCATTGAGATAAACACACTCTGTTCCTGAATGAAATAGAAAGGGTTTCTCTAGGGATACCTGTGTTTTGCAAATTTGCCTGATTACAGAGAAGATGGGGGTGTAGAAGCAATGGTGACAAGTCTGAGAATAGCTATTTTTGTTTTTTTAATACTATATTTAATGCCCAACATTTCTGCAAAATGCATTTCTACAAAAAACTGGACCTAGAATGTCTAATGAGGTGTTACTTTACAATTTTGTAACACATATTTTGATCATTTAAGTCACTAATGCTTCTTAATTGACTATAAATTGATTAACCTCTCTTAAAATACTAATAAGTAGATCATGGGTTTTGGTATCTCATTTTATTAATTATTTGTGTGGCAATGACATAATATTTCCTTTGAACTATCTTTCCTTAATTGTATAATGTCAGTACTAATTTTAATTTCCCATCTTGTGGCATTTACTCCAATACCTTCACAGGTTTGAGGGACTTTTGGGATATGGAGAAGGGGAGATTTTTGGGGATTTTTAATTTTAATTTTTATTTTTTTCAAGAAACTTGATAGAGTAGGAAAAATTGTGATTATGGTGTTGTCTAAATTCAAGTCTTGTCTTTGTCACTTAAATAGAAGTTTATGGCACAGAACATGTTGCTTTATTTCTGGCCCACAGTTCTTAGAGTTATGGGTTCTAAGATCCTTTTATTGTTTTTATAGCATTTCCTTGCTTCTTTTTGTTATACTTGTTTAGACTTTTGTGTCTTTGTTTAGAGTGAGGTTGTACATAATTACTCCCTTATTTTAGAAGATTTGGTGCTTGTCAAAAGTAATTTAGCATTGTGCTGAATTATGTGTTCCGATCATGTAATAGTAGAACATGTAGCATGAATACTCTGCCTTCTTAACAATGGTGAAACACTAAAACCTTCTTTTACAGAGAAGCATATGCAATTGGGAAGAAAGAGAAACCTCCCTTCTTACCAGAGGAGCCATCTTCTTCCTCAGAAGAAGATGATCCTATCCCAGATGAATTGTTGTGTCTCATCTGCAAGGATATTATGACTGATGCTGTTGTGATTCCCTGCTGTGGAAACAGTTACTGTGATGAATGTAAGAAATGCTGCATCTTGGAAGATGTATATTTTAGAATATTTGTATTTACTTGGAATGGCTCTTCCCAACCTCATATATTTTAATAATAAAATTAATAATGTTGATGACAAGTGTTGATCAATGAGCATTTAGTAGTGAGAAGTCTGTTTTTGTTGCTGTATCTTTTTTAAACAATAACCTCTTTGTCCTTTTAAATACTAGAATTGAACACCTTCTCTACCTTCGTCAGGGTGACTATACTGAGGTGTTTTTCTTAATACAGACTTTGTTTTCTGTATGTTTTAAGTGGTATCCAGAATTTTAAAACCTTTTTGGGCCTTAGATACTTCTGGAAATATTTTTAAGTGGTATCTAAATCCTTTTCCTGGATTGTGAATAGCTTATCCTAATATTTCTAAGTGTATTAAGACCTGCTTCTCACTGTCTCTCAGGTTGGAGTGCAGTGGCGTGATCTTGGCTCACTGCAAGGTCTGCCTCCCGGGTTCACGCCATTCTCCTGCCTCAGCCTCCCAAGTAGCTGGGACTACAGGCGCCCGCCACCACGCCCGGCTAATTTTTTGTATTTTTAGTAGAGTCGGGGTGTCGCCATGTTAGCCAGGATGGTCTTGATCTCCTGACCTCGTGAGCCGCCCACCTCGGTCTCCCAAAAGTGCTGGGATTACAGGTGTGAGCCACCGCCCGGCGTCTGTAGACATATTTATTACCCAGCATTTACCATGCAGTTGTGACTTTTTAAAAAATCACTTATATTAGCACTTAGTTTTTTCCTGCCTCTTATCCTAAATTTGTGCCTTCTTACACAGAAGAAATCAGTGTTAACCCGAAAATTTGCTCAAGCCTGCTCTGGCCTTTTTCATTTTTAAAGGTAGTTTTGAAATATATAGTCCTCATACACATGGTTCTGCATCTGCAGATTCAACCAACCACAGATCATAAATATTTGGGGGGAAGGAAACAGTAAAAAATAATATAATAGTAAAGACTAATACAGATTTTAAAATAAAAGTATTAATTAGTTACATAGTATTTATATTGCAGCAGGTATTACAAGCAATCGAGAAATTATTTAAAGTATACCGGAGTATGTACATAGTAGTTACATGCAAATACTATGCCTTTGGGGCAGTTGACGGACTTGAACATCTACAGATTTTGTTATCTTCAGAGGGTCCTGGTTTGGATACCTGTAAATCTGTATTTTTTGACCTCTTCAGTGAAGACCAAAATCAAGAAGAGGTTGCTAAAGACTTGTTTCAGAGTATATCTTAGATTTAACAAACCACTTGATATTACTGGAGTTTTACTACATTGAAGCATAATCTTCATATCTGTAATTTAGTGTTGCTGCCATGTGCTGTGCTGTAGATCTCTCATTTCCTTGCTAGAATAAAAACCCCAAGTTAGCCATGTAAAATTTTTGCCTTTCTAGACTATCTCATACTTCTCTTTTGTTTTCTGCAATATTCCAGTTACTAGCTAAACAAAGAAAGAGTGCTTTTGCTCGCAGTTCAGACTTTTGTTTAAATGTGTCCTTTAAAAAAAAAAAAAGATGAGGTGGGGGATACTTTCTATTTTGCCCCAGGCTGACCTTGAATTTTTGGGCTCAAGTGATTCTCCTGTCTCAGCCTCTCCAGGAGCTGGGATGACAGGCACATGCCAGTACACCCAGCTATGACTTCTCTTTTTAGAGTAGCATAGATCATACAGAAAAGAGCAGAGGGGTACCTAAGATGGGAGATTTTACTTAAGTTTCTTAATCTAAGAAATGATTAGCACAACATGCTTGGAAAACAGTAATGTAACTGAACAAATGTGGACCATCCTTTTAATTCATTTCGTAAACACTGAGTTCCTACTATGCTTTTATTAATATTTGAAATCTTACACATAGGTATAAGAACAGCACTCCTGGAATCAGATGAGCATACATGTCCAACGTGTCATCAAAATGATGTTTCTCCTGATGCTTTAATTGCCAATAAATTTTTACGACAGGTAAATCTTTGTATCCATTTTATGAAAAAATTCTTTTTAACTGATTTAACTGTACTTCAGTGAATACTGCATAACATTTTTCTGCATTATTATGCTTGGTATCTGTAGGCTGTTAATAACTTCAAAAATGAAACTGGTTATACAAAAAGACTACGAAAACAGTTACCTCCTCCACCACCCCCAATACCGCCTCCAAGACCACTGATTCAGAGGAACCTGCAGCCTCTGATGAGATCTCCAATATCAAGACAACAAGATCCTCTTATGATTCCAGTGACATCTTCATCAACTCACCCAACTCCCTCTATATCTTCATTAACTTCCAATCAGTCGTCTTTGGCCCCTCCTGTGTCTGGAAATCCATCTTCTGCTCCAGCTCCTGTACCTGATATAACTGCAACAGTGTCAATATCAGTTCATTCAGAAAAATCAGATGGACCTTTTCGGTAAGCCTATGTATTTTTCACTGTTAGAAACCAAATGAGGTCAATGATGTAGTGTTTTGTTGTTGAGTATCACTTTGACAGCTTTCTTAGTGGACCACTGTGCTTAGTAATGTGGGATGACTTGTAAGAAATGACTTAGTCTTATTGGGGGAAGAGGAAAACAAAGGAGATTCATTTGGCAAATGAGGATTAAGCATCCCGAGGTCAAATACTACACAGGTTGCAACCAGCTCCTGTTAAACCTTGAATGTTCCATATACCATAACAGCTCTGAACTTAACAGAAGTGGAAGAATTCACTCGTGGTCATAATGATAGTTTTGGATAGGAGTAGTTTTGATTAAGAACAATTTGGATAGGTAGAGAAGTCAGAAATAGTGATTGTTGTGGAGCATCGTTATTATGTAGGATAATAGTGAAAACTCATAGCCTGCCACTTCAGAAATGAGACTTTTGTCCATGTAGTTTAATGTCTCATAAATTCTTAAAAAAAAAAAAAAAAAATAGGTGTCAGAGGCCCATTTCAGACATATTGAAGCAAAATCTTTAGGATGAGACTTTTACATTTACATTTAAGAAATTCCACTGATCTGGTGAAATGTATTTAGTTGATAGTGGGAATAGGCCCAGAGAGTTCTATGGCTGGCCCAAGATTATCCTTTCAGTTTAGTGGTAGAGCTAGAGCTAAAACTTAACTCCTAATCCTAGGGGGATTTTTGTCTTCATAGGCCACACTGATTTTCTTTAAGTGTTGCTTTTCTTGCAACTGATTTCTGTCATAAGTATCATATCTTCTTGAGGATCCTTCATTTTACTTTTCCACTTAGATATAGAGAACTCTTCAAAGTTTCAGCCTTCTGTCATGTTTCTCAAAAGTATTCATCATCTTTCACGTAACTGATCTTACTGCAGGTGATGGGTAAACAGCAGCAAATTTTTTACTCTTAATTGTCCATTTCTGATGATTTTTAATGTATTATAATTTATATTTTTTAAGGGATTCTGATAATAAAATATTGCCAGCTGCAGCTCTTGCATCAGAGCACTCAAAGGGAACCTCCTCAATTGCAATTACTGCTCTTATGGAAGAGAAGGTAAATTTTACTGATGCTTCAATTTGGGATTTTTTTACAGTAGGGTTTTGTTGTTCTGGTTTTGTTTTTACCTTTTTTTTATTATTATTATTATTAACTATTTCTGTTTATTTGTGGTTGTTTCTAAAGGGTTACCAGGTGCCTGTTCTTGGAACCCCATCTTTGCTTGGACAGTCCTTATTGCACGGACAATTGATCCCCACAACTGGTGAGTAAAGTGACTTTAGTTTAGACTTTTTTCCCTTTAAAAAATAATTTTAGCTTGATTTAATGTGCAATTTTATATTTACCTACTGTTTTTATTTTTTTGCTTCTAGGTCCAGTAAGAATAAATACTGCTCGTCCAGGTGGTGGTCGACCAGGCTGGGAACAGTGAGTAGATGTTTATAATAATCTGATGATGGTTGCCTGCAAACTAGATGATGAAAGGTCCAAACTAGGCAGCCGGTCGCTGCTCTTTATTGTAAACTTTCATGTGCCAGATTAACTTTTTTTTTGTAAAATGTCAAAATTCTAGCTTATATGAGGGTTTTTTTAAAAAATGAGTAAATCTTTTCTAAAATACATAATTTTTAAAGTTTTTTTCTACTTTCATGTCCAACAAATGGGGATCTTGACAGGACTTCAGTTAATAAGTAGATAAGATTACTTGAAAAGTTATTTTAAATATGGTGTCAGTTATTTTCCTAGTAGGTTTAACTTTTTCTATCCTTAGATTGGATGATCAAAGTTTGATTTGAGTACATACATAATAAGATTAACATCTACCAAACAAAAATTTTTTGTCTGAAATGAAGTCTTTTATTCTACAGGATGTGTTTTTTCCACCCTAAAATACAAAGAACTTTGATTTTCTCTGTGGGATGTTTTATGGCATTGAAAATCGGCAGACTGACTTAATGTATTTTTATTTATATAATTATTTCTGTTTATATAATCCAGTTGAAAACTGACATATTCTTAAAAGTATGAGTTACTAGTAGGATAAATCAGTAGAAGGAGCATAGGATTTAGAAACAGGTAGACTTGGATGTGAATCCCATCTCCTTCGTTTCCTAGCTGCATGACAGTGGTCATGTGGTTTTACTCCCTAACATCCATTTCCTCATTTGGATTTGGAATGACACTACCTACCTTAACATGTAAAATGACTTCATTGTGCCCAGCAGACAAAAGGGCTCTTTTCCTTCTGTATAACAATAAGGTCACAGAGTAATTTATAGAATGCCAATTAAAATATAATATTACATAAAGTGATCTCTCTTGAGGTCTAGTTATTGTTATGATACAGTTAATTGGTGGAGGAAAATTAGTTTTAAGTAAATATAATATTTATTCAGCTCTCTATCCGAAACAAGTTTAAGAATTGGGGAGTAGGAAAAAGTTTTTAGAGCAGTTAAAATTGGTGTCTTAACATCTATGCATGGAAAGGTCATGTATTATACCTGTGGAGAAATACTTGAGCCTTTTTTTTTTTTCCTCCCACACAGTTCCAACAAACTCGGCTATCTGGTTTCTCCACCACAACAAATTAGAAGAGGGGAGAGGAGCTGCTACAGGTAGGCATACTAAAAATCTTGGAAAATAATCATCTTATTTTATATATATGTGTGTGTGTATGTGTGTGTGTGTGTGTGTGTGTGTATATGTATCACCAAAGAAAAATAAAATACCAAAGAAATAAAAGCACAGCAGTGGCAGGACGGAAGGGGGTCATTTGTTTGTATTGTGTTTATCCCTCTTAAGTCCTGGGTAGTTGTCGTTAAAGAGGGCTAGAAAAGAATAATATATAGTATTTTAAATGATGGTTTTTAAGACATTTTTAATATTCCTTCCCAGTGATTACTTTCTCCCAGTCAGCAAACAGCAGAATATTGGCTTGTGTTTACCCTCTTGGAAGTAGAAGAAAGTCATTAAGGCTCAGACAATATTTAAGATACCAATTTAAGATGAAAGCTAACAAGCTCAGCTCCCAACTGAACAAGAATTGCATTTATTTCTCTTCTATACTCCACTGTCCCAATCATCTCCCACCCTCTCTTTTCCAAAAGAAGAGACAGGAGATTGTTAGAGGCTTCTGCCCTGGTGGGCAGGTACAAGCAATATTAATCTGAGAAGTAAGAATCTTACTGTCTAGGTCAGGGGTCCCCAACCGTGGGCCACAGACTAGTACCCATCCTTGGCCTGTTAGGAACTGGGCAACACAGCAGGAGGTGAACAGCAGGTGAGCAAGCATTACCACCTGAGCTCCACCTCCTGTCAGTTCAGTGGTGGCATTAAGATTCTCATAGAAGCATGGAACCCTGTTGTGAACTGCGCATGTGAAGGATCTGGGTTGCACGCTCCTTATCAGAATGTAATGCCTGATCCTGTAAGGTGGAACAGTTTCATCCCGAAACCACCCCCCACCCCCGTCCATGGAAAAATTGTCTTCCACAAAACAACTCCCTGGTGCCAAAAAGTTGAGAACTGCTAGTCTAGTTCATAATCACCACCAGGATAAAGGGGTCTCCAAAACTTTATAAAGAGAGTTTTGGCCAGGCATAATGGCTCATGCTGGTAATTTTAGAGCTGTGGGAGGCTGATGGGGGAGGATTGCTTGAGGCCTGAAGTTCAAAATTAGCCTGATTAACATAGCAAGATTCTGTCTCTACCAAGAAAAAAAAATTAAAAATTAGCCAGACATGGTGGCATGCACCTGTGGTCCCAGCTACCTGGCGGGCTGAGGCAGGAGGATCACTTAAGCTTAGGAGGTCAAGGCTGCCGTGAGCTATAACCACATCAATGTACTTTAGCCTGGGGGACAGAGCGAGACCCTGTCTCCAAAAAAAGGAGAATGCTTTCTCTTTGAGAGAAAGCTTTGATATTTTCATTGTTAATTATAGAAGTTAAAACTAGAGTTTATTCTGCTTTGTATGATCTTCACCCGCTTCCTCCCTCAAAAAAGAAGTTACAGTAGGTGGTTTTCCTTCATTTAAACTTTTGGGGCCGGGTGCGGTGACTCTCATCTGTAATCCCAGCACTTTGGGCATATCACCTGAGGTCAGGAGTTTGAGACCAGCCTGCCCAACATGGTGAAACCCTGTCTCTACTAAAAATACAAAAATTAGCTGGGCATGGTGGCACGCGTCTGTAGTCCCAGTACTTGCGAGGCTGAGGCAGGAGAATTCACTTGAACCCAGGAGGTGGAGGTTGCATTGTGCCAAGATTGCACCACTTAGTCCAGCTTGGACGACAGAGTGAGACTCTGTCTCAAAAATAAATAAGTAAACTTTTGGGGAGAGCTAGGTCACAGCAGCATTAATCTGTCAGTTCCTTCAAAAGACAGTTTAGGAAGTAACAGGTAGTAATTAGTGGAGTGATAATCAATCTGAACTTCATAAAAGAGAACTTTTAAATACAATATTTCCATGTAGAAAAGGTCCTATAAACTTGCATCATCTCAGTCAATACATGGCCTTAAGAATTATGTAATGTTGTAGAGTTATTTTTACAAATAAATTGTACTAATGTTTCTATACTAGTTGAATAGTTGGTTCTATTCTACTGTTTTTAAGTTTGAAAATCATTATGGATAGAAAAGATAAGCTTACTTGTCTCAGATGACTTTAGTTTGAAGAAGTAATATCTTGGAATTTATTTCTCCAGAAGTATAAACCGTGGGCGACACCACAGCGAAAGATCACAGAGGACTCAAGGCCCGTCACTACCAGCAACTCCAGTCTTTGTACCTGTTCCACCACCTCCTTTGTATCCGCCTCCTCCCCATACACTTCCTCTCCCTACGGGTGTTCCTCCTCCACAGTTTTCTCCTCAGTTTCCTCCTGGCCAGCCACCACCCGCTGGGTATAGTGTCCCTCCTCCAGGGTTTCCTCCAGCTCCTACCAATTTATCAACACCTTGGGTATCATCAGGAGTGCAGACAGCTCATTCAAATACCATCCCAACAACACAAGCACCACCTTTGTCCAGGGAAGAATTCTATAGAGAGCAGCGACGACTAAAAGAAGAGTATGTATTCTAATTTGAAATTATTATACACTTTTTTCATTTTCTGATAATAACATTAAATAGGTGTCTGGAAACGTTTTCCAGTGTTTCCAGTTAGTATGAGAAATTCACCTAAAATTTAAACCAAAGCCATACAAGCAACTTCCTCAGGGATTCCTAGTTTATAGTTTTAAAGTGGAAAACTAATGGCAATTTCATTCATTTCATTCATGATCTAATTACATTTGTCTTGTTAGTTTTCTTAAATGGTTTTTGTTAACTTTCACTCTTTAACTTTATTTTACTAGGGAAAAGAAAAAGTCCAAGCTAGATGAGTTTACAAATGATTTTGCTAAGGAATTGATGGAATACAAAAAGATTCAAAAGGAGCGTAGGCGCTCATTTTCCAGGTTAGTGTTTTGCAAGCCTTCACAACAGAATTACAAATGGGACTTTGAATATCCAGGGATTAGCTATGGATATAAAGAACATTGCACTTACGAATTTTTCTGATTCGGTCTAGGTGTGTAGAAGTGAAGATGTAGCTTATTTCCCAATATCTGTTCATTGAAATAATGTCTCAGTGTAAATTCTATTGTGTAGAACTAACAGTTGTGGGGATTAAATTGCCCTTGTCCCTTTAAGTTATTTATAGTATCAAATAATTGGGAAATGTTTTTGGAAGGAAAGAAATAGGGGAATAGCCAAAGAACAGTTCTCAGGACCCTTTTACCATAAGGCTACAGCTTCTTGCTGGAACATTAACCTGTGTAATTATGAAGCAGTAATAGAACACGAATTGCTTTATTGATAGAAAAAGTGAATTATAAAAATTCCCTGGAAGTTTGTTTAAAAGACTTTATTTTTTAGCCTTACACTTGAAATGTTTCTTTTACAACTAGGCTGTTGGCCAGTATAGGACAAAAAACAGACTCCTACTTCAATATTCAGATAGGAAGTGAAATTTAAAATTAATTGACATTTTGTTTAATGTTAGTTAGCTCATATAACTCACGGTACATTAATGCACTTCACTCTAATTGTTAAGACTTCACTTTTGTTTTGTAACAAGTGATTGCTCTGATTTGTGTACTTTATTCCATTCCAGTAGAGGTCACTATGCCTCTTTAATCATCTAGGATGAAATTTGATATAAAGACAGATGAAACCGTGAGGAAAGAATGCTAGAATCTGAGAGTCTGTGTTTTATTTTGTATGTATTTCTCAACTATCAACTATTGTTTTGTTTTGTTTTTAGGTCTAAATCTCCCTATAGTGGTTCTTCGTATTCAAGAAGTTCATATACTTATTCTAAATCAAGATCTGGTTCAACACGTTCACGCTCTTATTCTCGATCATTCAGCCGCTCACATTCTCGTTCCTATTCACGGTCACCTCCATACCCCAGAAGAGGCAGAGGCAAGAGCCGCAATTACCGTTCACGGTCTAGATCTCATGGATATCATCGATCTAGGTCAAGGTCACCCCCTTATAGACGCTATCATTCACGATCAAGATCTCCTCAAGCGTTTAGGGGACAGTCTCCTAATAAACGTAACGTACCTCAAGGGGAAACGGAACGTGAATATTTTAATAGATACAGAGAAGTTCCACCACCATATGACATGAAAGCCTATTATGGGAGGAGTGTTGACTTTAGAGACCCATTTGAAAAAGAACGCTATCGAGAATGGGAGAGAAAATATAGAGAGTGGTATGAAAAATATTATAAAGGTTTTGCTGCTGGAGCACAGCCTAGACCCTCAGCAAATAGAGAGAACTTTTCTCCAGAGAGATTTTTACCACTTAACATCAGGAATTCTCCCTTCACAAGAGGCCGCAGAGAAGATTATGTTGGTGGGCAAAGTCATAGAAGTCGAAACATAGGTAGCAACTATCCAGAAAAGCTTTCAGCAAGAGATGGTCATAATCAGAAGGATAATACAAAGTCAAAAGAGAAGGAGAGTGAAAATGCTCCAGGAGATGGTAAAGGAAATAAGCATAAGAAACACAGAAAAAGAAGAAAAGGGGAAGAAAGTGAGGGTTTTCTGAACCCAGAGTTATTAGAGACTTCTAGGAAATCAAGAGAACCTACAGGTGTTGAAGAAAATAAAACAGACTCATTGTTTGTTCTCCCAAGTAGAGATGATGCCACACCTGTTAGAGATGAACCAATGGATGCAGAATCCATCACTTTTAAATCAGTGTCTGAAAAAGACAAGAGAGAAAGGGATAAACCAAAAACAAAGGGTGATAAAACCAAACGGAAGAATGATGGATCTGCTGTGTCCAAAAAAGAAAATATTGTAAAACCTGCTAAAGGACCCCAAGAAAAAGTAGATGGAGAACGTGAGAAATCTCCTCGATCTGAACCTCCACTTAAAAAAGCCAAAGAGGAGACTCCAAAGACTGACAATGCTAAATCATCATCTTCCTCTCAGAAGGATGAAAAAATCACTGGAACGCCCAGAAAAGCTCACTCTAAATCAGCAAAAGAACACCAAGAAACAAAACCAGTCAAAGAGGAAAAAGTGAAGAAGGACTATTCCAAAGATGTCAAATCAGAAAAGCTAACAACTAAGGAAGAAAAGGCCAAGAAGCCTAATGAGAAAAACAAACCACTTGATAATAAGGGAGAAAAAAGAAAAAGAAAAACTGAGGAAAAAGGTGTAGATAAGGATTTTGAGTCTTCTTCAATGAAAATCTCGAAACTAGAAGTGACTGAAATAGTGAAACCATCACCAAAGCGCAAAATGGAACCTGATATTGAAAAAATGGATAGGACCCCTGAAAAGGACAAAATTTCTTCAACTGCGCCAGCCAAAAAAATCAAACTCAACAGAGAAACTGGGAAGAAAATTGGAAGTACAGAAAATATATCTAACACAAAAGAACCCTGTGAAAAGTTAGAGTCAGCATCTAGCAAAGTTAAACAAGAAAAAGTCAAAGCAAAGGTCAGACGAAAAGTGACTGGAACTGAAGGATCCAGCTCAACTCTAGTGGATTATACCAGGTATCTGAATGTAGGGGGTGGGTGTGGAAGTTTGTTGGGGGAAGGATTTTCTTCAGTTTTACCCATGCTTGTGCTTTCTATATTATGAATGTGCTGATCTAGGGAAGTAGGCTGGTTATTTATTTAGTCTTTTGTTGTCTTTGAAGAAAGGAATTGCTAAAGACAAGGTTATAAGTAGATTTTGGGGGTGAGCCACATTTGTGTTTATACAATCATAATCTTAAATTGTGTGTCTTCTTTAGGGCAGAATAAGTTTTTTTTTTTGTTTTTTTTTTAAGTTAAAAGGACATTTGTGTTTAAGTTAGCATTTTTATATTTATCAATGTTTTATAATTAATAAATTCTTCATTAATTAAAAATATTGTTATTCTTTTTAGTACGAGCTCAACTGGAGGCAGTCCTGTGCGGAAATCTGAAGAAAAAACAGATACAAAGCGAACTGTGATTAAAACGATGGAAGAATATAATAATGACAATACAGCACCAGCTGAAGATGTTATCATTATGATTCAGGTTCCTCAATCCAAATGGGATAAAGATGACTTTGAATCTGAAGAAGAAGATGTTAAATCCACACAGCCTATATCAAGTGTAGGAAAACCCGCTAGTGTTATAAAAAATGTTAGTAACAAGCCATCAAATATAGTCAAGTATCCTGAGAAAGAAAGTGAGCCATCAGAGAAAATTCAGAAATTCACCAAGGACACGAGCCATGAAATCATACAACACGAGGTTAAAAGTTCAAAAAACTCTGCATCTAGTGAAAAAGGGAAAACCAAAGATCGAGATTATTCAGTGTTGGAAAAGGAAAATGCTGAAAAGAGGAAGAACAACACTCAGCCAGAGAAAGAGAGTAATTTGGACCGTCTGAATGAACAAGGAAATTTTAAAAGTCTGTCTCAATCTTCCAAAGAGGCTAGAACTTCAGATAAACATGATTCCACTCGTGCTTCCTCAAATAAAGACTTCACTCCCAATAGAGACAAAAAAACTGACTATGACACCAGAGAGTATTCAAGTTCCAAACGTAGAGATGAAAAGAATGAATTAACAAGAAGAAAAGACTCTCCTTCTCGGAATAAAGATTCTGCATCTGGACAGAAAAATAAGCCAAGGGAAGAGAGAGATTTGCCTAAAAAAGGAACAGGAGATTCCAAAAAAAGTAATTCTAGTCCTTCAAGAGACAGAAAACCTCATGATCACAAAGCCACTTATGATACTAAACGCCCAAATGAAGAGACAAAGTCTGTAGATAAAAATCCTTGTAAAGATCGTGAGAAGCATGTATTAGAAGCAAGGAATAATAAAGAGTCAAGTGGCAATAAACTACTTTATATACTTAACCCACCAGAGACACAGGTTGAAAAAGAGCAAATTACTGGGCAAATTGACAAGAATACTGTCAAGCCTAAACCCCAGTTAAGTCATTCCTCCAGACTTTCCTCTGACTTAACTAGAGAAACTGATGAAGCTGCTTTTGAACCAGACTATAATGAAAGTGACAGTGAAAGTAATGTTTCTGTAAAAGAAGAGGAAACTTCAGGAAACATTTCTAAGGACCTGAAAGATAAAATAGTGGAGAAAGCGAAAGAGAACCTGGACACAGCAGCAGTTGTCCAGGTGGGCATAAGCAGGAACCAGAGCCACAGCAGCCCCAGCGTCAGCCCCAGCAGAAGCCACAGTCCTTCTGGAAGCCAGACCCGAAGCCACAGTAGCAGTGCCAGCTCAGCGGAAAGTCAGGATAGCAAGAAGAAGAAGAAAAAGAAGGAAAAGAAAAAACACAAGAAACATAAAAAGCATAAGAAGCATAAGAAACATGCAGGCACTGAAGTGGAATTGGAAAAAAGCCAAAAACACAAACACAAGAAAAAGAAGTCAAAGAAGAACAAAGATAAAGAAAAGGAGAAGGAGAAAGATGACCAAAAAGTGAAATCTGTCACTGTGTAAAAGGACAGATCTTAAAAATTGACTTAGTTACTAAGTCATCTGTATTAAATTTTGTTATAATGTAAAGAGATTCAAGCCTTGTAAATAATGACATGGAAGACCCTGTGCTGCACTTAAAATATTGCTGCTTGATTATTTGATTTTTACATCAGAGCTTTATAACACGAACTTTTGTACAGAATTGTGAGTTGTGACCATGTAACATGAGAGGTTTTGCTAGGGCCTATTATTTTTAACCACCATTAATTAGTTGGGGTGGAGTTTACTGTAATGTGAAATTTTCACATTGGAATTTTTTTAATTGCCTGGCAAAAGCTGATATAAGTTCTAAAATATCAGCAGAATGATTTGCTGAATTCATTACAACCCCGTTATGTCACTTTTTGATTACAATAAAAGTTTTCAGTAAACTTTTCAAATGTTGAGTATTTGCATTATTTACAGAAAGTAGTGCCATATTTATATACTTAACCCACAGACGGAGATTGTATGTATGTCTCCATTTCCCTATTTTAAAATTCTTAGTTTTTAATGTAAGTTAAACTGAATATACAAAATTCTAAATTAAACATTGAAGATACACTTCATAGGTGGGCAGGTGGTAGAGGCCAGAAATGAATCAGGATTAATTGGAGATGTGGTTAAATAAATTTAGGAGCGTCTTGAATTACATAGAAATTAGAAGTTTGAACTTTCAAAATGGTTTGGATTTGAATATTAGAGATGCAGAATGGTGACTCATTTATGGCCACGTATTTTTCTGGAAACCCTAGTAAATGAGTATTAAATTCCTTGATAAAGTAGAATGTAGCTAAACCCGTGAGTGCTTGTGGCCTACCATTCTGCCCAGTTGACAAGCAAGTGGTAATTACTTACGATGAGTTTCCTTTATTGGTGTGGTTCGGGAAGTGTACCTGGGGACAGTGAAAATGTACTGAAAGGATTTGGGGAATGAGGGAGAGTGGGAATGGTACTTTAGAAACAGTGGTATAAGTAGGGATTGAGGTAATTTTTTTTTTTTTTTTTCTTTCTTGAGACAGAGTCTCACACTGTTACCCAGGCTAGAGTGCAGTCTCAGCTCATTGCAACCTCCGCCTCCTGGGTTCAAGTGGATTTTCCTACCTCAGCCTCCCGAGTAGCTGGGATTACAGGTGCCCGCCACCACACCCGGCTGGTTTTTATATTTTTAGTAGAGACGGCTTCACCATGTTGGCCAGGCTTGTCTTGAACTCCTGACCTCAGGTGATCTGCCTGCCTCGGCCTCCCAAAGTGCTGGCATTACAGGTGTGAGCCACCATGCCCGGCCAGTGATTGATTTTAAGCGGTATACAGACATACTTTTTTTGAATGTGTTTTTTAAGTGCAATGCTTAAAAAATATTAAGTAACTTTAAAATTTTAGAATGTTGGCCAGGTGCGGTAGCTCACGCCTGTAATCCCACCAGCACTTCGGGAGGCCGAGGCGGGCCGCGAGGTCAGGAGATTGAGACCATCCTGGCTAACACGGTGAAACCCTGTCTCTACTAAAAATACAAAAAAAAAAAAAAAAATTAGCTGGGCCTGGGGGCAGGCACCTGTAGTCTGAGCTACTAGGGAGGCTGAGGCAGGAGAATGGTGTGAACCCAGGAGGCGGAGCTTGCAGTGAACCAAGATCGTGCCACTGCACTGCAGCCTGGGTGACAGAGACTGTCTCAAAATAAAATTTTAGAATGTTATATTTGTATAGATGACAGGCAAGTACTGTAAAGATCATGAAAGCTGGCCGGGCGCGGTGGCTCAAGCCTGTAATCCCAGCACTTTGGGAGGCCGAGACGGGCGGATCACGAAGTCAGGAGATCGAGACCATCCTGGCTAACCCGGTGAAACCCCGTCTCTACTAAAAATATACAAAAAACTAGCCGGGCGAGGTGGCGGGTGCCTGTAGTCCCAGCTACTCGGGAGGCTGAGGCAGGAGAATGGCGTAAACCCGGGAGGCGGAGCTTGCAGTGAGCTGAGATCCGGCCACTGCACTCCAGCCTGGGCGACAGAGCGAGACTCCGTCTCAAAAAAAAAAAAAAAAAAAAGATCATGAAAGCTGTTCAGAACTGAATTAGGGAAATGCCTCTGAACCAAGTTAAATTTCTTATAATGGGCCCTGCTTTTGTTGTGATGCGTAGATTACATTTGCTTATTCCCACACACCCTGTTGCCCGGGATGGGATATCTGGCCTAACCATTCCAACTCTACCCCAGCCCACACACAACACACACTGCCATTTCTACTTTAAAATAATCCAACTAGATTTACTGTCAGTTCTTGCTAATCTGGACCAAAAATCTGGATTAGATTGCTCACGTTCATAGGATCTGGCACCTAGAACTATCATACATTGCATCATCTGAGGTCAGTTTCACTACCTAAGCTCATTGTTCTTTAAACTGACCTTTTCTTTAACTGCAGTCACTCCTATGACAATTTTCTAGTTACTCAGCACCTGTGGCAATTCCTGTCTTGGAGAAACACTGTAGTTAAGCTCCAATGTTTCCTCCATGATTTGGTCTTCCAGCTCCATCCTTTGTTGGTCTTATTTGGGGCTGAGTTTCAAGTCATCCCCCAGTCTCTCTTCTTTCTACTCTTTCCCTTCCCTAGTATCCTATGCCCTGTTTCAGCCACACACTAACATCCCCGTAACCTGCTGCTCCGTACCCATATTGCTGCACCTAAACAGCTAACCTTCAAACCTAGGTTAAGATGCTGAACACTGCTTAACAAAATGAAAGTTTTGTTAATAACTTACTTTAAGAAGTAACTTATTTGCAAGGCACTGTGCCAGCTGCTTGGAGTTCATTTAATCCTTAAAAATTCCAGTGGCTCTTGATGTCTTGTGTTACGTTAAGCAGGAAAGTCCACTGCCAGTGAAGGCTCAGTCCAGCCTTAGATATTCAAGCCAGCTCCTAACTAATCCAACTCACCCCTACCATGTGGAAGAGTAAACCAGCAAGTAAGACTCCACCTCTTGCCAATCCCCAAAACTATATCATGTCTCCCAATCTTTTGTACTCAGCTGTTTGATCCAGCTGGAATTTCCTTCCTCCTTTGCCTGCTTCATAATTTCCTACTCATTGTTCAAGAGTTAGGTTACTGTTTTGGAATTATTCCCTCACAGTGCCCACCCGCCCCCATACACGCCTAAGGTGCGGTAGCATCCCTGGATATGCTGTAGTAACACCTTCCAAATTGTTTTCTGTGGGCCGTGTTTGGTTATCTCCCTCACCGGACTGAGCATGACTTCCACAAAAAGAAGGTCTAGTTTATATTACAGAAGCCAAACCATGCCTTGTACATAGTAATAAGTGTTTGAAATAATAAAATGAAATTACCTTGTTTTGAACTTTGAGATTATGTTTTACCAAGCAAATTCTTACCCACACACTGGCCTAAAGACATACGATGTATGTGTAGAATAAGAGCAGACTTCACAGACAACTGGTGATGTGTCCATTTCTCAAGGGAGAGATTAATTTTTGGCCGCCTACAGGTTTGAAAAGTAGTATCCTTCAAGGACCTAGGCGTTTCTGTGTGCCAAAAATACTCCAGGGTGTTAAAATCAGGAGCTTAAAAATCACTCGTTTGCCTGTGTCAGCATGGCAAATGAAGGGAGCGAAACCCGCTCCAAAATATTTAAGCCAGGATTTCAGAGGGGCAAAAAGCTACTTAATAAACTTAATAGTTTATTCATCCCAGTCTGCGCAAGTGTTTCTGTGTACTTGTCCACTTTCCCTGTCTTTCAGCGCCTTTAATGAATGCTGTTCTTACTGTATAAAGCTAGACATAGAACCAAAACCTCTGTCCTTTCTGAGACTTTTTATACCACTGCTCATTTACTTTAGCTTCAGCAGTTGTCTTATTTTTAACTAGAAAAAAGCCTCCTATATATAGTATGTATGTATATATATATGTATGTATATGCGTGTATATATAAAATATAGAGAGCGAGTGTATACCCTGCATTTTCTTTATATCACAAATACATCCTTTGACATTAAATTTTTCCACAAAAAAATTTTTTTTTTTGAGACGGAGTCTCGCTCTGTCGCCCAGGCTGGGGTGCAGTGGCCAGATCTCAGCTCACTGCAAGTTCCGCCTCCCGGGTTTACGCCATTCTCCTGCCTCAGCCTCCCAAGTAGGTAGCTGGGACTACAGGCGCCCGCCACCTCGCCCGGCTAGTTTTTTGCACTTTTTAGTAGAGACGGGGTTTCACCGTGTTAGCCAGGATGGTCTCGATCTCCTGACCTCGTGATCTGCCCGTCTCGGCCTCCCAAAGTGCTGGGATTACAGGCTTGAGCCACCGCGCCCGGCCCCACAAACATTTTTAATTTTGAGAACTGGACTGGTCAAGAAAGAACAGACTTAAGGTCACCTACTTAAATCCTTGAGTAAGTGTACCGTGGAGCTGCTGTATGTGAATAACTTCAGCATACAGATCTGAAAGAAATAGGGTTAATAGGAATATTCAAAGATTTCAGGCAAATTCTTTTAGTAACAGATCTAAAGTATAAACGGCTTATCAAGGCTCCTCTTTGATAAAAGCCTTTGAGATTATTTTTAGGATCATATCAAAAGGACTTTTTAAAAATAACTGTTGCTAATTCCTTTATGCACTTTACCT
Organism: Chlorocebus sabaeus; assembly: GCF_047675955.1. Taxonomy (NCBI): domain Eukaryota; kingdom Metazoa; phylum Chordata; class Mammalia; order Primates; family Cercopithecidae; genus Chlorocebus; species Chlorocebus sabaeus. Next base: position 22,504,059 of record NC_132908.1, read on the forward strand.
TTTATTAAACTTAATGAAGAGTGAACAGTGATCTCATATTAAAACCAACACCAGCATGAATCTTGCTTTTCCACTTTGCTTGAAATGTGGCTCTTTTGTAATTTACTGTGAAGTTGGTTTGGCCAGTGTGAATGTTTTCAATTTAGGTTTTTATTTTTAAAGTCTTTTGTGGTAAGATTTTAATATGAGAATGGATATACATTTAGAATTTAAAATACTATTTTTTGGTAGAAACAACTGGAACCTTAATAAATTTTGGGGGGATTGGGGGGGTTTTTGTTTCTGTTTAGAGACAGTCTCTCTGTCTTGCCCAGGCTGGAGTGCCGTGGCACAATCATAGCTCACTGCTTCCCCAACCTCCTGGACTCAAGCAATCTTCCTGCCTCAGCCTTATGAGTAGCTGAGACTACAGGTGTGTGCCACCATGCCTGGCTAATTTAAAAAAAAAAAAAAAAATTTGTAGAGATAGGTCTTGCTGTGTTGCCCAGGCTGGTCTCAAACTCTTGGCCTCAAGAAATTGTCCTGCCTGGGCCTCCCAAAGTGCTGGGGTTACAGGGATAAGCCACCACACCTGGCCCATTAACAAAATTTTGATAATTGTTAAAATATGTTTTTATCTAGCTTAATGATATATAAAGCTGGTAGACTGATTCTTTTTGTATCCTGAAAACTAAAACCAACAAAAGCAAATAGGAAAAATGAAGCCAGGGAAAACTGTATTAGTGCTAGAAACTCAGGAAAAGACAGAAGGGGCAGACATAGCTAAAAATATGACATTTCTGCCATAGCACCACATCTTAAAAGTTTTTTGTTGTTAATGGAGAGAAGGTGAAATAAAGACAACTGACCGTTCTCTCCTTGAGAAGGCAGATGGCCTCTTGGGAAGCTTGAATAGAAGATCTTGGATATTAGGAATACACCATCATCTCAAGAAACAGGGATGGGCCATGGGGCAAATGAAGATGATTTCCTTTGAAGTCACTTTGAATATGATGAAAATTGCACAAAGGACACCTGAAGCATAGGCTACCATGTTGATGGGGATGGAGGAAGATTCTGTCCAGAGACAGATTTGTTATAGCTGGTCTTGTTGCCAGGAAGGCCGGACCACGCAGCCCTCATTCCCCTGGCTACTATGGGGGCTGAAGGGGGAAAAATACACCATTTTCAAAGCATTATGGCACTGGTGCCAGAAGAGGCAGACAAGTCAGTGGAATTGAATAAAACCCAATAAACTGGCCCAAATATAATAACAGTTTCAGCATAAGTAAATGTGAAAAAGGATAGGTTTTTCAATAAGCTTTGAGTGAACTGGTTAACCCCTTGGAGAAAAAAAAAAAAAATCACATCTTAAAATGCCAGATGAAATATTGCTTATCCAAAATTTTATATATTTAGGATTTAAAATATTCTTTTGTCTAAATTTTGGTACCTAAATAAAATGTTGATAATTGTGTGTATTTTGACCTATCATACTAAATTCCTGGATGACCATTTTTTAATAGGTTAGAAGTTTATTATTTCAACTGGCCAGTTCAACTGGAAGCCCAGGAGGTTCCCCGATGTTTTTGATGATGGTTATATGAGATCTGGTTTATCCTGGTTTGCTCCTTTTTAATTTTCTGATGTCTCTTCCTGGTGCTGATTTTTCTCTTCAGCGCTTCTCATTATGGTAGAGTCTCGATCTTTATACATTTTGTGACATTTCTGCCTATTTTCTGAGAATACATCACATCCTCTCATCTTCTTGTGCACACCATCGTCCTTTCTTTTCTGTTCTACATCGTAGGTTCTTCATCTCTGAAACTGAAGTTAGGCATGATTTTTCTGAACCAAGGATGAATTATGCCATTAGAGGGCAGAAGAAGCTGCTTGTTCTTTAAACTAGCAACTCTTTCCCCCTCTGCAATTTTTTAAAATTACAATCTCAACTATTACACAAATGATCAATAAACATCTGAAAAATTTAAATGCCACTAGCAGCCAGGTACGGTGGCTCACGCCTGTAATCCCAGCACTTTGGGAGGCTGAGGCAGGCGGATCACTTGAGGCCAGGAGTTCAAGACCAGCCTGGCCAACATGGTGAAACCCCATCTCTACTAAAAATACAAAAAAAATTAGCTGGGTGTGGTGATGTGCACCTGTTATCTCAGCTACTAGGGAGGCTGAGAATCGCTCCAACCTGGGAGGTGGAGGTTGCGGTAAGCCACTGTACTCCAGCTTGGGTGACAGAGTGAGACCCTGTTAAAAAAAAAAAAAAAAAAAAAGCCACTAACAATAAAACAAATACCAACAAAACAAAGTTCTGGTGCCTCGAGGCGTTTAGAGTTACCTTTAAGTCCAAAACCAGTGTGATTCTCCATCTTCCCACTTCCACATATTGACGTTTCTACTGGGATATGTCTGTGGTAGTTAACATTTTCATTAAATTTGCCCAGATCATAACACATTCTCAATTTTGCAGGCTTTAAGAATTTTTTAATTTTTCTAACGAAGTTGTACATTGTTTAAAAAGTCATAAGGTTCTTCAAGACTTACAACAAAAACTTCATTATCCTGCTCTAATTAATTATACCCTGACTAATTATTTAGAGGCAATTTCAACTCTGCTAGTTCTCTCTTTAAAAAAGAAAACGAGGCCAGTCGCAGTGGCTCAGGCCTGTAATCCCAGCACTTTGGGAGGCCGAGGCGGGTGGATCACGAGGTCAAGAGATCGAGACCATCCTGGCTAACACGGTGAAACCCCATCTCTACTAAAAATACAAAAAATTAGCCGGGCGTGGTGACAGGCGCCTGTAGTCCCAGCTACTTGGGAGGCTGAGGCAGGAGAATGGCGTGAACCCGGGAGGTGGAGCTTGCAACGAGCCGAGATTGCACCACTGCACTCCAGCCTGGGTGACAGAGCGCGACTCCGTCTCACAAAAAAAAAAAGAAAAAAGAAAAAACAGAAGAATGTTGTATGTAAATAACATAGTCCTCCTATTACTTTATTTGTCAGTCTCAAGTATGAGCTACAATTGACTTTAGCAACACCCACACACATATACACCTCTACCCTCTCCCATCCTCTCAAAGTTTTACCATTTGGATTAAATAAAAATGGCGGTGTATATTATTATATATCTATATAAACAGTTCCACATTAAGTCACTTGGTATAGTAGGATTGCTTTCATGTAAAATGTTGTTTTTCCTGGAATTAATAGCAACTCCTGTTTTAAAAGTGTTTGATTTTCTATGGATCACTGGAAACAAACCTCCTCCCAGGATATTCAAATAAGTGTTCATCAGTTTTACCTTTTTTCTGGGGATATCCCTCCCAGAACCTTCTTTCTACCTATCTAATAAAAATTGGGGCCAGGCCCAGTGGCTCATGCCTATAATCCCAGCACTTTGGGAGGCCGAGGTGGGTGGATCAATTGAGGTCAGCAGTTCAAGACCAGCCTGGCCAGCATGGTGGAACCCCGTCTCTACCAAAAGAAAAAAAAAAAAATTAGCCAGACGTGGTGGCGCGTGCCATGTAATCCCGGCTACTCTGGAGGCTGAGGCTAGAGAATCGCTTGGGCCTGCGAGGTAGAGGTTGCAGTGAGCAGAGATCGCAACGCTGCACTCCAGCCTAGGGGACAAGAATGAGAGAATCTGTCTCAAAAAAAAAAAAAAAAAAAAAAAAAAGGCCGGGCGCGGTGGCTCATGCCTGTAATCCCAGCACTTTGAGAGACCATCACGGGCAAATCAGTTGAGGTCAGATCGAGACTATCCTGGCCAACATGGTGAAACCCCGTCTCTACTGAAAATGCAAAAATGCGCCAGGAGTGGCGGCGCACGCCTGTAGTCCCAGCTACTCGGAAGGCTGAGGCAGGAGAATCGCTTGAACCCAGGAGGCAGGTGTTGCGGTGAGCTGAGATTGTGCCACTGCACTCCAGCCTGGCAACAGAGCGAGACTTCGTCTCAACAACAACAAATATTGGTTGCCCTCTAGATGTGTCCCAAAACTGTCTGCTCCTGGGACTTGCCCTCGCCCACTCTTCTGCATTGGATCTTTGCTTTCCATCTTGTGTGTTTCTCTTTCTAGGTTTGCTTCCTCTTTTGAGGTGGAGGACACGCGCTCTAGTAAATTACTGCGGAAGAGTACCTGAGAGTGAATGGCGTGAACCCAGGAGGCGGAGGTTGCAATGAGCCGAGATCGCGCCACTGCACTCCAACCTGGGCGACAGAGCGAGACTCCGCTTCAAAAAAAAAAAAAAAAAAAAAAAAAAATTTACTTTGTCAAGTGCTCTATAAGCCCTTTCTTTCATGTCTTTCATGAAATGATGTCTTTTATTATTTTCTTGGAAACATTCTTTTATTATTTGTGGGATAATACTCTCCCTTCCAATTTTTTTCAGCTTTCTTTTTCTGGGACTCATTATTTTGATATTAGATTTTCTGGACTGATCCTCTACTATTTTCCATTCTTGTTTTTTGTTTTGTTTCGTTTTGTTTTGTCTGACCAGGTTGGAGTGCAGTCATAGCTCACTGCAGCCTCGACCTCTTGGGCTCAAGCGACCTTCCCGCTTCAGCCTCCTGAATAGCTAGGACCACAGGCACACGCCACCACACCCGGCTGATTTTTTATTTTTTGTAGAAGTAGGGTCTCTCCATGTTATTCAGGCTGGTCTCAAACTCCTGGGCTCAAGGGATCCACCTGCCTCGGCCTTCCAAAGTGCTGGGATTACAGGTGCGAACCACTGCGCCCAGCCTCCATTCATATTTTTCGTTGTGAAGTTTCCTCAACACTTCAATTCTTCACTTCTGCTGGTGTATTCACCTTTTTTTTTTTTTTTTTTTTTATGGAATTTTGCTCTGTCTTCCCAGGCTGGAGTGCAATGGTACAATCTTGTTCACTGCAACCTCTGCCTCCCGGGTTCAAGCAATTGTCCTGCCTCAGGCTCCCAAGTAGCTGGGATTACAGATGCCTGCCACTGCGCCAAGCTAATTTTCATATTTTTAAATAAAGACAGGGTTTCACCATGTTGACCAGGCTAGTCTCAAGCTCCTGACCTCAAGTGATCCACTCGCCTCAGCCTCCTAAAGTGCTGGGATTACAGGCGTGAGCCACTGTGCCTGGCCCATAGTTACAATTTCTCAGAGTTCTATTTTTTCATTTTTTAATTGTTCCCCTTTTCATAACATTTTATGCTTTTTCATGGCTATAATAAGACTTGTAAAGATATTCATTTTCTTGAGGTTTCCTTCTACCCTTCACATTAGAAATTTGTGAGATATGTCAAGAGAGTTCTATTGTAGAGTGATCTGAGTGTACCACTTCACTGAGGATCTTCCCGACATTTTTCTTGGGTTTAGTTTCTCCCAGAGGGGAATCCTCCACTCTTTAGAATGGGGTTGAAAAACTACGGTATAATTACAAATCTAGCTACCAGGAATTTTTTGGAGCCAAGTAGGCTTCCATTCAGTATATATAGACAGACTCCATCCTGCTCTTTCCAGCACAGCACCCCTATGCACTTGATGTCCTCAAGTCCAGAGTCCTTCTGTTCTTTGGTACCCAAAAGGGCTGTGTATTTGAGACTACCTGGAGAGCTTTAAGACATACTGAAGGCTATATAACTCACCCAGAGTTTTTAATTTAATATATCTGCTGGGGTAGTCTGAACATCAGTCTTTTAAAATCTCTCCAAGTGATTCCAATGTGCAGCCAAGGTTGAGAACCACTGCTCTGGTTGAACCTCGCCAGAGAGTAAGCCTCTAATCTTCTGCCAAGGTGAGCTGCTTTGTGTTATCCCTTTGGCCCTATCTACATTCTTGCTTTCAGAGTTCTTTTTTTATTATTTTTTATTTTTTGAGATGGAGCTTTGCTCTTGTCCCCCAGGCTGGAGTGCAATGGCACGATCTCAGCTCACTGCAACCTCCGCCTCCTGGGTTCAAGCGATTCTCCTGCCTCAGCCTCCCGAGTAGCTGTGATCACAAGTGTGTGCCACCATACCCCACTAGTTTTTTTTTTTTTTTTTTAGATGGTATCTCACTGTGTCGCCCAGGCTGGAATGCAATGGCACAATCTCAGTTCACTGCAACCTCCACCTCTCAGGTTCAAGCAATTCTTGTGCCTCAGCCTCCCGAGTGGCTGGAATTACAGGCGTGCAGCACCATACCTGGCTAATTTTTGTATTTTTAGTAGAGACAGGGTTTCACCATCTTGGCCAGGTTGGTATTGAATTCCTAATCTCATGATCCACCTGCCTCGGCCTCACAAAGTGCTGGGATTACAGGTGTGAGCCACCGCGCCTGACCTAATTTTTGTATTTTTAGTAGAGACAGGGTTTCGCCATATTGGTCAGGCTGGTCTCAAACTCCTAATCTCAGGTGATCCACCCGCCTCAGCCTCCCAAAGTGCTGGGATTACAGGCGTGAGCCACCACGCCCAGCCTAGAGTTCTCTTGCCTGCATATTCTGATTCACTTTAGGCTTCTAGGTTATGAGTCATCTGGTTTTTAGGCTTCTGATTCAGACCTCTGGTTTTCTGGTCAGCTTACCCCTTGCTCACATGAATTTCACCTTTCAAAAATGTGTTGCAATTATTTCCTCTTCTGCTCTCCCTGTCTGTGCCTTGTTTGACCCTTTATTATCATTACAGTGCAGTCTGGAGAGGGAAGAAAGAATATTCGGTCCACCATGCTTAGCTGGAATTTCTCAGTCCTACTTCCTGTCATTAACAGTAGTGTTAAAATGTCAGCAGGGGGCTTGCCAAGCCAGATTTAGCAAAAATTGAACCTGTAGAATGTCAGAGATTTCCCCAAGATTCTGTAAATTTCTAGGCTGCTTATGTTTTCAAGGCCATTCTAGATTTCTTATTTCTGGCTCCTTGATCAACTATATCAACTTAAATTCTTTCTAGAGATTAAGAAAGTTGGCTTTCATTATTTCTTCCTCTTCTTCACCACCACCATTTTTTTCTTTCTTTTAGTGATTCTGATTGTTTGTAGGGTGTTGCTAAGGGATTTGTCTTCCATATGCCTTTTCCTGCCTCTCTTTTTTTATTTTGTTTTTGGTTTCATTTTGAGATTGAGTCTTGCTGTGCCACCCAGGCTGGAGTGCAGTGGCAGGATCATACCTCACTGCAGCCTCGACCTCCTGGGCTCATGCAATCCCCGCAACCCTGCCTCAGCCTCCTGAGTTACTGGGACCACAGGAATGTGCCACCACACCCAGATAATTTTTTAATTGTTTTGTAGAAATGGTGATCTCCCTTATATTGCTCAGGCTGATCTCAAACTCCCGGCTCAATCGATCCTCCCACCTCAACCTCCCAAAGTGCTGGGATTACAGGCTTGAGCCCACTGCACCCAGCCCTCTGCAAACTTTTAAATCATTTTTTTAGGTTTCTTTCTGTTGGATAAATCATAGTTTATTTTCCCTAATTCAATGATCTTCATATACTGTCTGCCATTCAGTTTCTCCTTTGTGACTTTTCTTTTCCAAACCACCTCTCTCATCTCCATTCCATCTTTCCTTGCTGCTCCTTTTCTAGGACAACTTGATCAAGTTACATAGACGTAGAATCCACTGCAGTCTTGCTGAGAACATAAAATAGACGTTGGCTCTAATTTTTTGTTTTTGTTTCTAAGGAATAGATTTCTGAAGGAGAAAGCAACTCTGAGGCCCTACATACTTGTCATTTAGGTTTTTGGTTTGTGTGTGTTTGCGTGTGTGTGTGTTTCTAAAGACAAGGTCCTGTAATCACAGCACTTTGGGAGGCTGAGGCAGGCAGATCACTTGAGGTCAGGAGTTTGAGACCAGCTTGCCAATGTGGCGAAACCCCGTCTCTACTAAAAATTTAAAAAATTACAGGCGGTGGCTCACGCCTGTAACCCCAGGACTTTGGGAGGCCGAGGCAGGCAGATCACTTGAGGTCAGGAGTTTGAGACCAGCCTGACTGACATAGTGAAATCCTGTCTCTACTGAAAAAAAAAAAAAAAAAAAAATACAAAAATTAGCCAGGCTTGGTGGTGCACGCTTGTAATCCCAGCTACTCAGGAGGCTGAGGTAGGAGAATTGAGTGAACCCAGGAGGCGGAGGCTGCAGTGAGCTGAGATCATGCCACTGCATTCCACCCTAGGGCAGGGCACAGAGCAAGACTCTGTCTCAAAAAAAAAAAAAAAAAAAAAAAAGAGAAAAAACAAAAAATAGTAATAATAAAATAAAAAATAAAAATGAACAAAAATTAGCTGGGTGAGGTGGCACACACCTGTAATCCCAGCTACTCAGGAGGCTGAGGCAGGAGAATCGCTTGAACCTGGGAGGCAGAGATTGCAGTGAGCTGAGATCATGCCATTGCACTCCAGCCTGGGTGACAGAGCAAGACTCTGTCTCAAAAAATCAAAATAAAGATGAGGTCTTGCTATGTTGCCCAGGGTGGTCTTTAACACCTGGCCTCAAGCGATCCTCCCGCCTTGGCATCCCAAAGTGCTGGGATTACAGGCATGAGCCATTTTACCCAGTCTAGTTTTAAAATTACAGCCCTTTTCTCATAGACCCATTTATTATCCATACAGAGGGAGAGCTATTTGACTGTTTATTCTTTTTTATTTTATTTTATTATTGTTATTTTTTTTGAGACAGGGTCTCACTCTGTCATCCAGGCTGGAGTGCAGTGGCGGGATCTTAGCTCACAGAAACCTCCACCTCCCGGGTCAAGCGATCCTGCTACCTCAGCCTCCCGGGTAGCTGGGACAAGAGGCACACGCCACCACGCCCAGAAAATTTTTGTATTTTTTGTAGAGATGGGATTTTGCCATGTGGCCCAGGCTGGTCTCAAACTCCTGACCTCAGGTAATCCGCCCGCCTCAGCCTCCCAAAGTGCTAGGATTACAGGCGTGAGCCACCGCAGCCATCTGACTCTTCTTTTTAATGAAAAAATTTCTGATCACTTCATGGTATCTTCATGGCATCTTGTTCTTTTCCTTTTTCCTTTTCTTCTTTATTTAAAGCAACATCTATTTTTGTTCTTCTGATTTCGAAAGTAACACACATTTGTTTTGGACAATTTGGGAATCACAGAAAAGCACAAAGAAGAAAATTAAAATTACTTTAATTTCACAACCCAGTGATATTTTACTTCCAGTTTTTCTAGGTATTTATATGTAATTATCCTGATTCTTTTAACAATTTTAATCACTACTATTTTTATTTTTATTTTACAAATGTATAATACGTTCACATGGTTCAAAAATTGTGTACGTGACAAGAGAAAAGAAAAAGGAAAAATATGTATGTATATATAAAGAAGTCTTTTCATACCTGTTTGTACAGCTTCCATCAGTATCCACACCTAGGCTGAGAGCAGTGGCTCATACCTGTAATCCCAGCACTTTGGGAGGCCAAGATGGGAGGATTGCCTGAGCCCAGGGTTTGAGACCAGCCTGGGCAACATAGCAAGGTCCCATCTCTACCAAAAATTTAAAAATTATTTGAGCGTCGCAGCACATGCCTCTAGTCCCAGCTACTTGGGACGCAAAGGCAGTAGAATCACTTGAACAAAGGAGATCAAGGTTACACTTGAGCTGTGATCACACCACTGCACTCCAGCCTGGGTGACTTGCTGAGACCCTGTCTCAAAACAAACAAACAACCACACCTAGCCCCACCCCAGATGACCTCTCTGTTATTAGGTTCTTGTATATTGTTCCAAAGTTTCTTTATACCTATACTAACACACACACACACACACACACACACGGATATAAGCATGCACACTCATACAAACAATACTTTTTTTTTTTTTGAGATGGAGTCTTGATCTGTCGCCCAGGCTGGAGTGTAATGGTGCAATCTCAGCTCACTGCAACCTCTGCCTCCCGGGTTCAAGCAATTCTCGTGCCTCAGCCTCCCAAGTAGCTGGGATTCAGGCATATGCCACCATGCCCAGCTAATTTTTGTATTTTTAGTGGAGACCGGGTTTCACCATGTTGGCCAGCCTGGTCTTGAAATCCTGACTTCTAGTGATCTGCCCACCTCGGCCTCCCAAAGTGTTGGGATTACAGGTGTGAGCCAACATGCCCAGCTAATTTTTTGTCTGTTTTAAAATTTAACTTTATTTATTTATTTACTTATTTATTGCAACCACATCTTGCTCTGTCACCCAGGATGGAGTATAGTGGCACGATTTCAGCTCACTGCAACCTCTGCCTCCCAGGTTCAAGCGATTCTTGTGCCTCAGCCTCCCGAGTAGCTAGGACTACAGGCATGTGCCACCACACCTGGCTAATTATTGTATTTTTCATAGAAACGGGGTTTCACCACGTTGGCCAGGCTGGTCTTGAACTCCTGACCTCAGGTGATCTACCTGCCTCAGCCTCCCAAAGTGCTGGGAATACAGGTGTGAGCCACCGCACCCAGGCTCACACACACTTAATACCTTTCCGTTTTATATGAATCATATAGTACTAAGCACATTGTTTTCCTCCTTGCCGTTTTCACTTAACAATATACCTGAACATCTTTCTTTATGAATACATAGACAAATTTTCTATTTTTTATGGCTGCACAATATCCCATTGTGTATTGATAGAACATTATTTAAGTGGTCACTTACTGATAATTTAGATTGTCAACTTTTGCTATTACACATAGGGTTAAGTACATTCACACTAAATTTGACAGTATTTCTCTCTCGGTTTAATGATTGTTTCAAATGTTCAAACAGATATTATAGGCAATATTTTTAAATTTTTAACATGAATCATAATATTATACAATAAACTGCACATATTTAAACAGTACAATTTGATAAATCTCACCATGTATATACCTGTGAAACCATCAACAATCACCACAATCAGAATCATGAACATACCTCCCGGGAACAAACGATTCTCCTGCCTCAGCCTCTGAGTAGCTGGGATTACAGGTAGCCACCACCATGCCCCGAGAATTTTTGTATTTTTAGTACAGACAAGGTTTCGCCATGTTGGCCAGGCTGGTCTCAAACTCCTGACCTCAAGCGATCTGCCTAACCTCAAGTGAAGCCTCCCAAAGTGCTGGGATTTCAGGCATGAGCTACCATGCCTGGCCGCTGCTAAATATTTTTTTGTACCCCTTCATAAGCCCTTTTCCCCGTCCTCCCATCTCCAAGCAACCACTGACATGCTTTCTGACACGATAAATTAATTTGCATTTTCTTGACATTACTGTGCATGGACTCATATCGTTTGTACACTTTTTTTGTCTGACTTCTTTCAGTATAATTATTTTGAAATTCATGCTGTGGCATGTACCATTCCTGTTCCCTGTTATTGCTGACTAGAATGTTTTGCTTGTGGTGTTCATCCATTCACTTGACGATGAACATTTGAGTTGTTTCCATTTGGGGGTATTACAAATAAAACTGTAAATATTTATATTAAAAACATTTTGTGGCCGGGCATGGTGGCTAACGCGTGTAATCCCAGCACTTTGGGAGGCCGAGGTGGGCGGATCACGAGGTCAGGAGATCGAGACCATCCTGGCTAACACCGTGAAACCCCATCTCTACTAAAAATACAAAAAATTAGCCGGGCGTGGTGGCGGGCGCCTGTAGTCCCAGCTACTCGGGAGGCTGAGGCAGAAAAATGGCGTGAACCCGGGAGGCGGAGCTTGCAGTGAGCCGAGATCGCGCCACTGCACTCCAGCCTGGGCAACAGAGTGAGACTCAGCCTCAAAAAAAAAAAAAAAAAAAAAAAAAATTTGTGAATATATGCTTTCATTTCTAATGGGTAAATACCTAGGAATGGAATTAATGCATCATATTTTAGGTGTCTGTTTAACATTTTAAGAAACTGCCCAACTGTTTTCTAAAGTGGCTGTGTTACATTTCCATCAGCAGTTTATGAGAGATTAAGTTGTTCCACATCTCGCCAACACATGATATGGTTGGTTTTTTAAATTTTAGCCATAACCACAGTAGTATCTGATGGTGGTTTTAATTTGCATTTCCTGTTGAGCACTTTTTCTTGTGCCATTTGCCATTCATATCTTTTCTTTAGTGAAATATCTGTTCCAATCTTTTTGCCCAATTTTAAGTTGGATTGTGTGTGTATATATATAATAAATATGTATATATAATATATACGTGTATAATATATATGTATATAATATAATATATACATATATTATATAATATATATATAGTTGGTTTGTTTTGGTTTTGTTGTTGTTTGAGACAGTCTCACTTTGTCACCCAGACTGGAGTGCAGTGGCATGATCTCAGCTCACTGCAACCTTGGCCTCCTGGGTTCAAGCAATTCTCCTGCCTCAGCCTCCCAAGTAGTTGGGATTACTGGTATGTACCGCCATGCTCAGCCCTTTTTTTTTTTTTTTTTTTTTTTGTATTTTCAGTAGAGACCGGATTTCACCATGTTGGCCAGGCTGGTTTCCAACTCCTGACCTCAAGCAGTCCGCCCACCTCGAGCTAGGATTACAGATGTGAGCCACCGCGCCTGGCCCCCAGATTGTTAATGTAATTTGCAACTTCTTTATATGTTCTGGATACGAGTGCTTTATCAAGCACATGATACGTAAATATTTTCTTCTAGTCTGTGGCTTGTTTTCATTCATCCAACGTGTCTTTTGAAGACCAGAAGTTTTTTATTTCAATAAAGTCCAATTTATATGTTGACTCTTTTAAATATTGTGCTTTTGGTGTTGTTTCTAAAAAATATTAGTCTAATCCAAGATCACAAAGATTACTGGTATGTTTTCTTCTAAAACCTTTTGTAACTTTAGGTTCTACCCTTAGATCTATAGTCCACTTTTAAATACAGCTTTATTGAGATATATTTCACATACCATAATATTCACATATTTAAAGTGTACCATTCCGTGATTTTAAGTATATTCACAGAGTTGTACACTCGTCACCGCTATCTAACTTCGGAAGACTTTTGTCATCCCAAAAAGGCACCTCATATACATTAGCAGTCATCCCTCATTACTTCCCTACTTCAGTTTAGGCAACCACTAATTTTCTCTCTCTATGGATTTGCTTACTCTGTACATTTTATACAGTTGGACTCATAGTCCTGGTCTTCTGTGTCTGGATTCTTTCACTTAGCATAATGTTTCCAAGGTTCATTGTGTTATGCATGCATCAGTGCTTAAATCTTTTTTTTTTTTTTTTTTTTTTTTTAGACAGAATCTTGCTGTGTCACCCAAGCTGGAGTGCAGTGGCACGTTCATAGCTTACTACAACCTTGAACTCCTAGGCTCAAGCCATCCTCCCACCTCAGGCTCCCAAAGTGCTGGGATTACAGACGTGAGCCACCATGCCTGGCAAGCTATGCCATTTTATATTCTCACCAGCAGTGTATGAGAGTTCCAATTTCTTTATACCGCCTCCAACACTTGTTATGACCCATCTTTTTTGTTACAGCCATCCTTGTGCATATAAAGTGATATCTCATAGTGGTTTTAATTTGCATTTCCCTAATGAACGATAATATTGAGCATCTTTTGTTGTTGTTGTTGTTACTGTTGAGATAGGGTCTCACTTTGTTACCTAGGCTGGAGTGCTGTGGCACAAACACGGCTCACTGCCGCCTCCGTGTCCTGGGCTCAAGCAATCTTATTGCATCAGCACTCCAAGTAGCTGGAACTACAGGCATGTGCCACCATATCTGACTAATTTGTTTTTGTTTTTGTTTTTGTTTTTGAGATGGAGTTTTGCTCTTGTCACCCAGGCTGGAGTTCAGAGGCGCTATCTTGGCTCACTGCAACTTCCACCTCCCAGGTTCAAGAAATTCTTCGTGTCTCAGCCTCCCCAGCAGCTGGGATTACAGGTGTGTACCACCATGCCTGGCTAATTTTTGTGTATGTGTATATATATTTATTTATTTATTTTTATTTTTTGAGACAGAGTTTCGCTCTTGTTGCCCAGTCTGGAGTGCAATGGTCAGGTCTCGGCTCACTGCAACATCCACCCCCTGGGTTCAAGCAATTCTCCTTCCTCAGCCTCCCGAGTAGCTGGGACTATAGGTGTGCACCACCATGCCTGGCAAATTTTGTATTTTTACTAGAGACAAGGTTTCACCATGTTGGCCAGACTGGTCTCGAACTCCTGACCTCAAATGATCCGCCTGCCTTGGCCTCCGAAAGTGCTGGGATTATAGGTGTGAGCCATCACACCCGGCCTTAAATATGTTTTTATTTGGGAGAAATGTCTATTCAAATCCTCTACCCATTTTTAAATTGGGTTATTTGTCTACTTCATATTGAATTATAAGTGCTTTTTATGTAGTCCGGATAAGAGTCCCTTATCAGATATATCATTTGTAAATATTTTCTCCCCTTTTGTGGGTTGTCTTTTTAACTCTATGGTGTCCTTTGAAGCACAGGCATATTTAATTTTGATGATGTCCAATTTGTTTTTCTTCCTTTGTCACTTGTGCTTTTGGTTTCACATCTAAAATTCCATTGCCTAGTCCAAGGCCATGAAGATCTATTCCTACATTTCCTTCCAATAATTTTATAGTTTTAGCCCTTATATTTAGGTCTATGATGCATTTTGGGGTTTTTTGTTTTGTTTTGTTTTGTTTTGTTTTGTTCGTTTGTTTGTTTTGTTTTTTGATACAGAGTCTCACTCTGTCGCCCAGACTGGAGTACAGTGGTGCGATCTCAGCTCATTGCCACCTCCACCTCCCAGGTTCAAGCGATTCTCATGCCTCAGCCTCCCAAGTAGCTGGGATTACAGGCGCACACTACCTCACCTGGCTAATTTTGTTTCTTTAGTAGAGACAGGGTTTTACCATGTTGACCAGACTGGTCTCGAATTCCTGAGCTCAAAGTGATCTGCCCACCTCAGCCTCCCAAAGTGCTGGGATTACAGGTGTGAGCCACCATGTCTGGCCTATGATGCATTTTGGGTTGACTTTTGAAGATGCTGTGAAAATAGGGGTTCAACTTCCCTCTTTTGCTTGTAGATGTTCACTTGTCCCTGGACCATTTGATGAAAGACTACTATTTTCCCATTGAATCTTGACACCTTCTCCAAAATCAATTGACCATACATAGATGTAAGTGTTTATGTCTGGATTCTTAATTCTATTATTTATGTGTATATATATAAAATAAGGCCAGGCACAGTGGCTCACACCTGTAATCCCAGCACTTTGGGAGGCCGAGGAGAGGATCACTTGAGTCTGAGGAGTTCAAGACCAGCTTGTGCAACACAGCAAGACCCTGTCTCTAAAAAAACCATAACATATATATCCTTATATATTTTTACTCTTATATCCTGAGGATATGTGTGTGTGCATGTGTGTGCATGCATGTGCGTGTGTGTATATATACACACACGTATATATATACACACACATACACATATATATATCTTTATCCTTACGCTAGCACCACACTATATTTTTATAGTAAGTTTTGAAATCAGTAAGTGTGAGTCCTCCAACGTTGTTCTTTTTAAAGATTGTTTTGACTATTCTGGGTTCCTTGCGTATCCATATGATTTTTCAGATCAGCTTGTCCGTTTCTGAAATTCTAAAAAAAAAGCAACTGTAATTATTATTATTATTGTTTTTACAGACAGAGTCCTTCTCTGTCCCCCAGGCTGGAGTGCAGTGGCCTGATCTCGACTCATCGCAACTTCCACCTCCAAGGTTCAAGCGATTCTCTTGCCTCAGCCTCCCAAGTAGCTGGGATTTCGGGCACCCTCCACCATGCCCGGCTAATATTTTTGGATTTTTTGAAGAGACATGGTTTTGCCATGTTGGCCAGGCTGGTCTCAAACTCCTGACCTCAAGTGATCCACCTGCCTTGGCCTCCCAAAGTGCTGGGATTACAGGCATAAGCCACTGTACCCGGCTGCAACTGTGATTTTCATAAGGACAGCATTGAATCTGTAGATTGCTTTAGGTAATATGGTAGTTTTAATAATAATAAATCTTCAATTATTTAGAAGAATTTATTTAGATCTTCTTTAACTTCTTTCAGCAGTGCTTTGTTTTCAGTGTACAAGTTTTATACATTCCTGGTTAAATTTGTTCTTACGTATTTTATTCTTTTTGATGCTATTATAAATGGAATGGCTTTCTTAATTTTATTTTTGGTTGTAAATTAAGAAAGCCATTCATTTAAGGGATGGAAATACAGTAGATGTTTACATATTGATCTTGCATTCTGCATCTTCACTAAACTTGCTTATTATGTCTGTAGGTTTTTTTGTGGATTCCTTGGGATTTTTGTAGATAAGTTCATGCCATCTAGAAATGGTGATAGTGTATTTCTTCCTTTTCAATCTGGATACCTCTTTTTTTCTTGCCTAATTTTTGTGGCTAGAACCCTAAATACAATATTCAGTAGAAGTAGCAAGGGCAGAAGTTCTTGTCTTATTCCTGGTTTTAGGGGAAAAGCATTTAGTCTTTCATGATTAAGTAGCACTTTTTCCACAAATGACTTTTCTCAGGCTGAGGAAGTTTCTTTCTGTTCCTAGTGTGTTGAGTGGTTTTATCATGAAAAGGTGTTAAAATCGATGAAATGCTTTTTCTGCATCTACTGATATTATCATGTGGGTTTCACCCCTTATTTTATTAATGTGACATATTACATTGGTTTATTTTCTATGTTAAGCCAACTTCACATTCCCAGAATAAATTTCACTTGGTCATGGTGTATAATTCTTTTTATATGTTACTGAATTCAGTTTGCTAGTATTTTATTTAGGATTTTCTTCATGTGTACGGGATACTGATATATAGGGTTTCTTTTATTATATCTTTTTTTTTTTTTTTTTTTTTTTTTTGAGATAGGGACTCAGTCTGTTGCCCAGGCTGGAGTACAGTGATATGAAAACAGCTCACTGCAGACTCGGTCTCCTACCCTCAAGTGATCCTCCTGCCTCAGCCTCCTGAGTAGCTGGGGCTGCAGGGGTGCACCACCACACCCAGCTAATTAAAAAAAAAATATTTTTGTAGAGATGGAGTCTTGCCAAGTTGCCCGGGCTGGTCTCAAACTCCTGGCCTTAAACGATCCTCCCACTGTGATCTCCCAAAACGCCAGGATTGCAGGCGTGAGCCAATGTGCCTGGCTTCTGCTAATGCCTTTGCCTGGTTTTAGTATCAGAGTGATACTGGTCTCATAATATGAGTTTGGAAGTGTCCCTATAATCCATTTTGAGTCGATTTTTGCATAATGCGTTTAAGTTTTGGGGGTTTTTTTTGGCATATGTATGTGAGTTGTTTAGTACCATTTCTTGAAAAGACTATACTTTCTCTACTGATTGCCTTCACAATTTTGTTAGGAATCAATTGATGATATTTGTGTGGGTCTATTTCTGTACTTTCTATTCTATTCCTTTATTTTTGTATCTATCTGTCAACCAATACCACACTACCTTGATTATTGTAGCTTTTTCCTTCAATGTCAGTCTTATTCAAAATTTTGAACACAAAAATTAGCTAGGTGTGGTGGCACATGCCTGTACTCCCAGTTACTTGGGAAGCTGAGGTGGGAGGATCGATTGAGCCCCAGAGGTTAAGCCTGCAGTGACCTGTGATCATGCCACTGCACTCCAGCCTGGGTGACAGAGGAAGACCCTGTCTCAAAAAAAAAAAAAAAAGCTTTTTTTTTCCGCCTGCTATTCTACATCCTCTACATTTTCATGAATTTTAGAATCAACTTCTCAAATTCTGTGTTGTAGTGAAACATGCATAACATAAGATCTAGTATTTTAGCCATTTTTAGATGAACCCTTCAGTGGCATTAACTACATTCAAACTCATGTGCAACCATCACCAGAACTTTGTAATCATCCCAAACTAAAACCCTATGCCCATTAAATAACAACTTCACCCCTCCCCTCTTCCCAGTGCCCATCAATCACCATTCTATTTTCTGTCTCTATGAACTTGACTACTCTCGTGCCTCCTAAAAGTGGAATCATACAATATTTGTCACTTTGTGGCTGACTTAATTCACTTAGTGTAATGCCTTCAAGGTTTATCCATGTTGTAGGATTTGCCAGAATTTTCCTCCACTTTAATATTGAATAATAATATGTGAGTATACCACTTTTTTGTTGTTTGGTTGCTTTTATTTGTTTGTTTTTGTTTTTTATTTTGAGACGGCGTCTCGCTCTGTCACCCAGGCTGGAGTGCAGGGGTGCGATCTTGGCTCACTGCAACCTCTGCCTCCCAGGTTCAAGTGATCCTCCTGCCTCAGCCTCCCAAGTAGCTTGGATTACAGGCACCTGCTACCACACCTGGCTAATTTATGTATTTTTAGTAGAGACAGGGTTTCACCATGTTGGCCGGGCTAGTCTCGAATTCCTGACCTCAGGTGATTTGCCCGTCGTGGCCTCTCAAAGTGCTGGGATTATAGGTATGAGCCGCTGAGCCCAGCCGATACCACATTTTGCTTATCAAATCATCTGTGGATTGATATTTGGGTTATTTTCACCTTTAGGCTATTATGAATAATGCTGCTATGAACATTGGTATACCGAACTTCTTTTTTTTTTTTTTTCTGAGACGGAGTCTTGCTCTGTCACCTAGGCTGGAGTACAGTGGCATGATCTCGGCTCACTGCAACCTCCGCCTCCCAGGTTCAAGCAATTCTCCTGCCTCAGCCTCCTGAGTAGCCGGGATTACAGGTATGCACCACCATAACCAGTTAATTTTTGTATTTTTAGTACACACAGGGTTTCACCATGTTAGCCAGGCTGGTCTCGAACTCCTGACCTCAGGTGATCCACCCACTTCGGCCTCCCAAAGTGCTGTGAATACAGTCATGAGCCACCGCGCCCGGCCCAACTTCTCCATTTTTATAGAAAAAAAATGCCAGCTGGGATTTTGACTGGGATTGTATTGAGTTGATAGATCAATTTGGGAGAGAATTGACATCTTAATACCGAGCCTTCCAACGCGTAAACCCTTGTATCTTTCCATTTACTTAGATATTCTTTCATTTCTCTCAATGATGTTTTGTAGTTTTCAGTGTACATATCTGACACCTTTTTTTGTCAGATTTATCCTCAAGTTTTTCATGCTATTGTAAATGGTTATTTCTTAAGATTTTTATTTCTGACTGTTGCTAGCATGGAGAAGTACAGAAGAATTTGGAAATTGGGGTTATATCCTGACACCTCACTAAACTCACATATTAACTCTTTCATTGGATTTTCTACATAAATGATCATGCCACCTGCAAATACAATCTTGCCTCTTTCTTTCTAACCTGAATGGCTTTTTCTTCTTCTTCTTCTTTTTTCCCCTTACCTAATGGCCCTAGCTAGAACTTACAGTCCAATGTTGAATAGTATTGGTGACAGCAGACATCCTTGTCTTGTTCCTGATCTTAGGGGGAGAGCTTTTGGTCTTTTACTACTAAATATGATGTTAGCTGTATGTATTTTTTATAGATGCCCTTTACCAGGTTGAGGAAGTTCCCTTCTATTCCCAGTTTGTTAACAGTTATTATCAGAAATGAATGTTTGATTTTGCCAATTTTTTCCAGCATCTATTAAGATATTTATGTGGTTTTTCTTTCCTAGTTTATTATTATGTGTATTACATTAATTGAACATTAAACCAACCCTATTTGCTGGGCAAATTCCGCTTGGCCATTGCGCATCAGCCTCCTCATGTGCTGTTAAATTTGATTTGCTATAATTTTGTTAAGAATTTATTCATCTAAGTTCAAGAGGATGTTACTCTGTGGTTACGTTCTTTGTACTGTCTTTGTGTGGACTTGGTATCAGAGTAATGCTGGCCTCACAGAATGAGTTAGGAAAAATTCCTTCCTCTTCAATTTTCTAGAAGAGCTTGTGTTGAATTAAAATTATTTTTCCCTTAAGGATTTGATAGAATTCCTGAGTGAAGTCATCTGGCTCTCCAGTTTTCTTTGTTGAAAAGATCTTAGTTATGATTTCAATTTCTTTAAGAGAAATATGTACTGTTCAGGTTATCTTTTCTTGAGTGTTGTTTAGTATTTGCGTCTTTCCAGGAGTGTATCTATTTCATCTAAGTTGTCAAATTTATTGGCATAAACTTGTTCATAATATTCTTTGGTTATCCTTTTTAATGTCTATAGGATCTGGAATAATGTCATCTCTCTCATTCTGATATTGGTAATTTGTTTGTTTGTTTGAGACGGAGTCTCGCTGTATTGCCCTGTGATCTCAGCTCACTGCAACCTCCAACTCCCAGGTTCAAGCAATTCTCTTGCCTCAGCCTCCTGAGTAACTGGGATTACAGGTGCCTGCCACCATGCCTGACTAATTTTTCTATTTTTAGTAGAGACAGGGTTTCACCATGTTGCCCAGGCTGATCTCGAACTACTGAGCTCAGGTGTTTCACCCGCCTCGGCCTCCCGAAGTGCTGGGATTACAGGCATGAGCCACTGCACCCGGCCTCTGATATTGGTAATTTGTGTTTTCTCTTTTTTTCCCAATCAATGTGGCTAGAGGTTTGTGAATTTTATTGATCTGAAAGTTTCTAATATTAGCTTCTGATATTTCCACATTTTTCAGTTTTCCGTTTCATTCATTTCTATTCCGGTTTTTATAATTTCCTTTATTCTCTTTGTTTTCTTTGTGATTTTGCTTTTTTTAGTTTCTTAAGGTCGTAACTGATGTTATTGTGATTTTTCTTTCTAAGAAGGCATTTAAAATTATAAATTTCCATTTAAATACTGTTTTAGCTTCATCCAACAAATTGTTATATGTTTGTGTTTTTATTTTCATTCAGTTAAAAATTCTAATGTCCCTTTTGATTTCTCCTTTATCCCATGGGTTCTTTAGAAGTGTATTATTTAGTTTCCAAATATTTGTGGATTTTTCAGATATCTGTCTGTTATTGATGTCTAATTTAACACCATTTTGGTCAGAAAAGATACTCTGTATGATTTGAATCCATTTAAGTTTATTTAGATTTATTCTCATTCTCCCTGATTTAAGCTAGGAGGGTTGTATCTTTCCAGGAATTTATCCATCTTCTCTAGGTTTTCTAGTTTATGTGTGTAAAAGTGTTCATAGTAGCCTCGAATGATCTTTTGTATTTCTGTGGTGTCGGTTGTAATATCTCCCGTTTCATTTCTAATTGAACTTACTTGGATTTTCTCCCTTCTTTTCTTGGTTAATCTTGCTAATGCTCTATCCATTTTATTTATCTTTCCAAAGAATCAGCTTTTTATTTTTATTTTTATTTTTTTATTTATCTTTTGTATTTTTTGTTGGTTTCAATTTCATTTAGTTCTGCTCTGATCTTGGTTATTTCCTTTCTTCTGAGTTTGGGTTTCATTTGTTCTTGTTTCCCTAGTTCCTTGAGGTGTGACCTTATATTGTCTATTTGTGCTCTTTTAGACTTTTTTGATGTAGGCGTTTAGGGCTATGATCTTTCCTCTTAGTACTGCCTTTGCTGTATCCCGCAGGTTTTGATAGGTTGTGTCACTATTATCATTCAGTTTGAAGAATTTTTAAATTTCCATCTTGATTTCATTGTGACCCAATGATCATTGAGGAGCGGAGCAGGTTATTTAATTTCCGTGTAATTGCATGGTGTTGAAGGTTCCTTTTAAGGTTGATTTCCAGTTTTATTTCACTGTGGTCTGAGTGCTTGGTATAGTTTTAATTTTCTTAAATTTATTGAGATTTATTTATGACCAAGACTATGGTTTACTCTGGTAAATGTTCTATGTGCACTTGAAAAGAATATATATTCTGCAGTTGTATGAAGCATTCTGTAAATGTCAATTAGGTCAAATGTGCTCAAGTGTTTTTCAAGTCGTCTGTGTCGTTGCTTATTTTCTGTCTAGTTGTTCTATTACTTATCAAAAGAGGGATGTTGAAATATCTGCCTATAATAGTAGATCTGTCTGTTTCTCCTTGCTGTTCAATCAATTCTGCTTCCTGTATTTCAAAGCTTTCTTATTTGATGAATATGTTTTGTATTTAAAGTGGGTTTCTTGTAGCATATAGTTGATTGTTACATTTTCATTCTATCTGACAAACTCCGTTTTCGAGTGGGGTGTTTAGGCCATTTACATTTGATGTGATTATTGATATGGAAGGGTTTAAATAATCGGTTATTTCACTTTTTTCTTTTTTTCTGCTTTCTTTTGGATAAAGTGAATATTTTTATTATGCAATTTCATTTTTAATTGGCTTATCAGCTATTGCTCTTGATTGTGTTATTTTAATAGTTGTTTTAGGGTTTATAGTATACACCTTTAACCTATCACAGTCTACATTCAAGCAATAGTATTCCACTACATGTTTACTTAGTATAAGAACCTTCCAACAGTATACTTCCATTTCTTTTCTCCTTCTCTTGGTCTTTGTGCTGTTTTTGCCAAGAAGCTCACTTTATATTATAAACCCCACAAAACATTATTATTTTTGCTTTAATTTTTTTTTTTTTTTTTTCTCCAGACGGAGTCTGGCTCTGTCGCCAAGCTGGAGTGCAGTGGCACCATCTCCGCTCACTGCAACCTCTGCCTCCCCATTTCAAATAATTCTCCTGCCTCAGCTTCCTGAGTAGCTGGGATTACAGGCACGTACTGCCACGCCCAGCTATTTTTTTTTTTTTTTTTTTTTTTTTTTAATAGAGATGGGGTTTCACCATGCTGGCCAAGATGTTCTCAATCTCCTGACCTTGTGATCCACCCACCTCGGCCTCCCAAGGTGCTGGGATTACAGGCGTGAGCCACCGCGCCCAGCCTAAATGATTTTTTTAAGAGAGTTAAAGAAAAAGAAACAAAGTCTGTATATTTACCCATGTGGTTGCCATTTCTTGGGCTCGTTATTTTTTTTACATAGATCTAGATCTCTGCTTAGAATCATTTTTCTCTGCCTGAATATTTTTTATGGTGTGGATTTGTTGGTGATAAATACTTTCAACTTTTGTATGGCTAAAAAAGTTTTCATTTTTCCTTCATTTTTGAAAAATGTTTTGCTAGTTGCAGAATTCTAAGTTGATGATCTTTTATTCTTTTTTTAAAAAAAAAAATTCTTAAGATACAGTGTCTTCTCTGTTGCCCAGCCTGGAGTTCAGTGGCACAACCATGGCTCACTACAGCCTCAACCTCCTGGGCTCCAGCAATTCTCCTGCCTCAGCCTCTCCAATAGCTGGGATTACAGGTGCATGCCACCATGTCCAGCTAAATTATTTTCTTTTGGTACTTTAAAGATGTTCCATTGTCCTCTCTCTTGTATTGGTTCCAATAAAAATTTTCTGCCATCCTCATCTTTCTTCCTCTGTATGTAAAATGTTTCTCCCCGTTGTTTTCTTTTTTTTTTTTTTGCTTTTTAATAAAATCTTTATTGAGATATAATTCACATACCATACAATTCGAACATTAAAATTGCACAATTGAATGATTTTTAGTATATTCAGAGTTGTGCAACCATTTCCACAACCAACTTTTAGAATATTTTCATCACCCGTAAAAGAAACTTACATCCTTTGGCTAAAACTTCTTCCCCAATTTTTCTCATTCCTCAAGCCCTAGGCAACCACTAATATTTTCTGTCTCTATAGATTTGCCTGTTTTGCACATTTCATATAAAGGAATTTATATAAACATGTAGGAGTTTTTGTGACTGGCTTATTTTACTTAATGTAATGATTTCAAAGTTCATCAGGTTGTAGCAGGTATCAGAATTTATTTTGTTTTTATGACTGAATAATATTCCATTGTATGGATATACCACATTTCACTTATCCACTCATCAGTTGATGAGCATTTGGGTTGTTACACCTATTGGTCATTGGGAATAACACTGCTATGAACTCTTGTGTAAAGTTTTTGTGTGAACATATGTTTTTATTTCTCTTGGGATATACCCAAGATAAAATTGCTGGGTTAACAGCACTTTGGGAGGCTGAAGCAAGCAGATCACTTGAGGTCAGTTCGAGACCAGCCTGGCCAACATGGTGAAGCCATGTCTCTACTACAAATACAAAAATTAATGAGGCATTGTGGTGGGCGCCTGTAATCCCAGCTACTCCGGAGGCTGAGGCAGAAGAATTGCTTGAACACAGGTGATAGAGGTTGCAGTGAGCCAAAATCGAGCCACTGCACTCCACCCTGGGCAACGGAATGACACTCTGTCTCAAAAAAAAAAAAAAAAAAAAAAAGAGAGAGAGAGAAAAGAAAAATATTACTGGGTCAAATGGTAACTATTTGTTTGACTTTGAGAAACTGCTAGACTCTTTTCCAAAGTAATTTTGCATTCTCATCAGCCGTGTATGAGCAAAGTATGAGGGTTCCAGTTTCTCCACATCTTTGCCAACACTTGGTATTATCTGTATTTTCATGGCCATCTTAGTGGGTATAAAGTGACCCCTGACTCCTCTTAATATTTCCTCTTTGTCATTAACTTTAAGCAATTTGATTTGATTTTGGCATTCTTTGGTGTAATTTCCTTTGTGTTTATTTTGCTTGGTGCTTGTTTAACTTCTTGGATCTGTGTCTATAGTTTTCATCTACTTGAAGAAATTTCAGCCACCAATTATTAAAATATTTTCCATCCACTTTTTCTCAGGGTATCTAATTACATGCATATTGGACCACTTGAAGTTGTCTCATAGTTCACTAATGCTCTGTTCATTTCTTTTCAGCCTTTTTTTCTCTCTATGTCTTATTTTTATTATTTCTTTGGCTGTATCCTCAAATTCACTAATATTCTCTTTTGTAGGTTTATTTTCTTTTAACCCTATATGGTATAATTTTCATCTCAGTCACAATATAGTTTTTATTTCTAGAAGTTTGATTTGGGTTTTTGTTATGTCTTCCATATTTCTACTTAACATATTTCATCTTTCCTCTAGCCTCTGGTATATACAGAATATACTTATCATAACTGCTTTACTTTCCTTATCTACTAATTCTATCACATCTCATTTCTAGGTCAGTTTTGATAAATTTTTGCCTTCCTATGAGCTATATTTTTTTCTTCTTTTTATGTACGGTAATATTTGAGATTGAGTAGTAGATATTGTGGATTTCACTTTGAGGTATGCTAGGTATTTCTATATTTCTTTAAATATTATTGATCTCTTTAATATGGGATTTAATTAAGTTACTTGGAAATACTTTGATCCTTTCAAGGTCTTTCTTTTATTCTTTCTTTCTTTCTTTCTTTTTTTTTTTTTTTTTTTTTTTTTTTTGAGTCAGGATCTGGCTGTATTGCCCAGGCTGGAGGGCAGCGGCACAATCATAGCTCATTGCAGCCTCAACCTCCTGGACTCAAGTGATCCTCCTACTTTAGCCTCCCAAGTAGCTGGGACTATGTTCACGCACCATCACACCCGGCTAATTTCTTTTTTTTAAATTTTTTTTGTAGAAATGGGTTTTCACCATGCTGCCCAAGCTGGTCTCAAACTTTTGAGTTCAAGTGATTCTCCTGCCTCAGCCTCCCAAAGTACTGGGATTACAGGCATGAGCCACTGCACCCGGCCTTTTATTATTAGTATTTTTTCTTTTGATACAGGATCTCATTCTGTCACCCAGACTGGAGTGCAGTGGCACGATCACAGTTCACTTTCAGTCTTGAACTCCTGGGCTCAAGCAGTCCTCCCACCTTAGTCTCCCGAGTAGCTGGGACTATTGGTACATGCTGCCACACCCAGCTAATTTTTAGGGCTTTTTTAGAGAAAGGGGTTTTACCATGTTGCCCAGGCTGGCCTCAAACTTGACCTCAAGTGATCCACCCACTTCAGCCTACCAAAGTGTTGGGATTACAGGTGTGAGCTACTGCAACTGGCCGGAAAATTTTCTCATACACTGTATTCTTAGCGCCCTGTTTTTCTATCAGCTCCTTTGCCTTAGAAATAGAGACATTCATTGCATCTTCCTTCGACAACCCTTTTTGGAGGTTCCATGCTTCCCATTTGGCCTTGCTCTTTAAATCCAGCATTCCAGGATACTCAATATTAATGTCTCCAATTATAGCTTGTTTGTTAAGTCCACAGAGTTTTCTCAGTTCTTTATTATCTGTTTTTTGTTTGTTTGTTTGTTTGAGATGGAGTCTCACTCTGTCGCCCAGGCTGGAGTGCAGTGGCACGATCTTGGCTCGCTGCAACTTCCGCCTCCCGGGTTCAAGCAATTTTGCTGCCTCAGTCTCCCATGTAGCTGGGATTACAGGCGCCCACCACCACGCGCAGCTAATTTTTGCATTTTCAGTAGAGATGGAGTTTTACCATGTTGGCTGGGCTGGTCTCGAACTCCTGACCTCAGATGATCCACCCACCTTGGCCTCCCAAAGTGCTGGGATTCCAGGCGTGAGCTACCGTGCCTGACCCATCATCTGGTCTTGTTTGCAGCTTCCTCACGTCTTCTGCCGCCTTGTTGATCAGCTTGCAGTGCCATGGTAGCGGAGGCCACACTGCTGCTTCTGTCCGGGCACTCCCTTCTTCCCTTTCTGAGAGCTCAGCTACACACTTAAAAGAATAGTGGTTATTTTTTATCCAGCATTCCTTTATAATTATTTGGTCTTTCATATTTGGTACCCCATATTGTCAGAAATGGAATTTTTCCAGTTACTTCCTTTTTGTTTCTTTGTTTTTGAGAGAGGGTCTCACTGTGCTGCCCAGGCTGATCTGGAACTCCTGGGTTCAAGTGCTCCTGCCTCAGTCTTCTGGAGTAGCTGGGACGATGGGCTTGCACCACTGTGCACAGTTAAGATTACTTCTTGGCTGGGTGCAGTGGCTCACGCCTGTAATCCTAGCACTTTGGAAGGCCGTGGCAGGTGGATCATGAGGTCAGGAGACCGAGGCTTTCCTGGCTAACGCGGTGAAACCCCGTCTCTACTAAAACTACAAAAAAATTAGCCGGGCATGGTGGCGTGCACCTGTAGTACCAGCTGCTGGGGAGGCTGAGGCAGGAGAATGGCATGAACCCAGGAGGCGGAGCTTGAGCCGAGATCACGCCACTGCACTCCAGCCTGGGCGACAGAGCAAGACTCCGTCTCAAAAAAAAAAAAAGAAAAGAAAAGAAAAGAAAAACATTGCTTCTTAACCTATTATCATCAGACTTGCACCTCCACAACTTTACAAATGCTGTTCTTCAAATACAGTTGGTAACTGGAGCAACTGCCAAATTCCATGGGTGCTATTTCAGTTAGGATGAGCTCCAACCACAAGCGATGAAATACGAAAAATCAACCATAAAAATGCTTGATTTTTCTAACATAGGTGGTCGCAGGGTCAGTTTGGCAACTCACTTCTGTTGATAACTTATGTTTATCTGTCCTTCCACTCTGCCATCCCCAGAATGTCAGTGATAATTTTCACCTCGTCACACGCCTCCCATGACTACATCAGAGTAGCAAAAGGTGGCCCAGGCAGGTGCTGAGAGAGGTCTGTGAGGAAGAAGTCCTTTTCTTGCTTGCCACCTTTTGCTACTTTTTGCTACTTTGCTACTTTTTTTTTTTTTTTCATCTCGTCATTTTCAAATAAACTCAGTCATCCTGGGTGATTTTCTGTGCTTCAGATTTACAATAAGTCAAGTTAAAGATTTTTTTTTCTTGTTGCCTTTCTTCTCCCTACCATTGATACTAAACTCTGATGCTCACTCGAATAATCAAACACACAAATCGTGCAGACTGCTTTCCTTTGGAGACAGATAGTGTGATTTGCTGACACGCTGCAGCTGGAGGCCTTTTTGAGCAAAGGAGGACTGTGGTGTTTTTTGTTTCGTTTGTTTGTTTTTAGACAGAGTCTCGCTCTATTGCCCAGGTTGGAGTGCAGTGGTGCGATCTCAGCTCACTGCAACCTCTGCCTCCCGGGTTCAAGAGATTCTTCTGCCTCAGCTTCCTGAGTAGCTGGGATTACAGTTAGCCAAGATTGTGCCACTGCACTCCAGCCTGTGCAACAGAGTGAGACTCTGTCAGAAAACGAAACAAAACAAAAACACCACAGTCTTCCTTTGCTCAAAAAGGCCCCCACCTGCAGAGTGCCGGCAAATCACACTATCTGTCTCCAAAGGAAAGCAGTCTGCACGATTTCTTTACTTGTTTGATTATTCGAGTGAGCATTAGAGATTAGTATCAATAGTAGGGAGAAGAAAGCCAACAAGAAAAACAAATCTTTAACTTGACTTATTGTAAATCTGAAGCAGAGAAAAGTCACCCAGGTGACTGAGTTTATTTGAAAGTGATGACATGAAGTTTACTACATCGGGCAGAATAGGGAAGTGGGGCGGGAGGTAGAAGTGAAGTTCAGGTTTGCACTAATAGAAGATTCACATCTTTGCGCACTTGAATTTGTGTAACTCGGGAATTTTGCATCTGCCAGACCTGTTTGTGAATCTGTTGCCTCTAACAGACGACAGGCACCTCAACAACAGAGATGTGGCTTTATGCATTTCTTTAACATGTCTTCCCTCCCTTCCGTCTTTCTCAGTGCCTAGTACAAGACCTGCAGCATGCTAGGTGCTCTACAAAAATATTTGTTTAATAAAAGATTGAGTGAATGAAAACATGAGCAAAGGAGGCTACTACAATGGGAAGAAACAAACTCAACCAATTTTTTTTTTTTTTTTTTTTTTTGAGACAGTCTCGCTCTGCAACTTCCACCTCTGGGTTCAAGCAATTCTCCTGCCTCAGCTTCTCAGGTAGCTGGGATTACAGGTGTGCACCACCACACCCAGCTAATTTTTTATACTTTTAGTAAAGATGGGATTTCACCATGTTGGCCAGGCTGGTCTTGAACTCCTGACCTCAGGTGATCCACTCGCCTTGGCCTCCCAAAATGCTGGGATTACAGGCGTGAGCCACTGCACCTGGCCAAACCCAACTGATTTTTCAATCGATTTAAATGTATCCTGATTAAGGGAAGAAATGGAGAAATGTACATATGTGTGTGTGTGTGTGAGAGAGAGAGAGAGAGAGAGAGAGAGAGAGAGAGAGAGAGAGAGAGAGAGAGAGAGAAGGGAAACCTCTGCAGAGAGAACAGAGCTATGATCACTAAGTAAAACAGAGGCAGCTAATCAGATACCCAGACGGGGCCCCACCTGACTCCTACTGCAGCTGGGGGGTGGAGGCACTAGAAGGTTCAGCTGGAGTGGTCTCCCCTTCTGCAGCTCCAGTCTCCCCACCTCTAACCCCTACTCCCACTGCCCTGTGAGGAGGCTTGGAAGCTGTGGGGAGGGGAGGCAGCCGAGTTGGGCTTCTAGAACGAGGCAAGATGGTATGAGCTCAAACGCCCTGCAATTGCTGGAGCAACAGTGGCGACACTTGAGTTATTCACAAAGGCTGGAATTCAAATGAGGCTGGCACCGCTCCAAGTCGCAGTAGCTTAGGAGGAGAGAGAAAGGCACATTAACTATTCATCAAGATCTTCGCGTTGCATGGGCTCTGAGGGTTCTCCATCTGCGTCCCTCCCTCTGTCACTGACTAGGGGTGGGGGGCGGGGGGTCCTCCAGAAGCACTTCATCTGTCAGTCTGTGAGCGGGGGCTGGGGGTGGGGGCCTGAAGTTAGGCAGATTTGTCTCATCACATGATGGGGGACCTGTATCATGTGATGGCTCCGGTGATGTTGGAGGCGGCATGTGACTCCCAGGGCTACGTGGGTTCAAAAACAATTTAAATACAAAAACACAAGCAGGTTCCCCTCCTCTCCTTTGCCTTTGGTCTGGCTCTCCCCGTCGCTGGGTTCGGTGCCTGACTGAATGGAAAACCCGTCGTCTTGCAGCCACTAACCTGTGAGCGCCGGGTACCTGGAGACCAGGCCCCTCTGCTGGGGGCCCCCAGGAGCGGTGCCCCATCATTTTGCAGCCCACTGACTCCCAGCCTGGTAAGTTACTGCACACTTTCAGCAATTATCTGCGAAGCTGTCCTCAACTGCCTCATTAGCATGCGCAGGGCACCCTCACTGGGCACGTTGGAAGGGAAGTGCCTGCCGGCTCTGGGGAGCTGCGGCTCTCGGGCCCTGCCAAACAGACGCAGCCTTCCTAGGGAGCAGCGCTGCGCTGGCTCTGCTGGGGTGGAAGGAGCTTCTCCTTCGCTGTCCTCCCTCTTCCTCCCCAGCCCATCTTATTCCCAGCCTCTCCTCTCTCTATCTTACTCCTCCTAACCTCCCTCACCTGTCACCTTCCCCCTCCCCACCCCCTCCCCTCAGATTTATTTATTTAATTTTTTTTTTTTTTTTTTTTTTTTTTTTTTTTTTTTTTTTTTTTTTTTTTTTGAGACAGAATCTTGTTCTGTCGCCCAGGCTGGAGTGCAGTGGCGCAATCTCGGCTCACTGCAACCTCTGCCTCCCAGGTGCAAGCGATTCTCCTGCCTCAGCCTCCCGAGTAGCTGGGATTACAGGCGCCCACCACCACGCCCGTCTAATTTTTTTGTATTTTTAGTAGAGCTGGGGTTTCACCATGTTGGCCAGGTTGGTCTCGAACTCTTGACCTCCAGTGATCTCCCCGCCTTGGCCTCCCAAAGAGCTGGGATTACAAGCATCAACCCCTGAACCCGGCTGGATTTTCTTTTTTATTCACGCACCTTTCTGTCTCTCACTGATTTTATTAGGAGTTCCTCTCATCCTCTCACCTCACTTTTTAAAATTATTTTTTTTGATAGCTAGATTTTTGTCCTTTCTGTCCAGAACCTGAAAGAACAGCTTCTAAGGACTTGGTGATTGGAAATGTACCTTCTAAAAAAAATTCTTTTTTCACTAAGTGTAGAGTGCCCAGTTCCTGTTGTGTGTACACGCGTGCCAGTATGTGTTAAGGGAGATGGATACATTGCTTGGGGCGATCAGAACTGTTTCCTGGGAGGTGGTTTCTTGGCTCCACACCCCCGCTCAGCGAGGGAATGATCAAGTGATAGGAGGCATAGTTACAGCAGTCAGGAGACAAGGCACTCAGACCCCAAACGTCTGACTCTCTGTGGGAGAAACCAGGGCTCAAAGCAGGAGCAAAAAAAATCTAGCGCTGGATGCTCAGGGATGCGTTCGGGCGTCGAGAGGCATCTGGTAGAGCTGACTCCGAGTTTAAGGCCACACCTTTGCAGAATGAGGCAGCGTGTGAGCGATTTAGTTTAATGTAATTGCAGTGGAGATGGACAGGGAGAGGACAGATTAGAATAATGTTTAACGGATAGAAATAACAAGTCTTGCCGATGTATTACATATATTAGTTGAACCATGAGGAAGCCAAATGTGAATTTTAAAATCATGGCAGTGGCTGGACACAGTGGCTCACACCTGTAATCCCAGCACTTTGGGAGGCTGAGGCAGGCAGATCACCTGAGGTCAGGAGTTCGAGACCAGCCTGGCCAACATAGCACAACCCCCGTCTCTACTAAAAATACAAAAATTAGCCAAGCATCGTGGCGCACATCTGTAATCCCAGCTACTCGGGAGGCTGAAGCACGAGAATCACTTGAGCCCAGGAGGCAGAGGTTGCAGTGAGCCGAGATCAGGCCACTTCACTCCAGCCTGGGCAACAGAGCACGATTCCATCTCAGTAAAATAAAATAAATTAAATTAAATTAAATCATGGCAGTATCTGTAGCCCCAGAGAAAGGAGATGGTGGCTGTGTCAAAAGCTTTTGATTCACTGTCATCTGAGCTGTATCAACATCTGTTCAGCAAGAAACTTTTAACAACGACAGAGCAGAATCTGCCCAGTGACTCAGTGAGAGGGTGCTATTTCTATCCCCATTTCCAGTAAGGTCTTCTCTTCTCACAGGGTTTTTTGGGAATGACTTGGAGTCTTTTGAGATTGTTCCCTGTAAGGAAATTTAGGCCATATGGAACTCAATGCCTTCAGTGTTCTAGGCAAGGCAAGAGCACCTGCAAAGGCCCCCAGGCAGGAAGTCTGGGGCTTATTTGGGAAACAGAAGGGAGATGATTTAATTTAAAGTAATTGCAGTGGACCCAGCATGGTGGCTCACACCTATAATCCCAGCACTTTGGGAGAACGAGGCGGGTGGATCACCTGAGGTCAGAAGTTCAAGACTAGCCTGGCCCACATGGTGAAATCCTGTCTCTACTAAAAATACAAAAATTAGCTGGGGGTGGTGGCAGGTACCTGTAATTCCAGCTACTCAGGAGACTGAGGCAAGAGAATTGCTTGAACCCAGGAAGCAGAGGTTGCAGTGAGCCAAGATCGCCCCACTGCACTCCAGCCTGGGCGATAGAGTGAGACTCTGTCTCAAATAAATAAATAAATAAATAAATAAATAATTTTTTTAAAAAAGTAATTGCAGGGGAGATGGAAAGAGAGTGGACAGATGAGAATAATGTGTAAGAGGTAGAAATAACGAGTGTTGCTGCTGGATCACATAGAGTCGTTGAAGTAAAGGGACATATTAGAGAAGGCTCACAGGTTGGTAATGCCATGTGCTAAGATGGAAAGAAAGACTAGGAGAGGAGAAGAATATTTTGTCAGGGGAGAGGGCAGGAAGATGTCAACCTTTCCATGCTGAGCCCAATAGACTTCAGATCCCGTGAGACATCCAGAAAGATATACCCTAGACAGTGGGGTATGCTCAAAGAGGCTTAGACTTGATATGTAAGTTTGGAGACCAGCTGAGATCACTTAGAGAGTGTAAAGAGAGAAATCAAAGAGGAGTGAGACTGGAACTCCAGGCTGCCCACCGTTTAGAAATCAGAGAATGGCGGCATCCAGGCAGGAGGTGGAAAGAGGAGGAAAATCAGAGTATGGGCTCATGAAGCCAAGAGGGCAGAATATTTCAGGAAGGAGAAAGTGACCAACCGGGTCGAATGTTGCTGAGATGCTGAATAAAATCTTCATCTTGGAGAGAGGAAATGAACATTTTTGTTGTTGTTGTTGTTTTGTTTTGTTTTTGTTTTTGAGACAGAGTCTTGCTCTGTCACCCAGGCTGGAGTGCAGTGGTGCGATCTCGGCTCACTGCAACCTCCGCCTCCCAGGTTCAAGCAATTCTCCTGCCTCAGCCTCGTGAGTAGCTGGGACTACAGGCACCTGCCAACATGCCCGGCTAATTTTTTGTATTTTTAATGGAGACTGGGTTTCACCGTGTTAGCCAGGATGGTCTCAGTCTCCTGACCTCGTGAGCCACCCGCCTCGGCCTCCCAAAGTGCTGGGATTATTACAGGCCTGAGCCACCGTGCCCGACCCGGAAATGAACATTCTAAAGTGAGCAGAGGGTTGCCAGGCAGAGCAGAGTGCTTATTGAGAACACAGAGCGTGTGTTTCAAGTTGTAGTTAGATGTACTGGCTCATGTCTGTAATTCCAGCTACTCAGGAGGCTGAGGTAAGAGGATCCCTTGAGGCCAGGAGTGTGAGACAAGCATGGGCAACATAAAAAGTAACGCATCCACCCACCCCCCACACACATACCCCTACACGCGCTAAACTTTTTTATTTAATTAGCCAGGTATGGTAGCACAAATGTAATCCCAGCACTTTAGGAGGCTGAGACAGGAAGATTACTTACGGCCAGAAATTAGAAATAAGCCTGGGCAACATAGCAAGACCTCATCTCTAAATTTACTTTTTAATTAGCCAGGCGTAGTAGCACATGCTTGTAGTCCCAGCTACTCAGGAGACTGAAGTGAGAGGATCACCTGAGCTCAGGAGTTCTAGATGAGACTGGCCAACATGGTGAAACCTGTCTCTATTAAAAATACAAAAATTAGCCAGGCATGGTGGCGGACACTTGTAATCCCAGCTACTCAGGAGGCTGAGGCACAAGAATTGCTTGATCCCAGGAGGCAGAGGTTGCAGTGAGCTGAGATCGCACCACTGCACTCCAGCCTGGGAGACACAGTGAGACTCTCTCAAAAAAAAAAAAAAAAAGAAAGAAAAGAAAAAGAAAAGAAAACAAAAAGATTGTTTAAAAGGTATTGCTTAACTCCTAAATACATAAGGGAAGGTAGTTCTCTTTTGCTTATTACTTTTTTTAGGAGAAAAAGGCATACAAATTTATAAATGTTCATAAACACAGAAGCCATGCAAAATATGAGATTCTGTTATTTCTATCTTGACGACAGTCAGAAAATGTACTCTATATGGTTTTATTCTTTGATATTTGTTAAGATACTCCTTTTGACCCAGCATATGGTCAGTGTGGGTAAAGTTTCCATATGCACTTGAAAATAATGTGTATGGCCGGACGTAGTGGTTCACGCCTGTAATCCCAGCACTTTGGGAGGCTGAGGCGGGTGGATCACCTGAGGTCAGGAGTTCAAGACCAGCCTGGCCAACGTGGTGAAACCCCATCTCTACTGAAAATACAAAAAATTAGCTGGACATGGTAGCACATGCCTATAATCCCAGCTACTCAGGAGCCTGAGGCAGGAGAATCGCTTGAACCCTGGTGGCAGAGGTTGCAGTGAGCCAAGATCACGCCATTGCACTCCAGCCTGGGCAACAGAGTGAGACTCCACCTCAAAAAAAAAAAAAAAATGTGTATTCTGCAGTTGTTGGGTATAAAGTTTTACATATGTTAGGCCAAACTTATTAGTCATATTATACAAGTCTTCTCTAACCTTCTTGATCTTTTGTGTGTGTGCTTATTTTCTCAGTAAGAGACAGAAATGTGCCAAAATCTTAACTGTAAGTATTTATCTATTAGTGTTTTTTTGAGCTTTTTTTTTTTTTTTTTTTTGGCAGGTGGTGGGGATGGAGTCCCACTCTGTCGCCCAGGCTGGAGTGCAGTGGTGCAATCACAGCTCACGGCAGCCTCCCACTTCTGGGCTCAGGTGATCCTCCTACACCAGCCTCCCAAGTAGCTGAGACTACAGGTGTGTGTCACCACACTCGGCTAATTTCTTAAACATTTTTTTGTAAAGACCGGATCTCACTTACGTTGCCCAGGCTGGTCTTGAACTCCTGGGCAATCCTCCCACCTCAGCCTCCCAAAGTGCTGGGGTTACAGGCATGAGCCACCACACCTGGCCGAGATAATTTAATAATCCTAATGCCTAGTCTGATTGTGTGATTAAGAATTATGCTTCTTTTATTGCTTCTTGGCCTTTTGGCTAAGATCAAATATGAAGAACTAGGCTTATTTTATTAATTGTATTATTTATACAGCAAACTTATACAGCACTTACCATGTGTCAAGTAGGTTATTACTAAAAGCTCATGTAATCCTCATGACAACCCCAGGAACTAGGCATTGATATTATACCCATTGCAGAGATGAGGAAACTAAGGCATGGAGAGACAAAATAACTCACCCAGAGTCATGTGCCTTGTAAGTGGTCGAGCCAGGCTACGTTACCTCTTCTCTGTTCTTCAGCTACGGCTGCTGAGAATGAAACAGTTCACATCCACGGATGAGGAGAGCATCCATCCTATCCCCTGCACAGTTCTGGAGATGTGTTGAAGACATTTGATTTTATCTATGCCTTTTAATTTCAATTAATTTTTTATTTTATTTATTTATTTATTTTGAGACAGAGTCTCACTCTGTCACCCAGGCTGGAGTGCAGTGGCGCGATCTCAGCTCATAACCTCTGCCTCCCAGGTCCAAGCGATTCTTATGCCTCAGCCATCTTAGTAGCTGGAATTACAGGCATGCGGCACCACACTTGGCTAATTTTTGTGTTTTTTTATTTGTTTGTTTGTTTTGGTAGAGATGGGGTTTTGCCATGTTGCCCAGACTGGTCTTGAATTCCCAGCCTCAAGTGATCTGCCCGCATCAACTTCCCAAAGTGCTGGGGTTACTGGCGTGAGCCACTGAGCCCAGCCTATGCTTTTTTCAAGGCTGTGACAGAGCTGCCCTCTGTTAGGAGTAATTACAGAAAATATCAATTGAACTCTTTGTATGTGCCAGCCACTGAGCTAGGTATTTTGCCTAGTGGTATAACCTATTTTCTAAACAGTACCCTAGTCATAGCAGACCCTCGGTAACTATTTGTCAAGTAAATGTGGAATGATTTTAATCCCCATAGCTTTATGGTGTAAATATAATTATGATTCCTGTTTTATTGGTGATACAACTGAGGCTCCAAGTAGTTGACTTGCCTAGTGAACGATCTGTAGACAATAGCAGTGTGACATATCACCCAGCAAGTACACAAGATGATCTATTAGGGTGAAGAAGGAAAACAATGGGACCTCTATTTATATGTATTCCTTACGTCATTCTTTTTAGTTTCCATTTCATAATTTTTTTTTTTTTTTTTTTTTTTTTTTTTTTTTTTTGAGACGAGGTCTCACTCTGGCACCCAGGCTGGAGTGCACTGGCGCAATCGTGGCTCACTGCAGCCTTGAACTCCTGGGTTCAAGCAAGCCTCCCACCTCAGCCTCCTTGAGTAGCTGGAACCACAGGCACATGCCACCACACTTGGCTATTTTTTTTTTCTAAGTAGAGATGGGGTTTCACCATATTAGCCAGGCTAGTCTCAAACTCCTGGCCTCAAGCGATTCACCCACCTCAGCCTCCCAAAGTGCTGGGATTACAGGTGTGAGCTATGGTTCCTGGCCAATGTTTTGGTAATATACTGAATAGTACAGTAGTTCATATATAAAATAAATAAATTTATAAATAAATAAATACACACATTTGCAGAGGTACGGGCTTAAAATGTATACCACTGAAGTGAATTTTCAAAAGAATTTTAAAACCATTGCTCTAAGCCACTACTCTGTACTTTTTCTTCAAAGGGAATGTAACAGATTCATTTATAGCTTTCTTAATTGCCATGAGAACTAAAGATACATTCTTGCTGCCTTGATTGGGCCGTGTTTTCTGAGTATCCATAGACAATATCCCCACCATTGCTTGCAGTTAGTGAATTTAGAAACTTCACCTATTATTGCAGGTCTCACTCTCAGAGATTAAATTGGAGAAGGAAAAATAGAGAATGTATTTTCTTTGTGTCATGAATTTAAGTAGTTGCTATTATAGATGCAATAAGAATTAATTCTGCTCCCCCACTGCCTGAGAATAACATTTGAAGGTAAGAAATTGCCTGTTCATTGAGGCATAAGTCAATAAGTAGAGTCAACTAATGATAGAGCAGGGAACAATCAGATACAATGTAGTAAATTATGTTCTGTCATAGTGTAATTCTTAATAACTCAGCTGTCACTCTAGACATGTTCACAGTTTTGTCTGGAGAATGGAAAGAAATAAAATTTTAGCTGTATTACAGACAAGGTAAAAATCCTGGGATGTGGGCGGAAGGAAAGATTTCACAGAAAATACTTTTGCACTGGAAGATGAAGGGTGAGTGAAGGTTCATCAGGATGACAAGGAGAGGAACGTCAGAGAATGCCCCTGACATGGGGAACAAGACAGCCACGGGTACAGAGAGGAAAGGTCAGTTGTACAGGGGGTGTGTGTGAGAGAGTGCGGGAGTGGATGTCAGAGACGCTGGACAGGAATCATGGTATGAACATTGAGAACTAGACAATTGGCCAGGTGCGGTGGTTCACGCCTGTAATCTCAGCACATTCGAAGGCCAAGGTGGACAGATCACTGGAGCCCAGGAGCTGGAGATCAGCCTGGGCAACATAGCAAGACCCTCTCTGTACAAAAAATTAAAAATTGGCCGGGTGCGTGGCTCACGCCTGTAATCCCAGCACTTTGGGAGGCTGAGGCGGGTGGATCATGAGGTCAGGAGATCGAGACCATCCTGGCTAACTCAGTGAAACCCCGTCTCTACTAAAAATACAAAAAAATTAGCCGGGCTTGGTGGCAGGTGCCTGTAGTCCCAACTAGTCGGGAGGCTGAGGCAGGAGAATGGCGTGAACCTGGGAGGTGGAGCTTGCAGTGAGCTGAGATGGCGCCACTGCTCTCCAGCCTGGGCGACAGAGCGAAACTCTGTCTGAAAAAAAAGAAAAAAAAAAAAAACTTAGCCAGGTGTGATGGTGCATATCTGTAGTGCCAGCTCCTTGGGAGGCTGAGGTGGGAGGATTGCTTGAGCCCGGGAATTTGAGGCTGCAGTGAGCTAGGATTGCACCACTGCACTCCAGCCTGGGAGACAGAGCAAGACCCAGTTTCAAAAAAAAAAAGAAAAAGAAATAAAAGAACTATATGAGCTTAGGATCATTATCATACTAGCTTCGTGGCCTTGAGCAAGTACTTCTGCAAGCCTCAGTTTCCCTATCTGTAAATTCATAATAACAATCCTTGTGCCCACCTGTTAGGTTTCTTGTGAGTTTGAAATAAGAGTAACCGTTTGCAATGCTGCCTGATCACATGGGAAGGTCTCAGTAAAGGGAGGTGGTTTTATTGTTAGTGTTGTTATAATGTTAGTCAAGGAACTAGATTATGGAATGCCTTATATACCAAGTCAAAGAGTTCTCTCTTGTGTACTGTTTCTAAAATGTGATGTTTGTTCATAAGTGACTCAGGCTTGGTGTGGTGGCTCAGGCCAGGCGCGGTGGCTCATGCCTGAAATCCCAGCACTTTGGGAGGCCGAGGTGGATGGATCACCTGAGATCAGGAGTTCGAGACCAGCTTGACCAACATAATGAAACCCTGTCTCTACCGAAAATACAAAAATTAGCCAGGCGTGGTGGCATGCGCCTATAATCCCATCTACTCGGGAGGCTGAGACAGGAGAATCACTTGAACCAGTGAGCCGAGATTGTGCCATTGCATTCCAGCCTGGGCAAAAAGAGTGAAACTCCATCTCAAAGAAAGAAAGAAAGAAAAATAGTCTTCAAGTAGTTTAGCAGTTTCTGTTTCTATATAATTTTTAAAAACATGTGCTTAAGCATTTCACAAATTTGAAATAGAAGAAAAATTACCAAACACTGTTCTGGTCTCAAATAATGGTTCAAGGGTACAGATGGTTCAAACCGGTCACATTCTTAACAAGGTATAGTTAAAATTCAGTTACTAGAATATGGTCATTCTTTTTTTTTTTTTTTGAGACAGAGTCTCTCTCTGTCACCCAGACTGGAGGGCAATGGCGCGATCTCGGCTCACTGCAACTTCTGCCTCCCAGGTTCAAGAGGTTCTTGTGCCTCAGCCTCCCGAGTGGCTGGAATTACAGACATACGGCACCACACCCACCTAATTTTTGTATTTTGAGTATAGGCGGGGTTTCATCATGTTGTCCAGGCTGGTCTCGAAATCCTGACCTCAGGTGATCCACCCACCTCGGCCTCCCAAAGTGCTGGGATTACAGATGTGAGCCACCGTGCCCGGCCAAACTTTCTTAGCTAGATCATTGGTATATTATTGTTTAGATGTGTAAAGTGTGCATTTTTTTCCTGTTACTATTATGTTGTTATGTCTCTGATTAACAAAAATAGCTTAATGACTAAAAAGTGTTTCATTAGAGTATAAAAGCAATGATAAAAATAGTAGTACAAACACTGCAACTTGGAAGCATAATTAGTGAACAGGACTTCAGGATCCACCGGGACAAGGCATCTGTGAATATGATGATTTCTCCCCAGCAGCTGAAAGAGAAAGTGTGAATGGAAAGCAAGGCTCTGAGTATCTGAAAACTGGATTTTTACTGAACAAGGGATTTATCTTCCTAGTGTCTCCAATGTATATTGTATTAGAAAACTTTATCAGATAGCTTCCTGATGCTGTAGGACATTTCACATCATTTCCTAAAATAGAATAACCCCTCTGGCCAACCAGTGTTTTTACCTGAACCAAGTACAAAAGAACATTTTTTAGTGGCCAGGCATGATGGCTCTTGCCTATAATCCCAACACTTTGAGAGGCCAAGGTGGGACGATCTCTAGAGCCTAAGAACTCAAGACCAACATAGCAAGACTCTGTCTCTAAGAAAAAATTTTAAAAGAGAATATCTTCTAGTATGCAGTTGATTAATGTTATTTCTAATCGCAAAGAAGACCGGGCAATGTGGCTCACGCCTGAAATCCTGGCGCTTTGGGAGGCCAAGGCAGGTGGATCACCTCAGGTCAGGAGTTTGAGATCAGCTTGGCCAACATGGTGAAACCCTGTCTCTGGTAAAAATACAAAAATTAGCAGGGTATGGTGGTGCATGCCTGTAATCCCAGCTACCTGGGAGGCTGAGGCAGAAGAATTGCTGGAACCCGGGAGGTGGAGGTTTCAGTGAGCCGCGATCGTACCACTGCACTCCAGCCTGGGTGACAGAGTGAGACTGTGTCTCAAACAAGAAAAAATAATAATAGTAATTGCAAAGAAGACAAAACAGCAAAAACAGATGCAAATCATGTTGTTTTCAACATGCCTCCAAAACCAGCCCCAAATTTAGGACAAACAACGCTAGGAGAGAAAGCAAAACTAGCCAGAAGCAAACCTGGTGACAGGGTTGTATGTGACATAGCACAAATGGCAATAATGGTTCTATTATATGGTGGAACTACCATTATTATCACAATGCCAGCCAATATTATATTTTGCAGTTGACTGAAACTACTGGTGAAAAAGGTAAGAACCAGATCTTTTTATCTGTGTGGTACGTAGGTGAATGAGAAAGACACACTTGATCATTTCGAGTTCCAGTTATCACTGAAAACCAAAATACAAAAGCAATTTTGTGTTTCATCTAACGTTTTGTAAGATGATGCAGTTTGGAAGCGTATTTGACATCTTGCTAACAGAGGAACCACTGTGTGTATAGCAAAGAAAGTTTGGTGCATCGGTATTTACTGCTACAATAATGCAAGGCAACCACCCAACCCAGTCAGT
The DNA here is from genome assembly GCF_047675955.1 of Chlorocebus sabaeus. Lineage (NCBI taxonomy): Eukaryota > Metazoa > Chordata > Mammalia > Primates > Cercopithecidae > Chlorocebus > Chlorocebus sabaeus. The sequence goes on from NC_132908.1 coordinate 22,544,613, forward strand.
TAAGTGATAAGAATTTATCTCATGAGTCTGCAGACCAGCTGGATCATTCTTCATTATCAGCTGGGCTCACTCAGGTGTCAGTGCTCAGATGTGGGCAGGTCCCACTACATAATTTGTGGAACCCAGTATAAAATGAAAACACAGGGCCCCTTATTTAAAAATTATGAGGAATTTCAAAGCTGGACACGATGGCGCACACCTGTAATCCTAGCACTTTAGGAGGCTGAGGTGGGCGCTTGAGCTCAGGAGTTTGAGATCAGCCCGGGCAATATAGTGAGACCTCGTCTCTAAAAAAATTAAAATAAAATAAAATCAGCAGAGCATGGTGGCGTGTACCTGTAGTCCCAGCTATCAGGAGGGTAAGGCGGGAGGATTGGTTGAGCCCAGGAGTTGGAGGCTGCAGTGAGCTATGACCGTACCACTGCACTCCAGCATGGGTAAAAGAGCAAGACCCTGTCTCAAAAAAAAAAAAATTTCAAGAGGATGGCAACAGCATTAAAGCAAATGGATCTTTTCTTGGCACTGGGCTCTATGCAATTGCAAAGGTCATGCAGTGATGAAGCCAGCGCTGGCTGTAGGTCACAGTTCTGCTGCTCTTGGCTGGGTTCTTGCACCTGTCCAGGCATCAGCTGGCTGTTGGCTAGCTGGGACAACTCGGGGTAAGTCCACTCCATTCCATGGGTCACATCCGTCAGCAGGCTCACCCACACGTTTCTTACAACACAGGCAGAGGAGCAAGAGCACACAAGCCCAAGTACGCACGCCCTTTCCAAATCTCTGCTCACGTCACGTTTGCTGACATCCCGTTGGGTCACGGCAGGACACGTGGCCATCTCAGAGCAAAAGTGGGAGGTGCTACAGCATTATACAGCAGAGGGCATGAATACAAGGAAGGCTGAAGAAGGAGGCCCATTTTTGTCATCTACCTTCCTTGACTACTCAAAAATAGTTGCATCTGAGTGCTAAATTGCCCACTGCTTTACTTGCTAAGGACTGTTTGTTTGTTTGTTTGGAGACAGGATCCCACTCTGTTGCCCAGGCTGGAATGCAGTGGCGCCATCATGGCTCACTGCAACCTTGAACTCCCAGACTCAAGTGATCTTCCCAACTCAGTCTTCCAAGTAGCTGGAACCACAGGCACGCATCACCACATCTGGCTAATTTTTTATTATATTTTTTCTGGAGATAGGAGCTTCCCTATGTTGCCCAGGCTGGCCTCAGACTTTGGGAGTCCAAGGCTCAAGTGATTCTCCTGCCTTGGACTCCCAAAGTGCTGGGATTACGGGCATGAGCCACCGAACCCAGCAAAGGACAGTTGTTCAACAGCATACATCCTGACCTTAAGTGCTGACGAAGTAATAAAAATTGTTATCACAATCAAATATCAGTCACCGAACAGAGGTCTTTTCTAAGTGTTTTGGAAAGAAATGGTTGGTGTGTGCTAAAACTGTTTTTCCACACCAAAGCATACTAGCTCTCCCAGAGGAAGGTGCTCATGTGAATAACTGAAGGAGGTGATGAGATTTCTTTATGTAATACTAATAAGGCCATAAAAGGCCAGAAATCATAGACCTGCTCCCTGTTGTCCTTGTCATTATCTCTTTGGTGGAGAAATGTTATCTCTATGATTTCAAGTGGCGTGTCAACACATTATGGCGAGTGGCTTGAAAACCTTGAACCCCTCATTTTAGGTCCAACACAATAGGAGATTCAGAGCTGAGGATAAGGTATCAGGAAATTGACCCGTGATGCACGAGGCTTTGTTGGCAGGCATTGACTCTTCCCTCACAGTTGATTTTCTTCATTCCATGGATAGATAAATCAATTATTGAGCATATTTTAAAACCGTATGCCAGGCCGGGTGTGGCAGCTCATGTCTGTAATCCCAGCACTTTGGGAGTCCGAGGCAGGCAGATCACAAGGTCAGGAGTTCGAGACCAGCCTGACCAACATGGTGAAACCCCGTCTCTACTAAAAATATAAAAATTAGCCGGGCGCGGTGGCACATGCCTGTAATCCCAGCTACTCGGGAGGCGGAGGCAGGAGAATTGCTTGAACCCGGGAGGCAGAGGTTACAGTGAGCTGAGATCACGCCATTGTACTCCAGCCTGAGCTAGAGTGATAAGTTTATTTTTATTCCAGTACAGTGGCTCTCAGATACATATCTCTGACCCCACCCAAGAGACTCTAATTTATTTGGTCTGCACTGTACTCTGGATACCGATAGTTTTTTTTCAACTTTTATTATAGATTCAGGGGTTACATGTGCAGGCTTGTTGCAAAGGTATATCGCATGATGCTGAGGTTTGGAGTAAGAACGTCCTGGTAGTGGGCATAGCACACACTTGGTAGTTTTTTTGCTCTTGCCCCACTTCCTCCCTCTCCCATCTTGTCTTCCCCAGTGGACACCAATATTTTTTAAACCCTCTTCAGGTTGCTCCAATGTGCCACCAGGTTTCGGAATCACAAACCTAGTGGTCACTCTTGGTTTTTGTTTTTAAAATGTTTCATTATAAAATACCATATGTACAGAAATATCACACACACAGGAAAAAAAAACATATAGCAAACAAAGTTAAACATTTTTACATTGCAAAATGAAATATTGCCAGCACCCCAGAAGCTGCCCACATGACTCACTGCAATGTATCTGAAATTTCATAACAGATATCTTTCTATAAGAATCTAGACTTATTCTGCCTCTGTAGCCTTCCTTGGAGCAATTCAAGCCATAGCATACTTTCAAGCCTTTTCCTGCTTGAACAACACTGAAATCTGATGAAATCATAGCTCCAGATTTTTAAAAAAAATGATCTTACATATACACATTCGCATTTATGTAAAGCATATGTTTTACCAGGATTTTTTAAAATACTATGTTTTTTTAATTATTAGTTTTAATCTACAAATTCCTTTCTCTAGAATTTGCAGCAGTGTTAAAAGCTAAAGCATCCGTCCAAATGAGAATTCTATAAAGTTCAGGAGTAAAGGTATGGCCCAACCAGGTCGTTTATATTCTAGAGATGGGACCCTGTATCCTTCTTGGTGGCTAAATATTACCTGGGGTGCTGCTCACCTGCTGCAGCTTCTGTGGCTACCCCGAAGCATCCTACCTTGGAGGGCCACACATGTGGCTGTGACCTGGCGCAGTCACTGGTAACAGCCTTTCCTTCCCCCCGACCCCACATCAGCCTCGATTGCTTCGGAGGCCCTATTAAGAAAGGCTCTGCTTCACAATCCAGGTCAGCTTTCAAGTTCAGTGCCTTCCCCAGGCAAATTATTTATGCCCTTGTTCAAAAAGTAGCTCTGGGGTCTTCATCCCTGTGTGCTTGATCATCCTGAAGCTACCAGGCAGACGGGCGGCGTCTGACCCAGCTGGGGCTCTGTAAAATTAATTAATGATCTTAATGACTGCCCTGGGAGACCTCTCTCGCTCTTAATATTTGTTTACTCTGATCTTGGATTTCCCGCAGGTTTCCTGGGGAAGAACTGCCTTCCCTCAGGAGTGTTTAGCATCGAGTTTCTCTACCCTGGTTCTGCCATTGATTTGACCCCTGGTGTGTTCTTACAGGATTTCCTCACAATCTCTGATCTGCTGAGAGGTCTCTTTCATGTTTTGTTTTCTTTCTGTTTTTTTTTTTTTTTTTTTTTTTTTTTTTTTTTTTTTTTTTTTTTTGACAGAGTCTCGCTCTGTCGCCAGGCTGGAGGGCAGTGGCGTGATCTCAGCTCACTGCAACCTCTGCCTCCTGGGTTCAAGTGATTCTCCTACCTCAGCCTCCCGAGTAGCTGGGATTACAGGCACCCGCCACCACGCCTGGCTAATTATTTGTATTTTTAGTAGAGATGGGGTTTCACCATGTTGGCCAGGCTGGTCTTGAACTCCTGACCTCATGATCCGCTCACCACGGCCTCCCAAACTGCTGGAATTACAGGCATGAGCCATGGGGCCCGGCCGTCTTTCTTGTTTTCTAGCAATTTTGGATTTATATGTGAAATTTGTATGCATGTATAAATATAAAATATACAGTTGGCACTTGAACAACATGGACTTGAACTGCACAGTTTACTTATACATGGATTTTTTTCAATAAAAGTCACACCAAGGGCCAGGTGCAGTGACTCACGCTGGTAATCCCAGTACTTTGGGAGGCTGAGGCAGGCGGATCACCTGAGTTCAGGAGTTCGAGACTAGCCTGACCAACATGGTGAAACCCTGTCTCTACTAAAAATCCAAAAATAATAGCTGGGCATGGTGGTGGGCACCTGTAATCCCAGCTACTCGGGAGGCTGAGGCAGAAGAATCACTTGAACCTAGGAGGCGGAGGTTGCAGTAAGCTGAGATCGCACCATCGCACTCCAGCCTGGGTGAGAGAGTGCGACTCCATCTCAAAAAAAAAAAACGTTATACCAAGTGTGCCTGCCTCTTCTGTCTCCCTTTCTACCTTCTCCACCTCTGCCACCTCTGAGACACCAAGAGTAACCCCTCTTCTTCCTCCTCCCTGTGAAACTACTCAAAGTGAAGATGACGAAGATGAAGACCTTTGTGATGAACCACTCCTACTTAATGAATAGTAAATCTATTTTTTATTTCCTTGTGATTTTCTTAATATTGAAGACAGTATATAATACATATAACATACAAAATACGTGTTAACCGACCGTGTTATCCATAAGGCTTGCAGCCAATTAGCAATTGTCTATTAGCAATTCAGGTTTTGGAGAGTCAAAAGTTACATGTAGATTTTCAGTGCCGGTGCCCCTAACTCCCACATTGTTCAAAGGTCCACTGTCTTTTTTTTCTGTCACGTTAATGGGGTTTGGAGGGATCATGGGAGACAGACACCCATGCTCAGAAAATAAAACGGTAAGACTGGCATATAATGGCATTTCACAGGGAACAGCTATAATTTTAGCACCTGAATTTGAGCTTTAGTGCATAGACAAGTATATTTACAGTTACTTGTATTTTAACTAACATGCAATTTATTAAAGTTGCAAATCTAAAAACCTCGTTTTCCCCAGGCCTTTAACATAACTCATGAATCATATTATTATACTGATAAATCTAGTATATCTTATCTGAAGTTACGTATATTTTTATTTGTTCTCCTATCAATGCTAAATTGTAAATGTGACATAATAAATTTCCCTAAATATTTAACATCACTTAAAAGCCTGCTTAATAACTTTTCCTTCAGCTTTGTCATTTTTAACCACAATTACAAATTTGAATCTCCTAAGTGCTTCAAACATCTGACAAGGTTGACTTATAAATCTGACAAACAGAATTGCTAAGTGCTTAAACACTATTTACAAACCTAATAAGTCTGAAATTATTTATTAATCCAGAAATTTTTTAAACATTCAGTTCCAGCCTAAATAAATCAAATTCTCATAAATATTTTTAATTAAAGTCACAAATCTTATATCAATCAAACTGTTAACTCACCATTCTGCTTAGAGCAGCAGTTGTGCTTCTTGGTTTTGCTTTAAATTTATGTCCATAAATCTCTAGTTGACTGCCCAGTACTGCCCCCTAATATATTTACTTTTCTGTTTTCCCAGATAACTATTATTTTTGGAGGAGGAGAAAGATAGTCATTTATTAGCCTTTTTTAAAAATTTATTTTTAATGGTAGTAAAATACATATCGACCAGGCACAGTGGTTCACGCCTGTAATCTCACTGCTGTGGGAGGCCAAGGCAGGTGGATTGTTTGAGTCCAGGAGTTTGAGACCAGGCTGCAAAATCCCGACTCTACAAAAAAGTACAAAAAGTTAGCTAGGTGTGGTGGCGCGTGCCTGTTATTTCCAGCTACTCAGGAGGCAAAGCCAGGAGGATCACCTGAGCACAGGGAGATCAAGGCTGCAGTAAGCTATAATCACACCACTGCACTCCAGCCTGGGTGACAGAGTGAGAGCCTGTCTAAAAAAAAAAAAAAAAAAAAAAAAAAAAAAAAAATTCACATAACATAATATTTACCATCTTAACCATTTTTAAATGTCCTATATAACTTTTCATAACTTATTCCTCCCTAATTCTCACTCACTATTTAATTGTGAATATTAGAAGCAATTAGAAAAGGATGTTACATTTTTTATTCCCACTACCAGATCTACCAACCTAACTATACCTGGGCCAATCTAATCTGCTTTCTCTCCTTTTATAGTGGAGGAATTGTCCATGGACCTCCTTAGGCCAATTCCTGCATTCAAGCCTTGGATCTGATCCTATCTCTCACCTGCTCAGGGACTTTGTCCTAACACCGCTCCCATTCACTTCTCATCATCAACATTTCCCTCTACTGGATCATTTCCATCAGCATCTGGAAGTGCTATCTTTAAAAACACAAAGCAAGGGCCAGGCACGGTGGCTCACATCTGTAATCCCAGCACTTTGGGAGGCTGAGGCAGGAGGATCATTTGAAGCCAGGAGTTAGAGACCAGCCTGGGCAACGTAGTGAGACCTTGTTTCTACAAAAGCAAACAACAACAACAAAAAATAAAACAAAGCTTTCTTTGGCTCTCCTTCTCCCTCTAGCTACTACCTCTTTATAGGAAAAATATTTTCAAAGAGCTGTCTACCTGTGCTTCCCTCCCACCTCACCTCCTATTCTCCTATTCTCTCTTTAACCCACTCTAATACAGCCCTAAGGCCTCATGCTGTAGGCAGCCCCACACTGGTCATCCTACAGCTGTGCTCTCCCCTTTAGGCAAGGGATTCACAGGGCCAAACCAACATGGCTAGTCAGAAGTTGTCCCTTCACAGACTCTACTCAGAGTACCTAAAACCCTGGGATTCCCTGTCTAAATGGCCCCAAGCCAGTTCCCAGTGCCTGGGACAGGCTGCTCCCCAGATCCAAGGGATGTGGTATGTGTATCTCTACACCTAAGAGATGGCTGTTTGCTGGGGTGGAGGTGGGAAGGAGTGTGTTGGTGGAGCTTAGACATTCAGCCTAGAGGATCCATGCTTGTAAATACAGATGAAGGGAAGAAAGGAAAAAAAAAAAAAGGGACCAGCCCTATCTGTGCCAATTCATTCTGGAGAACTCTTGGAATCAGAGAATTCTAAATTTGAAACTTGCCTTCCAAACACATATGGTGAATATGCATTTGTCAAGGTAGGAGGATAACATCTATTTTATTTAGCAGTTTGCTTGGCTGATAGCATTTAGTATTTAAACATATGGTGAGTAGACCTCCACTTGTACTTTTGGCCCATGCCCTACAACTGCTTGAGAAACCTGTCTGATGAAGGTCACAGATTCTCTTCAGTTTGCCTATCCAGTGGCCAAGTCTCAAATGTCATCTTTCTCAACCCCTCAGCAACATTTGACACAATATATTACTTTCTTCTCTCAAGTTCCAGGACATCCCACTCTTGGTTTGCCCCTATTCTTTCTCAGTCCTTTTGTTTGTTCCTAATCCTCCTCCCACTTATTGTAAATATTAGAACATCCTAGGGGCTGGACACGGTGACTCACACCTGTAATCCCAGCACTTTGGGAAGCCGAGGCAAATGGATCACTTGGGTTAAGAGTTTGAGACCAGCCTGGCCAACATGACAAAACCCCATCTCTACTAAAAATACAAAAATTAGCCTGGTGTGGTGGCGCATGCCTGTAGTCCCAGCTACTTGAGAGGCTGAGGCATGGGAATCACTTGAACCCTGGAGGCGGAGGTTGCAGTGAGCCAAGATCGTGCCACTACACTCCAGACTGAATGACAGAGGAAGACTCCGCCTCAAAAATAAATAAATAAATAAATAAATAAATAAATAAAAGAACATGCTAGGGTTCAGTCTTCAGACTTGGACTCCACTTAAGTTCTTTTCTTGTTTGTTTGGGGTGTTTTTGGAACAGTGTCTCACTCTGTTGCTCAGGCTGGAGTGCAGGGACTCAATCATAGCTCACTGCAGCCTCAACCTCCTGGGCTCAAGGGATCCTCCTATCTCAGCCTCCTGAGTAGCTGGGACCACAGGTGTGCACCACCATACCCAGCTACTTTTTTTTAATAGACAGGGTCTTGCTATATTGCCCAGGCTGGTCTCGAACTCCTGGGCTTAAATGATTCTCCTGCCTCTGCCTCCCAAAGTGCTGGGATTTCAGGTGTGAGCCACCACGCCCAGACTCTCTCCTTGTTTGAAAGTCTCATATCTGTAAATATCATCTATACACTTCTTATCTCCCATAACCAGCTACCTGCTGACCATCCCCCTGTGGTTTATTGAACAGACATCTCAAATTTTACAGGTCCAAACCAGCATTTTTTATTTCCCCTCAAAATAAACCTGTCTCTCTCCCAACCTACAATATCTTTCCCAACTGATGAAATTCCAACATCCACCTAGTTGTTTAGTCCCAAACTCTAGAAGTCTTTGATTCCTTATTGTCCTGACACCCCACACACAATCCATAGTCAAGTTCCTCTGGCCCTCTCTTCCAAACATATCTCCCAGCTATTCATTTCTCTCTGTTTACACTTTCACCATCCTCTTCCAAGCCAATACCGTTTTCACCTAGACTGAGTAAGACTCCCAAGCTTCCGTTCATTCATACCTTCCTCACTACAGACTTTTCATCTTACAGTCACCCCCAAAGTCTTCTAAAATCATAAATCAGATCCCATGATACCCCTACTCAAAATCTGCCAATGAGTTATCTTTACATTAAAAATAAAATCTGGGGCCAGACACGGTGACTCTTGCTGGTAGTCCCAGCACTTTGGGAGGCCGAGACGGGCAGATCACCTGAGGTCAGGAGTTCAAGACCAGCTTGGCCAACATGGCGAAACTCTGTCTCTACTAAAAATACAAAAATCAGCTGGGTGTGGTGGTGCATGCCTGTTATCCCAGCTACTTAGGAGGCTGAGACAGGAGACTCACTTGAACCTGGGAGACGGAGATTGCAGTGACCAAGATGGCACCACTGCGCTCTAGCCTGGGTGACAAGAGCAAAACTCAGTCTCAAAAAATAAATAAATAAAATAAAAAATTAGCCAGGCATGGTGGCACCTGCCTGTAGTCCCAGCTACCCAGGAGGCTGAGGTGGGAGGATCACTTAAGGTCCAGAGTTCGAGGCTGGAGTGAGTCATAATCACACTGCTGCACTCCAGCCTGGGTGACAGAGCAAGACCTTGTCTTAAAAAAAAAAAAAAAAAAATCCAGACTTCTCAACACGGTGTGCAAGGCCCTACCTCACCAGGCACTTGCTTTGCTCTAGCACTTCCTCTCACTCGCTCTGTTGCGGCCACAGTGGCTGCTTTGCAGGTACTTGAACCTACCAAGCTTGCTCTGGTCTCAGAGCCTTTATATGCTCTGTTTCCCATACATGCAGCGCTTGACTTATTCATGGTTGACTCCTTTGTAGGTTTTAGAACTCAGCTCAGAGTATTATCTCTTCAGATAGGTCTTCAATCTAAAGTACAGCGCTTCAATCTAAAGTGCAATCTGTCACCTTAACCAGGCTTATTTCCTTACAGTATCGATTACTTTCAAAAATTATACTCATGGTGTATTTCTTTCTTTTTTTTTTTTTTTTCTTGAGACAGAGTCTCATTCTGTTGCCCAGGCTGGAGTGCAGTGGTGCGATCTTGGCTCACTGCAACCTCCGCCTCCTGGGTTCAAGCGATTCTCCTGCTTCAGCCTCCCGAGTAGCTGGGATTACAGGCGTGTGCCACCATGCCCAGCTAATTTTTGTATTTTTAGTAGAGACGGGGTTTCACAATATTGGCCAGGCTGGCCTGGAACTCCTGACCTCATGATCCACCCACCTCAGCCTCCCAAAGTGCTGGGATTACAGGCGTGAGCCACTGCGCCTGGCTTTTATTTCTTTACTTGTTTGCTTTCTGTGCCTCCACACACACACCTTCCTCCCAATAGAATTTAAGCTCCGTTAAGGTATCTATTAAGGTAAGATAGAATTTATCTCTCTTTTTTTTTTAGACCAAGTCTCACTTTGTTGCCCAGCATGGAGTGCAGTGGCGTGGTCTCAGCTCACTGCAACCTGTGCCACCCAGTTCCAGGGATTCTCATGTCAGCCTCCCGAGTAGCTGGGATTACAGACATGCACCATCACACCTGGCTAATTTTTATATGTTTATTAGGGACGTGGTTTCGCCATGTTGCCCAGGCTGGTCTCTTGAACTCCTGGCCTCAAGTGATCCTCCCGCTTCAGCCACCCAAAGTGCTAGGATTACAGGCGTGAGCCACTGGGCCAGACCAAATTTATGTTTTTTATCACTATATATGCCCAGTGCCTAAAACAGTGTGATCATTTGATCAATAAATTTCAAAATTGGGCCGGGCACAGTGGTTCAGGCCTGTAATCCCAGCACTTTGGGAGGTTTGCTTGAGCTCAGGAGTTCAAGGCCAGCCTGGACTACATGGTGAAACCCCATCTCTACAAAAAAATACAAAACAGATAGCCAGGCATGGTGGTGCACCCCTATAGTCCCAGCTACTTGCGAGGCTGAGGCAGCTGGATCCTTTAAGCCCAGGAGGCAGAGGTTGCAGTGAGCCGAGATCACACCACTACACTCCAGCCTGGGCGACATAGAGAGACCCTGTCTCAAATAAATAAATTAATTAATAAATGCACATTGAATATACCAGATTCTCTTAAGCATTTCACACACCTTAAATACTGTAATATGCAAAATCTACACATTATCACTAGGACTATAAAAACGAATTGCTGAACTTAATACAAAAGTATTAATACCACAGGTATGACTTATTTGCCCATCGTCTCTATACTTGTTTTTACACTTTTCTGTATTTGTCACGTCGCTTCCCTACTAAGAAAACAGAATTGGTATCCCAGGTCAGCTGAGGTTACAAGTCCAGGAACTTCATTCGGGGATTCCAGATTGCAACAAGGGATCCAGAATGTGCTCTCCAGGGTAGGGTAGTATCAGCCCCCACCTTACCAATCTTAGCCCTTTCTCATGGTTCAGTGGCACCTGGCCTGTCCGTGGAGGATATCAAGCCTGTGTCTTTCCCTAGAATTTAATGTAAATTTCACAACCTAAGCATCATGTACATTTCACATTTAGCAAGTTGGAAAAAAATCTTATTCTCCATACACAGTTTTCTTTCTTCATTTGTTTTGCTGTTGTTGAGACAGGGTCTTGCTATGTTGTCCAGGCTGGTCTTGAACTCCTGCCTCAGCCTCCCAGAGCACTAGGATTACAAGAGTGAGTCACCTTTCTTTCTTTCTTTCTTTCTTTCTTTCTTTCTTTCTTTCTTTCTTTCTTTCTTTCTTTCTCTCTCTCTCTTTCTTTCTTTCCTTCTTTCCTTCCTTCCTTCCTTCCTTCCTTCCTTCCTTCCTTCCTTCCTTCCTTCCTTCCTTCCTTCCTTCCTTCCTTCTTTCTTTCCTTCTTTCCTTCTTTCCTTCTTTTTTTCTTTCTTTGTAATGCCGGAACTCTGTACCCTTCACCTAGATTGTTTTACTTCTTATTCATAAGATTCTGCACCTTTATTTATTTATTTACTTACATATTTATTTGTTTATTTTTGGAGACCTGTCACCCAGGCTTGAGTGCAGTGGCTCGATCTTGGCTCATTGCAACCTCTGCCTCCCGGGTTCAAGTCATTCTCCTGCCTCAGCCTCTCAAGTAACTGGGATTACAGGAGCCCACCACCATGCCCAGCTAATTTTTGTATTTTTAGTAGAGACAGGGTTTCACCGTGTTGGCCAGGCTGGTCTCGAATTCCTGACATCAAGTAATCCGCCTGCCTTAGCCTCCCAAAGTGTTGGGATTACAGGCACGAGCCACCATACCCGGCCAGATTCTGCACCTTTTAAAAAAATTTTACTTTCTCAATTGTCTCAGCACCCATGATAGACATCACATTTGTTGGTATTCAGGGAAAACAATTACCATTTGTGTATCTGTAAACTTCCAGAACTCTCTTATTATTTCTGAGAGTTTTTTTGCATAATTCTCTGACGTTTTTACACAAAGAAAGATGATTTTTGTCACCTTATTGCCAGTAGCTGTACCTTATATTTTTATCTCCATGGTTTTTTGTTTTATTTTTGCCTGAGCTTCCAGAAACATCATCAAATGATAGCGGTACCTCACATCCTGGGTTTTATTTCTGACTTTAAAGAGACAACGCTGGTGTTTTATTGTTAAGGATGATGCCGTTGATCTGAGATTCATTTATCATCCATTCCTTAATTCGTTACATATTTATTGGTACCCATCCAAGTGCATTGGATTTGGCAATATGTAGGGCACTGATCGCCTTGGGGAAAGCAGTTTCAATGGCAGGGTGCCAGCAAAAGCCAGATTGCAGTGGTTTGCAGGGAGGCATGTGATGGAAACCTTCTTCGTTACTGACTGCCAAGGATTTTCATCAGGAATGGGTGCTGGATTCTTTCTTAATGCCTTTTCAGCATTTATTAGTAACATTGTGGGTTTTTTTTTTAATACTTGACCTATTGGAATGATTTAACATATTAATATATTTTCATTCATTCATTCGAGAAATAACTTAAGTGCCTATGATAAGTCAGACACTCTTCTATTATTGTAACGTTAGATTTGTGGTTTTATAAAATATTGTAGGACTTTGTGATTTTCTTTTTTTTTTTTTTTTTTTTTTTGAGACAGGATCTCGCTCTGTCACTCAGGCTGGATTGCAGTGGTGTGATCACAGCTCACTGCAGCCTCAAACTCCTGGGCTCAAGAGATCCTCCCATCTCATGCTCTTGAATAGTTAGGACTACAGGCACATGCCACTGCACCTAGTTTATTTTTTAACTTTTTTTTTGACAGGATCTCACTATGTTGTCCAGTGTGGTCTTGAACTCCTGGCCTCAAGTGATCTTCTCACCTCAGCTGAGATTGCAGGTGGAGCCACTAAGCCTGGCTCTTTGTTTTATTTTTATATCAATTTGTAAATATTGAACTGTTTTGACACTAGTAAGATAAATTTGACTCAATTATGGCATTTTGTTCCTTAATTTTTAATTACTAAATCAATGGATGCTTATTATTAAAAATTCAAAAGATGCAAAAGCATATAAATCCAGAAAGTTCAGATATTCCCTATTAATAGATATTTGTTAACCTTTTTACCTTTTAATTGTCATAAGCTTGAAAAAGTTATTTGTAAGCATTTTATGTAGAATTTTCACATCTAATTCATGGTTGTGGTATAGATATTACAGTAACAGAGCCATACCTGGTGCCCCATCAGATTGGCCTCTCCTGCTAAATGACACTTTGTTGCAGGGGTTTTTTTGTTTGTTTTTCTTTTTGTTTTTGAGACAGAGTCTCACTCTGTGGCCCAGGCTAGAGTGTAGTGGTGGCATCACTGCTGACTGCAACCTCAACCTCCCAGGGTCAGGTGATCCTCCCGCCTCAGCCTCCCTAGTAGCTGGGACTTCAGGCGCACACCACCATACCTGGCTAGTTTTAAAATTTTTTGTAGAGATGAGGTTTCACCATGTTGCTCAGGCTGGTCTCGAACTCCCGGCCTCAAGCCATCTGCCCATCCCAGTCTCCCAAAGCGCTGGGATTACAAGCGTGAGCCATCATGTCCAGCCTGTTGCAGTTCTTGAGCCATCTGTGGTCTGGACAGCCTGGCGTTCCCTCCAGTCATGGGCATGCTGGATGCCACATGGAGGTTACTGAGATTTACTTGTTCAAAGAGTACTGAGCATTGATCTGACCATGACTCCATAGTTCTAGTCAAGGGGCAAATAATAAAATAAATAGATTAAATGTACAGTACATTAGATGGTGATCAGACCTATAGAGGAAAAGCAAGGAAGGAGGAAGGGAAATGTTACTGGAAGTGAGGGAACCATAGTTACTGTGGGAAGGAAAGTTCCATGCAGGGAGGTGCAGAGCTTTCTTAAAAGAGGACCCAGGCAGCAATGAGAATGAGGGCACTACAACCACACAACACAGTATCAAGGAATCTCACAAATATCACATCCAATGAAAGAAGCAAGGCACGTAGAGTACATTCCGTATGATGCCATTTATTTATTTATTTATTTATTTATTATTACTTTTTTTTTTTTTTTTTTTTTTGAGATGGAGTCTGGCTCTGTTGCCCAGGCTGGAGTGCAGTGGCCCGATCTTGGCTCACTGCAACCTCTGCCTCCCGGTTCAAGTGATTCTCCTGCCTCAGCCTCCTGAGTAGCTGGGACTACAGGCTCATGCCACCACACCTAGCTAACTTTTGTATTTTAAGTAGAGACAGGGTTTCACTGTGTTGGCCAGGCTGGTCTCAAATGCTTGACCTCAAGTGATCTGCCTGCCTCAGTCTCCCAAACTGCCAGCATTACAGGCCTGAGCCACCATGCCCAACTGTGATGCCATTTATACAAAGTACAAAAACAGGGGCAAAAATCAATATCATGGCCAGGCACAGTGGCTCACCACTGTAATCCCAGCACTTTGGGAGGCCGAGGCAGGAGGATCACTTAAGCCCAGGAGTCCGAGACTAGCCTGGACAATATAGTGAGACCCCATCTCTACCAAAAATACAAAAATTAGCCCAGCGTGGTGGCACATACCTGTAGTATCAGCCACTCATGAGGCTGAGGTGGGAGGATTGCTTGAACCTGGGATGCTCATTTGAAGTAAGCCGAGATCACACCACTGCACTCCAACCTGGGCGACCGAGCAAGGTTGTCTCAAAAAAAAAAACAAAAAGCAGAAAACAAAACCGCAAATGAATCCCTGTAATCTCTAAATGGTGTTGTATTTAGTCTCCCTTAAACCGACTGCCTTGGGAAAACTAAAGCAATAACTATTTCTACTGTCATTTTCCTGTTTTAAAAAATCATTTGTCTCCCCTCTGGTTATATAAGAATAATAAACTCAGCAGAACATCAAAATACTGTTAGGACTTAGGAGGTCAAGTAAAACAAGGATAGAAATCTGTTGCCATTGGATTGGGCAACATGTAAAATCTTGATGATTGATGATGTTGGTGCAAATTGCTTCACTGGTGTGGAGGCAACAGATCCCAGAGTGCAGAGATTTTGGAGAAATAGGATATGAGGAACTGGAAGCAGTCTATCCTCACAAATATTTCAAGTACTTTGACTTTTAAAGTTAAAAGAGGATGTACATAGGGTTGAAAATTGTTTAAGTGTTTGTATGAGTGTTTATCATAGAAGATGAGAAAGACGACTGGGTGTGGTGGCTCATGCCTGTGATCTCAAAACTTTAAGAGGCTGAGGCAGGATAATTACGTGAGGCCAGGAGTCCGAGGCCAGCCTGGATGACATAGCAAAAAACTTGTCTCTACAAAAAATTAAAAAAAAAAAAAGAAAAGAAAATTAGCCAGGCATGGTGCCACACACCTGTAGTCCAGAGATTGGAGGACCTCTTGAACCCAGGAGTTGGAGGCTGCAGTGAGCTATGATCACACCACTGCACTCCAACCTGGGCAACAGAGCAAGACCCTGTCTCAAAAAACATGAGAAAGACTAAGACATGTGTATGTGCTAAAGGAGGAAATCAGTAGACAGAAATAGTTTCATTCATTGATTTCTGCTTTCAATCTTTTCATCATTCACTTATTCACCAACTACTTACTAAATACCTGTTTTACTAGCCACTTTTTTTGTTTTCTTTTTGAGACAAGGTCTCACTCTGTCGCCCAGGCTGAAGTACGGTGGTGTGATCGTAGCTCACTGTAGCCTCCAACTCCTTAGACTCACTCAAGTGATCCTCCTGCCTTAGCCTCCTGAGTAGCTGGGACTTACAGACATGCACCAGCACATTGGTTAATTTTTTTTTTTTTTTTTTTTAGAAATTAGGTTTCACTATGTTGCCCAGACTGGTCTCAAACTCCTGAGCTCAAACAATCCTCCCACCTTGGCTTCCCAAAGCTCTGGGATTACAGGCATGAGCCATGGCACTTGGCCCAGTCACTGTTTTTTGATGGTGATAATAGAGCAATGATAGGCGCAATCTCATGTGATTTACGGTCTATCTGAGAAGAGGGAATTTGCAGACATAGGTGAGAGCAAGAATGATAGTTTGGGTGGGGGAGTCTTGAATAAAAGTATAAGATAATAGACCAGCCAGCCGGGCACAGTGGCTCACGCCTATAATCCCAGCACTTTGGGAGGCCAAGGCAGGTGGATCCCTAGAACTCAGGACTTCAAGACCAGCCTGAGCAACATAGGGAGACTCTGCCCCTGCAAAAAATACAAAAATTAGCTGGGCATGGTGGTGTGCCTTTCTAGTATCAGCTACTCAGGAGGCTGAGATAGGAGGATCACTTGAGCCTGGGAGGCTGAGGCTGCAGTGGACTGTGATTGCACAGCTGCACTCCAGCCTGGGTGACAAAGTAAGACCCTGTCTCAAAAACAAAACAAAAAGCAAAAAGAAAAAAGAAAAAGAAAAAAGAAAGAAAAACAAAGGCATGAGGCTGGGCACAGTGGCTTACACCTGTAACCCCAGCACTTTGGGAGGCTGAGGTGGGTGGATTGCTTTAGCTCAGGAGTTCGAGACCAGCCCAGGCAACGTGGCAAAAAACCCCATCTCTACCAAAAATACAAACAATTATCTGGGCATGGTGGTGCACGCCTGTGGTCCCAGCTATTTGGGAGGCTGTGGCAGGAGGATCACCTGAGCCTAGGAGGTGGAAGTTGCAGTGAACCAAGATCGAACCACTGCACTCTGGCCTGGTGACCAAGAAAAAAAAAAAAAACGCAGGGGGATGAAATTAAAGTTTGTACCCAGGAGTTGCACATAGATATGTGTCTCGTAGGTAAATAGGCATCACTGGTTGTGTTTGGGAGGGGAATGAGGTAAAAAGTGGAGAATCACTAATCTAACGCAATCTCTTCCTTTCTCAGGTGTGAAAACTGAGGCCCGGAGAGGTGATGTGATTTGCCTAAAGTCATGCAACTAGTGGCAGAGCCAGGCCTAGACGCCAGGTGTCCTGGCTCTCAAGACATTCCGCTGCCCGAGGAATGGAACAGGTAGTATCACTCGCACTGGGGGCCAGGGGTCAGTCCACTCAGCCCAGAGCTGCCTGAGGTTCCAACTAAGGAAACCAGAGGAAACATCCACTCAAAATTCTGACAAGTTGAATGGGGTTGAAATCAGAACTGGGCAAGAGAAAGGGGGCAAGGTTTGAAACTCAGACCTCACGATCCTGAGACAGAGGCCAATGTACCATCACCCCACGTCACCTTCTGAAGGTGGATTGGGCTCTGGCCCTATCATGTCCATCTCTAAACAGCTTGGTGGTGAGTTCTCTTCCAGCCATTCTGCGACCCATACTCTGTCTGATATAATTCACACTGTTAGGAAAATCAATGGCCACTTGCAGAGGATGTGTGGGAGGATGGAGAAAAAGGGACAGGGGGAGACCAGTTAGGAGGCCTTTGGAGAGATCCAGGAGGAAAGTGAAGAGGAAGGGCTGGTAGGAGGGGTCTGCTGGATCCATATGGCATCACCTGGGTTAGTGGTTGGTGAAGTTGATCAGCGTGATGGTGGAGAAGCTAGAGTAGAAATGAAATCCACATCAAAGTGGGAAGGAAAAGAGTTTCTGTTTTTATATATGTCTACTTGCTGTTTATACTAAAGGATGTTCTTAAGCCCAGTATTGATCACACAAAATCTACCTTTGGTACTATAAGTAAGATATACCCTATGAATTATTTGTAATTCATACAAATTCACACCAAGTCATTGGTAATGTGTATTAACCCCTCTGAATATTCTGGGTTATGGCTTCTTTTTTATTCATTTGATGATTCTTTATTGAGCGTCTACAATGTGCCATGCATTGGTCTGGACATTTGGAATACATCAGGTAAATTAAACAAACAAATACCATTGAACTCCTAAAACTCAATCAGCGGCAGGTGGCCAGAGAAGCTAGCCTTTGGGAAAAACAATGGGAGAAAAAGCTAAGGAGAAAATTGCTCAGTTGACATGGTATTAATCAAAGTAAAAGCTGGAAAGATGTATATTGATAGGCTGGGTTTGATTAGATCCCATGAGGAAGGATTTTTCCAGGCAGGGAGAGCTGAGATAGCAGACTGATCATTTCAGAGAATCTACCTGAATCTGTGGCTACGACAGTGTGTCTCCTGACAGGACCAGATTCCTGGGGGTAAACGGCAACAAAAGAGGCACCAAAGGGAGGGGCTCTCAGCAAAGGCAGTGTGAGGAGGCTCAGATCCGTAGACAGAACAGAATGCACAATGGAACAGTTAAGCAGGTCATCAGACTCCAAGAAACCAAGCAATGTTGGCCGAAGGTTATCCAACGTGGTGGTGTGGGGAGAAAGCCATGGAAAATCTAAGAGCATCTGTTGCCTGTCAAGTTGTCAGCAGTGGTCAGTGGGCAGAAAGCAGGGATGTGGTCACTGAGCTGATGTTCAAGGAACATTTCCAGCCTCTGGGAGAAGTAGGTTATATCTCATGCAAGGCATTAAATAAGGACAAAGGCACAGGAGGGAAGAAGGAAAATGACCTCAGAAGTAGAGGATAAGGAATAGGTTAAGAACAGAATCAGGCTGAGTGCGGTGGCTCACACCTGTAATCCCAGCACTTTGGGAGGCCGAGCTGGGGAGATCACTTGAGCCAAGGAGTTCCAGACCAGCCTGGTCAACATGGCAAAACCCAGTCTCTACTAAAAATACAAAATTTGGCCAGGCATGGTGGCACATGCCTGTAATTCCAGCTACTTGGGAGGCTGAGGCAGGAGAATCTCTTGAACCCGGAAGGCGGAGGTTGCAGTGAGCTGAGATAGTGCCACTGCACTCCAGCCTGGGTGACAGAGTGAGACTCCATCTCAAAAAAAAAAAAGAACAGGATCAGGCCGGGCACAGTGGCTCACGCCTGTAATGCCAACACTTTGAGAGGCTGTGGGGGAGGATTGCTTGAGGCCAGGAGTTCAAGGCCAGTCTAGACGATGTAGCGAGACCCTGTCTCTACAAAAAATTTTTTAAACTTAGCTGGGCGTGGTGGTGTGTGTCCATAATCCCAGCTACTTGGGAGATTGAGGTGGAATGATGGCTGGAGCCCAGGAGTTCAAGGCTGCAGTGAGCTATGTTTGCTCCACTGCACTCCAGCCTAGGTAAGAAAGTGAGACCCTGTTTCTTAAAAAAAAAAAAAAAAAAAAAAGCATCCATCCCATTCATGGGAACCCCATGGCCTGGACTATAGAGGAAGTAGGATGCGGAGATAGGAAACAGGTAAGGCCCATCATTCCTGCCCCATGCAGAAGGAAGGAGGGAAGAAATCATGCCTATTGCTTCTTTCCTTTTGTCAGCAGGAATCCCCATGAGTGCCATGACACTGAGGTTTCCAGAGAGTGCTGCTTCTTTAATTAACCCAGGTATTCATTCCAAAACTCAGAGAATGTTTTTCTTAGGGCTGAGGATTAGGGCAGGCATAGGGTTCTAACCTATGTCTTAATCTTTTGCTTTATGTGGTTTCTTTCAGCTGTGACCACTCCCATCCACCATTCATTCTTAGTCCAGACACCTCTTTGCACAGCTCACTCTCCACTGCACGCTCTATTTTCTTCCATCTTCCTGGCTTCCAGCTTTACTGCTTATTCTTCTGTTTGGAGGCTAACGTAGCCCATCAGACCTGAGGCTTGGCCCCATCTTCCCCTGAGTCAACATCTTCCTCTAATAATACTTCTGTAGTGGACATTCTATCTGATTCCCCACTGTCCCTTCCACCCCCCGCCCCATTAGTAGCAGCAATATAGTGAGGGAGAATTTACAAGTCTAGGCCACACACTGACACTGATCCGATGCTGAATTTGACTTCCAAATAATGTTTCTGTCTCTGCACCACTTACTCCAGAATCTAAGTCCAGGGAGGAAGGATCTAATTGCTCAGCTTCACAGCTAACTTCTTGAACCTGGCTCCTTCAGCTTCTACAGTGGATGATGAGAGGGGAGGCAAGTTACTTACTTAGATGGCCCTCTTGTCGGACCTAATCACAGTGCATAATTCTCCCAGCGGGAACACTGGTACAAATAAGAGGGCAGGCAATTCTAGATCATCACTGGGTTTTGTTTTGTTTCTTTTTTACTTTTTTTATTTTATTTTATTTATTTTTTTTTTGAGACGGAGTCTCGCTCTGTCGCCCAGGCTGGAGTGCAGTGGCGCGATCTCAGCTCACTGCAAGCTCCGCCTCCCGGGTTCAAGCCATTCTCCTGTCTCAGCCTCCTGAGTAGCTGGGACTACAGGCGCCCGCCACCACGCCTGGCTGATAGATATATATATATATTTTTTTTGTATTTTTAGTAGAGATGGGGTTTCACCATGTTAGCTTGTTTCATTTTTTGAGACAGGGTCTCACTCTGTCCACCAGGCTGGAGTGCAGTTGTGCAGTCACAGCTCACTGCATCCTCAACCTCCTGGGCTCAAGTAATCCTCCCGCCCCAGCCAAGAAGCTGGGACTACAGGCACATACCGCCACACCCAGCTAATTTTTAATTATTTTGTAGAGATAGGGTTTCACTACGTTACCCAGGCTGGTCTCAAACTCCTAGGCTCAAGCGATCCTCCCGCATCAGCCTCCAGAGTAGCTAGGACTACAGGTTCATGACACTACACCAGGCTAATTTGGGGTTTTTTGTGGTTTTTTGTTTGTTTGTTTGTTTGTTTTTTGTAGTGTCAAGGTCTCACTATGTTGCCCAGGCTGGTCTCAAACTCCTAGTCTCAAGCAATCTGCCTGCCTCGGCCTCCCAAAGTGCTGGGATTACAGGCATGAGCCACCACACCCGGCCCATCGCTATTAAATAGAATGATAACACATACGTAACTGTAAATATTCTAGTTGCTGCATTTTTAAAAGGTAAAAAGAAACAGATGAAATTAATTTTAACATTATAATTTATTGAACCTAACATTTCTAAAATATCATCATGTCAATCTGAAATCAATATAAAAATTTGTAATGAGGTATATTCCTTACTTCCTGTTGTTACTCTAAATCTTTGACATCCAAGGTGTGTTTTACACATTACAGTACAGCTGTCACTGAAAACATTTGATCTGTATTTATAGTTACAGTTGAAAAAGTAGAACAGCATACACAGGTTGTTCCAAAGATACTTAAATATTTTCCAAGTACCAAAAAATCACTTTCCTGTATTATTCGCTTCCACATTGACGAAGCTAGTTCATCTTCATTGGAATAACGGTTTGACTTTGAAGCAAAGCCAATCAGTTTTAAAACTACTTCTGTCCAGGCTAGGCACAGTGGCTCACGCCTATAATCTCAGTACTTTGGAGGCTGAGGTGGGTGGATCATTTGAGATCAGGAGTTCAAGACCAGCCTGGCTAACATGGTGAAACCCCATCTCTATTAAAAATATAAAAATTAGTCGGGTGGTAGTGGTGCATGCCTGTAATCCCAGCTACTCAGGAAGCTGAGGCAGGAGAATTGCTTGAGCCTGGGAGGCAGAGGTTGTGGTGAGCCAAGATGGCACCACTGCACTCCAGCCTGGGCAACAGAGTGAGACCCTGTCTCAAACAAACAAACAAACAAACAAAAAAACCTACTTCTGTCCAACTTACAGCAATTCACCAATCCTCACATCAATTCAGTATTAACATGGAATGTAAAGGGATGCAGTATAAATTGAAAAGTAATTCTAAAGTTTATCAATATCAACAACATTCTTCAAATTTTTCTTGTAAATTTTGCAGATAATTTACATAATGCTGGTGATTACTATTAAAAATATTTTGCGGCCAGCCGCAGTGGCTCACATCTGTAATCCCAGCACTTTGGGAGGCTGAGGTGGAGAAGATCACTTGAGCTCAGGAGTTCGAGACCAACCTTGGAAACATGACAGGACCCTGTATCTACAAAAAAAAAAAAAAAAAAAAAAAAAAGCAAACGATGGTGGGGCGTGCATCTGTAGTCCCAGCTACTTGAGAGGCTAAGGTGGGAGGATCACGTGAACCTAGGAGGCAGAAGTTGCAGTGAGCCAAGACAATGCCACCGCACTTCAGCCTGGGCAACAGAGCAAAACCCTGTCTTTAAAAATATATATTTTGCATATTGATTCATGTTAAAAAGTATGCAAAATCATTATTATTGATTTGTATTATGAAATGTTTTCATTTCAATGTAAATTCTTATACTTTTCCAGCTAGATCACAGGTTTTTCTTTCTTTAGAGCTTGGAATTTATCTCATTTCATATACACTGTGATATTGCTGAGAAAACATAAATCACGCTGCCATGTTTATCTTTGATTATTAAATATTTGGCAAGCATTCCCTTTGTTTCAAGAAAATCTTGAATTGGAATTGACAGTACAGTAAATCTTTGTAAAAGTCTTCCATGACTCAACCAATGAACATTGGCAAAGACCCAAGACCACCCCATTCATTGCCTTCTATTTCTTTCAAAAGTCCCATGCACTGGTGGTGATTCACAGCATTTGTACGTATACACTGAACAGTTTTAACAACTGTACCCGTGACACTTTCCATGGAGCCTGCTTCCAAAAGCAACACAAATATTTTCAGTATTTATCATACAGTGGGATGAAGCAATAAAGGAAACATCAGTCTCTTGTTTTGAAACTCCAATAAAACCAGATTTTTGACCAAACATAGCTGGAGGACCATCTGGCATGATAGAAACTAATTTTTTCATGTCTAAGTGAAATTTTTTTGGTCAGATGTAAAAGATTTTTTAAAATCTGTGCTACACTTTTGTAAGCCATGAATTGGCAATGTTTTTTCGTGAATTGGGAAGCCCTTCCTGAATAAATAAACCCGGGCTATTAATTGGAGAGTATCTCATGGCATGACTCAGCTAAATTGTGCAATTTTCCAAAATTTGAATCCATTTAGCTTTAATACGTTCTTTCATTCTATGGGCAATTGTTTGGTGGCTTAATTGCAGATTATTCACTTTCTGTAAAATCTTTATATTTATTTATTTATTTATTTATTTATTTATTTATTTTCGAGAGTTTCCCTCTATTTCCCAGGCTAGAGTGTGGTGGTCTGGATTGACCCCACTCCAGTTTTGACCTCCCCAGGCTCAGTGATCCTCCCACCTCAGCCTCCTCCTGAGTAGCTGGGACTACAGGGGTGCATCACCACACCTAGCTATTTTTTTCTATTTTTCATAGAGACAGGGTTTCACCATGTTGCCCAGGATAGTCTCACACTCCTGCGGTCAAGTGATCTTACCACCTCGGCCTCCCAAAGTGCTGAGATTACAGGTGTGAGCCACCATGCCAGCCTAAAATATCTTTTTAGTCTTTTCCTCATAATTTTCTAACAAAATTTTTACAACTTAAATTATTTTTTTTACCATATTTCCATTAAAAATTGTCGGCCGGGCGCGGTGGCTCAAGCCTGTAATCCCAGCACTTTGGGAGGCCGAGATGGGTGGATCACGAGGTCAGGAGATCGAGACCATCCTGGCTAACATGGTGAAACGTCATCTCTACTAAAAAATACAAAAAACTAGCCGGGCGAGGTGGCGGGCGCCTGTAGTCCCAGCTACTCGGGAGGCTGAGGCAGGAGAATGATGTAAACCCGGGAGGCAAAGCTTGCAGTTGAGCTGAGATCTGGCCACTGTACTCCAGCCTGGGTGACAGAGCAAGACTCCGTCTCAAAAAAAAAAAAAAATTGTGTACGTGTGTATACGCACATGCATGCAAGAATCTGAGTCATTTTTATAGCCAGCCAAAGTTATAATCTCTAATCCGGATAAACTAAAATCTATTTAAAAGGTTTTTACTCTACATTTTATTCTGATTTCAACTAACTAATTTCATCGGATTTTCTTATTGTGGTAAAATATATACAACATAAAATTTACTATTTTAATCATATGTTAAGTATACATCTCTGTGGCATTAAGTACATTCACACTGCTGTGAACCATCACCACCATCCATCTGTACAACTTTATCTTCCGACACTGAAACTGTTACCCCATTAAACACTAACTCCCCCTTTCACCCAGGCTAGAGTGCAGTGGTATGATCTCGGCTCACTGCAACCTCTGCCTCCCGGGTTCAAGGGATTCTCCTGCCTCAGCCTCCCGAGCAGCTGAGATTACAGGCACGCGTCACCACGCCCGGCTAATTTTTTTGGTAGAGATGGGTTTTCACCATGTTGGCCAGGCTTGTCTCGAACTCCTGACATCAAATGATCACCTGTCTCAGCCTCCCAAAGTGCTGGGATTGCAGGCGTGAGCCTCCCCACCCGGCCTATTTTCTATATCTGTGAATTTGACTGCTCTAGGAAATTCATGTGTGTGGCATCATACAATATTTATCCTCTCGCGTTGGGCTTATTTCACTTAGCATAATGTCTTCAAGATTCATCCATATTGTAGCAAGTGTCAGAATTTCCTTCTTTCTTAAGACCATATAATATCCATTCATCTGTTGATGACCATTGGAGTAATTTTCACCTTTTGGCTATTGAGAATAATGCTGCCATGAACTTGAGTGTACAAGTATCTATTCAAGTCCCGGCCTTCACTTCTTCTCGGTATATACTGAGAAGTGAAATTGCTGAATCCATGGTATTTCTTTAATTTTGGAGGAACCATACCACTTTCCACAGCAACTTTTTTTTTTTTTTTTTTTTTTTTTTTTTATGGAGTCTCGCCCTGTCACCCAGGCTGGAGTGCAGTGGCACCATCTCGGCTCACTGCAAGCTCCATCTCCTGGGTTCAAGCAATTCTCCTGCCTCAGCCTCCTGAGTAGCTGGGATTACAGGTGCCCACCACCACGCCTGGCTAATTTTTTGTATTTTTGGTAGAGACGGGCTTTCACCGTGTCAGCCAGGATGGTCTCGATCTCCTGACCTCATGATTCACCCGCCTCGGCCTCCCAAAGTGCTGGGATTACAGGCGTGAGCCACTGCACCTGGCCCACAGCAACCATTTTACAGTCCCACCAGCGAGGCACAAGGGTGGAAAGGTTCTAGTTTGTCTACATCCTCACCAACACTTGTTTCCCATGCTGTTTTGTTTTGTTGGTAATCGCCATCCTAATGGGTATGAAGTGGTATTCTGAGGTTTGGATTTGCATTCTCCTAGCATCAAGGTATGTTGAGCATCTTTTCACGTGCTTCTTTGGTTCTTTCTTAATATGGAGAGAAAACTTATCAAACTCACTATGTATTTGCTGAAAATGTCTCGATAGTTTCCATCTTATTATCTTAAATTTTTTTTTCACAACCAACATGCAGGTTTTTTGTTTCGCTCTACTACAGTAAATTGCAACTGACATCCATCGTGAAATCAGTGGTGCATCTTCCTGCAGTCTTTTGAGCTTTTCCCTTTTTAAAATAGACAAGCAGGCCAGGCACAGTGGCTCATGGCTGTAATCTCAGCACTTTGGGGGGCTGAGGCAGGAGGATCATTTGAGCCCAGGAGTTTGGAACCAGCCTGGGCAACATAGTGAGACCCCATCTCCCTACATTTAAAAAAAAAAAATTAGCCTACTCTGCCTCAAAACAGGTAAATAATTGACAAATAAAAATTGTATACATTTATGGTGCACAATTGATGTTTTTATATATGTATAAATTGTGGAATGGCTAAATCAAACTATTTAACATAGGCCTGTTGCCTCACATATCTCTTTTTGTTTTCTTTGGGGTTTTTTTTGTTTTTTTGTTTTTTGAGACAGGGTCTCACTCTGTGGCCCAGGCTGGAGTGCAGTGGCACAGTCATGGCTCACTGAAACCTCGAACTTCTGGGCTCAAGCCATCTTTCCACCCCAGCCCTCTGAGTATCTGGGACCACAGATGTGCACCACCATACCCAACTGATTTTATTATTTTTTGTAGAGACGGGTCTCCTTATGTTGCCCAGGTTGGTTTCGAACTCCTGGGCTCAAGAGATCCTCCCACCTTTGCCTCTCAAAGTGCTGGGATTACAGGCATGAGCCACTTCATCCAGCTCTCACATACTTCTTTGTGTGTGTGTGTGGTAAGAACACGTAATATCTACTCTCTTAGCAATTTTCAGATATACAATATGTTACCAACCATACTCACCATGTTGTACAATGCATCTCTTGAACTTATTCCTCTAGTCTAACTGAATTTTTGTATCCTTTGACCAACATCTCCCCAATTTCCCCATCCCCCAGCCCCCAGTCTCTCTCTCTCTTTTTTTTTTTTTTTAGATGGAGCCTCGCTCTGTTGCCCAGCCATGACAGTGGCACAATTTCGGCTCACTGAAAACTTCGCCTCCTGGGTTCAAGTGATTCTCCCACCTCAGTCTCCCGAGTAGCTGGGATTACAGGCATGCACCACCAAGCCCAGCTAATTTTTATATTTTTAGTAGAGATGGCATTTCACCATGTTGTCCAGACTGGTCTCGAACTCCTGACCTCAGACGATCTGCCTGCCTTGGGCTCCCAAAGTGCTGGGATTACAGGCATGAGCCACCGCACCCAGTCTCCAGTCTCTTAATTTACTATTCTTGTCATAGCTCTACCATTTGCATCTCCATTTCATTCTACATAAGTCGCCTGCCTTTATTTTAAATTGGAAATTTTGTTCATGTATAGAAAAATAATTCAGGCCGGGCGCGGTGGCTCAAGCCTGTAATCCCAGCACTTTGGGAGGCCGAGACGGGCGGATCACGAGGTCAGGAGATCGAGACCATCCTGGCTAACATGGTGAAACCCCGTCTCTACTAAAAAATACAAAAAACTAGCCGGGCGCGGTGGTGGGCGCCTGTAGTCCCAGCTACTCGGGAGGCTGAGGCAGGAGAATGGCGTGAACCCGGGAGGCGGAGCTTGCAGTGAGCTGAGATCGGCCACTGCACTCCAGCCTGGGCGACAGAGCGAGACTCCGTCTCAAAAAAAAAAAAGAAAAATAATTCAATTATAATTAAAATAGTATGTATTTTTCTTTAATGAACAATGTGATGCAAAGGTACCATGCAATTCATACTGTCTAGATAAAATATTCAGGTAAACACATTACAATGTCGTATCAATGCACAGAAAAAAAGAATTTGGCCAGGTGCAGTGGCTCACACCTGTAATCCCAGCACTTTGAGAGGCCGAGGCAGATGAATCTCTTGAGGTCAGGAGTTTGAGACCAGGCTGGCCAACATGGCAAAACCTCATCTCTACTAAAAATACAAAAATTAGCCTGGCGCGGTGTTGGGCCCATGTAAGCCCAGCTACTTGGGTGACTGAGGCAGGAGAATTGCTTGAACCTGGGAGGCGGAGGTTGCAGTGAGCCAAAATTATGCCACTGCACTCAAGCCTGGGCAACAGAGCGAGACTCTATCAAAAAGAAAGAAAAGAAAAGAAAAGAAGAAAGAAAGAAAAAGAAAGAGAGAGAGAGAGAGAGAGAGAGA
The DNA here is from genome assembly GCF_047675955.1 of Chlorocebus sabaeus. NCBI lineage: Eukaryota > Metazoa > Chordata > Mammalia > Primates > Cercopithecidae > Chlorocebus > Chlorocebus sabaeus. The sequence goes on from NC_132908.1 coordinate 22,571,948, forward strand.
GAGAGAGAAGAAAAAGAAAGAAAGAAAGAAAGAAAGAAAGAAAGAAAGAAAGAAAGAAAGAAAGAAAGAAAGAAAGAAAGAAAGAAAGAAAAAGAGAGAGAGAGAGAGGGAGGGAGGGAGGAAGGAAGGAAGGAAGGAAGGAAGGAAGGAAGGAAGGAAGGAAGGAAGGAAGGAAGGGAGAGAGAGAAGGAAGGAAGGAAGGAGAAAGAAAGAACAAAAGAAAGAAAGAGAAAGAAGAAAGAAAGAGAAAGAAAGAAAGAAAGGAAGAAGAAAGAAAAGAAGGAAGGAAGGAAGGAAGCAAGCAAGAAAGGAAAAGAAAGAAAGAAAGAAAGAAAGAAAGAAAGAAAGAAAGAAAGAAAGAAAGAAAGAAAGAAAGAAAGAAAGAAAGAAAGAGGATTCAAACCAAATGAATTGACACCTATTAGATGAGTGATAGGTTCACACACGATCTGAGAAAACACACACACGCCTGGCATGTGCACTGGCAATATAAGAATATTTTATGTGATGCACTTAGGAGAGAGAAGTGTAATCCTACCAAAGCAAAATTGAACTTAATAGAAAAATATTTTATACTGGTTTGGTTTTAAAATTTTAAAAATTAAGGAAACGTAAAAAGTTGAGCTCCCCATTCACATTAGCTACATTGCTAGTGATCATTAACCACACGTGGCCAGTGGCTACTGGATTGAACAGTGTAGCTCAGTGCAGATCTATCAAACAACAACAAATTGTCTGCGCAATTCCACTGTTCAGTTTCTTCTCTGAAGAAACTCTGCCCCGGTGCACAGAAGGTATGTAGGAAGATGTTTCCCGCAACATTGTTTATAATAGTCACTAAGGAGAACAACCCACATATCCACCAACTGGGTATAGCAAAAAAAAAAAAAAAAAAAAAATCGTGGTGTATCTATTCTAAGGAATTGTATGCCACAGTTCAAAATAGACACATTTGCTGGGTGCCGTGGCTCACGCCTGTAATCCCAGCGTGAGACACAGATTTGGGAGGCTGAGTTGGGCAGATCACCTGAAGTCGGGAGTTTGAGACCAGCCTGACCAACATGGAGAAACCCTGTCTCTACTAAAAGTACAAAATCAGCCACACATGGTGGCACGTGCCTGTAATCCCAGCTATTCAGGAGGCTGAGGCAGGAGAATCACCTGAACCCGGGAGGCAGAGGTTGCCGTGAGCTGAGATCATGCCATTTCACTCCAGCCTGGGCAACAAGAGGAAAACTCCATCTCAAAAAAAAAAAAAAACATAAAATAGACACATTGGTGCAGCGACTCACCCCTGTAATCCCAGCATTTTGGGAGGCCGCATTCGGAAGATCATTTGAGCCCAGGAGTTCGAGACCATCCAGGCCAACATAGTGAGACCCCCCTCCATCTTAATAAAAGAAAAAGGAATTTAAAAATAAAAAATAAAATAAAATAAAAATAGGCACATGGTTAGATTGCTAAGTCATATTACTAGGTGGGGAGGAAAAGAGAAAGTTGTACAATGTGATGTCATTTTAAAAATTGGTGATAGATGCCAGGTGTGACGGCTCCCAAGGGAGGATCGCTTGAGGTCAGGAGTTTGAGACCAGTCTGGGCAACATAGAAAGATCCCCTCTCTAAAAAAAAAAATATATATATGTATATTTTTTTTAACTTTTTGATTATAGATAGATAGAGACACAGAAAGATACCATAGAGTGGTTCTCTCTGTGCCTCTATGAAAGGAGAGAGGGAACTTAGATGAACTTGGATTTAATAAGAAGAATGCATGTATGTATTACTCATATAATTAAAGTTAATTTAGAATAAAAGAACTTGGAGAGAGGGAACTTAGATGAACTTGGATTTAATAAGAAGCATGCATGTATGTATTACTCATATTATTAAAATTAATTTAGCATAAAAGAACTTAAGAAAGGAAACTGTTAATCAAAATGAAAAGATGAACAAAAAGTCAATTAAGTAGAATTCACTGCAATCCAGATTATATGGTGGCTAGATAAGTGTTATCCCATGGCGTAATATTTAATGCAAATGTCAAAAGTAATTCTCCAAAAAGAAGATACAGAAATTATATGGTGGCCTTTCTGTAAACTGAAACTGGGAAGTGCTAGTAATCAAAACTAATTTAGGAGGCTTTTCTCCACCAGTGTTTTGGCTAATATCCAGGTTACCCATCCCAAGCTGCTATTACGTTAAATCCTCCAGACCTCAGCACCGACTCGCATCCAACCCACTGACCGCAACATTTTCCAGCACACCAATTGTTCTTACAGCACTTGTTTTCATAATCACTGTTCTTTTCTTTGGTGTTCTTCCTTTATCCCATAAATACATATGCTGATTAAGTGGTAATTATTAGGCAACTGGACCCAAACAACCTACGAAAGATGGAATAAGAGGGGGAAAGATCTAGGAGTGTTTTGGGATCCTCAACGTGCCCTTCATTCCATTACAGAAACCCCGTTTTAAATGCCTAGTGCTAGTTCTCTACCTCCGTGTAGAGCAAGTTTACCTCAGGGACAACAGGACGTGGATTGAACATTTAATCCTTATCCCAAACTCAAAATTACTCTTGCACTATCTGACATTGACTGAGTAAACAGATTAGCCAAGGAAGAGAATTCAATCAGCAGAGAGGCCTGAGAATTCTCTTGAACTTTGTTTAAAAGCACCCTGAAATTGGAGCTTCTTGGGAGCATTCGCTTCCAACCATTTTCTAAATTGAAATTGCATTCCGCTTCCCTAAGACCACAGCCTTTTTCTAAGACAGGCTTATGGGAACTCTGAACTATCTAAGCAGAAGACGTGTGTCTGAGAAGAAAACTGGAATGAACAAATCTATAAAGCAGTAGAACCATAACCCCGACAAAGACAGCGTGATTCACATTGCAAATGACAGGAAGAAAAAATAAACAAGGGAGCGTTCACCTCTGAGAAGACAACCACGATGACAATGATGAGACCTGAGATAACAAAAATAAAAGGACAGCAAGCCCTGTGGAAAACAAAGCCCTTCGGAATAGATTTTTAAAATCTAGCTACGTCCTGTTTCCAAGAGACAAGCCTAATGCACAGTGAATCAAAAGCATTAAGGGGAAAAAAGTGGGGGTGATCTAAAATACATCAGAAATACAAAGGAAATAGAACAGTAATACTAATTTTAAAAAATGCTTCTATTAACGGCCAGGTGCGGTGGCTCATGCCTGTAATCCCAGCACTTTGGGAGGCTGAGGGGGGCAGATCACCTGATGTCAGGAGTTCGAGACCAGCCTGGCCAACATGATGAAACCTCGTCTCTACTAAAAATACAAAAATTAGGCAGGCATGGTGGTGCACACCTGTAATCCCAGCTACTTGGGAGGCTGAGGCACGAGAATCACTTGATCCCAGGATGTGCGGGTTGCAGTGAGCCGAGATGGCACCACTGCATTCCAACCTGGAGTGACAGAGCGAGACTCTATCACAAAAACAAACAAACAAAAGCCTAGTTAAGGTGATACTTTAGACTAAAGGACTGTACTTTAGATTGAAGACCTCTCTGAAGAGATAGTACTTTGAGCTGAGATCTTAGGGAAAAAAATTATTACCTTTTTTTTTTTGGCAGGGGCAGAGACTTTCTCTGTGGCTAGAGTGCAGTGGCTCAATCATGGCCCACTGCAGCATCCACCTCCCAGGCTCAAGTGATCCTTTCACCTCAGCCTCCCAAGTAGATGGGGCAACAGGCATAGCCACCACACCCAGCTGATTTTTTAATGTTTTGCAGAAATGGGATCTCAATATGTTACCCTGGCTGGTCTCAAATTCCTAGCCTCAAGCAATCCTCCTGCCTTGAACTCCCAAAATGCTGGGATTACATGTGTGAGCCACTGCATTTGGCTTATTAGCCAATGTTAACCTATTAAATAAATCTATACATTGCTAGGCAGAGCAGCTTACAAAATGCCAGAATGCATAATCAAACTGGACAGGCTCAATGAATGATTACACTGTGCTTAATGGTTAAGCTCAACACCTTGATATAGCTTTATGATTTGCAGAAAATTTTTAATAATGGCCCCTACAAGAATCACCTGTAGGCCAGGCACGGTGGCTCATGCCTGTAATCCCAGCACTTTGGGAGGCCAAGGAGGGCGGATCACCTGACATCAGGAGTTTGAGACCAGTCTGACCAACATGGTGAAACCCCGTCTATACTTGAAAACTACAAAAATTAGCCGAGCGTGGTGCTAATTTCTGTGGCATGTACCTTTAGTCCCAGCTACTCCGGAGGCTGAGGAAGGAGAATCACTTAAACCCAGGAGGCGGAGGTTGCAATGAGATGAGATCACGTCACTGCACTCCAGCCTGGGCGACAGAGTGAGACTTCTCAAAAAAAAATTAATAAAAAATAAAAAAACACGTAACAACAAAAAAGAATCACCTGTAATTTAACGTAAATTTCAGCAATTTTACTAAATTACTAATTTTAACCTAAAACTCGCCAATTTTGGACAAAATCAGACACATAACCAAAAACATTTTGGACAGAATATAATTTCACGGTAAATGGTATAATCTCCCCCAAAGATAAAAACATTTATGAACATCTATGAGGTAAAGAAAAGGCTGAGCACGGTGTCTCATGCTTGTAATCCCAGCACTTTGGGAGCCCAAGGTGGGTGGATCACTTGAGCCAGGAGTTCAAGACTAGCCTGGACAACATGACAAAACCCCATCGCTACAAAAAATATAAAAATTTAGCCAGGCATGGTGGCAGACGCCTGTATTCCCAGCTACTCGGGAGGCTGAGGTGGGAGGAACACCTGAGCCCAGGAGGTAGAGGCTATAGTGAGAAGTGATCGTGCCACTGCTCTCTAGTCTGGGTGACACAACAAGATCCTGTCTCAAAAACCACAAAAACAAAACAAAACAAAGCAAAAGGGGGAAAAACACACTGATAGAAAGAAAAAAATATTTTGTCAAAAAACATGAAATTCTGCTTTGTGGTTTTAAAGTATTTTCACTCTAATCACCATTTATTTTTATTATAGGACTTAAGTAAGGAGAAAAGTCTTTTAAGAGTTATTCCTGGCCAAGCGTGGTGGCTCATGCCTGTAATCCCAGCACTTTGGGAAGCCAAGGCAGGTGGATCACCTGAGGTCAGGAGTTCGAGACCATCCTGGCCAACATGGTGAAACCCCATCTCTACTAAAAATAGAAAAGTTAGCCAGGCATGGTGGCACATGCCTGTAATCTCAGTTACTCGGGAGGCTGGAGTAAAAGAATCGCTTGAACCTGGGAGGCAGAGGTTGCAGTGAGCCAAGATCGTGCCACTGCACTCCAGCCTGGGCAACAAGAGTGAAATTCCGTCTCAAAAAAAGAGTAATTATTTCCGTAGAAATATAAGAATTGTTGACAAAACTAAAATTGAGCTAAAGATTAACAAACTATTCTCATTCAGACAGAACAAAATACAAAAGAACAGGATTTAAATAACAGAAAGAAACATAGGCCTGGTGCCATGGCTCATGCCTGTAATCCCAACACTTTGAGAGGCCAAGGCAGGAGGATCACTTGAGGACAGGAGTCTGAGACCAACCTGGGCAACATAGGGAGACCCTTGTCTTTACAAAAACTTTAAAAAATTAGCCAGGCACAGTGGTGAGTGCCTGTGGTCCCAGCTACTCGGGAGGCTGAGGTGGGAGGATCACTTGAGCCTGGGAAATGGAGGCTGCAGTGAGCCATGCACTACCACTGCACTCTAGCCTGGGTGACAGAACAAGAACTTGGGAAAAAAAAAAGAAAGAAAGAAAGAAAGGAAAGGAAGAAAAAGAAAAGAAAGGAAAAGAAAAGGAAAGAAAAATGAGGCCGGGTGCAGTGGCTTAGGCCTATCATCCCCGCACTTTGGGAGGCCAAGGCAGGTGGATCACCTGAGGTCAGGAGTTCAAAACCAGCCTGGCCAACATGGCAAAACCCCATCTCTACTGAAAATACAAAAAAAAAAAAAAAAATTAGCCGGGCATGGTGGTGCGTGCCTGTAATCCCAGCTACACAGAAGGCTAAGGCAGGAGAATTGCTTGAACTCAGGAGGCAGAGGTTGCAGTGAGCCGAGATTATGCCACTGCACTCTAGCCTGGGCAACAGAGTGAGACTCCATCTCAAAAAAAAAAAAAAAAAAAAAGAGAAAATGAAATACGTACGCTTTTCAAAAATACATAGAACATATATTTAAAATGATAATATATCAGGCCAAATAAAAACTTTAAAAAATTCCAAAGGCAGAAATTGTACAAGTCAAATTATCTGATAAAAAACAAACTATAAATAAATAACATCAGGTTAACAAAAAAACAAAATATTTAGAACTTTCAAAAATCATTTATAGAAATTATTTTGGGGGAAAGAGGAAATTCAAATGGCAGTTTCTGTTTATGTACAAAATAACACAGGAACTCTGTCTTTCAAAACTGGTAAGATGCAAACAACTCTGTAATCAGAGGCCAAATTGTTATTTTAAGTATTTTTATTAAGAAAGGATTTTAAAAATAAAATGTTTCACATAAAAGAAGTATGAAAAAGAACAAAATGACCCAAAGTAGCAAGTAGACAGAATCAAACATAATAAGAGCAGACATTACTGAAACAAATAATATAAATAAATGCTAAAGAAAACCATGACCTGTGTCTTTGATAAGATCAATAAAATAAAACTCTAGAGAGGCGGGGAGTGATGGCTTATGCCTGTAATCCCAGCGCTTTGGGAGGCCAAGGCAAAAGAATCACTTGACCCCGGAAGTTGGAGATCAAGGTAACATAACAAGACGCTGTCTACTACAAAAAATACAAAAATTAGCCAGGCATGGTGGTGCACGCCTGTGGTCCCAGCTACTTACTTGGGAGACTGAGGCAGGAGGATTGATTGAGCCTGGGAGGTCAACACTGCAGTGACCGATGATCACACTACTGCACTACGGCCTGGGTGACACGGTGAGCCCCTATCCCCCCGCCCCCCAAAAAACAGCAAACCTCTAGAGAGACTTATCAAAGAAAACAGAGCACATATTTCAAAATTTGGAAATAAAGGCAGGGAATGGCGGCTCATGCCTATAATCCCAGCACTTTGGGAGGCCGAGGCGGGTGGATCACTTCAGGTCAGGAGTTCAAGACCAGCCTGGCCAACAGGGTGAAACCCCGACTCCATTAAAAATACAAAAATTAACCAGGCATGATGGCGCGCACCTGTAATCCCAGCTATTTGGAAGGCTGAGGCAGGAGAATCGTTTGAACCCAGGATGCAGAGGTTGCAGTGAGCCGAGATCGTGCCACTGCACTCCAGCTTGGGTGACAGAGAAAGAAAAAAAGAAAAAAAAAGGAAATAAAAAAGGGAGTTTAGCCAAAAATACAGTGGAGACTTAGAAAGCTGTAAGAGAATATTTTGTCAATTCTATGCTAATAACATTACATTTTTGAGATAATTCTATGGCATTTTTTTTTAAAGCCAAGTTATATGGTGAGTGTTGCTTACTGGTATATTTCCTAAAACAGCGTTTCCTACATTCCTAAAATATGCTGGATTTTCTTTGGTAATATCTTATTTAAGATAAGATATTCATAAGTGAGTTTTGTTTATATATAGTTGTTCTTTGTGACATGATTTTCAGGTTTTGATGTGGCTTTGACAAAAAGTATGAGCATCTTTTATTTCTCCATGCCTGGATACAATTTATATAGAAGCAGAATTGCTTATTTCTTGGCTATTTGGAAGACTTTATCTAAAACTCCTGTGGGTCTGGTGTGGTGGATTTGGGGTGGGAAGCTGGTTAACATTCACGGTTTTGTTTCTGCTTACTGTTATTTTAGAGTTCTAAAACTGTGGACAATTAGTTACGTTTTTCTAGAAAATAATCTACTTCATTCAGATTTTCAAATTTAATTGCACAGTTTGCAAGATACAAAGTCATTTCATTTCCTCTTTGTTATGTTATTTCCTCCACCCTGTTTCTTTTTTGTTTGCTTGTTTGTTTTTGAGGCAGAGTCTCACTCACTCTGTCGCCCAGACTGGGGTGCAGTGGTGCAGTCTCGGTCCACTGCAATCTCTGGCTCCCCAATTCAAGCAATTCTCCTGCCTCTGCCTCCCAAGTAGCTGGGATTACAGGCACGTGCCACCATAACCAGCTAATCTTTGTGTTTTTAGTAGAGACAGGGTTTCACCATGTTGGCCAGGCTGGTCTGGAACTCCTGACCTCAAGCGATCTACCTCGGCCTCCCAAAGTGCTGGAATTATAGATGTGAGCCACAGAGCCCCACCCACCCTGTTTCTAATGTCATGTTTTTGAGCTTTCTTCCTTTTTTTCCCCCCCTGATTAGTTGACTTTTCAATTATTTATTTTACTCTAACGAACTCACCCCAAAGAGTTTGCTCCTACATTAATTAAATCAATTTTTTTTTTTTTTTTTTAGACGGAGTCTTGCTCTGTTGCCCAGGCTGGAGTGCAGTGGCACAATCTCGGCTCACTGCAAGCTCTGCCTCCTGGGTTCAGGCCATTCTCCTGCCTCAGCCTCCTGAGTAGCTGGGACTACAGGCACCTGCCACCACGCCCAGCTAATTTTTTGTATTTTTAGCAGAGACGGGGTTTCACTGTGTTAGCCAGGATGGTCTCGATCTCCTGACCTCATGATCCGCCCACCTCAGCCTCCCAAAGTGCTGGGATTACAGGCGTGAGCCACTGCGCCCGGCCTCAGCTTTCTTTTTCTTAACCTTTTTCTGGTATGTCTTCTTAAAAATTATTCTTTCAATAGCTTTAGGGGTACAGGTGGTTTTTTTGTTATGTGGATGAATTATATAGTGGTGAATTCTGAGATTTTAGTGCGCCTGTTAACGGAGGAGTATACATTGCACCTAATGTGCAGTTTTTTACCCTTAGCCCCCTCCCACCCTTCCCCTTCTGAGTCTCTCAAGTTCATGGTATCACTGAATAAGGTATGTCTTTGCTTATACTTTTAATTTCAGTTTTCCTAAGAAACTGTATGGCATATTTTTTTGTTTTCAACCAAAGTCAGGTTTTGCCTTTTTTGCCTCACCTAGAAGTCTTTCTTTTTAAATTGCTTTGTTTTGTTTTGTTTTGTTTTGTTTTGTTTGAGACAGAGTCTCACTCTGTCCCCAGTCTGGAGTGCAGTGGCGCCATCTCGGCTCACTGCAACCTCTACCTCCCAGGTTCAAGCGATTCTCCTGGCTCAGCCTCCCAAGTAGCTGGAATTACAGGCACCTGCCACTACGCCCAGCTAATTTTTGTATTTTTAGTAGAGACAGGGTTTCAACATGTTGGCCAGGGTGGTCTCGATCTCTTGACTTCATGATCCGCCTGCCTCGGCCTCCCAAAGTGCTGGGATTACAGGTGTGAGCCACCTCACCTGGCCTACAACCTTATTCTTTACAGCATGATATTCTGTAGTGTAAATGTGTCACACTTTACCATACTCTTATTGATGGTGCAATTAACTCATTAATGGAGCGAGTAATTTATGCCCAGTGTGGCAAGGAAACAGAGACACGATCATGTTTCTACAGTACTGGTAGAGTTTTTAACTGATACAGTCCCCAAAAGGTATAATCTATCAAAGATCTTAAAAACGTATGTACTCTGTAGTCCTAGCTGCTTGGGAGGCTGAGGAAGGAAGACTCTTAGAGCCCAGGAATTCAAGGGTGCATTGAGCTATGATTGCACCACTGCACTCCAGCCTGGGCAATGGAGTGAGATACTGCCTCTAAAAACCAAGCAACCAACAAACAAAAATCTGTGCTTTTTAATTCAGAAATTCCATGTATAGAAATTTATCTTCAGATAATTATATGGCTGGGCACGGTGGCTCACGCCCGTAGTCTCAGCACCTTGGGAGGCTGAGGCGGGAGGATTACTGGAGTCCAGAAGTTCCAGAACAGCCTGGGCAACATGGTGAGACATCGTCTCTATAAAAAAAATACAAAAAATTCCCCGTCTCTATAAAAAGCACAGAAAGTTAGCCAGGCATGGTGGCGCACATCTGTGATCCCAGCTACACAGGAGGCTGAGACTGTGGAATCACTTGAGCGTGGGACGTCGAGGCTGCAGTGAGCCATGATCGTGTCACTGTACTCCAGCCTGGGTGTCAGAGCAAGACCCTGTCTCAGAAAAAAAAAAAAAAAAAAAAAGGGATAATTAGATAATTATAGAAGAGCCTAATGATTACTCTGCAAGAATCATTTTGGGTGCCTTATTTGGAAAAGTAAAAATGTTGGAAATAACCCAAGTATCCAACATTAGGGGAAATGGTTTAGAAAATTATAAATCCATGCAGTGGAATCTACAGGGCCATTAGCAGTGCGAGCAGGTAGTGAAGGGAGGCCACACATAGACATGCTAGCAGGTGTATTTTTCATCGTACTTTCTCTGGCCTTACAATATGTGGAAATGATTCTTCAATTCTGGCAAGAGTAACTCCTCGTCCTGGTTCTGGTGAAGGCATGACAGCTGTGAGCATGCATGTATGTGCTGGTGTATAGGCATACACACATACGTGCTCAAACTCTTAAACAGGAGCTTCTGCAAACATATGTAATAAGCTGGAGAAAGTCATTTTCACCAGCATCACCTCCATGAAGAGCACTGGGTTTATTTGAAAGAAATTTCTTGATGAATTGCTTAGAAGAGGATATGAGATCACAAATGATCTCAGTGTGTTCAGAACTGCCTTGCAAAAGGCAAGCAGGGGCCTCTTAGTTTACTCCAGAGGAAGCAAGAAGAGAGAAGAGGGAGTGGGAAGATGCGTCGGGGAGTCCCCAAGACACGCTCAGGTTTGACGATTTGCTGCAAAGACTCGCAGAACTCAAAAAAGCCGTTGTATTCACAGTTACAACTTACTACAGTGGAAGGATATGGATTAAAAATCGGCAAAGGGGCCAGGCGCGGTGGCTCATGCCTGGAATCCCAGCACTTTGGGAGGTCGAGGCCAGCAGCCTCGTCACTTGAGCTCAGGAGTTCAAGACCAGCCTGGCCAACATGGCAAAAACTCATCTCTACTAAAATACAAAAATTAGCCAGGCATGGTGGCTGGCACCTGTAATCCCAGCTCCTTGGGAGGCTGAAGCAGGAGAATCACTTGAACGTGGGAGGTGGAGGTTGCAGTGAGCTGAGATCCAGCCTCTGCACTGCAACTTTGGCGACAGAGCGAGACTCCATCTCAAAAATAGATAAATAGATAAATAAAACAAGCAAAGGAAAAAGGTGCTCAGGACAGAATCCAGGCAGGAGCTTCCAGATGTCCCCTCCTAGAGAGTCACGTGTGCAGTGCTTAATTCTCCCAGCATTGATGTGTGACAACACACGCAAAACATCGCCAACCAGGGAAACTCACCTGAGCCATAGTATCCATGGCTTTTATTGGGGATGAGTTACCCAGTATCCAGCCCCTCCAGAGGTCAGGCTGATACAGCATGACTCCGGGCACCCACCATAAATCATGTTGTTAGTATCAACTATCTGGCATGGCCCAAGGCCCCAGATATACAGAAGTCTTCTTATCAGGCAGAATATTTTAAGCCGTTAGCAGTTATCTTACAGGAACAGGTGAAGGGCCAGTCCCTCCTCTGAGATGTGCAGGGTTTAACCATCCCAAGGCTCTTGAGTTAACCCTGTAGTGAACAGAAGAGAAGGGGAAATGAAGGTAAGGAGCCTGGGGGTGGTGGCTCACACCTGTAATCCCAGCGCTTTGGGAGGTGGAAGCGGAGGCGGGTAGATCACCTGAAGTCAGGAGTTCGAGACCAGCCTGGCCAACATGGCAAAACCCCGTCTCTACTAAAAATACAAAAATTAGCTGAGCATGGTGGCGCTCACCTGTGATCCCAGCTATTCGGGAGGCTGAGGCAGGAGAATCTTTTTACCTTGGAGACAGAGATTGCAGTGAACTGAGATCGTGCCACTGCACTCCAGTGTGGGGGACAGAGTGCGACCCTGCCTCCAAATAATAAAATAAAAAAATAAAGTAGGGAGATATCAGAAGACGCTTGTGTATAGGGTGCCTTGCAGTAATCCCCAAATCTCACACACACACACCACAAAAAAAAAAAAAAAAAAAAACTATAAGAAGTCCCAAAACGCTTTCTGTAAATGAAGTTCTTACGGAAATCTGTGAGCAGGTAGTTTTGCATCAGAGAAAAAGTGTTTGATTGAGGCAAGAGTGGTGGAGAACAGAAGTGACAACAGACAGAAGCCAGGAGAAGTAAGGTACGAGGCTCTGCAGGATCACGAGGATGGTTGCAGCCAGATTCTGACATCAAAGGGGCAAGATTTGAAGTGGAAGAGGCTGATCTGATGAGGAGGAAGGACAAACTAACTTATTTATTTATTTATTTACTTACTTACTTATTTATTTTAGAGACAAGGTCTCACTCTGTTGCCCAGGCTGGAGTGCAGTGGTGCATGCAATCATAGCTCACTGCAGCCTTGAACTCCTGGGCTCAAGCCGTCCTCCCACCTCAGCCTCCTGAGTAGCTGGGACTACAAGCACATGTTTTTAAACCTGGCTAATTTTTTCTTTTTAATTTTTCTTATAGAGACGGGATCTTGCTATGTTGTCCAGGCTGGTCTTAAACTCCTGACCTCAAACAATCTTCCTGCCTTTGTCTCCTAAAGCGCTGGGATTACAGGCATGAGCCACCACATTCAGCCTGGAGAGAATTGGTAAATGGCCCCATCCCAGTTGAATCAAAGACTCAGAGAATCGGGGCAGAGCATTAGGTTTTCATTGCTTTCTAATTCATTGGGTAAATCTAATATGTAACCAGGGTCAAGACCCACTGCTCAAAGGTGTTTTCTTCACAGTCTTAACAATAGCCTTGTTCCATATTACCTTAAAATAGTTTCTCAACCTCAGCGCTATTGACGTTTTCAGTAGGATAATTCTTTGTTCTGAGAGGCTGTTTGGTACACTGTAGGATGTTTCTTTGGCAATATCCCTGGCCTTTAACCCACTATAGGCTGGTAGCACTCCCTTCCCAGTTTTGACAATAAAAAATGTCTCCAGACATTGTCAATGTCCCCTAGCTGGTCAAAATCACCTCTGGTTGAGAACTGCTGCCTTGCAAGAATTATTGAAGGTGTCACTTGTGGAAAATTTGCTTGCAGGGACAAATCTTTCCCTGCAACTCGTCTATCTATGTTCTGCTAGTATATCGATCATACTTTGTGAGGTGTTGGTGGTGGTGCGGGGCAACTGACTGCAGTTCCTTTTCAGTGGAAAGTTGTGAGTGGTTGTACTGAAGAAATGGTACATACCAACATAAATGGGAAACCTTCTGAGTGTTTGTGAGAAATGATGTTCAAGAGAATAAATGGGCCAGGAGCGGTGGATTACGCCTATAATCTCAGCACTTTGGGAAGCTGAGGTGGAAGGATGGCTTAAAGTCAGGAGTTTGAGACCAGCCTGAGCAGCATAGCAAGACTCTATCTCTACAAAACTTTAAAAATTAGATGGACATAGTGACACGTGCCTGTGGTCCCAGCTACTCAGTAGTAGGTGGGAAGATCACTTGAACCTCGGAGCTGCCAGTGAGCTATGATCACACCACTGCACTCCAGCCCAGATGACAGAGCAAGACCCTGTCTCAGAAAAAAAAAAAAAGTATATATATGTATATATGGCAGGGGCAGTGGTGACAGCTGGAACAAATCTCAACTCCAACATTTACTCACTGGCTTATCTTGGTTGTCTAATTAGCTTTTACTAACTGAAGTCACTCCAAAACTTAATTGCTTAAAAGAACACCACTCTTGGCTGGGTGCGGTGGCTCACACCTGTAATCCCAGCATTTTGGGAGGCTGAGGCAGGTGGATCATTTGAGATCAGGAGTTCGAGATCAGCCTCGTCAATATGACGAAACACCATCTCTACTAAAAACACAAAACTTAGCAGGGCATGGTGGCATGCGCCTGTAGTTCCAGCTACTCAGGAGGCTGAAACAGGAGAATTGTTTGAACCCAGGAGGTGGAAGTTACAGTGAGCCGAGATCGCGCCACAGAACTCCAGCCTGGGTGACAGAGCAAGACTCCATCTCAAATAAATAAATAAAAATAAAAAGAACACCACTCTTTACCGCTTATAAGCCCATTGGTCAGTGGGAGTGAGTATTCTGGTCTCATCTGGACTTTCTAATGTATCTGTGATCAGCTGCAGGCTGGAGTGGTGGCTCTGCTGGTCTTGGCTGGGCTCTGTCCCATGCCTGGGCCTCAGCTGGAACAAATGGACTCCTCTCATTCTGCAGAAGACAGGCCTGGCCCTGTGCACATGGCAACAACAGGGTTCCCAAAGAATTCCCAGGAAACTGATGAGGCCTCTTGAGGCCCAGACTTGGAACTGACCCATCATGCCATCTGCTGCACTATTGTGGTCCGAGTAGATCACAAGGCCAGTGGGCAGGACAACGGATTTCTCTCTTAGTAAGAGTAACTGCAAAGTCACTTAGCAAAGTGACCGCACTGTCACAGATAGGGAGGAGAGGAGAATTGTCGTCAGTCTACCACATTTGGGAAAACTACTGAACCTCATTAAGCCTCAGTTTTCTCATCTGTAGAACAGGGATGGTATTACCTACCCCAGAGTTGTTATGAAGATTCAATGACTGGTGAGTGCATAGTGCACTACTAATGATAGCTATTATTGCTGTCACGTCATTCCACTGTTTAATATATTTCAGTAGGCTGGGCATGGTAGCTCACACCTTTAATCCCAGCACTTTGGGAGGCTGAGGCAGGAGGACCACTTAAGGCCAGGAGTTCGAGATCAACCTGGGCAACATACCAAGAAAATTTTTTTAGTTAGCTGGGCGTGATGGCACATGCCCATAGACCCAGGTACTCAGAAGGCTGAGGCAGGAGAATCTCTTGGGCCCAGAAGTTTGAGGCTGCAGGGAGCTAGGATTGCACCACTGCACTCCAGTCATGGCAACAGAGCAAGACCCTGTGTCTTAAAACATTACATATATAGGCTGGGTGTGGTGGCTCATGCCTGTAATCCCAGCACTTTGGGAGGCCAAGGCTGATGTATCACCTGAGGTCGGGAGTTCAAGACCAGCCTGACCAACATGGTGAAACCCCATCTCTACGAAAAATACAAAAATTAGCCAGGCATGATGGCACATGCCTATAATCCCAGCTACTTGGGAGGCTGAGGCAGGAGAATCGCTTGAACCCAGGAGGTGGGGGTTACGGTGAGCCAAGATTGCGCCAAGCCAAGATCGCACCATTGCACTCCAGCCTGGGCCACAAGAGCAAAACTCCATCTCAAAAAAAAAAGAAAGAAAAGAAAAGAAAAAATAAATAAATAAATACATACATATATATATATATATGTATATTTCAGTGCTTGCACTTTACTCAGTGAATAAGTGCAATTTACAAAGCCTTCATGATCTGGACCCGTCCCTCGGCTCTACTGCACTTCCCCCTCTGGGCTTCTGTGCCTCTGAACTACTTAAGCAGTCTGAAAGTGGCATCATGCTTGCCTCCATTTTTATCACCAAGGCCGTGCTTTCCACCTGGCATTGGCCACCGGAATAATTAGATGCAGCAGAGATGCTCTGCTGTAGGGCCTACTTCTTGCCCTGCCTTTCCCGCCCCCTCTGAGAAGAGGTAATTATTCACCCTTAATTAAGGCCAGCCATGACCTTAGGTGGGAAAGAACATGGAACATTTGATGTCATTGAATTACACAGTGAGAAAGTCATTCTTCCTTTGGTTGCTTTGCAGCACTTCTGATTAAAAAGGAAAAAGTTTCATTTTGTGCTAGTGTGCCTTTAAACACCTCTCTGAGCCTTGCCAACCTCCCTTTTCAACAGAGTGAGCCTGAGTCTCTGAAAGTTCAACAGGAAAAGGATATTAGCTAAAATGCGACGATGCACAATTAGTCTCGTTTTTATTTTTATGGGTTTTTTTTTTCATGGCAAGTGATGCTAATTTCACATTTTCCACAGTGCGATCCAGATTTCTTCAAACCACATTTATTTGACCAATGAAAGGGGGATCAACTTAAAGGGAAATAAAGCCTTAAATAAATAACAATGTGAGTGGTACTCAGGACCAAAATAGAGAGGGGAAACTTGAGGGATGAGTTTGGGAAAATCCTGGAATACATCAGCTGTACAATCTCTCCTAATAAAAATCCTGGCCGGGCACTCATGCTTGTAATCCCAGCACTTTGGGAGACTGAGTTTGGTGGATCGTTTGAGCCCAGGAATTCAAGACCAGCCTGGGTGACATACTCTCTACAAAACATTTAAATATTAGCTGAGTGTGGCAGCGTGCCCCTGTAGCCCCAGCTACTCGGGAGGCTGAGGTGGGAGGATCAGGAGTCCAGGAGACAGAGGCTACAGTGAGCTGAGATTGCACCACTGCACTCCAGCCTGGGCAACAAAACAAGACTCTGTCTCAAAAAAAATAAAAAATAAAAAAAAATCCTATAGCTCCTATAGGATTCCCTGGTTGTTTGAGTCATGCCTTTGTTGGACACTAGATTCACAGTCTGTTAGGGCAGTGACCGTGTCTTCTCAGCCTTTGCTCCCAGCTCCTTACAAAAGTGCTGGCAAATTCAAGCACTCCAGTACCATTCGTGGGAGAGGACTGAGTCGCCAGTGAGTCATCATCCTGTCCTCAGCTGAATTGTGTAATCCCCATGGTGCTGGCAGGAGGAGGAATAACAGTACTTGTTGCAGTAGTAAGAGTAGTAATAGTAATAGTAGCACCAATAGTAATAGGAGTAGTCGTTATAGTAATAGTAGCAACCATTTATTGAGTTCATTATATGAGCCAAGTATTAGGCTTAACGCTGTATGCATCCATTCATTTTGTTCTCATTATGACCCTATGAGGCAGCTCTTTTTTTTTTTTTTTTTTTTGAGACAGAGTCTCACTCTGTCACCCAGGCTGCAGTGCAATGGCATGATCTTGGCTCACTGCACCTCTGCCTCTCAGGTTCAAGTGATTCCCATGCCTCAGCCTCCCTAGTAGCTGAGACTACAGGTGCATGCCACCATGCCCAGCTAATTTTTGTATTTTAAGAAGGGACGGGGTTTCACCGGGTTGCCCAGGCTGGTCTCGAACTCCTGAGCTCGAGCGATCCACCCACCTCAGCCTCCCAAAGTGCTGGGATTACAGGCGTGAGCCACCACACCCAGCCAGCTATTCTTATTATCTCCATTTTACAGATGAGGACATTGAGGCTTAATGCGGGAAAATAATTTGCCCAGAGCCACCTTGCTGGGAAGTGGCAGAGCTGGGAGTCTAAGGTCAGTTTCACTCCCAGGTTGGTGCCCTTCAGGACCACAGGGACAACCCTTCCCGCAAGGGTCTCCGAGATGCAATGCGTTGCACCTTTCTGGAGGCTACGGGGCTGCCGCTTCAGCAATTCATGTATAATTTAAGGGAATTCTGAAGCAGTCTGGATGTTTAAATGATGTCTTAGTAATGTAAAAATCTGCTTCTCTTCAATCTGTATTCTCTCCAAATTCAGTAGACTATCTGAGAACTCTCCTATCTGTACTCCCTCTCCAAATACCCGCTTGGCCCCACCTGTGCCCTGCCCAGCCTCCCATCTCTCATTTCACTGAAGAAATGAGATTCGGGTGGAAAAATACTGGTACAAGCTTGACCGAGCTTCTCTAACAGACACTGTGCATCACGCATCAGCTGCTGCTGTTGCTATGGTGACAGCCACAATTTCTCCCAGACAGCTTGGGTCTGAAGGGAGGGTGGACCCTTGGGGAACAAGTGGATCTCTCCAACCTGTCAGTCCCTCTCACCTTGCCCGTTTCTCTCACCTCCCCCACTCCCGCCAGCCCCCACACTTCCTTAGATGATGCTGACAGGGGGTACCAGCACCCCCAGGCCATCATAATTAGCATCTGGCCGTGATCCCAGTCTGCTGGCAGCACATTCCTCATCTTCCTCGCCAGCCAATCTCCTTTCCCCAGCAACCCTCCGACAGCACTGCAGCAGCTGCCGCACCGACAGCCTCCGCGCCAAGGTCACCCACCACCAGCACCAGCAATGACGAAGCACCCGCCTGCTCCCTGGGTGGACATGACACCGTTAATGCCTCACTGTGTCTAAACCATTTGGGGTCAGAAAATTGTGATTCTAAAAAAAAGAGAGGTTGTCCTTAGGAAGATGGGTGAGGCTAAACTCCATTTGCTAGAGGGGCTAAGAGATTCATACGGCTTAAGTTTCATCACTTCAGTTCTCCAGTAGAGAGGGAACTGAGCAAGAGGGGCATAAGACATTCCAGAAGAGTGAGGAAAGAATGAGAAAAGTTTGCGCATCGATGTGGCTTGGACTCTGGGGTGCTGAAGATGCTGGTGGTAATAAGGCGGAGGATGCTGGTTGGAATGATGGTGATGGCAACATCTCATTTATTCAGCATCCATGATGTGCCAGACACTGCCGTAGGCACTGTGCAGGCACTATGCCCTGTAGTTCTCGCACTGCCTGGGGAGTAGAATGTGGTACCCATGTGATGGCTACTGTCACTGCACCCATTTCACAGATGGGGAAATCGAGCCTAGAAATCACCCTGAGGAAACAATCACACGAATCCAAAATGTGAGGCGTTTCCATGACAACTAGCCTGGATGAACTCTTTAAAATATCAACGTCAGGCCAGGCATGGTGGCTCATGCCTGTAATCCCAGCGCTTTGGGAGGCCAAGGCAGGAGGATCGCTTGAGCCAAGGAGTTCAAGACCAGCCTGGGCAACATAGTGAGACCCTGTCTTAATAAAATTAAAAAATAAAAATCAGTGTCATTTACAAAAGGGTAGAAATCTTTTCTAGAAAAAAAGAGTAAAGAGGCAAAAACCAAATGCAATTTCTGATCCTACATTGGATCCTGACCAGAAAAATTAAAATAGTCATAAAAGACATTTGAGGGACATTTGGTGACATTTCAATATGGACAGCATGTGAGATTGTGTTAGGAAATCATTGCTAATTTTCTTTAAGAGTGATTCGGGAGTTGTGTTTGTGTAGGAAAATGTTCTTTGTTTTTTTTTATTTGTTTGTTTGTTTTGAGACAGAGTCTCACTAAGTCACCCAGGCTGGAGTGCAGTGGCATGATCACGGCTTACAGCAACCTCAGCCTCCTGGGCTCAGGTGATTCTCCCATCTCAGCCTCCAGAGCAGCTGGGACTACAGGCGTGCGCCACCACGCCTGGCTAATTTTTGCTATTTTTTGTAGAGACAGGAGACTTGCCATATAGCCGAAGCTGGTCTCCAACTCCTGGGCTCAAGTGATCCTTCCACCTCAGCCTCCCAAAGTGCTGGGATTACAGGCATGAGCCACTGTGCCCGACCTGTTCTTAGATGATACAGGCTGAAGTATTTAGAGAAGAAGTGTCATGATGCCTATAACTTACTTGTAGATATACTTACATACATATACATGTATTTACATATAAATACAGCAAAATATTAACACTTTTTGAACCTAGATAGCTCATCATTGGGTCATCAATAGTACCATTCTGGCTGGGCACGGTGGCTCATACCTGTAATCCCAGCACTTTGGGAGGCCAAGGCAGGAGGATTGCTTGAGCCCAGGAGTTCAGGATCAGCCTGGACAACATAGTGAGACCCCATCTCTACAAAAAATTTTGAAAAACTTAGCCAGGCGTGATGGCTCACACCTGTAGTCCCAACTACTCAGGAGGCAGATGTGGAAGAATTGCTTGAGGCCAGGAGTTTGAGAACAGCCTGGGCAGCAAAGCAAGACTGCCTCTCTACAGATTTTTTTTAATTAAAAATAAAAATAAAAAAGGATAGTACTATTTTTTCATCTTTTCTGCATGTGTGGAAACTTTAATTATGAGTCCTGAGGATAGGTAGAAAAGTTAGTAACTTGCCCAAGATGGAAGGCCACACAGCTATCAGGTTTCGAAGTGAACTCAAATCTGGTCCACTGGGCTTCAAAGTTATGTTCTGGAACTCAGCCTTCCCAGATATAGGGCTTCACTCACTGAGGGATGCCAGTGGGCCCACTTTGCAAGGGGCCATGTCCCAGGCAAAGATAAGGAAGTAGATTCTGGCAGAGTGTGAGAATCCCACCAGCTCAAGCAGTGAAACAATCTTCCAACAACTCATTCAGGAAATTTATTTTATTTATTTATGTTTTTGAGACAGGGTCTCACTCCGTCACCCAGGCTGGAGTGCAGTGGGGCAATCACAGCTCACTGCAGCCTCAACCTCCTGGGCTTAGGTAACCCTCTCACCTCAGCCTCCCAAGAAGGTGTGACTACAGGCACATGCCACTGTGCCCAGCTAATTTTTGTAATTTTTGTAGAGACAGAGTTTTGCCAGCCCAGGGCTGGTCTGAAACTCCTGGGCTCAAGAGATCCACCCACTTCGGCCTCCCAAAATGCTGGGATTACAGGCATAAGCCACCATGTCCGGCCTCAAGAAATACTTTTGTGAGACAACCGCATAATGGGTACTAGCCGAAGTGATGCAGTTGTGAATGACAAAAGTCCTCACCTTCGTGCAACTTGGTGCATCCACGTCAGGTAACATTCTCAGAAGGGCTTGGCATCAGATACCATCCAAAACATTTCTATCACAGTTACAGCTGAGGAAAGGAAGCTGGGAACCATGGTCTATAGTCTATGATCTTTTTTATTTTTTCTTTTTTTGAGACAGGATTTGGTTCTGTCGCCCAGGCTCGATTATGGTGATGTGATCATAGCTCACTGCAGCCTCGACCTCCTCAACTCAAGTGATCCTCCACCTCAGCCTCCTGAGTAGCTGGAACTACAGGCTTGTGCCACCACGCCAGCTATTTTTTTATTTTTAGTAGTGACAAGGTCTCAATGTGTTGCCCAGGCTAGTCTCAGTTAAATTAAGTTTAAATTCAATAGAGGATCACTTGAGCTCAAGAATTCAAAGCTACAGTGAGCTGTGATCATGCCACTGCACTCCAGTCTGGACGACAGAGCAAGATTCTGTCTCCAACTATATATATAACTAAAATAAAATAGTATTACATGATTCAGGGTACCCTAAACAGTGAGTTATCAGTTTGCCAGGATGGCATTAATAATCTGGAACTAATTGGAAAGAGACTTTGCAAGTTATAGAATCTGGATTTTAGGTGAAAGTGGGCCATCCTTTCCTCTCCATTGCAACAGAGTTCCACATAAAAGCAGGCAAATTCAATGTATTGTAACAGAAGCTGAGGCTCCGTAAAGTAATCCTTTGAAATATTATTTATTCTCTTACAACACTGCCCCCACCACACACACACACACACACACACATCTTTGTCCAAGTCTGAACAATGATGTGAAGAAAAACTTTTCTTAAAAGGATCACAAGAAAGATTATGGAAACATTGCCAAAGTAACCATCTCTGTCAAGCCACGCAAATTCTCCACCCACCAGGAAGTGGTGGCTTACACCTATAATCCCAGCACTTCGGGAGGCCGAGGCAGGAGGATCACTTGAGCCCAGGAGTTCAAGACTAGCTTGGGCAACATATTGAGGCCCCTGTTTCTACAAAAAAAAATTTTTTTTAATTAACCAGGTGTGGTGGCATGCGCCTGTAGTCCCAGTTACTCAGGAGACTGAGGGGGGAGGATTGCTTGAGTCCAGGAGTTCAAGGTTGCAGTCAGCTATGATGACACCACTACACTCCAGCCTGGGTGACAGAGCAAGACCCTGTCTCAAAAAATCAAAAACATTCTCCAACCAACACCAAGTTTATGTACTTTTATAATCCCAACATGGGGAAAATAATCAAAGAAACACAAGCCATGTTGTGGACAGAGAGAACACATTGGAATGAACTGCAAGAGAAGTACAGAAAGATATTTTGCATGAGAAATGCTGTGATTCTTACGTAGTGCATGCCTGAATTTCCTAAGATTTCAGGCTGCTGAAGGATACAGATGCACTTTCGCTTTAAAAGAGGCTATCCAGGCCAGGCACGGTGGCTCACATCTATAATCCCAGCACTTTGGGAGGCCGAGGCAGTTGGATCACCTGAGGTCAGGAGTTCGAGACCAGCCTGACTAACATGGTGAAACCTCATCTCTACTATAAATAGAAAAAATTAGCCGGGCATGGTGGTGCGCACCTGTAATCCTAGCTACTCGGGAGGCTGAGACAGGAGAATTGCTTGAACCCAGGAGGTGGAGGTTGCAGTGAGCCAAGATCACGCCACTGAACTCCAGCCTAGGTGACAGAGCGAGACTCTCTCTCTATATATATATATATATACACACACACACATATATTATTATATACAATATATAGTGTAATATATAATATATATATGGAGACTATTCAGTATCTAAATGGGGACTCATTTTGATATGCAAGTACCCACATAGGGTCTAGGAATTCATATCACTTATCTTTTGCATTCCTGGAGACCTTTGCTGCTCTGTCTACCGGAGGTTACACAACTTCATCACCACAGAGTCCAGGATGTCCCACCCTTGGTTTTTCTTCCTACTCTTTTCCCACTTGTCCCAAGCAATCCTGTTTATCTTGCCTAATGGAACTGTTCCCCACCAATGCATTAGGGCTAAATGGAAAAGGAAGGGCTGGCAGCCTCCCAGAGACTGAAATAACCTCAAGAATGGACATTTAATTCTGATAATGCCTCAGAATTCATATATGTGCCAATAAGATAAAAAGAATCGAAAATGATTTACACCCACTTATCTCCATGTTCTCACCTCTCAATCACTCCTCAACCTTCTTCCCTGCCTACTCCCTGCTTCTAAAATTGTTCTCATCAAGGTCACTAAAGGCCTCCTTTTTGTACCAGTGGAGACTTCTTGATTTCTTTCATTTTGTATTTTATTGTATTTATTTATTTATTTATTTATTTAAGATGGAGTCTCTCGATCTGTTGCCCAGGTTGGAGTACAGTGGCATGCTCTTGGCTCACTGCAACCTCCACTGCCCACATTCAAGCAATTCTGCCTCAGCCTCCCAAGTAGCTGAGATTACAGGCATGCACCACCACGCCCAGCTAATTTTATTTTTAAGACAAGTTCTCACTCTTTCACCCAGGCTGGAGTGCAATGGCGTGATCACATGGCAGCCTCAACCTCCCAGGCTGAAGTGATCTTCCCACCTCAGCCTCCCAAGTAGCTGGGACTCAGGCACACGCCACCACGCCTGGCTAATTTTTTATTTTTTGTAGAGACGAGGTCTTGCCATATTGCTCAGGCTGGTTTTGAACTCCTGGGCTCAAGCAATCCACCCCAGTCAGCTTCCCAAAGTAATGGGATTATAGGCGTGAGCTACCACACCCGGCCAAGACTTCTTGATTCCTTGACTGCATTTGATCACTCTCCTTCCTTCCAATTCTCTTCTCTGCAGAGTCCATGACATCCCACTTGTATCTCTCTGACTGCTCTTTCATCTTTTATGTTTACTTTTTCCTTTTACTTTCTGTTTTCTTTTCCCCATGCCTTAGAAGTTCCTATTCCTCAAGGTTCCTCTAGCCTTCTTTTCTCTCTGCTTTCACTGGTATGGCTTTAAATATCACTGCGTGCCGCTAACTTTTTATTGTCTGTCGCCAATTCAGGCATCACTTCTGGGCTGATGTTCAGTTACCTCCTGAAAGTCATCTGGTTGTCCTACAGACTCCTTAAATTCAACATGTCCAACTCTGGCCTTCTCATCCTTCCTTACATCTATTCCCTGTCCAGCTTTCTTTTTCTTTTCTTTTTTTTTCTGAGACAGAGTCTCGCTCTGTTGCCCAGGCTGGAGTGCAGTGGTGCAATCCCGGCTCACTGCAACCTCTACCTCCCGGGTTCAAGCGATTCTCCTGCCTCAGCCTCCTGAGTAGCTGGTATTACAGGCACCCACCACCACGCCAAGCTAATTTTTGTATTTTTAGTAGAGACGGGGTTTTGCTAGTTTGGCCAGGCTGGTCTCAAACTCCTGACCTCAAGTGATCCACCCACTTTGGCCTCCCAAAGTCCTGGGGTTACAGGTGTAAGCCACAGTGCCCGGCCCCCTGTTCAGTTTTCTTTTGCTCATAGAAAGGCATCGGAATCTACCAGTTGCCCAAACTTGAAACACGGGAGTTCATCCCAAGCTCCTCCCATCCACTCACTCACTGCCTGCAATCAGTTGCAGACCATGTGAGTCTACCTGTGAAATAGCTCATGAATTACATGGCAACTGTCTTGTTTCTTATGCTTATGATCTCCCTAGTGGCCTTGTCTTGTCTCTGCTCTGTAGTAAACTCCATGAGGGTTTGAGCTTTGTCCGTCTTGTTCCTCCTTTTATCCTCAGTACCTAAAATAGTGCCTGGCGCAAAGTAGGTAGTCAGTACATATCTGTTGGATGAATGAATAATCGTTTATCACCTCCTCCCTTGAACTGTTTGTGTTTTCTCTGTTCCCTCCTTTCATATCCATTGCCCGTGTGGTTGCTGGATGATCTTTGCTTTGGTAGGTGTCCTGCAATATGGCACCAGGGATTCTTCCCTTCTGATATTCATACGCTTGTACAATCCCCTCCCAGTGACGTAAGTGTGGGCTGGATGAGTGAAACATTTCTAATAAATAGAATATAGGGCTGGGCGCAGTGGCTCATGCCTGTAATCCTAGCACTTTGGGAGGCCGAGGTGGGTGGATTGCCTGAACTCAGGAGTTCAAGACCAGCCTGGGCAACATGGCAAAACCTCATCTCTCCTAAAAATACAAAAGATTAGCCAGGTGTGGTGGTGCATGTCTGTAATCCCACATACTCTGGAGGCTGAGGCACGAGAATCGCTTAAGCCCTGGAGGCAGAGGTTGCAGTGAGTTGAGATAGTGCCACTATACTCCAGCCTAGGCAATAGAGTGAGACCCTGTCTCAAAAAAAAAAAAAAAAGACTATAGCAAAAGTGATGGAATGCCGCTTCCAGTATTAGATGATAAAAGGCTTCTGTCGTGTATGCCTTTGCTTCCTTGTCCCTCTCTGAGAGAAGACAGCTATTATGCTATGAGCTATCCCATGGAAAAGCCCACCTGGCAAGGATCTGAAGAGAAATCTCCAGCCAACAGGCATCAGGGAGGCCTGCTGATGACCAGTGCACGAGCTTAGAAGCGGATTCTCCCAGCCAGGCATGGTGGCACATGACTGTAGCCCCAGCTACTTGAGAGGCTGAGCTGGGAGGATCACTTGAGCCTGGGAGGTCAAGGATACAGTAAGCCAAGGTTACACCACTGCACTTCAGCCTGGGTGACAGAGTGAGACCCTGCCTCAAAAAAGATTCTCCCAACTTGAGCCATCACATGAGACCGCAGTCCTGGCCAACACCTTGATTGCAACCTTGTGAGAAACTGTGAGATAATATCTGCTGTTTTAAGGTGCTGAGTTCTGGGGAAAATTGTTATGCAGATATAGATAGCTAATACATGACCCAAGGCTCCATTTCAAACTGCAAACTCTAAACCCTCTAATGACTTGAATTAACTGTGTTAATATACACACCAGTGGTTAAGAGAGACTAAGTCAATCTAAAAGTACCAATATGAAAAGACCTTTACGACATTGAATTTTTTTTTTTTCTTTTGAGACAGGGTCTCTCTCTGTTGCCCAGACTGGAATGTAGTGACACACACCTGACTCAATGTAGCCTCCACATCCAGGATTCAAGCAATCTTCCCACCTGAGCCTACTAAATAGCTGAGACTACAGGCACACACCACCATACCTGACTAATTTTGTTTTTCTGGTTTTGTTCCAAAGACAGAGTCTCGCTCTGTCGCCCAGGCTGGAATGCAGTGGCATGATCTCAGCTCACTGCAACCTCTGCCTCCTGAGTTCTAGCAATTCTCCAGCCTCAGCCTCCCAAGTAGCTGCGACTACAGGTGCCAGCCACCACACCTGGCTAATTTTTTGTATTTTAGTAGAGACGAGGTTTTACCACGTTGCCCAGGCTGGTCTCGAACTCCTGAGCTCAGGCAATCCATCCGCCTCAGCCTACCAAAGTGCTAGGATTACAGGCGTGAGCCACCGCACCCAGCAATTTTATTTTTTTAGAGACAACGTCTCACTATGTTGCTCAGGCTGGTCTTAAACTCCTGGACTCAAGCAATCCTCCCGCTTTGGCCTCCCAAAATGCTGAGATTACAGGTGTGAGCCACTGCACCTGGCCCACTGGATCTTTAAACAAGATTCAAAACAATATTCACTGCAGGATATCATCCATGTAAAATAAAATACAACTTAAAACATTACGTGTCTTCTGTAGCTACACATAAATGTATGTAAGTGCATTTAAATAAGTCTGGAGGTAAACATATCACCTGATAGCTAGTGATTTCCTGGGGGTGCTTAAGAAGGAATTAGCTTTTGTCCACAATTTTTAAAAATTTTACATGAAGAATATATTTGACCAGGTGCAGGTGCAGTGGTTCTTGCCTGTTACCCCAGCACTTTGGGAGGCTGAAGGCAGGAGGATCACTTGAAGGCCAGGAATTCGAGACCAGCCTGGGCAACATAGCAAGACCCCGTCTTTATGTAGAAAAAAAAAAGTACCTGGGCATGGTAGTATGTGCCTGTAGTCCTAGCTACTCTGGAGGCTGAGGAGGGAAGATTGCTTGAGTCCAGGAGGTCCAGGCTACAGTGAGCCATGATCATGTCACTGTACTCTAGCCTGGGTGACAGAGTCAGACACTGTCTCTAAAAAAAAAAAAAAAAAAAGAGGAGGCCAGGCGCGGTGGCTCACACCTGTAATCCCAACAATTTGGGAGGTTGAAGAGGCAGATCACGAGGTCAGGAGTTCAAGATCAGCCTGGCCAACATAGTGAAACCCCGTCTCTACTGAAATACAAAAATTAGCCTGGCATGGTGGCGGGCACCTGTAGTCCCAGCTACTCGGGAGGCTGAGGCAGGAGAATCACTTGAATCCAGAGGCAGAGGTTGTGGTGAGCCAAGATCGTGCCACTGCACTCCAGCCTAGGCAACAGAGTGAGACTCCATCTAAAAAAAATAAAAACATATAAAAAAAGGAAATATTATTTATTAGGAAGGCTTTTTTTTTTTTTTGGACAGGATCTTGCTCTGTCACCCAGGCTGGAGTGCAGAGGCACAATTTGAGCTCACTGCAACCTCTGCCTTCCATGCTCAAGCAATCCTCCTCAGCCTCCAGAGTAGCTGAGACTGCAGGTGTGCACCACTCAGCTAATTTTTAAAAAAAGGTTTTTTTTGGAGAGACTAGGTCTCATTATATTTCCCAGGCTGGTCTCAAATTTCTGGGCTCAAACAATGCTCCTGCCTCAGCCTCCCAAAGTGCTTAGACAGTAAAGCTTTTTGTAATAAAACCGAAATAACTCAGAACTGTATCAAACAGAAAGTGAAAGTACATGTTAGCCCCATCTCTCCAGTTGATAATTATTAACAATTTGTTTTACATTCTTCCATATCTTTTTTCTAAATCTAATAGATAAAAAGGATCCTATTTTATTTACTGTTTTTTAACCTGGTGTTTTTTGTTTGTTTGTTTTTTTGAGACAGAGTTGCTTTGTTGCCCAGGCTGGAGTGCAGTGTGCGATCTCGGCTCACTGCAGGCTACACCTCCTGGATTCAAGTGATTCTCCTGCCTCAGCCTCCCGGGTAGCTGGGATTACAGGCATGTGCCACCATGCCCAGCTAATTTTTGTATTTTTAGTAGAGACAGGGTTTCCCCATGTTGGCTAGGCTAGTCTCAAACTCCTGACCTCAGGTGATCTGCCTGCCTCAGCCTCCCAGAATGCTAGGATTACCAGACGTGAATCACTGCACCTGGCCTAACCTGTTTTTTTCTATTAGTAATATATCGTGGACATATTTTCATAATCATTCATAGTGAGCTACTAATTTTTTCTGCATAGTTGCATGTCATTCTATTGTATACATGTGTTGTAATTAGTTCAACTACTAAAATATAAGCTCCATGAAAATAGGACATTTTCAGATTTATTTGCTGCTCTGTCCTTAGGGGCTAGAACAGTGCTTGACACTTAGTAGGCACTGAACAAATGGGAATTAATTAATTAGTCAACTACTGATGGACAACTGGTTTGATTGTACCCCGGTACATTACTAT
Source organism: Chlorocebus sabaeus (assembly GCF_047675955.1). NCBI lineage: Eukaryota > Metazoa > Chordata > Mammalia > Primates > Cercopithecidae > Chlorocebus > Chlorocebus sabaeus. The sequence goes on from NC_132908.1 coordinate 22,600,047, forward strand.
TTTCACACTACCGTAATTATTTCCTTGAGATAAATTCCTAAAGATGAAACTGCTGAGTCAAAAGGGATGCATGTTTTAAAATGTTGCAACATGTTGCCAAACTCCTCTGCATTTAGCTTGTACTATATTATATTCCTACCCATCTGTCGATGAAAGCACCTCTGTTCCCCACTGCCTCGCCAGTATGAGTGTCATTCCTCTCTGATAAAAGTTGTGATAGGAGAGTCAACTGTCTGTAAATGTTGTATAGGGGAATTGGAGAGTGGCTATTTTGTGAAACTGGGCAGAATGCATAGAGTCTACCAGATCTGCTTGAGAAATTACCGTAAACAAAGAGTGCATCAGTCAGGGGAAGGAAAGAGAAGACACGTTCAAATTAGGTCATTGAAGGAGGACTTGTTTGATTTTTATTTTTATTTTTATTTTTTTTAAGGCAGGGTCTCTCTCTGTCACCCAGGCTGGAGTGCAGTGGAGTGATCTCAGCTCACCGCAGCCTCAACCTCCCAGGGTCAAGTGATACTCTCACCTCAGCCTCCCGTACAGGCGTGCACCACCGTGCCCAGCATTTGTGTGTGTGTGTGTGTGTGTGTGTGTGTGTGTGTGTGTGGTTTTTGTGGTTTTTGCTTTTTGTGGGTTTTTTTGTTTGTTTGTTTGTTTGTTTTTCATAGAGATGGGGTTTTGCCATGTGGCCCGAGCTGGTCTCAAACTCCTGGACTCAAGGGATCTGCCTGGCTCAGCCTCCGTAAGTGCTGGGATGACAGGCATGAACCACCACACCCAGCTGAAGGAGGACTGAATAGAGGAACTCTACAAAGGGAGGACAGAAAACCACAAGGGTCCACAAGACTAATTAGGCTGGCTTCTGTTACCACCCCTGTGCCTGAGAGGCCAAGGGGAAGAATGGCCACGGTAACCTGGAGACTGAGAAGCTTCCAGACCGAGGGCCGCCACGGTGGGAAATGTGACTTTAAGGCAGCCAGCACCCAGAATCACCGCAGAGAAGCAGCCAGAGAATAAATGCCCCAAGCCCAGTCTCCTCCCTCCCTCAATCATCTTCTGGGGCCCCCTATTGGTCAAAACCGATGGGAAGCCAGAAGACAAGGGGGCCCTTTGAACAGTGTATACACTCAGCCTCCCAACACACAAGGCATACACCAGTGTTCAATAAATACGTCATTGAATTTAACCCTCGCGATAATCCTTCAAGATAGTTGTTTACGTTCTACTGGAAAACTGAGGCTCAGAGAGATTCATTAACTTGCCCAAGGTCACAGGCTAGTTTTGGAGGCCCCAATGCCCTGGGCTCATATGTGCTGTGAAGCTTGGAACTGAAAGCAAGGAGACCCTATGATGAGCACAAACTCTTATCAGATACTGGAAGCCCCCAGCACAGCTCTGGTGGCAGGAAAAGGCTCTCCTGCAGTTTTTTTGAGTTTTGGTGTTTTTTTATTGCTGTTACTATTGTTTTTGAGACAAGTTCTCACTCTATCACTCACTGGAGTGCAGTGGCACAATCATAGTTTACTTCAGCCTCAACCTCCTGGGCTCAAGCAATCCTCCTACCTCAGCCTCCCAAGTAGGTGGGATTACAGGCACACACCACCATGCCCAGCAATTTTTTAAATTATTTTGTAGAGATGGAGTCTTGCTATGTTGCCCAGGTTGGTTTTGAACACCTGTGCTCAAGCGATTTGCCCACCTTGGCCTCCCAAAGTGCTTGGATTGCAGGCATGAGCCACCGTGCCCAGCCCTTATCCTGTGGTTTTCATGACATGTGAGATGGTAGCTCAGGCAAGGCTCAGCAGACAAGCCACAGCTGTGTTCATCTCCAACATAAATCACCCTCTTCCCCATGGGAGGTGGCATAGCACCATGCTAACAGCCCAGATTCTGGAGGCAAACTGCCCGAGTTCAAGTCCTGTCTCGGCCGCCGACTAGCTGTGCAACGTTGGGCAAGTTCCTTAGCTCTTCTCTCTGTCCTCAGTTCCTCAGTTTCCTCATCTGTAAAGTAAGGACAACCATAGGCCTCAGGACTTAATGAGTTAAAATAAGGAGAGTGCCCTGCACCTAGTGAGCCCTAGTAGGTATAAAGGTATTATAGGCATCAACACTCACTCGCAAGGAACTGTTGCTTCCCAGTCTCTCTTCCCCTTCAAAGGTGCTGATGTATGAGCTCTCCCTAATTAGACGGTGCACACTAAAGCCAGGAGTGTCTTGTCCAAGCCTCAGTGAGCTTCTGTACAGAGTAGTAGTAAATAGTTTAGTCTTTGTGAATCATACATCTTTGTCACCACTATTCAACTCTGCCATTGTGGTGCAAAAGCACCCACCTACAATCCTTAATGAATGAGTGTGGCTGTATGTCAATAAAACTTTATTTATATGGCTGGGCACAATGGCTTATGCCTGTAATCCCAGCACTTTGGGAGACAGAAGTGGGAGGATTGCTGCGTGTCAGTTAAACTTTATTTATATGACTGGGCACAATGGCTTACGCCTGTAATCCCGGCACTTTGGGAGACTGAGATAGGAGGATTGCTTGAGCCCAGGAGTTCAAGACCAGCCTGGGCAACATAATGAGACCTCATCTCTACAAAAATAAATAAATAAACAATATTAGCTAGGTGTGGTGGTGGCGCGTGTGGTCCCAGCTACTTGGGGGGCTGAGGTGGGAGGATCACTTGACCCCCAGGAGGTCAACGCTGCAGTGAGCTGAGATTGAGCCACCGCATTTCAGCTTGGGCAACAGAGCAAGACCCTGTCTTAAAACGAAAACATAAAACCATTTTATTTATAGATGCTGAAATTTGAATTTTACCTAATTTTTACATGTCACAAAATAGTATTTTTCTTTTGATTCTTTTTCAGTGATTTAAAATGTAGGGCTGGGCACAGTAGCTCACACCTGTAATCCCAGTGCTTTGGGAAACCAAGGTAGAAGGATCACTTGAGGCCAAGAGTGCAAGACCAGACTGGGCAATATAGTGAGACCCCCCAACTCCAAAAAAATTTAAAAATTGGCTGGGTGAAGTGACAGATGTCTTTAGTCCCGCTTACTCAGAAGGCTGAGGTGGGAGGATAACCAGAGCCCAGGAGTTCAAGGTTACAGTGAACTGTGATCACATCACTGCACTCCAGCCTGGACAACAGAGCGAGACTGTGTCTCTAATAAAAATAAAAACTAAAACCATTTTTAGTTCGAGGCCCATACAAAAGCAGCCAGTGTCAGGCAGGACGGACCCTCTAACAATGCACATGAAACTTTACTTTCTTCTGAACTCACTCTGAGTCAGGCCTGGGAAGACCTTTTAGAGATAAAAACTGCCCTGGTCCCTACGGAATCCAGCTTCTGACACTTGTCTCCATGTTCCTGGGAACTTCAGCCCCTCGGGCCTTCTTGCACTTCTTCCAACAGGCCAAATCCTTCAAACTCAGGGCTTCCAGAGAGTCCTCTCTCTCTCTCTGAACCGGAAGCACCTGCCCATCCACAGGCTGTGTAATCCTGGAATTGTGTTTGTCTTCTTTTCCATGATGCTTCCGGGGCCCAACATAGTGCTTAGCATAGGGCAAGTGCTCAAAAAATGTACAGGAAATTTAACCTCACAACAATCTTTCAAGGTAGTGGCGTATACACCAGTGGGGAAACTGAGGCTCAGAAAGACTAACTTACCCAAGGCCATATTGTATTCTTTTTTGGCAGAAAGGGAGAGACAAGGCCTTGCTCTGTTGCCCAGGTTGGAGTGCAGTGGCACCATCTTGGCTCACTGCAACCTCCGCCTCCCGGGCTCAAGTGATCCTACTGCCTCAGCCTCCCAAGTAGCCACACACATGCGTAAGTTCTGATTGGACTTAACCCCCACAAACCAGGTCCAGGAGGTACTGGTTTTCACTAGAAATGTGAGTGGGCTCTCCTCCAAGGCCCCTTGATATCCTCAGCACCACAATGCCCAGCGAATTTTGTTTATTTTTTGATAGAAATGAAGCCTCACTTTGTTGCCCAAGCTGATCTCCAACTCCTGGACTCAAGCGATCTGCCCGCCTTGGCCTCCCAAAGTGCTGGGATTATGGGCGTGAACCACTGTGCCCAGCCATATTGTATTCTTCAGCACAATGATCTATTGCCCAGGTACTCTGAAAATGTCTTAAATTATGGTGCCACTACCAACTATCTGGTGCCCTTGGGCGAGTCACTCCATCTCTCTGTGCCTCAGTTTGCTCATCAGTAAAATGCGTATGATAGTAATAACTAGGTGTTCTCTATTGAGTTGTTATGAGGATTAAATGAGTTCTAGATCCAAAATGTGTAGAAATGTACCTGACCCAACAACAGTTGTCTATTCAGTTCCCAGCTCTGAAGGAGACAGAGGTCTTAGGTCTGGGCACAAAATGGATTCATCCTTCAGCCCTGGGCCCTGGATTGACACGACCCCTAGAACTCTTTGTGGGCTAGCATTGCCATTCAGCCCTTAGTGCTGAGGATGTCGAGGGGCCTTGGAGGAGAGCTCACTGACATTTCTAGTGAAAACCAGGACCTCTTGGACCTGGCTTCGTGGGGGTTAAGTCCAACCAGAATGTGTTTATTTTCCCCTGTGTCTGGAAGGGCCTCTCTGGTCTCCATGGCAACGCGATTTCCTGTCCTGGTTTTCTCTTGGATGAGATACCTGCTGAATGCAGAGGCGTCTGGGCAAAAGCTTGGGGTGGAGACGGGCTCTGGGGCAGTTCACTTTAACTGCTTCCCCGACGCGAGCTGAGAGGCCGGCCTGGCCGGGGCCCGTGTCACCAGAGCCTTTGTTCACCAAGTCCAGACATCCAATTTAGGATGACATCATGGAATCCAGCCTGGAATCCTTGTTACGCCCCATTTTCTTTCTTTCTTCCTTTCCAAGGGTTTTGTTTCTTCTTGAGGCTGCAGAAACAGAGGCTCACGCACATCCCCAATTTGCTAAGAATATTTCTAAACCCTTCTCATCACAGGCCATCCCCTGTGTCTGGGCGCTTCATAAATAATTATTTACTCATTCTTTCTTTCATTTGTCAGTCATTTGATTCATTCAACAAACATTTGCATAGTAGATTAAGCGCCAAAATGATGCTGGAGCTGAAGAGGCAGAAAACAGATCTGTCTTTTCTCTCAAAGAGATTCTACTTGGTAAATGGAGACAGGCGTGTAAATAACTAAGCACTACACAATAGGATCAGTGCCGTGACAGAGGTCTCTGCAGGGGTGATATGACGTCACCATGGGAAGCCTGATCTCTGCTTCCTGCCTGCATTTGGATTCCCCTCCTAAACCCCATGGCCTTAGGTAAATCTTACCCTGAGCCTCAGTATTCTCATCTGTAAAATGGGGGTAATGATGGCACCTACTTGGATGGTTGGGAGTCTGCATTTGGAGTGGGACAGACATTCAGATTTCAGCTCTACCACTTACTAACTCGTGTCCTTGGGCAAGTTACTTATCCTCTCTGTTAAATGGGGACTGTCCTAGTGCCCACTTCACAGAGCTTTTTGAGGTTTAAATAAGTGAATGCATGCACTTAGAACAATGCTTTTAGACTTGCCTGTCTTAACTACCGCTACCTCAAGGAACCCTGTGAGCCCATAGGAGGGAGATACTAGGTCTCCCTGGGGAATTAGAGGATGGGCCCTACCAGAGGAGGCAGAATCTAGATAATTAGCTACTTACATAGCATCCGTTCAATGTCTACATCTCCCCGACTTGAGTGATGATAGAGATCTTGTCTGCCTCCTTTCTCCATCTTATCTCCACCTCCTAGTAAAGCCCAAGCAGGTGGAACTCAACGGATGTGCGGATGATGAATGACTAAAGGATGAATTCTGGCCTCTTTATCATGGCCCTTAAGGTCTTTCACAATTTGGGTAAGATCCTCTTAGTCTAATTTCTGGAAATTCTTCTTGGCCCTACTGCCTTGGGCTCTAATTGTAACAAACCTTAATAAGCCATGCATGGCCAGGTAAGTGGCTCATGCCTGTAATCCCAACACTTTGAGAGGCCAAAGCAGGAGGATCTCTTGAGTCCAGAAGTTCAACATCAGCCTGAGCAACATAGTGAGACCCCCCCTCCCATCTCTACAAAAATATTTTTAAAATTAGCCGGGTGTAGTGATGTGCACTTGTAGTCCCAGCTAGTCTAGAGCCTGAGGCAGGAAGATCACTTGAGCCCTGGGGAATCCAGGCTGCAATGAGCTATGGTCATGTTACTACACTCCAGTCTGGGTGATAGAGCGAGAGAAAGAGAAGGAGAAGGAGAGGAAAAGGAAGAAGAGAAAAAGAGGAAGAAGAAGAAGAAGGAGAAGAAAAAGGAGAAGGAGAAGGAGAAAGAGAAGGCTATTTCAACTTTCTTGGACATCCTTCTTTTCTTAGCTAGTAGGTGAAACCCTACTCATTCTTGTATTCATATACTCACATTGTATCAAAATAGCAATTGTGATAATTGAAGGGATGCTGTGCAGGCTTCTACAAGCTACACTGTGAATGAGATGGTGTCCTCTCACCAGGACCCTTTCCACCTCCTCTCCACCCTTCTGGAGCCACTTGAGGCATTGACCCTCACCCCCAGGGAAGCAGGAAAAGTGTGGAGCCTGATAGATAAAACCAATTCTATTTCATCCTCCGTGTCAGCGATTGATTCAGAAATCCAGGCTTAAGTCAATGGCATTTGCCTGGAGATAAAGATTGATTTTAAGACTGGGCAATGACCCAACTAGGTCCAGTGAGGTCCAGAGGGAAGTCAGACAAGGGGCTCCTGATCCTTAAGAAGAAACCTCAAGATGCACACATCTCTCCCCTTCCGGACTTCGCTAAGTGTAGAAGTGAGGCCAGCACTGTGGCTGCTTTCTCTCTACCAGCCTAGGAATGCAACCTATATAGGAATGAACCAAGGGAAATGCACCCAGAGCCACTGGGTCAAATGAGACTTGAATTCTGCTCAGAATCAGGACTTTATGGATACAGTGAATTTCCACATTGGTTAAGCCAGTTAGAAGTATGTTTTGGTTTAAAAAAAAAAAATTGTCACGGCCAGGCACAGTGGCTCATGCCTGTAACCCAGCATTCTGGGAGGCCGACGCTGGAGGATCGCTTGAGCCCAGGAGTTCAGGACCGTCATGGTCTGTAATCATGTAACTGCACTCTAGCCTGTGCAACGGAGCCAAGACCCTATCTCTAAAAGACAAAATCAACAAACAAAAAAGAAACACAAACAAACAAAAAGCCGGGAACATCCTAACTATGCTAATTGATATCAACGTAACGAACTATCGTAACTGATATAAACGTGGGAATCTGACCTGGACAGAGGGTTGGCATCCAACCACTTGGAGATAACTAACCATCAAGCCGCAACACAGACACAAACAAGCAAGCAACATAGGTTCTTCCAGAGAAGAGTGACACGATCAGAGCCAACGCTTTAGGAAGAGCCCTCTGGTGGCAGCCAGGAAGGTGAACAGGATTTGAGACCGGAGGCTTGGCCATGCAGCAAGAGGATGTCTGGTATGGACATGGATCAAGGACAGATTGAAGAAGACATTTAGGAGTAGAGGCTGAAATCCACACATTGATGAGAGTTCTTCCTCAGACTCCAAATGTTCTTAGTCCATGAAACCACATGACAGGCCTGGAGAAAATTTAGGAATATTCATTCATTCGTTCATTCATTCATTTATTCATTCATTTATCTATTCAGCACATTTTCACCGAGCTCCTATGTGCTGGCACTGGGCTAGCCACTAGGGATACAGCAATGAACAAGACAGATAAAAATTGCTGCCCTTATAGAGTGCACATTTTAGTGAAGGAACAGACAATAAACAAAATGAATAAGTACACATATAAAGTCAGTTATATGGTGATACACGCTATGAGAAAAAAAGTTTTTTGAGACAGTCTGTTGCCTAGGCTAAAATGCAGCGGGGCAATCATAGCTCACTGAAGGCTCAAACCCCTGGGCACAAGCGATCCTCCTTCCTCAACCTCCCAGTTAGCTGAGACTATAGGCGCCTACCACCATGCCTGGCTAATTTTTAAAAATTTTGTAGAGACTGGGTCTCATTATGTTGCCTAGGCTGGTCTCAAACTCCTAGGCTCAAAGTAAAAAAAAAATTTTTTTTTTTTTGAGATAGGGTCTCATTCTGTCACCCAGGCTGGAGCACATGGCTCACTGAAGTCTCAAACTCCTGGGCTCAAGCGATCTTCTTGTCTCAGCCTCTTGAGTAGCTGAAACTACAGGCACACGCCACCACGCCCAGCTAATTGTTGTTTTATTTGTAGAGATGAGATCTCTCTACGAGCCTAGGAATGCGACCTATATAGGAATGAACCAAGGGAAGTGCAGCCAGAACCACTGGGCCACATCAGACTTGAACTCTACTCAGAATCAGGACTTTATGGATACAGTGAATTTCCACATTGATTAAGCCAGTCAGAGGTATGTTTTGGTTTAAAAAAAAAAATTGCCTCTAAAAATTGCAACTAATGGGATGCCCAGGCTGGTCTCAAACTCCTGACCTTAAGTGATCCTCCCACCTCAGTCTCCCACCATGCTGAGATTACAGGCGTAAGCCACCGTGCCTGGCCAAGAAAAAGAAAATTTTAATGGAAAATGAATAGGAAATAACAAGGAAGGGAAATTATTTAGCCAGAAGTTCCCAGTATATGGTCTTCAAAAGTAGAGTTGTTGTTTTTCTTTTTAATAAAAAGCTTCAAGGGATGGTATCTTTCTGTATTCTATGACAAATCAGATGCACAAAAATGGGTGCCTACTACATGAAAACAAAAAGCATTGTTCCAATCTGTTCACAAGTATTATTTTACTTCATCTCCATTTCATAGATAAAGGAAACAAAAGTCAGTGATGTAAAGAAAGTCACCTAAGATGACACACTCCAGCCTGGGTGATAGAGTGAGACTCCGTCTCAAACTAAACTAAACTAAACTAAAATAAAATAAAATAAAATAATTTTCTAGCAAGTTAACTTACAATTTAAAATAAAGAATGAGTGAATAGGAGAGGAGCAAGGCAACACCAAGTCACGGTGTCCACAAAGTATACTTGGCTTTGCTTTTCGACCTTTGGGTCTCTAACATGGGGTTTCCATGCTACAGGGTTTCTTTTGTACAAGAAAGAGACAGGGAGTCATTTCTCTGAAATCTGGTTGAGTCGTGGCTCTAAGTAGCAAAGATCTTTACCCTTCTTGGTCTATTTCAGGCCTCCAACAAACCTTAGGGAACCTCTGGAGATTGTAATTTTAAAATACAAAAGGGAGGCCGGGAGTGGTGGCTTGCGCCTGTAATCCCAACACTTTGGGAGGCTGAGGTGGGTGGATCACTTGAGGCCAGGAGTTCGAAACCAGCCTGGTCAACATGGTGAAACCCATCTCTACTAAAACTACAAAAACTAGCTGGGTATGGTGGTAGGCACCTGTAGTCCCAGCTACTCAGGAGGCTGAGGCAAGAGAATCACTTGAACCCGGGAGATGGAGATTGCAGTGAGCTGAGATCGCACCACTGCACTCCAGCCTGGGTGACAGTACGAGCCTCCATCTCAAAAAAATAAAATAAAATAAAATAAAATAAAATAAAATAAAATAAAATTAAATTAAATAGAAAAGGGGAGATAAGTAAAATAAAATAGAAAAGAGGTGGCAGTGAGCTGTGACTGTGCCACTGCATTCCCGCCTGGGCGACAGAGCAAGACCCTGTCTTAATTATGTGTGTGTGTGTGTGTGTGTGTGTGTGTGTGTGTGTGTGTATGGTTTCATGCTATACATGTAACTCTGAAATTTACACTCTTTGTCTAAGAGGCAGTCAATTCTAGACATCTAACACCTCACCAGGAGCTGTTCTTAGTGAAAACTACGGGAGGAAAAACAGGTACACTAATATTTATCACAGTTCCTGTAGGCACTAGACACTGCACTAAACTACTTATCACAAATCTCAGAGGTCTCAGATTTGAGCCAAAGTCATATTTACATTCGGGTAAACTGGTAATGTATTCCTTACTGTAGTATACTTAAAATAATAATTTAATAAGCAGAATGATCCTATAAAAAATAATAATAAATACATTCATACTATTAAGATGATGTAGTGAGATATTGACTCATTTTATTTCCAGTGGATTTCCCTCCCCTGCTCTAAGAAGGAAACCAAACTTTGTGTTCTCTCACCAGAAGAGGGTTGCAGTGGCTCACACCTGCAATTCCAGTACTTTGGGAGGCCGAGGTGGGAAGATCGCTTGAGTCCAGGAGTTCAAGACCAGCCTAAGCAAAGTGAGATCCAGTCTCTACAAAAAATAAAAAATTAGGCCAGGCGCAGTAGCTCATGCCTGTAATCCCAGCACTTTGGGAGGCCGAGGCAGGCAGATCACTTGAGGTCAGGAGTTCAAGACCAGCCTGGCCAAGATGGTGAAACCCCATCTCTACTAAAAATATAAAAATTAGCCCAGCATGGTGGTGCACATCTGTAATCCCAGCTACTCGGGAGGCTGAGGCAGGAGAATCGTTTGAATCCGGGAGGCAGAAGTTGCAGTGAGCCAAGATAGCACCACTGCACTCCAGCCTGGGTGACAGAGCAAGACTGCATCTCAAAATACATAAACAAATAAAATATAAAAGTATCCAGGCATGGTGTCATGCACCTGTCATCCTAGCTACTCAGGAGACTGAGATGGAAGGATTGATTGAGCCCAGGAGGTCAAGACAAGCCTGGGCAACATGGCAAAACCCCATCTCTACCAAAAATACAAACATTATCTGGATATGGTAGCATGTGCCTATAGTCCTAGCTACTCAGGGGGCTGAGATGGGAAGATCAGTTGAGCCCAGGATGTCGCGGCTGTAGTGAGCCAAGACCGCCACTGCACTCCAGCGTGGGTGACAGAGTGGAACCCTATCTCGAAAAAATTTTTTAAAAAGAGGGTTGAAGGCCGGGCGCGGTGGCTCAAGCCTGTAATCCCAGCACTTTGGGAGGCCGAGATGGGCGGATCACGAGGTCAGGAGATCGAGACCATCCTGGCTAACACGGTGAAACCCCATCTCTACTAAAAACACAAAAAACTAGCCGGGCGAAGTGGCGGGCGCCTGTAGTCCCCGCTACTCGGGAGGCTGAGGCAGGAGAATGGCGTAAACCCGGGAGGCGGAGCTTGCAGTGAGCTGAGATCCGGCCACTGCACTCCAGCCCGGGCGACAGAGCAAGACTCCGTCTCAAAAAAAAAAAAAAAAAAAAAAAAAAAAAAAATAAAAATAAAAAAAAAAAATAAAAAGAGGGTTGATTAACATGGAAGAAAGCAGAAGTAACCCCGAAAACAACGCTTATTTCTGGCTTTATTTTTCAACATATTATTGTTCTGGGACATATATGGGGTCATCCCCAAGGACAAGAGGAGAAACACAAGTATCTCAAAGGAAGGAAGGGCAGAGCAGTGACAGCCAGGGGGAGCAGAAGAGTCCCCAGGACTAGAAATGGGCCAGAGACTGGCAGACCCCACAAGAATAGAGGATCCACATCTCTCCTCTTATAACACCCTGGGAAAGTGACAGTGCTTTAGAGGGAAAGGACCTCATGGCGGACACTTGGTCTCTTGCCTGAGGCTCCCAGCATAGCCAGGCTCCTGTGTCCGACCCGTAGCACAATAGCAGCCAAGTCCCCTATTTCCAAAAACCCAACACGTGGACACAATGACCCTAACTGCAGTGATCCAAGTATAAGACTAGTGAGCCTTGCTGGGCGCGGTGGCTCACGCTTGTAATCCCAGCACTTTGGGAGGCCGAGGCAGGTGAATCACGAGGTCAGGAGATCGACACCATCCTGACTAACATGATGAAACCTTGTCTCTACTAAAAATACAAAAAATTAGCTGGGTGTGGCAGCATGTGCCTGTAGTCCTAGCTACTCAGGAGGCTGAGGCAGGAGAATCACTTGAACCCGGGAGGCAGAGTTGCAGTGAGCCGAGATCGCGCCACTGCACCACTCCAGCTTGGGTGACAGAGCAAGACTCCGTCTCAAAAAAAAAAAAAAAAAAAAAAAGGCTAGTGAGCCAAGGGAAGCCCAGTCAGGAGGATCCCTTGAGGCCAGGAGCTCGAGATCAGCCTGGGCAATGCAGGAAGACCCTATCTCTACAAAAATGTAAAAATTAGCTGGGTGTGGTGCTGTGCACCTATAACCCCAGCTACATGGGAGGCTGAGGCAGGAGGATCATTTGAGCCCAGGAGGTCAAGCCTGCAGTGAGCTATGATCACACCACTGCACTCCAGCCTGAGCGACAGAGCGAGACCCTCTTAAAACAAATTTGGAATAATTGTGAGCCATCTCTGGGCCACTGCCCTCTGATGGCTGAGCTGAAACTTTCTCCAGACCTGTTGGGCTGTTGGGGCCCCTCAGCTTTAATTTGTTTCAGAAAACCCACATCGGATAATGTGACATTGCTCGCTGGCACTGGAGTGCACTGGGTGGGCCCTGTGCTAAGTTCTTCATGTGCACCATCTCCTTTAATCCCATAATAAAGGTGTTTCTGTTTTCCTCCTCTGGTAGCTGAAGAAACAGAAACTCTGGGAAGTGAGGTCAGGCAGTGAGCCAGTGGTGAAAGGAAATTGTACTCCAAGGGTATGTGATACTGATGGAAGGGTGTGTATAAAATTATCCCAAGTTATGATGGCCACCTGTGTCAGCTATGGTGCCTTCCAGCTGCAAGTCACAGAAGCCCAGTGCATAAAAGCCCAGAAGCTTTTATGTTTTTACTTTGTATACATACATACACACACACACACACACACACACATATATGTATATATATATATATTTTTTTTTTGGAGACAGAGTCTCTCTCTGTCACCCAGGCTGGAGTGCAGTAGCGGGACCTCAGCTCACTGCAACCTCCGCCTCCCAGGTTCAAGTGATTCTCCTGCCTCAGCATCCTGAATAGCTGGGATTACAGGCGTGTGCCACCATGCCTGGCTAATTTTTGTATTTTTAGTAGAGATGGGGTTTCACCATGTTGGTCAGGCTGGTCTCGAACTCCTGACCTCGTGATCTGCCTGCCTCGACCTCTCAAAGTGCTGGGGTTACAGGCGTGAGCCACCCCCGCCTGGCCTTCAAAAGCTTTTACAGCTGTGGCGGTGTTTGTGGACATTCAGCATGGAAAAGCAAGTCTGTTTCACCAGTGTGTCAAGCAAAACACGGGATTGAGTCTTTTCATCCCTGATGATTGATTTGGCCACATCACCATGCCGGAACCAGTCACTAGTTGCCTAGGGAGAAGGAATGCACTGATGGGCTCACCCTCAGTTCTAGGCTCAACCCCCTCGAGCAGGGAATTAATCGGATTCCCCCTAGCATTTGGCCGAGATTCTGTCCCTCAAGATAGGATTACTACGTTATTGACTCAAGAAGGGAACAGCTAATGATGGGGAGAAAAAAATTCCACTGCTCTTTTTATGTGGTTGAAAGTATGAGGGCCGGGCGCAGTGGCTCGCGCCTGTAATCCCAGCACTTTGGGAAGCCGAGGTGGTTGGATCATGAGGTCAGGAGATCGAGACCATCCTGGCTAACATGGTGAAACCTCATCTCTACTGAACATACAAAAAATTAGCCAGACGTGGTGGCGGCGCCTGTAGTCCCAGCTACTCGGGAGGCTGAGGCAGAATAACGTGAACCCAGGAGGCAGAGCTTGCAGTGAGCCGAGATCACGCCACTGCACTCCAGCCTGGGCAACAGAGCGAGACTCCGTCTCAAAAAAAGAAAAGAAAAAAGAAAGTATGAGAACTCCCTGGAAAAGAATTCGTGCTAAAAGGTGCTTGTTCAGCTCAAAGACAGTGGGTCAGAAATGAGGGGTGGCCAGGCAAGGTGACTTACCCCTGTAATCCCAGTACATTGGGAGGCTAAGGTGGGAGGATTGCTTAAGGCCAGGAGTTTGCTACCAGCCTAGGCAACATAGTGAGACTGTCTCTAGAAAAATTTTAAAAATTAGCCACGCATGGTGGCTCACACCTGTGGTTCCAGCTACTCAGAAGGCTGAGGTGGGAGGATTGCTTGAGACTAGGAGGTCAAGGCTGCAGAGAGCTACGATTGCACCACTGCAGTACAGCCTTGGTAACACAGAGAGACCCTGTCTCAAAAAAAAGAGGGAAAGGGAAGGAAAGGAAGGGAAGGGGGAGGGGCAAGAGAAAGGAAGGGAAGGGGGAGAGGGAGGGGGAAGGGAGGGAAGGAGGGTGGGGAGGGTGGAAGGGAAGAGGGGAGGGGGAGGGATGGAGGGAAGAAAGAAGGGCTTTCATATTAGAAGGGCACACTCAGAACTGGCTCTTCCCTTTAGCCATTCCCTTTCTTTTTGCGTTGGTCATGGATGTGATGACCGGAGCCAAAGCAGTCATTTTGTGGCCCAGAATATCACAGAGACACAAGAACTGATAGCATTAAAATGCTGACACCAGCTAGATAGGAGAGATGAGTTCTGTTGTTCCACAGCACTAATGAGTGAATGTGGTTCACTGTAGCTTATTGTATATTTTCAGAAAGCTAGGAGGATTTTGAATGTTCATAACACTGAGGCATGATAGTTTGAGGTGATGAATATGCTAATTTGATCATTGCACATTGTATACACATATTGAAATATCACTGTCTTCTATAAATATGTACGACTATTACATATCAACTAAAAATAAAAGGAAAAAATGCTGAAGCAATGACAGAAACTACCTATGTCTGGGTATCTTTTGATATCTTTCTGTCTAATCCTCTTCTGAATCGTTATGTCTCTTGTGTCTCTCTTCACCTCAGTACAAAGATTGGCGAGAAAAACAAATGTTTACTGTTTAGGTCTTTGTTAAGTAACAATGTAGGCCAGGCACAGTGGCTCACACCTGTAATCCCAGCACTATGGGAGGCCAAGGTGGGCAGACCATTTGAGGCCAGGAGTTCGAGACCAGCCTGGCCAACATGGTAAAACTCTGTCTCTACTAAAAATACAAAAATTTGCTAGGCATGGTGGCATGCACCTGTAGTCGCAGCTACTTGGGAGGCTGAGGTGGAATGATCACTTAAGCCCAGGAGGTGAAGGTTGCAGTGAGCCAAGATAGCACCACTGTACTCCAGCCTGGGCGACAGCGCGAGACCCTGTCTCAAAAACAAGTAAAAATACGGTCCATAAACATTCAATATCAGCATTACCTAGGAGCTTATTAGAAATACAGAATGGGGTGGGGCATGGTGACTCACGCCTGTAATCCCAGCACTTTGGGAGCCTGAAGCAGATCACAAGGTCAAGAGATTGAGACTATCCTGAGCAACATGGTGAAACCCTGTCTCTACTAAAAATACAAAAATTAGCTGCGTGTGGTGGCAGGCACCTGTAATCCCAGCTATTCGGGAGGCTGAGGCAGGAGAATCGCTTGAACCTGGGAGGTAGAGGTTGCAGTGAGCCGAGATCGTGCCATTGCACTCCAGCCTGGTGACAGAGCGAGACTCTGTCTCAAAAAAAAAATGCAGGCCAGGCCCTGTGGTTCATGCCCATAATCCCAGCACTCTGAGGGGCCGAGGCAGGAGGACTACTTGAGCCCAGAAGTTTGAGACCAGCCTAGGCAATATAGTGAGACCCCGACTCTACAAAAAATTTTAAAAGAAAACAAAAAATGCAGAATCTCAGGCCTGCCCCAGATTCCAAATCAGAATCTACAAGGTCCTCAATGGATTCACAAGCACATTCATGTGGAAGAAGCGGTGGTTTGGGTATTACAGGAGTGTGGTTGAATGCAGTCCAAGCAATATACATAGGCTACCTGAACTCCCCAAGATTGGATTAAATGCCATTTGAGGCACCAGCAGTAGTGGGAAATGATCATAGGCAGTTGGAGTGAGAGACAAGGAACACGGCACAGTAGCCAGGAAGACTGGTATGTGGTGCACTTGGAGATATACTAAACGCCCGTACATTCTTTACTGTGTTCCAGGCACCATTACCAGCACTGTGCAAATATTAGCACATTTAGTCTCTTTGGCAGCCTTAGGAATCATTTCACAGGTGCATAAACTGAGGCGTGGATAGAGTAAGTCACAAAGCTGGTAAGTGCCGAGCCAAGATTGAAACCTATGCCATCTATTTCCAGAGCCTGTGCTCCCTTCCCGGAGGTTTCCCCAGGGTCTTTGGGGAAGTGTTTTTGTTTTTGTTTTTGTTTTTGTTGTTCTGTTTTTTGTTTTGTTTTGTTTTTTTGAGTCAGAGTCTTGCTCTGTTGCCAGGCGCAGTGGCGTGATCTCAGCTCATTGCAACCTCTGCCCGCTGGGTTCAAACGATTCTGCCTCAGCCTCCCAAGTAGCTGGAATTATGGGCATGTGCCATCACACCTGGCTACTTTTGTATTTTTAGTAGAGATGAGGTTTCACTATCTTGGCCAGGCTGGTCTTGAATTCCTGACCTCAGGTGATCTGCCGACCTTGGCCTCCCAAAGTGCTGGGATTACAGGGGTGAGCCACCACTCCTGGCCCTCTGGGGAGAATTTTAAGGGAGCTGAAGAACCTACAGAGAGGTATTGAATTGATAACCGTTTCATGTTTCTGTTTTTTACCCACCTAGTCAGTGTGATTTGGGAAGCATGGGTTAAACATTCATTATCTCATTTAATCTTTAAAACTTCATTCCATCAAATCATATCTGTTGAGCACCAGTGTGTGTGTGCCATGAACTGGGGATACACTGATGAACTAGGTCCTGCTCGTGCCTCCACAGACTTAGTGAGGAGAGCGACAGGCAAAGAATTCTCACGTGGTATGAAAGTGGGCAGCTATGGGAGCCCAGAAGAGAGACAATCAATCCAGAAGGACTTTCAGGAGGAAGAAAAGAGCCAGACAAGACCAAAAGGATGACTAGGAGATATTCAGGCAAAGCTGGGTTGAGTAAAATGTGCTCTTAGACCAGGCACGATGTCTCACACCTGTAATCCCGGCAGTTTGGGAGGCCAAGGTGGGAGAATTGCTTGAGGCCAGGAGTACCAGACAAGCCTGGGCAACACAGTGAGATCCCGTTTCTACAAAAAAATTTTAAAAATGGGCTGGGCATAGTGGAGTGCACCTGTCATCCCAGATACTTGAGAGGCTGAGGTGGGAGAATCACCTGAGGCTAGGATTCCAAGGCTGCAGTGAGCTGTGATTGCACCACTGCACTCCAGCCCAGGCAACAGAATGGAATCCTGTCTCTATCAAAAAAAAAAAGCTTCTGAGAAGATAACAAATACAGAAGCCCAGAGATGGACAAGACAGCACTGAGCTGAAGGGCCACAGATAACATTTCTTCAACAGTCAACCCTGAGGAGTTGAGGGGTAAGAATTATTAATTTCCATTTTACAGATGTGGACACTGAAGCTCTAAGAGGCTCAGCAATGTGCCAAGTGCTAGTGTTACACAGCAAATGAGTAGAAGAGACAGGCTTTAAATCTAGCCCTGATGCCAAAGGCTATGTTCCTTCCACCACGTTTGATCTGCCCCTTCCAGAATCAGGGACCCTGTGGTTCCAGGTGCCCAGAGTTTTTGACCCACAGTAACTCTAGTATCTGGTAATACCTCGGATCAAAATGTGCCCCAGAGGCTGGTTGAGGTGACTCATACCTGTCATCTTAGCACTTTGGGAAACTGAGATGGGAGGATCACTCAAAGGCCAGGAGTTCGAGACCAGCCTGGGCAACATAGTGAGACTCTATGTCTGAATTTCTTTTTCTTTCTTTCTTTTTTTTTTTGAGACGGAGTCTCACTCTGCACTCTGGAGTGCAGTGGTGCAATCTTGGCTTACTGCAATCTCTGCTTCCCGAGTTCCAGCGATTCTCCTGCCTCAGCTTCCCAAGTAGAGGGGACTACAGACGCATGCCACCATGCCCAGCTAATTTGTGTATTTTTAGTAGAGACAGGTTTCACCATGTTGACCAGGCTGGTCTTGAACTCCTAACCTCAGATGAGCCTCCCCCCTCGATCTCTCAAAGTTTTGGGATTATAGGCATGAGCCACTGTGCCCAGCCTATGTCTGAATATTAAATAAATAAGTAAATGGTGCTCCATGGGGTTCCCTCATACTTTTCTCTTTCTCTTGCTGCACCCCTGAACCCTAATGACCTATGGATCTTTGGGGTAGAGGTGCCATATTGGCTGTGCTCAGTAACTAGGCTCAAAATGCCTGACAGCTGTGCCTGTCTGGCTGTCTTAGCCAGTGAGATGCTGTCCTTAGGCAATAGCCTACCTGTGTGTTTCAGCCCATCCCTGACCCCACAGCTGTAGACGTTCTCCACTAGCCAACAGATTGAACATCTTTTCTCTCGCTTCTTTATAGCAAACCACCGGTCCCCTGCCACCCCTTGTTCTGCCATGCCCACCACGTGGTCTGACGCATTCACAGACAGGTTTCTCTCACTCTTTGGATTTGTCTGTCACTGACCCAATGCAATGAGGCTGCCAAATGTGCTCTGGTTATCCCAGGCTGAATTAATGAGAGTATAGGGCCCAGAACCGGGGAGGTGGACTTGGGTCAGTCCTCACCAGGGAAGAACATTCAGTTCTGGGAGGAAGGGTGCCAAAAGGCAGTTAAGTTCAGAGGCACTTATCCAGAGAGCACGAGGCTCAAAGCCAAAATGTATGAGTAACATTGAAAGAATTGGGGTTATGTGGACTGAAGCAGAGATGACTCAGGCGGAGACTGTTCCCAAATGAGGCTGTAGGAGACTGCAGGAGGAGCTTCAGGAGCTGGGGCTCACTGCCACTCAGAATTCACTCCTCTACTGGCATCTGGTTCTTCAATGCTCCCAAGCGTCTCTGAGTCTGAGTTCCTTCTCCCACCCAACTTACTTTTTTTTTTTTTTTGAGACAGTCTCGCTCTGTCGCTCAGGCTGGAGTACATTGGCCACGATCTCAGCTCACTACAACCTCCACCTTCTGGGTTCAAGCGATTCTCCTGCCTCAACCTCCTGAGTAGCTGGGACTACAGGCGCATCCCACCATGACCAGCTAATTTTTGTATTTTTAATAGAGATAGGGTTTCACCGTGTTGGTCATGCCAGTCTGGAACTCCTGACCTCAGGCGATCTGCCCGTCTCAGACTCCCAAAGTACTGGGATTCCAGGCGTGAGCCACAGTGCCCAGTCACTTACTAACTTTTCTAACCTCCTGGTTTCTGGAACCCATGGCCCTGCTACCCCTTCTGTCCTTTTCACAAGTGATTCTGCCTCTTTCCTCAGCAAATTGAGGCCAGTAAGAAAAATATTCTCTGCACCATCCATTAATTGGTATCTGAACCCATCTTTTCCTCCTTCCTTCTGGTCTTATGGAAGAGAGACTGGACTCCTTCCAAGGTTAATTCTTCCACATGGACTTTGGAGTCCATCCATCAACTTTGTTCCTATTTCTTCCACATCTCACACTCCTATTAAGAAGCCCAAGTCTTTCCTATAGTAAAAAAACCCAACAAGCCTCTCAAAAACCCCACTGATTGCCTCTTCTATATGTAGGGACCATGTGTCTTCTCTTTCACATTTCACATGTAAACTTTTTTTTTTTTTTTTTTTTTTTTTGAGGCAGGGTCCACATTTCACATGTACAGTCTATTTTTTTTTTTTTTTTTTTTTTTTTTTTTTTTTTTTTTTTTGAGGCAGGGTCTCGCTCTGTCACCCAGGCTGGAGTGCAGTGGCGCAATCTTTCCTCACTGCAGCCTCTGCCTCTGGAGCTCAAGTGATCTTCCCAGTTCAGCCTCCCAAGTAGCTGGGACTTCAGGCACGTGCCACCATGCCCAGCTAATTTTTGTATTTATTGTAGAGATGAGATCTTGCCATGTTGCCTAGGCTTGTCTTGAACTCCTGGGCTAAAGCAAGTCACTCACTTCAGCCTCCCAAAGTGCTAGGATTACAGGCATGAGCCACCATGCCTGGCTCTATCAAATCTTCAAAGCTTATCATAGTATACCAATGCTATTTAAGCTATTGCAGATTAGATTGGACCATATGAAATTGTCGTTTTTTCAGTAACAGCTTTTTGGAGACATAATTCACATACCCTACAATTCACACACTTAAAGTATACAATTTGGCTGGACACGGTGGCATCTCTTGAAACCAGGAGTTCGAGGCTGCAGTGAGCTACGATCATCCCACTGCACTTTAGCCCAGGTGACAGAGCAAGATGCTAACTCTAAAAAAATAAAGCACACAATTCATTGGTGTTTAATACATTCACAGAGTTGTACAACCATCACCACAATCAATTTTAGAATATTTTAGTCATCCCCTAAAAAGCCCACATTCTTTTTTTTTTTTTTTTGAGACGGAGTCTCGCTTTGTCGCCCAGGCTGGAGTGCAGTGGCGCGATCTCGGCTCACTGCAAGCTCTGCCTTCCGGGTTCACTCCATTCTCCTGCCTCAGCCTCCAGAGTAGCTGGGACTATAGGCATGCACCACCACGCCTGGCTAATTTTTTGTATTTTTAGTAGAGACGGGGTTTCACCGTGTTAGCCAGGATGGTCTCGATCTCCTGACCTCGTGATCCGCCCGCCTCAGCCTCCCAAAGTGCTGGGATTACAAGCATGAGCCACTGCGCCCGGCAAAGCCCACATTCTTTAACTATCACCCCCATCTCCAGATCACTCACTCCCGGCCCTCAGTAACCACTAATCTACTTCCTCTCTCTATGGCTTTACCTATTCTAGACATTTCATATAAATGGAATGACATTATATGTTGTTCTTTGTGTCTGATTTCTTTCACTTACCTTAATGTTTTCAAGGGCCATCCATGTCATAGCATGTGTCAGTATTCAACTCCTTTTTATGCCACATATTAGTCCATTGAATGGATGTGCTAAATTTCATTAGCTAGATATGGTGGTGCACATCTGTAGTCTGCTACTCAGGAGGCTGAGGTAAGAGGATCACTTGAGCCCAGGAGGTTGAGACCAGCCTAGGCAATATAGTAAGATCCCATCTCAAAAAATAAATTAATATATAAAAACAAACATCATCTCTGGAGAGACAATTCCAATGAAAAAATAAATTTTATTTATACCTTCATTCGTTGATGGACATTTGAGTTACTTCTACTTTTTCACTATTATGAATAAAACTGTTATAAGCATTTACATGCAAGTTTTTTGTGTGTATATACGCTTTCATGTCTCTTGGGTGTACACCTAGATTTAGAGTTGATGGGTCATATGTAAATTCTATGTTAAAAAAATTTTTTTGACCGGGCGTGGTGGCTCACACCTGTAATCCCAGCACTTTGGGAGGCCAAGGGCAGATCACCTGAGGTCAGGAGTTCAAGACCAGCCTGGGCATCATGGCGAAACCCCACCTCTATAAAAGACAGAAAGATCAACTGGGCGTGGTGATGCATACTTGTAGTCCCAGCTACTTGGGAGGCTGAGGCAGGAGGATCACTTGAGCCCAGGAGGTCAAACCTGCAGTGAAATGTGTTCACACCACTGGACCCAGACTGAGTGACAGCATGACACCGTGTATCCAAAAAAAAAAAAAATTTTTTGGAGACAGAGTCTCACTCTGTTGCCCAGGCTGAAGTGCAGTGGCACAATCTCAGCTCACTATAACCTTCGCCTCCTGGGTTCAAGCAATTCTCCTCGGTCTCCAGCTACTCAGTCTCCAAGTAGCTGGGATTACAGGTGTGCACCACCGCACCTGGCTAATTTTTGTATTTGGTAGACACTGGTGGGGGGAGGGAGGGCATTGCATGTGTGTATTCATATTTTTTAACGTAAATTGTGACATTATTCTGTGACATATTTCAGTGAAATAAAATGCTTTTGAAAATTATATCATTAAGGCCGGGCATGGTGACTCACGCCTATAATCCAGCACTTTGGGAGGCCAAGGTGGGCAGATCACCTGCAGTCAGCCTGACCAACATGGTGAAACCCCATCTCTACTAAAAATACAAAAAGTAGCTGGGTGTGGTGGTACACACCTGTAATCCCAGCTACTCAGAAGGTTGAGGCAGGAGAATCGCTTGAACCTGGGAGGTGGAGGTTGCAGTGAGCCGAGATCACACCACGGCACTCCAGCCTGGGTGACAGAAGAAGACTCCGTCTCAAAAAAAAAAAAAAGAAAGAAAGAAAAAGAAAATTATGACATTGAGTATAAGGGGCTATATTATTTATGTACTCACTTTTGTAGCAAACCCCCCAGTTGTGCACTTTTCTGGGTGCATGTAATACTTTCACAAGCAAATAAATACCTTTATTTAAAACAATAATAACAGAAAATCTCAGCACACTAGGGCTGGGACAGGTGGTTCACACCTGTCCCAGCACTTTGGGAGGCTGAGGCAAGAGGATCACTTGAGGCCAGGAGTTTAAGACCAGCATGAGCAACATAACGAGACCCCGTCTCTCTACAAAAAAATTTAAAATGAACTTAAATTTTTTTTAATTTTTAAAAAGCTTAGCACAAGTGGAGTCATTCTAGAAAGGTGATGCTAATGATTAGTACTTACATAGCATTTACTATGAACCAAGCACTGTTCAAAACACCTTATTTACATTTATTCACTTAAATCCAGAAACAACCCCTTGAGTTAGATGCTATTATTAATTTTGTTTTACAGAGGAAGCAACCAAGGCACAGAGAGGCCAAGAAACTTGCCCAGATCACACAGTTAATGCATGGCACATCTAGAATTTCTAGAGTCTAGAACCAGCCAGGATGGCCTCTCAAACTCTGTCTTATACAGACTATCTATTGACATTCAGTGAATTCTTTTTCTGTCACCCAGGCTGGAGTGCAGTGGTACGATCTCAGCTCACTGCAGTCTCCAATTCCCGGGTTTCAGTGATTCTCCTGCCTCAGCCTCCCGAGTGTCTGGGATTACAGGCACATGCCAGCATGCCCAACTAATTTTTGTATTTTTAGTAGAGATGGGGTTTCACCATGTTGGCCAGGCTGGTCTCGAACTCCCGACCTCTGGTGATCCACCCACCTCGGCCTCCCAAAGTGCTGGGATTATAGGCATGAGTCACCACACCCAGTCTTAGGTGAATTCTGAATACTGGTTAAATGAGAATAACTACATGACCTTTCTTAGAGACTACAAGAATATTTAACAAAATTCAGTATCCAGTACTGATATGATAAAAACATATTTAAGTTAAAAAACAGCGTCTTATTTAATGTTGCACACTAGAAGCATTTTCCATAAAAGTCAGGAACAAAGTAAGAGCAATAATATTTCCGCTGTTATTTAATATTATTCTAGGTATATAAAGATAAAAAATACGAATTTTAAGAATTACAAAGTGGAGACAACATAATGACTATTTGCAGGTAATATGATTGCATATCTAGCCAATCCAAGAGTACTCCTGGAAAGTCTCGTAAATAATGAGTTAAGTCAATAACGTAGTTGGTTACACAATCAACAGCACTTCTCTGTTTCAGGAAAAAAGCTAGGAAACAAAATGGAAGAAAACCTTGTACTTAAAATAGCACCAACGCCCACACTTACGACATCAGCAACAAAACAAAAACGTAGGAAAATGAAAGAAGAAATAAATGAAAATACACTTTGTTCATCAATTAGAAGGTTTCATGATGTAAAGATGCATATTCTCCCTAAATTAAACTTAACCTTTAATTTTAGATCAATAAAAATACATAATGAGGTTTTTTTGGAAGTAGACTCATTGAGTCTAAAGTTCAAATGGAAAAATAAACAAGCGAGGCTAGCCAGGAAAATTTTGAAAAAGGAAAGTAATAAAAAAAGAATTAACCCTCCTAGGCACTGAAGCACATTATAAAGTTACATTTATATTTTCAAAAGTTTGGTACTTGGCCAGGCGTAGTGGCTCACGCCTGTAATCCCAGCACTTTGGGAGGCTGAGGAAGGTGGATCACGAGGTCATGAGGTCGAGACTATCCTGGCCAACACGGTGAAATCCCATCTCTACTAAAAATACAAAAAATTAGCAAGGCGTGGTGGCAGGTGCCTGGAGTCCCAGCTACTCGGGAGGCTGAGGCAGGAGAATGGCGTGAACCTGGGAGGCGGAGCTTGCAGTGAGCTGACATCGCGTTACTGCACTCCAGCCTGGGCGACAGAGCGAGACTCCGTCTCAAAAAAAAAAAAAAAAAAAAAAAAAGTTTGGTACTTGTGCATGAAAAGAAAAGCAGATTAATGAAGCAGACTAGAATCTAGAAATAGACCCAAATACAGTTGAGAAGCTACTAAATGGTCAGAGAGAAAAAAATAAAATTAGGCAGTGCAGTAATTGCTGTTAGAGTAGTTGGCTAGAGCTGGATGCCTACCTAATTCCTTACACCAGATAAATTCCAGACAGATAAACAATTTATTTTTTTATTTATTTACTTATTTTTATTTATTTATTTTTAGACAAGGTTACTCTGTCACCCAGGCTGGAGTGCAGTAGCATGATCTCAACTCATTGCAATCTTTGTCTCCAGGATGCAAGCCTCACCGTGCTGAGTAGGTAGGACCACAGGTGCATGCCACCCACTTGGCTAATTTTTGTATATAATTTTGTTAATTTTTAGTAGAGACAGGGTTTCAACATGTTGGCCAGGCAGGTCTTGAACTCCTGACCTCAAGTGATCCACCTGCTTTGGCCCCCCAAAGTGCTAGGATTACAGGTATGTGCCACCACCGCACCCGGCCAGATAAACAATTTAAATGTAAATAAATAAAACAGGATGAAAGGGGAACATGAACGCGCACGCGCACGCGCGCGCGCACACACACACACACACACATCTTAAATAAAAGAAAATCTTTCTAAGCAAGACACAAAACTCAGATGCTAAAAAGAAAAAATTGGCTCCATAAGATTCGAAATAGCTGCACAGTATAAAAATACCATAAGCTAAATTAAAATGTAGGTAACAAGTTAGGAGAAATGTTTTTATGATTCATCCAACAGGCGAAGAATAAATGTTCTTAATATACAAAGAGCTCTTATAATTAAAAAGAAAAACTATGAATAGTTTTTAAATTGGTTAAAGAATGATGTAGCTCACACAAAAAAATATAAATTGCTCATAAATACATAAAAACACACAAAAAATTTCTCAACCTTACTAGTGACTAAAGACATACAAATTAAAGTGAGATAATAAGTTGGCAAAGAGAGTGTTAAATAATGGCCACAATGGGCCCACGCAGTGGCTTTCGCCTGTAATCCCAGCACTCTGAGAGGCCAAGGTGGGTAGATGGCTTAAGGCCAGGAGTTCGAGACCAGCCTGGCCAACATGACGAAACCTTTTCTCTACAAAAAAATACAAAAATTAGCCCAGCATAGTGACACGTGCCTGTAATCCCAGCTACTCAGGAGGCTGAGGTGGGAGGACTGCTTGAGTCTGGGAGGTGGAGATTGTAGTGAGCCAAGATCGTGCCACTGCACTGCAGCCTGGGTGACCAAGTGAGACTCCGCAGAAAAAAAAAAAAAAAAAGAAAAAAAAAAACACAATGAGAGTGGAGCAAGCAGGTGCTTTCATAAATTGCTGGTGAGGATGAAAACTGACATGCTCTTTGTTTTTGTTTGTTTGTTTTTGGGGGTTTTGGGTTCCTGTAACTTTTTTCAACAGTTTTTGGGGTACAGGTGGTTTTTGGTTACACAGATGAGTTCTTTAATGGTGAATTCTGCAACTTTGGTGCACCCGTCACCCTAGCAGTGCACAGTGTACACAGTCCCCAATATGTAGTCTTATCTCTCACCCACCTTCCAACCTCCCCCTTCGAGTCCCCACAGTCCATTATATGGCTCTGTATGTTTTTGCGTCCTCATAGCTTAGCTCCCATTTATAATTGAGAACATACAGCATTTGGTTTTCCATTTCTGACTTTCTTCACTTAGAATAATGGCCTTCAGTTCCATCCAAGTTGCTGCAAAAGACAGTATTTTGTTTCTCTTCATGGCTCAGTAGTATTCCATGATACCCATATGCCATATTTTCTTTATCCACTCATTGGTCAGTGGGCACTTAGGTTAGTTCCATATCCTTGCAACTGTGAATTGTGCTGCAATAAACATAAGCGTGCATGTGTCGGCTGGGCACACCTGTAATCCCAGCACTTTGGGAGGCTGAGGCGGGCAATCACCTGAGGTCAGGAGTTCGAGACCAGCCTGACCAACATGGAGAAACCCCATCTCTACTAAAAATATAACGATTAGCTGGGCATGGTGGTGTATGCCTGTAATCCCAGCTACTCAGGAGGCTGAGGCAGGAGAATCGCTTGAACCTGGAAGGTGGAGGTTGCAGTGAGCCGAGATTGCACCATTGCACTCCAGCCTGGGCAAGAAGAGCGAAACTCTGTCTCAAAAAAAAAAAAAAAAAAAAAAAAGTGTGCATGTGCCTTTTTCATATAATGACTTCTTTTCTTTTGGGTGGATATCCGGTATTGAGATTGCTGGATTAAATGGTCAATCTGCTTTTACTTCTAATTTAAGGAATCGCCATACTGTTTTTCATTGTGGTTTTACTAATTTACATTCTCACCAGCAGTGACGCACTCTATTTGAAAGGCAAATTAACATTTTTAATCACATTTTAAAATGTTCATTGAGTTTCAGGTCAAGGTTAAGTGAGGAAAAATAAATAAAATGTTTATGTTGGCCGGGCCTGGCGGCTCACACTGTAATCTTAGCACTTTGGGAGGCTGAGGCAGGCGGATCACTTAGAGGCCAGGAGTTCCAGTCCAGCCTGGGCAACATAGAAAGACCCCATCTCTACCAAAAATACAAAAATTAGCTGGACATGGTGGCACAAGCCTGTAGTCCCTGCTATGCGGGAGGCGGAGGCAGGAGGATCACTTAAACACAGGAGGTTGAGCCTGCAGTGAGCTATGATTGCACTGTTGCACACCAGCCTGGACAATAGAGCGAGACCTTGTCTCAAAAAAAAAAAAAAGTTTATATTCTTTGACCCAGCTATTCCACTTCTATGAATCTCTGCCACAGGTGTCTTAAATACATGAACAAAGGCATACATTTTTTTAAAAAATTGTAAATATGCTGGGCGTGGTGGCTCACACCTGTAATCCCAGCACTTTGGGAGTCCGAGGCAGGCGGATCACCTAAGGTCAGGGGTTCAAGACCAGCTTGACCAATATGGAAAAACCCTGTCTCTACTAAAAATACAAAATTAGCCGGGTGCAGTAGCGCATGCCTGTAATTCCAGCTACTCGGGAGGCTGAGTCAAGAGAATCGCTTGAACCGAGGAGGTGGAGGTTGCAGTGAGCTGAGGTCGCGACATTGCACTCCAGCCTGGGTAACAAGAGCGAAACTTCATCTCAAAAAAAAAAAAAAAAAAAAAAATTGTAAACACAAACTAACAAGAAAGTTCAAAGCACAGAAAAAAATAACTTTTTTCCTCAACAAAATAAGAGCTCATTGTCGGCTAGGCAAGGCATGGTAGCTCACACCTGTAGTCCCAGCACTTTGGGAGGCTGAGGCAGGAGGATCACTGGAGCCCAGGAGTTCAAGACCAGCCTGGCAACATAGAAAGGTGCCCTCCCTAATAGAAAAATTGGGCCAGGCACGGTGGCTCAAGCCTGTAATCCCAGCACTTTGGGAGGCCGAGGCGGGCAGATCACGAGGTCAGGAGATGAAGACCATCCTGGCTAACACAGTGAAACCCCGTCTCTACTAAAAAATACAAAAAACTAGCCGGGCGAGGTGGCGGGCACCTGTAGTCCCAGCTACTTGGGAGGTTGGGGCAGGAGAATGGCGTAAACCTGGGAGGCGGAGCTTGCAGTGAGCTGAGATCTGGCCACTGCACTCTAGCCTGGGTGACAGAGCGAGACTCTGTCTCAAAAAAAAAAGGAAAAAAAAGAAAAATTGGCTAGATATCGTGGTGCACGCCTGTAGTCCTGCAGTGTAGTTTGTGTGAGATTTCTTCATCTTTGACAAGAATGGCACAGGGCTAATGCTGTGCTCTTCTTATTGCGTCCTACTAAGCAGTGCTAGATTTCATTTGTTTTAGTCCTGATGACATTCGCTTTGATCACTCATTAAGGTGGTATCTGTTTTTCCCTTTTAATTTGGAAGCATTTTGTGGGAGGTGTTTTGAAATCACATAAATATTTTTGCTTCTCATCAAACTTTTTTTTTTTTTTTTTGAGATGAAGTCTCACTCTGTCGCCCAGGCTGGTGCAATCTCAGTTCACTACAACCTCCGCATCCCAGGTTCAAGAGATTCTCATGCCTCAGCCTGCTGAGTAGCTGAGATTACAGGCGCCCACCACCATGCCCGGCTAATTTTTTTCTTTTTCTTTGATGGAGTCTCGCTCTGCCGCCCAGGCTGGAGTGTAGTGGTGTGATCTCGGCTCACTGCAACCTCCACCTCCCGGGTTCAAGGGATTCTCCTGCTTTAGCCTCCCGAGTAGCTGGGACTACAGGCATGTGCCACCACACCCAGCTAATTTTTTGTATTTTTAGTAGAGACTGGGTTTCACTGTGTTAGCCAGGATGGTCTCAATCTCCTGACCTCGTGATCCTGCCTGCCTCGGCCTCCCAAACTGCTGGGATTACAGGCGCAAGCCACTGCACAAGGCCAAACTTTTGTATTTTTAGTAGAGGTAGGGTTTCACCTGGTTGGCCAGGCTGGTCTCGAACTCCTGACCTCAAATGATCCCCACGCCTCGGCCTCCCAAATTACTGGGATTACAGGCATGAGCCACCTCACCTGGCCCTCATCAGACTTTTTTTGAAACAGCTTTATTGATTCACATATTTAAAGTGTGTAATTTAATAAGTTTCGACATACATAGAGAGAGCTGTGAAACCATCGTCACAATAAAGAAAACAAACATATCCATCATCCCCAAAAGTATTTTCCTCTCTTTTTGTAATCTTTTCCTCTCGCCCTTCCCCTGCAATCTCCCCATCCCCAGGCACCACTGACATTCTTTCTATGACTACAGAATAATTTGCATTTTCTAGACTTTTGTATACATTGAATCATGCAATCCATCCTTTTGGGGGAGTCTGAGTTCCTTCTCTCAGTATTATTATTTTGAAATTCATCCATGTCATGTATTTAAATAGTTCATTTTTTATTGCTGAGTAGTATTCCATTACATGAACCTTTCATTTTATGTGACTTAGTTGACTTTAAACTAACATTCTGGCTATTGTTGTCTGTTTGTCCCATTTGTTCTTCATTTCTATTTTTCTTTTTTTGTTTCTGCATACTTTTCATTTTATTTTATTTTATAATTTTTAAAAATAGAGATGGGATCACACTATATTGCCCAGGCTGGTCTCAAACTCCTGGGCTCAAGCAATCCTCCTGCCTCAGCCTCCCAAATTGCTGGGATTGCAGGGATGAGCTGCTACACCTGGCTTCTTTCTTAATATTTTTAGTCGAGTAATTTTTATGATTCAATTTTATTCCTTTGACGAGTGCCAAGACCATTCAATGGGGGGGAAAAAATCTCAACAAATGGTCCTGCAAAAACTAAATATCCACATGCAGAAGAATGAAGTTGGATCCTTAGCTAATACCATTTTATTCCTTTGTTAGTTTATTAACTGTAACTTTTTTTGTTTTTAAGAGAGACTGGGTGTTCCTCTGTCTTCAAGGCTGAAGTGCAAGTAGCATGATCACAGCCCACTGCAACGTCAAGCAATCCTGGGCTCAAGCAATCCTCCTGCCTCAGCCTCCCAAAGGGCTGGGATTGCAGGCATGAGTCACTGCACCCAGCAGCTGTAATTCATATTGTGTTATTTTGCTGGTTGTGGTGGGGTTTATATATACATTCTTAGCTTATCATAGTCTACTCTTAAACAATAGCATACCCCTTGGTAAACAGATCATATGACAAGATTTCCATTTCTCTCATTCTAGTTTTTGTGCTGTTACTATCTTACATTTTAACTCTGTATATGTTGTAAACTCCTCAGTACATTTGTATTATTTTTGTTAAAACAGCCAATTCTCTTTAATGACATTTAGATAATAAGAAAAATGTTTCATATTTACCTGTGTAGATAACATTCTTTCATGTATACCTAGATTTCCAACTCATATCGTTTTCCTTCTCTCTGAAGAAGTTCATTTTACCTTTATTGTTGGTAATACAATCTGCTGGTGATCGTTTCTTCAGATTCTCTATGCTTGAAGAATCTTTATTTTTATTCTGTTTTATTTTGTTTCAAGAAAGGGTCTCACTCTGTCACCCAGGCTAGAGTGCAGTGGCACAAACATGGCTCACTGCAGCCTCAATCTCCTGGGCTCAAGGGCTCCTCCCAGCTCAGCCTCTTGAGAAGTTGGGGTCACAGTCATGTGCCACCGTGTGTGTGTGTGTGTGTGTGTGTGTGTGTGTGTGTGTAGAGGTGAGGTTCTCGTTATGTTGCCCAGGCTGGTCTTGAACTCCTGGGTTTGAGCAATGCTCCCATTTCAGCCTCCCAAAGAGTTGGGATTACAGGTGTAAGCCACTGTGCCAGCCCAAGAGTCTATGTTTCAATTTCAATTTTGAAAGTACTTTTGCAGGTAATAAAATATCTCAACTGGGCACAGTGGCTCATGCCTGTAGTCTCAGCACTTTGGGAGGCCGAGGTGGCTGGATCACTTGAGGCCAGAAGTTCGAGACCAGCCTGGGCAACATGGCAAAACCCTGTCTCTACTAAAAATACAAAAATTAGCTGAGCGTCGTGGCAGGTGCCTGTAGTACCAGCTACTCGGATGGCTGAAGCACAAGAATCACTTGAACCTGGGAGGCGGAGGTTGCAGTGAGCAGCGATCATGCCACTGCACTCTAGCCTGGGTGACAAAGTGAGACTCTGTCTAAAATATATATATATATATATATACACACACACACACACACACATGTTACCTTTTTTTTCTTTTAATGCTTGAAATATGTTGCTGTACTGTTTACTCACTTGCAGTGTTTCTAATGGGAAGTCTGCTGTCATCCTTACCTTTACTTTTTGGTCTATAACATGCCTTGTCTCTGGCTACTTTTAAGATTTTCTCTTAATCACTGTTTTTATTTTAGTTTAGTTTAGTTTCGCTTTATTTTATTTTTTTGAGACAGAGTCTCACTCTGTCACCCAGGTTGGAGTGCCGTGGCATGATCTCGGCTTACTGCAACCTCTGCCTCCCAGGTTCAAGCAATTCTTCTGCCTCAGCCTCCTGAGTAGCTGGGACTACAGGTGTGTGCTACAACTCCTGGCTAATGTTTGTATTTTTAGTAGAGACGGGATTTTGCCATGCTGGCCAGGCTGCTCTTGAACTCCTGACCTCAGGTGATCCGCCCACCTCAGCCTCCCAAAGTGCTGGGATTACAGGCATGAGCCAGTGCAGTCAGTCATTAATCATTGTTTTTAAACGATTCAATTATTATGTGCCTTGGTGTCATTTTCTTCACATTGTGTGGGTATGTGTGTATCCGTTTGGGGCTTGCTGACATTGTTGGATCTGTGGTTTATAGTTTTCATGAAACTTGGAGAAAATTGCACTATTGTTTCTTTAAATTCTTCTTCTAGTCCCTTGTTCTCTCATTTAGGGTCGCCTATAACCCACATAAGCTGTTCCACAGCTCACTGGTAATCTGTTCATTTCGTGTTGTGTCTTTTTTCCCTATCTTCTTCGCTTTAGATAGTTTCTTCTGCTATGTCATCAGATTCACAGATCTTTTCTTCTTCAGTGCCTGATTTGCTGTTAATCTTTTTTTTTTTTTTTGAGACGGAGTCTCGCTCTGTTGCCCATACTGGAGTGCAGTGGTGCAATCTCAGCTCACTACAAGCTCCGCCTCCCGGGCTCACGCCATTCTCTTGCCTCAGCCTCCCGAGTAGATGGGACTACAGGCTCCCACCACCATGCCTGGCTAATTCTTTTGTATTTTTAGTAAAGACAGGGTTTCACCGTGTTAGCCAGGATGGTCTCGATCTCCTGACCTCGTGATCCACCTGCCTCAGCCTCCCAAAGTGCTGGGATTATAGGCGTGAGCCACCATGCCCGGCCTGCTGTTAATCTTATCCAATTCTGTGCTTTTTTCCTCTCAGACATTGTAGTTTTTACCTCTAGAAGTTTGTCTTCTTTCTAAAGTATCTTTCAGGGCTCTGCTTAACTTTTAGGATATATGAAATACAGCTCTAATAACTGTTTTGATGTCTTTTTCTTCTAATTTTAGCACCTGTGTCATTTCTGGGTCAGTTTCAAATAGCAAAATTTTCTCCTCGTTTCATATTTTCCTACTTTTTTGCTTATCTGGTACATTGTAGTTTTTATATTTATATAAATGTTCTACAGATTTGTTCTGGAATACACTTAAATACTTGAATGTAGAACGAACCTTTTAGAAATTCCTTCCTTTTAAAATTTTTATTTTTTAAATTTTTTGTAGAGACAAATCTCACTTTATTGTCCAGGCTGATCTTAAACTTCTGAACTCAGGCGATGCTCCTGCCTCAGCCTCCCAAATTCTGCGATTACAGGCATGAGCCACCATACCTGGCCAGAAATTCCTTTTAAGCTTTGTTGGGCACAACTACAGCAACCTTTGTTAAGAGTTAACTTTGTCCCACCACTGATGCAAACCCTCCTGAGTACTATATCTAATGCCCTGTGAATTACAAGGTTTTCTTCCCTGGCTGATGGGATCAGAAACTATTCCAAGCTCTCTGTGAGTCCCAGATATTGTTCCTTCTAACCATTTTGGGTGGTTCTTTTCTATTCTTGAGCAGTTTCTTTTTCTTTTTCTTTTGTTTTTTAATTAAGACAGAGTCTCACTCTGTCTCTCAGGCTGGAGTGCAGTGGCATGATCTTGGCTCACTGCAACATTTACCTCCCGGATTCAAGTGATTCTTCTGCCTCTGCCTCCCAAGTAGCTGGGACTACAGGCACATGCCACCAGGCTCGGCTAAATTTTTTAGTATTTTTAGTAGAGACAGGGTTTCCCCATGTTGGCCAGGCTGGTCTCAAACTCTTGGCCTCAAGTGATCTGCCCACCTCAGCCTCCCAAAGTGCTGAGATTATAGGCGTGAGCCACTGTGCCTGGCCTATTCCTGATTAGTTTTATGACATGTATGTACTACACAGTTTTTAGCTAAAGACCCAAGCATGACCATCCACAGATCTCTGGAGTTCTCTATTTGTGTGGTTCTCTCCTCTTTGGTACTCTGACCTGCAAACTCTAGTCACCTTGGTCTCTACAGACACTGAGCTACATTGCTTCAACTCAAGAAGTCCGCTGTGCTTGGGTTTTCCCTTCCTGTACCACCGTACCAGTGCCTGGAAACTCTCCTCAAGCAATAATCTAGGGCAACCATTGGGTCCACCTCATTTCTTCCCCATCTCTTGGGGTTCACTGTCCTCCTTTGCTTGATGTCTAACGTTTTGAAAACAGTTGTTTCATAAATTTTGTCTGTATTTTTAGCTATTTCAGGAGGGAGGGGTAAATACAGTTCCAGTTACTTCATGGTGGCTGGAAACAGAAGCTCTTACTCCTCATCAAACATATAATGAATGGGCTGGGCGCAGTGGCTCACACCTGGAATCCCAGCACTTTGGGAGGCTGAGACGGGTGGATCACAAGGTCAAGCGATAAGAGACCATCCTGGCAGACATGGTGAAACCCTGTCTCTATGAAAAATACCAAAAATTTGCTCAGCACAATGGTGCACACCTGCAGTCCAGCTACTCGGGAGGCTGAGGCAGGAGGATCACTTGAACCCGGGATCAGAGGTTGCAGTGAGCCAAGATCGTGCCATTGCACTCCAGCCTGGCGACAGAGCAAGACTCCATCTCAAAAAAAAAAAAGAAAGAAAAGAAAAAGAAAACTTGAATGAATTAATAAATAAATACATTTATCTCTGTCTGTATAGACACAGTTTCCTACGTTATTGTAATAATTGCTATTATTTATTTATTTATTGAAACAGGGCCTCACAATATTGCCCAGGGCTGGAGTGCAGTGGTACATTCACGGCTCCCTGCAGCCTTGATCTCCTGGACTCAAGTGAACCCCCTGACCAGCCTCCTGAGTAGCTAGGACTACAGGCATGAGTCACTGCCCCTGGCCTCATTATTTATTTTAATGTCCAAGTTATTTTAACTTAGTCAGTGAGTATAAGAATCATTAAATACAAGAATGCTTAATGTAGCATTTCTCCACCAAAGTTCATAGGCTGAGAGCAAGGAGGACAGCCTCTAAGGAAAAGCTGGGCACCATTATCAGAAAAAATAGGGAAGCAACAAATGATTATTTTAGCAATGAATATCCGAAGGACCTAATAAGAGGCAGAAGTACCCACTTTATCCTCAGTGAAACAATGAATATGTCTGCTGGATCTGGCGGCAGGCCAGAGCATCATGGAAAGAATGTTGTTTGCATTCGTCAGATAAAGCAAAACCCAGGAGATCCCAGAGACCATGCAGAAGTCTAGGAGAATCCAACTCTTGCTGGCAGTCATGATGTTAACGAACAGGTTAACAAACTAGAGAGCAGTGATGCTTGTTGTCATGTCATTAAACTTCTTGGAAGAAAGAAAGATAATGTTCATCCTTTTTTTTTTTTTTTTTTTTTGAGAGGGAGTTTTGCTCTGTCACCCAGGCTGGAGTGCAATGGTGCCACCTCAGCTCACTGCAACCTCCGCCTCCTGGGTTCAAGCAATTCTCCTGCCTCAGCCTCAGCCTCCCAAGTAGCTGGATTATAGGCGTGTGCTACCACGCCCAGCTAATTTTGTATTTTTAGTAGAGACAGGGTTTTCCATGTTGGCCAGACTGGTCTCGAACTCCTGACCTCTGATGATCTGCCCACCTCAGCCTCCCAAAGTGCTGGGACTACAGGCATGTGCCCCCACGGTCAGCCCGTTCATTCTTCGTATTCAACAAATATGAATTCCAAGCTTAATATTTCCCAGGCACTACTCTAGGTACTGGAGAATACAACACTGAATGCAGCAGACAAGTCTCCACTCCCGGAAGCATTCTCTGCTGGCACTGCCTGGATAAAATGAGTTACCGCGTGAGAGAGATTCCAGCCCTAAATGCTCAAGGCGTTCTTTTCAGAGGGCTATGTTTCCACCTGAATCGAGGGGGCAAGAATGATAGCTACATTACTATTGGTACTTGACTCACATCTATATTCTTACAAGATCCAGAGCATTTCAGGGCAGGCTTACCAAGGGAGGTAGCATTTGAACTGAGCTTTGAAGCAGGAGTTAGGTAGACATAATAGGAGAGGACTTCCATTCAGAGGAAATAACATGTTCAAGTCATAGAGGCTTTGAAAAACACAATAAACTAGTAATAATTCACTATTGCTGAAGCACAATATAGGGATTGTGAGAAATATGGCAGGCTAGGTAGCAAGAGTTCTTGAAGAATCTTTTACGCTACACAAGGAGTTTCAGGTAGAATTCTATAGAATATAGCCATTCAAGAATTCATAGGCCGGGCGCGTTGGCTCACACGTGTAATCCCAGCACTTTGGGAGGTCGAGGCGGGCGGATCACGAGGTCAGGAGATTGAGACCATCCTGGTTAACACGGTGAAACCCCGTCTCTACTAAAAATGCAAAAAAATTAGCTGGGCGTGGTAATTTTGTATTAGCGGGCACCTGTAGTCCCAGCTACTCGGGACGCTGAGGCAGGAGAATGGCATGAACATAGGAGGCGGAGCTTGCCATGAGCAGAGATCGCACCACTGCACTCCAGCCTGGGCTACAGAGCGAGACTCTGTCTCAAAAAAAAAAAAAAAAAGAAAGAAAAAAAAAAGAATTCATAGCACCAGCAGGACCTTAACAGATTAACTAGTTAGAAAGACCTCTTTGGTGGTGATGTGGATTTCTGGATAGAGAGAGATAAGCAGGCTGGGTGCAGTAGCTCACACCTATAATCCCAGCACTTTGGGAGGCTGAGGTGGGTGGATCACCTGAGGTCAGGAGTTTGAGACCAGCCTGTCCAATATGGTGAAACCCTGTATCTACTAAAAATACAAAAATTAGCCGGGCATGGTGGTGGGCGCCTGTAATCCCAGCTACTTGGGAGTCTGAGGCAGGCAGAATCGCTTGAACCCAGGAGGCGGAGGTTGCAGTGAGCCAAGATTGCATCACTGCACTCCAGCCTGGATGACAGAGCAAGACTCTGTCTCAAAAATAAATAAATAAATAAATAAATAAAGGAAAGGAAAAGAAAAAGAGATAAGCAGACTGTGGAAAATTATTTATTCATTTAATAAGTATTATTGAGGGCCTAATATGTACTAGGCATTGTGCTAGAGGTGGAAATGTACTGATGAACAGGCAGATGTGGCCTTTGCTCTCCTGGCGCTTACAAAAAAATCAGGAGAACCAAAGATTAAATAAAGCCGGGGCAGTGACAGACACTTGTAATCATAGGACTTAGGAAGGCCAAGGTGAGATCATTTAGGCTGAGGAGTTCAGGAGTTTGAGACTGGGCAAGATAGGGAGATCCTATCTCTACGAAAAATTTTAAAAATTAGTTGGTGCCAGGTATGGTGGCTCACACTTGTAATCCCAACACTTTGGGAGGTGGGTAGATCACCTGAGGTCAGGAGTTCAAGACCAGCCTGGCCAACATAGCGAAACCCCATCTTTACTAAAAATATAAAAATCAGCCAAGCATAGTGGCAGATCCCTGTAATCCCAGCTACTCAGGAGGCTGAGATGTGAGAATCACTTGAACCTGGGAGGCAGAGGTTGCAGTGAGCTGCGATCATGCCGCTGCAGTCTAGCCTGCGTGATAGAATGCGACCCTGTCTCAAAAAATAAATAAATAAAATAAAAGTAAAAATTAGTTGAGTGTGATGGTGTGAGTCTGTAGTCCCAGCACCTCAGGAGACTGGGGCAGGAGGATCACTTGAGCCCAGGAGTTCAAGGCTGCAGTGAGCTATAATTGCACCATTGCACTCCAGCTCAGGCAACAGAGTAAGATCTTGTCTTAAAAAACAACAACAGGCCGGGCGCGGTGGCTCAAGCCTGTAATCCCAGCACTTTGGGAGGCCGAGATGGGCGGATCACGAGGTCAGGAGATCAAGACCATCCTGGCTAACACAGTGAAACCCCGTCTCTACTAAAAAAAATACAAAAACCTAGCCGGGCGAGGTGGCGGGCGCCTGTAGTCCCAGCTACTCGGGAGGCTGAGGCAGGAGAATGGCGTGAACCCGGGAGGCGGAGCCTTTAAACAAGCAACAGTAACATTTCATTAGAAATGTGATTAATGCTATGAGGGTGTAGAGGATGTCTTTAGAATATGTAACTGGGAGGGAGAACTTTTGAGTCAAGGCAGGTGCTGGTCAGGAAAGTCCTGGGGAAGTTACGTCTGGGTTGAGAGGGGAAAGATGGGGAGGAGCAAGCACGTCTGAGGCATGGCAGGCAAGAGAGAATGACGATAAGATAACATCAGGGAGATGTTATAGAACATGTGAAAGGTTTCAGGCTTTAAACAGAGAACCCTGGAAATCCTTTCTGCTATTTTAAGCAGAAAAGAAGATGATCCAGCTTTCATTTTCAGAAAAATTAACAGTGTGGCCAACATAGCAAGGCCCTCTCTACAAATAATAACAATAATAATAATAATAATAAACATTAGCCAGGCATGGCAGCTCACATCTGTAGTCCCAGCTACTCAGGAGGCTGAGGCAGGAGGATCACTTAAGCCTGGGAGTTGGAGGCTGCACTGAGCTGTGATCACACCACCGTACTCCCGTCTGGGTTACACAGCTAGACCCTGTCTCAAAAAAAGAAAAAGAGGCCAGGTGTGGTGGCTCACACTTGTAATCCCAGCACTTTGGGAGGCCAAGGCTGGTGGATCGCCTGAAGTCAGGAGTTCGAGACCAGCCTGGCCAACATGGTGAAAGCCCGTCCCTACAGAAAATACAAAAAAAAAAAAAAAAAAATTAGCCAAGCGTGGTGGCAGGCTCCTGTAATGGTGGCAGGCTCCTATAATCCCAGCTACTCAGGAGGCTGAGGCAGGGAGAATTGCTTGAACGCGGGAGGCGGAGGTTGTAGTGCGCCAAGATCATGCCATTGCACTTTGCACTCCAGCCTGGGCAAGAAGAGCAAAGAATTAAGGCTGCTGTATGGAGAATGGTTTTGATGGGCTAAGAATGAACAGCTGCAAAGCTGCTGAGGAGGGGCAGCAACTAGAACTCTTGACGAGGTTGAGATGCAACTGGGTACAACTATTTTAGACATGTTTTCTAGTTTCTTATATAGTCAAATATACACTTACCTTGTGATCCAGTAATTCTATTTCTGGGTATTTATCCAAGGGAAATAGAAACACATGCCCACTGTCCACAAAAATAGACTTGTACAAGAACTGTTCATACCAGATTTACTCATAATAGCCCCAAACTGGAAACAACCCAAATGTCAATTAACACAAGGAAGAGGCTGGGTGTGGTGGCTCATGCCTGTAATCCCAGCACATTGGGAGGCTGAGGCAGGTGGACTGCTTGAACTCAAAGAGTTTGAGACCAGCCTGGACAACATGGCAAAAACCCAACTCTACAAAAAGTACAAAATTAGCCCGGCCTGGTGGCACATGCCTTTGGTCCCAGCTACTCATGAGGCTGAGGTGGGAGGATGGCTTCAGCCTGGAAAGTGGAGGTACAGTGAGCTGGATGGCACCACTGCACTACAATCTGGGTGACAGAGTGAGACCCTGTATCAAAATGATAATAAAAACAACTATTATTATTATTATTATTTTAAAACAAGAGGATGAGTAAACAAACTGTGGTATATCCATTCAATAGAATACTTGGCAGCAATAAAGAGGAACGAACTTAATACCTGCAATCGTATGAATGACTCTCACAGGCATGTTGAGCAAGAGAAGTCAAGCCCAAAAGAATATACACAGTATGACTTCATTTATGTGAGGATCTAAAACAGACAGCACTAATTTGTGGTGATGTGAATCAGAAAAGTGGTTTCCTGGTGGTAGGTGTATGTGGGAGGAGAACAGGTGAGTCACTGAGAAGGGGCACAAGGGAATTTTCTAGAGTGCTAAAAGTGTTCTATATAGTGACTGTGGTAATGGCTACGTGGGTATATTTATTGGTCAAAATACATTACATTTTTCACTTTAAATGTGTAAGTATATTTGTAACCCCAGTGCTTTGGGAGGCCAAGGTGGGAGGATCATTACAGGCCAGGCATTGAAGACCAGCCTGAGCAACATAGCGAGACCCCATCTCTATAAAAAGTAATAAAAAATTAGCTGAGTGTGGTGATACATACCTGTCATTCTTGCTCTTTGGGAAGCTGAGATGGGAGGATCCCTTGAGCCCAGGAGTTTGAGGCTGCAACGAGCTATGATTGTGCCACTACACTCTAGCCTGGGTGACAGAGCAAGACCCCAAATATTTATTTATTTAGAAACAGAGTCTCTGTCACTCAGGCTGGAGTGCAGTGGCACAATCTTGGCTCACTGCAACCTCCACCTCTCAAGTTCAAGTGATTCTCCTACGTCAGCCTCCCAGGTAGCTGGGATTACAGGCACCCGCCACCACATCCAGCTAATTTTTGTATTTTTATTGGAGACGGGGTCTCATCATGTTGGCCAGGCTGGCTTTGAACTCCTGACCCCAAATGATCCACCTGGCTCGGCCTCCCAAAGTACTGGGATTACAGGTGTGAGCCACTCTGCCTTGCCAAGACCCAACTCTTAAATAAAGTGTGACTTTTATTGTATACGAATTATACCACAACAACAAAAAAGAGGCAAAGAGAATGAATCTTTGGAATTTTCAGGGTGTTCTATGGGATGGCAGTGGAGAAACAGAGGGAGAGAAGACAA
Organism: Chlorocebus sabaeus; assembly: GCF_047675955.1. Classification (NCBI taxonomy): domain Eukaryota; kingdom Metazoa; phylum Chordata; class Mammalia; order Primates; family Cercopithecidae; genus Chlorocebus; species Chlorocebus sabaeus. The sequence continues at coordinate 22,639,827 of NC_132908.1, forward strand.
AGAAAGCAGATTAGAGACCAGATGACTTGCTGATACATTGCATGAGAGGCAGGGAAGAGTCAGAACTAATGCTTAGGTTTCTGGCTGGGGCAGCTAAGTGACTAGTGGTGTTATTACCGAACTGGGGGAAAACTGGGAAAGGGTCAGGTCCATGTAGGATATTGGTTGCATCAGGGGAGGAATGAGGAGGCTAAATTTTGACGTGTCAGCCTGAAATACCCAGGAGATATTACGTGGGCCCATTATGCCACAATCATCCTGTTTCTCTCTTGCCTTGCTGGTTTCTTCATTACAGTATCAGATTTTCCAGGATTCATTCCTTGGCTCTTCTTATCCTCCACAGCAATGGTTCTCAGTAAGTAACACTTCACCTCCACTCCCCAGAGGGTTTGGGGGAAATGGCTGAAGCGTTTTTGGTTGAGGGGAGATGTGTGCTATTAAGAGTCCATGGCGGCAGGGTGCAGTGGCTCACGCCTGTAATCCTAGCACTTTGGGAGGCTGAGGCAGGAGGATCACCTGAGGTCAGGGGTTCAAGACAAGCCTAGCCAACATGGCGAAACCCTGTCTCTACTAAAAATACAAAAATTAGCTGGGTGTGGTGGCATGCACTTGTAATCTCAACTACTTGGGGGGCTGAGATAAGAGAATCGCTTGAACTCGGAAGGTGGAGGTTGCAGTGAGCCGAGATCACGCCACTGCACTCCAGCCTGGGTGACAGAGCAAGACTCTGTCAAGAAAAAAAAAAAAAAGACAGTCGGTGGCTAGGAATTGTGGATGCTGGACAGACTTAATTCCACAAAATGAGGAATTCCCCTCACACTGGACATTCACATAGGTAAAAGAGATGTTTATAATTATCTGAGTACCTAACTTTTTTTGTTGTTCCATTTTAATTATTGCAAAATTTCCAGTAATGCAATTATCACATACATTGAGAGAGAACTGTTTTCTATTTGTTCAGAACTTGACTGAGAGTTGTTCTCCATTGCAGAAAAATTATACCTCCAGCATAACTACAGTTCTTGGTGTGTGAGTAATCAATTAATCACTGCTGTGACTATTTATAGTAATGATACTACACATAGGTGTCTATACCTAGTTATCCCACTGTGTCTTCTAGTGTAGACCATTTCCAAACATTTACATAATGAAAGACATTTTATTTTATTATGGTTACTTTTATTTCTATTTTATGTCAGAGATGTCAATATGCATGTATTTTAAAATTATGTCTTAGGTAAATTAAGACATAATTATCCATGATTATCATGTTGGGATAGAAAGAGGTGGTGTTACAAAACATTTGTTATCAAAAGGGGTGTAGGATCTAATATGGTTAAGAAAAACAGTTCTGCAATGTAGCGGACTCTGGAAGCAAATCACTTGGTTGGTTGCTTGTTTTATCATTTACTATTTTAATATGACATTGAGTAAGTTAATTACCCTCATCTGCTAAGTGGGGGTAATATTTCTATCTCACATGGCTATGTGAAAACAACAATTAATAATTAATTAATATTTGTGAAGCACTTAGAACAGAGCCTGACTGGCATATGTTAACTTCCAAATACATTTTAGTTAAATAAGATAAATACTCTTGGCTGTCCACGGTGGCTCACGCCTGTAATCCCAGCACTTTGGGAGGCCGAGGCAGGTGGATCACCTGAGCTCAGGAGTTCGAGGCCAGCCTGGGCAACATGGTGAAATCCTATCTCTACAAAAAATACAAAAAGTAGCCAGGTGCAGTGGTTTGCACCTGTAGCCTCAGTTACTTGAGGCTGAGGTGGGAAGATCGCTTAAGCCCAGGAGGTGGAGGTTGCAGTGAGCTGAGATTGTGCCACCGCACTCCAGCCAGGGCAACAGAACGAGACCTTGTTAAAATAAATAAATAAATAAATAAATAAATAAATAAATAAATACATTCTCTCCAGGAACTCATATCCATGTTCATATTTATACATTATTGTGAAAAAAATTTAAAATTTAAAAATATTATGCACAAACCTTGCCTAAAAATATACTTATATATCTCACAATGGTGTTTGGTAAAGCCTTGGGAGGAAAACAAAATCATTTCTTTCAAGTACGTAATTTCCAAAGTGTTAGGCTCATCATTTGCCCTTCTTAGTAAGAGAAGGAGGAGAAGTTAGAGAACATTTATGTCCTGATAACTTCAAAAGCCATAGGAACAAAGACAAACGGAGAAAAAGGGCTTATTTAAAATTAAATTTGTACAGCCTGTTTCTCTTTATAGGACCTTGTTTCTGGTTCCATTCCTAATGGATTGATGCAAGTAAAATGAAAATGACAACATTAGCAGATTCATTTATTTATTGAGAAAAGGTCTCACTCTGTCACCCAGACTGGAGTACAGTGGCATTATCTTGGCTTACTGCAACCTACCCCTCGGCCCAGGCTCTGTAATCCCAGCAGCTGGGATTACAGATGGACACCACCACACCTGGCTAAATTGATGAGGTTTTGCCATGTTGCCCAGGCTGATCTCGAACTCCTGCGCTCCAGCAATCCATTTGCCTCGGTCTGGCAGATTCAAAGCCAAATACAGTATGAAGCCTGTTTCCCTCTGCACTGATAACCCACAAATGTAACCATAAATGTAACCCTCCAGCCGGAGACCCGCTCCTCTCCTGCTCCCCAGCTCCTCTCTCCATTCTCAGGTGAAGCTTTACATTTTCAAAGAAACGTTCTTTGTTGCATAGTCAATGTTGTGTTCCCTTGTTTTACACTTTCTTAGAGCAACATTCCTATCCTTCGGTGCACTTGCCATAGTTTGTAGTTATACACTTTTTGTTTGCTTAAGAAAAAAAAAAAATCGGCCAGGCACAGTGGCTCATGCCTGTAATCCCAGCACTTTGGGAGGCCAAAGCAGATGAATCACTTGAGGTCAGGAGTTCGAGACCAACCTAGCCAACATGGTAAAAACCCCGTCTCTACTAAAAATACAAAAATTAGCCAGATGTGGTTGCACAGTCTGTAATCCTAGCTACTGGAGAGGCTGAAGCAAGGGAGTCGCTTGAACCCAGGGGGCAGAGATTGCAGTGATCTGAGATCATGCCACTGCACTCCAGCCTGGGTGATGGAATGAGACTATGTCTAAAAAAAAAAAAAAAAAAGACTGGGCGTGGTGGCTCACACCTGTAATCCCAGCACTTTGGGAGGCCGAGGCGGGCGAATCACAAGATCAGGAGATCGAGACCATCCTGGCTAACACGGTGAAACCCTTTCTCTACCGAAAATACAAAAAATCAGCCGGGCATGGTGGCGGGCACCCGTAGTCCCAGCTACTCCGGAGATTGAGGCAGGAGAATGGTGTGAACTCAGGAGGCAGAGCTTGCAGTGAGCCGAGATTGCACCACTGCACTCCTGCCTGGGCGACAGAGCGAGACTTCGTCTCAAAAAAAAAAAAAAAAAAAAAAAAAAAATCTGTCTGCGTTGAAGGCAGTCCTAGCACAGTGCCTGGCACGCACATAGTAGGTGCTCAATAAATATTGTGTGAATGAATTGTCATTTTGGCATTCAAGGGTACACAGGTGAGACAAGGGTTAATTTAAGGTTTACATTTTCAAGTCATCTGCATTCAGAGAGTACTTAAATACAACAGAATAAATGAGATTACCTATCCTAAAGAGACAGTAGAGAAGAGGGAAGGACAGAAGTCTGGAACAAAGCCTTGGGAGTGGGGGGATCTCCAATATTTATTTGATATAAAACAGAAGATGCTAGCAAAACATACCAAAAAAAGAAAAGAAAAGAAAAGGCTAGAAAGGTAAAAAGAACTCCAGAAGAATATAATGTTAAGATGTCCTAGCAAAGAGATTCTCTTAAGAAGGAGGGAGGGTTAGGTTGTGGCAAATGTAGCTAAGAAGTAAATCAAGATGAAGACAGACCTATTTCCATTGAGTCTGGCACCCTCAAAGTCACTTGCAGCCTTCATAAGAGCAGTTTTGGAGGAGGGATGGGGATATCAGGTTAAAGATTGCTGGGAGACGGAGGAGAGCCAGTGAAGGTGCTTGTGTTGAACACTTTCCCAAGAAAGCATTGTTGGGAACAAGAGCAGAAAAATGGAGCTGGAGAGGAATGATGCATCAAGGGAGGTTTGGGCTTTTTGCTTTTTAATGAGTTTGTATGGTGATGGGAAATAGTAGAGAGAATGATTACTTAGTAAAAAGAAAAGATAGTAACAGGAAAAGATCCCTTAATGGGTCCCACATAAGGAATCAGTGCTGATCTCATATTGTCATTTTTTTTTTTTTTTTTTTTTTTTGATGTATGCACCAAGTTTAAGAAAGAGATAATTTAAAAGTGACTAGCATGACCTCATACAGAACACTCTACACCGCAGCCCAGGAAGGCTCAGATGCGACGTCCAATCACTGTCGACAAACCTTCTGGAAATCACATCTTTTTTTTTTCCCCCCAAGATGGAGTTTCACTCTTGTTGCCCAGGCTGGAGTGCAATGGCGTGATCTCAGCTCACTGCAACCTCTGCCTCCTGGGTTCAAGCGATTCTCCTGCCTCAGCCTCCCGATTAGCTGGGATTACAGGCATGCGCCACTATGCCTGGCTAAGATTTTATTTTTAGTAGAGGCCAGGTTTCATCATGTTGGCCAGGCTGGTCTCAGATGATCCGCCCACTTTGGCCTCCCAAAGTGCTGGGATTACAGGCGTGAGCCACTGCACCAGGCCAAGAAGTCACATCTTATTAGCTTCTCTGGAGCTGGGAATTAGTTCCAGGCTTCCTCAACCTTGGTGCTATTGGCATTTTGGTTCAGATACTCCAGTGTTGTAGGGGACTGTCCTACGCATCGTAGAATATTTAACAGAATCCCTGGTCTGTAGCTATTAGATACCAATCGGTAGCGGCCAGTGTGACAACCAAAAAGTTCATTGCTAAATGTCTCCAGGGGTAGGGATGGGGGCAACATTGTCCCAGTTAAGAATCACTGAGTTATTAAAACCTAAAAAAGTCCAATAAAAAAATCAGCCAATCTCAACAGCTGTGCAAATGTTGATAAATATGACTGTTTTCATTGCCTTATGCTGTTGTGAAAAATTATTCCTAAACCTGGTACGAAAGCATATTGTGCCATAAGTATATGTTCATATTTTTAAACTCCTAATGAAATACCGTAGTAACTTTTTAAACATTTTAAGTGGAAAGGATTACGAAAGAAAAACAAATATGAGGATAGGTAAGTGAACCTCAGGGATGATAGCGGGAAAAGGAAAGTCACTAGCATTTATTCGGTGCCCACTACGTTTTACATTTTGTAAACCTGATTTTTTTTAAAAAAGTGTTTTTTATATGCTCATTGCAAAAAACAACAAAACAGATACAGTAAAAGAAGAAAATAAAAAAGGCATCATCAGTGAACATTTTGCTGCATATGTTTCATGACTGTGCATTCACTTACTAGCTTATCCTCTCGGAGAGGATAGGAACCCAGTATGTCTAAGGAAGTTTTGTTTGTTTTAATGGGAGAGATTCAAGCATGTCGTAAAGCCAGTTGAGGCTGGGCGATCACCCGAGGTCAGGAGTTCAAGACCAGCCTGGCCAACATCGCAAAACCCCGTTATCACTAAAAATACAAAAATTAGCCCGGTGCAGTGGTGAGCGTCTGTAATCCCAGCTACTCAGGAGGCTGAGGCAGAATTGCTTGAACCCGGGAGGCGGAGGTTGCGGTGAGCAGAGATCGCGCCACTGCACTCCAGCCTGAGAGACAGAGGGAGACTCTGACTTAAAAAATAATAATAATAATAATAATAAAATAAAAATAAAAAAAATAAAGCCAGTTGAAGGACTTAGGTTAGAAAAAGGAGAATAGGATGATCCACAGAGTGGGGTTTCTGAGGAAGTATAAAGGTTATAGATTTTAAGCACAGAGGAGGAATTATCTTTAAATTAGAAGAAAAAGCATGATGAAAGGTTGGAAAGAACACATGCAAGTGAAAATATGTATCTTACGGTATCTACATGTATTATATATTGTATCTACCTGCAGATATGTATGTCTTATTTTATCTACATGTAGGTATACATGTATACTTTTAATGTACACATATGCATCTGCGTCTACATATATACATATCATAGTGTATCCACATGTATGTATCTTACTGTGTCTGCACTAAGGTGTTTCTTACTGTGTGAGCTACTTTGGAACCTGCTTTTTCACTTATTCTATTGCAACCATTTCCCTCATGCCGGGATTATTCCTCCACATCATTTTTACAGTGTCCTAATACATGCCAGTAGCTGTCTTCGAAGCCATCTAGTAGCGCTGGACATTTTGGCTGTTTACAATTTTTCACCATCATCAATACCACAGCTTAGTATCTCGAGGGTGAAATATTTGCAGATACCCAGAATTATTTCCTGAGCAGAAAATCCGTGCAGGCGGAACTGCTGAGTCAAAGGTCGGTGGATAAAAATCGCTTTTAAGCCTCACAACCCGCCTCAGGTATGCATTCTTTACCTGAGGAGGAAAAGAGAAGCAGAGAGGTTAAATAACTGACCCAAGGTCAAAAATAATTATAAGTGGCTGAATTCAAAAGCAGCGCGGGCTCATCAGGCTGAGGTTGGGGTAGGATTTGCGTTTTAGGCATTTTTTTTTTTTTTTTTTTTGGCGTGTGTCAGTGGGGGAGGGGCCGGGCGGCGGGTAGGAAACTTGTGTCGCAGCAAAGGAGGAGGAGGGGAGGGACTCCCCTCCTTCTCGGTCAGACCGGAGCCGGCCGCACCAAAAAAGGTTGGGCTCGGGGCTCCGCAGGGCCCCCAGCCACTCCGCGGGGCGCCTCGGAGGCTGTGACCCCCAGGGAGGTCCGGCTGGGTGCAGCGTGCCACGCCGGGGCGGTTGCCAAGGACCTGCCCGTCTGCGGGTCCAGTTGCTAGGGCCTCCATCTTGGGGGCCAGTGGCCGCGGCGCCCCCGGAAGGGGTTGCCGAGTGGGGCATTCACTTCCGGTCTGGGGCCTGCGGCGGCGGCGGTGTCGGCGGCGGCGGCAGCGGGTCGGTGTAGAAAATGGCGCTGGTGCAGCGGCTCGGGCCTCTCCCCGCGGCGCTGCGGAGGGCTTGAGGCTCGCGAGCCTCCTTCGCCGCGCCCCACTTGCTCGTGCACTTTACACACATGAGGTGAGCGGAACGAGGGCCTCCCTGCGGGCGAGAGGAGCCGCGGGCGCTGCCGCAGGGCCCGCAACCGCGGTGGTGGCGGCGGAGGCGGCGGCGCCGGGCGTCCCCGAGACTTCGGGCCTCGGCGGGAGGGCGCAGGCTACGTTGCTGCGGAGGCCGGGCGGGCGGCCCGGGGGAGCCTCACTGCGCCGCGCCGCGCCGCAGGGGCCGGGCCGGGTTTTGCGCCTCGCCCGCGCCGCCGGACCGCAGTCCGGGCTGCAGCCCCGCAGCTTTGTGAGTCCCCCTCCCCCCGTCTCCTCCCCTCCCCCATCCGGCCCCGGCGCGAGCCTCTGCCGCAGCAGCTCCGTTTTCACGCGCATCTCGTTTTTGTGTGTGTGTTTTTGTTTTGTTTTTGTTTTTGTTTTTTGTTTCAGAGAATTGGAAGCTAAAGCTACCAAAGACGTAGAAAGAAATCTTAGCAGGTAAGATGGGCGAGCTTTCCATCTCCCGCCCCATGATAATCGTGTATTTCTACTCCGATTCGCCCTTTCTGGGTTGAGAAGTTCCCCCGTGTCATTTTCTTCCGCACCCAGAGAGCAGACATTCGGGAGAAGCGGCCTGGGGGGAATACTGGAGGGATTGCGGGGAGATGCGTAATTACGCGTGTTTCTTTCTTTAAAAAAAAAAAAAAGCGCAAAGCAATTCTTGTAAACTTAGTTAAAGCATTCTCACCCTTTTAGAATTTAATTAGGGGACTTGTGCATTAATTACTATTGTAAATGGTTGCAGGCATTGTGTGACTCATGATTGAGACGGCCCTTATGGCGGGCTGTCAAACTGTTTTGGCTTCCCCGTTATTACTTTGTAGTTCAAATTGTTGCCTTTATAAAAAGATACTATGTGTTCGCATTTTCTTCCCCCGCCCCCCCCCCCCCCAACACATTGTAGTCAGGCGTTTTCTGTTGCATTGGAAACAGTTTTGTCCTTGAACTTTACCAAGCATAAGCTGCGTTTTGTTTTCCTTTGAAACTCCATTTCTGTCAGTGTTCGGTGTGTGCTCTTTTTATCAGCTGGTAAAATAATTAAAAATCTTTTCTCCAGAAGAGGTTATCGTTCTTGTTGGGCCCTCTTGGGCCCTGCTGCTTTTGCATCACCGCTGAGGGAGGATTTTTGTTTTTTTTTTTTTTAAACGATGTCTTTATGGAATGGAAATATTTAGCTTCATTGAGCTGTAATTGCTTAAGCATCAAGGAATTGTACTGTATTTATCTCCTTTTCACATTCATTTTCTTTCCTGCCGTCTTTTCCTTTCTTATTCACCTTTTTCTTTTGCATCATATTGGGACACTCAGGGAAACTTAGCCAGTTAACCAAATCCGTGAATAGCTTTTTTTTTTCTTATTTTTTTTTCACTTGTTGAGAATAAAATAAAATTTGTTATCTCAGGTTTTAATGTAGTTTGCTCTTGATTATTGCAGGTTTTAGGTTTACGTTGGGGTTTTTAACACTCACATTTCAAATCGTCTGAATATTTTGCACTGTGTAGAATTGTTCCAAATTGCTGGCCTATTGAGTTTCATAAGATACTAATCTGTTCAGGTGATCGTTAAAGAATATATTCAAATGGTGAAGGATAGGCATCATTGGTTTACCCAGTAAGGGATTCTCTGTTACTCAAAATAATTATGGGATCATTTAAAGGAAATTAAGTCTGACATCACTGACTATTTGTGGTATATTTACATAAATTTTATTGTCAAAATCTAGTAAGGAAATGTTAAGATATGGAAACATTAAAGAAAACAGGTTGAGCCATTAAAGTGTAGTATCAGCAGAACAGAGCTTAGAGGTCTATTTCCCCTTCCATTTTTGTTTTGTCAGGTAACTATATCAGTTTAATTCCTATGAAGGTGCTCTAGTACTTGATTAAAAATTGTCTGTACCACAGGTATAATTTTAATATTAGGTAGAACTCGAGTCTCTAGGTTGGCTATTTATCAGAGTTTGAATTCCAGCTCTGCTACTTGCAATATGACCTTGACTCTTGGCAAGTCACTTAGCCTCTCTCTGTCCAATCTATAAAACGAGCGGCTTGGGCCAGCCAGTTGCTGAGGTCTGTTAGGCCCTTTGGGTTACATAAAAAGGAGTAAAGTGCTGTCCATGTCCACAGAGGGCGTGTACAGTCTAATAGAAAGACTATCGTAAGTGCATAAATAACAGTAATACTAGGTAGATGACGTAGGAATCAAAAGATACCATCCCATTCATGTGCTTGAGGATATTCTATTGGTCAGAAGGCATGAAAGGAAAAACAAATATCAAAGAGATTGTAAGGCAATGTGTACTAAGGATCCAATGAGGGGGTGCATTTCGTGCAGGTTAAAAGTGTTCTGAGGAAGGAGAGAAGTGATTAAGTGAGCAGATGCTTCCTTCAACTCCATCTTTTGCTATGTTTGCTTTTTCACAAAAAAAGTATGTATCTGTCTTTACCCATTAGTGCTCTCCCCAGGAAATCAAGGCATTGTATTCATTGAGTAACCATTTTTTGAGCATTTTCGATATTTCAAATGCGGGACTGGGCACTAAGCCAGGGAAGTAAGTAGTTAAATTTATTGATTGCTTACTATGTGCCTGGCACAGTTTTCCTAAGATTTTACATGGACTCATCTGATCCTTGAAAAACCCTGTGAGGTAGGTAGTAGTATTATTTCCATTTTACAGACGTAGAATTTGAGGTATAAGGTGGTTAAGTAACTTGGAGGAGACCATATCACTGGTAATTGGAGTAACTTTTTAGGCTTTGAACTTGAAAAATTGGAAAATTTCTTTTGGTAGGCAGAACCCACAGATGCATGCAGTACTTCTAGATCCGTTTCTTAATCTGGGCACTTGACATTTTGGACCAGATAATTTACTATTGTGAGGGTTGTTCTGTGCATCACAGGATGTTCAGCATCCGCAGTAGCACACCCTGCCCAATTGTGACAATCAAAAATGCTTTCAGATATTGCTAGATGTCCCTGGGTGTGGCGCAAAAATCGACCCTGGCTGAGAAGCACTGCTCTAGATCTTCATTAGGAATTGTAATGTGAAAGCCCCCGACTTTCAGATGTTGAGTTAATTTAAACATCTTTTGGCCAAATGCTGTGGCTCGCACCTATAATCCCAGCACTTTGGGAGGCTGAGGCAGTTGGATCGCTTGAGGTCAGGAGTTTGAGACCAGCCTGGCCAACATAGTGAAACCCCATTTCTACTAAAAATACAAAAATTAGTTGGGCATGGTGGCGTGCGCCTGTAATCCCATCTACTCGGGAGGCTGAGGCAGGAGAATCACTTGAACCCGGGAGGCAGAGAGCCTAGATCGTGCCACTGCGCTCCAGCCTGCTGGACAGAATGAAACTGTCTGAAAAAAGAAAAAAAATCTTTTATTAACATGGAAGCCCAGACCCTATTATCTAGATCCTCAGTTTGGAAGCTCTGGTTTCTGAATGTCAAAGATATGTTGCCATTCTCCTTTTACTCTGCTAAGCTGCAAATCCTCAAGACCGTGTGCCTGCTGGTAGCAAGTGCCAGTTAAACATTGGCACAAGTAATAAATGTAGTTTACTATCATAGGTAAACTGTATTTTAAAATTCACAGTTGGCCATTAAAATTGTCACATTCTGTTAGTATCATGGGAGCCATAATGTCTACGTGAGGGCGATACCATTATAACTGAACTTTGAAGAATCAATTTTGAAAGGCAGATAAAAGGGCATTGTAAGAACAACAGAAGAAGTAAAGACACAAAAATCCAGAAACTATAGGAGATTTTGATATTGCAGTGTGTAGTTCAGGTTATATAAGGTATTTGTAGCAAACTGGTTGAGGCCAGATGTAGAGGTTCTTGAATGTCAGGTTGAGGAACTTGTGCATAAATTTTTAGGTATGGGAGCTATTGCATGCTTTTTGTTGGGTACTGATGTGATAGAATAATCTTCTCGTCTGGAATTACTAACCAGGTGTATTTATTGGAGAAAACTAGTGATCTAGGCAAGAGGCAATGGAGGCCTGAATTGAAGTGGTGGCAAAGAGAGGTGAGTGAGGCTGGACCCAGTGGCTGACACCTGTAATCCCAGCACTTCGGGAGGCCAAAGCAGGAGGATTGAGCCCAGGAGTTTGAGACCAGCCTGTGCAACATGATAGACCCTGCCTCTACAAAAAAATTTTTAAAAATTAACTGGGTGTGGTGGTGTGCACCTGTAGTCCCAGCTACTTGGGAGGCTGAGGTGGGAAGTTGCTTGAGCCCAGGAGTTTGAGGCTGCAGTGAGCTGAGTTTGTGCCACTGCATTCTAGCCTGGGCAACAGAGTGAAACTCTGTCTAAAAATAAAGGGAAAAAAAAAAAGAGAGAAAGGAAAAAAAGATGAGTGTATAAGATACTGAGGAAGTTAAGAATCTGGGATTTGACAGCTGATTACGTGTCAGAGGAGTTAAAAATACATAGGGACCTTCATCTTGGGTGAATGAGAGTTTGACCCAACCTCTGAACAGAATAGAAGTCTGAGCAGAAATAGGAGTTCGGGGAGAGAAGATGCTAAGTTGCATTTTGCAATTGTAAAAAAAAAATCTGTCAGTACTGGTCTAGACCAGTAGAACTCAACTGGTCTAGTCTGAAAAAATATTTTGGAGGCCAGAATCATAGAATCATTGAATATTTAGAGCTGGACTGTGACTTTAGATGGAGATCAGCCAGCATTCTCACTTCTTCATTTCTCAAGTGAGAAAGCTATGGTTGAAACAGATTCAGTAACTTAACACAAGTTTATATTCTCTATCAAGTGACAGAGCTGGGATTTAAACAGGCCTTTTGACTCTAATTCTAGCATTATTCCCATTGTGCAGTATTTTATTTTATATTGCACAATAGATAAAATATAATTTTGTTTTGTCCTTTTTTTTCCTAAAAGAGTGAAAGCCATTATCTCAATATGTTATGTCCATTGCGGTGACTTTACTATCATGTACTAAATGTGTTTAAAGTAGAAGTTAACTTCACGTTATACTGATTTGTCCCCCCCATAAACCAACTGTATGTCATCATACAACAAAAGTTGTTAAAGGTGCTATATACCATATAATGTTGCATCTAAACTGGGACACTTGTCTGAGATGCTTTTGCCTGGGACAAATGCTATATTAGAAATGACTAGGACAGGCCATGTGCGGTCCCAGCACTTTGGGAGCCGAGGCAGGTGGATCATTTGAGGTCAGGAATTCAAGACCAGCTTGGCCAACATGGTGAGACCCTATCTCTACTAAAAATACAAAAATTAGCCAGGTGTGGTGGCATGCACCTGTAATCCCAGCTACTTGGGAGGCTAAGACAGGAGAATCTGAACCTGAGTGGTGGAGGTTGCAGTGAGCCAAGATTGTGCCATTGCACTCCAGCCTCTGTGACAGAGTGAAACTCCGTTTCGAAAGAAAACAAATAACTAGGACAGCAGGAGTAAAACCCCAAGGCATTAGGTCTCTGTAGCTAAGGTGGATCCCACTCATGCAATTCATCAACCTTTGTCTGAAAAAAAAAATCTGATTTGGTTAAGCTTTTCTTTTGCTTTGCTGTGATATGGTTTGCAGGCCAGCACATGCATATTGCTGTCGGTTAGTGCAAAAGTTAGTTGTAGTTTTTGCCCATTTTTAATGCACAAACCTAATATGGTTTTTTCCTAGCTTAATTTGGCAAATAGGTGGTAAATCACTTGATAGAATAAATTAATCTCAAACTGTAAGCTTAATTTAAAAATGTATAATAACCCTCTGTGGAAAATTTGAATATAAACATAAAAAGAATGCCATTCTGTAAGCTCTTTTGATTTCTGGCATCTGAAATGTCTGAAAGTATAAATTGCAAAACATCTTTACAATTTTAGCGATAACTGCAAAAATACTGCCTGTGATTGGAAAGACTAAAATAGTATGCATTGTATGTATTCTGTTCAGACTAATGCATGATTAAGTCTTTCACTGAAAAAACAGAAATCCCTATCTCATTTAAAAATTTTAAAAAATTGGCGCGGCACGGTGACTCATGCCTGTAATCCCAGCACTTTGGGAGGCCGAGGTGAGCGGATCACTGGAGGTCAGGAGTTAGTTCGACACCAGCCTGACCAACATGGTGAAACCCCATCTTTACTAAAAATACAAAAATTAGCCTGGCATGGTGACACATGCCTGTAATCCCAGCTACTTGGGAGGGTGAGGGAGGAGAATCACTTGAACCTGGGAGGCAGGGGTTGCAGTGAGCCAAAATTGCGCCATTGCACTCCAGCCTAACCTGGGCCCAAAAGCAAAACTCTGTCTCAAATAAATAAATAAATAATCATTCTAACCTTAAGCAGAATTGCAAAAATGTTGCAACAAATACCTGTGTCTCTTTACCTAGTTTTAATGATTATTAGTATTTTGCTACATTTGTTCTATCATGACATTGCACACCAAAATATGGCGGTAGGTATCTCACAGAATAAGGGCATCCTAACAGCAATCAAGTGATCACCCACAGGAAGTTTAACTTTACAATACTGTCTGGTCCCTATTCAGAGTTTCCCAATTTTCTCAATTTTTTTTTTTTAAGTTATATTTGTTCTGTCACTCAGTTCCTGCATCCTGGGTTGCATTTAGTTGTGTCTGAAGTTTCTCTTACATTAGGAGCATTTTCCTGCCCTTTTTTGCTTCTCTCATGACAATGCCATTTTGAAATAGTCCAGTCTAGTAGTTTTTGCAGACTGAAATTTGCATTTTTTGGGTCTTGTCTGTATGATAAGGTTCAGGTTGACCCTTTTTGGCAGGAGTATCCCATAGGTGATGATGATTCAGTATTCCCTCACCACAGCATTTTGAAGTAAATTAACCGAAAGGTTATCCAGTACTCTCACTTCTACACTGACTTGGTGTTGCTTTCATTTTAGGAAATGCCAAACAGTTGGTTTAAACTGAGGTGTAATTTTAAGTATTTGAGGATACAGTAATTACAAGCCTTTGTATTTAAATCGATCGACCATAATGATTACTGCTTTTATGAAGATTTATGCTGAAGGTAGCTCCCTTACTGTGGGACATAAAAGTTGCTTGTTTTCAGCTTTGACCAGTGATGAACTGATAACCCTGGTAGGAAAATGAAACATTGGGGCTGGGCTTGTAATACACTTTCTTGAAAGAATGCCTCATTGAAATTAGAGGGGCACGGTGCCACCAGACCAAGGGTTCTCATCCCGATTCCACAGAGGGACCACAGGTATAATGAAGTATTTCGCAAAATTTAATGTATGCTAAAATAAAAATTAAAAAAAAACACAACAAAAGCAGATACAGTCCTTAGTGCTCATTGGATCTCAAAGGGTCATTACTCCTCAAAGATTAAGAAACTGCTTCGTTATGAGGAGGTTGTCAGAGGAGCTGAATAGTATCAATAAGAGGAAGATGTTTGAGATTCAAAAGGAAGTAATATTCGACTAAGGCATAGCTTCTTTCCATCTTACAAAAAAGCCACCCATGAAAATAAATATAGTTTAAATTTCCTATTTAAGATGTCTTATTTTAAAAATGATTTGCATACTCTGTGTGTTTGAGTTGGCTATGAAGCAGGAATCCTAGCATTTCCACTCTTGTAACTAGGGAAAAGCATTTTGAATTTTTAGCAGTAGTATATTATGTGATGATGACTCAGCTGACTTCCCATTTTAAATGGAATGTTCAAAACAGATTGAAACCTGGTTGAGGAATTTTATACTTTGAACCTTACAAGATATTTTCTGCAAACAGTGACTGATTGGATTTTGTATAATAACAAACAAGATTAAACCAACTCAGTTGTTTTGTTGTTCTTATTAGTGGTTTTCAGTCAGGGAGCATTTATTGAGCTGTTTGCTGAAATAATATTGAATATTTTTAGAGTTATGACGTCTGTGTTTTGTTGACTTTGGTCCTTTCTTTCTCCCATTCTTTTGAAGTTTCCCTAAAACACATGTGTGCACAGACAAGAGAAAATGGTAGTTAAGTATGTGCTGATTTTAAATGTCCTTCTAAATATCATTTATTCCTTGATCATTGACTATATAAATGATGTAAGAGAAATCTGTTTTGTATGTTATTCCACTTGTGAATCCCTTTGCAATGTGAGGCATATAGTGAAAATCTTACCTTTTAAAGATAGAGTCTTAAAATGTGCATTCTTTACACTGCTGCAGGTTAATCGTCCTCAAGCCATGTTTATGAGGCCTGTCTGTCACTATTTCTTAGAAACCTTTGGTAGCTCTTCCCCAGTGACTCTCAGCTTATCAATTTTGCACTATCCCTTCCACCTTTTACCCTGTCCCCAATTCTTCCTTCTCTGAATATGCCCTTCAATTTCTCTCTCAATTTTTAAATAACAGCTTTATTCAGATAAAATTCCCATACGATAAAATTCACCCCTTTAAAGTCCACAAAGTGTATGATTTAATGGTTTTTAGTTTATTCACAGAGTTGTGCAGTCAACACCACCATCTAATTCTGTAATTTTCACCTCTTCACCCAAAAACCCCATAATAGCAGCCACTCCCCATTTGTCCCTTCCCTCCAGCCTCTGGCAACCGCTAATCTACATCCTATTGTAACTCTATGGATTTGCCTATTTTCATTTAAGTGGAATCATACTATATGATTCTTTTGTACCTGACTTGTCTTATTTAGTGTAATGTTTTGAAGATTCGTCCATCACATCGCATATATCCTTTATTCCTTTTTATGGGCAAATAAATTTCGTTGTATAGCTATTGCCCATTTTGTTAGTCCATTTGTCAGTTAATGGGCATTTGAGCTGTTTTTTACTTTGGGGCTTTTATGAATAATATTGCTATGAACATTCATGTACAAATGTTTGTGTGTACATATATTTTCAATTCTATTGGTTATGTACCTAGGGGTGGAATTGCTGGGTCATGTGGTAACTCTGTTTAACTTTTTGTTTGTGTTGTTTTGTTTCGTTTTGTTTTTTGAGACGGACTCCCTCTGTTGCCCAGGCTGAATTTCAGTGGTGCAATCTCAGCTCACTGCAACCTCCCACCTCCCAGGCTCAAGCCATCCTCCCACCTCTGCCTCCCAGGTAGCTGGGACTGCAGGCGCATGCCACCGCACCTGGCTCATTTTTTGTATATTTTGTAGAGACTAGGTTTCACTGTGTTGCTCAGCCTCTATTTAACTTTTTGAGGAACTGCCAGACTGTTTGCAAAGCAGCTGCACAGTTTTATATTCTCATCAGCAATGTATGGAGGCGCTGGTTTCTCCACATCCTTTCCATTGCCAGCATTTGTTAGGGTTCTTGTTTCTGATTTTAGCCATCCTAATGGATGTAAAGTGGTATCTCATTGTGGTTTTGATTTACTTTTTCCTAATGGCTTATGATTAGAATCTTTTCATGTCCTTATTGGCCATTCGTACATCTGATCTGAGAAATGGCCATTCAGATTCTTCTCCCATTTTTAAATTAGGTGATATTTTTTGTCATTGAAAAAGGTCTTTATATGGCTTAGGTACAAGTCTCTTATTAGATACATGATTTACAGGTATTTTTTCCTATTTTGTGGCTTTTCTTTTTACTTATTATGTTTTGTTTGTTTGTTTGTTTTTTGAGACAGAGTCTCGCCCTGTTGCCCAGGCTGGAGTGCAGTGGCATGATCTCAGCTCACCGCAAACTCCACCTGCCAGGTTCAAGCATTTCTCCTCCTTCAGCCTCCTGAGTAGCTGGGATTACAGGCACCCACCACCACACCCGACTAATTTTTGTATTTTTAATAGAGACAGGATTTCACCATGTTGGCCAGGCTGGCCTTGAACTCCTGGGCTTAAATGATCCACCCACCTCTGCCTCCCAAAGTGCTAGGATCCCAGGCATGAGCCACTGCACGCAGTCGCTTTTCACTTTCTTGATGGAGTCCCTTGAAGCACAGAAATTTTTTATTTTGTAAATGCAGTTTACCATTTTTTTTTTCTGTTACTGGTGTTGGCAACAAATCCGAGGACACAAAGATTTACTTGTATTCTAATAATTTTATAGTGTTAGTTCTTACGTTTAGTTCTGTAATTCATTTTGAGTTAAGTTTTGCATATGGCATGAGGGCTCCAACTTCATTCTTGTTACATAACTATCCAGTTATTCCAGCTTCATTTGTTGGAAAGACTTTCATCTTGGCACCCTGTTGAAAGTCAGGTCACTTGATCATAAAATGAAAAATGATTTCTGGATTCTCAGTTCTATTCTGTTGATACTATGTGTTCATCATGCCACTTTCACACTGTCTTGATTACTTCAGCTTTGTAATAAGTTTGGAATCAGTATGAGCCTTCCTTCAAGACTGCATTGACTGGATAACCAGAGACTAATTATTTAAAAAAAATTTTTTTTAAAGATTGCATTGACTATTCTGGTTGGATTTCTGTGTGAATTTTTGGATAAGCTTGTCAATTTCAGCAAAAAGGCATCTGAGATTTTGATAGGAACAGTGTTGAATATGTAGGCCAGTGTGGACGGTATTGCATTTTATGATATTAAGTCTTCCAGTTCTCGAACATGGAATCTTTGTCTATTTATTTAGGTCTTTAATTGCGTTCAAAGATGTTAGGTAGTTTTCAGTGTTTAATTGTGCTTTTGTGAAATTTATTCCTAAGACTTTTTGATGCTATTGTAGATGGAATTGTTTTCTTGATTTACTTTCTGGGTTGTCCACTGCTACTGTATAGAAATACAATAGTTTTTAAAATGTTTTTTAAAAATTGTAAAACACGTAAAATTTACCATCTTATCCATTTTAAATGATGTAGTTTGGTGGCATTAAGTCCATTCACATTGTTGTGCAGCCATCACCACCATCCATCTCTGCATCTCTTCATCTTGTAAAATGGAAACTCTGTACCCATTAAATCATAACTCCCTATTGCCTTCAGCTCTTGGCAGCCACCATTCCACCTTCTGTCTCTATGCATTTGATTATTCTAGATCCTCATTAGTGGAGTCACAGAGTTTTTGTCCTTTTGTGACTGGTTTATTTCACTTAGCATGGTGTCCTCAAGATTTGTCCATATTATAATGTGTGTCAGCCAATTGATTTTTGCGTGTTGATACTGTGTCCTGCAGCTGTGCTGAATATGTTCATTAGTTCTAGTAGTCTTTACATGGATTCATTCGGACTTTCTGTGTACAAGAGCCTGTCATCTGTGAATAGAGATAGTTTTACATCTTTTCCAATTTTGGTGCATACTTACTCACACATGCACTCTCTTTTTTCTGACTGGAACCTCCAGGTCAGTGTTGAATAGGAAGTAGCAAAATCAGACATCCTTGTCTTGTTCCTAATCTTGAGGAAAAGTATGCAGTCTTTATCATTATGTATATTGTGAGCTGTGAGCCTTTACCAGGTTAAGGAAGTTTTCTTTTATTTCTATTTTGAGTGTTTATGTCTCACAAAACGATACTGGATTTTGTCAGATGCTTTTTCTGTGTCTCTTGAAATCATCATGTAGCTTTGTCCTTTATTCTGTTAACATGGTGTATTTCGTTGATTTTCATGTTAAACCAACCTTGCATTCCTGGGATAAATCTACTTTGTGTAGTCCTGTTTGTATGTTGCTAGATTTGGTTTGTTAGTCTTTTGTTGAGGAGTTTTATGTTTGTATTCATAAGGGTTATTGGTCTATAGATTTATCTTTTGATACCTTGGTTCTCTTTTGGTACATGGTACCTGATTTGCTCTGGTTTGCAATCTGGGACCTTTAGCTGTTGGTTTTGCATCCACCTAATTCTGCATTGTGCTATAATAATTGTTTTTATGTATTCAGTTTTATTTTCTACTGTATACACTTCCTCCTTTGGTTGCAACCTTCTTTGCATCCTAACCTTAGTTTAGTGCAGTGCTATGCACCTAGTCTCTCATGGCTAGCTATTAGTGTACACATTTTACATTTTATTTATTTATTTTTTTGGAGACATGTTCTTGCTCTGTTGCCTAGGCTGGAATACAGTGGCGTGATTGTGGCTCATTATAGCATTGAATTCTTGGGCTCAGGTGATCCTTGTGCTTCAGCCTCCTGAGTAACTGGGACTACAGGCATGTGCCACTGTACCTGGCTAATTTTTTAATTTTTGTAGAGAGAGGGTCTTGCTGTGTTGCCCAGGTTTGTCTCAGATTCCTGGCCTCAAGTGATCCTACCACACCTTGGCCTTCCAAAGCACTGGGATTACAGGTGTGAGCCACCACACCTAGTCCCAGTGTACACTTTTTATGTGCATCTGTTAAGTACTTCATCTGCGTTACCCAATTAAATCTTCACAACCACCCATTGAGGGAGGTCCAATTTGAGACGTCTCATAAATTAGATGATGAAGGCTTCAGAGAAATAAAACAAATTGCTTAAGGTTACACACATAGATGGTGGAATTGAGGTTAAGACCACTTCTATTTGACATTTGGACCTAGGGGTTTTCACTGCATGCTATGCTGCCTAGGAAATGCTTGTTTGAATAGATTGGAATTAAACTGGTCCTTAAAGGAGAAGTAACATATGGGTAAGAGTAAGAATTAAAAGAGTGCATTTTTGGCAGTCGTGTTGGGGTTACAGTGTTAGTAAAGGCAAGGAAGCAGGAATTGGAATTAGAATGCCCAGCGACAGGGAGTATTGTACAAGTAGGACTGTTTTTTGTCCCCAGAGCAGTAATTAGTCCTATTTGGAAGAGTGAGATTAACATCTAAAATAATTAGAAAATGTCCGGGCACAGCGGCTCACACCTGTAATCCCAGCACTTTAGGAGGCCGAGGCAGGTGGATCACCTGAGGTCAGAAGTTTGAGACCAGCCTGTCTAACATAGTGAAATCCTGTCTCTACTAAAAATTCAAAAATTAGCTGGGTGTGGTGGCAGGTACCTGTAGTCCTAGCTGCTCAGGAGTATTGTACAAGTAGGCAGGAGAATCACTGGAACCAGGGAGGTGGAGGTGGCAGTGAGCGGAGATCGAGCCATTGCATTCCAGCCTGGGTGACAAAGCAAGATGCTGTGTCAAATAAAATAATTAGAAAATGAGTATTGTTTAATTAGAGGTCAAGGGTGAGATTTGTTTGGATTGGAAAGAATCATGAAGGAACTAGTAATTAAGCCTTAAAAGAAAGTAGGATTTGGGTGGGTAGATTTAGCAGACTGAGTTTTGGGTCAACCTTACCACAGTCTTGTACCATCTAACAAGGCATTAGGACTTTCTGATCCTCAGTTTCTTTAACTGTCAAAGGGGAATAATACCAGTGCCAAGTTTCAAGGTTGTGAGTTCAAAATGGGTAATATCTCAGAATCCTTTGTAAATTGTAAGTGTTTTTGTCCTTATGGTGGAGTATCTATTACTTTCTAAGTTTCTAAACTCACTAACTTTCCTCAATCTGAGCTTTTAATTAATTTATTATTATTATTTTTGAGAAAGGGCTTTACTCTGTCACCCAGGCTGGAGCGCAGTGTGGAATGATCTTAACTCACTGTGCAACCTCTGCTTCCCAGGCTCAAATGATCTTCCCGCCTCATTCTCTTGAGTAGTTGGGACTACAGGCATGCACCACCACACCCACTTAATTTTTTTATATTTGTAGAGAGAGGGTTTTGCCATGTTGCCCAGGCTGGTCTTGAACTCCTGGGCCCAAGCAATCTGCCTTGGCCTCCCAAAGTGCTAGAATTGCAGGCATGAGCCACTGTGCCCTGCAGAGCTTTTTATTTTGAATTAATTTCAGATGTAGAGAAATGCAAGAATAGAACAAAGAACTTCTGAATATCCTTAACCCTTAATTCTCACATATTAACATTTAATCACATTTACTTTATTCCCTCTGTTTTTTATATATACTAATTTTTACCATTTAAGAGTAACTTACAGACATGATACCCCTTTACTCCTAAACACTTAGTCAAAGTTATTTTCTTGGTAACTACAGTACCATTATGAAAATGGGCACGGTAACATTGGCACGGTCTTAATAGCAGATCTACAGATCTTACTCAAATTTTGCCAGTTGTCTCAATAATTCCCTTTAGAGCCAAACAAAATTTATTTTTTCCTGGTCAGGTCTTCAATCCAAGATCACAAGTAGCATTTAGTTTTCATGTTTGTTTAGTTTCCTGCATTCTGGAAGTTTCTTAGTTTCTGTTCTTCAGGACCTTGATATTTTTGAAGAATACAGGCTAGTTACTTTGTAGAATGTCACTCAGTCTGTATTTGTCTGATATTTCCTTATGACCTGATCAGGTTATGCTGTTTTGGCAGGAATAGTGCAGAACTGATGTGGTGTTCTCAGTACATCATGTCAGGAGCTGCCTGATATCCTTTTATCCCATTATTGGTGATGGTTAACTTCAACTGCTTCGGTAAGGTGGTCTCTGTCAGGTTTCATCTCTGTTAAGTTAGTATTTTTCCCCTTGTAATTAATAACAGTATTGTTGGGAGATACTTTAGTGAGAGTATGTACATGTCTTGTTTCTCGTCAATGTGCTTGCCTTAACCAGTAGGGCCAAATAGTGATTTTTAAAGTCAACCATTCTTCTTACATTAGTTGATATTTTACTGTAAGATTTGGTACTTCTCCCCATTCACTCACTCAGTCATTCATTCATATCAGTATGGACCCATGGGTTCTTATTTTATTCAGTTGTTTGTAATTTTATGTTAACATAATTTATTGCTCAAATTATGGTGCTAGTAGAAGCCCCTTTCAAGCGCAACTTCCCACTTTTTGAGATCCATACTGTCATCTGGATCCTTACTGCTATCTGTTTGTATGCTAGTCTCGTTCCTTCCTAAGGGGAAGATATGCCAGCTAAATCTAAGCTAAGAAATATACAACATTACTGCTACTCTGTCTGTTGTCCTCTTTTCTCGTCATACTCTGTCACAAATACATATTTTTTGTTAATTTGTATGTGTATACATCTCCAGAATTTCTTTATGTACATACAAGGACATGTAAATATATATATTAGTGTCCCTCCCAACACAAAAAGATAGCACACTGAGCCTTAGATTTTGTTTTTTCCAGTTAACTTTAAGCCTTCCTGATCCTTTCACATCTGGATGTAGAGGAGACCTTTCTTTTGTAGCTGCATAATATTCCATTTTAAGGATGTATCCATTTTATTTAACTACTGTATTTGCAGATAATTGTCAGTTATTGTAAATAGCATGTTCCCCACCCTTCGATACGATGACCCCTTTCCACTTCCAGATAACTATTAGTTTTCCTTACTTTAAAAAAATATACAAAACTTCATTTTATCCTATTCTGTTCATTTTACAGCTGAAGCTTTTGAAAAACTGATCCAAATCTCCAACTGCCTTACCTATTTTTACTCCAGTTCAGTTTTCATCTCTACTGTCTGGTGAATTCTATAGTTTTGAAGGTTACCAGTGACTTCCTGTTGTGTAGTGCTAGACTGGTTTTGGTGATTAATTTAGGTAGGAGGATAAAAATGAGAAAAGGAATAGGGGGTGGCAATCAAATGGGAAAAGAGGAAGACTGGAAGGAAATAGAAGAAGGTGGGATCTGCAGGGGAGAAAGTAGGAGAACAGAATGTTTTTTGGCAGAAGATGTGAAGTGTATTTTTATTTCTAGCTTGTAACGTACATTTGGCGTCTGTGTGAGGATGGGCTGGCTTCTGTGTGAGGATGGACTGACTTGTGTGTGAGGATGGGCTGGCTTGTGGTGTGTTGCTGACTGATAGGCCCTCAGGAAAGTTGCCTTCTGTTTTCTGTCTCCTATAGCAAAATAGAGACACCTAACCCCTTGTCCTATTATTGTCATTTCTCCCTCTGTTGCCCAGGGTGGCATGCAGTGCCACAATCATAGCTCACTGCAGCTTCCAACTCCTAGGCTCAGTTGATTCTTGGGCCTCAGCTTCCCGTGTAGCTGAGACTACAGGTACGCACCACCACCCCCAGCTAATTGTTAGGATATTTTGAATTATCTCAGATTTATTCTTTGCTTTCTTTTTTCACTGCCACCGTGGTAGTTTGGGGAACTACACATTCACTTAGATTTTCGCAACAGTCTTCTCACCCTGTTTTTGCCAATTTATTGTCTATTCTTACCCAACATTTTCCCTCCCTTTTTCAATTCCAGTCAATGCTGGCCCCTGCAGTTGTCATGCTGACAAGTCTCCATACTTCACTTGTGCCCACACCTTTCTGTGCTCCTAAAAAATCTTGCCTCTTTTGCAAGAGCCAGATCAACTTCTTACTGCTCCATAAAGCCTTCCACAGTTGAAACAGCTCTTACATCTGTCTTATTTCACTACTCTTGTTTACAACCTGTACCAAATATTTGCTTGTTTTCTTCAAATGTGTTCAGTTGTTCCTACAAAATTGTAGAAATTTTTTTCCTACAAAAAAATCATGTTTCCTGGCTGAGTACAGTGGCTCACCCCTGTAATCCCAGTACTTTGGTAGGCCAAGGTAGGAAGGTTGCTTGAGCCCAGGAGTTTGAGACCAGCACCACCTCACTCCAGCTCGGGGCAACAGAGTGAGACTTCATCTCTTAAGTAAATAAATAAGTTTAGTGCTTGAGGTTTCTATTGGGAGCTGGTTCTGTACACCATGGAAATCTACCCCCTGCCCCACTTTAAAATTACTGTGTAATATTCCTTGGTGTGATTACAGGATGATCTAACTTTTCCCTATTGATTGGTTTTTGGTTATGATTTTATGCTGCAGTGTCTATCTTTGCACAGTTCCTTTTTCAGAGGCTTAGATTTGAATTGATGGATTATAAGATAGTGACATTTAAAAATTCGTTGTGAATAGATATTTCCAAATTGCTCACTAGAAGCTTAGTGCTAGTTCATACATATCCAATAGTGTGTACAAGAGTACCCTTCAGAAGGGATTAATTTTAATGATATTCAGTGCTGGGAATGTCGGAAAAATTGACCAGCAAGTGTCAGGAAGCACAAGAATAGGAAGGGGCATTCTCACCCCCAGGTGTACCCTGCCGCCTTGACAGGCCTTTTAAATAGAGACAGACTCTCACTAGGTTGCCCATTCCGTTCGCAAACTCCTGGCCTCCCAGACTGCTGGGATGACAGGCCTGAGCCACCATACCCAGCCAGAAACGCATTCTTGAACAGTACAAGTAAATCATTTGTAGTGGCTACTGGAAGATGTGGGCAAAATTTGAAGCTTAGCTTGATTTGTTGTGTGTAATGTACCATCCTAATCTTGATCTGTTTGTTTTTTCAGATCCAGATATTGCATTTCCCCTAGTCAATGTATGAAATCAACTTTAATATACAATTTACATACAGTAACATTTAAACGCTGAGTGTATAGGTGAATGATTTGAGAAATGTATACACCCTTGTAACTACAACTCCAATCAAGTTAGAAAACATTTCCATCTTCCTAGAAAGTTCCCTCAGTGTCATTGACTTTTACAGCCACCTCAAAGGTTTTATACATGAGATGCAGGACATAAGTCAAGTTCTGATAAAAGGGGAGTCTCGTTTTTACAGACGAGGTAGATTCATAGAACTTACAGATGTGAGGTATCCTGCAAAGTAGCCTTCAGGGCATGAATGATTGCTAATTGGAGTGTTGTCTTGGTGGCAAATGCATCAAACAGAGTGGCCCACTTAGGCCTTTCAGATCCATCAGCCCTTACTCCTCTTGATAGTTGTGGTAAATGATATAGTCTTAATTGAGTCTCTATGAACATTTAACTCCTGGAAGCTGATGTGTTTGGGCACAAGTTTTGTTTGTTTGTTTGTTTGTTTGTTTTTCAGTTGGCTTTCTGAAGGAGGAGATATGGGAAAAGGTATGACTGGTTGGCTGTGATGATGGTGTTGAAGAACAGAACTTACTCCCCTCTGTGCTTACAGTATCAACTGATACTGTGATATTTCCTCGAGAAGAAATGTGTGGTACATCTTTTAAGTACTAAGGGGGATATTTTTGGCCAGGAAAACACTTGCTAGTAACCTCATCAGAAAGTCTTGAAAATGAAGTTTGAGAAAGGACAAAATACTCCAGATAGAGACCAATAGATGGAGTAAAATTATAGTGACATAGAAGATCAGAAAAGGACATGTCTGTAATTCACAGCAGAACATGAAGAACAAATGCTGCAGATGCTAGATGTTTCTGAATAAGTACCTGTGATATTTTGACACAAGTAGGGTAAAGACAACCTTTTGGGTGCCACTAAGGACTGGTGAGTTGGGTTCATGACTAGGCAATCGAGTGCTTACTAGATAAGCTTTGTGCTAAGTAAGCAGTCCTAATTCTTGTAAAAATACTAAGACATTGACATGTATGGTCATTTGTCCCCAGTTTTTTCATGAAGAAACAAGAGACTGAAGAAGATTAAGTATTTTGAGCTAGTAATCAGCTTTTAATCTTGACTTCTGCATGTCTCGGGGTAGGTAACATGACAGTGGTGTAACCTAGTTGCCGTTGTTTACTGATTTTACTCTTCTGCTCTCGTATGCTGTGGCCGTGTTGCTCCTTGCCTTCCCTGGGTTTGTAATGTGAGTGAGCTTGTTCAGTCTTACTACCTCCTGCACACAGAATTCAAAAGAGAGTGAGTCACGGCCACAGTTGGCAGGAATCTGTTATGTTACTCCATTAGCCACATGACAGTTCTGCTTGTAACAAAATGACAGCGAAATATAGCAACAGTTATCATACTCTTCTTCCAGTTATCCTTTTAGCTGATTTTAGTAGTCCTATACTTTACTAAATTTTTATCAATTGTGCATAATGTCATTCATTTCATTTTTCAGTGTCTGCATCTCCTTTCAGTCCGTTCCATCAGCAGAGCCAACTTAAATTTTGTTTAATCTCATTGCAGTGCACCTGTGGCACCCTTCCAGTTTTTTAGACACTTGCCTATCTTTCTCCTTTTGTCTTCTTCGACATCCCTACTGCCATATGCATTCCAGCCTGGATAAATAATGTGCAGCTTCCCAAATGTCTAGTTCATATCTCCAAACCTCTCCTTGTCTGCCTGATATTCTTAGTGTCCTCTCTGGAAAACTTCCTCAGGGCAGAGTTAGGTATTTTCATTTTGTGTGATGCTTTTCTTTAGGTAACTGGTGATTTTGGTTGTTGATACTGTGAATGAAGGTTTAGGGTCTAGACTTTAGGGTGATGACTATAGGTAGCTGGAGTGAATTTCTTCCACCTTTGCAAAGGTTTCTTTGCCCAGTTGACTCCTTCCGTGAATGGGAAGGCTGATCTGTGTGAAGGGTGTTGATTGGCAGGCTTTACTTTACTGTGTGATGGAGGGAGTGGCAGCAGCCTCCAATAAGATGGGCTTTATTCTGGGACAACCAAACCCATTCAAGCACCTAACAGACTCCTGTGGAAGGTTTTGTTTCTTTAGAGAGTATTTATTTGGCTTTAGGCTGCATTTAGAAGCAGCTACTACCTGTTGGCTGTGTAGGCATCTGAATGGAAAGTGGGTGGGTGGGGTTGAGTAGCTATGGCTTTTCTATTCCTTAGACAGTCTTTTTGCCTCATGCTTGCTTGCTCTGATCTTCTGGAACCTCTCTAGAGCTCCACCAGAAAGGATGGTACCTAAAACATCCATTTCAGACTGCTCTTGTGTTTATTCTTGGGTGGGGTGGCTTTTGCTTTTGCTTATCAGCTTTGAATAGAATAAAAAAGTAATAACCTTTTTCCCTGAAAGGTAATAACTTGTCTCCTGAAACACATTTGCCCAGTCTGTCACTTTGAAATCCTGAACCAGATGTTCTGTTGACAACTTTAACCATTTGAGATTTTAAAAATTTAAACAAACTAATATGAAGAATACATTAATAGGTCGGGCGCGGTGGCTCACACTTGTAATCCCAACACTTTGGGAGGCCGAGGTGGGCGGATCACTTGAGGTCAGGAGTTTGAGACCAGCCTGGCCAACTTGATGAAACCCCGTCTGTACTAAAAATACAAAAATTAGCCAGGCTTGGTGGCGGGCGCCTGTAAAGTCCCAGCTACTTGGGAGGCTGAGGCAGGAGAATCGCTTGAACTCGGGAGGCGGAGGCTGCAGTGAACAGAGATCACGCCACTGCATTACAGCCTGGGTGACAAGCAAGACTCCGTCTCAAAACAAACAAGAGTACATTATTGTTCCCTAAGAATTGATAGAATACTTTGTAATGTTTGTGGAATATGAAATTGTTGTAATGCTGAAATACAAGTCACCTATTTATTATTAAGATTATTAAGTTATGTTCTAAAAATATTTACAGAGCTATTTAGGGCAAGGAAAACTAAAGGTAGCTTCCAGAAACCTAGGTGAGAGGGGATTGTGAGGAGGTCTCAGGCGTTGCCATTAGCTACTAATCGATACTTGGGGCCAGTAAGCAAGGTAACTCCAGCTTAAATGAAGTTTACATTCTAGGATTGGAGGAAATTGCTTGTTTCCCAATGTAAAATTTGCTAATTTTAGGTTTTCTTCCTTGATATGATATTGAGATAAAAGTTGTACTAATTGTGGCTTATTAAAGTGAATTGTACCATATAGTGGCTATATAGTTAGGGTTAGGTTGCAAGTTGCGTTTTATTTCAGTGAATGATAAAATAATAATTTGCCATGTCTTCTAATAAGAGTGAAAAAGTGAAAATGAACCTGTATGCAACATTATTTTTATCTCTCAATACATTTTGGGAAAGTTAATTGCAACTGTGTGGTTCAGGGATTTAGTGCAAGAAGAAGAACAGTTGATGGAAGAAAAGAAAAAGAAAAAAGACGACAAGAAAAAGAAGGAAGCTGCTCAAAAGAAGGTAGTATGTGTGTAAACTATTTATATTAAGCAGTTTAAACATAAAAAGAAAATTACTCTTACAGATTTTTAAGGCATTTATTTGATTTAATGTTTTAGTTTTAATGGAGATTCATTTTAATATTTAATGTCTTTGAATATGCATACAAAGTAACTTGCTGAGTTTGTACAATGTAATGCATAGTTATTAATCTTGCCAATAGTTTTTCAAAGGTAAGTACATTTTATAGATCTTTATCTTTCAAATAGCTGTTCCTAGGTGTTTCATAGTAATATCGTTTTATAAGTGGGAAGAGCATGGAATTTGTAGCCAAGTTGAGAGGATTTGAAATCTCACTCTCCCACATAGCACATAGAATGGTGTGACCTTAAATTTTATTTAGCCTCTCTGGGCCTTAGTTTCCTTGTGTGTTGTTAAATGAGGGTTGAATTAAGTGTTATTATATGTAATATAGAAATAGAGTATTAAAGGAAAACATAATAGACATAATAGGAAGTAAAGTGTCAGTTTCTTTTTCCCTCTTTATTTAGTACCTGGGCTGATTTTTAAAGTTTGCAGTGTACATTAACCTTAAAATAAACCTAGGACATTGTTTACTGCAAGGGAATTCTAAACTAGCTAATGTAGTATAGGAAACTATAACTAAATGCAAAGTAAGTTAAAAAATTTTTTTAAATCTGTAATTATTAAAAATTTTCCAAATTGTTAATACTAAAAGCTGATAATAGTTAACTAAATGGGCACTCATCTCCTACTATGTCAAGGTTTCAAGACATTAAAATGTTCTAAAAGACCTAGTGAAATTACTGTTTTAATTCTCTATTCTAACGAAAAATTATTTTGATTTCTTATATATGCCTCTTTTGAGCCACGCATTGTGCTAGGAATTGAATGTAGACTATAGCAAGATACTATAGTATCTTAAATAATAATGTCCACATTATTTAATAGGGGAAAACACAGGCTATAAAAGTGGCAGGTGAGGCATTTATGGGGAACTGTTGCAGTACAGAGAGAGAGGTGCATAACTCAGGCTGAGATGGGGCAGAGCAGAGAAATTTCCTTAGAGTTGAAATTAGGAGAATAAGGAGCAGAATAGAAAAGGATTCCAAACAGTGAAAACTCAGAAATACATGGTAGCCTGTATGTGTTAAAGGATGGGTTTTGCTTGGGGGAAAGGGAGGGTACCAAGGGTAGAACTCTGAAGAGTTGAGCTAGGAAAGGCTAGGAGGTTTTCTCAGGGCTTTGGGGAAAATGCTGAAAATGTTTTAGTAGAGTGACATAAAAGTTTGTATTTTAGTATGTTTACCTTGGAAAATTGTGGAATTGGATTAGAAGGGGTAGATACCAGAGTGTGAAATACTGGTGAAGGGACTATTAAAGTAACCCCCAGACTTTGTTTAAAGGATATAGAGGGAGAGTCAACTTACATTGATTCGCAGGTTCCAGATGAGTGACTACATTTGAGAGGAGTTAATCAGGCTGGAGGATACAAGGAAAGGGTAAATGATAAATAATTCATTTCTACATGTCCTGAGCCTAGGAGTGTCATCAGCAAGTATTAGGGAGGGGAATTAAGTATGAGATGAGAGGAGATAATGTGGCCCTAGACACCTACCTTTTGGTTGCTCTTAGGGGTGCCTGGGAAGGGATGCATAGGTATATGAAATGGTTAGGGTTTTGGTAGGCTTCTCATGGTTTGGCATTGACTGATGCCTTGGGCCTCTGTCAGAGGCTGTTTATGTAGGACAGTCTTTGCAGTCTGGTTGGTCATTGCTCGGGATTTCTTATGAGAAAGTTGTGTCCTCTGTAAATCTGAGTAAAGGTAAAGGGGTAAGGCTTATCAGACTCTTGTTCCATGGTGTGAAAGGCCATTCGTCCAATGAAAAGAGCTTCTAAGAAACTTAAGAGGTTTATTGAAAAGGATGCTTCGGTATACTTTATGTAGATTCAGTAGTTTGGCAAGCATCTGAGTGTTGAATTAGGCTCTGTTGGTCCCTGTGTCTAAGGAGTTCAAGAATTAGCTGATAAGTCAGAATGTATGTGAAATGGCTAGAGAAGAGGCCTAAGACAATATATAAGTGTATTTGTTTGGAATTTATTCTATTTACTGAGAAATTTTAAGAAAGGGGTCACTTGAATGATATCTTTAAATATTGTGTTTTTGCGAATATAATTTTAAAGTTGTAACATATACAGCAATGGCTCTACTTGTTACAAGTACGTCCTTACATTCTTGTATAAATTAAATCTCTAAATCACTAAGTCAGTATAGGTGGTCACTTATGTGTAGGCAGCTTATAAATAAGCCTCTAACACATGAATGGTGATTATTGTGCCATTTGACTTCTCACCAAATCTGAAGTGACAGCTTTTCTTACTGTTGCCCACTTCATTCCTGTCTCACCCCGTGGTTCCAGTCTCTCACCTCAACCATGTCCTTACTAGAACCATCATTCAGAAGCTTAGGGATATAAGAAGTTTTTCCTTCTTTTGCCAGATCTTCGGCACTGATAGGGTATTCCTGTGTGTGTCATAGACACATCAATAGTATCTGCCCAATGAACACAATATAAAGGAAGGTTTAATACCTCTAATAAATGTTAAGTTTAGCAGGCTAGGCCACTACTGTAAATTAGACTGTTCTCCAAATTTCAAATAATCAGCTTACAACTGAATTTGAATGCAACCTGTTGGTGAAGTGAGGACAGCTGGTATTTCCTTAGAGTGTTACCAGATAGCTCTTGAAAAGAAAAGAAAACCCCCAAATGGCACACTTTATAGCCCATATGAGGAATTGTGAGTCATAGGGTTTTTAAGACAGGTTTCCTGGAACTGTTTTTTTTGTCTCTAGTAGGAGCCAGCAGGTGTATCCAGGCAGATATCTACATGAGCCAGGTGGGCAGGCCCATTTATATAAATGTTGGCATATAAACTCACTACAGTAAAAAGTCTATTTTATGTAATTTATATTTTCTTATTTTTGAAAAGGCCAGATATTATCTGTTCTAATACATTTGTTCATCTTTAATATAAGGAACCTAAGCATTAGAATGAATTAAGTGATTGACCTTGGTTTCATCATGGTGACAGAACCAGGAATATAATTGAAATTTCTCTCCTCCAGCTGGTGCTTTGCCAAAACCCTGTGCCATGACTTTATCCTTTTCATGCAGAACATTAGCTTATACGTTGCTTTGTTTTTTGTCATATAAAGGTGAACTTTAAAATTGGGAAATAATATATTGTGATAATTTTTATAATAGGGCATAAAATAGGTTCTTATGCCATGAGTACTGAAAATGCATACATTTAATAGTCCCCAGTAGCCACTGTGGTTTTTTTTTTTTAAATTAACACCATGGGTTATTTTCTATTTTAAATAAAAAGCCAGATAACATAACTTCCTATAAAAACAATTAGACACCATCAAGGCCTTCAACAGTATTTTCATTATGATAGTTTTTATTATCCTATCATTTAAATATTAATTTAAATATTTAGATTCTTTAAAAGAGCTTTTTCACGTTAAAAACGGTGATTTTTATTATATTTCAACCCCAATACATTTGTAATTAACATGGAGACCTATGACTTTTGTTTTTAAAGTTTTTTGAAAAGCCTTTTAATCAAAGATTATGTATAACACTCTTTTCTGTTTCATATCTAAGAATCAGGGTTGTTATTTTCTGATTCTTGGGCTTAGAAAATAATTTGATAGAGCATGGAAATGTAGGTTCTATACTTTAAAAAAAGGAGAGGGGTGACAGTAGTAGCAGTAGGTTACCATGGATTTCTCTCCAGGTTCTGTTTTTAGAAGAAATTTCTTGAAGGGATCTTAAGGGAAATGTAATGAGGAGGGAAATGGAGATTGAGAAATAGGTTAATTATAGAGGGATAGTTTAGTGTAGCCTTTACTTTAAGCATGCTGTTGTAGTTCCTAGAAAGCATGTAATGGTTGAGGGCCAAGGGGAACCAACAATACAAGTTGGGATCTTTTGGTGTTGAGAATGTTTCAACATCCATGGACTTTTTGCTGTTACTGTGTTAAGAGCTGAAGGGATTTTTACAGGTGTTATTGACTTGACTTAAATATACTAAATTCAAGTTTAAATGAGACCTAGGTTTTAGAGAGCTTCCAGCTTTATTGCCATTTTTGAGGATCATATTCAGCAGCTTCATTAGTAAATTTTCTCAGTAACCTTGGTGGTAACATGACCAGGCCTGAGTTGTGCTCTCGTCAAGGGCAGTTAGGTGTTCTCTTACAGTCTTGCCCCTTGTTGCACCTTACACTTCTCTTTTCCTCTTTTTTAAAACGCATTTTAGCCAACAGATCTGGATTCTAGACTGAGTGGTGATTGCTAAGTCATAGGAAAACTCTCTGAGCACTAGGTATCTCATTTAAAATCAGTGAATTGAACTAGATTATTTATTTATTCTTAATATCAGGTTATAATACTTGGCACTGTTAAGACATTGTAGATGATTAGAAAAAAAGAAAAACAAGACCTGGACACGGGATGAATGTAGAGTCAGCTTGTTTCCAACAGTGAGAGCCGGTACTGAGCCAGAGCACCGGCAGGTAGGGCTGAAGGTAGCAACCACCAGCGCCACAGCAGCAGCTGATGTCTGCTGGATGCTTTCTATATGTCAGGCTTTGTCCTAAGTGCTTTTATATGAGTTAAATCCCTTTAACCTTACAACTCTGAGGCGGGTGTTTTTGCCACAGTTCTATAGATGAGGAAACTGAGCTTTAGAGAAGTTAACACACTTGACCATGGTCACACAGTGTAAGTGGCAGAGCCAGGTAGGCGGTCAGGCTTTAGATCCTGAGGTCTTAACCACTGAAGTGTGCTTCAGGACCATGTTGTTGGGACAAGCAGTGCCTGACAGGCAAAGCAAGTGGAGTGTTGTGCTCTGCCACTGCACTGCTCTCTTCAGTAATGAAGGAGGCAGTTGTGATCATTGCTTGTGGAACCATGGCTCAGATTTTTTTTTTAAAGAATAATATATTAAAAATGGAAATCATTTTGCTTCTAGATTGGCCAGAATCTTTTAATTATCCGTGTGAGAGGATTTACAGTGATACTTCACATTTGAAGTGGTATTGTATAGTTTTTCAAAAAAAACTTTCACATTTTATTATTTGACCCTCCTAATAACCCTGAAAGGTAAGCAGGACAATTATTTTGTCCATTTGAGAGATTAGGAAACTGAGACCCAGAGGGTTTAAATGATCAGATCATTTCAAAGTGAAAACAACCAGTCAAGATTAATTTTAATATATTTTATGTAACCTAATATAGCTAAAAAGTTACTATTTTGACATGTAGTCAGTATAAAATATTATTAATAAGGCATTTTTTTTCTTTTAAAAATACCAAATATTAGAAATTTGGTGTGTAATTTGCTCATCTCAGTTCAGACTGGCCATATTTCAGTCAGTGGTCGGTAGCCACATGTGGCTAGTGGCTATTGTTTTGGATAGTGCAGACAATTACTCTTAAAATGACTGACCCTACCTCGAAAATTCTTTTTAATAATTTGAGTAATGTACTAGGTCTCTAGACCAGCCCGCAAAAACCTGTTTTAAAGAAGTGGAACTCTTAGTTCTGTTTCTTCCTATTCCCTGAAGAGCTCTTGGTTTCTGTAATATTACTTTCATTCCTTCTGTACATTAAATCCGATTCTTAGGGGGAGACACACCTTAGGTGTCTCTATGGGGCCATTCTCTGTAGATGACAGAATACTGAATGAGGCTGACCATTGTTTTGAAGCAACTTTTTCCAAAGAAGTTTTGTAGCATATATCCTTTATGTTGTAAGGCCTAAAAGAGCAACACTGTATACTTTGTTTTGTTTTGTTTTTTTGGTAGAGACGGGGTTTCGCCATATTGGCCAAGCTGGTCTCAAACTCCTGGCCTCAGGCATCTGCCTGTCTTCTGCCTCTCAAAGTGCTGGGATTACAGGCGTGAGTTGCACCTGGCCTACTTTGGGTTTTCATGTGGTTATTGTTTCTATGATCTGAATTTTTTTTTTTTAAGCCTTTCAACATGTAAAAGAAATTTTCTGCTAATTCTTTGGCTTCAGAAGATTATGCATCTTATTGTTTGACAGACATTTCTGATACCTAAAAGTGTTCATATACTAATTTCTGTCTAATAAGACTTGTTTTTCTACTCTCAGATTTTAAAAATGATTTTTCCAGAAACAAAGAAAGTGTTGTTAGCTAGTTGACTGGTTGTTTGGCATTGTCTTTCCATCAAAAAAAATTTTTTTTTAATTTAAATTTTGATCCATAGAGTAAAAGATGAGCCTCCATTATTTTGTATTTCACTAGTGCTCTAAAACTTAGCAAAGCACTTAGGTGGTGGATTAAGACTCCCTGGCTTTCTGGGGAAAGATTAATGTTTGGTGTGGCTTCAATATTAGGGTAATTACTATAGCTTTTACCATATATACCTATAATAGTATAATTTAAAATGGTATCTTTGATAACAGTAATTTCATATAACTAAGCAAAATGAATTATGCCCCATGGCAGCTAAGAAAAGCTTTATCGCCATTTAGAAACAACTCCTGGTTATTCAGTTACATAGTCATTTCTCACCTGCCTTCCTGTTCTTGTATCTGTTATTTTCAGGATTCCTATAATATTGATTTTGATCAACAGGTTGATTTTTTGCTTGGGCTTTTCTGTCTGGTTCTTTTTGAGGCCCTTGGGAGTTTGAGCTAGTCACCTCGAGGCAACCCTGCTGTCCTCAAGCCCCTCTCCTCAGTTTTGGTGTCAGAAAATGAAGAGCAGACATTGGAAGGCAGTGAAAGCAGAGTTCATGTCAGTTCAGCTTCTGATCACAGTAATTTTAACGGATTGTCAGATGTGTCAGAAGTGATAAATTAGTTTGAAATTTTTTTCCACTCAGAAATACATAGGTACTTAAAAGTTGACTAAGTTTAATTGCAATAGCAGCCTAACCTCCAGGAGTTAATTTTATTATTAATTTGGCTAAAGTGATTACATACAGCTTTTCTTACAGAAAACTTAATTCATCTTTTTATCACTTGCAACAATTTTTGAAGCCATTTAAACATACAAAATATATTAAATCCATTAAATGTAAAGGTGACAGTTTATATAAAAATCATTTTTAAAGGACATGAGAAAAGTGCACCTCTCATTTAAAAAATTATATACTGTCATACAGTGATGTCTTCTATGCTTAGTGTCACAAAAAGTAGGTTTTTAAAATTAATAAACACAGTATCAGGGATAATGGGGCACATCTGTGGGAAAAGCATGCTTTCCTTGCATATCTTTTCCTGTGCAGTTCATCTGTTTGAGAAATTCCTCATTTAATAAAGGTATATATGTCTTATAGTAATATATGAACATTTTGTCATAACAGTCCATTTCTTTCAGTTTCATATTTACATTGTTTTTTGTTTGTTTGTTTTTATTTTAGGCCACTGAACAAAAAATCAAAGGTACGTTGTTTAAAGCTATTTTTTATCCCTTTTTTCATTAAAGCAAGGTTGTTTATATGCATTTTTATTCATCTCAAGGATGGGAGAGAGAAGAGCATGAAAGAAACGGGTGGGCTCAGACTTCTTCAGTGACATACCTTGGGGTCGTCCTTTGGGGTTTCATGGTTATTGTGGTGTATGTCACCACAGTTACAGTGCACTGCCTCAGAGCTGCCTTAAAGCTGTCTCATAGGATAAGAGTAAGCACTGCTTCCTAATGTACTCCCTTGTTTTGACTCTTGGGGCACAGGCACCTTTCCTTCAGTCTTCCTTCTAAAAGTCTTCTTGTGTGGGGTAACCTCTAGGACCCCACTCTATCCCTTGGGAGTTCTGCCTCATTTATATCTTGTTCTCTGAAGAATGTCCCCCATTCCTTCTTATAGGCAGCTAGTGACATCCATCTCTGTGTTATCACTTAGAATAGTAGATTGCAAACCTTATACATTGTGTCGGGTTGAACAGCACCCATTAGACCCCAAGGAAAAGACACTGGAGTGATGAGGAAACAGGAGACTACTTCCTCGCAGGAAACAGGAGAGTAATTCCTCTCAGATCCTGAATCAGGAGTTCTTCACCCTCCCAGGAGTTGACTACTTGGTAATGAAAGGTGTAAAGCTCTCAGATGCTGAACTTGTTGGGCCTTAGGATTCTGAATTTTTATTTTAAACTCTATCAAAAGTATAATCTTACCCCTCAAAAAAAAGATGAAGGAAGGAATGAAATGGTTCAAAGAGGAATGAAATGGTTCAAGCATGATTCAAGCAAAGAGATAAGAAATAACATGATGTGGCTTACAGTAGTGGTATTCCATAACATGATGTGGTACGCAGTGGTGGTATTCCTAGAGTGTTAAATACTCAGTGATAAGTGGGCAGGGTTGAGGCTGAAAAGATAGGTATGGCCAGGTAAAAGTGGGTTAATTTATTTGCTGTTTGTACCAACAAGCTTGGACTTTTTATGTGACAGGCAGTTAGGAGGCATTCAAGACTTAAGCAGAGTGACATGGTGCTTTGTTTCACTTTGCTTTCCATTTTTTAAAGCTATCAACTATTGTACATGGAAAGTATTGGTTAGAAGACAGGTAGGGATTTGAAAGGTAGAGCTAAGAGAAGAAAGGCATTATGAGCAGAGGAGGCAGGTAGACAGCATGGGGAATACAACATGCATCTTTTGTCTCTAGAGTTGGGGAGGAAGCGACCGAATATAGGCTTGGAGATAGAGGGAGCCACAGGGTTTCAGGCTGGTTAAGCCAGCAAAGGTGTTTGGATTTGGAATGTCATGTTCATAAGCTGTGCTTTAGAAACTTAACTTTGCCAGTAGTGCCTAGAGTCACCAATAGAAGCGAGATTAGAGAGGGTCATGAGGGTTTGAACTGAGGTCTTGGCAGAAGAGGTAGAAGGTGGGTGACAGATGTGTGAGGTATAATTGACAGGACTGGCAACTGTGATGAGATCAGAAGAGGAATTGAAGGTGCTGTTGTGGCTTTGAACTTGGAATGTCTAAGATAGTTACAAGGATGTGGAATGTAGGGAGCAACATTGCCAAATTAGTAGGAATGTTACCAAATTAATTTTCCTAAAACTCTATTTTCCCCACCCCTCTCCCCCACATAGCAATGGTAAGTTGTCCCTAGTTATTCTTGCTTCAAGACCAAACTCCTTTGCTTAGCTTTCAAGGCCCTCATTAATCTAACCTCCCTTGACCTAACCAGCCTGTTTCTCATCACTCTTTATACTTTTTAGAGCATTCTTATCTCTTTCATGTTCGTTCTTGTTTCTTTTTTATCCAGTTTCTCAGCCAAGGATGTCTTTATCAGGCCTTTCAGGTTTCCTAAACCTCTCAGAGTTCATCCTCGAATGGGTCTCTCCAACTACCATAGATATCTCCCTTTCCAGTTTCTTAGGCTTTTATAATCTCAAATTTGGGCACTTGCTTATATTCTTAGATTTTTGACTGATCCATGGATATTTGTTTCTTCAACATCTTTGAGTACCTAGTGTTTATATCATTTGTAAATGTAAGTACTTTTTTTCTAGCCTTACATAAAATATGAACATTTTTAGTCTTCTTGTTTTTGTTTTAGATATTTCCACAACTCTTGAGAATGATAGGCTGAGTATATGAAAGTCACTTCAGAATACATTTTGTTGTTTTGCCAGTGATTTCACTCACGTCATCCTTCTTTTCACGGTGTCTCTCTTCATAGTTGTTCACATTTTTTCTGATTCATGGAAATGTGTTGTTTTATTTCTGTGCTATGTATTTGTCTAGGTAGTATTTATAGTTTGAGGTTCACACAGTGGTTAGAGATTACAAACTGGAGACTTGAGGGGCAAATGTGGCCCACTTGGTGGTGGTGGTGTTTACTAAACTGTATTTTGAAATAATTTTAGATTTACAGAAATGTTGGAAAGATAGTACAGAGACTTCTCATACACACTTCATTCAGCTTCCTCCATTATTAACATCTTACATTAGCATGGTACATTTGTCAAAACTGAAAAACCAACAGTGATGCTAACCTCACCAGTTTTTCCATTAATGACTTTCCATTCTAGGATCCGATGCATAATGCTACCTTGCATTTAGTTGTCAGGTCTCCCCAGTCTCTGGTTTCTGCACTGTTTTTATTATAATCCTGTACATTTTAAAATGACTGCCAACATTTAAAAATCAGAAGAGTCTGCCTATTCCAGAATTGCTGCT
Organism: Chlorocebus sabaeus; assembly: GCF_047675955.1. NCBI lineage: Eukaryota > Metazoa > Chordata > Mammalia > Primates > Cercopithecidae > Chlorocebus > Chlorocebus sabaeus. The sequence continues at coordinate 22,677,998 of NC_132908.1, forward strand.
TCTCTTGCAGTTTGTACTGTCAATATGATTTTTTCTCTTTCTGTATTGTAGAGTCTGTGTAAAGACCAAGTTTAGCCATATGTGGCCGTCAAGTACTTGAAATGAGGCTAATGTGACTGAGGAACTAAATTTTTAATCTTACAGGGCAACATAGCTCTGAAGTATAATGGGCAACATAATGACATTCTTGAAAGTTTTATTCTTGTGACTTCAACTTTGAAAAACTGTGAAGAACATAAATATTTGAATATTCAAAAAATCTTTTAAAATATGTATCTTACGAGTATGTCCTTGAAACACCAGGAGAGTGAAGTGCTAAAAAACTTCTGGTGAGGTATAGGGATAGATGGATACATTTTAAGATGCCCTGTGGTATATATAATGTAAAGGCAAGGAAAGAGCTAATGTCCCTCTTCAGAGTGTCCTTGGGAACTTGGTTGAGAATAAGAAAATTTTTTAAAAAGTTTTTCAACTCTGACATTGACTTTTTCTTTTTTAAGGAGACAAGGTCTCGCTCTGGAGTGTAGTGCACAATCATAGCTCACTGCGGCCCTGAACTTCTGGGCTCAAGCAATCCTTCTGCCTCCTGAGTAGCTGGGATTACAGGAGCAGGCTATTTTTTTTTTTTTTTTTTTTCTTTTTTTAAATGTGATGATGCTGTGTTACCCAGGCTGGTCTCAAACTCTTGGACTCACATGATCTTCCTGCCTCAGGCTCCTGAGTACTTGGGAGTATAGGCATGAGCCACCACAGCTGGCTGACACTGGCTTTCTTGGGAAGCATGTTGATTATACATTCCTTTCAAAAGAGTAAGTAAGCACTGTTGATTTTTGACAGCTAATTTTCTTTCTCTCTCCTCTCTTTTTCCTCTGTCTCTTCCGCTCCCTGTCTCCTTCATATCAGTGCCAGTGCTTTTTTTGAGTGATTTCATGAGCAAGGTATCTTCCAAAGAATAACAAACCCCTGAGCTCCTAAGGGAGTTGTGGGAAGCCCGGGGAGATCCTGGTGGGAAACAGCAATGGAGAAAAAAGGATTAAGATTTTATTTTTTGGGTGATAAATAGTGAAGTTTAGTTTATTACTGCCGTTCTCTTTCTGGGTTAATTAAAAACTCATGAAATTGAATCAACATTTACGCATTTTTTTTCCTGCCACAGTTGGCACAGTTATTTTTATCAGTTCTAGCCTTAATATTTGTTTTTCTATCAAACACTGTTATTACATCTGGATGATAAAAATAAATCAGCTGCATGTCAAATCATATTGTAGACATTAGAGAGCTGACTTAGAGCCCTTTCTATGTGCCAGGCACTGTGCTTTATTTCATTTAATCAAGGAAAATATTCTAAATATTTAACCACTAATAATGAATGGGTATCAGCAATTCAGAACAAGGTCCTAAAAGCTTCTTAATGTGCTAAGAGTTACTTTAGTTACTGAATTTTGGGAATCTGTGGGATCCAGGGCAGGGTCCATGGCAGCAGGTTGGGTACTCTGGGACTCATGTAGTCTATATTTAAAAATTGATATGGGAGTAGGCCTTCAGTGTATACTAGCACAAGGTAAGTTTACGTTTAATCCTCTCAGCAGCCCTTTGAAAGTAGATATTAGCACCACTTACAGGTGAAATTGAGGCTAGGAAAAGTTAACTAACTTGCTCAGGTTATGCAGCTAACAAGTGCCTGAGCCAGAATTTGACTACGAACTTGACTGGGCTCTGCCGCTTCTGTTTCTTTAAAAACAGCGGCTACAGTTACATGGAAGACAAGATGTGAAGGACACACTATTGCTCATGCTGCAACAATAGTCACTGAGGGAACTAAAACAACTCATCTTTTAAAAGGAATCCAGAAAGATCTTGGAACAGATTTTATAGTATTTCTCTATTGATTAAGCATATAGAATTTTTTTTAAAAAAATTGTAGCACCAGTATAATTTTGTGAATTAGGGGGAATTTGACAGCTTTGTGATGGGTGAGGCATTGGCTCTTAAATTGTTTGTTACATCTTTGGTTGTTGATGAAAATGAACAAGAGTTTTGAGAGCCAAGCAAGCAGCTGATTCTGAAACCTCCTGCATGCTTTGATCTCTATGCAGTAAACACTGATCCTTCTGTGGAGCAAAACCAGAGTACTAAATTATGTTTGAAGTGTTTTTTTGCTACAACTGTAAGGGAGATGTAATGACAGTTTTGCTAAAAAAGAACCCTTCATTTCATCATTCTTCAAAGGGTGGAGGACCCTTTCTGAGGGACTTGGAAAACAGTGAAATCCCTTTCCAGTGTGCCTCTTGACCAATACATTTGTTAAAGTCATAGCACACAGTTTAGCTTCTGGAATGTGACTGAGATGGCTAAGTTTGTGTTGATGAAAGAAGTGTTCAGTTTGTCCCCTTCTCATTAATAAACAGAGCACCTCTTTACTTTTTCTTTCAGTCATCACTGCCAGTATCATCCATGTTTCACTATCTCATGAGGTCATCTTGAGAAACAAAGGAAACAAAAAATACTTATGTAATAATCCATTATTCTAAACTCAGGTTTCATAAAGTGACATTGTTTCCTTCATTCATAATTCATGAAATACTTAACTGTTTGCCAACCCTGTTTTATGCAATGTTATGGTCACTGATAATAAGCATGAACAAAACAACCCCCAAGTTCCTGTTCCCACTGCACTTCCATTCTCATCTTTATTTTGGTAAAAGTAAATATATGATTAAAGGCCTTTATCATTTACCTGTGATCTGAACTTATCACTCCATTTTCTCCATAAGATCTTATTATATATATTTAAGGTGTGCAACATAATGTTTTGGTATGCATATGCATGTGCAATGAATACTACAGTCAAGCAAATTAATATACTCATCACCTCACAGTTACCCTGTTTTTTTGGTAGAAGTGCCTAAAATCTACTGTCAGCGAATTTCCAATATACAATACAATATTATTAACTATACATCAGATACTTAGACTTACCCACATAACTGCAACTTTGTACCCTTTGACCTATATCTGCCCTCCCTAACCACTATTCTACTCTCTCTTTCTGTGTATTTGACTTTTTTTTTTTTTTAAGATTCCACTTGTAAGTGAGATCTTGGCAGTATTTTTATTTCTGTGTCTGGCTTACATCACTCAGCATAATGTCTTCCAGGTTCATCCATGTTGTGGCAAATGGCAGACTCTCCTATTTAAAGGCTGAATAATATTCCTTTGTGTATATTTGCCACAATTTCTTCTTCTTTTTTTTTTTTTTTTTTTTTGAGACAGAGTATTGCTCTGTCGCCCAGGCTGGAGTGCAGTGGCATGATCTCCGCTCACTACAACCTCCACTTCCCAGGTTCAAATGATTCTTGTGCCTCAGCCTCCTGGGTAGCTGGGATTACAGGCATGTACCACCACACCTAATTTTTGTATTTTTAGTACAGACACAAACTAGTTTCACCGTGTTGGCCAGGCTGGTCTCGAACTCCAGACCTCAAATGATCCACCCACCTCAGCCTCCCAAAGTGCTGGGATTACAGACTTGAGCTACTGCGCCTGGCCCACAATTTCTTTATTCATCTTTATTCATCCATAGGTTGTTTCCATATCTTGGCCATTGTGAATAATGCTGGCATGAACATGGGAGTACAGATATTTCTACATGGTGCTGATTTCATTTCCTTTGGGTATATAGCAATCCCCCTGTATCCATAGAGAATCCGTTCCAAGACTCCAGTGGATACTTGAAACCTCAGATAGTGCTGAACCTCATATATACTATTAATAATATGCTTTTTCCTATACAACATGCCTATGATAAAGTTTAATTTATAAATTAGGTATATTAAGAGATTAACAACAACTAATAATAAAATAATAGAACAATTATAACGATATATTGTAATAGTTATCAGATTTTGGTCCCTCTCTCAAAAATACCTTATTGTACTGTTCTCACCTATTTTTGTACTGTGGCTGACCATGGAGTAAGTAAGACTTTGGAAAGTGAAATCTTGGAAAAGGAGGGGGGACTACTGTATACCTAGAAGAGGAATTGTTGAGTCATATGGTAGTTTGAGTTTTAATTTTTTGTGGGAATCCATAAGACTTTAAGTTTCCCAATCATAAGGCCTTCTATTATAATGAATTTCAGGAACTTTGATGGCTTCATTGGGGTTACTGTACTGCCTAGATTCTCAGAGGAGAAAACTGAGGCTCAAGTAGTTTGTAACTTCAAGCACATAACCTAATGATACACAGAGAAGATGATACTTGTGAGGCCATTAGGATAAACAGAAGAGGCCACTCACAACTGAAGATGGCAATCCCAGAGAGTCGAGTCTAGTCACCCATTTCCCCATAGCCTGCATCACACAGGTTGGGTGGTTCTGCTGTTAGGATTGGGGCTTAGTTCACTGTTGTTCTCCACAGTCTACGTAGTAGAAATGATTTTTGTGGTGTTGGGTGGTATTAAGTAATAATACCAGGATTCTAAATGTGCTACAGTAGTTTTTTATGAGATATTTAGAAGGCACATGTACACTAACCTCTTTAAAATAGAAGCATAGGTTCATACCAATTAAAAATTTACTAATGGCAGGTGTTTTTCTTCCTGTGGAAGATGCCTTTAAGCTATGTAACAAATAAGATTTGTAGCTCTGCACTAGCAGGATGAAAAAAAATGGCCTTCTACTTTCATGGGAAATAGTTCATAAAATGATTATTTTTAGGTAGATCATGTAACAAAGTCACCATTTTTTCTTTCCTACTATTGTGAAAGGAAAATGATTTCCATAGATTTATACATGTAAGTCTAGACTTAGGTACTCAGGGAGCTATGAAGAATGCTAAGGAGATCCCTTTTGGCTTTAGGCAAGGATTATTTCTAACAAATGTAGATTTGTTGCTTTTAAATACTAATAAACTATTAAATTTGGTAGAAAAGAAAGATTTTATACCTTCACATGTGTGATGAGACTAATCTGCAGTACAAAGGAAACAGGAAGTAGATATGAAAAAAAATTAGTTGAATGGCTGTGAAATAATTTTTAAAGTGGTTAATCTGTAGTTAGCCCTTTATTTTTAGAGAGTTTGTTTTTGCCCTTATAATTAAGATGAAAATAATATATACTAGAAGGAACACTTGTTTGGGGGTCAGATTGGGTTTTAAATTTCACCTCTGCCATTTACTAGACGTTTGAGCATGAATAGCTTTCTGAACTGTATTTTCCTCATCTGTAAAATGGGAAGAATATTTCAAATTTATAGAATCATGATGAAAATTAAGAGATAACAGATACATTGCCTGGCACCTAGCTGATACTTGGTAAATTTTAATATCCACCACTGTGGTTTTGCAATATCGTAGCAACCTTTCAGCCGCTTGAAATGACATGCTAGCAGTTTCTCCAGTTAATTCAGGGTTCCTCCACACCCAGAAGTGATTTGCTTTTTCTTCTCATTAAAGTAGAACCCAGCCCAACAAAGGTGAATCACAGTGCAGTGCAAGGAATATGTCTTAAAACATAAGGATGGGATCTATCAGCTTCATAAATTTGGCAGGCCAAAATTGGTGTGTTTTCTTTGACGTGTATGTATTTGTTTACCATGCATAATCACTTGTACTTTTTTCTTTTTTTCTTTTTCTTTTTTTGTTTTTTTTGAGATGTAGTCTCACTCTGTCACCCAGGCTGGAGTGCAATGGCGCGACCTCAACTCATTGCAACTTCCACCTCCCAGGTTCAAGTGATTCTCTTGCCTCAGTCTCCTGAGTAGCTGGGATTACAAGTGCCTACCACCATGCCCAGCTAATTTTTGTACTTTTAGTAGAGATGGGATTTCAGTATGTTGACCAGGCTGGTCTCGAACTCCTGACCTCAAGTGATCCAACTGCCTCAGCCTCCCAAAGTGCTGGGATTACAGGTGTGAGCCACCGTGCCTAGCCACGCTTTTTTCTTTTTATGAATTGCCCATCCTTATTATTTGCCTGTTTAGTTCTTTGGCCTAGCGTTTTTGTTAACAATTTACGTGAGCTCTTTCTATAATAAGTTCATTAGCATTTCATCAGATGTATTTGATGCAAATATTTCCCACATTATGGACCATATTGTATATATGAAGTCATTCTGAGGATGAGGTACGAGGCAAGAATATCTAAATTTTGCCTAATCCCAGGCACCCTATCAGGAATACATACGCTGAAGATGCAAATACATGTTCAGAAGGAGGAAAGCACAATTAAATCACATTTATACTGTTAGCTTAGACTTCAGTCCTAAACGCTAGTGTGTTGAATGCTTCTCTGCATTAGGTTTAGTATCCTTAAACTAAAACATATCTTTCGTTAGATTAGGGAAAGTCGAGGTGAGGAGGGTTGGGAAGAAACAGAATGGATCCCTTTAATTTGTTCTAAAGGGCAAGTATTTTCCAGTTTGCCTTTTAAATTGGAATATACACACTTGAAAAAATACACATCAGTGTTTTCTCTATTTTATCAAACGTACTTTTTATTTTTAGAGTTCTTGACTAATTTCTACGCTGAGAAAACATGCCATTTTTCCAGATTTAGAAAATAGTTTGCCCATGTTTTGTAAAAGCTTTTAAAATCTGTAGCATTTTATAGTATTTTTGTTTTGTTTTGTTTTGTTTTGAGATGGAGTCTCGCTCTTTTGCCCAGGCTGGAGTGCAGTGGCGTGATCTCTGCTCACTGTAAGCTCCGCCTCCGGAGTTCATGCCATTCTCCTGCCTCAGCCTTCCGATTAGCTGGGACTACAGACGCCCACCACTGTTCCTGGCTAATTTTTTTTGTATTTTTAGTAGAGATGGGGTTTCACCGTGTTAGCCAGGATGGTCTTGATCTCCTGACCTCGTGATCCACCCTCCTGGACCTCCCAAAGTGCTGGGATTACAGGTGTGAGCCACCGCACCTGGCCAGTATTGTTTAATTTAGCTGAACTTTATTTTTATACTGTATATTTGGGACGTTTTTCCTAATTTAAAAAAATCAACTAACCATTCTGTATTTCTTAACTAATTAATATCTTCAGTGATTTAATGACAGCTCCTTTATTATATAACTTTAGGGAATTAAAAACTCAGTGGGAACTAACTTCTACTTGAATGTTCAGGTATTATGTTTATGTTTTTTCTTATTTTTAAATTTTGAGTCACAAATGGAAGCTGAAGCTCTCTAGAGGTTGCTACAGTGTCTTCGAGAACCGTTTTCCAGACTTACTCAGACATGGGAACCCCATGTGATACTTGTTTTTAAATATATGGATTCTGATTAGTAAGTGTAAGACTGAAGAATCTTTTGCTTCTAAACAGTTCAAATAAGCAAATTTGAAGAGGGCCATTCTGTACTTTTATGTTATGGAGGAGAGATTAATAGGCAGTCTGAATTTTTTTCTTTTAAAAGGTGTGCCTGGGCCAGGCATGGTGGCTCACGCCTGTAATCCCAACACTTTGGGAGGTCCAGGCAGGCAGATCATGAGGTCAGGAGATTGAGACCATCCTGGCTAACACGGTGAAACCCCATCTCTACTAAAAATACAAAAAACAAAATTATTCAGTCATGGTGGTGGGCACCTGTAGTCCCAGCTACTCAGGAGGCTGAAGCGGGAGAATGGCGTGAACCAGGAGGCAGAGCTTGCAGTGAGCCAAGATTGTGGCACTGTACTCCAGCCTGGGCAACAGAGCAAGACTTCGTCCGTCCCAAAAAAAAAAAAAAAAAGAAAAAGAAAAAAGTGTGCCTCAACCTGGGAAAGAGACCTTTGATCATCACAGTTTTCTGAATTACATATTTGGGCAAGACTCAATGACTCCGTAAACCAAAGATTTTGAAAATAGCACATTGTGAATATTGTGGGTATCCTCCATCTCAGTGCTTTACAGCAGACGTAACTTGCTCATTTTGTTGAAGAGCAGAATTTTTGTAGTTGGGCCATTTCATCTGGAATTTCATTAGTGAAAAAGCTCTGGGAAATATGTTATTCAATGATCTTGACCTGGAGGAGTGTATCAAGACAAATCAGCTGAGTTTCTCTTTGTGTTGGTAATTTAAGGTGGTTAGTATTTGGGTAGAAGATAGAGTCCCGCTGGCCGCCTGTGATCCCAACACTTTGGGAGGCAGAGGTGGGTGGATCCCTTGAGGTCAGGAGTTGGAGACCAGCCTGGCCAACATGGTGAAACCCCATCTCTACTAAAAATAAAAAAAATTAGCTGGGCTTGGTGGCTTGCGGCTGTAGTCCTAGCTACTCAGGAGGTCTGAGGCTCGAGAATCGCTTGAACCCAGGAGGCAGAGACTGCAACGCGCCATTCCACTACAGTCTGGTTGACTCAACAGGACTCCGTCTCAAAAAAAAAAAGATAGAGTCCCTTGAGGAAGCAGAGCTAGGTGCTTCCCTGAGGCTCAGGAAAATATATACTTCCTGATTTTCTAGCATTTCTGAAGTGAATTAAAACTAAGTCATTTCAATTTAATATTTGTTTTAAATTTGGTATCTAATTTTTAACTGATTAAGATATCTTGCAGTTTGGCATTTTTTTCTTAGGAACTTTTCAACAGAAATATTAAGACTTGTTTGTGTAAAATATAAATACAGTTATATTTGATATCAGTTTTTAAACCTTAGTTTTTAGCCATTTAATTCAAATGACTTGCTAAGAATTGGCAAAAGTTAATGGATTGGCAAACATTTAGTATTTCCAGATCAACTACTAGCACTTAAAGCTGCAGCTGGCCGGGCGCGGTGGCTCAAGCCTGTAATCCCAGCACTGTGGGAGGCCGAGACGGGCGGATCACGAGGTCAGGAGATCGAGACCATCCTGGCTAACACGGTGAAACCCCGTCTCTACTAAAAATACAAAAAAAACTAGCCGGGCGAGGTGGCAGGCGCCTGTAGTCCCAGCTACTCCGGAGGCTGAGGCAGGAGAATGGCGTAAACCCGGGAGGCGGAGCTTGCAGTGAGCTGAGATCTGGCCACTGCACTCCAGCCTGGGCGACAGAGCGAGACTCCGTCTCAAAAAAAAAAAAAAGCTGCAGCCATGTACTGCAACAGAAATTCTAACATTACATGTTACATGTATCACCTTAAAAACTAGAATTCCCCTCTGTGCCTCTCAGCATTCCACAACCGACCGAAGTTAGTACTGGTCAGGGGATGTATATTATACAGAGGAAGTATGTTATAAATCATCCAGTATGCTTATTAATGAGCAAGAAGATTTTTTATAGTAGTACAGTGTTTGGCCATGTTTTAAATAAGTTTGATTTATGAACTCATTTTTATTGAATAGAACTGCACTTTGCATTGTTCAGCTACTTCTCTGTCCCTTGCAATTCCTTAAAATATAATGAGATAGAATTCAAGTTATTGGGCCTCAAATACAGGTTGGAAGAAGCTGGCAAGCAGTACTTTCAGAGCAGTAAAATGACACTATGCTTTTCCTCCATTTTCTCCTGAAAGCTGCAGAGTGGGAAAGCAACAGAAGTTGGAAACACCTTTCTTTGGAATTTTCTTGATGTAGGAATTTTCTAATCTACTTTGAAGTTTCATCAGGTTTGTGACTTTTGAAAATCTGTCGCAGTGTGATAATGCTGCTGCTGTTCAGGAAAGCTGGAAGAAGTGATGGCACCCAAACTTGTTTGCTCTCCCTCTGAGGATTAGGCAGATTCTTTCATGTGAAAAATTATTGAAAGCTACCTTAGTATTTTAGTGGAACAGCTAGAATCATTGATTTCAGAGTTTAAGATTAAAGAGAATACAATTAGATATTAGAAATTAACAATAGGGAAGAAAAATAAGTGATGTTGCCTGATAAATAGTTAAATTTTAAATGTCCTAGGTTATATATTAACTTCTATCTATAAGGCTTTTATTTTCTGGCTCCTAAGAATGTAAAATACTTGCCTGTAAGATTTTAAAGAATTCTTGTTAAAAAAATCTGTAGATGACACTTTTAAAAATATTTGAACAGTTGGTACTTTAAGGATTTTTTAAGCATCAGGCATTCAGAGTTAACCTGACTGAGCGGTAGAAAGTTTGTCTTGTGATTTTTAAAAACCCTCCTTGATTTGTTAGTGAATTGTTTGAGTACACCTTTGTCTTGGTGGTAATGCCTAATCTCATTTGAGAAGGTAAAAAAAATTTTCTTAGCCGGGCGCGGTGGCTCAGGCCTATAATCCCAGCACTTTGGGAGGCCAAGGTGGGCGGATCACAAGATCAGGAGATCCAGACCACCCTGGCTAACACGGTGAAACCCCGTCTCTACTAAAAACACAAAAAATTAGCCGCATGGTGGCAGGCACCTGTAGTCCCAGCTACTCGGGAGGCTGACACACGATAATGGTGTGAACCTGGGATGCGCAGCTGGCAGTGAGCTGAGATCGCCCCACTGCACTCCAGCCTGGGGCGACAGAGCGAGACTCTGTCTCAAAAAAAAAAAAAAAAATTCTTAATTACAGTGAAAGATACTTAGGAAAATCCTATGTTTTTGCTCTTATTTGAGAATAACATTTTCTAACCGAAGAGCTTTTGTTGGTACACTCCATCTTGTCTTCTAGGAGCTTAAGCTGATGGTTTTTTGTTTTCCTATATAACGACACATTTAGAAATAGTAATTCTAGGTAAAGTTAAAGTTTGCCAAGAGAAGTATTAAAAAGCACTTTATATTTTGTAGGTATTCACTAAGTTATATTTTCTAGAGGTCAACTTAGCACTCCAGTCTGTTAAAGTGACATCAAGTGTTAAAGCAGCATTTTGTGTACTGTATTTCTGCCAGTATTTTAGAAGATTTACAATGTAGCCAATATGAAAACTATTATACAAAGTTAAATAGTAGACTTTGATGGATAGGAGTAATGTAAGGGCTTCAGGTATTAAGGCATGGAAATTGATGTTTTGGGGGTTGGTAGTATTCAAAGATGATTGTTGGCTGGTCCACATTTAAATTCTTTCTGTTAAACTTGTAGATAGTCAAAGTGAAGTTCATTAAATATTTTCTGAAATCAATGTATTAAGGTGACAAAGTATTTTAGACATTTAAAGAAGCAATTAAAATGGTATTACAAACTTAGAACTTGGTATATTTAGAACTTTGGTTATATTGTCTATTCTTAGGTTTTCATGTGAATATGAGACAATTGCTATCTATTTTTTTCAATTAAGAAGCTGTTTTTAAAAAGTTTTAGACTTACAGAATGATATGTTTTTATATAAGAAATATCAAGAAAGCTTGTAGAATAGCAAAGCATAGCAAAAATTAATTTCTTTGTCTTGTTGGTTGATTTCATTGTTTCACAAAGTGGGGGGTCCTGATTTGGAACACAAACTTGGAAAATGTAGGGTGAATTCTTTGAATAGATAATTTTTCCATTCTTAAAAGTTAAACTTGTTCATTTTTGGACCAGTTAAAATTTTTTCCCATTTCTTTAAAACTGTGAAATAGATGGGTGGCGTCACAGTATGACCAAAAAAAAAAAAAAAAAAAAAAATAGAACTCTTTACTAGATAAATATGTTTTATCCTAGCAAAATGAAATTCCTTTCCATTAAAATCTTTTTCTGATATTATGGACCAGTGCAATCTCACGGCTAATTAGAGAACCTTCTCACATTAATGATCTCAATGGCTGGACCTGTCCTGCTCTCTACATGCTGGCTGCAGGTGTTTTTTAGAGCAGAGATTTATTTAAAACTATTGATGCATTCAGAAGCATACTAACCAGTGACCATCATTCTTACTCCTTCTCTTGATCATTCTTTCTTTTGTTTACTGGTTCTTCATTATTCCACCTCTTGAATGTTGATATTCCACAGTGTTTAATCCTCAGTACTGTTCTATCTTACTTTGTATAGATCCAGTCACTTTGTGTATGCCTGGCAATTCCTGGATTATTTATTCAACCAGCATTTGCTTTGCTTGGTTCAGGAAATGCTAGTGATAAAGTGAAGGAGAAATAAGAAACCAGCACTTACAGAGCACATTGACTGCATTGTAAGGGATATGTAAGAGTTTCATCAGAATAGAGGAGGGCAATCTGGTTGTCATAACATAACATGCTTCTAAGATACGCCCAGTCTGGGGGTGGGGGAGATTAGTTGTTTCCTAGGCAAAATGGACAAAAATATTTGCAAGAAAGGTATCAAGGCATTTTGGGCAAAAGAAATAGCATGAAAGAGCGTGATACCTTTTGGGGAATTGCAGGTATTTGATGTGGTAGAAGAGAATGCAATGAATGTGGACATAGCAGGATATGAATCTGGAAAAAGGTAGAGAGGGGCCATGCCAAGGAGTTCAGAAAGGAGTTCCAAAAGTGGTTTTATGGTACAGATAATTTGGGGCAGATAGATGATAGATTTGGGGAGACGTGAAAGTGGTTGGGGCAGGCATCAAGACTTGAGTCAGGCTGGCAGTCCCATTACGAGGTTTTTGAAAGAGTAAATTGTTGAGGGCCTAAATCACAGGAGTGGCATTGGAGACACAGGATGCATTTGAATTTTATCAAGGAGGTAATCTGTTGGGCCTGTTGACTGACTAGGTACAGCGGGGTAGGGAAAAATTGAGGAAGAAATTCCTGCTTGAGTAACTGCATAGATAGTTAAGCCATTACCTAAAATGAACGGTTTCTCTCCCGTCACTGACAGTTATAACTTGTTCTTGCCTTTACTTTGCTCCTTCTGTCTGCTGCTTAAACCCATTCTTGAGGTTTTGTCATTTCTTCTCCTACAACTGTTTTCTCACCTGTATGTTGAATCTTAAATCCATATTTTTAATCCAAACTTTCTGAACTCCAGAACCATAAATTCAGTTGCATCCCGTGTGTGCATATCCTGTAGCAGTGGTTCTCAAAGTTTACCTGAGGACAGGATCCCTAGGAGGCTCCTCGAAACTCTTTCATGAGATCTATGAGGTCAAATCAATTTTCATAATAACAGGAAGACTTTATTTGTCTGTTTCACTTTTATTATGAGTATATAGTGGAGTTTTCCAGAGGTGATGCAGTATGGGATATCACAACAAATTGGATACAGGTGCTTATGTGATAATCCACCTGCCTTCTGTTAAGCCAGATGTTAAAGAGACTTACAGAAATGTAAAACAGTGCCACGCTTCTCACTAATTTTGTTTTGGAAAATACAATAATTTTTTTAAAATGTATCTATGTTCATATGTAATAAATTTATTTTTAACTCACTTAAAATATTTGTTTAAACTTTTATTATGGTAAATGTATATACAACACCCACAAACGAAACCTTTTGGAGTTCTCAGTGTTTCAGAGTATAAAGGACCTTGAGACCAAAACATTTGATATGTGAGTCAGTGGAGGCAGTGTGGTTAAGTGCCTTGCCCATGGTCATATAACTAGTAAGTTGCAGAGCTGAGATTTGATTCCATCCAGTCTTTTGAACCTATACTTCTTGTCCTGGGACAGTTTAGGTAAGATTAATATTACATGTTTCTTGGGGATACACACCCATCCACACACACCCCCTGTTATCTGAGCCTGGTGCATTTTATGTTGTGTTGTGTTGTGTTATGTTATGTTATGTTATGTTATGTTACGTTATGTTATGTTATGTTATTCATTCGTTCATTCAGGAGTTGTGGCCTTACCATGTTGCCCATGCCTGACTTGAACTTTTTGGCTCAAGCAATCCTCCTGCCTCAGTACTACAGGCGTGTGCTGCTGTGCCTGGCTTTTGTATTTTTGTATGCCTGGTGTGTTTTGGAGGGATAAATCTTGGGAGACCCTTTCAGAGTTTCTGCTGTTACACTGTAGGACCTTCTATTCTTCTGTGAGCCTATTTTGGTAAATTACATTTGATAAAGCAGGGTTTGGAAAACTACAGTCTGCAGGTGAAATCTGGCCCATTGCCTGGTTTTGCATATGCAGTGTTATGGAATATAGTCACATCCATTTGTTTGCGTTTACCTGTTGTCTGTGGCTGCTCTGGTGCTACAGTGGCAGAGTTGAGTGGTTGTCACAGACTCTATGGTCTGCAAAGGCCAAAATATTTACTGTCTCATCTTTACAGAAAGAACTTGCCAACCCCTGTTGTACAACATAGTTCAATTTAGTTGGATTTTGTTTTACTGGGATAGATTGTGCATAGTATTTTCTTGTCTTTTGATAATCTCCACATTTGAATTTGTGTCTTTTTCACTCCCAGTGCTATTTATATCTCTTGTTTTTATTCACGTTGTTTGGGATGACCAAAATTTAGCCTGACTTATTGGTAACAGTGTTATGTTGGTGTTCCATCTTTTACTGTGCTCTGCAGTAATTTAAATGCCATTAGGTTTAGAGATACATGTTTCTTTTTCTTTTTTCTTTTCTTGAAAGAGGGTCTTACTGTTGCAAGACTCTGGAGTCAGAGGTTGCAGTGAGCCAAGATCACACCATTGCACTGCAGCCTGGGCAACAGGTGCAAAACCCTGTCTTTAAAAAAAAAAAACTATTAAAGGCTGGGTGCAGTGTCTCCCAGCACTTTGGGAGGCTGAGGCAGGAGGATCACCTGAGATCGGGAGTTCGAGACCAGCCTGGCCAACATGGCAAAACCCCATCTCTACTAAAACTACAAAAATTAGCTGGGCGTGGTGGCACACACCTGTAATCCCAGCTACTCCTCAGGCTGAGGCATGAGAATCACTTGAACCAGGGAGGTGGAGGTTGCAGTAAGCCAAGATTGCACCACAGCATTCCAGCCTGGGCAACAGAGCGAGACTCTTGTCTCCAAAAATAAGTATACACTAGTGAAAAAGAAAAAAGTATGGTAGTATTAATCAGGGAAATTATCTGATCATGATAGACACTTTCATAAATTTCTCTTATTTCTTCTATGTAAACTAGTTAATCTATTTAGATTTCCTGCCTCTTCTATGGTCAATGTTAAATTACTCCCTCCTCCAGCTTTTCATATTTATAGACTTGAACATAAAGAAATATATTAATTTCAGAAGGTTATTTTTTTCCATTTTCATTTTTTAATAAAGTTAACTATTTTTCATAGAAGCATGCCTTGGATTTATTGATTTACTTTTAAAGTCATTGATCTCTCTATTATGTTTACTAATTGTTTCTGTTTATTTTAGTGTGTGTGGGTGTCTTCCCCCTTCTTGAGTTGGATGCATTATGTTCTTGTTGGAAATAAGGCTATGAATTTTTTTTTGAGCTCTGGTTTAGCTGGATCTCAAAATGTATTGTATGCAGTGTTTTCAGTATTATTTTCTTGGTAACCCTGTAGTTTCGTGTTTATTCTTCGTCTTGAAATGTACTTTTTTCTTTTTCTTTTCTGTTTTTAGCTGAAAAATTTGTGTTATGCAATTGAAATTTAAGGCAGATTTTTATTTGCTAGTTTTATGATGTTAGTGACATTACATTGTAATCCTGAAATATCCACTGTATTGTTTCTAGCCTTTGCAATTTATTGATGTTTTCTTTGCTGCTGTATGGCATGTATGTGCATGTTAACTTCTTATGATTGTTTCATGGGTATTTGTCAAAAAGATGTTACTTGTTTTCAAGGTACATGGCTTTGCTTTTTTCTGGTTTATTCTGTCTCCATTTACTTTACATGTTTTGATATTATGAGACTTGGCATATAAAAGTGCTTAATCATGTCTTTTTAGTTGTTTCTTATGAATATGAAATTTCTCTTATCCTTTATAATGCTTTTCTCTTTGAATTTTATTTTGTCTGATATCAGTATTGTTTTCATTTTAATTTTCTTAGCCTTTCTTGGTTGTGTATCTTCCTCTCTACTGTTTTTTTAAACCTTGCTGAGTTGTTTTGTTTAAGAGTGCTTTTTGCAAAGTTTATTGAGTTTGTTTTTCCTTTCTTAACTTAGTTTAAGAAGCTTTATCTTTTAGCAAGTGCACTTAACCCATTCACATTTATTGTGACACAGGTATTTTGGGGCTTCTGTTTAGCATCCTAGTTTGCATTAACCAGAACTTTGAAATTTTTTTAAATTCCATTTTACATGTCTGCTGAATAGATGAAGTTTTCTAATTTTCCTTTTCCCCCCCTTCCAATGGTTTGGGTGATTATGAACATAATTAACATTTTAACTACACATACACCATAGCCAGTATTAGTCAGTGTTGGTATTTGTTACTTAGCAACCCCCACCTATGTTCACTTTTTAATCCTTCACTCATTACTTCTGTGTCTTATTTTATATCTAAGATTGTACTTCAGATTAGCTTTATTTAATAATCAATAGTTACATTATCTTGATGTCTTTAGTAGTTTTAATGAAGTTTTCTGGCCCCAGAAATGAATACCTATCTCAGCTTTGTTTTCCACGTGGTACTTTACTGATGAGAAATACAGCAGTTACTTGAGTTTGAGGTAGAGGTGAAGTTGCTGGGTGACCAATATTGATGTTGCTTCTGAACTTCTGGTCACCTTTGATTTAGTGTTAGGGTTCTTATACATGCCTTCATATAGATCATTCACAGTTTTTGTATATAGGTTATCTTCTGGTTCTTTGATAAAAAGCATCTTCCTGCTCCATTCTCACACACCTTGTTTGGGCATAAAATTGTCACAATGTTATTTTTTAATATTTAGATTTTTAAAGTAATGAAGTGGCAACAAACCTGTATTGCAGCAGCAGGTAGCTACCACCTTAAGTTGGTGTTCAATTGCCAAATGCCACGCTGAGTCCAGTACCAAGCATGTAAAAGCTAAGTAAACATTTTTATGTTCCTTATAATGTTACATGTACAGTTGTCCCTTGGTATCTGTGACGCATTGGTTCCAGGACCCCCAACAGATACCAAAATCCATGGATGTTCAAGTCCCGTATATAAAATGGTGTAGTATTTGCATATAACCTACACACATTCTCCTACATACTTTGAATCATCTCTAGATTACTTACAATGCCAAATATAATGTAAATGCTATGTAAATAGTTGCATTGGTGTTTGTTTGTATTTTTATTTTTGGTTTGTTTGCTTAGTATTTTTGATCCATGGTTGATTGAATCTGTGGGTGGGGCACACATGGATGTGGAGGGCTGCCTGTACTTTATCTTCCTTAGGTTTCAGAGGTACTTTAGAATATTCTAGTGCCGTATTGTCCTCATGAAGTGTTTTTGATAGCCAGTATCTGCTTGTTACTGCATGAGGCACACAAAGGAATATATGTTATTGTTACATATTAGAAGCATTATGTTGTCTGGGAGACAAAATTTTCACCCATAATTAGGCCTAGAAAGCACTTTGCCCCAATTATGAGTAAGAGACTTGTCAGTGAGCATCAAGAATGAAAACATTATAAACAGTAGATGGAATGTTTGTAATTTTTCACTGTAATTCTTCCTGAACTACAGTTCATATTACTTTAGAAAAATTGAAGTGACACAAAAAAAATAAAAGGCCAAGATCATATATTATGTTTAAAAAGTATAAATGACATAGAGTAAATTTACCAGATGTTCAGAGAAAGAAGATAATGGGGAGACCAGTTTCTTAGGTGGAGGGGGGGCTAGAGCTGAGAATGTGGAAGAGGAAGTTGGTGGTCATTATAAACTCAGGTGACCAAGGGTTTAATGACGTCATCATATCTATTGTAGGCATTTGATAAAGATTTCTTTTGGACACAATTAATAACTTCACTTCTGTTTACTGAGTGGTTACAACACCCTGGGCACTTGACCAAGACTGTTCCTACTTTATAGAGGAGAAAGACACAGAGGTAACTCAGATGGTGAATGGTGGGCTGTTTTAATTCCAGGGTGGGAGCTTGAATGGAGATTTTTTTTGAGTGTCCTCACCAGTAACATGGGGGTGTTTCACTTCACTTATCTGACAGTGGTATCTGTGAGGATACATTTAAAAATTTCATAGAAACATTCAACTGCTACCAAAGTATAAGGTGGTATTATGTCAGTCATTAACGAATAGCCACTGTTTATATAGCCTTATGTTCTGTGTTTTATAAATATGAAGACATTTAACCTTAGGATAGCTCTGCAAGGTGTAGGTACTATCTCCATTTTACCAGGAAAACAGCAGGCTCAGTTAGGTTTATACAACTTGCCCAAAGACACAAAGCTTGTAAAGGCAGAGCTGGGGTTGAAACCTGGCACCAAAAGCTCATACACCATGCATCTCTGTACTTCTCCAGCTGGGTTTACTTACACTGACTTCAGGCATTTCCATCTGTTTTCTTTCTTTACACTCTTTTATGAGTCAACAGTTTCCCTATTTGCAGTTTCTGATTTGTTTTCAGATTTAAGATAAAGCATCCAGATTATTTCTCTCATTTTGATTCATCTCATAGATACGTTATCTTTGTCTTTACTTCCACGTTCTGAGTTTGTCTTATACGATTCAGATTTTACATTTTTACATTGTTAACTTTGGCTTTTTGTAAGAAAACCAGCAGGTTGTTTTCTAACCTTGTGTTGTTCTTGTGTTGTCTTCCAAAGATGAAAAATAGAGACCAAACACATTAACCATGAGGCAGAATAAGAACAGTTGCCAGGGAATAGAGGATTCTCTTAGGACTACTGAAAATTGGCCACATTTGTTCTTTGAGTCATTGCAAGTTCGCTGGTTTTGTAATGATCAGATGATGTCTTTGACCAGAGTATAATGTGGGAAAAGGGGTAGTGAACATGAGTTGTTGTCTTGGCCAAAAGTCCTTGGGCCCTTATTGGATAGGTAGTTAGCAGAAGTGAAATTTGACTCTTGGCGGTGATATCTCCTAACAAAATTTGAGCCTGTAAATGAGGATATCCCTGCTCACGGAAAGCTTCTGGGTTTTTTTAGGATTATTTTTCTTAGTGCCTTTGAATTTAGATGGCTTACTTTGGAGGTACACTTTACTGGCTAATGTTTTCCACCCCTTTTCTTTTGTTGGGATTAGTGCCAGAACAGATAAAGCCCAGTGTAAGCCAGCCTCAGCCTGCCAACTCTAATAACGGCACTTCCACAGCAACCAGCACTAATAATAATGCCAAGCGAGCTACAGCCAACAATCAGCAGCCACAGCAGCAGCCGCAGCAGCCGCAGCAGCAGCAGCAGCAGCAGCCACAGCCGCAGCAGCCACAGCAGCAGCAGCCACAGCAGCAGCCACAGGCCTTGCCTCGGTATCCTCGTGAAGTACCTCCACGATTTCGCCACCAGGAACACAAACAGCTTCTAAAGAGGGGTCAGCATTTTCCTGTCATAGCAGCAAACCTTGGATCTGCTGTTAAAGTGTTAAACAGCCAGTCAGAAAGCAGTGCTTTAACAAATCAACAGCCACAAAATAACGGAGAGGTGCAGAACAGCAAAAACCAGTCAGGTGAGAGAAGGCATTTCTTACGAGACTCACACCTTATCATCATTAGCTGTATAGCAAGTTAATAAATTTGTAGCTTTTTGGTGATGTATTGGTATTCATCAGTATCTGGATTTTAATATAAGAGTTCCTTATAGGGAGTTATGAATGGGGAATCTTAAAATATTTCCTGTAAGTTACCTACTTTAAAATGATTATTTTACTTATTCTCCCTTCAGGTTCTGCCCATTTTAATAAGGAGCTTATAGCTAAAGTTGACTGTAAGACTGTAGCTAAAATTGAGCACCCTTCCCCCCAGGCCATGTGCTGAGCAGTTGTACATATTATTACAATTTAATGTTCAACAACGTTGTGGACAGAGTTCTTAACCTCCACTTTCAGTAGAAGCAGCTGACACACCAAGACATTAAATAACTTGCCCAAGCTCACTCAGTTACCACATGCCATAAAAAGACTGGCACTCATGGAAATTATATTCAAACAGAGGAAATGCATTCAGTTATTTGCCTCAGAGTGACTTCTCTGAGCTTGGTAGTGATTGTGAGGCAGAAAATAAATCTAGTATGTGATTACAAGTTTTCTCAAAGCCCAGTTTGTTTCAACATGTTCTGGAAAGTTTTGATGGTCTATTAGTCTGTCCATTCATTCATTTATCCAACTATTTTAAAGTTCTACCACAAGCCAGATAGAGAATTAGGTGCTAGGGTTGAGGGGGGAATCAAGGTGCCCATACAAAAATACAATTCTAGAGGCAGTATAGCATACTGATAAAGAAGGAAGTCTAGAATCAGTCTGTGGCCTTGCATCCTGGTGCCCCCATATCCCAGTGTGTGTGACTTTGGGCAGGTTACTTAATTGCTCCATGTGCCTGAGCAGTCTTTCCTAACTGTCCCAGGTTGTACTCACTTTCTACACCTGTGCTCTCTTTTATATACCAAGAGCTACTCTGTACATTGTAATATATTATGGTATTCACAGTGAATAAGTAGCAGATCCTGGACTCACATCAAGATATGTCTGACTCCAAAGCCGTGCTCGTAACCACCATGCTGTGCTTTGGCACCATACAAGATGTGATAGGTAATGAGGAAGAGGACACAAATGTGAGTTTTCTAGCATAGGCACATTGTTATTGGAAAGGATACAAATTTAAGTCATTGTCCTGAGTTAATATTTACTCCTTAATTTCCCAGCACCTTATTACCTGTGTGAGCTTAGCCACATAACACATCTGACCTTCTTTGCTAATCTGTAAAACAGTAGTACCCAACCCTATAAGGTTGCTGTGGGGACTTAATTATATGGCATGTTATTAAAGGAGCTAGATTAATGTCTGATATCTAGGTACCGAATAAATTATCTTCCTAATAACTCTTATAGAAGGACCTGCACTTCTCAAGAAGAGTTTGGTTTAGACATACTAGATCTAGTGCCAAGTAGTAGGCAATTAGTAATTTGAAGTTCACCTGGGAAATCAGGTTGGAAGTAAATGTATTGGTCATCAGCATGATGAAAAATGCAGTTAAAAACTTTGGGAGAGGTTAGTTATACAACAAATGATGGAGTACCTGCTGTGAGCTAAGCAAGGTGGAATGGCACTGAACAAAACAGTGAAGTGGGATAGTATATTTAGAAAATATGTCAAATATGCCTTTTCACTTGGGGAAATGAAAGGTACCTGTTTTTGAAATGGAAACAACAAAAGTGTAAGAATCTTGCTTCTCAAAAATAACTCTGAGTCAAAAATATCAAAAGTGTTACAAGTGTGCGTTCAGATGAGAAGAAGGCCTCAGGTGTGGGCATAGGAAGAAGTCTTCAAAAAAAGGCTGAGAAGGAAAAACATCCTGCCTGTTTCTAAAAGAATTTTACCAGGGTGGACTGCATTGATGTGGAGGCTAAGTTGGAAGTGAGGAGGGTGCAGCAATCTAACTGAAGCCTGGATTCAATCTCAAAAAACAACTAGAAAATGCAGATGATGAAGCCAAGGCATTCCAAAGAAGAGCCAGATTTGTATTTTTTTCTCTCAAAAAATTTGTGAATCCCCACTTACCAGCATATTTTACATATTTACATTAAAACATCTTTCTAGGTGTTACTAGGATTGGTAATAGAAACTTTAGCTTGCAAAATAGACCAGGAGAGTCAGTGAAGGCTTCTTATGAGTTAGGTATATCCAGCTCCTACCAAGTTATTAATATTAATAACGATATAGTGGCTAATCCTTATGGAGTGCTTACTGTGCCCACACACTGCTAACTTACTTAATGCTTCTTTTACAGAGTAGATAGTATCATCTTCATTTTACAGATTAGGAAGTAGCCTAGAGGCCAGTGAAGAACCGGGTACTAGATAGTATAAACAGCGTGCACAGTAGCCCAGAAACATGAGCATTCTTTGTTGTGAACTACATGTAGTTCAGAATTGGGGAAGCGTAATGTTAGCTTGGTTTTTTGTTTTGTTTTGTTTTGTTTGATCAATTTGTATTTGGCTTTTTTATGTTCTCGTTTTTAATTTTTTTAGAATCCTGTGCTAGTCAAACTAGACAACTCTGCAGACTAGCCCTGGGCTGCCAGTTTGGGGCTGTGCCTTAGACATTTATTGATGGTTTAATTTGAGACTTGAGACCTCTTTTTTGCAGTTGACCACTTAGAACCCAAAGGGGTGAAATAACTCTTTAATATGGGGGCCCACAAACCATGTAGTGAGAGTGAAGGCTTTGGGGGGACCAGTAGGCTCAACAGGAGCAATATTGTTCTTATAGGCCAAAGTGTTATATCCCATTTTTTATCCACCTGACATGATCCATACAGAAAAGTTAAGAAGACTAGAATCGTGAACACTCATATACCCTCCACCCAAATCTGGTGGTGGTTAACATTGTCCCATCTTGACATACATCTCTTTCTCTGTCTCATGTATGCATACATGTGCACATTATTGTTGAACCACTTAAAAGTAAGTTGCAAACACTGACACTTCAACTTTAATACTTCACAGGTAATTATCCTAAGAATAAGCATAGTCTCCTGTACAACCACAATACCATTATCACTAAGTAAAAGAACAACAACAATATCTTCTAATAGTTTGTGTCCACATTTTTGCTAGTGGTCCCAAGAATGTATTGCTTGCTTGTTCAGAGTATGCTAGCGTTTATGTAAAATATAAAGCATATAGAACACTATGTATTGCTTAGGGGATGAATTCAAATGTAGTAAGATATAAAGATTTACATGAATGATTACCACTGGTATACCCACTGGGGAAGGAAAGAGAGAGAATACGAGTTTTTTCTGCCATACTAGTAATGTATTTTTTAAGGTGTATGGGTATATTTTATATTACTCTTTTATGGACTTTTCTATTTTTGAAATAGTTATTTTTTTTAAAGAAGAAGACATTTGAGGCATAATGGTGAATGACCAGTAATTGGGATGTTTTAACCAAAAATGTTAACATTAAAGTTTCTGGAAATGTTTAAAGGTTAAAATGCTGTCCATTCCATCCATCTGTGCTCTTGCATTGGGCTTTTAGCACGGTGTACATCCTTGCTGTCTTGCAGCTTCTGCTTGCTTGGAACTTGCACCTTCCCCTTGGATGATAAACAAACTCATATCTTCTCTATCCTTAAAAAAAAATTTCGTTAAGTCTCCATACTCTTTTTTTTTTTCTTTCTTTCTTTCTTTCTTTTTTTTTTTTTTTTTTTTTTGAGGAGACAGGGTCTCACTTTGTCACCCAGGCTGGAGTGCAGTGGCATGAACACGGCTCACTACAGCCTCAACCTCCCAGCTCAAATGATCCTCCCACTTCAGTCAGTCTCCCTGAGTAGCTGGGACTACAGACGTTTGCCACCACGCCTGGTGAATTTTTGTGTGGTTTGTAGAGAGACAGGATTTTGCCATGTTGCCCAGGCTGATCTTGAACTCCTGAGCTCAAGCTGTCTGCCTGCCTTGGCCTCCGAAACTGCTGGGATTAGAGGCGTGAGCCACCATGCCTGGCAAAATCCCCATAGTCTTTTGAGGCTATTACAGAATTTCTCCCTCCCGCCTTTCAGTATTATTGAAGGAATGGTCTGTACTTGCAGTCTTTAATGTATCACCTCAGTGTCTCATAATCTGGCTTCTGCTCACTTGACTAAAATAACTCTATTGCTGAAGTCACTGATCTTCTGAATGTCAAATGCAAACCTTTTTGTTCCCTCCCAAGGCCTTGTTTCAGATCTCTCCATATTTTAGGTCCTCTTCTGGAAGTCTTCAGTTGACGTTGGGCCCCTCAAAACTCATTATGTCCAAACTTGAACTCTTTGTGTTGCCCCCATACCACTTCCTCCTCCTGCATTCCTTTGCTCAAATAGTTGCCGCTCCATTCATCCAGTCGCCCATCTAGAAACCTTGAAATCATGCTTTACTCTTCCCTCTCCTGTATGTCTCACAGGGTTACTGTACTCTGCTGATTTTAACTCTTTTTTTTTTTTTTTTTTTTTTTTTTTTTGAGATGGAGTCTCACTCTGTCGCCCAGGCTGGAGTGCAGTGGCGCGATCTCGGCTCACTGCAAGCTCTGACTCCTGGGTTCACGCCATTTTCCTGCCTCAGCCTCCCGAGTAACTGGGATTACAGGCGCGTGCCACTACGCCTGGCTAATTTTTTGTATTTTTAGTAGAGACAGGGTTTCACCATGTTAGCCAGGATGGTCTCGATCTCCTGACCTCGTGATCCGCCTACCTCAGCCTCCCAAAGTGCTGGGATAACAGACGTGAGCCACCGCGCCCAGCCAATTTTAACTCTTAAATACCTTCCACTTTTCCGTCTCCCCCCTTGATACTGCTGCTACCAGTTGCCCTGGTTGAGGTGTTCACCATCTGGTCTAGAGCAACATCCCCAAGAAAGTCTTTTGTATCCATCTCCCTGTCACCTTCACCCCATCTCTCAAACCAGAAGCCAGTCATGATTCATGCATTGCATTTGGTTGTGATATTACATTTGTCTTTTTTATTCTGGAACAGAGATTTGGGCCTATTTTAGTCCAGCTTTATTGGGAGATACCCACACCCATTCATTTACATATCGTCTGTGGGCTGCTTTCAAGCTACAATGGCAGAGTTAAATAGTTTTCACAGACCATCTGGCCTGCAAGGCCTGAAATGTTTAACTGGACCAGTGTAGAACAAGTTTGCCAAACCCTGAATCAAAGGCAAGAATAACCAGAAGAGACATGTTGAATTTTGTACTTAAGAGTGATCTGAGGCCAGGCGTGGTGGCTCACACCTGTAATCCCAGCACTTTGGGAGGCCAAGGCAGGCAGATCACGAGGTCAGGAGATCGAGACCATTGTGGCTAACATGGTGAAACCCCGTCTCTACTAAAAATACAAAGAACAAAATTAGCCAGGCACGGTGGCAGGCGCCTGTAGTCCCAGCTACTCGGGAGGCTGAGGCAGGAGAGTGGCGTGAACCTAGGAGGTAGAGCTTACAGTGAGCCAAGATCGCACCACTGCACTCCAGCCTGGGTGACAGAGCCAGACTCCATTTAAAAAAAAAAGAGTGATTTGAAATTGTGCATCTAAGGTTTTCTCGTATTCCCAGTGGTACCATCTCTCTCATACTCCTTGGAAACATTGTAAAACATAAATATTTACTTTTGAAGCTCTTCCCTTTCTGGTGAAATTGAAAGTCTTTAAGGTAGAAAATAAATATTTAACTGTTTTGTTTGTTAGATGCTGTATATTTAGAAGAAAAATATTTGAATGTCCATGGATCTAAATTCTTCCTGAATAAGTGATGCTGTTTCTTTTCTTTTTTCTTTTCTTTTCTTTTGAAACAGAGTCTCGCTCTGTTGCCCAGGCTGGAGTGCAGTGGCACGATCTCGGCTCACTGCAACCTCCGCCTCCCGGGTTCAAGCAATTCTCCTGCTTTGGCCTCCTAAGTAGCTGAGATTACAAGCGCCCACCACCATGCCCAGCTAATTTTTGTATTTTTAGTAGAGACGGGGTTTCACCATGTTGGCCAGGCTGGTCTCGAACTCCTGACCTCAGGTGATCTGCCCACCTAGGCCTCCCAAAGTGCTGGGATCACAGGCCTGAGCTGCCACGCCCAGCCGATGCTGTTTTTTTATGTCACTAGAATTATCACCAGTCTTTGTTCAGCCCCCACATAACCTCTTTGATTTTTTTTTTGGATAGATGTTCTATTATGTACGATTATTTATTTATGTTTTTTTAGTGTGGTACTGTTGGTGATCACACTTCTGTGGGCATTTTGTATGAAAGTAGGATGTTAATGATACTTTGGATTTCAAATATTTCTAAATAACGCGCAACCTTCCAAATCTAAGTTTGCCTACAGCATTGCAGTGTATAAACATTTTACATTACACTCAGTAAAACTCAGCCGCCCCCTTTCTTCCCACTAGCACAGAGATTTACTATTTCTCATTATTTCCTGGAAAAGCTGAGTGATAATACTCTACTTAATGATGCTTCTCTATGTTTATCTTCCAGATCATTTACAGCACTGGGTCTTGTGTGTCTATAAGCAAAATAAATTATCTGACTTCTTCCAAATCTGAAATAATCTCTGACTCTGAAACATATTAGTAATGATTCCTGAGGAATCCTGTTCTTTTTACCCTTTCCGTTATAATAGTGTCTGTTCCCATCCCCTGCAATACATTTTGTTTTTGTTGTTGTTGTTGTTGTTTTGAGATGGAGTTTCACT
This sequence comes from Chlorocebus sabaeus, assembly GCF_047675955.1. Classification (NCBI taxonomy): domain Eukaryota; kingdom Metazoa; phylum Chordata; class Mammalia; order Primates; family Cercopithecidae; genus Chlorocebus; species Chlorocebus sabaeus. The sequence continues at coordinate 22,704,003 of NC_132908.1, forward strand.
CTTATATAATGCCCAGGCTGGAGTGCAGTGGCATGATCTCGACTCACTGCAACCACCGCCTCCTGGGTTCAAGTGATTCTCCTTCCTCAGCCTCCTGAGTAGCTGGGATTATAGGTGCCTGCTGCATGCCCGGCTAATTTTTATATTTTTAGTAGAGATGGGGTTTCACTCTGTTGGCCTGGCTGGCCCCAGGCTCTTGACCTCAGTTGATCCACCTGCCTCAGCCTCTCAAAGTGCTGAGATTACAGGAGTGAGCCACTGTGCCCAGCCAACACCTTTTATTTATTTTTATTTATTTATTCATTTTGAGACAGACTCTAGCTCTGTCACCTAGGCTGAGTGCAGTGGCATAGTCACAACTCACTACAGCCTCAACCTCCCAGGCTCAAGCGATCCTTCTGCCTCAGCCTCTCAAGGAGCTGGGACTCCAGGTGTATGCCACCACGCCCAGCTGATTTTTTTATTTTTTGTAGAGATGGGATATTGCTAGGTTGCCCAGGATGGTCTCACTCCTGGACCCAACCAGTACTGCCGCCTCGGCCTACCAAAGTGCTGGGATTACAGGCATGAGCTAGAATGCCAAACGAATTTTTTTTCCCTAAACTAAAACCTTTTTTATAACCCAGAATGCCTTGTAACTCACCATTGGTAACCCAATTTTTAAAATAATCTTTAATTTAGGTTTTGATCAAGTGGCTTCTAGATTAAAAATGGGATTTTAGTTAATAATATTTTAAAAGACAAACTTAGCCACCAAACCAGGTCATGACCAGAATCTGAGAACATTTTTCACTAACATTAAAGGTGATAGAACTCATTTCCAGAATATATTCAAGTGTTTGCTTTTTTGCTTTACTTTTGATGTATTCTAACATTAACAGTGAAATCTGTCACATATGGTTTATGTATAAAAAATACTTATTCATTGATAGCTTCATGGTTTCATCTTTTAATGTTTTAATCATTTGGGATTCTTTAAAATATATTATCTCATTTTAAAAAGTTTTCAAGTACTGAATATCCCCTTTCCCCACTGATTTAAAATGCTAATCCTTGAAATAGTATCTTTGACATATACTTGGATCTGTTTCTGGGTTACTTTTTCTGTTCAGTCAAAGTGCTGTCTGGCAGTACAGTGCTGTTCAACTATTTCCTGATAATGCAGATTCTCTTCTTCACAACCTCTTCTTTTTGAAATCTTTTAGAGGATTACTCTCCCATTTGCTTTACAGAATTTTTAAATCACTTATAATCATTTTTTACAGACTCTTGTTAGCAATTTCTTATAATTGAATTAAACTTAGAGCATTGTTACATCTTCATATCCAGTAACAAGTGTCTTTACTTTCAAGTGTCTTCTATGGCCTGCAATAAAATATAATCATATACAACTTTAAATATTTTTGCTAGCTTTATTCCAGTTACTTTATGGCTCTTAATGATTAAGATCTTTCCCCATCAACATTTTCTCCTGGATTATTTTTGGCATGTAGAAAGGAAATTGTTTTTTCATGTTGATCTTTTTTGCCTCTATTATCTTTACCTCCCATTTTTGAGTCATATTTTTTCAGTTAGTAGTTCTAACACTGGACCGAATAGTAGTATTGATGACTAGTATTTTTGTCTTTTTCTTGTCATTATGGGAATGCTTCTGGTGTTTCACTCTTGAATTCTGGATCCATTTCTTATTTTCCATTTGGGTAGTTTTGTTTTCGATGGCCAATCTTGTTTTCTTACTGCTGCTTTATGAAAGTGGCCACACACACACACACACTCTTATGCATGCAAATAGTGGCAGCAGAAATACGTTTGCAGTAGTTCAGGAAAAGAAAGTGACAAGGGCTGGACTGTCTTAGATTTGGAGAAAAGGTGTATAGATTTTAAACTTGATGTTGTTTTGGATTTGCTGTGCACAGGGAGGAATAGAAGATAAATTCTAGGTTTTAGGAAACTTACTGAGATGAGAAAAACTTTTAAAGAAGCAGTTTTTGCCCCCTTTGGGAGGAGAGGAGTTTACACTCTGTTGGAGTGTAAATCCAGAATTAGAAGATTCTGCTTTCAGAATATCTAAGATATCTAAGATAAGGTATCTAAGGTAGAATATTTAGGTATCTAAGTGGAAATTTTAAGTAAGGAAGTTATATGATTTCTCACTTTGTTCTTCATAAGGGAGTCGTGGTGGAATGAAAAACATGCTTTGGAGATAGGACTAAAAGATGATAATCATTAGCATGCATTTATCAGTGATAATAGACCTCATTTATTAAGCACCTAATATGGATCAGATATAGTACAGAGTACCTTTTTTTGTTGTTGTTGTTGTTGTTGTTGTTGAGACAGAGCCATGCTCTATTGCCCAGGCTGGAGTGCAGTAGGGCGATCTTGGCTCACTGCAAGCTCTGCCTCCCAGGTTCACGCCATTCTGCCTCAGCCTCCTGAGTAGCTGGGACTGCAGGCACCCACCACCACACCCGGCTAATTTTTTTGTATTTTTAGTAGAGACGGGGTTTCACCATGTTAGCCAGGATGATTAACATCGCCTGACTTTGTGATCCACCTACCTTGGCCCCCTAAAGTGCTGGGATTATAGGCGTGAGCCACCGCGCCTGGCCAGTACAGTTTTAATAATCCACACCACAGTTGTGTGAGATTGATACTAATACTGTTTCTTTTTTTTTTTTTTTTTGAGACGGAGTCTCACTCTGTCGTTAGGCTGGAGTGCAGTGGCGCCATCTCGGCTCACTGCAACAACTTCTGCCACCTCCGCCGTTCAAGCGATTCTCCTGCCTCAGCCTCCCGAGTAGCTGGGACTACAGGGGCCCACCACTACATCCGGCTCATTTTTTGTAGTTTTAGTAGAGACAGGGTTTCACCATGTTGGCCAGGATGGTCTCGAACTCCAGACCTCGCGATCCACCCACCGTGGCCTCCCAAAGTGCTGGGATTACAGGGGTGAGCCATTGTGCCTGGCCTGGTACTAATACTATTTCTACTTCAGAGATGAAACTAGGCACAGAGATTGAGGATCTTACTGTGGTCACACAGCTAGTAAATGGTAGGAGTGTCTCTTAAACCCGTGCATTCTGGCTACCCAATCTGTGCTGTTAATCACTATGTCAAATTGACCCTAACAAGGTACCTATTTGCAGCCAGCACTGAGCTTAATGCTTTACATATGATACAATTAACAAAAGAACCAGGTTAAGAAGTATTGTTTATATTCTGGTTTTGCAGATTTGGTCATACAGAGTTCAGACTTGAATCTGGGTGTCTCTAGAGTCCTGTCTACGTTCTTAGGCACCTTGCTTTATGAAGGATTCTGATGAATCCTGCCTTTCTCACTTAATTTTCCATAAATTAACCTGTGAACCTCAGTTTTGTCATCTGCAAGTGAAGGTAATGCCTATCCTCTAGGGTAGCTATAAGGATTCGGTGATAAAAGTGCACAGAAAGTTGTCAGACATAGTCCTGAATGCCAAACATTTGTTGATGGTGCCAGTGCAGATGTTAGTGTGTTGATTTGCTTATACCCAGTGAGTCTGACTTACTGTTACCCTTTATTTCATGAGAAATTCTCATGGGCACTGAAAGATGGCAAATCTTCTTTGGCAGCTTTAGGAATCATTAAAGAAATGATTCTTAAACAGGGAGTGGAAATTAGAGTCATCTATGGAACTTTAAAGTATATTATTTGATGAATTTATATCATTTCTGGTCTCTCTCCAGTCACTTTTCCAGACTCTTTCCAGCTCATCATCTTTTGCTGCTTAATGATTGTGCTTTGAGAGAAAATGATGCAAATTGAATCTGATTTTCCATTTTAGCAAATCACCTTAATAGTGACTTCTGTTTATCTCCTAGGCCTACAACCCCTGAAGGTTGGCTCATTAGGTCTGGGACATTGCCTTGAACATGTATATTTAAAAGCACTACATGTGATTCTGATTGGTACTTTAGTAGAAAACTGCAATATAACCTGCCCCTCAAGGCAGTTGAAATGCACATGGCTTATGCAGGTTAATGCCTCTGAGGAATGTCTACCTACTAGATCCTTAAACCAAGTGAGAGTTAAGAATATGGGGAACTATCAGAAGCGCTAGAACCACCCTACCTGTGGTAAAATAGCTAGATAGTAATACATAGCAGGAAGTCCAAGATTATAGGATTGTATGACTGGTCATCAAATGGCTCCAGTGTCAGCAGTTGATTTTTTGAGATCATAATAATTCTGTGATCTTCAGCATAACAACCATTACTTTTCTGTCCTTTTATATAAATGTGGTTAGGAAGGTAAATTAAGAAAATTTTATGAGAGGAAGTTGAACTGAAAATACTGTTACTTGGATGTAATATTTCAGGTTGAAGATGGATACTAATGAAATGGAATGTAATGATAAAAGCTTTCAAATTCTTACCATTCTTAAAAATTTTTATAAACTTGTGGCTGGGCACAGTGGCTCACGCCTGTAATCCCAGCACTTTGGGAGGCCAAGGCGGGCAGATCATGAGGTCAGGAGATCGAGACCATCCTGGCTAACACGATGAAACCCCGTCTCTACTAAAAATACAAAAAAAAAATTAGCCGGACATGATAGCGGCGCCTGTAGTCCCAGCTACTCGGGAGGCTGAGGCAGGAGAATGGCATGAACCCGGGAGGCGAAGCTCGCAGTGAACTGAGATTGCACCACTGCACTCCAGCCTGGGCACAGAGTGAGACTCCATCTCAAAAAAAAAAAAAAAAAAAAATTGCCGGGCGCGGTGGCTCAAGCCTGTAATCCCAGCACTTTGGGAGGCTGAGACGGGCGGATCACAAGGTCAGGAGATCGAGACCATCCTGGCTAACACGGTGAAACCCCGTCTCTACTAAAAAATACAAAAACCTAGCCGGGCGAGGTGGCGGGTGCCTGTAGTCCCATCTACTCGGGAGGCTGAGGCAGGAGAATGGCGTGAACCCAGGAGGCGGAGCTTGCAGTGAGCTGAGATCCGGCCACTGCACTCCAGTCTGAGTGACAAAGCGAGACTCTTTCTCAACAACAGCAACAAAAAAATTATAAACTTGTTACAATGCCCAAAACAGTTGTTTGGAAAAGCTATAGTAGAAAACAGGGTGGAAAAATATTTCTGATACATTTTATCAAATTTTGGCTATTCACTTCTCCTTACCCATCTTTCCATGTCAGGCTTCTACACCTGGGTTGTTCTGTTATCCTAATGTGTAGCTGCCTCCTAGACCTTCTTGACTCCAAAATTCTTTTATTTGCTGACATGTTAACAGTGTATTCATTCAGCAAGTATTTATCAAGGGGCTGTTGTGTCCTCTAGGATCTTGGGATAATATCAGTTGAACATGGAAAGTTGGTGGCTAGAAGATAACCAGTGCCCTTGTAACCATTCTACCATTGTTAAATTTGAGGAGCCACGTTTATTTATAACATATTCGTCATTTTTCTTAAATTTTAGTGTCATTTTGAAATGGCCTAACACTTTTTATAAATAGTTGTACTTCTCCTTTATCCTAGATATAAACCACAGTACTTCAGGATCCCATTATGAAAATTCCCAGCGGGGACTTGTGTCTTCTACAAGCGATTCTAGCACAAACTGTAAGAATGCTGTTGTAAGTGACTTGTCGGAAAAAGAAGCATGGCCCTCAGTCCCTGGCAGTGATTCGGAGTTGGCTTCAGAATGTATGGATGCTGATTCTGCCTGCAGTTCTGAGTCGGAAAGAAACATCACTATCATGGCTTCAGGGAACACAGGTGGTGAAAAAGATGGCCTTCGGAATAGCACTGGACTTGGTTCCCAAAACAAGTTTGTAGTTGGTAGCAGCAGCAATAATGTGGGCCATGGAAGTAGTACTGGGCCATGGGGTTTTTCCCATGGAGCCATAATAAGCACATGTCAGGTCTCTGTGGATGCTCCTGAAAGCAAATCTGAAAGTAGCAACAATAGAATGAATGCTTGGGGCACTGTAAGTTCTTCATCAAATGGAGGGTTAAATCCAAGCACTTTGAATTCAGCTAGCAACCATGGTGCCTGGCCAGTATTAGAGAACAATGGACTTGCCCTAAAAGGGCCTGTAGGGAGTGGTAGTTCTGGCATCAATATTCAGTGCAGTACTATAGGCCAGATGCCTAACAATCAGAGTATTAACTCTAAAGTGAGTGGTGGTTCTACCCATGGTACCTGGGGAAGCCTTCAGGAAACTTGTGAATCTGAAGTAAGTGGTACACAGAAGGTTTCATTCAGTGGTCAACCTCAGAATATTACCACTGAAATGACTGGACCAAATAACACTACTAACTTTATGACCTCTAGTTTACCAAACTCCGGTTCAGTGCAGAATAATGAGCTGCCTAGTAGTAATACAGGGGCCTGGCGTGTGAGCACAATGAATCATCCTCAGATGCAGGCTCCATCAGGTATGAATGGCACTTCCCTTTCTCACCTTAGCAATGGAGAGTCAAAAAGTGGAGGCTCTTATGGTACTACATGGGGTGCCTATGGTTCTAATTACTCTGGAGACAAATGTTCAGGCCCTAATGGCCAAGCTAATGGTGACACTGTGAATGCAACTCTAATGCAGCCTGGCGTAAATGGGCCTATGGGCACTAACTTTCAAGTTAACACAAACAAAGGAGGTGGTGTGTGGGAATCTGGTGCAGCAAATTCCCAGAGTGCATCATGGGGAAGTGGAAATGGCGCGAATTCTGGAGGAAGTCGAAGAGGATGGGGAACCCCTGCACAAAACACTGGCACTAATTTACCCAGCGGTGAGTGGAACAAACTGCCTAGCAATCAGCATTCCAATGACAGTGCAAATGGCAATGGTAAGAAGTTTACAAATGGATGGAAATCTACTGAGGAAGAGGATCAGGGTTCTGCCACATCTCAGACAAATGAGCAAAGCAGTGTGTGGGCCAAAACAGGAGGTACAGTGGAGAGCGATGGTAGTACAGAAAGCACTGGACGCCTTGAGGAAAAAGGAACTGGAGAAAGTCAGAGTAGAGACAGAAGAAAAATTGATCAGCACACATTACTCCAAAGCATTGTAAACAGAACTGACTTAGATCCACGTGTCCTGTCCAACTCTGGTTGGGGACAGACTCCTATTAAGCAGAATACTGCCTGGGATACAGAAACATCACCTAGAGGGGAACGAAAGACTGACAATGGGACAGAGGCCTGGGGAAGCTCTGCAACACAGACTTTTAACTCAGGGGCATGTATAGATAAGACTAGCCCTAATAGTAATGATACCTCATCTGTATCAGGGTGGGGCGATCCCAAACCTGCTCTGAGGTGGGGAGATTCCAAAGGCTCAAACTGCCAGGGGGGGTGGGAAGATGATTCTGCTGCTACAGGAATGGTCAAGAGCAATCAGTGGGGGAATTGCAAAGAGGAGAAGGCTGCATGGAATGACTCGCAAAAGAACAAACAGGGATGGGGTGATGGACAGAAATCAAGCCAAGGGTGGTCTGTTTCTGCCAGTGATAACTGGGGAGAAACTTCAAGGAGTAACCATTGGGGTGAGGCCAATAAGAAATCCAGCTCAGGAGGTAGTGACAGCGACAGGTCCGTTTCCGGTTGGAACGAACTTGGTAAAACTAGTTCTTTTACTTGGGGAAACAACATAAATCCAAATAATTCATCAGGATGGGATGAATCTTCTAAACCTACTCCTTCCCAGGGATGGGGAGACCCTCCAAAGTCTAATCAGTCTCTAGGTTGGGGAGATTCGTCAAAGCCAGTCAGTTCTCCAGACTGGAACAAGCAACAAGACATTGTTGGATCTTGGGGAATCCCACCAGCTACAGGCAAACCTCCTGGTACAGGCTGGCTGGGGGGACCTATACCAGCCCCAACAAAAGAAGAAGAACCCACAGGCTGGGAGGAACCATCCCCAGAATCTATACGTCGCAAAATGGAGATTGATGATGGAACTTCAGCTTGGGGAGATCCAAGCAAATACAACTACAAAAATGTGAACATGTGGAACAAAAACGTCCCAAATGGCAACAGCCGTTCAGACCAGCAAGCACAGGTACATCAGCTGCTAACGCCTGCAAGTGCCATCTCAAACAAAGAGGCAAGCAGTGGCTCTGGTAAGTTTCTATTTTATGAAATCAAGCCTTATTTTAACTTACTGTTGTTATAAGATTTGTATAACAAAGTGCTTGGATATGTACATAAAGGCTGTTCCTTACTGTAATCCAGAAGCAACTTGAAGAAAATTATAGGGGTGATGTTTACCACCAGAGAACAGAGCTCCACTTTTGGCAGTGTTGTTTGAGTCCTGCACACTTCATTCTCTATTAGAAATGCAACAGAAGGTGAATTGGACAAGGGCGGTCAAGTGGAAATGCTGTACACTTCTCTAAGTTGTTTTGAGTTAGGCCTTGTGGTTTTATTATTTGACTAAAATATCTCCAGAAATAAAACAGGTATCTCATAAATACAGTACTCTCTAAACGTTAGGTACTATATTTGGCTCTAGAAGGGATTTTTTTTAAGTAGGTGAGAAATCCAGCTCTACTTAGATACAGTATATATGTTTGTGTATTAAAAATGTTTGATAATACCTTTCTAGTATATCCTTACTTTCCTCTCTTACAATGAACTAATTCCTATCTCTGCAAATTATCCCGACAACATTTTCATTAAGTGTGATTGGCTACATTGTCTTTGTTAATAAAAATTTTATTGACTTAATAGTCTCATTGGAAGTGGATATGGGAGTGCTTTCATGAGCTAACTTTTCGGCGCCTAATTTTTTTTTTTTTTTTTCAGTCTAAGTATAGTTTGTTGGATTAATTTAGGTTTGATTCTTAAAAGGAAGAAGTATGTATCTAAGATGAAGCCTGTTGGCTTTTATTTTTTCTTAATGAAACGTTTATGGCTTTGTTTTTGTTGTGGTAGTGGTGTTTTTTTTTTTTTTTTTTTTTGCTTTGGACAACCTCAGCCTAATGCTTCAGATTTTAAAATAAGGATTGTTCAGCATGTGTTAAAAGTAGGTGACCCATTATTGTTAGCTGGGTAGTACGTTGTTTTTCCAGTGTATGTGGTGTGGAAGGGGTACACTTGTGCCACAATTTTTTTTTTTTTTGGGTGGGGGGAGATGGAGTCTTGCTCTGTCACCTAGGCTGGAGTGCAGTGGCATGATCTTGGCTCACTGCAGCCTCCACCTCCCAGGTTCAAGCAATTCTTCTGTCTCAGCTTCCTGAGTAGCTGGGACTACAGATGTGTGCCACTATGCCCAGCTAATCTTTGTATTTTTAGTAGAGACCAGGTTTTGCCATGTTGCCCAGGCTGGTCTCAAAATCCTGACCTCAGCTGATCCACCTGCCTCGGCCTCCCAAAGTGCTGGGATTACAGGCATCAGCTACTGTACCCAGCTGGTACAAATGTTATACATACACTGTCACCCAGCTTATCACCTGCTCCAGTTCACAAGGTTTGGTTTAGAATGACTTGACTTTTTCAGGAATTAAATTGATGCTCAAAGGAGAGTGGTTTCCCATAACTATGCAAAAATCAGCTCTATGCCTAGAGGGTAATTATGAAAAAAGTTTAAAAAATTCTCACCTTATAGTTATATTAATGGGAAATAGTTTGTCTTTTTTTTTTTTTTTTAACATAAAACGATGCCATCTTTTTGCCTATCACAGTATCATTATTCTGTACATAAACATGAGGTTCTTCATCCTTGGTCCCTAAGTATTCTTTATTGTCCCTTATTCCACTGCACCTCCTTACCTTCTATGCTGATGACTTCTTTTCCCACACTTTCTAAAGGCTGGGGTGAGCCCTGGGGGGAGCCTTCTACTCCAGCCACAACTGTGGATAATGGTACTTCAGCATGGGGTAAGCCCATAGACAGTGGTCCCAGCTGGGGGGAACCCATTGCTGCGGCATCCAGCACATCCACGTGGGGCTCCAGCTCTGTTGGTCCACAAGCATTAAGCAAATCTGGTAAGTTATTGACAATGCCTGGTAGCTGTTGTGTAGCAGTGGTGATCACTCACTGACTATAATTAAATAATTAGATAAGGTTTCTGTGTTATTTATAATCATATAATATGGCACGATAGATGATGTTCAGTATTTTGCTCTTTGATTTTGTAACATGGTTTATTCTCTTTCTGAATTTTCCTCTTTTCTCATATTTCTTAGAATTGTAACTGTTAATTTGCATATACTTCATCAAATCTAAATTATATTTTACCAAATTAGGTTATCTAGGAAGAGTCTACTAGCAACTTTCATGCCATCCAGCCTGAGAGGCTAAATAGTGTAGCCATGAGGACACATATTCAGACTGTCAGATGATTCCCTGAAAGTTACAGACAATTAGCATAGTTCAGAAAAGACCCAAGATTCAAATTAACATTGTCATTATCCTATAGGTTATGTACAAAGTACCCTATAGGAATCCCAAGGGCCATGTGTGAAGATAAGATGCTTTCTGCTTATGACTTTGAAATACTCTTTGGCCCTTCTCCCTGAAAATATATACAAAAACTGATTATTTCAAATTTCATTCATCATCTTCGTCCTGTGTGTCACTATGCAGATTATTAAGTGGGTACAAACAAGAGTGCTACCATTGTCCATGTTTAAGAACCATAATTTGTTAAAGGCATGGAGGAGTTTTATTAGATTTTAAAATAAGAATATGTTCTTTTTCTTTATCTTTTTTTTTTTGAGACGGAGTCTTGCTCTGTTGCCCAAGCTAGAGTGTAGTGGCGTGATCTCGGCTCACTGCAAGCTCTGCTTCCAGGGTTCACACCATTCTCTTGCCTCAGCCTCCCAACTCCCGAGTAGCTGGGACTACAGGCGCCCGCCACGACGCCCGGCTAATTTTTTGTATTTTTAGTAGAGACAGGGTTTCACCGTGTTAGCCAGGATGGTCTCGATCTCCTGACCTTGTGATCCGCCCGTCTCGGCCTCCCAAAGTGCTGGGATTACAGGCGTGAGCCACCGTGCCTGGCCAAGAATGTATTCTTTTTCGTGGAACTTTTAGCTCAATATAAAACATACATTCCTTCTGTGCAGATGCAGGAAGGGAAATAAGTGTGTACGTGTGTGTTTTCTTAGGTTCTCTACCCAATTTTTAATGTATGCTTATTCTCCAGAAGGAATTCTTTTATTAAAGTATGTTTCTCTTTATATCACAAATCCACAATCAGGGCCAAAATCTATGCAAGATGGCTGGTGTGGTGATGATATGCCATTGCCTGGAAATCGCCCCACTGGCTGGGAAGAGGAAGAGGATGTAGAGATTGGAATGTGGAATAGTAATTCGTCTCAAGAGCTTAACTCATCTTTAAATTGGCCACCATATACAAAGAAAATGTCATCGAAGGTAAACATTTCAAGGGCAAAGCCCTTGAAACTTTAAATTCCAAAGGTAGTTTACCCACAGAAAATTAATTTTTTGCCTGCCCATTTCTGGCAGTCAGTACAGTCCAGGCAGCCCCCACCTTAGGTATAGCCACTTGTATGGGCAGCCACCTAGAGAAACATAAGACCACAGGAACTTCCTTTCTCCCCACTGCTACAGCTTGGGATTTCTCTCCTCCTCCCCCTCCACCAGTGCTGCCTGGGACAACCCCTCATCCTAGGGTGGTGCCTGCAGCGGTGAGGATGAAGAGAAGAGCAAATCTCCATGTTGACTCTCCATCCCACTGCCAGTTCATCTCCCATCTCACCTCCTCACCTGGAGTCCCCCGCCACCCCCTTACCCAGAGTCACCATCCTCCTTATTCACCTGTCATCTTTGTCCCTATCCCATCCCAAAAGGTCCTGTGACAGAAATCCCTAGGAATGATCTGAGCTTGATTTGGCTTTTATGTGTGGACAAATCATATTCCTAAAGCTGGCTGTACATCGGAATCCCATGGCATTTGTTAAAAGTGCAGCTTCCTGTACCTCAGGTCTACTGAAGTTTTGGAAATTGGACCAGGTTTCTTATCCTGAAGAAACTCCCCAAATGTCTCTGATGCAGAGCCAGGTTTGGGAAGCACTGATTTAGAGCACTGGTTCGTAAGAGGTGGCACTGGGGGCTGGCGTCAGATCTTCCTGGGAACTACCATTTTCAAAATAGGTGCCCAGTCTCCCAGGTGGTTCTGACATAACATCCTATCCCACCCAACTTGAGAATGATTACCTTTTGAGAGACCTTAGAAGGCAAATACCAGTGGATAGTTGGACTAGGTAACTGCCAAGGTTCCTCACTTTTAATCCTGGGATTCTAAGTCTAGGACCTGCCATTTTCATTTTTAAAATTTTTCATTTGGCTGAATTTGCCTATTGCCTTGCCATATAGCTTATGAAATGCTTTTACATGTTTTACATAAGTCATTTGATCCTCACAACCTTCTAAGATAGGATACTAATGAGGAATTTGAGACTGGAAAAGGTGGTGACTTGCCCAAAGTTGCAATAACTAGTAAGTGACAGAGTAAGGACTTAAGTTTAGGTCTTCCAATTCCAAACCCTGTGTTCTTCCCACTGGACCGTGCTGTTTTGTGACTTTGTCTTTCCTTACAGGGTCTGAGTGGCAAAAAAAGGAGAAGGGAAAGGGTGTGTAGCCTTTTTACTCTTTCTCCTTTGTTTCTACTAGTAAAAATCTTTAGAAAGCAACTGCAAACATTTATTTAGCCTCTGCTGTGTGCCAGGTACTGTGCTTGGTGCTGGGGATTCAAATACACTAAGATACGAGCTTCACCTTTCGGGAGCTCACAGTCTAGTACGGGGCATTAGGAGAGCTTCATAGAAGTGTCAGCTTGAATTTGGAAGATGCTTGGGATGGGATGTGTTAAGGAACATAGTAGCCCAACATAACTAAAATGTAGAATTTTTAGGAAGAAGTGACAGGAGATCTGGCTCTGTAGTTAAGGCAGATTGTAGTGTCTTCAATAGCATGCCAAGAATTTGAACTTTATTTTGTGTAAAATATGGAACCAATGAAATTGAGTAGAAAACAACATCAGTGGGGTTTTTAAATTATTAATTTTAGTCAATGATAGTATGAAATATAAATTGGCACAGAGGGGAGACCACAGTTAGGGATCTCAGGGAGCATCTGTGTTAATTCAAGCTAGAAAGGAGGGCTTGAGTTGGGAAATGAGACTGGATATATAGTGGAAGGGACTAATTTGAGAGGCATTTCAGTCAGAATAGAAAGGACAGAAGAACTTGGCAACTAATTAGGTATGGGGATGGATGGGGTGAAAGGAAAAGGGATCAAAGGCAACTTCAGAATCTGTGGAGAGAGTTAGGTGCTTGCTTCAGAGACCTGCATTTGGGGGAAGTTGTGAAGCTGTGTTCTGTTTCACAGTCAGAAGGAATAGACAGTAGCAATGGGAAAGGGTGATGAAGGCAACAAACTGAGGATGGTTCTGTGAGACCATATGAGAGACATAGGTCTCTATGGCTTCCAGCCTCCTTGTCTACCAGACTGCTAATCACAGACCCTTCATCCTCTTAACTCAGGTCTCAATGGAGTTTCCATACCACTCATACCCCAACCAGCTGCAGAGAGCCAGCCAGCCCTAAGCAGGAGGAATCCCAGGTTCAATTCTGCTAGAGATGTTGTGTTCTTGGCAACACAAATTGAAATTTTAAAATACTTTTCCTGTGGAAAACATGGTGTGTTTTCAGTAGGATGCACATAGCATAATTAAATTATGGGTTAAATTGGCTTCTTGGGACTAACCTGAGGACCTAGTCACTATTTTTTTACTTTGGTTTGGAGTGAGAATTCCAGAAATCTAAATTATAACTACTCTTAACAGTTCTCCGTTACTCAGAGGCCCTGTTTTCGTATTTTTGGGTCATCGAGGCCTTTTGCTTCTGTTTTTTCCTTCTGACTGCTTGCCTTTAGAGATTTCTCTGTACATTACAGCTATACCAGAGGACTGGAGCAAAGGAAGTTGAAAATCAAATAAGTTGATTTTTAATTATTAACAACTCTGATAAGAGTTGATTGGAGGAGAAATTATTGGCTAAAAATGAGAATTGGGGATTGTCTTAAGTTTTATTAACCCGTCACTATACCCAGATAAACAGAGATGGCCATGGCATCTTTTCTACTCTTTTATTTTACAAAGGGAATGATGAAAGGTGGAAACAAACAAGAAGAAGCGTGGATAAATCCATTTGTTAAACAGTTTTCAAATATCAGTTTTTCGGTAAGTATGTTTTCTTAGCAGCTCCTTCCTCTTTTAATGGTGCTCCATGGTTTATCTCGATTTCACTCTTTTCAAGAATTATTTTTCATCTTCGAGTCCTTAGGAATGTGCTTGATGTTGGAGTAAAATTGGCCTTTAAACCTTTATTTTTATGGTTTTAGCTAAGAACTTCAGTCACATGTTTTATTTTAAAACATTTAAAAAATTACATTAGGCAGTGAAAAATGAATTTTATGATCCACTTGAATTTTTCAGATAATGAAATACAGTAAAATTCTTCATTTTTTATTTGTTTTCATTGATAAATTAAGGTCTGCTAACATGCTGCATTTTCTTTCTTCAGAGAGACTCACCAGAGGAAAATGTACAAAGCAATAAAATGGACCTTTCTGGAGGTAAGAGAAAATTAAATCTGTTTGTATTCCTTATTGAGGGACAAGCACATCCATGACATGATTCTGCTGAAAGAGCCCTGACGTAGATCAGGATGGTGGTGAGGCTGTGCTCTCCAATAGACGTATACATGCTGTGGTTAAATGAGTGCATGTGCCTTGGAAGTGCAGACCACTGTGCACATCAGTGGTGTTATTAGTCTGATTACAGTGGTGTTATTAGTCTGATTACTTTACACATAATCCTGCCAAGAGGGATTTACTCAGATTGGAGGGTTTGGTCTTCTTGATTAAGGAACAGCATGTAGAAGGGCCTAGACGTATGACAGACTCTTAAAACTATACTGGAGGAATGGTAAGTAGTTCCATAGAACAAGTCAAGAAAAACAGTTTTGGTGGGGGCAGCCGTGGTGGTGGTGGTGAAAGATCACCTGGATAAAGATGCTAGAAAACCAGGTTGGTGCTGAGTCATGAGGAGCTTGGGAATTTGAACTTCATTCTTAAAATATGAGATTAAAGTGAAGCAGGGTAATGACATGGTTTGGACTTATGTTTTAGAAAAATCATCTTGGTTATAGATTGAAAATATCTTAGGATAGAAAACATTGGCAGCAGGAGATAGAGAAAAGATACTAAAGATAGCAAAACCAGGTAGATACTTGCTGCAGTAGCCAGTAATTATTTTCAAAGCTCCAAACCAAGAGAGTAGATACGAATGATCTTAATTCCATGGAGACGTAGGAATTGGAATCAATAAAAGTTGATAACCAGTTTGAACCAATTTGTTAGGCAGGTTGAGGGAGAGAGGGTGATGAAAACTTACCTGGATGGTTTAATAGATGGTAGTGCTATTGTGTTAATCAGAGTCCAGTCAGAAGAAACTATGCAGTAATTTGCTAACAGGAAAAATGTAATATACAAGACCTTAACAAGGAATTGGAGTAGCAGTTACAAGGGGAAGTCACTCAGTGAGGACTGACGTAGCATGCCCAAGAAAGAGCCGCCTTCCTCTCACTATGGTGCCATGTCAGTAGGAGTGCAGGAGATCCACCCTCTAAGATACCAGTGAAGGCAGGGCACAGGAGCGGTGTCTCATGGGAGGCACTCACTACGGAGCTACCAGAGGGCATGCTGATAGATGCTGCCAGCCACTGGTGAGTTGAGCGTTGTAGGTGCTGGCAAAGCTGCCGTGCTGCAGGAGAGAGCAGACCAGAACTAGGAAACCAAACCTCTCCTCTTGCACCTTCTACTTAAAAAAGGTCAGTGCTAGCTGGCAAAGGAAAAAAATCTGTAA
Source organism: Chlorocebus sabaeus (assembly GCF_047675955.1). Lineage (NCBI taxonomy): Eukaryota > Metazoa > Chordata > Mammalia > Primates > Cercopithecidae > Chlorocebus > Chlorocebus sabaeus. The sequence continues at coordinate 22,719,884 of NC_132908.1, forward strand.
AGGGCCTAAGTCCCTTTTTTTTCACAGAGCAATCAAAAAGGGTGAAATTGGAGCTAGAGGAAATAAGTCAGTAATCAGCACAGTTCATCCCAACCCTTTGACTGCTCACCTTCCATATGTACTCTTCTACACACATTTGTCCAGTACAATGGCAATGCAACTCTGCATTTCTGCTTAACAAGATACAACTTACTTTCTTGCAAGTGAAGAAGTGTTCATCCTCTCTCTAAACTGAGGAGATGAACAGCCCCAAGGGTCATTGTATTCATCACTGGCTATATAATCACCCCAGAAATTCAGTCACAGTTTGTTACCTAAAGACTGAATAATAAAACTTAACATCTAATAACTTCTGAATAAGGTAAAAGCAGGAAAGAAAATGCTTGGCCTATACAAATTAACACATCCATATGACAAACAATAGGAAAATATGCAAATCTACTACCTTTGTTATTTCCATAATTGCTCGTAAGCCATCATTGGTATCTGTGCCTTCCTCCCTTCACTGCATATTCTGTACTTACCTCACTTTCAGGTTGAACCTCAGCTGCTCTTGGTTCTCTAGCTGCTGGAGTTAAGTAACCCAAACCTTCATTCCCAAAGAATCTGAGCCCCCAGTTGTCCTTGCCTTTTATGGTTACCGTTGTTCTTCATTGGCTGTCACTACTTGGTATGGATATACTGAGAAGCATCCCAGAGAATCCCCTGGATTCCAGACAGTCTTCACTGCCATCATTTTGTAATCACATCAGTTACCCCAGCCAGTAGAGTCGTTTTTTGTTTGTTTGTTTGTTTGTTTTTTGCCTGCTAGTTCATATCTCAAGGAGCGCAGAATGTCCCTGTAGCAGTCTTTATCTTCCAGGGCAGTGGAACCATTGTTGTGGTTTTTGTTGGAAGCGTTTTCTCTCTCAAGGACTAAGTTCTCTAAATCAGCAGTTGTCAGAACAGGAAACGAGTGTTCTGTAAGTGGCCCATTAGGCATAATTGTGAGAGAAGCTGCTCCCACTTTCACCTTTTGATTCTCAAGACCTACAAATTCTGGTAGTTGGGGAGACACATACTGCATCCTCCTAAGACAGATGCCCACCTTTTTAGTATGTTGTCTCTCTACTTGCTTTGTAACTGATTCTTTAGTAAGCCTGTTAATTGATTAGCTACTTTCAGGCAATGGCATATATGTTAAGACCAGTTAATTCCATGGGCATGAACACAGTCCTGTATTTCCTCTGCTGTGACATGAGTTTCTTGGTAAGACATGATGGCTGTGAGGAGTGCCACGATAGTGGAGAAGGTATTCTGTGAGGCTGTGGATGACAGAAGCTTTACAGGCAAGAAAAATCCATGTCCAGAATGTGAGCCTCTTCCTGTTAGGACAAGTTTCTGCCTCCTTCATGGCTCACTGCATGGTGTGGAAGTTGCTATGGTGTCATGCTGGTGGAACCTGTGGGAAATACGCCCTCTAGGGTGCTGGGAAAAGGCATTCATGGAGAGGTGTCTCATGGGAGACACTGCAGCACAACTGTGATGTGAGAGGGAGGGGAATGCTGGGAATGCTGGGAGAAGCTCCCACTGAGTGCTGCTGACCCACCAGGCAATGGAGAAGCTGCAAAGGCTGCTCATGCCTACCAAGAGCACATGCTGGCCCAGGAAGCAACACCTTTCCTCTTGCCCTGTCTCTCCAGCGCCCTCTTCTGACAAAGCCTCAGTACCAGCTGGCTAAGGAAAAAATTGTAAAGGGTCCAGATATATTTTCATAGAGCAGTCAAAAGGGTGAATTTGGAGCTGAGAGACAATAAATCAATAAATGGTCGTTATTTGAGGTGAGAAATACAGGAATAGCAGGCTTGATAGATACTAAGTTTGAAGGTGCTCTGAAAACCATCTGACATTACGTCCAGTAGACAGTCGAAAATCCGGATGTGAAGCTCAGAATAGATGGGGCTGGAGATATGAAGTGTAATTAATTAGATGTGGGTGATAGTGAAAGCTATAGGAATAGTTTGACTAGAGAGAGTTGGAGGATAATGGATCGAAGACAGTCCTGGGAAATAATGATATTTAGGGGAGTGATCCTAAGCAGAAGTGGGACAAGTTAGAGTAGAATAATTTTTCAGATTCCAAGTGAGTACAGAGTTTTGAAAAGAGAAAACTGGTTGTCAGGGAATGGATTTGACAATGGAGCTCAGGGGTAGTCATTGGTAACTAATGGACCTTACTAGAGGACTGGTGGACTAAGGGGAGATTGCCACATTTGACATTTTCTTTATAAAGGGATGCAGAAGTGTTGGGGAATGGTGTTTGTTTTGTTTTGTTTTGTTTTGTTTTGTTTTTGGGATGGAGTGTTGCACTGTCATCTAGGCTGGAGTCTTGTGGCGTGATCTTGGCTCACTGCAACCTCTGCCTCCCAGGTTCAAGCGATTCTTCTGCCTCTGCCTCCTGATTAGCTGGGATTATAGGCGCCCCCCACCGCGCCTAGCTAATTTTTTGTATTTTTAGTAGAGACGGGGTTTCACCATGTTGGCAGACTGGTCGCGAACACCTGCCCACCTTGGCCTCCCAAAACGCTGAGATTACAAGCGTGAGCCACCATGCTCAGCCGCTATTAGTCTTTCAAAAGATAATTGCATAGGCAAAAATAATGTGAATTATCAAGAAGGAACAGCTTGGAGAGAGACTTAGGAGAACTGGTTGGAATTGGTTACAGGATTAGATGGAGAGAGTGGGGGAAAGAGTTCACAATGGCTAGCTTGGGTGTTATCAGTGAATTATGACATCTTAACAGGGAGAGAGAACAGAGGAGGGAGCTGTGGTAAGGATTATTGACATTCAGGAGAGGGCTCTTAAACAAGTGTGAAAGGTGGATTTTTCAGATACCAGATTCATGACTGGAACAGTACTTTTTAGCTACTTTAAGAATTGTTTTCCTTCTCTTAAAATGTTTTCCTTTTCCACTTACCTGGAATGAGAGTAGTAAAGGTAAGTATTATGGTGGTGGCAGACGTCTCAAAGAACAGCAGTTGCAGAGAAATGATGGATGAGATTTGCGGATTGAGAAAACGTTGAGAATGAGAAATAGGGAGATGAAAACCTGTGTTAACAGTGACAATGAGGCCGGGCACAGTGGCTCATGCCTGTGATCCCAGCACTTCATGAGGCCGAGGTGGACAGTTTACTTGAGGTCAGGAGTTGGAGACCCCTCGGGCAACATGGTGAAGCCTTGTCTCTACAAAAAATAAAAAAATTAGCTGGGCATGGTGGTGCATGCCTCTAGGCCCAGCTACTCGGGAGCCTGAGGTGAGAGGATCGCTTGGGCCGGGGAGGCACAGGCTACAGTGAGCCAAGATTGTGCCACTACGCTCCAGCCTGGGCAACAGAGCCACACACTGTCTCAAAAAAAAAAAAAAAAGGTGACAGTGGGACATCAAAGTGGATATGGCAGTCAGGTAAAAATGTGGGACTAAGCTCAGTTGTGAAGTCTAAGCTACATGTTTATATGTGGGCATCACTTGAATGGGAGTGACTGCTGATACCTTGATAGTGAATGAAGTCTAAGGAAAGCAAGTTTACAGAGAGAGTCAAAAGACTGAGACCCTGAGTCTACTGTGTCGGCCTCAGAGTATTCCAGCATTGAAGAAGCACCCCAGGTGAGCTCAGCATGGATAGAGGAAGAGAAACCAGAATGGGCAGGTGGTGAGGATGGGTGGTAGAGAACATTGTCCACTTTTAAAAGATTTGTTGAAATAGAACAGTAGCTTTTGGGCTGGAGCTGGCTATGTCCAGCAAAGAAGATTTTGCAGGAAAAAAGTTTCCATGAGAGAATTCATGTTTTGTTGCACAGCAGTCAGAATGAGGAGAGGAGCAGGCAGAGCAAAGCCTAAGAGAGGGGAAGATGTTACCCTGTCTGGCATCCAATTTCCTCATCTGCTAAACGGGCGATAACAGTATAGTTACACGCATTAAATTAGTACACATAAAGCACCTATAGGCCGGGCGCGGTGGCTCACACTTGTAAACCCAGCACTTTGGGAGGCCAAGGCAGGCAGATCACCTGAGGTCAGGAGTTTGAGACCAGCCTGGCCAACATGGTGAAACCCCGTCTCTACTGAAAATACAAAAATTAGCTGGGCGTGGTGGTGGGTACCTGTAGTCCCAGCTGCTCGGGAGGCTGAGGCAGGAGAATCGCTTGAACCCGGGAGGCAGAGGTTCCAGTGAGCCGAGGTCACACCACTGCACTCCAGCCTGGGTGACAGAGTGAGACCCCTTCTCAAAAAAAAAAAAAAAAAAAAGCGCTTATAATGAGGACTGACATAAAGCAAGCGTTTATTAAATGGTGGTTTATCACAGTGGGTGCTGATTGTTTTTATTACTTGTTAATGGAAACTTACCTGTATTATAAGACTCAGCAGATTAGAGATGGCTAAAGTTGTCTTAAGTTATGTAGCCTAAGAGTCCTTTTAAAACGAGTCCAGGCCCAGTGGCTCATACCTGTAATCCTAGCACTTCCTCGGGAGGCCGAGGCAGCTGGATCACTTGAGGTCAGGGGTTCAAGACCAACCTGGGCAACAGGGAGAAACCTACGTCTCTACTAATAATACAAAAATTAGCCGGGTGTGGTGGTACACTCCTGTAATCCCAGCTACTTGAGAGGCTGAGGCATGAGAATCGCTTGAATCTGGGAGGTGGAGATTACAGTGAGCCGAGATCCCACCACTGTACTCCAGCCTGGGCCATAGAGTGAGACTGTCTCAAAAAAAAAAAGGTGAGGTTATCAGCCAGCCACCTTCTGTTTACTAGTCTATTTCAAGTTAATTATTTCAATAAAATAATATCTCCTAATTGCGACTTGACTTGTGAGGAATGCAAAATTTATGAAATACAGGTGTATTTTTCACATATCTTTGTCTTGGCTGAAGTCATTTCAGCCAAATGAGTGTTTTGCTTTTGTTTTAAATTTATCTGAAACCAATTGGGTTGTCTTCCTGTTTGATAACATAGTCTCCTGCATTTATTAGGAATGTTACAAGACAAACGAATGGAGATAGATAAACATAGCCTAAATATTGGTGATTACAATCGAACGGTCGGGAAAGGCCCTGGTTCTCGGCCTCAGATTTCCAAAGAGTCTTCCATGGAGCGCAATCCTTATTTTGATAAGGTAAGGTGTTTTACTTTTACCTCTGACTTGATGAACCAGTACACTTAATAGCATAATTTTCACACTAATATTTTAAAACATTTTATATAATATAAAGTGTTGCAATCCAGTGCCAAATCTTATTACTGGATTTTGAAGTTCACTGTCTTTTTATGTCTCAATTTAGCATAGAGGTTGCATTTATATTTTTCTTCTTAATCCCATGAAATATGTTTGGCTCTTTTTGTGTGCTCTAGAATTAACACTAATCTGATCTCTTCTGTTTTCTACCTGTTTCCTGTTGATGCTGGAATGTCATGTGACTTCTCTTCTGTTCCTGCAATGATTTCTCCCTTCCACTTGTTTGCTTGGCTGGTGTTGCACATCTTTCTGTCTGTCCAATCAGGATGGCATTGTAGCAGATGAATCCCAAAACATGCAGTTTATGTCCAGTCAAAGCATGAAGCTTCCCCCTTCAAATAGTGCACTACCTAACCAGGCCCTTGGCTCCATAGCAGGGCTGGGTATGCAAAACTTGAATTCTGTTAGACAGGTAAGTCCAGATGTGTATTTTAGGCTCTCAGTTGAATGATTTGTATTAGTAATAAGATCTCTCTTACATGTAGTTACTGTGTTTAAATCATAGTACAATGTGGTAATGAGATGTTTGTCCCTAAAGAATCCCACTGTTACTTGTTGCTGTTTGTTTTTGTAGAATGGCAATCCCAGTATGTTTGGTGTTGGAAACACAGCAGCACAACCCCGGGGCATGCAGCAGCCTCCAGCACAACCTCTTAGTTCATCTCAGCCTAATCTCCGTGCTCAAGTGCCTCCTCCATTACTCTCCCCTCAGGTAAATAAGCTTTCCTTACGTTCTCCTGTTTACCTGCAAAAAGGATCTTGCGTGATTTTATGTTTGAATGAAATGGCTAACTAATCATTATCATGTTTATTGGCATCTTCGAGATTTAGCTAGTTCTAAATATTACAAAAGGTTGTATTAAGGATAAGTCAAGGATAATTTAAATCTGAAATTTACCATTTTCTTCTATAAAACATTCTTGAGTACAAAAGCAAAGTAAAATTGGCTAGTTTAAGATGCATCTCTGTCATCTTTTACCTAACCCACGAAAAAGTACAAGTGGTCAGTGAGTAAGGCAGAGACAAAGACTATGAAGCCAATGAATAGTCCACAGATTTAACTGCTCTATTGGCAGCTTAAAACACACAGTACATGTAGCGCGTGGGAGTTACTTTATCAAGATCATTAACTTACCATTGTGATCCTAAGGTTCCAGTTTCATTGCTGAAGTATGCACCAAACAACGGTGGCCTGAATCCACTCTTTGGCCCTCAACAGGTAGCCATGCTGAACCAGCTATCCCAGCTAAACCAGCTTTCTCAGATCTCCCAATTACAGGTAAGCAGAGTCATAGTCTTTCTTAGTACATATTTATGGAGCATCTTCTGTATACCAAACACTAGACTCTGTGCAGGACATAGTGCACTAAACAAAACAGGCATAGTCATAGCCCTCATGGAGCTTACAGTCTATCAGGGAAGACAGATCATGAACATCTGTGAAGAATGTTTTGAAGAAGTGCAAAATGCTGTGAGAGGAGGCCTCAGCCAAGTCTGGGGTGCTAGTGAGAGTTGGATGTTTAGGAAAAGTTTCTCTGATTGAAGTGGAAGTTTAGATTGAACTAAAAACTGAATTTCAGCAGTGACTAGAAGCCAGAGAGTCCAAGGAAGAGACTGTTAGGCTAGACGTGTTGGCATTGGCTAGATCACATCATGCCTCTGTAGGTCCATCTGCTGTCGTAATTTGGAAGCACACGACTTTGTAATAGTGTGATAGTAACAACCTTCTCGCCATCTTTCCTCTAGCGATTGTTAGCGCAGCAGCAAAGGGCGCAGAGTCAGAGAAGCGTGCCTTCTGGGAACCGGCCGCAGCAAGACCAGCAGGTAGAGCCAGCCCTCCAACTCGTGGTGCTGTCTTTGTGTTAATAAACTCTGCTTATCTCCATTCTAGCAAGAGATTCAGAAGTGTCTTTCTTAAAACAATCTTACTAAGATATAATGAAGTATGTTGTGCATTGAGTCTGCTGGTTGCCCATGAGTTATGTGAACATTATACAGTGATTATTCACCTTTCTGCTGTGAAGAAAGTGAATTCAAAAGTGAAGAGGAAATATGTAGTTTTCTGTAAAGACTTTTTCCCCCAATAATTTTTTCCAATCATTTCATTGTTTTAAGGGTCGACCTCTTACCGTGCAGCAGCAAATGATGCAACAATCTCGTCAACTTGATCCAAACCTGTTGGTGAAGCAGCAGACTCCACCATCTCAGCAGCAGCCACTCCATCAGCCAGCCATGAAGTCTTTCCTTGACAATGTCATGCCCCACACTACACCTGAGCTGCAAAAAGGGCCATCACCAATAAATGCTTTCAGCAACTTCCCTATAGGTGGGTTTCTCCTTGGTCCAAGCATTGGACTGATGCTTAGGTATCACAAGCATGCCTCCTTCACATGTACCCTTACAGCTCTGTTCCTTCGTGAAAGCTACATTGATCTCTTAGCTGTTCCCTCTCAGAGAGTTGCCATCCCCTTTCCTAGTTTTAACCTGCTCCATGTTCAGGAAGTTCTCTCTCCATTCAAGAAAATCACACTGTTTGTTTGTTTTTTTTTTTATTTTTTATTTTATTTTTACAGACAGTGTCTTGCTCTGTCCCCCAGACTGGAGTGCAGTGGTGAGATCTCGGCTCACTGCAACCTCTGCCTCCTGGGTTCAAGGGATTCTCACGCCTCAGCCTCCCGAGTAGCTGGGATTACAGGCGCGCACCACCACACCCAGCTAATTTTTGTATTTTTAGTAGAGTTGGGGTTTCACCATGTTGGCCAGGCTTGTCTGGAACTCCTAACCTCAGGTGATCTGCCTGCCTTGGCCTCCCAAAGTGCTGGGATTACAGGCATGAACCACCATGCCCAGCCTTGAAAATCACACTATTTCAAAAACTCCACACTCATTTAAAGTGCATTAGAATAAAGGAAACATTTCACTTTTTAAAGGACTAGTTGTCTTAATCGTAGGATATTAAGGGTGAGAAGGCTGATATTCTTATTAGAAACAGTACACCAGAGAATTTTTGAGCAGTGCTGTTTTGGTGAAACAGCTGGGAAGGGTCACAGTCACATTTGCTAGCTCTCAGAACTTAAAGTTTTAACTATTGTCTGTGTATAAATGATTACTGATACAAATAAGAAAATGGAGGTAAGAAAGGGGATTGCCTTTCTTATACATGCAACTCCCCACCCCCACCCACTCCTTTTTTTCTATGTTACCTCCAGGCTTTTATTCACTGGATGGAGATTTTGGGCTTGCATGTTTTCTCTTTCCTAGGTCTCTTTTTTTCTTGTACCCTTGATTATATGTTGACCCTTGATTGATCATGCCCTGTTCATTTTGCTTTTTTTCTCTCTCTTTTCCCATACAGTGGTTTCTTGTAAACCAGCTTTGTTGGTTGTTAGCCAGAGTATTTGAAGACCATCAGTTAACTAGCGTGTTCCGGGCTGTGGGCAGAGGCTGGGGCATGCTGTTGCCCCTGCTGCTGCCTCACTCTGTGACTGAACTGGTTTGGCTCACCCCGGTATTACCACAGAATCTCACCTGGGACATAAATTGCACTTTGAGTCCTTAGGATTGTTAGTAATCTCTGTGCATTTCCAAAAACAGTTCCCTTGTCAGTTACTACTGTGGGTAAATACTCTAGAAGCCATTTATTGGTGGCCAGGTGATGTCAGAGACAACAGTTAGTACTAAAAGAATGATACCCAAGTACAGGGAGAAGTTTCTGTCTCACCAGTAAAGGGAACTGGCTCTTCCTATTTGACTATACACTTGACATATAAATTGGACCATGTGAGTTCTAAGTATAGGATTTCCTGCCCTGGCCGGCTTTTCAGTGAGGGATACTTCTTGATTAAGAAAGTCTGCTTAGCCCATGCAAACACCGATACAGTTATCTAAGTTGAGCAACAGTCTACGGCCTGTTGGCCTAATTTGGCCCACTGCCTGCTATTGTAAGGTTTTGTTGGACACAGCCACATTTTCTCTAACATGGGGTCTGTGGCTGCTTTTGTGCTGCACCAGCAGAGTTGCATGGAGACACCGGGACCATGTGGCCCACAGAGCCTGAGATACCGGCTAAACCTCTGCAGAAAAAAATTGTCAACTCCTGATCTGATCGATGGGTCCAAGAGTAGCAAATTTAATTGCTCTCTGCGAAAATAGGTATAGTATTAGAGAATTCATATTATTAAAGTTTTCAGGTTTGACAGACCTTAACATCACATGGACTCATCAGACCAGAGAATTTAAAACAATTTAATTTGGAACTTTAGAATAAGAACCTCCTGGGAATTTGTGAAATAGAGATTCTGGCTCCCACTGGAAAGTCTTCATTTTTAAATAAGCGTTTTAGGTGATTCTAATATTAATAGTCCCTAGATTACTATTTTAAGAAAAACTAGCTTAATAGTTTTGTAACCACTGTATCTAAGGTTGAAATTTCCATTGTTGTTCCAAGAGAGTATCCAAGTCTGAGGGACCTCATCAGCAAAGGTCAAATAAATTGTGCCTTAAGATATATCAGTCCCCCACTTAGGTGTAATTGCTAGTGCAGGACATTTTTACTTTAGAATTTGCAAGCAAAAGATAGCAACTGAAAGTGACCACAGATCTTCATGCATGGTACACTTGGGAAATAGCTAAACAGATACATTGTATTCCAAGTAAACTTACACATCTGGCTTCCTTAAAACTTTTCTCCCTCTTATTTTGCCAAGGAGTTTTAAAATCATCAAAATTTTATGGAGAAATATTTTCTACATATAACTAAATTATAGTATTAACAGTTATATGATTTGAAAACATTAGAGTAGTTACATGTTTTTCTAGGAAATAAAAGTTGTGCTACTAGAAAGAAAATGTGCTGTATTTTCTAAGGTTTTGTTTTGTTTTTTAATTTTTCAGGCTTGAACTCAAACTTGAATGTAAATATGGATATGAACAGTATTAAAGAGCCACAGTCAAGACTAAGGAAATGGACGACAGTGGACAGCATTTCTGTGAACACATCTTTGGATCAAAACTCCAGCAAACATGGTACAAAAGATTGTTAAACAATCTTACCCAAAAAAACACAAAGCACACCTGCAGAATACTAGATTTAGGCCTTTATTTTATTTTAAATATGTTTTCAAAGCCAAATTATCTTAGAACGTTTCCTCATTTTAAAAAAGTTATTATTAAGTCAGTTAAAATAAGAGACTTTCAGATGAAAAGCAAAATTTACCTCTACTCTGTTTTATAAAGGAGAGATCAGATGATGCATTTTTAAAAATTATTTTCCCTTTGGCTTTTTAAATTTTTCTAAGTGATTTTATTCTTATATTACTACACTTATTAACATTTACTGGATTTAATTTGATATATATCTTAGTAGTACATTTAAAACTTCTACCAGAGTCCCATTCTGTCACCCAGGCTGGAATGCAGTGGTGTGATCTTAGCTCACTGAAACCTCTGCTCCTGGGTTCAAGCAGTTCTCCTGCCTCAGCTTCTGGAGTAACTGGAACTACAGGCCTGAGCCACCACGCCCGGCTAATTTTTGTGTTTTTAGTAGAGATGGGGTTTCATCGTGTTGGCCCAGCTGGTCTCAAACTCCTGACCTCAGGTGATCTACCCGCCTTGCTCTCACAAAGTGCTGCGATTACAGGCATGAACTACTGCACCTGGCCCATAAATTTTATTTCTATCAATTCCTTATATACGGACAAATTTTCTTTATATATCTTATTGCTATGTGTAAGTCATTGATTTAACAGTATTGTCTTTCAGCAGTTACATTTTTTTTTTAGAAATGCCATTTTCATGTTATTTAGTATTATCCATTCACCCAGCAAATATTAATTGATTATCTTCTGCTTTCCAAGGCTGTGTTAGCACCTGGAATACATAGACACATATGTACATAACATGTTCATAGTTGAATGTATGTATGTATGTATGTAAAAATCCTTGCCCTGAAATTGTTCATTGTGAATGAAAGTATATCAGCAGCTTTGGTACAATGCAATAGGTAATATCAAAGTTAATATTTATAATAGTTTAATAATATAAAGTTCTTTAGGAGCAATGAGTCAGGAATAACTGCAGGTGTGGTGGGTCTGGAAAGGTGAGAAAGACTTACCTTGAGAAGAGTAAGTTTACCAAACAAACAGGAAGAGCAACCAAGAGAGAATAGCACATGCAGGGTTCAAAGAGGACTGCCAGGTGAATTCTTTCTGTATCTGGGCATATCTGGGGGTGAAGATGAAAATGACAGAAAGGAGGTAGATGAAGATGGAATGGTAGGTGTGGTGGAAATCATGGAAAACTTTCGTGCCATGAATGATTTTAAACATGAAAGTGATGGGTGCCTAGAGGCAGTTAAGACTTAAAGTAGTCTAGATAAGAGAGAGGTCAGTGGACATGAGAGGGAGTGCACTGAAGAGAGTTTCAAAAATTAAAAGCAGAAAAGCTTGATAATTCACTTAACTCATTCTTTCATTCAGCAGTGTAAGCCTGAAACACTTGCATAACTGATCAGCTAGTCTGTCTCCAGCCCCCTCCAGACAGACCCCTCAGAGGTCAGACAAATACAGGATGGACCCGAGTCTCAGGCAGAAAAGAATAGGCGTTCACCGTAAATCATATCATTAGAGTGGCCTAGGTGTAAGGCATGCAGAGGCACTCTTAACTGGCAGAGTAGTCCATGAGCTTGGAGAAACACAGGAGCTGAACAAGCGACAGTCCTAGCACACTTTGGAATGTGCAGTCCAGTCTGCCACACTAACCCTTGGCTGCACACCTACAGTAAGAAAAGTCTGATTTGTTAAGGGGAGTGGAGGCAAGCACATTTGACTAGGAAATTCTGCATTACAGAAGGGTTAAACTGGATATCTGAGATACCCTATGGCCCTGAGATTCTGTGACTTCCAGGCAGTTTATAAAATCCCTTCACCTCAGCACCCAGATGAATTTGGTGACATGTATAGAAGGAGATTTTTTATTTTAGCCTTGGTTGGAGACAGTTGGGCAAGGCTTCTAGGAGGCTTATGATCTCTGAAGCTGAGATATGAAAGATAAACAGAAGTTAGGCAGGCAGGGGTGAAGGGAGGGGAAACCATGAGTGCTGGGGCGAGGCTGGACTACTGTAAACTATTGAAGACTATTGTAAACTGTTGAAACTATTGAAGAGTTTGAACATTGTCTTTTGTGTGTTGGAGAGAATTAAGCCAGGAGATGACATGATCAGATTTGCACTTTTGAATGATGCCTCTAGGTGCAGTGTGGAGAATTGGAGTAGATCTAGTAGAGTCAATATCCAGGAGCTGTGGAGGAAGTGGAATTGACAGGACTTGGTGATTCCAGCTTAAGCAGCCTCAAATCTATGATTGCTATTTAAATATTTTTGTGACATTCCTTTTTTTGTCTGTTGAATTATACTTTGAAAGTTTATTAACTAAACTTTAGGGTCAGATTTCTAGATTGTACACATTGGACTAATGATTTTCAGAAATTAAAATTGTCGTGTAATAGAAGGAACCATTAGCCCATAAACCAAACAGACCTTTGATTCTAAGTTGGTTTGCCATTCAGAGGAATATCACTTTGGGATTTTTTTTTTTTTTGACAGAGTCTCACTCGGTCACCCAGGCTGGAGTTCAGTGATGCAGTCTCTACTCACTGCAACCCTCGTCTCCGGGGTTCAAGTGGTTCTTGTGCCTCAGCCTCCTGAGTATAGCTGGGATTACAGGTGTGTGTCACCACACCCGGCTAATTTTTGTAATTTTAGTAGAGACGGGGTTTACCATGTTCGCCAGGCTGGTCTCAAACTCCTGAACTCAGGTGATCTGCCTGCCTCGGCCTGCCAAAGTGCTGAGATTATAGGCGTGAGCCACCAGGCCCAGCTGGGAATTTTTCTGACCTGAAGAGTGAGAACAGGGAGTTGAGACAATGGGGAAATGGCAAAATAAATATGAATCCTAGGTTTGAGACTTAGCTCTGCTACTAATTGACTCTGCTATTTCAGTCGTGCACCACTTAGTGGCAATGTTACAGTAAACAATGGGCCATGTATCCAACAGTGGGTCCATTGAGCTTGTAATACCATATTTTTATTGTTCCTTTCCTGTTTAGCTATGTTTAGGTACACCCTTCTGTTACGGTTGCTTACATTACTCAGTACAGTAACACACTAGGAGCAGTAGCCTAGTGTGTTAACACTAGGAAGTTTTCATAAGTAGAAAATGAAGTTTTCATAAGTAGAAATTATTCTAACACACATGTAGCCTAGGAGCAGTAGGCGAGGCCACAGGGCTTTGCTGTGTAGTGGGCTGTACCATCTAGGTTTGTGTAAGGGCACTCTGATGTTCACACAAAAATGAAATTGCCTAGTTTCTCCAAATGTAGCCCTGTTAATTGACACGTGGTTGTAATTAGGTACTTGGCAAGTAACTTAACCTTTCTGAACTTCAGGTCCCTCATCTGCCAAATGGAATTAATAGTACCTCTTGGGCTTTTTTTTTTTTTTTTTTTTTTGAGACAGGATCTCACCCCAATTGCCAAGGCCGGAGTGCAGTGGCACAGTCTCAGGTCACTGCCGCCTTGACCTCCCGTACTCAGGTGATCCGCCTCCACCTCAGCCTCCCGAGCATCTGGGATTACAAGCGTGCACCACCACGCCTGGCTAGTTGTTTGTATTTTTACTAGAGATGGGGTTTTGCCATGTTGCCCAAGCTGGTCTCAAACTCCTGACCTCAAGTGATCCCCCTGCCTCAGCCTCCCAAAGTGCTGGGATTACAGATGTGAGCCACCGTGCCCGGCCTAATTTTATTTTAGATTCAGGGAGTGCATGTTCATATTTTTACACAGGTATATTGCATGCTGGTGGAGATTGGGCTTCCAATGAGCCCATTATCCAAATAGTGAACATTTTACCCGATAAGTAGTTTTTCAACCCTTGCCACCCTCCCCACTTGTGGAATCCCGAGTGTCTATTAATAATTTCCATCTTTGGGTATCCATTGGTTAGCTCCTACTTAAACGTGAGAACATACAATATTTTATTTTCTCTTTAGTTCACGTAGGGTAGTGGCTCCCACCTCCACCCATATTGCTGCAAAAGACATGATTTCATTCTTTTTTATGGTGGCCCTCTTGGGATGTTTTAAGGATGAATGAGACAATGCATCTCAGGCACTTAGGTGCTGGAACCGGGTTAGACACATCAGTGGTCAGCAGATCATAGCCATCATTGCCGTTACTGCCTTTATCACTATCTCATCAGGTGCCCTGCCTCCAAGACAAATATATTTCTCCACTGTACATTTAGTTCCGTTTGCTTAAACTGAACCTATCACATAGGTTTTACATTTCATTTTCCTGATGTTCCCCTTGTATTGATTAATGAAATAAAATTGCACCCTTGCTGCCTCGTTATATCTATTTGCCTTTGATTAAATGAAGTTTTCATAAGTAGAAATTGTTCTTACTAGAAAAAAGTACATAATTATGTTTATCATCTCAGGTATAAGAATTAATCACTTGAAATATGGCAGTTGTGCTTGCCTCATGTATCCTGTACAGCCATTACTTCATTTATGTCCCATTTCACTCCCAAGTGGCTTTAATTCCGCTTATAGAACAGATACATAGTTGACACAGATCAGAGTGACAAGATTGAGGACGCCAGAGCCAAAGGGGAAATGGAAGCTGTGGAGACGCACTGAGTCAGGGATAGGTCAGTGCCCACCAGTGAGAGGTGCGAGGCCCTGTCGGGAACCAGCTCCATCATCCCTGAGTTACCCATGTGCATGCTGGCACATTGTGCCTTGAAGCCAGAGGAAAGAATGGGGGCTGGAGTGGCATGTAGGGCCCGGCTGTGTGTTATGGATGTTCATAGTGGGGGCCGGCTGGAGTTGCAAGCCAGGTTCTATTTACATCGACCTCAAACTCAACTTGAATGGAAGAGACTTGGTTTTCCCTTCCAGACTCAGTCCTTCCAGTGTCAGTGGGTTGTACCTCCGCCCATGAAATGATCAAAGCTAGAAAACAAGACATTATTATTTTTTTTTCTTTTGAGATGGAATCTTGCCCTGTTCCCAGGCTAGAGTGCAGTGGCATGATCTCAGCTGACTGCAACCTCTGCCTCCTGGGTTCAAGCGATTCTCCTGCCTCAGCCTCCTGAGTAGCTGTAGCTGGGACTACAGGTGCCTGCCACCACGCCCAACTAATTTTTGTATTTTTAGTAGAGACAGGGTTTCATCATGTTAGCCAGGGTGGTCTCAATCTCTTGACCTTGTGATCCACCCACCTCGGCCTCCTAAAGTGCTGGGATTACAGGTGCGAGCCACCACACCTGGCCCCATTCTTTCTTTTTTAACAGTTTATTGAGGTATAATTTATTTATAATTCAGTGGCTTTTAGTATATTCACGGTGTTGTGTAGCCATCACCGCAATCCATTTTTAAACATTTTTGTTGCCTTAAAAAACCCCTGAGTTATCAGAGCCCTCCACCATACAACTGTTTTAATGATTTGGAAATAAGTTTGTGCTCATATTCTGGTCACTTAATGATGTTTATGCCCCTCATAAACTTGAAATTCACAATGATCATTTTCAGACATTCTTCAAATGAGATGTTAGAATCTCAATATAAAAGAGTTACTCTAGAGAACACAGCCTAGAGCCCACAGATCTAATGGAAAGTGTTCGTGTTACATTTGAGAAGCTATAAGAAGTAAACCTTTGTGTATTCTGCTCACATTTCTCTATTATTCTTCCCTTGTTAGGTGCTATTTCAAGTGGTTTCAGGCTGGAAGAGTCTCCATTTGTTCCCTATGACTTTATGAACAGCAGTACTTCACCAGCCAGTCCTCCAGGTTCAATAGGAGATGGCTGGCCACGTGCCAAATCGCCTAACGGCTCTAGCAGTGTTAATTGGCCACCAGGTAAAATTTTTTCTAACACTTTCTTTCATGAGACTGTGTTTCCATTAAGGTTTTGTTACATCTGGACTTAATACTGATGTAGCCCAGATTGGCGTTCTTAGACTGACGTGTGTGGATGAGAAGGAATGCAGAAGTGATAGAGGAAAAGTTAAGCATGAAGTCTTGGGCAAGTGAGTGTGTCAGCCTGTCACCTATACCTTTATGCTCAAGCAGCAGAGGTACAAGTGAGTCCCATTGACCAGCATGAAGAATTATATTAAAAACTTTAGGCCGGGCACAGTGGCTCACGCCAGTAATCCCAGCACTTTGGGAGGCCGAGGCAAGGATCACGAGGTCAGGAGATCGAGACCATCCTGGCTAACACAGTGAAACCCCGTCTGTACTAAAACTACAAAAAATTAGCCAGGCGTGGTGGCAGGCGCCTGTAGTTCCAGCTACTCGGGAGGCTGAGACAGGAGAATGGCGTGAATCTGGGAGACGGGGCTTGCAGTGAGCTGAGATTGTGCCACTGCACTCCAGCCTGGGCAACTGAGCAAGACTTCATCTCAAAAAAAACAACAGCAACAAAAACTTTAATTCACTGCTTCTCTTAAATTGTGTCAGGGAGTAACTTACAGTATTTTCATTCATACATGGAGTTACCAGAAGTGCTTCTGTGGCCTGCTTTCTCCTACCTGAGTTGCAGTAGCTTTGTGATTTGTCTTAAAGCTTAAAGCACTTTTAAATGGTACTGTTTAAAAATACATGAATCTGGCCGGGTGCAGTGGCTCACGCCTGTAATCCCAGCACTTTGGGAGGCTGCGGCGGGCAGGTCACGAGGTCTCAGTAGATCAAGACCATCCTGGCTAACATGGTGAAACACTATCTCTACTAAAAATACAAAAAAAAAAACCTAGCCAGGCGTGGCAGCGTGCACCTGTAGTCCTAGCTACTCAGGAGGCTGAGGCAGGAGAATGGCGTGAACCCAGGAGGTGGAGCTTGCAGTGAGCCAGGATAACGCCACTGCACTCCAGCTTGGGCGACAGAGTGAGACTTTGTCTCAAAAAAATAAATAAATAAAAAATACACGAATCACAGCCAAGCACGGTGGCTTATGCCTGTAATCCCATCACTTTGGGAGGCTGAGGTGGGAGATCACTTGAATCCAGGAGTTCAAAGCTGCAGTGAGCTATGATTGCACCACTGCACTCCAACCTGGGTGATAGAGCAAGACTCTGTCTCAAACATGCATACATACATATATGATTTTTTACACACACACATATATGTGTATATATTATATGTGTGGGTGTGTATATTCACATGAGAGATGATTTCAGTTTTTAAAACTTGCAAGTTATTTGTAAAGAATAGCTTCTATGATACTAATTGAACCTTCCTCTTAAGTGTTAGTATAGGCCGGGCACGGTGGCTCAAGCCTGTAATCCCAGCACTTTGGGAGGCCAAGACGGGTGGATCACGAGGTCAGGAGATCGAGACCATCCTGGCTAACACCGTGAAACCCCGTCTCTACTAAAAAAAAAATACAAAAAACTAGCCGGGCGAGGTGGCAGGCGCCTGTAGTCCCAGCTACTTGGGAGGCTGAGGCAGGAGAATGGCGTAAACCCGGGAGGCGGAGCTTGCAGTGAGCTGAGATCCGGCCACTGCACTCCAGCCTGGGCGACAGAGCGAGACTCCGTCTCAAAAAAAAAAAAAAAAAAAAAAAAGAGTGTTAGTATAAATTGGAAAGTTTTTGAGAGTTACATAGGATTTAGGAATAAAGGTTTTGGATATTTTTTAATGGATTTTAAAGTAATGATTAAGCTTTGAACTAATTTTAAATTTCCATTTCCAGAATTTCGTCCTGGTGAGCCATGGAAAGGTTATCCAAACATTGACCCTGAAACTGACCCTTACGTCACTCCTGGCAGTGTCATAAACAATCTTTCAATTAATACTGTGCGGGAAGTTGACCACCTCAGGGACAGGAACAGTGGTACGTAGGAGGTGCAAATCAATTTCTGAGTGACACTTAACAACACAGTTTAAGAATGGCTCATGTAGTACCCAGCTACTCTGGGAGACTGAGGCAGGAGGGTCACTTGAGCCCAGGAGCTTGAGACTAGCCTGGGCAACACAGTGTGGGACCCTGTCTCTTTAAAAAAGAAAGAAGAAGAAGAAGAATGGCAGACAGAATTCTCTCTGTTCCCATAGGTGGCTCTTTAATTTGGCTACTTTTTAAATGATGAGGATTTTATCATCCCTTAGTATGGCAAATATGTGTATTAATTTAATAAGTTAACACAAAGGACCAGCAAACCTTTGCTTTCCAGTGGTTGTATTAACGGAATGAAAAAACAACAAATGAAGGTTGTTACTAACTTTATACTGAGTTACAAGATAGTTATTTTTAAAATCGGTGTTTCTTATAACAGACATTATTATTATATAAGCTTATATACTCCGGGCGCCGTGGCGGGCGCCTGTAGTCCCAGCTACTCGGGAGGCTGAGGCAGGAGAATGGCGTGAACCCGGGAGGCGGAGCTTGCAGTGAGCTGAGATCCGGCCACAGCACTCCAACCTGGGCGACAGAGCGAGACTCCGTCTCAAAAAAAAAAAAAAAAAAAAAAAAAAAAGCTTATATACTCTGAATATTGAAGGACTTTCACCAGGAAGAGCAAATTAGGCTGTCTTTCAGAGAGTAAGAATAAGACCAGTTTAAGGATCCCTGCAGTCCAGATGTACTTTTTAATTGGTTAGCAAATAAAACCATCCTATTACCTGCCACAGGGTTACTTTTCACCTCAAGGCATTTACATGTGTTTCATCCATGATTTTGTACCAGAAGAGTGTTAATGAAATGAATTTTTTAAATATTAAAAAATATTTCCTGTCTTTTTAAAATACCGTCTATCCCTTTACACAGTTTATAAAGCAGATGTGAAGCAGCCACCATGTTGCATTAGACGTGTAATTCTCTGCACCAGCGGAGAAGAGTCCTCAGCATTGTGAAGTGGCTGAGTTTCACAGACAGCTCTGCCCCCTGTGGGGGATACTAAGCCAAGCATAAATTCTCGTGGTGTGGGAGTTAATGGAAGGATCCGATGGCTTTGAAAGTCAGGAGAGTTTGGATTTGATGTTAAAGGAAATAGAGCATTGAAGGCTTTGAGTGGAAGAATCTCTAAGATGGGGTAATCTGGCTGTGGTGAGCAGAGTGGATTAGATTGGGAGACTAGTCAGGGAACTGCTGTAGTAATCCAGATGGTGGTTGGGGTCTAGAGTTCAACTAGTAATGGTCAAGGGGGTTTTGAAAATGGGAAGGCACACCAGGTTTGGGAGCCTGAATATATTGCATAATGGAGAAGACTGAAGGGCCTGTTCACTGGTAGTGTCTGTGATGGGGCGCCTTGGAGAGCAGGATAGCCAGTAAGAAGTCACTGGAGCTCAGGGGTGAGTTAGGAATACCAAGACTCGAACCTCCTTTTAGACCCAGTGCTGGGAAGCAGAGCCGAGTGCTGTCATGGTGGCTGGACCTCATTGCTAGAGCACATCCTCACAGCCAGTGAGGACAAAATCAGAGGGAAAATGCCTGTGCTGAGCCAAGGCAGAGACAGTTGGCAAGCTTGCCCAGCATGCTCTTTTGAAGGCAAGAAGGAAGATGTCTCGGGCACCATCTTACCCTGAGTGGGCCTGTTTCCTTTCTTGTGGCATACTGTTAGGCTTCGATTTCTCTGGAAGCTTTTGCTTTTTCTTAACCTCCACGTCCCTTGCTCTGGTGGCTGATTGGACTCTTCCCCGACACAGGGTCATCCTCATCCTTGAACACCACGCTGCCTTCAACTAGTGCCTGGTCATCCATTCGTGCCTCCAACTACAACGTTCCCCTCAGCAGTACAGCACAAAGCACTTCAGGTGGGCCTCGCCTTCGCTCAGAAGGGAGGGTTGGTCACAGCCAGAGCCGTGGCTGTTGTTTTAATGCTCTCTTCTTTTGTCCAGTCTTCTCAGGGAGTTAGGAGATTCTGTTTGTGAGCCTGGGAAATTATTTTTAACATCACTTGTTCCTTTTTAAACTTACTGTACCCAGCGGTCACCTACTAAAATCAGTTTTTACTTAACAGCTTTCACTCATATCAGAGCCCCAGCACCTCTGTAATTAAATGTAATTTAATCCAAACTAGTTGTCAGACTATCTGCAGCGAAGGATCTTTTTAAAAAAAAAAAAAAAAAATTGCCCATCCTCATAGACTGATACTTTTGTAAAATACGGTAAACATGAATTCTGAATTGCTAGGAAAATAATGGCACACTTTAGAGCTACAGGAATGTCAGGTTGCTGTGTGTCTATACATGCGCACTCTGGATTTCTGGACTCATCCTGCAGCAGATTAGTATGAAACTGTGTTGTGGTGTTCTTCCAGCCATACCCTGAGTAGCACTGACCTGATGCACACGCACTTTGTAAGTGAAGTAAGAAAAACAGTTGATAGTGATGGAAGATAGGAATGGTTCCACTCCTTGCTGTCCCCCTCAGGCTTTTAGCATGATAGTTGATGTAGTTTACTGTATACCTGGTCCCTGCATACCCACTCATGTCTCCATTGCTGCGAGGCAGTATGCGTCAGGATCTGGGCCTGCTGTCTTTTTATTTCTTCCTTCCTTCCTTTCTCTGTCTCTCTCTTTCCTTCCTTTCCTTTCTTCCTCCCTTTCTTTTTCTTTCTTTTCTTTTCTTTTCTTTTTTTTTTTTTTTTTTTTTTTTTGCCCTACAGGCTTAGTTTTGAATCCTGGCTCTACATTAGACCCATAGGCAAATTACTTACCCAGTCTGTCCTCAGTAGACTGTGTCAGGACCACAGACAGCGCATGCCAGATGCCCAGCAGCCAATGCTCAGCACAGAGAGGCAGGCACCCTGTGAAGATCTCCTTTGGCAGCTCCCAAGTTGGGGCTCTTTTGCAGTCCTTTTTTCCTTGAGTAAACAACAGAGTTCTAAAATTCAATTAAATGGCCTACCTGACTTTCTTGAGTGACTCAATTATGGTTAGTAAGAAGTTCACAATTGCAGTTTTAGAGCAATTCAGATTGTTTCCCATCTCAGTTCGAGTACAGTTTTGGACACTGGCGTAAGAATTTCATAGGTCTTTACAGCTGTTAATAACAGATCAGTGGCTTGAGTGTTTGGAGGGATGGAAAGCAGTTTCCTTTGGGCTGATTTTCTTTTTTGGCAGTTTAGTTGATTTGGGGGTTTTAATAGTTTCTTTTGTTTGTTAGATTTGCTTTTTGTGGGAGAATAGATGTCATTATTTAAATTTCCTCATTTCTTAAACATTATTCCTCCCCTCTCCATTTTTTTCCCCCTTTGAGTAGCCAGAAATAGTGATTCCAAATTGACATGGTCTCCTGGTTCAGTTACAAACACCTCTCTGGCTCATGAGCTGTGGAAGGTCCCTTTGCCACCTAAAAACATCACTGCTCCGTCCCGTCCACCTCCGGGACTGACTGGTCAGAAGCCACCCTTGTCTACGTGGGATAATTCTCCCCTTCGTGTAGGTGGAGGATGGGGAAATTCTGACGCCAGATATACCCCAGGTAAGATGCAGTACCTAAGGTGGTTTTCTGTGGTTTATTTGTGAAACGCTAACAGTGCCAACAGTCGAGTTTAACAGAGACCTGAACAGTAAACTATTGCCTCACCTCCATCAGGGGGAATGAGAACTTCAGTAAACAAATTATCCACCCAAAGGTAAACAACAGGCCGCAGTAACGTTAATGCATTGGGAAGCTCCATTGTCTCAGAAGTTCCTCAAGACTACATCTTAAAATGTGTAGTAACTTCCTGCTCGTGGCAGAAAAAAAACACATAACATGGAGCAGAAGCAGTGTTGGGCAAGTCTGGGAACATGGGAACAGGTCATCTGGGCCTTGAAGAGTAGGGGAGTAGCTTGGCCTGTATTAAACGAGGACATCTGAGAGTGAAAGAGGGTGCTAATCATAGCATTAGAGTGAAAGACTAATCATACGCAGCCAACAGGCATAAGCCAGAAGGCCCCGGCAAACTGGTTCCTCTGCCTCTCCTCATTCTATAAATGACTAACATTGGATTTGTACTGGCATCATTTCCTGCCTGTGCCGTTCCCACACCATACATATACACACACAGCCCCAGATGAGCCTAGCAGTTTCCCCGGTAAATACAGTCTTATCCTTCACTCTACCTTGCATGCAAACTGTACCAAACGTTCCCATCTTCAAGCTGAAAATGAGTAATAAAACCTCGTTGATATTTCTGATTAAATGTGTAATTTCTGATCTTTAGACAAGTGACTGGCTGTAGGAAAACTTGCAGCTTTTCCTTTGGGTGGGGGTTAATTATAGGAAAAGAACACTAAAGTACATGCCAAGCTACTGAATGTAAGTTAACGTAATTGGTGTGGTGTGAGTGGTCTTTGCAGGCCACAGACGTCTGTCTGGATGCCAGCTAAGAGACTGGCAGCACACAGCGAGGGGTGCTAGTGAACGTGGCCCAGGAGCCCACCCCAGAGAGGCTTGGTGCAGTTGAGTGGAATCAGCAAACCTGTAGGAGTAAGCCAAGCAGTCCAAGGGGCAGCCTCTGCCAAGGCCCAGACACCTGAGAAAGCACAAAGGCTCCCGATGGAATGAGGAGAGGATTGCAGGGCGTGGGGAGGATTCCATGTGAGAGGTGGATAGGCCTGAGCTGTGTCATGGAACGGTCTTTCCCAGCACCTGAAGCATTTGTGAGGTGCCTTGGGTTGTAGATGGGGTCGGGGATGAGGGCTGTACTCATCCAGAGTAGAGACCAGATGGGGAGCCCCTGCGGTAACCCAGGTGAAAACAAGGAGCGTCTGTGCGATCGCAAGCTCTGGAATCCCCTTAAAGCTTCATGCCCTGAAGGACACACATGCAGAGTGACCAGACATTACTGAAGTCTTCCCCAGATGGTACCGTTTGAGATGATTTTAGCTCCTATCAATGAGAAGATCTCAAAGAGATGCAGCCTTTTGTGGCTCACTGCCCTCCTGTGTGGTGAGCTGGGAGCCATTCTGAGCTCACTCTCCCCAGAGGCAGAGCCCCCTGCCGTGGGAGTTAATGCCTCGCCATGGCTAGGGCAAACTCAAATTCTGGGCCTAGGGAGAAAGCCTCCAGTGTAGAGGTGCAAGGATGTGAAGGAAGCCAAGAGACCAAGTGATCTGCTGAGTAACTATAGTTGGACTCTTTCAGTCCTGGAAAACTGACTTGTCCTTTTTTTCCTTGCTTAGGTTCCAGCTGGGGTGAGAGCAGCTCAGGGAGAATAACAAATTGGCTTGTTCTAAAAAACCTTACACCTCAGGTAAGGATATCAGATAACACTGGTTTATATGTTATAAACCCTGGCTACGCCAGGGAGCATGGGAACAGAGGTTCAGGTCTGGGTGTGAGACGAGGGAGGCCTGGCAGAGGAGTGGTCTGTAGACCTCAGGCAGGATGTGGTCAAATCTGGTGGTTCACGCTGTAATGTGCCTAGGAAGCAAACAAAAATACAGATTCCCAGGCCTCATCCAGAGATTGAGTCAGTAGATCTGGGCTAGGAGCTGGGACTCTGCATTTGTATGAGGGCCTGCAGATGAATTTGACACAGGTGATCCTTGTTGGCACGTGGAGAAACCCTGGTCTGTCCCCGAGTTGAGAGCATTTTCTTAGCCCCTGGCCCGCCCCCTCCTCTGGAGGCTGGGTGTTGAGCTCCCACCTCCCTCCTCCCCCAGGAAGCATAACCTTGATGGTTGCTGTCCTCAGGGCAGGGAAGAGAGATGACGTGGAGCCACACAGCAGGGGCAGTGCTTCATAAGGAATTGGGGTTCTGGGGAGTGTCCAGGAGTCTAGAGGCCGGAGCAGTATGACTCTGAGAGCAGTGGAGGTGGGGAAGGTGGCTCTGTACATCGTCAGAGCAACATCAGAGTGTCAATGAAGAGTGGTACCAGGAGCACAGAGCCTCAGGGAAGAGAGGAGGGGCAGCAGTGCAGCCTGGAACGGCCTCCTGGAGGGCCCGCGGTGATGCCTCTCACTGGTGGTTTCCACACTGTTTCCTAGATCGATGGCTCAACTCTGCGCACTCTGTGCATGCAGCATGGCCCACTGATCACATTCCACCTGAACCTCCCTCACGGAAATGCTCTGGTCCGCTACAGTTCAAAAGAAGAGGTAGTGAAGGCACAAAAGTCTCTGCACATGTAAGTTGGCTGTTGGGCTCCCAGTTGGAAGAGTCTAGGGAAAGGAGTTGTGTGGGAGCACAGCCTGGCCCGGGGCAGCGCACGGGGTCCTGTGTGGGTGGCTCCTGTGGGCTGCAGTAGTGCCCTGATTCCAAGGTCAGCACTCCTAAGCGGGGAATCGGACCTGGCCAAATGGCCCTAGAAAGTGCTTTACATTGCCCATGGGAGACACAGGAAGTTCACTCTGGTCAAGGCACGGTCCTGAAGAGCTGTGCGCACACGCTCGGGTGAAGGGAGGGCGCTCAGGTTATGTGGTGTGGTCTCTCCCTCTGCGCCTTCTGTGGCTTTTCTAGCAGAGACAAGTTGCACCCTCACTTGTGAGTGAATGAAGCCCGCCTGGCGCGCTGTCCTCATGTGTCTGCGGTGCCTCTCTCCTCTAGGTGTGTACTGGGGAACACTACTATTCTTGCTGAGTTTGCCAGTGAAGAGGAGATCAGTCGTTTCTTTGCACAAAGCCAGTCTCTGACCCCTTCTCCCGGCTGGCAGTCTCTCGGGTCCAGCCAGAGCCGGCTGGGCTCCCTCGACTGTTCCCACTCATTCTCCAGCCGGACCGATCTCAATCACTGGAATGGTGCTGGGCTGTCGGGAACTAACTGTGGAGACCTTCACGGCACTTCACTCTGGGGGACCCCGCATTATTCCACAAGCCTGTGGGGTCCTCCAAGCAGCAGCGACCCCCGAGGAATTAGCAGCCCATCTCCCATTAACGCTTTTCTTTCTGTTGACCACCTGGGTGGGGGTGGAGAGTCCATGTAACAGTGTAGATGCAGACTCACCGACCGGGACCTCAGACGCGAGGGAAAGGAGCACTAAGTGGGGCTCGCCGCCTGCAGCCAGGGGCCGCCTGTGGGAACAGCTATTCTCTGCACATTTTCCACTTTGTTTTCCCCAAAACATATCAGTTTGAATACTTGAATCATGCAGGCCAATATTATAATGTGAAAAGGTATCTACTCTATTTACACTCCCAAATAGCGCCATACATGCTAAACCGTAGAGAATGAGCTCGCTTGTGTCTATTCATCATGTTTAGCCTTTGGATTCTTTTTTTTTTTTTTTTTTTCTTCTATTCCTCCTCCCCTCCCCTTTTTTTCTCTCTTGCAAAACCATTTTTTGGGCTGATACCGTATGAGCTTTTCCCTTTGCACTGAATGATGTTCTCTCCGTCTCATCGGCAGTATGGGGGCAGCTGTCCCAGTGTCAATGTTTACTCAAGGGTGTTCTTAGGAGGCGTGCGCTCTCTACTATGCCTTGATGTTGCCTACCTTATTGTGGTATCGTGGAGTTTAAAAGATCAAGTTAGGACTGACTTAGGATTATTAATGAAAGTGTTGCACCAGTTTTTTCATGTTGTAAAACTAAAGAATTTCGCTCTGCAGTTTGAAAAACTGTGGCCACAGCTGTGACTTGCAGCCCACCTGCCACCCAGGACGGGCCCTGCACTTTGAATAGGCTTTCCATTTTGTTTTGGAGGTTCCCACGTTGAACCTTCTTGTTTACAGATTTTTTTGTTTGTTTTTTGAGAAAAAAATGTTTACTCTTCCATCATTTAAAAAAAATGTAAAAGACAAAAAAAAAATGGAGGATGATTTAAAAGATGCTTTCTATCTCTGGGAAAAAGGAGCAGCATTTGGCCATGTTCTTTTGTTTTTCTATTCCTGTCCCAAATCAAAGAGCATGGTTCTCAGGAAAACCAGTTCCCCAGTTAAAAAAAAAAAAAAAAAAAAAAAAAAAAACTCCTTGTAGTTTCTTATAGGAAAAAACAAAAACCCCAACTTTTAGCACTGATCCTACATATTGCTCTGTTAAAGAATTTTCTCTGCCAAAAAAGAAAAAAGAAAAAACAAAAAAACGCTTAAAGCTGGAGTTTGACATTCTGCTTTCAGATGCTGTCTTTTTATTAGTGAGTGATGATGGTTTGCTAATAATCAGTAGGTAATAATTTTTTGTAATCCCATCAAGTGGCTCCATATGTTTCTGCTCTCTTGTGACTGTGTTAATGTTTAACTGTTGTACCTTAAAGCCGAAATCAGTAACTATGCATACTGTAACCAAGGTATTGGGCTTACAGAGTTGTTTGTTGTATAAAGAAAATTTTAAATGTTGTTGCAAACTAACGAGTTACACCATTTTAAACTTTCTTTCCTCCCCCCCTTTTTTTGCCCACAAATGGTATTATAATGCTTGCTTAGTCAAAGAAGAGAGACTAAACAAGGGTAAAAATTTTAACAGTACAGAATTTGCCATCATTTCATTGCCTTGATTCTAACTGTTTGTGTCCTAAGATGCAAAAGAAGTCAGTGGCTTTTAACTGTTTACAAATAGAATGTGATTGTAAAATGTACAGTTTGGTTGTGTTTGAATTATGAAATTTCTTCGGATATAATAAACCATGACTTTTTGGCTGCTCAACATTAATTGTCTCCTTTTTGTGAATTTATTTGTAGGCTCTTTTTTATAATGAAAGTTTCAAAGTTGCTATGTATGAGGGTTCTCATAGAGCAACCGATTAAAAATTTAAGCAAATATTTGAACATTTTATCTGAACTCATCACAATTTCACCCTGAAATAATGTGAGAACAATGGGAAACTGTAGCTTGCTCCTTCCCACCCTCTCTGAGCATCTTTGGGATCTTGTTGCTCAAAACTCTTCTGTGACTTCATCTTCCCCACCATTTGTGCCCATCTCAAGCCTCAGCAAGAAACCATGTGGAACATGAAGCTTAATGACTTGACAGTGTACTAGTGTTAAACTTTCATACCTCTGTTACAAAGCGAGAAACGCCACACCCGGACTGGCCTTTTCTTCCCCCTTCACGGCCCTCGCTTCTCCCTGCAGGAGCTCGGGGGCGAAACCTGTGTATGGATTTCAGTGTATGACTTCAGATCATGCTCCAACTTGCCAGGTGTAAGCTAATGTTGTCGGACACCTTACTATAAGCAAATGTTATTCAGTGCGTTCAATGTATATTGACTTCCATACTGGTTTTTCCAAAAACCAAAGGTAGCTTTGAAAAACCATGTCTGGAAATGTTTGGAGCGTTAAGCTGATTGACCTTCTGACCTTGGGGCTTTGAGTAGTATATAATTCATAACTGCGTTACTTGTATTGTTAAAGTGTTTGGGAGTTTTTTGCGCTTGTTATGTGGAAATAAAGTGTTTGATTTAAAATTTTTTAAAGTGGTTTGGATCTTTGCCTAGTCCTTAAATAAATACAGCTCTGTTCCCTAAGCCACCATTACTTCTCGTTCTTAATCCCGACTGCCAGTTCCTGGGTGCTGCCCTTTGTCTGGCACAGACGTGCAGCTGACCATGCTGTGCCCCTGACTCGGGGCTTTCTAGTCACTCAGGGCCACCAAGAGTCGGGGTAAACTTTTTAACACGCACTTAACGCGTTTTTTCTTTCTTCCTTTTCTCTTTCTCCCTTTTCTCTTTCTCCCTTTTCTCTTTCTCCTTTCTTCCTTTTTCTTTCTGTGTTTTTTCTTTCTTTCTTTCTTTTTCTTTCAACAGGGTTTCACTCTGGATCTCGGCTCACTGTAACCTCCGCCTCCTCCCAGGCTCAAAGGATTCTCGTCCCTCAGCCTTTCAAGTAGCTGGGATTACAGGCGCCTACCACTGAATCCGGCTAAGTTTTGTATTTTTAATAGAGATGGGGTTTCACCGTGTTGCTCAGGCTGGTCTCAAACTCCTAAGCTCAAGCGATCTGCCCATCTCAGCCTCCCAAAGTACTGGGATTACAGGCATGAGCCGCTGCGCCTGGCCTCACAGGCATTTATACATTTTCAAATATCCCTCCTTGTTCTGCTCCCCTGGGTGTGTTCCCAGCTCTGATGAACCTCAGCTTCTCCACAGTGCTATGCTTTCCACCCTCAAAGGCAGGAGGATAGCTTGCCCTGGACTTCCTTCCCCAGTCAAGAGTTAAATAGCTCCTTCCGCCATTTCAAGGAACTGTGCTAGGCCACCACATGCTGAATAGGCTCTCACTAGTCTTTGTAATCCACCTTCTCAGATCGATGATAGTGGCTGAATATTGCAAGGAATAATAGCTGAGCTGTCACCTGTTGACACCTGAGGACAGGAGACTGTGGTAGGGCCATGCTGTTGGCTTGTGCAGGTGGATGAACCGGGGAATGATGCTAAGGTCAAAGTGGGATCCTTGACCCAGAGGATCAGATTCAGGTTGAACAGCATGAAGGTAGGGACTGAGA
Source organism: Chlorocebus sabaeus (assembly GCF_047675955.1). NCBI lineage: Eukaryota > Metazoa > Chordata > Mammalia > Primates > Cercopithecidae > Chlorocebus > Chlorocebus sabaeus. The sequence continues at coordinate 22,748,523 of NC_132908.1, forward strand.
TGAAGGAGTATTTGCATCAAGACTGAGGGATGGCCAGGCATGATGGTCTCATGCATGTCATCCTAGCACTTTGGGAGGCTGAGGTGGGAGGATCACTTGAGCTCAGGAGTTAGAGACCAGCCTGGGCAATATACTGAGACCCAGTCTCAGAAAGTTGGGAGGATGACAAATCGAGGTTGCACTGAGCAAGCCGTCTTAACTTTTGGCTAAGGCATCATTTCCATGCGTTGGGACTTAATTGGTTTTCCCTCTTCTCCAAAGTTCAGATCTTTTCCTGCTGATCCTTTGATTCCAAATGTGCAGAGAGGGGTGTCTCTGAACAAGAGTCTGAACTGGAACCCACATGGATGTTGACAGAGACCAGGCCTTCAACCCGGGTGGAACTTGACCTGAATAGGTATTTACACGGTCCAAGGGAAGGGAGAGTAATGACATTGGTGTGCTAAGGGTTCTCTACATGCCAGGCACTTTTTAAAAAAGCTTTATTCTGCTTTAAGACAGTGTCACTCTGTCGCCCAGGTTGGAGTACAGTGGCTTAATCTCAGCTCACTGCAGCCTCAACTTCCCAGGCTCAAGTGATCTACCTCAGCCTCCCAAGTAGCTAGAACTACAGGCGTGCACCACCATGCCCAGCTATTTTGTTGTTGTTGTTGTTGTTGTTGTCAGAGTATTTCACCATGTGGCCCAGGCTGGTCTCGAGCTGCTGGGCTCAAGTGATCCACCTGCCTTGGCCTCCCAAAGTGCTGGGATTACAGGCGTGAGCCACCATGCCCAGCTAAGTTTTTTTTGTTGTTTTTGTTTTTGTTTTTTGTTATTAAAGATGGGGTTTCATCATGTTGCCCAGGCTGGTCTTGAATTGCTGGACTCAAGTGATCCTCCCGCCTCAGTCTCCCAATGTTCTGGGATTACAGGTGTGAGCAACCATGCCCAGCTAAGGTTTTGTTGTTGTTGTTGTTGTTAGTAGAGATGGGGTGTCACCATGTCACCCAGGATGGTCTCACACTCCTGGGCTCAAGTGATCCGCCTGCCTCGGCCTCCCAAAGTGCCGGGATTGTAGGTGTGAGCTACCGTGCCCGGCTCTGCCAAGTGCTTTATGCATTTGTTATTTTCAGAGTTTTCCAGCCTGGCCCTAGGAATAGAAAACCACAGCGCCATTTGCACTGGTGGACAGTGTCTCAAGTTGTCCACCAACATATCCCCAAAGCTAGAGGACACAGCATGTGGACCCCCCTGGGATCCAGGGGCAGAGTTTAAAGCTTGGAATTTTAGGTTAAGCTGCATGTAAATGTTGCATTCTGCTCCACATCTTTTCATCTAAAAATACTGCTTTAAATAGCCACTTAAATTGCTTTTCTTCAAAAAGTCTGGTGCTTTCGGAAGGTGAACCACCCCACAGCAGGGTGCAGTCAGGACCCAGTTCCACTCTAAGAAGCAGGACTGAAGAGGTTCCTCAGAGCTGTGTTGACAGATCACAGGTGGCAGGGAGTCATTGGCTGAGCCCTGGCAAAGAGGCAAGAGAGTGAGCCCCACTGGCTAACAGTTGACCCCAGGTCGCTCCAGCCTGTGGGGAGAGCAGGACTGCAGTGTGCAGTTCCAACCAAGTGATGCCAGGACCTAATCTGCAGACCTGAACCCAGTACATAGACTTTGTTCTAATATTGCCGCATCCCTGAACCACCCGGGTTTCTATCAGTTTCATAGTCATAAAATCAACTTCTGCTGGGCATAGAGGCATGAACCTGTAGTCCCTGAGGCTGAAGCAGGAGGATTGCTTGAGCCCAGGCATCTGAGACCAACCTGGGCAACATGTTCCACCTGAGACACCCAGATCAAAAATAAATTTTAAAAAAATTGTTTAATCAACTTCTCCAATTTCTTTACAAAGGGAAGTGGATATCATTGCCTTATACAGAAAATCAGTGTCCATATATAAAAGAGAGCTATACAAGAAGTAAAATGTATTCCATTCTGGGTAGATTTACTTATCAAAGGTGAGAAGAGAGGTTAGAAAGGGTTCAGGAGAGGTTAAAGGTGTGCTCTCACCATGTGGAGACTTCCTGCCTGATGGGGTCAGATGTGCCCCAGGGACGCTGAGACTAGAGGGAGAGTTCTATGCATTTGTGATTCTGCCTTATCTAATCCTCTCCTGTACTCTACAGACCCCTCCCTCCCCCAGGAGTGCTGAGCCCTGGCTTTGGGAGGTTCGGGGGTGGGGGGACTCTTGTTTAGGGCTTTGGCTCTGTATTCTATGGAAAGCACCCCTCAACCACTGTCCCCATCTCTACAGAGAACGGCTGTGAAGACGAGGCTGGGAGATGGATGGGGGCAGTGGGACCCCGCAGCACACTGGCAATCCCTGGTCACCGCTGCTCAGAACCCACCAAAGATGGCCTGAGCATTGGAGTAAAATACTCCTTTTTGAGGAGGTGGTGTCCAAGCAGACACCTGAAAGATGGGAAGCAGCAGCCCAGCTTGGGGAAAGGACAATTCAGGTAACAGCCCGGAGCCCAGGGTGTCTGAGACAGACTGGGCAAGGGGGACAGTGAAAGGCGGCCACTGGGTCAGGTGCGGTGGCCCTCTGCTGTAATCCAGCACTTTGGGAGGCAGCGAGGAGAATCACTTGAGCCCAGGAGTTAGAGACCAGCCTGGGCAATATAGTGAGACCCCCAGAGAATGAATGAGGGCAGGGCTCCAAGGCTAAGACCATGCTTCCCAGGCCTGGCTGCCTGTTAAAATCACTTGTAAGTATCCCAAAGCTCAGGCCCCACCCCAGACAGTCTAATTTAATAGGGCCCCAGCATGTTTTAAAACCTTTACTTTTTTATAGCATATTACAATTTGCTATCACTTTGTTTTCCTGCTTTATGTCTAAATGCACATGTTCTCACATGCACACACACACACACACACACACGAATACAAGTAAAACCTGGGACATCTGAATGCAGTGAAACAGATGACTGTCAATCTTCTGGTTGTGATATTGTACTATTACAGTTTTTTCAAGATGTGACTATTGAGGGGAACTGGGTTGAGGAAGTCTCGCTCTCTCTCCCAGGCTGGAGTGCATTGGCTCCATCTCGGCTCACTATAACCTCCACCTCCCCAGTTCAAGCAATTCTGCCTCAGCCTCCTGAGTAGCTGGGATTACAAGCATGTACCACCACACCCAGCTAATTTTTGTATTTTTATTAAAGACGGGGTTTCACCGTGTTGGCCAGGCTGGTCCCAAACTCCTGACCTCAAGTGATCCGCCCACCTCAGTCTCCCAAAGTGCTGGGATTACAGGCATGAGCCACTGAGCCCGGCCTATCGTAGATATTTTTAATGCTGCTCTTCCACAGATGTCAGAGCTCCTGGTTTCCAGGTTTCTAAAAAGTAAAGTACAACAGATTCTTTGGCCGTTTTAGAGGATTTTTCCTTTTTTTTTTTTTTTTTTTTCGCTGTTTTATGAATGCCTACCCATTTGAATATTGGCAAAGGAGTAAATAAGTTGACAACAAAAAGGTTAAAAAAAAAAAAAAGTCATCTCAGCAAGTGACCCCAAGACCCTTTAGGACCCAGTGCTGTAGTGAAGTTTGCTGGTGCCGGGGCTTCCAGTCCCCAGTGCCTGGCCATTGATCTCTGGAGGCCCGAGGTGCAGGCTTCCCCGGGTTCTGCTGTGACACCAGAACCCAAGCCCCTTGCCATCATTGCACTTTCTAGAGTCACTGTGATGAAAATGAGATCACGTGATTAAATCCTAAGTGATTAAAATGAGACTTTTCAGGCATAAAGTTAAAGGTTATGGGTACTAGCAATGACTACAGGTCCTTATTGCATAAGCAACAAAAGGCCCATTCTTCTCTTTGGGAACTTGTTTTTCATGTACCTGTATTTCATTTTGTTTTTAATTTTTGATTTAATAACATTGTTTGGTTTTATTGGGTTTTTCTTCACCTCCTGTTGGATATGGCAAACGGCAATGGTCTGCTAAGGTTTCTTTCTTTTTTTTTTTTTTTTTGAGATGGAGTCTTCTCTGTCGCCCAGGCTGGAGTGCAATGGTGTGATCTCGGCCCATTGCAACCTCTGTCCCCAGGGTTCAAGCATCTGTCCTGCCTCAGCCTCCCAAGTAGCTGGGATTACAGGCACCTGGCTAGTTTTTGTATTTTTAGTAGAGATGGGGTTTCACCATCTTGGCCAGGCTGGTCTTGAACTCCTGACCTCGTGATCCACTCACCTTGGCCTCCCAAAGTGTTGGGATTACAGGCATGAGCCACCATGCTTGGCCAAGGTTTCCTTTTATTTGTTTGTTTGTTTAGAGACAGGGTCTCTGTTCCCCAGGCTGGAGTGCAGTGGCACGATCATGGCTCACTGTAGCTTCGACCTCCTGGGGTCAGGAGGTCCTCTCACCTCAGCCTCCTGAGTAGCTGGGACCACAGACTCACACCACCATGCCCAGCTAATTTTTTTTTTTTTTTTTTTTTTCCTGTAGAAATGAGATCTTACTATGTTTCCCAGGCTGCTCTCAAACTCCTGGGCTCAAGAGATCCTTCCACCTTGGCCTCCCAAAGTGCTGGGATTAGATATGAGCTATTGTGCCCAGCTAGTTTTCCTTTTAAATAAATACATTTCTGTTGTATTTTACAAGAGGGCTACATTGAAAGAAGCTGTTAGGTAAATAAGAGTTGAGGCAATGTGCAGACACAGCAAAAGTTGTGAGTGTTGGAGGTCAGGGAGCATGACAGAGGTTGAGCTCTTTCCACATGCCTTTCTTTACCTTGGGCGTTGCTACTGGTTATTGGTTAATGTGGTCTTTGGAGTTAGACCAACCTGTTGTCATGTACTGTCTAGCTGTCAGGAGTCCAGGGCTGGTATCCTAGCTCTACTTAAGGACCTAAGACGCCTTCCATCCCTGCAATACTGTCTTAATCTGCATAGGCACAGATATCTCACTTCCACAATCACATCCCAGCCAGTGGGGAGAGAGACAGAGGGATGGGGAGAGCATGCTTCTCCCCACTAAGGGCGTGACCCCCAGCTATGCTCACATCCCACTGGGCAGAAAATCACACGAGCAGGGAGGCTGCAACTCGTAGTCTTTATCCTGAATGTCTTGTCCCCAGCTTAGATGTGACGCTTCTGCTGTTGGGGAAGGAGAGACAGGATATTGGGGAACAACTAGTAGTGTTGGTTCTAAGAAGGGAACAGTTAAATAAACTATATTCATCCGGAAGTCGGAATGTTTAGCCACCAAGACAATGAGATCTATATAAACTGCTATCAAGACTATCAAGAGGTGTCTTTTTTTTTTTTTTTTCCTGAGACAGGGTCTCACTCTGTCACCTAAGCTGGAGTGCAGTGGTGTAGTCTCAGCTCACTGCAACCTCACCCTCCCAGGCTCAAGTGATCCTCCCACCTTAGCCTCCCAAAGTGCTGGGATTACAGGCATGAGGCACCACGCCCAGCCTGCTTGAACCTCTTATTGGTCAAACCTAATTAGATGCCAGGAAGCAAGGAGAGCCAGGTGATATCACCTAAAAACCACAGCAATCGGCTTCATGGGGCACCCAAGCACAGTCAGGAAGGGTAGAAAAGGGATCCAAGGTGGGTGACGTGCTTCAAGAGTGAATATTAACCATCCCCTCTAGGAGGGTGTGGAGCAGGAACCGGAAGGGTCTGGGCCTTGAGGCTAGCTGGGAAACTAATTTGGAAGTTGAGGCAAGAATTTATAAAAGCCGGAATCAGGGCTGTAGCATAGAGATGCAAGGAAGAGCTGAATGCGTGAAGAGCCAATGAGATGGATGCTGGGGTCTGTGGAGAGTGAAGAAGAGGAGTCTAGGACCATCTCGCGTTTCTGACTTGGTGAACCAGTACTAGCCAAGGGAGAGGACCCTGGAGGATAAGAGTGAGTTTCCTGGTGCAGGGAGTGGCAGTTGGGTGTGCAATATGATGTGTCAAGGAGCCTGGGAAACAGCCCAGTGGAGCTGTCCAGTTGGTAGCTGCGTTTAAGTGGTGAGGACACTATATTTTTTCACCACTGTATCCTTAGCACCTAGCTCAGAGTACATAGAATGTACTCTGAAAATATTTGTTGGATGCATGGATGAATGGATGGATGGACAGACAGATGAACAGGTGGATGGACAGATGGACGGATGGATAGATAGATGCATGGATGGATGCATGGATGGATGGATGGATGGATGGATGCATGGATGCATGGATGGATGGATGCATGGATGGATGCATGGATGGATGGATGGATGGATGCATGGATGGATGCATGGATGGATGCATGGATGCATGGATGGATGGATGGATGGATGGATGCATGGATGCATGGATGGATGGATGGATGGATGGATGCATGGATGGATGGATGCATGGATGGATGCATGGATGGATGGATGCATGGATGGATGGATGGATGCATGGATGGATGCATGGATGGATGGATGCATGCATGGATGCATGGATGGATGGATGGATGCATGGATGGATGCATAGATAGATGCATGGATGGATGCATGGATGCATGGATGGATGGATGGATGGATGGATGCATGCATGCATGGATGGATGGATGCATGGATGGATGGATGCATGGATGCATGGATGCATGGATGGATGGATGGATGCATGCATGGATGGATGGATGGATGCATGGATGGATGGATGGATGGATGCATGGATGGATGGATGGATGGATGCATGGATGGATGGATGCATGGATGGATGGATGCATGGATGCATGGATGGATGGATGCATGGATGCATGGATGGATGGATAGATAGATGCATGGATGGATGGATGGATGGATGCATGGATGGATGGATGGATGGATGCATGGATGGATGGATGGATGCATGGATGGATGGATGGATGCATGGATGGATGGATGGATGGATGCATGGATGGATGGATGGATGGATGGATGCATGCATGGATGCATGGATGGATGGATGCATGGATGCATGGATGGATGGATGCATGGATGCATGGATGGATGGATGCATGGATGCATGCATGGATGCATGGATGGATGCATGGATGGATGCATGGATGGATGCATGGATGGATGGATGCATGGATGGATGCATGGATGCATGGATGGATGCATGGATGGATGCATGGATGGATGGATGCATGGATGGATGCATGGATGGATGCATGGATGCATGGATGGATGCATGGATGGATGCATGGATGGATGGATGGATGGATGGATGCATGGATGCATGGATGGATGCATGGATGGATGCATGGATGGATGCATGGATGCATGGATGGATGCATGGATGGATGGATGGATGGATGGATGCATGGATGGATGGATGGATGGATGGATGGATGGATGGATGGATGCATGGATGGATGCATGGATGGATGGATGCATGGATGGATGCATGGATGGATGCATGGATGCATGGATGGATGGATGGATGGATGGATGCATGGATGGATGCATGGATGGATGGATGCATGGATGGATGGATGCATGGATGGATGCATGGATGCATGGATGGATGGATGCATGGATGGATGCATGGATGGATGCATGGATGGATGGATGGATGCATGGATGGATGCATGGATGGATGCATGGATGGATGCATGGATGGATGGATGCATGGATGGATGGATGGATGGATGCATGGATGGATGGATAGATAGATGCATGGATGGATGGATGCATGGATGCATGGATGGATGGATGCATGGATGGATGGATGGAGGAATGGATAGATGGCTGGATGGTTGGACGGATGCACGGATTGACGGATGGATGGATAAATGGATGGATAGACAGATGCATGTTTAAGGAAGAAACCAATAATAGAGATATCAATTTGGGATTTGTAAATCACAGGTAAATCACATTTGTAAATCACAGGTGATGGCTGAGGCATGGAAACACGTAAGCATGTAGAATGAGGGCTCAGGAAATATCATTTGAGAAGAAGAAAGGAGACTAGAGATCTGAGCAGGAAGAGTCAAAGATTCAAAGAGGCATTGATGAGGTGAGCGTTGGGCATGGACACCATGAGAAAGTGGAGTCTCAGATCTGGGGGGAGGGGATATTTCAGGGAAGGAGAAAGTCACAGTCTGAAATGCTGCCTGTCAAGAAATAAAATCTTAGGCGAAAGCCATGCATGGATCTGTGACAGTGGAGATCATTTTTGGGGTAGAGGCAGATGCTGGATCCCAGTGGAATGAGGGGTTAATGGATGATGGAGGTGAAGATGGTGGTGTAGGTTGGATTTCCCCAGAATCACATTCTGAGATGCAGATCTGAGTGGAGGTGGCTTATTGGAAAATATGCTCAGAATACATTGGTGAGGGAGGAAGGGAGGCAGGACAGGGCAGAGGGAGAAGTTGAGCTGCAGTAAGGCTGCAACAGAGGCCTCAGCCAACCTCTCGGGGAACTGTGCAGCTGGGATGCCCCTCAGATATGCTCTGCACCCAAGGAAGGACAGGGACCTCCCCACTGACCAAGCACTGGATTTAGACTGTGGATTTGGGAATTGTTCTTCCTCTGGCTAAGGACAATTCCTTTTGGGGAGACTCAGCTGGGAGCCAGCTGCCACACTGTCCCGGTAGACATGCAGTGAATGCCTCCACCCTGCAGGGAGGTCGGGTGCATCCCAGAGGGACTGGCAAGTGTAGACTATCAGGAACTGATCTGTGGAGGGAAAGAAGAGCCAGTGCAGCAGCTAGAGGGAGACAGAGGTCAGAAAAGCCTTTGTGTGTAGCTCTTAATTTGAGAAACACTGCAGCATCGTGATCTTAGGCTGGGAGAATAAGCCCCTAGAGAGAGTGAGAATGAAGACCCAAGAGTAAGGCTAGACCTGCCACACTTTCTGTTTAACCCCCCAGAGCTTAGAACACTGCCTGGCACACATGTGCACTTAAGAAATATCTGTTGAATGGCTGAATCCAGGAATGAATACATTCCAGACATTTTAACTCTGAATAGCAGAAACAGAGTGCTGATGTTTTGCTCCATGAAGAAATACCCTTTAAATATAGGAATGTACTTGAAGCTGGGCACAGTGGCTCACACCTGTAATTCCAGCACTTCAGGAGGCCAAGGCAGGAGGATTACTTGAGTCCAGGACTTATTAGAGATCAGCCTGGGCAACACAGTGAGATCCCCATCTCTACAAAAATTACAAAAATTAGCCAGATGTGGTGGTGCACACCTATAGTCCAAGATACTTGGGAGGTTGAGGTGGGAGGATGGCTTGAGCCTGGGAGGTCAAGGCTGCAGTGAGCTATGATTGTGCCACTGCACTACAGCCTGGGCAGCAGAGCAAGACCCTGGCTCTTAAAAAAAAAAAAAAAAAAAAAAAAAAAAAAAAAAAGGACTTATAAGCAGAACCAAGACACTCAAATACTGCCACACCGTTATAATCAGCAGTGCATTCACTAGTTCATGGAAGCCCTCAGAAGCCAAGCATTTCCCTCCAGCCACTAATCCTCCATCCCAACTTCAACCATGGCTTCTTTCCTGTGATGTTGGTCCATGTTTTTCCATAAGAACCCATTTATATAAAGACTTTTATGATTCTTTAAAACAACTTTGTTGAGGTAGAAATTACATGATAAACTACACATACATGTATAATTTGAAGAGTTTTGACACAGGGATAACCAATGAAACCATTACAAGAGAACGAACATACCCATCTGTATTAGTCCATTTGCACACTACTGATAAAGACATACCCAAGACTGGGTAGTTTATAAAGGAAGCAGGTTTAATGGACTCACAGTTCCACATAGCTGGAGAGGCCTCACAATCATGGCAGAAGACCACAGAAATGCCTTACATGGTGGCTGGCAAAGAGAGAATGAGAACCCAGTGAAAGGGGGAACCCATTAAAAAATCCTCAGGTCTCGTGAGACTTATTCACCTCGAGAACAGTATGGGGGAAACCGCCCCCCAAGATTCCATTATCTCCCCCCAGGTCCCTCCCACAACACATGGGAATTATGGGAGCTACTAATTCAAGATGAGATTTGGGTGGGGACACAGCCAGACCATATCAGCATCTCTCCCAGAAATTTCCTTCTTCCTCTATGTGACCCCTCCATCCTGCCTGTCCCATCCCCAGACAAGCATATATCCATCACAAGAAATTTGTTCCCAGATTCTAGATTTGTATGTAAATGGAATCATAGAGTATATACTTTTTGTTTGGCTTCTTCCCTTGGCAAAATTATTTTGTTTTTTTTGGTTTTTTGTTTGTTTGTTTGTTTGTTTGACAGAGTTTCACTCTTGTTGCCCAGGCTGGAGTGCAATAGCTAATTTTGCATTTTTAGTAGAAATGGGTTTCTCCATGTTGACCAGGCTGGTCTCGAACTTCCGACCTTAGGTGATCTGTCAGCTAAGGAAGAGTTTTTCCTTCCAGTTCCCTCGACTCTGGAGACGGTACCTCACAGGGAGATGCTATGGGTCAAAGGGCAGTATTTTCTGTAAAGGGCCAGGTAGTAAATATTTTAGGCTTTGCAGGCCATGTGATCTCTGTCACAAGTATTCAGCTCTACCATTGTTGCACAAAAAGCCAGAGATGATAGGTAAACAAATGAACATGGCTGTGTTCCAATAAATCTTTATTGATAAAAACAAGCAGTGGGCCAGATCTGGCCTGGCTGGTGGAGAGCATGGTTTGCTCACCTTTGCTTTAGTCAATGGAATGTCACTAAAGCCTCCCATCTACTATTTATTATGGGATGTGGGTGATTATGAATGAATGTTGTAGAATTTAGAGGACTTTAGAGACAATGATATCATATATAAACCATGAAATACTTGAGGTTGGGCATGGTGGCTCACTCCTGTAATCTCAGCACTTTGGGAGGCTGGGGAGGGTGGATCATTTGAGCCCTGGAGCTTGAGACCAGCCTACACAACATAGAACCCGTCTCTACAAAAAAATAAAAAATAACTAGCCAGGTGCAGTGGCACACACCTATAGTCTCAGCTACTCAGAAAACTGAAGCGGGAGGATTGCTTGAGCCCAGGAGATCAAGACTGCAGTGAGCTGTGAGCATGCCACTGCACTCCAGCCTGGGTGACAGAGCAAGATCCTGTCTCAAAACAAACAAACAGAAACAATCAGGGCTGGGCACGGTGGCTCACGCCTATAATCCAGCACTTTGGGAGGCCTAGGCAGATGGATTACCTGAGGTCAGAAGTTTGGGACCCGCCTGGCCAACATGGTGAAACCCCGTCTCTACTACAAAAATTACCTGGGCGTGTTAGTGGGTGCCTGTAATCCCAGCTACTTGGGAGGCTGAGGCAGGAGAATTGCTTGAACCCGGGAGGCAGAGGTTGCAGTGAGCCGAGATCGCGCCACTGCACTCCATCCTGGGTAACAGAGCAAGATCCCATCTTAAAAAAAAAAAAAAAAAAAAAAAAAAAAATCGGGACAATTTGCTTCTTAGAGCCGGGCTTGCATTAAGGCCTAGGCTGTAGCCACATCAACAGGCATCATGAGAACAGACATTTCCTAAGGTGTGGCCAGCAGGTCCCATATCTGCCTTCTCTGTTTTATTCTAACTCCCAGTGGGCTTTGGCTATGTGGGGACAGGAAGGCCCTGGGACTGAAAACCAGATGCTTTTCATTATCAGGTGATCATCCCGCTGGGCAAAACACCTGCAAGATGCAGCGACCAACCCCGGATTCAGAACAACTTCAACAGGTGGCAATTTATGAGCTGGTCTCTACTAGGAATATGGAAGATGGTCATTAAGATAGTAGCACACGGTTATTTAGCACTTACGGAAGAAAGCTCAACAATTTACAGGTGTTACCTTATTGAAGACTCACCACTATTCCGCAAAGGAGATGTTGTGATTTCTCCCTTGTTTAACGGATAATGAAGCAGATTCGCAGAGGTGAAGTAACTTGCCCACGTCACACGCCTACTGAGCCGTACAGTCTAAAGACAAAGCGTGTGTCTCTGCGACACTGCCAAAGATTCAGAATGTGTTCTGTGTGGCCGGGTGTGGTGGCTCACGCCTGTAATCCCAGCACTTTGGGAGGCTGAGGTGGGCAGATCACTTGAGGTGGGGAGTTCAAGACCAGCCTGGCCAACATGGCGAAACCCCTTCTCTATTAAAAATACAAAAAGTAGCCAGCGTGTTGGTGTGTACCTGTAATCCCAGCTACGTAGGAGACTGAGGCAGGAGAATTACTTGAACCCAGGAGGCAGAGGTTGCAGTGAGCCAAGATTGTGCCACTGTACTCCAGCCTGGGCTACAGAAGGAGACTCTGTCTTAAGAAAAACAAAAAAATTATTGTGTGTCTTTCCTGTGCTGAGACTGGAGTAGCTGTATCCTTCCAGAGCAAGACAGCAGGGTCCTGATAGCAAAGTTTACCCAGCGCTTATCATGAGCAGCCACACTTGGAAACAATGTGCATGAATGTTTTAGGGTGAAAGCCTGCACTGTTGTAACAAGTGACTCAGCAATAACATGGCTAAAATAAGGAAATTCATTCTGTTCCATGTCTCGGTCCACGGGGAGGCTCCAAGTCAGTGGCTTCTCTGTTCCAACAGGAACCTGTGCTGCTAGCAGCTCTACTGTTTTCCATACACACAGCCTGCAAGGGGACTCAGTCACCATCCTGACCAGCAAGAAGGCAGAAAGGAGGGGAAGACAAGGGCAGGAGAGGCAGAAATTGCACGCATCACAGTCCCTTTCATTCCACTGGCAAGAGTTAGCCACAGCTAGACAGAAATCGGGGTTGCCCAGTGTAATCGGCCTTGTGCCAAGGAAGGGAGAAGAGCAGGTTTTGCTGGTCATTTCCCACCCCAGATCATTATTTTATTTAATCTTTACAGCAACCCTAATTATTTGACAAATGGGTAGACTGACGCACAGAGCAGTGAATGGGAATACTTACCATAAGTCACAAAGTCAGTAGAGCCAGGATTTAGCTAAACACTGAAGGCAGAGCCCAGGTACTTACCTACATGCCATACAACTGCCCCCACGCTGGAACTCGCCACGAATGCCCATGACAGTAGGTTATCAGTAAAGCCACCTGCTATAACCCAGATTTGTGCTGCCGGAAGTTCTTGGTCAACAGGCTTCCGCTGGATCTTGTTTCACTCCAATAATCTCCAAGTGTCTTGAAGTCACACTCCAAATTTTAACCTCTCTGTCATGGTTGACCTACTGTTAAAGTGTTTAGTGATTAATTTTTAAAGACCTTGTTGATTCATTAACAATCTACTATGCACTAACCGGCAAGGTTCATTGAGATATAAACAGCTTGTACCCCAACAGAATCTGCTGCCATAAATAGGCTTTCCAGTAAGGGTCTATTTTCATTAGAAGACACCTTTTAACAGATTATGTGGCTTTGGGTTTAGACATAACATTTACGGGAGTTTTCCTAGGTGCACAGGCTCATACAAGTTGGCCACGGAGCACAAGTTCTAAAACTGGTCACAGACCCCTTAACACCAGGGGACCCCAAGGAGCTTTTGTTATGTGGACAATAGCTATAGATATTTACCACATTTAAATTAAGAAACAATTATAAATATGTACTGCTTTTTTTTTTTTTTTTTTTTTTTTTGAGATATAGTCTCCTTCTGTCGCCCAGGCTGGAGTGCAGTGGCACGATCTCGGCTCACTGCAACCTCCACCTCCTGGGTTCAAGTGATTTTCAGCCTCGCGAGTAGCTGGGATTACAGGCGCGCACCACCAGGCCTGGCTAATTTTTGTACTTTTAGTAGAGATGGGTTTTCACCATGTTGGCCAGGCTGGTCTTGAACTCCTGACCTCAGGTGGTCCACCCCACGAAGTGCTGAGATACAGGCGTGAGCCACCACGCTGGCCTACATACTGTTTTTTTAAAGAATAGTAAACCGATTGCATGTTAAATAATTTTTTATTTTTTTTAAGTCCCATATTTTCCCAAAAGACTTATTGGAAACAGTGGTATTGTTTTACAGTTTTTGCAAATCTTTTTAATGCCCAGTTTAAGAGAAGACAGCTGGAATCTCATATTTGCTTCTGTATTCAGTCTGTTACTACATCTCATGCCACTTAATCTCTGGAAAACTACACTGGACTTTCTTGAATAGAGAAAAAAAACATAGCATTAAGAAGTGGGCTGGGTGCAGTGGCTCATGCCTGTAATCCCAGCACTTTGGGAGGCCGAGGTGGGCGAATCACCTGAGGTCAGGAATTCGAGACCAGCCTGGCCAACATTGTGAAACCCCATCTCTACTAAAAATACAAAAATTAGCTGGGCGTGATGGCAGGCGCCTGTACTCCCAACTACTTGGGAGGCTGAGGCAGGAGAATCGCTTGAACCCAGGAGGCGGAGGTTACAGTGAGCCAAGATTGTGCCACTACACTCCAGCCTGGAAAAAATAAAAAACAAGAGAAAAAGAAGGAGAAGGAGAAGGACAAGAAGAGAAAGGAGGAGGAGGAGGGGGAGGAGGGGGAGGAGAGGAAGGAGGGGGAAGAGGAGGAGGAGGAGGGGGAGGAGGAGGGGGAGGAGGAGGAGAGGAAGAGGAAGGGGAGGAGGAGGGGGAGGAGGAGGGGGGAGGAGGAGGAGAGGAAGAGGAGGGGGAGGAGGAGGCGGGACAAGAAGGGAGAGGGAGAAGGAGGAGGAGGGGGAGGAGGAGGAGGAGGAGCCTCGACCTCCTGGGTTCAAGTGATCCTCCCACCTCAGCCTCCTGTAGCTGGGACTACAGGTGGACACAACCACACCCAGCTTTTTTTTTTTTTTCTAATTTTTGTAGAGACAAGGTTTCACCATGATGCCTAGGCTGGTTTCAAACTCCTGGGACCAAGCGATCTGCCCACCTTGGCCTCCCAAAATGCTGGGATTACAGGTGTCAGCCACCATGCCCAGCCCCATCTCTCCTGCAGCTACTGTGGATGAAAAGCAAGCCATGTTTGTGAGAACCGTGACTCTTGGGAGATAGAAACAAAACCAGAGAGAGAGAGAGAGAGAGACAGAGAAGAAACAGTTTAGTTTTCCCTCTTTGAAGTCACACTAAAGAGAAAGAATAAGCCTTGAAATGCTCAGTGTCAACTAAATGCCAGGTAGGCAGCTCATGGTTAATTTAGGGGATTGCACCGTTTTGGGAGAGCTAGGGAGGAAACTGACTGCTCAGAGAGGCTGAGAGACCTGCCCAAGGGCTCACGGTTACTAAGTCAACAAATGTATCTTGTCTTAACAGGGACTCCTTCTCCCAGGCTTGCATGTTGCCTAGGAAAGCTTATCTATTTCAGCTTTGAGGGTTTGCTCTGTTCAGTTCTTGCAACAAATAACAACATTTGGGTTGTTAGGGATGTGGGTAGGTGAAAGTGTGTTATTAAAAGTCTGTAGAAAATCCAGGAAGAAATCACATCTTGAGCCCACTAGGAGAACATGCCACCCAAGAATACAGGTTCCAAACAGAGCCCCGTGCATCATTTGACACACCCCGTATTTTAACTATTTTTGTTGCTTTTGAATTTGCCAAACCTTACAAGTCATCAGAGTTCCCATTAAAAAAAAAAAAAAAAAAAAACCCAGACTTTGAGATTTCTCTTGAAAAAGGAATGCTGGCAACATAAGGCCCACGTTCTTACGTGGTGACAATAGGCTGGAACTAAAATCTGGGAGACAGACTCGCAGTAACCGTATTTGCTCGGTGTGTTTGCTCTGTGTGAATTCACTGTCTGTGTATTTGCTTTGCTCTTTTTTTTTTTTTTTGAGATGGAGTCTCGCTCTGTCACCCAGGCTAGAATGCAATAGTGCGACCTCAGCTCACTGCAACCTCCACCCCCTGGGTTCAATCGATTCTCCTGCTTCGGCCTCCCGAATAGCTGGGACTACAGGTATACCCCACCACGCCCAGCTAATTTTTGTATTTTTAGTAGAGATGGGGTTTCACCATGTTGGCCAGGATTGTCTCGATCTCTTGACCTCATGATCTGCCCGTCTCAGCCTCCAAAGTGCTAGGATTACAGGCATAAGCCACCATACCCAGCCATCTGCTGTCATTTTTAAAGGTATACTTTACATACAATAGAATGCATGAGTCAGCCGGGTGCAGTGGCTTACGCCTGTAATCCCAGCACTTTGGGAGGGGGAGGCAGGAGAATCGCTTGAACCCAGAAGACAGAGGTTGCAGTGAGCTGAGATGGCGCCATTGCACTCCATCCTGGGTGATAGAGTGAACTTCATTAAAAAAAAAAAAAATGCATTTCAGTGTTAATCCTTCAATTCACTGGGTTTTACCAATTGTATATACCATATAATTACCACCCAATTCAAGATAATAGACATTTCCATCATCTCTGAGAGCGCACTCCCATCCTCTTCCAGTTGTTCACTGGGTCCTGCTCTTTGACTTCTGTCATCACAAATGCATCTTTCCTGTTCTTGAATCTCACATAAATGGAATCATAAGGTCTGTACTCTTTTCACGTCAGCTCCTTTTTCTTTTCTTTTCTTTTTTTTTTTTTTTTTTTTGAGATGGAGTTTTGCTGTGTCTCACCCAGGCTGGAGTGCAGTGGCGTGATTCTGGCTCACGGCAGCCTCTACCTGCTGGGTTCAAGTGATTCTCCTGTCTCAGCCTCACGAGTAACTGGGACTACAGGTGCACACCACCACACCAGGCTAATTTAATTTTATATTTTTAGTAGAGATGGGGTTTTACAACATTGGCCAGGCTGGTCTCGAACTTCTGGCCTCAGGTGATCCACCCACCTTGGTCTCCCAAAGTGCTGGGATCACAGGTGTGACCACCGTGCCCAGCCCAGGTCAGCTCCTTTTGCTCAGTGTAATGTTTCTTCGAGTCTTCAATTCATCCGTGGTGTTGCGTGGGTTGGGTAGTTCATTCCTTTCGATGAAACTTTTCTGCAGTGTTAGAGGCACCGCAGTTTGTTTTCTCCACTCACCTGTCGATGGAATTGGCATTCTTCCACTTAGAAACTGTTTTGAATAAGGCCACCATGAACACTTGTGTACACACCTTTTTGGGAACTTATGTCTCCATTTCTCTTGATAAATATCTAAGAGTGAAATTGCTGGGTCATGGGGGAGGTGTATGGTAACTTTATTTTATTTTATTTTATTTTATTTTATTTTATTTTATTTTATAGATGGAGTTTCGCCTTGTCACCCAGGCTGGAATGCAATGGCGCGGTCTCGGCTCACTGCAACCTCCATCCGCCTCCCAGATTCAAATGATTCTCCTGCCTCAGCCTCCCGAGTAGCTGGGATTACAGGTGCCCGCCACAACACCCAGCTAATTTTTGTATTTTTAGTAGCGACGGGGTTTCACCATATTAGCTGGGCTGGTCTCGAACTCCTGACCTTGTGATCCGTCCACTTTGGCCTCCCAAAGTGCTGGGATTACAGGCATGAGCCACTGTCCCCAGTAATGTGTATGATAACTTTATAAGAAATGTCCAAATAGTTCTCTAAAGTGGTTATATAGTTCTTTTTTTTTTTTTTTTTAGTTGAGATCTCACTCTGTTGCCTGGAGTGTAGTGGCACTATCATGGCTCACTGCAGCCTTGAACTCCTGGGTTCAAATGATTCTCCCACCTCAGTCTCCTGAGTAGCTGGGACTACAGGTGCACACTACCATGTCCATCTAATTCTTCCTATTTTGTATAGAGATGCGGGTCTCACTATGTTGCCCAGACTAGTCTCTAACTCCTGGCCCCAAGAGATCCTCCTGCCTCAGCTTCCAAAGCACTGAGATGATAGCATGAGCCCCTGCACTCCACCTCTCCTATTCTTTATAGCACTGAGGGTAAAAACTGAAAAACCTGACAATCAGAGAAACCATCAGAGGTGACAAGCCGAGGGTTGAGTGGGCCACATTTGGCCCTCATGGATGCATAATCATGAAACTTGGCAGAACTTCTCTAGAACAATCAGAAGTTCTGACCCTATTGGGCCTGTCTTCCCCCAGGTGGAGCTGGGTTGTGGCTGCCCACTTCAGCTGGAACACATGCTCTCGGGTCAGCCACAGTTCCACCTGCCCGGCTTCACTCACTGCCACGCCTCTTCTGTAGACACCCTGCACATGGCTAAGGTTCCCCAGACATTCCCGAGAAGTCAGGACTGGACCCCAGGTTGGCGAAGCAGCGCACCCTCAGTGGCACCCCACTGCCCTTCCCAGTGCTGTGGCCCCTGCTGCAGATCGCAGATCTGTGGCCTTCTGTCTGGCCCTGTTCTCCAATCCCAGCTGTTCTTTCTGTAAATCTGTCCCCCAGGGCAGGTCCCTCCCCCAAAGGCCCCATTCATACTGGTGTTGGTCAGTCACCCAGTGTTTGCTCACCCAGGCCACCCTTTATCCGGCCAAGCCACTCTCCACTGCTCCTGTACGACTCTAAGGCCAAGTGGCCTGGGCTGAAATCCTGCTGTGTCACTTACAAGCGGGGTGACCTTGGGCCAGTGACTCACCTCCTCTACCTCTGTTTGCTCATCAGTAAGACAGAGATAACAGCACCCGTCTTCAAGGGTTGTTAGAAAGCCCAAGTGAGTAAAGGCATGTCGCGCACTTAGAACAGAGCCTGGCACATGCTCACCACTGCTATTATTTCTGGCTACCCAGTGCCAGGACAGGGGCCTCAGCTAAGGACCCCCAGAGCCTGGCAGGCCCAGTGAAGGAGTGAGAGGGGGTGGCCACGACTCCTCCCCAGCTGTCCTGTGGCCATGGGGGCCTAGAGAGGCCAGATCTTCAGGTTGTTCTAGAAAAGTGAGCATTCTAGAATTATGTTTCAAGCCTCTTGGTTTGCAAATACTAGTACCTATTTTTAAAATGTTTTGGTATTTGGCCAGGCACAGTGGTTGACCCCGTAATCCCAGCACTTTGGGAGGCCAAGGTGGGAGGATCACTTAAACCCAGGAGTTGGAAACCAACCTAGGCAACATAGCAAGATTCTGTCTCTACCAAAAAAAAAAAAAAGAAAAAATTAGCTGGGCGTGGTAGTGCATACCTGTAGTCCCAGCTACTCGGGAGGCTGAGGTGGGAGGATCACTTGAGCCCAGGAGTTTGAGCCTGCAGCAAGCTGTGATCGCACCACTGCACTCCAGCCTGGATGACAGAGTGAGATCCTGTCTCAGAAAAAAAAAAAGAAAGTTTTGGATGCTTTGAGCATCCAGCAGAACCTTCGCTGTGCCCTGCTGGCTTTCCTGATGTCCTGGGCCTGATGCGGGCTCCTGGCCATGGCTCAGTCACTCCTGACAGTTTTTTAGCACCCCAGACACTCCTTCTTCTCTCTCTTTTTTTTTTTTCTTTTGTTTGTTTTGAGACAGAGTTTCACTCTTATTGCCCAGGCTGGAGTGCAATAGCGCAATCTCAGCTCACCGCAACCTCTCCTCCCAGGTTCAAGTGATTCTCCTATCTCAGCCTCCCGAGTAGCTGAGATCACAGGCATGTACCACCACACCTGGCTAATTTTGTATTTTTAGTAGAGATGGGGTTTCTCCATGCTTGTCAGGCTGGTCTTGAACTCCCGACCTCAGGCAGACACCTGTTCTTTGCCGTGCCTACGTCTGGGGAGTGTATGGAAAGGGGCACAAGCAGTGGTTGCTGTTCTGTTGCTGCCACTGCGGTGAGGGCTGTGACTGGACGTCCCTCCTGGCACTTTGCCTCTGTCCCCTCCATCCCCCGCCAGCATTTTTCCTCCCCCCGCCTTCCTCCAGCTCGTCCCAAGCCTGCCTGTCCCCAGCATGGAGGCGGGACAGTGGAAGAGTGGGTGAGTGAAGCAGGATGGTGCCTTGGGCTCCAGCATCTCCCCAACCCCTCCATGCCATGGGTCCCCCCAGGTGAGGGCCCTGGTGGAGGACAGTGTGGGCAAAGCATGGGGAATGTCACCTTCCCCACCTGCTCAGAGTTCAAGGGTCCTGGGCTGGGCCCGGTCTCTCTTCTGCCCCTGGGGAGATCATTCACGCTTCCTTTAATCCCTGCCACAGCTGAGGCTGGAGTTTGGAGTTTGACCCGCTTGGAGGCTCTCAGCAGCAGGCATATAGGAGGAAGGTCACTGCTGTCTCTGAAAGCTCTTGGCTGCAAAGGGAGAGGATCCTGGGTGTCTCCCTCCTTACAGCCGTCGCCACCTTCTAGTGCCTTAGAAACCACTGACAGCCCCCAGGGCAGGTGGGCCCTGCATCTGAAATAAGGTAAGACACCCCCTGCCCCCAAACAGGTAACCACTCTCCAAACTGGGAAGTTGGTCTGGGGACAGGTGCTGGCAGAAGGACTCCAGCTGTCACCTGTGGGGCAGGGGAAGCTCAGCCCTCTCTGCAGAAAAAGCTTGTCATGCACCAGGACAATGGAGTGTGTTTGTGGGCTGGGCATGGTGGTATGAAGCCAGCAGCACCGTACGTGGGTCCCAGATCTTCCACTTAACCAAGGTCAGGGACATTGAGCCAAACATTTTGCCTCACCGAATGGCAGGTTCCTTATCTGTCAAATGGGAATATGAACCCGAGGCTGACCCACCCCACAGGTGTGTTACCCAGAGATAATGAAGATAAATATATCCACATAAGCAAAAAAAAAGCTAGAGGAATGTATTACTACAACTGCAGCTGCTATTAACTACAAGGCAAATACAAGTCTTCACTGGTACTGTGAAGACACGTGCAGAGAGCTTTACATTTAGATCTCATCTAACTGACACAGAAACCCTGTAAGGTAGGTACAGCCACCCCTAATTCACACACAGAGTCTAAGGGTCATTAAATAACTTGCTCAAGGTAATACAGATAGTGGGTGGCCAAGCTGAGACATGATTCCCTCCCTCCCTCCCTCCCTCCCTTCCTTCCTTCCTTCCTTCTTTTCTTCTTTCTTTCCTTCTTTCTTTTATTTCTTTCTTTATTCCTTTCTTTCCCTTTCTTTCTCCTTCCTTCCTTCCCTCCCTCCCAACTCTTTTTCTTTTCTTTCTTTTCTTCCTTTGTTCCTTCTTTCTTTTATTTCTTTCTTTATTCCTTTCTTTCCCTTTCTCCTTCCTTCCTTGCCTCCCTCCCACCTTTCTTTCTTTCTTTCTTTCTTTCTTTCTTTCTTTCTTTCTTTCTTTCTTTCTTTCTTTCTTTTTCTTTCTTTCTTTCTCTTTCTTTCTTTTTCTTTCCTTCCTTCCTTCCTTCCTTCCTTCCTTCCTTCCTTCCTTCCTTCCTTTCTTTCTCTTTCTTTCTTTCTTTCTTTCTTTCTTTCTTTCTTTCTTTCTTTCTTTCTTTCTTTCTTTCTTTCTTTCTTTCTTTCTTTCTTTTTCTTTCTTTCTCCCTTTCCCTTTCTTTCTCCTTCCTTCTTTCCTTCCTTCCTTCCCCTCTCTCTCTTTCTCTCTCTCTCTCTTTTCTCTTCTGTCTTCTTTCACAGGTCTTGCTGTGTTGCCCAGGCTGAAATGTAGTACTGCGACCATAGCTCACTGCATTCTTGCACTCCTGGGCTCCGGCGATCTTTCTGCCTTAGCCTCCCAAGCAGCTGGGACTACAGGCACACCACCATGCCCTGCTAACTTTTTAATTTTTATTTTTTGTACAAATGGGGTCTACCTGTGTTGCCTTGGTTGGTCTCAAACTCCTGAACTCAAGCTATTCTCCCGCCTCAGCCTTGCAAAGTGCTGGGATTACAGGCATCAAAACATCTCCACCAAACAAACCACTGCCCCACCAATCAGTGATTTTCAAATGGTGTTCTGCTGAGTCATTCTGGGCAATGGTTGACAGAAGCGTCCTAGCCCATCGGGCACCCTGCAGGTAGGACTTGGGAAAATACCATCCCTTTTTTGGGAGGTCACAGCGTGCAAAGGGTCTATAACAAAGGCTCTAAAAATCCCACATTTGTTTGTTGTACCAACATTGATTGCATGCCTGTTTGGGGGACACAATGAGAGTGACAGAGACATGGACCCTTCTTTATGGGGCTTGCTGTGTAGTGCAGACAAGGGGTAATGAGAGGATCACACACATCAGATGTTAGACTTGATTAGACTGTGATGAGAAGTTGTGTTTGCCATGAAAGCAAAAAGCTTGGGGACCCAATTTATATTGAGGCCAAGAGGGGGCTCCTTTGGGGATACACAGCAAGCTGACATCTAAAGGATGGGTAGGAGCTTGTCCAGCAAAGAGTGCAGGGAAGAGCCTCCCAGGCAGAGGGAACAGAATGGCAAAGACCCTGAGGCCAGAAGTCGTGTTCTAGGAATAAAATGAATGCTAGAATGCGATGGGGTTGGAAGCACAACAAAGCACCTCAGAAGCATGGAGATGTTTTGAGCAGGACCATGATCTGATCTGACTCATATTTAAAGATTTCTCTGACTTCCGTGTAAGGGGCGGATTAAAGGAAGCAAGGCCGGGTGCAGTGGCTCATGCCTGTAATCCCACCGCTTTGGGAGGCCAATTTAGGAGGATTGCTTTTTTTTTTTTTTTGAGATTGAGTCTCGCTCTGTTGCCCAGGCTGGAGTGCAGTGGCGCAGTCTCGGCTCACTTCAAGCTCCACCTCCCAGGTTCACGCCATTCTCCTGCCTCAGCCTCCCAAGTAGCTGGGACTACAGGTGCCCGCCACCATGCCCGGCCAATTTTTTGTATTTTTAGTAGAGACGGGATTTCACTGTGTTAGCCAAGATGGTCTCGATCTCCTGACCTCATGATCCACCCATCTCAGCCTCCCAAAGTGCTGGGATTACAGGCGTGAGCCACCGCGCCCAGCCAGGAGGATTGCTTGAGGCCAGAAGTTTGAGACCAGCCTGGGCAACATAGCAAGACCCCGTCTGTACAAAAAATGACAAAATAAAAAGTTAGCTGGAGGCCAGGCATGGTGGCTCATGCCTGTAATCCCAGCACTGTGTAGGGATCACTTGAGCCCATGGGGTTGAGGCTACAGGAGCTGTGTTTGTGTCACTGCCTTTCAGCCCAGGCAACAGAGTGAGATCTTGTCTCAAAAAAAAAAAAAAATTAGCTAGGCATGGTGGCATGCACCTGTGGTCCCAACTACTTGAGGGACTAAGGTGGGAGGATCCCTTAAGCATAGATGTTTGAGAGTTTGAGGCCACAGTGAGCTATGATGGCACCATTGCACTGCAGCCTGGACAAGGGAACAAGACCCTGTCTCTAAAAGTTAAGTAAATTAAAACAAAATAAAACAATACAATAAAAAGGAAGCAAGAATGGATATTGCGGAGGCAAGACTGGAGGGTCTTCTTCTAACCTAGACAGAAGTGACGGTGGCTCAGACAAGGGTGATAGCACTAAATATGAGGGAAAATGTATGGATTTGTTATGTTCTGGAAGTAGGAGAGAATGGAATTGGGAGTGAATAGATTCTGGGAGGTGAGAAAGAGATGCTATGAATTCTTTGATGAGACATTTGCATACCAAGCACTCGTGGTGCTTAGATGTAGTGCCTGGCACATAGAGGCGCTCACAGACCACTTGATAAGTGAACACATGAATTAATGCCTTATGGATGACTCAGCTTCCTGGCAGGAGTGGCAGAGTGGATGCAGCTGCCGTTTAGTGAGATGGGGATGACTGGGAGAAGCACGTGCTTGGGCTGGAGAGCTTCGTCTCTAACTCACACGTGTGAACTTTCAGATGT
Organism: Chlorocebus sabaeus; assembly: GCF_047675955.1. NCBI lineage: Eukaryota > Metazoa > Chordata > Mammalia > Primates > Cercopithecidae > Chlorocebus > Chlorocebus sabaeus. The sequence continues at coordinate 22,772,083 of NC_132908.1, forward strand.
CTGTTAAGTATCCATGAGAAGCTGGTCACAGTGGCTCACACCTGTAATCCTAGCACTTTGGGAGGCCGAGGCAGGTGGATCACCTGAGGTCAGCAGTTCGAGACCAGCCTGGGCAACATGGTGAAACCCCATCTCTACAAAAAACACAAAAATTAGCTGGGTGTGGTGACACACACCTGTAATCCCAGCTACTCAGGAGGCTGAGGCAGGAGAATCACTTGAACCCAGGAGGCGGAGGTTCCAGTGAGCAGAGATCACGCCACTACACTCCAGCCTGGATGACAGAGAAAGACTGCCTTAGAAAAAAAAAGTCTCCATGAAAGACACCGCGTTGGCATTTTGATGGACAGGTCTGGGCTCAGAAGCTGCTCTGTGATGTCTATTCTCTCTAGAATATGAGACAAGGTCATCCCTGAAAGGCAGGTGGAGGAGAACACTGTGCCGAGTCCCCTGCACTCACTGGGCATATGCCCTGTTACCCTGCTGTGGACCATTCAGGGAATGCTGCCTGCCCTGCCGTGCCTAGAATTTCTTTCCAGGTACCTGAAGCTGTGGCTCTCCCTAACGAACTAGGGGTGATCCTGGCCTCTGCTTCAGCCTCAAATCCTGGGATGTCTTTTTAAATTTTTTAATTTTATTATTGTTGTTATTATTATTATTATTATTATTATTATTATTATTTGAGACAGGGTCTGGAGTGCAATGGTACAATCATAGCTCACTACAGCCTCAACTTCTTGGGCGTAAGCAATCCTCCTGCCTCAGCCTCCCAAATAGCCAGGCCCACAGACACACAGCACCATGCCAAGTTAATTTTTAAAAATTGTTTGCAGAGGAAAAAAAAGGGTCTCATTACATTGCCCAGGCTGGTCTCGAACTCTGAGCTCAAGCAATCTTCCCCCTGAAAATGCTGGGATTATAGGCATAAGCCATTGAGCCCAGCCAGGATCTGTCTGTTTGGCCTTTCTCTAGAGACCTCTCTGTTTCTATGAACCCCATGGCATCAACTGGTGGAGGAGGCCAGGGGTGGTCATTTAGCTCCTTCTTCTGGCAGTTCTAGTCCCAGACAGCCTCTCTCTGCCTTCCAGGAATGACTCCCTCTTGTAGGGCGGCCTCCACCAGCCTCCCTAGATCCAGGCCAGGCCAGGGCACAGCTTGTTGCAGTGCTGCGGGCAGTCAGCGCCACTGCAGCCCAGGAGTGGTAGGAAAGGGTGCGAGTGGCTTCCAGTCTGGGAGGTGCGACCCGTGCCAGTCCTTATCACATCTGGAATTTTCCCCACCAAGGACCACGTGTCTTGGGGTAGTTAGGAGCTCTAGAGTTAAACCTGGGTTGGAGCCCTGGTTCAGTCATTACTAGCAGTGTGGCCTTAGACCTGGCCTCAGCTTTGTTTTCCTCACCTGTGCAATGGAGTTAATCAGAGTCCTGCCTGTAGGGAGGTTGTGACTTGAAAACGTGATTGATGCACATGAGTGGCCAAGGTTTGCCTGACCACAAAGTTTATGCATTTTTTTTTTTTCTTTAAGATGGAGTCTCGCACTGTCATTCGGGCTGGAGTGCAGTGGTACAATTTCAGCTCACTGCAACCTCCACCTCCCAGGTTCAAGCGATACTTCTGCCTCAGCCTCCCAATTAGCTGGGATTACAGGTGCACACCACCATGCCCAGCTAATTTTTGTATTTTTAGTGGAGACAGGGTTTCACCATGTTGGCCAGGCTGGTCTCAAACTCTGGACCTCAAGCAATTCACCTGCCTCAGCCTCCCAAAGTGCTGGGATTACAGGCGTGAGCCACTGCACCCGGCCTAGTTCCTGCTCTTTTTATTTTTATTTTTATTTTTATTTTTATTTTTATTGTTTTTAGAGATAGGGTCTCACTCTGTCACCCAGGCTGGAATGCAGTGGCACAATGATAGCTCAATGCAGTCTCAAACTCCTGGGCTTGGGCCCAGGGCAGTGGCTCACACCTGTAATCCCAGCACTTTGGGAGGCCAAGGCAGGCAGATCACCTGAGGTCAGGAGTTCGAGATCAGCCTGGCCAACATAGTGAAACCCCATGTCTACTAAAAATATAAAAAAATAAAAATAAATAAATAAATAAATTAGCTGGGTGTGGTTGCAGACACCTGTAATCCCAGCTAGCCCGGCGGCTAAGGCAGACAAATCTCTTGGAAGCAGGAGAATCGTCTGAAGCCAGGAGGCAGAGGTTGCAGTGAGCCAAGATTGCACCACTGCACTACAGTCTGGAGGACAGAGTGAGACTCCATCTCAAGAAAACAAAACAAAACAAAACACAAAACTCCTGGGCTCAAGCAATCCTCCTGCCTCAGCCTCCCAAGTCATGCTCTCTTTTTAAAAAATGGTTTTATAAAATGGATGGGGAACAGAACAAGTACTCTGTATTTAATCACATTACACATATAATGAACATGCCTACTGCTTTTAACAAACCTGTGACATATGTCTAATTATTAACCTCATTTCTTAGATGGCAAATTGAGCCTCAGAGAGGTGATTTGCCCATGATCATGGAGCTCATAGTAGGCAGAGTTGGGATCTGAGCCAGGGCAGTGCAGTTCTAAAGTATTTACACTTTACACTTTATCACGACATATCTATTTCCTGGAGAGCCTGTTGCTTATAATTAAAATTTGTAATTAGTGTAATTGTTATTTTTGTTCAGGGCAGGGAACTTCCCTTGCTTCTCTCTCTCTCTCTTTCTTTCTCTCCCCCACTCTCTCTGTTTCTCCCCTCATTCCTGCCACCCCCTCTAATGTGTTTGATATTCATCTGGAAATATGCCTGCACTCTGGCAAAATAGTACTATTTTGTGTCTTTGAGTGCTTCTAATATACGCAGATGGCTTCATACTATAAACTGTGTTCTGTTTATTTCCCTCCTTTTCTTTCATTATGAAATGTTTCAGACACACAGAAGTTATAAAGAATCATGCACATCCAGAAGCCAGCCTAAGGCATGAAATGTGGTGAATACAATTAGAGCTCACCTTCCCACACCTGTGGCCTGAGAACCTGTTTTCTGATCTTTTCCTTGCACTGGGATGTGGAAATTTTTCACATCTCTTGGGGCATGGAAAATTCTCACATCTCCTGGGATATGGAAAATTTTCACATCTCCTGGGGTATGGAAAATTTTCACATCTACCATAGCAAATTATGTCAGTGGCTGAAAGGAAGGGATGAGAGAAGTCCCTGCTCCACTGAGCTTCCTTTTGTGCTTTGGCCAACAGGCGACCTCAAGGGTAGGCTGTTCTCCTTGCCAACAAAGCCTTTGTTATAACACAAGCTGGTGGATCCTCCCCGCGGGCACAGGGAGGGTTCTTCACAAGAGGTTAAGAAGGAGCCACCCCCAACCAGACCCTCCTGAGGCAGCCTGGGAGCCAAGCATCACCGTGCAAGGGACAAAGGGTGCCCAGGGTCGTTTCACCGAGTGGACCCAGGTACACACAGGGCGCAGGGGACTCAGATGAAAACCCAGAGGACGGGGCCAAGTCTACGCTTCTCATTGCTTTGTCCTTCATACCGAACACAGAGCTTAGCTCACAGCTGGTGCGTAATAAACATTTGTTTCACTGAGTCCCCAGGGCCTAGCACAGAGCATGGCACACAGCTGGCACCTAATAAATGTTTGTTCTACTGAGTCCTCAGGGTGTAGTACAGTGTGGCACACAGCCAGTGCCTAATAAATGTTTGTTCTACTGAGTCCCCAGGGGCTAGCACAGAGCATGGCACACAGCCGATGCCTAAGAAATGTTCTACTGAGTCCCCAGGGGTCTAGCACAGAGCCTGGTACACAGTTGGTGCCTCATAATGTTTGTTGCACTCAGTCCCCAGGGCCTAGCACAGAGCTTAGCACCCAGATGGTGCCTAATAAATGTTTGTTTCACTGAGTCCCCAGGGCCTCATACAGAGCCTGGTACATAGTTGATGCCTAATAACATTTGCTTCACTGAGTCACAAGACCTAACACATAGCTTGGCACACGGCTGGTGACTAATAAATGTTCCACTGAGTTACAGGGCCTGGCATGGAGCCTGGCACACAGCTGGTGACTAATAAATGTTCTGCTGAGTCCTCGGGGCCTGGCATGGTGCTTAATAATGCTTGTGGGAAAGAAATAGAGCCAGAAGGAGGGAAAGAGAGAAGCAAGGAGAGAAGGGTAGGGGGAAAGAAAGACAGACCAGCCAGGAATGGCCACCTGTAAACCTGGGTTGGGATCCCGCCCGTGGCACTGACTGTGGCCTAGAAGCAAGTGGCACAGCCATGCCTGAGTTGGACTCACTTTCCCCTCTCGTGCCTCCGATTCCCACCTGTGAAATGGAGGTGAAATCACGTTTTCCTCAAAGGGCTGTGCTCTGTGCCTGCCACTCAAATAGAAATTGTGCTCACCAAGTGTTAGGGCCGGTTCTCAGTACACCGACTGCGTGGATTTGCAGAGGGTGGAGTGCAGGGAGGGCTCCTCCTGGGAGCCTGTGGCCGAGGCTGCACAGCATCTTTGGTTGCTGTTCCTGTCTCCACCGTGAAGATGGAGCCACGTCCCTCGCGGCCCCTGGCTGGGCCCCACCTCCCGGAGACTCAGGAAGGGCTTGGAATCGGTGCCAGCTTCGCCGGCTGTGGGCCCCACGGCGGTGATGAATAACTTGTTTATCTGCTGGAGCTGCTCCCACCGCTCTCTCGGTGCCTGGCAGGCAGAGGTCTGGAAGGGGCGGGCAGGGACGGGGAGGGCTGGCTCACCAGGCAGTCACCGCCCCTCCTCCCTCCTCCCTCTGCCCCACTCCCCAATTCAGCATCAACCTCCACCTAAACCTGCTTCCTGCGCTTTCCTGCTCCTCACCTTCCCCCAGATCCTGTTTTGGAAGAAGCAGGTTGAAGTGTTTGAAAACGCAGGCTCTGAAATCAGGCTGGATTCGAATCCCAGCTTTGTCGCTTGTCAGCCATGTGACTTTGGACACAACTTAAACTCTTGCAGCCATCACTCCCCCTGTAAAGTTTTTTTTTTTTTTTTTTTTTCTGAGACAGAGTCTCACTCTGTCCCCCAGGCAGGAGTGCAGTGGCACAATCACAGCTCACTGCAACCTCCGCCTCCCAGGTTCAAGATCCTCCTGCCTTAGCCTCCCGAGTAGCTGGGATTACAGTTGTGCATCACCACACCCACCTAAAAAATTACATTTTTAGTAGAGATGGGATTTCACCATGTTACCCAGGCGTGTTTTAAACTCCCGACCTCAGGTGATCCTCCTGCCTTGGCCTCCCAAAGTACTGGAATTTCAGGCATGAGCCACTGCACCCAGCCTCCTCCCCTGTAAAGTCTGATGAGAACCTTACTTACCTAATGGGGCTTCACCCTTGAGACAACCCACAGGGGTCCCCTCACCCCGCCTCCCTCCTGAAGCTGCCAGAATGCTTTTCCTGCTTGGAACCCCCCTTAAGGGCCTCCACCCTTACTCTGAAAGGGAGTCTCCACCTCTAGGCCTTCCTCTCACTTTCTTGCACAGAAAAAGGTTAGGTTAGTCTTTTGTGTGTGTGTGTGTGTGTGTGTGTATGTGTGTATGTGTTTGTGGCAAGGTTTTGCTCTGCCTCCCAGGCTGAAGTGTAGTGGGACAATCATAACTCACTGTAGCCAAGCTCCTGGGCTCAAGTGATCCTCCTGCCTCAGCCTCCCAAAGTGGTGGGATTATAGGCTTGAGCCACCACACCAGGTCTCCAAATTATTTCTCTAATCTACTCCCTCTGCTATGGTCTGAATGTGCATGTCCCTCTGTCCCCAAATTCTTACATTGAAACCTAAATCCCCAATGCAATAGTATTAAGAGGCAGGGCCTTTGAGAGGGTTATGTGGACTTTGCCCCCACGGATTAGATTAGCACCTTTGTAAAAGACGCTTGAGGCCAGGTGTGGTGGCTCATGCCTATAATCCCAACACTCCGAGAGGCCGAGTTAGGGGAATTGCTTGAGCCCAGGAATTTGAGACCAGCCTGAGCAACACAGTGAGACTTCATCTCTACAAAAAAAAAAAAAAAAAAAAAAAAAAAAAAAAAAATTAGCCAGGCATGGTGGTGCATCTATAGTGCCAGCTAATTGGGTGGCTGAGGCAGGAGGATCTCTTGAGCCTAGGAGGTTGAAGTTGCAGTGAGCTGTGATCATGCCACTGTACTCCAGCCTGAGTAACAGAGTGAAAAAAAAGAGAAAAAAAGAGAAAAAAGTGATTATGCCACTGCACTCCGGTCTGGACACCAAAGTGAGACCTTGTCTCAAAATATATAAATAAAATAAAAAAGGCTTAAGAGAACCAACTTGACCCATCCATGTACCATGTGAGGATATAGTAAGAAAGTACCATCTATGAGGAACGGGCCCTCTCCAGACACTGAATCTGCTGACAGCTCAATCTTGGACTTTCTCCAGAACTGTGAGCAATAAATTTATGTTGTTTACAAATTACACAGTCTAAGGTATTTGATTATAACAGGAGGAATGGACTAACCCCTGCCCATGTATGGTCTCAAGCCTGAGTCACTACCTCCAGAATAACCTCCCTGCCTGCCTTCCTCCTTCTCATCAAGGCTGCCCCCGTCTGATTATACCACTTTCTTATTAGAAATTCTTCACCGACATCCTTGAACCCAGAGCACATGTGTGCACTGGAGGTGTTGCTGCCCTTCAGAGATGTTTCAAAATTTATGAGAGCATTTTTGGTTGTCACAATAATTCAAGAGTGGGAATACTGGTATTCAGTGGATGGAGGCCAGAGATTCTAGACTTCCAGAAATGTACAGAACTTGCCCCCACAACAAAGATTATCAGAGGACCCGCCAGACATTCATGTGGGCAAAAATCCCATTTATCGCTATCTAAGTCTACAACCTACCTTCAGATTACATAAAATGCAAAGCGTTGGAGTCTTTTCTTCCTTAAAAATGTGCCTTGGCTGGGCATGGTAATCCCAGCACTTTAGGAGGCCAAGGTGGGGAGGATTTCTTGGGGCTAGAATTCAAGGCCAGCCTGGTGAACACATGGAAATCTTGTCTCTTAAAAAATAAAATAGGCCGGGTACGGTAGCTCATGCCTGTAGTCCCAGCACTTAGGGAGGCTGAGGTGGGTGGATCTCGAGGTCAGGAGATCAAGACCATCCTGAATAACACAGTGAAACCCTGTCTCTACTAAAAATACCAAAAAAAAAAAAATTATCCAAGAATGGTGGTAGGCATCTGTAGTCCCAGCTACTTGGGAGGCTGAGGCAGGAGAATGGCATGAACCCAGGAGGTGGAGCTTGTAGTGAGCAGAGATCAGGCCACTGCACTCCAGCCTGGGAGACGCAGCAAGACTCCATCCAAAAAATAAAAAATAAAAATAATAAAATAAAATAAAATTAGCCAAGTGTAAATGATGGAGTCAAGGTCTTGCTCTGTTGCCCAGGCTGGAGTGCAGTGGTGCAATCTCAGCTCACTGCAACCTCCACCTCCCAGATTCAAGCGAGTCTCATGCCTCAGCCTCCCGAGTAGCGGGACTACAGGCATGCGCCACTACACCCAGCTAATTTTTGTATTTTAAATAGAGACAAAGTCCCACCATTTTGCCCAGGTTGGCCTTGAACCCCTGGCCTCATGTGATCCACTCACCTCGGCCTCCCAAAGTGCTGGTATTACAGGCATGAGCCACTGAGCCCAGCCAAGCTGGACAGCTTCTGAGCCTGAATTCTTAACATCTCTCCCCATGAACCTGCACTCTATGAAACATCACGTTGTGCTGTCCATGGGTGGCTTTGTCCCATCACTGGGTTATGCATCGCAAGAGGGCAGGGATCAAGTATTTTCATTTCTGAACACCCAAAGGCTGACAGAGAGTGGAGGTGCATCTTAACACAGGAATAAGTCAATGCCCTAATCACTCGTGGTCAAAAATCACCCTTGGAAATTTTATTAGTTTCTGACTGCTGCTTTAACAAATTACCATGAACTTAGTGGCTAAAACAACATAAATTTATGATCTTACAGTTGTAGAGGTCAGAAGTTCTAAATGGGTCTCACTGGGCAAAAATCAAGGTGTCAGCAGGACTGAATTCCTTCTGGATGGTCTAAGGAAGAATCTGTTAATTTGCCTTTTCCAGTTCCTAGAAGCCACCTGCACTCCTTGGCTTGTAGCCCCATTACCCCATCTTCAAATCTACCAGCGTTGAGTGAAATCCTTCTCCTGCTGTCATCTCTGTGGCTATCTCTTCTGATTCTGTCTTTTCTGTGATTACATGAGGCCCACCCAGTTAATCCAGGCATCTCCCTATTTTCAGGTTAGCTGCAGCTAGGCATCTCCCTATTTTAAGTGATTTGACTACTAACCTTAATTTTATCTGCAAACTTGATTGTCCTTTGATATGTAACAACATATTCACAGGTTCTGCGGATTAGAGGTAAGCATCTTTGGGGACCATTTCTCTGTCTACCACAAGAATCCCTTAAATTGCCCATGGATTTGCAGGGCACTGAGAAAACAACTTAGATTCATGGTTCAAAGCATGGAGTCTGGAGCAAGATTATCGAGTTCAAATCTCAGCTTTTTGACCTTGGGCACTTACTTAACTTTTCTGTGTCTCTGTGTCTCAACTTCACCATCTGTAAAATGGGAATGATAATAATAGTGCCCACTTTGCAGGTTAGTAAACACTTAGAATGATGCCCAGGATATAGTAGATGCAATGTGGTTGTTTATTAAATATATTAAATTTCATGGGTATATATAGCATTGGAACAAGATTGTGGTGTCTGGCTGAGCCTCAGACAAAATTATTAACTTGACTCTCAGCCAGCTGTGAGGTACCACGGAAGTGGAGACTGACTCAGGAGTCTCATTTTTCTCTCACTCTGGGACACGTGCTTGCTAAGTGGAAGAGGATGCTGAAATCACCTGTACTATTTCAATTGTTTGTGCTTCTTTCTGTTTTGCCAAGTGAGTGATAAAATTGACTGCAGATTTGATGTGACTTCATTATGAATATGTGTTGAATGAATGAATGAGTGGATGGATGGATGTGTCTTCCCTGAAGATCTGTCTCTGCCACACATCCCTCCATGTGGGTTCTCTTTCATGGATGGCCTAGGGAGGTAGCTACAGAAAGGGTGATAAGAATGATGCTAGGATCTGGCATCTGACTGGCATTTACTCTTCCTCAGGATCCTGAGGTCTCGTTCAGGACCATGGAGAGCGGCACCAGCAGCCCTCAGCCTCCACAGACAGATCTCCTGGATGCCTTTCCCCAGAAGGGCTTGGAGCCCGGGGACATCGCGGTGCTGGTTCTGTACTTCCTCTTTGTCCTGGCTGTTGGACTATGGGTAAGCCAGGCCACTGGGGGATGGGGGATGAAGAGAGAAGGAAATGTCTGTTTAGAGGTCTGGAGTTAACCTCATCCTTTTGGAGCTAAGATACTGACTGTGAGAGGAAGAAACTAACACAAGGTTATAGAGTAATCAGAACTTAAAATTTTTAAACATGCATTAGGTGTGGACTATTGTCAGACACTGTGTTAAGCATTTTCACTTACGTTTCTCATGTAATTTTCACAGTGCCCTGTGAGAAAGATGCTATTATAATATCCATTTTACAGATAAGGAAACAGAGGCCCAAATAATTTAAGATCCTCATCCTGTAAGTAAGTTAGGAGATCTGGGGTTAGAATCCCTGTCTCCCTTACTTTGAAGCTCATGGTTTTTTTTTTTGTTTGTTTTCGTTTTTTGTTTTGTTTTTGTTTTTTGTTTTTTGAGATGGGATCTCCCTCTGTTGCCCAGGGTACTAGAATACAGTGGTGGCAATCATAGCTCACTGTGGCCTCAACTTCTTGGGCTCAAGTGATCTTCTTACCTCAGCTGCCAGGTAGTTAATTTTTAATTTTTTTTTTTTTTTTTTTTTTGTAGAAATGGGGTCTCAGTATGTTGCCCAGGCTGGTCTCAAATTCCTGGGCTCAAGCAGTTCTTCCATCTCAGCCTCCCAAAGTGCCGGGATTACAAATGGCCCAACTTTTTTTTTTTTTACTCTAAAGAAAAATTTTAAAGGCAATACAATCACATGGTTCAAAAATAAAAATCACTTATGAGAAGCGATGAAAAGTCTCAATATTAGCCTTCTCTCCACAGGTAATCAGTATTATTAGCTTGTTAGTACATTAGCATATTGTTCAAGTGTCTTTATGCAAATCCAAGCAAATTTTAATATGTATATTTCCCTCTTTCTTAAACAGAAGGTTGCTTATACTGTTTTTTAACTTGTTATTTTTCACTTCTCAGTGTCTTTTAGATATCTTTTCACATTAGCACATAGACATTCCTTATCTTCTTAAAAGTTGCACAATATTTCCTTAGATGATTGTGCTGTAATTTATTTAACTAGTCTCGGGCTGAGGGTCATTTGGATCGTTTCCAATCTCTTACTATAATAAACTATACTATAATAAACAAACTCTGGCCGGGCACGCTGGCTCATGCCTGTAATCCCAGCACTTTGGGAGGCCGAGGCGGGCATATCACTTGAGGCCAGGAGTTTGAGACTGGCCTGGCCAACATGGTGAAACCCCATCTCTACGAAAAAGACAAAAATTAACCAGGTGTGGTGGTAGGTGCCTGTGGTCCCAGCTACTCAGGAGGCTAAGGCAGGAGAATCACTTGAACCTGGGAGGCGGAGGTTGTGGTGAGCCGAGATCACGCCATTGCACTCCAGCTTAGGCAACAAGAGTGAAAATCTGTCTCAAAAACAAACAAATAAGTAAATAAATAAATAAACTCTGCACACTATTTGGGAGTGCAGCTATAAGACAAATTCCCTGCAGCAGAATTGCCAGGCTAAAGAATATACGCATTTGGTATTATACTAGTTTGTGTCAAATTGCACTCCTTAGGTGTACACATCAGAAATGATGAGGAAGTCTGTTTTGTCGCATTCTCACCAACAGTGTATTGCCAAACTCATTTTTGTCAGGCTAGGAAAAATAATATCTCAAAGTATTGTTAATATGCATTTATCTTATAATGAATGAGACTGGGCCCCATAACATATGTTTAAACACCATATATTTTCTTTATGTGAACTATGGCTTCATATTGTTTGCCTTATTTCTGTTAGGTTCTTCTTTTTCTTATCAATTTCCAGGAGCTCTTTTTGTATTAAGGATATTAACAACTTTGAGATAAAAGGTCAGGCGCAGTGGCTCACACCTGTAATCCCAGCACTTTGGGAGGCCAAAGTGAGCAGATCACTTGAACTTAGTTCAAGACCAGCCTGGCAACATAGTGAGCTACCATCTCTACAAAAAACACAAAAATTAGTTGAGCATGGTGGCACATGCCTGTAGTCCCAGGTACTTGGAAGGCTGAGCCAGGAGGACTGCTTGTGCCTAGGAGTTCAAAGTTACAGTGAGCCATGATCATGCCACTAGAGAGAGAGAGAGAGAGAAAGAAAGAAAGGAAGAAAGAGAAGGAAGAAAGGAAGGAAGAAAGGAAGAGAGAAAGAGAGAAAGAGAAAGAGAGAAAGAGAGAGAGAGAAAGAAAAAGAAAGAAAGAAAGAAAGGAAGAAAGAAAGAAAGAGAAAGAGAAAAAGAGAGAGAAAGAGAGAAAGAAAGAGAGAGAGAGAAAGAAAGAGAGAGAGTGAAAGAAAAAGAAAGAAAGAAAGAAAGAAAGAAAGAAAGAAAGAAAGAAAGAAAGAAAGAAAGAGAAAGACAAGAGAAGGGAAGGAAAGGGAAAAAGAAAGAAAAAGAAGAAAAAAAATGAAAGAAAGAAAGAAGAGAATAGAAAAAGAGAAAGAGAGAGGAAGGAAGGGAGGAAGGAAGGAAAAGGAAAGGAAAAGGAGGGGAAGAAGAAAGAAGAAAGAAAGAAAGGCAGAAAGAAAGAGAAAGAATGGAAGGAAGGAAGGAAGGCAGAAAGAAAGAAAGAAAGAAAGAAAGAAAGAAAGAAAGAAAGAAAGAAAGAAAGAAAAGAAAAGGAAAGAAAAAAAGAAAGTTAATCACCAATGTGATGGTATTAACAGATGGGATCTTTCTAGGGTGATTAAGTCATAAGAACTGAGCCCTCACGAATGGGATTAGAGACTTTATTAAAGAAGCTCAAGGGAACTAGTTTTACCCCTTTTTGCCCTTCTGTTCCTCTGGCATGTGAAGACACAGAGGAGGTACTATCTATGAGGAACAGGCCCTCACCAGACACCAAACCTCTCGGTGCCTTGATCTTGGACTTCCCAGTCTCCAGAATTGTAAGAAACAAATTTCTGTTGTTTAAAAATTTTGGGTATTTTGTTATAGCAGTGCAAAACAGACTGAGACATTGAGCCTCAGTTTCTTCCTTTATCAGATTGGCCTAATGACAACAACCTTATAGGGGTTGGTAAGGATTAAATGAGGTGATGCATATAAAGTGCTTGGCACAGCGTTTGGCACATAGTAAACACTCAATAAATGGTATCAGTTATAAAATATCATAGACAAGCCATGAGCCTAAGACTCAAATGTCTAGGGAGATCAAGTAGATTATCATAAAATAAATGTTTGTAGCAACAAGTGGTAGGAACTGTGTTGACCTGAAGAGTTTATGTCTCCTCTAAAGACGCCAAAATTAAAATTTTCTCCAAAACTGTGGGAGAAACAAAATACATTTGATCTCCCAGAAATATATCCAAATCTGGCCCTTAGGACTCCCAGTTTGCAATCCCTGGCCTTGGGCATTTTGAGATGTCTCTGATTGCTAATGTCTTCCCTCACCCACCTCTCTTCTTTTTTATAGTCCACAGTGAAGACCAAAAGAGACACAGTGAAAGGTTACTTCCTGGCTGGAGGAGACATGGTGTGGTGGCCAGTAAGTGATCTTTGGTTCAATTCAAGTCACTTCTTAAAGAATCTTTAAGTGCTGGGATTCTGTCCAGCCTTTGATCTCTCAGGACTCTCTGATCTCATGTTGTTTGGAAGTCATTGTCTAAACTAGAGAAGGCTTAGCTCCAGCTCAAATTTGTTTAAACAACAATGAAAAAATTCATCAGCTCACCTAAGGGAAAAATCTGGAGTTAGGTTTTAAATATATATATTTATATAAATATAATATTTTTATAATATATATTATATATAATATATAACATATATAATTTATTTATTATATATAGTTATATATTATATATAACTATATATTATATGTAATTTATAGTTATATAATATTAAATATAATTTATATAATATATAATATATAATAAATATATACATATATATAATCACAACCTTAAACAGAAAACCAGTATCGTTTGCTCTACACAGGAAAGCAGGGAATCATAAAAACAAAATTTAAAAATGTGCTTTTCTCCCCTGGACTCATTCATGCAGCTGCATTTAGTTGGTGACTAGGCTAGATAGAAGTCCAAGATGGCTTCATCCACATTTGGGGGACTTTGGCAGTGATCACTGGAATACTGGGACCTCACTCTCTCCCTATTCTCTTTCGTCATTCAGTGGTCTAGCCCAGGGTTTTGTGGTTTTTCTTGCTATTTTTTTTGTTTTTGTTTTAACCAGGTAGCTGAATTTCAAGAGGGCAAAAATGAAAGCTACTAGGCTGTTAAGGTCTTAGCCGGGAAGTCATACAGTGTCACTTCTACCACGTTCTGTTGGTTCAAGTAAATTACAGGCCAGCCCAGTTTCTATATGGGCCAAGTGGAAAAGTCACATTTCAATGGTGTCATTGGGAAAGGCAGAGTAAAGAGCTTCAAAAATGCTCTCCTCCATAAAAGTAATGAGAACCGAAGCAAAAAAAAAAAAAAAAAGAAAAAGAAAAAAGAAAATTGTCAAAATCAACTTTTTTAGAACTCTGGAGATTAACCACATGCTGCAATAATTCAGGAAGCATTTATTCAAGAAAAACAGCTGGATCTCAGGAAAAAAACAGTGAGCTTTGGCCCTGTTTCCATCTGTTTCTCTTTAGCCGTGTAGTAGCCTTGGGAACCACCAGCCTAGAAGCAACTTAAGAGGTCAGAACGGGGTTAGAACTCTTTCAAACTCCATTCTCAAAGAAAGGTCACTATTTTACCTGTCATTTAGTTCCTGGAAAGCCCCACCTGCTAGGCTCATCTTTGTTTGACCTTACCTAGAAGGTAAGGTCAGTGTGAATAGCCTTTTCCCTAGACACATTTGTAGAAAAACAATCAGTGGCAATTGTTTAACATTGCAGCTGTGGCAATAACAGTTTGGCAAATAATATTCTAATAAAGTAACTTCAGTAGAAAAGCTGGGAAGTGAGATGCACATAGGGTGCTTTGAAAAGCTCAGACATATTTCTGGGAATCTAGAAGGCCATGTGCACAGGACCACACACATGCTCAGGAAAGACCCAAGAAAGCCCTAAGCTCCTGCTTCTGGCTGACCTTGAGGCTCTGCACCAGCAGGAAGTGAAGGCTAAGGCAGAGTTGTAAGCTGGAAGAATTGCAAAGACTGGAAAAATTATTGGTTTCAGGGATTTAAGAAAATGTCTGTTCAGTCATTAGCTGCCCAGTAAACTGAGCATAGATTTTGGTGGACACACGTGACAAAGAATTCAGACTTTATAAACTTAATTTAAGAAAGTCATGAAACAAACAATAGAAGCAGCAACAACAACAGGAATGAATAGAAGAAACAACAATAAACCCTGAAGAGTCAGGAATGATCAGATTTCTAGAGTTACCAGTGACATTATTTTAAATGTCCACCTTTAACAAAAAATTATAAGCCATGCAAAAAGCCCAAGAAATTATGGTCCATACACGGAGGTGGGGGGAGCAGTCAATAGAAAGTGTCCCTGAAAAAGACCAGATGTTATATTCACTAAACAAAGGCCTTAAATCAGCAATTTTATGTATATCCAAAAACCACACAAAAAAGCCATGTCTTAAAAACTAAAGAAAAGTATGAGAACAATGTTTAACCAAACAGAATATATCATTAAAGAGATAGATATTATTGGCCAGGCGTGGTGGCTCACACCTGTAATCCCAGCACTTTCGGAGGCCAAGGCGGGCAGATCATGAGGTCAGGAGATTGAGACCATCCTGGCTAACATGGTGAAACTCCATCTCTACTAAAATACAAAAAATTAGCCAGGCATGGTGGCGGGCGCCTGTAGTTCCAGCTACTCGGGAGGCTGAGGCAGCAGAATGGCGTGAACCCGGGAGGCGGAGCTTGCATTGAGCCAAGATAGCGCCACTGCACTCCAGTCTGAGTGACAGAGCGAGCCTCCGTCTCAAAAAAAAAAAAAAAAGAGATAGATATTATTATTATTATTATTATCATTATTATTTTGAGATGGAGTCAAAGCTATAGTAATCAAAAGAGTGTGATATTGACAGAAGGATAAACATGTAGATCCATGAAACAGAATTTGATAAGAATTTGATAGGAAAGTCAATAAGGAGGCAAAAAGGCTCTTTCACAATTCTCTCTCCTCTCTTCTCTTCCTTCACCCTTCTCCTCCTCCTTTCCTTCCTCCTCCTCCTCTTTTTCTTCTTGCTCCCTCCTTTCCCCTCCTCACTGGATCTGCCCTTTTTTTTTTCTTTTTTTCTTTTTTTTGAGGTGGAGTCTCTGTTGTCCAGGCTGGAGTGCAGTGGCGCAATCTCGGCTCATTGCAACCTCCACCTCCCCAGCTCAAGCGATTCTCCTGCCTCAGCCTCCTGAGTAGCTGGGATTATAGGCATGTACCACCACGCTTGGCTAACTTTTATATTTTTAGTAGAGACGGGGTTTCACCGTGTTGGCCAGGCTGGTCTCAAACTCCTGACCTCAAGCGATCCGCCTGCCTCGGCCTCCCAAAGTGCTGGGATTACAAATGTGAGCCAGAGTGCCCATCTGGGCCTGCCTTCCTGTGCAGGTCTCCATTCTCCTCTCTCTCTGAACTGGCAGTGATGACTGGCACATGGTGAAACATGCCTCCACACCACTCCCTCACCCCCATCACACACACACCTCCCTGGTTCAACATCCCCAGTCCAAGGGACCAGCAGAGATGGTGTCCTTGTTTCAAATTCCCAGGAAAGAGAAGATAATTTGCCCAGCTTGGGCCAGGTACCCAGGCTTGTCCGATCAATTGAGACCAGGGAGACCAGGGATTGGCATCATCAAGTACAGCACTAGCCATTTAGTGCTATACCAGGAGGACTATCTACTTTGCTAAGTTAGAAGCAGATCTGGGCAGTTAAAAAGGCTTCCTGATTCTCATCATGAATCACTTTCTACATTACCTCTCATCTTCTTTCCTGACCCCGACCCCCGCAGGGATGCTGGGTACAGTTGTTAAAGCTGTGCACTGCACAACCCTAGAGGGGGCAATCTGCATTTTAGGCCCTGTAGACATGAATATTTATTCTACCAATCTCTGACAGGTGGGCTCTGACCAAGTAAGAGTCTTGGGAAAGGAGAATCTCATTCTAATGTAAACTAAAATGCCAGATAGGCTAGGGGTGGCCCTGCCTTCCTCCACTTTTCTTCTCTGTCCCTTTAGAGCATGGAAAGAATCAGGGGTGGTGAGCAGGTACCCTCGACTTTGTCTCCAAGATCTGACCCCTCCATCTTCCCACAGGTGGGTGCATCCTTGTTTGCCAGCAATGTTGGAAGTGGACATTTCATTGGCCTGGCAGGGTCAGGTGCTGCTACGGGCCTTTCTGTATCAGCATATGAGCTTAATGTAAGTATTTTACTCAGGGCATAGATGACATCTTACCTCTACCTAATAGGTAGATCGCAGGGGCATGTTGTATGAGTTTTAAAAGCCCTGCACTTTAAAAATAGAATGGTGGGGCCGGGCGTCGTGGCTCATACCTGTAATCCCAGCACTTTGGGAGGCAAGGTGGGCAGATCACAAGGTCAGGAGATCGAGACCATCCTGGCTAACATGGGGAAACCTCGTCTCTACTAAAAATACAATAAATTAGCCTGGCGTGGTGGCAGGCACCTGTAGTTCCAGCTACTCAGGAGGCTGAGGCCAGAGAATGGCCTGAGCCAAGATCGTGCCACTGCGCCCCAGCCTGGGTGACGGAGCGAGACTCTGCCTCAAAAAAGGAAAAAAAAAGAAGAAGAAGAAGAGGAGGAGGAGGAGGAAGAAGAAGAAGGAGGAAGAAGAAGAAGAAGAGGAGGAGGAGGAGGAGTGAGACTCCGTCTCAAAAAAAAAAAAAAAAAAAAAAAAAAACAAACGAAAAAAAAAACACCAAACTCCAAAAAACCCCCCAAAAATAGTGGGTTGGGCACGATGACTCAGGCCTGTAATTCCAGCACTTTGGGAGGCCGAGGTAGGTGGATCATTTGAGGTCAGGAGTTTGAGACCAACCTGGCCAACACGGTGAGATCCCATCTCTACTAAAAATACAAAAATTAGCAAGGCTTGGTGGTACACGCCTGTAATCCTAGCTACTCAGGAGGCTGAGTCAGGAGAATCACTTGAACCTGGGAGATGGAGGATGCGATGAGGTGAGATCGTGACACTACACTCTAGCCTGGGCAACAGAGTGAGACTATGTCTTAAAAAAAAAAAAAAAAAAATGGTGTGTGAAGAGGAGGGCTCAGAATTCCCCTCCTAGAGATGCAGAAGAAAGAAGGTATCGTGGAGACTGAAGCGTATTTCTATGTACTTTAGACATCAATCAACCATCGCAAAAATTTTATAGTTTAGTAGTTTTTGACTTTTTTGGCTACCTCTGGGATACCCAAGAGATAAGATACACTCTCCTATATAGCAGGGCTCATTTGGGATATGATTTTTACTGGGGTCAGGGCAGGGAGGGGATTATTAATAATGATCATTGCCTTCATAATGTCCAATATTTTTGGGATGCTTACTCTATGCCAGGAACAGACTTTGATACGTTACACACACTATCCCATTATAGGATTCATTTACAGATTGGACCCACACTGCCTAGGTTTACATTCTTGCTCCAACTCTTATAAACTTCAGCGGCAAGTGGCTTTTTGTGTGATCTTGGGTGGCAAGTGGTTTTTTGTTTTGTTTTTGTTTTTGTTTTTGTTTGAGACAGGGTCTCGCTCTGTCGCCCAAGCTGGAGTGCAGTGATGTGGTCACAGCTTACTGCAACCTCCACCTCCCAGGCTCAAACCATCTTCCCCTTCAGCCTCCCAAGTAGCTGGGACCACAGGTGCACGCCACCATGCCTAGCTAATTTTCATATTTTTTGTAGAGACGGGAATTTCACTGTGTTGCCCAGGTTGGTCTTGAACTCCTGGGTGCAAGTGATCTGCTGGTTTCTGCCTGCCAAAGTGCTGGGATTACAGGCGTGACTCACCGCACCCAGCTGGGCAAGTTTTTTAACCTCTCTGGGCCTCATGTACATAACAGGCATATTAATGGTACCTGCCATGTAGAATCATTATGAGGGTCAAATGAATTAATGCTTGTAAAGGGTGCAGAGAGGTGCCTGGCATACAGTACTTATTAAGTATCATCTCACTGATTTCCTTGCAACCACCTAGAAAGGCACTGATATGCCCATTTTCCACGTGAGAAAAATGAGTCTTGGAGACCTGTGTTAACTCTTGTGGTCGGTCTTTGAACCCAGGTCTGCCTGCTGTCACAGCCTTGTTGTAATCAGTGCCAAGGAAGGGAGGGGGCACAATGAAGCAATGACATGATGTTTAGGAGACACAGAACTAGGAAGCATCGCAAAAGGCTTTTTTTTCCACTCTCCTCTTCCTTCCTGAATCCGTTCTCCATGTTAAAAAAGGAAATATGAAGGTCAGCGCAGGTGAACCACTCAGCAAGTAAGAGACTACACCAGAGGTGGAGTTCAGGCCAGCCTGCTTCAGGGTGCAGAGGGAAATCCAAATGGGTACCTTGTAGTGAGCTGGGGGCCAAGTTCTGACTGTGTTTTCTTGAGCAGGGCTTGTTTTCCGTGCTGATGTTGGCCTGGATCTTCCTCCCCATCTACATTGCTGGTCAGGTGAGTCGGGGAACATTGGCATGCTGTATAATTGAAAGATGCTTTGGGAATCTCAGCCCTGCAGTCCCTCCCTCATCCCGCCATCCCTCCATCCTGCCCATGGTCATCCATCAGACTGCCACTCAAAGGCCCCAGTAAAGGGGAGGGATGATCCACAGGTGAGACAATGAGAAACCCGGTCCGTAGCACTTCCTGCCAGTAACCAACATCCAAGGCACAAAGAGGGCGTTTGGAGGTTGGAAAAACTATGGGCCCCCAAATTTTAACTACCAAAACACAAATGTAAAGCTCACACCCTCTTTTAAATGCTTAAATCACAATATGTTTCTGCTATATTTTTTTGAGACAGGGTTCTGGTTCTGTCCCCAGGATGGAATGCAGTGGTGCAATCTTGGCTCACCTGGTCTCACCAGCCTCCCCAGCAGCTAGGACCACAGACGCACGCCACCTCACCCAGCTAATTTATATATATATATATATATATATATATTTTTTTTTTTTTTCCTAGTAGAAAATACAAAAACTCCACCATGTTACCCAGGCTGGTCTTGAACTCCTGGGCCCAAGTGATCTGCACACCTCAGCCTCCCAGTCTGACTAGCTGGAATTACAGGCATAAACCACGATGCCCAGCCTATGCCCTACTTTCTACTAAAAAATAAAAATAAAAATGAAAGTATATAGCTCATGCCTGTAATCCCAGCACTTTGGGAGGCCAAGGCAGGCTTGAGGCTAGGAGTTCGAGACCAGGCTGGGCAACATAGTGAAAACCTGTCTCTACTAAAAAAATACAAAATTAGCCAGGTATGGTGGTATGCACCCATAATCCCAGCTACTCAGGAGGCTGAGAAGCCATGAGAATTGCTTGAGCCTGGGAGGCGGAGGATGCAGTGAGCTGAGATCACACCACTGCACTCCAGCCTGTGTGACAGAGCGAGACCCTATCTCAATCATATATATATATTTTTTTTTAAAATCACATATATATTAAAAAATCATACATATAATTCAGTGATTTTTTTTCTTTCTTTGCACACAAAACTATAATAATTGAGCTATTTCTGTCTGGTACAAAATGTCAACATTTTAGTTACAAAATAATGCTGCTTTTGACTCTTTGAAAGCATTTTTTGCCGGTTGGTTTTTTTTTTTTTTTTGACAGAGTTTTGCTCTTGCCCAGGCTGGAGTGCAGTGGCGCGACCTCAGCTCACTGCAAACCTCTGCCTCCCAGTTTCAAGCAATTCTCCTGCCTCAGCCTCCCAAGTAGCTGGGATTACAGGTGCCCACCACCACGCCCAGCTAATTTTTGTATTTTTAGTAGAGACAGGGGTTTCACCATGTTGGCCAGGCTAGTCTCAAACACCTGACCTTGTGATCCACCTGCCTTAGCCTCCCAAAGTGCTGGAATTACAGGCATGAGCCACTATGCCTGGCCTGAAAAGCAGTTTTTGAAAAATCATCTATGATCTCACTGGCAACATTGCATCATTCATATTTTCTTAATTCTGTTCTAGATGTTCTACTGCACGTGGCAAGATCACACAATATCACAGTGTTGTTCGTAAAGCAATAACTGATTTTAGCTTTTTATTATGGAAATGTTAAAAAATACACAAAGTAGGCTGGGCATGGTGGCTCATGTATGTAATCCCAGCACTCTGGGAGGCCGAGCTGGGTGGATTGCTTGAGGCCAGAAGTTCGAGACCAGCCTGGGCAACATGGAAAAATCCCATCTATACAAAAAATACAAGAATTAGCTGGGTGTGGTGACACACACCTATAGTCTCAGATACTCAGGAGGCTGAGGCAGGAGGATTAGGATCACTTGAGCCCGGTAGGTTGAGGCTACAGTGAGCCATAATTGTGCCACAGCACTCCAGTCTGGGGGACAGAATGAGACCCTATCTCAAACACACACACACACACACACGTGCGCACACGCACAAAGTAAAAAAAGCTTGGGAATCAGAAATCGTGTTAAAAATCCCTCAGGCTGGGTGCAGTGGCTCACGCCTGTAATTCCTGCACTTTGGGAGGCCAAGGAGGAAGAATCACTTGAGTCCAGGATTTCAAGACCAGCCTGGGCAACATAGCAAGACCTCATCTCTACTAAAATTTTTTTTTTTTTAATTAGCCGGGCCTGGTGGTGAGTGCCTGTGGTCACAGCTACTCGGGAGGCTGAAGTGGGAGGAACACTTGAGCCCAGGAGTTGGAAGTTGCAGTGAGCTATGATCACGCCACTGCAGTCCAACCTGAGTGACAGAGAATAGCAATTCTGTGTTAACGGCAGGGGTATATGGGTAAGTAACCTCCCTTGGAGGTAATCCCAAAAGTCTAAAATGCAAGACCTTTGGTGAGCAGGGGGCCTGGGTCTGCTGCTGACCCCTGTGGCTAGGTCCCATGTAGACAGAGGATCTGAGGTATAACAATACTAGACTGGAAATGAAGACCTCCGGGTCAATGCATCAAGAAAGTTATTGAGCGCCTGCTACGGGAAGGCATATGTGATGGTAGAGATGCAAGTAAGTGAATATTTAGGGTTGCCAAACATTCTCACCTGATGGCTTCCATTTTCTCTGGCAAACAGAAGATAATGTCACCAGCTGAGAGTGAGAAAGGAACTTGTGAAGCTTTAGGTTGAGAAGATGCAAAGTTTGTTGTTTTTGTTTTATTTTGTTTGTTTGTTTTGAAATGGAGTCTTGCTCTGTCACTCAGGCTGGAATGCAGTGGCATGATCTCAGCTCACAGCAAGCTCCACCTCCCGGGTTGAAGCAATTCTCTGCCTCAGCCTCCCAAGTAGCTGGGATTACAGGCACCCGCCGCCATGCCCGGCTAATTTTTGTATCTTTAGTAGAGACGGGGTTTCACCATGTTGGTCAGGCTGGTCTCAAACTCTTGACCTCGTGATCCACCCATCTCAGCCTCCCAAAGTGCTGGGATTACAGGCACGAGCCACTGTGCAGGCCAGATGCAGAGATCTGAAATGGCTGCAGTAGTTGTTTGTAATAGAAAAACCTGGGAACAACCACCATGTCCATTAACAGGGAACTGGACGGCCAGGCTATACTACTTCATGCTGTGACAAGGGATGAAGTCCATAGAGGCATGCTAATCTACAAGCTATTGTTAAATAAGAAAATAAAATCTCCCGGATCTACACATCCTCTGGGCAATATCTTACACATACACAAAGGAGAGGTTAAACCCAACCTAGATAATAAATGCCAAAGTGTTGAGAAAAGTTTAAAAGCGACCCAATTTGTTTTTATTAGGACATGAAATAAGCACTCAGAAAAGCAATGAAACGCGCGCGCGCACACACACACGCACACACACACGCACACACACAACAAACACAAAAATGCAACCTGACAGATTATTGTTAAAGGAACACCCACATCAAGACAGAAAACAATGTCAGCCTGGTGCGGTGGCTCATGCCTGTAATCCTAGCACTCTGGGAGCCTGAGGTGGGCAGATCACTTGAGGTCAGGAGTTTGACCAGCCTGGCTAACATGGTGAAACCCTGTCTCCACTAAAAATACAAAAATTAGCCAGGCGTGGTGGCGGGCGCCTGTAGTTCCAGCTACTCAGGAGGCTGAGGTGGGAGAATTGATTGAACCCAGGAGGCTGAGTGAAGTAAGCCAGTATCACACTACTGCACTCCTGCCTAGCTGACAGAGCGAGACTCCGTCAGAAGGAAAAGAAAAGAAAAGAAAAGAAGAGAAAGGAAAGGAAACGAAAGGGGAAGAAGGAAGGGAGGAAGGAAGGGAGGGAGGGAGGGAGGGAGGAAGGAAGGAAGGAAGGAAGGAAGGAAGGAAGGAAGGAAGGAAGGAAGGAAGGAAAGGAAGGAAGGAAGGAAGGAAGGAAGGAAGGAAGGAAGGAAGGAAATATAAAGTCCCTTGCAAGCCTTTAGAAAGTCACAATGCTGGCTGGGCACAGTGGCTCAGGCCCAGCTCTTTGGAAGGCTGAGGTGGGAGGATTGCTTGAAGCCAGGAGTTTGAGACCAGCCTGGCCAACATAGTGACACCCCCCATCTCTACCAAAACAATTAAAATAAGGAATTAGCTGAGACCGGTGGTGTGTACCTTTAGTCCCAGCTAGTCAGGAGGCTGAGGCAAGAGGATGGGAGACTGAAGCAGGAAGATCGATTGCTTGAACCTAGGAGATCAGGGTTACAGTGAGCTATGATCGTAGCACTGCACTCCAGCCTGGGTGACACAGCGAGACCCTGTCTCTAAAAAAGAAAAATCACAAGGCCTTCCTCTCTCTTTGGCTTTCCTATTAAGTAATTACTTCCTTGCTTTTCTTTTTTTTTTTTTTTTTTTTTTTTGAGACGGAGTCTCGCTCTATCGCCCAGGCTGGAGTGCAGTGGCCGGATCTCAGCTCACTGCAAGCTCTGCCTCCCGGGTCCACGCCATTCTCCTGCCTCAGCCTCTGGAGTAGCTGGGACTACAGGCGCCCGCCACCTCGCCCGGCTAGTCTTTTTTGTATTTTTCAGTAGAGACGGGGTTTCACCGTGTTAGCCAGGATGGTCTCGATCTCCTGACCTCGTGATCCACCCGTCTCGGCCTCCCAAAGTGCTGGAATACAGGCTTGAGCCACCGCGCCCGGCCCCTCCTTGCTTTTCTTTACAGTTTTAATTCTGCATACCTGAACAGTATAGTTGAATTTTACTTTTTTTGCTGACGGGTGGGTTATAGATAATTGAAAACTGGAGTAATTTTTTTCTTTTATTTTGAGGCAGAATCTCGCTCTGCTGCCCAGGCTGGAGCGCAGTGGCGTGATCTCAGCTCACCGCAACATCTGCCTCCTGGGTTCAAGCAATTCTGCCTCAACCTCCCAAGTAACTGGGATTACAGGCGGACACCACCACGCCTGACTAATTTTTGTATTTTTAGTAGAGATGGGGTTTCCCCGTGTTGGCCAGGCTGGTCTTGAACTCAGGTGATCCACTCGGCTCAGCCTCCCAAAGTGTTGGGATTACAGGTATGAGCCACTGCACCCAGCTTGGAGTAATATTCTTTTGTTACATGTAGCTGGTGTGTTAATTTTCATTGCTATGCGGTATCGTGTAGTATGACTCACATCCCAATATGTTTATCCATTCTGTTTTTTGTGGGCATTCAAGTTGCTCCCAGTATTGGTCTGTGACAGACAGCACTGCTGTGAGCATTTTTATAAATGTGTTCTTCTGCACATAAACATGTACTGATGAGAAAATCTACCTATGAGTGGAATTTCTAGGTCCTTGGATATGTTCATCTTTGGCTTTACAATATTTTGACAAACATTTTCCCGGAGTAGTTCTATCCATTCATATTCCCACCAACAGCATATGAAAATTCCCTTTCCTGAAATTCACTGTATCCTTGGTGACATTTTATATTCTCCAACTTAAAGATTCTTGTGAATTTGGTGCATGTGTAGTGATATCTCACTGCTTTTTAGAATTTTTGAGACAGAGTCTCGCTCTGTCGCCCAGGTTGGAGTACAGTGGCATGCCCTCAGCTCACTGCAACCTCTGCCTACCTGGGTTCAAGTGATTCTTGATTCTCCTGCCTCGCCCCGTCCACCGCCACACACACTGCCCCAGTAGCTGGGACTACAGCCACCAAGCCCAGCTAATTTTTGTATTTTTAGTAGAGACGGGGTTTCGCCAAGTTGGCCAGGCTGGTCTCGAACTCCTGACCTCAGATGATCCTCCCACCTCGCCTCCCAAAGTGCTGGGATTACAGGTATGAGCCACCGCACCTGGCCATCTCACTGTTTTTAATTGGCAACTCTTTTTATACATTTTCCGGCCATTTGGATTTCCTCTTTGAGGAAGTAACTTGTCTAGGACTTTTGCCCATTTTTCTACTAGGTTATATGTCTTTAAAAAAATAATAGAGATGGGGTCTTACTGTAGCAATAGAGATGTTGCCCAGGCTGGTGTTGAACTCCTGGGCTCGAGTGATCCTCCCACCTTGGCCTCCTAAAGTGCTGGATTACAGGTGTGAGCCATCGTGCACAGCCTCACAATTAAATCTATTATCCACCTAGACTTTATTTTTGTCTAACATATGTATATTTTTTGTGGCAGGGTCTCCCGGTCACTTAGGCTAGAGTGCAATGGCATGATCACGGCTCGCTGCACCCTCAACCTCCTGGGCTCAGGCTCAAGCGATCCTTCCACCTCAGCTACCTGAGTAGCTGGGACTACAGGCACCTGCCACCACACATGACAAATTTATATTTTTTGTAGAAATGAGGTTTCACCGTGTTGCCCAGGCTGGTCTCAAACTCCTGCACTCAAGTGATCCTCTTGCCTCAGTTTCCCAAAGTGATGGGAACCAGCTGCGCTGGGCCCCTCTCCTCCCTTCTTAAGTATCAGATTGAGAATCTCAGGAAGACCACCTGTGCTCTGAGTTGCAGGGGCAGGAGCAGATGGGAAGGGCTGGTGTGGGGGAGGTCACGTGCTGGTGGTGAAGTCAGCTGGTGGTGAAATCTCAGCTCTGGCCCTCAGGTCACCACGATGCCGGAATACCTACGGAAGCGCTTCGGTGGTGTCAGAATTCCCGTCATCCTGGCTGTACTCTACCTATTTATCTACATCTTCACCAAGATCTCGGTAAGGTGGGGACAGAGCCTGGCCACACCCATGCAGCATGGGGAGAAGATAAGGCACAGCTCTCTGCTCGGGAGTGTCTCCTCCCTATTCCCTTTCTCCTCCTCTTTTGTAGGCTGCAGGGAGGTTAGAGGAAGATGGGATGTGGGGAGGTAAGCGTGGACAGAGGAAAGTGGGAGAAAACGGTCGGGTGCAGTGGCCCATGCCTGTCATCTCAGCACTTTGGGAGGCTGAGGCGGGTGTATCACTTAAGGTCAGGAGTTTGAGGCCAGTCTGGCCAACAGGGCGAGACCCCATCTCTACCAAAAAATATGAAAATTAGCCGGGTGTGGTGGCTCATGCCTGTAGTCCCAGCTATTCGGGAGGCTGAGGCAGGAGAATTGCTTGAGCTGGGGAGGCGGAGGTTGCAGTGAGCCGAGATCACACCACTGCACTCCAGCCTGGGTGAAAGAGCGAGACTCTGTGTCAAAAAAAAAAAAAAAAAAAAAAGAAATTCGGAGAAAAGGTAGAGGAAAGGAGGGAAGGACTTTCTCTCCTACTCCTGCCAAAACTTTTTTGTCAACATCTCAGGATGGTGTGGGTTGATCAATGGGACTCCAAGAACCCTGCCAACCCTTGGATAGGACTGTTCTCTTCCTTCTGGAATTAGATGGTGATCAACTGTTTATCAGATGTGCTGATGGCTGATTGTGCCTGCCGCACCCTGACCTTTGGATAGGCAGATCTCCTAGGAAGTGGCAAAGAACAGGTGTATTGCATCCTCCAGACACGTGCCCCTCAGCAGAAGCTGTCTTCGCTTCCAGCCAGGGAGGAGGGAGGAGCTTGTCCTATGGGAAGTGGTGAGGGGGGAGCAGAAGAGGTTCCATTCAATCCAAATAACAATAAGTGAATCTACGCCAGCTCCAGACTGCAGGACAGACACACAGGCTCCTTACTAGAATGTTCACTTGCAGTCTGGTGGGAAGCTACAGAGGTGGGAAGCCTTCTAGGGGAAGTGACATTCCAGGAGGAACTTACAGTTAGAGAAAGGGGACTGGCCCTCCAGACGGATGCACCAGCACAAGCGAAATCTAGGAGGCCCAGGCACACATGACTTATTGAGAAACAGACGGTATTTCAGAGTCTGTGGAGGTCTGGGAGTATGAAGTGGGTATTTAGCCTCATTTGTTTAGCCTTTATCTTGGGGGCAATGGGGGAGTTACTTAAGAGTTTGAGTGGGGAGGAGGAGGATGATGTGACCATGATGGTATTTAATGAAGGTTGCCGTGTGGAAGATGGAGTGGGAGAGGACCAAAAGCAGAAGCAGAAAGATCATTGAGGAGGCTGCTGCATCAGCCCAAGGTCTGCAGGGCTCCAGTTTAAGACCCCTGATCTGGGATGCAATGGATGAAGAAGGGATGATGTGTGACTCTTCTGTGTTTGTCAGCATCTAGGCTAGGCCCTGATTCCAGGGAACCTGGGCTGCAAATGTCCATTCATTCATTCATTCATTCATTCATTTGTTCATTAATTCATTTGTTCATCCATCAACCTCCTTTCTCCACAGGTAGACATGTATGCAGGTGCCATCTTCATCCAGCAGTCTTTGCACCTGGATCTGTACCTGGCCATAGTTGGGCTGCTGGCCATCACCGCTGTATACACGGTTGCTGGTAAGACTGAACAAAGGGTAACACCTGGCAGAGGTGGTGGGCAGGGGCTGTGGGCCACTCTACCTTTTCCTTGCCCATCTTCTGATGTTCCATTGTGCTAAGACCCATTTATTCATTAAACGTCACTCCTTTACTTTAGATAAAAAGATTTCTCCTGACCACTATCCAAAGGAAGGGGGTTACCTGATAAGATAAAGCATTTTAGGTCAGGCGAGGTGGCTCATGCCTGTAATCCCAGCACTTTGGGAAGTCGAGGCAGGTGGATCACTTGAGGTCAGGAATTCCAGACCAGCCTGGCCAACATGACAAAACCCCATCTCTACTAAAAACACAAAAATTAGGCCAGTCGTGGTGGCTCACGCCTGTAATCCCGGCACTTTGGGAGGCCGAGGCGGGTGAATCACGAGGTCAGGAGTTCAAGACCAGCCTGACTTACATGGCAAAACCCCCTCTCTACTAAAAATACAAAAATTAGCCAGGCGTGATGGCCTGTGCCTGTAATCCCAGCTACTCAGGAGGCCGAGGCAGGACAATTGCTTGAACCTGGGAGGCGGAGGTTGCAGTGAGCCGAGATCGCACCACTGCACTCCAGCCTGGGTGACAGAGCGAGACACCATCTCAAAGAAAAAAAAAAAAAAATTAGCCAGGTGTGCTGGCAGACTCCTGTAATCCCAGCTACTTGGGAAGCTGAGGCAGGAGAATTGCTTGAACCCGGGGGGCGGGGGTTGCAGTGAGCCAAGATAGTGCCATTGCCCTCCAGCCTGGGTGACAGAGCGAGACTCCATCTCAGAATAAAAAAAGATAAAGCATTTTTAAAATGCACCACAATGGCATAATGTTTTTTCCCATTCATGTATCCCAGAACTGTTTCTTGAGCACCTACTAACTGCTGAGCCATGTGCATTCACAGGCACAATACAGGCTGGATAATAAACTACTGCAATCCTGGAGCCTGAGGGCAGGTAACCTCATCTCTCCCCCTCATACCTGTGTCCTAGAAGAGTGCCTGGCACGCAGTAGGGCCTTGAGAAGCACTTGCTTTTAAATATTCATTATCTCATCTTCCACTCTATTTTCACCCTTCTCTGCCTCCTTTTGGTGTAATTTAACTCATTCCATATGTATGTGTGTGTCTGTGTGTGCCTGTGTGTGCACAGACAAAACATACTGTATATATCATGCTGGTATCTGGTATCTATATATTATGTATATAGTATTATACATAATGGTATCTATATATTCTGGTATCTATATATTATGGTATCGACATATTATGGTATATAATACTGTATCTATATATTATGTACCTTGCATCTATATATTATATATTTACATATACAGGTATGTGTATATGGATATACATTTCCTACTGTGTGCCAGGGAGTGAGGCACAGGTGTAAACAAGACAAATCTCTCTACTCTGGAGGAACTCATTAAGTGAGGATGGGAGACAATGAACAGGGAAATCAATAAATAATGTCAGGCCGGGCGCGGTGGCTCACATCTGTAATCCCAACACTTTGGGAGGCCGAGGTGGGTGGATCACCTGAGGTCAGGAGTTCTAGACCAGCCTAGTCATCGTGGTGAAATCCCGTTTCTACTAAAATTACCAAAAAATCAGCTGGGCATGATGGCACACGCCTGTAATCCCAGCTACTCGGGAGGCTGAGGCAGGAGAATCACTTGAAGTTAGGAGGCGGAGGTTGCAGTGAGCCAAGATCGCACCACTGCCCTCCAGCCTGGGCAACAGAGTGGAACTCTGTCTCAAAAATAAATAATTAAATATATCAGTGTATATTATTATAACCTGATAAGTGCTATAAGGAAAAATTAATTAGGGTGAAGAGATGGAGGAAAGGTTCTTTTTTTTTCTTTTTTTTTAACATAGAATATTCAGGTAAGGCCTTTCTAAGGTGATATCTCAACCAACTTTTTTTCACCTTTGACTTTTATTTTAGATTCAGGAGGTACATGCAGGTTTGTTAATGGGTACATTACATGATGCTGAGGTCTGGGGTACAAATGGATCCATTAGCCCAGGTAGTGAGCAGAGTACCCAGTAGGTAGTTTTTCAACCAGTGTCCTCCTCCCTCTCTCCCCCCTCTAGTAGTTCCCAGTTCCCTTATTCAAGTCCATGAGTACCCAATGTTTATTCAGTTTCCATTTATAAGTGAGAACAGGCGTGGTGGGCCAGGCGTGGCGGCTCACTCCTGTAATCCCAGCACTTTGGGAGGCCAAGGTGGGAAGATCACCTGAGGTCAGGAGCTCCTGGCCAACATGGTGAAACCCCTTCTCTACTAAAAGTACAAAAATTAGCTGAGTGTGGTGGCGGGCACCTGTAATCCCAGCTATGCGGAAGGCTGAGGCAGGAGAATCGCTTGAACCCAGGAGGCAGAGCTTGCAGTGAGCATAGATCGCACCACTGCATTCCAGCCTGGGCAACAGAGCAAGACCCCATCTCAAAAAAGTAGATAAATAAATGAATAAGTGAGAACATGCGGTATTTGGTTTTCTGGTCCTGCATTAATTCACTTAGGATAAGGGCCTCCAGCTGCATTCAGGTTGGGCTGCAAAGGTTATGATTTTGTCCTTTTTAATGGCTGTGTAGTATTTCATGGTGTATCTGTACCGTATTTTCTTCATCCAGTCCGCTGTGGATGGGCACCTGTGTCAATTCCACGTATTTGCTGTTGTGCATAGTGTCGTGATGGACATATGAGGGATGTGTCTTTTTGGTAGGATGATTTCTTTTCCTTTGGGTACATACTCAGTAGTGGGGTTGCTGGTCAAATTCTCAGTTCGATTCTCAGTTCTCTCTCCACAGTGGCTGAACTAATTTACACTTTGTATTAGTCAATTCTCACACTGCTATAAAGAACTACCTGAGACTGGATAATTTATGGGAAAAAAAAAAAAGAGGTTTAATTGACTCACACTTCCACAGGCTTAACAGGAAGCATGGCTCGGAGGCCTCAGGAAACTTACAGACACGGTGGAAGGCAAAGGGGAAGTAAGCACGTCCTACCGTGATAGAGCCGGAGAGAAAGAGTGAAGGGGAAGGTGCCACACACTTTTTTTTTTTTTTGTGGGGGATGGAGACTTACTCTTTCGCAGCTGGACTGCAATGGTGTGATCTCAGCTCACCGTAACCTCCACCTCCTGGGTTCAAGTAATTCTCCTCCTCAGCCTCCCAAGTAGCTGGGATTACAGGCACCTGCCACCATGCCCAGCTAATTCTGTGTTTTTAGTAGAGATGGAATTCCTCCATGTTGGTCAGGCTGCTCTCGAACCCCCAAGCTCAGGTGATCTGCCTGCCTCGGCCTCCCAAAGTGCTGGGATTACAGACGTAAGCCACCGCGCCTGGCCTAGTGCTACACACTTGGAAACAACCAGCTCTCATGAGAACTCTATCACCAGACAGCGCTGGGGGATGGTGCTGAACCATTAAAATCACCCCCATGATCCGATCACCTCCCACCAGGACCCTCCCCTAACATGCGGGGATTACAATTCAACGTGAGATTTGGGTGGGGACACAGAGCCAAACCATAT
The DNA here is from genome assembly GCF_047675955.1 of Chlorocebus sabaeus. Lineage (NCBI taxonomy): Eukaryota > Metazoa > Chordata > Mammalia > Primates > Cercopithecidae > Chlorocebus > Chlorocebus sabaeus. The sequence goes on from NC_132908.1 coordinate 22,802,838, forward strand.
CACACTCCCACCGACAGTGCATCAGCATTCCCTTTTCTCCACAACCTCGCCAACATCTGTTATGTGTTGACTTCTTAACTGGTTTTAACTGTTTAAAGCTGTTCTGGCCAGGCATAGTGGCTCACGCCTGTAATCCCAGCACTTTGGGAGGCCAAAGCAGGAGGATTACCTGAGGTCAGGAGTTCGATACCAGCCTGGCCAACATGGTGAAACCCCATCTCTACTAAAAATACAAAAAAATTAGCCGGGCGTGGTGGCAGGCACCTGTAATCCCAGCTACCGGGGAGGCTGAGGGAGGACAATTGCTTGAACCCTTGAGGCAGAGGCTGCAGTGAGCTGAGATCGTGCCACTGCACTCCAGTCTGAGTGACAGAGTGAGACTCCATCTCAGAAAAAAAAGAAAATTTTAAAAAAAGAAAGAAAAAAGCTGTTCTGGCTAGTGTGAGATGATATCTCGTTGTGGTAGTGATTTTTTTTTTTCTTTTTTTGAGACAGGGTCTCCCTCTATTGCCAAGGCTGGAGTGCAGTGGTGCAATCTTGGCTCACTGCAACCTCCATCTCCCAGGTTCAAGTGATTCTCCTGCCTCAGCCTCCCGAGTAGTGGAGACTACAGGTGCCAGTCACCGTGCCCAGCTAATGTTTGTAATTTTTGGTAGAGACAGGATTTCACTGTGTTGGCCAGGTTGATCTTGAACTCCTGGCCTCAAGTGATCCGCCTGCATCAGTGTCCCAAAATGATGGAATTACAGATGTGAACCACTGCAACTGGCCTGTGATCTGCATTTTTTTGATGATTAGTGATGATGAGCATTTTTCCATATCTCAGCCAAGTTTAAATAACACCCACCAGCAATGCAGAGGAGGAGAATTCCAGACTGAGGGAAGGGCTGCAGTAAAGACTCTGAGATGAGAGCCTGCCTGAGCAAATGGTTATGCAGGCTGTGTCCTTTTCCACTCCAGGTGGTGCCGTTCACACCAACCAGAGCACTGTGCTAAGCAGCAACCCTGGTGGTGAGAGTGGGATTGGAGAAAAGGGCAGGGACCAGAGCTTTGAAGGAAACAAAATAAGCCTAGCATTTGTTCTAAGTGCCATGGAATACCATTGGATGCTCTAAACAGAAAATTGACAAAATCTAACATATGCAAAGTCCCCTGATACAGAAAGACCTTGGCTGAGTTCTCAGAACTAGCAGAAGCAATGTGCCTGGGACAGGGGGAAAGGGGAGGGCAGGCTGCCACAGCGGACGAATGTTGGTGTTCCTTGTTTGGAGGTCTGTGTTCCCCATTAGACTGTAGGCTCTCTGAGGGCAGGGAACATGCCATTTTGTTGGCCTCTGCATCCCTACCATATAGAACTTGGTGGGGAGCTCACGGGCTATTTGGTGAAAGACTGAACAAAATGCTCCCCACGGTGCCTGGCATAAGAGAGACCCTCATCACTGTTAATATAGAAAGGATGGTAGGGTTAAGTGGTACCCAACACCAGGACCTCACCACACTCAGGCTGACTCACTGCATGAGTGAATGGCAGGGAACTGGGGCCAGAATCAAAGCCAGGTCTCCTCCCCTTGGTGAGAGAGCCCTATTCTTGCTGGCAAGGAAGGAGGGATCCCGGAGAGCACCACACCCACGGGCGCAGGGTTTTAAAATTGTACAGTGACTGTGCCCTCTAGTAGACATGTTTCTATGCATAAGTGTCCCTTCTCCTCAGGGAAGGAAGAAGAACAGAGGTTTAAGGAAGAAGAACAGAGGATTAAGGAAGAAGAACAGAGGTTTAAGGAAGAGACTGGAAAGATTGCTCTGTCCACATGCGAATGGATTTGCTACCAGTATCATCATTCGGAAGATTTTTTTTTTTTTTTTTTTTTTTTTTTTTTTTTAAGATGAAGTCTCGCTCTGTTGCCCAGGCTGGAGTGCAGTGGCGCGATCTCGGCTAACTGCAACCTCTGCTTCCTGGGTTCAAGTGATTCTCCTGTCTCAGCCTCCCGAGTAGCTGGGACTACAGGCATGCCCCACCACGCCTGGCTAATTTTTGTATTTTTAGTAGTGACGGAGTTTTACCATGTTGGTTGATCTCAAACCCCTGACCTCAGGTGATTCGGCTGCCTCAGCCTCCCAAAGTGCTGGGATTACAGGCGTGGGCCACCGCGCCCAGCCCATTTAGAAGATTTTTGCAGGTGGCAAACTCAACAAGAATCCTCTGAGGCACCACCATGATTCTCTTCAGGAAGTCTAGGGGGCCTCTGAATCCCTAACACTCACATCCTTTATCCAACCTTAAAAATAAAGATGTTGACTGGGTGTAGTTGCTTACACCTGTAATCCCAGCACCTTGGGAGGCCGAGGCAGGAGGACTGCTTGAGCCAGGAGTTTGAGCCCACCCTGGGCAACATAGCAAGACTCCATCTAGAGAAAAAATTTAAAAATTAGCTGGGCGTGGTGGCTCACGCCTATAGTCCCAGCTACTTGGGGGACTGAGACGAGAGAATCACCTGGGCCCAGTAGGTCTAGGTTGCAGCAAGTTACGATTATGCCACTATACTCCAGCATGGGTTGACAGAGTGAGACCCTGGCTCTGAAAAATAAATAAATAAATAAATAAATAAATAAATAAATAAAGGTATTCAGAGCTTGGGGACTGTGGCCCAAGCACCACTTCTTGTATCAGTTGAAAATTGCTAGCCAGGTGCGGTCGTTCACGCCTGTAATCCCAGCACTTTGGGAGGTCGAGGCGGGCGGATTAGGAGGTCAGGAGATGGAGACCATCCTGGCAAACACAGTGAAACCCTGTCTCCACTAAAAATACAAAAAAATTAGCCGGGCGTGGTAGTGGGCGCCTGTAGTCCCAGCTACTAGGGAGGCTGAGGCAGGAGAATGGCGTGAACTTGGGATGCAGAGCTTGCAGTGAGCCAACATCGTGCCACTGCACTCCAGCCTGGGTGACAGAGCCAGACTCCGTCTCAAAAAAAAAAAAGAAAAAAAAAATTTGCTGTGTTAAAAAAAACACTCTCAAATTGAGGGGCTTGAAAAACCAATGGTTTATTATTCCCCAGAAGTCCGTGGGTTCCCTGGGTGGATGTGTGCTGGTCTCACCTGGCTCTGTGAACTATAGTTCGGTGGCAGGTGGAGCAGCTGGCTGGAAGAGGATGGCCTCACTCATATGGCTGGTGTTAGCTTGGGCTGTTGACTGGGCTTCCCCTCCATGGGGGCCCTCTTCCTCCATTAGGTTAGGCTGGGCTTCTTAAAGCAAATGGTCTCAGGGCAACAGGAGAGTAAGTACAGAAGCTGCAGGGACCCCCGAGGTCCATACCACTTCCCCCACATTCTATTGGTCAAAGCAAGTCACATGGCCAAGCCCGTGTGAGAAGTAGAGACATCAACTTCACTTCATCACGAAAGGAGCAGCAAAGTCACGTTGCAAAATGGGCGTGCACACAGGGAGGAGTGATCGTGGCCATCTTTGCAATCAATCATCACTAAGAAATCTCCCATCAGGTCCTGGCCTTCCAGGTTCCCTTGGGAACCCAGAGTAATCCCTTTTCATCAGACTCCCTGTGTTCATCCCACCAGGTGGCCTGGCTGCTGTGATCTACACGGATGCGCTGCAGACACTGATCATGCTTATAGGAGCGCTCACCTTGATGGGCTACAGTAAGTGGGGTCCCCGGGTCACTTGGGTGGAGGACAGCCCCTCTCTCCAGCAGGGATATCTGCTCTCAACACAGTGAATGGCAAACCCAGCTGTCAAAGAGCAGACTGCTGGGGAATTTTTGTCAGAGGTGCTTGGTTTGAAGCACGGTTATTTTAGCTAGAAGAGAACTGTGCTTATTGTGGAAACTTACTGTTTTTGTTTTCATTTTTTTGTTTTGAGACAGGGTCTTGCTCTGTCAGTCAGGCTGGAGTGCAGTGGTGTGATCACAGCTCACTGCAGCCTTGAGCTCCTGGGCTCCAGTGACTCTCCCACCTCAGCCTCCTGAGTAGCTGGGACTACAGGTGTAGGCCACTATGTCCAGCTAATTGTTTTTTTTCTTTTTGTTTTTTGTAGAGATAGAGTCTCACTATGTTGCCCAGGCTGATCTCAAACTCTTGATCTCAAGTGATCCTCCTGCCTCAGCCTCCCAAAGCCGCCCCACCTGGCACTGTTTTTTTTTTTTTAAGTAAAAATTAATATCTTTCCATACTAATATGGAAAAATAACTGAGTGAATAAAGAAAAGAATGTGTAGAGACAGCTTTTCCTTACAGAGGTTTTTGTTGTTGTTTGTTTCGAGACAGGATCTCACTCTGCCACCTAGGCTGAAGTGCAGTGATACGATCTTGGCTCACTGCAACCGCTGCCTCCTGGGCTCAAGAGATCCTCCCACCTCAGCCTCCCAAGTAGCTGGGCTCACAGGTGTGCACCACCACTCCCGGCTAATTTTTTTCATTTTTTTTAATAGATGGGGTTTCACCATGTTGCCCAGGCTGGTTTCAAACTCCTGGGCTCAAGCAATCCACCTGCCTTGGCCTCCCAAAGTGCTGAGATTATAGGCGTGAGCCACTGCATGCAGCCTACAGAAGCTTTAAACTCTAGCACTAGCCCACACCTAGACTTTAGCAATTTGTTTCAAAATATTCGCCCAATTCTTCGTACCAGCTTGTATGGTGATCCTGTCTTTCTTTGTTTTGCTGCCAATGGTCATGTCTCTTTGGAGGCTCCTGTGTTTTCTGAGATCTCAGGCTAGTTGGTTGCTCTATGGCCTCACCTCTCTGATAGGTTCAAGGGAAGTTATAATTTTGTAGATTAGCCAACTTCTTATTATTGTTAAGGGGGGGAACACTACTCTTCACAGGTTTCTATCTTTTAGAGGTAAGCCACTCATTAAGCCTTAAAGACTACAACAAAAGCCAAGTGTGGTGGTTCACACCTGTAATCCCAGCACTTTGGGAGGCCAAAGCAAGAAGATCACTTGAGCTCAGGAGTTTGAGACCAGCCTGAGCAACATAGTGAGACTGTGTCTCTACAAAAAATAAACATAAACTTAGCCGGGTGTGGTGGCATGTGCCTGTAGTCCCAGCTACTTGACAGGCTGAGGTGGGAGGATGGCTTGAGCCTGGAAGGTTGAGGCTGCAGTGAGCTGAGATTGTGCCACTACACTCCAGCCTGGCCAACAGAGCGAGACCCTGTCTCAAAAAAAAAAAAAAAAAAAAAAAAAAAAGGCTATGAAAACTAATATAGAAAACACAGAAAAGCAAAAGGGATCATAATCCTGAAAGATGGCAGAATATAGTGCTGACAATTATATATTTTAGGACTCAGAAGAAAATATTAGAAGAGTGCCATGCTTGGAATCCTGAACTCTATGAAACATGTATGAAAGATAGAAGTAGAGGACAAACTGAGATGAAGGGAGAATAGAAGCGGATAAAAAGGAAAAAGATTAGAGAAGATTACAACACATTTTCTAAAATTTTCTTAAAAAATTAGCAGAATTAAACTCCCCACAGGAGGATGTAAAGAGCAGAACAAATGCTAAAGAAAATCAAACCCAGGATGAAAACAAATAGGAGTTTTGTTTTTTTTTTAGACGGAGTCTTGCTCTGTCACCAGGCTGGAGTGCAGTGGCATGATCTTGGCTCACTGCAACCTCCACCTCCCAGGTTCAAGCGATTCTCCTGCCTCAGCTTCCTGAGTAGCTGGGACTACAGACATGCGCCACCATGCCCAGCTAATTTTTGTATTTTTAGTAGAGATGGGGTTTCACCATGTTCGCAGGGATGGTCTCGATCTCTTGACCTCGTCATCTGCTGGCCTCAGCCTCCCAAAGTGCTGGGACTACAGGCATGAGCCACTGCTCCCAGCTGAAAATAAGTAGGAGTTCTAATAAAATGCAGATAAAAGGGATAAATAATAAAATTATAAAAGAAAAGATGACAAATATAGAAGAGAGCAGAGATATACCATTTGAGAAATGTTTATTCTTTTTCTTTTTTTCTATTTTTTTTCTGAGATATGTTTATTCTTAGAAAAAAGATCAGAAAAAAATGGAACAAAGTAAATAAATTAATCACAAAGGAAAACTTTTCTTAGAAGGAGGATGATATATCTAGCTAGGTGTAAAGGGTTTGCTGTGTGTTAGGCAAAATCAATGAATGAGATCTCCAGGTAGATGCATTATGAACAAAATGTGAAGTATAGAATAATTTTTAAATACTAAAGAATACAGAGAGATGGGAAGATCATTTGAGGCCAGTAGTTTGAGACCAGCCTGGACAACAAAGCGAGACCCCACTCTATGAAAAATGGAAAATTAGCTGGGTATGGTGGTGCACACCTGTGGTCTCAGGTGGGGACCGTAGGATCAGGGAGCTTGAGGAGGTTGAGGCGGGAGGATCACTTGAGCCCAGGCGCTCGAGGCTGCAGTGAACTATGATTGCACCACTGCACTCCAGCATGGGTGACAGAGTGAGACTCTGTATAAGAAAAAAAGAACCCAGACAGAAAAAATGTAGTGAGCTAAAAATAATAAAACAAACTGGTCTCATTCCCCTCCTTCATAACAATAAAATGCCAAAAGACAGTGGAGCAAAGGCTACAGATGTGTTTTATGGGAAAAGCAGTATCCTAAGTAAGGATCGGATACCCAGCCAAGTGCCCTGTTTACCAGGGCTGCAGAAATATTCTGAACTATGCAAGGACTTAGTAAAAGGAGGACCTACGTGCCTGTCTTGAAGATACAAGAGAGAAACAAAATCGAGAGTTGGTATAATGACTCAAGAGAAAATGGTAGTAAATAATGATCCAGTTGAAATTGTTACAGATCTGAAAAATTGTCTGGTCAAGGCAATGTTACATAAAGAGTATAACAATTTAATAAAAATTGGATCTAAAACCCTGTTTTACTAACAAAAACTTTAAAATGTTGGGAGAGATAGTATGCTACATTTCCCATCAAATAGGAAGAAAAACATCATGAAGAAGAAATACTGAATTCCAAGCAGACACTCATATAAATCTAACCCTTTATATAGGAAATATGTGTGTATAAGTTTTTTTTTTTCTTAAAAGAGAATAACAAGAAATCACAACCAAAGGGAAAGAATAAAAGAGAATGCAAAGTAATAGTAAAAATATCAGTTATCACAATACAAGTAAATGCAATAAAATTCCCTATTGAAAGACAAGGCTTCTTACAAGCAATTATCAATCTATGTGGCTGTTTGTTCTGTTTTTCTTTTCCTTAGCTATATGTTATTTATTTTCTCAACAAAACTCAAGATTTATAGTTTGAGTTAAGAAAATGTAACTTGGCTGGGCGCGGTGGCTCAAGCCTGTAATCCCAGCACTTTGGGAGGCCGAGACGGGCGGATCACAAGGTCAGGAGATCGAGACCATCCTGGCTAACACGGTGAAACCCCGTCTCTACTAAAAAAATACAAAAAAAAAACTAGCCGGGCGAGGTGGCGGGCGCCTGTAGTCCCAGCTACTCCGGAGGCTGAGGCAGGAGAATGGCGTGAACCCGGGAGGCGGAGCTTGCAGTGAGCCGCGATCCGGTCACTGCGCTCCAGCCTGGGCGACAGAGCAAGACTCCGTCTCAAAAAAAAAAAAAAAAAAAAAAAGAAAATGTAACTTGATATAATTTGCAAGTGGCACATATAAAACAAAGTATAACATAAGGCAAAAAGCAATAAATGGGGATAAGTAATTTTATATTGAAAATATAAAATTCATAATAAAGATATAATCTTTGTTTATTGAATAATATTGCAACAAGATACACAAAGCAGTTGTTGTTAGAAGCTGACAGAAACCAGAACAGTACTAAAATACCTTAACAGAACAAGAACATAATAAGGATTTAGAAGATATAAATTCTACAAGTGAATAAGCATTCTCCTAATCATGAATGTGTATTTTTCCAGCATTGATAGAATCACCCACAAAAATTAATCATTGAAAAAATTTTTTTACAAAAATATGTATAAAAACATTGTTCAGATTATCTTACTCATATAAACCAAAAAATTTAAACCTATTAGGAAAAGTGTAAATTTTAAAAAGAATCTAATTACTTAGAAATTTAAAAGCCGTCTTCTAAATAGTGCCTGGGTCACAGAGAAAATAAAAGCTGCCATTACAGACTATGCAGAAAAAATGAGCACATTACATTTCATACTGAATAGATAAAGTCAAAGATGTACCTCTGTAAAAACATTTATATTCATAAATATGAAAGCCCAATTTAGTGATTTAGAAAAAAGAAAACTACATTATGGGTTACTCCAGTTACTCCAATATCTATTTCTTTTTTTTTTTTTTTTTTTGAGATGGACTCTCGCTCTGTTGCCAGGCTGGAGTGCAGTAGTGCCATCTCGGCTTACTGTAACCTCTGCCTCCCGGATTCAAGCAATTCTACTGCCTCAGCCTCCTGAGTAGCTGGGATTACAGGCGTGTGCCACCACATCCAGCTTATTTTTGTATTTTTAGTAGAGATGGGGTTTCAACATGTTTGCCAGGCTGGTCTCAAACTCCTGACCTCAGGCGATATGCCCACCTCGGCCTCCACCTAAAGTGCTGGGATTACAGGTGTGAGTCACTGCGCCTGGCCATTTTTGCATTTTTTTTTAGACGGAGTCTGGCTATGTTGCCCAGGTTGGCATGTAGTGGTATGATCTTGGCTCACTGCAACCTCCGCCTCCTGGGTTCAAGTGATTCTCCTGCCTCAGCCTCCCAAGTAACTAGGACTACAGGCATGCACCACCATGCCTGGTTAATTTTTGTATTTTTAGTAGAGACAGGGTTTCCCCATGTGGGCCAGGCTGGTCTTGAATTCCTGACCTCAGGTGATCCACCTGCCTCAGCCTCCCAAAGTGCTGGGATTATAGGCGTGAGCCACCTTGCCTGGCCCAATATCTAGTTCTTTGAAAAGAACTATAAAATGCAGTTGCAAATCAAACCAAGAAAAAGAGAGAAAACAGCATAATTTGGAATGAGAAAAGAAACAAAATACAGGTCATGTGCAGTGGCTCATGCCTGTAATTCCAACACTTTGGGAGGCTGAAGCAGGAGAATTGCTTGAGCCTAGGAGCTCGAGACCAGCCTGGGAAACATAGTGAGATCCATCTCTACAAAAAACTTTAAAAGTCACTAGATGTGGTGGTACACACCTGTAGTCTTAACTACTCTGGAGGCTGAGGCAGGAGGATCGCTTGAGCTCAGGAGTTTGAGGTTACTGTGAGCTATGATTATAGCACTACACTCCAGTCTAGGTGACAGAGTGAGACCCTGTCTCTAAGAACAAACAAAACAACAAAACCTGAAACCATTATTAGACCTACCGCAAGGTCCTTTTTTTTTTTTTTTTTTTGAGGTGGATTCTCGCTCTGTTGCCCAGGCTGGAATGCAGTGACACAATCTTGCCTCACTGCAATCTCCACCTCGCGGAGCAATTCTCCTGCCTCAGCCTCCTGAGTAGCTGAGATTACAGGTGCCCACCACCATGCTTGGCTAATTTTTGTATTTTTAGTAGAGATGGGATTTCACCATGTGGGCCAGGTTGGTCTTGAACTCCTGACCTCAGGCGATTCACCCCCCTCAGCCTCCCAAAGTGCTGGTATTATTGCTGTGAGCCACTGTGCCTGGCCAGTCTTACAATTTAATGGAGCAAATAAATAAATTACTGTGTCACATTTTTAATATTTTGATGGTTCAATATATTTGATTTCTTTGTAATCCTGTGTATTTTTGCATTATTTAGAAGTATTATTCTGAAAAGCAATTGTAGGAGCAAAGGAAAGACTGGAAATCTCACTGGAAAATCAACCAACAAGAGGTAGATTAATAGGAGAAATGGCATATAAATTTATTAGCACACACAAGGGAGAATTACAGAGTGATTTCTCAGTATCCTAATGTCATATAGATGTTTCTATATCGTACTTCTTAAGGAAAAAGGAGATGGGTAAGTGTCGATGATTTCAGGGAGGTAGTAAATTATTTTTAGGGGAATTCAACGGGCTTAAAGAACATACAATGGCCTGGGACAATGGCCAGGAGTATCACTTGAGGTCAGGAGTTCGAGACCAGCCTGGACAATATGGTGAAACCCCATCTCTACTAAAATACAAAAATTAGCCAGGCATGGTGGCGCACTCCTGTAATCCCAGCTACTCAGGAGGCTGAGGCAGGAGAATCACTTGAATCTGGGAGGCGGAGGTGGCAGTTAGCCAAGATCGTGCCACTACACTCCAGCCTGGGTGACAGGGCAAGACTTCATCTCAAAAAAAAAAAAAAGAAAGAAAGAAAAGAAACTTGGATAGACACATTCATTACTTTGTGGCGGAGGTTTCATGGGTGAATACTGATGTCAAACATCAACTTTTACATTTTAAATATATGCAATTTATGGTTAGGTCAATGATAGTCCAATAAAACTCTACTATTAATTTTTTTAAGTTAAAAAAAAAGTGGGGAGGAGGTTAAGAACCCTTAAGGGGATCAACATTTTTTGGTAGCTCTGGTCCTGCTAGAATGTCACCAATCTCCAGCCATCTCCTCGTCACTTGCCATGGACCAATCTGAGTTCCTGGAAAACAGGCTTCCTCTGAATTCTAGGTTTCGCCGCAGTTGGTGGGATGGAAGGCCTGAAGGAGAAGTACTTCTTGGCCCTGGCCAGCAACCGGAGCGAGAACAGCAGCTGCGGGCTGCCCCGGCAGGATGCCTTCCATATTTTCCGAGATCCACTGACATCTGATCTCCCGTGGCCAGGGGTCCTATTTGGAATGTCCATCCCATCCCTCTGGTACTGGTGCACGGATCAGGTACAGGACAGTGGCCTCAGCAAGCTTTTTCCTTCTCTTTGCTTTTTTCCTTAGGGTGGCTGAAGTCGGTACTTTTTTCTTCCTCCACCTCTTCTCTCATTTGCATTTTCCCTGCTTCCTTGACTACTTCCTCCTTTCCATTGCTCTATATGCTATTTTTTTCTTGCTCTTGTGAATGTGAACGACAAATCCAAAGCTGCTGATATTTGCAAAGGCGAAAACTCAACACTCTGCTTTTTTCTTTTTTTTTTTTCTGAGACAGGATCTCACTCTATCACCCAGACTGGAAGGCAGAGGCATGATCATAGCTCACAGCAGCCTTCATCTCCTGGGCTCAAGAAATCCTCCCATTTCAGCCTCCTGAGTAGCTGGGACTACAGGCACACGCCACCATGCCCAGCTATTTATTATTATTCTTATTATTTTTTAGTAGAGATGCAGGTCTCACTATGTTGACCAGGCTGCTCTCAGACTCCCGAGTTCAAATGATCCTCCCGCCTCAGCCTCCCAAAGTGCTGGGATTATAGGTGTGATCCACTGCAGCCGGCCTAATACACTTTGCTTAATGTATTAGGTGTTACTTATTTATTTATTTTTAACTGGGAATATCCAGTAGGCAAAGGAGATGATACCTTTTAAATGGGGGTTAAAACTCCTATTGGACATTATTTGTTCAACAAATACACACTGGTTGTCCTCTACATACCAGGCACTCTTCTGGGCACTTAAAATCAGGAGCTAATAAATCAAACCAAGCTCTCTGCCCTTGTGGAGCGTCCCTTCTTCTAATGGGAGTAGACAGAGACAATAAGTAAATTATGTGAGATGTTAAAATATGATAAATATCATTTTAAACAGTAGAGTGAGGTCAAGGAGATTGAGAGTGTGGTAGTGCAATTTAAAATGGGGTGACAGGTGGCTCACACCTGTCATCTCAGCATTTTGGGTGGCTGAGGCAGGACGCTCACTTGAGTCCAGGAGTTTGAGACCCACCTGGGCAACGTAGTGAGACCTTGTCTCTTTAAAAAAAAAAAAAAAAAAAAATTAAAAATTAGCTAGGCATGGTGGTGTGCGCCTGGAGTCCCAGCTACTTGGGAGGCTAAGGTGGGAGGATCGCTGGAACCCAGGAGGTCAAAGCTGCAGTGAGTTGAGATTGCACCACTGCACTCCAGCCCAGGCAACAGGCTTGAGACAGCAAGACCCTGTCTCAAATAATGTAGGGTGCTTAGGGGAGGTGTCATTGAGAAGTGACCTTTGACCAAAGACTTTGTAGAAAAGCGAGAGCTCCCCGTGATTTTTGGAGGAAGAGTTTGCAGCAGAAGGAACACCCAGAGCAAAGGCAGATACATAACTGGTGTGAAAAAAGAGAGGAGAAAATCAAAATACAGAGCCATGTGTACAAGAAGCCCTTTTGTGTTAAAAAAAAAAAAAAAAAAAAACAGAATAGAATCAATATTTGCGTTTGCTTATATGTGCATAAACTCTGGACAGATGTATACAAAACTAGGAAGAGTGGATACCTGTGGGCAGGGAGGCAGGGCAGGTGGGAAGGATGAGTGGGAGCTGATTCACTGCATATTATATTTTCTCGGATTTTAAACTGAGTGAATATATCACGTGTTCAAATATTCTTTTTTTGTTACATGAAACATCAGAGGCCTATGTATCACTTGGGGAGTTATACTGCATAGTGAGGGCTGATGAGAGTTTAACTAAAGCAATAATCATGGCATTGGACAATTGATTTGATGCAGGAGACTTCACAGAAAATGAAACCCAGGTCCCATCCATAGGCCAGCCCTCCTTTGAGCCAGGAGCTAACGACCAAGGCAGTGATGACAGCAATGCACATGTACTGCCCCTTTAAGAAAGAGACCCCCTTTACCTCCTTAGCAAATCTCAGATAGGAGACACCCTGAGAAACAGGACTGATCCAAGCTAACATCATGGGCTTTAATTTTAACAGACCCGGCCAGGTGCGGTGGCTCACGCCTGTAATCCCAACACTTTGGGAGGTCAAGGCAAGTGGATCACCTGAAGTCAGGAGTTTGAGACCAGTCTGGCCAACATGGCAAAACCCCATCTCTACTAAAAATACACACAAAAAAAATTAGCCAGGTGTGGTGGCAAGCACCTGTAATCCCAGCTACTCAGGAGGCTGAGGCAAGAGAATCACTTGAATCCGGGAGGTAGAGGTTGCAGTGAACTGAGATCATGCCACTGCACTCCAGTCTGGGCAACAAAGTGAGACTCCATCTCAAAAAAGGAATTAATTATGCCGGGCACAGTGGCTCATGCCTGTAATTCCAGCCTGGGCAACAGAGCAACACTCTGTCTCAAAAACAAACAAAACAGAAAAAGACAGTTGACCCATTCTGCCACTGGGAAAAAGTCATTTGTAAAAACCAGCCAGAGACAATTTCACCTGCCCAGGTATTCCCCTGAGACCATCTTCCTCCTTCCTTTATTGAACCAATGTTTACTCTTTTCAGGTTTCTGAACTTCTTTTTTATTATTTTTTATTATTATTAGTTTTGAGACAGAGTCTCTCTCTGTCGCCCAGGTAGGAGTAGAGTGGTGCGATCTCGGCTCACTGCAACCTCTGCCTCCTGGGTTCCAGCAATTCTCATGCCTCAGCCTCCTGAGTAGCTGGGACGATAGGCATGCACCATCATGCCTAGCTAATCTTCGGTATTTTTTGTAGAGATAGAGTTTTGCTATGTTGGCCAGGCTGGTCTCGAACTCCTGACCTCAAGTGATCCACCCACCTCGGCCTCCCAAACTGCTGGGATTACAGGCATGAGCCACCGCGCCCAGACAGATTTCTGTACTTCTGACCTACAGCTCTCTGATCCGGTTTCTGATCTAATCCTACTCTCATCTATTTCTATTTCGTTGACCTGTTGGAACTTCTTTCTCTGGTTTCATCTAACAGCGGTGATGATGACAATGACAATAATCATGACTGCTCTCTTTGCTAAAGAGCTGCTAGACACCTGAAAAGCAAGCACAGTTATCATCCCCATTTTACAGATGAGAGAGCTGAGCCTGGAAAGGTTAAGGAACTCATCCAAGATCACAAAGAGCTGGTGGGGGGATTCACACCTAAGTCTGGCTCCATTCATTCATTGTACCGCGCCTATTGGATGCTCTCAATTCTGGGAACCCACCCCCAGCTGCATTTCTGTGCAGACGTCTGCTCCCTGGTCACCGTGCTCCACCATGACAGCTCTCCCTCCTCCTTTCCCACATCAAGGAAGGGAAAATTTGTACATGATTATTGTGGAAAAAGCAAGGAAAGATAAGGTAGCTAGATGACAGATGCCGTAACAGATGGCTGACGTAGCTAACCATAACCCCTCCTCCCCACATATTCAGATTGCATTTTCATTCCTCTCAGCTCACTTTTTTCCCCACAACTGAGATGTTACTTCTTAAGAACCACTTAGCCGGGCACAGTGGCTCACGTCTGTAATCCCAGCACTTTGGGAGGCCAAGGCGGGCGGATCACGAGGTCAGGAGATCGAGACCAACCTGGCTCACACAGTGAAACTAAAAACCATCTCTACCAAAAATACAAAAAATTAGCTGGGCGAGGTGGCAGGAGCCTGTAGTACCAGCTACTCGGGAGGCTGAGGCAGGAGAATGGCTGAACCCGGGAGGCGGAGCTTGCAGTGAGCCGAGATCGCGCCACTGCACTCCAGCCTGGGTGACAGAGCGAGACTCCATCTCAAAAAAGAAAAGAAAAGAAAATAGGAAAGGAGAGGAGAGGAGAGGAAACAGGAAAGGAGAGGACAGGAGAGGGGAGGGGAGGGGAAAGGAAGGGAGGGAGGGGACCCCTCCATTGGATGGCCAGCTTGTGATCAGAGCTTTTTTGAATTCTGACTGGCTGAATGTGTTGTGTCCAGTGGGCATGGGTACCTGTCCTTGAAACGTGTCCACTAAGCCCGGTTTGTCTCACTGCTAATGCAGTTAGGTCATTAACAAAAACTGCATATTTCACACTGTCCTGGAGCATATTGATGCCTTCGGGCAACTGTCTCTGACAAGGTTCAGTCCCATGGATTCTGCAGATGAAATGCTGCCCCAGGTGACATCTCTCTCCCCACCAAAATGTGCTGTGAAATCTAAAATAATTATTGGGGCTGTGGTATGGGGTTTGCAGCAAGTCTTACCTCACTACACTCTTCTCATTAAGGGTTCTTGGATGATTTAGTGAGGACTCATGTAGTTGTTTGTGTGGAAAAAATAGTTTAAGGATAAAAAGGCTCTTTTTTTCTGGGCCTATAATCCCAGCACTTTGGGAGGCTGAGGCAGGAGGGTTGTTTGACGTCAGGAGTTGGAGACCAGCCTGAGGAACATAGTGAGAGTCTGTCTCTACAAAAAAATAAAAATAAACGTAGAATGTAGCCAAGCGTGGTGACATAGCTACTTGGGGGGCTGAGGCAGGAGGACTGTTTGAAGCCAGAAGTTCAAGACCAGCCTCCTCAATATAGCAATATAGCAAGACCCCATCTCTAAGTAAAAATTTTACAAATTAGCTCAGTGTGGTGATTCATGCCTATTTTCCCAGCTACTTGAAAGACTGAGGCGGGAGGATCATTTGAGCCCAGGACTTTGAGGCTGCAGTGAGCTATGATCACATCATTGCATCATTGAGCTATGATCACATCATTGCATTTCAGCCTGGGCAACAGAGTGAGACCCCATCTCCTTAAAAAAAATAAAAAAGGCATTTTAAAAAACTTACATGATGGGGAGTCCAGAGGTGGTTAATGGCAATGGAAACAACTAATATTTATGAAGCAGTTACTATGTGTCATATTCTAAGTATTCTAAGTACTTTCACTTCTCTAATTTTCAAAACTGCGCTGGTATTATGCTCATTTCATAGATGAGGAAACAGAGGCCAAGAGAGATGAAGCTGCTTGCCCAAGGTCAGATAGGCGGGAAGTGGGGAGGTAGGATTTGAACCTAGACTGCCTGTCTCTGATACTACATCATCACACATTGTCTTTCTTTCCATTTCCTGGTTTTCTTTTCTCTGTGATGACTTAGTTTCAAAGAGGCCATCCCATATGATGGCAGAGATGCAGCCAGCAGCTCTACACCTCGTTCACAGTTAGCAGTTGCAAAGGAGGCACCAGGAGTTAGGAAACCTCTTTCCTTTTCTTTTCTTTTTCTTTTTTTTTGTTTTTGAGACAGAGTCTCACTCTATCACCCAGGCTGGAGTGCAGTGGTATGATCTTGACTCATTGCAACCTCCACCTCCCGGGTTCAAGTGATTCTCCTGTCTCAGTCTCCCAAGTAGCTGGGATTACAACTGTACACCAGGCCGGGCGTGGTGGCTCAAGCCTGTAATCCCAGCACTTTGGGAGGCCGAGACGGGTGGATCACGAGGTCAGGAGATCGAGACCATCCTGGCTAACACGGTGAAACCCCGTCTCTACTAAAAAATACAAAAAACTAGCCGGGCGAGGTGGCGGGCGCCTGTAGTCCCAGCTACTCGGGAGGCTGAGGCAGGAGAATGGTGTGAACCCGGGAGGCAGAGCTTGCAGTGAGCCGAGATCCGGTCACTGCACTCCAGCCCGGGCGACAGAGCAAGACTCCGTCTCAAAAAAAAAAAAAAAAAAAAACAAGTGTACACCAATGCACCCAGCTAATTTTTGTATTTTTTATAGAGATGGGGTTTCACCATGTTGGCCAGGCTGGTTTCGAACTCCCAGCCCCAAGCAATCCTCCTGCTTCAGCCTCCCAAAGTGCCGGGATTACAGACATAAGCCACTGCACCTGGCCTTCTTTGCCCTTTTAAGGAAGAAATTCCATGGAGAGGTGTGGCTGGATTGCCTTGGGGACATGCTTTTCCTTAATGGATCATGGTAGCCAGAGAGGTGGAATAATTCTGTGGAGGACTTTAACTGGCCAGGCATAACCCCTGGATAAAAGAGTAGGGAGGGAATGGGGTGGGTGTCTTAGCTACCTGAATTAGACCACAGGGACTGAGCATAGGAAAGAGATGTTTCTTCAAACACAAGCGTGGCAAACCAAGATCCTAAGTCTGCTACACCTACCAAGAGGCTAAACACACCCTTTTTGCCTTAAGAGAAAGCCTTTTAATACAGTCCATTCTCACACTGCTGATAAAGACATACCCGAGACTGGGTAATTTATAGAGAGGGTGAATGGACTCACAGTTCCACATGGCTGGGGAGGCCTCAAAATCATGGCAGAAGGCAAGAAGGAGCAAGTCACGTCTTCCATGGATGGCAGCAGGCAAAGACAGAATGAGAGCCAAGTGAAAGGGGTTTCCCCTTATAAAACCATCAGGTCTCATGAGACATATTCACTACCATGAGAACAGTATGGGGGGAAACTGCCCCCATGATTCAATTTTCTCCCACTGGCTCCCTCCCACAGCATGTGGGAATTATAGGAGCTACAATTCAAGATGAGATTTGGGTGGGGACACAGCCAAACCGTATTAGCATTCCCAGTTTCCAACCCCCTTGATCTTTTCCAGGTGATTGTCCAGCGGACCCTGGCTGCCAAGAACCTGTCCCATGCCAAAGGAGGTGCTCTGATGGCTGCATACCTGAAGGTGCTGCCCCTCTTCATAATGGTGTTCCCTGGGATGGTTAGCCGCATCCTCTTCCCAGGTGAGAACACAGCTAGGGGAAGAGGTCATCGGTATGTGAGTCTCAGACCATGTGAATTATTCTAAACATATTATTAGAAGCCTCAAGAGAATGTGACTACAGTCCTTTCTCTCTTTTTCTAAGACAGAGTCTCATTCTGTCACTCAGGTTGGAGTGCAGTGATGCAGTCATAGCTCACTGTAACCTTGAACTACTGGGCTCAAGCAATCCTCCCACCTCAGTCTCCTGTGTGGCTGTGTTATGCCCAGACCGTTTGTTCCCCAAAGATCACCAGAGTCCAGAGTCAAAGCCAAGCGGCAAGGATCTTTACTGCAAGTTCGAACTTGGTCCCTCCATTCCACAGCATACAAGAGGGCCCTGAACAATGCCAGTGCTTGCCTTTTATAGCCCGAGGTAGATAGGATAGCAAAGTTACAGAGGAACAAAGGAATTCTTTTGGTTACAGCATTACAATTGGTTTACATTTACATTTAGTAGTAGTTTTTTTTTTTTTATTATTGGTTCCCACGCTTTCAGTAAAACTACAAACGGCTGTGTCCTTAACGGAGATTTTCCAGGTGGTGTTTGTACTGGGCTTCAGGAAATTGAGAGATATGTGTTTGTACTGGGCCTGTTTGTGTTGAGAGATATATGGTGGGATGTGTTTTTACTGGGCCTGTTTGTGTTGAGCCCAGGGCTGAGGAATGTGCCTGATTTCTTTTCATCCCCCCTTTTCATAGGTACTTCTAGAGCCAATCTTGGGTCTTATAAGTCTGATTCTGTTTCAGTGTTTACAGGTTGATATTGGGCTCTGAGGACCATGAGCTGTACAGTGTCAAATCTCTCCCTGACAAATTGTAAAATTCTGTTAACAACACAAGGTCCTACGGTAAGCAGAAATAGTAGACTTAGCAGGGGTCCAAGGAAGGGCAATAACAGGGAAAACACAGAGGAATTCCACCATTGGTCTGCAGCTGAAGCAAACTGCTGTGTTTTTACTTCTGCGCTTAACTTGCGTAACTGTTGGACCCGGTCCTCTACAAGCCCTGATTCATTTATGTAGAAACAACAGTCTTCTTTTAGAAACATACATGTACCACCTTTTTCAGCAGTGAGTAGGTCTAGGGCCCTCCGGTTCTGCAAGGTTACCTGAGCTAGGGACGTGAGCTGCCGCTGAAGGGAGGCAAGGGACTCAGCCGACTCCTCCATAGCAACGGCAAATTGTTGGTACAACTTGTTGCTTTCTATGAGGGTGTGACCTAGGGCTCCCCCCGCCAGTCCGGCCGCCATGAGGGATGCGGTGAGGGAGATTCCCGCAATGAGGGGGAGAAATATGGCTCGTGCAGGTCTCGGTCTAGGGACTGGGTGAATAGCAGTACTAGTCCAGTTACTGGTGTACCCTAGGAACTCGCCAGCAGTTAGTAGAGTCAACCGGGGAACTGTGACAGGAAGGCACAGTAGGTTGGTAACAGACAGACTAGATAGGTTCTTAGATAATGTTCCATTACACCAGAAGAATATGCCCGGCGGAGCCCTTAGGGTGATATTAGGGGGCATTGCAGTGATGCTGCAGAGGCTGGAATTGGTTCCTGAGAAACAGTAGGGAAACTTCTCCTGACTGGGGTTTAGGTATAGGGGCACGTTAAGGATAGGAGCATATGAGAGGTTTCAGAGGTTGTTAGCTTGGGCAGAGGTAGAGGATCCCCATGGCAGAGGGACAGCGGTTAGCGGTGGACGCCCTAGAGTGGCACACAGAAAGCAGCCAGACAGGCTGTGAAGTCCTGTAAGGTTAGCAAGTTCTAGTCCTTCTTGTAATAATTTTAACCAGGAGAAAGGACGTAAGTCCTGTGTTAGTCTGTTTTCTTATCATTGGATATTTCTATGGACCAGGGGCAGTACCTGCACTAGGCCTCGCCACAGATAGAGGTGACTGCTAGGCCATGTGGAGGAGGGGGAGTAGTATACAGCCCCATGTTGAGGCGTGGTCCAGCGGGAGTTCCAGGGGTCTTTAACTATCCATGTATATGAAAAGTCTCCATCCTGTCTACGATGGAAGGCCCACTTAGGGTCTGTTTTTTCTCTCCCCAATAACGGGATCTATGGATGTTACAATAGTTATAAGGACAGCCGGCATTTTGGTGCCACCAATAGTGTTTACAATTGTATTTAGTCTGATCAAACTCAAAGCATATTATTGGTGTCATAGGTTTGGCTATTTGAAAACCAGTAAAATTTAGTAGAATTGGGCTGTTGCACCCTGAGGAGGGGCAATCAGCACTGGCCAATAATTTCCTGGGCTTATGAGGTTGCCCAGGGTGGGTTCGGTTTTCATAAAGCCAGAATCTCCAGACAAAGGGATTAAGAGCTGGTTTTGTGATTTCCCCGCGGCCACTAGGGCGACTAACGTTAGGGTTAGACTACCTAACTGCATGTTTGCAGTGAGCTATGCTGCCGGCGCAGGGTGAGTTTTAAGGGGTTGTTCTTAGCTCTGTCCACAGTCCACGTGTCCGGTGCTTCAGCCGCCACCGTGATTGGTCCCAGAAGGTCGGAGGTTGGGTCCACTGGCTTGACGTGGGTGTAGTGGATCCACGACGCGATGCCTTCTACCTTCAGGGCGGTGGGTGTGGTTAGGAGTACCTGGAGTGGTCCCTTCCACCTGGATTCTAGGGTCTCTTGTCGGTGTCGCTTGACCAGGACCCAGTCTCCCGGCTGGTACGGATGGGGTGTCAGCGGGGGACCGGTCTCATATAGTTCCTTCAGCTTGGGCCAGATTTCTTGATGAATTTTCTGCAAGGCTTGTAGGGAAAATAAGAGTTCAGAGACATTTTCTGTTTCAGACTTGAGCAGATCATCTTTTAGGCTGGGAACTAGGGGTGGGGGTCTGCCATACATGATTTCATAAGGGGTGAGGCCCAGTCTGTAAGGGGTATTACGGGCCCAGAACAGAGCGTAGGGGAGAAGGACCACCCAATTAGCGCCAGTCTCCATAGTCAATTTAGTTAAGGTCTCCTTTAAGGTCCGATTCATCCTCTCTACCTGTCCTGAACTCTGGGGCCTGTAAGCGCAATGTAGTTTCCAATTTGCCCCAAGGATGGAAGCCAAATCCTGACTTACCTTAGCGACGAAGGCCGGCCCATTATCTGACCCTATCTGGACGGGGACGCCATACCTGGGGAGGATATCTTCCAGGATTTTCTTTGCTACAACCTGAGCAGTTTCCCTTTTGGTGGGGAATGCTTCAGTCCACCCTGAAAAAGTATCTACAAAGACAAGTAAGTACCGATACCCGTATTTCCTGGCTTTATCTCAGTAAAATCTACTTCCCAGTAGATACCGGGCCTGGTTCCCCTGAGCCTTGTTCCCGTTGCAGCCTGGGATTGGGGGTAGGCGTTGTTAAGCTGGCAGACTTTGCAACTTGCCACGATGCTGCTGGCCGTCTTGGCTGTATGTCTGATTTTGAGTTTGGAGTGTCTGATCAGGTCTATCATCCGCCGGGCACCCAGGTGGATGGTTCGGTGGATGTGTTCTAACACTTGTTGTCCTAATTTTTCTGGTAGGATGGTTTGGTCATTAGTATCAGTCCACCACACCCATTCTGGATCTGTTTCAGGGGAAGTTTGTCAATCCACTGGAGATCTTGTTCTGAATAATCAGGGAGATATGGCAAGTCCTGGGGTCCCGGATCAGGGAGCTGGAGTGCAAGGAGCTGGCTGGGAGCCTTTGCCACACTCCTTGCAGTTTGGTCTGCCAGAAAGTTGCCTTGAGCAATTGGAGTGGTTGGTTTCTGATGCCCTGGGCAATGTACAGTAGCCAATTTTTCTGGTCTCCATAGGGCTGTTAACAGGGCTAGGATCTCTTGCTTGTTTTTTATCTCTTTTCCTTCAGCCGTTAGTAACCCTCGCTCCCTGTAAATGGCCCCATGTATGTGCGCCGTAGCAAAAGCATAGCGGCTGTCTGTGTATACTGTCAGTTTCTTCCCTGCCCCTAAGGTAAGAGCTTGGGTGAGCGCTATCAGTTCGGCCTTCTGGGCCGATGTTCCTGGGGGCAGGGGTTCCGCCCAAATTACCTCAGTCTCTGAAGTTACTGCCGCTCCAGTGTACCTCTGGCCTTGGTGTACGAAGCTGCTCCCATCAGTGAACCAGACTAGGTCAGCGTCCGGAAGTGGGCGGTCCTGCAGGTCCTCTCGAACTCCATGCACCTGAGCTAGTATCTTGGTGCAATCATGGAGCGGGGCGTCCAGGTCCAGGTTGGGCAGCAGCGAGGCAGGGTTTAAGGTTGTTGGGGGCAGGAAAGTTATCCTGAGGGGATTTAGTAGTAGTCCTTGGTAGTGGGTGAGCCGGGCGTTACTTATCCATCGATTAGGTGGCTGTTTGAGTACACCCTCAATGGCATGTGGGGTAACGACCCGTAATTCTTGACCCATGACAAGTTTATCAGCATCTTGTACCATCAGGGCCGTGGCCGCAATCATTCGGAGACAAGGGGGCCACCCGGCAGCCACTGGGTCTAATTTCTTTGACAGGTAGGCAACCGGCCTCCGCCAGGGGCCTAAGTTCTGAGTTATTACCGCCTTGGCGACACCCTTGCTCTTGTCCACGTATAAGTGGAAGGGCTTGGTGACATCAGGTAGTCCCAGTGCAGGCGCAGAGAGTAGGGCGGTTTTGATCTGTTGGAAAGCCGACTCGGCTTCTTCTGTCCAATTAAATGGCTGCTGCCCCCGTGTTGCCTGATACAAGGGTTTAGCCAGCTCTGCGAACCCAGGTATCCATAGTCTACAAAATCCCGCCGACCCCAGGAATTCCCTTACTTGTCGGGTGGATTTTGGCCTGGGGATCTGCAGAACAGTCTGCTTCCAGGCGTTTGTTAACCAGCGCTGCCCTCCTTTTAGCAGGTACCCCAGATATGTCACTTCTCATTTACAGATTTGAGCTTTCTTTGCCGAGGCTCGGTAGCCTAGATTCCCTAGAGCTTGTAAGAGACCCTTGGTCCCTTGAATACAAGCTTCTTGGGTCTCAGCAGCAATCAGGAGGTCATCAACATACTGTAGTAAGGTTATTTCAGGGTGTTTGCATCGGTACCCACCCAGGTCTTCATGAAGGGCCTCGTCGAACAGGGTAGGAGAGTTTTTGAATCCCTGCGGCAGTCTGGTCCATGTCAGTTGGACACTTATGCCCCTCTCAGGGTCAGTCCACTCGAAGGCGAAGAGCTTTTGGCTCTGAGGGGCTAAAGGCAAACTGAAGAAAGCATCTTTCAAATCTAAAACAGTGTACCATTGATGTTTAGGGTTTAGGGTACTCAGGAGGGTGTACGGGTTAGGCACGGTTGGGTGTATGTCCATAACCCTCTTATTGACTTCTCTCAAGTCTTGTACAGGTCTGTATTCTCCGCTATTAGGTTTTCGTACCGGCAACAATGGAGTATTCCAGGGCGAGTGACATGGGCAAAGGACCCCTTGGTCGAGGAGCTGGCGAATATGTGGTGCAATCCTTTCTTTGGCCTCTAGGGGCATCGGGTATTGGCGTACCCGCACGGGGTCTGTCCCAGGCTTAAGTTCAACAAACAAAGCAGGACGGTGTTTTGCTAGTCCAAGCCCCCCGTTTCTGCCCAAGCTCCTGGATATTGCTGGAGCCAGGTTGCTATGTCCTGGTCAGGGGCCGCTTGCTCCTGGTGGAGCCGGTACTCATCTTCTAGGGTTATAGTCAGGACGGACACGGGCTGATTGTGGGAGTTGGTCACGACGGGCCCCTCAGGGAGGAAATGGATCTGTGCTCCCATTTTAGTTAGCAGGTCTCTCCCTAGTAGGGGACAGGGGCTCTCAGGGATAACCAGGAAAGAATGGGTTACATTCCTGGCTCCAAGGTTTACTGTTCTTTGTGTTGTCCAGGGGTATTTCTTAACTCCTGTGGCCCCTTGCACCCACAAGGACTTGGAGGATAATTTTCCATTAGTTTTAACTAGGACCGAGTGCTGTGCTCCCATATTGACCAAGAACTGGACTGGGGACCCCTCCCCTTGTAAAGTTACCCTAGGTTCGGGGAGGGGGTCCGAACCCCGTCTTCCCTAGTCTTCATCTTGAGTGACTAGTACGGGTGTAGACCTAGGGGGTCCCTGTCCTCGTTGTTTCTTTTTGGGGCAGTCTCTTATCCAGTGACCAGCTTCCTTACAGTATGCACATTGGTCTTTGCTCAGATTATCATGTCTGGGGGACCGCCTAGGTTGGGTGTTCTCTGGCTGTAGATGCTCTTTCTGTACTACTGCTGCCAGGACCTTGGTCATTTTTTCAGTGGCCTTAAATTGCCTTTCCTCTGGAGTATCTCTGTTATTGTAAACCTGCTGGGCTATCTGAAGGAGGTCCTGAATCCGCTTTCCCTCCAAGTCTTCTAATTTCTGGAGTTTCTTTTTAATATCTGGCGCTGCCTGATTTACAAAAGACATTACAACAGCTGCCTGACTTCCTGGAGCCTCTGGGTCTATGGGGGTGTACTGTCTAAAAGCTTCCATTAATCTTTCTAAGTAGGTAGCTGGGTTTTCTGCCTTTCCCTGCAGAACGGAGTATACTTTAGCCAAATTAGTGGGCTTGCAAGCAGCTGCCCGGAGACCCGCCATTAGAGTCTGGCGATAAAGGTGTAGCCGTCCCCTACCTTCTGCCATGTTGTAGTCCCAGGCGGGCCTGGTCAGAGGAAAAGTAGCATTTATGAGGTCGGGGTTGGCAGTCGGTTGACCGTCGTCCCCCGGGACCAGCTTTCTAGCTTCTACCTGTATTCTCTCTCGCTCCTCTGTTGTGAACAAGATTCGGAGGAGCTGCTGACAATCATCCCAAGTGGGCTGGTGGGTGAACATGACACTATCCAGTAAAGCCATTAAATCTTTGGGGTTATCTGAAAACCGAGCACTCTGAGTCTTCCAGTTATACAGATCACTGGTGGAGAATGGCCAGTACTGGAGCCTGGGGATTCCCGTGTCATCTGGGGGTCCTATTTCTCGAAGGGGTAGAGCCACTGTGGAGTCAGGCAGCTGGGGGGGGCTAGCCCGCAAAGTGCGCTCTCGCGTCTGCCCCGCTGGCCCTTCAAAGTTACTTTCACTTTCCGCGGGTCCGGGTGTGCCGGCCGCCTCCCGTCCGCCTGCTCCTTCCCGCGCCCCAGCCCAGGGGGCTGGGGCCTGGGGCTCGGAGGGGGTTCTGTGGACAGTGGGTCCCCGCTATCAGGTAGAACAGGATGGGGGGGCAGTCGGTTGCTTGGATTTTAGCAGCCGAGCAACCAGCGCCTTACAGGGTTCAGGGGGAGCTAATTGGAAAGGGGACAGACAAGGAGGCGGGTTCTCAACAAGGTCCTGCCATATGAGGATATATGGGATTTGATCCAAGTGGCCCGCACGCCCAGGTAGGAAAATCTTGAACTTTAGTGATGACAGGAAGTCAGAACGCCCCTTCAGGTGGCCACCCCACATCAAAGGCAGGCCATTCGGAGCAGCACAGAGTAATTAGCCTTCCCCTCCTTATTTCCATACTAAGATCATGGCCCCTTGCCCTAACATCCTTGAAATTACTTGTAAGGAGAGATAGGGGAGTGCTCTGGGTATTACCCATCCTGTAATAATTTGTAGTCTCTTCCTGTAAAAGAATATGGGTTAGAATTCCTGTAAAGGAAATCTGGCGTATTCATAATATCTAGCCGCAAGTGCGCTCTGGAAGCCCGGGTCAGAATCAGTTCAGATAGAAATCTAGATCAGACGAGAGCCAGGGGACGTCTCCCGCCGGTCTCCGCTGACCGTCCTATAGCGCGTCTGCCAGGACTGCTGTCAGCCTCAGTTTCAGACCTCGCGAGTCAAGATACAGGTTCAGAACAGACACAGACAGACAAACAGAGACGAGCCAGCTCACCTATCAGCAGATCGATCCTGGTAGATCCGTTGACCAGGGGTCTGGTGGGCTTGGGGAATCCCAGACGGCCCCCAGATGTTATGCCCAGACTGTTTGTTCCCCAAAGAAGACCACCAGAGTCCAGAGTCAAAGCCAAGTGGCAAGGATCTTTACTGCAAGTTCGAACTTGGTCCCTCCATTCCACAGCATACAAGAGGGCCCTGAACAATGCCAGTGCTTGCCTTTTATAGCCCGAGGTAGATAGGATAGCAAAGTTACAGAGGAACAAAGGAATTCTTTTGGTTACAGCATTACAATTGGTTTACATTTACATTTAGTAGTAGTTTTTTTTTTTTTTTTTTAATTGATTCCCACGCTTTCAGTAAAACTACAAATGGCTGTGTCCTTAACGGAAATTTTCCAGGTGGTGTTTGTACTGGGCTTCAGGAAATTGAGAGATATGTGTTTGTACTGGGCCTGTTTGTGTTGAGAGATATATGGTGGGATGTGTTTGTACTGGGCCTGTTTGTGTTGAGCCCGGGGCTGAGGAATGTGCCTGATTTCTTTTCAGCTGGGGCTACAGGTATGCACCACGATGCCTGGCTAATTTTTTTTTTAAAAAATAGAGATGTGGTCTTGCTATGTTGCCCAGGCTGGTCTTGAACTCCTGGCCTCAAGCTATCCTCCTGCTTTGGCTTCTCAAAGTGCTGAGATTGCAGGTGTGAGCCAACACACCCAGTCCTTTTTTTTCTTTTATAGTTTTTTTTTTTTTTTTAAAGACAAGGTCTCACTTTGTCACCCAGGCTGGAGTACAGTGACATGATCATAGCTCACTGCAGCCTCAGACTCCTGGGCTGAAGGGATCCTTGGGAGCCTCAGCCTCCCAAGTAGCTGAGACTACAGGCATGCACTACCACACCTGGCTATTTTTTTAAGTTTTTGTAAAGACAAGGTCACACTATGTTACCCAGGCTGATCTCAAACTCCTGGCCTCGAGTGATCCTCCTGTCTTGACCTCCCTAAATTCTGGGATTACAGGCATGAGCCACGATGCCTGGCCATAGAGTCCTTTCCTAGTGATGAGACTGAGGCATCTCTATCTAGGCATCTAGTGACTCTATGCTGTTTCTCAGCATTGGTTCAATGGGCAGGTCCTATAGGTATCCCAGGCCAAATTGAGTGGAGACTCAACTGGGATCTTGCCTCAACTATATTTTGTTGAAACCACCAACTAGGCTAAGGTCTTGTGGTTCCAGAGCAGTTCTCTGAAGTCTCATGTGAAAGTTTCTCTCTTACTTTAGTGTTTGAGCTTAGTCATTGGGTTGGGTAACTTTGGCCCAGTGAAATCCTTTTTGGGGTACTTTTTTTTTTTTTTTTTTTTTGAGACAGAGTGTCACTCTGTTGCCAGGCTGGAGTGCAGTGGCGTGATCTTGGCTCACTGCAACCTTTGCCTCTTGGGTTCGAGTGACTCTCAAGCCTCAGCCTCCCAAGTAGTTGGGACTACAGGCATGCACCACCACGCCCGGCTAACTTTTGTATTTTTAGTAGAGATGGGATTTCACCATGTTGGCCAGGATGGTCTCGATTTCTTGACCTCATGATCCTCCCACTTCGGCCTCCCAAAGTGCTGGGATTACAGGCGTGAGCCACCGTGCCCGGCCTGGGGTACTTTTCTTTTTTTTTTTAGATGGGTCTCACTCTATATAATCACTGCAGTGCAGTGGCGTGATTACAGCTCACTGCAGCCTAGAGCTCCCAGGCTCAAGAAGTTCTCCCACCTCAGTCTCCTGAGTAGCTGGGACTACAGGCGCCCACCACCATGCCCAGCTAATTTTTGTAATTTTTGTAGCTATGAGGGTCTCACTATGTTGCCCAGGCTGGTCTTGAACTCCTGGGCTCAAGCAATCCACCCACCTCAGCCTCCCAAAGTGCTGGGATTACGGTGTGAGCCATTGTGCCCAGCCTGGTGTACTTTTCTTAACAAATCTCATGGGATATCGAGGCCTCTAGAGTATTTGCCTTAGTTTTTTTCTTAATGTGGTAAGGGAATAGGTTTATACCATGGGGATAAAAGATAGTGAGGAGGGGCGACGTGACCAGAAGACACTGTGGTGTCAGAAACTGGTGATCTATACAGAAGTTCACCAATGATGTTATTAAAGGGGATAGAAAGCAGAAAGTTTCCTCCCCTGTGCCTTATCCTACATGTTACACAGAAGCTAAGAAAGGGTAGGATGAAGTAGTTTGTGGTTGGCTCAGAAGCTTAGTCAAAATAATTTAGGACCTTTAAGAAGTAGGAGAAAAGAGTTGGGGAAGGCAAATGGGGGCACCGTCCATGGTGCTAGACCTTGAACTCTTGTGTTCCTCCAGCCCAGGTGGGATGAGGAACCCACAAATAGTCCCTAGTCCTGCTTCCAGGAAAGGGCAAAAGGCTTGGGAAAACCCAGAGGGAGTTAAGAACTGGGATCTGGGTTTTGCGGTGACTTGGAAAATATACAGCTGTTCAGCAAATCTTGACATAGAAACACAGAAACGGCTTCAAGCCAGGCGCAGTGGCTCACGCCTGTAATCCCAGCACTTTGGCAGGCTGAGGCAGGAGGATCTCTTGAGGCCAGGAGTTCAAGACCATCCTGGGTAACAATACCAGACCCCCTCCCTACCAAAAACAATTTTTTAAAATTAGCCAAGTGTGGTGGTGCCCACCTGTGGTTCCAGCTACTTGGGAAACTGAGGCAGGAGAATTGCTTGAGCCCAGGAGGTTGAGGCTGCAGTAAGCTATTATTATACCACTGCATTCTAGCCTGGACAACATAGCAAGACCCTATCTCTAAAAAAGAAAAGAAAAGAAAAGAATATGGCTTCAAACAACCCACATTCATTGTGCACTTGCTAAGGGCCAGTCCCTATGAAAAGAGTTTCAGAGTGTAGTGTGGCTATGAATATGGATTCTGATCTGGAAGGCCCAGACCTGAATTTGCTCTGCCGCTTATGAGGTGTTTGACCTTGCATAAGGCATTTAATGTCTCTTTGCTTCTGTTTCCTCACTTGTAAAATGGGGGCTATATTTTACAAGGCTTAAAGCAGCAGTTCCTGGTATACAGATGCACAGTAACCTCTACCCAAGTGTTTACTATTATTATTTTATACATGTATTACCTCATTTCTTCCTCAAAACAACTTTATATGGTTGGTACTATTATTCTTTTCATCTTACAGATGAGGAAATTGAAGCTTAGAGAAATTAATTCATTTGGCCAGGCATGATGGCTCACACCTATAATCCTAGAACTTTGGGAGGCCAAGGCAGGCAGATCACTTGAGCTCAGCAGTTTGAGACCAGCCTGGGCAACATGATGAAACCCCATATCTACAAAAAATATGAAAATTAGCCAGACATGGTGGCATGTGCTTATAGTCCCAGCAACTTGGGAGGCTGAGGTGGGAGGATCGCTTGAGCTGGGGAGGTCGAGGCTGCAGTGAGCCATGATCACTGCACTCCAGCCTGGGTGACAAAGTGAGACCTTGTTTCAAAAAAAAATCATTCATTCACTCATTTATTTATTCTTCCATGAATTCAACAAATATTTTGAGGCCAATTATCTTCCAAGTGTTATTCTAGAAGACTCCGGGGGCCCATAAGTGAACAAGACTACAGGATCCTTACTGTAGAGGGTCTTACATCCTAGTGGTGGAGGACAAAGACAGAAATAAGTAAATAAATAAGACCAGGTGCAGTGGCTCACACCTGTAATCCCAGCTCTTTGAGAGGCCAAGGCAGGAAGATTGCTTGAGCCCAAGAGTTTGAGACCAGCCTGGGTAACATGGCAAGACCCCATCTCTAGAAAAAAAAATACACACACACACACACACACACACACACACACAGTAGTCCCAGCTACTCAGGAGGCTGAAGTGGGAGAATCACTTGAGCCTGGGAGGTTGAGGCTGCAGTGAGCTGTGTTCGAGCCACTGCATTCCAGACTGGGTGACAAAGTGAGACTGTGTTTCAAAAAAGAGTAAAAAAATAAATAATTTTTGACTGTGCTAAATTCCAGGAGGAGGATGCACAAGGAGATATCAAAAAGAATGTCAGACCAGAGCTACTTCTGACAGGGTTTCCCGGGAAGTCCTTTCTGAGGAGGCAACAGTTGACCCATGCAATGGTTTGAAAATACACCATAGAGTCAATCAGATTAATAATGGATTGGATGTAAGGGTTAAGGGGGAAAAAAAAGGAATCTAGGATCACTCCTAAGCTAAATGCCTTTCTGGGAGTTATTGAGCTAGTGCCAGATGAGCCCAGATTTGAACCCAGATGTAGCTGACTCCAAAACTTGACTCTTACTCTTGCAAATTATATCTGAAGACCTGGATTGATATATGGAAGATCAATAACAAGACCTTGACCATCTGTCTTAACAGCCAATCAGCCAATCAATTTTTTTTTTTTTTTTTTTGAGACAGAGTTTTGCTCATGTTGCCCAGGCTGGAGTGCAATGGCACGATCTCCACTCACCCACTGCAACCTCCGCCTCCCGGGTTCAAGCGATTCTCCTGCCTCTGCCTCCTGAGTAGCTGGGATTACAGGCATGCACCACACCCCCGGTTAATTTCATATTTTTAGTAGACATGGGGTTTCTCCATGTTGATCAGGCTGGTCTCAAACTCTTGACCTCAGGTGATCCACCCACCTCTGCCTCCCAAAGTGTTGGAATTACAGGCGTGAGTCACCACATCCAGCCAACAGTCATTATTAGATGAGATACAACACCATGTTCCATGAACCTACGACTTTGTAATGTAGGAGATGAGTCTCGTACCCATGGAAAAATAACGTAAACTATAAATTGAAATACTCTATCATATGGTACAAGTGAGAGGTGCAAAATAAACTTTAGAGAGTAAGGTGAGTTAGAGAGAGTGAGGTGGGCATGGTGTATTTGAAGTCCCTCTCCCTTCTCTGGAGGCCCAGACCAGTGCTATTCAAAGTGTGGTCCCCAGTCCAGCAGTGGCTCCTGAGAACTTGTTAGAAGCGCCAACTTTCAGTCCCCATTCAAAACCTTCTGAATCAGAATCCCTGGAGGAACATCTGTTTTGTTTTGTTTTTTTCTCTTATTATTTTTAACTTTTAATGTTTTTAACTAATTATTTTAATATAAATTGTACATACTTACAAGGTACAGTGTGATATTTTGATACATTATACAATGTGTAATGACCACATCAGTGTAATTAGCTTATCTATCACCTCAAATATTTATCATTTCTTCGTGTTGGGGGCAATCAAAATCTACTCTCAACTATTTGAAAATGTACAATAAATTGTTGTGAATTATAGTCACCCTATAGTGCTATAGAACACTAAACACTATTCCTCTTTTCTAGCTGTACTTTTCTATCCATTGACCAACTTTTGGCTACCCTCCTCCCCACTACCCTTTCCAGCCTCTAGAAACCACTATCCTTCTGTCTACTTCCATGAGCTCAACTTTTTAAGCTTCCACATATGAGTGACAGTATGCAGTATTTATCTTTCTGTGCCTGGCTTATTTCACTTAACATAATATTCTCCAAGTTCATCCATGTTGCCATGAATGAACATGAAAAAGAATTTCATTCTTTTTTATGGCTAAATAGTAGTCCACTGTATTATATGTACCACATTTTCTTTACCCATTCATCTGTTGACAGACACTTAGGTTGATTCCATATGTTGGTTATTGTGAATAGCATTGCAATAAATGGGGTACAGGTATCCATTTGCTATATTGATTACAATTGCTTTGGATATGTATTAGTTCATTTTCCCACTGCTATAAAGATATTACCTGAGACTGGGTAATTCATAAAGGAAAGACGTTTAATGATGATTCACAGTTGCACCTGGTTGGAGAGGCCTCAGGAAACATACAGTCATGGTGGAAGGCAAACGGGAAGCAAGGACCTTCTTCACATGGCGGCAGGAGAGAGAAGTCCAAGCTCAGAAAATGACAGATGTTTATAAAACCATCAGATCTATAAGAACTCACTCACTATCATGAGTACACATGGAGGAATCGCCCCCATGATCCAATCACCTCCCTCCCTCGACATGTGAGGATTACAGTTCCCTCCCTTGACATGTAGAGATCACAATTTGAGATAAGATTTGGGTGGGGACACAGAGCCAAACTATATCAGGATATATGCCCAGTAGCAAAATTGCTGGATCGTATGGTAGTTCTTAGTTTTTTGAGGAATCTCCATACAGTTTTCCATACTAGCTGTAGTAATTTACATCTCCACCAACAATGTGTAACAGTTCCCCCTCTTCTTCACATCTTCACCAGCATTTATTATGTTTTGTCTTTTTGATGATCCCTGTTCTAACTAGGGTGGGATGATATCTCATGAGGTTTTGATTTGCATTTCCTTGATGATTAGTGATGTTAACCACTTTTTCATATGTCTGTGCCAGCCACCTGTTTTTTAACAAGTCCACTAGAAGGCTGAGAACCCCAGGTCTAAAGTGCCAGTTTCAGGACAAAGCACTCGGCCTCCCTATTTGCACTTCTGTCTCCACCATGACTCCACCAGCTCCCTCCTAAACCTTCAACTGAGTCCACAGCTGCATAAAAGTATTTTCTGATCCTGAGTTCTTGTGAGCCTGGAAAAAAACCCTCTTCCGCTAAACCCATCTGAGAAATGGCACATATTTTTTTTTTTTATTTTTTCATTAAACTTTAAGTTCTGGGATACATGTGCAGAACGTGCAGGTTTGTTACATAGGTATACATGTGCCATGGTGGTTTGCTGCACCCATCAACCTGTCACCTAGGTTTTAAGCTCCACATGCATTAGGTATTTGTCCTAATGCTCTCCCTCCCCTTCCTCCCAAGCCCCAGACAGACCCCAGTGTGCGATATTCCCCTCCCTGTGTCCATGTGTTCTCATTGTTTAACTCCCACTTATGAGTGAGAACATGTGGTGTTTGGTTTTCTGTTCCTGTGTTAGTTTGCTGGGAATGATGGTTTCCAGCTTCATCCATGAGAAATGGCACATATTTTTAAAGAAACTATATGGAAATTAAGAGAGAAGCAAAACAACCCTCCAAATACAATCCCAGCACTTTGGAAAGCCAAGGCGGGAGGAATGCTTGAGGCCAGGAGGTCGAGGCCAGCCTGGGCAACGTGATAAAACCCCGTCTCTACTAAAAATACAAACCCCCCCCCCAAAAAAAAAAACCTGGGTGTGGTGGCACACCTGTAATATCAGCTACAGGCTGGGAGGCTGAGGCAGGAGAATCGCTTGAACCCAGAGGTGGAAGTTGCAGTGAGCCGAGACTGTGCGACTACACTCCAGTCTGGGTAACAGTGAGACTCCGTCTCAAGAAAAAATAAAAATAAAAATAAAAAATTAATTTTAAAAAAGAAAAAGAAATTAGCTGGGTGTGATGGTGCCTGCCTGTAATTCCAGCTACTCGGGAGGCTGAAGCCTGGGAGGCTGGGGTTGCAGTGAGCCAAGATCGCACCACTGAACTCCAGCCTGGGTGACAGAGCAAGACCCTGTCTCAAAAACACACGCACACACCCACACCCACACCCCCCCCCCCCCCCACACACACACACAGAGTTTAGAAATGCGGTATTTACAAAGCCAATCTTCTCTACCTGAGCTTTGAAATAAACCAAGGGTTTGTCTCCTGGCCATAATACTTACTAGCAATATAATCTGGAGAAACTAACCTCTGGGCCTCAGTTTATCTGTCTTTGAAATAGGAGTAATAACAGTATCTTCCCCATAGAGTTGTAAAAATTAAATGAGGTATATGTACAAAGCTTGCTGAAGCTCCTGAGTCATAGTAAACCTTCAGTTAATGTTGGGTTTGCGGAAGAAGAAGGTTTTGTGCTATGTTTGGATTTAACTGGGCTAGAGGCATCTTATTTCAGGCATCAGAGGGTGTGAAGCATTCTGACAAGAGAATCTACTCCATATAGGAAATGATTCATTAGCCCAGGACAGGTGAGCAGCTGTTACTGAACAGTGAGTTAATGATCATGGGAAGATCACTTGAGGTCAGGAGTTTGAGACCAGCCTGGCCAACATTGCAAAAACCCATCTCTACTGAAAACACAAAAATTAGCCGGGCGTGGTGGTGGGTGCCTGTAATCCCAGCTTCTCAGGAGGCTGAGGCAGGAGAATCACTTGAACCTGGCAAGCGGAGGTTGCAGTGAGCTGAGATCGTGCCACTGCACTCCAGCCTGGGCGACACAGCAAGAGGCTCCGTCTCAAAAAAAAAAAAAAAAGACATTATTGTAAGACTGGCCACTAGCCACTAGGTGTCCCAGCTTCATCTGGGTTATGATAACAATAGCTGAAGTTTTTCCAGCACTTCCTATAAAGTCATGTTATTATCCTAGTTTTACAAACAGGGCAACTCGTCTGAGAAAGCATAAGTAACAAGGTCACAGCTTATAAAAGTCTAGACTCTCTTTTATCTCATTGAGCTATAAACTTCCATATGATAAGCCTGTGTCCGGCCCCATGTTGCCTGGGCCTGGGGCTCTGCGGGCCTGACTGCTCACCTCTGGGCCTGTGTTTCCTCCGTAGATCAAGTGGCTTGTGCAGATCCAGAGATCTGCCGGAAGATCTGCAGCAATCCCTCGGGCTGTTCTGACATCGCGTATCCCAAACTCGTGCTGGAACTCCTGCCCACAGGTAAAGTCCCTTCACCCCTGAATCAAGTCCCCTGGAGCACCCAGAAAGGAGATCACTGGATGGGCTCTGATCCAAGGCAGGGTCAAGAAGGGAGGGCTGGAGGGAGGAACAGGCCCTAGGCTCCCCATGAAAGGCTGAGTCCTGCAGGAAGCTCTGCCCCGCCGTCCTCCCTGAGGTTCTGCCTCCTCCAGTTGAGCCCACTGGGATCGGCTGCTTTGGCAGAAAAGGGCCGAGGCCCATGACCTCCCTTCCGCCCCCAGGGCTCCGTGGGCTGATGATGGCTGTGATGGTGGCGGCTCTCATGTCCTCCCTCACCTCCATCTTTAACAGTGCCAGCACCATCTTCACCATGGACCTCTGGAATCACCTCCGGCCTCGGGCATCTGAGAAGGAGCTCATGATTGTAGGCAGGTAAGTCCCTACTGGGTGGGGCTGGGGCAGGGGGAAGAGAGAGCTGAGCCCACCCCGAGGCAAAGTCCAGGTCCGGCCGGCAACGTATCCAGGCTGAAGAGCGTTAGGACTCCATGTGCAACACACTGGTTCATTCAGGAGATGCTCGACGAGCACCTACTGTGTACCAGGCACAGGGCACATAACCATGAAAGGGCTCAGTTCTTGCCTTCATGGAGCTAGGGAAGGAAGAGAATAAGCAAAGAATTATAACCCAGCTGGGCTCGGTGGCTCACACCTGTAATCACAGCACTTTGGGAGGCCAGGCCGGTGGATCACTTGAGGTCAGGTGTTCAAGACCAGGCTGGCCAACATGGTGACACCCCATCTCTACTAAAAATACACAAATTAGCTGTGGTGGCGTGTGCCTGTAGTCCCAGCTACTCAGGAGGCTGAGGCAGGAGAATCATTTGAACCCAGGAGGCGGAGGTTGCAGTGAGCCAAGATGGCACACTGCACTCTAGCCTGGGTGACAGAGTGAGACTCTGTCTCAAAATAATAAAATAAGCTGGGAGCGTTGGCATGTGTCTGTAATCCCAGTTACTTGGGAGGCTGAGGCAGGAGGATCACTTGAGCCCAGGAGTTGGAGGCTGCAGTAAGCTATGCTCTCACCACTGCATCCCAGCCTTGGCAAGAGAACAAGACCCTATTTAAAAAAAGAGAGAGAGAAAGAGGAGTAAATGTTCAGGGAAGTTGATGCTAATTTGTGCCTCTCGCCGCTGGCACCAGGGTGTTTGTGCTGCTGCTGGTCCTGGTCTCCATCCTATGGATCCCTGTGGTCCAGGCCAGCCAGGGTGGCCAGCTCTTCATCTACATCCAGTCCATCAGCTCCTACCTGCAGCCGCCCGTGGCGGTGGTCTTCATCATGGGATGTTTCTGGAAGAGGACCAATGAAAAGGTAGCTCTGGACTGCTTCCACTAGGCCAGAACCAAGTGTTGCCCCTTGAGGACTGGGATAGGATGGGAGGGGAGGGCACTGGAGGGAGATACAGGCTGGACTTCGGTGTTGAGAGGGAGGGTGAGTTTCATGGTGGAAGATACACAGAGGGTGTTTATCTGACCTTTGCAAAAAAGCAATGAGAGGGCTGCTGCGATGGCTCACACCTGTAATCCTATCACTCTGGGAGGCTGAGGTGGGTGGATCACTCAAGGTTGGGAGTTCGAGACCAGCGTGGCCAACATGGCGAAACCCCACCTCTACACAAAATACAAAAATGAGCCCGGTGTGGTGGTGGGTGTCTGTAATCCCAGCTACTCAGATGCTGAGGCAGGAGAATCACTGGAACCTGGGAGACAGGTTGCAGTGAGCTGAGACTGTACCACTGCACTCCAGCCTGGGTGAAAGAGTGAGACTCTGTCTCTCAAAAAAAAAAAAAAAAAAAAAAAGTCAGTGAGAGGTTCTCATCAAAAGTATCTTGATGCATTTTTTGTTATTGAACAGGGAAGCTAAATTAAGAGGGTGTTAGTAATCTATTAGTAGTCGATTCATTATAAAAAGATAAATGGTTCAGTATTGCAGAACCTTTCCAAATTGCTGACCCATGCGTGCAGTGACCACCACAAGAAAGACAAGCCCTGGAGATGGCTTCTCGAGGTTCCTGGAGGCCAGAGCCCTTGGCGTCTCTAAGACGATCTTGCTCTGATGTTGCAGGGTGCCTTCTGGGGCCTGATCTTGGGCCTGCTCCTGGGCTTGGTTAGGCTGGTCCTGGACTTTATTTACGTGCAGCCACGGTGTGACCAGCCAGATGAGCGCCCGGTCCTGGTGAAGAGCATCCACTACCTCTACTTCTCCATGATCCTGTCCACAGTCACCCTCATCACTGTCTCCACCGTGAGCTGGTTCACAGAGCCGCCCTCCAAGGAGATGGTACGTTCGGGCTGATGGCTAGATCCATTGAGACTTTTTGTTGGAAGTGACAGAAAACGGACCCACACTGCCTTAAGCAAAGGAGACTGATTGTCCAAAAAGCTGAAAAGTCCAGGGTTGGGGTTCAGGGGCAGGATTATTCAGGACTTTGAAAAGGTCATCAGAATCCATCTGCACTTCTGCTTTGATTCTTACGTCCCATATGGAGCCCAGTACCTTCTAGAGAGATATCCTCTTTTACTATCATTAAGTAAACATAAGGCTGGGGTGCGGTGGCTCATTCCTGTAATCCCAGCACTTCAGGAAGCTGAGGTGGGAGGATCACTTGAGGCCAGGAGTTCGAGACCAGCCTGGGCAACATAGTGAGAGCCCATCTCTTTAAAAAATGAAAAAATTAGCAGGGCGTGATGGCTCATGCCTGTAATCCCAGCTACTAGGGAGGCTGAGGTGGGACGACTGCTTCAGCCCAGGAGTTTAAGGCTGCAGTGAGCTATGTCCATGCCACCGCACTCCCACCTGGGTGACAGAACAAGAGCCTGTCTTAAAAAAAAAAAAAAAAAAAAGGTAAAAATAAGCATAAGTATTTCTGTCCCAGAATTTCTAGAGAAGTTCTGGATTCCCATTGATGGAGTCAGCTCAGGACACATGCTCATCCGTGAACCCAGAAGCAGTCCAAAGTGGTGAAGGCCATCCTGTGGCTCTGCGGAATTCAATCCCCGTGGCCAGAGAAATGGATGAGCTGAAATGACCAATTCTGGGGTCCCACAATACTCTAGGGTGAAGGTTAAGCTCTGAGGATTAGAATGAGGGATAATCACATCCCAGCAACATGGGGATGGGGTTTATCGGAGAAAGACGTGGGAATGAGCGGGGGAATTGTGCGCTGATGCTGAAGAGCGAAGGGACGTGACGCTTGTTGGAGGATGGGGTGGGAGGGTGGGGCTGGGAGCAGATTCAGACACAAAGGCTGAGTGTGGGGTTGGGTGGAGAGTGTGAGAAAAGGATGGAAAACCCCGGCCCCACCTCCACCACAAATCTCATCATTCATTCCTGCTCCTTAGGTCAGCCACCTGACCTGGTTAACTCGTCATGACCCCGTGGTCCAGAAGGAACCAGCGCTACCAGCAGCTCCCTTGTCTCTTGCCCTCTCTCAGAACGGGATGCCAGAGGCCAGCAGCAGCAGCAGAGTCCAGTTCGAGATGGTCCAAGAAAACATGTCTAAAACCCACAGCTGTGAGTAGCCTCGCTCCTCAATTACAGCAAGAAGCATTACGTGTTAAGGGGATTTTTTTTTTTTTTTTTCCTATCAAATTACAAGCCAGGAAAGTGGGCAGACTTGGAGTTTTAGCATCCTCTGGCTCCAGTGTCTGATCTGTCCCCACGCTCTGGCCATGGGAAAGGAGTTTTTAGTAACTTTCAACGGAAGCTTCCTACGGGCACTCAGAGTAAACAAACACTTGTTGAGTGCCTATGAAGACACGGTTCACTTCATCCTCATGCTCCACACATGGGCAGGCAGGAACACGACGTGCCTTCTCTCAGTGCTTCTAAACTGGCGGCTTGCAGACATATTTTGGCTTGGCCCACCTACAGTTTCAATAAAATGTGAGTTAACGTTTAAAAATGGAGAGATTTCGGCTGGGTGCCGTGGCTCAAGCCTGTAATCCCAGCACTTTGGAAGGCCAAGGCGGGTGGATCACTTGAAGTCAGGAGTTCGAGACCAGCCTGGCCAACATGGTGAAACCCCACCTCTACTAAAAATACAAAAATTAGCCGGGCATGGTAGCGCATGCCTATAGTTCCAGCTACATGGCAGGCTGAGGCAGGAGAATCACTTGAACCTGGGAGGTGGATGTTGCAGTGAGCCGAGATCGCGCCACTGCACTCCAGCCTGGGTGACAGAGTGAGACTCTGTCTAAAAAAAAAAAAAAAAAAAAATTGGGAGATTTCAGCCAGGCCTGGTGGTTCATGCCTGTAATCCCAGCACTTGAACACACCTGGTGAGTGTCCCCGTCTCGCCTCTCTGGGAGACACAGACCACCTCTACAGTCTTCCTTTGCTGGGTTCTTTCTAGGTGACATGACCCCGAAGCAGTCCAAAGTGGTGAAGGCCATCCTGTGGCTCTGTGGAATACAGGACAAGGGCAAGGAAGAGCTCCCGGCCAGAGCAGAACCCATCATAGTTTCCCTGGAAGAAAAGCCCTTGGTGAAGACCCTCCTGGACGTCAACCTTATTTTCTGCGTGACCTGCGCCATCTTTATCTGGGGCTACTTTGCTTAGTGTGGGGTGAACCCGGGGGTTCAAAGGCTGTTTCTCTTCAATGCTCCATTTTTTTAATGAAAGAAAAAATAATAAAGCTTTTGTTTGTTTACCACAAGGCTTCCAAGTGTTTATAGATCATTTTCAACATGACACTTAGTTCTTTTCTTTTTTCTTTTTTTTTTGAGACAGTGTCTCGCTCTGTCACCCAGGCTAGAGTGCAGTGGCATGGTCATAGTTCACTGCAACCTCAAACTCCTGGGCTCAAGTGATCCTCCCTCCTCAGCCTCCCAAGTTTCTAGGACTACAGGTACATACCACCATGCCTACCTAATTTTTTCTTTTTTTAAAGAGATGTGGTCTATGTTGCCCAGGCTGATCCTGAACTCCTGGCCTCAAGTGATCCCCCCACCTCAGCCTCCCAAAGTACTAGGATTATTGGCATGAGCCACCACGCCCAGCCTCTTTTCTTCTTGAAAATAATGAAGGTTAGAAGATGGAGAGAAGAGAGACAGGTAAAAGCTTCCTTTCGCAAAAGACAGTTATTCATTCTTCTTATCCATTGTGTAACATCAATACCCAAATTCAAAGGGATAAAGAAGCAAAGGGACTCACAGGACCTTTTAGCATTCGAACTTGCCCAGCTCATCTTCACAGTGCGAAGAATGGGACCTGCATTCTATCTCTTGCCTTCCACTATGGCTGGCTTTGGGTGAAGGTCCCCAAGAGTTTTCTCACTGTGATACTTCCTCCATTTCTTGGAAATAGATCCGAGTTGGTACTCTGAAATCTTGTGCTATAAGAAAATCAGGGAATTGTGTCACTTCTCAAGTTCTGGCTTAGACTGCTTTGTTTCTGAGACAGGGTCTCACTCTGTCACCCAGGCTGGACTGTAGTGGCGCCCTGACGGCTCACTGCAGTCTTGACTTCCTGGGCTCATGTGATGCTCCTACCTCAGCCTCCTGAGTAGTTGGGACTATAGCCATGCACCACCACGTCTGGCTAACTTTTAAAATTTATTTGCAGAGACATGGGGGGCTGCTTTCTCCTATGTTGCCTGAGCTGGTCTCAAAACTCCTGGGCTCAAGCAATCCTCTTGCCTTGGCCTCCCAAAGTGCTGGGATTACAGGCATGAGCCACGCACCCAGCCTTAGACTGTTTCTTTGCTTACTTCCCCAGGATGATGCTTCCCTAAAAAGCAGCAGCCGGGTGGATGGGCATCTCAATGAACTTCCCTACCAAAGGCCAGTAAGCCTTTGACCTGCAGGGCAGTGGCCTCCTGTTCTGGGTGGAGCCAGCCTCCTCAGCTTTCCCGCTTTGGGCCCGATGGAGTCTGATGGAATGACCCATTAGGGCTGCGTTTGCCACGTGCAGAGCTAAGAGCAGGCAGGGCCAACGGAGTGAGCCCTGAGACCATCTCTGGAGTAGCCCAGGGCCATGAACCATCCAGGTCTGGGATAAGGTCGGGTGGTGGGATGGACTAGAGCCTCTTCCTGGCCTGACAGAGCTGGAAAACAGAGGAGTCTCTCGGGAGACCCTAATTTCCAGGCCAGAGGAAAATAAACAGGACCCCCCGGGGCTGAGGAGCTACTCACCCACTTAATCCTCCACTGATGTCTTTCCGGTTCCTACTTGATGCCAACAGCTGGGACTGGCCTGGTGCACAGGCAAATGTATTGGCCCAGTCCCCACTCTGTTCAGAAGGCCCAGCTGTCTACACGAATCCAAACAGCAGCGGTGGGCTGGACAAACGGCACCCCCAGCCGTCCTGGGAAAGGGTATGGGTGGGGAACTGGCTGTTAACACGCCTCTAGGCAGGAGCTTGGGATGGTTCTGGAGCAAGTAGGCTCAAGGAGCAGTCTTCACCGAGGAGGCTGAGCTTCTGCCTCCAAGGCCCAAAGGAGGGGAGTGGGCGGCATAGGGGGCTTCCACTACAGTCCTGAGCTCCCCATCCAAGCCTGCCCTTCACACCGAGACCTCTGTTGCCTCTGGCTGGGGTCAACAGTATGTTTCAGCAGGAACACATTGAGCTGTCACTATGACAGCTCGGGCCACCCCCATCTCTGCCTGGCCTCCTGACTGGCCTTCGCACATCCAGTCTTCCCCCTTCTCCAGCCACTGGCAGGGTAGGCAACTCGGATCAAGCCAATCCTCTGCTTGGAATCCTTCAGTGACCTTCCCACACTCAGGATGAAGTCTGCAATCCTTTGCATTCCTTTTTTCTTTATTTTGTTTTTGTTTTTGGACAGGGTCTCTCTCTGTTGCCCAGGCTGGAATGCAGGGTGCGACCATGGCTCAACGCAGCCTCCAACTCCCAGGCTCAGGTGATCCTCCCACCTCAGTCTCCTGGGTATCTGGGACTAGAGGTACACACCACCACGCCTGGCAATTTTGTTGTTGCTGTATTTTGTGGAGAGGGCATTTTGCCATATTGCCCAGGCTGGTCTCCAACTCCTGGGCTAATGTGATCCACCTGCCTTGGCCTCCCAAAGTGCTGGGATTACAGGTGTGAGCCCCCAATATGGCCTTTTTTTGTTTGTTTGTTTACAGACAGGCTCTTGCACTTTGTCACCCAGGCTGGAGTGCATTGGCATGATCATGGCTCACTGGAGCTTTCAACTCCTGCCTCAGCCTCTTGAGTAGCTGGAACTACAGGCATTTGGCCACCATACCTGGCTAATTTTAATTTTTTTTTTTTTTGTAGATGGGGTCTTACTATGTTGCCCTGGCTGGTCTCAAACTCCTGGCTTCAAGCAATCTGCCCACCTCAATGTCTCAAAGTGCTGGGATTAAGGCGTGAGCCACTGTGCCCAGCCAGCTGAGAGATTTTAAACGTTCTCACCACAAAAAATAAATAATGGAGGTGATGGATATGTTAATTAGCTTGATTTAACCATTCTGCAATGTATACATATACAAAAACATGTCGTATACCATAACTTTTATCAATTTAAAAAAACAGTGCAGTGCAAATACAATTTACAGATGTGCATAGAAACTGAATTCAGGCCAGGTGCAGTGGCTCACGTCTGTAATCCCAGCACTTCAGGAGGCCAAAGTGAATAGATCACCTGAGGTCAGGAGTTCAAGACCAGCCTGGCCAACATATCAAAACTTCACCTCCACTAAAAACACAAAAATTAGCTGACCATGGTGGTGGGTGCCTGTAGTCCCAGCTACTTGGGAGGCTGAGGCAGGAGAATGGCTTGAACCTGGGAGGCGGGGGTAGCAGTGAGCCGTGATCATGCTACTGCACTCCATCCTGGGCAACAGATCAAGATTCCATCTTAAACAAATAGAATGACAATTAAAAACCCCAAATTCAAACCCAAGTAGAAAGAGTGAAAATAGAACCCTGATGTTTTTTGTTAGGTTGGGGGAGGTTCTTCCTTGTATCAAATATCCCCCTCCCGACATGTCATTTATGATGATGTTTCATGTGTGAAGCACAGACCCTAAGGTGACCCTCAATAATCCCTACTTCCTGGGAAGTGGATCCTTCCCCAGTCCAGCCTCAAGATAAGACCCCAGCCCTGGCTGCTGCCTTGACTGCAGCAGATGAAAACCCTGGACAGAGGACCCAGAGAAGCCGTGCCTGGAGTCCTGACCCACAAGGGCTATGAGAAAATGAACGTGTTGTTGTAAGCTGCTAAGTATGTGGCCATCTGTCATGCTGCACTGGATAACTGACACAAGGGGCATGGTGTGTGAACGCATGTATGGATGTAAAGGAGGGGTTGGCTGGAGAGGGTGTGGGAGGAAGACAGTTGCCTGCACAGCTGTGTGGGGTCTACACAGCCACGTACCTCCTTTGGAGGGAATCAGGTAGAAGTCATTTGGTTGTCAGTAAGAGAAACAAACCCAAAGAGGAACGCTTATGCCAAAAACAATCAAGCACTTTATCGTGAGCATTCAAAGGCAAGAAATGCAGAATGGCTTCAGGGACACGAACCGGGAGCTGGGAGGGTTTTAAACACCAAGCCCTGTACTCTCTCCCTCTCATCTTTTGTCTCTGCCTCTCTGCATATCTGCTGACTTCTCCCTCTGCAGGCAGGTTTTCTCTACTACACAGAATCCACGGTGGTGGCAGGAGGGCACCCACAGCTCCGTGCCGGGAGACAGGGATCCTGCCTGCTGGGGAAGAGACTCAGGGCCCACGCCTGTGTGAACCCATGTGGGACAGGGTGGGGATGGCCACATGTGCAGCCTGCTGTGGGCAGTGGGGAAACTAAGGGAGTCCTTGACTTGCTCCCCCACTCCCGTAGCTGGCAGCTCAAGTGGTCTTGGTCACTTCTTGCCTTTAGCAGCACCAGACACTGTGGCTTCGCCACACCAGCACATCTCCTCCTCTCTAGCTCCACCGATGAGATACGAGAAAAGTGCAAGCCCTTGGCTGAGAAGCATCCCTATGAGTGAGGTGCTTGCTGCCCAGTCTGATGCAAAACCCTGAGACTGTGGGTCCCAGAGGCCAGAGGCGCCGGAATATGGTGGGGAAATGGTGGGAGGAGACCTCAGGGAGAAACCAAGAGAGTTTGTCTTAAGACCTTCAAATAAGAGCACTTGCGGGACTCACCGGGCTTGGGAGAGCACTGAGAACTGCAGCCCCAACAGAGGAACAGGAGTTGGTCCACGGAGCTCCCAGAGAACCAGGGCCATCACAACGGTCCAGGATGGGGTCACTCCTACGGCATCTGAATTTTTTTTTAGAAGAGATGGTGCAGGTGGGGGAGCAGGGATAGGAAGTCTGAGCGCAAGGGCCTCTTCCTATAAGAAACTACTGTGTAGAGAAGGGAAGGAAACAATCTGAAGGGCAGATGGCCAGCGCCCTTCTGGACGGCCAGAAATGGCCACTATGGGTTCCGATTCTCTACCTCTCTGACGGGGGGCAGGCTGGAAACAGTGTAC
This sequence comes from Chlorocebus sabaeus, assembly GCF_047675955.1. Taxonomy (NCBI): domain Eukaryota; kingdom Metazoa; phylum Chordata; class Mammalia; order Primates; family Cercopithecidae; genus Chlorocebus; species Chlorocebus sabaeus. The sequence goes on from NC_132908.1 coordinate 22,846,308, forward strand.
CATGTGCAGTGCCAATGCAGCACAATGCCCCCAGCAGAGGGAATCCCAGGTCACAGGAATGGCAAAGAAAGAGGATCCAGGTGCCTCTCCTGGCCCTGCCAGTGGGATGCTGAGCCATGTACCTCATACTAGACAGTTCTGTTTGGTCCTTTTTTTTTTTTTTTTTGAGACAGAGTCTCACTGTGTTGCCCAGGCTGGAGTGCACTGGTGTGATCTCAGCTCACTGTAGCCTCTGTCTCCCAGGTTCAAATGATTCTCCTGTCTCAGCCTCCTAAGTAGCTGGAATTACTGGCGTCCGCCACAGTGCCAAGTTAATTTTTTGTATCTTTAGTAGAGATGGGGTTTCACCATGTTGACCAGGCTGGTCTCGAACTCCTGACATCAAGTGATCCTCCCGCCTCGGCCTCCCAAAGGGTAGTCTTTACCTTTGACACATACACAGAGTCAAATGATTTTGATTGTTTTGAAGTTTGCAGCTGTCAGGGTAGGAAGACTGCTGCAAACAACAGGAGAGTAAAAACTGAATGAGGCTCTTAAAATAATGAGGGTTTCCTGTATTTCAGAATCAGCAATGACAAACACATGCTACATTCTGGGCAGGATGTCAGCATGGATATTCCTCGTCCCCAGGTGCCAACAGCATCTCCTTGACAAGCGTCTACATCCCTGCTTCCTCTGCAGGACAAGTTCAGGCATCATGATGGGAGCATCTCCAAGGCTCCATGGAGACACCTGACCGTGGACAGCCAGGCTCCTGGAGAAGGTGCTCAACGTGGAGCATCGGCCTACACAGAGGCTTCACTTTCTCTGCAGGGTTTGTTCTGTGGCTAACGGAGGGTACAGAAAATTAACAACACACGGGTAGCACAGGGGAGGAGTGAGCCCTAAGGCGATGAACATTCAAGATATGGCGGCAAATGGGCTTACAGGAGCATATTTTCACGGTAATTAATGTAGGGAGTACTTTGAGGGCATAGGAAACTGAGTAAAGATGAAAATGTGGGCTGCACATGGTGGCTCACACCTGTAATTCCAGCACTTTCGGAGGCTGAAGTGGGAGGACTGCTTGAGGCCAGAACTGAAGACCAGCCTGGGCAATACAGCAAGATCCCTGTCTCTAGAAAAAAATTATTTAAAAATTAGTTGGGTGTATTGCCATGCACCTGTAGTCTCAGCTACTCGGGAAGCTGAGTTGGGAGGACGGTTTGAGCCCAGGAGTTTGGAGGCTGAGGTGAGTTATGACTGTGCCACTGCACTCCAGCCTGGGCCATGGAGTGAGATCTGTTTCAAAAAAACAAGAGAAATGTGATTGCCCTTTTTAAATCAAGCTTAAGTCAGTTTGTAGTGGAAAGAGGTCCAGTGTCTTCTAAGCAGGGACTTAGACACTGACACACTTAGCAAACTTGATCAATAGAAGGCTCAGGGCAGCCAACTCTGGCAGCGTGTCCTGCTCTGTTCCCGAGAGAAAACAGCCTTATCTGGGTCACAGGGAAGGAAGGTGCTATCATGAGACGAGCTGTCCAGAGCCTCAGCCTCACTTTGCTCCAATTCCCCATCAGCTCTCCCCTAGTATTTCAATCCTGGCAGAGACGGGATAATTTTCATGCCTTGGATAGGGCATGAAAGCACCAGCCATTGGAAAAGGGGCTCTCCATGGCAATTTACAGCTGCTGACGAATGCACTGACCCAGCGCGGCTGAGCTCCTGTGAGCTGCCCCGGGAGTCTGAGTATCTCCAGATGGAAAGAAACGGATGCCAGCACTGGGAGGACCAAGGGTGCAGCCTTGACCAGAACCTGCACTGAGGGATGGCCAGTCTAGAAGGTCTCTGGGGCACCTGGTGGCCTTTTTCACTGCTGTGACCTTGCTCTCTGTTTCTTCAAACTCCTACAGCTACAATTAGACCCTCTCCCTCAACAAGTCCCAGCCACAGTTCTATCTGGTGGAGTGGCAACACGTACACACTCATGTACACACACACGCATGCTACAATGTGTCTCCAAGAATCATGAAGTTTTCATATAAACCACAGAATATATTTAATTCAAATTAAACATGAAACTAGAATAATGTTCGGTCCTTATCAAGTAGCAATTACATTGTTTTAAAAAAAAAAAGAACAGTACATTTCTGTCTACATTCCGGCAATCCAACGAGGCGGCACAGGTGACATCCAGTTTGACGAGGTGACAGAGCCAGCAGTCACCATCCAAGGGCACGGTTCTGAGGGGACTGGGGAGACACAGACGATACATGACACAAAATGACTCTGCAGCAAGTCTGAAGGACAGCAGCCGCCCTCCTAATACAGACGAATGAAAGTCCAGGTAGCAGAGAGCAGGCCACTCGCATAAAGAGCGCATTGTATTAAATAGATAGTTAACGCACTGCTTCTTACTCATTCCAAGTTGCTGTAGGTGCTGCCCGCGTTAACAGCAGGGGCAAAAGCTTCCTATGCGCGTTTCAGCAGGAACACTCTCTCCGCTCCAGGTATTTCTTTGTTTTGGATTTTTTTGGCATTATTTCCTTCCCATGTGAAGAAAGCCAACTTCTTCAAGACACAGGTCATTCAGCTTCCGTGGCGGCCTCCAGGTGCTCCTAGGGCCGTGCAGAAGGCCAGGTCCCGCACAGTGAGGCCCTCCTTTGTCCTCCACTGAAAGCTTTTCACTGTTCTGTCTGCAAAGGAAGAGGTTTGCCTGCCCCTGCTCCACGTGCCAGGGTGGAAGGGGTGGAGGGCTGGCGGGGGCTTTCTTCACAGGGCCGTGCTCTCGGTATCATTGTCTATATCCAGCAGGATGCGGCCAGGCACGTCTTTGCTGGCTGAGTCTGAGTGCATTTCAGGAAAGATGCTGCGATGTGGGTCTGAAACCCTGGAATTGGAGTCTGGACAAAAACACGAGGAGACACGGTATCAATGAGGGGTAACCCCCGAGAGGTCACCTGAGGGTGCTTTGAGAAGAGAGGCTGGGAAGTTTCAGGGTCAGCCCATGCACACAGAATCCCTTGCGAGAGGCCTCATCAGCTCTTAGAAGCCAAGTGATGCCTTTGTGACCCCAGAGGGCAGCTGAGTGGCACAGCCTCGCCTCTGGGCTCTGAGGTTGCTTGCTGTGAGCCCGGGGCAGCCCTTGGAGATGCAGCTTTCAAAGGATTTGCTTGCTTTGATGGAAGAAAGGAAGCCTCCTTCTTCCCAAGGCCTCTAATGCATGAGATGAACCCTCCTGATGGCCCCTGGGCTGCCCTGGGAAGAGGTCTCTCCTCGAGACTGCTGGGTTTTCCTCCTGTTACTAACACTAGGACCTCACCTTCAGCACTAGCAACATTTGGGCCTGAATTATTTGTTGTGGTTGTCCTGTGCATCGTAGGTGTCACCCAACAGGTGCCAGTGACATGCAGCCTCCTCCCCCAGTGTGACGACCAAAAATGTCTCCTGTGCATCACAGATCACTGGGGAAGTTTCAACTGTCTCCAGAAGCTGCCAAGTGTCCCCTGGGGAATCACAATCACTGCTGACTGACATCACTGAGGCAGACTAAGTCTCCTGCAAATATTAACTTCCCCTTCTCTGTCTAATACACTTCAAATGCCATTTTCATGTCTTACTACGTTGGCTGAAATTCCTTCAGCAAGGTGGCAAACATACGGTCCTCATGCTGTTGTCCCCCTCTCCTATGCTCTTCCCAGAGGCCAGTGGGTCTCAGATTCATTTATGCATGAACAAACATTTACTGAGCACCTCCCAGGTGCCAGGCACTGTTCTACCTGCTGAGGACGCAACACTGCACGAGACAGGCACGGCCTCAATGAAGCCCGTGGTCAAGTGGGCGAACCAAGGGGATCTTAATTAAAACAAAAGGGCTGGCTTCTCTAGTAGATGTGGGTTCTGGCAAATTATGAGAGCCTCATTAGGTATTTTAGGGCTGGTGTAAGACAGAAGAGAGATATTTTGTAGTTTTGCTTTGCTGGGTTAGAGGTAGCTGTGGCAGGCAGCAGTGAGGGAGTGGGAGGAGGAGGTGGTTTGCTGGGACGTCTCACATTGAGGCTCGAGAGCTGCTTCTCGCCCACTTGCTGTGGTGCAAAATGACATCCTGCCTGTCCTTGCCGGGAGCTAGTTTTGAATGTATTTCTGTTCGACCTGCTCCTCCTGTCTGCGCAGGCACAGCTTGAAAACGCTGGTGCACTCTGGGGAAGCTCACTGCTTCGAGACTTGTTCCAGCTCTACCCTTCCACCTTCCTGTCCCTACAGTCTGAGCTGTAAGATCTATTTACTCCCTGGGACATCCTTTTTCTCACAGTGACTCCTTGGTTGTCCCTCAAGGTTTCCTACACACCACAACTCAGAGAAATTTCAAGATTTATGGAGGTGCCAAGGTGTCAGAGTTCAGGTGCCGAATGTCATTTCAGACAATTCAGGCCTTGTGATAACTATAAAACCAATGACACTGTGCAGAACTGCACCACCCTATGGTGCAGTCAAAGGTGGTCTGTATGCACAGAATAGGGGCTGTCTTGGATTTGTCCTAAGCAGAACAGAAGTCAACGAAGGCAGGGACTGTGTCTGTCTTGTTCACAGTGTATCCTCAGTACCTAAAACAGTGACCAGCAAATAGCAGATGTTCAATAAATTTTGTAGCTGCACACTTGGATGGTTGGATGAATGAAGAGTCATCTAGAGCAACCATCTTTCCAATCCTCCGTTCTTACATCTTCAGGCAAAGAAGTAGCTGTGACTTGAAGATGATACCGGTATAAGAAAATCACTGCAAATGCAATCCTTTCCCCCATTATCTTGGCCCCTAAAAACAGAAGGGGCTACCAGCCTGTGTCTCTTCTCAGCCCAGAGTTTACCAGAAACTATGGAACAGACACGACCTGGCGGGGAACGCATGATGCAAAGGCACTGTGCATACGGATGAGATTTCTACTTGTTAATATCTGTGTTCACATGCAAGTTAGCGTCTATCAGCCACGAAGCCCTTCCACAGCTGCTCTCTTTTTCTTATACATCACATATATATAATTTTTAGATTTATGCCTTTCTAAATTTTTCTATTTATGATCCACACACATTATTTATTCAAGGGGAAAAATGTGTTCTGGGGCTACATTTTTTTCCAGCTACAAGGAAATCCCTTACTCTGCCTGCCACCTGCCCCATCTGGTTTCCCCAGCCCCTCTCTATTCCTACATGAATCATCCCTGAAAGAAACAATGACTTTGTTTACACACAAAAAGTAGAAAGAATTACAGCAACTTGTACAGAACTAGTTTTCAGAAAGAGACTTCATCACAGTAGCTAACATTAAAAAAAAACAAATTTTTTTTTCTGAGATGGGGTCTCGCTCTGTTGCCCAGGCTGGAGTGCAGTCGTGTAATCTCAGCTCACTGCAGCCTCCACCTCCCAGGCTCAAGCGATCCTCCCACCTCAGCCTCCCGAGTAGCTAGGACTACAAGCATACGCCACCATGCCTGGCTAATTTTTTGTATTTTTGGTAGAGACAGGGTTTCACCATGTTGACTGGGCTAGTCTTGAACTCTTGGCCTCAAGCGATCCTCCCACCTCAGCTTCCCAAAGTGCTGGGATTACCAGCATGAGCCACCATGCCCAGCCTCGGTAGCTGACATTACTACAGAGCACTTACAACCGAGAGTGTACTATACACCCACACTTTATTACATTGTCTCACTGAACCGACTAACTAATCCTAAGGCAGCAGAAATAAGAGAGGGAGACTCAGAGGCTCTATTCCTTGCTCAAGGTGACACAGCCAGGGTGGACCAAAGAGGATCAAAGCCAGATCAATTGCACTCTGGTTCTTCACACCACATTTTCCCTCCTCCCCAGAGGAGTGTGTAAATCCTTGGGTGAGGGTCCTCAAAGACATTATCTGAGATCATTGTCTTAGTCTTAAACACTCTGGTTTGTTGTAAAAAGGAGAAAATGGTTATTTCAGAAAGACACCTGTAAGAACCTGGTTTGCCCAAAACACCTCTAAATCTTTCTGGCTATGAACTCGTATACTAACTGCACCCCAAGAAGGGCTGGTTTCTGAGCATACGCTTGGAGTTAAGTTCATACAAGAGATATTGTTCTTAAAAAAACAAAATAGGCTGGGCATGGTGGGATGATGGTGTGAGCCCAGAAGTTCGAGACCAGTCCAGGCAACACGAGACTCCGTTTCTATGAGAAAAATACAAAAATCAGCCGGGTGTGGTGGTGCATGCCTCTAGTCCCACCTTCCAGCTACTTCGGAGGATCGCTTGAGCCCAGGAGGTCAAGGCTGCAGTGGGCTATAATCACACTGCTGCACTCTAGCCTGGGCAACAGAGCAAGACCCTATCTCTTTAAAAAAAAAAAAAAAAGAGAGAGAGAAACAAGGGATGACCTCCAGTAACCAGCCTCAGCCCAAAGGCAGAACTTGATATAGTTCATCACAGATTTGGGGCTCTGACAAATGTAACCAAGTTCCTTCCTGAACTGAGTATCTTATCCAGGAAACAGAAGTGGATATTTAACAGCTGGAAGTGGAATGTTATCACTAAGGGTATGGTTCTAGAAGATTTACTTATTACCTCCACAATTTTGAATATGTGCTTTCGGTTGTGAACCCACCCTTCAAGAAGTCCAAGGTGATTCTGATAGCCACTTTGACAAGTAACAGATCCAAACATGCCCTTGAAAGTAAGTGGTGCAGGCACAATTACAGGGCGAATAAACTCCCTCCCCCTCTCCACCACCCATCCCTCTTCTCAGACCTAGGGCATCAGGGAATGCCTTCCTTCACCAGTTAACGGTTTGAGTCTTAAACACTCTGGTTGATTGTTGTAAAAAAGAGATAAAGGTTATTTGAGAAAGACACCTGTAAGAACCTGGTTTTCTTTTAACACCTCTAAACTTCTCTGGCTATGAATTTATATATTATTTGCATTCCAAGAAGGGCTGGTCTTTGAGCATACTGCTTGGAGCTAAGTTTATATAACAAGTATTATATTTCAAAATAAAAAAAAAAGCAAATAACCAAACAGAAAAAGAAACCTTTTATTGGAGATCTCTTTTCTGTTTTGTTTTTGTTTTTAAATAAAATACCTACTGTATGAACTTAGTTCCAAGCAATATCCTGAAAGACCGGCCCTTGGAAGGCAGAGAATAAATAAATTCACAACCAAAGAGGTTTAGGGTGCTTTTAAAAAGCAGGTTCTGGCTGGGTGTGGTGGCTCATGCCTGTAATCCCAGGACTTTGGAGGCTGAGCTACTCGGGAGGCTGAGGCAGGAGAATCGCTTGAACCTGGGAGGTGGAGGTTGCAGTGAGCTGAGATCGTATCACTGCATTCCAGTCTGAGCGACAGGGTAAGACTAAACAAACAAACAAACAAACAAACAAACAAAAGCAGGTTCTAACAGGTGTCTTTCTAAAATAACCTTTTTCTCCTTTTTACAATATAATACCTGTCATATAAACTTAGCTCCAACCAGAGTGTTTAAGACCCAAACCATTATTTCCTCAGATAACGTCTTCACTTTCAGGATCCACACCCAAGGATATACACAACTCTTTTGGGAAAGAGGGAAAATGTTAGGGTGATTAAGAATGATGGAGCCAGGCGCAGTGGCTCATGCCTGTAATCCCAGCACCTTGGGAGGCAGAAGTGAATGGATCACTTGAGGCCATGAGTCGAGACCAGCCTGGCCAATATGGTGAAACCCCGTCTCTACTAAAAATACAAAAATCAGCCAGGTGTTGCCACACGTACCTATAATCCCAGCTATTTGGGAGGCTGAGGCAAGAGAATTGCTTAAACCAGAGAGGCAGGGGTTGCAGTGTGCCAAGATTGCACCACTGCACTCCAGAGTAGGCGACAGAGCAAGACTGTCTCGAAAAATACATAAAATAAATAAACAGAAGAATGACAGTCCAACCAATCTGGCTTTGATCCTCCTTAGTCTAAGTAGAATTGTGTAATTTTATCAGGAGCTGATGACTTCTCGTCAGTTTTCCAGGGCTACGAGTGACTTTGAGTCAACTATTCAGGAGTAATTCTGTTCAAGTCTCACTGGATGTTATCTTGACACAATTCTGATTATCTACTTATTAAAAATAAACTGCAAGTAGAAATAGAGGCCACTTAAATATCCAACTAAGAGTAATAATACATCTGGTTGATGAAACATTATGTAGTCACTGAAAAACACGGTTCTAGGCCGGGCGCAGTGGCTCACGCCTGTAATCCCAGCACTTTGGAAGGCTGAGGTGGGCAGATCACGAGGTCAAGAGATCGAGACCATCCTGGCTAACATGGTGAAACCCTGTCTCTATTAAAAATACAAAAATTAGCCGGGCGTTGTGGCGGGCGCCTGTAGTCCCAGTTACTCGGGAGGCTGAGGCAGGAGACTGGCGTGTACCCGGGAGGCGGAGCTTGCAGCGAGCCGAGTTCGAGCCACTGCTCTCCAGCCTGGGCGACAGAGCAAGACTCCATCTTGAAACAAAAAACAAACAAAAAAACCATGGTTCTAAAAATTACATTATCATATGAGAACAAGCATATGATGTAAAGTAAAATAAAAGGATTCAAACCTGTCTATGTCAAATAATTACGCTCATGTACCTCCTTTTTAGAAAAACTAAAAGAAAAAAAGGGGCAGGCGTGTTGGCTCACACCTGTAATCCCAGCACTTTGGGAGGATGAGGTGGGTGGATCATGAGGTCAGCAGATGGAGACCATCTTGGCTAACATGGTGAAACCCTGTCTCTACTAAAAATACAAAACATTAGCTGGGTGTGGTGGCGGGTGCCAGTAGTCCCAGCTACTCGGGAGGCTGAGGCAGGAGAATGGTGTGAATCCAGGAGGCGGAGCTTGCAGTGAGACGAGATTGCACCACTGCACTCCAGCCCAGGGAACAGAGGGAGGCTCTATATAAAAATAATAATAATAATAAAAAGAAGTAGAATATCAATGGCAGACTTTTTCAACTGTACAGCTATAGTTGATTTCTTATTATTTTCATTTCTCAAGAGTTTTAATATCCATGCTTATTTTTATTTATCTGAGACAGAGTCTCACTCTGTCACCCAGGCTGGAGTGCAGTGGTGTGATCTCAGCTCACTGCGACCTCCACCTCCCGGGTTCAAGCAGTTCTCCTGCCTTGGCCTCCCAAGTAGCTGGGATTACAGGCACCCACCACAACGCCTGGCTAACTTTTTGTATTTTTAGTAGAGACAGGGTTTCTCCATGTCGGCCAGGCTGGTCTTGAACTCCTGACTTCAAGTGATCCACCCACCTCCTCCCAAACTGATGGGATTACAGATGTGAGCCCCTACGCCCCGGCTCATGCTTATTTTTAAAAAGGCATTACTTCTATGACATAAGAAGGGTGAGAGTTTAAAAAGCAAACACTATGAAATTAGCCAGCAAAGTGTCTAGGCTTATGGCTACTATGTGAGTGATTTGCTCTATCTGTGGTACAGTGGACTAACGCCTCACAGTCTCAGGCTCACTATATTATACGAATGTACTTGTTAACTCCTTCTGCAGAGCATTGTCTTTTTAACCCATGAAAGAACTGAGATCCAAAAATAAAAGTGATGCATCAGAATCAAAATATGGATACCTGGGTCCCACCCCCAGTCTCCTCTGTTTGGGTCCTAGAAGGCCGGATCCGGGTGAGTTTTTAAAACCCTGACATGTGAATCTAACATAGAAATCTGATTAAAACTATTTTCTTCTAGATAAAAATGATAAATAGCAGGCCAGGCACAGTGGCTCATGCCTACAATCCCAGCACTTTGGGAGGTTGAGGTAGCCGATCACCTAAGGTCAGGAGTTCGAGACCAGCCTGGCCAACATGGTAAAGCCCCATCTCTACTAAAAATAATAAAATAGCCAGATGTGGTGGCAGGAGCCTATAATCCCAGGTACTCAGGAGGCTGAGGCAGGAGAAGCGCTTTAACCTGGGAGGCGGAGCTTGAGCCGAGATCGCGCCATTGCACCCCAGCCTGGGCGACAGAGCGAGACTCCATCTCAAAAAAAAAAAGAAGATAAATAGCTAGCCTTCATTTAGATCCACTGTATATTAAGAACTATAACTGGCTATCGGAATAACCTTGGACTTTCTCTTATTTGATCTTCAACACTTTAGACAGATGTCACCACTTTACAGATAGCCAGGTTGTGCCTGGTCTATGTTATACCAAGAGCTAAAATTCTAATTCAATCAGGTCCGACTCCATGATGTGTATTCTTTCTACTATACCTCGTTTGCCTAATATGGAAAAGAACGGAAATTAAAGAAGTAACGAGGCCAGCCCTGTGACCGACCACCTATTCCACATCTGGGCACACACTTAGTATTCCGAATGATTGCAGCAAGCATCAACAAAGCCAGGCCTTCAGTGCATGCACTATTAGTAGGGACGCAAGCAGGCAGGGTTAGGGTGGCCGGTTAGTAACAGGCGTGAGTGCACAAATATGATCATCAAGTAGCAAAAATGCAATGGCCAATCAGGTGCCTTTTCCTTACCATTAAATATTCCAATCTCAGTTCTTACTGAATATGGCAGGTCATACATCTAAATTATTTAATAAAACGTTTAAATTAGAATACTCTTTGCTAAAATCTATTATTTCAAAAGTAGCAAGATGTAAACTCTTTTCCATGGGAATTAAAACTCTTACTGCTCTCTAGAGTCACAATTAACAGGAGACTCAAAACGACGCCAGAATCCCGGCATCCTCCAGTGCTGGTGCTGAGCTGTGAGAAGTTGGCTGCCAAACCTGCTTGGCAACAATAATCTCCCCCAAGAATTTATATTAATCCCATGAGCCTTAACCCAACTCTTTAAAACTCTAACTTAATCCAATTCTAAAGGAATAACCTGTTTTCAGGAATTTGTCCATCTAAAGTTTTCTAAGTGAAAACATTATGTCACAATAAAGGACCATCCTGTCCAAGAAGTTATATTTTCTTCCTCCTTGAAAAAACCTAATGGCTATATCCACGAATGGTTAATAGCAGTATGATCAACACTAGCAGATTCAAAAATTCTAAATGTTGGCCTTCTGTGCACTTTCAATGGCAGGCCAGGGGATTTTAAGATAGTACAGGTTAATTCTGTAATATAAAGATAACTGTGGTGACCTGGAATTTCTTGAGTTAGGAGAACTCATAGCATAGATTGGTTTTTAAATAGCTAATATCTTAGGGAAACATACTTTTAATGTAAAAGTTCACTTATCTAATAATTACAGCAGTACATTACAGTGTTGTAGCAGATCAATAAAGTAAACTTCTGGAATAAATATACCCCAGGTAACAATGGTATTAAAGAATAGGCATAATTCTGGTTTGGAATCTCGCATTTAAAAAGAAGGAAATATCTGAGAATAACATTTTGGTGTGTCACAAGCATGAAATTGTGGAATCGTGCCTGGGCCTCCTCCCTGTTTTGAAGGCTATGCTCTGGTTTTCCACTTCTGGTTCCTACAGAAAGTCTTACTCAGACCTAAGCTGTGAGCACTCCGGCTAAGGGCCCCACAGTAGGCGTAAGGCTCAGGTCAGCTGATTAAAGCAGCTGTACACATAATGAGGGCCTTATGCTGTCCACATGTAGACCCAGCAGCAGACTTAGATGAGCTCACAGTGCCTTTTAAAAAGTTCATATGGTTTAAGAAAGCAAAATGGAAGCATGCTAGAATGCAAAGGAATTTAAAAGAATTCTGTGTAGGGTATTTGGGGGAAGATTTTTTTAATTTTTTGGCCTTGAGAATTTAAAATATCAAATTAAGAAGCTTCATGCAGTTAACTTAAGATACAAAATTTTAAATTAAAGCTCAAGACACAAAGGACACAATTTCCTCCCGTGCTGACGGCGCCCGGGTCCTCTTTGGTTGGATGCCGGTGAGCCCATCAGTGACAGGTAAGTCACACTGGGAAGAGTAGACTGCTGGTAAGAGGCTCACCAAAAAGACCAAAGATATTCCTTTTTTTTTTTTTTTAAAAGAGACAGGGTCTCACTCTGTCATGCAGACTGGAATGCAGCCAGCAGTGACACAATCACTACCACTGCAGTCTCGAACTCCTGGGCTCAAGCAATCCTCCTACCTCAGCCACTCAAAGTACTGGGACTACAGGCACCAGCCACTGTGCCTGGCCCCTAAGAAAGAAGATACTCTTCAAGAGCAGCTTAAAATCAGGCTCTTGATCTACTGACATCTACTCCTTGAATTTGAAGCACTGCAGCTCAAAGTGCTTCTGATAAAAATAAAGAAAAGTCTATATGCTACAGAAGGGATGGCCCATTGGCTGTCAGGGCACAGGGTCTAAAGGTTGCTCCTGAGCACACAGTCAAAAGCACATATGCAAAACATGGCTACGCAGGAGCGTGTGGAGCTGTGGGGCAAGCTGCTCGGGCCGTTACAGACCTTAGTCCTGGACACCTTCCCCACCTGTGAGGGCACGAGGAAGGGCATCTATTGGGAAACAAACAAACAAACCAACATGGCTGTGTTGTTTTCAAAATAAAAGCTCTGATGTCATCAGAAAAAAAGTTATTAACCATTTATAACATGTGCAAATTATGTATTAAATTCCTGAAAAAAGTTATTAAAAGATATTGTTAGAATCAGTTAACCGTCACCCTTTGGATTAATGGAAACCTTCGGCACATTTTAAGCTGCAAAGTCACTCAATATGGTTGGAAAGCCCAAAGGTATACTTCAGCTTCTTTTCCAAAAGTGCCTCCACTTAGAACAATTTAAACTGGGCTGCTGTAAGAAATTATTTGAGGCCCCTAATTACCATTTTTTAAAACACAGTAGAAAACCCCATATCCATCCTTAAATAAAATAATAAATTAGAGCATTTGGGATGGATATATTTTTGAAATCTTAAATACAATGGTCATGTTCTAGACTATTAAAAATATGCCATTAGGTAGTCCACTAAAACCTGTACAATCACCACCACTTCAAAACAGGTTCCCACTGGGTCTATAGGAAACTCTTCACTCTTCCCTCCCAAGCCATTAGAGGCCAGCACTCTGATATGACTGTACCCTGAGATCTCCCTTTCGGAGCATTCAATTTGGCATAAATCATGTTTTTTAAAGTTATACCTGAAATTCTGTACTTAATATGAACATTTTCACTCTTAGAAGTACTTAGAAGTACTGTTTAAGCATTTTAATGAGGAATTCACTAAGAGAGTTCATGCTCGTGTTGTAAAATACCTTCCACCTGGATTAAAAGTCATTATGTTTAGAAAAATGTAAACATACATAGGTCTTAAACACACAAGCAACTGTAAGTCAGGGGTTGGCAAACTTAAAGGACCAGGTAGTAAATATTTCCAACTTTGTGGGCCATATGATCTCTGGTCATGACGACCCAACTCCGCTGTTTTAGCACCAATGCAGGCACAGACAATATGTTAATGAATGGCTGTAGCTGTGTTCCAATAAAACTTTAATGACAAAAACTGGCTGCAGGACAGGTTTGGCTTGCAGGTGCAGTTTGCTGATGCCTGGTATAAGTCAAAGCTTAAATAAAATGTAGTAGTACAAAAGCAATGTAGAGCAGACAGGGAAATATGGGCATTGATGTCCTACTTACCCGTTACTATCTTGGAAGCTGTCGGTGCTGCGTTGGTGAGGCTGCTGTCCCCAGCTGAGTGGACACCAGGAGGATGGGGGGGTGGGGGCACGCTGGGCCGGTTCCTTGGCTTTGGTACTGGTCTCGGTCTCGGTAAGGTTCCAGCATGTGGCTGTGCAGTCTCAAGGTTACCCCCTGCCAGGGTCTGAGGAGCTGGCAGGCTGGGGTTCTGTTTTCCTAGGGGCGGAGTACTGGGGGGCGTTGGAGTTTGGGGAGGGGTGTGAGATGGCTGCTCAAGTCCATGCTCACTGGGCAATGCCATGGGGTTGGGAGGGCCCTGGCTATTGGGCTTGGTGTGCATCAGCGGCGTGGCCTGCGTAGGGGGCTGTGGTGGCGGGTGATTGGGAGCTTGGATTGGAGACAGGCTGCTGGAGTACCTCCGGGGTGCTGAGAGCTGGGAGGGGGCGGAGGGCTGGCCTGGAGGCTGGCCCGTGTGCTGAGTGGGAGGAGAGGGGCTTCGGGTGGGTGGCTTTGGTGACAGACTGGGTGGATGCTGAGATGTTCCTGAAGAACTCTGGCTCCCGGGGTGGCCAGGAGGTGGGTTGCCTGGTTTCGGGGGTGCTGGAGCGGGTTTCTTAACAGCTGCACAAAGAGAGAAAAAATACCTTTCAGTAGGAACAGTGAGGCAGCAACCACCACCACCCTGGCCAGGAGCCCAAATTTAACCCCGCCAGTAATAAACCACAGCACCACGTGCCTCTGATGAGAGGTGGTCGGGAGGCACTACACTGTGTCTTCCTCCCCAAAACCCATAACCCGAGTCTAACCATCAGAAGAACATCTGACAAACACAAATTGAGGGCCTTTCTTCAAAAGGCCTGACCAGTACTCTCCAAAACCGTCAAGGCCATAGAAAAGCACAGAAAGACGGAGAACGTGTCACAGACCAAAGGAGACTAAGAAGATACGATGACTACATGCAATGTGGGCTCCTGGATGAGATCCTGGGACAGAAAATGGACATGAGTGGAAAAACTAGGGAAATCTGAATAAAATGTGGAGTCTAGTTAATGGTAATGAAGCGCGAGGTGCAGTGGCTCACGCCTGTAATCTCAGCACTTTGGGAGGCCAAAGCAGGCAGATCACTTTAGCGCAGGAGTTCAAGGCCAGCCTGGGCAACATGGCAAAACTCCATCTCTACAAAAAATAAGAAAATTAGTTGGGAGTGGTGGTGTTCGCCTGTAATCCCAGCTACTCATGAGGCTGAGGTGGGAGGATCACGTGAGCCCGGGAAGTCCAAGGCTGCAGTGAGCTGTAATCACACCACTGAACTCCAGCCTGGGCAACAGAGCGAGACCATTTAAAAGAAAAAAAAAAAAGCAGGGGTGGGGTGGGGGGACTGGCCCAATGTTGATTTCTGAGCTGGGGTAAAGGTACCATGGTCATGTAACACATTAACAACAGGGGAAACTGAGTAACGGGCATACAGGAACTCTCAGCATTATCTTTGCAACTTTTCTATTCAAAATTACTCCAAACTAACAAGTTTATTTTAAAAATTAAGTACATTCTGTACGTTTGAAAGGGCTTTAAAGGTCTATCATTTTGAAAATTCAACAAGAAGAAAACTGTTAACAGAGGCCACCCGAATAACACGGAAGTGCTGCCCTCAGCCCGCTTAGCAGCCTCCTCGTTAGGTCCCCATGGGAAGACAGAGAGAGAGACAAGAACAGCCAGGAGGCACCACCAAGCAGGACTGGTTCACCCGACGTAACATGACCCCTGACCCCACGCCACCTTCTCCTCGAGAGCTTGATTGGTTTGACTGGTCCGAATAACAGAACTTCTATCAATTCCAGAACCATGTGAGTTAACAGATAATGTCCTGGACAAAAGCATGAATAAATGCGGAAGAGTTGCCTTAGAATTATTTCTCTAAAGAGAGCTGAATCACATCACTCTCCTCCCTATACCAGCTGAGATCAGGGAGGGAACCTGGTACTGAGGAGGGCAGGAGGGAAAACGACAGATCTGGGGCTCTGGTTTTGGGCTGGGAGGGGTAGGGGGAAAGGAGAGACTTCAGCCTTTTTCAAACTCTGCTGAGATCCTACTGGTTCCCCAAGAAAAAAGAGAAGGAAATGAAGGAAAGAAATGAACATGTATCACTGTTCACATATCACTAGTACCAAGTAAGGCCTTTTACATAAATTATGCACATTATAATTTATATAAATTATCTCATTCAAGTCTCATAAGCTCATGGTAGGGCAAGCTCTGTTATCGCCATTTTCACAGAGAAGAAAACTGAGGCTTGAAGAGGGCCAGTGTTTGGTAATAGGCCACACAGCTAGTAAGGGGCAGAACAGAGACTCCTGCCCGTGACATGTGGACTCCCTGAATGCTTTTTCCTCATCCTCCTTCCTCTATTCCTCGGCTGCCTGTTTACAGGTCCCAGAATTCAGGATTAAAAAGGGTAAAGTCTCGGTGGCTCATGCCTGCAATCCCAGCACTCTGACTGGCTGAGGCAGGAAGATCACTCAAGACCAGCCTGGGCAACATAGTGAGATCCTGACTCCACAAACAAATAAACAAAGCAGCCAGGCATGGTGGCATGTGCCTGTAGTACCAGCACTTTGAGAGGCCAAAGTGGGAGGATCACTTGGGTCCAGTGGCTGAAGGATGCAGTGAGCTATTATCACGCCACTGCATTCCAGCATGGGTGAGAGAACAAGACCCTGCCTCTAAAAAACATAAGAAAGGAAAGAAAAAGAAAGAAAAAATAAAGTGTACTCTGCTACACTAGTCTGGAATTTTTTTTTTTTTTTTTTCTTTTGAGATGGAGTCTCGCTCTGTCGCCCAGGCTGGAGTGCAGTGGCTGGACCTCAGCCCACTGCAAGCTCCACCTCCCGGGTTTATGCCATTCTCCTGTCTCAGCCTCCAGAGTAGCTGGGACTACAGGCACCCGCCACCTCGCCCAGCTAGCTTTTTGTATTTTTTTAGTAGAGATGGGGTTTCACCATGTTAGCCAGGATGGCCTTGATCTCCTGACCTCGTGATCCGCCCGTTTCGGCCTCCCAAAGTGCTGGAATCACAGGCTTGAGCCACCGTGCCCGGCCTGGTCTGGAACTTTCAACCCTGGAACTCAGAAACCACCAACCAGCTTACATTAGCTGTACTCCAGAATGCCATCAGCATTTAAAAAAAAAGTCTAGTTTTCTGTTCTAAGCAATAATAATTGTAAATTCACACTGAATAAAAGTTCATTCCTGACATTTAAGGGTGTGAAGAGGATGAGGAGCGGGAGCATGGGAGCAGAGTGTCCGGGGGAGGGGGCTGGGAGAAAGGGAGGCCTTGTCTGAGACCACCTCAGAGGCGCAGGGGGTGGGTAAGGCAAAAAGAATCAAACCCGTCCTGCGAAGAAGCCTGGGAGCTGTGATTTCGGGAAGCAGGAAAGACTCCAAATGTGGCTACGAGGAAAAGAGTCTTCTTAACCCAAAACCAGAGTCACACCTGGAATCTAGGTACAGAAGACTAACCTCCCTCAAGGATCAGCTAAGCTCCTGATAAGATGACGGTGGCCCAGAGAGGCAGCCTTAAGAAGGATAAAGTGGGGGGTCTGCAACCAAGAAGTGGACCCGAATCTGCCTCCCTGCCTACAATTTGTAGAAATTCCACCTACATTTGTGTCGTGCTTCATAAAGACCATGCTTTCACAGACAGACACAGTGAATTTAATCCTTTTTTTTTTGAGACGGAGTCTTGCTCTGTTGGCCAGGCTGGGGTACAGTGGCACAATCTTGGCTCACTGCAACCTCTGCCTCCCAGGTTCAAGTGATTCTCCTGCCTCAGCCTCTTGAGTAGCTGGGACCACAGGCGTGCAGCACCACACCGGGCTAATTTTTGTATTTTTAGTAGAGATGGGGTTTCAACATGTTGGTCAGGCTGGTCTTGAACTCCTGGCTCAAGCGATCCGCCCACCCTGGCCTCCCAAAGTGCTGGGATTACTGGTGTAAGCCACTGCACCTGGCCTCTCTTTTTTATTTTAGAGATGGGGTCTCACTCTGTTGTCCAGGCTGGAGTGTGGTGGTGCAATCATAGCTCACTGCAGGCTCGACCTCCTGGGCTCAAGAGATCCTCCTGCCTCAGCCTCCTGAGTAGCTGGGACTATAGGTGTGTGTCACCACACCCAGATAATTTTAAAAAAATTTTTTGTAGAGGTGGGCTCTCACTATATTGACCAGATTGGTCTCCAACTCCTGGCCTCAAGAGATCTTCCTGCCTCAGCCTCCCAAAGTGCTGGGATTATAGGTGTGAGCCACCATACCCAGCCGGAAGAAGTGATTTTTGAGGTGAGACCTGAATGTTAAGAAGAAACCATGTGAAGATATGGGACAGAATGTTCTGGAAGCCCTAAGGAGGGGATGGGCTTACTTCATTCTAGGAACCAAGAGCAGAGTGTGTTGAGAGGGGGGAGCATAAGCTCTGGGCTCAGAGGTAGGCCCCACCAGAGTGCAGAGAATCCAGGGTGAGAAGTTTGCATGGAAGCCACTGAAGAGTTTAATCAACAGGTGACATGATCTGCTTGGAGTTTTAAAGCAACTCCCCTGGCTGCTGGTTGGAGGACTGCAGGGGAGACAGGTGGGAGCAGTTCACATTCCGTTCATCAGGACCTAGAAAGCTCTCACCCCAATTCTGAGGCAACAGTGGCTCCCAGACCCACAAACCTGAGAAGTACAGAGGCCGTGGTAGTCTCCAAACAGAGTGAGGGCTTGGGACACCAAGGAAACTGGGAGCATTTCTGCAGAACTGACTTTTTGTTTGTTAAGCTTTGTCATGCCTAAGGAAAAGCTAAATGTCTGTTTTTCTGTTCTCGATTTTTTCCTTTTTCTTTAATGACTTCTCTCTTGAATGACTGAATTTTCTGCTTGCCATTTTACAACAGACATAGAAAAGATCTGGCCGCAAGCCTCACCATCTGAATCCTCGCACTAACTTACAGAGGTCTGCACAACCTTCCCTGAGGGCAAGGAGGAGGGTGGCTGCTTACCTCGGCGCAGAGTATGCGGGCTGGGCCCCGCAGCACTGTGAGGTGGGCCCAGGGAGAGCTGGTGGGAGCCGGCAGCTGCCTGGGCCTGGTTTTGGCCAGAGGCTATCTGACTGTTGTTTCTCCCTGGTGCTGGCGCAGCTGCAGATGCAGGATCCTTGGGTTTGGGAGGACTAAGAAGAGTAAAAGCCCAGTTAGACGTCAGACAATCCCAGCTAGAAAATCTGAACATACTGCACATAAAACATAAGATTCCAAGCAGAGTTTTCACTTCGGCAGGAAGGAAAAGGATCTGAAATTCTAACTAGCTCGCACTGGGCTTATAAAGTTAGTGTTGCACTTGGTGCCATATAAAGAGCTAATGTATACTTGGTGTCTTTTTTTTTTAAAGAGATGGGATCTTGCTATGTTGCCCAGGTTGGTCTCAAATTTCCAGACTCAAGCAATCCTCCTGCCTCAGCATCCTGAGTAGCTGGGACTATAGGACTATTTATTTTATGAGATTCATTGCATTAGACTGGACTCCAACGACTCTGCCACTCCAGTATCATGAGAGAGATCATTTCAAAGCAAGCAATGCGGAGTTTTCAGCTCTACTGTGTTTGCACTTAAATTGGGCAGTACTATTAATATCATGAAAGGGCTTTTAGATGTTGACATGTATACTATACAAAATTAAGCAAAAGCCACGGTAAAATAAGACTCTAAATGATAAAGGGCTTATTATTATCAATAACTTGAACTGAAGGAGAACTCAGAGGCTAAATGACTACTCGAAGTCCAGAGTTGGTAGCAGCAGGATAGAGATCAGAACTCAGGCTTCCTGTTTCCTGGCCCAGAACTTTTTATACCAAACATTAAAGCTCCATTTTGTCAAGAGTGAATAACATTAGTGTAACGTACATTAAAATACCTACAGAATACAGTATAAAAAAATAAAGAGCAGGCCGGGCACAGTGACTCATGCCTATAATGCCAGCACTTTGGGAGGCTGAGGCCGGTGGATCACTTGAGGTCAGGAGTTCGAGACCAGCCTGGCCAACATGGTGAAACCCCGTCTCTACTAAAAATGCAAATATTAGCCAGGTGTGGTGGCTCACGCCTGTAGTCCCAGCTACTCTAGAGGCTGAGGTGGGAGAATCACTTGAACTCAGGAGGTGGAGGTTGCCGTGAGTCAAGATCATGCCACTGCACTCCAGCCTAGGGGACAGAGCGAGATCCTGTCTCAAAAAAAAAAAAGCAAAATGACTGACATTCCATTTGTCCTTCTGCGTTAAGACTAATCATGGTCTTAAACAATACATTTAGCCTTGATTAAACAAATTGAATGTCACAAGGAAATGAAAATATGTAAATTGGCTGGGCGTGGTGGCTCATGCCTATAATCCCAGCACTTTGGCAGGCGGAGGACAGAGGATTGCTTGAGACCAGGATTCAAGACCAGCCTGGGCAACACAGTGAGACCTTGTTACGACAAAAAATTTTAAAAATTAGCAGGGCATGGGGGTGCACGAGTATAGTCCCAGCTGGGAGGCTGAGGTGGGAACGTTGCTTGAGCCTGGGAGATTAAAAGGCTGTGGTGAGCCATGATCACGCCACTGCCCTCCGGTGTGGGTGACAGAGCAAGACCCTGTCTGAAAAATAAAACAAAACAAAAAACAGGCCGGGGCAGTAGCTCACGCCTGTAATCCCAGCACTTTGGGAGGCCAAGGCGGGTGGATCACTTGAGGTCAGGAGATTGCGACCAGCCTGGCAAACATGGTGAAACCCCATCTCTACTGAAAACACAAAAATTAGCCGGGCATTGTGGTGCGTGCCTGTAATTCCAGCTACTCCGGAGGCTGAGGCAGGAGAATCATTTGAACCCAGGAGGCGGAGGTTGCAGTGAGCCGAGACTGCACCACTGCTTTCCAGCCTGGGCAACAGAGTGAGACTTCGTCTCAAAAAAATAAATAAATAAAAATAAAAAACAAAAACAAGAAAAAGAAAATAAGTGAATTTGCTTAGACTTTTTCCCTTCAAACAAAACAATTTAAACCAAAACAAGTATACACATGGGGTACAATTATTGACAAGCTAACGTGGAGCCTATGACATGCATGGGAAGCCCTATGAAGTCTGAAGTCTTAACTTTTTTTAATGCCAAAGTAAACTTTCCCAAGGTGAGGAAAATGGAATTTAGGAATGCACAAAGCATTCAGCATTCAGTTTAAATGGTGAAACAAGATTCCTATCTCATGAGCAGCTTCACACACAACGAGGCTCTCCCTTGCTCATCCCAAGGATGATGAGAAAGGAGTTCTTCCCAGGCAAATTCATCACTCTGCGTGGGAAATAAATGTGTGGATAAACGACCTGTCCTTGTTCTCTGCACATTTATTTTACTTCATATGTGATCATTCGGTGTGTTGTGGATGGCCAATGCAGAACACATGACAACAAAAATTTTGGCACACGTGTGCAGAGCTAAGCAGTGGTCAGTTCCAAACCACAAGGGATGCCACCTGAAGTAGCCTCTGGTGGTTATCTGCCTGGATCAGTGTGGAGAACTGAATTAATGTCAATTAAATAAAAATCTCAAGTTCTGGCCGGATGCAGTGGCTCACACCTGTAATCCCAGCATTTTGGGAGGCCGAGGCAGGTGGATCACCTGAGGTCAGGAGTTTGAGACCAGCCTGACCAACATGGTGAAACCCCGTCTTTACTAAAAATACAAAAAAATTAGCCGGGCATGGTGGTGTGTGCCTGTAATCCCAGCTACTTGGGAGGCTGAGGCAAGAGAATCACTTGAACCCAGGAGGGGAGGCTGCAGTGACCCAAGATCTGGTTGCACTCCAGCCCAGGCGACAGAGTGGGACTCTGTCTCAAAAACAAAAACAAAAACAAAACTCAGGTTCAAGGTGCCTTTTCTTAAAAGTTGCTATCCATTTGCAGCCCACTCCAGGTGGCTAATCTAAAGGTTAAGCAACTAAAAGAGACTTTTAAGAAAATCTACCAGGCAGGCATGGTGGCTCATGCCTGTAATTCCACTATTTTCGAAGGCTGAGGCAGGAAGATCACTTGAGGCCAGGAGTTCGAGATCAGCCTGGGCAACCTAGGGCATCTATGTTTACCCTATCTTTACAAAAAAATAAAAAAAATTAGCTGGGCATGGTGACAAGCGCCTGTAATCCCAGCTACTTGGCAGGCTTAGGTAGGAGGATTGCTTGGGCCTAGGAGGCGGAGGGTGCAGTGAGCTACGATCATGCCACTGCACTCCAGCCTGGGCAACAGAGCAAGACACAGTCTCGGAAAAAAAAAGAAAAGAAAAAAGAAAAGCTACCATCTTATTTTCCACCTTGGACTCATGGATCAACTGCCCTACAAGACTGAAATCTGGGGGTGTGAAGTCTCAGTCACCTCGTGTGCCCAGCACCTATCAGTGACTCGGTCAATCTGTCTGACTGAATCAATCAATGAATGAGTGAATAAATACCAGGAATACTAAAATTTAACTAACTTGCCACATTCAAATGCTTCCTGGTTAGCACACTGGATGACAACGAACAGATAGTACATAAATGCTGAGAGTGTACATCAAACAGGTGACAGAGGCTTAACACACTAGGAGACACCCACTGCCTTCCGGTTTCCAGCACCAAAGCAGTGTGGCAAAGAATGCAAACCAATGTTGCTTTCTTTGGAAAACATAAAAAGAAGCGAGCCATTCATAGTCTTTTTTTCAGTCTTTTGCCAACCAGAGGAGTGAAAGCAAATCTGTTCACTCCATGCTGGAGCAGTTCTTTGGGGCGTGGATGCCGTGCCCAAAGGCCACCACCTGCAAGTAGGTTGGGGCGTCCAGCCTCCACTGCCAGCAGAAGTCGGCCTCCTTACCTGCCGTCACCTGGGCTCGGCCCCTGCTCCAGTATGCCCGCAGAGGAGGGGACAGTCCCACCCCCAGAGCTGCTTTCAGCCCTAGAGCTCTGGGGAGGGGGCTCTGGGCCAGCGGGCGCCACGGTGCTGCCATCTGTGGGCGGGAGTGGCGGCTGGAAAGCAGGGGATATGTGCTTTCTATTTAGAGTGCCACCCCGCCGGTGGGCCTGGAAGTCCATAAGCTTCACACCAAAGCTACACAGAGAGAAGAAACAGTCAACACACCATGCGAGCAGACTACTGAGACAGAAGCCCATTGGTCCACATGTGTTAAAACCACACATGTGAACAGCCACCCAAGTTGCCCAGCATGCATGAAGCGGCAAGAACCAGACTAATGGCCACCCCTGATACCAAGGCAAGCAACTCCACTTGGCTTTGAGCCTGAGCAAAGCCAATGACCCTGGTACTGTTCAAAGTCTTTGATCAATTTGGGTGTGAGCAGCTAAAAGCAAACAGGCAGGCCTCATCTTGAATGACACCATGTTACTGTGTTTATCCCCATACTTCCTCTGCTTTTATTTTCCCCCCTTTAGACACGAGGTCTCACTCCACCACCCAGGCTGGAGTGCTTGGCACTCCAGTGGAGCAATCATAGCTCACTACAGTGTCAGACTCCTGGGCTCAAACCATCCTCCAGCCTCAGCCTCTGGAGGCAGCTTGGACTACTGGCACACATCACCATACTGGGATATAAAAAAAATTTTTTTTTTTTTTGAAACGGAGTCTTGCTCTGTCACCCAGGTTGGAGTGCAGTGGCGCGATCTCGGCTCACTGCAAGCTCCGCCTCCTGGGTTCATGCCGTTCTCCCGCCTCAGTCTCCCGAGTAGCTGGGACTACAGGTGCCCACCACCACGCCTGGCTAATTTTTTGTATTTTTTAGTAGAGATGGGGTTTCACCGTATTAGCCAGCATGGTCTCGATCTCCTCACCTTGTGATCTGCCCGCCTCGGCCTCCCAAAGTGCTGGGATTACAGGCGTGAGCCACTGCACCCAGCCAAAAAAAAAAAAAAATTTTTTTTTTTTTTTTTTTAGAGATGGGGTCTCACTACATTGCCCAGGCTCTCAAACTCCTGGCCTCAAGTAATCCTCCTGCCTTGGTCTCTCAAAGTGCTGGGATTACAGGCATAAGTCACCACGTCCGGCCCATTTCCATACTTCCTAGTTCCCATCTCAAATCTGTTTTTGGGGAATGAAACAGAAGTCAAGCCCAGAAGGCCTACCAATGGTAGTATAAGGTTATCACACCACACTGCCTCTTAACTGAGATGAGATGTAGAAACAACTCTATGTGCATATGCAAATACTATATCTGAAAGACACACAAGGCTGGAAAAGCTGGGCGCGGGGGCTCACACCTGTAATCCTAGCACTTTGGGAGGACAAGGCGGGAGGATTGCTTTAGCTTGGAAATTCAAGACCAGTCTGGGAAACATTGTGAGGCCCTGTCTCTACAAAAAACTTTTTTTAGAAAATTAGCTGGGTGAGGTGGTGCGTGCCTGTCAAGTGGCTGAGGTGGGAGAGCTGCTTAAGCCCAGGAGGTCAAGGCTGCTGTAAGCCATGATCATACCACTGCACTCCAGCCTGGGCACATAACCCTGTCTCAAAAAAACAAAAAATAAAAAGACTGGAAAAAACTGTTGCTTTGAGGAAGGGAATGGTGGCTGGATGTGGCTGGAGGATAGGGTGGAAGGAAGGCTGACTTTTCACTTAAGCCCATTGATCTATGAACTTAGCAACTTTTTCTTTCAGTTCAGAGAGTAAAAAGATGCCTGGCTTCCTGAGCTTGTGCTTACTGGCTCAGCTGGCAGGGAGAATACACAAGGCAGGTAACTGAGAATTGTCTGCCATGTGCTAACTAGACTCATGCACTGTTTTCTGTAACTTAAAATATATGAAGGCTAATTTTGTTACGGGTAGAGTTTGTCATCAGGAAATACTAATGAATGTATGCACGAGGGTTCAGAGAGGTAATATGTCACATAGAATAAATGTGGATTTTGGATGGACAGAATACGGACAGAATAATGCATTCTCCTTTGCTAGGGGTAAAAAGCGCAAAACAAAGAACAAGAAACAAATAAACAGCACACCTCACTATAAGATTAAGCAATTAAAATAAGAGTTTGTTATTTTGTTTTAATGTAAAACTATTTCTAGTAATATTGTTTCATATACCAAGACAAGCATATTACTTCCAACAGGCCTCTTAACTGTTAGCATTCCTAGTGACTACAGTGGCATTTCATCACACACGGGACAGGTTGGCATCTAAAGGTACAAATCACAAATAGTTTTAATTACCCTTGAAAATCCCATGAATTGCCCATAGAAAAGAGTATATAGAGACACACTGCTTCTCACTAAGTTCAATACTGCCATTTTTTTTTCTTCTAGAAGTGGCAAATACTGAGGTTTTCCCCGATGAACATCAAATTCAGTGGTTGGCTTCCATTGTGGGGCCATTATTACACCAGAAATATGTCTCCTTAAATACCAAATCACTCAACTCACTGTGCCAGGTGGGTGTTCTCACACTCAATTCTGGACAAAAGTCCACACTATCAAATTGACTTTCCTTTCTATTTCCCCCCACTCAAGTACATTTAGGTCAATTTTAACATGTGTATGATGCCGTCCCACTGCAGGGTTTACCAAGTACACCACCAAGTTAAGCTGGAATACACGTGGAAGAAAGGTTAACTGACAAGCTTTACACACTGACTTTATGGGGAGATCAGTGCTTGGAATGACCTACAGCAGAATTACAGAAACTATCTGGATGGCATCAGCCACAGGTGGATGGGGACCACTCTCAAATCCCAAGTCCACTGAGCGATACCAGATACCATGGGTCTAACAACATATTTACTGCTGGTTTGGAAGTGAACGGTCGAATCATACCTTTCCTTCTTCATCAAGTCTCCTTCCATCACCGCCATGCTAGCAGGCCGCTTCCTCTCCAGGGTCCCCGAGTCAGAGTCGTTTCCAGTGTGGGAAGAGTGATTAGAATTCGGGGTGGTGAGAGGTACAAATGCTTCCGATACATTAAATTCCACCTCTGCAAGAGGAAAAATAAACAAGTGCATGAGACACTGAGCACAGCAGGTGAGGGAGCTCTAGGACACCCCTCATTGGAACGGGGACCTCATTCTTCAGTCCACAGTCCCCACTATTTTAAAATGGAAGCTCCAGGCACTCATGTCACAAGAATGGTCCATCAAACCAATGGGAAGTAACGTAAGAGGACAAGACAGGGGAAGAAGTATGGGTCAGAATATGTAACACAACTTTTGTGCTTTCTCCTTTGTGGAAAAAAAAAACAAATCTAGAATGCAGAAGAGGATGATGAACACAGATCACTTATTTGAATCATTCAAAGAGATATTTAGCTGGGCATGGCGGCTCACGACTGCAATCCCAGCACTTTGGGAGGCTGAGGCAGGAGGATCACTTGAGGTCAGGAGTTCAAGACCAGCCTGGCCAAGAAAGTGAAACCCCATCTCTACTAAAAATACAAAAAATTAGCTGGGTGTGGTGATGTATGCCTGTAATCCCAGCTACTCAGGAGGCTGAGGCAGAAGAACTGCTTGAACTTGGGAGGCAGAGGTTGCATTGGGCCGAGATCTTGCCACTGCACCCCAGCCTGGGTGACAGAGCGAGACTCCGTCTCAAAACAACAACAACAAAAAAAGATATTTACACTTTGATATAAAATAGAAATACAAGGCAACATAACGTTAATGACATTGAAGGCACCCCTCCCAAGGAAATCTCAACTGCACAAGCCCTACTATGCCCCAATGCAGCAGGAAGCAGTTAGAGCGGTCGTCAGCCAACCTCCCCAACAGCACTTGGGTTTTCCTGTTGAGAGGGGGGACTGAGAGAGGACTAGCTGGATTTCCTAGGCCGACTAAGAATCCCTAAGCCTAGCTGGGAAGGTGACCGCATCTACCTTTAAATATGGGGCTTGTAACTTAGCTCACACCCGACCAATCAGGTAGTAAAGAGAGCTCACTAAAATTTGCTAATTAGGCAAAAAGAGGAGGTAAAGAAAGAGCCAATCATCTATTGCCTGAGAGCACAGTGGGAGGGACAATGACGAGGATATGAACATTGCTGGCATTCGAGCCAGCAACGGCTACCCTCTTTGGGTCCCCTCCCTTTGTATGGGAGCTCTGTTTTTACTCTATTAAATCTTGCAACTGCAGGAAAAAAAAAAAAAGGCAACATCAAGTTCACACTGCCTCTAGCAGTTTTTGCAAGACTCATTTCCTCAAAGAAAATCTTGAGCAGAATGCTAGCATTCATTCATCCATCCCATCTTCCAGGGGCAACGTACAAGAATGAGGCATGACTCTTGATGGTGACAAAACAGTGGTGAAGAAAAGATGGGTATCGTGAGGCTTGCACCCCACGGGACATGGCAGCAGGGCTGCTCTGGGGGAAGTAGGTGTGGGGGATCCAGAGTTCTAACACTTGCCTGGCCAGCATCCCCAAAGGGGGCCATGGAAACCTCTGTGGATCCCAGGACTGCAACAAACCTAGTTTGAAAATCTATTGCCAACAGGATGAAATACTAATTCCCTGACACAACCAACTCAGGCCTTCACCAACTGGCCCTGATCAACCTTTTCTGCTTTATCTCCTACCTATGGGCAAATCCAAGTGAAAACCGCCTGCATATTCAACATCGCCTCTTCTAAAAACCAATCTCTGGCTCCGTTTCCCAGCACCTGAGTTTGTGAAATCTTTCTCCCTCCACCTATCTTCTAATTTACCATGTGTTAGAATTTATCTGTTCATGTGGCTGTCTTCTCCCGTGGCCAGAGCTCCCCTAGGGAAGGCAGCATGCTTCACCAGCAAACATATGGCACCTAGTGGGTATTCAACGTACACTGACTAGCTATGTTTTAGTGAAACTGAGTGAAAGACAATACAATATGATTACCATTATGTCAAAATACAAATGTAATGAACAAAGGCTGGAAAGAAACATGAAAAATGTGAAACCAATTATATAATCATGAAGAAGGATTACAGATGTATTTTCTTCTTTAAGAAGACTTTTTTGTATGATTATCACATTGCTTTGGCGGTCAATGAAACTGAAATGAGAATTACCTTCAGGGAAGAACCAGTCGGCGTGCTGAATGATGGGTTCAATCACTGCAACCACATGGACGGATGTGGCTGCTGCCATTTCAGCAAGTGTTCTGCAAAGAAGTTCACAAAATTAAAATACTTCCCGTGGGCAGCATCTAATTTCTGCTGGTTGTGTCAGGGCAATTCAATTATTTTTAAAGGATAAAATATTTAAAAGATGCAAAAATCAAATTCACTGGCTAGGTGTGGTGGTTCACACCTGTAATCCCAGCACTTTGGGAGGCTGAGGCAGGCAGATCACAAGGTCAAAAGATCGAGACCATCCTGGCCAACATGGTGAAACCCCGTCTCTACTAAAAATACAAAAATTAGCCGGGTGTGGTGGTGCGTGCCTGTAGTCCCAGCTACTCGGGAGGCTGAGGCAGGAGAATCACTTGAATCCGGAAGGTGGAGGTTGCAGTGAGCTGAGATCACGCCACTGCACTCCAGCCTGGTGACAGAGTGAAACTCCGTCTCAAAAAAAAAAAGATCAAATTCACATAGTCCTGGTCTATGAACGTGGCTGTGATCACCCAGGAAAAAATGACTCTGGCTTGGCTGCTCCTTCATCTGCACTGTGACAACAACCACAGTGTCCACTACACACAGACCCTGGGGGGCAGTGAAACCAGTCAGTCACCACTGCTGTATCAAATGCCAGTTTTAAACTGGTCTAGAATGAGGGTTGCACTTTCCCACTGGAACAGCATCACACATGGGTGGTAGCTATGTTCTAAGACTAAAGATCACTAAAAAGCAATTTTGCTTATGATGTCACCAAGAACATGCATTGGTACAGCGTGCCTTTTATTATGTTGAAACCTGAGCCTCCCACTCACACTTAAGGTCGCCATATATGTGGACTAGTCTCAAGATGAGTGTTCAGATGTTAACAGTGTCTGATGCCAAGGCTCACAAAGAAGAAAATAAGTAGGCCAGACGTAGTGGCTCACACCTGTAATCCCAGTACTTTGGGAGGCTGAGGCAGTTAGGCCAGGAGTTCAGGACCAGCCTGGGCAACATAGTGAAACCCCGTCTCTGCAAAAATTGGCCAGGTGTGGTGGTGCACATCTGTACTCCCAGCTACTGGAGAGGCTAAGGTGGGAGGATTGCCTGAGCCCAGGAGGCTGAGGCTGCAGTGAGCCATGATCACGCCACTGCACTCCAGCCTGGAGAACAGAGTGAGACCTTGTCTCAAAAAAAATAAAAATAAAAAAAATAAGAAAGAAAGAAGAAAAAAATAAGTAAGAGTTATTATCACTGCTGCCAAGCTCCTGTTTCAGTTGGGAGTCAGAACATCACAAAAGCAAACCACCTGCAAAAGGCCTGACATTTTCTGGCCACCTACCAGGCTGTAGGTTCTTCATCTTGCTTAATTTTTACAACAACCTATTATGAGGCCTACATGAGGACACTGGGTTCCCAAGCTCAATCCCAGGTCTGACTGCCTCAAACCTCTCCTCTATCACTCTGACCTCTCTTCCCACCAGAACATTGTCACCCACTTTCCGACCAAGTAAAATTTCTCACTCCTTTCAAATTCCAGTTTAAAATTGAAGCTCTGCCTGTAAATGATCCTTCCCAGCCTTCCTCCCACACGAAGTCTGATCAGTCTGTGTGCCTTAGAACCCTGCTGGATTAGGGTGGAACTGTCCTCTCACATCCTTTCCCACTTTTCTTTTAGAAGAATACTGGAAAGCTAATAAGGATTAATAAGGACACAGGCTCTGTACCCAGAACCTGGGCACACCAGTTCCCTGTGTGTGACCTTAAGCAAATTACTTGTTCCTTCTAAGAGTCCGTGTCCTCATCTGCAAACACAAGGACGACAGTACAAATGTCAATGATTCAACCTCGATTTGCCATATATTTCTAATCAATTTCTCCCTTATATCCTCTATTCAAAAGGTTACTTCTGATTACTAAATAAGATCATCACAATGCCACCAACAGAGTGGCAATTTCCCAGAAGCTTTCTAGCGGATCCCCCGACCCCTCCTCTATTCAATCTATATTTCACAATGCCAATAAAGTTATCGAAGTGCAACTTAATCAAGACATTCTTCTGCTTAGGAACCTTAATGAATGACTCCCCACCAGCCAGAAAATAAGTCCCAGACACCTCAGCAGGATGTGTGAGGACCTTGAAGGCTCTGGCCTTCCCAGTCACAGCCTCATGTTCTTTGTCTTCAAGATTCACGAGGCCATGTGACACACCCGTAAACGATGGGAACCAGGCCGTTTTAACAGTGTCTTGGCCCATCCAGGTCCTGGCTGTAGGAAACTTATTAACTCATCAAGGTACAGCTCCAGGGCCATTCCCTAGCCAGGGCTTTCCCTGACTCCTCAGCCTGAATTATGTTTCTTTACCTCTGTTGCCGTCATACTTGATAAAGGGGGCAGAATATGCCATCCCAAAATATGCCCCTTAGGCACAGGATTATTTTGAGTTAAAGATACTTGAAAATCATCACACACATCCGACCTTCCTTTTTCATCCTGAAAGCAGGAGATCAACTCCCACATGAAGGATGCCCTCCCTACACATACCAGGAGGAAAGAAACATTCCGAACACCAGGGATGGGAAGGCAAGGCTGACGGAAACCTCCATAAACAAACCTTGCTGAACAAATCCTTATCTTCCTAGTCACTTCTCCATAACTAACTGCCCTAGCCCACACTCCTTTGTCTGGTCCTGTTTTCACAATTCACTTTTCGTCCAACTTCATATATAAGCATTCGGCTCTTAACTGCTTCTTTGGATCTTCATGTTCCTATGGGAACTCCAATGTCAGACATGACACTGATGCTTCTAATTCATCATAATATACGTGAAATCCCATTCCCAGTAGTCCCAGGTTACTCTCCAAAGTGATGTGTTTTTTTTATTAATGTGCTAAGTAGGCGTGAATTAAATGACTTCTCTGCTGGGCATTAAAATGTAAAAATCTGTATGCTTTCTCCTGTTAGCCTGTCTTACGTCCATTTAGTTCTCAGGTCCAGCCAGACACCCTAAGAGGGTAGAAGTAAAGTGCTACCCCTCCTACAATATCATATACACACACACGGATATGTGTATTTTTCTTATCACTCTACTGTAGCCACTGAGCTATCTGACTGCCTAAGAGCAGGGGCATTTTGAGAACTGGGACAATACCTCACACATCTTTGTGTCACCATCAGCTGGGACAGCACCCAGCTCACAGCTGTGTTCCAAGAATATTGGCTGAATGAGAAAAGCAATTTCAGAACACCTCGAATTGATCTTAACCGAGAATGTGAAACCCGAGTTACACTTCTATGCATCCCGACAGGTGGGAAAGAAGAAATTCAAAGGATGTGATACAGAGGAAGACGACTTACCCTTCATTTTTGGCCCATAACAAGTTAGGGCCTAACACAATCGCAATGTTGCTGGGAGTCATTTTATTCACATCGCTGGTCTGAGCAAGCTTTGCAAGGAACTTGATCAAATATCTAGGGGTCAAAAGAGAAGGGGAGGGTTTCTCCTCTGAAATAGCTGCTGGAATAGTCTCCTCCTGCCCAGGTGCACAATCCCAGGTTGCTCAGGTGCTAACTGCAGAGAGTTCCTAAATCAGAATCTGGCTCAGGTGAAGCATTTTATACAGTTCTTGTGTTCTTTGCTTCAGATAACAGACTCATTAGGGCTTGGAAGAAGAAAATAGGTTAAGTATAAATCTCAGCGATCTGAACCTCTATTGGCTATATATTTCAAATCAATTTCTCCTTTATGTCCTATCTATTCTACTAAGTTATAATGTGTTAATAGTGAGCTCAATATTTTTTAATACAAAAACAGACACAGTTATATTGCTTAAAGGAAACTGTATTTGAAAATACTTTATGTTGGAATTATAAAAATATCCAATTACATAAGCTATGTATGTATAGCTTATGCATAAGTACAGTCGTATAAAGGCAAAAACGTAAGAACAACCCGACTATCAATAGGGAGTTGGTTAAATAAATCACAGTATATCCATACAGTGGAGGATTATGCAACCATCATTACACAATGTACTGAGAAGGAAAAATCTCCAAGATGTATTAAACAAATATCTTAAGATGTCAAGCAAAAAAGGTGAGGGGGAGAATGAGGTATACAATATACACTACCATTTAGTTTTTTAAAGAAGGGGGTGTGAGAGAAAAAATATGTAGGCAAGTATGTACACATGAATGTATTTGCTTACGTCTACATCAACTCTTGCTGAGAGGATATATAAGAAACTGTAAACACCAGATGCATCTCAGGAGAGGAACTGGGTGGCTGGGGTATGGGAACACGAGAGAGATTTTTCATTGCATACCTTTTGAATTTTGAATTTTGAACCAAGGGAATGTGCTCCCTATTCAAAAATCAATTAGTAACAATTACAGAATAAAATTAACAAAATAAAGAGCCCATCTCCCAACATACTAAGAAGTACTGAGTTCTCACCACATACACTGAATACAGGAAGAGGATCTGTAACTCCAAGCTGGGTGAGTTAAATTAATCAAAGGGAATATTTAAAAGGGAGTACGTAGCTTAGCTTAGTGGCAGAGCCCAAGGCTGAATTTAAGGACAAGTAACATTCTAGACATATCACCTGTAAAGTATTTTGGTTGGTCACTTAATGTCACTCAAAACCAAACAAAGAAAATGTTCTACAAAGTCCTCCCAGAAAATTTTTCTTGTTTGGTTTTGAGTGACTTTATTCCCAGGGGCCACTTTTTCCTTTTCTCTATACTTGTTCAAAGTTACATATTAAGTCAAAAGGAAAACAGAAGTTACATTACGGAAATTTTGTCCCATGGTAAATTTTCTTAAAACCACAGTTATTCCACAAAGTAATATATAATCTCCATTCCTTGAAATTTTATTTAGTAAGATGATTTATACTTTAAAATAAATTAAGTAGCATATATAAAAGACATTACAGAATGTACAACTATTGATTAATTTTGCCTTTAACATACTGGACGATTTGGACTCCAAACCCAACATACAGTCACTCAAACTTTTCACAAGAAATTTATTGCTAATAGCTGTAGTGGGAAAATGATAAGCCAACTTATGTATTAATGTCAGGCATGATACCGATGCTTCAGATTCATCATAATATACCTGAAATCCCATTCCCAGTAGCCCCAAGTTACCCTCCAAAGTGATGTGTTTTTCGTTGTTGTTGTCGTTTTTTAATGTGCCAAGTATGCCTGAATTAAATGACTTCTCTGTGGGACACTAAACCTATCCTTATTCCAGAGTCACTGTAGCTCAATCATACATACCTAAAGTTAACAAAATTTTGTGGTGGCAACTTCTGACATGTTCTCCACAAGTCTTGAAGTTTTTTGTCTTGATCCTGCACACTGAGAAAAAAAACTTTTAAGTATAACAACTTATTAAAACACCGATTAGTAATACCCTATTAATATGCTATATTAAAAGTGAGGCCTCCATTTTGACAGAGAAAGCACACTTGGAAAACAGCCCAGACTATGGAAATAAACAGATTTAGAGTCAAATACCAATTAACTGTTTAACTCTGAGCAGTTGGTTAACCTTCAATCTCTGGATGTGCAAAACAGGGTAAGTGCTGATTCTGCTGAACAATTTTAGGCGTCTGCTGAACGATTTTGAGGTGGTTTTGTGGCAAAACCACCTCCACCAACGCTTGGCACATAAGAGGCAAGACACTACTGAAAAATCTGTCTAGAAAAAGTGTGTACTGATGTATAGCTTCATGGAGCCCAAATTCTCTTACCCTCAAGCAGCCCGGCCACAGATCAGGGGGCTGAGCTCCCAGGCACCCAGACTTCTGGGCCTTTCCTCGCTTGCAATACTGCACACCGGCTACACACCAAGCAGCCCATTTCTGTTGTGAAGCAACTGTAAGAGCTCTTGCCCTCCACGGGCGCAATGTACAAACTTGCAGAGACATAAAAAAAGGGGCAGGGAGGAGCCTGCAGAGCACGGCCTACTCTGCTGTCTAGGGACCAAGAGTGATAGAGAGGCCTCCATAACACCACTTTGAACTTGAAACATCCTCCAGAATGGAACCATTCTGGAGAGTACGGACAGGGATTAAACATAATTACACTTTAGAGGCCAGTCGATGTGTTACTGGGATGGAAGCCCACCATGTTGACAACTCTCAACTATAGAATCAATATACCAACAGACAGACATCTTCTTTTACAAGTTTATTTCCTTGTAATAAACAAAGAAATCTTTTATTTCTAGGCTACCCAATAAAAGAAATCCCACAACTCTCCTTCACCTAACACTGATGTTGGATTCCACTGAATTCTGTCCCATAAACATTAATACCGACAGTAGGCTGGTCCCCAGGCAGGGTTCCAAAGACATGTGATGACTAAGAACTTGTCTCTGAACTTGAACACCTCACCATCTACCAGGGACAAAGTCTCTCATTTCACAGTTATAGAGAAAAGCTCAAATGTGGCTGAGCACAGTGGCTCATGCCTGTAATCCCAGCAGTTTGGGAGGCCGAGGCAGGCGGATTGCCTGAGGTCAGGAGTTCGACACCAGTCTGGCCAACATGGTGAAACCCCGTCTCTAATAAAAATACAAAAAAATTAGCCAGGCATGGTGGCGGGCACCTGTAATCCCAGCTACTTGGGAGCCTGCGGCAGGCGAATTACTTGAACTAGGGAGGTGGAGGTTGCAGTGACTCTAGACTGTGCCACTGTACTCCAGCCTGGGCAACAGAGTAGGACTCCATCTAAAAAAAAAGAAAGGAAAAAGAAAAGAAAAGCTCAAATGCAAAACCTGGTTAAAGAGACGAGTGATGGACTCACATCCACTGAAGTGTAACTGATCAGAAATAAGTGGCTCTTATTTGATCATGGCCTGCCTGAGGGGAACAGGGGCAGTGTCCGCAGACGGGGAAGAGGACAGAACAGAGGTGACATTTGCTCCTCTTCCCTTAGTGGTGAGGAGTAGGCACTCTGGAGAGGAGGGGAGTCAGTACCATGAGAAAAAAGACGAGGAGGTGGGCTGGCCAGCCAAGCAGAAGCCTCTAGGATTTTAAAACAAAGCTGTCCTGCTTAAAATCAACTGTTCCTAGACAGACTGAAGCTGAGGGTGGAGGGAAAGGGACAAAGAAGAGAAACATAGCATTTGGGCGTCTGGTTTGAATTCTAGCTCTGCCAATTACTTGCTACTATCCTGGCCCTGTTCCCTTTTCGGTTTCCTCTCTGTAAAATGTGGATCACATCATCATCTGCCTTTTATAATGTTAAAGATTACAGGAGGTAATAGCTACAAAGATGAGCACAGTACTGAGCACAAGAAAATGCTCAGTAAATATTAATGTCATCATTATACAGCTGACAACACAGGATCCACTTATATGCAATTTTTTCAATAAACATATAGGAAAATTCCTGGAGATCTGTGAAAAACTCACAGATGAACTGAAACAGCAAGACCAACACCTTCACTTTCTCTACTTCCTCAACCTACTCAACATGAAGACAACAAGGATGAAGACCTTTAAGATGATCCACTCCTCTTTAATGAATAATAAACAGATTGTCTCCTCCTTACAATTTTCTTTCCTTTTTTTTTTTTTTTTGAGACGGAGTCTCGCTCTGTCGCCCAGGCTGGAGTGCAGTAGCCGGATTTCAGCTCACTGCAAGCTCCACCTCCTGGGTTCACGCCATTCTCCTGCCTCAGCCTCCTGAGCAACTGGGACTACAGGCGCCCGCCACCTCGCCCGGCTAGTTTTTTTTTTTGTATTTTTTAGTAGAGACGTGGTTTCACCGGGTTAGCCAGGATGGTCTCGATCTCCTGACCTCGTGATCCGCCCGCCTCGACCTCCCAAAGTGCTGGGATTACAGGCTTGAGCCACCGCGCCCGGCCACAATTTTCTTAATAGTACTTCTTCTCTAGCTTACTCTATTGTAAGAATACAGTATATAATACATACAACATACAAAATATGTGTTAATTGACTACGTTATCAGTAAGGCTTCCAGTCAACAGTATGCTATTAGTTGTTTTGAGGGAGTTAAAAGTATTACTTGAATTTGCAATTACGTAGTGTATCACTGCTCCTAATCCCCATGCTGTTTAAAGGCCAATTGTATCATTGCACAGGTAAGTTTGCATACAGCTCAAAAGGTACACTGCCACGGGTCAGTATGACCTGTATCCCCAGTTACAGGGCTTTCTTCAACATAAAGGGGGCTAGAAATTTGCAAATCCATTAATATGGATACCACTCTACGTCTTCATCCACGTAACACAAATTTAAACCAATGCCTAAGTGGTGACTTCCCTACACTGATAATTACATTACTCGATATTTTTATTCTAAACATAAATAAGAGCTGAGACATGTATTATTTAACAAATATGCTATTTTAATGTTATGACCCCTGAGAATAAAATGATTTACAAATAGAGCACAATATCACATCATTCCCTTTACAACTCTGTGTTTCTTTAAACTTACCTTGCAATTTGTGTCCATTCTTCATACAGATTAAAAGTCATCAAAGGTTCAGGCAATTCCCGTAAATAGGATTTTAAAGCACCTGAAATCATTAACACTCTCTTTGAGTATGAAAAAGGAGTAAGGCTAAGAATCTTGGGACATATTATTTTGCAGATCGAAATGATCTCAATTACAATCTTCCAAGGTGTATACAACAAATCGTTAAGTTGGCAAGAGTGGTTAGAGACTAAAATGTTCAAAAGACAAATTCAATCTCTTGCAAAAACAAAGTTTTAAGAGATTAATTACCAATAAATTTAGTTTTAAAGTCATTCCCTTAATAGACATAATTTCTCTGGGTAGATATGAATTTGGTGGGGGGAGACTGTGAAAGATGGGAAGAAAATACAAGTATGTCTCCAAATATTTGCATTATAAGCTACTTCCTCCTTTAATCATCAAGAAAATAGAAAAATAAAAAGGAGTAAAGAAGACACATGTGAACATTACATTAATATACACTAAGGAATTGTAGCAAGAGGCCACTTCGGTTTTGTCGCTTAAACCTACAATTGAAATGGGATTTTAACTGACCATCTGTCTGAGACAGAACCTGCCCACTGCCTTGAGGGTGACTTGATTTGCAGACAGTCTTTGGCGCTCACCTGCTACAGCATGGGGGTCTGAATAGAACTCATCCAGGTGAGAAGTAGAACAGTCCAAAGCAGCTTTCAGCTTCTTTAACTTGGAGGCCCCAGCCCCGATTCGGAAAAGGCCCTAAAGATAATGAAAAGCCATCAGCATCAAGAGCAGGTTGGGAGACTCAGACTAAGCGGCAGTGTGTTCTGATGGGGATTTCCCGACTTCTGCTCAGCTCTTATCTATGACGGCGGTGTTACTGCCTGCCCTACAGGGCTGTCAGGAGGAACGACGAGGGCCGAGCATGTACCCAAGCACAGGGACAGGCAGGAAGAAAATTAATCTAGGCAGGATTTCTTGACCTCAGCACTACAGACATTTTCGGTTGGATTATTTTTTTGTTGGAGGTTGTCCTGTGCCCTGTAGGATGTTTAGCAGCATCCATGGTGATACGGTTTGGCTCTGTGTCCCCACCCAAATCTCATGTGGAATTGTGATCTCCAGTGTTGAAGGCAGGGCCTGGTGGGAGGTGACTGGATCATGGGGGTGGATTTCCCCTTTGCTGTTCTTGTGATAGTGAGTGAGCTCTCACAAGATCTGGTTGTTTGAAAGTGTGTGGCAACTCCCCCTTTGCACGTGCGCTCGCTCTCTCCCCCCCGCTCCCCTACGTCAACACTGTGCCTGCTTCCCCTTCGCCTGCCGCCATGACTGTAAGTTTCCTGAGGCTTCCCCAGCCATGCTTCCTGTATAGCCTGTGGAACTGTGAGTCAGTTAAAGCCCTTTTCATCATAAATTATCCAGTCTCAAGTAGTGCTTTATAGCAGTGTGAGAATGGACGAATACACATGGCCTCTATCTACTACTAGATGACAGTAACACCTCCTCTTCTCAGTTGTCATGATCAAAAATACCTCCAGACCTTGATAAATGTCTCTTGGGGAGCAAATCTAGCCCCAGACAAGAAGCACCAACCTAAGCTGTTAGAAGGGGAGTGGCTGGAAGCAAACACAAGGAGGGCTTCCAGGGTGTTCTTTGATCTGAGTGCCGATTCCACGGGTGGATTTAGTCATGCAAGCGTATCAAGCTGAACACTTATGATACGTATGCTTTTCTGTGTGTATGTTCTATTTCAATACGAAGTTTTAAAAAGGGGGAAAAAAAAGTCTTGCATTTTGATTCTGGCCCTGACCTGGTGTAAACTCCCTGCATGCTGACTTCCTTATTTATACAAGAATAATAATAAAAACCCTTATTTGGTTCATGGGGGGTTTGGGGTAAGAATCCCATAAAATTAAGTATGTAAATGATCCCCACCCAAAAAAACTGCATAATACTATGCAAACTAAAGCTCATTAGCCCATTAGTGCATCAAGAAATCTACTGTCACAAATCACAACCAGAGTTTTAAATGAAAAAATCAAACAGGACACAAAGAGGTCAGGGTATACCACAAGCAGGAAAGATAAATATTGTTCTGTAAAACCTTTGTTTCATTCACAGACAGATAGGTATCATAAGGACCAGGGTTGCAATTTAAAATATGGATCATGGTGACAAAAGCTTGAAAGTCACTGTTCTATACAAAGCAGACAACGGCTGTATAACTAAGGGAGGGGGTGGACAGGGGGCTGGTGGGGAGCATGGAGCTCTGGGCAGAAAAAGGGACACAGAGACCTGGTGCACAGGATCACGAAGCTCCCCTCACCTCCTCCTTCATGCCTGTCTCCAGGAGCAGCATGACACAGGCTTCAATGGGCAGCGCAATCTCGCGCCCGCTCCTCTTCAGGTGTTCTTCCAGGGGAGTCCCAAAGGCTGGTTTTTCTGCCCACTTATCTAGAGCAGCAAATTGTTCAGTTAGACACCCAACAAACTCACGGCATTACCAAGCTATTTTCTCCCCAAACTACCCAATGCACTTTTCTAGCAGACTGGTAGCTGAGGCTCTGGGAACAGGGGATACATCTGTTCTATTTGCTTTCGTTATTTGCCATCTACTGGAGCAGCACAAACTACGGACCAGGCTGGGGCAGTGACTTGCGGAACAGAAGCCTGAGCGCACGTAGATGGCACCCAACTCAGGCTGCCTAGAAGCTGCAGTGGCGCGCTGCACCTGCACCACGCTTCAGTAACACACGCCAGTGGGTTTAGTGGGCTGCCTTGCACTAAAAGGAAGATTCGCCAGAGCGTACTGTTTCGTTGAAAAGAAATTTATTCTAGCCATGCAAAGCCTTCTAGCTAGAGGACAAGAAATAGACTCTTTGCTATGCAAAAATGGAAATAATCTCTGAAAATTTCAAACACAAGTTAAGCATCTGTCATACAAGACTGGAGATGGCCAACGTGAACTCTCCACGTTGCAGTTACTCTCCATCAGATGCGACATCTCCACGGCATGCAGTGCTTCAGAACGCCGCATCCCCAAACAGCTCCGAAAAATTCTGAGTGGAAAGAAATGCAGTATCTGCAGCCCTAAAGCAGCTGAAGGCTATGCTGACGGCAGGAAAGCCATATTTTAGATTATCTTCAGGTCATGAGGCAGCTTAGCACAAATACAATGAAGCAGTAAAATAGAAAGAAGAATTCAGAGAACGGACATATGAATTAGAATAAGTAGTATCTGGTTCAGTTTGGCCTGCCTGTGCAAGCTGCAGAGATACAGTGCTATCTGAGCAGCTTGCAGAAGCAAAGGAGGGCAAACCAGTTGTGAAAACTGCTCCAGGGAGAAACACTTAAATCTTTCCAACAACGGGAAGGGTTCATGTCCTTCTCTGCACCTTTACTGGCCCCTTAGCAGCTCTGCTGTTAGAAAGCTGGGTTGGAAGAAGGCAGTATGTACTCTGGTGTGTCCTCTTACACTCTCTCGTATGTCACAGCAGGGGTAGAGGCCCTCATGATTTGCACATGGGGAAGGAAGAAAAATAAAATCCCACAAAACCATAGAACCGAGAGCTTGTGGAAAGGTAAAAACGGATGGAAAGAGCAAGAGGTAAAGAGTGAAGAAAGGGGGGAGGGAAAGGGAGGTGGGGGACAAATATGAGGTGCAGGCCACCAGCCACTCTCAGAATTGTGGGGAGCCCAGCACCAGCCAGGGGAATTTCCAACAGAAAATGCATCCGGGGGTCTGGACCTTCCCAGAGGTCAAACCTTACCTGAAATACTGTGTCCCTTTTATCTAAAGCAATGATTCACAATACAGGCTGAAAATGGCCACGTGAGCCTTCCACTAGGGGATACGCTGGAATCACCCCGGGGAGTTCTGCAAATGACACCCGCCACTGCCTTCACCACAAGCCCAACCCTGTAACGTTAAGGGGTGGGCATGCTTCAAACCTCTGCTAGAACTTTCTAGTAAACACTGGACAGAGTGTATCCCACCTCCAAGCCTGGTATAATGTTAGCAAAAGGTGCAAGTGAGAATCACTGACCTAGAAGCAAGTCATAAGGCAAACTCCACCTCAGGCACTGGCCTCTTAAACAACAGACCTACTATGTGCCAGGTACCGCAGGAGACATGTGACGTTCACAGAGACTCCCCACCCTCAGGGAGAGGGCAACTGAATTGTGAAGGGAATATGACAAACATGTAAACACAGAACAATCAGTAACGAGACGAGACATATTTGCTAAGTCATGGCAGATCGATGGTATAGACGAGGGTCGCAAATGCAATTGTCTAGAGGAGCCAGTTAGGTGGCACAGGGGCACGAATCCTGTTGGGAGTGCACGACCTGCCGACAGGCGATAACCACTCCTCCGCACCAAACCAACACTGCCACGAGGGAAAGCAGAGCCAGTGTCGCCAGATGCTCTCAACTTTCAGGAGAAGCCAGAAATCAGGATTGTTACATCAAAGCATCTGGTTTTCACATGACGACAACCAACTTTTAACAATTTTTAAAGATACGGCTGTTTGCGACTTCTGGTGTAGACAATAAATGCTGGCGCAAATCAGGAGGCAAAGTGTTTGCCATTGGCTGCAGTTGTCAGAGAAGGCTTCTCAGAGGAAGTGAGGTTGGAGGGGGTCTCCTGAGACGGACAAAGATTAAACAGGCTGAAAAATGGGCTAACATATCTTTGTGAGGGGCAATCGGCTGAGAAAAGATCAGGAATTGTGAGTCTGGGAATTTACATCTTATCCCAAGTTCACGCCAAGGCCGTGAGAGCATGGAGCAGAGCAGGCCAGGGGAAGGAAGGATGGCAGAGCCTAGGGCAAAATGGACAGAACTTAGGCACTGGATGGAAGAGAGGAAGGAGAAAAGGGTTCCAAGGTTAAGATCTGAATCACTTGGAGAAAGGTGATACGAGGGAGACAAGAAGGGAGAAAGGGACAGTTGGTGTAGGGAGAGAACTGGTTTGCTTTTTGAGCTTAAGGTGAGGGCTGTTCATCACAAGGAACCGATGCTTAGGACGCTGCAAGGATTAAAATGCACGTAAGAGGCAAAGCTGTCCAAGTGAAGGGATTTCTAGGGGAAAGGGGGCGAGAAGTGAGGGTGGGAGAGAAGAACGAAGGTGCAAGGACTGGACCTCAGAAAGGCTGACTTCTGGGTAGAAGACAGAAATAGAGCAATATATAATCCTTCTTGAAGAAAATTTTTAAAAAGAAATGGAGCAATGCAGAGTCCTCACAATGAAAGAAGAAGTCAAGTGGTGCAAGGAGATAAACATGAACAAAGAAGAGACGGCCCATGTTGGGTCAAATGCCAGGATCTGACGGGTGGTTGCTGCTCCTTTGAAAACTGCAGTATGCTGTGCTCTTTTTTCCTAAACAGCAGAGTGATTGGGGGTAGACACAAGACTGCAAAGGACTCAGGGGTGGGAAGGTGGTAAGAAAACACAGGTGGCAGGCAGGATGGGGTCATCTGAAGTGCCCACCAGAAAAAATGAAGCAGAACCAGATTAAACGGGGTGTTGTGTTCAGGTCAGGAAGGCACCAGATTACCACCAACTGACCATGAATGTGACAACGGAGTCCACGGAGGTGAGGGGGTCGTGGGGGGAGGTCACACTTTTTTTATATAGTAAGGACAAGCTAAGTCTTTCTGAAAACAGAGAAGACAGCAAGGAAAGAAGAGACAGAACCAAGGTGAGAGGTAGGTACAAGGACAGGCAGCGGTGGGAGGGGTTGAACTGCAACTTCGTGAAGGGTGACCTCAGCAAGAAGGACAAATCGCACTTCCTCCACGGGCTGTTCCATCCTAACCTCTTCCCTGCCCCATCCCCGCTCTCCATGGCTTCCTGACATATTTCTCTAGGGAAAATACCCTTGGGAAAAAAATAGAATGAGACTTCTAGTCTAGCCTGGGCAACAGAGTGAGATCTTGTCTCTTAAAAAAAAAAAAATGCTCAAAAAATCCAATCTTCTTGTTTTTCCTCTTGTTAATCACCTCTTTCAAATCAGACTCTAAGTCACTCAAAGGTTACAATGATAATCTGTCTACTATTTTGTCCTATGCGGGGCCCAGCCCATAGCAGATATCTCATAAATATATTTTCTTGATGCTCTGAACTTGCCCAGCAAGAGTCGGTCCCTAGGAAGGTGGGAACATTTTCCAGAGACCTCATTCCTTTGCACTGTGACTCAACGCCATTCTCCATGAACTAGGACTCTCGATTATTTGGGAAGGCAAGGGCAATGGCTGAGAAAATCAGACACATTGCACCTGAGAATGCTGAAGAGGTGACTATCTGATCAGTCAGGACATAAAATTTTATAATTCCATAATCCAAAAACTTTCAGGCACAAAGCCAGAACCTGTGAGGATCTCTTGGAACTCGGGGGGAGAAGAAGTGGCATTCTTGAAGGTGCTGGTATGTATGCACCTCCACAAACCACCCCCACCCCGCAACACACACACACACACACGCTCAGTCTCAAAATCACGAAGTCATCCTACTCAGCACCTGGCCTGATCCCCTGTCAGCTCAACACCAGTGGTTCTGCAGAGGAGCGTAAGCTCCAAATGTCAGGTATATAGCACAGGTGAAATAGACCCAAGGATGGCCGAGCAATTTCTGACTCAACCGCTTGTGCCATCTCTGCCAGTAAATGCTCTAATGGTAAATCAGAGAGACACAGCATCAAAAGCTTTAGGGAGGAAAAAAAAAAAAGCTTTAGATGCCCAACTTAAAAGTCAGCATAAGGGGAAAGTTCAGTCTGCACCTAACTCGCAGATAAAATCTGCAGTGTGCTTGAATACGACAGGCAAAATATTAGTGCTGACAAGAACAAAAGCTTAGTATAAAGACAAAGGAGGAGTCTGAAAGAAGTGACCACGGTCTTAGGATTCAATCACACTTGTTATTAAGTGTGACGTGCATGATGTGGCATCAAGTACTGGCTTCTCTGTTGGAAAGTCCAAAATATTTTCCCTAGAATGGATGCTCTCGGAGTCACACGGCCAGAATTAAGTCCTGTGGAACAAATAACTGATGTGGAAAAGGATCATTCGATGCTGGACTTTTTCAAGCCTCTAGAAGATGGGAAAACATACAGGCACTCCCCCAAAGAGGCCAG
This sequence comes from Chlorocebus sabaeus, assembly GCF_047675955.1. Classification (NCBI taxonomy): domain Eukaryota; kingdom Metazoa; phylum Chordata; class Mammalia; order Primates; family Cercopithecidae; genus Chlorocebus; species Chlorocebus sabaeus. The sequence continues at coordinate 22,889,614 of NC_132908.1, forward strand.
CTCTCTCTTCAACTGAAGGTTTCAGAAGAACTACAAATGTTCTATTAGTGTGTTAATTTGGGTTTGGAAGAAGTTAGAGATGCAGCAAGGAAGATGAAATTATGCCGGGAAACAGTACCCTCCTAGGCAGAGAAGCTTTATCCCAAGGATGTGCATGCAGAGGAGTCAGGGTGAAGAAGAACCCAGGCAGAGGTGGCAGAGGCAAGAAGGAAGCATCAGCCGCACGCGGGTTACATTACCTTGATGGGCTCGCATTTCAGGGAGGGTCTTTTCTAAGACTGCTAATGCTTTTCTATGGTAATCTGCTTGGGCTTCTAATAACTGAGAACAGACCCACATTCAAAAACAAAAGTAACGTTAGCATCGGATGGACACACACACAATGGCTGAGCAAAACTAAAAATGAAATCTTTTGCAAAAAAGCTAAAATGACTCCATTTTAATAATGCTTTAACATTTTGTCAAGGGAAGCTGCTTACCGTAACAAAGAATTTGCCGTACTCCCCTTCTTTGGCCATAAAGTTGTACATGTCTGCTGCAAGTTGATCCTGGGTAAATGGAAGAGGAGACGTTACTGAAGAAAAAAGAAGTGAAACAAAATGGCACCTGAGAACAATCTCTGTGAGCTCTTAGATGAAAAAGTGATGCAAAGCGCCACAGATTAAATGTCCATCAACTGCCTGATACAACCATACAGAAAGAATCAGGAAGCCTCTCATATGACTGACACAGAAAGATCTCCAAGATACATTTTTAACACAGCTGGTTAAGAAGCAAAGTACAGAGCATTACTTATGGTGTATTATTAACATTTGGGTTTAAAAAGGGGTGGAATGGCTGGGTGCAGTGGCTCACAGCTGTAATCCCAGAACTTTGGGAGGTTGAGGTGAGCAGATTACCTGAGGTCAAGTGTTCGAGACCAGCCTGGCCAATGTGGTGAAACCCCGTCTCTACTAAAAATACAATAATTAACCAGGCATGGTGGCGGGCGCCTGTGATCCCAGCTACTCAGGAGGCTGAGGCAGGAGAACTGCTTGAGCCCAGGGGTGGAGGTTGCAGTGAGCTGAGATGGCATGCCACTACACTCCAGCCTGGCAACAGAGTGAGACTCTGTCTCAAAAAAAAAAAAAAAAAGGGCTAGTTGCGGTGGCTCACGCTTGTAATCCCAGCACTTTGGGAGGCTGAGGTGAGTGGATTACAAGGTCAGGAGATTGAGACCATCCTGGCTAATACGGTGAAATCCTGTCTCTACTAAAAATACAAAAAATTAGCCAGGTGTAGTGGCGGGCGCCTGTAGTCCCAGCTACTCGGGAGGCTGAGGCAGGAGAATGGCATGAACCTGGGAGGTGGAGCTTGCAGTGAGCCGAGATTGCGCCACTGCACTCCAGCCTGGGCAACAGTGTGAGACTCTGTCTCCAAAAAAAAAAAAAAAAAAAAAAAAATGGGGTGGAAGGGTATGTCATATTTTCATATTTTTATTTTGTTTTTGTTTTTGTTTTTTTTTTGAGACAGAGTCTCACTCTGTCACCCAGGCTGAAGTGCAGTGGCACAATCTTAGCTCACTGAAACCTCCACCTCCTGGGTTCAAGGAATTCTCCTGTCTCAGCCACCCTAGTAGCTGGGATTACAGGCGTGTGCCACCACACTTTTTGTATTTTTGGTAGAGACAAGGTTTCACTACGTTGGCCAGGCTGGGCTCAAACTCCTGGCCTCAAGTGATCCGCCCAACCCAGCCTCCCAAAGTGCTAGGATTACAGGCTTGAGCCACCACACTCAGCAATGTCATACTGTTATTGTCACATACGTATAAAAATACGTCTTGATGAAAAAAACAAGAAATTAGTAGCAGTTATTACCTACTGGGAGCAATGGAAATTAGGCAGGAGGAGGATAATGGTGGACGGAAGACTTCATAGTATACTGTTTTACACTTTTTCATATCCTAATGTAAATTAATTACATATATAAAACTTAAATAATTTTGTAAACAGTGACAGGCTGAGTGTGGTGGCTCACACCTACAATCCCAGCACTTTGGGAGGCTGAGGTGGGAGGATTGCTTGGAGCCAGGAATTTGAGACCAGCCTGGACAACAGGGCTAGATCTAGTCTCTAGATGGCTAGATGGAGTCTTGCTTGCACTGTAGCCCAGTCTGGAGTCCAGTGGTGCAATCTCAGCTCACTGCAATCTCCATCTCCGGGTTCAAGCGATTCTCCTGCCTCAGCCTCCTGAGTAGCTGGGACTACAGGCGCACGCCACCACGCTCAGCTAATATTTTTCTATTTTTTAATAGAGATGGGGTTTCATCATGTTGATCAGCCTGGTTTTGAACTCCTGACCTCAAGTGATCCTCCCCCCTCAGCCTCACAAAGTGCTAGGATTACAGACGTGAGCCACTGCACCCGCCCCCAAAAAAACTTTTTAAGTGACAGATTAGGCAATTAGGTATGTATTTCCAATCTTCAAAAATAAATATACATAGGAATTATATATATGAACATTTATATGCTGGAAAATACGTATGTAGAGAGAGAGTTTTTTTTTAATGTAATGACTTCTGTTTTTGGCATCAAGGTACACAAATTAATGTGAAGGGCCTCCCATTTATGATAAAAACTTGGAAATGCTAGTTAGGAGTAATGAACATCCTTTTAGAATAACTGGGAAAGCAATAAAGTAAATTCCTTGATTCCCCTCAACCCCACCATACACACACACACACAAAGAGAGAAAGAAGAAAACGAAGCAGAAAGAAAGAAAAAGTCAGAAAGCTAAGCATCAATGGAAGCTGGGGATGACCTGGGGCAGGTTTGTGCCAGTCTTGGTGACCAAGGTGTTTGAAGCTTTGGGGCCTGGTAAGGAGAAACAAGTATACATGTATCATGCATAAAGAAAAGATTCCTGAAGAACTGTACCCTAAACGAAAGAACAGATTAGAACAAATGCACTTAGCATCACATGGGAATGATAGGGAAGTACATCTGTTTTGGAATGGGCTTTAGGTCTGAGAAACATCGGCCGGGAGATTTCACAAACATAGACCTGCTTTCACGAGGGTTTGAAGTTTAAATTTACTGACATGTGGTCCCAGAAACCCCAAACTGATTTAAGTTTAATTAAAAATGGACATGGACTGGTAATACTCTCTGGGAAGCCTCATTCCCAATCCCTGATAGTCCCACAGATAAAGCCCCTCTTAAAATGACTTCACAATAATTACAAAACACATAAGGAAATAATCCACCATAAGCAAACTCCTACCACTCTCACAGAAAATTTCAGAAAACAGAATTAACAGAAATTACCAAATAAGTATATTTAAAATGATTTACAAGAAACACTAAAAAAGAATAATGTAGTATCAAAAAGGGCAGATTTGAATAATTAGAACTTCAGAAATGACAAATATAGTCAATGAAATTAAAAACTCAAAGTTATTTGAGTAGCAGACCAGACACAGCTAAAGAGAAAAACAGTGAAACGGAACATAGATATGAGGAAATTACCCACAAGGTAAGCATAAAGAGAGGAAGAGGCAGAAAATATTTCCATAAGATTTTACCATTTGAAGTACTGACAAGTGTGGAAGTTGAGAGAAGAGACATCAGCCCATGATGACTTCCCAAACCTCTACCCAAATTTGTGTGCAATAGACAAGAGCTAGGTTAGACCAGATATTAAGAAGACTGCTGGGTAAATGACACTGACAAAGCTACAACTCTTTGGACCACAAATAAGCCAATGTGACATTATTTTACTAGAAGCATGTATCTGAATATCATCTTTTAAACATAAAAACTTTTTAAAACAAAGGCATAACTTTGTGAGTTTAGTTTTAATTTCTACCCACTATATTCTTTTTATATTTTTATTATATTTCTACCCACTATATTATTTTAAACAAGTCATTTAACTACAGTTAACTGATCAAGGTTTGCTACTTTGAAAAGCAAAGTATGTCATGACCTAAATGAACTAAAATATAACAGTCTTAACATTAGCATGAAATAAAAAAAAAAACAATTTTTTTAAAACAATGAAAAATAAGAGCAGGAAAAAATCTAAGTCAATGCAGACTTAGACTCTAGAGACTCCCCAAAGACCTATTCCTTTACCATCTCAAATAATTTACCACCTCAAATAACATTCAGAATGAACATCTATCTACACAGGTGGATGCAGAAAGAATGAGATCACGTGACCATCTAATTTATCTATAATTTAGGAGATAAAAGCTCTATTTCTCCCAAATTACAAACCAATTGTTCAAGCAACATTTTAAAAGTAATCCTTATCTTCTCCAAGGATATATGAGCCACTTGCTGTATATTAAATCCTACATTATAGCATTCATTCCAGAAAACCTACACTATTTCACTGATCTATTTTAATGCTTCTTATACAGTTTTACTTCTTTTTTTTGTTTTTCTTATGCATTTTTAATTGCTGTAACTTCATTACATGTTTTGCTATGGTTTTCTTTCCTTTTCTCTGACTTCATCTTTAAGTAAGCTTAGACATCTTGTCAAGTTTTTAAAAATATCCTATTTGAATTTAAAATGTTTATTCTAATCATAAAATAATAGAGTCTTAGACAGTAAGAAAGAAAACAATAAAACCTACCTTTAAAATCATTCAAAATATTCTGATAGAAATTATTTAAAACATCAAATAACTTACATTTGAACTTTCATCCCTCATTTGCAAAAACCGAAAAGAAAGATGCAAGTACACATTTATCAAGGAATTCTCATACCTTGCACTGTTCTACTTTATTTCCAGCTTCATCCATCTCTTCCTTTAGAGTATCTATTTTTGATGGAAGCCCCTGAAAGTTGGTTCCTGAGGATTTGTGAGCTTGGTTCCACCTGCAAAACAATGGGGTCGCCAGCATTTGAGAACCAGCTGTGTATACTCAACAGCTGGAGGTAGGACCTAGTGGAGATAGATCCTTCCTCAAAACTGATTCTACCTGGAAGGGGTATCACTGCCCAGGATGCCAACTTCTCTTGAGCTTATCCTCTAAGAACAGAAGCAGGCAAAAGGAGACTTTAGTTTCCCACCATGACAGGACTCTCGTAGTGCCAGGAGTAGTGGTCTGCTTTGAGCATAACCAACCACATCTTGTCTCACACAAACTCCACTACTGGAGAAAAATCCATGGAATCCCTTTCTTGTGGTGGCCAATCATGGAATCCTTGCCACTGGAGGACAGCAAGGTGGTCTCCTTGCTCTCTTGCTTTGAGCTGAAATGTTCCCCGTGCCACTGGGAATCAGCTCCTGCTTCTGAGAACTTCTTGTGGCTCTTTCTACTACCATACTACCATCTGCGACCTATGATTACTTTCAGCAAGTAAAAGCCAGAACTTCAATAGTGTAGCTATCAGGCTGGGTGCAGTGGCTCATGCCTGTAATCCCAACACTTTGGGAGGCTACGACGGGAGGATCACTTGAGTTGGATCAGTTTGAGACCAGACTGGACAACACAGCAAGACTCCATGTCCACAAACAACAATAACAATAATAATGTAGGTATCAATCAATAGCAATGAAAGCACTAAAAAAAAAAAAAAAGAAACTATAGTAATAATAGCGGATAAGTCGGAAATAATCATAGAAAACAATTTTTGATTTTCAAATGTGCTTTGATCCTCTGAAAATGGGTATGTCTGGTGTTGTGGAAAGCTCTATCACTTTAAATGTAAACACAGATGTTATAAAATGCAGCATGAAAACCCATGTTAGCTACTTACTAAACTTTCTAGACTGCTGCAGTGCCCCAAAATGCCATGTTCTGCCCACTTCGTGTTCCTGACGTGACACACTCCTCCACCGAAAGGCTTCGGCAAGTCCACCAAAGCAAAACTGGAGATGCTATGTTGTGAAAGGAGCATAGACTTCCGAGTCTGACATGTCCAAGTTTGGAGCTCAGCTTTACCCTAACTAGTTATGTGACCTAGTTAGTGACTTAGCCTCTATGCATCTCAGTTGCCTCATCTACAAAACTCACAAACACTGTCTGCCTGGCGGAATTGTCAAGAGGAGGAAAGGCAAGAAAAATGTGTGTGCACGCATATGATGTCTGGCATATAATGGATTTCTACTTAATTATTACCACTTTTTGTCCAGGGAAAAGCAAGAGGAATGAGAAAAAGTAGAAATATTCAATTGTTTTAGCTTCTCCAACACCTACTGTGATTAAGTGAACAAGACCGTGAATGCAAGATCAAGAATCAGTATTAAAATCACCTATGGGATACACGCACTCGAGGTGCAAAATTCCTGTCAGATAAACATCTGAAATACTGCTCAACCAACTTTAGTGAGGGAGCATTTGCTGCCTTGTTTAATTAATCATTAGAACATTCTTCTTTCTCTTGAGCAAAAATGTATCGCAGGGTGACCTGCACTCCCAGCTACACAGGATTCCAATCACATGTACAGGCCAGGCGTAGTGACTCACACCTGTAATCCCAACACTGTGGGAGGTCAAGGAGAGAGGTTTACTTGTGGCCAGGAGTTTGAGACCAGCCTGGGCAACATACCGAGACCTCGTCTCTACTAAAAATAAAAAGCTGGGCTGGGTGCAGTGGCTCACGCCTGTAATCCCAGCACTTTGGGAAGCCAAGGCAGACAGATCACCTGAGATCAGGAGTTCGAGACCAGCCTGGCCAACATGGTGAAACCCTCTCTCTACTAAAAATACAAAAATTAGCCAGGGGTGGTGGCACATGCCTGTAATCCCAGCTACTAAGGAAGCTGAGGCAGGAGAATCGCTTGAACCCGGCATCTTGGTTGCAGTGAGCCAAGATTGTGCCACTGTACTCCAGCCTAGGTGACAGAGAGAGACTCCATATTTTAAAAAAAAAAACGAAAAAACAGTAGGTGGGTGTGGTGGTGTGCAGCTACTCGAGAGGCTGAGGCAGGAGGATCCCCTGAGCCCAGGAGTTTGAGGCTGCAGTGAGCTATGATCACACCACTGCACTCCAGCCCAGGTGACAGAGAACATCACATGTACACATGACCAGGAGACAGTGGACTTTGCTGTCAGAATCCTAACACTGCAATTTATGCTCTTGAAGGCACAAAGCAAGTCATATAGATAATACATGCAGGTCCCTCCCTTATCTGCAAAACGAGCCTCCTCTTAAGAGTAGGGAATGTTATACTAACCTCTACCCTGTTCCCTCCAAGTCACATGGAAAGGCCCATGCATTTAGAGTCTAGCACAAAGTCGGGTGCACACTGAGCACCCAATTGATATCAGTTGAAAACACAGATGAACAAATGAACATGGATTGGTGCGAGAATCAAATGGGCTGACATACGATGAAAGTAGCTCGATCCCTGGCATGTGGCAAGTGTCAGGTAAGTCACTTGATAATTGCACTAGCAGAGTCTTCACCACGTGTGAATTCCTAAATAAACCTTTTCTCATCTCAGCATTTCTTAAATCAGAACTCATCTTCACAACTGACTTGTACATTTAATAAACTGGTGTTTACTTTCTCCAAATCACCTGATATTAAATCAGTGATGCATCTAATACTCAACCACTTCTTAGAAACAAGGAAATGCAGCCCTTTTGTTACAGCCATAAATCTGTAATAGAAGCATCAGATACAGAAGAACTCAATAAATGATAGCTCTATCACCACACATCTGTCAAACAGAAATAATCATATCTGCTTCACAGGACTGCAATGAGGATGAAAAGAGCTGACAAAGCTGGGGTCAGCCAAGCCACCTGCTTTTGTAAATAAAGTTTTATTGGAACACAGCCATGCCCATTCATGTATGCATTGCTCATAGCTGCCTTTATGCTACAACAGCAGAGTTAAGCAGTTACAACAGGGAGCAACTGGGTTGCAGCACCAGAAAGATTTACTATCCAGCCTTTTACAGAAGAGGTTTGTCAAACCTTGTGATAAAGCAGGAAATAGGACTGAGGCTGGTGGTGCCAGTTTCCCCATTCCCAACTGTCACATGCCTGAGAAGAAAGCCATGTAAGTCAGTGACAGAAACTCCACTGAAGGCCAGGTACCAAGGCTCATGGCTGTAATCCCAGCACTTTGGGAGGCCAAGGTGGGAGGATCACTTGAGGCCAGAAGTTCAAGACCAGCCCGGGCAACACAGCTAGACACCATCTCCACAAAAAATTTTAAAAAGTAGCTGGGCACTGTGGCATGTGCCTGTAGTCCCAGCTACTTGGGATGTCATGGCAGGAGGATCACTTGAACCTGGGAGTTTGAGGCGGCAGTAAGCTATGATCGCACCAGTCTGGTGCAACAGAGCGAGACCTTATCTCAAAAAAAAAAAAAAAAAAAAGAAAAGAAAAGAAAAGAAAAGAAAAGAAAAAAGCCAAAAAACTCCATCAAGGACAGAGCAGAGGGAGCAGTCCTGCCCTGAATCATGATAGACTCCTTCGCTGACATCAGTCCCCACATCAACAGCGTTGATTTGGCTACACTGGTTTACATGAGTTCCTGCCATTTGAGTGTCTCCTTTCTCGGTACTGAAGGTATTACAAGTACACAGGGTTTGTGACACAGCGGGACCCTCATGAGCTGTCAGGGCCACAGATGTGTTTATTCCTACACTCTTAAGAGTTGGGCTCTCAGAACTGCCACCGTTCCCTCTGCCGTTAAATATACTCACTTCATTTTCCTTAGATGATTTCCTTTCACTGCTGGCTCACTAAGAACAGGATGTTCTAACGACAACCCCACTGCCACGCTTGGGAGAACGAGGCCTGCAGGGAGTGCTGGCATGCTGGCACCCAGTCTGGGGGTCAAATGCACAGATTGGTGACCATTTCTATTGTGTCCACTGTCAGTGGTCTTCCTTTCCCCGGTGGTGGGAATGGGACACGATGCTGCACTGCTGGCTCAAGCCGTGTGTTACCTGGCTCTGACGGAATCCCAGTCTAACACCAATTTTGCAAGCTGTTTCCTCTGTTTCTGGATGTTGGGAATCTCCACCTAAAAGGAAGAACACACCAAATGGGATGCACTTCAGGGCTTTTAGGTTAACCATTTTAAAGGACAGTATTTACAAACATTTTTTCTCTAAAGCAAAGGATTTTGTACCTTCGATTGACTCCCCTTATTTCCAAAAAGAAGTGTACGTTAAAGCCAGCAACGACTGTTAACATTTTAACATTCACTGTCCAGCCCACACCACTCTTGGCTCTTTCATGCTGCACGGCGAAGCACCCACCTCGGCTATGCCGCACAGAGGGTCCACGATCTCCTTCTCCACAAAGACTTCGTGCTGGGAGAGCTCGAGAGCCAGCTGATTCTCAGCATCTCCACACGTCTCCAGCATCTTCCTTTAAAAACAAGACACCCCAACAAAGAGCATGTGCTCATGAAATCAGGCACTGGATTACTGTGTGGATGCAGGGCTGCTTGCCATGGGACAGGAACGCATTAGGGTGCTACCTAACAGAGCCTTTAAAATAAAATATTCTAAATTTAGGGTGTTGCCTAAAACATGAGTCCACAGATATGTGCTTTAAAATAAAAACGACTGTCTCAGGCACACACTTTGTGTGTGGGGGTGGCAGAGGCGATGTGTGAACAGTGAGATAACAAATTACTCAAGAATTAGATTCTCAAGTCAGGTGAAAACCAAGTGCTCACAAAATACTCTGAAAATCTTTTAAATTAGACATTAAGGTCATTACATGTTATCTTATGTCTCTGAGGCCGGCCTTGGCCAGGCTCCCTTTCTGCTATGCAGATGAGCTAGCCGGCTAATACTTAAGGGCCCTGTTACATGAATATCACGTTTCCTTGTAGTGTTCTTGCGAACATGCAGCTGATATCATACAAAGTACATATGCAGTGATATAACTCCGCAGTCTCTATCCCTCCCTCCCTCTCCTTTCCTTCCCGTCTTCCCCTGCAAGCTCTCTGTGGGATTCTTTTGACACCAGAAATGCATGTGGCACTGGTGTGGGGTGGCCATGGTGTCGTAGTCAGGAACATGCTCTCTGGTGCCAAGCTGGCCAAGTCTGAATACAGGCTTTGCTCTTCTCCCGCTGTGTAGTCTCAGGCAATTTCCCTGCCCTCTCTGTCAGTAACCTCGTCTGTAAAATGGGAGTGATGCTGTGTGTTAACATGGTTCTAAGTGCTGATACGACCAACCTCCTAGGTTGTTTTGAGGATTAAATGAACTATTACTTGGAAAACACTTATAACCATGCTAGCATGCAGTATCACTCTGGTGTGATGAGGATGGCCATAGAATGAGGAAGCACCAACAGGAAAAACTTCCAGGCTCGAGGGAAGGAGGATGCTGGCAGGTGGGCACAGGCCATGCTCCTCCCAGGGCCCCCAAACATGGTAGCAGACAGGAGAAAGAAATGGTGAAGAGTGGGAGGAAACTACTCTCCAAAGGACAGCGAGAGAACTGCACATGCTGAGAAACGGACTGAAAAGTCTGAAGGCCTCATCCTGCTGGGAAGCAGGGCTTACTTCACAGCCAGAGAGAGCAGACAGGGCTAGAGGATACCAGCCTCACGGCAGGAGCAGACAGAAGGAAGGGTATACCTTCCCTCCTACAATAAAAACTGCTTTGTTCTTACTTATATTTTAAAATTATTTACAGAATACATGCCAATTGTAAAAAAAAAAAAAAAAATTCAATAATTCAGAACATACACTCTTTTTAGATAACTACCATGGATGTTTTGGTGACCACGTGTAAAGGATGTGACTCTAAGAACTGAAAGGGTCTGGTCAGAGTTTCTAAATCTGAGCTAATACCTGGAACACAGAAGGGACCAGGTTCTTTCTGTCCAAGATTAGGAGAATAGGCATTGATCCTATCAGTTGCTTTTTTGTTAATGGCCCTTTCTGCCATCCAACTCCAGCCTGACCCCTACTAAAAGAAAGATTCTCCAGCAACCCGGCGGCCTTGACCCCACTTTCTCCCAAGGAGTCTGAGCCGGTCTCCTAGCAGATGAGCCATGCCATCAATGCTCACAGTTCCTCTCACAGGTCCTACATACACCACCTGGCTCAGCCACTTCCACCAACCCACATGGTGCTTGGCACTCTGAAGGCAGCAACTCTTACCCCAGGAGAGAGTCTTCCAGCTGAGTTGATGCTTCTTGCATATTCTGAGCGAGAGCTGTCAGAGGCAGTTTTTTCTGGAAGACAGAAGACAGTGTGTGTTTTTTCTCATTATTATTTGATACCCATTCTCAATGATCTTTTTCAGAACATCATTCATTAATTTCTCCTTCCAGGCAAATTACACAGGTGGGACACGGCCTGTCTGGGTTCAGGTTCTGGTCTCATAGGTATTAGCTGTATGATGATCTCTCTGTTTCAGTTTGGGGCTATCTGTTGACTAAAGAAAATATATCAAGTACCTAACACATTGTAAGTATTCAGTAAATGTTAGCTGTTATTATTATCGCTATTGCTGTTCTTCTGCTTATTATTATTTTTGTTTGCTTTTTTGAGACAGGGTCTCAGTCTGTCGCCCAGGCTGCAACGCAGTGGCATGATCCTCCACCTTCCAGGTTCAAGCAACTCTCCCGCCTTAGCCACCGAAGTAGGTGGGATTACAGGCCTGCGTCACCATGCCCAGCTAATTTTTGTATTTTTGGTAGAGATGGGGTATCTTGACCAGGCTGATCTCGAACTCCTGAGCTCAAGCGATCTGCGTGCCTCAGCCTCCCAAAGTGTTGGGATTACAGGCGTGAACCACCACACCCAGCCTGTTTCTATTATTATTAACGAATCAAAGCACACTATGTTCAAGGCACTAGGGACATCAGAGAGAAATAGACTTTGTACTCTAAATGGTTATCCCGATAGGTAAATACAATAAAGTGCTCAATTTCAAAAGCTTTTGCCACAACACTCATTCTTAAACTGGCTTTTTTTTTTTTTTTGAGGCAGAGTCTTGCTCTGTCACCCAGGATAGAGCGTAGCGGGGCAATCTCGGCTCGTGGCAACCTCTGCCTCCCAGGTTCAAGTGATTCTCGTGCCTCAGCCTCCCATGCTGTGATTACAGGCGTGCGCCACCACACCCAGCTAATTTTTGTACTTTTAGTAGAAACAGGGTTTTGCCATGTTGGCCAGGCTGGTGTCAAACTCTTCACCTCAAGTGATCTGCCCTCCTCGGCCTCCCAAAATGCTGGGATTGCAGGTGTGAACCACCGCACCCATTCTAAACTGGCTCTTAATTTGGCTATCATTCTAAAATGTAGCTTTACTTAAATACTAAAAACTTTTAGCTAAATATCCAAACAGTTTTTGAATACAAAGCCACTCATTTTCCTACGAGAGATTTGTTTTTCAGCTGGCAATGACCACAGAATCACCTGATCTAATGTTCTAATCGTACAGTCAAGGAACCCGAAGCTGAAGGAGTTAAGTGGTCTAGCCAGGCACCCCAGAGAGAGGCAGGAGTCAGACCTGAGTGCTGAAGGCCCCGGCCTCTGTTCAGTGTCTTCCCTATGGGCCAATGGCTTATCTTAGAAGAGGCCTGGCAAGTACAAGTGGGCTGGTTATAACATCATAATCTGCTAACAAGAAATGCTTTCAATTCTGCAGCAACCCAAGTAATTTCATCTGCCCAGTAGAAAGGACATTCATGTTAAAAACACAGGGTCCACCCCTGGCATGTCACCTGACTCTTCTGCCTCCAAAGGGCTCCATCTGATACAATAGCATATGTACTGGCTTGTACTGGACAGACCGTCTCTGCAAGGCTATACAACAAGCTACTAAGAGCAGTGGCTCTGGAGGAGGGAACTGGGTGCCTGGGGAAATGGGCTGGAAGGCACCTCACTGTAAGTTCTTTTGTATACTCTGAATTTTGAGCATATAAATGTAGAACCTATTCAAAACAGTAAACTGAAATTTAAAAATAAACAAAGGCATTTACCCATTTCCCCACTCCCCAAATTATTGATTTTTTCATTTTAATTTTTTATAGAGACAAGGTCTCACTATGTTGCTCAGGCTAGTCTCAAACTCCTGGTCTCAAGCAATCCTCCCACCTCAGCTTCCCACAAAATTATTTTCAAATAAATAAATAATGGGCTCCATCTGTGCTACGAGGAGACTATTCCCCAGCTGCCCCATTTCTGGACAAGGAAGATATGAGAATAATAGGGGATAACTCCTACCTTCTGGTTATGCTGCCTTTCTAAAGGAGGTTAAATACCTACTAAAGATCAATGCAATAATTAAGACAAATATACTGTGCAACTCTGGAACTTTAGGAGTCTGTGGAAAAAAAATAATAGAGAAGTCTATTTTGACAAGTATCACTCAAGATGGCAGCTGTAAATAGTTTTGTGGTCTCCCCAACCTGACCCCAAAGCCACAACAATCTTGTTTCCTATGTATATAAACAAGGAAACTCTGCTTAACATATGGGTTCATTAATCAAGTATCAACACTGAACTCCTCCACAGGGAGGGCTTTGTGCTTCCTAGAGGTGAACAGCTATCATCAGGGATGAATGAATGAATGAATGAATGAATGAATTATTGAGACAGGGTCTGGCACTGTTGCCCAGGCTGGATGCCAGTGATATGATCTCAGCTCACTGGAACCTCCACTTCTGGGGCTCAAGCCATCCTCCCACCTCAGCCTCCTGAGTAGCTGGGACTACAGGCATGTGCCATCATGTATGGCTAATTTTTTATTTTTTAGAGAGATGGGGTTGTGCTATGTTGCATAGGCTGGTATTGAACTCCTGAGCTCAAGCAATCCGCCTGCTTTGGCCTCCCAAAGTGCTGGGATTACAGGAGTGCAGCACCATGCCTGGCCAGGGATGAATTTTAAAAGCTCTAAAGACTTAATTTGTAAAACGCATGCCAATCGCACAAAAAGAAAGAATTGTCTAATCTAATAATCTATCCTATCTGACCCATGAGCGTTGTACCATGTCAGTGGTGGCTGGACTGAGAAGGTCACCTGCCCCATGTCTCTTTCCTGCCATTCTTGCCTCTTCCCATGCAGGGAGCATGAGAGGCCTTTGGGAGGCTCCTCCTGTGTTTTCTAGAGCCCTGGAGACTGCTGCAATTTTCTCCGTATCAGTCTTCTCTCACCATTGTTGTGGTAACTCCTCTTCCCAAGTGCAAAGTGTAGGCATCCTCAGAACCCTGTCTTTGGTACTTTTGTTTGACATTGGAAAAGGAAAGCTAAAGCATTAGGTTTCAGAAACGAGGACCAAGCACTTTTGCCCCAGGGGCCTGGAATATTCCCACCACCTGCCACTAATTTCCCTCCTTTATAGGGCAGACACCACCTCCTCCAGGAAGCCTCACTTGACTACCTCCCTCTTCCTCTGGTACCCATCCTGGGCCCCCCATAACACCCTGTGCATGTTTTATTGCGTATCTTGTTTTATAGTGATCCACTTGCATGCATGTCCCCCACAAGACCATGAAAACTTACATTTCATTCATTTTCTATCTCCAGCACTTGTACACAGTAGGTGACTGATAAATATTTGTTTCTACTGAATATATGTGACACTTGGACTGTGTCTCAAGGAAGACAACAGGAACTAGATAGAACTGTGAGAGACAGTGACATATTTGGGGACTGGTGAGTGTTATGTGGCTGACACAGAGTGTGAATAGGAGGAAGTAGGAGACAGTGAAGCTGATAAGGAGAAATGGAATCAGCTGAGAAAGGGCTTAAGCCATCTAAAGAGCGTGGACTTTATCCCAGGCAATGGGAACCAGCCAGCGTCCCTCAGAAGGGGCACTTCTAGCATTAAGATACTTCCTGTGTGGAACTATTTCACCAGGCATTACAAAACATTTAGCATCTTGGCCAGGCGCGGAAGCTCACGCCTGTAATCCCAGCACTTTGGGAAGCTGAGGAGGGAGGATCACTTGAGGTCAGGAGTTGGAAACCAGCCTGGTTAACATGGTGAAATCCTGTCTCTACTCAAAATACAAAAATTAGCCAGGCTTGGTGGCGTGCACCTATAGTCCCAGCCACTCGGGAGGCTGAGGCAGGAGAATCATTTGAACCAGGTGGCGGAGGTTGCAGTGAGCCGGAATCGCACCACTGCACTCCAGCCTGGGCGACAGAGCAAGATTCCGCCTCAAAAACAAACAAACAAACAAAAAAACGTTTAGCATCCTGGTTCACCCTCCAAACGTCAGTGGTGTCTGCCAGTCCCTTTGATGATCGAAACTGTCTCTACACATTTCCATATGCCCCCAGGGGTGTAATTCTGGTCCCTGTTAAGAACCACTAAGCCAAGATTCTTTTTTTTAGGCAGGAGGATGATAAGATTGATTTGTATTTCAGGAAATTGACTCTGGTGATTGGGTTGAAGACACACTGGAAAGGAAATTATAGACAGGAAATGTAGCCAGGAGGTGACTATAACAGTCCAGGTGAGAGGGAGTCAGGTCTTACATTAAGGCCAAGGTGGCAGAGATGGAGTGGAGGTGAGCCATTTAAAATATTCACAGAGAGAAATCAAAGGACTTGCTGATCAGGCAGTTATGGGGCTTGGAGGATAAAATAAAAGCGAGGCCCAGCACAGTAGCTCATGCCTGTAATCCCAACACTTTGGGGGGCCAAGGCGGGAGAAGTGTTTGAGCCTAGGAATTCAAGACCAGCCTGGGCAACAGATGAGACCTCATCTCTACTATGAAAAAAACAAAAAACAAAAAAACAAAAACCATTAGCCAGGCTTGGTGGCGCGAGCCTGTAGTCCCAGCTACCTAAAGGTTGAGGTGGGAGGATGGTTTGAGCCCAGGAGGTTGATGTTGCAATGGGCCAGGATCATGCCACTACACTCCAGCATGGACAACAGAGTGAGACCTTGTCTTGAAAAAAATAAAAAATAACAGGGAATATAAGAAAGCCCCCAGTTTCCAGCCTGCATAAAAGGGTGGACAGAATTCAGAGAGTCAACACAGAAGGAAGAACTGATCATGCATGCTAGAATATAGACATCTAAGACAGTAAGTTTTTTGCTTGGTTGAAAACGGCTTAGAAGTCACTGGCATAAACACATCAGTTAGAAGCCATAAGAACAGAGGAGGTGACCCAGAGAATATGACTTGGAGAGTAAGGAAGAGAAGCAGAGAACCTAAGGAAACAACGTGAAAAGGGTGAGTAGAGCAGAAGAAGGCAAGAGAAGGACAAGGAGCTGCAGGAAGCAGAACCAGTAGGCCGGGTCTGGTTCTGAGGGACGGAGCTTTGCGGCAAGTGTGGAAGCATAGGTGTATGCAAACTTCCATTCCTGTGACAGACATGATTGCGGAATCCTCACTGTTGTGCAGGAGTGGAATAACCCTGCTGCCACGGTGCCCCATAAAAGTCTGTAGGAAACATAAAAGGGTAACAGATCATCTGCATACTATTAATAGTGCTCACTTTTGAGACACCTGGTGACAATATAGCAAATCACAGCTTCCCTGTGTGTCACTGAAACTGTCACTTCAATGTTGCATGGGCTCTAAGGTTTACGGCATGCTCATAAGCTGGGAACTTGTAAAAGCAAGGAGGGAACTCCCTCATGAACAAAGGTTGCTGTGCTCCACTGGCTCTACGTAGGAACTGAATGCTCTGAACAAGTGGACCCTGAACAGACACTGGAGGGCTCTCCTAGAGTCTATCCCTCTTCCTTTCTATACTAGTATCCTGATTCTCCTCAGGGATCTACACTGGTCTTGATAAAGTCTATGAGCCAGAGGTAAGACCATAGGCCATGCTCTAGGCCTGGGCCCAACTACCTTAAACCAATCAGCACATCCCTTCTCTTCACCCCCTATCCATGCTAACGAGGGTGGAACAGAACAGTCAAAAATGGGGAATGTAACTCCATACAAATCAATGCAATGGAAAGCGCTTTCAATCTGCCAAGAGTTTGGAAAAAGCAGCTTTCTCACTCCATCAAGAAAAACTACTGGGGCCAGGTATGGGTGGCTCATGCCTGTAATTCCACAATTTGGAAGGCTGAGGTCGGAGGACTGCTTGAGGCCAGGAGCTCTACATCGGCCTGGGTAACAAAGCGAGATCCCAATCTCTACGAAAAAGTTCAAAAAATTAGCCAGGCATGGTGGTGTGTACTGTGGTCTCAGCTGCTTGGGAGACTGAAGCGGGAGGATCTCTTGAGCCCAGGAGTTTGAGGCTGCAGTGAGCTATGACTGTACTACCACACTACAGCCTGGGTCATGGAGTGAGACCCCATCAGGAAAGAAAAGAGGAGAAGGGAAGGGAAAGGGGAAAGGGGAAGGGAAGCAAAAATGAAAGAAAAAAAGAAGAAAAAGAGGTGGGAGAGGAGGGGAGGGGAGGGGAGGGGAAGGGAGGGGAGGGGAGGGGAACTACTGAGAGAGAGGCTCTCCCACTGGCCACACTCAAGGAACAAGTAGCCATAGCAGCTGCCAGTAGCCAACTTGCCATCATGAGGGTGCCTGTCCAGGGACAAAGCAGACCTGAGGGCAGAGGAGAGAGGAGGAAGGAAACTGGGTTTTTCATCACATTACTGAAATGTTACATGAAGCCTGACCTCAAGTCCATCCCAACCTCTGGACTTTTCAGTTAGCAAACCAATACACTACTTCTACTTCAACGTCAATTTAAGACAGGCTTTTCGCTTTCTGTCAGCAGAAGATGCATAACCGACACAGCCATTCTCTTATCAATGACACATGATCGTGGAGCCTTCAAAAGCACCTGGAGAAGATTCCGTGTAAGCAGTGCTTCCAGCCCAGCGATGTCTTAAACACAAAAGAATGCTATGGTCATGCAGTTGTCACGAGCATGCTTGGTGATAGAAGTCACCAAAGGCCAATCCACTGATGCCACTTAGGACAACCAACCAATCCCGGGGTTGAAAAGCCTCAGAGAGACGCAGGAACTCTGGGTCTGAGTCACATCTGATACTCACGTGTCTCTTCTCGGCATCGGTGCCATGCTGGCCCTGGAAACATGCCACCAAGCGCTTATGGGAATGGTGGCATACTGACCGCACCGTGTCCAGGCGTCGCTCAATCTGACAAGGCAGAGACAAAAGAGAACACATTCATTCTCTTCCTTTTGTGGTGTGTGCATGCTGGTAGGAAAAGCACGGCTGAATCTATGTGCAGGGAAAAGGAATGATCTTGGCCGCACCTTGCTGTCGCACTGAGTGGTGCCAGTCAGCTTACACACTACAGCACCAGAAAAGCACCAGGTCAGACCAGGCAGAGATGCGAATGAATGATCCCGGCCCAGACCCACTGCCAAGTGGAAAAAACCACAGGGATGCCAAAGAGCTCTCTCCAGCTCATGGCAGCAGAGCCTTCCACACAACGTACATCAGACAGAAGCAGCAAAATAAATGTTCCCCAATTTAACTGCAAGATCTGTGTTTTCAAAATTTTTCCTTACTGGGTTTCGGGGTGTGTGTGTGTGTGTTTTAAATAAACCTCTAAAGCAGAACGGGCAGTCAGCTTAGGGAACCCACGCATCATAAGCAGCTTCCCAAAATAC
Source organism: Chlorocebus sabaeus (assembly GCF_047675955.1). Lineage (NCBI taxonomy): Eukaryota > Metazoa > Chordata > Mammalia > Primates > Cercopithecidae > Chlorocebus > Chlorocebus sabaeus. Next base: position 22,908,096 of record NC_132908.1, read on the forward strand.
TATTGCTAGAATATGGCTGTTTATGGCAAAGAGAGCTGCTTTTTACAGGAAGGAATGCCAAAAATGTGTATTCTGATGACTCATGAAGAATGAGAGCAGGCCCTTTGGGATGCTTTCTATTTTAAAGATAGATCAACACATTCAAAACAGAACACACTTTGACCCCAAACCATTTTACGCACTGAGATGGCTTGTGCCTCTTTCTCAAAAGAGCAGCCTTTCTTCAGATCCAAGCCCATAGCCCAGGACTCAGGGCTGGCGGGCAAGGGGACATTTAGGAGCAGATTCAATATTACCTTCCCCAAATCTTGCAATGGCCAGATTTTCAAACATTAGAAAACTAATGTACATTCATTTGCCACCAGAGAAAAGCAAAAAATGAACAAAGTAATTCCATAATTTAATTTCGATTCCAATTTCCACTAGAATGTAAACCCCACGAGGACAGAAGCCTTGATCTGTTTTGTTCACTGATTTCTCCCAGTGCCTTATCTTTCACAGAAACAGAAGGTACTCATTTAATATTTGTTGAGAAGACCCACATCTATTGAGTCCCTGTGCAAGGTATTCAAGAAACAACAGCAAATAAATGCTGGTTCCGCCCCGCTGGGACGCACAGCCCCCTGGGGAAATGCCACACAACTGCTCTAACAGAGATGGGAAAAAAGAGGCAGGAGAACACAGGGCAAATCAAGGGATGTTTCACGTCAGAAACAGTGTCTGTGGCTTGCACTGGCGGTAATAATAACAACAGATCACTAATACCTAGCACTTACCACATGCCAGGCTCCGTTCCCAGCGCTGTTCCTGCTTAACTCATTAAACCCTCCTAACAACCTGTGAGGTGGATACAGCCTTTCCCTCAGTTTAGAGAAGTAGAAACTGAGGCACAGGAAAGTTCAGTAAATCCCTGAAGCCACAAAGCTAACCAGGGGCAGACCTGAGACTCGAACCCAGGTAGCTGGGTTTCAGATCCCCTTTTCATCATCATGCAACAAAACTGATTTTCTTTCCTGCTCAAAATCACACTAATTAATTTTATTCTGCTTCTGGTTTAAAAAAAAAAAAAAAAAAAAAAAAAAGCCCACAAGCCTCAATTCTCACATAGGAATTTTTTTCCATTGTTTAAACAGATCATTTAAAGGAGACTATATTTTGTTACCTGTAATAGATCTTCACTGAGGACTTCTGTTTTCTCAGCTCTGTGGGAAAAATTAAAAGTTCAGAGTCAGAAATCCAAAAATGAAAGGCAACTCCTAAAATGTCTTAATTATTAGCCTGGAGTTTAAAGCAAAACAGGCAGAAATGAATTTAGAAGGGTTGGCGGGGGCATTTTACCCATTTTTACATCAAACTGCAATTTAAGCAAAACCAAAGAAAAATAACTAAACAAACTTTGTGGGGAACAGCAGCCCAAAATAAGAACAAACGATCCTGAGCAGTGCTTCCCCAACCTGAGCAGGTACAGAATCACCAAGCGCAGGAGGCGCTGACATAAAATGCCATTTCCCAGGTCCCTCTGGAGATTCTATTCTGATTCGATAGACCCTGCATTTTTAACAGCCAATCCTTGCTCAGAATTCCAGCGCAGGAGGTCTCTAGACAAGGCTTTGAGAAAACACTGTTCCACAGAAGCTTAAACCTCAGTTCACAACCAGAAATGTTATGCAAAGACACAAGTCTAGACCATCACACACAGTAACAATTAGTTCCTCCTTCAAATTCCCTCTCCATCCTTACTTTTAAAAGAAACAAAGTATTTCCACAACTTTCTCTGTTATGCTTTGAACTACCACTAATTTCATCGACCATTCCATTAAACCAACACGGTGGCCAGCAATCAGAAGAGGCATTCCAAGCTGGTGGAGTCTCAATTGTCAGACCATAATAATTTTTATTTTTATGTTATTATTATTATTTTTTGAGACAGTCTCACTCTGTTGCCCAGACCGGACTGCAGTGGTGTGATCTCGGTTCACTGCAACCTCCACCTCCCAGATTCAAGCGATTCTCGCGCCTCGGCCTCCCAAGTAGCTGGAGTTATAGACACATACCACTTCGCCCAGCTAATTTTTGTATTTTTAGAAGAGACGGGGTTTCACCATGTTGGCCAGGCTGGTCCCGAACTCCTGACCTCAAGTAATCCACCCGCCTTGGCTTCCCAAAGTGCTGGGATTACATGTGTCAACCACGGCGCCTGGCATGAAGGAAATTTTTAAAAGAGAAAGAAAAAGTATGTTTCAGTTCTGAACAGTGAAGGGAGTCAGGGGAAGGCTGTCAATGAACCGGAAATTCAGAATGGGGGTTGCATGATCTTGGCCAGGAACCAATGCAAGAGAAGGAAAAGGTCTTTGAGCCAGAAAGTAAATGAGATCCCTACAATGACCTCGAAACGCTGCTAAGCTCAGAGCAGTGCCAACTGTGGGCTAGGGAACAGAGTGCGCTGCTCCTCCAGTCTCCACTTAGGGCAACGGCACGTTAGTCAGAACGGGGCATTGCCACGGGGGATTCTAACACTTGTCATCATGGCACTGTCCCAGTTAACCTGGAGATGCCTATAGGGTGGCTCGCTCACTCACCAGTTTCTGCAGGAAACTGGAATTCTGACCTGACTCAAATACCTCTCAGGGCCAGAGGATCAGGGCCTGGAGACAAAGTCAAGGCCCCAGCTTCCAGACCCAGTCAATTCTCAACTTTATGAAAAGGCTCCGCCAGCAGCAGGCCAACATATGCCACCCTAGACCTTGCTTGGCATGCACAGTGCCAGACATTGCTGAAGAGCCAAACACAAGTAGTCATACCAGTTAGGGAAGGGAAGCAGGGCCCCAGCTGACCATGAGGTCAAAGAACCAGACTCAGAAAGAAACCTGACAGTCAGCCTAGCAAGAACACACCTGGCATGAGATCATTAGAGCTTCACCATTAGACACCCTCATTCTTCTTGCCAATGCCTCATCCCTCCTTTAGCAAAATGCCACCAGGGATTGGGTAACTTTTGCCTTTCTTCCCTAGCCAAAACCCCCAAATCTGGACAGGGCCCTGTACATCTCTGACAGAATCCACCTCAACTCTAAAATGACTTCCTTCTGTAAGTATGAGTATACACAGAAAAGTCTCAAGGCCTACTAAAATTTTCACAAGTTCAAAAGAAGAGATTTGACCTGAGAATCAGAATAAATATGTCCTTTTTCAGAGCAGATTATTTTTTAAAAAATAACAGAAGAAGAGAAGAACTTGCTCTATAATCCCAGTGTGGGTTATAAGCAGATGTGGGAGAGTTAGTAATAGCTCAGGGGTATGCTAGAGCCAGCTCAGAACAACCAACCATGTGCATCTTTTCCCAACTTCTTGCTCAGTAACCTCACACTGGTACTTGAAATTAAAAACATAAACAACCACAAACAATTCAAATAGGAGCTTGGCAGTTATTAAACTGTTATGAACACAGTGCTGCAACAGCCACAAAGAAAATAAAGCAAACATAAAAACGAGGCAAGTATTAACTTCAGGAAAAACAAAAAGTCCACTAGAAACAGAAAGATAGTCATAGTACTAGTAGGCTCAGCTGCAAATAATTGATTGGACATAATATAAACATCAACTAGTAATATAATGGAAAATTATAACCGTATTGGAAGGATTGGGGAGCAGACGCAGAGGGAAAGGGCCGTAAACCCTCATATATCAGAACAGAAAGTCAACAGACAATACCTAATTTGATAACCCAAAGGACCGTTTACATGTATTACTTATAATTATGAATATGAATAAATGTCACAATAAACTGTTAATAATTCAAAGTAGTTGCTTCTGGAGTTGGGAAATCTCAGAGAGTAGGGAGTGAACCCACCATATTTTGTGATAAGCCTTTACTATATTATTTGACTTTTCAAACTACATGAATACAGTTTTGAGGTTTTTAAAAAATAGCATGTTACTTACATTTTTAAGCAGCATGTTTGATATGGCCAGGGGTGAAGCGTGCCTAACTTAAAGAACTGGTCCAATGTCAAGCTCTACAAATGCACAACTGAAAACATACCTCAGAGTATCCAAAACGTAAAGAATATCAGTATATTTCCAGCCATTTTTTTTTTTCAAATTAACTGGACCCTCTGCTTTAGAGGTACTTCACGTGAAAAGGTCTGGAGGCTGAAAACTGTATTGAATATATTATATGAAAATGTTAATGTACTGTTTACAAAGAAATTTCCCCTATGCTTCCTGTGTTTGTGGAGGCTATATATATCACAATAATAAAATCAATTTTAGATCTGCAGGCTTAGTTTTGTTTTTTTTTTAATCAATTTTAGAGGCTGGGGGGGGCAGGGTGGCTCACACCTATAATCCCAGCACCTTGGGAGGCCGAGGTGGGTGGATCACTTGAGGTCAGAAGTTTAAGACCAGCCTAGTCAACATGGCAAAACCTCATCTCTACTAAAAATACAAAAATTAGCCAGATGTGGTGCCACACACTTGTAGTCCCAGCTACCTGGGAGGCTGAGGCACGAGAATTGCTTAAACTTGGGAGGCAGAGGGTGCAGTGAGTTGAGATCGTGCCACTGCACTCCAGACTGGACAACAGAGTGAGACTCCGTCTCAAAAAAGAAAAAAAAATTGTACAAAAAAAATCCAAAACCCAACTAGAGTTCCCTGAGATTATTAAAAGTGACCTATAATTGGGAAGAATTACTTTTAAGTGACGAATCATGACTATGGAGTATAATACACAAACTGGAATGGATCCCTTACACAAAGATTCTTTTGCTGGCCTGTGGGCTGTCCATCTTAATTTTCAGGACTTGGCACTGTCTCCATCTCTTCCAATAATGTGGTCCAAATGGCCTGATCTCCCTCATCACTGTGACTGGTCAAAGCCTCAGTGCTTCCTATCATGAACTGCAGTGTTCACCTATACCAGAGATATGAAAAGTCCAGCAATTATTCCACTATCGGCCAAGGTGCCCATTCAATAGGCATGTACATAAGCCACAGAAACGTGCTGGTTTTTACTGAGAAATGTTATCTTGGGTTGAGTTTTTGTAATTCATTAAAGCAAGGCAGGGGGCAAGAGACTGAATTCATCAAGACACCTACAGACAAAAACAAAAAACAAAAAAAACCAGTAGACAAAGTGATCCAATCATAAAAATAATACTTGATAAATCAAAATAAATAAATAAATATATATATATAATTTTTTTTTTGAGACGTGGTCTCGTTCTGTCACCCAGGCTGGAGTGCAGTGGCACAATCTCAGGTCACTGCAATCTCTGCTTCCTGGGCTCTAGTGATTCTCCCACCTCAGCCCACCAGGTAACTGGGACTACAGGCATGAGCCACCACGCTCAGCTAATTTTTGTATTTTTAGTAGAGACAGGATTTCACCATGTTGGCCAGGCTGGTCTCAAATTCCTGAGCTCAAGTGATCTGACTGCCTCGGTCACCCAGAGTGCTGGGATTACAAGCATGAGCCACTGCACCCAGCCAGATTTTTGGGTTTTTTTTTTTTTTTTTTTTTTTTGAGACAACGTTTTGCTCTTCCTCCCATGCTGAGTGCAGCGGCCTGATCACAGCTCACAGCAACTTCGAAACCCTGGGCTCAAGCTATCCTCCCACCTCAGCCTTCCTAGTAGCTGGGACGAGAGATGTGCACCCTCATGCCCAGGTAATTTTTAAAATATTTTTTATAGAGATGGATTCTTACTGCATTGCCCAGGCTGGTCTCAAACTCCTGAGCTCAAGCCATCCTCCCGCCTCCACCTCCCAAAGTGCTAGGCGTGAGCCACTGCGCCCAACCGAGATTGTTTTGAATCAGACATTTTGCTCCATGTTCCTAAACTTTTTGTATATGGGTTTTTTCTGCTTTGTCAGAGCCTTCTTTGTGTCCAGTGTTCTGGGCTTGAAAACACCCTTGAATGTTTCCTGTCTGCAACTGGAAAAACAATACGAATCAGGAAGGAACTTCCCACTCGCCATTTTACTCTGGGGTTTGTTTTTTCCTATGAAGCTATTCTGTAATTTCACTAGTCACTCAAACAAGGCTTATACCAGGCAGGATTTTTAATTTGCTTTTTGGTAAAGCACAGATTTTCTCCTTGTAATTCTCAAAGCAACGGTGCTGCCTAGGCCTTGATAGGGTCACTTTCCCTTGACCTGGTATGGTAATGTCCAACCCTGCAGTGTGGCTAATAGGATGTTTCACTGAGCTCACTTGCCAGGCAAGGAGAACACAGAAATGTTTTCAATCTGGACTAGTTCACTGTACCAAAAAGACAGAAAATGCTCAGACCAGGTAAGAGTCAAAGGAAAATTTCCAATTGGTCTGATATTTTCCATCTCTAATCATGGATTTCTGGTGGTTTCCTTCATAAAACATGTACTATGGGAGCCAGGAACTCCCACACCATGGACACGAATGCTCAAGTCCACACGGTCAATGCAGGCTGTGGTCTTCCAAGCAATGATCACTACTGTCCTCCTCCCTGCTAGACAGCAGGTTCCATGAAGGCAGAGAGAGAGCTCTGAAGTCATCACTCCTCCCCAGCGCCAAGCTCAGCACCTGCCTGCCACTTAAGAAATACACACTGAATGAATGAATGGATGTCTAGCACATCTTTGGGAAAAAGGACATTCACAATGTCAAACAAAATCTAATAAAATTAGGTCGAAAAGCAGCCATAGGTGTATAGAACTGCCTTCCACAGTAAAATTCATAATGACTAAAATTGAAATGTGATATTACCTTTCAAGGTTAATCTTTTTATAAAATGGAAAAAAAAAAAAAACCAGTTGAAAACCAAAAAAAAAAAAAAAAAAAAAGGTCTACAGGGGGTGGGGGGAAGCGAAATCCACAGTTTTAAAAATTTTATGTTAAAAGAGGAGGGAAAGCCATTCCTCCAATCCCATATCCCAGAGGGAACTATTGTTACGAATTTGTTATATATCCTTCCCAATTTGTTTTCTAAATTTAAACTAGTGCTTCTCAACTGGAGGCAACTGTGTCCCCAGAGGACACTTGGCAATGTCTAGAGACATTTGTGGTTGTCATGATGGGTATCTGTAGGGTAGAGGCCAGGATGCCACTAACTATCCTAAATGCAACCCCCCCACACACACTAAATAATATAAAGAATTATGAACAAGGAAGGATACAGCCCTGGATTTGTTTCCTATTGCTGCTGTAACAAATCACCACAAACTTCGTGGCTTGAACAACACAAGTGTATTATATCACACTTCTCAAGTCAGAACTGCCAACCGTCTCCCTGGGCTACAATCAAGGCGGCAGCAGGGCTGAACGCCCTCCTGGACACGCGAGGGGAGTATCTGCTTCCTCGCCCTTTCCAGCTTCTTGAGTCGGCCGCGTTCTTTGTCCTCCTCCTGCACTGTCAAAGCCGGTACGGTTCACTCTGGGCCTCTCTGCCGCAGTCACATCTTCCCCTGACTCTGCAACCTCCCTCTTCCACTGCTAAGGACCTCTGCGATTACACTGGGCCCACCTGGCTAGTCCAGGCTAATCTCCCTTTCTGCTGATTAGAAATTTTAATTCTATCTCCAAACTTAGTCCCCCTTTGCCATGTAATCTAAGACATTCAGGGATTCTGGATATTGGGACCTGGACATGTTTGGGGAGGGCAGAGCATTATTCTGCCTACTTCAGGTCCAAGTGTCAACAGTGCCAAGGCTGAGAAGTGATTTCAAAGGACATATACACACACACACACATACATGCACACACATACACACACACATGCACCCAGGTAGGCAGAGACACATGAGGGGCATTTTTACACGTCAGAACACACATGTACAACTCTACCGCCTCCTTTTCTATGCCTGTACAGTAACCTAGTCTGTGGATATACCATGTTCTACTTAACTGCACAAAGGCAAGGCAGCACCACCAAACCCTCCAGCCTCATATTCAATCTAATTGAACTGTGGACTGAAGACAGCTCAAGACCATCAAACCTCCATATCACAAATGGTTCCTCCAAGGCTGCAGGGATCTACTTGAGCCTTCATAATAGCCAACAACAGTAGCAGCTACATTTGCTGGGTGCTTTCTATGCCCAGACACTAGGCTGGCACCTACATCTATTCTAATTCTCACATCAACCTTATTGGGTAGGAACCACTATTTCCCCCATTTTACATATGAGGAAAGTGAGGCCTTGAAAGGTAACTTGCCCAGGACCCCAGCACTAATAAGTGGGACTGTGGGATTCAAACCCAGAGGGACTGACTAGCAAGCCCTACACTTAGTTTATCTAAACCAAGGGTCAGCAAACTATACCTGCAGCCTCAACCTAGCTCACCGCCCATATTTTATGTCCGGAAAGCTCAGAAGAGTGATTATTTTAAAATGACTGGAAAAAAACAGTATTTGGTAACACATGAAAATTTTATGAAATTCACATTTCAGTGTATTACAGAAGTTTCACTGGGACACAGCCAGGCTCATGTGTTCGTGTGCTATCTGCGGCTGCTTCTGAGCTTCAACAGCAGAATTGAGCTGTTGCGAAAGACATCACCGTATGACCTGCAGAGCTCAAAATATTTGCTATCCAGCCATTTACAGAAAACGGTGGCCAATCCCAGGTCTCTATCAGTAACTCTTGCAGGATGTGGTGCAAACCTCAACAGCTGGCTTTTTAGAATCACTTTGAGGATGGGTGAGGCTGGGCTGGAGGTGTATTTTCTTTTCCTGGACCCTCTGCCTAATAGGCAAGCAGCAGCTGCCAAAATGAACAGGGGTGGCAGCCTCTGATAATTCAGTCCAAATGTGGAGGCACAGCCCAGTGCTGGTGACACTGGTGACAGGAAGAAATCAGAAGTTATGTCTCTCCCGCACCTACGCACCTTCATCCACTCACCTCCTCAAAAACGCTGAAGTATTTTAATCACTGTTTTCTGGTCTCTACTGATAAACATATTTCAGGACAAGACCTAAATAAACACAGTTGTCTACCCAAGAGTTCAGCAACAATAAACATTTCAGGCTTGCAGACCATACTGTCTCTATGTAATGACTCAGCTTGCCACTGCAGCACAAAAGCTGCCACAGACATTGTATAAACGAACGGACCTGGCTGTGCCCCAATAAACCTTTATTTACGGACACTGAAATGTGAATTTTGCCTGTCATACGTCATGAACTACTGTTCCTCTTTTAATGTTTTTCAACTATTTAAAAATGCCAAAACCATTCTGAGCCTGCGGCAGCTGCATTTAACCCACAGACCAGAGTTTGCTGACCCCTGATCTATGTACAAGTGAAGTCCATTTTCCCATGAAACTTCAATCCTTTTTAATCACTTCCCAAATCCAAATTCTTCTTACTCAGAAGGGGGATTTCTGTGCTTTCCCAACTGGCATTTCAGGGGTTGAGAGACGCTGGCTTTTCAAGACTTTGCCAAATTGCTCCTTTTCAATCCTTTCAGTCATCCTGGGGCCTTGAGAGCAGGGGCTCATCTTTCTACCACCAAGGTCACCCCCCACCCAAGGATGGCAAATACATGGCCGAGGTGCCAACATGAACATCAAACATCAATGGCTCCCACGGCTCCTGGGCTCACAGGGCTGCCGGTTTTTGGTTTACAAATTCACATTACAGATCACCGTTCTGCTGGCTTTTACACTTGCACACTGACTGATATGTCAAAATGAAAAAATGAAATGGGGCATGGAGAGAATTTTTAATGAACTCATTTTCAATGCTGGTTACCAGGAAATATCTGAAAGCATTTTTGAGGAATAAGACAGACTGACTAATCTACCAAGGATCTGAATATTGTATGTAGGGCAACAACATAAACACTACTGCATGCAACGTGATTTGTATTCACAGTGAAACTACAGAGCCCACCCAGGGCCAGGCAGTGGATTCCATTCGGCTGGGAATGTGATTTTGTGCAACACTGTCATCTCCCGTTACAAGTGTTTACAAAATCCACCTGCGCCTCTGAGCCCGGTTTGGATGCCATAATTTGATTTCATAGTGAGCTGGAGGACTACTGAGTAAGTTTTTACTGTTTTATCTCATTAGATTAGCTGTCGTCTTAGATTTCTGGGAAGGAATCTAAAATCTACTTAATTGGATTTTTAAAATAAAGGACTCTCTGCAACTTTAAAAATGAAGCAATTTGTTATACCTGCCACAAAGCAGTTTAAAAGTCGTAAGAGAGTTTACAGAACTCTAAAGGGATGCTATTGGGAAAAAATTGTTCCCATGCCTAACACTGAAAAGAAAAAGGATACTTATCAGGGGAAATGATTCAACAGAAAATATTTTGGCAATGACATGGGAAAAATAGATCTAATAGTTCTATACTCTGAATTATTTCCCCAAATGATGGTATTTTGCCCACGTATTTACAGCTTCTCTAGGACAGGGTTATAACATTTAATTTTTACTTTAAATGACAATAAAAGCCTTCTCAATCTTAACTTAATCTTGATAATATTATTTGAATTCCAGTGACTAAGATGAACAGTTACATTTTACCCTAAATTGAATTGAGGTTTATCGTTTTCCTGCACATGTAAGCTTATCCACGCAGCGTTTTGTTCGGTCAGTTGGCTTTTTCCCCTCTGGCACATGAAATGGAATCTATTTGCTATCCCTGCTCTAACCACGTGGCCTGTCTCAAAGCTCCGCCACCGATTCTTGCTTATAGCAAAGTCTGAAAGAAATCTCCCTTCTGCCATCAACCACCTCATGGCCTCTCGGGCATTCCAAGTGCCTCATTCCCCAGCCTGCTCCAGTCACTCATGGTACTTGCTTGGACCTGGAGGCAGCTGAGTTTGAGATTTTAAAATTTATTTAAGCAGGCAAAAACATGTGAGAAATATTTTGCAAAATATTGCAATGCAGACAGTACAACCACATAGAGCTACTGCCTAAGGGAAAGGAGCTCAGGAGGAGTACAGTTTACCGCTCTGGTGAGGCAGCCAGGGGCTAGGAGGAGCTAAAAAGCCACACAGAATATCTAAAGCTGAAGTGCCCAAGGCCAGGCCACACAATGTCAGGGGCTCCCTCCACATCTGGCTCTGACTCAGTGCTGTGACTGATGGCTGCTGGGGAGGCGCACAGCATCTGAAGACAGGTTGTGCAGGCTCCCTTCCAAACTAGGTCAGCACATTTGGACTTTGACAAGCTCATCCCCATAAAAAAACAGGTTGTAAATGATCATTAAGTTCTCAGTCCAACTTACAAGGACTCATTTAGCTCACAGATTATCTAAGAGACGGCCCTGGCAGGGGCCTGTTGAGTTTTCTGAGCCACTCAGAAAAATAGTAGAAAAAAAAGTAGTGGAAAAAGATCTTGGAGGTAACAGTGGTTCTTGACCAGAGCTACACATGACAGTCCTGGAGGCTCTGAAAATAATACAGGTGATGCCACTTACATGAAATGGCCAGAAAATGGGACTCTATAGAGGCAGAAAGTAGATGAGTGGTTGGCTTTGGTGTTGGGGGGGGGTGGGGGGAATGGGGATTAACTGTAAAGGAGTATAAAGTTTCTTATTTGGGGTGACAAAAATGTTCTACAATTGGGTTGTGGTGATGGTTATGCAACTCTGTAAATTTACTATGAATCATTGAGTTGTACACTTAAAATGAGACATTTTTTGAAATATGTCAGACACAGAAAGATATATACCACATGTTCTCATTCATATGTGGGAGCCAAAAATATATATAATCTCATAAAAGTAGAGAGTAGAATTGTGGTTATTAGAGGCTGGGAAGCATAGGGTGGAGGAGAGATAGGGAGAGGTTAATGGATAGGGGTAAATAATTATAGCTACATGGGAGGAATAAGTGTTAGTGTTCTATGGCACTGTAGGGTGAATATGGCTAACAATAACTTAGTGTGCATTTTCAAAAATCTAGAAAAGGATTTTGAATGTTCACAATTCAGGCACAAATGTTCAAGGTGATGGATATGATAATTATGCCAATTTGATCATTACACATTGTAAACATATCAGAATATCACTCTATATCCCATAAATATGTACAAACATTGCAGCCAACTAAAAATAAAAGGGGAAAATGGGTAAATTTTATGACCTATAAAATATACCTCATAGGCCAGGCACAGTGGCTCATGCCTGGAATCCCGGCACTCTGGGAGGCCAAGGTGGGAGAATCACCTGAGTCCAGGAGTTCAAGACCAGCCTGGGCAACGTAGGGACACCCCCATCTATACAAAAAATAAAAAACTTAGCCAGGCGTGATGGTGCACACCTGTAGTCCTTGCTACTCGGGAGGTTGAAGTGAGAGGACTGTTTGAGCCCAGGAGATCAAGACTTCAGTGAGCCACGATCGTGCCACTGCACTCCAGCCTGGGCATCAAAGTAAGATCTTGTCTCAAAAGAAAAAAAAAAAATTAAAAAAATTAGCTGGGCATGCTGGTGAGCACTTGTAGTCCAGCTACTTAGGAAGCTTAGGTAGGAGGGTCATTTGAGCCTGGGAAGTGGAGACTGCAGTGAGCCAAGATCACACTACTGCACTCCCGCCTGGGCAACAGAGTGAGACCATGTCCCCCCCCCAAAACACAAATACACACACACCCCTCATAAAGTTGTCAAAAATAATAATACTGATGCCTGGACCCCAAACTAAAACTAATGAATTAGAACCTCTGGAGGTGGGGCCTGGCTTTTTTTTTCTTTTTTTTTTTTTTAACCTCCCCAGGCAATTCCCAAACAAAGAGAGCACTGAGAACCACTGCGAGGAGAAGGTTCAGATAGCAACAGCTGGCAGGTGGCAGAGTGAGCAGCAGGACAGACTAGAAGGGTAACGGTCATAACGCACTGCAGCACCGGAGTCTCCAAGGTCCCTGGGTCCTAGGCCATAAACGCATTTTGGAATGAGCTGATGTGCATGATTCACAACTGGCTTTACTCTGTGGCCTTCACAAGCAGAGTAAACTCAGTTGTAAGAAACAGAGTGATACCAGATTCTAAGTTTCACTCCCGGCAAAGGATAAGAATGCAGGATACAGTCAGAACTAAGAGTTAGGGCTCTGGAGTCAAACAGATCAGACTTTGAATCCCAAGGCTGGACGTTCACAGGTGCACCTTACTAAGTGACATCTCCTCCACGGTCAAATGGGAATAATCATAACCATAAAATAATAATAATAACAACGATACCGCCACCATAGAGGTTGTTTAGGAACACCATCTTATGTACTTCATTTAACGTGTTTGGTGGCACCTAGTGAGGGTTCATGGAGTGTTAGCTGTTCTGAAAATTACAACAAATAATAACAACCTTCAGATAAATCCCAAGTCTTATCTAAGAATGACCTTTCCAAACTTATCAAGCTGTTCTAGCTTCTGTCTGGAAGAAGTGACAGTCGAGCCTAGACCACACAAAGACAAAAAGCGAGTCAGACTTAGAGCAGGAGCAGGGCAGGATGTTCAATGAAAACAAAGGGTTGGTTGTGATAACACCGTGTGGGGCGGCACCAAAGAGAATCACAGGCAAACAATAAACAGGAACTCAGGGACAGAGTACATGGAGAGTTAGCAAACTCTGCATCAGAAGCTAACGTCTTAAGCTGCTGGGCTTCCCACCACTGCTAAGGAGGCTACAGAAACACCTGCACCAGCGGATCTCAGCTAAGCATGCATCCACAGAGAAGCGAAAGCAAGTCTCCAAGTATAAACCATCTATCTGAGGATGGACTTACTCCAAGAGCCTCAGATTTTAGATCTTTGTTCATTCAGACAGTATTTATGGAGCTCCCACTAAATGTCAGGAACTGAGAAAGAAAAAAGGAAACAGAAATGATACAGTCCCCACCCTTGAGGAGCTCATGAGAAAAAAAGGTCTCATCCTTGATGAGAGACCTTGGGGGCACAGACAGAAGAGTGATGAACTGTGCGGCCAGGACAGCGGGGAAACAGTCCAAGTGGACCTCAGATAAGTCAGGACAACCAAAGAGCATGGGGAGAAGGGGTTTGGGGAGGAGTGTGTAATTAGTAGGGTACAGAACAAGAGGTGGAGATGTGGCTGCAAAGAAAGGCTTTGCCTGCCATGGAACGCAGGGGGCAACAGGCAGCCACTGATGGTTTTTCAGTAATGGAATGGCAACAGGTTTGAGTTTCAGAATGAAAAGTCGAATAGCAGGGCACAGGATGGAAGGAGGGAGAACTGGAGGCCTCTGTGGCTAACGAGAGGAGAGACAAGAACACAGACCCAGAGCCCAAATAGTTATCCTGGCCAATGACACATAGCTTTTTTTTTTTTTTTTTTTTTTTTTTTTTTTTGAGACAGAGTCTAGCTCTGTCACCAGGCTGGAGTACAGTGGCACGATCTTGGTTCACTGCAACCTCCGCCTCCTGGGTTCAAGAGATTCTTGTGCCTCAGCCTCCTGAGTAGCTGGGACTACAGGTGCCTGCCACCATGACCGGCTAATTTTTGTGTTTTTAGTAGAGACGGGGTTTCACCATGTTGGCCAGGATGGTCTCGATCTCCTGACCCACTACTTTGGGATTACAGGCGTGAGCCACCGTGCCTGGCCCGACACACAGTTATTTTAACAGAAATAGTACAGCAGAATCTGACTATAAACTACCAACTTGGAAAAGGTACAAGAAAAATTCATTAATACAGTGCTCTCTGTTCAAGAAAGTAATCAGACATAGAAACTGGAATTGGGCCGGGCGCGGTGGTTCACGCCTGTAATCCCAGCACTTTGGGAGGCCAAGACGGGCGGATCACGAGGTCAGGAGATTGAGACCATCCTGGCTAACACAGTGAAACCCCGTCTCAACTAAAAATACAAAAAACTAGCCGGGCGAGGTGGCGGGCGCTTGTAGTCCCAGCTACCCGGGAGGCTGAGGCGGGAGAATGGCGTAAACCCGGGAGGCGGAGCTTGCAGTGAGCTGAGATCCGGCCACTGCACTCCAGCCTGGGCGACAGAGCAAGACTCCGTCTCAAAAAAAAAAAAAAAAAAAAAAAAAAGAAACTGGAATTAGTGGATCATAACATATGTAATCCAAAAAGTTTTTGTTATTATTTATTTTTTAGAGACGGGGTCTCACTGTCGCACAGACTGTGGAAAGCAATGGTGTGATCATAACTCATTTTGGCCTCCAACTCCTGGGCTCAGCAATCCTCCTGTCTCAGCCTCCCAAGTAGCTGAGACTACAGGCACACACCACCACACTCATCTAATTTTTGTATTTTTTTGTACAGACAGGTTCTCGCTATGTTGTTCACACTGGTCTCAAACTCCTGGCCTCAAGTGATCCTCCTGCCTCAGCTAAAATCCTTTTTTTGGAGACAAGGTCTAAAATCTTAAAGTGCTGGCACTGTAGGCATGAGCCACTGTGCCCAGCCAAAACAGAATTTCTTAACACCAAATTTCCAATACTAAATTTTAAAAAAAAAAGTAATATTTTGCATCTATACATTGTTTTCTGTTATGAAAGCACTTTCGCCTATATTATTTCATTATAATAGGTTGGTGCAAAAGTAATTGTGGCTTTTGCCATTAAAAGTAATGGGCGGCCAGGCATGGTGGCTCACGCCTGTAATCCCAGCACTTTGGGAAGCTGAGGTGGGCGGATCACCTAAGGTCAGGAGTTCGAAACTAGCCTGACCAACATGGTGAAATCCCATTTCTACTAAAATACAAAAAAAAAAAAAAATTACCTGGGCATGGTGGTAGACACCTGTAATCTCAGCTACTCAGGAGGCTGAGGGAGAAGAATCACTTGAACCCACAAGGCAGAGGTTACCGTGAGCCGAGATCGCACCACTGCACTCCAGCATAGGTGACAGAGTGAGACTCTGTCTCCAAAAAAAAAAAAAAAAAGTAATGGGCAAAAATGTGTACCCATACAGTGCAATTTTTATTATCCCTGTTTCGTGGGTGTGCAGGCAGACACCCATTAAATGAATTACACAATGTGAACCAGTCTTTGAACCTTCAGAAAGAGTACCTTCAAGGCCATGGACCAAAGTTAAGTTTCTCTTAAATTTGCAAGCTACATTCTGGTCCAAGCTCCACCACAAACTAACCATAGCATCTAAAAATACATCCCTTAACCTTTCTGCCCCTTACTTTATTTATATTTGCATCAATGTTCTCACAGGACTTTTAAGAGACTACAACAAAATAGCAAAGGAGGGAACATTTTGAAACCTTCCAAACTGGGCTTTGCAGATGTAGGACTGTAACTCCAAAAACGACAAATGTTGCATGGTTTAAACAGGCATCTAGTGCTGAAAATCTGAATAACAGTGGCTCCTCTGGAATTGTACAATGCACACGTCACAGATGTGGCCCAGAAAGTTCCATGCGTAGCATGGTGCACAAAATGAAGAAAAAATAGTTACCCGGAAAGTCAGGGCGAGGCAGCTTTTGAGGGATGATGGGTAGATTCTGAGTGGGGAACACCCTAAATCTCCACTTGCCCTTTCCTAAGGTCAAAGAAAATTGTGCCTGATGGATGAAAGGACTCTGCAAGTACCTTAAAACAGAAATCTGATTGTTTTTAAACGAGGTGTTTTGTCAAAAAGCTATTCAGAATAATTAAGCCTTAACTGAGTGGAGTTACACAGCCCATCAACAAATTCAACCACAGACTGGTGTCATGTATACTTTGCACTAACTTGTCATTTGGTTAGTCATTGAACAAATATTTTCGGGTTCCCTTCCATGAGCCATCATGAGTAAGACAGGCCCCTGCTCTGACAGAGCTCAAGGACTATCGAGGAAAATAAGTCATTATACTCCAGTGCAAGGACGCTTCCAACAGGGAAGTGCAGGGTCCCCTGGGAGTTGTCACTACCACCACATCTCACATTTATTGAGCTCATATCACATGCTCAGCACTGTTCCAGGTGCTTTGCAAGAACTGAATTCTACGGGTATTATTACCCCCATGTTACAGATGAAGAAACTGATGCACCTAGGAACTTAAGTGATTCCCCAAGGTTTCCCAGCTAGGCTCTGAATCTGGGCAATATTACTTCAGGGACCCTGTTCTGAACCACCTAATACACGTTTTACTTGTATTAACCCACCTAATCCTCAAGACAACCACAAGACTAATACCACTATCATACCCTTATTAGTCTGTTCTCACATTGCCAATAAAGACATACCCACAGTCTCTGTAATTTACAAAAGAAAGAGATTTAATTGACTCAGTTCCGTAGGGCTGGGGAGGCCTCAGGAAACTTACAATCATGGAGGAAGGGGAAGAAACACATCCTTCTTCAAATGGAATCAGCAAGGAGAAATGCTGAGCAAAAGGGGAAAAAGTCCCTTATAAAACCATGAGATCTCATGAGAACTCACTCAGTATTACTAGAACAGCATAGGGGTAACCGCCCCATAATTAAATTACCTCCCTTCCACAACACGTGGGGGTTATGGGAACTACAATTCAAGATGAGATTTTAGTGGGGACACTGCCAAACCATGTCATACCCATTTTAGAGATTACAAACCTAGGCACAGAGAAGCTCATTAAATTGTTGCGGGTTACAGACATGACAGGAGGGGCCCTGAATGCAGACCCGGGATGCCAGAAAGAGATCCTGAAACTGATGATGGCTTCTGAGACCTACTGGATGAGTTGGAAACATGGAGGCTGGATAGTACAAGAGCATCTAGGGCAGGGAGAAGAGAGGGAAGAGAGAGGAGGGAGGAGCAGACCCAGGTGACGTGGCGGGGGGAGAACCCCACCCCGTTTAAGCTCAGGTACACAGGATCTGCTGAAGATCATGAGCAAACTTATTTGCTGAATACATAAGTGACTAAGTGAAAGCTTTCAGTATCTGGGCCTTGTGCTGAGTAGGAGGCAGCGGCAATCCACCACCAGGTTGGGCAGGAAAGCCAAGGGCCAGCCCGATTCTAGGCCATTAGGTGTGCAAACCCCACTGAAGGACTGCGGAAAACATGGAAAGGAACTCTGCCGAACTCTCGGCCTTCAAATGAGTACCAGGCAGCAAATGTTAAAAAAAAAAAAAAAAATCTTCAGAAAGGCTGTTACGTCCATTTAAAGAAAGGAAAACCAGGCTTGGACAATGAATGAACAAATAAAACTGTACTCACTTTACTTTTCTATAGGCCAACTTTTCCTCTTCACTTTTTTTTTCTTTTTTTTTTTTTTTCTTTGAGACCAAGGTCTTTGCTATGTGGTGCAGGTTGGCTTTAAACTCCTGGGCTCAAGCAATCCTCCCACCTCAATCTCTCCAGTATCTGGGACTACAGGTGCAAGCCTCCTACTTCTTAATAAGTACACCAGGGATTTTTTTCTGAATGGCTTTCAGTACAATAGTTTTTAACTTCTAAGACTTAAAAAACATTCCCAACATTTCAGTGAATTTTATTTTTTTTTTGGGGGGGGGAGGGAAATAAATATGTCTTCAGTCAACTATCTTAACGAAAATGTCTCCCATAACGTTTTAAGCCCCTCTCCACACTGGAGAATCTTCCTACCATCAATCATTTCAGGAACTTACCAGTGGAGTAACAGTTAAATTTGCATGTCATAACATGTTATTATGATAGTTGTATTCCTAAGAATTTACCAACGCTCACATTATAAAATCAATTGATCCAATGGCAGGAGGGGGAGTCTTCAGGGGATGGAGCATTCAGGAAAAAATTTCTCCAGCATTGCCAGGCAAATCTAGCATTTCATCATATCTGGACATTGCTCCAACAGGATATTGGTCTTTTCTTATCATCAGAAGCACTCTTAGTAATGAGAGTATCTTATGCATGCACGTCTCCTTTGCCACCCACAACTCTGAAAGCAGAACAGAAAAACACCCACTAAAGCATGTTCAGAAGGTGCCCTCCCACTACCCCAAGCACGGTGCTAGCTCCTAGTAGGTGGGTGAAGTGGCTAGGAGCAAGTATGCAGGGAGTCAAAGCCCAGTTCACCACCTAAGAGCTGGGTAACTATGGGCAGATTACTTAACATCTCTGTGTCTCCATTTCCTTTCCTATAAAAATGGAGATATTAAGAATATCTAATTTATAGAACTGGAAGGATTGAAAGAGATAATATAAGCAAAGTGTTGATTCCTAGAAAGCTCTAAAAATTCCTGGCATGGTGGCTCACACCTGTAATCCCAGCACTTTGGAAGGCTGAGGCAGTAGGATTGCTTGAGGCCAGGAGTTGGAGACAAGCCTGGGCAACATAGGGACAACCAAAAAAAAAAAAAAAATGGTTTTTGTTCTTTGTCTAGAATATGGAGAAATCATGTCACACAAGTTACTCAAGTTCCCTGTGCTTTTGTTTGCCATCTATAAAAGGGATAACACTATACTGACTTCACAGGGTCTGGTAGGTATTAAGTCAATACACAACTTGGACTAGTGCAAGGCGCCCAGTGTACACATCCAGACACATATTCTCTATCATTATCACTTGGACTGGTGCAAGGCGTCCAGTACACACCCAGATACATATTCTCTATCATTATCACTCGGACTGGTGCAAGGCGCCCAGAACACACCCAGACACATATTCTCTACCATTATCACTCGGACTGGTGCAAGGCGCCCAGAACACACCCAGATACATATTCTCTATCATTATCACTCGGACTGGTGCAAGGCGCCCAGTACACACCCAGACGCATATTCTCTATCATTAGCACTCGGACTGGTGCAAGGCGCCCAGTACACACCCAGACGCATATTCTCTATCATTAGCACTCGGACTGGTGCAAGGCGCCCAGTACACACCCAGACGCATATTCTCTATCATGAGCACTTGGACTGGTGCAAGGCACCCCGTACACACCCAGACGCATATTCTCTGTCATTAGCACTTGGACTAGTGCAAGGCGCCCGGTACACACCCAGACGCATATTCTCTGTCATTAGCACCCGGACTAGTGCAAGGCGCCCGGTACACACCCAGATGCATATTCTCTATCATTACCACAATTATTTCTTTGGCACATCCCTCTGGCTGCAGTGTGGAATATGTGGGGGAAAGACATGCTGCTGGGTAGGGAAGCCAAGGGGGAGAATCTGAAGAGTCCAAACAATACGAGATCCAAGTGAGATGGAGGAGGGCCCACACCAAACAGTGGGTAGGTAGAGAAGGGCGCAGAGAGCCACTGCAAACGAGAAAGGAACAGGACTCGGTGACTTGGGGGTGGACAGGAAGTGAGGGGTAGGAGCTGGAGATGACCACCAGGTTTCTGCCTTGAGGGACTGGCTGGACTACAGGCGTTTTTCCTCACTGAGAGAAACACTGGCAGAATATGAAGGTACAATGAGATCAGCTCTGGAAATGCTGGGTGAAGGGACCTGCTGAACACTCAGGTGGAGATATCCAGTTTGCTTTTTTCTAGATGGTTCTGAAGCACAGAAAAGGCATCTGGACCAGAAACAAAGAGCCTGCTGTGAGGACCAGCAGCAAACACGGATCTGGGGGAGTTCATGCAGAAGCAGACCCTGCAGAGAAGACGGAGACTGAGGATGGAGGCCCCGGGACACAGTGGAAGGAGAGCCAGGGCAGGAGACAGGAAAGGAGTCCCTAAGGAGGGCAGGGAAGGAGCCAGGAGCGAGGTACAGGCGAAGCATGGATGAGGGACCAGCTGAGGATGCAAACTGGGCCCTGGGCACAGGGACAGCAGGGACAGGAGAGTGAAAGGAGAGGGCCACGGGAAGCCAAGACGCACAGCATGGATGGCAGAGGAAGAGGCAAAGCCCCAGAAGGAAGGGGAGAGCTGAGAGAAGCCTGACCATCATGAGCAGCCAAGAAGAAACACACAGCAGAGGGAGGGAGGCGAAAGGTGCATGGCACAGCGGGAAGGTGGCAAGGCCGTGCCCAGGACAGCAGCACAGGTGGCAGGGCCTTGGACAGAGGGTGGGGTCCAGGCAGGTGGGCGGTGACGGCAACCATGACCATGGGTCAGCCTGGGCCTCAGACACTGGGGAAAGGTGGCCATGTCCAGTTTTCTCTGGAAATTAGGAAGTAGGTCATCCAAGGAGAGAGGGTGGGTGTCTGGGGTAGGGTGGAGTAAGTAGGTTTCAGAAAAGTGAAAGTCTGGCAAAAGCACTCATGAAAACGGGACAGAAAACGGAGTCAAGCGCTGGATGGCAGCGTTCATTCAGCCCAGCTGAGCTTGGAGGCCATGAAGTGCTGGCAGCCCCACACTGTGTGACTGCAGGATCTTTCTGGGCCACGCCCCGCATCACGGGTATGGAAGTGAAGGACCCAAAAAGAGGAACAAATCAGGATGCTATTCCGCAGAACAGGTGAAAGAAAAATGCCAGGTAGACAGAGCCTTGGAAGTCAAAGAGTCACCCACAAGCCTGACCCAGTCAGAGAAGAAGGGGGACCAAGCCAGGGCGGGAGGGACTGCGTGGGAAAGGAGAGACCGTGGGCAGAGGGTGGACAAGGGACCAAGGTGAAGACCTTTGAGGTGCTTCTTAAACCACGGTGGCAAATGTCTTTCTGGACAAGAATGTCAGTGCACATTCCCACCGGCAGCGCAGGACACAGCTCCCATCCGCACTCCCAGGACAGCAACATCTCACTGTCCCCAACTCTGCCAATTTCATGCGTGAAAAGTGGAGCCTGGAAGCTTTGCATTTCTTCAACAACTTTGAATTTTTTAAAATCGTCTCACAGATTTCCTGGTCATCGGTATTTCATCTGAGAAGTGTCTGTCTGTGATATCTGCTCATTACAGTGGAGTTCTTAAAATTATCAGAGAGCATCATACATTCAGTATATTCACCTCTGTGGTGGTTGCCCTCAGTTTTTTCCAATTAGTTATCCTTATAAATTTAACTTTGATATAATAAAACAGACAGAAGTGTAGTTATTATGTGGTTAAATCTACAGGTGTTTATTTATCTATTTGTTTGTTTATTTTTATTTTTTTTAGAGACGGGGTTTCACTCTGTCGCCCAGGCTGGAGCACAGGGGCACAATCATGACTACTGCAGCCTCCTCCGGCTCCCGGGCTCTAAGGATTCTTCTACCTCAGCCTCCTGAAATAGCTGGGACTACAGGGCTGTGCCACCTCACCCAGCTAATTTTTCCAAAATTCCTTTTACAGACAGGGGCCTCACTACGTTGCTCCGGCTGGGCTCAAATCCTGGCCTCAAATGACCCTCCTGACTCGCCTTCCGAGCAACTGGGATACAGGTGTGAGTCACATGTCCCACCTACAGGCTATCTTTTATTGTTCTTTCTCCACATTTTTATGCCAAAGCATGCAGTACTTTCCACAATAAGCTATATTTTCTTGTATTTATTTTGTGGTTTTATTTTTTACATGAAAGCTTTAACCCATTTGGAATGTATTCTGGCATAGAGCAGTGAGGTGAAGGCTAACCTGGCTATTTTCCCCAGTGCTGACCTGCTATGTCACACTGTATGTCCTCACTGTCTCACGATGCCTCCCGAGCACATGCCACCTTCTTAAACACAGCAGGGCTTGCTCCTGGTGGTATCGGGAGCCGTTTCTCATGTATGGGAACACAGCAGCGTGGCTGACTGGACCAAGGTCAGAGACACAGCAAGTAAACAGCACAGACAGGATCTCAAGCCCTCAGACTCAAGTCCAATACACTTTTTACTACAATGCAACTGCCCTAAAGCAGTTTTAGGTTGATTAAACCCTCATCTAAAAGTTTTGAAAACTGAATTAACTAATCACCAAGAAAGCCAATTCTTGAGGGAAAGTAATTTGATGATCACCAAATCCCATGACAGAGAGAACACATTTCTGCTTTTTGGGGGAAAGGCTCTCATTTAGAAAAAGCGTGTATTTTGGACACAGGCAGAACAACACACACAGACGCGTGAGGTGCACATCTGCAAATAACATTTCTCTAGAGAGCAGCTCGCTCCCTGCATGGGAACCGTAACAAAGCATCGCTCGGACAACTGGCAGGCTTTCTTGAGCTGCCGACCATGTAGATGGCTTTTCTTGAATCCTGGGGTTTTTGTCCATGCGCCTGAGGATGTCTGTGAGGTCCGTAAGATTATATGCAAATCTGTGTGTGTATGGTTTTTTTCTGGCAACAGGGGGTTATTAAAACCTCCATCTAAATCTACAGGCAGCAAGGTTGCCATTCCTAAAGACTGCCCTGAGATTCAGAGGCTACAATTCAGTCCACTGCCTTGTGATCTGCTAACCACCTCTTCTTCAGAAGTGACATTAGCGTACTGCCACATACACTCCATTAAAACTGCTCTTACCATTTCTCAACTTTCTCCTCCAATTCGTTCCTAAATCTAAAGCGCATTGCAACTGTTTTCTCCATATTGTTGGACTACTACAAATTCAGCATTCTGCATTTAAGATCACCTGCCAACCTCATGACACAGAACAGACACAGAATAAAGCTCAAACAGCAGACATACTAAAAGTTGTGTGGTTCAAAAACGAGGGGAAAGTTGCTTGCAAACTTCCATTGGAAACAATTCCTATTACAACACTTGTATTTTAGCAGGATTTAAATAGTCCTTATCATGTTCCTTCAATGTCCAATAAAGGTAGAATCATACGACCTTTACACAATATTCCTATAAACATTTATATAGCTACACACTATTTTGGAGTCTAACCAATTAAATAAGGGATGAAAGAGAAATCACTGAATATTCTGAAAAGCAGAAATAGAAGCATAACATTGATAATATTATGTACATAAAATAACAAAAATTATCAGTTGCATAATTTAGTAAATAGGCACTATTCTCAATTTAAAGCAAAAAAATACCTGGGAAGCATATAAAAGATTGTACACACAAAGTCATGTGCAATGCTCATCTTGTAAATATCAATTCTCAAGGTTTAGTTCACAGATTTGCTAGGCCATAAAAACCTGGGTTTTATTTATTTTTGTACCCTTAGAGCCTAACCCATAGCAGGGACCCAATAAACATCACTTGAATAAATGAGTGCCAAATCAATCAAAATCCTAAATAATTGTTTCTGAAAACTAGAGAAGACGAGATGCCAAAACTCGTCTTTATACAAAAGAGACATACTGAAAAATATTTATTATCATTATTTTTTAATAAGACAGGTCTTTGTCGCCCAGGCTGCAGTACAGTGGCAGGACCATAGCTCACTGCAGCCTTGAACTCCTGGCCTCAAGCGATCCTCCGGCCTCAGCTTTCCAAAGTGCTGGGATTACAGGTGTGAGCCACAAACCCAGCCTGAAAAAGAGTATTTGTAAGAGACCAGCTCTACCCAATTTAAAACATATTACAGATTAATACTTATTAAAACCATATTGATGCAGGCCAGGTGCAATGGCTCACGCCTGTAATCACAGCACTTTGGGAGACCGAGGCAGGAAGATCACCTGAGTGAGGTCAGGAGTTCAAGACCAATCTGGCCAAAGCGAAACCCCATCTCTACTAAAAATACAAAAACTAGCCTGGCGTGGTGGTGGGCACCTGTAATCCCAGCTACTGGGGAGGCTGAGGCAGGAAAATTGCTTAAATCTGAGAGGCAGAGGTTGCAGGGAACCAAGATCGCACCACTGCACTCTAGCCTGGGTGACAGAGCCAGACTCCAACTAAAAAACAAACAAACAAACAAACCAATCAACCATATTGATACAAATGTATACACACACCCAAAGCCACAAATCAATGGAACAGACTAGAAAGCCCAATAAAAGGTCAAAGAAAAAATCACAATTATATGTTTCTAAAAAAGAACCATTGTAAAACAATGAAAAGGTGAAGAATTTCTGTTACCTGTGTAAACAACATCTACATCAACCCTCACCTGAAGCTCCTCACCTCTTCCCTTGCTCTTTTCTTCAGCCCAAACACGCTTTTCAATGTTCTTCCCAGTCACTGCCCAAGGCTGCTGTCTTAGCCCGGCTGTCATCCCGTCTCTGAGCCTACTGCAGTAGCTTCCTACCTGGGTTCCCTTTCCCTTCCTCCCCGGTCCTGACTCCTTCAGCTCGCCAGCTGACTTCCCACAGCACCAACTTCCTCAGCCTTCTGCCTATAAGAGTTCCCCAAGTTCTACCACAGTCACCCTCAAACCATCATCCTTCCTAAAACTGGAACAGAAGCTTTTCTAACGATGGACTTCACAGATGACAACAAAAGCCAATCAACACTACCTAGCTCTCAAAAGTTGGTGCTCCAGGTCGTGGATGGCCATGTATTTTAGTCCTGCTATGCTGGGGTTGTTTGAGGATCATTATGAACCCTGGCAAGTACAAAAATGCAAAAGTAATGGGAGTATTACATTGGTTCTGGCTGGACGCAATGGCTCACGCCTGTAATCCCAACACTTTGGGAGGCCAAGGCGGGTGGATCACCTGAGGTCAGGAGTTGGAGACCAGCCTGACCAATATGGTAAAACCCCATTTCTACTAAAAATACAAAAATTAGCCAGGTGTGGTGGTGGGCAACTGTAATCCCAGCTACTCGGGAGGCTGAGGCAGGAGAATCTCTTGAACCCAGGAGACAGAGGTTGCAGTGAGCCGAGATCATACCACTGCACTCCAGCCTGGGGAACAGAGCGAGACTCCATCTCAAAAAAAAAAAAAAAAGGCTTAAGAGGAGATATACAGGTAAAATGGAAATTAGAGAAAATAGTAAGTTACACTGTGAGAAATGATACTTGATATTCAGTGCATAACAAAATTCTCTACCTGGGGCAAAGGTGTCCATCAGCTTATACAGGGCAAATAAAACAAGAGTATGCTGGTTTTAAAGCTTTTTTTTTTTTTTTTTTTGAGACAGGATCTCACTCTGTTGCCCAGGCTGGATTGCAGTGGCAGGATCTCAGCTCACTGCAACCTCTGCTTCTTGGGTTCAAGCGATTCTCGTGCCTCAGCCTCCCGAGTAGCTGGGATTACAGGTGTGCACCACAATGCCTGGCTAATTTTTGCATTTTTAGTAGAAATAGGATTTCACCATGTTGCTCAGACTGGCCTCAAATCCCTGGCATCAAATCTGCCTGCTTTGGCCTCCCAAAGTGCTGGGATTACAGCCATAAGCCACCATGCCGGGCCTTAAAGCTTTTTAAAACTTTGAAGAACCAGCTGGGTGTGGTGTCTCACACTTGTAATCCCAGCACTTTGGGAGGCCGAGGAGGGCTGATAGATTGAGGTCAGGAGTTCCAGATCAGCCGGGCCAATAGGGCGAAACCCTGTCTCCACTAAAAATACAAAAATTAGCCAGGCGTGGTAGTGCACACCTGTATTCCCAGCTACTCGGGAGGCTGAGGCAGGAGAATCGCTTGAACCTAGGAGGCAGAGGTTGCAGTGAGCTGAGATTGTGCCATTGCACTCCAGCCTGGCTGACAAAGCAATAATCTAGCTCAAAAAAAAAAAAAAAAGCTTTGAAGAATCAACTTACACCTTCTATTGGATGGAAATGCAACCAGGGGCTGTGAATTTAAATACCACAAATACTTAACAAATGGATCCGAAAATAGCATTCACTACCCAAGTGATTTGAAAATAAAAGAGCGGAGAGAGTTGTTCCCCTGCTAAGAATCACATAACGGTTGCCTTTTTCCAAATTTATAAACAAAAAAATATTAAGTTAAAGGATAAACTCTTCAAGTGTTAGGTTTCCCCTAGGACTATCTCTACCCTTGGAATTCTCTATCACCTGTCAGTTATTAAGGTCGCTCAAGGCCAGGCACAGTGGCTCACATCTGTAATCCCACCACTTTGGGAGGCCAAGATGGGAGGATTGTTTGAGGCCAGGAGTTGGAGACCAGCCTGGGCAACATAGCAAGACTCTGCCTCTATGAAAAAAACATTTTTAAAAACGATTGCTCACATGCTACATGTCCAGCAGAGTCCTCACTGAACTCCCAGGCACATCTCAGAGACTCCCCTGCTTTGTGCCTGTGCCCACACTCCCTCCATCCAAGCACTTACTGTATCTGGTGAAGCAGAAACACTTCGGTGTATTTCCCCAAAGTACAGCTGGCCATGGTTTCAAATGGCCACTCCAGCCCAGGCATGTGAAAGTATCCAATGACCACGTGATATCCGAGCTGCTTGATTTACACATATATTCACACTGACAGGTAACAGCTGATGGGTGCTTTTAATAATTTCTGTACATTTATTTAAGATTTATATTAATTTAAGCACCTGTTTACTCGGTCCATGATTTAAGATTTAAACTCTTTAAGAAGTATAAATTTGGCCCAACCATGTGGAAGAACACTGAGTTAAGTACAGAAGAAATGCTAATGAAACATTAAAGAAGAGATCAAATTGACTACTAAACCAAAAGGTATCTCTGATAAGGAAGACGTCCAAAAAGAAGAGCTGTGGGAAAGGAGAGGAAGGGAGAAACATCTTAGGATAATCAAAGGGAAGTAGCCAATGCAAATAATCAATAAGCTGTAATTAACATAGAGGAAACACAGTCTCACAAGATATATGGCTGAAATGAACTGAATATTGTTTGTTTTTGAGACAGAGTCTCATCTGTTGCCCAGACTGGAGTGCAGTGGTGCAATCTTGACTCACTGCAACCTCCGCCTCCAGGGTTCAAGCAATTCTCCTGCCTCAGCCTTCTGACTACCTGGGATTACAGGCGTCTGCCACCATGCCCAGCTAATTTTCATATTTTTAGTAGAGATGGGGTTTTACCATATTGGTCAGGCTGGTCTCCAACTCCTGACCTCAGGTGATCCACCCACCTTGGCCTCCCCAAGTGCTGGGATTACAGGCATGAGCTACCGCACCCAGCCTGAATACTGTTTTTATATCAAATATGCCTATTATTTTATTTGCTGTAAATAATAGGCTCTACCTATTTAAAAGACAGTTTCTTATAGAAATCTCAGATGTTTTATAGAATCCACTTTATCTTCTGAAACTTGTATTAAATCTGTACCTAGTCATTAACGTGCAAGGTTTCATCACTGTATCTGTTAAGGAACTTATCTAAGAACAAGAATGCTAACTTGTTTATATCACAGTACATAAATACATCAAAGAATGGCAATAAGATTTCATTAACCACACCTAAGATCTGCTAGAATAGATAAAACTGGTTACATTCAGATTATCTGTTTGTAACTCTGGCTCCACATTCAAGTCCCCGGGGATCAATTATATTGTTAACTCCAGTCCCTATCATTTGACAGGTTAAGAGATACTTGTTGAACTAAATTGGTAACTGAGCAATGAAACTGATGACTAAATGTTAATTCCTTGACAATTAAACAAATGACACATACAGAAAACTCATATAAAGCAATACAAATGTAAGAACACATTCATTTTGACCTTAGTGGAAAAAACTTAAATAAACAACAAATTTTTTAAAGACAATATCTAATGCAACTAAGGTGATGGTGAAATGTGATATTCATCATGTCATGCATACTGACACACATTATTGCACAACATTGCTTGCTGCACTACAAACTAAATGATGGCATTATCATCTTAGTAGACAACTTGGCAATACTGTCATGATATACATATTAATTTCCTATAAATGTAGTGAGTCTAACCTCTAGAGAATTCATCATGGAAAAAGTAATTTAGGCTGGGCATGGCGGCTCACACCTGTAATCCCAGCACTTTGGGAGGCCAAGACGGGCGGATCACGAGGTCAGGAGATCGAGACCATCCTGGCTAACAAGGTGAAACCCTGTCTCTATTAAAAATACAAAAAAAATCAGCCAGGCGCAGTGACGGGTGCCTGTAGTCCCAGCTACCCAGGAGGCTGAGGCAGGAGAATGGTGTGAACCCAGGAGGCAGAGGTTGCAGTGAGCCGAGATCATGCCACTGCACTCCAGACTGGGTGACAGAGAGGGACTCTGTCTCAAAAAAAAAAAAAAAAAAAAAAGATAAGCAAAGGGCAGAATTTCCAGTCCCATCACCTGACTGAGATGATGGAGAAGAAAGAATGGGACTGACAGGTGACTAAGGAGGGTGTGAGGGCATTTAATGCCCTAGGGCAGGGGTCACACGCTTCTTATGAAGTGCCAGAGGATAAATACCATAGGCCTTGCAGGCCATAAGGGTCACTATTGCAACTATTCAACCCTGCCACCGTAGTGAGTGGCTGTGTTCCAGTAAACTTTTTCACAAAGCAGGTGGTGGGCTGGATTTACCCTGCAGGCCAAAGTCTGGTGACTCATTCATGGACTAGAAGATAGAGGGAAATGAAGCAATCTGAGGAAGAAGTTCACGGGTTCAATTTTAGCAGGCCATATCAGCCGAGATGTTCGAGAGAGATGGCAGCATCATTCTAGGAATAAAGAGACCCCAGGGCTGGAGGCATAAAACTGTCACCATGAGATGGCCGGGCGCGGTGGCTCATGCCTGTAATCCCAGCACTTTGGGAGGCCGAGGGAGGCGAATCTTGAGGTCAGGAGATCGAGACCACGGTGAAACCCCGTCTCTACTAAAAATATAAAAAATTAGCGCCTGTAGTCCCAGTTACTCGGGAGGCTGAGGCAGGAGAATGGCCTGAACCCGGGAGGTGGAGCTTGCAGTGAGCTGAGATCGCGCCACTGCACTCCAGCCTGGGCGACAGAGCAAGACTCCGTCTCAAAAAAAAAAAAAAAAAAAAGTCACCTCATGGTAACATGAGGTGACAGTTATGGGGCTAAGATCACCCAGGGGAATGGTCTGAGAAAAAAGGAGACCAAGGACATTTCCCTGTCCCAATGTAACAGTGGACACCCAATGTTACTTCAGATCACTATGGCCCTGGAAAGGAATGAACATTACAATCTAACCTCCTTTAACTTCTACTTTTTAAAAAGAGGGCTCCTATTTTTGAAGTGGGGCTTTCAGTCCCTTTTAAAAGATAAATAAGTTTAAAGTTTCAAATTTATAGATGAAAATTTCCTAATGGCTAGAAAATAAGGCAGTTCTAAAGTAAAGTGCATATCAACTTCTTTAGATTTTTATTATGAAATATTTTATGTGCAAAAAACATATAGCATGTATGTAAAGTGTAATGAATAATAATAAAGCAAATGTACCCATCCACATCTCAAGAAAGTAGTTCATTACGAACGCCACTGATAACTTATTTATTTAGAGACAGGGTCTCACTCCATCATCCAGGCTAGAGCACAGTGGCAGGATCAGTTGACTGCAGCCTCCACCTCCCAGGCTCAAGCAATCCTCCCACCTGAGCCTCCCAAGTAGCTGGGGAGTACACACACATGCTATCATGACTGGCTAAATTTTTTTGTGTGCGTAGAGACAGGTTCTTGCTATGCTGCTCAGGCTGGTCTCAAACTCCTGGTCTCAAGTGATCCTCCCACCTCAGCCTCCCAAAATGCTGAGATTACAAGCATGGGTCACTGTGCCCGGCTCACTGACAACTTTTCATACCACAAGCATTAGTCTCTAAACTATAAATGAAAGCAGGCAGCCCACAGCCAGATAATGCTTGCAGATGTTTTCTTTGGCCAACAGTGGGTTTTTTTCTTTTTAGTTGCCAACATTTAAATATCAAGAAACTTCACATGAAAATCAGCATTCTGGAGTATCATTAAAAATGGAAGATGTGGCTTCACTACTCCCACATTCACCTTGGCAACAAGCTGCTAGAACTGAAGAGCAGCTCTCCCCTTTGAATGAACATGTACTCACCATTTCACTGCAGTCCCCCCATTCCCTACCATCCTATACCCCCCTCCCACTTCACTTATTTATTTGACCCATCCTGGCACTTGGGTTTGTGACCCCTGCTTATATGATTGTGGTTTCCAACCTTTGGGAATACGGGAAATATTATTTACAGTAAAAAAATTTAACAGACTCTCAACAGGTGCATAACTAAAAGTAAGACAAGTCCACAATCCCTATCACCATTTTGTAATCCAAAAAGTTCTAAAAAAACAAGTCTTTTTTTGTAACTTATTTGGCAACCAAAGTTGACCTGAACTGATATTAAACTATGTATAATCTTTATGCATATCCATTCAGTGGTAATATATGTATATATATTTTTCCATACTGATAATAATGTTTGATTATGGGGTTTCGTCCCAGACCCCACTGGAAGTATTATATGACAACAATATATGTGCATTATTACTTTCAGAAAAATCTGAAAAATTCTGAATTCTAACACTCATCTGGCCCAATGATTCCAGATAAGGGACTGTGGGCCTATTACACTTTTAATCCCTACCTTTAAGAAAATACAAACACAGGCCAGGCGTGGGGGCTCACGTCTATAATCCCAACACTTCGGGAGGCCGAGGTGGGTGGATCATGAGGTCAGGAGATCCAGACCATCCTGGCTAACACGGTGAAACCTCGTCTCTACTAAAAATACAAAAAATTAGCCGGGCATGGTGGCAGGCGCCTGTGGTCCCAGCTACTCGGGAGGCTGAGGCAGGAGAATGGCGTGAACCCGGGAGGCGGAGGTTGCAGTGAGCTGAGATCACGCCACTGCACTCCAGCCTGGGTGACAGAGTGAGACTCCGTCTCCAAAGCGACAGAGTGAGATTCCATCTCCAAAAAAAAAAAAAAAAAAAACACACAGCAAACAGATGAGAGTTTAACATTTTTACACGGATTTGTACTTCACCAATAGTTACTACAGCATCTACCTACATGTGAGAAACTGAAATAGAACAATAAAGGTGAAACATCCTGTGCTCTGACAAAAATGCATAGTACATGTACTGTCTGCAGCACCCTAGACCATAATGTCAGACTTGGAAGGTTTTGCCTCGTCCACTCTGCTACAAAGGCAATTCCGTAACAGAGTAACATGCCACTTACACATATAAAAGATGATGCTAAATGAATACATCCTTTTATGGTTCAAATTTATAGATGAAAATTTCCTACTGGTTCATCATTTTTATGGTTTTAGGGTTCATTTTTTTTCCCCCAGTGAAGAATGGATTTTCACTCACCTACAAATACTTCTGGATTCTTTTTTTTTTTTTTTTTTTTTTTTTTTTGAGACGGAGTCTTGCTCTGTCGCCCAGGCTGGAGTGCAGTGACCGGATCTCAGCTCACTGCAAGCTCCGCCTCCCAGGTCTACGCCATTCTCCTGCCTCAGCCTCCTGAGTAGCTGGGACTACAGGCGCCCGCCACCTCACCCGGCTAGTTTTTTGTATTTTTTTTTAGTAGAGACGGGGTTTCACCGTGTTAGCCAGGCTGGTCTCGATCTCCTGACCTCGTGATCCACCCGTCTCGGCCTCCCAAAGTGCTGGGATTACAGGCTTGAGCCACCGCGCCCGGCTACTTCTGGATTTCTTAGCATGTAAACTACATAACAAAGCCAGGAAAGATGAGATTGAGAAGCTGCTGCAACAACAGAGGACCTCTTTCCACCGTGCTCTATGCAGAGATTGACGGAATCCACTCAGATTGAAGCAAAGCACACATTACCTATCCCTTCTCAGAAACATTGTTCAGAGTTCCCCTAGAAAAGGCAGAGTGGGCAGGTGCAGTGGCTCACGCCTGTAATCCCAGCACTTTGGGAGGCCAAGGTGGGTGGATCACCTGAGGTCAGGGATTTGAGACCAGCCTGGCCAACATGGCGAAACCCCATCTCTACTAAAAATACAAAAATTAGTCAGGCGTGGTGGCTCATGCCTGTAATCCCAGCTACTCCGGAGGCTGAGGC
The DNA here is from genome assembly GCF_047675955.1 of Chlorocebus sabaeus. NCBI lineage: Eukaryota > Metazoa > Chordata > Mammalia > Primates > Cercopithecidae > Chlorocebus > Chlorocebus sabaeus. The sequence goes on from NC_132908.1 coordinate 22,940,690, forward strand.
AGGAGAATCGCTTGAACCCACAAGGCGGAGGTTACAGTGAGTCGAGATGGCGCCACTGCACTCCAATCTGGGCGGCTGAGTGAGACTCCATCATAAAAAAGAAAAAAAAAAGTAAAAGGAAAGGCAGAGTGAAGATCAGTGGGAGGAAAAGGACATAGTGGAGTGGGTGAGGGATGCAGAATGTTATTACTGGCAACATAAGGATAAGGTTTGTGATCATCAAATACAGGAAGGGCTGACTCAGGGAAGAGAGATGAGATTCATTCAATTCAGCAGCAGGGGACTGTTCTGGGATCAGCAGGTAGAGACACACTTTGACTCAGTGTGAGAATTCACATTGCTGGTAGTGGATCCAACGACCTAGAGAGTGATCCATTCTACATACCTCCTAGGAGCGGAGGACTCCTGGAGGTCAACAGATCTCTGTGATCAAAATTTATAGCTGCCGCAGAATCAGAAACCTGGGTTTGGGTCCACGGCTCTGTCTCTTGCAAGCTTGATGACCTCTTTGATCTCTGGCTTCCTCATCATTAAACCAGAAAAAAGTAACATCACCTCAGAGGGTTGCAATGAGAATGCAATGAAATAAATGTATGCAAAGCACCAAGCCCAGCAGCTTCATAAGCACAGAAGATGTTTAATAAATGTTAATAAACACTAGTCCTTCCCTGGTGAAGAGGCAGCCCAGTTCCTGTACTCAAAAGCACTTGGGATCCAGAGTCAGAGGCCCTGGACTGAAGCCATGCCTCAGACATTACTTAGTAGCTGTGCAAACTTAGAAAGTCAGGTTTCCTCCTCTTTTTTTTTTTTTTTTTTTTTTTTTCTGAGACAGGAACTTGCTCTGTCACCCAGACTGGAGTGCAGTGGTGTGATCTCAGCTCACTGCAGCCTCGACTTCCCAGGCTCAGTTGATCGTCCCACCTCAGCCTCCCAAGTAGCTGAGACAGGCACACACCACCACTCCTGGCTAGTTTTCTGTATTTTTTGTAGACACTGGGTTTCACCATGTTGCTCAGGCTGGTCTGAAATTCCTGGGCTCAAGTGATCCTCCCATCTCGGGTTCTCAAAGTGTCAGGATTACAGGTATGAGCCACCCCACCCCACCCGGCCAGGTTTCCATCTTTGTAAGAGAGAAGTGATCATTGTCAGGAGACCGAGATCCAAGCCAGGCGGTTTAGCACAGCACTTTATACACTAAACCACCATAGCAATGTTGATGACTGTTACTATCAGACCCTTTCGAGATTTCAGTAAAGGCTGAGCTGTTTTTCAACAAATCCAAAGAAGTGAAAATGTAATATCAGGGTAAGGTACAGGGGAAATAAAAGAAAAAGAGGGACTGTCAATTTCTGAGTCCTCCTAGACGAGCAGTTGGGTGATCCACAGAAGAATTTTGTTCAGCTGCACATAGTGTCTTTGCAGTTGCATTTGGATTAAATGCCAGCTAGTTAAAATGCAGATTTCAGGAAAACTCCAAAGGTGGCCCACACTGGACCTACATTCCCATGCAGCCCCTTTGGTGGGACACAGTCCTCCAGGTCCCCTGTGGCCCTCACATGGCCCAAGTCACTGATTCATTTCACTGGCCTTGCCCTCTAGGCATTTGGGTTTATAACCTTGGGTTATCAAAAAACAACTATCTGTGAAAGCATTCAGACCTCCAGGGGAAACTTCAGTCACCAAAGAAATAAACACCCAAGGAGACACTCCCTATCACAGCCTCGGTACTATGATCTCCTAGTTGTCTCTCAAATTCCTTTTCTCCTTGACACTTCTGTAACTTCAAGATCTTCATCCCAGTGTACTTCTTCCTCTACTTAAGACATCATCTCCCCCAAAACACCATCTGTGATTATCTGCATCTAAGGGTTTTCAAGAAACAAAACCTCTCTCTTTTTAGCAGGACTACAAAAGACACACCATGACCTTTATCTCTTGCCTGATTACTACCCATTACCATCCACTCTCAGTCCATATGGTTTGGGTGCGCTGACACCAGTCCATTTCTGGGGAAAGGCATGTGACCCAGAAGCATCCAGAGCCAATCCTGGGACTTGGGCCGCAGTGACTGGGAGATGAGTATTCTTTCCCTCTGAGACCTGGAAGATGTGGGAGTCTCCCAGACTCCCTAAAGAGTGGAACCGAGGCCGGGCGTGGTGGCTCGTGCCTGTAATCCCAGCACTTTGGGAGGCCAAGCCTGGCCAACATGGCAAAACCCCGTCTCTACTGAACATACAAAAATCAGCTGGTCATGGTGGCACAGGCCTGTAGTCCCAGCGACTTCAGAGGCTGAGACGGGAGAATTGCTTGAACCTGGGAGGTGGATGTTGCAGTGAGCCACGCCACTATACTCCAGTCTAGGTGACAGAGCCAGACTCCATCTCAAAAAAAAAAAAAAAGAGTGAAACCTCCAGAACAAGCCAAATCTGCAGCCACACTACTTTTGAGCCACTTATGAGCCAATCGATTCCTGTCTTTGCTATGAATTGGGTTTTCTTACAACCAAAAGAGACCTAATCAATACAAGAGATATTTGAAATAAGGGTGAAAAGGCAGGCAGAGAAAGGTGCTCAAATTTTCTCCTCTGGGAAGCTTTTGTTACCTTTTGTTACCTCCCTTAACCCAATGACAGCTGGGTTTTGCTCTGTGCATTAGCCATCCCTCTTAAGCACTTATCTCATGTATATAATTATTTTTTGCTTGCCTATCTCTTCCACATATCTCCTGCGCTCCCTCAGGGCAGAAACCATGCGGTATTCACCTTCGATTCTTTAATACCTTGGATAACAGCAGACAGTGTAGGCTCAACAAGTGGGTGCTGAATGCAAGAATCAACAAAAGGCAGGTGGACTGAAAGAACCATCCTACTTCTCTGGGACACTCACACCATGAGACCACCACATAAGCCTTGCCCCTGTGAGTTTCAGGCCATCTTCTCAAATAGACTTATCCACCCACTGTAAACAAATTGCATCATGAGAACTCATTCCTTCCAGGCATTACTAATTCTCCACATGTCCCTCCCCTGGAACCTGACAGTGAAATTACTCAAAGGTCTCTCTTCTGACGAGAGTATCTCACAGCAAGATACCACCTACAATTCCATGAATTGATAAACCAAAACACAACGGGCATGATATTCACATATATAATGTCCTTCTCCACCTAGATCACAGGGGCAAAACCAAAAAAACCCTTTGCTTTCTAGCCTTCACCTTGACCTAAAAACACCCAGAATCCTGATTCTGGGGCCAACCAACCACCTACTTCCATACAGTAACAATTCTAGGCACTCCCCTACCTCCGTTTATCTTCCTTAGTCCTTTCTGATTACTCAAGTAGAAAACACACACACACACACACAGATCTAGGAAATCAACAGCAAATAAGCGACAGGTTTCCCAGCAAAAACAGATGTTCTGACTTGGGGTGCATAATTGCCACACCCTTAATAGTTCTGTAATAGCTTCAGCTTCCACTGGCATCTAGCAATAAAGATTTTTAAAGACAGTCAAAGGTCAGGCCCAGAATTACAGCTCCAGCGTGAATCACCATCTACTCTATCCACTTCACGTTTTTCCATACTTGGGCCCACACTACCAGGGCGATCCAGTAAGAACTCAAATACCGGAATGAACGATGTCTACTGCACCCTGACTGTGGGATAGGAACCACAGCAGACCCTGGGAATCAAAGGAGACACAGCAGGGACTCTCAAGGTGTTTAATCTGATGGAGAACACACACAAAAGGCAGTCACAGCACAGAAAAACAAGTGCTACACTGGATTACCAGAACGTCCAGGAGAGGTATCCAATCTATGCTGAAGCATCATAGAATGCCTTTCAGAGGCAGAGAGACCTTTCCCAGAAGGCTGAAGAATGAGCACGAGGTACCTGGAGAAAAGGTGTGGTGGGAGAGGCTTCCAGGAGTTTCAAGTAGATGCTAGCATAATAAAGCAAAACCTCCTGTGGAAACTGAAGGTAGGCAAGCATGGCCGGAATTTTAAAATGTGAAGGGGCCAGGCAAGGTGGCTCAGGCTTATAGTCCCAGAACTTTGGGAGGCTGGGGCAGGCAGATCAGTTGAGGCCAGGAGTTGGAGACCACCCTAGGTAACTTGGCAAAACCCCACTCTACAAAAAATACAAAGATTCGCGGGTGTGGTGGTGCCCACCTGTAGTTCCAACTACATAGGTGGCTGAGGCGAGAGGTTCGCTTGAGCCCAAGGAAGTCAAGGCTGCAATGAGCCAAGATCGCATCACTGCACCCCAGCCTGGGTGACAAACGGGAGACCTTGTTTCAAAAAAAAAAAAAAAAAGTGTGAAGGGAGAAGCCTCTAAGATGACCCAGGAGCCAAAGAAACCCCAAATAGCTTGGTAGATTTAAGTCTCAGAACTTTGTATAAAAAGAGTGAAAGTCCCTTACCTGTCACGAACAATGTAAAAACAGGCCAAACTGACTATCTGACAAACGTATCTTGGCACTTACTAAATACTAGTTCCACAATGCACCTTGCTCAGAACACTAACAACGGTACGAAACTCACAAGAAAGTATCATGTGTTTATAAATTGTTCCTTGAAACATCAGCCGCCATTACCACACGTGTTTACCTTCCTCTCAGCATTATTTCTTTAACTTTCCTGCAAATAACAGAAAAGTAGGTTTGTCTGGGTTTTACCGGCAGGGATCAAATAAGAGTTAATTCTCACCAGAATAACACGGTAGGGAATCGAAAAAATTAAACAAGGAAACTAAGCAAAAAGATGGAGGAAATGAAACAGTAAAAAGCAAATTTAGAAAAGTCTTGAGGAAGTAAAAGTATTTTCATACACTCAGAAAAAAGAAGTGTCCCACGTGCTTCAGCCAAACCAAACTCCCCTTAACTGTTAAAAAACGAAAAACAAAAGAAGAGCTGTAAAAAATTCATACTTTCATATCTCTTTGCTGAATAAACACTAAATCGGTACAGTACAGCCAGCTGCCCTGAAAGACCTTGAAATACTAGCCGCAGATAATACGGCACATGACAGTCACCTCCAGAAACTCTCAAAAACCACAAATCATTTCTTGTTCTGACAACCTGATCTACCAACTCTGCCATTTAATAATCAATAACGTTTCTTGTTAAGCACTTCAGCCGTAGCAAAGGAGACTTTTTAAATTGGCGCAAGGCGTCTCCATAATACTTTTCTGCCAATTCCAAATTTCTAAATGTCAAGAACTGGCAGCAGCAGTCCAGTTCCTAGGAGCCCTGGTTTTGAGACAGCACCACCTCCGAATTCCCTCAAAGGGCGTTTTTAACTCACTGAGCAAATCCGACTGGCTTTCACGTCCCCCTAGCCATTTCTTGCCGCCATGCACTTAACAGGAGAAGGACTTGCAAACAGCGAGAGCACCGGGAAAGCCTGGGAATGCCGCCCCCCACAGCACAGCGCTCGACACAGCGTTAGGGACAGAAGTCACCGTTGTTGAGCCCAGGGCAGCGGTCCGGGCTGGCTCGGCCCCCGGGAAGGGAGGAGAAGGACCGGGTCTACTCCCCGAGGGCGATGCTCCCGGGGCAGGGACAATGGGCAGGGGACCCCACGGGGTGGCGGAGGAGGCGGCGGCCCGCCCCAGCAGGTCTCGGGGGCCCGGCTGCGCTGGGAGACAGGCGGGCCGCCTGGAGCGCGGCGCTCGGGCCTCAGCGCGGCGCAGCCCCCGGGCCCGTGCCCCGCTGGTCTCGGGCGGGGCTGCGGCCCAGCTCAGAGCCGCCGGACCGAGGAGGAGCCGTCCCGCCCCCCGCCCTCCGCCCCCAGCCCCGGCGCGACCCCCGTGCGACCCGGCGCACTCGCCTGCCCACGGTCTGGTTAGCCAGCTGCTTCATGCGGTTGAACTGCTTCTTCATGGCGGCGGTGGCGGCGGCGGCCCGCGGGGCTCGGGCCGGGCAGGGCGGGGGACAGCCTGGCAGCTACTACATCGCTTCCCGACCCAAGCGGCTGCGGCGGCGGCGGCTCCCCCAGCCGGCGGCCCCGCCCTCGCCGCGTCACTTCCAGTGGCGCCGCCCGCCCGCCCTCTAAGTCTGGCCGACCCGAGCTGAGCCGAGTAGAGCCGAGTCGAGCGGAGCCGAGGCTAACAGTGCCTACTTGACACCGGCAAAGAGCTAGAAGGCTCCGGGCGAGGAGACCACTGGGCCTCCTCCGCCTGGCCTCCCCTACCCCAACGTTGCCCGACCACCCTCTCGTTTATTTCAACGTATGAAAATCTGTTTCTGGCAGGGCGCAGTGGTTCAACGTTGTAATCTCAGCACTTTGGGAGGCCGAGGCCGGCAGATCACTTGAGGTCGGGAGTTCGAGAGCAGCCTGGCCAACACGGTGAAACCCTGTCTCTACAAAAAATACAAATTTAGCTGGGCGTAGTGGTGGGCGCCTGTAATCCCAGCTCCTCGGGAGACTGAAGCAGGAAAATCGCTTTTACCCGAAAGGTGGAGGTTACAGTGAGCCGAGATGGCGCCACTTCACTCCAGTCTGGACACCAGAGTGAGACCCTGTCTCGAAAAAAAAAAAAAAAAAATGAAGGCCAATGTGTGTTTTCCTTAACACACGTGCTAACACACTCATGTCTTCCTGGTTTGGTGGCCTTGGCTCCAGCTCAGCCCATTCCTTGGGGTGGATGGGCAGCAATGTGGCTTCTTCCATCAGCCACATCTCAAATGTGCTCCTGAATGTCATAGGAAAAGGGAAGAGTTCCCTAACTATGAGATAAAGGAGACTGATGCCAGTTTGGAATTCTTAATATCAGAGAATGAGGGACTTCAAGATCTTTGTAGTGACCTAGGAGAGACCTAGGAAGCATCAGAGCTTCAGATATGGCAGCAAACGAAACGTTGTCGACATCAATTACAACAGAAAGGTAGCAATGAGCCTTCCTCAAGCAAGAAAGCAAGCACTGCTGGATCAGTTGGAGGACTGGCAGCCAGCCCTGGAGTCAGCACATTCAGGGAAGGCTGGAGGTTCCCATCCACACTGCATCCCCTCCATTCCATGTGGTACACATCATGCTTCAGTGTTCCACGATAATTACATGGGTTTTTATGACTTAATTTCATCATAACAAGAAATAAACAGATTGTCCAATGAAGTTCTAAAACTTGAGTCTCCAGTTGGCCACTGGAAGTGTATTGCTCAGACTTATAAAATAGAAGGAACAACTAGTTTTGATGAAAATGAAATCTACAAACTACAAACACCAAATATTAATACCATCGAGGAGCTCAAACAAAAAAGAAGTCAGGATACTGATGACCATCAACTTGAATTATCAGTATTATAGAATGTTCATCAATGTAAATTGAGGGAAATAAGTAGTAAGCATCAAGAAAATCTAAGCAATTAGGAAGAAAAGATTGAAGAACTGGAAAATTTGTTACAGCAAGGTGGCTCAGGAATTGGAGTACCTGATCTCTCTAAACTTCAAGAGAAGGAAAACACTATTCATGCAAGCTCTACAAATTGAAAAAGTAGAGTCTACCAAAAAATTGAAGAATTTGAACACAGAGTAAAAGACAGAAACAAAAATTATCTTCTGGGGCCAGGTACGGTGGCTCACACCTGTAATCCCACACTTTGGGAGGTCAAGATGGGAAGATCACTTGAGCTCAGGAGTTTGAGACTAGCCTGGAATCAAAACTCAGCTGCATGAAACAGGACAAGACATTCAAAGACTCTGAGCTGTTTTTCAAGCCACAGAAGTTGAGTGTCCCAATATAGAAAACAGAAGTGAAACGCATAGTTTATTTGAATCTGAAACTGAAAGATTAGTGAAAGGAATGAAAGAGCAAGAATTGGAGATTAATCCTGAATCAAGGACCAGAGGTGGAAAGAATTGGAGAATAAATGTGTAAGTAAAAATAATGTGACTTTAACTAAACAAATGGATCAGCTGTCCATCAATGAGGTGGGTCAGGAAGATATGGAGCTGCAGGGCCTTCAGACTAGAACAGCTTCGGCCTCTGACACCCAGCGTGTTGCTCACCTTCAGCAGCAACTGCAAGCACCTGCTTTGGACAAAGAACAAATATAGACTGTTTGGAATAAGGCGGCTCAAGAAAGTAGCTGTCTCAAAAAGGAGGATCACCAAACAGTGGATATCATTGCCGACAGTGGATATCATTGCTGACAATGAAGCAGGCCTCCACAAGCTGCAAGGGGAAAATTAAAAACTGTCCACTAGTAATGGTCAGGAGAAATGTGAAGACACTGTTCAGAAGTCATCATGTCTTATTCTAGAAAAAGACATTGAAACAGATGCATTCAGTCAGAAATGTCAGACTTCAGTGACAATTTTGCAAGCATCCAGCATTGGTCATGAGATTGGAAGTGTTAACAGTAATCCATTTGAGGAGCTTCCACAAGGACCTAATAAATTAAAACAGCCAGTTAAGAAAATGGAAGTGTGGGCCGGTTGCGGTGGCTCATGCCTATAATCCCAGGACTTTGGGAGGCTGAGGCAGGCGGATCACCTGAGGTCAGGAGTTTGAGACCGGCCTGGCCAACATGGCAAAACCCCATCTCTACTAAAAATACAAAAAAGAAATTAGCCAGGCATGGTGGCGGGCGCCTGTAATCCTAGCTACTTGGGAGGCTGAGGCAAGAGAGTCGCTTGAACCTGGGAGGCGGAGGTTGCAGTGAGCTTAGATCGCACCATTGCACTCCAGCCTGGGTGACAAGAATGAAACTCAATCTCAAAAAAAAAAAAAAGCAAATGGAAAGAGCAGCTGGTGACCACAGTGGGCGCAGGATGGGGCAGTCCAACTCCACGAAGTACTTTCTCACCTTCAAACAAAGCTTTTAACTGACAGTGATCATGATTTTAAACTTCAGATGAACCATGGTGACCTGATCCAAAAAACCGAAGGGAATGAAACTCAACTCAAAAACCCGGGGCAGGAGTTAGCACACACGCAGCACAGCATCGCGCAGCAAGGACAATCTCTTCCCACAGCTGGATATTTTACCCCAGCTCCCCAGAGAAGCACTTTCTTCACATGCCGCAGAGTCTCTTTATGCAAGTGAGTCTCCTCTATCGAGTGAGTCTTCTAAATTACTCCAAGGTATTGAAGAGCTAAGAAAATCACTGCAGGAAAAAGATGCAACCATTAGATCCCTCCAAGGAGACAATCAGAGACTGTCTCATTCCATTGCTGCCACCTCAGAGCTAGAAAGAAAAGAACATAAATAAATGCATTCAGAAATTCAGCAGCTGAAGGAGAAACAAAATGTCTTAGGCAGGTTACTTTAGAGGAAAAAACCTTTTCATCAAATCCAAAAGTAGTAAATTACATTCTTAGAGAGAAAATCTCACTAATAAATGAATAAAAATGAGCTTTTGAGTCAGGCAGTCAGACACCTGAAGGAGAGAATATCAATCTTAGAAAAGCATATAGGTAAACTAAAACAGGACAATGAAAAAAATAGTAGAAACATCCGGGGGGGAAAAAAAAAAAAACAGGCGACGCGCAGTGGCTCACACCTGTAATCCCAGCACCCACCGGAGGAGGGTGGATCACAAGGTCAGGAGTTCAAGACCAGCCTGGCCAAGATGGTGAAACCCCCATCTCTACTAAAAATACAAAAGTTAGCAGGGCATGGTGGCAGGCACCTGTAATCCCAGCTACTCGGGAGGCTGAGGCAGGAGAACCGCTTGAACCCGGGGGTGTACAGAGGTTGCAGTGAGCTGAGATCCTGCCACTGCACTCCAGCCTGGACGAGAGAGTGAGAAGACTCCGTCTCAAATATATACATATATACAAATATATACATATATATATATATCAGGCATTACAAGAAATTAATATGCCAGATGTGGTGGCTCACGCCTATAATACCAGCACTTTAGGAGGCCAACGCAGGCTGGTCACACTTGAGCCCAGATGTTCAAGACCAGCCTAGGCAACATAGGAAGACCTTGTCTCTCTATAGAAAATTTAAAAAATTAGCCGGGAATGGTAGCATGCATTTGTAGCCCCAGCTACTTTGGCAGCTGAGAAGGGAGAATTGCTTAAGCCCAGGAGTTCAAGGCTGCAGTGAGCTATGATGACGGCAATATACTCCAGCCTGGACAGTGGGAGACTCTGTTTCAAAAAAAAAAAAAAAAGTTAACAGTATTGGAGGTAAATCTAGTTTCTTCTACAAATCAAATGGAAAATGCAAGCCAGGAAGTGAGCTTGAAGGTGAAATCATTAAATGAAAAACTAAATATGGGCCAGGTACGTTGGCTCACACCTGTAATCCCAGCACTTTGGGAGGCTCAGGTGGGTGGATCACTTGAGGTCAGGAGTTCCAGACCAGCCTGGCCAACATGCTGAAACCCCATCTCTACTTTAAAAAAAAAAAAAGAAAAGAAAAATATTATGCAGGCGTGGTGGCAGGCGTCTGTAATCCCAGCTACTCAGGAGGCTGAGGTGGGAGAATCACTTGAGCCTGGGAGGCAGAGGTTACAGTGAGCGGAGATCACACCACTGCACTCCATCCTGGGCAACAAAGTGAGACTTCGTCTCAAATAAACAAACAAACAAAATATATATATATATATATAAAACAAAGTTTAGGAAACACACCAGCTTTCATACCCAGAGGAGCAGATGCCAATCCCTGCTCCTCTGCTGTGTCTCTTATGAGCCTGGCTGGACTGGGACCATGTGGGTCAGGGCATGGTCTGTCAAATGCTGCTGCAGAGGTTTTGCCCACATCTGCACCTCCGCTGACTTCACCTGGCCAGAGTGCAGGAGCTGGGCTGAAAGGCTGTCAAAGCAATGGATGATTCTCAGAGACTATGAAAGATCAAGCCATTCTGTGTATCTACTTTATCATTAAGTGGCCTTTAGGAAACAGTTATTTATTTGTTCTCAGTTTTGCTTTCCTTAAATTTTTTTTTTTTTTGAGATAGGACCCTGTCTCTATCACCCAGGCTGGCGTGCAGTGGAGATCTCAGCTCACTGCAACCTCCACCTCCCAGGGTCAAGCAATTCTCTCACCTCAGCCTCCTGAGTAGCTGGGATTACAGGCGCCCACCACCATGCCCAGCTAATTTTTGTATTTTTAGTAGAGATAAGGTTTCACTATTTTGGCCAGGCTGGTCTCCTGGCTCCAAGTGATCCGCCCGTCTTGGCCTCCCAAAGTGCTGGGATTGCAGGTGTGAGTCATTGCACTTAGCCTCTTTAAATTTAATAAAAATATTCTTAATGATTTTAAGTGTCTTTGAAGGGCTGTAAAGGTATTCACCCAACTTAAAACTGTGATTACTTCTTGTGAAGGTGGGTATTGGTGACATTGGAGGTTGTGGTCAAGGGATACTTCAGGTAGGGTTTATAATGGTTTTAATTTTTTGCAGAAAACAGGTATTTGTGTATATGTTGGCTAATTAAAATATTTGTAGCCAGGCATGGTGGCTCATGCCTGTAATCCCAGCACTTTGGGAGGCTGAGGCAGAAGGATTCCTTGACCCTAGGAGTTTGAGACCAGCCTGGGCAACATAGTGAGATCTCGTCTCCACAAACAATAATTTAAAAAATTAGCTGTGCGTGGTGACGTGTGCCTGTAGTCCCAGATACTCCAGAAGCTGAGGCAGAGGATCCCTTGAGTCCAGGAGGTTGAGGCTGCAGTGGGCTGTGATCATGCCACTGCACACCAGCCTGGGCAACAAAGCAAGATCCTGTTTCAAAAAAAAAAAAAGAAAGAAAAATATATATATATATTTGTGTTAAGGATCAAATATTAGAAACATCACAGGTGTATACTCCTCAGGTAAGAAAAAAGATGAACAGCAGAAAAGTACAAGTTGCATAACATTTTAAAAATTAAATTTCCCTTTTTTGGCTACGTCTCACTCTCCTTTCCATTGCCTAGAAAACCACCTTATTGTTTACATTGTTTTAATCTTTAAAAACAAAGTGCGTATTTGTATATATGTCAGTGTATTATTCTCTGATTTGCTTTCTATTTATTCTTATTTTATTATCATCATCATCATTATTTTGAGACAGAGTCTCGCTGTGTCGCCCAGGCTAGTTTGCAGTGACGTGATCATGGTTCACCGCAGGCTCAATATTGCAGGGCCAAGTGATCCTCCCACCTCAACCTCCCAAGTAGATGGGACCACAGGCATGTGCCACCACGCCCCGCTAATTTTTTTATTTTTTTGAAGAGATGAGGTCTCCCTGTGTTGCCTAGGCTGGTCTCATACTTCTGAACTCAAGCAATCCTCCCACCTCCGTCCCCCCAAAGTGCTGGGATTACAGGCATCAGCCACTGTGCCAGCTGCTTTCTGGGAATAAAAGAGAAATATATATATGTGTGTGTATGTATATCTCACTACTTCTTGGACATCTTTTCAAATTTTCAAATGTGAATGATTTCACCATTATCTTTTTTTTTTTTTAGAGACAGGGTCGCACTCTGTCATCCAGATTGGAGTGTAGTGGCACAGTCATAGCCTATGGCAAACTCAAACTGCCAGATTCAGGTATTCCTCCTGCCTCAGCCTCCCAAAGTGCTGGGATTACAAGCATAAGCCACCACACGAGGCCATCTTATTCTTTCTTTTTTTGTTTAAGATGGAGTCTTGCTCTGTCGCCCAGGCTGGAGTGCAGTGGCGCGATCTCGGCTCACTGCAACCTCTGCCTCCCGGGTTCATGCTGTTCTCCTGCCTCAGCCTCCCGAGTAGCTGGGACTACAAGCACCCACCACCACAGCCGGCTAATTTTTTTTTTTTTTTCTTTTTTTAGTAGAGACGGGGTTTCACCGTGTTAGCCAGGATGGTCTCGATCTCCTGACCTCGTGATCTGCCTGCCTCGGCCTCCCAAAATGCTGGGATTACAGGCGTGAGCCACCATGCCCAACCCAGGCCATCTTATTCTTTCTAAAAGCAGATGTTCATCCTATGCATATACTGTAATTTATTTAACTAGCTCCTACTCGTCAGCATTTAAGTCGTTTGTGCCCCAAATCCTAGGAAACGTTCATGGACAACTCCCTTGTTTATTTCCTCAAGGACCTCTCCAAATTTTTATCACTTTGCTCAGGCATGATCATGCCTTATTAAGACATTAGAGACCAGCAGTCAAGACCCCCATTCTGTATCCCACCATCCTTTCTTCATTCATCTCTACTCCTTCCCTTTTGTTTCAGAGGAAAGGGATCCAGCTTTGTAGTTGAAGGCTAACAGTCCCCTGGACATTATCTATTCAGACTTCTTCAAAGACCTCATTCTACTGATCTCCCATTCTGCTTTGTCTTTTCTCTGTCTCTATCCCTAAGCACATGAGCATGGCTGTTTCTCCTGATACATCACATTCTCCTTTCAGCTCCTCCAGCAACCAACCACTTTATCTCCCTGTCTCTCTATCATCTGAAAGAATTCTTTACTCTTTATAACGGTCTCATTTTGTATTGACTTCTTTTTGAAAGTTCTACGAAATCTTTTCTCATTTATGCCCCAGGAATCTTCTCATGGCTAAATCCAATGCACATATATTTCTGTCTTCGGTTCACTTAAGTCTGATAAATGTTAACCACATATTCCACATACTTATTCTTTAAATTTCTTTTCTTTTTTTTTTTTTTTTTTTTTTTTTGAGACAGAGTCTCACTCTGTCACCCAGGCCGGAGTGCAGGGGCGTGATCTTGGCTCACTGCAACCTCTGCCTCCCGGGTTCAAGCAATTCCGCTGCCTCAGCTTCCCAAGTAGCTGAGATTACAGGCGTGTGCCATCATGCCCAGCTAATTTTTTTGGCATTTTTAGTAGAGACGGGGGTTTCACCATGTTGGCCCGGATGGTCTCGATCTCTTGACCTTGTGATCCGCCCGCCTCGGCCTCCCAAAGTGCTGGGATTACAGGTGTAAGCCAACGTGCCCGGCCTCATTCTTTAAATTCTTTCTGTCTTCTTCATTGTTAGTGATACCACTCTCCCCAGGTTCCCTTCCTCACACCAGACCCTTCTTTCTCAGTCTCTTTTGTGGCTTCTTCTTCTGACACCTCTTAACTGTAAATATACTTCAAAGTACCATCTTTAACTAACAGGATCTTCTCATTCTCCCTGCAGTCTCAGGGCCAGCTCATCCACTCCCATGATTCTGCTTTCACTGGTATGCCAATAACATCTGAATGTCTATGTCTAATCACCTCATTCTCCTGACGCCACACTGATTTATCTAATTGTCTGCTCGTCTATTAGGATGTCCATAAGCATCTCAAAGTCAACATGTCTAAAAAGAAGCATCACCGGGTGCGGTGGCTCACGCCTGTAATCCCAGCACTTTGGGAGGCTGAGGCAGGCGCATCACGAAGTCGGGAGATCGAGGCCATCCTGGCTAACAAGGTGAAACCCCGTCTCTACCAAAAATACAAAAACTTTAGCTGGGCATGGTGGCGGGTGCCTGTAGTCCCAGCTACTCAGGAGGCTGAGGCAGGAGAATGGCATGAACCCGGGAGGCAGAGGTTGCAGTGAGCCGAGATCGCACCACTGCACTCCAGCCTGGGTGACAGAGCAAGACTCTGTCAAATAAATAAATAAATAAATATAAATAAAAGAAGCATCATGCCTTTAATCCCAGCACTTTGGGAAGCTGAGGTGGGTGGATCACTTAAGGTCAGGCGTTCAAGACAAGCCTGGCCAACATGGTGAAACCCTGTCCCTACTAAAAATATAAAAAATTAGCCGGGCATGGTGGTGCACACCTGTAATTTCAGATACTTGGGAGGCTGAGGTAGGAGAATAGCTTGAGTCTAGGAGGCGGAGGTTGCAGTGAGCCAAGATTGTGTCACTGCACTTCATCCAGCCTGGGTGACAGAGCAAGACTCCAACTCAAAAAAAAATTTTTTTTTAATCAGCTAGACGTGTTGGCACATGCATGTAGTCTTAGCGAGGCACACGCATGTGTGTGTATCCAGAGGCTGAAGTGGGAGGATTTCCTAAGCCCAGGAGGTAGAGACTGCAGTGAGCCATGGTTGTGCCACTGCACTCTAGTCCGAGTGACAGAGTGAGACCCTGTTCAAATAATAATAATAATAATAATAATAATAATAATAGAAAAGTGAAAGAAACTGAATATATTTCATTATACACTTCTTATCACCCAAGGAAGAGGCCTCAGAACCATAACTGATCTCTCTCTTTCTCTCTCCCCTTTATTTTTGAGACAGAGTTTCACTTTGTCACCTGGGCTGGAGTGCAGTGGCACGACTTTGACTCACTGCAACCTCCACCTCCCGGGTTCAAGCAATTTTCGTGCCTCAGCCTCCTGAGTAGCTGGATTACAGGTGTGTACCACCACAGCCGGCTAATTTTTTTGTATTTTTAGTAGAGATGGGGTTTCACCATGTTAGCCAGGTTGGTCGCAAACTCCTGACTTCAGATGAACTGCCTTCCTCGGCCTAACAAGGTGCTGTCTCTCTCTCTCTTTCACACCCCCTTCATATGCAATGAACCAACAAATATATCACATTTTGTTCCTCTTTTCCCTGTCCCCATATCTGTGGTTCATTTCTTCCTGTCCTTATATGGACTGGTACAATTGACTCCTTGGTGATCTTGCTGGTTCTACTCTTGGCCTCCCTTGAATCCATTCTCCACACCACCATGAGGGTGGACTTTCTAGCCTGAAAATCTGATAACGTTGCTTCCCTACTTTAAGTTATTTCAGGAGTTCCCACAGCCTGGGGTCCAAACTTTAGCAGGATATTTGAGGCCTTGCCTTCAAGATCCTTGCTTTCTACTCACAGGCCACCTTCCAGCCACATGTTACTTCTTGCAAACCCCAAACAGACTATTACCCAAATAACTTTAAACCCATAAGCCTAATCATAGCAGGGTGATGCCTTTAACAAAGTTTGCACCAGAAATGTTTTATTTTTTATTTTGTTTTATTTATTTATTTATTTTGAGACAGAGTCTTGCTGTGTCACCCAGGCTGGAGTGCAGTGGGGCAGAGTCTCGGCTCACTGCAGCCTCTACCTCCTGGGTTCAACACCTAACCAGGAGAAAGAGGACCACAGGGTGAGGTAGTCATCGAAAACATGAGCTTTACAGATGTCCCCCAGGATGGCCAATACAGGTAATTGAGGGACCTGTGTGGCACTTGTATAGGAATAGTGGGTCTCCACTGGGGTGTGACTAATCAATGACTGTGGTGATAGGGAAACAGGGGTGGAGGTGTGAAGGGATAATGTGCGTTTTCCACTTTGTCACTTAAATAAAGGTTCTTCCAGGAGCACATATGCCTCTCGAGCCTGCTGTTTGGGGATATCAGAGAAGTGGAAGATTCTATTAATGCCTTCTCCAAGAGCCCATGGGGCACTGTGGATTCTGAAATGTGAAATGAGTACCCTGATCACTACCAGTAATGTGTAGGACTTCCAAGAGTACACAGAATGCCATAGTGAGGAATTATATTGTGGCCTTAGTATATGTAGATGTAGAGATATCTTTTTTTTTTTTTAATTGAGACAGAGTCTTGCTCTGTCACCCAGGCTGGAGTGCAGTGATACAATCTCAGCTCACTGCAACCTCCGCCTCCTGGGTTCAAGTGATTCTCAGGCCTCAGCCTCCCAGGTAGCCAGCTAATTTTTGTATTCTCAGTAGAGACTGCCATGTTGGCCAGGTTGGTCTCGAACTCCTGACTTCAAGTGATCCTCCTGCCTTGACCTCACAAAATGCTGAGATTACAGGCGTAAGCCACCATACCTGACCATTTTAAAAACATGAGTTGTCTATTACCTTGGTTTATATTTTCAGTATTTATGAGGCAAGAGATTCCCAAAGTTCTTTATTAGCACAAAGGGAACAATTCTTAGACAATGGCCCAAGGGTTTGTTATTAATATGGAGATGGAGTCATTTGTTGGCTAGGGCATTGCTGTGGTCTGCATGTTTCTGTCTCCCTGAAACTCAAATGTTGAAATTTTAACTCCCAAGGTATTAGGATGTGGGGCTCTTGTGACATGATCAGGACACAAGGGCAGAGTTATCATGAATGTGATTAGCGTTCTTATAAGACAGACCCGAGAGAGACACCTCGCTCCTTTGACCAAGTAAGGATACAGCAAGACAGCACCGTCTATGAGTCAGAAAGCAGGCCCTCACCAGACACAGAGTCTGCCTTGACCTTGGACTTGCCAGCCTCCAGAACCATGATAAATAAATTTCTGTGGTTTATTGTTATGTATGTATGTATTTATTTATTTTTTGAGACAGGGTCTCTCTCTGTCACCCAGGCTAGAGTGCAGTGGCACAATCAGAGCTCACTGTAGTCTTGAACTCCTGGACTCAAGTGATCCTCCCCATCTCAGCCCAGTCCCAAGGCTGGGACTACAGGCACACTCCACCATACCCAGTTAGTTTTTAAATTATTTGTAGAGATGGAGTTTCACCACATTGCCCAGACTGGTCTTGAATTCCTGAGCCAAAGTGATCTTCCCACCTTAGTCTCCCAAAGCGCTGGGATTAAAGGTATTAGCCACTGTGCCCAGCCATTCTTTCGTTTATAAGTATAAACTTAGTTTATGGTATTTTGTTATAGCAGCCAAAATGGACTAAGATAGCCATTCAGTGCTTACTGCCTGAAGTGTAGCCACTTGTGCTGACCTCTGGGTTTCGTTCTTTATAAGAAACATGCTGGTTAAGGGATGGAAAACAGTAACATCATACTGAGCAACATTGCACTATTGTATAATGGTGGCAATGACATCCACGAAGAATATGGACTTTTGGCTGGGTGCAGTGGTTCACACCTGTAATCCCAGCATTTTGGGAAGCTGAGGTGGGCAGATCACCTGAGGTCAGGAGTTTGAGACCAGCCTGGCCAACATGGCGAAACCCTGTCCTGCTAAAAATACAAAAATTAGCCAGGTGTGGTGGCAGGTGCCTGTAATCGCAGCTACTTGGGAGGCTGAGACCCGGGAGGCAGAGGCTGCAGTGAGCCGAGATCATGCCATTGCACTCCAGCCTGGGCAACAAGAGAAAGACTCTGTCTCAAAAAAGAAAACAAAACAAAAATTTCCTCAAAGGAGGATGCCATAAATATAATGTTATACCTGTACTCTTGGAGAAAGGTGGATGCCATCAAGATCCTGCCTGCAGAGATTGTGTGTGATGGCAGAGGTGTTTAGATACCCTGTGGGAATGGTAGTAAAGATGGTAGCAAAGCATCCCTTTGGAGGTCAAGGAAAACTGTGACTGAGAGGTCCTTGAAATAGACATAGCCAAAACCATACGATAGCAAAATATGTACCATATTTCAATTTAGTGGGATTCCAGGTGTCCAGGTGGTTTCTTCTTCTTCTTCTTCTTTTTTTGAAATGGAGTTTCACTCTTGTCATCCAGGCCAGAGTCTAATGGCATGGTCTCGGCTCAGTGCAACCTCCGCCTCCTGGGTTCAAGTGATTCTCCTGCCTCAGCCTCCTGAGTACCTGGGATTGCAGGTGCCCACCACCATGCCTGGCTAAGTTTTGTATTTTTAGTAGAGATGGTGTTTCATCATATTGGCCAGGCTGGTCTTGAACTCTTCACCTCAAGTGAGCTACCCACCTCGGCTTCCCAAAGTGCTGGGATTACAGGCATAAGTCACCATGCCTGGCCGGATTCCAGGTGTTGTAAGGGTCTCCCCACCCCTATCCAAATTCTCTCAAGTTACAGGGGTTTTTTTGTCATCAGATCACATGTGGTGTGAATCTTCTCAGAGATTATGAGGAAAGGGAGACCAGCAGCCTGCTCTGTGGGTAGCCATCCTCCTCCTCCAGGGAATGCTAGTCAATCTACTAGTGTTGTGGTCCACACCCAGTAAATTCACTTTGTCTAGAGTCCAAGTAACCAAATTTCCCTGAATTACCAGCTGTTTTGAATCAAAGGCTCACCCAACAACAAAGGTGTGCCAATACATCTGCCTCCACCTTCTTCTAGTCACCTTTAGTCTCACCGTCCAGACCTATGGGATTAACACCTTGTACTACTTACTGTTCGACGTTATCCACTAACACCCATGGAATGTAGACACTGCCAAGCTGGGAGATGATGCTTGCGTGTGGTTTGTATTACCTTTTTGGCAGAGGATGACTCCAAGAAAATGGTGTATTCAGCCCATTACCAATACCCCTGGCAAAACTTCCTAACCTCAGCCATTCCCCACTCTCATTTCTGCCTTGACTATCAATGAGATCTTGTGCCTCCACTGAATACTAAGCAAGCATTTGCTATCCGATCTCACCCCAAGGTGTGTATTCTGGGTTTCTGTTATGTTGCTTTTTTTTTTTTTTTTTTAATTTATATAGAAAGCCAGTTTCATTGGCTTGTGGTTCTGCAGGCTTTACAGGAAACATGGTGCTGGCATCTGCTCAGCTTGTAAGCAGGGAAGCGAGAACATGCATATTTTACTTTGTGTTTCTGAGTCGTTTCACTTAAGATAATGGCCCCCAGTTGCAACCATGTTGAGTTCTGCATGGCTGGGGGCCTCAGGAAACTTACAGTTATGGTGGAAGGGGAAGCAGGCACATCTTACATGGCGACAGAAGAGAGAGAGCTATTTTGCTTTTTTAAATGGGTGTGATTCAAAGTTCTTTTTTTTTTTTTTTTTTTTGAGACTGAGTCTCGCTGTGTCTCCCAGACTGGAGTGCAGTGGCGCGATCTCAGCTCACTGCAAGCTCCACCTCCCGGGTTCATGCCATTCTCCTGCCTCAGCCTCCCAAGCAGCTGGGACTACAGGTGCCCACCACCACGCCCGGCTAATTTTTTGTATTTTTAGTAGAGACGGGATTTCACCGTGTTAGCCAGGATGGTCTCGATCTCCTGACCTCATGATCCACCCGGCTCGGCCTCCCAAAGTGCTGGGATTACAGGCGTGAGCCACCACGCCCAGCCTTTAAGAATGGATATTCTTAAAGTATATCCATTGCCCGTGTCCAACACTTGACAGATAATCAAATGGAATACAGAAGCATAGTTCTTCTTTTATTTATAAAATATTTTATAACAAAACTAGTAAAAAATATATGCATCTTGAATATGCATCATAATGAAACAGACACAGGTGAACTCACTCCCACCTGAGAAACTGAGAATGTGTCTATGTGCTCCTTCCCTGCCTCTCCCTACCCTCTTGTGTGCTACCGTCCCCACTCCCTAGAGGTCATCAATGTCCTGACTTTTTTTTTTCCCTCAAGTCTTGGCTTTTCTGTACAGTATTTTACCGTATATGTATGTTTCTCTAAACAACATTAGTTTTACTTGGTTTGAATTTTACAAAAGTGTTGTTAGACTTCCTTCTTTCACTGAACATCACGTTTCTGAAATTCAGCTCTTGATGCTACCGAGAGTTCGAGTTCTTTGATTTTTACTGCCACGTGGTTTCCCATTGTATTACTTTTCCACACGCTACTCCCTTCACTACATTTCAAAGGCGATCATGTCTCCAAAGCTCTTAGCACAGTCCCTGGCATGGACAGCACTTAACAAAGTTTTGTTAAACTGCTGCGTGACAACGAGCCCAGACTGAACGTAACAACTGACATTTTGCTTCTGGCTGGATTCTCTGCCCTTAAAATTTCGTGATGAGTCAGAAGAAACCTGGTGGCCTCTCCAGGCACCTAAGACTACACTTCCCAGAAAGCATCGCGGTACTCTGCTACTGACTTTTAGTTTCCTTTTTCCATCAGCAAACTTCCGGGTGGGTGGGCGGAGCCAAAAGGCTTACCCAGTGAGTACCTTTGTAGGCTGAGAGGGCGGGATAAATGCCCAATGAGCGACTCGGAAGAGGAGCCAATAAACGGAGAGGTTGCTGGGGCAG
The DNA here is from genome assembly GCF_047675955.1 of Chlorocebus sabaeus. NCBI lineage: Eukaryota > Metazoa > Chordata > Mammalia > Primates > Cercopithecidae > Chlorocebus > Chlorocebus sabaeus. Next base: position 22,961,500 of record NC_132908.1, read on the forward strand.
CCGGCGTGGGCGGTGTCACTGAACTGCGCCACCTGAGCGAGGTGGAGTGTTACCCTCCTCTTCTGCTTTCTGCCTGTGCCCGCCGCCCATCGACCCCGATTCCATGTCCCTGGCGGACACATCGCCCTGGGACCTCCACGCCCATGGCCACTAGGCAGAAGGAATCTTCCTTCACCTCCTGCTCTTACACCTCGAGCTGCAACGCGGAGGACGAGGGCATGCGCAGCACCTGCGAAGATGCTTCCCTGTGCAAGAAGTGACTGCCAGGCGCTGAGTTCAGGGCCGGCATCGGGAGCGCGGGCCTAGGTGGGAGGCGGGCCTGCGTCTGAAGAATGCGCTTGGAGGCTGGCAGGTTGCAGCCCTCGCCTCGCACGACCCTCGCTTCCCAACTGTGAAATGCACAGAACAGGGCTTCATTTATTTAACGAATCGTTTCTGAGCTCCTGCTGTGAGCCGGGCATGGAACAAGCCCCTGAACCAGGGAGACAGGGTCTTGGCGTTCTCGGAGCTAAACGCTGCTAGAAAGACAAACATGATGCACCTAACTACTGTCTTGGTAGATTATGAGGATGAGAGGTGCAGGTTCTCTCTCTTGTAGGTATGATCCCCGTTGTGCACCTGAAACTCAGGCGATGAATTTCAGTGAAGGAAATGACCTGTCTAGGGCCACATAATACTGTTTGAAAAGCCAGTACCACACTGAGTCTCCACTATTAAGGGTGTGGTGGTGAGGGTGGGGTCGTAGGGAGCACAGGTGCCAGAGAAAGAGAAAACCTGAGGCTTGAGTGTCCTCCATTTATTCACTCATTCATTCTACAAAAATTGAGAGCTTACTTTGTGCCAGGGTCTTATTTGGGCTAGTTGGTGGGGATTCAATAATGGGAATACGCCAAGAATAAGACAGACATGCTGCCTGACGTGCTGGAATGCACGGTTTAGTTGGGAAAGACTGACAAGAAATAATTATCCATGAGATACATAATTAAAATTTGGTGTTGTGCACTGAGAAATACCGCGGTGTCATTAGAGTTTGTAATTTAGTAATGTTTAAGCTGAGAGCAAAAGGCTTAAAAAATAGGGATGCAGGCTGGGAGCGGTGGCCCACTCTTGTAATCCCGGCACTTTAGAAGGCTAAGGCGGGCGGATCACCTGAGGTCAGAAGTTTGGGACCAGCCTGATCAACATGGTGAAACCCCGTCTCTTCTAAAAATACAAAATTAGCCGAGCATGGTGGCGGGTGCCTGTAATCCCAGCTACTCAGAAGGCTGAGGCAGGAGAATCGCTTGAACCGGGAAGGCAGAGGTTGCAGTGAGCTGAGACTGTGCCTTTGGACTCCAGCCTGGGTAGCAAGAGCAAAACTCCATCTCAATGATAATATATTAATAATAACGTAGGAGAGTGCTCAGGCAGCACAAGGGAGGAGTATGAACTGTTAGAGGATCTCAAAGAATCCCTTCTAGGTGAGAGATGTAGGCTTGCCTCATAGGGATTATAGAGTGGGGAAAACCAGTTTTGAACTAAGCCTTGCACTTTCTGTAGGTTCCTGGAGACTAAGTGTTGTCATTCAGAGCATAGATTCTGGAACCAAAGTCTGTCAAACTTAGTGCCACTCGCTAGCTGTGTAAAATAGGGGAAGTTACAGCCCGGGTGCGGTGGCTCACGCCTGTAATCCCAACACTTTGGGAGGCCGAGGCGGGCGGATCACGAGGTCAGGAGATCGAGACCATCCTGGCTAACACGGTGAAACCCTATCTCTACTAAAAATACAAAAAAAGTTAGCCGGGCATGGTGGCGAGCGCCTGTAGTCCCAGCTTGGGAGGCTGAGGCAAGAGAATGGCATGAACCCGGGAGGCGGAGCTTGCAGTGAGCTGAGATCTCCCCGCTGCGCTCCAGCCTGAGGATAGAGCGAGACTCCGTCCAGCAAAAAAAGGGGGGAAGTCACTAAACCATTCTGCGCCTCAGTTTTCTGATCTGTAAAATGGGGATGATAATACTACCTACTTCATAGGTGGTTGTGAAGATTAAATGATATTTAATGTTAGTACAGCACTGCAGTAGTATCTGGCATGTTGTTGGCAGTGGTTGATTAAATAGATAAATACACAGATTAGATAAATAGATAAATGGTGAAATTTGTGACCTTAAATGGATTACAGTCAGCGTTATCTCTTCTCTAGTTTTCATTTGTTATTGGCCACATCTATAGCACTGTTTGTTTTATTTCAATTAATTAATTTATTTTTTGAGACAGGGTTTAGCTCTTTTGCCCAGGCTGGAATGCAGTGGTGTGATCATGACTCACTGCAGCCTCAACCTCCTGGGCTCAAGTGATCTTCCAGCCTAAGCCCTCCAAGTAGCTGGGACTATTGGCTCATGCCACCACGCCTGGCTAATTTTTTTATTTTTTATTTTTTTAAAAATTTCACTAGGTTTTCCCTCGCCTGAAAAAACATGTGGAGAGATTGTAAGAAGTTAATGGTTTAAGACATTCTGCAGGACTCCGTGTCTTTCAGGTTCTGTAATATATTAAACCTTTAGATCTTGTCCAAAAGGCATGATGTGAAATAAGGATTGCTTGCACGAATCACGGGCAAATTACTCTTTCTGCCTCAGTTTCTTAATCTTTAAGATGGGAATTATTAGGGTAACCTGCTTTTTGAGTGTGAGGGTTAAAAGAGATAATTGATGCAGAGCAGTTAGCACAGGATCTGGCCCAAAGTGAAGCCCCCAGTAAATGATTGCATGTTTTCATTTTCCTCCAGACCGAATATTATTTTGTTGAAGTTGCTGAATATGCAGTAGATATGAGTCAGGCTGGTGCCTGCTGTCCTGAGTGAGTTACAACCATAAAATTCCTAAGATAACGTTTTAAAAGCCAGTCAGTCTCCGAGGGCACTGATATTTCTGTTTAGTTTGCTTCCTGCTTTGGTACAGAGTCCTTCTGGGGATAAGGAGGATGTTACCTGTCTCAGAGGGTTACTGCGAAGGTGCAACGTGGAGTGCTGGTTCCAGCCATGCTTAGCATATAGAAGGTGTTCAGAATTGGTAGTTACTGTCATCACCACCCCCATTGTCTTCAAACCATTATCATCAGCAGCAGCAGCATCATCATGAACTTATGCGATGAGGTGGAGATTTTCTGATTAGATACATTAGGTTTATATCCATATGACTCAGCAGATATCAGTAGAGTACTTCCCATGGTAGCTGACGTCCCCACCCTCCTCTCCTCTCCTTGTGATGTCCATCATGCTGTGCCCCAGAGTTTTTTCTCCTCACTTTTGTTTACCTGTGACCCAGTCATCCCACCACTCCCTCACCATGTCCTCTGCAGTTACCACTCCATAATCAATAGCCGCCTCTGTTTCCTCAGCCTCTCCTTAGCCATTCCCTCCCTCCCTTTGCCGTCACCCTGACCCTTCCCCAGGAATATCCTGTTCTTGAAGCCCTCTCCCGTGGCTCCTCCTCCTTCTCGTCCCCTGTGTATCTCAGGATCAGGGGTTTGAGCTTTGTGTCCTCCTGTGTGTGTCCCCGTCTCATTCCATGGAGATCCTTCCTGCCCAGCTGGAGCCCTCCTGGTTGCTGTTGTTCACCTTCTCCTGGTCATTCACCTCATTCATGGAAGACGGGGTGCCTGGCCCACAGTGTCCTCTACCGCAATTCATGACATCACCCTAGGTGACCTCAGTGTCCACATGGAGCCTGTGCACGGGGCACTCTCTTTCTTGAAGGCCTGGTCTGCCGTGCTTACCTCTCCGCATCTGATTCTGTCACCCATTTCTTCCTTGACACCCTGTGCTTTTATCCTGATGCTGCACTGCCTCACAGATGAGAGTGCATCACCCTCCAACCCTGACCCCTTTTTCCAAGTTGCTCGACCAGTTCTTTCCCACTTCCCATGCTGTGCCCATTTCTCCTTAGCATCTTCTCGGTTTTCTGTATTCTAATCCCAGCACTTTGGGAGGCCGAGGTGAGCGGATCACAAGGTCAAGAGATCCAGACCATCCTGACCAACATAGTGAAACTCCGTCTCTACTAAAAATACAAAAATTAGCTGGGCGTGGTGATGCACGCCTGTAGTCCCAGCTACTCAGGAAGCTGAGGCAAGAGAACTGCTTAAACCCGGGAGGTGTTCAGCTCAGCTCAGTTGCAGTGAGCTGAGATCATGCCACTGTAGTCCAGCCTGGTGACAGAGCAAGGCTCCGTTTAAAGAAAAAGAAAAAAAAGGGAATAAAAGCGTGGCTACTCGATAGGCAGAGCAGCTCTGCAGGATTATGTCCAACAGGAAAACAACACGACCTCACTGTGGGTGCCAAAACAAGGGCTTGCCAGGCAGAAGACAACAGCATGAACAGAGGCATGGAGCCTGCAGCGGAACTGTGTGTTAGGTGAACCTGACGCAGGGTGGGGAGTGGACACCAGGAGAGAGTTCCGGACAGGTTGTCACACACTGAATCCCCAAGTGGAAGGTCCCAAGGAGTACAGGTTTTATCCTGAGGGATTTTAAGTGGGGAACTGACGTGATCTAGATTTGTATTAGAAAAATCCCCAGCAGCTGTAAGGGAGAAGGGTTGGTGACAAAGGGGAAGCCTCCTTTTCTTTCTCACACCCACAGCCCCTGCACTTGCTGTCCTTGCTCATCTGATCTGCAACACATCCATATTCTACCTGCGATCGGGGTGATTTTTCAGAATCGCAAATCTTATCTTGTCACTTACTAAAACCTTTCAGTTCCCTATCAGCTACCAGTTAAAAATCTGTATTTTGTTACATGACGTACATACTGTGCCTTTCATGATCTGGTGCCTCCAGCCTGATACCTGGCTACCAACTTGAAATCTCCACTTGGATGTCTCTGAATTATCTCAAATTTACTATTTGCAAAACTGTGCTTACGATCACCTCCCCATGTTCTACTGCCCCGTCCAAGCCCCAACTTAGTGAATGGTTCCATAGTTCATTCAGTTTGGAAGTTTAAAAGGTAGGTGCCATCTTGGAACTGCCTTTTTTTTTTTTTTTTTTTTTTTTTTTTTTTGAGACAGGGCCTCGCTCTGTCATCCAAACTGGAGTGCAGTGGTACAATCATAGCAGCCTCGACTTCCTGGGCTCAAGCGATCCTCTCACCTCAGCTTCCACAGGTGCACGCCTCCTCGTCTGGCTAATTTTTGTATTTTTTTGTAGAGGCAGGGTTTTGCCATGTTGCACAGACTGGTCTTGAACTCATGGACTGAAGTGATCCACCTGCCTCAGCTTCTCAGAGTTCTGGGATTACAGGCACGAGCCACCGTGCCTGCCCAGGAACTGCCCTTTTAATTTCCACCTTGTGCAATCAGTTACCCAGACTTCTTATTTTATTTTATTTTATTATTTTATTTTATTTTTTTGAGTCAGAGTCTTGCTTTGTCGCCAAGGCTGGAGTGCAGTGGCGCGATCTCCACTCACTGCAACCTCCGTCTCCCGGGTTCAAGCAGTTCTCGAGCCTCAGCCTCCCGTTAGCTGGGATTAAAGACACGTGCCACCATGCCCAGCTAATTTTTGTATTTTTAGTAGAGATGGGGTTTCACCGTGTTGGCCAGGCTGAACTGAAGAGCAAGGTGGCCTGACTTGATTTTAACAGCATCACTTCAGACTGTGTTAGGAGCAGACTGCAGGGGCAAGGGCGGAGGCAGGATCAGTTAGTTGGCTATGGGGGCGTCCCCTGCGAGACAGGCTGGTGCTTGGATCAGGATAGTGGTCCAATGGAGGTGCTGAGATTGTGTCAGATTCTGGGTGCATTTTGAAGGTAGAGCTGATAGAATATTCTGGCAGAGTGGGTATGGGGTGAGACTGATGGGACCAAGATGACTGCAAGGTTTTTAGCTTAGCTGACATGTGGCTCACTCTGAGAGGCCTCTCTGACACCCACAGACAAGACCTAGCTTCTCATAATACCTGTGAGTCTCCTTGGTGGTCGTCGGCCCAGTTGTAATTTAGAAAGTGCCTAGTGGGCTGAGCGCGGTAGCTCATGCCTATAATCCCAGCACTCTGGGAGGCCGAGATGGGCAGATCACCTGAGGTTGGGAGTTCGAGACCAGCCTGACCAACAAGGAGAAACTTCACCCCATCTCTACTAAAAATACAAAATTAGCCGGGCGTGGTGGCGGGCGCCTGTAATCCCAGCTACTTGGGAGGCTGAGGAGGGAGAATCGCTTGCACCTGGAAGTTGGAGGTGGTTGTGGTTGTGGTGAGCCGAGATCCTGCCATTGCACTCCAGCATGGGCAACAAGAGCAAAATTCCATCTCACACACACACACAAAATAAATAAATAAAAAGGAAAGCGCCTGGTGTTCATTTCTGCCACTGGAAGAGACACAACATTGAGCACAGACCATGCCTACCTTTGTGCCAAGTGTGCGAATAAGTATTTGTCAGCTGGCCACAGTGACAGGAACTGAGCACACATGTTCAAGATTGTATTTCCTGATGAGGTCTTAAAATTCTGGCTTTCTGTTTCATTGGTTCTGAATGGTCTCTGTGTTCTAGAAAGCAGACCAGGGCTTATAAGGCTGAAATTTCATTGTGAAAATTATGGTGCTTAATCTGATTTCTCAACTGAATGGAAAAATGTTCCCCCTTGACATAGATGCAGGTCATAGGGTCACCTCTGGGGAAAACCGGCTTTTCCCTGAGGGCTTAGCCCAGGGCCTTTCCGGCACCCAGATCGCATCTTCTTAGCTGTGCCCCAGAGAATGAGGTCGAGATTGTGATCTGAAATATTTTCAAGGCAGGTGCTGCTTTTCATGCCCAGAAAAGGCATGCCACTTCAGAGCTAGAACATTCTGTTGCACAGAAATTAGCTGTGAAACTTGCCAATCAGTAAAGTCAGATAAATGTGGGGTTGTTCTTGTGTTTTTCTTTTTAAGGGTCAAATTAAAGTTTGGAAAACATTCGCTAAAGATAATGATTTTAGATCTGGAATATCAATCTGACATCTTTTTTTTCCCTTAAATGCTTAATTTTTTAATGACTAAAATAACTTTTCCCTCCACTTATTAACTTAAACATATTTCCCATAGATCTGCCTCATTCTTTTTAGTGGCTACGGGATGTTCTGAAGCATGGTAGTATTAATACTTTATTTGGCCATTCTTCTATTGTTCATCATTTATGTGGCTCTGGTTTTGCTGTTGAGAATGCAAGGCTGGGTGTGATGGCTCATGCCTGTAATAGTCCTTGAAAGAGGTTATGTCAGTTCCCATCCCCACCCACAGTGAATGCGATGCCAGTGTCGAATATTCTCAATCTCTTTAATTGTTTATCACCTAGCCGGTGGAAAATAATCTCTCTTTAATTTTATCCTATAATCACTCTTGAGGCCGAACATTTTTTTAAAAAAATTTTAGGGCAGGGCATGGTGGCTCACACCTATAATCCAAGCACTTTGGGAAGCCGAGGCAGGTGGATAACTTGAGGATAGGAGTTTGAGATCAGCCTGGCCAACATGGTGAAACCCCGTCTCTACTAAAAATACAAAAATTAGCCGGGCGGGGTGGCAGGTGCCTGTAATCCTGGCTACTCGGGAGGCTGAGGCAGGAGAATCACTTGAACCTGGGAGGCAGAGGTTGCATTGAGCCAAGATTGTGCCACTGCACTCCAGCCTGGGCGACAGACCAAGACTCTATCTTTAAAAAAAAAAAAAAGAAAAAAGGCAAAAAACTTTTACAGGTACATGCACAGCTTTGTTGAATAGGTAAATTCGGGTCATGGGGTTTATTGTATGATTTTGTTACCCAAGTACTAAGCCTAGTACCCATTAGTTATTTTTTCTGATCCTCTCCCTCCTCCCACCCTCCAGAAGGCCCCAGAGTGTGTTGTTCCCCTTTCAGTGTCCATGTGTTCTCATCATTTAGCTTCCACTTATAAGTGAGAACATGCAGTATTTGGTTTTCTGTTCCTGCATTAGTTTGCTAAGGATAATGGCCTCCAGCTCCATCCGTGTCCCTGCAAAGGACATGATCTTGTTCTTTTTTATGGCTGCATAGTATTCCATGGTGTATATGTACCACATTGTCTTTATCTAGTCTGTCACTGATTGGCATGTAGGTTGATTTCGTGATTTTACTATCGTGAATAGTGCTGCAATGAACATACACATGCATGTGTCTTAATGGTAGAATGATTTATATTTTGGGGGGTATATACCCACTAATGGGATTTCTAGATCAAATGGTATTTCTGTCTTTAGGTCTTTGAGGAATTGCCACACACTGCTGTAGACAATGGTTGAACTAATTTACACTCCCACCAACAGTGTGTATAAGTGTTCCGTTTTCTCCACAACCTCATCAAAGGCTGACCATTTTCAGTATGCTCACTGTCACTGCATTTTTTTTTTTTTTAGACAGGGTCTTGTTCTGTTGCCCTGGCTGGAGTGCAGAGACATGATCACGGTTCCTTGCAGCCTCAATTTCCTGGGCCCAAGTGATCATTCTGTCTCAGCCTCCTCAGTCGCTGGGACTACCGGCACAGGCCCCCATGCCTGGCTTATTTTTAAATTTTTTGTAGAGGCAGGGTATCACCGTTTTGCCTAGGTGGATCTCAAACTCTTGAGCTCAAGTGATCCTCCCTTCTCAGCCTCCCTAAGTGCTGTGATTATAGGCACGAGCCACCATACCAGCCTGATATTTTTTACGTGAACCGTCTCTTCATATCATTTCCCGTTGGGCTGTATGTCTTTTTCTTGTTTGGTTATTTATATTTTTATTACTAATTTGTAGGAAGTTTTTATGTTGGCATAGTATCCTTGGTCTTTGTATTTGTTGTAGTATTTTTTTTTTTTGGTCAAGCTGGTGCTTGTGTCTTGGTTTAACTTCTACAGTACTTTTCATAAGTCAGAAGCTATGAATCTGTTTTTTTGAGTTGGGGTTTCACTGTGTTGTCCAGGCTGGTTCTCCCGTGGACTCAAGTGATCCCCCTGCCTCCACCCGCTGTGTAACTGGGATACAGGTACTTGCCACCACACCCGGCTCCAGAAGTTGTACATCTTTGATGCAAAATCTGACAATTTTTACCTTTGTTTTTGTTTTGTTTTGTTTTGTTTTGAGACAGGGTTTCCCTCTGTCACCTAAGCTGGCGTGCAGTGGCACAATCTCAGCTCAGTGCAGCCTTGACCTCTGAGGCTCAAGTGATCCTCCCACCTCAGACTCCCGAGTAGCTAGGACTACAGGCACATGCCATCATGCCTGGCTAATTTTTATTTTTTGTAGAGATGGGGTCTTGCCTTGTTTCCCCGGCTTTTCTTGAGCTCCCGGGCTCCAGCGATCCTCTTGCCTCGGCCTCCCAAAGTGCTGGGATTACAGGCACGAGCCAGCCTCTCTCGTTATCTTTTTCTAGTTAGTCTCCTAACCCTACTTTGCAGCCATTTCCTGATTTTGTCTACTATAGATTAGATTTGCCTATTCTTGAATGTCATATAAATGGAATCACACAAATGTATTCCTCTGCGTGTCTTTTATTCAAAATGTTCTTTGAGATTCATCTGTATTGTGTGTGTTGTGAAAGATAAAGCTGGACACTGAAGTGGTAAGGACCGATTTTCATCAGTAATAACAATTGCAGTTTAGTCAAATTCAGTCCAGTGTGAACTGAGCTTAACTTCAATTTGCATAGACGGGACTGGGTGTTTTAAAAGGAGAATGAGAAAGAGGCTCAGCAGAGTCAGGGAAGTGAAAAATCACAAAAAGTCAGGAGGGAGGGTTGGTCCTGTGAAACCCATCTGGGTTTGGTAACTGGCCTTTAAGGAAGTTAGGCTCCTGCCCTCCCACAGAGAGTGGGAGGCAGGCCCCATCTTCAGTGGTGTTGGCTGAAACACAGTAAATTCTATAGGCAGCCTTGAGTTTTCTCAGACAGGCAGCTTAAGGGTGCTTGGGTCATGCAAAGGATGCCACCTTGAACTATTAGAAACCATGTTTTTAGGCTGGGTGCAGTGGCTCACACCTGTAATCCCAGCACTTTGGGAGGCCAGGGTGAGTGGATTGCTTGAGGTCAGGAGTTCGAGACCAGCCTGGCCAACATGGCAAAACCCTATCTCTACTAAAAATATAAAACTTAGCCAGATGTGGTGGCATACACCTGTAGGCCTAGCTACTTGGGAGGCTGAGGCAGGAGAATCACTTAAACTCGGGAGGTGGAGGTTGTAGTGAGCTGAGATCACACTGCTGCACTCCAGTCTGGGCGATAGAGCAAGACTCTGTCTCAAAACAAAACAAAACAAAAGGCCGGGTGCCCTGGTTCCCAGCACTTTGGGAGGCCAAGGTGGGAAGATGGATCACTTGAGCCCAGGAGTTCGAGACCAGCCTGGCTGACATAGTAATACCTCCCTCTCTACAAAATAAATAATTATTTTTATTTTTATTTATTTATATTTTTGAGATGGAGTCTCACTGTTTCACCCAGGCTGGAGTACAGTGGCATGATCTCGGCTCACTGCAACCTCCTCCTCCCGAGTTCAAGTGATTCTCATGCCTCAGCCTCCTGAGTAGCTGGGATTACAGGTGTGAGCCACTACACCTGTAATTTTTGGCTAATTTTTGTATTTTTAGTAGAGATGGGGTTTCATCATGTTCACCAGGCTGGTCTCGATCTCCTCACCTCGAGTAATAGCCTGCCTTGGCCTCCCAAAGTACTGGAATTATAGGCGTGAGCCATGGCGCCCAGCCAATAATTTTTTTTAAATAACAACAAGAAGAAGAAACTATGTTAGTGTTTGCTCAAGTCTTTTGTTTTTTATTTTTTATTTTTAATTTTTTTTGAGACAGAATCTCGCTCTGTCGCCCAGGCTAGAGTGCAGTGGTGTGATCTCGGCTTATTGCAACCTCTGCCTCCTGGGTTCACGTGATTCTCCTGCCTCGGCCTCCCAAGTAGCTGGGATTACAGGCTTGTGCCACCACACCCGGCTAATTTTCGTATTTTTAGTAGAGACAGGGTTTTGCCATGTTAGCTAGGCTGGTTTCAAACTCCTGACCTCAGGTGATCCGCCTGCCTTGGCCTCCCAAAGTGCTAGGATTACAGGTGTGAGCCACTGTGTCCAGCCTGATTTTTGTTTGTTTATTTATTTATTTATTGGCTTTTTTAATTTTAATTTTTATTTATTTATTTTTTTTGAGACAGGATCTTGCTCTGTCACCCAGGCTGGACTGCAGTGATGTGATGTGATCATGGCTCACTGCAGTGCTGACCTCCCTGAACCCAAGTGATCCTTCTGCCTCAGCCTCCCTAGTAGCTGGGACTACAGGCATGCACCACCACGTTCTGCTAATTTTTAAACTTTTTGTAGAGTTGGGGTCTGTCTATGTTGCCTAGGCCAGTCTAGAACCCCTGGGCTCAAGTGACACTTCTGCTTCAGTATCGAAGTGCTGGGATTACAGGCGTAAGCCTCCATGCCCAACTTTGCTCAAGTCTTTATAGGCCAAGGTTAAGGCCCAGTTGAGAAGAGAGGTCAGAGGAGCTGGCTAAAGTTAGGTCAGTCTTTGCCAGTGGAAAGTCGTTTGCTCCTTTTTGAGTTGTGTGAATATATGATTTGTTCATCTATTCACCTTTTGATGAACATTTGGGTTGTGTCCAGTTTTGGACGAGTGTAAATAGGCTGCAATGAACATTCTTATATAATTCTCTTATTTCTCTTAGATGAATGTTTAGGAGTGAAAGTGCTTAGTCATAGGGTGGGGACATATGTAACTACCACACTAATATCCAAAGTGGTTATCAGTTGACACTTACCACCAGCTACATAGCAGAACTTGCAGTTCCTCCATATCCTTGTTAACGTTCTGTATTGTCCATGGATGTGAAATAGCATCTCATGCTTTTAAGTCATGTTTCCCTGGTGACCAATAAGTGCTTTTTCATGTACTTATTGGCCATTCCCATGTCATCTTTTGTGAACTGTCTGTTTTGCACATTTTTGTTGGTGATACTGTTGTTTTATATTTGTTGGAGTGTACTATGTATTCTGGACAGAAATTGTGGGTTTTTTTTGAGATGGAGTCCCACTCTGTCGCCCAGGCTGCAGTGCAGTGCTGTAATCTCGGCTCACTACAACCTCAGCGATTCTCCTGCCTCGGCCTCCCAAGTAGTTGGGACTACAGGCACGCACCATCACACCCAGCTAATCTTTGTATTTTTAGTAGAGATGGGGTTTCACTATGTTGGCCAGGCTGGTCTTGAACTCCTGACCTCAGGCAATCCGCCCACCTTGGCCTCTCAAAGTACTGGGATTATAGGCGTGAGCCACTGTACCCAGCCTGGAATATTTTTATCACCTATATACATCTATATATGTTGTAAATACACACACATATACATGAAGTGTGTGTGTGTGTGTGTGTGTGTGTGTGTATGAAAATGTGAAATACCATTTGCAATAGCATCAGGCCAGGCACGGTGGCTCACACCTGTAATCCCAGCACTTTGAGAGGCCGAGGTGGGAGGATCCCTTGAGCCCAGGACTTCGAGCAACATAGGCAACATAGTGAGACCTTGTCTCTACCAGAAAGTGAACCAAATTAGCTGGATATGGTGGCATGCACCTGTAGTCCCAGCTACTTGGGAGGCTGAGGTGAGAGGATAGTTTGAGACTGGGAGGGTTGAAGCTGCAGTGAGCTGTGATCATACCACTGCACTCCAGCCTGGGTGACAGAGAGAGATCCTGTCCCAGAAAAAGAAAAAAGGAAAAACAGCATAAAAACAGTAGCATCAAAAAGCATTAGAATAACTCTAATGAAAGACATGAAAACACCTTTACCAGAAAAGTATTTTGAGAGAATACTTTTACTCTCTCACTAAAATATTGGTGAGAGAAATTAATAAACACTTAAATAAGAGGAGGTTACTTTGTTCATACATTAGAAGACCTGATATTAAGATTTCTGTTCTCCCCAAATTGATCTATGGAGTCAATGCAATCCCAGTTAAAATCCTATTTGTCTTTTTTTGAAGAAACTAACAAATTGATTCTAAAATTTATATGGAAATGCAAAACATCTAGAATAGTAAAAAAAAAAAAAGCAAAGTTGGAGAACTGAAACTGCTAATTTTTTATACCACTTAATTTTAAGAATTACTGTAAAGCTATACTAATCAAAACATTGGTCTTGACATGATGACAGACAAATACATCAGTGAAACAGAGTCCAGAGATAGACCTGCATATGTGCTGTCTGTTGATTTTTGCCCAGAGCGAGTAAGTCAATTTTCTGATGGGAGGAAGGAAAGTCATTTATTTTATTTTTTTTTTGAGAGAGAGGGTCTTCCTCTGTCGCCCAAGATGGAATGCAGTGGTATGATCATGGCTCACTGCAGCCCTAGCCTTCTGGGCTCAAGTGATCCTCCCACCTCAGCCTCCCAAGTAGCTGGGATTGCAGGTGCATACTTCCATGTCCAGCTAATGTTTTGTTGTTTTTTATTTGTAGAGATAGGGTCTCACTATGTTGCCCAGGTTGGTCTCGAGCTCCTGGGCTCAAGCGGTACTCACACCTCAGCCTCCCAAAGTATTGGAATTATAGGTGTGAGCCACTGTGCCTGGTCAGAAAAGTCTTTTTAATGAATAATTCTAGATCAACTGGATATTCAAGTGAGGAAATAAATAAAATAAATAAATTCAATCCTATCTCATGCCATACACACAAATTAGTTGGTAATTGTTCGTAAACCTAAACTTAAAAGCTAGAATCGTAAATCTTATGCATGAAAACATGGGAGAATATCTTCGCAATCATGGGGTGGGCAGATATTTTGTAAGTAGAACACAAAATGCACTTACTACAAAGGAAAAATACATACATTAAGAAAATGAGCAGGCATAAAATATTCTCAATACGTGGTAAGGGTTTTATTTTTTTCTCAAAGTATTTTGGTATTACTCAGGTCTGTGGCATCTTGTCATGATATTCTGTATTAACTGGCTTTTTGTTGAGTTTAATACAGAAGATTGATCCAAGGCAATTTTCTGATTGGGTTTCCCCATTTCTTTTACCTTCGTGAGAATGTTGCTCCCTTTGCCATTTATGCTTTGCCCAATATTCAGTGACTGCTTACAACAGAGACAGATTTTAGATTGTATTATTCCTTGTAAAGTAAAGAGACATTAGATGAAACCAAAAGGCAACACGGGCAGTCCCCTCTGAAAGGGAACTGCAGCCTACACGAGTGTTCCTGGTTAGTGAGGATTGAGGCTCAGCTTTTTAGGTGACTCAGCATTTAAGTCCTGGTACATTAGCTATATACTAGCAACAGCCCAGAAAGGAGGAAGGGAGTCGAACCCTAGCTCTATTTCAGTACAGCGTCTATTGCCCTTAAGACTTTGCTTCCTGGCCAGGTGTGGTGACTCATGCTTGTAATCCTAGCACTTTGAGAGACTGAGGCGGGCGGATCACTTGAGGTCAGGAGTTCGTGACCAGCCTGGGCAACACGGTGAAACCCCGTCTGTACTAAAAATACAAAAATTAGCTGGGTGTGGTGGTGCGTGCCTATAATCCCAGCTACTCGGGAGGCTGAGGCAAGAGCATCAGTTGAACCCCAGAGATGGAGGTTGCAGTGAGCCAAGATCGTGCCACTGCACTCCAGCTTGGACGACAGAATGAGAGTCTGTCTCAAAAAAACAAAACAAAAAAAGATTTTGCTTCCTGCCTTCCATTTATACACCAATAATAAAACCAACAGGAAATAGAAACTAAAAATGAAACTAAAAGGTATAAAAGAACAATAGAATTAAAGTTGGAGGTGATGCCATATCTTACAGATCACAAGCAGCATGCAGTTGAAATTCTAAATCTGAGATTTTAATGCTGAAAATCGTTGACTTTTGCAATCCCAAATACAGGTACAGTGATGCCTTCGGGTAACAACTGCCCGCATATATGGTGGTGGCAGTCCCATGGGGATTTTTCAGCTCCATTATCTTATCACCCAGTGACGTAGCTGTCCTAATGTCTTAACATGGCACATTACTCATGAGTTTATGTGGATGCTGGTGTAAACAAACCTACCGTGCAGCCTGTCCTATGAAAGTGTAGCACAAACAATTATGTATAATACACGAAACTCGATCATGATAAACAACTGTGTTAACGGTTTATGTATTTACTATGCTATACTTTTTATTGTTATTTTATAGTGTACTCCTACCTATTAACAAAAAGTTAACTGTAAAAGGCCTCAGGCAGGTCCTTCAGGAAACATTCCAGAAGAAGAAATCATTATCTTGGGAGATGTCAGCTCCATGCATGTTATTGTTCCTGGAGATCTTCCAGGGGAACAAGATGTGGAGGTGGTGGAGAGTGATATTGGTGGTGCTGACTCTGTGTAGGCCTAGGATAATGTGTGTGATTGTGTCTTAGGATTTTTTTTTTTTTTTTTTTGAGACAGAGTCTCGCTCAGTTGCCCAGGCAGGAGTGCAGTGGCACAATCTCAGCTCACTGCAACCTCCTCCTTCCGGGTTCAAGCGATTCTCCTGCCTCAGCTTCCTGACTAGCTGGGATTACAGGCGTGTACCACCACACCCAGCTAATTTTTTGTAATTTTTTTTTTTTTTTTTTTTTTGAGACGGAGTCTCGCTCTGTCGCCCAGGCTGGAGTGCAGTGGCCGGATCTTGGCTCACTGCAAGCTCCGCCTCCCGGGTTCCCGCCATTCTCCTGCCTCAGCCTCCCGAGTAGCTGGGACTACAGGCGCCCGCCACCTCGCCCGGCTAATTTTCTGTATTTTTTTAGTAGAGACGGGGTTTCACCGGGTTAGCCAGGATGATCTCGATCTCCTGACCTCGTGATCCACCCGTCTCGGCCTCCCAAAGTGCTGGGATTACAGGCTTGAGCCACCGCGCCCGGCCTAATTTTTTGTATTTTTAGAAGAGATGGGGCTTCCCCATGTTGGCCAGGAAGGTCTTGAACTCCTGACTTCATGATCCGCCCACCTCGGCCTCCCAAAGTGCTGAGATTACAGGCGTGAGCCACTGTGCCCGGCTAGCATACACTGCTTTTAAAGTTTACAAGCATACACTGCTTTTAAAGTTTACAAAGGCTAATGTCTTACGTCTTCACACTCACTCACCCCTCACTCATTGATCCACCCAGAGCAACTTCCAGCCCTGTAAGCTCCATTCACTGCAGGTGTCCTACAGAGGTGGATCATTTTTAGCCTTTTATACTGTATTTGTAGTGTACTTTTTATATGTTTAGCTGTGTTTAGATACACAAATACTTAACATTGTGTTACGGTTGCCTTCGTTATTCAGTAGAGTAAGGTGCTGTAGAGATTTGTAGCCCAGGGGAGCAATAGGCTATAAACTGTAGCCTGGGTGTGTAGTGGGCTGTACCATCTAGGTTTCCATAAGTGCACTCTATGATGTTTGCACAACGAAATCACCTAAGATGCGTTTCTCAGAATGCATCCCCATTGTTAAGCAACACATGACTTTATGCGCACAGATACACACACGTACACATACACATATTTAAACAACTCAAGTGTTATGAGGGATAAAACAAGTGTTGGGGGCAGGGACATCTAAATCCAGGTGCGTATGTTTCAAAACCCACATTATGGCTCATGCCTCTAATCCCAGCATGGGAAGGCACAGTGGATGGATTCAACACCAGCCTGGGCAACATGATGAAACCCCGTCTCTACAAAAAATACAAAGATTAGCTGGGTGTGATAGTGTGTGCCTGTAGTCCCAGCTACTTGGGAAGCTGAGGTGGGAGAGACATCTGAGCCCAGGGAGATTGAGGAGGATGCAGTGAGCTATGATCACACCACTGCATTCCAGCCTGGGCAACACAGTGAGATCCTGTCTCAAAAAAAAAAAAAAAAAAAAAAAAGAGAAGGAAAGCATATATTAAACCTTCAGTTACCTAGTTAATAGAATTAAGTTCCACAGCTGAAAACTACCTCAACCTAGATCTCTTTTTTTTTTTTTTTTTTTTTTTGAGACGGAGTCTAGCTCTGTCGCCCAGGCTGGAGTGCAGTGGCGGATCTCAGCTCACTGCAAGCTCCGCCTCCCGGGTTCACGCCATTCTCCTGCCTCAGCCTCCTGAGTAGCTGGGACTACAGGTGCCCGCCACCTCGCCCGGCTAGTTTTTTGTATTTTTTAGTAGAGACGGGGTTTCACCGTGTTAGCCAGGATGGTCTCGATCTCCTGACCTCGTGATCCGCCCGCCTCGGCCTCCCAAAGTGCTGGGATTACAGGCTTGAGCCACCGCGCCCGGGCTCTCAACCTAGATCTCTAAAGCTGAGTCTGCCTTGTAGGGTCCTATGAGGTTTGTGTGTGTTCCTATTTGCCAAGCATTTGGAATAATGCCTGGCACATAGTAAACACACGGTGAGTGTCAATTAAAGAAGTAAATGAGGTTCCAGCTTGATCCTGATAAGCTGGGTGAATGGGGAGGCACCTGTCTCATTCCCTGAAACCTCAGATGAGGAAATGGCTGTTGGAGGGGATTTTACACCTTTCAGAAGAAGGTCCCATTGTTCCAGTTGAGCTGGTGGAGATAGGACTGAGTCAGTAAATGCTTCTTGAATGAGTAGGTGGTTGGACCAGATCAGTGGAATGTGAGATGATTTGGGGCGGTACACAGATGTTTTACGTGTTAATAGGTATTTATTACAGCGTTGTGCTAGCAGAAAATACTGGGCAGCACATTTGACCTGAGTGTTTTTAAAAAAGTGACTGATTTAAAAACACAGTAACTTGAACAGGTGGCACGTGAATGTCATGGAAACTGAAAGCATTTGTGGATTGAAAGAAAACTGGGAAAATCTCTGAGGTCTTTCCAAATCTGAGATGTTTGATTCTTTGAATCCGGGCTTTACATATGAAATCAGGATGTACAAATAGAAGTGATATTCTCTGGGTTTTGTGAGCAGAGACGGGTAATGGAAATGGACAGGCAGAACTGGATGTACAGCCTCATGGAGGGTGCAGAGATAACAGTGTATTAACACTTTGGTGTCTGCTGTGGGCAGCCTTGTGTGTGTATGTATCATCTAACAAAATCGGGAACACCCTATACATACAATTTTGTAATCGGGTTTGTTCACCTGATACTGTAACTCTGTGTTCAGTGTTCCTGCAGAGAAATCTTTGTGCTTATTGCCGATTTTCTTCGGACAAAGTCTTAGATGGGATTGTGTGGTCATCGTGTATGCATATCTTTCAGGCTTTTTTTTTTTTTTTTTTTTTTGAGACAGAGTCTCGCTCTGTTGCCCAGGCTGGGGCGCAGTGGCGCGATCTCGGCTCACTACAAGCTCCACCTCCCGGGTTCATGCCATTCTCCTGCCTCAGCCTCCCGAGTAGCTGGGACTACAGGTTCCCGCCACCTCGCCCGGCTAATTTTTTGTATTTTTAGTAGAGACGGGATTTCACCGAGTTAGCCAGGATGGTCTCGATCTCCTGACCTCGTGATCCGCCCGCCTCGGCCTCCCAAAGTGCTGGGATTACAGGCGTGAGCCACCGCGCCTGGCACTCTTTCAGGCTTTTTATACCTGTCGTCGCAGTGCCTTGCAGTATGACTGTGCCAGTTTAAGCTTTGGGCAGCTCAAGCACCCTCTTCCTCGTCATGACTAATGCCAAGTTAGATTAAACAATACTTTTATTGCCGATTTGATAGGAGGAATATAGCTCTCTGTATATACTTTCATTTCGGGTTTATTTGCATTATTGATAAGGCTGAGCTTTTGGTGTGTTGATTGATCTGTTGTGTTTCTTTTGTGAACTGCCCCCAAGTTTGCCTTTTGTCCATTTTTTTTCCTCTGGGATTTTAGGGTTTTTTATTTATTTGTTTTTAAGAGTTCTTCATATTTAAAAGATATTAGTGTTTTGTGATGTGTTAGTTATTTCTCCTACTTTATTTTAGAGACAGTCTCACTCTGTCACCCAGGTTGGGGTGCAGAGGCACAATCCTAGCTCATTATAATCTTGAGCTCCTGGGCTCAAACAATCCTCCCACCTCAGCCTGCCGAGTAGATATGACTACAGGCGTGCATGCACTACCATGCCTGGCTAATATTTATTTATTTATTTTATTTTTTGGTAGCGATAGAGTCTTGCTATGTTGCCCTAGTTGGTCTGAAACTCCTAGACTCAAGCAGTCCTCCTGCCTCAGCCTCCCAAAGTGCTGGGATTACAGGCATGAGCCACCATGCCTAGCCTATGTTTCCTAGTTTAATACTTGCTTTTCATGTTTGCTTGTGATATTCACACTTACTGTTTTCTTGTTGTAAAGGCAGTACTATATTTGATTCATTCTCTGACACACATGTTCTTCCATTTAATTTGTTTAAGGTTAATCAACCATTTAACTTCTTATAAACTTGATTTATTTGTTTATCTATTTATTTATTATTTTGTAGATGGAGTCTCACTCCCATTGCGCAGGCTGGAGTGCAGTGGCACAATCTCGGCTCACTGCAACCTCCACCTCCCAGGTTCAAGCGATTCTCCTTCCTTAGCCTCCCGAGTAGCTGGGACTCCAGGCATGCGTCACCACACCCGGCTAATTTTTGTACATTTAGTAGAGACAAAGTTTCACCATGTTGGCCAGGATGGTCTCAATCTCTTGACCTTGTGATCCGCCTACCTCAGCCTCCCAAAGTGTTGGGATTACAGGCGTAAGCCACTTCGCCTGGCCTAAAGATCTCTTAAGAAATGCCACATCACCAAAGCCCTTGAAAGCACAATAGTCCGTATTTTATGGAAACTCAGACATCCTGAAACTGAAGACAACCGCCTTTGCCATTGATCTTTTCCTTTTCATATGTGTGCAAGAGAGAGAGGTAATGCCAGTCTGTTTAAATAACTCCAAAAGAACTTTTCCAATAAACTCCCAGTCGCAATTATTTGGCAGTGTTTTTTCTTTGTTTGTGGTACATCTAACAATTGATGCCTTCTTATTTGATGAAATACATCATAGGGTTAGGGTAGAAAATTTAGAAAATATAAATTAAACCCAGAAATCAGAGAGACAATCATTTTCAATATTTAGACATCAATCTACTAGTAATTCTCTGGGTAATGCAGATACATATGTATGTATTTATGGGCACATATGGTACATGTATTTTTGGCCTTACCTCTTTCTCTTAACAGCATATCTGGAATGTTTTGCCATGTCTGATTTTCTAGTTTACTTTTTAAATGATGGGTTAGTATTTCAGTGAATGGATACACTGTAATTTGTCCAGTTATTCTCCGGCTGATGTCCTGTAAATCCTGAAACTTGCTGTTTGTCTCCCTTCAGAACTCCTATCAGCAGCCCTCAACAGCACTCTCCTCCTCACTGCCCAACACTGGGTGGCAAATCTTTTCATCTTGGCCGCTCTGATAGGCTGGACAGTGAGATCCTTCTTCCTAGGGTGCATGGATACCTGTTGCAGTCACCTGGGTTTGCAGAGTGGGAGGAGGAAAGTGTTAGGGGCACTAGGAGGTGGGAGCCGGTGGGAGTTTCTGGCTGGGTGTGTTTGTGTTATGGACCCGTGCATCTCACCACTCTCTACCACTGTGCACCCCTGTGACCACGGACAGGGTGCTCCTGAGGTCAGTCCCAGATGCCCGCCAGGCCCTGCATCCTGAGCCTGCTTCTCCCTCTGGCCTCCTCTCCAGTTTCTTGCTGTCCTCCGGCCTCCCTGCCTTCTCTCTGTACTGGAGGCTCAGGTGTGTTCCCCGAGCCTTTCTGCCTGCCCTTCCTCCTGTCTGGAATGCTTTTTGGACACCTGACTCTTCCATTCTCCAGGGCTCGCCACGACCGTCCCCTTCTGAGAGAGGCCTTCCCCTGTCACCTTCATCCCCTCTATGAGTCACAGCCTTCGTTCCTCATCATCTTGTAATTATCTGCCTCTCTCCTTTCTCTCCTTGTTTACTGCTGTATCCCCAGTGCCTAGCACTTGGCAGACACCCACATGTTCCTTGACTAAACTTCAGTATTGAATAGTGTGAAGAATCCAGAGGTGAGAGGATAGAACCTGCTCTTTATTGTCCAAGAGTCCAACAAGTTATGGCTTCCAGAAGGAGGAAAATTGATCAGCTTTTCAACAGAGCTGCTTAGCAGTGGGGTGAATGTCTTCCTCAGGGGAGTAGTCACCTAGTGATGTTGTTGCAATGGTTCTTGCACTGGATGCTGGGGTTGGCTAGATTAAGCTTCTTCTGACCCTTAGAACTGTGGGGTGTGTCTCGTCTGTGAGTTTCAACTGCAGATAAAACTGTTACCACTAGATGGCACTAGAGGAGCCATTTGAAATCTGTTTAAGGCCGGGCAGGTGGCTCAACCCTGTAATCCCAGCACTTTGGGCGGCCGAGGCAGATGCACCACCTCAGGTGAGGAGTTCAAGACCAACCTGGCCAACCTGATGAACCCCCCCCCCACCCCTGTCTCCACTAAAAATACAAAATTAGCTGGACCCTGTGGCACATGCCTGTAATCTCAGCCACTTGGGAGGCTGAGGCCGGAGAATCGTTGAAACTGGGAAGTGTAGGTTGTGGTGAGCCAAGATCACGCCATTGCATTCCAGCTTGGGCAACAAGAGTGAAATTCTGTCAAAAAAAAAAAAAAAAAGAAAGAAAGAAATCTGTTTGTTAAACTTCCACCCACAGTGAAAAAAATAACCTTTATCATTGCACTTATACCCTCAACACACACTTGAAACAAAAGTTGGCTAAGTGCAGTGGCTCACACCTGTAATCCCAGCACCTTGGGAGGCCAAGGTGGAAGGATCACTTGAGGTCAGCAGTTCGAGATCAGCTATAGCAAGACTTCATATTTACAAAAAAATTAAAAATTAGAAAAAAAAACAAGGCCGGGCGCGGTGGCTCAAGTCTGTAATCCCAGCACTTTGGGAGGCCGAGACGGGTGGATCACGAGGTCAGGAGATCGAGACCATCCTGGCTAACACGGTGAAACCCCGTCTCTACTAAAAAATACAAAAAACTAGCCGGATGAGGTGGCGGGCGCGTGTAGTCCCAGCTACTCGGGAGGCTGAGGCAGGAGAATGGCGGGAACCCGGGAGGCGGAGCTTGCAGTGAGCTGAGATCCGGCCACTGTACTCCAGCCTGGGTGACAGAGCTAGACTCCGTCTCAAAAAAAAAAAAAAAAAAAAAAAAAAAAAAAAAAGAAAGAAAA
Organism: Chlorocebus sabaeus; assembly: GCF_047675955.1. Classification (NCBI taxonomy): domain Eukaryota; kingdom Metazoa; phylum Chordata; class Mammalia; order Primates; family Cercopithecidae; genus Chlorocebus; species Chlorocebus sabaeus. Next base: position 22,983,643 of record NC_132908.1, read on the forward strand.
AAGAAAAAGAAACAAAAGGTTCACAAATGTCTTAACACTCACTATGTGTGATGCATCTTATTTTTTATTTTATTCTATTCCATTTCTTTTTTCTTTCTTTCTTTCTTTTTCTTTTTTTAGCTGGAGTCTTATTCTGTGGCCCAGGCTGGAGTGCAGTGATGCAATCTCGGCTCACTGCAACCTCCGCATCCTGGGTTCAAGCAATTCTTGTGCCTCAGCCTCCCGAGTAGCTGGGATTACAGACGCAGACCACCATGCCCAGCTAATGTTTGTATTTTTAGTAGTTTCACCATATTGGCCAGGCTGGTCTTGAACTGCTGGCTTCAAGTGATCCGCTTGCCCCGGTCTCCCAAAGTGCTGAGATTACAGGCATGAGCCACCATCCCGGCCTCACTTTTTTTTTAATGTGGGTTTGCAAACTAATCGATCTTATGATATTAATTGGTCACAACTTACTGTTTGAAAAACACTATTTTAGATAACTAAGTGTATAGTTATAAAACTGTATAAGTATGCTGTTTTCCTTGGACAGTCCGGGCTTGCATAGCAAATTGTGCACATTAGTGAATATTTCACATGTTTCCGTGGTGAGTTGCTGCATGGAACACCTGAACATGTGCTTCCTTTTGGGTGTCTATGGATGATGGAGATTGGGAGATGTGTTTGTACAGAATTCAGCACCTATTGTAGTCAAGGCAGAAGTAAGCCTTGGCAGTGGATATCAAGAAAAGGTATATTATCTGCTTCTAGGAGCTCAGAGACATAACACACACATTCCCTAAATTTTACCTTAGCAGGCAACAAGGAAATGGGGGTATTACTCAGGGTATCATTAGGATGCTTTAGGCTGTAACAGAAGCCTGACTCAAATTGGCTTAAAGGGTAAAGACACTTATTATCTCACAAAATATATGTTCAGAGGTAGAGCAGTCTGCAGGCCCAGAGCAGCTGAGCATGGCCTTAGGGATCCAGGTTCTTTTCATGACTCCTCAGTTGTCCTAAAGCTGGTTCTACTCATGGTTGCAAGAAGGCTTCCTGTGCTACTTGGGGTTTCAGCAACCAGGCTTGAAACACGAAGCCTTATCTCCTTGTACTGTAGACCAGAATAGAGAGAATTAAGGCTCCCGTGGCATTTCCCAAGTTGTACCTCTGTTGTTCATTTGTTCCTGGTTTCCCCACTCTGACTTCTCTAAGGGGAGTAAGAGGACGGCACCTAATACAGAGTCAGGAGAAACACTTGGGTTAATTCATGCTGTTTGTCGAGTGTTTCTGAGTCTCCCTTCCTCTGGGCACAGGCCTTTTCATTTAGTGGAATTAACTGACCAGCTCTGGCCGTGAGTTTGCAGAGGGAATAAATAGCTGCACATCTTCTGTATGAAGCATGAAGTGAGGTTATTTGCTATGTAGGGTCCTGGGAAGTGAATTAGCAATATGAGGAAAGGGAGTGAGAAGGTCCACTGTGGGCAATGTGATAGGTGGTGTAATGTGAACATAAAGATGAATGGATGGCTGCGTCTTCACATGTGTAAAGGGCCACTAAATGTGCACTTGGCCTTTTGAGGTGGATGGTTGGTTTTCATCGAGTTTCTTGACCTGGTTCCTGGGAACTTGGCAGTGGACCTTGGCCTGAACCTACTCCATCTCTACTCACCTTCCTCCTTTTTCCTCCCTTCCAGGTTTGCAGTAAGCATTGGCTACTGGCACGACCCTTACATCCAGCACTTTGTGAGACTGTCTTAAGAAAGGAAGGCCCCCAAAATCAAGAGGCAAGTTACCGTCTCCCTCCCCAGCAGCATCTTATCAGCCAAGAGACCTGAGGTTTCAGGGGTTCATTCATGTTTTGTTTTGTTTTGTTTGCTCACTTTGTTACCCAGGTTGGAGTGCAATGGAGCCATCTCAGCTCACTGCAACCTCCGCCTCCCAGGTTCAAGCGATTCTCCTGCCTCAGCCTCCTAATTAGCTGGGATTACAGGCACGCACCACCACACCCAGCTAATTTTTTTTTTTTAATTTTTTTTATTTTAGTAGAGATAGGGTTTCACCATGTGGCCAGGGTGGTCTCGAACTCCTGACCTCAAGTGATCTGCCTACCTCAGCCTCCCAAAGTGCTGGGATTACAGGTGTGAGCCACTGCGCCTGGCCCAGGTATTCATTCTTGAAGGGAGTTGTGGTGTGCTCCCTTTCCAGCTGTGCGCAAAAGAGCTTATTTCCCCACATCCTCACCCCCAACATGGTGTGTTATAAAACTTGTTAATCACCAGGCACGGTGGCTCATGCCTGTAATCCCAGCACTTTGAGAAGCTGAGGTGGGCAGATCACCTGAGGTTGGGAGTTCAAGACCAGCCTGACCAACATGGAGAAACCCCGTCTCTACTAAAAATACAAAATTATCCAGGCATGGTGGCACATGCCTGTAATCCCGGCTACTCAGCAGGCTGAGGCAGGAGAATTGCTTGAACCCACAAGGCGGAGGTTGAGGTGAGCCAAGATCACACCATTGCACTTCAGCCTGGGCAACAAGAGCGAAACTCTGTCTAAAAAAAAAAAAAAAAGAAAAAAAAAGAAAAAAGAAAAACTTGTTAATCTTTTATATGAAAAATGGTATTTAATTGTAATTTTATTTTTTACTCTTCCTATTTATAGATGGTTGAGCATCATTTTCGTATGTTTGAAACCCACTTATATCTTTTTTACTCTGAACTGTCTGTTCATATCAGGAATCACTTTTTTCAGTTAAAAATACAAATAAAGCATTATTTTCCACACGTGTACTCCTATACTAATTAGAATCAATATGGAGAAACTGCTTCATAATACTAGTATTTGGAGGAGAATCTCTTAGAATTTACATTAGACTCTTCCTTTGTTTTGGTAGAAGGAGAAAGGGCTCTGTTTTGCCCATGGCTCATCTACGTGTGTGGACTAATCATGTGGATTATTATTATTATTTTTGAGACGGAGTTTCGCTCTTGTCGTCCAGGCTGGAGTGCAGTGGTGTGATCTCAGCTCATTGCAACCACCGCCTCCGGGGCTCAAGCGATTATCATGTCTCAGTCTATAATCATGTGAATTTAATAGGGTTCTTCTATGAGGAGACTTTCCAGAGGCGTTTGTATATTTCAGACTGAGCATATCTGAGTTTTCACACCTCGTCTGTGTTTCTGAATCTTCCCTAAGGATAGAGATTGAAGCTTTCTGCCCAGCTGCCCAGCTTGAGGGTTGTAATCTTAGAGGAGAGGGTTTTCTACAGTTTTGTTGATATCTCTCACTGTGGGCAGGAGGGAAAGTGGTAATTCTCAGATGAGGGAGGTCTCAGAGGTGCTGACAGCGGTAGGCGCACCAGGCTCAGACGATTTGGCTCTTAACATTCTGCAACACAGTGGTAGGAAGTGAGGCTGGGGAAGTAGACAGAGCAGGTGGGGCCCTATAGACTGTGTAAGGAACTATGGTCTTTCTGTTTTTCTTTTCTTTTCTTTTTTCTGTTTTCTTTTATTTTTGAGGCAGGGTCTCACTGTGTCACCCCGGCTGGAGTGCAGTGGTACGATCACAGCTCACTGCAACCTCGACCTCCTGGGCTCAAGCAATCCTTCTGCCTCATTTTTTTTTTTTTTTTTGGTAGAGACAAGATCTCACTATGTTGCCCAGGCTGGTCTTGAACTCCCGGCCTCAAGTGATCCTCCTGCCTCAGCCTCCTAAAGTGCTGGGATTACAGGTGTGAGTCACCACATCTGGCGACATTCTGGTCTTTTCCCAACAGCAACAGAAAGCAGTTGAGCTAGGGAGTGACATGAGTAAACGAGCGTTTTACAAACCTCTGGCTTCTGTGTGAGATATGGATTTGGGGAAAGTCAGAGTGATTGGGGGAGCTCACTTGGGAGATGAGTACTGTAGCTCACTTCGCAGATACCAAAAGGAGAGGTGGAAGAAAAGAAGTAGATTCCAGAAATACTTAGTGGATAAAATCAACATGTTTGGGGGACTGATTGCATAAGGGGAAAGAAAAAGGGTCATTCCAAGATGACGCCTACCTTTTTTACTTTTGAATTGAATGAGTCATGGCACTATTTGCCAAGTTGGGAGGTGGAGACAGCAGGGAGGAGACTGGGGAGGTGATATTGAACATAGCTTTGGAAATAGTGAATCTGAGATAGTACTGAGATCCCCAAGTGGAGATGTTGAAATGTAGTCCCCATTGGTTTTTTTTCTTTCTTTTTTTTTTTTTGAGACGGAGTTTCTCACTCTGTTGCCCAGGCTGGAGTGCAGTGGCCTGATGTCGGCTCACCGCAACCTCTGCCTCCCGGGTTCAAGCGATTCTCCTGTCTCAGCCTCCCGAGTAGCTGGGATTACAGGCGCCCACCACCACACCTGGCTATTTTTTGTATTTTTTGTAGAGATGGAGTTTTACTGTGTTGGCCAGAAAGGTCTTGAACTCCTGACCTCAGGTGATCCGTTCGCCATGGCCTCCCAAAGTGCTGGGATCACAGGCGTGAGCCACCGCGCCCAGCCTGTAGTCCTCACTGCTGGAGGTGGGGCCTGGTAGAAGGTGGTTGGACCATGGGGGTGGATTTCCCATGAATGGTTTAGGATTATCCTCTTGGTGCTGTTCTGATAGTGAGTTCTCAGGAGATCTGGTTGTTTAAAAGTGTGCAGCACTGTACCCCTTGCTTTCTCTGGCTCCTGCTCCCACCACGTGAGATGCCTTGTTCACCCTTTGCCGTCCCCTATGATTAGAAGCTTCCTGAGGCCTCACCAGACACAGAAGCTGCTATAATTCCTGTACAGCCGCAGAACTGTGAGCCAGTTAAACATTTCTTTTTGGCTGGGCGTGGTGGCTCATGCCTGTAATTCCAGCACTTTGGGAGGCCGAGGCCGGTGGGGGAACACCTAAGGTCAGGAGTTCAAGACCAGCCTGGCCAACATGGTGAAACCCTGTCTCTACTAAAACTACAAAAAATTAGCCAAGTGTGGTGGCGGGCACCTGTAATCCCAGCTACTTGGGAGGCTGAGGCAGGAGAATTGCTTGAACCTGGGAAGCAGAGGTTGCAGTGAGCTGAGATTGCACCATTGCACTCCAGCCTAGGCAACAAGAGCAAAACTCTGTCTCAAAAACAACAACAACAACAATAAAAAACACACACGTACACACATTTCTTCTTTATAAATTACCCAGTCTCAGGTATTTCTTTTTAGCAGTGCAAGAATTGACTAATGCAAAGCCAGATATCAGGCTAGAGGGACCAGATTGTGAAAGGTACAGTATGTATGTCAGGCAATGAAGTGCAGATTTTTAACTGGTAATTGATTGGGAATCAAAAGGTTTTAAGGAAGTTACAGGAAAAGATCTGTGATTCTGAAAAATCACCCTGGCTGAAGGTAGAATAAGGATGTGTTGCAAGAGATCAGAGGAGTAAGGACAGCAGGTGCAGGGGCTGTGGGTGTGGGAAAGAAAAAGAGGCTTCCTCTTTGTCACCAACCCTTCTCCCACACAGCTGCTGGGGATTTTTCTAAAATGCAAACCTAGATCATGTCACTTCCTCACTTAAAATCCCTCAGGATAAAACTTGTACTCCTTGGGACCTTCCATGATTCATTATGTGACAACCTGTCCGGAACTCTCTCCTGGTACCCACTCCCCACCCTGTGTCAGGTTCACCTAACACACAGTTCTGCTGCAGGCTCCATGCCTCTGCTTATGCTGTTGTTTTCTGCCAGGCAAACCCTTGTTGATCTCTTTAAGACTCACCTCCTCCACTGTGAAAAAAAGAAAAGAAAACTGGCCTCTAGGAGCTGGCCTGGTGCTGTGAGCCAGGCCCTATGTTTTTGGAAACTGGCTGGCACCCACAGCAAGGCCATGTGGCTCTGCTGTTGGACATAAACAATCGTGCAGACCACTCACACAAGGGCACTCTGCATCACTGATGACAGGAGATGACACGAGACCACATCATCATTCTGTGCAAGAACAGACAAAAGCAAGGTCAGCGTGCCACCCCTAGAATACCAGACATTCCCTTCTCCCAGCTGGATAGAAGTGGCTGTGGCTTCTTTACACATTACAGCTTTAGCCCTACTCCAGCCAAGCCTCCTTCTAGAAAAGATACAGCTACCAGATGATAGAATTTTCCCACCTCCTATCAGCACTCCATCCAGAGCAAACCCCTGGACCCTCCCCCAAATCGCCCAGCCAAAGCCCAGATCCTAAAGGTCTAACATCCTCCTACTAATATGCCCCTCACGGTGTGAGCCTTCCCTCCTTGCAACAAGACATAAACCCAACTTGCTTAACTATAGAGTGTTTCTGGTGGTCTTTACTGGAGGACATTCACAACTGTACCAGTAAAAAAAGATGGTTAAGTTTCTTGGGGGAAGTTAAGGGAGTCTCATTCTGAGGGCTCCCATTTTCCATGTTAAGCAATAGGTGAAATTATCTTTTTTATTTATTTTTTAAGATGGGGTCTCACTCTGTCACCCAGGCTGGAGTGCAGCAGCATGAATATGGCTCAATGCAGCCTTGACCTCCTAATCTCGAGTGGTCCTCCCACCTCAGCCTCCCATGTAACTGGGGCCACAGGCTCTGATCACCATGCCTGGCTAATTTATTTATTTATTTTTGTAGAGATAGGGGATTACCATCTTACCCAGGCTGGTCTTGAAATCCTGGCTTAAGCAATCCTCCCACCTTGGCCTCCCAACGTGCTGAAATTACAGGCATGAACCACTATGCCACAGTTGAGTTTAGAATGTTTATTAAAAATCTTGTGACACTTAATGATTAGTTCTAGGAAATCTTACTTTTTAATAGTGTATTGTGGTATAAGGCCTGAAATTAGAATTCATATCAAATTCTGTCTTTACATCTATTTAAATCAAGAGGGCCTCAAATGTCTGAACTCCAAGCCCCACTCCCTGTCTGCTTCCGCAGATGAAATTCTCTGGCTAAACCCTCTCCTTATTTTAGGGATCAGACACAGTGCCTGCTTATCCCCAGACAGTAGGCGTCAGTTCCCTGCCAGCTCAAGGACAAATTATTCAGACAAGCCAGTCACACCCTCCCGTGGGAACCAGGACTCACTCCGCACTTTCGTTACTACAAAGCCTGCCTCCAGCAGCCCCTCCTTGTTACCGTGTTCCAGAGTGCAGCCTCCACATTGCCCCGCATAGTGTGCAGGGTCCTTCTCCCCCGGACTGGAGTATCTGTGACCAGTCAGCTGCTGTTGATTGCATCTGTCCTGCATCAAGTGTTGTGTGTTCGGCCATCCCCATATCTCTGGGGCGGGGACAGGAGTGGGGACAGGAGGGTGGGGGGAAGGAGTCCCCCTTTCATCAATGGAGTAAATAGTCTGTCAATAAGGCTGGGCGCAGTGGCTCATGCCTGTAATCCCAGCACTTTGGGAGGCTGAGGCGGGCGGATCATGAGGTCAGGAGATCGAGACTGTCCTGGCTAACATGGTGAAACCCCGTCTCTACTAAAAATACAAAAAATTAGCCGGGCGTGGTTGCGGGCGCCTGTAGTCCCAGGTACTAGGGAGGCTGAGAAAGGAGAATGGCGTCAACCCGGGAGGCGGAGCTTGCAGTGAGCCGAGATCGCACCACTGCACTCCAGCCTGGGCGACACAGCCAGACTCTGTCTCAAAAAAAAAAAAAAAAAAAAAAAAGACTCTGTGAATAAAACAATTGACATCACAAACAGTATGGCCCATCCTTGATTGAGGACCCCTGGTTAGCTTTAACTAGCTGCTCCTTTACTACATAGCTGGTTTTATTTATTTATTTGTTTAGAGACGAAGTCTTGCTCTGTAGCCCAGGCTGGAGTGCAGTGGCCCGATCTTGGCTCACTGCAACCTCTGCCTCCCGGGTTCAAGCGATTCTCCTGTAGTAGAGACGGGGTTTCACCATACTGGCCAGGTTGGTCTTGAACCCCTGACCTTGTGATCCACCCGCTTTGGCCTCCCAAAGTACTGGGATTACAGGAGTGAGCCACCGCGCCTGGCCTAAGTAGCTGGTTTTATGAGGCGGCAAGGACTGTTGAGAACATCACTGCCAGTTGCTGGCCAGCTCGCCCTTCAGCTAATGAGTTTTGTTGCCTCAGTAGGTGTTGCCACTTCTTCCCACCCTGACGAAGGTTAATGGACAGTGTCTCCTTGTGAGGTCCCAACAGGTGTGGCCTGTGTCGGCCAGGTGGTTTCCCAGGCCCCCACCTGGGGGCAGCAGCAACAGGACATCCTAACGGGTGGGTGCTTGAGTTCCACTGGGATGAGGCTCTGTATCTTTGGTCTAGCCTCATGACCATCGCTCCATATGGCACTGGCTGCTTGGGACAGCCAGGCAGACACCGTTTGGGAAAGTGTGCCCCAGCATAGTCCTGGGGACAACCCTTTTTCCTTTCAACGAACACCAGGCTTTTTTGAACCATGACCCGGGAAGATTTAGGAATGGCTCCCTGGTGGTCTCCTAACAGCCTACACACCCCTGGGCTTTGCTTGGCGCTGTTGTTTATCTGCATGCCAAAGAACCAATCCTGTGGGCAAGGGGCTGGATTGCCCCACCTGGACCCTAGACAAAATTAACGTACTTGGGGGGATCCCAGCACTGGGGAGATTTGCCTGGCCTTCCTGGGCAAATCTGGTCTGCCCAGGAGCAGGCTGCTGGTCTGCCTCTCCCATAACCTCCCGGAAGATCCACACCACGAATGATCTGATGGGGACAAAAACCCCGGGACTTGAGGGACCTTTGCGGCGGACCCTTACAACACCTGGCAATCCCATTAAATTGAAACATGGTACATATTTTGCTTTTCTAGTTTTGGCTAATACGTTTTATTTCAAGGGTCTCCCAGCCACAGTTTACCAGCGGGTGGGCGGGGCCCCAGAAGTGACGTGGGGGCGGGGCCAACGGACCGCGAAGGCGGAGCCGCTACAGTCTGGGCGCTGGAGCGGTGGGAGCGGCGCGCGTCCGCCGTTGGGGACCCCAGCCCGCGCGTAAAGTAACTGGCCGACCAAGTCCGGAAGGCGAGTGCCTGAGGGGGCAGGACACCTCCTCTGGGGCCAGCGGGCAGCAGGCTCGGGGCTGAGGCCCAGTGGCCCGAGACCAGCTGGGCGGGCCGAGGCAGCCTCCCCGCCAGCCCTGGGGTCCGCTGCACCGGGGAGCAGCTCCCTTCCGAGGTCAGACTCGGGCTTCATCCTCTCTTGCCGCGCGCCCAGCGGTTTTCAACTCTCACTGCCAGGATTCCTCCAACCACCCAGGATAGCAGGACCGAGATACATGGCCACCCATGAGCCGGAGCGTCCACTTCCAGGGACAGGCGGTGGTGATTGCCTTCTGTTGTCATCTGTGGAAGTCCATGGTTCGGAAAGCTGCTGTTCACGTTTTGGGGAGGATCATGGTTTGAGGACTCCCATGGTAGAATTTGGGGAGTTCTCATAGGCAGAAGGCTGAGAAAGTTGGTGCTGTGGGAAGTCAAGTGGCAGCCGATGGAGTCAGGACCGGGGAGGAAGGGAAAGGGAACCCAGGTAGGAAGCTACTGCAGTAGGCTCAGCGAGGGGATGACGGCGGGGTTAAGACAGCGGCCTTGGACGATGACTTGGGAAGAACATTGAACACCATGTTTGGGCTGAAGAAAAGAGCAAGGGAAGAGGTGAGGAGCTTCAGGTGAGGATTGATATGGATGTTACACAGGTAACAGAAATCCTTCACCTTTTCATTGTTTTACAATGATCCATTCTCTGTCTCACTCTCTCTCTAACAAATAATTGTGATATTTTCACCTGTAGTCCCAGCTGCTCGGGAAGTTGAAACAGGAGGATGGCTTGAACCCAAGAGGTGGAGGCTGAAGTGAGCCAAGATCGTGCCACTGCACTCTAGCCTGGGCGACAGGGCAAAACCCTGTCTCTAAAAAGAACTTTGTAAAATAAGCACCTGTAGATTTAAGCACATAATAACTACACTTCTGTCTGTTTTATTATGATATCAAAGTTAAATTTATGATGAATGACTTACTGGAAAAAACTGAGAGCAACCAGTTAATATACTGAATATATAACACTCTTTAATAATTTTAAGAACTCCTCTCAAATGAGCAGATATCACAGACAGAAACTTCTCAGATGAAATACCGATGACCGGCCGGGCGCGGTGGCTCAAGCCTGTAATCCCAGCACTTTGGGAGGCCGAGACGGGCGGATCACGAGGTCAGGAGATCGAGACCATCCTGGCGAACACGGTGAAACCCCGTCTCTACTAAAAAATACAAAAAACTAGCCGGGCGAGGTGGCGGGCGCCTGTAGTCCCAGCTACTCGGGAGGCTGAGGCAGGAGAATGGCGTAAACCCGGGAGGCGGAGCTTGCAGTGAGCTGAGATCCGGCCACTGCACTCCAGCCTGGGCAACAGAGCCAGACTCCATCTCAAAAAAAAAAAAAAAAAAAAGAAAGAAATACCGATGACCAGGAATCTGTGAGACGATTTTAAAAAATTCGAAGTCATTGAAGAAATGCAAAGCTTCCGGGCTCCACTTTTCACTCATGAAATTGGCAGAGTTGGAGACAATGAGATGAGTGCGGATGGGAGCTGTGTCCTGCGCTGCCGGTGAGAACGTACACTGACATTCTTGTCCAGAAAGACATTCGCTACTGTGGTTTAAGAAGCACCTCAAAGGTCTTCACCTTGGTCCCTTGTCCACCCTCTGCCCACGGTCTCTCCTTTCCCACACAGTCCCTCCCGCCCTGGCTTGGTCCGCCTTCTTCTCTGACTGGGTCAGGCATGTGGGTGACTGTTTGATTTCCAACTCTGTGTCTACCTGGCGTTTTTCTTTCACCTGCTCTGCGGAATAGCATCCTGATTCGTTCCTCTTTTTGGGTCCTTCACTTCCATACCCGGGATGCAGGGCGTGGCCCAGAAAGATCCTGCAGTCACACAGTGTGGGGCTGCCAGCACTTCATGGCTTCCAAGCTCAGCTGGGCTGAATGAACGCTGCCGTCCAGCGCTTGGCTCCATTTTCTGTCCCGTTTCCTGAGTGCTTTTGCCAGACTTTCACTTTTCTGAAACCTACTCCACCCTACCCCAGACACCCACCCTCTCTCCTTGGATGACCTACTTCCTAATTTCCAGAGAAAACTGGACATGGCCACCTTTCCTCAGTGTCTGAGGCCCAGGCTGACCCATGGTCATGGTTGCCGTCACCACCCACCTGCCTGGACCCTGCCCTCTGTCCAAGGCCCTGCCACCTGTGCTGCTGTCTTGGGCACTGCCTTGCCAGCCTTCCCGCTGTGCCATGCACCTTTCGCCTCCCTCCCTCTGCTGTGTGTTTCTTCTTGGCTGCTCATGATGGTCAGGCTTCTCTCAGCTCTCCCCTTCCTTCTGGGGCTTTGCCTCTTCCTCTGCCATCTATGCTCTGCGTCTTGGCTTCCCGTGGCCCTCTCCTTTCACTCTCCTGTCCCTGCTGTCCCTGTGCCCAGGGCCCAGTTTGCATCCTCAGTCAGTCCCTCATCCGTGCTTCGCCTGTACCTCGCTCCTGGCTCCTTCACTACCCTCCCTGGGGACTCCTTTCCTGTCTTCTGCCCTGGCTCTCCTTCCACTGTGTCCCGGGACCTCCATCCTCAGTCTCCGTCTTCTCTGCAGGGTCTGCTTCTGCATGAACTCCCCCAGATCCGTGTTTGCTGCTGGTCCTCACAGCAGGCTCTTTGTTTCTGGTCCAGACACCTTTTCTATGCTTCAGAACCATCTAGAAAAAAAGCGAACTGGATATCTCCACCTGAATGTTCAGCAGGTCCCTTCACCCAGCATTTCCAGAGCTGATCTCATTGTACCTTCATATTCTGCCAGTGTTTCTCTCAGTGAGGAAAAACGCCTGTAGTCCAGCCAGTCCCTCAAGGCAGAAACCTGGTGGTCATCCCCAGCGCCTCCCCCTCACTTCCTGTCCACCCCCAAGTCACCGAGTCCTGTTCCTTTCTCGTTTGCAGTGGCTCTCTGCGCCCTTCTCTACCTACCCACTGTTTGGTGTGGGCCCTCCTCCATCTCACTTGGATCTTGTATTGTTGGGACTCTTCAGATTCTCCCCCTTGGCTTCCCTACCCAGCAGCATGTCTTTCCCCCACATATTCCACACTGCAGCCAGAGGGATGTGCCAAAGAAATAATTGTGATAATGATAGAGAATATGCATCTGGGTGTGTACCGGGCACCTTGCACTAGTCCAAGTGCTAATGATAGAGAATATGCGTCTGGGTGTGTACCAGGCGCCTTGCACTAGTCCAAGTGCTAATGACAGAGAATATGCGTCTGGGTGTGTACCAGGCACCTTGCACTAGTCCAAGTGCTAATGACAGAGAATATGCGTCTGGGTGTGTACTGGGCGCCTTGTACCAGTCCAAGTTGTGTATTGACTCGTTTAATTTTATTTTTTTAATGTTGATTTTTTTTTTTTTATTAAATAGAGATGGGGTCTCACTGTGTTGGCCAAGCTGGTCTCAAACTCCTGACCTCAAGAGATCTACCCACCTCAGCCTCTCAAAGTGCTGGGATCATAGGTGTGAGCCACTTCACTGCTTGATTTATTTAATACCTGGCAAACCCTTTGAAATCAGTGCTGTGTTATTCCTTTTATAGATGAGAAAACAGGAAAGGCTGAGCTTGGTGACTCATGCCTGTAATCCCAGCACTTGGGGAGGTTGAGGCAGGAAGATTTCTTGAGGCCAAGAGTTCAAGACCAGCCTGGGCAATGTAGTGAGACCTTGTCTCTACAAAAAATAATAATAAATTAGTGGGGCATGGTGGCATGTGTCTGTAGACTCAGCTTTTCAGGAGACCGAGGCTAGAGGATTGCCCACGAGTTCAAGGCTGCAGTGAGCTGTGATTATACCATGACATGCACTCCAGCCTGGGCAACAGAGCAAGACCCTGTCTTTTAAAACAACCAAAAAGTTCGGGCACAGTGGCTCACAGCTGTAATCCCAGCACTTTGGGAGGCTGAGGAGGGTGGATCACCTGCGATCAGGAGTTTGAGGCCATCCTGCCTAACATGGTGAAACCCCATCTCTACTCAAAATATAAAAATTAGCCAGGCATGGTGGTACGCCCCTGTAATCCCAGCAACTCGGGAGGTTAAGGCAGGAGAATCTCTTGAACCTGGGAGGCGGAGGTTGCAATGAGCCAAGATCACGCCACTGCAGTCCAGCCTGGGTGACAGAGTGAGACTCTGTCTCAAAAAAACAAGAAACAGAAAACAAAAAATACCCCCCTGAAAACACATTTTTTGACCTTTCTAGATATTAGCATTTTGCTTATCTCTTTTAATCTTTCCAATTCTATAAGTTAGATAGTCTTAATATCTCCGTTTTTACATGAAAGAGAATAGAGACAGAGACGTTAAGTAGTCTGCCCATAGGTCCCCAGCTCTTAGGTGGTGAACTGGGCTTTGACTCCTTGCATACTTGCTGCAGGCTCTCACTCTGAGCCACTTCACCCACCCACAAGGAGCCAGCACCTTGCTGGGTGTTCAGGGCACTTTTTGAACATACTTAGTGGGTGTTTTTCTGTTCTGCGTTCAGAGTTGTGGGTGGCAAAGGAATGTGCATGTATAAAATGTTCTCTTTAATAAGAGTGCTCCTGATAATACGAAAAGATCAATTTCCTTGTTGAACAATATCCAGATATGATGAAATGCTAGATTTGCCCAGGAATGCTGGAGAAGTTCTGTTGCTAGTTTGAAATGCTCTATCCCTTGAACTCGCCCTCCGGCCAACGAATCAATTAATTTCATAATGAGTGTTGATACTTTCTTAGGAATACAATGATCATAATAACATGTTCCAGCACAATAGATTGAATTGTTAGTTACTCCACTGGTAGGTTCATGAAATTATTGAAAATTTCAGTAGGAAATTCAGAGTAGGAAAATTCTCCAGCGAGGAGAGGGACGTAATATATTTCAAGAGGCATGTTAGTTTCAGATGGGTAGCTGAAGACATGCTTATTCTCCCCGCTTAAAATCCATTGAAATGTTAGCCAATTTATTTTTTTTAAGTTCTTAGAAATTAAACACTATGGTACTGAAAGCCATTAAGAAAAAGTCCCTCCCCGTGTCTTAATGAGAGGGCGAGCTGGTGTGCTGATGTCTACCTGTAGTCCTGGTGACTCAGAAGGCTGTAGCAAGACGGGTTTTTGAGCCCAGGAGTTTGAGGCCAGACTGGGCAACATAGCGGGACCCCATGTCTTATTTTAAAAAATAGTAGATCTATAGAGAACTAAAGCAAACGCACTTTTATTTATTCACTCATTGTCCAAGGCAAACCTGTTTTTTTTTTTTAATACTCTTTAAACATGCAAGTTTATTGTATATCAATTATACCTTAGTAAAGCTTAAAAAAAAAAAAAACTCACAGTTTAGTTCTGGGCTCTGTACTTGGGCTCTGAAATGCAGTCCTGAATCCCCACACCTACTGGAGCCTGGGGTGAGGATCATTTTCAGTACCTGCCATTACCTGAGGAAAAAACACCAGAAAGGGAGACCCTGGGGAAAATGCTAAGACTTCTAGTCAGGCACAGTGGCTTATGCTCGCAATACCAGCACTTTGGGAGGTTGAGGCAGAGGATCATTTGAGGCCAGGAGTTCAAGAGCACCCCGGGCAACATAGTGAGACCGCATCTCTACAAAAAATTTTAAAAAAATTATCTGGGCATGGTGGCATGCACCTATAGTCCCAGCTACTCAGGAGGCTGAGGCAGGAGGATCCCTTGGGCCCAGGAGTTCAAGGCTGCAGTGAGCTATGATCAGATACTGCATTCCCAGCCTGGGTGACAGAGCAAGACCTTATCTCAAAAAAAAAAAAAAAAAATCGTAGACTATCAAGAAGGACAATCAAGAATGTCTCCTGGGGGCTGGACATGGTGGCTCACTCCTGCAATCCCAGCACTTTGGGAAGCCAAGGCAGGCAGATTGCTTGAGCTCAGGCATTCTGGAGCAGCCTATGCAACATAGTGAAACTCCGTCTCCATAGATAGTACAAAACTTAGCTGGGCATGGTGGTGCACGCCTGTAGTCCCAGCTACTTGGGAGGCTGAGGCATGAGAACTGCTTGAGCCCAGGAGGTAGAGGTTGCAGTGAACTGAGATCATGTTAATTTACTCCAGCCTGTATGATAGAGTGAGGCCCTGTCTCAAAAAAAATTAAAAGTATGTCTCCTGTTAGGCTGGGTATAGTGGCTCATGCCTGTAATCCCAGCACTTTGGGAGGCTGAGGCAGGAGGATAGTTTGAGCCCAGGAGTTCAAGGCCAACCTGGGCAACAGAGGGAGACCCTGTCTCTACAGATAATTTTGTACAATTAAGGCGGGGCATGATGGCTCATGCACGTAATGCCAGCACTTTGGGAGGCTGAGTCAGGAAGATTGCGTGAGCCCAGGAATTCAAGACCAGCCTGGGCAATGTAGAGAGACCCCCATCTCTACAAACAATTTTTAAAAATTAAGGCAAAGTATGGTGGCTCATGCCTGTAATCCCAGCACTTTGGGAGGATGAGGTAGGAGCACAGATTCAGCCCAGGAGTTGGAGACTGCAGTGAGCCATAATCACACCACTGCACTCCAGCATGGGCAACAGCGTAAGACCCTATCTCAAAATACATAAATAAAAGAAAAAGTTAGCTAGGCGTGGTGGTATTTTCTTGTATTCCCAACTACCCAGGAGGCTGAGGTAGGACAATCACCTGAGTATGGGAAGTCGAGGGTGCAGTGAGCTGTGATGGTGTCATTGCACTCCAGCTTTGGTGACAGAGAGCCAGACCATGTCTCCCCCCCGCCAAAAAAAAAAAGTCTCCTGTGAAAAATGACAATTTCCAGTGGAACAATGATGAGGAAGAGATGGGATCTTCCTGGGCTTTTTCAGTCTTTTGGACAATCCAAGATTCCTCTAGCTAATGACTTCACAGTTGGTAACAGCTTATTAGCTTTACGGTGTTTCTTTAATGTTTGTTATAATAGTTCCTGAGATACAGGTACCAGATTACAATTCACACCAGCTGGGAGGGACAATGGAAATTTACTTAGGAGGCTTGCAGGTCCCTTGGACCTAGGGCACACAACCTTTTGGGACATTTGGGAGAAAAACGAGTGCTTTATTTCCCTCTCTCCTGGGGTTCCAGATGAATGTGTCATCTTGGCCAGTGTTCTTATGAACTCTAAACGAAACTGAAGTCACACCTTTAACATTACTTTAAGAAAGAATCACAGAAGCCAACCTTAAATCATTTAAAATGAGAATGAAACTTGAAGCAATAGATAGGAAGAACCATTATCTGGTCTGTCCTGAAATTATTGGAGGTGTTAAAGGCGATGAAGTTTTCAATGGCTGGGAATAATGGCTCATGTCTCTATTCCTCATGCTTTGGGAGGCAGAGTGGGGGAGGATCCCTTGAAGGAATCTGAGGCTGCAGTGAGCTATGATTGTGCCACTGCACTCCAGCCTGGGTGACAGAGCAAGACACTGTCTGCATCACAAGAGAGCCCAGCAGCTGCCCAGGCCCTGGCTGGTCCCCACGGATGTGGAGCTGTGGCAGGTCATGCAGAACCATGTGGATTGTGCCCTCCAAGCCGGACCGTACTTGGATTCCTCCATAGTGGAGATATGGTTGCTGACTTCTCCAATGGGGAAAATATTCCGTCTTCCCCTGCTTCAGGGATGAACACCTCCTTGCCATTCACACACTCTAGTTCAATGGTATCTACTTTGGCACTGCTAACCCCCTGGAAGATGCTGTTCAAGTCTAAATCAGCCTTCCAGTAGTTTCCATCCATTGGGTCCCACTATACTCTCTCAGTGCGGGGTGACCATGGTTTGCTAAGCCTGGTTTTCCTTTCTTTAGATGGATGTAACAGCCTTTCTGGAGATTCTTTTTTTTTTTTTTTTTTTAACGTTTGCTGCCTGGTACTCATTTGGAGGCCCGGAGTCTGACAGAGTTCCTTTCCGTGTTTTCCGCAGTCCTTCAGTGGGGTTTGCACACCTGATGGCCTAGAATCGGGCTGGCCTTCGGCAATCCTGCCCACCCTGGTGGTGGATTGTTGCTGCCTCCTACTCAGCACAAGGCCCAGATACTGAAAGCTTTCACTTAGTCACTTATGTATTCAGCAAATACGTTTGCTCATGATCCTCAGCAGATGGTGTACCTGAGCTTAAACGGGGTAGGGTTCTCCCCCAACCGCCACATCGCCTGCGTCTGCTCCTCCTTGCTCTCTCTTCCCTCTCTTCTCCCTGCCCTGGATGCTCTTGTACTATCCAGCCTCCGGGTTTCCAACTCATCCAGTAGGTCTCAGAAGCCATCATCAGTTTCAGGATCTCTTTCTGGTATCCCGGGTCTGCATTCAGGGCCCCTTCTGTTGTGTCTGTAACCCGCAACAATTTAATGAGCTTCTCTGTGCCTAGGTTTCTAATCTCTAAAACGGGTATAATAGTAGTATCAGTCTCATAGTTGTCTTGAGGATTAAGTGGGTTAATATTTGCAAAGCATGTATCAGGTAGGTTAAGAACAGGGTGCCTGAAGCAATACTGCCCAGATTCAGAGCAGAGCCAGGAAACCTTGGGCAAGTCATTTCTCTGTACCACATCTTATCCACATCTTATCCACATCTTATCCACATCTTATCCACATCTTATCCACATCTTATCCACATGAGGATGATAATATGGAGTTATTGTGAACTTTTAGGCAATTATTTCTTGCAAAGCACCTGAACAGTGCCAAGCACACGATATGGGCTCAATAAACATGAGCTATGGTGATGGTGACAACCCCTGGGGAACCCTGAACTTCCCTGTGGAGTCGCCATTGTGCTGGAGTCTATTGGCTTATTTTCCTCGATAGTTCTCAAGCTCTGTCAGAGCAGGGGATGGTCATCAGTATCCTGACTTCTCTTTTGTTTGAGCTCCTGGATGGTGTCTGGCGTTTGTAGTTTGTAGATTTCATTTTCATCAAAACTAGTTGTTCCTTCTACTTTAGAAGTCTGAGCAATATGCCTTCAGTGGCCAACTGGAGACTTGCGTTTTAAAACTTCATTGGACAATCTATTAGTGTGATGAAATTACATCACAAAAACCCGTGTACTCATCGTGGAACACGGAAGCACGATGGGTACCACCCGAATGGAGGGGATGCAGTGTGGTTGGGAACCTCTAGCCTCCCGGAATGTGCTGACTCCAGGACTGGCTGCCCGTCCTGCAACGCATCCTGCAGTGCTTGCTTTCTTGCTTTAGGAAAGCTCATTTCTGCCTTCCTGTTGTAATTGATGCCAATAGATGCTGGCCCTGCAACGCATCCTGCAGTGCTTGCTTTCTTGCTTTAGGAACGCTCATTTCTGCCTTCCTGTTGTAATTGATGCCAATAGCTGCTGGCCCTGCAACGCATCCTGCAGTGCTTGCTTTCTCGCTTTAGGAACGCTCATTTCTACCTTCCTGTTGTAATTGATGCCAATAGTTGCCCGTCCTGCACCTGATCCTGCACTGCTTACTTTCTTGCTTTAGGAACTCTCATTTCTACCTTTCTGCTGTAATTGATGCCAATAACTTGTAGTTTGCTGCCATATCTGAAGCTCTGATGCTTCCTACGTCTCTCCCAGGTCACTACAAAGATTTTGAAGTCCCTCATTCTCTGATATGAAGAATTTCATACTGGCTTCAGTCTCCTTTATCTCACTGTTAGGGAACTCTTCCCCTTTTCTGTGCCATTTATGAGCACACTTGAGATGTGGCCAGTTTGCTGCCCACTTGCTCCAAGGAACAACTTAAGCCAGAATCTAGGCCACCAAACCAGGAAGACATCCCTATGGTTCATAGAGGTCATCTGGTCAGTTCCAAGAAAAACATCCAGCGCAGTTGGATCCGACTTCAGCCTGTGGAGGTCCTGTCTCTAAAACAAAGGAGAGAAACTCACAATGAGATGTTTCTAGGCAGCGCCTGCTCAAAGGCCCACCCAGGGTAAGGCACTGCCGGGAAACGCAGAGGCCTGGCCTAGGGCCTCATTAGGGCTGGTCTTTAGTGGCAGCCCTAATAACAGGGCAGGCCTCCGTTCCTCCCTACACCTTCCTCCTCTCTGGGTTGGCCTCGTCTCCCTCTGCATTAGTGATTTTCCGCAGCACCATGTGTGGCTCCTGCCAGCCTGATCCTGGCCACCAGGACACCCGCTCCAAAACAGCCACCCCCAAATGCCTTTTCTTGAGTGTGTGTGAGTGCGTGTGTCAGGGGGAACACTCATGCCCTTCAGTTTCTTAACAAGTGGTACCATACACTTCCTATGTGTCCTGCAGCCTGTGGCTTTCACACAATTGCTTTTTTAAATGCAGGTAAAAATTACACAGTGAAACACATTCATCTGGAGTACAAATCGGTGGGTTATGACAAGTGTCTGCGCCTGTGCCTAAGCAGTGTCCTGAGGAGGTCACTGAACGTTTCCATCATCCAAAAAGTTCCCCATGCCCTTTGCCATTCGCCCTCACCCTGTGGCCCCGGCAAGCCCTGTTGGGTCTCATCGGAGTTCCTCCCTCGACCAAGGGATAGAAACTCACATGATGGCTTCATGCAGACACGGAGACTCCAGACCCTCATTCATCACAACTGATCCCTTACTCCTGCCTGATTGCTGTCTTCCTCCTCGTAATTAAATTCCTTCCCCTGCTATATAACGCCCCCAGCTTTAGTCAGCTGGAGAGAGGGATTTGAGACTGATCTCCTGTTCTCTTGGGCTGATGTGAACCATAATATGATAAAGCTTTCTTCCCCGGCATTACTTTTCCTAATGATTGGCTTTCTGTGCAGGACCTATACTGAACCTATACTGAACCCCTGGCATTTCGGTAACAGATTTGGGTCCCCTAATCGGGAATGGGTTGCCTCTGGCTGGTGGTCGCAGATGGGGAGAGTCTCAGAGGCCCTCCTGTGCAGCTGGCTGACCCTTTTTTGACCAGAGGTGGATTTCTGTCTGTCTCTCTTTGTCCCCACTGCTGCTGACTCTCACTGCGTTCCTGATTGTCTAGGAAGAGCAGCCTTTGAAATGTGACATATGCAACTGACAGGTGTCTTTTGTGGGTACCAGATGGCAGGATCTGCTTCTCTCAATTTGGGGAATTGTGAAGGAATTTCCATTTGCAGGTTGAACAAGCGCAGCTGACTGTGAGAGGGAAGCACCTCAACTGTATTGGCTTGGATGGTCTTGGGGGCTTCTTAGTCGCTACCGCGGTTAGATTGTATTTTCGTAATTATTTATGTGTGTGTGTGTGGATATAGTCATGAGAAATCAGAATTTGATCTTAGAATGTAGCCCACCGGGGTGCATTCTTTAGAATTAGTCTGAATATAGTTATGAGCCAATGGAACAAAGGAAAATGATATTCTTTTGCAACACTGTTTGGCTCCAGTGTTCTTTGAGGACTGGGGAGGTTGGGACTCTCCATGGGTCTTTGAATTGTACTGCTGTCTTCTAATTGCATTCATTTTCCTGTTGGATGGGAAGGCGGGATGGAGTTCCGTGTATCCAGGCTTTTCTGCTGCTGTCCTAAGTAAGGTCGGGCCTGGCTGATTGTGATGTTCTTCAGTGGTACTGTTTGGTATTCTTTAAAGTCTGGGGAGGTTTGGCCTTTAAAAATCAAACTGCCATGGAAAGTGATTTACCCAAAATTTTGGTTCACAGCCTTCACTGGATTACCTACTGGGGCAAACAAAGTTTAACCATGTGAACATGCTCGTGAACCAGTGAGTTTGCATTGCTATCTAATGGCTAGAATTCCAGGGTAAAAGCTGTTGGATCTTTGTATGTGTGTATATGTCTCTGGATGTTCTGTATCATTTTCACTGGGTACCAAATTGGCTTATAAATAAAAAAGAGTGTGCATAAATTAGGTAAATAAGTCCAGTCATTTTCCAAGTTCATGTGACTTAAGTAAATCTTTAATGAACGGGCTTTAACATTATTAGTAAAATAGAAAGGTCTTCAGACTTGTCAGCCTAACTTTTTATCTGGGTTTCGTGTTTGCTAGATGTGTTAAGGTGTCTGAGTTTGATAAAAAAAGGTTATAAGACTATAAACCCAGCCATGAAGAAAATGATCTTTGTGTGTGTGGTTTTTTTTTTTTTTTTTTGATAAATAAGACTAATGTTGTCATTTAATAAAAACAGCGGAATTTTCTGAGTTATTGGCAAATATACCCATGTGTTTTAATTTTAAAGTTCTTACTTAGGTGAACACCTGATATTCATAGGTTATAAAAATGATTATCAAGGAAGCAATGACTGGCTTTGTCTGATATCTCAGTTCTCATAGTTAATGTAGAGAAACGGTTAAACATGCATAAAATAGAAATGGGGTAAATGTAGGTGAACTTTTTCCGTAATTTAAAATCTTGAGATTTTGGCTGCTCATTAGATGTCTGAGTCATGTTAAATTAAGAAAGGGTTATGATACGGGGAAAGATTTTTTTAAAAACTATGGAAGGTTGTCATCTATAAAATGTTAATATCTGGTAAACAGTTCAGGATTTCTTGCTTCCTAGGTTTTTCATTAAAATGTAAGGTTACTAAGAATTCTAGTTAATATATAATTCCGTATATAAAATGTGTCACAGAAGTTATATCTTTACTGAGAAAAAGAATAATAACTAATTCAGAAGTTATCTAAAAGTTGATTCAAATTATGGAGTTGGGCTGTGCACGGTGGCTTATGCCTGTAATCCCAGCATTTTGCGTGGCCGCGGTGGGGGGAATCACCTGAAGTCAGGAGTTTGAGACCAGCCTGGCCAACATAGTAAAACCCCATCTCTACTAAAAATACAAAAATTAGTTGTGTGTGGTGTTGAGAGCCTGTAAGCCCGGCTACTTGGGAGGCTGAGGCAGGAGAATCACTTGAACCCAGGAGGCAGAGGTTGCAGTGAGCCAAGATCGCGCCACCGCACTCCAGCCTGAGCAACAAGGTTATCTAAATGGGCTTCTCATAAGGAGAAGTACGCTGCAGAAGGTCTTTCTTTGCCTTTTGGTAACTGGCCTAATGAACAGATTTTACGTTTTATTGATAATTCCTATGTCATCATTATTAGTTTTTGTATTGCTTAAAAATACATCTACAAGAATTAAGGTTTTTATATCCATGTAGCTTTCTATATTGCTTGTCTGAAGTCCTTCCGCTGTTAAGTTACAGGGCTTTGACTCCTGAGTCTGAAAAAGGCACAGATTCCTGCTAAACCTTGAACATTGACGCCAGTCAAAGCCTCATCTTCAGACCTGGGAGAAGGCGACAATCGAAATGAAATGCTTTCATGAGATGCAGGGCCAGCAATTACAAGTATTCAATCCCCCTAGGCCCAGGGACTGTCGCGGAAGAGGTGGGCGCGTGAGATTGTAAGGGCCGACTTTGGGGGATAAAATTGGAGTTTTTCTATAAACGTTAATATCAAAGGCACACTGATGCCAGGCAAACGTCTGGGCCCCTGTGTCGGAATAACAGTTTTCCTAGACCACTGATCTACTCTGTAATAGAAAATTGTAAACGTTTATACAAAGTATATGGAAATATTACTTCATGGTCAAACTGATTAAAATTACATTTGTTTACGAGGTTTTATTAAATTAGCTTTAACATCAATAATACCCCTAAAACATTATTAATCAGAGATCAAAGATTTTTGTTTACCTTTTAAGTAAACCACAGGGAAAAAAAGGAGAGAGTCAGACATTTAGTTGGCTTCCTGCTGTCTTGGGTGTGTCTATTGGGTCTTAACCATTGGGGAAACTGAGTCTCCTTCATATCAATGAGTAAAGGGTTTTGGTGCTTTGGTTTTTTTTTTTTTTTTTTTTGAAATCTTTGAATTATCATTTTGGCTGAATGAATAACTCTTTTATAATGAACCGTGATCCTATTTTGTGGCATCAAGTGTTTTAAACTTTTGATATTCGACTGATGAACTTCTCAACATCAAAATTTCAACTTCTGGCGGGCCGCAGTGGCTCACGCCTGTAATCCCAGCACTTTGGGAGGCCAAGGCAGGCAGGCAGATCATTTGAGTTCAGGAGTTTGAGACTAGCCTGGCCAAAATGGTGAAACTCCACCTCTACTAAAACCACAAAAATTAGCCAGCTGTGGTGGTGTATGCCTGTAATCCCAGCTACTAGGGAATCACTTGAACCTGAGAGGCAGAGGTTGCAGTGAGCCAAGATTGCACCACTGCCCTCCAGCCTGAGTGACAGAGCAAAGCTCTGTCTTAAAAAAAAAAAAAAAAGAATAAAAAAAATTCAAGTTGTAAATTCAGTCTCTTTGACCTTAAGCTAACTTAATAAAAGGCTGGCCATGGTGGCTCACATCTGTAATCCTAGCACTTTGGGAGACCAAGGTGGGTGAATCACTTGAGGTCAGGAGTTTGAGACCAGCCTGGCCAACAAGGTGAAACTCTGTCTCTACTAAGAATACAAAAATTAGCTGGAAATCACTGGAACCCAGGAGGTGGAGGTTGTGGTGAGCTGAGATTGTGCCACTGCACTCCAGCGACACAGCGAGACTGTCTCAAAAAAAAAAAAAAAAAAAAAAAAAATTAGTGCTGGATGCAGTGGCTCACACCTATAATTCCAGCACTTTGATAGGCTGAGGTGAGCAGAACACTTGAGCTCAGGAGTTTGAGACCAGTCTGGACAACATAGGGAGACCTTGTCTCTACAAAAAAAGAAAAAAAAAAAAAAAAAAAAAAAAAAACCAACCAAACAAAAAACCCAACAACAACAACAACAACAAAAATCTGGGCAAGGTGGTATGTGCCTGTAGTCCCAGCCACTCTGGAGACCGAGATGGGAGTATTGCTTGAGCCCAGGAGATCAAGGCTTCAGTGAGCTGTGCTGTGACTGCATCACAGCACTCCACCCTGGGCTAGAGTTTTGGAGACCCTGTCCCCAATAGCAACAACAAACAAACAAAAATAATATATATTTTTAAAAGATATTAGGTCCCCTGGCTGGGGTAGTGGCTCATGCCTGTAATCCCAGCACTTTGGGAGGCCAAGGCGGGTGGGTCACGAGGTCAGGAGATTGAGACCATCCTGGCTAACGCGGTGAAACCCCGTCTCTACTAAAAAAATATAAAAAATTAGCGAGGTGTGGTGGCGGGCACCTGTAGTCCCAGCTACTCGGGAGGCTGAGGCAGGAGAATGGCGTGAACCCGGGAGGCGGAGCTTGCAGTGAGCTGAGATCCGGCCACTGCACTCCAGCCTGGGCAACAGAATGAGACTCCATCTCAAAAACAAACAAACAAACAAACAAATGAAAAGATATTAGGTCCCTGAAGTCCAAAAGACACATATTAGGCTTATTTGGTATGTTAAAATTATACAGGAAGCATTGTCAAATACGAAATGGTGTTTAACTTTCTTTGGGTTATATTTATATACATGTGTTATTAAGGTGTGCCGAAATTACATGGCATTCCTAAAATCCTGACATGTCTTAGTATATGTCATCAGTAATATGTTTATTATGTTAAATTGTCATATGCCACAGAAATAACCAGATTTCCTTGACAATTGTATCTTTAATATGTCTTTGACTAGGATGTCTTAAAAATTTTATTATCCACAGTTATTGTTTTATTGGATTCTTCTCAAAAAGTGGCTTACAGTCAACTACAGTCCAAAATTTTCTCCTTGGAAAAGACTCCTGAAAGCAGGTTTCTGATGATGTTGGAGAGACTCTGCTGTTGGATTAGACAGAAAACTTCTAGGACTCTAATTAAAAGGCTTACGTGGTCATAAAGATTGCTAACCCAGTATGAAGCAGAACAAGAGTTAATTGCGTGGACTGAGCTAATAGAGAACTGAACTAATTCTTTTGTGGCTTTTTTGGTTTGAAACATTGCTGATTCTTTTTTGTTATTCAGTGTCCATTTTTTTCTCTTCAGCTATTTGTAGCCCTTAACAATTGAGTATACTCCTGTAAATAAAATTTGAAGCATATTTCTTGCTGTCTGCCTGGTTTCTCCAGAATTCAAAAACTATTTGCAAATATTCTTAACTTGTGGCAATGTAGTTATTTGCAGAAGTTCAATAAGAATCTGTTTTCTTTAATAACAGCACATAATTGGAGGTACTGGTCTTTTGACCAAGGGTTTAACTGGAATGACATTTTTAGATATGAGCAGACTGTTTTGAGGAATTGAGATTGACTTTATAGAGCTGATAAATGTCCCTTGGAAAGACTGGCCTCATACCTCTCTACATAGTTCCTTTGCAGGATTCCTGACCTGGGCTAAGTAAAGAATGTCACTTTCTGACAGGCCCAGGAACCTAAAGTTATTTTGAGACCTTGAGAGGAAAGGAATTCACCCAATTTGTACAGGTATCTGCAGGCACAGATACATTCTTGGCTGAGCTTGAGAGGCCTTTAAAAGTTGAATCTGAGATTCCTTTTGAAAAGTTCCAGCAAAGCCAACTTAAAAGAGCCTATATGGACAATAATTCTTGCTGTACTTTATGCAACTAATCTGGCCAAGTATAATAAAACTAAAACTTAATTTGCAAATAAATTGGTCTTACCATGATTTGTCTTTGGTAGAGATGGGGAACTGGCCAGAGAAAAATTATGTTTCAGAAGAAAACTGTAGTATACCTGTTATTACATTAACCTATGGTTCCTGGGTGGCAACCTGGAGCTGCAGCTGTGCTGCATTCAGTTATTAAAGGTAAAATTCACCAATGGAATTAAAAAAAATTTTTTTTTACTCTTTTTTTTTTTTCTTTTTAATAGAAAGGCATTGCAAGAACCAGTAGAATTTAAAGATGGATCCAATTCCCGGGGAGTTGGATCACTGGATGCATAAGGAAATCCAAACTAATAAGGAAAAAGTGAAATATTCATTCCCTTAGTTATTGTTATCTATAATAGCTAAAATTAAAGTAAGAGTGCTGGGTTGGGCCTTGAGGCTGGACCAAGCTCAGATGTAGGTCTGTCTGAGTTTAGGTCACTAGCCTCAAAGCCACCCACAGAAGAGGTACTTTCTGGTGCCTCTCAGACCTGTGGTTTCCAAGAAGGTAGTCAAGGCAGGGAAAGGCAAAACGAAGTAACTACTGAAGCCAAATGGTATGATGTGAAGGAAGTGTTCCCTTTTGTAGATTGGTATCATCAGCTTCTTGAGGCACCTTTCCTAAAGTGGATTGTGAGAATAACTAATTTGGAAGCAGTGTCTTTGGTTTTTTTTTTTTTTTTTTTGAGACGGAGTCTGGCTCTGTCACCCAGGCTGGAGTGCAGTGGCCGGATCTCTGCTCACCGCAAGCTCCTCCTCCCGGGTTTACGCCATTCTCCTGCCTCAGCCTCCCGAGTAGCTGGGACTACAGGCGCCCGCCACCTCGCCCGGCTAGTTTTTTGTACTTTTTAGTAGAGACGGGGTTTCACCGTGTTAGCCAGGATGATCTCGATCTCCTGACCTCGTGATCCGCCCGTCTCGGCCTCCCAAAGTGCTGGGATTACAGGCTTGAGCCACCGCGCCCGGCTGTGTCTTTGGTTTTAAATGCTGCAGAGTGGAAGAGCGTGTCTGGCTAATGTAGGGCCCACAGCTCACAACTGAACAGTCGTAGAAGGATATATAATTCAGACCCACAGGAGGTTATTCCTGAACGTGGTCTGGATAAAAGTCACTGCAAGATCTGTTTACCCCAGGTAAGTGGAACTGCCCAACTCCGCTTATCAATGCCACCTGGAGCACCTCAGATGAAGCAGCTGATATGCTTTGTATGCTAGCTATGGGGGCCTGGCTTTGAGATGACAGGAATTTTAATCTCACATTTTGCTTTTTGACCATTGTGTTGCTTAAAAGGTGTTCAGGATTAATGAGTGCCTACCCATCTCCATTTCTATCTGGCCTAGAATGTTTAACTGAAAGTCAGTCTTTTAATTCTGAGTCCCTTGGCCATAGAAATTCCATTGAGGGATAGGATGGACCCAGAGCAGGCAGCCACACCACCCCAGCAATGATATGGGACAAAATAAAAGCTTGGCCACTGATGCTGCCTCTGGCATATCTTGACCAAAAGGGGTCAAACTAAAAATAAAGTCCTAAGCCCGTCATTGACTGAACGGACCCATTTGTGGCCAAGGGGACCCCAGTTGCCAGGAGACAAATCTTACCTGGGGAAAAGTCTTGCCCCTTGCCCTGCTGAAGATATGAATATCCCAGAAGTGGGTTGGTTCTTAGCTCCTTCGAAATACTGTACAGGAGACCATTTCTCCAGATTCCCTGATACTTGAGGATTTTCCCTCTCCCGAAACAGAAGCTAGTTCATATATAAAATAATTAGGAAGTATGTTAACTAGTCTCTCTGAGTTTGCCTCTAACAGGTTCCAATTCCTTGTGCCTCTTTACTCTTTGAAACTGGGGAGCCAGCTCATGCTGAAGACCTGGCAGTCCCACCAGGCTCGAGACCAGCTGCAAGCACAGTGGGTCAGCTCCTCTGCGGTGCTGCTGACCACCCACTCATCTGTCAAGTTTGCCAGTGTTACCCATGGACTCACCATACTGGGGTAAAACCAGTCCCTCTGGGATCCCTGCAGAGGAAACAGTCATGGTCGTGTGAACCTTCCTGCGGCCTTAAGTTAGAATTCAAAGACCAGCCAAAGACCTGAAATAAGAAGCCATACAGAGAACACAGAGCTCTGAGGAGTCTTCTCTTGGATTTCCCAAGGGATCCACTCCATATTCTGTGGTATTTTTAAAATTTTTGTTACCTATGTTATTTTTTATTTTTATTTTTTGAGATGGAGTTTCACTCCCATTGCACAGGCTGGAGTGCGGTGGCGCGATCTCAACTAACTGCAACCTCCACCTCCCGGGTTCAAGCAATTCTCCTTCCTCAGTCTCCCAACTAGCTGGGATTACAGGCGTGTGCCACCACACCGGCTTTTTTTTTTTTTTTTTTTTTTAATTTTGAGATGTAGTCTTACTCTGTTGCCAGACTGGAGTGCAGTGGTGCGATTTTGGCTCATTACAACCTCTACCTCCTGGATTCAAGTGTTTCTCCTGCCTCAGCCTCCCGAGTAGCTGGGACTACCACAGGCACATGTCACCATGTCCAGCTAATTTTTGTATTTTTAGTAGAGATGGAGTTTCACTGTGTTGGCCAGGATGGTCTCCATCTCTTGACCTCGTGATCCACCTGCCTCAGCCTCCCAAAGTGCTAGGATTACAGGCGTGAGCCACCATATCCGGATGTTATCTATGTTATTAATCATCTTAGTATGGTTTGAAATATTGTTCTAAAACCAAGATAAAACGACCCATATTACCATGTTCCACCAAGCTGGATGCCAGCCAGGCACTTGTGAGTACTTCGGCTATAGGCATGATGTTTTCATTCTTCGTCATTATCCCACAATGCCCCTTCTCAGCGTGAAGCAGTCAGAAATATTGAGGACCAGATTCCCTGTGATTGGAGAAACTATAAATGGCCAGAGAGTCAGTTTTGAGCTCTGCAGGTCACGCGGTGGTGTCTGTCACAACTCAACTGTGCTGTTGTAGCCTGAAAGCCGCCATAGATAGCACATAAACACATGAGCCTGGCTATGTTCCAATAAAACTTTCATATACACTGAAATTTGAATTTCATATACTTTTCACGTGTTACCGAGTATTATTATTCCTTTGGAATTTTTTTTCCAGTCATTTAAAAATAACCATTCTTCTGAGCTTTCTGGCCATAAAAAATGGACAGTGAGCTGGATTGAGCCTTCACGTTGAGTCTGCTGACCCCTGGTTTAGATAAACTAAGTCTAGGGCTTGCTAGTCAAGCCCTCTGAGTTTGAACCCCATAATCCCACTTATTAGTGCTGGGGTCCTGGGCAAGTTATCTCTCAGGGTTTCACTTTCCTTATATGTAAAGTGGGAGTAATAGTAGATCCTATCTGATTTGCCTGGTTGGAGAATTAGAATAGATGTAGGTGTCAACCCAGTGTCTGGGGCATAGAAAGCAGCCAGCAAATGTAGCTGCTACTGTTGTTGGCTATTATGAAGGCTCAAGTAGACCCCTAAAGCTTTGGAGGAACCATTTGTGACGTGAAAGTTTGACAGTCTTTAGCTGTCTTCAGTCCACAGTTCAGTTAGATTTGTATGAGGCTGGAAGTTTGGTGGTGCTGCCTTACTTTTGTGCAGTTAAGATTAAGGTGTTAAGTAGAACATGGTATACCCACAGGATGGGTTACTGTGCAGCCATAAAAAAGGAGGTAGAGGTGTATATTTGTGTTCTGACATGTAAAGATGCCCCACATGTCTGTCTAAATATGTACAGGTATGTGTGTGTAATGCATGCACGTGTGGATATGTGTAATGTGTGCATATGTCCTTTGAAATCAGGGCTGCTCAACCTTGAGTTGACATTTGGATCTAGAGTAGGCAGAAAAATGCTCTCCCCTCCCCAGTCATGTCCATTTCTGAATCTCCAGAACCTGTGAATGTGTTAGATTACATAGCAAAGGGGAATTAAGGTTGGAATGAAACCTTAATGATGGAATGAAAGTTGCTAATCAGCATAAAGGGAGATTAGCCTGGATTATCCACGTAGGCCCGGTGTAATCACAGAGGTCCTTCACAGTTGCCCAGGAAGTCAGTGAAGATGCAACCATGGAAGAAAGGGACAGCATAAATGCTGCTGGCTTTGACAATTGCAGGAAGAGGTCAAGGAACGTGGACAGCCCCAAGAAACTGGAAAAGGCGAGGAGGCAGACGCTCTCCTCAAGTGTCCAGGAAGGCATTTAGTCCTGCTGCCACCTTGATTGTAGTGCAGGCAGATCTGGTTCGAACTTCTGATCTCTGGAACTGTGAGATAATCCATTTGTATTCTTCAAGCCATTAAGTTTGTGGTGATTTGTTACAGCAACAACAGGAAACGAATCCCTTTGGAATGGGACTTGCTGTCCTATGCCTGACCCCCCATCATATTTTGGAAGCACATTAATTTCCCAAGCCCACTGGTGGAGAGGAATCTGCCTTGGGAGAAATCTTGTCCTGAGTCTCACTTGTATCTGATTCAAATAAGACTCTGGACTCTTGACGTGAAGCTGGAACAAATGAAGACATTAAACCTGTCGAGATGGAATGAATGTACTCTGTGTGTGAGAGGACATGAATTTGGGGGGCTGGGGCAGAATGCTATGGTTTGACTGTGTTCCCCAAAGTTCATATGTTGGCAACTTCATTCCCCATCCAACAGTGTTGAGGCTGGGGATTTTTAAGACGGGGTGGGTCACGGGGCCCTGCCCTCATGAAAGGGTTAGTCATCGCAGGAGGGGTTCCTGATGAAAAGAATGAGTACAGGCCCTTTCCCCACTCTTCCTCTCCTGCAGGCAAGCATGCCTCTTGCCCTTCCACCTTCCACCATGGGATGACGCAGCAACAAGGCCCTCACTAGATGTGGGCCCCTTGACCTTGGACTTCCAGCCTTGAGAACTGTAAGAAATAAATCTCTGTTCTTTAGAAATTACCCAGTCTCATATATTCTGTTACAGCAGCACAGAACAAAGTGAGACAGAGGGTATAGGGCAGGAAACTCCTCACCCAATTCAGTGAAACCGTAAATTGGTAAAAAAAAAAAAAAAAAAAAAAAAGGACTTGAAAAGCCTGGCAGTAGCTATTCATAATGTGCAAACTCTGCACTAGCAATTCCTGTAAACATGCACATATACTTGTATTTGCTATAACACTGTTTAATATAAAAACATAGGCTGGGCACAGTGGCTCACACCTGTAATCCCAGCACTTTGGGAGGCCGAGGTGGGCAGATTGCTTCAGCTCAGTTCAAGACCAGCCTGGGCAACTTAAGCCCAGGAGGCTGAGGCTGCAGTGAGCTGTAATCATGTCACTGTACGCCAGCCTGGGCAACAGAGTGAGCCCCTGTTTCAAAAGAAAAAATAAATAAATAAATAAAAAGGCAGAAATCTAAATGACTATCAGTAGGGAACAGATTAAACAGAGGAGAATTTCCCCTCTATTAAGATTAAATAGATTAAATAGAGGGGAATTTCCATGCAAAGGAGTACAACAAACAATTATAAATAACAATGCAGATCTACATATGCTGACATGAAAAGAGCAAGTTACAAAACATGTATAAATTATTCACTGTTTATTAAAATTACATAAACATTTATATTTACAAACAAGTAGCAGAGACTCCTTCATTCAATAGAAATATGCTGAACTACAAGATATAGCTGTTCAGTGTGTATGTACATTTGTTCAACAGAAATCTGTTGAACCAAAAAAAAACAAAAAAGGAAGAGGAGGAGATAAGCCCATGTACTCCTCAGTTTACTTATGACCTCATTTACTGCACAAATGCAGATACTCACTACAAAAATGGCAAATATATATTTGCTACTGTTCAAAGCAAGGGCCCCTCTAAAAAGGCCTTCACTAGCTACTGGGAAGGCTACATTTGAGGCTACAACGAGCTATGAACCTGCCACTGCACTCCAGCTTGCATAACAGAAGGAGACCTTATTTACAAAAAAAAAAAAAAAGTAAATAAACAAGACTTTAATTACATTCGACCCTAAGCACATACAGTAAAAACTCAGTGGATGCAGGTCTCAGGTGAGGTCAGTAAGCATTATGCTCAGCATTTGATGTCCAAATCACAAACGGATCATGAAATAAACTTAGATATAGAAATAACTAAGATTTGGCTGGGCGCGGTGGCTCACACCTGTAATACCAGCACTTTGGGAGGCCGAGGCGAGCGGATCACGAGGTCAGGAGTTCAAGACCAGCCTGAACAACATGGTGAAACTCCGTTTCTACTAAAAAACACAAAAATTAGCCAGGCATGGTGGCACGCGCCTGTAATCCCAGCTACTCAGGAGGCTGAGGCAGAAGAATTGCTTGAACCTGGGAGGCAGAGGTTACAGTGAGCAGAGATCACGCCATTACACTCCAGCCTGGGCAACAGAGTGAGACTCCATCTAAAAAAAGAAGAAGAAGAAGAAAAAATAACTAAGACAGGCTAATGGGAATTTTTCAAAGACTTTTTGGGTCATCTCTAGTTTTGTTGTTTATTTTCAATCAAACAAACTTTTAAAGATACCTGTTATTGGCCAGGCGCGGTGGCTCAAGCCTGTAATCCCAGCACTTTGGGAGGCCGAGACGGGCGGATCAAGAGGTCAGGAGATCGAGACCATTCTGTCTAACACAGTGAAACCCCATCTCTACTAAAAATCAAAAAAAAAAAAAAATTAGCCGAGCATGGTGGTGTGTGCCTGTAATCCCAGCTACTTGGGAGGCTGAGGCAGGAGAATCGCTTGAACCTGGGAGGCGTAGGTGACAGTGAGCTGAGATGGCACCATTGCATTCCAGCCTCGGTGACAGAGTGAGACTCTGTCTCAAAAATAAAATAAGATAAGATAAAATAAAATAAAATAATAAAGGACCCTCTGAAACTTAAAAAAAATGTTATACTTGCCACAAAGCAGTTTAAAAGTCATAAGAGAGTTCAAGAACTCTAAAGGGATGGTACTGGGAAAAAATTATTCCCATGCATAACATTGAAAAGTAAAAGGATACTTATCAGGGGGAAATGATTCAATAGAAATATTTTGGCAATGGTGTGGGAAAAATAGGTCTAATAGTTCTATACTCTGAATTATTTCCCCAAATGATGGCATTTTACCCACATATTTACAACTTCTCTAAGACATGGTAATAACATTTATTTTTTACTTTAAACAATAACAAAACCCTTCTCAATCTTAATCTTGATAATATTATTTGAATTTCAGTGACTAAGACGAACAGTTACAGTTTACCCTAAATTGAATTGAGGTTTATCGTTTTCCTGCACATGTAAGCTTATCCACACGGCGTTTTGTTCAGTGGGTTGGCTTTTTCCCCTCTGGCACGTGAAATGGAATCTATTTGCTATCCCTGCTCTAACCATGTGGACTGTCTCAAAGCTCCAGCAAAGATTCCTGCTCATGGCAAAGTCTGAAGGAAACTGCTCCTCCACCACGGACCACCTCGGTGGCCTCTCAGAAATTCCAAGTGCCTCATTCCCCAGCCTGCTCCAGTCACTCATGGTACCTGCTTGGACCTGGAGGCAGCTGAGTTTGAGATATCAAATGTATTTAAATAGG
The DNA here is from genome assembly GCF_047675955.1 of Chlorocebus sabaeus. Taxonomy (NCBI): domain Eukaryota; kingdom Metazoa; phylum Chordata; class Mammalia; order Primates; family Cercopithecidae; genus Chlorocebus; species Chlorocebus sabaeus. The sequence goes on from NC_132908.1 coordinate 23,016,758, forward strand.
CAAAAGTATGTGAGAAAATTTTGTAAAATACTGTGATGCAGACAGTACATCCACATAGAGCTACTGCTTAAAGGGAAGGGAGCTCAGGAGGAGTCCAGTTTATTGCTCTGGTGAGGCAGCCAGGGGCTAGGAGGAGCTAAAAAGCCACACAGAATATCTAAAGCAAAAGTGCCCAAGGCCCTCCACATCTCGGCTCTGACTCAGTGCTGTGACTGATGGCTGCTGGGGAGGCGCACAGCGTCTGAAGACAGGTTGTGCAGGCTCCCTTCCAAACTAGGTCAGCACATTTGGACTTTGACAAGCTCATCCACATAAAAAACAGGTGGTAAATGATCATTAAGTTCTCAGTCCAATTTACAAGGACTCATTTAGCTCACAGATTATCTAAGAGACGGCCCTGGCAGGGGCCTATTGAGTTTTCTGAGCCACTCAGAAAATTAGCGAAAAAAGATCTAGGAGGTAACGGTGGTTCTTAACCAGAGCTACACGACAATCGTGGGGCCTCTGAAAATAATACAGGTGAAGGCACTGACATGAAATGGCCAGAAAACAGGACTCGATAGAAGCAGAATCTATAGAGGCAGAAAGTAGATGAGTGGTTGGCCACGAAGCTGGGAGATTAGGAACAGGGATTAACTTTAGAAGGGGCAAGAGGACTCTTATTTGAGGTGATGAAAATGTTCTGCAGTTGGAGAGTGGTGCTGGTTATATAACTCTGTACATTTACTAAGAATCATTTTGTACACTTAAAATGGGAACATTTTCGAAATAGGTCAGACGCAGAAAGATGTATACCCCATGTTCTCATTCATATGTGGGAGCTAAAAACAACAAAGCTCCTAGCAGTGCAGCAGAATTGTGGTTATTGGAGGCTGAGAAGGGTGGGGTGGAGGAGAAGATGGGGAAAGTCACAGCTAGATGGGAGGCATAAGTTCTCATGTTCTGTAGCACTGTAGGATGCATAGGGTTAGCAAAAATTTAGTGTATATTTTCAAAAACTAGAAGAGGATTTTCATTGTCCACAACACAAATAAATGATAAACGTTCAGGTGATAGACATGATAATTATCCTGATTTGATCATTACGCATTGTGAACATGTATCAAAATATCACTCTGTATCCCATAAATATGTACAAGTATTACCTGCCAAGGAAAAATAAAAGGGGAAAATGGGTGAATTTTACGACCTATAAAATATACCTCATAAAGTTGTCCAAAAAGCCCAATAATACGGATGCCTGGACCCCAACTCAGAACAAACGAATCAGAACCTCTGAGGGTGGGGCCTCGCATATTTTTTCTTTAAAGTTCCTCAGGAGATTCCCAAGCGCAGCAAGCATTGAGAACCACTGCAAGGAGAAGGCTCAGGTAGCAACAGCTGGCAGGGGGCGGAGTGAGCAGCGGGACAGACTGGAAGGGTAGTGGCCTTAATGCACTGCAGCACGGCAGCACCATAGTCTCCGGGGTCCTTGTGCCCTAGGCCATAAATGCCGTGATTCTAGGGCTGCCCGGAAGGAGCTCTGATGTGCGTGATTTACAATTGGCTTTATTCTCTTGCCCTCAGGCAGAATAAACTCAGTGACCAGAAACAGGGTGATAAGAAATGACTCTACAGGCTGGGCGCAGTGGCTCACGCCTGTAATCCTAGGACTTTGGGAGGCTGAGGCAGGCTGCCTGAGTTCAGGAGTTGCAGACCAGCCTAGGCAACATAGTGAAACTCTATCTCTACTAAAAATACAAAAATTAGCCAGGCATGGTGGCACATACCTGTAATCCCAGCTACTCAGGAGGCTGAAGCAGGAGAATTGCTAGAACCTGGGAGGTGGAGATTGCAGTGAGCCGAGTTTGCACCACTGCACTCCAGCCTGGGTGACAGAGCAAGACTCCATCTCAAAAAAAAAAAGAAAAAAAAAAAAAAAAAGAAATGGCTCTGAAGTCAAATCAGACTCTGAATTGCAGGCCTGGATGTTCACAGGTGCACCTTACTAAGCAACATTTGCTCCACTGTGAAATGGGAATAATCACAGCCATAAAATAACAATATCGTCACCAGAGTGGTTGTTTAGGGACACCATCTTATGTACTTCATTTAACGTGTTTGGTGGCACCTAGTGAGGGTTCATGGTGTGTTAACTGTTCTGAGAATTACAACAAATAATAACAACCTTCGGATAAATCCCAAGTCTTATGTAAAAATGACCTTTCCAAACTTATCAAGCTGTTCTAGCTTGTCTCTGGAAGAAGTGACAGTCAAGCCTGGACCACACAAAGACAAAAAGCGAGTCAGACTTAGGGCAGGAGCAGGGCAGGACGTTCAATGAAAACACAGGACTGGTTGTGATAACACCGTGTGGGGCGGCACCAAAGAGAATCACAGGCAAACAATAAACAGAAACTCAGGCACAGAATATGTGGAGAGTTAGCAAACCCTGCATCAGAAGCTAACGTCTTAAGCTGCTGGGCTTCCCACCACTGCTAAGGAGGCTACAGAAACACCTGCACCAGCGGATCTCAGCTGAGCATTCACAGATGAGCAAAAGCAAGTCCCCAGGTGTAAACCACATATGCTAGGATGGACTTCATCCAAGGTATTGAGGATCTCAGATCTTGGTTAATGTGGCCATTATTTATGGAGCTCCCGCTAAATGTCAAGAAATGGGAAGGAATAAAAAGGAGGGACAAATGACACATAGTTCCTACCTTTGGGAGCTCATGGGAAAGACAGCGATGTCAACAATCATCCTTGAGGAGAGCACTATGGGGGCACAGACAGAAGAGTGATGAACTGTGCAGCCAGGACAGCGGGGAAACAGTCCAAGTGGACCTCAGATAAGTCAGGACAACCAAAGAGCATGGGGAGAAGGGGTTTGGAGAGGAGTGTGTACTCAGTAGGGCATAGAATGGGGCGGGGGGCGGGTGGGGATGTGGCTGCAAAGAAAGACTTTGCCTGCCATGGAACTAGGGAGCAACAGAGAACCACTGATGGTTTTTCTTTTTTCTTTTTGAGACAGAGTCTTGCTCTCTGCTCTAGGCTGGAGTGCAGTGGTGTGATCTCAGCTCACTGCAACCTCTGCCTCCTGGGTTCAAGCGATTCTCCTGCTTCAGCCTCCTGATAGCTGGGATTACAGGTGCCCACCATCATGCCCAGCTAATTTTTTTGTATTTTTAGTAGAGACGGAGTTTCACTATGTTGGCCAGGTTGGTCTCAAACTCCTGACCTCAGGTGATCTGCCCGCCTCTGCCTCCCAAAGTGCTGGGATTACAGGCGTGAGCCGCCGCGCCTGGCTTGATGGTTTTTCAATACTTGAATGGCATCAGGCCTCCAGTCACTCCCACACCATCTGCCTACCCTCTAGTTGATTGCAATATATGAAAATCGGCTTTGTGTTGGGCACCAACTTGGTGCCTTGCAATCTACTAGGACCTTTATATACTGTGGCTGATGAATCCATCCATTAATGGAGTGATTGCTTGGGAGGTAAAACTCACTACCCTGCTGAGATCTGAAACACATGTGGAAAAAAGCCAGCTACATGGAGCGTACACATAGGATACTCTGTGTGTGACCTTCAATAACATGTAAAACTCAACCATGGGGACAGAGACAAGAACAAGGCTTGCTGGGGCAGAACGGTGAAGGTGAATCTCAAAGGGGACAAGGAACTTTTTGGATGATGGAAAGGTTCCCTATCTTCCTTAGGGTAGTGCTTATGTGCAGGTGTAGACATTTGCCAAAACCCACTGATTTGTACTCTTAAGATGGGTGTGCTCCACGGTGTAAATTTTTACCTCCGTTTAACAAAGTAATTGTGGCATGAAAATCACAAGATGCAGAACACATATGGACTGTATGGTGCCACTTAGAAAAAATGAAAGGTAATGTTTTTCTTAACACATACGCTCACACTCACACTCAGGGAAAAGCATCTGGGGTTCCCCGTACTGAGCAGCTGTCCTGGTGGCTGGGTGGCAAGTGCTGCATGTGGCACAGGGGAAAGTCACTAATGCAGAGGGAGAGGGCGCCAATCCTGAGGGTGGGAAAGTATGGGGATGAGCAGAGGCCCATGGGCACCAGTCTGGCCCTAGTGACGCCCCAGGTCTGTGCATTGCCAGGCAGCGTCCTGCCCTTTGTGAGCCTCTGAGCAGGCGCTGCCTAGCAACGCCTCATTGTGAATGTCTGTTTTAAAGACAGGGCCTCTGCCAGGCACGGTGGCTCACGCATGAAATCCCAGCACTTTGGGAGGCTGAGGAGGGTGGATCACAAGGTCAGGAGTTCAAGACCAGCCTGGCCAACATAGTGAAACACCGTCTCTACTGAAACTACAAAAATTAGCTGGGCATGGTGGTGTGTGCCTATAGTTCCAGCTACTCGGGAGGTGAGGCAGGAGACTCGCTTGAACCCGGGAGGCAGAAGTTGCAGTTAGCCAAGATCGTGCCACTGCCCTCCAGCTTGGGCAACAGAGTGTGAGACTTCTTCTCAAAAAAAAGAAAAGAAATTAAAAAAAAGACAAGGCCTCCCTGACTTGCCCAGACTGGATGCGAATCCCAGTGCACTGGATGCTTTTCACGAAGGAGAGCAGGTCAGTTCTAAGACCCATCAATGTCTTCCTGGTTTGGGGGTCCTGGCTCTGGCTTAGGCCGTTCCATGGGGCAAGTGGGCAAAAATGTGACTTCCTTCATCAGCCACATCTCAAATGTGCTGATACAGGGAACAGATAAGGGGGAACAGTTCCCTAATTGTGAAATCAAGGACACTGATGTATGTGTGGTCTTCATAGAACCACTGAATGAGACACTTCAACATAGTCAAACTGCACCTATGGCTAAGCCTAGAACTGCAGATCCAATTACTGAACTAGAAACTGAGGTATCTCAACTGAAAGGAAACAACAACAGTCTTGAGGCAGAAATAAAATATCAAAAGATAACTGAAGAGCAGTTGCACAGTAAGATGCAACTGCTTCGTTCTTTACAAGACCAGAAACAGGAAATGGATGATTTTAAATGCCAGCAAGAGCAAATGAGTATCACACACACCCAGGGCTTTTCAGCCAAAGATGAAGAAATGAAGAATTTGCAAAATACAAAGCAACAAATCAAAACCCACCTGCGTGGAAAACGAGATGACATTGAAAGAGACCATGATGCTTTTCAAACGACAGAAGCTGAGTGTCTTCATACAGAAAACAGAACTGAAAAGCCTGATTCATCTAAATTGGAAACTGAAAGATTAGTGAAAAGAACCAAAGAACAAGAACTGGAGATTAAAGTTTTACATGACAAGAATACGACTTTAACTAAACAGATGGTTCAGCCGTCCATCAATGAGGTGGGCAAACTCACTCACATCACCTGGCAGGAAGATGTGGAGGTGCCCGGCCTTCAGGCTAGAACGGCTTCAGCCTCTTACACCCAAGGTGTTGCTCACCTTCAGCAGCAACTGCAAGCACCTGCTTTGGCAACAGAAGAACTATCCGCTGTTTGGAGACAGGTGGCCAGGGAAAACAGCTATCTAGAAAGAGAGTATCACCACGGAATGGATGTAACTGCTGACAACGAAGGAGGCCTGTGTGAGCTGCAAGAGGAAAATAAAAAATCACCCACTAGTAGTGGTCAGGAGAGGCTTATAGACAATGTTCTGAAGTCATCACATCTCAATCAAGAAAAAGATACTGAAATAGATGCATTGAGTCAGAAATGTCAGCCTTTAGCAACAATCCTGCAAACATCCAGCACTGGTCATGACATTGGAACTTTTACTAACAATCAGTATGAGGAGCTTCCACAAGAACCCGGTATCTTAAAACAGCCAGTGAAGAAAGTGGAAGCATGGAAAGAGCAGCTGGTGACCACAGTGCAAAATATGCAGCAGGGGGCAGCACAACCCCAAGAAGAACTTTGCCAACTTCAGGCAAAGCTTTCAATCGACAGTGATGACAATTCTCAGTGTCAGATGAACCACAGCGATCTGATCCAAAAATACGAAGGGAGTGAAACTCAACTCAAAAACCTGGGGCAGGAGTCAGCACACACGCAGCACAGCATCAGGCAGCTCTGTGATGGCGAGGACAGTTCCTTCCCACAGCTGGATATTCTACCCCAGCTCCCCACAGAAGCAATTTCTTCACACGCTGCAGAATCTCTTCATGCAAGTGAGTCTGCTCTATCGAGTGAGTCTTCTAAATTGCTGCAGCAAGAGATCCAGAAGCTGAGAAAATCACTGCAGGAAAAAGATGCAACCATTAGATTCCTCCAAGGAGACAATCAGAGACTGTCTGATTCCATTGCTGCCACCTCAGAACAAGAAAGAAAAGAATACGAGCAAATGCATTCAGAAATTCAGCAGCTGAGGGAGAAACAAAATGTCTTGGACAGGTTACTTTGGGGAAAAAACCTTTTCATCAGAACCAAAAATAGTCTGATACAGTCGTTGAGAGAAAATCTCACTGAAAAAACGAATAAAAATGAACTTTTGAAGCAGGCAGTGAGAAATCTGAGGAAGAGAATATCAGTTCTAGAAATGGATACGGGTAAACTAAAACAGGACAATGAAAAAATTGCAGAAACGTCCAGGGAAAAGAAAATAGAATATCAGGAGCAACAAATCAAAGAACTTGAAAAACAAAATGTGGTCCTACAGGAAAGGATGGATAATTTCCAAAGGAAATGCATACAGTTAGTCAGCAGCACAGAAGGAAAAGTGGACAAACTCCTAATGAGAAACCTCTTCATTAGTTATCTCCACACACCAAAACACGAACAATGTGAAGTGTTACAAGCCATGGGAAGCCTCCTGGGTATCCCAAGGGAGGAAGTGGAGCCAATGTTTCAGGAAGAGCATGGCATTACTACCAGCTGGACAACAGGGTGGCTTGAAGGAGGATCAAAAAGGGTCCCCAAAACACCACGGGGGCTGAATCAGCAATCTGCCCTTGACGGTTCTTTTTCAGAACTTTTTGTTAAATTTCTTAAAACAGAATCTCTTCCATCTACTCTTCCAACAAGTCTTCCTCCTCATAATTCTCCAGGAAAGATACAACTTACTAAAAATGTACATCAAAGTTTAGGAACCACCCCAGCATCCGTACCCAGAGAAGCAGATGCCAGTCCCTGCTCCTCTGCCGTCTATTAGGAGCCTGGTTGGACATGCTGGGGCATCATCTGTCAAATGCTGCTGCAGAGGCTTTGCCCACATCTGCACCTCCGCTGATGTCACCTGACCAGAGTGCAGGAGCTGGGCTGAAAGGCTGTCAAAACAACAGATGATTCTCAGAGACTATGAAAGATCAAGACATGCTGTGTATCTACTTTATCACTAATGGCCTTTTGGAAACAGTTATTTTATTTTCAGTCATACTTTCTTTAAATTTAATAAAACTATTCCCAGGAACATTTTTCAGAGTCTCTGAAGGCCTGGCCGGGCACGGTGGCTCACACCTGTAATCCCAGCACTTTGGGAGACTGAGACGGGTGGATCACCGGAGGTCAGGAGTTCAAGACCAGCCTGGCCAACATGGTGAAACCCCGTCTTTACTAAAAATACAAAAATTAGCTGTATGGTGGTATATGCCTGTAATCCCAGGTACTCAGGAAAGTCGAGGCAGGAGAATTGCTTGAACCTGGGAGGCAGAGGTTGCAGTGAGCCGAGATCATGCCACTGCACTCCAGCCTGGGCGACAGAGCGAGACTCCATCTCAAAAGAAAAAAAAAAAAGAGTCTCTCTGAAGAACTGTAAAGGTATTCGCACAAGTTCACACTATGGTTGCTTCTTGTGAGGCTAGGTGTTGGCCAGACTGAGGTTGTGTTTGAGGGATAGTTGAAATCGTTTTATAATGCTTTCAGATTTTTATAAGGAGCAGGTATTTTTGTTTCCCTTGGGTAATTAAAATATTTACGTGTGTTAAGGATCAAATATTGTAAAATATACGAGTATATAGTTGGTATGTAAGAAAATAGATGAACAGCAGAAAAGTATAAGTTGCATAAAAATTAAAAAATTTAAAGTTCAGCATACAGTGACTGACACTTGTAATTCCAGCACTTTGGGAGGCTGAGGAGGGTGGATAGCTTGAGCTCAGGATTTCAAGAACAGTCTGCACAACATGGAGAAACGCTGTCTCTAAAACAAATAGAAAAATAGCTGTGTGTGCTGGTGGGCGCCTGTAGTACCAGCTACTCAGGAGGCTGAGGTAGGAGGGTCAAATGAGCCTCGGAGGTCTGGGTTGCCATAAGCCGTGATCTCAACACTGCAATCCAGCCTGGGCAACCACGGTGACAGCTTGACTCAAGAAACAAAGAAAAAAAAAGTAAAAGTTCTGTTTTTTGGCTATGTCCTACTCTTTTCCATTTCCCAGAAAACTATTATTAATCTGTTTTTCCAGATCTTTGAAAAATACGTGCATGTCTGTATTAATGATCGCATATTATTCTCTGATATGCTTTCTAAAAAAAAATCACTATACTTTGTAGATCTCTCAAAATGTGAATGACTCCATTTTATTCCTTTTAAAAGTACAAGTTTGTCCTATAGATATTCTCCAATTTATTTCAACAGTTCCTATAGTTTGTGCCCCAAATGCTATCAAATGTCCATGGTCAGCTCCCTTGAGATCAATTTCCTTAAGGGCTCCTCCAAATCTTTATCACTTTCCTCAGGCATGATCATGCCATCTACCCTCTCGAAGACATTAAAGACCAGCAGTCAAGACCCGCATGCCCCCTGCCTATATCCCACCATCCTCTCTTCATTCATCTCTACTCCTTGCCTTTGTTTCAGAGGAAAGGGATCCAGCTTTGCAGTTGAAGGCTAACAGTCCCCTGGGCATTATCCATTCAGACTTCTTCAAAGACCTCATTCTACTGATCTCCCAATCTGCTTTGTCTTTCATCTGTCTCTGTCCCTAACCACACAAGTAGGCCCATTTTTCCTGGTACATCACATTCTCCTTTCTGCTTCTCCAGCAATCAACCACTTTATCTGTCTACCTTTCACAGCCAAGCCTCTGAAAAAATTCATCACTCCTATCATGATCTCGTTGTTCATGGACTTGTTTTTGAAAGCTCTACAAAATCTTGTCTCACTCATGCCCCAGCTATTTTCTGTTAAATCCAATGCATACTCTTTATTCACTTAACCTTTCCGTAGTGCCTGATAAATAGGAAACACCACATCTTCATTCTTTACATTTTCTCTTCATTTTTCACTTTTGATGATACCACTCTCCCCAGATTCCCCTCCTAATGTTAGAACTTTCTTTCTTAGTCTCTTTGTGGCTTCTTGTTCTGACACTTTTTTTTATTTTTTATTTTTTTTAAGAAACGGAGTTTTGCTGTTATTGCCCAGGCTGGAATGCAGTGGTGCAATCTTGGCTCACTGCAACCTCCGCCTCCCCGGTTCAAGCGATTCTCCTGCCTCAATCTCCTGGGTAGCTGGGACTACAGGCGTCCACCACCATGCCTGGCTAATTTTTTGTATTTTTAATAGAGATGGGGTTTCACCATGTTGGCCAGGCTGGTCTTGAACTCCTGACCTCTGGACCTCAGGTGATCTACCTACCTCGGCCTCCCAAAGTATTGGGATTACAGGCGTGAGCCACCGTGCCTGGCTGTTCTGACACTTCTTAAATGTGAATATTCTCCAAGGTACCATCATCAGCTAACAGGATCTTCCTACTCTGCCTGCAGTCTCAGAATAAACTTATCCACTCCCATGATTCAACTAGTATGCCAATGACTTCTGTATGTCTATGTCTAACCTCATCCTTCTCCTGATTCCACACTGGTTTATCTAATTGTCTGCTGCATACTTCTATCAGGATGTCCATGGGCTTCTCAAAATCAACATGTCTAAAAAGAAACTCAATATATTACATTACATCCTTATCACACAAGGATGAGCCCTCAGAATCATGATTGATCTCTCTCTCACACCCACTGCATATCCAATGAACCAACAGATATTTTCTAATTTCTTTCCTTTTTTCTCCTGTTCCCATGGCAGTGGCGCATTCCTTCCTGTCCAGCTGCTCCCTGCTGATCTTGCTGGTTCCGCCATTGGCCCCACCTTGAGTCTGTTCTTCACACTGCTGTGAGGGTCCACTTCCTAGGATGAAAATCTGATAATGCTACTTCCCTGCTTAAAATTATGTTAAGTTCCCACTGCCTGGAGTCCAACTTTAACAGGTTATTTGAGGCCTTGCCTTTTTATCCTTACTCTTTACTAGTGACCCACAGACTGGTCTCCCCTCAGCCACATCTGACAGGTTCTTTCTTTTTTTCTCACTTTTTTTTTTTTGAGACAGATTCTCTATCACCCAACCAGGCAAGTGGCATGATCTTGGCTCACTGCAACCTCTACTTCCTAGGTTTAAGTGATTCTCGTGCCTTAGCCTTCCAAGTAGATGGGACTACAGGCATACGCCACTATGCCTGACTGATTTTTCTATTTTTAGTAGAGAAAAGGTTTCACCATGTTGCCCAGACTGGTTTTGAACTCCTGGCCTCAAGTGAACCGCCCGCCTCAGCCTCCCAGGTGCTGGAGGATTACAGGCGTGCCACCATGCCAGGCCTGCAAATTTACTGACAGGTTCTTAATAGATATTTGTTGACTGGAATTGGTAATTGAATAATGAAATTCATAACTAAACAATTCCGTAACAATTAAATAAACAAATGACACACACAGAAAACTCATATAAAGAAATACAAATATGAGGACACATTCATTTCCACCTTAATGAAAAAAATTTAAATAGCTAGCAAATTTTTAAAACATATGTAAGCAACTAAGGTGGTGGCAAAAGGCGATACTCATCATGTCACGTATAATGACATGCATTATAGTGCAGCATCACTTTCTGGAGAATAAATTAAATGAGAGCATTATCATCTCAGGAAATTTGGAATTACTGTCAAAAATAAATATTAATTTCCTATAAATGTAGGAATTCTAAACTCTACAGAATTCATTGGAAAAAAATAATTTAGGATAGAACAGATATTATTGTAACAATGGTGACTACCACATCAAAGAGAAGCAACAGCTAGATGATCAAAGGGATAAATCCAGCTCAAACCAGCAAAGCCAGCTGGATGACAATTATGAGTGCAGGTGAGAAACAACGAGCACCTGATGAAGGTAACAGGAAGGACAGCCACTGAGAAGGAGAGACCAAGTCAAAAGATAACCAAGGAGGTGGCACTGCCAGATCACAGTGATAGCCAGGGTACAGAAGACAGAGAAGAGGCCGGGCACAGTGGTTCATACTTATAATCCCAGCACTTTGGGAGGCTGAGGTGGGCAGATCATGAGGTCAACAGATCTAAACCATCCGGGCCAACACGGTGAAACCCTGTCTCTACTGAAAATACAAAAATTAGCTGGGTGTGGTGGTGTGCACCTGTAATCCCAGCTACTTGGGAGGCTGAGGCAGGAGAATTGCTTGAACCTAGGAGGTGGAGGTTGCAGTGAGCCAAGATCGCGCCACAGAACTCCAGCCTAGTGACAGAGCAAGACTCTGTCTCAAAAAAAAAAAAAAAAAAAAAAAAAAAAAAAAAAAAAAAAAAAAAAAGAGGAGAAACAGGGGGATTGCCAAGTGAATGGTGAGTAGCATGAGGGCATTCAATACCCTAGGGCAGGGGTCAGCATACCTCTTATTAAGGGCCAGAGAGTAAATACTATAGGACCTGTGAGCTGTATAGATCACTATTCCAACTATGCAACCCTGTTGCTGTAGTGTGTGGCTGTGTTCCAATAAACCTTTTGTATAAAACATGTGATGGGCTAGATTTACCCTGCAGGCCAAAGTTTGGTGACTTATGGACTAGAGGACAGAGGGAAGTGAAGACAATTTGAGGATGAAGTTCATGGGTTCAATTTCATTTTATTTTGAATATTTTTTATAATAAAATGAAAGAATAGAGATGAAATCTCCCTATGTTGCTCAGGCTGGTTTTGAACTCCTGGGCTCAAGGGATTGTCCCGCCAGTGAGTTCAAGTTTAGCAGGCCATGTCAGCAGAGACATTCAAGATGGAGATGGCAGCATCACTCTAGGGATGAAGAGATGCCAGCACTGAAAGCATAGAACACAGTCATCAATCATGAGGTGACAGTTATGGAGCTGAGATGACCCAGGGAAAAGCTCTGAAAAGAGAGGAGACTAAGGACAGCTCTCTGTCCCAATATAAGGATGGATACCCAATGTTACTTCAGATCACTATGGCCCTGGAAAGGTAGAAACATTACAGTCTAACCTTTTTAAACTCCTACTGTTTCTATCTATCTATCTATCTATCTATCTATCTATCTATCTATCTATCTATCTATTGAGAGAGGTGGGGTCTCACTATATTGACCAGGTTAGTCTCAAACTCCTGGCCTCAAGCAATCCTCCCATCTTGGCCTCCCAAAGTGCTAGGACTATAGGCATGAGCCACAGCGCCTGGCCACTAACCTACTTTTAACGAGGGCTCCTGTTTTTAAAGTGGGGCTTTCATTCCCTTTTCCAAGATAAAAACATTGAAAGTTTCAAATTTGTAGGTGAAGAAGGAAATTTCCCACTGGCCAGAAAATGAGGCAGGTCTGAAATAAAGTGACTATCAAGTTGTCTAGGTTTTGTTTGTTTGTATTTTGTTTTTTATGAGACGGACTTTCGCTCGTTGCCCAGGCTGGAGTGCAATGGCATGATCTGGGCTCACCGCAACTTCTGCCTCCCGGGTTCAAGAGATTCCCTGCCTCAGCCTCCCGAGTAGCTGGGATTACAAGCATAAGCCACCATGCCCTGCTAATTTTTTGTATTTTTAGTAGAGACGGGGTTTCTCCATGTTGGTCAGGCTGGTCTCGAACTCCCGATCTCAGGTAATCCACCTGTCTTAGCCTGTCTAGGTTTTCTTATTATGAAATATTTTATATGCAAAAACCATATAGCATATATATGGGGTGTAATGAATAATTACAAAACATATGAATCTATCCACATCTCAAGAAGTAATTCATTACCAACAACGCTGACAGCTTTTCATACCATCGGTATTAATCTCCAAACCACAAGTAAAGCAGGCAGCCCGCAACCAGATAAAACCTGCAGATATGTTTTATTTGGCTAATACAACATATCTGCAGTGAGTTTCTTTTTTCTTTTTGGTTGCCAATATTTAAATATCAAGAAATCACATGGAAATCAGCATTCTGGAGTATCATCAAAAATGGAAGATGCGGCTTCACTACTCCTACATTCACCGTGGCAACAAGTGGCTAGAACTGAAGGGCAGCTCTCCCCTTTGAATGAACATGTACTCACCAGTTCACTGCAGTCCCCCCCATTCCCTAATGTCCTATACCCACCTCCCACTTATTTATTTTACTGGCCTTGCACTTGAGTTTGTGACCCCTGCTTATACAATGTAACTGTGGTTTCCAGCCTTTTGGAATATGGAAAACATTATTTAAAGTAAAAAAATTTCACAGACTCTCAATAGGTACTTATACTAAGACAGGCCCACAATCCCTACTCACCATTTTGAAATCCAAAAAGCTCTACAAAATAAGTTTTTTTTTTTTTTTGGTAATTTATTTGGCAACAAAAGTTGACCTGACTTGACACGAAGCTATGTATAATCTTTAGGCATCCATGAAGTGGGAAAATATTCATACATTTTCCTATAGTAACAATAATATGTTAGATTATCAGGGGCTGTCCCAGAGCCCACACAGCATTATATAACCACATCACATGTGCATTATTACTTTTAGAAAAATCTGAAACAGTCTGAATTCTGAAACTTATCTGGCCCCAAAACTTCCAGATAACGGACTGTGAGTCTACTGTACTTTTAATATCTAACTTTAAGGAAAGACACACAGATCAAGCAGACAGGAGTATTATTTTTTTGAGTCAGAGTCTCACTCTGTCACCCAGGCCGGAGTGCAGTGGCGAGATCTTGGCTCACTGCAACCTCTGCCTCCTGGGTTCAAGCGATTCTTCCGCCTCAGCCTCTGGAGGAGCTGGGACTACAGGTGCCTGCCACCACACCGGCTCATTTTTGTATTTTTAGTAGAGACGGGGTTTTACCATGTTAGCCAGGCTGGTCTCAAACTCCTGACCTCAAGTGATCCGCTCGCCTCGGCCTCCCAAAGTGCTGGGATTACAGAAGTGAGCCACTGCGCCTGGCCAGGAGTAAGATATTTTAAAATGGATTTGTACTTCATTAATTACTATGCTATCTCCAACATCTGAGAAAGGGAAATAGAACAATATAGGAAAAACATCCTGTTGTCTGACAAAAACATGTAAACTATATAACAAGGCCATGAAAGCTTAGATTGAAAAGAAGCTGCAATGACACAGGATTTCTTTCCACCCATGCTCTATGCAGAGGCTGATGGAATCCACTCCGACTGAAGCAAAGCACACATTACCTACCCCTTCTCAGAAATACTGTTCAGAGTGCCCCTAGAAAAGGCAGAGTGAAGATGAGTGGGAGGAAAAGGACACAGTGGAGTGGGTAAGGGATGCAGAATGTTACTGCTGGCAACGTAAGGATAAGGTTTGTGATCATCAAATACAGGAAGGGCTGACTCGAAGTGAGATGAGATTCATTCAATGCAGCAGCAGGAGACTGCTCTGGGATCAGCAGGTAGAGATGCATTTTGACTCTGTGAGAATTCAGTGAGGTAGTGAGTCCTCGACTCCTGGAGAAGGTCATTAGATCTCTGTAATGAGAATTTACAGCTCCTTCAGAATCAGAAACCTGGGTTTGGGTCCACAGTTCTGTCATTTACTAGCTCGATGACCCCTTTAATCTCTGGCATCCTCACTGTTAAATCAGGAATAAATAACATCATGTCTGAGGCTTGTTGTGAGAAAGGAGATAAATGTATGCAAAGCACCTAGCCCTGCAGCTTCATAAGCACAGATGTTTAATAAACATTCGTCCTTCCCTGGTGAAGAGGCAGCCCAGTTCCTGTACTCAAAATGACATGAGATCCACCATTCAGAAGTGTTGATTCGGCCGCGTGTGGTGGCTCACGTCTGTAATCTCAGTACTTTGGGAGGCCGAGGTGGGTGGATCACGAGGTCACGAGATTGAGACCATCCTGGCTAACAAGGTGAAACCCCGTCTCTACTAAAAATACAAAAAATTAGCTGGGTGCGGTGGCGGGCGCCTGTAGTCCCAGCTACTCGGGAGGCTGAGGCAGGAGAATGGAACCCAGCAGGCGGAGCCTGCAGTGAGCCAAGATCTCGCCGCTGCGCTCCAGCCTGGGCGACAGACTCTGTCTCCAAAAAAAAAAAAAAAAAGAAGCCCTGATTCAAGTCTTGCCTCAACCACTTAGTAGCTGTGCAATTTGGCAAGTTACGTTTTCTTCTAAGAAAGAAGTGATCGTTGTCAGTAGGCAAGAACCAAGCCAGGAGGTTTAGCACAGCACTTTGTAAACCAAACCACGCCATAGAAGCGTTGATGAGTATTACTATTAGACCTTTTAAAGATTTCAGTAAAGGGGCTGGGTGCGGTGGCTCATGCCTGTAATCCCAGCACTTTGTGAGGCCAAGATGGGTGGATCACTTGAGGCCAGGAGTTCGAGACTATCCTGACCAACATGGTGAAACCCCGACTCTACTAAAAATACAAAAATTAGCCGGACGTGGCGGTGCACGCCTGTGGTCCCAGCTACTTGGGAGGCTGAGGCAGCAGAACTGCTTGAACCCGAGAGGTAGAGGCTGCAGTGAGCTGAGATCATGCCACTGCACTCCAGCGTGGGTGACAGAGTGAGACTCCGTCTTAAAAAAAACAAAACAGTAACTTATCTTTTTTCAGCAGGACTACAAAAGGCACATCATGATCTTTATTGCTTGCCTGATTACCATCCATTCTCCCCACCTGCTGGTGACAGTGCTCCAGTTTACCTTAGGTAACCAGCACTCCTCCACTTCAGTCCATATGGCTTGAGTGGTGCTGACTCAAGTCCATTTCTGGGGAAAGGTATAGGACCCAGAATAATTCAGAGCCAATCCTGGGACTCTGTCACAGTGACCGGGAGAAGAGTTGTCTTTCCCTCTGGGACTTGGAAGACTTGGGAGTCTCCCAGTGGACGGTCTCTCTTTGGACCTGCCCAAACACTGAAACCCCTGGATGTAGCCAAATCTGCAGCCACACTACTCTTGGATTCTTGGGATTACTTAGGAGACAACTAATTCCTATCTTTGCTTGAGGAAGTTTTGGGTTTTCTTTATGACCAAGAGACCTAATCAAATACAAGTAGTATTTGAAAGCAGTGTTTAAAGACGGAAGACAGAATCTCTGCTCAGATTTTTCATCTCTGGGAAGCTTTTGTTACCTCCCTCCATCTCATGACAGCTAGGTTTTGTTCAGTGCATTAGCTATCCCTCTATAAGCACACATCTTCTGTATACAAATTATTTTTGTTTGCCTATGTTTCTGGTCAAGCATTCAAGCAGTACCAAAGGAACATGGAGAAGCAGCTGTCTCTAAATCCAAGAGGAAGAAGACTTTTTAAACTGGCACAAGGTGTCTCCCAATTCTAAATTTCTAAATGTCAAGAACTTGCAGCAGAAGTTCCTAGGAATCCTGGTTTTTGAGACTGCACCACCTCCAAATTCCCTCGTAGGCGTTCTGAAATCCACTAAGCAAATCCGACTGGCTTTCATGTATCCCTTTATTTCTTGCTACCATGCACTTACAGGACTCCCAAGAGCGGGTCAACCCGGAAAGCCTGACAATGCTGCCCCCCACAGCACAGCGCTCGACACAGCGTTAGGGACAGAAGTCATCGGAGTTTTAGCACAGGGCAGCGGTCCCTGGCTGGCTGTGTCCTCGGGAAGAGAGGAGAGGGATCGGGTGTACTCCTCGCAGGGCAATACTCGCCGGGGTAGGGACAATGGGCAGGGGGCACCCGAGGGGTGGCTGCAGAGGAGGCAGCGGCCCGTCCCAGCTGGTCGCCAGGGGCCAGGGGGCTACTGAGCGACAGTTGGGGTCCCGCTGGCCTCGGGCTGGGTCGTGGTCCGACCCGCCCATGGTCAGGTTGGCCACCTGCTAATGAGGTTGAACTGTTTCTTCACAGCAGCGGCGGCTCCGCCTGGCAGGCAACGCTACACCCAGACAGCTCCTTCACGGCTTCACAGCTAAGGCCACCGACGACGTCTGCTGCGGCTACCCGGGCCGTTGACCTCGCTCTCTCGCGTCACTTCCGGCGCGCCGTCCACCCACCCTCTGGGCCGACCGTTCGGGGCCGAGGCCAACCGAGCCGAGCCGAGCCGAGCTGGACCGATCGGAGCCGAGCCCCGACGAGCCCGATCTGGCGAAGATCGCGAGGAGCAGAGCGCAGAGCAAAGCGGCCTCTGCGGGACTTTGCCCCAGCCCTTGACACCTCACGTTCAGCGACGCCGTCCACCTACCCTCGGGCAGATGGTGGCTGAGAGGCCCTTGAAACAGGCAGAACATATTAGCCAAAACTATAATAGTCAAATATTTACCACATTGACTTTAGTGGGATTCCCATGTATTTTAAGGGTTCCCTCCACTCTTCCGACGTCCAAGTCACGTGGTTTTTGTCTCCATCAGATAACTCGTGGTGTGAATCTTCAGGGAAGTTATGGGGAAAGGGAGACCAGCAGCCTGCCCCGTGGGTGGTCATCCTCCTCCCCATGGGAATGCCAGGTAATCTCCCCAGTGCTGGGGTCCACTCCAGGTAAGTTCATTTTGTTTAGGGTCCTGCTGGGGCTATTGAGCCCCTTGATCGAATGCAAGCAACACTGAAACAAAGCCCAGGGTTGTCGGTTTGGGGTTTTTCATCGAGAGGGAAGTTGAACAACAAATGCCATTCCCTGTCTATTTTATTTTTTTCATCATCAGTGACTAGGCCACTGACTATCAGGGATGTGCATTTCTTAGGGGTCAGGAGAACAGAGATCAGCAGCTGGGCAACAGTGCCACAGGAAACATCACTACCCTTGCTTGAAGAGTTACTGTTAGGACACAGGCAGGGAGCCATTCCTAAATCTTCCTGGGGTGATGGATGATGGTCTCCTTCCTCGCCACAAACAACACAAAGGATTGTTCCCAGGACTGTGCTGGGGGCACACTTTTCTAATAGTGTCTCTATGGCTGTCCCAAGCAGCTAGTGATGGTCACAAGGCTGGATGCAGTGACCAAAAAGTTCTAACCTGAACATCAGTGAGTGGAACTCAAGCACCCACCGGTTAGGATGGTGTGTTGCTGCCCCCAGGTGGGAGCCTCAGAGACCACGTGGCAGACACACAGGCCACACCTGATGGCACCTCCCAAGTTCAAGTGTGGCAAAAAAAGGGAGCTCTGCTAATAAACTGAGCAACTTCCATTCAACTCCTGGGATTCATTCTGGTTGGAACAACCTGGTTAGCACTTCCCCCAGTCCCCACCACCCTCTGAAGCATGGCAAGGTGATTTTGGGTGCTAGTTGGCCAGACCTTGGCAAGTTTCCACCCCTAGAATCAGGCAAGGAGCCTCGCTTTTTTTTTTTTTTTTTCCCCGTCCGAGATACTTTCGCTTTTGTCGCCCAGGTTGGAGTGCAGTAGCACGATCTCAGCTCACGGCAACCTCTGCCTCTTGGGTTCAAGAGATTCGTCTGTCTCAGCCTCCCGAGTAGCTGGGACTACAGGCGCGCACCACCATGCCCGGCTATTTTTTGTATTTTTAGTAGAGATGGAGTTTCACCATGTTGGCCAGGCTGGTCTCGAAGTCCTGACCTCGTGATCCGCCTGCCTCAGCCTCCCACAGTGCTGGGATTACAGGCATGAGCCACCGTGCCCGGCCAAGGAGCCTGTCTTGATTCACGTGGACTGAAAGGAGAGAGGCTTAGTTTTCCATAAGAAGCTCTAGGTTTTTTTTTTTTTTTTTTTTTTTTTCCAAGACAGTTTCGCTCTTATTGCCCAGGCTAGAGTACAATGGCGTGATCTCAGCTCACCACAACCCCCGCCTTCAGGGTTCAGGTGATTCTCCTGCCTCAGCCTCCTGAGTAGCTGGGATTATAGGCATGCGCCATGATGCCTGGCTAACTTTTGCATTTTTAGTAGAGATGGGGTTTCACCATGTTGGTCAGGCTGGTCTCGAACTCTTGATCTAAGGTGACCCACCTACCCTGGCTTCCCAAAGTGCTGGGATTACAGGTGTGAGCCACCGTGCCCAGCCCACTCTATCTATTTCTTTTTTAATAAAAGAAAGAGATACTGGAGAGCCAAAGTAACAATTATCCATTGTAGCCTTTTGGGGAGAACTTCCATGGTGAATGCCTAACTTTTGGCCCACAATATTAATGTCCAAAGAGTTTTTACACTTCCATGACTCTTCTCTTGACTTTGTCAAAAGATGCAGTCTAGTTGGCAGTGAACTTTCTCTGGCTGGGATATGGTTCAAAGACTACCCCAGCATTGTCTCATGCATTAAGGTATCATTTAGCCTGAGATGGCTAAGCTTGCAATCTCCGGACTCCCCTCTGTCATAAACTTTCAGACCCTCAACCAGGAACTTATATGGAATGAGCTAGCCCTGGAGGTTAGCTGGAAGACTTTGAGATGACCAAATTCCTCTGAATCACCAGCTATTTTGAATCAAAGGCTCATCCAACAACAAAAGTGTATGAACCCATCTTCCTCTGCCTTCTTCCAGTCACCCTCAGTCTCACAGTCCAGAACTATGGGATTAACACCGTATAGTACTTGCTGTTAACACTATCCACTAACACCCATGGAATGTGGACACGGCTAAGCTGGGAGACGATGCTTGTGCAATAGTTTGTATTAACCTTTTGGCAAAGGACCACTCCAAGAAAATGGTGTATTTCATCCCATTAGCACTCCCCCTGGCAAAGCTCTCCACCCTTAGCCATTCCCCTCTGTCGTTTCTACTGTGGCTATCAATGAAATATTGTGCTTCCATTAGAATACTGAGCTAGCATTTGATATTTGACCTCACCCCGAGGTGTGTATTCTGGGTTTCTGTTGTTTATTTTCCTTTTTAAAAAAATGAGTGCAATTCAAAGTTCTTAAAGTATGTCTGTTCCCTGCTTCCAACAACTGACAGATAACAAAATGGAATATAGAAACACATTTTCAATTTATAATGTATATTAAACATACATTATACATATACAGTTTACAAGTGTTGCTTCTGGCTGGATTATCTGCCCATCGCCCGAACACTGAGGATTCTGCTAGCTCTTCTGCCCTGGATTAATTATAGCTATAAAATTTCATGACCAGCAAGAAACCAGGTGACTTCCCCAGTACATCTTGAATTTATACATATATTTTGTACTGGATTTAGTACAAAATAAAGCCAGAACATCTTGAATATGCATCATAACGAAACAGACACACGTGAACCCACTCCCACGTGAGAAACTCAGGATGTGTCTCTGTGCTCCTTCCCTGCCTCTCCCTCCCCTCTTGTGTGCTACCCTCTCAGCTCCCTAAAGGTCACCAATATCCTGATTCTTTTTTTAAAAAATTTTCCTCGTCTTGCCCTTTTCTGTACAGTATTTTACCGTATGTGTATGTTTCTCTAAACAACATTAGTTTTCCTTGGTTTGAACTTTACAAAGTGTTGTTAGACTTCCTTCTTTCACTGAACATCGTGTTTCTGAGATTCAGCCCTTGATGCTGCTACCTGGTAGCTCTAGGTCATTTATTATCACTGCTACATAGCTTCCTATTGTATTACTTTTCCACACACTACTTCCCTCACTACATTTCTTTTCTTTCTTTCTTTTTCTTTTGAGACGGAGTCTTGCTCTGTCGCTCATAATGGAATGCCGTGGCGCCATCTCGGATCACTGCAACCTCCGCCTCCCGGGTTCAAGCGATTCTCCTGCCTCAGCCTCCTGAGTAGCCAGGACTAAGGCGGCCACCACCACGCCCGGCTAATTTTTGTGCTTTTAGTAACGACGGTGTTTCACCATGTTAGCCAGGCTGGTCTCGAACTCCTGACCTCAGGTGATCCGTCCGCCTCGGCCTCCCACAGTGCTGGGATTACAGGAGTGAACCACCACGCCCGCCCCCCTCACTACATTTCAAAGGCAATTTTGGGTGCAAAGCCCTCAGCACAGTCGCTGGCAGAGTCAGCACACAACAAAATTTTGTAACATTGAATGACACTGAGCCCGGACTGAACGTAACAACTTATACTTGCTGCTTCTGGTTGGATTCTCTGCCCTTTGTCCGAACGCTGAGGATTCTGCTAGCTGTTCCGCCATGAGTTAATTATAGCTATAAAATTTCGTGACCAGCCAGCAGAAACCGGACGACTTCTCCAGGGAAGTAAGACTACACTTCCCAGAAAGGATTGCGATACTCTGCTACTGTTTAGTTTCTTTTTCCTATCGTCAAATTTCCGGGTTATGTAGGTGGTGCCAAAATAATTATCCAATGAGCAACTTCGTAGGCTGAGAGGGCAGGATAATTGTTCAATGAGCGACTCGGAAGAGGAACCAATAAGCGGAGAGGTTGCTGGGGCAGCCGGCGTGGGCGGCGTCACTGAGCCGCGCCAGCTGAGCCAGGTGGAGCCTTACCGTCTTCTCTTGCTTTCTGCCTGTGACTAGCGCCGTTCCCCACCGCCGGTCGACCCCGCTTTCATGTCCCTGGCGGACACAGCTCCCCGGAACCTCCACGCCCATGGCCGCTAGGCAGAGGGAGTCCTCTATTACCTCTTGCTCTTCCGCCTCAAGCTGCGACGCGGACGACGAGGGCGTGCGCGGCACCTGCGAAGATGCTTCCCTGTGCAAGAGGTGCCTGTCGGGCGCGGGGTTCGGGGCCGGCATCTGGGGCGCTGGCCTAGGTGGGAGGCGGGCCTGCGTCTGAAGAATACGCCCGAGGCTGGCAGGGATGCAGCCCCCGCCTTGCACGACCCTTGCTTCCCACCTGTGAAGTGCACGGAACAGGGCTTCATGTATTTAACGAATCGTTTCTGAGCTTTTGCTGTGAGCCAGGCAGAGGGCAAGGCTGGGTACCGTCGATGGGAGCAGGCCCCTGAACTAGGCAGACGAGGCCTTGGGCTTCTTGGAGCTAAACCCTGCTGGAAAGACAACATGAAGCACATATTAGCTCCAGCCTCGGTGGGTTACGAGGATGAGAGGTGTAGGTTCTCTCTCTTTTGTAGGTTGCATTCTTTAGGGGGTTGGCATGATCCCTGTTGTGCACCTGAAACTCAGGACGACAAGGGGGAAATAACCCGCCCAGGGCCAGGTAATATCTCTTTGCAGAGCCAGTAGCACGATAAGTCTCCGCTGTTAAGGGTGTGGTGGTGGAGATGGGGGCGTAGCCAGCAGAGGTACATGTCAGATAAAGAGAAAACATGAGACTTGAGTGTCCACCATTTATTCTTTCATTCAACAAAAATTTTCGAGAGCTTTGCGCTAGGCCCTTACTTTGGGCTGCTTCAGTGGTGGAAATACATCAAGAACAAGGCAGAGATGGTGTCAGACATACTGGAACTCACAGCTTAGTTGGAAAAGAGAGACAGGAAGCTAATAATTACTTATGAAATACATAATTATGATTTTTTTTTGTGTTGAGTGCTGACAAATACAGCAGTGCCATTAGAGTTTGTAATTTTGTTAATGATGTTTAAGATGAGAAGAGTTCGGGCACGGTAGTTCATGCCTGTAATCCTAGCACTTTGGGAGGCCGAGATGGGCAGATCATGAGGTCAGGAGTTCGAGACCAGCCTGGCCAACATGGTGAAACCCCGTTTCTACTAAAAATACAAACATTAGCTGGGCATGGTGGCGGGCACCTATAATCCCAGCTACTTGGGAGGCTGAGGCAGGAGAATCGTTTAAACCTGGGAGGCAGAGGTGGCAGTAAGCCAAGATCACGCCATTGCACTCCAACCCGGGTAAGAGTGCGAGACTACGTCTCAAAAAAAAAAAAAAAAAAAGAAAAAAGTGAGAAGAAAAGGCTTGAAAAATAGGAAAGTTGTAAGAGAGTGTTCAGAGGAGTGTGAACTGTTAGAGGAGCTCAAAGAGTGCTTTTAAGGTGGAAGAAGGAGGTGAGGCCACATAGTGATTGTAGAGTGGGGAAAACCAGTGTGTTGGTTTAAACCGTGCACTTTTTGTAGGTTCTTGGGCACTAAACTCTCAGAGCATGGATTCTGGAGCTAGACTCTGTCAAACTGAGCTTTGCCACTTACTGGCAGTATAAAGTCGGGGAAATTACTAAACCTTTCTGTGGCTCAGTTTCCTGATCTGTAAAATGGGAACTATAATAATGCATCATAGGTGGGTGTGGACAAAAATGATATTTAATATTAGTAGAGTACTTGGAGCAGTGTCTGGCATGTAGTCTGTGTAAGTGGTGATTGATTAAATCAATAAATACACAAGTATTAAAGTCTTAGAGGCAGTCCCTTGTGAAATTTGTGAATTTGAGTGGATTATACTCAGCCTTTTTTCTTCTGTGGTTTTCAGTTGCTATTGGCCACAGCTGTCTTGGCTCACTGTAACTTCCACCTGCCGGTTCAAGTGATTCTCCTGCCTCAGCCTCCCAAGTAGCGGGGATCACAGGCACACACCAGCTTGCCCGGATAATTTTTGCATTTTTAGTGGAGACAGGGCTTCACCATGTTGGCCAGGCTGGTCTTGAACTCTTGACCTCAAGTGATCCGCTTGCCTTGGCCTCCCAAAGTGCTGGGATTACAGGCGTGAGCCACCCCGCCCAGCCTAGTCTTTTCATTTTTAAAACAGTGATAATAAAGGTAACCTTTATGGGTGTCAGGATTAAATGAGATTATTGATGCAGAGGATCTGACACAAAGTGAAGCCCTCAGTAAATTATTATAGCTAGTTTGGTTTCCCTCCAGGCTGAATACTGTTTATAGTTGCTGAATTTGCAGGAGCTATGAGTTAGGGTGGTTCCTGCTGCCCTGAGTGAGTTGTAGCTATAAAATAAAAAGCCAGTCAGCCTTCTGGGGCACCTATAAATCTTTTACTTCTGTTTAGTTTGCTTCCTCCTTTGGTACAGAGTCCTTCTGGGGATAAGGAGGATGTTACCTGTCTCAGAGGATTGCTGTGCAGGTGAAATGTGGAGTGTTTGCAACAGTGCTTGGCATACTGGAGGTGTTCAGAATTGGTAGTTACTGTCATCACCACCCCTCATGGTCGTCAAACCATTATCATCATTATGATCCTGGACTTGTATCAGAAATTTTCTGGTTGGGTATATTAGGTTTACACTAATTCCATTTGACTCAATAGGTATCAATTGAGCTCTTTTCATGGTAGCCCACTCTCCTTCCCTTCCCTTCTCTGCTGTCCTTATGATGTCCATCATGCTATGCCACTGAGTCTGTTCTCCCTCTTTTGTTTACCTATGACCCAACCATCCCACCAACCCCTCACTGTGTCCTCTGCAGTTACCACCCGATAATCAACATCAGCTTCTGTTTCTTAGCCACTCCTTAGCCATTCCCTCCCTCCCTTTGCCTTCACCCTGACCCTTCCCCAGGGATATCCCATCTTGAAGCCCTCTCCCGTGGCTCCTCCTTCTTCTTGTCCCCTGTGTATCTCAGGATCAGGGGTTTGAGCATTGTGTCCTCCTGTGTGTGTCCCCGTCTCATTCCATGGAGATCCTTCCTGCCCAGCCGGAACCCTCCTGGTTGCTGTTGTTCACCTTCTCCTGGTTGTTCACCTCATTCATGGAAGACGGGGTGCTTGGCCCACAGTGTCTTCTACCTCGGTTCATGACTTCACCTTAGGTGACCTCAGCGTCCACATGGAGCCTATGCATGGGGCACTCAATTTCTTGAACACCTGGTTTGTAGTAATCACCTCTTCCTATCTGATTCTGTCACCCTTTCCCACCATGATACCCTGTGCTTTTATCCTGATCCTGCACTGCCTCACAGATGAGAGTGCAACACTCTGCAGCCCTGACCCCTTTTTCCAAGTTGCTTGACCAGTTATTTTCTATTTCCCATGCTGTGCCCATTTCTTCTTAGCACCTCAGTGGTTTTCTCTATCTTTTAGATGTTCCCTCTGCTGTTACCTCTTAATTGATTACTTAGAGTTCATCCTTCATCCCTCAGTAATTCTGTTGACAGTGCATTTATCTTTCTTGTCCTTTGGTCTTAGTAGACCCAAAATGCTGGTTTAACCAAACAATCCATTTTTGCCTTGAATATAGGTGCTAGAAATCACACAGTAGCGTGGCTTGGTGCCACTACAATCATGTCAGCCAACCTCACCTGTGCCCTTAACAGAACCTGACTATCCTAGTTTATTTCTCAGATCAACTCACGCTCCCTTTCTCCGGATACTTAATTCAGACGTTTTTTACTTTCTTCAGACTTCTGATTTACCCCACCCCTTTTTTATTCTCAAGATAATATCAGCTATTGCTCAACATAGAAAATGGGAGCCCTCAGAATGAGACTCCCTTAACTTCCCCCAAGAAACTTGTTTTGTTTTGTTTTGAGAGGGAGTTTGGCTCTTGTTGCCCAGGCTGGAGTGCAGTGGTGCAATCTTGGCTCACTGCAACCTCTCCCTCCTGGGTTCAGGCGATTCTCCGGCCTCAGCCTCCCGAGTAGCTGGGACTACAGGTGCCCCCCACCACACCCAGCTAGTTTTGGTATTTTTAGTAGAGAAGGGGTTTCACCATGTTGGTCAGGCTGGTCTCGAACTCCTAACCTCAGGTGATCCACCTGCCTCAGCCTCCCGAAGTGCTGTGATTACAGGCATGAGCCAGCGCGCCCGGCCTTCCCCCAAGAAAATCATCCTTTTTTACTTTTACAGTTGTTAATTCCTCCAGTAAAGACCACCAGAAACACATCTGTAGTTAAGCAAGCAGAGGTTATTACTTATTGCAAGGAGAGAAAACTCACACCATGAGGAACTGTGGGTCCCATCAGTAAGAGGGTGTTAGACATTTAGGATCTGGGCTTTGGCTGGGCGATTTGGGGGAAGGTCAGATTTTCTCTGTATTGAGTACTGAAAGGTGGTGGGAAAATTCCATCCAGTAGCTCTCTCTTTTCTGGAAGGAGATTTGGCTGGAGTAAGGCTAAAGCTGTAACATGTGAAGAAGCTGCAGTCACTTCTGTCAGCTGGGAGAAAGAGATGTCTGGTATTCTGTGGGTGGCACAGTGACCTTGATTTTTCTCTGCTTAGATAAAATGACGAGGTGGTCTCGTTTCGTGTCCTGTCGTCAGTGATGCAGAGTGCCCTTGTGTGGGTGGTCTGCGTGGTTGTTTATGTCCAACAGGAGAACAACATGGCCTTCCTGTGGGTGCCAGCCAGCTTCCAACAACATTAGGGCCTGGCCCGCAGCACCAGGCCAGCTCCTCGAGGTCAGTGGCACTCTTCTCTTTTCCGCAGTGGTGGAGGTGTTAAAGAGATAAACTGGTAATCCTAGCACTTGGAGAAGCCAAGGTGGCGGATCACTTGAGCTCAGGAGTTCAAGACCAGCCTGGGCAACATGGGGAAACCTCCTCTCTACAAAAAAAAAAAAATAGAAAAAATTAACCGGTGTCGCGGTGCATGCCAGTAGTCCCATCTGCTTTGGGGCTGGTGTGGGAGATCACTTGAGCCTAGGAGGTCGAGGCTGCAGTGAGCTGAGATGGCACCACTGCACTGCAGCCTGGGTGACAAAATGAGATCCTGTCTCAAAAAACAAAGAGATAAACCGGAAACTGGGGTTTGCCAGGCAGAAGACAGTAGCAGGAGCAAAGGCATGGAGACTGGAGTAGAGTGGTATATTAGGCAAACTTGACAGTAGGGAGTGGCTAGCAGGTTAGAATTTAGAAAGCTTGGTTCAGACAGTGAATCACGGAAGGTCCCAAGGAGTATGGGTTTTATCCTAAGGGATTTTGAGTGGGGAACTGATGTGATCTTGGTTTGTATTTTAGAAAAATTCCAGGCAGCTGAGTGGGAGAGGGGTCGGTGACAAAAGGGACATCTTCCTCTCTTTTCCACAACCATAGCCCTTGCTTGGGCTCTCCTCACTCACCTGATCTGTTGCAATGCGCTCTTACCTGCTGGCCAGGGTGATTGTCAGGATCGCAAATCTTACTCTATCACTCACCTAAAAACCTTTTGATTCCCCATCAGCTGCAAGGTAAACATCTGCACTTTGTTGCATGACATACATACTGTACCTTTTCATGATCTGCTCACTCTAACCTGATAGGCCGCCAGCTGGAAATCTCCACTTGGATGTCTCAGTATTATCTCCAGTTCACCATTTCCAAAACTGCTTCATATCAGCTCCTGCCATTCCCAACCTGCAACTCAGTGAATGGTGCCATGGTTTATTCAGTTCACAAGTTAAGACCAGGTGTGGTGGCCTACACCTGTAATCACAGCACTTTTGGAGCCGAGACGGTTGGATTACCTGAGGTCAGGAGTTTGAGACCAACCTGGCCAACATGGTGAAACCCCATCTCTACTAAAAATAGAAAAATTAGCTGGGCATGGTGGTATGTGCCTGTAATCCCAGCTATTGGGAGGCTGAGGCAGGAGAATCGCTTGAACCAGGGAAGTAGAGGTTGCAGTGTACTGGGATCGTGCTACTGCACTCCAACCTGGGCGACAGAGGGAGACTCTGTCTCAAAAAAAAAGAAAAAAAAAAATTTGGCATCGTCTTGGAACTGCCCTTTTATCCCTCTTATGCAATCAGTCACCCAGACCTGTTAACTTTTATCTGCTAAGTATTTAGGGGATGAGGGAATTATTTGGCTAAGTAAGGAAAGGAATCAACTTTCCTCAGCCTCTGTTTCTGTTGTCTGTGATCTGAACTGTGGTACTAATCTCCCAAATGGGCTCCCCCAATCACTCTTACCTCCCCCAAATCTGTATCTCACACTGAAGCCAGAGGTTTGTAAAAGGCCCATTTGATCGTGTCACTCCCTAGCTTAATGGCCTCCTGTTGCCATTAGAAAAAGACCAACATTTCTTACGTGGGCTACAGGGCCCGACCTGCTCTGTGTACTTCCCCAGCCTCACTTCATACCACACTTCCCTCCCCCATCACTGCCATTCTTTCAGTTCATCTAATGTGCCCTGTTTCTTCCATCCTCGGGGCCCTGGAGCATGCCATTCCCTCTGCCTGGAATGCTTCCTCCACCCTCCCTTGCCTGTTTAGTTACACATTATCTGCTAGGTTAGTGCATTCGCTCCACATTCTTTGTTGAGCACCTGCTCCGGTTATGGAGGTGCTGTCCTCCACCCTGCCAGTGCAGAAGTGAGCCAAACACAGGATGCAGCTCTTGTGGAGCATTGGTTCCTGGAGTGGGGGTGGGTGGGGAATAGCCAGGAAACAAATGAGCACAATATGTGGCATGTAAGGTGGTGGGAGATGCAGTGGGCGTGTTGGAAGGCGTTGTCATCTGAGATGGAGTGGCCAGGGAAGGCCTCACTGAAGTCAGTGCAGAGGAAAGGCTTGCAGGGGGCAGGGAGTGAGCCCTGTGGGTGTCTGGGGAAGCAGTATCCAGCAGAGAGAAGCAGGAGAGTAGAAATGCCCTGAGGCAGGAGCCGGCCTGACCTGTTCCAGGAGCAACAAGACCAGGATGAGGAATGAGGAGGAGTGCAGGATGGATCTGGGACAGCATGGGCGCAGGAGGTGGGGGCAGATGCTGCAGGTCACACGAGGGAGGCTCTCGTAAGGACCCAACTTTTCCTCTCAGTGGGATGGGAGCTGTTGGAGCATTTGGAACTGAAGAGTGAGGTGGCCTGACTTGGTTTTAACAGCATTACTTCAGCCTCTGTTAGGAGCAGACTGCAGGGGCAAGGACGGAGGCAGATCAGTTAGTTGGCTATGGGGGTGTCCCCTGCGAGACAGGCTGGTGCTTGGATCAGGATAGTGGTGATGGAGGTGCTGAGAACGTATCAGATTCTGGGCGCATTTTGAAGGTGGAGTTGATAGAATGTTCTGGCAGAGTGGATATGGGGTGAGACTGAGGGATCCAATATGACTCCAATGTTTTTGGCTTAGCTCAAATGTGGCTCACTCTAGGAGGCCTGTCTGACACCCGCAGACAAGATCTACCTTCTGTTAAATGTTCTCATAACACCCTGTTCATCTTCTTGGTGGTCGTCGGCCCAGTTGTAGTTTAGAAAGTGCCTAGTGTTCTGCCACTGGAATAGACGCGAACTGAGCACAGATCATTCCTACCTTTGCGCCACGTGAGCTGTATTTGTCAGCTGGCCACAGTGACAGGAACTGAGCGCACATGTTCAAGATTGTGTTTCCTGATGAGGTCTTAACATTCTGGTTTTCTGTTTTACTGACTTTTAGTGGTCTATGTGTTCTAGAAAGCAGACCAGGGCTTATAAGGCTGAAATTTCATTGTGAAAATTACAGAACTTAATCTCATTTTCAACTGCATGGAAAAATGTTCTCCCCTTTAGCAGGTCACAGGGTATCTCCACAAAGCCAAGTTTTTCCTCATGGCTTAGCCCAGGGCCTTTCCGGCATCCTGATGACATCTTCTTAGCTGTGCCCCAGAGAGTAAAGTCGAGATTGTGATCTGAAATATTTTCAAGGCAGGTGCTGCTTTCCATCCCCAGAGAAGACGTGCCACTTCAGAACTAGAACATTCTGTTATACATAAATTAGCCGTGAAACTTGTCTGTCAGGCCAGGCACAGTGGCTCACGCCCGTAATCCCAGCACTTTGGGAGGCTGAGGCAGGCAGATCATGAGGTCAGGAGATGGAGATCATCCTGGCTAACACAGTGAAATCCTGTCTCTACTAAAAATACAAAA
This sequence comes from Chlorocebus sabaeus, assembly GCF_047675955.1. Classification (NCBI taxonomy): domain Eukaryota; kingdom Metazoa; phylum Chordata; class Mammalia; order Primates; family Cercopithecidae; genus Chlorocebus; species Chlorocebus sabaeus. Next base: position 23,046,504 of record NC_132908.1, read on the forward strand.
AATTAGCTGGGTGTGGCGGCAGGCGCCTGTAATCCCAGCTACTTGGGAGGCTGAGGCAGGAGAATTGCTTGAACCTAGGAGGTAGAGGTTGCAGTGAGCCAAGATCGCGCCAATGCACTCCAGCCTGGGCGACAGAGTGAGACCCTGTCTCAAAAAAAGAAAAAAAAAAGTTGTCCATCAATAAAGTGAAATTATATGGTTTTTGATTTCTTTTTTTTTTTCTTTTTATTTACTTTTTTTTTTTTTTTTTTTTTTTTTGGAGACAGAGTCTCACTCTGTCACCCAGGCTGGAGTACAGTGGCGTGATTTCCGCTCACTGCAGCATCTGCTTCCTGGGTTCAAGTGATTCTCATGCCTCAGCCTCCCAAGAAGCTGGAATTACAGGCATGTGCCACCACACCTGGCTAATTTTTGTATTTTAGTAGAGAAGGGGTTTCAGCATGTAGCCAGGCTGTTCTTGAACTCCTGACCTCATGTAATCCGCCTGCCTTGGCCTCCCAAAGTTCTTGGATTACAGGCGTGAGACACTGCGCCTGGCCTTGTTTTCTTTTTTTTTTTTTTTTGAGATGAGGTCTTACTCTGTGGCCCAGGCTGGAGTGCAGTGGTATACTCACAGCTTACTGCAGCCTTGACCTCCCCGGGCTCAGGTGATCCTCTCAACTCAGTGTCCCAAGTAGCTCAGACTGTAGGAGTGCATCACCAGGGCTGGCTGATTTTTTTTTTTTTTTTTTTTTGTAGATACAGGGTTTTGCCTTGTTGCCTGACTGGTCTCAAACTCCTGGGCCTCAAGCAGTCCTCCCACCTTGGCCTCCCAAAGTGCTAGGATTGTAGGCGTGAGCCAACACACTTGGCCTTGTTTTCATTTTTTTAAGGAGCAGATTAAATTTTGGGATGTGTTTCCCAAAGTTGATGACTTTTACATCAAGAATATCAATTTTGGCCAGGTGCCGTGGCTTATGCCTATAATTCCAGCACTTTGGAAGGCCGAGGCAGGCGGATCACGAGATCAGGAGATTGAGACCATCCTGGCCAACATGGTGAAACACCGTCTCTACTAAAAATACAGAAATTAGCTGGGGGTGGTGGTGGAAGCCTGTAATCCCAGCTACTTGGGAGGCTGAGTCAGAATTGCTTGAACCCAGGAGTCGGAGGTTGCAGTGAGCCAAGATCACACCACTGCACTCCAGCCTGGTGACAGAGTGAGACTCCATCTCAAAAAAAAAAAGAAAAAAAAAAAAATATATATATATATATATATATATAAAAATAAATTTCAAATTATTCTCTTAGATTAATTTTTGTAATGACAAAAGTGAGTTCTTTTTTTCTTCCCTTAATGACTGTATTAGTTTGTTCTCATACTGCTGGGAAGAAATACCTGAGACTGGGTAATTTATAAAGGAAAGAGGTTTAATTGACTCACAGTTCCCATTGCTGGGGAGGCCTCAGGAGACTTACAGTCGTGGCAGAAGGCAAAGGAGAAGCAGGTACCTTCTTCAGAGGGTGGCAGAACAGAGTGAGCGCAAGCAGGGGAAATGCCAGTCACTTGTAAAACCATCAGATCTCGTGAAACTCACAATCATAAGAACAGCATGGGAGGAACAGCCCCCATGATCCAGTTACCTCCACTTGGTCCTGCCCTTGACATGTAGGGATTATGGGGATTACAATTCAAGGTGAGATTTTGGGTGAGGACACAGCCAAACCATATCAGTGGCCTAATAGGAGCATATTGTCCATGTCATTTCACAGAGATCTGCCTCATTGTTTTTCATGGCTGCACAGTGTTCTGCAGTTTCATACATTGGCCACTCTTCTGTTGTTCATCATTTAGGTGGCTCTGGTTTTGCTCTGAAAATAGTGTTGTGATCAGCATTTTTACACGTGTGTGTGTGATTTTCTTGTGAAATAAATTTCCAGGGAGAAGTTTTTGCAAAATGCTTCTTGAAAGATGTTATATTGGTTGTACCTACCCATGGTGAATGCAATGCTAATTATTGAATAGTCTCAGTCTCTTTTCGTTGTTTACCAGCTGCTGGGTAGAAAATAGACTGTCTCTTTAATTTCTATCCTATAATCACTCATGAGGCTGAGCTTTTAAAATCTATTCACTGTCATTGGTATTTCTTATGTGAACCCTCTCTCGATTATTATTATTGTTTGAGACAGTCTCACTCTGTTGCCCAGGCTGGAGAGCAGTGGCACAATCTTGGGTCACTGCAGCCTTGACCTCCCTGGTGGCTCAAGGGATCCTCCCACCTCACCCTCCCGAGTAGCTGGGATCACAGGCATGCACTACCATGCCCGGCTATGTTTTTTTTTTTCCCAATAGAGATGGAGTCTCACTTCGTTGCCCAGGCTGCTCTTGAACTCCTGGGCTTAAATGATCTGCCCTCCTTGACCTCCCAAAGTGTTGGGATTACAGGCGCGAGCCGCTGCTTCCAGCCCATGTTATTTCCTGTTGGACTGTTTGTCGTGTCTTGTTTGGTTGTGTTTTTCTTAGTGATTTGTAAGAACTTTTTATTTCAGGCATAGTTATCCTTTGCCTTTGCTTTGGTAGCAGTATTTTCTGTCAAGGTGATGCTTGTCTCTTGGTTCAACTCGTACAGTACATTTCATAATTCAGAAATTGTAAATCTTTTTTTCTTTATTTTGAGACAGGATCTTGCTATGTTGCCCAGGCTGGTCTCAAATTCCTGGGCTCAAGTGATCTTCCTGCCTCAGTCTCCTGTGTAGCTGGGATGTAGGCGCTTGCCTCTGTGCCCGCTTCAGAAGTTCTAAATCTTTATGATACAAAATCCGACAATCTTTACCTTTATAGGTTGTGAGTTTGGGGCCATGCTTAGGCTATTTCCAATTATTATAACTTTTCTTTTGTCATTTTTCTGGCTTTGGTTTTATGGTTGGATTGTTCATCTGTCTTTTTTAGTGCGTTTTAAGATTGTAGTGTTAATTTTATTCTACATCATTAGCCATTTGTCCCCATGCCAACTACTGAATGGTCTGTATTTCCCCATTGATTTGAGACAACACTTGTATTATATATAAATTTTTTTTTTTTTTTTTTTTTTGGCGACGAATTCTCATTCTTTGCTCAGGCTGGAGTGCAATGGTGCAATATTGGCTCACTGCAACCTCCGCCTCCCAAGTTCAAGCGATTATCCTGCCTCAGCCCTTGAGAAGCTGTGATTACAGACATGCACCACCATGCCCAGCTAATTTTTTGTATTTTTAGTAGAGATGTGATTTCGCCACATTGGCCAGGCTGGTCTTGAACCCCTGACCTTGGGTGATTCACCCGCCTCAGCCTCCCAAAGTGTTGGGATTACAGGCGTGAACCACTGCACCCAGCCTTATACTCTAAATTCTTACTTACACTTTAACATTGCAGTGTGTGTTTCATCCTTGACTTCCTGTTAAATTGCTTTCTTTCTTTTTTTTTTTTTTTGAGACAGAGTCTTGCTGTGTCACCCAGGCTGGAGTGCAGTGTCACAATCTCGGCTCACCACAACCAGCCTCCTGGGTTCAAGTGATTCTCCTGCCTCAGCCTCCCGAGTAGCTGGGATTACAGGCATGAGCCACCATGCGCGGCTAAGTTTTTGTATTTTTAGTAGAGGCAGAGTTTCACCACGTTGGCCAGGCTGGTCTCGAACTTCTGACCTCAGGTGATCAGCCTGCCTCGGCCTCCCAAAATGCTAGGATACAAGAGTGAGCCACTGTGCTTGGCCTAAATTGCTTTCTTTCAATCTGATAGCTCAAAATGTTGACTTCCAAAGGCTTTTAGTTGCAAATTGAGTCGGATGCAATTCCCACAGCTTGTTTTGCAGGTGTAAGGATAGGTTTTTACCAGGGGATTGCTGAGTATTCTTAGTCCATTTGAGCAGCTTTGCTCCAGGAGGGAAGAAGAAAAAGAAAGAATCCTAGGAAAGGACATCTGTCTCTCAAGAGTCCATTTCCTTTCATCAGGAAAGCAGTATCTTTTCAGGAAACTCTACACAGTAGACCTGTTATTATAAAAGAGTAAAAAGTTGAAAAAGTTTAAATTTAAGTAAATTACAGTAAGCCAGGATTAACTTATTAGAGAAAGAAAAATTGTAAAAGTTTAGTGTAGCCTGAGTGTACATTGTTTTGAAAGCTTATAATAGTGTAAAGCAACATCCTAGGCCTTCACATTCACTCACCAGTCACTCACCCATCCACAGCAACTTCCAGCCTTGCAAGCTCCATTCATGGCAAGTGCCTTGTATAGGGGTACCATTTTTTATCTTTTTCTTTTTTTTTTTTTTTTGAGACAGAGTTTCACTCTTGTTTCCCAGGCTGGAGTGCAATGGTGCGATCTCCGCTCACTGCAACCTCCTCTTCCCGGGTTCAAGTGATTCTCCTGTCTTAGCCTCCCAAGTAGCTGGGATTACAGGTGCATGCCACTATGCCCGGATAATTTTTTGTATTTTTAGTAGAGGCAAGGTTTCATCATATTAGTTAGGCTGGTCTCAAATTCCTGACCTCAGGTGATCTATCTGTCTCCGTCTCCCATTATAGGCGTGAGCCACCATGCCTGGCCCATTTTTTATGTTTTATCCTGTATTTTTACTGTACCTTTTCTGTGTTTATGTTGAAATATGGTACTTTTTTTTTTTTGAGACAGAGTTTTGCTCTTATTACCCAGGATGGAGTGCAGTGGCACAATCGTGGCTCACTGCAACCTCTGCCTCCTGGTTTCAGGGGATTCTCATGCCTCAGCCTCCTGAGTAGCTGGGATTACAAGCATCTGCCACGACACCCAGCTAATTTTTGTATTTTTAATAGAGTCAGGGTTTCACCATGTTGGCCAGGCTGGTCTTGAACTCCTGACCGCAAGTGATCCATAGATACGATACCTTTTCTAAGTTAGCTATGTTTAGATACTTATCATTGTGTTACGGTTGTATGCATTATTCAGTACAGTGTGCTATAGAGATTTGTAGCCTAGGAGCACTAGCTATACCTTGTAGTCTGGGTGTGTAGTGGGCTGTACCATCTAGCTTTGTGTAAGTGCACTCTGTGATATTTACACAACAATTGCCTAACAGCATGTTTTTTCAGAATGTATCCTCATCTTAAAGCAACACATGTCTTATGTGTACATGTGTACAAACACACACATCATTTAAGCAACTCAAGTGTTATGAGGGGAAAAAACAAGTGTGTATGGGGAGGCAGATTTAAATCCAGGTAAGTTTGAACACCTACATTGAACTTTCAGTTCTCTATGTTGATAGAATTAAGTTCCACAGCTGATATAACTGACTTAACTTCAGTCTATAAAGCCGAGCCTGCCTTGTAGGGTCTTATGAGGGTTCCTGTTTGTGTGTATTCATATTTTATCAAGCATTTGGAATAATGCCTGGCACATAGTAAGCACTTGATGACTGTTGATGAAAGAAGTGAGATTCCAGGCTTGATCCTCATAGGCCAGGTGAGCAGGGAGGCCCCTTTTCATTCTTTGACGCTTCAGATGAGGAAACGGCTGTTGGAGGGGATTTCACACCTTTCAGAAGAAGGCCCCGTTGTTCCAGTTGACACTCGTGGGGATAGGACTCAGTCAGTAAATGCTTCTTGAATGAAGCATTAGGTGATTGGACCAGATCTGCCTTTCCCGTGGGAGGAAAGAGATGATTTTAGGTGTTACACAGATATTTATCATTTTTGTAGTTAGCTAATTATTACAGTGTTGTGTTAGCAGAAAATATTAGCACCTCAGACCTCGGTATTTTTTAAAAGTGAGTGATTTAAAGACACACTAAATTGAACAGGTGGCATGTGAATGTCATGGAAACTGAAAGCATTGGTGGATTGAAAGAAAACTGGGAAAATCTTTGAGGTCTTTCCAGATCTGAGATGTTTGATTCTCTGAGTCTGGCTTTCAATGTGAAATCAGGATGTACAAATAGAAGTGATACTCTCTGGGTTTTGGGAGCGGAGACGTGTAATGGAAATGGACAGGCAGAACTGGATGCACAGTGTCATGCAGGGTGCAGAGATGACAGTGTATTAGCACTTTGGTGTCTGCTGTGGGCAGCCTTGCGTGTGTATGTATTCTCTAACAAAATTGGGAACGTCCTATACATACAGTTTTGTAACCGGGTTTGTTCACCTGATACTGTCACTCTGTGTTCAGTGTTCCTGCAGAGAAATCTTTGTGCCCATTCTTGATGATTTTCTTAGGATTAAGTCCTAGAAATGGGATTGTGTGGTCATTGTGTATGCATGTGTTTCAGGCCTTTTATACTTGTCATCACAGTGCCTTGCAGTGTGATTGTGCCAGTTTAAGGTTCCGGCAGCTTGAGTGCCCTCTTCCTTATCCCTCTCCAAAGCCAAGTTCGATTAAATAATAGTTTTGTTGGACTGGGCGTGGTGGCTCATGCCTGTAATCCCAGCACTTTAGGAGGCTGAGGCGGGTGGATCACGATATCAGGAGTTCGAGACCAGCCTGCCCAAGATGGTGAAACCCCATCTCTACTAGAAAGACAAAAATTAGCCAGGCGTTATGGCAGGCGCCTGTAATCCCAGCTACTCGGAAGGCTGAGGCGGGAGAATCGCTTGTAACTGGAAGGCGGAGGTTGCAGTGAGCCGACATTACGCCATTACACTCCAGCCTGGGCCACAAGAGCAAAACTCCTTCTCCAAAAAAACAAACAATGATAATAATAATTTTGTTGCCAGTTTGTTCAGCAGTTGATTCACTTACTCTCCAGCTGATGTCCTGTACATCCTGAAACTTGCTGCTTGTCTCCCTTCAGAACTCCCATCAGCAGCCCTCAATAGCACTCTCCTCCTCACTGCCCAACACTGGGTGGCAAATCTTTTCATCTTGGCCACTCTGATAGGCTGGACAGTGAGATCCTTCTTCCTAGGGTGCATGGAAACCTGTTGCAGTCACCTGGGTTTGCAGAGTGGGAGGAGGAAAGTGTTAGGGGCACTAGGAGGTGGGAGCCGGTGGGAGTTGCTGGCTGGGTGTGTTTGTGTTATGGACCCGTGCATCTCACCACTCTCTACCACTGTGCACCCCTGTGACCATGGACAGGGTGCTCCTGAGGTCAGTCCTAGATGCCCGCCAGGCCCTGCATCCTGAGCCTGCTTCTCCCTCTGGCCTCCTCTCCAGTTTCTTGCTGTCCTCCGGCCTCCCTGCCTCCTCTCTGTACTGGAGGCTCAGGTGTGTTCCCTGAGCCTTTTTGCCTGCCCTTTCTCCTGTCTGGAATGCTTTTGGGACACCTGACTCTTCCATTCTCCAGGGCTTGCCACGACCGTCCCCTTCTGAGAGTGGTCTTCCCCTGTCACCTTCATCCCCTCTATGAGTCACAGCCTTCGTTCCTCATCATCTTGTAATTATCTTTCTCTCTCCTTTCTCTCCTTGTTTACCACTGTGCCTGCAGTGCTTAGCACTTGGCAGACACCCACATGTTCCTTGACTAAACTTTAGTATTGAATAGTGTGAAGAATCCAGAGGTGAGAGGATAGAACCTGCTCTTTATTGTCCAAGAGTCCAACAAGTTATGGCTTCCAGAGGGAGGCAAATTAATCAGCTTTTCAACAGAGCTGCTTAGCAGTGGGGTGGGTGCCTTCCTTGGGGAAGTAGTCAAGCAGTGACTTCTTGTTGCATTGGTTCTTGCACTGGTTGTTAGGGTTGATGAGATCATTTCTATGGTCCCTTCCAATCCTTAAAACTGTGGGATGAGTATTCTCATCTGTGGGTTGCTGGGCTATCATTCTTGTTTCAACTGCAGATGTGGCTTTTACCACTAGATGACACTATATGATTTCTTTGAAATCAGCGTTTCCCAAATTGCCAACCACACTGAGAAAATATGTTTTTCATTGCACTTATACCTTCAACACACACTTGAAACAGAAGTAGGCTGGGCATGGTGACTCACGCCTGTAATCTCAGCACCTTTGGAGGCGGAGGTTGGAGAATCCCTTGAAGCCGGGAGTAAGTGTCATGAATGTCTTAATCCTTACTATATGTAATGCATCCTATTTTTTGTTTTACTTTGTTCGACATTTTTTAAAAATTGCAGATTTACAAATGAATTTATTGTATTAATGGGTCATGACTGTTTGAAAACATTTTTAAAGTATGCTGTTATAAGACTGTGTGGGTATGCTGTTTTCCTTGGACAGTCTGGGCTTGTATAACAGATCGTGTCCATTAGTGAATATTTTGCACGTTTCTGTGTTGAGTTGCTGCATGGAGCAGCTGAACATGTGCTGCTTTTTGGATGCCTGTGGATGAAAGAGGTTGGAGATTGTGCAGAGTTCAACACTTACTGTAGTCAGGCCAGAGGTAAGCCTTAGTAGTAGATTTAAAGCTATATGATCTGCTTCTAGAAGCTCAGAGACATGACACACCCATACCCTAAATTTCACCTTACTTAGCAGGCAACAGGAAATGGGGGTATTACTCAGGGTATCACTAGGATGCTTTGGGCTGCAAGTAACAGAAGCCTGACTCACATTGGCTAAAAGGGTGAAGACACTTACTATCTCACAAAATTGATGTTTAGAGGTAGAGCAGTCCGCAGGCCCAGAGCAGCTGAGCATGGCCTTCAGGATCCAGGTTCTTTTCATGACTCCTCAGTCATCCTAAAGCTGGTTCTACTCATGGTTGCAAGAAGGCTTCCTGTGCTAAACGAAGCCTTAACTCTTTGTGGCATAGACTGGGTAGAGAGAATTAAGGCTCCTGTGGCATTTTCCACATTGTTTTTTTCGTGCTTGCTGTGTTCATTTGTTCCTGTAAGGGGAGTAAGAGGACGGCACCTAATACAGAGTCAGGAGAAACACTTGGGTTAATTCATGCTGTTTGTCGAGTGTTTCTGAGTCGCCCTTCCTCTGGGCACAGGCCTTTTCATTTAGTGGAATTAACTAACTGTGGCCGTGAGTTTGTGGAGTGAATAAATGGCTGCACATCTTCTGTATGAAGCATGAAGTGAGGTTATTTGCTATGTAGGGTCCTGGGAAGTGAATTAGCAATATGAGGAAAGGGAGTGAGAAGGTCCACTGTGGGCAATGTGATGGGTGATGTAATATGAACATAAAGATGAATGGATGGCTGCGTCTTCACATGTGTAAAGGGCCACTAAACATGCACTTGGCCTTTTGAGGTGGATGGTTGGTTTTTGTCGAGTTCCTTGACCTGGTTCCTGGGAACTTGGCGGTGGACCTTGGCCTGAACCTACTCCATCTCTACTCACCTTCCTCCTTTTTCCTCCCTTCCAGGTTTGCAGTAAGCATTGGCTACTGGCACGACCCTTACATCCAGCACTTTGTGAGACTGTCTAAAGAGAGGAAAGCCCCCGAAATCAACAGAGGCAAGCGACCATCTCCCTGCCCAACAGCACCTCATCAGCTGCCTGAGGTTTTAGGGGTTCATTCTTGAAGGGAGTCGTGGTCTGCTCCCTTTCCAGCTGTGCGCAAAAGTGCTTATTTCACCAGATCCTCACCAACATGGTGTGTTATAAAACTTGTTTGCAGCCTTAAAAAGGAATGAGATCATTTCTTTTGCAAGGACATGGATGAAGCTAGAAGCCATCATTCTTAGCAAACGAACAGAGGAACAGAAAACCAAACACTACATGTTCTTACTCATAAATGGGAGTTGAGCAGTGAGAACACATGGACACAGGGAGGGGAACATCACACACTGGGGCCTGTCGGGGTGAGGGGTAAGGGGAGGGAGAGCATTAGGATAAATACCTAGTGCATGCGGGGCTTAAAATCTAGATGACAGGTTGATGGGTGCAGCAAACCACCATGGCATATGTATGCCTATGTAACGGACCTGCACATTCTGCACATGTATCCCGGAACTTAAAAAAGAAAAAAAAAAGAACACAGTATCTACTTCCACTTTAAAATCATGAGAGTTTGAAATTTTATTAAATTTAATGAATTGGAAAAAAAAGTACTAATCTTTGTTAATCTGTCGTGTGAAAAATGGTATCTTATTGCAATTTTAAAAATATTTCTCCTATTTATAGGTAACGTTGAAGATCATTTTCATATGTTTGAAGCCCATTTAAACATCTTTCACTGTAAACTGTCCCTATCAGTAATCACTTTTTTTTCCCCAAAGAAAAAAATACATAAAGCTTTATTTTTCACATGTGTATTCCTACTCTAATTGGATAAATACGGAGAAACTGCTTTATAGTACAGTTATGAGGGGGACAGTCTCTCAGAGTTTACATCAGACTTTTCCTCTGGTTGGTTGGTTGCCTATGGCTCATCTAGGTGTGTGGACTAATTATGTGTATTTAATTGGGTTCTTCTATAACCCAGTGTCTATAAGGAGACATTCCAAAGGCTTTTGTATATTTCAGGCTGAGCATATCTTAGTTTTCACGCCTCTTGTCTGTGTATATGAATCTTCCCTAAGGATGGAAATTGAGGATTTCTGCCCAGTTGCACAGCTTGAGGGTTGTAAGTCTAGAGGACGTGGATCTTTTACAGCTTTGTTGACGTTCTCCACTGTGGGCGGGAGGGAAAGTGTTGTGAGACCTGGTAATTCTCATATGAGGGAGGGCTCAGAGGTGCTGACAGCAGTAGGCCTAGGCTTAGGAGATTTGGCCTTCAAGATTCTTCAACAGGGCTGGGTGCGGTGGCTCACCCCTGTAATCCCAGCACTTTGGGAGGCCAAGGCAGGCAGGTCACGAGGTCAGGAGTTCAAGACCATCCTGGCTAACACGGTGAAACCCCATCTCTACTAAAAATACAGAAAATTAGCCAGGCGTGGTGGCGGGCACCTGTAGTCCCAGCTACTCAGGAAGCTGAGGCAGAAGAATGGCGTGAACCCGGAAGTGCGCCACTGCACTCCAGCCTGGGCAACAGAGTGAGACTCCATCTCAAAAACAAAAGATTATTTAACAGAGTTGGGTGTGGTGGTTCATGTCTGCAATCCTAACACTTTGGGAGGCCAAGGCAGGTAGATCACTTGAGCTCAGGAGTTCAAGACCAGCCTGGGCAACATGGTGAAACCCTGTCTCTACAAAAAAATAAAAAAAATTAGCCAGGTGTGGTGGCATGTGCTTGTAGTCCCAGCTACTTGGGAGGCTGAGGTGGGAAGATCACTAGAGCTCAGGCAATCAAAGCTGCAGTGAGCTAAGATTGTACCACTGCATTCCATCCTGGGTGACAGAGCGAGACCCTGTCTCAAAAAAAAAAAAGAGTCTTCAATAGATTTATTTTCCTCCCCAGCTCACAGTTTGCATAGGGTTGGCCATTTAAGTATTTATGTATTTTGAAGCTTGCACCAACAGGCAACTTGTTCCAGAACATAACTAGAATATTGTTTCAGATGCCTGCCCCTTAGAAACTCCAGAGCATAAAGAGAAGTTTCTATCTGGACATGCATGTGCCATGTGCAACGTTTGATTGGCAGCAGCCTGAATGTGTTAAGTCCCCAGTTACTCTTTCCCAGACAGCAGAGTATGCAGGAAAGGTAGTCATTCAGCTCCTTTCTGGCTTAGCAGTGTAAAGCCTGAGAGGGAAGAGATGGAGAATTACTTTTGTTGCCTTATTTTAGTGTTAATGACACTATTAGGCAAATAATTTCCATCAGTGAAGTCAAAGGCATTGAGACAGAAGCCTGCCTTATTCTCGGCCAGATTGAGAAATTGACCAAATGACCATAATTCTTGTGTGTGCAGGGAATCTTGGCCCTCAAGTTGGATCCCGTAGGTGGGTTCTATAAGAAATGCCAAGAAATTTTAAAGTGGTGGTTTCTGAAAACAAGGACATGAAATTTTATTTTGCATTCCCTCCCCTGCTTTTGAGGCAGATTTCCTAACAAACGCTGCACAGGCAAAGACCCCCACCCCCCGCCCTGGCAGCACCCCTCTCTTCTACCCTGGATTTGAACCTTTAGAATGCAGCCAAATTGGAGTGCCTCCTAAATGGTGTATGGTGACGACATTTTTCCCCCAATGTCCAATCCATCATGGATGATAGCTCTGTAAAATACAACAGAAATGATCTAGAAAAATAAAATGAAAATGACATACAATGTACAATTCCAAATCATTTATTAGTAGATTGAACAGGCTTGAAATTTCTCTGCCAAATTGTAATAAAGTTTCTAAATGCTATCAGGTTTTTTTCTTAAAGTAGTCACATACTGTTAACAACCGTGCATATACTTTGAGCAGCAGAGTTTTAGAGCACAGGCAGACCTTGTGGTCTTTTCTTCTTTATTTCCCATCTCCTTTTCCCCAACCCTCCACCCGAAAACTTAATAGTGGCGCAATCTTGGGCCACTGCAACCTCTGCCTCCTGGGTTCAAGCAATTCTTGTGGTCCATCCTCCCAAGAAGCTGGGATTACAGTTGTGCACCACCATGCCTGGCTCATTTTTGTGTTTTTAGCAGCAAGCCATTTTATTAGGCAGCAATTTGCTGGTCTTCTCTGTGACCCCCATTTTACATAGAGACTAACCCATTCAGGGTGGAGGTGAAGGGAACAGGATAACAAATATAGCTTCCTTTGTGTTAACATTCATCTGCTCAGTGTCCTGACCCATAATATTATTTTTCATGTGATCTCACAATTTTCAGGTTTACCTGAGTCCAGAGTAGCTTTCAGGATAGCCATGAAAGGCACATTTCCAAGATGGACTTCAGACATTTCAAAGTAAAACACTTATTTTTCATATATAAAAATATAGCTCATTTTTTTCAAAGACAGTTAATTGCTTTATGAAATAGATTGTACTTACCTTGGTTCAGATGCCTTTAACAAAAACAACAACAACAACAACAAAGAGAATTTGAAAGTTGCTATTTCTCCCATAAAGTCTGCAGGTTAACCTCTGACACTGCAGAAGGGTGCATGCTTTCTGTTTTGCTCTTCTGCTGGGGTGGGCTTCACAGGGATAATTTCTGTCATCACTGTGTGATAGCTTGTTTCTGTGCCCTCCCCTCAGGATATTTTGCCCGAGTCCATGGTGTCAGTCAGCTTATAAAGGCGTTTCTACGGAAGACAGAATGTCATTGTCAAATTATCAACCTTGGGGCAGGCATGGATACCACCTTCTGGAGATTAAAGGTATGTTCAAATTCCCCTCCTCTCTCTCCAAGTGTTTAGATTTCATTTTTGGAAGAGTTTCACCTAATTCGAAATTTAAAAATATATGAAAGGTTCTGCAGCGAAAACCTGTCTCCCACCCGTGTCCTATCTGCCTAGATGCCGCTACGACTGTCAGTCCTGTTTTATCTCACCAGGGCCCTAGAGACACATATTTTAGGTTGTCTCTAATTGTTGTTACAAATGGAGCTATAATAAAAACCCTTATATTTCCCTCAGTATGAGTAGAAATATGTCAGGAGGAAAAATTCCGCCAGTAGAATTGCTGGAATGGAGAGCCCATGCATGTATTTATAACTTTTTTTTTTTTTTGAGCCAGGGTCTTATCCCATCGCCCAGGGTGGAATGCAGTGGCACGATCATGGCTCATTGCAGCCTCGAACTCCTGGGCTTAAGCGATCCTCCCATGTAGCTGGGAGCACAGGCATGCATCACCACATCTGGCTGATTTTTAAGTTTTTTTGTAGAGACAGTGGTCTCACTATGTTGCCCAGGCTGGTCCTGAACTCCTGGCCTCAAGCAGTCCTCCTGCCTCAGCCTCTCAAAGTGCTGAGATGACAGGCATTAGCCACTGTGCCCAGCCTACATTTGTAATTTTGACAGTAACTAAGATTTTGTCAGGATAATGGCATCTTGGGTAAAATTTGGAGATTTGTATGGCTAGGTGATGACAATATGTTGCAAAGCCATTTTGTAGTCTTTTTCTGATTTGGTCTCTTAACTGTTCTGTTAGAGTATGAATGCAGGTCTAATTACATTCTCACAGGGAAAGAAAACTAGAGTGTGGTCTTTGACTCCTGGGCTTAGTTATTTATTTATTTTTTTTGAGATAGTCTTGGTCTGTTGCCCAGGCTGGAGTGCAGTGGCACAATCTCAGCTCACTGCAGTCTCCACCTCCCGGCTTCAAGTGATTCTTCTGCCTTAGCCTCCTGAATAGCTTGGACTACAGGTGCACACCACCACGCCTGGCTAATTTTTGTATTTTTAGTAGAGATGGGGTTTCACCGTGTTGGCCAGGCTGGTCACAATCTCCTGACCTTGTGATCTGCCCACGTTGGCCTCCCAAAGTGCTAGGATTACAGGCGTGAGCCACTGTGCCTGGCCTCTTGGGCTTAGTTTTTATAGCCAAATCGTTTCCCTACAAAGTCCTCACTGATTGGCCGCGCATGGTGGCTCATGCCTGTAATCCCAGCACTTTGGAAGGCTGAGGTGGGCAGATCACTTCAGGTCAGGAGTTAGAGACCAGCGTGGCCAACATGGTGAAACCCTGTGTCTATTAAAAATACAGAAATTAGCTGGGTGTGGTGGTGGGCACCTGTAATCCCAGCTACTCGGGAGGCTGAGGCAGAAGAATTGCTTGAACCCAGGAGAATGGTGGTTGTAGTGAGTCGAGATTGTGCCGCTACACTCCAGCCTGGGTAACAGAGTGAGGCTTTTGTCTCTGAAAAAGAAAAAAAAAAAAAGTCCTCACTAATTGCTTTTTTTTTTTTTTTTTTGGTAGGTTTGTACAGATTTTGCTTGGTTCTATCAGGTCTGTCATGTGACAGTAATGGGTACGTGCGTTTCTCCAGATTTTTTGTGGATGTTGACCAAGACCTGCTTATCTGTTTTGTCCCTAATCAGTTTACCTGATATGAAGGTCTTTGGTCATCAGAGCTCTCAACCCTTCTCTTACTAAAGTGAGAAATCAGTGACCTCAACAGAGTGTAGGTATTTGTTTGCCTCTGCATTCTCTTCTCAAGATATAATCACTGACATTATGAAGTGTTTTTACATACGTGACCTCATGAATTAACTTGAGAACTCTGTAAGGGTGTTTTGCACAGACGAAGGAAATGGGACTGCAAGATTGTCTTCCAGGATCCTGCAGCCAGAGGCTCTGGGGCAGGGATCAAGCATTGGAATCTGCCCATTAAACTCCACATTTCTTCCTCTTTCCCCTGCACACAGCCTCTGGTTTTTCAGGAGGGTGACCTTCCCTTTTCTGTAGATCTGTTGTGTCGTTGTTTTTCTGTCACTGTTTTTGAGACAGAGTCTTACTCTCTCACCCAGGCTGGAATGCCTGGTGTGATTTGGCTCACAGCAACCTCCACCTCCCGGGCTGAAGCGATTCTCTTATCTTAGCCTCCCTAGTAGTTGGGATTACAGGCATTCACCACCACGCATGACTAATTTTGGTATTTTTAGTAGAGCTAACGTTTCACTGTGTTGGCCAGGCTGGTCTCAAACTCCTGGCCTCAAGTGATCCACCTGCCTTAGCCTCCCAAAGTGCTGAGATTACAGGTATGAGCCACTACACCAGGCTGACCTGTTGTGTTTTTGTAATGAGTTGTCCCATGGTGTGGTGTGAGGAACCAGAGCACAGTACAGTGTGAGAGAATGTGCTATGTCAGTGTTAACAGACGCCGCTGGAGAGATCCTGCCATTGGACCTGAGACCCCTTTGATTTGTCTTGCAATTGGTTTTATTTTTTCTCCTGTCTTGTAGGTGGATTAATAATAAATCTGAACCTCTTATTTCTGAGCAAAGTACCCTGAGGCTTATGTACCCCTCCTAAGAAAAAGGCAGTCAGTCAGGAGTGAGGAAGGAAGACTGTATAGTGTCTGAAAGTTCTTTGTGGAAATATTTTGGTTTTGATTGGTAATTATATTGGGTTGAAGACCTTTTTTTTGGTCTGAAGTTTCTTTTAAAATATAAATATATATATATACACGTATTACATTTGTTTGCTTTTTTCGAGCAGGTGTTACAAACTGTAGCCCAGGGCCAAATCTGGCCCACAGCCTGTTTTTGTAAATAAAGTTTTATTGGAAGACAGCCACTCCCATTTGTTTGCATATTGTGCTTCAGCAGCCATATGACAATTGTAACAGCGGAGTTGAGTAGTTACCACAGAGACCATCTGGCCTGCAAAGGCTAAAATATTTACTTTCTGGCTCTTTACAGAAGCAGTTTGCCAATCTCTGTTTTAGAGGTATGTGCGTGTCTCTAAAAGCGTAGCAAAAACATCGTCTGTGGGTTTTAGTGTCTCATGCACCTTCCAGCCGTAATGGTTCCTAGGTTGTACCAGCAGAAGTTTAGCTGTGAGTCATGGGTGTGAGCTTGTTCCGTAAAATCTCAGGAGCCCAAGACTGTACAGTTAAAGACTCCCATCTGCTGGCAGTGAGCAGGAACAGGACAAAGAAGAGTTAGTCTTGTCACAAAAAAGGAATAAAGGGGCCAGGTGCAGTTGGTCACGCCTGTAATCCCAGTACTTTGAGATGCCAAGGTGGGTGAATTGCTTGAGCTCAGGAGTTTGAGACCAGACTGGGCATCATGGCAAAACCCTATCTCTACAAAAAATAAAAAAAATTAGCCAGGCATGGTGGTGCACACCTGTGGTCCCAGCTACTTGGGAGGCGGAGGTGGGAGGATTACCTGAGTCCCAGAGGTTGAGACTGCAGTGAGCCGAGATTGCGCCACCGCACTCCAGCCTGGGCGTCCAAGCGAGACCCTGTCGCAAAAAAAAAAAAAAAAAAAAGGGAATAATGGGTGAGTGAAATGCTTTAAGGGGTCTCCATTTCTTGGTGTCTCCGGAATTCTGTTTCCATAGAACCAAAGGATTTGTACAACCTACTTCTCTCCATCTCCCTGTGGAGGGAAGCAGGGTCACTTTTGGCAGTCTGTGAGGTGGTCAGCCATGTTGAGTCCTCTTTGGGTGCCCCATTCCTCCTGCCCTGTGGCAGCTGTTCCCAGTCTCGGTGTCTTCCATTCCAGTCAGTTGCATGCAGGCTATTTGGGGTGAAATGTCAAAAGGGCCATCAGGAATCACAGAATAAGAAGTTGAAGCATCACTTGTCACACACAGTCATTTTGCCCCCTTCTCAAGAAACAGGATCTCTCTTTTTTTTTTTTTTTTAATAAGTTCTGGGGTACATGTGCAGAACGTGCATGTTTGTTACATAGGTATGCACATGCCGTGGTGGTTTGCTGCACCGGTCAACCCGTCAGAGTCTCACTCTGTTTCCCAGGCTGGAGTGCAGTGGTGTGATCTCCGCTCACTACAACCTCTGCCTCCAAGGTTCAAGCGATTCTCCTGCCTCAGCCTCCCGAATAACTGGGATTATAGATACGCACCACCGTGCCTGGCTATTTTGTAGAGATGGGGTTTTACCATGTTGGCCAGGCTGGTCTTGAACTCCTGGCCTCAAGTGATCCACCAGCCTCAGCCTCCTAAAGTGCTGGGATTAGAGATGTGAGTCACCACACTGGCAGCATGTCTTTTTAAGAGGTCTGGGTGTGCCTTTTGTAAGCTTTCTCTGCTCTGACCTCTTATTCAGAAGTTTTACAAGGTTCGGGAGTGCTAATGCGTGGGAAAGCTCTTTAAAAAGGAAGAAGTCCCATAAGAGCTGCGGGGCAGTATGCTACCTTTCATTCATATTTTTTTTTTTTTTTTTTTAGCACCAAGAAAATGTTGTTCTTGTTGTCTTCTGGAATTTTAGGTGATCCTTAACTTCCCATACACTGTGAGCAAAAGTTCTTAAAAGGTGTTGTAGAAATTGAAATTCCTAGGGAAAGTTATTTCCATTTCCCCTCTACCCATATCCCTCAATATCCCTCAAGTAGCTTTTTTTTTTTTGAGAGACAGAGTTTTGCTCTCGTTGCCCAGGCTGGAGTGTAATGATCTCAGCTCACTGCAACCTCTGCCTCGTGGGTTCAAGCGATTCTCTTGCCTCAGCCTCCCGAGTAGCTAGGATTACAGGCACCCACCACCACGCCTAGCTAATATTTTGTATTTTTAGTAGAGATAGGGTTTCACTCTGTTGGCCAGGCTGGTTCGAACTCCTGACCTCAGGTAATCCACCCGCCTTGGCCTCCCAAAGTGCTGGGAGTACGGGCATGAGCCACCACACCTGGCCCCCCTCAAGTATCTTGAAATAGCTTCTGCATAACCCTACCCAGCAGGCATGGACTGTACCTCTAAGTGTGATCAGCTCAGGTTCAGGAGCCCAGGTCTCCTGGGATGGCTTTTGTGACAGGATTTGGCTCTGTCTCCCAGACTGGAGTGCAGTGATGCAATCTCAGCCCACCGCAGCTGCCTCCTCCCAGGCTCAAGCGATCTTCCTAACTCAGCCTTCCTAGTAACTGGGGACTATGGTGCAAGCCACTATGCCTGGCTAATTTGTACTTTTGGTAGAGATAGGGTCTTGCTATGTTGCCCAGGCTGGTCTTGAACTCCTGGGCTCAAGCAGTGCTCCTGCCTCGGCCTCCCAAAGTGCTGGGATTACAGGTGTGAGCCACTGTACTTGGCCCACCTTTTTTGTTTTAAAAAGATAAAGCCGGCTGGGCGCAGTGGCTCACGCCTGCAATCCCAGCACTTTGGGAGGCCGAGGCGGGTGGATCATGAGGTCAGGAGATTGAGACCATCCTGGCTAACATGGTGAAACTCCGTCTCTACTAAAAATACAAAAAAATTAGCCGGGCGAGGTGGCGGGCACCTGTAGTCCCAGCTACTCGGGAGGCTGAGGCAGGAGAATGGTGTGAACCCAAGAGGTGGAGCTTGCAGTGAGCCGAGATGGCGCCACTGCACTCCAGCCTGGGCGACAGAGTGAAACTCCATCTCAAAAAAAAAAAAAAAAAAAAGAAAAAGCCCAGGTTGGGTCCTCTGGGATTCCAGCAGAGGACTGGTCTGTATGTGGGAGGGTGCTGTATCTTTCAGCCCTGATGTTTGCTCTTAAGGGTTACTTATCTAGTAGTACATGGTTGCAGGTGATTTCTGCCCCCATCATGCTGTCCACAGGAGGTCTGCTATCCCCCACTCATCCCCTGGGATTCATCTGTCCCTCCATACTTGTGCTCCATCTCCTATTACTGTCTCCATGAATGGTTCTCTTACCTGCCCAGTTGCTCCAGTCAGAAACAAGGTGTCACCCTGCCTTTCCTTTTCCTCCATCCCGTCCTCTACCAGCGAAGCCATCACCAGGTTCTGGATGTCAGCAGTCGTCTTTGTTTTAAAAAAGTAGTTCTGTATTTCTGGGATAAGTGGTGGCGGGGAGAAGGGGAGAGGCTGGGCAGGTGGGCCAGGCTGTGGAGTGCCTTGTTTCTTGCTGAGTTTTAGCAGTGTGCAGAGCTGCGGAAGGCCACCGGCAGCGGCTAGTGCAGTGCACAGCAGTGTGCAGCTTTGAGATACCAGAGGCGGCGCTGGGACAGTCTGGGTTGGAGGTGATAGAGCTCAGGAGGAGTGGAGGGATTCCAGAGGCATCAGCAGGGCTGAGGTACTGGGTGGCTGGATGGCGAGGAGGGCACGGAGAGAACACTAGGATGATAGGATGATGTGCGCGTGACTGGGTAGGGAGGGTGTAGCTACCAAGCAAGCCAGGTGACCCAGGGCTGTGTGTGCGCATGTGTGTGTGTGTCTGTGGTTGTGTGAGTATGTGTGTCTTTCATATTTATTTGACTGCAGGCCACAAGAAGAAATGTTACATCCCAAGCCAGGGCCCCCGTCTCTGTACCTGTGTCTGCAGTAATAAAGGCACACACAGTGTTGATTTGAATGCTAGAGACCTCATTTTAGGGTGCTGCTTTCCTTTGATCCCTGCCCCACTTTCCTTTGATCCCCGCCCCACTTTCCTTCTTGCCCTGGGACCTTCTTTCCAGCACGTTGTGCAGTATTGAAAACACAGTATACCTTCCCTTATTGTTATAGCTCATAGGCTCTTTGGATCCCCGTGTGATAATTTTACTAAGGTCAGGCCCTTTCCTGTGAGCCCCACATGTATTGCTTCATTAATCCTCACAACCCCATGAAGTGTTAGCATTTTCTTCACTTTTCTTTTTTTTTTATCTTTGAGATGGACTCTCGCTCTGTCGCCCAGGCTGGAGTGCAGTAGCACAATCTCAGCTCACTGCAACCTCCGCCTCCCGGGTTCAAGCGATTCTCCTGCCTCAGCCTCCCGAGTAGCTACTTTTTGTATTTTTAGTAGAG
Source organism: Chlorocebus sabaeus (assembly GCF_047675955.1). Classification (NCBI taxonomy): domain Eukaryota; kingdom Metazoa; phylum Chordata; class Mammalia; order Primates; family Cercopithecidae; genus Chlorocebus; species Chlorocebus sabaeus. The sequence goes on from NC_132908.1 coordinate 23,066,583, forward strand.
ATGGGGTTTCACCCCCGTCATGTTGGCCAGGATGGTCTCGATTTATTGACGTTGTGATGTGCTTGCCTCAGCCTCCCAAAGTGCTGGGATTACAGGCATGAGCCACGGTGCCCAGCTTCTTCACTTTTCAAACAAGTAAATCCTGGCCCCGTGAGTTTACTGACTTTCCCAAGACCTTACAGCATATAAGTAGTGGAGCTGGTTTTTGAGCCCCTCCAGCTCCAAGAGTGCCTGTTCTTTAATCTACCATACTTCACTATCACAGAGAAAAATGTATCAGAGGCTGGGCACCTGTAATCCCAGCTACTCTGGAGGCTGAGGCAGGAGAATCACTTGAACCCGGGAGGTGGAGGTTGCAGTGAGCTGAGATTGTGTCATTGCATTCCAGCCTGGGTGACAGAGCGAGACTCTGTCTCAAAAAAAAAAAAAAAAGTATCAGAAAATAATACCCTTAATAGATGTGATGCTTTTGATACTTGCTGTTTTAACCTATTTCATCCAAAAATTAATGCTCGTCAAAACCTACTACATTGATTTCCTGACCCTCCTAATAGAGCTCAAGCTGCCTTTTTTGTTGTTGTTACATCGTTTAAACTTTTTAATTGTTTTGTATGGACAGGGTCTCGCTGTGTTGCCCAGGCTGGCCTCAAACTCCTGGCCTCAAGCGATCCTCCTGCCTCAGCCTTCTGAAGTGTTGAGATTACAGTCATGAGCCACTGCACCTGGCCTCAAGCTGCCTTTTGAAAATATGGAGTATATTCTACTTCCAAAGCGCCTCTGAGCTCTCCCCACCATCCCAGCTGCCACCTCCTAGCTCAGGCTCCTTCCTGGACCTTACCTTCTTATCTGGCTAACTCCTCTGGCATCCTGACTTTTACCTTCATCTGTGCTTGCTTCCCTCACATCTATTCATGAGTAATTTGAAAAACATGTCTGCCCATATCAGTCCCCTGATTTAAAATCCTTAAACACTGTATTGCTCTTAGGTGCCTAGTGCTTGATATGTGGAAGATGATCAGCACATGTAAGAGTAAAGAAATAAAAAGCATTGTGTGTTTTTCCCCAGGATGAAGATCTTCTCCCAAGTAAATATTTTGAGGTTGACTTTCCAATGATCGTCACAAGAAAGCTGCACAGTATCAAGTAAGTGTGGTGTGGCCAGAAGAACAAGAGCCAGCTAGAATTCAGATCTAGCTCTCAAGAGATGGCAGATCTGAATGCCAGAGACTTCACTTTAGGGTGTTGCCTTCCGTTCACTGCCCCCCACCAACTTTCTTTTGCCCTGGCACTCATTCCAGCATGTTGTACAGTCTGCAAAATGCAATATACATTTCCTTATTACAGATCACAGGCTCTGTGGCTCCCCACGTAATTAAAATTAACACGAGGCCAACCAGATTTCCCAGACAAGGTTTTTGTTTTTGGGGCTTGTACTCAAGCACTAGGGAGACAGCGGAGGCTCAAGGACTGTCTTGTTGGCTCCCTGAAGAGGCTTGCAGGGATGTTTTTATTAGCGAAGCATGGGAATTGACATCACAAGTAAGGTATGCAGGCTGGGCCGGGCAAAGCACGTGAGGGGTAGGGGATGCGGGTCAGTGTATCTGGTTGCGTTGGTTATCTTGATTAATGGGCCACTTGGTGGTCTGGCTGGCGGGACGAAGACTGTCAATCAGTTGTTCAGTGTTCCTTCCTGAGGTGGGACACTCCATAACCTTGGTTTCATATTTAGATTTCCTAAGGCCAGTTCCTGGAACTTTAAGTAGAAGGCATGGTTAAATATTATGAAGAAGCAACCCCATTCCATTTCTGTTCTATCTTTAGTTCCCTTGAGAGATTTCACCCTCTATTCTTAAGGAGAAAGGGCTGAAGATCTCATCTTCTGAAGCTACTTCCTGCTGAACAGGGATGTCGTCCTTGCCTCACTTCGGGGGGTGGGGAAATCTCTCACTGACTGTCCTAAAGGCTTGTAGGGACTGGGGTGCTCCTGGGATGGTATGGGTTGGAATCCTTGGGCCATCATTAGCTTGACTTGGAGCGATTGAAACCTGAAAGACACAAACTTTACCAAAAGGTTAAAAACACGATACCCTAAAAGTTATAGCAATTAAATGACCACTTAGGGTCCGAAGAAAGGTAAAAACCATGTCATACTTTGTAGGTATGCACTGATGGAGTCCCAGATGATTTGAGCAGTAGTGTTATTGAGATGTAGCCAGGTAGCCTCTTGGTAAATCTTTACTTTTATTTTCTTTTGGAGACAGGGTCTCACTCTGTCATCCAGATAGGAGTGCAGTGGTGCCATCATGGCTTACTGCAGCCTCAACCTTATGGGCTCAGGTGATCCTCCCACCTCAGCCTCCGGAGTAGCTGGGAATAAAGGCACATGCCACCAAGACTACCTAATTTTTTTTTTCTTTTTTTGTAAGTTTGTAGAGATGGAGTTTTGCCATGTTGCCCAGGCTGGTCTCGAACTCCTAGGCTCAAACGATCCACCCACCTTGGCCTCCCAAAGTGCTGGGATTACAGGCATGAGCCATTGTGCCTGGTCTTGGTAAATCTTTTGAACTTGCAGTTTAACCAATCCTGAACTGTTAATGTAAGAACAACAGATGTGGTTTATTACTGCGCATACCCGCCCTTGTTCAGCGAGAAGATAGTCCAGGGCAAGTCTGTTGTCTAAGGCGGCATTGGCTACGGAGTGCAGAAGATAGTCCAGGGCAAGTCTGTTGTCTAAGGCGGCATTGGCTACGGAGTGCAGGGGGGCTTGACGTCCTTTTATGGCTCTGCCTCTACTAGTTGCCAGTGTTTCAAGGGTTTGAAGGTTTCTCAAAGCCGCCTCACAGTATGCAAAGCCATCCCAAGGGGCTGCTAAGGGGCAGAGCCACCCCAAGGGGCTATTCTAACTCCGGCCAAAATTAGCCCTATTGCCCTTTTAGATTTCACATGTGTGATATTATGAACTGTTACTCCACTGGGACTTAAAGTGCCTAACGTGCATTCCTCATTGCGTTGTACATTATCCACACAAGGGCACACTAGTGCAAGTAACGGAGAGGTGAAATTGGCTGAGGGGTAGCTGTTGGTCAGATGGCAGTCTGGGTGTCCACAAAGGAACAGAATACCCCATGGGTGCACAAACTTACACAAGGCAAGAGGAGTTCAGGTGAGCAGCTAAGCTTTGGAGAGAGGTATGACTGTTTTGGCATGGGGGAAAAGATAGCCTTCCTGAACCCAAGTTTGATTAGGGTTTTTCTTTACTGCTAAGAGAAAACCCGGTGGGATTCCAAAGTAGGCAGTCCAGCTTCTCTTTTTTCCACCCTTTTTGGTGACCAAAGCATTTAGCAGCCCAATGAAGTTTATACATTCAAAGGAAAGGAAGATACTTAGGTCTACAATAAGAGGTACAGAGGTTATTTTAGGTTTCCATACCTCCTTTGTGAAGTTGGTAGCTGAGCTTTTAGGGAATGGAAGAGGCAGCCCCTCTGAGCCTGGGGATGATGGTAGCACACCCAGCAGTTGGACAAATTATGACCTGAAGCTATAATGCTGGAAAGGTTGTCAAGAGAGATCATTTCCCATTTTAATGGATCTAGCCTACCCTGTGCCCTGATGGAGAGGAGTAGGAACAAAGTAAGGAGTAGCATCTTTATACCCAGCAGGGACAAACAAAGTCTTTACCTGAGGGAGGAGGCTGAGCAAAGCAACAGAATAATAGTGAAACAATTAGTAATATGAGGAAAAGTATTGGACTCAAGATCTCTAACCACATTACTTCTCCAATGATGAATTGGTTCTCCTGAATTTGAGGTCTTCCACAGGTTTTCAGGAGTAAGATGGGCCTTCTAGGCGAGTCTGGAAACGTTTAGGAGAAAGCATTTCTGATTGGGAGAGGTGTACCCAGCTAGTGATTCCTTGTGACTTGGCTGCGGTTGGAGTGGTCAGGGTCACCCAGTAAGGGCCCTCCCATTTAGGCAAGGGGTGGTTCTCCGGGGAGCCTGCCCTTCGAGTCTTTAGAAGGACTTGGTTCCCTGGATTAGCTTGGAAAGGGGTTTTCCCATCCTTAGTGGGGTCTGGAAGGATTTTGTTTTTGTACTCTGAAATCGCTTTTTGGATCTGTCCTAAATTGATACTGTAATTTTTAATGTAATTCTTCACCTAACAGGAGGTCAGTGGTGGGGAAAAGCCTCTGGTAGATCATCTCAGAAGAACTAAGTCTTAGTCTGCATGCAGGGGCCCTGCGGACCCTAAGAAGACTGGGAGCATCTTAACCCAGGGCTCGTGTGGCTCCTAACAGAGTTTGGCTAGAGTCGTCTCAAGTGTATGGTTCATCTTAACTTTCCCTGATGGTTGGGGTGCCAGTTCATTATCTAGTCCTAGGGTTGTAGAGAGGCTCTGAATAATCTTAGCTGTGAAGGAGAGCCTGTTACCACTCTGAGGGGACTTGGGGAGTCCAAATTGAGGAATTACTTCTTTAGCGAAGATTTATAGACTTCTACTGCTTTTTCTGTATGGGTAGGGAAAGTCTTGACCCATCCAGTAAAAGTATCCACAAACACCAGGAGATATTTGTACCCTAGATTTGGAGGCATTTGGGTTAAAACTACCTGCCAGTCTTCTCCCAGATAAGTTCCCCTGTGCTGAACCAGTTTAAGTCAAGAGGGGGAAATTGGATGGGTTTGGGGATTATTCCAGGCACACAATTCGCTGGCAAAGGTTACTTGTTTTACAGTTTTTCTCAATGTCTTTCTGGTGAATATTTTATGGATAGAATTCCATAAAACATCTCTCCCTTAATGAGTGGCATCATGGAGATAGATACTTAATAAGTTTCCAGTGGTCAGTTCCCGGAATAAAACTTGTCACCATCTGTGAACCATCCAGCACTGTTTTCCTGGTCCCCCTGCCCCTTGGCTTCCTCTTGCTCTTGTTGTGAATGTTGTAGGTGGTTAGGAAGGTTGGTAGGGTCTGTCATTAAGGCTGACACATTGCTGGGTTCCTATAACTAGGCTGCCTGTTTTGTGGCCCTGTTTCCTTGGCTGATGAGAGACCAGTCCCTCTGGTGGCTTTTGCAGTGAATGACTGCCACCTGGCAGGGAAGTTGTGCCACTTCCAGGAGAAGTTGGATTGGATCCTTACATTTGCCTAGGGAATTTTTACCTGTTAACATTCCCTTTTCCTTCCATATGGCTACATGGGCACGCAGCAGGAGAAACGTATACTTTGGGTTGGTGTATAAATTTACTCCCTCCCTTTCTCCCAGTCGTGAGGCTCTGTTAAGGCCTCTGGTGCCACTTTTTGTGCCGTTTTGGGGAGGAAGGGCTTTAGTTTCTGTAGTCTCCTTCGGGCTTACTACTGCATGTCCTGCTTTTTGGGTCTCCCTCTACAAAGCTACTGCCATCAGGCTATCATTCAGTCTTTGCATTCTCAAGAGGCTTATCTCACAAGCCAGGCCTGCTGGAGTGTGTTCTGTGGGCTCTGTGCATTGATGCTGTGAGTCCTCATCATCTGTGGTTGGGAGTGAGGTTGCCATGTTCAAAGTCTGACATACCCTCAAAGTAATATCCAGGGTGTCTAATAAGAGAGCTTGGTGTCCCCTTGACTTCTAACCCAGTCTGAACCTGGTGGGGAGTCATAGCTTCTGTATATCATCCCCGTGTCAGCTTAGATGCTTCACTAAACAGCAGGGCAGTGGCTGCCACTGCCCTCCAGCAGCCAGGCCACTTCTGTGCAACTGGATTTATCTGTTTTGAAAAATGAGTCACTGACTTCTGAACAGGTCCTAACTTTTGAGTTAAGACTCCCAAAGCTGTTCCTAGTGTCTCACAAACATACAAGGTAAGTGGTTTTTCGCAGTTGGGGTTTTCAAGGGCGAGGGCTTGACCCAGCTCAGTTTTTAGGGGTTCAAAAGATTGTTGACATTTCTTCTCCCAGTCCAAGGGCTCTCTTTCTTCCCCTTTTAGAGTCTCACGTGGGGCTTTAGCTGTCAGGCCATAATTTAGAATCCAAATACAATAGAAGCCCACGATTCTCAAGAAACCCTGGGGCTGCCTTTTTGTTTGTGGGACCAGCAATGAAGTGATTGCTTTTTCCAGTCCACAACTAGTGTTTGGGCTCCTAGAGTCAGAATGAACCCCAGATATTAGAACTTCTGTAAATAAATCTGGGCCTTGGATGGGGCTGACCTTGTATCACCGCTCAGCCAGGAAATTCAAGGTTTTAATGATATTAAAATCTGAATCCTGCCATGTCTGTCTGACAATGAACAAGTCATCCACATATTGTAATAAAGTCCCATTCTGTAGGCTTAGCTCCCTGCATTCCCAGAAAGGTGAGGGCCTTCCTGGAAGCCCTGGGGAAGCACAGTCCATGTGTACTGTGTGACTTTCTGGGTATCAGGGATTTCTCCATTCAAAGCAAAAAGATACAGGGATTCTGGGTGGAGAGGGCTACACAAAAGAAAGCATCCTTGAAGTGTAGTAGAGTGAAAAACTGAGCATCTCCAGGTATCTGAGCACAGACAAGCTTGGGACCAATGTTGGATGAATGGGAATGACTGCCTCATTACCCCGCTCCAAGTCCTACACAAACTGATATTCTCCATTAGGCTTTTTAACAGGGAGGACCGAGGTGTTGCCTGGGGACTGGCACGGTTTAGCCCTTGCTGTAGGAATTTGTGGAGTAATGGCTGAACCCCGTTCAGTGCCACAGGTTTTAGGAGGTACGATTTCTTCCATGGGTAGCCCATCCCAGGCTTCAGATCTGTCTTTGCTGGGGAAGCTTTATTAGCCTGTCCTAGGACTGAAGTGTCCCATAGGGAAGGGGTGATGGGATCCTTGCTTTCTTTGGGTATGTTTTGGGTCTCAAGTTCCTTTCCATTTAAGAGTGCTAGCAGGTGGATTCCCTGTTCTGGCTCTGCCTCTACCTGCAGTCTGTCCTCTTCCAGGGAGGTGGTGGCTTCCATTTTGCTTAATAAGTCTCTACCCAGCAATGGAGTAGGACATTCTGGGGAGCATACAGAAATGAGGAGAAATAAGCCTAGACATGGCCTCACAAGCAAGAGGGAAAGTAAATTTTCTTACCTTAGGACACCTGTCTATTCCCATTACCCTGCAATTGCAATTGGAGAGGGGGCAAATAGGCTGGGTCAGGACAGAGCAGGCGACTCTGCTGTCCACAAGGAACTCAGTTTTCCTACCTGCCACATCAAAGGTGACCTGAGGCTCTGTGGTGTGATGATGATGGAGTGTGCTGCAGTCGGAGCCAGAGTGCTGTCCAGCGGTGTCTATCAATCTCATCTGGTGAGGAGTGGGGACTGGCCAGGGTTGCCTGCCAGCTGTCCTGTTTTAGGGAGGTCAGGGCAGCCTCTCTTCCAGTGACCCTCTGTCCTGCAGTATGCACATTGGCTCCATCCAGCATTGGCTGCCTTCAATTGGTCGGTCTCCTGGGCCTCCTAGGGTCACCCTCAGGTGGCGGATGAATTAGGGCAGCCAGAAGCTGTGCTGTTTTGGTCAGTCTCCTCTTCTCATCTGCCATCTCTGTCCTGCGTGCTATTGAAGACCTTAAAAGCCTCCTCTGCCAAGGTCAACAGCAGGGTCTGGGGTCTGGCCTCCAAATTTTCTGTAATTTCCTTCTAATGTCCGGAGCTGGCTGAAGGATAAAATGCACGGCACGCGATGCCTCCCCTCTGCTGCCCTCAGGTCTGCATGGGTGCATTTCTCAAGCGCTTCAGGGATTCTATTGAGGAAGACTACTGGGATGTCCTCCTTTCTCTGGGTACTTTTCTTGACCCTGTCATAGTGTACAGGTTTGACTATACATTTCCTTCTTCCTTCAGTCAGGCAGGTGACAGAGTGGCTTATTCTAGCTTTATCTAGGTTTTCTCCATAGTCTCACTCGCATGGAGACTGTACCTGGGACCGCATCTCGCCCTACACGGATGACTGCATATTGGTGTTTAGTGACTACCTAGATATTGGCATATTCTTTAGCCTTTTCAAATATGTGTTACTTTTCATCAATACTGCAAAGTGACCATAACATCCCGCCACATCAATGAAAAGGCGAAATTTAGTCTAACAAATTCATCTCTAAACTTACCAGGATCCTCTGAAGATCTACCAAAGTGTTCTTTACATAGTCCTAGATCCACCACCAAAAAAGGAACGTGCACCCTTGTCCCTCCCCTGTTTCCATCCATTTCTCTGAGGGGAAAACAGCCCTGGGCCAGTGGGGAAGCAAAAGAGGGTGCCTGTTTGGAGTCCGATTAGAGCCCTACTGGGGACAGCACAGGGGTCCCCTCCCCAGGAGGCCTGCTTAGGATGGGGAGGGAATTCTGGGGGCCTCAGGCTGTGGAGGTCCACTTCCTCAAGTTCCTTCAGGAGGAACCTGGAAATAGGGGCCACACACACCTGACAAGAATCCAGTAGCTTTGGGTCCTAGCATAACTTCATAAAAGCTTATATCTAGGTATCTCTCCCCATTTCTCTGTCCATTCACAGAATAGATCTGGCTGTAAGATAGTGTTAAAACTAGGAGATCCACTTCCACCCATGGCCATTTTTCTTGATCTAATGTGTACTAGGGCAGGTTGTATTACAGAGGAAAATCAGTTTCTTTTTCTTTTTTTTAATTTATTTTTTTTGAGACAGGGTCTCACTCCATTGCCCAGACTGGAGTGCTGTGGTGCGACCACAACTCACCGCAGCCTCAACCTCCTGGGCTTAAGCGATCCTTGCCTTAGCCTTCCGAGTAGCTGGAACCACAGGCAGGCACCCCCACACCTGGCTCCTTTTTCCTGTTTTTTGTGGAGGTGGAGTTTTTCTGTGTTTCCCAGGCTGGAGTTTCTTTTTCTTTAAGCCATCGGATTTGGATTCCTTCCATTTAGAAATGATACATCCCAGACGTGAGTCTTGGAAGATGCCCGGGGCATTGCCCATGACTGTAGCCCCTGTGTCTGCTTGTCTTAGTAAAGGGCCAGGGGCAGGGTGCAAGCACAGGTGTCAGGCGACAAGAGAGTTGGCTCCCAGCCCCGCACAGCACAACAGTACAGGTCACACGAGAGGGCAGGTGTGGCCAGTGAAGAGAACTTCTCCCCAAAACGGAGTGCTAGCTTGGATGGTTTCTTTTTATTCTTCAGCCTTACACGAGGTCCGGGTTCTGCTGACCAGTGTCCTGCATTTGGTAGTAACCGAATGACAGTCAATAAGATGTTGAATGAAACACACAAAAAGAAAAACAGATCAGGGCATGAGCTAGGCAAACCCCAGCCCCATGTGCTGTCAATTCTCCCCACACAAAGGCAGCACCCAGAGTCCGTAGGCTCGAACACTGAACAGACAGAGAAGAGCTCACAGGCTTCCATTCCCACCAGGTGTGGCAGAGGGAGGGAAAGCACTGAAAGACTTGAAGATGACAGAGGCCGAAGCCAGGGTGCCTGATAGTTCCTGCCAGTTGCGTCAGTCCATCCTGCCCGGGTGTCTATTCAGGTTGAGCCAATGAAGTTAAAAGTGAAGGAAGGAAAGCAGAAAGGAAGAAGGACAAAGGCAACAAATAGGGGATTCGAGGGAAGGGAAAGCGTTGTCTGGAGCGGGGGTGGCGAGGAGTCCCTCGGAGACCAGAGGAAAACTCACCAGTCGTGGTGGCAGTGCTGAATCAGTGGGGCCTCCCTCTGGCCCACTGGCTCATAAGCCTCCCCTGCGGGGCGGGTAGTTGCTCCTTGTGCTCCTGCCTGGCTCACCGGATAATCTGTTATGGCACCAAGCAGATTTCCCAGACAAGGCTTTTAGTTGGGGGCTTGTGCTTGAGCGCACAGGGGGACAGCAGAGGCTCGAGGGCTCAGCGACTGGCTCCCTGGAAGAGCCGGGAGAGACATTTTATTAGTGAAGCCTGGTAACTGACATCAGGAGAGGGCATGTAGGCTGGGCAGGGCAAAACATGTGAGGGGTAGGGGATGCGGGTCAGTGTATCTAGTGGCTGATGGTTATCTTGGTTAATGGACCACCTGGTAGGCTGGACAGAGGCAACAAGGTTGTAATCAAGCTTGTTCAACCCCAGGCCTGCCGGCCGGTGACATGCAGCCATGTGACATGCGGCCCAGGACTACTTTGAATGCAGCCCAACACAATTACGTAACATTTCTTAAAACATTATGAGATTCTTTTATGACTTATTTTTTTTAAAGCTCGTCAGCTATTGTTAGTGTTCGTGTATTTGTGGCCCAAGACAGTTCTTCCAGTGTGGCCCAGGGAAGCCAAAAGATTGGACATCCCTGCTGTAAATCAGTTTTTCAGTGTTCCTTCCTGGAGTGAGACACTGCCACCTTGGTTTGACATCTAGATTTCCTAAGGCTAGTTCCTGGGATTCTTTAAATAGGTCTGGTTAAACATGAAGAAGGAGCCATATCCCATTCCTGTTCTTTTTCATTATGACTCTCCAGCCATTAATGTAGTTTCCTGGAACATTTAAAAAGCAACCCCATATTTTCATAATCTGAATTTGTGTGTCTTTTGTTTACTACTTTATTCCAAGGGCATGTAGAAAGTTACCAGGCCTTGGCTGGGCACAGGGGCTCACACCTGTAATCCCAGCACTTTGGAAGGCCAAGGCTGGTGGGTTGCTTGAACCTGGGAGTTCGAGACCAGCCCGGGCAACATGGCGAAACCTCGTCTCTACTAAATATACAAAAATTAGCCAGGCATGGTAGGTGCATCTGTAGTCTCAGTTACTTGGGAGGCTGAAATAGAAGGATCACTTGAGCCCAGGAGGTTGAGGCTACAGTGAGTCATGATCACACCACTGCAGTCTAGCCTGGGTGACGACAGAGCAAGACTCTGTCTCAAAAAAAAAAAAGTAAGTTACCTGTCCCAGAATAGATGTACAGTAAGTGGTTTTTTTGTGTATGTGACTGAATTAATGGAAGACTGAAGTTAGTTATTACATATGAGATGTTATGGGCACCATTCCGAGTCTAGTATCAGGGAGTTTACGGAGTTGCAGATGACAGGTTTACTAATGTGTGCTGAGAGCTTTCACAGCCTAGTACCATGTTAAGTGCTTCACTTGGATTGTTTCATTCAGTCCTCACAAGACACTCATGAATTAAGTGCTGCTGTTATCCCCTTTTTGCAGATAAGGAAACTGAGGCTTAAAGAAGTTAATTTGCCCAAAGTCTTCTATCTAGGAAAGGGTGGAGCTGAGATTCAAACTGTGACTTCAAGCTCAAGATCAAGGAATCTTAATTGTTGGTTTTTTTTTTTTTTGAGACAGAGTTTTGTTCTTGTTGCCCAGGCTGGAGTACAATCTCGGCTCACTGCAACCTCCACCTCCTGGGTTCATGCGATTCTCCTGCCTCAGCCTCCCTAGTAGCTGGGATTACAGACATGTGCCACCACGCCTGGCTAATTTTGTATTTTTAGTAGAGATGGGATTTCTCCATTTTGGTTGGGCTGGTCTCGAACTCCCGACCTCAGGTGATCTGCCCGCCTCAGCCTCCCAAAGTGCTGGGATTATAGGCGTGAGCCACTGTGCCCGGCCCGCATCTTAATAGTTTTAACTACAGTCCCTCCCCATCCCCCCTTTTAACTTAGTCATTTAAATAAAACCCTAATTCTTATATTAAAATGTGTGTAAAATGTGAGTAAAATGAGAAAAAAATGTGAGTAAACGTTAAGTGTTTCAGCTATCCTTTAGAAAAGTCTGATCCTTACAAATTGGAAATAACTTTCAGGCTTTATTTTTTTCTGGATCCATGAAAATAATGGATCAGGCCTCTATGTGCCTCCTGATTTTACCTTTTCTTTTATATTTAATATATTTAATTTTATGTTAAATATGCTTTTTAAGTGATACATGGCAATTCTGATGCTCTGGGAACTGGAAAGTACTGGCTGGTTAGAACTCTGAGTGGAATAAGAGTAACTGGCTCTTGGTTAAGTCCAGAGGTGGTTTCCTGGGATAGAAAGTGTGTTGGTGTTTGGTTATGGTTGTTGCGATATTGATGCATATCTGATTTCTGATTTTTTGCCTTTTCTGGATTGGGGGAGTTACCACATAAATGTTACTGAACTTTAAGTTTGTGTAAGAGTCAATTCTTCTGGCTACCTCTGACAAATAACAGATAACTTTTAAAATTTGATTGAGAATAGGCAGCAAACTAGAGATGGCCCAAAAAACCACTGGAATGTTTGAAAAATTCTTGTTAGGCTATCTTTAGCTATTTCTAAGTCTAAATACTTCATGATCAGTTTGTGATTTGGACATCAGATGCCAAGTGTAATGCTTAGCCAATGTCACCTGAGACCTGTGTCCACTGAAGTTTTACTGTATGTCAAAAGTGATTAAACTGAAGCCCTTTTTAGAGGGGCCCCTGCTTTGAACAATAGCAAATATATATTTGCCATTTTGCTAGTGAGTGTCTGCATTTGTGCAGTAAATGAGCTCATGAGTAAATTGAAGAGCAAATAGACTCATCTTTCTCCTCTTTCCCATCTTCCCATAGATGCAAGCCTCCCCTATCCAGCCCCATTCTAGAACTGCATTCAGAGGACACACTTCAGATGGGCAAGTATCAAGCTAATGCAAAATTGACTGTATCAGTATTTTTGCTTCCCACCCCTTTTTTGAAGATGGGGTTTGTGGTGTGTGTGTGTGTGTGTGTGTGTGTGTGGTGGTATACAATGTATTGTCAACTGAAGAATGACGAGGTTCATAAATTTGGAAAGGAGAGCTTGCTTTCTCAGAGAGGGTTGCAGCCTGCAGGGAGGCCATTCTAACAGGCTGGGAAGCACAGCTTCCTGCCAGAAGCCAACAACAGATACTTTGAAGGGGGGGCAAAAGGAGTAGGAATTTATGCTCAGCCGAGTGGGCGAACATACATATTTAATGAGCTATAGGAGGAGTCATGAATATTTATGAAGGGACAACTGTGCATGTGCGGTTGAGCTTCACACCCCATCATAGGTCCCATGTACAAAAAAATGGCAGTGTTAGCATGATCCAAGGGTGGAGGTTTTGGCCCTCTGACATCAAAAGGTGAGGCAGAGGACACAAAAACCCGCATCTTTCGGAGACTGGCCAGAACCACTCCCTGTTCTGTGGTCTCTTATCAGGAAGGAATGCTGGTTGACTGTTTTGAAGTGGCCAAAGAGAGGGGCAGCAGTCAGGCAGCTGGGTTGGATAATAGCAGCAGTAGAGTCTTCTGAAAGGGCTGGTTGCTGTTTAGCCCTTAGGGAAGAACGCCTCCAGGCAGTTAGTAAGCAAGGGGTTTAAAGGAGGCATCTTACCTTCCATCCCCACGTGGCCAAGAACTCAGTTTTCAAGGTCGCTCTGGGATCCTCTTGGTTCAGGTGGCTGGGGGGCTTAGAATTTTATTTTTAGTCTACAGTAGACTTTTGCTGATACATTTACATTTGTGTTGGGGTTACCACGAAGGAATTTTCAACGACTTTCTGTATGACTCTTCTTAGATGTCCTTAGGTCTCTAATCTTCAGTCTTTCTGTAAAGACCTTGAGTTAGTTGCCAACATTTCAAAAATAAACTTCTCATGAAAAATCTCGATTTCTAACTTTCCTTGGAAAATCAGAAGACGCGGTAACATTAGGCCATGATTTCCACAAGGGAACAATTAAATAGTGTCTGCCTCAGTTACAGGAGTTGCCGTCTTCCAATTCTGTCCCCACCACTCTCTGGTATCTTACACTTGACCTGTTTCACTCAATTCTGTTACCTGCTTGGCCCTGGCAGTCAGTTTTCCCTGTTTTTCCCCTCAACTTTTAATTATGATTGTGTCTTAACAATGGTTTTCCCATTTCTGAGCCTTTCAAATTATGGGTAAATCTCTACCACAATCTTCCGTTATTTTCACTTTTGTCTGAGAGAAGTTAAAGGGGTTTATTAGTAATTCAGATCAGAGAACGTGCAGAGAGGACAGCCTTCACCAGTGGTCAGCACAGGTAATACTGTGGGCATCAGGTGACCAGATGAGCCACGTCCTTTTATTACAACAAGTAGGGACATGAGAGGAGGGAAAGTGTTCTCTGAGGCGGGGGTGGCAAGGAGTCTAGGCTTTTTCTAGCCTGCTCCTCCAGATTCTTCCAGCCTCTACCCATTACCCAGTTCCAAATTTGCTTCCACATTTTCAGGTACTTGCAGCCACAGCCCCTCTTCTCAGCTTCTCAGTACCAGTTTTCTGGTTTAGCTTATTTTGTGCTTCTATAACAGAATACCTGGGACTGGGTACTTTATAAAAAGAACAGAGACTTAGTACAGTTCTGGGAAGTTTGAGGTTGAGGGGCCCACATCTGGCCAGGACCTTCTTGCCGTGTCATCCCATGGAGGAAGGTAGAAAGGCAAGAGAGCATGACTGTGAGAGAGAGGTGAAGGAGTGCAAACTCAGAACTCACTCACAATCCCAAGATAGTGTTATTAATTCATTCTTTGGGACTGAATCACCTCTTAAAGGTCCTACCTTTCAACACTGTTGCATGAGGGATTAAGTTTCTAACACACAAATTTTGGAGGGACACATTCAAACCATAGCACCTGAACACTGGGTATTGTGATTTAAAATTTTTTCTACCAGTCTGGCTGGGCGTGGTGGCTCATGCCTGTAATCCCAGCACATTGGGAGGCCGAGGCAGGTGGATCACCTGAGGTCAGGAGTTTGAGACCAACGTGGCCAACATGGTGAAACCCCATCTCTACTAAAAATACAAAAATAGCTGGGTGTGGTGGCGGGTGCCTGTAATCCCAGCTATTTGGTAAGCTGAGGCAGGAGAATTGCTTGAACCTGGGAGGCGGAGGTTGCAGTGAGCTGAGATCATGTTGCTGCACTCCAGACTGAGTGACAGAGTAAGATGAGAGTCTATCCAAAAGAAAAAATTTCTACCAGTCTGGTAGGCCAAAATGATGCCCTATTATTTTATTTTATTTTATTTATTTTTATTTTCTTTTGTTTTATTTATTTATTTTATTGTTTATCTTTATTTTATTTATTTTATTTTATTATTTTATTTACGTTTTTGAGATGAAGTCTCCCTCTGTCACCCAGGCTGGAGTGCTGTGGCTTGATCTTGGCTCACTGCAACCTCTGCCTCCCAGGTTCAAGCAATTCTCCTGCCTCAGCCTCCCGAGCAGCTGGGATTACAGGCACGCGCCACACACTCGGCTAATTTTTTTTGTATTTTTAGCAGAGATGGGGTTTCAGCATCTTGGTCAGGCTGGTCTCGAACTCCTAACCTTGTGATCCTCCTGCCTCGGCCTCCCAAAGTCCTGGGATTACAGGCATGAGCCACCATGCCCCACCGATGCCCTATTATTTTTAAAAAATGTAGGTAACTTTGAATGCTAGTGAGATGGAGCATCTTTCCTTTGTTTTATTGGATGTCGGGACCTCTTGTAAAGTTTTTCATTTCCTTTTAACATTAGTTTGTAATTTCTTTCCTTTTCAGTTTATAGGAACCCTTCATAACACATAGATGTGTTCTTTGATAAAGGTCTGTTGTCAACTTTTTTTTAATTGAACTTTTTTCTCGTTCTTTTACTTATCTTTTAACTTTGTGTCTCGTCGGTAAATTTTTTACTCTGGTTCTTTATAGTTTTTTATTTTGCCATCATGCTGGGAAAGGAGAATTTGAATAAAAATGTGAATGAAAATTTGGGCAAACTGATAGGTGATCTTAAAACTGACAAAAATATTTGTTTAAAAATGGCCTTGTTTTATCAAACCTACAAGGCTGTGACAGTAAGAATCACCATTATTTATTTATCAGTAAGAAAGGAAAAGTACTGACACTTAAGCCGACACATCACCAACTGTTAGATGCATCCTGATTTCAGGAATGTTAAAATGTGAAAGGATGCATCTTAGAATTGATGATGTATTTTTTTAAGCTAAAATCTGCTTAGGGTAAAAAATCAAAAGTGTACAAATGGACACACAATGAAAAGTCAGAAGGTGTTTTTTAAAAAGGAAGGCCGAATATGGTGTCTCACACCTGTAATCCCAGTGCTTCAGGAAGCTGAGGCAGGAGCATTGCTGAGGGCACCTAGTGAGACCCTGTCACAAAAACATTAAAAAAATTAGCTGGGCATGGTGGTGCACGCCTATAGTCCTAGCTACTTGGGAGGCTGAGGTGGGAGGTTACCTTTAGCCCAGAAGTTGGAGGCTGCAGAGAACTATGATCGCACCACAGCACTTCATCCTGGGTGACAGAGTGAGACCCTTTCTCTCAGAAGAGTGAAAAAGGGAAATTGGGTTCTGTTACCCCCTTGCTTAAAACTCCCTACCGGGCGGGACCCATGTTGTTCATCAGGCCTCTATGTGCCTCCTGATTTCCCTCCCTCCCTCCCGCCCTTCCTTCCTTCCTTCCTCCCTTCCTCTATCTCTCTCTTTCTTTCTCTCTGTCTCCTTCCTTCCTTCCTTCCTTCATGCCTGCCTGCCTGCCTGCCTGCCTTCCTTACTGCCTTCCTTCCTACCTTTCTTCCTTCCTTTTTGAGACAAGGTCTCACTCTGTTTTTGCTCAGGCTGGAGGACAGTGGTGCAATCGGTCACAGCTTACTGCAGCCTTGAACTCCTGGGCTCAAGTGATCCTCCTGCCTCAGTCTCCCTAGTAGCTGGGATTACAGCTGTGTGCTGCCACACCCAGCTGATTTTTATTTTTATTTTTTGGAGAAGGTCTTGCTGTGTTGCTCAGGTTGGTCTCGAACTCCTGGGGTCAAATGATCCTCCCACCTCGACTTCTCAATGTTGGGATTACAGGCGTGAGCCCCTGCACCTGCTCCTGATTTTCCCTTTGACCACAGTAACTATGATCTAGCCACACAGATACCTTGCTGTTCTGTGACTGTGCCAAGCATGTTCTTTCCCTCAGTCCTTTTCATTTCCTCTCTCTTTGCTGGATGGGCTCCTTCTCATCAGCTCAGCTGCCACTTCCTCAGAGGCGCCCTCCCTGACTACTAGGTTAAAGACAGACCCTCTCCCTGCTGCCTAATTTCACACTCTTCTCTTTCAGTTTCCTTGTGGTACTAAGTGCTCCGTGATATCATCTTGATTTATTTAATGATTCACTTTCTCTCTCTTCTACCATATAAGCTTCCTGAGAACAGGGACTGCTTCTGTCTTGTTCGCCACTGTAACCCCTGCGCCAAGAGCAGTATCTAGCGTAGTGTTGAATGAATACTCATGTGACTGCTTGAATGGATAAATGTTTGTGTTTTTGTAATCCACTTCAACTCTGGTGAAATTAGGTAGGCGGAAAGAGAAAAGAAGAGCAAGTGGAAAGCATTTCAGAGTGCGAACAGGATTTCAGCTGCGCCCTGGCAAGGCCCTAGGTAGGGAACAGATGATCTCAGCCGGGACTCACTGAAGGAAGAGCTGGAAAGGCCAGTGTGGCTGGGGCTCGCGTGGCAGGAGGTGCATGCTTCATGATTGAGAAAGATCGTAAAGCCGGCTGAGAATTTTGGACTCCATTCTAAAGGGAGTCGGAAGCCTGTTAGGCATGCCCCACAACACCCTGAACTTCTCTGTAGCCGCTTGCCCTTGTTCTCTCTCTTTCCCACTGGATTATAAGCCCATGAGGGCAGGGACCATGTCTTCTTGTTCATTAATTATTCCCAGGACTTGGCCCAGTGCCTCGTAAGTATCAGATGGGTAGTCAGACAAACTAACCCTCTGTACAGTCTGGAAATCCACCTCAGGCTGTTTCCATTTTACCTCATCTTCTTTTTTTTTTTTTTCCAACTAAAGGCTCCTAGGAAAATCTGTGAACCCAAAAGATCACTTTGCAATGCTTAACAATAGTGATAGTCTGTCATAGAAGATACCATGAATGGGATTGATGGGATTCACTACAGATCCAACACATCTCTTTTGAAATGCACCTGGCGGTGGTGGAAGAGATTATTAGTCATATGATACACCAGCACTTGTGTGTGTATGTGTTTAACTACTGTGTTACGTTGTGTAAGTCTTCAGTTTTCTCATGCCTTTTCACCTCATGACCTAATCCCCTCTTAAAAGTGATTAAGACTGGATTGGTGGCTCACACCTATAATCCCATCACTCTGGGAGGCAGCAGCAGGAGGATCCCTGGAGCCCAAGAGTTCAAGACCAGCCTGGGCAACATAGGGAGATCCCCCTTTCTTCCCTTCCTCCCTCCCCCCACCCCCCACATCCGTACAAATAAAAAAAATTAGCCAGGCATGGTGGTGCACACCTGTGGTCCCAGCTACACAGGAAGCTGAGGCAGCCTGGCGGGGGGGTGTCGAGGCTGTCATGAGCCATGATCATGCCACCGCACTGCAACCTGGGTGACACAGTGCAGCCCTGTCTCAAAAAAAAAAAAAAAAAAAGCTGATTAGGACAATAAAGTATATGAGCTTAATGAGGCAGATAATTAAAGCCTGTATCCATTAGCTTCTGCACTGTAACAAACTGCTGCATAGCATGTGGCTTAAAACAACAGCCGTCTATTTAGCTTACAATTCTTTGGGTTGGGTTCATTCAGGTGGAACTTCTCAGCTGGGCTCATTCCAGCACCTGCCTGGATTTAATCACTTGTGGTTGTCTTCACAGAAGACCTCTGCTGTGTAGCAAGCATTGAGCTAGGCCAGGGGGTCCCCACCTTTCTTGCTTCCCCGTAATTTGTCTCAGTAATGTTTTCATAGTACCCCTGAGCCAAAAAACACACTCAGCAATTCTTTTTAATTAGCTGGGTTTAAACAGCAGAAGTATTTATGTCCTAACAACTTATTAGTCATTTGAAAAAAAAAGTACACATACAGTGAAAGAAAAATACCATTTTTACTTCATTTGTAAGCACCCAGAATTGCTTACTGGGATGCGTGCCCTGTAGGGCACTTTACAGCTTCACCTTGGAATCAGATTAGACACCACCCCTGTTCCACATTCACATTGGCACAATACTTACTTTTTTTTTTGAGACGGAGTCTTGCTCTGACATGTCACCCAGGTTGGAGTGCAGTGGTACACACTCAGCTCACTGCAACCTCCACCTCCTGGGTTCAGGCAATTCTCATGCCTCAGCCTCTCAAGTAGCTGGGATTACAGGTGTGCGCCACCATGCCTGACTAGTTTTGTATTTTTAGTAGAGGTGGGGTTTTATCATGTTGGCCAGGCTGGTCTCGAACTGGTCTTGAGCAATTCGCCTGTCTCGGCCTCCCAAAGTGCTAGGATTACAGGCAGGCATGAGCCACCGTGTGCCAGCCTGGTACTTGCTTTTTAACCACAGCAACATCCGAACACTTAGCTTTGCAAGGATACAGAGCAATCTGATGTTGAAACTGTGATGGCCTTGAGCTAGTCGCTTACTTATGCCTGACGGATGTTGAGTAGTATCTCTGTGTTCCCCTGAAAAATTTAAAATATTCCTCTCTGCCCTGGTGAATTTCCCGTTCCACCCATGGTACCACAGTATCATCACTTTACCATTTCCTTGAATCCTAACCACAGTCTTCTAAGACTGGCATTGTTCACGTTTTATAATTAAAAGAAAGGTAGTCTCGAGTGATTATGTGACTTTCCCAGAGTCACATGAAATTTTTTTTAGAGACAGGGCCTCATTCTGTCGCCCAGGTTGGAGTACAGTGATGCAATCACAGCTCAGTGCAGCCTCGACCTCCCAGGCTCAATCAGTTCTCCCGCTTCAGCCTCCCAAGTAGCTGGGACTACAGGCATGCGTCACCACACCCGGCTAATTTTTGTATTTTTTGTAGAGGTAGGGTATCGCCATGTTGCCCAGGCTGGTCTTGAACTCCTGGACTCAAGCAATCTTCCCGCCTCAGCCTCCCAAAGTGCTGTGATTACAGGTGTGAGCCACGGTGCCCAGCTTACTCACATGAAATTTGACATTAGGGCTGTTTGAGACCAAAGCCCATATAACTGCAAATTCACTCCAAAGCGAGTTTTTATTTTGGATACTATGTGCTGGATAAAAGCCACGGCATGTTAAGTTTCCCTATCAGAGAATAATTGGGACTGTTTAGGGATTTTTAACAATTAGATATCAACGAATGACCTTTGGGTTTTTGTGTGTAACTTTAATGCGGGGTTTCACAACCTCGGCACTCTTGACACTTGGGTTGGATAATTCTGTAGTGTAGGACTGTTCTGTACCTTGTAGGATGTTTACCAGCATCCCTGGCCTCTGCCCACTGGATGCCAATAGCACCCTCTGGTTGTGACAACCAAAAGGTGTCTCCAGACGTTGCCAGATGTTCCCTAGTGGCAAAGTTGGCCTGTTGGAGAACCACTGCTTTAATTTAATAACGACCAAGCCTGAGTAGTTAGGATTTTCACAACCGTCTTTTCATTCTGGCTGTGTATAAATTGGTTCTTAAGTTTTTAAATCATATTATGATCTTATATTTTCAGGGCTTCTCTTTCCTCTTAACCCTCTTAGAAATCAATCTAAAGTAGTATTGATCACAGAAAGAACTGCTAGTAGCAATATAGAGGTTTTAAATCAATGTTAATTGACTTTCTCAGAGTTGAGTAAGTATGGTCCGTCTTTTTTTTTTTTTTTTTTTTTTTTTTTTTTTTGAGACAGAGTCTTGCTCTTTCACCCAGGCTGCAGTGAAGTGGTGCGATCTAGGCTCACTGCAACCTCCACCTCCCAGGTTCAAGCGATTCTCCTGCCTCAGCCTTCTGAGTAGCTGGAATAACAGGTGCCTGCCACCATACCCAGCTAATTTGTGTATTTTTAGCAGGGATGGGGTTTTGCCATGTTGGCCAGGCTGGTCTTGAACTCCTGATCTCAGGTGATCCACCGGCGTTGGCCTCCCAAAGCGCTAGGATTACAAGCATGAGCCACTGTGCCCGGCCGGTCTGTTTCTTTAGAAAGTTCTTCTGTAAGTATCACACAAAATGTTTTCAGTTGCCTTACATTTTTATCTTATGAAATAGAATATAGGAAAAGAAGGGATTGTGGATCTCATTTTGGCAAGCGAGTTACCTTTCCCACCAGCTCTCAGAAGCATTCCAGACAGATAAGGATTTTTTCTGTTCTCATGGCCTCTTGCCAGTGCTAGATTTTGTACAAATGGCCTTATTTTCCCAGAATTATGAAACTCCTTTGAAACTTGCTCTGAGCCTATCCTCTACAAATACCTTCAGTTCCCTGCAAAATAATGGTAAGGCATCCTTCAGGGACAGATAATGGACCTGTTATTTTCCCACAACTTGAGTAGCCCCTGACCTAAGAAGAGCAACTGAATCGTGTGATGCTGGTGTGTGTTACTCAAGTCATCAAATTCTGTCATTTAAAGGGATCTTAAGGTCCTCTTGTCCAGTGCTTCCCATGTGGTATGCCAGTGTGCCACCACATACGGCTGGGCCACTGCAGAGTGGCAGGTGAGCCTGGAGTCACTGACTCCCTTCAGCTCAGATGTACCTTGTGTACAGCTTACAAGAATAATCATGATGATGTGTGATTTATGCTTTACATGCTAACATTAGATCCTGATGTAAGAGAGGTCTCCCCTGAACTACGTGGTACTAGACTTCATGTGTTAATATTCTGGTGTATTTGTTATTTTTTGGCCAGGGACGGAAAAACTCATTTCGAATGTGCTTATTATTAATATATTTGTTATTTGCAAGAAGTTATGCAGGCATTTTGGAATTATTTTCATAATAGGGTAGACAACTACCTTCATATTCTTTTA
This sequence comes from Chlorocebus sabaeus, assembly GCF_047675955.1. Classification (NCBI taxonomy): domain Eukaryota; kingdom Metazoa; phylum Chordata; class Mammalia; order Primates; family Cercopithecidae; genus Chlorocebus; species Chlorocebus sabaeus. The sequence goes on from NC_132908.1 coordinate 23,088,265, forward strand.
TGTGGTAGAGACAAGGTCTTTGTTCTGTTGCCCAGACTGGAGTGCAGTGGCACGATCATAGCTAACTGAAGCCTTGAACTCCTGGGCTCAAGCCATCACACCTCAGCCTCCAGAGTAGCTGGGACTACAGGCATATGCCACCACATCTAGCTAGTTTTTAAAATTTTTTTGTACAGACAGTCTTGCTATGTTGCCCAGGGTGGTCTTGAACTCCTCATTCAAGTCGTCCTCCTACTTGGGCCTCCCAAGTTGTTGGGATTATAGGCGTGAGCCACCATGCCCAGCCACATGCCATATTCTTTATATTACTTTCCTGACTCCTGGCACCCTAGGGCCGACTTTGGGTTCCCTGCTTGCCCTTTATTGCTTTCCTGACATCTAACAGGCTCTTAGGGTGTATTTCTTTAGCTTATAGTGTGTAGCCATATGTATTTGAATCAGCCAAGTGAAGTTATCAAGATAATAAATGAGAAACTACTTACATGTTGTAGGTTAGCCTTTTCAGCATTTTTTTGTTGAAGTTCTCAGAACCAAGAGAACCTGAATTATTAGCAGTAGTATGGGTAGCTGTTGATGTTTCAGCTCCTGCCATGGTTTGTATCCTCAAGGAAGTTGAATGAATAATATCTGAAGTTGAGTGAATAATAAAATCAAGCAATTTTCTTTCTTTAAAAAAAATTCGTTAACTTTTATTTTTTTATTTTTATTTTTCTGAGACAGAGTCTCACTCTGTTGCCCAGGCTGGAGTGCAGTGGCACGATCTTGGCTCACTGCAACCTCCGCCTCCCAGGTTCAAGTGATTCTCCTGCCTCACCCTCCTGAGTAGCTGGAATTACAGGCGTGTGCACCACCGCACCTGGGTAATTTTTTTTTTATTTTTAGTAGAGACAGAATTTCACCATGATGGCCAGGCTGATCTCGAACTCCTGACCTCAGGTGATCAGCCCGTCTCAGCCTCCCCAGGTGCTAGGATTACAGGCATGAGCCACTGCGCCTGGCCTTAACTTTTAATTGAAAAAAATGTGAAGTGTACACAAATACGTTGTGACTAGGTTGATGAACCTCCATGTACCCATCACTTAACTGTCTCATTTTATTTGTAGCAGTCATTCCAAGAGTGTAAGTCCTCAGACTAAGCATCAGTAGCATCTGGGAACTTACTAGAAATGTAAATTTTTTTTTTTTTTCTTTTGAGACAAAGTCTCACTTTGTCATCAGGCTGGAGTGCAGTGGCATGATCTTGGCTCACTGCAACCTCCGCTTCCAAGGTTCAAGCCATTCTTCTGCCTCAGCCTCCCAAGTAGCTGGGATTACAGGTGTGCGCCACCACACCCAGCTAATTTTTGTATTTTTAGCAGAGATGGAGTTTCACCATGTTGGCCAGGATGGTCTTGATCTCCTGACCTCGCAATCAGCCCGCCTCGGCCTCCCAAAGTGTTGGGATTACAGGCATGAGCCACCGCGCCCAGCCGCTAGAAATGTCAGTTTCCAATAGTAGAAGATGTAGTGAATCAGAAACTTGGGGTGGAGCCTATCAATCTGTGGTTTAGCAAGCCACCCAGCTGATTCTGATGACCACTGAAGCCTGAGGATCACTATAGATACCATTTCATCCTACCTCTTATGGAGTCTTTCAAAGCAAATGCTGTCATTTTATTTGTAAATATATTAGTACATAAATTGTCTTTTTTAAAACATAACACAAATGGGCATAACATTTAGAAAGCAGCCTGCTAATGGGTCCCCATATTTAAATAGGCTTACCGTCTGATCGCTTTTTTTTTTTTTTTGAGATGGAGTCTTTCTGTTGCCCAGGCTGGAGTGCAGTGGTGCAATCTCGGCTCACTACAAGCTCCGCCTCCCAGGTTCATGCCCTTCTCCTGCCTCAGCCTCCAGAGTAGCTGGGACTATAGGCGTCTGCCACCATACCTGGCTAATTTTTTTTTCTTTCTTTTTTTTTTTTTTTTGTATTTTTAGTAGAGGTGGGGTTTCACTGTGTTAGCCAGGATGGTCTCAATCTCCTGACCTCGTGATCTGCCCAGCTTGGCCTCCCAAAGTGCTGGGATTACAGGCTTGAGCCTCCATGCCTGGCTACCCTCTGATTTCTTAATTCCGTTCATATTATCTACTTTAAAGAAATAACTGGACAGATGCTTCGTGATGCACATACAAGGATGCTTGCAATGCCTAGATGGGGAAAACTTAGGAACACCACGTCTCATAGTGAGGGATTGGCTAAATAAGTTGTGTTTTATCCAGTCAGTGGAATGTTATGAAATCACTATACAGAAGGATGTCCCTGATGCTGTTGCTATGTAGGAAAAGCAGTTTTCAAACCACATATTGGGTGGTCCCATTTTCTTTTCTCTATTCAGGGGGTGTGTGTGTGTGCACGTGCGCGCCCACCATGTGCATGAGAGGGAGAATGTGTTTTTGTTGTGTGCAATAACTTAAGCACATAGGACAAAATGCTGAAATGTTACACACCAAAACACGAATAGTTATCTTCGGAAGATACGATTTTGGATAATTTTTACCCTCCTCTTACCTATTTTTTTTTTTTTTAACAATGATGCATGTATTTTTATAGTAGGGGAAAACCATAAGGGTACTATAACTTTGGGAAAGACATATTCATTACAATTATAGCCTCTGATTGCATTTGCAGATGGACACATACTGGATTCAAAGAGATACGCTGTTATTGGAGCCGATCTCCGAGACCTGTCCGAACTGGAAGAGAAACTAAAGAAATGTAACATGAATACACAGTGAGATTTTTTTTTTAAAACCTCTTTTACATTTGTGATTTTATACTAATTATGAGATAAGGCCAGTCGGAAGTGCAGCATGATACTCATGTTCTTATTTTTTATTCTGTAAGTTTTATTTCATTGCTACCTAGTTTTCTGAAAAAAATTCTTTTTTTTTTTTTTTTTGTGGTGGAGTTTTGCTCTTGTTGCCCAGGCTGGAATGCAGTGGCACAATCTCAGCTCACCGCAACCTCCACCTCCCGGGTTCAAGTGATTCTCCTGCCTCAGCCTCCCAAGTAGCTGGGATTACAGGCATGCACCACCACACCCAGCTAAGTTTGTATTTTTAGTAGAGATGGGGTTTCTCCATGTAGTCAGTCTGGTCTCAAACTCCCAACCTCAGGTGATCTGCCTGCCTTGGCCTCCCAAAGTGTTGAGATTACAGTTGTAAGCCATCATGCCTGGCCTAGTTTTCTGAAATTTTTTAAGCAATACTGTTCTTCAAGTCTGTTTCTACATCAGAATTACCTGTGTTACTTTGTAAAAATACTGGTGCCTAATTTCATATAAAAGTTTGAGAGAAGATAATTGTATGGATAGAAACATGTTTGTGACATATAAAGAAAAGATTGGCGTCCAGAATATATAAAGAACAACTACTATTAAAAGCCTCATAGAAAAATGGGCAAAGGATAGATTACCAGGCAGTTCAAAGAAGAAACTGAATATCATATGAAACAGGTATTGGGCATCAGTGATAATCGGATGAAATTCTATTTTACTCTCACCAAGTTGGAAAAAATGTAACAGCTGATAATATCAAGTGTTGGCAAGGATGTGGGGGATAGGGAATGATACACCACTGCTGGAAGTGAAGTTGGTGCAACCATTGTGAGGAGCAATCTGAAAGTATCGAGTAACATTGTAAGTATGTGTACCATAGGATATAGCAGTTCCACTTTCGTGGGTGTCCCCTTGAGAAAATCTTGCATATATGCATAAGGAGAATGTTCCTTGTAGTTCATGAGTCTGGGAACTGAGTCCAGCTGCACAGGTTTGAATCCTGACAAGAACATGCACTAGACCATGACCTTGGATAACTTCACTTCTCTGCATCTGTTTCTTCTGAAAAATGTGAATTATAGGCTGGGCGTGGTGTCTCATGCCTGTAATCCCAGCACTTTGGGAGGCCAAGGTGGGCAGATCACCTGAGGTCAGGAGTTCGAGACCAGCCTGGCCAGCATATTGAAGCCCCATCTCTACTAAAAATACAAAAAATTAGCTAGGCGTGGTGGTGGATGCCTGGACCCCAGCTACTCAGGAAGCTGAGGCAGGAGAATCATTTGAACCCAGGAGGTGGAGATTGCAGTGAGCCAAGATCACGACATCGCACTGTAGCCTAGACAACAGAGCAAGACTCCATCTCAAAAAAAAAAAAAAAAAAAAAGTGAGAATGTGAATACTACTAGAACCCACCTGTAAGTGTTAGCGGTTGAGAATGTTGATAACTGTCAAAGAAGTCTCTATCAAACCAGCTCTTCATTTCTGTAGTTTTAATTGCTGATGATTTTGATGGTTCCTCAAAGAGAAGATAAAAATAATTCCTAATCCCAATACTTAGAGATAACCACCTTAATAAATTTTATCCCAAAATTTGTAAATATATGTTTTTCTTTAAAATGTGATTATGCTATGTGTATAATTTTGAAACTTTTTGTTTGTTTGGAGACAGGTTCTTACTCTGTCACCCAGGCTGGAGTGCAGTGGCGTGATCTGTGCTTACTGCAGCGTGAATCTCCCAGGCTCAAGTGATCCTCCCACCTCAGCTTCCTGAGTAGCTGGGACCACAGGCGTGCACCACCACACCCAGTTAATTTTTGTAGAGACAAGGTTTCACCATATTGCCCAGGCTTGCTTTGAACTCCTGAGCCTAAGCAATCTGCCTGCCTTGGCCTCCCAAAGTATTGGAATTGCAGGTGTGTGCCATTGCACCCAGCCAGTTTTGGAACTTTTAAAAGAATCGGCGGCCGGGCGCGGTGGCTCAAGCCTGTAATCCCAGCACTTTGGGAGGCCGAGACGGGCGGATCACGAGGTCAGGAGATCAAGACCATCCTGGCTAACCGGGTGAAACCCCGTCTCTACTAAAAAATACAAAAATCTAGCCGGGCGAGGTGGCGGGCGCCTGTAGTCCCAGCTACTCGGGAGGCTGAGGCAGGAGAATGGCGTGAACCCGGGAGGCGGAGCTTGCAGTGAGCTGAGATCCGGCCACTGCACTCCAGCCTGGGCGACAGAGCGAAACTCCGCCTCAAAAAAAAAAAAAAAGAAAAAAAAAAAAAAAAAAAAAAGAATCGGCTGGGCACGGTGGCTAACGCCTGTAATCCCAGCACTTTGGGAGGCTGAGACAGGCAGATCACGAGGTCAAGAGATTGAGACCATCCTGGCCAACATGGAGAAACGTCGTCTCTACTAAAAATACAAAAATTAGCTGGGTGTGGTGGTGTGTGCCTGTAGTCCCAGCTACTTCGGAGGCTGAGGCAGGGGAATTGCTTGAACTCAGGAGGCAGAAGTTGCAGTGAGCAGAGATTGCGCCACTGCACTCCAGCCTGGTGACAGAATAAGACTCCGTCTCAAAAACAAAAAAAAAAAAAAATCAAATATATGTATGTATATGTACACATACAATCATTTGTTTGTTAGTCTATTCACTCATTTAGCAAATAATCGAGGTTCTGTGAGGTACCGGTACTCACTATAGAGCCATGAACAAAACAGCTTACACATTGTTGTGTAAAGAAAAGAGACATTAAACAGCTAATGACATTTGACTGTTTAGTTACTCCTGGGATATCTGCTTTGAAGAAGTGCAGGGAAGCATCTGATAGGCCACTTGAATCTGGGGACCATGGATAGCTTTGTATCAATAAACGCAGTCCCTGAAACATCATACTTACGAGCTGCATAGTAGTCCATTGGGTAGGGCATACCATGTTCTTTTCAACCAGTTTCTTGTTGGGCTTAGCTGGATGTTCTGCAGTTTAGGCTGGGCTTAGCTGGATGTTCTTCGGCAGTTTGGGTTGGTCTTCCTTAGCTGGAGGTTATTCTGCAGTTTGGACAGGGCTTAGCCGGATGGTTCTGATTGGGGTTGGGTTTAGCTGATATCCTGGAGTTCAATCATGTGGATAGTGGGGCAGGCCAGCTAGGGTCTGGCTGGCTGTCAGTTGGGAGGCCTCCTTCTCTTCCACAGATCTTCTCCTCCTATAGCAGGCTAGCTTGGGTTCCTTCAGATGGTTCCTTCTCCTCCTATAGCAGGCTAGCTTGGGTTCCTTCAGGTTTCCAAGTGCAGCAAGAGAGCAAGCACCAATGTGCAAGTGACTTTAAAAACTTCTGCTTGCATCATGTTTGCTACTGTCCTGTTGACCAAAGCAAAAGTTTCATGACCAGCCTAGATTCCAGGGGTAGAAGAATAAACACCTCTCAAATGGGAGAAGCCTCAGTGTTGTGTTGGCATGGTGTGAGTGCACAACAGGGGAGAACTTGTAGCCATTTTTGCAGTCCACCACACACGCTTTACATGTTTTCATTGCCACACAAATCATTGCTCACTGCTCACCTGTTCACAGTAGAAAGCTCGGATTGTGATGGTATTCCCCCATGTATTTCTGCCCTGACTGGGGCTGTGCTCGCTCAGGCCTTCTGATTTCCCTGGGGCATGGACTGCCCCACCAGCACTGCAGTATGATTAGAGGGTCCTGACTTGATGATAACAAATTTATGTGCCTTTTTTTCTTCTCTTAAGATTGCCAACACTCCTGATAGCTGAATGTGTGCTGGTTTACATGACTCCAGAGCAGTCCGCAAACCTCCTGAAGTGGGCAGCCAACAGTTTTGAGGCAGCCATGTTCATAAACTACGAACAGGTAAAAGGAAGCACAGGAGAATTGGATTCTGTACAGGACCCCTGTGGTGGCTTCCCTCTCCCAGCACCCTTCGGATAACTTCCCTTATCCTTTTCCTTCTTCCTCCAGCCTCTCACGTATCTCCTTTATTCATCAACCAGCAATCTTAGTGCTCCTGACCTCTTGACCTCCTGCAGACTTTTAGCCAGAGTTATTGGAACTTCTGTCTTAGCCTTTACAAAAGTCTTTCAAGTTCTTATTTTTATCATTACATGTACCGTGGAGTCATAGAACATGAGGAAGGGGATTTTGGCTACCAGCATTTCGGGGTAGCAACTCAGATGCTGTCAGGGACAGGCAGGTGGTACCAGTGGAGGAAGTCAGCCAGGTGTAGTAGTGTAGGGTTTGGGGACTGTGGTGAACTGGAGCACCAATGTCCCACCTCATGGGAGTGGCCACTGTCCATTTACAGCCAGTTGTTATCATGTAGGCATGTGAGCCTAGAGCTGCCAGAACTACTGATTTTTGAAAGAAGCTGGAAATGTAGGATTTTAATGTAAAATATTCTAGTTTCTAAGATGACCGTGTATGATTTACCAGCCGCCTGTTTACTTCTTCTGATTTATTGCAGAAAAAGTTCTGTTTTAGAGCTTTGGAATAGCCCAGCTTGGGTTGAATCCTGGCCCTGGCTTGTGCTCTCAGCTATGTGACCTTAGGCAGCACAGCTTAGTGATTGGGAGTCCATGCTCCATGCTTAGTGGGCATTCCTGCTGTGTGACCTGGGCAAGTTACATAACCCCTCTGTGCCTGTTTCTTTTTTTTTCTTTTCTTTCCCTTTCCCTTTCCTTTCCTTTTTTTTCTTTTCTTTGCCAGAGTTTCACTCTTATTGCCCAGGCTGGAGTGCAGTGGCGCGATCTCGGCTCTCTGCAACCTCCACCTCCCAGGTTCAAGCCATTCTCCTGCCTCAGCCTTCCAAATAGCTGGGATTACAGGTGTGCACCATCACATCTGGCTAATTTTGTGTTTTTAGTAGAGATGGGTTTCACCAAGTTGGCCAGGCTGGTCTCAAACTCATGACCTCAGGTGATCTGCGTGCCTCAGCCACCCAAAGTGCTGGGATTATAGGCGTAAGCCACCATGCCCGGCTGTCCCTCTGTGCCTGTTTCTTCATCTGAATATAATAGTCCCTACTTCATAGCATTGTTGTGAGATGTAAATGAGTTAATGTATCCAAAAGCACTGACAGTGTTGCCCAGCTGTAAGTAAGCATCAGCTATTTTTTTGCTCTCTCTGAGCCCCCGTTCTTTGTTTTTAAAGAAATAATACCCACTCTTGGCCGGGCACGGTGGCTCACGCCTGTGATCCCAGCACTTTGGGGAAGCCGATGTGGGCAGATCACCTGAGGTCACGAGTTTGAGACCAGCTTGGCCAACATGGCGAAACCCTGTCTCTACTAAAAATACAAAAATTAGCCAGGCATGGTGGCAGATACCTGTAATCCCAGCTACATGGGAGGCTGAGGCAGGAGAATCGCTTGAACCGGGGAGGCAGAGGTTGCAGTTAGCTGAGACTATACCATTGTATTCCAGCCTGGGTGACAGAGTGAGACTCTATCTCAATAAAAAAAAAAAAAAGAATAATACCCGCTCTCCAGATTATTATGGGGATTCCTGAGATGCTGTCAGTGGCTTATCGCATGATAAGCACTGATACATGCTCACTATTTTTATTGTGTATTGCTTTTTGTTTATTTGTTTGTTTGAGGTGGGGTCTCACTCTATCACCCAGGCTGGAGTGCAGTGGTGGGGATCATGGCTCACTGCAACCTCGACCTGGGGCTCAGATGATCCTGCCAGGTCATCCTCCCAAGTAGCTGAGATCACAGGTGCACATACCTCGCCCAGTTAATTTTTAAATTTTTTTTGTAGGGACAGGGTTTTGCCATGTTGCCCGGGTTGGTCAGGTTTTTTTTTTTTAATCTCCTTTTCTTTTTTATTTTATCACACAAAAGATCAATAAGGGGACTTGCTCAGTGTCACATAATTATGGACAGATCTAGGGCTAGCCCTTGGTCTCTCAACCTCCTCCCCAGGTCCCTTCCTGCCCAGGTTCCTGTGTAGATGGTTCTTGATTGGTTGATTTTGCATCCTTCCCTCTCTTTAGTTGGGAGCGCTCCTCAGACTCTGTCTTCCGTCCTGATGGATGGATGTAATGGAAGGTGGCCTCACTGGTCTTTTCTTTTGATGTGAATAAATCCTGGGGACCTATCTTTGCTTTCAGGATAACCACATCTGGGGAAACAAATTCCACTGTCCATACTCCACGTTTCAGATTTATGCTGCTGCTTTCACTTTCCTTACTTTGTGTATTCTTTTGTTGAACAAGTGTTTATTCAACACCATGTGAGAGATGATGGATTCAGTGAATTCTGACCAGAGATCGTGTCACTTTGGAGCAAGCCTGGGAATGTGCCAGTTTTCAAAATGTTGTCCACAGCTGTCCCTCAACCGGTTCTGCTCCCACTCGCCACCCTCACCTGGTGCATAATGAACATTTAAGTTAATTCAGTAATTTCCTAACAAACACAAAATGATCAGCACCTCACAAACATGTATTAATTGCTCACATGCCTTACATTGTTTGCTTTTCCTTTTTTTTTTTTTTCCCCCAGAAACAGGGTCTTGTTCTGTCACCCAGGCTGGAGTGCAGTGGTGCCATCATAGTTCATTGCAGCCTTGAGCTTCCAGGCTCAAGTGATCCCCCAACCTTAGTCTCCCCATTAGTTAGGACTGTAGGTGCACACCACCATTCTCAGCTAAGTTTTTTTTTTTTTTTGGTAGAGACGGGATCTTGCTGTGTTGTCCAGGCTGGTCTCAAACTTCTGGCCTCAAGCAGTTCTCCTACCCCAGTGTCCCAAAGCCCTGGGACTACAAGCATCAGCCACCATGCTTAGCTTGTTTTCTAATTAGTAGTTTAAGATGACAAAACTACATGGATGATAATAATTTCAATCATAATTCTAAAGCAGTGGTAGCAAATTCTTAGATTTTGCTTACTATATAGCAGGGACTATTCTATGAGTTTTACATATATTAACTTATTTATTTATTTATTTATTTATTTATTTATTGAGATGGAATCTTACCCTGTCACCCAGGCTGGAGTGCAGTGGCATAATCTTGGCTCATTGCAACCTCCACCTCCCAGGTTCAAGTGATTGTCCTGCCTCAGCCTCTTGAGTAACTGGGATTACAGGTGTGTGCCACCATTCCCAGCTAATTTTGTATTTTTAGTAGAGACGGGGTTTCACCATGTTGGCCAGGCTGCTTTTGAACTCCTGACCTCAAGTGATCTGCCTACCTCGGCCTCCCAAAGTGCTGGGATTACAGGTGTGAGCCACTGCACCTGGCCTATTAATTTATGTAATTATCACAGCTAGCCACAAGTAGATACTAGTACTATTCTAATTCTGTAGGTAAGGGGAGACTGAGGCACAGAGTTATGTAGTTTACACACAGCCTCAAAGCTCTTAAATGTCAAGCGAAGATTCAAACCCAGGCAATAAAATGACAGAGTATGTGCTGACAAACACTTTCTATCTGGAATGAAGAAGTGCCATGTGATCATTAGTGCCACATTCCTTTCTCTCCACCAAAATAGTGTTGGTTCTTGTCTAGCAGTGCTGTCGTGTGCACTCCGAAAATCATTTCTCATATTGTTAAGTGGATTTTCCGCTGCTGAGATGGAGTTTCGCTCTTGTTGCCCAGCCTGGAATGCAGTGGTGCGATCTCGGCTCACTGCAACCTCCAACTCGCGGGTTTAAGTGATTCTCCTGCCTAAGCCTACCTAGTAGCTGGGATTATACTTGCCTGCCACCACACCCAGCTAATTTTTGCATTTTCAGTAGAGATGGGGTTTCACCATGTTGTTCAGGCTGGTCTCGAACTCCTGGCCTCAAGTGGTCTGCCTGCTTCAGCCTCCCAAAGTACTGGGATTACAGGCATGAGCCACCGCACCTGTCCTTTTTTTTTTTTTTTTGAGACAAGAGTCTGTTATCCAGACTGGAGTGCAGTTGCACAATCTTGGCTCACTGCAACCTCTGCCTCCTGGGTGCAAGTGATTCTCCTGTCTCAACCTCCTGAGTAGCTGGGATTACAGGCACATGCCACTGTGTCTGGCTGATTTTTGTATTTTTAGTAGGGACGGTGTTTCACCATGTTGGCCAGGCTGGTGTTGAACTCCTGACCTCAAGTGATCTACTCGCTTCAGCCTCCCAAAGTGCTGAGATTACAGGCATGGCCACCATGCGTGGCTGAAAGTGGCGAATTTTTGAAAAAGCGATAGTGTATATACAATGGTGTACACTAATATTGTTTCCTGGCATTTTTCGTATATAATTTGAGGTTTTTTAGATCAGTTTTTGTAATTCAAAAAGTAATACCACATGCAGAGTACAAAAATTAAAAATACAACAGGGTAGACAAGGAAAAGTAAATCTCTCTCTTGCCCCAGACCTTGGTCCTCTAATCTGGAAAGCAAGGCTGCCACATTCCAATTTTTCTATGTACATAGAGATTCTTTTTTTCCTTGAAGACAGATGGGCGTATACTATCCATATTCCTCTCTACTTCACTTTTCAAGAGTTTACCCTAGAGGTCATTTCATGTCTGTATCTGTCTTCCTTCTCTTGTTTTCATGGCTATATATAATTTCGTTATACAGACATGCCAGGAGTTATTTCCAGATTCTTCCTATTTTACCTAATGCTGTGATAAACATTCTTGCATCTTAGCAGATACGTGTGAGTGTGTCTGTAGGGTAGATTGCTTTCGGTGGAGTTGGTGGATCACAGGTTGAGCATTTATTTTTTATTTTTTGTTTTTTTTATTTTTTGAGATGGAGTCTCGCTCTGTCGCCCAGGCTGGAGTGCAGTGACACAATCTCGGCTCACTGCAAGCTCCGCCTCCCAGGTTCACGCCATTCTCCTGCCTCAGTCTCCCGAGTAGCTGGGATTGCAGGCACCCGCCACCATGCCCGGCTAATTCTTTGTATTTTTAATAGAGAAGGGATTTCACCGTGTTAGCCAGGATGGTCTCGATCTCCTGACCTCGTGATCCGCCCACCTTGGCCTCCCAAAGTGCTGGGATTACAGGCGTGAGCCACCTCACCCTGCCAGGTTGAGCATTTAAAATGGGTGTATCCTGCCCAATTGCCCTTCCAGGGCTACCCAAGTTTATGCTCCTGCCAGCACTGTGCTGGTGCCTGCCCCTCAGTCGTTTTCCTATGCTGGGTGTGCCTCATCAGACGTCAGCCTCTACTGCTTAAAAATAGGATGATGATGTTTTATTCTGCATATTTAACAAACCCTTAGAGTAATGTCTTACCTTCTCTTTCCCTCCTAGGTGAACATGGGTGATCGGTTTGGGCAGATCATGATTGAAAACCTACGGAGACGCCAGTGTGACCTGGCGGGAGTGGAGACTTGCAAGTCATTAGAGTCACAGGTCAGAGAGCAGGGACTGGGACATCCATTTGGACCCTTAGTCAACCAAGATATATAAAGGTCTTTCTTTGCAGATATGATCATGGAGAAGCCCTGTTCAGTGCCTGCCACCATAGGCTGCTGAGCCTCCATGTGGGCCACTAGTTCATGATACTGAAAGACCAAGTCCTGCTTTGCCATCTTGGTGTAGAAAATACACATTTACATTTCCTACACCCTATTATTTTGACTTTGTATTATGCAAATTTTCAAACAAAAGGTAGAGGGAATGGTAAAATAAAAACACACGTCCCATCACCTAACTTCAGTATTACTTATTTTATCAGTATTATTTCCTGTATTCTCCCACAATTTTTTTGTTGATGTTGGAATATTTTCAGGCAAATCCCAGACAACACATGATTTCACCCCTAAATACGCATGTGAATCACCTACCAATAAGGACTTGCTTCTCCCAGGATGATGATGACACCATTTCACAGATCATACCTCACAAGCTGACAACTCCTTCATAGCATTTAATGCCCAGTTCATGTTCAATTTCCCGAGTTATTTAAAAAAACCTTTTTTTTATAGTTGATGTGTTTGAATCAGGATTTAAACGTTGTCCACACTTTGTAGATGACTGATATGTCCGTTAAACCTCTTTGACTCTATAGTAATGCCCCCTTCCTTTAAAAAAGTCATTTATTTTTTCTCAAAACAACTCCCACCCCTGCCCCCATATAAATAGGTTCATTTTTTGGGTGGGTGTGGTGGCTCACACCTATAATCCCAGCACTTTGGGATACTGAGGCAGGCAGATCACCTCAGTTCAGGAGTTTGAGACCAGCCTGGCCAATATGGTGAAACCCCATCTCTACTAAAAATACAAAAATTAGCCAGGCGTGGTGGCACTCGCCTGTAATCCCAGCTACTTGGGAGGCTGAGGCAGGAGATTTGCTTGAACCTGGGTGATGGAGGTTGCAGTGAGCCGAAATCAAGCTACTGCACTCCAGCCTGGGCAACAGAGTGAGCCTCTGTCTCAAAATAAATAAGTAAATTTAAAAATAAATAAATAGGTTCATTTTTACATGTCTTTTGTCACATAACCATTAGAATGCTTTAAAAAACTGTCGCTTATAGAAAAGTTCTTCCTTTATTTCTCTTTGGAAGTACTTTAGTGAATTTCTCCCCATTATAACAATGCTTGTTCAGTATGGAAAGTTGGAAAGTAAAAAGAAGATATTAGGGTCTAGGATGTGCTTTTGAGAAAGGAGTCAGCTCAGAGGAGGTCTGGTGTGCTTAAGAGCGTCTCAGTGCCTGGCGCACTGGCTCACACCTCTGATCCCAGCACCTCGGGCAGCTGAAGGGGGAGGAATCGCTTGAGCCTAGTAGGTCACGGCTGCAGTGAGCTGTGATCACACCACTGCACTTCAGCATGGGCAACAGAGTGAGACCTTGTCTCTTTAAAACAAAATAGTGTCTCAGATTTGTAAGCCAGTGCCTGGTAGTTCTCTAGTTCTCCATTTCTCTTCGTTGCACGTTTTAGAAAGAACGGCTCCTGTCGAATGGGTGGGAAACAGCATCGGCCGTCGACATGATGGAGTTGTACAACAGGTTACCTCGAGCTGAAGTGAGCAGGTATGGGGTTGGTGAGCGTCAGCTTGATGGGCATTCATTGTGAACTGAAGGCATGATTGCCTCTATTCTTTAATGCAGAAAAACAGAACAATATGTGGAGATTTCATTTAAAAAAAAAAAAACACAAGGCCAGGCACGGTGACTCACACTTGTAACCCCAGCACTTTGGGAGGCATAGGTGTGCAGATCACTTGAGCTCAGGAGTTCGAGACCAGCCTGGCCAATATGGTGAAACCCCGTCTCTACTAAAAATACAAAAATTAGCCAGATGGGGTGGCACACATTTGTAATCCCAGCTACTCGGGAGGCTGAGGCAGGAGAATCGCTTGAACCCCGGGGCGGGGGCGGAGGTTGCAGTGAGCTGAGATCATGCCACTTCACTCCAGCCCTGGTGAAAGAGCGAAACTCTGTCTCCAAAAAATAAAATAAATAAAAATGCAAAAGTTAGCCGGGTGTGGTGGCACAGGCCTGTAATCCCAGCTACTAAGGAGGCCGAGGCAGGGGAGTTACTTGAATCCAGGAGGCGGAGGTTGCAGTGACCTGAGGTTGTGCCACAGTATCCAGCCTGGGTGACAGAGCAAGACTGCTTCTCAAAAAAAAAAAGACCCTAACTAGACCTATTTTGAAACAAATTAAACACTGATAGCAGCTTGAAAGTAACTCATTAGCTATTAACTGAGATAGGGCTTATGCCCAAACTGATTCTTTTAGTTGAAACAAACAGTTACACCTGGAAAACTCCCAGAGCAACCTTGGCAGTGGAAATTTTACATAACTTTGGAGAGGGAGGAAAACGATGTTGCTCAAGGACGTATAAGGGGCTGGTGGGTTTTTAAATGGACTTTTCTCCCCATTATAAAGGAAATCTATGCTTGTGGTTCTAAAAAGTTCCTCAAGCATTATAAAGTGCATGAAGTATAAAGTAGTTGTCCCTTCTGTAGTCACACTTGGGAGGTAGCAGTTCTTAACATATTGGGGAATATTCTTTTCCTAGATAGAAAGATAAATATTTATTAATACATAGATTTCTATTTTTTTAATCCTTGGATTCATACTACACATACTGGTCTGTAAACCACCATCCTTTTTGAAAACAATAGATTGTATTTGCCTTTACATATCAAAATATTGAGCGTTGCCATATCCCATTTAAGGGTACAAAGGGCCATGCGTGGTGGCTCATGCCTGTAATCCCAGCACTTTGGGAGCCCAAGGCAGGTAGATCATCTGAAGTTAGGAGTTCGAGACCAGCCTGGCCAACATGGTGAAACCGTGTCTCTACTAAAAATACAAAAAATTAGCCGGGCGTGGTGGTGGGTACCTGTAATCCCAGCTACTTGGGAAGCTGAGGCAGGAGAATTGCTTGAACCTGGGAGGCAGAGGTTGCAGTGAGCCAAGGTCACGCCATTGCACTCCAGCCTGGGCAACAAGAGCGAAACTCTGTCTCGGGGAAAAAAAAAAAATAGGGTACGTAGTATTTATATTGATATGTGGATATAGTATATTGATAATAATTTTTAAATAATTAAAAATGTCTGTAGCTAGGCATTTAGTTGAGGTGTCTTGTTTATTCATCTTGTTTTCATTTCCCTGTTATAAACAACGCTGGAGAGAACATCACCATTGTGCATCTATGTATAGCCCTAGTGCACACTTCAGCTCTCTTTTTTGTAATCACTCTGTGCTTCCTGATTCCTGCTTTCTTCTTGTCTTTGGAGACCTAAGATCAATAGCCTTTGGTCTCTTACAAGATCATGAGAAGAATTTTTGGCTTTGCTTTTCCATATAACTTATTAACATTTAGACGTATCACTGTTTTTCCCAAATATGTACGTGAATAATTGGCCATGAAAGCCTGGAGGGTTTGAGAAAGTGCTGTCTCCACGTGATCAGGTCAGTGCTTCCTGGATTCTTCTGGAAGCATCCTTCTGCACAGGCTGGTTTTCATTTGCTATATGTCAAGACGACTGTTTTGAACATCCCTGACACGGGTTTGCTCTGGGACTGCTTCTAGATGCCCAGAAAGGAGCCTATGACTAGCATCAACCACAAGGAAACTCTTGCCTCCAGGAAGTCATTTGTCTCATGTTTCCTGGACTTCTGTAGACAGCAACGTGTAACCCTCGTGGGGGTGGTGGGTAAGGAGATTGGAAGGCCTTTGTCTATCTATGCCAGGCCGAACAGCCTGCCCAGCTCTGTGAATGCCACGTAGTTTGTATCTGCTTTTGCCAGAAACTGTGGAGTATAATGGGAAGTCTAAGGCGAGGCTATTCATTGAACAAATGCTGAGTGTCTGCTGTGTACCTGGCACTTTTCTAAGCACCAGGGTTACAGCAATGATCAAAATAGGACAAAAGACATTCCTGCCCTTCGGAGCACTCTTTCTAGTGAACAGCTTAATAATTAGTAGTGTCTCCTGATAGCTGTACTTGGTAATAACCGTCTTGGAGCCTTCAGTATGGTGATGGATTTTTCTAGAACTTGGTATCAGATCTGCTTTGGATGTCTCCTGGTAGAATGACTTGGGAAGCAACCACATTAGTTAATGTGTAGTCATTCTTACTTCAGATGTGGTCCTGAGACCTGCATACCAAGACGGGAATGAAGTCACAAATATAGAAACATGCACAGACATGCATATGTGTTCACACCTGTGCATACGTGCATATAACAGACAAGGCCTGGGCAAGTGGCGGGACTTGATGTTAGCAGTGGCTATTGTGAATAGTAGGAATATGGACCCTGTTTCTTTTTTTATTCTGTATACTTTTTGAAAATGCCTGACTTTTCCTCCATAGTGTGTACATATTTTGACATAAACTTTTTTTTTTTTTTTTTTTGATAGAGATGGAGTATTGCTATATTGCCTAGGCTGGTCTCAAACTCCGGGCCTCAAGTGATTCTCCCATCTTGGCCTCCCAAAGCTCTGGCATTAGAGGCGTAAGCCACTGCTCCTGGCAAACAGAAACTTTTTTAAGAAGCTGTTTCCATGTGTTTGTGCATATTTCTCTCTGTGTGTATATATTTATTTTATTTTATTTTATTTTATTTATTTTATTTTATTTTATTTTTTATTTTGAGACTGAGTCTCGCTCTGTTACCAGGCTGGAGTGCAGTGGTGTGATCTCTGCTCACTGCAACCTCTGCCTCCCAGGTTCAAGCAATTCTCCTGCCTCAGCCTCCGAATAGCTGTGACTACAGGTGGGCACCACCACGCCAGGCTAATTTGTGTATTTTTAGTAGAGATGGGGTTTCACCATGTTGGCCAGGCTGGTCTTGAACTCTGACCTCAGGAGATCCACCCACCATGGCCTCCCAGAGTGCTGGGATTACAGGCATGAAGTGCTTCACCCAACCTGTGTATGTATATTTAAAAGTTTACATTTAAAAGGCTTTTTTGGAAAAGTCATACATGCATATAATTTTTTATAAAGCCAGAATAAAGTAGTATAGAGTAAAAGCAGCCCTCCTTACTGCTAGTCTACTACCTTCTCTCTCAAGAGACAAGTACCATTTCTGGTTTCTTCTGTATTTTCCAAAAGTCTGTACATATACAGACAAATTTGTCTCACTTTTTCTTTACATGGAGAGTGGTGTACTGTGCACATTACTTGCTTTTTAAATCACACAACTTGCATTTTAAATTCCATGATATGTCTTGGAGGTTATTGCATATTAATACGTATGGACCTACCCCATTTTTTAAAATGGCTGCGTAGTGTCCTGTTTTGACGTATCAGTCTGCTTCAATTTACTCTGCCTGTCACCTCCAGTTACCACTAGTTTTTCTTACTGAAGTTTAACAGCTCTTTATATAATAAGGAACTCAACCCTTTGCCACTTGAATTGCAAATATATGTTTCTAGTTTGTCATTTGTGTTTTGACTTTGTTTTGACTTTGTTTCTTTTCAGTGAAAAGAAATTAAAGTGGAACCACATCATAATTACTATTTTATAGCCGCCTTCTTTCCACTTAACCTGTCGTGAACATTTTTTCATATCCATAACTATGGGCCATGATCTTCCTTTTCAGTGCAGACCCTGGGATTGTTCTATTTTAATTCTTCCCACAGGATAGAATCACTTGAATTCCTGGATGAAATGGAGCTGCTGGAGCAGCTCATGCGGCATTACTGCCTTTGCTGGGCAACCAAAGGAGGAAATGAGCTCGGTGCGTGACTGTACTTTTCTTGCCTTGACCTGGAAGTAGTGAACTTTTCTTTTTCCTTTTCTTTCCCTTTCTCTCTTCTTTTTTTGTCTTCCCTCTTTCCTTCTCTCTTCTTTCTTTCTTGTTTTGAGACAGGGCCTCACTGTGTCACCCAGGCTGGAGTACCGTGGTACGGTCATAGCTCACTGCAGCCTCCAATTCCTGAGCTCAAGTGATCCTCCTGCCTCCTGAGTAGCTGGGACTACAGGAGCCGGGCTGGTTTTCTGTAGAGGTCTCTCTAAGGCTGGTCTTGAATTCCTGGCCTCAAGTAGGCTGGGCACAGGTTCTCACCCCTGTAATCCCAGCACTCTGGGAGGCTGAGGTGGGGAGATCACTTGAGGTCAGGAGTTCAAGACAGCCTGGCTAACATGGTGAAACCCTGTCTCTATTAAAAATACAAAAAAAAAAAAAGAAAAAGAAAAAAAATAACCAGGCATGGTGCCAGGTGCCTGTAATCGCAGCTACTCGGGAGGCTGAGGCAGGAGAATCGCTTGTACCTGGGAGGTAGAGGTTGCAGTGAGCCAAGACTGCGCCATTGCACTCCAGCCTGGGCAAGAAGAGTGAAACTCCATCTCAGACAATAAAAAATAGATAAATAATTCCTGGCCTCAAGCAGTCCTCTTGCCTCAGCTTCCCAAAGTGCTGGGATTACCGACATGAGCCACTGTGGCTGGCCGGAACTTTTCTTCTCCCCAAACTGAAAGATATATTTGGAACTTTGGGCCCAGAAAGAACTAGAGGATCATGTACAAGTATCCGTGAGCATATCCAGAGAATTTGCTGTTATATCTTGTGTGTTTTTATAGCACAAAAACCAGAACTGTTTAAGCCACGTAGCCCAAAACAACCCTTGAGAGATGTACTGTGGAGTTCCCGCAGCTGGAAGGTAAAAGAGCTTGAGAGTTTAAAGTAAAAATCTCCAGAAAAGTAACCGGCGTGTCTTTTCCATCCACTTGCAACTAGGTTCACTGGATGTGAAACGCACAGATCCTTACATCTCCCTCACGAACCCAGGCAGCTAGCGGCTGGATTTTCCCTCTTCTTGTTAAGGTGCACATCCCTGTCTGTGGCCGAGTAGGGCCACGGGGAGCAGGTGTGGATCCATCTCTGTTTCTTGTTACCTTGGTCTTGGTCCTGGTCTAGCTCCTTTTCAGCTGCCCCCTGCTGGGCTTGCTTCCCGCAGTGGTTAGGCTTTGAGCGTCTCTCCAGACCGATGGAGGCCACTTTAGATCCCAGTTCCGGCCTTCAGTGGAATAGCTTCCTTTCAAGCTTCCCTCAGATGTAATCCACGTGACATGCAATCACAAGCAGGCAGCTGATCCGAAACAGAACTTGATAGAGGCAAGGACCTTCCCCATCCCCTATGCAAAAATTCCAGGTTGACTTGAGACTGATAATCAGCCCCTTTGGACTTGTCATTCCACACAGATTTGCCTAACTATGCAGCTCAGCCCACAGAGACCTTTCGCATTTGTTTGGTTTGGTTTTGGTTTTTTTGTTTGTTTGTTTTGAGATGGAGTCTTGCTCGTTGTCCAGGCTGGAGTGCAGTAGCATGATCTCGTCTCCCTGCAGCCTCCGCCTCCTGGGTTCAAGTGATTCTCCTACCTTAGCCTCCTGAGTAGCTAGGATTACAGGCATCCACCACCATGTCCAGCTAACTTTTGTATTTTCAGTAGAGACGCGATTTCACCATGTTGGCCAGGCTGGTCTCAAACTCCTGAACTTAAGTGATCTGCCTGGCTCGGCCTCCCAAAGTACTGGGATTACAGGCATGAGCCGCTGTGCCCGGCCTTCACGTTTGTTTTGGATTTAAAGTCATTTATTGGTGGACTGAGCACAGTGGCTCACACCTGTAATCCCAGCACTTTGGGAGACTAAGGCAGGCAGATCACCTGAGGTCAGGAGTTCGAAAGCAGCCTGGCCAACATGGTGAAATCCCGTCTCTACTAAAAATACAAAAATTAGCTGGGTGTGGTGGCGCATGCCTGTAGTCCCAGCTACTTGGGAGGCTGAGGCAGGAGAATCTCTTGAACCTGGGAGGCAGAAGTTGCAGTGAACTGAGACTGTGCCACTGCACTCCAGCCTGGGCAACAGAGCGAGACTCTGTCTCCAGGAAAAAAAAAATTAGTCACTTATTGGCATATTTTTATATTATCCTCCTCTTAATTATATTAAAAAAAATACTTCGTAGTAGGAAAGTTGAAAGCTTCTAAAAAATATAACAAAGAAAATCCACCTATATGCCTGTCAGAGATGATCTCTTGCGACTTTTCCCTTCCCCTCTATTTCTAAATATTGTTTTGTTTGTTTTTATAATGAGTTGAATTTTTATATTTATGCAACTTTGATTTCAAGTGTTTTCAATTTAATATTATAACTTTTAGCACTTCCCCCGGCAATTAAAAATGCTCAATGAGCATAATTGTAATGGCTTTATAATATTATGTCACTATGGCTGAATTAATTTTTCCATTTTTTGGAAATGTAGGTTATTTGTAATACTTTTAAGTGAACTCTAGTTCTAACAAAGGAACAATAATATTGAGCATTTTAATGTCAGGAATTTCTTTTGTCCCCACTGACCCCTGGCTGCTTTGGGACGTCAGTGCTTGTCTGTGTGGAAGATCCATCTCTGCCTTTGCTCAAAGTTCAGCACATAAAGGGTAGATTTTTGGCGTTAACTGCAGACAGTCCATAAACTGTTATAATGCTTTCTTAATCCTTTTAAAACCACCCATAAACACAGTCTTGCCCAACCTTTTGTCCTTGCGAAACCTCTTTTATGTTAGCAGGCGGGCGGTGCTGCAGTGGTCAGCAGTGTGACTGGTGCCCCTGAGCCGGTCACTGGGGGTCCTCTCGGGGCCTCTGCTCCTGGCCACCAGGGTCTCCTAATGGTGTCTGTGTGTCTCCCCTCAGGGCTGAAGGAGATAACTTATTAATCTGTTGAAGGCTTATGCCGAGCCAGAAGCGGAAGCCACTCGCCCTCCTGGAGGATACCTGCGAGCTCCCTGAGCAGTGGGCGGGCCTCATCTGCAGGTCTCATCCCACACGCTGAGAAGCCTCGATCACTACAGTGGTCGCCCATGTTCCTCTTCCTGTTCCTGTTGACATGTCGGTGTTTAAATAAATCTCACTTGCCACCAGTTTCCTGTGGTTGGAACTCTGCTGGCTGCCGCTGCTCATTCTGTGCCCCATGGGTTGGGCGGGCCAGGGTTCACCTCTGGGTTAGCTAAAGCCAAGGACCCCAAGTCTGCTTTAACCTTGGCTTACTCCCTGTGAGTCACACTCGGCCCATGACTTTGAGTCCGTTTTAGGATCCGCTCCCTCACGTGCTGTTCGTTGCAGCACATGACATTGTGCCTCACACCCTGACCCCTGGCCTCCACCAGATGCGAGGCTAGTGCTCTTCTCCGGCTCCTGCCTCCGCCCTGGCCACGCTGGCCTGTTCGGTTGCCTCCTTCATCTTGGTCATGGTGGCCGGCTGAAGGATGACCCCTAAAGTGTCCATGTCCTGACCCCCAGAGCCTGTGAGTGTGTGTTACCTTCTGTGGCAAAGGGACTTTGCAAATGGGATTAGGGGTTTGAGATGAAGAGGTGGTCCTGGGTCATCCAGGTGGGTCTGATGAGATCACGGAGTCCTCATTAGAGAGACAGACGAGACGTCAGAGTCAGAGGAGGAGAGGCCCGGAAGACAAGAAGCAGAGGCAGCCAGGGGATGCCGCCTAGGGCAGTAGCAGCAGACCCTCCTCGGCCTCCAGCCGGAACTGCCTGCCGACACCTTGATGTTAGCCCAGAGAAACTGATTTCAGATTTCTCACCTCCAGAGCCGTAAGAGAATACATCTGTGGTGGTTGGTTGTTTTTGAGATGGAGTCTTGCTCTGTTGCCCAGGCTTGGAGTGCAGTGGCATGATCTCGGTCCGCTGCACCCACCGCCTCCCGGGTTAAAGTGATTCTTCTGCCTCAGCCTCCCAAGTAGCTGGGATTACAGGTGCGTGCCATCATGCCTGGCTAATTTTTGTGGTTTTAGTGGAGATGGAGTTTCACCATGTTGGCCAGGCTGGTCACGAACTCCTGACCTCAAGTGATCCGCCCGCCTTGGCCTCCCATTACAGGCATGAGCCAATGTGCCCAGACTGATCTGTGATGTTTTGAGCCACCAAGTTTGGGGCTTAAACTTAACAGCCACAACTGGAAGTCAGTGCAGTTGAGACAGGTTCGTAGGGCCCCTGAGTGATGACCTCATATTTCAGAAACAAGGCCTGTCCCACACCTGTCTGCTGAACTCCCTGAGTGATGGCTAGGCTTCGTCTACAGGGACTTCTTAGTTATGTGACTGGCGTTGTGAGCCGGAACCTGCATGTACAGGGTGGCACTGCAGAAGCCCTCAGTGCTCTCCTCTGCTGGAGAGGTAACAGCCCCTCTTCTACCATTCAGAATCCTTAAATCAGAGTCCTCTAGAGTGTGGGCCCTGCACCTCTAGTGGCATGCTGGTTGATGGGATGTGTTCCTATAAATAAATATCTGTGATACAATGTATAAATTAGGTATAGTAAGATTAGCAACAATTTAAAAAAGAACAATTATAACAATAAAAAGTTATGTGAATGTGGTCTTTGAAGATATCTTTAACTAGCCTGGTGCAGTGGTGCACACCTGTAATCCCAGCATTTGGGGAGGCCGAGGCAAACAGATCATGAAGTCAAGAGTTCGAGACCAGCCTGGCCAACATGGTGAAACCCCATCTCTACTAAAAATAACAACAAAAATTCTGGGCTTGGTGGTGGGCATCTGTAATCCCAACTGCTGGGGAGGCTGAGACAGGAGAATTGCTTGAACCCAGGAGGTGGAGGTTGCAGTGGACTGAGATTGCGCCACTGTACTCCAGCCTTGACGACAGAGCAGGACTCCATCTTGGAAAAAAAAAATAGCTATACTCATTTTTGGACCTCAATGACCTCAGGTAACTGAAACCTTGGAAAATAAAACCATGGGAAAGGGGGGGAACTCTAGTATATGTACAGCATTAGCTGAAACAATGTTTACTTTTGCTGTGTTTGGAAAGGGCCTTGCACTGTCTCCCAGGCTGGAGTGCAGTGGTGCAGTCATAGCTCTCTGCAGCCTCAACATCCTTGGGCTCAAGCGATCCTCCTTCCTCAGCCTCCCGAGTAACTGAACCACAGGCACACACCACCATGCCTGGCTATTTTTTAATTTTTTGTAGAGACAGGGTCTCCCTGTGTTGCCAGGGCTGGTCTTGAACTCCTGGGCTCAAGTGATCCTCCCATCCGTCCTATTCCAAATTTGATACTGAAATTAGGCCAATTAATAACCCTACAGCGGCCTCTACATGCTCAAGTGAAAGGGTCACATGCTTTTCACTTTAAATCAAAGCTGGAAACTATTAAGCTTAGTGAGGAAGGCACGTCAAAAGCTGAGATAGGGTCGGGTGCGGTGGCTCACGCCTGTAATCCCAGCACTTTGGGAGGCCGAGGTGGGCACATCACCTGAGGTCAGGAATTTGAGACCAGCCTGGCCAACATGGTGAAACCTCATCTCTACTAAAAATACAAAAAGTAGCCAGGTGTGGTGGCAGGCGCCTGTAATCCTAGCTACTTGGGAGTTTGAGGCAGGAGAATTGCTTGAACCTCGGAGGCGGAGGTTGCAGTGAGCCTAGATCGCACCACTGCACTCCAGCCTGGCTGACAGAGTGAGACTCCATCTCAAAAAATAATAATAATAAAATAATAATAATAATAAATAGCTGAGACAGACCGAAAGCTAGAGCTCTTGTGCCAAACAGCCAAGTTGTGAATGCAAAGGAAGAGTTCTTGGAGGAAATGAAAAAGTGCTACTCCAGTGAACACACAAATGACACGAAAGCGAAACCATATTATTACTGATAGGGAGAAAGTTCGAGCGGTCTGTATAGAAGATCAAACCAGCCACAACCTTCCCTTAAGCCAAAGCCTAACCCAGAGCAAGGCCCTAACTCTCAGTTATGTGAAGGCTGAGAGAGGAGAGGCAGATGCAGAAGAAAAGTTGGAAGCTAGCAGAGGTTGCTTCCAGAGGTTTAAGGAAAGAAGCCATCTCCGTAACATAAAAGTGCAAGGTGAAGCAGCAAGTGCTGATGGAGAAGCTGAAGCAAGTTGTCCAGAAGATCTAGCTGAGATCATTGATGAAGGAAGATGGCTACACTAAACAACAGATTTTCAATGTAGGCGAAACAGCTTTCTCTTGGGAGAGGATGCCATCTAGGACTTCCATAGCTAGAGAGGAGAAGTCAATGCCTGGCTTAAAAACTTCATAGGAAAGCCTGACTTCTTAGTGTCTAGTATCGAATACAGCTGATGACATTAAGTTAAGGTCAGTGCTTATTTACCATTCTGAAAATCCTAGGGCCCTTAACAGTTGTGCCAAATCCAGTGGGTGCAGTGGGTCATGCCAAGGCAGGTGGATTGCTTGAGGCCAGGAGTTCAAAACCCCATCTTTACTAAAATATACAAAAATTAGCTGGGTGTGGTGGTGTGTGCCTGTAGTCCCAGCTACTTGGGAGGCTGAGGCACGAGGACTGCTTGAACCTGCGAGATGGAGGTTGCACTGAGGCAAGATTGTGCCACTGCACTCCGGCCTGTGAGACAAAGTGAGACTCTGAGTCAAAAAAAAAAGGCCAAATCTACTCTGTGCTATAGAAATGGAACAACAAAGCCCGGGTGACAGCACGTCTGATTACGGTGTGGTTTACTGAGTATTTTAAGGCCATTGTTGACACCTACTACTGAGAAAAAAATTACTTTCAAAATGTTATTGCTTATTGACAGTGCACCTGGTCGCCAAAGAACTGACAGAGATGTGCAAGGCGATGAAGGCTGTTATCATGTATGCTGACACAGCGTTCATTCTGCAGCCCCACAGATCGAGGAGTAATTTTGACTTTCAAGTCTTACTATTTAGAAATACATTTTGTAAGGCCAGGCGCGGTGGCTCACGCTTGTAATCCCAGCACTTTGGGAGGCCGAGGCGGGTGGATCACAAGGTCAGGAGTTCCAGACCAGCCCAGCCAATATGGTGAAACCCCGTCTCTACTAAAAATACAAAAATTAGCTGGGCGCGGTGGTGGGTGGCTATAGTCCCAGCTACTTGGGAGGCTGAGGCAGGAGAATCGCTTGAACTTGGGAGGCGGAGGTTGCAGTGAGCCAAGATCGTGCCACTGCACTCCAGCCTGGGCGACAGAGTGAGACTCCGTCTCAAAAAAAAAAAAAAAAAATAGCCTTAGCGCGACATGGTGACGCACACCTGTCATCCCCGGTACTCAGGAGGCTGAGGCATGAGAACCACTTGAACCCGGGAAGCAGAGGTTGAGCTCTCAGTGAACTGAGATCACGCCACTGCACTCCAGCCTGGGCGACAGAGCAAGACTCCGTCTCAAAGAAAAAGGAAAAAAAAAAAAAAAAAAAGAAGCAGCTTATCCATTTAGGCTGGCCAAGGAAGCTTTCCTGAGACTGTCATACAAAGTCCCCTAGGCAGATGGATTAGCATTCACAAGAGAGCATGCTTGTATGCCCATGTCTTCCGTCCTTACTAACTAATTGCATATTTGTGCTTCTCATTGCTTGTGTTAATTTATTCTGTCCCTATAATAACTCTACATCAGTTTGTTTTTATCCTTTTTTTTTTTTTTTTTTTGAGACCGAGTCCCACTCCTGTCACCCATGTGGGAGTGCAGTGGCATAATTGCAACTCACTGCAGCCACTTTGGGCTCAAGGGATCCTCCCACCTCAGCCTCCCAAGTCTAATTAGCTAGGACTACAGGCATATGCCACCTTGCCCGGCTAATGTTTTACATTTTGTATAGATGGGGTCTCACCGTGTTACCCAGGTTGGTCTTGAACTCCTGGGTTCACGCAGTCCTCTTGCCTTGGCCTCCCAAAGTGTTGGGATTACAGGCGTGAGTCACTCTGCCCGGCCTCATTCTCATTTTAAACATGAGGAAATAAGGGTATGTGGAAATAGTGTAATTTGTCCAAGGTCATACAGCCAGTCAATGATGGAACTGAATTTGAAACCAGGCAGGTGGGCTTTAGAGCCTGTGCTTTTGACCGGTATGTTGTTTGTGTCTCCTTTCTCCCCGCCCTAAATAGCACATAAAATCTTTTTCTTTTCCCCCAGCACCACCATTACATGAAGGTGTGGGGTCTCATTTCTTCACATTTGTCAGATTGTCTTATTTCTCCTTTTCTGGGAACTCCTTGATGCTGTTGATGAAGAATGATGCTCTCCTCAAAAGTCTTACAGTTCTTAGTGAGGCTTTTGAATACTTAGTTGCAGAAACGGCTTTTGAAATGCACTATCTAAATGGTTTCAGGAATACAACATTAATTGATGAATGCCACCAAGGGCTTGGATTCATGCTTTCTGCTCTGTCTTCCTTGGCATGTTGATGTTTTTTCTTTTTTTGGAGACAGGATCTCGCTCTCTCACCCAGGCTGGAGTGCAGTGGCGTGATCTTGGCTCACTGCAACCTCCGCCTCCCAGGTTCAAAGTGCCTCAGCTTCCTGAGTAGCTGGGATTATAGGCGTGTGCCATCATGCCCAGCTAATTTTTTTTTTTTCAGTAGAGATGGGGTTTCACCCTGTTGGTCAGGGTGGTCTTGAACTGCTGGCTTCAAGTGATCCACCTGCCTTGGCCTCCCAAAGTGCTGGGATTACAGGTGTGAGCCACCGCACCTGGCCAGCATGTTGACTATTCATCTTTAGCTTGTTGCCTCATGATCACAAAGTAGCTCCCAGAGTGCCAGGCATCACAACTGCATTCATGGCAGGAAAAAAGAAGCGTCTTTTTTTTTCAGTAATCACTGTCTTTTTTATCCAGAATAAAATTGTTCCCAAATATGCCTAATAGACTTCTCTCTGTATCTCATGCTAAGAACTGGGTAGGGTTGCCAAATGAAATACAGAATGCCCAGTTAAATAGAATTTCAGTAAAGAACACATAATTTAAAAAATATATAATTAGGACCCATGTAATATTTGGCACATACATACACTAAAGAAATGTGTTGTTGACCTGAAATTTGCAATATACTTACACTAAAAACGTTATGTGGTGTTTACCTGCAATTCAAATTAACTGGGTGTTCTCTATTTTTATTTGCTAAATTTGGCAACCATAGGACTAAATCTACTTGGAAGAGATGGTGGGAAATAGAATATCTGGCTTTTGAGCTTTTGTAATACAAGATGGGCAAAAGACACAGAACTTTCAGATCATCGGCCACCCAATATGAAGTCTTTTTAGTTATGTTTGCTGTAGTGTGCAGAGAATCGGTTTGTTTTGTGCTTTGTTTTGTTTTGAGACAGAGTTTCCCTCTGTTGCCCAGGCTGGAATGCAGTGGCACAATCTCGGCTCACCGCAACCTCCTCCTCCTCCCGGGTTCAAGAGATTCTCCTTCCTCAGCCTCCGGAGTAGCTGGAATTACAGGCGCCAACCACCATGCCTGACTAATTTTTGTATAGTTAGTAGAGATGGGGTTTCACCATGTTGACCAGGCTGATCTCGAACTCCTGACCTCAAGTGATCCGCCCGCCTTGGCATTCCAAAGTGCTGGGATTATAGGCATGAGCCACCGTGCCCAGAGGAGAATAGGTTTCTATAGTATCAGAAAATTTATGAAGTTCGAGGCAGGGTCAAACGATATTTTTTCATCTTATTGTATTTTTTTGTTTTGTTTTCTTAAGAGATGGGGTCTGGCTCTCTCACGCAGGCTGGAGTGTGGTGGTGTAATCACAACTTTCTGCACCCTCAAACTCCTGACTCAAGGGATCCCATCTTAGAGGCTTTTACGCCTTTCATTTTTGGTTGGGAGGAGTGGATATCTGATCATGAATAAAGCATCCGTTATGGTCAGGAGATATATTTATATTTTGGTTTATTTCTTTATATCCCTCCTTGTTCTATAAAGGGAATTGAGATATCTAATAAAACTACAGCAACAGGGCGGGCGCGGTGGCTCACTCCTGTAATCCCAGCACTTTGGGAGGCCGAGGCGGGCGGATTATGAGGTCAGGAGATTGACACCATTCTGGCCAACATGGTGAAACCCCGTCTCTACTAAAAATACAAAAAATCAGGCAGGGGTGGTGGCTAGTGCCTGTAATCACAGCTACCCAGGAGGCAGAGGTTGCAGTGAGCCGAGATTGTGCCACTGCACTCCAGCCTGGCGACAGAGCGAAACTGTCTCAAAACAAACAAACAAGCAAAAAAACTACAGCAACAGAAAAAATAAACCAAAAACAACAACAATTAAATGCTTAGGGGAGTTGGAACATGAGGTTGTTTGTTTGTTTCATTTTGTTTTAAATGCCAGGAGCTATATTACCCACAGATGTGCCCATTTTATTGTCTCAGACAGATGCTGGAAGTGGGCCACAAATTTGACTTCCCCCAAGTCCTCTCAAGGATTGAAACGCGATTCAGTTCCCATGAAATTACAGCCAGCCACATGCTCAAGAGAGGCACAGCTCTTCCTGCAGGAGACCCTGGAGAAGCTTCTCCCGAACACCCTCAATGAGATCCCTGTGATTCGCATGTTTGTGGACCTGGGTTTGTAGCTGATGCCCCAGGGTGCCTGGATGCGACTGATGACTTAATGCCGAAGTGAAATTCCATGAAGGTGATTCTATGAGGCCAAAGCAATGCGGTCTAATTATTTAGCTCTGGGAAGCTGGATTTAATGACAGAGTAGAATTTAGAAAATCTGGAAGAACTGAACCGGGCGTGGTGGCTCACGCCTGTAATCCCAGCACTTTGGGAGGCCAAGGTGGGTAGATCACTTGAAGTCAGGAGTTCGAGACCAGCCTGGCCAACATGTTGAAACCTTGTCTCTACTAAAAAATATAAAAAACAGCTGGGCAGCTGGGCGGTGGCTCATGACTGTAATCCCATCACTCTGGGAGGCCGAGGTGGGCAGATCATGAGGTCAGAAGTTCGAGACCAGCCTGACCAATATGGTGAAACCCATCTCTACTAAAAATACAAAAATTAGCTGGGTGTGGTGGTGGGCGCCTGTAGCCCCAGCTACTCGGGAGTCTGAGGCAGGAGAATGGCTTGAACCTGGCAGGCAGAGGTTGTAGTGAGCCGAGATTGCACCACTGCACTCCAGCCTGGGTGACAGAGTAAGACTCTATCTCAAAAAAAAAAGTATAAATAGCATACCAACATTTTCTTGTACTCGTAAGTTAGAATACAGAATTATTCAGAAATCTTTGTTTAAAGCTACCTTTGTGATTGCATTTTTCTACTACATTTGGATTTTTTAGAACATTTAATTTTAATACAATATGGAAGTCTAAAACAATAAAATAGATATTGGGTAGATATGAACATTGCTATGGTATTTGCATTTTATTGTGTACCTTCAAAAGAATAATATTAATAGTTTTAACTTAAAACTATGGTGTTGGCTGGGCACGGTGGCTCACGCCTGTAATCCTAACACTTTGGGAGGCCAAGGCTGGTGGATCACTTGAGGTCAGTAGTTCCAGACCAGTCTGGCTAACATGGTGAAACCCTGTCTCTACTAAAAATACAAAAATTAGCCAGGTGTGGTGGTGTGCACCTGTAATCCCGGCTACTTGGGAGGCTGAGGTAGGAGAATCACTTGAATCCAGGAGTCAGAAGTTGCAGTGAGCTGAGATCGTGCCACTGCACTCCAGCCTGGGCAACAGAGGGAGACTCTGTCTCAACAAAACAAAACAAAACAAAAAGTATAGTGTTTATAATACACTGTAAATTACATTCTTTGCAACTACAACACACACACATACAAATATATCCTTTAAAATTTTTGCCCAAAAGTGCTCACGCCTAGACACTACACTTAACCTTACTTTTTTAACTTAATAAAATATTTTGCACACCTGTAATCCCAGCACTTTGGGAAACTGAGGTGGGCAAATTGCTTGAGCCCAGAAGTTAGAGACCAGCCTGGGCACCATAGTGAGACCCCATCTCTACATAAAAATACAAAAATTAGCCGGGCATGGTGGTGCATGCCTGTAGTCTCAGCTACTTGGGAGGCTGAAGTGGGAGGATCACCTGAACCTGGAGCGGTCAAGGCTGCAGGGAGCTGTGAACGTGCCACTCCACTCCAGTCTGGGTGACAGAGTGAGATCCTGTCTCAAGACAAAGCAAAACACAACCCAAACATTTTGGAGATCTTTCCATGTGAGTACCTGTGGATCTACTTACTTTTTATCAGCTACATGTTATTTCTTTATTTCAAGAAATTGATTTGCATTTCTCTGAGTGAGGTTAAGCCGTAATGAGTGAGACTGAGCAACTTTTCATATATTTACTAGCCTTTCTTTATTCCTTTATCAATGTCCTGCCTGGTTAAAAGCTAGGTTGTCCTTTTCTTAATAGTGTATGAATATTCTTTGTCAGTTAAGAAATTAATTAGACCTAAGTCTGTCATATGTATGGCAAATATTCTCCTAGTTGACTTTCTGTCTTTTATCATTGTGTGTGTGTGCTTTTTTTCATCTATAGCTGCTTTAGAATTTTTATAAAATCTTATCTTTAAAATTAAAAAAAATTTGTTTTGGCCGGCACAGTGGCTCACACCTGTAATCCCAACACTTTGGGAGGTCAAAGCAGGCGGATCATTTGAGGTCAGGAGTTTGAGACCAGCCTCACCAACATGGCGAAACCTCATCTCTATTAAAAATACAAAATTTGGTTGGGTGTGGTAGCGCGCTCCTGTAATCCCAGCTACTTGGCAGGCTGAGGCGGGAGAATTACTTGAACCTGGAGGCGGAGGTTGCAGTGAGCTGAGACTGTGCCACTGCACTCCAGCCTGGGTGACAGACTCTGTCTTAAAAAATAATAATAAAAAATAGAAAGATGTTTTTGACTGGGCACAGTGGTTCACACCTGTATTCTCAGTGCTTTAGGAGGCTGAGGCCAGGATTACAGGTGTGAGTCACGCTCCTGGCCCCTCATTTTAAAATTTATTCAATAATTTATTTTTATCAGTATGGATTCATGGACATTTATTGTATACCTTGGGTATACAATCCATTATTGCTTTATTTATTTTGTCACGTGTAGGTTAAAAAAAAAAAAAAACTATCACTGGGTGCAGTGGCTCACACCTGTAATCCTAGCACTTTGGGAGGCTGAGGCAGGCAGATCACTTGAGGTCAGGAGTTTGAGGCCAGCCTGGCCAACATGGTGACCAGCCTTGGCCTCCCAAAGTGCTAGGATTACAGGTGTGAGCCACCGTGCCTGGCCCCGTGTTCTGTATTTTCTCTGGTTCAGATGATCAATCCTTTCCGTTTATAAGCGTCTAGTATTCATGTCAAGCCTCTCCCCTCTCATGACTACAAAAACATCCACCCATGTTTTATTTTAGTGCTTTTATGGTCCCTATTTTACATTTTAACCTTTGGTTCGTTAGAATTTATTTTGAGCTAAAGAAGGAGGCAAAGATCCAACTTTGGTTTTTTCTTTTGTTTGTTTTTTATATGAGGTTACCCAGTTTGCCTAACACAATGTAGGGGCCAAACAAAAGCTTCCCCTTTGCTCTCCGAAGGTTTGCTGAAAATCACTGACAAGAGGCAGATTAGTAGGAGAAAAGTCGTATACAGTTATTTGATCATCGTTTTATGTGACACAGGAGCCTGCGGAATGAAGACCCAAAGATACAGGGACAACTGTCCATTTTTAAGCTTAGGTTCAACAAAGTATGGACAGCCGTATAGCAATAGGATTGAGCAAAAAGGGTCCGATCTACTGCTAATACACTGCGTGGGGAAACGCTGCAAGGCCTGTCTGTCTGGATTCTCCTTGGCCTCTCTGAGCAGCTCTTCCCTTGCTGGTGTGGGCCACGACCCTCTCTAGAATGGGGGTCTTATGATCTACAATCTACCAAGATAGGTCAGATAAATTCTGGGTCCGTTTTCACACTGAAAGGCAGAGGAAAATATACAGTAACATTTTTAGAGTTTATGGCTGGTTTGGGGGAAAAGGGGATCTGGTTTCTATCACCAGCCTTAAGGAAGAAGGATTCTAGTTTCTGTGACTTGCCTCGGGGGAGGAAGAGGGGCTAGAGACAGGAGGGCAAGAGGGCAGAGAAAAACTTTTTTTTTTTTGAGATGGAGTCTCACTCTGCCGCCCAGGCTGGAGTGCAATGGTGCGATCTCGGCTCACTGCAACCTCCGCCTCCCAGGTTCAAGCGATTCTCCTGCCTCAGCCTGCCAAGTAGCTGGGACTACAGGCACCTGCCACCACGCCCAGCTAATTTTTGTATTTTTAGTGGAGATGGGGTTTCACCATGTTGGCCAGGGTGGTCTCGATCTCCTGACCTTGTGATCCACCCACCTTGGCCTCCCAAATTGCTGGAATTACAGGCGTAAGCCACCACGCCTGGCCAGATAAAAACTTTTGTTTCTGAAAACTTCATTTTAGGCTTCAGACCTCAGCCATTTTCTGAGCTCCAACAAATATTTAGTTTTTTTTTTTTTTTTTTTGGAGATAGAGTCTCACTCTGTTGCCCAGGCTGCAGTGCGGTGGCACCATCTGGGCTCACTACAACTTCTACCTCCCAGGTTCAAGCGATTCTCCTGCCTCAGCCTCCCCAGTAGCTGGGATTACAGGCATGTGCCACCACACTCGGCTAATTTTTGTATTTTTAGTACATTCAGGGTTTCGCCATGGTGGCCAGGCTGGTCTCGAACTCCTGACCTCAAGTATCCACCCGCCTCGACCTCCCAAAGTGCTGGGATTACAGGCATGAGCCACCATGCCCAGCCTTATTTAGACATCTTTAATTCACGACTATAAACATCATATAAATTTTCATGTGAGTGTCTGAGTCCAAAAGGACTCCTTTAAAAAACCTATGGGTTATCAAAGAATTGTGTATTTTGATTATTGCAAATTATTCACTCTTGGCCTTAAATGAAGAATTCCTTGAAAAAAACAAGGTATGCCTTATCTTTAAGGGGAAACTATTTTACCCAATAGCGATTTGTATAAACCTGTAATCCCAGCACTTTGGGAGGCCGAGGTGGGCAGATCGCTTGAGGTCAGGAGTTTGAGACCAGCCTGGCCAACATAGTGAAACCCGGTCTCTTTTTTTTTTTTTTTTTTTTTTTGAGACGGAGTCTCGCTCTGTCGCGGCCCAGGCTGGAGTGCAGTGGCCGGATCTCAGCTCACTGCAAGCTCCGCCTCCCAGGTTCACGCCATTCTCCGGCCTCAGCCTCCCAAGTAGCTGGGACTACAGGCGCCCACCACCTCGCCCGGCTAGTTTTTTGCATTTTTTAGTAGAGACGGGGTTTCACCGTGTTAGCCAGGATGGTCTCGATCTCCTGACCTCGTGATCCACCTGTCTCGGCCTCCCAAAGTGCTGGGATTACAGGCTTGAGCCACCGCGCCCGGCCTGTGAAACCCGGTCTCTACTAAAAATACAAAAAATTAACCAGGCATGGTGGTGGGCGCCTGTAGTCACAGCTACTCGGAAGGCTGAGACAGGGGAATGGCTTGAACCCCAGGGGGCAGAGGTTGCGGTGAGCCGAGATCACACCATTGCACTCCAGCCTGGGCAACAAGAGTGAAACTCCATCTCAAAAAAAAAAAAAAAAAAAAAAAGACTGGCTATGGAAACAGACTTACAGGCTTGGTTGAATGCCATCTCCACTGTTCACATGTGTGGTCCTTTACCTCTCTGGGTCTCAGCTACCTTGTCTGTAAAATGGGGATGATAATTATGATCCCTACCTCACACAGTTGTTGGGTGGACTAAATAAAATAAACAAAGCCAGAATCCATTGTTCCTGGGGCTATCATTGACATCCAGACCTGTGTTCTTAATTTAAACCCCCACCCCAACTCACATTGATACCTTCAATTAGCTTTCAGCCTCTGGGTGACCTTTTTTTTTAAAAATTATACTTTAAGTTCTAGGGTACATGTGCACAATGTGCAGGTTTGTTACATATGTGCCATGTTGGTGTGCTGCACCCATTAACTCGTTAACTCATCATTTACATTAGGTATATCTCCTAATGCTATCCCTCCCCCCTCCCCCCAGCCCAAGACAGGCCCCAGTGTGTGTTGTTCCCCACCCTGTGTCCAGGTGTTCTCATTGTTCAGTTCCCACCTGTGAGTGAGAACATGTGGTGACTGGTTTTCTGTCCTTGCAATAGTTTGTTCAGAATGATGGTTTCCAGCTTCATCCATGTCCCTACAAAGACATGACCTTATCCTTTTTTATGGCTGCATAGTATTCTATAGTGTATATGTGCCACATTTTCTTAATCCAGTCTATCATTGATGGACATTTGGGTTGGTTCCAAGTATTTGCTATTGTGAACAGTGCCGCAAGAAACATACGTGTGCATGTGTCTTTATAGCAGCATGATTTATAATCCTTTGGATATATGCCCAGTAATGGGATGGCTGGGTCAAATGGTATTTCTAGTTCTAGATCCTTGAGGAATCACCACACTGTCTTCCACAATGGCTGAGCTAGTTTACAGTCCCACCAACAGTGTAAAAGCGTTCCTATTTCTAGGGTGGCCTTTTTTTTGTTATTATTTTTATTATTTTTGAGACAGGGCCTCACTCTGCTGCCCAGGCTGAAGTGCACTGGTGCAATCATGGCTCACTGCAGCCTCAAACTCCTGGGCTCAAGTGATCCTCTTGCTTCAGCCTCCTAAATTGCTGGGACCACACAGGCATGCACCACCACACCCAGCAAATTAAATTTTTTTTTTTTTTGAGATGGAGTTTGCTCTTTTTGTCCAGGCTGGAGTGCAATGATGTGATCTTGGCTCACTGCAGCCTCCACCTCCCAAGCACAAGCAATTCTCCTGCCTCAGCCTCCCAGGTAGCTGGGATTACAGGCATGCGCCACCATGCCCTGCTAATTTTTGAATTTTTAGTAGAGACAAGATTTCACCATGTTGGCCAGGCTGGTCTTGAACTCCTGACCTCAAGTGATCTATCTGCCTTGGCCTCCCAAAGTGCTGGGATTACAAATGTGAGCCACCATGTCCAGCCAATTTTTTTTTTTTTTTTTTACATGGACGGGAGGGTCTTGTTATGTTTCCTGGGCTGGTTTTGAACTCTTGGGCTCAAGAGATCCTTCCTTCTCCGCCTCCCCCAGGCATGAGCCACCGTGCCCGACCTCAGCTTCTGTTTTGTATTTAACAAGCTAGCTCCTGACTACACAGTACACTTGGCTGAAGTCTTGACCCTCTGTCTTGTTTCTGTCCACCCCATCCATGACTCCTGTCTGGGATCCCACTGTCTGGGATCCTGCTCCCAGGAGAAGCTGGTGCCATTTGACTTCCCTTCTTGTTCTAACTAAGAGTGTCCTGCCCACTCGTGGGTATGACTTTGTACTTTCAGCCAGAGGCTACCAATGCAGCACCCTCTGCTTTGGGCTGATGGCTGGGGTCCCACTTAATCATGCCACTGTTTTCTTCTCATTGGCCTATGGTATCAAGGTCCTAGGGGGTATCATGGAAAACTAGGATACTCACTGGGACAACTGCATATTCCCAAAGAGGATGACTGGGAATGCAAATGACTCCTTCTGTTGTCAGAATTTCTGGCACTGTGACAAAGAGACATTGTTAACAGACAGCTACACCCTATCTATTGGACTAGAGTTGGGTCATCAGCGGTGGCCACAGAAACCCTAGGGCAGTTTACTGGAATGTGACTTTTGCCTTCATGTTCTGCTTTATATGACAGTTACTGGTGCATCTGACACATCTCCCCGATTTGACCGGAAAGTCTGCTTGACATTATCTGTTACTCATCTATATTCTGGGTGTGTCATAAGATGACTAAAGTATTGCCCTGTCCATATTCACCAGCAACGGCCTGGGCTTCAGAAACACCAAGGGCATGTCTTCTTGCTGTGGTGTCTCTGGTCCGGCATCTCCTAGAAATTCTGAAATCTAAAAAGCAAATGGTATCTTGGCAGAAAAGGGAGTTCAGCAAGCAGAATTCTCTTTTTTTGAGGAAGGGACAAAAATCCAGCTCCAACCGGCTTAAGAAAGAAAAAAAGCCTGGAAAAGGACCAGGGCTAGGCCAGGTGCAGTGGCTCACACCTGTATTCCCAGCACCTTGGGAGGCTGAGGTGGGCGAATCACGAGGTCAGGAGATCAAGACCATCCTGGCTAACATGGTGAAACCCTGTCTCTACTAAAAATACAAAAAACTAGCTGGGCGTGGTGACTGGTGCCTGTAGTCCCGGCTACTCGGGAGGCTGAGGCGGGAGAAAATGGAGTGAAACTGGGAGGAGGAGCTTGCAGTGAGGCGAGATCGGACCATTGCACTCTAGCCTGGGTGACAGAGCCATACTCCATCATAAATAAATAAATAAATAAATAAATAAATAAATAAATAAATACCAGGGCTAGTTCAGGCACAGCTGGACACAGGGCACAATATGGATTCATCAGTCTTCCTCCACCTCTCAGCTCTGTTTTTCTCTGACTGGCTCCCTTCTCTTCTGGCCCATCCCTTCTGGTGGCGAACACAGTGGCTGGCAGCCTCAGGTCTAAATCCTCACCCTCAGCAATCCCATTGACAGGGTATATCAGCCAGGAGCAGTGGCTCACGCCTGTAATCCTAGCACTTTGGGAGGCTGAGACCGGTAGACCACCTGAGGTCAGGAGTTCAAGACCAGCTTGGCCAACATGGTGAAATCCTGTCTGTACTAAAAATACAAAATTAGCCGGGCATGGTGGTGCATGCCTGTAATCTCAGCTACTCGGGAGACTGAGGCAGGAGAATCACTTGAACCTGGGAGGCAGAGGTTGCAGTGAGTCGAGATCACGCCATTGCACTCCAACCTGGGCAACAAGAGTGAAACTCCATCTCAAAATAATAAATAAATAAAAATACAAAAATTAGCCAGGTGCAGTGGTAGGTGCCTGTGGTCCCACTACTCAGGAGGCTGCGGCAGGAGAATCGCTTGAACCCGGGAGGCAGAGGTTGCAGTGAGCTGAGATCACGCCACTGTACTCCAGTCTGGATGACAAAGCCAGATTCTATCTGGGGGAAAAAAAAAAAGGAGGTATGTCTCACTCCCCACAGTCTCCAGATTCCCAGATTGGCCTGGCTGTGATCACATGCCCATCCCTGAAGTAGGAAGTATGGCCTGGGAGAGGGGGTGTCTGATTGCGGGACCCAGGTCTGATGTGCAGCCTTCGAAGGGGTAGGGCGGATGAGGTTGGGGAGCTGAATGATGTGGGGGAAGAGGGTCTGCTCTGCTCAAATCATGTGAACCTAGAGTGGAGGAATGGTGACTTGCCCAAGGAAAATCAAGATGCCGTCACCTAAGGAAGGAGGAATGAGATCTTGAGCAGATATTCATGCGAGATATCCATGGACCACGGGACATAGCCAGAGACATAGCATCAGAGAGGGAGACGGAGAGCCAGAGCTAGATGGACCATTAGAGAAGCCAACAACTGACACAGGCGAAAGAAAGAGACTTTTATAATTTTAAGAAGAAAAGTGACTTGCTTTTAATAATCAAGAAACAGAGCTGGGTGTAGTGGTTCATGCCTATAATCCCAGCACTTTGGGAGGCCAAGGTGGGTGGATCACGAGGTCAGGAGATCGAGTCTATCCTGGCTAACATGGTGAAATCCCATCTCTACTAAAAATAAAAAAAGTTTAAAATTAGCTGGGG
This sequence comes from Chlorocebus sabaeus, assembly GCF_047675955.1. Lineage (NCBI taxonomy): Eukaryota > Metazoa > Chordata > Mammalia > Primates > Cercopithecidae > Chlorocebus > Chlorocebus sabaeus. Next base: position 23,125,963 of record NC_132908.1, read on the forward strand.
ATGGTGGCGCATGCCTGTAGTCCTAGCTATTCAGGAGCCTGAGGTGGGAGGATTACTTGAGCCCAGGAGTCCATGACTAGCCTGGGCAACATAGGGAGACCCCATCTCATATTTTAAAAAGGAAAAAATAAAGAGAAACGGTTATTACATGGATGTTTATAGCAGCATTATTCACCACAACCAAAAGGGAGAAACAATCCAAATTTTCATCAACAGATAAATGGATAAACAAGGGCTGGGCGTGGTGGCTCACGCCTACAATCCTAGCACTTTGGGAGGCTGAGGCGGGTGGATCACCTGAGGTCAGGAGTTCGAGACCAGCCTGGCCAGGCATGGCGGTGGGCGCCTGTAATCCCAGCTTCTTGGGAGGCTGAGGCAGGAGAATTGCTTGAACCAGGGAGGTGGAGGTTGCAGTGAACCAAGATGGCATTACTGCACTCCAGCCTGGGCAACAGAGCAAGACTCCATCTCAAAAACAAACAAACAAACAAAAAATGTGGTCTATACCCGCAATGGAATATTATTCTGTCATCAAAAGCCAGGAAATTCTGACACACGCTGCAACACAGGTGACCCTTGAGGACATTATGCTGAATAAAATAAGCCAGACTCAAAAAAAAAATACGTCGTGTGATTCCCCTAGAGTAGTCAAGTTCATGGAGACGGAAAGTAGAACAGTGGTTCCCAGGGCCTTGAGGGGAGAGGTTCAGGGAGTGAATGGTACCGAGTTTCAGTCTGGGAAGATGTGAAAGTTCTGGAGGCGGATGGTGGCGATGGTTGCACAACAATGTGAATGTATGTAATGTCACTGATTTGAACTTAAAAGTGGTCAAAATAGTAATTTTTATGTTATGTATATTTTCCCACAATAAAAATTAAATTAAGGCCGGGCGCGGTGGCTCACGCCTGTAATCTCAGTGCTTTGGGAGGCCGAGGCGGGTGGATCACGAGGTCAGGAGATGGAGACCATACTGGCTAACACGGTGAAACCCCGTCTCTACTAAAATATAAAAATTAGCCGGGCGAGGTGGCAGCGCCTGTAGTCCCAGCTATTCAGGAGGCTGAGGCAGGAGAATGGCTTGAACCCGGGAGGTGGAGCTTGCAGTGAGCTGAGATCGCGCCACTGCACTCCAGCCTGGGCGATAGAGCGAGACTCCGTCTCAAAAAAAAAAAAAAAAAATTTAAATTGAAAGAAAGAAACAATCGCTATTGGGACTGAGAGGAAGAAAGTGATTTTGCCCCACACCTTCTTGGCAATACATTTAACTCAGACTTTGCCTAGTGTGATACCCTACAAATAGAATAAATAAATAAAAATTTCCTGGATATATCAATAAAGCAACTTGAGATGTTCTGGCCCCGTCACCAAGCCAGCGATGATTTTTTTTTGAGAGGAAGTCTCACTCTGTTGCCCAGGCTGGAGTGCAATGGCACAATGTCAGCTCACTGCAACCTCTGCCTCCTGGGTTCAAGCTATTCTCCTGTCTCAGCCTCCCAAGTAGCTGGGGCTATAGGCGTGTGCCACCATGCCCAACTAATTTTTTGTATTTTTAGTAAAGACGAGGTTTCACCATGTTGGCAGGCAGTTCTGAAACTCCTGACCTCAGCTGATCCACCCGCCTCAGTCTCCCAAAGTGCTGGGATTACAGGTGTGAGCCACCTTGCCAGGCCACCAGCAATAATTGCTGAGCAAATGTTAAGATCATCATCCTCCGGCCGGGCATGGTGGCTCACGCCTGTAATCCCAGCACTTTGGGAGGCTGAGGTGGGCGGATCACCTGAGGTCAGGAGTTCGAGACCAGCCTGGCCAACGTGGTGAAACCCCGTCTCTATGAAAAGTGCAAAAATTTGTCATGGTGGTGCACAGCTGTAGCCCCAGCTACTCGGGAGACTGAGGCAGAATTGCTTGAGTCTGGGATGCGGAGGTTGCAGTGAGCCGAGATCATGCCACTGAACTCCAGCCTGGGCGACAGAGCAAGACTCTGTCTCAAAAACAAAACAAAACAAAACAAAACAAAAAACATACAAAAATTATCCTGTACCTGTCACATCGTGGCCCTGAATTCTTGAGTCTTTGTGGGAACCTCAGCATTATCTCACGCAGACCTGATCATCAGCATGTGGCTGTCAGCCTTTCCCAAATAGCCCAAATCCCCTTCAGTTCTCAACCCTTCTTGCCCATAGAGCACATCAGGCAACATCTAGAGACCTTTTTTTTAGATGGAGTCTTGCTCTATTGCCCAGGCTGGAGTGCAGCGGTGCCATCTCGGCTCACTGCCACCTCCACCTCCCAGGGTCAAGCAATTCTCCTGCCTCAGCCTCCCGAGTAGCTGGGATTATAATTTTTGGTTGTTATAACCGGAGGAGCAGGGAGATTTCATGGATAGAAGCCAGAGATGCTGCTAACCATGTCAGAATGCACAGGACAGATCCCAACAACAAAGTTATTCAGTCCTAAATGTCAATAGTTGCCAAGGCCAAGACCGGCCCGGAAGCCCTCTTACCTGTCCAAAAGCTCAAACACGCACGTGCACACACACACCCTCACCTATGTCCTCCTAGGTACCTTCCTGGTCTGTGTTAATTTTCAATGAATCACAAGAAGTTTACAGCATAAAAATACACTTCTAAAATTAACTTATTGCTCAATATCCTTTACAGCAAAGGGTCATGCAATACATTTGCCTTGGGTTCAATTCCATGCTTGGGATTCTGCATGACAGGGTAGGGGCAGGAAGAGGAAGGGAAAGGGAGGGGCACTGAGATGCACCCATAGCGCAAACAATAAGGACCGATACCCCCTCCCGCCCAGCTGGGCCCCACTGAGCCATCCTGACCTCAACACGCAGATGTAAATCACCGATCAGGTGCAACACACAGAACGGACTTTCTGGAGGTTGCAAGGAGGGTTAAGGGGTAAAGAAGGGAAATGCATGCTGTTTGAAAAAATATGTTTAATATAATCATCCAGCCAGGTGTAGTGGGTCGTACTTGTAATCCCAGCACTTTGGCAGGCCAAGGCAGGTGCATCACCTGAGGTCAGGAGTTGGAGACCAGCCTGGTCAACATGGTGAAACCCCGTCTCTACTAAAAACACAAAAAATTAGCCGAGTGTGGTGTAGTCCTAGCTACTGAGAAGACTGAAGCAGGAGAATCGCTTGAACTGAGGAGGCAGAGGTTGCAGTGAGCTGAGATCATGCCACTGCACTCCAGCCTGGGCAACACAGCAAGAAAAAATAAATTTTGGCCCCCCACCAAAAAAAAAAATATATATGTGTATATATAAAATAAAACTGTATGATTTTATATATGTATGTATATATGTATAAATGTATAATGTATGTATGTATATGTGTATATATGTATATGTATATATGTACAAATGTAATATGTATATATGTATAAAATCATACAGTTTTATGTTAAAAACCGAATACATATTGACCTTTCTGTGTTTCTCGAAAGGTGGTTTAACTTACAGAATGTTGCAGTTCAACACTTTTTATCAGGCCAGAAGTTAAACTTTCTACTTGATTGACAAAAATTCTTTTTGTGAAACAAAGTCAGAAAAATAAAAACAAAAGCAAAAAAATCTAATTACATATTCCTCTCCCTGCTTTTTTTCTGAGACAGAGTTTCCATCTTGTTGCCCAGGCTGGAGAGCAATGACACGATCTCGGCTCACAGTAACCTCCACCTCCCAAGTTCAAACCAGTCTCCTGCCTCAGCCTCCCGAGTAGCTGGGATTATAGGCATGAACCACCACGCCAGGCTAATTTTGTATTTTCAGTAGAGACGGTGTTTCTCCATGTTGGTCAGGCTGGTCTCGGACTCCCGATCTCAGGTGATCCGCCCTCCTTGGCCTCCCAAAGTGTTGAGATTACAGGTGTGAGCCACCGCGCCCGGCCCCTCTCCTTGCTTTTAAATGTTTTGTATCCAGACAGCTTCCGGGTGGATGAGTTAGTCTCGACAAATATTTTCCCCCAGGTGTTTTGTTTTGTTTTGAGACAGAGTCTTGTTCTGTCACCCAGGCTGGAGTGCAGTGGCTCGATCTCGGCTCACTGCAACCTCTGCCTACTGGTTCAAGCGATTCTCGTGCCTCAGTCTCCCAAGTAGCTGGGATTACAGGCGCTCGCCACCACGCCCAGCTAGTTTCTGTATTTTTAGTAGAGATTGGGTTTTACCATGTTGGCCAGGCTCGTCTCGAACTCCCAGCCTTAAGTAATCCACACGCCTCAGGCTCCCAGTGATGGGATTACAGATGTGAGCCGCCACACCCAGCCAACACCCCTAGGTTTTAAATGTATACTATTGCATTTACATTTTTTTCTGTTACGTTAAATATAATAGAATTACATCATTTAACTTACAGATGACTGTATAACTTACGTTTGTAAAATCCTACTCCATTAGACCAATGACTAGAAGTATAAGAGTGATAGTTATTCAATAGGATTCCAACAAAAAATGCCAAATTGGCCAGTCTTTTCTACAGTTTTTCAAAGAACAGAATACATGTGGCTCTGATTAAGCAAGATGTACATTCTAATTCAACAAATATGTATTGAACATACACTATAAAGAGTTATTAAAGTTCTATGCTAGGTGCTGTCATATGTATTTGGCTTAGTAATCAAAACAATAAAATATCTTATACAGAATATTTAAAAACCCATGGAAATAATCCTTGTAAACAACTGGAAGCACTGTATAATTTTCCACCCTTTCTTTTATACTTATTGAATGGTTTAGATGACCAGACAGGTTTTTTTTTTCTTTTTTTCTTTTTTCTGTCTTTCCTTTAGTCTAGCTTAGAGGGTCTGAATTGTAATGTTCATAAGAATTGTGAACATTAGGGCTGGCGCAGTGGCTCACTCCTGTATCAGCACTTTGGGAGGGTGAGATGGGCAGATCACTTGAGGTCAGGCGTTCGAGACCAGCCTGGCCAACATGGTGAAACCCCATCTCTACTAAAAATACAAAAAAAATTAGCCAGGCCTAGTGACGCATGCCTGTAGCTCAGCTACTCGGGAGGCTGAGGCAGGAGAATTGCTTGAACTCAGGACACAGAGTTTCCAGTGAGCCATGATTGAACCACTGCATTCCAGCCCAGGCAACAGAGTGAGACTCCATCTCAAAAAATAAATTAAAAAATAGGCCAGGCATGGTGGCTCACACCTGTAATCCCAGCACTTTGGGAGGCCGAGGCAGGTGAAACCCCATCTCTACTAAAAATACAAAAATTAGCCAGGTGTGATGGTGGGCGCCTATAATCCCAGCTACTCGGGAGGCTGAGGCAGGAGGTTTGCTTGAACCTGGAAGGTGGAGGTTGCAGTGAGCTGAGATTGCACCATTGCACTCCAGCCTGAGCAATACAACAAGACTGTCTCAAAAAGGAAAAACAAACAAACAAACAAACAAATAAATAAATACATGTCTGAATGTTTTTCTCTAAGTTCTGAATAGAATTTCTAGGTCCTTATTCTATTATCTTTTAAAAAAATTCTTGGGCCGGGCGCGGTGGCTCAAGCCTGTAATCCCAGCACTTTGGGAGGCCGAGACGGGCGGATCACGAGGTCAGGAGATCGAGACCATCCTGGTTAACATGGTGAAACCCCGTCTCTACTAAAAAATACAAAAAACTAGCCGGGCGAGGTGGCGGGCGCCTGTAGTCCCAGCTACTCGGGAGGCTGAGGCAGGAGAATGGCGTGAACCCGGGAGGCGGAGCTTGCAGTGAGCTGAGATCCGGCCACTGCACTCCAGCCTGGGCGGCAGAGCGAGACTCCGTCTCAAAAAAAAAAAAAAAAAAAAAAAAAAAAAAAACTCTTAATACTTAACATTTAATTTAAAAAAATTACTAACATTTCCTTATCTCTAATCTCATTATTCAATCTTTTTCTCCTATTATTGGGGACAAATATGCCTCTGAGTTTTTGAGGAAAGCATATTTTTCTAATTAGACTAAATTATTTGTGTTTTCTGAAGACATTAGAAATTCTTTCAACTGGGCGACATGACGAGATGCCATCTCTACAAAAAATTAAAAAATAGCTGGGTGTAATGGCATGTGCCTGTAGTTCCAGCTACTCAGGAGGCAGAGGTGGGAAAATTACCTGAGCCCAGGAGGTGGAGGCTGCAGTGAGCTGAGATCACATCACAGCACTCCAGCCTGGGCAACAGTGAGAATTCATCTCCAAAAAAAGAAAAAAAATAAATAAATTTTGGAGAATAAGAAGGAGAATGAAATAATTTTGGAGAAGATTCTTTGTTTTTTTTTTTGTTTTGTTTTTGTTTTTTTGAGACGGAGTCTCGCTCTGTCGCCCAGGCTGGAGTGCAGTGGCGGGATCTCAGCTCACTGCAAGCTCCGCCTCCCGGGTTTACGCCATTCTCCTGCCTCAGCCTCCCGAGTAGCTGGGACTACAGGCGCCCGCCACCTCGCCCGGCTAGTTTTTTGTATTTTTTAGTAGAGACGGGGTTTCACCATATTAGCCAGGATGGTCTCGATCTCCTGACCTCGTGATCCGCCCGTCTTGGCCTCCCAAAGTGCTGGGATTACAGGCTTGAGCCACCGCGCCCGGCCTGGAGAAGATTCTTAATTAAGACCCACATCTGTTCCCAAACTCTGCCCAGGGTTTTTTCATCCAGAGGTTGACTTTCACAAGTGAAATAGAACCAGATGACTTTGTCAAAAGGTATTGCTTGTTCCTGTTTTCCGGTGGTTTCTCTCCTGTAGAGATATTTTACTCTAAAAGCATAATTTTCAGAGTTTGCAAACTGATTCAGATCCTAATTATATAATATATTACCTTTTGTGAATCACCAGGTCTTTGAACTTTAGTTTCCTGCAAAATGGCAACAATACCTACCTTATAGGATTGTCACGAGGAGTAAGTAGGATGTTGTTTGTTAAATGGTCTGTGCAAGGCCTAGGCTAGGACTTACTGCATGTTAACCTTTATTCTCCTTGTTAACAATTTCAATTGCTGTCATTATAAAGAGCATAGTAGAGGCTCCAGATTTTTTTTTTTTTTTTTTTTTTTGACAGAGTCTCGTTCTGTCACCAGGCTGGAATGCAGTGGCACAATCTCGGCTCACCGCAACCTCCACCTCCCAGGTTCAAGAGGTTCTCCTGCCTCAGCCTCCCGAGTAGCTGGGATTACAGGTGTGCACCATCACGCCTGGCTAATTTTTGTATATTTAGTAGAGACGGGATTTCACCATGTTGGCCAGGATGGTCTCGATTTCTTGACCTTGTGATCCGCCCACCTTGACCTCTCAAAGTGCTGGGATTACAGGTGTGAGCCACTGCGCCCCACCTTCTGATTTTTTTCTTGTCTTCTTTTTTTTGTTTGTTTTTTGTTTTTTGAGGAGGTGTCTTGCTCTGTGGCCCAGGCCACAGTGCAGTGGCGCCATCTGGATCTCCCCTCACTGCAACCTCCGCCTCCCGGGTTCAAGCTATTCTTGTATCTCAGCCTCCCGAGTAGCTGGGATTACAGGCGCCCATTATCACGCCAGGCTAATTTTTGTACTTTTAGTAGAGACAGGGTTTTACTATATTGGCCAGGCTGGTCTCCAATTCCTGACCTCAAGTGATCCACCCTCCTCGCCTCCCAAAGTGCTGGGATTACAGGCATGAGCCACCACACCCAGCCGAGGCTTCTGATTTTTAGAGGCAATTTCCAAATGTGCTTATTTGTTTGTTTAGACACAGGGTCTTACTCTGTCTTCCAGGCTGCAGTGCAGTGGTGTGGTCAGAGCTTTCTGCAGCCTCAAAGAGATCCTCCCACCTCAGGTCACCCCCAACCCCCGGCCCCAGTAGCTGGGGCTACAGGCATCTGCCCCTAGGCCAGGCTAATTTTTTAAATTTTTTTTTTGTAGAGGCGGGGTTTTGCCATGTTCATATTGCCCAGGCTGGTCTTGAACTCCTAGGCTCAAGTGATCCGCCCACCTCAGCCTCCCAAAATGCTGGGATTACAGGCATGAGCCACTACGACTGGCTTTTATTTATATTTCCTGGTGATAAAATGTTGTAGCTGACAGCATGGAGTTTGAATTCAGTATTATCTTCAGCATTCTCTTCTTAGGTACCAAAGAGTCACCTACAGATTTTCTCTTATGTCCAGCACGTGACTGTCTGAGAACAGACTGGTTTTAACTTTTTATTCAAGTATGCCATACACACAGAAAAGCACACATACTGTAACAGCTAGATGAATTTTCGCCAAGTGAACTCACCCGGTTAACCAGCGTCCGCACCGAGAAACAGAGGTATCACCCCAAAAGTCTCCATGTGCCCTGGGCAGTAACTAACTCCTAAAGCTAGTAGTGTGGCCAGCTTTGCTTCTTTCTGGGTTTTAGAATCCACAGTATGTACTCCTTTGTGTCTGGTTTCTTTCACTTTACGTTTGTGAGATCCATCCAATTTCTAACCAATACACGTGATTTGCATTTCCCATGATGCTTTCTCTCTTTCTCCCTTTCAAAACATTATCATTTCTCTGTAATCCCAGCACTTTGGGAGACCAAGGTGTGCAGGTCTCCTGAGCTCAGGAGTTAGAGACCATCCTGGCCAACATGGGGAAACCCCATCTCTATTAAAAATACAAAAATTAGCCAGGTATGGTGGTGGGCGACCGCGGTTCCAGCTACTGGAGAGGCTGAGGCAGGAGAATCGCTTGAACCTGGGAGGCGGAAGCTGCAGTAAGCCGAGATCGTACCACTGCACTCCAGCCTGGGTGACATGGCGGGACTCTGTCTCAAAAAAAAATCATCTTTTATCCTTTTATCTTATGTGCAGTATATCAATTATGCTTCAATAAAGTTATTAGAAAAAAATAAGAAAATCATACATATATATTTTGTTGCTGTTTTTTGTTTGAGACAGGCTCTCACTCTGTCACCCAAGCCAGAGTGCAGTGGCCCAAACATGGCTCACTTCAACCTTGGCCTCCTTGACTGAAACGATCCTCCTGCCTCAGCCTCCCATGCATCTGGGACTACAGGCACATGCTACCAAGCCTGACCAACTTTTTAATTTTTAATCTGTAGAGATGGGGTCTCACTTTCTTGCCCAGCCCCCCAAAATTATTTTTTCTTAGTTGAGACTTGAAGGATGAGTAGGTTGTCTTCGGTATTAGGGAGCAGTTTGGGTAAAAGAAGTAGACTGTCTGAAGACTTGAACAGTGAGAGAAACTATGGGATGTTCAGGACACTGAAAGTAGACATTCATCTTTTTTTTTTTTCCTATGGTGAACAGTGATGAAGTTGGCCAGGCATAGTGGCTCACGCCTGTAATACTAGCACTTTGGGAGGCCCAGGCATGTGGATTGCTTGAGCTCAGGAGTTCAAGACCAGCCTGGGCAACATAGTGAGACCCTGTCTGTACAAAAAATACAGAAACAAAATTAACTGGGCCTGGTGGTGTGTACCTGTGGCCCCAACTACTCACGAAGCTGAGGTGGGAGGAACTCTTGAGCCTAGTCAGTGAACGTTGCAGTGACCTGAGATTGCACCACTCCACTCCAGTCAGAGTGATGGAAGTGAGACCCTGTCTCAAAAATATAAAATAAATAAATAAATGAAGTCAATGTCTCTGTAATTATATTCTCACCTACTGGAGCTTTTATTTCTGTAGTCTAGAATTCCCAGTTTGAGGTTTGCTGGGTCAAAGGTGTGTGTATCTAAGTATTTAACAATAAATACTTCAAAATTATGTTACAAAATATTGTAGCAATTCCCCACTTCTACCAGCAATGTATAAGTTTGCCTGTTTTCCCCCATCTTTTTTTTTTCTTTTCTTTTTTCTTTTTTTTTTTTTTTTTTTGAGATGGAGTCTCACTCTGTCACCCAGGCTGGAGTGCAGTGGTGTGATCTCGGCTCACTGCAACCTCCACCTCGCAAGTTCAATCAATTCTCCTGCCTCAGCCTCCCAAGTAGCTGGGACTACAGGCATGAGCGACCACGCCCGGCTGATTTTTGTAGTTTTAATAGAGACAGGGTTTCACCATGTTGGCCAGGCTGGTCTTGAGTTCCTGACCTCAGGTGATCCGCCTGCCTTGGCCTCCCAAAGTGCTGGGATTACAGGCGTGAACCACTGCGCCTGGCCTGTTTTCCCCTTCTTTATCAGCACTACATGTTAATCAGTTAAAAAAAATCTTTCTACCAGTCTAATGGTGAAAATGTTATTTCTGTTGCTTTAATTTGAATTGTTTTCTGTTTATTGCAGAGATTAAGGTTTTTTTTTTTTTTGTCTGTTTATGGATCATTTGGATTTTTTCTTCTATAGAGTTATTTAATTTGGATGTAGATAAAAAGGATAAAAGAGATAGAAAAAGAAGCCGGAGTGCCAAGCTCTCAGTAGGTTCTCAGGAAATGGCAGTCATTTTTATTATTCAAAACATGCAGATGAAGAGAAGCTGGACCCTTGCTGATGAGACTTAGTGGAGTTCTTCCTTCGTTCAAGAACGCTTTGGCTGTAGAGCATTCTGAAATAGCCAGTATAACTGGTTACCTGTGACTCAAAAGACATTCAACAACTTGACCTTGACACTGCAGGGGAGAAAAGAAAGAGCTGGTGACTTCTATGAGGAAGGAAGTTGCTCAGGTGCAAACTAATCTTGCAGTTTGAGAAGACGGAAAGGTGAAAACTAGACTTAGTTCCAACGGCTGGTGACCCTGAGCTCTGAGTGGTAATATATTGAATACATTTGCAAATCTACTGAGATAGAAAGAAAGCAGTTTCAGAAGAGAATGAGAGGTTCTGCTTTAAGTTTCTGTGGTTGTCCACAGAGCACAGCCTAAATTGTCAAGTCTCTGCATTATAAATGGTGTCTAGTTTTGAGAAGAAATCATGAAGCTGAAACCCAGTATCTCTGGAATTTTGGGATGATGTATCTGCAAGAACTGTTCTCTTCTGCAAGTACTTCAAATAGAAGAACATACATTCTTTAATTCAGAGGACCCCAAACTTTCTTGGTTCACTCTGTGCGGAGGCTCCTCCCCCCAAAAAAATACCTAATAGCTCTATTTATTAAGGAATTAGGTTTGAAACACTTAAAAAATTCTTAAGTTCTAACAACCTAGTAGCCATTTGAAAAAAACCCCACATGTACACAAAAAATTCACATATATTGTACATACAGACAATAATACACATACACTGAATAAGACACGTACGTTAAAAACATATTTTATTTATATTTGTATTTCATTCTTAAATAATTACGTAACCTCCCAGCAGATTTACCTTGCCTGCTGCTTAGACAGAGCCAATTTATCAAGACAGGGAAATTGCCATAGAGAAAGAGTAATTCACGCAGAGCTGGCTGTGCAGAAGACCAATTTATTACTACTCAAATCAGTCTCCCTGAGCATCCAGGGATCAGAGTTTTTAAGGAAAACTTGGTGGGTGGGAGTAAGCCAGTGAGGCAGGAGTGCCGATCGGTCAGAGATGAAATTTTAGGGAGTCGAAGCTGTCTTCTTTCGTTGAGTCAGTTCCTGGGGGGAGGGCACAGGATCAGATGAGCCAGTTTATCCATCTGGGTAGTGCCAGCTGACCCATCAAGGGCAGGGTCTGCAAAATATCTCAAGTACTGGTCTTAGGTTTTATAATCATGTGTGTGCGTGTGTGTGTGTATATATATATATATTTTTAGATGGAGTCTTGCTCTGTTGCCCAGGCTGGAGTGATCTTGGCTCACTGCAACTGCTGCTTCCCAGGTCTAAGTGATTCTCTTGCCTCAGCCTCCTGAGTAGTTGGGACTACAGGTGTGTGCTACGACACCCCGCTAATTTTTGTATTTTTAATAGAGACGGGGTTTCACCATGTGGCCAGGCTGGTCTTGAACTCTTGACCTCAGGTGATTCGCCTGCCTCGGCCTCCCAAAGTACTGGGATTACAAGCGTGAGCCACTACATCTGGCCTATATATATGGTCCACGGTGGCTGCCACAGCACCAGCATCACATCTGGCACAATAGTGCAGCCATCAAGGCAAGAAAGAAGAGAAAGGTGAGATGCCAGGGTAAAATGTGACCTGCTTCTACACTCCATCCGGACCTGGTGGGGGATGGCAGACAGGTATAGATGCAGAGGCGTCTTGCCAATCGAACAGGGATAAAAATTAGAAACCATGGTCATGTCAACGAGACCTGGGTTTGGAAAACTAGGAAGTTTGCCAGCCAAAGAATTCCTTAGGAAGACAGTATCTCCTTAGCCCACTACGTTTTTCAGTGGTTTTGAGAGACCAGTATATTGTGTATGAGGACATCAGGACATACTCTAAAACTCTCATGTAGTGGAAATACATTGTTTTGTCTGAATGGCATTCAGGTTTTCCCTGGAAGCCACTAGTTTTTTTTTTTTTTTTTTTTTTTTTTTTTTTTTTTTTAATTGAGACGAAGTGTTGCTCTGTTGCCAAGGCTGGAGTGCAGCGGTGCAATCCTGGCTCACTGCAACCTCCGCCTCCCATGTTAAAGCAATTCTCCTGCCTCAGCCTCCCGAGTAGCCGGGACTATAGGCGCCCGCCACCACGCCCAGCTAATTTTTTGCATTTTTAGTAGAGACGGGGTTTTACTGTGTTAGCCAGGATGGTCTCGATCTCCTGATCTTGTGATCTGCCCGCCTTGGCCTCCCAAAGTGCTGGGATTACAGGTGTGAGCCACCACACCGGCCTAGTTTCAGAGCTATGGAATCCAACCTTGCCTTGAGCAAAGGAAGGGCGTTTTTAGAGGACTATTAGGTAGTTGGCCCAGGCATCAGAGGACATAATATCTGATCTGAGATCTGAATGAGCAGTAGAAGTTGGCCAAGAGGGCAAACAAGGACTCCAAACAGAGGGACCGGCATGGACAAGGCCGGGTGAGGGCACATAGCTTATCTGATAAATTGTTTAGGGTTCATGTGGCAAGAGATGATTCAGGGGCTAGGAACTGACGCCTCTGTGGCTAGCTAAGGGAGTCTGGTTTTGTCTTGAAACCATGGGAGATACTGAATGACTTAATTCAGGGAAAAACTCGACTAGAACCATGGTCTCTGGGAAAGCAACAATTTCTAGTATGTGGCAGACACTGCTCGATATTCATAAACGGCCTTTCTTTTTCCTCCTGGGCACAGGGCAAGACTACAATTCCCAGGCTCTGTTGAAGCCATGTGACTGAGTTTGAGCCTATCAAGTATAGATGAAAGGGATAGATAGTATTTCTAGGCCCAGCACATAATAATCTCCTGCACAGCCCTCCACATTCTCTTTTTCCCATTTTGCTGGAGAAGATCTGAGGACCTAGATGGGGCGGCTCCAAGATGGAAGTAGCCTGGATCCCTGAGTCACCATTTGGAGACGAGCCTGCCATGGACTATTATGTGAGCAAAGAGTCCATTTTTGGGGGGTGGGGGTGGGCGATGGAGTATCGCTCTGTGGCCCAGGCTAGAGTGCAGTGGTGCGATCTCGGCTCACTGCAACCTCCGCTTTCCAGGTTCAAGCGATTCTCCTGCCTCAGCCTCCTGAGTAGCTGGGATTACAGGCGTGTGCCACCATGCCCGACTAATTTTTGTATTTTTAGTAGAGACGGAGTTTCACCATGTGGGTCAGGCTGGTCTTGAACTCCTGACCTTGTGATCCGCCCGCTTTGGCTTCCCAAAGTGCTGGGATTACAGGTGCAAGCTAGTGTGCCCAGCTTAGTTTTTCTTTGTTCAAGGGACTAAGCAAGAACAGATGAAGGCATGGGTGAAAACAAGAGAGAATTATTCTGGAAGCAGTACTGGCAGGACTTGAGCAAATAATGAGGGGGATGGGGAAGCCTTGGGTCAGACTATCTTATGTTGCTATTTATAGGACGTGGAAGGAAGAGTCTAAGAAACATCCTGTATGATGTGCTGTGGGATATGTGGGATATGGAGGAGGTATAGAACAGGGCTAAAGACAACCTTCCTAGAGGTGAAGATATCTGGCAGAGACCCTGTATTCCTGGGCCTCTCACTGACATGGGCTGTCAACAAACTGTCACACTCTTCTCTAGATATATCCACGTCTGTCCTGAAGCAGATATTTTTTGTGTACACAGCCATGGGTGAGTTCTTTAACTTCTTTGTGCCTCATTTTTATCATCTGAAAATAGTGATAATAAGTGATAAGACATCTCAAAGGGGGGGTTACAAATATATACAGAGTGTTTAACATGGTGTTGGAGATGTAGTGAGTAGTTGAGAAATGTCAGAAATAATCATTAAAATTCCTTTAGCTCCAGCATGACTTCTCTGTCAGTGCATACAAACACTCAGAGATAAAGCTATGAGCACAGAGCAGGATTTCACCTGTCTTGTTCACTGCTACATCTCCAGCCAGCTTAGAACAGTGACTGACTTGCAGCAGCTATTTAAATGTTTGGTGAGTGAATGAATGGATAAGGAACTCATCTCATTTTCTTTCCTTCCTCCTTCCTTTCTCCCTTCCTTCCTCCCTCCTCCTTTCCTTTCTTTCTTCCCTTTTTTCCATCCATCCATCCATCTATCCATCCATCCACTCACCTATCTATCATCCATCCATTCATCCATCCACCCACCTGTCTATCTATCCATCCATCATCCACCCAACCATCTATCTATCCATCATCCATCCATCCATCCATCCATCCATCCATCCATCCATCCATCCATGCATCCACTCATCCATCCACTTATCCATCCATCCACTCATCCATCCACTTATCCATCCATCCATCCATCCATCCATCCATCCATCCATCCATCCATGCATCCATGCATCCATGCATCCATGCATCCACTCATCCATCCACTTATCCATCCATCCATCCATCCATCCATCCATCCCTCTTAGAAAAGCAGTAGAGTGTAGTGGGTTAGCTCACAAGTATTTTTTTTTTTCAATTGTGGCAAAATACACATAAAATAAAATATGCCATTTTAACTATTTTTTTTTTTTTTTTTTTGAGATGGAGTCTCATCCTGTCACCCGGGCTGGAGTGCAGTGGTGTGATCTCAGCTCATTACAACCTCTGCCTCCCATGTTCAAGCGATTCTCCTGCCTCAGCCTCTGAAGCAGCTTGGATTACAGGTGCGCACCACCACACCCAGATAATTTTTGTATTTTTAGTAGAGATAGGGTTTCACCATGTTGGCCAGACTGGTGTTGAACTCCTGAAATCAAGTGATCTGCCTGCCTTGGTCTCCCAAAGTGCTGAGATTACAGGTGTGAGCCAAACACGCCCGGCAATTTGAACCATTTTTAAGTGTACATTTCAGTGACATTAAGTACTTCACATTGTTGTGTCACTATGTCATCCATCCCAAAACTTTCCTCCCGAACAGGAAATCTGTACCCGCTAAACACAAACTCTTCATTCTTCCTTCCCCTCAGGCCCTGGAAACCACCATTCTACTTCTGTCTCTATGAATTTGACTAGTCTAGGTACTTCATACAAGTGGAATCATACACAGTATTTATCCTTTTGTGACAGCCCACAAGTTCTGTGATCATATAAGCTGTATAATCCTGGGAAACTCAATTTCCTGACACTCCACTTCCTCGTCTGTGAAATGGCTATAATCATAGTACCTGCTTCACAGGGTGGCAGTGAGGTTTAAATGAGATAATAGAAGGCACTTAGCCCCAGGGCCTGGCACATAGAACATGCTCACTATTAGCTATTAGTTACAGCCAAGCATACATTGTAAATTCGTGGACACTGGTATTGTGTGTCTAGCACTGTCCTGAGCACTTTATCCATATTATCTCATTTAAACTTCCCAACGACCCTATGACACGGTGCAACCACAAACATCCACACCCAACAGATGAGAAAACAAAGGCCCAGAGAGGCCAAGTGCTGTGCCCAAGGGTTACATGGCTAGTTTACGGCAGAGCTGCGATTGAACTCCAAGCAGCCTGTTTCCAAAGTCCATGGGTCTTGCCGCTGCACTGCATTACCTCTTGCGAGTCTCTGCTGCCTCTGTCTGTGAAGGATCGTCGTCTGTACACTCAGTCCTGGCTCAGGTTGTCATGGTGACTGCAGGTGTTTGAAGCTGTGGGACTCAGTGGAAAAATACTTGAAAATGGGTTTGCTGTTTTTTTCTTTTCTTTTTTTTTTTTTTTTTTTTTGAGACAGGGTCTCACTCTGTTGCCCAGGCTGGAGTGCAGTGGTGTGATCTCAGCTCACTGCAACCTCTGGGTCCTGGGTTCAAGTGATTCTTATGCCTCATCCTCCTGAGTAGCTGGGATTACAGGCAAACACCAACACACCATCTCTTCCTTCACTCCCTCCCTCCCTCCCTCCCTTCCTTTCCTTCTCTTTCTTTTTCTCTTTCTTTCTTTCTTTTCTTTTCTTTTCTTTTCTTTTCTTTTCTTTTCTTTTCTTTCCTTCCTTCCTTCCTTCCTTCCTTCCTTCCTTCCTTCCTTCCTTCCTCCCTCCCTTCCTTTCTCTCTCTCTCTTCCTTCTTCCCTCCCTCCCTCTTTCTTTTTCTCTTTCCTTTTCTTTATTCTTTCTCTTTCCTTTTTTTCTTTTTTCCCAGAGCCTTGCTCTGTTGCCCAGGCTGGAGTACAGTTGCATGATCTTGGCTCACCGCAATCTTCGCCTCCTAGGTTCAAATGATTCTCCTGCGTTCGTCCCGCTAAGTAGCTGGGATTACAGGCATGCAGCACCACGCCCGACTGAGTTTTGTGTTTTTAGTAGAGATGGGGTTTCATCATGTTGGCCAGGCTGGTCTCGAACTCCTGACCGCAAGTGATCCACCCACCTCGGCCTCCCAAACTACTGGGATTCCCGGCATGAGCCACTGCACCTGGTTGAGTTTGCTGTTTCTTAACATGTGAGGCTCCAACCCAGTGGGGCCCACTTACATGCACTGTCCTGCTTTGGACCATGGGGAGCTGGGGTGCTGAACCCATCTCCTACCTTCTACAACCTGGAGTGTGCTCCCAGATGACACAGCCAAGCTGGCGTGTTTTTCTCTCATTGGTGGAAAGTTCAGCAATCCCTGACTCCCTCATCCTGCCCTGTTGAGATTTAAAAAAATTTCCTCTTCTGGGCCTCAGAACCGCCTCCTACCTGAGGTTTATTGCTTTCTCTGCACTTGCATTGAGCCTTTGCAGCCCTTTAAAAGGGGCAGAGCCTACAGTGTGACCAGCAGGTCCTGTCCCTAGGAGATAACAGTGTCCTGGACAGCAGGTGCAGGCTTCCCAGCAGCTCAGGCAACAGCCTGATGTCTGTGCCATCTGATCCTGATGTCTGGAGAGGTGAGCCCTCTGCCAGCAGCTTCCTCTCCAGGCTGGCAGAGCAAGGGGGGCTGTGAATGAATTCAAGGCTGGGGGTCGGGACCTTCTGTATCTGGACTTGCCTCCCACCCGTGTCCTCTGTCCCTGTTTCCCTACGGCAGATAGCCATGTGTGAGCCTGAATTTGGCAACGGCAAGGCCAGGGAGCTGAGTGTGGGTGGCAGGTGGCGAGTGTCGTGGTATGAACGGTTTGTGCAGCCGTGCCTGGTGGAACTGCTGGGCTCTGCTCTCTTCATCTTCATCGGGTGCCTGTCGGTCATTGAGAATGGGACGGACACTGGACTGCTGCAGCCGGCCCTGGCCCACGGGTTGGCTTTGGGGCTCGTGATTGCCACGCTGGGGAATATCAGGTGAGACCAGCTCTGAGGATTCAGCCTGGTGCTGACTTGGGGCGCTGGGGGTGGAAAGCAGAGCCATTGTCAAGGACCCCTGGGCGCATATATTGGGAATTTCAAGGAGCGCTCTGGATAACGATGGGGTTGGGAGTCAGACTGTCTGGGGTCAACTCCAGACCCCGCAGCCAGTGAGCTTGTGACTTTGGGCAAGTCATTCTCTTTTTGAGTAGCTGGATCACAGGCATGTGCCACAGCACCCAACTAAGTTTTAAATTTTGTGGTAGAGATGGGGTCTCACTATGTTGCCCAGGCTAGTCTCGAACTTCTGGTCTCAAGCGATCCTCCTGTCTTGGCTTCCCAAAGTTTTGGGATTACAGGCGTGAGCCACCATGCCTGGCTGGCAAGTCACTCTCTAAACCCAAAGTTCCCCACCTATAAAATGGGAATAGTAGCGTACTTTTAAATGGTTTTCTTCAAGCCAACACATCTATATTGCTAACCATGTACCAGGCACTAGTCTAATTACTTTATAGATATTAGTTATTTAATCCTCACAAAAGCCTTGTGGGGTAGGTCTTGTTATTAACCCCATTTTATAGCTGCAAAAGAGAGAGGCTGTGTAATCTGTCCAAGCTTAGAGGGCCAGAGAGTGGCAGAGCCGGGAGCCAAGAACAAGCTGCCCGGCTCCAGCGCTCAAATCTAAGTGCCTCATGGGGGAGGCGTGAGAATTAAATGAAGTAGAGCGCCTGGCACACACCAAACACACAATAGGCATTGGTTGCTGTGTTATTGTTACCACTAGAAGAGGGTTTTAGGGAAAGCAGAAATGCATAGAAGACCTGGGCCAGGTTTTCCCACCTGGGTATGCGGGGATTTGCAGTGGTCCTGGCTTATCAAGAGGTGATCAAGAAGGAGGGGCAGGAAAAGGAACAGGCTTCTCTGGCTTAGCTCTCATCTGGGTAGAGGATCAATGGGAAGGTCTGTGGACATGGCTGCTGGTTCCCAGGAGAGCCAGCCAGCACGACGAAGATCTTGAATGCGGTGCCTGGCAGGGTGATCTGGGACATGGTTGGTCTGTATTAAATCTCACTCAAAACATAGATCTGAATGAGGAAACAGAAATACTGTTTCTGAGAAAACCAGAATGGAAAAGTGCTTTAACATCTCTTTAGACTGGGCGCAGTGGCTCACGCCTGTAATCCCAGCACTTCGGGAGGCTGAGGCGTGTGGATCACCTGAGGTCAGGAGTTGGAAAGCAGCCTGGCCAATAGGGTGAAACCCTGTCTCTACTACAGATACAAAAATTAGCTGGGCGTGGTGGCAGGTACCTGGAGTCTCAGCTACTTGGGAGGCTGAGGCAGAATAACTGCTTGAACCAGGAGGGGGAGGTTGCATTGAGCCAAGATTGTGCTACTGCACTCCAGCCTGGGCAACAGAGTGAGACTCCATCTCCAAAAACAAACAAACAAACAAACAAAACCACGTCTCTTTAGACGTCCAAGGGAGGCTGTGAGTGAAAGAAAAAGTATATGATATTCCCTTTGGACGGATCTGAGATTGAAGGCAACCTTTATCACTTCTTAGCTGGGTGACCACAGCAAGTTGCTGAAGCCTCTGTGTGCAGTGGTATAAATGTGAGTAATAATAATAGCTGATGTTTATTGAATGTAACTCCATAGATAGTACTATGGGCTGTACACGTATTAATTCTTTATGTCTTTGCAATAGCTTTCTCAGGCAGAGATCATTGAGGCACAGAGAAGTTATGTAACTTGGCCAGTGTCACACAGCTCTTCAGTGGCAGAGTTGGGCTTTGAACCCAGGCCAGCTGGCTGGAAAGATCATCTCTTTGGCACTGCAAATACTGCCTCTCTGTTTGGCTTTTTTGACAAATATTTATTCAGCACCTACTGCGTGCCAGACACTGACTTTGAGGTTGTTCACCGGATCCAGGATAAGTTATGTATGTAAGTTATAAGCACCACAGCACCTGGCACATAGTAAGTGTTAGATAAATATTTGCTGAGTGAACAGTGAATGAAGGAATGAATGTGTCTTGATTGTTTTATTGCTAATGAGTGTAAACCAGGAAATGTGTGATTCTCGTCACCTGGCCCTCCTGGCACAGCCATGCTCTGAATGACAGTTTCTCTCCCTTTTGGGGCTCCCGTGGGAAGCCGCCTCACCCTGACTCCATCTGTGTATCTCAGCAGAGCCCAGGCTAAGCTACTTGAGGCCAAATAGGCCTGGCTGCCCCTCTTCCCAACCTGTGGAGTCTGAGCACTGGCTGGTGCTTTCACACCATGCATGGAGGTTGGGCACGGTGGCTCACGCCAGTAATCCCAGCACTTTGGGAGGCCGAGGCAGGTGAATCACCTGAGGTCAGGAGTTCAAGAGCAGCCTGGCCAACATGACAAAACCCCGTGGTGGCACGCCCCTGTAATTCCAGCTACTTGGGAGGCTGAAGCAGGAGAATCGCTTGAACCCAGGAGGCGGAGGTTGCAGTGAGCCGAGATTGCACCATTGCACTCCAGCCTGGGTGACAAAGTGAGACCGCATCTCAAAAAAAGAAAAAAAAAATCAAATCAAATCAAACCATGCATGAGGGTCTGGGCCCAGAGCTGAGTCAGACAAGTTGGGGCAGCTGGTCTCGAGGTATCAGGGTGTTGGACGAAGTCCTTTTGTGTAGAGCTGAGGGCCTCTGTCCAGTCTCAGCTGAATGTCCTATGTCCACTGGAGGTTGGGTAAACTCATTGGTGGGCTCTTAACATTTGGGGGGCACTTTGGTTCTTGTGTGACATGGGGAGTCTTGGGGTCCCTTTCTCTCTCACTGGGGAGTATCCATTCCTGGAAACCAGATGGATTCAGGAGGCCAAACTGTGACAATAGTTCCTCCATTAGAGTGGGACTGGATGGGACACTGGTGAGTGCAGCCACCCTGGCTCCGGGGCCTGGGCTGGTTGAACATCTTGGTGAACAGGAAGGCTCTTTACCCATGGGCCAGGGAGTGGCTGATCAACTGCAACCTGCCCTTCGACCTCAGGTTCTGACTTGTCTAATTCCCTTCCACACCCCAAATTCCCAATCCCAGTCCCCAACCTGGTCATGAACCTCCAATTCCACCCCATGATTCTCCATGCTATTTCCAGCCCAAACTCCAAATCTGCATTTTACACCCATCACACTTTCAGACCACAAGTAGGGTTTTCGTTGGCTGAGCATTTCAACCAATCAGGAGGTCTTATTCAGAGCCTAGCTACTCATAAGGGGAGACCTGGGCCGGGCACAGTAGCTCATGCCTGCAACCCCAGCACTTTGGGAGGCCGATGTGGATAGATTGCTTGAGGTCAGGAGTTTGAGACCAGCCTGACCAATATGGTGAAACATCGTCTCTACTAAAAATACAAAAATCAGCTGGGAATGGTGGCACACGCCTGTTGTCCCAGCCACTTGGGAGGCTGAGTCAGGAGCGTTGCTTGAACTCAAAAGGTGGAGGTTGCAGTGAGCCAAGATCATACCACTGCACTCCAGCCTGGGCAACAGAGCAAGACTCCGTCTCATAAAATCAAACAAATCATAAAGGGAGGCCTGGATATGGCTCATGGGCTACTAACTTGGAGCCTTGGTGTCTCAATCTGACCTGTGGCCACATCTCTGAAGGGCTGGAGGGAGGCTCAGAGGGAGTCAGGGAGGAGTTAAGGGATGGTCTCCCTATACACGCTTCCTCCAGGGCCATCCTGGGGGCTGGACTTAGGACGTAGAGGCTGCCCTTTATCTCTTACCCTTTGCCTGGCATCTCAGGGAAATTGGAAGCAATTTGGCATCTCTTTGTATTTGAGCTGGGCCCTGGACTGACTCTTACCCTGTGAAACCAGCCTGGTGGGTTGGCTGGGACATGCTGTCTCGAGTGCCAGCCATGTGGTCAGCCCTGGGCTCATGACTCCCTCTGCTCTTGTGGGTTACAGTGGTGGACACTTCAACCCTGCGGTGTCCCTGGCAGCCACGCTGATCGGAGGCCTCAACCTGGTGATGCTTCTCCCGTACTGGGTCTCACAGCTGCTCGGGGGGATGCTCGGGGCTGCCTTGGCCAAGGTAGGTGAACCCCAGGCACTGGGCTAGTGGCTTCCTCTCTGATGGGGCTGCTGGAGGTGTATGATGTGTGTATGTGTCGGGGGGGACAGTGGGAAGTGGGGAAATGTCCAATCTTTTGCTTATCTCTGCCAGTGGAATTGGTGGATGTTTTTCTTCTTTCTTTCTTTTTGCATTTTATTTTATTTTTATTTATTTGCTTTTTTTTTTTTTTTTTTTTTTTTTTAATGGAGTCTCGCTCTGTCACCCAGGCTGGAGTGCAGTAGTGTGATCTCGGCTCACTGCAACCTCTACCTCCTGGGCTCAAGCAATTCTCCTGCCTCAGCCTCCTGAGTAACTGGGATTACAGGCGCATGCCACCACGCCTGGCTAATTTTTGTATTTTTAGTAGAGATGGGGTTTCACCATGTTGGCCAGGCTGGTCTTGAACTCCTGAGCTCAAGTGATTTGCCTGCCTCGGCCTCCCAAAGTGCTGGGATTACAAGTGTGAGCCACTGCGCCCGGCCTCTCTTTTTTATTTTAGAGATGGAGTCTCACTCTGTCGTCCAGGCTGGAGTGTGGTGGTGCAATCATAGCTGACTGCAGGCTGGACCTCCTGGGCTCAAGTGATCCTCCTGCCTCAGCCTCTTGAGTAGCTGGGACTATAGGTGTGTGTCACCACACCCAACTAATTTAAAAATTTTTTTTGCAGAGGTGGGCTCTCACTCTGTTGACCACATTGGTCTCCAACTCTTGGTCTCAAGTGATCTTCCTGCCTTGGCCTCCCAAAGTGCTGGGATTACAGGCATGAGTGACCGAGCCTGGCCAGCCACAGAGTTTTCATAGCTTTACGCATAAATCCATGGATAGACTTTCTCCCTCCATCCCTCTTTTTCTTTTTTTCCTCTCTCTCTTTCTTTCCTTTTGCCCTTAAGTCTCAGTTCAGCCAGGGACCCTTCAAGCCCATCAAGATGTGGGCCTTGCTTGGCGGGTGTGTGGGGGGTGGTGGATGGGGAGCTCTGTTAGCTGGGCTGCGACAGGGTCTGAAGCTGTAACTGCTGACCCACCGCAGACTTTGTTCTCAAGCCTCACTTTACTGTCATCCCCTGCCCTGGTCTCTCCATGCTCCCATTTGAGAGCCACAGTCTGTTCCCCTATCTATGGAACATGCCCGGGACCTTCCTGCTCTGCTTCTTTAGGAAAAGCAGTGCCCAGACCTAGCTCAAGCCCCGCCACTTAAAACCTGTCAAACACGGCTCTGCCAGTTGTGGGACAGCACGGTTCCCTGAGCACATTCTCCCTGCTAAATGTTTTACACATATTCTCTTATTTCACCTCCCAGCAACTTTACGAGAAACGACAGTCAGTTCATAGACAGCACTTACCTTGTGCCAGGCACACCAGCGGCCTTGTCTGTGAGCCGGGAGCTGTCAGTATCATCCCTATTTTATAGATGAGAAAACAGAGGGGCAGAGAAGCAGGCAACTTGCTCAAGTTCAGACGTGCTTGTAAGCAGCGCAGCCCCGACCGGGTCCAGAGTCCAGAAGCTTGCGCACTGCGCTGTCTTTCCCCTTTGAGGCTGTGACAGCCCTGAGGCTGACTGCCCGTAGAAGGAATTGAGCTCAGGCTTCAGGGTCCCCCTGTATACGCCCCTTCCACGGTTCTATGGGGGCCTAGCAATGAGTTCACCTGATCATATGTGTGTGTAAAGTTTGTAAGAGTAAGCTATTTTGAGTTGCACGTGGCAGCTGATACCTGTAATCCCAGCATTTTGGGAGGCAGAGGCAGGAGGATCACTTGAGCCTAGGAGTTCCAGACCAGCCTGGGCAACATGTGAGACCCCCCATCTTTACAAAAAATAATAATAAAAAAATTAGGTGGGCGTGGTTGGTATGCACCTGTGATCCCAGCTACATGAGAGGCTGAGGTAGGAGGATCACTGGAGCCCAGGAGATCGAGGCTGTAGTGAGCTATGATCGGGTCACTGCACTCCAGCCTGGGTGATGGAGCTAGACGCTGTCTCAAAGAAAGAAAAAAAAGACAGTTTATGTTCTTTTTCTCAAAGAGGATCATCTAAGTTACATAAGCTTTAGGCCTGTAACCTGGAGCCATGACTGGGTTATCCTCAGTTTTCTTTTTCTTTTTTCTTTGTTCTTTTTTCTTTTGAGATGGAGTCTTGCTCTGTTGTTCAGGTTGGAGTGCAGTGGTGTGTGTGGTCTCAGCTCACTGCAACTTCCGCTTCTAGAGTTCAAGTGATTCTTGTGCCTCAGCCTCCTGAGCAGCTGGGATTACAAGTCCCTGCCACCTTACCCTGCTAATTTTTGTATTTTTAGTGAAGATGGGGTTTCACATGTTGGCGAGGCTGGTCTCGAACTCCTGGGCTCAAGTGATCCACCCACCTCGGCCTCCCAAAGTGCTGGGGTTGCTGGCGTGAGCCACCACGCCTAGCCCCATTCCTATTTTTCAGCTGAACAAAGTGAGGCTCAGAGAGGTTTAGTAGCTCACACAGGGTCACAGAGTAAAATCTGGCAGAACTGGGATGTGGATCCAGGTCTATGTAACTGAAATTGGACATAACCCTTCACTGGCCCTTACGGTGGGCAGGCATGTTTTAGGCCCTCTCCCCTCAGTTTCCAGCTGTCTCTCTGCCCCACTGTGAGGCTGAGCAGCTTCTCTGTGCAGGCGGTGAGTCCCGAGGAGAAGTTCTGGAATGCGTCTGGGGCAGCCTTTGTGACTGTCCAGGAGCACGGGCAGGTGGCAGGGGCATTGGGGGCAGAGATCATCCTGACGACGCTGCTGGCCCTGGCCGTGTGCATGGGTGCCATCAATGAGAAGACAAAGGGCCCTCTGGCCCCATTCTCCATCGGCTTTGCTGTCATCGTGGATATCCTGGCTGGGTGAGTGTCCCTTAGCAGTGGGGCGACCATGCCCAGATCTGCACTGTTCAGCTCTGGAGGAGCTCAGGCCTGAGGGCCACAGATTCAGTTGCTATTAGGGGCCAGGAAGGTGCTGCAAATGGGGACGTGGGCTGGCATCAGGCGGACAACAGGGAGTGGTGGGGACTGCGGTGTCAGAGGCGCTCCAGTCAATTCAGCTCTTATCAATTATTGCTGGGAACATGGGTCTGGGGTGATGATTTCATTCAAAGGAAGTCAGAAATTTAAATTTGTACGTGATGTTTTCCAATTTTCGTAGCGTAAATACAACATTTCTGTGAACTGTGTTCATTTGGTCACTGGGCAGCCAGGTTTTAGACTCAGGATTACAAAAAGCATCTGTAGCTGTTGTCTCCTTTATTTTGAGTTTCCCAGCAGGCTTTGGAAGGGATTAAGGCAACAAGATTGGGGATGATGTCTCCCGTTTTATAGATAAGGAAACTGAGGCTCAGAGATGATAGAAGTGACTTATTTAAGGTCAGTGGGCAGTGGCAAATTAAGTGACAGATTTGGGACAAGAGGATGAGTGAGCCCTTTTTATTTTTCTTATTTATTTTATTTAGAGATGGGGACCACGCTATGTTGCCCAGGCTTGTCTTCAACTCCTGGCTTCAAGCCATCCTCCTGCATTGGCCTCTCAAAGTACTGGGATTACAGGCATGAGCTACATTGCCCAGCCCAGGGAGCCTCTCCCTAATGTCTGACTCTTTGCTTTCTTTTGGACACAGAACCAAGCCTAACCTTTCTCCTGGGTCAGCTCTCCCTCAGCTTTGGGAGGTGGAGCCTGGGGAATGTGTAAAGTTGTGGCCATGCTTTGCTGCCCCCTAGTGGCCTTTGATTCACTTACAAGTCTTTTGACTTCGAAGCTGGACACAGGGTGGGGATGAGGTCTACAGGCCCCCAGCTTGAGAGAATGGGGTAAAGACAGAGCCCCAGAACGAGAGAGGTGCACCTGGGGAAGAGTCTCCCTGTAGAAGATTCTGGGCCTTAAGCTTGTGGTGCAACAAGGGCCTCATCTGGACCATTTAGATTAGTTAATGCTTTTTGTACATGAATTATATTCGAGGTGTGGGCTCCACTGGTGTTTTCTCATACTCCTGATGACAACCTATGGGATAGTCACTTTCACCTCACTTGAGTACAGAGAGGTTCATGGAGCTCCCTGCAACTAGAACTATCTGGGCTGGGGTTTTTCTTTCTTTATATATATATATTTTTTAATTTTTGTGGTTGAACCTAGTAGGTGTATATATTCCTGGGTTACATGAGACGCTTTGATATAGGCATGCAATGCATAATTACCATGTCAGGGCAAATGGGGTATTCATCCCCTCAAGCATTTATTCTTTGTGTTGCAAACAATCCACTTATACTGTTCGTTATTTTATTTTAGTTTTAGTTTTAGTTTTTGAGACAGAGTCTTGCTCTGTCACCCAGGCTGGAGTGCAGTGGCATGATCATGGCTCACTGCAACTTTCAACCCCCAGGTTCAAGCGATTATCCTGCCTCAGCCTCCCCAGTAGCTGGGATTACAGGCACGCGCCACCACACCTGGCTAATTTTTGTATTTTTAGTAGGAACGGGGTTTCACCATGTTGGCCAGGCTGGTCTTGAACTCCTGACCTCAAGTGGTCTGCCTGCCTCGGCCTCCTAAACTGCTGGGATTACAGGCGTGAGCCACCGTGCCTGGCTGAGGTTACATGAGGTGTTTTGATACAGGTAAGCAATGTGTAATGATCACGTCAAAGTAAATGGGGTATTCATCCCTTCAAGCATTTATTCTTTGGGTCACAAACAATCCAATGATATACTTTTCGTTATTTTATAATATGTGGGCTGGGTTTTGAATCTAGGTCAGCTTGACTCCAAAAGGACTGAAACTGATGGACTTTGCTCTGTAGACTTTGGAACAGATGTAGATCCAGCTTCTCTTCCTGCCGTCGCTGAGCAGGCATTTTTGCTGGGCGTTCTAGAGGAGTTTGTGGGGAGTGCTGGACTGCACGCCCAGTGGGGAGCCACACCTTCTGCTTCCTAGTGCTGATAGCCTCTCTACCTTCTTTAGGATCTACCCAGGAGCTCATGATGTGGGAGTTTAGAGAGGGTTTCTGGGTGGTGTGTGACTAGGCCTAGCTGGGGACATGAGCGTGAGGTGAGGTGGGGCCTGGCTGGGATCCTGGTGACCGGGGTGCCTGGGTGTTTGCAGGGGCACTGTATCTGGAGGCTGCATGAATCCGGCCCGTGCTTTTGGACCTGCAGTGGTGGCCAACCACTGGGACTTCCACTGGATCTACTGGCTGGGCCCACTCCTGGCTGGCCTGCTTGTTGGACTGCTCATTAGGTAGGAGTGTGACACAGGGTCACTGGCCCATGGGATGGGCACTTGGCAACGTCTCCCAGAGAGTCCGGGGCTAGAGGGCTAGGCTCTCACTTAGGTTTGGAAGAGAAAAGAGGGAGCCACTTTAGAGGCAAAGAAAATGGCTCCATTTAGGAGCTTTGGTTGCAAGTGACAGATCTATTTCAAAACAGCGTTTACCATAAAGAGGAATTCATTGGCTCACATCATCAGAAACGTCACAAGGAGCAGTGGTTTCAGGTGGTGCTCAGACAATGTCTTTAGGACTTGGTCTTTCTCCTTTTTTTTTTGACAGAGTCTCCCTCTGTTGCCCAGGCTAGAGAGCAGTGGTGTGATTTCAGCTCAGTGCAACCTCTGCCTCCTAGATTCAAGCAATTCTCCTGCTTCAGTCTCCCAGGTAACTGGGATTACAGGCGCCTGCCACCACACCAGGCTATTTTTTCAGTATTTTTAGTAGAGATGGGGTTTCACCATGTTGGTCAGGCTGGTTTCAAATTCCTGACCTCAAATGATCCTCCTGCCTAGGCCACCCAAAGTGCTGGGATTACAGGTATGAGCCACTGTGCCCTGCCTTGGTCTTTCTCATAGGCTCTGTTTTCCCCGGGTGGGCTTCATGCTTAGATAGACTCCAATGGAGGCGAAGATGCTTACCAGTCACTCGAGGCTTGTATCTCGGCAGCTTAACAACTCTAGAGGAAATAGAACAACAAGATCTAGCAAAAAGCTAGAGTCTGGTATTCACTGGTTTGAACTGGCCCACCGTGCGTGGGTGATTTGCCCACTTCAGAATCAATCACTGAGCTACGGGGGTCAGGCACTTTTTTTTTTGTTTGTTTCTGAGACGGAGTCTCTCTCTGTCACCCAGGCTGGAGTGCAGTGGCGAAATCTCGGCTCACTGCAACCTCTGCCTCCTGGGTTCAAGCAATTCTCCTGCCTCGGCCTTCTGAGTAGCTGGGATTACAGGTGCACACCACCATGCCTGGCTAATTTTTATATTTTTAGTAGAGACAGGGTTTCACTGTGTTGACCAGGCTGGTCTCAAACTCCTGACCTCATGTGATCCACCCTCCTGGGCCTCCCAAAGTGCTAGGATTATAGGCATGAGCCACCGTGCCCAGCCAGTTTTTATAATTTTTTTTGTTTTTGGTAGAGATGGGCTTCACCATGTTGGCCAGGCTGGTCTCCAACTCCTGACCTCAAGTGATCTGCCTCCCAAAGCGCTGGGTTACAGGTGTGAGCCACTGTGCCCGGCCATCACTATTCATTTTCTCCTGGGCTTTCACAGTGGCAGCAATGAGCATCTTCAGGAAAAGGGTTAGAAACTAAGCAGGACCCAGGCGTGTGGCTCACGCCTGTACTCCCAGCACTTTGGGAGGCCAAGGTGGGTGGATCACTTGAAGTCAGGAGTTGGAGACCAGCCTGGTCAACATGGTAGAACCCTATCTCTATTAAAAATACAAAAATCAGTCAGGTATAGTGCTGTTTGTCTGTAGTCCCAGCTACTCGGGAGGCTGAGGTACGAGAATTGCTTGAACCCGGGAGGTGGAAGCTGCAGTGAGCTGAGATCACGCTACTGTACTCCAGCCTGGATGAGTGAGACTCTATCTCAATTAAAAAAAAAAAAGAAAAAAGAAAAAAAAAGAAACCAAGCAGGAAACAGTGTCTCCCTCTCCCCAAGGGAATTTGGCTATTAAGGCTGGGGAGGCTCAGGAAGTCGTCTCTCTGGAGAGTTCTGAGCCTGGAGACATGTGGCGAAGGGGTGGGTCTCTCCTCCGGGGCTGAGACCTTACTGGGTCATCTTTCTTTCAGGTGCTTCATTGGAGATGGGAAGACCCGCCTCATCCTGAAGTCTCGGTGAAGCCGAGCTCATGGGATTCCTGCTGCTCCAGGTGTCCTCAGCTCACCTATCCAAGACTGAGGACCAGAGAGTTCCTGCATTTCCTGCTAAGGCAGAGGCCCGGAGGAGCCACCCCCTGCTTTCACTGCTTGGGCCTGGTTTCTCAGACAGACTGACTGCTGAGGAGGCTCTAGGTTCCTGGAATTCCTTTGTGCTCATCAGAGACCCCAGCCTGGGGAACACGCTGCCCGCGCTGCCCAGAGTGCGGTGCAAACACCACAACACGGGGGTATTTCTTGAGAGGAAGGTCCCCAAGTTGGACGAGGAGGCTGTTTCTGCACATCAGCTCATTCTCGCACTCCGTTTCTTTCTCCTCCTCTTGTTTCTTGATTGTTTTGTTGTAGAAGGGCCTTCTGGGGGCCCGGCCACTTCCTTGCTTCTCAAGCTGACAATTCTCACTTTGCAATAAATAGTCCAGTATTTCCTTCCATGTGCTTACTGGCTTGCCTTTCATTTGAGAAATGGGCATTGCTGAGGAGAAAGCAAGCAAAAAAAAAAAAGTCTGGGGTTAGGCCTTGGCTGTCCAGAGCGGCTGATCCTACAGCCCAGCTCAGAGTCCTGGGCCATGGCAGGTATTTGGAGTTCAGGCCAGCCTAGAGCCGGTCCCCACTTGGACAGGCCCATCCTGGAGCTCTGCCTGGAGCTCAGAGTGCATGTTGAGTACAATTTGGACTCTAGTCAGAGTCAATTCCAGATCACAGACCTCAGGCCCCTGCTGAAAAGCCCCAGGCAGAGTCCAGGGTCTGGCTGAGTACTCAGGGCTGTCCTTAGTTGAGTGTTCCGTGCTGTCCAGGACATGAATCAGCCTATTCATTCACTGTAGCTGGGGAGGTGGGTGGGGGGCAGGGTGTGGGCTTAGAGTGGGCTGCAAGAATTCCCTGAGGAAATATTAGGTTGGTCCAAAAAAAAAATATATATATATATATATATTTTTTTGCTTTTCGTTTTTTGTTTTTGAGACAGAGTCTCGCTCTGTCACCCAGGCTGGAGTGCAGTGGCATGATCTCAGCTCACTTCAACCTCTGCCTCCTGGGTTCAAGGGCTTCTCCTGCCTCAGCCTCCCAAGTAGCTGGGATTACGGGCGTATGCCACTACGCCCAGCTAATTTTTGTATTTTTAGTAGAGATGGGGTTTCACCATGTTGGTCAGGCCAGTCTTGAACTCCGGACCTCAAGTGATCAACCCACCTCGGCTTCCCAAAGTGCTGGAATTACAGGCGTGAGCCACCGTGCCCAGCCAGTTGGTGCAAAAGTATTTGCGGTTTTTCCCATTACTTTCAATGGCAAAAACTGCAATTACTTTTGCACTAACCTAATAGAATCCTGAACAAGTGACACAGTACAGGCCTGAAGAGCGTGGCACTTGGGTGGAAGATAGGAGTAGAACAAATAAAGGATGGAAAGACACACTCTGGAAGTCACCCCTTCGAAGTAGAGTGTGTGTCTTCTCCCTAAGAATCAATGGGTCATTTATGGAAGATGATCATTGTTACACCAGAAAGAAGGGCAGGGAGAAACCACTCTCAACAACAAGTGAAAACTTGCCCCCTTCAAGGAGATGAGCAAAATGCTGTCTTGAGTGAAAATGAAGAAAATCACCACTACAATAAGAGACTGCCCATTGAGAACATAGATTCACGATATAGTCACACATCCAAACCATTCTCAGAGAAAGGGAGATAACAAACCAGAATAACGATGACAACTTGACAGAATAGAAAAGGGGAGGAAAAAATATGATACAACCAGAAACAAGCAAATTAGGACATCTACACAGAGTTAAAAATGGGCCAGGCATGGTGGCTCACGCCTGTAATCCCAGTACTTTGAAAGTCCGAGGTGGAGGATTGCTTGAGGCCCGGAGTTCGAGACCATCCAGGCAACATGGCACGACCCTGTAACTACAAAAAATAAAAAAATTAGCTGGGCAGGTGGCACATGCTTGTAGTCTCTTCTAATCGGGAGGCTGAGGTGGGAGGGTCGCCTGAACCTGGGAGGTTGGGGCTGCAGTGAGCTATGACAGCACCAATGCACTCCAGCCTGGGGAACAGAGTAAGATTCTGTCTCAAAAAAAAAAAAAAAAAAAAAAAAAGCCAGGTGCTCTGGCTCATGCCTGTAATCCCAGCACCTTGGGAGGCTGAGGTGGGTGGATCACTTGAGGTCAGGAGTTCAAGAGCAGCCTGGCCAACGTGGTGAAACCCTGTCTCTACTAAAAATACAAAAATTAGCCAGGCATGGTGGCGGGCGCCTGTAATCCCAGCTACTTGGTAGGCTGAGAGAGGAGAATTGCTTGAAACCAGGGGGTAGAGGCTGCAGTGAGCCAAGACTGCACCGCTGCACTCCAGCCTGGGCAACAGAGTGATACCCTGCCACAAAAATAAAATAAGAGTAAAAAATGTTAAAAGTTACTATTTTGTTCGGTGAAATGATGAAATAAATCTTTGACAAATCTAGTAAATAACAACAGTTATATATCCATATATATGTATACCTACATGTATGTGGCTAATGTTTATGGAGAGTTTGTTAAGTGTTAGGCACTGTGCTGAATGCTTTACGCGTATTATTATGCCATTTACTCCCTATGACAATCCTATGAGATAGTACAGTGCGTTGAATAATGTCCTCCCAAAATCTGTGTCAGTCTACAGTCTTAGAGTGTGACGTTATTTGGAAATACAGTCTTTGAAGATGCAATTAAAGTAAGGGTCAAGACAAGATCCCACTGGATTAGGGTGCCCTTTCCTAGTAAGAGACAGTAAAAGAGGTGCAGAGACACAAAGGAGAAAGCCACGTGAAGATGGAGGCAGAGGTTAGGGTTATACTGCCAAAAGACAGCACCAAGAGCCACCAGGAGCTGGGGGAGGGAAGGAAGGTTCTCATCTAGAACCTTTGTGGGAAGCCTGGCTCTGCTGACAGTCTAATTTCAGACTTTCTGGCCTCCAGAACAGAGAGAGAACAGTTTCTGTCATCTTAAGTCATGAAGTTTGTGGTGTTTGTTCAAGCAGTTCCAGGAAACGAATTCAGGTAGATTCTCTCATTATTCTCATTGTGCAGAGGAGCCAATGGAGTTCCAAAGGATGGCGTTATGCTAAGCTACACAGTTAGTGCATTGGTGGGGCAACTGTTGAAGGTCGGGTATATCTGGCTGCAGGGTCCATGATCTTTGTCATCATACTTTTCTGTTTCTGAATAAGGGACAATATTATGTCCTCTGCCTATTCTCCTACTTGCCTATTAGTTCCTCATTAAAAAGGGGACAGAGCCATGGTGGCGTGTGCCTGTAGTCCCAGCTAGTCAGGAGGCTGAAATGGGAGGATCGCTTGAGCTCCGGAGGTCAAGGCTGCAACGAGCTATGATTGCACTCCAGCCTGGGTGACAGAGTAAGACTTTGTCTGGGGGGAGAAAAAAAGGAGGACAGAAAGACATTCATTGTAACTCTTCTCATTTCAAACTTGCAATTGGATTTTAGGTTGTGGCTTTCATTTCCATTTCTAGACTATAAGCTCTCAAGAGCAAGATGGATATAAATTCATCTTTGTATTAAATAACTGTACATTATGTGTTTGGCATTTGCTGAATAGAAGGGACTCAGTTTTTTTTTTTTTTTTTCTTTTTTTTTTTAAATGGAGTCTTGCTCTGCCGCGCAGGCTGGAGTGCAGCGGTGTGATCTCGGCTCACTGCAACCTCCGCCTCCTGGGTTCAAGCGATTCTCCTGCCTTAGCCTCCTGCGTAGCTGGGATTACAGGTGTGTGCCACCACGCCCAGCTAATTTTTGTATTTTTAGTAGAGACGGGTTTTCACCAAGTTGGCCAGGCTGGTCTTGAACTCCTGACCTCAAGTGATTGGCCCACCTCAGCCTCCCAAAGTACTGGGATTACAGGCGTGAACCACCGTGCCTGGCCAGAAGGGACTCAGTACTCACTGACTGGAAGAATGGCATAGGCTGATTCCAGTGACTTCCAAATTCATTCTGACCCTACAGAGTGGAATCCAAAACTCATGCAGATCATCAGGTTCATCTCTCTCCCAGCTCCCTTTTTCTCAGTAACCAGGTCACAGAATTTTGGGGTGTTAGAGCTAGAAACTCTATTACAGTAGTAAAATATGGTGGCTGTAAGTTTATGTCCTGAGGAAGATCCAAGTTTAAGTTTCAGAACTGTCACCTTTTTGCTGTATGTGCTTGAAGCAGCTATTGAAATTCTTTAGCCTCAGCTTTCTCATCTGTAAAATGCAACTACTACCTCAGAATGCTTATGAAAATGAACGTTTATAAAGTATTAGCACAATGCCCAGTACATAGTAAGTACACAATCTGTTAGCTCTTACATTTATCATTTAATCAAAGGTTTTGCAATTTGCAGGTATCAGAATCATGACAAGGGGTGGGGTTTGGCAAGAAATTTCTTCTTCTTTTTTAGAGACAGTATCTTGTTCTGTCACCCAGGATGGAGTACAGTGGTGCAGTCACAGCTTGCTGCAGCCTCGACCTCCTGGGCTCAAGCGATCCTCGAGCCTCAGACTCCTGAGTAGCTGAGACTACAGGTGTACATCACCACAGTGGCTAATTTAAAAACTTATTTTTGTAGAGATGGGTTCTGTGTTGCCCAGGCTGGTCTTGAACTCCTGTCTTCAAGCCGTCCTCCCACCTTGGCCTCCCGAAGTGTTGGGATTACAGGCGTGATTACCAACCTTGGCAAGAAACTTATAAATAGACTTGGCATATATGTATTTTCTCAGTCAAGTATTCTCATATAGGGACCATTAGGGTCTCCCAAGGGAAAAAGGTTGGAACCCATTCATCCTGTCCAACGCCAGATTTCAAAATCCAGAGAAGCTGAATAATTTGACTGTAATTACACAGTTGTCAAGCAGCAGAGTTCAATTAGAATCCAGGATCTTGAACACACAGTCTAGTTCCCTTTCTACTGCAACAGGTGTGTACTTAATTCTCCAGATCCTTGGGGTACAAGTACCGAGCCATTTCCTTTTGCCAGAATTGTGTTGAGGTCCTCACATGCCATGTTGTTAGGAATTCTAGTATCCCTACTGGATTACATTTTCCAAGAACCCTGGGGGTTTAAACAAGCCAAAAGTTGCAGTGGCTCATGCCTGTAATCACAGCACTTTGGGAGGCTGAGGTGGGTGGATCACCCGAGGTCAGGAGTTCAAGACCAGCCTGGTCAACATGGTGAAACCCCTTCTCTACTAAAAATACAAAAGTTAGCCAGGAGAGGTGGCGCACGCCTGTCATTCCAGTTACTTGGGAGGCTGAGGCAGTAGAATCTCTTAAACCTGGAAGGTGGAGGTTGCAGTGAGCCGAGATGGCGCCATCGCACTCCAGCTTAGGTGACAGAGTGAGACTCCATCTCAGACAACAAAACAAAACGAAACGAAACATAACACCTTGCACGTTGTAGGGAAATTACTTCGTGCCTGCAGCTGCTGTTCTCTCCGCTGCCACATGGTGCCGCTGTTGGAAGAGGTTCTCAGAAATGGTATATGCTATAGCAAAGTCACACTGGTGTCTTCAAAGAGGGCTCCTTTACTGATAATTCCACAACGTCCATGCCAAGCACACTTGCATGCTCCATGGACTCTGCATATGTATCCAAGCAAGCTTATGGCCTTTCAGGTCCTTCCTCTCCCCTTGGCCCCGCTAGATCCCTACACACACCACCACCACCACCACCACCATTTTCCCTCCAGAGTCCGGCCACCTCAGAGTGAGTTAGATATTTACCTGTCTTGGAACCCAAAGCCACTGTTCCCCCTCCAAGTCCCTGGATCCATCATAAAGTTTGGGGGTTATGATGAGCAATGCTCCTTTTAGTGCTTGGAACACAAAACATTCATTCTCCTCCCTTAATGTCTAATTGCCTCAACTGACTTTTAGGAATTGAAAATTTGTAATCCTTAAGAGATTTTTTTCCCCTCAGAGACTTAAAGTCTCTCTTCCAATTTCCAGACCTGAGTGAGTTCATAGACTTAAGTCTCTGTGAAGGAATGGGAGGTCAGGTAACCCTGTGGAAGAACCCTGATGGAACACGGCCTGTGAAGATAACGAGCTTTTATCTTGGCTTTCGCCAAAAAGTTTTGTGGCCATTTACTCAAGGAAAGTACAGGGGGACTAATCTAGTTATGGATACTCTACAGATAAGGCCTCTGGGTTCCACTGCAGCATGCTGCATAGAGCAGAGGCTTATCAAGGCCACGTGACAGATACTTTCATGTTTAGGTGAACTGGCTCTCTGGACCCATCCTATAGTTCCTCCTACAGTTCCTAATGGTATAGTTGGAAATAGATCCTCAGCAAGTGGTAAAATCTCTACCATGCCTTTACAGCCCATGCAGCTGGAGTTGTTATGGCAGGAAGGGCTAAGTGGAAGCCACTGGAACACTTCCTGTATGCCAAAATTGTCAATCAAAAGCAACGCTGAAGGATGACAGAAGATGCCACCCCCATGTGTGCCCTTTCGGGAATAAGAATTGAGTTAAAAGCACTTGAGAAACAGCAGGTGCCACAGGGTGCTCTCACTCCTCTTTTACTTCCTGAAAGCAGGAGATGAACCCCCAAGTGAAAGATGCCCTCTCTGTCCTGGGAAGAAAGAAATGTTCTTATCACAAGATGGGGAGACAAGGTCGAGGGAAATCTGTACAGACCTTGTTAAAATAATTCTTATCTTCCTTTGGTCCTCCCCCATATTTTAGGTACTTTTCCACAACTGACTGTTCAATCCATAATACAGTTAGGTTTTGCTACTTCTTTGGGTCTTCATTTCTCGTGGAAACTCCTGTGTATGCTTTTCTCTTATCTGTTTTGTGTTATTTCAATCTTCACGCCTAGCCTGAGACCCCAAAAGAGTACAGTTTTGTCCCTCCTGTTACTCTATCTCCCAAGAAACTTTCAAGGCTTCTTCCACCAATTAGGCTATGGGGGAGTGCCTCAGAAACACAGGCAGCACGTGTATCCAAGGCTAATTCCCTCCTAGCACTGGAGACGACCATTACTGGGACAATGGCAGGGACAACCACCAGAGGACTGCTGCCCACAGACAGCTGTGGACTCACAAAAGACCCCTGCTACTTGTGGGCGACAGCAATGAACTCGAATGAGACTGGAATTCTTTTCATTGGCTACTAGGATCAGCTTTTATCAACTTCTTTGGATACATTATATTTTCCCTTAATAGAATGACGCCCTTCAAAGTATGGCAGAAACCAATGGGAGCCATTTATTTTAGACATTTATTCCACGAACAAGTTTTCAAGAAGACATCTAAGTGAACACTGATACAAAACAATGAATCGACATCTATTTGCTCCGGGTCTTGGAATGCATTCAGAGGCAGAGGCTTCCAGTTTCACAAGTTACTCAGACACTCCTTTAGCCAGGGCCGCCCCAGCTCCTCACAGCTGAATCTTATCTGTCACCGGGAGCCAGACCTCCTGACAGGCTTCCTTCACTTCAGCCTACCTGCCACTGGTTATGGAGGTGCTTGGGGGGCTGCCTGCTGTGGATCATGAGGGACTTGCCCTTTCTCCTTCCCGAACAAGCTCCTGGGCTGACTTTGCTGTCACAGCATCCCTTCCCTTTCCTGAGGCATGAGATGGATTTGGTATGGCCGGATGCGGCAGGCACAGGAGAGCTGGGCCAGCAGCCTGGTCTTCTAACACCTTCCGCATCTGTATCACGCTCCACAGCCTCAAGAAACATTAGAGCCACAGCAACTTGGCAATCAAGTTCAACTTCTCTTCAGATGAGGCGCCAAGGCCCAGAGAGGCTATGATGTATCAAACAACGCTCATTAAGTAGTGACAAGACTGAAACTGTCTCTTTCAGCTTCTGGTCTCATACTCATTCCACCAAGGCAGGCTGCCCTGAGTCATTTGTGTGAGGTTTCCCTCTTTTAAAAACTGTTTCTTTCCAGATGAATGAATCAGGTTGAATGCAATAATAACATCACTGGTAAGAACTGGAGGTATCCGTGGCAGTAACAAAGCAAGCCTAGGTGGGACACACGAGCCCAGTTTCCAAAATGCCTTTGATAAGATGACAGTGAAAAGTTGTCAGTCTATGCTGTTTTTCAAAAACAGGATTTGACACAATTTACAAGGAAATAAGACAAAATGAAATAAATATAGGTTGGGGTAGGTGGTTGAGGTGGGCTGTAAGTTTTGTTGAGCTTTCCAGCAGCCAGAAGAGAGAGAGAAAAAGCAGCTTAAGTTACAAAAATCACAGTGTTTGTGATACATACATACAGATCTACACGCATATGTAGATGTGTGTGTGTGTATATATACTGCGCTTAGGATCAGAGCTTTCCTTGGTACTGAGATCTAGATAAAAAAACCTTTTTCTATGAATCTTCATAAAGGCAATGTTATATGATCTAAAAGACACACTGATCAGAACATGATTATTCATTTTGACTTACATGTACCAGATGAAAACAAATAAAATGCAGGGAGACAAGTAGTGTTGGTCTAAAATGGGGGATAGACCTTCCATTTCTTCAGAACAAAGTTCATCAAATTAATGTAACACATTTCCAGACAGCCCATTTACAATTAGGAGTAGAGGTAGGGGAACCCAAATTCCGCCTCAGCTTGCTCCCAGGCATGTAAGAGTTAAATAGAATCAGTTTGTCCCACTAGAGAGGGAAAGGCTCTTGACCCTTTCCTGCCACTGGGGAAGGGCGAGAGATGAAGGTACAGAATATGATTCTGGGCAACCTAGCGAAACTCTTCTGCAGGTGAAGGTGATATTCTCATGACTGAGCTCCTGGCCCTCTGTAGCTGCCATGGTGTAAGTGTCCCCACCTTTTGCTGTGATACTTCCTCTATCAACTGTGAGTTCCTTGAACCCAGGCACCATGCCCCTTCCTTCCTTTTTGTATCCTTCACTGTGGCTAGAACATGGCCTTACATATAACAGTGCTTCATATTTATGAATAAGTCATCTACTTTCCTGAATCATGCTTCCATATAATATCAATCCTGTGTACGCATTACTAAGTGGTTATTTCTATTAATGTGCATCTTCTCTAGAGCTGGAATTCCAGAACATCTACACAATACAAACACAAGCCCACTAGCACCACACACATCTTACTGTGCTATGCATACTACCAACATGGAACTTTACTTAGCATTAGAAATCTTTAACTTAGACGACACAGAAAAATCAACCTACTGAGATGTGAAAAGTCATAACATTTCCAACAAACATAAATCAGAAACATTTATCAATGTTTACCTGAGTCACCTGCCTTCCAACAGGCCACGCCCCATTCTGGCACCACAAATTAGATTTCTTTGTACAGCGCCTACCCTCCTAGGTACTTTGCTGAACAAGTTTCAAAAGACTGAAACATACCAAAAGGAACAGTATCATTTCCAGATGGCTTCAAATAAGAGCATTTGACAAAGAAAGGGAGAGATAAGAGCAAAATAATCACTTACAAACAGCCCTGACTCTGGTTCCCTTCCCATTAAACTTGCGACTTCTCCCTTGCCAAAGCAAAGCCACCCTGGGTTACCTACATACTAGGGGAATAAACACCACTGGCTCCATCCTGAAGCAACTGGCCCTGGAAAATCAAATTTCTGGGTTTTATCTGCAACTTCAAAAGTGAATTAACCATCCCCCATCAGAACTTTTCCTTCAGCGTTTACTGGGTTACTGCTGGGGGTTCTCAAAGAGATTTTTCAGACAAAACAGG
Organism: Chlorocebus sabaeus; assembly: GCF_047675955.1. Taxonomy (NCBI): domain Eukaryota; kingdom Metazoa; phylum Chordata; class Mammalia; order Primates; family Cercopithecidae; genus Chlorocebus; species Chlorocebus sabaeus. The sequence continues at coordinate 23,164,562 of NC_132908.1, forward strand.
TAAATGAGGAAAACAAAAACAGTGTTCTGGATTTCTGGACCGAGGTTTTTATGACTGTTCCCACTTTTCACCCAGTGAGCTCTAGGGTTGTATAAGTTACTTGGGGCACTACAGTTAGGTTTCTGATGCGGTGAACAGGGACTAGAAGCCTCAGGAATGGAGACTGGGAGATTTAACAGCCAGCCCTGAGAGCACTGGTCTAAGCTGAGATGGCCATCTGATCTACAGCAGGCCAAAGGAGTACAACCGGTCTTAGAAATGTTTCAGGTGTCTATTACCTCTTCCCTAGCCCCTTAAAGTTTTAGAAACACTATTATTACACTGCAGTGTGGGGGTGGGAGGTACGAAATATGCCAACATACCAGTCATGTTCTAAATAAGAGCCAGAGAAATTAGAGGATAGAACTAGAACGTGTCTGAAATCCTGCTTTACTTTAGTGAGAGACACCATGAACAGGCCTCCTATTCCATCTGAGGAGGGCATGATAGTTCAGAAGAGGTTGGCAGGTGCACCCAGAACAACTGAGAGGTAAGTGCAGGGCTGCAAGAAACAGTACAAGGACCGGGCATTACTTATAGACCGGAGAAGCAGCAGCCAGGGGATTTAAGTCTTCAGGTACAGAAAAGGATGAGGGGTGATCAATTGCTTCTCACCTCCATGTAGGGCAAGGCATTAGTAACAGGACTTCAGTAACAATACAGGGATTCTGCCCTAGCTATTTGGATCAACTTCTTGACACAAAAAAAGGTACACTGTAACGGACTTCTGAGGAAAGCTATAAAATCTTCACTCTTCTTTTGTGGATCTCTTCAAAACCAAGATGGATTTGATGTAGTTCTGATCAGACTCCTCAAAGTTCTCCCTAAATGTGAAAATCTGTTATCAAGTTGCATCCAGGATCTCATGGAGTAGGTAACAACAACAAAAAAACTTTTGGCATTTTTTATATCCTTGAAAACCACTCTCATCCACATGGAAGGATCTTGAATGTTGCCAGACTTAGCAATCCAGCTGCAGTGGCCTCAACGTCCTGAGGAGTATTTCATTCTGAACTTGGACAATACATCTTCTCCACATTCTTAAAGGAGAAGCTGAGACACACAGAAGAAGAGGAACAGACTGATCAAGTTAGAGGCAGAGGTGAGAACAGGATGAAAGTGTCTAGTTTATTTATATTCTCAAGTTTATCTTGGGAATTACACTTCATAGCTAAGAAAAGATTGCTTCCAAGAATGAGATTAGGGTAAAATGGCTAAAGGGGCATTTAGGAAGAGAAGATCATCATCAAAAAGTTTTCCTAAATTCATCAATCTTTCCCTTATGTGGGTTCTCAGGGCAATACAGAGATGGAGGGTGTGGCAGAGGCTTTTCTCTCACATGAACTTCCCGATGTTTGGTGAGAACAGAACTCTTATTGAAACGTTTGCCACACTGGGCACATCCATAGGGTTTCTCTCCAGTGTGTATTCTCCGATGTTCTCGAAATCTTGTACAGTTACTGAAACTTTTTTCACAGTCCACACATTTGTAGGGATTCTCCCCAGTGTGAACTCTCCGGTGGGCGCTGAAATGAGAACTGTTGGTGAAGCTTTTCCCACACTCTCCACACTGATAGGGCTTCTCACCAGTGTGGGTTCTCTGATGTATAATAAGACTAGAGCTCTGACTAAAGCATTTTCCACACTCTCCGCATCTGTAGGGTTTCTCTCCTGTGTGGATTCTCTGGTGGGCACCAAAATTTGAGGAGTCATTAAAGCTTTTTCCACAGTCAAGACATTTAAAAGGTTTTTCGCCTGTGTGGATTCTTTGGTGTCTGATCAGGCTCCTGCTCCTACCAAAGCACTTCCCACAGACACTACACTTGTAAGGATTCTCCTTGTGGTGGGTCATCCGGCACATCAGACGAGCGCTCCTTCCAAAGCTTTCTCCGTATTTGAGAAGTCTGTAGGGTCTCTTCCCCACAAAAGGCCTCTGATGCACAACAGCTTTCCCTAAATCTCTAGGCTGAGACATCGGCTTTCCCTGTCGAATTCCTTGAAGATTCTCCCATTGTCTTCCTGAGATGCATTCCCTTTTGCGATATTTGCTGGGGTCGGTATTCTGGGAAACAACTCTTTTAGACTTTTCTATTAATGCCCTATGCTGTTCCATGTCCTTATAAACTATCTGTGCTGGATCCTCCTTGATGCTATTTCCAATTTCAAAATCTGAAAAAACAAAAGACAATACAAATTTCATACAAGTCTGATGTTAACCATAAACAACCTGGCTTGCAAGGCTTGATCCGTTTGCTCTCCATACACTTCTCTAACCTCAGACCCTGTGACTCTTCCCTGATTCATTCTGCTGTATTTCTTGCCATTCATAAACAGGCCAATAACAGCCAGCACAGAGTAGGCCTTCAGAAATGGTTCCTGCATTATAATCCAAGCCATCATTCCCCATCCATATCCCAATTAACATGAGGGCAACCTGGCTTATCTCCCTGAAGTTCCACTCTAATTCATCCTATTTTCATAATTTCACCTCTATACTAAAGCACACTACATCACACTGATCTATAGATTAGATTCTGACCAAGTCCAAGTTCCTTGAGGGACTTGAGTAACTAAATTCCTCTACATATCTAATCGTATCCCATCCAAGAGTACCTGTTTCTTCTCAAATGTTCTTCTCACTTTATTTTTCAGGCTGTCCCATAAACCACACTAATTGAAATCTTAATTCTCACTGTTCCCCAAATTGGAATTATTTTCTCACTCTTTTCATCTACATCCCACGTTCACTACATCTTGGATCCAGATTTTCTGTGAAGTTTTCTGGACAGAGAGCATGACATAGTGAAGAGAGACAAGCTTTGGAATTACACGGCTCTGGGTCTGGTCCCATCTTGGTCAGTTATTAACTGTGTGATTTTTGTATTAACTTATTATGGAAAATTCAAACACAGAAAAGTCTGGAGAACAGTATGTATAATGAACTCCCATGAACCACTTACCTACATTTAACTATGGCCTATTCATGGCCAATCCCATTTCATTTCCACTCCCACACACTCCCTGCTCCCTCCATCCAGACTACTTTGCAGCCAGTTCCACACATCACATTATTTCATCCGTAAACATTTCACAAGCTGTGCAACTTAGGCCCAATTCAGGTTGACTTGATTCCCAAACCCTTGTTCTGAAGCATCTACTCTCCTGCCTTGTTTCTATTGCCAGTTTCAACATTACCTTCCTTCCATACATTCAGTGGAAACCACAGATAACTCTCAAGTGCGGAGGCTGTGGCATGGGAAGGGGAAAGGAGGGCAGCCATCAATCAATCTAGTCACTTAAGTAAGAAGCCCTAACAATTCCATCTTTCACTTATTAGTACTTTTCTTGTCACCCAGGCTGGAGTGCAGTGGCATGATTATAGCTCACCACAGCCTTGACCTCCCAGGCTCAAGTGATCCTCCCACCTCAACCTCCCATATTGCTGGGATTACAGGTGCACACCACCACTTCCAGCTAATTTTTTATTTTTTGTAGACATGGGGTCTATGTTGCCCAGGCTGGAGTGCAATGGCACGATCTTGGCTCACTGCAACCTGCGCCTCCCGGGTTTCAAGTGATTCTCCTGCCTCAGCCTTCTGAGTAGCTGGAATTACAGGTGCCCGCCACCACACCCAGCTAATTTTTGTATTTTCAGTAGAGACAGGGTTTTTCCATGTTGGCCAGGCTGGTCTCAAACTCCTGACCCCAGGTGATCCACCCACCTCAACTTCCCAAACTGCTAGGGTTAGAGGTGTGAGCCATCATGCCTGGCCAGGAACTGTTTTATTCACTGCTATATCCTCTGTTCTTCAAATAGCACAGGCACTCAAATATTTGTTGAATGAAGGAATATTCATGAGCTATGTGCAAGATCTACTGATTTTTCAGTAAATCACACTTACTCCTCTCTTGGACTAAAACTCCTTGGTTTTGCACCTTACCATTTGGGCTCTGCAGCAGACCTGGAGGTCCCTGGAATTCTGGCTCTTGCATAATTTCCTCCTCGCTCATTCTCTCACTGCAAGAGTCTTCTATTACTGCCTCCTGTGAGGTCTCTTCAGGTTCCCAGCCTGTAGGTTCCTGGGGTTCAATCTCAATAACCCCTCTTTCTTGCCTTGAAGGTGATGGGACTTCTTCTGGGGTGCTGGGGAAAGGAGCAGGTGCCCGAGAGTTAATCAGGGCATCCATCTCCTTGTAGAACGCGCAGGACTCTAGCACGTGGCCATTTTTCACCTTGCGGTAACTCTTCTGAAGGCTTTTGAACTTGGTTCGGCACTGTTCTGGTGTCCGGAGGAAGCCGCACTCTCGAAGTTGTTCAGCTACAGCCCCATACAATTTGCTCTTCCGATGACAGGCTTGAAGCGCTTCATAAAACCGAGTCTCACGGAGGATATCAAGAAAAGTCTTGGTTTCTTCATAGCCCCAGTGCACACCTGCCATTTGGGGATAAAGTTCACAATGTAAGAAAGAAAAGGAGTCTGTAGCCTCTATACTATATAAATTAAGAAATATAGAGGTAAAAAAAATCCCATTTACAGTGGCAACAAGAACTACAATATGCCTAGGAATAAGCTTTGCAAGAAATGAGAAGGTCTATATAAAAATGTGTAATATCACAAAACTAGAAAAAATGACGAGACACTGTTTATGAATAGGAAGACTCAAGCTGTACAGATATCATTTCTCATATGAATCTATAGTCAAAATCCCAATCAGATTTTTAAAATTGAAATTGGTAAACTAATCTCAAAGCTTATTTGGAAGAATAAAAATGCACTCCCCAAATCTGCCATTGCTACGGTGATTAACTAAATGATTTAGTTCTCTAGAAAGCTCTTTCCAAAGTGGTTAAGAATAATGACTAGAATTTCCAATAGGAAGTTTTCCCCTCAAATTTCCTACCACTTTTGTAACTAGTCTTCCTTAAGAAGCAGAACTATGTTAAGAGTAGTTTTTGGATGTCATTGAATCCTCTACTTTGAGATGAAATGATCTGCATGACAAGACTATGTTCTGCATTTATAACAGAATAAAACTTTTCAGGGCATATCTAAATATAATTTGTAAAACATACTTTTTGTACATTTTGTAATCTATAATAGGAAAAAATCTCTATCCTCTATCTTACTAGGTGGTCTCTTCCAGGCCTATGACTGGATTCCCATATTTGAGACTACCCCAAGAGTCCCAGCCTCATGTTGATGGATTTTCAGATTGGTGAGACCTGTCTAGGCCTAATGCATCTTCCCATCTTAGCAGATGTTTATTTTTTATTTTTTGAGATATAATCTCACTCTGTTGCCCAGGCTGGACTGCAGTGGCACAATCATGGCTCACTGAAGCCTTGAACTCCTGGGCTCAAGCGATCCTCTTGCTTCAGACTCCTGAATAGCTGGGACTACAGGAGTATGCCACCATGTCTGGCTAATTGTTTTATTTTCTGTAGAGAAAGAGTCTCGCTGTGTGCCCAGTTGCTCTAGAACTCCTGGCCTCAAGAGATCCTTCCAGCTCAGTCTCCTAAAGTGTTAGAATTACAGGTATGAACCATCGCATCCAGGCAGATATTTCTTTTGAATGGGTTTAGTCATGAATACGTTCCCTAGCCTGATTTAGTTTTCCATTCTATGTAAGAATTTATAGGCTGGGTGCGGTGGCTCACGCCTGTAATCCCAGCACTCTGGGAGGTCGAGGTGGGTGGATCATTTGAGGTTGGGAGTTTGAGACCAGCCTGACCAACATGGTGAAACCCCGTCTCTACTAAAAATACAAAAATCAGCCAGGTGTGGTGGTGGGTACCTGTAATCCCAGCTACTTAGGAGGCTGAGGCAGGAGAATTGCTTGAACCCACCCAGGAGGAGGAGGTTGCAGTGAGCCGAGATTGCACCACTGCACTCCTGCCTGGGCGACAGAATAAGACACCATCTCCAAAAAAAAAAAAAAAGAATTTATCTCTAGCTGGAGTAAAGAAACATTACTAACAACAGTGATACCAGGCAATGCTGTATTGTATTTTAGCATTTTCACAGTGCCTTCATTTATATTATTCTATTTAACACTAATAACAACCCTATGAGGTATTCTTTTTTTTTCTTTTTTTTTATTGTATTTTATGTTCTAGGGTACGTATGCACAACGTGCAGGTTGTTACATATGTATACATGTGCCATGTTGGTGTGCTGCACCCATTAACTCGTCATTTACATTAGGTATATCTCCTAATGCTATCCCTCCTCCCTCCCCCCACCCCACAACAGGCTCCAGTGTGTGTGATGTTCCCCTTACTATGTCCAAGTGATCTCATTGTTCAGTTCCCACCAGAACTCAAACAAATTTACGTGAAAAAAACAAGCAACCCCATCAAAAAATGGGCAAAGGATATGAACAGACACTTCTCAAAAGAAGACATTTATGTAGCCAACAGACACATGAAAAAATGCTCATCATCACTAGCCATCAGAGAAATGCAAATCAAAACCACAATGAGATACCATCTCACACCAGTAAGAATGGCAATCATTAAAAAGTCAGGAAACAACAGGTGCTAGAGAGGATGTGAAGAAACAGGAACACTTTTACACTGTTGGTGGGACTGTAAACTAGTTCAATAATTGTGGAAGACAGTGTGGCGATTCCTCAAAGATCTAGAACTAGAAATACCATTTGACCTAGCCATCCCATTACTGGGTATATACCCAAAGGATTATAAATCATGCTGCTATAAAGACACATGCACACGTATGTTTATTGTAGCACTATTCACAACAGCGAAAACTTGGAACCAACCCAAATATCCATCAGTGACAGACTGGATTAAGAAAATATGGCCCTATGAGGTATTCTTACTCATATTTTACAGATGAGAAAATTGAAACTCAAAAGTAGTTACATGATGTGTCTACTGTCGCACAGTTATTAACTGGCGATTTAATTCTGCATCTCTCAGTGACGAAATATTTAATACCAGCTCTCTTTTGCAAGGTGTATCTGTCTGCCTTTTTAATTTTAATGTCTCTGTATTATATTTAAGATGGCTCTCTTATAAGCAATCAATGTCTGATAATCTCAGTCCTTTAAGTTTGGAATTAATTATATATTTGGATTTATATCTTATTTTTTTCCATCTGACTCATCTATTTTGTATTCTTTTTTCTCTCCTTTCTCGTCTTCTAATTTTAGATTACGCAAAACAGGTTTATTTCATTTTTAATGAAAACCTGTTGAAACTGTTACACAATTTTGTACTGGTTATTTTAGATAATGTAATAATGCATGCTTGACTTATTATAATCCAATACAATTGACTGCTTTATGTCAATTATCAGATAATACTAGATCCTTAGAACCCTTTAACTCCATTTGTCTTCCTTCCACGAGGACCCAAACACTCAAAATCCATGCTGTGCTCTAAAGTGAAAACGATTCCTCCATGGCCGCTTGGAGCTATTACTCTCTGACTGCAATAGGGGTAGCAGCAAGCACCTGAGAGTACTTCAGTGATGTGGCCACACCACAGTGAAAGTGGTGAGGTGTGTGTGACAGCACCCCCCTGGGTTTGGTTACTTCTGGTCTACTCCTTTTTCCACAAGATCACACATCTGTTTTCTTACCAGAGAAACAAAGCACAATTCTTACCACTGAGGTTCTGAAATAAGACAGGGGCACCATGGATTTCAGACTTGCGGATAAATTCAACGCCTATTTCATCACCATCAGAATCTTCTGCGGCTTCCTCCTCCTCCTCCACCAAGCTGATGTGTTCCTTACCACTGATGGCAATTCTCTTCAGTCTGGGGAGAGGTATCATCTCCTTTGGCTTATCAGTGGACGAAGCATGGGTTGCAGGGTTCAACAAAGCATCCATGTCCTCAAAGAAGGCGCAGGGTTCTAGCATGTGGCCATTTCTCACCTTTCGATAGCTTTTCTGGAGACTTTTGAACTTGGTTCGACACTGTTCTGGGGTTCGAAGGAAGCCACATTCTCGCAACCATTCAGCCACAGCACCATATACCTGGCTATTTCGGGGACAGGCCTGAAGTGTTTCATAAAAGCGAGACTCTCTGAGAATTGCCAGGAAAGTCTTTGTTTCCTCATAGCTCCAATGGACACCTGCTATCTTTTCATCTTCTAAACCCCACTGCTGCTGCTCTCTCCATGTTTTTCCTGTACTCCTTGCAGGGACCTGAATAGCATGAACTGACTTTTCCTTGACGTAGTTGCTTCGTAGGATACTTCTCTTGTTAGAGGAATGCAGACCTAGAGTCCATGGCTCCTTTCTCTGTTCCAACTGGGTTATCTTGTTAGATGTAGATGCTGTACTTCCTATAGTAAAAGAAACATATTTCATGGTAGACATATAAGTCATTACTGCATGCCTCAATCTTCTGCTGTCACATGCTCTCCTGGGCCACTTGTTCACACCCAAACCTTTCTCAGCTGTGACACTGCACATTTATTTTTACATGACTTCCTTGGTACAAACACCTACTAACTTAACATGATCATTTTACTTCTCATGTATGTACCATTTCTTTTCGTAGCTAGTTCTTAAAAGAAAACCTTTAAGGGTAAGAATATACGTTTTTAATCTTTGATTCCCTCTCAGTAGCCAATGTTGTGTTAGGTTCAGGGTATGCTTCTACTCAGTATTTGTTACTTGTAAAATAAAGTGAATCTTTTCCCCACATTCCCCTCCATGCCCACCCCAACATATATACATATATATGTACTGGGACTACAAGAGATGAAAAGTCAAGAATTTTTTGTTAAACTGTATTACAAATCTATAGTAATCAAAACAGTATGGTACTGGTATGAAAACAGACACAAAGACCAGTGGAACAGAATAGAGATCCCAGAAAGCAGTCCATGCATATATGGCTAAATAATCTTTGACAGAGTGTCAAGAACACATCACTAGGAAAAGGTCATCTTTTCAACAAATGGTGCTGGGAAAACTGGATATACAGATGCAAAAGAATGAAACTGGACCCCTCTCTTACACGACTCACAAAAACGAACTCAAAATGGATTAAGCCTTAAATGTAAGACCTGAAACCATAAATCTCCTAGAAGAAAACACAGGGGACAAAGCTCCTTGACAGTGGTCTTGGCAATAATTTTTTTGGATATGACATCAAAGCACAGGCAATGAAAGCAAAAATAAATCAGTGGGACTATATCAAACTACAAAGCTTCTGTACAGCAAAAAAAATCTAGTCCAAAACAACAACAACAACAAAAAGTCAACAAAGTGATGAAAAAATCTATGGAATAGAAGATTTGCAAACCACTCATCTGCTAAGGGGTCAATATCCAAAATATACAAGGAACTCCTACAATTCAATACCAAAATAACAACAACAAACAAACAATCTCATTAAAAAATAAGCCAAAGACATGAATAGATATCTTCCCAAAGAAGACATACAAATGGCAAATACGTACATGAAAAGGTGCTCAACATCGCTAATCATCAGGGAAATGCAAATCGAAGCCACAATGAGATATCACTTCATACCTTTCAGAATGGCTATCATCAAGGAGACAAAAATAAGAAATGTTGGTGAGAAGAAAATGAAACCTCTGAATACTGTTGGCGGAGTTGTGAATTGGGAAGTCATTATGGAAAACAGTACAGAGGTTCCATAGAGAACTAAAAATAGAATTACCATATGATCCAGCAATTCTGCTACTGGGTATATATGCAAAAATATTAAAATTAGTAGGCCAAAGAGGCACTACCACGTTCACTGCAGCATTATTCACATATAGCTAAGATACGGAAGCAACCAGGAGGCTGAATGGATAAAGAAAATGTGGTCTATATACACAAAAGAATACTATTCCGCCTTAAGAAGAAAATTCTGCCTTTTGCAACGACATGGATGAACATGGAGGACATATGTTAACTAAGGTAAGCCAGGTACAGAAAAGACATATGTCGCATGATCTCACTTTCTTGGCAGAATCTAAAAATGTCCAACTCATAGAAGTAGAGAGTAAAAGATGGTTACCAGAAGCTGGGGGAAGAGGAGGAAGGAATGGGGAAAGTGGAGATTTGATCAAAGGGTACAAAATTTCAGTTAGATGGGAGGAATAAACTTTAGTAACCTATTACACAGATTTAGTAATCTATTATATAGTGTCTATAATATGTAGTAATGCTTTGTCTATTTCAAAATTGCTAAAAGAGTAGATTTTCTTTTATTTTAGAGGCAGAGTCTCGCTCTGTTACCCAGGCTGGAATGCAGTGGCACAATCTCAATCTGCCTATGCCTCCTGGGTTCAAGCGATTCTCCTGCCTCAACCTCCCAAGTAGCTGGGATTACAGGTGCCCACCACCACACCCAGTTAATTTTTGTATTTTTAGTAGAGATATTGTTTTGCCATGTTGGCTAGGCTGGTCTCGAACTCCTGACCTCAGGTGATCCACCTGCCTTGGCTTCCAAAAGTGCTGAGATGACAGGCATGAGCCACTGTGACTGGTCTAAAAGAGTAGATTTTAGATATTTTCACCATGGGAAAATAAGTATGTAAAGTGATAAATTTTTTTCTTTTTTTTTTTCTTTTTTAGACAAATTCTCCCTCTGTCCCTCAGGTTGGAGTGCAGTGGCAGGATCTCAGCTCACTGCAACCTCTGCCTCCTAGGTTCAAGCAATTCTCCTGCCTCAGCCTCCCGAGTAGCTGGGACTACAGGTGCACACTGCCATGCCCGGGTAATTTTTGTATTTTCAGTAGAGACGGGGTTTCACTATGTTGGCCAGGCTTGTCTTGAACTCCTGACCTTGTAATCCACCCACCTTGGCCTCCCAAAATGCTGGGATTACAGGCATGAGCCACCACACCATGCTGAGGTGATGGATTTGTTAATTAGCTTGATTTAATCATTCCCCAAAGTAAACATGTATCAAAACATCACATTGTACCCCATAAATATATACAATTCTCTGTCAATTAAAAAAAGACAAATAACAAGGTTTTGGAGAAAAGGGAATCGTCGTGCACTACTGGTGGGAATGTAAACAGGTACAGCCATTATGGAAAACATTAGGGAGGCTCCTCAAAATATCAAAACTACAATATGATCCAGCAATCTCACTTATGGTATATATCCCAAGTAGACAAAATCAGCATCTTGAAGAGAGAGCCATACTCCCGTGTTCACAGTTCACAGTGAATAGTCACTGGACTATTCACAATAGTCCAGACATGGAAACAACCCAAGAATCTGCTGACAAATGAATACTGAAAATGTGAAAATACAGAAAAAAAAAATATATATATATATAATGGAGTACTAGTCAGTCAAAAAAAAGGAGAAGTCTGGGCACAGTAGCTCAATGCCTATAATCCCAGCACTTTGGGAGGCCAAGGTAGGTGGATTACAAGGTCAGGAGTTCGAGACCAGCCTGGTCAACATAGTGAAACCCTGTCTCTACTAAAAATACAAAAATTAGCCGGGCATGGTGGCATGCACCTGTAGTCCCAGCTACTTGGGAGGATGAGGCAGGAGAACTGCTTGAACCTGGGAGGCAGAGGTTGCAGTGAGCCGAGATTACACCACTGCACTCCAGCCTGGGTGAGAGCAAGACCCTGTCTCAAAAAAAAAAAAAAAAGGGAAATCCTGCCATTTGTGACAACACAGATGAACTTGGAGGGCATTGTGCTAAGTGAAATAAACCAGACACAGGAAGACAAATATGATCTCACTTACATGTGAAATCTAAAATGCTGAACTTAGAGAAAGCGAGAAGAGAACAGTGGTTGCCAGAGGCTTAGGTAAGGGAAGATGTTGGTCAAAGGGTATAAGCTTTCAGTTATATGATTAATAAATTCTAATTATACAGCATGATGGTTACAGTTAATAATATTATAGTGTATACCTGAAATTTACTGAGAGTGTAGATCTTAAGTGTTCTCAACACACAAGTACATAACCATGTAAGGTGATGGATGTGTTAACTCAAACGTGGTTGTTATTTTACAACATATATGTACAAAAAATCATCAAGTTGCAATATGATATTCTTAAATATACACAATTTTATTTGCATATACATACATATATATATTTTTTGAGATGGAGTTTCGATCTTGTTGCCCATGCTGGAGTGCAACGGTGTGATCTCAGCTCACTGTAATCTCCGCCTCCTGGGTTCAAGCTATTCTCCTGCCTCAGCCTCCCAAGTAGCTGGGATTACAGGCATGTTCCACCATGTCAAGCTAATTTTGTATTTTTAGTAGAGATGGGGCTTCACCATGTTGGTCAGGCTGGTGTTGAATTCCTGACCTCAAATGATCCATCTGCTTTGACTTCCCAAAGTGCTGGGATTACAGGCATGAGCCACTGTGCCTGGCCTTATTTGCATATATTTAATAAATATTAAATTTATTTGTACCCCAGTAAAGCCAAAAAAAATTAGGTAGAAGAACCTAATTTTCAAACAAAAACTTACAGGAACCCACAAATACATACATCAAAGAAATAAAATTGACTTGTTTTGCTTAAGGAGGTTGAGGGTGGGTGGGCAAAGAAAGCCTTATAGCTTATTATAGAGCTTTGTGGTCCTGAGACACATCAAAGATGTCTTTCTCCTCAAAAGAGATTGAGATCCACTCTTCTATTACATGAAGGGAAAGATAATCTGTGACTTCACATTTGAAAATTATTGGTACAGATATATTTTCATAAGTATTTATTGAAAACAAAATATTTCATTAATAACGTATTTCATTTAAAAAAAGAACTTCTGAAGACATTTTGGTGAGGTTAATAGGAAAGAGCTGTTAAGAACAGAAGGCAAATTGAGAATGTGCCAGCTTACAATACAAAAGAGATGAACATGTCGTAATTTGAATCCTAGCTACATTGCTTCCTTCACTTTTTGATCAGGGGAAGTTCCTTAAGCTCTCTAAGCCTCAGTTTCCTATGGAATAATACCATTTACTGTACTATACCATTTTATATAATACAAATATGACATTCATATGTAACTCCTCTCCAATGTTTTAATCACTAAATTATTATTATTTTTTTACTGGAAGAAGGAATGGGTGAGGGAAGAGAACCTGGCTAAGTAATTACACTAGACAATCCTTAGAGATCCTTTAAGTGTTAACATTTATATCTGACTATCTTCTAATCAGTAGAAATGAATACATTAGAAAGCCCCAAGTCTTATATTTGGAAAGGGAAGGAATCCTTACCCAGGGAGACCATGTTCCCAACATTCTCCTTCCTGAAATCCCGGTAGAGGTCCCTGTGGGCAGGAATCTGATGCACACTCTTTTTGTAGGAAAAGCCTCTGGCCACGTGGACATCTTTCACTGGTTCCTGTAATGACACTAACACCAATGACTACCAAGATAACTGCACAGGTCTTCAAAGGATGAACAATCATGGATGAGGCAGAGAAGGACCCTAAACAAGAACTGAAATCGACGAACAAGTGGATAGTTTGTGCCAAATGAAGCAGAAGAGAAAGAATCATAAGATGACAAGATAAGCAAGATGATCCAGCAAGGAGTCTCATTACTCAGAAGACTGGGTCCCATCTTTTTGGGAAAAGGAGTAACGGGGAAAAAGTCTCTTGTGGAGAGTATAAAAATTTGAGGACAGTGAAGGCACAGAAAAGCATTGTGCCTAAATACCCTAGTAAGGAAGGCCAGAGAAGACAATTATGGCAGGGCATGGTGGCTCACACCTGTAATCTCAGCACTTTGGGAGGCCAGGGTGGGCGGGTCACTTGAAGTCAGGAGTTTGAGACCAGCCTGGGCAACATGGTGAAACCCCGTCTCTACTAAAAATATGAAAACTTAGCCAGGTGTGGTGGCATGCACCTGCGGTCCCAGCTACTCAGGAGGCTGAGGGAGGAGAATTGCTTGAACCCGGGAGGCAGAGGTGGTTGCAGTGAGCTGGTATTGTGCCACTGTACTCCAGCGTGGGTGACAGAGTGAGACTCCATCTCAAAGAAAAAAAAAGACAATTACAATGTACCTGGGACCCAGCAGGAAGCCGTGTGGTTGTCACTTCCTGATCTAGGGTATTCCATTCATCAGCAAGGGCAGGAACCCAGGGAGAAGGCCGAGCTGTAAGAATAGAAAGAAACGATTAGTAATCTGGTCTTCGACCCTTTAATTCATGCTGTCTCTCGTTTTAAGAGAAGAGTATGTATTGAAACACCAACAAATATAAATTCACCATTTTCTCTGTGAGTTGAGAACAATGCCCAGAACCACAGTACCCTAAAGCTGGGATCATAACCTCAAATTCTTTCTGGGGGTAAGCAAGTAAAGTACAAGATGAAGGGGACCAGGTAAGGACTGTGGGAACTGGAGAGCACACATCTGATTGAAAGGGCACCGCCAATGCTCAGGTCCCACTCACGTCTCAGTGTGAGACTATGGCTGTGGTTCCTCCCCTCCTTCCCTTCCCCCCTCTTCTCTTTCCCTTCCTTTCCCTTCCTCCCCCTCTCTCTCTCTCTCTCAGAGTCTCTCTCTCTCAACCATGGACATTTGCAATGCATTCCATCATAATATAAATTTGGGGAGGCATAAAAAAGTACAGTAGTACCGAATCTTGCCTCTCAGTGAAGAGCTGTGTAAGTCAGACACACTTGAGGTTTAAAAATAATTGTGCCATTCTGGGGGAAAGGAAACTAACATTTATTGAGCACTATTATGCACTGGCTCCTTTACGCTGCCTCATTTAATCTGCACTAATGGCCTTGTTACTTCCCTTTTAAAGATGAGAGGACTGGGTGCAGTGGCTCACGCCTGTAATTCCAGCACTTTGGGAGGCCAAGGCGGGCAGATCACCTGACATCAGGAGTTCAAGAGCACCCTGGCCAACATGGTGAAACCCCGTCTCTACTAAAAACACAAAAATTAGCCAGGTGTGATGTAACACGCCTGTAATCCCAGCTACTCAGGAGACTGAGGCACGAGAATCGCTTGAACCTGCGAGGCGGAGGTTCCGGTGAGTCGAGTTTGTGCCATTGCACTCTAACCTGGAGCAAGACTCACCTCAAAGAAAAAATAAAATAAAATAAAATAAATAAAATAAAATAAATAAAATAAAATAAAATAAAATAAAATAAAATAAAGATGAGAGAGTGCAAAGTCTGAGAAGTATCCTGACCAAGGCCTCATACGTTAAAAAAAAAAAAAAAATGGCAGAGCTAGGTTTTGAATCGAGGTCTGTCTGCCTCTAAAGCCTAAGCTCTTAGTCTCTGTGCATTCATGTTCCTTTTCATATTATTTGCCCAAGTTCACAGACAGAGGGTGGCAGAGACAAGATATAAACAGAAGACTTCTGACGGCAGGTCCAGTGATGTTTCCCTTCCTCTCTTTAAGGCTGAGATGAAGCCACAGTTCAGGAGATAGAGAGATCACTGTGGACTGGGAAGGACAAGGTATTCATTGCCTAGTATTTGACCTGATTCATTAATGTGCAAGGCAGCTATGAATGTCAGCGGTCCCTCCTCTGCAAAGTCTGAACTGTTTAACCCTCTCGTATGCCACTTCTGTGATGCCTTGTGAGTCGAACTTCAAACACAAATGTCTTGTTCCCTTTCAAACAGCTTTTTGACTTGTTTAGTCAGCCAAGAGCACATACACATGGCAGGACTGAAAAACACAAGATTACTGTAGTGCCTCGGCCTCCCAAAATGTTGGGATTATGATGTGAGTCACTGTGTCTAGCTGTGGAGAGTTTAAATACCACCACAAGATCTCATAGCTGGTCCAGGCAATCTGTTTCCCCAGTTTGGATCTTTTTTTTTTTTTGGAGACACAGTCTCGCTCTGTCACCCAGGCTGGAATACAATGGTGTGATCACGGCTCACTGCAGCCTCAACCTCCTGGGCTCAAGCAATCCTCCTGACTCAGTCTTCTGAGTAGCTGAGACCACAGGTGCATGCCATCACACTCGGCTAATTTTTTTTTTTTTTTTTTTTTTTTTTGCAATTTTGTAGAGACTGGGTTTTCCCACGTTTCCCAGACTCAGTTTCCAACTTTATGATACCTTTTCACTTATATTGCACATGTTCCTAATTCTTGAAGTGAATGAAATCTTTCTCCTTAAATACTCTATTTTGAATATGTATCTGGGAGGCCCTCCATTGGGCATTCGCAGCGTTGGGGGTACCATGGAAATCTGCCCCAGCCTCTGCACTGGGCATGCTCCAAGTCTTCCCTCTTACCATTCTTCGGTAAGGGCCGACGTTCTCGCTTTCGGTTCAGCTGTTCCTGGTGTACTGAGTGGAGGCTTCCAGCTTCCTCCCGAGACACCATCCTGGGTTGGGTCTCCACCTGCTCTGGCTGGAAGTCTGCCACCTCCCACGCTGCTCCAAGTAGGGCATGCTTCTCCGGGTGCATGGGACTGCTGACCTGAGAAATGAAGTCAATACCATAAGAGGGAGTGAAACAGGCCCATATCAGGGCGAAATTCTCCTAGGAAAGACATCAAAGAAGGACAGAGACATGAGAAGGAATGAAAATTCCACTCCATTCCCAATGGAGTATCTGAGAGCGCTGGGCTAAGAGTACTGTCCAGCAGTCTGGGTGTAAGGTAACAGAAGAGCATTCTTTTTTCTGAAACAGAGTTTCGCTCTTGTTGCCCAGGCTGGAGTGCAATGGCACGATCTTGGCTCACTGCAACCTCCACCTCCCAGGTTCAAGCAATTCTCCTGCCTCAGCCTCCCAAGTAGCTGGTATTACAGGCATGCACCAATACACCTGGCTAACTTTGTATTTTTTTAGTAGAGATGGGGTTTCACTATGTTGGTCAGGCTGGTCTCGAATTCCTGACCTCAGGTGATCAACCCGCCTCAGCCTCCCAAAGTGCTGGGATTACAAATGTGAGCCACCACGCCCAGCCAGAGTAATCTTTATTACTAAACAGAAGGGGAAATCTGTCAGGAGTGAAAGAGCCTCTTTGTTGCTAGAATAGATATTATTTGACTCTTTATATTTGTTAAATTCGCAAAGAAGTAAAAGTTACCAGGACATGAATATATTCACTAGTGAAATGAAAACTTCCAAAATTAATATCCACATCGATCTGTCTATCCCTGACGAACACAGGAAACTGCTGATAGATCTATACACAATGCAAGTCTGGTGCAAGGTGAAACTGCAAATCTTGCAAATACTGCAGGATTTCACGAGGTTCATGAAAGGGAGGTTGAAGAACAACTAGAAGAGCATGCAAGCCACTGAGAAATGAAGATGTGGCAGTTAGACTGGAGGAGAGTGACAGAAATGACAGCATGAGAGCACTTCAGAAGACACTGAGTGGAATAGTAAATGCTTGGAGACAGCTCTGGGATAACGAATGAAGTCTTTTTATTTATTTATTTATTTTTAAAGGGGGAACAGAATAGCCTTTTTTGATCAAAATGCGTAAGTGAACCTCTATGACGCAAAACCATGTTGTTCTCTTATATTGTTTTGTTGCAAACATGCCAAAGATGACGATAAATGCTTAGGTGAATAATGTCTGGTTTCCATTGCAAAATAATATTTCAACCAAAGCTTTTACTTTTGTATTTCATATGAAACTCTGATCCCCTTTTAAGTGGATTCACTTAAAGTGAAAAGATCCCCTTACAGGGTCTTTTATTAGTACCATTTATCTTTCTCTGAAAAGCACTTCTTTCTACAATACATCCTGCCCACAAGCCTTTCCCATTCCCTTTTTTCTAAGTACAAACATTTGGAAAATCATCTCTCACCTGCTGCCTTAGTCTTCCAGTCTCTTTTTCCAAATGCACTACCAGGGCCACCGCTTCCTCTCCACTTTGCGGACACTGCTTCTGTGCCCAAGCCTGAATCTTCTCGGGTAAAATGGTGAGAAACTGCTCAATCACCAGCAGCTCAAGTATTTGCTCCTTGGAACGCATTTCTGGCTTCAGCCACCGGCAGCAAAGTTCCCAGAGTTTACTGAAAGCTTCATGGGGTCCGGTCACATCCTCGTAACAGAATTGCCTGAAGCATTTGCGGAAGGTCTCACAGCTATCCAATCCTTCCAGAATGGGCTCTGATGCCCACTCGGGGTCCTTTTCCATCTTCATTATTAGGCATCCCTCAACCTCCAGGGGCGAGTCGATCTGAGAGTCGAGGGCTACAGCCATGCTGCAGCCCAGGGGTCAATTTCACGTCTAGCTCAAGGTGGGGACCCAAAGAAGACGCCAAGCGCTCCCTGCTTAATCTTCCTGGGAGTGTGGTAAGGTAGGGAGGTAAAAACGGCCAGGTCAGCAGGAACAGGGTATTCCAGGCTGATTAATCAAATCTATGCCAGGCCCTTGAAAAGGTGAATGTATACCCTAAGATGCAAAAGCCCGGCCTTTTCTCCAAACAAGATGTGACCCCGAAATGTGGTTTTCCAGGGTGCATCCCTCTTAGTGCAAAGTCGGAAACCGGGACGCTGGAGGACTGGTAGAAAAATGAAGCTGGTTGAGGAAAGGCTGGGCGGAGGCGGACAGCCGGGCCAGGAGGGGGTGTGTCCGCTACTCCAGGGTCGGGCTCCGAGAGGCGAGGCCCCGAGTGGGTGGGGCCGGATGTGCAGGCCCCGCCCGGCGCCAGAGTCCGGGCTCGGGTCACGGCAGCATGCCCAGGCCGCTGCGGGTGCCGCTGGGGCCTGGCGGAGTCCGAGAGCGGCGCCGGGCTCTTTCGGGCCCACTACTGCCCCAACCGTCCTCAGGAAACCTCTGCCCACTGAGGAAAGGCCGCAAAAACAGTTCCGCTCGGAGGGGAGAAGAGCCGCAGGCCGAAGCTAGGCCTCGCAGGGGGCAGCGGCCGCCTCCTTGCGTTCGGCCTCGTCCACTCGGCCCGCGGAGAGCGCGGGGGGCGCTGGGAGCCGCAGCCACGCATGCGCCGCCTGCCACCAAGCGCCGCGGGGCCCGCGCGAGGCGTCCTCGCGGGCGAGGGGTTGGGGGAGGGGGCCCGTGTGGAGGACTCTCGCGAGAGCGCGCTGCGCGCCGACTGGGTGCTGAGAGTCCTCCCGTAGCGGAGGGACACAGAGGGACTCTAGGCCATCTGCCATCGCGAACAGTATGGGAGCGGGAGGCGAGTGCCGCTTCAGGCGGAGAATCCAGGCGGTGGCGGGACCTCCCTGAGGCGGAGTTGCCGCCACCGAGGCCTGGCTGCCGGGGAAGAAGAGCACGGGAGCGCGGACTCGTGTGGCTGGCGGAGGGACACGGAGTTGCGGCGGAGGGATTTGGGCCGTGTTCCTGGACCAGGGCCGCGGTCGGGGCTGGAGTGGGTCACCAGACTCCGTGGGACTTTCTTGCCCTGGCGGAGGCGCACGTGTGGCCTTCGTCTTGTATGCGGAGGGATCTGTGCGTGGCTCCAGGTCTTTCCCGGCGCTGTCCCAGCTCAGTGCTTTCTTGTTGCCCCTGGTTGCCTCTGGCGTTGGGGAGGTGGATGTGGTCGAGCTTGAGGAGAAGCGGGCAGAGGGGTCTCGGGGCCAGCGTTCCGCCAGCCAGGCCCGAGCTTGCTCCCTCATGGTGCTGCCCCTGTCCCCGATTTCATAGACCGGCTTTCCTTCTCTTGAGCACCTACTATGTGCCAGGCTGCGCTTTGCGTGCTTGGCAGAGGCAACAGTGTCACCAGGGGGTGCTGGTTTCTCCCCAAGGGGCTTTTGTCTGTCCCTTGTTGCAGAGCTAGCGCATGAGACCAAGTGTGAGTGTCAGGCCGTTCAGCCTTCAGTGGCCATGGAATTGGAGAAGTGGAAGCGTAGCTCGCAAGTCAAGCTCTCAGCTCTTGAAAACTGAGAAGTTACAGGTAATAGGGAGTGTTGACGAAAAGTAAAACTGAAATATTTGAAGAGATTGATTCTGGACCAAATACGAGTCACCGTGGCCCGTGACACAGCCCTCAGGAGGGCCTGAGAACATGTGTCGAAGGTGGTCGGGGTGCAGCTAGTTTTTATACGTTTCAGGGAGGCGTGAGACATCAATCAAATACATTAAAGAAATACATGGGTTTGGTCCAGGAAGGCAGGACAACTCAAAGGGGTGGGGGTCGGGGTGGGGGCTTCCAGGCTATAGGTAAATTTAAACATTTTGTACTTGACAATTGGTTGAGTTTGTCTAAAGACCTGGGATTGATAGAAAGGAAATGTACAGGTTAAGATAAAAGTGGAGACCAAAGTTCTTTTGAAGTCTTATGGTGGCTGCCTTTAGAGATAATAGATGATAAATGTTTCCTATTCAGATCTTCAAAAGGTGTTAGACTTTTAGTTAATCTGTTTAGGATTGGGAGGGCCTGGAAGAAAAAGATCTAGCTATGTTAATAGATGTTCTTTACAGAGGCACATTTTCCCCCACAAAGGATAGGTTTTGGGGGAAAATGCTGTCCTTTATGGAAGAAATTGCAAAATAAGGCAAAGAAACATGTTTTGGGGTAAAATATTTTGACTTTCTTCTTTGTCACGTAATGTTATGCCAGAGGCAGATTGGAAAGTAAGTCATCATATATAGGGTTAAATAAAACCCATCTGATGAGAATTTATGGTTTGTAGGGCATGACTCCCCAAATCCCTTAGATAGGAATTTGGGCAGGATTTAGAAAATCAGAGTTTAGGCCGGGCGTGGTGGCTTACGCCTGTAATCCCAGCATTTTGGGAGGCCAAGGCAGGTGGATCACTTGAGGTGAGAAGTTCAAGACCAGCCTGGCCAACATGGTGGAACCCCGTCTCTATTAAAAATACAAAAATTAACTGGGCATGGTGGTACACACCTGTGATTCCAGCTGCTCGGGAGGCTGAGGGAGGCTGAGGTGTGAGAATCGCCTGAACCCGGGAGGCAGAGGTTGCAGTGAGCCGAGTTAGTGCCACCACACTCCAGCTTGGGTGACAAATTGAGACTAGGTCAAAAACAAAACAAAACAGAAAACAAAAAACATACAAAGCAGAGCTTAGTCCTCAGGTGTCCTTAATGAAGGGGCTAGGCATTAAGAGCAAGGCAAGGAGGCAGAAGGAACGCTTGGGCCCGGGAATTGGAGACCAGCTTGGGCAACATGGCAAGACCCCTGTCTCTAAAAAAGTAAAAAATAAAAAAATAAGAACAGGAGGAGGAATATTCATGTTTTTTCTTGGGAAGGGAGGTAGATTTTCCTGGAATTAAGGAGCTGCCTGTTTTTTTGTCCTTTTTTTGGTCTCTTCGGGTCATGATGGTGATTGTCAACTGTCATGGCGCCAATGGGAATGTCATTTAGTACTGAAGTTGGATGAAGATGAAGCTAGAGGTTCTTGAGAGGTGGAGTAAGCTAAGAAGGAACCTATGACCACAGACATCCTGTTTTCTAAAAATAAGCAGAGTTAAATCTGAGTAGGCATTTAGCTATGTCATGGAGGCATTGCATTGGGTAACAAAAGCCAGGTAGGCGTCCAGCTAAGTCCCCTAGGCCGTGCAACAGGTAACAGCAGTACTGACTGTATGTTAGAGAAAAGCTTGCTTGCTTGAGTATAATTATTGTTTTGCCTGACTTTGTAAATTATTCACTAAAAACAGTCACAGCAAAAACAGGACCTTCTTCAACAGATAAAACACACAGACCAGCAGCTCTGGGAACGGGCTGATGGTCCCTGCACAATCTAGTCACAAGGCATTGACCAAGAAAGTAATGATTAACTGCCCATCTGAGACTGTGCATGATTGACGAGAATGTTTTTTGTTTTGTTTTTTGAGACAGTCTTGGTCCGTCGCCCAGCCTGGAGTACAGTGATGTTGGTTCACTGCAGCCTCTGCCTCCTGAGTAGCTGGGACTACAGGTGTGCGCCTCCGCACCTGGCTAATTTTTGTATTTTTAGTAGAGATGGCGTTTCACTATGTTGGCCAGGATGGTCTCGAACTCCTGACCTCAAGTGATCCACCTGCCTCAGCCTCCCAAATTGCTGGGATTACAGGCATGAGCCACTGCCCCTGGCCCACAAGAATGTTTTGATCATTATTTCTCTTAATTTTCCTTAAAATTCCTGGATCTAGAGGCACAACTGAGAAAGGTGGTCTTTGAACGCTAGTGCACTGCCTTTTGCAGGTTGCTGGTTTCTTGAATAAAGCTAACTTTACTTTCACCACAACTTGTCTTTTGAGTTTTTGGCTTTCAGGCGACGAGTGGCCTGGACACCAGTTCGGCTACATGTATGTCAGTGGGCAAAACAGAAATCCTTATTCTGGGAGGTAGATAGCTTATTAGAACACACAACCTAATCACTTCTTTCCCAAATGTTAAAAATTGAGCCAGTTTTAGCCCCGGAAGCTTAGGATACCATGTACGTAACAGGCATTAGCTGAGGGTGGGGCAGAGAGAATCAGTGGGGCACCTCGTATATGCCAGGGGTTGTATCAGCATCTGTACACAGCTCATTTTTCTTTCTAAATAATACTGAGGACCTATTTAATGCAGATATGGTGGTAGGTAGGGAGCAAAAGCAGGATTCCCCTCCCATTATTGAGTTTTCAGACTGGTGGGAGAGGCAGGAATTAAGCAAGTAATCCACCAACTGGTGTATAATTCTAAGGGAGATGGGTGCCACCAAGAAGAGACATGGTGCTGAGAACCTGTGTCTATCAGAGGGATTTGATCTATTTGGGAGGTCTGGAAAGGTTTTTTTTAAGAAGCAGTGCTAGGGGTGAGATCCAAAGGAGGAGTAAGAGCTAATTAGCCAAAGCCTAGTCCTCACAAAATTCCTATAAACCAGATATGATTGCCTCCATTTTAGAGTTTAGGGCGTTGAGACTTCAGCAAGGTGATGTCACTGCCCAAGGTTACATCAGATTAAATGGTAACCCAGGATTCAGATTCAAATAAGAGTGGGGTCCTTTACATTCTCCTTGGGCTATTTGGTGGTTTTAGGAGAGGCAAGCATCACAACTTGGGGACAGGAGGGAGCAGGAGTCACAAACTTGAAAGCTTGCAGAGCTCAGGCAGATAACAGAGTGAAGTAAGGCAGAGTATAATACAATAGGGAATGGTGGGGAGGGTGGTGAGCTACAGGCCACATTTCCTGTAAAGGAAGCAGCCACTAGTTCCAGCCTCTTGTTGCCATGCAGGGATACAGACCAAGCCTTGCAGATCTTCTGATAATTAATATTATTTTGAGAAGGAATCTTGCTCTGTCACCTAGGCTAGAGTGCAGTGGTGCAATCATAGGTCACTGCAGTTGGGACTGCAGACACGTGCCACTACCTGGCTAATTTTTATATTCTTTTTGCAGAGACAGGGTGTGAAACTCCTGAGCTCAAGCGACCAGCCTGCCTTGACCTCCCTAAGGGGTGGGATTACAGGAGTGAGCCCCTGCGCCCGGCCTAGATCTTCTGATTTCTAAAGAGAAGCTGGCAGTATTTTTAGGTGAAGTTATCACACTTTTAAATAATTGAGAGTTACATCAGTTTGCCTCACTATAATGTTAGCTCAATGAGGCAGGACATTTTATGTTTTTAACCACTGTGTACTGGGAGCTTATAAAGTACCTTATACATAGTAAGCACTCAACCTCAACTGTGATATGTAGCCTCTAAGCAGTTCCTCCCATGTGCGCATGGTTTCACAGTTTTGGAAGCAGTTTTATAGTCATTTTATCCACCAGTCTTTCTGCTGGCACCTCATTTGTCCTGATGTGGCTGCTGCATGAAAAGTCCCCCAAAAGGCTCCCTAGAGGAATACTTAGTTGTGTCTTCCGTTTATACCTTTCTGTCATCTTCGTATTTTACATTTTCTCCATCGTAATGTGCTTGGCATTATATCTTGGCTCCCTCTAGTTATCCAGCCCATTTCGTATTTAATATTTTGCTGCTGTTGCTTTGGTTCTCACCTAGACTTTATGTATTGACGTGGGGCCCATGACCACAATCAGGTGTGCTTTCACTTACACTTGGCCCAGCCCCTGCTCCCAGCTGCTTGTCAGGGAAAAGTGCATGAAAAGGTTTCATTTCTTAGAAATTGCTGTCCTGAGACATCTTGCAAAAGTGATCATTCCTGGACATCTGGGCTTCCTGCTCCATCACGTGGGCTTGAGCAAGAGAAAAATCTCAGGTCTGCATGGGGCGTTTAGAACCTTGCCTCCTGAAAGCTCCTCAGGGAGCAGAGGGAATCAGGCTTGCTCTTTATTATTGCTCAGGTGCAGGATCATAAGTTGTTCAGGAATTATTGTTACAATTTTTGGTAGCATCTCAGTAACACGCACAAGTGCGCACACACAGCCTCATATATGTGCATATGTGTGTGTATATATATTTGCATATGTATATATTTAATGGAAAATTTTGAACATAAAATAGAATCCTCACGTTTCTGTCCTCCAGCTTTAACAATGAGCAATTCATGGCCAATCTTGTCTTGCCTGCTCTGATCCTGGATTATTTTGAAGCAAATTCTGGACATGATATTATTTTTTTTGAAACTGTCAGAATGTATTGTGTAAAGACAGGAACTTTTTTTTTTTTTTTTTTTTGGGACAGTCTTGCTCTGTCGCCTAGGCCGGAGTGCAGTGATGTGATCTCAGCTCACTGCAACTTCCACCTCGCAGGTTCGAGTGATTCTCCTGCTTCAGCCTCCCAAGTAACTGGGAGTACAAGCGTGCACCAACACTCCAAGCTAACTTTTTGTCTTTTAGTAGAGACGGATTTCACCTTGTTGGCCAGGCTGGTCCTGAACTCCTGGCCTCAAGTGATCCAATTGCCTCAGCCTCCCAAAGTGCTGGGATTACAGGTGTGAGCCACTCTGCCTGGCCAGGAACTCTTATTTTAAACATAGCTTCAATATCATCATAAGCCCTTCACAATTGTATCAACAATTCCTTAATACCATTTAAAGAAACATCTAATTTGGGCCAGGCGTGGTGGCTCATTCCTGTAATTTCAGCACTTTGAGAGGCTAAGGGGGGATGATTGCTTGAGGCCAGAAGGTCAAGACCAGCCTGGGCAATATAGTGAGATCCTCATCTCTACAAAGATAAAAGTTAAGCAGGTGTGGTGGCACACACCTGTAATCCTAGCTACTCAAGAGGCTGAGGTGGAAGAGTAACTTGAGCCCGGGAGGTCGAGCCTGCAGTGAGCCATGAGGGAACCACTACACTCCAGTTTGGGTGATAGACTGAGACTCTATTTCTTCAAAACAACAACAAAGAGCAAACTCAGGACAGCTAATTTGTTTGAAGGGTGGTTTGCAAAAGAAAAAAGGGTTATAGATGCTGGACATGTAAAAAGAACAGATGTCCTCCACATTTGCTAACTAGGTGTTTACATTTAGTTCAGCATGAAAATGGTGTCTTGGGAACAGAAGAGCAGATTGTCAAAGAAGTAGTGGGATCAATATATAGGTCAGTAAATGAAGCAAGTCATGGTACTCAGAGGTATCTTTAAGGAGTGGTTATTTTCTCAAGACCTTAATCCTCTGAGTTGATCCAAACCCAGAGCCACTCTCTTCCTTTGATGCCAAGAAGAATGTTCACACTAATCTTTCCTTGGTAGAACATCATATATCACAGCTCACAGCTGTTATTTTGTAAGTAGGCGCAGATCGATCTTTTGCACCAAATTCCTCTGTCCATGGTGCTGAGCCACCAGCCTTTTGGCCGGCAAGCTGATTAACTATAACTTGGTGTCGGCCAGTGGGATCTAATGTAGGGTCACCGTAAACGTGAACATTAAATATGCATTAAAGTCCTAAGAAATTATATCTATGCCTATGTTGGGTAGAAAATAAAAAATAAAAACTCCAAGATAGAGAATTTTTTTTTTTTTTTTTGAGACGGAGTCTGGCTCTGTCGCCCAGGCTGGAGTGCAGTGGCCGGATCTCAGCTCACTGCAAGCTCCGCCTCCCGGGTTTATGCCATTCTCCTGCCTCAGCCTCCGGAGTAGCTGGGACTACAGGCGCCCGCCACCAAGATAGAGAATTTTTTAGTAATGCCTGTTACTTCTCTTTTTGTTTTCATTTTTTTCATTTTTTTTTTTTTTTTTTTTTTTTTTTTGAGACAGAGTTTCACTCTGTTATCCAGGCTGGAGTGCAGTGGCACAGTCTTGGCTCACTGCAACTTCTGTCTCCCAGGTTCAAGTAATTCTACCTCAGCCTCCCAAGTAGCTGGGATTACAGGCACACGCCACCATGCCCAACTAATTTTTGTATTTTTAGTAGAGATGAGGTTTCGTCATGTTGGCCAGGCTGGTCTCGAACTCTTGACCTCAAGTGATCCGCCCACCTTGGCCTCCCAAACTGCTGGGGTTACAGGCATGAGCCACCATGCCAAGTTATTTCTCATTCCTTTTTTTAAATTTTCTTTTCCTCCCTCCCTCCCTCCCTCCCTCCCTCCCTCCCTTCCTTCCTTTTCTTACTCCATCACCCAAGCTGGGGTACAGTGGTGCAGTCTTGATTCACTGCAGTCTCCACCTCTCAGGTTCAAGAGAGTCTTGTGCCTCAGCCTCCCGAGTAGCTGGGATTATAGGTGTGTATCACCACGCTCAGATAATTTTTGTATATATATATATATTTTTAGTAAGAGACAGGGTTTCACTGTGTTGGCCAAGCTGGTCTCAAACTTCTGGCCTCAAGTGATTCACCCACCTTGGCTTCCCTAAGTGCTGGGATTACAGGTGTGAGCCACTGTGCCCAGCCTTCTCATTTCTTTTATGCCAAATCTGATCCGCTTGTTACAAATTGAAAAGTAAAAATGAGAAGATTGGATATGTGTGTACTGGTGTCTACTTCAGACATAGTATTAATATTTTCAAATAATGATTTCTTCACTAAGCTACATGCCTCTTTATAAGGCATCATGCCAGGCACTAATGGGATAGGCAGATACGTAAGACATGACCCTTTAAAGTGTTACAGTAAAGTGGAAAAAATTTGAGGCAGTGTCTTGCTCTGTCCTCAGATGATATCCTCAGGCAATTGATTCCCCTCTATTTTCAGCTCTGCTTTTTCCTGAATCACCCTTATTTTCAGTAGTTTCTCCCCATGTAGTAGCTGCTGGCCTTCTGAAAGAGAGTACACTCGCCTGGACCCCCAATAGTTTCAGCAAATGTCCTGGGGCTGACCCTTATAGGGTTGACTTGGGTCATGTGCCCATCCTGAACCAATCACTGTGACCAGGGAGAGGGAATTCCTGCTTGGTGAGGCCTGGGTCACGTGTCCACTCTGGAGCTGTGGTGTGTGGCCAGCTCCTTCTGAGCCACCTAGTCCAAGAGTTTGGAAGGGGTTTTTTTTTTTTTTTTCTAAAGAAAAATTGAGTGGATGCTACTACTAGAAGAAGGGTAAAAGATGCTATACAGGTAAAACCAAGGGATGTTCACTCTCCCTGAAGGCCCTAGTAGATGAGGTCTCATAAAACCATATATAATTCCATATTATATTGGGCAATTAGTGCTGTCAGTTCAGATGGTTTGGAAATGGTCAAAACAAACTTCATGGATGAGACTGAAATTTAGTTGAGCTTGAGGAATGGGCAGGAATTGATAAGAGGAGTTCTAGAGGTGGGCGGGACTAGAGTACATTCAACGGACCAGGGTGATCTGAGTGGGTAGTTGGTGAAGGGAGAGAGGTTGCAAATGCCAGAACTTTGATTACCTTGATTGGATAACGTTGGCCAAGACAGCTGCAAGCAAACCTTTTGACAAAATTTACTTGAGCCAACCTGTGGTCTAATCCCTATTCTTGTCTGGGATGCATGGATAGCACTTTGGGTTCTAGCTGGCCTTTGTCTCTGGAGTTCTGGGAACACCTGTTACTGACCCCATTGCCTACTTTGTGATGAGGCTTCTAGTTATTGGAAAAGTCTGATGTCCATGTATGCCCTCCTGTGACCAATCCAGCTCACCCCTTGTAGTTGATTGTGCCAAGTCATTTTAGCCTGGGACAAGGAAAATATGCTGCAGGCCTTTCCCTATTTTCAGAGTAAAACCTTAGGAGAGCTTGCTGCAATCCTGTCAAACAGAAGAAAAATCCCTCTTAATCAGATGATCAAATGCAGCTGTTTTCAATGGCAAAGTCATGGAACCAACCTAAGTGTCTGCCAGTGGTTGACAGGCAGAAAATGTGGTGGGCTGGACACGGTGGCCCACACCTGTAATCCCAACACTTTGAGAGGCTGAGTCAGAAGGATTGCTTGAGACCAAGACCAGCCTGAGCAACATAATGACAAAAATAAAAATAAAAAATTAGCCAGGTGTGGTGGCATGCACCTGTAGTCCCATCTTCTAGGGAGGCTGAGGTGGGAGGAGCACTTGAACCCAGGAGGTGGAGCTGCAGTGAGCTATGATGGTGCTGTGATGGCTGGTGGAGTGGGACCCTGTCTCAAAAAAGAAAAGCAAACAAAAAAAAGAAAAGAAAAGAAAAGAAAATGTGGCAGATCTGCAACATGAAATATTATGCAGCCATAAAAAGGATGAAATCACATCCCTTGCAGCAACATGGATGGAGCTGGAGGCAATTATCCTAAGTGAACTAAACAGAAAATTTTTATCTGTCTTGATAAGACCACTTTTCCCTGAGTTCTTGCATTTTTTCAGAGCAGGGTACCCAAAGACCATCAAACTTCTATGGCTAATATTGGTCAACTCTCACAGGATAGCTTTCATGTATTATACTAATGACTGTCTTCCCACTAGGGAAGAAGTTGAAGAGGAGGAACAATGGAAATGAAGGGATCAGGGGATAGGATCTTGCCCCAGTAGGATGGGAAAAAGGGGCTGTGTGATTAGGTAGAGCAATGGGTTCTATACTTCAAGACCAGAATCTCAGGCTGGGATTCTATCAGTATTTCCTATAAGAAATGCCATAGAGGCCAGCTCAGTGGCTCACACTTGTAATCCCAGCACTTTGGGAGGCCGAGGTGGGTGGATCACCTAAGGTCAGGAGTTCGAAACCAGCCTGGCCAACATGATGAAACCCTGTCTCTATGAAAAATACAAAAATTAGCTGGGTGTGGTGGCACTTGTCTGTAATCCCAGCTACTCGGGAGGCTGAGGCAGGAGAATCACTTGAACCCAGGAGGTGGATGTTGCAGTGAGCTGAAATCGTACCATTGTACTCCAGCCTAGGCAATAGCAAGATTCCATCTCAATAAATAAATAAATAAATAGCCATAGAGGCTTGGGGAGGCTTAGAAACAGAAAATGGCAAATAATGACCTTGGCCAGATGTGCCTGTATTTGGGTCTGTGAACCACCCATTTTCCACTATTGGCCCAAGACTGAAACAGGCATGTGTAAAAGGGGCTGACCAGTTACTTCCGAGTTGAGTAAACGTCTCCCTCTTGTCACTCAGCACGTAAGTTTGTATGGGAGGTTGAGTATCTGTTGTGAAATCCATATCCTGATGTTGGAATCCCCATTTTTTTTTTCTCTTACGAACACCATCAGATGGTGCCAGGCTGTCCCTACAACCATCTGGTTTGGTTTAGGGGTCAGAGGTCTGGCAGTGTCTTCATGTATGTGGCTGATTCTGTGCATGTCTTGGGAGTTTGGGTAGGTGTAAGCAAGCAGGCAATTAACTCTACCCAAATCAGGAGGTCTGAGAATGGGTTAGTGGACAGAGCAGTAGCGTTGCCATCTTGGACAAACCCCACCATTTTAAGTTCCCCTTGATTAAAAACAAAATAAAACAAACAAACAAACAAAACTGCCTAAATCCAGCCTCAAAACATCAGCCTAATGGCTAATGTCAGCATAACCAGAAACATTTCAACCCTAAGATAAACCCTGCTCCAACCAGAAACATGCCAACCCCGAGATAGCTTCACCTCCAACCAGAGACCTTCCAACCCCATAATAAACTTTCCCTCACATAGAAACATTGTGACCCTACGATAAGCTCCCCACTTTGTATATCCTTAAACATCCTTAGTCTGTAAGAGTACTCCTGACCGAAATTGGCCAGAAGCCCCTCTCAGGTTTATTCTCCAAAACAAAAAAAACCTGACTTTGACTGTTAAGCTGCTTTTCATGTTCCTTTAACTCTTACACTAGTGGGTCATTTCCCAAGTGAGATGCTATCTACACTAGTTTACAGTGGTTGCTGAGAAGATAAAATATATGCCTGGACCTGTTGGCAAGTCTACTAGGTTGCTGTAAGGAGAGTCTTCAAAGAATGAGGCAAGATAAAAAAACAGAGAGGGTGCCACAGAGTTTGAAGTCATTATTTGAGCTCCTAGATGCAACTGCACCTGAAACTAGACCCCTGTCTCTAGGTTTTTGAGCCAATATATTCCCTTGTTTTGCTTAAGTCACTTTGAATTCAATTACTGTCACTTGCAACTCACACAATTCTGACTGATATACAAAATAAACACATGGTATCTTCTGTGACTCAAAAATCCATTTTTACAGATGAGGAGATGGAGGTTTAAAGGTGCAGGTAACTTGCAGTGAAAAGCTAAGGTCTGGCACAAAGTCGATCTTGAATCTGAAGAAGAAATGGTTCAAAGTCTTCAAAGTCTCCTTTACAGATGCTACCTTCCTGCTGCTTGGTTCCAGAATTTAGTCAGGGAATTGTTGGGCTGACTTGAGTTGTTGTGTATACAGTCTGTGAACTTGCAGTTTATGGTATTTTGTAATTTTGTTTTCCCTGCCGTTTTGCTAATGCAGCTTTGTGAGCAAACATTGCCCGTGATTTAAATCCACCACGGTAATGAAACGCACACACAAACATGCACACACATTTCCTCGGAACAGTCCACAGCTCTCTGATTAATCACATGTGTAAAGTACAGTGTTTACAGGAAATCAGCAGGTGGCAATTAGCATCTTGGAAATTATCTGGGAAACACAACTGGAGCTGCCACTTCAGGATGGAAATGTGGCAACAACCGGCAAAGTGACAAACCCCCTTGGAGTTGGAAATGAATGGGGCTGAAAGCAGCGCTGCCAGGCACACGACAGCTGGTGGGGGCAGCCCAGTGTGGACTGTAGACTGCCTGCTAGCTTCTTCCTTCTCCTCCCAACATGCAAGAAGCAATCCTTGAGTAGAGACATGAAATAGATGTCTGACAGGCAGACCATCTTAACGTTACCTTTAAAAATTACTCAGACCTGCCTGGGCACGGTGGTTTACTTCTGTAATCCCAGAACTTTGGGAGGCTGAGGCACAGTCAGGAGTTCGAGACCAGCCTGGGCAACATAGTGAGACCCTGTCAGTGCTCCCCTTCCCCCGAAAAAATTACCCAGGTGTGGTGGGGCATGTATGTAGTCCTAGCTACACAAGAGGCTGACATGGGAAGATTGCTTGAGCCCAGGAGTTTGAGGCTACAGCGAGCTATGATTGTACCACTGCACTCCAGCCTAGGTGGCAGAGTGAGACCCTGTCTCAAAAAAAAAGAAAAAAAAAAAAAAAAAGGAAATGTTTTCAACAATGACCAAATGGAATAAAATAATGTTTATTAAGTATGTATCACAGTGTCTGCCACATAATTCTCAATAAATAGTAGGTATTTTCAATTTTTTAGATCAAGGCACAGGCAGACACTGGCATTACTTTCAGTTGGAAAATAGCTGCTTTCTTGAGCCCTCTGAATGGCTCCCCACTGCTGCCCTCCCTTGGAATCTTCACTCTTCAGGATCCAGTGATCAAAACGTTAACGTCTCAATCCTGCTCCAGCGATAAGTCCAGCATCCATTCTGATTGGTCAGTTTCAGTGCTGCATTCTGATTGGTCAGTTTCTGAGCTGTCTGGACTCTCACTGCTCAGGAGTTTCAGTGACCACAAGAGAAAGCAGCAACATGAGGATGGAAGTACTGAAAGGAGTGAGGAGAGGAAACAGTGCCAGTCGGTTTTATACTTGAGATGTTCATCAGTAATTGAAAACAAATTCAATACTAGGTGATAGGGTTTGGCTCTGTGTCCCCACCTAAATCTCGTCTCAAATTGTAATCCCCACGTGTTGGGGGAGGGACTTGATGGGAGGTAATTGGATCATGGGGGCAGCTTTGCGAAAGCTGTTCTGTTTTTTTTGAGACGGAGTTTCACTCTTGTCGCCCGGGCTGGAGTGCAGTGGCACGATCTCGGCTCATTGCAACCTCCACCTCCTGGGTTCAAGCAATTGTTCTGCCTCAGCCTCCCGAGTAGCTGGGATTACAGGCGCCCACCACCAAGCCTGTCTAATTTTTTTTGTATTTTTAGTAGAGACGGGGTTTCACCATGTTGGCCAGGCTGGTCTCGAACTCCTGACCTTAGATGATCCACCTGCCTTAGCCTCCCAGTGTTGGGAGTACAGGCGTGAGCCACCACGCCCAGCCCCAAAGCTGTTCTTGTGATAGTGAGTTCTCATGAGATCTGCTGGTTTAAAAGTGTAGGCTGGGTGCAGTGGCTCATGCTTGTAATCCCAGCACTTTGGGGGGCTGAAGCAGGCAGATCACCTGAGATCAGGAGTTTGAGCCCAGCCTGGTCAACATGGCAAAACCCTGTGTCTACTGAAAATACAAAAATTAACTGGGTGTGGTGGTGCACACCTATAATCCCAGCTACTTGGGAGGCTGAGGCAGAAGAATCACTTGAACCTGGGAGGCAGAGATTACAGTGAGCCAAGATCACACCATTGCATTCCAACCTGGGTGACACAACAAGACCCTGTCTAAAAAAAAAAAAAAAAAAAAAAAAAAAAAAAAAAATTGTGGCACTTCCCTCCTAGCTCTTCTGTATATCATCTTCTGTATGTGAAGTGGCAGTAAAGCCCTGAATTCCAGTCTAACATTCACATTGATTCTCAGCCCTGGTTGCACATCAGTGTCACCTCTGAGAGCACTTACAAAGTACAGATGCTTGGACACCATCCACAGAGATTCTAACCTAGTAGACTTGGGATGAAGCCCAATCATCAGAATTTTTTAAAAAATAAAATCTCCCAAGATGATTTTAGCATACCACTGAGAGCCACTAACTTAAATTTACTAAGCTTCATGTTCCCATGTAATCAGTACCAACACCCATCTCCTAGGGTTACATGACAGAATGTACATGAGCCTTTTTATCACAGTGTGGGACCTAACCCTGTAAATGTTCCATTAATAATTAATATTCATTACCTTTTTTTTTTTTTTTTGAGATGGAGTCTCGCTCTGTCACCCAGACTGGAGTGCAGTGGCACGATCTCAGCTCACTACAACCTCTACTTCCTGGGTTCAAGTGATTCTCCTGCCTCAGCCTCCTGAGTAGCTGGGATTATAGGCACCTGCCAGGACACTCAACTAGTTTTTGTATTTTTAGTAGAGGTGGGTTTCACCATGTTGGCCAGGCTGGTCTTGAACTCCTGACCTCAGGTGATCCACCAGCCTCGGCCTCCCAAAGTGTTGGGATTACAGGCGTGGGCCACCATGCCCAGCCTTTAAATTTTGTATTGAAAAACATTTTTTGCCCATGACACAGCCCTCAGGAAACCCTGAGAACATGGGTTCATTTTTATGTATGAAGTGAAGTAGAGGTAGAAGTTCTTCTATATTTTTTCTATATGGATATCGAATCCAGCATCATTTTGTTAAAAAATTCTCTTTCTCCATTGCATTGACTTGGTACCTTTGTGAAAAATAAGTGGATTCAATATGTGTGGGTCTATTCCTGTACTCTATTCTGTTCCATTGATCGGTTTGTCTATCCTTATATTGAGTCCTTGTCTTTTAATTGGAGATTATTGATGCAGTTTGTTGACTCCTTCTGTATATCCTAATTTCTCTAATCAGGCCAAATCTTTCTCAGTAACAGCAAGGGATAAAGAAAGCAAACAAGGCAGTAAGCTGTCTGAGTGCTAGTAAGCCAATTCACAAACCGTCCGAGGAATGAGCCCTGCTTTGACTTGTGCAGGTGTTTCTTTCCACTGATCAATGGTTATCAGGCCAAAAAGTAAGGCAACATGATTAAATAATCAACATTTTCTACCTAAGTTATGACCATGCCAATGAAAGGTAAAGTAGGGCTGCAGTAGCCAAGAATGCCCTGAGCTCCCAGCAGCAGCCCAATCCCTTGAATTTACACCCTAAGCCCACATGCACTCTTAAACTCAGTCCACTGTTCAAAAGCCTTCTGAACAACTTCCCAGAGCTTCCGCCGAGGTGGAACTGGCTGGCGCATATGCTGTTCTGCCTGTAATTACTGTTTGCTCTGTTCACTTCATTTGTATGACTTTTCTAATATCATAATGATCATATCATTATCAAGAAGAGGAGACCCTTTGTAGTCATTTGCTATAACAAAGTACTACAAATTGGATGGCTTAAACAATAGAAATGTATTTTTTCACAATTCTGGAGGCTAGAAGCCTGAGATCGAGGTATTGGCAGGGCTGATTCTGAGGTCTATGTCCTTGACTTGTAGATGGCCATCTCCTCCCTGGGTCTTTACTTGGGCTTCTCCTTGGACATGTCTGTGGTAAGAGTGATGAAAACTCATGGCTTTTTATCTTGGATTTGTTGCTTAAAATTTGTGTGATGTTGAGCAAATCTACCCTCTTTGCACTTCAGTTGTACCGAAGTGGGTTGGAAGGTTCTTATTTATTCATTTTTTGTTGTTGAGATAGAGTCTCACTCTGTTGTCCAGATGGGAATGCAGTGGTGTGATCTTGGCTCATTGCAACCTCCACCTTCCAAATTCAAGCCATTCTCCTGCCTCAGCCTCCCGAGTAGCTGGGATTACAGGTGTGTGCCACCATGCCTGGCTAATTTTTGCATTTTTAGTATCCACCTGCCTTGGCCTCCCAAAGTATTGGGATTACAGGTGTGAGCCATCGTGCCCGGACATATTTTATTTTTTTAAGAGGCAGGGTCTTGCTCTGTCACCCGGGCCAGAATGCAGTGATGCAATCATAGCTCACTGCAGACTCGATGCTTAAGCAATCCTCCAGCCTCATCCTCCTGAGTAGCTGGGACTACAGGTGTGCATTACCATGCCCAGCTAATTAAATTTTTTTGTTGTTGTTGAGATGGGGGACTCCCCGTATTTCCCAGGCTGGTCTCGAGCTCCTGGCCTCAAGCGATCCTGCCACCTTGGCCTCCTAAAGTGTTGGGGTTACAGGCGTGAGCCACTGCACCCAGCTGAGTTGGAACGTTCTGACTGTCATCCTGGTTTTACCATGCACTGGCTAATGAGACTAAATGCAAATTCTACAAGTTTCCAAAGTTTCAGTTCTCTCATCTGCAAAAAGGGCTAACACTACCCACATAGCTCACCTCACAGGCATTTGCAGAACATCAAGTGAACAAGTGGGTGAATATTTTAGATCTTTAAACAGTTTTGCCTTTTCCAGGAGGTCATATAGTTGGAATCATACAGTATGCAGGCTTTTCAGATTTTCAGGCAAAACTATGGAGACAATAAAAAGGTTAGTGATTGCCAAGGTTTAGGGGTGGGTGGATAGGGATGAATAGGCGGAACACAGAAGTTTAGGGCTGTGAAAATACTCTGTGTGATACTGTAATGGTGGATACATGACATTATACCTTTGTCCAGACCCACAGACTATGCAACGTCAAGTGTGAACCCTAATGTAAATTAGGGACTTTGGTGATAATGACGCATCAGTGTAGGTGCCTCAGTTGCAACAATTGTACCGCTCTGGTGGAGGATGTTGATCATGGGGGAGGCTATGCATGGGTAGGGGAAGGGGGTGTATGGGAAATCTCTCTGCCTTCCTCATAGTGTTGCTATGACCCTAAAACTGCTTTTAAAAAAAATCTTTAAAAAATAAGGCCAGGTGTGGTGGCTCACGCCTGTTATCCCAGCATCTCAGGAGGCCGAGGCAGGTGGATCATGAGGTCAGGCATTTGAGACCAGCCTGGCCAACATAGTGAAACCCCATCTCTACTAAAAATACAAAAAGTTAGCTGGGCATGGTGGTGGGTGCCTGTAATCCCAGGTATTCAGGAGGCTGAGGCAGGAGAATCCCTTGATCCTGGTAGGTGGAGGTTGCAGTGAACCGAGATCACACCACTGCATTCCAGCCCAGGCGACAGAGTGAGACTCTGTCTCAAAAAAAAAAAAGTGTGTGTGTGTGTGTGTGTGTATGTATATATATATATATATATATATATGTATCTGTGTGTGTGTGTGTATATATATATATATATATATAGAGGGAGAGAGAGAGAGAGGCCAGGGCTGGTTGCTTATGACTGTAATCTCAGCACTTTGGGAGGCTGAGGCAGGAGGATCCCTTGAGCCCAGGAGTTCAAGACCAGCCTGGGCAATATAGTGAGACCCTGTCTACAAAAAATAAAAAAATTAGCCAGGCAGGGTGGTGTGCACCTGTAGTCCCAGCCGCCTGGAAGTTTAAAGCAGGAGGATCACTTGAGCCTGGGAGTTTGAGGCTTCTGTGAGGTATGATCACGCCACTGCACTCCAGCCTGAGCGAGACAGCAAGACCCATCAGAAAGACAAGACAGGACAAGACAGGACAGGACAGGACAGGACAGGACAGGACTGGACCAAGACAAGACAGAGAAAGAAAGAGAGAGAGAAAAGAAAAAGAGATAGTGTAATATTTGGATAGAAATGAATGATGAAGATTTGGGAGATATCCTTTCCTCTTATATTGTTTTTTAAGAGCTTCTGGAGATAGTTAAACTTATTGGCAAGGAAGACGGGGTGTCCTGATAACTGGTTATCTGTTTTCCACCAGGACAGCGTTTGCTTCTTCAGGTGATAACGGTGGCTGTTAATCCAAAAGTGAACAGCAGAGGGCAGCTTGTGCCCAAAAATGACATCTCTCTCTTGCTGTCTCCGGCAAGCTCTATGAATATGGGGCCAAGGATTATAATAAAATTCATGTAGAGTGCACTAATACTGCAATCCGTGGGTGCAGCTCAGGATTGCTATTTGTTTTTTTTTTTCTCTCTCTCTCTCTCACACACACACACACACACACACACACACACACACACGTATGTATTTTTGAGACAGAGTCTCCTTCTGACACCCAGGCTGGAGTGCAATGATGTGATCTCAGCTTACCGCAACCTTCGCCTCCCGGGTTGAAGCGATTCTCCTGCCTCAGCCTCCTGAGTAGCTGGGATTACAGGCACGCACCACCACGCCTGGCTAATTTTTGTACTTTTAGTAAAGACGGGGGCTTCACCATGTTGCCCAGGCTGGTTTCGAACTCCTGACCTCAGGAGATCCACCCACCTTGGCCTCCCAAAGTGCTGATATCATAGGCATGAGCCACTGCGCCCAGCCTGTTTTTGATCTATGCATGTTTTTTTAAAATTATAAACCACACACGTGGTTAAAATATTAGATCTATACAAGAATTTACAAAAGATTCCTTAGAGTCACCACATGACCCGATGCAATCAGGCCCCCCTTTTACTTCTCTGTCTTTGAATCCTATACACTTCTTGGCCCCAGCCCATCCTCAGAAACTGTTCTTGCTATTCCCTCGCCCTGGAAGACTCCTCCCCAGATATCAGTGAGGCTCATTCCCTCACCTGCTTCAGATCTTCACTCGGTCAGCTCCTTATAGAGGTTTTATCTGGCCTTCTCATTTACTATTACAACCCCTCTCAACACTCTCCACCCTCATTTGAAAGGTTCCTGGATCATAGTGTTATACATAGTGTTACTCTTTTTCTCCAGAGCAACTCATCACTCTTGTTCAATCTGTTACACTTAGTAATTAAAAAAATAAAAAAATTCTATGGTTGGGCGTGGTGGCTCACGCCTGTCATTCCAGCACTTTGGGAGGTTGAAGTGGGAGGACTGTTTGAGCCCAGGAGTTGGAGACCAGCCTGGGAAACACAGCAAGACCTCATCTTTACCACAAACAAATAAAAAATCAGCTGGCACAGTGGAGTGGGCTTGCAGTCCCAGCTACTTAGGAGGCTGAGTGGGGAAAATTGCCTGAGCCTGGGAGGTTGAGGCTGCAGTGAGCTATGATTGTGCCATTGCACTCCAGCCTGGGTGACAATGCAAGACCCTGTCTCAAAAAAAAAAAAGAACAAAACAATATTCTGTCTCTTACCTCTAGAATGTAAGCTTCGTGAGGGCAGAAACATTTTTTCATTTTTTACATTTTATTTCATCAGTGCCTAGACAATCCTAGAATATAATAATAGGCTTAATAAATATTTGTCAAATGAAACTACATCACAACTCTGCTTATGAAAGACACTGACCTTAATGAGGATGTGATATAATGAATTGGCATCTTTTACTAGCTCATGCATAATTCTGGGATTTGGCAACTAGGGGTGGGCTTAGGTGGTTGGCTTTTCTGTTCTAGACCAGGCTTGGCTGATCTTAACTGGGCTTGCTCATGCTTCTAAGGTCAGCTGAGGCACCTCAGTTTTCCTCCACGTGGCCTCTCATTCTATAGCAGGCTGGCTTGGGCTCATTCATATGGTGGCCTCAGGCTTCCAAGCACAGCAAAGTAGGCAATTCCAATGTTCAAGCCTCTGTTGCATTACATTTCCCGTTCTCTCCTTGGCCTAAGCAAGGCCCATGACTAACCCAGATTCGTGGAGGTAGGAGCTGCTAAGTAACATTGTAAAGGGGAGTGCCTACAAAGATGAGAAGAATTAGGGGGTATTTTTGCAATCCACCATGATAAGTATGATTCAGTTGCTGTAGAAAATAGAATAAAATCCCACCAAGAGCATATTCAGTGCCTGCTTCTTTGCCTTATTATGCACGGTGTATTATTACATTAAAAAAATTTCACTAATCAGATAGATGAAAAGTAGTGTCTTATTTGCTCAGAGAACTTAAAAGACATCAGCGTAGCTGGTAAGAAGCAGAGCTTGACCTCAAAATGCAGGTTCTTGCTTATACACTGTTGTTGGGAATGTAAACTAGTTTAGCCACTGTAGAAAGTAGTTTGGAGATTTCTCAATGAACTTAAAACAGAACTACCATTTGACCTAGCAATCCCATAACTGGGTATATACCCAAAAGAAAACACATCATTCTATCAGAAAGGCACATGGACTCACATGTTGATTGCAGCACTATCCACAATAGCAAAGACATGGAATCAGCCTAGGTGCCCATCAGTGGTGGAATGGATAAAGAAATTGTGGTGTATATACACCATGGAATACTACACAGCCATAAATAAAGAACCCAATCATTTCATTTGCAGCAACATGGATACTACTGGAGGCCATTATCCTAAGCGAATTAGTGCAAGAATAGATAACCAAAGACTACATGTTCTCACTTATAAGTGGAAGCTAAATGTTGGGTACTCATGGACATAAAGATGGGAACAACAGACACTGCAGGCTACTAGAGTGGGGAGGAAGAGATGGGGGGGAAGCGTTAAAAAACTATTGAGTACTATGCTCACTACCTGGGTGATGGGATCGAGCATACCACAACCCTCAGCATCATGAAATGTACTAACACAACAAGGCTGCAAATGTACCCCCTGAAACTAAAATAAAAGGTGAAATTATTTAAAAAATATTGCAGATTCTCACTTGGCTTGCCATGCTTTCTCACTGTAGTCAGGGCATCAAGACCTGTCCATGACTCCAGGCTGGGTCCTGTGACTTGCTTTGGCCAATGTGGTATTCGCAGATGTGATGCAAACAGAGCCTTGAAATAGGCTTGCATGCTGGCACTTGCTGTCTCTTGTCCCTCTGCCATCACCGTGAGAACATGCCCAGACTTGTGTGCTGGAGCATGAGAGACACTTGCAGGAGAGCTGAAGCATCCCAGCCACCCCGCAGAGGCCCGTCCAGGTGCCTGGATAGCCAGCTGACACCTGGACATGAGAGCAAGCCAGTCAGGATCAGCAGAGCCATGTGGCTGACCATCAGCTGCCCCAAGATGTGTGCATTGATAGCTTTCATTTCACTGGTCTCCCCAGAGGACCTGTGAGTTTAGAGCAGAGAACTATGGCATCCCACAACTCTAGATGGTGGAAGAGCCTAATTCAATCCCAGCATCCTCAGGCCCTGGGGACTCCTTGTTGTTGTGCTTGGACCTATGAATTTGGATACTCTCCTGGGACATCCTTTGTAAAACTGTTTATCCCTTCCTGATCTCTTGTAGTTTCCTTAGCTGGAGTGTTCTGATGGTGCAGAGGCTGTTGGGCTGGGTTAGAAAAATCTTCATAATTGTCAACACGCTGGCCAGAGTCAGACCCCAACATCTGATGGAAAGGGTCATGAATGGCAGAAAAAGAAGCTGGCTGCATTTGCCCAGAGCCTGCCTGAGATGATGGATGAGCGGCCCGGCAGGCCGGGAAGGATGGGATGTTTCTATTTCTTAAGGCAGAGCATTTTCTTCTAGGGCACAGGATGAGTGGAAACAGGGTCAGAACAAATCACTTCACATTTTCTCTCTCTCGTTTTTTTTTTTTTTTTTCCTTCTGATGAGAAATAACTCCTACTCCCAAGGCATGATAGACCAGTGAAACTGCATAAAGCTACATTTATGCTCTGAACATTTTTTTCTGTGAATTTTAATCTTAGGGGTCTGTAACCTCTCTGAGAATCTGATGAAAGACATGGACCCATTCCCCAGAAAAATATTCATAAATACAATTTTTTACTTAAAATGTTAGGGGATTTACAGTTCCTCTGAAACCCACTCATGGAACCTAGATTAGGAGATTCTAAGAGAAGAAAGGAGGAAGGGAGGGAGCGGGAGACAGTGGTGAAGAGGGAGTTGGAAAAAAATGAGGAGAGTTTTGAAACAAACATGTCGAGAAGTTTGAACCACAGATCCTCTGGCCCTAAATATATCCCCTCTTCACTCTGTGCTAGTTCAAGGACCTATACTTTTCCTACAAATCACTTCTCTTAGTCAATGATATCATATTCCATGCATTGTTCTGCAAACCTGCGTTTTCCCATCAAGTCTGCCTATTTCAGATCTATTCATGTATGGTATATTTTGATCTAGTCTATTCACTTGAACTGCTAGACAGTATGTAGTATGAATTTACCTCTTTTTATGTATCCATTCTCTAATATTGGACATTTAAATAGTTTCCTGTTACTGATGGAAATATCCTTGTATATTTCTCCTTGCACATAAGTGAGAGAAGTTTCTCTGTGGACTCTACTTAGAGTGGAATTGCTGGGTTGTAGGGAGTGAGCATTTCTTTTTTTGAGACAGAGTCTTGCTCTGTGGCTTAGGCCGGAGTGCAGTGGCGTGATCTTGGCTCACTGCCACCTCCACTTCTTGGGTTCAAACGATTCAGGAGTGAGCATTTCTTAAACATTTTTAGATACAATTACCTTGCTCTCTGTGGTCATTGCACAAATCTACAATAGTGTCTTGGGGTTGTGTTACCCACATCCTTTCCAAGGCTTGTTATTTTCTGACTTTTATACATTTAAAAAATGAATCTGGTGGGCTTAAAATGATGTGTGTATATTTTTAAAATGTGTGTTTAAAATGTTTAAATGTTTAAAATGTTTAAAATGTGTGTTTGCGTTTATTCGCTTTTTATTTTTGGTGTTTGTGTGCCTCTTCTGCAAATTACCTATGTCCTTTGCCCATTTCCCTTCCCCTGCTAGCATATTGAAGGTGAAGTCTTTCTAGGTCTTGGTTTTGGTTTTTAAAATTTGGCCATAGCCCTACCCCCTCAAAACTTGGTAAAAAAAAAAAAAAAAAAAAAAGTGACATGCATGGGAGATGAAGAAGTCAGAACTTGAGTTTAGGGTATTCCAGTTTCAGTCCTGGCTCTGATGCTAACTGGCTGTGTGAATTTGGGCAAGTTATTTAGCCTCTGTAAGCCTCAGCTTCCTGACCTGGAAAATGGGGATAACCATCTCTACTTCTCAAAGTCAATGACAGGCTTAGATACACTGGTGCCTATGAGTGGTCAGTAAATAATAGTTGAGTTGAAGAACCCAGATAAAGTTCTCATCATGTCCAGACGCCTTCACATATAGCTCTGAAGAGGCCTAAAGCACAGCCTACATGAAGGAATTCAGTTATCACAGTGGGACACAGCCCTCCCATAGGACAGTTCTGCTCTCTGCTGGGTGGCCCTAGAACTGACACACAGTTCTGGAGACCTGTGGGTCTCTGTTCTAGGGAAGCTCCCTCCCCACTTTCTCTGCTACTTCCAGAGAGGTCTCAGGGGACATCATTAACCTCACATCAGAACAGTAGTGGCTCTGGAACGCCAAACCAGCATCTATAACCTCCCTTAATGCCCACCAAGTAAACCAAACCATTTGGAATTAGTAATAAGAACAAAAGAAACAACAATAGCTCATCATTCTTGAATGCTACCTGAATAGATATAAAGCACTTAGAACATTGCCTAACACATAGGAAGCACTATGTATTAGCTATCATCATTATTATTATTACATAGTGATGATGATGATATACTAGGCATTGAGTTAAGCATAATGAACATTAATTTGTTTAAGCCTCATAACTGTAAAGAGTTTTGGTTAATTCTCATAAGTGTAAGTGCTGGGAATGGACCCCCCTCCCAGCGCTTTTCTAAGTTCTTTCTCTAAGCACACAGATGTTGTACTGGGGAGAAGGATTTTTTTCCTTAAGATGATAGTAATACTTCATGTAGTATTTGTTCATCAATTAACAGCTTACAAAATGCTTCCATATGCATGCATTCTTTCAGTGCTCACAAAATCCTTGTGCAGGAGTATCTTATCTCCCTTTTAAAACAGCCCTCTCTCAGCTTCCAGGAGCTACATATCCTGGTTTCCTTCCTCCATCATTGTCCACTTCTTTCCAATCTTTTGCTTGATCCTCCTCTTTTCCCCAATCTCCACATGTGAGCGTTTCTTAGAAGATCTGATGCCTGGGTTCCACGTGCAGAAATTCTAGTTTATTAATGGTTGATTTGCTTAGACAGCAGCACTTTTTTGGTGGGTGCAAATTATTATTATTATTATTATTTTTCACAGAGCAGTATGAACATTTATTTGTACAAATTTATGGGCCAACACTCTCACTGCTCCTACTCAATATAGTGTCAGAGGTGTTTGAACCAGAGTAACTCCATCTTAAATAGGAGCTGGGTAGAATGAGGCTGAGAGACCAACTGGGCTGCATTCCCAGACAGTTAAGGCATTTAAGTCACAGGATGAGATATGAGGTTGGCACAAAATAACAGATCATAAAGACCTTGCTGATAAAACAGGTTGCAGCAAAGAAGTCAGCTAAAACCCACCAAAACCAAGATGCCCACGAGGGTGACCTCTGATTGTCCTCACTGCTACACTCCCAACAGCACCATGGCAGTTTACAAATTCTATGGCAATGTGAGGAAGTTACCCTATATGGTCTAAAAAGGGAGGCATGAATAATCTACCCCTTGTTTAGCATCAAGAAATAACCATAAAAATGGGCAACCAGCAGCCCCCAGGGCTGCTCTGTCTATGGAGTAGCCATTCTTTTCTTTTTTCACTTTCCTG
The DNA here is from genome assembly GCF_047675955.1 of Chlorocebus sabaeus. Classification (NCBI taxonomy): domain Eukaryota; kingdom Metazoa; phylum Chordata; class Mammalia; order Primates; family Cercopithecidae; genus Chlorocebus; species Chlorocebus sabaeus. The sequence continues at coordinate 23,207,935 of NC_132908.1, forward strand.
ATAAATTTGCTTTCACTTTATGCAGTTGCCCTGAGTTTTTTCTTTCGCAAGATCCAAAAACCCTCTCTTGGGATATGGATTGGGACCACTTTCCAGTAACAACAGTACTGGAAATCCCAACCAGAGCAATCAGGCAAGAGAAAGAAAAAGTAATCCAAACAGGGAAAGAATATGTCAAATGATGTCTCTTCCCTGATGATATAATTCTGTATCTAGAAAATCCTAAAGTCTCTACCAAAAGGCTCCTAGGATGGATAAACGACCTCAGTAAAGTTTCAGGATACAAAAATCAATGTGCAAACATCAGTCGCATTTCTACACATCAATAATGATCAAGCTGAGATCCAAATCAAGAATGCAACCGCATTTATAATGACCACACAAAAAATAACCTATCTGTCTGGGAATACCTCTAACCAAGGAGGAGAAAGATCTCTACAAGGAGAACTACAAAATATTGCTGAAAGAAACCATAAATGACACACAAATGGAAAAACATTCCATGCTCATGGATTGGAAGAATCAATATTGTTAAAATGGCCATACTGCCCAAAACAGTCTATGGATTCAATGTTATTTCTATCAAACTATCAAAGCCATTCTTCATAGAATTAGAAGAAACTATTCTATAGCTCACATGGAGCCAAAAAAAAAAAAAAAAAAAAAAAAAAAGCCCCAATAGCCAAAGCAATCCTTAGCAAAAAGAACAAAGCTGAAGGTATCATAGTCCTGGACTGAAACTATACTCTAAGGCTACAGTTACAAAAACAGCATGGAAGTGGTATGAAAATAGAAACGTAGACCAATAGGACAGAATAGAGAACCCAGAAATAAAGCCACACATTTACAACCAACTGACCTTTGATAAAGCTGACAAAAATAAACAATCGAGAAAGGACACTCTATTCAGTAAATGGTGTTGGGATAACTGGCTAGCCATATGCAAAAGAATAAAACTGGACCTTTATCACCACAAAATTAACTCAAGATGGGTTAAAGACTTACATGTAATACCTGAGACTAAAAATTCTAGAAGAAAATCTAGGAAACACCATTTTGGACATTGGTCTTGGGAAATAATTTATGGCTAAGTCCTCAAAAGCGATTTGCAACAAAAACAAAAATTGACAAATGGGATCTAATTAAATGAAAGAGCTTCTGCACAGGAAAAGAAACTGTCAACAGAGTAAAAAGACAACCTGGAGAACAGGAGAAAATATTAACAAACTATGCATCCAAAAGAAGTGTAATATGGAACTTAAACAGTTCAACCAGCAAAAAAACAAATGACCCCATTAAAAAGTGGGCAAAAGAGATGAACAGACACTTCTTAAAGAGGCAGGCAGATCACCTGAGGTCAGGAGTTCAAGACCAGCCTGGCCAACATCGTGAAACCCCCATCTCCACTAAAAATACAAAAATTAGCCAGACGTGTTGGCACGTGCCGGTAATCCCAGCTACTTGGGAGGCTGAGGCAGGAGAATCGTTTGAACCCAGGGGGCAGAGGTTGCAGTGAGCCAAGATTACGCCATTGCACTCCAGCCTGGGCAACAAGAGCGAAACCCTATCTAAAACAAAACAAAACAGACATACAAGCAGTCAACAAACATAAAAAAATGCTCAACATTTCTAATCATCAGAGAAATACAAATCAAAACCACAGTGAGAAACCAATTAACAGCTCACACCAGTCGGAATGGCTTTTGTTAAAAGTGAAAGGATAATAGATGTTGGTGAGGCTGTGGAGAAAAAAGAATGTTAATTAATGTAAGTTAGTTAATGTAAGTAAGTAAGTTAGTTCAGCCACCATGGAAAGCAGTTTGGAGATTTCTCAAAGAACTTAAGACAGAACTACCATTCGACCCAGCAATCTCATTACTGGGTATATACCCAAAGGAAAATAAATTGTTCTATCAAAAACACACATACACTTGTGGGTTCATCACAGCACTATTCACAAGAGCAAAGTCATAGAATCAATGTAGGTGCCCATCAGTGGTGAACTGAATGAAGAATATGTATGTACCATGGAGTACTGTGCAGCCATACAAACAAACAAAATCACGTCCTTTGCAGCAATGTGGATACAGCTGGAGGCCATTATCCTAAGTGAATTAACGCAAGAACAGAAGACCAAAGACTGCATGTTCTCACTCACAAGTGGGAGCTAAATAAATGTGTTCATAGATGTAAAGATGGCAACAATAGACACTGGGGACTACTTGGGGGGTGGAAAGAAGGGGTCAAGGGTAGAAAAACTAACTGGTAGGTACTGTGCTCACTACTTGGGTAATGGGATCTATCACACCCCAAGCCTCAGCATCATGCAATATACCCACGTAGAAGAGCTGTACATGTACCCCCCAAATCTAAAATTGAAGGTGAAATTTAAAAAATTTAAAAATAAATTTTTGGGCACATGTGCCATTTTGTTACATGCGTAGGTTGCATAGTGGTCCAGTCAGGGCTTTTAGGGTCGTTATAACCCAATGAACATTGTTCTCGTTAAGCAATTTCTCATCATCCACCCCCCACCTTAGCTTTCACCCTTCCGAGGTGTGTAATTTCACTTTCCACATCCGTGTGTACATTTTTTTTTTTTTTTTAGCACCTGCTTAGAGTGAGAATGTGCAACATTTGACTTTCTGTGCCTGGGTTGTTTCACTGAAGATGATAACCTCCAATTTCGTCCATGTGGGGCAACAGTACTTTTTAAAAAGCTCTGTAGGTAATTTATTGAGTGGCCAGGATCAAGAATCATTGATTTATGGTTGCATGTGGTGGCTCACACCTGCATTTTGGGAGGCTGAGGTGGGACGATCACTTGAGGCCAGGAGTTCAAGTCCAGCCTGGTCAACATAGCAAGACCCCATATCTATAAAAAATAAAGGATAAATTAGCCAGGCGTGGTGGTGTATGACTGTAGTCCCAGCTACTCAGGAGGCTGAGGTAGGAGGATCATTTGAGCTTATGAGTTCGAGGCTACAGTGAGCTATGATTGTGCCACTGCACTCCAGCCTGGGCAACAGAGTGAGATCCTTTCTCTAAAAAGAGAAAAGAAAAGAAAAGAAAGAAAAGAACCACTGATCTTTATGTTGGTAACCTTCCCTTTTCAATCTCTGTAGCAGACCTCTCCTTTGGGCTCCAGGGAGTTTACTTGGCATTCTTATTTGGTTGTCTCTCAAGAATCTCAAAGATTATGTCTGTCATGGAGAGTTTGACTTCCCAACTCCTCTCCTCTGCTAACCCGTTTGTCCCATGATTTTCATCATCTTAGAAAACAGCATTCATTATTCCAACTGCTTAAGCCAAAGCCCCAGGAGTTACTTTTTTTTTTAAATAGACAGCGTCTTGCTCTGTTGCCCAGACCAGAGTGCTGTGGTGCAATCAAGACTCACTGCAGCCTCAACCTCCTGGGAGGAGTTATCTTTGATCCCTCCCTTTCCCTTGTCTCCTTCCCATCCATCAGTGAGTCCTGCTGACTCTACTTCCAAAGCTCATCCATGCCTCTGCATGTGCTTGGTATCGCCTTACACAAAGTCACCAGTATTATCTCTTGCCTGGATTATCTACGGCCATAATCTCCCACCTGACTTCCTTGTTTTCATTCTAGTGCTTGCCCAAACCCATTCTCTACAGAATGGTCAAATTGATCTTTCAAAAGTGAGGATGAGATCAGTTTGTCCCCCTTAATTGTTTCTCGAGTGTGAAATACCTGTTGATACTTCTTCAGTGTCCTGTGGGATTTGGCTCCGGCTTTTCTCCCCAAACTCTCTTGGGTCCTTTCTTCTGTCTTTCCCACTTAGCTCCAGCTGCTCTGCCATCTTCTAGTTCCTGCAAACCTTTTTCTGCACCACAGCCCCTGCTGTTCAATTACATTGATCATTCTGATTCCAGGCTTCTCTTTATGTCCCAGTATGTCAAACATCACTACCCTTGTCTAAAACAATTTTCCATAGTCTTGATTATAGAACCGTTGTTCTTTTACTTTATCATTTTGGTTAGTTGAAGACTTTTGTCTTCTTATTCAACTGTTTGTTATACATTCCATAAAGGCAAGGACCATGGTTGTGTTGTCAGATTTAGCAAAACAACAGAAAACAAAATAGCAGGAAAGACCAAACAAACAAAAACCCAGGACATCCAGTTAAATTGGAATTTCAGATAAACAACAAAATAATTTTATTTTATGTATTTATTTATTTATTTTGAGACGGAGTTTCGCTCTTGTCGCCCAGCTGGAGTGCAGTGGTGGGACCTCGGCTCACTGCAGCCTCTGCCTCCTGGGTTCAAGTGATTCTCCTGCCTCAGCCTCCTGAGTAGATGGGATTATAGGTGCGTGCCACCATGCCTGGCTAATTTTTGTATTTTTTTGTAGAAACGGGGTTTCACTGTGTTGGCCAGGCTGGTCTCAAACTGCTGACCTCAGGTAATCTACCCACCTTGGCCTCCCAAAGTGCTGGGATTATAGGCATGAGCCACTGTGCTGGGTCAATAATTTTATATTATAAATATGTCCCCAATACACTTATATTATAAACAAAATAATTTTGTATTATAACTACATCCCCAATATACATTATACTTACATACGTTAGGTAATTGATAAGTGTGAGCCAAATGTTGTATAAATGAATTCAGAATAAGCAGCAGAGCTGGGAAAAGCTGCCATCTTTTCCTTTCTCTCTTTTTTTTTTTGAAACAGAGTCTTGCTCTGTCGTCCAGACTGGAGTACAGTGGTGCGATTTCAGCTCACTGCAACCTCCTCTTCCCAGTTCAAATGATTCTTATGCCTCAGCCTCCCAAGTAGCTGGGACTACAGGTGCAAGCCACCACTCCTGGCTAATTTTTGTATTTTTAGTAAAGATATGGTTTCACCATGTTGGCCAGGCTGGTCTCAGACTCCTGACCTCAAGTGATCCACACCTCTTTTGAGAAGTGTCTGTTCATGTCTTTTGTCTACTTTTTAATGGGGTTATTTGTTTTTTTGCAATCCGCCTGCCTCAGCCTCCCAAAGTGTTGGGATTACATGGGTGAGCCACCACACTCGGCCCCCTTTCATCTGTATAGTCACAGTCACCCCCATTCTCTCCATCATCCCTTACCTCTAGCAATCATTGATGTATTTTTCATGTCTAAAATTTTGTCTTTTTGGGGATGTTATATAAATAGAATCATACACTATGTGACCTTTTGAGAGGAGATTTTTGTTGTTGTTGTTCAGCATAAAGCCCTTGAGATCCATCGAAGTTGTTGTGTGTATCAGTAGTTTATTCCTTTTTATTACTGAGTGGATTCCATGACATGGGTGTACCACAGTTTCTTTAACCACTCCCCATCGAGGAACATAGTGGTTGTTTCCAGTTTTTGGCGACTACAAGTAAAGTTGCTATGAACAATCATAGATCAGTTTTTGTGTGGGCATAAGTCTTCATTTCTTTGGGGTAAATGCCCAGGGGTGCAATTGCTGGGTCATATAGTAGGTGTATCTTTTTTTTTTTTTTTAAGAAAGTGGCAACTATTTTTCCAGAGTGGCTATATGATTTTACACTCCAGTAACATACAAGAAATCTAGTTTCTCCACATCCTTGCTAGCATTTGATACTGTCACTGTTTTTTATTTCAGATGTTCTAATAGGTGAGTAATGGTAACTCATTGTGGTCTTAATTTGCATTTTCATAATGGCTAATGGTGTTGAACATCATTTCCTGTGCTTGTTTGCCATTTGTATATCCTCTTTGGTGAAATGCGCCTTTTGCCCATTTTCTTTTCTTTCTTTTTTTTTCTTTTGAGAAGGAGTCTCGCTCTGTTGCCAGGCTGGAGTGCATGGTGCAATCGCGGCTCACTGCAACCTCCACCTCCTGGGCTCAAGCGATTCTCCTGCCTCAGCTTCCTGAGTACCTGGGACTACAGGCGCAAGCCATCATGCCCTGCTAATTTTTGTATTTTTAGTAGATACAGGGTTTCACCATGCTGGCCAGGATGGTCTCAATCTCTTGGCCTTGTGATCTGCCTGCCTCGGTCTCCCAAAGTGCTGGGGTTACAGGCGTGAGCCACCGCCCCCGGCTGCCCATTTTCTAATTGACTTATTATTATTTATTTACTGTTCAGTTTTGAGAGTTCTTTATTCCAAAGTGGACTTCTGTTAGATATGTGACTTGCAAATAATTTCTTCCAGTTTATAGCTTATCTTTTTATCCTTTTAATGAAGTCTTTTACAGAGTATAAGTTTTTCATTTTGAAGTCCAATTTATCAATTTATTCTTTTATGAATTACACTTTTGGTGTCATGTTTAAGAGTTCTTCGTGTGCTCCAAGGATTTCCCCTTTTGCTATCTTCTAAAATATTTATAGTTTTACATTTTACGTTGAAGTCTATGATCCATTTTCAATTAGTTAGTTTTTATATAAGGTGTGAGATGTAGGTCAGGATACTTAATTTTTTTTTTTTTTTTTTTTTTTGCTTTAGCACCATTTGGAGAAAATATTACACTTCTTATATTGAATTGCTTTTGCATTTTTGTAAAACATCAGTTGGTTGATGCAAAAGCAGAGGGGTGTTAAAAAATCAGTTGGTTGCACTCGTGTGGCATTATTTCTAGGTTTTTCGTTCTGTTCCATTGATCTCTGTGTCTCTCCCTCTGCCATTATTACATAGTCTTTATTATTGTGGCTACAGCTATTCATACTTATTTATTTATTCATATATATATTTTGAGACAGGGTTTTATTCCTGTCACTCAGGCTGGAGTGCAATGGTGCAATCTTGGCTCACTGCAACCTCTACCTCCCAGGCTCAAGTGATCCTCCTGCCTCAGCCTCTTAAGTAGCTGGGACTACAGGTTCATGCCACTGCACATGGCTAACTTTTCTTCTTGTATTTTTAGATACAAGAAGATTTTAGAGATGGGAATTCACCATGTTGCCCAAGCCGGTCTTGAACTCCTGGCCTCAAGCAATCCACCAGCCTCAGCCTCCCAAAGTGCTGGGGTTACAGGTGTGAGCCCCTACGCCTGGCCTTACTGTAGCTACATCTAATAAGTCCTGATGTGACCAAGAGTGATTCCTCTGAGTTTATCAATGTCTTTTGAAAATTGTTTTGGTTATTCTAGCGCCTTTGCCTTTCCATATAAATTTCAGAATAATTTCGTCTGTATCTGTAGAAAATTTTGCTGAACTTTTGACAGGAATTCTGTTACATTTGCATCTCAATTTGGGGAGAATTGGCATCTTTACTGAGTCTTCTACTCATGAACACATTATGTTTCTCTGTATATTTAGATCTTTGATTTAATAGTTTTTGGCATGTAATTCCTAAACATATTTATTTAGATTTACACATAATTGTTTCATCCTTTGAGCAATTATAAAAGACATTTGTATTTTTAATTTCAGTTTTCATGTGTTCATTGTTAATACATACATACAGAGATAATTTTGTGTCTTTCTCTTGTATCCTGTGAACTTGCAGAACTTATTTATTTTTGAGATGGAGTTTTGCTCTTCTTGCCCAGGCTGGAGTGCAATGGTGCGGTCTCAGCTCACTATAACCTCCGCCTCCTGGGTTCGAGTGATTCTTCTGTCTCAGCTTCCCAAGTGGCTAGGATTACAGGTGCCCACCACCACACCTGGCTAATTTTTGTATTTTTAGTAGAGACAGGGTTTCCCTATGTTGGCTAGGCTGGTCTCAAACTCCTGACCTCAGGTGATCCGCCCACCTTGGCCTCCCAAAGTGCTGGGATTACAGGCTTGAGCCAGTGCGCCCAGCCAGTTCCAATTGTTTTTCTATAGATTTCTTGGGATTTTCTGTGTGGACCGCCATGTCATTTGCAAATATGGACCATTCTTTTCCTTCCCTTTTTATTAGTGTGCTTTTTATTCTCTCTCTCTCTCTTTTTTTTTTTTTTTTTTTTTTTACCCTTATTTAACTGGCTAGAACTTCCAGCACTATGTTGAATAGCAGTGGTGAGGGTGAATGCCCTCCTTTTTTTCCCAATTAGCTCATTTTTGTAAACACAGTTATGCATGATACAATGGAGAGACTAAGCATGGGTGTCAAAATCAATCTAATCCATGGTCAAACCAGATCTCACAACATACTATCTATATGATCTTAGAAAAGTGACTTTCTCTCCGTATGTTTCCTCAACTTCAAGGATTAGATAATAATACCTATGCCTGGGCTGGGCATGGTGGCTCATGCCTGTAATCCCAGCACTTTGGAAGGACAAGGCAGGTGGATCACCTGAGGTCAGGAATTTGAGACCAGCCTGGCAACATGGTGAAACGCTGTCTCCACTAAAAATACAAAAAATTAGCTAGGTGTGGTGGCAGGCACCTGTAATCCCAGTACTCAGGAGGCTGAGGCAGGAGAATTGCTTGAATCTGGGAGTCGGAGGTTGCAGTGAGTCAAGGTTGCACCATTGCACTCCAGCCTGGGTGATACAGAGAAACTGTGTCTCAAACAACAACAACAACAACAACAACAACCACCACCACCACCACCACCACCACCACCACAACCACCACCCAACAGTAATATCTATGCCTTGGCTTTGCTAGACAACACAACAGAGTGTAGAGGTTCAGAACACAGACTTTGGAGCCAGGTTACCAGGCTCAGGTCCCAGCACTGTGACTCTCAATCTCATGACCTTGGGCAAGTTACTTGTTCCCTCTGTGGTTCAGTTTCCTCATTGGTTCAGTGGGCAAAATAAGACTAACATAAAGTTATTGCAAAGATGGAATGAGATAATAAACGTTAAGTTTTTGGAACAGTACTTGGCACATAGTAAGCACTAAAGAAGTGTTTTTGTTGTTGTGGTTGTGAGATTTAAATGAATGTGTAGAAAATACCTAGCACGGTGCAAATGCTCAGTAAAATTTTTTCTGACACTAAATTCCATGCTAACTTAAAAAAAAAAAATTAACACCAAAGACCTTGTAATAAAAGCAACAATGTCTTGTTCCCCCTCCTTTTCTGCTTTCTGGAGGTAATTTTTTTTTTTTTTTTTTTTTTGAGACGTAGTCTTGCTCTGTCGCCCAGGCTGGAGTGCAGTGGTGCCATCTCAGCTCACTGCAACCTCTGCCTCCCAGGTTCAAGTGATTCTCCTGCCTCAGCATCTGAGTAGCTGGGATTACAGGCAGTGGTAAAAATTTTAAACTCTTTGATCAGTTAAAAGAATAAATAATAAGCTTCTTTACCTCTTTCCCTCCCTTCCTTCCTTCCTTCCTTCCTTCCTTCCTTCCTTCCTTCCTTCCTTCCCTCCCTCCCTCCCTCCCTCCCTCCCTTTCTTTTCTTTATTGAGACAGGGTCTCCATCCATTACCCAGGCTGGAGCACACTAGCACAAACAGGCTCAGTGCAGCTCTGAGCTCTCAGGATCAAGCGATCCTCCCACTGCAGCCTCCCAAGTAGCTGGGACCACAGGCGCATGCCAGCAGGTGTGGCTAATTTTTTAAAAAAATTTTTTATAGAGTTAGGGTCTTGCCATGTTGCCCAGGCTGGTCTTGAACTCCTCGGCTTAAGTGATCTACTCGCCTCGGCCTCCCAAAATGCTCAGATTACAGGAATGAGCCACCATGCCTGGCCATGTATTTCTTGATGTATCAGTTTCAGATATTATCTATTTACATTCTGAAACAATGGTGGTGGATTTAGCTCCCTTATACTCCCTGTCTCCCATCCTTCTCATACAATGATATGACTATATATAATTATGTCACTGGTAAATATTGTTCACTGAAGAGCCAGCAGATGTATTATGATTATATTTTTTTCTTGAAAACTTTCCTTCTCTCACACTCCCCAGAATTTCTAATCGCCTTAATGTTTTCTTGCTTTTAATTTTGTACTCTTTTCTTTTCTTTTCAGATAGAGATTTGCTCTGTTTCCCATACTGGAGTGCAGTGGTACGATCTCAGCTTACTGCAGTCTCTGCCTCCCTAGTTCAAGTGATTCCCGGGCCTCAGCCTCCCAAGAAGCTGGAATTACAGGCATCTGCCAGCACGGCCGACTAATTTTTTTTTTTTGTATTTTTAGTAAAGATGGGGTTTCACCATGTTGGCCAGGCTGGTCTCGAACTCCTGGCTTTAGGCGATCCACCCGCCTCAACCTCTCAAAGTGTTGGGATTACAGGCGGGAGCCATGCACCTGGCCTGCTTTTCTTTTCTTTTCTTTTTCCTTTTTTTTTTTTTTTTTTTTTGAGACAGGGTCTCGCTCTGTCACCCAGGCTCAGCTCACAGAAGCCTCACCTCCCAGGTTCAAGCAATTCTCCCACCTTAGCCTCCCAAGTAGCTGGGATTACAGGGGGAGACCACCATGCCTGGCTAATTTTTACATTTTTAGTAGAGACAGGATTTCACCATGTTGACCAGACTGGTCGCAAACTTCTGACCTCAGGTGATTCACCCACCTCGGCCTCCTAAAGTGCTGGGATTATAGGTGCAAGCCACCATGCTTGGCTGTGCTTTTCTTATATACACAATTTTCCCCATACTTTATCACATCCGTTATTCTAATCAGATCCACGTTTTCCCCTTGGGGACTTCAAGTCTTATATTGTTACCTGTTACATGGCTGTCAGGACAGTAACAAAACATTATTCTTTTTCTTTTGCTCTGCCACCTTGAACCACCCCCAGTGGCAATCACAACCTGCCCATGTTTCTCTGTCTTCACTTTTTTCCTGTCCATGCATTTGATCAGCTCACTCCTTTTTCCCAGCCACATTCTTTCTTGTCCATCCATTTGGCCTTCTCACCAGTTCACTCATAGTGATATTATTATCAATTTTTGGCTCATTATAAATTAGCATTTTCAAGTGCTCTCATTTACATAGGGCACCCCAAAGATAACTTGGTCCACAGCTAAAAGGGCAATTGTTCTAATGCATCTATGATTGAGGCAAAGCCCTTGCAGGAAATAGCAAGCTAAGGACAGCTGATTATAATGAAGGGCTTAAGCAAGGCATAAATGCTTCAGGGATGACAAGAACACAGACTGAAAGGACTGATGATCTATTTCAGCAGAAAAATATCCATCAACAGAGAAATCTTTCCTAAAGCAGTGCCCAGTCAAGGTGTGGGACTTAGAAAAGCTGGACCTATATTTTAGGAGACAGCAGCCCACTTGGTTGACAGGTCATACGTCAAGTAACAAGTTTAATAAAGAATTCATTGAAAAACGCTATTTCAACACTAGGCGATAAAGTTGGCCCCAGAAGAGCAGGACTTGGGAAGGTTTTGGGAAATATTATTGGTTGATACCAGATGTTCAACTTAGAAGGTACATCTTTAAGATTCATGGAGCCATGTGCCAGCATCATGACCTTGGACCTGTTCCAAAGCCCCATATATTATCTAAAAGAATTCATTGAGACAACCTGTGTACCTACTTGGTGCGCTTTCTCTGCTCATTAATTTAAGCTGTTTGGTTTGCATTTGAATTACCTCTACATACTGACTGTCACACTTTCCCCACCTAGCCTCAGTGTTACTATTAAAACAATTGGATGATGGACCCTGCAGCAAGTGTTACTTCAGTCAGTGGGTTTGGACTCTTCCTTCCCTTCCTTCCTTCCCTTCCCTTCCTCCCTTCCTCCCTCCCTCCCTCCCTTCCTTCTTTTTGACAGAGTCTGACTCCATCGCCCGGCTGGAGTGCAGTGGCGTGATCTCGGCTCACTCTGATCTCCGCCTCCCGGGTTCCAGCGTTTCCCCTGCCTCAGCCTCCCGAGTAGCTCCAGCACACACCACCACGCCCGGCTAATTTTTTGTATTTCAGTAGAGACGGGGTTTCACCAAGTTGGCCAGGATGGTCTCGATCTCCTGACCTTGTGATCTGGCCACCTTGGCCTCCCAAAGTGCTGGGATTATAGACGTGAGCCACCGCACTCAGCCAAGAAAGTAGGCTTTCTATTTGCCCTCTCTGGGTATCTAGTATTGGCTAGGACTTTGCCTCTCTCATCTCAGACCCTTCCTGGGACCTGTGCGGCTTGAGTGGGAACTGCTGCTGCAGCACCTGTTTTTCTTTTTTTCTTCTTTTCTTTTCTTTTCTTTTCTTTTCTTTTCTTTTCTTTTCTTTTCTTTTCTTTTCTTTTCTTTTCTTTTCTTTCTTTTCTTTTCTTTTCTTTTCTTTTCTTTTCTTTTCTTTTCTTTTCTTTTCTTTTCTTTTCTTTTCTTTTCTTTTCTTTTCATTGAGATGGAGTCTCACTCACAGCCCAGGCTGGAGTATGGTGGCGCAATCCCGCTCACTGCAACCTCTACCTCCCAGGTTCAAGCAATTCTTCTCCTGCCTCAGCATCCCAAGTAACTGGGAATACTTAGGTGTGTGCCACCATGCCCAGCTAATTTTATATTTTTAGTAGACATGGGGTTTCACCATGTTAGCCAGTCTGGTCTCGAACTCCTGACCTCAGGTGATCTGCCCGCCTCGGCCTCCCAAAGTGCTGGAATTACAAGTGTGAGCCACTGCGCCTGGCCCAGCTCCTGTTTTATTGGTGCTGCTGCCAATAGTGGCCCCTTGGCTGCTGTGGCCCAAGACAATTCTTCTTCCGATGTGGCCCAGGGAAGCCAAAAGATTGGACGCCCCTGCTCTAGACACTCGTTGCTGTGTTCCTCTGCCCTACCCCATGGCCACCGTCCTCATTAGGGCCTTCATAGCATCTCATCTGGATCACAGTGTTCATCTCTGAAGTGGTCTTGCTGACCTCCTGGCCTCCCTCAGTCTCAAATCCATATTTCAGCCAGTGAGATGGTTCTAAAGCATGAATCTGATCATAAAGTGTTCTGTTGAGCTCCTCTGGGGCTCCTCACAGGATTTAGGCTTTGGTCAGTCTTCTTATCTTAACCCACAGGACCCCTTGTGATCAGTCTTGTGACAACTTCTTTTCTGCTTTAGCTGTTTGGTGTGCCACCACATTCATTCATTTACTAAACATTGATCAAAGGCCTGGCACTGTTCTGTCCTGGCACTGGGAATAGAGTAGTGAACAGAAACAAAAGCCCCGACCGCATGGAACTTCATTCTCATTGGAGAGACAGCGCATAGCAGAAGGCAGTAAGTACAGCGGAAAGGAACAAAGCAAGGAGGGAGTTGGGAGAGAGGGGATGGCTCTCTCTTGAAAGGGAGAATTCTTAAAGGAGAGTGTTCAGGGAAAACCTCACTGAGGAGGTTATGTTTGAATCTGGACTTGAAGGAATTGAGGGAGCAAGTCATGTGGGATCTAGAGGGGGGAACAGTATGTGCAAGGGCCCTGAGGTTATTTCAAGGATCGGTAAGAAGGTGAGTGTGATTGAAGCAGAGATGGAAAACCACTGGATTTTTCTGAACCTAAGAGTGATGTGCTCTGACTTACGTTTTAGAAATGAACTACTGGGGTGGGCGCGGTGGCTCACACCTATAATCCCAGCACTTTGGGAGGCCGAGGCTGGTGAATCACCTGAGGCCAGGAGTTTGAGACCAGCCTGGACAACATGGTGAAACCCCATCTCTACTAAAAACACAAAAATTAGCTGGGCATGGTGGCACGCACCTGTAATCCCAGCTGCTCGGGAGGCTGAGGCAGGAGAATTGCTTGAACCTGTGAGATGGAGGTTGCAGTGAGCCAAGACTGTACCACTGCACTCCAGCCTGGGCAACAGAGCAAGACTATATCTCAAAAAAAAAAGTGTTTATGAAGTGAAGGAACAAATAAATACAATTATAGATCTGACTGAAAGTGAAGGATGCCACTTACGCCAGGGAAGGCAGGTAAGCAGATGCTTCCCTTAATACCTAGCAGTTTTTGAGTGCTCCCTACCTGCTGGGCATTTTCCTAAGTGCTTCTCGTACATATAGCTGTCTCTTACAGGAAGGAACTGACTTATTTTACAGAGGAGGAGACTGAGCCTAGAGGGGTGAAGCAGCTTGTCTAAGATCCCACACTCAGCAAGAGATGGAGGCAGAACTTGAACAAGGCACTTAAAGTCCAGCTGGACTTTATACTTGGATGAGAGGAAGCAATTCATTTCCCCGTGGGCTTGCTTTCTGAGAAATTGTTGAGCCAGAGCAAAAGTACAAAAACTGGCTGGGTATGTTGGCTCATGGCTGTAATCCCAGCACTTTGGAAGGCTGAGGTGGGAGGATCACTTGAGTCTAGGAGTTTGAGACCAGCTTGGGCAACATAGTAAGACCCTGTCTCTACAAAAAATAAAAAAAATAGCTGAGTGTGGTGGTGTGTGCCTGTAGTTCCAGCTACTCTGGAGGCTGAAGTGGGAGGATCACTTGAACCTTGGAGGTCCAGGCTGTAGTGAGTCATGACTGCCCCACTGCACTCCAGCCTGGGTGACAGAGTGAGACCCTGTCTCAAAAACAAAAAACAAAACTATCTCTGGGTTGGGTGTGGTGGTTCATGCCTGTAATCCCAGCACATTGGGAGACCGAGGCAGGTGGATCACCTGAGGTCAGGAGTTCGAGACCAGCCTGACCAATATGGTGAAACCCCATCTCTACTAAAAATACAAAAATTAGCTGGGTGTGGTGGTGTACGCCTGTAGTCCCAGCTACTCAACAGGCTGAGATGGAAGAATCGCTTGAATCTGGGAGGCGGAGGTTGCAGTGAGCCAAGATCACGGCACTGCACTCCAGCCTGGTGACAGAGTGAGAGTGCATCTCAAAAAAAAAAAAAAAAAAAAAAAGAAAGACTAAGTAAAGTAAATCATAATCAACTCACCACTAATAGAAGCACTAAAAAATTTTTTTAAATGAGCAAAATTTTAAGAAATATAAACATCTAAATATGGTTTAGCATATTCCTTTGTAAAGTTCAACTGTTCATAGTCAATACTGTTATCTTTTTTTTTGAGATGGGGTCTCACTCTGCTGCCCAGGTTAGAGTACAGTGGCACAATCATAGCTCACTGCAGCTTCAAACTCCTGGGCTTAAGCAATTCTCCCACCTCAGCCTCCTGAGGTGCTGGGACTATAAGTACAACTCTATGCCTGGCTGATTTTTAAATTTTTTTTTGTAAAGATAGGGTCTGACTATGTTGCCCAGGCTGGTCTTGAACTCTTGACCTCAAGTGATCCTCCCACCTCTGCCTCCCAAAGTGTTGGGATTACAGGTGTGAACCACCATGTCCGGCCATAGTCAACATCTAATTTGGTCCTCATTCTTCCGCTAGGGCTCAAGAGAAGTGTAATTCCAAAACTTTCAGGGGTTCTTCCCCAAATGGGGCTCAGTTCCTGTGGTTTTGCCCTTCAGACTATCTCTAAAGTCCACAGTACTTACAGCAGAGTGTCTTCACATTTCACAAGAAGCCTCAATGGCCTGCTTTCATTTATTGATGAGAAGGGCTTATTTTGCTTCCTAATTTCTGTATTACTAATAGTATCAGTGCCAAAAACATCCTGCTCATTTTACCTTTTCAAGCCTTATTTCTGAGAAGGACATCTCTTTCCTCACTAATCAAATTTTCTGTTTCTTGTAAGCTGGAAAGGGTAAGAGGCATGTTCCTATAAACTCCCTGTCTTTCTCCTAATAACTCCCTTGCATCCACTCAACAAGTATTCATTGAGCACCTATTATGTGCTGAGAATTGCAATTAATCATGCTCTGGTAGGAGCTATCTTACTACCTTGTTGCTCTGATAATAGATATCTTAAATGACATAGTCACATAGTAAAGCTTCTAAAGTACATAGTAAAAATACTCAACAAGGTTATACAGCGACTTCTCCAAATGTGAAATCTGGAAAGTTCAAAATAAGTCAAGGAGTCTGTGTAGGTCCCTTCTTTCCTTTTTTTTTTTTTTTTTTTTTAAAGAATATGCCAGAACTTATTCAGACTATCTTTTTTTTTTTTTTTAAACCGAGTCTCGCTATGTCGCCCAGGCTGTAGTGCAGTGATATGACCTTGGCTTACTGAAACCTCTGTCTCCTGGGTTCAAGCAATTCTCCCACCTCAGCCTCTCAAGAAGTAGTTGTGACTACAGGTACCTGCCACCCTGCCCAGATAATTTTTGTATTTTTAGTAGAGTCGGGGTTTCACCATGTTGGCCAGGCTGGTCTCGAAGTCCTGACCCTGTGATCTGCCCTCCTTGGCCTCCCAAAGTGCTGGGATTACAGGAGTGAGCCACTGTGCCCAGCCAGACTATGCTTTTTCATTGCTTTGGATCGACTACACTGTTACACGTTAGGTAAAGAGGCAGAGAGTATGTTGTTAGCTCTCATAGCTAACTTGTAATCCAGCATTGGTCCAAGTTGTACACCAAAACATCACTTCCTGTGCAGATGTTAACAATTACTAACGCATTCCTTGATCGACTGCAACAGTTTTGTTGGAGAGACAGTTGAGGTCTGAGATGTGCTAGCTTCCCATTTGTGTATTTGATCTTGAAGCAGCTGGTGCAGAACTCTATCTGCACCCGCTGTTAGAGTCCAATCCATGTTTGTTAGTTTCAGTGGAGAAACTTCCATCATGAACTTTACCACTCTCCTTGCTGAAGGGGGAAGGATGTTGCAAAATTGGCTTGATGCCTGAAAATGTCTATTTACTGTGCTTCATGAAAAGATGTCTTTGATTGAATAATGATGCTTGAGTACTTAGATGACTTCAGTCTGTAGGGGATGCCTCTCTCATTTGCCACCTGAAAAGGTGCAATTACCAAAATTGCTTATAATGCCTCTCCTTTAGGAGTTCATAGTAGGAATCCCTTCAGGAGAATTCATTCATGCATTCATGCATCTCTCTCCCCCCGCCCCTAAAAGCAAGCTTGTTCTACCCATGTACCATGAACTTGTCTATCAACAAAGACGATTCACAAATTTTGATGTTCAAGATTACCTGATCACGGCTGGGTGCGGTGGCTCATACCTGTAATCCCAGCACTTTGGGAGGCCCAGGTGGGCAGATTGCTTGAGCCCAGGAGTTCGAGACCAGACTGGGCAACCTTGTCTCTACTAAAAATACAAAAATTAGCTAGGTGTGGTGGCATGTGCCTGTAATCCCACCTACTCGAGAGTCTGAGGCAGGAGAATCTCTTGAATCCAGGAGATGGAGGTTACAGTGAGCAGAGATCGTGCCATTACACTCCAGCCTGCTGACAGAGCAAGACTCTGTAAAAAAAAAAAAAAAAAAAAAAAAAGATTACCTCATTCCTGGAGATAGACCCAGTGGTGTGCTGGGAAGTGCTTGACAATCAGCACTTGCCAAAAAAATGAAGAAATGTTTTATTTGTAATGTTTGCTGATTTCTCTGGTGTAAGTACTCCTACCACGGTTGATTTGAAGTCACTAACTGCAGGTGTGCACAACGGTTCTCACAAATCATGAGCCAGCTCCAGTACCCCAGTAGATGTGATCTGCACCCAAATCTCCACCCACTTGCTGATTTCATTACCTCATTCATACGTGGGCCATCTGCAGCTCCCATAAGAGGAGTTCAGGGTTGGGGTGAAAGTGGCATTCATAGCTGAGTGAGAAACAGTCTAACATAATTATCGGGCACGTGGATTCTGGTCCATGTCAAATGCATATGTAGTTCAGATCTCAGCTCTGCCATTAACTATTGTATCATCCAGGACATGTTGCTTGTCTCGCTGTTTCTGTTTTACCTTGAAAGCAGAGGGCCTCATTGGAATAGCCTGTGGACTTAAATGGACTTATATTTGTAAAGTGCTTAGAATAGTGTCAATCACACAGTGTGTGTCATGCAAATGTTTGTTGAATAAATAAGACTCATTCCACAAATATTTACTGAGTGCCTAGTTTGGGCCAAGGGCAGGCACTAAGCGTTATGGATGTGACAGAGACGGAAGCACAGTTTCTCCCCTTAGGAGTTCAGCGTGTAGTGTAGTGGGGGAGAGGTAATGCACACACATTGCCTTGATGTAAAGAAGAAATGAAAACATCTAACTTTTATTGAGAATTATGTGGCAGATACTTTGATAAATACTTAATAGACATTATTTTATTTATTTCCGTTTGGTCATCACTTAAGAGGTATCACTTTTTTTTTCTTTTTTTTCAGATGGAGTCTTGCCCTGTTGCCCAGGCTGGATTGTGGTGGTGCAATCTCGGCTCACTGCGACCCCCGCCTCCTGAGTTCAACAATTCTCCTGCCTCGGCCTCCTGAGTAGCTGGGATTACAGGTGTGTGCCACCCTACTCAGCTAATTTTTGTATTTTTAGTAGAGACAGGGTTTCACCATGTTGGGCAGGCTGTCTCGAACTCCTGACCTCAAGTGGTCTGCCCGCCTCGGCCTCCCGAAGTGCTGGGATTACAGGCGTGAGCCACTGCAAGAGGTAACATCTTTGTTTGTAAAACTAACATTGAAGAATTAGTGGTAAAGCTAAGCATTTAAAAACATCTGGCCACTTATAGTTCTTTCGTTATCAAGAGTTCCTTTTGATTATCCATTTTTATGAAGGGGCATTTGTATACTTAAATTAACTTTCCTAAGTTTTATACTATGGAAACTTCAAACATACAAAATAGAGCCAATGATATAATACACCTCTAGATACCCATCATCTAACTTCATTAATATGGTTTGGCTCTGTGTCCCCACCAAAATCTCATCTCAAATTGTAATTCCCATGTGTCAAGGGAGGAAAGTGATTGGATTATGGAGTCGGTTTCCCTCCTGCTGTTCTCATGATAGTGAGTGAATTCTCACTAGATCTGATGGTTTTATACATGGTAATTTTTCCTGTGTGCTCTCTCTCTGTCCTGCTGCCTTGTGAAGAAGGTGCCTGCTTCCCTTTCCCCTTCCACCGTGATTGTAAGTTTCCTGAGGTTTCCCCAGCCATGTGGAACTGCGAGTCAATTAAATCTCTTTCCTTTAATTACTCATCTCAGGGAAGTTCTTTCTAGTATTGTGAGAACAGACTAATACATTCACCAATTATCAACCTATGGCCACTTGTGATTCATTCATACCCCTGTCCGCTTCTTTCACCTGGATTGTTAAGAAGAAAATTCCAGACATCATATAATTCCATCCACACTACCCCCATTTCACAGATTAGAAAAGCGAGGCTCAGAGTCAAGGTTACACAGCTAGTAAGTGGCAAAGCTAGGACATGAACCCCAGTCTATTTCACTCCAAAGTCCACACTTTTAATTTGTTTAATTTTGCTAAAATTGGGGGGAGATTGCAAGTACCCCAAGTTAGGGAAGGAAATGGGAGCACAGAAGCTTGGAAGAAATCCAGGAGAGTTTTGCAAAAAAAAAAAAAAAAAAATATATATATATATATATATATACACACACATGTGTATATATAATTTCAGGCTGTTGAAATGGAGGTGGGGATTTTCAGGAGACATAAAAAGCTTGCCTTGAGCCACAGAGGAAAATGATTAGAGGTTGGGCTGTGGGTTTGAAGAGAATTATTGAAGGTGTGGGGAGTGGGTTAACTTAATTGGTATCATCTGGGAGGTCTTGTTTAAAATGCTGATTGCTGGGATCCTCTGCAGACCTCCTGAGTGTGACTTTCTGGGACTTGGGGCCTAAGGATCTATTTTTAACAAGCTCCCCTGGAGTTTCTGATTTTATTATCCTATATAGTTTGAAAACCAAATGGAGCCATTAGCTGGAACCATCAGGACTGTAGGGACAATCATTCAGCAATTTTATTTTTGTTTCCCACTGTGTGTTCAAACCTGTTATGCAGCCCTGAGAGAAATTCCTGGGAAGCCCCAATGCCTTTCTCTGCCGTTATTAGTCACTCAGTTCTCCAGGCACCTCAAGCTGTACATAGAAAAGTCTCATTTCAGCAAATACGTGTAAGGCTTTAAATTCCATTTAAAGAGGTTTGAAAGGGAATGAAAGCCTCTCTCTTCCTGTGCTAGGGCATGCTTTGGGCTGGCAGCGCACGGTGGGAAAGAAGGGCTTGGACATCTCTTTCCCTCTTTCCTGGTCCAGGTTTCTCCTCGTTTTTTGTTTGAGACAGGGTCTGGCTCTGTCGCCCATGCTGGAGTGTAGTGGCACAATCTCAGCTCACTGCAACCTCCTCCTCCTGGGTTCAAGTGATTCGTGTGCCTCAGCCTCCCGAGTAGCTGAGATTACAGGTGCCCGCCACTCCTCCTGCCTAATTTTTGTGTTTTTAGTAGAGATGGGGTTTCACCATGTTGGCTAGGCTGGTCTTGAACTCCTGACCTCAGGTGATCCATCTACCTTGGCCTCCCAAAGTGTTGGGATTACAAACATGAGCCACTACACCTGGCAAGGCTTCTCCTCCTCTTGCTTTACTCATCCAGCTGCCTCCAAATTCTCCAAAGCTACATCAGAAAGTGCCTAAAGGATAGAAACATTCTTTTACTTTAACACTGCAATATAGACAATAAATGATATCAATTTTCTAGCTCACAAAATTGGTTTTCATATGTGTTTGTCCTGCCCTTTGCTTTGTTTGTTGTTGTTGAACTTTTAATTTTGGCAACTATTTCTTTAAATTTACAAGGACTCAGTTCCTTTGTATTGTTGGCAGCCTCAGTTCGATTTAAGAATGTGGTATCTACTCAAATATCTCTTAGTATATTACCCATACTTCTTTGAGAAGTCTCTTCTGATTTTTGTATTAACTGTACTTCATTTGGTGTTAGCTCCTCTGTTTATTCAGCCTCCTACCTTCTGTTTCATGCTGTTTGCTTCAACTATTTGGTTGTCTGGATTGAAGTATGGTTCTTTCAGCATAATTGAAAATCACTGTGGCTCAGGCAGTGAGTATGGATTATGGTGACAGGGAATTTGGTGTGGGGAATATGCAGGGTAACTGAGTTTTCCCTTAAGGAATGTGGACAGTGCCTGGCTTGTGGGAGGGACTTGGGGACACTGGTCTGTTTCTCCCTGAAGCCTCAATTCTTCCTCGTGAAATTCTCCTGCGGCAGAGCCCCTTCTGTATTAAGAGCATCCTTCTTCCATCAAGACAGTCAGGCTGGGCGCAGTGGCTCACACCTGTAATCCCAGCACTTTGGGAGGCCGACGCAGGCAGATCACCTGGGGTCAGAAGTTCGAGACCAGCTCTGGCCAACATGGCGAAAGCCATCTCAACTAAAAATACAAAAATTATCTGGGCATGGTGACACATGTCTGTAATCCCAGCTACTCGGGAGGCTGAGGTAAGAGAATCGCCTGAACCTGATGGAGGCTGCAGTGAGCTGATATTGCGCCACTGCACTCCAGCCTGGGTGACAGAGTGAGACTCTGTCTCAAAAAAAAAAAAAAAAAAAAAAGGCAATCGGTCATGCCATTATGATTTAATATTTTGTAATGTAAATTATCATATTAGTAGGCCAAAAAGAAAAAACTATATCATTTCAATAAATGCAGGAACAGATATTCAATACATTTTAAAGTCCAATGCTGATTTAGTTACATAATAATAGGTGGACATGTACTTAACATGACAAAAAGTATAAAAATATATAATATATAAATATACATTTATATACTTCATATAAAAATATATAATTCACACACATTTATACACATAGCAAACAACAACAACAAAACAACAAGCCAGTGCTTTGCTTCCGGGTGAAATGTTGAAACATTTCCCACTAAAGCGAGAAATTAAATGAGGGCTGCAGTCACAATTATTAATACCTTTTTAATTATACAAGTAATGCGTACTATAATATAAAATTGAAACTTTTCAGAAAAACATAATAAAAAGCGAAAGTCCTCCCTATAATTGCATGTTCTTAAAATATCAATTCAATCGTTTGATGCCTTTTCTCCTAATTTTATTTTCCTAAGAAAATACTAAGATTTATTACACTTTTTTGGATGAGTCATAAAATGGGATCAAAGAACTAGTCAACACACTTAGAAAAGAATATAAAGTGGCATAACAGTCTTAATTGAGGACCCAAAATTATTGTTATTTGTAGATGTTTCAACTATCTATTGATGTGTAACAAACTACCCCAAAACTCAGTGACTTAAGATAATAGCCATTTTATTTGCTCCTGATTCTGCCAATTTGGATGGGTTTTTCTGTCTTTGTCTCTTTATGGCCTTTGCACGCGGTCTTTCCAGCAAAAGAATCCGACTTTGTGCAAAGTGGATTAGGGTTCCCAACAGCACGAAACCATAAACTACTGGGCTTCTTAAGGATTAGGCACAATGTCACTTCCATTCCTTTCTATTAATTGAAAGCAAGCCACAGACCCAGCCTAGAACCAAGGGCAAGAGACTACACAATGGTGCAAACACCAGGAGGTGTGGTTTATTGGGACAACAATTTAACAAATTATCATGATAGATAGTAAGACTTTAGTTATAGACACATAAGAGAATCAACCACAAAATGATTAGGAATGAAAAAAGCATTTACTTAAATAATGGATAACAGAATAGATTAAAAATAACTAATTGTTAACTATATATTACCTTATATAATTAGATATATTTTCCTATATATTATACATATAACTAGATATTATAGATTGTGTATCTAGTTATACCTACAATGTTACTTATGAAGGTTAATGAAATCAAAGACAGCATTTACAATACCAATAATATATGTATATATTTTTGAGACAGAGTCTTGCTCTGTTACCCAGGCTGGAGTGCAGTGGCATGATCTTGGTTCACTGCAACCTCCACCTCCTGGGTTTAAGCAATTCTCATGCCTCACCCTCCTGAGTAGCTGGGACTATAGGCACATGCCACCATGCCTGGCTAATTTTTATATTTTTAGTAGAGATGGGGTTTCACTATATTGCCCAGGCTGGTCTCAAGTTTCTGACCTCAAGCAATCTGTCCACCTTGGCCTCCCAAAGTGCTAGGATTACAGCAGTGAGCCACTGTGCCTGGCCCCAATAATAATTTATTTCATGAATATTTATTTTGGCCACTACCACACAGCAAGTATTATGCTAGGCCACAGCTATATAGAAGTACACAGAGCAGACAGAAGTTTTACCCTCATGAAACTTGTAGTCCAAAGAAGTGGGCATACATTAAACAAAATCCCTGATGGAGGGAATAATTTAGTGCATCAGTGAGCTATTGCTTTGATAAATGCTGTGCAACAAACAATCCCTTAATTGTTTTAAATCTTAGTAGTTTGAAGAAATAAACATCTATTGTTCTGCTCAACAGTGTGCAAGTTGCTTTGGGGCAGTGCTGCTTTAGGCTTTGGGTTGGGTTCAGGTCTGTTCCACATATCTCACAGTCTGGACCAGCAGCAAATCAGCATGCTCTTCTCCCAGATGACAGAAGTGCAGACAGCTAAGCCAAACCATGTAAGCACATTTAAAGCCTTTCTTTGCATCGCTTGTTTACATTCCATTGGTAAGAACAAATCACATGGCCAAGTCCAATGTTGATGAGATAAAGATGAATAATTCTATAACATGGAGGAAATGAAGAATTAGAAACAATAATCTAATAAAACATAGTCAGAAATCTGAAGAACTAATTCCCATGGGGCTCATGAACAAGAAGGATAGTGGTGGGGAATAAGGCCAAAGACAGAGAGGGGATAGATCATCTAGGACCTTGCTGGTCTTACTGAAGATGTTGAATTACATATAAATGTAATACAAAGCCATTGGAAGATTATAAGCATGGAGGTGATATGATCAATTTATGTGTTTAAAAAGATCCTGTTGTATAAAGGGTGAATTGGAAGAAGAAAAGAGAAAACATAGACCAATGAAATCTGTTGTGATAAGTTCAGATGGCAGTATGGCTTAGACAAGGAGGGTAGTAGTAGAAAGGAAGAGAAGCCAATGTGTTTGAGATATATTTTGGAGAGGGTTAGACTTAGTCATGAATTGGATGTAAGTTTGAGAGAGGACTCAGGAATGATTCAGATTCCTGACAATTGCACTAGGGTGAATACAGATACCTTACTTGCAGTGGGGGCTGGGGAAGTGGTGTCTGGCAAAGGAACAGATTTGAGGAGATAGATTAAAAGTTTAGTTTTAGGCATACTGAAATCCGTATGCTTGTGAGACACTACTCATAAAATATCTGGGGACAAGCTTAACAAGCAATGTGGAGGATCTATATGAACAAAACTATAAACCTCTATTGAGGGACATAAAAGAAGATTTGAATCAATGGCGTGTCAAACCTTGCACTTGGATAAGAAGACAAAATTGTAAAAATGTCAATTCTCACTAAATAAATCTATAAATTCAATGCAATTTCAATCAAATTTCAATAGTACTTTCTTCTTGGAACTTGTCGCAATTACCAGGAACATTCTTTAAAAAGAAGAGTAATGAGAAATAACCAGCTCCACCATGTAGTATAATGTGTTATAAAATAATGAAATTTATAATACCAGACTACTGATGCAGGAATAGACTGATAGATCAATGGCATGTAATGAAGTATAGAAATATATCCAAGAATAGATGAGGATTTAGTATATTACAAAGATTGAGCCTATTAAAGTGGGAGAAAAGACAGGTTATTTGTAAGTGGTTTAAGGACAACTGGATAGCTATATGGAGAAAAAAGAAGTGAAACAGCATTTGTAGGTCATTTAGGAAGCCTTACTCTTTCTTCTTATTGGCTATATACTGTTCCATAGTTTCAGGATAGCATAACTTATATTCATATTGATGTATTTGTAGCTTGTTTTGGGTTACAAACAATAGTGTGAAAAGGAAATTTTAATATAGCATCCTTGGACAAATGTGTGAATCCTTCTCCTGGAGAATCTATTCTCCAGGATAGATTCTGAGATGTGAATTTGCTGGGTCAGAAAGTATGTACTTCTCTAAAAAAAGCACTGCTAAATTTCCCTTTGAAACCTCAAACGACACTCCGGCAGCACTGGGCAAGAGGAGGAAAAACAAAAGAAACCCAAATAAAATAGATGGATCAAGTTAATAAAAATAAAAGCAGAAACAAATGAAAGAGAAAAAACAAGAGTAAAGATGATCAATAAAACCCAAAACTGAATTTTTTTTTTTAAAAGAATGATAAAACACAAAGTTTCTGCTAGCCTAATCAAGGCAAAGAGAGAGGATCCAAATGGTATTAGGAATGATGAAGGAGACAGAGTATGGATACAGAAGAGACTTTTAAAATTAGGAAGCTACTTTGTACAGCACTTTTGCTATGGTCAGAGGGTAAAACAATAAGTGCTTGTGATAAAAAATTGCCATTGAAATTACTTTGTAAGTCATACTTATATCGAAGGTGGATATATTCTTGCAAAAACTAATGTGTTTTTTTTTTTTTTTTTTTTTTTTTTTTTTTTTTGTGAGACGGAGTCTCGCTCTGTCGCCCAGGCTGGAGTGCAGTGGCCGGATCTCAGCTCACTGCAAGCTCCGCCTCCCGGGTTTATGCCATTCTCCTGTCTCAGCCTCCCGAGTAGCTGGGACTACAGGCGCCTGCCACCTCGCCCGGCTAGTTTTTTGTATTTTTAGTAGAGACGGAGTTTCACCGTGTTAGCCAGGCTGGTCTCGATCTCCTGACCTCGTGATCTGCCCGTCTCAGCCTCCCAAAGTGCTGGGATTACAGGCTTGAGCCAACGCGCCTGGCCTTGTTTTTTTTTTTTTTTAAATTCATCTTTGAATCTCATCATTGTTTTTAAAGTAGTGGCCAACTTATATGAAAAACCTCATCATTGTTTTAAAATTAGTGGCCAACTTATATGATTGTATAGTTTACGTCTAAACCACACGATCACCTTTGGAGAGGGGAGATGCTTGACAGAAACTAACAGCATGAGCAGCAGATTCACGTCTTGCTCATGTGAGGCATAGCCTCTTTAATCGGAATAACAGGAGGAACTGCCCACGTGGTTTACCTTGTTTGGCTTTCCTTCCTCCTTTTCTCTTTTCTTTAAAAATATATAAAAAATTTAATAGAGCATGTGTAGTTGAATCCACATATAATAAATGTATGGATGATGTGATTCAACTATATAACTTTATAGCAATCCATTTGAAATCCTTAGATAAAATGGACCAAAATGTCAAGGAAAATATAAATTACCAAAATTGGTCCAAGAAAACCAATAGAAAACACTCATTTAAAAAAAAAAAAAAAAAAAAAGAAATGGCAGTTAAAGTCCCATCTACCAATCTGCCCTCCCTCTCTGTCATCTAGGACACAAGACTTTTGTAGTTATATAGGTAAGTTCTACCAAATTCCAGGGAAGAACCCACTGTATTTTACATGCCAGAGCATTGAAAAATATGGGGAACAACCAATCTTATTTTATAAGGCAAATTTATTCCCAATATGAAGACAAAATAAAATTACAGGCACTTTTGAATATAGAGGCAAAAAACTGTAAAAAGTACTACATAATTGAATCCAGTGGTACATTAAAAGAATAATATATCTTGATCAAGTGTATTTCTCTAATAAATTCAAGTTTGCAAATCAATGTAACTATCAATGTAACTCACTGTATTTACAAATCAAAGGAGAAAATCATTCAGTGGACACTGGGAAGACATTTGCTAAAATGCAACATCCTTTCATGATTAGACACACTAGAAATAACTATGAAGGGGTCTGCCATAAATATACAGCAAATGTAACGATGCTGAATTTTTTAGAAACATTGTCATTCAAATAAGAAGCAACACATGGATGTTTGCTTTGACTACCAGTAATTACAATTCTAGTGAGGGCCTAGCCAATGTAGTAAGATGAAATATGTGAGAGATAAACATTGGACAGGAATATAGAATTTGCGGAATTGTATTAACTGAAACATGAAAACACTGTTCTCTCTGCTTTCCTTGCTTCCAGTCATACTGCATTTACTCTTCTGTAACTCAGTTATATACAACATATATATGAAATTACTTATACATATATATAATGTATATTTATATGGAATCTCTCTCTATATAAATGCATGTTGTATGAATTAATGCACATTGTTTAACTAGGCCCCAATTGATGAACTTTGCGTTTCTTTTGTTCTTTACTATTGTAAACACTTCCTTGCCTTTGTATACTATATTTGAAGGATAAATTTCCAGATCTTGAATTGCTAGATTTAAAACAGCCCAGATGTTCTCCTTCAACAGGTGAATGACTAAGCAAACTGTGATTTGCTCTGTATTCCAAATCATGGAATTCACATTAGCCGTAAAAAGGAGCAGACGATTGCTATACACTACAACTTGGATGAATCTAGGGAATTACGTTGAGTGAAAAAAGCCAATTCAAAAAGTATGATATACATGCTATATCATTTCATTTATTTAACATTTTTAAGTGACAAAATTTTTTCTCCTTCTCCCTCTGCCACCTCTATATTGAGCTATAATTGACAAATATAAATTGTATATTCTTAAGGTGTACAATGTGATGTTTTGATATATGTATACATTGTGAGAGACCGGATGTGGTGGCTCATGCCTGTACTCCCAGCATTTTGGGAGGCCAAGTTGCATGGATCACTTGAGGTCAGGAGTTTGAGACCAGCCTGGCCAACATGGTGAAACCCTGTCTCTACCAAAAAATACAAAAATTAGCTGGGCATGGTGGCAAGTGCCTGTAGTCCCAGCTACTTGGGAGACTGAGGTGGGAGAATCACTGGAACCCAGGAGGCAGAAGTTGCAGTGAGCCAAGATTGCACCACTGCACCCCAGCCTGGGAGACAGAGTGAGACCCTGTCTCAACAAACAAACAAACAAACAAACAACAAAACAAACACACCCCCAAGGCCCCCAAAAGGTTATATACTGTATTATTTCACTTATTTAACATATTTAAGTGATAAAATTTTCTTTTCACTGAGAAGAAGAAGAAGATTTGTTTTCTTCCTCAAGAATTGCTTTGGCTATTTGGGGTCTTTTGTGGTACCATATAAATTTTAAGATTTTTTGTTTCTATTTCAAGTGAAAAATGCCATTGGAATTTTGATAGAGATTACATTGAAACTGTAGGCCAAAGTGGCAGTATAGATATTTGAACAAAGGACTATTATCCTTCATTCTGTTCATGTGGCTTATCACATTTATTAATTTGCATATGTTGAATCATCCTTGCATCTTAGAAATAAATCCCACTTGATCAAGGTGTAAGATCTTTTTAATGTGCTGTTGAAATAAATTTGCTGGTATTTTGTTGAAAAGTTTTACATCATGTTCATCAGGGATACTGGCCTACAGTCTTCTTTTCTTGTGTCCTCCCCTGGCTTTGGAATCAGGGTAATACTGGTCTCATAAAATGAGTTTGAAAGTGTTTTGTCATCTTCAAACTTTTGGAGGAGTTTGAGAAAGATCAATTTCCTTCCTTCCTTCCTTCCTTCCTTCCTTCCTTCCTTCCTTCCTTCCTTCCTTCCTTCCTTCCTTCCTTCCATCCTTCCTTCCTTCCTTCCTTCCTTCCTTCCTTCCATCCTTCCCTCCCTCTCTCCCTCCCTTCCTCCCTTCCTTTTGTTTTGACAGGGTCTTGCTCTGTCTCCCAGGCTGGTGCGATCCTCTCAGCTGACTGCAAACTCCGCCTCCTGGTTCAAGTGATTCTCCTGCCTCAGCCTCCCCAGCTGCTGGGATTATAGGCACCAGCCACCATGCCCGGCCAATTTTTGTCTTTTTAGGAGAGACAGGGTTTCACCATGTTGGCCAGGCTGGTCTCAAACTCCTGACCTTGTGTGATCCGCCTGCCTCGGCCTTCCAAAGTGTTGGGATTAGAGGTGTGAGCCACTGCGGCTGGCCTAATTCTTATTTAAATATTTGGTAGAATTTATCAGTGGAGCCATCAGATCCCGGGCTTTTTTTTTTTTTTGGTGGGAGGTTTTTGATTACTGCTTTAATCTCCTTATTCATTATTGATCTGTTCAGATTTTCAATTAATGATTCAGTCCTGTTAAGTTATACTTCTAGAAATTTGCCCATTTCTTCCAGGTTATCCAATTGGTTGGTATATAATTGCTTCTTATATTCCTTATGATCCTTTATATTTCTGTGGTATCACTTGTAATATCTCCTCTTTCATTTATAATTTTGTTTCTCTTCTCTTTCTTTCTTAGTCTAGCCAAACTTTTGTCAATTTTGTTTTATTTCCAAAAACAAACTCTTAGTTTCACTAATCTTTTCTATTGCTTTTCTAGTCTATTTATTTATTCTCTAATATTTATTCCTTTCCATCTGCCAACTTTGAGCTTTTTTTTTTTTTTTTTTGCTATAAACTTACCTCTTAGAACTGCTTTTGCGGGTTGGGAGCAGTTGCTCATGCCTGTAATCCCAGCACTTTGGGAAGCCAAGGCGGATGGATCACTTGAGGTCAGGAGTTTGAGACCTGGCTGGCCAACATGTGGAAACCCTGTCTCTACTAAAATTATAAAAATTAGCTGGCCATGCGGACACATGCTTGTAATCCCAGCAACTCGGCAGGCTGAGTCAGGAGAATTGCTTGAAACTGGGAGGTGGAGGTTGCAGTGAGCTGAGATCGCACCACTGCACTCCAGCCTGGGCAACAGAGCGAGACTCCATCACACACACACACACACACACACACACAGAACTGCTTTTGTTGTATTCTGTAAGTTTTGGTATGTTGTTTTCCCATCTTCCTTTGTCCCAATGTATTTTTTGATTTCCCTTTTAATTTCTTCTTAGATCTACTGGTTGTTCAGGAGTGTGTTGTTTAATTTTCATGTATTTGTGAGTTTTGCATTTTTTCCTCTTGTTGATTTCTAGTTTCATTTTACTATGTTTGGGAAGATAGCTGATATAATTTCAATCCTCTTAAATTTAAGATTTGATTTGCAGCCTAACATATTATCTACCCTGAAGAGTGTTCTTTCTGCACATGAAAATAATGTGTATTCTGTTGCCATTGTATGGAATATTCTATGTATATTTGTTAGGTATTTGTTCTACAGTGTCATTCAAGTCTGCTGTTTCCTTAGTGATTTTTTATCTGGATGATCTGTTCATTAGGAAAAGTGGGATATTGAAGTTCCCTACTATTGTTGTATTACTCTCTATTTCTGTTAATATTTTCTCTATGTATTTGGATGTTTTGATATTGGGTGCATATAATTTACAGTTGTTATATTATCTTGTTTAATTGACCCCTTCATCATTATATAATGACTTTTTTTGTCTCTTACGACAGTGTGACTTAAAGTCTATTTTGTCTGATATAAGCATAACTACCTTTATTCTCTTTTGGATACTATTTGTATGAAATATTTTTTTCTGTCCCTTCACCTTCAACCTATGTGTGTTCTCAAAGCTAAAGTGAGTCTCTTGTAGGCAGCTTATAGTTGGATTTTTTTTTTTTAATCCATTCAACCATTCTGTCTTTGCTTTGAATCCATTTACGTTGAAATTAACTATTGATCAGTAAGGACTTACTGTTGCAATTTTGTTGTTTTCTGACAGTTTTGTAGTTTTTTTCTCTCTTGCTATTTTCCTTTATGACTTTTGTTTTTGTATGCTTTTATTCCTTTCTCTTTATCTTTGATGTATCTACTACAGGTTTTACTTTGTGGTTACCATAAAGCTTGTATAAAACCTCTCATAGTCTATTTTAAACTAATAGCATTTCTCTTCAACTGCATAAAAATACTCTACACTTTAACTTCTCCTCTTACTTTTTCTTTTTTGTTTGAGACAGAGTCTCACTGTGTCACCCAGGCTGGAGTGGAATCACATAGTCTTGGTTCATTACAACCTGGGTCCAAGTGATTCTCATCCCTCATGCATGTAGGGCCCAGCCTGTAGTTTGAGGATGATGGGGCTGGCCTAGATCTTGAGTCTACTAGGGTGTGTCTGGGGCCTGGGTCTGCTAGAGTCTGAGACTGGGGGCTGGCTTGGTGCCTGGGTCAAACCCCAGAGTAGTTGGGATTACAGGCACCCGCCACTACACCCACGTAATTTTTGTATTTTTAGTAGAGATGGGGTTTTGTCATGTTGGCCAAGCTGGTTTTGAATTTCTGGCCTCATGTGAGCCTACCAAAGTGCTGGGATTACAGGCACGAGCCACTGCACCCAGCTCCCCTTACATTATATGTCACTAATGTCACATTTTACTTTTTAAAATATTGTGTATACATCAGCACATTATTGTGGCTATAGTTATGTTAAATATTTTTGTCTTTTAATTTTTATACTAAAAGTGCTTTTATATTAAAAGTGCTTTTATGTACCACCATTACAGAATTAGAGTATTCTAAATTTGATCATATTCTTACCTTTATAGCAAGTTTTATACTTGCATACGTTTTTATTATGTTAGTTAGCATCCTTTCAACTTGAAGAATTCCTTTGGTATTTCTTGTAAGGAAGGTCTAGTAATGATGAGCTTCCTCAGCTTCTGTTTTTCTGTGACAGTATCTTTCCTTAATTTATGAAGGGTAATTTTGCTGTGTATAGTGTTCATGACTAGCGTTTTTTTTTTTTTTTTTTTTCCTCTCAGCACTTTGAATATGCCATCCTAATCCTTTCTGGCCTGCAAAGTTTCTTCTGAGAAATTCATGGATAGTCTAATTAAAGTTCCTGTGTATGTTATAAGTCACTTTTCTCTTTCTGCTTTCAAAATTGTCTTTTCTTTGGTTTTTGAGATTTTGATTATGTGTCTTGGTAAACATTACATTTAATCTATTTGGAGTTCTTTGGGTTTCATGGATCTGCATATTCCTTCTACAGATTTGGGAAGCTTCTGTCGTTATTTCTTTAAATAACTTTTCTGCACCTTTCTCTTTCTTTGATCTTTCTGAAACTTTCATAATGTGTATATTGGTTTGCTCGATAGTATCTCAAAGTCTTGCAGGTTTTCTTCACCCCATAATTCTTATTTCTTTTTCTTACTCTGATTTGGGTAATTTCAAATGACCTGTCTTCAAACTTGCTGATTTTTTTTCCTGCTTGATCGTTGTGCTGTTGAAGCTCTCTATGGAATTTTTCAGTTTAGTTATTATGTTCTTTAGCTCCAGATTTTCTCTTTGGTTCTTTTTATGGTTTCTATCTCTTTGCTGAACTTCTCATTTTGCTTGTTATTGTTTTCCTGATGTATTATTCAGGGTTCTCTTACAGGGGCAGAACTAATAAGATATATAAACTAATAAGATATATATATCTTATTATGTACATATGTATATATATAATATATATACACACATATATATGGGAGTTTATTAAGTATTGACAACTTACATGATCACAAGGTCCCCTAATAGGCTGTCTGCAAGCTGAGGAGCAAGGAGACGCAGTCTGAGTTCCCAAACTGAAGAATTTAGAGTCTGATGTTGGAGGGCAGGAAGCATCCAGCATGGAAGAAAGATGTAGGCTGGGAGGCTAGGCCTGTCTTTCCTTTTCACTTTTTTCCACGTACTGTATATTCAGAGGAAGCTGATTAGATTGTGCCCACCAGATTAAGAGTGGATCTGCCTTCCCCAGCCCACTGACTCAAATGTTAATCTCTTTTGGCAACATCCATCCAGACACACCCAGGATTAATACTTTGTATCCCTCAATCCAATCAAGTTGACACTCAGTGTTAACCATCACACATGATATTATTTAATTGTCTATCTGTTTCCTCTTATAGTTCACTGAACATCTGGAAGATAATCATTTTGTATCTTTGTCAGGCAGTTCATAAATCTCCATTTCTTTAGGGTAAATTACTGGCCTTCTATTTTGTTCCTTTGGTGGTGTCATGTTTCCATGATTCTTTATGATCTTTGTGGCCTTGCATTGTGTCTGAACATCTGAATAAGTAGGCATCTCTTCTGCTGGCTTTGGCAGGGAAGCCCTTCACCAGTTAGCCTGTCCTGAGATTCTGGGCAGGTAGGTTGGTGAGGTCCATGGTCAGGCTTGCTTCTGGAGTCTTGATTTATATTTGTGCTGAGGTGGGTCTGAAACTTGAGTCCACTGGTGCAGGTCTGGAGCTTGAATCTGTCTGGGATGATCTGGCACCTGGGCTTGCAAGGGTGGGTCTGGGTCTTGGGTCCAAAAGGGCTAACTTGAAGCCTCGATTCACTGGAGTAGGCCTGGACCCTGGATCTACTGGAGCCTGGGTCTTTGGAGGTTGGTGTGCACAGGGTTATATTGGGGCAAGCTTGGACTCCGGATTTAGTGGAGTGGACCTGATTCCTGTTTCTGTTGGAGCCTGGGTCTGTGGGGGCTTGCCTGGTGCTGGAGCAGACCCAGAGACTGGGTCTATGGGGCCTGGTCTGTGATCTGGTGCTCTGGGGTCTGGCTTGGAGGTTGAGCCCATGGGGCCAGTCTTGAGCCTGGGGCCATAGGGGCCAGCCTGGCACTGTGGCAGGCCTAGAGCTTAAATCTGTGGGGGCCGACTTAAAGGCT
The DNA here is from genome assembly GCF_047675955.1 of Chlorocebus sabaeus. Taxonomy (NCBI): domain Eukaryota; kingdom Metazoa; phylum Chordata; class Mammalia; order Primates; family Cercopithecidae; genus Chlorocebus; species Chlorocebus sabaeus. The sequence continues at coordinate 23,241,173 of NC_132908.1, forward strand.
GGGTCTATGGGAGCTGGTCTGGAACCTGAGGCCATGAGCTGGCTTGGTTAAGGGGCAGGTCTGAGGTGTAGCTCTGTGGAGGTTGGCCTGGAGGCTGAGCATGTAGAGGCCAGCCTGTAGTTTGAGGATGATGGGGCTGGCCTAGATCTTGAGTCTACTAGGGTGTGCCTGGGGCCTGGGTCTGCTAGAATCTGAGACTGTGGGGGCTGGCTTCGTGCCTGTGTCTGTGGGGGCTGGCCTGGAGCCTGAGTTTTCAGGGGCTGGCTTTAACTTGGAGCTATGGTGTCTGGCCTGGTACTGGGGTGGGTCTGGACCCCAGGTCTAGGGGGATAGCCTGATGTTAGTGCAGGCCTGAGCCTGGGGCCACAGACGATGTCCTGGCATTGGGTCTGAACCCTGATTCTGTGGGAATGGCTGAGTGCTGAGGTTCACTGTGGTAAGCCTGTTTCTGAGGTCCATGGAAAAGTCAGGTGCTCACTTTATTCTCTTTTCTTTTCTTTTTCTTTCTTTCTTTCTTTCTTTTTTTTTTAGATGGAGTCTTGCTCTGTCGCAAAATACAATAAAAAATACAAAAAATTAGCCGGGCATGGTGGTGGGTGCCTGTAGTCCCAGCTACTCAGGAGTCTGAGGCAGGAGAACGGCATGAACCCGGGAGGTGGAGGTTGCAGTGAGCCGAGATTGTGTCACTGCACTCCAGCCTGGGTGACAGAGTGAAACTCTGTCTCAAAAAAAGAAGAAAAAAAAAAAGTTAGTAGCTTAAGACAACACACATTTATTTTCTCACAGTTTCTGTGGGTTAAAAGTCTGGGTGTGGCTTAGATGGGTCCTCTGCTTAGTCTCTCACAGGGTTGCGATCAAGATATTGGCCAGGACTTGGTTCTTACTAGAGCCTCAGCTGGGGGAGGATCTCCTTCCAAGCACCCTGAGGTTGTTGCCAGAATTAATTTCTTTGTGGTGTGGGATTTATGATAGCTTACTTCTTCAAAGTCAGTAATGGAAAGTAAGAGAGACAGGAAGACAGTAGAGTGTGTTAACATGAAGGAGTCTTAGATAATGTAGCATAATCATGTGACATCCTCTCACTTTGTTATATTCTACTGGGTAGAAGTAAGTCGCAGGTCTCACCCATACTCAATGGGAGGAATCACAAAAGGACGTGAACACCAGGAGACAGAAATCATGGAAGCCACCTTAAAGTCTGCCTGCCATATACACCATATGTGACTGCACACCTCACCTCTTGCCTCACGAAATCACTTGAGGAGGAATTCTGTGATGAAAATATAAATTTGCTGCCAGGTAAATAGAGACCTTACTTGAGCTGACAAAACCCAGACCGCCTGGCAAATATTTCTCTTCTAAATTTTAATCTACAAAATGCAATTAAAAAACCACCAATCATTTGAGAAAAACCAATCCCATTAGAGAGGTACCAAACTCACTAAGCACAAAAACTAACATCTGAGATAGTAGAATTAAGGAAGGGAAGTAGGAAATATAAACACTAGTATTAATTTCTCAGAGAGATTCAAGAGACTATCACAACCATAAAAAGCTGCTAAGAAAAATAGGAAATCAGAAGACCTAAAATTTTAAAGTATGATTGCAGAATAAACCCCATTCAATAAGTGTGCTGAAAAGCTGAAGACTGAATTAGAATACTAGAAGCAGGAGACTCTTCCAGAATGCAGAATAAAAGGATGAAGAGATGTAAAGCATAATAAATAGACTAAAAGCCAGGGAGGATAGACCTTTAAGTTACGAAATTGATAGCTGTTTCAAAAGGAGATAAAAGAGAATAGAGGGAAGAGAACAATAACAAACAATAGAAGGAAATTTTCTAGAGCTGAAGATAGGCACAGAGTGCTGAATGGTATTAAAAAATGATCCTCCTGTGACACATTAGGTAAAACTCTAGTACCTCAGGTACAAGGGAGCATTCTTGAAGATTCAAGAAGGAAGAAAAAGCATTTCAAAAACAAAAAGAGATTTCATATATATCTGACTTCTCAAGAGCAATACTGGATATAAAGAGAAAATGGAGTTCAAAATTCTGAGAGAAAATTATTTTGCACCTAAAATCCTTTATTCAGAGAAACTATCAGTCAAGTATGGACAAATTAAAGTCATTTTCATATATATAAGTATTTAGGAATTGTATCACTCAGAGCCCTTATCTGAAAGAATTATTTAAGGATGTACTCCAGCAAAATGAAAATGATAGATCAAAGAAAAAGGAAAATATGGGACATAAAAAGCGATGACACAGTAAACCAGCAAATCATAGAGTTAAGGATAAAGAATTTTGATGCATAACACAAAAGGGGTAACAGTTTGGAAAAAAATCTCCAGTGGCTTTCAAAGCAGGAAGTGAGAGTGGGGATCTGGGAGTAGAAGTGAAACGTGCTAAGGGTTTTAATTAGGGCTTAGAAGTTAAAAGGAGGATATGGATATTGATTAACTACCACTGTGAAAAGAAAAATAGAAAATACAGAAAAAAATTGAAAAATGAAACTTCATGAATTTCACAGAAGTTAGACAAAGGATAGAAGAAAACTCAAGAAAGCGTAACAATAGAAAACACAAGATATGGTGGCAAAAATAACTCAAGTATTAGTATTCAGATTGCAGGTGAATGAGTTAAACTCCTCTGCAAAAAGGCAGAAATTATAGCTACCATTTAGTGAGTGTTATTATGATTTACACACTGTGCTAAGCACTTTAAATAGACAATTTTGTTTAAAGCTAACAGTAAACTCTGCAAGACAGGTTCTATTTTTATTCTCATGTTAAAGATGAGACCCTGAGACTTAAGAGAGATTAAGCCATTTGCTTCAAGTGAGAGGCCAGATTTGAACCCATGCTCTTTGATGGTTAAGATCCATGCTCTTAATCATTCTATTAAACTGCCACTCAGCTTGGTTTAAACAATTACTTACATGTTATTTGGAAGAGATAAACCAAGGCAAAACAATATATAAATTCTGAAAATAAAGAGTTGGAAAAAGATCTATAAGGCAAATGATAACCAAGATGAAAGGAGGCAGGGTGACACAAAATACCCGTGACATATCACGGGAACAAAACAATTTTGAGAACAGTGTGTGTTGTATATACTGTTTGTATATACTATTCTGTTCATGTTAAAAAATATATGTGTGTGTATGCTGCAGAATCAGTAGTGGCTTGAAGGGAGTATGTATTTAGATTGTTTGAGTTGTATAATGCTGTTTTACTTGTGTAATTAAAAAAGATTAAAAAATAAGAAATAAGTTTTTTTAAAAAAATGGAGAATAGGCAGGTGCCCAGCTGTGTAATGCAAACCAAGAGAGAAACTAGGGAGAGAGGCTGTGGATTATGTTGGGTGAATACAAAAACAAGCCTTAAAAGTGGTGATAAAAGGGGGGATGCTTTTCAATAGAGGTGTCACCAAGCACCTTCACTCATCAAACTTTGACAATTTCCCCTTTCTATGTGTGTATCGGGGCGGGGGGTAGTGAGAGTGGAGGATCAGGAGGCAATGTGTGAGAGTGACAGTGTCAGCCACGTGCCTTCTGTTCAAAGCAATGCAGTGCTTTCAATCAGAAAGGAAAAATATGAAAAAGAAAAGCCCTCAACTTTTCTTATTTACTCTGAATTGGGTTGTCCGTCCCTTTGCAGTTGCTATGACAACAGCAGCCCTCCTCCTTTATCTGGATCTATTTCCAAACTGAAAACAATGAATGTGAAAGATCAGAAAACAGGAAAAGCAAGTAGGCATTAAAAGCATTAGGATGATTTACCCCGGAGAACAGAATGCTAAGAGGTAGCAATTATATTGTTCTGAGCTATTAAAGGTGACTACTACATAAGTAGTTCCCTGCTTGGGCCCAAGATAAAATCAGATTTATTTTAACTGGAGGGAAACAGCTTTAGAGAGAAGAAGTCCATGATAGAAAGTTCTGTGGGACTGCTTTGGCTCTGTCAGGGTAGAGTGGTGAGGAGGCTCTGAAATTTTTGTATCCTATAGCGGTTATTATTTTCCTCTAAAAAGTTCATCATCAGTGAAAGAACAACAACCATGACAACCAACACATGGTGCTTACTCTGTGTCGAGTACCACTGTAAGTGTTTTATACTTATGATCTCACTTAGTCTTTACAGCAGTCCTATGAGAAAGATACCATCATTATTCTCATTTTATAGATGAGAAAACTGAAGGTCAGAGAGCTCAGCAATTTGCCGAAGGCCAAACAGCTGATGAATGGCAAAGCTGGGATTTGAACCCAGGACATCTGTATTTTTAAGCAGTGATAATTTCTCACAGTAGATAATCTCTCTCTTGAAATGGTTCTGGTTGCACTGGGGACTTAGAAGGAATCCTGTATAAAGCCTTAGCTGATATGAGTTCTAATCTTATTTATCCATTCATTGAGTCATGTTCTTTAATAATTATTTATTGAATACCTACTATATGCAATTTCTAGGCAGGCACTGGGGAAGCAGCAGAGAGCAGGAGAGACAAGGTCTCATCAAGCTAGTAGTTTAGTGCAAGACCACAGACCTGAACAAATAAATTAATAGGATGATTTCAGGCACTAACAAGTGCAGTGAAGGAAATAAAACTGGGCAATGAGGTAGAGAAGTGGGCGGGTGGGCTGCTTTAGGCAGGATGGCTGGGGTAGACCTTTCGGAGGAGGTGACAATCTGAACCGAGACTTGAATGATGGGAAGGGGCTGATCCTGTGCGGATCTGGAAGAAGGGTCTTCCGGGCAGAGGAGTAGCAGATGTAAATTTGGGAACAAGCATGAAAGCAGGACAGTGAGGTTAGAGCACAGTGATCAGGGCTAGGGCAGGGGTTGCAACTTGGAGGTGGCTTTGAATAAATTTTGAGAGTTTGGATTGAGAGTCAGGGTTACCACATGGGGCTGCGCTACTGGCATCTGGTGGGTGGAGGCCATGGATGCTGCTTACCACCCTGCAATGCACAGGACAGTCTCCAGCTTACAGAATGGTCCACCCCCAAATGTCCATAGCATCAAGGTTGAGAAACCTTGATTTCTCTATACAAACCTATAGCTTACAAGCCAAGGAAAGGAGATTGAAATTTATGTGAAGTGGAAGAGAATTCTTCAGATGACTTGAAGCAATGGAGTTTCTTTCAGGGATGTACATTTCAGAAGACAACTGGCTGCAGAATGGAAAACTGATTGTAGCAGATCGAGAGTAGAAGCAGAGAGAAGAATGAATTTTTTTTAACTGTCTAATTTTTGTAGTCTTAGCAGTACTTAGTCCAGATGAATGGAAATGGTGGAGTGGTTTAGAGGAGCAGCAGTGGCGACAAAGGGGTTTTCGCTCTTCACGTTTGATCAGTTTTGGCAGAATTTGGGAGGCAGAGGGGACCAGGTTTGCTGGTAGATTGGGTATGGGTCTGCGGGAAAGGGAAAAATTAAAGATGACTTTCAGGTTGTGGCTGGTGCAACTGGGCACATGGACATGAGCTGTGAACTTACATGGGGAGAAATGAATTTGGGGATAATGAAGAAAAACCAAGAATTTAGATTTGACAAAACTAAGTAAGACATAGTTATATGAGGAGGTATCACATAGGCTGTTGGAAAAACAGTCATGTATGTGATTGGCCTCACTGTGCCTTTATTTCCTCCTTTGGAAAATAAGCAAAGGGCTCTAAAATTCAACGATCCTAGAGCAATCAGGCCTGGAGATGAGAGACTGGCTTTGGTAGACTTTGGCAATATCATCTAGTTCTGAGACACTCGCCTATATGTCACTAGGTCCCTCAGAGTACCGTTATGAAAGTAGACAAGTGATGAGGAAATTAGACCCATTTTGCAGAAACGGAATTATGCTGCATAAGAACTGACATTTGTATGGAGCCAGAGTGAGTGAGTTGTTGAATAACAGCCTGGGAGCACCCTTTAAACTAGGTGTGGGATCTCCCCAGGGGCTGAGGGAGATTAATAGAAATAAAATCACACCATGCAACAAAAGGGGCTGTCTGAACCTCCAAGGAGAAGATAGGACTTGGAAGATTCTAACCTGTGATTCTCAGCAATTTCTTTCCCAGTGGCTCAAAGGCTGTTCTCTGCATCTCTTCCCAAATCCACTGTGGTCTTACATTCGCGGCAAGGTTTGGAAAGACCTGAAGCAAGTAAAATATCTTGTTAAATTTGTTTGCTGTTTCCTTGGTATCCTCAGGCTGAAAAGGGGCTCATTCTTTGACATTACCTGGAGCCAAGGGAGCTGAGACATATTTTTGCAAAAATGAGATAGTGTGAGAGGAAAAGAGGAAGATTGAGAGTGAAGTTCCTTTTGTTTTTTATTTTGGAGGGTAGGGCAGTAGCAGGGAAGACACCACATCCTCTCCTTCTGTGAGTGATGGAGGTCGGGGAGAGCCCAGGGGAAATAATCTGACTCAGTTACTGGTAATTAAAGGAAGAATGTCAAGTCTCCCAGAGGATCATTGCTTATTGGAGAAGCAGGGAGCAGTCTTCCTTGCAGCTACTTACAGGAGGAAAAGTAAAATGAGCCCTGTGTTGACGAAGTGTCCTGAAGCCAGAGAAACATTCTACAAAGGGCATTGCCTCCAAGATTTGCTGGATTTATTCTGTTGAACCATAAAGCTAAGCCAAAAAAGAATCTTAGCAATTAGTTTAAGAGAGAGAGAGAGAGAGAGAGAGAGAGAGAGAGAGAGAGAGAAACTAACATTGGCAAATATTTTTCCAGTGCTTGCCACATGCTAAGCTCCGTGTTAAGAATGCATTGACAAAATTAGGGTCTAGAGCAACTATTTTAGGCTTCTGGTCAGTGTAGTTTTTATCATAACTATCCAATTTTGCCATGGTGGGGTGTAAGCAGCCACAGCCATATGTAACTGAATGAGTATGGCTGTGTTCTGATAAAGCTTTCTTTACAAAAACAGATGATGGGCTGGATATGAGCTGTGAGCTATAGTTTGCCAACCTCTGGTTTAGAGTGTGGCTCTTACACCACACTGTGCACCAGGGTTATGTGAGAGCTTCATAGTAATGCTGATGTCAGCCCCATCTCCAGAAATTCTAAGTGTGGTTGGGAGTGGGACCTGGGCATGAGTCCTTTAAAGAAACTCTTCAGGTAATTTGAGGCACAGTCAACGATTAGAATCAGGGGGTTTAGGGTTGTGGTTTTTGCTCGGTTACACAACAGAATTGTGTGTGTGTGTGTGTGTGTGTGTGTGTGTGTGTATGAAGAATACTTATGTCTGGCACCACCCTTAGAGATACTGGTGTAATTGGTCTGGATATGGTCTGGAGTTCAGAAATTTTTAAAGTTTCCCAAATGTTTCTACTGTAAAGCCAGAGGCAATTTCAATACAGTGTGATAATTGTGGGACAGGAGCAATTTCAGCAAGTGAGTTATTTATTTATTCATTGAACACTTATATTGTAGTTTCTGGTGTTAAGCAAGGGTTCTAAGTGTTGATACAATGAACTCATTTAATTTCATGACATTTTCTAAGGTAGGTACGATTAACATCCCCATTCTGCAGTTGAGTAAACTGAGGTGCAAAGAGTTTAACTGGGAACAAGGGACGTATTTTGCAGGAAGGTGTTTTAGGGAAAACTCCTAGGAGAAGGTGATGTCTGAGAAGGACATGTGTAAGAGAGCTAGGTACATGTAAGGTGGAGGAGGAAAGTAGAATGAGGACTGCACCCCAGATGTAGCCATGCCAAGGCATGGAGATGAGAGATGGTGATACAGGGCAGGTGAGCCCAAAAATCGGGGCTTAGCCAGAGAGGGTTCTTGGCTTCACCCAGCAAGGAATTCAAGGGTGAGCCAGTGGTGTTAGACAGCAACTTTTACTGAAGCAGCAGTGTACAGCAGCAGCAAACGTATCACTTTTTGCAGAGCAGGGCTACCCCATAGGCAGTGTGCCCAGAGTAGCAGCTCAGAGGCAGGGCTGCAGTCATATTTATACCCACTTTTAATTACATGCAAATCAAGAGACAGATTATGCAGAAATTTCTAGGAAAAGGGTGGTAGCTTCTGGGTCACAGAGTCATTGTCATGGAAAGGGATGGTAACTTCTGGGTATTGCTAAGGCAATGGTAAACTGACATGGGACACTGGTGGGTGTATCTCATGGAAAGCTGCTTCCGTCCTGTCCCTGTTTTAGCTAGTCCTCAGTTTGGTGGGTCCAGTGTCTGAGCCCTGCCTCCTATCTCAACAGCATGGCATTTTCTGTAAACAGTGAGTATACAAGTTGACTTTACTGGGGTGCAGAGTGTACTGTGTTCTTAGGGACCTCAGCAAGAGTTTTTTTTTTTTTTCAGTTGAGTGCTGGGATGAATTAAGAAACCCATTTCCTATTTAGAAAAAAAAAAGTGCAGCTTATTCTTGAGGCAAACAGGGAATAGGTTAAGGAATGAATAAAAGGGGCCGAAATGGGAGTCACAAGTGAAGATAATTCCTGATAGAACCTTGAAGAAGAGAAGAAATACATGATGGTAATAGGAAGGAGAGATGAAATTAAGGGCACGATTTATTTGAACTGGGAGAGACTTGAGTAGGTTTAGTGACTGGCGGCTGACAGAGCAAAGAGAGAGGTTGAAAGTGCAGGGGAAAGCGGTGAATGATGGACAGTGTTCTTGTGAAGAAGTCATAGGATCTAGAATGTGTGAGGAGGAAGGACCTTCTTCCTCTGGGAAGGAAAGGATTGTAGGGATGCATATATTTTGTAGGTGAGTGGGTAGATAGGCAGAGGAAGTGCTAGCTGATGTTTTTTTCACTTGTGGCAATTTTGGTTGCAAGGAACAGAAACCTACTTAAGCTTGCACAAGAGAGATTATCAGTTAGAACTGCATCCAGAAATCCAAGTGTAGGTGCTTAGTTCAAAAGAAATCTTATGTTTCTCAAATATTGAGAACCTAGAGTAGGCAGATCAGGAATAGTATCAGCTACTTTAGGAAATAATAAATAATTTAAGCTCTTTCTAGATATCTGATTGACTAGACTCAGTGTGTAAATTTTGCCCTCATGGCCACATGATGTTTACTGTACCTCAAGCATCATGTCTGGACTCCAAGCAGGAAAGAAGTGCTGATATGGTTTGGTTGTGTCCCCACCCAAATCTCACCTTAAGTTGTAGTAATCTCCACATGTCAAGTGTGGAGCCAGGTGGAGATAATAGAATCATGGGGGTGGTTTTCCCTGTACTGTTCTTGTGGTAGGGAATAAGTCTCATGAGATCTGATGGTTTTATAAACGGGTTCCCCTGCACAAGCTCTCTTGCCTGCTGCCATGTGAGATGTGACTTTGCTCTTCCTTCACTTTCCACCATGATTGCGAGGCCTCCCCAGTCATGTGGAACTGTGAGTGAATTATACCTCTTTCCTTTATAAGTTACCCAGTTTCGGGTATGTCTTTATTTGCAGTGTGAGAACAGACTAATACAAGTGCAAAAGCTACATATAAGTTGAGCCTCTTCATTTTTTTCAATCAGGAACATTTTTCCCTGGGGACCCTGGCAATAGTTTACCACTTGCATCTCATTGGCCACAGAAGGTCATAAAACCCTCCTATTTGCAAGAAGGTTTGGGGAGGCAAATATGTTTATTTTATTTTTAATTTTTTAAAGAGACTTGGTCTTGCTACATTACCCAGGCTGGTCTTGAACCTCTCGGCTCAAACAATCCTCCTGCTTCAGCCTCCTGAGTAGCTGGGACTACAGGCTCATGTCATGCATCTGGCAAAGGTAAGTATATCTCTTTTTTTTTTTTTTTTTTTTTGAGACGGAGTCTTGCACTGTCACCCAGGCTGGAGTGCAGTGGCCAGATCTCAGCTCACTGCAAGCTCCGCCTCCCAGGTTTACACCATTCTCCTGCCTCAGCCTCCCGAGTAGCCGGGACTACAGGCGCCTGCCACCGCGCCCGGCTAGTTTTTTGTATTTTTTAGTAGAGACAGGGTTTCACCATGTTAGCCAGGATGGTCTCGATCTCCTGACCTCGTGATCCGCCTGTCTTGGCCTCCCAAAGTGCAGGGATTACAGGCTTGAGCCACCGCGCCTGGCCAGGTAAATATATTTCAACAAAAATCAGAGTGTTATTTAGGGCAAAAAGGAGAAGGTAATGTGGATAGGCAAACAGCAAGGTCTCCTGCAGAAGAATGCATGAAAAATCTCACCTGGGTGTGGCAGCTCCTGCCTGTAATCCCAGCACTTTGAGAGACTGAGGCAGGAGGTTCACATGAGGCCAGGGGTTCAAGACTAGCCTGGGCAACATAGCAAGACCCCATCTAGACAAAAAATTTAAAAAAAATGTAGCCAGGTGTGTTGGTTTGCACCTTTAGTCCCACGTACTTGGAGAGGCTGAGGCAGGAAGATCACTTAAGGCCAGGAGTTTGAGGCTGTAGTGACCTAAAATCAGGCCACTGCACTTGAGCCTGAGCAACAGAGTGAGACCCTGTCTCTAAAATAAAATAAAAAAAAAAATCTCAGAAAGTCCAGCTAACCAAACAAAGTAGAGCCAGACCTTATAGAGTTTGGAACTGGGAGCTATGATGCTCCTTGTCTAATGAACGGCAGGGAATTGCCATCTTTTCCCTGGGCATTGGCTGTGGTTTCCTTTCTCCACTCATCAGTGTCTCCTGTTTATATGTTCTTTCTACTTGATATTAACCTTTACATATCCATATCATACTGGCTGCCCACATCACTTTTTTTTGTGTGTGTGTGAGACGGAGTCTTGCTCTGTTGCCCAGGCTGGAGTGCAGTGGCGCGATCTTGGCTCACTGCAAGCTCCACCTCCTGGGTTCACGCCATTCTCTGGCCTCAGCCTCCTGAGTAGCTGGGACTACAGGCGCCCACCACCATGCCTGGCTAATTTTTTTTTTTGTGTGTGTGTGTGTTTTTAGTAGAGACAGGGTTTCACCGTGTTAACCAGGATGGTCTCAATCTCTTGACCTCGTGATCCGCCCGCCTTGGCCTCCCAAAGTGCTGGGATTACAGGCCTGAGCCACCGCATCTGCCGCCCACATCACTTTCTTTTAGCTGCTTCAGCTTTGTAATTCCAAATTCAGGCAAATATCAGATTGGCTGATCCTAATTTTGTGAGCCAGGCTTACAAATTATTCATGACTGGCTAATCAATGGATGATGCATTGGACAGTGGAAGGGATCATGTGACTTGAATCTTGGCCATGCTCTACATGCATACATGCTACAGGAACCATGAGGGGTAGTTTCCTCTTGAAGTTCTGTGGAGGTGAGGTAATACAGGATTTTTACTTTCTTTGGGAAGCAGAAGGTCAGGTCTTACTCTAAGGGTGATCAGAGAAGAGGAGGTTAAGAAAATTTATGCTGTAGTTTGGATATTTGACCTTCATCCTCATGTTGAAATTTGATTCCCAGTGTTGGAAGTAGGCCTAGTGGAAAGTGTTTGGGTCATGGGGGTGGATCCCTCATGAATAGATTAATTCCCTCCCTGAGTGGGAGTACTGAGCGAGTTCTCACTGTATTAGTTCCCTTGGGAGCTAGTTGTTAAAAGGAGCCTGGCACCTTGCTCCCCTCTTGCTTTCTCTCTTATTATGGGATTTCTGCACATGCTAGTCCCCTTGGTCATCCACCATGAGTGGAAGCTCCCTAAAACCCTGACCAGAAGCAGATGCTGGTGCCATGCTTCTTGTACAGCTTATGGAATCATGAGCCAAATAAATCTCTTTTCTTTAGAAATTACCCAGCCTCAGGTATTTCTTTATAGCAACAGGAAAGAACTAATACAGTTGAGGAGACTACAAATCTGAAAGAACTATGGAATTAAAAAACCCCAGAAGATATTCAGAATGGCATGAAGGGCTCAGATGAGTTTTGAGACCAGAATTTTGCAATTATTCCATTCTTTGTAATGATATGATTTCTTCCAGCAGAGCTCACAGCCTTGTGAAGATGTGTGGGAGACAATTACTGGATTCATCCAGGGCTGGCATTTTTCCAGGTAGGTGAGAAAGTCAGACATTGATACAAAAGATTAAAATATTGAAAAAGGAGCTAGGATGATTGTCAGCTGTTGCCAAAAAGAAATCTTAGAATTTAAGATCTCAGAGATGTGAGATTTTTTGTTGGATGGATGACTTTATGGTCTAGGGTGTGATCATGAGAGAAGATGTTCAAAGAAGAGTGGAGGTGAAGGCCACTGAGTTGAGCGGGCAAAAGATTTGAGAGGCATAGATAGTGAATGGGGTGCTCAAATGGATACTAAAGTCACTTGAGATAGTGATAGTGCTTGGAACAGAGAGGAAAATGATACACCATGATATTTAGTGAAAAAAAAAAGAGAGTGGCTAGGAATGAGTGGTTAACTATAATGTAAAGGCATAAAGAGTTAAATCTGGAATCATTTTTGACCCTTCTTTCTTTCTCATTATCCATACTCAACAAATCACCAGATCTTATAAATTCCATTTTATAAGACTTTAACCCATTTATGTCTTCCATTTCCACTGCCATCACCCTAGTATAAGTCATTATACATTTCCTCCCACCTTTGCTATTATGATAACCATTAACAACCACTTTTGAGACTCTCCAAGCCATTCTCTGCATTGTGATTTATAATTTGTGAGATTATGAATCTTATCACTGCTTAAGACTCTTCCATGGCTTCCCATTGCTTTTAGGATAAAACCTATGTGGGAAATTGTATCGATGTTCAAAATATTTAATGCCCTTCCTGGAAGAGGATTCTACTTCCCTATCTCACTAATGTCAAGCATGGCCATGTGACTTGCAGGGACCCTCCATGCAGGAGGATTATATATTCCTACTCTGTTGAACACAAATGTAGCCATGTGACTTGCTTTGGCTAATGGAACGTGGGCCAAAGTGATGTGTGTTATTTCTAAGCAGAAGCTTTAAGAGCCAGATATGTGGCTTCTCTTTTCTCTTCTTTTCCTCTTTTTTTAAGGCTGGCATTGGCCCAGATAAAGACTGATCTATCAGTGTTGAAGGCAATGTGAAGACATGACCCATGTGGACATATAACATGAATGGGAAATAAATCACTATTGTAAGATGTTGATATTTATTATTGCAGCAAAACTTAATATTGTCTGTAAGGCTCTGAGTGATTTAATGATTTGGTCTGACTTCTCCAGCCGTATCTCTCAAACATCTCCCCCTTCATGTCACTTAATCTTATTTTTCTTCCAGATCTCAGCTAAATGTCACTTCCCCAGAAAAGTCTTTTGTAACTTCCCTTCTCCCTTGCAGCTCTGGACTAATTTAGATCACCTATTATTCTAGTTCGTAACACTTTGTTCTTTTTATTCATATCACTCAAACACAGTCTGTAATTTTTTTTTTTTTTTTTTGTGAGTGTGATTATCTGTTTACTCCAGGAGAAGGTAAATTTAGAGAGGACAGACATTATGTGGGTGTATTTCTTCATTATATTGCCCTGCCTTGTATACAATAAGCACTCAATTAAAATTTCTTCATCAAGTGGACAAATTTGAGTCCAGATTAGAGGTGAGCCCAGAAGTCAGAGACAGTCTGATGCATCAAATATGAAGAGGCTGGTGGAAAGCAAGAAATGGATCCAGTGCAAATGAAGTCAGGTTGTGGGTCAAAGTAGGTGGTGGTACATGGAGAAATACTCAGATGCAAACGTTTACAAAGGAGAGGTCACTTATAAGATGCCAGACGCCATTTCTACAGGCAGGGAAGTAGCTGTTCAGGGCAAAGAACTGACGTGTACACTAAGCTGCCACTCAGCCCTCCCTCTCTCCTTCTCTCATTTTGTTTTTTCTCATTCCATCAACTTGTGGAACATCTTCTGGATATTGGGCTTTTTTTGTGGATGCAGTAATAAATGAGTAGCTAGAGATTACCAAATGGAGAAGACAGATATGAACCTAATAAGTCAGGCACAGCGGCTCACGCCTGTAATCCCAGCACTTTGGGAGGCTGAGGCAGGAGGATTTCTTGAGCCTAGGGTTTCAAGACCAGCCTGGGCAACATGGTTGATATGGTTTGGCTGTGTCCCCACCCAAATCTCACCGTAAATTGTAATAATCCCCACATGTTAAGGGTGGGCCCAGGTGGAGAGAATTGAATTATGGAGGTGATGTCTCCCATACTGTTTTGCAGTAGTGAATAGTCTCATGAGATCTGATGGTTTTATAAATGGGAGTTCCTCTGCACAAGCTCTTTTGCCTGCTGCCATGTAAGGGATGCCTTTGCTTCTCCTTTGCCTTCTGCCATGATTGTGAGGCCTCCACAGCCATGGGAAATTGTGAGTCCATTAAATCTCTTTTCTTTATAGATTACCAAGTCTTGGATATGCCTTTACTAGCAGTGTGAGACCAGACTAATACAACAGTGAAACCTTAGCTCTACAAAAACAAAACAAAACAAAAACCAAAATACCCAAAATTAGCCAGGTGTGGTGGTATATGCCTGTGGTTCCAGCTACTTGGGAGGCTGAGATGGGAGGATCACCTGAGCCCAGGAGGTGGAGGTTGCAATGAACCAAGATTGTGCCACTGCACTGAAAACAAACAAACAAACAAACAAAAAACAGTGATAGATGAATCTTTCTTTCAAAAGAGAAATTCAGAGACATGGGAAATTTCAAAGAGAAATAAGCCTCTCTTCACCTTTCCAGTCTCTGTTCCTTCTACTCAAGTGTCAGGACATTGCCATTGATTCAGAGAATCAATTTCCAGAATTTTGTTTATTAAAATTTAAAACTTTAAAATCAAAGTAACAGTTATACATGGTAACAAGTCACATAATACAGAAACATTTACTGACAAAAAGTCACAGCCTTTCATTCCACCTGAAGTCTTCCCTAGAGGCAACTTCTTCTTTTTTTAAAAAATGATTTCTCTTTTCAGTTGTTTGTTTCCACTAGAACTTTGAGCACTATACTTACATCTCTATTTTTTGGCTTATCTACTGCTGGCAATTTTTATTTCTGTTTACAGTGTTCTTCTCCTTAATCTTTGCCTGCTCCAATTTTACTCATTCTTTATGGCCTCAACTTAGGAGTCACTTTATTAAAAAAAAAAAAAAACATAATCCTGTGGTCATAGCAAATTTCTCCACTAATCTTTCTGGTGGTCATGAGATACTGTGGTCTAGGGTCACTCAAGATGATAATAACATTACTTCTGTCTGGGTCCTGTTCACTTCATGTGAAATGTCACAGGCATGTTCAGTGGGATACTGCTGGTATATAAGGGGAAGGAGACAGATGAAGGAATATGGGTGGGGCACTAACAGCACCAGCTACATTTCCACATTCTTCATATTAATTCCTATAGTCAGTGTTTCCTCTGTCTTCCACTGTGTCTTGATGGAACCATATACCTTTGGTGTATTCTACCTTATTTTGTGAGTTCATGTTTTTCTCTTACTTTCCTGTAAGCTTCTGGGGACAGAAACCATGTCTGATTCATCTTTTTATCCTTCCATGGCTTAGCAGAGGTCCTGTCACAGAGAATCTACTTACTCAATAAACGTTCACAGAATTGAATTGTGGGGGACACCATGGCTCCCCAGGGCACTATTAAATCAGATCCATTCTTTCTTAACACAATCAAAGGATAATGTCAAGACATGGCCATTGATCTGGAGAATCCATTTCCAGAATTTTACCTATTAAAATTTTTAAAAATTTAAATCAAAACAATAGATACACATGGTAACAAGTCATGTAATACAGAAACACTTATTGACAGAAAGCAATAGGCTTTCACTACACCTGCAGTTCTCTCTCCAGAGGTAGCTTTTTTTATTTTTATTTTTTAACTATTTCTGGTTTTAGTGCTTCTGTTTGTTTCCAGTAGAACTCTAAATAGTATACTTACATCTCTATTTTCTGGCTTATCTATGGCAGACAATTTTTATTTCTTCTTTGTTATGAAAAATGAGGATTTACATCAGACGAATAACCCCTTGCCTTCTGTCCTCTTCTGAATATTTGGTACATTTGTTTTTAGTTATTCTAAAATTACATTTTCAACTTTATGCAATATAGTTTGTACACAGTTTCTATCTTCCCATTTAAAATTTTATCGGTGCTTTTTTCCTACCTTCTTTTTAAGATGAGGACATTATTTCCTTTCATTTTTCTTCCTGTCTCTACTCAACTCTCACCCTCCCCTTTTCTGACTGTTACCCTTTTACTCTCATGTTGCCAAGACACTTAACAGCTACATTCTGTTCTTTAACAAACAGTTAAGTTGTTCTTTGCCAATAGGTTGGCACTGAAAATAAAATACAAACTCATGCTTCCGTTATTATGATTATGTAAT
Source organism: Chlorocebus sabaeus (assembly GCF_047675955.1). Classification (NCBI taxonomy): domain Eukaryota; kingdom Metazoa; phylum Chordata; class Mammalia; order Primates; family Cercopithecidae; genus Chlorocebus; species Chlorocebus sabaeus. The sequence goes on from NC_132908.1 coordinate 23,257,467, forward strand.
GGTCGTTCACACCTGGACCAGGGATTGAACTAGAATTATATTTTCTTCTTTACAAAACTAAAGTCACAACCCTTGGGTCACTCAAATAAGAATGTCCTAAGCCTCAAAGTTAAAAGATTTTTATATTCTTATGGCAGTGGCTTAATACCACACCACATTTAATTAACTTCATATTTAGAGCATGACTTCCTCATAGTTTTTAAGCCTAGAGTTTCTAATTGCTCTTTTACTTGTTGCCAAAAATGTAACATTCCTTTATCATAGTTTTTCCACTCTCTCAATCAAATCACTTCTGTGTGTATTTCTTTGGTACATTCTCTCTTGAAAGACCTCTTGTAAGGAATGGGGAGTGGGAGATGAGGTAGTCTGGCTGCCATATTAAACCATGAATTCTTCTTTATTTTTGAAACATTTTTAAAAGAAATATAATTTTAGGACCGAGCACAGTGACTCATGCCTGTAATCCTAGCACTTTGGGAGGCCGAGTTGGGTGGATCACTTGAGGTCAGGAGTTCAAGACCAACCTGGCCAACATGGTTGAAACCCCATCTCTACTGAAAATACAAACATTAGCCAGGCATGGCGGTGCACGCCTATAGTCCCAGCTATTCAGGAGGCTGAGGTGGGAGAATCAGTTGAACCCGGGAGGTGGAGGTCGCAGTGAGCCAAGATCACGCCATTATACTCCCACCTGGGTGGCATACTCCATCTCAAAAAAAAAAAAAAAAAAAAAAAGAAACAAATATAATTTTAGGTGTGATTGTTACTGACAATTATTCCAGGTTCTGAATGATCCCCATGCCAGGCCTCTGGCTTTCTCACATTTTATCTGTCTCACGCTGGCTTTTCTCATATTTTCAATTTTGTTATTCTTTGTGTCTTCATTTTCTTGCCAGTAAAATGGGGATAAAAAGTTCAAGTTATATCACGGGAAAATGATAGGAAATATAACTCTTGACCCTCTTTTGGAAAAAAAAATCTACATACAAGCTATATTCAACACCTGCATATAAGGTTATTAAGCTTATTAGAGCATAAACATAGCTTGGGAGAAATCTTCCTGTGAATAGCATAGGGAGATTCTAAAGTACATATTACTTTTATTTCTGTGATAGGGGCCATTAATTCATGATCTTTAGATTGGAGCACAGTCTGATATTAGTTTCAGGACCAAGACTTTCCAATGCCTGAGGGCAGAAGCTTAGACGCCACGTGGAACCATATGGCTGATCCTTGGCGGGTGCAAATTCTCTCTCCTGCTTCTCAGTTCCAGTGAAAAATCTCCATGCAGGATTGACACATGGAGAAGAAAAACTCCTGGACTATTACAGACCTCCTTCTTCTCAAAAGGAGCAGAGATCTCATTAAATCTATGTGACCTTATCCTCCACTCTGAAGGCAACCACATGGCTTTGGGTTACTCAGAATTAAAATGATTTGGAGTTTCCTTCCCACTATCCCTTAGAGTCTTGGTTTAAGGGGTACTTAGAGAGATCCCACCTGACTCCATAGACTAGGTTAAATTCCCTAGCAACATACGCTTTTAATTGGCCAAGTCTCTTTCTTTTTTCAAGTGGTAGATATTCAAATCAAACTTGTTTAAGTAGAAAGGGAAATAACTGAAAAGACAATGTATAGATTCACAGATAGATCCATGGTGGGTATAGGGGCTGAGTTTATATAATGAAGCTTGTCTGTTTCTCGTTTTTTCTTAACACTTGCTGCTATCCCCATCTCTTACCTCCCCTTCCTCTCCTTTTCTTCCTCCCCTTCCTTCCCTTCTTCTCCTCTTCCTTCTCTTCTTTCCTTCCTCTCTCTCTCATTCCCTCGCCGGCTTCCTTCCTTTACAGCCTGCAGAACTGTGAGCCAACTAAAACTCTTTCTTTATAAATTACCCAGTGTCGGGTATTTCTTTCTCTTCTTTCTTTTTTTTTTTTTTTTTTTTTTTTTTGAGACAGAATTTCACTCTTTTACCCAGGTTGGAGTGCAGTGGCGCGTGATCTCGGCTCACTACAACCTCTGCCTCCTGGGTTCAAGCAATTCTCTTGCCTCAGCTTCCCAAGTAGCTAGGATTACAGTCACACTAATTTTTGTATTTTTAGTGGAGATGGGTTTCACCATGTTGGCCAGGCTGGTCTCAAACTCTTGGCCTCAAGTGATCCGCCTGCCTCGGCCTCCCAAAGTGCTGGGATTACAGGCATGAGCCTCCGCATGTGGCCAGGATTTCCTCTCTTCGTAAGACTGAATACTATTTCATTGTATGTGTAGAACACATTTGCTTTATCCATTCATCCACTGATGAATGTTTAGGTTGTTTCTATATCTTGGCTGTTGCGAATAAGCCTGCAATGAACACAGCAGTGCAAATATCTCTTCGAGATCCTAATTTTGATTATTTTGGATAAATATCCAGAAGTAGGATTGCTGGATCAAATAGACAGCAATGCAATAATAGTAGGACACTTCCGTACCCCACTTTTAATAATGAATAGAAAATCCAGACAGTAAAGAAACAGCGGACTTGACTAGCATTGTATTTAATAGGCCAAATGGACCTCACAGATAGGTATGTATACAGCCTATTCCACCCAAGTCCAGCAGTTTACTCATTCTTTATACACACTTATTTTTTGTTCTGGAGACAGTAATGCAATATAAAACCTATTGAATGGTTACTTCTGTGCCACCTATTTCTGCTTTTTTTAAAAAAATTATTTTTAAATTTACATATGCTTTTCTTGGATGTACAGTTCTGGGAGTTTGACAAGCTCATAGACATTGACTTTTGTATCTAATTTGCTTTTGTACCTTTGTATTTTTTTTTAGATGCTCTCCTTTCCCTAAATTACAGTCAGCCCTCTGTATCCTCAGGTTCCACATCTGTGGATTTGACCAACCGCAGATGGAAAATACTAGAAAAACACTACAATGAAAAAATAATGATACAACAATAGAAGATAATATAAATAAAAAACAATGCAGTATACCAATTATTTATGTAGCATTTACATTGTATTAGGTATTATAAGTATCTAGATATGATTTAAAGTATATGGAAGAACGTGTGCAAGTTATATGCAAATACCATGTCTTTTTTTTGGTTTTGTTTTGTTTTGTGTTTTTTTTTTTTTTATTCTTTTGAGACGGAGTCTCCCTCTGTCTCCCACGCTGGAGTGCAGTGGCGCGATCTCGGCTCCCTGCAAGCTCCGCCTCCTGGGTTCACGCCATTCTCCTGCCTCAGCCTCCGGAGTAACTGGGATTACAGGCGCCCGCCACCACGCCCGGCTAATTTTTTGTGTTTTTAGTAGAGATGGGGTTTCACCATGTTAGCCAAGATGGTCTTGATCCCCTGACTGCGTGATCCGCCTGCCTCAGCCTCCCAAAGTGCTGGGATTACAGACGTGAGCCACCGTGCCCTGCCCATGTCATTTTATATAAAAGACTTGAGCATGGATTTTGGTATTGGCGGGGGGGTGGTTCTGGAACCAATCCCCTGCAGATGCTAGGGGACAACTGTATACAAACTTTGGGTTCCATTAAATTAGAATTTGCTTGGCTCAATTTCTTTGTTTATTGACAGGCTTTCCAGTGATTGCATGGTCATTGTCTGTTTTCCTTATCTCTGTAAGCCAACGTCTAGCGCAGTGCCTAGCACATGATAAGTGCTCACTAAATATATAAGGGGAAACTGTGGGAAAAGCAGTTCTCAGCAAACTCCTCCACTCCCAGACCAATCCTGGGACATATGCGATGCCTTTTATGAGGACTTAGCGTTGCTTGAGCCACTGGGGCTCGTGTTCCCAGGAATGCCTGCCAGTGCCTCAGAGTCCTCTGGGTTCATGTGCTTCCTATTCTCTTTTGCTGTGTTTCTATCACAAGGGTTTCAGTATCCAAAAGCATTAAGCCTTGTTTTCCCTAGCTTTAGTTTGCAAGATTGGAATTTTATCTTGGTCCTTTTTCCTGAATTTCTGTTTGAGCCCTTCAGGGTTCATTTCCAAGTCTGGAGTCTTGATTCTGAATCCTAGCCCCCAAGGAAGGGTTTCCTAATATTGGATCAATCTCCCTGGTGTTAATTGCCTTACTGTCTGAGTTCTAAGAGGTGTCCAGTGTGGAGGCCCAGTCTTGGACGTCTTATCATCTCTTGGATCCATGATTAATTAATTCCCTCAACACATATGTATTGTATACTATATGCCGGGCATTGTGCTAAGGTGGACAAAACAAAAATTGCCATTGACTCTGCAGAGTTTTTAGTCTAGACTGGGTTGGGGGAGGAGTAAGAGAGAAAAAGAGAAACAGAGAGAGGAACCAAGGAATCATACAGACAAGTGAAATGATTTCAATAACAGTGCTGTAAAGACAATAACTACGGGATTGAGATAAAGAACACCTGGGAGGCTGGGGGATGTGTGCCACCTTGGATTTGTGGCCAGGCCATGCTGAAGAGGTCACTGGGGTTGACACCCAAGGAATGAGATGTTAGCCATGTAATGAGTGGAGAAAGTATATTTTGGAAAGAGGAAGCAAATTGCGTGAAGACTCCGAGGTGGGAAAGAGCTCTGTGGGTCTGAAGAACTGAATCAAGGTCAGTCTGGGGAGAGAATGGTGATCGAAGGAAGATGAGGTTGTAAGTAGGGGCCAGGTGATTCAAGGCATTTAGGCCTTGGTAAGGAGCTTGGATTTTCTCCTGTGTATCATGGTAAGGCACTTATGGGTTTAAGTAGGGGAAACTACTAATAAGATTTATGGTTTTAAAAAATTTTCAACTTTTATTTTAGAATCAGAACATACATGTGCAGGTTTGCTGCAAAGATATATTGCATTATGCTGAAGTTTGGGGTATGAATGATCCCATTACCCAGGTTGTGAACATAATACCCAATAGGCAGTTTTCAGCCTTACCCCCCGCTCCCTTTCTCACTCCTCTAGTAGTCCTGTATTAGTCTGTTCTCCAGCTGCTAATAAAAACATACCCAAGACTAGGTAATTTATAAAGGAAAGAGGTTTAATGGACTCACGGTTCACATCGCTGCAGAGGCCTCACAATCATGGCAGAAGAGCAAGGGACATCTTGCATAGTGACAGGCAAGAGAGAGCTTGTGCAGGGAAACTCCCCTTTATAAAACTATCAGATAGGCCAGGCGCGGTGGCTCATGCCTGTAATCCCAGGATTTGGGAGGCCGAGGTGGGTGGATCACGAGGTCAGGAGATCGAGACCATCCTGGCTAATACAGTGAAACCCCGTCTTTACTAAAAATACAAAAAAATTAGCCAGGCGTGGTGGCACGCACCTGTAGTCCCAGCTACTCAGGTGGCTGAGGCAGGAGAAACGCTTGAACCTGGGAGGCAGAGGTTGCAGTGAGCCAGCATTACGCCACTGCACTCCAGCCTGGGCAACAGAGCGAGACTCGCTCCCAAAACAAACAAACAACAAAAAACCATCAGATCTCAAGAGACTTATTATCATGAAAACAACACAGGAAAGACCCGCCCCCGTGATTCAATTACCTCCCTCTGGGTCCTTCCCATGACATGCGGGAATTATGGGAGCTACAATTCAGGATGAGATTTGGGTATGGACACAGCCAAATCACATCAAGTCCCCAGTGTCTGTTGTTCCCATCTTTATGTCCACATGTACCCAATGTGGTACATATACACCATAGAATACTACACAGCCACAAAAAGAACAAAATCATGTCCTTTGCAGCAGCATGGACCCAGCTGGAGGCCATTATCCTAAGCAAACTAATGCAAAAACAGAACACCAAATACAAGATGCTCTCACTTATAAGTGAAAGCCAAACAGAGGATTTATGTTTTAAGAATATTTCCTCCTGCTTTGCAGAGGACAAGTGCCAGGACAGGGCAATCTCTATGCAGCGCTCCAGGATTTATGCAAACCACAAAGTGAATGTACCCTCTGGGGTGTTTCCTGGAAGCAGCCCTTCTAGAAAGGCAAGAGTGGAAGGAGAAGATGATTTCAGACCGTGGCTCTCCACGTGGGCTGTATATTATACTTCCCTGGGGAGCTGCTAAACAACACAGTCACTCAGTGGTGTCTCCACCCTGAGGCAACTTTAAATCAGAGCCTCTGGGAGTGGGGTCAGGCATCACTGTAATTAGTGTTGCAAACCACAGCTTTAGGAGGATGTTACATCAGCCCAGGCAAGAGATGATGGTCATTTGGGCTAGGATAGTGGTAGTGAAGAAAGAGGTGGAGGAACTTTGAGGACAATAGACAGGCTTGGCTAACTGTGGATAGGAGATGAACGTGAAGAATCAAGAATTACTCCCAGATTTCCGGTTGGGGAATTACTAGAGCAATGGTTCTCACTCAAGCATGCTTCCAGATCACCTGTAAGGCTTATTAAAACATCTTCCAATTTAAAAAGTGACAAAATAGATGGAAAGAAATGAAGTTTTGAAGTTTTGTCAAATTGGAAAGTTTTCAGCCATGATTTCTTTTTAAAAAATGTTATTTGTTGTTGTTGTTATTGTCCTATCCTCTTTCTTCTGTCTTTCTGGGACTCTTGTGACAAAAATGTTAAATGTTTTGCTACAGTCCCACGGGTCCCCCAGGAAGTGGAAGTCTGGGCTGTCTCACTCAGCCTTTGCTGGTGCGGTTGGACACAGGGCCACAATTTTTCTGTGGTGTTTGGATATAGTTAAATGGTTATTGTCCAGCGATTTCTCTCTTGCTAGATTGCTCTTTTCCTGTTCTTTTTTGTTTTTTGGCAGAAAGATTGGGCTTTTTATACGGGCTCTTTTGTTAGCTTCTTCAGCTTCAAGTCTGGGATATACAAAATGGTAAGAAACCAAGTGAGCATACCCACGTGTTGTTCCTTTGTCCCCAGCCAGTCTGCCTTCTCCTCATTTCAGAATCTTTTGCTTGTTTTATATGTAATGTCCAGGGTTTTTAGTTTTACTTAGTAGGAAGAATAGGGAAAATATATCTTTTTTATCTTCCCAGAGGCACAAGAACTGAAACCTTTCTAGAAAAAAAAAAGGTTTATCGGTTGGGCGCAGTGGCTCATACCTGTAATCCCAACACTTTGAGAGTCCAAGGCGGGAGGATCACTTGAGCCCAGGAGTTCAAGACCAGCATGGGCAACATAGCAAGACTTTGTCTCTACAAAAAAAAAAGAAAACTAGCCGGACATGGTGGTGTGTGCCTGTGGGCCCAAGCTACTCGGGAGGCTGAGATGGGAAGTTCGCCTGAGCCCAGGAGTTTGAGGGTACAGTGAGCCATGATCGTGCTACCGCACTCCAGCCTTGATGACGAAGTGAAACCCTGTCTTGGAAAAAAAAAACAAAACAAAAACTCCAAAACAAACAAACAAACAAAAAACAGTTTATAAGAGAAAAGTCTCTCTCTTATTATATCTCCTTTTCCACAAAAGTTATAAATGTTAAGAGCCTAGAGTATATCCTTTTATTCTTTCTCCATACACATTTACAAATATGCACATACAAGCACACACACACAGAATATTTGTCATTGTTTTTACCCAAACGAAATCATACTATATATATTCCTATGCAACTTGCTTTTCTCATTAATAATACATAATAGATACCTTTTTGAGCTAACAGTCATAGATCTAACTCATTCTTTATATTAGCTACTTAATATTTCATAACATGGAAGGGCCGTGGTTACTTAAGTTGTTTTTAGTTTTATTGCCTTCACAAATAATACTTTTATTTATATAGGATAGATTACCAAAAAAAAAAAAAAAAAAAAAAAAAAAGACAGATCAAGATAAACAGTATATGTACTTTATTTTTTTTTTTTGAGATGGAGTTTTGCTCTGTCACCCAGGCTGGAGTGCAGTGGCAGGATCTTGGCTCATGGCAACCTCCACCTCCCAGGTTCAAGAGATTCTTGTGCCTCAGCCTCCCAAGTAGCTGGGACTAGGTGTGCACTACCACACCTGGCTAATTTTTGAATGTTTTAGTAGAAACGGGTTTTGCCATGTTGGCCAGGCTGGTCTTGAACTCCTGGCCTCAGGTAATTTGCCTGCCTCGGCCTCCTAATATGCTGGGATTACAGGCTTGAGCCGCCACGCCCAGCCAGTATATATACTTTTAAGTTGAATAAATGTGGCATGGTTATGATTCCACAAAAGGCTCTGATGACTCACATTTCCCCAGTGACATGAAAATATATGTTTCTTCCAGCATCTTGCCAGCTCTGGGAGTTTCCTCTCATTTAAAATTTTTGCCTTTGTCGGGGTGAAATAGTATCTCCATTTTTAATTAATATATAGTTATTGACCTGTTCCTGCCTTTTTCCATTTTCCTGTTGGGTGTTAGTATATTGCTCATCAGTTTGAGAGAACTCATTTTACAGTTTTATTTGTTATATGCATTGCAAATACATTGTCTCTGTTTAACTCCAAGCTATTACCAGAGCATCTGTGAACATTTCCCCTAACACACTGAGCATGTTGCACTGTCCCTTGCTGACAATTGCTGTCTCTGCTAAAGGCTGTCTTCCTTAAGCTAAGGATCATTTTCTCAACTTTGTAGCTCCAATCCCAAGCAGTTATTTGTGCACAGTAGGTGCTTAAAGGGTTTTTGAATTAATTGTTGAATTTCTATCTCAATAAAAATGGTCCCTCTGTGTTTTCCTTCCTTTGTACCTCCCTAAGCGACACATTAATTACAGATGTTCCATCAAGTGTCAAGCTAACCTGAACAATTACAACTTGAAGCAAAGAGCACAGCCCAAATGACAGCATCTTCATCCTTGGAGCTGAGCTGTTTGCATGAGGAAGGACAAGAAAATTGCACCATCTGCCTGGATGTAGATGGAAAGACTTGGCTCCTGCAAAACATGGCATGAAGGGGGAGGGAGTGCACTTACTTGTTATTCCAAGCTATGATGGCTATTTTCATGTTATGTGTCATTTGTGGAACAATCTGATGTTATGGTTGGCTCAAAGCTTTTATGCCTAATGATCTGTTTCAAGGAGAAGGATTGAAATAATGAAGGAAGAAATCCTTAATCCTTAGTCCTATGGACTGTCCCTCACTCTGGGAAACTAGAGAGGTCTGTGGTCAACCAATCCTGCAGAAATAAAGTATGACAGAGAGTAGAGGGTTGAAAGGAGGTTACAAGAAGGAGGAAAGATGTGTGGAGGATAAAGAATGGTCCCTAGACAGTCTTGCTTCACTTCATTTCAAAGCATTTTGCTTGTTTTATGTATAATGTTTGGGGGTTTTAGTTTTACTTAGCAGAGAGAATAGGGAAAAGTTTACCTCCTTTATCTTCCCAGAGGCAGAAGAATAGATGTGAATGGACATAAAGCATAAATGTATACAAAGGACTGAGTAGAGAGTGGTGTCTGGGGAGCATGCAGAGACTGAAGAGAGAACCCAGTCTTTGAAGTTAGACATATGTCAGTTCTAATCTTGCCTGTGTCACTGACTTACCCCATGTGTTGTTCAAATTAATTGATCACCTTAATGGCACAAGAACTGACAGCTACAGACACCAACCCCTCCTCCATCCCAACTCTCTGTGGCATTGCCACAGAAAATCTTCATGTTCTATTCCATTCCACATCTCGTTGCTTTTGTGTCATGACTACTGTTGCTGACCCTTGAGTCTGAATTGAGGTTTGCTTTTAGTGTAACCTCTTAGATTCAACCTTAGATGCAACAAGATTCATCTTATTTCTGGAGGTCACCCTTACTTACCCAGAATGAGAAGCCTAGCTTTTCTTTCTTTCTGTCTTTTTTTCTTTTTTAAGATGAAGTCTCACTGTCATCCTGGATGGAGTGCAATGGTGTGATCTTGGCTCACTGCAACCTTCAGCTCCTGGGTTCAAGCCACTCTCCTGCCTCAGCCTCCCAAGTAGCTGGGACTACAGGCATGCACCATCACACCTGGCTAATTTTTGTATTTATAGTAGAGATGGGGTTTCACCATGTTGGCCAGGCTGGTCTCAAACTGATGACCTCAAGTGATCCACCTGCTTTGGCTTCCCAAAGTGCTGGGATTACAGGCATGAGCCTGGCCCTGAGAAGCCTAGTTTTTCTCTTATTCCATTTTCATAGCTAATTCTTGCTCCTGAGACCCCAATGTCAGAAAAGCCCAGCCGTCTATATAATCCTGCCAGTCCCAGAGAGGGTGCACCTGGTCATGCTAGGACATCCTTGGCCAAATTAAATGTTCCTGAGCAGGGTCATGCCATCCTCATATCGCAGCTCCTGCAATAACCATGTGACCTGAGTGTGGTGAAAGAAGAGGGAAATGATGCTGGGCAGAATAACTATCCAGAATCAAAGCGAACAAGGAAAATGTGAACAAGGAAAGCAAAATGAAGATGATAACACTCACAATATGTGTTACCCAGGAAAACATTTAAAAATGTCAAAGAACTATATACAAAAATCAAAAGACAAAAAAGAAAACCTCGAATAAATTGAGAGACATGGCATTCTCCTGATTAGGAAAAGTCAGTATTTTAAAGAGGTACAATTCCTCCCTAAATCCATACATGAATGGTTACAATTGAGTTCCAATATTTTTGGAATTTAGTAGTGTATTAGTCTGTTCTCACACTGCTAATAAAGACACATCTGAGACTGCGTAATTTATAAGGAAAAAAGGTTTAATTGACTCACAGTTCTACAGGGGTGGAGAGGCCTCCAGGAAACTTAGTCATGGCAGAAGGGGAAGCAAACATGTCCTTCTTCACATGGTGGCAACAAGAAGTGCAGAGTGAAGTGGGGGAAAGCCCCTTATAAAACCATCAGATCTTGTGAGAACTCACTATCATGAGAACAGCATGGAGGTAACCGCTCCCATGAATCAATTACCTCCAACTAGGTTCCTCCCATGACACGTGGGGATTATGGGAACCACAATTCAAGATGAGATTTGGGTAGGGACACAACCAAACCATATCAAGTAGTTTGATAAAAACTTTCCTCTAGGGGAAAAATCACAGGCCTAAGAACAGACAAGAAATCTTGAAACAGAAGAATGATGATAAGGGACCACATGCAATAGCATATTATGAAGCTACAATAATAAAACAGTATGGCACTAGTCCAGAAATAGGCCAGTGGAAGAATGGAACAAAATTTGAGAGTCCAGAAGTGGACAGATCAGAATTCAGTGTCTAATAAAAATGGAATCTCTCATTGGTGAAGGCAGGAAAGGGTTATTCAGTCAATGATGTTGTGGTACAATTGTCTATTCATTCAGGAAAAAATTAACTGAAATTCCAAACTTACATCAGACACAAAAATCAATTGAAACTTAATTAAAATCTAAATAGGAAAAAGAAACACTAAGGGTATCATAACACTATCAGTTATCACAAAAGCCCTAAAAGATAGCTATTTGATCCCAATTTTGAAGATGTAAACAGAGGCTCAGAGAGACCAAGTGGCTTACCTGAGGTCACACAAAATCACACACCAGGAGTTCATAAGACATTCATAGTCATTTTGTTCGGCAGATGTCCCCATTAGGTAAATTTACCTTACAGTTTTCATTTAACCCAGCTCATAACTTCTAGCAAATGATTATTCTTTCTAGCCTAGGGTAGTAGTCAGGCAGACAACCTGATGAAGACTTAAGTTCAAAAGATAATTCAGGTGCATACCTCCCCTCTCACATTGTGAGTGTTCCCCAGGGAGAGTCAGCCATTCCTTGCACAGATGCCATGGAGAAGACCATCAGGGGAAGTTGGAGCTGAATCAGACCCAGTGAGATTCTGGTGCTTTAACAGCATGGCCGTATTAGTCTGTTCTCACACTGCTATAAAGATACTGCCTGAGATTGGGTAATTTATAAACAAAAGAGGTTTAATTGACTCACAGTTCTGCATGGCTGGGGAGGACTCAGGAAACTTAACAATCATGGCAGAAGGCAAAGGGGAAGCAGGCACCTTCTTCACAAGGCAGCGAGAGAGAGAGTGTGAGAGAGCAGGGAAGGCCACACTTTAAAACCACCAGCTCTCGTGAGAACTCACTATCATGAGAACAGCATGGGGGAAACCGCCCCCATGATCCAATCACTTCCCACCAGGTCCCTCCCTTGACATGTGGGGATTACAATTTGAGATGAGATTTGGGTGGGGCCACAGAACCAAACCATATTATTGGCTTAAGATTGTCCTGAGGGAAAATGAGTAGGTACACCCTAAAAAGATGGTAGGGCCCCTGCCTACCCACTCCATCTCTTCTTACCAAAGAGTTTCTCCCTAGGAAACGGAGGCTCAGCCATGGCACACTCTTCCCAACCATGTTCCAGGACTGAGAGAGGAATTACAGGGGGCAAGACACACAACATTAGGCACTCAATGCATTTAGGGTTGTATTAGGGTCCCCATGGGGTGCTATACAGAACAGAGGGAGGCATAGCTGACTCTAACCCTAACCTCTACTGCCTTCTGCTCACCCCTAGTCTCATCCATTTCTTCATCTCCTCACATTTTCTGGAGCATCCTCCAAGTCTAAGTCTAAGCCTCCCCAAGTCTCTTTTAGACCTTCTTATTTTCCCTGTCCCTTTCAATTACCTGTTTCTCCTGGTCCTCCTCCTCATCTCAGATTACTTCCCCGCCCCTGCCTGTCTGCCCTCAGCACACAGTTTGCCCCAGCCACTCCCCTGTGCTGCACATTCTAAACAGTCCCTCCACATCACTTCCATCCCTTTACCTAATTCACAGAATAGAGAGCCCCTTTGGGAAAGATGTGTATAAGTTTCTCAGGCAGAAGAACTGGAAATAAAATTCCAGGCAAAACTGCCATGGGAATAACCAGGGAAACATCAAGTGCTCTGCAAGCAGAAAAACTTCCAGTCGCCTGAGGAGTGAGTTGAGCATTTGTGTGGGGTGATGGGAGTGGAAGCTTGAGACGCCGACATCAGCCATATTGTGAAGGATTCAGTATTCTACACTAAAAGAAGCTGGACTTAACCCAATAGGAAATGGATAGTAATTGAAAAGGAAGTTCTGGAATGCACTAGCCCCCTTTTTGACAGGATTTATAAGATACAATGGATATCCATACCAATGAATTTCTTTTTATTTTATTTTATTTTATTTTATTTTATTTTATTTGAGACAGAGTCTCACTCTGTCACCCAGACTGGAGTTCTGTGGTACAATCTTGGCTTGCTGCAACCTTTGCCTCCCAGGTTCAAGCAATTCTCCTGCCTCAGCCTCCTGAGTAACTGGGATTACAGGCCGCCGCCACAACACCCAGCTAATTTTTGTATTTTTAGTAGAGACAGGGTTTTGTTATGTTGGCCAGGCTGGTCTTGAACTTCTGACCTCAGGTGATCCTCCCACCTCAGCCTCCCAAAGTGCTGGGATTACAGGGGTAAGCCACTGCATCTGGCCGCATACCAATGAATTTCTGTCTTGAAAACTCTGAAGATATCAGGAGTCCAAGACCCTCATCTGCACTTACTTTTAGTGATGCTGGTTATATAAACAGAAATGCATAAGGTTGGTGCTACCTAATAATCTCTGTTTTTGTAGTAAGTCCAGGGAGCTGTCAAGCAGTGTCTTGGATGCCGCTTCTATAAATAGATCCTCTTTCTGGCTTCAGATCCTTTCTCGAGGCTCCTTCCTAAGGGTAATGGGAATCTCAGCCCCTGCTTCTGCTCAGGGCAACCTTACTCTGCCCAGTAACAAACACTGTTCTCATATCCTGTCCATTCTGACCTCATGGACATTTAAACTCTTTTGCAATATATTTAAATTTAAATACATTTGCAATATGTTTGAGAAGTTGGCAAACAACTTTTCTTTCTCTAAATATCTGTCTCTGTCTCCTTTACTCACCCCATCCTGTTTTCTTTTTTTCCTCTCTCTTGCAAAAATGTGCACAAAAAATTTTTCCCATGAATGTAAAACCAAAAGCGTCATTATTTTAATTCAATTTATAATGGACATAATTTTTAATTTACTGGTATAAATAATCAGCAGCTAAAACTGCACACAACAACCTTGTTATTGACTACAAATTGACAGACGAGTCAAACTTTACTAATATGAAATTTAGGTCTGTGAGTTTTGGCCCAGGAAAAAAAAATGGACTTGATAGAAATAATGACTATTACACAAAGTAGAAGCCAAGATCAATAACATTTGATATGGACAATACCTAATCAATACATCAGATTTTGTTTCAAATTTTAAATGGAAAAGAATTGATCCAAATGAAAATAATTTCAGTAGAGTTAATATTTTTGGAAATGGTCTAACTGTGCTATGTAGAAAATTGATCAAGGGATTAAATTGGCTTAATGGAATTCACTCTGGAAAACACTTTCTGGATGAAAAGTCTATCTAAGTTGATATAATTCTAATTAAAAGTCTTGAATTCAAAATGTTCAGGGTCAAAAGAGCAAGAGCAATTGTCCTCAAAGTCAAAGCAGAGGGGTTAAAATGATGAGGTCAGAATGTCCTGTGGCATAGCAACCATTTTAAGTGGACACCACGCTGGGCCACTTCAGTTTGCTACAAAGAAGAGCTTTTAATCTTCCCCTCCAAAAAAACCAAACACAACTGTATGGCTCTGTAGGAATAAAGTAGTCACACAGGGATATTTGAGTCTGTTAGGTACCTAGAGTACTAGTAAGAACAGAGAATAACATGTGAGAACATAAAGAAGAACATTTATAAAATGAGAATAACAGTAGAACCTACTCTTGGGATATTATGAGGATCAAATGAGATAATCCCTAAAATATACTTAACTTGGCTGGATGTAGTGGCTGGTGCCTATAATCACAGTACTTTGAGAGGCCAGGAAGAGAATATCTCGAGCTGTGAGTTCAAGGCCTGCCTGGGCAACATAGCAAAACCCCATTTCTATAAAATGTTTTTAAAAAATTAGCCAAGTGATATGGTTTGTCTGTGTGCCCACCCAAGTCTCGCCTTGAATTGTAAAAATCCCCACATGTCAAGGGTAGGGCAAGGTGGAGATAATTGAATCATGGGGGCTGTTTCCCCCATACTATTCTCATGGTAGTGAATAAGTCTCAGGAGATCTGATAGTTTTATAAATGGGAGTTCCCTTGCATAAGCTTTCTTGTCTGCCACCATGTAAGATGTGACTTTGCTCCTCCTTCACCTTCCACCGTGATTGTGAGGCCTCCCCAGCCGTGTGGAACTGTGAGCCAATTAAACCTCTTTCCTTTATAAATTACCCAGTCTCAGGCATGTGTTTATCAGCAGTGTGAGAACAGACTCATACACTGAGAACTGTGGTGCATGCATGTTGTTCGAGCTCCTTGGGAGGCGAAAGTCGGAGGATCACTTGAGCCCAGTTGTTTGAGGCTGCAGTGAGTTATGATTATGCCACTGCACTCCAACCTGGGAGACAAAAGATTTACATGTTAGTTATAAAACTCGGCTAAACTTAGAGAAACTTCTTATACTTGTGCTCTTCCTCCAAACTCAACTCCTACCAACTCCTACTCCCTGTTTCCCAATGAATGCAGTGGTGCATACACACTCATACATATCCCATCACAAGGAAATTCACAAAGTTCTGACCTTCTGCCATTGCTCTGGCTGTTCCTCTTCCTGTAATGCCCTTTCTCTCATCCACATGTGGAAAATATTTATCTGTTCTTCGCAACTCACATTAATGTCATTTCCTCTATAAATTTTCTATTAGCTCTTCTGCTAGGAACCCAGAGCCCTTTCTCCATATCCTATCACCTCATATTATAGAAGTTTGTGGTTATATCCCCCCATAAACCAAGTGTTCCTTGAAGACCTTTTTCTCTTTGAGTCGTCAGCACCTGGCAACTGACAGACACTCAGTAAATGTTTGCTGAGGCCAGACTTACTAATGACAACCAAATTAGGCTAACTCTCCCTATTTATTAGTGCAATCTGGTCTATTTTGCAAAGAGAATTAGATTGTATTGCCTTTGAGTAGAAAAGCTTCTGGCTGGTAAGAGCAGTTCTAATGAAATGCCAATTTAAGTCTAGGAAAGAGATTCTGGAAGAGGTTCCACAGAGCTGTGCAGACTTTTGCCTGCAAAGGTTTGTGACTGTTGGGTTTATAAGAAGTGTAAAAATCAATAGAGATTTCCTTTCTGACATAGCCAAAGAGATTCAGGAACTATCCCCCTCACAGCTGCAGAAGCCTTGGGGAGCTAGGCCACGATGGTTTCTAGAATGGTGTGATGCCAGGAGATACATTTCATCTCAATTTACCATTGTACTATGATAACTTACTAAGATACTAACATGCTGAAGAGCTACAAGAGTAAAAGTGCATTTGTGCTTTGGAATCTGAACTTTTTCCTCTCTCTGTGTGAGAAAGTAGCAAGGCCTTTGTCTTCTCTTTCTTCAATGTGTTTGCAAAGCAGAAAGTCAAAGTTCCAGGCTGGGTATGGTGGCTCATGCCTGTAATCCCAGAACTCTGGGACGCCAAGGTGGGTGGATCATTTGAGGCCAGGAGTTTGAGACCGACCTGGTCAACATGGTGAAACCCCACCTCTACTAAAAATATTTATGAGCTGGGTGTGGTGGCACGCACCTGTAGTCCCAGCTACTCAGGAGGCTGAGGCAGGAGAATTGCTGGAACCTGGGAGGCGGAGGTTGCAGTGAGCCAAGATCGTGCCACTGCACTCTGTCCTGGGCGACAGAATGAGACACCGTCTCAAAAAACAAACAAACCAACAAACAAATAAGTCAAAGGAAAGAGATTCCACCACAAAAGGAAAGAGACAGAACTCTTTTTTTTTTTTTTTTTTTTTTTGAGATGGAGTCTTGCTTTGTCACTCAGGCTGGAGTGGAGTGATGCGATCTTGGCTCACTGCAATCTCTGCCTCCCAGGTTCAAGCAATTCTCTTGCCTCAGCCTCCCAAGTAGCTGGGACTACAGGACTACTAGCCAGCCTGCCACCACACCTGGCTAATTTTTGCCTTTTCAGTAGAGATGGAGTTTTGTCATGTTGGCCAGGCTGGTCTCAAACTCCTGACCTCAAGTGATCCACCCACCTTGGCTTCCCAAAGTGCTCTCAAAGTGAGCCAGCGTGCCTGGCCAGAAATAGAACTCTTGGTAGTAAGGTTGCTAATCCATGCCCCAAGAGAGCCTGAAAAACTTGGGAGGACTTTTGGGGAAATGACTGTGTGGCAAGTCCATACCCAGCATGCCTAGACTTTCAGCCCCAGTGAGAATGTTCATGTCCAGGCACAACATGGAAGCTGAGCTTGCCAGTTTCAAGGTACCATGTGGGCTTATTATAGATAAGGAGTATGGACTAAGACCAGAAGGGACCTCCCCAAATATTTTATTCCATCAAAAACCCCACACCTCTAACGTGGGTTGGGAGAGTAGAGTGACCTTCAGTAAAAATAAATATAGGCTGCTGATTTGGAATTTGGATGGAATTAAAGAAAATAAAATAAAGGGGAATGACATTTCTTGCACATTCTTCATGGTGGTTGTGAATTCATAGCTATATCATCAGAATGCTTTGATGGAGAACATAAGGACATGTGGAACCTGGCTACTTACATGGAAGGTACCATCAGCCCATGTTTTCCCTGACAAGACTACTCCTTGCAGCTCCTCAAGGGCTCTGCAAACATGTCTTTGTTTCCTAATGGCTCAGAAGCTGTTAGGTCAAGGCTGAGCTCACCTGAGTGGGTTGCAGTGGATACAGATCAAACTCCTCATGTTTCACAACCAGAATTTAGATCCATTGAACTCACCGGTTACTACTAACATTTAAAATTCCAGAGATTCTGAGTGTATTTGTGTTTTTCATGAATTAGAGTAGTATATTTAGTTAATACATATGTATCTAATTATATTGTGGACCAGGCAGGGTACTAGGCATGGAGGACGCAGTGGGGAAGGAGCAGATTTTCCTGAATTTTCTGTTGCCTTCTTATGTGGGACTGTAGGTCTAGGGTTAACAGCCAACCCTCTGAGAATGTGCATCATTGTGTGTTTGCAATGAGAGGAAAAGAAGAGAAGACTGTTGGTCCAGGTGTTTTAAGAGCCTCATATACCGAAATAGTGACTTAATGAGCTCCTGCAAGGTGAACCGTGTTAGAGAATTAGAGAATGTCTGAACCTATCTCAGCACATGGCATCATTTTCCATCTAGTTCTGTGACTCTCAAGGCTGTTGACATGTGATTAGAAGAATCCCCTGGGGAGCTTTAAAAATATGCCAGTGTTCAGGACCCTTCCCCCAGACCAATGAACTCAGAATATAGAAATTGACCAGATTATGGAATGTATTAAACAAGCTTCCAGCTGATTCCAAAGTACTGATGCCTGGTTCCCATCCCTCATGGATTCTGATTTAACTTGTCTATGCATGACCTGATTTTAAAAGCTCTTCCAGTTATTCTGATCATCAGTTTGGTAACTATTGGACACAATGTGTGGTCCCTGCACCACGAGTGTAACTTGGAAGCTTATTAGAAATGCAAATTCTCTGCCTGGCGTGGTGGCTCACACCTGTAATCCCAGTACTTTGGGAGGCCAAGGTCGGTGGATCACTTGAGGTCAGGAGTCTGAGATCAGCCTGGCCAACATGGTGAAACCCCATCTCTACTAAAAATACAAAAATTAGCTGGGCGTGGCTGTGTGCACTGTAATCCCAGCTACTCAGGAGGCTGAAGCAGGAGAATCACTTGAATCCAGGAGGTGGAGGTTGCAGTGAGCCGAGATTACACCACTGCACTCTAGGCAGGGCAACAAAGTGAGACTCTGTCTCAAAAAAAAAAAAAAGAAAATTCTCAAGTCCCACTCAGACATATTGAATGGGATATTTCTAGGGGTAGGTCCTGCCCTTCCCACAACAGCAGAATGCATGTTCTTTTCAAGTGCTCATGGAACACATACCAAGATAGAACATAACCTAAGCCATAAAATAAACATCAACAAATTTGAAAGAATTGAAATAATACAGTGTGTTCGCCAACCAAGATGGAATCAAACCTACATATATATAGAAACCTTCAAATATAGAAACCTACATACTGCTGAAAGTTCTAGCCAGTGCAGTGAGTCAAGAAAGGAAAATAAAATAAACACAGGTCAGAAAGGAAGAAATAAAATGGCCCCTCTTTTCAGATAGCACGATTGTCTACTTAGAAAATCTAAAGGAATCTACAAACTAACAACAACGACAAAACATAAAACAAAAAAACCCACCCTTAGAACTAATAGATGAGTCAGTAAGGTCACAGGATACAAGATAAACATACAAAAATCAATTGTAATTCTATAAACTAGCAACAAACATGAAATTAAAACAATACCATTTATAATGAACCCCCAAAATAAAATACTTAGTGTAAATCTAACCAAACATGTACAGAACTTTTACGCTGAAAACTACACTATGTTGATGAGAAAGAAATCCAATAAGACTTAAATAAATGTAGAGACATACCACGTTCATCAGTTGAAAGCCTCAATGTAGTAGTAGACATCAATTCTCAAATTGACAGTTTTATTGCAGTTTCTACCAAAATCCCAGCTAGATATTTTGGAGATATAGACAAGATTATTCTAAAATTTAGATAGAAAGGAACTACAGCAGGGCGTGGTGGCTCACGCCTGTAATCCCAGCACTTTGGGAGGCTGAGGCGGGTGGATCATTTGAGGTCAGGAGTTCAAGACCAGCCTGGCCAACATGATGAAACCCCGTCTCTACAAAAATACAAAAATTAGCCAAGCATGATGGCGAGTGCCTGTAATCTCAGCTACTCAGGAGGCTGAGGCAGGAGAATCGCTTGAACCCTGGAGGCAGAGGTTGCAGTGAGCTGAGATCACACCACTGCACTCCAGCCTGGGCGACAGAGCAAGACTCCATCTCACAGAAAAAAAAAAAAAAAAAAAAAAAAAAGGAACTACAATAGCTAAAACAAATTTATAAAAGAAGAATAAATTGGAAGGAATCATGCTGTCTGATTTGAAGACTTACTACATAGCTACAGTAAACAAGACTGTATATTGTTGGCTAAGTTAGGAAAGAAACGAAAAAATTCTAATTTGTCGCGGATATTTTATAAAATACAATAAAAATAAATGTGTAGAAAGTGAAACAAAAAAACACAAATGTTAAAAAGCATTCAATTTTTTTATTGTCAGGCTTGGCAGATATAAAATTACTCTGTTGAAATTACTAAAAAATTTATAAATGCTTACTCTCAATCTGTGCATTCTGATGTGGATTATGGACTGACACCAGTTCCTGGAGCAGCTTTGAGTAGTGCTGCCCTGGTTGGCGGAGATGTTTATTAAGCAGGTGTGTAAAATACTGTATTAATCACAGTAGGCTGGACCAGAGGTTCCCAAGGTATGGAACACTGATCTCAGGGGGTCTCTGGGATTCTTTCAGGGGGTCTTCAAGGTCAAAAAGATTTCAAAGGAAAACTGGAACCATTTAATAATAAAACTGGCACTTACGATGAATGAAGGCAGTGGTGCCAAACAGTATCAGTGTTCACTATATTCTTATGGTGAATTTACATTTAAAAAGAATACCACTTTCACTTATAAAAGTCCTAGATGTAGCAGTACAAATTATTAATTTCATTAAATCCTAAGCCTTGGGTACGAGTCTTTTTATTATTCTGTATGATGAAATGGGATGTACCCAGCACTCCTACCGCAAACCAAAGTGTAAAAAGCACTTATGCAGTTGAGTTGCAAGTCCAACATTACAGAGATTTTTCAAAATATAAAACAATGCCACTCTTCTCACTAAATTTTTGTTTTGGAAAATAAGGTTATATTTAATGATCTGGTTGCTTTTTAAAGTGTAACACCATTTTACTTGAAGGAATGACAGACAAACTATGGTTATTCGGACACAGATATTTGGCAGACATTTTCTTGAGAATGAATGAAAAGAGCCTATTACTTTAAATAAAGCAACCTTAAAGAAACCAAAAGGAAAGAAAGCAAAAAAGGATGTATTTGCTGCAGAAGACAAAGTTTATCTTCCAGGCGAAAATTAGAATTTTGAAAAACTTGTATCTGCCACTGTAAGCATAACAGCTTCTCAAATTTTAGAGACATTTCTGATGAAATTGGGCGTATTAATTGCTGTGATTTTTAAATTTTGTATAATCAAATGCGTCAACATTTGGAAGAGTTTCATAACTCAGTGAACCAATATTTTCCAAATAACCAATGAACAATGTTGCAAAATCATGCAAATAAAAGGTCCATCAAGCTGTAAGACAGACCAAGGTATTGTGGTGTAGCGGAGTACGAAAGGTTCATTGATAGGATTTCGTATTTTACATTGCAAATAACATTTAAGAAAATAAGCACTTGTCAAAGTTTGTTGTAGTTTCAGAGAAAAACAGCCACAATCATCCGAAAACATTATTATAGTACTCTTCCCATTTCAACCACACATCTGTGTAAGGCTGGATTTTCTTCATTTATTTCCACCCAAACAACATATCACAACAAACTGACTGTAGAAGCAGAGGAAAGAATCCAGCTCTTTTCTATCAAGTTGTATGTTAGAAAGATTTGCAAAAATATGTGAAATGATACCTCTCTTCTCACTAAATTTTTTTGTTTTGAAATAAAACATTTTTTATCATCTTATTATTCATAAAGATATTTTATGTATAACATGTGATGAGTTATTATTATTATTATTTTTAGAGACAGGGTCTCTTTCTATCACCCAGGCTGGAGTGCAGTGGTGCTATCATAGCTCACTGCAGCCTTGAACTCCTGGACTCAAGAGATCCT
The DNA here is from genome assembly GCF_047675955.1 of Chlorocebus sabaeus. Lineage (NCBI taxonomy): Eukaryota > Metazoa > Chordata > Mammalia > Primates > Cercopithecidae > Chlorocebus > Chlorocebus sabaeus. The sequence continues at coordinate 23,279,203 of NC_132908.1, forward strand.
CCTGCCTTGGCCTCCCAAAGTGCTGGGATTGCAGGTATGAGTCACTGTGCCTGGCCAGTTATTACTATTATTATTATTTTTTGAGATGGAGTCTCACTCTGTCACTCAGGCTGGAGGGCAGTGGCATGATCTCAGCTCACTGCAACCTCTGCCTCCCGGGTTCAAGCAATTCTCTTGCCTCAGCCTCCTAAGTAGCTGAGACTATAGGTGAATGCCACCACGCCTGGCTAATTTTTGTATTTTTTAAGTAGAGATGGGATTTCACCATATTGGCCAAGCTGGTTTCCAACTCCTGACCTCGTGATCTGCCCGCCTCGGCCTCCCAAAGTACTAGGATTACAGGCGTGAATCACCGCGCCCGGCCCCAGTTATTATTAATTTTAAATGAACAAATAGATAAATATTTTTTTTCTGCTTTGATTTCTAATATGGTAAAAATTTCCAGTTATAACTCATACAGACAGAACTTCTTTAAGATTGTAAAGGGATCCTGAGGTGAAAATTTGAGAACTACTGATCTAGACCATGCTGCTGTCCCCCAGGTCATGAGTTGCAGATGGCATAGCTAAAAATATGGAAATGGCCTGGATCCCTGTGCTAGAGGAGAGCAACACGGAAGAGCCACCCAACTATGTTGGATTGTTATGTAGATGAGAAATTAGCCCTTCATAAATTTTGAGGTTTGGGGTTTGCTTGCTATGTAGCATAGCCTGGCCTAGTCTGCCTAACACAGCTCTGTGGGTTTTTTTTTGTTTGTTTGTTTTTTTGAGAAAGAGTCTTACTCTGTCACCCAGGCTGGAGTGCAGTGGCGTGATCTTGGCTCACTGTAACCTCCGCCTCCCAGGTTCAAGCTAGTCTCCTGCCTCAGCCTCCCGAGTAGCTGGGACTACAGGCGCCTGCCACCACGCCCCGCTAATTTTTTGTATTTTTTGTAGAGATGGGGTTTCACTGTGTTGGCCAGGATGGTCTCAATCTCCTGACCTTGTGATCTGCCCCCCTCAATGACCTCCCAAAGTGCTGGGATTACAGGCATGAGCCACCGTGCCCGGCCTATGTCTGTGTTTTAAGGGGATCATTCTGGCAGCAGTTTGAAAGGCTGGACTGGAATGGAGATGTGGATTTAAGGTAAGACTGAAAACAGGGAAATGAATTTTTAAGTTTTTTCATTAATCTAGTTCAGGGTCTGAACTGATGCTATGGTAGAGAGGTACAGCTAGGAAGGGAGAGGTTAGGATGTTTCCAAGACAGAATTACCTGCATTTGATTACCAATCAGTTGGGCGGGGGTGGTAAGGGTAAGGGAGGAGACCACCTCTCATATTGTCTTATGACCAATTTCCACCTCAAAGAAAAAGTAGGAGTTAAGGAAAAGACAGAAGTGAAATCAGTAGTCAGACAGCCCGGGGCCACACCCTGGGCCTGGTAGTTAAAGATGGACCCCTGACCTAACTGGTTATGTTATCCATAGATTCCAGACATTGTATGGAAAAGCACTGTGAAAATCCCTGTCCTGTTCTGTTCTGTTCTGATTACCAGTGCATGCAGCCCCCAGTCACGTACCCCCTGCTTGCTCCATCGATCACGACCCTCTCACACGCACCCCCTTAGAGTTGTGAGGGACAGGAATTGCTTAAAATGGGACAGGAATTGCTCACTTGGGGAGCTCGCTTTTTGGAGACATGAGTCCACCAATGCTCCCAGCTGAATAAAGCCCTTTCCTTCCACAACTCGGTATCCGAGGGGTTCTTGTCTGTGGCTCATCCTGCTACAGGGGAATGACAGGGAGAGGTCTTCAGAAGCTGGATTTTGGTCTCTGGGGAAATGGAGAAGTGATTTACGAGATCAGTAAGTCAGTGTGCCTTGCAGAAATTTTGTGTGTTTTGAAGGGAAAGGGCAGGATGAGTTCTACTTTAAACATCTAAGTTTTAGTTGTGGCCCATCTGTGGCCCATCCAGACAGAGAATAACAAGTAGTACTTACATGACTATTACTATGTGCAATACATGATGTTAGGCACCAATGATAATAACTCATTTATTAAGAATATATGAAGAAGATACTCTTCTTTTTTTTTTCCCCCACTCTATCACCCAGGCTGGAATGCAGAGGCATGATCTCGGCTCACTGCAACCTCTGGTCCTGGGTTCAAGTGATTCCAGGTGTAAGCTACAGTGCCCCGCCCTTGAAGAAAGTGTTCTTATTTCTTATCCACACTTTATAGTCAGGGAAACAGACATTGTGACCCATCTGTTACCCACTGTAGTGCCTACATGACTTAGCTGAATTCATACTCAGCCTTAACTCTGATTGTCTTTAGGAAACAGGCTGTCTGAGGTCAGAAGTTCTTTCTTAGGACTAAACTGGCCAAAGCTGGCGAAATACAAAATGGCAACAACTGGACCTCTAAAGAACCTCTAACTTCCTTATCATCCAATTTCCATACCAAATGACACTCCCTCTGGCACCATACAGTTGACAATCACCATAACAACAACTGGAAAAGACCACAAAAGGAAAATCTCCTCCTCTTTTTAGAAAAAGCATGGATATTCCTCCCCTTGCTTTTTATCCCCAACCCTTTCATTAATGATACCCCATATCAGCCAGGTGCAGTGGCTCACACCTGTAATCCCAGCTCTTTTGGAAGCCAAGGCAGGTGGATCACGAAGTCAGGAGTTGAATCCCAGCCTGACCAACATGGTAAAACCACGTCTCTACTAAAAATACAAAAATTAGCCAGGCATGGTGGTGTGGGCCTGTAATCCCAGCTACTCAGGAGGCTGAGGCAGGGTAATCGCTTGAATGCGGAGGTGGAGGTTGCAGTAAACTGAGGTCGCGCCAAGCTCCCACTTCTCCATTCCATGGCCATCAAAGAAAGTCCGCACTGCTTGATGCTCTCTTCTGGTTGCATTTTTTTTTTTTTTTTTTTTTGAGACTAAATTTTGTTCTTGTTACTCAGGCTGGAGAGCAATGGCGTGATCTCGGCTCACTGCAACCTCTGCCTCCTGGGTTCAGGCGATTCTCCTGCCTCAGCCTCCCGAGTAACTGGGATTCACCACTACAGGTGTTCACCACTACACTTGGCTCATTTTGTATTTTTAGTGGAGATAGGGTTTTTGTCATGTTGGTCAGGCTGGTCTTGATCTCCTGATCTCAGGTGATCCACCTGCCTTGGCTGCCCAAAGTGCTGGGATTACAGGCGTGAGCCACTGTGCCTAGCCTCACTTCTGGTTTCATATATTGGCTTCATGACGTCAATCAGGAAAGAGCCCTCCTTTTGATATAACTGGGACCCCCAGTAACAACATGGGAGTGTAGTGACTTCTCCGAAGATCATCCAGTTAGTGAGTTACAGACTCAGGATTGAGACCCAGGCACTTGAGTTCCAGAATCCACGCTTCTAGTCACAATGCTGTTTTATCTCTTGATGCTCTAACTGGTTAGCAGTCTGAGTTCAGGGTTCAAAGAGAGCTCTGGGTTCTTCCAGGCATTAGATTGTATATTTGTTAAATTCCACCAGAAAGTCCTTTATCTCCATAAGGAGAAGACTTTTCCCTTTGTTTGGCCACATTAGGAGCTGCAGGGTTGAGCAGATTCTGTTAAAGTGTTCTGATCTGATGGTCTGTCTGAAGGTTGGCAGCTCCTCTCAGAATCCTCCACTTATAGCAGAGGATCCCACCTTTCACAAGCCTGGCTCAGCCAGCCAACACAAACAGGGAACTGAATGTGAAAAACAGGGTAGCCATGAGGGCTTTCCAAAGAACAGCAAGAATTCGCCTTCTCTGGCTTTGAGACTCTGGATGAATGAGTGAAGTGCATTGCACCACTCCAGGAGCACCACTCGCCTTGTGTTCTATTTAAATGGTGCACTCTAGAGTTGCTTTGTGTTGGCATACCTCATTGCCACCCGTTTAGCATCAGTTTCCTGTTTTCCTGTGGACTGCTTTTTGAGTCACTGTATCAGTATTTGGCATGACTTTTTGTATTAACTTGATCCTCAATTCTGTTCTTACCTCATCAAACAGGATTTGGAATCTAACCCAGTGTTTGGCATTGCCACTTTTATTTGGTGCTGCTGGCATAGTGTAGGTGCCCGACTCAATATCTAAGAGGGGAAGAGGTGAGGAAGGAAGAAAAGCTCTCAGGAAGCTGGGAGGGAGTGGCCCTGATAGACATTGCTTTCTTGGTTTACGTGATCTTAGATGGGAAATAAAAACAATGATCAAGCTCTCTCCAACCTTATCCTGAGAAACCTCTGTTATAGCCAGGATGAAATCTGCAAGATATTAATATTTATTTCAAGATGTATGTTAGTGTCCTTGACTTATGGCTGAATTTAACCATAGATAGTGTAAATGGACAGATGTAAAATTCCAAGACATCTCTTTGAAACAAGAGCTTTATTTCTTTCAGGTTCAGATTCAAATGTGTAGCATAATTCCTATGTTCCAGGCTCTCTTACAACAGTTTTTAAAAGTATTTATTTATACAATATTCTAGATGTTAACAGCCTGGGTGTTCCTAAGACCTTCATCGTACTGGGGTCATCTTGGCCTTTACAATTTATTTTTATTTTTAATTAATTTTTAAATTGTTATGAATTTAGGGGCACAAGTATAGTTATGTTACATGGATATACTGTGTAGTAGTAAAGTCTGGGATTTTGGTGTACCTGTAAACTAAATACTGTACATTGTATCCAATAGGTGGTACCATAGTACCCCCTTCCTATCCACCCACCTTTCGGATGCTTCAATGTCTATTATTTCCATCTTTATGTTCCTGTGTGCCCATTGTTTAGCTCTGACTTATAAGTGAGAACATGCAGTATTTGACTTTCTGTTTCTAAGTTACTTCACTTAGGATAAGGGTCTCCAGTTCCATCCATATTGCTGCAAAACACATAATTTCATTCTTTTTTATGGCCAAGTAATATTCCATGGTCTATACATATATAGCACATTTTTAATGCAGTCATCTATTGATGAACACTTAGGTTGATTTCATGACTTTGCTATTGTGTATAGTGCTACAATGAACATATGAGTGCAGGTATCTTTTGGATAAAATGATTCCTTTTCCTTTGGATAGATACCCAGTAGTGGCATCACTGGGTCAAAGGGTAATTCTATTTTTAGTTTTTTGAGAAATCTCCATGTTTTTCATAAAGGTTGCACTAATTTACATTCCCACCAACAGTGTATATGTGTCTTCTTTTCTCTGCATCCTCCCCAGCATCTCTTGTTCTTTGACATTTTAATAACAGCTATTTTGACTGGTGCAAGATGGTATCTCATGGTCGTTTTAATTTGCATTTCTTTGATGATTAGTGATGTTGAGGATTTTTTTCACATAACTTAAATAAAATTTGTGTTAGCTTTGTAAACATCAGAGTCCCAGGAGGAAAGGAATGGCATACTCTACAGAGGTTAACTGGGAAACTCACACCTGGGTTTCTTGGCATTCCAAAAGTCTGCACGTAAGTTCCCTGTATGTGAAGCCTTCAATGAATGTTGGAAATGCCTTTTAGCATCTAGAGGAAACATCCCAAGTAGTATAGGCTCAAGGAGTGAGGAGCCAGTAGGAGTTGGTGAAGCACATGGGGAGCTGTGACCAGCCTAAGGCATGAAGGGAAAGGGAAAGGAGAGACTAGCAGTGTTATTGGAACCTGAAAGAGCTGTAGACATGGAAGAGGGCCAGCCAGCCAGGATGGTGGTGGTAGGTGGATCCAGGGCTCTGTGGGGAGCCAGGAATAAATACCCCACCCTCTGAGCTCTTGCTGCTGCCTCCCATTGACTGCACCCATCCAGCAGGCAGAGGGCGAGGGATATTTGGTGATTCAATCTGTGGAGCGAATTACCCTGCTGGGCACAGAACAGAGCTGTGAAGAGTGTGGAGTGGAACAAGGACACACTTCTACCCCACATGCAGTAGGAAATCCAATTTTTCAAGAAGTTCTTAGAGAACATAAAGCAGGAAAGGAGACCCAGAAGAAACTAGGTTATACGCCATCACAAACACCCCCTAAGATATAGAGGGTGTCTGTGATGACATATAACCCAGTTAACCTAGCTTAGACTAACAGATATTTATTGCTGCCATGTAAGGAATAGTGAGGGGTCAGCTCCACAAGGTCACTCAGGGACCCAGGCTAATGATTCCCTATGTTCTTGTAGGTTCCAGAGGGAACATGAAGCCTTCTCAGTGCTGAAGATGGAAGGGAAGTGTGCATGCCCTTTCCACTGCTTTGTCCTGGAAGTGACAGACATCATCTCTATTTATATTTTATGGATCATCTCTTCTTTTCTTTTTTGAGATGGAATCTCATTCTGTCACCCAGGTTGGAGTGCAGAGGCATGATCATAGCTCACTGTAGCCTTGACCTCCTGGGCTCAAGTGATCCTTCTGCCTCAGCCTCCTGAGTAGCTGGAACTACAGGTGCACACCGCTATGCCTGGCTATTAGGTTAATGCAAAAATAATCACGGTTTTTGTCATTGCTTTCAATCTGCACTTACTTTTACTGCAGTTGCTTTTGCACCAACCTATAATTTTTAATTTTTTTTTTTTTTTTTTGTAGAGACAGGATCTTGCTATGTCGCTCAGGCTGGTCTTAAACTCCTGGCTAGCTCTTAATTTTTAGCTTTAGTTTCCTGCCCTACTTGAAACACTTTCCTCTCTCTTGGAATTTCTCCTCTTTCCCTACGAGCTGACATAATGCTAAATTCCTGTTTATTTCTTGTACGAACCAGTTAATTATCTGTTTTTTTCTTACTCTAGACTAACCTGGCTTTGTTTAGAATGGCTCAGTTCATAAGCAAAAACATCCATTAAGTATATTCTCATGAAAGAATAGGTCAGTTCACTTCTTGAGAGAAATCCCGAGGTTAGCTTGAAAAAAAAAAAAAACTAAACTAAATTTTCCCCTGACATACAATGTTTTTACTTAAAAAATGGTTACATTAAGAGTTAGAGAGAGGCTCTAGAGTGATTTACCTATGGCCATGTAGAATTTGACTCCTATTTTTTGACTCTGTGTCCATAGATCTTTCCTTTATCTGACACCATTTCTTTTCTATATTCTCTTCCTAGAAAAAAAAAAAAAAAAAAAAAAAACCCTTCCCTTAACACCATTTGCCTGGCCTTTCTTTAATCTTGTGCAGTTCAGCTCTGCATATCAAGAAGCCAACACCTTGGTAAGAATCATTAATTTTCAGAAGCTTTTATTTCAGTGACTCCAAAGATAATTGCTAAAAATAGGTGTATTCCCTGCAAGATGCCATTAAAATCAACTCATTTTGTGGTCAGGCTTCCCAAAGGCACGAAGGCCGTGTTGAGAATGCAAGTGTTTTAGCAGCTGTGACAAATTTCTACCATGAACAGGCGTGCAGTCAATAATTAGTTTTCAGAGGCAGCCTTTGGTACTCGGAGTTAGAAGCAGGTGGGTACACATGCCTGGAGATGTCCAGGTAGACTTGGGATTTCCCAAGAGGGGAACGTGCATCGTTTTTCAAAAATGCAGGAGTGGCATGGGGAAAAGAAGTTAACTGGGAAACTCACACCTGGCTTTCTTGGCATTACAAAAGTCTGCAAATATATTCCCTGTATGTGAAGCCTTCAATGAATGTTGGGAATGCCTTTTAGCATCTAGAGGAGGCATCCTAATTAGTATAGGCTCAAGGTCTAAAAGAAACTAGAAGCAGGTTACAAGTGGGTACAGTTCTTAATTTCTCTAGTCCCCATTTAGGTCCACAGAGGAAGGTAGTTCTGCTAATGCTTCTGTTTTCTTAGCAGTGTGGGGAGGAAGTTTATGCATTTGGGCAAGGTGTGGCTTACTTCCTCACTGGGTGATCCAGAGGCAACTCTTACACCTTTCCCTCTCCCTGTGTCTGTGGTCATCCTTCTGCCATCTCTTTTCTTTTCCTCCCTTCTTGTCTTTCTCTCTGCTTCCTTGTATCTGCCTTCCTTCCTCTTATGGACCGATCTGCTCCCAGGTACAACAAGAGTTGGCATTTCCTTCTCCTTATAGAGACCAGGCAGACTCTTCTGTGTTTGCACCAGCTTTTCAACCTGTAACTGGATGGGGAAATCTGGATCATGCTGGTCTCAAAGTCTAGATTTGTAAGGGGAGCCATGCGATGCTCTCCAATTCAGTTTCATAAGGAAAACTAATTCCGCAGTTGATCTTCCTCTGGCTCTTTGAATGTTTCCCTCAAATAGGTTAGAATCCACAGTAGGAGGAAAGGGCATGACTGATGTCCCTGAATTTTCTACACATGGGCGGCTGGCTGGGAACTCTGAAAAATTCCACCTGAGGACTAGCCCTTGAAGACTAAGGACGATGTGGGGAAACACATTTCTTATTATGTCACAATGTCACAGAGATAATTATATTTTTCTTGGGGTCAGCAAGGGTTTGTTCTCTCAGTGATTGGGGGTGAAGCCAGGTTGGGAAAGCAAGGGAAACTTGCCTCAACACAGGCTATTGCATGCAGAGGATACACTTTTTAAATTTAAATTTCATGGCTTTTTGCTAAGATCTATGCTTAAAAGAAAAAAAAAAAAAGAAAAAAAAGAGTATAAGCTGGGCATGGTGGCTCATGTCTGTAATCCCAGCACTTTGGGAGGCCAAGGTGGGCGGATTGCCTGAGCTCAGGAGTTTGAGACCATCCTGGCCAACGTGGTGAAACCCCATCTCTACTAAAAATACAAAAATTATAATCCCAGTACTTTGGGAGGACGAGGCAGGTGGATCATGAGGTCAGGAGATTGAGACCATCCTGGCGAACACGGTGAAACCCTGTCTCTACTAAAAATGCAAAACAATTAGCTGGGCATGGTGGCAGGTGCCTGTAGTCCCAGCTACTGGGGAGGCTGAGGCAGGAGAATGGTGTGAACCCAGGAGGTGGAGCTTGCAGTGAGCTGAGATTGCGCCACTGCACTCCAGCCTGAGTGACAGAGCAAGACTCCATCTCAAAAAAAAAAAAAAAAAAAAAGAAGAAAAAAAAATAGCTAGGTGTGGTGGCACACACCTGTAGTCCCAGCTACTCAGGAGGCTGAGGCAGGAGAATCACTTGAACTGGGAGGTGGAGGTTGCAGTGAGCCGAGATCATGCCACTGCACTCCAGCCTGGGGACAGAATGAGACTTGGTCTCAAAAAAAAAATTTCAATGTTATTTATTTATCTTATTTACATATATATTTTTGAGACAGGGTCTTGCCCTGTCACCCAGGCTGGAGTGCAGTGGTACAATTATGGCTCACTGCAGCCTTGAACTCCTGGCTCACTCCCACCTCAGCCTCCCAAGTAGCTAGGACCACAGGCACACGCCACCACAGTCACCTAATTTTAAAATTTTTTGTAGAGATTCTTGGGGTCAACAAGGGTTTGTTCTCTCAGTGATTGGGGGTGAAGCCAGGTTGGGAAAGCAAGGGAAACTTGCCTCAACACAGGCTATTGCATGCAGAGGATGCACTTTTTAAATTTAAATGTTATGGCTTTTTGCTAAGATCCATGCTTAAAAAAAAAAAAAAAAAAAGAAAAGAAAAAAAGGTATGTGTGCAACTTTGTTGGGTGTATTGGGTAATGCTGAGGTTTGGGGTATAAGTGATCTTTTCACCCAGGTAGTGAGCATAGTACCCAATAGGTAGTCTTTCACCCCTTGCCCCCTCCGTCCTTCCTCCCATCTTTATGTCCACGTGTACCCAATGTTTAGCTTCCACTTATGAATGAGAACATGCAGTATTTGGTTTTCTATTCCTGCATTAATTCACTCAGCATAATGGCCTCCAGCAGCATCCATGTTACTGCAAATGATATTGATAGAAGCAGGAGGCAGATAAGGGAGGGCCCTGGGAGAATCTCTGACCACCCTACAAGTGTTTACATCAGATGCTTTCGTGCAGATGAGGGAACTTGCTCAGGGCTTTGTGTGGACATGCCCACCATGGACTGGGGGCTCGCCTGCACACAGGAGAATGGGGTGGAGCCACTGGGGATTTGTGCCTTATGCAGGAGGGAGGAGCCTGGCCTCTTCAGTTCCTGTGTGTGGTGGCCTGGTATTTAATCTGTGAGGTGGGAGCCTGTTGGCAGGACCCCTTCTTTTTTTCACTGGGAGATTTTTTTTAAATAAATTCTACTCTTGGCCAGGTGCAGTGGCTCACACCTGTAATCCCAGCACTTTGGGAGGCCAAGGCAGGCAGATCACCTGAGGTCAGGAGTTCGAGCCCAGCCTGGCCAACATGGTGAAAACCTGTCTCTACTAAAAAATACAAAAAAATTAGCTGGGCATGGTGGCGGGTGCCTGTAATCCCAGTTACTCGGGAGGCTGAGGCAGAATAGCTTGAGCCCGGAAGGTGGAGGTTGCAGTGAGCCAAGATTGCACCACTGCACTCTAGCCTGGGCAAAAAGAGTGAAACTCTGTCTCCAAAATAATAATAATAATAATAATAATAATAATAATAATAATAACAACAACAACAACAACAAAAACAAAATAATAATAAATAAAATAAAATAAAAATAAATTCCACTCTCCTCACCTTTCAATGTGTCCACGTGCCTAATCTTTCCTGGTTGTATGACAAGAACCCAGATTTTAGCTGAACTAAGGAGCAAAAAATCCTGCATCAATAAGACTTCAATTTTTTTTTATGGCTGTGTAGTATTCCATGGTGTAAATGTACCACATTTTCTTTATCCAATCCACTGTTGGGGGGCACCTAGGTTGATTCCACATCCTCGCTATTGTGAATGGTGCTGCAATGAACATACAAATGCAGGTGTCTTTTTGGTAGAATAATTTATTTTCCTTTGGGTATATACCTAGCAGTGTAACTGCTTGAGTGGTAGTTCTATTTTTAGGTTTTTGAGATATCTCCAAACTGGTTTCTACAGTGTTTGAACTAATTTACATTCCCACCAACAGTGTATGAGTGTTGCCTTTTCTCTGCAGCCTGGCTAGCATCTGTTATTCAAAATTCTCTTTAGTGACTGCTACATCTTCCCTGCCTCATAATCACCACCCTGTTACTACAGTTCTGGGGATTACTTACCAAATAACATCCCTGCAGCCAAGTCCTAGACACTGCTTTTGGGGAAACCAAAATTAAGATACTAGAAGGCCTCTTGGGTGTCAAATGTTTCGAGCACTAAACATTGGTAAGTGGAAATCCAATTGATTTCTTTCTCACCTTATCAAGCTTCTCATCCAGAGTTAAGGAACTATGAATGTCAAGTTCTGATCAAGTTAAGAAAAGAGGTGTTAAAAGAGATTTTAATGGTACATTTAGCATAGCTTGAGGTATTAAAAAGTAGGAAAGGCATGATTTGGGGCAAAAGTATATGACAGAGGTCATCACTTTTATTTTGAATTCTGTAGCAAGTGCTAGCAATGGTAGTCGTGGAACTTTGCCAACCATAGGAATTATTAAAAATTTTAAATCTTTGTCAGTTATATGAGGTTGAAAATAATGGTATCATATTTGCTGTTTTCATTCATGTTTCTCTAATTATAGTTGGCAGAGAGCATTTTTTCCTTATATTTACTAATCACTTATTTTTTCTGTAACCTATTCTACAAATTACTTAACAAATCATTTTGATGGTGGATATTTAGATCAAGTCTCCTTTTCAACGATTTAAAAAACTGCTGCAATATGCATGGGGAAAAATCCAATCTTCCTCATAACTAGGTTACTGTAAATTGAAAGAACAATATCATTTTTCTAAACTTTTTTGTCATAAACATTGAAATGTTTGGTATTACCCTATGTATACAGTTTTTGCAGGAAAATTGGCATAAAGATTGACAGTGTAAATTGGTACACTGTTTTGAAGGGCACTCGAGCAATTTCCATCAAAATTTAAAATATGCGTATCCATTATTTCGGCACTTTAAGAGAATTTGTCCTGCAAATACGCTTACATGAAGTTGCAAATATTATGCTTTATTTGGTGTGTGTGTGTGTGTGCGCGCGCACGCCTGTGTGCGTGCATGCATGCTAGTCTATGCATGAAGAGTAGATTAGCCAAGAAGAAGAATTAATCAGGGCTGCTGACTGACTCCTTCCTGAATTTAATCCTGAAGACGATGCAGAAAAGAGAGAGAGGCTCATGCATCCTAGAACCTAACTGAAATGATGGAAGTCATTTGGAGAGGGAGCAAGTGGTTGATTGTCAGTAGGAAAGAGAGAGGCCCAGGTGTCACAGATGGCAGATAGGCAGGGTGAGTTGAACCCTCTCTTTGCTACTTGAGCCTAGTGTGAGTATGAGGCAGTTGGAGGAATAGCAAGGCAGGGTGAGAGTGCTGTGGAAGTGGTAAGCTTATAGCTGAGTCCAAACCTCATACCGCTTGCTGCATGACAAGCAATCAGTTGAGAGACAAGGTGTTGGGGCAAGGAAGGTGCTTTATTTCCGAGAGTCAGCAAGCTGAGAAGACGGTGGACTAGTGTCCTAAAGAAACATCTTAAAGGAACATGCATTTTGGGCTCCTTTTATATTAGGGGAAGGAAAAGAGGAGTGAGGTTGAGATCAAAAGATGACTGCTGACCACAGGTATCTGAGTGGCACTGGTCAGGTCACAATGCTCCTATAAAGCATTCCTTTTTTCTTTTCCTTTTTTTTTTTTAGACGGAGTTTTGCTCTTGTCACCCAAGCTGGAGTGCAATGGCATGATCTCAGCTCACTGCAACCTCCACCTCTTGGGTTCAAGCGATTCTCCTGCCTCAACCTCCTGAGTAGCTAGCTGGGATTACAGGCGTCTGCTACCACGCCCAGCTAATTTTTGTATTTTTAGTAGAGACGGGGTTTCACCATGTTAGCCAGCCGGGTCTCAAACTCCTGACCTCAGGTGATCCACCCAGCTTGGGCTCCCAAAGTGCTGGGATTACAGGTGTGAGCCACCATGCCCGGGCCACTCCTATAAATCTTTAACATAACATTGATACTTGTGTGTGCAACCTGCTTATCTCCTTGAGGGTTAGTTTTGGGAAGGGACTAGGATCATACTTGCTTTAAGGTTAAACTATAAACTAAATTCCTTCCATAGTTAGCTTGGCCTACATGTAGAGATAAGCACAAGCAGTTAACCTAAAAGATAACACCGTGAGGGTAGGAGGTTAGGAGAAAAATGGAGTTAGTCATGCAAGGCCTCTTTTTCACTGTTACAAGCTGAGGCTGAGATCTGCAGGTTTGGCCCCTAGATAGTCCTGAAACCACCATTGTGAAACTATAACTGAGAAAATTATTACAGTGAAAGAGATCTGACCTAACCAATTCCATCTTGTTTCTAACCTCCAAGCTGTCCTTGTTCATTCCTGGGAACTTTGGGAGGAATTTAGTTTATAGTTTAACTTTGAAACAAAGATGGTAACAGCCCTTTCTCAAAATAAACCCCCTTCCTCCCTGAGGACTGGACAGCCTTTGCAGGACTAACAAATTAGCCACAAAATTAGAAATTATGGTTTAGGAGTCATGCAGCTGGAGGGTGCAAGATTCTGACCCTCCCCGAATTGCTCCTGGGGATAGCATCACTATTGTAAAATCTAAGATCAGTGCCGGGGATATTTTGCAGGCCCTGCACTTGATGCATCATCTGGCACCATCCACACTGATAAACTGGCTCATCTGATCTTGTGGACCTCTTCCACTAAGGGAGGAGACCACCCCTCATATTGTCTTATGCCCAATTTCTGTCTCCAAAGAAAGAAGAAGTAAAAACTAAAAGGCAGAAATGAAATCCACAAGCAGACAGGCCAGCACCGCACCCTGGGCCTGGTAGTTAAAGATCGACCCCTGACCTAATCGGTTATGTTATCTATAGATTACAGACATTGTATAGAAAAGTACTGTGAAAATCCCTATCCTGTTTTGTTCTGATCTAATTACTGGTACATGCAGCCGCTAGTCACGTACCCGCTGCTTGCTCAATCAATCACGACCCTCTCACGCTCACCCCCTTAGAGCTGTGAGCCCTTAAAAGGGACAGGAATTGCCCACTGGGGGAGCTCGGCTTTTAACACAGGAATCCTGCGGATGCTCCCAGCCGAATAAACCACTTCCTTCTTTAACTTGGTGTCTGAGGGGTTTTGTCTGCGGCTTGTCCTGCTACACCAGGAACTGACTCAGTGCAAGAGGACAGCTTAGACTCCCTGTGACTTCATCTCCCACCCAACCAATCAGCACTCTCGGCTCACTGGCCCCTGCCCACCAAATTATTAAAAATTCTGATTCTCAAATTCTTCGGGAGACTGATTTGATTAATAATGAAATTCTGGTCTCCCTCACCAGTTGCTTTATGTGAATTATTCTTTCTCCATTGCAATTCCTCTGTCTTGATAAATCTGTTTAGGCAGCTGGCAAAGTGAACCCTTTGGGTGGTTACAGTTCCCAACAGAGGAGAACAGCACTGCCTGGAGCTTAGGATCTGGTCCATTTCCGGGGCTGGACATGGTGGCTCATGTCTGTAATCCCAACACTTTGGGAGGCCAAGGCAGGTGAATCACCTGAGGCGAGGAGTTTGAGACCAGCCTGGCCAACATGGTCAAACCCCGTCTCTACTAAAAATACAAAAAATTAGCCAGGCATGGTGGCGCATGCCTGCAATCCCAGCTACTCAGGAGGCTGAGGCAGGAGAATCACTTGATCCTGGCAGGTGGACATTGCAGTAAACTGAGACCATGCCATTGCACTCTAGCCTGGCCAATGCTGTGAGACTCCCTCTCAAATAATTTTTTTAAAAAATTAAAAAATAAATAAAAATAAAAATTCTAAGCTCCCCCGCCTCCCACCCCCAACTGACTGAACAGACTCTCTCTGTGCCAAGGAGATCCCAGAGAAACTTGAAAAATGGAATTCCTGGCCATGACGAGAAAGGATATCAGATATCTCCTTTTGGAGTTTAGGCACAATTGACCCACATTAACAGTAAATAGGAGATCATAAGACTGACAAAACAGACTCTTTGTGGCAGTAAGACACCACATTCCAATCTGACTCTGGCATAGCATCACATGACAGGTCCTGAAGGAAATCAAAATATTTTACCCCAAATTATATTTTTTGACATATTTTGAAATGGCCCTGCAAAGCCGTCTTTTTGTGGGGGAAATTTGCATCTCTAGAGAATCTCCTTTAATGCAACCAGGCCTTTCACAGATCTAGGAAAGATTAACTAAGAGTGTGACAACTTTTAAGGTCTGAAAAGAAACACCATCTATTCTCTCTGAAGGCTGCTTCCAATGAGGCTTCATCTACATAACAAGAACCTTGGTCTCCACAACCCCCTATTAACTCAGGCTTCGTTCTACAGACTTCAAGTCTTCAGAAAAAGCTTAACTCTTTCTACCACTTGCCAATCAGAAAATCTTTGAATCCACTTACGACCTGTGCGCTCCCCCAAACCCCCGCATTGAGATGTCCTGTCTCTTTAGGCTGAACCAATGTGCACCTTCCGTGTATCAATTTATAATTTCACCTACAATTCTTGTCTTCCTAAAATGTATAAAACCAACTTGTAACCTAATCGCCTTGTGGTACCAGTTGAAGGTGTCCAGGTTCTTGACGTCTTGAACAAAGAATTGGACAAAATGCACAAACAAAGCAAGGAAAGAATGAAGCAACAAAAGCAGAGATTTATTGCAAATGAAAGTACACTCCACGGTGTAGGAGCTGGCCTAGGCACAGGGTCTCAAGAGCCCCATTACAGAATTTTCTGGGGTTTAAATATCCTCTGGAGGTTTCTATTGGTTACTTGGTGTATGCCCTATGTAAATAAAGAGGATGAAGTAAAGTTACAAAGTCATTTACTCATTGTACGCCCTATGTAAATGAAGAAGATATTTCCTGTTATAGCTGAAGGGTTTCCATTTGATTTAGTTCTACGAAATCAGCATGAACCTGCCTTATGTTCCCTGCCTCCAGATCCTATTCTCTTTTTTTTTTTTTTTTGAGATGGAGTTTTGCGCTTGTTGCCAGGCTGGATTACAATGGTGTGACGTTGGCTCACTGCGACCTTCACCTCCTGGGTTCAAGTGGTTCTCCTGCCTGAGCAGCTGGGATTACAGGCATGTGCCACTGTGTCCGGAATTGGTGGGTTCTTGGTCTTGCTAACTTCAAGAATGAAGCCGTGGACTCTCCTGGTGAGTATTACAGTTCTTAAAGATGGCGGGTCTGGAGTTGTTCATTCTTCCCGTCGGGTTCGTGGTCTCACTGGCTTCAGGAGTAAAGCTGCAGACCTTTGCAGTCAGTGTTACAGCTCATAAAGGCAATGTGTACCCAAAGAGCAAGCAGCAGTGTGAAAGAGTGAAAGGACAAAGCTTCCACAGCATGGAAAAGGACCTCAGTGGACCACTTCTGGCTGGCTGGCTTGGGCAGCCTGCTTTTATTCCCTTATCTGGCCCCACCCACATCCTGCGGATTAGTCCATTTTACAGAGAGCTGATTGGTCCATTTTACAGAGTGCTGATCAGTCTGTTTTGACAGAGTGCTGATTGGTGCATTTACAATCCCTGAGCTAGACACAGAGTGCTGATTGGTGTATTTACAATCCCTTAGTTAGACATAAAGGTTCTCCAAGTTCCCACCAGATTAGCTAGACACAGAGTGCTGATTGGTGCATTTACAAACCTTGAGCTAGATACAGAGTGCTGATTGGTATATTTACAATCCTTTAGCTAGACATAAAGGTTCTCCAAGTCCCCACTAGACTCAGGAGCCCAGCTGGCTTCACCTAGTGGATTGTGCACCAGGCAGCAGTTGGAGCTGCTTGCCAGTCCTGTGCAGTGTGCCTGCACTCCTCAGCCCTTGGCTGGTTGATGGGACCAGGCACCACGGAGCAGGGGGTGGTGCCTGTCGGGGAGGCTCGGGCATCACTGGAGCCCACAGTGGGGGCCAGGGAGGCTCGGGCATGGCGGGATGCAGGTCCCAAGCCCTGCCCCATGGGGAGGTGGCTGAGCCCTGGCAATAATTCGCGGTTGGGGCGGGCCAGCAGTGCTGGGGGACCAGGTGCAACCTCCACAGCTGCTGGCCTGGATGCTAAGCCCCTCACTGCCCTGGGTCAGTGGCGCTGGCTGGCCCCTCCGAGTGGAGGGCCTGCCCAGCCCACACCGGCGGGAACTCATGCTGGCCCGTGAGCACCACGCACAGCCTCGGTTCCCGCCCGCGCCTCTCCCTCCACTCCTCCCAGCAAACAGAGGGAGCCTGCTCCGGCCTCAGCCAGCCCAGAGAGGGGCTCCCACAGTGCAGTGGCGGGCTGAAGGGCTCAAGTGCTGCCAGAGTGGATGCTGAGGTCCAGGAGGCACGGAGAGCGAGGGCTGCTAGCACGTTGTCACATCTTACCACCACGCCTGGCTAAATTTTTTTTTTTTTTTTTTTTGGTACTTTTAGTAGAGACGAAGTTTCACCATGTTGTTCAGGCTGGTCTCCAACTCCTAACCTCAGGAGATCTGTCTCAGACCCTATTCTCTTGCCTCAGAACACATTTTCCCAGGACCTCTTGAGACTGTTCCCAGGGCCATGGTCACTCACACAGGCTTGGAATAAATGTGTAATTTACAGAGTTTGATTTTTTTCATCAACAGTGCTGAAGCGCATTCTAGTGAGGGAGACAATAAGCAAGTAAACAAAATAACACAACAACAAACAAAAACATACTAATGAATACAATGAAGATAATAGCATGTGGTAGAGAGCAATGTGTGCGTGGAACAGGGAGGCTTTATGTGGGGCAGGGGTGTCAGCATGAGGCTTTCTGAGGAGGTGATGGTTGAATCAAGATCTGAATGATAAGTAGGAGTCAGCTCTGTGAAGATCTGGTGGGAATGAGGCAGGAGAATAGGGTCTGGAGACAGGGAACTTGAGGCCAATTTGTGCTAACTTCCTAAAAGAGAAAACACCAAGGTCTGGGGGCAGGAAATCAAAGGCCAGTTAACAACAACTTCCTAAAGCTACATCAAAAGGGAAAACCCTATCTCCCCACCCCAAGTAACAAAGCATCAAAGGCTACTTTCCTTACAGCTCTCCCGCTTCTGCCATGTCTCAGATGGAAAGGGAGAATGTCAGGCCAAGCAGGGACCATCTCTTCATCTACACAGGGCACCAATTCACCTTAGCTTTTAATTAGCCACAGACCAAATCCTTCATCCAGATAAGGGGTAGCTGATAAGAAACTACAATGGAATACTTAAAGACCAGAACACTTTGTAACCGGGCCCTTGAGCTGCTTGCTTGGGCCCACTCCAACCCTGCGGGGTGCTTTCTCACTTTAATCAATTCCTGCTTTCGCTGCTTCCTTCCTGCATTTCATTCCTCTGCTACTTTTGTAGCATTTTGTTCAATATTTTGTTCAAAACGCCACGGACTTGGACAACTCATAGTCAAAACCCTCCACTGGTAACAGGAACACATTCCAGGTAGAAGGAGAAGCATCTGCAAATGCTCTGAGGCGAGAATGGCACATTCTTCTACCTTCTCTTCTGTTTTTTCCTCCTCATTTCTAGTAAGTTGTTTTTTAATTTTTTAAATTTTTATTATTATTATGTTGTGAGATAGCATCTCGCTCTGTCACCCAGGCTGGAGTACAATGGCGTGATCTCGGCTCACTGCAACTTCCGCCTCCTGGGTTCAAGCGATTCTCCTGCCTCAGCCTCCCAAGTAGCTGGGATTACAGGTGCACACCACCACACCTGGCTAATATTTGTATTTATAGTAGAGATGGGGTTTCACCATGTTGTTCAGGCTGGTCTCGAACTCCTGACCTCAAGGACACCCGCCCACCTCGGCCTCCCAAAGTGTTGGGATTACAAGCATGAGCCACCAGATCCAACCTCTAGTAAATTATTGAATAAATGTCTACATTGTGACAACAATGTCCTCACAATCTTAATCCCCTGTGACTCAGTTTCTGCTCCTACAGATTGGCTGAAACTATTCTCCTGATGGCCACCATTGTTGTTAGCAGTGGCCAGTCCATAAGGGTCAGCAGCAACCTCAGTTCTTGCTTCCTCAGAAGAAAGAATTTAACTGAGGGGCATAGGCAGAAGGAGAGATGGAGACAAATTTTAGAGCAGGAGTGAAAATTTGTTAATTTTTATTTTTTATGATTTTTTTGAGATTAAGTTTTGCTCTTGTCACCCAGGCTGGAGTACAGTGGTGCAGTCTCAACTCAATGTGACCTCCACCTCCTAGGTTTAAGCAGTTCTCCTACCTCAGCTTCCCGAGTAGCTGGAATTACAGGCATCCACCACCACTCCCAGATAATTTTTGTATTTTTAGTAGAGATTGGGTTTCACCATGTTGACCAGGCTGGTCTCAAACTCCTGACCTCAGGTGATCCACCTGTCTTGGCCTTCCAAAGTGTTGGGATTACAGGTGTGACCCACTGCGCCTGGCCTGAAAATGTGTTAAAAAACTTTAGAGCGGGACTGAAAGGAGGCAAAGTACACTTGGAAGAGGGCCAAGCAGATGACTTGAGAGAGTCAAGTGTGCACTTTGACTTTTGACTTGGGGTTTTATACATTGACATACGTCTGATTTGCTACTTCTCCCCTGCTTCTTCCCTCAGGGTAGGCTCTCTGCATACATGGTGGCCTGCCAATGTTTGGGAGGGGACCACCGTGTGCAGCGTGTTCACTGGAGTTGTACGCATGCTCCCTTGAGGCACTATTCTCTTACCAGCCGATTGTCCCTAGGAGGTCATATACCAGTTAAACTCTGCCATTGTGCCTCTTAGTGTGCATGCTTGAGCCCACTTACCTAACTCCTGAGATCTTATCAGGAAGCTGCTGATCAACAATTTCAGGTTTTTTCTAGCTATAGGGAGACTTCCTTTCCCTGGCACTGGCTGCAACCAATTATTATTGACCGTCACCTGATGGTTGCCTGACATTCCTGGTTGGGGGGGTGGTGGGACAGGGGGAGCCCTCCCCTGCCCTGCTCATGCCTGATGAGCTACCTACTGTACTAATGTCTTTCTAGGTGTGACAGTGACCTGAGAATAAGAAAAAAGAAACAGAATGTTAGACCCTCAGTCCTTTTGTCCAGTAGTTGGACATCAGTAGCTCAACCTCATTCTGTGAAACAGTAGATCTTTACCAGGGTAGGGAGTATAGGAGAAACCTTTATAAGATATGAAAGCCCCCTTAGACTCCTGTAAGCTGGATTGGGTGCCCATCTTTGTGTTTCTCTAGTCTCCGGTCATAGCTGTCCTCTCTTGCCTTTACCTGTATGGAACGTTCTTTCTCTTTGATCTTTACTAGGCTGCCCATTTCTCATTATTTAAACTGATAGATGGAATTATAGATTCAATCTGTCTGTGATAGATTGTTTCTCTTGTTTTTTTTTTTTTTTGTTTTTTTTGTTTTTTTTGTTTTTGTAGTTTTTTGTAGTTTTTTGTTGTTTTTGAGATGGAATCTCACTCTGTCACCCTGGCTGGAGTGCAGTGGTGCAATCCTGGCTCACTGCAACCTCCACCTCCTAGGTTCAAGTGACTGTCCTGCCTCAGCCTCCTGAGTAGCTGGTGTTACAGGCATCCACCAACACACCTGGCTAATTTTTGTAGTTTGAGTAGAGACGGGATTTTGCCATGTTGCCCAGCTGGTCTTGAACTCCTGGCATCAAGCAATCCACTCACCTTGGTCTCCAAAAGTGCTGGGATTCTAGGCATGAGCCACCGTACCCGGCCTCTCCCGTGTAATAGTATCATGCATCCATTTGTCATGGCCTCATAGTGGGTAGCATCTACTTTCCTGTCTCTTGGCTGTTACTTTGGCTATTGGGATATTAGCAGACATGATGCAAGCAGAGGCTTGGGACGCGCTAGGTGGGCTGGACTTCCTGCATTCCTGTCATTACTGTAGGATCGAAGTGCTCCAGGAGTCCAACCCATCCCCCAAAAAGGGGAGACAGTGCAGCATACATGAACCCAACCCAGCCTGGATCAGCCAAACCCCAGTGAACCAACAGATGTGTGAGCAAGAAATTCACATAAGTTTGACATAAATATAACTCAATGCATACGAATTGAATAAATAAATATTGCATATACTGCAGTTGTCTATAGGCTTGTCCGCGAGCTCTTCGGGGTTGGGGGTAGGAACCTTGCTGCATAATAGGGGCCATCAATGGTCCAGGTAAGCAGTAGGCACTCTGAATACTTTTTGCAGGAGGTCTGAGTCTTCTTCAAGAACCTCTCTAGCAGCCTCAGCTTCCATTTATTGGCTATTCAGGCAGGAGTCAAGGCAGACTTCTGCTAAATTTTCATGGATTTAAGAGTTTGGTCCCATGAGTTCTGATTTTATGGCCCTTTTCTTACTGACATGAATTATTATGTGCATTCTCTGCTTTGAGTGATCTTCAAGGCTAGATATTCTCCCAAGCTACTAGGTACCCAGGACATGCTGCAGAATGATCTGAGGGTCTGCATGGTGATGAGGGGCGATTTGATGTCTGCTCATCATGGAGGATGAGACGGACAGATACAATCCCACATGTCATCAGTGACAATAGCAATGCCACCTGATTTACAGGTCTCTTAGGGCACTCCCATTGTGCATTAAAATGTCTGTGTTGGAGTGTACTTTGTCTGAGTGTCTTGGCTCTGGCCTTGGGGATTTAAAAGAGGAATTGACTCACATTGGCTTTGTTGGCCAGATGAAGCTCTGGGTGATAATTCTAAAGTAAGATGTCTGTGTAGAGAACACCAACATCTATCTGCATGAGGTGGGAATCGTTTGCTTTTCTGTCCAACGTGTTTTTTTCTTTTTTTCTCTCTCTCTCTTTCTTTCTCTCTCTCTCTCTCTCTTTTTTTTTTTTTTTTTTTGGCTTTTTCTTTGGGAAAATGACCTTTCCCCATTGAATATTGTATTGGTGGATGTGGTACCTGTCTTAATTTAGATTGCTACCAAAGTAATTTTAGGTAAAGAAGTTGAGTTCAAGTAGTTTATTTGGGATGCGGTTTTGAGCCTGCTTCAGCCTTCCAAGTAACTGGGATTACAGGCATGCACCACCCCACCTGGCTAAATTTTTGTATTTAGTAGAGATGGGGTTTCACCTTGTTGGTCAGGTTAGTCTCGATCTCCTGACCTCAGGTGATCCACCCACCTCAGTCTCCCAAAGTACTGGGATTACAGGTGTGTGCCACCATGCCCAGTGTACGAAGTGCTATGTAAATATTAGTTATTGTTATGCCTAAGGGACGTATCTGTGTGAAGACTGGCCTATAAGTCCTTGTGCTTTTAGGATTCCAAATCATGCTTCCTTAACCTGTGAAAAGCACAGATCAGCTGCCCTTTCTTGGGCCTGGCTCAGTGTTTGCATTAGAGAAAAGGGAAAAGTACATTCCAAAATCACTTACTATCATCTCAATTTCTAATAGGTTAGGAAAAAAAAAAACAAAAACAAACTCAAATCGCCTACTATGTGCCAGGCATCATGACAGATATCTCTTTGAAGATCCTAACAAGACCCCTGAGAGACAGATACTATTACTGCCAACAGAAATGCTAGCTTTTCTCTCAGACACAAAATTATTTTTTTAATTTTTTAGAGAAAGGGCTTCACTCTGCTGCCCAGGCTAGAGTGCAGTGGTATAATCATAGCTCACTGCAGCCTCAAACTCCAGAGCTCAAGCTATCCTCTTGCCTCAGCCTCCCAAGTAGCTGCGATCACATGCATGTGCCATCATGCTTGGCTAATTTATTTTTTGTAGAGATGGGATGTCAATATGTTGCCCAGGCTGATCTGAAATTCCTGGACTGAAGTGATCCTCCTGCCTTGGCCTCCCAAAGTTCTGGGGTTACAAGTGTAAGCCATTGTGCCAGCTCAGAACAACTATTAATATTTCCAATATGCAAAGAACTCCCTTGAGAAGAAACAAATAAACCACCTGCTGGGAAAATGGGCAAAGGCAATGAGTGGACCCCTCACTGAAGAGGACATCCAAATGGCCAAAGGTTATCTCTAAGGGTGCTCAAGGACATGCAAATTAAAGCTAAAATAAGATACAATTTTTTAATCCATTAGACTGGGAAAAAACTAAAAAGAGAAGCTATTTCAAGGTGACAAAAATGTGAGAAAATACTTTCATATGTTGCTGGTGGGAATATGAAATGTGACAACAAGGAATACTGGGAAAAACTTAAATGTTAAGCTACACATGTGTGTTACCAAGTAATCTTACATTTAATAATCAGGTTATGGCCAGGCGTGATGGCTCATGCCTGTAATCCCAGCACTTTGGGAGGTCGAGGCGGGTGGATCACCTGAAGTTGGGAGTTGGACACCAGCCTGACCAACATGGAGAAACCCCATCTCTACTAAAAATACAAAATTAGCCGGGCATGGTGGTTCATGCCTGTAATCCCAGCTACTTGGGAGGCTGAGGTAGGAGAATCACTTGAACCTGGGAGGCAAAGGTTGTGGTGAGATCACACCATTGCATTCCAGCCTGGGCAACAAGAGTGAAACTCCGTGTCAAAAAAAAAAAAAAAAAAAAAAAAAAGGTCAGGTTATGTAAATTAGAGCATCTCTCTATTAGAATATAATGTTCAATATTGTTTCTTTGCAGAAAAATTGGAAACTAGCCTGAATGTTCATCAGTACAAGACTGATTGAATACATGGGTCCACATATGACATGTAGTGCAGTCATTAAAAACAATAAGTAAAAATAAACTGTGGTACATCCCTATAATGAAACGCTGCTCAGCAAAAAGGAATGAACTATTGGTACACACGACTTAGAGGAATCTCAAAGGCATTATGTGGAACAAGAGAAGCCAATTTCAAATATAGTGCGATTTCATTGATTTTTTTTTTTTTAAGGTGGAGTCTCACTCTATAACCCAGGCTAGAGTGCAGTGGCATGATCTCGACTCACTGCAACCTCTGTCTCCCAGGTTCAAATGAATCTCCTGCCTCAGCTTCCCAAGTAACTGGAATTACAGGCGCATGTCACCACACCAGGCTAATTTTTGTATTTTTGGTAGAGACGGGGTTTCACCATATTGGTCAGGCGGTCTTGAACTTTTGACCTCAGGTGATCCACCTGCTTCGGTCTCCCAAAGTGCTGGGATTACAGGCATGAGCCACTATGCCTGGCCGATGTGACATTCTTGAAATGACAAGACTGTAATGTTGAAGAACAGATTAGTGGTTGTTGGGACTTACAGATGGAAGGAGAGTGTGACTACAGGATGTAAAGGAACTTTTTGGGTTGATGGAAATGTACATGTTTATTGTGGCAGTGATCACATGAATGCAGGCATTGCTGAAATTCGTAGAACTATACACTCCCAAAAGGTTGATTTTGCTGTGTAATAATGTATAAAACATGTTTAACAACATCAAAAATAAGTTATTTCTATGCCGATTGTCTGGGCGGGGTCTCCTGATAATTTACGACGAAAAAAGTTGTAAAACAAGGTGGATACCATGATCTTATTTTTGTGAAACTAACCAAAAATCCTTTCTATGTACGATTATGTGTTTGTGTATGTTTCTATGAGCATAAGAAAGAAGTGGAAAAACACTCTCTAGGTTGTTGATACTGATTATCTCAGGAAGGCTGGAATGGAAGGGGAAGCATTAGGAAGTGTTTCTTTGTATATCTTTGCATTATTTCACTGGTTATATTGAGCAAATACTACATTTTTAATTAAAGCAAGAGAGTCAGATAAAATTAATACAGGAAAATTAAAGAAGTCGGAGAAAATCCGAAAGAAGGTTAGTAAGAAAGAAGGCAAGGAAAGTCCAAGAGAGAACTGGTTGGTGGAAAAGTGGCAAAAAAGTGATCTTCGGGGTTCAGTGGGGACTGTGAAGTACCCATTAAATCTCCAAATCAGAAAAATATGAGTGTTGGCCAGGCATGGTGGCTCACGCCTGTAAACCCAGCACTTCGGGAGACCAAGGCGGGTGGATCAACTGAGGTCAGGAGTTTAAGACTAGCCTGGCCAACACGGTGAAACCCCGTCTCTACTAAAAATACAAAAATTAGCTGAGCATGGTGGCAGGTGCCTGTAATCCCAGCTACTTGGGAGGCGGAGGCAGAAGAATTGCTTGAACCCAGAGGTGGAGGTTGCAGTGAGTCAAGATTGTGCCACTGCACTCTAGCCTGGACGACAAGACTCTAGCCTGGACGACAAGAACGAGACTCCGTCTCAATATGAGTGTTGCTGGAAGTAAAGGAACATTCTGCACCTGGGGCCAGGGACAAGCTGTGATGCAAGGGTTAAGACTTGGGCTCTGATATGGTTTGGCAATATGTTCCCACCCAAATCTCATGTTGAATTCTAATTCCAGTGTTGGGGGAGGGACCTAGTAGGAGGTGGTTGGATTATGGGAGTGGAATTTCCCATGCTGTTCTCGTGATAGTGAGTGAGTTTTCACAAGATCTGATGATTTGAAAGTGAATGACACTTCCTCCCTCATACTCTCCTTCTCTCCTGCCACCACATGAAGAAGGTGCTTGTTTCCCCTTCACCTTCTGCCATGGCTGTAAGTTTCCTGAAGCCTCTTAGCCATGCTGCCTGTTAAGTCCATGGAACTGTGAGTCAATTAAACCTCTTTTCTTTATAAATTACCCAGTCTCAGGTAGTTCTTTATAGCAGTGTGAGAACAGATTAATACAGGTTCATTTCGAGGGCTCAAGGCAGGTTTCATAGCTCTCCTTTGTTTCTTCTGTATGTTCATTTGTTCACCTGTGCATCCATCATCCATCACCCATCTACCTTTTGTTAAATGCCTCCTGTGTTCTTAATTTTAAAACTTATGCTCTTTGTTTCCTCCAAATCATAATAAAATTCAAAATAAAATCCAGTTTTGTGTGCTGGTCTTTAGAGGCTACAATAAATGAAGACATTGGGATCCTTTACTAAGATTTTATTTCTTTTTTAAAAAATATTTTCAACTTTTATTTTAGATTCAGTGGGTACGTGTGCAGGTTTGTTACCTAGGTATATTGCATGATGCTGAGGTTTGGGGTATGCATTCATACTACCTGGGTGACGGATCATTTCCCGTCACCCAGGTAGTGAGCATAGTACCCACCAGTTAGTTTTTCAATGCTTGCCCCCTCACTGCTTCCCCACTTTAGTAGTCCCCAGTGTCTATTGTTGTCATCTTTATGTCCATAAGTACTCAATGGTTACCTCCTGCTTCTAAGTGGGATTTGGTTTTCTGTTCCTGTGTCAATTTGCATAGGATAATGGCCTCCAGCTGCATCCATGTTGCTGCAAAGGATGTGATTTCATTCTTTTTCATGGCTGTATCATATTCCATGGTGTATATGTGCATATTTTCTTTATTGAATCCACTGTTGATGGGTACCTAGGTTGATTCCATGTCTCTAGTATTGTGAATAGTGCTGAAATGACCATATGAGTGCATCTATCTTTTTGGTAGAACAATTTATTTTGTTTTGGATACATACCTGGCAATGAGATTGCTGGATTGAATGGTAGTTATGTTTTAGGTTCAGATTTTATTTCTGAGATTAAGTTTCATGGACCATTCCTCCTGGAGTATGTGGCTGTGGCAACTCTACATAGGGAAAACCTGTATCCACTCAGTCTTCAGAGCCCCTGAAATAGATATTTGGGAACCTCGGGATTTGGTGATAGACCTCGCAATGAGTCACTCACTTACCTTGGGAACGTCCAGGGCATCTTCTCCCAATTTCCTGTTGTGATTGATTAGAGAGATGCTCCCCATACTATCAGAACAGGTTTTTTTTTTTTTTTTTTTTTTTTTTTTTTTTAATACTTTAAGTTCTGGGGCACATGTACAGAACGTGCAGTTTGTTACAGAGATATGCATGTGCCATGGTGGTTTGCTGCACCCATCAACCCGTCATCTACGTTAGATATTTCTCCTAATGCTATCCCTCTCCTAGCCCCCCATCCCCTTACAGGCCCGGTGTGTGATGTTCCCCTCCCTGAGTCCATGTGTTCTCATTGTTCAACTCCCACTTATAAGTGAGAACATGAGGTGTTTGGTTTTCTGTTCCTGTGTTAGTTTGCTGAGAATGATGGTTTCCAGCTTCATCCATGTCCCCGCAAAGGACATGAACTCATCCTTTTTCATGGCTGCCTAATATTCCATGGTGTATATGTGCCACATTTTCTTGATTCAGTCTATCATTGATGGGCATTTGGGTTGGTTCCAAGTCTTTGTTATTGTGAACAGTGCTACAATAAACATATGTGTGCACGTATGTCTTTATAGTGGAATGATTTATAATCCTTTGGGTATATACCCAATAATGAGATTGCTGGGTCAAATGGTATTTCTGGTTCTAGATCCTTGAGGAATCGCCACACTGTCTTCTACAATGGTTGAACTAATTTACACTCCCACCAACAGTGTAAAAGCATTCCTATTTCTCCACATCCTCTCCAGCATCTAGAACAGGGTTCTTAAGTCAAACTACCTGAGATTAAATCCTAGCTCAGTCACTTACTGACTGTGTGCCCTTGGGTAAGTTTAATGCTATGTCTAGGGTTCTTAGTTTCCTCATCTGTAAATAGTGCATGAAGAGTAAATGTGTCAGTACGTGAAAAGCCCTTGAAACACTGTCTGCTCAAAATACGCTTCATGATCAATATTCTTACTGCTGTTGTTGATCATTATGGGGCATTGAGTTGCATTGATTAGATGCACAATACAATAATCCACTGGATTGCATTGAATAACAGAAGACAATGAATGTAAAACATAATCGCATTTATGTCACAACTAATGTGTGTTTGTATATACGTGTGTGTGTGTATAAGTATATTTGTCCAAATTTGTATGTATATGTGTATGTAAATTTGATAAGACATGGAGACAAGTCTGGAAGAACATACCCCAGACCATAACATCTCAGAAGGGTGGATTTGGGAGAGGATTAAATGGGAAATTTTACTTACCATTTTATACTTTTCTATGTTGTCCAAAAACTTACCATCAATATTATTGTTTGTATAATTTAAAAAGAAAAATAAATGAAAAGAATCAAATAATTTTAAAAGGGAGATAAAACCAATCAAAGAATCTCTTTTCATCTTCTATACAGAAAAATTACTATTTTTTGAGGTCATTGGTTGTATGAGGTTCTCAAAGGCAGCCATAAAAAGGATATATATATATATATATATATTTTTTCCAATATTAAGGCAATTTCTGGGATCGTTGATCCTTATGTGAAACTGAGATTTGTCTGATATAGATCCATGAGGTCAGTCTAATAAATCACTTTGCTGTTGCTGCATTTGAAATTCAAAGCCTGGAGATACAACTCTCCATGTCTAGGGCTCCCCAGGTGCCACTGATCCTGATCCCCATTGCCCACAGCCTTGATGGGCTTGACTCACAGAATTTGGAGCTTCACATTTCTCTAAATAATCTTACCCTCTTCTTCTTTAAAAAATTTGTTTTTGAGACAGGGTCCCACTCTGTGAGTGCAGTGGCATGATCATATCTCACTATAGCTTTCACCTCCCAGGCTCAAGCAATCCTCCGATCTCAGCCTCCTGAGTAGCTGGGACTACAGGCGTGTGCCACCACACCCAGCTAATTTTTTGATTTTGGAGAGACAGGGTTTCTCTGTGTTGCCCAGGCTGGTCTTGAACTCTTGGGCTCAAGCGATCCTCCCACTTCAGCCTCCTAAAGTGCTGGGATTACAGGTCTGAGCCACTATGCCTGGCCCCTCTTCTTTATATATGCTACTCCATCTTAGTCTACCTGAAGTACCCAGAGATAGCTTATTGCTATGGAGAACATAGTCAGAAGTCTGCTTTGGTCCTGCTGGAAAGCTATAAAACATTTATCATTGTGGACCAAGCAGATGATATAAAAGGCCAGGGTAGCTACAGTGATGACAGGCAGATTCTCAGGCAAGACCTCAAAGTGTCAGAAACTATTTTATCCATTCGCTTAGAAATGGGGTCTCTTTAGGGACAGACTCACATTGTCTAGACACCCTGAGTCTAATTTACAAACCAAATTTGCACTCTTACAAGGAGGGAAGATAAACCACTGCAGTGGCAAGAAGTCTCAGGTCTAATCCTTAGGACACCCTTGCAGTCATTAAGGCACCTGGAAAATGGAAAAAGATGTGGAATGAATGATTGGAGGAGGCTCAATTTGGGAACTGTATAACTTTGGAATTACCATCGGTTATGTGACTGCAGACCTTTGGTAAATTTTTCTGAAGTTGTTTATCATCTGAATAATAGAGATAATAGTACAACTTTAAAGTGGATTTTTAGAAATAAACTCAGATTTGCAAGCAAAGTCTTACTGGGGAGACATACTTGTAAGAAATTGAGAATTGTAGAAGGGATAAACTGACCTGCAATGTGGCTGTAACCAAGATCTCTGGAACTTGGATGGGGACTTCAGAGTTGGGATAACCCTTCAAGTTGTCTCAAATTGGGAGAGAGGGGCTGAGCCTTTGAACCTTTACATTAATCAATCTGTGGCCATATACCATGCTGACCGTGTATGACCTTGGGTGATGTAGTTCCTTATAACTGAGGGCAGTTTCTAGTGAGAGGTACAGCTGTGAGCTCCTAACAGCCTCTATTCCCAGCAGTTAGGGTGCATTGGTTTTGAAGAGGGGATCTTGGCAGCATTTCCCAGTGTCCACTATAAGTCCACACTTTATAAACTTGTAGGGATTATATAAGCACTTAGCGTAATGCCAGCCACATTGCATAATATCTAAAAATATTAGTTCTTTTTCTTTCTCCCTTGAAAAATATTTCTCAGTCACTGTGGAAGGGTATGGGAGATGTGTTTTCTGTTCTAGTTTACTTACTTATTAATTTTTTTTTTTTTGAGATGGATTCTTGCTCTGTCGCTTAGGCTGGATTGCAATGGTGTGATCTTGGCTCACTGCAACTTCTACCTCCCAGGTTGAAGCAATTCTCCTGTCTCAGCCTCCCAAGTAATTGGGACTACGGGTGCATGCCACCATGCCCAGCTAATTTTTGTATTTTTAGTAGAGATGGGTTTCACCATATTGGTCAGGCTGGTCTCGAACTCCTGACCTCAGATGATCCACCCATCTTGGCCTCCCAAAGTGCTGGGTTGTTCATTAAGTTTTGCAGCAGAGAAGGAAGTTTAATCATAAGGAGGTTGAATGAGGAGACAGGAGAAAATCTCAAATCCACCTCTCTGAGGAGAGTGGGGCCTGGGATTTTAAGGAGTTTGGAGAAGGCTGAGGTTGGCAGGTGGATCATTGGTTGAAGAATGCAGGGTGAAGTCACAGGGTGAAAATGCATGAAAATTGCTTTTTCATGATGATTCAGTTCCTCTGTGGGGGTCTTCAAACTGATTGACATTAGCCCTTCTGCTGGAATTCAGGACCTGTGTCACTGAAAGTAGACCCACAGAGCTGCAGTTTCTGCTGCCATTTCCTCCTCTGATGTCCAAGAGGCCAGAGTCCTCCTCTTCTTTGCCATGTTTCTGGAGTTTACAGGTGAGTGCAGGGCCAGTTAATGTTTCTGTTTTAAGATCATCTCCTGCTGCTCATTAGTGATGCTGTTCTTCATCTCTCCTGTTCCATTTTAAACCAAACGTCTTCAGTGGACAAAACCACTACATCTACCAAAAATATCTCTTTGCCTTGGACAGTACAAACAAACACTGGCAAAGCCTTAAACTCTAATTTTCTCCATCAGTCAACACAGAACCCGTAGACTCCTGACAGGCAAGTAACTTGGAGAGGGTTTGCTCGTCACTAACGTAATGCCATCCCTCCCCATAATCTTTTAGGTTGAATTTTGGAGACTTCCTTATACCTTCAGGAATACAGTTTGTGAAGTATTGCCCACGAAATTGAGGCTAAGTGAAGAGGAACATTTTTAGCACATGACTAAGGTCATTCATTAAACATTGATTTTTAAAAATTGGCGTTAGTAGCACAGGTCAGCTTTTCTTGATTTTGAATTCAAATTTTCTGGGAGACTCCCTTATCAGAAATTCTGTACAATCACTACCCAGACCATATATGCTTGACATAATTTTTGATTCTTATTTCTTGTTTTATGTTCTCTGTCTTCTTATATCACTAAGCAGGATTGAGAAAGGGGAGGGGCAGGTTTGGAAGGAGCGATAATGGGGTACTTGTGGTTATTTTATTTTGATTTTTTTTTGGTAGGTGAGATCATCTGGAGGAGGGACACCAACTCTAGGGTATCCAATATAAAGACCCAGTACCTTGGTGTTTAGGTCATTGAGCAAGGTAGCTGAAGCAGAATAATCAGAAGAATCACATTTTTAAATCAAAGTAATCCTTATAATGATTAAGATTTTATTGGTTAGAATGCAACTAAAGGCAACTCAAGATAGCTTAAGTAAGAAAATTTATTTTCTTAGTTAAGAAACCATCAAGGGCAGGGGTACAGAGGGGTCTTTGGTAATGGACTTCAGACAGGAAACCCAGGCAGACCTCTTTCTCATTTACTCACTTCTGTTTCAATCTGTGTATATGCTTCTGTGGTATTGTGCCCTTCCCTGTTCTCCTTCTTGGATCTCTTGTTCTGGAGGAAGCCATGTTATGAGGAGACTCAAGCAGTCCTGTGGAAAGGTTTATGTGGTGAGGAACTGAGACTTCCTGCCAGCAGTGAATGAGTTATCTTGGAAGTGGATTGCTCAGCTTTAATCAACTTTCAGAAGACTCCAGGCCCAGCTGACATCCTGACTGAAAACTCATCTGAGACTCTGAGCTAGAATGATACAACTCATCCCCTGTGGAATTCTTGAGTACTAGAAACTACGTAGAAACTGTGAGAAAGCGTGCTTACTGTTTAATCCACTGAGTTTTGTGCTAATATTTTACACATCAACGGGTAACTAGTATATAGTGCAAATAATCACTGCCAATAACTCTTTATTCAGAAAGCAGTCGTCATGGAGGGGAGACTTAGTTTTACTTCCAATTTCCAGAAAGAAAGAATCTGATTGATGCTACCTGGGTAAAGTACTCAGATGTTGTCTTAGTCCATTTTTAGCTGCTATCACAGAATACTACAGATTGGGTAGCTTATAAAGAAAAGAGATTATTTGGCCTATAGTTCTGGAGGCTGGGAAGTTCATGATCAGGGACTATGTCTGGTGAAGACCTTCTTGCTGTGTCATAACATGGGTGAGAAGATAAGATAGTGCATGAGACAGAGAGCAAATGGGGGCTGAACTTATCCTTTTATCAAGAGTTTACTCCTATGACAACTAACTCACTCCTACAGTAATGGCGTTAATCCATATGGCCTCTTAATTCATCCTAAACACCTCTTAAAGGTTCCTCCTTTCAACACTGTCACAATGGCCATTAAATGCCAGCATGAGTTTTGTTGAGGACATACATTCAAACCATAGCAGATATGAGCCAATAAATTGTGGTTAAGGTAGTGAGTAGTGTCATATATTTATGGGGGACTTTCCACTGTAACCCTGTATATGTGAGGTGTTTTGGTAAGGAGTACCTGGGATACCCCAAAGTAAGTTTCACATTGGAGCAGGACTTTGTTTATTTGGTCACCAGTGTTTCTCCAAGGTAGTTGAAGCTTACCTTGGTTATAATACAGCTGTTTGAGGTTAGGTATCAATGCCATGTGTGAAATAAAGTGTATGACTGACTTTTATCTGTATGTTTTCAAGATTGGTGGGCTACTTGTGCTTTGCTGGCCTACTCCTTACATGCCTGGCTATACTGACATGTTTAAACAGCCTCAGGCCTGACTTCTTGGCTACTTCCAATTTGCTGAGCAGTTTCCAAAATTTTCTTCTGATAACTGCAGTAAATCTTTTTCAGGAAGCACCCATATCCCTTATTATGTATGAAAAAAACCTTCAATGCACCTGTTTTTTCAAGAAACAAATCTGGCTGGGCATGGTGGCTCATACCTGTAATCCTAGCACTTTGGGAGGCTGAGGGGGGACAGCTCACTTGAGGTCAGGAGTTCAAGACCAACCTGGGCAACATGGTGAAACCCCATTTCTACTAAAAATATAAAACTTTGCTGGGCGTGATGGTGCATGCCTGTGGTCCCAGCTACTCAGGAAATTGAGATATAAGAATCGCTTGAACCTGTGAGACGGAGGCTGCAGTGAGCCGAGATTGTGCCACTGCACTCCAGTCTGGGCGACAGAGCGAGACTCCATCTCAAGAAAAAAGAAGAAAGAAAAAGAAAGAGAGAGAGAAAGAAAGAAAGAGAAAGAGAGAAAGAAAGAAAGAAAGAAAAAAGAAAGAAAGAAAGAAAGAAAGAAAGAAAGAAAGAAAGAAAGAAAGAAAGAAAGAAAGAAAGAAAGAAAGAAAGAAAAAATCTGGTAGAATTTCTCCATCTTTGAAAATAAGTCTGTTGGGAGAAAGTAAACACAATGAGTCTTGATGTTATCTGATTCATGAGTCAAGTCAAGTGACTTAAATGATGCTGCTGCCAACGTCAATGAGATTATAGGGAGAGGGTTATTTGTTATAATGCTGGCATGTATTTCACAACTTCTGAGTAAATAAACTTGTTTTCAGATAATCAACATTGCAAAAAAAAACATTTCCTAAGACACACTTGTGTATATTTAGGAGTTACATTTAAAAGATGGTAACACCTTTGAAATTATTATGTCTCAGAGGAACTGCTTTTTTTCTAGCCAGAATATGATTCATAATTATATGGTTGTAAAGTAAGTATGACTCTGCTAAAAATGGACTTTCACCTCCATCCATTTTAATATTTGTATATTTGTTAATAGAATCCTCAGAGCAAATGTAAGTAGTCTTTAGATATAACCCTTGCTTAGCAGCACATTATAGCTAACTCAGTGCCTTCTCTACTGTGCATGCCAGCAGGCTTGCCTTTCCTTTGAAACTCCCTCATTTAATTGTCAATTAAGGCTTAGAGGCTCTTGGTGCCAACTTAGAACATTTAGACTATCAGCTGTAATTTTTAATCCTGATTTGTGTCTCTAATACTTATTGGCCAATTTTTCTTTTTCTTTTTTCTTTTTTTTTTTTTTTTTGAGACGGAGTCTCGCTCTGTCGCCCAGGCTGGAGTGCAGTGGCGCAATCTCGGCTCACTGCAAGCTCCGCCTCCCGGGTTTATGCCATTCTCCTGCCTCAGCCTCCCGAGTAGCTGCGACTACAGGCGCCCGCCACTGCGCCCGGCTAATTTTTTTCTATTTTTTAGTAGAGACGGGGTTTCACTGTGATCTCGATCTCCTGACCTTGTGATCCGCCCGCCTCAGCCTCCCAAAGTGCTGGGATTACAGGCGTGAGCCACCGCGCCTGGCCTGCCAATTTTTCTTTACAATGACATTAACTTGTATCAATCCTAGTTTGTGGAGTATATTGTGAGTTTTCAAATTTTACTGAGAAGTTTAGATTGGGCTGCTGATTTTAATCCAGAACTCCTTAGTATGAACATTTTGGACTCTTTTGCCCATATTACTCCATGTTTCTGGAATATCTCACATTTCCAAAATGACTGAGCCAATTTACACTGCTACAGATAGTTTATGAGAGAGCTTACATCTTCCCATACTGAATATTTGCCAGTTTAATAGACCTTGGCCATTACTAATTTTCTGGAGAATCAATTACTCAATTAGTAGTTTGGCTCTAGAAGTGAAAGATGATTGTGTGTCCTTAAAATGTCTTTAATTATTAGTATCATTTAATATTTGTACTTATTTACATTTTTTCTTATACCAATTGCCTATTCATGATCTTTGCTTTCTTCATTTTAGAATTAGGATTTTAAAAAATGACTTTAAAAAGCTCTTTTTATAGTAAGAATAATAATCTAATTTATTTCATGGCGATTCTAAGCTTTATGAATTTCTTTTATAAGTCTTTGAAACAGTTTGTGTATCATGAGTATGTTAGTCAAGGTTCAGCAAAGAAGCGGAACCAATAAGATATACACATTTTTATATTATATAGATGTAGACAGATACAAATATATAAGAAGACACTTATTATGGGAATTGGCTCGTGCGATTATGAAGTATGAGAAGTCCCATGACGTGCCATCTGCAAGCTGGAGACTCAGGAGAAAGCCAGTGATGTAACTCAGTCCTAGTCAGAAGGCCTGAGATCCAGAAACGCCAATATCCAAGAGCAGGAGATGAATGTCCCCGCTTGAAGAGAGAGAGAATTTGCCCTTCCTCTGACTTTTTGTTCTATTTGGGTCCTTCCACACGGATGATGAATTTTTTTTTTTTTTTTTTTTTTTTTTTTTTACTCAATATACTGATTAAAATGTGAATTTCCTCCCAAAACACCCTCACAAACACACCAAAAACAATATCTGGGCATCACTTAGCCCAGTCGAGTTGAAACATAAAATTAACCATCACGATGGGCAACTCAAAAGTAAGAATTATTCCACATCTTCTGCATTTTAGCTAATCTGCTGGCTCTAACCCTTATTTTATACAGAGACCAGGTAGAAATCTTAATTTAATGTGGTGTTGTGGAAAAAGCTTGAAGTTTGGAGTTTAAAAAAATCCTGCATTTACTTTATAGCTCCATCACTTTCTGTTCTGAGTAAGACATTTAAGTCTCACAGTATCAGTTTTCTTAGATACAAGCTAAAAATAATGCCAGTGGCTGCAATGCTGGATTATTGGATCAAATTATATAAACCACATGAAAATGCTTCATAACTTGCTTTGAATCTAATCTTGATGGTCAGTCCTTCTGAGCTTCACTTTCAGCTGCCAGGATTCACAACAAACTTGACTTGGATGAAAGTTAAAGAAGTAGACAAATCATTTTGAAATGAGTAGAAATTTCAGTAGTTTCTTTGTGAGCAGTGACAGAAAAGGCATTTCTCGTTTTTATAAAAATAATAATCTTGTAAGTTAAATGGCTAAAGAAAAAGATGGTAGTATGAGGATTTATTCAGTACCGTGGAATTGGCCCAGCAGAGGAGGTTCAGTCAGTGACAGTAGGCAGAAATATTACTTTCACTTCTCAGACAACACTAGCTTGTCACTGACACCTATACTTCGTTATTACTAATGTCCAAAGAGAGTCACATCGGATAGGGTTTAGTTCCTCTCTTGATTCATCCCTATGAAACACTTCAGAGAAAAACTGATTCCTGACCAATGAAACATAAAACGAAAACCCTCCACATTTATTCTAACGTCAGCATGGATTAGTGGAAACGAACACTACATTATGTCAAAAAACTTAAGAATGTAAGATGTCCCTCTCCGTCTTTTTTTTTTTTTTCTATTTTTTGAGATGGAGTCTTGCTCTGTCACCCAGGCTGGAGTGCAGTGGTGTGATCTTGGCTCACTGAAACCTCTGCCTCCCGGGTTCAAGCAGTTCTCCTGCCCCAGCCTCCTGAGTGGCTGTGACTACAGGCACATGCCACCAACCCCAGCTAATTTTTGAATTTTTAGTAGAGACAGGGTTTTGCCATGTTGACCAGGCTGGTCTTGAACTCCTGACCTAAAGTAATACGCCGGCCTCGGCCTCCCAAAGTGCTGGGATTACAGGAGTGAGCCACTGCGTCTGGCCTAAGATGTCTCCTTTTTAAAGAGCATTTTAGTTCATCCTTTAATCTTTCTGAGCCTTAGTTTTCTAACCTTTCCCAATAACTTTATAGATATGCTGTGCTAATTGGATAAGAACATGTATACAAAAGCTCTTTGTAAGCTGTAAATATGTCATAAATGTAACCACAATAAACATAACTTTAAACATAAAGAACATTATTATCTGGATAGGTAATGGCAGAACAGTAACTGAGAGAAGTTTAAGAAAATGGAAAAGGAATGTTCTCTGTGTATTAAGCCTTTCCACCAGTTTTGCTCCTGTAATTTAGGTATGCTTCCATTAGGTGGTGATAGTGGGCTATGCTCATTTGATCTGAGTAACAGGACAGATCCAGTAGAGGAGCCAACCTTATAATTCACTGTGAATCCTAACTTGGTATCCAGGCCTCCTAGGACCAACTCAGATTTCCATCAAACAGGCAAGATTGTCACCAAAACCTCCAAATAACCCCCTTTCCAGGTTTTTTTTTTTCCTCAGCTGGATCTCAGCTTTGAGCACACTTGAGATTTTCCTTCACACTTTCACTGTCTGTCTTTTCTTCTTAACCTCTTTTCAGAGACCACGCAATCAAACCTTTCAGGAAAAAGAAAAATAGAAGAGCCACTGCTTACACAGAAAACAGCATTTCCTCCTCCCTACAGTGTCAAAAGCATGATTTCTTCTCTTTTAACCATCTGAAGAGAAGTTTCCCCTTTACTTTACTTTCCTCAGTCTTTTTCACTACTCCAGTCACTTAGTATTCACAGAAGAGACAGTTCATACAGTAAATATTTCAGTGATAGTTTCTTTCAGCAGTAGACTTTGGTTACACATATTATGACTCTTCCAGGAAGATTTATTTGGAAATACATTCCTTAAAGGGTTACAACCACTTTAGGGACATTTATAGCTGAATTAAACATACACTTTATAAAAAGTCATGTCAAAAACCGCAAATACTTTTGCAGCAACTGAATAATTTCTGCATCACTTAGTAGGATTGGGTTCGGTTGCCTGTATTAGGAAACTAAAATTAAAACTGATTTAAAAAGAGAAGTTTATTTCTCTTCAATGTAATACAAAGTCTGGAGGAAGCCTCTCAAGTCTAAAAAGTCAATTTCATGATTGACCCAGCTCCTTGTATCTTTCTGGTGATATGAGCCATTGGCTTTTAATATCAAGGCCACCTCATGGTCAAAGATGCCTGCTGTGTCTCTAATCGTCATGCCTGTATTTGAGGCAGGAAGATGGAGCAAGAAGGGAAGGGAAAGGGGGCAGATGTCTCAGCTGAAGTAACTTTTTTTACAAAACTTTCTTGGAAGCTCAACGCAGCATTTCCATCTATATTTCATTGACTAGAACACCATCATATGGTCACATGTAACCTCAAGGAAGGTGGGGCAGAGTAGCTTTTTATAAATGCACTGCTACCTCAAATAAAAATCAGATTTCATTGTTAGTGAAGGAGGAAAAATAGACAATTTTTGGCAACTGGCAATCTCTGCTGTAGTTCGTTTTTTTTTTGTTTTGTTTTGTTTTGTTTTGTTTTGTTTTTGAGACAGGGTCTCACTCTGTTACCCAGGCTAGAGTGCAGTGGTGCAATCTTGGCTCACTCCCAGGCTCAAGTGATTCTCCCACTTCAGCCTCCTGAGTAGTTGGAGCTACAGGTGTACACCGCCATGCCTTGCAAATTTTTTGTTTATTGTCTCACTATGTTGTCCAGGCTGGTCTTGAACTCCTGGGCTCAAACAATCTTCCTGCCTTGGCCTCCCAAAGTGCTGATATTACAGGTGTGAGCTACTGCACCCGGCCGCTACCTCAGTTTTATATCACATCCCTTGATGTAGTGTTTTTAAGCTAAATAAGTCTTCTAGTCACCTTTTTTAGCTGATTCTATTTCACATTTCTCCCTGAGTGTTCCTCCCTTAGAGAACATTCTGTAAGTTTTCCAGATGTAGGAGGGATAGTAATGTGATTGGTCAAAGTTTAGGTCTTTGCTGGTGGATAGACTCTTTGTATATTAAACTACCAATGTATGGTTATGGTACTCTCCTTCTTCCTGTCTTCATGTATCTGAGAGAGAAGCTGATCCAAGTGTCTGAATCCTTTTCAATTTGTTTATTTTCTTACCTTACATATGGGGAGAAAGTAGATAAAATTGCCCAAGGAGAAAAGGAGAAGAGGACATCAATGTTTAAAGAATAGGCCGAGGAAGATCATATACCAAAGTACAAAAGATGGAGAAATATCAGTGATATGGTTTGGCTGTATCCCCACCCAAATCTCATCTTGAATTGTGGTTCCAATTCCCATGTGTCATGGGAGGGCACCAGTGGGAGGTAATTGAGTCATGGGAGTGGGTCTTTCCTATGCTGTTCTGGTGAAAGTGAATACGTGTCATCAGATCTGATGGTTTTATAAGGGGGAGTTTCCCTGCACAAGCTCTCTCTTGCCTGCTGCCATGTAAGATGTCCCTTGCTCTTCCACCATGATTATGAGGCCTCCCCAGCCATGTGGAACTATGAGTCCATTAAACCTCTTTCCTTTATAAATTACCCAGTCTTGGGTATGTCTTTATCAGCAATGTGAAAATGGGCGAATACAATCAACTTCCTCTAACCCAGTATATAAAATCAAGAATTTAGGACCTCTGAGATTTGCCATAGGACATCATGAAATCTGGTTAATGGCCTTTTGGAATGCTATGAGTGAGATAAAAACTCTTACGACAAAGGTCAAAGTTTGCACACTGTCTCTGCACCACTTCCACTATCCTGTCATCAGGTGGACACTGTGCTGTTTTGGGAAGGGAGCTGTGGAAGTTGCTGTGATTTTAGCAGTAATGAAATATTTGTGATAGCTTTCCTCTGGTGCAGGTTTGCTCCAGGATTTTATCTGTCTTCGGTGTTATGGGGCCCACTGTGGCCAATGTAATCTAAGATTCTGTTGCCATGAATTCTCTGTCTGAGTTATGCTGTCCTGGGATTCCAGTGATCATGGACAAAGTGTATGTTTAACAGTGTAACATCTCTAAATTGGTTGTCCACTGAAACTAAAATTCAACATTCCAACACAAAATCATTTATTCCAAGTGTATCTCTCCTTTTGATTTCTTTCTTTCTTCATGTCAATTAAGATCAAAACCTTTATATTATATTCAATGCCTTTCCCTCACCCTGTTGACACAAGCTGCATCTCATCAGCCGCCTACGGAACCCTTTCAATATCTCTGTATTTATTTCTGCATCTCCATTCCTTCTTCTACTACCCTAGACTAGGTTTTCATAATTCCCACCTAGGTTAATGTGGCAGCTACCTAGGTAGCGGTAGCCTGGGATGGAAAAAGTGTGATTATTTTGGTGAGCATGTCAGTGACAGAAAAATTTATATTATAGAGGGGCAGGAAGTTAATGATAAAACCTAGGGCTTCAGGGGTTTTCTTAAGTATTAGAATAAATCACGGTATATGTGCCACCAGTGCAGATCATTTCAGGTAATAGAGAATCACAAAGTAAGAAAGCCTATATATATATTTTTTCAAATTTCTTTTTAAATTTAATTAATTTTTAAAAATCAATGTAATTCATGTAAATAATTTAAAAATTTGTGCAACGCTGCAAACATTTTAACAAAGATCAGCAGTCACTGACCACCTCTACCTGACCTTTGAATCCAGTTCCCAAGAGGCAATCATTTTCAACTCTTAGCTTTTCTGATATTTATCCTCATATTTGTAAATCATACACTTACTGTGCCATTTCTTTATTTAAAAAATTTCTAATTAAAAAAGTTCTTTGACATCCTACTATGGGACATGAGAATTTAGATTTTTTTTATATTACTCCAATTCCTACCCCATTACATTCTTCTTCCCCTTCCCTCAGTCTCTCAATATGGTTATATCACAATTTTAAGTTAAATAGTTTTACATTATTGTGATTATGAAAATACTGTTCTCAGATGAACCATAAGGTGTCCTATGACCATAGTTCCTTTCATTTTATTTTTCCAGGAGTTAATATTTGCCTCTTTTTTTGTTGGTTGGCTTATTTTTCTATATATGTATTGATTCCCAAATTATCGAATACAACTCTCAAAACTCAGTGTCATCAACTGTGTTAGATGAGTTTTCAGATTCGTGTGTGTGTGTGCATGTGTGTGTCCCCAGGAATTCTCCATCTCCTGCTCCAGTTTTGAGTGTCACTCCTTGGGCCACCTATACAGATGTTATCCTGGAACTTCACCCTGGAAACTTTCTTGCCCTGTTCTTTTGATCATGTGTTTCCTGGGCTTTATGTCTTTGTTTTCCTTGTTGTATTAGCTTTAGTATCTTCTGAGATAATGTGAGGGGAAGCTAAGTGTTTTGTGACCCTGAATATCTATGACTGACTTTATTATGCTCTCACAAATAAATTTCTAGTTTGGCTAGAAACTCGGAGTTGGAAATTATTTATCCTCAGACTTTTTTTTTTTTTTTTTGACAGAGTCTCACTCTGTCACCGAGGCTGGGGTGCAGTGGTGTGATTTCAGCCCACTGCAACCTCTGCCTCCCTGGTTCAAGCAATTCTGCCTCAGCCTCCCGAGTAGCTGGGATTACAGGCACCCATCACCACACCTGGCTAACATTTTGTATTTTATTAGAGATGGGGTTTCACCATGTTGCCCAGGCTAGTCTCGAGCTCCTGAGCTCAGGCAATCCCCACCCAACTTGGCCTTCCAAAGTGCTAGGATTACAGGCATGAGCCACGGCACCTGGTGGAGATGGAGTTTCATCATGTTGGCCAGGCTGGTCTTACTCCTGACCTCAAGTGATCCGCCCGCCTCGGCCTCCCCAAGTGCTGGGATTATAGTCATGAGCCACCATGCGTGGCCTTTTTTATTCATTATTCTGAAATGCCATCAAAACCTGCTTTGGTATGGGTCTTCGTTCATGGTGATGGGTCCTAGGAGGGTTGTTCTAAAAAACTCAAGTCCTTCAGTTATTGGGAAATTTATTTATTTATTTATTAATAATATCCTGCCTCCTGTTTTTTCTGTCTGGAAATGCTTTCAGGTGAAATATGCATTTTTTTCCCCTAGGTTGATATGTACCAATGCCAACAACATACAGATACATGCTTTGTACTTCTCAAGATCCCAAGAAAGTATCAGAAAGCCTCTGAGATAAATCATGGAGCACGCACTGAGAATGTGTATTGGGATAGCTGGGTTTGGTAGGGAATTTTAAAAGCTGACAAACCCCATAGTTCTTAGGGAGGTCTTCCACCCATCTACCTCTCTGACTTGGACTTGTTTATACTCTGGAGATGCATATTATTAGACAATAGTCAATTGGAGCTCATCCAGCAGGTTAACTCTCAATGGATAGGACCTTGTTAGATGTGGTGATGACATTTGGATTTCTGCAGTCATTACTGTTGTGCCTCTGACTTTCTCATATGTGTGACTCCACCTGAAATGAGTTTCCCAGTTGAGCTTATCCTGCAGCATCACTCTATAAAAATCCACTTAAACTCCTGACTCAGGATCTTCCCGTAGGACTTCAACTTTAGGGTCCTGGTTTCCAGAGGGCATGCATATTGAAACCTTGAGAACTGACCAGGCTCTCGCACATAGAAGAAATGCATGAGGCTCAGAGTCAGTGGGTGACTGTTTTCCCCTGGCCTTGACCCTGGGGTAGGATGGGTCACGTTCTGGAGTAGGTGAAAGCATAACATCTCCTTTCTCACATTCCTGCAAGGGAAGCCTCTTAGGGAAAGTTGGGGATGGGTCAATCTTACTGGAATCAATTTCCCACCCCTTTTAGACTTTGTGTTAGTTAGAAGTCATGAATTTCTTTCCAGGGATAAAATGCAGCTTGCAAATGTGTTTTGTTTGGCTTGTATAATGTTCAAAACAGTTGGCAACATTTTAAAATGGGAAACTTCACATGCAAATTTGGATTCCTAGCCTTGTTTCTGCATGGCAACAATTAGTTAGGGTTCAGTAGTGGCTGCCCCCTTTGCATGAGGCATGTGGTCTCCAATTGGCCTACTTTACTCTTTTAGTTTACTGCCTGTAATCTATGGGCATTTGAGCTTGTGTTCCTAAGTCCTTGCTTTAACCTGTCATAACACGTGCACAGCAAATCACTGAAACTGAGTCCAGGCTATCCCAAAGATTTTGCAGCTGTGTCCAACCTTTTCTGCATTATCTCTGACTCTTTCCTATCCTTGACTTTATCTGTGGTTTGTAGGTTTGCTGTAGCTCTGTGGGTGGGGCATTCACACCTGGTATCTCTGTATTGACTTCCAGTTCTCTCTAAAATTACTGGGCTTCATAAACACCCAGGGTCTTCTCACTCCAAGCCACCTTCAGTAGGTAAAGTATTCTGTCTGAGTTTAGCTCCTCTGGACATAACCTTTTGTATTGGTCTGTTAGGTTGGCATCCAGGTTGGGTCTGC
This sequence comes from Chlorocebus sabaeus, assembly GCF_047675955.1. Classification (NCBI taxonomy): domain Eukaryota; kingdom Metazoa; phylum Chordata; class Mammalia; order Primates; family Cercopithecidae; genus Chlorocebus; species Chlorocebus sabaeus. The sequence goes on from NC_132908.1 coordinate 23,322,173, forward strand.
TTTGGTTCATCAGAAGGGAACATTCAGCCAAGAAATCTATTAAAGGAGAATCCATGTAAATCCAGGACCCTATCGTCGATGTCCTGGGGGAAGATCCTGAGCTAGGAGTTCAAGTGGTTTCTGATAGAGTGACACTGGAGGCTGAGCTCACCTGGGAAGCTCATCTCAGGTGGGGTCACACATGTAGCTTTTATAAGGATTGGCCAGAGGGGCCCAGTGGAGACAGGAGTGTGGCAAAAAAGGAGTTGGGTGACAAATTAGACTCTAGCTGGGCCCAGGAAAGAAAAAGGGTTTTGTCTGCTGATAAGGTTGAAGGTTAGGGTCCTGTCCAGGAAGGCCAGCTCCCGCCAAATTCTGAGTGAAGCTAGTTGTTAGCATTGTGTGGCAACCCAGGTCTTCAAGGGATAATACTATCACAGGCCCTTTTGTGCTTTGGAGTGTCTAATTTTCATAGAAAATCTTCATATTTATGCAGAAGCAGATTGGCAAGTATCTTTGATATCTGGCCTAATCCTATACATTTCACAGTATGGTCATAGCGTAATTTGTAAAACTAATTCATGTAAAGTCTATAAAAGTTAAAAAGCCCCCACTCAGTGATAACTACATTACCATTTTTATATTCCTCACAATATGCTTTCTATGCAAATATGCATAGATTAATTTTATTTAATTATTTTCCAAAAGAGAAATCACACAGTATGTAGGTTTGTATTTTGCTCTTATTCTCATAGTATGTGACCATTTGTCCAAGTTATCAAATATTTTAAAAAATATCTCTTAATGCTTGAATATTTTGTCATTTGGATCTAAAGTAACATGTTTAATCACATCCTCATTGTTAGATGTCTAGATTATTTTTGGGTTTTTCACTAATAAAAATAATTCTGGGATGAAAATCCTTCTATCTTTTTTTTTTTTTTTTAAGAGACAGGGTCTTGCTCTGTTGCACAGGCTGCAGTACAGTGATTCAAACATAGCTCATTGCAGCCTCCACTTTCTGGGCTCAAGAGATCCTCCCACCTCAGCCTCCTGAATAGAAGAGACTACAGCAAATGCTACCATGCTTAGCTAATAATTAAATTTTATTATAGAGAAAGGATCTTGCTGTGTTGCTCAGGCTGGTCTTGAACTCATGGCCTCAAGCAATCCTCCTCCCTTGGTCTCCCAAAACCCTGGGATTACAGGTGTGAGCCACTGTGCCCAGCCTATCATAAATCTTTGACTCTCTGAAAGCTGCTTTAGATTAAGTTATTGGGAAAGTAACCAGGGAACTCTTACAGGGGTTAAGATCTTTTTCAGTTGATTTGCTTAGATTTTCCAGGTGGATAATCACATATGCAAATAATGAGAGATGTTACCACTTGCTTTTCAATAATTATACTCTTTATTTATTTATGTTTCTTGTCTTATTGCATTGGCCAGACATTTCAAAGCAATTTAAAATAATTAGGGTCATTGTGGGTATCCTTATTTTGTTTCAGATTTTTAATGGAAAAGCTTTGTGTTATACTGCCACATTTCATATGCTTATGTTTTATTTAGGGATTTTGCATTTATATTCGTAGATAAAATTGGTCTGTAGTTTTCTTTGTCAGGTTTTGTAATGGGGTTATGCTAGCTTTCTGAAATATAATAGGTTTCTCTTCTGCACAGACATTTTCTGTGTCAGGAGGAGATAGCAATTTCCAGCAGGCAAACATGCTGGATATTTGACAGGCCAGTTGGGTTGTTTTCTTTCAAAGATGCAGACAGAAGATCCATAATTGAATTCCCACACTCAACTCAAACTGGTTATTCTGTCAGGGAGCTGGCATGTAAAATGATGTGCAATTGCTTCAATTACAAGAATTGAAGCATTTAGACAATTCTCCCTCTTCTGTTTGAGATGCAGGCTCTGCCTCTGAGTTTAAAGCTGTCAGGAGTCCAATTTAGTCACTTTGAGACTCCAGGAGTGTTCTGTGGGCCATCACTGGTCCTGTTTCTGCAACAGTGCTAATGCATCAACTGTCATCCCTGTGTAGAGACCTTGCTCCCCATCATACACTTTTGTGCCAGCCCCTTTGCTAGGAGACTTGACTCTGTGTTGGTGGGAAAGATGCTTGACTGTCAAACTCATCTTGTTGCAGGATCTGGAGAGTTGACGCTTAGTGCCCCTCTGTGGTATCTCTCCAAATTCCAGGTCAGATCCAGCAGGGTTGAGCTCTACTGATTTGCTCAGTGCAAGTATTGGGTCAGCAGTAGAGATGCAGAATATGGCCAGTTTAACTATCAATTTGCCCATGATAGTTAAGGCTTTGTCCTACGTATCTCAGGAATCCATCCTTTCCCCCCTCGATCCTCACTGCTCTTACCAGGATTGTCGCAAATAACACCACAGTGGGTCTGAACTGTTTCTAGTCTTTCCCTTGCTCCAGTGTCTCCATCCTCAGGCCTGCCACCTGATGTTTCTCAATTATCAGTGAGCCAACTAATAACCTGATTTGATTAACTTTTTCTTAAAATCTCTCTATGGGCTGGGTGCGGTGGCTCATACCTGTAATCCTATGAGAGGCTTTGAGAGGCTGAGGTGGGCAGATCACCTGCGGTCAGGAGTTCGAGACTAGCCTGGCCAACATGGTGAAACCTTGTCTCTACTAAAAATACAAAAATCAGCCAGGTGTAGTGGCAGGTGCCTGTGATCCCAGCTACTCGGGAGGCTGAGACAGGAGAATTACTTGAACCTGGGAGGCAGAGGTTGCAGTGAGCCAAGATCGTGACGTTGCACTCCAGCCTGGGCAACAATAGCAAAACTCTGTCTAAAAAAAAAAAAAAAAAAACAACTCTATGATTTCAGATAAAGTGGAAGCTTTTTGGCATGGCTTATAAAGCAAATCTGAAGTATCCCTCTCTTTTCTTCTCAGGCCTGACTTTCTTCTTTTGCCCTTTATGTAGTTCAGCTTCACAGTGATTCTATTTATTCCATGCACCATTCTCCCCCCATGCTTTCCCCTGCCTGAGCAGCTACTATCTGGTTAACATCTGCAGTTCACCCTTGAACAATGCAGAGGTTAGAGGTGCCAACCCCCCTGCAGTAAAAAAAAAATCTGCACATAACTTTCAACTCTGCAAAACTTTAACTACTAATAGGCTACTATTGATGGGAACCCTTACTGATAACATAAACAGTCAATTAATACCTTTTAAAATGTTATATGCATTGCATACTGTATTCTTACAATAAAGTAAGCTGGGGGAAAGAAAATGTTATTAAGAAAATCACAAGGATGAGAAAATATATTTGCTGTTTATTAAGTGGAAGTGGATCATCATAAAGTTTTCCATCCTCATCATCTTCAGGTTTAAGAAGTTAATCGAAAGCAACATTCAGAGAAACAAAGATTTGTGATAGGCTCGGCACAGTGGCTCACACCTGTAATTCCAGGGTTTTGGGAAACCAAGGGAGGAGGATTGCTTGAGGCCATGAGTTCAAGACCAACCTGAGCAACACAGCAAGATCCCTTCTCCACAATAAAATTTAATGATTAGTAGGCTGAGGAGGAGGAGGAAGTGGAGGGATTGGTTTTGCTGTCTCGGGGTGGCAGAAGGGGAAGAGGTGGAGGAGGCAGAAGGTGAGCCAGGAGAGGCAGGCACACTCAGTGCCACATTTATTGAAAAAGTTTGCATATAAGTGGTCCCTTGTAGTTCAAATTAGTATTGTTCAAAGGTAAAATGTACTTATCATTCTAATCTCAACTCAAATGTCATTTTCCATAGATGTTTCTTGACCTCTCCAGGATGAATTGGTGACTTTTTTTTTTAAGCTTTATTTTAGGTTTGAGGATACTGTGCAGGCTTGTTGTACAGGTAAACTTGTTTCACGGGGGTTTGTTGTACAGAGAATTGGTGACTTTTTTTTTTAAGCTTTATTTTAGGTTTGAGGATACTGTGCAGGTTTGTTGTACAGGTAAACTTGTTTCACGGGGGTTTGTTGTACAGATTATTTCAACACCCAGATATTAAGCCTAGTACCCAACAGTTTTTTTTCCTGCTCCTCTCCCTCCTCCCAACCTCTACCCTCAAGTAGACCCCAGTGTCTCTTGTTCACTTCTTTGTGTTCATGAGTTCTCATCATTTAGCTCCCACTTATAAGTGAGAACAGGCGGCATTTGGTTTTCTGTTCCTGTGTTAGTGACTCTCATTTTCTCTTGCATAGCACCTGTATCATGAGCACATTTAATAATGCATTGCATTCTGGTGCTTCCCTGGACACCTTAGAGGCAGAGAGGAAAAAGAGCCATGTCTGCTGTTTTCCCAACATATAGCATATTTCTCTGCATATAGTAAGTGCTCAATAAATATCTATTACATTAACAAATGGTAGTATTGCCTCTTAGGGAGGTCTTTTCAGTCACTCATTAGTAACTTGATTTTCTAACTGGGAAGGTGACTCCTGAGTGAGAAGAAAACTGAACTCAACTTCCACTTTTGAACCTGAGGGATAACTTTGTAGATGTTGGACCAATGAATGAATGAATGAAAAGGTAGCGTATAATGTGTTCAATGCCTGACACAGTGCAATAGAAATGATTCTTCATTTGAAACCAAAAGACTGGGTTGCATCTGGAAACCTTTACTTACTACTTGTGTGATTTTTGAGTAAGTGTTATTTTTCTCCACCATCTCAATGTTATAACCTAAAACATGGATCCATAATTCCTGCTTGCCTTATAGGTTTACTGAAATAATGTATTTAAACACAATGTATAAATCATTAATCATGATACAAAAGTGAGATGTTAATACAGTAAGGCAGCATGGTGTGATAATTCTCGCTATCATTTGTCAAGTGCTTGCTGCATTCAAGAACTTAACTTGCATTATTTTATCTTCCTGATTATCTTGGTTAAAATATGTCTTTATTTTACTTTATTTTTATTTTATTATTTTTATTTTGAGATGGAGTCTCGCTCTGTCACCCAGGCTGGGGTGCAGTGGTGTGATCTCGGCTCACTGCAAGCTCTGCCTTCCAGGTTCACACCATTCTCCTGCCTCAGTCTCCCGAGTAGCTGGGACTACAGGTGCTGACCACCACGTCCGGCTAATTTTTTGTATTTTTAGTAGAGATGGGGTTTCACCGTGTTAGCCAGAATGGTCTCAATCTTCTGACCTCGTGATCCGCCCGCCTCGGCCTCCCAAAGTGCTGGGATTACAGGCGTGAGCCACCGCGCCCGGCCAAAATATGCCTTTTTTTTTTTTAACCTATGTGGCAATTGAGCCTTTGAGAGGTTAAGTAACTCATCCCAGGTCATGTGGCTCGTAAATGGCTGAGCCGAGTTTCAAATCCATACTGGAATGGTGGAAAGATGGCAGGAGTTGGTCCCAGAATACTCAGGTGCAAGTCTTGGTACCTTTATTTACTAGTTCTGTGATTTGGAGGCATATCTCTTAGGTCCCTAAGCCTCGATTTTCCAGTCTGTCGAGAGGGGATCAAATATTTACCTCATTGGATTGTTGTGAGGGTTAAAAAGAGTTTTGCAATTTATTGGATCATACTTTTTAGCTCTGTCTCACCATATATATTTTTTTCTAAAGCCCAATAGAAAAAACAATCAGCTCAATACTAATAATTTTTGTTCCCTCCTAGTTTCTTAGCCTCTTCTCTGTGTTTGTTGTTTGTTTTCTGAGACAGGGTCTTACTCTGTTGCCCAGGCTGGAGGTGCAATGACAGCTTGCTAGAGCCTCGACTTACCCAGGCTCAGATGATTCTCCCACTTCACCCTCCTGAGTAGCTGGGACGGCAGGTGTGTGCCACCACATCCAGCTGAGTTTCATCATGTGGCCCAGGCTGGTCTCAAACTCCTGGACTCAAGTGATCTTCTGCCTTGGCCTCCCGAAGTGCTGGGATTATAGGCGTGAGCCACCGTGTCCCCCCTCTTCTGTGTTTTGGAGAAGACCAGAGATTATTAGAGTGTAAGAGCATGGACTTGTTCTATGATAGGCCCAGGTTCACGTACTGGTTCTGCCACTTACAGGCTTGAGGAAATTATTTAACCACTTTAAGCCTCTGTTTGCTTCCTCCCCAAATGGGGCCAATGACAAGTCCTGTGTCCTAGAATTATTTATGAGAACCAGATGAGATACTGTGTGTAAATCCTTCATCAGTCCCTGTTACATCAGAGAGGTTTAACAAGTGATACCAAAGGCAATACCTAGATAAGAAATAATAGCACATTCGACATTACACACATTCTAAAGCACTTTAATATGAACTAAGCCAATTTTATTCTCAAATTAGCCCTTGACATTGATACTATTAGTTTCCCATTTTTACAAATGAGGAAACCATTGCTCATATAATTTTAGTAATTTCTCCAGAGTCACCCCACCAGGGCCCATTTGCGCCTAGGATTTCTTGCTTTGGGAGCGGTACTTCATCTACCTTGGCAAAGTGATAGAGGCCAAGGAGAATTTAGAGGCTCCAAGGGAAAACGATAGGAATAAGTGAGGTTCACCTGCAGTCTCCAAGAAACAGCTCAGAGGTCAGAGCTTCTGAAAAAGTTCAGTGCAGCGAGCTAGCTGGGGAATATTAGTTTCTTCAGCATGCTGAGAAAGTTATTGAACCAGTGAAGCTGAGAGTACAATAGTCCTATTAAATGACCTCTCCTCTCCTCTCACATTTCTGTGCTATGACCCAGAGACAGTCGAATGGCTGGGACGGCTCCATAAGTGTCCATACGGCATTTTGCAGATACATACTGGGCCATCAACCCTGCTCCATAAATCCCCCAAACTGGGCTAGGTCATACTAGAAATGGAGGAATTTTAAGGATTGCTATAAGACTATTTGTACATTCTTCAAGGCCACTAGGTCGAGCTTCACATATGGATTTTCTAAGGCATTCTAAGGCAAACTCTGTTGCCTGAAAGAGGTCCTACATCTCCCTCATATCATGTGTTTTAAAATATTATTTGATATCAACAATCAACAAAGTTGAGATCTTTTTATATATGGCAGCTCAGAGAGACTGTTACTTTCTCAATGTCTGGCCACTACATAGTGGCAGAGCCAGCATTAACCTTCTGCCTGCAAATACCCTCTCTCCACAGAGGGAAGGGTAGGAGTTGAGTCTCTAAATCCATTTGTGATGGCACTGACAGGTGGCAGCACCTTGATCTTAAACTTCTGGCCTCAAGCGATTCTCCCTCTGCGGCCTCTCAAAGTGCTGGGATTGCAAGCGTGAACCACCACGCCCAGCCCTGGCAGTACCTGAGACTCTCTATTCGGTGGCTGGAACTTTGGGCAAGTGAATGAATCTTCCAAAGCCTCATCAGTGAAACAGTGGTACCAGTTACCTAGGGTTGTTTTAAATATGAAGTGAGAAAATGCATCTCAGCTGATCTTGATCACGTCAAATCCCATCACCTGAGCTGTTGAATGAACAGTCAGGATTCAGACCAGAAAACCCACGCTGCCTGGCTTCGGAGCTCTTAATCTTCGGGAGCATAAAGTATGAGCAGGACGGGAAAGATTTACGCAGAGGACGGGCTGGAGAGTGGGGTTACAACGTGCATGACTTTCTAATACATCAATGGCAAACGTTCATTGAGCTTTTGCTAAATGCCAAGCCCTGTTCTAAATACTTTACATGTAGTCACTTATTTCACCTTCACAAAAATCCTAGGAGGTGGAAACTATAGTTAACCCTATTTTACAGATGAGGAACCTGAAGCAGGGGGGTGTTAAATGACTTGCCCAGAGTTACACAACTGGTGAGTAGAGTTGAGCAATGTAGCTCAGGAGTCTACCAGCTTAACCATTATAGTAGGCAGCATATTTAATACTCATTAGAGAAGAGCTTCTCAAACTCTGCACTATCGACATCTTAGGCTGAGTAATTCTTCACTGTGTGGGGGCTGTCTTGGGAATTGTAGGATGTTTAGCAGCATCCCTAGCCTCTACCCATTAGATGGCAGTAGCATCACCACCATGCCGGTTAGAATAACCCAAAATGTCTCCAGATACTGTCAAATATTTGCGGGGGGTGCAAAATTGATTTAAAGCTTGGCTTGGCCATTTGCCACCTGTGTGACGTTGAATGAGCTGCTTAACATCTCTGGGGTTTAATCACTTCCTATGTAAAAGGGATACACATTTTAGCCAGGATGATCAGGAGGATAATATAAAATGATGCATTAAAGTTCTTGTATGTAGGAATTATTATTCCATGAGAAGCACTCTGGTACATAGGAATTATTATGCCATGCTTCCTTAATGGAGTAACACTTCATTTTGTGTCATGGGTGACACAGTGTGCTTTCATAAATTATTTCAACAAACCTATGAGAAAAGCAGGGATTATAATCCCCCTTTTCAGATCATGACATTGAAAACTCCTGCGTTAGAGAAATGAGACGCACCAACCAGATAAACAACTTCTCCTGGCCAGGCGCGGTGACTCATGTCTGTAATCTTAGCAGGCAGGTGGATCGCTTGAGCCCAAAAGTTTGAGACAAGCCCAGGCAACATGGCAAAACCCTATCCCTACAAAAAAAGACAAAAAATTAGCTGGGCGTGGCGGGTACGCACCTGTAGTCCCAGCTATTCGGGAGGCTGAGGTGGAGAATCACTTGACCGGGAGGTGGAAATTGCAGTGAGACGAGATCATGTCACTGCATTCCAGCATGGGCGATGGAGTAAGACCCTGTCTCAAAAAAAAAAAACCCAAAAAAACAAACAAAACAAAACAAAACAAAAACAAAAACAAAAGCCACAAAACAACAACAAGCAAACAAAGAACACTTCTCCTTCCAAGGAAGGAGTGAGCAAGCGGTGTTGAAAGAGAAGGAAATAATTTTCCTCAAACTGTTTGTTTATAAAGTGGAATAGAAACCTTCTCTCATTTATGGAAATCGGAGCAATGTTTCTCACCCTGCAACAAAAACAGCATGACAAATGACATTTATCGAGCCTTTACTATGTACCAGGAGCTATGATTAACTTTTTTTCCCCATGCATTAAAGTATATACCCTTATAAAGGTCCTGTAATTATCCTGGTACTGGGTAAGTTTCAGTAATGGCCCAAATTTGTTTGTATCTCAGGTCCTTTGCATCTTGGTCTGCTCATGGTAAGTGCCCAATAAATGCTAATTGGTGCTCATTTTCTTCTGTATTTGCATATACTTGATTGAAAGATTCAAGAGTTAGGTTAGAACTTAATGGCAGGGTGGAGATATCTTATTTCGGCACCGTTTCAGAATCCCCCCCTTGGAAGACAGGCCCGCTCTCTGTACTTAGGTACTGACCTCAATTTTAACTCAATATACCACATCGTAATGTAATTCTCTGTGTGCCTGTTTCTCTTCCGGACTGCTATGTTCCCTGTAGCTTTAAAATGCTATCGTTTTGCTTTTGTGTCTCCATTATCTAACCCAGGATCTAGATAGTATAATACAGAGAGAGAAGAAATATTTCTTAAATGAGGAGGCCTGTGTTCAAATCCAGACCCTCTTTTTCCTAGTCGCATGACATTGAGCAGGTTCACTTCTCTGAAACCCAATTTTCTCAACTAGAAACTGAAGATAATCATGTCCATCTGACAGGGTTGTTGTGAGAATGAAGCAAAATAAAACATGTAAAAGTGCCTGGGATATTGTAACCATTGAAAGAATATTATGTTCCTTCTTATCATGCTAACCCATCTGTGAATGGGGGATGAGGGCTGGGCTGTATGGAACGTACAGGATCATTGGGCTGGTTCTTTTGCAGTTCTACCCCAGATCTGCCTAATTTACATGTCTCTAGCCCTGCGAAAAAATGGCTTTAGTACCTGCTTTTCTCTTTTTGTTATATCAAATATCAACCTTCCTCAGGTGGTGTCTGTACAGAATCGCTAGGGCTAGGGCAGGCTGGTTTTTCTTAGATTCTTTTTTGAGTTTGTAATCTTAGCTGTCATCCCTTTGGCTCTGAAGATTATTAAGTATTTCACGACGAAAGCAGTCCTCTTTAAAATGGTTCAGAAGCAGCCATGATTGAGGAAAGCCACTTACCCTGCATTGCACTCCTGCCCCCTTGCCTGATATCCAGCCAAGAGTTACCCATGACCTTGGCAAAGAGGAGGCAGCTTGCCTCGTTCCAAGCTCAATTATCAGGAGATAACCTCTGAAAGTTGGTTAAATAGGATTTCTCTTTCCTATTTCTTTCTGTTCTTTATTTTTTTTAAAGCACAGCAGAAAAAGGTTTTGCTGGAGACAGCAAGGACAAATATGAACAATGATAGAAGAAGGGTTTCAGTTTTGTTGGGGAGAGAGATTGTGCATCAACTTATAGCTGCACACACTCCATCTCTTCAGAGAGAACTTCAAAAGCCTCACTCCGGAGATTTACTCAAAGACTGCATGGCCCATTGGTTAGTGTATAATGTAACATTTGCTTTTATCCTTATAAATATTTTAACTCTTTTTTTCACTCTGGATCTCTTGTTTCAAAGCAAATGTCTTTCACTTTGTTAGTAGAATTGTACCTTCTCCTCAGCATCCAAGCAATTTTCCTTCTTCTAAGGCTTGCATTGAGGTAAAATGAGTCTTCCTCTCTCTGCCTTCCACAACCTCTTTCAACTGGGCCACTCACTGTGAGCTTTCAGGCAATATTCAATCTTAGTTTATAGTTTATGTATTTTATCTCCCCCCAAATGCTCAGTTCTCAAGCCCCTTTTTTATTTGAGTAATATTTTCTCTTTTTTTCCTGCTGTGTTTCTACTTTCTTAGAAGTGTTAATTCCACAAACATTGATTAATGCTTTCTCAGACACTGTACTAAGATATGTATGTATATATACACACAGACATATGTGCACACATACAGATAGAGATAGATATCCAGATATAGATATACAGATAGAGATGTGGAGATAGAGATACTGTGGGAAGAGTCATAGAGAAAAATTTAATAGAAACTTACTGAGGACTGAGTGAAGCGGCTCATGGTAGACTTCTTTGAGGAGGTGTTTTTGGAACTTTGTATTGATGTATGAATAGGAGATAGGTGTTAGCTGGCTGTATATATAGGAGAAAGACACTCAAAAGTAGAATACATAATATATGGTTATAGGAACTTATAAGAATATGGCATATAATACAGGGAGAGGGATGAGAATGTAGTGTGGCTGAAAACTGGGATTTGTCAGAGAAAAGGATGGTAAATGAAGCTGGGAAAATAATCGGTGTTCGTGTTAGGGAAGTCTTTTCACACTGAAATAAAAAATTGAACTCAAACTTTTCCCTGCAAATTACATGACACTACTGGAGGTATTTAAACAAATGAGTAACTCGTTCCAGTATGGGTTTTGAGAAATTATTATGACTGTGAAGAACAGGCTAGTTCTATAAGAAGTTGGGGCAGAATATTCCTTACCCTTTCAATTTGCCAAGTCCTGACCAAAATTTCTGGTAAGTTCTTGAAAATCAGCCAATGCAAAATCAATCAACTTGTGTCCTAAGAACCTAAAAATCAATGGCAGACTAAATGTCACATGGAAAGGTCAGCAACACACATACACAAAATGAAAGCTGAAACAAGCATACAATTTTTGAATACCAGGACCACAGGCCTTTATTTAAGAAAGGCTTGGCTTGACATCCTGATTTGGTAGGGCCTGGCTTGAAAGTCCAAGGTCTTTATGGACATGCTGTTATTTATATGTCACTTACTCTGATTTATGGTTACAATTAGGCCATAATGATCATTAATTAGAAAAAATGCTTTTACTGGCTCACGCCTGTAATCCCAGCTGAGGTGGGAGGATCACGAGGTCAGGAGATCGAGAACATCCTGGCTAATATGGTGAAACCCCGTCTCTACTAGTCTCTACTAAAAATACAAAAAATTAGCCGGGCATGGTGGCGGGCGCCTGTAGTCCCAGCTACTCTGGAGGCTGAGGCAGGAAAATGGCATGAACCTGGGAGGTGGAGCTTGCAGTGAGCTGAGATCGTGCCACTGCACTCCAGCCTGGGCTACAGAGTGAGACTCAGTCTCAAAAAAAAAAAAAAAAAAAAAAAAAGAAAGAAAGAAGGAAGGAAGGAAGGAAGGAAAGAAAGAAAGAAAAAATGCTTTTACTTCTTTATGTTCCAAAATATTGTTTTGAAGTTCAGTACATATTGTTCAGGATTGTATCCTATCAGTCAGTACTTAGGTTGTTTATGGTGAAGTCTCCCTCACTTCTCCCAGAAGGAAATGATCACTCTCTCCTCTATATACACATAGCATTTTAGGAATATGTATGTTACAGAATTTATCATAATGCATTGTGATGATATTTTCAAGAAGCATTACAATGTAGTGATTAAAAACACATGTCTGGAACCAGAAAGTCTGGCTTTGAATCCTGGCTGTCATTTACTACCTGTGCAAACTTGGGTAAGTTACTTAAGCTTTGTTTGACTCAGCTTCCTTATCTGCAAAATCAGAATAATGTTGCATGCCTCATAGGGTTGTTATGAGGAGGAAATGAGGTAATATGTGCAATGTGCTTAGAACAGAAACAATGATGTTTTAACCACTCATAAAAGTTGTCATTATTTTTCAATTTTTATTGAATTTGTTTCCTTTATTAAAATAACATTTAAATTTTAAATTTTTTTTGTAGTGACAGGGTCTCACTATGTTGCCCAGGCTGGTCTTGAACTCTTGGGCTCAAGCAATCCTCCCAACTCTGCCTCCCAAGGTTCTGGGATCACAGGTGTGAGCCACTGTGCTTGGCCTATTATTTTTTTAATGATCTGGTTCCTCTAGTGTTTTCTGTTCTTTTTTGTGTCATGGTGTACATGAAAAATGATACAATTTGTGTAGCACATTGGGATAAATGAATGAGACTGTTGTGTTTGAGATAACCAAGCTGAGGGGCTTGTCCCGAGTCAAGACCTTCCCAGCTGCCCTGATGGCTAAAGAGATTCAACTTTCAGTGCACCTGTCACTCATTCGTGGGAAACTCATCTGCCAGCCTGTGTTCATCAAGGGTGGAGATTACCAGACCTCTTTGTAGCCTGCATGCCCAGCACAATCTTTGTCACAGTGCAGGCACTTGGTAAGTATTTGTTTCAATAAATAGATGAATGAATGGACGACAGGAAGGAAGACCTTACCTCTCTTCGTCCATCCAAAGTGATGTGTGGGAAAACAGTGTTCACTAACTGTATAGTTGTTATTTTCTATCCAAATAATGCATTTGACATTCCAAAATGACTATAGATTCTGCCAAATGACTTTGGGGAAATGGACAAAAAAAAGGCCTCTTGAAAGATGAGTTGTCACAGAATACTTGGGGAGGTTGGCAGAGCTTCATACTTAAACCATCAGGAAATGCTTGATCATTCACAGGTTTCAGAATAAGTACTGCTGGGCAAAAATATTTATTCCTTAATCAATGGCCTATTAGTGGTATATACTTGTTATTTTCATTTTTACTTTGTTTTTAGAGATAGGGTTTTGCTCTGTCACCCAGGCTAGGGTTGAAGTACAGTGGCACAGTCATAGCTCACAGTAGCCACAAACTCACGGGTTCAAAAGATCCTCCCACCTCAGCCTCCTGAGTACCTGGGACTACAGGTGTGTGCCCCCATGCCTGGTTAATTTTTTTTTCTTCAGAGATGGGGTCTTGCTATGATTCCCAGGCTGATCTCAAGCTCCTGGACTCAAGCAATCCTCCTGCCTCAGCCTCCCAAGAGCTGCGATTACAGATGTGAACGACTGCTCCAGGCATACTTTAAAATGGGGAGAGGGAAGTGTTTCTGTTCATCTGTGGCGATAAGCCAACAGTAGGTCACGACATTCTTGGAATGAAAATCTTCATATGATCCATGTCCTTAGATAAGAAACCAAATTTTACTAACTGGTGAGCCTCACTTTTACTATTGTTCATTGTGAGAATTACAATTAAAAAGAGCTCATATAATTGAAATGGCCAAAGAAATATTTTAAAAATAGGAGAAAATCTGTATCAGTGATAGATATCAAGGAAAAGTGCCATTCACATGCCAAAATAAAGACTTTCTACAAGGTAGAACAACGGTTTCTAAAGTTTGTGTCATGCTCATTTCACAGATTGAAAGCAACTCACGTTTCTCAGTATTTAAAAATTTTTATTTATATTAGTCATACAGAACAATTGCAACAATAGTGTAAAAATACCTGTATATTCTTTATTCAGATTCATCTATTAAATTTTGCCACATTTGCTTCATCATTTGTGCTTTCACTTTCTATATATCCATCTATTCATCCATCTGCCTATCTATTCAATCATCTTTCCATCCATCAATTATATCTATGTACATATGTATGCATGTATGTATGTATCTATCCATCTATCAGTTATCTATCTATCTATATCCATCCATCCATCCATCCATGTATCTATCCATTCATCTATCAATTATTTCTTTATTTCTAAGTTATCTAGCTATCCATCCATCCACCAATCTACGTATCCACTTATCTTTCCATCCATCTAGTCATCAATTTTATCTATCTATCTATCTATCTATCTATCTATCTATCTATCTATCTACTCACATATTAACTATAGTTATCTGATTATTGGGATTATGGGTGATTTTACTGTACTGTTTTGTTTAGATGCATTTTTTTTTACAAAAGTATATTTTACTTGGGTAACTTTAAAAGTTTAATTTGTTTTTGCCAAGCTTCTTGTCTACTGATGAGGTTGGAGAGGGTAACCCAGCTAATGAGAATCCTGGGGTCAAGTGAGAGCATATTTTAACTATTATAACTGCAGACACAGTGTAACTTCTAGCAAGTTTATGGGGCTTGGTGGATTGCAGAAAGAGCAGAGGTAGAACCCAAGATAATGGTGGAAAGTTCTATTCCTATTTATCCTTGATTGACTCAACCATTAGAGTTCTCCATTCCTTCATTAGGGCAGTAGCTTTACTATGTTCATGGTTTAAACCCCAGTGGGAGCCTCCGTGATCCCAGGAATCCATGTCCTTGTCCCTTGGCAATTCTGGCTCCTATTCTCACTAGTGGCCACTTCAATAGTTTACCTCATGCCTCACATTGTCTACCATTTTCTGATTTTTCCCTAAGAAAACCAAGATCTCTTGGTTTGGGGAGACCAACCTCATTCTTCTGCTAATGCCTTTACGATGATTTGTTTCTAAACTTTCTTCCTTCCTTTCTGTTTCAGAGAAAGCAATGAACTCCTCTTGTCTAATAAGGATCCTGCAATCTGGGTTTTGGATCCCAGACCCTCTTGTCAATGATCATCTCTCCTTTATCTTCAACCTATCCTCTATTGGCTCTTTCTTTTAAATCTAAAACTGTGCTCAAGTTTCTGCCATACTGGAAAAAAAACCAAACTTTCTTCACCTTCCTGAGATAGCATCCTGTATTTTCTCTATTTTCCCTTTTTGCTGCTTGAAAGAGTAGTCTACACTTCTTGCCACACTTCTCGCAATGAGGGCTTGCTGAACACCCTGCAATCTGACTTCCCTGACTCCACAGAGATTGTTCTTGATGAGATCAGCAATGAACTTCCTGGAGCCAAATCCCATGGACAATTTTCCATCCTTGTCTTTTTGACATTTCTGGGGTATCTGACCCCCTGATTGCTCACCCCGTAAATTCTTGCAATCTTTTTCTATCCATCCACCTATCCATTCATCTTTCCATATATCTACCTATCAATTCTATCTATCTATCTATCTATCTATCTATCTATCTATCTATCTATCTATCATCTACCAATTCATCCATCTTTCCATCCATGTGTCTATCAATTCTATCTATCTATCTATCTATCTATCTATCTATCTATCTATCTATCTATCATCTACCAATTCATCCATCTTTCCATCCATGTGTCTATCAATTCTATCTATCTATCTATCTATCTATCTATCTATCTATCTATCTATCTATCAATCATCTATCTAATCCATCCATCCATCCATCCATCCATCCATCCATCCACCTACCTCTCCATCCATCCTTCCATCCATATAGCTATCAAATCTCTCTCTCCATCTCTCTCTCTATCCACACATCCTCTCAATGCCGGGATATACTTCAATATACTAATTATAATTATATAGTTAGTATGGATTACTTCCTGCTTCTCTGTCCAACCCTCTTCCATGTTCTTTCTAGACTGTTCTTTAGACCCCCCAGGCTCTGTTCAATATTACTTTGGTCTTCTCAGTCTTTCCAGTCTTCCTGGCAATATCCATTCCATTCATGGTTCAGGTTCTCATCTATGCTGATGATTTTCACATCTCCAGCTTCTTACTGGGCCTATGCCTTAGGATATCAATCGTGACTCAGATACAGCATGAGAGAGCTGGGCCTCATTTCATGGCTCTCCTTCCAAACCACTTCCTCCTGGCACATTCTCTATTTAGTAAATGGCACCCCCTTCCCCAAGACACCCAGAAATGAAATCTAGCAGTTGATATGGACACTCAACACTATGGATTTCCCATATTTAATCAGTCACCAAGCATTACAATATCCACTGTTAAAACATTGCTTGTTTCACCTTTATTCTCTCTAGCTTCATGGTCTTAGGTGAGATCAGCACCATCCCTTGTCTAGATAATTGTAAAAGCCTCCTGATGGGCTTCCTTGTGTTTAACCTCCTCCCTCAACAATTTATCTTCCTCTCTGCTTCTAGACTGCCACAGAATCAAAATCTGACCACGTCATATCATATTCCTTCAGTAGATTCCCTTGGCTTCCAGAATTTAGTTCCAAACAAAAATGCTCTCCTATAACCTAGCTCTAATGCAGCTTTCCTGCCACGTTCCTTATTATTCTCACAGAATACACCTTCATTCCCCCAACATACTTTTATCGTGACTCTATGTCTTATTAAATTCTGTACTCTTTGACGAGATGCCTTTCATCTCTTTTTTTATTTCTCAGTACAATGCTACTTCCTCTGGCACAACTTTGCTACCCGCCTTCTAATTCAAAAGCTCCCTGCTCTGTGCCTGTGCTCCAACTGTGCATTTTTTCATGGTCTTCCCCAATAGACTGTATGTCTTTGAAGGTAAGCTTATCTTACATTATTTTGTATAGTGTCTGGAACCTAGTAGGAACTGATTGGTAAATATTTGTGGATAAACACATTCATGGAATTAATGAAATTTTCCTTTTGTGTGTGTGTGTGTTATCTAATTTTACATTTCAAGCTCTCAGAAATAATACAGACTGTGTCTTGGTGATGCAGGACAGGCAAGCCCCAACGTGGAGCCTGTGAGAGTTCTTGGCTTTGCCCAGGAAGGAATTCAAGGGCAAGCCAGAGGTAGAAGAAAACAGCTGTATTGAACAGGCAGTGTTATAGCTCTGTGACTGCTCCTGCAGAGCAGGGCTACCTCATAGGCAGAAAGTAGCAGCTCAGGGCAGTTTTGTAGTCATATTTATACCCACTTTTAATTGCATGAAGATTAAGAGGCAGTTTATGCAGAAAGTTCTAGGGAAAGCGTTCTAACTTTTGGGTCATTGGGTCATTGCCATGGAAAGGGGCAGTGATGCCTAGGTGTTGCCATGGCAACAGCAAATTGACATGGCACACTAGTGGGTGTGTCTGATTTAAAGCTGCTTTCACCCTGGCCCTTTTTTAGCTACTCCTCAATCTAATCTGGTGTCCAGGCCCTGTCTCTGGAGTAGAGCTCCACCTCCTACCTCATTGATATTGGAGGAAACTGACTGACTATTGAGTCAATTCCATCCCACCTTTTTTTTTTTTTTCTTTTTCTTTTTGCCAAATGGGGAAACTGAAGCCAGAAAGACAAAGTGATTTTTTTCCTACTGGTAAATGACTTGTATATGGCAGAGCTAGGCCTAGAATCCTTGGCATCAGAAGTCCAGTTCAGACCCTGTTCTTACATTGGGTTTCCCTAAAACTCTGTGCTTAGGAGGTGCAGCAAATGCTGGTTGAATTGAGTGAAATTACTTAAATGTGACTCACCATAAATTGTTACTGACCCTGAACACATGGGCTACTGGCAAAGCTGCTAATTAATCCGACAATAATTCTGAGGCAATCAGGCTTCATTAATGTGGGTCTGGCCTCATTTTCAGAAGCACTTTTGGATTGATCACTCTGGCCTGGCAGCTGGAGCAGATACTCCTGGCCAATGAATCACAGGGCCTCACGTACCCTCCACTCCCTAGGAATTTAGAAGGAACAGTTGGTCCTCTTTCCTAACCAGCTTTCTTACTTGCAAAGAAAAAGTCTTTGCCAAGGTTTCTGGCTCCTGCAGCAGCTTTCTCACCTGAGTTCTCTCAAGCCAGCATTTTCTGCAGTTTCATGGACAAAGGGAAGCCCCAAGGCTTGTGTATTTCAGTTCTTCACCACCCATCGCAGCGCCTGAAGGCAAAGAGTTCTGTACAAAAGGACAAATAAATACTTATTTGGACACAAAAATTAATCACTACAGCTCAAAATAAGTGATCCTTATTTTCCCAAGACACATAAACTTGAAAACACATGTCTCAAGGCGGAATGATGTTGTGTACAAAATGTGTGTGGCTTCTGTATTCCCATTCTGGCCGGGCATTTAGGAAGAATGTACTCATTCCTCATAGCCATATGGTATTTGTGCACATCAAGCTAAAGAAAAAATTATGCACCTCCATTTTCCATTTCTGGTCCTCTTGCAGTCTGAACCCATTTACTGAGAGCAGCCTTATTATCACGTGTTCTCTGTTAAATGGGATTTGCTTTTGGGTAATATTAACCCAATGAGACAGATTCTGTGTGGAAGTTACACACAAAAGAAGAAAGAAGGGGCACTTGAGTTATGTCCTTTGTTAACCACTGTGTAAAATCCTTGCTAAAGAAACTCTCCTTTTTTAGAGTTGATGTTTCTGAAACTCACATCTACTGGAAATGGGAAAGGGATGTTTCTCTAAAAGAGATGCTGATTAGCTTAAAATCCTGTGACCATCACAAGACATGGTCTTAAGGCTTGGAAGATGGAGGAAGATTCCAGATGGCAGCACTGTTCAGTGTCCTGTCAGGAGCTGCATATAAGCTGGTACCTAGAGACCTCAGGATTGCGCTGATTCTGGGGTGATTATGCCTGTTGGTCTCTAAGTAAGTCTGCCAATTTATCTGTATTTCTCTTTTCTTTTTCCCTTTTTTTTTTTTTGAGACGGAGTCTCACTCTCTTGCCCAGGTTGGAATGCAGTGGTGCGATCTCGGCTCACTGCAACCTCCACCTCCCAAGTTCAAGCAATTCTCCTGCCTCAGTCTCCTGAGTAACTGGGACTACAGACACACACTACCATGCCTGGCTAATTTTTGTATTTTTAGTAGAGGCGAGGTTTCGCCATGTTGGCCAGGCTGGTCACCAACTCCTGACCTCAGGTGATCCGCCTGCCTTGACCTCCCAAAGTGCTGGGATTATAGGCATGAGCCACCGCACCCATCCCATTTATCCGTATTTCTAGAATCAGTCACTGAGGCTGGGCTGCATCACCCTGCCTTGCTGTCCTCGGTCCTGTTGGTCTCCAGGCATCTTGATTCCTTTCCTTGGCTGCCTGACACGGCGCAGAGTAGACCTATGTGCTCATGTCAGCATTCCACACAACACCTATGCACTTATTTTACAAATCATGAGAAACAGAGTGATCTAGAGTCAGCGTACAGCCATGGATGGATAAACATGTGTTCTACTATACTTGAAGAGTTCCATCTGGATGACATACTGGCTGTTCTGGGCAGGGAGAAGGAAGAGGGTCAAAGATGGTCATAACAAAGGCTAAGGGAAGTCAATTTTCACCATGGTTAGCTTAACAATTCCAAGGTAAGCAAAATGAATTTCAGACCAACACTAGTAAAAATGGATAGTTACAATGTCTGTGTTAGTCTGGACTCTTTTGGTTCTCATCGACAGAAATCCAACTCTAACTAGATTATATAGCAACAATAAAGAGAAAAACAAACAAACAAAAAACAACTAGAGGAAATTGTATTGGCTTATTTAGCTGTAACATTCAGCGGGCTACTGACATCAGGAATGGTTGGATCCAGGTGCTCAAACGATTGGCTTTGCTTTCTTTTACATATGGTTCATTTTCAGGGATTTTCATCATCTCAGTTTGGGTTCCCCTACCACCACCATCACCACCAAAAGCAGACCCTGTGGTACAGTAGTTTATTTGGGAGATGTGGTCATGACAATGAACCACTCAGATGTTCTGCGGCAGGAGCATGATTGACTAATAGCCCTGCTCTTACTCTTCTGTGACACCACCTTTACACCAAAGCCGTACTTCCCTCAGACTGTACCCAGCTAATAACAGCACAGTGAGGCCACCAAGGGAGGCCCATTCCTACAAGATGTGGTTCTTGACTGACAGGTGTCTTTGAGAACCCCTCACTGGCCTGGCCAAACTTATCTTGGAATTAGGCTGCAGTCTATGTCTCTTCCTGCCCAATTATCCCTCCTTCCCTCTCTCTGCTGCAGTGTGAGTCCCGTATTGGAGTCTGAGCTTCTCCCCGCCTTCTCCAGCTCCCTCTCCTTTTGCCTTCACAGGTATTTCTCCAGTAAACTTCTCACATGTCTAATCTCAACAGAAGGACCAAACTAACACAAGAGGTGATCTCAGGAAGCACAAGTGAGGAAATGGAGAGGATAAGACAGATGGGAGAAAAATCAGTAAAAAGTGTACTGAGGAGCAAGTGGCCCCATGGGCAGGTCATGCTGGGATCTTGTTAGAGACTACGTGGAGCAGCCTCAGGATTGTCTCAGCCAAGGGCAAGGATGCTAGGAAATTTATTTACGGTTTTCCATTTCCCATTGGCTGAAGATCACCTGAGAGCATCAGCTCTCCCCCACTTGAAGGTGGCAGAGAAGGGTCCTGGGTACTAGCAAAAGCCTTCAGGCAGAGAGGAGAGATGCAAATGCTTGAGGTTGGAAACTGTCTATCACAGTTTACCTACATAAGCTCAGGTGGGCCAAGGGGATATGGCACAGGGCACCAACAGCATATGCTATACCTGTGAAAAAAGAAAGGTAGGGGACACTGGTAGCTTACAATATCCCTAGTGCAGCAATTCCAAATAATGTATCTTTCCCAAGAATTTTAGACTGGGCATGGGTGGCTCATGCCTATAATCCCAGCACTTTGGGAAGCTAAGGTGGGAGGATTGCTTGAGGCCAGGAGTTTGAGACAAGCCTGGCCAACATGGTGAAACCTTGTCTCTACTTAAAATACAAAAAATAGCTGAGAATGGTGGTGTGTACCTGTTATCCCAGCTATTCAGGAGGTCGAGGCATGAGAATTGCTTGAACCCAAAAGGCCAAAAGGCGGAGGTTGCGGTGAGCATAGATCATGCCTCTACACTTCAGCCGGGCAACAGAGCAACACTCTGTCTCAAAAAAAAAAAAAAAAAAAAAAAAAGAATGCTTCCTTCCCAAGAATTTCAGATCGAGCATGGTGGCTCATGCTTGTAATCCCAGCGCTTTGGGAGGTTAAGGTGGGAGGATTGCTTGAGGCTAGGAGTTCTAGACCAGCCTGGGTAACATAGTGACATCCTGTCTTTACAAAAAAAGAAATTAGCCAGTGTGGTGGCATGCATCTGTAGTCCTAGCTGCTTGGGTCACTTGAACCCAGGAGATCTGGGCTGCAATGAACTATGATGGCGCCATCAGACTCCAGCCTGGAAAGAATTTTAACTTGTCTTGGGAGTGCCTCTGATTGGCCAAATTAGTGTCACCTGACCTTCCCTAAACCAATTACTGTGGCCATAGGAATGAAATATTCTGTTACATTGCAGTATATGATTGGACCACCTCTCCAACTCACATCTAATGGGAATAGGGTAGGGATGTTTCCCAAAAAGAGATGCTGATTAGCTTAAAATCCTGTGACCGTCATGAGACATGATCTTAAGGCTTGGAAGATGGAGGAAGATTGCAGATTACAGCGCTTTTCGGTGTCCAGTCAGGAGCTGCATACAAGCCTAGAGAGCTCAGGATTATGTGGCTTCTGGGGAACTAAGTTGACCCTGGAGCACCCTGGAAACAATTACCAGATGTCACTTGCTGGTGGGTGTGCAGCCCTTTGCCACCTCCATGCTGAGCTTTCATTAGCTGAGTCTTCATTGGCTGAGTCGTCCTGGGCTGAGGGCACAGCTATCTGGAGACTGCCATGAGCATCTTCTCACTGTTACACTCTGCTTGTTGCTAGCCCTGGAGAAGGGCTGACAGTCCTGGGGATGCAGGTCTCCAACTGCTTTCCACGCTTTTCTTCAGCCAAGAGCACAGGCCACGTTTGAGTTGGGTTTAGGACGTGGTCTCTGCCCCAGCGCCCTGGGATGGGAAATGGGAGGAGTGTACAATTAGCAATTAACAGCTTTATCTCTACTCACATGTAAGAGACATAATTAGCTGGTTCCATCTGTTCTGATACCTGCTGGAGTCAGCCATTCACACCTCAGCCAGATAATACAGGGAGTGGGAGGGCCTGAAAAAGAAACATTGCAAAAATAACTCACGTTTTGTTGTTTTAGACATCTTGCCCCTGCGGAGTTGGTCTCCAACTCTGCTCCCTTCAGGTGCATACAATTTGCTGTCAGTTGGCAAGGAAAGGTGTGAGCTAACGAATATGGAAGCTGAAGATTTGTGTGATTTTTCCCAGGAGCTGAGAGCTTCAATTTAAAGAGACAAGACTTGGTGTCTCAATTGGGGTCACATCACAATATAGGAGTTGAGCCTGGGTACTGGCATGGGAAATATATATATTTTTTGAGATGGCATCTCGCTCTGTTGCCCAGTCTGGAGTACAGTGGCATGATCTCTGCTCACTGCAACCTCCACCTCCAGAGTTCAAGCAATTCTGCCTCAGCCCTCCAGATAGCTGGGACTAGGTGCCCGCCACCACACCTGGCTAATTTTTTGTATTTTTAGTAGAGATGGGGTTTCACCATATTGGCCAGGATGGTCTCGATCTCCTGATCTCGTGATTTGCCCACCTTGGCCTCCCAAAGTGCTGGGATTACAGGTGTGAGCCACCGTGCCCGGCCTGGCATGGGAAATATTTTCAGAAAGACCGTCCAATTTTAGAAGGAAAAAAAAAAAAAAAAAGCCAATAGCTGCAGCCTCTACATCCGTTGGAGCAAGCAACTTGTCCAAAGTCACACAGCAAGGAAGAAGATGAGCTGGGATTAGTCTGTCTAATTCTAAGCCGGTTTTCTAAATCATTATCCATCACTGCTGCTTTGTTGACATCATGGTCTCAATGGGCATTAGGAAAGACCAGGACAACTTTTATTTTTTTTGAGGCCAAAACAGCCATGCCCCAAAAATGTGGTATTTAAAAAGAAATGTGCCTATTTACATAATGAATGCTTTTAATGTAAAAAGGTATGATGCAATATAGTTGGGTTATTCACAAGATAATTACAGGGCTCATAAAATATTAATTCATAGTACTCTACAAATGGCAGAGCCTGGATGAGGGACATATATTTATCAGGGTCTCAATGGAAAGAAGATGGCGTACTCAGAATAAGATTATTCAAAGAATGTTTATTTACAAAGGGCTTATTTACAGATGTTTGGGTATAGAAGAACCACAGAAGACAGTGCAATTATCTGGGTTAGTAGCAGACAAGAGTTACCACCTCTAGGCTCTAAGGGACAAGTGAAAGTAAGAGAGCTTTGTATGGCAAGGGCTTTGGGTGCAGCACTGATCGTCAGGGGCTGCAGCCAACCAGGGAAACAAATAACCTTAAGGTAGGAGGTGGAACTCAATCCTGGACCAGATTGAAGACTGGCTGAAACAGGGACGAGGCACCAACAGCACCTCTCCATAAGATATGCCCACCAGTGCCATGACAGTTTATCATTGCCATGGCAACACCTGAAAGTTATTGCCCCTTTCCATGGCACCCTTTTTCTAGAAATTTTGAAATAACCCATCTGTTAATTCGCATGTAATTAAAAGTGGGTATTAATATGGCTGGAGACCTGCCCCTGAGCTGCTACTCTCCACACACTGTCTAAGATGGGGGAGCCCTGCTCTGCAGGAGCATCAACGGAGCTGTAACACTGCTGCCTTCATGCAACTGTCTTCTTCTACCACTGGCTAGCTCTTGAATTCTTTCCTGGGTGAAGCCAAGAATCTTCCCATGCTAAGCTCCAGTTTCGGAGCTTGCCTGCCCTACCTCAACCTGACTTCACCGTTGACCCTGTGTCTGACTTCCTACCAGAAGGAAGTCCCCACTGATAGAACCAATAAGGATGTAGTGAGTGAGGCATCCAGGGATCAACAATTAAGGAGGCCCTCACTGTCAGGACTGGGCACGGAGCACTTGCACAGCCCTGAAAGTGAGAGCCTTCTTAAATGTTCCACCGTCAATGCCTCACTCTCCCTACCCTAGCCCCAGCCTTGGTCTCGGGGTCTCGTAATGACATCTACACAGCTTAGCCTTTAGCAATCCTGTCCTGGTGGAGAAGGGGAGAGAGAATTTACAGGAGAATGGGAAGATATCCAGCACAAAGAAACAAGTTTAAAATTTAATGTAAACATTTTCCTTTCCACCATATGCTTCTTTCCAAGACTGTTTATTAACCTTATTTGAAGAGAAAGCCCAAAGTTGAAATATGATCCCTGCTTTTCAAACTGTGATAAGCCGTGGTGGATCTCAGTCTATTGTAGTGATTGGAAATGAAGCTGTTTCCCTTTAGGGACATAGACAACCAGAGATGAAAGAAAGCTTCCCCATAGAAGGCTCCTCTTTGGCTTGTATTGCATTCCAGGCAAGCATATTCCCATTTTCCCACTCTTTTGTGGCTCTCAGAACATTCATCTTCCGTTTTAACCCAGTCTACTCACTGGCTCTCACTGGCTTTAGCTCCTGCTACTTCATCCATTCCTGTGACCAAGACATTTCAGACAAAATGAGCTTTTCATTCAGTATCATCAGAGGCAAGGAGCTGAATTCTCCTGCCTACCTTTTTCTGCCCACTGTCTTTGGCCTTACCATAATTTGGTTCCTCTGCCAGGCCATCTGCATAATGAGTTCCTCCTATGGGTTTTACTCTGCCAATCTGGATGCTCCACCACCCCCTACGGTGCAGTTTGGCCACCTCCACCCTGACTCTCAGCTAGGTCTTGGCAGTCATTGGGCCTCTCTTCCATTCATGCTCTCCTACTATGCTTTTTTTTTTTTTTTTTGAGATGGAGTCTCACTCTATCGCCAGGCTGGAGTGCAGTGGCGAGATCTCGGCTCATTGCAAGCTCTGCCTCTCAGGTCCAAGCGATTCTCCTGCCTCAGCCTCCTGAGTAACTGGGACTACAGGTGTATGCCAGCACTCCCAGCTAATTTTTGTATTTTTAGTAGAGATGGGGTTTCACCATGTTGGCCAGGATGATATTGATCTCTTGACTTTGTGATCTGCCTGCCTCGGTCTCCCAAAGTGCTGGGATTACAGGCGTGAGCCACCGCACCGGGCTAGTACTCTGGTATTTTAATTATTGCAGCCCTCTAATAGATTTCAGTCATCTGGCAGAAGTAGTTGTTTATCTCCCATTACATTTCTTTTTCTTTATATTGTCCAAGATTAAAAGTTTTTGTGAAATTCTGCATCAAGACAGACATTTCATGGGGATGTGACATGGATTTGGAAGGCAATATGGCAGAGTTCTTAAATATACATGCTTTGGTGTCTGACTTAATCCAGCCCTTACTACTAACTGTTCTAGGCAACTTACTTAATATCTCTTAGCATCAGTTTTCTCCCCTGAAAAACAAGGATAATGAGAGTATCCTTTGTTGTGAGAGCTGTAAGAATAATAATTAAATTGTCTCTATATGTTACTTTGTTATAAATTTATATTTTATAATATTTTTAGCTTTCTTTTTTTTTTTTTTTTTTTTGGGTATAAAAATTTATTATACATAAAGAATATTACCACTAACAAATGCAGACAGGCTAGGACATGGTACTGGGTGGAGGACGGCTAGCTCTTTGGAAAGTGAAAGGTTTGGGTGGCGTGGACCTCATGCCACGCTGATTGGTCAGTAGACGGGGGCACATGCCAAACACTGCAGGGCATCAGGGCATCAGGTGCCGCTGTGTGCCCACAAGTGTTCCCTGTCTCATCTGGGCCTTCGAAGGGAGCACACCCAGAAGCGAGCAACTGAAGTGAAGGGGCTTCCTAAGGTGCCCCTTCCAGGCTTGTCTCTGAAGTCACAGCAACACCATTTTAAGCAGTATGTTTAATCGGATGATTTCCACAAACTATCCACGAAGTTTCTAACCATCACAATTCAGTGAAGTACAAAACACTGAGTTACAGGCTGTGGGAAGAGAAGGCAGCACCAATGGTGGCACCTTCTAATCCTGGTTGTTCTAGGGGCAGGGAGAGGGGAAGGTCTTTTTTTAAACCAAGCCCCTCATTTCAATGTACAAAAGAATTACTCTGATCAATATTAAATTGTATTGAAAACAAAATGGACTAAAAAGCAAATTCTACTCTATGTTGGGGTGGAAGTGGGAGGAAATAATGAGTCCTTCGAAGCAGGAAGGGAGATAGCAGGGGGAAGGTTCTGTGCCTGTGACCTGGGTGGTCACTCACGCTGCTCCATTTTTACTTTTGGTGGTCTCAGGAAGGTCCGATTTTTCTTCTCTTTCTTCCCCTTTGTATTGGCTTGGAAGTTTCGCCAGCTGTCCACACGACCATCTCGACTTTCCTCAAAGTTTTTCTGCCACTCTCTTTCCCGTTTGGCTTTTTCTTGAGCTTCAATCTCTTCTTCCCTTTGTCGTTTCCTTTCATGCATCTCTTTGGCTTCTCTCTCTTTCCTTTTAATTTCCAGCTCAGCAAAGAGTTTCATTGTCTGTTTATATACAGCTTGTTTGAACAGTTCAGGATCATCCTCCTCTACAATTGTAGGTTTTCCTTCCTTCTTTAACTGTTTTTTTCGCTCTTTCACAGTGTGTTCCACGTATTCTTTTCCTGCCTGAATTACATCCAGGGCCCTCTTCTTTTGCTCCTGATCCAGTAGCAACTTGTAAGCTTTGTCCACAGCTTCAAAAGCCTTTTGTGCTCTGTCAGCATCATCTTGATTTTTGTCAGGATGCACCAAGATGGATAACTGCCGAAACCTCTTTTTTATTTCCTCATCTGTAACTTCAGGATCTATCTGAAGAACCTCAAATGGGTTCAAATTGAAGTAAGAGGAACCAGGACGGGTCAGTCTTTCAATCTGATTTTTCGATGTTAGAACCGAGTCTCTCTTCTCTATTTGTTTCACCTCACTGTAGAAGGTCATAAAGGCTTCCTCGGTGCTGCCTCCGCTACCCGAAGTCCCGCTCTCTCCTGAAGCCGCCATTTCCCCGGCCCAGCCACCACGTGACCCATCTATATTTTTAGCTTTCTTATCCAGGGGTATAATTTGTAGCTACATTTAATAAGGGTTATTTACACATATAACTAGAAATAGTTTTATAAGTAGCATTTTTTTGGGGGGTAAAATTTATTTACTTTTTTTTTGCTCTGGTTCAATTATGTCGGGAACAGAATTTCTCTTTTCCTTATATATACTTTTTAAGTGGTGAGTGGGAATATGATTTATTTTTATATACTTACTTTGCATCTATCCTTTTAGTTCATTTAAAAATCAATCATATTGTTCTCTAGACTTCATAGGTATGCAAATAAATAATTTACAAATAATCATAATTTTATCTCTTCCTTTCTAATATTTATGTCTGCAAACATGTTTCATGTCTTATTGCATTGGCTCAAACCTAAGTCTTGGATGCATGAACAATTCCAAGTCTTGTTCTGTTTTTCCTTCTTCTTCCTGCCACTTTAGACTTTTGCAGAAGATCACTGGGGACTAAGTTTAACTGAGGGGCTTTTAATTTTATTGCAAAATAAGCACACTTTGTTTCCAGTTTAAAAAAGCTGTGCAGAGGGTATGGAGCCAGAAAGTCCTAGACACGCCATGTAACTTTACATTCTAGTGGAGGGACCCGTTCCCTTATTGCTTGCTCTTTCTATAGGCAGACATGTGAGTGGGGGAATAAACAGAACACCAGGTGCTCCAGCTGTTGACAGGAGTCTGTCTGGTAATACCAGCCCTCAGCACTTGGAGACCCTGGGGACTACAAGTCATAAGTCCTTTCTGCCAAGGTTGGGGAGGATGCCATTGGTCCTGTGGCATGACCGTTCATTCTCACCTAGAGTAGGTAGGAGTCTGGTCTTAGTTATCTTTGTCCAAAACAATCCAGAATGAACTTCTGGGGTCACTTTGAGACAGTTTGGCTGTTTTCATCACAGTCATAGATTATTTAGTGTACACCTGTAAGACCTAGATTTGACAACAGGAAGTATACAGAAGAGTACGATTGAAATGCAGCAAGTTAATGAGGAACAAAAATATGATAATCAATCTGCACATTACTTCAGACTGACCTTCACCAGATTTGCAAGTTGCATTTATTGGATAAGAAGTCTTATAAGGTATGCCAAAATATCCTTCAACGCTCATGTTAAAAATAGAAAATATAGTGACAATTATATCCAATTTGGCTTTTCATTTATTAAGAATAATGACTATCCACACCTGCAACGTGTTATTTGTAGAAAAGTGCTTGCAAATATCAGCCGGAACCTTTTCTTGCATCTTATCATTTAGAACAATTATGTCTTAAAAAAAATCAGCACAAGATTTAGAACTCCAAACATCGGTTCATAAAAGGAGCTTTTGTCTTTTTTAAATGTCTTGCAACACAGTAAAATTCCTTCCTGAAATAAACTCAAACATTTTTCTTTCATAAATAATTTAAGCCAAGTCTGCCAGTTTTACATCACATGTTACATGGGGACAAGTGAAAATTTGTCTTAATATTGTAAAGATTGTAACAGGATCCTTACAGCATACTATTTGATGATACAGTGCTATAATAGAGCCTTTTATTAAAAGTCCCTTCTTGTCAATGCTGAAATGATTCAAAAATTCCTAAAGGCCTACAGTAGTTTGTTTATTTATTTATTTTTTGAGACAGAGTCTCACTCTGTTGCCCAGGCTGGAGTGCTGTGGTGTGATCTCGGCTCACTGCAACTTCCACCTCCCGGGTTCAAGCGATTCTCCTGCCTCAGCCTCCTGAGTAGCTGGGACTACAGGCATGTGCCACTATGCGTGGTGAATTTTTTTGGTATTTTTAATAGAGGCGGGGTTTCACCACGTTGGCCAGGCTGGTTTCCATCTCCTGACCTCAAATGATCCGCCTTCCTCAGCCTCCCAAAGTTCTGGGATTACAGGCATGAGTCACCACACCCGCACCTACAATAGTATATTTATTTATGAGAGAGGTTCATGAATCAAAAAGAGGTTGGAAAAATCTGAGGCTGTGGGAAAAGTTTACCCATTTGCCAGCTGTTTGCATTTGAGCAAGTTATAAAACTTCTCCGATCCTTAATTTTCCTCACCTTTCAAATGGGAAAGAGACAATGACTTTGCAGGTTTGTTTTGATGATTACATAAAATATGTAAAGTGCTTTATACAGAATGAGTTATCATTAAATGATATTTATTATTATTGATGCATTCATTTAACACATTTATGGAGTACCTGCAATGTATCAGGCATGAAGTTACATATCTTAGTTGAAAGAATGAACAAGATAAAATTTCAACATTCTGATGTTAAATTAAAGATGGTAACAATTTGTGAGGTACGATAATTGAACAGGTTAGGCACAGTGGCAGGTGCCTATAATCCCAGCACTTTGGCAGGCCAAGACAGGAAAATCACTTAAAGTCAGGAGTTCCAGACCAGCCTGGGCAACACAGTGAGACCCTGTCTCTATAAAAATTTTTTAAAACTTACAACATTAGCCAGGCATGGTGGTGTGCACCTGTAGTCCCAGCTACTTGGGAGGTTGAAGCAGGAGAATTGCTTGAACCCAGGAGTTTGAGGCTACAGTGAGCTATGATTATGCCACTGTACTCTAGCTTGGGTGACAGAGTGAGATCCTGTCTCTTAAAAAATAAATAAATAAAACAAAATAGATAATTGGACATTGCTTTTTGGCTAGTTGATTAGGGAAGTGAGATTTTTCTGATATTCCTATACCACGGTAGTGGCTAACATGTATGGAATGCTTCCTATGTGCCTGGAACTGTGTTGAATGTTTTACTTAGATTGTCGTTTCTAGCCGGGCGAGGTGGCAGGCGCCTGTAGTCCCAGCTACTCGGGAGGCTGAGGCAGGAGAATGGCGGGAACCCGGGAGGCGGAGCTTGCAGTGAGCTGAGATCTGGCCACCGCACTCCAGCCCGGGCGACAGAGCGAGACTCCGTCTCAAAAAAAAAAAAAAAAGGTTGTCGTTTCAAGCACACACAAATATGCATAAAATATCTACAATGATTATCATTATCTCTACAGATGAAAGAACTGAATCCCAAAGAGATTCAGTAATAAATAAGAAGTACAGCTGGTACTGAACCCTGGGAGTTTGACTTCAGAGAGTACACACTGGGCAGCATAGCAAGACCCTGTCTCTACAGAAAAAGAAAATTAAACAATGAGCTTGGCATTGTGATGCACACCTGTAGTCTCAGCTCCTTGGGAAGCTGAGGTGGGAGGATTGCTTGAGCCCAGGAGTTGGAGGTTGCAGTGAGCAGCGATTGCTCCACTGTACTCTAGCTTGGGTGACAGAGTGAGATCTTTTCTTTAAGTAAAATAAATAAAAAATAAAAAAGAAGTTGACTGGGGCAGAGAGGCAAGAACAGGATGGAAGGAGTTTGAGAAGGTGAAGGAACACTGATGATGATGTTACAGTATTTTTGGAGTAAGATACAGAGAAATTACACTAAGGGAGTCCGAGAGAGGGGCTGAGACTAAGGGACTACAGTTTGGAGGGCAACAGCAGGGTTAGCAATATATTCAGTGTAAGTAATAATGGGCAGCAGATGGAACTTTCCAGAACACACTGACCTGGGGTATCAGAAACATGGTGGCCCTCCTATTTTGATGTTGGTTCTAGGGTTGGCAGGTGTAGGTAACATTGGAAGTATTTTACCTGGGAGGATGCTCTGGCATGAAAAATAATTCAGTGTATTCCTCCTAAGGTCAGGTGAATCAGATCCATCTGAATCGATGGACTTGTTGTCTTCAGAGCACAGGGCTGTGGCATCCTGGAACCTCACTCCCGGCCAACTGAAAAATTAAGGAGTTGTGTAGTAGGTCTGGCTCACAGTGAATATGGGATCACAAACTGGACAAATAGGAGTGTTCCTTTTAGGAGAGCCATTCTGAAACTCAAAGGCTAAGGAGCATGGGCCTGACAAACTTATGTGGGATATGAGCTGGGATGAGCAAAGCTGGACTTGGAGAACCATGATATAATTACACTGATAGAATTACAACAAGCTCTGAGCTCTGGCTATCAAGTCAACAATGCCAGATAACCCAGAAGGCATCATCCACTGGAGAAGAATCCTTTACTAAATATTCTATTCTTTCATCTTGGTGACTGAGAAAGAACAGGATTTTTTTTAGTATTCGTGTCTGGTAACAGGTATCACTTAGAAATCCATTTTATAATCATTTAGACTGGTTTGCTTTGGTTCTATTTACAAAATTCCATGAGAATCACTGATAGAATTACAGGCCCTTGAGTCAGGATACGTGTGCGTCTTTTCACCCAGTGCTGGTGTCCTTGGCAGAAATCTCAAGTTAATGACGTTTTTATAGACGCTAAGAGAAATGAGTATCAGTGAGGAATCTGTCTGTTCTAAACAGAAACACCAACTCAAAATGTTTCAGATTTTAAAAAGGTGGGGGGCGGGGGTGGTAAATTTCTTGACTCCCCAGCAAAGTTCTTTGGGTCTACTAGTGTTTAGGTGTGACCGGCTCCAGGGGTTGCTTTGGACAAAATTGTCAGAACTTTCCTTCCCTTTCTCCTTCCTTCTTTCCTTTTCTCTGTATTGGTTCTGTGTTAGTCTCTTTTCAATGGGCTACAAAGAAAGGCACTTGTAGCTTCAGAATTACATAGTCCTTAGTACAAAGGACCTTGGAAAGAAGGAAAGAGTATCTCTTGGCCAACATCTCCGTGGGCTCTGATTGGCCTCAAGCCCACCATTGGAGGAATTTGGGTTTTGTGGGAGAGGGTTTGTTGATTGAACAGCCTGGCTCACGGCCAACCCTTCTAGTTGAGTAGGCAGGGACCCTAGTTTGACAGTCCAGGTGAATGTAAGGGAGGGGTAATCCTCAAAAGTCACACAATAAGAGTGGTCTATGGACCACTAGTATCATTATTAGCTGGAAACTTGAAAATTCCTGGGACCTAGCTCAGACTCACGGAAGCAGGATCACTGAGAGCCGGGTGCAGAAATCTGCATTTGAACACCCCTCCAGGTGAGTTGATGTGTGCTAAAGTTTGAGAAACGTTCTTCCATTTGTTGAGTCACTTTTACATTCTCCCTATCTAGTGTCTTCCTCATCTAGTTTCATGAAATGTGGCCAGAGCTCATCCCTCGTGTATACTCGGGTGAGACTGTTGTCTCTATCAAGTCAACAATGCCAGATAACCCAGAAGGCATCATCCACTGGAGAAGAATCCTTTACTAAATATTCTATTCTTTCATCTTGGTGACTGAGGAAGAACAGGATTTTTTTTAGTATTCGTGTCTGGTAACAGGTATCACTTAGAAATCCATTTTATAATCATTTAGACTGGTTTGCTTTGGTTCTATTTACATAATTCCATGAGACGCATGGAAAGAGAGGCGGCGTGTTATTTTTCTGCAGCCGAATACTGGGAAAAAACACTTTCTAAGGTAATTACCACTTCAGTGCTCCCCACACGGTTGGAGGGCGCTGTGAAGAAGTGTGCCTTCTGGGCCCGGGGCCACCGGAGTGTGGAAAGAATGTGCTTTCTATCTCTGAAAGGGAAACAACACCCTTTGTGGGAAGCCTCTTTGCTTATATGCATAATTTGTATGAAGGCTATGGCACAGTGGCTTCAGGTGCATGGAGAGAACTTACTTGGGAACAAACGGAACTCTTTCAAGTCCATCCAAGTGCAGCATCCTGGGGAGGAAGACTTGACCTCCCACAGGCAGTCCTGGAGATGAGAGTCCCTCTTGATGAGCATCAAATTAGAGAGAATTCTCTCTCCCTGTGGCTACCAGTGGGGAATTTTAAGGTGAAAGATCTACTTCTTCAGTCCCAGATGTGGTGCAGAATTTTGCATGTATGTCACATTTCTCAAGGAGTGGTGAGCAGAAGATTATTCCTGAGTGCTCTGTTTTCTGCATTCATCTAGACTTTAGGTCTCTGACCCCCTTTTTCCACTGTGCCGATTTCATCATTTTCCTGGCATTTTTTCAGCTGCTAATGCTTCTAACTCTAATCCTACATAAAGCCCATGTTCTGGTACCCTGTTCACACCCTGCCAGCATCTTGAACACTGCATGTAAATCCCTGCTATGTTCACTGTGCCTCTACCATATACTATGTGCTAGTTGGGTACCAGTGACACAAAGATAAAGAAGACACTAACTTTAACCTCATGCCACTCAATGTATAGGCTTATTTTAACACATGGTCTTGGAACAAATAACTTGGAGTGGCTCTGCAGCGCCTGCATCTAAAGCAGGGGTTTAGAGGGAATCGCCGCTTCGGGCCCACAGACCCAAAAGGGATCAGTGGATAGAATTCAGGTGTTCATAAGGATGGGCAAAATTACATGTTCATTGTTACTTATCCCTCGCCCTTGTGACCTTTCTTGGTGGCCTTGTTTATCTGTATGGCTTTCATTCCATGTCTTTCTTTCTTTTTTTCTTTTTGAGACAGTCTCGCTCTGCCGCTGGGGCTGGAGTGCAGTGGTGCGATCTCTGCTCACCGCAACCCCCACCTCCCAGGTTTAAGGGATTCTCCTGCCTCAGCCTCCTGAATAGCTGGAATTACAGGCACCTGCCCCAAGGCCAGCTAACTTTTGTATTTTTAGTAGAGACGGGCTTTCACCATGTTGGCCAGCCTGGTCTCAAACTCCTGACCTCGAGTGATCCACCCGCCTTGGCCTCCCAAAGCGTTGGGATTACAGGAGTGAGCTACTGCGCCCAGCTTTGCATTCCATTTCAGAACAACGATTCACAGCTGTCTCCATAGATGAGGTAGATTAGGGTAGCCTCCCTAGGCTTGCTTATATGAGCTGTGGGGTTAGTTGCCAGGATCCTGGGCTTTTATCAAAATGCTCCCCTACCTCACCCACAATTCCTTCTCTCACCACAACTAACTACCATCCTAGCCCCTTATTATCTTGTTCCTCCTATCTTCTCATCCAATCAGTATTTTCACTTATGTCTTGTCGGCTTATTTTTATTCATACTTTGAGGTCAGCTTTGCCCCTGAAGTGTTGAATAAAATCTTATCTCATTGGCTCAGTGTTAACTCATTCTCGCCCCTGGGGCTGTCTACTGAAGGAGCCCTAGTGAATGTCATCCCCAAATATGGCACCTTGGTTCGCTGATTGTAAAGACACTTGAGGTTCAGCAAAAGGGTGGATGAGGTTGTTCTCTGAAGTTTCCTCATCTACCTAGAGACCAGGTCTTCCACAGAGGAAGACAATTGCTTTTGATGCCTTTCTTGCAATTTTATTAACCAGGGAAGGTTAAACTCATATCGCAGGAAGAAAGACTGAGGAATGTCATCACACCTAGGCAGGCTTTGTCATAAGCTATTGTCTGTTTTTAGCATTAACTTTCCAATGAGGATTTACTATTGTCTGTTCTTTGGGCTCATTTTACTCTTTAAAAATAATTTACTACGCATCTATAATTGCCTACATCCCACACTTTCCTCTCCCCTATGAGGAAGGGTATACAACCTTCTAACTTCATTGGATTATTGGGTACTTACCTTCCTGCTCTGTGCACATTAATACATCTGTATGATTTTTCTCCTGTGGATGTTTTTTGCCACTTTACTTCAACAGACTTAAAGACTCCAACCTTCAAGGCGGGAGGGAAAAACTCCCTTTGCCTTTATGCTCTGTAATGCTCAGGACCATGTCTGCTACAATTTTGGGCACAGGCCTTAGCTGACTCCACCGCACTTGCCCCCCTACCCCCAGCTCACATGCCTGACTTACAGAATCTGTCTTTTCACCTTTGAGTCTGTCTGGCCTAAACCGGCTTTTCCTTTGGGTCCATGTAGAGGCACACTTGGTTCAAATCCCGACGGTGCCTCTTTCTAGCTGTGTAGTATTGTGTAACTTCTCAAAGCTTTATTCTCATAGTCTGTAAAATGAGGTTAGTAACAGTAACTACCTTATAGGTTATGCGGATTAAATGAGATAGTGCCCAGTCAATCTTCACTACATATCAGTAATAATCTTTTTTTTTTTTCTCTTTGAGATAGGGTCTCCTTCTGTCACCCAGGCTGGAGTGCAGGTGTGTGATCATAGCTCACTGCAGCCCCGACCTCCCGGGCTCAAGTGATCCTCCGCCTCAGCCTCCCCGAGTAGCTGGGACTACAGCTGTGTTCCACTACGCCCAGCTAATTTTTTGTAATTTTAGTAGAGACAGGATTTTGCCATATTGCCCAGGCTAGTCTTGAACTCCTGAACTCAAGTGACTCTCCTGCCTTGGCCTCCCAAAGTGCTGGGATTACAGGCGTGAGCCATCCTGCCCAGGTACTATGCATTAGTTATAACCATTATTGGTGTTTTTAGTTATAATAATTATTAGTTACATGTACCATATGTGTTAGGTGTAATAATTATAATTCGTGACTTGGGAAGACTGGATAAACATATTACTGTATTAGTACCTATAGCTTTGAATAAATAGTTCTGAGTAATACATGAGGTATGTGATTAACAAAGACAAGAGTTGGGGAATACTACATTGTTGCAAATGAGAGCACCTTGTGGTGCAAGGAGGCTGGAGTGATAGCCTGTGCAGGCTCAGGCTGCAATGGGTTCTATCTGCATAATTAAGACTCACTTTGGGATGGACTTTTTGAGTTGTCTTTAGCTGAGTTCAAGTGTCCAGGCTTTTGAGCTTCCTGCCAAAAACTCATGAACCTTTAAAGCCCCTTGTTGATTGCTTCAGTGCTCTGTGATATCAGAGGCTAACACACAATTGACAGCAAAAGATAAGTACAGTTGATACATCATCACTACCTCCATCATTGTCACCAATCAACATCATCTACTTCTCTTACTATTTCTGCTTCATCACCTTCATGGCTGTTGCCATGATCATGACCATCCTCTTCCTCCTTATCACTGCCGCCTCTTTTTCTTCCTCCTCTTCCTTTACCTCTTCTTTTTCTTTTCCTCCTTTCACTCCTCCTTTCCACATGGTCCACTTTTATCATGGGATACTTTTCTGCACCCTGTCGCCTGATATGAGGAATAAGGATGCATGCTTATGAGCACTTCCTAAATGAAGTTGTATCTTTATGGAACATGGAACTCAGAGACACTATAAAATTAACTCTTTGGCCAGGTGTGGTGGCTTATGCCTGTAATCCCAGCACTTTGGGAGGCCGAGGTGTGTGGATCACCTGAGGTCAGGAGTTCGAGACCAGCCTGGCCAACAAGGTGAAGCCCTGTCTCTACTAAAAATACAAAATTTAGGTGGGCACGGTGGTACATGCCTGTAATCCCAGCTACTTGAGAGGCTGAGGCAGGAGAATCACTTGAACCCGGGAGGCGGAGGTTGCAGTGAGCCAAGATCACACCACTGCACTCCAGCCTGGGCAACAGAGCTAGACTCTGTCTCAAAACCAACCAACCAAACAAACAAACTCTTCACCTTCACCATCTTTCTAAAGGGAAGGATTTTCGTCTTAGCTCCCACACGTTTGTTTTCACCAAAAAGTAAATGGAGGTGACAGCTGCTTATACTTTCATTTATCTTTTGACCTGAAGCCAGAAAGGCTTTTCTTAGCAGTGGTAGGTGCAATTTGCTGCTACCTTTGGTTATATATATTTTCAGTTGTTAATGATAAACTGCACAAGAAATTCATGAACACATTCTTTTGGTAAAAGACTTAAGTGACACCGATGTACATATAATGTGAGTCTTTGTTCAAATCCCTTCATCTCTGAGCACATCCCATCCCCAGAGGTAACCATTGTTAACAGGTTGACATGGATGCTCCCAGTCTTATTTCTTTTAACGTGCGTGCATATATCTCTATACATTTTCTATAATCTACATATTATTTTTAATCTGTTTATTGAGGAACAATTGACCTATAATAAATAAACTATACATACCTAATTTGCATTTCCCTGGTGATCAGTGATGTTGAGTGTTTTTTCATGTTTCTTGGTCATTTGCATATCTGTTTTTGAGGAATGTCTGTTCATGCCATTTATTCACTTTTTAATGGGATTATTTGTTTTTTTTTCTTGCTGATTTGCTCAAGTTCCTTGTAGATTCTGGATATTAGTCCTTTGTCAGATATATAGTTCGAGACTATTTTCTCTTCGTTCTGCAGGTTGTCTACTTACTCTGTTGATTATTTCTTTTGCTATGCAGAAGCTTTTTAGTTTAATTAAGTCCCACTTATTTATTTGTTTTTTGCATTTGCTTTTAGGGTCTTTGTCATAAATTCTTTGCCCTGGGTCAATGTTCAGAGGAGATTTTTTTCCTACATTTTCTTCTAAAATTTTCATGGTTTTAGAGCTTACATTTAAGTCTTTAACCTATCTTGGGTTAATTTTTGTATATGGTAAGAGATGAGGATCCAGTTTCAGTCTTCTGCATGCGGCTATCCAGTTTTCCTAGCACCATTCATTGAATAGGGTGTCCTTTTCCCAGCATATGTTTTTGTCTGCTTTGTTGAAGATAACTTGGTTGTAGGCACTTGGCTTTATTTCTGGGGTTCAAGGCACGAAACAAAATTCCTTTTATTTTATTACTATTAGCTTTTGCATATGAATATCCAGTTCAGCACCATTCATTGAGAAGGCTGTCTTTTTCCCCCCTATTTGCTCTTGTAAACTTGTTGAAAATCAGTTGCTAAAATGTGCAGATCTATCTCTGGACTCGCTATTCTGTTCCATTGGTTTATTATGCCAATACTATACTATCTTAATTATTATGGCTTTATAATAAGTCTTGAAATTAGATAGTCCTCCTTTAGTGACTTTTTTCAATGTTATTCTGGTTATTTGAAGTCCTTTCCATTTCAATGTGAATTACAGAATCAGTTTGTCAATTTTTACACAAAAATCCTGCTGGGATGTTGAATGGGATTGTGTTGAATCTACAGATAAATTTGGGGTGAATTTACATCTTAAAGATAATGAATTTTTCAACCCACAAACACTGTATGTCTCGCCTTTTCTTTAATTTCTTTTAGCAAAGTTTTGGAGTTTTCTGTGTACAGATCTTCTACATTTTTTTCAGACTTATCCTTAAGAATTTCATATTTCTTTATGGTATTACAAATGCTATAAATGTCCAATTGTTCATTGCTAGTATATCAAAATACACATGATTTTTGTTGGTGGTCTTATACACAGCAACTTTGCCAAACACTCTTATCAGTTCTAGTAGCTTTTCTGTAGATTCTGTCAGATTTTCTTTTTGAGATGGAGTCTCGCTCTGTAGCCCAGGCTGGAGTGCAGTGGCACGATCTTGGCTCACTGCAAGCTCCTCCTCCTGGGTTCACACCATTCTCCTGCCTCAGCCTCCCAAGTAGCTGGGACTACGGGCGCCCACCACCACACACGCCTAATTTTTTGTATTTTTTAATACAGACGGGGTTTCACCGTGTTAGCCAGGATGGTCTCAATCTCCTAACCTGGTGATCCACCCACCTCATCCTCCCAAAGTGCTGGGATTACAGGCGTGAGCCACTGTGCCTGGCCGATTCTGTCAGATTTTCTACACAGATAATCATGTCATTTATGAAGAAAGGCAATTTAAATTTTTCCATTCCAATCTGAATGGTCTTTATTGTTTTTATTTGCCTTACTGTACTGTCTAGAACTTCCATTTTAATACTGAATGGAAGTGGTGACAGTGAATATTTTTGCTTTGCCCTGATCTTAGAGGTAAAATATTCCATCTTTAACCATTATGTATGATGTTAGCTGTAGATTTTTGTAATGCTTTTAATCAGGTTAAGGAAGCTCCATTCTATTCCTAGTTTGTAAAATTTTTTTTTCTTAAATCAGGAATGGATGTTGGATTTTGTAAGTGCCTTTTCACTGTTTACTGAGATCATAAGTTTTCTTTCCTTTTTAGTTTAGTTTTTTCTTTCATTAAAAAAATTTTTTTTTACATAGATTGATTTTTCAATGTTGAATCAATCTTGCACTCCTGGGAAAACCTTGTTTGGTCATGATCTTAATTATATATTGTTGAATTTAATGTACTAAAATTTTCTTAAGAATTTTTGCATCTATGTTCATGAGAGGTATTATTGGTCTATTGGTTTTTCTTATGCCTTTGCCTGGTTTTGCTGTTAAGATAATGTTGGCTTCATAGAGTCAATTGTGAAGTATGTTCTCCTCTTTAATTTTCTAGAAGAGTTTGTGTAGGCTTACTATTATTTGTCTTAAATTTTTGATAGTATTCACTATTAAAGACATTTAGGCCTAGCATTTGTTTCTGTGGTTTTGTTGTTGTTGGTTTTTTTTTTTTTTTGGTGGCAAAGTTTCTAACTATAATTACACTTTTGTTCATAATTAGGGCTATTAAAATTGTCTATTTATTCTTAAGTAAGCTTTAGTAGTTTGTGTTATCAAGAAATTTGTCTATTTCATCTATATTGTCAAATCTATTGGCATAAAGTTATTCATACTGTTTCCATAAGTATTCTTTAAATATCTATAGTCTCTTTAGCAATTTTACTTCTTTCCTTCCTGATGTTAATTTGTGTCTTCTCTCTTTTGTCTGATTAGAGGTTTATCAATTTTATCAATCTTTTCAAAAGAATAAGGTTTTGGTTCCATTGATTTTTTTCTATTTTTTCAGTTTTCTATTTCATTAATTTTCATTTTGATTTTTATGAGTGTCTTTCTTATGCTACTTACTTTGAATTTAAGTTGCTTTTTTTTGTTAGTTTTTTCTTTTTTTTTTCTTACTCTGTTGCCCAGGCTGGAGTGCAGTGGTGCAATCTCGGCTCACTGCTACCTCTGCCTCCTGGGTTCAAGTGATTCTCCTGCTTCAGCCTCCTGAGTAGCTGGGATTATAGGTGCGTGCCACCGCGCCCAGCTAATTTTTGTATTTTTAGTTGAGACAGGGTTTCATCATGTTGATCAGGCTGGTCTCGAACTCCTGACCTCATGATTGCCCGCCTTGGCCTCCCAAAGTGCTGGGATTGTAGATGTGAGCCACCGTGCCCAGTCTTTTGTTAGTTTTTAAAGGTGGAAGCTAACTATGCCAGATAGTTCTAAATACCTTATACTCATACTCTCACTTAATCTCGACAATAATGCTTTAGAGGTAAGCATTGCATTATTACTCCCATTTCATAAATGATGAAAATTGAGGTTAAGAAAAGTTGGTACAATTGAATTGTGGGATTGGCACCTAGACTTGTCTGATTTGGAATACTATTCTAACTGCTTCAGTATCTTTTCTCTCTACTTACAAGCAGCCATATGCCTGGGCATTTTCCAAACCTCTTAATAAAGATTTCACCCTCTCTCTCTGTGATTAAAAAAAAAAAAAACTGTTATTCTTAGAGGACATAAATTCAATATTCACCTGCCTGAAGGAAGATGCATACTTAAAGTTTTTATGTTAGGCTCATTCTGTATTTTTGAGGATTTTAGCACACTTGAAAGGTTTGAAATTTGATATCTCATTGTAAAGTATATATTTTTTCTATCTTGCCTCCTTTAAAGCTTGTGTGTGTGTGTGTGTGTGTGTGTGTATACGTCTTGGGCCTTCCACCGATTTGCTATCTCTTGAAGGAAACCAACTCACTAGAGTTCATAATCTTTAGCTGAACTAAGCCATCAGCCTAAGTTTTGAGATTATGATAGTGTGATCCCTTAGCTTTTTTCCCCTGAATTCTCCCAATCTTTTTCCCTCTTTATACATCCCACTTGCATGGGAATCTGCTGTTAGGGAGGTATTTGATACCAATAACTTAATTCATGGGGTCTGTTTTCCTACATGAATCGCCCGGTACAGGGGATGAGAATAAAGCATGCCAATATATTAAAGAGATCTCAGATTGACCAAAGTGGAAGGGAATTTTCTAAAATTATCTGTGATCAGGGTATAAAGTTAGAGGAGTGAAGCTCACCCCACCCAATATGTTCCTTCCTTAAGAACTTCTGCCTCCATCCCACAGGGATGGGATCAGGAAGCCATGTTTGAACCAGGCAATTTTGCTTCCATGCCATGACTTATTGAACCAGGGCTGAACACTTGACCCTAAATAGAGCAGTGATATTAAATGGACCAGTGATAGTCTTTCTCCCAGGAATTTGGAATTGGATTTAGAGATATGATTTATTTTCTGCTGGTTATTTTGAAAAAAGAATATGCAAGTTCGGGAGATATGGGGCAGCCATATTTGACCATTTGCTCTCCAAGTTAGCAAAAGCCAATCTGGGAGATGGAATAAAGTGGACACATGGAAGAGACAAAAGGCCATCTGGCCCCAGAAAGGAAGTGACAAAGGGAGAGAAGGAGGGAGGCTGGGAAAGAGAAAAAAGGAAGGGACCGAGGGGAAGGAATAGGCAGAGAGGAAGAGAGAGAGGCATCCTGCAGGATTTCTGACCACTTTCCTACTCCTGGTTCCAGTCCCTTGCTGGGAGGCTTGGCTGCACTCTCTCACCTTCATTTTCCAGCCTTTCCCCTGTAGCATTTTCATTTCTCTCTTTTGTTTTGAGACAGCAAAGAGAACCTTGATGGAGACATATTTGCTATTTAGCTCCTCTCCAATTGTGGAATGACAAATACACAGACATCAGTGAGCATGTCGGAGTCATGGTTGGATATGCGTGGATGGGGACTCCACACAGAAGCTTACCCCAGAACTGCTGCAGTCAGTTTGTGACAACGTAGATCCCTTTGTAAAAGGGGTGTGTTGGGAAGTTTCTGATCCTCCGCAGACAGATGTGGTATCTATAGACATGTCAACATTTCAGAGAGATAGCCCAGTTGCGGGTGGGGGTGGGACTGGCCCTGGATGCATCCACTTGCGGGGAGGGAGGGAGGTATCCTGAATGGGAAAATCTCAATGTCATGGAGGTTCAGTGATCTTGCATCACAATTGACAAAAATGAGGACTGCAAGGGTCTGAGATAAAAGGGGACAAGATGTTCTAACAGGTGGGACTGAAATGATGCTTAAAAGCCTACACATTAGTAAGCACAAAGACTCAACAGCAATGACCTGAATCATTGTTTCCAGAGGGGTGCTTTATGATGTTTCACAGGAAGTATCTTACGTTGTCCAAAGGGAAGACCAATTTTTAGCCCAGACCCTAAGTGAGAGGTCACTTCTTTTTCCAAAGGGTGTTCTATCTGAACCCTGTCTACACCAATGATCATGTAATATTGTTTATAGCAGAAAGAATTCATCGGGTAAAGCAATGAAGTTCAAAAAGTTCTTATAACAGTTCCATGAGAACATCCAATAACACATAAATAATACATTGTAGCTACTACTACTAAGATTTCTCTTTCTCCTCCTTCTTCCCTTCTCCTTCTCTTTCTCCTTCTCTATCTCTTTCTCCTTCTTCTTCTATTGCTAATGCTATTAAATATGGTGCCCAGAATACAGGAGATATTCGATACCTATTATTTTTCTTAGACAACGACAAAAGGAAACCACTGACTTTTTCTTTTCGTATTCCCCTTATTCCAATCATTTACAACTGACCACACAGAGATGTTGCTTTTTGTTTCTTGACCACTAGAAATGGCATCTTTGTGGTATGCCCTGTAAAATGCCCCCTTTTGAGGTGCGTCTCCTGCT
This sequence comes from Chlorocebus sabaeus, assembly GCF_047675955.1. Classification (NCBI taxonomy): domain Eukaryota; kingdom Metazoa; phylum Chordata; class Mammalia; order Primates; family Cercopithecidae; genus Chlorocebus; species Chlorocebus sabaeus. The sequence goes on from NC_132908.1 coordinate 23,365,108, forward strand.
GGGACACCTGAAAAGAATCATTGTCACAGAACCATAGCATCTTAGCTGAAAGGAACTGTAGAGGTTAGTTCCTTTCTAAAAGCTAGCATCTCATCTAAGCCTCTTGGAGAGGTATTCTTCTCATTTATTACCGATTACTCCCAAGAATAGAGAACTTCCTCCAGGGCTGACTATTTTATTGTTGGATGACTTTGATTAGTGCCACTGACTTGAAACATACTTCACTGGGAGTCTCTGGAACCACATAGATTCAGTCTCATCTCTTCCTCACAATAGAAGCCAGCTCAGGTGTGTTCTAGGAGTCTACTATCTGCAGCGTACCTACTCTATGCTCTTCAATCATCTACATCTTACATGATTTTTGGACTCTGACATTCTGCTTATTCTTCCCCGGGCTTGTTCCAGTGTACTCATGTCCCTTTGAAAAGACATGTCATTTAAAACTGGACAACTGCTTCATGAGCTGCTCAGATAGTACCGATCAAGTGTGATTCTATTCGTCCCTTATCTGGACACTGCTCTGTTCATATGAATGTAACCTAACTAAGTTTGAATTAACGTACTTTTTTCTTTGAAGTCATGTAACATGCTGGCTCAGTGAAAACCCCGAAGCACTTTTCACATAAAATATTATATTTTCTCTCATTCCTGTATAGCGAATCTTTTGAACTTATGGTTATTAATTCACTGATTTCTATTACAAATTATTTCCTTCGTATGTCATCAAAGTGTTTATTAAAAGCTTCGCATTAGTAGATCCAATGGCTCCCTGTTGCTTATAAGATAATACTAATACTATAATGCTCATGAATTATGTAGAAATTCTCTTAGGAATTGAATTCTGGCATCATGACATAAAGTTTCCCCTCATCCTACACTTCAACCATTCTAAACTATAAGCAGGTCACAAAGCATATACTGTGTCATAGCTTTATATCAGAACGCATGCCATCCCTTCTGCTTAAAATGTCTGTACTCCCATTGTGCACCCAGTGAACTCCTACCCGTCCTTAAAAATCCAGTTCAAATGTCACCTCTTCCATAAAGCCTTCCATGATTTCACCTTCTACTCTCCTCAATAAGGCATTGAGTACAGTGGCCTTCCCTTTGCCAAATACTTGGGATCACAATTGGATTCCCATGCTGAGGAAAGCTACTTTCCTAGATTTATATATTCCCAGAAATAATTTTCTCAACTATCACTGATAGAGAGATTTATGCTGTGCCAATCATAGTACTAAGGACTTTACATGTATTATCGCTCTTTGACATTACAATGAAGCCCATCCCCTGTAGTGGATATCATTGTGCTGTACCATGTTGCTGCATGCATAGGGCTTTTTACTGAAAGCGGCTGTGCTACTCTGTTTGGAGGTATTCTCTGGCATCAGAAGGATGCTCAGCCAGTGTTGTGGCCAACCTGAAGTGCCACAAAGTGAACACCCCTGGACCAACAATGAATGGCAGTTGGTGGAGAAATGCCTAAGCTCCTAGCTCCTTGGGTGGGACAACTCTGGTGAATATTCCACTCCATCTCCAAGAGGTCCCCAGAGGGAATGAACACCAGTTGCCCACGACAGTAATCTGCTCACGAATGCCTCTCATATTTGCTTCTCCCATCCCTTTCTTACTGCCTCACTGTCTTATTATTGCTTGCTACTATCACCTCCCCAACAAACACCTGCACTCAAATCCTACTCTCAGCATCTATTTCGGAGGGAACTCAAAGCCAAGCAACTCTATTTGGCACAAGGAAACAAAGCCTCACCCAGGTTAAATGACTTATTCAAGTCTATTGTTCCAGTAAGTGGCAGAGCCGGGATGAAAGCTCAGCCATGTTGAAAGTTCATTCTTATCCCTCCTGAGACCTGGGAGGAGAGGGATCTGGGTAAGTTGGTTCTCAGAAATACCTTGGAGGGAAGGTATTCACAGGATTGAATCCTGACCAGATCACCCCTTTCTGCCTTTATCCACTACTTGAAAATGAGCCAGTGCACAAGACTCTGAAGGGCAGTAAACAGACACTGAATAATCGAATTCTGAACAAGCCACACTAATGCAAATATCTTACAAATTGATTTAATTGCATTCACATATAATAAAGCTGAACTCTAAAAGGTCAGCTAGAAAATGGAAAAGGACCCCTGGGAGCTTCCAGGGAGAGGCTGAGTTTAATACACATTCATCACATTTTATCATCTAATTAGTCCACACAATGCCAAACTGATAGACGGAGACTTAAGTCAGTGTATCGATTGATCATTTGCTTGGCATCTATCATATCACCTTAAGGCTGTCCCTGTCACGGGCAAGCAGAAGTATTTAGTGGCTCAGCAAAAATGGTTGTGCATTTGGAGAAATTGTTTTCCTATAAGGGATTTGAGGCTCCAAAAACACTTTACCTAGATACTGAGGCTATCTCTGAGTGTTACTATTGCATAGTTTGCTACAAAGGCAGTCACCAGAAACCATATTTCCCTTGCTTCCTCTTGCCTGCAGAACGAATATTTATAAATCATGTGAGTCTAGCAAACCCTTTTAAGCTGTAAAATATTTAATTCAGGCAATTAACTAGTATCACCCTTGCATGGAAATACCTGGGCAGGGAAGATGCTCTGAAGGAGTTAATAGAAAGCCAACTGGACTCTGCAGTTTTATTCCACTGGAAATGAAAGTATGCATTTCAATCTAACAATTTGCATGGTGCTTTTGGGCTCAGGTGAAATATTGACTCTATTTTGCTCTCTCTAAGGATGTGGAAACTGACGTTGACCTAGGATTTTTGTTTTTGTTTTGTTTGTTTGTTTGTTTGTTTCAGAGTTATGGCGTCTTGCTATGTTGACCAGGCTTGTCTTGAAGTCTTGCAATCCTTCCTTCTAGGCCTCCTAAAGTTCTAGGATTACAGGCATGAGTCATGGCCCTGCCCCAGGATTTGAATGGTGGGCTTGTGCTCAAGCTGGGAGTCAAAATCATGAACTGGCCAAGCATGATGGCTCACACCTGTAATCCCAGCACTTTGGGAGGTGGAGGCAGGCATATCCCTTGAGCTCAGGAGTTCGAGATCAGCCTGGGCAACATAATGAGACCCCGTCTCTACAAGAAACACAAAAATTAGCCAGGTGTGGTGGCATGCACCTGTAGTCCCAGCTACTTGGAAGGTTGAGGTGGGAAGATTATTTGAGCCCAGGAGGCAGAGGTTGATAGTGAGCTGAGATTGCACCACTGCATTCACCATTGGCCAACAGAGTGAGACCCTGTCTCAAAAAAAAAAAAAAAAAAAAAAAAAAAAAGTATGAGTTTTCTTATTTTATTCTTTAGAGAGTTGTTTTATTGTTATCTCTCTGAGCCTTAGTTTCCTCATGAGTAAAACTGAGATAATTTAGTGAGGTGAATTTGAAATGAGCTTATGTATGCAGAACCCCCCTGAACTAAAGTTCTGTAGAAATATGATTTATTATTGCTACTGGGGTATCCTAAAGCTCTGGTATATGGTATATCATTATACAAGAGATTTTCCTTGAGCTGATTCTATATATTCTATTTCTGTATTTACCTTCATGTTTATAGACAAACTTCTTTAAGAGTTTCCTGTATTCTTTAATTATACTTTGAAATGTTCTGTTCACACCTCAGTCCCCTGATATCAGGTTTCCCTTTTCACTGTTATTGACACTACATAACGGTCACCAATGATGTTCATGCCATTAAATCCAATGTCATTCTTTAAGACCATATCTTGCACCAATTTTTGGAATCACTGGGCACTACTCACCATCTCCCATTTGGAAACACTCTTTGCCCTCGCACTATTGCATTATTGTCCTCTTACTTTTTCAGTATCTACCTCTCATCGCCTTTTACAGGAGAATCTTTGGCTTTCCATTCCTAAGTGCAGAATTCCAAAGATTCAGTTTTACCTCAATTCTCTTTCCTGCATGTCTCCATCCAATTTTGTCACATAAATTGGACTAGAAACTTGTCATCAAGTGTCATCAGTGGACGGATGACTCCAAAGACTTAGGTCTTCTTTCTACCCTTCTCTTATCTTTCAGCCCTTGACCTTTCCTAGACCTCATCATCTCTCTTTTGCATAAATGTATTAGTTTTCTTAATGGTTTTCCTGTCTGTTTCCAGGCTTGAGCAACCTCCTGTCTCATACATCCTTTCCCCAACCTGGTCTTCTGTGATGTTTCTTGCTGAAGCCAATACGATCTTTCTAAAACACAAATGTAGATTCTCCAAAGTCTTTTATGAATTAAAATTGTTTTTACCCACTCTCTTTCTTGAAATTGTCTGAAAACAAAAATTAAAAAGCAATAAATACAACTCTGTATTCAATAAAGCTATAAAAGATTTGCAGCTCTAAAGTATAACCTATGAAGAATGTCTGCTAAAGATAGTTACTTATGACAAAATCAAGACATTCCTTCTAGAGAAGATGTGTCTCTACACATCTCAGTCAGCATGCAGGGTTTTCCAAATGTAAGCACCACGCAATGTGTCTGCAAAGACCGGGAACATGAGTGGGCTGCAGAACCATCCATGAGTTCATTCAAATGCCACACACTGGTGGGGGGTGATTTAGAAATGGTGCAGGCATATAATATTACCAGGAAGCAAGATATTGGTACAGAAGAGAGGAAAGAGGAGAGATGGACAGGGGCAGAAGAAAAATTAACACTAAACCATAAGATAAAAGTATGGAAGAAAGAGTACTTCATTGCAAAATAAATAGGATGACCTCCCTCAACAGACATATGTAGAGCCACCACCTAAAGAAGGATAAAAATGCTAATAGCAGGGAGAGGAGACTAAATAGCACAGTGGGGAGGAAAGTGTTCTGAGACAGAATCCTCAATTCTGAGTGGTCAGCTCTCCCTGCTCACTTGCCCAGCTTGTTATACACAGTATCTTTTAGCTTACAGCTTCTCTGAAGAAATGACTCCTATTCTAAGATAAATAAAATTTAGAAAATAAACTAAAAGGCAAATGTAGAATATAGCCTAGAAAATTCATGTAGCAATTCAGGGAAAAATGATACAAAAACTTCTCTACAAAATCAAAGAAATGAAAGAGAAAATCAAGTAAGAGATAAAATGGATCAAAGAAGACATTAAGAGAAGAAAAATGACTTAGTAGAACTTAAGAAACATGGAGGGAAAAATAAAACAACATAAAATATGTGAAAGTCATGGTGGAAGTATTGACAAGAATTAGCATTGCTGAAAATATAATTAAGAATACACAATATAGGGTTTGAAAACTAAAAAATAAAAAAGTAAAAAGAATAAAGAGTTAGAAAGGATTGCAGGGCAAAGGAGTGGCAATATATGTATAATTGGCAGCCCTGGAAAAGATAACAAAACAAATGGAATGAAAAAAAGATCATAGAAAAGAACTTTCCTGAATAAAAGGGACTCTTTATTTGCTAGCTGGAAGGAAACAACATGAACTAGGAAATATTGACACCAAATAATTAACACACATTCTAGTGAAATTACTCAACATCAAGGATGAAGGAAAAAATTCAATGGACCTGTAAATATAAGAAAAAACCATAGTAACTGAGAAAGGGTTGAACTATTACTATCAGTCTTCCAGCACATGATTTGACAGGCATATTTTGAAAGCATCCAAGTGGAAAGATATGGAATCCAAAAACAATAGACTCACCATGTTTGGTGACAAAACCATTCTATTTAGAACTTTCACCATACAAGGCACAAAAAAAGGGAAGATATGTAAGAAATATGAATATACATATGAATATGTGATGTAAAATCAAACAAGAAGTAAAAGAGAGTATTATAAACCTACTGAAAGAAACAAGTCAGTTTTAGAAAGTTTCTGTTTTGTTCATCCACAGTGTAAAAGTGCTTGCATTTTATGAAACATGAGATTCAAAATAACGTAATAAGAATTTAGTGAAGAAGAATCTGGCTCTGAGAAAGTTAGAAATAAAAAATTCAGCACAAAAGTGAGATACTACAAGATAGGGTGCCGAGACCAGCTCGGTCGGGGAGACCCTAACCCAGTGGCGCTAGAGGAATTAAAGACACACACACAGAAATATAGAGGTGTGAAGTGGGAAATCGGGGGTCTCACAGCCTTCAGAGCTGAGAGCCTCGAACAGAGATTTACCCATGTATTTATTAACAGCAAGCCAGTCATTAGCATTAGATTAACTAAAAGTATCCCTTATGGGAAAAGAAGGGAAGGGCCAAAATAAAGGGGTGGGTCTGGCTAGTTATCTGCAGCAGGAGCATGTCCTTAAGGCACAGATCACTCATGCTATTGTTTTTGGTTTAAGAACCCCTTTAAGCAGTTTTCCACCCTGGGTGGGCCAGGTGTTCCTTGCCCTCATTCTGGTAAACCCACAACCTTCCAGCGTGGGCGTTATGGCCATCATGAGCATGTCACAGTGCTGCAGAGATTTTGTTTATGGCCAGTTTTGGGGCCAGTTTATGGCCAGATTTTGGGGGGCCTGTTCCCAACCATAGGATAAATGTATTTCATTTTAGTTTTTAGACTTAAAACCTTTTATTTTATTTTACTTTTTCTTTTTTGAGACAGGTTCTCACTTTGTCACCCAGACGGGAGTGCCATGGCACAATCTTGGCTCACTGCAACCTCCACCTCCCAGGCTCAAGTGATTCTCGTTCCTCAGCCTACTGAGTAGCTGAGATTATGGGTGTGTACCACCACGCCTGGCTAATTTTTGTATTTTTAGTAGAGACAGGGTCTCACCATGTTGGCCTGGCTGGTCTCAAATTCCAGAACTCAAGTGATTTGCCTGCCTCAGCCTCCCAAAGTGCTGGGATTGTAGGTGTGAGCCACCGCACCCAGCAAAAAACTTTTATTTTAACAAACACACTCCAATAACACCATAACTATATAGCCTAATTTTACACATACAGTTAATTATCTAATTCTCATTAAATCAGATATGGCTGGATTCAGGAAAAGAAAAATAAGCCAAAGCAGTTGGAGAGAGTAGTATTAAGAGGATGTTCAGGCTTAGGAGTTGAGCCAACTCAAAAACTTTTTTCTCGTAAGTTTTGAAGCATAATTGACAAATAAAAGTTGTATATATTTAAGGTGTACAACATGACATTTTGATGTACATATTCATTGTGAAATAATGAACACACTCAGTCTAGTTAACATACTTATCATCTCACATAGTTGTCTTTTTTTTTTCCTCCTGTGTTGAGAACACTTAAGATCTACTTTGTTAGCATATTTTAAGTGTGCAATACAGTATTATTAACTATGGTAACCATACTGTACATTAGATTCTCAAGACTTTTCTGCATACTTGAAACTTTATACTCTTTGACCAGCAGTTCCCCATTTCCCCAACTCCTTAGCCCCTGGCAACCACCATTCTAATCTCTGCTTTTATGAGTTTTACTTTTTTAGAGTCCACCTATAAGTGAGATCATGCAGTATGTCTTTCTGTGAATAATATTCTACTATATATATTACATATATATACTTACTGCATTTTCTTATTCGATGATGGGCACGGAAGTTATTTCTATATCTTCACTGTTGTGAATAATGTAGCAATGAAGATGGGAATGTATATATCTCATTGAGATACTGACTTCATTTTTTTAAAATTATACTTTAAGTTCTGGGATACATGTGCCGAATGTGCAGGTTTTTTTTACATAGGTATACACGTGCCATGGTGGTTTACTGCACGCATCAACCTGTCATCTATATTAGGTATTTCTTCTAATTCTATCCGTCCCCTAGCCCTCCACCTGCTGACAGTTACACAGGGGAACAGTGTGTAATGTTCCCCTCGCTGTGTCCATGTGTTTTCATTGTTCAACTCCCACTTGTGAGTGAGAACTTGTGGTGTTTGGTTTTCTGTTCCTGTGTTAGTTTGCTGAGAATGATGGTTTCCAGATTCATCCATGTCCCTGCAAAGGACATGAACTCATCCTTTTTTATGGCTGCATAGTATTCCATGGTGTACACGTGCCACATTTTCTTTATCCAGTCTATCATTAATGTGCATTTGGGTTGGTTCCAAGTCTTTGCTATTGTGAACAGTGCTGCAATAAACATACGTGTGCATGTGTCTTTATAGTAGAATGATTTATAATCCTTTGGGTATAAACCCAGTAATGGGATTGCTGGGTTACACGGCATTTCTTGGTTCTAGATCCTTGAAGAATCACCACACTGTCTTCCACAGTGGTTGAACTAATTTATCCTCCAACCAACAGTGTAAAAGTGTTCCTATTTCCCCACATCCTCTCCAGCATCTGTTGTTTCCTGACTTTTTAATGATTGCCATTCTAACTGGCATGAGATGGTATCTCATTGTGGTTTTGATTTGTATTTCTCTAATGACCAGTGTTTCCTTTGGATATATACCCAGACGTGGGATTGTGCGATCATATGGTAGTTCTATTTTTAATTTTTTGAGGGACCTTCATATTGTTTTCTATAATGGCTGTACCAATTCACATTTTGATAGGATGTATTTTTAAACAGTATATTAGAAACAGTAAAGTATAGAACTGATAGAGAGGGAAAATTGAATCAAAAATAAAAAGAACACATTTTAGAAGCTTTCTAGTTCGTAGAAAAAAATGGTAAGGATTAAGAACTGAAAATAAAACAAAATAAGAATATTAAATGAAAGTTGATAACTACAGCGCACAAATAACTTACTTTCAGCTGTTGAATAATTTTCAATTATCAAAGAAAAGACACAAACAAAAGAGATAAATATATATTCAAAAAATACAGAGTTGGGTGCGGTGGCTCAGGCCTGTTATCCCAGCACTTTGGGAGGCCAAGGTGGGTGGATCACGAGGTCAGGAGACGGAGACCATCCTGGCTAACATGGTGAAACCCCGTCTCTACTAAAAATACAAAAAAATTAGCTCAGTGTGATGGCGGGAGCCTGTAGTCCCAGCTACTCGGGAGGCTGAGGCAGCAGAATGGCGTGAACCCGGGAGGCGGAGTTTGCAGTGAGCCGAGATCGCGCCACTGCACTCCAGCCTGGGCGACAGAGCTGGACTCTGTATCAAAAGAAACAAAAAACAAACAAACAAACAAACAAACAAAAATATATATATATATGGAAGACTGCATAGAGCACAATCAGGATGTAAGATTGAAAAAAACTTGTCAGAGGTGGGGACACTGTAACCCTCATGCATTGCTTGTGAATACTGTACTGGCACAGCCACTGAGAACACACCAGTGATACATCGTCATTAAATACACAGGTCTCATATGACCAAACATTTTCACTTCTGGATGTTTTTGCCGAGAACGTATCACACAGGTTTCTAAGGGGACAACTCTGAGAACATTCATCAAAGTGTTGTTTGTGGTAGTGGAGATTTAAAGGCAATCTAGGTTCGATCATTGAGACATGGATAAGCAAAAGGCATGGTATATACACCACGTAATAATGTTCAGGTCAGAAGCAACAGATGAAATGCACCCAGAGCAATGTGTAGTTGAGTGTAAAAATGAAATAATCAAATGAGGTCCACGGTGTGATGCTATTTATGTGAATTAAATATATGTATGCATAAAACAACACTACCAGTTTTACAAGGACGTAGAAAATAGAAGATGACACATCTAACACATTCAAATAGTTGCCAAAGGGAGGAAGATGTAGAGAGGAATTGAAGAGGATATAAAATAAAAGGCAATAAATAAACTTGTAATGTAAGAACCACACAAACAATGAAGGTCTATCATGAAATGAGGAGTATTAGTAACATTCTACCTAAATTCCACTAACGAAAATAAAAGGCCCATTCAGACAGAAGAAAAATTATGAAGAGCCCAACTCCTAGATAAAACCTGAAAGATAAAGAATACTTAGGAGGGGGAAATAAACTATCTGCCAAGTAAGAAATGAAGGCTGGCCTCAGATTAAGCACCAAAAAACAATGAAGGATTAATTTAGTTGTCTATGATAGCTTTCTTGTACAACAGGATGTTTTCAAACTTACCTTATACATTTCCTGCCTCAGATATAGAATCAACCCTTTCTCCAAACATCAAAGATCTTTGGTTCTTTTTCGTGGGAAGAAAGACTATAATCTGGGTACCTGGGAAGCCCAGTGCCCTGAGTTAGTTATTATTTCTAGGACTCTTTGGTGGATAGGGCTAGGACATATGTATTTTTTTTAAGATACAGTACATCATAAGTTTGTATCCAGTTCAAAATCAGGCTTAAGGGATTTTATTTGACCTCATCAATTTCATGTCTATATCTCCTTCCCACCAAGCTCCAAATCTCAGTTCTTGATGACACTGATGTAATTACTGATTTGATTTATTATCTTAAAATAACAGTATCAACACTATCATCTACAATGCTATGCTATTACTGGAAACAATTTAAGACTTTCTTTGCCTTTTCTTTTGTTCTTAAGATCTATTCTGTTAGAGATGCAGAGTTAAATTACTATGCTTTAGAGCCACTTGGGATATTTCCTTTGTGGTGAGGTTAGGTTACCTACTGAGTTCACAACTTGGTTCATCTGTTTAAATTTACTTTTGTAGTCTGGGGATTGAATTTTTCTTTATTTAATTTTGTTTTATGATTATGTAAAGTATAAACATGGCTTCAAAGACAGAGCTATAATACCAGGTCCATTCAAAGGAGTCTGTTTTCAGTCCCTGAATCTTTCAAAATATTTCCTCTCTTTTTTAATTTAAGCATTTTAAGTGTTAAGGTTTATTCTGTTTTTAACATATATATGTTAATTTCAGACATTTAACATATGATAATATAATATGCTGTAATATATAACAATAAATGTATAAAACAACATGTTCTATTACTGTGTGATAACATTAACATATGCTAACTATTCAACATATAACATGTAATACTATATTAACATATTATATTAATTAACACAGTTTAACATTATAACATATATGTATTTAACACGTTAATTAGATATAATGTGTACATGTGTGTATCTCCTCTTTTCTTTTCCTTTTTTTTCCCTGTGGTTGTCTTTTTAATTATCTTAAGTCTTATGATCACACATAATTTTAAAATTTGTATATATCGCCTCAACTTTAATCCTTTTGAGTTGGCAAAAGCACCACTCCCAATCACAAATACACAGCAGTTCTATAGTTTTATGTTTCTGAATGACTGTTTAAAGACAATCCTAAATTATAACTTAGTTTGACTTAGATTGTAAAGAATTAAAGAGTAAAGTTTAACTTGCTACTATTTTAAATGCATGTGACCTTACAGATCTATACAATGTCAGAAGTGTTAAATAATCTTTGATATTACACATAAACCACACTAAAATGCCTTTCAATAAATAAAAGGAACCATTTTAAATACAGGGAATTCCAATTAGATTGGCACAGTTAAGTCCAAAAATATACAGTAGACATTGCTACCTTATTTATCTTCAATCCTTGCCTTTAAGAGGCAAATGAACACAAAACACAGGTGAATCTTGCTTGATTCTGAGACAGTGAAGGAATTTCCCAGGTACTTAAATATATTCGCATAACCAGTTATATAAATCTAAATATAAAACCAATCTCCAGTAAGTTTGAAGACAGCACTCACCAATTTTTCACAGAAAAGTTGAACATTACTAATAAAGTCTAATCATATCTTTAGAAGGGATAAACAGTGATAGCATTTACTGAATTGGAATTCCTATTACAATTCAAAACCTGAACATATTCATTTAACCACAACCCAGTCTTAATTTTAAATCAGGACTGCCCAACAAAATATTCTGTCAGTCATTCATGATCTGAATTCTGGCGTATGAGAGCTATTAAAGTATGGTACACATAAAAAAGTCATGAAACATTTCTGTGTTGTAACAAATAGGGCCGTGGCCAATTATTACTCATTAGTAGCTTTTTTGAGATAAGCTATCAAGTCTACCCTTTCTGCCTCCTTCTTAATGCCGGCAAAGATCATTTTTGTTCCAGAGATGTACTTCTTGGGATTCTTCAAATACTCCATCAGTGTATCCTCTCCCCAGGTGATGCCTTTGTTCTTACTGGCGTCTGTGTGAGAGAATCCAACGGCCTGACCTGTCTTCCGCCCGAAGAGATTAGGCCCAGTCTTATGCTTGCCTCCCTTTTCCATGGCGTGGCACTGGGCACACTTCTGAACAAAAATCTTCTTGCCTTTCTCAACAGCACCCATATTTAATTGTCTTTTTCATCGCTGGTGCGACGTAGGTTCCTGCTCTGAACCTGGACGTCCCCAGTCTCTCGTATCTCCTCTTAGAGAAACGGTGGTAATGATATAGACACATTTCTCTACTTGGCTTTTGCATTTCACAGTATATCTTGGAGGATATTGCCCATATACAATTTTGGGGAGAAAAGGTTGTAACTCAAAAGTAAATTTACTACTTAAATTTGAAAGCAATAGAAAGACAATTTCCAGATATGCAAGGCCTTAGAAGTATCTTACTGAAAGCAAACCAACAAACAAACTCTACAAAGAATTTATCATTCAGTGTGTAGATTAATTTAAAATGAATAAATCTTAGAAGAGAAAACTTGAAACCTGAAAGGACTGCCAGAAAGTGATGGAATCCAATTGAACATAGAGTTAACACACAGAATTGTCATTTAGCAGGATGCAAATGTGAATAAACTTGAAAGATTCCCATGATAAAGCAGTAATATTATGAAAATACAGACTTGAGTTTAGAAAACCCTAAAGGCTCATCCAATAAGCTCCTAGAATTGATAAATGAATTCAGTAAAGTTTCAGGATACAAAATCAATGTACACAAATTAGTAGTACTGCTATACACCAATAGGGACCAAGCTGAGCATGAAACTAAGAACTCAATCCTCTTTATAATAGCTGTAAAAATAAATAAATAAATAAGCAAATAATAAATAAATAAATAAATAAATAAATAAATAAATAACATACTTAGGAATATACCTAACCAAGGAGGTGAAAGACCTCTACAAGGAAAATTACAAAACACTGCTGAAAGAAATCAAAGATGACACAAACAAATGGAAACACATCCCACACCCATGGATGGGGAGGATCAATATTGTGAAAGTGATCATACTGCCAAAAGCAATGTGCAAATTTAATGCAATTCCCATCAAAATACCATCATCATTCTTTACAGAACTAGAAAAAACAGTCCTAAAATTAATACGGAACCAAAAAAGAGCCTGCATAGTGAAAGCAAGACTAAGCCAAAAGAACAAATTTGAAGGCATCGCATTACCTGATTTCAAACTATACTATAAGGCCATAGTCACCAAAATACCATGGTACTGTTATTAATATAGGCACATAGACCAATGGAACCAAATAGAGAACCCAGAAATAAAGCCAAATACTTACAGCCAACTAATCTTCGACAAAGCAAACAAAAACATAAAACAGGGAAAAGGACACCCTATTCAACAAATGGTGCTGAGATAATTGGCAAGCCACAGGTAGAGGAATGAAACGGAATCCTCATCTCTCACCTTATATAAAAATCAACTCAAGATAGATCAAAGACTTAAATCTAAGACCTGAAACCATAAAAATTCTAGAAGATAACATTGGAAAAATCCTTCTAGACATTGGCTTAGGCAAAGACTTCATGACCAAGAACCCAAAAGCAAGTTCAACAGAAGCAAAGATAAATAGATGGGACTTAAAAAGCTTCTGTAAAGCAAAAGACATAATCAGCAGCATACAGACAACCCATAACGTGGGAGAAAATCTTCACAAACTACGCATCCCACAAAGGACTAATATCCAGAATCTTTGAGGAACTCAAATAAGCAAGAAAAACCAAACAATCCCATCAAAAAGTGGGCTAACAACACGAATAGACAATTATCAAAAGAAGATATAAAAATGGCCAACAAGCATTAAAAAAACCATTCAACATCACTAATTATCAGGGAAAGGCAAATGAAAGCCACAATGTTAATACCACCTTTCTCCTTCAAGAATGGCCATAATTAAAAACACACAAAAATAATAGATGCTGGCATGGATGTGGTGAAAAGGGAACACTTTTACACTGCTAGTGGGAATGTAAACTAGTACAACCACTATGAAAACAGTGTGGAGATGCCGTAAGGAACTAAAAGTAGAACTACCATTTGATCCAGCATTTCCACTACTGGGTATCTATCCAGAGGAAGAGAAGTCATCATATGAAAAGGCACTTGCACACTCTTGTTTACAGCAGCACAATTCGCAATTGCAAAAATATGGAACCAGCTCAAATGTCATCACTCAACGAGTGAATAAAGAAAATGTGGTATAAAGATGTCATGGAATACTACTCAGCCATAAAAAGGAATGATATAATGGCATTTGCAGCACCTGGATGGAATTGGAGATCATTATTTTAAGTGAAGTAACTCAGGAATGGAAAACCAGACATCATATGTTCTCACTTATAAGTGGGAGCTAAGCTATGGGGATGCAAAGATATAAGAATGATACAACGGACTTTGTGGACTCGGAGGGAAGGGTGGGAGGGGATGAGGGATAAAAGGCTATGCATTGGGTACAGTATACACTGCTTGAGTGATGGTTGCACCAAAATCTCAGAAATCACCACTGAAGAACTTACCCATGCAACCAAACACCACCTGTTCCCCAAAAACCTATTGAAATAAAAATAATAAAAATAAAAGTAATGAAATTTCAGATAATAAACTGTGAGAAAGAAGGGAGAGGAATAAAATCAAAGTGTGCTATTTTTTTCTTATCTATAGATACTCTGTATTCTCGATTTTAATAATTGAAGCAATAAGGCTGGGCGCGATGGCTCACACCTGTAATCCCAGCACTTTGGGAGACCGAGGCAGGATGATCACTTGAGGTCAGGAGTTCAAGACCAGCCTGACCAAAATGACGAAACCCTACCTGTACTAAAAATACAAAAATTAGCTGGGCGTGGTGGTGTATGCCTGTAATCCCAGCTACTTGGGAGATTGAGGCATGAGAATAGCTTGAACCAGGGAGGCGGAGTTTGCAGTGAGCCGAGATCATGCCTCTGCACTCCAGCTTGGGGGACAGAGTGAGACTCTATCCCAAAACAAACAAACAAACAAAAACAATTGAAGCAATAGATATTCAGTTTTAAAATTGAACTATGAGCATGCTTTCTAAATTGCTAAAGAAAGCACGAGCCACAGAGAGATTACTGTAGGAGATTTGGAGGCTGAAGTGAAGCAGTAGTGATTTTGCAGATCTGCTGGTGCATCTCCTTGGCTCAAGGCAGTGTCAAGGCCTTCTTCTGGATCCTCCTTCAACTTCGCTGACTCCTGGGCCACATGTGTGCTAATCCATGACAAAGCACCTCCTTTATCCTTTCTAGGACATCTACATGACTGAGGTCAGCGATTACAACAACAGATATGGCTGCAATCTGTTCTCATTGGCTCTAGTTAATTTCTGTTCTTTGTGAACTTCAGGCTCCAGCATCAGATATGAAGTCAATAGTCTTCCAGAAACTAGCTAACCTCTTAACTTTAGCCTGTGTAAAGTCAAATCTCTATAACAAATTTATGTATGTCATATGCATACACCACATACATAGACACACGCATATGAGACATACATACACATCTATACGTGTGTGTGTATGCTAGCAGTCTGCTTCTTTACTGAACACTTACTTATACATGTGTATACTATGCATTTAGGGATATAAGTACATTAGGGAAATGGTCTTGACTTGATAATTAGGTGTAGGTTTGGCTCTGCCATTTACCTTGTGTAATATTGGACAACTCGCAGTACTCTGTGAATCTCTGTGAATCTGTTTCCTTATCCCTAACATAATGGATTGTACCACTAATCTCTGAATTGGTGTTTTTTTTCCAAGCTGTGGCTTGAGATCCACTGACAGGTGAGTGACAGGTGATCCACTGCAGGGAGTAGTAATGATCAGTGTCATTAAAAAATTAAATGGAATAAAATAGAACAGAAAATGTCAAAGTACATCACATATAGTAAGGATAGCATTTTTATTTCAGGTAGATAAATATGAAAATGTGTATGATCCCAGCACTTTGGGAGGCCGAGGTGGGCAGATCACCAGGTCAGGAGATCGAGACCATCCTGGCCAATATGGTGAAACCCCATCTCTACTAAAATAGAAAAAATTAGCCGGGCGTGGTAGGGGGCGCTTGTAGTCCCAGCTACTTGGGAGCTGAGGCAGGAGAATCGCTTGAACCCGGGAGGCAGAGGTTGCAGTGAGCCAAGATGGCACCACTGCACTCCAGCCTGGGCGACAGAGCAAGATTCTATCTCAAAAACAAAAAAAAAAAAAAAAAAAGAAAGAAAAAATGTGTATGTTGTAATGTAAAATATATTTCTTACTGGGAGTCAGGTTAGAAAAACTTGAAAAGTATTTTCTTTTGTAATGATCAAAGACATTGTTCCTTAGACGTAGAACTATGTGTTGATACTAGTCTGGCCAATTTCAGTAGGGAGGCATAGGAAAATGTAGGTGATATTCTGCTGCAATTCTGCTTGGCTGTTCCATTTTCTATTTCTTTTTCCTTAGCTCTCCAGTGTTTGAGTACACACATGAACAACACAACATTTTAAATCAACATTAAACTTTCAGAGACTAATAAAATCCAGGCTTCTAGCTTCTCTGAAAAAAAAAAAAAAAAATCACAGGCCAGGTGTTGTGGCTCATGCCTGTAATCCTAGCACTTTGGGAGGCTGAGGAGGGTGGATCATCTGAGGTTAGGAGTCCAGACCAGCCTGGCCAACATGGTGAAACCCCATCTCTATCAAAAATACAAAAATTAGCCAGGCATGGTGGTGGGCACCAGTAATCCCAGCTATTCAGGAGGCTGAGGCAGGAGAATTGCTTGAACGCGGGAGGAGGAGGTTGCAGTGAGCTGAGATGGCGCCACTGCACTTCAGCCTGAGCGACAAGAGTGAAACTCCGTTGCAAAAAAAAAAAAAAAAAAAAAAAAAAAATCAGAATGTGGGCTGGGCACAGTGGCTCATGCCCATAATTCTAGCACTTTGGGAAGCTGCGGCGGGCGGATCACCTGCGGTCAGGCATTCAAAACCAGCCTTGCCAACATGGTGAAACTCAGTCTCTACTAAAAATACAAAAATTAGCTGGGCATGGTGGTGGGTGGGAACCTACTTGGGAGGCTAAGGCAGGGGAATCGCTTGAACCCGGGAGGTGGAGGATGTAGTGAGCTGAGATCGCGCCACTGCACTCTAGCCTGGGTGACAGAGTGAGACTCTGTACTAAAAAAAAAAAAAAAAAAATTGGAATGTATTATTGGGACTGGTTCGTGGCTGGCAATAATCATTAAGAAACGAGTAGGGACTCTTTCCCTCTATGTTTTTAAATACAGGTTTTGATTATTATTATTCACATATGGTAAGGCCAACAGATTGGGGATGATTGCTATTGAAAACGCAGTTTGTGGCTGGGTGTGTTGTGTGCCTGAAGCCACAGCTACTTGGAGGCTGAAGCTGGAGGATCGCTTGAGTCCAGGGGCGCTAGGGTTGGGCAGGAGGTAGAAAGAGTCGGGGGAAATTTGGGCAAGAACCTTTATTGTGGTTTCCTTGGTCAAATGTGAGGCAGGGCACGGTAAGCAGGTTTAGGATTGGCTAGTGGGAATACTTCCAATGGGCTTTGGGGTGTAGGGTTTGTCCCTGGTTGTCTAGTACTTGACTCTGGGGTGATCAGCGCAGGCAATAGTGGTCCAGAGTGAAAGGATCTGGTGTTCGGGGTACAACAGAGATGTCTGGGGGTATCCACTCTGGATTGGTTAATTTGCATATAAAAGGCGCTCACAGGTGAGTCATTTACTATCTCTAGGAATTGACAATACCTGGGGGAGAGAGTCTTTCTAGGGTCAGCAAGACCTGAGCTGCCAAAGCATCAGAAACACAGAAAATAAAAAGGTTTGATTAACAAAGCATGTGGGCCTGGCACAGTGGCTCAGATCTGTAATCCCAGCACTTGGGGAGGCCGAGGCGGGCAGATCACGAGGTCAGGAGATCAAGATCATCCTGGCTAACACGGTGAAAACCCATCTGTACTAAAAACACACAAAAAATTAGCTGTGTGTGGTGGCGGGCACCTGTAGTCCCAGCTACCTGGGAGGCTGAGGCAGGAGAATGGCATGAACCTGGGAGGTGGAGGTTGCAGTGAGCCGAGATTGCACCACTGCACTCCAGCCTGGGTGACAGAGTGAGACTCCATCTCGAAAGAAAGAAAGAAAGAAAGAGAGAGAGAGAGAGAGAGAGAGAAAGAGAGAGAGAAAGAAAAGAAAGAAAGAAAGAAAGAAAGAAAGAAAGAGAAAGAAAGAAAGAAAGAAAGAAAGAAAGAAAGAAAGAAAGAAAGAAAGAAAGAAAGAAAGAAAGAAAGAAAGAAAGAAAGAAAGAGCAAGCAAGCAGGAAAGAGTATGGCCTATAGTTTACCCGACTCCCCGCCCAGCCAAGTTCCCTCATTTATGTGACAAACATTTGAATTTAGGACTTCTGGCTTGGCATCAATTTCCCACTGGTATGGTGATGAGGAATATTTTTTGACCTAGAAGACAACTATCTATCTGTTTTCAGGTGCACACTGTGAATAGCAGAGAACGTAAAAGCACGGGGAGCAAGTTGTCCTACACAAGAAGTTAACACTGCAGAGCGGGAAGCAGCCAGACTGGCTGCCGGTGCTCCCTGCTCATGGCTGATGGATTTAGACTGACAGAGGAGAATGTTGTCTCTATAACCTCTGACTAGCAAATGATCCAGCCAACAAGGCAGAATTTTCTGGCTAGCTGATCGATAGGGTTCACATCCCTTTGGACAATAATTGTCCTTGGTCAATTGTCAATGTCTAAGGCATCGGTCGGTGTCTAAAGCACTGCTTGGACCTTTTGTTTTTACATTTGTAGATTGAGAGTGGCACTCAGGTTCATCTACCCCAATACTGGAGCCTTTGGGGACTGGACAAAGAGTCAGCATTTGGAGACTTTGTTCACCAGCACAATAAGCCAAAATGTCACCCCATCTCCTAAAGCCTCCCTGCCCTTGAGACAGAAATTTTTGTAGTGATTGCCTTAGATCCCGAATAACATAAGAGAAACAGTCTTTTGCTCCTTGATTCTTATCCAGTGCAATATAGTGGGAATAGTCACGTTGTTCAGTTATCCACACAGTGTCCTGCATCAGAAGGACCCAGGTTCAAATCCCAATTTTTGCCATTCTCATTGTGCAACATTGTGTGATTTACCCAGCGCCTTTTAGTCTGTTCTTTATCTATAAAAACTGAGGTAGTAATATCTGTATAGGTTGTTGTGAAGGCTAAATAAGTTAACTCAAGTAAAGTGCATGGAATCGTGCCTAGAACAAAGGAAATACTCATATAGATTGGCCATGACTTTACAATTATTCACCAAACACACAATGCCAGTCACGGTGCTGGTGTTACAAAGATGATAAAACATAGTCTCGTTCTAAGAAAAAAGCAACCCAGTGCAATCAACGCTATAATGAGGAAAGGTACAGAGTGTTCACAAGGAAGGAATGACAGGCTGTTCTTGGGGAAGGAGTGGAGTACATCTGGGGAGGCATTAAGGAGCTGGGCTAGGTGCAGGGTAGGGCAAAGGAGGTGCCGAGGGGCACAAAATTAGCACCTTGGACACCTCACCTGCCTCACCTTAGTCCTTGCCCTATTAAAGAGAAAGTGCTATTAGAAATAGATCTTGAAGATAAGAAGGGAATGTCCAGATGCATATCCCAACAAAGGGGGAAGGCATCTATAAAAATAAAAGGCAAACAATAGAATAAGGCATATTAAGGTTGTTCATGATGAATGAAACATACTGTGGCCATAAGAAAGAGTGAGAAATGAGGCTACTAGGGCAGATAAGGGTCAGATCATGAAGAACATTTACAGTCATGCAAAAGAACTTGACATTTATCCTTGGCCATGGGGACAGCCTTGTAAATAACTTAGTAATACACTTGATAAGAGACATTCCAGGGCCTGGACATGATGGCTCACACCTGTAATCCCAGCACTTTGGGAGGCCGAGGTGGGCAGATCACTCGAGGTCAGGAGTTCCAGACCAGCCTGCCCAACATGGTGAAACCCTGTGTCTACTAAAATACAAAAATTAGCCGGGCGTGATGGGGGGCTCCTGTAGTCCCAGCTACTCAGGGGGCTGAGGCAAGAGAATTGCTTGAACCTGGGAAAAGGAGGTTGCAGTGAGCTGAGATTGTGGCATTACACTCCAGCCTGGGTGACTGAGCAAGACTCCACCTCAATAAAAAATAAAATAAAATAAAATAAAATAAAATAAAATAAAATAAAATAAAATAAAATAAAATGAAACATTCCAGGAGTTGTGTGTTTATTGCAGCACTATTCACAATAGCAAAGACGTGGAATCAACCTAAGTGTCCATCAATGGTTGACTGGAGAAAGAAAATGTGTTATATACCACATTATACACCATTGAATACTACACAGATATAGAAAAGAATAAAATCATGCCCTTTGCAGAAACATGGTTGGAGCTAGAGACCATTATCCTAAGTGAAATAACTCAGAGACAGAAAATCAAATACCGCTTGTTCTCACTTACAAGGGGAAGTTAAACTATGAGTACACATGGACACAAAGATGGAAATAATAGACACTAGGAACTCCAAGAGGGAGGAGGGAGGAGAGAAAGGGTTGAAAAACTACTCATGGGGTATCATGTTAATTATTTGATTGACTGGTTTTCTGGAAGCCCAAACCTCACCATTTTGCAATATACTTATGTAACAGACCTGCACATGGACCCCTGAATCTAAAATTTAATAAAGGAAAAGAAATACGCTGGACCTCGACAAACACAAATATAAATTTTTCCGAGACAATTAGCCTAGTGTGGTGGCTCACGCCTGTAATCCCAACATTTTGGGAGGCCAAGACGGGAGGATCACGGGGTCAAGAGATAGAGACCATCCTGGCCAACATGGTGAAACCCCGTCTCTACTAAAAATACAAAAGTTAGCTGGGTGTGGTGGTGTGCGCCTGTAGTCTCAGTTACTTGGGAGGCTGAGGCAGGAGAATTGCTTGAACCTGGGAGGTGGAGGCTGTGGTGAGCCGAGATAGCACCACTGCACACCAGCCTGGGCGACAGAGCAAGACTCTGTCTCCAAAAAAAAAAAAAAATTTTTTTTTCAGAGAGGCATACAAGTAGTCTTGAACAAATGGAGAAACACAGAGCTGACTTTGAACTCCTGAGATCATCTAGACATAGTATAAACTCTGTGAACTATATGGCCATCAAACTATTCTTTTTGTTTATACTTTTTTTTTTTTTCCCGACACAGAGTCTTGCTCTGTTGCCCAGGCTGAAGTGCAGTGGTGCAATCTGGGCTCACTGCAACTTCTGCCTCCACCTCCTGAATAGCTGGGATTATAGGCGCATGCCACCACGCCCTGCTAATTTTTGTATTTTTAGTAGAGATGGGATTTCACCATGTTGGCCAGGCTGGTCTTGAATTACTGACCTCGAGTGATGCACCTGCCTCGGTGTCCCAAAGTGCTGGGATTACAGGTGGGAGTCACCATGCCTGGCCCAAACTATTCTTTTTGTTGTTTGTTTGTTTGTTTTGAGACAGGTTCTCACTCTGTCACCCAGGCTGGAGTGCAGTGGCGTGATCATAGCTCACTGCAACCTCTACCTCCTTGGGCTCAGGTGATCCTCCCACCTTAGCTTTCTGAGTACCTGGGACCACAGGTAAGAGCCACCGTGCCCAGCTAATTATTTTATTTTTTATAGACATGGGGCTTCGCCATATTGCCCAGTCTCAAACTCCAGGTCTCAAGCGATCTGTCCACCTTGACCTCCCAAAGTGTTGAGATAATGGGCATGAGCCACCACAGCTGGCTCAAATTATTCTTAATGTCAGACTCAATATCATCCAAGGACTCTCAACTTGGCCTAACCTGGTCAAATCCTGGATAGTGTCAAGCAGTAAAACGTAAAATCTCCCATTTCATCAGTGTGATTTCTGAACTTGCGCACAGTGGCAATGACTATTTTGAAATTGTAGAGTAGTGAAGGGACAATGACAAAAATCGGGACCCTCTTGCCTTGGCCCCCCTTCCATTTGTCTGGAGATACATATGTCCAGGATTTTTTATGAGATCATATATTGTGAAGGGAGTCTACTACTAAGGGGTCTTGGACATGTCATCAGGGAGATAAATAAATAGACATTTCTTGCTTCATATGTTGTAGAGAAATTCTTACCTGCCACCTATGAAAAAATCAAGAACCTTAAAACAAAACAAAACGAATAGGCCCTAAAATTTACAATCACTGCTTCTGGTGAAAACAACTGCATTAGTCAATTATTTGCAGCAATATTTTGTGTAATAAACTATCCCTAAGGCAGAAGCTTAAAATATCTAGCATTTATTTCATACGTATGGGTCTATGGCTTGGCTGCATTTTGGTCAAGGTAGGGCTCCATGCTTTGAGCAGCAGGATGGAGTTTGGGTTCAGGCTTTCTCCAAGTGTCTTCATTCTCTTTGGAGTAGCCAGTTCCTTGGGCATCTCTTCTTGTGGTAGGTCACATTGCAGAAAGAGGATATGTGGAAATACCTCTGCTTAGAACTAGCACACATAATTTGTGGGATAAAATAAACAAATGGCCAAGCCTGAAGTCTATTCTACCTCAAAAGGATATGTTGGACAATTATCCAATTTATCACAGTGACATAACAGGATGATTGGGTTTGTTCATGATTCAAATGATAAAACCTCATTAGTCGCGTCTTCTTTGGGAAGTCATTTCTAAGAATGGTATCAATCTACCTTCTAGGCTTATTTTTGAAACCCCAGCAGGTGCAGAAGTGCTGTTTAAAAGCCAAAGCACCTGAAATTTACTCTTCATAATTGTTACAATAACGATGATAAAAACAAATTTGTCTGTGAACCTCAACCTGAGCATCCTACTTGGTCATTAATTTTCTGCAGGATGGCTCCAGGGACAGCCTAATGCTGCCACTGTTGATATGCAGAGTGCAGATCTCACAGCTGATGCTGACTCGAGTTATAGGATGGCAGAAAGGAGATGATGGGATTGGGGCACATGCTCTAAAAATGTACACTGAATCTCTTTCAGCATTTAACATTTATCTATTTCTGGTTTTTAACCTGCCCCACCCTCCATTACAATTGAAAAACTCTGTAACTCTGTCTTTTTTCCTAGAAAGCCCACTTGTTAGTCCAAAATGAGCATTGCAGGCCGAATATCTTCCAATGAGCTCAAACCCTGCAGACAGCTCTCAACGTTATGACTGACAGGCGTACTCTACCGTCTTGCCTGTGTCATCTCCACAGTGGGTAGGGACAAATTACCTACAAATACGCAGGAGTGAGTCTGGGGTTGGAAATCAGGACGCCTGGCTTCTAGGGCTGGCTTTGTCACTTTTCCTTCTGGTTCCTCATCTGTAAAAATGGAGATAATAATAACTGCCCTACTTTCTCACATGGTGACTGTGAAGACAAAAATGAGAAAAGCATGTTGCAAAATAAGAAGCACTATTCAAATGCAAGACAGTTTTAGATTCTTCGATTCCTCTCTAAATTAATGATAGCCCCTCACATTTGTACAATGCTTCTCAATTTTCAAATCACTTCCACTTGTGTTATCTCATTTGGTCAGCATCACCATGCTCAGTTTTTCAGGGTAGGGCATGGAGGATTAAAGAGGTTATATGGCTTACCTAGGGTCATCCAGTAAGTAACAGAGTTGGGAGAAGAGCCTATTTTCCCAGTGCTAATACTGCACTTTTTACATTGGAATCCTCCGTTTCAGCTTCTCTGTCAAAGCCAGCCCTGGAAGCTCATCTGGAAAGTGTTTGTGAGGCGGAATGTGCACACAGGGTTATTGAGAGTAACTGTGGAGTCTGTCCAGTCCTGGGAAATACCGATGGGCTTTGTGGTCAAGCTTCTGGGTTACTTGCGGGGCTCTCCCTGATCTCATTCCACTGGTGTCTCCTTAGGATGGGAAAAAGCTGGGCACCAGGTCAGATATCCAAGAGAGATTTCTTGAATACTTTGCAGTGACAGGACAAAATCTCCTGGGACACAGAGCTATACACTTACTTAAAATGAAGAGCACCTCAGAGATCTTTCTAGCTCAAACTGCATGTTCTACAGATAGAAAATAAACGGTTGCAGAAGAATAGAAACTTTCTCATGAGTAAAGAATGGGTTTTGGGGCCGGGTGTGGTGACTCACGCCTGTAATCCCGGCACTTTGGGAGGCCGAGGCAGGCAGATCATGAAGTCAGGAGATCGAGACCATCTGGCTAACACTGTGAAACCCCATCTCTACTAAAAATACAAAAAATTAGCCGGGCATGGTGGTGGGCACCTGTAGTCCCAGCTACTCAGGGGGCTGAGGGAGGAGAACGGTGTGAACCCTGGAGGCAGAGCTTGCAGTGAGCCGAGATCACGCCACTGCACTCCAGCCTGGGCAACAGAGCGAGATTCTGTCTAAATTAAAAAAAAAAATGGGTTTTGGGTTTTCACAGATCTGGGGATTTATTCTCAGCTCTTCCACTTACCGGTTGAGGAGCCAGGATGGTTGGGAGGACACCATGAGATAAATGTATTTAAAGTATTGAGCATACAGTGGGCACTGCAGCTATAGTAAAGTCTGAGTTAGTGAATGTGCTTGGTTGCAGACAACTGAACGAATTCACCTGAGGTAGTTTGAGCAGAAAAGGGATCTTTTAAATTGGATATCGGGTAGCTCCTTCATGGAGTCTTCAAGGGGGCTGAGTCAAACTTGGAGACAGCCAGGAACAGAGTCTCCACCTGGTGAGACTGCTCCAGGGAAAACCTAATGTTGTCGCTGTGCAGTGCAGATGCTAACAGCCTCTCCCATCTCCAATGCGTCCCTAAATATTCTCATCAGAAAGTGACTTCTGTGTGGTATCTGCTCCCCAGGTTGCTGTCATTCAAACTAAAATCTCAGGAGAGCCTGTATGATCGGCAGAGCCTAGGTTACATGTCTGTGCCGTAGTTGCAAGGGAGGCTGGGAAAGTTAGTTCCAGGCTTCTGGATTGGGAAGGAAATGTTTATAATGTGGAAAATTCCCTGAACATAGGAAGGATTTTCAAAAGATGGTAGAGTGTTTAAGACACAATCACTGAAGTCCCCTGTGTTTCTTTTATTCCTTGACCCTTTATGTGCACAGAGATAGTAGCAGACTAAGGCTCCAGAATCCCAAACTATTTCCTTTTATTACGCTATTTTCCCCATCCTGACTTGTGAACTGGCCCAGGTCCTTTCATTTAAGGTGTGTAGCACTTTGTATCTTTCCTGGGTACAACCCCTCATTCATTGCTAGCCCAACATTACATTGCAAGCATTTTTCCATGCCATTAATTTTTCTTTTACATTATGATTTTTAATAGCTAATAGTATTCCACAGTGTGATGCATCAAAATTTATTTAACCATTTGCAAGTTGTGCTTTAAAAAGTAGGAAAATTTTTGCCAATTTTTTGGTATTACAAATGATTTACCAGTGAATATTCTTACACAATAATCTTTATGCATACTTCTGATTATTTCTTTAGTTTAGTTTTCTAGAAATAGAAGAACTTAGTCAAATGATCTTTAGATGTTCTTGATAGATATTGCCAAGTTGGGATCTAGAAATGTGGTATAAGCTTTTATATTCTCAATTGCTGTGGCAACCCACGTTTGATCATATCCTTGCAAACACTAAATGTTATCATTCTTTAATTTTTATAATTTTATCGATGAAAAATGTTTCTCATTAGTATTTTGGTGATTTTTTGACTAGTAATTATATTACATATTTATTTTTATGTAGTCAAATTCATTAATATTTTTCCTTGTTTTCTTAAAAATATGATTATGCTTAGAAAGATCTCTTTCCCAAGGTCAGATGACTTTTCTTATGTATACATATTTACATTTTTGTGTATGTTTACAAAACATGTAACTCTTTCATCTATCAGGAATTTAAAAAAACATTTACATGAGACTATCAAGTATTTTTCCTACTGGTTTTCTCAGGACCATTTCTGTGATGTAGCAATCTTTATACGTCTCTCATTCATTCTCCATAGCAGTTATTCCAGACTATTTCTAATCTTTTTAATTCTTCCTCATCACTTTGAGCAGACGTTCTTGCCTCTCAATTTACAGAGAAAATAGGAGCCATCAAGAAAGAAATTTCTTGACTTCCTGCCATAAAAAGATACGAAAGATTCTGTATCATTTTTCAACCTTTTTTCCTTTCCCTCTTTTGTCACATGGTTAATTTCTTGATCTGTACTCTAAATCTCATTTCCTACCACCTCCTTCCACCAGGAACATCCCACTCTTTCCTTGAACTTCTTTTTTACTGTTTTTTTTCTCGAGTTCATTTCAGTGTACTCAAGTCACTCCCATTTCACACAATCTCTGAAGCCATCTGATCCAAGCTAGTAATTTCAGCCAAGACATCTGTTGTGAGCCAAATTGTGTCCTCTCTTTTCAACCAATTCATAATGTTGAAGTCTTAACCCCAGTATCTCAGAATGTGAGTTGATGAAGAGATAAGGTCATTGAAGAGGTAATGAAGTTAAGATGAGATCTTCAGGGTGGACCCCAATCCAATAGATTTATGTCCTTATAAGAAGAGAAAGTTTGGACACAGACACACACAGAGGGGAAGACCATGTGAAGACAAAGGGAGAAGAACGCAATCTACAGGCCACGGAGGTTGGTTTCAGAAGAAACCAACCCTGGCCAACACTTTGATCTCTGGCTTCTAGTCTCCAGAACAGTGAGCAAATAAATTTCTGTTCCTTAAGTCACTCTGTCTGTAGTACATTGCCATGGCATCCTTAGCAACTAGTCGCACCTAATCTCCCTCTTTCCAAAACAGTGTTTGGATGTGCTATTGAAATGTTCATTTCTTAAAAATGAAAAACCCTATTCATATTGGAAACCAGAAAAGGAGGACATGCATAGGTTAAAAAACTTTGAAGAATTTCAATAAGTTAAATTGCAAATGGGAAAAACCGAGTGAAGTATCATGAAGCCTATGATATAAAGCCTTTGGGGTGGGGCATAGCAGCAAGGAAAGAGTTGATCCTGAATTCCAGTCGCATTGTTGGCCTCTGTAGCAGAAGCAAAGCTTAGAGGAAGATTTTAATGTTGGGAGTTTAAAGGATGCAAAAGATTCAAACCTCTTCTCTGCTCACCCTACTCCCTTTCTCTCCATTTTTATTTCCATTCCTTCTCAGGGAAGTTAGATTTCAGAAAATGGATTTGGATGTGCTTTATAGCACGTGGAGTCTTGGGAAATGAAAATTCTTTCCTTAGGCTGTAGTGGATTGGACATTCTGGGCAGAGGTAGCATCAGATATGCAGGGAGAGAAAGAGAGCCCCTTACAGCTCCAGCCTTCTAAGCCATATGGTCCGGCTCATTTTACCCAACTTCTGCATTGAGATTTAGGATCAAAGCCAGATCAAACAATGGAGTGCTATTTTCCTTGCATTTTCTGTTCATTTTTCTGTGCATACATATTCCTTTAGGTCGTAATGGGGAAAAGTGATGGTTTATGGGCAGAATTAGGTGGTCTGGCCATGATAGCATCTTTAAAAAAAACTTCTTTGTTGTAAACTTTTCCCCAAATGCATACAAAATATTTATAAAAGTCCCACGTACCTATTATGTAGTTTCAACAATCAACAACTAATGGCCAATCTTGTTTCATCTATATTCAAATGAATTTTAGAGATTGCTTTTTTTTAAAAGAAATACATGGTTTCAAAGTCAAATCTACGGATCATTATATATTTGAAGAGGTCTGTTTTCTACTCCTGTCTCCTCCATTCTCTTCTCACTGCTTAAACAATGAGTTTTGGTTTATACTCACACACACACACACATATGCTCGCACACACGTGAGCGCACGCACACACGCGCATGCGCACGCACACACACGTGCACACCCACACACAGAGACACAGTTTCTTGTTTTTGCTTTGCTTAACAATATACCCTAGAGATAATTACATAGCAGTATGTATAGATATTTCATAATTTTTTCCAGAGCTTCATAGTATTTCATTGTGTGTAGATGCATCATTGTTATGGAACCCAGCCCCCTATTTTTGGGCGCTTGGGTTTTTTCCAGTCTTTTTCTATGACAAATGATGCTGCAATGAATAGCTTTGTGTTATGTCCTTTTCATGCTTTTGTCTGTGTGTATTTGAAATAGATTCCTAGAAATGGGATTGCTGAGTCAAATAATAAATTCACATGCAATTTTGACTCGTATATTTCTTCTTCTTTAGACTTCACTTCTGAGATGATTTTTTTTTACAAATTTTAAACTCTTGTTGTATTCTGATCTAAGTCTATCAGCTTCCTGCTAAAATCTTCCTTTAGTCCAATCTTCTTATTTCTGTAGTTTTTTCAATTATAATTTATATTGTTCTTTCATGGTTTCAGTCTATTTCAGTTTGGCTCTGTGAAAAAAGGACCCTATTATTATTATTATATTTTTGTTGTGTCTTCTCTTCCATTCTTCAGTTCTCTTCCCCAGAACTCTTTTTAAAAAAAAATAAAATAAAATAAACAAACCCAAAGCAGCCCACCTTTCCATTTAAAGCTAAACTTGCCATTCTTCCTCCCTTCCAACCCTCCTGAAAATTTCCCCACAAATTATCTTTGCTATAGCAGACATCATTTGATGGGTAGTGCTAATCAGCACAAATCTATTTTAATCTATTTTAACAGAGTAAGGAAATAGACTGAATATTAGGAATATGAAAAGATAGTTGGTAAGATATTTTCGTAATGGGTGTATGTACTTGAGAATAATTAGTGTATACTATTTTGTTATTAAAAATAAAATAGTTTGAATCAATAGAGTTAGGTGGACAGAACTTGCTGGCGAAAACAACATGCCACAATCAGCATGCTACTGGAATTTGGATGCAGACATGACAAAGAGGAAGACATGGTATACTTTTTGTTTGTTTGTTTTTTTGAGACAATCTCTCACCCTGTTACCCAGACTGGAGTGCAGTGGCAAGATCTCGGCTCACTGCAACCTCCGCCTCCCGGGTTCAGGTTATCCTCCTGCCTCAGCCTCCCGAGTAGCTGGGATTACAGGTGCCTCCCACCACCCCCGGCTAATTTTTGTATTTTTAGTAGAGACAGGGTTTCACCATGTTGGCCAGGCTGGTCTCGAACTCCTGACCTCAAGTGATCTACCCACCTCGGTCGCCCAAAATGCTGGGATTACAGGCATGAGTCAACATGCCAGGCCAAGACATGGTATACTTTTAACATTCTGGTGACCACAAAAGGGAGAGAATACTGGGATGGGATCTGAGGGATGTTTGCACACAACCTGATAGCTTAAAACATATGGGGAAGGCTTGAATATGAATGAAATCGCATGCAGGGAGCCTGTCTTCCTGGGTGTGGCACCTGCTTTCTGTTTCTTCTGCTGGATTGGAGATGTAAATATTTTTAGAAAACTACCAGCACTGGAAGAAAATAATATAACCTTGAAATATAGGAGGAATTTCTTATCTTTACTTGAAAGAAGAACATCAAAAGAAAGAAAAAAAAAAAAAAAAACTTGTGCAGATCTAGCTACATAACAATCAGAAATTTAGTATTTACAAAACCACATAAGCAAAATTGAAAAAAAAACAGTAATTTGCGAAAATATTTGCATCATACATGAAAAATAGTTAAGTTCCTCAATATATAGAAAGCATCCTCAAAACTGTAAGAAAAATACGAAGACTTCAACAGAAAAATGAGCATAAGACATGCATAAACAATTGCCTTAAAAAAACACTGAGATAATAAACATGAAAAACTGCTCAGTCTTCGCTATAATTAAAACAAATGCAGGCCGGGCATGGTGACTCACACCTGTAATCCCAGCAGTTTGTGGGGCGGAGGTGGGCAGATCACTAGAAGTCAGGAGTTAGAGACCAGCCCGGCCAACATGGTGAAACCCTATTTCTATTAAAAACACAAAAATTAGCCGTACGTGGTGTGCACACCTGTAATCCTAGCTACTCAGGAGGCTGAGGCAGGAGAATTGCTCAAACCCTGGAGGTGGAGGTTGCAGTGAGCCGAGATTGTGCCCCTGCTCTCCAGCTTGGGTGACAGAGCGAGACTCTGTCTCAAAAAAAAAAAAAAAAAAAAAAGCAAACAGAAGCAATGAGATAACCTTAAAAAACATACTATTAAGTGTAAAATGGCATGATATAGAATTTGCATAATTACATGTTCTAAAAAATAACAAAACATCCATGATCATGTACTGCCTCCCATGTAGGTCATTGTTATATTTGAGTTGTGGAATTATGTATGATTTTTCTGTTTTTTTCATATATTAACTTTAATTTTTAGACAATAAATATTAATTGCTTTTGAAATAGGAAGGCCAGTTATTTATATGTTTACTTATTTTTAAAATAGTAATACCCAGTGTTGGCATGGTTGTGTGAAAATGAGTATTCTTATGTCCTCCCAGTAGAAGTATAGATAAGTTTAACATTTCTGGAAAGCAATTTGTTAGGAGAGAAACCTTCAAAATCTACATTCATCTTTCAGCTGACAATTCTGCTTTATTAAATTTGTCTTAAAATATATGAAGGGTGTATAGAATACTCTGAAGCCATAAAAAAGAATGAGTTCATATCCTTTGTGGGGACATGGATGAAGCTGGAAACCATCATTCTCAGCAAACTGGCACAGGAACAGAAAACCAGACACTGCATGTTCTCACTCATAAGTGGGAGTTGAACAATGAGAACACAAGGACACAGGGAGGGAGGCCTGTTGGCAGGTTGGGGGGAAGGGGAAGGAGAGCATTAGGACAAATACCTAATGCATGTGGGGCTTAAAACCGAGATGACGGGTTGATGGGCACAGCAAACCACCATGGCACATGTATACCTATGTAACAAACCTGCACGTTCTGCACATGTATCCAGAACTTAAGGTAAAATAATAACAACATCTGCAGGATGTTATTTGAAGTGCCTCAAAAAAGTAAATTGTGCTCAGATAAATTTGAGAAACACCATGTTAAACAAAGTCAATTTTTTTTAGTTGTAGGGTTTTCAGACTTTAATAGCTAATGTGCGTGATAATGGTTCAAACAGGCAGCGTTTTCCTAACTTACTTTACAATGAAACGTACTTTTCTCAATGTGCCTATTAGAATGTTTTCTAATAATATTTAGAGATCATCAGTTTTGGAAGCACTGTCACATAGAGTTACTCAAATGCTGTTGTAGAAGAGCATTTTATGACAAGGAAAGGTGTTCACAATACGTATAACATGATAACACAGGTTTCAGAAGAGTATGAACAATGTGATCCCATTAATGGAAGATTGTGAGTGCATTGAAAAGAAACTGGACAAAAAAAAAAAAAACATTAACAGCAAAATATTAGAAGTGGCTATGTCTGGGTAATGGAAAGTGGGTAATTTTTATTTTTTCTCTTTGCTTGTACACAGTTAATAAGATTTCACAATGAACATATATTACCACTGAAATAAGGAAAATGATAAAACTTATAAAAATCGTGTAGAGGAATATGTAATATATTGTTCACAATGTGTTCTGTGGGAAAAGGAGATTATAAAACAGTGTGTTCATTATAATTTCTTTTTAAAGATACTTACCTATATGGATAGCTGTGCAGAGAAAAAGGAAATGTACCAAGATATTAACACTTATAATTTTGGGGTTATATCTGGGATTACAGATAATTTTATGTGCTCTTGGTCAGAAGAGTATATTTAAATTTTTCTAAAATGAATATTTTATGTTTTTAAGTTAAATGGGTACATGATATATATATTCCTAGAAGCATGGACATTTAAAAATAAATGCATATCCCTTTTTGATTGATCTCTTGTTCCTAAGAATGAGACTTAAACGTTGTGGTCATTTAAGGGAGAAGTTCTCCAAAACAGGGTGCAGACACCCCAGGGAAGGTGTGTGATTGAATGGGAAACATTAGAGCATGCATATATTTGTCTCATCTTATCATTTTTTTTATTTTTGTTTTTTGAGACGGAATCTTACTCTGTCATCCAGACTGGAGTGCAGTGGTGCGATCTCAGCTCACTGCGACTTCTGCCTCCTATATTCAAGCAATTCTCCTATCTTAGCCTCCCAAGTAATTTTTTTTTTTTTTTTTTTTTTTTTTTTTTTTTTTGGTAGAGATGAGGTTTCACCATATTGGTCAGGCTGGTCTCCAACTCCTGATGTCAAGTGATCCACCCACCTCGGCCTCCCAAAATGCTAGGATTACAGGTGTGAGCCACCACGCCTGGCCTTATATTTCTCATATTTTCAATGTCTGGTTTTGTATGTTTAGTAATGTACATAATATATTAGCATAGTAGTAGATGTATGGAATTTACAGCTATGTGAATACACACTGGTGGTCCATTCTCCAAAATTTTTTTTTTCAAAGGATATTATGATCTAAAATGTTTCTTAACTATAGCTCTAAAACACTGAAATGCTAGCAAGTGACATCTTTGACCACACTTCCACATTCCCTGTCTTCTAAAACAGGGGTCCCCAATTCACTGGTTGAGGACTGGTACCAGTCCATGGCCTGTTAGGAACCAGGCCGCAGTGTGAAGGTGAATGGCTGGCGAGTGAAAGAAGCTTCATCTGTATTTACAGCCACTCCTCGTCACTCACATTACCACCTGGGCTCTGCCCCCTGTCAGATTAGTGGCAGCATTAGATCCTCATAGGAGCGTGAACTCTGTTGTGAACTGCGCATGCGAGGGATCTAGGTTGCTCCTTATGAGAGTCTAATGCCTGATGATCTGAGGTGGAACAGTTTCATCCTGAAACCATACCCCCTTCTCCCCACCCATCCATGGAAAAATTGCCTTCCATGAAACTAGTCCATGGTGTCAAAAAGATTGGGCACTACTGTTCTAAAAGGTACTCTATTGATCACGCGGATGCAGGTTCAGGCCTAATTGCTGAAATCTCTCTGGATTTGCTGACCAAGTAGTCTGATGATCCCCATCTTCCACTCTGTTCAGATTCCCAGGTCCCAGTCTGTGTTCCCTGGACATGGGAAAGGACATTGTATTGATACAGTAGCCAGCAACACTGCACACTGACTGTTTCTGCTTCTGCAGTCTTCTAGGTGCATGGTAGGATGGCTATTCTTGGCCCTCTTGGGTTGGAGCCATGTGGCCAGTTCTGGCCAACGAGCTGTGAGTTGTAGAGTCTTGTGTTGCTCCTAATTAAGGCATTAGATTACTAGTGTAAGAGTCCCCTTTCCACCACCATAATGGACAATGTTTGACAGTGTGGGAGCTCCATCAGCCTGAGTCCTAGAGAGAGGACAATGATGGTGGAGAACAGAGCCACCCTTTTCCGTTTGCTGCATGAATGAGAAATAGGCTCTTATTGTTTAAGCTCCTAAAGTGTGGGGATTATTTGTTACTATGACACAACTTAGTCTATGCTGACTTTGAGATCAGAGTTCCCCAGTTAACTCCAAGAAGGTTCCTGATGGGCTCAAACCAATCCTGCATTAAAGTCCTTTCCTTGATTTTTATGAGTGAATGGCGAATAATCATCTAAATTTTTATGTCTTTGTATAATTAAGAACCACTTATTTGTGACCCAAGGGTGTTGTTAAGCATCTAAAAATTGTTGTGTATGGAAACAAAACTTAATAGATTTTTCTGAGGAATTTATTCATGATTCTACTAAGAAACCTCCTTTGATTCTCTCCCCATTTCCACAATGGACACTCCGTAGACTCCTTTTCTAATTTCTACCTTCTTGTTAAGAGATTGCAGTAGAGCAGTAGTTTATGCAGGAGTGAGGTTTTGAAGTCAGTGAACAGAAAACAGTATATACAAATAGGTAGTTGATTCTCAAAAATTTTTTCCATGGGTTTTATGATTACAAAGAGTGTTAATTACAGCTCTAAAGCATAAAAAAGCCTTGCAAATTTCCCAAATTGCTTTTTAAAGAATAGTACACATGATTTTTCTATGAACAAATCTGCACGTAGACATAAATATGAACATATATAATAATCTAAACTATGTAATCAAGAATACCTATATGACCACATCTACACACACTAGAAGCACACTTTGTGTGGTAAACGTTTGCACTGTGAGAGGCTCAAGGGAGGTGAGACTGGTGGGAACAGTGAATTAATGTCATCGACCTCATGCTCACTTTCATATATAAGCTTGTGGGGGGCATGGTGGGCAGGATTTCCTGTGCTGCTTAAACATGTTCTCTTTTCCCTTTTTGCCACTCCTGCAACATATTTGAATTTTCATATGTTCAGTGCATGAATGTTATGGTTACGCTATGCTTCCTAATTATAGCACTTGATCTACTTCTTTCTCCTTTATATATTGTCGATTCATTTTTCCTCATTATGAGAAGCAAAATGAATATATCCAACTATTGAAGAGATTTCCTGTTTTAGACAAATGGATGCTTGTTCACTTTGGGAATGCTAGATATGCCGTATGCTACATGTCAGCCTCTACCATCCCCTTTCTGACATCTGACTGCTGAAGGGCGTGGCTGTTGTCATGCAACCTCGGCTCTCTGGCTTCTGAGCAGGAGATTCACTTGGCCTCTCCAGACCCATGCTCCACTCTTCTCCTGCTGCTCTGTGCTCTGGGAGGCTCACCTGGGAGGCCGCATTACCCAGTGTATTAGTCTGTTCTCACGCTGCTAATAAAGACATACTTGAGACTGGTAGTTTATAAAGGAAAGAGGTTTAATGGACTCACAGTTCCATATGGCCGGGGAGGCCTCACAATCATGGTGGAAGGCAAACAAGGAGCAAAGTCACGTCTTACATGGCTTCAGGCAAAAGAACTTGTGCAGGGGAAGTCGCCTTTATAAAACCACCAGATCTTGTGAGACTTATTCACTACCACGAGAACAGTATTGGGGAAAACCACCTCCATGGTTCAATTATCTCCATGTGGCCCTGCCCTTGGCATGTAGGGATTATTACAATTCAAGGTGAGATATGGGTTGGGACATAACCATACCATATCGCCCAGGCTCCCTCTCCTTCAGCTCCTGGTTGTGTCATGTCAATGGGACGCACCAGCAGGAGCTGGGAAGGCAAGACGAGAATGATATTCAGCCCTCGCTCCACAGTCAGGCTGCAGGAGTCACATTCCTGAATAGAGGCCACATGCCTCTCTGCCAGGCCTCTCCATGACTCTCACCAGGTTCCTCTAAGCGCTCCCCACTCTTGCTGCTTCTGACGTGGGGCAGTAATGGCTCTTGCTGTTGTTAGTCTTGAGGTGCTGCACCATACCCATGCTGATTTCCCTTATCCTTTTGATTTTTTTTATTTTAGAAACAGGGTCATACTGTGTCACTCAGGTTGGGGTGCAGTGACATGATCATACCTCCCTGTAACTCCAAACTCCTGAGTTCAAGTGATCATCCCCTGCCATTCTCCCAAGTAGCTAGGACTATAGGTGCACACAACCACACCCTGCTAATTAAAAAAAAAAAGTGTGTAGAAACAGTGGGTCTTGCTGTGTTGCCCAGGCTGATCTGAAACTCCTCTTGGCCTCAAGCGATCCTCTTGCCCTCAGCCTCCCAAATAGCTACCCACCCCTTTTTCAGTAGCCCCATTATTAAACTCTCTTCAGTAACCCCTTCTAAGTGTGATGTGTGTTTTCTGCTAGGACCTCAACCCTCACAGACTTGTGGGGAACTAGGGCATTACTAAGAAATTGAAACTACAGTCCAGGCTCGGTGGCTCACACCTGTAATCCCAGCACTTTGGGAGGCCAAGGTGGGTGGATCACAAGGTCAGGAGTTCAAGACCAGCCTGACCTACATGGTGAAACCCCATCTGTACTAAAAAAAAAAAAAAAAATGCAAAAATTATCCAGGCGTGATGGTGCATGCCTGTAATCCCAGCTACTCAGGAGGCTGAGGCAGGAGAATCGCTTGAACCCAGGAAGCAGAGGTTGCAGTGAGCCGAGATCACGCCACTGCACTCCAGCCTGGGTGACAGAGCGTGACTCTGACCAAAAAAAAAAAAAAGAAAGAAAGAAAAGGAGGGCGGAGCAAGATGGCCGAATAGGAACAGCTCCAGTCTCCAACTCCCAGCGCGAGCGACACAGAAGACCGGCGATTTCTGCATTTTCAACTGAGGTACTGGGTTCATCTCACTGGGGAGTGCCAGACGATCGGTGCTGGTCAGCTGCTGCAGCCCGACCAGCGAGA
The DNA here is from genome assembly GCF_047675955.1 of Chlorocebus sabaeus. Classification (NCBI taxonomy): domain Eukaryota; kingdom Metazoa; phylum Chordata; class Mammalia; order Primates; family Cercopithecidae; genus Chlorocebus; species Chlorocebus sabaeus. The sequence goes on from NC_132908.1 coordinate 23,401,435, forward strand.
GCTGAAGCAGGGCGAGGCATTGCCTCACCTGGAAAGGGCAAGGGGGAAGGGAATCCCTTTTCCTAGCCAGGGGAACTGAGACACACAACACCTGGAAAATCGGGTAACTCCCACCCCAATACTGCGCTTTAAGCAGACAGGCACACCAGGAGATCATATCCCACACCTGGCCGGGAGTGTCCCACACCCACGGAGCCTCCCTCATTGCTAGCACAGCAGTCTGTGATCTACCGGCAAGGCAGCAGCGAGGCTGGGGGAGGGGCGCCCGCCATTGCTGAGGCTTAAGTAGGTAAACAAAGCTGCTGGGAAGCTCGAACTGGGTGGAGCTCACAGCAGCTCAAGGAAACCTGCCTGTCTCTGTAGACTCCACCTCTGGGGACAGGACACAGTAAATAATAACAAACGCAGCAGCTCTGCAGACGCAAACGACTCTGTCTGACAGCTTTGAAGAGAGCAGTGGATCTCCCAACACGGAGGTTGAGATCTGAGAAGGGACAGACTCCCTGCTCAAGTGGGTCCCTGACCCCTGAGTAGCCTAACTGGGAGACATCCCCCACTAGGGGCAGTCTGACACCCCACACCTCACAGGGTGGAGTACACCCCTGAGAGGAAGATTCCAAAGCAAGAATCAGACAGGTACACTCGCTGTTCAGAAATATTCTATCTTCTGCAGCCTCTGCTGCTGATACCCAGGCAAACAGGGTCTGGAGTGGACCTCAAGCAATCTCCTACAGCTACAACCTACAGCTGAGGATCCTGACTGTTAGAAGGAAAGCTATCAAACAGGAAGGACACCTACACCAAAACCCCATCAGTACATCACCATCATCAAAGACCAGAGGCAGATAAAACCACAAAGATGGGGAAAAAGCAGGGCAGAAAAGCTGGAAATTCAAAAAATAAGAGCGCATCTCCCCCGGCAAAGGAGCGCAGCTCATCGCCAGCAACGGATCAAAGCTGGACGGAGAATGACTTCGACGAGATGAGAGAAGAAGGCTTCAGTCCATCAAATTTCTCAGAGCTAAAGGAGGAATTACGTACCCAGCGCAAAGAAACTAAAAATCTTGAAAAAAAAGTGGAAGAATTGATGGCTAGAGTAATTAATGCAGAGAAGCTCACAAACGAAATGAAAGAGACGAAAACCATGGCACGAGAAATACGTGACAAATGCACAAGCTTCAGTAACCGTCTCGATCAACTGGAAGAAAGAATGTCAGCGATGGAGGATCAAATGAATGAAATGAAGCGAGAAGAGAAACCAAAAGAAAAAAGAAGAAAAAGAAATGAACAAAGCCTGCAAGAAGTATGGGATTATGTAAAAAGACCAAATCTACGTCTGATTGGGGTGCCTGAAAGTGAGGGGGAAAATGGAACCAAGTTGGAAAACACTCTTCAGGATATCATCCAGGAGAACTTCCCCAACCTAGTAGGGCAGGCCAACATTCAAATCCAGGAAATACAGAGAACGCCACAAAGATACTCCTCGAGAAGAGCAACTCCAAGACACATAATTGCCAGATTCACCAAAGTTGAAATGAAGGAAAAAATCTTAAGGGCAGCCAGAGAGAAAGGTCGGGTTACCCACAAAGGGAAGCCCATCAGACTAACAGCAGATCTCTCGGCAGAAACTCTTCAAGCCAGAAGAGAGTGGGGGCCAATATTCAACATTCTTAAAGAAAAGAATTTTAAACCCAGAATTTTATATCCAGCCAAGCTAAGTTTCATAAGTGAAGGAGAAATAAAATCCTTTACAGATAAGCAAATGCTTAGAGATTTTGTCACCACTAGGCCTGCCTTACAAGAGACCCTGAAGGAAGCACTAAACATGGAAAGGAACAACCGGTACCAGCCATTGCAAAAACATGCCAAAATGTAAAGACCATCAAGGCTAGGAAGAAACTGCATCAACTAACGAGCAAAATAACCAGTTAATATCATAATGGCAGGATCAAGTTCACACATAACAATCTTAACCTTAAATGTAAATGGACTAAATGCTCCAATTAAAAGACACAGACTGGCAAACTGGATAAAGAGTCAAGACCCATCAGTCTGCTGTATTCAGGAGACCCATCTCACACGCAGAGACATACATAGGCTCAAAATAAAGGGATGGAGGAAGATTTACCAAGCAAATGGAGAACAAAAAAAAGCGGGGGTTGCAATACTAGTCTCTGATAAAACAGACTTTAAACCATCAAAGATCAAAAGAGACAAAGAAGGCCATTACCTAATGGTAAAGGGATCAATTCAACAGGAAGAGCTAACTATCCTAAATATATATGCACCCAATACAGGAGCACCCAGATTCATAAAGCAAGTCCTTAGAGACTTACAAAGAGACTTAGACTCCCATACAATAATAATGGGAGACTTCAACACTCCACTGTCAACATTAGACAGATCAACGAGACAGAAAGTTAACAAGGATATCCAGGAATTGAACTCATCTCTGCAGCAAGCAGACCTAATAGACATCTATAGAACTCTCCACCCCAAATCAACAGAATATACATTCTTCTCAGCACCACATCGTACTTACTCCAAAATTGACCACGTAATTGGAAGTAAAGCACTCCTCAGCAAATGTACAAGAACAGAAATTATAACAAACTGTCTCTCAGACCACAGTGCAATCAAATTAGAACTCAGGACTAAGAAACTCAATCAAAACCGCTCAACTACATGGAAACTGAACAACCTGCTCCTGAATGACTACTGGGTACATAACGAAATGAAGGCAGAAATAAAGATGTTCTTTGAAACCAATGAGAACAAAGATACAACATACCAGAATCTCTGGGACACATTTAAAGCAGTGTGTAGAGGGAAATTTATAGCACTAAATGCCCACAAGAGAAAGCAGGAAAGATCTAAAATTGACACTCTAACATCGCAATTAAAAGAACTAGAGAAGCAAGAGCAAACACATTCGAAAGCTAGCAGAAGGGAAGAAATAACTAAGATCAGAGCAGAACTGAAGGAGATAGAGACACAAAAAACCCTCCAAAAAATCAATGAATCCAGGAGTTGGTTTTTTGAAAAGATCAACAAAATTGACAGACCACTAGCAAGACTAATAAAGAAGAAAAGAGAGAAGAATCAAATCGACGCAATTAAAAATGATAAAGGGGATATCACCACCGACCCCACAGAAATACAAACTACCATCAGAGAATACTATAAACACCTCTACGCAAATAAACTGGAAAATCTAGAAGAAATGGATAATTTCCTGAACACTTACACTCTTCCAAGACTAAACCAGGAAGAAGTTGAATCCCTGAATAGACCAATAGTAGGCTCTGAAATTGAGGCAATAATTAATAGCCTACCAACCAAAAAAAGTCCAGGACCAGGTGGATTCACAGCTGAATTCTACCAGAGGTACAAGGAAGAGCTGGTACCATTCCTTCTGAAACTATTCCAATCAATAGAAAAAGAGGGAATCCTCCCTAACTCATTTTATGAGGCCAACATCATCCTGATACCAAAGCCTGGCAGAGACACAACAAAAAAAGAGAATTTTAGACCAATATCCCTGATGAACATCGATGCAAAAATCCTCAATAAAATACTGGCAAACCGGATTCAGCAGCACATCAAAAAGCTTATCCACCATGATCAAGTGGGCTTCATCCCTGGGATGCAAGGCTGGTTCAACATTCGCAAATCAATAAACATAATCCAGCATATAAACAGAACCAAAGACAAGAACCACATCATTATCTCAATAGATGCAGAAAAGGCTTTTGACAAAATTCAACAGCCCTTCATGCTAAAAACGCTCAATAAATTCGGTATTGATGGAACGTACCTCAAAATCATAAGAGCTATTTATGACAAACCCACAGCCAATATCATACTGAATGGGCAAAAACTGGAAAAATTCCCTTTGAAAACTGGCACAAGACAGGGATGCCCTCTCTCACCACTCCTATTCAACATAGTGTTGGAAGTTCTGGCTAGGGCAATCAGGCAAGAGAAAGAAATCAAGGGGATTCAGTTAGGAAAAGAAGAAGTCAAATTGTCCCTGTTTGCAGACGACATGATTGTATATTTAGAAAACCCCATTGTCTCAGCCCAAAATCTCCTTAAGCTGATCAGCAACTTCAGCAAAGTCTCAGGATACAAAATTAATGTGCAAAAATCACAAGCATTCTTATACACCAGTGACAGTCAAACAGAGAGCCAAATCAGGAATGAACTTCCATTCACAATTGCTTCAAAGAGAATAAAATACCTAGGAATCCAACTTACAAGGGATGTAAAGGACCTCTTCAAGGAGAACTACAAACCACTGCTCAGTGAAATCAAAGAGGACACAAACAAATGGAAGAACATACCATGCTCATGGATAGGAAGAATCAATATCGTGAAAATGGCCATACTGCCCAAGGTAATTTATAGATTCAATGCCATCCCCATCAAGCTACCAATGAGCTTCTTCACAGAATTGGAAAAAACTGCTTTAAAGTTCATATGGAACCAAAAAAGAGCCCGCATCTCCAAGACAATCCTAAGTCAAAAGAACAAAGCTGGAGGCATCACGCTACCTGACTTCAAACTATACTACAAGGCTACAGTAACCAAAACAGCATGGTACTGGTACCAAAACAGAGATATAGACCAATGGAACAGAACAGAGTCCTCAGAAATAATACCACACATCTACAGCCATCTGATCTTTGACAAACCTGAGAGAAACAAGAAATGGGGAAAGGATTCCCTATTTAATAAATGGTGCTGGGAAAACTGGCTAGCCATAAGTAGAAAGCTGAAACTGGATCCTTTCCTTACTCCTTATACGAAAATTAATTCAAGATGGATTAGAGACTTAAATGTTAGACCTAATACCATAAAAATCCTAGAGGAAAACCTAGGTAGTACCATTCAGGACATAGGCATGGGCAAAGACTTCATGTCTAAAACACCAAAAGCAACGGCAGCAAAAGCCAAAATTGACAAATGGGATCTCATCAAACTAAAGAGCTTCTGCACAGCAAAAGAAACTACCATCAGAGTGAGCAGGCAACCTACAGAATGGGAGAAAATTTTTGCAATCTACTCATCTGACAAAGGGCTAATATCCAGAACCTACAAAGAACTCAAACAAATTTACAAGAAAAAAACAAACAACCCCATCCAAAAGTGGGCAAAGGATATGAACAGACATTTCTCAAAAGAAGACATTCATACAGCCAACAGACACATGAAAAAATGCTCATCATAACTGGCCATCAGAGAAATGCAAATCAAAACCACAATGAGATACCATCTCACACCAGTTAGAATGGCGATCATTCAAAAGTCAGGAAACAACAGGTGCTGGAGAGGATGTGGAGAAATAGGAACACTTTTACACTGTTGGTGGGATTGTAAACTAGTTCAACCATTATGGAAAACAGTATGGCGATTCCTCAAGGATCTAGAACTAGATGTACCATATGACCCAGCCATCCCATTACTGGGTATATACCCAAAGGATTATAAATTATGCTGCTATAAGGACACATGCACACGTATGTTTATTGCAGCACTATTCACAATAGCAAAGACTTGGAATCAACCCAAATGTCCATCAGTGACAGATTGGATTAAGAAAATGTGGCACATATACACCATGGAATACTATGCAGCCATAAAAAAGGATGAGTTTGTGTCCTTTGTAGGGACATGGATGCAGCTGGAAACCATCATTCTTAGCAAACTATCACAAGAACAGAAAACCAAACACCGCATGTTCTCACTCGTAGGTGGGAACTGAACAATGAGATCACTTGGACTCGGGAAGGGGAACATCACACACCGGGGCCTATCATGGGGAGGGGGGAGGGGGGAGGGATTGCATTGGGAGTTATACCTGATGTAAATGACGAGTTGATGGGTGCAGCACACCAACATGGCACAAGTATACATATGTAGCAAACCTGCACGTTGTGCACATGTACCCTACAACTTGAAGTTTAATAATAATAAATAAATTTAAAAAAAAAAAAATAAAAAAAAAAAGAAAAAAAAAAGAAAAAAAAAAAAAAAAGAAAAAAACCAATACGGAAAAAAAAAAAAAAAAAAAAAAGAAAGAAAAAAAAAAAGAAATTGAAACTACATAAATTTTCCAAGAAACTAGGATCTTTCAGGGGAAAAACAATGCTTCTCCTTAAAAAAAAATTAACAATTAAGATGTAAAGGCATGTGAGGTACAATGCAATGAATTCTCATGCATCTAAAGAAATAAAAATATCAATATTGGTAAAATCTTATTTTTTATCTCTTCCAAAGTACATCCCCACAGTACTTCTGAGCTGAGAATCAAGAATCAGACCAGGACCTACCTTGCTCATAAAAGGCCCAATTTCAAGGCGACAGATACCATCTGGGGGATTTGGAAAAGTCAGTGTTGAACTTGTGAATGAGAGTGTGTGGCTGAGAGAGAAATATTTGAAATAGGCTTTAAGGAATGATACGCTGAGCCAGCAGGAATACTATTTAAGCAACCACTCTTTCTTGAGTCATTAGGTGTGAGCTGAAAGCACCTGCTTTGAAATGGGACAGCCTTGCATCTAAATCTTGACTCATTTATCCAATCCTTCTGTGACCTTGAAGGAGCCTTTTCGAGGGTGGTCTTCGAATATAGAGACCCATTCTCTATGGTTAGACATGCCCGAGATGGCATGGTGTATATGGTGTATAGTGGTGTGTAAAAGAGCATTCACTTACTACAGGGCTTCTTGTCTAGCAGGGGAGATGACACACGCAGGCTGATAAATATAATGCAAGGCTACATTTCATAAAGGCGTGGAAATCTTAAGAGCCAGCCCATTGAGGTTGCTATCAAAGAAAGAGAAGAAAAGATATTAGAACTACATTCATCTAGCTTCCTTATCATGGAGAAGAGGAAACAGTCCCACATTACCAGTTCTAGCTCAGCCCTGACTCCTGACTTCTATTTAAATTGTTACTTCTTCACTGTATTACCTCATAGGCCTGTTCTGGCTCAAAGTGGCTGCTGTTTTGTTTTGTTTGTTTTGTTTTGTTTTGTTTGTTTTGGTAGGCATAGTCTCACTATGTCACCCAGGCTGGAATGCAGTGGTGCAATCTCGGCTCACCGCAACCTCTGCCTCCTGGGCTCAAGCAATTCTTGGGCCTCAGCCTCCCAACTAGCTGGGATTACAGGCACGTGCTACCACATCTGGTTAATTTTTTGAATTTTTGGTAGAGATGGGGCTTTGCTACGTTGGCCAGGCTGGTCTTGAACTCCTGACCTCAAGTGATCCACCTACCTCGGCCTCCCAAGGTGCTGGAATTACAGGCGTGAGCCACCATGCCTGGCCCAAAGCGGCTGTTTTTATTCTAGTTGCACTAGGCATCAGCAGTTTCTTATTTCCCCTTTTCAGAGTCTTAAAATAAAACACACTGTATGGGTAAGAAGATCCAGATAAACAAACAAGTATGTTGTTGGTGTTGCCACATCAAGGCAGTTTTTAGTGCGCTTCCATTTGTTGAGTAGAGTAGGTAAGAATATGGTCTCTGGAATGCTACAAACTGGGTTCAAATTCCAGGCCCACCATTTATTGTTTGTGCATTAGTCTCCTTATTTTCAAAATGAGAATAGTAATAACACCTATCTCATTGGATTACATAAGTATTAAATGAGGTACTCTCTCTATATGTATATGTGCACACACACACACACGCCCCTAAGACAGTGCCTGGGACGTGTAACACTCAATATCTTTTAGCTGTCACTATTTTCCTGCACAAGCCCTTGAAGGTAGATTTTAAATTTATTTGTTTCATTGCTGCTTCCCCAATGCTCAGGAAAATGCCAGTTATACAGTGAGCTTTCAGTAAATATTTGTTGAATGAATGCATGGATTCCCTTATTGTCCTTTCCCAGAGTTTAGAGGGCATGGTGAAGTTCTCAAACTTGCTCCAGGTGACAGAACAAAGCCACATTGTCCTTTCCTCCCCCCACCCTGTGCAGTAGCCATTTAAGGATGCTCCCAGTGACAGTGAAGATTTTAGGATGTTCACATTCATTCATTCATTCATTCATTCATTCATTCATTCATTCAACAAATATCTAATGGTAGCTAGTGACAGAGATACAAATATGATTAAGACTCTTTTTCTGCCCTCTGAGTAAAGGCATAGAAAAATTACATGCTTTGTGCAGGTGACTTCAAATGTCATTTCGATGTTGCTGGCACATCAAGGGTGGGCACGTGTTGCTGGCAAGAGATGAAACTGGAGAATTAGGCAAGGGCCACATCTTGGAGGACTTTGCAGTCTGTCTTAGGTTGAGTTCCCCCAGAAGCAGTGCCTGAGACTAGGATTCAGATACAAGTGATTCATTGAGAAGTGCTCCTAGGAAAACCTGCCAGGCACAGTGGCTCATGCCTTACATCGCAGAACTTTGAAAGGCTGAGGTGTGGGCAGATCTACCTGAGGTCAGGAGTTTGAGACCAGCCTGGCCAACATGGTGAAACCCCATCTCTACTAAAAATACAAAAATACCATCCTGAATGTGCCTGATCTTGGAAAAATACAGAAATTAGCTGGGTGTGGTGGCAGGCGCCTGTAATCATAGCTACTTGGGAGGCAGAGGCAGGAGAATCACTTGAACCTGGGAGGGTAAGTTGCAGTGAGCTGAGATGGCACCATGGCACTCCAGCCTGGGCAACAGAGCAAGACTCTGTCTCAAAAAAAAAAAAAAAAAAGTGCTCCTAGGAAAACCTGATAAGAGCACGTGAGGATTGGGATACAGAAGGGGAAGAAGTGTGGTCTCCAGCATCCAAGGTGATCCTCAGTGATCCCCACTTCCTGCCATTTTTGTAATCCCCTTGCACACTGTACCAGGACTGACCTGTGTGGCCAACAGCATATAGCAGGAGGGGTTGCATGTCACCTCTGAGGTTAGGTTCTGTTTTGGGTGCTGTCTTGCTCATTTCCTAGCTCTCTCCTTCTCTTGGATCATCTGCCTTAGGAAAAGACAGCAGCCCCATAGAGAGGCCCATCTGGCAAGGAGCTGGAGCCTCTTGCCAGCAGCCATGTGAGTGATCTTGGAAGCAGATCCTCTATTCCCATCAGATGACTGCAGCCCCAGCTGGCAGGTTGACTGCAACCTCATGAGTGACCCTGAGCCAGAACCACACAGCTAAGCTGCTTCCAGATTCCTGGCCCTCAGATACTATGCAAGATAATAAATGTTTGTTGCTTTAAGACATTAATTTTTGGGGGAGAATGTGTTATGCAACAATAGATAAATAATATGCCAAGTAATGGCGTGACTTTGGGGAAAGTCTCAGCATTAATCTGGTCCTGCTGGGGAGCTCTGGAATGTAAGTTATACCTCAGAGTTTGTCCTTGCTTGAGCCAAGGGAGCTGGCCTTTAACACCTTGGTATTGGTCACTCATTGGCTGCAGGCTGCCCTGACACTTCTGACTCTTTGTACCTGTGGGCAAAGGTCCATTCATGTAGGGGCAGCCCTCCCAAGAAAATCTAAGGTGTGAGCCCTTAGAAGCAAAGGACACAGAAGCTGGGATTGGAGGAATAACTACCCAGAAATAGTAGAGGAGTTTCAAGGGGCTATGGAGTGGGCCTTTGCAGTGTCCACAACCCAGGCCATACTTGGCCTTGAACTTTGGCCTGTAGGTGATAGGGAGCCACTATAGAATGTCAAGCCAAAACTTGATGGTCATTTATTTTCTATTCTGGCAGTAATCACAAGAGGCAGTCAAAGAGGAAGATGGCATTATGAAGTTATCATATGATGATTTAGGGAAGAGATGCCAAGAATTGGAAGGAGGTAATGGACGCAAGAAAATTTGGAGGTAAAAGTCAGCATGACGGTGATGGAGAATTGATGGAAAGAAGAGACAGGAATTATGGATGCCTCCTAGGTTCTTAACTCTGGTGTGTGAGAGAGATACAGAGAGAAACAGAGAGTGGGGGTGGGGAGGAAGACATAGGACACACTGAAATAGAGAAGTGGCCAGGAGCAGTGGCTCACGCCTGTAATTCCAGCAGCTTGGGAGGCCCAGGTGGGAATATTGCTTGAGCTCGGGAGTTTGAAACCAGCCTGGGTAACAAAGTGAGGCCTTGTCTTTACTAAAAGTCAAAAAAAAAAAAAATTAGCCAGGCATGGTGACACATGCCTGTGGTCCCAGCTACATGGGAGGCTGGAGAGGGAGGATCGGTTATGTCTAAGAGATCGAGGCTGCAGTGAGCTATGATTGCATCACTGCACACCATCCTGGGAGACAAAGCAAGACCCTGTTTCAAACAAACAAGCAATCAAACAAAAATAACAACAACAAAGAAATAGAGAAGACTCTGAAATCTAAGGGAAAAGTTCAGTGAAATGCTGCATTTAAGGTTGCAAAAATATGGAATCAACCTAAGTGCCCATCAACTAATGAGTGGATAAAGAAAATGTGATATATATATATACACACTATAGTGGGTATATATATTTCACAGTATATATATTCCATAGTATATAGAATCTATATATTCCATATATGTACACACACACACACACACACACATATATACTATGAAACACTGCTAAGCCATAAAAAAGGATGGAATAACATCTTTTGCAGAAACTTGGATGGAACTGGTGGCCCTTATCCTAGTGAAGTAACTCAGGAATGGAAAACCAAATACCACATGTTGTCACTGATCAATGGGAGCTAAACTATGGATACACAAAGGCAAACCGAGTGATATAATATAATGGACACTGGAAACTCAGAAAGGGAGGGGTGGGTGGCAGTGAGGAATGAAAAATTACCTATTGGGTACAATGTACACTGTTCAGATGATGGGTGCATGAGAAGCCCAGACTTCACCCCTATACAATTTATTAATGTAACTCAAAACCACTTGTACTCCTAAAGCTGTTGAAAATAAATAAATAAATAAATAAATAAATAAATAAAAGAACCACAAGCCTTAGGCTCCTTTGGCTGGATTCCTTTTCTTCTCTACGTTCATCTTTATTAAACATCTACTCCAAGCACCTTGCTAATGCTGTGAAAGTTACAGTAGCGATCCAGTTTTCCTGTCTTGAATTTAAGGAAAAATCAGAGATGTAAACAAATAATTATAATACTACATGATACGAACTACAGTTTTGGAAACTAGAAGATTTCTTAATTATATTATTTCTCCATCATAAACTACGTTCCTTTCTTTCTCTCTTCTTTCTTTCTTTCCTTCCTTCCTTCCTTCCTTCCTTCCTTCCTTCCTTCCTCCTTCCTTCCTTCCTTCCTTCCTTCCTTCCTTCCTTCCTTCCTTCCTTCCTTCCTTCCTTCCTTCCTTCCTTTCTCTCTCTCTCTTTCTCTCTCTCCTTCCTTCCTTCCTTCTTTTTTCCTTCCTTCCTTCCTTCCTTCCTTCCTTCCTTCCTTCCTTCCTTCCTTCCTTCCTTCCTTCCTTCCTTCCTTCCTTCCTTCCTTCCTTTCATTTTGAGACGGAGTCTTGCTCTGTTGCCCAGGCTGGAGTGCAGTGGCACTATCTGGGCTCACTGCAACCTCTACCTCCCAGGTTCAAGTGATTCTCCTGCCTCAGCCTCCTGTGTAGCTGGGATTACAGGTGCCCGCCATCGCGCCCGGCTAATTTTTGTGTTTTTAGTAGAGACGGGGTTTTGCCATGTTGGCTAGGCTGGATTACAGGTGTGAGCCACAGCTCCCGGCCCTTTCTTCCTTTTTTTCATCCTCTGTTTTCTTCCTGTCTTAGGTTTTCTGTTCCTTCTTTTCCCGCTCTCATCTCCACTTTCCTTTCTTCCATTTATTCCGAGTCACTTAGCATTGGCTAAAATTTCTCTGTGTCCTGCCTTGGTTTCTGTATTCCCTGCTCTGTTACTATTGCTGTGTTACTTATCTCTGTAGTACCTGTAGAAAGCTTTCCTACTGAATCAAACTGTGCATGTGTCTGCACTGATGTGTTTTGCGTTGGTTGGGTTCCCCTGAATGCCTGAAATGTAGAATTTTATATTCAGCAACACTGCCTATAGGATTTACAATGTCCTGTGTCTCAGATATTCAAATGACGAGGTGTTTAGGTTTCAGGGAACTGTCACTCCTTAGCAGATATGCATAGTTCATAGTGATCATCATTATCTTTTGAATTTTCCAGTTCCAAGTCCCCCCAGATTCCCAGGACTCTTGCTTGTGTTCACAGTAGCCAGGCAGATGCTCCTCCGTGTTGCTCTCCTGGGGAGGCAGGCTTGATACAGGCAATGGGATTGGTAAAAATACTGCTGGAACTAATGGGTTCCTCAGCAGGCTCTCCACCTCCAGTCTTGTTACTTGAGTGGCCTCAAATGTCCCTTTCCATCCTACTCCCTCCTTGCAGCTATCCTATTCCTGTCCAGATCTACCCACATTGTCCCAGCAACTTTATATAAGGTAGTGAGAGAAGGGCTGGAATGTGAAGATGCCTCGGATTCCTGGTCCTTTAGTCACTGCCAATTCTGAAATGACTAGCACGGGTAAAAACACAGTGGCAGCAGCTAACGCTGTTTGTGACCTGATTGCTAAGGAGGTCCAGATTAAGTTCTTCCCTTTCTCCTCTCCTCCAGGTCATAAGGGCTTGGTTTTTCTCTTGTGGGTTTGTTAAAGCAAAACTAACAACTTTATCTTCCTGCCACAGGTAGGAAACAAGAGGAGACACTGCTTTGAGCTGAGAAGATTCTTGATTCTTGTGATAAAGGGAATCTTCACAAGTCTTTCAACCCATTTATGTCAGAGGTTCTTTTTTTTGTTTATTTATTTGTTTGTTTGTTTGTTTATTTTTGCAAAAAATCAGACCTGGGCGATGACTTTGAGCAGTAGGATATAAATAACTCCCACAAGATTAGCATTCCAATAATGGAACACTAGGCATAAATAGCTAGAGTCCAGCTTTGCAGATGGGCAGTTTCTGCTCTGCACCCTTCTCCCTGTTCTGATACCTACTATGAAATCAGAATGTGGCTGAGCACGATGGACTCAGATATTTGGGCTGAATATAGCTCGTGAGGTAGAGACAATAACAATTTCTTTGAGCAATTTTAAAAAGTGAACACAAAGATGACATATGGACCACTTATTCATTAATCTATCCAAGTATGTTCTGTTCAGCTTTTGCTTGACCTTCAGGCAAGAATGTTGTTGATATTATTGTCAACATTAAATCGTATCACAAATGGCCAAGAAAAACTAGGTTTTAAATTTACTGAATTGTAAAGGTGCCTAGCATATCTCTCTAATCTTTATTTTAACTCATCGTTGAGACTGTAATTTCAAGGACTATATACTTTCCTATAATCTCTATTTAGCCCTTTTTCAAATATTCTTATACAATACTACACTAGACAAAAGACACACCAACACATCTGTTTGAGATAAGACCTTTGCATTTTTGGCTTTCTATAATGCTGCTGTGGGAGAACACCCTTCAATTTCTTAGAAGTCCCATTGTTTAATGGAAAAGATCTCTGAGACATCTTCTTGAGATTCTTGACAGGTTTATTGTACATTTGAAAGGATCTATGATGCATCACCTTAGATCTTTCTAATGTCTTACTAAAGGATCTTACAGTCCCTCCTAGGACTTGATCCTTGCCCTAAGACCCTTTCTTTGAGAATCGTTTCCTGGGACAGATTGGAATTGTAGTTTTATTTTTGAACTCTAAAAATCTTGGCTCCTTTACGATTCTTCTAAATTCTGCTTGAAAATTGATTAATTCACCCACTAGTTAATTTCTCTCATCTTGGATTTTTTTTCAAATTTTTATTTTAGGTTCAGGGGTACGTGTGCAGGTTTGTTTCATGGGAAAACTGCATGTCTGGGGGTTTGGTGTACAGATTATTTTGTCACTCAAGTAATAAGCATAGTACCAGATACTAGTTTTTTGATCTCACCCTCTTCCCAACCTTCATCCTCATGTACGCCCTTTGTGTCCACATGTACTTGATGTTTAGCTCCTACTTACGAGTGAGAACACGCAGTATTTGGTTTTCTGTTCTTGTGTCAGTTCTCTTAGGATAATGACTTCCAGCTTCATCCATGTCCCTGCAAAGGACATGATCTGTTTCTTTTTATGGCTGTATAGTATTCTGTGGTGTATGTGTGCTACATTTTCTTCATTCAGTCCACCATCAATGGGCATTTAGGTTAATTCCAGTCTTTGCTATTGTGAATAGTACTGTGATGAACATATAAGTGCATGTGTCTTTATGGTAGAATGATTTATATTCCTTTGGTTATATGCCCAGTAATGGGATTGCTGGGTCAAATGACAATCCTATTTTAAGTTATTTGAGAAATTTTCAAATTTCTTTCGGCAATGGCTGAACTAATTTACATTCCCATCAGCAGTGTATACGCATTTTCTTTTGTCTGCAACCTCCCCAACATCTGTTATTTTTTGACTTTTTAATAGTAGCCACTCTCACTGGTTTGAGGTGGTATCTCATTGTGGTTTTGATTTGCATTTCTGTAATGATTAGTGATATTGAGCATTTTTTTCATGTACTTGTTGGCTATATGTATGTCTTCTTTAGAAAATTGTCTGTTCATGTACTTTGCCCTTTTTTAATGAGGTTGTTTGTTTTCTGCTTGTAAATTTGTTTAAGTTCCTTATAGATTCTGGATATTAGATCTTTGTTGGATGCATAGTTTGCAAATATTTTCTCCCATCCTGTAGGTTATCTGTTTGCTCTGTTGATAGCTTCTTTTCCTGTGCAGAAGCTCTTTAGTTTAATTAGATCCCATTTGTCAGTTTTTGTTTTTGTTGAATTGCTTTTGGCCTCTACACCTGAAATCTTTGCCTGGTCCTATGTCCAGAATGATATTTCCTAGGTTATCTTCCAGAGATTTTATAGTTTTAGATTTTACATGTAAGTATTTAATCCCTCTTGAATTGAATTTTTTATGTGGCATTAGAAAGGAGTCCAGTTTCAATTTTCTGCATATGACCAGCCAGTTATACCAGCACTACTTGTTGAATAGGGAATCCTTTCCCCATTGCTTGTTTTTGTTGACCTTGTTGAATATCAGATGGAGGTGTGTGGTATTATTTTTGGGTTCTGTATTCTGTTCCATTGGTCTATGCATCTGTTTTTCTACCAGTACCATGCTATTTTGGTTACTGCAGCCTTATAGTATAGTTTGAAGTCAGGTTCCATGATGCCTCCAGCTGTGTTCTTTTTGCTTAGGATTGCCTTGGCTATTTGGGCTGTTTTTTAGCTCTACGTAAAATTTAACATTGTTTTTTTCTAATTCTGTGAAGAATGCCATTGGTAGTTTGATAGAAATATCACTGAATCTATAAATTTGGGCAGGCAGTATGCCATTTTAACCATATTGATTCTTCCTATCCATGCACATGGAATGTTTTTTACATTTGTTTGTGTTATCTCTAATTTATATGAGCAGTATTTTGTAGTCCTCCCTCTAGAGTTCTTTCACCTCCCTGGTTAGCTATATTCCTAGGTATTTTATTCTTTTTGTGGCTATTGTGAATGGGATTGTGCTTTTGATTTGGCTTTCAGCTTGGCTGTTGTTGGTATACAGAAATGCTAGTGATTTTTATACTTCATTTTGTATCTTAAAGCTTTGCTGAAGTTGCTTATCAGACCAAAGGGCTTTTGGGCAGAGGCTATGGGGTTTTCCAGGGATAGAATTATATTGTCTGCACACAGGGATAGTTTGACTTCCTCTCTACTTATTTGGATGCCTTTTATTTCTTCCTCTTGCCTGATTGCTCTGGCCAGGACTTCTAGTACTATGTTGAATAGTAGTGATAGAAGGCATCCTTGTTTTGTTCTGTTTTTTGAGGGAAATGTTTCCAGCTTTTGCCAGTTCAGTATGATGTTGGCTATGGATTTGTCATAGATCACTCTTATTTTGAATTTTATTCCTTCAATGCCTAGTTTGTTGAGGGTTTTTGACTTGAAGGGATATTGAATTTTATCAAAAGTCTTTTCTGCATCAATTGAGATGATCATATGTTTTTTGTCTTTAGTTCTGTTTATGTGATGATCACATTGATTAGCCTATTTTGAACTAACCTTGCATCCTAGGGATAAAGACTACTTGATCATGGTAGATTAGCTTTTTGATGTGCTGCTGGATTCAATTCACTAGTATTTTGTTGAGGATTTTTGCATTGATATTCATGAAGGATATGGATCTGAAGTTGTCTTTTTTTTTTTTTTTTTTTTTTTAAATTTTGTGTCTCTGCCGGGTTTTGGTATCAGGATGATGCCAGCCTCATAGAATGAGACAGAGAGGAATCTCTTCTCCTCAAGTTTTTGGAATAGTTTCAGTAGGAATAGCACAACATCTTCTTTATACATCTGGTAGAATTCTGCTGTGAATCCATCTGGTCCTGGGTTTCATTTTTGGTTGGCAGGCTTTTTATTACTGATTTTTTTGACTTTTTAATAGTAGCCACTCTCACTGGTTTGAGGTGGTATCTCACTTTGGAACTCATTATTGGTCTATTCAGGAATTCAGCTTCTTCCTGGTTCAGTCTTAAGAAGTTGTATGTGTCCAGGAATATATCAATTTCTTCTAGGTTTTCTAGTTTGTGTGCATACAGGTGTTCAAAGTAGTCTCTGAGGGATTTTTTTTTTTGTATATCTGTGGGATCAGTCATAATGCCCCCTTTATCATTTCTGATTGTGTTTATTTGTGTCTTCTCTCTTTTCTTTATTAGTCTACCTAGTGGACTATCTTATTAATTTTTTCAAAAAACCATCTCTTGGATTCATTGCTATTTTTATGGGTGTTTTTTGTTTTGTTTTTGCCTTTCAGTTTCCTTCAGTTCAGCTTTCATTTTGGTTATTTCTTGTATTCTGCTAGCTTTGGGGTTGGTTTCCTCTTGTTTCTCTATTTCCTCTAGGTGCGATACTAGATTGTCAATTTGAGATTTTTCTAACTTTTTGATGTGGATGTTTAGTGCTATAAATTTCCCTCTTAACACTGCTTTAGCTGTGGCCCAGAGATGCTGGTGTGTTGTATCTTTATTCTCATTAGTGTTAAAGAATTTCTTGATTTCTGCCTGAATTTCATTATTTACCCAAAAGTCATTCAAGAGAGGGTTGTCCAATGTCTATGTAATTATATGGTTTTGAACATTTTTCTTAATATTTATTTCTATTTTTATTGTGCTGTAGCCTGAGAACATAGTTGGTATGATTTCAGTTTTTTTTGAACTTGCTTATTGTTTTATGTCCAGTCGTGTGGTTGATTTTACAGTATGTGCCATATTCAGTTGAGAAGAATGGGTGGAGTACTATAGATGTCTATCAGGTCTATTTGGTCCAGTGTTGAGTTCAGGTCCTAAATACCTTTGTTAGTTTTCTGCCTCAATCATCTGTCTGATACTGTTAATGGGAGTGTTGAAGTCTCCTACTCTTATTGTGTGGCTATCTAAGTCTCTTCATAGGTCTCAAAGAATTTGCTCTATAAACATTGGTGCTCCTGCGCTGAGTGCATGTATATTTATGATAGTTAGGCCTTCTTGTTGAATTGAGTCCTTTACTATTATGTAATGTCCTTCTTTATCTTTTTTGACCTTTGTTGGTTTAAAGCCTGTTTTTGTCTGAAGCTAGAATAGCAACCCCTACTTTTTTTTCTGTTTTCCATTTGCTTGGTAGATTTTTTCCATCCCTTTACTTTGAGTCTATTGGTGTCACTGCACGTGAGATGGGTCTCTTGAAGACAGCACACTGGTGGGTCTTGCTTCTTTATCCAACTTGCCACTCTCTGTCTTTTAATTGGGGGAATTTAGCCTATTTAGATTCAAGGTTAGTATTGACATGTGCAGATTTGTTCTTGTCATCATGTTGTTAGTTGGTTATTATGCAGACTTGTTTGTGTGGTTGCTTTATAGTGTCACTGGTCTATGTACTTAAATGTGTTTTTGTATTAGCTAGTAGTGGTCTTTCCTCTCCATGTTTAGCACCCTCTTCAAGACCTCTTATGAAGCAGGTCTGGTGGTAACAAAATCCCTTAGCATTTGACTGTCTGAAAAGGATCTTATTTCTCCTTTGCTTATAAGCTTAGTCTGGATGGATATGAAATTCTTAGTTGAAAGTATTTTTCTTTAAGAATGCTGAACATAGGCCCCTGATCTCTTCTGGCATATAGGGTTTCTGCCAAAAGGTCCACTGTTAGCCTGATGGGGTTCCCTTTGTAGGTGACCTTCCCCTTTTCTCTACCTGCTGTTAATATTTTTTTCTCTCATTTCTACCTTGGAGAATCTGATGACTATGTGTCTTGGGGATTTTCTTTTCATTCAGCATTTCACAGGGGTTCTCTGCATTTCCTGAATTTGAATATTGGTCATTCTAGAAATGTTGGGGATATTTTAATGGACAATATCCTGAAATATGTTTTCCAAGTTTCTTGCTTTCTCTCCTTTATCTTTCAGGGATGCCAGTGAGTCATAGATTTAGTCTCTACATAATCCCATATTCTTGGAGGTGGTCTTTGAGCTCTGAGGTTCTTTCCTCAGCTTGGTTGATTATGTTGTTAATAACTGCAATTGTATTCTGAAATTCTTGAAGTGAGTTTTTCAGCTCTATTAGCTTAGTTTAATTATGCCTTAAAGTGGCCGGTTTGTCTTTTATCTCCTATGTTATTTTATTTTGTTCCCCAGAATCTTTGAATTGGGTTTCGAGTTTCTCCTGAATGTCAATGATCTTCATTCCTATCCACATTCTGAATTATATTTCTGTTATTTCAGCCATTTCAGCCTGGTTAACAACCATTGCTGGGGAACTACTGTGATCATTTGGAGGTAAAAGGACATTCTGGCTTTTTGAATGGCCAGAGTTCTTGAGCTGGTTCTTTCTCATCTGTGTGTTCCTTCAATCATTGAAATTGCTGTCATATATACACACACACACACAAACACACATATGTGTGTGTATATGTATATACGTATATACATATTTTGCTTTCTTTGATGTGCTTGGGATTTTGATTGTGGCATAAGGTAGAGTCAATCAACTAGCTTTGTTTCTGATCGATTTTGGGGGGTTCAAGGCTCAGCTCAGCACTCCTGGGCTGCATGTTCTAACTCTGGGGGGCTGGTATCAGTCCTCCAGCCTTGGTTCTCTGGCCCCTCAAGGTTGGCAACCTATTGCCCTGGAGGGTCTGAGGTGTTCCCGGACTACTGGCTACAACACTTTGAAGGGCAGTGCCAGTCAAAGTACTTCATCAGGCAGTGGCAGTGGGATCTGTGCTCATTTGCACATGTCAGTAACAGCAGCTGTGTGGCAGGGTGCATGCTTGTCAGCTAGGGTGGGGCACTGGTGGGCCTGGGACTGCTGGCCTTAGTGTGGACTTTGACAGCAGCAGCAGAAGTGGCGGTGCTAGGGATGGGGGTGGAATGGGTGAGGCCACTGGAATTTGTGTGCATGTTCACGTGTGTGGCATTATCAAAGTGAGGGTGCGGTGCTGGCAGGCACGGGGCTAGTGACCTCCATGCATGTGTTCATGCCAGTGGTGGTGGTGCCATGGAGCAGGGGGTGGGGCTGCTGGTTTCCCTGGGTATGTTCATGCCAGCAATGGTGGCACAACAGCACTGTTGTGGGGGTGTGTGGGTGCACTCATGCAGGCAGCAATGGGGAAGGGGGGAGGTCTGCCTATGCACACAGGTGCCAGCAAAGTGGCCATGGGTAAGTGCATGCCAGTGAAGTGGTACAGGGGAGGCTGCTATGGGGAGAGGTTGTGGGTAGGCTAGTGCATGTTGGAGGGGGCCACTCTGCTGGAGCTCTCCAATGGTCAGGCATGGTCTGCCAGCACAGGAGCTATGATGTGGGCCCCTGGGAAGCACTTTGATTGGGCATCTGAGGCTGCACTGCAAGCAGGCATGGTGAGGATGAATCTCAGGGAGAGAGCAGCAGGTAAGACTGGACCCATCTCATAGTCAAGATTGCCTTACTCTGTTCAGGTCCTACAGTTCCCCTAAGGTCAGAGTCTCCTAGAGCAGTATGGTGAGCCTTGAGGGATGGACATCCCTGGCTGTGCTCCTCTGCAGACATTCCTGCACCAAACCCTCTGGGCTCCACACAGGCTAGAATCCTTTCCCTACCACCTCTCTAAGCAGCTCTCCCTGCCAGCTCAAATGTCCATGGGAATCGTAGGGTCTCTTGTGGTCAGAATTCCTGAGGTCCGTGGTGAGAATGGGTTGCTCCTCGCCTGCTCAACTTGCCCCTTCCCCAGTTGTTACGGCCCAGGAATAAGTCCTGGTGCATGGTAGCCTCATACAGGATTCCCAGCTTCCTCTCACTTCAGCCCAGTGTCTGTGTTCTCTTTCCATTCACTGTCAGTGTCTTCTTTCCAAAGATCTGTTCTTCCCTGTGTCATGGTCCCTTGGTGGCGGATATTCCTCCTAGCTATGTCTCATCAGGATTTTTCTATAGGTAGTTAGTTGAAGCAGGTTGGCGTGTTTAGCAGCCTCTCTCACCCTTGGTTTCACCATTCTGAGAATTTGCACCCACAGCTCCACACAGTAACGTGGCTGAATCTCACAAACATGAAGTGAAATTTAAAAAGCCAAGTATAAAAGAAAACGTGCAGTCTGGTTCCTGTTGATGCAAAGCTTGAAAATAGGCAAAACTCATCTAAGTTGTTAGAAGTCGGGATAGAAGTACCTATCAGAGGAACAAAGGGGACTTCTGGGGTGCTGGTCATGTTCTGTTTCTTAATCTTGATGCTAGTTACAAAGGTTTATTCCCTTTGAGAAAACTTTTGAAGCTGTATACTCATGATTTGTGCACTTTTCTATAGATTAGACTTAAAATTTCAAAAAATATTCTCTCTCAATCTCTCTTTCTCCTTCTCTTTGCCATCTTTCCTCACAGTACTTGGTTGAGAACTGTCCCCATCAGAGACCCCTTGTAGCCACCTGAACTGACCTATAGTCAGATGGATTCTGCTCTTGGTTCAAGACTCTTTTTACAAAAAATTCTTTTATGATTAGATTTTACTTTTTAAAAATCACTTTTATCTTAGAGCAGTTTTAAGTTCACAGCAAAAATTTTTTAAAACTACAGAGATTTCCCATATAGCTCCTGCTTCCATACATGTATAGCCTCCTCCATTATCAGTCCTCTCAGAGTGGTACATACCACTAGAGTGGTACATTTGTTACAACTGGTGAACCTGCATTAATGCATTATTATCACTCATTGTCCATAGTTTACATTAGGGTTCACTTTTGGTGTTGTACCTTCTATTGGTTTGAACATGTATCCACCACTGTAGTAATCTATATATTTCAAATTTACTGGAAGTTTTTTTTTTTTTTTTTTTTTTTTTGTC
The DNA here is from genome assembly GCF_047675955.1 of Chlorocebus sabaeus. Classification (NCBI taxonomy): domain Eukaryota; kingdom Metazoa; phylum Chordata; class Mammalia; order Primates; family Cercopithecidae; genus Chlorocebus; species Chlorocebus sabaeus. The sequence goes on from NC_132908.1 coordinate 23,422,769, forward strand.
ATGAACGGGTGTTGGGTTTTGTCAAATGATTTTTTTTTTCGCATCTATTGATAACATCATGCAATTTTTCTTCTTTGGCCTATTGATGTGATAGATTACATTAATTGATATTTGAATGTTGAACTAGGCATGCATACTTGGGATAAATCCCAGTTGGTTGTGGTGTATAATTCTTTTAATACATTGTTGGATTCAATTTGCTAATAGTTTGCTGAAATAAAATAATTTGAAAAATTTGAAAATTTTTGCATCTATGTTCATGAGAGATCTTCATATTTAGCTATTTTTTTCTTGTAAAGCCTCTGTTTGATTTTGGTTTTAGGGTGATTCCAGTCTCATAGAATGAGTTGGGAAGCATCTGCTGCTTTTATCTTCTGAAAGAGATGGTCGAGAATTGGTAACTTTATTTCCTAAATGTCTGATAGAATTTATCAGTGAATCCCTCTGGGCCTGTTGCTTCTGTTTAGGAAAGTTATTAGTTATTGATTCAATTTCTTTAACATATATATGCGTATCCAGATTGTCTATTTCTTCTTGTGTTAGTTTTGGCAGATTATATCTTTCAAGGAACTGGTCTATTTCATCCAAGATTTCAAATTTGTGGTCTTGCAATTCCTTTATTATCTTTTTAAAGTCAATGGATCTGTAGTGATGTCTCCTCCTTCATTTCTATTAGTAATTCATGTCTTCTTCCTTTTTTACTTAGCCTAGGTAGTAAAGAACCAGCTTTTGGTTTGTTGATTTTCTCTATTGATTTCTTGCTTTCAATTTTATTGATTTCTGCTGTAATGCTTATTTCTTTCCTCTGTTTACTTTGAATTTAATTTACTCTTCTTTTTCTAGGTATAAACTTAGATGATTGATTTTGATTATTTTTTCTAATATATGCATTCAATGCTATAAATTTTTCTGTAAGCACTGCTTTCACTGAATCTCACAAATTTTAATAAGTTGTGTTTTCCTTTTAACTTTCTTCAAAATATTTTAAAATTTCTCTTGAAATTTATTCTTTGACCTGTGTTGTTTAGAAGTGTTTTGTTTGATCTTCACATATATTGAGATTTTCCAGTTATTCTGTTATTGATTTCTAGTTTTTCAAAAACTGGAAAAATGATCTGAAAGCAGATATTATATAATTTCTCTTCTTTGAAATTTGTTAAGGTGTGTCTTATGATCCAGAGTATGGTCTATCTTGGTGAATGTTCCATGTGAGTTTTGGAAGAATGTGTATTCTACTGTTTTTGGATAAAGTAGTCTGTAGGTATCATTTATATCAAGTTCATTGATTGTGCTGCTGAGCTCAACTGTGTCCTTACTGATTTTCTGCATGCTGAATCTGTCCCTTTTTGATAGAGGGGTGTTGAATTCATTTATTTCTCTTTGCAGTTGTGTCAGTTTTTCCCTCATTTAGTTTGATGCTCTGTTGTTAGGTGTATACATGTTATAAAGATTGTTACGTTTTTTAGAGAATTGATCCTGTATTATTACATAATGCCCCCTCTGTCCCTGGATACATTTCCTTCCTTTTAAGTTTGCTCTGTCTGAAATTAACATAGTTATTCTTACTTTCTTTTGATTAGTGTTAACATGGCATGTCTTTCTCCATTCATTTACTTTTAATCTAAGTATGTTTTTATACTAAAATGAATTTAAAGAAGGTTGTGTTTTTCCATCCACTCTAACAATATCTGTATTTTAACTAGTGCATTTAGACTATTGGTGTCTAAAGTCATTATTGATATATACTGCATATGCTATTTACAGCATATAAACTCCTGTAAATAGATCTCTAATAATGTAGTGGTAAGGCATGGAGTAAGGAGAAGCATTCTCTAGTCCTGTTATTAGGTTTTAGTCTTTTAGTAAGCCTATGCCTCTGGACTTTGAACTTTACAACTGTGTCTTAATTTTTCTATCCCTGCTCCCTTAGGGGGAACAGGATAACTACAATGGTCTGCAGTTGGGTAATTCTCTTTTTCCACATGGAAGGCTGGAGTAGGTTGGAGTTGGATATTTCCCTTCTCCCAAGTCAGTAAGACTTTGATGAAACCTCAGCAGGTTAGGCTCTGGTTAAATAGTTTTACTACAGACAGACTTTGTCAAGAAAAACAAATTGCTCTTGTGTATTTTAAAATGGTTCCATTTTTCCCTCCTGCAGCCAGAAGCATGGGGGAATTTTTCTTTGCTATCCACTGTGAGAACTTGGTTAAGCTCCTGGAGGTAAAACTCACAATTTTGTGGAGGCCTCCATGACTAGGTCTCCTTTAGATTTGTTCATATTGAGCCTCCAGCAGTTTGTCAATTACAGTCCAGGTTTCCCTACCTCAGCATTGGGTTTCTGCAGTGGTTTTTGCTTGTAAGTCTCTGCTCCAGTAAGATGCGACTCCAGTAACCTGTGAGTCTCTGTTCCAGTAAACCTGTTGGTCTCTCCAATGTTGGGGACAGTGGTTTGCCCCATGTCCTCACCTCTCTTACATATCTAAGAAGAGTTGTTGATTTTTTAATTCATTGAGGCTTTTACTTGTCAGGATGAAGCGATGACTTTTAAGCTCCTTACATGCGGAACTGGAAACCAGATGTCATATATACACACGTGTGTGTGTGTGTGTGTATATATGTATTTACCTCCTCCAGCCTACATCTCCCCTGTCCACACACACAACCCAACCATTTGTTTTCTCATCATCTGTGAGTCAAGAATTCAGGCAGACCTCAGTTGGCAGTTCTTATGAAATTGTAGTCAGATGTTGGCATGTTGGCAGGTGCTGTGGTGATTTAAAGGCTTAACCGTGCTGATGCCCAAGATTACTCACCCACATGGCTGGCAGTTGATATGGGCTGTTGGGAACTCAGCACAGAAAACTGATTGGAATATCTATGCTATGACCTCTCCAAATGGTTTGAGCTTCTTTACAGCGTGGTGGCCTAAGGTCAGCCAAGCTTCTAAAATGGTGGCTCAAGCCCCCAACACAAGTGTTCCAACAAGCAAGGTGAAACAATACTGTCTTTTTTTTTCTTCAGATGTAGCTTCAGAAGTCACATTACTTTTCCGCATTCTGTGGTTACAAATGACTCACAAGTCTGCCCAGATTCAAGAGGAGGGAACATAGACCTCACCTCTATGGAAGGATTGTCAAAGAATTGTGAATCTCCACAATATCTAAGCGTTAAAAACATTAATTCATGATAGCTCCAACCCAACTTCAAGATAGAGTATTTCCCTAATGGAGAGACAGTGAGCTGTGCAGAAGACAATTCTCAGCTCAGGAACTTGGAAATATCTATCCTTAATATATTCAAAGAACTAGGCCAGGGTTGACAAACTTTTTATGTAAAGGGCCAGGTTGTAAATATTTTAGGCTTTTCAGGCCACATGGTCTCTGTCACAACTCCTCAACTGTATGCAAAAACAGGTATAGACAATTGAGTATGGCTGTTTCAATAATATTTTATGCATTAAATAAAAGCAGTGAACACATTTGCTCCCAGGTCGTAGTTTGCTGACCCCTAGTCTAGACCATTGTTGTTCTTTTTTTTGAGACAGAGTCTTACTGTGTCACCCAGGCTGGAGTGCAGTGGTACCATCTCGGCTCACTGCAATCTCCGCCTCCTGGGTTCAAGTGATTCTCCTGCATCAGCCTCCTGAGTAGGTGGGATTACAGGCATGCGCCACTACGCCCAGCTAATTTTTTGTATTTTTAGTAGAAATGGGGTTTGACCATGTTGGTCAGGCTGATGTCGAATTCCTGACCTCAAGTGATCCGCCTGCCTCAGCCTCCCAAAATGCTGGGATTACAGGTGTGAGCCATCGCGTCCGACCTTAGATTGCTGCTCTTTACTGAGCTCTAGGTTAGCCATGGAGGGGGCATCACTTCGTCGTGAATTTCTATAAATGTGATGCTGATACTGACAAGTCTAGACTCAGTCAGCTCAAAAGCCTTTCTCTACTGGCCTCTGATGTTGGCTAATTTAGAGTCTGAAGTTACTCCTAAACTTCCCTTGTGATTAAAGCTCTGGATACTCAGTGACTGTTCAGTCTTGGCTGGTGGACAGCAAAATCAGACCTGTCAGAAGATCCTTGAAGAATCTTTTGGAGTCGTGCTTAGTGATGAGAATGGGACAGGTTCAAGTCCAGCACTTTAGTCCCAGGGAAAACTCTTGGTCAGATTAGGGCAGTTTCCCAGTCTCCAGAGCTAGAATTATCGGAAGAGCAACTTTCAGTGAGAACCAAATGAGAAACCCAGCATCAAGATTTAAGGCACAATAAAAGCTGATAGGAAGACTAGGCTACCTCATTCTTAGAGGAAGAACATCAGAGGAATCAATGATCTCTTACTCAGGGCCTAATTCATCACCTATTCCTTTCGGCCAGTGTCATTGTCAGATCTTGCTTTTTCTGGTTAGGAATCTGTGTTAGTTCAAAGAAGAGAGAGTGACATTTGACTTAATGTCATGGACTTGTCTGCTCTATCTGAACTCCCAAGTTAAATGAGCTCCAGTTATTTATATGGTCTCCGGATTTGTGTTTCGAGAGAAGTATTCACTCTTATTTATGGTTCTAACTTAAAGGCTAAGCTGTAATGTAAAACAACTAACATGTTATCCAATAGTTGCATATTATTATTTTGGCACAGAGTTTTATTTTTATTTTTATTTTCATGATTTCAGTGCAAGCACATATGGAATGGGATTTCTGCCATGGTCTTCTTCCTACAGTCCTGTTTATCCTTCTACTCTGTTCATTTTGTGCTCTTTAATCACAGAGGTTTGACCATGCAGGTGTTTGACCATAACTGTCATTGTCTAACATGCAGACATAGATCAACTGTTGATATAATGACACATTTTGGGGCTCACAAATATATTGAGCTTCTGAAAATAGGCAATAACATTTAGAATGAAGAGATAAAAGATCCAGCATTGCAGAGTGTCGGTGTGCACTGGTGACCTCTTTTCAGATTTTATGCTGCCACTTACTAGTATATGTGGCATCTGTCCACTTGTTTGATCTCTCTGAGTCTCATATTTTTATCTGTAAGATGGAGGTGATTATACATACCACATAGAATTCTCATAAAGGTTACATTTAACAATAATGAAGTGCTTGATACAGTGCCAGACACAATATATTCCCTCCATTAGTGGTAGCCATGATAGACATGATTAGTGTTCCATACATGCTCACTGCCTTCTCCCACCATGATCTCCATAAGGTTATGTGCTTTTCTGCTCCACTGATATTGAATGTTTCCAGATGACTTGCTTTGGCCAGAGGGATATCGATGGAAATGAATTCTGAATCTAAGCTATAAAGGCATTGCATGTTTCTGCCTGATCTTCTGAGATCTTTGTGGTCATCACTATGAGAAGACCATACCTCAGGTAGCCACTATTCTTCCTCCCAGATAACCTGGGTCCCAAAATGGGAACAGAAGAGCCACTTCATGTGACTTGAACCAGACCTGAAATCTGAAATGAAGCCCAGAAGAGTGTAGCTGAAGACAAGTGAAACTACTTGGCTTGCAAACGCACGCATGAGCATGCCACTGGTATTTTTGGAGCTGTTTGTTATGCAGAAACAGCTCACTGATACAGCCAAAAAGAAAAACAAGTGAAGCCCACAATGAGCTTTCAGCCCAGACATGAGGAAATCAAAGGAGTGAGAGCCAGTAAAGCTAGGTTATTGTTCTCTGCCAGAAATTGGCTGTATGACCTTTGAACATGTACTTTGTCCGTCTGGCTCTGATTTCTTCTAATGTGAGGAGATTTTAGTGATTTTTAGATGACCCAATATAATATCATTTTTAGCCATAAACTTGTCTGTATCTATGAAAGTATTATCCTATAAAAATAATCTGTAAAATTAGTTTAGAAATGAGAAGGCTGAAAGGAGCTATGATTAAAGTCAATACAATCACAAATGACATGGATAAATTGAAAATGACATTGCTCTTAAATTCCTGGCATCTTATAAAGAATTCCTGGTATCTTATAAAGACCATGAGATATTCAGAAGCATTAGATGTAGGACCAATGAAAAGAGCAACTTTTATAAATGAAAGAGGCTTTTGGAACTGTCTCTCTCTAAGTTGTCTCAAAGTGATAACAGAAGACAAATATATAAATCTTCAGCTTCAAGAAGGTTTGAAGTCCAGGGGTCATAAATGAGTTTCATTGGTTAGCGTTTTTTTTTTTTTTTTTTTTTTTTTTTTAAATAAGTTTCTTGTCAACATGAAAAAACAGGACTTTCTTTTGCAACTGTCAAAAATCTGGCAACACAGATCATCTATGAAAGCACGAAAATAATCATTTGAATCTAGGTAGAGCTTTTTTTTTTAAGGTGTTTAAATTTTCTAGTTTACTCCAGTCCCCACCTGACCTGCATCATCTGCCTTGCTTCAAGAGGCTTTGAGTTTGTAGCTATTGAATTTGATAAATCCCAATGACTGATCCTGACTTGATATAAAGGGAGTCTTCACCAGCTGAACTCAAATATGGTTCAACCCTCTATGTTGTGTGAAATTTGACTTTTTCAATATGTTTTAATCAGTTCAGTTTGGGGAGGTCTCTGCTATGAAGTACACTTCAGTTTCCTTGTATTGCCTTCCTGATAGTCATTATAATAGTCTTGCTGGTACACTGTGTCCTCCTCAAGGTCTTAAATGTTTGTTTGCAGCTATCCATTGTTTGTTAAGCAGTGTCACTATGACTAGGACAGCAACAAGGTCAATAATCATTTGACTAATCCACCACTGTGACTTGTGAATTCCATACTGAGACCAAATGAGCGTATGATGTTAGTGACAAAGTGGTCGCAATTCCCAAGGTTTTTGGTCAATCTCTCAAAATTGAGAGGGTGAACAAAAGGGAGAAATTGTTAAAAAAAAGAAAAAGAAAGAAAGAAAGAAACAGGAAGGCATTGGCCTGACACTGTCTGCATACTTTGAGTTCCTATGTAACAGCCTGTGACTGAATTTAGTACACAAGCAAATCAACACCTAAGTTAGGAGTATCATTTTTGAAACAGATAACCGAGTCTCAGCAACTGGGCTTCAGCCATTTCTAGACAGCCAGCTGATTAGAACATGCCCAAATAAGACATGTACCTACCTGTAATCAATCCAGTTATTTCTGTACTTTACTTCTGTGTTTAGGCTATAAAAGCTAATGCCCATGTTAAGCAGGGCTTACCTCTCTAAACTTTTGGTTCTAGGTGCTGTTCAATTCGTGAATCACTTTTTGCTCAAATAAACTCTATTAAATTTAAAAAAAGTCCAGAAGGGGTCTTGAGTGTGTGAAAATTACCATTAATAGCTTTAAGTTGCTGTCATGAAAGGTAGAGAGATCCTTTCCCAAGGAGCTCTTGGCAGTCTGCCTCTGGGAGAAACTCAGAGATCTGTTTATCTATGTGCTATTTAGAGAGTAAGTTAGTTGAGGGTTTTCCCTTTCAACGGTTGGAAATAGGATGGTTAACTTTACATCCAGAACTAAACCCACCATTAACTCAAATTAATCAATCAAAAACTCCATTATTCCACATTTTGGCTCATGATACCACCCATTCACTCAGGCTACAAACCTAAAAATCATTTCTGATTTTTAAATTTATTTTCTTCACTGTAGCCATGTTATCAACTTCTCTGAACTCTTCCCCGTGTTAGTCCCACTTTCCTCTATTCACATGGCCACTGCTTTAGCGAGGGTTTACACCTAAATTATTGTAATAACCAACTGGTAGATATTATTTTTATGCATTCCTCTTACACTCAAAATTGACGTTGTAGCCAGAAAGATTTCTACAACACACATGAATCTGCTCTTGTCACCCTCCTTTTATAAACTTTCACTAGTGACACGCCACATTGTCCACCAAGTACAAAATTCTCAACATAGCATTTCGTTCCATCTTACCTCGTCAACACTATCTCCTGCTACTCTTCGACACATACCCTATACTGTAGCCACTCCGACACAACTCTCAAATCAAACCCTTCATGGATATGACTTTTCTTCTTTTTTTTTTCTGATCTCTTTGCTTAGAATGTTTCATCTTCCATGACTGCTCAGGAAACTTTGATTCATACTTGAAGCCTCTGCTCAGTGATCATCTTTTCTTTGATGTCTTTTCTGGTACCCTTCAACCACAAGTCAGATTTAATGATATCATTCCCTCCTCCTTGCTCCAATAGCGATTTGAAAGTTTATCTTTCTGCAGATTTAGTCTGATGGACATAATTAGTCATTTATATATCTTTTCCTGCCACACTATTGACTTCTGGAAGGCAAGATTAGGTCTCATAAATCATAGCGCTGCTATCCATCACCATGCTGGGCATGTTGTAGGTATGGAGCGAGACAGGTGCGATAGTTTGGGGCTTTTCCTAGAGCCGTAGAGAACATCAGTGTCAGTTTCATCCTAATTAAACAGTATCCTGAATGTCATCTGCACATTGTCACCCTCAATTGTTTTCCCTTTTCCTAAATCTTTAACTCCCTTAGCTTTGTATCACAGTTCACAATACTCACCTTACAATTGCCCACTCAACCTTGGCTGCACATTGGAATCATTTGGGAAGCTTTAAAAATATTAAGGACTAGATTTCATGCTCAGGAATATTGCTGTCACTGGTCTAGGGACAACTGGGTCATTGGTGTCATTCTAAGATGCAACCAAGGTTCAGGATTCCTGTTCTAAGTCTTGAATTGGTACTTTCTTCCAGCTCCATGTGGCAAAGCCACTGACAAAATGTTATCCTCACTGTTTCACTGGCTGTATGTTCTAGGTTGGTCGTATCAGTATTAGCCAGCATCCCACCGTGCAAGGGGAATCAGATGTGGGAGTTAAAACATTAAAACTTAAAAATGAGGCCGGGCACCATGGCTCATGCCTGTAATACCAGCACTTTGGGAGGCCGAGGTGGGTGGATCACTTGAGGTCAGGAGTTAAAGACCAGCCTGGCCAACATGGTGAAACCCCGTCTCTACTAAAAATACAATAATTAGCTGGGTATGGTGGTGCACACCTGTAATCCCAGCTACTAGGGAGGTTGAGGCAGGAGAATCGGTTGAACCCAGGAGGCAGAGGTTGCAGTGAGCCAAGATCATGCCACTGCAGTCCAGCCCGGAGAAACAAACTTAAAAATAATTTCAGTTATTCACTATCCTTTGAGTATTCCTGTTATTTTCCTTGATTTATAAAATAAGCCTTGTCCATAGGAAAATTTAAGCATCTCTTTGTATTCTGCAGTTTTTCTATCTCTTGAACATTTTGGTTAAGGGATCTGAAAGCTATGGCTCCAGTGTCCTTTCTAGCTTTTTGTTCTACAGAATTGCTGTGTTCCATTGAAAACAAGCATCTTTCACTTAGCATCAAAATCGCACGCTAAGAGACTTTTTAGCATCCAGCTTGTACGCCAGGGTGAATCTGGAAATTGGCTCTCTACTGGAATATAACCAGCGTGATCCAGGGGTCTTTCCAGCTCCAGTCCAGCTGGAAACTCCTTTTAGGACAAGCATTGTGAGTATATGCCATATGTCAGGGAGTGAGGGCAGTCATATGGATGTGGAGGAAGAAAGATGAGTAGTAAGAAGGACTTTCTGGAGGAAGGGAACTCTTTCCAAGCCTAACTGGCAAATAGGACTTAAAAAGGAGGTTATTTCTCCACATCTGGCCTCAAACCCTTTTTATAGGGAAGAAAATATGTTGAAATTCTCCTCGAATTTTGTCCTTGAGTTGAATCGATGAAGTTCTCTTCCATAATAGATGCATCTGCATCCTTCGCCTTCACAATTTCTTGAAGGAATAGAGGAGCTGTGAAAAAGAATAAATTCATAAGGGCATGGAAAACAAGAAGGGTTGCCACTAGTAGATAAGAAAATTTGAGGCATTGCTAATGTACAGAAAGCAGAAATGATCAGATTTATGGAGAGACAAAATTGGAGGCAACAGCTCACAACATATGGGGGAGTAGACTGTGGCCAAGTAGATGCAATTTAAGAAAAATTCGAAAGCTAGAGTCAATAAAATGAAAAGAACCTTAGGAGTACACACTGAGTATCTTCAGTTCATATTTGCATAATACCACATTTCTCTCTCATTTTTATTGGGGATACTTGATAAGGACCCAGAATTCTTCATCACTTGTCTACCTCTGACACAGGTGAAAACATATGTATTGTATATTCCTATAAAGAGAGAGGTTCTCAGTTTCTAAGCTGCACAGTTACTTGTAGACATTTAAAAAATATATAGATACCTGTGCTTCACTCAAAACTTCAGAATCTTTGAGATTCCAAACATCTGCCTTTTCAAAAATTTCTCAAGAAGATTCTGATGCACTGAGAGTCAAAGACCACTTTTATAACACATTTTCTCCAGACTACAGTTTAGATTTGGGGTTATTAGGCCATACCAAGGTGGTATGGTATGTTTAACATGTGTTTCAGGACAATAGATAGAATGGAGAAATGCAAATAACTAAGTAGATAACATAAGAAAACTTCCTAGAGTTGAATAAAGATATTCTTTTCAGATCAAATGGCCCCTGGCTACTAAGGAGGATGAATTAAGAAAGGGCCCATACGTGGATACCTACTTCTTAGTAAAATTTGAGGACATGAAGTATAAAGAGGACATTCTGAACACTTTAAGAGACAGCACCCTTAGCTAGGCATGCTGGTGAGCACCTGTAGTCTCAGCTACCTGGGAGACTAAGGCGGGAGGATCACATGAGCCCGGGAGGTCAAGGTTGCAGTGAGTCATGATTGTGCCACTGCACTGCAGTTTGGGCAACAGAGCGAAACCCTGTCTAAAAAAAATGTTGGGGGGGGGTGGGTATCAACCTCCCATGGGTGTGGCTAAAATTGTGTACTTCAGAAGAAGAGATCTTGCAAAAGCTTCGTGTTTTTTACTTGTGACTATGCCTTAGTTTCCTTTCTACTGTAAAGTGAGAAAACCAATAATTCAGAGAGTTAAATGAGTTACCACATAGAAAATTGTTATAATATGAACTGGCATGTAATAAGTGTTCATTAAATGTTTAATTTTATCATTATTATTCCACAATAAGTATGCCTTTTAAGGTTATTCACTACTTTTCTTATGCAACATGTGGAAGATATTTCAGTAATTCCACGAAGAGGGGTCCCAGTGGTAACATAATTGTGTTGTTACTGTTACAGCAATGCTTCTACAAGTGAGTTAGACACAGTGGGAGGCGGCATTGGATGCTCTCCATGGTCCTGCCCAGTGCAGCCACTTTGGAGATTTTAAAGATGCTTCAAGTATACTCGCACACACAGAATAATGTAGTATTATATTATCATTTACTCTAAATATAATGAACTATTTTAGCTTTTAGTTCTGAACAGAAAATACAAATGTGAAAGCTGAAGGCAAGAATGTGACTTATTGAGGTACCCAGTTGACACCCATGGAAGCATCTGAGACCCCAGAGAAACCTGGCTTAGTTTCATGGAATGAGCCAGAGATCCTAGTCTATGGCACAGAGTCTGTAGCCAGATTGAGGCAGCACTGTGGGAGTTTGGGAACAATCCCAGGAACTTGGCAGCCTGAACATACTCAATGACCTTCCTGAAACTGACAGTTCACTCGAGCTACTCATCCTCCGTTCAGCCCTGCATCTCTCTTTCACTTGCAAAGCTGAAAAGGACAGCTTGAAAATGTATCGTCTGCATCTAAGACCCTCTGTCTTGCATGCTTATGGTCCTCAACATGAATGGAGAAAATGACACAAATACTACTGTGCGTCAAAAGAAGGTCATTGGAGAAACAGGGGCTGAAAAATTCTTTAGTCATTCATTTTTCCCAAATATTTTCAAAGGAGTCAGGTTTGATAAAACCAGGGATAGCAGTCAGGGGTCAGAGCAGCATTTGTGTTCTCACAGTGTCCCAGGGCTAAAGTATAGTTATCCTGAGTGATTTTGGAATACTTCAGAGCCAGAGCAGGTAGAGAAGCCAAAAGCCATTCAGCAGTGTCAGTGTCCAAAATGCAAGGTCAAGCGTTAGTTAGTGGGTTGCTGTATTCAGCATGAAGTTCAGAGGCAAGGAGATGGAAGTAAGTACGAACAATTGAGAATCATACTAGATTCTAATCTTCTCAAGAGCAAGATATGTATATTGTTTACCATTGCATTCCCTGACTCTCATGTAGTGCCTGGAAAATATCCACACATTTGTATAATGACTGATATAGTGATCAAATAGATTTTGTTGTTGTTGTTTTTGTTTTTGTTTTTTTGAGATAGGGTCTCTGTCACCCTGGCTGGAGTGCAGTGGAGCAATCATGCAGTCATGGCTCACTGCAGCCTCAACCCCCTGAATTCAAGCAATCCTCCCACCTTAGCTTCTCAAGTAGCTGGGACTACAGATGTGCTCCATATACCCAGCTATTTTTTTTCTATTTTTTTTTTTTTTTTTTTTTGTAGACACAAGGCCTCACTATATTGCCCAGGCTGGCCTTGAACTCCTGAGCTCAAGTGATCCTCCTGCCCTGGCTTCCCAAAACACCGGGATTATAGGTGTGGGCAGCTGTGCTTGGCACTCAAATAGTTTTAAAAGGGAAAAGGTTGGAAGTTAAGAGAAACATTATCTATTGTTCATGACTTTTTAAATGTGCTCACTGGGGTTTATTCAGTGGTTGAGTTGACTGTGCTTCAAGTACTCAGAGTGAAGCACAAATGTTCAATTTTTCTTTAATCTCCTACTGATTTCCAGGTACCATGCAAGGCACGAGTGATGCAAAAATAAAAAAGGCAAGGCCTTTTCCCTTGAGAGGGTCAAAACTTCACAAAATAAATGATGTTCTTGTTCTCCATTTAATATGCAGGAGTTTTCCGGGTAAAGAGAAGGAGAAAATATTCCAAGGATATGGACTTTTATGTTCTAGGACCTAGATGCAAATTTTCTAAGATAGTTTCATGTAGTTAAACTATAAAGTGTGTGAGAAGTGGTGGTGATATATTATGTTTGAAGGTACTCAGGCTTGAGCCAATTAGTAAAAGGACCTTATCCTTCATCTTTAAGTCTTACCACATTATATTGGGGTTGATGAATAGCCATGAAATAATTTTAGATGATCTTAGTTTGTGTGTGTGTGTGTGTGTGTGTGTGTGTGTGTTTTCCGGACAAGATCTCACTGTCACTCAGGCTGGAGTACAGTGGCTCGATCTTGGCTCACTGCAACCTCTGCTTCTCAGGCCCAAGAGATTCTCCCACCTCAGCCTCTCAAGTAGCTAGAACCACAGTTATGAGCCACCATGCCCAGCTAATTTTTTTAATATTCTTTGTATAGATGGGGTTTCACCATGTTGCCCAGGCTGGTCTTGAACTCCTGAGCTCAAAGCGATCCTCCCACCTCGGCCTCCCAAAGTGCCCCACTCTATCTTAGGCTTGGTAGCAATCACTCTGGGTACACATATGGAGAATGGAATGAAGAGGTAAGCACTGGGGGAAGAAAGACCAGTTATGGAATCATTCGTTGTCTCTGTAAGAAATGATGAAGTCCAGAACGAATTTCCAGAACTGGCAGTGGGTAGGAAATAAGAAGACACATTTGACAACAATTAGGAGTTGAAATCGAGAATCGGTGAGACATTGAGGATGACTATAAAGTTTGGAAATTAGGTGGTTGGTGATGCTTTCTATTCAAGATCAGAACACAGGAGGTCAGTTATTAAGGTAAGGAATTCATTTTGATATATTGGGCTTGAAGCACCAGTTGACTTCCAAATAGATTTGTCCTGTGCCAGTGGGCAGTGTGAGCCTGGAGCTCAATAGAGAGCAGCAGATGTTGGAGTTCTGCTTTTCCTAAGTGTGCAACTGCATGAAGGAGAAAAGCACTTTTGGGCTCTCTTTAATCAGGTTTCGGGGAAGCTGAAGTTTGCTCCCCTCCATGAGTATCTTAGTTCTCAAAATGTACATCTGCTTTGTCAAATGAGGTCTGACTGCTAGACCCAAAGCCCAAGTGCCCTTTTGTCATTGGCCAAGGACGAGTCAGGGTCTATTGTCTGTTTCATATCCTTCACCAAGGGGCAGTAGCCATTCATTCCCCAAATTTGCTCTCTCTCCTTCCACTCTTCCTCCCTTGCTTTCTCCCCAGCTCCTACACTAAAACCTTCCAAGATCACCAAAGAACCAATTGTTAACTGTAAGGGGAAGATACTGATCCTTTTCTTAGTTGACCTCTCTCCAGCATCTGAGTACTCCATTTCTCACTTCATAACTTTCTTAATTGACATTTTTCTGTTGTTGTTGTTGTTGTTGTTTCTCTCTTAACTCTTGCTGCTTCCTTTTTAGTTCTCTTAGCCAAATCCTTATTCTCTGGAAATTTATTTTTATTGCTTTTAACACAGTGGAATTATTTTTCTGATATTAAAGTTGAAGGATAATTACTAAAAGTTTAAAGCAATGCCCAGAATAGTGCAAAGTGGACTGACAAAAATTATCCTAATATTCAGCTCCTGTAGATAACTAATGCTAACATGTCATTTTTTGAAAAAAAGTTATTTTATTTTATTTTTTAAGTTCCTAGGTACATGTGCAGGATGTGCAGGTTTGTTACATAGGTAAGCATGTGCCATGGTGGTTTGCTGCACCCATCAACCCATCACTTAGGTCTTAAGCCCAGCATGCATTTAGCTCTTTTCCCTAAAGCTCTCCCAGCTCTTGCCCTCCCCTGACAGTCCCCAGTGAGTGTTGTTCCCCTCCCTCTGTTCATGTGTTCTCATTGTTCAGCTCCCACTTATAAGTGAGAATATCTGGTGTGTGGTTTTCTGGTCCTGCATTCATTTGCTGAGGATAATTGGCTTCCAACTCCATCCATGTCCCTGCAAAGGACATGATCTCATTCCTTTTTATGGCTTCATAGTATTCCGTGGTGTACATATACCACATTTTCTTTATCCAGTCTATCACTGATGGACATTTGGGTTGATTCCATGTCTTTGCTATTATAAATAGTGCTGCAGTAAACATACGCATGTATGTTTCTTTATAATAGAATGATTTATATTCCTTTCAGTAGATACCCAGTAATGGAATTCCTGGGTCAAATGGCATTTCTGCTTCTAAATCTTTGGGAAGTCGCCACACTGTCTTCCACAATGATTGAACTAATTTACATTCCCACCAACAATGTAAAAGTGCTGGTGAAGTTGCAGAGAAAAGGTTAACATTTCAGTAGCCATCTTTTCTCCTCCCAGCCTCTCGCTCCAACGTGGACTCAAAACTGTGTCAAAACAATGATTTGTCCTTGATTTTTTTTGGAACTGCTCCCAATTTGGAGGCAACTCTACCAAACATGATTACCAAAGGAACTGTTATTTTGTATACATCTTGAAAGAAGATAACAAAATCCTCCTTCCACGGAACATCTGTTCACAATTAGTGGTCCCAGTAGTGGGCATCCTGTACAGAAATCTTAGCTAGCCTACAGAAGCAAATTAAGATCAAATATGCCTTGCTGAATGGCAGGGAATGAATTCTTTGCTATATTATAAATATAATATATGGATTAAGAAAATGGACTACTTGTACTAGATTGGGGATATTGGGGAAAAGCCTGGAAATATGGGCAGTGTTATTTTACCTTCACAAAACACTTATTACGGTATAATTCATGTTGGATGAAGGATACTGTATAAAGCACATTTGATTGGAATAAAAACTCAAGATGGCGCAATGTCGTAGGAAGATCCTGTCCTGCCGTAATGTTGACAAAGAGTGGCCAGGAACATGAGATAAAACACTGGATGGGTGTTCAAAGGGCATTCCTGATAAACTCTCTGTCATAGGCTATCAGGAAAATAAGTTCTTTATTTTTTGAAGTCGAGTCTCATTCTGTGGCCCAGGCTAGAATACAGTGGTGCCATCTTGGCTCACTGCCACCTCTGCCTCCTGGGCTCAAGCAATTCTCTTTCCTCAGCCTCCAGAGTAGCTGGGACTACAGGCTCACGCCACCACTCCTGGCTAATTTTCATATTTTTAGTAGAGACAGGGTTTCACCATGTTGGCCTGGTTCATCTCGAACTCCTGAATGATCCACCTGCCTCGGCCTCCCAAAGTATTGGGATTACATGAGTGAGCCACCTCTCCCAGCCAGAAAATAAGTTCTTAATAAGGAGACTGATAGATAGCTTATTGATTCTTTTAGGGAGTTGTATATTCAGAGGAATTCCAAGCTTGGAAAGTAATAACCTGGACTTGCTTCTTCTCATGGCAGCTCCCCCTGGTCCCAAATACTTACAATAACAGGGAGTATACTGCTTAGCTGACATAATTTCCCTGATAGGAAAATCATCCCCAATTCCCTCCTCACAGAGGTAGTTCCTAACATAACTGGACAATGGAGAAGTTTTCCTTAGGAAGACTTTAGGGTAGAAACATTTCAGAACAAGACACTTATTTTCCCATTATGAGATCTGCTGCCCCTATCCCTTGATTGTTACAAACCATCCCCCACCGTTCTAACAGACCAATAGACCTGTTCTAATAGACTGTTCTAACAGACCACCTGGTCATGATTTTGACCCCCGGGATATTTGGCAATGTCTGTAGCCATTTTTGATTGTCATAACTGGGGAAAGGTTTTCCTGGTGTCTAGTAGGCAAAGGGTAGATGTAACCAAGCTCCCCACAACAAAGAATCATCTGGCTCAAAATGTCAGTAGTGTCAAGGTTGAGAAACCCTGTAATAGAGTGTGTGCTCAGCGCCAGTGGCCAAGAAATAGTTGGTACATGACTGTCATTTTTAAATGATAGTCTTTATTGCAGTTATGCCATTTCCCTGCATTTTTTTTTTTGTATTCAGTTTTGGATTTTTCACATAATAATGGATAGTATGGATCTGTTAGATGTACTGGAGAAAAAAAGATGCATCACCCAGAGGGCTGGATCTTGACAGCACGTAGGAATTAGCTACTGTTTCCTACTGTGTTTCCTACTGTGTTTCTTGCTTGGGTTTGCAATGTTGTAGTTTTAAAATGTATGGTGCAGTGGCTCATGCCTGTAATCCCAGCACTTTGGGAGGCCGAGGTGGGCGGATCACCTGAGGCTAGGAGTTCAAGACCAGCCTGGCCAACATGGCAAAACCTCATCTCTACTAAAAATACAACAATTAGCTCGGTGTGGTGGTGCATGCCTGTAGTTGCAGCTACTCTAGAGGCTGAGTCAGGAGAATTGCTTAAACCTGGGAAGTGGAGGTTGCAGTGAGCCCAGATTGTGTCACTGCACTCCAGCCTGGGTGACAGAGCGAGACTTAAAAATAAAAATTATGGGAAAAAGTAACTATTTGTGTTTTCTAGGCAGCAAATGGTACAATATACTGAATGCTGGCTGCTTTATTTGACTAGTTCCTCCATCTTGGATTTTCTGGGAATTATCCTCATCTTAGAGAAACAAGTTCCCTCATCCCCCTCTCCCACTTGGTTACCACTTGGAACAATTTTTAGACAGTATGACAGTATTATCCAATTAACAGTAATTAAACCAGGGCTGGATTGGGCCTATCAGAGAGGATTCTTGAGGACTGAGAGTTAAGGCCAAAATACTCTAGTCTAGCCTGGCCGCTTGGTTGAACTAAAGAAATGCAAATTTGGCATATGATGTTAGTGACCAGTTTTCTACCATATGGACTAGAAAACAGAAAAGATTAGGTAGACCGAGACTTAAGAATATCACCTGTATTTGGGGAAGAAGAGCAGAAAGACTGAGAGATTTGACAACATGTGCAGCTGGCTCTGGCTGCAGTTCTATTCTGAGAGGCTGTGAGAATCCCCACTGTCTTCATGGAAAACGCCCCTTTTGGCATAAGATGATGATTTGATCTTAAACATAAAGTTGTACATTTGTGATCAGACAATAAAATACTGTAGCCTTATTTTTTATTAAACAATATAATTTAGCCAACTTTACAGGTCAATACATTTACATCTGCACGGGCTGTATTTCATTTTTAATGAATATACTATAATTTATTTAACAAGTTCTCTTTACCGATGAGCATTAAGAGTTCCAACAAGCATTTCTACAACAAACATCCTTAAACATACTTTTAATATAAAATAGTTTAACAACTGTCTTCTTCCCATAAAGTCCTTAAAGTCAGATTGGTCAGATGGCTGGCTGAAAGGTATTTCTATTAAATATTGTTAAAATGTTGTCATACTTCCCTCCAGAACAATTATATTAGTTTACACTTTCATTAACAGTGATTAGGAGATATTTTGTCTTCAAAATGATTGTCAATATTAGGTTTTGTAAATATTTTCAGTATTTGTAATCTGATGGAAAAGGTTCATGTCACATTTAAAATTTTGAATATATTTAATCATTAGTGAAAATAAATGTCACGTATTTACTGGTGATTAGTATTTTTTATTTTGCAAGTTGCCTTTTTATGTGTTTTGATTTGGGAGTTCATATTTTATCATTGATTTGTAACCAATCTTTACATATTAGGGACATTCACTCTCTATTATCTGTGTTGCAACCTTTATTCCCCACTTGATACTTTGTTTTCCTTCAACTTTTGACCTTGTACACATATACATGGGAAGAATGCAGGCATTTTTAAAACACTCGTGGTCAAATTTCTAAATTTTTATCTTTTTTTTGGTTTCCTATTTATAAAAAGAAAGGCAATAACTTTTACCCTTATTTTATTTTGGGATTTAAATTTTTCATTTTTAGAATATTTGATCCACCATGATTTATTTTGACTTGTGGAGTGTGTTATGATGCAGTTTTTCTCCCTTGATTTCTGACTTTTTGGATTTCCCACCTGCTACCATTTGTTCCTGAAGTTCTTTCAATTCTGTCTCCAGAATATCTTTGGAACGCATTCCCTCATTCCACCTCCAACTTCCCCACCCTGGCCAAGAATTCATTATTTTTGGCCCACATTACTGCAACAGCTTCCTATCTGGTCTCCCTGCTTCCAATCTTAGAACTCTAAAATTCAGTCCCAGATGTTGCCAGAATGATTTTTCAAAAAGGAACCCCTGGGGAACTTCCAGGAAAGATTTTGATTTGAGCACAGTCATTTCATTTTTCTTTCCAAGATTTCCATGGAAAATACTAGCTTAAGTAGTTTGAACTACTCTACGATACTCAGAATGCCACTCTGGCTATATTTTAAACATTTCTCAAAAATTAAATAAAAATTCCACTAAGACTCCATGCTTCAAAAAGACAGGAGATTTGGTAATGACTTGTCTTGGGTCTTCTGACTTAAGACTCAAGGAATTACTGACCTTTTAAATAGCCCTCAAAGCAAGATGCATTTCTGTAAGATTGATAATCTCCCCCCTGACACACCGGAGCCTGTTAGGGGGCTGGGGGGAAGGGGAGGAAGAGCATTAGGACAAATTCCTAATGTATGTGGGGTTTAAAACCTAGATGATGAGTTGATAGGTGCAGCAAACCATCATGGCACATGTACACCTGTGTAGCAAACCTGGACATTCTGCACATGTATCCCAGAACTTAAAGTAAAAGAAAAGAAATAAATAAGATATAAAGATATGGGCTTAGTATTCAAGAACTCCCTCACGTGTCCAAGTCTCTCTGCAGTTAGACATAGGCCACATGACTGGTTTTTGTCAATGGATTGTGAGCAGATGTGCAGTGTGACTTGTCCAAGGAGAAGCTCCAGGAGCCCACATATGGTTACTCCATGTCACTGTCTCCCTCTGCCACAAGCCTCATATGGTCCAGATACAAACACTGTATTTATCCTGCTCCCGTAATGAAGAAGATGTGGGCCAGAGTTGCAGTTAACTCAACTTGAGATAGGAATAAGAAACAAATCATGGAGTTTTGGGGATCATTGCTTCTGCAGCATAACTCAACCAGACCTCCAAGAGTCTAAGGCTGGGCTCTGAACTGGCATGGCTTACTTCTACCATACTCTAGAGATCAAAGAAGTTACAGCCTACCCCGAATTCAAAATAGTAGGAAGGCACAGATGGGGTGAGTGTCAGCAAGCCTGTGGTCATCTTTCATCTGCCACAATATGCCCTCTGGCCACAAATATATTCTTCTCTCTTGAAAAACACATTTGCTATCTTCATCTTCCAAGACTACCAAAGTCTCACATCATCATGGCATTGGCTCAAATTCCAGGATATCATCATTAAAATCAGGTCTTGGCGTGGATGCAGGTCTTTGGATGTGGTTCTTTGAGAATGGTTCCTCTTGATCTGAAGACTTGTGGATTAAAGAGCTAAGCTCTTTATTTCCCAAATACATCCAGCATGTCATACAAAGATGGACAGAATAATCACAATGGAGGAATATGGGGTCCATAGTGATTCTGAAATCCTGTTAAAACATGTTGCTTGTCAAGGAACATGGGCCCCGTTTTACTCCCTGAAAATGATTTTCCATGGCTCTTGGTTCCACGCTCTGAGACCACTATCTTGCATAAGATAGATCAGGTATGCAACTGAATAGCTGTATCTCCCTTTTTCCTTCCCAGAATAAGCTGGAGATCCATAGGCTTCTTTTTTATATGTATATATACTATTTTTCTCCTTTTCTGTATAAGTTGCTGGTACTTCCACCAATTTAATCATCATACAAAAATAAATAAATAAATAGCCAGTTGTGGTGGCTCATGCCTATATTTCCAGCACTTTGGGAGGCCAAGGCAGGAGGATCACTTGAGCCTGGGAGTTCAAGATGAGCCTAGACAGGCCGGGTGCAGTGGCTCACGCCTGTAATCCCAGCACTTTGGGAGGCCGAGGTGGGCAGATCACAAGGTCAGGCGATCGAGACCACGGTGAAACCCCGTCTCTACTAAAAATACAAAAAATTAGCCTGGCGTGGTGGCGGGCGCCTGTAGTCCTAGCTACTCAGGAGGCTGAGGCAGGAGAATGGCGTGAACCCTGGAGGCGGAGCTTGCAGTGAGCCAAGATCGCACCACTGCACTCCAGCCTGGGTGACAGAGCGAGACTCCGTCTCAAAAAAAAAAAAAAAAAAAAAAAAAAAAAAAAAAAAAAAAAAAGATGAGCCTAGGCAACTTAGCAAGACCCCATCCCTACAAAAAATAAAATTAGCCAGGCATAGTGGTGCATGCCTGTAGTCCCAGTTACTTGGGAGGCTGAGGCAGGAGGATTGCTTGAGCCTAGGAGATAGAGACTGAAGTGAGTTTTGGCACACTACTGTAACTCTAGCCTGGGAAACAGACAAGATTCTGTCTCAAAAAAAATTTTTATTGCCGGGTGGCTCGACTCGTGCCTGTAATCCCAGCACTTTGGAAGGCAAAGGTGGGCAAATCGCTTGAGCTCAGGAGTTCAAGAACAGCCTGGGCAACGTTGTAAAACCCTGTCTCTACAGAAAACACAAAAATTAGCTGGACGTGGTGGCATGTGCCTGTAGTCCCAGCTACGTGGGAGGCTGAGGTGGAAGGATCACTTGAGCCCAGAGGGTCAGGGCTGCAGTGGGCCAAGATCATGCCCCTGCACTCCAACCTAGGTTACAGAGAGAGACTCTGTCTCAAAAAAAAAAAAAAAAAAAAAAATTATCATAAACACTATGTGAGTTTTCTGCAAATCTTATTGGGTTTCACCCCATTAGACAAAAACAACACTCACAAATCTTTTTATGACAGTCCCCTCTCCAACTTCATTTTAGAGTCAGAATATTGTGAGACAACACCCTTAAGATGCTCAGAAACGTTTTTGTCTCTTTGAGAGGGTCCATGAGGCATGCCCATAAATCTTTCTGAGCTATTAACAAAGGGTCTCAGTATTATCCTTGAGACGATCTGTACCCTGAGACCATTGCTTGTGTTGAGATCATTTTGCTGTCTTGAAAGTCTGGGAATGAGGAATGATTTTATTTTTAAACATATAAGTCTTTGTTCCTTTATATTTCCTCTAAATTCTTACTGAAAGCTAAAGAATTCCTTCTTCTTCTTCTTCTTCTTCTTTTTTTTTTTTTTTTTTTAGCTCACTGTCTCTATTTGTACTTTTCTTACATGTAGCTAAATATAACTAACTGGCACTTTCCACATTCTTCCTGGGAATCTCCTTAGCCAAATCTGTAAGTTCATCATGTATATTTTCTGCTTTCCACATTACCTCAGGCAAAAATGTTGCCAAACATTTTACCATTAAGGACACATATCCCTTTTTCTCCAGTCTTTAATAATAAATTCCTCACTGAACTTCAAGCCTTCACTAAAACTTCTTCAGGCTCCTGAATCTCTGGGCCTCAACTCAGTCCTAAAGACAATGTGACATGTCTTAGTTTATTTTTATTTCTCCTTCTAATGGCAATACCCCACTCCAAGTACCAAATTGTTTTCTGGTCTATTATTGATGTATTCAACATCCCTCCAAATCTTAGAGGCTGAAAACAACAACCATTTTATTATGGTCATAGTTAGTTGAGTTAGCACATAACTCAATCTGCAGCAATCACAGAGGCCAACTAGATCTCTTTTTGACTGTGGGAAGAAGAGTTCGTGAAGACCATTGTTGGATTTGTAGCAAGAACAGTAAATGAATGGTCACTTTGTTCAGCCTCTGAGATATGAGAATGATGCTTAAAACACACACACACACACACACACACACACCCCTACAACATAAGCCTATTTAGATAAAAACACACCTCTTCTAAGTATCAATCCTATCTTTATTTAAAATTTTGGCATTTGTTCATTGTAGATTTCTCCATTAATTATGATTTTTTAAAATATTGCATCAAAGGCCAGGCATGGTGGCTCACACCTCTAATCCCAGCACTGTGGGAGACTAAGTGGGAGGATTGCTTGTATCCAGGAGCTCCAGACCAGCCTGAGCAACATGGCGTTTTTAAGTGTTCAGCAGAGTATCTGAAACAAAGAAGACTATCAATTAGTCTGTAAGTTTCATGAATAAGTCACGAGTGAATATAGGTAAGAAAGCTGAGACACAGAGAGGTTAAGCAACTTGCTCAGAATCACAGAGAGTTTTCTGTGGTGCTGGGACTGGAATCAGGACTGCCTGATTTAAGCAAAGCTGTTGATCAGGCAGAAATTGCCCATTCATTCTCCTGAACTAAACTCACAGAAAGCTGACCTTTTATTCCACTTTAGCAATGACTGGTCGTATGAGAGCCGCCTGCAAAAAAATAAAAAATTAGCCTGGCGTGGTGGTGTGCTCCTGTAGTCCCAGCTACTCAGGAGGCTGAAGTGGGAGGATGGCTTGAACCAGGGAGGTCAAGGCTGCAGTGAACCATGATCGCATCATTGCACTCACCCTGGGAGACAGAGTCAGACTGTGTCTCAAAAAAAAAGTGTATCAAAAGATGATTTATCTTGATTACTGAGTTTTTTTGAGGGTGGCCTTAACATTTTGCATGGATGTTGAGTGTTTTACTTGCTCCACCTTAATCTTGTCCGTGCCCTAAGGTGATGCAGATGAATACAATTTTGTTCTTGAAAGCCACATGATTACTGTATTATCTATTATAACCATAAGGCTTTGAATCCTGGGATGTCCTGGCAAGAATATGATGGTACCATCAGAAGCATAAGGTGATAGAATTTTACAGATAAAAAGGATTTTTGAGATAAAATATCCCAACCCTTTCTGTTGGAGACAAGGAGACAGAAGCACAAAGGGATAAAATAATTTGGCCAAAGTCATACAGCTGATAAGTTATAGATCTTGTATCCAAACTCATTATATTTTGCTGGGAGTTTAGCATTCATTTCACCGCAATAAAAAAGCCAAATCTAGAATCCTTTTCCTCACAAAAAGAAATCATCTCCTTGTTAAATTTCATTTGGGTATTCTGGGGAAAATGTTGAGAAATAATAAAAATCTGGATTTCTCTTTCTTATAACTCCAGAGCACGATTTTACTTCCGTTTAGTCTATAAATTGGCATGGATTATGAGGTTGTGTGGTATTTAGCTTTATGATAATTACCTATTTGAATAGCTGATAAGAGTTAATTTATCCCGAAGACAACTAGAAATAAAAGAATAATTGGGTTATAAAATTAAAGCAATAACATCTGTAGTTTCTACTACATTGAACATATTTGATGTAGAGAATATTTCAATTAGGCTGAAAAACCTGTGGATGCTTTTTCTTCCTTATATTCTCCCTCAAAAGGAAAAAAAGGCCTACTACCCTAAAAATAAATAAAACTAGGAAGGTTTTTCAGCTTTTGATATTTCACATTGAACTCAAGAGGTTGAGAAAATTATGCAACCTTGACCTCGGCTGCTCTCATATGACCAGCCATTGCTAAAGTGGAATAAATGGTCAGCTTTCTGTGAGTTTAGTTCAGGAGAACGAATGGGCAATTTCTGCCTGATTAACAGCTTTACTTAAATCAGGCAGTCCTGATTCCAATCCCAGCGCCACAGATAACTCTCTGTGACTCTGAGTAAGCTGCTTAACCTCTCTGTGTCTCAGCTTTCTTACCTATATTCACTTGTGACTTATTCAGGACACTTACAGGTTAATTGATGGTCTTCTTTGTTTCAGATACTCTGCTGAACTCTTAGGAAAGTGGAAAAGATTTAGTACCTGATCTTAAATAGCTCATGATGAAATATGGACACAAATATCCTCCTCACAATATAAAATGTGATAAGTCACATCTAAATGGCATAAAAGGGATCATAGATAAAAAGCCACAGAGTTGGCATCTCCACCTAGACTCAGTGGCACACCAATGTGAGATTGTAGGGGGGTGCGATGGGGACTGAGAAGTCAGCTCTGGAAGCAGGTAATTGGAGATAACTCAAAAACAATAATAAAACCAACTCAAAACCAGCTTGCCCTCTCATCTCACTGTATGCTGGCATTTCTCAAAGAACTGAAACTAGAACCATCATTTGATCTAGCAATCCCACTACTGGGTATGTACCCAAAGGAAAAGAAATTATTATATCAAAAAGATACCTGCATTCATGTGTTTATCCCTGCACTGTTCACATTGGCAGAGAGATGGACTCTATCTAAGTGTCCATAAGTGGATAACTGGACAAAGAAAATGTGGTATACATACACAATGAAATGGTATTCATCCATAAAAATGAGTAAAATAATGGATGGAACCGGTGGCCATTATCTTAAGTGAAACAACTCAGAATCAGTCAAATACTTCCTCTTCCTACTTATAAGTGGGAGGGAAACAATGTGTACTCATGGATATGGACTGTGGAATAATAGACACCGGAAACTCAGATGCTGGGAGAGTGGGAGGAGTGAGAAATGAGAAATTACTTAATGGGTACAATGTACACTATTTTGTTTCTTTTTTGAGATGGAATCTTGCTCTGTTGTCCAGGCTGGAGTGCAGTGGCACTATCTCTGCTCACTGCAACCTCTGCCTCCCGGGTTCAAGTGATTCTCCTGCCTCAGCCTCCCGAGTAGCTGAGATTACAGATGCATGCCACCACTCCTGCCTAATTTTTTTGTACTTTTAGTAGAGACAGAGTTTTACCATGTTGGCCAGGCTGGTTTCGAACTCCTGACCTCAAATGTTCTACCCGCCTTGGCCTCCCAAAGTGCTAGGATTACAGGCGTGAACTCCCACACCCGGCCACAATGTATACTATTTGGGTAATGGCAACACTACTGAAATAGTGTACAATAGTCTACAAGCCCAGATCTCACCGGTACGCAATATGTCCATGTAACAAAACTGCACTTGTACCCCTTCAATTGATCCAAATAAATTCTTGAAAAGGGATTCTAAATAACATTAATGATAAAATATTTCTCTTCACTGGGACTGACCATCCCTACCCTTCTGTTAGGGCACCATCTGGAGGGTTGAGAGAAACATTCACGAAAGAGGCAGAAGACAAGCCTGACTTTGAAGCATTGTGAAGATTTACGGAAGAAATGTTGGAGAACTTTCAAGGCAAATAAAGCTATGGTTTAAAGTTGAATGCAGCCCAAATTGTAGAAAAACATATATTCTGCCTCACTGTTTTATTTATTTAAGTCTTGCTCTGTAAGAAATAGAATATTTATAAAACAAATAGTTAATATTTAGGAATTTATTGTTAGCTTTTAAACATATGCAAATTTATCTTTCTGGGTAATTACCTGGCTAGAGAAGAAATATGTGCAAGGTATGATGCCAATATAGTGAAATGTCTTCAAGAATTGCTATGATTACTTTGTCTTGGGAGAAAAACTAAAAATTGTAAGAAAGAAGAAAACTTTTAGGTTTGAAAGTGTCCTTTTGAGTGAAGGGGCAAGTCTAAAGCTTGTATTTAAGACATAGGTTTCTTTTGTTTTCTTTAAAAAGATGTTTAATTTTTAACTATTATGGGTATGTGATAGATGTATGTATTTATGGGGTGCATGTGATATTTTGAGACAGGTACACAATGTGTAATAATCATATTAGAGTAATTGGGGTATCCATCACCTCAAGCATTTATCATTTTTTAATGTTAGGAACATTCCAATTCCACTCTTTTAGTTATTTTAAAAGATACAATAAATTATTAACTATAGTCACCCTGTTGTGCTGTCAAATACCAGATCTTATTCATTCTACCTAACTTTATTTTAACATTCATTAACCATCCCCACTTTACCCTCCCCTCCTAACTACCCCTCCTAGCTTCTGGTCACCATCATTCTCTCTATCTCTATAGTTTCAATTGTTTTCATTTTTAGGAATGATAACATGTGAAATTTGTCTTTCTGTACCTGGCTTTTTTCACTTAACATAATGTCCTCCAGTTCCAGGCATGTTTTTGCAAATGACAGGCTCTCATTCTTTTTAATGGCTGAATAATATTTCATTTGGGGTATGTTTTGTTTTCTTGTCACTACGATTTCCTTCATTAATCAAGATAAAAGTGTAGAGCCAATGAGAAATGGAATCCTACCCATGGAGTCTATTTCTTATTTAACATGTTTAACTCAAGAGTTAGCAAGACTGTTAGAAAGTTAGGAAGTAACTTGCGATTCTGATATATTGATTTGGGGCAGTTGGACCGAGGATGGATAACTAAATGGAGAATCAAGAGACGGTAGAAGGTAGAGCTGTGATCTCAGGGATTTTTTTGTTAGGGGTGCACATTAAGCTTGTTTAGCTATTACTTCTATTACTTCAGTTCTAACCCTGATTTTTTGGTTTTCCTCTTGAAAAGCTGCTGGAGTCAGTAACCCAGCCATGGCATAGCTGTGCCCCAAGAGGAATCAGTAGCTAACATCTTTTTTTTTCTCTGTCACCAGGCTGGAGTGCAGTGGCATGATCTTGGCTCACTGCAATCTCTGCCTCCCAGGTTCAAACGATTCTCCTGCCTCAGCCTCCTGAGTAGCTGGGAGTACAGGCATGCGCTACCACGCCCAGCTAATGCTTTTTTGCATTTTTAGTAGAGACGGGATTTCACCATGTTGGCCAGGATGGTCTCAATCTCTTGACCTCATGATCTGCCTGCCTCGGCCTCCCAAAGTGCTGGGATTACAGGCATGAGCCACTGCGCCCAGCCGCTAACATCTGTCTAATGTCAGCTACCACCACTTCAATGGGGCACACCTTTGGCATTTAGACAAGAGTTGGGTGGAACTACAACTTTTTTCTTTAGTCACCACCACCTTCCATCACCATTTCAAGAGCCTCAAAGTAATGAGCGCTTAATTCATCTGTCTGTGGAAGTGGGTTAGGAAGGATTGGGTAAGTCTCTTCGTACTCCCTTATTCCTTAAGCTAATTTAGGGACCAATCCAGAATGGAGGTCAAGGAAGAATGGAATATCCTTAAAAGTGGCTCGGTGAGGCTGAAACATAGAATGAATATTCCTAGTGCAGTGGAGAACCAGGGTCCAGTGAGTAAGGAGGGAAGGATGTATGATGTAGGAGAAAGACAAGAGGAGCTCTATTTGTTACTCCAAGGGGTTTTGGAATCTGAAGATACTAGCAGTCTTTGGAAAATATACTCCAGGTGACGGTGGAGAATCTTAGGAATGTAAACATGTTGAAGACTTTCCCAACAGTGAGCTAGATTCAAAAAACAGTAGGCAGAGTTGACATTTTTGAAAAGTACAGTCATTCCTCTGATAAGGTTTCATTGTGTGGTACTCCCTAAGCCAAGGTGGAGGGTTGGGTAACTTCTTCATGTCCCTCAGGAGTCTAAGGAAAGACATCCTGTTGACAAAGATCATGGCATCTTGGGAAAGACCATCACCATGATTGGCATATCTGTCCCCATGTTTGTAGATATAATTAGGATGTGCTTAGATTTCAAGGATTGGATTGGATTACCTGTCAAGTAATCAAATGGTTTTACTTCATAAAAAATATGCTACCATTGGCCAGACACAGTGGCTCACACCTGTAATCCCAACACTTTGGGAGGCCAAGGCTGGAGGATAGCTTGAGGCCAGGAGTTTGAAACCAGCCTGGGTAACATAGCAAGACCTCACCTCTACAAAAAACAAAAAAATTAGCTGGGTGTGGCAGCACGTGCCTGAGGTCCCAGCTACTCAGGAAGCTGAGGCAGGAGGGTCACTTGAGCCTGGGAGGTAGAGGTTGAGGCTGCAGTGATCCCTGATCATGCCACTGCACTCCAGCCTGGGCAACAGAGAAAGATCTTGTCTCAAAAAAACCCTTATCATTAAATTTCTTGCCATTCAACTCTAAAGACTGAATTTATAATTTTCAAAGATATAGAATCCAATGGTTTTGCTGGACAAAAATGAAGCACTTCAATTTTCCAACCATTTCCAATATCAAAACTCCTCTGGCCTTCATGTCCTCCTTCAGAAACCCCTGTGTATCCCTGCAAAGCTGCACCTATGGTTGTACTGGTGTGTTTGCTACATCGTGTGCCTTGCCATGTATTTTTTCTCCAGCACGAAATCAAACTGGCAAGACAGCTTTATGTGTTTTGTGATGAAGGATCTCCAGTGTGAGATTCATAACATTGTATTTATCTTCAGAGGAGCTATGTGTGGGCTAACTCCTGAGAGCATGGTACAGCCACCTCTAGCATCTTGCCTTCTATGTATACAAAACTTTTGTAAAAGGATCCATAAACACACAAACTATCTCTGTACACAATGCTATCTCCCCCAGCTTTTCCTGCTCCCCAGAGTCTGTGCATGAAGGAGAATACTGCTTTAAAATGCAATAACTTTCTGTGACACTTTATCATTCTAATAGCCATAAAATTACCAAAATATTACATCTTCTATTGTTCTACATGGTAGCTCGGGAAACAGATTCATATGCACGTCCTTTTTCAGAAAGCAAAACGGACTAAAGGGCAGGGGTTTTCTTTTTTATTTCAGTGTGTTGTATTTTTATTTGCAACTTATCCTGTTTTCACTCTCTCCTTTTCTATCCCATATTGTCAAAATATAAGATGGTCAGTAGCTAGGACTGGAAAAAATTCAGATGAATTTCTAGTGTGCAGAAAAGGGTTGACATCTTTTTTTTTTAAATTTATTTAATTTATTTTATTTATTTATTATTATTATTATACTTTAAGTTCTAGGGTACATGTGCATAATGTGCAGATTTGTTACATATGTATACTTGTGCCATGTTGCTGTGCTGCACCCATCAACTCGTCAGCACCCATCAACTCATCATTTACATCTTTTAAACACCTCCACAGAGAGTTAAAAGTCTCTTGCTATTTTCCCTGTAAGGAGGTATTGAGGGTTCACACAGTCTACATCTTCATTTTTTTCAGAGACAGGATCTGACTCTGTCGCCCAGGCTAGAGTGTGGTGGTGCCCATGCTGGAGTGCAGTGGTGTGATTACGGCTCCCTGTAGCCTCAAATTCCAGGGCTCAAGGGATCCTCCTACCTCAGCCTCCCGAGTAGCTGGGACTACATGTGCATGCCACCATGTCCAACTAATTTTTAAATTATAAAAAAATAAACATCATTTTAGAGATAGGGTCTCACTATGTTGCCCAGGCTGGTCTGTATCTCCTGGCCTCAAGCAAGCCTTTGCCTTGGCCTCTCAAAGTGCTGAGATTATAGGCATGAGCCACGGTGCTGAGGTGCTGGACCTACATTCTTGTGGTTTTTTTTTGTTGTTTTTGAGGCAGGGTCTTGCTTTGTCGCTCAGCCTGCCGTGTTGTGATCATAGCTCACTACAGCCTAGACCTCCCAGGCTGAAACAATCCTCCCCTTTCAGCCTCCCTAGTAGCTAGGACTACAAGTGTATGCCAATAAGCCCTGTTAGTTCATTTTTTTTTTTTTTTTTTTTTTTTTTTTGTATAGATGGGGTCTCACTATGTAGCCAAAGCTGGTCTTGATCTCCTGGCCTCAGGGAGTCCTACCTCAGCCTCCCAAAGCACTGGGATTACAGATGTGAGCCATCATGCCTTGCCTACATTCTCATTTTTAACAAATCATATTACTATCAAACTGAAATTACCAAGATTCAACTCTGGCTTATCACTCCTAAAAGCCCTTAACGGCATCCCCATTGCCTGGGAAGCACGTCTTGGGCTCATTCTTTTCAGTTTCAGCTCCCTTAACCACAAGAAGCTATTTGGCCTAATTACTCACGACTTATTCTTGTAACACCCCACGCGCTCACCTGCCCATATATCTTTGTACCCTCAGTTATTTCTGCATGGGGTACTCTTCAATCTAGTTCTTCAGAGCCAGACTATAAACTCCATAGGGGCAAGGATCATGGATCTCCAGTGTCTAGCCCAGTGTCTGATGTACAGTAACCATTCAATAAACGTTTGTTTACTGACTGCCTCAGCCAGCTCAGAAGTTGTCTCTTTCAGGCCGTGTGCAGTGGCTTAAGTTTATAATACCAGCACTGTGGGAGGCTGAGGCAGGCAGATCACTGAGGCAAGGAGTTCAAGACCAGCCTGGCCAACGTGGTGAAACCCCATCTCTACTAAAAATACAAAAATTAGCGGGGCATAGTGGTGTGTACCTGTAGTCCCAGCTACTCGAGAGGCTGAAGCAAGAGAATCACTTGAACCCGGGAGGCAGAGGTTGCAGTGAGCCAAGATCACGGCGCCTCTGCACTCCACCCTGGTGACAGGGCGAGACTCTGTCTCTCATATATACACACAAAAATTATCTCTTTCTGAATTACGTCTTTGCATGGTGCTTTCGGTGAGTGTCCAGGAGGGGCTGGAGGCAGTATATTCTTTTAATCTTTCTGTATTTGAAAATGCCTTTATTTTACCTTCACATGCAAGGACAATCTAGTCAGGTATGAAATTTTAGGTTGTTCTTATTTTCTCTCTGCACTATGACAATATGATGTTACTCCATTGCCTTCTGGCATCGATTATTGTTGATGAGAAGTTTGCTGACAGTGTAATTGCCATTCCTTTGTGGATAATCTGCATTCTCTTTGTTAGCTTTTAATATTATCTATTTTTTCTTGATATACTAAAATTTCCATAGGATGTGTATGGATGTGCATTTGTTTTCCTTTATACACCTGTATTTGGTACATCTTTAAAAAATCTGGAACATTCTCTACCATTATCGTTTTAAATATTATTATTCTACCACTTGTGATATTCTCTTTTACATCTCCTATTGGACATATTTTGCAGTCTATCAGTTTATTTTCCATGTCTCTTAATTGTTTAATGAAAAGTAATTTTTCTCTCTTTATGCAGCATTATGGTTGAATTCTCAGTATTATCTTCCAATTGACCAATTATTGCTAACATTATCCAGTTTAGTGTTGATATCATCTATTGATTTAAACACTTTTAATGACCATAGTTTTCGTTTCCAATATTTCTAAGTGACACTTTAAAATAGGCATTTTGTCTGGGTGCAGTAGCTCATGCCTGTAATCCCAGCACTTTGGGAGGCCAAGTAGGGAAGCTCATTTGAAGCCATGGGTTGGAGACCATCTTGGTCAACATAGTGAGACCTCATCTCTACAAAAAATAAAAAAAAAAAAAGTAGCCAGGCATACTGATGCACTATGACTGAATCCCAACTACTCAGGAGGCTGAGGTGGGAGGACTGCTTAAGCCCAGGAGTTTGAGGCTGCAGTGAGCTATGATCATGTCACTGCACTGCAGCCTGGGTGACAGCCTGTCTCCAAAAAAACAAAACAAAACAAAACAAAAACTCAAAAAACAACAACCAAAAACCCCCCCACACATACACATACACATACACATATACATACACATATACATACATATACACATATGTTTTATTATTATTAGTGACTGGGCACAGTGGCTCACGCCTTCAATCCCAGCACTTTGGGAGCTCAAAGTGGGCACATCATTTGAGGCCAGGAGTTTGAGACTAGCCTGGCCAACATGGAGGAAACCCATCTCTGTTAAAAACACAAAAATTAAAGAGGTGTGGTGGTGAGGACCTGTAATCCCAGCTAGCCAGGAGGCTGAGGTGGGAACATCGATTGAACCTGAGAGGCAGAGGTTGCAGTGAGCCAAGATGACACCACTGCACTCCAGCCTGGGTGACAGAGCGAGACTCCATCTAAAACAATCAAACAAACAAACAAAATAAGGAATATTATCCCTTTATTTCTTTCGAGGATATAAAACATAAATTCTTTAATGTTAACTTCAGATTATTATTTTTATTGTTGTTATTTTCATTTATAATCACCTAATTGTTGATGATACATAATTCCTTACTTAACATTAGATCTTGTGTATCTTATTATTTTGTACTCCAGGTTCATCTTCGGTGAAAACATTTTTTTCTCTCCTTTATCCTCTGTGCTCATTCCTCCCTATTGACAATTGTGCAGCTGGCCCTCCAGGGGCCCCCAGTCCAGAGCTCCATTTTCTCTTATTGGGTGAAGGCTGCTGTTGGTGATGTTCAGTGAACACAGATGCAGCTACTGAGTCATATGTATTGGCTGCTTGGCTGTGTTTAGTGGGGCTCTGTGTCTGATCCCTCTTGCCTGTCTCTACCCCTTTGATTAACTCTTAGCTTTTCCAGCTTTCTTTCAGAGGTGGGAAAAGCCAGTCTAATTCCTGGGCTCAAGCAGTAATTGAGGCTCTTGGCCCCTTCCCATTGTGGGGAATGTTTGATTTTTATTGTATTGTAGAAGCCAAACTCCTGGCTTCCTTTTGCCCAGTCCAGGAGCCCCATGGCCACCTTGGGTTACTGATGCACAGACCTGTTATCTGTGAATGTTTTGTGGCTGGCGTGACGCAAGACTGGAGGGAGGGACTTCGTGGTTAAAGGGGATGTTAATTTTCCCACTCACTCTCATAGCATGTGAATAAGGAAACCTGTTGCTCTAATTGCCACAGGAAGTTCTCTTTTATCACTATAAGAAAGTTACTATTGGCTGGGCGTGGTGGCTCACGCTTGTAATCCCAACACTTTGGGAGGCTGAGGCGGGTAGATCACGAGGCCAGGAGATCGAGACCATCCTGGATAACATGGTGAAACCCCGTCTCTACTAAAAGTACAAAATATTAGCCAGGCGTAGTGGCAGGCGACTGTAGTCCCAGCTACATGGGAGACTGAGGCAGGAGAATCGCTTGAACCCAAGAGGTGGAGGTTGCAGTGAGCCAAGATCTCGCCACTGCACTCCAGCCTGAGTGACACAGCGAGACGCTGTTTCAAAAAAAAAAAAAAAGATAGTTGCTATTAGGGCAATGTGTCAAGTACATGAACACACCTTCCTAATTTTAATTTTTTATATTTTATATGAATGTACATTTTTGCTTATGACTTTTTATCGTTTGTCTTTTATTGCCATGTGTTCGGAGTAGCAGTAGGGATTTCAAAACGTGTACATCATAATACTCCCCTCTTTGAGCAGAAGTCAATCTGATACTTTTTTTTCCCGTTTCTTTTTGTACTTTTATTGATATATCATAGTTATACATATTTTCATGGTACATGTGATATTTTGATACATGTGTATAATGTGTAATGATCCAATCACGGTTTTGGGATTTCCATCAACTCAAACATTTATCTTTTCCTCTTGTTGGGAGCATTACAAATCTTCTTTTCTAGCTTTTTTGAAATGTACAATAAATTATTGTTAACTATAATTTCCCTGGTGTACCATCAAATACTAGAACACATTCCTTTTATCTAATTTTGTTTTTGTTTTTGTTTTTGTTTTTGTTTTTTTAGATGGAGTTTCACTCTTGTTGCCCAGGCTGGAGTGCAATGGTGTAATCTTGGCTTACTGCAACCCCCACCTCCCGGGTTCAAGCGATTCTCCTGCCTCAGCTTCCCAAGTAACTGAGATTACAGGCATGCATCACCTTGCCCAGTTAACTTTGTATTTTTAGGAGAGTAGGGGTTTCAGTATGTTGGTCTGGCTGGTCTTGAACTCGTGACCTCAGGTGATCCACCAGCCTCGGCCTCCCGAAGTGCTGGGATTACAGGTGTAAGCCACTGCACTGGACCTATCTAATTGTATTTTGTACCCATTAACTAGTTTCTCTTCATTTCTCCCCTTCCCTTCCCAGTCTCTGGTAACCATTCTACTCTCTACCTCCATAAAATCCACTTTTTTTGATCCCACATATGAGTAAGAACATGTGATATTCGTCTTTCTGTGCCTGGCTTATTTCACTTAACATAATGACCTCCAGTTCTGTCCATGTTGCTGCAAATGACAGGATTTCATTCGTTTTTATGGCTGAGTAATATTCTATTGCGCATATATACCATATTTTCTTTATCCATTCATCCATTGATGGACATTTAGGTCGATTCCATATCTTGGCTCTTGTGAATAGTGTTGCAATAAACAGGGGAGTACAGATATCTCTTTGAAATACTGATTTCTTTCCTTTGGATATATACCCAGCAGTGGGATTGCTGGATCATATGCTAGTCCTATTTTTAGTTTTTTCAAGGAATCTCCATCTCCACACTGTTTTTCATAGTGGCTATACTAATTTACATTTCCACTAACAGTGTTTTCTCTGCAGCCTCACCAGCATTTGTTATTTTTTGTTCTGATACGTTTTTAAGTCTGCTACTTCTAGTTGATGCTCTGGTGAACTGCCTGGAATCTCTCCAGGACAAAGCACCCATTGTCAGCTGTCACTGCACTGAGAAGGCATTGCTCGCAGCTGAGCTTCCATCCAGGAATTTTCTTCAGCTGAAGGGAGCTGCCACACTTAAGATCATGACCCTTCTTCAGAAGCTGCTGCATTCTAGTGACTGGTCAAGCGGGGGGTACAAAGGGCTGACCTCTTTGTGTCAATTCAGGACAGTGATAAATGGCCAGCCTGCATCTAGCGCTCTCCATGGAGGGGCCTCAGGCCTCTGTTTCAACTGCATTGCAGTTCAACCTCTTACTGTTATGAATCTTGCTTCACTTACTACCTCATAGGCATTAACTCCAAAAGCGCCTCCCATAAGCCTCCTGCTCACAAATTTCCATCTTAGCATCTGCATCCCGAGGAGACGAATTTAAGATACCACCCTATAGGTGGAGAACATCTAGGTTTCCCTCAGGGCTTCCTCCAGCTGTTTCCCCATAGTAGATACTCAGAAACATCTGTGGGGCCGGGCACGGTGGCTCACGCTTGTAATTCCAGCACTTTGGGAGGCCAAGACAGGTAGATCGCTTGAGGTCAGGAGTTTGAGATCAGCCTGGCCAACATGGCGAAACCCCGTCTCTACTAAAAACACAAAAATTAGCCGGGTGTAGTGGTGCGTGCTTGTAGTCCCAGCTACTCAGGAGGCTGAGGCAGGAGAATCACTTGAACCTGGGAGGCAGAGGTTGCAGTGAGCCGAGATTACACCACTGCACTCTAGCCTGGGTGACAGACCCAGACTCCTTCTCAAAAAAAAAAAAAAAAAAAAAGAGGAAGAAAGAAACATCTGTGGAATGAATACATGAATGAAAACAAAGCTGCCTGAATTTCACCTGCTCAGATTTCCCAAGCAACATCATTTTTTTATTTTATTCTTTTTTACGAACAAAACTCGGACTTTCAAAGTCTGAGAAATTAATCTTGGGTCTAGGTAAGATAACACTCCCTCACTTTGCGAGTTTCTATTTTAATTGAACTTTAATGCTGCTTGGATGAACTTAGCATAGTTGTCGCTTCTGTGATGCATCTGAAGATGAATTACTTGAGCACACAGTATTAATGTGGAAGGTGGAGGCAGATAGCAGCATGATCAAGAAGAGAGCTTGGGCTGTAAATTGAAGTTTGGCATCAGACAGGAAAGGCAGTGTTGGAGAATGACAATAAAAGTAATTCCTTTCCAAACATCACTGATGGTGAGACAGCATGGTAGCTTTCCCTCCCACAAAGCTGTCTTGAAACCTTTGCCGGGCACTCCTTTCTCAGGATTGACAATTAAGATCTCCCAGACAACTTTCATCTCAGAGGGCACAGTAAACTGAGCCTCCTCTCTGTAGGGAGGGCAGTGAGGTAGGTTGACGGGGAAGCTCACATTTGGAGAAACAGTATAATATGGTCAGGTGCAGTGTTTCATCAATGTGTGGTCAGGTTCTGGACAGTTCTGTATGAGAATATTTAAATGATACATTGCCATGTTTGCATTAATAATAATTAAAACATTAGCATATTCTGTGTCATTGAGATGACCACTATTGGTGCACACTGTGATTTACCTGCCCTGCATCGTGTTTCACATTCATCTTTTTTCAAAGCTCCATATTTTCAGGTATTCCCATCTCTTACATAGCCCATGTGCTGAGGGCAGATTCTGGTTTCTTAATGCAAATCATGACAATCTTTGTTCCTTTGTGTCTTCATCCATTTAGTGTTGCAACAGATTCCCTGAGACCCAGTAATTTATAAAGAAAAGAGGTTTATTTAGCTTATGGGTCTGCAGGCTGGGAAGTGCAAGAAGCATGGCATCAGCATCTGCTGGGTTCCTGGGGAGAGATCCAAAACACAGTGGCGAAGGGAAAGGGATGTGTGCAAAGAGGGGAAAACCTGAGGGGCACCCTGACTTTATAACAACCCAGGCTCGAGGGAACTAATCCATTCCCTTGAGAAATAATCCAGTCTTGAAAGAGCAAGAACTTATTACTTCAAAATGGCACCAAGCTATTTACAAGGGATCCACCCCCATAACCCAACCACCTCCCACTAGACCCACCTCCCAATCCTGCCACAATGGGGATCAAATTTGCACATGAGTTTTGGTGGGACAAACAAACTGTAGCACCTCACAAGTAACTGCTGCAGAAACCTAGAACCTAGGCTTAAATAAATGAGACTTCTCTAGTGACTGTTAAAGGTGTGGGGCAGACACAGGCTTGCTAGGATGACCTTTAGTTTTGTGGCTGAGAATTTTTTTTCTTTCTTACAGGACATAAAAATGAAAAACCAGTTGCCCTAGTTGCCTCTAGTGATGACGCAGGAAATTGTCTTGTTACCACAACGGAAGCTAAGGTGAGTCTGCATGCAGAGAAAAGCAGAGTGAACAGAACCTCAGAGAACTTGAGACAGAGCCCTGATTTTACTTACCCTGGATCCTACCTACCTCTGACCTAATGATTTATGAAATAATAAACATTCGTATTGTTTAAACATATTGTGTCAAGATTTCCTCTTACTTACAGGTGAAAACATCTTATCTGGCAAATATCCCTATGCTCAAGTACTGTCTATGCAAGTGGTTTATCATTATATTGGCACCAGGTAATTATTGGCACCAATTAAAGGCAGAATTTACCTTTAAAGATGTAGGTAAGCAGATCGGCCTGCCAGCAGATTGGCATTTTCAGTGCTAGATTGATAATAATGACTTCAGGTTAGAGTTGACTGGTTGACCACATAAGTTCATTTCCTTTCTGTACCAACACTCTCCATAAAATGATAATAAACGGAAAAGAAGTCTAAATATTCAATGACAGGAAAATGGGAAGACAGTCTTCAGAAAAGATTTCATCACATTTCTGGAAGATGGATAAAATAGGGGTGATTGAAAACTGGCAAAGCAGAATCAAGGAAGTCACTGTGCAGAGTGTGTGCAGAAGGAGGTTCAGGTGAAAGGCAGCCAGTATACCCTTCGGGCCTCAGCAACTTGAAGTAGCAGCTCCAAGAGAGGGTAAGATTCTGAGATGGAGCAGAAAACCTGGTGATATGGTTTGGCTGTGTCCCCATCCAAATCTCATCTTGAACTGCAGTTCCCATAATCCCCAGGTGTCATGGGAGGGACCCAGTGGGAGGTAATTGAACCATAGGGGCAGTTTCCCCCATGCTGCTGTTCTCATGATAGTGAGTGAGAGCTCATGAGATCTGATGGTGTTATAAGGGGCTTTCCCCTCTTTGCTCGGCACTTCTCCTTCCTGCCATCATGTGAAGAAGGATGTGTTTGCTTCCCCTTCTGCCATGATTGTATGTTTCCTCAGGCCATCCAAGCCATGTGGAACTGTGAGTCAATTAAATCTCTTTCCTTTATAAATTACCCAGTCTCGAGTACATCTTCATAGCAGCATGAGAACAGACTAACACCAGGCGATTAATCAAAGTCTATATGTGAAACAGTCAAGCTCACTTTACCCGGAGGACATAATGCCTAGAAGCCAGGCTCCTATTCCCAGACTTTGAAAAAAGGAGTATTCTCTTCCAGAGAAACCGGCAGCCTCCAGGGGAATGTTCTTTACCTTCTACCATTTAGAGACTATCTTAGTTTTTTCAGGCTGTTATAACAAAATACCACAGATGGGGTAAATGAGAAACCACAGACATTTATTTCTCAAAGCTCTGGAGGCTGGGAAGTCCAAGATCAAGGCACCACAGATTTTGTTTCTGGCGAAGGCCCACTTCCTGGTTCACAGTGGGTACATTATTGTTGTGTCCTTGTATGGTGCAGGGGGAAGGGACCTCTCCGGGGTTTCTTTTATAATGGCACTAATCCCACTCATGTTGGATCCACCCTCAAGACCTAATCACCTCCCAATAACTCCACCTCCCAATACATTGGTGATTAAGCTTCAACATACTCATTTTGGGAGAACACAAACATTTAAACCATAGCAGTGGTTTACCAGGTAATGGTTCACTTGCTTCTTCAAACTGGTCTCACTTAGAGCAAACTGGCAAAATCAGCAAGGTCTGTCCAGGCTACAGCGCTCTTACCAGATTTACTAGTCTTGTTCTTGAGCATGAATAAACTTCTCCAAAGGGGGAACCTCCAACATGAAAGAGAGGTGTCAAAACAAACAGGCACAGAAAACAATTCTGGAGGAGGCAGATGTCGTGCCAGGAACAGAACAGAAGTAAA
The DNA here is from genome assembly GCF_047675955.1 of Chlorocebus sabaeus. Lineage (NCBI taxonomy): Eukaryota > Metazoa > Chordata > Mammalia > Primates > Cercopithecidae > Chlorocebus > Chlorocebus sabaeus. The sequence continues at coordinate 23,461,955 of NC_132908.1, forward strand.
TGAAATCCTAAAATGCATTCTCAGAGAGACTGGAGATGCTGCAATATTAAAACAAGCTATATGTGAAACAGTCAAACTCACTTTACCCAGAGGACATAATGCCTAGAAGCCGGGCTTCTATTCCCAGACTTTGAAAAGAGGAGTATTAATCGCCTGGTGTATTAGTCTGTTCTCATGCTGCTATGAAGATGTACTCAGGACTGGGTAATTTATGAAGGAAAACTTGTTTCACTGTCCTATACACAGTGAAAATGTGTCCTAACCCTGTACTAGGAAATACCTTCTAGATAGTAAAGACATATTTGTCAGAATAGAGAGTAATTCAATAGAAAACTTGGAAGATTAGACTTAAGAACTCTCTCAGAAGTAGAGCAAGAAAACAAGGAGGTGATGGCTATGAGAAAGAACCCCAGAAAAATCAATGCAGGAACATCAGCATCTGGTGAAAAGACAAATAAATGATGGGGAAAGGTATCAAAGAAGTCATGGCGGAATTTTTCCAGAGTAGAAGGACCTAATATTCAAATGGAAAATGTACAACTGGAGCCCAGCATAATGAATACAAAATACAACTCACCTTGCACACATTATCACCAAATGTCAGAAAGTCAGGGATAAAAAGAAAACCGTAAAGCAAAAAGAGAGAAAAATCCAAAATGAAAACTTTAAGTCAGCATCAGACAATTCACCTATAACTCTCGGTATTAAGAGGCTTTGACTTTATGAGGGAAAATCATACAAATTTAAAATTCTCTACATAAAGTATCAATAAACAGAATGGCAGAATAAAGACATTATCAGATACGTAGGCCCAGGAGGAACTCTCCAGGGAAACCAGAGGGTTCGACAGAATACTGAATTTGTGGAAGAGGTTGAACAAAATAAAAAACATGTCCAAAGCAATTAGTTCCAAAAAATTTGAACTCCAGGCAAAAAGTCATACAGGAGAGAACATTTAATCATGGAAAGTAATAGCTGTGTGGTGAACCGCAGTTACACAGTCATAATAATGAAATCACCATTGATTTTCAATTTTTAGAATCAATGTACTGATAAAGCTCAGAAGATTTAATTAACATTACAGAACAAAATATAAATATTGTAAATTTGACATTGTGAAGGTAAATATTCAGAAGACACTGGAAAGTGGAAACAGGGATAGAATTGAAAAGGGTACTTATATTGTCATGTTAGAAAGTAGGGAGTGCAAAAATACACTGTTTTAGTGGAAGAAAAAATAAAGGCTTATTATTAATTGAAATCAACAAACAAAATGGCACAACTTTACTTCTTCTGACTCTTATATTCATTTAGAATTCTGTTGGCAAGAATGAAAACAGAGATTGTCTTTTGCAATTGAAAGATATTTTTATGAAAGAAGATGTCAGCTTATGTTGTTACTAAATAAAGATTTTGATTTGATGTTACTAAACAGTAACATATGACTTCAATTTTGACAGGTGGATGCAAAAATAAGAGAGGTGGCCATAATAGATCAAGGATGCTTTTGAATAAAGCAAAGGCCAAATCACATCATAGTGCTCTGTATAAAAATAGGTTTTGCAGGCTGGGCACAGAGGCTCACGCCTGTAATCCTAGCACTTTGGGAGGCCAAGGTGGGTGGATCACGAGGTCAGGAGTTCGAGACCAGCCTGGCCAACGTGGTGAAATCCCGTCTGTACTAAAAATAATAATAAAAAGAATTAGCTAGGCACGGTGGAGCGTGCCTGTAGCCCCAGCTACTCAAGAGGCTGAGGCAGGAGACTCGCTTGAACCCAGGAGGCAGAGGTTGCGGTGAACCGAGGTCGCGCCACTGCATTCTAGCCTGGGGACAGAGTGAGACACCGTCTCAAAAAAAAAAAAAAAGGTTTTGCAGTAATTTATGCTAGGAATAATTCACTTGCTAAAATGAAAAGAACCCTGTCTATGGTAGTTTATATCACACTCATTTAATGCATGTTGTTTTACCAGGATATTAAATATATTACCATCATATTAAATTAACGTTACACATTTAATTTCATTTGGTGACTTTCATGGTTTTGCTTACATTTAATTTGCATTTTTTTTAGTTATATGATAGCTAAATACACTTTAAAGTCTTATGGTGAAGCCAGGTGCAGTGGTTCATGCCTGTAATTTTAGCACTTTGGAAGACTGAGGTGGGAGGATTGTTGGAGCTTAGGAGTTCCAGACAAACCTGGGCAACAAAGCAAGACCCTATCTCTATAAGAAAAAAAAATGTAGGTGAGTGTGATGGTGCGTGCCTGTAGTCCTGGCTGCTCAGGAGGCTGAGGTAGGAGGACGGCTTGAGCCCAGGAGGTCGAGGCTGCAGTGAGCCATGACTGTACCACTGCACTGCAGCCTGGTGACAGAGTGAGACCCTGCCTCAAAAAAAAAAAAAAAAAAAAAAAAAAAAAATCAGATGGAGATCTAAGGAGAGACCCAAGTGGACAGCACTGGTTGCTCATTTTCTCTCTACTTTCCCTGTTGCGGATCTAGCAGTAAGTTGGCTCAGCAGATTTGAGTAAGCTCAGTGGTTGGACAAGCCGAGACCAGAGCTGAACTGCTCCCCCCGACACTTCGACAAGCACCATTGTTGTGCAATGGCCTAGATCCTTGCTACTCATAGTGTGATCTGTGATCTGTGGGCCAGCAGCCTTGGCATCCCCTGGAGAAGTTTTTTTTTTTTTTTTGAGACGGAGTGTCGCTCTGTCTCCCAGGCTGGAGAACAGTGGCCGGATCTCAGCTCACTGCAAGCTTCGCCTCCCGGGTTCACGCCATTCTCCTGCCTCAGCCTCCCGAGTAGCTGGGACTACAGGCGCCCACCACATCGCCTGGCTAGTTTTTTTGTATTTTTTAGTAGAGACGGGGTTTCATCGTGTTAGCCAGGATGGTCTCGATCTCCTGACCTCGTGATCCGCCCGTCTCTGCCTCCCAAAGTGCAGGGATTACAGGCCTGAGCCACCGCGCCCGGCCCCCCTGGAGAATTTTAAGAAATGCTGGCTCTTGGACCTCACCCTAGTCCTACTGAATCAGAATCTGCATCTTTAACAAGGTCCCCAGGTGATTTCCCATGCAAATTAAACTCTGAGAGACTGGCCCTCCTCTTTCACTATAACTGTGGACCCCACTCAGGGAAAAGCACCTGTCTTGATAGACTTCTCATTCATGGTACCTCCAGCCTGGCCCAGCTCAGACTATGCACTCCTTCGGGAATCGTATGTGTTCTGTCACTTCTCTACTTGTGTTTCTTGATAAACTCTCTCATGGCGAGTGTCCGCTGAGTCCCCTTTCTCCAATATGTGGTGGATGTTTGTTTTCTTCTGTCCAGATTCCTTATCGGTAAATCAGAAGAATCATATTGCTTTACTCCTAGAGCTCTTGTGAAACTTACACATAATCATCTCTCGAAAGCACTCAGCGTAGAGTAACATCTCAATAAACGCGCTTGTAATGATTGGCCGTTATCAAAGAGTCCCAAGTGAGAACATTCGGCAGGAAAAGCCTCAGATGTTAATGGTCTCCAGCCCCAGCTGTCATTAGCTTCATTTCCCTCGTCAATAGCTCATTACTTGATTGTCAAGTCACAGACGCGATGAGCTCCACACCATCACACCGAATAATAACAATGATTGCAGGTCTCATGTGTAAAGCATTGCAAAGCTGATATCTCTTTAATCCTGAGAGAGTTCTGTCTGTTGGAGATGGTGGTGGTAGGGAAGAAGGCTGTGTTAGAGGGAAGATGGTCCTTCTTACCCTCATAGTACAGTACAGTTTGTCTCATGAGCATCTAAGCCATCTTGCCCTGTGTCCTGATGTTTTATAAAGCTCAAACAGCTCGTTTCCTTTTGTTTTTCTTCAACCCATTTATTTTTTTAAAATTTTAAATATTTTTGCAGAGATGGGGTCTATGTTACCCAGGCTGGTCTCGAACTCCCGGCATCAAGTGATCTTCCTGCCTTAGCCTCCCAAAGCACTGGGATTATATACAGGCTTGAGCCACCACACCTGGCCCTTTCCCCCATTTCTTAATGCACTGCCTTCTCCTTAGAGACTCAGGCATGTAACCATATGAGCTGTAGCACAAATCTCATATGCTGCACTAGGAAAGACCCTTTTCCCGATGCCCCCCTCCCACCCACAAATTGAAGCATTGTAAGTGAACAAAACCGTTTTCCCTTGGGACCATCTTCCTAAGATGGCTACTCTCTCAGGTGGATCCATAGTTCCTCGAACGGACTTCCAGAAGCCCATCTCTATCAAAACTGCAAACAGAACTTACTGTGCCTGGCATCCTGGGAGTGGCAGGGCTTAATGTCCATACAGGACCCATTTATACTTGAAACGACTAGTTCTACTGAATCTGGAAAAGAGAAGAGGTGGGAGGATATGAGTGTGATCTCTTAATCTTGAAAGACCATAACGTGAAAGAGAGACTCAACATATTCTGGATGGCTTTGGAAGGCGTTCCCAGGAAAAATGGACAGGGAAGTAATAAAAAGAAGGGAAACTACCACTGTGACCCTCTTACTTACCCCATAGCAGGTAAAATACACAGACCCATGTCATCACATTTAGTTCTCTAAACAAGAATTTGTTTAACAGATGAGAAAACCGTGGCTTACACAGGCAGAGTGACCAAGCTGGAATCTAAAGTCATTTGTTTTACTTTGAAATCCCCATCCTTTCCACTATGTTATATGGCTTCTTATTATGAAGGCATCTGACGAGTGGTAGTAAATTCCCTGTCTCGGAAAGCATTCAAGCAGAGGTTGGAGGCTGGGAGATCTGCAGTGAGGTCAAGGGCACATGAGGATTGGAACCTGGGGTAGTTCCCAGAGCAATACCATAAAGCAGTGCTACCCAACCTTTTGGGCACCAGAGACCAGTTCCGTGGAAGACAATTTTTTTCATGGATCAAGTCGTTGGGGTATGGTTTCAAGATGATTCAAGTGCATTACATTTATTGTGTGCTTTATTTCTATTATTATTACATTGTAATATATAATGACATAATTACACAACTCACAAGAGTGTAGAATCAGCGGGATCCCTGAGCTTGTTTTCCTGCAGCTAGATGGTTCCATTTGGGGGTGATGAGAGACAGTGACAGATCATCAGGCATTAGAGTCTCATAAGGAGCACGGAACCTAGATCCCTTTTGTGTGCAGTTCACAATAGGGCTCACACTCATATAAGAATCTAATGATGCCTCTGTTCTGATAGGAGGTGAATTTCAGGAGGTAATGTGAGCAATGGGGAATGGCTGTAAATACAGATGAAGCTTTGCTTGCTCACCAGCCACTCACCTCCTGCTGTGCAGACTGGTTCCTAACAGGCCACGGACCAGTCCTGGTACTGTGGCCCCAGGGATGGGGATCCCTTCCATAAAGCAAGTGGACTGGGAGGTTATCAATTCCCAACAAGGCAAGAGAATAAGGACAAACTGGCTGGGAGCAGTGGCTCATGCCTGTAATCCCAGCACTTTGGGAGGCTGAGGCGGGTGGATCCCTTGAGGTCAGGAGTTCGAGACTGGCCTGGCCAACATGGTAAAACTCCGTCTCCACTAAAAATACAAAAAATTAGCTGGGCGTGATGGTGGGCACCTGTAATCCCAGCTACTCAGGAGACTGAGGCAGGAGAATTGCTTGAACCTGGGAGTCAGAGGTTTCAGGGAGCCAAGATCATGCCATTGCACTCCAACCTAGGCAACAGGAGTGAAACCCTGTCTCCAAAATAAATAAATAAATAAATAAATAAATAAATAATAAACAAAAACAATAAACGAGCCAAAACATAAAGCTCAAAAAAATGCAGGGGCACAGCAGGCTGATCCGTAGTGAGACGCGTTGGAAAACAGGTGAAGGAAGAAGACCCAGAGCTGAAAACCGGCAGTCCATAGGCCAAAACCTTCCCACAAACATGTTTTGTTCAGTTCTCAAAGTGTTGATTCCTTTCTAGTTAGTTGCCAACATCTAAAAAGTGGTAGCTTTCACCTACAAATCCAGATTTCAAAACTTGTCTTAAAAAAACAGAAAGATCTGGCAGTCGTGAGTCGGCATTCTGCATGGAACAGCCGATTGGTGGCTGGGTCTACGGGAAGGGTACAGAGGCTCATGGTCAGAGGCTCCCGACCTCTTAGACATCTTACATCAAGCCATCTTTCCTTGTTTGCATTATCTGCCTGGACTCTAAAAATAACCAAAACAATTTATGTTTTCTGCTGCCATATAGGAGCTTAGCTTAGAAAGAGCCGATTGCTTTTGAGGTGCATCTAACATTCCCTATAGGAGAATAGGACTGGCAGCTACAACACACAGAGAGTCTGAAAGACAAGTTGTTAGGATATTTGCACAGCTACAAAGCAATTACTAAATAGAATGTAGGAGCTTGTTCCCAACAGTGGGCTATGTTTGCACAATGGGTGAGTTTAAACAAGGAAGAAACCAAAATAGGTGAGAACTAGGGCCACAACTGCCTATTTTCCTAGCCACTGCTGCCTGAGAACTCCAACAATATTACCCTAATGAGAAGACATCGATAGTTATCATTAAAATTGTACTTTAGATATTACTGATTTCAGGGGGAAGCATCGAGAGAGAAGAGAGAGAGAAAGAGGCAAACTGCATGAAATGTATTCTACAGCATGGGTTTAGTTATTTCTACCTAGTTGTTTTTGTAAAACTCTGATTTTTAAAAAAGCACTCCAGGTTTTGATAAGATGAGTGATAAAGTTTGGGTGTTTGTCCCCTCCGAATCTCCTGTTGAGATGTGATCCCCAGTGTTGGAGCTGGGGCCTAGTGAGAGGTCTTTTGGTTGCGAGGTGAATCCCTCATGAATGTCTTAGTGTCGTCATCCTCGTGGCGATTTGTGAGTTCTTACTCTGAGTTCGGCGAGATCAGGTTATTTAAAAGGGTGTGGCACCTCCCACCTCTCATTTTTCCTTCCACTCTTGCCATGTGACACACCAACTCCCCTTCCTTTCCACCATGAGTGGGAGAGGCCTGAGGCCTTCACCAGAAGCAGATGCTGGTGCCATGCTTCCTGCACAGCCTGCAGAACTGTGAGCCAAATACATTTCTTTTCTTTATAAATTACTCAGATTTGGGTATTTCTTTAGAGTAACACAAGAATGGACTAACATGGAACATTGATATCAAGGAGTGGGGCACTGCTATAAAAATACTTTAAATGTGGAAGCAGCTATTGAATTGGGTAGTGGGTAGAGGTTGGAAGAGTTTGGAGGGCTCAGAAGGAAACAGAAAGATAAAGGAAAATTTGGAACGTCTTACAGACTTAAGGACTTAAGTAACTGTGACCAAAATGCTGAAAGGAATATGGACAGTGAAGGCCAGGGCAATGAGGTCTCAGATGGAAATGAGGAACTTATTGGGAACTGGAGCAAATGTCACCCTAGCAAAGAGCTTGGCTGCATTGTGTTCATGTCCTAGCGATCTGTGGAAGTTTGAACTTAAGAGTGATGACCTGAGGTATCTGGCAGAAGAATTTCTAAGCAGCAAAGTTTCCAAGGGATGGCCTGGCTGCTTCTAACAGCCTATGATCAGTGCCCAGACAGCAGACTGGAAGCATCTCTTCACTTCCAAAAACAGTAAAGGCTCTTTGCTTCCAAGCAAGAAAAACTGACACCAGCAAACAAAAACTAAAAGGTTTATTGGAAGTACATTGAGTACTCATGGATGGATGGGAAGGCTGGAAAATGAGAAATAGAATTGTGGGTAAGCACCCAGGGATCCCTGTGGATAAAAATGTAAGCAATTTTGAGGGGTCCAAGATTCAGGGACTTCCACAAAGTTCCCCAAAGAGTGCCAAGCTGGAATAGATGAGTTCAAACATTTTGAACTATTGTGTTCTCCTAATTCCAGAGAGGGAGTTTACCAATTAGCCTAGCTTAGGTCAAGGGAAACTGGATTGTACATTCACATGTAAGCTCTATGAAGTCAGAAGTGAGAAGACAATAACTATTATCAATCAATGTTTTCAACAGCAAGGTCAGTGTCTGAAACAAAGATGTTCAAGAAATTTTGTGGAATGAACCAATGAAGGAATGACAACACGTTTCCACCCTTTGACTAGGGTAAAATAAAGCATCTGGAAAAATAATCCCCCAAATCGAAAGCCTAAAGGAAATCAGGGTGATATTATCACAAGAGTATTGAATTGAATGGGCAACCAATAGAGAGGGGACATAGAGAAGTACTTTTGATTTCCTAGCAAGGTTTAGATGACAAATGTGGAAAACTTCAAACCTCTTCCAGTGTTTTTCACATTTCAACTTAGCAACAAGGAATCAAGGTCAAATGGCATCTAAATCCATCCTTGCTTTCTTGCCCACACAATGGTAGCCAGATTTGGGGTGCTATTGACTGTTAACCCAAGGACCCATATCTATCCACCTGCTCTTGTTCTGATGAAAAAGGTCATATGCTGGTGGCAACTGTGCCCTGAGCGAGTTCCCTGAGATGCAAGCACATCTCCTCCAATAACATGCCATATGTACAAGAGGCTGTTCCAAGGAGAAGCAAATTTGCACATCCCACTCAAAGGGGGGATGGCAAGGATGGGTGTGAGAAGCCCCCAGATTTTCTGCTTCTCCTCTGAGGTGCTTTAGGAAGGAGCACATGTCTCATTTCAAAGGATCAAGGAAAGAACATCACCTGGGAAATGGGAAATGGTCAGGAAGGCCCGATTATGAAGCAGCTTCAGTGTTGATAATGAAGCAACGTAACTTTCCTAAGGGGATCCAACTGCTCGTTGCTTTTACCGTGCAAGCCATTCATTTTGCCAGTTGGTCTTCACCGTGGTAGCTCTTAAATGTCTTGTGAAGTCCTCGACACACTTCATGTGTGAGCCTCATACCCTCAGCTGGAGCACAGGCTAGGACTGGCCTTTCAAACGTTCCTTACAACAAAAGCAGGTCTAACGTTTCCGCTCTACGTTAGCTGTAAGTTGGAGCCCTCTGTAGTGTTTCTATTACCTGGGGTTGGAAGCATCAGTGCTGAATGTTTGGGATGAACCTGTCTGGAGAGGAAAGGGGAACAAAATGTCTAGAATAGACCTAGAGCAGAGGGTCAGAGGGCCCTTGGACCTAATCTGACTATATGCATTTTTTTCCATCCCACATAGAATTAACTTTATTTATTTATTTATTTTGAGACAGAGTCTCACTCTGTTGCCCAGGCTGGAGTGCAGTGGCATGATCTCGGCTCACTGCAACCTCGCCTCCAAGGGTTCAAGCGAGTCTCCTGCCTCAGCCTCCCAAGTAGCTGAGATTATAGACATGTGACACCACGCCTGGCTAATGTTTTGTATTTTTAGTAGAGACGGGGTTTCATCGTGTTAGCCAAGATGGTCTCGATCTCCTGACCTCGTGATCCGTCCGCCTCGGCCTCCCAAAGTGCTGGGATTACAGGCGTGAGCCACCACGCCCAGCCAGGATTAACTTTTTAAAATGTTATTTTTGGAGTCTTCAAAACTGGGAGGCTTTACATACAAATATGGATTTCTAATTTGTCTTGAAGCCGTGCAAAGTCTTGTGATACTAGGCTTTCCCATAAGACAGTAGAGCTGAACTGAGCAGTGGCTGCCCCTTTTGGGCAGGGCCTGAGCTGCCCAGTGTAGGCTCCACACAGCTTTGATCACAACATAAAGTTTGTATTTGTGGGCAGTATCCTGTAGGCATATGAGTTTGCAACTCTGAGTCTACCTTTATTTCTCATCGGGTATGCCTGAGGTCTTAAATCTCTAAAGACTTTTCTCTGCCCTTTTGGATGTGGCTAGAGACTATTATGGGATATGCATGGGAGGCCGTTAGTGACTTGGGGGCAGACTAGGAAGATGTAACATGGGGCTTGGTGTCTGCATGCTTTGGGGAAAGTTAATCATAATTTGAGTTCATCTTGGCGACTCTTACTGTCTGCTCTCAAGTTTTTGAGCAGAGGTTTGGTTTGTAGATAGAGCCTAAATCATCGTATTATGTGATAGGTCAGATTGCAAAAGGCTTTGAATGCTACACTAAGGGTTTGTGTATAGACAACAGGTTTGAAAACAGCAAGCTATGCCAAGCTCTGCTGCCCTGCATGTAGTGCCGGGCTGTGTGATGCCAGGCCTTGTGTTGGGAGCCGGCTGCTCCCCGCTGGAGCCCAACAGGGACATAGAGAATGAATCACAATTCCAGGGATCAACCATCCACAGAAAGACCTCTAAAAAAAGAAGCCCTTTTTTTTTTCTAAGTTTGTACTTTCCTCACGTTTTGTAGAGACAGAAACCCACTCTGTCTCTCAGGCTGGAGTGCAGTGGGTCAATCATAGCTCACTGCAGCCTTGAACTCCTGAGTTCAAGTGATCCTCCGGCCTCAGGCTCCAGAATAGCTGGGACTACAGGTGTGTGCCATCATGCCTGGCTAATTTTTTATTTCTTGTTTTTTGTGTAGATGGGGTCTCTCTACGTTGCCCAGGTTGGTCTCAAGCTCCTGGCCTCATGCAATCCTCCTGCCACAGCCACCCAAAGCACTGGGATTACAGGAGTGAGTCATCACACCTGGCCTCTTTCAGAAATTTTGACCCAGAGTCTTTTTTCTTTTATGAACATGTGTCACGGATACCGGTAATATGTGCACAATGGTGCATGTGTGACCTGTTTGTAGCAACAATTTTAATACTAAAGACTGAAAACAAAATGAGCCCCTATTGATAGGGAAGCTGATCTAATTATGGCACAGCCACACAACTGAATACTGTGTCGTTATGAAGGACTAAGATGTCTATGGGCTTCTATGGAACGATCTTCAAAGTATATCTCAAGTATAATTTAAAAATTGCAAGGCTTTGGCTGGGCACGGTGGCTCACACCTATAATCCCAGCACTTTGGGAGGCCGATGAGGGCGGATCACTTGAGGTCAGGAGTTCGAGACCAGCCTAGACAATATGGTGAAACCCTGTCTCTACTAGAAATACAAAAATCAGCCGGGCATGGTGACGGGTGCCTGCAATCCCAGTAACTCAGGAGGCAGGAGAATTGCTTGAACCCGGGAGGCGGAGATTGCAGTGAGCTGAAATCGTGCCACTGCACGCCACCCTGGGCGTTGCAGTGAGACTCTGTCTAAAAAAGAAAAAATAAATTGCAAGGTGTTGATTAGCATTTTTACTGTGTTTCCATTTCTTTAAAAAACGTGCAGATGCTTATTTTTGTATAAGGTAAACACTCACTTTGTATATTTGTATCTTTAGGAGGTTCACAGCAAGTGCTAGGGCACTGGAGTTGAGAGAGAGACTTTTTTTCATCGTACATCTTTATGTATTGTTTGCTTATTAGACCATGTTGATACATGTTATTCTTTTTCGATGATAACAATCGAGTTCTGTGCATGTAATTTTGAGCTTCATTTCTCCTGGAGGCTGCTAAGTTCTTTTTTCTACGAGCTGCAGTACAATTTTGAAGGAAGAATCCCTAGTCCTGTTTTCCTAGCAAGACAGAGCAGGTTGTCCTGGGCCCCTGATGAGAGCTGGGATTCATTTCCTGGAACTCTGGGTGAGAACAGTGGCCAGGTGCTACGCGGGGCTTTGGGGAGCTGCTTCTCAATGGGCAGGAAGGATACAGGGCCAGAAAGCAATTCTGCATCTCACCTTGTATAATACTTTCAGCCTGACATGTCCCCTTTCACTGCTTCACACACTGAATGCACATGGTGTTGTTTGTCCTTTCCTCTCTGGGGATCTTTCAAAAAATAAATAGCAGAGACGAAACTCTGTCTTGGAGGACCGCGTCCTCTCTTGCAGCTCCCAAAACACAGGTGATGATGGATCTCTTGCCTCAGTACTGAGGATATAGATGGGATGAGTTAGGGCAAGGGGGACCCAGTTCGAGACCCACGAAGGGCTGTCAAGGGGGTCAGAGGAGATAAATTGTTCTGTCAAAAAGAGGGAAAAGGATTCTGGAAAAATGGAGGCAAGAGCACAAAAGCATCTTGGGAGCCTGATGCATTCATTCTGAGACCAGTGAGATGCTCAGTGTGGCTGGGATGTCAGTTAAAAATGGGAGAAGGCGGCCGGGCGCAGTGGCTCATGCCTGTAATCCCAGCACTTTGGGAAGCTAAGGCGGGCGGATCATGAGGTCAGGAGATCCACACCATCCTGGCTAACACTGTGAAACCTCGTCTCTACTAAAAATACAAAAAAAAAAAAAAAAAAAAATTAGCCGGGCGTGATGGCGGGCGCCTGCAGTCCCAGCTACTCAGGAGGCTGAGGCAAGAGAACGGCGTGAACCCAGGAGGCGGAGCTTGCATGGAGCCAAGATTGCACCACTCTACTCCAGCCTGGGTGACAGAGCAAGACTCCGTCTCAAAAAAAAAAAAAAAAAAAAAAAAAAAAAAAAAATGGGAGAAGTAGAAGTTGATAAGACTGGAAAATTCTGTAAGGAGTTTAAAATTTATTTTGGAAAAAATTATTTTCCTAGGAGGTTTCTTAAAAATAAGAGAGTAATGACTCACTTTATTTGACAAAGGTAACTAGTAGTATAGAATAGGGTTACCGGAACAAATCCCTCCTGGCTAAAACCAGAAGAGAGACAGTTATCCTTCCTAGCCCAAGGTCATAAACCCTAAAAGAAGGCAGTGACAGTGGCAATATAAGGTTCAGGGCAGATCTGAAAGAGATTTGTGAAGTAAAATCAAATAGCTTGTTTTAGGGACTAAACGAAGAAGCAGAAGGAATGTCAACAATGACTGAGTGTCTGGCTTGGAGTGAATGGTGACTAGGTTGGGGAGGTAATTTTTTATTATTATTTTTTTGTAAGGCAGAGTCTTGCTCTGTCACCCAGGCTGGAGTGCAGTGGCGTGATCATAGCTCACTGTGTGTAGCCTTGAACTCGTGGGCTTAAGTGATCCTCCTGCCTCAGCCTCCCAAGTAGCTGGGACTGCAGGTACACACTATCATGCCCGGCTAATTTTTTAACGTTTTGTAGAAATGGGGTCTTGCTGTGTTCCTCAGGATAGTCTTGATCTTCTGGGCTCAAGCAATCCTCCCACCTTGGCCTCCCAAAGTGCAGGACTGCTGGAGTGAGCCACCGTGTCCTGCCCCAGGCAGCAACTTTACCTCTTATAGTTGGAAGAGTAGTTTTTAACCTTGAAGTTTTTATCTTTCTATTTCATCTGCAATCATAAGAGTTGTTTGTCAGCGAATGTCCTCTAATTGCATGAATTTACTTGACCAAATATTTATGAAGTCCTCACGCTGGGGCTAGCACAAGGGACTTTGTAAGGTACAAAGGTCACATTAATTTATGGAGTAGAATATTTTAGATCTCTCTCTCTCTCCTCCAAGAGAACCAGCAAAGGTGCTTCCTCCTATCTAAAGAACAATGAAAGCATCAACAAAAATTAAAAATAAATAACACTATTGTCTTTTGAAGATCAATTTCAAGTCGTGCCACTTCAGTAATTTTTCCTGTACACCAGTACAATGTTTTTCTCTACATAAACGGCAATAACTTGGGGGTTACTCAGGGAAGTCAGTAAGGAGATGACTAAATTATGAACAAAATCATTAATCAAAGACTGCGCAAGACTAGCAAGTATCGTAGCTGCTGAGTGTGACAGTACTTTTGTTTTGTTGTGAGCAGCTCAGACCCAAGGGGAATGGATGAGTCTTTGGAATTGCTTGGAGGGAAGAACAATGGAGGATCAATACTCATTGGCAGTCTGGCTCCTCTGGCCACGGCAAAGCCTGCTCAATGACACCCTGGCTAGGTCTCTTGGCCCTGTTGGGATGAGGCTGTTGTGCTGTCTTGGGGAGGGCAATCCTTCCTCTTGACAGTTTCCTGGAATTTGCTGGGCTTGGAGGCTGCTTTCCTTTGCCTCAAGCAGGATTTAACAAGCTGAGGAGGTTTTCGGTTCTGCTGCTTTTTCTGCAACTCTTTTCTTGTTCAGGTGCCAGCAGGCCCTCGTCCTTCTAGGATTCCAAGCTGTGGCTTCTCTGAAGGCTGATGTAATGGTTCTAAGCCTCAGAATAGAAGACCCACTTTCTGATATGATCTCTCTGTTTTCAGCCTGTATGTTCACCTCACTGACTCCTCTTTTCCCTCTTAGCAGCCCTTCCAAATGTTCTACCAGCATCTTTAAATGTCTTTCCCCATGAGGATCTCTCCTGGGTTCTCCTTTGATCTCTATTTACTCTCTTCTCAGGCTACTCCATTAAATTGCATGCTTTCAGCTAATGAATCTATATAAAAAGACTCCAAAGCATTCATCTTTAGGTTCAACTTCTTGCTTGAATTCTGGTCCAGCATTCATTCATTTAGTCATTGATCGATTCATTCAGAAAACATTTATTGCCCATCTTTGCTATGCCAGACCCTACCCTAAGCAGTGGGCCTAGAAACAAGACAGACACAATCCCAGCCCTCATGAAATCTCCATTCTCGGTCTTCCAGTTATGTGTTAGACATTCAGACATACATGTGTCTCAAACCTGCCCCAGTCCGGATATATTATCTGTGCCATCCAACCTGCTCCCTCAGCCTGGCAGACTTCTGTTAAGGGCCTCACAGTCTCTGGAGCCACCCAGTTACACGCATCTCCTCTCTGTCTTATCCCCAACACTCACTCCCCACTGTGTCCCGACCACCAAGGCTCTGTGCCATTCATGTTTGTTTCCAGGTCTTCTTAAAGGCAGGAAATGAAGAGTAGAGAGAAGACACAGCGAGTTTCAAGACCTCATATTTTATTCTGGATGCAAGCAATGATTCTTCATTTTTTTTTTTCTTTTTCTTAGAGTTGGAGATGAGGTCTGGAGACGTTTCCCAGACTGGATTCGAACTTCTGGGCTCACGTCATCCTCCTGTCTCAGCCTCCAGAGTAGCTGGGACCACAGGCACATGCCACCATGCCTGGCTGGTTAATCTCCAGGCTTACAGATTAAAAGAAAAAAAATAAATCAAGGGTGTTTGAAAAAAAAAATACTACCCTGTCTGTGTGATCATTTACATACCCCTATAGGCACTGGAGTTTATGATATCTAGACAGATCAACAGAACAAAAGGCTCCTTTCTCACCTACCCCAAAGCCCAGATCAACAAACAGTTAAAAAAAAAAAAAAAAAAAAAAAAAGAAAAGAAAGAAAGAAAGAAAGAAAAAGAAAAAACCTCAACTATGCAGACAAACACGGAAACTGAGGGTGGGGAAGAGAAGGAAGTTGTGGATTCTATTCTAGATGCAATTTTCAATATCGCATGCATAGTGACAGACAGCTCCTTCCTACCATAAATTGGCAGCCATCAAGTGTTCCTATGTGGTATTTGAATTTAAGTAAAACGACTCCTTGGGCAACCACCTGACGGCCAACAGCTTTTACAACATGTTTTCTGATATAAACTGTTTTACAAAGAGCTTGTATCTTTTTACTACCAAGCATTACATTCCGAAAAGAAGCTTAATAAGATTTTTCAGCAGAGATTTTAAGAGTTTCCATCATAGGACCTAACAACAACTGCGATCTATTATTTTTAGTGCAAGAGTAAAGATCCGAGAGAAAGAGCGTTTTCAATTTGACTTTATGGCCCCCCAAGTTGTGCTCAAGTTAAATGAAAGTTAAAAACTGGTACCGGGAAAAGAGCAAAGACTTTTGACTCCAACTTGGGTTTGAAATTCACTGTTACTTACGAGCTGTTGCACTTTGGGCAAGTTGCTTAAGCCATTTGTGTCTCAGTGTTCTCACCTATTAACAAAGGTAATTCTACTCTACAGAATTGATGCAGCAAAGGTTTGTAGTATGGAGTCTCATACATAGCAGGGTATCCCAAATGCTTTAGTTTCTATGTAACTCAACTCAAACCAACTTAAGAAAAAATGAAAATTTCTTGGCCTGCCTAACTGAAAAGTTCAGGGTAAGGTGGCTTCAGGCATAGCTGGATCCAGGAGCTCAAACAATGTCATCAGGATACAATCACCCCCAACTTTAGGCTTCATTCTTCATTGAGCCCAGTGGACTAGCTAGCTTATTTCTGGAGCAAGCAAAACAGAAAACTCTGAAAGAACACAGGCTGAGATGCAGGAGGCCTGGATGAACCCTTTATGGGCAGGAAAAAATAGATTTGAACACCATAGCCCATGTGATGTGTCCTAGTGGGAGTGACATTCAGGCCAGCGTAAGGACACATTTCATCTTTGAGGACAGCAAAGATCACCTGGTGGCCATCAAGCAGTCCACCCAGAGGCAAAACTCCTTAGCTGAGGAATTCAGAAGTAATTGGACTTTTCTATTCTCTGAAGCAGACATCTGGTACCAGGCTTCTTTTCTAAAAATGTGTAAGAAACTAGAATTCCTATACATCTCTGCATAGCATGCTTGTCAAAACTCATTGTGCAACCCTTGCTGACATCCAGGCACTAAAATGGCTACAAACGTAATCACTTATCATGACCAACATGGATGATATGGTCCAAATTACCCTTAAGCTCTGTATTAGTCCATGCTCATGCTGCTAATAAAGACATACCTGAGACTGGGTAATTTATAAAGGCTAGAGGTTTAATGGACCCACAGTTCCACATGCTTGGGGAGGCCTCACAATCATGGCTGAAGGTGAAAGAGGAGCAAAGTCACATCTTACATGGTGGCAGGCAAGAGAGCATGTGCATGGGAACTCCCCTTTATAAAACCATTAGGTCTTGTGAGACTTACTCACTACCATGAGAACACATGGGAAAGACACGCCCCCATGATTCAATTACCTCCTACTGAGTCCCTCCCAAGACATGTGGGAATTATGGGAGCTACAGTAAAAGATGAGATTTGAGTGGGGACACAGCCAAAGCCTATTAAGCTCCCCCTTTAAGGTCCATAAATACCCCTAAGTAAAAATCCACCATGGCACGCTCAGTCCTCTCTTCCTGGGGCACCTTGATGCCCTCTTCTACAGGGTTCTTTCTTTTTCACAAAACTCTCCTTTTCAAACCTGTACTGTTGTCGGGAAATTCTTCTTACTACTGGTGAGCCAACTACTTTCCATTGCCAGGGCTTTGACATGACAACTCTCCTGGCAATCGTCATCAACGCCCCATAGAACAAGCAGGTCTAAGATTATAATTTCCATTTGACAGATTAGGAAACTGAGTCTCCATCTGAGTTTTCTCTTGCTGCTATAACACATTGCCATAAACTCAGTGGCTTGAAACAAAACAGGTTTATTACCTTGCAGTTCAAGAGGGCAGGAGTCTGGAATAAACCTTACTGGGCTAAAATCAAGGTGTCACAGGCCTGTGTTTCCTCTGGAGGCTCTGGAAGTGTTTCCAGATCTGTTTCCTTGCCATTTCCAGCTTCCAAAGGCGACCTGTATTCTTTGGCTGATGGCCCCCTTCCTTTTTTTTTTTTTTTTTTTTTTTTGAGACAGAGTCTCGCTCTGTCACCCAGGCTGGAGTGCAGTGGTGTGATCTCAGCTCACTGCAACCTCCACCTCCTGGGCTCAAGCAATCCTCCCACCTTAGCCTCCCAAGTAGCTGGGACTACAGGCACATGCCACCATGCTTGTTTTTTTTTTTTTTTTTTTTTTTTTGTATTTTTTTTTATAAAGTTAGGGGTCTCACTATATTGCCCAGGTTGGTCTTGAACTCTTGAGCTCATGTGATCCTCCTGCCTGGGCCTCCCAAAAGTCTGGGATTACAGGTATAAGCCACCGTGCCTGGCCTCCGCTTCCATCTTTAAAGCCAGAAGCATAGCATCGTCAACTTTCTCTCTGACTCTGACCCTCCTGCCTACTTCTTTCCTTCATAAGGACACTGGTGATTGTATTAGGTGCACCCTGATAAACCAGGATAATCTCCCATCTCACATGTGAAAAGCATCTTTTGCCGTGTAAAGTAATATGTTTACAGGTTGCAAAGATTAGAACATGGGCGTGTTTGTTCACTATGCAGCCAATCACAGGCTTATAAGGTAGAAGCCCTGCAACCACTCCTTAACAGCTCAGCGGGGATTTGAACTGAGGTTGATGGTTCGGAATTAAGAGCCTTCAGATAAGAATCCTGGCTCTCCTGCAGAGTTGCTGTGGAACCTCAGTTAGGCCTCTCTGACCTTCTCTCCTTTTCTGTAAAACAGAGGTATTGTTTTTGGTTTTTGTGTTTTTACAAACAGGGTCTTACTCTGTTGCCCAGGCTGGAGTGCAGTGGCACGATCATGGCTCACTGGAACCTTGAACTCCTGGGTTCAAGAAGTCCTCTGACCTCAGCATCTCCAGTAGCTGAGACAACAGGCGTGTGCCACAACGCCTGGCTAATTTTTAATTTTTTTGTAGAGTTGGGGGTCTCACTATGTTGCCCAACCATTCTCGAACTCCTGGCATCAAGCGATTCTCCTGCCTCAGCCTCCCAAAGTGCTGGGGATATTGCTTTAACGATTCAGTGAGACACCGGCTTTAAGTGTCTAGCACAGTGGCTGGCATGGAAAATGAGTGAGGACAGGCATTTCCGGTGTTTTTAACAGCCTTGAACTTGCCCTTTTGAACATTTGGCTCAGGATAAACAGGGGAAGAGCCAGTGGCATATTGGAGTAGAACGAGCTTTGGCCTTTGACTCAGCCATATGATCAGAAAGAACTTGAACTTTCTCTGAGTTTCAGTTTCTTCATTCATAAATGAACGCAGGAGGCCCTTCTGTCACAGAATTGAGCAGAAAATGTCTGCCTCATAGCTGGTATCCTCAAGAAATATAAACTTTTTCTCTCACTGTCTTCCATTCTTCCTCCTTCCTAATTGATTTCCTTCACTTTTTCTTTTCTCCTCTTCCTTTCTTCCTCCCTCCATCTGGCCCTTCTTTCCTTCCTTCCTCCCTACTTCCCCTCCTTTCCTCTCTCCCTCTCTTCCATTTCCCACATGTGAGACCCCTATTTAAGAGCAATTGGCCGATCTCAGGGACCTCTGGTGTCTGCTCTTGGTCTCCCCTCTTATGTGTCACGGCAACCAGCACTTTGCATTCATCAGTTTCTTAGTCGTGCAATCTAAATGCTAATGACCCCTGCCCAACCTTCCCTTTTATCCTCCCCCACTAATGCAAGCCAACACACCCTAGAATAACTGTACAGATACAAACAGGATCCAAACTCCCCACCCCATCCCCTGTGCAGCAAGTGGACTCAAAACTGTGCCATCCTTGGAAACCTCTAATGGTCCAGAAAGGGGAGGGGGAGTCTTTTGTAAGAAGCCCCCAGAGCTCTTTCCTCCCTAGCAGGGCCCTATCTATTGAGCCGGCTGATGCCCACGCTGATGCCCTCATTCCCTTTCATGCACTGGTGGTTTTCAGTCTGATATTGAAAGTGCAATATGCTTGCCAGTAATGATGTCTTATTGGAGTGTAAAGATTTTCCCATTTTGCTGCTTTATCCTGAATTTAAAGTATTTTGAAATTCACTTACATCAGAGAGGACCAGAGGCCCGAGGTTTGCTGTAAATAAACTCATACCTTCTAAGGTGTTATCTATGAAATGGGAGATGGGATAGGTTACTGTTTTGGTGGCTCGTGCGCCAGTGAGGCAGAATTGGTCACAGAGCTCTTCCATCATGAGGACTGGGCAGCCTCTTTTCTTCCAAGTGTTGGTCACAGGTGTGAGGACACTCTGACCTTGTGTTGTGAATCTATTCAATTGAAGTTTGTCCAACATGTGGAGGTGGGAGATCATTTAGCTCTTCAGTCTCTGCTTGGAAAATCTGAAAACCCTGAAGCTAAAGCAGAGACTAACAATATAAGGGATTTAAGCAGGGTTTGGTGGAGTACCTGTTCTTGGTGAAAATTTGTGAGTGGCTCCTGTGCACAAAGCACTCTGCCGAGGGCTTTTTACGAGTTATCTTAATTAAACCTCTCAACAACCCTACGAGATTGTTGTAAGACCACCCAGACAGTTAGATGTTCCAGAAACTTTCTTGCCAGCCATTATCATGATATTCATAAAAAATAAATCAGGAAAACTTCTCACGTAAGTTGCAGTAGGTGTCTAGATTTACTGATGTGTTACAGTGAGCCAGTCATGACCAGAGATTCCCTGGACCCAAAGGCAGTGTTCTCTATAATCATAGTTGTTAAGAGCCTGCACAGGCCGGGTGCGGTGGCACACACCTGTAATCCCAGGACTTTGGGAGGCCAAGGCAGGCGGATCACCGAGGTCAGGAGTTTGAGACCAGCCTGGCCAACATGGTGAAACCCCGTCTCCACTAAAACTTCAAAAAAAAAAATTAGCTGGGCATGGTGGCGTGCACCTGTAGTCCCAGCAACTTGGAAGCCTGAGGCACGAGAATCGCTTGAACTCAGGAGCAGAGGTTGCAGTGACCTGAGATCGCGCCATTGCACTCCAGCCTGGGCGACAGAGCGAGAGTCCGTCTCATTCAAAAAAAAAAAAAGAGCCTGCACACTGGGTTGCATCTTGGCACAGCTACTTCCTAGCTGTGTGACATTGGACCAGTCATTTAATCTCTCTGGGCCTTAGTCCCCCCATTTGTAAAATGTGGATAATAATGGTACCCTCCTCACAGGGTTGTGTGAGAATTACAAGACTTCTTGTACGTGAAGCACTTAGAAGAGTAGCCACTACGTGGTAAATGCTGTATAAATATCCACCAACTAAAACCTTTAAAAACGGCTTCACCTTCCCTGTGACGATGTTCTGAGCTGTCTCCCACAGGTCTGGGTCACTGGTATGCTTCAGACGACAAGCACTAGAGAATGGAACTCAGGTTCAGAAGGATGAGAGGGTGCAAAAAGAAGAGAGATTCCTTAATGGGTAATGTACTTTATTCTGAGAATGAATACGCTGAAAACTCTAATTTCACCACTACACAATATATCCATGTAGCAATATTTCACTTCTACTACAAACATTTACACACACACACACAATCATGTTTAAACCTAATCCTTATTGTGGCAGTAGCAAGGGGTGGGGCTTTAGGAGGTGATTATTTCATGGAACTCCACCCTCATGGATGGGATTAGTGCTCTTTGTCTTTTTTTTTTTTTTTTTTGAGACAGAGTCTCGCCCTGTTGCCCAGGCTGGAGTGCAATGGCGCGATCTCGGCTCACTACAACCTCCGCCCCTCCCAGTTTAAATGATTCTCCTGCCTCAGCCTCCCAAGTAGCTGGGATTACAGGTGTGTGCCACCACTCCCAGCTTTTTTTTTTGTATTTTTAGTAGAGATGGAGTTTCACCATGTTGGCCAGGCTAGTCTTGAACTCCTGACCTTATGATCCGCCTGTCTCAACCTCCCAAAGTGTTGGGATTACAGACATGAGCCACCGCACCTGGCGGGATTAGTGCTCTTATAAAAGAAGCCAGAGGGAGCTGGCTCACCCCTTCCACCTTGTTGGAATCTGTCAAGAAGGCACCATGTTTGAGGCAGAGAGAGAGAGACCTCACCAGACAACAGATCTGTTGGCATCCTCATCTTGGACTTCCCAGCCTCTACAGCCATGAGCAATAAATTTCTGTTGCTTATAAATTACCCAGTCTAAGGTATTTTGTCATAGAAGCCTGAACAGACTAAGACAGAAATCTACTCCTCAACATCATTTCATGGCTGTCTCATTATTCAGAACTTGAACCAAATGCCACTTCCTCACTTCCTCGGAGAGGCCTTCCCTAATGTCCTGGTCACCTCACACACACTCACCACATTAAACTTCTGCCCCTTTTAGAGGGTGGGAGAGATTAGATGGGTCAATCTGTCTGTTAATTATTTATTGATATATTCAGTATGTACTAGGCAATGGGGATTCAATGATAGGCTCCCTTCTTCCCAAAGGAATTTATGTTTTGGAGTAGAGAGGCAGGAAATAAGCAGATAAATATAAACATCTGAATACAGTCATTTCTGGTTTAGTGGAATACTTTAAAAAGGAGCCTTGTAACATATGAAAAAAAGCTCAACATCACTGATCATTAGATCAAAACCACAATGAGATACCATCTCTCACACCAGTCAAAATAGCAATTGTTAAAAAGCCAAGAAACAACAGATGCTGGTGAGATTATGGAGAAATAGCAATGCTTCTACACTGTTGGTGGGAATGTAAATTAGTTCAACCAACGTGGAAGACAGTATGGCGATTCCTCAAAGGTCTAGAACCAGAAATATCATTTGACCCAGCAATTCCATTACTGAGTATATACCCAAAGGAATAGAAATTATCCTATTACAAAGATACAAGCACGCATATGTTCATGGCAGGACTATTCACAATAACAGAGACATGTAACCAACCCAAATGCCCATCAATGGTAGACTGGATAAAGAAAATGTGGTACATATACACCATGGAATACTACGCAGCCATAAAAAGGAATGAGATCATATCCTTTGCAGGGACATGGATGGAGCTGGGAGCTATTATCCTCAGCAAAGTAACACAGGAACAGAAAACCAAACACCACATGTTCTCACTTTTAAGTGAGAGCTGAACAATGAGAACACATGGACACAGGGAGGCGAACAACACACACTGGGGCCTGTCAGGGTTGCCGGAAGGAGAGCATTAGAAAACATAGCTAACGCATGCTGGGCTTAATACCTAGGTGATGGGTTGATACGTGCAGCAAACCACCAGAGCACACATTTACCTATGTAACAAACCTGAGCATCCTGCATATGTACCCTGGAACTTAAAACAAAAATAAAAATTTGAGTTAAAAAAAAAGAGGCTTGTACAACTATCAGTCCTTCTGGGAAATTTCTGGACTGTCTTTTTTTTTTTTTTTGAGATGAAGTCTCACTCTTGTCCCCCAGTGTGGAGTGCAATGGTGGGATCTCAGCTCACTGCAACCTCCACCTCCCGGGTTCAAGCGATTCTCCTGCCTCAGCCTCCCCAGTAGCTGGGATTACAGGCGCCTGCCACCATGCCTGGCTAATTTTTGTATTTTTAGTACAGATGGGGTTTCACCATGTTGGCCAGGCTTGTCTCAAACTCCTAACCTCAGATGATCTACCCGCCTCGGCCTCCCAAAGTGCTGGGATTGCAGGTGTGAGCCATCGTGCCTGGCCTGGCTTATATGGCCTCAATATCTATTTCTAAAATCTCACTGGAGTGCATAAGTAGTATGTTATTCTTGAGTTGGTTTTTAAACGGGAGTCATTGGGCAGAATACTTTCTTTCTTGTCAGAAGTCTCGAGCTAATTTCATTTAGAAGGGGTGTTGGGCTGTCAGGCCATTTCTTGATCTAATAGTCAAGCACAGTGTTATTGGTGGTGGAGGGAGGAGGAGGATGGCCTAACAAATCTCTCTCTATGTAGCTTTCCTGGATTCAAGGCACGGAGCGTACCTCAATAACCATCAGAAGGAGAGAGATCTGATCTCAGCAAGGGGAAATAAATAAATAAGTAATGTATTAGGTTCTTGCAAATGTAACTGTGGTTTTTGTCATTAAAAGTAATGGCAAAAAATAAGCAATGCTATTACTTTTAATGACAAACATCACAATTACCGTTGCACCAACCTAACATTTTTGCAGAGAAATAGTGCCCGTCTCAGAGTCCAGCAGTAAGGGAACAGGCTTATATTCATGACGGCTTGCATCATTGATAAGAATCTCTTGAGTTTACACAGAACTTTTCACGTATGCACCTTAGGTTTGTGCTTAGGTTTGTGCACTTGTTTCTTTTGAGCTTGTGTAGTTATATTTTATAGTGCTCTGGAGAAGGCAGAAGAGCTTGTATGTACATAAGAGGAAAGCACAGTGTTATTGATAATAACGGTCTGCTCAGCCTGTATCTTCCCCCCGCTTTGGAGACAGGTTCTCGCTCTGTCATCCAGGCTAGAGTGTAGTGGTGCAATCACAGTTCACTGCAACCTCCACCTCCCAGACTCAAGCCATCCTCCTGCCTCCTACTCAGGAGGTTTAATAACCTCCTAAGTAGCTGGAGCTACAGGTATGCCATCACCACACCAAGCTAATTTTTGTATTTTTGGTAGAGACAGGATTTCACTATGTTGCACAGGCTGGTCTCAAACTCCTGGGCTCAGGCAATCCACCTGTCTTGGCCTCCCAAAGTGTTGGGATTACAGGTGGGAGCCATTGCACCCACTCAGCCTGTATCTTAATGATGAGGATGGACCCCTTGACACATGGAGCCCATTTTCTAACAGGTGTCAGGGGACTCCTCTCCACAAGACTCCTGGCTCTCAATTGGATATGAGCTTGCTACGGACTGAATTATATCCCTTAGAATCTGTATATTGAAGCTCTAACCCCCAGTGTAATGGTACATAGAGATGAGATGGGGCCTTTGGGAGATAATTAGGTATAGATGAGGTTGTAAGGCTGGGATCCTCATGATGGGATTAGTGCCCTTATAAGAAGAGATACCAGAGAGCCATCTCTTTTTCTCTGTCTGCAAGCCAAGAGGAAAACCTTTGCCAGATCCTGATCGTGCTGGTTCCCTGATCTCAGACTCTAGCCACCAGAACTGTGAGAAGATAAATTTCTAAGCCATCCAGTTTATGGGATTTTGTTATGGCAGCTGGAGCTAAGAATTCAAGCCAGGTGTGTTGGCTCATGCCTGTCATCCCAACACTTTGGGAGGCTGAGGTGGAGGTTGCTTGAGCCCAGGAGTTCAAGACCAGCCTGGGCAACATAACGAGGCCCTGTCTCCACAAAAAGTAAAAAATTAGCTGTGTGTCATGGTGTGTGCCTGTAGTCCCAGCTACTTGGGAAGCTGAGGTGGAAGGATAACTTGAGCCTGGAAGTTCTAGGCTATAATGAGCCATGTTTGAGCCACTACTTCTCTGGAGCAGGACTCCGTATAAAAAAAAAAAGGAAGGCAGAACTCAAGTCGGCTAACATTTACAGTGTGTCTTTCATGCACCAGGCAATATGCTAAGCCCTGGAGACACGAAGAAAAAGAAGATTTAATCTTTGCCTTTAGGGAAATCATAGTTTAATAGGAAAGACTGCAAATTAGATTACGTTTTCACACAGAGTTGTTATTCGAGTACTTAATTCCAATAGCGACTGAATCCAAAAGCCTCTTTGTAGAAAGCCCATGTGGTAAATTTCCAGATTTTTTCCATATAAGCAAGAGTTATTCCTTGACAGCGCATACAGAAGGCAGTCACCATGAACTCCCAGATTTTTTTTCTCACAAATAGACCTAAGATAGCAAATATGGCAAAAGTTTCTTAAGAATGAGACCCTTTTAAGACAACGTTCCCCTTAAAAGTTGACATGTTCAGAATGACAAGTGTGCTGCTTAAAAATCTTACCTCTCAGATTTCCAATCTTTTCAGACTGGCCACCTGATGTTGTTACAGTCTTGCCAGTGCACCACAGTGAAGCAGTCTGTCCTTGTGAAGTATCACTCAGAGTTAATTGTCTCAGGACCAAGAAAATTAAGGAGCATGGACACAAAAGGTGAGGTTGAAGCGAAAGTTTAATAAGTGAAAGAAGAAAGTTCCTTGCCACAGAGAGGGGACCTGGAAAAAGGCTGCCATTCTTACAGTTGAATGCAAAGGCTTTTATAAGAAACCAATGAGGGTTGGGTGTCTCATTTGCATAATGCATGAATTTCTGGTAGCTCCACCCCATCCTCCTAGTGCACATGTGGGCCCTTAGCTTGAATTACTCCATATTGCTTTGCTCCCCTTACTGCATATGTGTCAGGGAATGGAATTTTCCACTGTAGAGCATGTCTGGGCAAATCATCTGTGTAGCCTTTCTTATCTGTGCAGCTGTGGGCATGTCTTAGGCAAGGCCCCCTGTGCAAGTTTCTTTATCTGTGTCTGCAGGTAGTTCTTTTGTTTGAACTGAGGACCCTCCCTAACTGCACCCCTGACCAGTTTCTTCCTTTCTCCTCTCGCAATGTAACCCCAAAAATCATGCCCTCCAGATAGCAGAGATTAAGAGGGAGTATCTGCACTTAGTCTCAAGGACATAAAACAAGAAGAGTGGAAAATCTCGTCTGGTTTTCATTTCAGGGACCCACAGCAAAGTTTATCTTAACAGACATAGGTCTAGTCAGAACTGCAAAGCTGACTGGTCTGCAGGGCCAGCTCAAACTGCAGGCTTAAAATTCCAGGTCCATGTTCTACTTCATGCCCCTCTTTACAACAGAACAACACAGAAGGACAAGGACGAAGAAAAATGGCAACAACAAAAAAAGGCTGTTTCTGAGGGGAAAGGGATCAAATGACATGAATATTCACACCACCAAGTAGCAAAAGTACACTGGAGACATCATACCCCAAGACTAGTCACACAGATCCTTTTTTTTTTTTTTTTTTTTTTTTTTTTTTGGCCATTAATCAAACTTTGCAGAGGAGACAAATAGTGATTTTTACTGTTTGCTCAACTGGATTGCACAGAGGACCAGGCCAGGAGCCTGGCTGGTAAGAAATTCTCACAATTTTGCCAGTGTGTCAGTTTCCTGGTTTCCCTTTGTTGTGGCTTCCTGAAAAAAAGAACAATTTTGATGATCTTGCTTGCAGCGCCATAACTGTGGGGCCCATGGCCCTTTGCTCCCCAAAGTTTCACTGAAAGTTACTGAGGCAGATTGATTAATAGAAGAATGGCATACAAATTTATTTAACATGTATACACAGAAGCCTTCAGAATGAAGACTCAACTTCCCAAATAGACTGTAAAAGGAAGATACATCTCGAGACCCCAAATTCACTAAGCTAAAAGGAAAAGTCAAGCTGGGAACTGGGTGACACAAACCTGCTTCCCATTTGGTTCCTAAATAAGATGGCTACAAAGATAAAAAGCTACATACCTCCCTCACATTTTGCCCATAATGAAATTCCTTGTAGACCCCAAAATCTTTACTCTAAATCATTTCTGTTGAATTTCACCTTGGCAATGTAAATTAATAGTTTATCTGCCCAAGTGAGGACCATTAGATAGAACTCAAAGTCATCCCTCCACTCACCTGAGACAAATGCATATCTGATTACTTCCCCTGACCTACTGTCTATGTTATCTTATGTAAAACTACAGATTCACTGAGCCAGAGGAAGGCAGGAATGACTATTTCCTTTACCCACCTCTCACATGAAAATTGTGTATTCCCTCAATATCTGCCCTTTCTCCTTGAAGTCCTCAAAATAATCTTTGGAGAAAGACATAGACCCGTCTCCTGGTGTGCATCGGGAGCAACTTTGGCAAATCTGAAAGGATTGAGACTTGCCTCGATCATTTTCTTGAGATTATAGAAAGGATGGGGGCATGGATCCTGGTAAAATAGGTTATGGGAGTGGGGAGAAGAGGAACTCTATTGAGGGGAAATAGATGATGACCAAGGAACAGAAATTAACATGTAAATAATTCTCTTTGGAATTCACACGATCCTTGGAGACAGTCCTTATCTTCAAAGGGGGTCTGTTCATATGTGGTTACATTTTTGGTCTTCTTTTGTGCAATGGAGAATAAGAGGTGGGGGAACTAGAACACTTGTCCTCAGCAGGTCAGTCCTATCTCTGCATAGATAAGGAAAAGTCTCTTCTAGTACTCGATGGTCTCTGAGGGTTTTTAATTTAAAATACTCATTATACCAGAGAGCCATATTTTGGGGTAAAATATTTTGATATCCTTCCGTGTGGCTGGCAAGATAGCCAAATAGGAACAGCTTCAGTCAGCAGTTCCCAGTGAGATTAACGCAGAAAGTGGGTGATTTCTGCATTTCCAACTGAGGTACACAGCTCATCTCATTGGGACTGGTTAGACAGTGGGTGTAGCCCATGGAGGGCGAGCTGAGGCAGGGTAGGGTGTCACCTCACCTGGGAAGCACAAGGGGTCAGGGAACTCCCTCCTCTAGCCAAGGGAAACCCTGAGGTACTGTGCCATGAGGAATGGTGCTATTCAGCCCAGATTCTATGCTTTCCCCACGGTCTTGGCAACCTGCAGACCAGGAGATTCCCTCAGGTGCCTATACCACCAGGGCTCTGGGTTTCAAGCACAAATCTGGGTGGCTGTTTGGGCAGACACTGAGCTAGCTGTAGGAGTTTTTTTCTTTTTATACCCCAGTGGCACCTGAAATGCCAGTGAGACGAACCATTCACTCCCCTGGAAAGCAGGCTGAAGCCAAGGAGCTTAGTGGTCTAGCTCAGCAGATGCCACCTCCACAAAACCCAGCAAGCTGAGATCTACGGGGCTTGAAATTCTCGCTGCCGGCACAGCAGTCTAAAGTTGACCTGGGGTGCCCGAGCTTGGTGTGGGGAGGGCGTCCGCCATTGCTGAAGCTTGAGTAGGCGGTTTTCCCATCACAGTGTAAACAAAGCCACCTGGAAGTTCGAATTGGGTGGAGACCACCACAGCTCAGCAAAGCCGCTGTAGCCAGACTTTCTCTCTAGATTCCTCCTCTCTGGGCAGGGCATTTCTGAAAGAAAGGCAGCAGCCCCAGTCAGGGGCTTATAGATAAAACTCCCATCTCGCTGGGACAGAGCACCTGGGGGACGGGGCAGCTGTGGATGCAGCTTCAGCAGACTTACACGTTTCTGCCTGCTGGCTCTGAAGAGAGCAGGGGATCTCCCAGCATAACACTCAAGCTCTGCTAAGGGACAGACTGCCTCCTCAAGTGGGTCCCTGACCCTTGTGCCTCCTGACTGGCAGACAGCTCCCAGCAGGGGTCGACAGACACCCCATACAGGAGAGCTCCAGCTGGCATCAGGTGGGTGCCCCTCTGGGATGAAGCTTCCAGAGGAAGGAACAGGTAGCAATCTTTGCTGTTCTGTAGACTCCGCTGGTGATATCCAGGGACACAGGGTCTGGAGTGAACCTCCAGCAAACTCCAGCATATCTGCAGCAGAGGGGCCTGACTGTTAGAAGGAAAACTAACAAACAGAAAGGAATAGCATTGACTTCAACAAAAAGGACATCCACACAAAACCCCTACCAAAGGTCACCAACATTAAAGACCAAAGGTAGATAAATGCATGAAGATGAGGAAAAACCAGCATAAAAGGCTGAAAATTCCATAAACCAGAACATCTCTTCTCCTCCAAAAGATCACAACTCCTAACCAGCAAGGGAACAAAATTGGACAGAGAATAAGTTTGACAAATTGACAGAAGTAGGCTTCAGAAGGTGGATAATAACAAACTCCTCTGAGCTAAAGGAGCATGTTCTAACCCAAAGCAAGGAAGCTAAGAACCTTGAAAAAGGTTAGAGGAATTACTATCTAGAATTACCAGTTTAGAGAAGAACATAAATGACCTGATGGAGCTGAAAAACACAGCATGAGAAATTTGAGAAGCATACACACGTATCAATAGCTGAATCGATCAAGCAGAAGAAGAAAGGATATAAGAGATTGAAGATCAACTTAATGAAATAAAGTGTGAAAACAAGATTAGAGAAAAAAGAATGAAAAGGAACGAACAAAGCCTCCAAGAAATAGGGGACTATGTGAAAAGATCAAACCTACATTTGATTGTTGTACCTGAAACTGAGGGGGAGAATGGGACCATGTTGGAAAACACTCTTCAGGATATTATCCAGGAGAACTTTCCCAACCTAGCAAGACAGGCCAACATTCAAATTTAGGAAATACAGAGACCACCACAAAGTTAATCCTTGAAAAGAGCAACCCCAAGACACATAATCGTCAGATTCACCAACGTTGAAATGAAGGAAAAATGTTAAGGGCAGCCAGAGAGAAAGGTCAGGATACCCACAAAGGGAGGCCCATCAGACTAACAGTGGATCTCTTTGCAGAAACCCTACAAGCCAGAAGAGAGTGGGGGCCAATATTCAACATTCTTAAAGAAAAGAATTTTCAACCCAGAATTTCGTATCCAGCCAAACCAACTTTCATAAGCAAAAAAGAAATAAAATCCTTTACAGACAAGCAAATGCTGAGATTTTGTCACCACCAGGCCTGCCTTACAAGAGCTCCTGAAGGAAGCACTAAATATGGAAAGGAGAAACCAGTACCAGTCACTGCAAAAACATACCAAATTGCAAAGACTATCGACACTATGAAGAAACTGGATCAACTAACAGGCAAAATAACCTGCTAGCATCATAATGACAGGATCAAATTCACACATAACAATATCAACCTTAAATGTAAATGGGCTAAATGCCCCAATTAAAAGACACAGACTGGGGTTTTCTAAATATACAATTATGTCATCTGCAAACAGAGATAATTTGACTTCCTCTCTTCCTATTTGAATACCGTTTATTTCTCTCTCTTGTCTGATTGCCCTGGCCAGATATTCCAATACTATGTTGAATAGGAGTGGTGAGAGAGGGCATCCTTGCCTTATGCTAGTTTTCAAATGGAATGCTTCCAGCTTTTTCCCATTCACTATGATATTGGCTGTGGGTTTGTCATAAATAGTTCTTATTATTTTGAGATAAAGTTCCATCAATACCTAGTATTGAGAGTTTTTAGCATGAAGGGGTGTTGAATTTTATCAAAGGCCTCTTCTCCATCTATTGAGGTAATCATGTTGTTTTTGTCATTGGTTCTTTTTATGTGATGGATTATGATTATTGATTTGCATATGTTGAGCCAGCCTTGCATCCCAGGGATGAAGCTGACTTGATCATGGTGTATAAGCTTTTTGATGTGCTGCTGGATTCAGTTTGCCAGTATTTTATTGAGGATTTTGACACTGATGTTCATCAAGGATATTGGCTTGAAATTTTCTTTTTTTTGTTGCATCTCTGCCAGATTTTGGTGTCAGGATGATGCTGGCCTCATAAAATGAGCTACAGAGGAGTCCCTCTTTTTCTATTGTTTGCAATAGTTTCTGAAGAAATGGTACCAGCTCCTTTTTGTACCTCTGGTAGAATTCGGCTGTGAATCTGTTTGATCCTGGGCTTTTTTTGGTTGGTAGGCTATTAATTACCACATCAATTTCAGAACCTGTTATTGGTCTATTCAGTGACTCGACTTCTTCCTGGTTTAGTCTTAGGAGGGTATATGTGTCCAGAAATTTGTCTATTTCTTCTAGATTTTCTAGTTTATTTGGGTAGAGGTATTTATAGTATTCTCTGACAATCCTAAGCAAAAAGAACAAAGCTGGAGGCATCATGCTACCTGACTTCAAACTATACTACAAGGTTACAGTAACCAAAACAGCATGGTACTGGTACCAAAACAGACATATAGACCAATGGAACAGAACAGAGGCATCAGAAATAATGCCACACATCTACAATCATTTGATCTTTGATAAACGTGATGAAAACAAGTAATAGGAAAAGGATTCCCTATTTAACAAATGGTGTTGAGAAAACTGGCTAGCCATACACGGAAAATTGAAACTGGACCCCTTCCTTACAACTTACACAAAAATTAACACAAGATGGATTAGAGACTTAAATGTAAGACCTAAAACCATAAAAACCCTAGAAGAAAACCTAGGCAATACCATTCAGGACACAGACATGGGCAAAGACTTCATGACTAAAACACCAAAAGCAAGGACAACAAAAGCCAAAATTGATAAATGGGATCTAATTAAGAAACTATCAGCAGAGTGAACAGGCAACCTACAGAATGGGAGAAAATTTTTACAATCTATCTATCTGACAAAGGGCTAATATCCAGAACCAACAAGGAACTTTAAGAAAAAAAAATAACCCATAAAAAGTGGGCAAAAGATATGAACAGATACTTCTCAAAATAAGACATTTATGTGGCCACGAAATATATTTTAAAAAGCTCATCATCACTGGTCATTAGAGAAATGCAAATCAAAATCACAGTGAGATACCATCTCATGCAGGTGGAATGGCAATCGTTAAAAGTCAGGAAACAACAGATGCTGGAGAGGATGTGGAGAAATAGGAACACTTTTGGTGGGATTGTAAATTAGTTTAACCATTGTGGAAGACAGTGTGGTAATTCCTCAAGGATCTAGAACCAGAAATACTATTTGACCCAGCAATGCCATTACTGGGTATATACCCAAAGGATTATAAATCAGTCTACTATAAAGACACATGCACATGTATGTTTATTGCAGTGCTGTTCACAATAGCAAAGACTTGGAACCAACACAAATGTGCATCAATGATAGACTGGATAAAGAAAATGTGGCACATATGCACCATGGAATACTATGCAGCCATAAAAAAGGGATGAGTTCACGTCCTTTGCAGGGACATGGATGAAGCTGGAAATCATCATTCTCAGCAAACTAACACAGGGACAGAAAACCAAACACTACATGTTCTCACTCATAAGTGGAATTGAACAGTGAGAACACATGGACACAGGGAGGGGAACATCACACACTGGGGCCTGTTGTGGGGTGGGTGGCTAGGGGAGGGGTAGCATTAGGAGAAATACCTAATGTAGATGATGGGTTGATGGGTGCAGCAAACCACCATACCACGTGTATACCTATGTAACAAACCAGCACTTTCTGCACATGTATCCCAGAACCTAAAAAAAGTATAATTAAAAAATATATATATTTTGATATCCTTCCACTACATTCCAAAGTCTTCCCTAGGTGACCTCTAACTGAAGCAAAATTTTGACATTCATAATGACTCAAGGTATCAAAAAGAATAGAAATATTTTTAAAAATTAAAAATTAAACATTTGTAAAGACATTTATTATATTTTCGGAAAAAATAGAAAATTCCTGAAAAGCAGAAAGAAAAATGTAAAAATAATCCATAATTTTACCATCTACAGATAATGACTATTTACATTTTAACGTAATGTAAATGTACATTTTCTTCAGGACATTATTTTATGCACAGTATTTTTACATAATTATATCCATTGTCTATATGTAATTTTTATGTTTTTTTCTAGTTACTATTATATCATAAGCATTTTCTGTGTTATACAGTCATTGTGAACACTGCAGTTTATGACTTCATAATGTTCCACACAAGGACTGTGGCATGGATTGTTTAACCAAACATTCAAATTTTAAAATGCGTATCTCACTGTTACTTATAGTGTTATAATGTTGATCTTGTTGAATAAACTCCCACGTCCCCTACCCCTACCCACCACCAAAATTTTGGGTTATTTCATTAAGTGATACATTTCAGTGTGTCATTACTGCTCAATGGTTGTGACCATTTTAAGGCATTCAATGCACATTTACAAATTACTCTCTTAAAGAAAGCCTATGCCAATTTACACTGAGCTGCAGTTTAAGAAAATTACTACATTTTGCTACAGTTTTGCTAATATACCTATTATCATTTAGAAAGACTAGCTAATTTGAAAGGCACAAAACGTTGTTTTTATTTGCATGGCTTTGCTCTGTAGATATTTTGAAAAGAAAACTGTCCATGTTTGTTAAACAGTGGCATTTCCCCTTTGGGAGAAATATCTGTGGTGTCTGTTCTTTACTCATTTGTTGGCTTATTATTATTTTTTACAGATTTGAATTAATGGAAATTATAAATACATGGTTCTTTTTTGTATCATTTCAAATGTGTTTCCTGGCTGTTGTTCTCCTTTTAAGTTTGATTAAGCTTTTTATGTACAGAAGATTAAAATTTTTTGTAATCACATCTGCCCATCTTTTCCTTTGTGAATTTTAAATCTCTTAAATCTAGACACTCCCTCTCTTTCCAGAAGCTTGACAATATTCATTTCTATTTTTTTATAGTTTGTTTACTCTTTGATTAAAAAAATAAGTCTTTGATCTGTTTGGAAATTGTTTCAGTACATAACGTTGAAGGGAGTTTTCACATGGCTAGTCAAAGATTCCAGTATAATTTATTCAACAATTTCGGTTTTTTTCTTATCATATGTTAAATTTTCACATGTAATGAAGTAGTCTAGGCTATCTGTTATGTTTGGTTGGATCAATATACCACACTGTTTCAATCACTATATTTTCAAAGTCTGTTTAATTATCTGTTCATGTGAGTTTTGGGGTGTGTACCATTTGGCTCTGTGTCCCCACTCAAATCTCATCTCGAATTGTAATTTCCATATGTTGAGGGAGCGACTTTGTGAGAGGTGATCAGTTCATGGGGGTGGTTTCCACCATGCTGTTGTCATGACGGTGAATGAGTTTTCATCAGAGCTAATGGTTTTAAAGTGTGGCACTTCCTTATTCTCTTGCTGTATTTCCTGTCATCTTATGAAGAAAGTACTTGCTTCTCTTTTGCTTATGCCATGATTGTAAGTTTCCTGAGGCTTTCCAAGCCATGTGGCACTGTGAGTCAAGCAAACCTATTTCCTTTCTAAATTACCTAGTCTAGGGTGTTTCTTTACAGCAGTGTGAAAATGGAATAATACAGCATGGTTCAAGTTCAAGGAGAGAAAACTGTTTTTGAATGAGCTACACTTTGTTTTACTCTTTTTGCTTGACTCATAGTAAGGAACTGTTCAAAGACAGCACCCATGACAATGAGATCCTTAACTGAGTGTCCTGTTTTTATTTTTGTTTATTTATTTATTTATTTATTTATTTTTCAGACAGAGTCTCACTGTATCACCCAGGCTAGAGGGCAGTGGTGCAATCATAGCTCACTGCAGCCCCTACATCCAGGATTCAAGCAATCCTCCCACCTCAGCCTCCCATGTAGCTGGGACCACAGGCATGTGCCACTATGCCTGGCTAGACTTTTGATATTTTTGCAGAGATTGGGCCTTGCTATGTTGGTCAGGCTGGTCAAAATAACCAGACCCCAGGCTCTACAAAATCTCCTGGGTTCAAGTGATCCTCCTGCCTTGGCCTCCCGAAGTGCTGAGATTATAGGTGTGAGCCACTGTCCCAAGTCTCAATTTTTAAATATACATTTTCTCTTTTTTCCCTTTTTCTCTTTGCTTACTTTATGTTTAGCTTCTTGAAAATGAAATGGTAACCTTTGCTCTCTTTCCTTCCATGAGGCTCCCCCTTGCACAATGTCCTTTCATCTAATTATATGTTTGTTTAGAAGTTCCAGGGACTGAGTCTTAAAACAATATAGGCCCCTATGGAATTCTTCCCCACTCGGAGATTACCTCAAGGCTGCAGTTAATTTACAACCTGATTGTGCCTAAGATGGTGCCAGCCCATTCACCAGATGGGGCAATAGCTCAAGTTAAGTCATCGGAGCAAGCCATGTAGACCAGCAACTCCCCAGGCCTCCTGCATGCCTCCCATACACAGCTCCCCTTTTTTTAAGCTCTTGCATTCTGTCCGAAATTCTAAATGATTTCTTCAAGGCATGAAGACTTGGCCATTTCCCTACTGCTAGTTCTGTATTAAAGTTACTTTCCTCTCACCACATTTCATCCTTGTTATTTGACTTTGTGAGAGGTGAGCAGTCAAACCTGTGTTTGGTTACACTCAGCACAAAGATAAAGAAGGAAGCCAATGTCAACGAGCCTCATATCCTTCCCATTTGATCTCTGACTCTTGAAGAGGATTTTGTGTCTAGATTTTCTTCTGCAGGCCACCCTGACTTGTGGGAGCTTAGTAGAAAGGATGACCTTCCTAGAGGTATGTTTTATTCCTACCCCTGTGATGGGCAGTCGTTATAGATCTCTTAGGCAACTGGAAGTTGTCCCTTTACTAACCATACTTCTACTTACTGCTACCTGAATGTTCTGCTTTCCTCTCAAGCCTGCAAACACTTCACCATTGGGGGTACTCATTGATCTGCTTTATTTTCCAGAGGATTTCATTTCTTCTCCATTTGAGGCTGAGGCCCCTCCCAAAGTCAAAACCTTATACTAGAATCCTTTGAATACATTCTTATCTACTTCCTTCCAGACCTGATGATTTTCAGCTTTTTGTTACTTCTAATCTTGCTCATGCAATCGCAGGTCCTTTGCTACATACAGTGGGCCTTGGAAGGGCTATATTGGGAGGATACAGAATCGTGATAGGGAGAGGGACCAAGGAGGTATTACAAAAGAAATTCCCCTCTTCCCAGGCCATCTGAATGCAACTCTAGATGTCCCAGAAGTTAAAGGAGCAATGTTCAGTATGCACACTGTCCACAATGCTCAGGCAGGAGCCTCCTGTCGACAGGGCAAACACACTGTGGGAAATTAATACTCCACACTATCTGCAGGCCAGCTCAGACATGTCATCCTCTCATTTAGCTATAGAACCTGCCCTTCTCTGTTTATTGTTTTGAAAGTTTAGGGTTCAGATTCTCAGAAGGAATGCCTTTAAAAATTCTTCAGAACAAGTCCATGAAAAATCTGAGCAGATCGTATCACTGAGGATGAGGGTCAGCAAAGATACCATGTGCAGGAAATGTCCTGGGTAGGATTCATTCATTCACTTCTTCACTCATTCATTGGTTTGTTCGTTTATGTGGCAAATACTCCCCAAGTCCCTACTGTATGGCAGGCATCATTCTCATTCTAGGAACTTATGATCTAGTGGTGAAATTATTACCTCGTGTAATGACTACATGACATAGCTGAATTTCTACCCTGCCCTAACTCTGTTTATCTTTAAGAAACAGGATACCTGTGATTAAAAAGTTCCCTTTGTAACCAGACCAACTGAGACTGATTAGTTGACTGAATGACCTGAAGAAGACCTCAGACTTCATTATAATCTCATTTCCATGCTAAATGACACTCCCACCAGCGCCATGACAGTAGATAACTGCCATGATGATTGGAAGAAGCCATAAAAGGAGAAAAAAGAAGGCAGCACCCCAGTTTCAGGAAGTTCACCACCCATTTCCAGAAAACACACGAATATTCCTTCCCTCACTTTTAAGTCCAACCCCTTCATCAGAAAAAAACCCATACTCTTAGTTCCTCACTCCTCACTAGTCAAGAAGTTGATTTGTGAGCCAAGCTCCTGCTTCTTTTATTTTTATTTTTTATTTTTGAGACACAGTCTTGCTCGGTCACCAGGCTGGAGTGCAGTGGCACAATCTTGGCTCACTGCAAGTTCCGCCTCCTGAGTTCAAGTGATTCTCCTGCCTCAGTCTCCCGAGTAGCTGGGACTACAGGCACCTGCCACCACACCCGGCTAATTTTTGTATTTTTAGTAGAGACCGGGTTTCACCATGTTAGCCAGGATGGTCTCGATCTCTTGACCTCGTGACCCACCCATGTCGGCCTCCCAAAGTGCTTGGATTACAGGTATAAGCCACCGCGCCCGGCCCCAAGCTCCTGCGTCTTAATTCCACGGCCATTGAATAAAGCCTGCACTGCTTGATGCTCATTTTCAGTTCTGCATATTGTCTTAACGGCGCCAAACAGGGAAAGACCCAATTTTGGGGGAAAGAATGGCTTTGTCAGTAACAAAATCAGGCTAGTCTAGTCTCTAGTCAAATCAAATGGAGGGGAGAGGTAATACAATATGCTGTTTCTCCTTTTATGTTTTACTTTTCAAATACTTTGTAAGTATTTTCTACATAAATACTTATAAAAAGTATGGAAATAAATTCTTGTGGTTTATTGATAACCAGTGGGGATACCTTCCACACAGGCAACACTGCGGGGAGCTGCATGATGTCTACGTCTGGTGACTCTTCTATAAATGATTCTGCTCATCACTGCCTTTCGAGAAGGAATGGTTTCACACCCACTGGGAATCTGTAGCTGGAGTACTTTGCTAATAAAACAACCAAATAACAGATAACTGTCCAGCAGTTTTCCCCGCATGAATTAGAGAAACTGGAAGCTTTCAAGGCAATGGCAGAATCTTTGCTTGTAGATCCACCTAATGTGTCAGCTTGTTTGAAAGTAAAGAAAGTATTTTATTTATTTCCCCTAAGGTGCTTAAAAAAAAAGGGAGGGGGGGAAATTGCTTGAACATTTAAACAAGGAACTTTCAAGATGAGTTATAAATGCTTTATGAGCTTAATGGATAGTTGGGAAATTCTTAATAATAAGCTAAAATCTCTTGAATTCTTTATTTGATTCAAAAAGTCTTTATTTAGCTGGGTGTAGTGGCTCATGCCTGTAATCCCAGCACTTTGAGACGCTGAGGTGGGTGGATCGCTTGAGCCCAGAAGTTTGAGACCATTCTGGGCAACATCGCAAGACCTCGTCTTTACTAAAAATTTTTAAAAATTAGCCAGATGTGATGGTGTGCACCTGTGGTCTCAGCCACTTGGGAGGCTAAAGTGGGAGGATCACTTGAGCCTGGGAGGTTGAGGCTGCAGTGAGCTGTGATTGTGCCACTGCAAGACCTTGTCTCTACTAAAAATAATAATAATAATAGCTAGATGTGGTGCACCCCTGTGGTCCTAGCTACTTGAGAGGCTAAAGTGGGAGGACCACTTGAGCTTGGGAGGTCAAGGCTGCAGTGAACTGTGATTGTGCCATTGCACTTCATCCTGGGCAACAGACCTTATCTCAAAACAAAATCTATTTAGTCATAGCCTATTATTAGCCTTGTATAGTGGTGGACATATAGTAGGCCCTAAGTAAATTTTTTTTGAATGGATCACTGTGACAGATTCTGAAGTTATAAGATGCTGCCATCAGCCTTAAGGAAATAATAACTTAGGATGGAAGATAGTCATGGATAGCTACCTCTAATGCAATAAGGGCTGATATGTATTGAGCTCAAACTGTATTTCAGGCACCATGCTAAATGCTTTATGCATAGTACCTCATTTAATTCTCACAAAAATCTTATGAAGTAGGGACTAGTGTTTTAGGAATGAGGACACAAATGCTGAGAGAGGTTTAAATAGCCACAGTGTAGCTGTGAAATAAACCCAGAGCTTTATGATTCAAATGTCCACGTGCTGGGTACCCAGTTGTCTGGGCTCTTCTGTGGCACCTGTCGCCTCCCAGCTATGAATGGCATATTCAGGGAGCAGGACAGAGAGGGTAGTTGGTTGTCTTGGCACAGGGGTTTAGAAAGCATTCATAGGAAAAGTGCAATTTCATTTGGCTGCTTAAAAATTCCCAGAGGGGGTGAGCTGGGTAATTCAGCAAGCCATGTATTGAGATTTTTAAAACATGGGAAAGTGGACACCATATTACATCATTTTGCTGCTAGGTTTTGACCTGGTGATCCCATCCTGGTCACTGTAAGTTCATCCATCTAACTGGGCTTCCTCAACACTCTGGGTTCAGAGAATTTGTCATCCTTTCAGCCCCTCTTTCCTGATTAGTGGCCAAGACTGTGTCCCTGATATCAAAATTTCTTACTTATCTAGATGTTGGGCTGTGCCCTTGTTATAGTCTCACCAATGCACCACAGTGTAGCAGTATCTCATTGTGAGGTATTATCTGGAGTTCTTTGTCTCACAACCAAGAGAACTAAGGAGCATGGACACAAAGGGCAAGGTTGGGGTGAAAGTTTAATAAGTGAAAGAAGAAAGCTCTCCACTGTGGAGAGGGGACCCAGAAGAGGGTTACGTTTTTACAGCTGAATGCAAAGG
Source organism: Chlorocebus sabaeus (assembly GCF_047675955.1). Classification (NCBI taxonomy): domain Eukaryota; kingdom Metazoa; phylum Chordata; class Mammalia; order Primates; family Cercopithecidae; genus Chlorocebus; species Chlorocebus sabaeus. The sequence goes on from NC_132908.1 coordinate 23,501,240, forward strand.
CTTTTATAAGAAACCAATGAGGGCCGGACATCTCATTTGTATAAGGTGCAAATTTCTGATAACTCCACCCCATCCCCCTAGTGTGCATGTGGATCCTTAGCTTGAGTTACTCTGTATTGCTTTGTTCCACTTACTGCATATGTGTAAGGGAATGGAATTTCTCATTGTGGGCATGTATGGGCAAGTCACCTGTGTAGCCTTTCTTCCCTGTGCAGCTGTGGGCATGTCTTAGGCAAACCCTTCTGTGCACATTCCCTTATCTGTGCCTGCAGGTTGTTTTTTGGTTTGGAAGAATTCAACAAAGGACCCACCTTTACTGCCTGCCTGAGGCAGTAAAGTTCTTTCTTTCTCCTCTTTCACCCTGCTGTGACCCTCCCTAGTCCATTTCTGCCAGCCGGGAGAGGATGTTGCCTGCTCTGGTCCTTTTGACCTTCCTAAATCCATTGTTACTTCATGCTGGGCGTGGCTGGCTTTGGACAAAACTACCATTTCAGTCACTGGTATACCCATACTGGAAGACATGCCCAGTCAACTAGGCTTCCTCTCAGAGTCTGCAGTCAACTCCACTCTGCAATCCCATCAATATGGACACCGGCCCAGTAGCTCCATCAAGTCCCAGCTAATGGTCTTTTCATTTCCTCTCTACCATGCACACAACACCACTTCAAGCACTAATAGCTACAGCACTGCCCTTGGATCTGAGCAAGAAGGATTGTGGTGGTTCGAGGGTCCCATTATGGTTCTCCGGCTGCACATCATCCTCCCTTTCCCAGGATGAAGAGTTGTAATGCCCAGGGAACATACATACTTGGGGACCCTTCTAGACCATAATCTGTTCATTGAGAATCCTGCAATTTCTTATCCACATATCCCCATGATCAATCAGTTTCAGCCCTGCAAAAACTTCTTCCTGTGCCTGACTTCTGGAGGGTGGACTATGCTGGTGTGTTCCTTCCTAGGCCTGATGGCTGGTCAAGGTGCAGCCGTTTGAAGGGTGAGTGTGGATGGAGCCTGGACATGCAAGCCAGGGTATCCACCTGCTTCTATGCGAAGCCGTTGTGTGGGACAGAGTTGGAGGTGGGCCAAGGGCTGAGAGTTAGCTTTCCCCATGCACAGAGCAAGTCTGATAATTCTACCTGAGGCGCTGCCCTTCTAGGCTGTTATGAAGGTATATGTTGAGAGAAAAACATGTCCTCTACCCACTTAGGTTTAATGATCTGATCGAGGACCTGCCAATTAACCTACAGTAGACAAATTAACAGAAGAAAAGAAAAATTTATTTACATGTGCATGCAGGAGTACTCAGTGATGAGTAATTCACTGAATAGCCAGAGGTAAAGGTTTTATGCCATTAACAAAAGAAGGGAAAGGGTGTGGCTTGGGGTTTAGGTAAGAAAGTATAAAGGGTTCCATTGGGATTTTTGTTGCCGATGGCAGCTGAATTTGCACTTCCCAGTGCTATTGATTAGGCTTCTCCCAAACAGGAAACTCCCTTGGAGGTGGATAAGAAGCAGGTTTATTTTTGAGAGGCTCTGCTCAAGTTCAGATAATTTTTCTGTGGCTGCTTTTTATTCAGATGTTTTCAACTTAAGGTAATTTTTTTTACTACTTTGGTGGGCTGTTAATTCTTTCATATATTTATCAAGGAGGGAGACTAGAATATATTTTGTTTAAGAGTCAGTAGCTTGATTTTCATTTTATAACTCTTTGGACACATAGTATATGGGCCTCCATTTTTATTCTCTCTCTGTGTCTTGAAAATGTTAGAGGTGGGCTTGATGATTACACAGTTATCTTTCATGAATGGAATCCAAGTCTTGCTAATTTTATTTTCTACCAGGGAGGAGCATTTCATTGTGTGTCTTGACAACATGACAATGCTAGTCCTGGGCACAGCCACAAGAAGCCAGGTGGTATCAAGGCACCAGTTGTTAGATATTGGTGCATTCTGTCATTTGAAGGTTGAAAAATCCTGGATGCTTTTCTGCGTACATCCAGGAGCTCCTGGGATGGGGAAAAGATTTATTGCCTTGTGTATACAAAAAGGACCACATATCAAATGAGCAGGGACATCTCCCTCTCAAAGATCATCCCCTCCCACACGATACCACAAATCCCTATCATATATTAGGCATTATACTAAGCTAAGCACCTTCCTACATAAATCATATCTCATGTTTATGGAATATTATTGGGCAGTATATCATTCTTTCCTTTGAGTTAGGAATTCAGCAAGACTTGTTTCACAAGATACAGATCATAAAGATCCCACTGATAAAACAGGATGAGAAACTGGCCAAACCCGCCAAAAACCAAGATGGCAACACAAGCAGCTTCTGGTCATCTTCACTGCTGATTATATGCTAATGACAATGGATTAGCATGTTAAAAGACACTCCCACCAGCACCAAGATAGTTTACAAATGCCATGGCAATGTCTGGAAGTTACCCTACATGGTCTGAAATGGGGAGGAACCCTCAGTTCTGGGAACTCCCTGCTCCTTTCCTGGAAATCTCATGAATAGTCCACTCCCTGCTTAGCATACAGTCAAGAAATAACCACCAGGAGAGTCAGTTAACCAGCCCATGCTGCTACTCTGCCTATGGGTTAGCTGCCCTTTTATTCATTTACTTTTTGATAAGTGTGCTTTCACTTTACTCTGTGGTTCATTCTTGAATTCTTTCCTGAATGAAGCCAAGAACACTTATGGTGTCCTGGACTGGGTCCCAATTTTGCGGTTTGTCCTGCCAACATTTTCTCCCTCAACCTCTTGGAAATAGTTTATATACACAGGTCATATACTCTTTTTTTTTTTCTTTTTTTTGAGACGGAATCTTGCTCTGTTGCCCAGGCTGGAGTGCAGTGGTGCGATCTCGGCTCACTGCAAGCTCCGCCTCCCGGGTTCACACCATTCTCCTGCCTCAGCCTCCCGAGTAGCTGGGACTACAGGCACCTGCCGCCATGCCTGGCTAATCTTTTGTATTTTTAGTAGAGACGGGTTTCACCATGTTAGCCAGGATGGTCTCGATCTCCCGACCTCGTGATCTGCCCACCTTGGCCTCCCAAAGTGCTGGGATTACAGGCGTGAGCCACCGCACCTGGCTGGTCATATACTCTTATCACTTTGCTTTTGCTAAAAAATATTGTATTAGTTATATATGGCTATTTAATGAATTACCCCAAACCCAGTAGTTTTGAACAAGAGTATTTATTATTTTATTTTATTTTTTAGAGATAGGGTCTCACTCTGTCACCCAGGCTAGAGTGTAGTGGCATAATCATAGCTCACTGCAGCCTGGAAGTCCTGAGCTCAGGAAATCCTCTTGCCTGAGCTTTCCTAGTAGTTAGGGCTACAGGTGCACACCACCATGCCCGGCTGATTAAAAAAATTATTTGTTTTTTTGTGGAGATAGGATCTCACTATGTTGTCCAGGCTGGTCTTGAATTCCTGCTGTCAAGTGATCCTCTTGCCTCAGCCTTCCAAAGCATTGGAATTACAGGTGTGACCTAATGCATCCAGTTACATCAACATTTAGAATAGAGAATATATGGTATATATACACAGCGGAATACTACACAGCCTTAAAAAAACAAGGAAATCCTGTCATTTGTGACAACACAGATGAACCTAAAGGATATTATGTTAAGTGAAATTATCAGACACAGAAAGACATACTGGATGGGTGCGGTGGCTCATGCTTATAATCCTAGCAGTTTGGGAGGCTGAGGTGGGCAGATCACTTAAGGTCAGGAGTTCAAGACCAACCTGGCCAACATGGTGAAACCTCATCTCTACAAAAATACAAAAATTATCTGGGCATGGTGGCACATGCCTGTAACCGCAGATACTTGGGAGGCTGAGGCAGGAGAATCACTTGAACCTGTGAGGCAGAGGTTGCAGTGAGCCAAGATGGCGCCACTGCACTCCAGCCTGGGTGACAGAGTGAGACTCCATCTCAAAAAAAAAAAAAAAGGAAGACAAATACTGCATGATGTCACTTATACGTCAAAACTCACAGAAGCAGAGAGTGAAATAATGGTTACTGGAGGCTGGGGTGAGGGGAAATTAGAGAGATGTTGGTTGAAGGACATAAAATTTCAATTAGACAGGTGGAATAAGTTCAAAAGATACATCACAGTGACTATAGCTAGTAACAATATATTGTATACTTGAAAATGGCTGAGAGAGTAGATTTTCAGTGTTCTCACTACAAAAATGGTAAGTATATGAGATAACGCATATGTTAAATTGTTTAATTTAGCCATTCCACAATATGTGTGTGTGTGTATATATATATATCAAAATGTCATGCCGTATACTCTAAATATATACAATTTTAACCTGCCAATTAAAAAAATCATAAAAACCAAAAACAATAACAAAAAACACAATAGCATTTATGATCTTACAGTTTCTGCGGGTCAAGAATCTGGGTGTGGCTCAGCTGGGTCCTCTCACCAGGAGACAATGAAGGTGTGAGCCAGGGCTACAGTTCCCACAGGGCTTGGCTGGGGGAGGGTCCTCTTCTGAGCCCAACCACACTGTTGCTGCTGGGATTCACTTCCTCGCTGGCTATTGCTGGCTGGGGACTGTCCTCAGCTACCATTTAAACTCTAAACTAAATTTTTCCCAAAATTAGCTTCTCGCAAGCCCAGGAATAAATAAGCGCAGTTTGGAGGTTAAGGACAGGATGGGAGTTGGTTAGACCAGATCTCTTTCACTGTCATCATTTTCTCACTGTTTCAATTTTTTATTTATGTTATTTATTTATTTATTTTGAGATGGAGTCTTGCTCTGTCACCCAGGCTGGAGTGCAGTGGCTTGATCTTGGCTCACTACAACCTCTGCCTCCCAGGTTCAAGCGATTCTCCTGCCTTAGCCTCTGGAGTAGCTGGGACTACAGACACACACCACCATGCCAGCTAATTTTTGTATTTTTAGTAGAGACGGGTTTTCACCATGTTGGCCAGGTTGGTCTTGAACTCCTGACCTCAGGTGATCTGCCTACCTCAGCCTCCTAAAGTGCTGGGATTACAGGCGTGAGCCACCACGGCCAGGATCACTGTTATAATTTTTGCAAAGGTGGTTTCACTCTTACCAGGTATATGGCCCTGAGCAGATTATTTGTCTATTCTGAGCCTTTGTTTTCTTGAATGTAGAATGAACGTAAGACAAATCCGCTACTCACAGCATCGTTAAGAGGAATACATGGGTTCATGTATGCAAAGATGGAAGCACAGTGCCTAACATGTCGTGAATGGTTCATCAGTATTAGCTATTATCATCATGACTATCAGGAGGGTCTCCCTGATTACCTAAAAGGCCACAGATAATGTCGATAGCTGCTATTCATTGGAGTAAACAGTTCACCTCATTCATATATTTTATTTTATTTTTAGGTGTTTAATTTCCCTAATTTACAAATAACACAACTCTCTAAGCCCTAGGGAGGCTAAGAATTTGCATAATATCATATCACCATTCAGCAACAAAGCCAGGATTCAAACCCAGGTTTCCGGTTCTAGTTCCCATTGCTTTCAGCTTCACGGACCTGCCTTCACTGTTTTAACGGGTTTAAAGTAGCTCAAACCTTCAGCACCACCGGCCTAATATCAGCTTATGTAAAACATCTCATTTTCTTACCTTGGGGAGCACAGTTAGCCCAAGCAGAGGTTTCTCTTCATCCAGGATTCCCAGGACACCAGGACAACGGAAACTTTTAAAATTTGTACTATTCCTTACTTTTCCTCTTTAAATTCTAACACTGCAGACTGAAAAACCCAGGCCTCTCTTTGGAGGTCCACGTAACTCTCAGTGAGAGCATGTGAGAGATTGGAAGCACGGGTCTGCAGTCCAATTCTCTGGGTCTCCCGCAGCCTGGCCGGCATTTCATCACCTACAGCCTTGGGACTGCGCGTCTGAGGCTGAATCATGGGAGAGGGAGAGAGCTGGGTGTAAATTCCCCCAGTCCCTGTCAGTGATGCTGGGCTTCCAGGGGCACTGTAGAGATGTAGTTCATTAAGGAATTACCTCGGTGTTAATGCCTTCCACTGAGAAGTGCTATTCTGCCAGGGCCTCCTAAGGGGTAGCTGAAAGTGTTTCATTTCTATTCATTCTATTCTCTGGATGCCTCCATTTAATGAGGTCTTTACTTTTGCCTTTGAAGACTGCTCTCACCCCTGTGGAGTCTAGCTGTTAGCTGGAATTTGAATATAGAAGGGAGCCAGCACAGAACAAGGAAAAAGCCCAGAAGGTCAACCCCCCATACACTTAGAAGGAGCTGGCTGTCTCTGGCTCCCCGTCTCTGGCCAGTCCCACCTCTGCCTTTCATGACATTCCAAATGTGGTGTCTCAGAGGCTTCCCACTTACCGGTTGTACCTGCCCCAGTTCCAGGGCAGACTTCCTCTGGGGCAAGGAGTTTATTATTAGTCTCCACCCTCCGGGACCAGTGGAGATCAGATGCATTCGCGTTTTCAGAAAATAGAGCCCACATGACAGCTGGGCCTCTGGCTGCCTCCCTAGTCCCTGCAACTTCCCCAGCTCTCTTGCTGGCAGTCAGACACCAGTTACTGAACTCAGAGCGGCAGGCGACCCCTGGATGCTCACATAATCTCAACGGCAGCACTTCTGAAACGTGGGGCTGTATGGCAGGTGTATCTGACATCAATAACATAAACATACCCTGAGAATGAACCTATGGTCGAAGAAAATGTGTGTTTGGAGTCCCAAGCTAAGGAATCCAGGAGTGGTCAATCTGGAGAATCACTCCTTATCCAGGAAGGACTTCGGAACCCCTGGTCCATTCCTTGCAATGCAGGTTGTGCGGGGGATCAAGGCCTTGCGTTTTGGGTTAAATGGAGGTTGCTAGGTGGAGAGTGCTAAGGGGAGGGGGCTAAGTGAAGATTGCTGCAATCACCCAGTGGGTTCACCTTGCCCGCTGCCTAGACAGAACCAATTTATCAAGACAGGGGAATTACGATGGAGAAAGAGTAATTCATGCAGAGCCAGCTGTGCGAGAGACTGGAGTTTTATTATTACTCAAATCAGTCTCCCTGCGGATTCAGGAATCAGAGTTTTTTAAGATAATTTGGTGGGTAGGGGCTTGGGAAGTGGGGACGGCAAATTAGTCAGATTGGAGATGGAATCATAGGGGGTTGAAGTGAGGTTTTCTTGCTGTCTTCCGTTCCTGGGTGGGATGGCAGAACTGGTTGGGCCAGATTACCGGTCTGGATGGTGTCAGTTGGTCCATGGAGTGCAGGGTCTGCAAAATAGCTCAAGCACTGATGTTAGGTTTTACAATAGTGACGTGATCCCCAGGAGCAATTTGGGGAGGTTCAGACTCTCGGAGCCACAGGCTGCATGACCCCTGAACTGTAATTTCTAATCTTGTAGCTAATTTGTTAGTCCTGCAAAGGTAGACTGGTCCCCAGGCAAGAAGGTCTTTTTGGGAAAGGGCTGTTACCAATTTTGTTTCAGAGTCAAGCCATGAACGGAATTCCTTCCCAAAGTTTGTTCAGCCTGTGCCCAGGAATGAACAAGGACAGCTTAAAGGATAGAAGCAAAATGGAGTCGGTTAGGTCTGATTTCTTTCACTGTCGTCATTTCCTCAGTTAAAATTTTGCAAAGGTTGTTTCATGGCTAAATAAACTGAATGCTTTTTACAAATAGCAGTGGTTTTCCTGTCCAGCCTGCTGTTCCTGGACCGCCCTGTCTGTAATCCTCCAATAAACTCTATGTCTCTGTTTCCTTTGCATGTTCTGGGTCTCTTTAGTTTCTTGGACACAGTGTTGGAGTCCTCAGGGGTCTGGCGCAACAGGGACTCCACCCAGTGTGGATTCCGTTCAAGAAACTGGGCCTCCAGCTTGATCCATCAGTCATGCGCTGGTCCTCCCAGGGCCCTGCTCTATGCCTCCAACCCAGCTCTAGCGTCAAACTCCACCTGGGCCGAACTGTCTAGAGTGCTGACACCCTTCAATCCTCAGCAACTGGGTCAACAAGGAGGAGAAGGAAATGAAGAGCAGGCATCATGGGAGATGGAATACTACCGTGAAGTCAGGCTGACCCCTTGTCCATCTACAAAAGAGTGACAAGCTCAGATGTGGGCAAACCTACCAGGAGCCATTTAGGAGTTAATGCGGAAAGCCAGGCAGGCATTGGCATCAGAGTCTTGGAGAAAGACTTTTTCTTAACATCACTTCTTTTTTTTTTGATACAGAGTCTTGCTCTGTCCCCCAGGCTGGAGTGCAATGGCATGATCTTGGCTCACTGCAACCTCTGCCTCCCTAGCTCAAGCAATTCTCCTGCCTCAGCCTCCTGAGTAGCTGGGACTATAGGCAAGTGCCAGCATGACTGACTAATTTTTTTTTTTTTGTATTTTTAGTAGAAACAAGATTTCACCATGTTGGTCAGGCTGGTCTCAAACTCCTGACCTCAAATGATCCTGCCTGCCTCAGGCTCCCAAAGTTAATGCTACTTCTTAATACCACGATCTTCTGATGCTAAATACATGACTCTTCATTCTGTCTTCACTCTGGCATTACCTAGGAAGCTTTTGAGATTTCAGAAGCCTGGTCCCCACACCCAGACACCGGGACTTAGTTGGTCTGGAGTAGGGCCTGGGCACTAGCATTTTTTAAAAACTCCCCAGGTAATTCTTTTTTGTTTTTGAGACAGAGTCTTACTATAATGCCCAGTCTGGAGTGCAGTGGCACGATCACAGCCCACCGCAGCCTTGACCTCCCAGACTCAAGCAATCCTTGCACCTGTTTGAAATACTTGTTCCCTGGTGCCATAAAGAAATAGCACTTGAACATAAATTTAATTTATTTAAAAAGGCCTTTTTTACTTCCTGCAAAAAGGGTACACTCGCCAGCAGTTTTGCCATGAGAGTACACCGAACAAAGGAGACAGGGTCATTTATAACCTGACGTGTCCACCCTACTGCTGTGTCCGGTTTCCACTGGCTGGAACGGGACCTCACATTCTGTATTTGTCCCGATCCGCTAGCAACTTAGAACTTTTTAAAAGAGGCAAAGGTAGAGGAGAACAAAGGAAGGAGGAGATAACTTGTGGAATGTTGAGAAAGGTAAAAACACTTTTAAATAAGGAAGAGGAACAGGCTATGACCTAATGCTTGCTTGGACCAGTATAAGCATGCCAGGGCAAATATTTAGGAGCACAGGTCTTTGAATAAATTTTGCTTCTAAAAGAAGTTACTATTTATTCCTAATTAGATGGGGAAGGAAGTCTTTGAAGAGGAACCTCTACTTTACTTTTTACACACCTCAGCCTCCTGAGTGGCTGGGACTACACATGTGCACCACTACACCCAGCTAAGTTTTAAATATTTCTGTAGACATGAGATTTCACCATATTGCCCAGGCTGGTCTCGAACTCCTAGCCTCAAGTGATCTGCCCTTCTGGGCCTCCCAAAGTGCTGGGGTTTCAGGTGTGAGCCACTGCGCCCAGCTCCCCGGGTAATTCTAATGGATAAGTACTGACAGTTGTGGAAACTACTGGCCTAAAGAAAATAGGATTTAGGGCCAGCAGGACTGGGGGCTCTAGCTCTGGCAGAAAACTAGAATATGAGACAGGAAAAGAAAACGCAAACTTAATCCCAGAAACTAGGCCATCCTAGATAAGTTTGGTGATTTCTTCCAGAGCCATGGGTTATAGTCTATTTCAGATTTTCTTTTCCCACCAAGTGATGAAGCTGAGGTTCCTAGTGGATCTCTAGATAAGGGCTCTGGTGAATTTCAAATGATCCTCCTGCCTCAGCCTCCTGAGTAGCTGGGACTACAGGTGCATGCCACCATGCTGGGCCAATTTTCTATTTTATCTTTTTTAGCGATGGAGTCTTACTATGTTGCCCAGGCTGCTCTTGAACTCCTGGGCTCAAGTGATTCTCCCCCTTCAGCCTCTCAAAGTGCTAGGATTACAGGCATGAGCCACCGTGTCAGAGGCGTGTGAACCAGAGCAACTCCATCTTAAATAGGAGCTGGGTAAAATGAAGCTGTTGGAGTAGCCATTCTTTTATTCCTTTACTTTCTTAATACACTTGCTTTCACTTTGCACTGTGGACTTGCCCTGAATTCTTTCTTGCTCGAGATCCAAGAACCCTCTCTTGGGGTCTGGATCGACACTCCTTTCCTGTAACAATCATGCCGGGTCCCTGGTAAGTTTTTGTTAAAGGGACTGGACTAAACTAAATTTAGGAGTGAGAGCTCCACTGGTCACACATGGATGAGTCAGGGCCTGGCATTTTGGTAACATCACTATTCCCAGTAAAATTACATCCTTAATATTATTCCCTGACATGAAACCCTTTCTGAAGTCTCTTTTAAATTGTTACAGTAAGAGGAAGCTATAGACCTGGGATTTGGGGAAGATAAAATGAACCATTTAAGAGCCTCCTTCTTTTGAGGGAAATGGGCCAAGTATATTCTTTTTACAAAGTTAACCAGGAAAGAGAAGCATCTGAAGATAAACCCTGCAAACGATGGTGATGTGCAGAGAGGGGATTGAGCCTGGAACGTGACATAGGAGGTAAGCCATGCTAATGGCCAAACAATGATCAATTAGCTTGCAGAGTTGAGAGACTATTGGGTTTGCTACCAACCGTATCCGAGTGAGAGCTCTTCAGGGACATTCAATGGCTGTCAGTCCTCAGAATGAAGCTGTGTGCCGATGCCTTTGGCCAGTTTCGATGAGCAGATGTCGCCTGACTGTAGCTCAGTCTCATTTCCATACCAGCAGCCCATGCTCTGCCCCAGGCAATCTCTGAGCAAAGGCCTCTGCTTCCCCAGAGCTCACTGAGCCTTGGTTCCAGGTGAGAATGGATGGAGGCTGCAGGAGATGCTTCTAAAACTACTTTTTTTGAGGGGAAAAGGAATAAATAAACTGCCAAATCCTACACTTTTCTCATTGCTGACATGTTTAACCTTACAGGCTTGCTTTTTGCTGGGACGGTATAAAGAATTGTATATTCATTCATGTGAAATATTTAGCAAGTGCCTACTTTGGGTTTAGGATATTTCTTTGACACAACACACATGCTTCTTGGCTTCAGAGTGTGTGTAGTCTAGTGGGAGACAGAAAATAATCAAGTATGCCAATAGATAAATAAATCCAGTTTCAGATAACCATAAGAGCTACAAAGAAAATAATACATGGTGACCTAGGTACCAAGAAGAAGTCAGCACAAGCAATCAGAGAAAAATAGTTACATCGGAATTCATCAAAATTAGAATTTTCTGGCATGGTACAGTGACTCACACCTGTAATCCCAGCACTCAGGGAGGCTGAGGTGGGAGGATCAGTTGAGGCCAGGAATTTGAAACCAGCCTGGGTAACACAGTGAGACTCCCATCTTTTTAAAAAATAACAGAATTTTTTTTTTTTTTTTTGTCTTGCCATAAAAGTGATGCAGTGGAAGAGACAATTTTTTTTTTAAAGTCCAGGAATCTGGATAGCTCTCCAAAGGAAATATACAAATGACCAATTAGCACACGAAAAGTTGTTCAACATCTTTAGCCATCAGTAAAACGTAATTTAAAACCAAAATAAGCTACCACTTCACACTTTCTAGCATGGCTATAATTAAAAAGACAGATGATAACAAGTGTGGACAAGGATCTGGAGAAATTGGACCCCTCATATTCCGCTGGCAAGGATGTAAAATGATGTTGCTTGATATGGTTTGGTTCTGTGTCCCCACCCAAATCTCACCTTGAATTGTAATAATCCCTATGGGTCCCCGGGAGGGAGGACCTGGTGGGAGGTTATTGAATCATGGGGGCGGGATTTTTCCCCATGCTGTTCTGTGATAGTGAATGAGTCTCACGGGATCTGATGGTTTTACAAAAGAGCAGTTCTCCTGCATGCATCCTCTTGCCTGTTGCCATATAGGATGTCCCTTTGCTCTTCCATCCTCTTCTGCCATGATTGTGAGGCCTCCCCAGCCATGTGGAACTCTGGGTTCATTAAACCTCCTTATTAATTAGCCGGTCTCAGGTATGTCTTTGTTAGCAGCATGAGACTGGACTAATACACAGCTACTTTGGAAAACAGTCTGGCAGTCACCAAAACTTAAACAAAGCACTCCTGGGGCTGGGTGAGGTGGCTCATGCCGGTAATTCCAGCACTTCAGGAGGCTGAGGCAGGCAGATCACTTGAGGTCAGGAGTTAGAGACCAGCCTGGCCAACATGGTGAAACTCTGTCTCTACTGAAAATATAAAAGTGAGCCGGGCATGGCAGTGAGTGCCTGTAATCCCAGCTACACAGGAGGCGGAGGCAGGAGAAAAGCTTGAACCCAGGAGGCAGAGGTTACAGTGAGCCGAGATCATGCCACTGCACTCCAGCCTGGGCGACAGAGCAAGACTCCATCTCAAGGAAAAAAGAAAGAAAAAAAAAAGCACTCCCACATGACCCAGTAGGTCCATTCCCAGGTATATACTCAAGAAAAATGAAAACACATGTCTATACAAAAATTGTGTGTGGATGTTCGTAGTAGCACTGCTCATAGTAGTAAAAAATGGAAACAATCTGGATGTTCATCAACTGGTGAATGGATCAGTAAAACGTGGTCTATCCATACAATGGAGCATTATTTGGCTATAAAAAGTAATGGAGTGCTGATGTGTGCTATGCCATGGATGAATCTTGAAAACATATACCAAATGAAACAGGCCACTTACAAAATATCACATATTGTATGAATCTCTTTATATAGAATGTCCAGAACAGGCAAAACTATAGAGACAAAAAGTAGATGAGGAGGTTGGGCGCGGTGGCTCACGCCTGTAATCCCAGCACTTTGGGAGGCTGAGGCGGGTGAATCACCTGAGGTCACAAGCTTGAGACCAGCCTGGCCAACATGGTAAAACTCTGTCTTTACTAAAAATACTAAATAAATAAATAAATAGATAAATAAATAAATAAATAATTAGCCGGACATGGTGGCATGCACCTGTAGTCCTAGCCTGTAGTCCCAGTTTGAACTAAGGAGGTGGAGGTTGCAGTGAGCCGAGATCAGACCACTGCACTCCAGCCTGGGCGACAGAGTGAGACTCCATCTTAACCACCTCCTACAAAAAAAAACAAAACCAAACAAAAACAGAAACAAAAGAAAACTAGATTAGTGGCTGCCAATGGATAGGGTGAGGGTGTGGGGAGGAGGAGAATGACTGCTAATGGGTATGGAGGTCTTTTTGGTGTGTGGGGTGATAACAATGTTCTCAAATAGATTGTGGTGATAGTTGCACAACTTTGTGAAAATAGTAAAAACCATTGAACTGTTGGCTTTAAATAGGTTAATTGTATTCATGTGAATTATAGCTTAATAAAGATGTTAAAAGGAGGCAGAGGAGGAGGAATCAGCCATAGAAGCATTAAGAATTCTGTGCAGACAGAACAGAGAATGCAACTTTCCTAGATTTTCTGTCTAATACTTTATGATGTAATTAAAAAGAACCATGGGTTTGGGAGCCAGGCACATCAGAGTTCGAGAATCATTCTCACCATTGACCATGACTAGCTTCCTTCAAAGTGATTTTTAAGCCTTCTTTTATGAGATGTGATGTCACATTTCAATTCTGTTACATTCCTCCAGTGAATACTGATATTTGTTACTTGCATTAACTTGATTAGGTGGGTAGCAGCTCAAATCTCAGTTTCAGTATTCTATATTCAAATTAACTGCTTGCAGTCTGGCTCATGCATGAGTGATTCAAACACCAGTCAGAGACTTGGGCAGGGTTTGCACACAGTTTGGGGTTCTTCTCCGGCTCTCATTTTTTGTGTTTTGTTTTTTTTGAGATTCCCTTTTTATTCTTCAGCACCCATGGTTGCCCAGTTTTTACATCCTTGTTACGTAGGCCAAAAAGTAAGTGGGCTTTCTCTAATTTTAGCTTCCCTACATTATGACTGGAGTTTGTCATCAGGGCAAAGTCCCACTAATGGAAAACTCAACTCATAAAGATTCCTTCTTTCCAAGTTTTGACTCCCCTCCAAAATTTCTTGCTTTTCTTCATGCTCCAGAGGTCTCAGGTGTTTGTTTTGGGGAAGATTTTGTCCAGAGCTTATAGCTGTGATTGGCAGGGGGGTCAGTATGTTGAAAGGTTACTCTTCCACTTTGGAATTAGCTATAGGTGGAAAGTGCACAGAACCCTTGGAAAAGTCTGGCCCAGTGTAGTCTTCAACAACAATTACTGTATATATGTGACAGAGCAGGAGCATCACCATCTTGGACAAGCACCACCATTCTAAAGTTCACCTTGGTCAAAAACTGCCTAAATCCGAAGGGTATGAGCCTAATGGCTAAGGTCAGCATGACCACAAACCACAAGATAAACTCCTCCCTGACCAGAGACATGCCAGCCCTGAGATAACCTGCCCTCCAACCAAAGACATTCCAACCCCGCCATAAACTTCTCCCCAACACAGAAACATTCCAAGTCTTTAATAAACTCACCAATAAATACTCTTTGTCTGTAAGGGAGAATGCTCCTGACTGAAATCAGACAGAAGCCCCTCTCAGGTTTATTCTCCAAAATAAACCTGTCTTTGTTGAGGAGCTTTTGTGTTTCTTTTATCTTTCTTTAACTCTTACAATATGTATTTTCTTCTTCAACTTTTAAGTTCCAGGGTACATCTGCAGGACGTGCAGGTTTGTTACATAGGTAAACATGTGCCACTGTGGTTTGCTGCACAGATCAACCCATCACCTAGGTATTAAGCCCAGCATCCATTAGCTATTCTTCCTGATGATCTCCTTCCTCCCCTCTGCCCCTCAACAGGCCCCAGAGTGTGTACTTCACCATCATGCGTCCATGTGTTCTCTCTATACGTTTTTAAATTTAAAAATGTTTGTGTAGAAACAGGGTCTCTCTATGCTGCCTAGGCTGGTCTCGAACTCCTGGCCTCAAGCGATTCTCCTGCCTCAGCCTCCCAAAGTACTGGGATTGCAGGTGTAAGCCACTATTCCTGGCCCTAACAACAATCATTATTAATTATCCTAACCATAATAGTGTGTGAGATAAATATTATTATCATTGTTCCATTAAAGGATGAAGGCTCAGAGATGTTTAGCAATTTACATAGCACCTTATAGCTAGTAATTGGAATGTTATTAAATGAAGTAAGTATCAATTTGGAAATTTGGTAAATATTTCCATTCCTATTCTCCCTTGATTTTTTTTTTTTTTTTTTTTTTTTTTTGAGTTGGAGTTTTGCTCTTCTTGCCCAGGCTGGAGTACAGTTGTGTGATCTCAGCTCACTGCAACCTCCACTTCCCAGGTTCAAGTGATTCTCCTGCCTCAACCTCCTGAGTAACTGGGATTACAGGTGCCCACCACCATACCTGGGTAATTTTTTGTATTTTTAGTAGAGATGGGGTTTCACCATGTTGGCCGGGTTGATCTCAAACTCCTGACCTCAGGTGATCCACCCACCTCAGCCTCCCAAAATGCTGGGATTACAGGCATGAGCCACCTGGCCCGGCCTCTCCCTTGAATTTTGAATGACCCTGCGTGTCCCTGAATATCTAATCCTCATTGATTTCCATCTGTAAATGGAGATTTATTATTGTGCTTCTGAACCCCTGTGGCTTCTTTTTAATTAGGATAAATGAACTTGAAGATGTTACTGAGGTGTCCAGCTCAGGTTCAGTTCAGGAGCAGATATAGTAGGTAACAATTACTATTTAAATGGGGATAAAAGTAGGGCCTGCAGTTCCCCCCAAATTTCTAATACATTGCCACAAAGACACCCAACTCCTCCCCTTTCTTCTCTATGTAGCTTTGATAGGTAATTTTCCCATTGAGTCTTAGTCTTCCCAACTGTAAATTGGGTTTAATAATTCCCAAATCCCCAACTTGGAGAAAATCCAGGGAGAAAGCTGACTTTCACATGTCTGACATTATACTTCGCCAATGACAGGAAATAGATTTAAGTTGACAGAATTAGAATTAGCAGTCTCTATCTGCACTTCAAAGAGAGAGGAGACAAAATTCAATGGTACAGGGGAGATCAATAGTTTCTCTGCGTTCTCCCATGATACAGTTTTCTTTTTCAGACGGCTGGGAGTGAGGCTTCCACCTAGCTGGGAGGCCAGTCCTCAGACTGCAAGCCACTGTGTACTCCATCCTCCTTGCTGTCACATACCACCACTTCCTCCCTAGAGTGGCCTCAGGTTTTGGCAGATGCTTAGGCTGCTGAGAAAGCTGCAGGTAGTTTCTGGGAAAGTGGCTTCTTCTAATTATTTAAGTCTTCATTTTTATTTTATATTTTCTTAGCCTTGTCCTGCCCCAGAGAAGCAAGAACCCTCACACACACAATGTTCTTGCAATGGACCAAGCCATAGAAAGCAGAATTTGTAATTCCCAATGTCTCTAGAGATGGACTTGAATAAACAGGACTATCTGTGTATCATCATTTGGACGCACAGAAGATTATATTATGGAAATATCGACTCATCTGAGGTTTGTCACACAGGTTCTATTATCCTCATTTAACACACAAGGAAGGTCAGTATCAGATGTTGTGACTTGTGCAAGGCTTCACAGCTTTTTAGCACAGAGCCGTCACATGTTAAGGTGACTTGGAAGGAGGAATTGTCCTTAGATAATGATCATTTCTTCAGACCCTTCCTTTGGCTTTTACCTATGATTTTGTAGCTACAGTCCAGATTAGTGACTTAATCTGATATTTTCTGGGAGATTTGTCCTTGGGATTGTTTGTATGGGAACTTGGATGGTGAGAACTTGGATGGTGTGCATCCATTTTTGTGTATTTTAAATGTGTCTGCAGGGCTATGCAAGAATAGACTTATCCTAAGCTATCAGTGTCAGGTCTGTTTATGTTCACCATTCTATTGCTGGCATGTAGCTCCTTTTTCTACAATATCACAGCTGCCTCCTTCCCAGTACAATTTTTTCCCATCTCCTGTATGCCCAAGAACCACACAAACAATTAAAGATGTAGAGCAGAACTTTCAGTCAGAGCCTTTTGAAATTCCAAGTGAATTCCCTCCAGCTGAGAGTCCCAACCCCCTAGACAGGCACACTTCCCCCTCTGCACTGCTCTGCTCCAGAAGGATTTGTCTGGGAAGGTCTCCGAGTCCACGTCTGTTTGATGACAGCTGTCCAAATGTAAGAGGTATTTTGCATTTGGAAAATGAGTTATTTGGCTGAGTTGATGGTGTGTGACCATGAGTGGCAGATGTCTGTTTTTGTGCTGGGCATTACACCCTCACTTCTTCTGGTTTCCAAAGGAGACATGTTGGAAAGAAATGGATGTGATGTAAACACCATTTCTCTTGGTAGGAAAGAATAACATTATTGTGAGTGTGATAAGCTCTGCAGTGAATGCCTCTGCACCCTAAAGATGGTCTCCACCTTCTGCCTTTCGGAAAACCTTAATGGTTTATCTCCCTGACTTTTTCACCTGCGCAAGTCCAGAGGGCCAGTGGGCACTGAAGGATACCCTTGCAAACCACATCTCTGAGCCCTTCATGTGGAGCTTGTCCAAAGCAGACACTTCCCTTCAGAGCTGCAGTATCTGCTCTGGCCCTGATACAGGCAGAATGGGCTATCTGGTAGGTTATTTTGGATGAAGTTGTGTCAGAGGCATTTGAACCAGAGTGACTCCATCTTGAATAGCAGGTGGGTAAAATGAGGATGAGATCTATTGGGTGCATTCCCAGGAGGTTAGGCATTCTTAGTCAACAAGATATTTACAGTAAGGGGAACAAGTTCATTGTGTTTACCAAACAGACCCACATCTTAAGAACAAAAGCATTCTTAGTTTAATAATAAGTTTTGATTTAAAGATAATAATGTAGATTCTTGCAGAAGAGAGTAGTTACACAAAGATACTAATCCTTTGTCATAAGCCCTCGTAGTAGAACACACGCCCCCCATGATTTTTTGCTTTGTTGTCTTATATATAAGCAAGCATTGTATCTAAAGCAGCTGTGTTCCTTCTTTTGCTTTCAGAAAGACTTGCTCTGTCTATGGAGTGGAGTAGCTATTCTTTCATCTCCTTCCTTCCTTCCTTCCCTCCTTCCTTCCTCCCTTCCTTCCCTCCTTCCTTCCTCTTTCTTCCTTTCTTCCTCTTTCATTCTTTCCCTCTTTCTCTTCCTTCCTTCTTTCCTTCCTTCCTTCCTTCCTTCCTTCCTTCCTTCCTCTCTCTGTCTCTCTCTTTCAATCTTTCTTTCTTTCTTTCTTTCTTTCTTTCTTTCTTTCTTTCTTTCTTTCTTTCTTTCTTTCTTTCTTTCTTTCTTTCTTTCTTTCTTTCTTTCTTTCTTTCTTTCTTTCTTTCCCTCCTTCTTTCTTTCTTTCTCAGGGTCTCACTCTGTCGCTCAGTCTGGAGTGCAGTGGCGTGAACACGGCTCACTGCAACCTTGGCTTCCTGAGCTCAGGTGATCCTCCTACCTCAGCCTCCTGAGTAGCTGGGATGACACATATGCATCCCCATGCCAGGTTAATTCGTTTTGCATTTTTATAGAGATGGGGTCTTGCTATGTTGACCAGGTTGGTCCCAAATTCATGGACTCAAGGGACCCTTCCACTTTGGCCTCCCAAAGTGCTCCTCCCTTTTGGAATTCAGGAAAAGTTGACCAGCATTTAATATCCACACAGACCTTAAGTCTAACAAGCTAAGAAACATGTATAATCTATTCATTCTAAAGCCTGCTATCTGGAGGCTTCATCTACATGACTAAACTTTGGTCTCCACAACCCCTTACTGTAGCCTAGACATTCCTTTCTATTAATAATAACACTTCTAACCAATTGCCAATCAGAAAACTTTTAAACCTATAACCTGGAACCCTCCCCTGCCCCCGATCCCCTGCCAAGTTGTCCTGCCTTTCCAGATAGAACCAATGTAAATCTTATAGGTGTTTGATTCATGTCTCATGACTCCCTAAAACATGGCTGTGCTCTGACCACCTTGGGCACATATTCTCAGAATCTCCTGAGGGCTGTGTCATGGACCATTGGTCACTTATATTTGGCTCAGAATAGATCTTCCAATATTTTCCAGAGTTTGACTCTTTTCATTGATATTTTCTTAATAAACTTGCTTTCACTTCATTCAGTGGACTCGCCCTAAATTCTTTCTTGTGCAAGATCCAAGAACCTTCTCCTGGGGTCTGAGTTGAGACTGCTTTCCAGTAATAGCTGTATTGAAAGAAATCAAAATATTTTACTCCAAAATATATTTCTTGGACATGTTTTGAAATGGCTGCAGCCAGGCCGGCAGACAGAAGTGGCCATGTAAACTTTCTTCTGCAGGGGAAATTTATATCTGTAGAGAATCTCCATTAATGCAACCAGGCCTTTCCTGGATCCAGGAGATCCAGGAAAGGCATGTTTTAGAGTCTGACATCTTAAAAGTCTGAAAATAAACATTTACATCTCTTCTGTCCAAGGACTACTACCCGTGAGACTTCGCCTACATAACAAGGCCACCTTTGCTAGCGAAGTATTTTCCTTTCTTTCTCCTACAGCCTGTCTTGCCACCACTAAACCTGATTTACCAAGATAACCTGTCTTATTTTATTATATGCCTTTTCTCCTGTTAGTTGATCTGCCTCATGTCAGTGATTTTCAGCGAAACTTTAGGGGGCCATGGGTCTTGGTCCCCACAGTGGCCAATGGGAGTCAAATGTCATTTGATTCTTACCATCAGGGCACATGCACTACACTCAGCATAAACCATTCCAACAAGCTAGGTTGCAGTATACAGTTAATCCTATCGCCATTGTCTAAGGGATCTCCCTCTCTCTCTTATGAAGCTGAAAGCTCACTTCTTGAAGTTTCTGTTTTCTCATCAATAAGATGAAAACGGGCAAACAAGCCCAGGCGAGAAGAGAGAAGAGAGAGTGAAGCACCCTGGCACAGGCTAGAGATGGCCAGAGTGACTTGGTGATTTAACCTCATGAAAACATAAAAAGGAAGACAGGACCATATTCACATGTATGACCTTAATCATGCAGTGACTCTGCTCATTAGAAAATACAACCTGTCGGCCAGGTGCGTCCATGACTCATGCCTGTAATCCCAGCACTTTGGGAAGCCGAGGTGGGAGGATCACTTGAGGCTAGGAGCTCAAGACCAACCTGGCCAACGTGGTGAAACGCTGTCTCTACTAAAAATACAAAAATTAGCCAGGTGTGGTGGTATACGCCTGTAGTCCCAGCTACTTGGGAGGCTGAGGCATGAGAATCACTTGAACCTGGGAGGTGGAGGTTGCAGTGAGCCCAGATTGTGTCACTGCACTCCAGTCTGGGAAACAGAGCCAGACCCTCTCTCTCAAAAAAAAAAAAAAGAAAAAGAAAATATGATCTGTCAGTATCTTTGACTTTGACAATATGTGATAAGCATTTCTCCATTTCAAGGTTGAGATTAGAGAAGAGAGTGTCTGTCCTCGGTTCTTCCCCTGAAGAAGCTTTTAAGCCTCATACTTCCCCCCTTTTCCCAGGTTCTTGTTGACATAATTGAAGGAGTATGAAAAGAAGAGAAAAATCTACATTAGTGGTAGAACTAGGGAAGAATGCCATCCATGAGTGAGACATTCCAGTAACTTCCCCTAGACAGACTACAAAAGGGATCAAAGTCAAGGGGCATACTAAGAGCTAGTCCAACTCCCCTTCCTAAAATTTCCGTAGAAAACAAATAAAGGAGACCTTGCCAGATCTCCACCACCCTCAGCTGGTTTGGAAGGGCAATGGCTGGAGGATAGATGACATCTGAGAAATACTGGACTCTGAATTTCTTTCCATTGTTGTTGAACTTTGCAGAGCTGGGAAACCCCAGAGAGTGAGTGGTGATCCAGCACCAGGAAGAAGGCCAACTATTGCCACATAGTATGCAACTAACGAAGACCGGCCAAATAGAAGATGTCAAACTCTGGATGACTGCTAGATTGGGAAGTTACAGAATAACTGTATGTTGTATGGGTGATTAGGCTACACAACTCTTA
The DNA here is from genome assembly GCF_047675955.1 of Chlorocebus sabaeus. Lineage (NCBI taxonomy): Eukaryota > Metazoa > Chordata > Mammalia > Primates > Cercopithecidae > Chlorocebus > Chlorocebus sabaeus. The sequence goes on from NC_132908.1 coordinate 23,522,229, forward strand.
GTATCTCTTTCTAACCTGAGAATGTTCCATTGTATGAATTATACCTACATTATTCAACTTAGGTTTTAAGTTCTAAACTCGATTACTCTATAGATTTTAATCAACTATCTCAAGAGAATAACACATAGACTAAAAACATGCTTTCAGAGAGAGTGAAATGTCAGCTCTAATCCGACACATTACACATATCTGGTCACTGTATGCTAGGTAATGGGAATCTGGAGATAAAGGATATATCATTATGTTTTAGAGAGGCCCAGAATTAGGTGGAGAAGAAAGACACATTGGGCTATAGTGTGATTAAACGCTCTAATAGACCACTGTGATGAAGGGTAATTAATCTGCCTAAGAGAAAGCTACAGAGAGGAAATAATTTTTGAACTGGGTCTTGAGTATTAACTCACGGTACTATTTCATCAGACATTATGAGAAGAGAGCAAATAATCTAGTATGATTGAAATATGAGGTGAATAAAGGGAATGATAGGTCATTAAGGTGGAAAGGTTGGCTAGAACCAAGCTGTTTGTCCTGTTAAAGAACTTGTACTTTATTCTGCAGGAGGTGGGGAGCCAAGGAATCCATTTCTTAGAACATCACTCTTGCAACAGAGTCAAAAGAAGACCTCTAGGCAAGATGGTAGAGTGGGTGCATGCAATGAGCTCAACCCTCCAATGCAAACACATAGAAATGAGCAATAAAATACTTTGGAAACATATAAATGTACTAAAATAAGCATAAATATAATAAAAATCCCTCCCTTACTAACGCTCTGCTAAAATACTTCCATTGATCAAAGTGCAAGGGAATCCCACTGGGTTAAGTGAAGTTTATGCTAGCAACTGAGAAAGGAACAAAATACCAATTCCTATAGAAAATGGAAACTGAATGTCTACCACACATGATCAGAGTTGAGGATCCTGTCTCTCTGAATGAAGCCAGGGGCTGAATTTATGTACCCTGACCCAAATACGTGTGTGTGCGTGTGTGTATATATTCAATTAAATATATATATTCAAATATATATTATATATTTGGGTCAGGGTGCATAATATATACATAAATACACACACACACACACACGTATATGTATATTTTTACTTTTTGAGACAGGATCTCACTCTGTCACCTGGGCTGGAGTGCAGTGGTGTGGCTGATTCTTCCATTTGAGTCTCCTGCATAGCTGGGACTATAGGTAGGAACCACAGGCCCAGCTAAATTCCATATTTTTTTGGTGGAGACAGGGTTTCACCATGTTGCCCAGGTTAATCCTGAATTCCTGGACTCCAGTGTTTCTCTCGCCTTGGCCTCGCAAAATGCTGGGATTACAGGTGCAAGCCACTGTCCCTGGCTTTAAAATAATGTTTTTAAATGCATAAAATGAAGCATATTAAGAAAACTGTATTGAAATACAGTGATCAAAATATGAAAAGGAACCCAAATTTGCAATATGATAATATTTGTGCTTTTAATTAACACATTATATGAGAAAGATCCAGCGTTGGATCTACTTTCAGTAAAATGGTTTGAAAATTGGCAGGACACTGTGACTCACTTCTGTAATCCCAGTACTTTGGGAGGCCGAGGCAGGTGGATCACCTGAGGTCAGGAGTTCAAGCCCAGCCTGGCCAAGATGATGAAACCCCATCTCTACTAAACATACAAAAATTAGCTGGGCATTGTGGCAGGTGCCTGTGATCCCAGCTACCCAGGTGGCTGAGACAGGAGAATGGCTTGAACCCGGGAGGTGGAGGTTGCAGTGAGCAGAGATCGTACCACTGCATTCTAGCCTGGGTGACAGAGCAAGACTTCATCTCAAAAAAAAAAAAAAAAAAAGGATGATATGAAAATATTTGTAATTTTCATTAGTGACAGAATCATGGATAACAGTAAGTCATATTCGAAATTCAAATTTACCCCTCACATAAGGCCTCCATGAAATCATTTCTTGTGCTGATCCAACAGATTCTGTGTACCTGGCAGTGGTGGGGAAGTGGGGATCCAATGACTATATGAGTAGAGGCACAGAGAATACTCAATAAATGTTCATCAATGAATGAATGAATGGAGTTGATCACCTGAGAAACAAAGGAAAATATTCTCTCCTGCCCATACATTTCCTATCTGTCTTCCTTAGTTCTTTTTATCTGTCACTCGCATATGTATGCATTCACTACACTAACATTTATTGAACAGCTACTACATGAAAGACATTAGGATTTGTAGATGACACCAAGATGAGTAAATAAGATGTGAATATAGCCCTAAAAGAGGACATAGCCTGACATATGGTGGAAACCCAGAAAAACCTCACCTGTGTTCAGCATGTGACCATTTTTATCAATTGCCTATTTTTTTTTTTTTTTTCCTTAAGATTTCCCATAAAACCTGAGGAACCATCAAGGCGAATTTCAAAGTTGGCAATAATGAAATAGCAGCCAGGCTGCAGTATCTGAAAAAGAAAAAAGCCATCACAAACATAGCTTGTTCTAACCACGCAATTTGCAGAGCTGAGTTTGGAAAAAGTAGGTCAGTTTGCAGAGTTAGCTGCCGTAAGATTCTGCAAACAGCTGCCTTAGCTGGAACCTATGTTTGCGAGGGAAAAATCACAGATGGGACCTCTTGGTTTTTTTTTGTTTGTTTGTTTGTTTTTTGTTTTTTGAGACTCAGTCTCGCTCTGTCATCAGGCGCCAGGCTGGAGTGCAGTGGCCGATCTTGGCTCACTGCAACCTCCGTCTCCTGGGTTCAAGCAATTCTCCTGCCTCAGCCTCCTGAGTAGCTGGGTCTACAGGCACATGCCACCATGCCCAGCTAATTTTTGTATTTTTAGTATAGACGGAGTTTCATCATGTTGACCAGGATGGTCCCGATCTTTGGACCTCATGATCCACCCTCTTCGGCTTCCCAAAGTGCTGGGATTACAGGCGTGAGCCACTGCACCCAGCCTGGACCTCTTTAACATATTCCACAGAGAGGTGCTTGCTACTGAATTTTTAAAATATTATTTTATGAGATGTTTCCATTCTGACTTACTAAGAAACAGGTCGTTTCTCCCACAAAGTTTGATAACACCTGATGGGTGTGCCAACTTTCTTCTTATGTTACCATAGGACTTGTGATAATGCCTGTTCCACTGTTTGTTGAAGTCTGCTACACAAGTAAAATTGCTATGCTGGTTGGATGTAGGGAAGACCTCTTCTCCTTCCATAGTGGTCAGCTAGCTGGTCAAGTGTGGGTCCACCACTCAACAGGAAATCACACCTATTTCCCATTTTCCTTGTAGAGAAGTCCATGATCTAAAATAGGGTGGGTAACCCACAGTCCACAGGCTACAGCCTGTTTTGTAAACAAACTTTTATTCGAACACAGCCACACTCATTCGCAGCTTAAAATACTTTCTATCTAGCCTTTTATAGAAAAAGTTTGTAATCCCTAGTTTTAGAAGGCCAACCGTTCAGGCGTGTCCTTCGCTCATGAGGTGCTGGGATTCCCAGGACACATGTAGGGATGGTGAAAATCAACACAGTGGGCTGACTTAATTCAAATATCCCTCTTCTTTTTCAATCTGAAGCCTTATACAGATGCTATGCCAGAGGGTATCAAAGTCTGCTCCATCTATAGAGGAAGTATTTTTATCTTGTTGAAGGGATAGATGGAATAAGACAAGTTCTTCAATGACCACAAAACAAAGATGAAAATCATAAGAGAGATACAGAGAAGAGTACTTTGGGAACTCAGTGTGGGAAAAACTACTTTAGACTTAGAGGTGTAGAGAAAGCTTTGCAGGAAAAATAAGGGTATTAAATCCAGACTTTTTAGCAGAAATAGAATGTGAACAAGAATCTCATAAAAAAAGGTTGGGAGATACATGTGATCTGTGAGAACTTGGGAAAATCACCCAAGACCCAAGTCTTGGTTCTTCTACATCCACTTTATCAATGCACCCAATAAAGATTTATTAATTTTCTAAGTCACAGGCATGGCATTATGAATATCCAAAAATAGTAGATGACCTCTTTTCCTCTCTCTTCTCTCATTTTCCAAAGTCTTGCCCAAAATGATTCAAAGAGTGTATAAAGAGATCAGCAAAGGAAAGCAGGGAAGATGGCACACATATGCTACGAACTTCAAGGAATTTCTTCTAGAGTTAGAGAAGCCAGAGCTAGATTAAAAAACAAACAGCAGTGTTTGGTTTTTGGTCCTTGTGATAGTTTGCTGAGAATGACGGTTTTCAGCTCGATCCATGTCCCTGAAGAGGACATAAACTCATTCTTTTTGATGGCTGCATAGTATTCCATGGTGTATATGTGCCACATTTTCTTCTTCTTTTTTTTTAATATGACACCAGTTTTATTCTAAAGTATGCATATTCACACAACAGAGTAAATCCTGAAAGTGGATAAATCAAATGTTAAGCTTGCAAGATTGAAAATTATTTACATTTTCCATGAGATTCTGTTCTTATAATTTTCCAAATGGTCAATAAATATTAATAAAATTCAAAAAAACATGTGATATTTAAAATAAGGATATGCTTGATCAAAATGCATTTGACCATTTATTCAACAAATGTCTATATAGAGTAGTGATTAAAAAGATAGCTCAAGTTCTTAATTCAACCTTGGGTGGGTTACTTATTTTTAATTTAATTTTATTTTTATTATACTTTAAGTTCTGGGTTCATGTGCACAACCTGCAGGTTTGTTACATATGTATACACGTGCCATGTTGGTGTGCTGCACCCATTAACTTGTCATTTACATTAGGTATATTTTCTAATGCGATCCCTTCCCCTTCCTCCACCCCATGACAGGCCCCGGTGTGTGATGTTCCCCACCCTGTGTCCAGGTGTTCTCACTGTTCAATTCCCACCTATGAGTGAGAACATGTGGTGTTTGGTTTTCTGTCCTTGTGATAGTTTGCTCAGAATGATGGTTTCCAGCTTCATTCATGTCCCTACAAGGGACATGAACTCATCCTTTTTTATGGCTGCATAGTATTCCATGGTGTATATGTGCCACATTTTCTTAATCCAGTCTGTCATTGGTGGATGTTTGGGTTGGTTCCAAGTAAACACACGTTCTCACTCATAGGTGGGAGTTGAACAATGAGAACACATGGACACAGGGCAGGGAACGTCACACACTGGGGCTGGTCAGGGGGTGGGGGGCCGGGGGAGGGATAGCATTGGAAGAAATACCTAATGTAAATGATGAGTTGATAGGTACAGCAAACCAACATGGCACATATATACATATGTAACGAACCTGCACGTTGTGCACATGTACCCTAGAACTTAAAGTATAAAAAAACAAAAAAAAAAAGGAGGGCAGCATGGGCCACAAGAAGAGATGTGGAAAGTTAGAACAGCAGAGCTGCACTGCTTCTCCAACTTTCAGAGGTGATGTCTAGGAGGGAGGATAAATCATGATGTGCATGGGAAGTACTGCATGTGAATTGCATTCACCCGTCAAGAGCAGCTGCCTCCATGGTCAAGGATGGTGACAACCAATGGGAAGCTGGCAGGCAGCAAGTCTTCTCCAGGACGTGATGTAATTTTTTCCTGATAATGTGGGTGGTGTCACTAGGATGATTAGCAAAGCCACATTGTCTACTTGAAGCCGAGATCAACTTGCATAGGATACAAAATAAAATAAAAATGACTGGTGCCCAGCTCAGTATCTTCACTAAACACAAAGTCAAAACAAGGCAGAGATCTCCAGCAGCACCTGGCTTTCTATATAATCCAATCCATACAGTTTCTTAGCTCCCTTAACTGATCTCTAAAAAAAAAATCATGATCTGAGGCTGAGGCAGGCAGATCACCTGAGGTCAGGAGTTCGAGACCAGCCTGGCCAACATGGCGAAACCCTGTCTCTACTAAAAAAGTACAAAAATTCGCTGGGCGTGGTGGCACACACCTGTAGTTCCAGCTACTTGGGAGGATGAGGCACAAGAACCGCTTGAAGCTGGGGGAGGTGGGGATTGCGGTGAGCTGAGACTGTGCCACAGCGACAGAGTGAGAAAAAAAAAATTACGATTCTACAAAAGTATGCAGTCAGACAATAGAGAAGTTAAGAAGATTCTCTCACAGTATTTTTTCACAAATATTAAGCAAAGATAGAAATATCTTTTATCAAACCTAAAAAGTCAGAAAAGGAACTTGAATTCCACGGAAAGATATTTCATTGTAAATAGGAAAAGAAAATTCAAAAGAGAGTATCTTAGGAAAAATAGAAGTTCATTTTAGATAGCGTGTATTTTCTGCTCTCTCTGAAGTGAAAGTAGAAATATAGGAAGTTATCACAGTAGTCTAAGATGAAACGTTGTAGTCTGAGACCAAGAGAAAATATAAGGAAACCCGTAATGGTAGCGCCGAATTTTAAATTGCCTTAGAAAACTAAATCAGTGTACTATATTATAAACTTGGGAGGCTCTAGAATGCAAAGTACCAAAAAGAGTGATGAAAATGACGAGAGAGAACATTATAACTTATGTCTAGAGGACAGAGAATGGAGATTCATGATATAGAGACTTGGTCTTTGGGAGAAAGAGAGAGGAATAAATGTTCTATAACAATCAAAGACAAAATTGAATGTAGCACTCCTGCACTAAAGAAAGAACTGAACCTACTGAGGCATAGGGTTCAGCTAGTTGTGGGCAAATTTAACAGAAAGAAACCAACTCTGAGCTATCTTTATTTATATATATATATATAAGTTTAAGGATAAAGAAATAATTGTATAAGCATAACGTCTGTATGAAAATAGTTACCTACAAAGGCAGTTTATTAGACTGACAGCATTTTTTAATGGGTCCCTTATGCTCCCTTTCCCCTTTCTCATTCTTGAAAAAGAAGAAATCTGTCCAGGCCCCAACCACCATCGTTCCCTCCTGAATCTTTGCATAGCTCTTTAATCGTCTCCTGGCATCTCCCCTCACCTAGCTCCCACAATCTGTCTTTCACACAGCAGCCACAGAGATTCCTTGTTTATAAACACACCAGGTAAAAACGTTGTTTTTCTGCTTACCTTTATGGTCTCTAAATCCCATCCATCCATCCATCCATCCATCCATCCAACAAATATTCATTGTGGACCATACTCTTTCCCAGGTACTGTTCTAGGCACTGCATATACATCAGTAAACAGAAAAGATGAAACTGCTACTTTTGTGTTTGTTGTTTTGGTATTTTTTTAGACAAATTCTCACTCTGTCACCCAGGATTGAGGGCAGTGGTGTGATCATAGCTCACTGCAGCCTCCAACTCCTAGGCTCAAGTGATCCTCCTGCCTCAGCCTCCTGAGTAGCTGGGACTACAGATATGTACTACCAAGTCTAAGTAATTTTTAATTTTTTTTTTTTTTTTTTTTTTTGTAGAGATGGCAATGCAGACTTTGCTATGTTATTCAAGCTGGTCTTGAACTCCTGGGCTCAAGCAATTCTCCCACCTTGTCCTCCCAAAGTCCTGGGATTACAGGTATGAGCCACTGTGTCTGGCTACTTTTATAGAACTTAAAATGTTTTTAGGAACTTTCTCCTAGCAGATGGAGGACAATAATGAACAAATATTAGCAAATAAATAAGAAATAAATTAACAAAGAAATGTATGGCATAGTATGTGTAACAAATGCTAAGGAAGAACAACAAAGAAGACTAAAGAGAGAACAGAGCACGCAGAAGGGAGCAAAGAGTGCTCCTCTGAGAAGTTGACATTTGCACAGAAACCCAAATGGACTGAGGGAACAGCCCAGACAGACATCTCCGAGAAGAACGAACTGTGAGTATAAATGACTTGAACTAGAAATGTGCTTGCTTGGAGCACTAGAAGCAGAGCAAGAAGGACTGTGTGGCCAAAGCAGAGTGAGTGAGGGGAGAGTGGGTAGGATGGGAGCTTAGACACGTAGGTAGGTAGAGTTAGATCACTAGGACCTCCAGACAGTGCTAAGGGTTTTTGAATTTGATATCTGAGTGAGATAGGAACCAACTGTAGCATTTTAGCAGAGGAGTGACATGATCTGACTATGTTTTGTAGTTTATTTTAGTTACGGTCTTGTCATGTCACCCAGGCTGGAGTGCAGAGGCGTGATCATAGCTGACCGTAGCCTCAAACTCTTGGGCTCAAGCGATCCTCCCACCTCAGGGTCCTGAGTAGCTGGGGCTACAGACACACACTTGGCTAATTTTTTATTATCGGTAGAGACAGGGTCTTGTTATGTTGCCCAGGCAGGCCTGGAACTCCTGGCCTCAAGCAGTTCTCCTTCCTCAGCCTCCCAAAGTGCTGGGATTACAGGTGTGAGCCACCGTGCCTGGCCTTGACTTACATTTTAAAGGAGGCAGGCGAGGGGACACAGGGAGATCATTAGGGAGCGACTGCAATGATCCAGGAGGGAGATCATGGAAGGTTGGATCTGATAAGATTTTCTCAAACTTCTAAGTAAAGGGCAGGGTGCACCAATCTTGTTTGGTACCCTTCTATTCAGCTGTCTCCTTATGAACTCCTATCCCCTGAAGTGGCATATTCCTCCTATCCCCATTGCCAGGTTCCACATCTATGAACTAAAATTTTATACAAAAGCAGCAATTGCTGTCAAGTGTTACAATGAGGTTCTCTTTTTTTTGAGACAGAGTCTTGCTCTGTTGCCCAGGCTGGAGTACAGCGATGTGATCTCGGCTCACTGCAACCTTCGCCTCCCAGGTTCAAGTGATTCTCCTGCCTCACTCTTCTGAGAAGCTGGGATTACAGGTGCCCACCACCATGCCCGGCTAATTTTTGTATTTTTAGTAGAGACTGGGTTTCACCATGTTGACCAGGATGGTCTTGAACTCCTAACTTCAAGTGATCTGCCTGCCTCATACTTCCAAAGTGCCGTGATTACAGGCGAGACCCACTGTGCCCAGCCAAGGTTCTTACCAAACTGTCTTCACCCTTGGTATCATGGGGATGACATCTGCACAAATTCTATCCTGTCAGTTGTCCTCTCAGATCTGTTTGCTGTCTAAATGTGGAAATGTGTTGGGCATACCTTCAAGGTTGATTGACCAGTCCTCTGATGGTTGCAGTCCACCCTGCCCCTCACATCTGTGATCAAGGTGAACTACTGGACTTAACAAAAGCTCTTTTCTTTTTCAGGTGTTCTTGATTTCCATTTTTTTTTTTTTTTTTTTTTTTTTTTTTTTGAGCCAGAGTCTCGCTCTGTAGCCCAGGCTGGAGTGCTGTGGCTGGATCTCAGCTCACTGCAAGCTCCGCCTCCCGGGTTCACGCCATTCTCCTGCCTCAGCCTCCCCAGTAGCTGGGACTACAGGGGCCCGCCACCTCGCCCAGCTAGTTTTTTTTGTACTTTTTAGTAGAGATGGGGTTTCACCGTGTTAGCCAGGATGGTCTCGATCTCCTGACCTTGTGATCCACCCGTCTCGGCCTCCTAAAGTACTGGGATTATAGGCTTGAGCCACCGCGCCCGGCCCCCCCTTGATTTTCATAAATCAACATAAATTTAAAACTGAGTAGCTTGTATTTTTTTGTTAATACAGATCAGTTTGCCCCATAATTGAATCCAAGTCTTCCCAGATTCAGGCATTAACAATTTTATCTTTTTTTTTTTCTATGTTCATCTTCAGTGTCTTCACAGTTTTTAGAGAGAAGATAGGAGAGCCTGTACCTGAAGCTGTTAGTCACTCACCGTATTAAAACAGGTATTACCAAGATTGTACAAAGTAAAATAGTAGAGGCTATCCCACTGCACTCAGGAACAAGAAAAGAATGGCAGCAATTATCACTGTTACAGGCATTTCCACAGCAGAACAAGTTTTCAAAATAAGAAATGGATATATATGATATATGACTAATTAGTTAGGAAACACAATTTCTGCCATGTGGCCCACTGGAGTTATAACAAAATTTCTATTCTGTATGAACCAACAGGGAAAAGGCTGTTGTGGAGACCAGAGACATAAATGTGCCTTATTTTAGAAATAGGCTGTTCTTTCTATGCTGCATTATTTTTTCTTTTGATTGTAATACATCAATCAAGAACTTCAAATTCAAGGTCATAGACGATAGAGGATACCAAGACGTAGCCAAGTATGCAGACTGAGGAATAAATCAAAAAGTGCTTAAGTCTGTTTTTGTACATCTTAATCTCCAATTTTAGCTGATAATAACAAAAACACAATCAAAGCATTAGTCTTTAAATCCCTTCAGAACAAAATGCATTACTGTAAATCTAATACTTTCTAGCTGCAAGATTACCTTTTCTAATGGGATTTCCTTTTACAAGTAAATTTACAAACTTTTAAAACTTTGATGAGATGTTTAAAACACAACTCAGTTATAGCAAAGCATATGATACATTGTTTTCGAGCTTCTTGCCAATATAATAAGACAAGAAAAGACAAATTATCAGTATGTATTTTGGAAAAGCAGAAACACGGTTATTATTTTTAAGTGATTGGAAAATCTACTTGGAAAACTCATGATAAACAAGTTAAAAACTAATCAGATTAATATGAATGTTCAATAATGTGGCTAAACACAAGAGAAATATCAAAAAATTAAAAAGTTTTAGATATGAGTGAAAAAAATCAGTGAGAAAATTGAGTGAATTTTTTATTTACTTTTAAAAAAATTATACTTTAAGTTCTAGGGTACATGTGTGCAACATTCAGGTTTGTTACATATGTATACATGTGCCATGTTGGTTTGCTGCACCCATTACCTTGTCATTTACATTAGGTATTTCTCCTAATGCTATCCCTTCCCCAGCCCCCGACCCCATGACAGGCCAGGTGTGTGATGTTACCTGCCCTGTGTCCAAGGGTTCTCATTGTTCAGTTCCCATCTATGAGTGAGAACATGTGGTGTTCGCTTTTCTGTCCTTGTGATAGTTTGCTCGGAATGATGGTTTCCAGCTGCATTCATGTCCCTGTAAAGCACATGAACTCATCCTTTTTTATGGCTGCATAGTATTCCATGGTATATATGTGCGAAATTTTCTTAATCCAGTCTATCACTGATGGACATTTCAGTTTGTTCCAAGTCTTTGTTACTGTGAACAGTGCCGCAATAAACATACATGTGCATGTGTCTTTATAGTAGCATGATTTATAATCCTTTGAATATATACCCAGTAATGGGATCTCTGGGTCAAATGGTATTTCTAGTTCTAGATCCTTGAGGAATCATCACACTGTCTTCCACAATATTTGAACTAGTTTATAGTCCCACCAACAGTGGAAAAACATTCCTATTTCTCCACATCCTCTCCATCACCTGTTGTTTCCTGACTTTTTAATGATCGCCATTCTAACTGGTGTGAGATGGCATCTCATTGTGGTTTTGACTTGCATTTCTCTGATGGCAAGTGATGATGAGCATTTTTTCATGTGTCTGTTGGCTGTATGAATGTCTTCTTTTGAGAAGCGTCTGTTCATATCCTTTGCCCACTTTTTGATGGGGTTGTTTGTTTTTTTCTTGTAAATTTGATTGAGTTCTTTATAGGTTCTGGATATTAGCCCTTTGTCAGATGAGTAGACTGCAAAAATTTTCTCCCATTCTGTAGGTTACCTGTTCACTCTGATGGTAGTTTCTTTTGCTGTGCAGAAGCTCTTTAGTTTAATGAGATCCCATTTGTCAATTTTGGCTTTTGTTGTCATTGCTTTTGGTGTTTTAGTCATGAAGTCCTTGCCCATGCCTATGTCCTGAATGGTATTGCCTAGGTTTTCTTCCAGGGTTTTTATGGTTTTAGGTCTAACATTTAAGTCTTTAATCCATCTTAAATTAATTTTTGTATAAGGTGTAAGAAAGGGACCCAGTTTCAGCTTTCTACATATGGCTAGCCAGTTTTCCCATCATCATTTATTAAATAGGGAATCCTTTCCCCATTTCTTGTTTTTGTCAGGTTTGTCAAAGATCAGACAGTTGTAGATGTGTGGCATTATTTCTGAGGCCTCTGTTCGATTCCATTTGTCTATCTCTCTGTTTTGGTACCAGTGCCTTGCTGTTTTGGATACTGTAGCCTCATAGTATAGTTTGAAGTCTGGTAGTGTGATACCTCCAGCTTTGTCCTTTTTGCTTAGGATTGTCTTGGCAATGTGGGCTCTTTTTTTGGTTCGATATGAACTTTAAAGTAGTTTTTTCAAACTCTGTGAAGAAGAAAGTCATTGGTAGCTTGATGGGGTTGGCATTCAATCTATAAATTGGGTAGTATGGCCATTTTCACGATATTGATTCTTCCTATCCATGTGCATAGAATGGTCTTCCATTTGTTTGTATCCTCCTTTATTTTGTTGAGCAGTGGTTTGCAGTTCTCCTTGAAGTGGTCCTTCACATCCTTTGTAAGTTGGATACCTAGGTGTTTTATTCTCTTTGTAGCAATTGTGAATGGGCATTCACTCATGATTTGACTCTCTGTTTGTCTGTCACTGGTGTATAGGAGTGTTTGTGATTTTTGCACATTGATTTTGTATCCTGAGACTTTGCTTAAGTTGCTTATCAGCTTAAGGAGAGTTTGGGCTGAGATGATGGGGTTTTCTAAATATACAGTCATGTCATCTGCAAACAGGGACAATTTGACTTCCTCTTTTCCTGTTATTTCTTTCTCGTGCCTGATTGCCCTAGCCAGAACTTCCAACACTATGTTGAATAGGAGTGGTAAGAGAGGGCATCCCTGTCTTGTGCCAGTTTTCAAAGGGAATTTTTCCAGTTTTTGCCCATTCAGTATGATATTGGCTGTGGGTTTGTCATAAATAGCTCTTATTTTGAGATATGTTCCATCAATACCTAGTTTATTGAGAGTTTTTAGCATGAAGGGCTGTTGAATTTTATTAGAGGCCTTTTCTGCATCTATTGAGATAATCATGTGGATTTTGTCATTGGTTCTGTTTATGTGATGGATTACGTTTATTTATTTGTGAATGTTGAACCGGCTTTGCATCCCAGGGATGAAGCCGACTTGATTGTGGTGGATAAGCTTTTTGATGTGCTGCTGGATTCGGTTTGCCAGTATTTTATTGAGGATTTTCACATCGATGTTCATCAGGGATATTGGTCTAAAATTCTCTTTTTTTGTTGTGTCTTTGCCAGGCTTTGGTATCAGTATGATGCTGGCCTCATAAAATGAGTTAGGGAGGATTCCCTCTTTTTTATTGATTGGAATAGTTTCAGAAGGAATGGTACCAGCTCCTCTTTGTACCTCTGGTAGAATTTGGCTGTGACTCCATCTGGTCCTGGACTCTTTTTGGTTGGTAAGCTATTGATTATTGCCTCAGTTTCAGAGCCTGTTATTGGTCTATTCAGAGATTCAGCTTCTTCTTGGTTCAGTCTTGGGAGGGTGTGTGTGTCCAGGAATTTACCCATTTCTTCCATACTTTCTAGTTTATTTGCATAGAGATGTTTATGGTATTCTCTGATGGTAGTTTGCATTTTTGTGGGGTTGGGTGATATCCCCTTTATCATTTTTTATTACATCTATTTGATTCTTCTCTCTTTTCTTCTTTATTAGTTTTGCTAGCAGTCTATCAATTTTGTTGATCTTTTCAAAAAAACAGCTCCTGGATTAATTGATTTTTTGAAGGGATTTTTTGTGCCTCTCTCTCCTTCAGTTCTGCTCTTATCTTAGTTATTTCTTGCCTTCTGCTAGCTTTTGAATTTGTTTGCTCTTGCTTCTCTAGTTCTTTTAATTGTGATGTTAGGGTGTTGATTTTAGATCTTTCCTGCTTTCTCTTGTGGGCATTTAGTACTATAAATTTCCCTCTAGAGACTGCTTTAAATGTGTTCCAGAGATTCTGGTATGTTGTGTCTTTGTTCCCATTGGTTTCAAAGAACATCTTTATTTCTGCCTTAATTTCATTATTTACCCAGTAGCCATTCAGGAGCAGGTTGTTCAGTTTCCATGTAGTTGTGTGGTTTTGAGAGAGTTTCTTAATCCTGAGTTCTAAGTTACCATTTATATAATGACCTAAAAGTAAAATATCTAGGAATAAACTTAATAAAAACAGTAAAATTTTTATGAAGAAAAATAAGCTTAACTGGAAGATGTAAAGAAAGACTTAAAAAAATAAAAAGACTTAATTAATGAAGAGACATATCAAGTTCCTGGGTAGAAAGATGGAATTACATAGATTTCCATTTAATTTCCCAAAATTAATCTTTAAGTTTAGGGAAATCCCAATACACATACAAATATAGTTTTTTGGAGGCTAGGGGAATGACAACATAATTTTATAGCTCATTTGAAAGGAGACATAGGATTACAACAAAGAGTATTTTGAAAAAGGAATGCAATGTGGTATACCCGAAGTATTTGATCTGTATGGTGCATATTGAGACCAATAGATTCTTGGATCAGAACCAAAAGCATAGAAATAGAATTAAATACAGATAAATATTTATTACCACAGATGCTGGTATTTTAAATAAGTAAAAAGGTAGTACAGTATTCAATAAATGACTCTAGGGTTAATGATTTAACCTGTTTAAATTTAAACATTTAAATTCCTATCTAATACTGTGCACCAAAAAAATCCATATAGATTAAGAAATTAAAAGGAAAAAGTTAAAACATAAAACTATGTGAAGAAAATGTTGGTAAATATGTTATATAAAGTTTAGTGAGCGACCTTGCTTGAATATAGCACTCTATCAGCATACTATAATTCCATGCCGGCTCTTATACATTTTGAATATCATCTCTAATGAAGATTCAGAGATATCTGAGATGGTTGGTGACCTGGATATGGTAGGTTTCAGAAAATTATTCATGACAGACTGAGAGGCTTCCCAGGAAGTGATTCAATCATTGGAAAAATAAGTCAGGCATGATAATCCTGACTCTGTATCTAGGGATGGCATTTGTAGTTAAGGATTGCTTGGGGATTCAATGTGGTGGTTATCCCAAGATTTTGTCCCTATTTAGCCCTGTGGACCAATTACCAGGTCTGGGTAGAAAGATCGTGATATGGTTTGGCTCTGTGTCCCCACCCAAATCTCACCTTGAATTCTAATATCCATAATCCCCACGTGTCAAGGGTGGGACCTGGTGGAGGTAATTTAATCATGGGAGCGGTTTCCCCCATGCTATTCTTGTGATAATGAGTGAGTCTCACAAGATCTAATGGTTTTATAAGCGTCTGGCATTTTCCCTGCTTGCATTCATTCTCTCTCTTGCTGCCTTGTGAAGAGGTGTCTTCTTGTAAGTTTCCTGAGTCCTCCCTAGCCATGTGGAACTGTAAGTCAATTAAACCTCTTTTCTTTATAAATTACCCAATCTTAGGTTATTTCTTCATAGCAGCGTGAGAATGCACTAATAGAAATCAGTAAACAAAAACTGCAGGAGGTATTTCACCAAAACGTACAAAACAATGAGGCACCAGCAGCCCCATTTTGGTGTCATTTATAGCTGAAGGAAACACAAAAATGGATGTGTGTAGGGGAGATTGATGGATATGTTTTGAGTTGGGATAGGCTAGAGAAAGCAGCAATAATAAATGATCCCCAAAGTCTCAGTGACTTATAAGAACAAACGTTTATTTCTCGCTCACGTTATCTGTCCATCATTACTCAGCTGCAGTTCTGGAACATCATGTCTTTATCCAGGGAGTCAGGTGAATTGAATATCCTTTGTTGGGGCCACTACAGCTCTTATGGCAAAGAGAGAAAAAAGAAGCCACAGTAGACACACAGTGTCTTGCCTTGAAAGTGACACTTACATTTACCTTTCCCTGGCCAGAGTATATCACATGACAAAGCCTTCAGTCCATGGAATGAGGAAGTACAACTTTCCCATGGGGAGGGGTGCTGCTGGCAGGGGTACAGCAACATTTAAAAAATAATTTCGGCCGGGCATGGTGACTCAAGTCTGTAATCCCAGCACTTTGGAATGCCGAGGCAGGCGGGTCACCTGAGGTGAGGAGTTTGAGACCAATCTGGCCAACGTGGTGAAACCCTGTCTCTCCTAAAAATACAAAAAATTAGCCAGATGTGCTGGCGGGTGCCTGTAATCCTGGTTACTCAGGAGGCTGAGGCAGGCGAATCGCTTGAACCCTGGAGTTGGAGGTTGCAGTGAGCCAAGATCGCGCCATTGCACTCCAGCCTGAGCAACAAGAGCGAAACTCTGTCTCAATAAATAAATAATAAATAAATAAATAAATAATAAAAAACAATTTCAACTTTTATTTTATACTCAGGGGTTACATGTGCAAGTTTGTTACATGGGTATATTGTGTGACACTGAGGTTGGGGATACAAATGATCCTGTCACCCAGGTAGTGAGCATTGTATCCCACAGGTAGTTTTTCAGCCCCTGCCTCCACTCCTTCTCTCCACACTGTTGTAGTCCCCAGTGTTTACTGTATCCTTCTTGATGTTCACTGTACACAGTGCTGAGCTCCCACCTATAAGTGAGAACGTGTAGTATTTGGTTTTCTGTTCCTGTGTTAGTTCACTTGGGATAATGGCCTCCAGTTGCATCCATCTTGCTGCAAAGGACATGATTTCATTCTTTTTTATGGCTGCATGGTATTCCACGGTGTAGATGTATCACATTTTCTTTATTCAATCCACCTTTGATGGGCACCTTGATGGGCACCTAGATTGATTTCATGTCTTTTCTATTGTGAACAGTGCTGTGACGAGCATGTCAGTGCATGTGTCTTTTCGGTAGAACAATTTGTTTTGTTTTGGATACATACCAGGTAGCGTTTTTACTGGGTCAAATGGCAGTCCGGTTTCAAGTTCTTCGAGAGATCTCCAAACTACTTTCCACAGTGGCTGAACTAATTTACATTCCCACTAACAGTGTGTAAGCATTCCTTTCCTCGGCAGCCTCACCAGCATATGTTGTCTTTTCAGCTTTTTAAGGGTAGCCATTCTGACTGGTATGAGATGGTTTCTCATTGTGGCTTTGATTTGCATTCCTCTGATTATTAGTGATGTTGAGCATTTTTTCATGTTTTATCTTCTTTTGAGGAGTGCCTGTTTGTGTGTCTTTATCTACTTTTTAATGGGGTTATTTGTTTTTTGCTTGTTGAATTGTTTATGTTCTTGACAGATTCTGGATATGAGAACTTTGTCAGATGCATAGTTTGTGAATATTTTCTCCCTTTGGGTATAGAACATATGATGGATCAGTAATAAAATCAAACATACCCACTTTCCCAAAGACAACTTGTTGCTCTGCAACCTACAGAGTCTGGGACATTCATGGTCCTTTGGGGAAATGCCCTATGGCCCCAGAGCCAGCAGTACACGGAGCTTTTCTAGAAGCCATCAGGTTGCACTTCCCTTTCTGAGGTGAACGTTCAGCCAGTGGAGCAGATGTTGGCTGCCAACGTGGTGCCAGACCCCACTGTGATGGACGGCTCCTTTGTTTTGTTTACTGTTCCAGGCAGGGTGATAAATTCTCCTTCTAATCAGGTTCCGTGTTTCTCATTTCTCCCATGCACCAACCCTGCTAATGAATGATTCACTGAAGTTAGTGGCTAAGACACAGCAAGCTGCACCCTGCTCAGCCTTTGTTATGCCAAGTCATGCCCTCACTATCTCCCAAACACAAAATCAAGTTCCCAAGTATGGCGTGGATAGATGATGAAGTGTACAACAGCTTCGGGTAATTTGTTCACAGTAATTCAGGCAAGTATATCTGTCAAGGCTGCTGCTGAATACATTTGGTTTAACTTGGTGAGGGAGACTGGTGCTTGCAGGGAACCCTCTGAGGCCGACTGCTGCAGAGTCCTGAGAGTTTCCAAGCAGTGTGCCTAAGTGACAGGATAGTGCTGGTGCTTTAGCCCTGGGAACAGAAGAAAACTTAGCTATAGAGGGATCCTAGGGGCTAACCCCAAGGGAACTCACCCCTGACTGACACCATCACTATGGCTTGAGGACGATTAAATTGAACATGGAATGAAGATATTGAAAGGGAAGGGAAAGGAAAATTGATGAATATGTATTTAAATAATCCCCAATAACAGAGCAGGCAAATAAGGAAACAGGATACTTCAGGGAACCTAAACGGCATACATGAAGTTGAATCTCATGATGAGCTGGTGGGCATCGAAGGACCAATGCAGTCACTCTTTGTTTCTCTCTAGTTGGGGTCACATGGTTTCGTGTCTCTGCCCTTCTTGGTGAGTCTGATTCATTCTCCTTTTTAACAGACTGGTTTCTTATGACTACTTGTGCAGAATCACCAATAGCTGCCCCAACACAGTATACCTAGTCCTGAGATTACATGACCGTCATGTAGGGAACATAGGATAAATTGCCAAAGCCCCTGCCCCAATGCCAAATTCCTGGGAGAAAGGATCGTCTTATTCTCACTAGGGACAGGCCCTATTTGGACTACGACCTATGGCTACCCATGCTTTCAGGTGAGCATATTTCTTCTTCCTATTTATTTACTTATTTATTTGAGACAAGGTCTCACTCTGTCACCCAGGCTGGAGTGCAGTGGCATGAACATGGCTCAGTGCAACCTTGACTTTCTGGGCTGAAATGATCCTCTTTCCTCAGCCTCTTATGTAGCTGGGACCAGAGGTGTGTGCCACCATGCCCGGCTAACTTTTTGGGGTTTTTTGTTGTTGTTGTTGAGATGGGGATCTCACTTTTTTGCCCAGGCTGATTTTGAACTCCTGGGCTCAAGTGATCCTTCGACCTCAGTTTCTCAAAGTGCTGGGATTACAGGGGTGAGCCACCAGGCCTGGCCTGAGCACAGTTCTTAGAAAGGAAGGCGTGTTATGTTGGTGTAATGTGGGAAATAAAACATTATTTTTAAAAGTTTTAAAAAAGAAAGGGAGGCATGGGTTGGACAGGCACTCAAAAGGACATCTATCGCAATTTCTCACTGAGTATACGGCACACAGATGCTATTACCACAGGTGTTGCTTCTGTTATAACAGCAGATATCAAGGTCTATCTCATTGGCAATGTGAAAAAGATTATGGTCTTTGAGATTGAATGACCTGGTTGTGAACTTGCTTCCTTTACCCGATAACTGAGCAACATTTTCTTAACTGCAGCCTGAATTTCTTTGTGTCAAAATGGGAGTGAAGTTAAACACTTCACAGGGCTATTACGAGAAGCAAATTTATCAAGTTCAAAGGTGTCTTGAACTCACACAGAATTTATGTATTTTTTCTTTTTTTGTTTGTTTGTTTGTTTTTGAGACAGGGCCTTGCTCTGTCACCCAGGCCGGAGCGCAGTGGCACGATCATGGCTTACTGCAGCCTTGAACTCCTAGGCTCAAGCAATCCTCCTCCCTCAGCCTCCCCAGTAGCTTGGGCTACAGGTACATTCTGTCACATTCAGCTAATTTAAGAACATTTTTTGTAGAAACGGGTCTTGCTATGTTGCCCAGGCTGGTCTTGAATTCTGGGGTTCAAGTGATCTTCCTGCCCTTGGCCTTCCAAAGCTCTGAGATTACAGAGCTCTCTGATCTCTTCTTTTATCATAGATTTACTTTATATATACGTATATACGTATGCATTATATATGTATGCAATCTTTTATAGATTCGGGGGTACACATGCAGGTTTGTTACAAGGATATATTGCATAATGGCGAAGCTTGGACTTCTAGTGTGCCTGTCACCTGAATAGTGAACATTATATCCAATAGGTAATTTTTCAACCCTCACCCCCCAACCCATACTCCTCCCTTTTGGAGTCCCCGGTACCTGTTATTTCCCTTTGTATGTCTGGCCTCTTCTTATTCAAGCATTAATTCCATCCGTGAGGGTTCCCAGCTCATGAGTGAATCACCTTCCAAAGCCACCTCCAAATGCTATCACATTGGCATTGGGGATTAGATTTCTACCTGAATTTTGGGGATGACAGAAACATTCAGCCCATAGCATATATGGATCACTTTGTGCCTATGTATTTCTGCAGGCTATCCATCTAGATTGCTTGGTTGAGGGCCAGGTGCATTTCATTTCATTTATTTATTTATTTGTTTGTTTGTTCGTTTGTTTGTTTATCTGAGACAGCATGTTGCCCCGTTACCTAGGCTTGGCTCACTTCAACCTCCACCTCCTGGGTTTAAGTGATTCTCATGCCTCAGCCTCCTGAGTAGTGGGGATTACAGGCATGTGCCACCACGCCTGGCTAATTTTTGTATTTTTAGTAGACATGGGTTTCACCTTGTTGACCAGGCTGGTCTCAAACTCCTAGCCTCAAGTGATCTGTCCTCCTCAGCTTCCCAAAGTGCTGGGATTACAGGTATGAGCCACCGCACCTAACCCTCTTTTCTTTCCTTCTTTCTTTCTTTCTTTTTTTTTTTAAATGAAGGTACTGTTGAATTGCCCTCTGGAAAAGTTACCAGTCTGATCTACCAACAACGTATGAAAAGGCTAATCAACAAGCATTTAATACAGGTTGAGTATCCATTATCTGAAATGCTTCAGACTAGAAGTGTTTTGGATTTCAGATTTCACATTTTAGAATATTTGCAAATACATAATGAGATATCTTGGGGACATGACCCAAGTATAAACATGAAATGCATTTATGTTTCATATATGTCTTATATGCATAGCCTGAAGGTAGTTTTAGACAATATTTTTTCTAACAATTTTGTGAATGAAATCAAATTTTGACTGCATTTTGACTGTGACCCATCACGTGAAGTCAGGTGTGGTATTTTCCATTTGTGGCACCATATTTGCACTCATAAATTTTCAGATTTTGGAACATTTCAGATTTTGGATTTTCAGATTAGGGATGCTCAACTGTATTGCCTAAACATTGCTATTGTATTGGAAAAATAAGCTCCATAAAACATCACTGTTTTATTTTGCATTTTGGGGGGTTACTATTAAGGTTCAACATCTTTTAATTTGTATTTCTTCTTTTTGTGCATTGCCTGTTTATATTGTTTGTTCAATTTTCTACTAAATTTTAGTGTTTTTGTCATTGATTTTTGAGAAATCTTGATATATTTGGATATCAATCTTTTGGTCATTATATATGTTGAGAATACTTTCCTTCATCCTGCCACTGATCTTTTAGCCTTGTTTAGGATATTTTTTCAACATAAAGAATATCATTGAGTTTTATGGTCAGATTTGTCAATGTTTTCCTTTAGGATTTTGCTTAAAAATAACCTATACCAACATTAATTTTAAAGTCTTCTATTTTTTCTATTACTTAAAGAATTTTGTTTTTACACTTAGCTTTTTAACACACCGAGAATACACCCTTTGAGTATTGTGAAAGGTAGGTTCTTATATTTTATTTTCCCAAATTGCTATCTGTTGACTAGTCCATTCCTTTTCCTTAATTTGGAAATGCTGGTTTTATAATTCTATTAGTCCATTTTCACACTGCTGATAAAAATATACCCGAGACTGGGTAATTTATAAAGAAAAAGAGGTTGAATGAATTCACAGTTCCACATGGCTGGGGAGGCATCACAATCATGGTGGAAGGCGAGGGAAGAGCAAAGGCACGTCTCACTTGATAGGGAAAGAGAGAGCTTGTGCAGGGGAACTCCGCTTTATAAAACCATCAGATCCCGTGAGACTTATTCACTATCATGAGAACAGCACGGGAAAGATCTTCCCCCACGATTCAATTACCTCCCACCCGGTCCCTCCCATGACACATGGGAATGGTGGGAGCTACAATTTAAGATGAGATTCGGGTGGGGACACAGCCAAACCGTATCATTAATATACTAAGTGCCCATACTATATGGGCTTTTTTCTAGGCTCTCTATTTCACTCCATGGATCTATTTGGTTATTCCCATGCCAGAGCTGCATTGTACCAGTGAGTGGCTTTTCAGGATGCCTTCCTGGAGCTTAGAGGTATTGGAAAGGAATCACTACACATCTAACTAGGAGAATGACTAACATCTCCCACATATGCTCAGGTCTCTTCCCAGGAGCTCCGACACAGCCCCTTTCTTGATTCCTGAGGCTACAACGGAAAAGATGCTGACTACTGGAGGAGCTTCAGGCGTTTTAATCACTCAATGTTTGGTCTAAGTTTTACTACTAGGGCTCAGAAAGAGCAGTGAAAATGCTCCATGCCATCTCAGTCTAGGCCTACCTCTCAAATCCTCATGTTTTATCCTGGGATTTTCTCTTTTTAGGGTGACTGAGGACAGGAAGACCTATCCACTCTGGGCTGGTTCCACCGTACATGTGCAAACATGTGGCCACTCCATACGGCCCCTACTAAATAATTACACGACATGATCCGGCATCGGTTATTTCAGAGCAACTGGGTATCAGCATCTAAGCACAGATACACAGGTGATATATTAACAAATATTCCATATATTGTGTCACATGTGTGCTGTCACAGCCTGGTTAGTTTTGGAATATGTCAAGTCAATCTTGCTACCATTGAATTCCTCATCAAGCTGAAAAAAATGGACTTGATATATACTTTCACCCAGAATCACACTGCTGTCAAATGGACTTTATTTTTTTGTTTTTTATTTTTGAGACAAGGTCTTGCTCTGTCACCCAGGCTGGAGTGCAGTGGCACAATCTTGGCTCACTGCAACCTTTGCCTCCAGGGTTCAAGAGATCCTTGTGCCTCAGCTTCCTGAGTAGCTGGGATTACAGGCGTGTGCCACCATATCTGGCTAATTTTTGTATTGTTAGTAGAGACGGGGTTTCGCCATGTTGGCCAGGATAGTATCTCTTGACTTTGGCCAGGATAGTATCTCTTGACTTCATATTACAGCCTTTTCTTTCTGAGTCTTCCTCTAGCTCTAGACTGTGAGCACCTTCAAGGCGGGACAGCATCTTTTGTATCTTTGAATCCCCTCCCCCTCCTCTGTGGGGCTTAGCACAGAGTCTGGCACAAAGGAATTGTACGCTATTGTAATAACATGTGCCCAAGTGGATTGAGTAGTTAGCATTGTCACACTCTCTCCCCAACATTCTCCTAATTACATAAAGCTTTTCAGCCCTATCACCCATCATCCCACGATTTTCACTTGCTCCTTGCCTCTCCATGATGCCATTGTGTAATTTCTCTGTCTCAATATTGCTCAATTGTCTGTGTGACCCTGGTGTCTGTCTCCATTAGCGTCTTTTACATTAAATCAGATATCTGCACCAGCACAAGAGGCTCTTTGCAGCTTGATCAGCGAGCAATGGATCAGACAGCTGAACCGTTGATTTAATTGGCACGAAATAACGAAGCCATCTGTTCGGTGGAGTTGATCTTTTAAGTGTTACTCTCCTATCTGCTCTGAAATTTCTTGGCCACTTGGAAAGACCATGGATATCAGATGGTGGGTCATGAAAAATATCTGCTCCAAGATAGAGAGCAAGGGTTTAAGGGAAGTTGAAGAATTTTATGGAGCTCTCAGTATTTCATCCTGCCTTATCTTTCTGCACAACACTTACTAGTACCTGCTCTATTGCACATTAACTGGTTTATCTGTCTCTTTTAATGGAAGCCAAGCACCAGGAAGACAGGGACTTTGTCGTTTACGCTCCCTGCTGGATGCCAGTACCTAGAATACATGACCCACCTTGATTTGGGTACCGATGAGATACACTCAGCTCATCTTTGGATTTCATTTTGCTGTGACTTGGTGTTACAAAGGGCCATTGGGAACATCAGGTGGATGGAAAAGTGCACAAAGGCCAACACAAGAAGGTGTCTAAGGATCAATTTGGCAAGTTCAATGCCTGCAGCAAACTTGATTTTATTTATTTATGTATTTACTTATTAGAGATGTAGTCTCACTCAGTTGCCCAGACTAGAGGGCGGTGGCTCAATCATAGCTCACAGCAGCCTCTAACTCCTGGGCTCAAGAGATCCTCCCACCTGAGCCTGTTGAGTACCTGGGACTGCAGGTGCATGCCACCATATCCAGCTAATTAAAAAAAAAAAAAGTTTTGTAGAGACAGGGTCTCGCTATGTTGCCCAGTCAGGTCTTGAACTCCTGGACACAAGAAATCCTCCTGTCTCAGCCTCCCAAAGCGCTGAGATTACAGGCATGAGCCACTGTAGCTGGTGCAAACTTGATTTTAAGGTAGAATGGTCTTGGTGTTCAAAGGGTCTAAACCAGAGAAACAGGAAGGGGTGGCACAGTAGTGGTGGGTTGGGTCAGTTTGGTGAGGTGGACTTTGGAAATGGTGCTTAATCTTTCTGAACCTAGGCATCATCATTTGTAAAATGAGGATAGTACTTACCACCTTCAACTTACGAGAATTAAATAAGATGCTGTATATGAAATAATAGCCAACACTTACAGCACTTACTACATGCCAGGTGCTATATATCTATTCATGACAACTCTTTGGGTTGGGAACTCTCGTTATCCTCAGCCTATCCAGATGTGGAAATTGAGGCACAGATGGGGCCCAAGTTCTCCTAGTTAGAAAGTGGTAGAGCTGGAATTCAAACTAAGGCTGGTTCTACAGTCCATGAAAGCCAGGTGTATAATGGCAGATAAAGAGCATGTGAGTCAATCTGTGACTCCCCAGTCACTCCTCACTTTTCTAGACATTGATGATGATCTGGAGACCAAGACAAGATATCAAGTAGGTTGCAGAAATGAAGGCATAGGTTATATATTTGGGTCAAGGCAGATAGCCTGTTCCTACATCAGGGAACATGGGTTAAGGTGAACTAATGAGGTTTCAGAGTCCCAGATTTTAAGGGTTCGAGGTCAGGTTTCATTCCAGTGGGACATTAGAGTAAGCATCACAACAGAGGTAGGTGAGCCAGGTGCCAAGAGCACAGGTGCACGGGGAGATGGTAGTTTGAGGCTCACCAGGCTTCCAGAACACTGAATATTGAAGTCAGGCTGATTACAGCCTCCTGGCAAGGGGAATAAAGACCTGACGATACACTGCCAGGTTGAGGTGCCTCTGGCTCATGTCCTGGAGAAGCCACAGCCTGGAAGCCAGTAGCACTGGAGGTCAAGCAAGGCTGGAATATGTTGAGGTCATCCTGCCCACCTTGCCCTGCCTTAGGTCAAGCCCTCTCCCTCTGTTTGGTCAGCACAATGGCCAAAATGTCCTTTCTGGGGCAATGGACTCCAATAACATCCATGATTTTGAGGGCAAAGCTGTACTTAGAGCATGTGAGGATCTGGTCTACTGAGGACAGCAAATTTCATGCAGGGAAATGGGAAACAGAAAAAAATTGTTTTATTTTTGCTTAAGAAACATTGATTTATTTTTATTTATTTTACTGTAAGTTCTGGGATACATGTGTAGAACATGCAGGTTTGTTACATAGGTATACATGTGTCATAGTAGTTTGCTGCATCCATCAACCTGTCATCTAGGTTTTAAGTCCCACAGGCATTAGGTATTTGTCCTAATACTCTCCCTCCCGTAGCCCCCCACCCCTCAACAGGCCCCGGTGTGTGATGTTCCCCTTCCTGTGTCTATGTGTTCTCATTGTTCAACTCCCACTTATGAGTGAGAACATGTGGTGTTTGGTTTTTTTGTCCTCTGTTAGTTTGCTGAGAATGATGGCTTGCAGTTTCATCCATGTTCCTACAAAGGACACGAACTCATTCTTTTTTATGGCTGCATAGTATTCCATGGTGTATATGTGGCACATTTTATTTATCCATTCTATCATCGATGGGCATTTTGGTTGGTTCCAAGTCTTTCCTATTGTAAATAGCGCTGCAATAAACATACGTGTGCATGTGTTTTTATAGTAGAATGATTTATAATCCTTTGATTATATACCCAGTAATGGGATTTCTGGGTCAAATGGTATTTCTGGTTCTAGATCCTTGAGGAATTGCCACACTGGCCTCGACAATGGTTGAACTAATTTACACTTTCACCAACAGTGTAAAAGTGTTTGTTTAAGGAACATTTATGCTGTGCCCTTATCATGTGCCAGGCACTGTGTTAAGCACATGACACATATTAACTCAATTACCTCGACAACTCTGCAAGGTAGTTTATTTTATCCCCACTGCCAGATGCAGAAACTGAGGCAGGAGAGAATTAGTCTGGTCAGTGCAGTTACAACACAGTAGATGAGATCAGTGATGGAACCAGTTTGGCACCCTTTGAGCTTTGTTTCTTGGTCCTGATGTCTTTGAAAAGTGTTCTGGACAGGCTTAGTGTAATAGTCCATTCTTACACTACTATGAAGAGATACCTGAGGCAGCATAATTTATGAAAAAAAGAGGTTTACTTGATTCACAGTTCCACAGCCTGTACAGGAAGCATGGCTGTTAGGCCTCGGGAGGCTTACAATCATGGTGCAAGGGCTAAGGGGAAGCAAGCACATCTTCACATGGCAGTAGAAGAGAGAGAGTGTGTGTGTGAGTGAAGGCGAAACTGCTTCACACTTTCAAACAACAAGATCTCGTGAGAATTCTGTCATGAGAACAGCAAGGGGGAGGTCTACCCCATGATCCAATCACCTCCCTTCAGATCCCTCCCCCAATATTGGGAATTACAATTTGACGTGAGATTTGGGTGGGGACACAGAGCCAAACCATATCACTCAGCTTCCAAAAGCTATTGATCCTTCTTCTTCTTTGTGCTCTCCTCCTCCTCCTCCTCCTCTTCCTTTTCCTTTTTTTAATTCTTAATGTTCAATGACAACCTTTCCCTTTATACCTTGTTTTGTTTTCTGACCACTTCTACTTGTCTAAAGCTAAGTAGTTATCGAACTGCTGCCATAATGCCAGGCATTGTTCTAGGCACTGATGACCCTGCCCTCCTGGAGTTTAAATTTTCACTGGGGCGGAGAGAAATGAAAAAAATAAAGAAGCACCTATATAGCCTAAGTCATCTCAAGTAACAATACCTACCAAGAAGGGAATGAAACAGGCTGATCTGAGGAGGAATAGGACAATCAGGGAGGGGTTCTCAGAAGAGGTGACATTCGGGCTGAGATTTGAGTGATCAGAAAGGACAGGTGATACAAAAATCCAGGGGGTGGCTGGGCACAGTGTCTCATGCCTGTAATTCCAGCATTTTGAAAGGTTGAGGTGGGAGGATCACTTGAGGCCAGGAGTTCAAGACTAGCGATATAGCAATATATCAAGATATCGTGAGACCCTAACTCTAAAAAAAACAATAGCAGAGCATGGTGGTGCATACCTGTAGTATCAGCTCTTCAGGAGGCCTAGGCAGGAGGATCTCTTGAGCACAGGAGTTGGAGGCTGCAGTGAGCTATGATTGTGCCACTGCACCCCAGCCTGGGCCACAAAGAGAGACCTATCTCTAAACAAACAAAAATCCAAAGGAGGAGAATTTCAAGTGAAGGGCACAGCAAATACAAAATATCTGAGGCGAGAATGAACTTAGGATGTTTCAGTCATACAGAAGAGGCAGTAGGCTGGGAATTTGGGGATTGGTATAAGATGGAGACGGAAAGACCTTTAGAAAACGTTAAGAAGTACTTGGTGGCTAAGTTCCCACTTTTCCACTGTGACAGTATGAGCTATTAACCTCCTCTAGAAAAAGAGATTTAGGGCAGTCTAGTTCCTATTGTCTGCCACAACATTCCAGCAGGTGAATGTCATGCTTTTCCTTTCCGAACTTGGCTTATGGAGTTCCGCTTTAAACAACAGAGGCCAGTGTCTGTAACTTGGTTGTAGAAACCACTTTTATCCCAGGAGGACTCCGGGTCTGGCAACTTCTAACTGTTCATCCAATTTTTAACAGAAGACCCCTTTCAAGACAGTAAGTTAATTGCTCTGCTTAGTAATGAGAATGGAGTTTTGCCCAGAGCTGCCTCAAGGTAAGGATGCTAAGAAGGCCTCCTGCATTTTTGCTGGGTTTCTACAAGCCCTAATAGGTAGACTGACTACTAGATCTTGTGATTTTTGCCACTACTTGGCTGATATTTCATTTGAAATGCGTAAGTGATGATTGTCACCGACTTTGTGGGTTGGGTCTCCAGATGCCTCTCCACATTGGAATCAACCCATCCTTCAGCATCCCCGGGTCCTTCCTCCCAACCATCAGGCAGCAGACTCTTTGGGAACCCAAGTCAGAGTGTATGTTAAAGAAGTGGCTGGATCCCATTCCATTATTGTATGGTTATTGTAGTAAGCAAATATATAGAAAGAACACACTGAAGAGATGTTGCATACAATCAAACTATTCTACTATACAAATATGTAGGAGGCACACACTAAGGAGATCCTGGATCCTAGATCCTAGATCCTAGATTGAGAAACAGAGAGAGATTTTACTAATATACGTATATATATGATTATATATAGTATAGATTATATATAACGTATATAATCTATGATTTTTCTAGTAGACAAATATATAGAAAAAATAATTTTCTATATACTTGTCTACAAAAAAAACCATAGAATAATGGCCGGGCATGGAGGCTCATGCCTGTAACCCCAGCACTTTGGGAAGCTGAGGCAGATGGATCACCTGAGGTCATGAGTTTGAGACCAGCCTGGTCAACATGGTGAAACCCCATCTCTACTAAAAATACAAAAATGAGCCAGGTGTGGTGGCGTACGCCTGTAATCTCAGCTACTCGGGAAGCTGAGGCAGGAGAATGACTTGAACTCGGGAGGCAGAGGTTGCAGTGAGCTGAAATCATGCCAAGGCACTCCAGCCTGGGTGGCAGAGTGAGACTCCATCTCAAAAAACCCAAAAAACAACAACAAAAAATCATAAAATAATGGAATTGGATATAGATATCTCTATATATGTAGATATGTATATATAGGTTTGTAGATACATATATAGATCTATCTATCTGAGAGAGCAAATGCCAAATAGATTCAATTCAATTATTCTAGTTATACAAATATATGTAAAGAGAGCCCACTAAGGAGATACTAGGTCCAAGTTACCAAGTCTAGTATGCAAATACACATAGAGAGAACACCAAGGAGATTCTGAATCTATGACAAGCATGGTAATATACACATTTATACAGAGGGCATGCTCATGTGCATTTGCTCTGGAGCCTCTTCCAGTCCATTCTCTATGCAGTAGCCTGGGTGATCTTTGAAAATCACAGAGCTCACTATACCATATTGAGCAAAGAGCTCAGGGGATCCTGGCAGTGTCACTTGGTCCTGGCTGTGCCTCTTGGGGTAGGAGGATCAGAAGGAACACAGGTCTTGTAAGCTTATGGGGATCAGATGCCATGAAATTTGAATGTAGCTGCTATCTTGGGGCACTGCTGAGAAATGCCAGCTTTTATTACCTGGAAATCTTGAAGACTCCTGTTCAGGTGAAAGTTTAAGTTCAGGCAAAACTGTCTTTGCTAAGGGTGGCAGGAGCATCATCATCATCTGAGAGTCTGAAGAGTGTGTCCAGCCTCGCTCATCAGGCAATCCTGCTTGCTTTAAGGCTTTTTAACTGGCGTCTCATTCCTCCTGGATCAAACTCTAAGTTGCTTGCATTGCATACCATCCATGGCAAGCACTGGTTGCTTCTCAATGTTCACTATAGTTCAGCCACACTGACCTCCCTCCCTCCCTCCCTCCCTCCCTTCCTTCCTTCCTTCCTTCCTTCCTTCCTTCCTTCCTTCCTTCCTTCCTCCCTCCCTCCCTCCCTCCCTTCCTTCCTTTCTTCCTTCCCTTTCTTCCTTCCTTCCTTCCTTCCTTCCTCCCTCCCTCCCTCCTTCCCTCCCTCCCTCTCTCTCTTTCCTTCTTCCTTCCTTCCTTTCCTTCCTTCCTTCCTTCCTTCCTTCTTCCCTCCCTCCCTCCCGCCTTCCCTCCCTCCCTCCCTCTCTCTCTTTCCTTCTTCCTTCCTTCCTTTCCTTCCTTCCTTTCCTTCCTTCCTTCCTTCCTTCCTTCCTTCCTTCCTTCCTTCCTTCCTTCTTCCCTCCCTCCCTCCCTCCTTCCCTCCCTCCCTCCCTCTCTCTCTTTCCTTCTTCCTTCCTTCCTTCCTTTCCTTCCTTCCTTCCTTCCTTCTTTCCTTCCTTCCTTCCTTTCCTTCCTTCCTTCCTTCCTCCCTCCCTCCCTTTCTTCCTTCCTTCCTCCCTCCCTCCCTCTCTCTCTCTCTTTCCTTCTTCCTTCCTTCCTTTCTTCCTCCCTCCCTCCCTCTCTCTCTCTCTTTCCTTCTTCCTTTCTTCCTTTCTTCCTCCCTTCCCCTCTTCCTCTCTTCCTCCCTTCCTCCCTTCCTCCCTTCCTCTCTCTCCCTTCCTTCCTTCCTTTCTTTCTTTCTTTCTTTCTTTCTTTCTTTCTTTCTTTCTTTCTTTCTTTCTTTCTTCTCTTTCTTTCTTTCTTTCTTTCTTTCAGCAGAACCTCGCTGTGTCACCTAGGATAGAGTGTAGTGGTGCAATCTCAGCTCACAGCAACCTCTGCCTCCCAGGTTCAAGCGATTCTCCTGCCTCAGCCTCCCGAGTAACTGGGAGTACACACATGCACCACCACTCCTGGCTAATTTTTATATGTTTTTAGTAGAGACATGATATCACCATGTTCGTCAGGCTGGTCTCGAACTCCTGACCTCAAATGATCCACCCACCTCAGCCTCCCAAAGTGCTGGGATTACAGGCATGAGCCACTGCGCCCCATCTCCTTCCCATTTTTTGAAAGCACCATGCTCCTTCCTGCCTCTGGGCCTTTGCACATTCTGTTCCTTTTGCTGGGGGCTCATAGCTTCACCTTAATGAACTCTTACTCTCCCTTCAGATATCAACTCAAATGTCACTTCATCAGGGAACCTTTTCCACACCCTTGAAATACAAGTTTTCTCTAAGAAGGGTGTTCCCATTGGTAACCTAGAGTTTTCCTCAAAGGACTCAAGTATATTTATTTATATTGTTCTTTTGTTTGATTATGATCTGCCTTTCACCACTAGCATGTTTTCTCCATGAGGTCAGTAATCATAGAGTCTGTTTTCTTTACTATTACATTCCTAGTGTTGAACCCAGTACCTGGAATACAAAAGATACTCAACAAATATTTCAAAATGTAGAAATGAACCTTTAGAAAATGCTTATTTAAGTTAAAGCTATGCATCAGTAAAATTAGGAAACCTCAGTCCAACTCCACCTATTGCCTGGCCCATACTAGCGGTTTCATAAATATTTGTTGACCAGCTGACAGATATGGAAGGAGGTAATGAGGGATGCAGTCCAAACAGGCTTCCTGCCCTCAATATCTCCTTTCCAGCCTATCAGTTCAGCCATGGGCATCCTCCCATCCACCAATGCCTCCACCTGCATCCTATGGTCCTCTGAGATGCTTTCCAAATTCTGCCTCCAGAACCCACTTGCTTTGTTTTGCTTCCTCTCTGTTGCTGATTGTCTGCAATTCCTTCTCTTTGTACGCTTGATGGACCTAACGATTCTATTGCTCCACTCCTTTGCTCCCTGCTCTGCCACTGGAAACAAGCCCATCCTCCTCTGGGATTCTGATATCGGTTCTTTTCTCTGTGTGCTAGCCTCACTTTCTCCCACGCTCTGCTGGTCTTTAGAGACCTCAGCCTTTGGACATCACTCAGGAAAGGAAGTCAAAGAGTCATTCCCCACTGTGATTATTATTGCTGTTTAGGACATTTAACTGGTCACCAATTCACTTATAAAACCAGAGAGCAGAGTGGCCTGCATTTTAACTACACAACCAGGCAAGGTACTAACGGCAGGCCTCCGTGCCTGACCAGATGGGCCATTTGTGGATCAGTCACTTTGGCCATTGGCCACTCCAGGCCCTGGACGGTTATCATCTTCCAAGTGGCCGAGTGTAGTGGTGGTTTCATTTTCTGGCAGGGTCTTGTCTGTAGGAAGAATTATGAAGCACCACGGAAAGAAGTTTCTTGGGTGTTAGTTTCTTGGGGCCTGGGATGGAGTCAGGGTCTGCATCACGAGTAGCCTCTTGGCATTTTCCTCCTAGGCATACGAGCTACTGTATGTATTTTGGACAAAACACAAAGAAGAATCTGATATGAACTTCAACCTTGACTGCATATTAGAACAAGTTGGGGAGTTAAAAAAAAATCCAAGCGCCCCCTCCTCCATATACATATTCAGGAAAGTTACCATATTTTCAAAGCTCCTAGAGAAATTTCAGTGTGTCTCAAGGCAGAGAACCATTGATCTACGACAGTGTTTCTCAAACCCAAATGTGCATAAGAATAATCTGTGGAACATGTTAAACACAGATTCCCAAGCCCTAGCTCCAGAAATTTGGATTCAGCACTACTCAGCCATAAAAAGGAATGAAGTAATGGCATTTGCAGCAACCTGGATGGAGTTTGAGGCCATTATTCTTAGTGCAGTCCCTTGGGAATGGAAAACCAAACATCGTATGTTCTCAGTTGTAAGTGGGAGCTAAGCTATGAAGACGCAGAAGCATAAGAATGTGATATAATGGACCTTGGGGACTTGTGGGGAAAGGGTAGGAGGAGAGTGAGGGACGTATGACTACAGGTTGGCCAGGCATGGTGGCTCATGCCTGTAATCCCAGCACTTGGGGAGGCTGAGGCAGGTGGATCATGAGGTCAAGAGATCGAGACCATCCTGGCCAACATGGTGAAACCCCATCTCTACTAAAAATACAAAAATTAGCTGGGCGTGGTTGTGGGCACCTGTAGTCCCAGCTACTCAGGAGGCTGAGGCAGGAAAATCGCTTGAATCCGGGAGGCAGAGGTTTCTGTGAGCTGAGATGGTGCCACTGCACTCCAGCCTGGGCAATAGAGCAAGACTCTGTCTCAAAAAAAAAAAAAAAAAAAAAAAAAAGAAGACTACACATTGGGACATTGGGTACAGCATACACTGCTTGGGTGATGGGTGCACCCAAATCTCAGAAATCACCACTAAAGAACATACCCATGTAACCAAACACCACCAGTCCCCCCAATACTATTGAAATAATAATAATAGTAACAAAAAAGTAAGACAAAAAAGAGAACATTTAATTCTGGCTGCAATAATAAATGGTTCTCTGAAAAAAAAAAAAAAGAAATTTGGATTCAGTGATTTCTAGAGTGGGGCCCAAGAATATACATTTCTGAAGCTCCTGGGTGCTGTTGTTGCTGCCTCTCTACAAACCCCACACAATGAGTAGCTCTGTTCTAGAGCTTCGCTTTAGGGCAAATTGTATGCTCACCAAGGACTGGGAAACGGTAATACATGAAGAGCGCAAACTTGCAGCACCTGGGCCAAATTTAGCCAGCAAATGTATATTATATGACTTGCACACAGTATGTTTTTGACATTTAGAGTGGCAATGCTTAAGAATTGAGATTTGGGGCTTCTCTTGGAAAACTGGAAGAACCCTTCTACAAATACTGGGCCTCTGTTCTCATGTGATAAGAACTGAAGACAGAATCTATGTGCTAAAAGCTGCTACAGAAACGATTTCATTCTCTATGTGATAGCTTCATGGCCTCTGCAGGCATTTAAGTTTGCAGCTAGTTTACACCCTCACCCCTTCACCTGTTCTAAGGTCGAAAATCCACTGGTCTCAAGCATTGTATCTTGAGCCACCCCATTTTATCCCGGGAATTTTCTCTATTCATCTGTAAAATGGATTGATATCACCTATTCAGGGTTCTGATAAAGATTAAATGGAGATGGAGATCATGCTTTAAGTTGCATACCTCTGCTTTACCAATGAAATATTCCTGTATCCAGAATTTATCAAAGTGGAATTTTGCACGGATTTTACCATGATCAAAATCCCATCACAAATGCCATCATTTATATGGAGAATTGAGACAATCAAGACTCACAAGTGGCTGAAGTTTTGCAGGTGAGAGAGACCAAGAGGAAAGGTTAGAGTTGCAGGATGGAGCTTTCTCACTGCTTTTTCTCTGGAATCCCTCTTACCTGCTACCTGCAGGCTCCTCTATGCTCCCGTCATGAGCCAATGAGCCAATGTTGGCTGAAATAGAGACTTATTATTCATCTCAGCTCCAGCTGGACTGAGACTTGGTATCTGGGTTACCCGCTCCGAGCCCTGGGCACTCACAGGCTTCTAAGAGTATATCTAGTTTCACCACATTGCTCCAATCCAGACAAAGGGCCTTTTGTCTCAGTTTACCTAGCAGGCATTTGAGTTCTAAAGGACAGGTCCACAGCCAATGCTATTGCCATCTGCCTGTGCTGACTCCAGGTTCTGCCTGTGGTCTGGGCTTCCCTAACTTCATCACACCCATTGGATTGGACCTCATCAGGTCATGATGTCTCCTAAACCTGGCCTGAAAGTGCTGCCCCGTTTTAGACATCATATGGGCCAGTTCTGTAGTGAGGTCAGTTTCTTTGCTCTCTGACTCTCTCCCTGTCTACACTGGCTGAATTTCTAAAGTCCAGGATGGCTGTAACTAGCATCTGCCTGAGGAATAGCAAAAGGGAATTGGGGTCAAATGACACTTCGGGGAGGAAATTGTGAAGTGACTACATGCTATTCTTAAGGCAAGAGAAGGTGCGGTACAGAAACTTCACACCGGAAACTTCTTTATCTTGATAGGGAATAGAACATGCATTGAAACAGCAGTGAAAAGGAAGGTGAGGAGATAAAATATTTTTGCCAAGGTGATGATGAATACATTGGGATGGATTACAGACGCATTCCATAGGAGCTCCTGCTCTGGTAGTTTTAAAAAAGTGACTCAGCAAGAATGACTCACCCATCTGGGATGAATTAGGTTTAATAGTGATGAAAATAGGGCTGGACTGTGATTTTTCAGGATTGTTTCTAAGCAGAGGAATTATTCAATAATAATGATAGTAATGATAACAATGGCAATTATCTTTTGAGTGACAGGTATTTTTATTGATAGTTTTTATACATTATCTCAGGAGTCAGCAAACTCTCTGCTGTAAAGGACCAGATAGTAAATATTTCCAGCTTTGTGGGCCACATGATCTCTGCCGAAACAATTCTTCAGTCTGCCCTTATTGCTCGAAAGCAGCCATAGACAACAAGTAAACAAATGGGTTTGCCTGTGTTCCAATAAAATGTTATTTACAAAAACAGGTGGCAGGCCGAATTTGGCCCACGAGCTCCAGTTTGCAAACTCCAGTATTATCGCATTGACCCTCATGATACTGGGAAGTAGGTACCTGTATTTTCCATTTCACAAATAAGGAAACTGAGTCTTGGGGGGATCGAGCAGCTTGCGTGAGATCCAACAGCACGTGGCCGGCCCAGGAGTCCAGCTCAGGATCTCCTAAGCTATCATGTCTGGGTGAACCCTTCTGTCCCGAGATGGGTCTCCTCATTGAAACCATCCCTATAAACTTTATGAAAGTAATCAGGGAAGAAGGGAGGGGGAGAAATAAAAATAAACCAAGCTTTCAGCACACACAGCCTTAATTATGAGGTCAGCATGCTCTCTGATCTACTTCCTTAGTTTTTTGGTGCCAATTGCAAGAGTTAAAGACCAAAATCTGAACAAAATCAGCCAGAAGCCCCTCTCAGGTTTATTTTTCTTGTTTCTTTAACTCCTACACCAATTTTCCTAGGATCATGTAGATCTTTGTATTAGGCTGTTCTTGCATCGCTGTAAAGAAATACCTGAGACTGGGTAACTTATAAAGAAAAGAGATTTAATTGGCTCACAGTTCTGCAGGTTGTATAGGAATCATGACGCTGGCATATGCTTGGCCTCTGGGGAGGCCTCAGAAAGCTTCCAATCATGGCAGAAAGTGGAAGGGGAGCAGGCACGTCACATGGAAAGCAGGAGCAAGAGAGGGAGGGAGGAGGTGCCACACACTTTTAAACAGTCAGATCTCATGAGAACTCACTCACTATTGCAAGGACGGTATCAAGGAGGTGTTACTAACCATTCATGAGAAATTTGCCCCTATGATCCAATTACCCCACCAGTCTCTACCTCCAACAATGGGGATTTGAATTACCTGCCCTGAGCCCTGGGCACTCACAGGTATCTAAGATATATCTAGTATATCTCCATTTCGCAGATAAGGAAACTGAGTCTTGGAGGGGTTGAGCAGCTTATGTGAGATCCAACAGCATGTGGCAGGCCCAGGAGTCCAGCTCAGGACTTAAGATTTGAATGGGGACACGGATCCAAACCATATCAATATTGTTACAAGATTATAGTTCCCCTTAACTGCCCCATAGATAAGAATGTGAATGTTATAAAACATTAAGTTTTTCTTTTGAGATATTTTTTCAGGTTCTGCATGCCAGTGAAACTACTGATGCCAGCTGGTCTAAAGGATTACATGAAAAACTGACTCACCAAAGAGGGCAGTTTTCACATCCTGATGATTTCATCCTCCTTACCCCAACCAATCAATGACCCCAATTTTCCAGCCCCTTACCTTCCATGGTCCCCATCAGAACTCCTCAGGGAGATAGATTTGAGGGTCTCCTGTCATCTCCTTGCTCAGTGCCCTGCAATCGTTAAACTCTTGCTCTGCCGCCAACCCTGCTGTCTCAGTGTAATGAGTCTGCTACAGTGCAGCAGACATACAAACCCATTGGTCCTATAACATTACTGTGATTCCCTGTGCTGCATATTCAATTCTTTGGTTACTTAATATTTATTGAGCAGCCTCAAGGTACCTGCTATGCTGCTTGGTCTTTTTTTTTTTTTTTTTTTCTCTAGGATGGAGTTTTACTCTGTCACCCAGGTTGGAGTGCAGTGGCACCATCTCAGCCCACTGCAACCTCTACCTCCCAGGTTCAAGCTAGTCTCCTGCCTCAGCCTCTCAAGTAGCTGGGATTACAGGTGCCTGCCACCATGCCCAGCTAATTTTTTGTATTTTTAGTAGAGACGGGGTTTCACCATGTTGGCCAGGCTGGTCTCAAACTCCTGACCTCGAATGATCTTCCCGCCTTGGCCTCCCAATGTGCTGGGATTACAGGCATGAGCCACTGCTCCTGGCCAGGTCTTTTCATATGTGTCATCTTACTTAACCATCAGAATAGGTGCATGAGGTAGCTACTACTGTCCCCACTGAGGGCCAGATGTGCAGAGGATGAAGCACGATTCTCAACATCCATTTAAAAAAATGTTTTTCAACTTTTATTTTAGATTTAGAGGCTGCATGTGCAGGTTTGTTACCTGGATATATTGTGTGATGCTGAGGTTTAGGGTGAGAATAATCCCATCAGCCAGATACTGAGCATAATATCCTACAGTTAGTTTTTCAACCCTTGCCCCTCCAACCCTCTCTCCATTGTCTAGTAGTCTCCAGTTTCTATTGTTTTCATCTTTATGTCCATGAGTAACCAACGTGTAGATCTCACTTACAAGTTAGAACATGCAGTATTTGGTTTTCTGTGCCTGTATTAGTTCACTTAGGATAATGGCCTCCAGCTGCATCCATGTTGCTGCAAGGGACGTGATATTCTTTTTCATGGCTGTGTAGTACTCCATGGTGTATGTGTATCACATTTTCTTTATCCCAATACATCATTGATGGGCGTCTAGGTTGTTTCCTTTTATTTCTTATTGTGAGTAGTACTGTGATAAAAATGTGAGTTCAGGTGCCTTTTTGGTAGAACGATTTATTTTCTTTTGGATATATACCCAGTAATGGGATTTCTGGGTCAAGTGGTAGCTCATTTTAGGTTCTTTGAGAAATCTCCAAACTGCTTTCTACAGTGACTGAACTAATTTACATTCCCACCAACAGTGTATAAATGTTCTCTTTTCTCACAGGCTCGCCAGCATCTGTTGTTTTTTGACTTTTAAATAATAGCCAGTCTGACTGTTGTGAGATGATGTCTCACTGTGGTTTTGATTTGGATTTCTCTGATCTTGAGTCATGAGGAGGATTTTTTTCATACATTTGTTGGTTGCTTGTATGTCGTCCTTTGAGAAGTGTTTGTTCATGTCTTTTGCCTAGTTTTTAATTAGGTTGTTTGTTTTTTGCTTTTTGAATTGTTTATTTTTTATAGATTCGGCATATTAGACCTTTGTCAGATGTGTAGTATGAGAATATTTTCTCCCATTCTGTAGGTTATCTTTTTACTATGTTGATAGTTTTTTTTTGTTGTGCAGAAGCTCTTTAGTTTAATTAGATCTTGCTTATCAATTTTTGTTTTTGTTGCAAAAGTAATTGCTTTCGAGGACTTAGTCATAAATTGTTTCCCAAGGTTGATGTCCAGAAAGGTGTATCCTAGGTTGTCTTCTAGGATTCTTATAGTTTGAGGTTTAAATTTAAATCTTTAATCCATCTTAAGTTAATTTTTTTATATGGTGAAAGGTAGGGGTCTAGTTTCCTTCTTCGGCATACGGCTAGCCAGCTATTCCCAGCCTCAAAGTCCATCCTTAGTAAAAAGCTGAGCTGACAGTCAAACGCTGGACTCTGTAAGTTCAGTGACCTCCCTTCCAGACCATCTTACCTCCAGATCTACAAAGTCTTGAACAATTCTTGAGTTCTCAAAGCAGTACATGTTTCCTGCAGAGGAATTGAAATAATCATAAAGACAATGATAAAGGATCACTCATGATCCACCCTCCAAAATCAATCTCTGCCACTAATCAGATACTTTTCTTCTGTTTTGATCCATGATTATTTATCTCACACAATTACATACTAAATAATATATTTTGTATATTTGTTAATTATCACATTAGAAGGGAAACATTATCTTATAAAATTTTAATAAAAGTACCATTTTTATGACAGCATATTTTCAATCACAAGATATAAAATAATTTAAATAATGTGGGTCCTTTTTTTCTATCATAAATGCCTTTGCTTTTTTTTTTTTTGAGACAGAGTCTCGCTCTGTCACCTGTCACCAGGCTGGAATGCAGTGTCTTGATCTTAGCTCACTGCAACCTCTGTCTCCTGTGTTCAAGTGATTCTCCTGCTTTGGCCTCCCATGTAGCTGGGACTACAGGCACGTGCCACCTCGACCAGCTGATTTTTGTATTTTTAGTAGAGATAGGGTTTCACCATGTTGGCTAGACTGGTTAGTCTTTAACTCCTAACCTCAGGTGATCTGCCCGCCTCAGCCTCCCAAAGTGTATCATAAATGCTTTGATTACATTCTTCTAAAAAATACTTAATTTAAACATAAAAATTGTATGTACTTAAGGTGTACAGTATAATGATTTGATATATGTATACATTGTATAATGAGTTACCACAATCAAATTAATTAACACACTCTGCCCATAGTTACCATTGTGTGTGCGCGTGTGTGTGTGTGTGTGTGTGTGTGGGTGAGACACTAACTTGTAGAAACAGAGAGTGGAACAGTGGTTATCAAGGGCTGGGGGCTGGGGAAAGGGGGACATGTTGGTCAAAGAGAACAAACATTCAGCTATAAAATGAATGAGCTCTGGAAATTTAATATAACATGTACACAATGGTGACTATAGTAATAATAACATATTGTTTATTTGAAATTTGGTTACATTCTCGTATATAAATCTCTGTCTGAATCCTAATTATTTCCCTACAATAAACTTCAGGAAGGATAATTATTGCTCCAAAGGGTTTTAATTATTTTTAAAGACCTTTACACAATTTCAGATTGCATTTTTTAGAAACTTTTGCTAATCTTTATTTCTTTCAGTAGGTTAGATTTACCTTACCCTAAAATCAACAACGATTTTTTAAAATTATGATAATTTTATGGATTAAAATATTATCATTACAATTTTAAAAACAGTTTCAACAATTTTAGGGTATAAGTTGTTTTTGGTTACACGGATGAATTGTTTAGTAGTAAAGTCTGGTATTTTAGTGCACCTGTACACCACTCCATTAGTGTACACTGTACCCAATAGGTAGTTTTCATCTTCACCCCACTTCCGCCCTCTTCTTTTCTGTCTCCAATGTCTATTGTACCACTCTATTAGCCTTTGCACATACCCATAGCTTAGCTCCCAATTATAAGTGAGAATATGTGGTATTTTGTTTTTGATTCCCAAGTTACTTCACTTAGAATAATGACTTCCAGTTCCATCCAAGTTCTTGCAAAAGACATTATTTTGTTATCCTTTAATGGCTGGGTAGTTAAAATGTGCAGTTTTACCTTGCTTTTTATTGACATGTAGCAAGGTTTTAGTGGTTTTTATTGATTTGTCAGAGCTCTTTATATATACAGAATACTAATAGTTTTTTTTTTTTGGCAAATATTACTTCGCGGTTTATATTTGCCTTTAACAGGAAAATAACTCATCTCTATTTACTTGTCATCTTATTCATAGCAATGGATACTCATTCATTCGCATTTCACAAACTGAGCGGCCAGAGAAGTAGCGCAAGTATTCTGTGTCTTTAAGTGCAACTTATATTTCCATGAGTAGAATTTACCAGGTGGCTAGAAATCACAGGCATAGAAGCTTAACAGTTTCTCCCAGATCTCTGCTACAGAGTGCACACTTGCTGGCATTCATGTTCATGCATAAAACTTCAGGGTAGAAATTAGCCCGGATGAGGTAGCCAGGTGATACACAGAGTAGCTTTTGAGGCTGAGGACAGAAGGGCTGTCTTCGTTCTGCAGACAGCCACAGGCATTGGTTACCTGACCACTCTTTCAGATAAATGCAAGAAGACAACAAACAATATCATAACAACTTTGTTTAAAGGCTGTTTAATTGAAACTTCACGGGAACTTCATTGCATCCTTTTTGTTAAATTTGAAACAAGCAAAATGCTATGAGGCCTGATGTAGTCCCCTTCTCAATACTCAAGAAATGTTTCATTTTGAGGAAAAATAACCTTTTGTTAAGTTCCTTATTTGAGGACAAAAAAATTTCTTTCTATGTATTGGAAAAGGCTAGGGTCGTGTTTTTCAATCTTGGAACTATTGACATTTGGACCAGGTAATGCTCTGTTGTTAGGGACTAAAGAATGAATGAATAAGTGAATGCATACATGATCCAATAGTAACATTTAAATGTTTGAAGAATTGTGATATGAGAAATTCACCCTCATTTTTCCTGTTGGTCCATGGGGCTAAATTAATTTCAGAGAGAAAGATATTGGGATCTGTGCGAGAAATCTCTGTCATGAAAACTGTGCAAAGACAGAAGAGTCTTCCTCCAGAAACAATGAGCTCCTATTCACTGGAGGCCTTCAAGGAGAGACTGGGTTATTCTCAGGCAGGATGTTGTACAAGCTGCTCGTACGAAAGATCGGTGATCCAAAGTTTCAAAGGAGCTTTTAATCACTGAAATTCTAGAAATCTGTGTGTCTTGAT
Source organism: Chlorocebus sabaeus (assembly GCF_047675955.1). NCBI lineage: Eukaryota > Metazoa > Chordata > Mammalia > Primates > Cercopithecidae > Chlorocebus > Chlorocebus sabaeus. The sequence continues at coordinate 23,563,251 of NC_132908.1, forward strand.
GCCTTCCCTTTAAACTATTTCAGCTTCAGGTAGTATTTCCGCTTGAGGAGCTTACTTATTTTAAAACCAAAGGAAAACTTCTAGAGTGCTTGAAAATCATCACATATATTCTACCTTCTAGGAGGTTCTAGAAAGATGCTTTAAATCATTTGAGTTAGGGGTTTCCTGCAAAAATAAATGCTATTTCCACTACCCCAGAGCTGTAACATTCTTCATGTTCTCTGTACCATATTGTTGAGAATAATCAAAGGAGTCCATTCAGTAAGGTAGGGGCGGGGAGCACAACAGATATATTAATATATGGGATGTGTGAGGGGGAAGTGTTGTATTCCTAGGCAGTGTTCATAATTGGTGTTACAGATCTTTGATGAAATTTCAGGCTTACCCTGAACTGAGATCCAACTTTCTGAAACCCTGACTCTTCTGAGGGATTAGCCTTCTCTTCCTCCTACTAGAGGTTGTAGGTGAACCGAAGGCATGGATTAGCAGGCATCATTTTTACCAAAGGACACGGGTCTGCAGAAGACACGTCAGCAAGATCCATGGATCAGCAGGAGCCATGAGTTGGCTGCAGCCGTGAGTCAGAGGTGGCTGTGAGTCACCAGGAGCCATGGGTCAGCAGGACCCATGGATCAGTAGGAACAAGGGGTCAAGAGAAACTGTGGTTCAGACAGAACTATGAATCTGTAGAAACCATGAGTCAGCATGAGCCAAGATTCGTCAGCTGCCACAGGTCAGCAAGAAACATGGTTCAGCAGTTTTTTTTTCTTTTCAGACAAGGTCTTACTTTGTCACCTGGAGTGGAGTGCAGTGGTGTGATCATAGCTCAGTGCAGACTCGAACTCCTGGGCTCAACTGATTCTTCTGGTTCAGCCTCCTGAGAAGCTGGGACTACAGGTGTGCACCACCATGCCAGGCTAATTTTTTGTTTTATTTGTAGAGACAGTGTCTTGCTATGTTGCTCAGGCTTGTCTAAACTCCTGGGTTCAAGGGATCCTCCTACCTCAGGCTCCCAAAGTGCTGAGATGACAGGTATGAGCCACTGCACCAGGCCCTGCAGAAACTTTTCTGGGCACCTTGGGTGAGCAGGGGCTATGGGTCATGGGACTCATTCTCAGTAGGAACCATACATCACCAGGGAGACACAGGTAGTGGGGGAAGAGGACAAAAGACACACAGAAAGATGGCAGTGCTAGATTTGAAGGTGACTGATGCCAAAAGGTAATGGAAGCTATGATTGAGCAAAAGCTAAAAAGTAGCAAGAAGTTGAGTGGAGAGCACTTAGTTATAATAGTATCAATAGTATAGGGAATAAGTAAGCTACCGTCATAATAGGGTAGGAAACAATGTTTCTGAGAGGGTGGCAAGATAGCCAAGTGTATATAGAAGCATTGAATCCTGAGTGTTCCAATTCCTGAACAATATTTTGTCTCTGTGAGAACTGGCAGTTTGGCAATTGATATTTTTGTCTTTCCTAATTTCTGAAGTATCCTTATCACGAACATCTACTGCTAATGATTTCTTTAGGCTGGATGCCTAAAAGAGAAATTCTTCAGACACATTATACAAGTTTAATTTTTTTGAGTTCTTGACACATATTGCTACATTACTTTTCAAAAAATGTGTAAACTTACTCTCTCCCACCTTCTAATTAAAATACTTATAAAAATGTATTCTCAAAGGTACCAAGTTTCAAGGGGAAGTGAAAATCATTAGTTTTGCTATCTTTCAGGAATTTCTAGTACAAAAAATTCAGATGAATGCCTCAAATGTAGAGTGAGAGGGCAAAGGAGATTGGTACTTGCCATCCTGACTATATATTCTACCATGTTAGTCAGAACTCTGGGTTTACGAGGGAAAGAATCCATTTCAAACTGGCTAAAGTCAGTAAAAATAGTTTATAAGGGCATGAAACTCATAAATCTACAAAGTAGTGTGATTTCAGATGTGGCTGGATCCTGGGTCTTGATGATGTCAATCAGGATATACACATCTACTCTTTACCCCTCCCTCAACCCAGTGGTTGAAAGTTCTGAATGGTCAAGTCAGTTTTGCTCAATGTCCTCCATGTTGGAGACAGATATAGAGGGAAATTTCATGTCTCCACCCACTCCAAGCTATCTGACTTGGGAAAGTTATGGTTTTTTAATGGAGATGGAGTGGGCAAGTCAAAACATATGACCACAAGCCCATCTTATAAACATGGGGGCTTCAGGACATCCTTCAACTGGGTAGAAGCTGCTTTTGAAACGGTTCAAAACTGTTTGAAGATTCCCACTTGTATAGTGGCAAAAAGCACAATTACTTTTGTACCAACCTAATAATTTTCATTTCATATATCTTCTAGAATCTAGGCTACAATTTCCAATGGCACAACTTTACAGGCTAGGGAAAGAAGGGACTGGTCTGCTATATCCAAGAGGTGGAGTCAACGGCAGTGATAGTTTGTGCCTGGGACAACCATAGGAACAATGCATGAAAATGCCTTTTAAGTATCATTTTTAATAGCAGCATCATAGTCTGTCACTTTGGGGGAGTGAAGGTTGATGACACACCTGGTATTGTGCAATATCTGGAAGCTTTCTGTTGACAGCAGCCTGGTCCACTTAGGCAGAGCCAATCCCTCTTCCCCATAGCATCCTGGAAGAAGGAGAGCCAGTTGTGATTTAATTCAGGCCCTTCTAAAATCTCACTAAGCAAAAACAACTGTCCCTAGGTGTTCAGGAAACATCAACTCATCCTTCCTCTAACATGTTCTTCTTCTGGATAAAAACATTTTCAGAATGTCACATGCTCCTGAAAATGTACTTCCTTGTATGCGAAACCTGCTAACAGTTCCCTTGAGAAGTGTTTGAATGTATAATGAGTGCCCAGGCTCCTGGTGTCAGATCTGTGATGGAGAGGATTCTCTCCTCAAGGCAGTGTTCCCTCCAAGAACTTCCACCAAGCGACCCTGGGGAGCAGTTGGTGTTAACTCCAGGCTGCTATGGTCAGGAAACCACTTTGCATAAGAACTCAATCCTCTTTTTCCTCAAGGCCCCTATTCTGTAATACAAAATTGGGTCTCTTTTAGGATGGTCAGAATCTGCTTTCCTTCGCCTTCCATAGAACCTGTCTCTAAGGGGTCCCAAATCTATCTTTATGGGCCACACCATTTGGTGGGGGACACAGAGGTGCAATTAAGTCATGATGATACAGTTTGAAAAGTACCAATTGTAAGACTAATCAAAATGATAGAGAATCTTAGGAGAAGGAGGAGAAAAATTTGCCCAGGAAATCTAGAAAACTTAGGGATAGAGGAAGCTGTCAAATTCAGTCTTGAAGAACAGGAGTTTGTCAAGGGGCAGATCACGAGGTCAGGAGATCGAGACCATCCTGGCTAACAAGGTGAAACCCTGTCTCTACTAAAAAAAAAAAAAAATTAAAATTAAAAAATTAGCTGGGCATGGTGGCACGTGCCTGTAGTCCCAGCTACTCAGGAGGCTGAGGCAGGAGAATCACTTGAACCTGAGAGGTGGAAGTTGCTGTGAGCTGAGATCGCACCACTGCGAGACTCCATCTCAAAAAAAAAAAAAGAAAAGAGTTAACATTTATTGAACACTTATTGTGTGCCACTCATGGTTCTAGGTGTTTGTCATGTATTACATGTATTAATTATATAATATTTACATGTTATTACATTCCTTTAATCCTCACAGTAGCCATATGAAGTGGGTGCTAATATTACTCCCATTTTACAGATAAGGAGACTGAGGCCCAAAGAGGTTAAATTATTTGCCTAAGGTCACACTTCAAGTATGTGGTAGACCTGGAATTCTACTTACACATTTTTATTTCAGAGCTTATGTTCTCAGCCTCATTGCCATTCTGCCAGAAAAAGCAACTGGATCTGTGTAATAAAAGGTAAGGAGGCATTGTGGTGGTTTCAATATATGTCCAGATTTTTTTGATTTTTTTTTTCTAGTTTAGCTGGAGTCTAATTTCCCTCTCCTTAAGTATGGGCTGGGCTTAGTGTCTCGCTTTCCGTAAAAAATATTAGAAGTGACAAGTGTATGGCTTTGGAGACTAGGTCATAAACAGCAGTGTGGCTGTCTCCTCCCTCTCTTCCTCAGATTCCTCACTAGGGGAATGCCAGCCGCCATGCTGTGAAGACACTCAAGAAGCCCCCTGGAGAGGTCTATATGATGAGAGCCCCTCACCATGTGTCTGGCCAATAGCCAGCCAGGAACTGAGTGAGGCCTCCGGCCCACAATCACGTAAGTGAGCTTAGAAGCTGATTCCCCAGTCCCAGTCAAACCTTCAGATGACTTCAACCTTAAGCAACATTTTGATGGCAACATCCTCCAAATCAATAACTAAACTAATCCAAATTCTTGACTCACAGATACTGTGGGAAAATAAATGTGGGTTGTCTTAAGCCACTAACTTTTGGGATAATTTGTTACACAGCAACAGATACTAATACTGGCATGAGAATACCTTGTGTCTTCAATGTAAGTCGGCAGTCAGTACTTCAGAGCTGAAAGCTCAGGCTTTATAGAGGACTAGCAAAGAGGAGTGAGGCGTTCAGGATAAATGATAAAGCACGACAGCCATTCTGCAAGCACACAGGACCTACTTACCAAAAGCAGCTCTCCAGTCCCTGACACCTCCAGAAAATGTCTCCATTTCTATAACTTCTGGTTTGTGCCACTGTATTGCTTTTACTATATTAATCCTTGTTGTGCAGCCATTTGCAGACATGCTTTTCTTTCTGACCAGATGGCAAGCTCCTGGAACGCTGGGCTCACATTTTATTCCTCTTCCTCCTTGCACACAATCCTTTGGTCACTGCAGGAGCCCCATAAATGTTTGGGGGATGAATGCCGCTCACTCAGAAGCCACATGGCTGATAAATTGACTTTTATTCAATTCCAGCCAACATGCAGTTTTCTTGTTTTTGGCCCGGAGAATCAGGTCTGTGAGAAGGATGGATGGAAACTTGAGAGGCAAATTAGTTTGAAGTACTGGTAGAGCTGGACAGTTCAGAGTGGTGTGGAGTGATTAACACCTATGTGGACTCAAGAACAATGCATAACAGAACTTTAACAGTGAACCAATGAAGATACAGCAATAAACCAGGGGTATTCTTGGAGGTAAGGAAGGCTGGTCACCAAAGGAAATACACATCAGTGCAACCTGTAGTTTCTATGTACCATTTGAATTAATCCCCCCATCCTCCTCCCATCTGCCTTGTTCTCGCCACTGTTTGCTCAGTTCCTGCACATACAGTATGTTTGATACATATCTATTGAATGAAAAAATGTTGATTTAGCCTGTAACTAATAATCATGGCACTCCACTTCTCTAGATTGCTCCTACAGAGGAGTTGGGTCTCATGTTTGCTGATGTTTATAGATAAAGAAGGACGTCATTCAGTCATAGAAGGCTAGGGACAAACACATCCTAGCGTCAGTAGGCAGGCAAAGGTTATCAGAGCCCTAGGAAGTGCAGGACAGTCATAAGTAAGAGAAGAGCCTCAACCATGTCAGGGTGTGTAGGAGACCTCTGTTCTTTTGCGGGCTATCTGTTATTTTCTCCTTTTTCTTTTAGTAATAGTTCCCTGAGTTACACTGGAAAACCATCCTTTTCTTCTTTGTCTGTATGATTTGAATAAAGAGAGCTTTCTGCCTCTGCATCCTGGGAAGGACAGGTGCCCCAGACCTGGTCAACAGAAGCTCTGTGTTCTCCTGGCAACAGTGATTTGTTCCGAAATGGGCAAGTGACCCAGTCAGAGCCGGTGAGATTCAGTAGGACTTTTGCTACCACGCTGGAAGAGAACTTGCCCTCTTTTCTGCTGCACTTGAGCCTGGGAGAAGTTGGCTCCAGAAGTTTTGTCATCTATCTTGCCATCAATTGGTAGAACTGAGAATGAAGCCAACAGAATGAAGTCAGAGGTTGGACAGCATAAGAAACAGAGTTCTAAGAACATAATTCAGACTCTCAATGAGGCCATATCCCCCTCGATATGGTTTGGCTGTGTCCCCACCCAAATCTCATCTTGAATTGTAACTCCCGCAATTCCCACATGTTGTGGGAGGGATCTGGTGGGACACAACTGAATCATGGGAAGGGGATTTCCCCCATACTGTGATCATGGTAGTGAATACGTCTCATGAGAACTTTTGATTTTATAAGGGATTTCCCCTTTTGCTTGCCTCTCACGCTCTCTGCCTGCCATCATGTGAGACGTTGTTTTGCTCCTTCTTGCCTTCTGTCATGATTGTGAGGCCTCCCCAGCCATGTGGAACTGCGAGTCAATTAAACCTCTTTCCTTTATAGATTACTCAGTCTTGGGTACGTCTTTATTAGCAGAGTGAAAATGGACTAATACATGTGAAAATGGACTAATACACCCTTTAAAGTTGCATATGTCAAATTCCCTTTTTGTCTTAAGCTAAAACTTGACTTTAGTTTTCTTTCTTTTGTAACTTCGTAAGTCCTGACCAAATGTCTGGCTTTAGATGTTGTACCTGTGGTCAAGGGCCCACTCAGGGCACATACAATATCAGGCTCAAGGTAGCACGATGGAGTCAGTTTTCACCAGTTTGTAGAGGTGAGGATTCTAATCTGCTGGTTCTCTTGGGCACTGTACTGGGCTTTCAGACGGAAGAACTTAGGTACCTGTATTAGTCTGCTTTGCGTTGCTATAAAAGAACACCTGAGGCTGGTTACTTTATAAAGATAAGAGGTTTATTTGGCTCACGGTTCTGCAGGCTGTACGAGAAGCCTGGCACCAGTATCTGCTCTGCCTCTCGTGAGGTTTCGGAAGGCTTTAACTCATGGTGGAAAGCAAAGGGGGAGCAAGTGTATCATATGGTGAGAGGGAAGAGAGAGAGGGGAGGTCCAAGACTCTTTTTAACAACCAGATCTCATGTGAACTCATTACCGCAGGGAAAGCCCCAAGCCATTCATGAGGAATCTGCCCCCATAACCTAAATACCTGCCAGTAGGCCCCACCTCCAACACTGGGGATCACATTTCAACATGAGCTTTGGAGGGGACACATATCTAAACTATATAAGTGCCTGTTACTGTGTATGATTGGAGAAGATGGGGACTAACACCATAAGCCACCATGATTGATGGATACCTTCTGTTCTGTTCTGTTCACAGTGCTAATAACTACATTGTCTGCAGAAAGGTGTCTATGAGAAATGTGAACTGAGATCTGAGGTCAAATCAGCTCAGAGTTCCTGTAAATGCATCCGATAGGCACCTGAATCACAAAGAATTACACGGGGGATTCAGGCGTGGAGTCTCAGCAACAGAGTCCAGCAAGGAGGACAGGAATCTGGGTCCAGACAGGGCAGGAGGATCTAGTAGAGAGGACAGGCTAGTGATCAATTGCCAAAATATCAAAGGCCATGGCCAGTGCAGACATCATTCAGGCACATATCAGCATGAAAAGGGGCTAATCTGGTGGTGGTGGTGGTTGTAGGGGTAGGGTACATGTAGAGCAGGAACCTAAGTAGTGTCTATACTTGAAATTCTACTGCAAAGCATGGTTCTGAGCAACCAATCCACTGAACATAGGAAGCCAGTCACTGGAGGGCATATAAGGAAAGTACATAGCCTCCCTGTTCCACCTACCATGGCAACATGTGGTAGTTGCAGGGGAGAAAATAGAGGTAGGCTCTTATGAGGCTACCATAATGTGGTAGAGATAGGGAGTACCATAATTCAGAGAGTTCAAAATCATATCCATTGATGTTAGGGTTGAATAAGATAATGCATGTGACATGTTAACTCTATAACTTGCACTTCTTTAATTACGAATGCAGTTGAATCTCTTTTCATCTTTGACCGTTTATGTGTCCTCCTGTGTAAATATTTTTCTGTTTTTGTATTGACACTCTCTTTTCTGAGAGTATTTATCCTTTTACATTTATTGGTAAGATCCCTTTAGACATTAAAGGCATTCATATTTTATACAATTTTTGAAATATTCTTTATGTTACCTTTGGAGGAACTTGCTTTTGGGGCTTAATAAGAAAGGTTTTTCCTTTATGTATTCAACTATATAAGTCAATTTTTTTCCCAGATGGTTAAGGAGTGATCTGTAAATCATTATCCCTATAAATGTGAAAGGCCACTTTTTATCATATTCTGAACTTCCATATGCTTTTCTTTGATCTGTTTCTGGACAGTCTGTCCCATTGAACCGTGTATCCCTGTATCATCGTTTTGCTGTTTTAACAATTACAGCTTGATAATACATATTAATAGGTATTGAATTCTCATTATGCTTTTTTCCCCCTCAAAGTTCTATTCTCTATTTCCAGCATGATTTCTTCTAGATGAGAATTAGAAACTTACTGTCAAGATCTGAAGAAGTCCCATTGGGACTAAGATTAGAGATAATTGGAGACACCATGTTGACTCTTTCCATTCAGGATTCTGGTGTATTTTTTTTTTCATTTTATTCAAATCTTTGAATACCTCTCAGTAAAATTGTATAACATCACTCATACAGGTAGGGTACGTTCTTTGTTCAGTTGATTATTTGTTTAATTGTTATTACATATTCTTTTTCTTAAGAATGGAACCTTTCACACAATGCACTCTTCTCATCAGTTATTTCTGGTACAGTGGACCTCATTAAATAATAATTATTGATGATGAGAAAGCTCAGTGAATAGATAATTAGAGAGAGATAAACAGACTACCCACAGTTCATTTGCGAACGTGATCATTTTACAAGTAAGTGAAACAAAGAAAAATGATCACTGTGGCTTTCCCCTTTAGCAACAATTTATTAGTTGTACTTCTGTACATAGAGAAGTATAATTTATAAAATTTATATTTATTTGTTCATTGACCTGTTTGACAAATGTGGGATACAGAAATAAATACATCAGTTATTTTTCAACTTATTTGTTTGAGTGGCCACACATCTCACTTAGTAGGTTTATTACTCCCACGGGTGCCTACCCCCACCATATGCCATATAAGTTCAGAGGCTTGTTCGTTCCGAAAGGAGTTGTCCTGCTTTTAAACTTTGAGCAGAAGAAGAATTGGGGAGTATGATCAGTCCTCAGATATAGCTGCTTCACTGGGTTGTTCAGTCCAATAGAAGCTCCGACACTGCTGCATTGATACCCCTGTTAAACCAGGGCTCTGGGAACACACACGTGTACTTCAGGATTATCTCTTCCAGCACACATCCGGCTGCTGTTTTAGAAGCATGAATCCTTATCTGTCTTAAGCACCTCACCAGTGAAGAGGTGAAGAGGACCTGGGAATGTCAGAGGTCACAGAGCCTTCCAGAACCATCCTGTAACCTGTGGGTTGTGATTCCCTGTGTCCCTTAAATTCATTGCAATGAGCTCCTGGAATTCATATACATACCAGGCCTTTTATGCAGAAAAACAAAGGTGTCTTGACATAAATTTCACAGATGCACATAAATGTTGTGATTAACAACATACAACTTCATTTTTTTTTTTTTTTTTTTTTTTTTTTGAGACGGAGTCTCTCTTTGTCGCCCAGGCTGGAGTGCAGTGGCCAGATCTCAGCTCACTGCAAGCTCCGCCTCCCGGGTTTACGCCATTCTCCTGCCTCAGCCTCCTGAGTAGCTGGGACTATAGCTGCCACTTTGCCCGGCTAGTTTTTTTGTATTTTTTAGTAGAGACGGGGTTTCACCATGTTAGCCAGGAAGGTCTTGATCTCCTGACCTCGTGATCTGCCCGTCTCGGCCTCCCAAAGTGCTGGGATTACAGGCTTGAGCCACCGCGCCTGGCCACAACTTCATTTTAAAGCATTTACCACATTCATAGCAGCCTTTACTATTTCGCATTTGATAGCAAATACTCCTTTGCCTTAAGCTGGCAGTTCTCTGAGGACACCATATCCCTTGCAATCCCACAGGGGAAAGTAACTTATTTTCTCAAACCCACACGCCTCAAACGGGCAGAAAGTACGGTTATTATGGTCCTTGTTATTCCACTCTGTGCTTTGATACCATTGTTCCATCTCATAAAAAAAAAAAAAACGAGACCAAACCAAACCAAAAACTGTTCTGAAGCTCAAGCCTCTTAACTCTAAAATGGATTCCATCCTTTTCCTCTAATGACATTCAAAACCCTGTTTCTTTATGTAATTCTTGGTCACATTTTTCCTTTTCACTCTAATGGCTGCCATCATCTGGGTTGCCTTCAATGGCCAAGTAGTCAACCTATGCAATGCATCTCAGAGCTGTGATTTCCTCATCTCTAATACCCTTACCTTCCTTTATATCTCAGCCACCCACTGTGACCAAAGTACCCTCCACCATATCATCTCTCTAAACTGTTCCACTCCGAGTCTGTAATGCTAGCATGCAAACCTCCTATTCTTCCAATTTACTTTCTCAAATATCATTGTTACTACTGTTCTTTCACTGCTTAGTCATTTCTAGTTTGCTATGATCCCTCTATCAAACCAGGCCCACTTAAAAGAAATCATACAATCTATGTCAACAGAGAGAATTTAATATTAAAAAGTGTTGGCTGGGCACAGTGGCCCCCGCCCCCAATCCCAGCACTTTGGGAGGCCAAGGTGAGCGAATCACCTGAGATAAGGAGTTTGAGTCCAGCCTGGCCAACGTGGTGAAACCTTGTCTCTACTAAAAGTACAAAAATTAGCCGGGCATGGTGGCAGGTGCCTATAATCACAGCTACTCAGGAGGCTGAGGCAGGAGAATCACTTGAACCAGGAGGCAGTTTCAGTGAGCAGAGATTGTGTCACTGCACTCCAGGCTAGGTGACAAGAGTGAGACTCCATCTCAAAAAAAAAAAAAAAAAAAAAAGGTGTTAGCAGCTGTTGACCTGAAAAGGCAAAACTCTGTAACTTTAAGGCATCATGGAGGTAATGACTGCAAGAAGCAGCTACTGTGACTTGAAAGGAAGAAACAAAGGGGGAAAGTTGGAATGGCTATGACACAGAAGCTTAAAGGAAAAGCCCCAAGGCTAGGTCTCAGACCTCTGAGCAGGAACACTGCTTGGCAGGTGCTGCTGTCTTTGCGAAGGTGCCAGGAGGTTGGTTCAAGAAGGAAGTCCTGCTGCAACACGAACAAGCACTGTTAGGTGTTGGTCACAGGAATCACAGGCAGACAGGAAGGGGCAGGTTCCTCCTCCCACTTCCAGCCTTGTGGTGACCCTCTAGTGTTCTATGTTGGTAAAGCCTAATGGGACTAGGCAGCTGGAGACCCATATAGAAGTGTCATTTGTTGGCCGAGGCAGGTGGATCACCTGAGGTCAGGAGTTTGAGACCAGTCTGGCCAACATGATGAAACCCCATCTCTACCAAAAATACAAAAAATTAGCTGGGCATGGTGGTGGGCACCTGTAATCCCAGCTACTTGGGAGGCTGAGGTGGAAGAATCGCTTGAACCCGGGAGGCGGAGGTTGCAGTGAGCCAAGATCATACCACTGCACTCCAGCCTGGGCAACAAGAGTGAAACTCTGTCAAAAAAAAGAGAAAGAAAAGAAAAAGAGAGAGAGAGAGAGAGGAAGGAAGGAAGGAAGGAAGGAAGGAAGGAAGGAAGGAAGGAAGGAAGGAAGGAAGGAAGGAAGGAAGGAAGGAAGGGAAAGAAAGGGAAAGAAAGAGAGAGGGAGAAAGAAAGAGAGAGAAAGAAGGAAGGAAGAAAATAAAAGAAAAGAAAGAAAGAAAGAGAAAGAAAGAAAGAAAGAAAGAAAAAAAGAAAGAAAGAAAGAAAGAAAGAAAGAAAGAAAGAAAGAAAGAAAGAAAGAAAGAAAGAAAGAAAGAAAGAAAGAAATGTCATGTGTCAAATGTCATAGAAGTGTAATTTTGCTGAGTATCAACCCTGGCCCCATGTGGGTTTGAGGCCAAGAGACAAGAGCTTAATAACTGGAACAACTCTTTTACTTTCTTTCTATCCACTATTCCCACTTTTTTGTCTTTCCAGCTTAAGATTAACTACCTAGAATTTCAGTGACTCTCTCACTGATGTCATAAATTCATTTGCTTCAAACAAGCAAATTGCACCACCAATACAAGCCCAAAACTGCCTGTAAGTCTTATTACATTCCTCTAGGCAAATTGTTTCTCCATGCTCTGCAGTCTGTCTTAAATCTCCACTGTCCTCAAACTTCTACTTCCTTTTTCCTTTTGCTTGTTTCTGCCTTAAAGATGGAAACTTCCTCTCAACCCCCTGCTACTAAACTGACATCTGCACCAAGCCTTTCCACCTTTTCTCCTGCCTCAGTGAGAAAGGGGGTGTTTTCTTGTGTGAAGCCAGTCTCTGTGCCTGTGCCCTGGATCCCACCTTCTTCTTCTTTCTGGGAATTTTAGGATTTGCCTGTATCTTTTCCACTCTGTATCTTGGTCTTCCCCCCTTTTACTAGGTCCTCACCTTTGGCTTTTAATATATTTTAATTTCATTCACTAATTTCTGAAAAACCTACATTCAGAAAAATGGTACAGCCACTTTAGAGAACACTTTTTTGGTTAACTATACATTTAACATAGGACCCAGCAATCCCACTCCTGGGTATTTACCCAAGACAAAGGAAAACTTAGGCTTATATAAAACTTGTGTGTGAATGTTTACTGCAGTTCTCTTCAAAATCGCCCAAAACTGGAAACAATACAAGTAACTGGTGAGCAGAAAAAGAAATTGTAATGTATTCATACAATGGAATACTATACAGTGATAAAAAAGAATAAACTATTGATATATACAACAGTATAGATGAATCTGAAATGCATTATGTCAAGTGAAAGAAGACAGACTCAAAAAGTGACACACTATGATTCCATTGACATTTTGGAAAAGTCAAAATTATAAGGACAGAAAACAGATCAGTGGTCGACATAAAAAATCCTTTTTATAATTTAAATAGATAAGCTTCTCTCACATTAAAAAACACAACAATATGACAGAAAGAAAAGGCAGTTTGGATTCTTGTGTCCCCTTTAAACTTTGCAATATTGCTCTCATTTTCACAGGAAATTTTATAAAAACAATTGTCGACACCCATTTTCTCTACTACCTCTCCTTCCATTCACCCCTCGTCCAACATCACTCACACTTTCATCTTATTAAATCCAATGGGTATTTCTCTGTACTCATGTTCCTCAACCTTGCTCAACAGCTTCCCCAAAAGGGTTGAATCTCCCCTCTTCACTTAATTTAAGAACCGGTCTTCCTGCTTAGATAGTGCAGGAGCAAATACTGTGCTTGAGTCTTCCTGTAGTTGCCCCAGTATCTAGCACAGTTCAGGCTGCAGAGTAGGAAAAACCTGAGTAGACACTTCTGGAAAGCAGCATTGACACAGGTAGCTAGAAGAGATGATAGTGCTATCCCATTTTCAGAGAAATTCACTATCTCACCTGTTTTTCTTCTTTTATGATATCTCCCCATAAAGATCTTTTTGCTATTCATCCCCAACCATTGAAGAACAAGACAAAACTGAATTGTAACTGCACAAAAGCTAAGCCTCTTATTCATTTAACTTTTGCCCCTCTAAATATATTTACCAGAATGATGAACTTCTTTTATTGAACCTTGAAGGAGACACCTTTTCCTCCCTGGAATGGGTTCAGATTCTGGATTTATTGCAAGTTCTGTGTATCCTCTTTGATTGATTGGTGCTGAACAGCCAAGCAGCAACATTACTAATTATCCTCAGGATGTAATGCAGTTGAAGAGTCATTAAGAACTCTAAATTTGGAAAGCCTCCACTGCCAAACAAAGCGACTCTCTTCTCGCTTCAGCCAGGAGGACAATGCAGAGTCAGGTCTCTGGGGTCCTCTTTGACTCAACTTGGGCTTCGTTTATGTTCTAGCAACTCCACTAACGCAGGATGTACCCCTAATTTTGCCCAGTGACAAAGATGAAGCCGAATTCTGCTGAAGTGCCAAGACTTTATTTTTATCTTTTCTCTAGTAAGAATTTGGTAAGCTTTTCTTTTGTGTAGGGCACAGGGTTGCCATAGGGCAAGTAGATGGAACTTGCTTAATTGTAAGGCAGAGTTCGTGTGATTCAGGGACCCAAATATTTCTCCCATCGGCCTGTCTCTGATGCCTAATCTACTGTTGAATATACAGTGCCTTGTGAAATTAAGGAGTTGTGACCTAATTAAAAAAACTGAGTGGGAGGGGAAAATGTACTGGATCTGATATATGAACTCAGATCATGTACGCAAAGTACTCATTACAGTATCTGGAGCATGGAGAGTACTCAATAAATAGGAGCTGTTATTTCTATTACTAATAATTGCTGCAGCATTCATGAAGCAAATCTTTGTTGAGCATCTAGTTGGTGTCAGGATACTATACTAGATAGAGATACAGAGATGGATTGCTGTAATTTCTCCTCTCAGAAACCTGAGGTAATCAGGATAATAAAACACTCGGACAAATAATTAGAATTTAACATAATAAATGTTATTCGTAGTAGAGGAATTGAGCACTATGTCACAATGGAGGACCATGCAGCTAGGTGGGCTTGTACAAGACAGGAAACACTGTATGGAAGAGACAGGCCAGGAAAAACATTTAGGGCTTTGACAGATGAAGAATGAGGGGAAGGGTATTTTGGGGAGATAAAGTCCATTTAGGAAAAAGCAAAATGACTTGAAAACAGCACAATAGAATAATGGGGGGACCACTGTTCATTAGTCCACCGTGTTCAGATCATGATTTTTATGGAGAGATGTAAAGGAAAATGGGATAGAAGAAAATATCCTAAATAATTGAATTCACCTCCTAAGAGATGAGTAAACTTAATCTTACAAGAAATAAGGGACCCGTGAATAATACATAAATGAATGAGTATCGCTGTGTTCTAATAAAACCTTATTGACACAAACAAGCAGTAGGCCAAGTACAGGTTTTTAAGCAGTGATAAGCTCTGTGTCCCCACCCAAATCTCATCTTGAACTGTCATCCCCATAATCCCCAGGTGTCAAGGGAGGGACGTGGTGGGAGGTGATTGGATCATGGGGGTGATTCCCCTATGCTGTTCTCACGAGAGTGAGTGAGTTTTCATGAAATCTGATGGCTTTATAAGTGTCTGACAGTTCCTCTTTCACATGCACTCTCTCTCCTGCTGTCTTGTGAGAAGGTTCCTGCTTGTAAGCTTCATGATTGTAAGTTTCCTGAGGCCTCCCTAGCCATGCAGAACTGTGAGTTAATTAAACCTCCTTTGTTTATAAATTACCCAGTCTTGGGTAGTATCTTTACAGCAGTGTGAAATGGACTGATACAAACAGGGACTACAGAAAAAATTACTGTTTAGAAAAAGACATTCATTACTAGTGAAGGACAGAGGTTGGCAAACTATGGCCCATGGGCCAAATCCAGTCCTCCTCATGAGCTAAGAATAATTTTTGCATTTTAAAATAATTGGAAATTAATCCAAAGAAGACTATTTCACAGCACATGAAAATGATAGAACATCCAAATTTCAATGTCTGTAAATGAAGTTTAATGGTGTATAACCACGCCCATTTGCTTTTGCCTTGTCTATGGTTGCCTTTGTGCTACAACAGCAGAGATGAGTGGCTGCCACAGAGACTGTCTAAAATATTTACAATCTACTGTTTAAAGAAAAGTTTTGCAAGCCTGTAATCCCAGCACTTTGGGAGGCCGAGACGGGCGGATCACGAGGTCAGGAGATCGAGACCATCCTGGCTAACACAGTGAAACCCCGTCTCTACTAAAAAATACAAAAAACTAGCCGGGCGAGGTGGCGGCGCCTGTAGTCCCAGCTACTCGGGAGGCTGAGGCGGGAGAATGGCGTAAACCCGGGAGGCGGAGCTTGCAGTGAGCTGAGATCCGGCCACTGCACTCCAGTCTGGGCGACAGCGCGAGACTCCCTCTCAAAAAAAAAAAAAGAAAAAAAAAAAAAGAAAAGTTTTGCTGGGCCCTGGCTAAAGGATATACATTACAACAGGGGACAAGGTGAGGGCAGGAAGATGTGTGCTAAGGCCTGAGGGAATGGACGCTTCACCAGTGTTTCTCAAAACCAAGTTATATGTAGGTTTCTTATGAAACTTCTCCAGGAGCTCTGGTGCAACTGAAATTATTTTATTCAAAAGTAAAATAAATATTTACAGACAGATTTTCTTGGTAAAATTCCCCTTTTTGCCTGGGCATGGTGGCTTATGCCTGTAATCCCAGCACTTTGAGAGACTGAGGGGGGCAGATCACTTGAGGTCAGGAGTTAGAGACCAGGCTGGCCAACATGGTGAAACCCTGTCTCTACTAAAAATATAAAAGATAGCTGGGCATGGTGGCAGACACCTGTAATCCCAGCTACTCAGGAGACTGAGGCAGGAGAATTGCTTGAACACAGGAGGCGGAGTTTGCAGTGAGTCGAGATGGCGCCACTGCACTCAGCCTGGGCAACAGAGCGAGACTGTGTCTCAAAAAGAAAAAAAAAAAAACAAAAAAAAAACCCTCCTTTTTAAAAGTTGTAACATTAACTCTAAAACCAAAACAAAACTAAAAATTAAATACAAATAAAACTACAGGACCAGTCAATTTCTTATTATCTTTAATTTGACGTGACAAATGAGATCTTTTTTACAACATCAAGATTTCTGTTTCTAGGCCCAATGCTGGTCACTAGGTTTATTTGAATGTGAAGGCAGGTGTCTACCACCATGATCTGGTTGATGACTTAATTATCTCACAAACTTCTGTGGGTGCAAATGCTTCAGAAACCTTCATTCACACAGAACAATGATCAGCAAAATTTTCTGTAAAGGGTAAGATAACAAATACTTTCAGTTTTGGGACCCCTGTGGCAACTACTCAACTCTGCCATTGTAACTGGAAAGCATCCACATACAATATATAAATGAATGGGCATGGCTGTGTTCCAATAAAACTTTATTGAAAAAAACAAGCAGTGGGCCAGAATTGGCATAAAGGCTGCAGTGCACTGATGATTATTTTAGATCATGAACTTCTCCATCAGGAAAGCAGGCAATAGGCAGGATTTTCTGTGTAGTCATGGACACATTTAACAGGCCAGGAGACAACTGCAGAACAAGGGGAGATCAATCAACCACATACAGTATTTACAAAATTTTGTTTACAAAACTAGGCAATAGACTGGATTTGGCTCACAAACCATAGTTTACTAATCCCGGATATAAAACAGTGTCAGATTATGCTTTTACTTAACACCTGTATCCAAGCCAGTTCACAGCAAGAATGATCATATTGCGAATTTTCCTTGGATCAGAACGTGGTTGCCACCAGCAGCTCCTCAACCATAAGAGGCTCAGGGATGCTCAGAGGTCATAACCACTTAGTTTCTGATGGGATGGCCAGAAGGGCTGGGTGATAATAAGTTTTATGCACTAGCCATCAGGGTCTAATGCACAAACAGAATCTGTGCACCACTGATGTTAGTCCTTAAACTTGAAAATGCAGTAAACAAAGAGATTTGGAAATAGTCTTTTAAATTTGATACCTAACTTTTTATCCACACAACGGGGCATTTGGGATCAGAGTTTTGATTCTCTTTATGAAGCGCTTCTATATATAGAATCACATTCTACTTTTCTCTTGCAGCCTAACACACCAGAGAATTAATTTTATTGTTATTATGTTTTAATTTTAGACAAAGAATATATTTTGAAAGAAAGAAGGGACAGGAAATAATATACTTTGAATAAAGAACAGGCTTGTTTAGTAGAGTGTTGCAAGAAAATAAGAAACAACTTTGCCACACGTTTTTACCTTACTTAGTTACTCTCCTCTTCCCAGGACGGTAAGTTCAGAAAACAATGGAGATAAAATCAGATTTTGGTGTGTGTGTTTATGCTTTTCATCTGGTGAGTGAATGGATGGCTCTTCACCAAACAGACAAGAAGGCCGAGTTATCCAGTGGGTCTTGTTTTTCTGGGTATTTTCGGACAAATTGTACCCCATTACCTATAACCCTAATTATATGCGCTGGCCTCTATGCTAGGTGCTAGTAAACTAGACAAGAGAGTCTTATGACAAAACAGATGGCATCAATTGGGCATCACCAAAAAGTGTTCACTTTGATAAGTGCCTATTATGTGCCAAGCACTATGCTAAGTGCTGTACGTATGATTTCTCTGGTAATACCAATGAACATCGCATTTAGTAGACATTATTATCTTCACCTACGTTACAGATAAGAAAATTGAGACTCATAGAGATTAAATAACTTGGCATAGGACAGACAGCTATTAAGTGGCAGAGTGAGGTTCTGACCCTGACTGTTCTGGTCTTTGAGCTGCTATTCTACCACATACATACGCTGAACACCTAAACAGACAATTCCACACCCTTCTATCATGCTATGATATGGTCAGAACTGCAGTAGAGGCTCTGGGACTATGGGGGTTGTGATGTGGGTGGGCTAATTTTATGCAGAGTATTAGAAAGCAAATAAATTAGGGCATATGACTTACGGGGTGAGAACTAAGCATAGTCTGGCTTCTGAACCTAGTGGAGTGTTTTGCTAAATATCTCATTTTAAATTATATTGGCTTGTTTTGGAGGAAAAAGGAGAAAACAATCAACCAGGTTTTCCTTCTAGAGATCCCCATGGTTAACCCCTTCACCCCCTTCAAACCTTTTGAAATGTCGTCTTTACTGTGAGAGCTACTGGACCACCTTATTTAAACTGCAGCCTGCCTACCCTCCATCATCACTTGGAGTTCTTCCCTCCTCCTCTTTTTCTTATTTTCTTGCAGAATTGTTTCCACCTTCTAACATACTGTGCTGTACTGTATAAGTTACTGATTTGTCGTGTTTATTGCTGATTTTCATTGTTCACTACCTGAGTTCTCCATTTAGAATGTAAAATCAATGAGAGGAGGGATCTGTGCTGGTTTCACTCACTCACATATCCCAAGTTCCTAAGAAGAGTGTCTTGTATACAATAGGTCCTCATTCAATATTTGTTGAATTAATGAATGAGGAAAAGAATCTTGAGAAACCAAACACAGGCATACTATTGGGCTGAATGATTTTAATGGCCCATCCCAATCCTACCATTCTGCTCCCACATCCAAGAAAAGCATCTTTCTATTTAGGATGCAAGAGTATTGGAAAGCAAGTTCCCGCCTATCTAGATACCTGACTATCACTGGGATAGTGTTTTTGGACCTGGATTAAGCCTACATATTCAATAAACTTACATCTTCAGTCTCCTGTGCTCATCTTCATTCTAGTCCTCTGCTCTCCTGACACGAGCAGTTAAAGAAGAGAATTTTGTGCATACAGCAAATATTCCCCACATCTCAATGGCAGGCAGAACAAACTCTGTGATTTGAGTTGGAAATATTTTTTTAAAAATTCATGGGGATGTCTTTGAATTTGAATTAACCTAATTATAAAATTTACAAGCATCCAGTGTGCTTTTTATAAGGCCCCTATAACAGATGTGTCAAATGTCTAGCTTTGAAAGGACTTCATAATTCAGTTACAATTTCCTCTGGGTTAAATATTGGAGTCTGAGACTTGGGGGTAGGGGAGTGAGAGTCATGCATTTCTTGACATGCCATCTGAATGCAGGATGGATGGAGTCAGTAACAAATGCTGCCTGCTTTTCTTCTTTCCATTATGTTGAGTCATACCCCCTTATTAGGCAAGGAGCACTCCCCATCTTTAAAATTTGGAACTAACTTCCAAATTCTTTCTTAAGCACATATTGGCTGCTACCAGGCCCAGTATCTATTTGTACTCCATGGATGGAAGAGATGGAGGGTGCCAACATTTACTTCTGTGTAACCAATGATGATCAAATCTGGAGCTCTGATTTGACAGTTGATGCCAAAGGACAAATTAAGTGTCATTTATTGTGCATTCCTTCCTTTTTTAATGCATATCCCCCAGTTTCCAAAGACAGAAAAATCTGAGGTCATTCTTGATTGTTCCTCCAGCTTCACCCCCTTTCCCTAACTGTCATTTAGTCACCAACTTCTATCACTTTACTCCTAAATATTTTTTGAATCCATCCACTTCTCTCTATCCTCACTACTCTTGCCCTACTTATGACTACCATATTGTTCTTCTGTTACGGTCCTAAATCTTAAATGAGGCCTGTAAACAGGGTGACCAATTCATCCAGGGTTTCCCAGGAGTGTTCCAGTTTTAAAATGGAAAGTCCCACATCCCCAAATTACCACCCCTCAATCCTGGCCAAACCAGGAGTGCTGGGCCCCTTGCCCGTCTGTCTTGTAACTCTCTGCTTCCTTTGTTTGCTCCAGCCTCACTGACTTTCTTCCAGTTATGTGAACTTGGCCATGTTCCTTCCTACCTCAAGACCTTCACTCTGGCTGGACTTCTGTCTTAATCTGTTTTATGTTGCTATAAAGGAATATAAGAAGTTGGGTAATTCGTAAAGAAAAAAAGTTTATTTGGATCCTAATCCCAGTGGCTGGGAAGTTCAAGACTGGGCATCTGGAGAGGGCCTGAGGCTGCTGCCAGTCTTGGTGGAAGGTGAAAGGGAGCCAGCGTTTGCAGAGATGGCACAGTAAGAGAGGAAGCAAGAGGGAGAGAAGGAAGGTGCCAAGGTCTTTTTAACAACCAACTCTCTCAGGGACTAATAGAGAACTCACCCCCACTCCCACTCCCCAGGACATTAATCTATTCATGAGGGATCCACTCCTATGAACCAGACACCTCCCATTAAGCCCCACCTTCAACATAGGAGATCAAACTTAAACATGAGGTTTGGAGAGAAACATCCAAGCCACAGCAAATTGCCTTTTCAATCACTGTTTGCCTGGCTAACTTCTTCACCAGATTTTTGGCTTAAATGTCACATCTTTAAAAGAGTCTTTATGATCCAGCACCCCAGTTCCAACTTAAACTTCTTGACCTTGCTATAACCTCTGATTGTACGCTTTACTTTTCTTTCATATCACTCTCAACTTGTAGTTTTGTTTCAACTGTAAAATGATATGTTTAAAGTAGGACTTTCTCATTAAAACTCAGCTCCTTGAAGGCAGAGGCCATATCTTTTATACAGCTGTTTGTCCCTAACACCTAGCCCAAGACCTGGCAGGCATGAAGCACTCTGTAAATACTGTAAATATATCCTTAATAAATTTAATTTCCATATATATTCCTTTTCCCCTTGATTAAACTTGCAAGAGCTTTGTCTATCCTCCCTCCTTTCATTCCTTCCCCCTTCCTTTCCTCTCTCTTGCCTTCCTTCATCCCCTTACTCTTTCTCTTTTTTGAAGAAACAACCCTTGGAATAATTTGTCAATTCTACTATTTTTATAATTTCGAAACCCCAAATTTCTGCTTTTATCGGTATTATTTCCTTCATCTATATTTGTTATTTTTCCTATATTCCTTGTTTTTATTTTTTTGAGCTCTTGGGCTTATTTGCCATCCCTTTCTCCCTCCTACCTGATTTAGCTATACTGCACCTGCATTTTCTTAAGGAGGCTGAGCTTTTTTAATTTTGCGACTCTTTCTGAGCACATTATTTTCTCTGTGTGATGGACCCTTCCTTCACTAAATTAACAGATATTTGAAGGATACTTTCCCACCAGAACTACTAATTCAGGTCTACTGAACTACTAGTTCTTTAATACCTGGCTCAGCTGTAGCTTGTCTGAAATGCTTTCCTGCTTCTACTCCCCTGTGAGTTCATCTGTTTCTTAGTCCCGCAACTATACCTTGAGTAGACATCCATCATAGCGCATATACAGCACTGGAATCATTTATTTGTACTCCACCTTCCCCACTGAACTCTGAGCTGCACAATGACAGCGGCTTACCCTTGTGTCTGTTTTTCAGTGGGCTTATATTCTGGAGAAAAGGGAAATAGATAATCAGCATGGCTTTCATTAAAGTTTAATCTCCTCAAGAAGTAAAAGAGATCTTCTAAAAAATAAACAGAATAAGTCAACGTGAAAATGAACAAAAAGACGAAGAGATAGAAAAAAGGTCGAGTCATGTACCATGTACATTTTCAACTTTATTGAATAATGCCAAAGAAAATTTCTTGAGACAAGAAGGAAAAATGGGGAGGCCCACACAGATATAAATTTGGTCTCAATAAGAGAGGTTTTGAGAAAACTCACACTGGCTGGACTTGGTCCCTACAAAATAGAAATTTTGAAGGGTTTGGCAATTGGGACACAATAAAAACCCTGATCAGAGTGGAATAAATTTGAAGTCCTCAAAGAATGTGTTTTGTAGTCAACCGGGGAGGATCAAAGACACTAAAGGCATCAAAGGACCCAGTAGATAAAAAAGCAAATAACCCTTGTGCCTTTACTTAGCATTGCCTGACAGTCTAAGAACTGAAGCGGGTAATGGATGATGCATCTGGGAACCGGGAAGGCAGAGGTAATGTAATTTCACGAAGGTAAAGGCATCAAGAATGCTTATGAGAATCAGTGATATGGCTTACCATGGGTTGAGATGAGCGAGGCCAGAAAGAGAGGTGTGAGAATGGAGCCCCTGGTCATGGCAGACAACAGGTTCTGGGGGAAAACAGAAATGAAGAGGTGGAAGGAGAAATTAATATGACAAGTGGGGAGGGTTTCAGAATTCACACCAGGTTTAGAGTAGGTCAACATTAGGGTTACATCTTCTCGCTGGGCAAAATAGTTTTTATCCCATTCCATTGATGGAAATGAAATAAAAATTATAAAACATCAAAAGAATAAAAACTGGTTAAAGGGTTTATCAGTCCCTTCACTGTCTATCAAATTCAGTGCCAACTGCTATTCAGGTATGAGAACCTGCACAGTTCCTGCCGTGTGGCTGAAGGTGAAATTTCCCACTAGTCAGGGAAGCCCTGGGCCCTAGGCATGCTGTGGTTCATTTGATGATGGAGTGGGTTTCAGAGTGATTGTCCTAGCTTGTGGCTGAACCTCTGTCCAAGATCATCAGGGAGAGAAGATTTCCCCTTCTCTTATTGGTGCTATCCAAAAGCAGGCTTCTTTTTTTTTTTTTTTTTTTTCGAGATGGAGTTTCTCGCTGTGTCATCCAGGCTGGAGTGCAGAGGTGCAATCTTGGCTCACTGCCACCTCTGCCTCCTGGGCTCAAGTGATCCTCCTGCCTCAGCCTCCCAAGCAGCTAGGAGTACAGGCGCCCTCCATCATGTCTGGCTAAGTTTTGTATTTTTAGTAGAGACAGGGATTCACCATGTTGGCCAGGCTGGTCTCGACCTCCTGACCTCAAGTGATCCACCTGCCTCGGCCACCGAAAGTGCTGGGATTTCAGACTTGAGCCACCATGCCCGGTCCGTTTCTTTAATCTTACTTAGAACACCAAGGGATGAGAGTGTCTACACATTTTCTAAAAAAGATACAAAGCAAATAAGAGTGATTTTTAAATACATGGGGCTTTAAGCTACGAATTTGCAGACACATTTTCCCTGTTCTGATTTCATATTTCTGTGCTTTCTGGGAGGCAGCACAGATTTTGGTGTTGCTGTCTTTAAAACAAGAGAAAAGAGTCAAAACAGTTAATCTCACATGCTTCGCATGATAAAGAAAAATCAGCACAAGCTGGCATGGGGGAGATGCTGGTAGTAGAGCCGAAGTAAAGGATTTTCCCAATGGGTCCCTGTAATGATGCTCTCTTGGAGGAGGAGGGACTCAGAGTAATACACAAAGATCCAAGTTGTGGCCAGGCCTTTAAGTAACTCAAGTGGTTTAGAAGTGATGGCCACATCCCATGAGAAGGCCAAGGAATCAAAGCCAAAAGATGATGGATGGTGATGGCCCTGAGGATACCGGCAGGAGGCAAGATAAGAAGGATAATGGTATAGGGGCCAAAGACCAAGGTTTCAAACTTCAGCAACTAAAATGATGATGATGCAACAGAAAATAAAGATGACTAAGTGAAAGCAAACCTACTCTGTGAATAAGGGATTGGGTGCAACTAACCTGAGGCTATAAACTGATGGCTTCCTTTTTATTTAAATTTTAATTAATTAATGTACTTTTAGAGATCGTGTCTCACTCTTGCTCAGGCTGGAGTGCAGTGGTGCAATCATAGCTCATTGCAACCTTGAACTCTTGGGCTCAAGTGACTTTTCTGCCTCAGCCTCCCAAGTAGCTGGGACCACAGGTGTGTGTCACCACTCCCAGCTAATTTTTATTTTATTTTTAGAAGAGATGGGGTCTTGGTTTGTCGCCCAGACTGGTTTCTAACTCCCAGCTCCCAGCTATCCTCCCACCTCAGCCTCCCAAAGTGCTGGGATTATAGGTGTGAGTCACTGTGCCCTGTCCAGTGATGGCTGTTTGAACTGCAGGTGGGAGAAGTTGGGGAAACAGTAAGGGAATGGTCACTTAGACCACCTTCAAATTCCAATTTAACAGAAGTCCAAGCTCCATCTTCTTCCCTAAGACTGAACACTAGTGCTTCCATTTTCTTAACTGCACATTCAGAAAATCAGTTCCTAAGGTAGCCGTCATGGTGGTTGACATAGAGGACTATGGTGATCACTTGACAGGTGCAAGAGCTTTAGCATCAGGTACTCTCCATCCATGCTTGCCATTGCTTTCTTTCACATCTGCACTTCTGGGAGCAACACTAACACCCGGAAAAATGAGAAATGCCTGCATGTGAGTTACTGCACCCACAAGTCAGTGCTGAGTGCTAAGTTTACTGGTTCACCATCTACCAACTTTCGCATTCTAACTTCATAATATGTGTGAGTTGAGTTCATGCCTTGACAAAATTTCACGATCGTTCATCTCAGAGTCACTTGCAAATAATCTAAATTGTAAGTACTGAACGTGCAAGTGCCAAGGGACTGGTGTTTAAATATATTTGCATATGAACTAATTTCTAAACCATCCTCTGGATCTCATGCCATTAGTTAATATCTCTATAGGCTCTTCAAACATAAGTTAATTCTGTTTTATTTCTTTGTGCTATTATTGTGGTCCCCTAAGGGGTTACATTTGGAAAAAAATACTGAATCATGGCTTTCAACTTTGAACTTTTTGGAAACTAAACGTCCCCAAAAGTCCCACCCTGAACCAAATTAGTTTCACTTCAGGGAATGAATAGATCTGAGATTGACTTGTTGGTTCTTGAAGATTAACACAGAGTAATATTTATATTGAATTTTTGATTAAATGATTTTATTAAAGCCTGTAAAATATAACCCTTTTTATTGGTTCAGACAAAAGATGGCTTTGCTTCAGAAATGCCGGCACAGCCTTCCAGGCAGAAGGCTGGTGCGGTGTCTTTTTTCCTCTCCCTTTTTCACTTCCTAAAA
Organism: Chlorocebus sabaeus; assembly: GCF_047675955.1. NCBI lineage: Eukaryota > Metazoa > Chordata > Mammalia > Primates > Cercopithecidae > Chlorocebus > Chlorocebus sabaeus. The sequence goes on from NC_132908.1 coordinate 23,588,491, forward strand.
GAGAGAAGCTCTTCAGGGGTCTCAGACACAGCGCTACTGTGTGACCAGGGGGCACTGATCACGTGGCCGTCTGACCATGTGAAGCTGCCTCACAGTCAGAAGTGCAGGGAACAGGGAGAGAAGTTGTTCTTAGTTATGGAAATACAGGAAACCTCTTAAAGAAAGCTTTCCTGGTGTTGTAGGTCAGTTTCCAGGGCCAGAGATGAAGATTGTTGTGAAAAGAAGAAATATTCTTTGCTCCAATGCTTTACTGGAGAAACGCTCTCTGGAGAAAGGATGTGAGGCAAACGGGAGAGAAAAACTCAGCCAAGACTATGGTCTCAGCTGAAGGCTCACTTCAGCCTGATACACCAGGAAGCTCTGGCCCACCTTGAGACCAGGCACTGGCCTTTTGTACCCCAGATAGTCACTGGACACTGGCTGCCCCCTGTGGTGGGGAGTAACCTCCCAGGAAAAGCAGTGTCACCTTAGCAACCAATACTTATAGCAACTGAAGAATGAGTGCACCACCGGTTAAGGGACCTGGGCATGGCACTAACAGCATCCACTACACTTGGAGAGGGAAGAGAAGGTTAGGAAAGAAGGGAAGGACTCTCTGTGGGTGACTAGCTTATAAGCTGAGACTGGGTGATGAGTGAGAATCAGGGTAAGAGGCTTAGAGGAGAAGCAGGGAGAAAGGTGTCCCAGGCAAAGGGAACCGCAATGCAATGGCTTTGGGGTGGGTGGCATCCCTTGCTCTTTGTTCTGGGTATTCTGGCCTCCTGATTCTGGGATTGAAGGAATAGGTGAAGTGGTACTGCCATAAAGAAACAGCAACGTGGGTAGAGTTTTGTACTTATGGGGTTCTAGAAGGGGTCCAACAGATTTGTGAAAGAAAATATGACGAGCATGGGCTGGGCTCTGAAGACTGCTAGTATCACTTTTCAAGTACCTTAACCTCTGTATAAAAGTATATTGAAGTTGGGTGCAGTGGCTCATGCCTGTAATCTCAGAGCTTTGGGAGATCGAGGCGGGTGGATCACTTGAAGTCAGGAGTTCGAGACCAGCCTGGCCAACATGGCAAAATCTCGTCTCTACTGAAAGTACAAAAATTAGCTGGGCATGATGGCGGGTGACTGTGATCCCAGCTACTCAGGAGGCTGAGGCAGGAGAATTGCTTGAACCCGGGAGGCAGAAGTTGCATTGAGCCAAGATAGCACCACTGCACTCCTGCCTGGGCAACAGAGTGAGACTCTGTCAAAAAAAAAAAAAAAAAAAAAGTATATGTATCTGCTTTAGAGGGATGAGTGAAGGTTCCTGTGCCTGGAAACTTTACAAATGCCTACCAAGCTCAAGCCCTTGGTCTAGAAGAGTGAAGGATCTTCTATGGTCTGTGGGGTAACATGGTCTATCCTTCCCAGGTAGGACATCCTATGTGCCATCCCCTACTGACTTAAGGCACACAAAATTCAATGACGATAAAAAGAAAGATAGAGAGATAGATCACCAGGGAGTTAAAAATAAAAATTTTTGCGTGAATTTGGAGTTATCAAAAGCCAACAAATAATGTGTTAACTATCCAATGAAGGTTAAAGCAGGGAGAATAATTAACCCTATCTCCGCAGTGTCCCAGTATGCGGTATTTTGATAAGCTATATTCAACTCAGCTGGAGCTGAGCAAGGCAGGTGGATGCAAGGGCAACCGGTAGGGCAGAAGGGCTTCGGTTGTGATTGCAGATAAAAGCTGCTCAATAAATATGTATTGGATAGTGAATGAATATCCTAATGAGGCCTCATCTCCTACCAGCCACGCTAAAGACAAGCTATGAAAGAGAATAAACAAAGAGAAAAAAAAGACAGAATAACAAAAGAAACATAACAGATTAAGATGAGCATAGAGCCACACATTTTAAAATGAGACAAGAGAATTTCAACTAAAGATGGTGAACTGAGGACAGACATATACCAAAGTCCTTAAAAATGTAAAAAAAAAAAAAAAAAAAAAACCCTACATTTTTAAAAGAATGAGTCCACAACAATGCTAGAGAACTAAAGAGGCAAGTAACTGGAGAAGAACATTTTGAAGAAATCTTAGAATACAGAACACAGATGGGATCTGATTAACGAATAAAACAGATCATGGGAAGGTGTAGCCCAAAATTCCAGAAGGAAGAGGAATCCTTCCCAAAGGAGTTCTTTAATAATTCCAGGCTCCTGTGCTTGAGGCCAGGAGTTCGAGGCCAGCCTGAGCAACATAGTAAGATCCTGTCTCTATAAAAACTAAAAAAAAAAAAAAAAAAAAAAAATTAGCTAGGCATGGTGGCACACACCTGTATCCTTGGCTACTCAGAAGACTCAAGAGGGAGGATCACTTGAGTCCAGGAGTTTGAGGCTACAGTGAGCTAGGATTTTGCCACTGCACTCCAACCTGAGTGACAGAGTGAAAACTTGTCTCTAAAAAATTAAATAAATAAATAAATAAATAAATAAATAAATAAATGGATAAACTCTTCCAACCTCCTACTCCACGACTATAAAGGACAGGGATATGGAACAAGTATTGAGGTGATTAATAAATTAATTATAGTTTGAGTCCACATGGTCTATTTCATCGAATATGCATCCTACTCACTCTCTGTCCTTGTATGTAATACTCCAGCTCCATGGGCCTTCTTTATGTCCCTTTATGTAAAATACGTTCCTACCTCAATACCTTTGCACTTACTATTTCCTCTGTCTGGAACAATCTATCTATAGACTCTGACATGGTTGGCTCTTCCTTGTTATTTAGATCTTAGTTCAAACCTCATCTATGCAAAAACAACTTCTCTGATCACAATATCTAAACTAGATCCTAACCCTAGCCTGTCATTCTGTCATATTACCCTGATTCCTTTCCTTCCCAGCACTTATTAGTGTCTGAGATTGTCTTATTCATTTATTTATTTATTATTATCTGTAAGCAAGGGCCTTATCTATCTGGTTTATCAGAGTATCCACAACATCTGGAACATTAATACAGTGTGGTGCTTGTATCAGTTAGCTTTTGCTGTGTAACAAATGACCCCAAAACTTAATGGCCTCAAACCACAACACTTTATTTAGTTTATGATTTGGGTCAGCTAGGCAGTTCTTATCTGCATGAGTTCAGCTAATCTCTGTGGAACTCTTTCAAGCATCCTTAGTCTGCTTGTAGGTTGGCTGGTGGTTGGATCATCCAGGAAGTCTTTTCCACATGTCTAGTGTCTAGTTGGCTGTTTATCAGGGCAACAAAGGTATCTGGACCACGTACCCTTCATTATCCAGCAGGCTTACTTGGGCTTCTTCATAGAGTTGTAGGGCTCCAAGAGCATCAAGAGGAAATAAGTAACCACAACGTGCAAGTGATTTTCATGTCTGTTTCAAGTCACTTTTCCACAGTCCTATTGAACAGAGCAGGTCACATGGCCACACCCAAGTTCAAAGAGGTGAAGAAATAGACCCCACCTCTTGTTAAGAGGAGCTTTAAAGTCACATTGCAAAGAGAGGTGGATACAGAGCTAAGCACAATTTATAGCCATTTTTGCATTCTTTTCATAGTACTCAGTAAATATATGCTGAACATATTTGACTTAAAGAACTGAGTCTTGGAAGGTGGGGTTAGTTGGGCCCCTTCTACCTTCCTCCCTGAATATATACAACAGTGAACAGAAGTTTTTGGTCCCACATAAGAATCCAAGCTGTGTACTCTGAAGAAAAAATAATTCTAGCTACACAGAGATGTCCCCTCATTTGAGTGTAAAACCGTGAATGAGAAGCAAAGCAGAGTTTGAGGAAACTCTGAAACACACAACAGGCATATCATAAAAAAAGAAAGGCAAGACAGGTTTGCTCAAAAAGGAATATATCAAAGTATCCCACTGCTAAGAATAAAGTCTTCCTTTTTTTGAGTCATTGTCTACAGCCTGCCTACCCCTTATCCACGTCTCTTAGAAGAAGTTTTTTAGTTATCACACCCTACCCACTAACAGAGGCATCCCAAGGAGAAGTGTCTTGGTGAACAGAGCTACACAAATGCAAATGAAACCCTCCTTACTTCACAGCCTAGATCTTTATTCATAAACATGAACCAACAACAGAGTCAACAAACATGTAAGGAAAAGAAATTGCACATGAGAAACGTTAACATTAATAAATAAAACACAGGCGGCTGCTGTGAAAAGAGACAAACCGAAGAGCAAGAACGAGAGTCCCTGGTAATTAAAAATATGTGTGGCACCACAGAGAAAATTCTGTGGGCAGACTGGGTAAGAAAACGGATGTAGTTAATGATCACATCAGTGATCTGATGATAAAATTCAATGGAATCATGCAGCCCTGAGCAAAAGGCAAAATAATGAGAAGTCTGAGAGAAATATTAAGCGGCATAGGTGTCTGCTATTTCTTTTACTGGGGTTCTAGAGGCAGAGAAAAGAGTCAATAAAGGGAAGAAAAATTCAGTGATCTACTATAACATAATTTCCCTGAGACAAAGTCATAAGAATTCAGTTTGAAAAGAATTTCGAAGAGAATCCGTATACATTTAAAAAAATCCATATCTAGAAAAAGTTCTGGACTTTAAGGAGAAAGAAGAAATACTAAAAGCTTCCAGACAGTTCACTTGCAGTGACAGGGGAGTCAGACTAAATTCTCATTAGTGATCTCGGATGCCAGAAGATAGTGAAATATACACTTAAATTTTTGAGGGTATATGATCTTATAGCTAGTATTCAATACTTAGTCAAACTCTAAAGGAGCAGTTTAAAGACATGTACAGAAATTCAGGATTCATTCAAGGACCTCACAAAAAAACATGCTCAAGGAGATGCTCCAGCAAAACAACAACAACAAAAAGAACATAAGAAATTAATAGCTGAATATCATAGAGAAGAAGCAAAGAACATTAAAAAGACTTTAAAAAGAGGGTATATTTGAACCCTGGGATTTGAGAAATTCTCTCTTAAGCATAAGGATTTTAATGACACTAAATATCTTCTTAATGAATCTATTCACATTACTTGATACTTAATAATGTTTATATAATTGCAACCTGAAAATTACTGGGTTTTTTAATTTATTTTCAGTTTTTATTATTAATGTATAGACAAAGCACAGAACACTTAATTAGATATATAGAAAATGATATAAAAGTTATAAACTCGTCAATATAAAAACAGTAAAACTAATAAAACCTTGGGCTGGACAGGAGGATGGTGGTAATGCAAAGAAGCTAAATTTCTTATCTATCATAAGCAGGAAGTCAAAGGATGGTATCTAAAGTTAGTAAAATTTTAAAAAAGAAATATAAGCATATAATTTTAAATTATAATGGTGACCACTAAGATAATTAAACAACGGAAACTCTTCAATTAGCTGTTTCTACGAAATGGGTCTGGAAAGGTTGAAGATTGGTTAGCAAGATTTTCACTTTTCATTTCAGACTTCTTTATGAGTGGAATGATCCTCGGGGGTGGGTAGGGTGGGGTATAGGATCTCTCTGGCTGCTGAGGCTGGAGTGCAGTGGCATGATCATAACTCATTGCAGCCTTGGATTCCTGGGCTCAAGAGATCCTCCTGCCTCAGCCTCTTGAATAGCTGTGACTACAGGTATACATCATGAAGCCTGGCTTTTTGTAGAGACAGAGTCTTACTATGTTGCTCATGCTGGTCTTGAACTCCTGGTCTCAAGTGATCCTCCTGCCTCAGCCTCCCAAAGTGTTGAAATTACATGGGCGAGCCACTGCTCCTGGCCCAAAATAACTTTTTATTTTCTTTGTTTCTATATGCGGGTATTATTTTGATTAAAAATTATTTAAGGCAATAGAATAATGAATTTGTAAATAAAGTTTACCAATAATACAATTTGATAAACCTTCAGTGAGAACTGTAATAGGTTCAGAAGAGTTAAGATAACAGAAGGCTAAAATCAAACAAATACAAATTTAAAACAAAACTGAGAAGTGACATAAAAAATTATTAAATCAAAAATTTAAAAGCTTGAAAGCTTTTTAAAAGATATAAATGATGAAATTTAAAATAAAAGATTGTAAGTTGTTACAGTTTTCAAAGAAATATAAATGAAAGATAAGCACATGAGGTAAAAGTTAACTATGTAGGGGTTGATTAGGGTAACAATTAAGACCCACTATGTCGAGGTGAAAAGTATGAATACTAAGCATGAAAACTCTAAAAAATTGTTTTCAGAAAAAAATGTAAAGTTTAGTAGTTAGATGGAAGAAAAAGACATCTAAAAGTTCATGTTTAAAATACTATTTTTGAATAAGTATTTCTGATATTTATAATTTTTCATCCATTCATTCATTCATTCATTCACCACTTTACAAAAGACAAAAAGCCTTTATTGGACATATTTATTTGATAATCCCGGTGAGATATGAAGATGGAAAAAACCCACTATATGTGTCAAATAGGTCAAACTGAGTAGGAGAGAGAAACACAGGCACTACTAAATGAAACACAATAGAATAAAGTTACAATACAACTTTGTACCATGTTCTACGGGGCTACAGAGAATGGTGCAATTAACTTGCCTTGGGCATTGGGAATAATACAAAGTGGAGATGCTTTTTTCTGTTCCACTTTGAAGAGTAAATGGGAATTTCCCACTGAGCCAGAAGAGCCAGGGCATTTCAGGCAGAGGGAACAAAAGTAGAAGGAAAAATAGGTTTGAAATTACAAGGCATGTTGGAAGAAAAATTAATAATTTAGTGTGGTGAGAGTTTGAGATATATGGCAAGAAGTGAATATGAAGTTGGAAAGATAAATTGGTACCAGACTGTAAAGAATTCATATGGTATTCTGAAAGTTTTTACCTTGCACTACATATAGTTGGAAACCTTTGAAAGATTTTATGTGCCCTAATGACATAATCAGAACCTACTTAATTCTGAGTTATGATGATAGAAAGCTAGTGCCTTTGGATTGGCCATTCCCCGTACTCATATAGATAGAAACATTCAAGAGGAGGGGAATAATTTTAATATTCGTAGGAATATTAAATGATCACTTGCTATAAAACAGAAAGAACTTTCATGACTTAACTCTTCAAAGCCTACAGATAAAATGGTAGAACCATGAGTGGAAAAAATATCTCAAGAAATTTGACAAGATTTCGTCCATCAGGGTTAAAGAAATTTAAATTTTCTTCAATATGGAAACCGTTTACAAGGGTAGTGAGAGTCATTTAACACCCTTACTAAGCATCAGTTGTAATCTGAAATCTGCATTTGGAAGGAAATGAGCTATAAGAGCTGTAGCAGTAGGATAGAGTGGAGGTTGTAGATTTTTTAACATGAATGCAGAAATAGCCTATCCAGAAATAAATTCTAAATATTGTAGAAAGACAATCAGGTGGTGGTATCAAGATATCCCTTCTTAGAACACCACATTATTATTTTAAGGAATAGTTGGCTTTTTTAAACTAGAAAATTTAATGATAGTTGGCTAAACTAGAAGGTTTCATGATAATTATCTGTTTTAACCAGAAAGTTGGCTAAAGGCTGTGCATATAAAATAATTCTTCAGCCTCAGAGCAGGAAGAAGTAATGGACCACTTAGCAACCTGATGGGCATTCCGGGAACTGAAGAGAAATTATGTATATCGCAAATAGGAGAAGGCTATATTTCTTATTCCTCACTGAACAGGCCGAAGTGGAAATAAGAACAACCAGGCAACCCCTTGCTGACCCATATTTCAAGTTGCTGTCTGTGGACTGAGCAGCTGGACCTGTCCTGGCAATCAGGCATGACCACGCAGCCCTGGGCTTCAGGCTTGTGTGGCAGACTCCATCACTGTGTCACATCCAAGTCAAGCCTACTTCGGTGGTCCAGGCTCCTGATAGCTCTCAGTGGCAGGCAGCCCTCAGTAGCCCAGAGCTTTTGGTGTGCCCCAGTGTTATGCTGGCTGTATCTGCACGAGGCTTCTGGCCTGCCCCAGTGCCATACCTGCCATAGTGGGCCCTGGGCTTCTGATGCATCCCAGGACTCAGCTCCCTCTGGTTTCTGGTGTGTCCCAGGGCCATGCCTGTCAAAGGCTTTCCTAGGCAAAGTCATTCTGTGAAGACTGGAATAAGTACCTACTTCTTCAAATATGCAGACACTGACACACAACCACAAGCATTAAGAACAGTCATGGAAACATGATGCCACCAAAAGGACAAAATAAGTGCCAGTAACTGGCCCTAAAGAAATAGAATATAAACTACTTGACAAACAATTCAAAAGAACTGTTTTAAGGAAGCTCAACAAACTTTAAGCAAATATAGATAAACAGATAAACAATTCAGCAAAATGATGGAGATAATTGGTGACCAGAACAAAAAAAGTATTAGAGAGATTGAAATAATAAGACAAAAATCAAACAGAAATCCTGGAGCTGAAATAGACAATGAATGAAATGAAAAATTCAACAGTGAACATCAATAGCTGAATTAATCATACAGAAGAAATAATCTGTGAACTCAGAAACAAGTTATTTGAAAATATAGAATCAGAAGAGAAAAATAAAAAAGAATAGAAAGGAATAAAGACAGCTTACAGGATTTACAGGTGGGCAGCAAAAGAGCCAATATTTGAGTCACTGGTGTTCGAGATAGAGTAGAGAAAGATAAATGGATAGAAAGTTTGTTTAGGAAAAAAAAGAGCAGAAAACATCCCATACGTGGAGAAAGATATAAATATCCAGGTACAAAAAAGTCAAAAATCTCTAGTCAGATTCAATGCAAATAAGATTACCTCAAGACATATTATAATCAAACTGTTGAAAATATAAAACCAAGAGGATCCTGAAAGCAGCAAAAAACATAAGGGAGTTCCAAAATGGCTAACAGAAGACTTCTCAGCAGAAAGCTTACAGGCCGAGAGAGTGCAATGATATATTCAAACTGCTGAAGGAAAAAAAAAAAAGAAACTACCAAATACTAAGCAAAACTGTCTTGCAGAAATAAGGAGAGATAAAGACTTTCAAAGACAAACAAAAGCTGAGAGAGTTCACTACCACTAGACTCTTGAAAGGTTTTTGCCAGGAATGGTGTTGCATACCTATAGTTCCAGCCACTTGGGGAGGCTAAGGTGAGAGGATCACTTAAGCCCAGGAGTTTGAGGTTGCAGTGAGCAATGATTGTGCCACTGCACTCCAGCCTAGGTGATAGAGCAAGACCCATTTCTTAAAAATAACAAAACAAAACAAAAATGCTAAAAGGAGTTCTACAAGCCAGAAGGAAAGCATGCTAATGAGTAATGTAAAAACACCTGAAAGTGTAAAACTCACTAGTAAAAGTAAAAGGACAACCAAATTCAGAATACTCTAATGGTGTAATGGCATGTGAGTCACTTATATTTTTAATACGAAGGTTAAAATACACAACTGTTTAAAAAATAAAAACGACAATAATTTCTTAAAAGATATACAATATAAAAAGATGTAAATTGTGAACTATAAATTCAGACTGAGGGGAGGTGGAGTAAAAGCATAGAGTTTTTTTTTTTTTTTTTTTTGCAATCGAATTTAAGTTGTTATTAGCTTAAAATAATCTGTTATATGTAATTATAAGGTGTTTTTTGTAAGACTTATGGTAGCCACAAAGAAAATCCTTTAGTAGATTCACAAAAAATTAAAAGCAAGATATCAAAATATATGACTACGAAAAGTCACTTAACCACAAAGAAAGATAGTAAGAGAGGAAAAAAGGAACAAAGGATCAACAAATCAATTAGAAAACAATTTACAAAATGGCAGTAGTAAGTCTTTACCTGTCAAGTATTGCCTTAAATGTAAATGGGTTAAAATCTCTAATCAAAAGACACAGAGTGACTGAATGGACAAAAGCAAAAACAAACAACAACAACAAAAAAAAAACACTATACTGCCAACAAGAACTTCATTTCACCTGTAAATATGCATGACTGAAAGTGAAGAGAAAAAGAAATATATTCTTTGCAAATGCAAAACAAAATAGAGCAGGAGTAGCTATACTTGTATCAGATAAAATAGACTTTAAGTCAAACACTAAAAAGAGAAAAAGAAGGTCATCATAGAATGATAAACTAGTAAATTCAGCAAGAGGATGCAACAATTATAAATGCATATGTGCTCAACACTGAAGGACCTGAAACATATCTAAAGAGAGTCTCCCTCTTCAGGCTTAAGATCTTCAACTATTATTGCATTTTATTCTCTCTCTCTTCACGTCTAAGTTCCAAAGAGAGACTAAAATGCAATAATAGTAGAGTACTTCAACACACTCCACTTTCAGTAACGGGCAGATCATCCAGACAGAAAATCAAAATGAAAACATGGAACTTAAACTACAATAAAAGCAAATGGACCTAACAGACATATGCAAAACATTCCATCCAACAAATGCAGAATGCACATTCTTCTCCACAGCACAAGGAAGATTCTCTGGGATAAATCATAGGTCAAAAATAAAGTCAAATAATTTAAGAAGATGAAAATCATATCAAATATTTTTTTCTGACCACAATGGTATCAAACTAGAAATCAATAACAGAAAGAACTTTGGAAAATACTAATATGTAGAAATTAAACATGTTTGGGAACAACCAATGGGTAAATGAAGAAACTAACAAATTTCTTGAGACAAATGAAAATGGAAACACAACATACAAAACCTATGTGATGAAGCAAAATCAGTTCTCAGAGGGAAATTTATAGCAGTAAACACCTACATTAAAAGAAAAGAAAGATCAAAAATAAGCAGCCTAATATTGCACCTCAAAGAACTAGAAAAACAAGAAACAGCTAAGTTCAAACTTTGTAGAAGGAGTTAAGATCAGAGCAGAAGTAAATGAAACAGAGACTAGAAAACTAATAGGCAAGATTACCTAAACTAAGAGTGGCTTTTTTTAAAGGACTAATGAAATGAAAATTTTTTTAGCTAGATTGAGAAACAAAGAAAAGACTCAAATAAATAAAATCAGATTAAAAAAGGAGACATTACAGCTGATGCAACAGAAATATAAAGGGTAGTAAGAGAATACAAACATACCTCATTTTATTGCCCTATACTTTACTGCACAGATGTTGGGATTTTACAAATTGAAGGTTTGATAACCCTTCATAAAACAAGTCTATTGGCCGGGCGTGGTGGCTCATGCCTGTAATCCCAGCGCTTTGGGAGGCCGAGACAGGCAGATCATGAGGTCAAGAGATCAAGACCATCCTGGGCAACATGGTGAAACCCCATCTCTACTAAAAATACAAAAATTAGCTGGGCGTGGTAGCGCACGCCTGTGGTCCCAGCTGCTTGGGAGGCTGAGGCAGGAGAATCGTTTGAACCTGAGAAGTGGAGGTTGCAGTGAGCCAAGATCACACCACTGCACTCAAGCCTGGGCAATATAGTGAGACTCCGTCTCAAAATAAAATAAAACCAAAACAAACAAACAAACAAAAAAACAAGTCTATCAGTGTCAGTTTTCCAACAGCATGTGCTCACTTCATGTCTCTGTGTCACATTTTCATAATTCTCATAATTCGAACTTTTAAATGATTATTGTAACTGTTATGGTAATCTGTGATCAGTAATCTTTGATGTTACTACTGTAATTTCTTGGGAACGCCATAAACTGTGCCTACCTAGGATGGCAAACTTACTCAGTAAATGTGTGTGTTCTGAGTGCTCCAACAACTGGCCATTTCCCCAACTCTCTCCCTTTCGTTGGGCATTCCTATTCCTTGAGACACGACAGTATTGAAATTAGGCCAATTAAAAGCCGTACAACAGCATCTAAGTATTCAAGTGAAAGGAAGAGTTGTAGATCTCTCTAAAAATCTAGAAATTATAAATCTTAGTGAAGAAGGCATGTCAAAAGCCAAGATAGGCTGAAAGGTAGGCCTCTGGCACCCAATAGCCAAATTGTGTATGTGAAGAAAATGTTTTTGAAGGAAATTAAAAGTGTTACTGCAGTGAACGCATGAATGATAGGAAAGCAAAACAGCATTATTGCACATATGGAGAAAGTTTTGGTTGTCTGGATAGGAGATCAAACCAAGTCACAACATTCCCTTAAGCCAAAGCTGAATCCAGAGTAAGCCCCTAACTCTTTTTCTTTCTATGAAGGCTGAGAGAATTGAAGAGGCTGTAGAAGAAAAGTTGGAAGCTAGCAGAGGTGGGTTCATGAAGTTTAAGGAAAGAAGCCATCTTCGTAACATTAAAGTGCAGGGTGAAGCAGCAATTGCTGATAATAGAAGTTGAATCCAGTTATCTGGAAGATCTAGCTAAGATACTGATGAAGGTGGCTATACTAAAGAACAGAATTTCAGTGAAGATGAAACAGCCTTCTATTGGGAGCAGATGCTTCTAGGACTTTCATAGCTAGAGAGGAGAAGTCAATGTCTGACTTCAAAGCTTCAAAGCACAGGTTGACTCTCTTGTTAGGGGATAATGCAGCTGGTGACTTTAAGTTGAAGCCAGTGTTTATTTACTGTTCTGAAATTCTTAGGATGCTTGAGAATTATGCTAAATTTACTCTACCTGTGCCCTAGAAATGGAACAGCAAAGCCTGGATGACAGCACATGTACTTATAGCATGGTTTGCCAAGTATTTTAAGCCCACTATTGAGACCTCATGCCCAGAAACGAAGATTCCTCTCAAAATATTACTGTTTATTGGCAATGCACCTGGTCACCCAAGAGGTTTGATGGAGATGTTCAAAGAGATTAATATTGCTTTCATGTCTGCTAACACAACATTCATTCTGCAGTCCATGGTTCAAAGAGTTACTTTGACTTTAAAGCCTTATTATTTAAGAAATACATCTTGTAAGGCTATAGCTGTCATAGATAGTGATTCCTCTGTTGGATCTGGGCATAGTAAATTGAAAATCTTCTGGAAAGAAGTCCCCATGCTTGATGCCTTTAAGAAAATTCATGATTCATGGGAGGAAGTCAAAATATCAGCATGAACAGGAGTCTGGAAGAAGTTGATTCCAACTCTCACGGATGACTTTGGGGGTTCAAGACTTCAGTGGATGAAGAAACTTCAGGTGTGGTGAAAATAGTTAAGAAAACCAGAATTAGAAGGGGAGCCTGGAGATGTGACTGAATTGCTGTAATCTCACGATCAAACTTGAACAGACAAGGAGTTGTTTCTTCTGGATGAACGAAGAACATGGTTTGTTAAGATGGAATCTACTCCTGGTGAAGAGTCTGTGAACACTGTTGAAATGACAACAAAGGATTTAGAATATTATGTAAATTTGTTGATAATAGTGGCAGAGGTTGAGAGGATTGGCTCCAATTTTGCAAGAAATTCTGCTGTGAGTGGAAGGCTATCAAATGGTATCACATGCTACGTAGAAATCTTTCGTGAAACAGAGAGTCAGCTGATGCAGCAAACTTCATTGTCTCATTTTAAGAAATTGCTATAGCCACCTCAACCTTCAACAACCGTTATCCTGATATGTCACTAACTATCAATAGCAAGGGAAGGCCCTCCAGCAGTAAAAAGGTTACAACTCACTGAAGGCTCCGATCATCATTAGCATTTTAACAATAGAGTATTTTAAAGTTAATTGCTTTTTTAGTTATAATGCTATTGCTCACTTAATATGCTATAGTATAGTGCAAACATAACTTCTATATGCACTGGGAAAACAAAAAATCTGCGAGACTCACTTTATTGCAATATTTGCTTTATTGCTGTGATCTGGAACTGAATAACTGAACTGGCAATATCTCTGAGATTTGCCCATTTTACAAAAAATTATATAGCGATACATTGTATAATCAAGAGGAAATGGCTTAATTTCTTGACACATGCAACCTACCAACACTGAATTGTGAAGAAATAGAAAATCTCAACCGATCAATAAGGATTAATCAGATCAAATCAGTAATAAACAGTGTCCCATCACAAAGTCCAGGTTTTACTGCTGAATCCTACCAAACTTTTAAAGAACTAATATCAATTCTTCTGAAGCCTCTTCAAAAAAATTGAAGAAGAAAGAAAACCTCCAAACTCATTTTACAAGGTCAACATCACCTTGATACTAGCAAACCATTTTTTTTTTCCGTGATCTTGACTAACTCCAACCTCTGCCTCCTGGGTTCAAGTGATTCTCCTGCCTCAGGTTCCAGAGGAGCTGGGATTATAGGGACACACCACCACACCCAGCTAATTTTTGTATTTTGGTATAGACAGGATCTTGCCACATTGGCCAGGCTGGTCTGGAACTTCTGACCTTAGGTGATTTGCCTGCCTTGGCCTCCCAAAGTGCTGGGATTAGAGATGTGAGCCACTGTGCCCGGCCTAGCAAACCAAATTTAATAGCACATTGAAAATATCATTCATTCACCACGATCAAGCAGGATTCATCCCAGGGATGCAAGGATGTTTCAACATACGTAATCAACAAATGTGATAGGTCACATTAACAGAATAAAGGACGAAAACCACATAATCATTTCAATAGATGCATAAAATGCATTTGATAAATTTCAGCATCTTTTATGCTAAAAATTCTCAAGAAATTAGGTATGGAAGCGTACCTCTCAACACAATAAAGATCATATATGACAAATCCACAGATAACATCATACTCAAAGGGGAAATGAAAGTTTTTCCCTTTAAAATCTAGAAAATGGCTGGGTGTAATGGCCCGTGCCTGTAATCCTAGTGCTTTGGGAGGCTGTGCTGGGAGGTTTACTTGAGGCTGGGAGCTTGAGACCAGCCTGGGCAACACAGTGAGACCCTATCTCCACACACACAAAAAAAGAAATAAAAAAATTAGCTGGGCATAGTTGTGCATGCCTATAGTCCCAGATACTTGGGAGACTGAGGTGGGAGAATCTCTTGAGCCCTGGAGTTTCAGGCTGCAGTGAGCTAATGATGATGCCACTTGCACTCCAGCATAGGTAACAGGGTGAAACCTTGTCTCTAAAAGAAAACAAAAATTGGAACGAGACGAGAATACCTATTCTTACCACCTCCATCCAGTATGGTACTGAAGGTCCTAGCCAGACCAATTTGTCAAGAGGAAGAAATCAAAGCCATCCAAATTGGAAAAGAAAAAGTTAAATTGTGCCTGTTTGCAGATGAGATAATTTTGTGTATTGAAAACTCTAAAGACTCCAGTAAAAAATTGTTATAAACAAATTCACTAAAGTTGCAGGATACAAAATCAACATATAAAAACAAATAACATTTCTGTACACTAACAGCAAACTGTACACTAACAGCAAAGAAATTCAAGAAAAATTTCTTTTTCTTGAAAAAGAAATCAAGAAAACAATTTCATTTATAGTAGCTACAAGAAAACCTTGGGAATAAATTTAACCAAAGAGGTGAAAGATCTCTACACTGATAAGTACAAAACATTGATAAAAGAAATGAAAGAAGACAGGAAAAATGGAAAGATATTCTATGTTCATGAATGGGAAGAATTAATGTTGTTAAAATGTTCATTCTACCCAAAGTGTTGTATAGATTGAATGCAATCCCTATCAAAATACCAATGATATTCTTCACAGAAATAGGAAAAAGAAAAACTCTAAAACTGATATGAAGCCACAAAAGACTCTGAACAGCCAAAGCAATCTGAGTAAACAAACAAGCAACAACAGACAAAGCAAATCTGGATTCATCACATTACCTGACTTGAAAATATACTGCAAAGTTACAGTAACCAAAGCAGTATAAAAACAGAAACTGGCATAAAAATAGAAATGTACAGCAATGGAACAGAATACAAAACCCAGAAATGAACCTGTTCATTTATAGCCAATCGATTTTTGTCAAAGGCGCTCAACACACACAATGGGGGGAAGGAGTCTCTTCAATAAATGGTGTTGGGAAAACTGGATATCCACATGCAGAAAAATAAAATTATCTCAACACCATATGCACAAATTAACTCAAAATGGATTGAAGATTTAATGTAAGAACTAAGTCATGAAACTACTAAAAGACGATATGGGGAAAAATTCCATGACATTGGTCTGGGCGATGATTTTTAGAGATATGACCCCAAAAGCACAGACTAAAAAAGCAAAAATAGCAAATTTAAAAGCTTCTGCACAGCAATGGAAACAATCAACAGAGTGAAGAGACAATCTACAGAATGGGGGAAATATTTGCAGACTGTACATTGGATACGAGGTTAATATCTGAAGTATATAAGGAGTTCAGACAATTCAATAGCAAGAAAAAGAGCCCAATTTAAATAACGGGCACAGAATCCACCTGTAATTTGAGTTTGTCCCCATCAACACCTATGTTGAAATTTGATTTCCAAAGTGGTGGTATTGGGAGATGGGACCCAGTGGGAGTTGCTTGGGCCGTGGGGGTAGGTCCCTCATGAAGGAGTTGGTGCTATTCTTGTGGTAGTGAGTGAGTTCTTGCTCTGGAAAGACTGGATTAGTTCTGGTGGGAACAGACTAGTTCTCCTGAGAGTGAGTTATAAAGCCAGAATGCCCCTTGGGTTTTGCTTCTCCTTTGATCTTCTCTGCGATGTCATGACTCAGCAGGAAAATCCTTGCCAGAAGCCAGGGCCACGCCCTTGAACTTCCCAGTCTGCAGGACCTTAAGCTAAATAAACTTAGGAAATGAGTTTTGGAGAAACTTGGAGAAATGACTATTTCCAGGGCTGGGACAGTGAAGGTTCCAGAACTCGGATCATCTTGTAGTGCTGAAATGGAAGTGCTAAAACAACTTACGGAGACTTACCAAAAGGACACAAGCCTGCTTAAAGGGGAAGTCACTGGTCAGACCTGGTAAAAATTGAAAATCAAAATAAATAAGGATACTGATGTATTATAACTCATCAAATAAAATAGTAATCAATGAATCTACACTGAGAGTAAATAGATCAGTGGATGGATGAATAGATGGATAGAAAGATGGAAAGAAAGATAAAAATATAGATAGATAAATAAATTGATAAAGGGAAAATATTATTCCCTCAGTAAATGGCCAATTGATAAATGTGGAGGGAGTGATAGGGTTGGAAAGTCATTTAAAACTCAGTATATGAAAGACTTGTTCAGATAGTAATTGTCAGTAGATTCTATGTAAGGAGATGAAAGTCTGGTTAGGAACAGGATGCATGAGATGAAAGTGTCTCCCTTCAAATAATGTAATAGTTACAAGCAGATGATAGCAATTGCACAGAGAAATTGAACAACGCCTTTATCATGTGAGCAAAATGAAAATCACCAATGAGGGGACAGAATCACATCACGTGACCCCAGCTGCACTTTTCTGAGAACACGTCATTTTTACAATATTTCATCCAGGAATGTATAACATGAATCTAATCACAAGGAAACATCAGGCCAACTCAAATTGAGGGAGGATCTATACTTGCCAAGTTTTACAAAAATGTTTGTTATGAGAAATAAAATGCTAAGAACTGTTTCCAGATTAAAGGACACTAAAGAGTTATAACAATTAAATATAATATGTGACTCTGCACTGGATCCTATATTGGAAGGAAAAAAAGGTCTTAGAAGACATTATTAGGACAACTGGCGAAATTAACTTATATTGTGAAGTAGATAAAAGTGATATATCAATGTTAAAATTCCTAACCTTGATAACTGAAATGTAATAACACATGAGAATATCCCTGTTTTGAAAAAACACACAGTAAATACTAGGGGATAAATTCGTATAATATATGCAAACTTCTGAAATCAGAAAGAATTAGAAAAACAGGAGGAGTACCCTAGAACTTAAAGTATAACAATAATAATAAGAAGAAGAAGAAAAAAAAAAGAAAAGAAAAAAAAAGAAAAACAGGAGGAGAGAAAAACGAATGATAAAATGAATGTGGCATGGTAAAATGTGAAAAACTGGTAAATCTTGTTAAAAGATGTTTGGGAGTTTTATGCATCAATCTTACAAATGTTCTGACAATTTATTACTTTCTCAAAATTTAAAAGTTAAAAATAACTGTGGGTAAAATTATAAATTGGCACTGATGTCAACTTTTGAAATTAGGAAATGCATGTACTAGTTGACAGAGCAATTATTCTGCTTTTATATATACATCCAAACACATCCAAACACACATGTATATATATACATGTATACACGTATATATATGTATACTCACACATGCACTCCCAAATTGAAAATAACCTATATGTCTATCAGTGGAGGAATTATTTAATATCTTATTACAGATGCAGCCTCTGTGATACTCTATAGTCATTAAAAGGAGTAGGGTAGATCTGTGTGTACTAATAGGAAAAGTCTCCTAAATATTTGGAACAAAAAGAATTTAGTAAATAATATTATTTATTATATAACCTGATTTGTATTTATAACAGAAAAAAAAGGTAGGGCCTATCAAACTGATAACCATGGTAACTTAAGGCAAGTTTATACTTTGGGATAGATTTGGTTCTGGATGGATGTTTGTAAGCCCTATATGTTATTAAGTCCAAAGTAACCAAGACAGATTTAAACTTGTGGTCCCCACTGCATTTCTGCCTAACAGGAATGTGAATCAATTCCTTTGAAGCTTGAAAAGCAGGCATATTCTTCGCCTTCTTACACATATATTTTCTAGCAGATTTATTTTCCTCAAATAGATAAATTTTGTCTTCCTTGGAAATCAGTTAAGGCAGGTATTTGTCTCTTCCTGCATAATCTTTGCTAGTGCCATACATTCATTATTCTCCAGCAGTTTGAAGTCTACTTGTGCTAGTTTGCCATTCACATTGATGGTGTGTGGATTCACATACGTCCGAAACCCAGGCGGGAATCGCCTGTGAGACAGAGGAGTCAGAGGCCACCTTTTACAACCTACTGATTTCTAAAATCTCTGAATCAATTAACACCAGGTGAATGGATGGGCATCTGACTTTGATGTTGATCCTATTGCCATAGACTCAAGGTGGGTTTTTTTTTTCGCCCCTTCACTTAGCTAATTTTTATTTTTATTTTTTCCCAGTTCTTGATGAATATGGCAGATTTCATTGCCACAATACTCTTCTGGTCTTACGCAATTCATTCTTACTTCCAAATCTTCCATATTCTCCTATAATTTGCACAGGATACATGTGCCACATTCCTCATTCTCTCCCCTTTCATTTCTATACATCTCTCATTTGTTTCCTTTTTATTCCTGCTCCCTTTCCCAGTAACTTGGCCAATATCCTTGCTGCTATTTCACTTCTGTCAACAATACTTGTAAGATATCTGAACACTAAGGGTAAGTGTGGCATATACACTACAAACTGAGCCACTGCAGGAAGACCAGGATGAACAGGATCGTAGGGTCAGTGGCCAACTTGATGCCCTTTTACTTTGAAGAGTAGCTTTCATTATATCTGCAAGAGTTTGTAAGCTCACTATTTCTTAATAGAGGAGCTTCCAATTTCATCTGTATTCTTGGATTTATTTTTTGTTTGACTTACTAATATGTACTCATATTTTATTTTGTAATTACAAAAGCAGAAAATAAAAAAGAAAGGAAGATAGCTTATAATTGTGTTATTTACTGGCAGGCAGAATTGCATTTCTGTGCATTTTTATTCCCTTATGAAAAATGTTTTTGGTTTCTTGTTTGTTTGTTTTGATCTAATCATGGTTGGAGAGTCCTTTGTGTCCAGAAATACAACTGACTCTTGTCTTTTATGTAAAAGAACACTGTTTAATTGGGGGCCCTGCCAAGTTCTGGCCCCAGTTAGAAGCCCTAACCCTGTGGAGAGATATATTCCAGAAAACTGAGCCAAATCAGAATGCCTCAAGGGACTGTAAAAAGGTAAAACAATTGAAGGAGTTTCATATGGTATGCATTAAGAATAAGTGATTATGGCTGCGTGCAGTGGCTCATGCTTGTAATATCAGTACTTTGGGAGGCTGAGGCAGGCAGATCACTTGAGGTCAGGAATTCGAGACCAGCCTGGCCAGCGTGGTGAAACTCCATCTCTACTAAAAATACAAATATTAGCCAGGTGTCGTGGCATGCAGCTGTAATCCCAGCTACTTCGGAGGCTGAGACACAAGAATCGCTTGGACCTGGGAGACAGAGGTTGCAGTGAGCCAAGATGGTGCCACTGCACTCCAGCCTGAGTGATAGAGTGAGACTCTGTCTGAAAGAAAAAAAAAAGTGAATAAGTGATTATATAAATATAGGTTGAAAACACATGCACATATAAAAGAACTGTTTCTAATAAAGAAGATATATCATGTTAAAATATTGATTTAGGAACAGTAAATCTAGAATTTAAAGGTGAACACCAAAGATTAGGTGCAGGAAATGTTGCAAGGAGTTGAGAGTAAAAACTGGATAATTTATTTTATGTGGAAGGTGTGATGGGCAATTTTTTTTTTTTTTTAGAGACAGGTCTCATTCTGTCATCTAGGCTGGAGTACAGTGGTATGATCACGGCTCACTGCAGCCTCAACCTCCCCAAGCTCAGGTAATCCTCCCACCTCAGCCTCCTGAGTAGCTGGGACTGCAGGTACACACCACCACATCCACCTAACTTCTGTATCTTTTGTAGAGATGAGGTCTTGCTGTGTTGTCCCGGTTGGTCTTGAACTCCTGGACTCAAGCGATCTGTCCACCTCGGCCTCCCAAAGTGCTGGGATTACAGGCATAAGCCACTGAGCCTGGCCCAATGAGTAATTTTACGTGTCAAGTTGACTGTTTACAAGATGGTCACACATTTGGACAAACATTCTGGGTGTGTCTGAGAGGGTGTTTCTGGGTTGATTAATAGTCAAGTTGGTGGACTGAGATAGAGATTTGATCCAATCTGTTGGAGGCCTGAATAGAACAAAAAGGCTCACCTTCCCTTGAGTAAGGAGGAATTTTCATTTTCCCTGTCTTCAGATTGGTACCGAAAAATTAGCTGTCGTCATTCCCAGAACTTTGAACTTGAACTGGATCTACACCATCAGCCTCCTTGTGAACCACAGATCTTGGGGGCTTGTCAGCCTTTATAATCATATGAGCCACTTCCTCATAATAAATTACTTTACATATGTCCTATCGGTTGTTTCTTTTCTGGAGAATCCTAATATAAGAGGAGTTAATGTTCTTTTATTTATGATGTTTAAATTTAATTATCTGAAAGTCTTAGTTATGACTCTAGGAGGCAGACTACTAGCTGTTTGTCCAAATCCACATTTTCCTCCCAGTCCTGGGCACACAGCCAAGCTCAGTGGCCCAGCTACTTGCAGTGAGGTGTGGTGTGGGACTAACTTTCCGTTGGCTCCTTAATGGTATGGGAGTGAAAACGATGTGCACCTTTTCCAGGCTGGAACCTTTGAAAAGCAGGTGTGTCTTCTGTCTGTATCCTTTTTCTCCTTGTGCAGTTTGGTTTCAGGCAATGATTACAGGTGTAATGCCCTCAGGAGTGCCAGAGCCCAAAGAGACAAGGTTCTGGGCAACTGACACAGTCTCTGAAGGACAGCTGTCTGCCAAACTGTTATGGGAAAGGGGTCTTGATCCGGACCCCAAGAGAGGATTCTTGGATCTCCTGCAAGAAGGAATTTGAGGTGAATCTGTAAAGTGAAAGCAAGTTTATTAGAGAAGTAAAGAAACAAAAGAATAGTTACTCCAATAGTCGGAGGCAGCTGGTTGACCATTTTTGTGGTTATTTCTTGATTATATGCTAAACAAGATGTGGATTATTCATGAGTTTTCCAGGAAAGGGGTGGGCAATTCCCAAAACTGAGTATCCCTCCCCTTTTTAGACCATATAGGGTAACTTCCTGACATTGCCATGGTATTTATAAAGTGTCATGGCGCTGGTGGGAGTGTCTCTTAGCATGCTAATGCATTATCATTAGCATATAATGAGCAGTGAGGACGACTACAGGTTACTTTCGTTGCTATCTTGGTTTTGGCCGACTTTTTTACTATAAGCTGTCTAATCAGCAAGGTCTTCATGACCTGTGTCTTGTGCCGATCTCCTATCTCATCCTGTGACTTAGACTGCCTAACCTCCTGGGAATGTAGCCCAGTAGGTCTTAGCCTCATTTTCCCCAGCTCCTATTCCAGATGGAGTTGCTCTGGTTCAAAGGCCTCTGACAAAACTGCCATACCCACCTTGGCCTATAAGGTGACCAAATATACATTTTTATTGCATTTGAGCCATTGTCTTTAGAGAACTTGTTATTTATTTATTTATTTATTTATTTTATCTTTCATTTTTCTGTGGAGACAGGGTCTCACTATGTTGCCCAGGCTGGTCTTGAACTCCTGGCCTCAAGTGATACTCCTACTTCAGCCTCCCAAAGTGCTGGGATTACAGGTGTGAGCCACCATGCCTGGCCATTTTCTTAACTAACATAGGCATATTTAAACACACAAAAATATGATGTTACCTATATTTGTGGTCCTAATACCTAAAATATACAGATGTTACCTTTTACCATATTTGCTTCACATGCTGTATTGGTTTACTAAAGCATCCCTGACAAAATCCCACAGACCAAGTGGCTTAAACCACAGAAACATATAATCTCACAATGCTGGAGGCCAGAAGTCTGAGGTCAAGGTGTTGGCAGGGCTGGTTTCTTCTGACGTCCCTCTTCTTGGTATGTAGATGGCCATCATCCTGATCTTCTACAAGGATATCATTCATATTGGATTAGGGCCCACCTGTATGACTTCATTTTACCTTAATCACCCAAAGGCCCTGTCTCCAAATATGGTCACATTCTGAGATACTGGGGTTACAACTTCAACATATGAATTTTGGGGAGATACAATTCAGCTCATAAAGAAGTCTTTGTTTTTAAAGAGTAAAATATTGCAGTTACACCTCCAACTTCATTTTTCCAGTCCATTATCTTTCATCCTAGGTATGAATGCCCTGAAATTAATATGAAATATTCTGAGAATACATATGTGTATGTATAGGATATTAACAAACTATTATAGTTTTATGCATTTTAAAAATTTACGCAAATGGCATCACGCTGCACATATCCTTCTGTGATCACCTCTTTTTAATCAATCAGCTTTCTGAGCTGTATCCATGTTAAGATATGTAGGCCGGGCGCGGTGGCTCATGCCTGTAATCCCAGCACTTTGGGAGGCTGAGACTGGTGGATCACAAGGTCAGGAGATCGAGACCATCCTGACTAACACGGTGAAACCCCATCTCTACTGAAAAAAAAAAAAATTAGCCCGACATGGTGGCGGGTGCCTGTAGTCCCAGGTACTCGGGAGGCTGAGGCCAGAGCATGGCACGAACCTGGGAGGCAGAGCTTGCAGTGAGCCGAGATCGCGCCACTGCACTCCAGCCTGGGTGATTAAAAAAAAAAAAAAAAAAAAAAAAAAGGTGTGTAGAACTAGAACTAGTTTGTTCTCTTTAACTGCAGAATCATATTCCAATGTATGAATAAACTGCAGTAATCCATTTCCTTACTGATGGAACCATTATTTCCCTTTATACTATGCAAAACAGTACTCTACACATGTCTTGTGTTTAGAAGTGAGTGTTTTATAGTGAAGACACCAGGAAGTGGTATTTGCTCATACAATGACCCATGTTTACTTTGACCTGATACTGTTACAGGTATTTCTTCACCGGAGTTGTGCCAATTTACATTCCCTTCAGAAATACGTGATGTTATTTTCCCCTACATTCTTGCTAAGATTTGAAGCTAAAATACATTACTTTTTGCCAATCTAATGAGCATGACATGGAATATCACCTGTGTTTTAATTTTCACTATTCTGATTAATAGCGAGGTTGAATATAATCTCTTATGATTATTTGCCATCCAGATTTTCTCCTTGGTGAACTGCCTGTTTATATCCTTTTCATTGTTTTAGTGATTTTCAAGTTACTCTTTGAAGTTTTTTTGTTTATACTGTTTTGCTTTGGTTTTTTGTTTCTTTGTTTTTTGAGACAGAGTCTTGCTCTGTCCCCCAGGCTGGAGTGCAGTGGTGCTATCTCGGCTTATTGCAAACTCCGCCTCCTGGGGACAAGTGATTCTCCTGCCTCAGCCTCACAAGTAGCTGGGACTACAGACGCACGCACCACCACGCCTGGCTAATTTTTGTATTTTTTTTTTTTTTTTAGTAGAGAAGGGGTTTCACCATGTTGGCCAGGCTGGTCTTGAATTCCTGACCTCAAGTGATCTGCCAGCCTTGGCCTCCCAAAGTGCTGGAATTACAGGCGTGAGCCACCGTGCCCAGCCCCTTTTGTATATATTCTGAATATTAAGGCATTCTCCTGGGTTATTTTTTCTTACATTCTTTTAATGGTGTCCTTTAATTAAATTTAAAACAGGCAAATTCAGTCTTTGTTAGTCTTTTCCTCTATGACATATGCTTTTTGTTTTCTGTTTATGACACTCCTACCTGAATGTTACAGGGATAATATCCTATGTTTTCTTACAAACCTGCAAAAGCTTTTTTCTTTTCTTTTCTTTTTCTTTTTTCTTTTCTTTTCTTTTCAGACAGGGTCTTGTTCTGTTGCTCAGGCTGGACTGCAATTAATGGCTCACTGCAGCCTCAACCTCCTAAGTGGCTGGGACTGCAGACCCAAGCCACCATGCTCATTTATTTTTTGTAGAGACAGGGTACCCCTATGTTGCCCAGGCTGATCTTGAACTCCTGGGCCTAAACAATTCTCTTGTTTTGGTCTCCCAAAAGTGTTGGAATTACAGGTGTGAGCCACCGCACCCAACCATAAGCTTTTCTTTTCATACTTAGGTATTTAATCTGTCCAGATTTTCTTTTCTTTATGGGGGCAGGGGGAAACTGATTTTCTCTTCTTGCTTATGATTTGCCTAATGCCTTATTAAATAGCTCATTTTTTCTCACTGATAATAGACATTAGAGTATGTAGTTACATTTATTCCTCCTTAGAATACATTTATATGGTAGCTTCATTTTAATCTCGAAGACCCCAAACTACTTGATTATTCCATGAGATTGTAAATTCGGCTTTATCAGAACACAGATTTACATTATTGCACCTGCATAAACAACATACTTCTTGGGCTAAGAAATTTATTGGAATGTTTGCTTTAATGTTAATTAAAACCTCATTTCCTTCTTAAAGGGAGAGTCGTTTCTCTGACTTATCTCAAAGAGCAGTTAGTATTACTTCCATACTTCCATGTGAAATTTAGAATCAATGTATCAAATTATACACAATTCAAAACCACACCCAACTCTGTTGGGGTTTTGTTTGAAATTATTTGGAACTGATTGATTAATGGTGATAACTGTATTTTTACAATCTGAATATTTAATTCATCAATATGATACATACATAAATGTGTAGGTTTTATTTATTTACATATTTGTGTGTTTTTATATGCGTTCTGGGTTGAATCGTGTCCTCCAAAAACGTAAGTTGAAGGCCTAACCTTCAGTACCTGTGAGTGGGACCCTATTTAGAAATAGGGTCATTGTAGATGAAATCAAGTTAGCATAAGGTTGTTAGGTTATGACCTCGCCCACTACGACAGGTGACCTTACAAGAAGACCAAGGCAGGTGCCTGTAATACCAGCTACTTGGGAAGCTGAGGCAGGAGAATTGCATGAACCTGGGAGGTGGAGGTTGCAGTGAGCCTAGATAGCGCCACTGCACTCCAGCCTGGGCGACAGAGCGAGACTCAGTCTCAAAAAAAAAAAAAAAAGAAAGAAAGAAAGAAAGAAAGAAAGAAAAGTAGAGACCGGAAAAATGCCCTGTGATGATGGAAACAGAAACCGGAGTGACAGAGCTGCAAGAATACCAAGAATTGGCTACCACCAGAAGCTAGGAAGAGGCAAAGAAGGATTTTCCCCAGAGTCTCAGAGACAACATGACACACTGACACCTTGATTTCAGACATCTAGCTTCCAGAACTGTGTGACAATAAATTTCTGCTGTTAAATAAGTATTAGTTTGCTTGCCATTTATTAAGTTTATTTCTAAGTACTTATTGGAATTGATTGTAGTTCTGAATAAGATATTCTTTTACAGTTATATTTTCAAGTTGTATCCTGATTGTATATAGAAATGTGGTTACTCTTTCAATTTTAAATTTTTGTTTTTAATTTGTTTTAGTAGAGATGGGGTCTTGCAATGTTGCCCAGGCTGGTCTCGAACTCCTGGCCTCAAGTGATCCTCCTGCTTCAGCCTCCCAAAGTGCTGGGATTACAGGTGTGAGCCTCTGCACCGGACCTGTATTTTGAATTTTATTCACCAGCTTTGCCAAGCTTTTTTGTTGGTAGATTTTCTTTGGCAATAAGCATATAGTTGGCAAATAATGATTTGTTTATTTCTTCCCAACTGTCATGTCCTTATTATGTTTTCTTATCTTATTGCATTAACTGCAGATGCCAGTAGCCTGATGAATAGAAGCTACACTGGAAGGCACACTTGCATTGTTCCTTCCATTAAATGGTTTGGTTTTAATATGTCATCATGTTTTGTCATAATGTTTGCTGTAGTTTTTGGCAAATACTTGTTTTCTCTTAGGGAAGCTGCCTTCAATTTAAGTTGCTATGTGTATGTATAATGAGTGAAATGGGTGGATGTTGCACATACTAAAAATAATCTCCTTCTTGCTTTACCTGGCTTAATCCCATTTTTTCTTTATACTGCATATGGACATACATGTCCCTTCCTCTGTGAAGGGTTCTCTCATGCCTGTACTCTAGGTTAGGTGCTTTAACAATGTGCTTCCTTTACACTGTTGGTGGGACTGTAAGCTAGTTCCACCATTGTGGAAGACAGTGTGGTGATTCCTCAAGGATCTAGAACTAGAAATACCATTTGACCCAGCCATCCCATTACTGGGTATATACACAAAGGATTATAAATCATGCTGCTATAAAGACACATGCACATGCATGTTTATTGCGGCACTATTCACAATAGCAAAGACTTGGAACCAACCCAAATGTCCATCAATGATAGACTGGATTAAGAAAATGTGGCACGTATACCCCATGGAATACTATGCAGCCGTAAAAAAAGATGAGTTCATGTCCTTTGTAGGAACATGGATGAAACCAGAAATCATCATTCTGAGCAAACTATCACAAGGACAGAAAACCAAACACCGCATGTTCTCACTCATAGGCGGGAATTGAACAATGAGAACACTTTGACACAGGGTGGGGAACATCACACACCGGGGTCTGTCGTGGGGTTGGGGGAGTAGGAAGGGATAGCATTAGGAGATATACCCAATGTAAATGACGAGTTAATGAGTGCAGCACACCAACATGGCACATGTATACATATGTAACAAACCTGCACGTTGTGCACATGTACCCTAGAACTTAAAGTATAATAATAATAATAAAATAATAATAATAATAATAATAATAAAATGTGCTTCCACAGCATCTGGCGTTCTGTATTCTCTCTCTCTCTCTTGTTTTAGAGACAGCATCTTTCTCTGTCATCCAGGTTGGAATGCAATGGCGTGATCATAGCTCACTGCAGCCTCCAACTCCCAGGCTCAAGTGATCCTTCTGCCTCAAACTCTTGATAAGTTAGGACTACGGGCGTGCACCACTGCACCAGGCTAATTTTTAAAATATTTTGTAGAGATGGCGGTCTTACTATGTTGCCCAGGCTGGTCTGAAACTCCCGGTATCAAGTGATCTTCTCACCTCGACCTCCCAGAGCACTGGGATTACAGGCGTGAGCCACCATGCCTAACTGTATTTTCTCTCTGTTAGTACTCATCTCATTTTATTAAACTTTAGTGAGGACAGAGGCCTTGCTGTCCATCTCACTACTTTATCCTCCATGTCTAATTCAGGGCCAGGAATATACTAGTCGCTTAAAACTGACAATTGAGAGTGAATACATGAGTGAAACAAAAGGATAGAAAGAGATTTATAAAACTGAACAAAGCAGAATTAGACGTCAAAACACTAATCCAGTTCCAGGTTTGTGCAGGGTTTATGTCAATGAAATTATAGAAGGTCCAATATGAGAAAATATTTGAATTAATGGAGATTGGACCCCTATGTTTCTAGATGGAAAATTCCAACATTATGGATTTATTACGACATTGGAGTTTCAAACCATTGGGAAATAACTAGTGCTAGGAAAATAATAAATAGTTAGATAGCTTGGTAAAACTATACACAAACATGAATTTCAGATGGTTTAAACATTTATGTGTAGACAATAAACAAAAATGTCCCAGAAGAAAGTATAGATGAATATTTACATAGTTTGAGGGATGCCTTTTTCCAGCAAAGGTAAAATACACAAGAAACATCATTGAGACATTGACTACATAATAATGAAAAACATATGTCATCAGAAACACTACAACCAGTTAATTAGTAAAGGCAAATTGGTAATTCAATAATTGGAAGATATATGATAGAAAGAAAACCAGATACCTCTAATAATAAGAGACTTTTTTGAATCAATAAGATAGCAAGCAAGCAATAGAAAACTTATAAGAATATGATAAACATGCAAATAAACATAAAACATGAAAGGTAAATGTCATCTCAAGCTGCTGTAACAAAATATAATAGATTAGGTGGCATTTCTAAACAAAGGAAATTTCCCTTCCCTTCGCTTCCCTTCCCTTCCCTTCCCTCCCCTCCCCTCCCTTCTCTTCCCTTCTTTCTCTCTCTCTCTTTCTTTCTTTCTCTCTCTCTTTCTTTCTTTCTTCTTTTTTTTGACATGGAGTCTTGCTCTGTGCCCCAGGCTGGAATACAGTGGCACTATCTTGGCTCACTGCAACCTGCGCCACTCAGGTTCAAGCGATTCTGCTGCCTCAGCCTCCAGAGTAGCTGGGACCTCAGGCGCTTGCCACCACGCCCGGCTAATTTTTTGTATTTCCAGTACAGACAGGGTATCACCGTGTTAGCCAGGATGTTCTTGATCTCCTGACCTCGTAATCTACCCACCTTGGCCTTCCAAAGTGCCAGGAGTACAGGCGTAAGCCACCGCGCCCGGCCTAGGAAATTTATTTTCTCACAGTTCTGAAAACTGGAAGTCCAAGATCAGGTGTCCAGCATGGTCCAGTTCCGGCACAGGCTCTCTTTTTGTCTTGCGGATGGCGACCTTCTTACTGTGTCTTCACATGGAGAGGGAGAAAGAGAGGGAGTGGAATAGAGATCATTTCTTCTTCTCTAGCTACAGTCCTATCTAATTAGGATTCTACATGTATGACCTCATTTAACCTTAATCACCTCCTAAAGACCCTGTCTTCTGATACAGTCACATTGGAGGTTAGGGCTTCAGCATTTTGAATTCGGAGGCAGGGAGAGCGGGGCACAATTCAGTCCATAACAAGAAATAAACAGCAAATAAATATAAACATATGCTTGGCTCTTATCTTTATTATTTCCTTACTTCCTGACTCTTGCTCTTTTTCTAACTTCTTGAATTGAACATGTAGCTTATTTGTTTTAAAATTTTGTTTTGGGGGGAAAGTATATTTGAATCTATAATCTTTCTTATGAGTGTTGCTCAATTCTCTCCACCAGATTTTGTCCTGTTGTGCTTTCAGCTCTAAGCAATTTCTATTTCCTACGTAAGCGCAAGGTCTTTTCAATGTAAGGTCTTGTATGTTCATGGCCACTATTATTCTGTTTTAAATCTTTTTACAAGTATACAATGTTGTCCTTTATCACCATGTTGGCTTTGTCTGGAGGCTTACCTCCAGATTTCTGTAGAGATACTTTTATTTGTTTGTTTGTTTTTTTGTAGAGATGGGGTTTCACTAGTTTGCTCAGGCTGCTCTTGAACTACTGGGCTCAAGTGATCTTACCTCAGCTTCTTTAAGTGCTGGGATTGCAAGCATCAGCCACTATGTCCAGCTTACAGATATACTTTTTAATCAACAGGTGAAAGATGAACCGAGGAGATATAGTTGCTATACATGAGACAAGTTCTGCCTATATTTCTGGGAGACTTTTCTTTTGTAACTGATGGGGCTTTTAATCTTTCATTTATCTACTTTTGTGAAGGGGATTTCTAATATTGGAGGAATGAAGCCATCTTGGTCAACAGCACGGAAAATTAATAGCATGTGTGCTTTAATCAGTCAGGTAGTCTAGGTTGTGCTGTGGTAATAACCAAGCCGTAAGTCTCAGGAGCTGAAAACAACACAGATCTATTTCTTGATCATGTACCTGTCACGAGGGGCTGGATCTGTATTATCCTTAATCAATGTGCGGGATTGAGTAGTTGGGTGCTGAAATAGTTTGGATGTGTGTCTCTGCTCAAATCTCATGTTGAATTGTAATCCCCAGTGTTGGAAGTGGGGCCTGGCGGGAGGTAAATGTATCATGGGGGCAGATTTCTCATGAATGGTTTAGCACCACCCCCTTGGTAATATTCTAGTGACAGTGAGTGAGTTCTCTGAGGTGCATATCACCTCATGCCTTGCTCTCTTGCTCTTGCTCTGGCCATGCGATGTGACTGTTGCCCTTTCACCTTCCACCAGGATTGTAAGTTCCTGAGGCCTCCCGGAAGCCAAGCAGATGGCAACATAATGCTTCCTGTGCAGCCTGCAGAACCGTGAGCCAAGTAAACCTCTTCTCTTTACAAATTACCCAGACTCAGGTATTTATTTATAGCAGTAAGAAAAAGGCCTAATACAGAAGCTAAGACCCTGTATTCAACCCTTTTCTTCTGCAATTGCTAGGGAGGGAAAACAGACCCTGGCAAATCTCCTTCTGCCTCTCAAGGCTTCTGCCTGGAAGGGACAAAACTTCACTTCCGTTCATGTTTCAGTAGCCAAAGCAGCCCATAGTCACACCTAACTTTAAGGGGCCAGGGAAGTATATCCCTACCAGATGTCCACAAGGAGACTGGACAATATTGGATGAATGTCAGAATGACCACCACACACTGTACTGTCCTTTCCAAAGCCAGTTTTTGCTGTTTGTTGATTTTTAAAAATTCTCTTTAGTTATTTGAGTTACTAGGAATCCTTCCAGTGATTTTATTTTATAGGAAATAAGCAAACAAAAAAACCTAAAACTGTACCAATACTCCAGAAGGCATTAGACTTGACATTACAAATGCTACAAACAGAACATCTTAGGACAGTGAACTTTAGCTGATACACTGGGATAGTTTTGGAGAAAGAGTACACACATATTTTTCAAGAATAAAGTTTTAATAGGAAAAGGAAGCAGAGCATGGCATGGGCCAATATTTAGATGTGAATAATTATTGATAGCCTCCCCATGTTGGGCAGGGAGCCAGGGATTTTTGCATATTCTAGCTAATTCAATTTAATTCTTTATAAAAACAATTTGAAGTGAGTCTTATCCATTATTTATATATGCAGAAACCTAGGCTGAGGGAGGTAAAATGACCTGTCCAAAAGCCACTTAGCTAGCAAATGACAGCTTTGCTCGAACGTTATCGTATGATACTGCGGAGACAGAAGAGAAGAATGCAGCGTGTGTGTTTGGACAGCATGCACCGTTTGGTTTGGCAGGACTGTGAGATACACCAAAGGTAGGGGGAACCTTGAGTACCAAGGTAAAGAGGTTGGAGTTTATTAGTTAGGTAGTGAGATAATGGTTTTTCGAGTCAGAGGGGCCATTGGTAGAGCTAAGAAACGTTGCCTCAGAAACATTGATCTGCTATTGTTGTCTAGGATGAATAGAAACGAGGCAGAGTGAGGCCAGGTGACCAGTTAGAGGAATTCTGCGGGTGTTGGCAGGGGAAACAGAAAACTATCTTCCATCGAGTCTTCAGATCCATTAGGAATGGCTGGATGACGTCGAGTTCGCCCTGTGTAGGTAGCCGCTACTTTTCATTGTAGGTTTCTCAAGGACTTGCTCCTAGAAAAAGCCTGGCTCAAAAGTAGATAAAAAATAGGCAACTGCTTAAGTGTGAAATTGACAAAGTTCCTCTCCAAAAAAAGCCCACCTCCTCTCCATCACTTGTGGGCCTGACACTTGACCAAAAGGGCTCTATTCTTTCAAGAGTTTGTTATTAAAGCGTGACTATATGAGGATTGGAGGCAAAAGGAATACTGAGAAACGTCCTTACTAGCAGTGTCAAGGCAAGTGACATAAATGTGTGTGGGGCAACTTGTATGACACTGTGAAAACGTCAGCATATTCACTCTATCTAAAGGGGTAGCAGCTTCTTGGCTCTGAGGGAGGGGCTCAAAGTCCTGGATCTGCTGATTTTTCAACAGTAACGTCCTCTCTAAGGTTTTTTTTTTTTTTTTTTTTTTTTCCCTCTTTTGGGAAAACCCCCAATTTAAACTCTTGCAGCCTGTTTACATTTTTTAATATCACTGTGCTGGCCACATTCAGATCTCCATTTGCCACTGTTGGTTTTGATACCGTTTTACCAAAACCTTTCCAAATTTGAGAGCCATCTTTAGTAAAACTGGGCATGGAGCTGATTCGTTTGGATTGCTGAGAGGGGAGATAGAAAAGTTTGGGTGTTAGGCAGGAACTGCAAGGAGGACCTGGGCCATATGCCGGACATCTAGTGCCTGGGCCTTGAAAGGGAGACTGGTCGCTGACATGGCAATATCTGTTGCAACCCAGGCTTCCTGGACGACCAGCTTGGAGTACCCCTCCAAGCACAACAAGGGCTGGGCAGTGCTTGTGTTTCTCTCCGTTCCAGTTGGCCCCTTCCCATTGACATTACAGTAACGCAGTTGTGTGCTGTTTGAAAAAGCATCCCTAGTTACACAGAATGATTTACAGGACACCAGACTCTGCATTTCAGAGGTCTCCAGTGTACCATAAAAAATATATTATAAAGGAATAATCTTTATCTGAACTAAAGCTGCAGTGAAGGAAACTCGTGTCCAGCTGAGAGCAGCAGTGAGCTTTTGTTCACTCAGGGAAAAGTCCGTGTTCTTCATCTTATTTGATTAATATTTTTTTTCTCTTTGGCACTAGGTATCTCGTTAATATTTAGACATTATATACATTGTCTTTCAACTGGTTTTCCTATTACGTGATCAAACAAAATCACAGATGCCAGTCACAACAGCTAACTAGGGGAAAGCAGCCCCGTCAGGCACCCAGCTGTGGCTGGGGGGCAAATGGGACTCACTAGAGCCACCCCCAGGAGGCACCTGGCGGAGCTCTGTGCAGAGCCAGCCCCTGTTGCGGAAAGCAGAGTTTGCTGGAGTGCCTCAGTTGATCACTTTGTCTCTTTCTCCCATTTCCCTCACTTCCCTGAGCAAGATGCAACAGGAAGCAAAGCCTAGTTGTGAATCTTCCAAAGCCTTCTGATGTTTACCATTTTCCCCCAGGAGAGGGAGGTGAGGGGTGGAGATCTCTCTGCAAAGAAAATACACTTAAAAAATTTCAGCGAGGCGATGCACAGACACCCTGCAACCCAGCTTGTCTCTGCTTATTAGGTGTTCAGAGCGACAATGGTCCCACACTATTTCAGTCCAGGAAACCATGAACTCTGTTAGTGGCAATGCCCCCAAAGAGGCGCAGGGGTGTGCACCTGTGATTAAGCCTGTCGAGGATTAAGTGATTAAGCCTCATCTCTTGGAGCAGAAAGTGTTGTCACCTGGTGATGGGACAGAGGGAAAAGCTCTGGGGCTGAGAAACCTGGGGGATTGTGTCAAAGCTCCACCCATCAGGAGCTTCAAGAGAAGATGGGGGTGGGGGGGGGGGGTGGCTGGAAAGATGGAAGTTGGGATGGGAAAGCGGTTGTAGAGAAGGATTCACTCCTGGGCCGGAGGCAGGAGGATATCCCGGGCGAGAGAAGGGAGGGTCGGGGATGGGCTGAGTTGGAGTCCCAGGGGAAAAGCGGAAGCGAGAGCTTCGTCACCCGCTGTCTTCCAGCTCCCGGTGCGCGGCACCGGCGGCTGGCGTTGGGCTCTACCTCTCTAAAAGTACTGGGGCAAAGGAATGGAG
The DNA here is from genome assembly GCF_047675955.1 of Chlorocebus sabaeus. Classification (NCBI taxonomy): domain Eukaryota; kingdom Metazoa; phylum Chordata; class Mammalia; order Primates; family Cercopithecidae; genus Chlorocebus; species Chlorocebus sabaeus. Next base: position 23,622,290 of record NC_132908.1, read on the forward strand.
AACACGGCGTCCCGAGCTCCCAAGGGAGGGGAGTACGCGAGGTGGGGTGGGGAACACCCCAAGTGAGTGCATGCTGGGGGTTGGGGGGCACGATCTCCGCTCTCCCGGGTGCCCCAGCCCTAGCGCACGCCTCCGCTCCTGCGCCCCCCTTCGCAGGCGCGCGCGAGGCGCACCCCCCTTCCCTCGGCGGCGCCGGGCGCGCGCCCGGCCCCCTCCTCCTCCCCTCCGCGCGTCTCCTCTCTCCCGGCAGAAAGTTAGCAGCGGGGAAGGAACTCGGGGCTGCAACAGCGCGCGGCGGCGGCGGCAGAGGCTGAAGCAGGAGCCGCAGCGGAGCCGGGGAAGCGGGGGCGCTGCAGACGGAGCAGGTGCCGCCGGCGGGTCCACGCGCCCCCCTCGGTCCCCTTGCCTGAGGCTGAGGGGGGGGGGGCACTGGTGCGGGGGCCACCCGGACTCGGCGGCCAGCCTGGGGCGGGGGGCCATGCGGCCGGGCTCCCCCCTGGCGCAGCGGGACAGCGGCCAGGGCCGGGGGCGCAGCGGCGTCGCTTCATGCAGCCGGGGCGGCTGGGCAGCGGCGGCGGCGGCGGCGGCGGCGGGGGCGGCGGCTGAAACCATGTCCGGGCAGCGCCGGGGGCTGCCGCCGCCGCCGCCGCCGCCGCGAGCCGGGAGCCGCGATGGCCCGGTGGCCCGCACCTCCTCCGCCTCCGCCTCCGCCTCCACCTCTGGCCGCGCCGCCGCCGCCCGGCGCCTCTGCTAAGGGGCCGCCGGCGCGCAAGCTGCTTTTTATGTGCACCTTGTCCCTGTCTGTCACCTACCTGTGCTACAGCCTCCTGGGCGGCTCGGGCTCCCTGCAATTCCCCCTGGCGCTGCAGGAGTCGCCGGGCGCCGCCGCCGAGCCCCCGCCGAGCCCGCCGCCACCCTCTCTGCTGCCTCCCCCCGTGCGCCTCGGCGCCCCCTCGCAGCCACCCGCGCCGCCGCCGCTGGACAACGCGAGCCGCGGGGAGCCGCCCGAGCCCCCCGAGCAGCCCGCCGCCCCCGGGACCGACGGCTGGGGGCTGCCGAGCGGCGGCGGAGGCGCCCGGGACCCCTGGCTTCGGACCCCGCTGGCCCCCAGCGAGATGATCACGGCTCAGAGCGCGCTGCCAGAGAGGGAAGCGCAGGAGTCCAGCACCACCGACGAGGATCTCGCAGGCCGGAGAGCGGCCAACGGGAGCAGCGAGAGGGGCGGCGCCGTCAGCACCCCTGACTATGGGGAGAAGAAGCTGCCACAGGCGCTCATCATCGGGGTCAAGAAAGGAGGAACCCGCGCGCTTCTGGAGGCGATCCGCGTACACCCGGACGTGCGGGCGGTGGGCGTAGAGCCGCACTTCTTCGACAGGAACTACGAAAAGGGGTTGGAGTGGTACAGGTAGGACCCTGGGCTCCGCGGGCTGGTGGAGACGCGTGGGGGAGACGCGGAGGGGAAGCCGCGGCTTTCCACGCCCTTCGAGCATCCAGGCACCGTCCCGAGAGGCCCAAGCCCCCGCGAGGGCTCTTCTGCAAAGCCCTGGAGGCTTTGCTCAGGGGGATCGGCTGAGAGGGCTGGACTCCAGCGAAAGATCACTTTATTTCAGGGCGAGGAGAGGAGGTGTCACCCTGCCCTGCCTCCCGCGCTCCTCTTCCAAGGAGCGCAGTCTGAATCTGCCCAGCTCCCAGCCTGGGAATCCCCAGCCCTCGTGCCTGCTGGGTGTTTCCGAACCCAGGCTCTTGCGGGATTCTGGGATTCTGGGCTGAGGACGCTGAGGAGTGAGACAGGATGGCTAAATTGACTAAGGGGATTTGAGGTCCCCTGCAATCTCTTAAAATCACCCTCAAACGCATTTGCGTGGCTGGAATTCAACTTGAGCGTGTTAAGGTCAGAGCAAAATGAATAGGGAACAGTTACAAAGATCATGCTGGTGTTTTGGCTTTCTAGTAAAGAAAGGATGCCTCCCACCTCCATAACTTTCCATCCCCCTTGGCTGAATGAGCACGGAGTTGATTTTGCACCAGAAGCGTCAATGTCTGCATGACAGTTGGTGCCCTGAGAGTTTTTATGCCCCAGACCGTGCCCTGTCTAATCTCCGCCTCTTTCGCAACAGATTGGAGCTTCTGTTTTGTGAGATGTTCATCTCCCTCCTTTCCCACCGTCTGCCGGTGGTGAGAGAAAGGGAGAAGAGAGGACTAGAAAGTTAAGTGCAGGTAAAATAAATTAATACTCCAGCTTTCCTGCCAGCCATAACATTTTAAACGGCACTGGTGCAGATGCCCCAAACGCAAACCTCCTTCGCCTTTGTTTTTTCTGTTTCTCTCTCTCCTCCTGTTTTATATCTTTCTGGGAAACAGATCTGCATGGCTGGCTCCATCTCCATTCCATTTCGGTAATTAATTGCGATTGTCAAACAGAAACACAGCCTTTGTCAGCTAAAGTGATGTTATCATCTTAGCAGAGCCAATAGGTAGAATAAAGATTGTTTCCTGACAGGTTGCCTGCCCGTTGAGGGGATGTGCTTTCTAGGTTTAAATTACAGCCTGGGAAAGTTTTAGAAATAACTTAACTTCAGAGATATATAATAAGTGTGTATTATGATTGATTTCTTCCACTTTAAAAAAATATGCCTTATGCTTTAAAAGCTTGAGAGAAGTACACTTAGGCATAAACATTCCAGCACATTACAGAGAAGCAGCAAATGTGTCTGTTAATGTCTTGTCTGTTTCAACAGAGAAAACTAATTGCAGTATTTTAGGAGGCTTCAAACAGCCCTTTCCTATCAAAACATAAAACAGCAAATGCCCAATTTAACTGGAAAATCAGTATTTATAACATCAGAAGCCATGGCTTCCAGTTTGTGATCATAATTAAAAAGGTGTTAGGATGATTAATGCAGCAACAGCAAAATAAAGAAGGGGCATGATGTCTGGGAAGGTTCTAGTTGTTTAATTGCTGGTTGTAGGAATGTTCTGGTTTCTTCTGTGGGGTAGCTTTGGCCTTATGAGGGTAATTGCGTTTTTGATTTTTTTTTTTCCACTTCTAATTTTAGAATTATGAGAATTGTCAAATGCCCTTTCAGGGAGGCAGAAAGATCAAATCTTTCCAAGATCTGAGGTGTTTGGGTTTGTGGCAGCTGGAAATGGGGGGGGGGAGGGGTGTTTTATTTGGGTGATTTAAAATAAAGTTAATGAAGGGTGTGTGGTGGAATGTGTATCAGGAAGTCCCATCACCGGCTCTGGAGAGTGTTCTGAATGAGAGAATAGAAGATGCCAGATTTCCTAGATTCCTTTTTGCTGGTGTTAGGAAGAGAAAGTATAGAAACTACCTTGCTTGACATGGCTCCGGAATATATTATTCCAGCGCTGTGGTATGCCCAGCCTCCTACTCCCAACCAATGCTCGTGGTATTTGGGGCTCAGTGTCAATATTTGGTAGCCACTCACAGAACTGTGAAGGTGAAGAGGTGTGGATAGAACAAGATTCCCCTGATCCTCACTTAAGGGGACCATGTGATGTCTCTGTGTCCTTCATCCCCACCCCAGCATCTAGCCCCGTGGTGCTGATTGAAAGCGTTGGACACAAAATTCTCTTACGAACAAGCCGCCTGCCAATACGTGTCTGTCTAACACAGAGGGAATCATTAGCCCCCCAGCTCTGCTTTTGGGAAGACCAGTTGGACCCACAGGATCTGAGTGTGCTGGGACTGCTTTGGACCGCTCTCTAGCCTTACCACAGACAGCAGTGCTTTGAGGCATTTGTGAAATTTCCATCAGTTCCATCTATCTCTTCAGACTCCTGTCTCACTCCTGTATAGAAATAGAGGCAGCATTCTCACTGTATCGTAGAAAAGGAAACAGTGGCATTGATTCGGTATCAGATGGCACTGATCAGTGGCATTGATTCCAGTGTCAGAAACTTTCTTCTGGTTTCCTAGTCTGACTCTTCGTCTTTTAGATGGTGGCATCTCACGCCTGTAATCCCAGCACTTTGGGAGGCCAAGATGGGTGGATCACGAGGTCAGGAGACCGAGACCATCCTGGGTAACACAGTGAAACCCCGTCTCTACTAAAAATACAAAAAATTAGCCGGGCGTGCTGGCAGGCGCCTGTAGTCCCAGCTACTCAGGAGGCTGAGGCAGGAGAATGGCGTGAACCTGGGAGGTGGAGCTTGCAGTGAGCCGAGATCGCGCCACTGCACTCCAGCCTGGGAGACAGTGAGACTCCGTCTCAAATAAAATAAAATAAAATAAAATAAATGGTGGCATCTGTACCTAAACGGTGTAATTCCTTCCTATACCGGGTATGCTAGCTGGAATCTATTTGACTTATTAGAGATCCACAGGTTAATTAAAAGTTTTATTTTTTCCCCTGTTTATTTATTGTTATTTTGTTTAAATGTGCTTCCACTAGCCTATGAATTCTGTGTGTGTTTCTGGTTTTTGTGTTTTCAGCAAGAGGGAGAGCCAAGAAGAAACTGGGGCTGCTCTCTGCACAGCTGGCTTGGGATTTTCTCATATTCAACTCAACAGCCCTGGCAGGTTCACTTCCTCAGTGTCACTTCAGTTATGTCTAAATCCGGGTTTTGCTTTCCTCCTATGCTGTTGATCTAATGTGATATAAAAATACATCTGAGATTAGAACGTGTGCATCAGATTTTCAGGGCAAGATAGACTAATGGATTGGGATGCATGTGTTAAAATCTACGAAGAAGCAAGCCTCACTTGGTGAATGGACACAGGCCAGGATTAATAAATCGGGTGAGCTTAAACCCTCCATGCCTTCTTCCCTCTCCCTTTCTAAAAACAGGCAAAGCTACAGTGCAGTTTTCAGAATGAGCTTATTATAAGCTCTCTAGGCAAAGACTTTAAACTCTTCCAAGGGATAGGACCTTGGGCCAGGCCAGCGGGCTGCCACTGCAGATCTCATCAAGGTGACAGAGATGACATGAGCTGTTTTCTCCCTCATGGTTTACAGAGCGTGCAGTAACCATGACCACTTTACAATAGAAGCCATCCAGCCCCAGGGCAATGGGAAGTGATTTTCCATGGTTTTCATTTGTTTGTTTGTTTGTTTGTTTTTTTCATTTTGAGATGGAGTCTTGCTCTGTCACCCAGGCTGGAGTACAGTGGCATGATCTCGGCTCACTGAAACCTCTGCCTCCTGGGTTCAGGCGATTCTCCTGACTCAGCCTCCTGAGTAGCTGGGAGCTCTTCCATGGTTTTAAGTTGTCTTCACTGTCACCCATTCCATTGGCTAGGGGAAAGTAACTCAGGAAAATACTCTACAAAGTCATGCTTATGCTACCCAGAGGAGAATGGTCAGTGTTCAGCAGCATATTTTGCATGTGACAACTGGGGAGAGAATGGAGAAGGATAGAATTTCATTGGTGTTTATTGAATGCCAGCTATTGTGGCAATTGGTGCTACCTACCATTATCAACCTGTTATTTCATTTGAGCATTGTGATGATATGGTGATATATGTAGCAGCATTTCCGCTTTACAGGTGACTCCGAGAGGGTAAATGATTAGCTCAGGGTTGCTTGACTATTCAGTGCCTGCGGTGAGATTTGAACCTGCTGTCTAATTTCAAAGTGCTGATGTCTTCCCCTGTACCACACTGTCACACATCAAGTACTAGTAAGCATATATCCTGTGTTCATTCATTCATTCCTTCAATTATTTAAAAAATATGTACCATATGCACTGCACTGTATTAGGTACTGGGGATAAAGTGATGAATAAGATAGATGAAGCACCTGTTCTCCTGGAACTAACATTTTAGTAGGAGGGTTGTGGAGACAGCAAACAAAGAGCCAAATGACATGTAATACAAATTTTGGTAGTGATAAAGACTGCAAAGAAAAACAAAGTAGGTTACCAATAAAGTATAAGGCATCAGGGGAAGCTTAAGGATAAAAGTGAGACTTGATCTGAATTTGGACTTGAACTTGTAGACAAAAGATTAGTAGGGCAATGTAGTATGAGATAGAGGAAAACCACTATGCTTTTTCACAAATACTCCTTTGGGGCTGCCAGAAAAGAAAACTGGCCTTAATGACTTAAGAGGCCAATCTATTATGACCTTTTTAATGTAATTACAAATAATATACATATAATAAGCTTTTATATGTCTGTATAAAACATCTGAATATCTATATTTATACATATTACAGGGATACTGTCTAGGGTAAGTTCACATAACCATGTATGAGTCATCTCTATTTTACAGATGAGAGATTCCTTAAAGACTGTTGAGAGTTGATGAAGCTATTGGGAGGTAATGCTCCATGGGTCTCCCTTGTTCTGCACATCTTCCTGATTGACTTTTGTTCCAGACTATCTTTTCAAAGGTGTTGGTGAATAGCTTTGGCAAATAATACAGTGTCTCTCTTGCTGCTCATTACACGCTTTTTTTTTTTTTTTTGAGACAGAGTTTCGCTCTTGTTGCCCAGGCTGGAGTGCAGTGGTGCCATCTCAGTTCACTGTGACCTCCACCTCCCAGGTTCAAGCAATTCTCCTGCCTCAGCCTCCTGAGTAGCTGGAATTACAGGCATGCACCACCATGCCCAGCTAATTTTGTATTTTTAGTAGAGATGGGGTTTCTCCATGTTGGTCAGGCTGATCTCGAACTTTCAACCTCAAGTGATCTGCCTGTCTCAGCCTCCCAAAGTGCTGGGATTACAGGTGTGATCCACTGCGCCTGCCCCTTGCTGCTTATTGTAAAGGATTTGGGTTCTCTAAGCTCAGAGTTCTTCTGTAACACAAACCACTGCATTGGTGGGCATCCCTCTGGGTCTATCCATGTTTTCCCCATGAGACTTGGGAGCAAGGAGATTTGACACAAATAGCCTGGCTGATGCTGCTTGCTGTGCTGTGAGTAATAAAGTCCTTTGTTTCTTACCAAAAAAAAAAAAAAAAAAAAAAAGAAAAACAAAGTAATGGATGGCCCAGAGCTGTTTTGTCCAGTATGGTAGCTACTGTCTGTATGTGGCTATTGAATGGGTAAAAATGTCCAAATTGAAATGTGCTGTAAGTATAAGATACACAGAATACTAAATTACTCAATAATTTTAGATTGACTACATGTTGAAATTATACTCAGATCAAGTAAAACGTCTTGCAATTAAGTCCGCCTCTTTTTACCTTTTCAATGTGGCTACTAGAAAATTTAAAATTACACTTGTGACTCACATTATATTTCTGTTGGACAACACCTGTGTGGTGTAGTGCTTTGTAAAGTTTAGGATCATCTGGGGATCTTGTTAACATGTAGATTTGGATTCAGCCAGTCTGAAGAGGGGCCTGGGAGTCCACATTTCTCTTTCTTCTCCTTTTTTTGAGACAGACTCTCGCTCTGTTGCCAGGTTGGAGTGCAATGGTGCGATCTCTGCTTCAAGCGATTCGCCTGTCTCAGCCTCCTGAGTAGCTGGGACTACAGGTGTGTGCCACCACACCCAGCCAATTTTTGTATTTTTAGTAGAGACGGAGTTTCACCATGTTGGCCAGGATGGTCTCGATCTCTTGACCTTGTGATCTGCCTGCCTCGGTCTCCCCAAAGTGCTGGGATTAGAGGCGTCAGCCACCGTGCCCGGCTCAGGAGTCCACATTTCTAAAAGGTTACTAGATGCTGCTGCTGCTGCTGCTGCTGCTGCTGCTGCTGCTGCTGCTGCTGTCTGGATCTCACTTTGAGTAGCAAAGTCCTGGAAAGTAATTGGGGAATGTGTGTGTGCATGTTGGTTATTATTATTAAAAAAAAATTTTCTTTAAGACGAGAGTCTCATGTTGTTGCCCAGGCTGGTCTCAAACTCCTGGCCTCAAGGAATCCTCTGATCTCAGCCTCCCAAAGTGCTGGAATTATGGGCGTGTACCATGATGCCAGGACAACATATGGGTTATATTAAGTAGGATGATTAGGGAAAACCTCTCTTTGGAGGTTATGTAAATGGAGTAACAGAGTAAGACCCTTCCATGTGAAGACCTGGGTGGAGAGGTCTCCACTTGGAGGGAACAGCAAGTGCCAAGGCCCTGGGGTGTAAACAAGCTTCATGGCCCTACAGAGTGTTTTTTTATGATTCTAAAAGCACTGTTTTTGTCGCTGGACAAATCTGGGTTCAAAACGTGGCTTTGAGACTTATAAATTGGACGATCTTGGCTGGGTAACTTATTTGACCTCACTTAGCTTCCGTTGTTTATCTGAGGGTAATTGCTTCCCTTTGGATTGTTGGGAGGAATAAATGAAATAATAAAAGTGAATGTATTTTCTAAACAACATGAGTATCCTAGAGCAGAAATCCAAATATAGTCTCAACTACTGAGTTTGTCCATCTCTCAAACCATTTTAGTCTCATATATGCTCTCCTTTCTGTCACAGCTGTCATAATATTGACCAGATAGTCTGTTACTTGAGATGGTCTGGGAAAACCCAAATAACGATTGGCTTTGCAGTGTGCACCTCCTTACCCTTTTAAACCAAAGGTCACGTAACTTCAGGGCTCGGGCAGGTCGTATGAATGAGCGAGGTAGCTTAGGTGGAGTGAAGCTGAAGTGGCTGCCTGTGCTCTGGCTGAAGGGGAGGCCACTGCTGCAGTCCAGCTACTTTTTTTCCAATGTGCAAACGTGGCATTGGGGTTATGAGATCATCCCCTTTGTAAGAGAAACTGGAAATCCAGGTTTTGATTTGAAATCTTTTGATTTTTAATATTGGCAACAGATTTAAGTTTCTTAAAATCCCAGTGGGGGCCAACATTGTGTGACAAACAAAATACATCTGTGGGCTGGATACAGCCAGCTGGCTACCGGTTTGTGACCTCCTGTTTAAACTCATTTCAGAAAACAACTGGCATGCCCATACCCTGTGTACCCTGTACAGTGGCCAGAATCGTGGCTTACGTGTGCTATTTTAGTGTAGGGTTTTTTCTTTTTCTTCCTTTACAGATTTTGCAACAGCATGGGGGAAATACCTCCCGGATATATTGCAACAACCACAAAAGCCTGATATAAGCAAGAACATTGAGTCAGAAAAAAGAAAATTCGCGAATACATTCCTCTCTGTTCTCAATTAACGTTCTCTTGAAACTGGGGAAATTCTCAATTTTTCACTCGTTAATCAGGAGTGTTTGTATTTGATCTTTATTGATAACTTGCACTTATAAAATCGATTATGCTCAGGTGGATTAAGATCTTAGATTTAGAAAAATTGGATTCCAGACTTGGCTTTGCCACATACTAGTTTTCTTGGATAACAGGTTACTTATATTAATCTCTGTTTCTTAGGTGATGAAGGTGTGTTAACTCCGTAGGGTCCATTCACCTATGAAAAGACTTTGATTCCGAAACACATTTCTGTATTAGACCCTGCAGAAAGAGGAAGCTATAGAATAGAAGCAACATGGTTTGGAGCATATTTTGTATGTCTGAGCCAGAATCTATTGGACAAATTATTTAATATAACTAAGCCTCAATTTCTCCATCTGCAGAATGAGCTCGATATTACCCGCTGCCAAAGGATTACATGAGGATGATATGAAATGGCTTTCAAAGTGCCTTATGTAGAGCTTGTGACAGATTAAATGTCTCTCTCCTCTTCTTTCTTCTCTCTCCCATTTTTCTCTTCTCTCTTACTCTTCTCCTTCATTTTCCTTCAATGCCTTCCTTTATCCTGAGCATCAGTACTTAGGGCCATCAGTATTCTTTCTTCTCTCTCCCATTTTTCTCTTCTCTCTTACTCTTCTCCTTCATTTTCCTTCAATGCCTTCCTTTATCCTGAGCATCAGTACTTAGGGCCATCAGTACTGAAGGCCCTAAAGAGAAAGCTGTAATGCATTTTTCATTTGAATATAGTCTTTTATTTCAAGATTATGTCTGAATGAGGGATTTTAAACCCTGAAGCAGCTCTTAAGTAGCTCTCCAGAGAATAATCAGAACCGGATTCCAGAATTTGGTCTATTGTAACTTGAGCTGAAGGAGGAAAAAAGTATGATTTCATGAGCTAACTGCAGCCAGAATTCTCCACAAAAGAAATGGGGTAACGAGGTGGACAGGTTCTGTGGACTTCCACGCTGACATTCTCTTGAGCCTCCAGTAGGAACGGATGCCACTTGCCCCGGGTAAGTTCAGAGGCATTTAGGATGCCAGGAGCCTGTTTGCCTTTGGTGCTTGTGCAGAACGGAAGGCGTTTGGGAATGCGGGATTGCTCACCAAGACCCTGTGAAATTCTCTATTTTGAGATTTGGCTGCTTTCACCGGTGTTCTCTAGACATCCTAACATGATTTATTTATTTTTATTTTTTATTTTTGTAAATCATACCAGGCATTTTCACTTTTAAATCAAGCCAGGAGAGAGGCCTCAAGACTTTAGATGAATGAAAGATTGCTACGGTTGTTTGTCAGAAAGTTTTAAGGGTTTTGGTTTTGCATAATGGATGATCTCTCTGGAACGGATTGAACCACCGCCCCGTTAAAGTAATCTCCTGATTTCGTTGGTTTTTGCGGTTTAACAAGCTCCTCTATAACTGTCTTGGGAATTTCTTTCTGAAATTATAATTCACTAAGGGAGCTTTTCAACCCATCCTGACATTAATTAAAAGAAGGTGGTTTGCTTTTTTGTTGTTGCTGTTTATACTCACTACTTAGGACTTACTTGCCTTCAAATTTTTTTTCAACCTTATTTAAGAATATACAAGGAAACAAAGCAACATGTGAATTAGACAATGTTTTATTCAGTTGCAAATGACAGAAATTGAACTTACACTATTGTAAACAACAAAAAAAGACAATTGATTGCCTTATGTGATTGAGAAGTCTGTGGATAAGTTGACTTCAGGAAAAACTGGATCCGGGGGGTCAAATGATGTCACTAAGCCCCTGTCTCTTTCCATTCTTTGCCATGCTTGCCTCTACCTGACTTCATTCTCAGACAGGCTGTCTCACCACAGTTTAGGCAAGATGGTAAGAAGCATTCCTAGACAAACATATTTTATGTTTATTGATCTTTTTGGAAACAGTTTTTCTTAAGAGCTTCTGTAGGAAATTCCTAGAGATGCCTTGGGCCCAGGTTGGGTCCTGTGCCCCATTCCTAAAGCAATTTTTGTGTGGGATTCTAATCGGGCCTAGGAGATGTAGCCAGCCCTTTGGCTTGGGATGGTGGTGAGAGTAGAGAAGCGGGGTTCTCTGTTCTTTATGGTGAAACTGTTCCATGTAACTGCCTTATTGTAGCCACATGAAATAGTTTCCCCATAGAGAAAGAGGGGTTCAAGGGTGCTATTTTTAGAAAAGGGATTAGAGGGATTAGAGAGACTGGAGGAGGTGCAAAGGGTGTCTGGGGACTTGTTATTTAGTTATTAATTCTGTGCAGCTGTTATTTAGTTATTCATTCATGTATTTATTCATTAAACATGTATTATCAATCATGTGCTATGTGCTGGGCTGAAACATGAACCAATCATGGCCAGTGATCTGAAATAACTCACAGAATGGAGAAATGGACATATAAATGATCACATTGAAAGGTGTTATCAGTCTTGACAGAATGGGATTTATTCTAAGAATGGAAGGATGGTTCGATCTTGGGGAATGTAATAATGTGATTTATTGTTAATATGAGCAAATGAGAAAAATCTGGATTTATTTTATGGATGCTAAAGAGATATCTTATAAAAAGAAATACGTATTTCTGATTTTCAGAACAACCTGCTATTAAAATAGGGTCATACCTAAAGCCAGCATCGTCTTTAGTGGTTTAACACTAAAAGCATTTCCACTAAATCCAGAACAAGCCTGAAATGCTCATTATTGTTACTATTATTTAACCATTGTTCAGTAATTATTAGATAATACAATTAGAAGAGCAAAAGAAGAAAGCGGGGAGGTAGAATTATTACTGTTTGCAGGTAATTTTAACTTTTTCTTTTTGGAAAACCTAAGATTACCAAACCTCCTTTGAATCTACTAGAAATAATAATAGAATTCATTAAGGTGGCTGGTAAGGAAAAAACAATGTAAAATTTATAGATTTCCTATATGCTTATGCCACCCATTGCGAAAATATAATGGGAAAAAATACTATGTGTGTAGAACCAACCAGAGAGACAAAATAACGAGGAATTAATTTAGTAGAAATTGCAAGGGACTTGTAAAAACAAAATATTAATGCTCTGCCAAGGGGCGCTGGAGAGACAGGAGTAAATGGAGAGATATCCTTCTCTAGGGTGGCATTTCTTTCTTTTCCTTCCCTCCTCCTCCCCTTTCCTCGCTCCCTTTTCTTTCCCATTCTTGTTTGTTTGTCTAAGTCATTGCTGCCTAAATTGAGATCAGATGTGTTTGAGGGTGATCTGAAAATAGTGTTTATATAAACTTGACCAAAATGTACTTCATATATGGGATTTCCTTACTTTGCACATTTTATTTGACAGAGGAAAGGGTAGCAAAACAACTGTCACTGTTTAGATTCATAAACTATTATAATCCCTTGCAGAGGCGCTTGATTGCCTTACACACCCAATTCAGGGGTAGAAGAACCATGCCCAAGGAGTGGATTAAGAGTTGAGCTGGTGGCTCAACTCGACTCTCAAGAGTTGAGCGCGGCGGCTCACACCTGTAATCCCAGCATTTTGGGAGCCCGAGGCAGATGGATCACGAGGTCAAGAGATCGAGACCATCCTGGCTAACATGGTGAAACCCCCGTCTCTACTAAAAATACAAAAATTAGCTGGGCATGGTGGCGCATGCCTGTAATCCCAGCTACTCAGGAGGCTGAGGCAGGAGAATTGCTTGAACTCGGGAGGTGGAGGTTGCAGTGAACCGAGATTGTACCACTACACTCCAGCCAGCCTGGTGACAGAGCGAGAGTCCGTCTCAAAAAAACAAAAAAAAAAAGAGTTGAACTGGTGGACTTTAGTCAATGTGGATGCACTCATGCTGCCACATAGCAAAAAGCAAATCAGAGACAAACCATGGTTATTTTAGGATGGGACAGGGAGATGGAGATTCGGATCCAATGGAATAACAGTCGCCGTGGTAGTGGCAGCACCGATGGTAGACGATATTGTATCATGTGTGCCAGGCTTGGCTCCAAGTGTTGAATTCCTTCAGGCTTCACTGGCACCTCGTGAGGTAGGCACTGATATTACCGACGCCTTACAGGCGAGGGAACTGAGGCACGGTGCTAGTAAGTCACTCGCTCAAACTGTGGAGTTGGGATTCAGACCCAGGTGTGTGGCCTCAAACATACGTTCTTTGCTTTGTTTGTCTCAGAGCTCATTTCCACTGGACGTGGTGTCTTCCAACCTCATGGGAGTAAATAATAAGCATCAGCATTTCCCTGCTTTTGAGTTCCAGTGTGCAGATGGGCAGGCTGCTGCAGAAGGCTTGCCCTCACAGCAAACAGTGGAAGTGGTTTTCTTTCTGTTCAGGGACTATGCCAAGCTCGTTCCCACTTGAGGGCCATTTTATTCTCGTTTCCCTCCTCCTGGAATATTCTGTCCCCAGATCCCTAAACTACTGGTATCTCCTTATCTTTCCTTTAGGTGTTGGCTGAAATTTCAGCTCCTCAAAAAGACCTTTCCTGACTACCTAATTTAGATAACTTCTTCCACTTCTGAGCTTGTTATGCTGTTCTATTTTCTCCAGCACATCTATTGCTCTCCAAAGTTATCCTCATTACTTATCTCCCCCTCACTAGAAGGTAAACTGCCTAGGACCAGAAATCGATCTTGTCCATTTTGTTTCAAGCCAGAGCCCAGAACAGTGCCTGGCAGATAGTAGACGCTCAATACCTGGTGATTTATTAATCACCAATGATGAATCAGTGAATTCATGAACAAAAAGAGTACCTTGTATGTACAATACTCCAGGCTTCTGGAAAGAAAGAACCCTCACATTTCTTGGGAAGTCTAGCTAAGAATTGTTTCTCAGCTTTTTCACATACTCTTTTTTTTGCAAGACTATTTTAGGTGCAGAAAGAGAAGCCCACTCAAATAAGCTGTGTGGGCTAGCTAATCTCCCCCAGAGGTTCCTATAGCACACAACATTATTTCATTTATTCCTCACAGTGGCCTTATAAAGTAGATGTTTTCATACAGAGAGATTGAGACTTTAGAAGGGCAAGTGACATTCCTGAGGTCCCACAGCAGGATGTCCTGAGCTGGATGTCTCATTTATTTATTTATTTATTTTTAGAGACAGTGTCCCACTCTGTTGCCCAGCCTGGAGTACAGTGGCATGATCATAGCTCACTGCAGCTTTGAACTCCTGAGCTCGAGTGATCCTCCTGCCTCTAGTAGCTGGACTATATAGGTGCACCACTATGCCTGGTTAATTAAAAAAAAAATTGCTTTGGGAGGCCAAAGCAGGTGGATCACCTGAGGTCAGGAGTTTGAGACTAGCCTGGCCAACATGATGAGACCCCGTCTCTACTAAAAACACAAAAAATTAGCCAGGTGTGGTGACAGGCGCCTGTAATCCCAGCTACTCAGGAGGCTGAGGAAGGAGAATCGCTTGAACCCGAAGGCAGAGGTTACAGTGAGCTGAGATCATGCCATTGCACTCCAGCCTGGGCAACGAGAGCAAAACTCTGTCTCCAAAAAATAAAATAAAATATAAAATAAAATAAAATAAATTAAAATAAAATTGTAGAGAAGACGTCTTGCTGTGTTGGTTGCCCAGGCTAGTCTCAAACTCCTGCACTCAAATAATCCTACTGCCTAGGCTTGCGTAAGTGCTGGGATTACTTGCGAGCTACCGCACCCGGCCTCGGGTGCCTTCCTAGCATTCCTGGTCTCTGTTGCTGTAGCAAAGTTGTACGAGATGAGTACAGATTATTCCTGATAGGCCATTGTGCTCTGTTAGTAGTTGGATCGTCTTTCTCTGGATGTATTATCAAAAGTATCTAATTGCCATGTAATAATCAGTCCATGACACAGAGTCCCCCTGTTTGACTCGCATTACCTTCTATAGGTGTCAGCACACCATTCCCTCCAGGTTAAAGCTTCTGCAGAGGGTTAGAGATTTGGGAGCCCCTAGAGATGAGGAAATATTTGAGTCAAACTACCTGGGCACCTCTGTCATAGGACAGTTTGATTGCTTGGAGCTATGTGGCATTTTGAAAAGGAAGCTGGGCCTGGTGCGGTGGCTCATACCTGTAATCCCAGCACTTTGGGAGGCCGAGGCAGGCAGATCACAAGGTCAGGAGGTCGAGACCTTCCTGGCTAACGTGGTGAAACCCCATCTCTACTAAAAATACAAAAAATTAGCCGGGTGTGGTGGCGGGTGCCTGTGGTCCCAGCTCCTGGGGATGCTGCAGCAGGAGAATTGTTTGAACCCAGAGGCAGAGGTTGCAGCGAGCTGAGATCGTACCACTGCACTCCAGCTTGGTGATGAAGCCAGACTCCGTCTCAAAAAAAAAAAAAAAAAAAAAAAGAAAGAAAGAAAAGGAAGCTGAAGCTGGAATCGGAAATTAAGAATTTCAGTCTGAGTTTTGTACCTTCCTTGTTTTGTGTGCATAGAGTAGTGTTTAGAGCCTTTGTTTTCTCATCTCTAAAATGGGAATAACAATCTCTACTAACTCCACAGTGATTTTGCAAGGGTAGAAGAGTGACTGTGTGTTGGGATCGACTTCGTCTACATACATTTGCCATTATTAATCCATGCACGTTTTCATGAATTCCCCCAGGTTATTGGTTTTCTGGAATGTTGCACTCCAGGGAGTACCTGAAATACAGGACAAGCACTCTTATCATAAAGTTAGATTAAGAGGTTTAATTTACAGAAACTATTTTATAGGATAGATATCAAATGTTCTCAGGGCAGACTGCCTAAAGATCTGGAGAATTTCTGTACAATTTCAGACTGTGTAACTGTTTCCCAGGTTGGTGTATTAACTTTCTGCCTTCTAGTTGGCTGCCTAAACTGCTTCTTTTTTTCTTTTTTTTTTAAATACTTATTTTTATTTTTTTAAATTTTACTTTAGGTTCTGGGATACATGTGCAGAACGTGCAGGTTTATTATGTAGGTATACAGGTGCCATGGCGGTTTGCTGCACCCATCAACCCGTCATCTAGGTTTTAAGCCCAGCATGCATTAGGCATTTGTCCTAATGCTCTCTCTCATTGCTCCCTACCCGCCAACAGGCCCCGGTATGTGATGTTTCCCTCCCTGTGTCCATGTGTTCTCGTTGTTCAACCCTCACTTATGAGTGAGAACGTGCGGTGGCCTAACCTGCTTTCTAACCCTCTGTACTAGGCAGAATAATGACCTCCCTGACATGCCCACATCCTAATCCCTGGAACCTGCGAAGATGTTAGAGTAGCTAGCAAAGGGGAATTAGGTTGCAGATGGAACGAAGATTGTGAACCAACTGACTTTAAATGGGAGATTGTCCTGAATTATTTGGATGGAGCCAGTGTAATTCCAAGGAATTGTATACAGAAGGCTTCTCTTATCCACAGTTTCACTTTCTGAGGTTTCAGTTACCCATGGTTAACTGCGCTCTGCAAATATTAATGGAAAATTTCAGAAATAAATGTTCATAGGTTTTAAGTTGCCCACCATTCTGAGTAGTGGGGTGACATCTCACGCTGTCCCGCTCTGTGCCACCTAGGATGTGAATTATTCCTTTGTCCAGCTTTCCAGCATGTGCACCGTGTAGACTCTGCCCATCCATGAGTCACTCTGCAGCCGTCTTGGTTATCAGATCGACTGTCGTGGTATCTCAGTGCTTGTGTGCAAGTAACCTTTACTTTACTTGGTGATGGCCCCAGAGTACAAAAGTAGTGGTGCTGGTAATTCACATATGCCAAAGAGAACCCACGAAGTGCTTCTTTTAAGTGAAAAGGCAAAACTTTTCTATTTAGAAAGGGTTAGTGTAGTACAATAAAATATTTTGAGAGAGAGACCATATCAACCTAACGTTTATTATAATATATTGTTATAACCATTCTATCTTATTACGAGTTGTTAATCTCTCACTGTGCCTAATTTATAAATTTACCTTTATTATAGCTATGTATGCATAGGAAATAACATAGTATCTGTAGGGTTTTGTATTATCCATGGTTTCAGGCAGTCACTGGGGGTCTTGGAGGCATATCCTCTGTAGATAAGGGGGCACTATTGTAAGTGGAAGAGGGTGGCAGAGAGAGAGAACCAGAAGGTAGCGTGAGAAGGACTCAATCACTGTTACTGGCTTTGGCAATAGAGGAAGAGGCTATGAGCCAATGTGGGCAGCTTCTAGAAACTGGAGAAAAGGCAAGGATATGACCCCTATTCGCTGCTTCAGCCACATTCATTTGCCCTGTTTCCTTTGTTCCTCTGCTTGAGCTTTGCTAGCCTCCTTGCTGCACCTGAGAAGTCAAACATGGCCCTGCCCCAGGGCCTTTGCACTTGCTGCTTCCACCACCTGCAATGTTTCTTTACATTAGATAATTGCATGGCTGGCGTCCTCCCTTCATTCGGGTCTCTGCTCAACCATCTTATCCTCAGGGTGGCTTTTTCTTGTACCACCTGGACTCTCCTGCTAGTGGTAAGAGCATCACTTATTGGAAAATGCTGGTGAATAGTGTCATCATTGACATATGCTGGCATTCCATAGTTACTCCACACCCACCCAGGTTTCTGATATCCTAATTTCCTGTTTTTTAATTCCCCCATTCTGGAGAGAGGATCTAGTCATTGATCTGGTACCACAAAATGACCTTAATGTTGCTGGAGTCAAAATTTAAAAGGTGTTTATGTAACTCTCAGCTATCCCTGCTATTTAAGTACGCCGCCACCAGGTGGTGGTTGTGGGACACAGGTTGGGTCCAAAGTCAGGCATTTCCTGAGATACAAAATGAGTGGCTCCTTGCCCCTTCCAATTTGGACCAACCCTGCCTATTTTGTTCTTATATCGTAAAATAAGAGGCTTTAAAAAATATTCACTTTCAGTAAACAATAAGCAGGTATTGAAACAGATGTGTAAAGCAGTGTGTAAAACATACTCAGATACAGTTGTGTATTTGCTTTTTCTCTTCCCCCTTCTGAGCCAATGTCTTCATTTGTGTTTAGATACAGAAAAATCTTCGCAGGTGGAATTTTTCTTTCCTTCTTAGCATTCTTATGACTATCTAAATATGGACAAAAATGAAAATACCATGTTACCATAAGTATATCTTAAAGCAATTAATATTAAGAAATATTATTATAACACATATGCCATATATTAAATGGGTACATTATCCTTTTAGAATTTGAAAATTGCCTGGTGATTTCAACCAAGAAACCCCCTGACCTCAGTGAGAACTATGGATTTTCTTATTTAGAACAAAACAATGAGTTTCTTCTGTATTTATTGGTTCTCACTAGCCTGTGTATCTCTGTGTCAAAAGTTCCTTCCTTCTTTTAGTTTGCTTTCAACTCTTGGCCTTGAGACTTTTCAATTTTCCTGGGATTCCCTTTTCCCATCCTTCCATTTTTCATCCACTAGGAGAAAGACATTGCCCCAAATCACAATATGTTAGAACACCTTTAAGGAAAATCATTTTCAGTGGTTCAAAACTTCATTTCAGCTGAAGAACTCTATTGGCTAGAATTCTTCTGGTTATAACACAGAAATCCCAGGTAAAATCTGAACCGAGCATAAATCAAAAAGGAATTTAATGGCTCATGTATCTGAGAAGTCCCAGGAATTGGAGATATCTTTTTCTTTTTTTTGGCTTAATTATTGTTTAAACAATGTCTCCAGATCTCTAATTCTGGATTCTCTATTGCCGCTGAGATGGTTGACTGCGTTCTCAAGTCTTCTCTCCTTGTGGCTGTAAAGCGGGTGCTAGCCTGTTTCTCTTTCCCCAAGTGTAGTAGAGAAGCTTGATATCTCTGTCCCAGAAGTCTTTGCTGAAGCCTCGTGATAGCTCATTAGTTCTTAGGGGTCACGCACACATCCATCAAGCGGTTTCTGTTGCCAGCGGAGTGTGAGGCTTGAGGCACTGCCTCCCTGGAGCCTAGGGAGGAGTTAGTTTCCCCAGAGGCCCCTGGATCTGGTTACCAAAGACAGGAAATGAATGCTGCTGCCAAAACAACAGATGTCTGTTTCTAGACACTCCTCTGTTCAAATGCAATCTTTCCCCGAAGTACAACCGAATGAAACAGACAGTGAGGTTCCACCAGCTTGCATGGAGATAGAGGACCTAGGTTCTGTTGTGTCTTTCTACCAAGGTGGATACAAACGGAGCAGCTCCAAATCTCCCTCTCTAGTTCTCTGCCTGAAGATTCTGCATCTTTTCTTTACCCCAGAGGGGAAGAACGGAAGGAAGGGAAGAAAAGAGAGAGGGAGGCTATGCAAGAAAGAAGACTTGCATCTAGTCTCTAAACCTAAGATGTGTTACATCCTGAAAAAAGTATCTATGGAATCTGCCCCTCAGAAATCACTAATTATTTATTTAGAATATTTTCTATTTTCATCCCTTCCTTAGCAACCCCTAGCAGCTGCCTAGAAAAATTTAAAAGAATTGTATATCTTACAAGAGACTTCTTCAAATAGCAAGCAAAATAGTTTCATCACATTAAGTCTTCCTGCCCGGATTCGCTTCAAGTGGAGAGGGAGAAATGATTTGGCATTTGATCAGTCTTAATTTAACAACTAGATAGCCTAGAATTTCTAGAAAATCTTTGATTTTATGCCATTTTATTCTTTTCATTTAAAGTGAGCCTCACAATATAGAATTAAGTATGATTTGATTTTTTTCTGCTTCTGTAAGATGTTTTAGGAAAATAAATCAGTGTCCTGGAGAAAAAAATTTCCCTTGTCCAATCTAGTGTTTTGACTTAAAAAAATATATATATATCTCCACCTTGTGTATTGTTTGGGGTATTCTTATTAGCACACAAGGATGTTTACTTCGTCAGCTTGTGTGTGTGTGTGTGTGTGTGTGTGAGAGAGAGAGAAAATTGTATCCTAGAGGATACTGTTGAAGGTTCTTCAGCAGCAATTTCCTGGGTAGCCTGAGGACCTTGGACTTGTTAAGCCCCAGGGTCATTGATTAGGCCCAGGCCAATTTCCTGCGGACTTTTGACGGCTCCAGGGCCTTATCCTCTATTTTTACCTCTGCCATCTGACCATCCTTTTTGCCTTAGTGTCCTTCCGCCATCCTGGCTGTGGAGCAGGTTGGAGTCTGGCTCATTCCTTATTTCCCCCAAGATGGAGAACCTAGGAGTAGAAATAGAAAGACTTCCTATTGCTCCTCCAGTCGCTATTAGGCCTATGTACTAGAATGCTGCTTTTCATAAAGAGATGTCTTTTCCTGGTTTCTTGCTACTTATTTTAAGATTCTGAAGACTGCTTCAGAAGTTTATTTTATTTCAGAAAAAGGCAAAATTTAAAAACACAGAGATTGTACAGGAAGTTAACTTCTGTGATTTCTAATTTCCAGCAATTGTGCTTTTGCATAATATATATATTTTATATATATAAAATATATTATGTATCTATAGTGTACATATATTTATACATAAAAAATATGTATATATAGTGTACATATATTTTATATATAAAATATGTATATATAGTGCATATATTTTATATATATTAAATATATATGTACACATATATTACGTGTATATACATAATATATTTTATATATTATATATACACATATACACATAATATATATTACATATAATATTATAATATATGATATATTTTATATATTACATATAATATATAAAATATATATTATGTATATACACATAATATATGCATAATATATACACATATATAATGTGTATATGTATATATATTTTATATATAATATATTATGTATAAATACAGAAAATATGTATATATATTATGTATATATCTATACATAAAATATGTGTGTATATTATGTATGTATCTATATATACATAAAATATATTGTATATATTATGTATATATCTATATATATTTATATATAATATATTTTATGTATATATAAAAAATATATTTTTAATGACAGAGTCTTATTTTGTCACTCAGGCTGGAGCACAGTGGCACGATCATAGCTCACTGCAGCCTAGAACTCCTGGGCTCAAGTGGTCCTCCAGCCTCAGCCTCCTGAGTACCTGGGACTGCAGACATGCACCACCATGCCCAGCTAATTTTTTATTTTTATTTTTGTGTAGTGATGGGGTCTTGCTTTTTTGCTTAGGCTGGTCTTGAACTCCTGGCCTCAAGAGATCTTCTTGCCTCAGTCTCCCAAAGGGCTGGGATTACAGGCATGAACCACTGTGTCCAGCTCACATTTTGAGGCTTCTAGGGAAGTAAACCCATCTTCTAATTCCATGAAAGACTGTTGGTGAGGTCTACGTACTGTCGTTTGTTTCAAAGGTCTCAGCACTTTGGGTAACTTCAGAGAGAGGTATTGATTTTCTGAACCCTGCTGTGATTTGGCAGTTTCAGAGACCACATGCTTAGCTGCCCTTTCCCAGTGTGGGGCAGCTGAGGTAGGAGAGTTGCCCCGGGCTGTGTATTCTTTAAAAGGAAAGGGAGAAAAAAAAATCCCTTCAGCCTAGGCTATTTCAAGGCAGCATGAAGGATGGAAAGCAACCCTTCTCTGCTACCTTGCTTAGAAATGCTTCTGATCCCGCTGCCTTGGTGGTGTGGTGGCTCTGTAAAGAAGAGCTGGTGGCAGAGACCTCAGGTGTTTGCTCAGTGGCACAGTGACATCACCGCCACCTCTTATTTCATGGTGAAGAATTTTTTTTAGCCACCCCCGCCAAAATTGACACCTGCCTTTAGAAAAGTGTTCTCATGAGTAGTATGTAGCTAGAATTTTAGTGGTTATATCACACTCTTGTTATGAAGCTCTGTGACACAAACACTCCCTGACTTTATAAGGTGCAAAGTACCTGGTCTGGAGTGGAAAAGCTTACAAAGCCTTTCTCCTTGCTGTCTGAGTTTATTTATTGCTTCACTTATTCCTGTACTATCAGAGCAGATTTTACTCAGACTAGTCTTGAACTCCTGGCCTCAAGTGACCTGCTCGCCTTGGCCTCCCAAAGTGCTGGGATTCCAGGCGTGAGCCACTGTGCCCAGCCTCTTCTATAAATTTTTAATATTTATAAAATATATATAATTTCTTTCAAACATGTGTATTTTAAAATAATTTGCTTCTTTCACTTAAAAGTATATTATGACCATCTTTTTGTGTCAAAAATATACTTCCGTAACATAATTTAACGCTTTTATGTTTATAAAAATGATAGAGATTTTTGTCAGTCATACCTCAATAAATCTGGGAAAACAGTAATATAAACAAGAGACTATTCTTTGGGGGGAAAAAAACCCCAAATTTTGAGTCTGACCACACATGAATTACAGAAATAAATCGCAGGTAAAGAAGGAAATGAAAGGCCAGGTGCGGTGGCTCACATCTGTAATCCCAGCACTTTGGGAGGCCAGGGCAGGCAGATTACGTGAGTCAAGGGGTTTGAGACCAGCTTGGGTAACACAGCGAAACCCCATCTCTACTAAAAATACAAAAATTAGCCTGTGTGGTGGTGCACGCCTTTAGTCCCAGTTACTCGGGAGGCTGAGGTGAGAGGATTCCTTGAGTCCAGGAACTGGTGGCTGCAGTGAGCTGTGATCATGCTACTGCACTCCAGCCTGGGTGACAGAGTGAGATCCTGTATCTATAAAAAAATAAAAATAATGAAACAAAAGAAGCACCATAAGACAAGAACATCAACAGTGACAACAACAAAAATTGGTAAGAATATTAGAAGGCAGTACGGATATATCTTAATAATATTGGGATGGCAAAATCCTTTCAAATCAAGATTATTAAAAAAACAAAACAAAACAAAACAAAAAACAACCGGTGGCTGTAAAGGGAAAAGGGAAAGATTGATGGATTTGCACATAGAAAAGGTAAAATTCTTTTATATGAGAAAAGAATCCTCAACAGAGTGTATTCACTTGCTAGGCTGCTGTAACAGAACACAACAGCCTGGGTGACAAACAACAGAAATATATTTTCTCCCAGTTCTGGAGGCTGGAAGCCTGAGATTAGAGTTGGAAAGTTAGTTTCTTCTGAGGCCTCTCTCCTTGGCTTGCAGACGGCTGTCTCCTCCCTGTGTCTTCACGTGGTCTTGCCTCTGTGTGTTTGTGTCCTAATCTCTTCTTATAAGGACAGCTATCATATTTCACCCATTGGACCTCATTTAAATTTTTAAAACATTTTTATTTATTTATTTTTTGTAAGTTCTGGGATACACGTGCAGGTTGGTTACATAGGTATACATGTGCCATGGTAGTTTGCTGCACCTATCAACCTGTCATCTAGGTTTTAAGCCCCGGATCCCTTAGATATTTGCTATATGACCTCATTTTAAATCAGTCACCTCTTTAAAGATCCTGTCTCCAAGGTGAGGTGTGGTGGCTCACTTCTGTCATTCCAGCACTTTGCGGGGCTGAGGTGGTAGGATCACTTGAGCACAGGAGTTTGAGACCAGCCTGGGCAACATAGTGAGACCCTGTCTCTACAAAAAATACAAAAGTGAGCCTGGTGTGGTGGTGTGTGCCTGTGGTCCCAGCTACTAGGGAGGCTGAGGTGAGAGGATCGCTTGAACCTGGGACGTCAAGGCTGCAGTGAGCTGTGATTGCACCACTGCACTCCAGCCTGGGTGACTAGGCAAGACCCTGTCTCAAAAACAAACGAACAAACAAACAAACAAACAAATATCCTGTCTCCTCAGCTCAACACAAAAGGCCTTGGTTCCTTGCATGACCTGAGTTCCAAGAAATGGGCCAGGGTCCAGTTGTTCACAGGTATGGCGTAAACATTCAGGTTGGCCATTCCGTGGCTTGGAACACTGAACAAACACTCACCAAAGATCACAGGGTCATTCCCAGGGTATGCTTGAGTTCTTGCTGGCTGGCAAGACATGCCCGCCACAGAGAGAACACAACTCGCCCGTAACACAGAACAAATACCGTGTGAGGAGCCTCGGGGACTCATCTGAAAAGATGGGTCTAAGGGATCCAATTCCCGTGGCCCTGCCTGTTGCTTGGATGGCCTTGCTACCTCTGTTGTTTCTATTCCTCCTGAGCTGCCAGGACTCCGTGGCATCCCCACCCCCCAGCCCATCTGTAGTCACATTCTTTAGACATGTTCCCATTTCCAGTTAAGTTACCAGCAGGTCCTGGGGCTGAGTCTCCTCTGGGAATTTTGCAGATCTCTGTACTAATCCATTACAAGATGCTATTCAGGTTTAATTGTTAGAGGCCAATTGTTAAAGAACCCCCCAACCCGCCCCCCACCAAAAAAAAAACAAAAACACCCTTTATTATGAAAGTAACATCAGCTCATTGTAAAAGAAAAAAGACAACTAACAAATAAATGAAAATAAAATGAAGACTCTCTCCACGGCTCATCATCTTCCTTCCCGCACTGCCAACCTCATTCGCCTAGATGGGAGCTACTGCCTAGAGCCGGTTGTGTCTCCTCCCCTTTGTGTGATTAAACAGTAGGTTAAGATGTGATCATTGATAGAATACTATGACACTGACTAGAAGTTATCTAGAATGAACACGGCTGCTGATCCCTCTAGTTAACACACCATGCTGACCTACTAGACTAGTTGGTGTGTTTAAACCTCACAAGATCCTATGAGATAGTCCTGTTGTTACCTCATTTTATTAGATGAAGACATTGTGGATTAGACACGATGCATAACTTGTCCACAGTCGCTGAGCTGGGAAGTATTTAAGTCACCCTGATTAACTTCAGAGCCTGCATCTGTTTTGTCTCCTTGTTTGTTATATGTTGATGGCTTTGTTTACTTGTTTGCCTGTTTCGTTTGCTTTGTTTTCTTGTCATGAGATGGTGAACACTTTTCCCTGATGTGGCAGAGAAGTCTAGCTCGTTATTTTGTAATTTCTACATTGTATTTTTCCATGGGGATGGGTCGTCGTGCTTTACTTAACCACTTCTTTCCTGATGGACGTCTCTGTAGTTTCCATCCTTTTACAAACAAGGCTGCAGAAAGTATTCTTGTGCTCTGGAAATGTTTGTAAAGAAAACGGAAGGAGTATGCACTTCAAAATTGTGGATGCATTTTGATAAGTGGTCAGAAGACAATCTTATTTCTAAGTTCTTGGGAGAGACCTCCATATATTCCCCTGTGTACTGATAGATATAGATTTAGTAAAACTCAGCACCTTTTGTGCCCCAGGCACCTACTGGCACTGGATAAAAGCTTTTAATAATAAGGATGGTGATTCCATATACAATTACCATGAGATGAAAGAAAACATGTGGTTTGTGTGTGGTTATTGCTCTTGGATGCTATTATTTAGAGTTTAGTTTCTGTTATCAAAATAATATTCAATGCTCCTTTCTCTTCTGCATGAAAGGGAAAAAAAGTAAATACTTCTCTTCTGTCTTTGAACTGCTGCGGAATCATTTTTCTGTAAGACTTCGGGATTCACCGTGAGGCCAAAGATTCCTTTTTTAAACTTTTCCCAAGTGAACCGGAGCTGAGTGACAGGAAGGATTTAGCTCTGAAGCAAGATTAAGTTTCTGAAGCAGTGGTTAGTGACAGATGGGGATGCCTTCAGTGTGCAGGTACAACAAAGCCGGAGTCCCTCTGTCCATGATTTGCCCTATAGGGGGATTCTGTGGGCAGAAGACTGCCTTGGGGCTTCCTGAGAAGTCCAGGTTGGCACCTGTCAGCACCTTGCATATATCCAGAGAGCAGTTCCCCCTGTGGTCATAGCAGAGTGCCAACACCAAGGACCTCTCAAAGCTCCTCTCCCATTGTGACAGGGAAAGAGGTCAGGGGGATCTTGAGCAAGACCAGAGGTGGACAGCTTCCCTGTGAAGCATGTCCTGTGGATTAAGAAGGTTCACATTTGGTGTGGCGATGCTAGTGGTTTTTCTAAAAATTCAACAAATACACTTACGTTCTGCTTACTGCGACAAGGTGAGTTGCTGCAGATGGTGCTTCTGTAGACATTTTTTTCCCCATATAATCTTTTGTGGAGATACTCCTTGACATAAAATCCCCAGTGTTCACAGAAGGATTCTCTTTTCGTTGTCTTGCTGAGGTAGAAGTTGTTTCTTGTGTCTCCATTTTTCTTGGGCACCTGACAATCTGGAATAAAGACTACATTTCCCAGTCTGCTTTCTGGCTTCATGAGGTTAACTTTGGACCAATGGGATTCGAGAGTAGATGCTGTTTACAACTGGGAAACGCCCTTATGAGGAAGCTCCCCTCTTTGCTGTTGGTGAAAGGGAGAACATGATGGTTGAAGCTTGAACAGTCAGTAGGTGCCATGTAGAGAAAATCGCATCTTGAAAATGCTGAGGCAACCAAATAAAAAGAGCCCAGTGGGAGTCCTTTGGCTAAGACAGGCATACATTTCTGCATTGCTTAAGCTGTATCATCTTGGGGTTTCAGTTGCTCTTAGCTAAACTTAATTGTAATGGATACATCTGCCTTCTCTGTTCCAGGCGTCATGCTAAGGGTTTTAGGTAGAGCATCTTATGAAGCCCTCATGAGAAACTTTGCTGTTATCCACATTTTGCAGATAAAGAAACTTAAAGAAGGGGAATTAGGTCTGATGCGGTGGCTCACGTCTGTAATCCCAGAACTTTGGGAGGCTGAGGCAGGTGGATCATCTGAGGTTAGGAGTTTGAGACCAGCCTGGCCGACATGGTGAAACCCCATCTCTACTAAAAATGCAAAAATTAGCCAGGCACAATGGTGCGCACCTGTAATTCCAGCTACTCGGGAGGCTGAGGCAGGAGAATCACTTGAACCTGGGAGGTGGAGGTCACAGTGAGCAGAGATCAGGCCATTGCACTCCAGCCTGGGCAACAAGAGCAAAACTTTGTCTCAAAAAAAAAGAGTGGGGGGGAAATTACATGTGACTTTTCCAGAGTGACACACACAAATCAACTTAAAGAAGAGGAACCTTGACTGACCTTAGATTTGGCTCCAGAATCTGTACTTTTAATCTCCGTGCCTTCCAGAAATTATTCAGACATTTATTCTGCAACCCATATTGAGTGCTTCGTGACGTGCTTTGCAATGTGCCAGGCACTGTGGTTGGTGTTGGAAACACAAGGGTACGCAGAAGCAATGGAATCTTGTTCTTGTGGCATTTACCTTCCAGTAGAGAAGAAAGATATAATCAATTAAAGTAAATAAGGTGAAAATTACAAGCATAATGACTACTCTGAAGGAACAATACCCAGTACTGTAAGATAATATCATAAAGGCTGCAATTTGAGCATATTTAGTGAGAAATCTCACCTATTGAAGGACTGGGGAGATTCCTCTGAATAAGTGGCATTTGAGATGAGATCTGAAGGATGAGTAGAAGGTGAAGGTGTGTGTGTGTGTGGGGCAATCCAAGCAGAGGAAATAGCACATGCAAAAACCTCACAGTGGGAGAGTGCATGGAAAAAGTAAAAGCTCAGAATGCGGGAGCTCAGGGAGACAGGGAGAAGCATGACTTAGGATGAAGCTGGAGAGGAAAGACGTGCAAGGACTTGTAGGCCATGTTAAAGAGTTAGGCTTTTGTCCTAGGAAAGATGGAGAACTGTTTAATGGTTTTAGCAGAGAGGTGGCAGTTCAGGTGTATTCTTTGAAATGATCAGCCTGATTGCCATGTGGGCAATGGATCGGAGGGACAAGAGTGTGTACCTCTAGGAAGTTCTTCCAGTAGTCCAGGAAAAACATTTCTGGTGGCTTAGACTAGGGAGATGGCAGTGATGATGGAAAGAAGTAGCTGACTTTGAATGATATCTGGGAGGTAAAACTGAATGGCTATGTCATTGACTTGCCTTTGAGGGGTGAGAGAGAGGAAAGTCAGCAGGAACTCCAAGGTTTCTGACTGGCTCCTGTAACAGGATGGGAGAATGATAGCTTTATTCACCAAGACAAACCATAAGGACAGGAACAGGGTTGGGAGTAGAGGACCTTTGCTGACTTAATCTGTTCAGCACACCCTATACCCACTTGGCTTTGAAGAACTGCTGATCCAGTCATACGGTTTTTGGTTAGATTTAC
The DNA here is from genome assembly GCF_047675955.1 of Chlorocebus sabaeus. NCBI lineage: Eukaryota > Metazoa > Chordata > Mammalia > Primates > Cercopithecidae > Chlorocebus > Chlorocebus sabaeus. The sequence goes on from NC_132908.1 coordinate 23,650,322, forward strand.
CTTCAGAAAACCCTGCCGACCTGGCTGTAGTGCACCGTGCTTCAGTGTGGTGTCAGTGTTGGTGCAGGCAGTGGCTTAGTGACCCAGGCTTGCACAATGAGATTCCTTTTCATGAATGTTTAAGGTTGAAAGTAAAAACGAATGGGATTTATCTTTAGAGTCTTGGAGCAGCAAGGATGGGGTGTTGGAGCTGCTTTCTGGTCACATTTCTTACCTATGGAGAAAAGTAGTTTGCAATAGGAGAGAAGGTAGATAGAGGTGAGCAGAAATGAGAGATGAAGAGAGAGAGAGAGAGAGAGAGAGAGTTTCTTTCGCTGTTTAAATTCCTAAATCTAGGCATGCTCAAGACTAACTCTATCCAAGACATTTCTAGTTACTTAAGCCAATATATTTCCTTTTAAGTCTCAACCCAGTTTGAGGTGAGTTTCTGGTACTTTCTTCAGGGCTCCGATTAGTCAGGTATGATAACGAGCCTTCAGAAATGTTGAGTTTCAGATGGTTTTGAGACATCTATATATAGATATCAAATAGGCAGTGGGATGGATGTATCTGAGCTCAGAGGAGAGGACAGGGATAGGAGATATAAATTTGGGAATTATTGGCATAAAGGCAATAATTGAAGCCATGGTCCATGCTGATTTTGCACAGGCAGTAAGTATATGTGGGTAAGAGAAGAGGATTTAGGATTGGACTTTGAAATTGGAGAATATAGAAAGAAGAGCTTGCAAAGGATGCAGAGACATAGGGGGACAATAAGAAAGAAGACGTAGTTTGATGGAAGTAAGGGTTTTAAAAGGGAGGGAGTGATCAACCATGTTGGATGTCACTAAAAGATCTTCTGCACTGAAGTCTGAAAAATGTCCACTTAGTTTAGATGTAGCTGGAGAAAGAGTTGACTTTTGAAAGGTATGTCTTAGCATCCTGAGAGCTAGGAGATGCCGAGTGTAATATTAAAGATATCTCTAAAGGTTCAGAAAGATGGAAATGGGTCAGCATTTAGTTTTAGTTCTCAGGAACTTGCTGGGGCAAAGGGAGGGAAATGCATTGCTTGTTTAACAAATATTTAAGGCATCCATTCTTTACCAGGTGTTGTACGAGATGCCAGGGAGATGGTAAATAACAAGGCCCTTTTATCCTTGTGAAACTTGGTCTAAATAAGAAGACAGACAAACAAGTGACAATCACAATTTAGCTTAATACATGCAGAATGTGTCAATTTGAATACTTTTGGCTGTAAGCAAGAGGAAACTTAATGAACAGTGACTTAGGACACTTAGATTTCACTTAGCAAGAAATCCAGATAGGTGGTGCTGGGATGGATCCAGCAGTTTATCAGTATAGGAAGGGAAGGCTGCTTATATCCTTCAATTTGGCCACTGTTACCTGTTGGATTTTGAACTGTAGTTTGTTGCAGCATGAACTCAAGATGGTAGCTGCAGCTCTGGGCGTCGTATGCCAGCATAAGAGTATGTGAAGAAAGAGGAGAGGAAAAGTAGCAAAAAGACTTTTTCTTCGGGCAGCCCTTACCTTTTATGGAGCAGAGAATTCCTTGCAGAAGACAACAGTGTATTTGCTCTACATGCTCCTGCCCACAACTGGATCACATTCGTTTATCCCGTTATCCATTTATTTTTTAAAAATCTGTTCAACAGACACTGTTGTGGATATGGAGTATACACCAGTGAATAAAACAAACTTCCTTCTTAAATAAGTCAGTGTGGGAAAATGCTCATTTTAGTGTCTGGCCCATAGTAAAGGTTCTTTCTGTGAGTGTTATATATGATTTCATGGAACTTATATTCTATGGGGGAAGACAGATAATAAACAGGTAAATGTATAATATGTCAGGTGATGGTAAATGAAATGAAGGAAAATAAGGCAGAGGAGAGAAAATAATGGAAAATTAAAGAAGGTAGTTAGGGGAAGCTTGTTGGATAGACCACTGAAGCACATAAGTGAGGAATGTCATGTAGAAATCTGGGAAAGGACATTCCAGCTGATGGAATAGCCTTAATGCATGGCTGTGATTGGCATGTTTGAGAGGCTGCAGGGAGGCCAATGAGACTGGGACACAGTGAAGAAACAGGAGAGTTAAGGCATGAAGTCAGCTAGATAGGTAGGAGCCAGATCCCATGAGACCTCTAGTGAGATGGGAGCCGTGGTGGGATTGAACAGAAGGTGTCCATGATATGATATATGCATTTGCTGGTGAAGAATCATTTATAGGGAGAAAGAGAGAATGCAGAGAAACAGATGACAAGGTTACCTAAGACCCCAAATGAGAGGTGATGGTTGTTTGGACTGGCTGGTGAGCATAGGACTGGTAAGAATTGCTAAGAGTTGGTTCTTCCTGCTCCAAGGCTCCAAAGATGAGTTCCCTTCATTTTCACCTCCAACCTTAAAAAATCCATGAAAAAGAATCTCATTGTGCAAGCCGGGGTCACTAATCCAATGCCTGCACCAGTCACATCACCACACTAAAATACAGTGTTCGGAACATATCTGGAAGATAATGTGTGGGTTACTGGACAAAATGAGAAATCATGGATGAATCGTAGATTTATGGCTGGACAGCTGGAAGAATGGAGTTTGTATTTACCAAAGAGGAGCAGTTTTAAGGGGAAAGATCAGGACTTTCATATTGGACATGAGATGACCATTAGACTTCTAAGTGGACAGTTGGATGAACGAGTCTGTCTAATCTTGGACCACTCAGCCTTTGGCAAAAAAGAACAGACTGTCTTAGTCCAACCATGAGCCATCTTCTAGAGCTGGGCACATTGTTGCCCAAACAAAAGATGAGTTCCATTAGCTAGAAAAGAAGGGGTTGCCTGTTAGGTAGGCAAGTAACAGCACCTACCACAGTGACCAAAAGGAAGTGACACTTCAACTGAGAAGTGAGAGTTTTGTAGGAATTAGTCAGAGACTAAGAGTTAGTGGTGAGGGAAGAGTGCTGGGGCATAAGGAACAGAGCGTGCAAAGGCTTAGAGGAGGAGAGGACGTGGTACATAAACGTCCCATGGTGAAATGAAATGATTCTTCTCTTTAAGTGTGCCTGCAGTGCGTGTTATTACAGATGGAGGTTTAGGGGGGGGCTGTAACTCCTGTCTAACCTTAGGGATCCCAGGGAACACTCACTCACTTTGAACTGAGGGTTGCCTTGCAGAACTATCTTTTATGGGCTAGCTTTAGTCTGTTTTTTGCATTTTTTTTTCCTTTTCTTTTTTCCCCTCTGATGGCACATGCCTGCATAATAATGAAATATCCTTCTTTCCCATAAAGCAGTATTTTTCACAAATTGCATTCAAAGGAATTAACATTCCCAGCTTGTCTGACTCACTTGGCAGAACATGTTTGCCTGCCCACATGTGGGATGGCCCAGTTGACCACCACACTGAAAACGAAAACCCGTCAGCGTATTTATGCACAGACAGTTCTTGAGAGGCTGTTGACTCGTTGTTTTTCCTTCCATTTTCACAATGACATCTGTTGGATTACACCTGACATTCTGCAAAGTGTGTATGTGGGATACTGCCCAGCGTAAGAGGAGAATGAAAGAGAAAGAGGGAAAGGATGTCATGAGGGAAAGAGAGGCAAATGCATTTCCATTTTATAGTTTCTGCCTAAATATTTGTCCTGCAGCCTCTGTTCCTGAAAGAGTATTGGGTGCATTCGTTTCATGATTCAAATGCATATTTATGCCAAAAGTTTCCTTCTCTGTGCAAGACACATAAAGCTGCAAGGAAGACATAGAAGATGTGGGGAGGCTTTTATACATCTTCCTGCTCAACTGTGATTGGATTTCTCTAGTGCACCCTATTTTATTAAACTCTAAAAGAAGATTTCGATCCTTTGTAGTCAGTGTTCTGTTTTGGCAGCGTGTAGCCCATTCAGGAAACTTCCATTTATTAGATAACTGCCTGGAGGATTCTATTGGGAGTGGGTTGACATACTTAGGATTTTTCAAAGAATAAAACTACTCAATTAATTCTGTCCTAAAATTAACCTGCTACTTTGTGCACCTTACAGTGCAAATGGTTTTCATGAAAACCTATAGGGCTCTGCCAGATCTCAGAGGGTACAAACCCCAGGACTGACAGAACTGTCTTCCTGCATATCTTGGAGACTCCATGAGAAGGGTTATCTGGTCTACCAAAGGTAGATATATGTTCTCGCTTATCATTTTACTAACACCATTTTATTTGTATAGGTCCAATACACACACTGTCCAACAACCCTCATGTTCCTTTTCTTTTGTTTGATTTTGATTTGCTTTTCATCTACTGAGGAATGACGCTGGCCTTATGGGAACTTAACCTGATTTCTCAGACAATACCTGGCCAGGGCACATGGATACAGAGTCACCTGGGAAAGGTCACAATATTTTAGCAGGCTATTTCAAGTGGATTTTGGAAGAAATGATGTGGTACAGTCTGCTGAACATTTATACAGCCTGGAAAACACAGGGCAATGAGGCATCTTGGGCTCTGGAGCCAGCTGCTTGGCTGTAGTTATTGACTGCATGACCTGCTGGCTGTAGGGCCTGGAATGAGTTACTGACCTAGCATGTGACTCAGTTTGCTTATATGTAAAATGGGACTACTAATAGCTCAGACTTCCTGGGGGTAATTGTAAGGATTAAATGAGACAGCACATGTGTATTTGTCTGTTTTCATGCTACTGAGAAAGACATACCCAAGAATGGGTACTTTATAAAGAAAAAGAGGTTTAATGGACTCACAGTTCCACATGGCTGAGGAGGCCTCACAATCACGGTTGAAGGGGAAAGGCACGTCTTACATGGCAGAAGACGAGAGAATGAGAAACAAGTAAAAGAGGTTTCCCCTTATAAAACCATCAGATCTTGTGAGACGTATTCTTTACCACAAGAACAATATTGGGGAAATCACCCTTATGATTCATTTATCTCCCTGGGTCCCTCCCCACAGGAGGGAATTATGGGAGCTACAATTCAAGATCAGATTTGGGTGGTGACACAGCCAAACCACATCAACATGCAAAGCTCTAGAAAATAAATACAATAAAGGAAGAAGATGTAGTTTTTTTTTAAAAAAATTAAGAAGTCAGTTATCAATATAAATATAGAATATATGAACAAGTTAGTTGAGATGCCTTTGGTAGTTTTTTAAACCTGCTATGTATGTTCCTTTAGCATGTTTGTTTCTTTCCTCAAATCTTCATTGGATTTCAACCAAGCAACCATATTTATCTAATATTGGATGGTTATTTATAACCGTCTGCTAACTCTAGTACTGTTCAGGGTTCTAGGAATATGCAAATAAATCATAAGCCATGAAAAAGTGGTACAAATTTGACCAGTATACCCTTTGAAAATCACATGTGATCAATGATGCCATCTTAGTTTGGGCCCACATTTTTGCAGTAACATCTGAAAGAATGGATTTGTCCATTTGCTTAACAGTTTTTTACCTCTTGCACTCAAAATATCATTGATGAAGCTCAGATGCTTTTCTTCTTCAGCCTAGAAGTGATTTACTACTGTTCTCCAGTTATCATACTTTTCTCCTTATATTTATGTTCTTTATATTTATGTCTTGTCTGAATGGCAGTAAGCATGGTTTTAACCCTTCTTACCCATCATTTCCATCAACAAGCATTCTCTTTCATTCAGAGCATTATTCTAAATCACCTACTAAATAGAAATCTACCAGCTGCTGGCCGGGCGCAGTGGCTCACACCTGTAATCCCAGCACTTTGGGAGGCCGAGGCGGGCAGATCATGAGGTCAAGAGATCGAGACCATCTTGGCCTACATGGTGAAACCCTGTCTTTACTAAAAATACAAAAAAAATTAGCTGGGTGTGTCAGTGGGCATCTGTAATCACAGCTACTCGGGAGGCTGAGGCAGCAGAATCGCTCGAACCCGGGAGGTGGAGGTTGCAGTGAGCTGAGATCGTGCCATTGCACGCCAGCCTGGTGACAGACTCCATCTCAAAAAAAAAAAAAAAAAAAAAAAAAAAGCTACCAGCTGCCATTGTTTCTCCCACCCCCATAAAAAATATAAACATTTTGAGGCCAGGGTAGTGTCTATATTCAAGAAAGGTTGGGAAAATAAAGGAGTAGAATGAATACAGAAGAGCCATCTTTTTCTTGTTCAATGCTGAGCAATTTCAGCAGACACCTGCCACACTGGGGTGAAGCAGAAGTTTAAATAAAGTCACTAATGATTATATTTCCATACTAAAGTTCCCCTCAACTTTTTTTTTTTTTTTTTTTTTGAGATGGAGTCTCGCTCTGTCACCCAGACTGGAGTACAATGGTGCCATCTCAGCTCACTGCAACCTCCACCTCCCAGGTTCAAGCGATTCTCCTGCCCCAGTCTCCCGAGTACCTGGGACTACAGGTGTGCGCCACCACACCTGGCTAATTTTTGTATTTTTAGCAGAGATGGAGTTTCACTGTATTGGCCAGGCTGGTCTCGAACTCCTGAACTCATGATCCGCCCACCTCGGCTTCCCAAAGTGCTGGGATTACAGGCATGAGCCATCGCACTTGGCCCCCTCAACTTTTTTTTAAATGTAACTCTGTTCATCTAACAGCGAAGTCATCACCTGAACCCGAAGTAGAGGTGGCTCATAAAATTCCTCATCCAATATTAAAGGAGGTCAGGTCACTGGCCACTTCGTTAACTCGTTATGAATTGAAACAATGAGTTTGTTGAGTTCATGGACATTTTAAAATTTAATCACTTTAGAAAGATATTTGGTGACTGAAATCTCTATAGTCATTATGGGAAAGCCTCATCAAGTTTTTTTTTTTGCTGCTATTTTTCAAAGACAGGCTTTTCTTTTGTCTCCTGGGGAGATTAGGTTTTTTTTTGTACTTTCTTGCCTTTTCTCCCTCATCTATTTCATTCTCTTCCTTCCTTCCTCCCTCTTTTTTTTTTTAAAAATAGGAACAGCAGTCACTTGTGTATGTTATTACACCATGGGACAGGATGCTTTTAATTCTACTACTATTTTTGTTTTTCACAGGCACCCTTTTCCGGAAATGCTGCTTCCCTAAATGCATGGGCATGCAGCATTTCTGAAAGATGATTTTTCATACGAGTGTATCAGAGGATAGAATGGCTTCCTGGTCATCTCATTTATTTATTCCGTCACCATTGACTTGCTCTTAGGAGCCGTCTAAAGGTTGTGATTTACTTACCACAACCATAGCTGAACAATAGCCTTCCCCTTTAGCCCCCGGTTTTTAACACTAAAATTGTACATTATAAGAAGTTTAGAAAATACCAAAAGTACATAGAGAAAAATTACATTCTCCCATAATCCTACCATCCAGAGGATGTCTTTTCTGTGCCAAAAGCTTTTAAATCATTCTAACTGCTCACTCTTTAACCCAATGATATATGCCAGAATTTACTAAAAGCTATAGTATAATCCCAAATTTGAGATAATGCCAATAATTAAATATATATGCATATATGAATTTGCATACAATGCAAACAGTTGGATGTAATTTGAAAATTATATTTAATTGCAAATTCTATATTGTGTTTAGAATTTATATATTACAATTTGTATATTATTTAAACATATAGATTGCACATTATAATGCAAATAAATATAATTTGCACATAATGAATACAATTAAATATATGCATATATTCATATAGTTAATACATCTATTTAATTATTGATATTATCTCACATTTGGGATTATACTATAGTTTTTACCTATGTTTTCCACTTACACATAGAATATTGTCATAGTCTCATGCTTCTGAATATTCTATCACAACAGTGGCTTTCAATTTTTCTTTTACCATGCCTCAAGTCAGAAATGCATTTTATATAATGACCTGGTATAAACACACATGCATTAGAAAAAAAGTTTCACGAAACCATGCTTCCCACGAGTAATGGACTCTTATATTTTCTGTTCTTTCATTCTATTTGAAAGGCTGGCCAAGGCCCACTAAAGTGGTTTCCTGATTCATTAATGATTTGCGACCCACAGTTTGAAAACTGCTTTGTTACTGCATTAATTTTATTGGCTGTGTAGTGTTCATTGTATGGAATGGGTGTATTATAACGTATTTACCTGATGTTATACAGTTGAACATGTAAATTGCTTTCAATGTTTTTCTAGTCCTAAAACATTGCAATGAACAAATGGGTATGAAACACACACACACACACACACACGCACACATTTTCTTTGAATAAATATCTGGGCATTTATCACTGGGTTAAAGGGTGAGCAGGTAAAATGATTTAAAGGCTTTTGGTACACATTGCTAAATTTTTCTCCAGGAAGCTGATATAAATATTTACACTCTGGCTAGCTTTGCCTGGGTATGCCCTGTTGTCCCTGCCCTCACATAAGAAAACCATATTCTTTGAGTTAACTTAGAATCTCAGTCATAGATGAAATTCGTGGCATCCCTCAATAGCGAGGGAAGAAATGTTTTCGGCAGTGATTGCTTTGATATGTGACTGAAATTGCTGTTGTGCCTAAATTGTATTATGTTAATGCCCCATGCAACATGCTCTGCAGGTGATGTTTAGCATTTACATTTCTCATATATGCTACCAAAACTAAATATGTACTTTAAGAATTTCATGATGCTTTGTAGATCCTTTCTATTTTCCATTCTCAGTGGTTGTGGATTCACTGACTCTCAGAAGGGGTGTGGATTTGGCAAGCCCACATGGCACAATTTTCAGGACACGTCTCACTTCAAATGCTCAAACTCTCCATAGGTCTACATACATTTCTTACTGGGTATCCCTACTTTGGAGTTGGAGAATATCATCTCTGTAAGAACAGGTACTTACTTACATTTAGAGCAGCTATTACCCAGCATTGTTTACAAAATCTCAATTATCTAGCAAAAAGGATCCATATATATAAGACCTATTTTATTATTAATAGCAAAAGACTGGAAACCACCTAAGTGTCCATCTGTATCAGAAACTGGTTAAAAACATTATGGCATATCTGCAGAAGGGGTGCAATGCAGTTGCGGAAAAGAATGAGACAGTGCTGTATGTAGAGAGATGAAACAATCTCCAAGATCTACTGTGGAAGAGAAAAACAAGATACAGAGTGACGTGTAGTATACATCCTTTACGCCACGAATTTCCCTTTAAAAATATGCTTGTGTTACTTTAATTAAAATAGATCATGGGGAAAAAGGTTAGCAAGTATAAGATACCTTAGAAAAATATATCCATCAGGGAAAAAATAACACTGAATCGTCTAATATTGATAGTGTGTTGTTTTTGGTTGAGGATTTTGAACTGAGTTCTGCCAGAGTGGAGAAAATCTAACAGACACTTGGAAAGAGTTAACTCCTCCTCGCACAAAGCCCTGTTCACTTCCATGGCTTCCACCCCATTTACACCCAGGGAGAACCCGCATCATTCAGTCATACTTAATCCATTTACAGGGTGACTTTTTGATGCTGAATTATGCCATTCGGTACACCTCATGAGTAGAATTATGATGGGCTTCTAGGGTGGCTGATCATTCAAGTGTTTTATGAAGACTAAAACTAGGAAAAAAACACCCACGTGCACACATACATTAAAATCATAAAGTCGATATGTATGATTTCAACATTACGGACCTCGTGGAAATATTGGGGTGAGCTTGAAGAAAGTAGGTTTGGCTTAGTGTGGAGGTCCAGAAAAGTTATCACTTGAATTTAACCTACTCTTGTTCTGATTATTATTATTATTATTATTAATTTTTTTTTTGAGACAGAGTTTCACTCCGTTATCCTGGGTGGAGTGCAGTGGTGCGATCTTGGCTCACTGCAACCTTCGACTCCCTGGTTCAAGCAATTCTCCTGCCTCAGCCTCCCGAGTAGCTGGGATTACAGGTGCGCACCACCATGCCCAGCTAATTTTTGTGTTTTTAGTAGAGACGAGGTTTCACCATGTTGACCAGGATGGTCTCAATCTCCTGACCTCGTGATCTGCCTGCCTCGGCCTCCCAAAATGTTGGGATCACAGGTGTGAGCCACCGTGCCCAGACTGTATTTTTCCAGTAAGCTTATATTCAGCTTGTAGAGTAATTCTGGCTCAGGCTCAGATATCAGGCCTGTGTGACCTTGGGCCAGTAGCTTGGCTTCTCTGTGCTTATTATTTTGATTTTGCAAAGAACATATAATACTTTTGCCATATTGCTGTTGATTGGATTAAATGAAATAAAGTGTATAAAGAGCCTAGCCCAATGGCAGACCCTTCATAGGGACTGAATAACTGATAACTGTTTATGATGATGGTGATGCTTAGGAAAGAGAGACTTTAGGTAAGGGAAGTATTAGTGGGAATTAAAGAAAGCCACGGGGCAGAGTAGGGCAAGCAGGATCAGAGCAACCAACAGCGCCATCAGTAATAAGGAATCAGAGACTCAGTGGGATAGTGGCAACGATACAAACCAACACTCCAGAAGAGTCTCCAGTGTTTGTTTCCTTACATCTTCTGTTTCTCCATGATGATAACTAGTAACACCCTTAAAAAGTTGTAGTGTTGGCAAAACACAGTGGTTCATGGCTATAATCCCAACACTTTGGGAGGCCAAGGCAGAAGGATCTCATGCACAACCCAGGAGTTGGCGATCAGCTAGGGCAACATAGTGAGACCCCAATTTCTACAAAAAATATTAGAATTAGTCGAGTGTGGTGGCCTGTGAGTGTAGTCCCAGCTCCTTGGGAGGCTGAGGTGGGTGGATCTCTTGAGCCCAGGAGTTCGAGCTATGACTGCACCGCTGCACTCCATCCTGGGCGACAGAACAAGACCTTGTCTTGAAAAAAAAGAAAAAAGGAAAGAAAAAAATAGTTTTAGTCCTATGTAATTTTGGAGTACCTCAAGGAGTCTGGATAGATGGGACCCCACTTCAGAGCTGGGCTGAGAGCAGCAAACCAAGAAATCCAGTGGGGAAAAGTAGGAGTTTCTTCCTGAAAAAGAAATGAGACACAGTGTTTGGAAGATGACCCTAGACATCGAATGGTATGAAAATCTCGTGGTTTCCTGCATTGGCCACAAGTTCTAAATATATGCATATGGAATCTTGTGAAATCCCAGCCTTGCTGGAAATGCTACAGCACGCCCACATCCTTCTGATTTGGGACTGGCAGAAAGCATGGAGTAGATTCGGGTTCCATCCCAGTGCCTGGATCCCCATCCTCTTTTGATGAAATGTAGTTAGGTTTCACGCTACCGCCTGGGCAGGCAGAACAGCACTACAGAGGAAGTTCCTTTCTGGGATCGCAATCGCCAAGACAGATTTTCAAGTACAAATTAGTGATGCCTTGTATTGTAACAGACTCGCATCCTCTGATTTGTCACTCATTTCCTTTCCCTTCTTGTTGTCATGGGGATTTCTTTTCCCTGAGTTATTACATCTTGCACTTCGGCAAAAATTTTATTGCTTCAGGACCATCGAGTCTCATGTGGGACGTTTTTCACTGCTCGTGGTATAATACACAGAGGTAATTTCTTTCAAATGATTTTTGCTTGAAGTGGTTTTCAATGAATTGAGAAGGATAAGAGGACCGAGTTTCCAGCCTCGGGTACAGGTATGGAGTTTGTACCCTCTGCCTTTCTAGAGCAGTAAATGAGAGCTGTCCAATTGCCCTGGTGGCTCATACACAGGCAGCAATCTGTTTGATTCCCTTGTCTAACCGCAGAGAGAAAAGAAAAGGGCAGTATTTAATGCTATAATCTGTTTAAATCTCTTCCAGGTCACTTTTGAAAGTTTTATTTTATTTCTGAAACTGGATGGTTTTATCAAAGAAGGAATAGTTATTACTTCTCAAAGGTGTACTGGGGAAATGGTTAGACAACGCAATCTCAATGACGGCATGGTGGAGTGTTAAATTATGTCCTGGGTCTTGCTCTGGTAGCCTCTGGTTTTTGTCTATTTTTGGTGTTTTTCAAGGCTCTTGTATACGTGACTTTTTTTTTTTTTTTCCTGTTGGTACTTTGAGCCTAAACAGTAAGAAAATTGGTACTAGACCAACTCCTTGGGTTGTTTTCATCTTGTTTCATTTTATATGTCCTTCCTTCCTTCTTTCCTTCCTTCCCTTCCTTCCTTCTTTCCTTCCTTCCTTCTTTCCTTCCTTCCTTCCTTCTTTCCTTCCTTCCTTCTCCTTCCTTCCTTCCTCCCCTCCTTCCTCCTTCTCTCTCTCTTCCTTCTCTCTCTCTCTTCCTCTCTCTCCCTTCTTCCTTCTTTCCTCCCTCCCTTCCCTCGTTCCTTCCTTCCTTCCTTTCTTCCTTCCTTCCTTCCCTCATTTCTTCCCTCCTTCCTTCCTTCTTCTTCCTTCCTTCCCTCCTTCCTTCCCTCCTTCCCTCCCTCCCTCCATCCCTTCCTTTCCTTCTTTCCTCCCTCCCTCCCTTTCTTCCTTCCTTCCTTCCTTTCTTCCTTCCTTCTCTCCCTCCCTTTTTCCTCCTTCTTTTTCCTCTTTTCCTCCCTTCTTTCTTCTCTTCCTCCTTCACTTCCTCCCACCCTTCTGTCCCTCCTCCCTGCCTGCCTGAGTTGAGGGTCTCCAACACCACATTTGTGTTCTGTGATTTAACAGAAGGACTCACGGAACTCAGAAAAGTTGACATATTTGCATTTATGACTTATTACAGTGAAAGGATACACGTTAAAATCAGCAAAGGCCAAAGACACATACAAGGCAGAGTCCAGGAGAAACCAGACACGAGCTTCCAGGTGCCCTCCCCAGCCAACGCACCTGGGCAGCGCTTGATCCTCCCAGCAACAAGGTGTGAGAACACGTGCCCAGTGCTGCCCTCTGAGGACACTTGCCTGAGGCTTGGTGTCCAGAAATTTGATTGGGGGTCTGTCACATAGGCATGAGGCACCCACATGACTGGTATTAACTATCAGTCTTCAGCCTCCTGCCATTGGAGGTCAAATTGAAATGGCATGGCCCAGGGCCCTACACCAACAAAAATAGCTGTTCACTGTACATCACATTGTTAGCATAAAGTATTTGGTATGGCCTAAGTTTTCAGGTATACAAAGACACTCTGTTTTTTTCTTTTTTCCTTTTGAGACAAGGCCTCCTCCTGTTGCCCAGGCGCAATTATGGTTCACTGCAGCTTCAACTTCCTGGGCTCAAGCAATCCTCCCACCTCAGCCTCTTGTGCAGCTTGGATTACAGGCATGCAACAGCATACTCAACTAATTTTTGTATATTTTTTAGAGATTGGGTCTTGCTATGTTGCCCAAGCTCATCTTGAGCTTCTGGACTCAGGTGATCTTCCCACCTTGGCTTCTCAAAGTGCTTTAATTGCAGGTGTGAGCCACCACACTTGGCCTACAGAGACACTCTTATGAGGTAGGATATTCCAAGGGTTCAGAGATTATCTCCCAGGAGCTGGTCAAAAGTTGGTCGTTTCTTTGGAATGGGCGGGGTTTGGACATCCTTAGCCTGCTGAATAAACCCTTTATAGCATACTGCCACACTCATACAGACGCCAGGTCAGACAAGTGCAAGCTGCTGGGAAAATAAAGATGCTTCGTTAGATTGTGTGCAAATCTGAAGACTTGCTTGAGACTAATAGAAAGATTTGCTTTTCTCCCGTTGCTGTCCCACAGTGAGCAAACGATTTCTTAGAATCTACTTTGGAAGAATAAACCTTTTCATATTGTTTGCAAAGGAGCAGTTTAATCACATTGCTGTATTTCCATTTGACCCTTCTTGATCCAAAATTGGGGTAGAAACATTGCAAAACCCATAAGGGGTTGACGAGATGGTCTGACAGTTGCTTCAGTCACAGTAACCAGATCAGGCTGCTGGCTTTCCATAATTGAATTTTAGATCTTTAAAAAATCTAAACCAATATTGTCTAGAACACATATTGTGATTTTTCCCCTTTTCCACTTTCTCTCTCTTTTCTGCCCACCCCTACCCCCCAAACCCTTGGCATCAAATGAGCATTAGTAAAAATAGACAAGTTGGTAGTACTTTTTGGGGGCAGTTTAGACCAGCTACCTTTTTACATTGTATGAATTCTATTGACACACGCTTGCAAAAATAAATTGATATTCCCATCTTGACTGGCTCATTTGGTGAGCCACGTTGATATGCCATCTCCGAGGCTGACCTCTGTAGCTCTACCACCAAACAATAAGAAGTGCATGATTATTTTCATGCTAACAAGCTCTGTAGAGCAGCAAGCTTTTCCTTTTCCAGCTTTTCATAGTGACACCCCGTCACCTTCAGCTGGTGTTCTGGGTGCCACAGTGAGTGGTCAGAGCCTGTGGAGCTCTTGATACCCTAAAGAGTATCAAAAAATGGCTTTTAGCAATCATCCTATCATGCAGTCTTGACTGATTTAACAGCAGCAACAATAATAAAAAAGCATTCCGCGACTTGGATGGAACCAAATAAATTTCTGGAAGGAGGCAGTATAGCATGGATTATCGGAAGTCCTATAGTTTCATGGCTGGTTTCTTTCCCCCTGCTACTTACTAGCTGTGGGACTTTGGACATTGTCGACCAATCCTTCAGACTTTTCATTTTCTCGTTTGTTACATGAGGGTCACAATAGTTCCTCCTTCTTGGTATTGCTGTGCTGATGAGCAGGATGGAATGGAACGTGTCAGGCTTATAGCCCTGTGCCTAGCCCTGCTACACATCAATAAAATGGCAACACGTGTCATCATCATTAGTAGTAATAATAAAAACAACCCATTCAGGATCTCGCTACCCACCCTGTAGACTTATGGGTTGGAGGTGCCTTCCCAAGAAGACAATCTCTGAGGTCCAGCTAATGTAGGGTCTTTCTAGAACTTTATACCTAGACTTTCTCTTCCTCTGGGATGCAGAGAAATGGAAACATGGGAAAATGTATTTTAGAGATTATCAAGATGCAAACACATGCATCTTATTTTTTTTTTTTATGTGCCAAGAAATTGGTGATGTGAGACACGCTTTTTCTATCTTTGGTTATTATTTATCTGAATAATCTTGATTCTTTATTTTCCTTCTGGTCTAACTGGATTTGTTAGCCTCCACTTGTGAACATCTTGGTGGAGGATAACAGGTTCACTGAAAGTCCTCTGTTTGCTAGTAGATCCCTGTGCACAAGCCCACACTGGACATTCCTCTGTATTCAGGTCTGTGGCCACATTCACTTGAGCATCTAGCCCCGTCATGAGGCATCATGTTTTACAAAGTAGTGAGTGAGACTCTGTAAGATGACTCAGTTATCTTGGTTCAGAAAGAAGGAACATGAGAGTTTAAACCTAGTACAGGTTGCAGGATTAAAAATCATGGTGTGGAAAAGACTATGGGCCTGAATATGAGGAGGCTTGGATTCTGTCCTGTCCCAGATTTGCTTGGATTCTGTCCATTCCCCTGCCCTGTCCCAAATTTGCTGTATGAATCTGCGGAGTGGAGGGAAAGACATCACTTTCTTTCTCTGGATCTCAACTTTCCTGTCTAAGAAATGGTGTGGAATTAGAGGATATTAGTTAACAACTGAGTGCAGCAGACAGGGTGTGAGTTGGGCTGGGTTCTTTCAGCTCAAAAACACAATGGGGGCCGGGCGCAGTGGCTGACGCCTATAATCCCAACACTTTGGGAGGCCGAGGCAGGCAGTTCATGAGGTCAGGAGTTTGAGACCAGCCTGACCAATATGATGAAACCCCGTCTCTACTAAAAATACAAAAATTAGTCAGGCATGGTGGCGTGCATCTGTAGTCCCATCTAC
Source organism: Chlorocebus sabaeus (assembly GCF_047675955.1). Classification (NCBI taxonomy): domain Eukaryota; kingdom Metazoa; phylum Chordata; class Mammalia; order Primates; family Cercopithecidae; genus Chlorocebus; species Chlorocebus sabaeus. Next base: position 23,666,046 of record NC_132908.1, read on the forward strand.
TCGGGAAGCTGAGGCAGAAGAATCACTTGAACCCAGGAGGCAGAGGTTGCAGTGAGCAGAGATCATGCCACTGCACTCTAGCCTGGGTAACAGAGCAAGACTTCGTCTCAAACAAAACAAAACAAAACAAAACAAAACAAAACAAAACAAAAACACATTGTAGCGACATATACTGGGTGTGCTTCTCTTTTCTGGCTTATGCTGCCATGTGCAATGTGGGTTCAGTTTTGCCAGAACATCCATTTTGCAAGAAAAGCCAGAAATCTGAATTTTTATATAAAATTTCCCAACATTTTACATTTTGCCACAAGTATGTAAAAATTGCAGAATGTGCTAAATGCATCCATCTGTACAGGTCTTCCAGCTTGGATCTTAAATTTCAGGGGTCCACCTCCTCATTTCTTTGGGGTGAGGACCCAGGCTCCTAGAGAGGCATTGCGCGAATGGGAGTGTGTAGACTTGGGCAGAACTAGGACCAGCAATTAGGCCTCCTAACTCCCACCTCCAGGGCTATCTACCACAAATCAGTCATCCAACAAATATTTATTGTGGATTTCTGTTCCGGGCACTGTGTGAGGTGCTGGGGTATGATGGAGCTCAGGAAGCTGTAATTCCTCCCTTTTATGGAATTTACGGTGTAGTGGAACACTCTGGCCACGATCAAGCAGACAGTCCCAGGCGTGTGTGATTTCCCTAGGAAACTGTCAGCTCATGTAATGAGCTGGGTGATATGAAGATGAGCTGGTGGGTTCAGGTGCCCCTCTGTGTGACACAGATGTATTCCAACAGAAGCCTTTGAGAGAGAAAGAGAGAGTGCTAGAAGCCAAAGGAACCATCTGATGGTGGGGATTTCAGGATTTATTTTGGGATGGTGGGGTGACCAAAGCCTACGTTGGCCCAGGGTAGTTTTCTGGTGCTTCCCACATCATTCCTCCTGGGGACACCTGTGCCAGGCTGTGAGTCAGCTCACCCACCCTGGAGTGTTCTCTACTGAGGAGTGTGTTTTGTGGATTCTGAAGCTGAGTTTAGTTTAGAAAACCCTTGGTCAAGGAACTGACTCCTTAGGAGCACACTTCAGATGTCTGTGCATTGAAGGGTTTGACCACCAGCTCCTTGTTCTCTAATAGAAGACACTGCCTTCAAAGCTTGGGTAAGAGGCCAACATGGTCTACCTACCTGAATGTTTAGGTAGTGAGCACTGTAAGATGTAGCAGTACATAGTGTCATATAAGTCAGGACTTTGACATCATGCTTCCCCATGCAATAATTTATTTGCTCAACTCACTGAAACTTCTAGCATCATCCAGAACCTTCAGGAAAAACTGGATCCAGAGACTCAAATCATCAGGATCTGTTTCTTTCCAATTATTTGCTCTGCTCTGTGTTGACTCTGTTCTCACGTGTACTTTTTTTTTTTTTTTTTTGAGATGGGGGTCTTTATTTGTCACCCAGACTACAGTGCAGTGGTGCAGTCATGGCTTACTGCAGCCTTGAACTCCTGGACTCAAGCAACCCTCCACCCTCAGCCTCCTGAGTAGCTGGGACTACAGGTGTGCACTATCACAATGGGCTCATTTGAAAAGTTGTTTTGTAGAGACAGGGTTTCACTGTGTTGCCAAGGCTGGTCTTGAACTCTTGGTCTCAAGCAATTCTCCTGCCATAGCCTCCCTAAGTGCTGGGATTATAGGTGTGAGCCACCGTGCCCAGCCCAGGTATACTTTTAAAATGACTCAGCCACAGCAGAGGAAAGGGAATGCTGCTTTCCAAACAGTTTCAGCAAAAGTTCTAAGGCTGACTCTCATTGGCTCAGATTCAGCTACGTACTCATCCCTGAGCCTACCACTGTGAACCTAATGACACAGACCAGGAGCTAGGGGGTGGCATCGCCTGCCTCAGACAATGCAGAACTGGAGGAGGAAGAGATGGCCCCCAAAGGAAAATTGAGGCACTAATTACCAGAAGATAGAAAAAAAAGATAAGCAGAGAGGGTCTGAGGGATCAAATTCTTTGTTTATGATCTTGTAAGTTTTAATTTACTTGATCACCAAGTTCTACCTAACTTTGCAATACTTTTCAAGAATCCCACTCTGTGTGTCCATAGGTCCTAGGCTAGGTTTTCATCTCCTCATGCCACAGATTTGCTTCAAAACAGGGCTTCCCATGTTGTCTGAGCAGCGGTCAAAGGATATTTTTCCAGGGAATAGTGGGGAGGCTAATTGGAATGGCATTCATAACAACGTTGGAGGAACATGTTTTTGAGGCTATGACCACCCTTTGTCATCATGTCACTGCAGAGTGGCTTTGGCCCTTACCTACTGGATGTGGTTCATTTGAAGCGAGAAAACACACCTTGCCATATGAAGTTATTTATTAACATCTGTGAGGTGGAGTTTATAATATGGATTTTGAGACTGTGACTGTGACGATTACGTGCTATATGGCACATGTAAAATTCTTGGCACTCACTGGATGCTCTGTAAATGTTCTCAGATTTCCTCGAATCTGTAAGATGCACTCTTATTCATGTGATTCCTAAGAATAAAACATTGCTAATTAAAGCATGACAATACTTTTACATTTAGAGCTTTAACATTTTATGTTCATAGAAAGAACATCCTCATACTAAGACAATTATCTTCTATCACTCTTGTGTATTCAATCATCAGAAAAAATAAATTGGTTCCAGTATTCCAAAGATTTCCTATTCAAAGTCTGACCCTCCTAAATCACCTCCAGTTCCCAGTGTCCTCCTCCCCTCCCCGTAGTATCCTTCATTGTTTCATCAAATCTCTTGCAGAGTTTCTAAAGAGTGCTCTATTATTGTCCCCAGGATTTTCTTCCAAGATGCTGCTGGTTTTTCTTTTTTCTTTTCTTGTTTTTTCTTTTTTGAGATGGAGTCTAACACTGTCACCCAGGCTGGAGTGTGGTGGTGTGATCTCGGCTCACTGCAACCTCCACCTCCTGGGTTCAAGGGATTCTTCTGCTTCAGTCTCCCGAGTAGCTGGGATTACAGGCATCTGCCATCATGCCTGGCTAATTTTTGTATTTTTGTACAGATTTTTTTTTTAACTTTTATTTTAGATTTGGGGGTACATGTGCAAGTTTGTTATATAGATAAGTTGATAACAGATTGGATAAAGAAAATGTGATACGTGTGCATCATGGAATACTATACAGCCATAAAAAAGTATGAGATCATGTCCTTCATGGGAACAGGGGTGGAGCTGGATGCTGCTGGTTTTGATGCACATTTTGATACATATGCTCTGGTGATGACCATACGTCATGACTACACCACTACTTGGTCAGTGGTGACACTTGTGAGACATGTTCTGGTTTGATGTAGATTAAAATGTGAATAAAAGTATATGTTTTAAGTGACCCCCCTCCCACAAACACAAACACACACTCACTGGAATACTATTCAGCCATAAAAAGAATGAAAACATATCTTTTACAGCAATGTGAGTAAAATCAGAGGTCATGATTTTAAGTGAAACATCTCATAAACAGAAAGTCAAATACTGCATTTTCTCACTTATAAGTGGGAGCTAAGTAATGTGTGCACATAGATATAGAGCGTGTAATGATAGATATTGGAGGCTGTGAAGGGTAGGAGAGCGGGCGGGAGGTGAGATATTACTTAATGGGTACCATGTACATTACTTGAGTGACGGTTACACCAAAAGCCCAGAAGTCACCACTATGCAATATATCCATGTAACACAACTGTGTTGGTACCCCTTACAATTATACAAATAAAGAAACAATGTATACATTTTAGGATAATGAAACAAGGCAATTTGCTCACTTCCCTCTCCCTTCTCCCATCTTTGTTAATAGCAGTATCAGGGCAGCAAAACTTAATCTAACTGTGTCCCATTTACTGATTTTGTGAGGAAACCGTGTAGATACCTGTAGCCTTTTTTTTTTTTTTTTTTTTTTTTTTTTTTTGATACAGAGTCTCATTCTGTCGCCCAGCCTGGAGTTCAATGGCGTGATCTCAGCTCACTGCAACCTCCACCTCCAGGGTTCAAGCAATTCTCCTGCCTCAGCCTCACGAGTAGCTGGGGTGACAGGCGCCCGCCACCACGCTCAGCTAATTTTTTGTAATTTTAGTAGAGACGGGGTTTCACCGTGTTAGCCAGGATGGCCTATATCTCCTGACCTGGTGATCTACCCTCCTCAGCTTCCCAAAGTGCTGGGATTACAGGAGTGAGCCACTGCACCCAGCCGATACCTGTAGCTTCTATGCCTTGCCTGTCCTCTGTCTCCTACAGGAAGCTTTCCTATGCTGATGGCGTGGAGATCCAGTAAACTACAGCTAAGCATTTATGACTATCAGTGCAGCTCTTACCTCTTTCCCCATCACTCTTTACATGCCAGGCACCCTGCCTTCTCTCTCTTCTTAGAATAGCCCAGTCTTGTTTCTAACTCAGGGTCTTCATCCTAGTTCTCCCTAGTTCTCGAACAGGGAGTTACTGCCTGTCCTTTTGGGAAATGGGCAGGGACATTTTTGGCTGCCCTAGTGCCAAGAGAAGGGACCCTACAGATGTTAGGTGGGGTGGAGTGTCAAGGGTTGCTAAATGTCCCGCAATGCTCAGGACAGACCCACGGAAGAAAAGCAATCCCACTTCAAGTGACAGTAGCATCCCCTTTGAGGAAACCTACCCGTTTCCCTTAGTTTTGCCTGGCTTTCTGCCTGGTCACTTATTTGCGGTGTGGATGACGTCTGCTCTAAGTGTCAGAGTACAGCCTATGTTCTTAGGTTTCTCCCTCCAGCTCACCTCCCTCCAGCTTGTCTGTGTGTCTGTTTTTGTCCCAGAACCATACTCTCTGATTACTTTAGCTTTGTAATATAACTTGAAGTGAGGCAGTATGATGCTTCCAGCTTTGTTCTTGCTCAAGATTGACTTGGCTATTCAGGGTCTTTTGTAATTTCTTATAATATCTGTCACTCCATTCAGTTTAATAACCTTCATAGCACTTGCCACTGCCTAGTATTATCTTCTTCGTTTATTTGCATACTTCATTCACTTTTCGTTTGTGTCCTTCTACTAATACGTATACTCCATAAGAACAGGAACCTGGCCTATTTGATTTACTGCTCTATCTTCAGCCCCCAGAACAGAACTGTACACTTTATAAATACTTGTTGAGGTTGGGTGTGGTGGCTCATGCCTGTAATCCCAACACTTTGGGAGGCTGAGGCGGGCGGATCACCTGAGGTCAGGAGTTCAAGATCAGCCTGGCCAACATGGTGAAACCCCGTCTCAACTAAAAATACAAAAATTAGCTGGGTGTGGTGGTGCGCGCCTGTAATCCCAGCTACTCGGGAGATTGAGGCAGGAGAATTGCCTGAGCCTGGGAGGTGGAGGTTTCAGTGAGCCAAGATCACGCCCCTGCACTCCTGCCTGGGCGACAGAGTGAAACTCTGTCTCAAAAAACAAAAACAAACAAACAAACAAAAGAACTTGCTGAGTGAATGAAGGCTTAGAATTGTCTGCTAATTGCCCTACGCCTCCGGTTACATGGCAACTTCTACCTGCCTACTTTTGCTGTCTCCTTTTCTGTGCCTGACATGCTTAAAAACAAACAAACAAGGAGCTCGAAAGACTCACCACTGGTTAGCTGGCTGTCATCATGACTGTCTGCCACTCCTGCTTCATTCTTCTAAGGAACGATGACACTGTTCATCAGAGTCAAAGTGAATTGGATGGGTGATGTCTGAAGCTGATTGTTTCCTGAAAAGTGCTTTGCAGAGCAGGACTCCCTGGATGTCTCTGTCTGTTTAGGATGGTAGCACATGGGAAAAGATGATGATGTTGGTTATTGAAAGATGTCCTTTCCACTTACGCTTTCTTTGAGATTCCAAGTTTGGGTTTTCAGATCTTTTCCTGGTAAGGGAAAAATGCCATTCTGGCTTTGACATCTTCCTGTGGTTGAAGTGATTAAAGAAAGAGCATCTCTTGAAGGCTTTTTCCAGAAAGGTAGAGATGAAACCTGGGTGAGACTCGTTAGCCAGTGCTCAGTGTTCCTTCCAAGCCAAGGACCTGTTTCTGCCTGTTTCTTTTTCTTCCTTTTTTTCTTTCTTTCCTTATTTTTTTAGCCCCCAAGGATTCTGACTTGGTATGCCTGGGGTGGCCTGAGAATCTGTAGTTTTGCTCAGTTCTCTTAGATGATTGTCATCTACATCCAGGATTTGCAAAACTCTGAGCTGAGAGCCTACTGCATCATTCCAGGATTGGGGTCCTGAGGCACTGGACTAGAGTCGTGGCAATGGCAGTAGAAAGGACTATTTGCAGTTGAATGACATCTTAAATAAACAGAGAAATTGATGATAGGTTGACTAGAGGGGATTTAAAAGGAGAAAAAAGTCAAAAATGACTTCCAAGTTTCTAATCTGATAGAAGAAAGGATAGTTTGAGATAAATTGTGACACCATTGAGTTTGAGTAGATGTCCGCCTGTTTCTTTAGTGTAAATATTTGTCTACTCCGAATAGGTCCAGTTTCTTGGATGGACTGAGCCCCAAAGATCTTAGTTTCCAAGTGACTCCTTTAACAGAAGGTTAATTAACTTGGTCCAGGTGAGACGAGCAGAAGGACAGCAGTGAATAACAACCCGGTATTCTGGTTGTAGCTTCCTTCTTGCGGGGGGAATCATTTTGATTTTGTGGTGGCTAATTTAAACCACGCAAAATAAAAGGATCATTAAAAGAATGATCACTTCTTCATGGTAACCACTTTCTATGCCTTTGTCCCACCAATCTCAACAACCTATGAGGACACTGTTATCACAATCCCTGATGCTCATAAGGAAACTGAGGATCAGAGAGATGGAGTCACTTGCCCAGGGTCACACAGTGCCAGAACCAGGGATTCACATATCCTCTGCCCCTCAAAACTCACATTCCTGATTACTAAGCGGATGGAGTTCCCCTAATTATTTACTTTTTAATCTTATTTGCTAAGATCCATGGAAAAAAGGAGTATGTGAGTAAATATAGTTGAAAGACGTAGTGAAATTTCTCATTACTGGGCCTCGCATAGATTTTTAGTTTCTATCTAGCATCTGCTACTATTACATTTTTAATGATACTACATAAAGTGTGTGTCTGTGTGTGTACTTCACTTTTGCAAAAAATGTTTGAAGGGATTTCTTTTTTTGAATTACTTGTCTTCTTTCCTTCCCATGCAGGACTTTAACAAATCTTGAAACATTTATTATACACAGACATTTTTTTGTATCCTATTTTACATTTGAAAATCTGAGATGGATCATAAATTGGTTTTTTTTATTGCTTTAAATGATGTACTCCTCAGTCTTTTTTGTTTTGTTTTGTTTTTGCATAAAGAAATGCATTTACCTTGCCAAGATTTCATTTTAAGTACCAGCACTGCATTTCTTAAAGGATGAGTTTGAATTAAAGGTAAAAAAAAAAAAACAAAGGGGGGCAGGGAGAGGAGGGGAGGCAACGGGGCCAGATTTCTAGGATTATACATAGCTGTACAAAGTACTTTGAGGGTTCTGCTTCTTGTTGAACTTGGTTGAACTTCAGATTCAATAAGTTTTCTTTAAAAAAGAGGGCCTATTGTATCATCTGTGAGATGATAATCTAGAATACTCTGGAGCTTATAAAACCCTCTTGTCGGTGGTATTTCATTTAATTGATTCAAATAATTTCAATGAGGTTTGTTTCTGTTGTTAGTATCCCTGGCCCTGTGCTAGTTTCTGGCCCATGGAGGAGACCACATATGTTGCTCTTGAGTGTAATAAAAAGGCATGGAGGTATACAGGAGTCCATGCTGTGACAGAGGTCTCTTTGACACTATTATCATGATCCCTTATACCGGTAAGGACACCAAGGCTCAGAGGGATGGAGTCACTTGCCCAAGGCCACACAGTGCTAGAACCAGGGACTCACATGTTCTGTGGCCCTCCAAACGTACATTCTTAATTGCTAAGTGGATAGAGCTCCCCTGTTATTTACTTTTTAATCTTTTTGCTAAGATTCATGGTTAAAAAAAAGAGTATGTGAGTAAATACAGTTGAAAGACATAGTGAGTGTTTCTCATTACTGGGAAATTGTAATGAATAGTGATCATTACTCTCAGAGGCAAATGACAGAGATACACTGGAAAGAATTTATTTTTGCTGGCATCATGGAAAAATCCGGGGAATATATGTAACTATTCAAAGTGCTGGATCTGAGTGTGCAAATCCAAACCTCCCACCTCACCACCAAACCAGTGCCTTGACACTGCTTTCTTTCACATTGGCTTCATTTATGGACAACCTCTCCTCACATAGTCCCAGAAATGGTACCCAGAAGCTCCATGCATTAATCTTACTAGCTTAGGTACCTGGGTGGTAAAGAGAAAGCCTTCTTTCTAATAATTCCACAAAAATCTCAGTGTTGATTCTCACTGGACCAACTTAGGTCATCTGTTCACTCTAAACCAGCCACAGTGGTCAACAGTGATCAGGGGAATAGACTGTGGCTATTAGCCAGGTCAGAAACATGGGAACCTTAGATTCGGGGGAGTAATGCCAGGGTAAATCCAGGGTAAATCCCACCAGGTAAACATGATGGAAAGGCATGGTTCCCAGAGGATAATAGGGGTGCCATTAGAAGAATAAGGGTGAATAGATTCTGGGCAAGTGAAAGCAACAGAGCTCTCTGACTCTTCTGGATCAGTCAGCCTTTTGAAAGTGCCATACCCTGTCTTTTGTAGCATTTGGCTATTTCCATGCTTAGCTGCTGCCGACCTTTTGTTTTACTCTCAGCATGCAGTGCATGTTTCATGGGTTGAGCTTAGTATCTGCCATCCTCTGCTTTCAACCTTCTCAAATATGAATGCTTCATGCATTCCGTTGTCACATATCCGAGGGTGGATTTCAAATCCTTTCACTCTAGCCTTGACCATTCTGACAAATGTATGCCTCTGATTTCTAACATGTTTCTCGAACTTCCTTCCAGTTGTGTTACCTTCCCACGATACTCCACATGTTATTAGACAAACCCAGCATATCCACTGCTTCACAAAACCGGAATCCCATTGAACTTCCCCAAAGTCCCTAGTCATTGAAGATATCAGAAGGGTCCCGAATACCCAACTGCAACCTCAACATTCCAGAGAGTTAGCTGTCAAGGTCTCTTCCAGTAACAGGGCACTCATGGGAAACCTTGCATGTTTCAGTGAGGAAGAGGCAGTGTAGCCTCCTGGTGATGAGTGTGTGGGCTGGGAGGACCAGAACACTGGAATCTTGGCTGTGCACGCATCTTCTTATCTGTGCGACCTTGGGCAAGTGATTAAACCTTTCTTTCTCAGTTTGCTTATCTATACAAATAGGGATAATAATAGTACTTACTTTAGAGAGTCCTGTGAATGAAATGAATTAAACATATAAAGCACTCAGAATAGTGTTACCACATAATGACTTTAAAATGTTAGGTATTTATTTTGGGAACAAGTTGAGGTGTAAGTCAATTAATCAATCAGCATATCAGAGGAGGCTGGATTGCATGAGGCAGCTTACTTTTTGTTTGATGGGTTTTTTTTTTTTTTTTTTTTTGAGATGGAGTCTCACTCTGTCACCCAGGCTGCAGTGCAGTGGTGCGATCTCAGCTCACTAAAACGTGTGCCTCCCTGGTTCAAGTGATTCTTCTGCTTTAGCCTCCTGAGTAGCTAGGATTACAGGTGTGCTTCACCATGACCATCTAATTTCTGTATTTTTAGTAGAAATGCGTTTTCACCATGTTGGCCAGGCTGGTCTCGAACTCTTGTCCTCAAGTTATCTGCCCACCTATGCCTACCAAAGCACTGGGATTACAGGTGTGAGCCCCTGCCCTTGGCTGTTTGATGGATCTTATGCTGATTTCCTCTGACTCTCACATCTTGTTCCCCTTGCTCCTTCTGTAGCAACATGGAATGAGTCTTACTGTTCTAGAACATGTTGGCTTTTCATATATTTCCCATAGTCTTTATCACACATCTCAGTATTGTCTTCTGCAGTTTAAATAGCCTAGATTTTTCAGTTGACATTGTTCAAGGCCTTTGATTACACTTGACTCCATTCTGAACTGCCTCAATTTTATCAGCATTTTTCTTCAAATGAAGTGCTCGGGAATGAATTCACTATTCCAGCTGTTGTCTAAAAAGCATATTAGAAAATTTATCTTCTCTGTTCCTTATCCTCTACCTTTATTAATATAACCTGATATTGAATCCGCTTTTTAAAATCAGCTGCAATACAAGGTTGACTAATACTGAGTATTGTGGTTAACGAAGATCCTGGAGAGACATAACTTTTTAAATTCATCCTGATTTCGGCTAGATGCTTTTCATATCTTCATTTTTTAATGGGTCTAAAAATCTGCCTGACGTTTCGTGCTGTCACCCAGTACACTGGATAATCAAATCAGCTTGGTGTGAGAGGTTCGAAGTTAATAAGCTGCATGTATGAGTTCAGCCTAGGTTCCACTGCATGTAGTGGAAACATCCCAAATAGCAGTGGCTTAAATATCACTGAAGTTTGTTTTTCTCTTAGATATAAAAAAAAGTCCAGAATTAGGCATGGTGTAACATGGTCCATCATTTTTCTATCATCATCATCATTGTTATCATCATCATTATCATCATCATCATCAATATGATGCCTCAGGGATCAAGATGGCCGGCTACTGGTACTCCAGCCATTGCATTTACATTCTGATACAGTTTGGCTGTGTCCCCACCCAAATCTCATCTTAAATTCCCATGTGTTGTGGGAGGGACCTGGTGGGAGGTAATTGAATCACAGGGCAGGTCTTTCCCATATAGTGAAGTCTCATGAGATCTGATGGTTTTGAAAAACGGGGGTCTCCCTGCACAATGCCTGCTGCCATCCATGTAAGATGTGACTTGCTCCTCCTTGCCTTCCACCATGATTGGGAGGCTTCCCCAGCCACATAGAACTGTAAGTCCAATTAAACTGCTTTCCTTTGTAAAATGCCCAGGCTTGGATATGTCTTTATCAGCATTGTGAAAATGTACTATTATACAACCTAAATGGGAGGAATAGAGAAGAGATAAAGAAGGCACATCTCTTCCTTTTAAGGGAATGTTCATGAAAGTCTTGAAAAATGCTTCTCAATGGCCAGGACTTAGTCGTATTGGCCAGGACTTAGTCACATGCTTAGTTGCTAGAGGGCCTGGAAAAGATAGTCTTTTGGCTGGGTAATTACATACGCAGTTAAAAATAAGTGTTCTATTACTAAAGATGAAGGAGAGAGTACGTGGTGAGTTGGGTCACTGGCAGTCTTGGCCACACATTTTTGGTGATAATATTTTGAATAAGAGCAAGGATCTTGTCCTCCCATTGAGCATCAGGTGCTTAGTCCATGTGCTACCATTGTTCTGTGGACTTACACATTGATTCTAAGCATTACTGAATGCTTAGAGCAAGCTTAGAATCAGTAATTAGAACAACCATTTCTGAAATAGTTGTTTTCAGACCATCCTTGTTAGATTTGCAGGGATGCTTATTAAAGACGCAGAATCCTGGGCCATGTACCATGTTTTTAAACCTAGTAAATATTTTATTACTCCCCGTTCAATAACATTCACAAAATTTAAGTGTTAAATTGGTGGATTTTGATGAATGCACACAGCCATGTAACTACCACAACCGTCAAGGCATAAAACATTTGTACCACCTGGAAAAATTCCACTGTGTCCCTTTGAAGACCTCTCCCCTACTCTGGCCCCTAGAAATATGCTTTATGTCAGTTTGTGTTTATCTTGTCCAGAGTTTTATATAAAAAGAATCATACAGTGTGTAGTCTTTTGCATATCATTAAAATTTGAAATTCACCAGTCTACATGTTTTGGATAAAAATAAGCTCTGACTTGTCCTAACCATTTTTTCACTTGGATTTGATTTCTTCATCTGGTCTCTATAGTATCATGGGGCAGTTTGTCAGATGTTATGTTTGGCAAATATGGAAACACGATTTCCACTGCATAAAGCCTTCCTCCCTTCATTTTCACCTGATTAAGTTATCCTCCAGATCTTAGCATAGATTTTCCTTCTATTGGAAATTCTTCTTCAGTTCTCCCATTGTACATCAGGTGCTTTGTCTATATGCTACCATTGTTCCATGGATTTACCTATTGATTCTCACCTCACCCTAAGTCTTCTCATTAGACTGTGAGCTTCCGAAGGGCAGCATTTATTCCTTGCTTATCATTGAATCCCCAATGCCTTGACCATGTTTAATTGAAAGTACTTGGAAAACATTTTCAAGTGAATTAATTGAGTACAAAATAGTGTTATAAGTGTTATAATGTGATATTAAAGGTGATGGATCAGCGAGGGAATATGGCTGAGGAGATTCAGACAATGATTTTCAGGTCATAATCTGGATCTTGAAGGAGTTTTTCCAAACAAGTAATGGGATTATAACATCTTGAGTAAAGCCATCTATGTGGGCAAAGGCATGGAGATGTGACTGGATATGAGGAGTCTGCAGAGGAAGAAAGAGTTGCAAGTGATTAGAGCACACGGTGTGTAGCCAAAAAGAAGGGGATAAACTGAGTCAAAAATTGATGTCAGCCATCACAATTTTTTTCTTTTCTTTTCTTTTTTTTGGAGACAGAGTCTCACCCTGTCGTCCAGTCTGGAGTGCAATGGCGAGTTCTTGGCTCACTGCAACCTCTGCCTGCCAGGTTCAAGTCATTCTCCTCCCTCAGCCTTCTGAGTAGCTGGGATTACAGGTGTGAGCCACCACTTCCGGCTAATTTTTTGTATCTTTAGTAGAGACGGGGTTTCACCATGCTGGCCAGGCTGGTCTCAAACTCTTGACCTCATGATCCTCCCGCCTTGGCCTCCCAAAATGATGGAATTAGGTGTGAGCCACTGCTCCTAGCCCACAATTATTTTTATAGAGAGGAGTTCTTGCTCCATCACCTCTGCTAAAATGCAGTGGCATAATCATAGCTCACTGAAGCCTGGAACTCCAGGGCTCAAGCAGTCCTCCCACCTCAGTCTGCCAAGTAGCTGAGACTACAGGCGTGCATCATCACACCAGCTTGGTTTTTTTTATTTTTAATTTTTTTGTAGTGATGGATGCTGCTGTGTTTTTCAGACTTGTCTTGAACTCCTGGCTTCAAACAATCCTCCTGCCTCAGCCTCTCAAAGTGTTGGGATGACAGGTGACAGACACTGCACACAGCCATCACAATCAGAAAGAAGTGAGAGAAACTTGATAGTTGGCGTGGAAAAATATCTTCATCATTATTCCTTGATCCTGGTGACTACTCCTCTTTCCATAGATTGCTGGCCATTACAGGCTGGGGACGCCATAGGCATACAGATATGCTATTTCCGAAGACACAGAAATGGCTTGTCTTCAGCACCACTGGTCGTGGAGAGCTCCCCAGGCAAAGCTAAGCTTTTGCTACCTTCTGTAGGTCCAGCCATTTGGGTTGTCTCCATGCAGGGCATGTGGCAGCCCAGAACTCACAACCTGTGGTGGCAGAGCATTCAACATATCAGAACCAAGAAGTAGCAGCTACCCTCACTGGCATAGCTTCAGCATTTCCTCATTTAATCCTCACGACTCTTATCAGGCAGATGTTATTTTTATTCCTCTTCTGCAGAGAAAACTGAAGCACAGATAGAAGAGATGAGTGGAAGATCCAGAACTCAAGCCTGGTTCTTTCTGACACCGTCTGTGCTCTCAGTCCCTGCGCTTGTTTTCTAGTGAGCACTAGCAGACTCTTACAGAGGTCTCCACTGCCTCTCAGATGCCCAAGCATGGATGTCTTCTCTAGCATTGCAGACAATTCATAGTTGGAGTCTTACTAGAGCAAACTCAGCAATCCTGGGAGGGGTAGGAGGAGAGAAGGCTTCTCCTAGCTCACCGCCTCCTGAGTTTGAAAGGGTGCTCTCAGCTTAATGTGTCATCTGGCAAGCAGGTGTGTGCTCCTGAAATGTTCTAGCAATTGCACCTGTGAAAGGGAAGTTAGTGAAATTCAGAAATTAAGTATCTCTCTCACCAATAGAAGCCACTGAAGCTGCAGTTGTTGTTGTTGGTGGTTGCATGGATGAATGGATACTTTCTCACTAATTTTATTTATAATTATACTTCCCTAATGATTGTCTGGGACCTGGGCATTGGGAGGTCCATCTCAGTGTCTGCAGGGGAGATGTATTGAGCTCTCCCCAGATCTGCTACATCTTGGCTGTGCTTGGGTGGGCATGCTCACATATGGCATAAGCATTTCTTTCTTAATGGTTGCATGCCGCTCCCCTTCCCCCCTTTAAAATGAGCGCATACTGTGCCCCATTAGCTGAAATTGACATGATGGTTATTTTCAATGCCATTTCTTTAAAGAACTCAGTCTCACTGTGCATTGCTAGCTTTTTCCCTTTGCTAAGTGGAATGAAGAACCCCTGGGAAAGTGTAGTGGCAGCTTTTCAGAAACTGCAGAGCCCAGCTCCTACCTTCCCACCCCCACACCTGCAGCTCAGAGAGCATCACATATTATGCAGACATTAAGAATTCCTCCCTCAATGCAGAATCCTCTGGAAATCTCAGAATCAAAAAGCTTCGTGATAAAAATGCATGAAGCAATGTCCTTATTGGTAAACTTACATATCCAGCTGAGATACTGTACATGATAATGCAATTTTCTATGCAAAAAGGGTTTATCTCCATCCAAATATTATTCCATATCATTATTCATTCTGGAGAAATGATTGCTGTCCTAGGTTAACTGATTGAACTTTTGGAACAAATGCTTCAAGCTTATCTTACTGGCTATTGCCTGACTTCTCATAAATTGCCATTAGATTGGTAGGAATGAATAAATGTATACTCTATTAGGAAATATTGAAGTTTTTATACTGGTTTAGAATAAAAACAGGATTAAAGGGGGCATTTCTTAGATTCAGTACAGCATGAAATTGAAATCTTTTTTGGCATGCAAAATGTGCAATATGAATATTCTTCCCATTTTCTGATAGCCAGGGAATTGTGAAGACTGGACAAACCATTCCAGAGTTTGCCTGTAGATGCTAAAGCAGGAGAGGTTGGAAAAGTCCATCTTGGTATTTCCCAAGTGTGTGTCTATTAGCGGTCAGACTCTTAAATAATAATAACAGCAGCAGCAGCAGTAAACGTTTCTTAAGTTTAGATATATGCCAGGCACTCTTATATGGCTGTTCATCTTTAGACATATTTTTTAGGCTGATTAAGAAGCTGGGGCTGTGGGGCCGGGTGCAGTGGCTCACACCTGTAATCCCAGCAGTTTGAGAGGCCTAGGTGGGCAAATTGCTTGAGCCTAGGAGTTCAAGACTAGCCTGGGCAACATGAGGAAACCTGGTCTCTACTAAAAATACAAAAAATTTGCTGGGCGTGGTGACATTCACCTGTAGTTCCAGTTACTTGGGAGGCTGAGGTAGGAGGATCACCTGAACCTGGGAAGTTGAGGCCACTGTGAGCTGTCATTACACCACTGTATTCCAACCTGGGCAATGGGAGTGAGATCCCACATCAAAAAAAAAAAAAAAAAAAAAAAAAAAAAGAAGCAGCAGCAGCAGCAGCAGCTGGAACAAGACTGCCTTGGTCCCTCTCACTAGGTGAGTTTGGGCAAGCTGTTGTCCTTTCTTTGCCTCAGTTTCCCATTTGTAAAAGGGATAATAGGAACTTTCTACCTCATGAGATTAAGTGATTTGAATTATGTAATACATGTAAAATGGGTCCGGAAACATAGACAGCTCTAAATAATTGTTTGTTTTTGTTTTTATTATCATTTTATTTTGATAATTATTCAAAGAACCTTCTGTGGTAGATATTATTAGTCTTAGTCCCATTTTCTAGATGCTAAAACTAATAATATAGAAATTGATGATTCACAGAAGTAACAGTAGGTGTTTATAACACCTACTATTCTGGCTGGCAAAGTGGTATAACAAATTCACAAAGTTTTATACCATTAAACAACCACAATTTTATTATGCTTATATATTCCGTGGGGGAAGGACTAGAGCACTATGCAAAAAGGTTGTTTTGCTCCATGGTATCTGGTGTCTTAGATGGAAAATCCCAAATGGTTGCCACTGAAATCCTATGGAGTCTTCTTAATTTATATGTTTTGGATCTAGGCTGGTATGAAACAAAAACTGGGTCACCTGGGATGGTTGATTGGAGTTTCTACATATGGCCTCTCTATATGGCTTGGACTTCCTCACAGCGTGGAGACCTCAGAGTAGTCCAACTTCTTAGAGCAGCTCAGAGCTCCAAAAATTAATGTTCTAGTGACAAAGGTAGAAGCTGCGTGATCTTTACAACCTAACCTTGGACATCACATTCCATCATTTCATACTCTAGTGGTCAAAGCAGTCACTAGCCCAACTTGATTCAAGGGAAGAAGACATAGAGCCATTTTCCATGGAAGAAATGTCATGGACTTTGCAGCTATGCTTTATAGCCAACACATATACTGTTAGACCCGATGCTGCCTTTCTGTCTGGAAGTTGACAGCTGTTACTTACTCCATCAAGAGTACAATGTGGCTCTTGAAAAGCTCAAAGCTCAGAGTATGAACTACTTGAGGCACTTTCTCAGAACTTGTGAGCCCAGCCCTTGGCAGCATTGCCATCTTGGAAGCTATTTGCATTCACACTTATGCAATTTCTCTCCCATGAATATTCAGGTTCCCACTCACTTGCCTGGGCCTGTGTGTGCCTATGTGTGTGCATGTGAACGTGTATGCCTGCATAGTATCAGCCTCTTCTGTCTTCATTATTCCACCCTCCTACTTCATTCTCCTTCCCCGCTTTTCCCTTCTACTTCTTTCTTTCCAGTGGATTCAATTAGTTCTCTTTGCTGCCTTAGCAATAAAACAGTTCCCTCCACAGCATTTGAATGAGTCTCTCTCATTATTTCATTTAGATTGTTGTTATGTTTGAAAACTTGAGGGCAGGGCAGGCAGGAGGAAAGGAATGTTAATTTGCAGGGAGTCCCCATTGTGTGGTGGAAGTGCTGTGGAACAGGAGCCAAGAAGCTGCCACTTGATGTACTCATAGATACATAAATAATTGATAAGGGATGCTTAAAACTGCACAACTCCTGTGTCTGCTCGTGCTGAGACCCATGACCTTGCAGGAGAGAGCAATTGCGCAGGTTCTGACCATGGCCTGGTTTGCAATGGCTGATTGCCACAACTCCTTTTGCTTTTTGAATAGAGATGTTTCCTCTGAAAGTGTGTGTGCGCGGATGTGGATGGATATGTGTGTTTATGTGTGCTCATGTGTGTATGTATGCACTTGGCTTCATTTAGTTTGCCTCTACACACTCCTGTTATGGAGATGTTCTTTCACTATGGCCATCGCTGGGAAAATGCAGTAGCAGGCAGAGACTGCGCTTAGTATCCTTGTAATTTGACTCACAGAATGTCAGAGGACGTTACACAAAGCAAGGAATTAAGCTCTATGAGTGCTGGAGTGACGTTGATTATGTAGGAATGACATATAAATAATTACAAAGCACTCCGGGTTTTTGTTAGTAATCTGTGTTTAGAGTCCCTTTTCAGGAGTTTGAAATGTCATCATGTAGCTGAATGGTGCTAACAGACCTGCATTTTATTCCTGCTTCACACTGTGCTAAACAGGAATCATATTTGTTACTACGCTGAAGAGCATCTTAGTGGAAAAAATAAAAAGGGCTGGTGCGGAGTAAGCAGGACTAGATTTAAATCTTATTGCCTTTCCTGTTTTCCACTGCTATTTGGCTTACACACAGTAGTAGTGTTTGTGGGAAATGAGGATTAGTTTGCTTGCTGGAAGGTACAAGGAGGAAAGGCTGGTATTGGGGCAATCGGGAGTGATCCCAGACCACAGTGGATGAAAGGAGGTCCCTATGTTGTTGTACGTTAGATTGTTTTTTAAAAAATGGCCTTCCTGCTGCATTTCTGTGACTAGTAAGTTTTAAATCTACTCAACTGCTTCCATTTCACCCTTTTTTTTTTCTCATCCTGAGATTAAATCTGGGACTGTCTGAAAGCTTTCAGACTGAAGAATGGATCAGACCAGCTTTGGAATACGGGTGGAGATTGGACTAGGAAGGTACCTCTCCATTCATTATTTGATGAATAAATATGTCATAGAAAGAGAAGTTTCATGACAGACTCTGGGGTCACAGTCACTAATTATGCCAACTAATTATCAAGTCAAAGTGTTGGGCTCTTTAGCTTTAGATACATTTCACAATAGCAAGTGGCCAACTGAATGGGCCAATTGAAAACTCTTATTCATAACATGAAGACATAAAATGGAAATGCTTCGGGAGGGGGTGTGGATATGTGTACTTGGACAAGAAAGGCCATTTTGCTCATGAAAAATGAGCCCTTAGAGTTGTGTAAGAATGAGGGAAAATTTTAGTAATTAATCACATTCGTCATAATGAGGAGAGGAAATCAACATGATAAAAGGATTTGTCTGAATGGATTATAGGCAAATTTAAAAGAGGGAGTAAAAAAAAGGCAACAAAGGACATTGCTGGCTTGGGAATTGTGCTCTTTGAGAATTCTCAATCATTCTTACAATCAATTCTACATTTTCTCAATAGCCACGTGAAACACAGCTCTCTCTTCATTGTCTTAGATTAACCACTAACGGCAAACCATACATTAAACAAAGTATTGAATATTTGTCTTCCAAAAATACACTTGAATGTTGTTTATTTCCCCGATAGGTCTGCTATGATGCGTTTAGGTGCCATATTGCTAACTACATACTGTACTTTAATATCTGCACCAGCTAGTCTTCCACTGCTTTACTTGGGAAGCAGCTGTGCTGGGGCCCTACCATTGCAGATAGAGTTTTTGTCATAAACTGTTTAATTGTTTGCTTCTGGAAACAATTAGACTGACGGTATTATAGAGGGAGTGTTGTATTGCAGGCAGCAATCCTCTTTATGACTTTTCTTAGCAAAATGCCATGTTGGCATATGTTGGACCCACAAAGAAGATTCAGTTAGATGGTGACCTGACCTCCAAGAAAATTGTGCTCAACAATGTGATGGCTGAGTAGAGGCCTCCCGGGAAAATGGCTTTGCCAAGGGGAAGTCAGTCTGTAAATAAGAGCTGCCCTGGCATGGGTTGCTTCTGATGAGAATGGCACTAGGTATGGATGACACCCTTTCCTCTCTGCTACAGTGGTGGTAAACCTTGTAGCTTTCTTCAAAGCCGATTCAATGGCAGAACATTATCATAATTCATGATTCATGATGTTTGTCCAACTTGAGACATTTTCACAGGGCTGATGGTTTGCAAAGCCCTGGGAAGTAAATTGCTCTGGGAAGGAGTCAGATGTGTTGATACCTTTCTTTCATAGTCCAGGTCTCATAACATTAGTGATTGATGACCAGAATGGCCTCACAGCTCCCTGGTGCTGGTGCGTTTCTGTTGGGTGTTTGGTTTGTGGGAGATACTGTGCTATGTGTTATTCATGCATGCTTATCTCATTTAGTCCTGAGAAGCTCTTTAGGCATTTGTGTTATTATTTTCATTTGAAAGGTGAGGAAACAGAGGCTTAGCAAAGTTAAGTGGTGGTGTGTTCAAGATCACTTAGTGACATCAAGTAACGAGTCCTAGTCTCAAGCCCAGGCCTCTCTGGCTGTAACCCCCTGGCTTTTAACAACGGTAAGGTACAGTTTCCTGAATCTTAATAAGGAAAGGAGATTTCTTATTCCCAGTGTTGTCTTTTATGCCACAAGGCAGCACCAACGAAATGGGTTCCTCTTATTTTTTAATTGCTTATTTCTTCTGTTACAAATCAATGTTTATTAAATTTTCCCATATTTATTCAGCATCTACAATGTGTCCAACACAATGGTAGGTATAGGTCTATAGCAATGCCTTCATGAAATTTGCTAGTGGAGGCAAGTGGGAGGCATAAAATAAACAGATAAACAGAAATATACAATGTAATTTAAGACAGCCAGAATCATGAACAAGGGCAATAATGTAATGATTGTTGACTTGGTTGTGGTTCTTGTGATAGGGATGGTTGAACAAGACTTTTCTGAGGAAGTTTTACCTGAGTTGAAGCCTGAATCATGAGAAGGAGCCGGTCTTTCAAAGAGCTGGGGAAAGGGCAAGTTCGAAGTTCTTAGTAATGAAATGAGCTTTGCATATTCTAGCTAAGATAGAACTTAAATAAAGCCAGAGTGTCTAGACTAATCCGTGGCAGCTGTATTTAAGGCCCTGGTACAGAGCCTCCAATCACACACTCCATACATCTACCCATCCACTTCTCCATCCATTCACCCACCCATCCATTCATTCACTTATGCATCCATCCACCCACCCACGTATCCGTGTATTCATTCACCTACCACCCATCCATCTATCTATCCATCCATGTACCCATCCAACCACACATCCACCTACCCATCTGTACTAGCCCATTCTCATGCTGTTAATAAAGACATACCCAAGACTTGGTAATTTATAAAGGAAAGAGGTTTTAATTGACTCACAATTCTGCATTGTTGGGGAACCCTCAGGAAACTTACAATCATGGCAAAAGGCACTTTTGCATAGAGTGACAGGAGAGAGAATGAGTTTCCAGTGAAGGGGAAAGCCCCTTATAAAACCCTCAAATTTCCTGAGAACTATTAGTGAGAACTATCATTATCACAAGAACAGGATGGGGAAAACCACCCCCATGATTAAATTATCTCCACCTGGTCCCTCGCACAACACATGGGGATTATAGGAATTACAATTCAAGATGAGATTTGGGTGGGGACCTAACCAAACCATATCGCCATCCATCCATCCATTCCTCCACCCATCCATCTATCTACCTACCCATCAGCCTGCCCATCCATCCATCCATCCATCCATCCATCCATCCATCCATCCATCTATCTACCCATCCAGGTACCCATTCATCCACCCACCCAGTCATCCATCCATCTATCCATCATCCATCCATCTATCCGTCCATCTGCCCACCCATCCATCCACCTATCCATCCACTCAGCCAACTATCCATCCATTCATTTATCCATTAATCTGTCCATCCATTCATCCATCCACCCCTCCACCCACACATCCATCCATTCAACAAGCATTCACACAGGCCTACTCTACAAGTCCCCTTGCTAACATGGAAATCACAGAGATTAATAGGGTATACTTCTTGCCTTTAAGAAACTCCATACCATCAAAAGAGTCAGAAATTAATACAAGTAATATGAAAGTGTGTTCATAATGTAATGCTCAGGAGACTAAAGGAGCCTGAGAGAGGCAACAATAAATTGTGCCAGGGGAGTCAGGGAAGGCTACACTGAGGAGGTGACACTCCGGGCATGCTTTGGAGAAGGAGTATTTCCAGATAGAAAAAAAAGAGGACATAGCATGCCCAAGGACCCAGATTTTGGGAAACCCATGGCGTGCGTAGAGAGGTCTGAGGGGAATGGAAGAGACGGTAGTGCTGGGAGATGAGGATGGAGAACCTTGTAGATCATCTGGTTCTAGGTCAGAGGTCATAAAATAGAAGTAAAAGGCTGTAGCCTTTTTGGCTTGCAGGTGTGCTTTCTTTACCTTGGCCTGAGGTTTCAAAAGAATACATCAATTTCTTAATTTTTAATTAGGACATATTTTACATTACTTAGATTTTTAGCTTCTCTTGGAAAAATCAGAAAATTTGGCCACACTGCACCCATATTTCTGTAAGGTTACAATGGGCTGGCCATCAAAGCAAAACTGCCCTCTTCAACTGGGGCATATGTTTCCTAATTTTCCATGATCCCTGCCCTTTCCAACTATATTCCCGAAATTGATGCTGAATATCAGTTTGCTTCCATCATCACACTTGCACTCTTGTCTTATAGAAAAGAGGAAAGTGAAATATTTCTTTGACTTATGTCTTCATCAGACACAAAAGGAGGCAAACAAAAGCTAGATTGAGAGATCTGTCTGATTCAAGAACAGTAAGAGAGAAAATATTTTTTTGTGTGCGGAAGTGAAGAATATTCCTTCATCTTTAATATGCAAACAAAGTATGTCAGTGTGGGAAGGATACAACTCTAGGTGGTGTTATAGACACGCACACACACAGACACACACACCCTGCTTTATTCCTTTCTGTTACATGGTTGGCCTTCAAACACATGTGAGTCTGTGACCATTACTGCAAGGATTAGAGAATCTTGAAGGATTTTGAGCAGGGGAGAGTTACAAATATTGTTTGATCAGCGGTTTGGTAAAATCACTCTGGTGGCAGTGAGGAGGGCTGCAGAAGATGATGATGATTTTGCAATGGGAGATGAGGGTGCAGGGTACGTCTAAAAGCTGAACTGTTAAATAGAAAGGTTGTTGCAATGATCCATTTGAGGGATGATCAAGACAAGATAGTGGCCGGAGGAGTTGAGAGCAAGGGCGAGACTGAAAATGTAGACCGTGCATGAAAGTGATGAATCACCTGACAATCAT
Source organism: Chlorocebus sabaeus (assembly GCF_047675955.1). Taxonomy (NCBI): domain Eukaryota; kingdom Metazoa; phylum Chordata; class Mammalia; order Primates; family Cercopithecidae; genus Chlorocebus; species Chlorocebus sabaeus. The sequence goes on from NC_132908.1 coordinate 23,688,541, forward strand.
TTGAGTCCCTTCCCATGCTCTGATTTCACCCCAAAGAAGATTGCAGATCTTCAAATTCAATATTGACCACAAACCTTCCTGCGGAAGTAGAGGCATCTGCAGCCTCTTGAAACCTACAGTACATCCTTGCAGGGAAACTGCTTTGTTGATAAAAATGATCCCTGTGTGAAACAGATGTCACTGGTGCTGGCACAGAGAGATGAGGAAAGATAAAGAATTACAGTGGAGTTGAAAACACTGTTAAAAAAATAAAAGACCTAACAGCATAGCACAGCAAAGAAGCAAAACTCCTTTGAAGCTACATATTTTTTCCGCACCTGACAGTGAAAACCTGTGAAACTTCATACTTCATGGAAAAAACTGAAGTGAAATTTGTTACAGTAACTCCCTTCAATTCGTGCTATACATATGCCTGATCTCTTTAATATGACCAAGAGCAACCCGAGGGATGGTACCTAGCTATGTGTCTCCTAGCTTATTTTAATAATCCCGTACCTATGTTTATAGTTAAATATAATCAGTTTTCTGATGCAGAACTGGCATGTAAGGCTGAGCAGGTTGTGCACTGCACAACCCTAGAAGGACACTATTTACATAGATATCATTGTGAATAATGTTCTCTAGATTTTTGCCGTGATTCAGCCTGTGTAACTGTACTTGACAGCCTTATTAGACTAGATCCCAGTATGACATAATTTTGATTACTGTAGCTTTGTAGCATATTTTGAAATTGGGAGTTGTGAGATCTCCAAATTTGTTCTAATAAAACTTTTAAAAACCTTGGTTCAAACTTCAGCCCTTACACTTATGTTATGTGACACTGGGTGTGTTATTTAACTACTTTGAGCCTTATGTTCCTTATCTTTATAGGCATACCTCATTTTATCACACTTTACTTTATTGCACTATGCAGATATTGCATTTTTTACAAGTTGAAGATTTATGGCAACCCTGCACTGAGCAAGTCTGTACGCACCGTTTTTCCAGCAATGGGTGCTCACTTTATGTCTCTGTGTCACATTTTAGTAATTCTTGCAATACTGTAAAACTTTTCAGTATTATTATATATAATATAGTAATATATAATATATATAATAGAGATAGTGTAAAAATAACGAATGTATCCTCCCACCATGCCCTAGTCATATGTTCTGGAATTTCCATCCCTCTTCCTTTTCATCCGGTCAGGTGTCTAACTTCGAGGGAAGATCAAACTCTGCAGCTTTTCTTCCTGGAGGCTACCATGGGGGCCATCTAGGTGCAGGTATCTCGTCGGGTGGGGCTTTTAGAGAATCAGAACCTCTAGGGGTCAAGGACGGAGCCTGTCTCGTAAACCGTAGAGTTCCGGGCTCCCTTCATGGCACCTGGGACATTGAAGAATCACAGTAAGCATTTAGTATTTATGTGCCTGGGTTGGGCCTTTGAATGGAAGGTAACTGCAGTTCTGTAGAGAGATGTTATCTCCTAAGCGGCACACAGTCCCTGTGTGTGTCTTCTCCCCTGCCTCTCTCCAGAGCCCCCAGAATAACTTGCAGCATTATCAGTCTGTCACAAAAAGATTCCTCCTGCACCTATGATGAGATCAGGCAGATACCTTGGTTACCTCTGTTCTCCGTTTCCTCTAATTCTCTCCACCCTCAAACAGGAGAGAAAAATAAGTTCTGAATAGAAGAGGCACTTCCTGCTTCTTTCTTACCCACTTAAACAATGTCTTTGTTCTAACCATTATATCATTCCCATTCGATACTAGTATTGATCCTGCCATTGATGGTCTTTTTAGTTATTTCTAATTGGTTACAAATGTTAATCATGGTCTCTCTGCCTAACAGATTGTTTCTGTTATCAATACCTGTGCTCAAATTGCCATAGCTTTGTAGTTTTAACCCATTGTCAAGACTGTTGAGCGCACCCCATCTTGCTGTCTCTTGCATCATTGAATCAAGTTAGCTCCCTTTATGATCCTTCTTTCCATGTGAGTGTAACTGCCTGGGGCCTCAAGGGTGCTTAGGCCTGGGCTTTCTCATTTATCTGAACTTCAGAAACGGATAATTCATTGACTGATCCTCCATCCCCTACAAGGATAAAAAGACCACCTTGGCTCAGAGCACCACAGCCACCTATGCCGCCTCTTTTATGCCATGTGAAGGGAGATAGAAAGTGTTTGATTTGAGGCTTGGTGGCTCAAGCCTGTAATCCCAGTACTTTGGGAGGCTGAGGCAGGCAGATCACCTGAGGTTGGGAGTTCAAGACAAGCCTGACCAACATGGTGAAACCCTGTCTCTACTAAAAATATAAAAATTAGCCAGGCGTGGTGGTGCATGCCTGTAATCCCAGCTACTTGGGAGGCCAAGGCATGAGAATCACTGGAACCCAGGAGGCGGAAGTTGCAGTGAGCTGTGATCACGCCACTGCCCTGTAGCCTGGGTGACAGAGTGAGACTCTGTCTCAAAAAAAAAAAAAAACCAAAAAACCAAAAAACGAAAACAAAAAACCCTAAATGAAAGTGTTTGACGTGGGTGATCTAAATAGTTGTAGCCAGGGAAACAGAGGGGCCTTCCAGGTGCAAATAAAGAACCTAGAAAGGTGAGCACGGCTCAGAGGTAGTTTGCTTAGAATAGGAATGGAGGGGCTGCAGTCATTCAGGTGACTGACAAATAATCAGAGCTCTTTTAATTAAAGCAATTTAATAAAAATGACAATAGCTTGCAGTTAGAAAGAACTTACTCTGCCCCGGGCACTGTGTTAAGGGCTACGTATGAAAAATCTAGCTTAATCTTCCCAATAGTCTTTCCATCCTTCCGTGTTGTCACATAATAGCTTCTGTTCATCTTCCAGGCACAGTGCTAGGTGCTGGGATGCTAAGATGAGCCAAAGAAAACAGTGCTTCTGCCTTGAGTAGCTTGCAGTCTAGTGATGCAAACTTGAAATGAAATGACCACACACGTCATGTGGACAGGTGCCAGGAAAGGCGAGGGCCACAGGGATAGCAGAGATTATAATGGTGGAGTGGGGGTTGACCCTATCAGGAGGTTCGAGTTGTGACTGTTAGCTGAGAGGCGAGGGATGGAGTTCCATGTTAGAAGAGAGGAGGGAGAGGCTTCTTTAGAAAAGGGAACAGCCAGCGAGGCGCAGTGGCCCATGCCTGTCATTCCAGCACTTCAGAGGCTGAAGGGGGAGGATCGCTTGAGGCCAGGAGATTGAGAACAGCCTAGGCAACATAGTGAGACGCCATCTCTATGAAAAAATTTAAAAAATTAACCAGACATGGTGGTGGGCTCTTGTACTCCCAGCTACTTGGGAGGTTGCAGTGAGCTATGATGACACCACTACACTCCAGCTTGGGTGACAAAGCAAGATACTGTCTTAAAAATAAAAAATAAAAAAAAAAAGGAAATAGCTGCAGAGCAAGATAATGGTGAGTATGAAGGAGTAAAATCCTGTGAGATAGGGCATAGTGTTTCCCTGGCTTATAAACAGGAAAACTGAGGCCAATAGAGATGAAGGTGAAGGTCAATGGCATCTCCCAGACTTGAACTTCAATCTGGGAGACTGTGTGAGTGGCTGCCATAGCCCTAAACCTAACCCTAACCCTAACCCTAACTCTTACCCTCACCCTAACCCTTTGTTTAGGGCTCAGCAACACTGTTAAAGCCACTGGGTGTCTTAAAAAGCAGAAATTAATTTTCTCACAGTTCCGGAGGATGCAAGCTCAAGATCAGAGTCTCAGAGAGGTTGGTTTCTTCGGAGGCCTCTCTCCTTGGCTTACAGATGATGCCTTCTCACTGTGTCCTCACTTGGTCATCCATTGGTCTGTGTTTTCTCTGTCTAATCCCTTTTCTTATAAGAACATCTGTCTGTTGGATTAGGACCCACCCTAATGACCCCATTTTTTTTTTTTTTTTTGAGATGGAGTCTCACTCTGTCACCCAGGCTGGAGTGCAGTGGAGCAATCTGGGCTCACTGCAACCTCCACCTCCCTGATTCAAGCAATTCTCCTGCCTCAGTCTCCCAAGTAGCTGGGATTCCAGGCACCTGCCACCACACCTAGCTAATTTTTGTATTTTTAGTGGAGACGGGGTTTCATCATGTTGGCTAGGCTGGTGTCGAACTCGTGACCTCAAATGATCCGCCCCCCCTTTGGCCTCCCAAACTGCTAGGATTACAGGTGTGAACCATAGCACCCGGCCCTAATGACCCCGTTTTGACCTTAATTCCTTCTTTAAAGGTCCTGTCTCTAAATACAATCACATTCTGAGGTACTAGGGGTCAGGACTTCAACATACAATGTTTATTTTGTGGGGAGATATAATTTGGCCCATAGCAGTGACCTTCTCTAAAAGAGGCTTGGAATATTCTAGGGAAGTGGAGCAGGGCTGAAGGAAGTCAATGCTGAGGCAGAACCCAGGTAGAACAACTGCATAAGCCCCTGATAAAGGACTCAGGGCAAGGGTGTGTAGCAAATAACAAAAGGCAAGCCAGATGGCAGAGAGAGAGAGATTACAGCTCGCCAGGGTGAATGCATGCATGGAGATCGACCTCCACATCAGACCCCAGAGCCAAAAGGAGTAAGGTTGGAATCAGGGGCAAGCTGGGTGAGGCTCAGGTCTTGGGGACACCAGGGTGGATCTGCTTCAGTCATATCTTGCCCATAATTCAAGTCCATCACCATGCATCATTGCATAGCTGCCATCCAACTCAGGGGGATCTGAACCTGTCCTGCTCAATAGGACATTCTGTGATGATGGAAATGTGCTGTCCAAAATGGTGGCCACTGGTGCCAGGAGGATGCTGAGTCCTTGAAATGTGTTTAGTGTGACTGAGAGTTGATTTTTAGTTTTACTGAAGAGTTAATACAATTCTGTTATTTAAAAGGTCACGTGTACCTAGCAGCTACCATCTTGGAGAGCATAGTCCTGGACAGTCAACCTCAGCCTAAACTGATTGGCAGGTCAGCCAGAAGAGGTTTGGCATCTCCATCAGCCAGGTTAGGAGTTGACTGTTGAATGGAGAAAGTCGTCCACATCAGCCTAACATGAAGATTGAGCTGAGAAACAGATGGGAACCAGATCTTGAGAGTCAGTTCTCCGATTTCCCCTTCTAAACAAAGGCGGGGCATTTGCACACTCATTCATCCAACAGAGATTTCCTGCCTACCTCCTCTGTGTCTCTGCTCTGACACCTCTGTTGTGCCCCATGGGCATAATAATCCTGATCTGATTATAACATGAACAGAGGGGTCGCCACATGCCAGCTACACATTCTTTCTATATGTACTCATTTAATCCTCATGGCGATCCTCTGAGGTAGATATTACCTTTCTCATTTTACAACAGGGGAAAGTGGGTTTTGGAGAGGTTGAGTGACTTTCTCAGTGATATGGACTGAATGTTTGTGTTCCCCAAAATTCATAGTTTGAAGCCCTCACCCCACTCAGGGCAAAGGTGATGGGAGATATAGCCTTGGGGAGTTACTTAGGTTTAGATGAACTCATAAGGGTGGAGTCCCCGTGATAGAATTAGTGTACTTCTGAGAAGAGGAGGATCCATGAAGCCATATGAAGATGTAACCGGGAAAGGGGGCCCTCACTGAGGAACTGACCATGCTGGCACCCTGATCTTCTAGCCTCCAGATCATGAGAAATAAATGTTGGTTGTTTAAGCCAACAGTCTGTGGTATTCCGTTATAGCAGCCCAGCTGACTGAAACACCCAGGTACTTGGGAGAGGCAGGATTTAAACCTGGGTCAGTCTGATTCCGGAGCCCATACTCATCATCAAAGTACTTCTTTGGAATTTCCCACTGGAGAGGGAGTGTGGGTGATGGTCATGGGCTGGGAAGTTCCTTGAAGAGCAAAGGAAGAACCAGAACATCTTGTTGACTTCTGGAGATGCTGTTACTCACTAGACCAGCCGACAGGAGGAGGATGCTGGGGCAAGGCTTTCAGAGGCATTGGCAAGGGATGTAATTCCAGCAAAAGCCAGAGGGAAGCTGACTATGAAAATGCCAAATGTGGCCAGACATGGTGGCTGACACCTGCAACCCCAGCACACCTGCAGTCCTAGCACTTTCGAGGCTGAGGCAGGAGGATCGTTTGAGCTCAGGAGGTTGAGATCAGCCTCAGCAACATGGAGAAACCCTGTCCTTACTTAAAAAAAAAAAAAAAAAAAAGAGCCTGGTGTGCACCTCTAATCCCAGCTACTTGGGAGGTTGAGATGGGAGGATCCCTTGAGCCCAGGAGGTTGAGACTTCAGTGAGATGTGCTTGCACCACTACACTCCAGCCTGGGTGACAGAGGAAGACCCTGTCAAAAAAAAAAAAAAGAAAAAGAGAGAGTGAGAGAGAAACAGAGAGAGAGAGAAAGAAAAGAAAAGAAGAGAAAAGAAAAGAAAAGGAAAAGGCTCAACCAGAAGGACCAGGAGTGCCCAGGCCCAGGCACAGACCCAAATCTGCTCAGCACCTAGCTTGTGAAATGCATGTTGGAGACAAGAGACAGACACCAAGGTACCCAGGAGTCAGGAACCCAAAGAGCTGGTCTCGTCTACGTGATTTTGATTATTTCCCACACCCTAACCCCTCTGGCAGCTGCACCAGTTCCACCTCAGAGCAGCAATCCACTCAGGTAGCAGGCTGCCTGCTAAGAAGGCTGCCACTACCCCAGGCAAGGTCATGTGAGGTCTAAGAGTTATGGCAGGAAAACTTCAGGTTTATAGGAGAAACTTGCCTTTGGGGAAGCTGCGGCAGCTTTTGATTTCAACGGCTGTTTTGTTTTCTCCCCAGCTGCGTCTCCAGGATGGAAGACAGCCCAGGCAGAAGGAAATGCCACCTGATGGCTGTCTCCCAGGTCTCCCCCTAGCAGACTTCAACCAGATTATGAGAATGGGGTTTGCAAAAGTAAACACATGCAGGGGCTCTTGGGGAGTGCAGGTTAGACGTTTTCCTGCCATGTCTCGGCAAACCCTTGAGTGTCAAATTATTCTTGCATTTACCAAAGATCACCAGGCACTGTGGCAGCTGCCGGGATGGAATTGTGTGCAGGAATAGACACTGTCTAAGTTAAATAGCTGAAGGATGAAGAAGGGTTAGCCATGTGAAGTGTGGCTGGGGGAGAGACGTGGAATATTGCAGGCTGAGGGAGGGAATATGTGCTGGACTCTGGACATGCATTCAGGAGATGGAAAGAAATTCACTGTGGACCCAAAAGCAAGAGGGGCAAAAGGTGTGGCTCAAGACAATGAAGGCTTCAGATGCCACCACATATAAACAGATTGTATTTTTTGTTGAGGGCAGTGATGAGCTGTGGAAGATTTTAAGGCAAGCAAGAGACTTGTTTAGATTTGAATATTTAGAAACATTTCTCTAGTTGTGGGGTTGGAGAATGGGTGAGATGGGGGACAGGAAAGGGTGCCCGGAGAGCAGTTAAGAACTGTTGTAGGTAGTGGCCTGCACTGAATTAGGGAGACAGAAGCAAGAACGGGGAGAAGCGGATCGACAAATGGAGGGGTCGTTTCTAAAGGAGTTGATGAAGGAGAATGTGGCATCCCAGCTGATTCCTGGCTTAGGCAACTGGGTGGAAGGTGGTCCCAGGCAGTGACGCAGGGAGCACAGAAGGAGGAGCAGGTGTGTGAGAGAAGATGATGAATTCTCTTTGGGACATGTTGGGACATTGCAGGGAGGTGACCATAGGCAGTCAGACGCAGAGGTCTGGAACTCAGCAGTTGATCTGGACTGGGGATAACTTGCAGAGCTGCAGGAAAAAGAGAGGGTGAGAAAGGGCATATTTGTACCTACTCTAGGGCAGACACATTTATCAATGTCTTTTAGTTTAGCATTCACAGTACAACCCCATTTCACAGATGAGGAAGCAGAGGCACAAAAAGGCTAAGGATAACATACAGCCAGGACATATCAAAGCTTAGATTTGAACCGCTCCCTGTGTGTGTGTGTGTACATGTGTGTGTGCCTGCAACAGTGTGCACCTGCATGTGTATGTGCATGTTTTTTCCCCAAAAGGCAATGCTGTCATCACTCTTTCCTGTGCCAGCCACTGTTTGAAAATATCATAGTTACTTTTGCCAGCTTGGCACATCTCACTGGCTTAATTCTACAGGACATCTAGCTTTGACTGCCCCTAGAATAGGGATGGCACATTGATACCACAGCTTGGGATCCAAATCAGTGCTAGCTTGATGGATAGGAAAATGAAGAGAGAATAATGTAACCATGAGTGGTGAATGCTAGATTTAGAAGGTTCTTTTTTGTACCCTGCCATATGGGCCACTACCATGGCCATGAACATAGATCTTGGTGAAATCCTTTTCCACTGAAGATCAGAAAAGAATTCAGCTCGGTGCTGTGTGTGCATGAACTTGCTGTGGTATTATCTGCAGTAAGAGTTACCTTGCAAGAGGCTACCTTCTGATCCTGCTAGCTACCTCCTCTACCTGGAAAAAAGGCTTAGACATAAAAGAAGAGAAATGGCTTAAGAAGACGTGGAGGTGAGCGGAAGAAATAAATAGCCCAGGCTGGTAGCACAGCCATGTTTTTGAGCTCTCTTGACCATTGGAGCATGGCAGAGGGAGAGTCTGTGTGAAACATTTCAAGAAATAGCAGAGAGCAAGACCACAGCCACTGGGCTTCCAGAGGCCGCAGCCTTATTTAAAGTTATGTTTTGATCCTTAGAAGCAGACCCTTTTTTTTTGAATGTGAAAAGGAAACGAATCCTGGCGTGAAATTCTGTTCCACTGAATTTATTCTCAAAGATACTCCTGTTCAGTGGGCCAAGGTGTTATGAAAATCCGGAGACGCCGCTGGGAAGCCATTTCTAAGGGATTCAGATTGTCAAGACCCAATCGCCAGGAGCCACTCGCCGCTTCTGCTGAATCCCCGAATGTCCCTGAATCAAGGGCCAATTCAGAATGGGATTAGAGCTGGGATTAGGGTACGTGGACCTGGATTCTCAATCAGATCCAGAGGCAGGAGGGGCTGCCATTGCATTGGTCAGAGAGATTCAGCGGAGGCTGATTGCGTCCTTCTGTGAGTAGGACTCAGGACTGGGGCACCTCCTCAACTAAGGGCTGTGACAATCTTGGACCCTCTTTTATGCCCTGCCTGGGCTCCTGGCTTCAGAGCATTTCTTTGTTAATTTGCCTCTACCAGTCCCAGGGGAACACCCTCATCTGCTTAACTAAGTAGCATCACCCCCTAGCGGGCAGAGCCCTTTACAAAAAACCTCATGCAATTGTTGGCCAACCTGTAGACCTATCTTCTTGAGTCAGGTGCCCCACGTAGTCCAAGCAGGGGGCCAAGTCAGACAAAGCATGTCACTTTGCTGAGGGGGCTGCGCTGGGAGGGGTTTGGATGTGGTTGGACCATGGCTGACTTGCCAGCGTCTCTAGTCAAGGGAGAGGGCTCGGCTCAAGGCTGAGTTGCCAGCCTGGTTGGTGTGTTAGCTGGTCACTGAGGTTAGGGAGAGGTCCCGGAAGAGCACAGTGCATTGATTAGCACGTCAGAAAAATCCCAGAATGGTACAAACACTTCTTAGGCTCATCTATTCTACTCTGTCAGAGATGTGATGACATCTCTGGACTTGTGTCAAAGAGCACGGCTCAGAAATAGGCACTACCATCTGGTAGCTGTGTGGTCTTAGGGAGCTTGGTTAATCAGACAGAGCCTCAGTGTCTTAGGCTGTGAACTGAACTGGGCTAGCAACAAGGCCCGTCTTCCAGGGTAGTGAGGATGAAGTGAGATGAAGGCGTTTCCTCCATCTCCTGGCATCATCCAGGAGGCATGGAATAAAGTTAGTCTCCTTCCAGTGAAATACAAGTGGCCATTCGGTATAGAAGGAATTGTAGAAGGAGTATTTCTACCGAGCGACAAATGAGAGGAATATAACTTGCAGAGATTTTAGTTATTGAAGTTAAAAGAGTTTGGTAGACTATGGCCAAACTTTCTAGGTCAGTATCCAGAGAGAAGGGAATATAGATGGTGTTAGCTGGCGACAATTCTGCCTGTTTTTCCCGTCCACTCACTCACTGTTTGACTGTATTTAATCTATTTCTTTATATATTATCAATTATTTCATCTATTAGTCATCTGTGTGCACACACGTCATTTTAAAACCAAGAAATATTTATTGAATGTCTGTTATATGTCAGACACTGTAATAAACATTGGCGATACAGGGATGAAACACACCCAAATATCGTGACTTCATAAAGCTTACATTTTTTGGATGGGGGTGCAAGCAGACGATACAAGCAAAATCACTGCAGATGCCTGTAATGACAGTGTAATGGGCAACCACAGGCACTGCCTCTGTTTACCCTTAAGACAGCTCTGTGAAGTAAGAGGCTCTTGTCATCTCTATTTTAAAGACAAGAAAAGCAAAACTGAAAAAATGCATTGATTTTACCAGATGCACGCACCTAGTCTGGGCAGGAGCCTCCCATTTCCAAATCCTGCGTTCTTTTGACTTTCCCATAATCTAACTTCTGGGAGGAAGGAAGAAATGAAAACTGACAAAAAAAAAAAAAAAAAAAAAGGAAGATTTTCAAAATATGAGTTTGTAAATGTACCTTAAGAAGTTCCATGAATTGCAAAGGGGAAAAATAGCTCACTCAGTTACTTTTATTTTTGTTTCTGGCTTTAAATTCCCATAGCACACTTCCTCTGAAGTGTTTCGGGGGACTTTAGCTTCCTGTTTTGCCAGGCAAATATTTGTTTATGTGGATAAGGCAATGCCATAGTCATCTGCATGGCCGTACTAAAGAAAGTCTCCCTATCACTCTGGGGTTTTATCATCCAGTGTTCTTGAGGAGTTTCCTCCTTTCTTCTTGGATTAGCCCAGGGACTGCAATGCAAATACCCAGTGCAATCAGATGTGTCAAATTAGTGAAGGGGGCCACGTGGGAATATTGTGAACCCAAGCGAATTTGTCTCCTCAGGGAGGTGGCAGAGTCTCAACTCCATCCAGTTCCCATGGGAGGTGGGGGATGACAGTCCTCAGTATTGTCAGAACTTCTCATTTTGAAAGACAAACGTAAGACAAACATTTTTATGTAATATCTTCGTTTTAAGTTTTAGCTCAGATTCAACAAAACAGAACAAAACGCACAGTGTGGGCCAAGCCAAACACAGTGGCAGGCCGTGTTGGACCATAGGCTGCGAGTTTTTGGTCTCTGGATTACGGCAGTTCCTGGTTATGGGATACTGATAACTTCTGAGCACCCACTATGCGCTCGAGTACTCAGCGATGTCTGGCACATGGCAAACGCTCAAGAGATGTTTCCCAACGGGAAGGGAAATTCAAAGAGGCAAAGTCCCATACTCAGGGTTGCACAGCTAGTGAGTGCCAAAGCTGCCACTCAGCTGCATCTGGACGTGTTCTCTTTGGTTTCTTAATGGTGCCCCAGTCAATTAGTTCATTCCCAATATGCTGTGTCCCTGGCACTCTGCCACCCTTAAGGGTGGGTATATGAACAAGTAGAGTCATATCTTTTCATCGTGGAACTCATGGTGGAGATGAGAAATTTGAAACTTAAAGCTCAAGCTTCCCATTTTACGGGGGACGGCAGGGGGGTGCGGGGGAGCAGAAGCCCAGCAGAGAAAGGGACTGGTCCTATGATTGTCACATGTCTGGGGCGGAGCAAGATGCCGAATTGGGTCATCAGTTTTGCAGGCCACTGCTCCTTCTAATGCCCAACATTTGTGCTATTTCTATCTTCTCTCCCCAATGCATGTCTAAATCAATATGTGTGTGCACACACATTCATCAGAGCCTACCCTTCCAGACTCATTTATTTGCTTATTTAAAAAAAAATTGACATAACCTTGCTGTTTGCTTGAACAGGGAGTGTGTCTCTTGGGGAAATCAGACTGATTCAGAGGCCCTAGTAGGGCATCTGCGTTAGATCTCTGTCTTCTCTCCCCCGATTCCTTTCGCGCTCTCTCTTTGTTTTGCTTGGTGAACAGACACATAGATGAGCTTCTGGATGATAGGAATTCGGGGCAGGGGATCTCACCAGGTGTGAGCAGGCCAGGAGCTGAGAAGCCAGAACGTGGCTTAGAGGTGCAGACAGGACATTTTGGAGACCACATGTGGAGTGGAGCAGGGCCTGCTGGTCTTGTGAGTGGGCTCCTTGGGATAACTTTGGATCTAAAGCTGTACAGTCTGATTAGCCTGCCTGCATTCTGTATTGTAAAAGTCCTCCCTGTCTCAGTGGAGTGGAGAGATGGGTGTATCAGAAATCAGGTTTGATTTCTTGGGCCCAGATGGTTTTAAGACAATTTTGAATCAGTGGCTAATGTTTTAAAACTGGGAGATGTCACATTAAAAATCTGGATTTCTGGCTTCTTTAAAGAAAATAGAAAGATGGAACAGCACTGGACCCCACCCAGCTGCAGCCCACTGACTCTGGTTGGTAGCAGTCCATTTAAGCAGTTAGACGCTCTCTAGTTTGCCACAGTCCCCACCACTCTCCGTTGTTGACCTTCGGTCCACTTCACTCACTGGTGCGATCTTTCTGGCATCATAAAAGCATTTGAGTTTGTGATCCTGGGTTCAAAACTGTGTCGGGTCAGAACCTGAAACCCAGGGCACACATACGCACCTGGATTCAGTGTGGATTGGCGGCCAGAATCAGAGTTCGAGCCTTCACCATGCAGGAGACAGCTTGCAAGGGCAAAGTCAGGCCTGCTGGAATCGTGCTACCTCAAGATTTGTTTGGGGTGGAAGGTGAAGATCTCTCTGTGTGTGTGTAGGGGTGGGGAGGGCGTGTGGGTGGGTGGGTGTGTGTCTGTGTGTGCCCACCATGTCATGGAGGTTTGATCTTTCTCACCTCTTCATCCATCTCTCCCTCCCACTACACAGTTATCTCTGCAGTCTTCAGCACTGGCTCTCAGGTTTGGTAAAGCAGTCCCTGGCTAACAGGGCAGGGAGGACCAGGGGTCTTCACTCTCACCGCAGGGCCCTTTGAGTGGCTGTCTATCTAGGCATTTTACCTGTTGTTTGCCTGTCACAATAGTTTTCCGTTTGTGATGCTCTGAAATCTGTAGCCATCTCCTTGAGAGATCGGTGCTCAGCAGGTGGTCCCAGGCAGGGCTTTATCCCTCTGTTCCGGCACCAGAGCCCTTCCTAAGGAAAGGATTTGAAAAGGAAACCTTGACTTTCTATTGATTTTTTAATAAGCACATATTTAGCTGTTAGTACTTGAAGTACAGGCTGTATTATATTCATCCAGCTAGCAAACAGTGTTTTAATTGATTCCACTCCTAGATAATGAACGCAGAGTGTCTGCGGGTAATTCTGCAGCAGCCTCCCTTTGTGTAGATGCCAGAGATGAACCTGATATTTACAAGGTTGTAGCCAACACAGGGGCAGTGGGGAGACAACAAGAAGCAAAGGCAGGGGGAGAACCCTCCCTCGTCTCTCCATCCTTTCTCTATAGACGTCTGTCTAGCCCCTTCTCCCCCTTTCTAGTTCTGTCACTATATTTTGGGGGTCACTGCAAGGATATTTTTTACCCCACTTCTAAGTGCAAAATGCAGACTAGGATGTATTGTTTGGTTGTTAATCTTGTGGGATTTCCAGTAAAGATTGTGGGACCGAGTGCTTAAAATTGCAACAGAACTTAAAAGTTTCAAAATTCACAGTTGCCTCCCACTCGGTGAATATATTTCTCTGCTTTTTCTAGGGATGCCTAGAATTTAAAATGCTTTCAACAAGAGATGAATAAAAGTCCCTGCTCCTCCACCAGGACTTCCTAAAGAGTGAGAAAGAAAACATATTCTCCTTTCCTTCAAGTAATGATGGCCTTAGAGATGATAAGTAGAATAGCTAGCAGTTACCCACTGCTCCCTTTATGCTGGATCCTGGGCTGAGTACCTTACATGATCATCTCATTTCATTTTCACAACCAGCTTAGGAATTTGGTTCTTTCATCACCTCTAGCTTATAGATCGAGAGACTAACACACAAGAGGGCAGGCAACCTCTCTCAGGCCACACATCGAGGAAGGGATGGTGCCTGAACTTGAGCTCAGCTCACTCTTTGAAGCCTAACACACTCTACCATGGCTGAGGGATGCAGATGGGACATTTTGCAGACCAGGCGTGTGGAGCGGAACAGGGCCTACTAGTCCTGTGAGTGAGCTGCCTAGGGTAACTCCGCATCTGGAGCTGTACGGCCTGAATGGCTGCCCCGCTTTTTGTACATATATTGATGCATTTCATTTGGGCTGCTTGCTTCCTGATACATTTCTCTCGACCAATGAAAGCTTCGATGGAAGCTGAATGTTGCAATTGATGAAAAGCCATTAGTTTGGATGACATTTCTGATCGGCCTCCATATCATACTATTAATCATCACGGTGAATATTTATTCAGTGCTTATGACGTGTTGGGAACCACGTTAAGTGTTTTATACACATTGTCACTTTGGGTCCTCAGGATGATCCTTGGACGTGGCTACAGAAGTCACTTATTTTGGTCCAACAGCCAGGATTTTTTTTTTAACTTTAAGTTCTGGGATACATGTGCAGAACATGCAGGTTTGTTACATAGGTATACACGTGCCATGGTGGTTGGCTGCACCCATCAACCTGTGATCTAGGTTTTAAGCTCCACATGCATTAGCTATTTGTCCTAGTGCTCTCCCTCCTCTTGCCCCCCACCCCCCAACAGGCCTCGGTTGTGATGTTCCCCTCCCTGTGTCCATGTGTTTTCATTGTTCAACTCCCACTTATGAATGAGAACATGTGGTGTTTGGTTTTTCTGTTCCTGTGTTAGTTTCAACAGCCGGGATTTGAACCAGGACTGGGTCGAGTAGGGCCAAACCTCTGTAGCCTGTTCTTAGAACCTACCATCTGGCCACCATGTTGCAACTTCATTTTCTCCTGTTCTCCATCCAGTGCTCTGTCTGCTCCAGCCACAGGACAGCTTCCTGCTGTGGCTTTCACATGCTAAGTGATTTCCTACCCCAGGGCCTTTGCACAGACTCTTCTCTCTGCTTGGCGTACGTTTCCTCCACCTCTCCCCTTGGCAAACCACACTTCAAGACCTCGTTCAGATGTTACAGTGGGAAGCCTTCCTTATCTTCTGCAGAAAGAACTGGTTGCTTTTTTTCTCTGAGGGCTTCTCATTGCTCTTCTTAGACGTTGGTGTCATGACTTGTATGCCCCATGTAGTTGTCAATTCTTCAAAGCAGAGAATATAAGGGAGCTATCTCACTAACACTTGCAGTTTATGTGTACTGCAGTCTCCTCAATACCTAGTCCAATGACTGGAGCAGAGTAGATGCTCACAGGCTTAATAAATATTTGTTGAGTGAATGAGTCTGTGTTCCTAGTGCCTTGGCTGGAGGAGAGTAGAACATTGAGTACATACTGTAGGAGCTCAGTACATTTTTATGGATGGCTTCTTATCTTTCTGTTCCCTCTCTTACCTCTTTTTATCTTCTGGTTCCGAACAGCATTTAGTGGAAGATAGGATAACGTTCTGTAAAGATAAGAAGAATTTAGGCTTCATGGGCCATATGGTCTCTGTCACACCTACTCAACTCTGCCCTTGTAGCATGAAATAAAACTCTATGTACAAAACAAGGCAGCAGGCTAGATTTGGAACACAAGCTGTAGCTCATGGACCCTTATTGTAGAGTATTCTTG
Source organism: Chlorocebus sabaeus (assembly GCF_047675955.1). NCBI lineage: Eukaryota > Metazoa > Chordata > Mammalia > Primates > Cercopithecidae > Chlorocebus > Chlorocebus sabaeus. Next base: position 23,704,199 of record NC_132908.1, read on the forward strand.
TCATGACAATTACTGGAAGATGGTATTTGGGCTTCTCTTATCACAATCAACCTTATCTTAGTTACCTAAACCAAGGTCTTAAACTGGGCCTTGAAGAAAGTCTTCTCTGTTTCTTGTCATGCATAGTGTTTCTCTGAATGCATCATTGATAGCCTATTTAGCTGACATCTTACTAGAGAATTACAGGAGAGTTATGGTTATGTTTTGGAGTCAACTCTATTTCGTTAGGATTCTGTGTTTGTGCTGTGTGATCCTGGGTAAGTTACAGAGCCTCTCTGATCCTCTCTTTTGTCATCCGTGATACTGGCCTTAGGTCAGCATACTTATCTCCAAGAGTTTTAATGGGTTGATCCAAGTGAAAATATTCAGGGCTTTTCAGTGTGTTTAGGGATTGAGCAAATATTAGTTACTTTATCTTCTTATGGACTTTTATTCAGAACCTCAACCTTTCCACTGAAACATGGAAATACACACTGTAAAAGTCAGTGGAGCTCAGAAAGGTCCCCATGTCTATAGGATTCTAGAAAGAGTCTTTGAAAAGTGAGAGACATTTAAGTCTGAGGAATTCAGCACTTCTAACTGTCTCACCATTCTCTTTGAGAGAGAGGGTGAGAAAAGTTTGACATTTCATTTTCACACCTGTGATGTTACAAGTCTAATGCAAGTCTGGGAATCAAAGGTGGCTATGACGTAGAGGGATGGAGAAACGGCCATGGCAGGGTAGGCACTGGACAGACCAAGGTCGAAGATGCCCCATTCAGCTCTACTAGGCAGGAACCTCTGAAACTGTAAGCTGTCAAAGGGATTCTTATGAAAATTCTGGGATGGGAAGGAGGAAGTATTGAGATTCTCCAGTAGGAAAAAGAAGAAATTGGATCAGACCACCATACATAGCGATACATGCCACATACCGTACATATATCCATTCCTCAAGGACTTGTGTGCGGCTTACAGCAACTAAATGTCACACAAAACTGCTGCTGTCTGGTTCCTCATCTACCCACACTTCCCCAGTTTTGTTCCCAGACAGGATCTCTGCAGAGCGTTCTCAAATGTCTCTGTTCAGTTCAGGCTGACTTCTATGTTCCTCAGCTCCGGCACCTCCATATTTTTACTGCTGAACTTTGGTGGTCTTCCATATTTACGTCCTGGGAGTGGGGTCTACCATGGCTTGGCGGATTGAGATGCTCCTTCCTGTCCAGTCCCATCGTTTTTGGTTCCTAATACTGCAGAACACTTAAAACTTGAATTTGCCATGGTTGTGAATTTGCCTCCCTAATAGATGAAAAGCTCCTTGAAGACAGGGGTCGTGCCTCATAAACCCCTTTAACTCTCATCCCTAACGTGGTGTGTGGCACTTACTAAAGGTTTGATGAGTGTTGCTGAATTTGAAAATAGGAAGTTATTTATCAATTTGGAGACACTTTCAAATTGACAAACTGAAAACATCTTGAAATGCTGGCCATGCAGGAAAACAGGTTAAAAGAAAATTCAATAGCTTTGGAGATGAAAGTGGTTTTTGGTGACATGGATGAAATGTATAGAGATGGACTCTGGGCTTTCCATGTACTTGTCACCAGATATTGTACATTGTACCCAATAGGTAAGTTTTCATTCTTCACCCCCTGCCATCCTCCTCTCTTCTGAGTCTCCCGTGTCCATTATACTACTCTGTATGCCCCTGTGCAAAACAGATTTTGTGCTGACTTCAGAACAGAGTGATCTATCCCTTTAAACCAGCCCGCCTAAACCCTTGATGAATCTGAGTATCTTGGTGACCAAAGCAACATCACCAGAGACTTGTTGCAATTGGTTGTATCATTGTCATTCCAAATGTCTGTTTTCTGGCACTTTCTTGTGGGAGCTCCTAGGAAGACAGCAGCCCCTCCAGAAATACCCCAGTTTCTGAAAATTTTGTTGCTAAGAACTAGTCCCTGGCCATGCAGATAAATAAGTAAGAGGTAGTGTGATTGGAGAACAGGATGAATGAGTTAAATGAAGTACTTTGTGGAAAGTAGTTAATATTCAGTAAGCGTGAGCTATTAAATCAGGGTAAGCAGCCACAGTGAGAGTGCTTTGGATGGCTTCACAGTTTGGGATTTAGCAAACATTGACCAGCTGCCTATGTGCCAGGCACTTCTGAGATAAACATTACTATTCTTTTCATTTTATAGTTGGTAAAACCAAGGTTCAGAAGATTAAGCAACTATCCCAAGACTTACAGCTCAAGGCCTGGAGCAACTAAAATTCAAACTCAAGTCTTCTGCCTTCAAGAAGCAGTCTCTTCACTTGCTACAACAATGGTGGTTTAGACCAAGAACCCTAAGGCCGCACTGCCTGGGCTTTAATTCAGACTCTGTTGCTTATGAACTGTGTGACCTTGGACAAGTTACTTAATATGTCTATACTTCACTTTCCTTCTGCAAAAAGTGAGGATAGTAATAGCTTCTACCCCACTGTATGGATGAAATCATGCAATGTATAGGAAGCGCTAAGAGTGCATGGCATACAGTAGGTACTGTGTAAGTATTCATTATGATTACATTGGACCACTTCTTCTACATGCAGTGCCTACATGATTTATTAGTTGTGTAGTTTCACCTTCAGAATCTTGATGGGCCAATTGACTGACAGCAGTCTGCTTGCAATCCATAATGCACTCTTCACCCACTGTCCCTGTCCCCAGTAGCATGAATTTCCAGGGACACAGGCACCTTCGCTTCATAATGCCCCAGCTTGTAGCATGGCATCTGGCGGCTTTGGTATTTTTCTTCTGCAAGATTATGCATCTCAGGGATTTCTCTTTTAGCATTGACTAAATAGAGTGTTATTTATGCAGGGGCCTTGGTGACTGAGTTGCTGTCGCACCCACCACGTTTATGTATAGTTCGTGAACTGGCAGATTGATCCATCAAGGGTTCCAGGAGCAGAAGTGCATTTCATTCTGTTATTCTATGAAGACCTCGGCGACGCTGTCTGTTTGATGTGTCGGAGGATGGTTTGCTAAGGGCCCCTGGCTTACAGGACATCAATACTGAGGATTCTAGAGAATGGATCTGGACAATAAGTGTTGTTGGCATGTGTCTGCAGGATGAGCAGTTATTGCCTGCCTTTTGCCCTCCCATAAAAAAAGATAGCACATGACTGCAGAATGCTCTGTGACTGAAGGGACACTGATTCTGTCATTAAAAGACATCAGAGCTTGTTATATGGTTTACTAGGAAAAGCCCTTCCTGTGCCAATTCAAGCATCTCACCTACTCACTTGTTGGCCCGTTAAGTACAAAATGAACTCCAAACCCTTTAGCATGACATCTAAGGACTTTATGATCCCAGGTGCCCCACATCTGCTGTGTCTGAAAAGTCACTCCATCCCTACCACATGCACCTCATAATCACTTTCCCCTGAATTTCTTGACTGGTCTCCAGATAGCTTACAATTGTTCACAACTTTAGTCTGTGCACACGTTCTTCTTTTTTCTGACTGCTCTTCCTCCTCTTTGCCAATGGCAAACTCCTACTTATTCTTCAAAACCCAACTCCCATAGCACCATGCTTCTGCAAAGCCTCTAAACCCCATTACTTGCCCTCTCTTCTGTCTTTCCTCCATTGTCTTCTCTGCTGTGACTGTGAATTCACTTTCTTTTTGTTATGTCTCTCCATCAGATCAAACTCCATGATGGCACAGACCATTTATCTTGGAACTCCTGATGTGGTCTTAGTCCTGTGTTTTCTTGACAGTAATGAAAAATGAGTTAGAAGTCCTGGTTTGAAGTCTGATTTCTGCAGGGCCATGCATACTTGGCGAAGCTCAGCTTTGGGTCCAGCAGTGGTATTTTGCCAAAGAAGTTAGCCTCCTCCTCTCAGTCCAGGGGTCTGGCCTTTGGTTGTCTTGCAACCTTAGTACTGATGGCTGGTTGCTCCTCTTGACTCCTGTACCTTGTTTTGGCTCGGAGTTTTTCTGCATAGTGATGTAGGAATGTGAAGCAGGTGACACAATCTCATTCCTCAAATGCTTGGCTCAGTCACACTGGCTATGACTGTGAAAGGAACATATGTTGGGCCCCCAAAATCACTAAACTAAAGGGAAAAGTTAAACTGGGGACTGCTTAGAACAAACCTGCCTCCCATTCTCCTCAAAGTCACCCCTCTGCTCACTGAGATGCATGCATATCTGATTGCCTCCTTTGGAGAGGCTAATCAGAAACTCAAAAGAAAGCAACCATTTGTCTCTTATCTACCTGTGACCTGGAAGCCCCTTCCCCACTTTGAGTTGTCCCACTTTTCCAGGCCGAATCAATATTCATCTTAATATGTTGATTGATGTCTCATGTCTCCTTAAAATGTAAAAAACCAAACTGCTCTGACCATCTTGGGCCATCTTGGGCAAATGTTGTCAGGACCTCCTGAGGCTGTGTCACGGATGTGCATCCTCAACCTTGGCAAAATAAACTTTCTAAATTAACTGAGGCCTGTGTCAAATTTTTGAGGATGATCATGCCTGCAGGAGAAAAAATGATCAGATACTATGCTCAGTATATACTCAGATACACTCAACACGTTCCCTTTTATCTGAAGCTCAAACCTTTCCACAAATGTTCTTCAGTTCTTTCCTTGTTCCATCTTTTCTCTCATGGCCTCAAGAATGTTTAAACTCCAAAATCTCTTTCTCTGTGTCATTTCTAAGTTTCTACGTATCTTGGAGACTGAGATGTCATGTTCTTGCTGACTAAGTCATGTTTGTCTAATTCTACTGATTCAATACATTCTGTTTTTACTAACAAAATATAACAGAGATATCCCCAGTATGCATGCCCTCGTTACAGGATACTTTTCTCCATTACAGGATACTTTTTTTCCGTGGTTACTATTTATCCAGTGTTTTCTCTTCATTTTAATCCATGTCTCTTCCCATAGTGCTTTCTCCCTGAAAAGCATTAGGTGTCCACAGTGCTCCCCTGAAATGTGAGTAGGGGTTCTCTCTTGACTCACACACATTAGTCTCTCCACATAAGTGAGTGACTCATGTTGGAGTCGATACCATCTTAGAATCAACGTTGCCTGTATTCCTTATGCTTTTTGTTTGTTTCTCTAAACTTCTGCTTTTCTTGATATCTGCCAATAACCTTCACACCTCCATAACTTTGTCAGGATTTAGTAATCACTCATTTATTCAGCAAACATTTGTTGTGTGCTGTCTTGTGTGTCCAAGACAGCTCTAGGCACTGGAGATACAGCAGAAAGCACACCAAAGTGTGTGTGTGTGTGTATGCACACACACACACATGTACGTTTGTGTGTGTGTAAGATGTAGCTTATACAAGGCTGGGCGTGGTGACTCACGCCTGTAATCCCAGCACATTGGGAGGCTGAGGCAGGTGGATCATCTGAGGTCAGGAGTTCCAGACGAGCCTGGCCAACATGGCGAAACCCTGTCTCTACTAAATATACAAAAATTATCCAGGCATGGTGCCAGGCACCTGTAGTCCCAGCTACTCGGGAGGCTGGGGCAGGAGAATCACTTCAACCCGGGAGATGGAAGTTGAAGTGAGCTGAGATCGCATCACTGCACTCCAGCCTGGGCGACAGAGTGAGACTCTGTCTCAAACCAAACAAACAAACAAAAAAATCGAAGCAACAAAAAAAGAAGTATATTGTACTGAAAAGAAATTGTGTAGACCTCCAATAGCCCAATATAGAATGCCTTCTGGGAACATTTTAAGAGAAAATAGGTAAAATGAAGCACACTATGTATAGTTTGTTGCCATTTGCATAGAGAGAGAAATAGATAGACACACATGGTGTATGCTTAGGAGGGTTCTGGAGAGGGATGAGAAATTGGAAAGAGTGTTTGATTGCTGGGTTGGGCCAGGTGGATTGGGGATCCATGTGGGTGGATGACTTATTTTTCAATATTTCTTTTACGCTGTTTGATATTTTAAAAAGTGTGATTATTCATATACACACATACATACTAAAATATATTTTTATTTTTTTCCTACAACATTTGGATAATAAAAAGTACTTCCCAGGTGTAACTGACATCTTTTATCACCTTCTCAGACCTAGTTGGTCTCACCTATCTCCAGAGACATTGGCCATTTGGTCTGGGACAGCCATGGCAGAGGGTCTCAGCTCTGCATGGGTAGACTGGCTCCTGAGTTTGCAACAATTCAGTGCCTCACCTTATCGCTCCACTTTGAGCCACCTACCTCCTGCCCTGAGTTTCTGTCCTCACATCCTTTCAGGCTTAGGTACAGCAGGAAGGAGAAAGTCGGCTTCTCTTACAGCTGAAACAAGTACTAGGACTGAATCTTGTTGATTGCCGTCATGGCTAATTTGATGTCAGCCTGACTGGGCAATGGTGCCCATTTGTTTGGCCGAACACCAGTCTAGATGTTGCTGTGAAGGCATTTTTAAAGATGTGATGAGTGTTGAAATCAGTAGACTTTGAGTGGAGCAGCTGATCCTTCATAATATGAGTGGGCCTCATCCAATCAGTTGATGGTCTTAAGAGCGAAGAAGGAGAGTTCTTGAAGAAGAAGAAAGAGGAGGAGGAGAAGCAGGAGGAGTAGGAGAAGAAGGAGGAGTAGGAGAAGCAGGAGGAGCAGGAGAAGCAGGAGAAGGAGAAGAAAAGGAGGAGGAGGAGGAGGAAGAAGAAGAAGAAGAGGAAGAAGAAGAAGAAATTTTACTTGAAGACTGCAACATAGAAACCCTGAGTTTCTAGCTTTCTACCTGGTCCTACAGATTTTGGACTCATGATTGCAAATCCAATCTTACTTGATTATCCAGACTGTTAGTTTACCCCATGGATTTTGGATTTACCAGCCCCCATATCATGTGAGCCAAAGTCTTAAATCTCTCTGTGTCTCCACACACACACACACGCACACACACCCTACTGGTTCTGTTTCTATGGAAAACCCTGACTCTTACAACTGTGATTGGCCTGACTAATGCAGTCCTTCTCTCTGTAAGAATACAACACAGGGGTTGGCCTAGGCTAAAAATGTAAGTGCACTTCTGGGACTGTGGGTGAGATTGGATCCACCTAAATCACCATGCTACTGAGGGTGGGAGAAAGGTGGGTCACCAAAACAAAATCAGGGTGTTACAGGGAGTAAGATCAATGGAGCCTGGAAGAAAACAAGCTAAACAGCGAATGGAAGACCATCACTGTAGCTATCATTATCTCTTTTTTACAAATGCGTTAACAGGCTCAGAGAGGTCAAGTGGCTTGGCCAAGTTACACAGGAAGTTGGTGACTGAGTAGGATCCAGGGCTATCTTGAAGCCCATATTCAAGTCTGATCTTGAAGCCCATATTCTTTCCTTTGTACCAAACATTTCATTCATTTGCTCCTTTATTTGTTTTATCAACCAACCAATTAGCATTAAAGTAACATTTACTACTTGTCCACTGACACTTGGAGTGTGTCAGACCCTGAGGAATCTAAACCGTCTAACCTCAAAAGTGTCCCTTGCAGGATAAAACATTTCCTGTGCTACAGACCACTTTTAAGATATTCTGAACAAAATCCACTTTTCTTGAGCTTCACAGAGCAGGCACACTTAAATCCTGATTGGTCTTCAGAGATGAATACAAATTCTTTTCTCCATGAACCTCACTTGTTTTTAATTCACTCCATAAAGCCAGGCAGAGAAACAGGAAGGCAAAAACAATAATAACAACAACACCCACTGCTGTTTACAAGAGGGAAACATTCCTGATGGGTGAGAGGAAGATGTACGGCGCCTCTGTGCCAGAGCTGGCTTGGCATCTTGGCGCGCTGCGGATTTATGGCACTGGCATCGTCAAAGGAGGAGTCCATTTCCACTGATTTCATTCCGAGGTCCCCAGGTTGCTTATTGCTCCATTTCTTCTTAACGTGAGTGATGAGAGTGTCCTAGGAGGCAAGCGGGCGCACAAGTGCGAACAGTTGTTTCATGGATTTATTGTTTATTCTCCACTTGATTCACTTCCCTAGCTGCCCCTGTGAATGAGCTCCTCAGTGAGAGCAATTCCTGGGCTTGTAGCTCCTAGGATGCACCATGTTCAATCCTGCCTCTGGGCCCTGGCTCTTGCCTTTGCCTGACATGCCCTCTCTGTTATTTTAGGTCAGGTCAAGCCCTGACCTTTCCATATGGCTTAGCTATAATAATAATGGTCCCATTTGACGTTTGCAGTAGATCACACTGGTTAGGAGCATGGTCTTTGGAGCTAAACTGCCTGGGTTCAAATCCCAGTTTAGCCTCCATAGCTTGACAATCTTGTGCCACTGACTCTCTCTCTCTCTCTCTCTCTCTCTCTCTGTCTCTGAATTGGTAAAGTTTGGGTGATCATAGGGGTCTCTCACTGAGAATAATTTGAGCTAATTCATGCAAATCGGAGTAAGCCCTAAATAAAAGATGATTATTATTTTTATTATTTAAGCCACCTCTAAAGAAGGAGGAGAAGCAAAGAATTGGCATAGTGACTTGAAATCCCCACTTTGTCACTACCTCTCATGACCTTAGGCTAATTATCAATTTTTCTTGTGTATAAAGTGGGGACAATAACAGTGCATACCTGATCTGTTGTGTTGGTAAATTGAGGTGTTGCATATAAACTGTTGACCACAGTCAGTCCCTGGAACTCAGTAAACTGCCTAATGGAAATAATTGTTTTTAACTATTGCTATGAAACGTAAGACATTTAACCACTAGGTTAAATGAGCATGATTTGTGTGATGTCATCCTAAACTGACTTCATTTTTGTCTTCTATTGTCTCTTTATATTTACTCAGTGGAGCTTGTCTGTTGTTGCTTTGGGTTGAAAATTCTGGAAGGCCCCACTGACTTACTGGTATCTATTCAGTAGTAGGAGGCTGGCCCCACACCCCCAGTAAGTGGCAAAACACAGTTGCACATTAGTAATTAAAATATGGAAGTCTGTGCAATGACCAAGACATTGGACTTGGTTTATTGGCCTTGCTTGCAACATACAGGGCAGCTTGTTATTATAAAAGGGAGGTGGCTGACTTCTCTCTGTCTTCTAACTTATCTACCTTCTGTCCTCTCCAGGGTTGAAGCTGGGTCAGGAAGGAGAGGAAAGGAGGACATAAAAGTGTTTACTTGACTGGAACTGGTATCAGCGCTTTCTGGACTTGGCAGAAGTTTAAAGTAGGATCTTTTGCTCATGACTGCTGATGAGTTTCTTTGGAGATTCCCATACACACCAGGACACTCAGTTGCTAGAGGTCCCTCACCAGCGGTTCTTTTGAGGGCAGTAATTGCACTTCTATTTCTGCATTGTCACTTATGACTTCTTTGGCCCTTAAGAAAGGAGAATTTCATTTTCATTCTCTTTCTACCGAAATTTTGATTCTCTTCAAAAGCATTCTCTTGGATAGAATCTCCTCTCTCACACACATAACTCACATCTGGACTGTGGACACATGAGCTTCTGTACAAACTAATTTAATCCTCACCCCCCTTATGTGATAGAAGCTGCCATTACTTGCATTTGAAGGAGAAACAACCTGAGACCTTGAATATCTGTGTAACTTACCCAAGACCCCACAGCTGGTAGGGTATAAAGTTGGGATCTTTATCCCAGTGGACTGAGGTTTGGACCAGAGTCCAGAGTCCAAGGTTTGGACCACCCACACTGTACTGCCCAACTGAAAGTTTCGCAGTATTATTTCCTTTACTGTCTGAGGAAAGATGTTTGAAGATGATGCACAATGATTTTTCTTCTCTTTTGAGTGGTTGTGTGGGGCTGAAAACTTCTATTCATCTTCATCGAATGTTTCCTTACTTCTTGCTTCTCCACTCCAAAAAACCTTACTGTACAGAAAAACAAAAACAAACTCAGTATATTAGTTTGTTTTCATACTGCTAAAAAGAACTGCCCAAGACTGAGTAATTTATAAAGGAAAGAGGTTTAATTGACTCACAGTTCAGCATGGCTGGGGAGGCCTCAGGAAACTTACAATCATGGCAGAAGGTGAAGGGGAAGCAAGGCACCTTCTTTACAAGTCGGCAGGAAGGAGAAGTGTGTGAGGGCACAGGAAAAACTATCATTTATAAAATCATCAGATCTTGTGAGAATTCAGTCACTATCATGAGAACAGTGTGGAGAAACCACCCCCATAATCCAATCACTTCCCACCAGGTTCCTCCCTTAACACCTGGGGATTACAATTCAAGATGAGATTTGGGTGAGGACACAAAGCTAAACCATGTCACTCAGCCACCAAATGGAGGTACCTCCTGGCTCTTACTCTTGCTTGGGTTGGTTTGTTTGACTTCGTAGAACTTGGTCCTGTGGATTGTCTCCTTCCCCCGAGTTGTCTTTTTTACCTCTTGCTTGTTCTGTGTGTTTCACAATAGCTCTCTCTAGCTCACACTTGCATTTTCTCCACCATTGGATTTTAGCCATATGGTTCAGAATTCAATTTATAAGAAAAATCTATTGCACTTGATCAGGTTACACTGGATACCCTCTGTATCTGTTTACCAATGTCCCTGGTGTCTCAGGATTATTTTATAGCAAACCTGATTAAGGCAGTGCTAGATTAGTTAAAGTCAGATGCACCTAACAGCTCCTTGGATACCCCGTTGCTCTTTAATAAAATATTGGATAATCTGAAGGAAGCAACTCAAGTATCAGCTTATTTTATTAATTTTCTAACCTCTTTTAAAATCAATGAGATTTTATTAAATTTTATTAAATTCAAATCTCTAAATAAGTTAAAATAAAATGGATTCATCTATGTTTGCAAACATGGGCATATGAAATGCCCGTCTTATTGGTTTAATAGTTTAAAAACTCCTTTTCATAGATTTTACTTCTCTTGTGGTAATAGCTTGTCTGTTTTAATGGTCTTGGGTCTCTTGTCAAAGGCTTTCATTGTAATCGGCGTTTTCTTTCCCCACTTAACACAAAGAAAATCTAATCCACCCTCGTTTTGCTGCTTTCTTTGAAAAAAAGAAGAAAGTTGGGAGCCATGTCGCCAATCTGCCTGGCTCCAATTTATCACATCAGAGGAAGCTGTTCTTTTTTTTGTCTTTATATTTTGTGGATTGCAAATATGTCTGAAGATGTCATTGTCAGTGAAAGCAGTCTATTCAATTTTCTACTATGTTTCTTTTCACCAATCTAATTATCACTTTAACCATTGCTTTTATTTATAGATTGGGACTCCTCCTCCAAACCTTTTAATATTTTCCAGAATGGTTCCATTTTTAAATCTACTGCTGATTGCCCATATCTCTAGTTTTTGCAGTTAGAACCACGGGGGTTTAACTTCCCTGCCCTCTGTTTTAACAGTCACTGCATCGATGTCAGTTGTCATTGAAAAGCACTTTTCTGCTTTTCACCAGAGTTTTGGTAATGAAGCCAATTCTAGTTATTTTTTTTTTCTGCCAGTGGCATAATGACAATTTCCTGCTTTCCAGACACTTGAGCTGCTTTGATGCTTTAGCTACTCTTGGGGAGAGATCTGTTATATTGAAGGATAGGGCAAGGTAACAGCGAAAAATATGATTAAGGTAGAATTTGTGCTTATTCAGCCACTGAGGTTAATTTTTTTTTTTTTACACTCAGAAAAAAGACGTTTCTGAACTTTTTCATTGTGGTAAAATATACATAACATTAAATTTACCATTTAAATCATTTCTAAGGGCACAGTCACAGTACAACCATCGCCACTGTCCTTTTCCAGAACTCTTGGAGATTTTAGAGATTTCAAAATACTTGGGTAACCAAATTTCTTAAACACTTTAAGATATATACAGGCATGCTTTATTTTATTGTGCTTCACTGTATTGCAATTTGCAGATATTGTGTTTTTATTTGTTTGTTTACATATTGAGGGTTTCTGACGATTGCATTGAGCAAGTCTGTAGGCGCCATTTTTTCGACAATGTGTGCTCACTTCATGTCTGTGTGTCATATTTTGGTAATTCTTGCAATATTTGAAACTTTTTCATTATTCTTATATCTATTATGATGATCTGTGATCAGTGATCTTTGATGTTACCATTGTAATTATTTTGGGGCATCGTGAACCTTGGCCACATAAAACAGCAAAACTAATCGATAGATTGTTGTGTCCTGACTGCTCTGCTGACTGGACGTGCCCTTACCTCTCTCCCTGTACTTGGGACTCCCAATTCTTTGAGACACAACAATATTCAAATTAGGCCAGTTCATAACCCTGCAATGACCTCTAAAGTGTTCATGTGAAAGGCAGAATCTCATGTCTCTCACTTTAAGTCAGAAACTAGAATTGATGAAGCTTAGTGAGAAATGCACATCTACAGCTGAGATAGGCCAGAAGCTAGACCTCTTGCACCAAACAATTAGCCAAGTTGTGAGTGCAAAAGGAAAGTTTTTGAAGGAAATTCAAAATGCCACTCCAGTGAACACATGAATGATAAGAAAGCAGCACAGCTTTATTGCTGCTATGGAGGAAGTTTTAGTGGTCTCGATAGAAGATCAAATCAGCTACAGAATTCTTTTAAGTCTAAGTCTAATCTAGAGTAAATCCCTAACTGTCTTCAGTTCTATGAAGGCTAAATGAGGTGAGAAAGCTGTAGAAGAAAAGTTGGAATCTAGCATGGGGTTATTTCATGAGGCTGAAGGAAAGAAGCCATATCCATAACATAAAAGTGCAAGTTAAAGCAGCAAGTGCTGATGTAGAAGCTGCAGCAAGGTATCCAGAAGATCTAGGTAAAGTAATTGATGAAGGTGGCTACACTAAACAACAGATTTTCAATGTAGATGAAACAGTCATTCTATTGGAAGAAGATGCCATCTAGAACTTTCATGGCTAGAAAAGAGAAGTTAATGCCTGGCTTCAACGCCTCAGATGACAGGCTAACTCTTGTTAGGAAGTAATGCAGCTGGTGACTTTAAGTTGAAGCTCATTCACCATTCTGAAAATCCTAGAGCCCTTAAGATTTATGCTAAAGCTATTCTGCCTGTGCTCTAGAAATGGAATGACAAAGCCTGGTTGACAGCACATCTGTTTACAGTGTGGTTTACTGAATATTGTAAGCCCACTGTTAAGACCTACTGCTCTTTAAAAAATATTCCTTTCGAAATATTGCTTCTCCTACTCAAGGCTCTTGGTCACCCAAGAGCACTGATAAAAATGCACAAGGAGATTAATGTTTTCGGTGTGCTAACACAATATCCCTTTTGCGGCCCATGGATACAGGTGTAATTTGGACTTCCAAGTCTTATTATTTAAAAAGGTCACTTAGCTAGAAGTGAGTGTAAGTAGAGTGTAAATAGTGGTAAGTAGAGTCAGGATTCAACTCAGCTCCCTGACCTTGAAGCATGTGCCATTACCATTTTAGCACATGGTCTTTATTGTCTGTTAATTCAGGAATTTCAATCATTCAGAAAGAATTTCATTCTAATTAGTCCAAATAAATGACCTAGGAGTCACGGAGCTACAAACATAAACTGTGGCAAGTATTTCAATGGAGAGATAAGTGGTTTTATGTCAGAAGATTAGCATGGTCTCAGCCATCCCTCAGCTTCTCTGCCTCAGCTTCCCTGAGGCGGTGATAATGAGTAGAGATTTGAAGGGTGAATGAGAGTTACGCAGGTAAAGAGGGAGAGACTTCTGAGCCAAGGGAATGCTATGAGCCAAAGTTGTGATTAGAGGGACCTTACAGCTTCCAGTAACTCAAAAGTCAATTTGTGTAAAGCACGGAGAAGAAGAGGGGAAGTGAGTGACCCAAGCCGGGAGAGGGGTGGCAATGGGTGGTGCAGGGCAGGCAGGCAAGGTGCCTTCAGTGAGAACAAACTGGACATGGCCCGGACTGGAAGGTGAAGAAAGCTGCCATATTTGAAGAAATGATGGTGGCTTGGACAAGACTGGCAGTGGTGAAGATGGGGAGATGTACATTGATAGAATTGCTCTTGAAGAGGTAGAATCAACAGATCTCTGGAAGGCATTTAATTTGGGTAGGGAAGTAGGGAGAATATGAATAAAACTGTTTCCTGAATTCCGGGTTGAGCAGCTCAATGGAAAATTGGTGACATTGTGACACTCACTAAACCAGGGAAGTTTGGAAAATGACTAGGTCTGGGGGAAAATGAGGAAATGGGCATTATTGCTCAGGGTAAAAGGCTGGGTTGTTGATTTCCTAAAAACCATCCAACTTTACAGGCAGTGAATGGTTGGGTGGTTAAAAACATAGTCCCTGTTATCAGATATGGAGTAGAGTCCATGCTCTGAAACTGACAGCAGCTGACAGTGACTTCTGTGAGTCTCAATCTCCTCTTAGGATATTATCAATACCTGCTTAAAGGGTTGAGAGGATTAAGCAGCAAATGTGCATGCAACATTCAGGCCAAGTGTTCTGCAGATAGTAAGTACTCAATCAGGTTACCAAGATCATTATCATTATCACTATTGTTATTATTCTAAAAATGATTTGTAACTAAAATTCTAAAGGACTTCTGGGTGACAGAGGAGATAACTCTTTACCCTTTCACTATATCCCAATTAAATCTTCTTCTTGACTTAACAATGGACTCCCCTGAACAATGTGATCTTGTTCTCCATAAAGGACATTTTATTACAAGTAAATCAGACAAACAGTAGCCTTTGAATGCATGTTGTACAAGAACCATAGCACGTAATTGGAAAGGTCACTAGTGTCAGTTTTAAATTAATTTTTCCCTTTCTTTAATAGTTCAGATCAAATGCTTGATTATACTATTTTTTAAAAATACCCTATAATTTCAGAGTATGGTACTGCCTCAAGAGTGACAGCCACATGACTGTGACTTCAAGAGGTGGATACTGTCAGCAACATGAATGGAAAAAATTACTTTTATGAACAGCAGATTCTCATGGGAGGACCCCCAGCTTCTGACATGTATCAAGAAGTAGCTGCCAAATTATTCTCTTCTCCATACTTGCTAAATTAAAGCAATTCAAATATTGCTGGTTGAGGTTGAAACTTCGAGGCTGTTAAAAATGTCACATAAAATGTGAGTGTATCTATTGGAAAAGGGTAATTTTCCTTCTAGAGATTGCATAGGTAAAGCCATCTGATTTTCAGAATATATAATATAGTTTCACTAAATAAATATATGCCAAGGCTTCTGTGCCTGATCTCTGTTCGAAAGAAAAATGTTTCATAAGAAGAAAAATGCTGGTTATTTGGGGAATGGGTGTTAGCAACAGTGTAAGTGTTGCCCATATGTTAGGTGGGAAATACAAGAATGTATGTTCAAAATCAGAGCTGAGGAAGTGGTTGTGTCCACACTGTATTCATCTTGCAGATGTGTTTGACCAGCATGGGGATTAAAAGAACATACAGTTGAGTGGAGCTGCCCACCTTGAATGGGGCTTGTGCTGGTTTTCTTGTGTACACTCTTGTCTTGCAACTGGCCCATTATAATGTATCTGCTTGACCCTTGCAGGGATTTGAGTTTATAGCCTCTCCCTAAATCTGTTCTTCTAAAATAGGGATATACTGCTGCTGGGAGCACCATAAATGATAGGATGCAGATGGCCTGGATCACCTGCCACCTGCACACTTAGGTCCTGCCTAAGAATAAATAAAAAATAGAGGAAGCCAGGCGTGAAGGCTCATACCTTTGTGGTCCTGAGGTAGAAGTATTGCTTGAGCCCAGGGGCTCCTTGGACTATCGATTTTATGTGACAATTTGGAGGAAATAGTTATATTAAGAGAAACAAAATTATTATGGAATAGGTTAGAAAATTCACATGATTTTCTGTTTTATAAGATGCGATATGAGACTTCAAAGAAATGTCAAGGTTGCTGGTGGAGGAACGTAACCCCTGAGTATACTGCTTGTTATTCTTAGGCCATAATGCATGCTTAGTTGGCAAAGTTTGGAATGCATTGTGTAAGTCATAGAATGTTAAAGCTGGAAGTGGCCCTGGACATTTGAACAGTCAGGGCTGTTAGTTACAAGTGACAAAATCCCAACTTATCACCTGAAGCAAAAGTGGGAATTTATTGGCTTGCAAAGTTGAAAAGTCCAAGAGTGTATGTGATTATATTCAGGTTCTCACAAAAGATGCCAGGCCGGGTGCAGTGGCTCACACCTGGAATCCCAGCACTTTGGGAGGCTGAGAAGTATGGATCACTTGAGGTCAGGAGTTGGAGAGCAGCCTGGCCAACATGGCGAAACCCTGTCTTTACTAAAAATACAAAAAATTAGCCGTGCGTGGTGGTGGGTGCCTGTAATCCCAGCTACTCTGGAGGCTGAGGCAGGAGAATCGCTTGAACCTGGAGGTGGAAGTTGCAGTGAGCCAAGGCAGTGCCACTGCACTCCACCCTGGGCAACAAGAGTGAAATTCTGTCTCAAAAAAAAAAAAAATGCCATTACAATTTAGTAAGTCTCTGTGAATAATCTACTTATTATTTCACTTTCTCTCACTCTCTCATCATTATCTTCTTCTTCTCTACTTTCCTATATATTGTTTTCTTTTTTCTTTCTTTTCTTCTTCTTTCTTTCTTTTTTTTGACAGAGTCTTGCTCAGTTGCCCAGGCTGGAGTGCAGTGGCATGATCCTAGCTCACTGCAGCCTCAAACTCCTGGGCTCAAGTGATCCTCCCACCTCTGCCTCCCAAGCAGTTGGGACTATAGGCATCCACCACCACACCTGGCTAAATAATTTTTTTCTTTTTATAGAGATGGGGTCTTGTGTGTTGCCCAGGCTGGTCTTGAATCCCTGGGCTCAAGTAATCTTCCCACCTCACTCCCACAAAGTGTTGGGACTCCAGGTATGAGCCATCATGCCTGACTTCCTCTATTTTTGCTTGATTCTTAGGCAGGACTTGTCAGTGTGATAGCAATGCCAAGATTATGTTCACAGGTGAGTTATCAATCTCAATGGTGAACTTTGTTGTTCTTTTCAGATAATTACATCAAAAAACTGTCCTAAAATCAAGTCTCATTGGCCCAATTTGGGTTACATGTGCATTTCTTAGTAAATCCATGGTGGGGCCAGGAGATAGAATGCTCTGATTGAGCAGGCCTGGGTCACGTGGGGTTGGAAGTCAATTTTACCTCAGCTTCGTCGTCTGTGAGTGGATGTTGTGTGTTTCCCACCAGAAGAAGATGAAATGAGAGTCACAAAGGATGTTATGTAGTCTTAATTCCTCATTTTACTGATAGACGGTTCCAGGTCCATCACCTTCTCCTCCTCCTCCAACCGGTCTTCTTCTTCCTCCTCCTTCTGTTCCTCTTCCTCCTCCATCTCCTCTTCATTCTTTCTCCTCCTCCTCCATCTTCTCCTCCTTCTCCCCTTCCTTCCTTCCTTCCTTCCTTCCTTCCTTCCCTCCTTCCTTCCTTCCTTCCTTCCTTCCTTCCTTCCTTCCTTCCTTCCTTCCTTCCTTCCTTCCTTCCTTCCTCTCTCTTTCTTTTCTTTCTTTCTTCTTTCCCTCTCTCCTTTCTTTTTTTTCTCTTTCTTTCTTTTCTCCTTCCTTCCTTCCTTCCTTCCTTCCTTCCTTCCTTCCTTCCTTCCTTCCTTCCTTCCTTCCTTCCTTCCTCTCTCTCTTTCTTTCTTTTCTTTCTTTCTTCTTTCCCTCTCTCCTTTCTTTTTTTTCTCTTTCTTTCTTTTCTCCCTTCCTTCCTTCCTTCCTTCCTTCCTTCCTTCCTTCCTTCCTTCCTTCCTTCCTTCCTTCCTTCCTTCCTCCCTCCCTCCCTCCCTCCCTCCCTTCCTTCCTTCCTTCTTTCTTCCCTTCCTTCCTTCGTTCCTTCCCTCTCTTTCTTTTCTTTCCTCCCCTCCTCCTCTTTTTTCTTATTTTGTCTCATGAAAACATAATAATGAATAGAACCGGATTTTCTAAAGTAATTTTAATGTAAATGCAACATATACAAGAATGTGCCTAAATCTTAAGTGTACAGCGTGATGAATCATCACAAAGGGAATACACCCATGTAGTCACCACCTAGATCCAGAACACTGCCCAGAAAGTCCTCCACCTGTGCTGCTCATAGTCACTACCCTCCAATCACTAGGACTATTGTTGCTTCTATTTCCGCAGATTAATACTGCCTATTTGAACTTCACATATATGGAATCGTAAATTACGTAATTCTTATGTCTGGTTTTAATAGTCCCACGTTGTTTGTGAGATACATCCCGTTGTAGTGTGTTCTTTTTCATCACCAAGTAGTATGAATGAATATACTGAAAATAATGTGTCCATTCTACTATTGATGAATGCTTAGAATGCTTCTAGGTTTTGGCTATTATAAACAGTGCTGCTATGGAAATTCTTAAACATTCCTTTAGGGTCATATATACACATTCCTTTTGAGTATATTCAAATAGTGGAATTCCTTGGTCATAATGCATATTTACCTTCAAATTTTGGCTGGATGCTGTGGTTCACACCTGTAATCCCAGCGCTTTGGGATGCTGAGGCGGGCAGATCACCTGAGGTCAGGAGTTCAAGACCAGCCTGGCCAACATGGTGAAACCCTGTCTCTACAAAAATACAAAAATTAGCTGGGCATGATGGCAGGTGCCTGTAATCCCAGCAACTTGGGAGGCTGAGGCGAGAGAATTGCTTGAACCTAGGAGGCGGAGGTTGCAGTGAGCCGAGATGGCAGCATTGCACTCCAGCCTGGGCAACAGAGCAAGACTCCCTCTCAAAAACAAAAACATAAAGAAAAACAAACAAATAAAAACCAAATTTAGTTGATATTATAAGCAGTTTTCTGAATTTTGTTAACAATTTAAATTCCCATCAGCAATGTTTGTGAGTTCAAGATGTAACACATCTTCACCAGCACTTGGTATTGTCAATTGTTTTAATGCTTTAGCTTTTCCAGTGGTTGTAGTGTATCATGTGGTTTTAATTTGCATTGCTGTGACCATGGATAAGACTGACCACTCTTCATGTACTTGTTGAACACTTGCCTATATAGTGTACTCTCTCATGTGGTGCATTTTTCAGTTTTTTGTCCATTTAAAAAAATCGATTTGCTTTTTTCCTCTCTTATTGGGTTATGGATGTTCTTTACGTATTCTGGGTGAAAGTCCTTTGTTGGATATGATTATTGAAAATATCTTCAACATGTCTCTGCCATGCTTTTTCACATACTCTATGGTCTTTCTGAGTAGTAATTCTTAATTTTTATATAGCCTAGTTAATCAATATCTTTCTTTATAGTAAGAGATTTTTCATCCTGCTTAAAAGTTAAGACTTTATCTCAAGGTGTTGAAATTATTCTCCTTTTTCTTCTTAAAGGTTTATTTTGTATTTTTCAAACAGAGCTCCAGTTTATATATGATTGATTTCTTTTTATAAGGCTTGAAGTGGAGGCAAAGAATCTTTTTTTTTCTGATAGAGATATCCATATGATATAGAATCATTTATTAAAAATCCTCTTTCCCCCCATTGCAGTATAATGTTACTTTTGTCACAAATCAAGTGATTGTATATTTGTGGGGTTATATCTGTTCTCTGTATTCTGTTTTGCTAGACTATTTGTCTGACTTTGAGCCAATGTCACACTATTTTAGTTCCTGTAGCTTTAGAATAGCTGGATATCAGCAAGTCTAAGCCCTTCATGTTTGTTCATTTCCTTTATGGTTGGTTTGTCTATTCCTGACTCCCTGTGTTTCCATTTATATTTTAGAATCATCTTGTTAATTTCCACAAAACAAAATATTGGCTTTTGATTGGAATTGCATCCAGTTTGATTGGAATTACCCCCAAATTTACAGCCTGATTTGGGGGACAATTGGCATATTTACTTAATTGATCTTTTAGTCTAAAAATGTGGTATAACTTTTCACTTATTAAAGTGTCTTTTAATTTATCTCAATAATATTTTATAGATTTTTGTATAGAGTTTTATGTATCTTTCCTTAGATTTAGTCCTAAGTATTTGACAATATTGCAAATGGTATCTTTAAAATGCTTTCATTTTTGAATTGTTACTGATGGGTAGAAATACAATTAATTAGTTGGATATTGGCCAGATTCACTTCTACTTTTAGTAATTTGACTGTATATTCTTTTGTATTTCCCGTATATAAGTCAGTGAGTGGTGAATCACGACAGTTTTACTGTTTCCTTTTTAATGTTCTTATTTCATTTTCTTGTCTTATGGCACTGTATGTCTGATATACTGTTGGATACCAGTGAGGACAGCAGACATCTTTACTTGTCTGTTATTTCAGAGAGGAAACTTGCAATATTTTAAATTTAGTTATGATCATTGCTCTAGGGTTTTTAGTTGATTTTTTGTTACATTTTAAGAACATTTCATTTCATAAACAATTTGCTTCAAATGATTACGAATGATATTATATCTTATGCTTATGCATCTGTTGGTATAATTTTGTCACCCTTTTTTATTAACATGGTGAGTTACTTTGATTGTTTTTTGAATTATTGGGATATATTATTATATTCACTTATTAGACATATTTTTAATTTTATTTAAAATTTGTTTATTCATGTATATTAAAGAGATTGATCTGTAGTGTTTCTTTCTTGTACCAGTCATGTCAAGTTTTGGCATTAAATTAATGCTTGCCTCATAAAACTAGATGGGAAATATTCCTGTTATTTTTCTCCCTTCAGGAACGTTTTGTGAAAAACTGGTGTTAAATAATATAATTTAAATATACGGAAAAATTTGCCGATGAAGCTCTCAGGGCCTGGAAATGTCTGTTTGGAAGTTTTTATTCACATGTATAATTTCCTTTATTTATAGAGGACTTTTGAGACTCACTACATCTTCCTGCGTTAGTTTTGCTAAATTGTGTTTTTCTGGAATATTTTTTATTGATTTGAATGTTCAAATGTATGGGAATAAAGTTCTAAATATTCTTATGCCACCTTTAAAATATCTGTAGGATTTGTAATGTTATCACTCCTCTGATTCTTGATATTGTAATTTATGCAGTTTCTCTTTTTTTCTTGACCAGTTTTATTAGGTGTTTATCAATTTTGTATGTCTTTTCAAAGAGCCAAATTTTACTTCTTTGATTTTCCTTGTTTTCTTATTAGGTTTGCCCTCATATTATTTCTCTTCTTCTACTTTTTAGTGTATTTAGCTGTTTTCCAAATTTTTGAGCTAGATAATTGTTTTTAACTTATCTTCTTTTCTAATAGGTGCATTAAAAGCTATACATTTCCCTCTAATTACAACTTTAGCTGCATTCTACCAACTATATTTTCATTAATAGATTAAAATTGTCTAATTTTTATGGTGTTTTTTGTTTTACTCGTGGTTACTAACAATTGTGTTACTTAGTTTCCAAACATTTTGGATATTTTAGTTTTTTTCTAGTTTTCCTTTGGCTATCAACTTGTGTTAATTCTAATATAATCAAACGGTGTAGTCTGAATAGTTTCAGTCCTTGATGTTTGAATTTACTTTGTAATTTTACTTTATAATCCAGAGTATGGCAAGTTTTAATAAACATTCAGATACACTTGAAAATTTTGTTTATTATTGTTAAGTGCAGCATTCTATATATTTCAATTAGATAAACATCGTTAATCTTATTGATTAACATGATTTTTTTGGATATTTTGCTCTGCTTGTTCTACCAGTTACTGTGAGTTACTGGGAGAGTTTATTGAAGTCTTCTATTATGTTTGTGCATTTATTTAGTTCTTTTTTAGTTGTATCATTTTATGGTTTATATACTTGACATGTTATTAGTTGCATACAGACTTACAGTGTTTGTATTTTCCAGAACGATTGACCCTTACATCGATATGAAACGTTCTTCTTTATCTTTAATTATGTTTCTTTCCTTAAAGGCTACTTTGCTTTATATTAGTATACCTGTATCAACTTAATTTTGTTCAGTGTTTGCAAGGTATAGTTTTTCCAATCCCTTAGTATCAACCTTTATTTGTTCTTATATTTAAGTTGTGTCTCTTACAAGATCAGCATATAGTTTTAATTTTAATTCAGTTTGATACTTTCAATTGGACTATATTTCAATTGGACTATATGGCATTTGGACTGTATTTAATTACTGATATGCTGGGATTTATAAATATTATATAAACATTTCTTTTTTACCTTTTTACACTGTTTTGTATTCTTCCTCCCTGTTTTTGCTTTCAGTTTGGTTAAACACTTTTTATTACTTTATTTTTTCCCTCTATTTGTTTTTAGATTTTTGGTTTTCCATGTCTTCCTGTATCAGTTTTTCTAGGATTTGTTTTCATTGATCTGAATTTTTAAATGTGCTGGAATAAAATTCTTAATATTCTTGTGCTATCTTTTAAATATTTGTAGGATTTCTACCAATGTTGGTTCTTTGATTCTTGATATTATAATTTATGCTATTCCTCTTCTTTTACGAATTAAGGTATGAATTTTTGAATTATTACTGCTTAATATTAACCAATTCACAAATAATGCTAGGAATGTAGAACATTTTAACTTCTATCTCTTCTAGACTTTTGCATTATCATTGTCATGCATTTTAATTCTTCATTATTTTATGCATTATAAAACATGATACTTTTCTGTCAAGTCAGTATTTCATTATATTCACTCTCATATTTAATCTTTCTTTACTTCTTCTTGCATTTCCTATTTGTATATGGGATCATTTTCCTCCTTCCTGAAGAATTCTCTATAGTATTTCCTTAGCACAGATCCCTGACAATGAATTATCTCGGGTTTTATCTGTTCAAAAATGTCCTTTTTTTTTTTTTTTTTTCCCCACTAGTGAGAAATGTTTTCTCTCAGTATAGAATTTTAGACTGGTGATTATCTTTCCCACCACTTTAAAGATGTCATTTTGTTGTGTTCTGGCTTCCAGTGTTTTCTTGAAAAATCACTTATTAGTCTAATTTTTGCTCCTTTGAAGCTTTATCTTTTTCCTCCAGATGCTCTGAAATTTTTCTCTGTTTTCTGTTTTCTCTGTTTCATTTTCAGCAGTTTATCTATGAGGTATTTAGGTGTAATTGTTTTCCATGAATTCTTATTGGGAGTTGTTTTACTTCCTGAATCCATACGTTGATGTTCACCAGTGTTAGAAAATTCTGAGTTATTATCTATTCAAATATTGACCTGGTCCCACTCTCTTTACTCTTCTTTTAGGATGCAAATTCTATAGATGGTAAACCTTTACTCAGGAAGATATATATACATGTATATATATGTATATATTTATACATATATATACACACACACAGACACACACACACACATATATATTCATAATTTTCATCTTTTTTTCTTTACCTTTTTTTTTTTTTTTGAGATGCAGTCTCTCACAGTCGCCCAGGCTGAAGTGCAATGGCACTCACTGCATCCTCTGCCTCCCAGGTTCAATTGATTCTGCTGCCTCAGCCTCCCTAGTTGCTGAGATTACAGGCGCCCACCACCATGCCTGGCTAATTTTTTCTATTTTTAGAAGAGACGGGGTTTCACTATGTTGGCCAGGCTGGTCTTGAACTCCTGACCTCGTGATCCACCTGCCTAGGCCTCCCAAAGTGCTGGGATTACAGGCATGAGCCACTGCACCTGGTCCATTTTTTTTTTTTTTACTTTTTATGCTTTAGTCTGGGCCTTTCTACCCATGCATATTCCAGCTCTCTTCACCATTGTTCAACCCACTGCTTAACTTACATACTGAATTCTTAATTTCAGTTATTGTAGTTTTCAGTTCTAGGATTTCAATTTTATTTCTTTTTATTTAATTTCAGTTATGTGGTCAAGCTTTCTAACTTCTGATCTATTTTATCAAACATTTAAATCAAAGTTCAAAGTGTGAGTCTCATAAATCCAGTAACAGAGTCAACCATGGGTCTCTTTTTACTTTTGTTCCTTTTCCCATTGATGCTACTTTTTGATATATATGATAATTTCAATTGGATGTTGGAGATTATGTATGTCAAACTGTAGGGTTTCTGGAGGCTATTATTGGCCTCCTGTGTGGGTTTGACCTTTTCTATGGCAGGCAGCAGGGGCACAGGCATCTCAGACCGTCAAGTAAAGAGCTGATTTGAGGGTGGCTTGCATTCTTTGTGTGGCTCAGTCTATCTTTTGTTCGATGCCAATCCCAGTGCATCACCTTCTAGGTGTCCCAACTTAGACTTTGTGGTATTTCCCAGAACACTTCTCCTTGGTGATTATTTCCGTCTAATTTTTGTCTCTTCATCACTGTGAGAATGTCAAAACTCTTGTTTTTTTTTAATCCCTTTTAGTTTGGTTTCTTAGTCTTCTGTCCTGTAATACTTCATAGATAAATGCCAGGAGGAAAATTGGTGTTGAATGCTCGTCTCACTGACCTGTTCTTTCCTTCTGTCTCGGATATTTACTCCTCAAGCCCTTGCTAATTTGGCAGCCCCGAACCCATTTACTTTGCCTCCACCTTCATGCAATTGCCTATCTCTTTACTTGTTTCTATCCCTTGTAACAATTGTCCCTGCCTATCCTTTCAGCCTCTTCACCTGTTCCAGTCATTGATCAATGTCCTGTGGAAAATATCGACATGCAGAAAATTGAGCTCACCCTGGGTGAGCGTCCCTTTCTTTTGGGGGTCTGGCTTTTAAATCCCAGCTGCCTCTTAAACTCTCTGGATGTTTTCAAACAGATGAATTTTGATGTGTTCCTGGCTTTTATTATTGCTTGTGGTGGGAGTGCAGGTTCTCTACCAGCGACTCAACTTTGGAAGAAACCGCATGCTCAGATTTGATATGACACTTGTGTCTGTCTTCCGGTTTATAGTGCTTGTCACTATCAGTTCATTGTTGCCACTGAGCAACCGAGTATGGCATTGCAAAGAGAAAATTATAAATGACATTTAGCATTTTGGGTTTTACATCCACTACTGATGCAGAGCAGGTTCTTGGCTTTGCTCAGGAAGGAATTCAAGAACGAGTCGGTGATGGAAGAAAGCAGCTTTACTGAGGCAGCTGCAGTGCTAGAGTTCTGTGAAGGCTCCTGCCTAGCAGCACTAGCCGATAGGCAGTGCACTAAGAGTAGCAGTATATGGATGGTTTGCAGTCATATTTGGACTCACTTTTAATGACATGCTAATTAAGGGGCGGGTTATTCAGAAATAGAAAATGGGAGGTAACTTCCGCCATGGCAAGGGGTGGGAATTTCCGGGCGTTGCCATGGCATTGGTAAACTGTCATGGTGCTGGTGGGAGTGTCTTAGGGTGATGGGCAGTTAGAGCCAGAGGTATTTTCCCGGCCTCTTTCGGGTTTCGGCCAGTCTTCAATCTGGTCCAGAGAGAAGTCCTCCTGCCCTTCAACCTCACTACCATTTTCTGTCCTCCCTGTAGCCCTATAAAATGAGAATTATTGTTTTCATTTTGTAAACGAAGTAACTGGCTTTTCAGTAGTGGTTGTGTGCCGCGTTCAAAATATCACAGTGAAGAAATGCCATTGTTTAGAATTTAGGAAAAACCACGTAGACAGTTTTTCAACTTTATCCATGTAATGTCTCTTGGAAGAAGATTCTAGATGGGAAAGAACTCCCAAATATTTCCATGTACTTATATCCTTAATCTCAGGCAGTATGGTAGGATGATTAGGTACTTGAGCTGTGAAGTTAAGAGATTTGAATTCAAAATCACGGTATTGCATTGAATTGTGATATGGTTTTTTGCAAGCTACCTTTTAAATCTTCTATCATCTCATCTTTAAGGTATGGAGAACAAATTGCACCTTATTCTCAGATTAGTTAGGAATGGCAAATGAATTAATACATGTAAGGGGCTTAGGACACCAAAGACAGCTAGCAAGGGCACATGTTAGCTGTTATATTTAATAATAATAATGTCATTGTTGTTGCTATTGTTGTTACTAATGCCTCTTGACCATTCCAAACACTCCTTGTATTTTCATTTCCTTCTGAAGCTTCCTCTGTAATAATCGAGTGATATGTTTGCAGAGGTCCAAAGGTACTGCTCATAAACCATTTACAAAGCAGATACTTGCCCTTTATTGCCAGTGACAGCTATGCTTTGTTAATGTCTAGAGCAATGGATAACAGTTAGAATCCTGGACTCTTGGAAATTGGCACTACTCAATCTGGAAGTTTCTTTATGCCGGAGAAATCAAGAGCCCTCAAGGATACTGGCTAGAATGGGGTTTTTTGTTTCATCATCTTTTGGCTGCTGTCTGAAGGCCGGCTTCATTCTCCACTGGTCAGGCTCTTCATTGCTTTTCATACTGTTATCACTTGCATGGGAGAGGCCATATGACATGCTGGAAGAAAGGAGATTTTTGATGTAAGTATGTGTTGAGTGTGGGGTAGAAGGAGGGCTTGAGGGAGTCAGTCTGTCAGTCTACTCCAGAGAGGGACCATATCCCAAAGGGAGTAAAAAATTCCCTCACTTTCAAAGAGAAAGATGCACTCAGGCCAACTTTTCTATCTCTAAGAATGCAGAGAATTGTTGCAGAGCTTCTAGAAGGAAGTGATTCCTGGTGTTAGGTGGGTCTTGAGTATGAAAGCCAGGATACAGTAGGGTATCAGTCAGTTTAGGCTAAGATATGCTGTAGTAACAAATCAGCCCCAAATCTCTGACTTACAACCACAAAAGTTCATTTCTCACTCACATTTCATGTTTATGTTGGGTCAGCTGTAATTATCCTACACAATGTATTTATTCTGGGATTCAGGCTAGTAGAGCTCCCCTCATCTGGGATGTTAATGATTTTATGACAGAAAAGAGAGCATAGCTGAATATGACAGTCATACAATGACTCTTAAAGCTTCTAATTAGAAATGTGTACATGAAACTTTCATTTTTATTTAATTGGCTAAAGAAAGTCACATGGACAATTCTGATGCTGGTGGGGTGGTGGAAAATAATCCTTCCATATGTAGAGGCAGTGAATATTTTGAACAATAATAAAATCTAGCACAAGGAAAAGTCCACAAGGAAAGGGATAGGATGCCCTAGGTTGATATGGCAGGAGAAAATCTGAATTTTAAGCACTGGCAGTTGGGAGCATTAAGCCATGTGGGGGCTTCACAGCACCCTCATTCTTTAGATGTGTGTCTCTAATCCTCTCCTGGAGCCTGTAGTCCCAGTACAACATATTCCAACCTAAAGACCTTGATTCATCAGAAATGTCCATTTGCCCGTTCTAGCCACGAGTTTGTCCTTCCAGCGCCTCCTTGGACATTGAGTTATCATTGTTGGCAGTGAAGCACACACATTACATGTGTGCTCTCTCTAATGGGCAAATAAAAATTTCCTTAATGAATCCAAGTCCAGTATTCTTGTTGGTATATAAGCAGCAAGAATGGTTGTGCTACTTGAATACCCCGATTGTCAAAGTCTCTTCAGTGAGGAAAAGGCGCATGTTCATTTTCATTAAACAGACTGAAAGTTTGAACTAAAATTTTTCTGAGCTTTCACTTATTTATTTTTTGGTTGGCAGCTGCAGTCTGGAAGTGGATGATGGTGTTGTAAGTGATTTCCATGTCACCCACATTCAAATTCCCATTGTTACCTTGAAGTACCATGTTTTTTCAAAACTCCATGCCTTTCAAAGGTTCTTCTCTGCTGGTTGGATTTTGTAGAGCTTGTCCTCTTAGTGAGTTCTTACTCATTTTAATTAATAGAACAAAAAGTCCCCAATTAAATATTTATCACTCACATTGCCCAAGTAATCTATAATCTTCAGAGACAAGAGAAATTATAGACATAAATGAAGAGAAAATAAAAGTTAAATTACTTTTAGTTCTATGACCCAGAGATAAACAATTGTTAATGTTTCAGTGTCTAACCTTTCAGCCTTTTCTTTGTGATCCATCGTTAACAATTTAAATGATTTCATATTATACCTGCTGCTCTCAGCACAGTTATTACCAATGTGAACTCTGGAGACATAGACATGGGATCACAAGCTGGCCCCACTACTCACTACTTTGGTGGTCTTGGGCATATGATTGACACTCTCACATGTTTTCTCACCTGTGAAATGGTAATTTCACTTTTCTCATATGGTTGTTAGGACTAAGTGAATTATTTTTTATAAAGTTCTTAGAATTCTGCCTGCCATGTATTAAGTGCTTAATGTTGATAGTTCTGTCTGCCTGCCTGTCTATCTATCTATCTATCTATCTATCTATCTATCTATCTATCTAGAAATGGGTATCTATTTAGAAATGGGTATCTCACTATGTTGGTCAGGCTGGAGTGCATGCCTATTCAGAAGCATGGTCATAGCATGACCTTGAATCTCTGGGCTCAAGTGATCCTTCTGCATAGCTGGGACTCCAGGTGTGCACCACTACACATGATCTGATAGCTATATTTTTGTTTCTCCTTCCTTCCTTCATTGGTTTTATTATTTTTCTTAATGCTATTTATTTGATAAGTAGAAATAGTTGTCAAATTTTAATACAATTTTCTTTTAATCTTGGTTGAATAGAATATTTGAAACCTACCATTACTGAGCAATTCTGGCCTGTTTATGGGAGTGGAATCACCCACTTAAGTATCTTGTTTATTTTTCTGTTAGCTGGTAACACTTTTCTTCTTTCCCTTTTTATTTCTCTCTGTCTTTTTTTCTCTCTCCCTCTCTTTTTCTCTCTCCCTTCCCCCTGCTTTCTCTTCTACCTCTTTCTCTCTGATGGAGATATATGTACTTTTTTCTTTGTTATTAACTTCAAATGCAATACATGGCAGTTGGAATACAGAAGTATTTAAAGCAGAAAATGAGTTTTCCTCTGAAACTATACCCTAAGACCACTCTTTATAAACAATTTAGTGTCTCTTTTTCACGATTTGGCAATGGTTCTCAAAGTGAGTGTACACGAGAATCTTTTAGATGATGCTGTTGTCTCAGTGTGTTCCTCTCAAATTCATATGTTGAAACTTGATCTTCAGTGGGATAATGTGAAGAGGTGGGGCCTTTAGGAGGTGATTAAGTAATGAGGGCAGAGCCCTCATGAATGGTATTAGTGACCTTATAGAAGGGGTGCAAAGTCACTGATGACCTCTTCTACCTTTTGAGGATGGAGCAAGAAGTGTGCTGTCCTCAAAGCAGAAAGTGAGCCCTCACCAGACACTGAATTTGCTGGCACCTTGATCTTGGATTTCCCAGCTTTCAAAACTGCAAAAAAAGACCTTTCTATTATTTATAAAGCACCTAGTCCAAGGTATTTTGTTATAGCAACCTGAACAGACTAAGACAGAGGGCTTGTGAAAACAGATTCCTGGGTTCCATACTGAAGTTTATGATTCAGCAGGGTAGGGGTGAGGCCTGAAAATCTGCATTTCTGACAAGCTCCCGGGTAACGTTGATGCTGCTGGTCTGGGGGATTCATCTGGAGAACCTCTGTTATATACACTCACAGACAGGACACTCGTGCTGCCTGGTAACTTAGCATCTTTTGCTTAATTTATCAAGGGTAGTATTTCATGAAGTTCTGACCTATGCTGGTATGCAACAGAGTGCATGACATTCCATTGTGTTGGTGCACCCTAATTTATTATCATAGATGTGTAAGTTGCTTGCAGTTTTTAATATTATTATGATAGCAATGCATCAGAAAATTCTTGCTCCTGTATGTCTGTGTACTTGTGCAGGTCTTTCTGTGAGGCAGCTTCTTAGAAGTGGAATTTCTGGTAAACACGCATTGACAAATAAAATTTGGACACATTTTAATGTTCTCTGGAAAGATTGGACTAAAATAACTACTTACTGTTTACTGGGTGTTAGAGTTCCTGTTTTCTCATACCCTGGAGGAAGATAAGCTATGGTCAGACTTTGCCAGTCAGTGAGGAGATGAATTATATTTCACTTTTATTTAGTTTTAATTATTTTGGTGATGTTATACATGTTAAATGCTTACTTGCCCTTAACATTTTTCTTTTGGACATCATCTTTGTCCATTTTTCATTCTGATCATTTTATAAAGGCTATTTATTTAATCATAAATATTCAGCCTCTTACAATATGTTACAAATATTTTTATAATCTATCATATTATTTTGTTGCTTTTTTGATGTAGACAAAAATTTAATTTCCTTTATATTTTATGTATATTTTTGTTTCTTCATACTGTCCTCTTAGATTTTATACTTAAACAAATGTTTTGCAGTCTGATCTCTGATCGTGTTTATTTATTCATTTACCCAAATATTTTTTTTCTTTTTGCTTAGCTACTATGTATTAGAAGGTATCCCAGACACTGGGGATAAGCAGTTAAAAATTCTGTCTTCATGGATCTTACACTCTAATGTGGAGAGACAGACAGAAAACAACATGAGACAGACAGCAAACAACATATTAAAAAATTGATATGATATCTTAGAAGCTTGTGAGTGCTGTGGAGAAAAACAAATAGAGAAGGATGCTAGGGGTGTTTATTTAGATTTAACTCTGTAAAGAGAATTTTATACATTTTTCAACTTTAGAATTTTTATTCATTTACTATTATATTGGTGAAATAACTGAGGTGCAGTTCAAACCTTTTATCTAAATTTGTTTATTGACTGTTATTCTTTCCCTACATATCTGAAGTATCAATTTCTGGGCTCACTAAATACTTACATATTTGGGTCTGTTTTCTTTCCTTTTTATTGTATTCTGTTGATCTAATTCTGTTATGGTTTCAGTGTACAGCAGCAAATACAACAATTTTTTACTGTTCCCTTATGTTATAGTTTATTCTTTAATACTGGAGTCTCTCCTTCCTTGTCATTATTTTTCAGTATATTTTGGGCTATTCTGATCTGCTTATACTTGCAGATTAATTTTGGAATCATGTTGTCAAATTCCAAATGAAATCACTTTAGAATTTTATTTAATAATATTACATTTGTAGATTACTGTTTAAGGACTTAAAATCAATACAGTATTGAGTTGTCCCATCTAGGGACATGGCTTGTTTAGCAATGTATTCGTTATGTTTATATTCTCCATCAAAATGTTGTAAGTCGTTTCCATCTGGGTTGCATGTATTTTTCTCTGAAGTTATTTCAAGGTGTCTTATACTTTTGTTGCTCTTGTGAATGTGATCATTACATATTATATTTTTAGTTGGATATTATTGCCTTATAAGGAAGGTAGTAGCTTTTAAGTTATATATGTGTGTGTGTGTATGTGTATATATGTATATATCTATATATATCTTTGTCTCTTTTCTCATATATATGTTTATATGTATATATTTCTCTTTGTCTCTTGTCTCATATATATATGTGTATGTATATATATATGTAGTGCCTGTACGCTCTATTGACTGATTGTAATTGTAATAAGTTTGCAGTGGCCTCTCGGATTTCTGAGTGTTATTGTGTGATCCACAAATAATGATACAGCTGTTTCTTCCTTCTCAATATTTGTATAGTATTACTTCATCTTGTGTTTTCACATTCCCTATAATTTCCAGAATGATGTTAAATAAAAACTGAGACAATTTTCTTTTCTTGCACTTGACTTTAGTGAGAATTCCTCCCTCTCTCATGATTCAGGAACATGGCAGAGCAGACATTTCTTGAGCACTTGTTCTTTTCTTTGCCGTGCATTG
This sequence comes from Chlorocebus sabaeus, assembly GCF_047675955.1. Classification (NCBI taxonomy): domain Eukaryota; kingdom Metazoa; phylum Chordata; class Mammalia; order Primates; family Cercopithecidae; genus Chlorocebus; species Chlorocebus sabaeus. Next base: position 23,735,685 of record NC_132908.1, read on the forward strand.
ATCTGAGCACCGGAGCCAGGAGAATAGAAGATGTAATGTTTTCAACACTCATCTCTCATGCTTTGATGTTTTTGTGACTTGCCTCACCCCAAAATGAGATTTTTTCCCAATTGTTATTATTTTTAAATTCATGCCTTACTTTACTGAATTTTTCTTGTAGACTTTTTAGTTTTTCATGAGAAGTTAATGAAGACTTCGTTTCTTTGGTTCTTTTTGTGTCAGATAATTTTTTTGTGACTTTCATAAAGGAGTTTCCACTTGTTCACATATTAAATTCCTGGGTTACAAGTGTTTCCCATCAAAAGGACAGGCTTTGTTTCGTTGTTTCTGACATCCGGTGCAGCAGGGGGCGGGAGATGGGGACCAGTTCAGTCTCTGCGTCTTGGTTTGTGATCAGCACCCCTGCTCCTCGGTAGAACTAAAAATCACAATGTGTGTCTAGAAGTACTTTGTTTTCCCTTTCTTCCTTCGGTAATCGATGAGTCCTTTCATCTTTCATGTTTTGCTTCCCCCTCCCATCTCTCCTTCCCTCTCCTCCTCACCTCTAGAGTCCAGTAGTCTCTGGGTATAAATTCTGGGTGTAAATTCCACCTCTGTCCCCTGAGGTTATCACAGACTGAGTAGGTTACTTCCTTTTCTAGCCCTCAGTTTCATCATCTTTAGAATTAGTATGAAATGATATCTTCCTCATAGATAAGACGTGAGAATTCAGTGTGATAGTGCTAGTTGTAGTCCTGTTAATGTGAATATATTTTATATCTCAAGATTTCTAGTTTGTCATATCTGGGAGCATTATCAACATATCATCTATAGAAACCACGATAACAGCAATTTCTAAATAATTTTAACCTTTTTCATTTTTTCTTCTGCATCCAGAAAGAGCTCTGCAAATTTGTTTTGCTCAACGCGGTGATGAAACTTCCCGTATTGTCAGTTCCGCTTCTCACCACCTTTCATGTTTTAACTCCATAAGTCATTCTTCAGTTCCTTGAATTAATTCCTTAACTCTGTCAGCTTTCCCTTTCCCCATTCAGCAAATTGCCTCATTATTTCCTCTTATTTTGCAAAGTCTCTGTTTTCTATGATTTCCTTGAGAGTGGAAAGCAGATGGTATCTAAAATTTCCTGAGCAATTTTGCTTGAAAATATGATCCTCCTCTGCTTGTTGTATGTTATGTTTAAATCCTTTTTCAAAGTCGCAAGTTCTTTTCCTAGGCCTCTTGTGGTGGTGGAGGTGGTGTTTGTTCTTTAAATGTATCCTTGGATGCGGACAGCCATATACTAGCTTGTTATTTGCCCCCAAAACCGCACAACATTTTTTTCCAGGGTTTTATCCTGTTCTCCCTTATGCCATTGGGAGTCTTAACTTAGACCTTGTAAGACAATTGTATGATGAAGTGAGATAATGTGTTTAAAGAGCTTAACCCATTGGCTAACGTTTAGTATTAACACTTAATAATTGTTTAGTTACTATTATTGTCTGTTCTTGTTATTACAGTATTTTCTCAAGCTGAAGAGGGGGTTGATCTAGGTTGGCATCAGCAGATCAAAGGTACCCCAACCTCAGGTGGAGTGCACAGGAGCTTGGGACCACAGCAGTTGCATCATCTTCTCCTCCAAGTGTGTTAAGACCCCAGAGCTTGTGTATGTTTGGTTGAATGCTAGGATGAGTGGTGTCAACCTAAAAAAATTTCAGAGAAAAATATCTCCTAATAGGATACATTTATTCACCAGTAAAAAGGGATTATAATCTGAGACGCACGGCTGTAGCAAGCCACAGATTCACTTGAGGAGGAGAGGTCAAAGGGATGCTTTAATTGGCAAAAGGAGAAGTTCACATAAGCTGCTTAGAAACAGAGTTCATTAGTTTTGGAGCCTCAAAGCCATAACTGGTATCAGTTCATTGGTGGAGATGCCGTTACTGGACAGGTAATTCTTTCGGAGGCGTGTTATCTGAGTTACTACAATCCTAAAGAAGGAGTTTCTTGTGGGGTTACCTTAGAAAGTCCTTGAGACAATCTTTGTCTCAGATGTGTGAGCAAGAGCTCTCCCACTTCATGCTTTCCTGGCTCTAATTTGATTGGTTCTGACAAAAAGTGATTTCACCCTGGTACCTGCAACTTTCACAGTGGGATGACTGAATCAGCCCTCTTCCTTGATGTGCTGGCTCCTGAGCTGGGCTGTGCCTGACTCCAGCCTCCTACCTTTGTGACTCTAAGAAGATCCTTATGGGATTCTGTTCAATTTGCCTCAAATTTCTTCTTTTTAAAAATTTTTATTTTAAGTTCCGCGGTACATGTGCAGGATGTGCAGGTTTGTTATACAGGTAAACGTGTGCCATGCTGGTTTGCTGCACCTATCAACCCGTGACCTAGGTACTAAGTCCATCATGCATTAGCTATTCTTCCTAATGCTCCCTCCCCTCCCCACCCCATTCCCTGATGGACCCCAGTGTATGTTTTTCCCCTTTCTGTGTCCATGTGTTCTCATTGTTCAGCTCCCGCTTACAAGTGAGAACATGCAGTGTTTGGTTTTCTCTTCCTGTGTTAGTTTGCTGAGGATAATGGCTTCTAGCTGCATCCATGTCCCTGCAAAGGACGTGATTTCATTCCTTTTTATGGCTACCTAGTATTTCATGGTGTATGTGTGCCATGTTTTCTTTAGCCTATTATTGGTAGGCATTTGGATTGCTTCCATGTCTTTGCTATTGTGAATAGTGCGTCCATGGTAATTTACTTCCAAGTACTTACCTCTGCAGTGCACATTGCCTACATCTCTCAGAGTATTGGTAAGTAGATGGCATTGTTTTCTTAATTCAGCACAGGCACAACGGTTTGCCATTTTGATTTTGATTTTTCTCTGGTTAATTCATCTGCGTATGTGAGTGCAAATGTGTGTGTATGTGTGTGTGTTTGTGTCTACGTGGAGGCAGGACATTAGTCCAATCCTCGTGCCTCCGTTTTCCTCAAGTCGCCTACTCGTGAAGTGCCAGCTCAGTGGCCATTCCTCCTGCAAATGTTCTCCCAGACAGTCCCTGGAGAAGTGGGAGTTACATCCACCAAATCCCTATGCCAGCTGTATACACTTGTACTGTGATAGTGAACACACTCAATTTTATATTTATTTAAAGTGTTTGTCTTCTCCAGCTTCTATCGTCTTCTCTAGCGTGGAGTCTTCTCTTGCTCGTTTTTTTTTTTGAAGTGAACTTTTTATTTTGAAATAGTTGCAAGTTCACATACAGTGGTAAGAAATAATGTGGAGAGATAGCATACATTCCTCATGCAGTTTTTCCCTAATGGTAACATATTGCAAAACTACAGCTTAATGTCACAATCAGGATATTGGCATAGATAAAATCCACCAATTTTATTGAGATGTTTCCAGTTGTACTCATTTGTGTGTGTGTGCATACGCATGCATATGTGTGCGTATGGGTGCATGTGTGTGCATGAGTATTTAGTTCTGTGCAGTTTTCTCACATGCATAGGTTCATGAATCCATCACCACAGTCGAGACACAAAAGTTTCCATTACCACAGGGACCCCTCTTGTCGCCTTTTTTGTTTTGTTTTGTTTTGAGACAGAGTTTCGCTCTTGTTGCCCAGGCTGGAGTGCAATGGCGCAGTCTCAACTCACTGCAACCTTGACCTCCCAGGTACTAGCGATTCTCCTGCCCCAGCCTCCTGAGTAGCTGGGATTACAGGTGCCTGCTACCCCACCTGGCTAATTTTTTATATTTTTAGTAGAGACGGTGTTTCACCATGTTGACCAGGCTGGTCTTGAACTCCTGACCACAGGTGATCCGCCTACCTCGGCCTCCCTAAGTACTGGAATTACAGGTGTGAACCACTGCGCCCGGCCTCTGGTTGCCTTTTTATAGCCACACCCACTTCTTTCCCAACACTCTCCACTTTGTCAACTACAATTCTGTTTTCAAGTTCTATAATTTTGACATTGCAAAAATGTTATGTAAATGATATCATAAGATATGAAACCTCTGGACTCTATCTTTTTTTTATTCAATGTAATTCCCTGGTGATACATTCAAGTTGTTATATGTATCGTAGTTACTTCGTTTTATTACTGAGTGGTATTCCATAATATTGATGTAGCCCAGTTTGTTTAAACATTCATCTGTTGAAAGACTTCTGAGCTGTTTCCAGCTTTATTAGAAATAAGGCTGCTGTGAAAATTTATTTACAATTTTTTGGGTAAACATACATTTCTATGTTTTTTCTAGAATAAATGCCCAAGAGTGCAATTGGTGGGTTTCCATGTTTAGTTTTCTGAGAAAATGTCAAACTTTTCCAGAATGGTGGTACTAGCAGTGTCTGAGTGATCCAGGCTCTCTGCAATCTTGCTAGTATTGGAGTTGTCATGATTTTTAATATTAACCATTTAAATAGGTGAGTAGTAGTATCTCATTGTGGTTTTAGTTTGCGTTTTTCTAATGGCTAATGCAGTTGAACATCTCTTCATGTGCTTATTTTCCATTTGTATATTTTCTTTGGTGTGTTCATGTCTTCTGTATATTTTCTATTTGGATTGTTTGGTTTTTAACATTGAGTTCTGAGAGTTCTTTATTCTAGATACTAATCCTTTTTCAGATATGTGATTTGTAAATATTTTCTTCTAGTCTGGAGCTTGTCTTTTTATGCTTTTATTAGGATCTCTCACATAGCAAAAGTTTTTAATTTTGATGAAATTACAGTTACCAAAATTTTATTTTATGGATCGTGCTTTTGGTGTCAAGTCTAAGAATTTTTTCCGTAGCCCAGATCCCAAAGACTTTCATCTATTTTTATTCTAAAAGTGTCGTAATTGTATGTTTTACATTTAAGTGCATAATCCATTTTGAGTTAACTCTCCTCTAAGGTTTGAGGTTTAGGTCTATGTTTGTATTTTGCCTATGCAAATTGTCTGTTTGCCCAAATGATTTATTTAAAAGGCTATGTTTCTTTTTTTGTGTTGTTTTGATACTTTTGTCAAAAATTTGTGTGGGTGTATCTCTAGCTTATGTTTTCTCTTCCATTGATTTAAGTGTTTATCCTTCTACTGATACCACACTATCCTTATTACTGTGGCTGTATAGTAGGACTTAAAGTAAATGGATTACTCTTATTTTTCTTTTTCAAGATTGTTTTAAACATTCTAGGGCCTGTGCCTTGCCATATAAATTTTAGAATGCATTTGTTTACCTCTACAACAACCTTGTGCAGATTTTCATAGAAATACATTAAATCTGTAGATCACTATGGGGAGACTTGACATCTTTACTGTGCTGCTGAGTCTTCTAATTCCTGAACATGGTGTGTCTTTTCATTTATTTAGTTCTTGTTTGATTACTTTTATTGGCATTTTACAACTTTTTTTTTTTTTTTGAGACAGAGTCTCGGTCTCCTCCAGGCTGGAGTGCAGTGGCGCAATCTCGGCTCACTGCAAGCTCCGCCTCCCAGGTTCATGCCATTCTCCTGCCTCAGCCTCCCGCGTAGCTGGGACCACAGGTGCCCGCTACCACGCCCGGCTAATTTTTTGTATTTTTAGTAGAGACAGGGTTTCACCGTGTTAGCCAGGATGGTCTCGATCTGCTGACCTCGTGATCTGCCCGCCTCAGCCTCCCAAAGTGCTGGGATTACAGGCGTGAGCCACCAGGCCTGGCCAGCATTTTATAACTTTTAACCTACAGATACTATACCTGTCTTATTAAGCTTATAACTATTTTATTTTCTTTGGAGCAGTTGTAAATTATAGTGTGATTAATTTTGGTTTCTACATGCTCATTGTTAGTCTATAGACATGCAAATGACTTCTGTGTATTGACCTAGTATCCTGCAACCTTGGTGGACACACTTATTAGTTTTATAAGGGTTTTGGAAGTAAGAATCTACGTTACAAGCATGTTATCTGCAAATAGGGCTAGCTTTGGTTCTTCCTTTCAGATATCTATAGCTTTTATTTCTTTTCCTTGCCTTATTGCCTGCCTACAACGTCTAGTACTATATTGAATAAGAGTGGTGAGAGTGGACATCCTTGCCTTGTTTCTGATATTAGTGAGAAAGTAAATAGTTTTTCACCATTAAGTATGATGTTAGGTATAGGTTTTTGTGGATTGTCTTTATTGGGAAGATTTAGTTACCCTCTGTTCCTAACTTGATTTTGTCAAATGGTTTTGATACATCATTTTTTAAAATCATTAGCTTGCTGATATGGTGGATTACATTGATTGACGTTTGAATCTGCTTTGCATACCTGGAACAAATCCTACTTGGTCATGATGTATAATTCTTTTTATACATTGTTGGATTTGCTAATATTTTGTTAAGGATTTTTGCATCTAGTTCACATGAAGTATTGGTGGGTATTTTGTTTTTTGTACTGTCTTCATCTGGTTTTTGTAACCAGATAATAAAATGGTTTGAAAGTGGGTCCTCCTCTTCTATATTTGGGAAGAGACTGTGTCCAATTGATGTATATTCTTGTTGAAATGTTTGGTAGAATTCTCCAGTGAAACCATCTGGATCTGAAGAATTTTTTTTTTGGAATGTTAAAAACTATGAATTCAGTTTCTTTTTTGGTTATAGGACTATTCAATTTTTTTTTTTGTTTCATTTTTGAGTTTTGTTAGTGGCTTTTGAGGAATTGGTTCATTTCTTCTAAGTTGTTGAATTTACAAGTGTATAGTTGTTCGTGTATTTCTTTACCTTTTTAATGATCCCAGGACCTGCACTGAGATACCCTGTTCCATTCGTCTTATTGATGACTTATGTCTTCTTTTTATTTTTGTAGGTTTTGCTGTAATTTTATCAAATATATTGACTTTTTTCCCAAAGAACCAGCTATTTGTTTCATTGATTTTTTCCTGTTTTCAATTTCATTGACTGCTTCTCATTATTGTTTCTTCTGCTTGCTTTGGGTATAGATTGTTCTTCTTCATCTAGTTTCTTGAGGTATAACTTACATTATTGATTTGAGATCTTTCCTCTATTCTAAAGTAGGAATTTAGTGTGTAAATTTCCTTGTCAGTACTAGTTTAGCTGCATCTAACATAGGTAGTTACAATGTACTTTCATTTTTATTTAGTCCTCTATATTTTTTGAGACTTTGTCTTGGACTGTTACATTATTTAGATGTGTGGTGTTTAATTTCTAAATGGTGAGAGGTTTCTCCTGTTGTCTTTCTGCTATTGATTTGTAGTTTGGTTCCACTGTGGTGGAGAAGATAGTTTGTATGAGTTCCATTCTTTTAAATGTGTTGAAGTTTATTTTACATCCCAGGGTATGCCCTATCGTAATGAATGTTCTGTGGTGGTTGAAAAAATATATATTCTGCTGTTGTTGGGTGGAGTGCTACATATAGGCCGGCGAGATCCTGTGGGCTGCTTGTTTTGTTGAGTTCTACTTCTCTGTTGCGTTTCTGTCTAGTAGTTCTGTCATTTGCTGAGAATAGGGTGTTGACGCCCCCAGTTTCTCCTTTCAGCATTGTCAGTTTTTGCTTCATTCTTTTCAGGTTCTGTTGTTTGGTGAGTACACATTTAGAACCGTTCTTTTACTCATTTTTATATTGCTAATGCAGTGCCTAGCATATAATATGGGCTTTCAGCAAATATTCCCTGAATGACTTAGCAAGTTAAAATTAAATAAGTACATAAATGAAAGATAGGAATGATTTCACTTTCTCAAGCTGTGCTTTTCCCCCTGGTTGTATAAATTATGCATCGTATAGTTTTCAATTAAATTTTCTTATTTCCTCATTTATGTTTTTTAGCTTTGATTTGAACATTTTTAAGTGTGAGAAGAAGCAAAACTCAGTAGAAAAAACATGGGCTTTTGAATGAAACAGACTTGATGTTAAATATCAGCTATGTGACCAAACAGATAATTTATCTTTAATCTTCACCTTCTTCATTTGGAGAATGAAAATGATGGCACTCAATTAATTAAGAAATGGTTGGTGGCGAGCTACACTTAAAAAACAACAAAAAATTGGTTTACTTAACAGAAAAATTTCAGAAGTGACTACAGTTGGTCTTTAACAGCATGGGCTTGAAATGCGTGAGTTCGCTTACATGTGGATTTTTTTTTCAATAAAATACCTGCCTCTCCTGCCTCACCTTCCATCTGCTCCACCTCTTCCACCTCTGCCAACCCCAAGACAGCAAGACCAACCTCTCATCTTCTTCTTCCTCCTCCTCCTCAGCCTACTCAATGTGAAGACGAGGAAAATGAAGACCTTTCTGATGATCCACTTACACTTACTGAATAGTAAATATATTTTCTCTTCTGCATGACTTTCTTAATAAAATTTTTTTTGTCTAGCTTACTTTATTGTGATAATACAATATATAATAAAAATAACATACAATACATGTGTTAATCAACTGTTTATGTTATTGGTAAGACTTCCAGTCAATGGTAGAGTATTAGTAGTTAAGTTTTTAGGGAGTCAAAAGTTGTATGCAGATTTCTGACTGTGTGTGGGGTTGGCCCCCCTAACCCCAGTGTTGTTCAAGGGTCAACAGTTGGCCCACAGCTGCATCCAAATTACCACAAAGGACATGATTTTGTTCTTTTTTTAGTGCTGTGTAGTATTCTGTGGTGCATATGTACTACGTTTTCTTTATCCAGTCTACTGTTGATGGGCATTGAAGTTGATCCGATCAGATTTTGTTTTCATATGAATCGCATGAGATATTGTCAAAATACAGATTTCATTTGGATCATTTCTAACCAGCTCCTAGGTGAGGTTGAAGTTGCTGATCTGAGGATCACACTTTGAGAAGCTAAGTCTATGGAATAAGGAGCACATACTCCATGTGGCAAATATCACAAATATCTAACCTCACCTACATCCCTAGCCTCATTTTCCATTGCGTCCCAGCCCGCACCACATGCTGCAGCATTGCCTAAATGCCCAAAGGATTTATATCTTGGTAAACACTGTACATGTCCTTCCTACTGTCTAGCAACTCTATCTTCTCTGCCATTTCCCTTTCAAGTCTTACTATCGCCTAATAATCTTCTAGTCTTTTTTGGAAAGTTTATTTGACATGCCTTTTCCGGTTTAATTAAGAGCTTTTTCTATAAATTTCCATAGCACCAAATTCTTCATGCCTCTCTTCTTTTAGAGAGATTTTATGTCCTTGACAATAGAAAGTGTTGCTTTAAAAAATATTAGTAAGAACAATGAAGACCAGCTTATTATGTGCTAGGTACTGTGTTAAAGACCTTCCCATGCAGTATCCCACTCAATCTCATTTAATCCTCACTTCTATTTTGAGACTCTGCAAAGTATTTCCTTTTCTTTTTTTTTTGTTTTTTGTTTCTTGTTTTTCCTTGAGACAGAGTTTTGCTGTTATCCAAGCTGGAATGCAGTGGAGTGATCATAGCTCACTGCAGCCTCGACTTCCTAGTCTCAAGCGATCCCTCCACCTCTGTCTCTCGAGTAGCTGGGACTATAGGTGTGCACCACCTTGCCCAGCTGGTATTTCTTAAATTGTTCATCAGGATTCTCACTTTTAAGGTACAAGAGACTCAGTTCAATTTACCTCTTATAGAAAGAATTTTATTGGTTCATGTAACTGAAAACTCCTGGGGGTAGGTGTGGTTACATATGTAGCTCAACTCACAGACTAGATAAACAACACTCACAATACATCTATCTGATAAAGGGCTAATGTCCAGAATGTATAAAGAACGCCTACATATCTACAATACAAATACACAAGCACATTAAAATGAGCAGAAGGCTTGACCAGACACTTTACAAAAGAAGGTCTACACATGACTAAGTGGATGAAAGATGTTCAGTATAATTAGTCATTAAGGAAATGCACATTAAACTCATGAGATACCATTCTACAGCCGCTAAAATGGCAAACACAAGCCAACCAACAAAATTAACAAAACAAGTGTTCGCGTGTGGAGCAACTGGATGGAACATTAACATTGCTTGGGCCAGGTGCGGTGGTTCACACCCGTAATCCCAGCACTTTCGGGGGCTGAGGCAGGCGGATCACTTGAGGCATAGAGAAACCCCGTCTCCACTAAAAATACAAAATTAGCTGGGCGAGGTGGTGCATGCCTGTTATCTCAGCTACTCAGGAGGCTGCAGGAGGGGAATCGCTTGAACCTGGGAGGTGGAGGTTGTGGTGAGCTGAGGTCGCACCATTGCAATCTAGCCTGGGCAACAACAGCGAAACTCCATCTCAAACAAACAAATAAACAAACAAAAACATTGCTTGCTGGGGGAGGTGTCAAGTGGTACAATCACTTTGGAGAACTGTTCGTTAATTTCCTATAAAGTTAAACATCCGTTAACCCAATGACCCAGAAATTCCACTCCTAGATATTTACCCAAGAAAAATGTAATCATGTGTCCACAAAAAGATTTGCACGCAAATGTTCACAGCAGCTTTATTTGCAATAGCTAACACCTGGAAACAACCCAAATGTCCATTATCGGGTGAGTGGATAAATAAATTGTGGTGAGATAGGAATATTCTATTCATACAGTAGAATAATAACAACAACAAAAAGACAAGCCGCTGATGATACAATGGCATGGATGCAGCTCAGGAAGCATTATATTGATCAAATGAAGCCAGACCCAAAAACATAGTTACAACTGATATTACCTATGATGAATAAAGTCAGGAAGTGATTGTTTTCTGTAGGGCACAGAATTGGTCTGACAGGGGGAAGAAGGGAATTTCTGGGAGTGATGGAACTCTTCTATCTCTTGTTTTCAGTGGAGGTTAAATGGAATTACATGGCTTCATCAAATTGAACACTGAACAACTGCGAATTTTACTGGATGGAAACAATATGTCAATACAAATAATTACGGAATGCAGCAGAAAATTAAACAAGAAAGAAAAACTTGTGGGATGGGCAGAAATAGAAGACGCTCACTGATGTTGTTGTGTCTGGGTTTTTTTTGTGTGGGTGGGATGGAGTCTTGCTCTGTCACCCAGGCTGGAGTGCAGTGGTGCGATATCAGCTCACTGCAGCCTCTGCTTCCTGGATTCAAGTGATTCGTCTGCCTCAGCCTCCTGAGTAGCTGGGATTACAGGTGCACACCACCATGCCCAGCTAATTTTTCTATCTTTAGTAGAGACGGGATTTCACCATGTTGGTCAGGCTGGTCTGGAAGTCCTGACCTCATGATCCCCCTGCCTCGCCTCCCAAAGTGCTGGGATTACAGGCGGGAACCACCGCACCCAGCCTATGTCTGTTTTTTAGTGGAGATAAGTTTGGACTCAGGCCAAATGGCTTGCACAAGTTCACATAGTCAATGGGAGAGTGAGAATGCAACAGCTCCACATTAACTACCATGGTACCCCATCTTTTCTACGTCCACAAGATCTGCTCTATGGCTGTGGAGTAAATGAATGCATTTACAATGATTTCTGGTGTAGTTGCACTTTGTCCAGATAATGGAGCCACACATTCAGGAAGACATAAGAAATATAGAGACGCATCTTCACGCTAGTGTTGGTGCAAAGGCCAGCCTTTGCACACCCATCTCGGGACTAGTGCATTTCTCTGTGAGCGAAGTGTGCCTGGAGAAATCAGACCTGCAGGATTTGCTGGATTGAACCTGATGGGTGACGGTGGATGGGACACAGTGACCATGCGGCAACATGTCTTTGTCCATACGTGGACTGTGCAGAAAGCAAAGCTGAGCAGCTTTCACTGTTCAGATTTCACTGCTTTGGAATAGGAAATGGCAAACAAGAAAGTTTGTTCTTAAGGGAGGAAGAGTGTCCAATGACTTTTGTGCACAGGGGGTTGTGTCACTTCTTTGCTTAATCACACCCATGCGTTCCCCATCATTGAAGCATGAATTTCACCCCAGTGGGGCTGGGTGCAGGGTTTGTGGGGCCCTCTATATACAATTTTGGAGTCTTTCTTTAAGCACAAAGGACATACTTCTGGAGTCTCACTTTATCGCCCAGGCTGAAGTGCAGTGGCTCCGTCTCGACTCACTGCAACCTCTACCTCCTAAGTTCAAGCGATTCTCCTGCCTCAGCCTCGCAAGTAGCTGGGATTACAAGCATGTACCACCACGCCCAGCTAATTTTTATACTTTTAGTAGAGACAGGGTTTCACCATGTTGGCTAGGCTGGTTTCGAACTCCTGACCTCAGGTGATCCAACCCCCTCGGCCCCCCACAGTGCTGGAATTCCAGGCATGAGCCACTGTGCCCGGCCACAAGTATTATATTTTTAAAAGCGAGCAAACATATGACTATATGAACCCTCCTAGGGCCTTGGATGGGCCCCAGGCATGTGAGGGGCTAACTGAAACTTCAGCTTCATTAGTTTCATGGTCAACTTTTGCCCAAGAATTTTTACATAATCTACGTCTTTCTTAACTCACTCAACTCATCACCTGGTAACTCCTACCCTCAAGCCTCCACCCAGCTCCAGGCTCATGGAACTTTCCACTGCTCCCTGAATTCTCTAAGCTAATGATTTTCAATATCCGTTTGGCCCAATGTCCCTTTTTATAACAAATATTTTGGAGGGCCTCCTCAAATGAAATTCATAGATAATACAACCAATTTACATGTATAACTAAAAATTGAAATAATGATCTAATTGTAATGATCTTATGTTTGCTTGCTTTTAAAAATATAAAGGAGAAATAAAAGGAATTTATTATAAAATAGTATACATATATAGCCTATGTAAAGCACTTGGTCATGATTTATACCAAAATCCCAATCGTGACCATGATTTACTACTCACCCTCCATGGCTTTGCAGGGCATGGTGCCTTCCTAGTTGGAAAGCTGCATGAGACCATTTCTGACTCTAATTTTAGCATACCGTGTACCTCCATTCTGGGCTACCTTTCCCTGACTGACTTATCTTCTAAAATCCTCCAGACGCAAGGTGTAGGCAGTGGCCTTCATCTCATTGCTTCCTAAAGCTTCCATTGACAGCCAGAGGTGATTGATACCTTTGCTATCCATACCTCCAGCACCTGCCCAGACTCGTGGACTGTCTCGTGGACTGTCTTAGCTGTACCACATCATTCCTACTGATGTCTGATCTGCTTCATGTGATTCATTATTTTTGTCCAAAGGTAGAGGTAGTGGCAGAATTCTGGGACTTCAGGCAGAGATAAGGCTAGAATTGTCTCTACTTATGATTCCAAGAGGCTAGAATATAAAGGGAATCCGAACTAAGAGTATGAATCTCTGATGTTGATTTCAGAGGTGTCTTAGTCTTTTTATTTTCTGTTGCTTATAACAGAGTACCCCAAACTGGGTAATTTATAAATAAAAGGAATTTATCTCTTACAGTTACAAGTTTACAGGTTAAGAAGTCAGAGGTTGAGGAGCCACACCTGGTGAGGGCTTTCTTGCTGGTGGTTTCTCTCCCCAGAGTCCCAAGAGGTGACACAGGGCATCACATGGTGAGGGGGCTGAGTGTTCTAGCTTAGGTCTCCTTTCCTCTTACAAAGCCTCCAATCCCACTCCTGAGGTAACCCATTAAGCCATTAACCCATGAAGGGATTGTCCATTCATGAGGGCAGAGTCTTTATTATCCACACCTTAAAGGCCTCACCTCTCAATACTGCCACATTGGGAATTAGATTTCAGTGTGAGTTTTGCAGGGGCGGGGGGCAAAGATTCAAACTATAGTAAGCTGCATTGCACTTCAAAGCTGCAGTTTGAGTCTTAGCTCTTTCCTTTACTAGCTGCATGGCCTTGGCAGGTTACTTAACCTTCTCACTCCTCAGTTTCCTCAACCCTAGAGTTAATAACAGTACCTGCCCAATGGGGCTGTTGATAGAGTAAAATGAGAGAGGCTTGCAAAGTGCTTGCATGGACTGGCACGTTTGTAAATGCTTAGTTAATATGGCTGTGGTTTCAGAATGCCAGTACTCCAAGATTCTTGGATAGACTACTACAGAGGTTGGCAGACTTCTTATGAAAAGGGCCAGATAGTAAGTATTTTAGGTTTTGAGGGTCATACGACCTAGTTGCAGCTACTTAACTCTGCTGTTATAGTGTAAAAGCAGCCACAGATAATATGTAAATGAATGAATATGTCTGTGTTCTAATAAAACTTTATTTGCAAAAGTAAGCAGCAAGCCATACTTGGCTGTGGGCTGTAGTTGGCTCACAGCTGTACTAAAGGATCAGATAACAAGATGGACTGTACCTAGAAGAGAGAAAGTATAACATGGCAGTTAAAAGCCTGAGTGATGTTTCTATACCTTTTCTTTTATCTTTTAATAAAAATAGGATTATATTTTGCAATCTGTTCTGCATCCTATTTTGTTTTTATTAACATACAGAGGACATATTTTAGGTAAATAACTGTATTTATACAGCCTCATTTTTATTGCCTACACTAGTAATTCATTGTATGTGGATGAACCATGATTTTAGCTGTGCCTCTGTGGCTAGGGATTTAGATCCAGTTTTGCTTATTGTGGTACACAGTCACATATTTGCTCTGTCATTTATGTAATACTTTTCCCCCACCAGACTGTATGTCTCTGGAAGGCAGGAATTAGTGTGTACTCTTAAGCACATGCCTGAAACTTGGGAGTCATAAAATCCTTGTCTTGACACCACCATCCTGAGGCAAGTCAGTCTACTTCTTCTAGCCAAGGTTTGTTCACCAGTAAATACAGATCTAGATGGAATAGTGTGAGGGGCACATGACCTAATGTTTGTAGAAGGCTTTGGAAACTGCAAAGCAAATATTCTATGCTATGGGCTAAAAGTTTGTGTATCCCCCAAAATCCATATGTTGAAACTTAATCTCCAATATGCTGGTATTAGGAGGTGGGGTGATTAGATCATAAGAGTGAAGTTCTCATAAACTGGATTAGTGCCCTAATAAGGAGCCAAAGGGACCAGAGTTGTTCCCTTCCATCAAGTGAGGACACAGCTAGAAAGTGTCATCTATAAACCAGAAAGTGGGCCCTTGCCAGACACTGAATCCACCAGCCCCTTGATTTTGGACTTCCCAGCCTCCAGAACCATGTGAAATATCAGATTCTGGTATTTTTTATAGCAGCCCAAACAGACTAAGACACTACAAGTCTAAAGTGTCACTAAGGTTGCAAAACATCTTTTTTTTTTTGTCTTAATGTGACATTTATTTTCTTGCTGGCCAAGGAGAGAACATACTTATTTCCCATGAGAAATGTCAGCTCTATATCATGAGATAGGAAAAAACATTTGCTTCTCTGAAGGCCTTTGATAAAAAATTAGGAAAGTTAGAAAGTAAAAGCAAGTGAGAAAATAAAGAACCTGAACGTCTACATTTAGTTACCATGTGACACTGTAAGACTCTTAACCTGATGTTTGATTGTTCAGTTCAGTCTTAATTTCTTTCTGTTTTTATTCCCACTTTTTTTTTCTTTTATATTCATTGATGTTCTCAGTAGTGGTGATATCTGCAGACAGAGGATGGATTCAGAGATAGAGACAGAGAGGCTAGAGCTCAAACTGTGAAAAGGTATTATTTCAAAGAGCTGTGCAGGGTGCAAACTTGCCGGGTATATAGACTGGAGTTCCATGCAGGACCCCAGATTCTACAGGGCTTGCATGGAAGTCAAGGAAACTGAAGCAGAAGAAAGGTAGTCAGAAAGGGATTACCCCAGGGTCACCCAATTCCTAGCTCTTTGCTGACCGGACCACCATTCTCTTCCTAGGAAGATTAGGTTTGAAAAACATGGTAGGGTGGATCCATTGCTGGGGGCCTCTGAGTCTGCGATCCTGTAAGTTTGTGAAGAACCAGAATAGCTGCACACACATAACACATATAATATGTTATTGCATATAGAGTTTACTTTCATCATTCCACTGCAGCCTGGGCCTTCATTCTCCTACAACATCCAAGGGAAGTTTCCCCAGGCAACATCTTAATCCTCAAAAGGTCACGATCCCACCACGGCCCTGTGTAGTTTATGTTGACACGTGACTGGTCTGCAGAAAGGCAGCTTTCCATAGATGAAATGCACTCAGAGATCACAGATTTCCCCCTGGAAGTCTTATGCTCCTTCCTTCCTAATTCAGTGGGATTGTCAGACTTGCTTCTGCCAGCAAAAATGCACGGCCATCTGTTTTGCGCTGGTGGTTCTACAGTCATTAATCCACAGAATTCAGTGATCACTCACAGAACCGTGGTCCTATGTGAAATTTCAACTCCGCTAAACACGTGCTCCCGGAGATGCTCCGGGAGGAAGTGCTTTGTCATTCATAAGACAAAGACTCTTTAATAGTGGGAGGG
This sequence comes from Chlorocebus sabaeus, assembly GCF_047675955.1. Lineage (NCBI taxonomy): Eukaryota > Metazoa > Chordata > Mammalia > Primates > Cercopithecidae > Chlorocebus > Chlorocebus sabaeus. The sequence continues at coordinate 23,751,943 of NC_132908.1, forward strand.
ATGTTTTCCAGTCATGCTATGGGTTGTCTGTTTGTTGAACAGACAGGCTGAGGGATTTGACATTCATTGGCCTGTCTTCTCCTAGACTGGAATCCTCAGGAAATGCCCATTAAGAGGCAAGAATTTCAGTCTGGCCAACATGATGAAACCCCATCTCTACTAAAAATACAAAAATTAGCTGGGCATGGTGGTGGGCGCCTGTAACTCTAGCTAGTCAGGAGGTTGAGACAGGAGAAAAACTTGAACCCCGGAGGCAGAGGCTGCAGTGAGCTGAGATCGCGCCACTGCCCTCTAGCCTTGGCAACAGAGTGATATTCTGTCTCAAAACAAACAAACAAACAAACAAACAAACAACAGAAAAAGAAAAGAAAGAGGAAAGGATTTAAAGTATTTTCCTCCTCGTGTGAATGTATAGATCTCTAGAAACGTGTTCTTCTCCCATTACACCAACTCATGATTATTCTCATGTCAAGTACAGAGGGAGCTGTGGTCCAGGCCCTGAGTTTGACTGATCTGAGTTTGACTGATGGACAATTACTTACTGACTACCTGTATTGTCTTTCAGTGATTGACTGTTGACATGCCTGGGTAGGGGCTCTGAAGAAGGCAAATCTGAGTTCAAATGCTGTTTTGCTACTTCACAGCTGAAGGAACTTGGGCAAGTTAGGACAGCTCTTTGACCTTGTTATTTGTGTGACATGAAACATTTTTACTATTTTCTTTGTTTTTTTTTTTTTTAAAGGCAGGGCCTTTCTCTTGTGGTCCAGGCTATTGTGCAGTAGTGCAGTCATAGCTCACTGTAGCCTCGACCTCCTGGGCTCAAGCTATCCTCCTTCCTCAGCCTCCTGAGTAGCTAGGACTACGGGTGCATGCCACCATGCCCGGCTAATTAATACAAGTTTTTTTTATTTTTAAATTCTTTTAAGAGACAGATTTCTTTATATTGCCGAGGCTGGTTTCAAACTCTTGGCCTCAAGTGGTCTTCCTGCATCAGCCTTGTGAGAAGCTGGGACTACAAGCAAGCAGCACCACCCGTGGCTAATTTTTTAAATTTTTTGTAGAGACGGAGTTTGGCTATGTTGCCCAGGCTTATCTTGAGCTTCTAGGCTCAAGTGATCTTCCTGCCTTGGCCTCCCAAAGTGTGGGGATTACAGGCATGAGCCACTGCACCTGGCCTACTATTTTTTTTTTTAAATTCATTTTTCAGCTTGATAATTGGTCCTTAGGACCAATTCAAATAAGTGGAATTGATGAATGAAGAGTTTACTCATTTTAGGGCTTTGCTATTGTTTTTTGACGCCCAGAAATCTCCTATCGATACGTAGATTTATCAGCAGACATTAACATTCATTTGCACCTTTGAATTTTTTAGTGATGCTAAATCTGTTGTCAGTCATTTGATTATGACATTTGCATTTTTAGGGGGATTAGGGGGATTGACAGGTCTGCTTATGTCCTTTGCCCATTTTTTCTATTGTGTTTTCCTCATATTGATTTATAAGAATTCTTCATATAGTAATATTCCTAGCTCTGCATTTGTTGGGTCTGTTGCAATAGCTTTTACTCTATGATCATTTTCTTTTTAAAGCTACTTATTTGATAGATTGTTTTTATTTTTATGTCAGTAAATCTATCAGTTTTTTCCATATGCTTTCTTTCTTTGTAAAATTCCTTTTAGAAAGGCTTTTGCGGCTGGGCGTGGTGGCTCATGCCTGTAATCCTAGCACTTTGGGAGGATGAGGAGGGTGGATTGCCTGAGCTCAGGAGTTTGAGACCAGCCCGGGCTCAAACTAAAACTGTATCGACTAAAATACAAAAGAAATTATCTGGGCATAGGGGCGTGCACTGAGGCAGGAGAATTGCTAGAACCCAGGATGTGGAGGTTGCAATGACCCGAGGATCACGCCACTGCCCTCTAGCTGACTCCATCTCTTAAAGAAAAAAAAAAAAAAAGGCTTTCGCTTCTTGCAGTCACAGCAGAGGAGCTTTGCATATTTGAGACTTCTCCTTTAGTTTAATGACTCAGATGTCTCAGAGACTGGCTTTCTGCATCTACGTGTCTTGTTTTTCATCCTTTCCTGTATTTGTGATGCCCGGTATGTCTAGGCCCAGTCTCTTCTTTGAAACCTCTGTAGGTGAGAAAGGACTGTTCTGGGAAGTCCAGCGTCTTAGTTCATTGGGGTTCTTATAACAAAACACCGTAAACCTTGTGACTTGTAAACAATGGAAATTTATTTCGCACCGTTTTGGAGGCTGGGAAGTCCAAGATCAAGGTGCCAGCAGATTTGGTGTCTGGTGAGAGCCTGCTTCTCACTCTTGCCTCACTTAGTGGAAGGAGTGAGGGGTCTCTCTTGAGCTTCTTTTAGAAGAGCATTGATCCCATTTATGAGTGCTCTACCTTCATGACCTCCTTTCCTCACAAAGGGCTCACCTCTTAATACCACCACCTTGGGGAGGTGGATTTCAACAATGAATTTTGGGGGGACACAAACATTCAGTCAGACCATAGCAACCAGCTACTCCTAGACTTTAATTTTTCTCTTGGGGATGGGAATGGTCTCTTGATCTTGTGATGATACAAGGACTTCCCAGTTGTGAAACCAGAAATGTGTGCAGATATTGCCAAGTGTCCCTTTGTGGGAAAGCAAGGTTGCCCTCTGCTGAGGACCACTGGGTTAAGGAGAACCCTTCAGGTCCCTGATAGTGTGCTTTTTTCTTCAGCATTTGTTCCTTCACATGTGGAGGGTGGGCGGGGGAAGAAGCTGAGCTGTGTGTTCCCCTAGGAGTACTTTTTTTGTTCTTTTGAGACAGGGTCTTTCTCTGTCACCCAGGCTGGAGTGCAGTGGTGCGATTTCAGCTCACTGCAACCTCCACCTCCCAGGTTCAAGTGAGTCTCCTGCCTCAGCCTCCCAAGTAGCTGAGACTACAGGCATGCACCACCATCCCTGACTAATTTTTGTATTTTTAGTAGAGACGGGATTTCCCCATGTTGGCCAGGCTGGTCTCGAACTCCTGGCCTCAAGTGATCTGCCCGCCTCTGCCTCCTAAAGGGCTGGGATTACAGGAGTGAGCTACCGCACCCAGCCCCTAGGATTACTTTTAACAACAGCATGCTGTTTTCTTAGAAAGGGACTTGAAATTCAGGCCCCAGCTTCTTCTTTACACTTAGTTTTGCACCTGCTGTGTTTAGGAAAGATTCCCAGAAATATGTGCCAAGTGGCCATAATTGTGCCATTTCAGAAAAGGGGATTTCTTTAGCCCAGGGAACTCTTTGTGTTCAGGGATGCTCTTACACATTGTGTTTTCTGCTTCTTGATTTCCCTCAGGACTTAGGTTTGTGAAACACAGAGATCTAAACTTCTCAAAGACAAAAGCAGGAGAAAGACTTGTTTCTCTCTGTTTCTGCCACCCTTTTCCTAAGATAATGGCTACTTGTTTGTCCAAAAGGAGGAAGAGCCCCAGGTAAAAGGAATTACAGGGACAAGGTATGTAGTTCATTACACAACTCCTCCCCACCTTACTTTTCCTTTCACCATCTAGGATGATTTATTATTTAATGGAATTATAAGAGTTTCAGGAAGTCTTCTCCAAGGAGAGTTTTTAATTTAATTTAATTTTTTATTTTTTGAGATGGAGTTTTGCTCTATTGCCCAGGCTGGAGTACAGTGGCATGATCTCAGCTCACTGCAACCTCCATCTCCCAGGTTCAAGTGATTCTCGTGCCTCAGCCTCCCGAATAGCTGGGATTATGGGCATGCACCATGATGTCCAGCTAAGATTTTTTTGTATTTTTAGTAGAGACAGGGTTTCACCATGTTGGCCAGGCTAGTCTTGAACTCCTGACCTCAGGTGATCTGCCCACCTTGGCCTCTCAAAGTGATGAGATTGGAGACTTGAGCCACTGTGCCCAGCCTAAGGCCACTGTTTTTATATATTTGCTTATTTTTTGCCTTATTTTGATTTGAATCAGAAAGTAGTAAAATTTACTAACAACCAAAAAAGCAGTAGAAAACTTGAATAAAGTGATGTGAAGTCTATTTGGAGAGGCAAACAAGAGTGGACTGAGCTGAGGAAACGTGCCTGGCAACAGTGAGAGTCATTTGTCTTGGCAGCCCTGGGAGAAACAGGGCTGAGTGTGGAGTGCAACTCACTGAGCCTGGGCTGAGAGGGCCCTGGCTGAGTCACATGTCCCTGAAAGGAAGACACAAAAACAGGGAGGTCTGCTGATAGGGAGGCCTGACTCAGGCAGACTCAGGATACCTCCAGGGAGAACCAAGACCTGGCCTGAATACTCAGTGGGCAAACCCAGTCCTTCCACGTCCTGTTTATGGGCAGATGTGGGACACCGGCAGCACAGCACTCTCCCAGTTGCCGTGTGTATTAGTCTATTCTCACCTTGCTAATAAAGATATATCCGAGACTGGGTAATTTTACAAATTAATAAATTAAATTTGTAAATTAAGGAAAGAGGCCTAATGGACTCACAGTTCCACATGGCTAGGGAAGCCTCACAATCATGGCAGAAGGCAAAGGAGGAGCAGAGTCACATCTTACATGGCAGCTGGCAAGGGAGGTTTTGCAGGGGAACTCCCCTTATAAAATCATCAGATCTTATGAGACGTGTTCACTATCAAGAGAACAGCATGGAGAAAACCCGCCCCCATGATTCAGTTATTTCCCACCAGGTCCCTCCCATGACACGTGAGAATTATGGGAGCTACAGTTCAAGGTGAGATTTGGGTGGAGACACAGCCAAACCATATCAGCATAAGAAGGTCTTGTGTGCAGATCCAGCTGTCCATGTCCCAGGTCCAGAGGTGCCACATACAGAAGTCTTTGGTCTGTTCTAGAATGGAGATGACTGTCAGGTCATACCTAATGCCCTACTGGTGATCAGTTCTGCATCTTCTTCTTGTGTTTGATGTTTCACATGTAGATGAGTGTTACAAGCAGAATTATGCCTCTCTCAAAATATGTTGAATTCCTAACACCCAGAATCAGTGAATGTAGCCTCATTTGGAAACAGGGTCTCTGCAGATGTGATCAAGTTAAGATGAAGTCATGTTGGATAGGATGAGCCCTAATCCAACGATAATTGTCATTATAAGAGGGATATCTGGACACAGACACACTGAGAGAAGAATTCTATGTGAAGACACCAAAACAAAAGAGACAAACGGATTGAATCCCATGTGACAACAGAAGCCGAGATTGCACTGATGCATCTGCAAGTCAAAGAATGTCAAGGATTTCAGCAACCACCAGAAGTTAGGGAGAGGCAAGGAAGAATCCTCTCCTGAAACCTTCAGGGTACGACTCTGCTTACACCTTGATTTTGTACTTCTCACCTCCGGAACTGTGAGAGAATAAATTGCTGCTGTTGTCAGTCACTAGATTGTGGTACTTTGTTATGGCAAACTTAGGAAGCTAACATACTGAGGTTCCCCTAGTTGCATAGATGGTGCAATGGTTTGTGATGGTGATGGTGTAGATGTTGCAGCTGGATGTCTGCAGGACATGCAAGCAGTTGAGGGTCTGGGTGTTTCAGATCTTGGTGGTCTAGTAGGAGGCACTGTTCATGTTGCTGTGGGCCAACACTGGGTCCTGAGCCTACTGCTTGAGGCTGTTCAACTCCTTTAGCTCCACATTGGTATTCATAATATTCCAGAAGTTTTGTTCTTTTGGAACCCACTCAAGGGCACTATGTGCAGAGACCAGTGTGAACATAAGACTGCCATGTGTGCTAACTGTGTTCACCTTATTCAGGCCCTGGATGTCCCAGATGATGATGATCATCTGCAGAACTGCTCTAGGGTTTGGTCTCTGGATGCAAAGTTTCATCATGATGCTAGCGTTTTTTCTAGCGTATTCTGTCACTGGAGATGGTAAACGAGTTCCATACTTTGATGTTTTAGATGAACCGCTGAAGAGTAGATCACTCATGGAATAGTTGTGACAGATGGTGTCCTGGTGTCCTGGTGTCCCACCAGAAATTCTTTGCCCTTTAAAGTCTCTAGGGTCTTAGAATCTTAGGATCCCCCTGTGTAGGTGTGTGTTTTCCTGGGATAGTTCATCATTCAGCTTGGGCACATCCCACAAGAGCTCTGTAGTGTCTTTGCTGAGTCTTGGGATTTCATGCATTATGACAAACGTGAGGTGAACTTATTCTCCAGATGGCTTTCTTTTTTTTCCCTAGAACTTGCTCATTGTGGAGCTCAGAAAGGTGATCTCTTGCTCCTGCTGGCCACGTGTATCTTATAGAAATGGCCTTTTTTCTGCTACAGAATTTCCTTCTGGACCTCAAGAACTTCAGGCTTCAGAGAAGCAAAGCTTCAAGTATAGGCACAGGTGCCTCTTGTAGGTGTCTGTTCCTCAGAAACTTGCATCCATACTTGGAGTGTCTCCAACTACAGTCACGTTCTGAGGTACTGGAGGTTAGGACTTAAACACATAATTTTTCTTTTGGTTGAGAGACACAATTCAGTCCATGGCATGTGGATAAAGGGAGGATGTGGCTCCTTCAGGCTTGGAATTTCCCCCTGGTGGGTCTAGTGAAATGGGAAAGGGGTTGGGTGGCAAGGATATTACTGAGGAAATCAAGGATATCAAGGAAATCAAGGATATTATCAAGGAAATTGCAAAAATAAGGACCATGGACTAAATGCACCTAGCGAGGGAAATGAACATGTGAGGAGTGGGGTGAGGCTGGGGGCACTATAAAAGAAAGGAAGATAGTCTAGGAGCCAGTGACAAAATGTCTTGGTGAGGTCAAAAAAGGAAGCAGTTGAATAGGCAAGTTGGAGGGATAGGAGCCTGTGGCTGAAGGGAGGCATGATTATTTTAGTAATTTCCAGGATGATTTTAATAGCTTTCATGGTATATAATTTCCATGAGTGGGTTTATCTCTTTATAAATCATAGACATGCCTGCCCTTTTCAAGCCTTCCAGAATGTGCCATTTTCAAGACAGTGATGATCCGCAGTATTACCTCCAACCTCAGTGAAAAGCTGCAGTCATTGGTGTGCCTTTGTTTGCAAGTAACAGAGGATCATTCAAACTAGGCTACAGAAAAAAATAAAAAAAAGAAAAGAAAGGGCACTTTATTATATGGACTCAAAGGTAGAAAATGGAAGTTAATAAGAAATAGAGCCAGACTTCTCAAGAGGCTAGAACCAGAAATTGAAAACCCAACAGGGATGAGACACCAGGACCAATAATCAGAAAGCCATTGAGATCCAATGTGGCTACTCTCAGACTCTTTCTTGGAGCCATTTGGTCTTTCTGTGTGTCGGTTGCATAGAAAGCCACACAGTCCTACGAACTGGCTTTCTCCTTGTCCAAGCCAGTACAGGATCAGCTCCATAACTGTCTCAGAGTTTGCAATTCCTTCGAGCAATAAGCAGAGAGCGACTGCCATCCATAACCTGATCTACACCTACAGGTGTCTATGACCCACGCAGATGTCATCTGGGTGGAACAGGGAAGGCCACAACATTCACTGACAAGCCGGAATACACTGCAGTTCTCCAAATTCCTTTGAAGACTTTTGTCTTTCAAACTTACTGTTAATTGTCAATGTAATAAACAGAATAATGCTGTGTTCACAAAAAAAAAAGCAAGCTTTTGGTTTCTATCTTGGTGAAAATTAGTTATTTACTGAAGGAATCATTTGGACATAAAGTCCCAAAAAGAAGTTCTTAGAATAAAAATCACCAAGGATGCTACATTTAGCATATTCTCGTTTCTCCCTTACATTAGATAATTTTAAAGTTTAAACTTTAAAATTGTAAAGTTTTAAAGTTTCCTAATTTGTAGAAATTTCTTTCAAGAGTCAATCTGGCCTACTATGTGCCAGATTGATTTGTGAATTTTAGCTCATTTAATATTCACAAGAAGCTTCTGTGAAATTATCCTCCATGTTAACAGATGAGGAAGCTTATCACAAGCTATGGAGCTAGCAATCAGCAGAGCTCGTGTTGAAACCAAGTTTCAGATTCAGAAGATACTAAGTGAGGAAAGCTTCTTTTTGAAGAGGGGGAAGTTTCTTTTTTTTAACTTCTATTTTAGGGTCGGGGCACATGAGCACGTTTGTTATAGAGGTAAATTATGTGCTGCAGGATGTACAGATTTGGTGTACGAATTATTTTTTCACCTAGATAATTTAAGCATGGTACCTCATAAGTCTTCCTTCCTTCCTTCCTTCCTTCTTTCCTTCCTTCCTTCCTTCCTTCCTTCCTTCCTTCCTTCCTTCCTTCCTTCCTTCCTTCCTTCCTTCCTTCCTTCCTTCCTTCCTTCCTCTCTTTCTCTCTTTCTTTCTTACTTTCCTTCTTTCTTCTTCTTTCTTCCTTGACGGAGTCTTGCTCTGTCATTCAGCCTGGAGTGCAGTGTCGTGATCTCAGCTCACTGCAACCTCCGCCTCCTGGGTTCAAACAATTCTCCTGCCTCAGCCTCCTGAATAGCTGGGACTACAGGCACCTGCCACCACACTTGGCTAATTTTTATATTTTTAGTAGAGACAGGGTTTCATCTTGTTGGCCAGGTTGGTCTCGACCTTGTGGGCTCAAGCAATCCACCCACTTTAGTCTCCCAAAGTGCTGGGATTATCAGTGTCAGCCACTGTGCCCGGCCCCAGATAAGTAGTTTTTTGATGCTTACCCTCTTCCTACCCTCTGCCCTCCAGTAGATCCCGGTATCCATGTGCAAGCATACTTGATGTTTAGCTCCTACTTGTAAGTGAGAACATGTGCTATTTGCATTTCTGTTCTTGTGTTAGTTTGCTTAGGGTAATGGCCTCTAGCTAGAGAAGCTTTTTTACTAGTCAGCTTTGTAAACTTGGACAAGTGATTAAACTTGCTTGAGCATTGGTTTTCCCATCTTTATGGTGGATCATATGAAGAATGCTATAAGGTTGATGTGAGAATTTAATGCACGTGAAAGTGCCTGTTGGGGTTTTCAAGGCAGCTTGGGTTGAGCGATAAATAGCATTCCTCTCTTTTGCCTGAGTTCTAAATAAAGACCAAGAAGTGACAGGCAGAAGCAATCATGTTATCTTTATTTACTGACCAAGGGCAAGTGGGGAATACAGCTTCGTGTGCAACAAGTGTGTCTCTTGGCTGAATTCCCATATTAACATTAAGGTTGTTGCCTATCAGGCACAGACAGATAACACTTGATTGGGACAAGCCTCCCTTCATGGAGACTTGCCTAGAATAAGAATTTACTTTATGAAGGAGCAGAGGGGAACCCCTACATCCTTTGGGCAGCTTGCTTCCTAGAGGAGAAAAGACATTTTACCGTAAGTGTGACAATCAGGAAAATCACTTCATTTCTATCAAAGCAGAGTAGGCACATGGGTAGAAGCCAGGAGTATTTAAAATACACTATTTCATTTTTATTTTTTAGTTTTACTTTAAGTTCCAGCATATATGTGCAGAATGTGCAGGTTTGTTACATAGGTATACATTTGCCATGGTGGTTTGCTGCTCCTGTCAACCCGACATCTAGGTTTTGAACCCTGAATGCATTAGTTATTTGTCCTAATGCTCTCCCTCCCCTTGTCCCCACCCTGCAAGAGGCCCCAGTGTGTGATGTTCCCCTCCTTGTGTCTGTGTGTTCTCATTTTTCAACTCCCACTTACACGTGAGAACATGCAGTGTTTGGTTTTCTGTTCCTGTGTTAGTTTGCTGAAGATGATGGCTTCCAGTTTCATCCATGTCCCTACAAAGAACATGAGCTCATTCTTTTTTATGGCTGCATAATATTCCATGGTGTAAAATACACTATTTTAAAAAATTATTTACTTATTTATTTATTTATTTATTTTTTTGAGTCAGAGTCTTGCTCTGTCACCCTGGCTGAACTGCAGTGGTGCAATCTCAGCTCAATGAAACCTCTGCCTCTGGGGTTCAAGCGAGACTCCCACCTCAGCCTCCCGAGTAGCTGGGACTACAGGCACACACCACCATGCCTGGCTAATTTTTTGTATTTTTAGTAGAGATGTGGTTTCTGCATGTTGCCCAGGCTGGTCTCGAACTCCGGAGTTCAGACAATCCGCCTTCTTCAGCCTTCCAAATGCTGAGATTGCAGACATGAGCCACTGCGCCCAGCCTAAAATACATTAAATGAGCCCTTCCACATGGGCAAAAAGCCTTAGTTAAAGAGATAAGCTTACTTTTTTATAGTGCCTAGAAGATGGCAGACAATAAAAGTTAGCTAGAAACAGAACCAAAGTAGTTATCAATGAAAGATCAGTGCACGTTTCATGATGCCACATTTACATGGCTTTTCTTTTCTTTCTTTATCCTCTTTCACCATCTTGGCTTGTGTAAATTTTGTCACACATTGGAGATTTCTTGTTTGAAGAATCATACGATATGTCCTGAGCCTCCGTCTTGCCCACGTCTTCTGCTCACAGGTTCTCTCCTCTGCAGTATTCTTCTCAGAACCCCAGATTTAGAACTCTGACCCCTCTGACCACTTCTCTGAGTTCATCCTTCTATATCCAATGACTAAGTTGACTTAAAGATGTCCCCAGTGTCCCCAATGTCCTGAAATAGATGTCTTGATTTCCCCCAAATCTGCTTTCCCTGTCAATGGGACTTCATTCTCTGACCAGCTGACATCAAAAACTGAGAGATTAGTCTTGATTCTTTCTTTCCATTCATTCTCCACCTTCAATCCATCAGCAATTCCTGTCTTTTCTTTTTTCTTTTTAGCTCTCAGCTCTATTCCCAATTGGTCTACATCTATATGATCACAGCTCAGTCACTGGTCCAACCCACCTCTGTCTCTTATCCTGAGTACAGTGACGACCTTTCATCTGGACTCCCCTTTCTCATTTTTAATCCGTTCATACAGGGACATTTCAGAATGTGCCAATGCCTTGTGTAAGCACGCAGTGGCTTCTCACGCTTCTCAGGATCAACTCTAAACTCCATATTGTGGCCTGCAGGACTCTCGCCAACCTGGCCCCATATTCTGCTGCTCTTCCTCTTCCTCCCTGCACTTCAGCCACCTGACTTTAGTCTTCTTTCCTCCTTCAGGCCGTTGTCTCTGTTTTGGCGTGAACACCTTCCCCTCATCTTGCCATGCTTGGCTGTGTCTCCTCATTTACATTTTGCCTCAAATGTCATCTCTTCAGAGAAGTGTTCCCTTACCACCCCATCAAGGGTGCTTTCTCCACATGCTCCCCACTGGTTCACTCATCAGAAGCATGTCACTCACCAGTATCTGAAATAATCACCCTTACTTATTTGCATACTGGCCGGGCAAAGTAGATCACACCTGTAATCCCGGCACCTTGGCAGGCCAAGTTGGGAGGATGGCTGGAAGCCAGGGTTTGAGACCAGCCTGGACAACATAATGAGGCCTTGTCTCTACACACACACACACACACACACACACACACACACACACACACTCTCACACACTAACCTGACGTGGTCACATTCGCATGTAGTCCCAGCTACTTAGGAGGCTGAGGTGGGAGGATTGCTTTAGCCCTGGAGATTGAGGCTGCAATGAACTATGACCATGCCACTGTATTCCAGCCTAGGTAACAGAGTGAGACCCTGTCCAAAAAAATAAAAATAAAACTGAAAATTTTGCATATTGACCCATGCTCTATATTCACCTCCTATAAATTCCACAAGAGCATGGGTCCTGTCTGTCATGCCCATTGTTCTAATGATAAAATCATTCCTGGCACATAGTAGGTGCTTAGTAAAAATTTGCTGAATAAATGAGTGCACAAATACATGAGTGAAGATTTGGTTAGGATATGAATGAATATTTATAATCACACAGGCTGGGCACAGTCACTCATGCCTATAATCCCAGCCTTTTGAGAGGTCAAGGCGGGAGGATTGCTTGAGTCCAGGAGTTTAAGACCAGCCTGGGCAACATAGGGAGACCCTGACTCTACAATGAATTAAAAAATTAGCTGTGTGTGGTGGTGCACGTCTGTGGTTCCAGCTCTCAGGAGGCTGAGGTAGGAGGATCACTTGGACCCAGGCTTGTTGAGGCTGCAGTGCCCCTTGATGATACCATTGCACTTCAGCCTGGGTGCACTTCAGACAGAGTGAGACCCTGTTTCAAAAAATAAATACAAATAAAAATATAGTCACATATATCCTCTTTTTCACTTATGTCTTCTTATTGATCCCTTTAAGAGCATCAGGGTCTCCATCAGGGTCTTGTTCCTTAGTCAACCAGGGCTGATTCTCATCTGAAAACAAAAACATTATGGCTGCCAGTCCTCATTATTCATCCATAATAAAGAAAGATTGTTCTCAAGTGCAGAAACGAGACTTGATGCCATGAACATAGAGAGTCCCTGGGCTGGCGGAGAGGCTCAGGCCCCACTGGCTCAGAGCATCCCAGTGAATGCCACCATGGAGGTGTCAGCTCACTTTGATGTAATTGAAAAGCACACAATGGTTCGGACTTTATTTTTCCCTGTAGTTTTGCTGACTTTGCCATTTTAGCAGAAAATAATTTATTCTAATGTGATTTGCATTGCATAAAATTATAATAAATGTTTTTAAGAACAAGGTGCTGTATATTTATGAAATCGTTGTGTTTCTATGAGGAAGAGGCTTAAAATGTATTGGCATGTATTTTCTACAAACACTTATATGCAAAGCTATATACTATGCAGCCTCGACATTAACATACATTATTTGCATAAACCATAAACAGTGGGCAATTTCTTTGTCAAACAAAAAGTACTGATTACCTTAGAAAGGATATTAATATCTTTCCTTTATCCATATTTTAAAATTTTGCTGACTGTATTTAGATGATCATTTATCTTGTCTGATAGCACAATTTGCAGGAAAAACTCTCTCAATATTTCCCCAAACAAAAAATAAGGTACAGAAAAGGCAATGGCTTCTGACTGTGAATGGTCTGGGTCTGGCTGGTTGTAGAAAGCCCCTCTTTGACTGAAGTTCGCATCCTTTATACTGGGGCATACGCCAGGTGGGCATCTGATTCACAGAGAGGTATCAGTAAATATATTTTTAAATTAAATTTCATGTTTATTTTCAGCTTTTCAGTTGGAGATTTGGTCCACTAAACCTAGCTAGTTTCCCCTGGAAAAAAAACATAGACTGTTCAAATAATTTTCTGTGTGTTTTGCCTTAATAGCTTGGGATTTTTAGGACCAATTTCAGCTGAACTGATAGAAACCACATGGAAGTTGCATGCCCCTAAAGTTAGGATTCCATTTTGTATGGGAAGAAGGCAAATGACTGATATCGATCAGTTGGAAAAAGAAAGGAATCTTGGATTCTTGATCCAAGATTGATCTTGGAGTCAATCTTGATCTTGGAGCCAATCAAATCTGGATTTCACGGACTGACAGGGTGACTGAGATGTTATTGAATGGCTCTAAACCTTTACTTTATCCATTAAGTGGCAAGAATGGTAGTATTCATACCACGGTTTGCTGTGAGGATTAAGTGAGTCAACCATGTAAGGAACTTAGAACAGTACCCAATATATGATAAGCACTTAATAACTTTGGCTGTTGCTATCATTAGTACTGATATTATTATTACTATTGCTCTATGAATTGGAGCCAATAATGCTTGCAACATATACCTCTGTGAATATGAAGTGAAATTAAGTGCCCCACATGTGGTGGAAACTGATAGATGTACATTTCCTGCTTCTTCTCTGATGCCGCGTCCCCTGAGTGCTCACGTAATATGAACCCTTAGGGACAGGGGAGTCTCAGCCTGCATGAACTCCATTTTGGATATGCAGCAAGGATTACTGGAAGAACAAGAATAATTTGAAATCCAAGGAAATCAATAAGTAGAGTCACAAAGCATGTCCTAATCACAGAAGGAGTTTTAGTTCTTGCCTCAGAGACCTGAATCTTTTCCATCCCCAGGATAAGAATGTTGTGGGAGAATCCAGATAACTGGCTCGCCATTCACCCATTCATAACAAACTTGGCAATGTGTGCTGTGTGCTGGGTCTGATGAAACTAATAAGTGATGCTTGGTGGGGAAGATTAATTGGCAAATTTGGAAAAATAAATGGCCAAGATTGGTTTTCGAGGTGGATGCGAAAATCAAAATGGGAACACTTAACATTGTCAGTTCAACTGCTTTAGGAAGCAATTTACTGATCTTTAGCAAAGCTGAAGGTGTTATTTATTTTGTGACCTTCCAATTCTCTTAAATATATCTTGCAGAAATGGTTGTCAAAGGGTAGCCCCTAAACCAGCAACATCAGCATCACTTGGAAATGTGTAAACATTCTTGGGTCTTATCTCATACTTCCTAAATAAAATAACTCTAGGAGGGGGCTCAGCAATCTTCAATCTTTGTTTTAAGAAGTCCTCTAGGTGATGTAAATGGAGTTTCAAGTTTCAGAATTACTGGCCTAGAGAAATTCTGGCATTGAGGTGCAAAAAGAATGATGAAAGAATGTTGGATGGGAAGTAATCTAAAGGCCCTTCACCAGTGAATTGTGAGATATTCTTACAATGAACGAGACTACACACTGCCATGGTGGTATGGCAAAATCAATGTTGGGAGATAAAAAGAAAAGCGAGTTGCATAAGTATCTGTGTAATGTGTCGCCATTTATAGTATAATTTAAAAATATACAAAACAATGCTATATATATGTATATAGTTGCATATTGTTTAGGGATGAATACTTATAAGAAATTAGAAGAGAAGGCCAGGCGCGGTGGCTCACGCCTGTAATCCCAGAACTTTAAGAGGCTGAGGCAGGTAGATCACTTGAGGTCAGGAGTTTGAGACCATCCTGGCCAACATGGCGAAACTCTGTCTCTACCAAAAAATACAAAAGTTAGCTGGGCGCGGGGGCACGTGCCTGTAGTCCCAGCTACTTGGGAGGCTGAGGCACAAGAATCACTTGAACCTGGGAGGCAGAGGTTGCAGTGAGCTGAGATAGCACCACTGCACTCCAGCCTGAGCAGCAGAGTGAGACCCTGTCTCCAAAACAAAACAAAACAAAAAAACACAAAACGGCTGGGCGTGGTGGGTGGCTCATGCCTGTAGTCCCAGCACTTTGGGAGGCTGAGACGGGTGGATCATGTGGTCAAGAGATGGAGACCATCCTGGCTAACACGGTGAAACCCCGTCTCTACTAAAAATACTAAAAATTAGACAGGCGTGGTGGCGGGCATCAGTAGTCCCAGCTACTTGGGAGGTTGAGGCAGGAGAATACCGTGAACCCGGGAGGGGGAGCTTGCAGTGAGCAGAGATCACGCCACTGCACTCCAGCCTGGGCGACAGAATGAGACTTCATCTCAAAAAACAAACAAACAAACAAACGAAAAGCACAAAAACCCAACCAGCCCACCAAACAAACAACAACAAAAAACCCAAAAGAAATTAGAGGAGAAAGGAAGGAATGTGATAGAAACTACACAAGGGGTTTCATAACCATGAGCTAGGTTTTATTTATTTAGCTAAGTGATAGGTGTGTTGGTTTTCATTCTAAGATTCTTTATGCCTATTTAATGTCTAAAATGTATCATCACTAATTAATTTTAAAAAGAGAGGCTTTCCTAAAATATGCCTCTTAGTCTCCAGGGCAGCTTTCCTTCCCCCATCGTTGTTTGAACATCAAAACTCCCAACTACTCGCTAAACATCCCCTGCTAGAGGAATTGCTGAGCAAACATTGCCTTGCCATATGAGTCAGTTCAGTTCTGTGCATGAGCCAGAGGGCAGCTTCTCTATTTTTCCTGGTTTCCTACTTGTAGGCTCTTTATATATTTCAAAGTATTGTCTCACACATTTCATCCTGAAAATAACTCTGTGAGTGAGTGGGGATATTATTATTCCTCAGTTGACAGATGATGAAAAAAAAAATCAAGTTGGCTAACGTTGATTGAACACTGTACCTACCATGTGCCATCAATAGAGAAAAATGCTTTACATGCACTTCCCAGGAATCCGCTCACAGTAATCCCATTCAACAGATGAGGAAACAGAGGCATAGAGAGGTTGAGGAACTTGCTCAGGTCCAGTAAGTGGCGAAGTCAGAAGGCAAAATCAGGTCTGCATAAGGGCTATTCTGTGCTGTTTCTTTTTCCTGAAGGAAAATGTGGTGCTGTGACTTGACAAGGGCTGGTTGGGTTTGGAAACGGCTCTGCATTTTCTCTCTCACCCCACAGGGTGAGCCACGCTGTTTTGTTTTTGTTTTAACCATCTCTATAGAAAGTCAGGCCTCTTGCTTGCAAGCAACAGAAACTGACGCTGCCTCACTTAAGCAGAAGAGAACTTAGTGGGAAATTAAAGGGACTGAGGAAAGGGAAATAGGAGACCACACTTGGAAATGGACAGAAACCAAGGGCATCCTGGAGGACTGGGTAGCAGAAACCATAGTCATGTCCAGACCAGAAGGGGAACAAGTTGGTCTCTTCTGAGTTGGGAGATGATCATCCTGAATTATTTCCCTCCCAAGCCTCCAAAATGGAAGGGCATAAGGTTCCCAGCTGGCCTCCCCCCGCCAAATCAGGATATGACTAGGAAGGGGTAAAGGAGTGCAAGGGAGCCAAAATTACAACAAAATAAATTTCTTCTGTGCCTTCTGTCTTCTTTTGGACCCCTACCCACGCATAGGGGTTCAAATAGATGCCTGCATTACATGAAGATGGATTGGGGGCCAGGCAGTCTGTGTCACAGACATGTAGACAGGAAGTTCATATCCCTAAGCAGGCAGTTCCATTAACCAAGAAAGGAAAGAAATAAATACATCTTTGCTGCCTGGCGTCCCCCAACGGGTAATTAAAATGATGCCACTGCTGATTTTACTACATTCAAAGTGTTTTAATTTGTATTTAGCCAGAGGCTTTTTAGCAACAGGAACATTTTTACAAATCTAACAAATAATTATAAATAAACAAAGTCTCCACTTCTGCTATTTAGGGGAATGTTTCCTTCAGGTAACACATTTATAAATCCACCTGTTTGACAATATGGAGCTAAAATAACAGTAGAGCTTGAACTGGCTGCTTAAGTGACAGTTGAAATGGCATGTTTGTCAGCGCAGAAATGAAAAACAATATCATGCAGGGAGGTAATCTAGTCCCAGAGGCACTATGGACTATAAATGTTAAATTACAATAGACCCAGAATATAACCTTGCATAATTCTTGAATAAAGGGTAGGAGGAACGGAAAGCCCAAGGTAGCAAGAATTCATATTAAAGGAAGTCTACACAATTTATAGTTAAGGTGACTTCAGGACTATGGATATGGTACCTCCCAAAATGTACTCGACAACCGCTTCATCAGTCACACTGGCCATGATAATGAGAAAGGACTTTTAGGGAGGCATTGTTATGTAGTTTTGTGCTCACCTCTTCTCTTGGGACTCTCTTTGTCCCCACATCTTCTCAGGTCAGTATGGGTTGAGACCAGTCATGGTTGATTTTCCAATCTGCAGTTCATGGATGATTTCCAATGGAGTTAGGCAATGGCAGATCCCCTTCTCCAGCATAACAGCTGACCTGACCTTAGGGACTAGAGTCAGCAATGAGATTTCTGCTGCAGACGATCGTTGGGTCAAAAAACTCATTGGATGTCATTCAGTTCATTCACGTTCAGAGGAATCACATGAGGATCCTGGGTGTGAACCCACACCCACATCCTGCTTTCCTCTCATTTTGGATGAACAAGGCCCTAGGTAGGCAAACCAAGGTTACGTACAGACTCAGGGGGAAGTAGTTTTTGCTGAATAAGGAATATGTGAAAAAAAAAATGATGAGGATTCATTTCCAGAAATTTTCCAGGAACTCTTAAGGGATGAAAGAATCTTGTTTTTAAAGACTGGGGCCTGGGGAGAGAGCAGAGGATAAGAGCGCTTTCTCATGTCAGATATGCTGACGTGATAGTAGCCAAATGTCTTTAAGACAGGGGAGAGCTCAGTGCCTACCTGTGACTATCTATCCGATTGGGATATGTGAGTATTCCAACTAGGATAGTCCTTTGTAAGGCACATGTTAAGGTAAAGGCCCTTCTATATAACAGAATCACTGAAGAAATATGTGTAAATCTTATTTTCAATGCACTGATAGGTCTCACTTTTTTTAAAAAAAAATATCCTGTTGCATATTAAATACTTATCTTGGGACTTAAATCGTCCCTTTATTTTTTTTAGATTTATTTTAGGTTCAGGGGCTACATGAGTAGGTTTGTTTTATGGGTAAATTGCATGTCACTGAGGTTGGGTGTAGGAATGGTCCCATCACCCAGGTAGTGAGCATAGTACCTAATAGGTAGTTTTTGAACCCACCTCCTCCTCCCCCACTTCTCCCTCTTGTAGTCCCCAGTGTCTACTGTTGCCGTCTTGGTATTCATATTTTCCCAATGAATAACCACTTTAGTGGAAGGGAGGCAGCCCAGCATGAAGGTGCAGAGAACGGACGCTGGAACCAGATTGCCTGGGTTAAAACCCCAACTCTGCAGCTCCTCAGCTGTGTAAACTTGCTTTGGTTTCCAGATGCTAAACAGGAATACTAATGGAGAAATACGTTGGAACCGTGTATCCTACTTATTCAGTGGATATTAACGACTACCGCTGTTATTTAACTACATCAAGTTTGCTAAAAGCTGTCTTAGCTTTAGTGGGACTACAGTGCAGGCTTCTTATCTTAGATAGTCTTCCCAGAAGTACTTATCTGACCCGATTCATTCTCTTTATTGCACGCTCTCTCTCTCTCTCTTTCATTCAACATTTACTTATGCACCTGCCATTTGTCAGACATATGTGGCTGGTTCTAACAAAAGGCAAAGATAATAGTTTCAGCTCTCAAGGAGCTCATTCTAATGGCAGAAAACCAATGAGTATAGGATTGTGATTCATATTTGCAGTTCATTCTTCCATCTCTCTGTTACTGGTGAAATTTCCTCAGCATGCTATTTACCCTGGAGTCTTTGGATAATTCCACAGTGTCCTTAGTTGGCTATTTAGGATCTGGGGTGGGTTTATTTCTCATACTCTGTCTTTAGAACACCAGTCCCTTCTAAGTCTTTTCCTAGACCCGCCCACTCTTGAGATCTATAACTGGGTTTGCGTCTTTCCAGAGAAGCTAGAATAGGTCCAGCCCACTGAGATGGCTCTTAACCACGAATCACTGCATACTTTCAAAATAAGGCCAACACTCAGCCGAGAAAAGAGCGAAGCCCTTTTTGGGTCACTTTTTTCACTAATCCCGATGGGGGAGGTGCCACCAGAGAATTCTCTTTTGTGATTTGCCTTCCCTGCCACTAGGTGTCACTGTTCTACATAAATAAAACGAAACCAAATTGGTCTTGGCACTGTGGAATTTGGCCTTTGGTTAAGGGGATCTGGCAGGTTTAGGCACCTCTTCATTTTGAAGTTGTCAGATAACCATCACTGTCACCTAAAGACTGGCTACAGTACAGGAACCAACCCTGAGTAAAAAGCCTTGAAATTAAAGTATCCGACACGTGTAAATCCAGGACTCTGTATATATCCTCCTTGGTATTGATCCTTTAAAAACAGATCTCTAAAGATAAACTTGGAACAAAGATAATGTATTTATGGAATGTAGGGAGTGTATCACTTTATTATTTATGTAGCTGTTTGAGAAGATGTATCTGATTTTATGAAGACATCATAAAGAAAGCAAAGGAAATCTCACAAAAGAAGACTTGTCTGTCTTGCTGGTGGCCTTCTCTTTGAAAGACAAAAGGAAGCAGAAACTCACACTCAGAGATAAAATGTAAAATTACCCATTGGATCTTCCCTTCCCCCATTTTTGTTTTAGAATATTCCCATAATTTTCTATCTTTAAGACAGTTAGTAGTGGTTTCTCAGCCGTTACGTTTATCCTCTGCACCCTCCATACTAGCATTCTCATTGAGTGATCTTCAATTTCTGATACACAGGAGACTTCTCTTTCAGTTATTTACACGGTCTTTTTCTTTTCCTGACAATGGGGTTTTGTGTTATATTCTAGTGTTTATAAGAATGCCAGGGTCTCACAACAGTGATGAGTGAATATTGCCCTTCACCGTTTTGTCTGTGATAAATTTTCAGTGTGAGAGTCTAGGAGAGTCATAAGAGGCTCTGGGATGGATTTTCTGCCTTGACATGCCCCACTCTTGGAAGGACATTTAATTTTATTGGTGAAGTGATGATCACAAAAGCCAGTCAGCACTATGAACTTTATGTGGCATTGGACTTGGGCTCCATTTTAAGACAGGTCCAATCCCTTTGCTGAAAAAAGATTAACACTAGTGGTCAAAAGGAAGAAAGTATAGGCCAAGAAGAAACCATATGTGCTTTTGTCATGAAATATTTGTATTATAAGACAGTGGTTAAGTCCAGCATGATATGGTTGAGTTATACTTCCCATGGCATGTCAATCAATGGAAACCAAAATGTTCTTTCTGGTTGATCTCTTCTTACAACACCATAAGGCATACTGATATTCACTGGTGCATGATTGGAGAGTGATAGAGACAGTTCAGATAAGGTTCCTGTCGACAATTTTCCTTAAATCTCTTTGACATGAATGTCCTAAAATTTATTTCTGGGAAGCCTTTTGTTGCAAACAGCGGACAGAAAGTTTCAGTTATGGCAGTAGGAATTTAAAACAGGTTTAGGATTCCTTTGAGCATTTTGAGATGCAACAACTACAATCCAGAAACCCACATGGCATATGGATCTGTGAAGTCTTTTGGTATCTTGACTGTTCCACCAAAGTGTTTCGACAGGTTAAGTTAAATAACTCTCATAATTTATTTTACTCCTAATATCAAATAAGTTGTTGGTCATCATGTATCTTCCAGCCTAGCTAGTGTTTCTATGCAAATAGTTCTTAGACGCTCTCATATTATGATGGTAAAGATAATGTAATATCAGTTTCCTGGAATAGAAAAGTGATTTTTTCCATAAAGGGCATTTAAAAATGGATCATTAACTCATTTTATGAGGACCTTAATGTTTTGAGCACTGTGAAGAAATAAAGTATCAACCTACTAGGGCCAAAATTGATTCAGCAAAGAATTTAATCACCTACAAAACATCCTCTTATAAGGTATCACACATTCTTACAGCTCGGATCAAATAAACACTGTGGAGTTTTTATTGATAGAAGCAGCACCCAAATATTACACATGAAAGAGCCTGGGATGCCAAACCCAATCCTTGGGTCATCTGTGGTCAAGTAAGCTTATTGGTCTGAGAGAGAAGAATCTCATAGTTGGCCAAATGAGATTTGTATTTACTTTACTGTAATTTATTTTTTTGAAACAGGGTTTTACTGTGTTACCCAGGCTGGAGTGCAGTGGCATGATCATGACTTATTGCAGCCTCGACCTCCCCAGGTTCAGATGATCCTCCCACTTCAGCCTCCTGGATCGCTGGGACTATAGGCAGCTAATTTTTGTATTTTTTGTATAGATGTGGTTTCACCATGTTGCCCTAGCTGGTCTAGAATTCCTGGGCCCAAACGATCTGCCTACCTTGGCTTCTGAAAGTTCTGGGATTATAGGTATAATCCACTGTACCTGGCCTGTATTTAATTTTAATATTTTTTTAATATTAAATAATCTTCTAATATTTTATTCCTTCACATTTAATTCAAAACTAGAGACAATCTCATGGAGCTCCTTGTGTCATTAGATTCATCTTCCTGAGTGGATCTCAATTGTTTTCCAGTCTGTGAGTTTCCAATGAAGATGGCATAATGGAAACTAGAACCTGCGTCTAGGTGGTGTGGAGACTATTCCTTCGATATGTTTTCCCATTCTTATAACTGTCATTATAGTCTTAAACCCAGAGCTGTAATGAACAGTGTGGGATTATCCATAGATAAGAGTCCTAAAGACATTCTGATAGAGGCTTATAATCAGTACAAATTGTAACGGCCGTAGAAGGAGTTGCTCTGCAGATGGCTTTATTCTTGAGTACTCAGCACCATCTGGCACTTTGGGGCTGAGCCCAGCCCTACCACTGCAAAAAAACCATATTTGCAATATATTGGCACAAACATGCAAGTCAATGGCTTCTTGACATTTTGGACTTTTTATCGTATGGCAAGTCCAGCTGCAGAGCATGCCCTTTTCCAGTGGGCAGAGAAGTGGCCCAGTTGAGGTTGCCTTTTGTTGAAGAAAAGGTCACCTTAAGGAGTCTTAAAGCTTTAGCTGAAATTTTTGGAATGACACATGGCACTATGAACCACTTCTTCCAGGTCGAGAGAAATACTCGTGGTCCTGATATTAACATCTAAGAATTTCACATGGAAAGATCTGCATTTATGTGAACACACACTGAGGTAACTGATACGGTCAAACAAAGTAGACTTTTTCCAATCTGCTCTTAAAAACTTCCCACAGATTTCAGTGATCGTATATGCCCCACTGTACTGTGATTTTTTTATTATTCCTGCTTCTCTTTAGGCCATGGACTGTGATGATTTGGAAGGAAGAAGCTGGCTTTTTCATCTTTTTTCTTCCCAGAATCGTGGACCTGGACTGGCACATTTTAGATACCCAGTAAATTAACTGAATTAACCCTGAAATCTTTCTTTGTGTTTGTGCTTTATTAATCCCATTATTAGGAAGTAATTAGAAAGTATGGGTCCACCACTAGAATCCCAGAAACTAGGAACTTCAGGGACCAATAGCTATTTTGAACTCAAGAAGCTTAGTGCCCCTTTATAGGTATCTGATCCTATAGACACTCTATCTGATCATATAATCACTCTATTCCTAGGTGAGCGATTGTGCAGATGTACTGGCTCCGCTGTTTCCTAGCTACGTGATCTTGAACAAGTTATGTTGACTCTCAAAAACCTTACTTTTGCACCCATAAAATGAGAGTAATAATACTGGCTAACTCTGAGATAGTGGATTTTATTAAATGAAGCATTGAAAAATATGAGCAATATAACCAATAAACATAAGTTGTTTACTAAGTTTGGGCAAAAAGCATGGAGTCTTCCCTGTACTTCTACAGCATGCATTTTATTCCCATAGGACTATTTTCTTCTTGGAAAATGGATAAGTGTCCTGATTATCTATTGCTGCATATGAACCACCCCCAAATTTAGTGAGTTAAAATAACAGTTTATTATTCTTTGTATAATAACTATTATTTTTCACAGTTGTGTGGGTTAATTTGGCTCGGTTGGGCAGTTCTCATGTGTAGCCTCTGAAGCGGTTCTGCCTGGGTTTACTCTGCAGACAGACGATGCTATCAGCTGGGAGCTGACCACTGGAGCTCTCACATGTGGCCACTCCATATGGCCTGGGATTCTTACAGCATGGTGGTCTCAGGGACACTGCCCTTTTACATGGCAGCTGATTTCCTAGAGGAAGCATTCCAAAAGACCCCGTGGAAACTGTAAGCTTTCCTGACCTAGTCTTGGGGGCTGTTCATGACCTAACCTCAGACCTGCATCACTTCCACAATATTCTATCAGCCAAATATAAATCCCACGGCCAGTCCTGATTTGAAAGGAGGAAGCTATATTTGGGCATGAATACCGGGAGGCATGGTTCATTGCAGGGAAAAAGGGATGGAAAGAAGGCTATCTTTGGAGACCAACTACCAAGGGACCCCAGCTCTTCTGGAAAAGAGACTTTGGAAATGAACGTGGTGTGGTATCTGTCTAATGACCGTCTACATTTAACAACTACATTTAACAACTGTAATCAGCTGTAATCTTTCAATCATGGCAATTAATGGGTGCTGTTACATATAAGGTAGCAGCCTGCGGCATTGCATGCAGGATTCTCTTATTATCATGCAAGTCTTAGACTGCATTATCATTGGAAAAACTGGGATTGCTTGATGCAAGGTGACCAGCTTTGACACTGCTTGAACTTCATTTTAATGGGTTTTGAATGGCCTCTCTCATGTTGCCCCAGTCTCCTAAAGTTTGTACCCTGGATTCAACTTGAGACAGTAGACAATATTTTGCTCCAATGTAAACTTTATGTTGTAATTCGTGAGCACATTTGCAAATGAGTTAAAGGAGTGATTTACAACTGCTGAACAGGCAAGGCAGATTTTTCACATGTTTATTTTTTAAATCTCCCAAATAAATATATGTTTATTAAACAATAAAATAAAATATAAGTGTAAAAACAGAGAACCATGTCGTCCCCTCCTTGATTCACTATCATTCTCCTTAGATGTATCCATTTTTAATGCCGTGGTATCTGTCCTCTAAGGTCATTTATATTTTTGCAAAGATACATTCATAGTTTTGTTGCTTATTAAACAAAATTGGGATCATATATTCATTCAACTAGAAATTCATTTTTATTCATCCATGGATTCTTTACTGAATGCTAGTTTATCTGAAATTTTATTTTAAAATAACATATGTTGGCCAGTTTTCTACATTAGTCCATATAGTTGCTCTTAGTCCTTTTAATTTCTGCTAGTGATTATTCATGTAGCAATTTCTCTAATGATGTTCATGAAAAGCATTTCCATTTTTTCATCTTACAAACAGTCCAGTAGTGATCATTTTTGAACATGTATCTTTGGGCACACACACAGTAGGAACGCTTTTACACTCTTGGGGGGAATGTAAATTAGTTCAACCATTGTGGAAGATGGTGTGGCGATTCCTCAAAGATCTAGAACCAGAAATACCATTTGACCTTGCAATCCCATTACTGGGTATATATCCAAAAGAATATAAATTATTCTGTTACAAAGATATATGCATGTGTATGTTCATTGCAGTGCTATTCACAATAGCAAAGAAATGGAATCAACCCAAATGCCATCAATGATAGACTGGGTAAAGAAAATGTGGTACATATACACCATGGAATACTATGCAGCCATAAATAGGAACGAGATCGTGTTCTTTGCAAGACATGGATGAAGGTGAAAGCCATTATCCTCTGCAAACTAATGCGAGAACAGAAACCCAAGCGCTGCGTGTTCTCACTTACAAGTGGGAGCTGAACAATGAGAACACATGGACACAGGGAGGGCAATATCACACACTGAGGCCTGTTATAGGGGGTGGGATTGGGGAGGAAGAGCATTGGTAAAAATAGCTAATGCATGCTGGGCTTAATATCTAGGTGACGGGTTGATAGGTGCAGCAAACCACCATGGCACACGTTTGTTACCTATGTAACAAACCTGCACATGTACCCTGGAACTTAAAATAAAAATAAAAATAAAAAATAAATGTAGGCCAGGTGCAGTGACTCGTGCCTGTAATCATAGCACTTTGGGAGGCTGAGGCCGGCAGATTGCCTGAGGTCAGGAGTTTAAGACCAGCCTGGCTGACATGGTGAAACCCCGTTGTAGTAAAAATACAAAAATTACCTGGGCACGGTGATGGGCACCTGTAATCCCAGCTATTCTGGAGGAGTCTGAGGCAGGAGAATGGCTTGAACCTGGGAGGCAGAGGTTGTGGTGAGCTGAGATCGCGCCACTGCACTCCAGCCTGGGCGACAGAGTGAGACTTCATTTCAAAACAACAACAACAACAACAACAACAACAACAAATGTGAGAATCTAAGAAGAGGAAATGCTGGGTCAAAGAGAAGACCCATTTAAAATTTTGATTAATTGGTGTTGAAAAATTGACTTTCAAAATGATTATGCCAAGGAACAGCATGTAATAATAATAATAATAATGATTCCCTACTCTCTCAAAGCCTGGATATTGTGTTTTTTTCTTTCATTCTCTTTTTCTTTCTCATTGTCTCCCTTCATTTTTGCCAATCTGGAGGCTGAAAAATGCTATCTCATTGTTTTATTTGTCCTGTCTAATAAGTTTATTCTTATAAATTTAGTGCATATTTATTTGTTCCTCTTTTTCTCTGCATTATCTATTCTGACTTTTACTCATTTTACTATTGGGTGGTTTGTCTTTGTGTTAGGAACCCTGTTTTGCTCTTATTATGTTACTGTTCGTATTTGGAATTGTCCCCTGCAAGGAACAAAGAACTGGATTAACAGTGACTTAAACAAATAAGGATTTATTTTTCTTCCACAGTGAGAAGCCTAGAGGTAGGAGGCTGTTGGCATTTGCTCTGTAGCTCAGGCTTGTCAGCACTGCGGTCTCTTTCTTGGCTTTTTCCTCTTGATCATAAAGTAGCAGTGCCAGTGGCATCTGTCCTTTTTGTCAGAAAGCTAAAGCATTCCCAGAAGCTGCAAGGAAGTTTATACCTGGAATGGAGGTAGGAAAAGTCAAAATAAATTGGTGAGGAGTTTTGAGTTGACTAACGAGCAGTTCTTGCAATTTTGGTATTAATACCTTGTGTTATTTGTTAAATTGTGTTTTGTAACCTGGGCAACACAGTAAGACACTGTCTCTACAAAAAATAAAAAACGTAGCTGAGTGCAGTGACAAGTACCTATAGTTCCAGCTACTCAGGAGGCTGAGGTGGGAGGATCGCTTGAGCCCAGGAGTTCGAGGCTTCAATGAGCTGTGATCACACCACTGCGCTCCAGCCTGGGCAACGAAGTGAGACCCCATCTCTTAAAAACAAAAAAGTTGTATATATTTTTCCCCAGTTTGCCATCAATATCTTAATTAAGTTTGTAGTATCTTTCAGCCCACAGGTATTTACATCTTGAAAGCAGTGAATTGTTTTTGTATTTGTTTATAATTTGAGTGTTCATTCTTTCTATTAAAGAACATTTAAAAATTTTTCTAATATATCCATAGTTTTGATTATATATATATACACATATATATATATTTTAATCGATCTGTATTTTTATGTACAGTCTAACGTGGGAAAATACTTCTCATTGTCCCTAACAGTGGAGAATAAGTTTTCTCAATACCATCGTCAAGTTTTCCGCATGTGCACTGCACGAACTGTTTTGGTATTATCTGTTGTGTTCCACTCATTCATCTCTCTACTAGAATCCTATCCTTTTAATTACTACAGCTTCTCATATAGTCTAATGCTAATGTCTAAGATAGCACATACCCTTCCTATTTTGCTCTCCCATCAACACTAGTATTTTTTTTTTTTTTTGGCTTTTTTTTTTCACATTTACCAGATAAATTTTACAGGCAGTTTATTAGCTTACATTAAAACATCACATTGGAATTCTTAGTGGGATTACATTAAGACAGTAGATTAATGTATGACGTTCCAGTCAAGGAACATGGCATGTCTTTTAACTTACTTATTGTTAAATGTACTTTAGTAAATTTGTGTAGTTTTTCTTACATCCTATACATTTTTGTTAGATTTATAACTAGATATTTTATATTATACCTGGTTCATAATTGGGAAATCCCCCCCCATGTAAATTGTTATTAGTGCTTAGGAGAACTATTGATTTTTATCTGCAGTTGGCTACCTTAAATTATTTTGCTATTAATTTCAAAAATTAAGTGGAGTTTAGTAGTTTCTGTTAGGTCAAGAATTATAACACATGCAAATAATTACAGTTTGTGGCTTTCTTTACAATTTAACTCCCTTCAGTTTTGTTTGTTTTTGACTTGGTGCAATGTCTAGAATGTCTAAGACAATGTGGAATGTTAACAGTGATAATCAACTTTTTAATCTAATTCTTTAATTGAAATGCTTATAGTGTGTCACTCCTGAATATATATTTGTAGTAGATTTCCGCTAATACTCTTTATCAGATAAAATAAAATCTGTTTCTAGCTTGCTGTGAACTCTTCCTGGGAATTCAGGTAGCTCTTTGTCAAGATTTTGAACATGTATTAAGGTGAATATTTAGGGGTTCTCCTCTTTAAAAAAAGAAGGTGACTAATTTCAGAAATCCTAATGATGAATCATTTATAGCATTCCTGAGAAAATCCTATTTGGTTCTGTTTCATTTGGTTAAGACATTGCTAAATTAAAATTACTTATTTATTAAATTTGTTACAATTTTGGGGATTTATATTTATGTATTTAAATTATGGTTTTGAGGGTCTTTACTTCTGGTAAAATACAGTTTTGTTTTTGTATCAGTTTTATGTTTGTCTTTGAGAATGATTTCAAAAACTTTCTGTCTTTTTCAGTGTTCTAAAATAATCACAATGAAGTACAGATTACATGTTGTAAGAATGTTAGTGGAACTCATCCATAAAACTATATGGGTCTGCTGATTTGGGAGGGTTAGGTATTTGCTAACTTTTTCTTTCTTTCTTTCTTTCTTTTTTGAGACAGAGTCTTGCTCTGTTGCCCAGGCTGGAATGCAGTGGCACGATAAAGGCTCACTGCAACCTATGCCTCCGAGTTGAAGCGATTCTCCTGCCTCAGTCTCCTGAGTAGCTGGGATTACAAGCACATGCCACCACGTCTGGCTAATTTTTTGTATCTTTAGTAGAGATGGGGTTTCACCATGTGGGCCAGGCTGGTCTCAAACTCCTGACATCAAGTGATCCACTTACTTCAGCCTCCCAAAGTGCTGGGATTACAGGAGTGAACCACCGCACCTAGCCTAACTTCCAATTTAAAAAAAAAAAAATTGCTTTTTCTAAGTGCTTTTTTAGTTTACTTTGGTAATTTAAAAATCCTTAATAATGATCCATTTAATCTAGATGTTCAGATTTATTGATGTAAATTTATATCTAGTATAAACCTCTCCCACATCTGTAGTTATGCCCTCTTCATCATTCTGAAGATTGTTATTTGTGCTCTCTTTATTTCTTGCCGGCTCTTACAGAAGTTTGTTTATTTTATTGCTCTTTTTACAGAGCTAGCTTTTAGTTTTATTGCTGCAAATTCCTATTTTTCTTTTGTTTTCTTTTTCATTTATTTCTGCTTTTATCTTTATTCATTCTCTTTTTTTTTTTTTTTTAACTTTCTTCAGTTTTTTTTATTATGGTTTTCATGGTTCCTTATCCAGCTTCCTGAGTTGAATGTTTAGTTCATTTATTTTCAGTCTTCCTTGTTTTCTAATACAAGCATTTAAAGTTGTAAATTTTCATCCGAGTACTGCTGCATTCCATAATTTAGATATGTAGTGTTCTAGTTGTTCATTTCTAAACAAGTTGTAATTTTGGTTTTGAATTTCTGTTTAATCCACGAGTTACTTAAAAAACTGTTTTAAATTTCCAAATAGATGGTTTTGTGCTGGTGTTACTTATTTTTGGTTTTTGGCCATCTATTTGTTAATAATGTCTACATTTACTGTGTTAATTCTTCCATGTAGCTTTAACATTTTTGACTTCTTTTTGAAATGTATCGAGATTCTGTTTATGGCCTAATAAACATTGAAATTTTTGGTAAATGTATTTTTAAAGGATGTATATTTTCTGGGTACAAAATATACATATACATGTAGACATTTATTTATATACATGTATGTGTATACATGAACGTGTCTGTGTTCAATCAGACTTGTTAACTGTCATCATTAAAATCCTTCTTTTGATTGGTGAATCTCTGAGCAAGAAATGTGTCACTTTCTCTTTGAAATTCTGAATCATTTTGGTGTATTTATTTTGAAGTCCTGTTATTTGATGGATAACTTTTCATAACTTCCTTTAGAGCTTCTTTTTCTTTTCTCATGTTTATTTTTCAGACAGGGTCTCAGTCTGTCACCTAGGCTAGTCATCTAGGCAGTCATGGCTCACTGCAGCCTCGATCTCCCGGGCTCAAGCCATCCTCCCATCTTTGCGCCTCAGCCTCCAGGGTTGCTGGGATTACCGGTGTGTGCTGTCACACCCAGCTAATACTATGTATGTTTTGTAGAGACGGGGTCTCACAGTGTTGCCCAGGCTGGTCTTGAACTCCTGGGCTCAAGCAATCTGCCTGCCTTGGCCTCCCAAAGTGCTGGGACTATAGGTGTGAGCCACGTTGCTTTACAGCTTCTTAATGTATCACGTTTTATTAATAAAGTATTCTCCTCTGTCTCTTATGACATCTCTCACCTGAATTCTGTTTTTTTCTGATATTTACGTTGCTAATTTCATTTTCGTTTTTCCCCTTTTCAATCTTTTTGGATTACTTTGCTTTATGTCTTATAATGAACATATAGATGCTTTTTTTTTTTTTTTTGAGACTGAATTCCCATCTTGTTGCCCAGACTGGAGTGCAATGGTGCAATCTCGGCTCACTACAACCTCCGCCTCCATGGTTCAAGCGATTTTCCTGCCTCAGCCTCTCAAGTAGCTGGGATTACAAGTATGCGCCACCATGCCTGGCTAATTTTGTGTTTTTTGTAGAGACGGAGTTTCTCTGTGTTGGTCAGGCTGGTCTTGAACCCCGATCTCAGGTGATCAGCCTGCCTTGGCCTCCCAAAGTGCTGGGATTGCAGGCGTGAACCACTGCGCCTGGCCCCTAAATTTTTGAACACTCATTTGTGGCATCAAATGTTTGAAAATTCTTTACGGGCTGGAAAAAAACCCCACATCCATCTTGACTGCCTTCAAAAACTATACTCAATCTTTAAGATGAAGTTCAAATAAGTAACCTCTTATGTGAAACTTTTCTAGAAATTCCTAGCCCTCCAAATAAGCATATTCTTCCTCTTTATGTCTAAGTTACTTCATTACATCTAAATTCTGGCTCTTAGCACATTGTATTGGAAGTATCTGCTTAACTCATTTTTTCCTGGATTCATGGAAAAGAAAACAAAATTCAAATTTCTTTGCTTCATATTCTCCAAGCTCCCACAGCTCTCCCCAAAACAATTGCTGCGGCTATTCTTGGTTCTGCAACTTCCTGCAGAGACTCCGGGGTCTCCGAGGTTATTCCTGCTGCATCTGGAAGGATTTCAAAGTTAAGAAAGAAAAGAGTGCTTCATACAAAGGCACAAAGAGAAAAGCACTGCCCTTTTTGGGGGGCTTTACTAGGTCGTTGTGTCTGTAAACTATTCCGTGTTTAGGAGGGAACAGGGAGTATGGTAGGAGAGGGTGAAAAAGGAACAGATTTTCATGTGGAAACGTTCTTTTCATGCACAAGGAGATACTGTGCCTATTGGCCCTTTACAAAGTCTTTGAGACTCAACTTGGACCTTTTACCCAGTAATTTCCCATTTTTACTTCCAGAGTTTAGTGGCTGGCTAAACTAAGTGGTTGGAGTCCTAAAGAGTGAAGCTTAATTTGGAGAAATCACTCAAGGAAAAGTTTTCCAATGAAACTGAGACATGACCAAGACTTGCGGCACTGATAAATAAATAATGCTGGACATTCCCATGTTTCTGCCCCATCCTGTGCTAGCACTGGGATCTATTGGAGGTTTAGATTATGTGTTTGCTTTTCCATACAGATGGATGCCTGGCAGATTGGTCACCATGCCCAAGCTGTTTCATTTTGTGTTTATTATTCGCTCACCATTTCTGATTCCAGGGAGGATGGCATGTTGCAAGTGGCTGTCATCACTGTTTCCAGTCGTTCCCATCTCTATGAGCATTCCTTCTTATGTGATATTACAGAGCAGGCTCTTCCAGTAGGGCCTTCCATTTGCCCTCTGTCCATAGAGCCACCTTCCCAAGTCTCCGTTGCATGCCCACTCCTGCCATTGCCTGATTTTCTTCCTAAATGATTTCCACCGCCATTACCTTTTTTGGTT
Organism: Chlorocebus sabaeus; assembly: GCF_047675955.1. NCBI lineage: Eukaryota > Metazoa > Chordata > Mammalia > Primates > Cercopithecidae > Chlorocebus > Chlorocebus sabaeus. The sequence goes on from NC_132908.1 coordinate 23,783,442, forward strand.
ACTCGAGACCACCCTTCAGCTCCACACGTTGTCTGTCCCTGCACATTTTAGTGACCAGAGGTAGTTGAAACTCAACGTTCTTTGGAAAGAAAGCTTTGGCAAAGCTGGTGCAGCACAGTTAGAGAACCTGGATATACAATCTTTGTTGTCTCAGTAGAGGAAAGTGGAGTCAGGTGGGTGAACTGTGGGGCAGGAGGGGGCATGTCAGGAACTAATAGCCTTGAAATACACTAGACGTAGCAAACAACCAAGAATTCATCCTGTGTTGACACTACTTCCAAAAGGCAGCATTCTGTTGGTCAATTTTGACAGTGTTATGGGATCTCTTCATGAGAAATGCCTAACAACACTTTCGAAAAGTTATTAATGGATCCCACCATGCTACGACAACAATGGCAGATACTTAAGGACCATGTGCTTCAGGTCCTGCCCTGTGCAATTTTGTACGCTCAGTAACAGGTATCATATGGGTTCTATACCATCTGATTTTATAAATGAGAAAGGTGACATCTAGAGGAATTAAATGACCCATCCAAAACTGGGTGAGTAGGTAGCAGAGTTGAGATTTGAATCATGTCTTATTCCAATACACTAAGGCTAGATGTCTCCAAATGAGAAAGTCAGCAGGGTCTCTCATGACAAATAGAGTCCTACTCCCTCTTAGTTTTACTTGTTTCTCTTGGAATACTCTGTCCATCTCTTCTTTAATTCCTTTTCCAATCAAAGTCCTTAAGTGCTTCTGAAATTCTGGTCTTTATTTCTTTTTTAAAAAATTAATTTTAATTATTTTTAAGTTCCGGGGTACATGTGTAGGATGTGCAGGTTTGTGACATAGGTAAATGTGTGCCATGGTGGTTTGCTGCATCTGTTAACCCATCACCTAGGTATTAAGTCCAGCATGCACCTGGCTATGCTTTGAGATTTAAATCCATTTCCCTAATTACTAGTAAACTTAAAGTTCTTTTCAAATATTAGCTATTTATATTTCTTTATTCTGAATTTCACATGCACATTATTTCCCATTTTTAAAAAATGGGCAATCTTTTTTTTTTTTTTTCTTTTGAAAGCTCTTTGTGAGAGCTCTGATACATTCTGGATTTCAATCCTATTTCTGTCATATAGGATGGAAAAAATTTCTCCTAGATTGTGACTTATCTCTGTAGCTTGCTTTGCAGAATCTTTTGTCAAACAGGTGTTTTAAATTAATTACATGAAATCAAGCAGTATTTCCCTTGATTGTTTTGTTTCATGCTTCATATTTCACCATTCTAAGATTATAAAGGTATTATCCTATATTCTTCTTTAATCATTTTGAATTTTTAACGTTGAAGTTTTAACTTCATCTCCAGTTTAATTTTGCATGTGCAATGTGAAGGATGAAACCTGTACTATTGACAAATTTCCAAATGTATACTCAGTTGTATCAGCCCCAGCTTTTAAAGTTAGTTCCACCAGACTTCTCCGATTTTCTGTTGCTTAACAATTCCCTCCTGTCCTACAAATGCATTTATCTGCTCTTGCCTCAACACTTGTAAAATTACTTTAGCTTCATAACGTATTTTCCCCAGCGTTATTATCAATGTATAGATCTTTCACCTCCTTGGTTAAATTCTACCTTAGTATTTTACCTTATAAGATGCTTTTGGAAATGAAATTGTTTTCTTGATTTCTTTTTGAGTTGTTCATGTAAAGAAATGCAACTGATTTTCGTATATTTATTTCATGTCCTGCAACTTTACTGTATTTTTTCATTAGTTCTGACAGATTTTTGGTGAAATCTTTGTGTGTGTGTGTGTGTGTATTATTCCATAATATCTTGGAATTTAGTTTTTCAGTTTACCCTGGGCTCCTCTTCACCAAGGGGCTGTGTGTGTGTGTAATTCTTGACTATATATAATAAAATATATATGATAATATATAGTAATTCTCGACTATATATTATATATATTATTATATATATTATATATTATATATTATTATATATAATATATAATTATATATAATATATATTATTTATATATATTTATATTATTATATATTGTATATTATATAAATATATATTATATATAATAAGATTATATTATTATATACAGTCGAGAATTACTATATATATCATATATAGTTGATAATTACTATATATGTCATATATATGCATATATATGATATATACACAGAGTCCTCTGCAAACAGAGACAGTTTAACTTCTTTCTTTCCAATTTGGATGCCTTTAATTTCTTTCTTTCTCTGGCATAATTTCTCTTGCTAGGATTTCCAGTATTATGCTGAATAAAAGTAGCAAGAGTGGCATCCCTGTTTTGTTCCTGATTTTGGAGGGAAAGCTTTCAGCTTTTCACTGTTGAGTTTGAGGTTAGTTGTGTATTTGTCATATACGGCCTTTAGTATGTGGAGGTACATTTCTTCTATACCTATATTGTTGAAAGTTTTTATCATGAAAGGATGTAGAGTTTTATCAAATGCTTTTTTCTGCCCTTGCATTTTGTTAATGTGATGTATCACGTTTATTGATTTGCATATATTGAACCATCCCAGGGGTAAATCCCACTTCATCATGGATTATAATTCTTTTAATTTGCTGTAGGAATTGGTTTGCTAGGATTTTTGCATTGGTGTTCATTAGAAATATTAAATATTTTACAGTCCTCTTGTAATTTTCTTTTCTTGCAGTATTCTTGTCTGGCTTTAGTATCAGGGTGGTGCTAGCCTTGTATAAATGAGTTTAGAAGAGTTCCCTCCTCTTCAAGTTTTTGAAAAAGTGTGAGAAGGATTTAGGTTAATTCTTCTTTAAATGTTTGGTGGAATTCACCAGTGTAGCTGGCTTATCATTGTTGAGAAGTATTTAATTATTGATTTGATCTTCCTATTCGATATTGGCCTATTCAGATTTTCTATTTCTTTATGATTCAGGCTTTGTAGGGTATATGGATTTCTTCTTTGTCCATCTGTTTAGCCACTCTGTGGCTTTTTTTTTGAGACAGGGTCTTTGTTGCCAAGGTTGGAGTGCAGTGGCACAATGATAGCTCACTGCAGGCTCAAATGATCCTCCTGACTCAGCCTCCCCAGTGGCTGGGACCACAGGCATTTACCAACAAGCCTGGCTACTTCCTGGAACTGAGGGTTCCTTCCCTTTTTAGACCATATGGAGTAACTTCCTGATGTTGCCATAGCATTTGTAAACTGTCACGGTGCCAGTGGGAGTGATGTTAAGCATGCTAAAGAATTGTAATTAGCATATAATGAGCAGTGAGGATGACCCGAGGTCACTTTCATCACCATCTTGGTTTTGGTGAGTTTTGGCTGCCTTCTTTATTGCAACCTGTCTCATCAGCAAGGTCTTTGTGACCTGTATCCTGTGCCGACCTCCTATCTCATCCTGTGACTTAGAATGCCTAACCTCCTGGGACTGCAGCCCAGTAGCGCTCAACCTTATTTGACCAGCCCCTCTACAAGACAGAGTTGCTCTGGTTCAAACGCCTCTGACATTTTTACCTCTCCTGTTGACTTTAAACTTCCTTAAATACTCTTTCTCAGAAAGAGACTACATCTTGTGGCTCTTTCCGTTATAATCCACTATTATTTTACTGGAGCCCTTGGTGTGGTGGTAAGCGGGGGAGGTGTTTGTTGACAAAAAATGCAAACTGTAAAATATTTAAAGAGGTTTATTCTGAGTCAATATGAGTGAAAGTTTATGAATTTGTGTTGGGCCACATTCAAAGCCATCCTGAGCTGTGGGTTGGCCTGGGGAACAATCTTAGGATCCTCAGAAAATGTGTCCAAGTTGGTTGAGTTATAGCTTGTCTTTATACATTTTAGGGAGATAGAAATACAGGTGAAGACATAAATCAGTACATGTAAGGTACACATTTGCTCAGCCTGGGAAGGTGGGATCTCTCAGATGGGTCAAAAGGGTGGTGGGGAACCAATAGGTTATTGGTGGATTTCAAACAGTTTTTGATTGATGGGTGGATTTCAAGATTTTCTGATTGGCAATTGGTTGAAAGAGTTAAGCTAAAGACTTGAAGATGGTAGAAAAAAATTCTTGAGTTAAGCAAAGGGGGATGAGTGTGGAAGTCAAAGTTCTTCTTATGTAGATGAAGCCTCCACATAGCAGACTTCAGAGAGAATAGGTGGTAAATGCCTCCTTTTGGACCTTAAAGGTGTCAGACTCTTAGGTAGTTTCTCTTAGATTTGGGAAAGGCCTGGCTGCATTAATAGAGATTCTCTACAAATGCAAATTTTCTCCCTAAAGATGGCTTTGCAGGGCCATTTCAAAATATGTCAAAGAAATATGTTTTAGAGTGAAATATTTTGATTTCCTTCAAAGTCTGCTATCTGTTATGTGATGCTATACGAGAGTCAGATTGGAATTTGGTATCTTATTGCCAAAGAGTCTGTTTTGTCAGTCTTATAATCACTATTTTAATGTTAGTGTTGGTCAGTTGTGACTAAACTCCGAAAGGCAAGAGGAGTGTAATAAGGTATGTTTGACTGTAGCAGGACGGGCCGCAGACAAAACCTCTCAGACACCAAGTTGTAGAAGGAAGGGCTTTATTCAGCTGGGAGCATCAGCAGGCTACCGTCTCAAAATCCCAGCTCCCCGAGTGCACAATTTCTGTCCCTTTTAAGGGCTCACAACACTAAAGATTTCATATGAAAGGGTCGTGATTGATTGAGCCATCTAGGGGATATGTGACAGGGGTTTCATGCCCTGATAGTCAGAGAGAAACAGAACAGGGCAGGGAGTTTCACAATGTTCTTCTATACAATGTCTGGAATCTATGAATAACATCGATTTCTAAGGTTTAGGCCGGGCAGGCCCAGGCCTGGTTTTGGGCCTGGCGCCGGGCTGCCTGTCTTTGGTTTTACTTCCTTGTTTTTTTCTTAAAACAGGTACTGAGTATAAAACAATATAAAACAATATGAGAGGGTCTCTCTCTTTCCTCATGACCTCCCTTCCCATAATGTCTTGGAATTTAGTTTTTCCAGTTACCTTGGGCTCCTCTTCACCAAGGGGCTGTGTGTGTGTGTGTGTGTGTGTGTGTGTGTGTGTGTGTTTAGTTGTTTGTGGAGGCTTAGTATTTTATTTTTGTTTTTCACTTTCTTTAATCTTATAGTTAAGTTTCAGTCTTTTAGTGGGCTTGACTGCCTGGGCTGAGAGCTTAATAGTGTTTTTTTAAACTTTCTTCCCTCCCTTAGGTGGGACAGAAAGGATAGAAGGGCCTGGAGTGAGGGAATGCCCTTTCCCTAGCTGGATAAGGTTCTGGTAACGTCTTATGCCCCGGAGAGTAGCCCTTTGTTATGGAGAATGCTCTGGACATACCTGGGTATTTTCCACCCTGGATAGGTCTGTTCTCTCCAATTCACCACCAGAGCCACAAGGGACCTTCCTCTGCTTTTCATGGGGAAAAGCTGGTGGAGTTTCTGGAGGTAGAGCTGACTAAAGTGTGGTGGATGCGCTGTGGTATAATAAAAATGTAAATATTTGGTCTGTGTTTTGGCACAGCACTCCTAAAACCTTTGGAATTTACTGTCTTTTGTACGCTAATGCGATTACTCCAGAAAAGAGGCTCCCAGATAGCTTCAAGATGGGATCACCAAAGACTAATCTACAGTTAGGGGGCTGAACTTTCATCCCCACCTTCCAACCTCCAGGAAGAGGAAAGGGGCTGGGAGACTGAGTTCAGTCACTAGTGGCCAATGATTTCATCAGTTATGCCTGCATTAGGAAACCTGCATAACAAAATCCCTAAATGACAGCGGGGTTTGGGGAACTCTTGGGTTGGTGACATATTAACATGCCAGGAGAATGCTACGTCCAGAGAAGACATGGAAGCTTTACACCAGGGGTGTCCAATCTTTTGACTTCCTGGGCCACATTGGAAGAAGAATTGCCTTGGGCCGTACATAAAATACACTAACACTAACAATAGATAACAAGCTAAAAAAAATCACACAAAAAAAATCTCAAATGTTTTAAAAATGTTTATGAATTTGTGTTGGGCTGCATTCAAAGCAGTCCTGAACCATGGGTTGGACAAGCTTGCTGTATGTCATCTTTCAACCCCCATACTTTACCGAATGCTGCTCTTCCATTTGTCTATTCCTGAGTCCTATTCTTTAAAATAAACTAGTAATATTAAGTAAAGTGCCTTCCTGAGTTCTGTGAGCCATTCTAGCTACCAAATGATCAAGCCTGAGGGGTGGTCATGGGAACTCCTGAATTCGTAGTTGAGTGGGCAGGAATGTGGGCAAACTTGACACCACATTTTCAGCCAGGATCTGAAGCAAGTCACAGTTTTGTTGGACTTAACCTGTTGGGTTTGTGCTTTGAGTACTTGGTGTCAGAATTGAATTGTGTTGTTGAACACCCAGTTGATGTCAAAGAATCAGAGACTCCCTAAGTCTGGGGCCCTTAGGAGTTGCTGACTCTCATTTTAGTCCACACTAATTCTTCTTTTAAGTGATAATTTGTCAGAATTACCATGTAAGTGTTCCTGTCAGTGTATGCCTCCAGGAGCTTCTTCTCCAGGTGGGCAGATCTTGACTCTAACTCTGAATTCATCACCTGTCTCTCCTAATTACAAGGTGGCGGTTTGCCTTGTGGCTTCAACTCTCTGAAGGATCTAAGAAAAGACATTGATTATCAGTTTGTTCAACTTTTTTGTTGTTGGAAGGATGGGAATGATGGGATGTCTAAGGTCTTTACATGCTGTAACTGAAACCTTACATTGTCTGAATGAGCCCTATGTGGTCATGATATATTATTCTATTATACACTTCTGCATATGATTGGCTTATAGTTTGTTTCTGTGTCCCTATGTGAGACGAGGCTGTAGTTTTTTTACTGTGGTGTTTATCATGTTTGTACAGGGATTCACAGAAAGAACTGAGAAACTTTCTAGCTTTTTAGTTTTAGGGCTTTCTATTGTGTCTTAAAGTTTTGACAGGACTGTCAAATGTCTGGGTTGGTATCTTTTTCTTTTATTTAAGCTTTTTTTTTATGTTTTACACTTACGAATACATATAACACACATATACATGCATACACAAATATACACATATATAATTCTACATAGAAGTACTCATAGTATGAAAGCATTTTGTCCTGGAATCCTTAATTTGTCATAGATTCCTTAATATACATGAAATTCTTTCCTTCCTTTCCTTCCTTCCTTCTTCCCTCCCTGCCTCTCTCCCTCCTTCCCTCCTTCCATCCCTCTCTCCCTTTCTTTCTTTCTTTCTTTCTTTCTTTCTTTCTTTCTTTCTTTCTTTCTTTCTTTCTTTCTTTCTTTCTTTCTTCCTCTCTCTCTCTTTCTTTCTTTCTTTCTTTCTTTCTTTCTTTCTTTCTCTTTTTTTCCTCTCTTTCTTTCTCTTTCTCCCTCCCTTCCTTTCTTTCTTTCTTTCTTTCTTTCTTTCTTTCTTTCTTTCTTTCTTTCTTTCTTTCTTTCTTTCTTTCTTTCTTTCTTTCTTTCTTTCTTTCTTTCTTTCTTTCTTCTTTCTTTCTTTCTTTCTTTCTTTCTTTCTTTCTTTCTTTCTTTCTTTCTTTCTTTCTTTCTTCCTTTCTTTCTTTCTTTCTCTCTCTCTCTCTCTTTCTTTTCTTTCTCTCCCTCCCTCCCTCCCTCCCTCCCTCCCTCCCTTCCTTCCTTCCTTCCTTCCTTCCTTCCTTCCTTCCTTCCTTCCTTCCTTCCTGTCTTTCTCTCTCTTTCTTGCTTTCTTTTGTTTTCTCTTTCTTTCGTTCTTTCTTTCTTTTTTGCTAAACTCTTTCCTTCACGTTCTCTTGCAACTCATTCCCCAAACCTCACTCTATAATCAATGCTTACAGCTCAGTGTGTAGCTTTCTGCAGTCTTCTCTACATTCATAAAATTATACAAACTTGCATGCACATACATAATCTCACACACACACCCTTCACTCGTTCATATAAATATGTATTATGATTATTATTTTGCAAAAATTACAATACACATGCATGTAGTCTGCTGCATCTTGCTTTTCTTATTATCAGTACATTCTGTAAATTGTTTCAAATCAGCTGATAAAGATCTAGCTCACTTTTCAAGGGTGTAATTTTCTGTAGTAAGACATTCACTTTGTCTCCTTTAGTTTTCTTTTACAAATGATTCTGCATTAACAAAGTTAACACATATCCTATGGTACTGGTCCTTTTATTTCTATTTGATAAACTCCCAAGAGTGGGATTTCTGAGTTGCAATGTATGCTTGTTTTTAATTTTAATAGCTATTTCCAAATTACTTTCACTGATACCTCATTTTGTGTAGGTTTTTGACAGCATTTCCAACATTTTCAATGGTTATTTGTCTATTCATGCTTTCTACCTCTTCTTGAGTCAATTTCAGTAAGTTATATTTTCTCAAGAAGTCATTCGCTTTGCATGGATTTTCAAAATTAGTGGTACAAATTTTACATAGAATTCTTTTTGTAATTTAAAAAAATTTCCCCCATCTCTGTGGAGCCCTGAACACTTTGTATGTGTCCTTCCTTTTTTGTCTGGTTTCTCTGAATGTAATTTCCCAATTATTTAACTTGAGAGTACACCAGAAACCCACAACTTTTTGTCTTTCTTTAGTTTGGGTTTGAAACTCAAACCTTCTCTTTCCTCTGCAGCAGTCATTTCCTGAAATGCGGTGGTTACTCCAACATCCCTCCCACCCCACACTTCCTTGGGTTTTTATGAATTTATTATTTAAAAGTGCTTTTTTGGTAATTTCTTGGAATTTTGGAGGCAGAAAGCAGACACTTGTTCTAAAAATCACATATGAATTCAGTCCTCTCTGTGTATTTCTAACGGATTAGCAGTTTTAAGAAAAGGTATGTTTGGCAAGACAGAAAATAAAAATACAACGAACTTCTTGGAAAATTTCTGAAGCAGACAGCAGCAAACGGAAATTAAATGAGCACACACTACATCAGGCTATTTCACATGTATTATCTCATTTAATTCTCATAGCTGTACTATGAGTTTACTATAGCATCATGCCATCAGCTGTAGCTGAGCAAACCAAGGCACCGAGAGGTAAATAATTCACCTAAGAAGTGCAGGGCCAGAACTTAGAATCAGTTTCAAAATCAGTTTTTTTGATGTGCCCTACAAAGTATGTGCTTTCCTGTAGACAGCTAAGTTATTTTATTTAACCGGTGACATTTCATCAACCTGTGAAATAATAACACTAAATTACACAGTCTGTGCTGAGAATATCTGCCCTCATGGCTGCACATAGTATTTTAAGCATCCTGTCTCGATAGTATCCCATGGTATAAATCTTGCCTTCTCTGGATAGAATTAAAAAGAAAAAGCAAAAACAAACAAACAAGGAAAAAACAGGGCCAAAGACCTTAAAAGACACCTCACCAAAGAAAATATACAGATGGCAAATAAGTGGATGGAACAGATGTTCCCCATCATATGTCATTCAGGAATCTGGGAAATGCAGATTCAAACAATGAGATATCACTACACACCTGTTAGCAAGGGTCCCCGACTCCCAGGCCATGGACCCAGTAGGAGTCTGTGGCCTGTTAGGATCCAGCCGCACAGTAGAAGGTGAGTGACAGGCAAGGGAGCTTTACTGCCTGAGCTCCACCTCCTGGCAGATCAGTGGTGACATTAGGTTCTCCTAGGAGCGCAGACTCTATTGTATGTAAACTGTGCATGCGAGGGATCTAGGTTGTGAGCTCTTTATGAGAATCTAATCGACTTGAGGTGGAACACTTTCATCCCAAAACCATCCTCCTACCCCATTCCTGGAAAAATTGTCTTCCACGAAACCAATCCCTGGTGCCAAAAAGGGTTGAGACCGCTGCTGTTAGAATGACCAAAATCCAGAACACTGACAACACCAAATGCTGGCGAGGATGTGGAGCAACAGGAACTCTCATTCCTTGCTGGTGGGAATGCAAATAGTACAGCCACTTTGGAGGACAGTTTGGCAGTTTCTTACAAAACTAAATATACTCTTACCATATGATGCAGCCATCATGCTCCTTGGTATTTATCCGAAGGAGATGAAAACTTATGTCCACACAAAAACCTGCACATGAATGTTTATAACGGCTTTATTCATAATTGCCAAAGCTTGGAAGCAGCCAGTATGCCCTTCAGTAGGTGAATGGATACATAAACTGGTACATCCAGACAATGGATTATTATTCGAATAGTGCTGAAAAGAAACAAGCCATTGAACCATGAAAAGATACGAAGGAACCTTAAATGCATACTAATAAGTGAAGGAAGCCTATCTAAGGCTACATACTCTGTGATCTGACTGCATGACATTCTGGATATGGCAAAACTATAGAGACAGTAAAATGATCAGTGGTTGCCAAGGTCTGGGGATAGGGGAGGTTGAACAAGTGGAGCACAGGGTATTTTTAGGGCCATGAAATTACTCTGTATGATACTATGATGGTGGATACATGGCATTATAAATTTGCCCAGACCCATAGGATATACAACACCAAGAATGAACTCCAATGTAAACTATGGACTTTGGGTGATAACGATGTGTCAGTGTAGGTTTATCTGTCATGATAAATGCACCACTCTGCTGGGGGATGCTGATAATGAAGGAGGCTGTATGTGGAGGGGGACAGGGAGGAAATGGGAAATCCTTGTTCCTTCCTCTTAATTTTTCTATGAACCTAAAACTCCTGTTAAAAAAAAGTAGTCTTAAAAACAAACAAATACACAGCAACAATCTTATTTTCCCCAGCCTGTCTTACGTTAGGGTGTAAATGTGATTTCTGTGTGGCTAATCAGATGCCCCTGTGTGAGATACTGATTTGAACAGAGTCAATGGCATCCATCTTCCTAGTGTCAGTCACAGCAGAAGCAGTGAGGTCCTGGTGTCTGTTGCTGCAGCAGTGGCTTTTGATACAGGAGTTCCCTGATGGCAGCAGCTTCTTTGTGGGTTCGGTTCTGTTGTGTGGCTCTGCAAGTTCAGCTTAGAGTCTGTTTCTTCAGCTATTTCAATGACTCTCTGAGCTGTCTGCCATGAAAAATTCTATTCTGCTTATACTAATTAGAGCCAATCCTGTTATTTACAAATGAATATCCTGACCGGTAGTGAAGGCCTAGACTTACTGTAATATTTTATGACTTAAATCTTTGGCATATGTGAACACTTTTTGTTTGTTCTAAACTTTCTCTTTTTTTGTGTGTAAAATAAAACATTTATGAAAAAGCGCACCAGAAAGGATAATGAATGAGGGTAATGCAACATACAGGCAGCAGCAACTCAGACCAGGGAGATGATAGAGAAGTCTCTCCAATCTCCCCTTTACACTCCCTCAAATAACTCCATCAAGACCACAATTCCTTCCCTTTCTCTCAGGAAAAACAAAAACCATCTAAAGTTATAGTAATTTATTTCCTGCTTTGCTTTGTAATTTTATCACTTATCCTCCCTTAACAGTAGGGTTTAGTTTTGTTAGTTTTTGAAATTTACATGAGCAAAGTTATACTATAACTTTATGCATGATTTTATGTCTTGCTCGTTTCACTCAACATTGTGTTTGTAAGCATCACTAATTTTTGTGCATAGCTATAGTTTGGTCATTTTCCTTGTCATATAGCAGCAGTCCCCAGCCGTTTTGGCACCAGGGATGGGTTTCTCTTATGGAAGACAATTTTTCCATGGATGAAATGGGGTGGGAGGAGATGGTTTCAGGATAAACCTGTTCCATTCCACCTCAAATCATCAGGCATTAGATTCTCATAAGGAGCATACAACCTAGATCCCTTGATTCTCCTATAAGAATTATTTATTTATTTATTTATTTATTTATTTATTTATTTTTGAGACAGAGCCTCACTCTGTTGCCCAGGCTGGAGTGCAGTGATGCCATCTCAGCTCACTGCATCCTCCACCTCTCAGATTTAAGCGATTCTCCTACCTCAGCCACCTGAGCAACTGGGATTATGGGCACATGCCACCATGCCTGGTTAATTTTTGTAGTTTTAGTAGAAACGGGGTTTCACTGTGTAGGCCAGGCTGGTCTTGAACTCCTGACCTCAAGTAATCCACCCGCCTGGGCCTCCCGAAGTGCTGGGATTACAGGCGTGAGCTGCCTCGCCTGGCCTTCCTATGAGAATTTAATGCCGATGCTGATATGACAGGAGTCAGAGCTCAGGCCAGTAATGCTCGCTCCCGCTCACTTCCTGCTGTGTGGCCAGGTCCCTAACAGTCTGCCAACAGTTAGTGGTCCCTGGCCTGAGGGTTGGGAACCCCTGTCGTATAGTAAGTATTCCATTGTTTAACGATACCGTTTAGTACTTACAGACCTTTGCATTATTTCCAGTTTATGACAATTATGAGTGATGTAGCTATGAATATTCTTGTACCTTTATTTGGTGCATATGCACATGGCTTTCTCTTGTACGGAAGTGAAAATGCTGCATCACTGGTTATTCATATCTTGAACTTCAATTAATAATGCTATAGTGCTTTCCATCAGTGTAGCATTTTTCCACCAGTTTTCGCCCCACCCACTGCGTCTGAGCATTCCTATTGCCTCCTATTCTTGATTATTTTTGATTTTAGAATTTTTCATCTTTGTCAAATATGTGTAGTGTGGGCTTATTATGTCTTTGATTTGCATTTCCCTCATTAGTAATGGAATTAGGCATTTCATTTGGCTATTTGGATTTCTTCTTTTAGTTGCATGATCCAGCAGTTAACTCATTTTTCTATCCTGTAATCTATTTTCTAATTGATTTGCATATCTTGAAATCCTTTGTAAGTTTTATATGAAGTTTTTTTTTTTTTCTCTTTTGACAGTCTCACTCTGTCACCAGGTTGGAGTGCAATGGTGCAAACTTGACTCACTGCAACTTCTGCTTTGTGGGTTCAAGTGATTCTCCTGCCTCAGCCTCCTGAGTAGCTGGGACTACAGATGTGCACGACCACGCCTGGCTAATTTTTCTATTTTTAGTAGAGTGGAGTTTCAGCATGTTGGCCAGGATGGTCTCAATCTCTTGACCTCCTGATCTGCCCTCTTCGGCTTCCCAAAGTGCTGAGATTACAGGCATGAGCCACCGTGCCTGGCCATGTTTGAAGTTTTATGTGTTCTACTCTGTGGCTTGACTTTTCTCTCTCTTCTTGATGTTTTATGATAAATAGAATGATTTAAATGTGATCACATTTGTTATTCTTTACCTTTACAAAATTATTTCTCTCTCCACTATGAGGACATGAAGGTATTCTACGTGATCCTCTAAAAGCCTTATAGTTTTGACTAATTGAATTAAAGAAATACTCTATCTTGCTTGAAGAGGTCCAGACACTCATTAGAAATAAGTGTTGTTTTGATTTTACAGACAGGTGTTATGTGTTGTGTGTGTGTGTTTTAATACTTAATCTGGGTAGTTATAGATTTTAACATCTATTTCCTTTAATGTCAATTGAACAAAGAAACATTGTGTAAAATTCCTCTCTAATCCTTGAACATTGTGCTTCCCAGGAAGTCCAGTGTTTGAGTGGCTGCTTAGTCTGCCAGTGCTGCCAATAACAAAATATCACAGATTGGATGGTTTAAACAAAAGAAATTAATGTTCTTACAGGTCTGGAGGCTGGAAGTCCAAGATCAAGGTGTGGGCAGGGTTGGTTTATTGTGTGGCCTCTCTCTTTGAGGTGCAGAGCCACCTTCCTGCTGCCTACCTCCTCTTCTTGTTGGCATCCTCTGTGCACATGCCCTGTTCTCTCTCTGTGTGTGTCCTGATCTCCTCTTCTTAAAGCGATACCACTCAGGCTGGGCTAGGGCCCACCCTAATGGCCTCATATCAAACTCTTCTCTTTTTTCTTCCAGCTTTATTAAGGAAAAATTAACAAATAAAAATTGCATGTATTTACGGTGTGCAACATGATGTCTTGATATGCATATCCAATGTGAAATTATTAAATCAAGCTAGTTAACACATCCATCGCCTTAGATACTTATGTTTTGTGGTCAGAACATTTAAGATCTATACTTTTAACAACTTTTAAGTGTGCAGTGTGTCATTGTTGTTAGGTTGGTGCAAAAGTAATTGTGTTTTTTTGCCATTTAAAAGTAGTGACCAAACAGAAATTACTTTTGCACCAACCTGTAACTACTATAGTTATCATGCTGTGCATTAGGTCTCCAGAAATTATTCATCCTGCATAGCTGACACTTGGTCCTCTTTAGCCGACTGTCTCCTCATTTCCCCTCCCACTCCCTTTCCCCTGGGAACTGCCTCTTTACCCTTCTCTTCTATGGGTTCCACATTGTAAAATTCCACATGTAAGGGAAGTCATGAAGTACTTGTGCTTCTGTGCCTGACATAGTTCATGTAATATTTTCCAGGTTCATCCATGTTATCTCAAGTAACAGTTTCCTTCTTGTTTGTGGCTGAATAATATTCCATTATGTGTATATATATTTATTGTGTGTGTGTGTGTATATATATGTTGTATATATATTCCATATATATATTCTATTATGTACATATTAATAAATAAAATCCTGCATTTTATGTGTATATATGCAATCCTGAATATATATATACACATACACACACAATGGAATATATATGTAATATATGTACACAATGGAATATTATATATATGTACACACACATATATACATATATACACACACATACACACACACTCTCACACACACAGATATGAATATACACCACATTTTCTTTGCCCATTGTTCCATCAGTGGACACTTAGGCTGATTTCACATCCTGGCTATTGTGAACAATGCTGATATGAGCATGAGAATGCAAATATCTCTTTAACACAGATTTCATTTCCTTTGGATATATGCCCAGAAGTGAGATTGCTGGATCAAATGATAGTTGTATTTTTAATTTTGTTGAGGAACTGTTTTCTATACTTTTTTCCGTAATGGCTATACCAATTTACATTCACAGCAACAATGCACAAGGGTTCCCCTTTCTTCAGATCCTCACCAACACTTGATATATTTTATCTTTTGGGTAATAGTAGCCACTCTGACAGGTGTGAGGTGGTATTTCATTGTGGTTTTTATTTGCACTTCTCTGATGATTAGTGATGTTGAGCACTTTTTCATATAACTGTTGGCCATTTGTATGTCTTCTTTTAAGAAATGTCTCTTCAGGTCCTTTGCCCGTTTTAAAAATCGGTTTGCTTTCCTGCTGTCGAGCTATTAGGACAAAGCTAGAGGTATCACACTACCTGATTTAAAAACATACCACAAAGCTAGAGTAATCAAATCTGCATGGTACTGAGCATAAAAATAGACATATGGACCAATGAAACATAATAGAAAACTCAGAAGTAAATCAATCAATTTATGGTCAGTTGATCCTTGACAAAGTTGCCAAGAACACATAATAAGGAAAGGACAGTCTCTTCAATAAATGATGTTGGGAAAACTGGATATCCAAATGCAAAAGGATGAAATCAAACCCTTAGCTGACATTATACGCAAAAATCAACTCAAAAGGGATTAAATACTTAAATGTAAGACCCAAAAGTCTAAAACCACTGGAAGAAAACAGGAGAAAAGTTTTTGACATCTCTATGGGCAATTTTTAAAAAAATATAACTCCCAAAGCACAAGCAACAGAAGCAAAAATAGACAAATGAGATTGCATCCAACTAAAAGTCTTCTGCACAGCCAAGAAAACAGTCAACAGTGAGGAAATAACCTTTGGAATGAGGGAAGCTATTTGCAAACTACCCATTTGCAATATATCCAAATTGTATAAAACTCGACTTAATTCCCGAATTACCTCTTTGTAGGTTCTGTCTACAAATACAGTCACACTCTGCAGTGGGGGCTCCAATACATGGATTTCAGGGGACCAAAATTCAGCCCATAATGGAGACTAATGACCCAGACTTTATATGTGTCATGTATTAGTGTAAGTTCACTTGCACTTCTAAGTAAGGTACAGATCTGATTGAAGGATTAGAGACAGATCTTTTGCTTAAAGAGTTTATTCTTCTCTATTAAAAATAGCATTTATTGCAGCACTATTCACAATAGCAAAGACCTGAAACCAACCCAAATGCTCATCAATGATAGACTGGATAAAGAAAATGTGGTACATATACACTATGGAATACTATGCAGCCATAAAAAAGGATGAGTTCGTGTCCTTTGCAGAGACATGGATGAAGCTGGAAACCATCACTCTCAGCAGACTAACACAGGAGCAGAAAACCAACACTGCATATTCTCACTCATAAGTGGGAGTTGAACAATGAGAACCCATGGACACAAGGAGGGAAACATCACACACTGGGGTCTGTCGCGGGGGTTGGGGTCAAGGGGAGAGAGAGCATTAGGATAAATACCTAATGCATGTGGGGCTTAAAACCTAGATGACGGGTTGATAGGTGCAGCAAACCACCATGGCACATGTATACCTAGGTAACAAACCTGTACATTCTGCACATGCATCCCAGAACTTAAAGTAAAGTAAATTAAAAAAAAGAAACATTTGCCTATTTAGGAAAAAAAAAAGACAGCACTTATTACTGAGGAATCAGTAAGGTTTATTCTTCCATGAACTGGGAACTTGCAGAGGAATTGTAACAGTCAGCATCCCTATTTCATGGGCCTCTCCAACTCTTATGTTCACTACTTTGTGAGTAGTTAGGGAATCCTGGAAGACCTACCCAGTTCACCTAAAAGAAGGGTGGGCCTGAATCTTATCAGACCATAGAAATAATATCCAACTTAGGCCATCTTTTACTTTGATAGAATTAAAACAACTTCAAAATAAAATCTATGCTTAAAATCCTACCATCTATTGAGTTTAAAGACCTGTCAGAGCCTAAACCTTACATCCACCCCGGATCCAGGGCTGTTTTACAGAGCAATAGCACTCTCTTTAGGAAATTCTCCAAAGGCTTAAGGAGGATTCAGAGAGGACGATCTCTGGAGAGGGGCTGGCAGGAGGAGGGTAATGAGGAAGTTAAAACCCCGCTGATAGGAGCAGCAAATGTAGCCATTTCTCCTGTGTCGTTGAGCTGGAAGGGGAGAAATTAGGTCAACTCCTAGATTTGAAACTCTCCCTAGGAGGAGGGACTGCTGTCCCTAGAATGGTCCTTACATGGCTTTAGAATCCCGTGCTAGTAAGACTGATTTCCTTTACCAAATACCTGCTACAATGCCATCCATCTGTTTTAAAGTTGTACATCCTCTATCTTAGCCTTCAATAAACAGTCACACACACATACTCTCTCTCTCTCTCTCTCTCACACACACACACACGCACACAATTGCTCAATACATACAAGGCTACTAAGGTATTTTCTGTGTAGGTTTTAATTCCTGGGACTTGACTAGTATCTCTTTTAATAGCTTCAGGGCTTAGCACATATTGGGTGCTCAAAAAATGATGTAGGTTGAATGAATGTTGACATCATTTATAGTCAAGATTAAGACTTATTAAATTAGTGGGATTCTGGCTAAGACTATTGGGAGTGAAGTCGAAAGCACTGAGTGAATCTCATGTAGGTTAGTCTTCACTGGGCCTCAGTTTACCCAGTTGTGAAATATACACATACAGATGCACAGGTAGATAAAGAAGTTGATAGATACTAGGTAGGAAGATAGATGAGAGACAGGCAGACAGGCAGGTGGTAGGTATTACGTAGGTATGGGTATGTAGACTAGATATGTATGTTTCTGCTTCAGAATGTTCTTTTAAGACAGTAGGAAAATAAGACAATAAAGACGCTAGGATAATAATGCACGTCAGATGCACACGTGTTTGCTCAGTCCAAATCTATGCCCACCTTGCTTGTCTTGTTTCTTCTGCTGCATCTCCTTCTTCTGCCTGCCTCCCACCTGAAGGAAGTGAGGTGCTGCCAGGATGGGAACAGCCAGGACGCAGCCACTTTCTCTGGAATCCTGTGAAGGGAATGAACAGACTTAGAACTTTGGCGGCTGCAGCAACTTCTATGCCAAAATGCTGCTTTTTAAAAAAAACATTGAAGATTCATTGTAAGATACTAAATCCGGATGCAACAGCAGGCATCACAACCTGCTTCTTTCTCCTCCCCCTTCCCCCTTCCCTCCGTAGGAGTCCCGGGTCCTGATAACAGATGTCCCTTCCATCAGCCTGCAGCAGACGCCCAGTAGCACCTTGACACGGAGGAACAGCCTGCTAGATTTCAGGGTCGTCTTAAAAGAAAAAGAAATGCAACCACTGTTTAAGTTGGAGAAGAAAATATTGTGTAAACAGAGACCATTTGGTGAGACCTCCCTTTGCAAAGGTTCACCATGCAAACAAACAGAAGAGAAACCCCGGGTTCCCTCCGGCAGCTAAACTCCTTGTGAGTAATATTTTAAGGAGCAAATGTAATTCGGACTGTCAACTAACCTAAAAACTGGTTAGGAATCAAGAGAAACAGAGATTGCCCTCGTTAACCTGTAGTCATTGCTGAATCCCTGCTGCGTTCCTCGCAGGGAAAGTGGGGCTGAGGTGGTTAATAAACACGGCATCTTCTCTGTAAGAGAAAACCAGATTAAAAGATTTCTGTGTAGGCAGGTTCCCTGGTAGGATGATGCTCCTAGAGTTTCTTTGTCTGTGTCACAGCCAGTAAAAATCCCTGTAGCATTTAAGTGCTTGTGTGTATGTGTGTCTGTGTGCATGTGTGTGTACCACGTGTGTGTCTACGTATTTACCTTTTCTGCCCTACCTTTGGAATCCTGATTTTGTTAAATTGTATTTAATGTAAGAATGATAGCAGTAATTACCAAAGGATCCTGGGGTACTGGGAAGGAGCTCAATGAGAAATGGCTTCAGAGGCAGCCATCTGCTACTGGGGAGTGGGAGGGGCTGGCATCCAAGTCACAGCCTCAGGGACCGGGCTGGCGATTTGCTCTCCGTGGAGAAACAGCACTGGTGGTGTGGGTTCACAGCTTCCCCTAGAGGAAGAGAGAGTCTGGAAAGTCTGTGAAATAATATCACTCTCTCAACAAGAAAAGGACAGGTTGTGACGACTTTCCCCATGTAGGGAGTGGGAATGGTCAAAGAGGGCTCAGGGGCTTAGGAAGCACCTTCCTTAGGTGCTGAAGGAAGACCCCTTGGGTTCAGATCCGAGTTTTGCCACATGTAAACATTGTGGCTTTGGGCATGTTATTTGATGTCTTTTTGACTTTTTTTGAATGCAAACGACGTGAATACGCTATACATGTCTCACAAGTCGTGCAAGGAGGGATCAGGAGTTCAGTTGCTTACCCCTGTCTTGCTGTGGGACCTTGAACAGACATCAGATGTCTGCAAAATCCACTGTTCAACCACAGAGGGAGAGGTAGCACTGCTGACATTTATTGAGTCATCGTCTGTTCCAAGCTCAGTATCAATTCATATGATCCTCCCAGAAACTCTATCAGTAGGTGGTGTTATTAACCAGATGGGAAAACTAAGACACAGAATAACTTATCCCTGGGAGTAGTTGGCATTTATTAAATTATGGACTCTGTGCTAGGGCATTTACATGTGTTATTTAATTCTTAGAACACCTCTGTTGCTATCCCACTATAACCATATTGTTATCTTAGTTTTAGAGATGAAGAAAGTAAGACTCAGAGAGGTTAAGTAACTTGGCCAAGATGCATAGGACCAAGGTTCACATCTGTGTATGTCTCACTCTCAAGCTTCAAGTCATCCTGGAGTGTTCATCTCTATCTTTCAAATATTCACAGGTTGAAATCACAGGACACCCAAACTTCTGTTGTCTCACTCAACTCCATCATTCATCCACTCATGCATTCATTCCTCCATCTGTCCATCCATCCACCCATCGTTCATCCACCCATTCACCTACTCATCCATCCATCTATCCATCATTTTCCCATCCATCCATCCATCCATCCATCCATCCATCCATCCATCCCCTATCTATCCATCCATATATCCCCTTTCTAGGTGCTGTGAATACAACAGTGAACAAAACAAATAAAATTACCTACTGTCATGGAACTTATAGTTAAGGATGGATGGACAATACCTAAGATAAAATAAGTAAAATATCACCTATATTGATATTTTACATTACACAGTAATCAGCGTTAGGGAGTAAAACAAAAGCTCCCTCACTAAGAAGGTAACATCTGCATAAAGATTCAAGAGGCCAGGGAGTGAATCAAATGGTTGTCCTTAGGAAAAACTGTACAGACAGAAGGAACAGCAAATGGGAAGTCCCTGAAGTGGAAGCTTCAGAAGAGAAAAGAAGCCAGTGTAGACAGAGTGAAATGAGCCAGTGGCAGGTGTCAGGTGGGAACATGTCTTTTAGACCATTGTGAGGAATTTTTAGTCTGAGATGGAAAGGTATCCAAAGACATTAAGTAGAGAGGTTACATCATCTGACTTGGTTTTAAAAGGATCACTTAATTTTAACCAAGCAAATTGAAGAGAAACGGGCACAGAAACAGGGACACCGGCTAGGAAACTCTTGCAATAGTTCAGGCAAGAGAGGGTGATGGCCCAAGGACCAAGACGATAGTGGTGTAGGTGGTAAGGAGTGGTGAGATTCCAGATGTATTTTAAGGTAGAGGAAACCGGGAGGTAGGGCACGCGAGAGAGATGATGCCTGTTCCAATCTATCCTGGTCCACAAAGAAAGGAGACAGATGCTCTAGATCTTGGACTCTAGTTGTTTAATAGGATATTTCCTGGGGTAGCAATAAGCAGAGGAAATCAAATCACATAGGTAGAATACATTGGGTAGAACACATCGCCCAAGGGTATATTAGTTTGGGTCCTCCAAGATGCAGAAGCAGATGACAATACAGGATGAGACATACAAGCGTTTTTGGAGGAATGCCTGTGAAGGAAAAAGGCAGCGGGGTGATGGAGGTGGCAGGGACAGTCTTCAAGTTGCTTTGCGGGTCTGACACCTGCAAGAGAGAGGGCAAAGGAAGGCAGGTTGTGTAGGAAGGGTTGCAGACACAGTTCTACAAAAGGTTTTGCCAGGCCAGTGGAGAGTCGTTAAGCCAGAGCTGCCCATCATTGTTCTTCCAGCTGCAGCAGATCCAAGAGGCATATTTTTGTGGTTGCCACAGAGAAGGGGCACAAGGTCTAAATCAGGGAAGAAAAATCAACATTGGTGTAGAAAAATCAGAGCCACATTTCGGGAGTTTGATAGATTCAGGAGAGAGGTTGGATGACAGGAGCAAGGAAGGATAATAAAAAATAATAACATATATAGTGCTTATGGTGGTGAACCCGGTACTTGTACATATGTGTATTACCGTATTTAATCTTTACAATAACCCTAGCAAGTAGCAACTATTATTTGTCTCATTTTTCTAAAAAAGAAAACTGAAGTACAGAGAGATTAATTAACACAAATAATAACTCCTGGATTCAGACTCAGTCAGTGGACCTCCAGAACCTGTCCCCTCACACGTTATGTTAACAGTTCTGGTAGCTGTCTTTCTATCTTACTGGGTACTGTCAAGCAGTGCGTGGGTGGATTTTTTGGGTAAAGGCCCTGGATCAGGCCAGACAATTGTCAGAATGCCATTTTCTACTGAAAACTCTTCACCGGCAACATGAAGATAACATGATTTTTCACTCTACTGTATGGGAACAAGAATATGAGACTGTAGTCCCTATCTTTGAGGGGCTGAAAGTGTAATGGTGATGGAGGGTAGTGGCTGGGTGTAGGTCCAGTTTCCCCTAACCTCATTCCACCTCCTGAGACAACCACTTAGCCATGTAGAGGGAGGACCCCTATGTTACCTTCCACTCTGTTTG